>NC_142477.1:60898966-65898966 GCF_049115385.1 Moschus berezovskii
AAATAGACACTCACTGAATACTTTCTGCACAGACTCTGTGAGCTCCGTTTGGTGGTGTTTTATTCTACCTCCAGCTCTTCTCCTAAAAAGAGAGCCCGTCTTTTATTTTTTGGCCTGTGAGCTCTCTCCACAATACAGAAGAGGAACGGACGTGCACCCCAGTGAGCTGAGTTTGAAGGAATCTCCTTTCTTTCATGTTTTCCTAGAAGAGTCTGAATGGAGATGTTTTTAAGGAAACTATTATAAGATGCTTGAATAAAATTTGAAAATAGTTATAGAATGCAAAGGATCCCCAATGCCATTAGTCAGTGTGTGTGACATATGTTAGGAAGCAAAGCTTTTGACTAGAAGTCAGGATGCTTAGCTTCTTCAAGGCCCAACTTACCTCGTATTTAGCTGTGTGATCTTAGGAGGTTTACCTAACCTCTCCGTGCCTCAGGTTACGCAGATGCTAGCCCCACCTTAACACCTTCTTTAATTTCCTTAACCCTTCCCTCAAAAGATGGTCTAATCCCTGGACTCTCTGAATGCTTCCCTGTATGGTAAAGGGTGAATATTAACGTATAGCATCAATGATGTGGTTAAACTAAGGGGTGGAGAAATTATCTTGGATAATCAGGGTGAGCCCTAAATCGATCACATGTATCCTCATGAGAGGGAAACAGACGGAGATTTTATTCTGCAGACAGAAGAGGAAAGGGTGATGGGACCACGGAGCCCGAGGCTGGAATGAGGCAGCTCGAGGCGAGGAGTGCCGACTGCCTCCAGAAGGTGGGAGATGAAGGAGCTGAGCCTCTCATAGACCCCAGAGGAAGTGTGGCCTTTCCAACAGACCCTCAGTTCTGATCTAAGGAAACTCTTTGGACTCCAGGCCCCCAGGGAGCGCAAGAATAAATTTCGCTTATTTCCCCACCAGGACCCACTGAAGCCTTTCTCTTGCTTTGGTCTCCTTCACTCCTCCTGGCCCTACATTTCGTCCCTTGTCCATCTTGCTAACCTCGGTTTCTGACTGTCGAGGGTCACAGCAGAGGTAGGAGAAGGGAAGAGGCCGGCAAAGCTGGAGCTTGAGTAACACCATCAGGAGCTGGCATTTTTGGCTTCATGTCCAGCAGGTGTTCCAGGTGGACTCTTTCTTATTTGCAGCTCTGCTGGTTCCTCTGAGACCTCCGCAGCCCCGCCTGCCTCCACTCATCCCAAAGGCCAGCAGTCTCGCCCCTGCACTTTCTCTTAGCGGGGTAGGGCTCCCAGTGAGGTTGGTGGTTTCCTCCTGCTCAGCCCGCGGCACCTGGTGGTGGCCCCAGCATCATTCTGCCCTCTTGGCAGCCATCGAGAGCATCTCAGAGGGCCTCTCTCGAGCGACCCGTGTCCGGTCCTCAGCCCGATGTCAGGTGTCTTTCCAGTGCCTGATGCACCCTCATCCCCGGCTCTGCCCCACAGGCGGCCCCACCGGAGGACACGTGTCAGGCTCTCCAAGGGGTCTTGCTGTGGCCCCTTTGCTTAGGCTTGAAGCGAGAAACCCCTGAAGAGGTATCTTGATGTAGCACGGCAGTAGGGCTCTCATAAACATTTCCCCTGTTTGCAACCCTCGTCGTCTTCTGTGAAAGAGGCCTGGGTGTGAGAAGTGAGAAGGGTTCGGGGCCATCGCAAGACTGGCCTCTGGTGACCCTGACTGTGAGTCCACCCACGATGGCCTCGCCTCCACGTTAGGGTGCGGCATGCTTTAGTTCTGGTGTTTCAGCTGAAACTTCTGATTCACGTTTTGCATCTCTGTTTACCTGAGGGTCCAAGTACTGGAGCCATGGCTGTCTGTTCCACTCGTTCCGAATTTCTGGAAAGATAACACTTCTTGGAAGCTCATCTTAGTTATATGACCAAACTTCTGGTCAGGATTTGCACCCAATCCTTGTTCCCAGAATGTGCTCAGCACATTACTGAAATTCAATAAATGGCAAATAATGTCAACTCATAAAACAAGAGCATCTACCAAAGATCAGAGGCTGCTGGGTGCTCTGGGGGTCTGCAGAATGTTCCAGGGAAGAACCCCTAGGATTCTGCTGGGAGCTGGAATGGAGCTGACTGCTTCTTGCCTGAGGGAAGAGCTGTTGGCTTCTGACCTCTGTCTCATTACTTGCAGATGAGTCGGGAAGAGCTGACTTCTTTGCATGTTTCAAAAGCACTGTGGAGGTGTTGACGGGGTCTTTGTGCTTGACCTCTTCAGTTGACTGAAAACTGAGCAGAGCACCAAAGTTAATTCAGCTCAATAGTTAATAGAACATGTGATTGGTTAGTGATGAGACAGACTTACTGTTCATCGCTTTGTACTCGAATGGCAGGATAATAAGGGAAAAAGTATATTTGTTAACTGGTAAACAACGCATTTATGCATTCATAATAGTGATGTTTCTTAGGAGAAGAAATGAGAAACTGCAAATTTTTTTAGAGATGGATTTTATTCTGATGTGGAGCCAGGAAGATGACACTTAGCTTGTGTATGTTCAGGCCACTCGAGTTGGCTTTTCTCTTGCTCCCTGCCCATCTCCTGTTGAACCAGTGCCTGCTTCACCCATACCTTACCCACCGGACTCACAATCCTTTATATCTATGTATTTGCCTCAGGGCCCAGCTGGTGGTTGTTCCCATCAAAGGAGTGGTGAGGGGCATGCCCCTTTGCTGGTTTCCCTGGTAACTAATGAGCCCACCTGACATAAATTCCCTCTGTTACTGGCAATCTTGCCTTCCCCTGACCCCCCACTGGGAGTGAGGAGTGCCGCCAAGTCCTGCCCTCCATCCCTCTCCATCAGCCATCTACATGCTGTGGGGTGTTGCTTCAGGACCTTTCTTCAGGCACATAAGCTCCTCCATCCATTAAGCCATTGTCTCTATTGGTGACATTGGGCTCTCTCTTAGGTCCTGAAGCCCAGCAGACACAGACCTTGCAGGCTTGTAGGTGCAAACCTCTTGTTTAGTTGCTCAGTCATGTCTGACTCTTTTCCGACCCTATGGACTATAACCCGGCAAACTCCCCTGTCTGTGGGATTTTCCAGGAAAGAATATTGGAATGGGTTGCCATTTCCTTCTCCAGGGGCATCTTCCCAAGTGAAGAATCGAACCTGAGTCTCCTGCATTGGCAGGGGGATTTTTTACCACTGAGCCACCAGGGAAGCCCCCAACAGCCCCCATCACCAAGTTAAGCCATTCTGACCCTAAAGAAACAGCCATAACTCACTTGCCTCTGTTGGCTAGCTGCATAACAAGCCACCCAAATTTAGCTTAAAGCAATAAGAATTTCCTATTGCTTATGGTTTGTGCATCAGCTGGTAACCTTCTGCTCTTATCTTGGCTGACTCAAGTGACCTTGATCAGCTTTGGGCTGGGTGTGCAGCCCTGCTGATCTTAGCTGGGCTTTCATATGCTTTGCTGAAATACCTGGTGACTCCTCCATGTTGTCTCATCCTCCAGCAGGCTAGTCCAGTTTATTCTCATGGTCACAGAGGGTTCCAGAAGAAGAGTGGAAATGTCAGACCTCTTGGGGGCCAGGCTTGGAATGAGGGCACCATCCCATCTGTTGTGTTCTGTTAGTCAAAGTGCAGGTTTCAGATTGTGATGGGAAGAGCCATAAATTACAATGCAGGGAGCATGGAGACTCAGAAAGCATTAACTGTGCCATCAGTGTAATCAGCCTACTGTACTCCACAGGTAGAAAACTTCCCAAAGCTGCGCACTATTTTACAGGGTGCGCAGAGGCCTTCAAACCCCAAATGCAATGGTAACTAGAATCCTACCCGAGCGCCACCATCCTGGCTTATGTCTGTCCTCAATTCCTACTGCTATTGCGGGGTAGTCACTGTTGTGAATTGCTTATAAGCATGATGCCTCAAAGTCCACAGTTGCTGATTTATTTATTTTTACATTTTTATTTATTTATTTATGTTTTGGCCACACCATGAGTGGCATGTGGGATATTAGATTGAACCCATAGTAGCCTCCAGCGATTGAACCCATACCACCCACATTAAAGCGTGGAGTCTTAACCACTAGATTTCCTGGAAGTCCTAATAGTTGCTAATTTGAACAATTAGCTCAACATGGAAGCCCTCACACAGCAATCAGTTCACCCCTTTGGAGGTAGTGTGGTTAGGTTTGGCGTCATAAGGCCGAACTCAAATCTCTGTGAAATATTCCTGGAAGTGTAACTTTGAGTAAGCTGAATAGACTTTGTGAGCTTCAATTTTCCATATGTAAATAGGGAGTATATCCCTTCCATATGTAAAATGGGAATATTGAGTAAATTAAGCACCACCGTATCTTCCAGAAGCAGCCAGCACAGTGCCCAGGCCATACAGTAAGTCCTTGCTGTTTATCTGTTTTATATATAGCAGTGTGTGGTGTTAATCCCAAGTTCCTGATTTATCCCTCCCTACTTTTCCTCTTTGATGACAAACATAGTTTGTTTTCTATGTCTGTGTGTCCCTTTCTCTTTTGGAAATCTGTCTGTTTGTATTTTTTCTTAGACTCTGCATGTGAATGATATCATATGATATTTGTCTTTCTCTGACTTCGGTCCATCCATGTTGCTGCAAATGGCGTTATTTCACTCTTTTTTATGACTGAGTAGCATCCCACTGGATATTTGTACCACATCTTCATTATCCATTCCTCTGAAGATGGACATTTATGTTACTTCCATGTCTTGGCTATGGTACATATGGTACATATGGAACATTGGGATGTTTAATAATCCTTGCTACATTGTTATAAAATTATTATTTTTTGTGTCTCCCACTCTAGGCTGTGAGCTGTGTCCCTGGCATTTGGTAGGTCCCAGTGAATGTTTACTAATTTGAAATTTAACTAATAGGAGTCTGGCATTGTTATGCTATTCCTGATTGAATTTATAAAGGTTTTGTATAATTTGACTACTTATGGTAAACCTGACTTCACAGAGGTGTTTTAATGACACATGCAAGTATATGTGATTAATATCCTCTGATTTTGCTATTTTGTGGGTAAATTATCATTCGAGAAATTAGGTGCTCTTTTATTCTAATGCACAGGGAGGAATCAGAGGTCATCAGTTTGTATTGTATGACCATTCAGGGCTAGCCTTGAGCTTTGGAGCGTTCAGAAAGAGCTATGAGAAAAACTCAGGTTTTCCCAGAGAATTTAGTTTTGTCTGGAAGATAATGTGAGCACAGTGATGAATTGTGGGTATGGAGAAATATCACATGCGCATAATAGGTGTTCGATAGAGATATTACTTTGTTAACAAAGGTCTGTCTAGTCAAGGCTATGGTTTTTCCAGTGGTCATGTATGGATGTGAGAGTTGGACTATAAAGAAAGCTGAGCACTGAAGAATTGATGCTTTTGAACTGTGGTGTTGGGAAAGACTCTTGAGAGTCCCTTGGACTGCAAGGAGATCCAGTCAGTCCATCCTAAGGAGATCATTTCTGGGTGTTCATTGGAAGGACTGATGTTGAAGCTGAAACTCCAATACTTTGGCCACCTCATGCGAAGAGCTGACTCATTTGAAAAGACCTTGATGCTGGGAAAGATTGAAGGCAGGAGGAGAAGGGGATGACAGAGGATGAGATGGTTGGATGGCATCACCAACTGAATGGACATGAATTTGGGTAAACTCCCGGAGTTGGTGCTGAACAGGGAGGCCTGGCGTACTGCGGTTCATGGGGTCACAAAGAGTTGGACAAAATTGAGCAGCTGAACTGAACTGAAAGACTAACGGGTTATGTATTTCTAGTTCTGAAATGACTACAACCCTTTTGGTGGTAAGAGTCTTCTGTTTCATGTAAAGAGAAAACGAGGTTTTACTGATTTTGAGGTTCATGGAAAAACTTCAGAAAAATTTCGGAGAATTACTGTAGCATCTCAGAGTCAGCCATCATGGAACAGTCTCTCTCACTTCTTTGAAGGAGACTGCTTGTGAAATTTTTATAGACCTTCATCTCTAAAGTGTTCAAAGTACTGAACTGCACATACCAAGGTCATGATTTTATTTATATATTTTAAATATGTATTTGTCTTGAAAACAAGTCAGTGACCAATATTTTGTACAACTTCATATTTAGGACCAGGAGCAAATTTCCCTGTGGGACTTCACTGATATCTGTGGTTAAGCCATGAGGCCAAGATTGACTGGTGTTTAGTGAGAGGCTGAGAAAGTGGTTCCCAGGTTGCAGTGTTGCAGACCCTGGAAGGAGAGGGGTATTCAGAGACTGAAGAAGTAAGCTGGATGGGTAACTCTGGAACTTGGGACACTGCAGACAAAAGCACTCATCTATGTTTGTGTTCCACATTTATTAAGTTTTTTTTCTTTTAAAGTTTTTTAATGTCAGGGCCTATACACTAGGCAGTAGGGATACAGAAAAATAGAAAAAGAAAAAAGAAAACTGCTCTCTGTCCTCACAGTATTTGCAGCCTAGTGGGGGAGACAGTGATAGAAATAAAAGGTTGAGAAGCTTTGGACAACCATAGACTAACTTGAAAACCTGATGTTGGAAACTGTTGTTCAGTCACTCAGTCATGCCCAACTCTTTGCGACTCCATGTACTGCAGCACACCAGGCTTCCCTGTCCATTACCAACTCCTACAGTCTGCTCAGACTCATGTCCATTGAGTCAGTGATGCCATCTAACCCTCTTATCCTCTGTCATCCCCTTCTGCTCCTGCCTTCAATTTTTCTCAGCATCAGAGTCTTTTCCAATGAATGGACTCTTTATATCTGGTGGCCAAATTATTGGAGCTTCAGCTTCAGCATCCATCCTTCCAATGAATATTCAGGGTTGGGAATTATTGCCTCAATGTTATTTTCTCATTGAGAAAAAGATGCCAGACAGGAGCTTTAGAACTGCTCCTCTGAACAACTTAAGGGGAAGGCCTGAGGAAGCCAGTCAGCAGCCTTGTCCCCAAGAGCAAATCCTGGGTTTCTCAGGTTTGTGACCTCCATTCCAACCTCTCCCCCCACCAGGAGGAGCATTGTAAAGTTGGGGGCAGGGTGTTAGGTCCCAGGACCTTTATCAAGTTCCATTTTCATAGGTGGGGGCTTCCCCAATGGCTCAGTGGGTAAAGAATCTGTCTGCAATGCAGGAGACATAGGAAAGTTCAGTCCCTGTGTTGGGGAGATCCCGTAGAGGAGTAAATGACCACCCACTCCAGTACTTCTGCCTGGGAAATCCTGTGGGCAGATCCCGTGGGCTACAGTCCATGGGGTCACAAAGACTCGGAGACGACTGAGCACTTCACATCACAGGCAGAGCTTTCCTTTAGCTGCAGAGGGGCTGAACTGTTCCTGCTCTCCAGGACAGAGCCTCTTGTTCCTTCTCCCTCAGGATAATCACGAACAGTTTCTCTGTCCTCTCTGCATGGCTGGGCATGGTGCTTGGATGGGTCTGGAGATGTTCCTGGGTTGGAAGAGTCTAGCGGGTGACTTGTCCAGCTCTACCCTAGGCCTTTAGGAGAAATCCCCTCTCTCTCCTTCTTTTCCCAGGAAAGCATTTCCCTGAGTTTTATCACCAGTGTGATAGAACCTAGTAACTGAAGTGAGGATGAGGGAAAGAAGACTAGCAGCTATGAAGCCCGCTGGTGCCTTCTGCCTGAAATGTTGCAGCTATACGCCACTCAACCTAGTTTACCAGGAACCCACGCTGAACTTCCAGCCAAAGCCACAGGAGAAGGCACCTGAGAATTCAGGAATAGAGTTCCAAAGAAAAACCGAGCTATCATACCTCAAAGGTTAGGATCAAAGTGTGAGAAAGAGGGTGGAAAAACATCTCCTCCGCTGACTGTGATTTGAACAATTTAGGGATGTTACCACGGCTGCTAGTCTAAAAAACCGTAGCTCAGTAAAACAGTGGTCAGAAGGACTCATTTTGGAATAGATAGCTCACAATTGCACCTTGAGTCCATTGGTAACAGCTCTAGATAAGCAATTTCAGGGCTACCGTAAGCCTTGTGTGCTCAGACCCGGGTGTGTCTTTTCTGCCCATACCACACAGCTTCCTCCCGTGGCCGAGACTCGCGTGGGACATTTCCTCTTTTGGGACACCCTCAGCTCCTTTTCTCCAAGTTTTGCTGGCTGGCTTCTCAACAGCTCTAGAAAAAGTGAAATAGAAAGTAAAAGTTGTTCAGTCATGTCTGATGCTTTGCAACCCCATGGACTGTAGCCTGCCGGGCTCCTCTGTCCATGGAATTCTCCAGGCCAGAATACTGGAGTGGGTAACCTTTCCCTTCTCCAGCAGATCTTCTCAACCCGGGGATCAAACCCTGGTCTCCTTCATTGCAGGTGAATTCTTGACTGTCTGAGCCACCAGGCAAGCTCTTGACAGCTCTCCTGTCATCTAAATCCCATACCTCTAACCAGTTTAGTGCCCTCTCTTGAGGCAGCAGTGCAGTGGCAGCTTCTTGTAAGAGCATATCCTGTGCTTGATGTGCTTGCATCTGTCTGGCTCTGTGGATCTGAAGCCCGGCTTCACGTTAGAACCACCTGCGTTTCTAATGTCAAACACTGCCGGCCGAGTCCCATCCCAGACAAGCTGGATTAGCCTCTGAGACCGGGGCCCAGTGATGGTGAGGCCCAGCAAGGGCCCGGAACTACTGGTCTCAGCCCTTCCTCCTGCCCCATCTGAACATAAACTTGTGGAGGCGAAGCCATCGGCAGTGATACAATGGTGTCTTCTACTTCTTTCAGTTTTAAAATTTTAATTTTGTACTGGGGTTAGCCAATGAACAAACAATGCTGTGGGCGTTTCAGGTGAACAGCATAGGGACTCAGCCATACATATATATGTAGGCGTTCTCCCCCCAATTCCCCTCCCTTCCAGGCTGCCACGTAACACTGAGCAGAGCTCCCTGTGCTATACAGTAGGTTCTTTTTAGATATACTTTAAATGTAACAGTGTGTACGTGTCCCTCTCAAACTCCCTAAGTATTCCTTCCCCTCACCCTTCCCCCCTGGCAACTGCAAGCTCATTCTCGAAGCCTGTGCGTCTGTTTCTGTTTTGTACATTAGTTCATCTGTGTCATATGTCATACTTCTTCTCTGTCTAGCTAACGTCACTCAGTATGACACTTCCTTCTTTGACTCTTCCCCGTCAACGTCGCTGAGTGCTTGTGACTGACTCTGACTTCTGTGAAAGCTCTGTGGGCCTAGCTGACCCTTCTGGGGCCTTCTCAACTCTCAGTCTGACATCTGAGGGGTGGTGTGGAGAGAGCTGGGTGCATTCCCTGTCTCTGCTGAGATGGGACAGCATGCCCAGACCTTGCCCTGTTATCTTCAGAAGCAGAGCACTGCTGCAGGCCGGTTGAGAGAGATAAAAAGGATAAACTGGTGAAAGAGGGGCCTCGGTGCTGCCAGACCCAGCTGGCATTTGAGTCCGATGGTAAGAGATTTAAGCTGGGTCTGGAGGAGAAAGAAGCCCATGCAGCAAGTCTCTATTGACTGAGAACAAACAATGAATATTTTCCACTGAGGTAGGAAACAAGTTCATTAAAGTTCAGTTGGATTAGCTAGGCTGTCTGCTGCTCAGAGATCTCAGCCAGACCCTGGAAATCTAGCCAAGGGTGCAGGGCCAATTTCTAATCTGTGATTTCAGAGCAGCCATTTAGATGTACCTTTACTGTGATCCTGCTGTGGATGAGTTTGTGCTTTTGAGAGAGAAGCATCATCTGAATCATGAGTGGAGTTCTGAAAAAGACACTGAAGTTGAAGACGTGGATTTGAGCTTGACCTTGTTTGGGGTCAAGTGACTTGCCTCTCAGAGGCTCAGTTTCCTCATCTGTAAGTTGGGTTGTGATATACCCTCTACTGGGACTTCCCTGGTGGCTTAGACTGTAAAGAATCTGCCTCCAGTGCAGGAAACCTGGGTTCGATCCCTGGGTTGGGAAGATTCCCTGGAGAAGGAAATGGCAAACCACTCCAGTAGTCTTGCCTGGAGAATTCCATGGACAGAGGAGACTGGTGGGCTAGAGTCCATGGGGTCGCAGAGAGTTGGACACGACTGAGTGACTAGCACACATACACCCTCTCCTGAGGGATGATGTGGTGATAAATAAATGCCTTCTCCAGAAGGTGGCAGCACACACGAGAAGTCACTACCACCAGCCATTTTCCTGTAACTGGAGTCCCTCGAGGAAAGTCTGCAAGGAGCAAGGACATTCCCCTGACTAGAATCCCTCACTTCTTGGCCAGATGCTGGTGGTCCAGCCAGGGCTCTGGTGGCATAAACTACAGAACGTGGCTGTCTGAAACCTCTTCACATAATAGCCTCTTGTTCTTTCAGCTGTCCCTGGCCTCTCCCCATCCCACCCCTTGCCTCCTTCTCCCTTACCCTCTGGCTTGGATATCTGTACACGAGCCTAGAGAATAAAATTGGAGATGCTTGGGACTTCCCTGGTGGTTCAGTGGTTGGGAATCTGCCTTCCAAAGCAGGGCATGCAGGCTCAATTCTTGGTTGGGGAACTAAGATCCCACATGCTGAGGGGCAGCTAAGCCCACACACACTGTTGAGCCTGCACGCTAAGACCTGGGGCAGCCAAATAAATAGAATATTAATTTTAAAAACCATTAAAAAATTGGAGATTCTTTATGCTGTTTTTATGCAACCTAATTCTCACTTGAGAGAGGGGCATAAAAGGTGCTTTCTTTTTTGCTTGAATGTTTAGAGTTTAACCAGTTGGTGGTGGTAGACTGTCTAAAATCAGTAATAATAGGTTTCACTGAAATAAATCATAGGTAAAGGTTGGACCACAAATTTTAAGCATGAAAGGTCCCAAGACAAGTGTAACAGAAGCAAAGAGAGCAAGATGGATCCCCCCTCAGCCTGCCACCCTCAGTGGGAGGCGGTATTTGCTCACAAGGTCTTTGGGGCTGACTTTAAAATTCTAAGTGTGAGTAAGTGCCTAAAGCAATGTCTTCCCAGGCAAGTGCTGACTAGGCTTATCGCCAGCCGGAGGAAACAGACGTCTTAGTGTCATGAATCAAGTCAAGGCTCCCTCTGGGATTACCCGTAGGCTTTGCAATGGGAACCCAGTGGCTGTCAGTTTTCTGCATATTTGAACACAGAGTCCCACTAGGCCTCACCCTAGACCAGTTCAGTCAGAGTTTCTGAGGCTGGGAAACACTTTGCTATTTCCATAGCTTTCCGTCCTTCCAGTGAATATTCAGGGTTGATTTCCTTTAGGATTGACTGGTTTGATCTCCTTGCTGTCCAAGGCACTCTCAAGAGTCTTCTCCAGCATCATAGTTCAAAGGCATCCGTTCTTCGGTGCTCAACCAGGTTTATTGTCCAGCTCTCACATCCATACATGACTCCCAGAACTACCATAGCTTTGCCTATAGAGACCTCTCTAGGCAGAGTGATGTCTCTGCCTTTTAATATGCTGCCTAGCTTGTCATGGCTTTTCTTCCAATGAGCAAGCGTCTTTCAATTTCATGGCTTCAGTCACTGTCACGGTGATTTTGGAGCTCAAGAAAATGAAGTCTGTCACTGTTTCCATTGTTTCCCCATTTATTGCCCATGGAGTGATGGGACCAGTTGCCATGACCTTAGTTTTTTTTTTTCTCCCAAGTTAAAAGTTTTCTATTAAGAAAACAAAACAAAACCAAAAACCATTCCAGAAAAGGGGTCGAAGGAAGAATACTGGAGAACATCAAGCTGCTGACCTCTGGTGGATCACAAAGAGCCCACGCTGAAGCTGGCCCAAGTAAATCCTCATTTTGGTGCTGTCGCTTGTCTTCCTCACCCAGATTTCATTGGCTCCGACAGAGCTGAACACACAGCTCAGTTTCTGGTTGTCCTTCGACTCCAGATAGATGGCTTGGCTCTTATGGTACCATCTTTTATCAGTACAGTTTGCCATCTTCTATCCGAGCTTCAAATCTCTGGGCTGGAGACTCTGCAGGGGTGGTGGGCAAGTGTTCGGGAGAGGACGGGGATGCTGGTCTCTTGGGTGACTTCAGCTTATTTAACGTTCTCAGATCCTCCATGATCTGCTCATCTGTTAACAAATAGTTGAGCTGGGCAGGAGCAGGTTTCCTCCTCTTGTCTGGGATGGGGACAGGATCATTCGGTCGCCTCCGCAACTTTCTGGTCATGATGGGTTTCACTTCCATGGAATCTCCAGTCATTTCCATCGTTAGCTTTTCATTTTCAATCATTTTCTTCTTCTCCTCTAGCTCAGCAATTAAGTTCTCCTTCAACTCAACCTTCTTGTCTTCAAATTCTTTCACTGCCGCCTTCTTTTCTTTGATGTAATTTCTTTCCACTTGTTCAGTTTCCAGCTGGAGGAAGAGTTCTGCATTTCGTATCCTCTCTTTGTACTGCTGATCTAATTTCTTCATCCTCTTCTGATATTCTTGTAACGTACCTTCCTGCAGTTGTTGCAACTGTCTCTTGAGAGAAGCCAGTTTATCCTGATACATCTGTTCCTTCATTTCTACATAGTCTTCTTCATTATGCTTTGCCAGGTCAGTTTCACTAGCATCCTCAGTGTCTTCGTCCGACTCGCGGCCCTGGCAGCTGCGCTCGTCGTCCTCGGCGCTCTCCAGTTCTTCGTCCTCCTCCGGGTAGTACTCCGGGGCCGGCGGCGCTCCCGCTGGGGCCGGAGCAGGCGCCAAAAGCCCCGCAGCACTCATGTCGCCTCCGCCCAAAGCTGAGCGTGCCCCCCGGGAACCACGGCCACCCGCCCTCCAGGCTCTACGGCCGCGTCGCCGCGCCTGAGGGAACCGCCGACTCCAGGAGCCGGAGCGCCGGCGACCCCTTCCCCGTCTTCCATGACCTTAGTTTTTTGAATGTTGAGTTTTAAGTTTTCACTCTCCTCTTTCACCTTCATTGAGAGGCTCTTTAGTTCCTGTTCGCTTTTGAGGGTGGTGTCATCTGCATATCTGAGCTTATTGATGTTTCTCCTGGCAATCTTTATTCCAGCTTGTGCTTCATCCAGTCCAGCGTTTCACGTGATGTAATATGATGATGGAAGCTGAGAAGTCCCAGAGCTGCCCTGGTGTCTGCAAGCTGGAGGCCCAGGGAAGCTGGTGGTGTGATTCCTCTCCAAACCTGGATCCCGGAGAATGAGAGGAGCCAACAGCATCAGGTCTGAGTCCGAAGGCCTGCGGACTGATGTGTGACCAGAGGCGTCTGGGTCTCCTTGGAGTAGGACACTACCTCCCTGGGCAGGAAATCTGCTTGGGTAAACTTCGACAGGCCTAGCTTACGCAGTCTTCTTGTGTTAATGGGCCCAGGTCTCCTGAGTCTTGGCTTCCAGCCTCACTAGGAGTGATCACTGATTTTGAGGATACAGACGCAGGGATTTGGATTAGAGGGAGGTCCAGACAGATTCCATACTTTGCAGCAGGGCCTTTGTCTCTCACTGTTGGCAATTGAGGTCAGAGTCATCCTGAACTGGTTCTTTCTTCTGCTGCATATCAGCCTCTTTCGTTTCTCTCTCCTCTTCCTTCATTTTCCAGTCTTCCCTCAGCTGTGCTCAGAGCTGCTTTTTGTGCTGGACTTCAGCTTCTCACTCACTTTTGTTAGACATCTGTTTCCGACTTCTCCACACCAAGTCCTTGCTCTCCTGGTCCTCTGAAGACAGATACTCCCCACAAGTCAACCACGCACAGGCACCTCCTCCCCACTTTTCTTCACCTTATCCTTCAGCAGCACCACCTCCCGGCAGGTCCTGAGGAGACTGGGCTTCTGTCAGAGTGAATGGAACCCCACAACGTCCAAAAACTGAAGACCTGGTGGGCCCTGAGGGGACCCAACTCCCATCAGTGTGGACTTGATAACCCCCCACCCCCACCCGTGTTCCAGAAGCCAAAGCAGGTTCTGGACATGGGACTCCCATCAGCTGTCAAGCCATAGTTTCTTAAAGTTTGCTTGCAGTGTAGAATCCGAGAACATGTTAATGAATTTTTTTCCCTGTAACTCAAAATTGATTGATCCATCTTGTACCTTGAATGGCTCTTTTATCCATATGTGATTTTGTAGTTTCATGCATGGATCATTTGGAAAATACTGGGTCACTAAGTTACACAGCTCTTCCAAATATTGACATATATTGTTATACAGTATTTTTGAAAACACTATTGTTTATGTCACTGTCCATCTCCTCAGAAAAATCTTTATACATTTGAAATTTGTCAAGGTCATAGTAGTGGGTAGAAGTTTCCCCAAATTCCAAAGTTTGTTTTAGAAGTCAATTTTCTTTCTTTCTTTTTTTTTTTTGACTGCACCACACAGCATTCAGGATCTTAGTCCCCAGACCTAGGATGGAATCTGTACCCCGTGCAGCGCAAGTGCGAACTCTTAACCCGCCAGGGAAGTCCCTCAAATGTTTACTGTTAGTAACAAATACTGTCAGTTTTCTTTGGAGTGACAGGCTCACTGGATTTGTTGTTGAGAAATGTCCACCAGCCAGTTTCTCTCTCAGTCATTCTTTCAGATAAAGATGGTGTTCCTGAAGAAAGCAGCTAGTTCAATTTGAAACTCAATCACACAAGTACTTTTCCTTGAGACAACCTTAGGATAGAAGTGCTTCATGTGCCCTATTTTAATGCAAAGCTTATTAAAAAGATGGCTTGAGATTTAATAAAAGTGCTATTTTTATCTGATTCATCAGGGAGGTTTTTAAGTGGAACTGACATTGCAAAAAAACAAAACTGAGTGCATGCTGGTGAAGAATAAAAGGACCACTAGTGGAGTTTGGTGCCCCTGCCTTGGTTTGTGTTAAAATGCCATCAGTTTTACCCATCATCTTAGTATTATCATGAAAGGGGTTTCCCTGGTGGCTTGCTCAGTGGTAAAGAATCTGCCTGCAGCACAGGAGACTGCTTGCAATACAGCAGGTGTGGGTTCTATCCATGGGTCAGGAAGATCCCCTGTAGGGGGCCATGGCAACCCACTTCAGTATTCTCAACTGGGAAATCCTGTAGATAGAGGACTCTGGAGGGATATGGTCCTTGGGGTCACACAATGTCAGACGTGACTTAGCCACTAAACCACCATCACCAACACCACCATTATCATGAAAACAATTTCAAACTTATGGACCATCTGACAGGGCCTCAGATACCCAGGCCCAGTGTGTCTGGACCACGCTTTGAGAACCCTCAGTTTAGAGTGTTTGCCTTCCCTCAAGCGATATGAAGAAGTCTTGTAATCATGGTTCTCTCTCAAGCATTTTAATGCTGAATACAGGGGAGGGACCAAGTTGTCAAAACATCTAGAAAAATCAGGATCCTTCAGTGCTTAAGGACAACAGGCCTGGAGATGCTGGGTGTTCCCAAAGGGAGGATAGGAAAGATCTCCCAAAACCTGTGTCTCAGATAAAAGTGAAGGTTATTAGGGTCAGCTGATTTTCTTGATTTCTCTGGGTAACTCTGTTTCTTCTTTCTTGGTTGTGGACAGTTATGATGATGTTCTACATGTGGGAAAGGGATTTTTGTCTTTCCTTTTTGTCTCTACTTCCTTCATAGGAGCATGGTTCAGAATAACCTGTTTTTCATCCCTAATTATAAGAGAAACAAAAATCAAAACTTACAATGAGATATCACCTCACACTGGTCAGAATGGCCGTCATCAAAATATCCACAAACAATAAATGCTGGAGAGGGTGTGGAGAGAAGGGAACCCTCCTACACTAATGGTGGGAATGTAAATTGGTACAGCCACTATGGAGAACAGTATGGAGGTTCCTTAAAAAACTAAAATTCCCACTGGAATCCCACTCCTGGTCACATACCTGGAGAAAAACATGATCTGAATGGATACATGCATTCAAATGTTCATTGCAGCACTGTTTACAATAGCCAGGACATGGAAGCAACCTAAATGTCCATCAACAGAGGACTGGATAAAGAAGCACATATATATGGCACATATATACAATGGAATATTACTCAGCCATTAAAAAGAATGAAATAATGCCATTTGCAGCAACATGAATGGACCTAGAGAGCATCATACTGCGTGAAGTAAGTCAGAGAAGGAGAAATATCACATAACATCCCTTATATGTGGAATCTAAAAAAAATGATATAAATGAAATTACAAAACAGAAAGAGACTCACAGACTTAGAAAATGAGCTTGTGGTTGCTGGGAGGGAGGGATAGTTAAGGAGTTCAGGATGGTCATGTGTACACTGCAATATTTAAAATGGGTAACAAACAAGGACCTATAGTTTAGCATGTGGAACTCTGCTCAGCGTTATGTGGCAGCCTGGATGGGGGGAGGTTTGGGGGAGAATGGATACATGTATATGTTTGACTCTGACCCTTCGCTGGTGGCCTGAAACTCACAACATTCTTAATTGGCTATACCCCAATACAAAATAAAAACTTCAAAAAAATGAATAACCTGTTTTTGAGTTATGTGTGAGACTTCTTATCTGAGGACCATGACATCAAGAAAATCTCCAAACTTCTTGTCTTTTTTTTTTTGGTTTTCTATAGTCCCCAAAGGATCAGAATGTTTCAAGGAGGATTCTGACACTGGCTAAAATAATTAACAGTGTCCATCAGTCTATTCAGCTTCTGAAGATTAGTGTCCGAGTTCAGAGGAAGGAGCATCCCTGGAGCCTGGGGTAATACCTGGAGGAGGTGACCTAATGCTAAATGAAGGAAGGGTGGATGGGGAGGTATAGCCTGGATATGAGAATAGTTGGAGGGGAGGTGGCCCTGCTCAGAAGTTTTATCTACTGAGTCTTCAGCAAGCGTTAGGCTGACAAGGAATTGTTAACCACCACGTTGTCTTCATAAGGCCTTGTGTTTAGGACCGCTGGGTCCTGATGCTTCTGAGGTTCCAGAAAAGGAAGAGAAAGGGTTCTGCCACATAGTAGATGCTGAGGTCCCTTACCTCCCTTCCAATATTTCTATACCAGCTCTGACACTTAGTAGGTCTGTGACCTTGGGTAACTTTCTCAACATGCCACGTGCGTGCTCAGTCGCTGCAGTCGTGCCTGACTCCTTTTAACTCCATGGATTATATACATAGCCCAGCAGGCTCCTCTGCCCGTGGGAGTCTCCAGGCAACAATACTGGAGTGGGTTGTCATGCCCTCCTTCAGGGGATCTTGTCCACCCAGGGATCAAACCTGCATCTCCTGCATTACAGGTGGATTGTGAACCACCGAGCCACTGGGGTGGCCCTTTCATGCAACGGTTTTGTCTATAAAATGGGAGTCATGCTGCTTTTCAGGCTGGTGTGGGGGTGAGTCCTCATGGAAAGTACTTGCTTAGAAACAGCACTGGTACAGAGTGGCCAAAACGATGTCAGCTCATTGATTTCACTTCATTGAATGCCCTCGCCCGATCTCACAGAGATAAAAATCATCAGTCTCTGCAGATGGGAAAGGAGTACACATCAAAGATCTTATTTAGCTCATTAATTAATGAGAAGGCCATCAAGATGTTAAAACTGTCAGTTCACAGGGCATTTGAGGGGCCAGGTATTCTGTAGACAATGCTAGCACAAGATGCAAAACTGAGTGCTGCCCACCAGGGCCAAAACTCATAGTCTTTGTGGATATGACTTACACTGGATAGAAATTATCTGCTTCCTGTAGGGGAGGGAGAAGCTTTTCTTGACTTTCTTCTGACATCCTAGTCCCTGGCTGGGTCTGAAAAATTAAACTGACAGATTGCATGGGAAAGCATACATATTTAACTAAATTTGTATGTGCATATGGGATTCCTCATGAAGAGGATGAAGACCCGAAAAAGTGAGCAGAACAGGAAGCTTTTATTTATTTTTTTTAACTGGAGGCTCATTGCTTCACAGTATCGTGTTGGTTTCTGCCATGCATCAATGTGAGTCAGCCATCGGTATACATGTGTCCCTCCTGCTTGAACCATCTCCCATCCCGCCCCGCCCCTCCAGGCTCTTACAGAGCACCGGTTTGAGCTCCCCGCATCATGCAGCAAATTCCCACCAGCTATTTCACACGTTGGTAAAGCATATGTCTCCATGCTACTCTCTCCATTGGCCCCACCCTCTCCTTCCCCCACTGTGTCCACCAGTCTGCAGAACAGGAAGTTTTTACATACATTTTAGACAAAGAAACAATAAATCTGTGACGAATTGACAAGGCAGTGGAATGTGGGCAAGAGCAGTAACAGTGAAGAAGTAACTAGGAAGGTGAGAGTGGGTTCAACACTGTTTGTACAGATTTCTCGGCCCCGAACTTTGCCTCTAGTGATAAGAATGGCTTCCTTCCTCCTGGTGCAGGGAGGTACCTTCACATGAAAGTTTTATGACCTGTTTGAGGAAAGGGAAGGTCAGAGTGAACTTCCTATTTCTGCTATTTTCTCAGACTCGTTCAACTTGAGATATTCATTATGCTAAGGTACCATATTTTGGGGCGGTGTATGCTGAACCCCATCAGTTCCTACTGGACAAAAGTTTGCCAGTTAAAGCCTGCTCCTTCAGAGTAGAAAAGTGCCCTCGGCAATGGGAAGGCCAACCCAGAACTGCACTGGAAGTACACCCACGATCCCCTTTGCCTATTTTGAAACTTTGGGTAAATTTTCTAATGACTCCAAGCCACGAATAGGGAAATCATATCTCAAAGAGGCTGAGTAACTTATGTACAGCTAGAAATGCCAGAGCAAGAATTCAAATATACATTGTCCCTGTTCTTTTCATTACATCTGTTGCCTTCCCTCAAACACCATTCTTTATCGAAGGAGATGGCTAGAGTGCTCTGTATAAGGAATTACTGGTCTTCTCTGAAGTGAGTGGGAACAGGGAAGAGTTAAAAAAGGAACAAAAGTTCAGAATTCCCAGAACACACAGAGTGGACGATTTGTCCACCATTAGCAAAAATATATTTTTTCTCTCCTGTCTGCTTTTTGAAATTACCACTAAATGAAATGCATTTTAGGGTACCATGTGGGTCCAGGTATATACAAAATTATTTATAGGCTCTGATGTTACTCTGGATTGGAAGTAAATAAATTTGATACTAATTTAAAAACTCAATATAAATTCTTAAATTCAATCTATACCAGTATTCTTGACTGGGAAATCCCACAGACAGAGGAGGCTGGCAGTCCTTAGGTCACAAAGAGTCGGACATGCCCGAGCAACTGAATACTCACACTGTTCATACAATTACTTTCAGATGGGAGTCAAAAAAATTTTAATCTTATGTACAAATGAAACATTTTCATAAGTACCCCTTTCATGGGTTGTTATTCACTTCAGTTCAGTCACTCAGTTGTGTCCGACTTTTTGCGACCCCACGAATCACAGCACGCCAGGCTTCCCTGTCCATCACCAACTCCCGGAGTTCACTCAAACTCATGTCCATCGAGTCGGTGATGCCATCCAGCCATCTCATTCTCTGTCGTCCCCGTCTTCTCCCACCCCCAATCCCTCCTAGCATCAGACTCTTTTCCAGTGAGTCAACTTGTCGCACGAGGTGGCCAAAGTATTGGAGTTTCAGCTTTAGCATCAGTCCTTCCAATGAACACCCAGGATTGATCTCCTTTAGAATGGACTGGTTGGATCTCCTTGCAGTCCAAGGGACTCTCCAGAGTCTTCTCCAGCACCACAGTTCAAAAGCATCAATTCTTCGGCGATCAGCTTTCTTCACAGAGAATAAAATGTAACTCCTTAACATAAGTCTTGCTCAAAATTCTCTAAGCCAGGCTTCAGCAATACGTGAACTGTGAACTTCCAGTTGTTCAAACTGGTTTTAGAAAAGGCAGAGGAACCAGAAATCAAATTGCCAACATCCACTGGATCATGGAAAAAGCAAGAGAGTTCCAGAAAAACATCTATTTCTGCTTTATTGACTATGCCAAAGCCTTTGACTGTGTGTATCACAATAAACTGTGGAAAATTCTGAAAGAGATGGGAATACCAGATCACCTGACCTGCCTCTTGAGAAACCTATATGCGGGTCAGGAAGCAATAGTTAGAACTGGACATGGAACAACAGACTGGTTCCAAATAGGAAAAGGAGCACATCAAGGCTGTATATTGTCACCCTGCTTATTTAACTTCTGTGCAGAGTATATCATGAGGAACGCTGGGCTGGAAGAAGCACAAGCTGGAATTAAGATTGCCGGGAGAATTATCAATAACCTCATATATGTAGATGACACCACCCTTACGGCAGAAAGTGAAGAGGAACTCAAAAGCCTCTTGATGAAAGTGAAAGAGGAGAGTGAAAAGGTTGGCTTGAAGCTCAATATTCAGAAAACAAAGATCATGGCATCTGGTCCCATCACTTCATGGGAAATAGATGGGGAAACAGTGGAAACAGTGTCAGACTTTGTTTTTTTTTGGCCTCCAAAATCACTGCGGATGCTGATTGCAGCCATGAAATTAAAAGCCGCTTACTCCTTGGAAGGAAAGTTATGACCAACCTAGATAGCATATTAAAAAGCAGAGACATTACTTTGCCAACCAAGGTTCGTCTAGTCAAGGCAATGGTTTTTCCCGTGGTCATGTATGGATGTGAGAGTTGGACTGTGAAGAAAGGTGATCGCCGAAGAATTGATGCTTTTGAACTGTGGTGCTGGAGAAGACTCTTGAGAGTCCCTTGGACTGCAAGGAGATCCAACCAGTCCTTTCTAAAGGAGATCAGTCCTGGGTGTTCAGTGGAAGGACTGATGCTAAAGCTGAAACTTCAATACTTTGGCCACCTCATGTGATGAGTTAACTCACTGGAAAAGAGTCTGATGCTAGGAGGGATTGGGGTGGGACGAGATGGGGCCGACAGAGAATGAGATGGCTGGATGGCATCACTGACTCGATGGACATGAGTCTGAGTGAACTCCGGGAGTTGGTGATGGACAGGGAGGCCTGGTGTGCTGTGATTCATGGGGTCGCAGAGTCGGACACGACTGAGCGACTGAACTGAACTAAGATAAGTTTGAAGTGGAGGCAGCTGGTGGCTTCATATTCCCTGTAAACTTTGTGAAAATCTGTCAAAACATCATATAAGGCAAAAATGCATGGTGTAGTTGAACCAGAGTAGGTTTATTTATAAACAGAAACTTGAGCCAAATGCATCAGTAAACTAAAATATAGAACAAATTACATTTATTGTTTTTTTAAAATAAGGAAAAACAGACAGAATTAAAAAAAAATCTAATGAGCCAGTGTAAACTACATTTGAACCGTATTGGGGTGAAAACTTAATTGGCATCAGCAAATATCTCAGGGAGGGTGTTGCCTTAGGAAAACCTTTGTTAAGTGGCTTAAGGAAGGTTTGCCTGGAGGCATGGACTGGAAGAAGTAGGACCTTCACAGGACCCCCAGCTTGGCATTGGTGTGCAGAGGGCCTTGGAGAGTGTGGAAGAGGTGAACCCCGAGGTTTTCCCAGTGGAGAAGTGAGCAAGCCTTTTTAAGAACAAGGATTTTTAGTATTCACTTTAAAATCATGTGTTAGCTGATTCTCACATGTGTTAGTGATTCTCACATGTGTTAGCTTCACCACATTGCTAGCACTTCTAAACTCTTGCTACCTCAGGGTACATGTGCTTAAGATAGGTGAGTGGCATTTTGATTTTATTTTGGTTTAGTGGAGGCAATGTCAAAGTTACTGGAGAATTCAAGAGAAAATGATTAATTTCCAAGAAAACAGCCATGAAAATGACTCATAAGAGGTGGGGAGTCTGAAGGGAACAGAACTTGAGGGCTGGTAGTGACCTGGTAGTGGGTGGTGTGGGAGAGAGACCTGGATTAGGTGTTTTAAATACCAAAGGACGGATAATGTCTCTGGCATGTGAATTATACAGTGCATAAAACAAAGCCAGAATATTAGAATATTCTCTGGACCAAAAACCCAAGTTCTTGATTTCCCTCACCTGCAGTGCATCAAGGAATGGGCTAATGAAGGTTAAAAAGCCTCAGCCCTGACCTGAGTGGACTGCAATCAAGGGTTGTTCCTTGTATTTGATGCTCTAAAGGATGGTCCTGTGGGCTAATGGTTACAGCTGGTGTGGCTCTGGGCTTCTCTTTCTGGTAGTAAGTAAAACGGAACACCTGGGGACTGTTCTAAATGCAAGAGAAGAAGCTTCTAGCCCCGTGAGCCCGCAGGCTGAGGGAGGGGGTGGCCATAACTGGAGACAGGGGTTGGTAGTGACTCAACAACCAACAACCTCTGAAGGAATCTGGGAGAGAGCCCAGGGTCACAGTGGGAGTTCCACTGGATCAAGGTCTTGCCCTCCTTCAACCAGCCTCTAATCTGGTTGCAAAGTCAGCTTTTTTCCACTCAAATGAAATTCTTTTCTAACTCTCAACATGAACTGCTCTTTTCTCCTCTGAGAGCTGTGGTTGTAAACCTGTGATTACCTTGCAGGAACAAGCTCCCTGCAATTTGTAAGGGTGGTTTCTCAGCAGAGGTGGCATTTTTTAATGTGGTTGTGCCGTGATGGGAAGCAAGGTGTTTTACAAGGAACTTCTTAGGAAAGTTGACGTGAATGATTTTCTACAGTTTCCACCGTGCCATGTCTCCTGAACGTCTTCATCCTGGACAGATTTCAGCGACTTCTTTGTTGTGGCCCCAGTGTCCAGAGAGATGGAAGCAGAGCTACGCACACCACCAGGGCTCTGGGGGCTGCTCCCTAGTTGCCGGGATGTATGGGCCACAGGAGCTGCTGAGCCAGGGGACCACCCTCATATTCCTGAAAGAAATCCAAGGTTAATATTTCTGAAATTTGCACCCCAGGGGCTTGTGAACACCCCACTAACCCCCAAACTTCCCTTTCCTAGCTTTTGGTTCTTTGCAGGCTTGGGGCCTGGCCTCCTCAGGCAGCAGAAACGCCCCTTCAGCCCCTCTGTCTGCAGCATGGAAGGGGCGTCTTCCCCCCGTCTGGGCCTCTCTCCTCGCCGCCTCCCTTGGAAGCAGGTCCAGCTGGGCTTTGATGGTTGAAGCAGCTCCGTCCTGTTCGCTCTTTACCCTGCGTCAGGCCAGCGCCGTCTGTTAAACCAGGGCGTGCTCCTTCCTTCTCTTTTTCCTTCAGGAGTTTGTGTTAGGGTGTCAGGGCTGCCAGAACAGTGTACTGCAAACTGAGTGGCTCAGACAACAGGGTTTATTTTCTCAGAGTTCCAGTGGCCAGAGTCTGAGGTCCGGTGTCAGCAGTGCCAAGCTTCCTCTGGAGGCGCCAGAAAGGACCTCTCCAGGCCCCTGCTTCGCTTCGGGTAGCTCTTCTGCAT
This sequence comes from Moschus berezovskii, assembly GCF_049115385.1. NCBI lineage: Eukaryota > Metazoa > Chordata > Mammalia > Artiodactyla > Moschidae > Moschus > Moschus berezovskii. Next base: position 60,922,145 of record NC_142477.1, read on the forward strand.
TTGGCAGCGTGACTCCAGTCTTCGTGTGATGTTCTCTTGTATGTCTTTGTGGCCAGATTTCCTCGTTTTATGAGGACACTGGTCTTATTGCAGTAGGGGTTCACCCTATTCCAGTAAGATCTCCTCATAACTGATGACATCTGCAATGACCCATTTCCAAAGAAGGTTATGTTTTGAGGTCCTGGGCGTTAGGACTTCAGCATATGAATTTGAGAGGAACACAAGCCAGCCTATCACAGACCTATATAGACATTTTTTCTTTTTCCTGACATACCCTTTCCAGGTCCTTGTAGGGTGCCCAATAGTTAGAGATATGTGATAAGTAATTAATTCTGGGAGCCTGAGTATCTGTTTTTCTGAACAGATCTGGCTCACTCCTGTCTCTGAGCAGGCTGCTTTCTTCCAGAGGCATCGATTGTTAGAGCAAGGTTGAACCGAGGCCTGGATGATGACTCTTCTTCATCAGGGTGTCTCCTCACCCGGCAGGGGATGAGGGGCTGAAGCTGTAAGAACCAAACCTGAGTGTACATTCCCTCAAGCACAGGCCTGACTTGTTACTTTGAAATATTCCTGTAACCCTGGAGGTTTGCCATTGTACCCTGGGTATTAACATTCTTCCTGCTGCTGTAACAAATTACTCCGTAACCAATAGCTTGAAAGGTGGACACTTGTTCTCTCATAGCTGGTGCAGAAACCCCAGTCAGTCTCACTGGACTAGAGTGAGGGATGGCCTGGGCTGGGTCCTTCTCTCCTCCCTGGGGGAAAAATCCACGTCCTTGACATGCTGAGCTTCTGGGGGCTGCAATGGCATTCCTGAGCTCACAACCCCTTCCTCATATCATTCTAATCGCGTTTTATCGTGACAGCTCCTACTTCAGCATCAAATCTCCCTCTGCTTCCCTCTCATGAGGACGTGTGATTGTGTTTGGGGTGTACCACATGATGCAGGAGATTTCTCCCATCTCAATATCCTTAATTTAATCTCATCTACTTAATCCCTCTTGTCCCATTTGTTATCTCCACAGGTTCTGGGTGTGGACAGCTTTGGGGTAATCATTCGTGCTATCGTGCCATGTTTAAACACAAGCACGGTGATGCCTCTTGTGAATTTGCCTGACTTGGCTTCTAAGAACCTCACTGTCTTCTTAAGGAAACTCCTTTCTTCCTCCAACTTCATTTCCGTGTCCTCTTTAACTGCGGCTTTTGCTCCCCCAACTGTTCTATTCAGACTACAGAATCCTAGTTCCTTGAATCTGTGGGCAAATCTGATGCCCCAGAGATGGGTTAGGCTTGGTAGAAGCCACTTAGAGATTCTTTTATAATGTAACTGTTATGACAGTTTGAAGTCCAGCAAAAAGGAAAAAAATACTCATTAGTTTTCTGACTAGTGTTCCGTTTCCCCCAAATTTCTCTTTAGAGATTTGCTAGTGCTCACCTGGCCTTCATAGCCTTCAATTCTGATTGGGGAAGAGCCTGCTATGTGTGGGCTGACTGCAGGACCACTGGGTGTGGCGGAGGAGCTGACTGAAGGCCAGTGAATTGTTCAGGCAGTAGTGTTGACGTTAGAAACGTAGCATTGTGATGGCACCACTCTGTCCGTTTGTCCAGGGGGCTTAGTGGCTGGGTATAGACAACCAGGAGGCAGGCAGCAGCAGTGATTTGGGTATGGTTGTGCCTGGACATGGGTACGGCAGAAGGACAAAGGAAAAGAACAGTGGTGTGAGCTGGGAACAGTCCTACCCTGGCTTGGGAGAAAACTTTATTTAATGGATGTATTTGGCTGCATGATATTAAGTGCTTTGAGTCTTATAGAACTTTCTTGACAGAGTTTTTATCCTTATTTTAGACAGGGAGAAAGCAGGGTGCAGGGAAGTTGGATCATTTGCCCAAGGCTATGGAGCTTGTAAGCAGCAGCTCTGTGCAATGTCAGAATCCAGTGTCGGGAACTCTGCGCTTCACCCTCTCGCTGTACTGTGAGGCCAGGGCTTAGGACAGAGGGCTGGGAGGAAAAGGGTGTCTCTGGGGACTATGTGTTTTTATAAAGTCGGGAGAATGGAAGGGCCAGAAGGTTGGGGAGTGGAGATAACGGGGTGGAGCGAGGATTTGGTTTGAGACTTGGAGGAGGTCGGGGCTATGACAAAATCTGGAAGGGAGCTGTGGATGTGGGTGGCTGAAACAAATAAAATGAAGGTCACTGAAATTTGGGGTCAGCAAATTCTGAGGCCAGATGTTGGCTAGGACATCACACAGCCCTGGGATTATCCAGAATGGAAGGACTGGAGCTGGAGAAGAGGGAGAGCCAGATGCCAGGGTCTGACCAGTGGGGAGAAATGACCGGGAGGTCAGGTGACGGCAGGGAGAAGGTGGTATGAACTTTAGAGAAAGGCATTTTGTAAGTATATTTGGGAATATCATTGACGAACAGGAGAAATGCAGTACCGCCAACTGATTGTGAAGTTACATGGAGCATAGGAGCAGCCTCTCAGGAGGCTACAGTGAAACTAAAGTTTTAGTTTTAATTAACGTAAATGTAAATTTAAAACCTGATACGGATTCACTTATTGGAAAACTTTTGGGTCCGTTTGAATCTACTTGTCTATTGAATCTACTTTTCCATTGTAAATTTTGTGATACCCAAATACAGACCGAATACCTCCAATGAAAATGTAAGCATTCAAATGGAAATGTGTTATAAAATACATTCTGAAGAGTTAATAGAAAGAATGTAAAATATCTAGTTTTATTACCTTGATTACACTGTTGATATTTGGATATATTGGGCTAAATTAAAGCTAATCTCACCCCCTTCTTTTTCTTTTTATGTGGCTATGGAAAATTCGAACCTATAGATTATGGCTCACATTGTATTTCTATGGGGCAGCGCTGTTAGGACCAAGGAAACCATGGATAGGAAATGCCTATCTTGAGGTCTGAAGTGGACTCTCATGTCTTCAAGAGGAATGAGAGCAGACACACAATTCTGAGGGTAACTGTGATGACAGTGTTTCAAGCTCAGTGGAGCCAAGATATGATGGCAGGTGTGTGGCTGGAGTCAGGAAAGGTTATGGGAATTTTCACATGTACGATTTACCCATTTTCTAAGTAGAGAAGTGTTTTAGAAAACTACTTGAAAGGAAAATAAAGAAATGACTTAGGGATTTTGAGAAAGGAAGCCTCCAACTCATGAAGTGGGAGGAAGGAGAACGTAACAGAAGTGAGAGCTTCAGGTGTGCACAGGAAGGTCCAAGTCCTTTGCACCAACCTTGGAAGAGGAAAAGCTTTGAGGGGCAGATAATGCTACCCAAGTTTAGAGAGAGTCCTTAGTGAGCCAGATAGTAGTTTGTCCCGTCTGACCCACTTGTGAAAACCTAGGCTATTTGGGATAAGATAAGTGTCTCTTGAGCTCTATAAAAGTTTTGCTAGGAATGGGAAGCGATTTTTGGACTTCTGCTAAATGAACTGGTTCTTGCCATGGATAGTCTATATAGACAGCACAGATCTCAGCTTTCATAAACAGTGTTTCCCTCTGGATGGTTGGCAGTGTTGATAAGACCTGTCATCACATAACTAACGTGATAAAGACTCATCCATCTTCTTCCCTCCCTATGCCTAGGGAGAGGCTGTCAGGAGGCAGTGACAGTCCCTGAAAGCTCAAAGTTGGCTTACTTTTGGATTGTCATTTTCAAAAGATGAATACAAGGATAATCTGGGGTGAACGGGTTTTTTCCTTTGGGACTTGACTTTTTTGCTTTGGCCTTAACTTCCCCGCTCTCTTCTCCAAGTCAACCTTTATTCTTCCCCAAGGAATGCTCTTAGGTATAGGAACCAGGTAATCTGATTTACATGGCTATGCTAATTGTCAGTGTCTGCTAATAGCATGTAAGACTCTCCCTACCTCCTTCTTTCAAAAAGAAGTCTTCTGGAACTCAGCAAGGGGCTCAAAATAGAGTGTCCCCATGTCTGTGGTGATCGGGGTCAGGGAGGATGTTTCTGGTCAGGTAATCTGTTAGCCATGCTCATCAAATCAGAACACCATGGGAACCCCTCCCCAACTGCTCCTTCAGATTCAAATGCCCCCTGGGATAGAGTGAAGGACAATGAAGCCTGGCGTGCTGTAGTCCATGAGGTCACAAGGAGTCGGACGTGACTTAGCGACTGAACAACAACATCAGGATAAGGGCTGTGAGGTCTGAGTCCATACTTCTTGCAGCCATGAATTTTTGTGGGTGAGTCAGCAGCTCCCGGCTGCCCCTTCTTTGGCACTTCATTATTTGGAATGAGGGAAGATAGCCCTCGGGGAGATACCTGGCTCATTTTGCTTTGAGATAAGACCAGCTGGCAATGGCTGGGATTCAATCAAAGCTTAGCCTCTACATTATCAGCCTTTCTACTTAGTACATTTTTAGGCCATGAGTGAATTTCCCTTTATAGTCAAACAAAGCTGAGAAAGCAGAATGGTTTCTAAAGCTCTGTTGATGGGCATACGTTGATTTTTATTTTGCAGCCCTTCAGTGTATAGTAAAGCGAGTCATCAAAACAAGCAGAGGTACAAGTAGAGGGTGGCAGCAAGAGGAGCATTAAGTGTCTACAGAGAAGCTTGGGAACCTGCCTGAGATCAACCTCCACAGGGAAAAGGAATGGAAACTAACCACTGAGCTGGCAGGCTGGAGGTGCAGCTGTCATTGAAAACTGACTCTGGCATGTAAATACTCATTCTGTATTTCTGTGCCCAGTGTCCAGACGCAGCGAAAAGGTCTGAGAAAGCTTTGCTGTTCTTCTGGTTGTTATTTGACTTCCAAGGCGTTTGGCTAGATGGTTTCAAAGGAGTTGATCCTGTTTTAAAAATTCTCCTAAAGAGGAGACACTGTGGCTTCCCCTGTTAATCCTTTTTCAGCCTGTCAGAGAGCTACGGAGAACACCTTGCCTGAATTCTGTATGTGCTATTTTCTAGTTGTTTCCTCCTGCTTTGGCTTCAGTGATGAACAGAAAGTTAGGCAGTAAAACAACACAAACAACACACAACAGAGTGTGGCCGGTGTTGGTATCTTATATAAACGTTTGGCCTTTCATACTAGTTCTCAGGCAGGTGGCAGGATGGACCCACACTTTCATGCTCCAGGTGTCCCGCTGAAATTCCAGTCTCTTCAGCAAATCTACCTCATCACATAACTCATTTCTGTTCATGATAGGTGCTGTTCTCTTTCAGAAAATCCCATTTTAACTAAATGAACCCACTGGGATGGCCTTGCCATTCCCTTTCCAGGTGAGCACAGTTATGATCAAATTCTCCATGGGCAGCAATGTTGCCTTAGTCCACTCCGAAACCAGTCAATAGGAACAAAAGATGCTGTAGTATACAAGTCAATAGAAATGAGCTAAACAAACAGCCTCTAGGCAGATAACTCCATTGATTCATCTTTATCAGTCATAATGCAATGACTTAGGTATAGAGATAACAGAAATGAGCGCATATGTGCACAAAAATTATGTGCAAGCACATTCGTAGTGGCATTATTTGTGATAATTCCAAACTCAAAGTTTCTCAAACCTCCCTCGGCAATCTGATGAATGGGTTGTGGTATGTTCACACAATGGAAGGTTACACCGCAGAGACTGAACAAGTCAAAGCCACAGGCCAGTGCGGGAGGGGAAAACTGCCTGGAGATGTGCCAAGGGGTACAGAGCTACTCTGCGGGGGCCGCCTGTACAGGGGTGGTGTGGGGAGAGGGAGTGGGAGGCTCTCCTGCCCAGCAAGTAGCCTGAAGACAGACCACACAGGAGCCTCTGTGCTGGTGTCAAGAGCAGGAGGTAACGCAGGAAACTTGAAGGAGGGAGAGCCACAGAGATCCTTTCTCCCACCAGATGGTCTCCTGTGGGGCATTCTGCTTCGTGGTGCCTCCATTTTGACAAAGAGGGTTCAAGATGGTCTGTGTCTATCTTTCAGAGCCTTTATTGTCAAAATGCAGTTAGGGAAGGAATGGCTCAGATGTGGTATTCGGACTATCAGAATATTTGTTTTAGAATCTTGGCTTTTGTGGGAACTTCTTAAATCATCCAAATGGGTCCCTGGAACCGGAGGCATCTGGTTGAATGGCCTTTTCCATTTCCTGCCTCTCACCAAGAATAGATGAATCTGTTACCTGATTAGAGATTGAAGAGTATGCTGTTAATGGTTTATGGCTGTGCATCCATCATCAGATGAATTATATGTTGATTTCTCAGGAAATTGGAAAATCAGAGTAATTTTTAATTTATGAGGATATAAGTTGGGTAGTTAGCTTCTACTCTCTATATATTGATAAATACTCTTATTAACTGATTTTTAGGAAGATGGATACATGTGTTAGGTAATGGAAAATTTCAACACATGAGAAATTTTTTTGCTAGAAACACTTAGACCAAAAAAAACCCAAACACCAACCCTCTGAAGTTCTTTCATTAGAGTGCCATCAAGGAGATAGGAATAGCCTAAAATAGCCAGAACTCAGATTTAAAATCACAAATTCAGCATTGAACATTGTCAAAACCCTCAAATGCACAGGCCTGTCTAGACAAGGCGATTCAACATTAGTTTTATCAAAAGTCGATTTATAGGCTGTGCCTAATTTGTGACTAATCTTTGAGTTCAGAAAAATTGCTTAGTTGAAATTTCATTATGTGTAAAGTTGTTGCTTATATCTGGTTCAGATCCTGAAACTTTGCAATTTCCCAGCTGTGGACTGAGAGGGGAAAAAAATGTCTGACAGCTTTAAATGGGAAGACTAAGGCTGTGTTACCTTTTAAGACCAAACCAAAATTTTAAAATTTTGGCTCATTAAGCAAGGAGACTGTTGAAATTTATTCATTATGAAGGGGTGACAGTTAACTGTGCCTCAATACTTATTTTATTATTATTACAACATAGTACTGGGCAAAATTATGATGTAAAATTTGTTTCTAAATCTCTTTCTCCTGTGGTGTCTCTTTCCTTTTCTTACTTTCCTTGGGCCCCAAGCCCCACCCAGCATTGCTCTAGGCTTGCCTGGACTTGAACATGGGTGTTCTCTGTTCATTTGTTTGATCTTTAGTCCATTCATTCACCCATCTATCCATCTACGCAATATATAGATTTATTTCACACATACTATACTAACAGGATAGAATCCATCTTAAGAAATAAATAGTTAATTTTGAAACTTCTAAGAGATGACATCCATCCTTTTGGGGTTTTAGCCATTCTTTAGTAATTGGGAAAGCAATTCCAAATTGGTTGGTTGAAAAGAATACAAATGGCAAGCTGATGGGATACCTCTCAGTCAACACCCAGTGATCTTTGGAATTGATTGAGGAAAGAGATTTTCTTTTCCTAAAAAGAGGAATAAAAAGATTGTTTCATGTATTGTGTGAAGACATGTAAGCTTGTGCTATCAATGAAGCCATCACCTATGTCCTTGCCAAACTGGCCTTCCCAGGGACAGCTCGGTCAACTACTTAGAGTCACCATCCAGGGAGCTGCATGGTGGCCTATCCTTTTGTAGATGGGTGTAGGTCTCTAGGACTTTTCCTTCATCTCTCACCCATGAGTAAATTACAACTAGGAAGTGAATAAGAAAGAGTGACTTACAATGAATTATATAACCTTCCATATTCACAGCCATGGAGTGGGCCATTCTGAATGGACATGGAGCTCTCTGTTACCGTTAGGTCTAGCTTCCATTCTAGTGATCATGCCACCAGTCACTCCAGAAGTTTCAGCAGGTGACTCCCAGTTGTTGCTTCTGATCCATACATTTCAGAAGAGTAAGATCCCAAGGGTACCACCCCTGCAAATAGAATAACTCCTCTCTTTGGTTGGGTCTAGAAAGTGGAGGAGGGTTTGGAATTTCCTCTTTTTTTTTTTTTAAAGTAGCCTTTTTTTGTTTGTTTGTTTTTAATCCTTTGGTATCTTACCTATGATAGATTCACTGAAAGGGGGGATATGGGAGGTGATATAAGTCATTGCTTTTTGCATCCTCGTGTTGTGATGCGATTAATTCATATAGAAAGTATAGTCATCAAGTGGTTTATAGAACATCTCAAGTGGGATTCAAATATGAGGTGGTTTATTTTTCTCCTATTACTTTTTTAAAACACTCTTTTTTGAATCACTTTTCTTTTTTATCCTTTAATAACATCTTGGGAAGATTTAACGTTTTCAGTCATTTTCAGATATTGAAAAGTCCAGTCTTGTCTATGTTGAAACTTTAATGTCACATCCAATTTAGTGGCCCACAGCCAGCCAGGCCTCAGCTTGAGGTATTTGTATTAGCAGTGAAAGGGGTACCGTCGTTTTCTTCTTCCTCCCTTTTCTGCTTTTATCTCCTCCTGGGCTGGGCTGGACAAATGAGAGAGATTTCAGAAAAGAGCCAAAATCTTTTGATTTCACTGCTGCTATTGTGGTCCTTCTGTGGGTGTCCACAACTGCTGAGTGGCTGGTATCCACATGCTGTTTCCCTTTGAGGCAGGTGAGTGGGTCCTTTTGGGACCATAGCTAGAGGCATCTTCAATGCAGAGTTCCCTGACCTGGGCCCAGAAAGGGAAGGAAAAGCCAGAGCATTCAAAACAAACAGATATTGTACACCTCCAAAGATTCTAGTCTTTTGTTCTTGTGGAAGCTGGCTGTATATTAGAATCACCAGGGAAGCCTTTAAAAGACTTTAGTGTTTGGGCCCAACCACAAAGATTCTGACTTGATTGGGCTCAGACATGAGTTTTTGAAAAGTTCTCCAGCTTATTTTAGTGTGTAGCCATGTTTGAGAACCACTGTATAGTGGGCATGGGGATGTTATGTTAGTTACCCTCACTAGTAAATGCCATGAGATGTGGCTGGTGGCTATCTTAAGAATGTGGGGTGTATAAAATACCTGTTGCTTTGTGGCTTTGTGACCTTAGCTGAAATTTTCATGATCGACAGGGAAATTTCATTCTTTATTCTGTCATCTTTCTACGTCTTCCTGGTTTTCTTGCTATCTGGGCATCTTCTCCTGTAAAGAGAAGTTACATAGAAAAAGCTGTAGGTTGCCTTTTACTAACAGAGGTAGAGAGACTCTGAAAGGTAAATTCTCTGAAACTGTACCTCACCCCAGCAGCTTCTGGAGCTCTCTGGAGGGATCATCAGCTAATAACATAATTCTACTTTTCCAACTAGATTAACAAAGAAACTCAAGAAACTGCAGACATATTCAAATGACATGTTATTTCCTCTTGTTCCTTCACCCCTTTCTGTAACACATTTTACTAGCAACTTCAGTATGAAAATAGTATCTTTGTGACTGAGATTTTCATCATTTTCTGCTACTTCATGAGGTTGTGCGTGAAGACATTATCCTTTTGTCTTCTGAAACAATAATTATTTCTATAGCAGCAAATTTTAGCATCAGAAACTGAGCTAATGACTTCAGGTGAGGAATAAATAACAGGAGCCAGTGACCAGTGTACTTCTCCAAAAGCAGTGAAAGCCACCCTGGGGAGCACTATTCAGTGAGGAAGCAGAGTCCTCCCTAAATAGAAATTTCAAGTTTTTTTTCTCATGACTCATCAGTGAGTTTCAATGTAGTTCTTATTTGCAATAAGTTTACAGTTCTTGGTATGAATCCTGCCAAAAAGGAAACAAATGACTTTCCAAAATTAAATGTATGTCGTTCAAGATGGGAACAAAGCATGAAAAGCAGAGGCCTTGCTGGTGACTGTTGACACTAGGCTGTGAAGTTATACCCTGATCATAGGTACATGCGGAAGTCAGCAAGTGCATAGCGGCATCATTTGGGGAGAGTGTGAACTTCTCTTCCTCTTCCTCTTTCCTCCCAAGGGACAATTCTGGAGTCTCACAGCTCTAACTGTAAAGAATTGGGTCCATGTCTTTGGGTTACAGACAAGGCCCCAAAAGTGGAAAAATTGAATCTTAGTGGAACAAACACCTGACAAAGGCTCAAGGGATCTGAGTTTTTTTTTTTTTTTTTTTTTTTCTGCCATTAATGAGTTTTGTGGTTTAGGAAAACTAACTTAACCTTGCTGCTGCTGCTAAGTCGCTTCAGTCGTGTCCGACTCTGTGCGACCCCATAGACGGCAGCCCACCAGGCTCCCCCGTCCCTGGGATTCTCCAGGCAAGAACACTGGGGTGGGTAGGCTCTAATTTCTTGTAAGATGAGCCAGGCAGTCTTTACTTATGCTTCTTCACAGCTTGATTGCTCTTTGAATTTCTGTTCTGTTCCTTGTTCATCACTCTCCATTATGCAGGAGAATCTTGATCCAGTTGATTTTTTGCTTTTCACCCTCTTCCCAGTTGTTGGCTCTTTGGAGAGTCTCATTACCAATCAGGAAGAACAACTGAACAGATACATTTTAAATCTGGATTGTCTATGATTTGGTAGTAGAAATGGCTAATTATTAATGAAAATATATGCTTTCCCTTCCATCGTGTAGAATTTATGAGTGCCTGTGCTCCCAAGTGAGGCGCTCTGACTCAATTCTGCTGCTAGGGTGTAAGAGGAGTTGATGGGTGTCGCTGTTGAGCCGGGGAGGACAGGAAGCGGCGTGCCGCCTCTGTGTTGCCCTCTGGTTTGCTGGGTGTCTATGCCCAGAGCAACCTTGGAAGCCCAAGTTGAAAACAGTTGAACTTCTGTCAGCCTGTTTTCCTGAATGACTGAGTGGAATAGAGCATGATGCACACAAGGAAAATCCATAGTTTTCTACTGATTTTTAAAAAAATTTATTTTACTTCAATTTTATTAATTTTTAAAAAATATATATTTAATTATTTTTGGCTGTGCTGGGTCTTATTCTGGCCATTGCTATGCACGGACTCGTTCTAGTTGCAGTGAGTGGGCTACTCTGTTGTGGCGCGTGGGCCTCTCATTGCAGTGGCTTCTCTTGTCAAGGAGCACAGGCTCCAGGCACATGGGCTTCAGTAGTTGCAGCTCCTGGACTCTGGAGCCCGAGCTCAATAGTTGTGGCACACAGGCTTAGTTTCTCTGAGGCATGTGGAATCTTCTTGGACCAGGGATCAAACCCATGTCCCCTGCATTGGTGGGTGGGTTCTTATCCACTGTACACCAGGAAAGTCCTCTACTGTTTTAAGCTATGAATATTAAGGGTTTTATTTCTCACAATTCCTACTGTTACCCTGACCACTATAATTTGAAACATAATCATTCTTCTCAACAACTCTTGAGATAAGCCTTTCTTCCCAAAGGTGAAATGTCACCATGATGATCTGATGAAATTGCCTAAGAGGGTTTACTAATAGAACATTTCATGATTGAAGGTTGGGGAGCAGTGATTCATTTTCTGGAGATATGCAGTTAGATTCCTTGAGATGGGTATAGGGATGTGGTGGTAGTTTAGGAAGTGAAAGACATTTAACTGCACCAGAAGGTACCTCTCATCCCCAAGGCAGGGCCTGAATTGTAATGATACATGGGTAACCATGGACACCAGAAATTGACAGACTTTGAATGAACTACCAGAACCTGGGGCTGTCTCTGTTTTTTAGACTCTATAAGCTCTATGGTTTTTCTGTTTTAAAATTTTTGATCCTTTCTTATAAGGCATCGCTGACATCGATCTTGTTCTTCTTGTCAACCTTGGCCACTTGGAGCTTGAACTGGGTTTAATTTGATTTAGAAAAAGAAAGAAATGTGACATTTCACCTACTCTGGTGTCATTGGTATTGGTTATAAATGGACTGATAATCCCCGTGGATGCTGTATAAAGGTGGATATATAATGCATGGTATTCTGTGGCAGAACGCTGTAGTGAGCAAGTGTCTAAGCAGCCACTGTCACTACTGTCTTGTGGATTAGCTGGAAAAGTGAAAGTGAAAGTCGCTCAGTCATGTCCAACCCTTTGCGACCCCATGGACTATATAGCCCATGGAATTCTTCAGGCCAGAACACTGGAGTGGGTAGCTGTCCCCTTCTCCAGGGGATCTTCCCAACCCAGGGATTGAACCCAGGTCTCCCGCATTGCAGGCGGATTCTTTACCAGCTGAGCCACAGTGGATTAGCTAAGAAAACATTAAAAACCATATATATGATGCTTATAGTATATGCTGTAGATTGCAAACTCATTTTAACATCAGTTTAAGAAATCCATGGGATTGCAAAGAATCAGACATGACTGCATGACTGAACTGAAGAAAAATAGTTAATAAAATAAATTGATACTGTATGTGAGCAAAGGTTGCACAATCCTCACTGAATCTGACAGAAATACCTTTCAAGGTTACTCATATTCCTACTACCATCTCAACTTGCCTAACTAGGCATCAACTGTACCCAGAAAATATTTTTTGCAAAAAATTAGAAAAATATGCATATTAAGTGTTAAATAGGAAAATAAACATTCTGAGACACAGCTGTCTAAGTAGATAGTATTGATGAAAAGAAAAGCTATGCTGGAAGAAGGAGGTATCAGGCTAATCAGTAGGGGAAAAAAGTGTAAAGTTAGTGGATTTAGGGATCCTGGTATGGATGCTATCATCTTATATATGAAAAAAACTCGAGAGAAAGCAGGTGTAATGGTTTGCTTTCTTTTAACCCCAATAATGAAGTGATTAAGAGTATACTGTGTATCTATGGCTGATTCATGTTGATGTTTGACAGAAAGCAACAAAATTCTGTAAAGCAATTATCCTTCAATTAAAAAAATAAATTTTAAAAAAGAGTATACTGTGTTCCCATAGAGCAGGGATTTTAGCTGAATATGCCTATATCAGTTGGCCTGGAAATGGCCCCCCTATTTTATATCAATGGATTTATTCTGAGGAGGAAAATGACATTACAAGGCAGTCAAAAGTAATTAGAAGTGGTGATGCGTGTACTCTTTCTAGGTCCGTTTTGGAAAAAGATCTGGGGGAAGGATTGGATAGATGGAGGAGGTCATTCAGGGAACAGAGTTTTGAGGTTTTTTTTTTTTTTATTATTAAAGGATTAACTTTTGCTCAACATGCTTAGGAGAGCTGTTGAGCGTTGCTGCCCTGTTGCTCCTTCCACTGACTCTTGTGTCACTGTGGGTCATAAATCACCTACCTGCATATCGACATGAGCTCCCTGCTTTGGCATGGGAAGAACAATGGCCACAAAGGGGGCAGAGGCTTCTTCTTGGTGCTCTGTGGGAGCTGACTTACGTTTCTAGCAATCTAGGCAGCTGGTCAATTTTACTGTCTCTTCTTTTTACTGTGGAGGTTCAGTTCAGTTGCTCAGTCGTGTCCAACTCTTTGCAACCCCATGTATCACAGCATGCCAGGCCTCCCTGTCCATCACCAACTCCCGGAGTTCACTCAAACCCATGTCCATCGAGTCGCTGATGCCATCCAGCCATCTCATTCTCTGTCGTCCCCGACTCCTCCCGCCCCCAATCCCTCCCAGCATCAGAGTCTTTTCTAGTGAGTCAACTCTTCGCATGAGGTGGCCAAAGTATCGGAGTTTCAGCTTTAGCATCAGTCCTTCCAATGAACACCCAGGACTGATCTCCTTTAGAATGGACTGGTTGGATCTCCTTGCAGTCCAAGGGACTCTCAAGAGTCTTCTCTGACACCACAGTTCAAAAGCATCAATTCTTCGGCGATCAACTTTCTTCACAGTCCAACTCTCACATCTATACATGACCACTGGAAAAACCATAGCCTTGACTAGACAGACCATTGTTGACAAAGTAATGTCTCTGCTTTTTAATTTGCTGTCTTGGTGGGTGATAACTTTCCTTCCAAGGAGTAAACGTCTTTTAATTTCATGGCTGCAATCACCATCTGCAGTGATTTTGGAGCCCCCCAAAATAAAGTCTGACACTGTTTCCACTGTTTCCCCATCAATTTCCCATGAAGTGATGGGACCAGATGCCGTGATGGTTTTCTGAATGTTGAGCTTCAAGCCAACATTTTCACTCTCCTCTTTCACTTTCATCAAGAGGCTTTTGAGTTCCTCTTCACTTTCTGCCATAAGGGTGGTGTCATCTGCATATCTGAGGTTATTGATCTTTCTCCCGGCAATCTTGATTCCAGCTTGTGCTTCTTCCAGCCCAGCGTTCCTCATGATGTACTCTGCATAGAAGTTAAATAAGCAGGGTGACAATATACAACCTTGATGTACTCCTTTTCCTATTTGGAACCAGTCTGTTGTTCCATGTTGAGTTCTAACTGTTGCTTCCTGACCTGCATACAGGTTTCTCAAGAGGCAGGTCAGGTGGTCTGGTATTCCCATCTCTTTCAGAATTTTCCAGTTTATTGTGATCCACACAGTCAAAGGCTTTGGCATAGTCAATGAAGCAGAAATAGATGTTTTTCTGGAACTCTTTTGCTTTTTCGATGATCCCAGTGGATGTTGGCAATTTGATCTCTGGTGCCTCTACCTTTTCTAAATCCAGCTTGAACATCTGGAAGTTCACGGTTCACGTATTGCTGAAACCTGGCTTGGAGAATTTTGATAATGACTTTACTAGCGTGTGAGATGAGTGCAATTGTGTGGTAGTTTGAGCATTCTTTGGCATTGCCTTTCTTTGGGATTGGGATGAAGACTGACCTTTTCTAGTCCTGTGGCCAGTGCTGAGTTTTCCATATTTGCTGGCATATTGAGTGCAGCACTTTCACAGCATCATCTTTCAAGGTTTGAAATAGCTCAACTGGAATCCCATCACCTCCACTAGCTTTGTTGGTAGTGATAAGGAATGTTTAAAACAGGCAAAGAGTACTTGTGTTGGTTTTCAAAGTGTAAAGATGCCAGCTTCTCACTAAGCAAGGATTTAACTTCTTAACTTTTGTAGTCCTGTGGCACACAGTACAGTACCAGGCGTGTAGTATTCATTTTGATAACTTTGAGCAGATGAACATGTGGCTGAATTTACAAATGAAGAAGTATGACTATACCCCAAAGATATTGCAGGTTTGGGTCCAGACTGCTTCAATAAAGTGAGTGTGGCAATAATGTGCGTCACATGAATTTTTTGGTTCCCCAGTGCATATAAAAGTTATGTTTACACTGTTTTGTAGTCTATTAAGTGTACAGTAACATTATGCCTAAAAATGTTAAAAATACTTTATTGCTTTGTTGTTGTTCAGTCACAGTAAGTCATGTCCAACTCTTTGCGACCCCATGAACTGCAGTACACCAGTCTTCCCTGTCCTTCACTATATCCTGTAGTTTGCTCAGACTTATGTCCATTGAGTTGGTGATGCCATCCAACCATTTCAGCTTCTGCCGCCCTCTTCTCAAAAAAATGCTGATCGTTCTCTGAGCCTTCAGTGAGTCGTGGTCTCTTTCCTGGTGGAGGGTCTTGTTTCGGTGTTAATGGCAGTCCTCCTTGTCACTTCTTTATCCTGCCACTAACTTTAGAAAAAAATTGGGTCAGTTGTCCTTTAGATTTCTGGATTTTTCTGTTTGCTTTCTGTGGTGCCAATTAACTTGGACCTTTATCACTTGACTTCCTTGATTGACTCTATTCAATTTCAACTTTTGGCTCAAGACTATTTCATAGATTATGCTCTGTGATCCATGTTATAAAATGTCAGACAGTGTATAATATCTGGATGCACTTATTCTTAGTAATGCCAGGATTGATCACTAGCTTCAGGTGATGACAGCTCAATCCCTCCTATGTAAACTCCCCAACAACCTTTTGTATGATAATTTAATCTGATTATTGTTGAGTGATTCTTTTGATGAGGGAATGAAACGTGCTGCTGCTGCTAAGTCACTTCAGTTGTGTCCGACTTTGTGAGACCCCATAGACGGCAGCCCACCTGGCTCCCCTGTCCCTGGGATTCTCCAGGCAAAACACTGGAGTGGGTTGCCACTTCTTTCTCCAATGCATGAAAGTGAAAAGTGAAAGTGAAGTCTCTCAGTCATGTCTGAGTCATTGCAACACCATGAACTGCAGCCTACCAGGCTCCTCCATCCATGGGATTTTCCAGGCAAGAATACTGGAGTGGGTTACCATTACCTTCTCCGGAATGAAAAGTGGTGACTTTCTAATTCTACCATCCATTCCATGTTTATTGGATGGAATTTTGGGGGAAAAACCCACTTTTCCTTATTAAGTTAGGCTATTTAGTTACTATTAAATATAGTTCTTACAAGAAAAGAGGATAAATGCTTATTTTTCCCTTTTGATAGTTTTCAGACCAAGGAATTGATGTCTTAAATATTCCTGATTATGTTCAGTAAGTTAGGTTTGGAGATTTATATTCTACTCATTCATGCCTGCTCCCTCTCTAATATTATGAACTCCTGGGTGTTAAGATAATTATAGGCACATATACCTCAGATTTTGGGGGTTTGCTTTTAGACCACTCCTAGAAACCAAATATCACAAGAAAGTGAATCATATAAATTTTTTTCCTATTGTGTATAAAAGTTATGTTTATGCTATGCTGAAGTCTGGGCTCCCCAGGTAGCACTAGTGGTACTGAACCCTCCTGCCAATTCAGGAGACACAAGAGATGAGGGTTCGCTTTCTGGGTCAGGAAGGTCTCCTGGAGGAGCACATGGCAGCCCACTCCTGTATTCTGGCCTGGAGAATCCTGTGGACAGAGGAGCCTGGTGAGCTACAGTCCATAGGGTTACAAAGAGTCAGACATGACTGAAGGGACTTAGCACACACATGCCGTAGTCTATTAAATGTGTAATAGCATTGTGTCTAAAGAAGAAATGTATATACATTAATTAAAATGATTTTGCTGAAAATCCTAAATATCATCTGGACCCTCAGTGAGTCATGGTGGAAGGTCTTGTCTCAGTGTTGATGACTGCTGACTGGTCAGTGGTTGCTGAAGTTTGAGGTGACTGGCATGTTCTTGAGACAAGACTGAAGTGTGCCTCATCAGCTAGCTCTTGCTTTCGTGGACAGGTTCTCTGTAGCTTGAAGTGCTGATTGATAGCATTTTCCCCACAGAAGAACTTCTTTCAGAGTTGGAGTCAGTCCTCTCAAATCCTTCCACTGCTTTACGAACTAAGTTTATGCAGTATTCTAAATCTCCTGCTGTCCTTTCAATAATCTGCACAGCATCTTCACCAGGATAGCTGTCACCTTGGTAAGCCACTTTTGTTGCTCGTCCATACAAAGCAACTCCTCATCCATTAAAGTTTTATCCTGAAATTGCAACAATGCAGTCACATCTTCAGGCTTCACCTCTGATTATCTTACTGTTTCTACCACATCTACAGAGATTTCCTCCACTGAAGTTTTGAGCCCCTCAGACATCCGTGAGAGCTGGAATTGTATTCTTCCAAATCCCTGTTAATGTTGCTATTTTGACCTCTTCTCATGAATTAAAGATATTCTTGATGGCATCTAGTATGGTGACTCCTTTCCAGAAGGTTTTCAATTGACTTTGCTCAGATCCATCAGAGGAATCACTATCTATGGCAGCATTAGCCTTGTGAAATATATTTCTCAAATAATAAGACTTGAAAATCTTAATTGGTCCATGATCCATGGGATGCAGAATGTATGTTATGTTAGCAGGCATGAAAACAACATTAAACTTGTTGTACATCTCCATCAGAGTTCTTGGGTGACCAGGTACATTGTCAATGAACAGTGATATTTTGAAAGGAACCTTTTTCCCCCCTGAGTGACAGGTCTCAACCATGGGCTTAAAATATTTAGTAATCGTGTTGTCAACAGATGGGCTGTCATCCAGGCTTTGTTGTTCCATTTAGAGAGTTCAGGCAGAATAGATTTAGCACAATTCTTAAAGATCCTAGGATTTTCAGAATGGTAAATAAGCACTGGATTCAACTGAAAGTAACTAGCTGTATTTGTCTCTAGTAAGAGGGTCATCTTGTCCTTTGAAGCCAAGCTTTGGCTTCTCTTTAGCTGTGAAAGTCCTTCATGGAATCTTCTTCCAATATAAGGCTGTTGCATTCAAGAATGCTAAGTTGCTTCAGTCATGTCCGACTCTGTGTGACCCTATGGATTGTAGCCAACCAGGCTTCTCTGTCCATGGGATTCTCCAGGCAGGAATACTAGAGTGGGTTACCATGCCCTCCTCCAGGGGATCTTTCTGACCCAGGGATTGAACCTGTGTCTCTTACATCTACCTGTATTGGCAGGTTGGTTCTTTACCACTAGCGCCACCTGGGAAGTCCTATGAGGCTGTTAGGTAAACATTGAATATCTGTTTACTATCAGTTCAGTTCAGTCGCTCAGTCGTGTCCAACTCTTTGCGACCCCATGAATCACAGCACACCAGGCCTCCCTGTCCATCACCAACTCCCGGAGTTCACTCAAACTCATGTCCATCGAGTCGGTGATGCCATCCAGCCATCTCATTCTCTGTCGTCCCCTTCTCCTCCCACCCCCAATCCCTCCTAGCATCAGACTCTTTTCCAGTGAGTCAACTTGTCGCATGAGGTGGCCAAAGTTTTGCAGTTTCAGCTTTAGCATCAGTCCTTCCAATGAACACCCAGGATTGATCTCCTTTAGAATGGACTGGTTGGATCTCCTTGCAGTCCAAGGGACTCTCAAGAGTCTTCTCCAGCACCACAGTTCAAAAGCATCAATTCTTCGGCGATCAGCTTTCTTCATAGTCCAACTCTCACATCCACACATGACCACTGGAAAAACCATAGCCTTGACTAGACGGACCTTTGTTGACAAAGTAATGTCTCTGCTTTTTAATATGCTATCTAAGTTGGTCATAACTTTCCTTCCAAAGAGTAAGCGTCTTTTAATTTCCTGGCTGCAATCAGCATCTGTTTACTATAGCCACCTTCATTAACGATCTTAGCTAGATCTCCTGAATAACTTGCTGCAGCTTCTACATCAACATTTGGTATTTCACCTAGCACCTTTATGTTATGGCTACAACTCCTTTCCTTAAACCTCAGGAACCAACCTCTACTAGCTTTAAACTTTCCTTCTGCAGCTTCCTTACCTCTCTCAGCATTCATAGAACTGTAGATATTTAAGGCTTTAACCTGAATTAGGCTTTGGTAAGGGACTGTTGTGCCTGATTTGATTTTTTTATCTAGACCACTAAAACTTTCTTCTTATTGGCAATAGGGCTGTTTTACTTTCTTATCGTTTGTGCGTTCACTGGAGTAGCAGTTTTAATTTCCTTTGAGAACTCTTCCTTTGCATTTGCAACTTGGCTAACTGGCACAGGAGGTTTAGCTTTCAGCTTGTCTCTGCTTTTGACATGTCTTCCTTGCCATGCCTGATTATTTCTGTCTTTTGATTTGAAGGAAAAGACCTGTGGTTCTTCATCTGAACAGTTAGAGACCATTATAGGGTTATTATGGAGTGGGAAATGGCAACCCACTCCAGTACTCTTGTCTGGAAAATCCCATGGATGGAGGAGCCTGGTAGGCTGCAGTCCATGGGGTTGTGAAGAGTCAGTACATGACTGAGTGACTTCACTTTCACTTTTCACGCATTGGAGAAGGAAATGGCATCGCGCTCCAGTGTTCTTGTCTAGAGAATCCCAGGGACAGAGGAGCCTGGTGGGCTGCTGTCTATGGGGTTACACAGGGTCTGACACGACTGAAGCGACTTAGCAGCAGCAGCAGCGTAGGGTTATTATGTGGCCTAATTTCTGTACTGTTGTGTCTCAGGGAACAGGGAGGCCTGAGGACAGGGCAAGAAACCAGGAACAGCCAGTTAGTGAAGCAGTCAGAACACAGAACATCTATCCATTAAATGGCATGGTTTGTGCATCTAAAACAATTACAATAGTAATATTAAAGATCACAGATCACCTAACAAATGTAATAATGATGAAAAACTTTGAAATATTGTGAGCATTAACAAAGTGTGACAGATGGGAAGTGAAGAAATGTTACTGAAAATAAAAACATCAATAGACTTGCTCAATACAGGATTGCACAAACCTTCAATTTAAAAAAAATATTCAATAACTGTGCAAAATGCAATGAATTGAGGGAGAAAAATAGTATCTATCTATCATGCTTCAAGAAGTACAAACTCTCTCTATGTCTAGATGTAAACTTAACAGTGAAAAATAAATTCTTCAGGTAAAATTATAAAATCAACTTTATTGTCTTGTAGTAGCCTCTGCATAAGCATCTGTGGGGCTATTTCACTTTGACATCTTGAATGAAATTTTTAGATAAGAGTCCATAGCTTATCTGCTCATTCTTATGAGTAGAAAGTCTTCTGGTTTCTTGAGCATGAGTTTTATGTGAATGCTGGTAACATCTTTGTAATAGTCCCAAACTGGAAACAACCTCCACATCCATTAACAAGTGAAAGGAAAAAACAAATTATAGTATATCTATACAATGTGATAATATTCATCAATCAAAAGCAATGACTATTGATGTATACAATATGGATGGATTTCAAAATAAATATGCTGAGTAAAAGACGCCAGACAAAAATGAGTATATACCATATGATTCTGTATATAAAACTCTATAAAATGCAGACTAATCTTTAGTGACAGAAAGCAAAGTGGCAGCTGCCAGGGAGGAATGAGAAGGAGAGTTTCTATACAGGGATACAAAGACATTTTGGGGAGTGATTGACATGTCCACCATCTTGATTGAGGTGCTAGTTTCATGGGTATGTGTGGAAGTCAACTTTATCCAATTATATGCACAATAATTATATCAGTAAATTCATTAACAATAACACCAAAAGCCTTCAGTTCACTGTCAGGGCCCCACTGCTGGAGCCTGAAGCCCTCAGCAGGCCTGGTGTGTGTGTTACACTTAGCCCTTAGACATGTCTGCACTGGGGTATGGGGAGGCAGAAAGCAGGGTGGAGTGGTTTCCAAACAGGCTGACCCACAAGTTTTCAAAGTGGAGGGGAGCAGCAGCCCTGCCAAGGAAACCTAGGGCCTGGTTTTCCTTAGACAGAGACTGGTGACAGAAACCGGTGTGCTGATCTGGAGAAGAGGGGTGAAGGGAACCACAAGGCACAGGTTTTACGGACACCATACTTTCCAGAGAAAGAGCCAGGAACGAACACACACACACACACTCACACACACTCACACACACACACACTCTCTCTCACACTCTCACTCACACACACACACTCTCACTCACTCATTCACTCACACTCACTCCTACAAAGAAAATCAAAGATCAAAGTGTAGTTTCATCAGAAATCAATTCTCCAGTCTCTTTGGTTTGGGGTGGAAGTGCTCGTTTGGTTTATGTAAGATTCAGTTGGGTTTTCCCTCTCCAGGTTTGTCAACATACAGCATAGTATAAGGTGGACAACAGGATGGTTTGACTTACATACATCATGAAATGATTCCAGTAAGTTTAGGGAGCATTCATCATCTCATATAAATACAGAATTAAATAAAAAATATTTAAAATATTTTTTCCTTGTGATGACAATCTTAAGATTTACTCTTAACGACTTTTCTATATGACACAACAGTATTATATTTATCATAATGTATCACCAGTACTTATTTATCTTATAACTGGACGTCTGCACATTTTGATTGCCCTCTTCCAATCCTCTCTTCTCCACCTCTTTCTGGTAACCACAAACCTCTTTTTCAATGGGTTTGTTTTTGAAGTATAATTGACTTACAGCATTACACTAGTTCCTGATACACAATAAAGTGATTTGATAGTTTCTTTTACTTCCCCTTTATTCTGCTTTTTCTTTCCCAGAAGAGTGTCTTCAGGTAATAATTTGAACTGTTTATTTTTTTTTAAAGTAATTTCCAGTATCCAAACAAATTTGGGTACCAGATTTCTGATGTTTCTATTTATATGTTAAATACTAGATTTTTTTGGGGGGGAGGCAATTTCAGTGACAAATTTTCTTTTCATAGTCTTTGAGAGTCGTTGACATGAAGTCGTATCCCAGTACTTTTTAGAGTTGAGAAACCATGTCCCATAGTGTTAACAGAGGACTGTGGACTTGAGTAGGAAGCTGTTCTATTGTGACATGCTAATTTTAGATGGAGGTTTTCAATATTCTCAGGGGAAGGAAGCCCTAAAACTGCCTATCTGAAGCAAACAAGTGTGTGATTTATGGATTTGGGTCAGTTCGAAAATATATTTGTATATGAGAGGAATAGCCTTTTTTGTGTGTGAAGACTTAACTGGATTAATTAGTTTTAAAAGTATTTACTGAGTATCTGTTATCTCCCAAGTATTCTGGGAGATAATCATTCTCCCAGTGATTAGTCTGCTGCCCCTTGGGTATTCTGATTTATTTGTTTGCCTTGGATTTTTGGTTGGAGACAAGAGACTCTTCATTTCGTGTTTTAAATTCTCTGGGGTGTGTGTATTTGAAAAGAACATGGAATTAAGATAACGTATTTTCCCTAAGTGAGAAAGTTGAAAGAGAAGGATAGACCCTCAGATTTCAGAGTTGCACTCTTTCTCCAAACCATGGCTTGCTGGGTCATTTTGCACAGACTTTATTTTCTCCAAGCCCTTTTTTTCTCCTGACAACCCTGTAATGGGGAGCTCATAATTGTTTGCACAGTGTTCTGAAATCTTCAGAAGCAAGCTGCAGTTGAGTATAAAATGACATTCAAGAGACAAAGAATTTAAGGCTAGTGTTGGTTTTTCTTTTCCTAATGCAAATATCTGTTATTTTTCTCAGGATCACCAGACAATGGAAGCTGCCAAATATTTATAATAGAAATTTCTTGCTTTGTAATTTGGATCCTGTGTGGGAGGATTTCTGATTATTTATAATTATTTACTTTTAGCTGGTGACCTGATTTTCCTTCTATTTTATAATCACTTATTTTATAGGTACACTGTTGGAAGCCTGAAGCAAATGTTCTTAAGTTTTCAGTGGTCTCACTTCTAGTTTCCTATACTCAGCAAAATAATCAGAGCGATAGTACCATTTTCAGGAGTGAAGCCACTTAGGGAGGGCTCAGCATATGTCAATGAGGTGAATAACAATAACCACAAAACACAAGGCACACACAGGCTGGCAAGGTAATTGTGTGTGTGTGTGTGTGAGAGAGAGACAGAGATTAACATTTCACTAGTTACCTTACTGAAATCTAATGGCTTGACTTCAGAATGTGTTTTGGAACTTTATATGTAATATTCTTAGTTTTATACCAGTAGTCTTGAGCTTCCCAGATGGCTCAGAATCCATCTGAGGTGGTAAAGAATCCACCTGCCAAGCCCTCGGTTGGGGGATGATACCCTGGAGAAGGAGATGGAAACCCACTCCAGTATTCTTGTCTGGGAAATCCCATGGACAGAGGAGCCAGGTGGGCAATAGTTCGTGGGGTCGCAAAGAGTCTGACACGACTGAGTGACTGAGCCCACACCAGTGGTCCTGACAGCCACTTGGCCATTGTTAAAAATAGGGACCACAAGATTGTGATTTGTACTATTCTGAACAAATTAAATTGCCTAATCTCAAAAAGTTCTGACCTACTGGCAGTTTGTTCTACAATATCAAAGATTCTCAAGTTGGAAGGCCAACTTTGACCCTAGACTGCTAATCAAGGAGCCAGTCAGGTAAGGTGAATGAATGTAATGGAATGTCTTAAGTGTAAAGGAAAATAACTAATACAAATGGTGTAAAACACCCAGGCCTTCTCAGTCTAGGATATTCTTCTCAATTTTGGTAGAGATGTGGGCTCAAAGAAACATTTTCAGCAATACAGAACAGTGGCACCAAGGTGACGTGCACATCCACAGTGACCAGGGCACTTCAAGCTTCTAGAAATTCCAGCTCTGCAAATGAAAGGGAGATATGCTAGGGACGTATTTTTCTCTTCCTCCTGATTAGGCATAACTGGGGTGGCATTCTGTGGTGGATGCTGGTGTGAGTTTGCTGCCCCGGATTTCTGGGTACCTGGTCAGGTGGTGCTGGGGGCTGCCACCATAGAGGATCATTTCTGGTGACTTTGGAGGTACTTTCCTCCCAGGGTGCTTCATTCCTTAAATGTAAGTGTGATCACCTACGTCACTCTTCTGCCTGAAACCCCTGAATGGCTTCTCTGTGTTTACTGATTCCTGCTTTTGCCTACAGTCTTAGCTCTCCCCACATCACACTTCATGCTCCAGTCCCACCAAATTTACCCCTGTACATTTCTGTAACCGAGGCCAGATATGTTACTGTCTGGACCTTAGAATATTTTGTTCTTCCTGCATTAGGATCACTTCCTCTCTCTTCCCTGCCCCAACCCCACTCTCCCCTCCCTCTCACCGCCCCCCACCCACCACCCTGCCACACATACATTTGGCCATTGTAGATGTCACTTCCTCTGTGAAATATTCTTGACCGCCCCCTGCCCCTAGGTCTGGGTTAGGAATCCTCTAACGCTTAAGAGAACCATGTCCTTCTCAGAC
The DNA here is from genome assembly GCF_049115385.1 of Moschus berezovskii. Lineage (NCBI taxonomy): Eukaryota > Metazoa > Chordata > Mammalia > Artiodactyla > Moschidae > Moschus > Moschus berezovskii. Next base: position 60,946,423 of record NC_142477.1, read on the forward strand.
TGTTGTTATGGTTATTATCTTAGGACTTCCATGCTTGCTCTGCTCCTCATCCTGACTTCTCTGTGAGGGCAGGGATCTTGTATTCTGGTTGTATCCTCAGTGCCTGAGTCAATGACTAGCACATAGTTACGTGTTCAATTAATATGTGATTAAAAGCCACCTTACATAGGCTGAATTTATGGGCGATTACAACTCATACAGTGAATTGGAACACACATGAGTGTCCTGTATCTGACCTGATCAGACATGTTTTCTTAAAAAAATATAAATTTGAGATGCAATTGATAAAGCAGCTGAAAACGATGGATTATTGTTTCTGATGAGATGACAAGATGCCCTGGGTTCCCAGAGCTGCCGCCAGACCTGAACAGTGACAAACTTTGGTTCCATGTTTTTGTGAGCCTTCTTCTTTCTCTTAATGTTGGAGGTTTGGCCTCAGATTAACACTTTGGTGGCTGAGATGTTTTCTCATGCCTTCTGAATCTTTACGTGTCCTTATGCACTGAGGACGTGAGGGGCTCTGACCCTCTGTGCCATTGAAAATCTGAATATGATTTGTAATCAGCCATCCACAGGTGCCACATCTCTGAGTTCAGCCAGCTGAAGGTTGTGTGGTACTGTGGTATTTACTGTTGAACAAATTCCACACATAAGTGGACCCTCGAAGTTCAAATCTGTGTTGTTTAAAGGTCAACTGTACTATACTTCCAAAATAGGATATAACTAGGGTCTGTATGTTGTACTGTTCAAAAATAGTCTAACTAAACAAATACTTTCATATCTATGCTTTTCTTTTACCTTCATTTATTTAATGTCCATTTTTACCTAGGCTAACGCTGTACGTGATATTGACTAACACCTTGGTACCTTCATGCCTCTATCTCTAGGTGTCTGCGCTCAGCGCTCAGCAATGTACTAGACTCCTGAAATTATTCCAAACTTTTAAGTTTTTTTTTTTAATACAGTATTATAGGGTTAGCCTTCTCCCTATCTTTTCTGTTTGTTAAATCCTTTGACAAATGTTTATTCTTTGTTTTATCCTTAGCTGGTCCTTGATCTCACTCTGAAAGATTGATTTTTTTAACTACCACCTATACTCACTTCACATAAACCCCTCTCCTCTGTTTATCCCACAGGTGATCAGCATTCCTTGGCCTAACAGCTCTTCTTCACCAGTGTGCTGGTCTTTGAGTCCGGAATGTTCTTAAGAGCCATGCCTGTGTGTGTGAATGCACGATGGTGCTTTGACAGATGAAAAACTGCCACGGACACTGTTTATCAATATGTCATTTCTTTAATTGTGAGGTATATAAAAATTCAGCTGTTTTATGGGCTTTCTCATCACCGCACTTTTCTACTTGCTGATGATTCCACTTGCATAGAGCGAGGCTGCTCTGAGCTGTTCTGCCAGCTAACCAGGCTATGTGCCAGCCTGCTAACCAGATTCAGTAACCAGGGCAAATCTACCTTAGACTATGCCTGGATATTCACTGCAAAGGTAAATTCTCTAGGCTACCTATTTCCTACCAAGACCGGGACCCCAGGCCTGCCTGTGATTTACTTTTGCTAATCAGTTTATTCTTCTTTTTATGTCATACCTACAAAGTCAATATGAAAGCAAAACGCTTCAACCTAGAAGCCAGAGGAAATATTGCAGGATGATACAAGTTAGCTTTTGAGAAAGCTCAAGGCAGTGGTCCCTGCAACTTTCATTCTCTGGAACAATTTCTTTTTTTCATCTGGAAGCCTTTTCTGCAGAATATCTTTATTGTTTTCAACTAGACCAGTAGTGTCCACTGCTGATGGGAGAGGTAATCACTAGAGACTTCTAGAAATAAAAAGGAGAAGATATTGGCCAAGGACAGCCATGAAACAGAATGAAGTTGTATCCAATGTATTTTGCATGTCACAAATCAGTGTGAGTAACATAAAAGATAGTGCATAGAAAATGCTTAGCCTGGTGCTCCTAGAGATAACTATTTTATTATCATTATTATTGTTCACCCCCTCAATGGTAGCAGTGATAAACCGTGGGTGGCAGAAGCATGTGACAGTTATTGTTTCTGTTCCTGAAGAAGGCTGTCTGAGGCTCAGCATGGTTGGTTGTGTGCTTTTTACATTCTTTCTCCAATTGTGGTAGTTGATATGTGGGTAACTAACATTTACTGAACTCTTATTACTGCTAAGGTGGTTCATATGGAGTCTTTATAGACAAAGAGTGCTGGGAATTCGACTTATAGTTCATCCAAGTTACTGAACTTGAAATTTAATCCCTCAAGACTATCCTATCAACTTTTCTTAAGTACCTACCTTTAAAGACATCTCTTGTTTTATTGGGCTTCACTTTATTGTGCTTCACAGGGATTTTTTTTTTTTTTTTAACAGATTGAAGGTTTGTAGCAACTTTGTACTGGGTAAGTCTGGGGTATTGTTTTTCCAACAGCATTTGATCACCTTGTGTGTGTCTTACATTTGGTAATTCTTGCACTATTTCAAACATTATAATTATTACTATTATGTTTGTAATGATGATTTATGATCAGTGATCTTTGTGATCGTTGATGTTACTATTGTGATTATATTGGCATTTTTAGCAATAAAGTATTTTTAAGTGAAAAATAAAAGAGTACTTGGAGTTGATGCCCAGTTTTATTTTTGAAAGGATGGGATTGGTATTCTGTTTGTTCTAAGACCCGTGGCATGCACTGAGTCTTATACATCATTTTTCCTCTGGCTGCCTAAAATCTTTTCCACCTTCCTAACAGCATTGTGTTAGGTTCGTGGCCTTGTCCTTCTAATCTGGTGCACTGACCTTCACTAGCCAAGAGCTAGGATTTGAGCCAGGTTAGACCAGTTGGATGTTCCTTCCTGGAGTGTCCCCTCCCTTCCCTTCGTCTTCCTTGAATCTTACTGGAATCCATGTATCCCATTGGCAGATAGGTAATTCCGGAACTCCTCCTTCTCAGCCTCTGGAGCAGTTGGATTCTGGTTGGTGGTCAAATCTATTGATAGTTCTCTAGTCTTCCCACTGGTTTTCATGCACTTATGTTTATGCTGGAAAGCCCATTGTCCATTGTTTCTGTAGCCTGTAACCAAAGAAATCTAGCTGCTACTGGGACCTTCCCAGGTCTGATACCCAGGCTGAACCCTCTTGTCTGCCTGGACTTAGTAAGAACAGGAGAAGACTGCATACTTCCCCAGGGACCCTAGGGCCCAGAAGTGAGAAGGGTGAAGTGAAGTTCCCTTCTCTTCACAGAAGCTAATTTTTGCTGGATTATAAACATGTGTGGCACTTCCCTGATAGCTCAGTTGGTAAAGAATCTGCCTGCAATGCAGGAGACCCCAGTTTGATTCCTGGGTTGGGAAGATCCCCTGGAGAAGGGATAGGCTACCCACTCCAGTATTCTTGGGCTTCCCTTGTGGCTCAGTTGGTAAAGAATCCACCTGCAAAGCGGGAGACCTGAGTTCGATCCCTGGGTTGGGAATATCCCCTGGAGAAGGGAAAGACTACCCACTAAAATATGCTTGGCATGGAGAATTCCATGGGCTGTATAGTCCATGGCGTCGCAAAGAGTCGGACACGACTGAGTGACTTTCACTCACTCAAACATGTGTATTCATTTGACTCTCCCCAGCAGCATAGGGGCTTGCACAGTGCAGGTGCTTGGCAAGTGTGTACTGAATTAATCGAGTTGATGAGGGGCCAGAGTCCTGAGTTCTAGTCTGAACTCTGGCACTCTTAGCATTGGGAGCTTTGCTTAATCTTGGCCTCACTTTCTGAATAAAATCAGAATTGCAGTCTGCCCCACCTCCTCTTTAGAGTGGTGAAGAGGGTGAACTGACGTGATGTGTGGAGAAGGATTTTGTGTACACTGAATGTGACTGGTGATAAAGATAGGACTCTTTACAGGTCCAGTGCTGTAAAGAGCAATATTGCATAGGAACCTGGAATGTTAGGTCCATGAATCAAGGCAAATTGGAAGTGGTCAAACAGATGACAAGAGTGAGCGTCGACATTCTAGGAATCAGTGAACTAAAATGGACTGGAAAAGGTGAATTTAACTCAGATGACCATTATATCTACTACTGTGGGCAGGAATCCCTTAGAAGAAATGGAGTAGCCATCACGGTCAACAAAAGAGTCCAAATTGCAGTACTTGGATGCAATCTTAAAAACGACAGAATGATTTCTGTTCATTTCCAAGGCAAACCATTCAATATTACAGTAATCCAGGCGTATGCCCCAACCAGTAATGCTGAAGAAGCCAAAGTTGAATGGTTCTATGAAGACCTACAAGAACTTTTAGAACTAACACCCAAAAAAGATGTCCTTTTCATTAGAGGGGACTGGAATTCAAAAGTAGGAAGTCAAGAAACACCTGGAGTAACAGGCAAATTTGGCCTTGGAGCACGGAATGAAGCAGGGCAAAGGCTAATAGAGTTTTGCCAAGAGAATGCACTGATCATAGCAAACACCCTCTTCCACAACACAAGAGAAGACTCTACACATGGACATCACCAGATGGTCAACACCGAAATCAGATTGATTATATTCTTTGCAGCCAAAGATGGAGAAGCTGTATACAGTTAGCAAAAACAAGACCAGGAGCTGACTGTGGCTCAGATCATGAACTCCTTATTGCCAAATTCAGACTGAAATTGAAGAAAGTAGGGAAAACCACTAGACCATTCAGATATGACCTAAATCAAATCCCTTATGATTATACAGTGGAAGTGAGAAATAGATTTAAGGGACTAGATCTGATAGATAGAGTGCCTGATGAACTCTGGATGGAGGTTTGTGACATTGTACAGGAGACAGGGACCAAGACCATCCCCATGGAAAAGAAATGCATAAAAGCAAAATGGCTGTCTGAGGAGGTCTTACAAATAGCTTTGAAAGAAGAGAAGCGAAAAGCAAAGGAGAAAAGGAAAGATATAAGCATCTGAATGCAGAGTTCCAAAGAATAGCAAGGAGAAATAAGAAAGCCTTCCTCAGTGATCAATGCAAAGAAATAGAGGAAAACAACAGAATAGGAAAAACAAGAGATCTCTTCAAGAAAATTAGAGATACCAAGGGAACATTTCATGCAAAGATGGGCTCAATTAAAGGACAGAAATGGTGTGGACCTAACAGAAGCAGAAGATATTAAGAAGAGGTGGCAAGAATACACAGAAGAACTGTACAAAGAAGATCTTCATGACCCAGATAATCACGATGGTGTGATCACTCATCTAGAGCCAGACATCTTAGAATGTGAAGTCAAGTGGGCCTTAGAAAGCATCACTACAAACAAAGCTAGTGGAGGTGATAGAATTCCAGTTGAGCTATTTCAAATCCTGAAAGATGATGCTGTGAAAGTGCTGCACTCAATATGCCAGCAAATTTGGAAAACTCAGCAGTGGCCACAGGACTGGAAAAGGTCAGTCTTCATTCGAATCCTAAAGAAAGGCAATGCCAAAGAATGCTCAAACTACCGCACAATTGCACTCATCTCACACGCTAGTAAAGTCATGCTCAAAATTCTCCAAGCCAGGCTTCAGCAATATGTGAACTGTGAACTTCCAGATGTTCAAGCAGGTTTTAGAAAAGGCAGAGGCACCAGAGATCAAATTGCCAACATCCGCTGGATCATGGAGAAAGCAAGAGAGTTCCAGAAAAACATCTATTTCTGCTTCATTGACTATGCCAAAGCCTTTGACTGTGTGGATCACAATAAACTGTGGAAAATTCTGAAAGAGATGGGAATACCAGACCACCTGACCTGCCTCTTGAGAAACCTGTATGTAGGTCAGGAAGGAACAGTTAGAAGTGGACATGGAACAACAGACTGGTTCCAAATAGGAAAAGGAGTACATCAAGGTTGTATATTGTCCCCTTGCTTATTTAACTTCTATGTAGAGTACATTATGAGGAACGCTGGGCTGGAAGAAGCACAAGCTGGAATCAAGATTGCTGGGAAAAAGATCAATAACCTCAGATATGCAGATGACATCACCCTTATGGCAGAAAGTGAAGAGGAACTCAAACGCCTCTTAATGAAAGTGAAAGAGGAGAGTGAAAAAGTTGGCTTGAAGCTCAACATTCAGAAAACAAAGATCATGGCATCTGGTCCCATCACTTTTGGGAAATCGATGGGGAAACAGTGGAAACAATGTCCGACTTTATTTTTTGGGCTCCAAAATCACTGAGGATGCTGATTGCAGCCATGAAATTAAAAGACACTTACTCCTTGGAAGGAAAGTTATGACCAACCTAGATATCATATTAAAAAGCAGAGACATTACTTTGCCAACAAAGGTCCGTCTAGTCAAGGCTATGGTTTTTCCCATGGTCATGTATGGATGTGAGAGTTGGGCTGTGAAGAAAGCTGATCACCGAAGAATTGAAGCTTTTGAACTGCGGTGCTGGAGAAGACTCTGGAGAGTCCCTTGGACTGCAAGGAGATCCAACCAGTCCGATCTAAAGGAGATCAGTCCTGGGTGTTCATTGGAAGGACTGATGCTAAAGCTGAAACTCCAATACTTTTGCCACCTCATGTGACGAGTTGACTCACTGGAAAAGACTGAACCTCGGAGGGATTGGGGGCAGGAGGAGATGGGGATGACAGAGAATGAGATGGCTGGATGGCATCACCGACTCGATGGACATGAGTTTGAGTGAACTCCTGGAGTTGGTGATGGACAGGGAGGCCAGGCATGCCTGATTCATGGGGTCACAGAGAGTCGGACACGACTGAGCGACTGAACTAAATTGAACCAAAGCAGTGAGAAAGCAGTTAGAAAGTAGACATAGGATTGAGCTTTGATTTTGCCCAAGATCCCCTCACTGTGGACAAGATTCTTGCTCCTTGGCCCTCAGTTTCCCAATTTATAGAAAGAGGGGTTTGAACCATGAGATTAATGGTTTTTATTTTTAAATTTTACACTGAAGTATAGTTGATTAGCAATGTTGTGTTAGTTTCAGGTGTCCAGCAGAGTGACTCAGTTATATTTGTACATGTATCTACTGTTTCAAATTCTTTTCCCATTTAGGTTGTTACATAATATTGAGTAAGTTGCCGGTTCTATTCAGTAGTGAGCCATAGTATTTTTAAGTTCTCTTGCCTTCTAACTTTCTGTAATTCTATGAATGGAACGTTAGAATTACTTGGTGCAGGGTGGTTAAAGTTACTCAGAAGTTTCATCTGCTGCTTCGCTTCAACTCCCTCAATTCTTCTATCATCTTTGGTAATGGCCTCCTGTCTTAGGTCACATGTTTTCTGCTCCTGGGTGTGCCCTGAGGTCAGAGTTACATTGTTTACAAGAAGAAACGCTTGTGCTCAATACAGAGTTAACCTGTGTCACCCACATGATTCCTCGCTGTCTCCAATCCTGCTTTTCTGGCATTCTGTCCTTCGAGGCATCACTCCCCTTTCCTGTTCCAGGACCTTGTGAAAAATTTCCCCTCCTCCCTGCCATATAATTCCTGCTTATTCTTCAGGTCTTGAAAATCAGCTCCCCAGAAAAGGCTTCCATGATCTCCCAGGTCTGGTCAGACTCCTATTTAGGTACACTTGTGGCCCTCTGCTCTTGTCCTTTTTGGCATTTATCACACTTGTGATCAAAATAACTCACTTTATTTTTTAATGTTTTGTTGAATTATGTATTTGAATATTTACTTTAATATTCATCAGCCCTATTCTTTTTATTTATTGTTTATTTTTGGCTGTGCTGGGTCTTTGTTGCTGCATCGGCTTTTCTCTACTTGCAGTGAGCGGGGGCTACTCTCCAGTTGAAGTTCCCAGGCTCAGAGCACAAGCTCAGAAGTTGTGTTACACAGACTTAGTTGCTCCATTGCATGTGGGATTTTCCTGGATCAGGGATTGAACTGGTGTCTCCTGCATTGGCAGACAGATTCTTTATCACTGAGCCACCAGGGAAGCCCAAATAACTAACTTTACAATTAGCTGTCAATGTAGGTTCCACTATATGGTAAGTTCCATTAAGGCAGGGTGTGTGTCTGTCTGTTCACTGTTGTGTTGCATCACCTCGCAGAATTCTGACACACTAGTGCTGATGGTTATCGACGAGTGAGAGAATTGCCCAGTACTTGGCTATTTTTGGAAAGGTAAGAGGAATGGAATAGAAATGTAAAGAATTGGAGTTGTCATGTTGGGAGCTAGGGGATATCTGCAAAAAGAAGTGACTCTGTTGCTAGTGGTAGTTGATCTAGTCCTACCTCTTCTCTTAATTTCATTTGGGAATTAATAGATATGAGATGCCTCAATTTTAGCCTAATATGTCAAATGGGATGTGTCTTGGTCATATGTTTTCACATGGCAGATCCAAAATCTAGTGGCTTTAAATTAGAGTGATTTGTTTGCTCATTGTCCATGCTAACATGGACAGTGTTCATCTGGGGTGGCTCATCTCTGCTGCCCTGGGGGTTGGCTATGCTAACTCATGATTTTGAATCCAGCTGGCAGACTGGCTGGGGCCAGCTCGTCCCAGATGACTTCATTCATATGTCTGAGGTGTCAGCTGGGACAGTTGGGATGGATGGGATTGCTGGGACTCTTTTTCCATTGACGCCTCACTCCAGGAAGGCCATCATCCTTGAGAAGGCTCGCTTGGCTTATTCCTAAGATGTCAGTGTTCCAGAGGGTGACCGTGGAAGCTACAAGTGCACTGAAGCTTGGAAGTCACACAGGCCATTTATCTTTCCTTCTAATGGTCAAAGCAGACCACAGGGCCAACTCAGATTCAAGCAATTGGAAAATAGACTCCATTTATTGCAAAAAAATATTGGTGGTCATATTTGATCTATCACAGAAAGGCGTGGTGGAAGATGCTGTGTGGGAGAAAGCATAAATTAATATCCATATGTATAATCTCATGTTTTGAATGTAAGGTGTAGAAAACTTGAAAATCCTTTTTAGTTAAATAAAAGATGAGCAAGTGCTTAAGGATTGCTAATGTAAAGTAATAGCCATATCGTCCTCTTGCTGGGGTTCTCATATGTCTTCATTGGGATCAGTATAAAGGGCCCATTTGTTAGAAATGGATACATCCTCTTGTCTAGGGGGTTCTTGAGGTAGGAGCTTTTTATGTCAGATGATTTAAAATCCAATAAACAGAATTTAAAAACAATACAGAAAAAAATCAAGACTTTTTTTGAAGGGAAGATGTTAAGGATCTTAGAGACAGATTACAAGGTTCTTTTCTTTTTTCTTCAAACCAATAAGCAGAGCATGTCTCAGTTACTCAACCATCACTATTTGGCTTCACTGAAAGTTGTCTTTGCAATTGGAGTAATAGTTCAGATTGAAAACCAGTTGGCCATCGTAAATGTGGGAGCAGGGATGTCCTGGAGTCTTGCCAGGCATGTCTCTTACTAGATGCTACTTGCCAATTATTGTTCTTTAAACCAGTATTCTTTTCTAATATATTATTGTTATAGGAAGCCTTTTACTGCATCCACATTAACTGACACTGAATGGCTTGTTGGCTTTAGTCATCTGCATAATGGCTTTCTCAGTATAATTTATTAATAGCTAATTGAGTTATATCTATTGTGAAAGTAAAATTGATATGGCCCTGCCACCTTTATGAATAGGTGTGCCCATCATTCCACAGAGAGGAGAAAAGAAAACCCACACTGCACTCTGAGTCAAATAAAAAATAACAAATTTGTTCTGCATAATTTTAGTCTCTAAGACAAATGACTTCTTGAGCATTTCCTGTAAGCTACTGATACCCTAACAAAGCAACTCTCGCTGACTTTTGTAAAACTAATGTCTGAAGATAGATTATGACATATACAGATGTTAGGTGTGAGAAAATTACAATTTTTTCTTCATGAATAGACTAACTGTAAACTCATTAACCTTGGCAATGAAAGAAGTTAATACATTCTTTGTTTTTTGTTTGCTCAATTTTTTCTCTTGAAGTCTGTCTTCTTTGCAACTTACTTGCAAGCAAGTTTCTTCCTTCTTTGTATGCTTTGTTTCTGATTCTTCCTTTCACATATATTAAGGTTTGCTTATAGCCCAGTGTGAACAGGGTGATCAGATTCCTACTAGATGAGTAGAAGATGGATAATTTGAGATTTTGAAGTTTGGCCTAATCTTGAGGAGGCTGAACATGGCTTATTTTGACAGACTACAGATAAAGCTATTGGTCACTATGGCAAGATAAAGCTTTGCTTTACCTGCCTTTCTTCCTTGGTGACAAAAAGCAGAATTTGAAGGAATTCAAATTGGAAAGAGATTTAGGGAAATAATTAGAATTTTGAAATTCATAAAATCTTTGTGAAGTCTTTGTTGCCTGAATCAGACTTGACCTTGTACTTATGCCAGATTCACATGGTGGTGTAGGTATAACAAAGCTGATAACATCATTTAACATTCTACCGGCCTAATGACTTCCATATTCTTTTAAGATAGTATAAGTTTCCAAAAGAGTCATGAATGCGGGTCAGGGTGCCCTGGCTTTTGCAATCTCAAGGTCCCATTGTTCCATTTCGTTTCTGTGCTAAGATTGAGATGTTGGCCAAAATTACCCAGAAAAATCCAGCTAAATACTGAATCTGTTAATGAACACCGCCTCTTTCTCATGTTAGTTTTCATCATAATAAGATAATATGAACTAGTCCCATGATAAATGATAGGGTCATCCAGTTAAATATGGCAGACTAAGCACATGTGTTTGTCATTGTTACTTGTATTTCATAAAGAAAATGTGATATGTATGTATACAGTGGAATAATATTCAGCCATGGGAAGAAAAACCTGCTATCTGTGACAAAAACATATGAACTTTGAGGACATAGAAACAGAGGATAGAATGGTGGTTGCCAGGAGTGTAGGTTGGAATGGGGTGGGAATAGGGAGATTGTTGGTCAAAGGGGTTTTAAGATAAATAAGCTCTGGGGATCTAATGTAGAGCATGGTGACTGTAGATAATAGTACTGTATTATATATTTGAAACTTAATAAGAGAGTAGATCTTAAATCTTACCACACACATACAAAGTTATCTGTGTGAGGTGATGGATATATTCATTAACTTGATCATGGTAAGCATTTAACCATATATATAAATGTATATATATTCACACATCCAATAATCACATTGTAGACCTTAAGTATATGTAATTTTTATCAGTCAATCTTACCCCAATAAAGTTGGAAAAATAAATATATAAAAAGTAGATTCTACTAAAAATTTTGTAATTGTGGCTATCGATTATAGCAGCCACTAACCACGTGGGGCTATTTACTTTGAATTAAAATTAAATAAAATTAAAATAGGCATTCGATTTTATTAGCTAGTGTTTTAAGTGATCAATAGCTCCATGTGGCTGCCATGTTGGGCGGCACAGATACAGAACATTTCTATTGTAACTGAAAGTTCTATGTGACAGTGCTGTTTAAAAGATGGAAAGTAAGCAGGGAGACAGACCCTGAGGCTTCTGTGCTCTGCGCAGTGCCTGTGTGGGTATAGAGGGTTGAATGGGGTCTCCCCAAAAGGTATATCCATGTCCTAATTCCCAGAACCTGTGAGTGTGATCTCACTGGAAAAAGAGCCTTTGCAGATGTAATTAAGTTAAGGATCATGAGCTGATCCTAGATTATTATCTTAGATTACTGGGTGGGTCCTCAATGCAATAATAAGTGTCCTTATAAGACAGGAGAGGAGAAGGTGATATGACAATGGAGGCAGATATTAGTCTTCAGCTGCCGTGGACCAAGGAATTCCTGGAGCCACCAGAAGCTGGAAGAGGCAAGGACCTTCCCTGAATTTTTCAGAGGGAGCCCTTCTGATTCCTCAGTTTTGGAGTTCTGGCTTCCAGAACTCTGAGGAAATAACATTTTTGTTGTTCTAAGTCACCAATTTTATGATGATTTTTTTACAGCAGACCTAGGAATTGGGGCTTCCCAGGTGGCTCAGTGGTAGAGAATCCACCTGTCAATGCAGGAGACACTGGTTCAATCCCTGGGTTGGGAAGATACCCCTGCAGGAGGAAATGGCAACCCTCTCCAGTATTCCTGCCTGGAAAATGCTATGGACAGAGGAACCTAGTGGGCTATGAGCCCGTGGGGACTCAGAGAGTTGGACACAACTGAGTGCACATGTGCGCACACAGAACACTGATAGAGGAAGTCAAGAAGACTAAACATTTGCTAAATGAAGAGTGTGACTCAGGAAAGGTCCTGGATGAAAGAAACTGGGCATAGCGTGAGGGCAGGACTAAGGTGCTTCCTGTGAGAGTCTAAGAGAAAGACTTTAATCCTTATAAATAAAGGGGACTTCATTAACAATGTAGTAGGATCTCACAGCTCATAGGGGTATTTCTTAGAGAAGAGAGTTTTACATGGGGCACACAGCCCCCTGCCCTGACCCAGAACCAAGAGCATCGGCTCTATTTTGTCTCAGAAGGCAGAAAGGTAGTTGGGATTATCTTAGTTGTGGACTGAAGCACCAGTTGACCTCATCTCCTGAGCACTCGGCTTCCTGAATGTTTATTTCTTTCTCTAGAATCTTGAGAAATTTTGCCACGTGCCTGATCACTTCTTTGCTTCCTGCTTTGTTCTCCCCTGTCTACCTAGCCTCTTCACTCCTGAGAGATTTCTTCCCTCATTCTGCAGTCGGGGGTCTACCACAGAGATGCACAGAACAGACAGATTACCAGAATGATCTGAAGGAGCATTCCTCAGCATCTAGGGCTAATTTTGTGATATCATTACTGAAGAGAGGATAGACTTTAGCTGTACCTGGCATGGGGTGCACAAATAGAAGACTCTCTCTCTCTTTCTGAAAGGCAGAAGATCCTGTTTGCTGGGCTTCTGTGCCCACTTTAGGGATCCCTGCTCTGTGCTCCAGAATGTAGTTAAACTCAAGTGCCAAGAGAGCTGCAAAGAAGAATCAAGTCTAGAGAGTTTCTGAGAGTGAAAGAAAGTTAACCGACTGTTTGCTGGGTGTGTTATGTAATGTCATTTAACCACCTGAGGCTCAATATATAATGAGAGTTGTTGTGAGAAATATAAAAAAATAAGTAAATAAAAGAGAAGGGGTGAGGTGATACTAATTCAGTTCATGTGTATTCTTTTAAGTTCCATTATGGACCTGGGCAAGATAGAGAAACTGAGTTTGTAGGGGTGTTGGATTAAAGTTACATGTATATATATCCATGTGTAGTTATCAATAGGCCCCAAATAGTTACAGAATGTCAAGAAGAAAAAACATACAATTATTAGCCACTTGGAGTCTTTTCTCTAGGACCTGAAGAATAGAGAATATTCACAACAGCTGGCTTCAAAAGTACATTTCACTTTCTGGTGCAACCAGAAATGCTGCCTTCTTTGGACATAGTGTAGTTTTGGTCCCTGGAGGTTTCTTACTGTGTTCTGAAAGTGCCGTTTGCATCTCATGAGCTTGGAGCATCCAGAGGCGCTGGTTAAACTGTTAAGGAATTTTAGTTCAACTTTGATTCCCTCTAACCAACACAAATGGCAGAAAGTGAAGAAGAACTAAAGAGCCTATTGATGAAAATGAAAAGGAGAGTGAAAAAGTTGGCTTAAAACTCAACATTCATAAAACTAAAATCATGGCATCCGGTCCCATCACTTCATGGCAAATAGATGGGGAAACAATGAAAACGGTGACAGACTTTATTTTTTGGGGCTCCAAAATCACTGCAGATGGTGACTGCAGCCATGAAATTAAAAGATGCTTACTCCTTGGAAGGAAAGTTATGACCAACCTAGACAGCATATTAAAAAGCCGAGACATTCTTTGCCAACAAAAGTCTGTCTAGCCAAAGCTATGGTTTTTCCAGTAGTCATGTATGGATGTGAGAGTTGAACTGTAAAGAAAGCTGAGCGCCAAAGAATTGATACTTTTGAGCTGTGGTATTGGAGAAGACTCTTGAGAGTCCCTTGGACTGCAAGGAGATCCAACCAGTCCATTCTAAAGGAAATCAGTCCTGAAAACTCATTGGGAGGACTGATGCTGAAGCTGAAACTTCAATACTTTGGCGACCTGATGTGAAGAACGGACTCATTGGAAAAGACCCTGACTCTGATGGGAAAGATTGAAGGCAGGAGAAGAAGGGGATAACAGAGGATGAGATGGTTGGATGATATCACCGACTTGATGGACATGAGTTTGAGCAAGCTCTGGGATTTGGTGATGGACAGGGAAGTCTGGCGTGCTGCAATCCATGAGGTTGCAAAGAATCAGACACAACTGAGCGACTGAACTGAACCAACACAAATACTGGAGGAATCTGGATCTCTCCTGTTATTTTAGTTTTTATCCTGATCTTGAAATTATTTATTTCTTTTGTTTTAGTTTTCTAAATTATATTTAAATATCTGCTACCTAATGCTACCTAGAATCAGTCAGAAGGCTTGAGAATTTTGAGATTTGGCTTTCACCACAGAGTTCTGACTTAACACATTGACTTTCATTTCACTGAAAAACCCTTGTTAAATTTTGCTCTTGTAAGTTGAATATAGCAACCTAAGTTTTTTTTCCCTTTCTTTGGGGAGAAGGTGCTTTGTCATAGAGTTGAAGGATTTCATTTTAATGTTGCAATCACTTCTTTAAAGCACTTTACATTTGAAGATATTTCCCCTATTATATTCCTCTAATTTCTGGCAATGATTTGCAAAACAATGATTTTTTGTTTTGGATGGAACACAATTTTCAAAGGTAATTAAAAGTAGTCTACAGATAGGGAGACAACTGGAAGATTAACAAATTATGTAACTTCCTTAAGTCTTGCAATGTTTATAACAAACCCACATGTGTTTTATATGCAGATTTAACAGCCTTTTGTATTTCCTTGGCCTGGGAATAGGGATGTTAGTGGTTAATGACTTTCATTGTAACATTGGAAGAGAAGAGTCATTTTCATTAAACAGGCTAGGATCAATCTCTTCTATTAGAGTCTTTCTAGTCTTGTTTCTTAGTGTTCCACATTGCTCTTATAATTAGTTTCAAACTTAATCCTGTAAAATTTGGTGGGGAAAAGAAAGAAGGACTTATGTGAACATTCACATTTGCAACTGGATGAGTTTTAAGTTATTTAGCGCAGACCTTTGATGACATATTAAGACAGAGATGCCCAAATAAAGCAGTTAGAAGGTTTTCAGTTATGTGATAGCTGAAGAATTACTCTAGTTTCACCCCCAGAGATACAGCCATAACCTGGGGGCTGTAAGTTTGTCCCTAAGAATGCATATCTACAGGCATGCATGAACTACATTTATTCTGTTACATAAAAATTCTGTTATATGAAACAAGATACATATAGAATGTTTACCAATCGGTAAGACAAATGCTTCTTAAATAATGGCTTGATGGACATCAATATTTAAAATATAAAAGATATGTACTTAATAAATATAGTGAACACATTGTTTTATTAGTAATTAACAAATGAAAATGAAAGCAAAGATGTCACTTTGCCCAGTAGATTTGCAGAGGTCAAACAGATTGATAATATTGCCCATTAGTGAAAGCAATGGGAACCAAATATTTATTACATGAGCAGGCTATGAGGAATAGCTTCCTAGAAGGCAAGGTACACATAAGTAAATCTTACAAAAAGCTTACAATAGTCTGACTCAGCAATCCCACATCTTGAGTAATCTCAGAGTAATTATACAAGTCCAAGAATATCAACGATGGCTTCAGAAACAACGAAAAGTTCTCTTAAGATATTAGTTAAATATATCATAGAACACTTATACCATTAAATAGGCAGCCACTAAAAAGAGGGATATATTTTCTACTAGGAACTGATTCTCTCCATAAGTTTCTCAAATTTCTTCAAGCTTTGAGAGCTGAGGTACTGACTGCCTTTGTTCCAGATGAACTTTTCAAGCACATTTGTATGGAGAACGGTCTTAGAAAACAGATGTCTTCCTCCAGAGCAAAGACCAGGCATGCTTGCTGAAAAGATTCAGATCCTTAAAGCTCAGGGTTATTTTTCTCGAAGTACAACCCAGGGTGTGTGCAGGGGTCATCTGGCCCTCTTTGCAAAGCTTTATGGGAATTGGGCATTGGGAAATGAGTCTAAGGAAATACTGAAACTCTGGCTGTTGCCTTTTTTGTCAGTAACAGTCCTTTATCCCTGACCCAGGAGTCTTGTGTCTTCTGTCTGTATTTATGAAACTGTACCATGTTAGATTGTAGTGTGAAATGTCAGGGTCACCACAGTTCTTGACCTATCTTTTTTTCTTAATTAAATTATCCCTGATTCATTTTTACTAGAGCTTTTTAAAAATTTGAAGTAATAAGTATATAGTGAGGGATAGAAAGATGAAAAAGTCAGAATTCTTACTAAAACTTCTTTCTGGAAATACATACTATTCTGGAGCTTGTTTTGTCAAGTCTATGAAGAAAAAAATTCTTTAAAGGTGAAAATCACTCACAGTAACTCTGGCTCTTTCTAAGCTAAAGTTATCAAAAGATCAAACTTTTATTGAGTACTGAGAAAATATTAGGACAGCTAGTGTTTTTAATGGCTATTTATGATACCATACCTTCATTGTAGGCTTTCCAGGTGGCACAGTGGTAAAGAATCTGCCTGCTGCTGCAGGAGATGTGGGTTCAATCTCTGGGTAAGGATGATCCCCTGAAGAAAGGAAATGGAACCCACTCCAGTATTCTTGCCTGGCAAATCCCATGGACGGAAGAGCCTGGTGGGCTACAGTCCACGGGGTCACAGTTGGACACAACTTAGTGACTGAGCACGAGCATGAGCCCCTTCACTGTGTGGGTTTAACCAAACTCCCACTGATAATTTGAGTTTTGAACTAATACAACTAATCGTATGGTAAATCTAAAACAAACTAAAAATAAAAACATTCACAGACTTTTGCTGAGTGTTTTCAATCACAGCAATCAGTTGGGAGCCATAGGATCATTTTATAGTATTAGGTCAAAGTGTTTTTGAAGAATAAAACACAAAGCTATTAAGTAGCATGTTAAATAGTATGTGTAATGTATCCCATTTTGAATATATGAACAAGGAAAAGTCTGAAGAGAAGTCATTAAAATCTTATCAGTGGTTAATTCTGGGTTGTGGGATTAACATTGACTTTTATTTTCTGTTCGTAATTGTTCATATTTTCTGATTTTTTTTTTGAACTGAGCATGCATTACTTTTATAACCAGAAGGTTAATAAAACAACTGAAATGAAGAGATGAGACAAAAAGGGCTAGGGTGAAAAATTGGGGTATAGACACAAGACATCAAAAGATACGAATGAAAAGTTTCGTGTCAAAGACATTCAAATAAGGTGGCAGTTTTAAATTAGAATGGTTTGCACCCTTAGCATTTCTTGAGTTCAGAGGGAAAAAATACTTTTCAATGAAAATAAAGGTCTTTGTAAAAACCAGGCTTTCATTTATTCTTTTTCTATGCTTATGATTTTCTGTCCTCCATTTATTATTAACCAGTTTTATTTCCTGGGTAACTATTCTATGCGTAGTCCTGCATCAGATACTTTATCAGATTCGATATCAGGAATAGGGATAATATGCTTTACAGTTAAATATGAGGAATTTCAGTCATGGGGATTAATTGAGGGCTTTCTTTCTCTTTTGTTTTATTGTGCTTTTGATCATTTTATTGCTCATTAGTCTGTTTTCTGGTGTATGGATAAATGAAAGATACAGACACAAAATTAAGTGTCATCAGTCACATACTGATCAAATGAGGCTCTTGCAAAGAAATTACCGTGAGTCCCCTGACATGTTAGCTGCTTATTTTTGGCCGGAATGTGTATGTATTCATCAGATGATTTATGGATTAACAGATAGCTAGTGGTTTAAATGGCTCTTTCCCCTTAGTCAGCAGTTTACATGGAAACACTAAAGCATGTGATGACAGAACTGTAGGTGGTTTTCTGGTTAGCAGTCATTAGATTTAGAACCTTATTCTTAGCCTCTGTAGTAGAGAGCTAGTTCCTACTAACATTCCTTTTTAAATCCTTCTTCCCATCAGTAAAAATAACAGTCCTAATTTTCAGGGATGCCATCTTATATCTGCTGTTCATTTGGTACAGAGTCCTGTCTATGAATAGTGTTAATGAGTCTGACTTCTTTCATAACATTTCTGACCTAGTACCTGAAAAGAATATAGGTTTTCAGCTCAGACAAATTCTTAGTAGATCTAGAAGCATTTTAATTTATTTAAGGGGAGACGTTCATTTCATGTGGGGGGACAGTAGTTAATTTGCAAGTCTGTGGTGAGGCTTTAAATGCTGTCATTAAGCTTGACAGAGTAGTTGATGGCATTTGGTCACATTTTGTTCTCCCAGAAGCCTCTGGCTGACTTAAAAATAAATCATTACAGACAGACCATTAAACTTTATGAACTGTGAATGTGCTTAATAGTCCAGTATAATAAAATGCTCTAAGTTTCTCCATGGGTCATTGCTTTTACCTGAGGTTCTCTATGCATTTCAAATACACTGACCATTTAAAAGATGATTATTCTAATATGACTGCATAGTCAAGGCCTTTTAAAAACATTTGACTGTGTTTGACCTAATGATAAGGTGAGATTAAAACTTTGGTAGTATTATTGAGTGTTAAATCTAATGAATTTTTGGTTCTGGTCCATGTCTAATTAAAACAACTTCTGACTGCATAAATGCTGTCTATAGTCCTTGAAAATGATAGAAGGTTTTCTTTTTTTCTTTTTTTAATTTATAGCATTAAAAAAAAAAAGCAACTCTAGTGCAACTCTGCTGCTGTTGCTGCTAAGTCACTTCAGTTGTGTCCGACTCTGTGTGACCCCATAGACGGCAGCCCACCAGGCTCCCCCGTCCCTGGGATTCTCCAGGCAAGAACACTGGAGTGGGTTGCCATACTCTACTTTTCCCTAAAAAAGAAAGTGACTGATCTGAATTGTTTCACCAATATACACACAGTTATATAAGTTCTCATTTTACAAAACCTCTGCAAAAAAAAAATGGAAGGGAGTTCATCATGATGGTTAGTAACTGAATTTGCATTGTGGTTCCAGTTCTTAAGCTGCTTGACAGTGATTTACAGACTTCATCTCTAAAATAAGAATGATGCCAGGATCATTGATTATCTCACATAAGGCAAAGCCACAAAAGCAAACTTATAATTACTGAACAAATATGAAAATGCACTGCTATTGTTTTTGCTGATATTTGCATAGCACCTGCTAATTGCTTATAATACTCTAAGATCTATGGGTTGGGCATAGATCTGTCTAGCTATCAAATAATTTCACAAAAAACTTAGTATGATTTCTCTGTTCACTGGAAGTGGCATGGATGAAGAATCACTGGGACTTAAGAATTTGATAATGTCTAAGAAGCAGCCTCATTTTCTTTCTTTTTTCTCTCCATTTATGTTTTGTCTTTTGCTTAAAAAAATACCCCTTACCCACGAACCCTCTTTATCAAGACAGCATGTGGATGAGCGACCAGATTATGCCCTTTAAAAACACAACTGACCGAAAGCCACCAAAAACACATCTGTAGCCAAAAAATGTTGTCTACTAGTAGAGAAGCACGCACACATTGGTGACCCCAGGTGTCTCACAAGGAGAATTACAGAGAGACAAAAACTTGTGGGAATTAGAGTTAGCCAGAGGGTGGTTTTGGTAGAGATTGGTCAGAATTTGGAAAATAAATGAGCTGTGGTCTTATCTTGAAATATATGGTGTGAATGAGCTGCTGTTAATACATTTAGGCTAAGATAGTTCATCTTGCATGCCACAATTTAGTATAATTTACCTGTTTCATGAGTTGTGGTAGAAGTTTGCAAGCTGTGACTTTTGTTTCAACTCTTGGTTACCCTTTCATGAGCCTGAGCTGAAGGAGAGGCCATGATCTCTGGGACATGCTCAACCCAGAGTCCTATGCCTGCTGATCAGAGGGTTGTTCAGAGAATGTTGTCTACAGTTGAATTAGTTAGTCCCTCGTGTTTCTTTCGTTGCAGGATGAGTTGCTGAATTATCCAATATGACACTGACTGCATGGCAGTGTTTAAAACTCTGGAAACCATATTCTTTACACTTGCAAAACAGGCAAAACTATAAGGGTTCTCATTGAAATTCAAAGCATGCTCATATGTTCCATAATCTACTTAGATACTCCCTTACATTGGATATCGACTGATTAGCTCTGCCAGTGTCTGAATAATTAATCGTCCACCTGATGGTTTGTTACAGGTAAGATTCTTGAGATTACCATGATTAAAAATGGAGGCTTCTACTAGCAATTTATAATCTTGAGCCAGCAGAGAAGCAAGAAAATAACCAAGAGGATATGGCACAAAGCCATGAAAAGCACTGCAAAATAATCAGCGGTTTCTGCCTCTGGAGAGGTTTGGTTTGGAAGGTATTAGATGAAAGCTATATCTACCTTTCGTAGTCTTTGGAGAAAACAGATACCCTTTAGGATGATATAATTAAAGGGCTCTGGTTAATGCATTTATAATAACAGTATTAGAGTGGAGGAGAGTGGAATTCTATATTGAGCAAAAGTACATAATTGTTTTTGTAAGGACTTAGTCATAGATTTTCCTAGATTTAGAACATGATGTGGACTATGAAGATCTTGACAAATTTCCAGGTCTTCAGTATATCCCAAAAGTATATCATAAATGTTACTAGTTGACATATATTCTTTAATATAGAGGCAAAAATATTTTGTACACAGTCATTGTATCATCTTTTATATGAACATAAATGCACTTCTATTTTAAAACATTTTATTGAAGCATATTTATATTAATTCATTTCACTTGTATATAATTAATTTTGGAAGGCTGAACTGCTCTTTTGAATGACACTTTTAATGAATTTGTGGGGGAGAAAGTGGTCTCGCCGTCCTATTCCTCCACCATCTTGTTCCCTCTCCCCTGAATGACACTTTTAGAATAGAATTTATCTAGAAACATAACTTGTCCCATTTGAGTAAACTTTAAAGACTATGCAAAGAAACTCACCACTTAGTTTTAGAAGAAGAACCTAAACTTTTACCCAAACTGCTTCTTTGCATTTTTTAATTTGTAGGAATTTAATTAGATCCTTTAAAACTTCATAAGCAACATTCACATCAATTTTTAAACACCATATTTATGTTAACTCGTTTCACTTGGACATAATTAGTCTTGGAAGGCTGAAGTGAATATGTTTAGGCTTTGTTGTTTTTCAGTTGCTCAGTCGTGTCTGACTCTTTGCAGCCCCATGGACTGCAGCTTGACAGGCTTCCCTGTCCATCACTATCTCCTGGAGCTTGCTCAAACTCATGTCAATTGAGTCGGTGATGCTATCCAACCATCTCATCCTCTGTTATCCCCTTCTCCTCCCATCTTCAATCTTTCCCAGCATCAGGGTCTTTTTCAATGAATCAGTTCTCCCCATCAGGTGGCCAAAGTATTGGAGCTTCAGTATCATTCCTTCCAATGAATATTCAGGACTGATTTCCTTTAGGATTGACTGGTTTGATCTCCTTGCAGTCCAAGGGACTCTCAAGAGTCTTCTCCAACACCACAGTTCCAAAGCATCAGTTCTTTGGCTCTCAGCCTTCTTTACGGTCCAACTCTCACATAGGACTGCTGGAAAAACTATAGCTTTGATTAGATGGACCTTTGTCAGCAAAGTAATGTCTCTGCTTTTGAACACACTAAATTTGTCATAGCCTTTCTTCCAAGGAGCAAGTGCTTTTTAATTTCATGGCAGCAGTCACCATCTGCAATGATTTGGAGCCCAAGAGAATAAAGTCTCTCACTGTTTCCATTGTTTTCCCATCTATTTGCCATGAGTGATGGGATAAGACGCCATGATCTTCGTTTTTTGAATGTTGTGTTTTAAGCCAGCTTCTTCACTCTCCTCTTTTACCCTCATCAAGAGGCTCTTTAGTTCTTCTTCGCTTTCTGCCATAAGGGTGGTGTCATCTGCGTACCTGAGGTTATCGATATTTCTCCCGGCAATCTTGATTCCAGCTTGAGCTTCCTCCAGCCTGGCATTTCACATGATGTACTCTGCATATAAATATTCAGACTTAAATAAGCAGGGTGGCAATATACCCTTGATGTACTGATTTCCCAATTTGTAACCAGTCCATTGTTCCATGTCCAGTTCTAACTGTTTTTTCTTGATCTTCACACAGGTTTCTCAGGAGGCAAATAAGGTGGTCTGGTATTCCCAACTCTTTAAGAATTTTCCATGGTTTGTTGTGATCCACACTAAGGCTTTAATGTAGTTAACAAAGTAGAAGTAGATGTTTTTCTGAAATTCCCTTGCTTTTTCTATGATCCAACGGATGTTGGCAATTTGATCTCTGGTTCCTATGCCTTTTTAAAATCCAGCTTGAACATCTGGAAGTTCTTGGTTCATGTACTGTTGAAGCCTATCTTGAAGGATTTTGAGCATTACCTTGCTAGCATGTGAAATGAGTGCAATTGTGCAATAGTTTGAACATTCTTTGGCATTGCCCTTCTTTGGGGTTGGAATGGAAACTGACCTTTTCCAGTCCTGTGGCCACTGTTGAGTTTTCCAAATTTGCAGGCACATTGAGTGCAGCACTTTCACAGCATCATCTTTTAGAATTTGAAATAGCTCAGCCGGAATTCCATCATCTCCACTAGCTTTGTTCAGAGTGATGCTTCCTAAGGCCCACTTGACTTTGCATTCCAGGAGTGTGTTTAGCTCTCGGTGAGTGATCACGCCATCATGGTTATCCAGGTCATTAAGACCTGTTTTGTACAGTTCTTCTGTGTATTCCTGCCACTTTTCTTAATGTCTTCTGCTTCTGTTGGGTTCATACAATTTCTGTCCTTCATTGTGCCCATCTTTGCATGAAATGTTCCCTTGGTATCTCTAATGTATAGGCTATTCTTGAGTAATATTTGTTTTGATTGAAAAATACCAAAAATTCATGTGTGGTTGATATTATTGAGCAGAGAACCCATATCTTGATCCTAATGGTTTTAAAAGCTAACTTTTAATTCTGTTTCTTTCTTCCTTGGTTGCTATCCAAGTCCTAATGTTTGTTATTTCCTAAAGTGACAGTTTTAGCAGAATTTAAAGTTTTGTTCCTATAATAGCATGAAACTATTAAATAAGTTTCATCTTGGCATTTATTTGTGATTGGGAGACTATTATTGGAAGGCAGGCTCACATCTGTCTAAGTTATCTTCTAATTAATTTGACATATGCTTTCTGAGGCACTATTTTTCCACACCATTGGTCTCTCAATTTTTAAATTGTGCCTCTGTCAGCAAAATATTTTGAAAATGTCTTTCTGTAAAATGAGTGTATATTTTTTCAAACTGTGTACATGTAATATTGCCATTCTGTTATATTAAAGATTAAGAAAGTCTTAATTTCTAATTTTGAAATTAAAAATAGAAATTTTATTCATTGAAGACATTTTCTGGGATACACAGCCCCGTTTGGGAAACTACAGTCTTATATTTCTCCTTCTTAATAATTTTTCTGCCCTCATTTCTTCAGGATGCATCTAATGCCTAGATTTTAACACAGTGGAGCAGTAACTCTCTGTTGAAGGGAGAATCTGAGGGAAGATGCCCGAGAAGCATAATTTGAAAAAAGGCATGTCCATGATACCAATGCAAGCCCCCTGGACTGCAATTCTTACCACCTCAGCCATATTCGTATCGTGACAGTTGTAAATAATGCTGCTAAGAATACTGGGGTGCATGTATAATTTTGAATTAGTATTTTTGTTTGAAATAAACAGGGATGAGTTATTTTTTAAAAATTCCTAATCTATGCATATTTTATTGATCACAATCTCAGTAACCTGAGAAATATTTATGAGAGAATGTTCTAACAATTGTCCCAAGAGGAAGCCCTGAAAAAACAGTTCGGTGGCCTAATTAATTTGGGAAATAGTCCCTTCTTGTCCCTTCTTTTGGAAGTCACCAGGCATTAGAGATTATGAGACATCCTGTAGTAAACAACACTTTGAACTTCATTTAACCCAGTGTTCTAAAACCTCTTTGGCTTGGAACCCTTCATTTATATAAAATTTGTTAATTTAGTGTAAAACTGGTGTTTATTGAAATATACTTTGGGAAATGCTAGAGTAAAATGTAATTTCTATCTGTGCATGTGAGGTTGCTCAGTTGTGTCTGACTCTTTGTTACCCTATGGACTGTAGCCCAGAAGGCTCCTCTGTCTATAGGATTTCCCAGGGAGGAATATTGGAGACAGTTGCCATTTCCTTCTCCAGGGGATCTTCCCAACCCAGGGATCAAACCCATGTCTCCTGTGTCTCCTGCATTGGCAGGCTGATTCTTTACCACTGAGTCACCTGGGAAGCCCATTTATCTGTCTATACACACACACATATATATATATGACTTGGAGGAACCAACATGGCTGGGACATGAATGGACAGGGTGCCATACCTCCTCCCAAGGTGAAAGGCAAGGACTCTGTCAATAAAGACACAACAGAAAGCAGGGAAAATGAGACTGAAAAGAGAGAAAACCTTGAGCTCCCCCTAGAGGTACATATCTAGTCATCACTATTGTGGCAGGAAACTTGAAAATAAAATTCTTTTAGGTTTGCATATCATAGATATTAGTGGAAGTTTCAATTAATCTCTCATTTAAAAAGTAAACAGAGTAGTCATCCTTTAATAATAGTGCTTATTTGAATTTTGATGTTAATTTTCAATGGCAGTATTTATACAATAGCTTCTCCTACGTGGGACTACGAATCAGTCAGCACCTGCAACATTTTTGGGTAGGAGACAGTCACATATGGTCAGTGCAGAAGACCAATCTGTAAATACTACATTTTGCCTAGATACGAGTTTCGCTAACGTGACTTTTATGAAGTGTTCAGAGGCAAACAGCTTATCTTCTTTCCCCAAAGTGAGCCACAGAAGGATTTTCCTATTTATTTACTTCTATTTGAGAAATGGCAGGCCCTTCTCTTAAATGTTATGACATTAAGAGATGCTTTCCTCTTAGTATTTCTGCAATACTTATAATTCCTTTGAGACCGTTTTTGAACTGTGGCTGTTCTAAATTTGTGCCTGAATGCTTTGTTCTCTGCTTTGTGTGTTTGTGAGGAAGGTGGGCTGAATCTTAAGAGTTGGTCCCTTGTTGCGTCCCACCGTTCCTATGCTGTGATTTAGAGAAGGTCCTGTAACTTCTCAGGGCCTCAGAGTTTTATATATTTATAATGAGATGCTGCAGTAGCCCAAGCTGAACTTATGCTATCAGTCATGCTAATGGAAAGACAACTCCACATGGATAGCAAATCGAAGCACATTTATCCCCAATTGTCTGGGGATGGTGCCAAGGGTAGGCAAAGTCACAGTATAATCATGGCACGTTTCCTTAGAGATTGAATTTTCTCAGAGATTTAGGAGGAGGCAATATTTATATTAAAGCAAAGACAGTTTTGTTTGAGAGCAACTTAAAAAGACATGAATTTTTCAACACAAAACCTATGAATTGTGAAGCTACCAATAAACCCCCAGGATATGCATTCAATTCTCTTTACAGTTAGGAGTTATTTCAAGAAAATGGCTGGAGAAGTCCTGACCTGGACCCACAGAGCTGAGGATGACACTAGTGGAGCCTGGGAGCTGAGTTCTCCCATGATCACTCTGGCATCTTCTCAGGCTCCTTCTGGGTCAGGTGTCCAGGCTACCGGTCTCCCTATACTCCAGGGGGGTGTGCGCGCTTAGTTGCTTGTCGTGTCTGACTCTTGCGACCGCATAGACTGTAGTCTGCCAGGCTCCTCTCTCAGTGGGATCCTCCAGGCAAGAATACTGGAGTGGGTTGCCATTTCCTGCTCCCGGGGATCTTCCCAACCCAGGAATCGAACTCGGGCCTCCTGCATTGCAGACAGATTCTTTGCCAACTGAGCTATGAGGGAAGCTGTACCCCAGAGGGTGGTCGCATTTATTAAGCGAATTACTATGTGCAGGCACTGTGCCAAGTCCTTTACACACTTTACTTCAGTTAATCTTCTTGGGTCAAATTAATTAATTATAAAGTAATCATCCCATTTTACAGATGAGAAAACCAAAACAGAGATTTTAAGTTACTTGTCCAGTCAGCAAGTGTGAGTCAGAAAAGGAAAACCTGATCCTTTTAGCCATTTAGGGTGACATTTCCCTTCCGACGGCGTGGGAACGCTGATGGGACTGCCCCCTAGAGGTGAAGAGGTGGGAGTGCAGGAAAAGGAGTGGAGCTGGAAAAATACCCCTACTGTTTGACACTGAATTTTAACAGCCCAAGCATTATAAGCCATGGTATATCATGAACACATTATCAAGATGCCTTTTCAGAATCTAGTAGATTCCACTGTATACAATTTGATCCAAGTCTCATATTTCAAACAGATTTATCACTTTGCCCATTTGTAAGGGAGCGTATTTACTATACTGAATGCCAAGGTCAATATAGAGAAGGTCCCAGATAGATAAAGTGCCTAGAGGTTTTTGGATCTTTTATGCTGCTAAGATTTAAAAATACAGAATGAAGACATATTAGTTCAATTTAAAGAGCATATAGTAGACATATATTTGGGTAGCATTATGTGATATCCCAGCTTTCTGCAGGGCTGACCCTACTGCAGTGGTTCTTCAAGAAGCAGACGCCAAGACTGGTATGTTAATGCATCATTTATTGACACAGTTCTCTTTGCTTAGGACTCTGACTGTTGGCCTGATGAGGGGTGATTGTGAGAAGTTTTGCTTGCTTTAGAAGTCTTGGTTCGTAATCTGGCTGTCTCTTTGCCTCTGTTAATGCTGTCTGTGAATCCAGGTTTGAAAATATTTGTTTTAGGAAGGGAACCCCAAATGAGGGGCTTAATTTCATCTCATCTCCCAAATCCTACTTGTATGGGTGCAGTCAGATCCAGACACTGCTTAACAGAGTTCTAGGCAGGATATACAGTGAATGATCCATGCCTTATTCAAACTCTCAGTTAAGCCTCTTAGATTTCCATTAGCCTTTAGGAAACCAGAATGACCCAAACTGTAATTAATCCTAAATATGAGATACAAAGGCATATTTTACTTTAATTTTTGTCTCACCAGCAAAGAATTTTAAACTATAACTACAGTTCTTAAATGTATGTATTTAGAATTGGCAACGAGTAGAGAATGTTGTGAATCATTAGCAGGTTGACATATTAGAATATTTTGTGAGAACATTAAAAACATCTATAGTACAACTTTTTCATTTATCCTTATGTCAGCTGTTGCTTAGAGTCATTCAGTATCATAATCCATAATACTTTATTCTACTTTATCAGTTCAGTTCAGTCACTCAGTCGTGTCCGACTCTCCGCGACCCCATGAATCACAGCACGCCAGGCCTCCCTGTCCATCACCAACTCCCGGAGTTCACACAAACTCATGTCCACAGAGTCGGTGATGCCATCCAGCCATCTCATTCTCCGTCGTCCCCTTCTCCTCCCGCCCCCAACCTTTCCCAGCATCAGAGTCTTTTCCAGTGAGTCAACTCGTCTCATGAGGTGGCCAAAGTATTGGAGTTTCAGCTTTAGCATCAGTCCTTCCAATGAACACCCAGGATTGATCTCCCTTAGAATGGACTGATTGGATCTCCTTGCAGTCCAAGGGACTCTCAAGAGTCTTCTCCAACACCACAGTTCAAAAGCATCAATTCTTCAGCGATCACCTTTCTTCACAGTCCAACTCTCACATCCATACATGACCACGGGAAAAACCATAGCCTTGACTAGACGGACCTTGGTTGGCAAGGTAATGTCTCTGCTTTTTAACATACTATCAAGGTTGGTCATAACTTTCCTTCCAAGGAGTAAGCGTCTTTTAATTTCATGGCTGCAATCAGCATCCGCAGTGATTTTGGAGCCCAAAAAAATAAAGTCTGACACTGTTTCCACCATTTTTCCATCTATTTCCCATGAAGTGATGGGACCAGATGCCATGATCTTTGTTTTCTGAATGTTGAGCTTCAAGCCAACCTTTTCACTCTCCTCTTTCACTTTCATCAAGAGGCTTTTGAGTTCCTCTTCACTTTCTGCCATAAAGGTAGTGTCATCTGCATATCTGAGGTTATTGATATTTCTCCCAGCAATCTTGATTCCAGCTTGTGCTTCTTCCAGCCCAGCGTTCCTCATGATGTACTCTGCATATAAGTTAAATAAGCAAGGTGACAATATATAGCCTTGACGTACTCCTTTTCCTATTTGGAACCAGTCTGTTGTTCCATGTCCAGTTCTGACTGTTGCTTCCTGACCTGCATACAGGTTTCTCAAGAGGCAGGTCAGGTGGTCTGGTATTCCCATCTCTTTCAGAATGTTCCACAGTTTATTGTGATCCACACAGTCAAAGGCCTTGGCATAGTCAATGAAGCAGAAATAGATGTTTTTCTGGAACTCTCTTGCTTTCTCCATGATCTCATTCTACCTTATAAAGGACTTTAAAATAACACAAATTTTGTTCTGTGACATCTGTTTACTACGATACTGGTGTTATCATCACCACTTTTTATTTGAGGGTATAGAAATCTAGAAAAGATAAGTAACTTACCTAACTTCATACAATAGTGGACATAGGGAGAAAAACCATATAGTTTAATGATGAGTTCAGGGTTTTGCCATTAAGCAGTTTGGTTTTCTGCTCTTTTATTTTCAGTTTGGGTTAATAGGCATGTTGGTTGCTATTTCCATTTGATTGTAGCATCTGGCTTGATGTTCTTGATGGCCTTCCAGTTGGCCATGAGCAGTCAAATAGCTATAATGCAGGCAGCTAATGTAAGTAAGTGTGGTGTTGGGTGTCAGAATAGATAGTGGTGAAAACTGTAGCAGGTAAGAGAGAACACAGTCCTTAAAAGAGAATGCCTTGTTTATCTCCACTGTGTGTGCTGGGTTAGCATTGCCAGAACCCTGAAATTTTTAAAATTATTAATTGACTCACTTAACTTTTAATTAAATTATTTAATTTAAATGTATTTGACACAAAACATTGTATAAATTTAAGGTGTGCAGTGTTAATTTGATGCACTTATATATTTATGATATTGCCACTGTAGCAATAATTAGCATGATCAAATTGCCAACATCTACTGGATCATCGAAAAAGCAAGAGAATTCCAGAAAAAACATCTATTTCTGCGTTATTGACTATGCCAAAGCCTTTGACTATGTGGATCACAACAAACTGTGGAAAATTCTGAAAGAGATGGGAATACCAGACCACCTGACCTGCCTCTTGAGATATCTGTATGCAGGTCAGGAAGCATCAGTTAGAACTGGACATGGAACAACAGACTGGTTCCAAATAGGAAAAGGAGTGTGTCAAGGCTGTATATTGTCACCCTGCTTATTTAACTTCTATGCAGAGTACATCATGAGGAACGCTAGGCTGGAAGAAGCACAAGCTGGAATCAAGATTGCCGGGAGAAATATCAATAACCTCAGATATGCAGATGACACAATCCTTATGGCAGAAAGTGAAGAGGAACTCAAAGGCCTCTTGATGAAAGTGAAAGAGGAGAGGGAAAAGTTTGGCTTGAAGCTCAATATTCAGAAAACAAAGATGATGACATGTGGTCCCATCACTTCATGGAAAATAGATGGGGAAACAGTGTCAGACTTCATTTTCTGGGGCTCCAAAATCATTGCAGATGCTGATTGCAGCCATGAAATTAAAAGACGCTTACTCCTTGGAAGGAAAGTTATGACCAACCTAGATAGCATATTAAAAAGCAGAGACATTACTTTGCCAACCAAGGTCAGTCTAGTCAAGGCTATGGTTTTTCCCGTGGTCATGTATGGATGTGAGAGTTGGACTGTGAAGAAAGCTGATCATCGAAGAATTGATGCTTTTGAACTGTGGTTGGAGAAGACTCTTGAGAGTCCCTTGGACTGCAAGGAGATCCAACCAGTCCATTCTAAAGGAGATCAATCCTGGGTGTTCATTGGAAGGACTGATGCTAAAGCTGAAACTCCAATACTTTGTCCACCTCATGAGACGAGTTGACTCACTGGAAAAGAGTCTGATGCTGGGAGGGATTGGGGGTGGGAGGAGACGGGGACGACAGAGAATGAGATGGCTGGATGGCATCACCGACTCGATGGACATGGGTTTGAGTGAACTCCGGGAGTTGGTGATGGACAGGGAGGCCTGGTGTGCTGTGATTCATGTTGCAAAAAGTCGGACACGACTGAACGACTGAACTGAACTGAATGTCAGTATGGTCCATCACATTGTTGCAAAGGGCAGAATATCCTCATTTTTCACGCCAGAGTTATATTCCATTGTGTGTGTATCATATTATCCATTCATGTGTTGACCGGCATTTAGATTGTTTCCATATCTTGACTGTTGTAAATCTGCAATAAAGATTGGAATCCATAGAGCTCTTAGATACTGTTTTCATTTCTCCAGATGTTACCCAGAGACAGAATTACTGGATCCAAATCTCTGAAATTTTTAAGATGAGCCCAAAATCTCAATTTTATGTGAAATATCTGACTTTTAAGTGTTGACAAATTAAAAAAAATCTTTTTCTTTTAAACTCTGAGGCAAACAAAAGGGCTTCCCTGGTGACTCACAAGGTAAAGAATCTGCCTGAAGTGCACGAGACCCCAGTTTGATCCCTGGCTTGGGAAAATACCCTGAAGAAGGGAATGGCTACCCATCCCATGGAGAATTCTGTGGAAGAGGAGCCTAGTGGTCTACAGTCCATAGGGTCACAAGGAGTTGGACATGACTGAGCAACTAATACTTCCATTTTTCACTTTTTCACAAGGCAAACAAAGCATACCCGTCTAGTGAATTTAGCTCATGATTGTGACATGGCTTTTTTTTTTTTTTCCCTTTTGTTGTGCATGTGGAGAGGAGGAAGGGAGGGAAGGAAGGTTAGCATCATTGACTCAAACTGTAGATGCTCACTCTTCCTGAAGCCAAAAAGTCTGAACAGAGCTGAGGAGACCCACTGGGGGGTTCCCAGGCTGCTTTAGTGTGTGCTGTTTGGAGACTGCCTTCATTTTGCAGAACTGCCTGAAATGAGGGAGACTTTCTAACAGTTAGGGGTTGACCACCAAGGACTCAGTCATTCTACAGTCCAGTACTTGGCTCTGTGCATGTTTAATTCCTGTTCTGCTTTTCCTATACTTGCTTTATTTTTTGCCTCTCCTTGGGTAAATTTTACTTTGAGTTGATGATGAAACTGAAATCAGAACCCTTTGCAAACTTCTCAGACAAAAAGCCTTTAGAAGAGGGAGAAAGTTAATGTTTTAACGTAAATTTTTTTCTGTTGTGTGACCTATGGATTTTATTTATCCTGTTTCCTGTCCCTGAAAACACAGAAAATTGCAAACTAATTTGATTGAATTTTCCTAGATGCAATCAGAGTTTTATTTCATGTTTGTAGAGTTTTAGAATTTTAACCAATCTGTCACAAAGTGACCATGTCACTATTATATGCCTCCTTGCAAAAGGAACCATGATTCTGGGAAGTTTTCTTTGTTGTGAAAGTCAGATCTTCTGTGTATGTCTAATATTAATATAACTCCATTGAGTTTAACGTGTGCTGTGACCAAGAGATACTTTTATTTCAGTGTAATGGTTCAAACATTTTTGATCCTTGGAGGTGTGGTGAAAAGGCAGAAAAAATGATGCATAAATAAGGTTCAGAAGGTCTACAATTAAAAACTATTATTTACTGAGCACTCACTATTTGCCAGGACTGTCCTAAGTACTTGAAAGTACTTTTTATCATCTCATTTAAGCCTTTACATCATATGTAAAGGCCATCTCATTTTTTTTGGGTATCAAAATGTTGATTTATTGATTTTTTAAAAAAAATTGGTAGTATTATGATGTCAGTTTCATGTGTGCAGTCAAGTGATCTGACATTCAAATACATTATGAGATGATCATCGTGACAAGTCTGGTCACTGTCACCATACCAAATTATTTACATTGTCATTGACTGCATTCCTTTTGTCATATATCACAAACCTGTGACTTGATTAGAAGCTTACATCTAGTAACCCTCTTCATCTGTTTGCCTAATGCCCACCCCGCTCCCGTCCGGAAGCCACTAATTCGCTCTATCTATGTCTGTTTCTGTTTTGTTTTACTTGTTTTGTGTTTTAGATTTCACACACAAGAGATATCATATGGCATTTGTCTTTCTCTGTCTGACTTATTTCACTTAGCGTGATACCCTCTAACTACATTCCTTCATGTTTTCATGGGTTGCATAATTTAATTCTTTTCTATGGCTGAGTGTTGTTATTGTTGCTCAGTCACTGAGTCGTGTCCAGCTCTTTGTGACTCCTTGGACTGCAGCACGCCAGGCTTCCCTGTCCTTCACCATCTCCCAAGGCGTGCTCAAACTCATGTCCATTGAGTTGGTGATGCCATCCAGACATCTTGGTCTTCGTCATCCCCTTCTTCTCCTACCTCCACTCTTTCCCACATCAGGGTCTTTTTTAATGAGTTAATTCTTTGCATCAGGTGGCCAAAGTATTGGAGCTTCAGCTTCAACATCAGTCCTTCCAATGAATATTCAGGACTGATTTCCTTTAGGATTGACTGGTTGGATCTCTTGTAGTCCAAGGGGCTCTCAAGAGTCTTCTCCAACACCACAGTTCAAAAGCATCAGTTCTTCAATGCTCAGCCTTCTTTATGGTCTGACTCTCGCATCTACACGTGGCTACTGGAAAAACCATAGATTTGACTCTATGGACCTGTGTCAGCCAAGTAATGTCTTTGCCTTTTAATATGCTGCCTAGGTTTGTAATAGCTTTTCTTCCAAGGAGCAAGCGTCTTTTAATTTCTTGGCTGCAGTCACCATCTGCAGTAATTTGGAGCCCCTAAAAATAAAGCCCATCACTGTTTCCATTGTTTCCCCATCTATTTGCCATGAAGTGATGGGACTGGATGCCATGATCTTAGTTTTCTGAATGCTGAGTTTTAAGCCAAATTTTTTCACTCTGCTCTTTCACCTTCATCAAGAGGCTCTTTAGTTCCTCTTCTCTTTTTGCCATAAGGGTGCTGTCAGCTGCGTGTCTCAGGTTATTGATGTTTCTCCTGGGAATATCAATTGGCTGAATAGTATTCCATTGTATGTGTGAACCACATATTTTGTATTCATACATCTATCAATGGTCGTATAGGCTGCTTCCATATCATGGCTATTGTAAATAATGCTGTAGTGAACACTGGGTGCAAGTATCTTTTCTAATTAGTGTTTTTGTTTTCTTTGGGTAAATACCCAGGAGTGGAATTGCTGGATTATATGGTAGTTCAATTCTAAAATTTTTGAGGAACTTCCATACTGTTTTTTGTAGTAGTTGTAGCAATTTATATTCCCACCAACAATGCTCAGAGGTTCCCCTTTCCTCACATCCTTGCCATCAATTGTTATTTCTTGTCTTTTTGATCATAACCATTCTGACAAGTGTGAAATGATCTCACTGTGATTTTCATTTCTATTTCCCTGATGATTAGTGATGTTGTGCATCTTTTCATGTGCCTGTTGGCCATCTGTGTATCTTCTTTGGAGAAATGTCTATCCAGAGACTTTGAACATTTTTAATTGGATTTAAAAAAAATATTGAGTTGTGTGACATCTTTATATAATTTAGGTATCAGTCCCTTATCAGATAACTTATTTGCAAATATCTTTTCCCATTCAGTAGGTGACCTTTTCATTTCACTGATGATTTCCTTTGCTATGCAAAAGTTTTTTCTTTTAATGTAGTCCCATTTGTTTATTTTTGCTTTGGTTGCTCTTGTCTGAGGTGACAGATCCAAAAAAGTATTGCTAAGACCAGCGTCAAAGAGCTTACTGCTTATGTTTTCTTCTAGAACTTTTGTGGTCTCAGGTTTTACATTTAAGTCTTTAATGTATTTTTATTTTTGTAGATAGTATATAAAATGGTCTAGTTTTATTCTTTTGCATATAACTGTCCAATTTTCCCAACACCATTTATTAAAGACTGTCTTTTCCCAATTGTTTAGTCTTGTCTTCTTTGTTGAAGATTAATTGAGCATATAAGCATGGGTTTATTTCTGGGCTTTTTATTATGTTCCATTGATCTGTGTGTCTGTTTTTGTATACAGTACCATGTTATTTTGATTACTGTAGGTTGTAATATAGTTTGAAATCAGGAAGTTGCAATACCTCCAATTTTGTTCTCCTTTCTCAGGATTGCTTTGATTATTCAGTGTCTTTTGTGATTTCATACAAATTTTAGGATTATTCTAGCTCTATGAAAAATGTCATTGGTATTTTGATAGGAGTTCCATTGATCTACAGATTACTTTGGGTAGTGTGCTGTGCTATGCTTACTTGCTCAGTCGTGTCTGATTCTTTGCGACCCCATTTGGATAGTAGTCCCAGTTTAAAGATGATAAAACTATGTCTCAGAAAGGTTCGATGACTTGACCAAGGTCCTGTGGCCAGTTAGTGGAATTTAATTCAAACTCAGATTTTTTGATTCTTGAGTGCCATCGTGTATTGTATAGTGTCACCTTTGAAGAAAGGATTATACCCAGTGCTTCAGAAGCCATGCAACTAAGTCAAGCAAACTGAACCAATTAAAATAAGAAATGAAGACTGTTTTATGTAATTAAGATGCTGTAAGACATTTAACAGACAAAGCAGGGGCACATTGTTCATTATTAGCAGGGCCCTACTTCCTAGAGTAAGCAGAGAAATGAGTTCTGCAAATGCTGGCGAGGGCAACACCCTCATCTTGTTTGACTAGTGATGTATGGCTTATAAAATGTGAGAACATCATGCCTTCAGCAGTATCCGTGATGCTGGTGTTGAATGACCATTGGTGGAAGCAATGTCAAGCTTTGTGTTAATGTGGAATATTGACTTATGTCATGTTTTTCGTGAATTCAGTGCCTGCTTTGTGTTTCAGTATATGAATTCTCCTTAAAGTATTCAACTAGTTCACTCTTCACAGATACTGAAAATTTAGTATCTATTGATATATATTTTGGTCTCCAATATGTTTTTGCCGTAGACTCTGTGGACATGAGTTTGAGTGAACTCCGGGAGTTGGTGATGGACAGGGAGGCCTGGCGTGCTGTGATTCATGGGGTCGTGGAGAGTCGGACACGACTGAGCGACTGAACTGAA
The DNA here is from genome assembly GCF_049115385.1 of Moschus berezovskii. Lineage (NCBI taxonomy): Eukaryota > Metazoa > Chordata > Mammalia > Artiodactyla > Moschidae > Moschus > Moschus berezovskii. The sequence goes on from NC_142477.1 coordinate 60,981,558, forward strand.
CTGAACTGAACTGAATCATTCTGCAATGAAATTTACCATCTATAGACCTCCATTTAAATTCTAGAGCTTGGTATCCTATTAGTCGGTGCACACTGGATTTGTGAAAAGTTAAGTCTAAATACCTCATTTTTGACATCCAACATCTGCCATGATGTTCCATCTCAGTATATGGCTGACGAACAAGATAAAAGCCAAGATCTGTAGCTGAACCTCTTCCAAGTACTGATTGTGCTTCCAAGTACACACTTGTGCCTGAACTGGTGCCAAAACGGTTTGCCTCCAAACATGTAGAAGCCTGCTGAAATTAACATAACTGGAAAATAGGAACGAATCAAACAATTATCTTAGTACTTCCCCAATTCGAATCAGCTTTATCCATCTTCACTGGTCATATATTTGCTATTAAATATTTTGCTGTTAAAATACTCACAGATTTTAAAGTCTATGGTGGGACAGCTTGTATATATGTTCTTAATTGGATGTGTTTAATTTCAAAAGACATTATAAAGCTAAGCTGATATAGACATTTTATGCCTGCGGATTTGTATGGATGTGAGAGTTGGACTGTGAAGAAAGCTGATCGTCGAAGAATTGATGCTTTTGAACTGTGGTACTGGAGAAGACTCTTGAGAGTCCCTTGGACTGCAAGGAGATCCAACCAGTCCATTCTAAAGGAGATCAGTCCTGGGTGTTCACTGGAAGGACTGATGCTAAAGCTGAAACTGCAATACTTTGGCCACCTCATGCGACGAGTTGACTCACTGGAAAAGACTCTGATGCTGGGAAGGATTGGGGGCAGGAGGAGAAGGGGACGACAGAGAATGAGATGGCTGGATGGCATCACCGACTCGATGGACATGAGTTTGAGTGAACTCTGGGAGTTGGTGATGGACAGGGAGGCCTGGCGTGCTGTAATTCATGGGGTCACAAAGAGTCGGACATGACTGAGTGACTGAACTGAACTGAATAGTTTTTAACATCACACAAGCATGCACAGTTAGCAAGATGAAGGAAACAAAGAGTTTGAAATTAATAACCTTGGAAGAAATTCCAGACTAAGTACTCTGGGCTTCCCTGATGGCTCAGACAGTAAAGGATCCACCTGCAATGTGGAAGACCGAGGTTCAATCCCTGGGTTGGGAAGATCCACCTGGAGAAGAGAACGGCTACCCACTCCAGTATTCTCACCTAGAGAATCCTATGATGCCAGAGGAGCCTGATGGGCTAAAGTCCATGGGGTCTCAAAGAGTTGGACATGACTGAACGACTTTCACTTCACTTCACTTCACTTCACATTGGGGATTGCCAGCAAGTCTCTTCTGTGATAAAATCACGGGATTATCATTTTAGCCTTTGCCTTCTTATGAGTTATTAGTATAATTAATGTGAAAACTAGAGCCAGACATCCTGGAATGTGAAGTCAAGTGGGCCTTAGGAAGCATCACTATGAACAAAGCTAGTGGAGGTGATGGAATTCCAGTTGAGTTATTTCAAATCCTAAAAGATGATGCTGTGAAAGTGCTGCACTCAATATGCCAGCAAATATGGAAAACTCAGCAGTGGCCACAGGACTGGAAAAGATCAGTTTTCATTCCAATCCCAAAGAAAGGCAATGCCAAAGAATGCTCAAACTACCGCACAATTGCACTCATCTCACACGCTAGCAAAGTAATGCTTAAAATTCTCCAAGCCAGGCTTCAACAATACATGAACCGTGAACTTCCAGATGTTCTAGCTGGTTTTAGAAGAGGCAGAGGAACAAGAGATCAAATTGCCAACATCCTCTGGGTCATCGAGAAAGCTAGAGAATTCCATAAAAACATCTACTTCTGCTTTATTGACTATGCCAAAGCGTTTGACTGTGTGGACCACAACAAACTGGAAAATTCTTCAGGAGATGGGAATACCAGACCACCTGACCTGCCTCTTGAGAAACCTGTATGCAGGTCAGGAAGCTACAGTTGGAACTGGACATGGAACAACAGACTGGTTCCAAATAGGAAAAGGAGTATGTCAAGGCTGTATATTGTCACCCTGCTTATTTAACTTCTATGCAGAGTACATTATGAGAAACCGCTGGGCTGGAAGAAGCACAAGCTGGAATCAAGATTGCCAGGTGAAATATCAATAACCTCAGATATGCTGATGACACCACCCTTATGGAAGAAAGTGAAGAAGAACTAAAGAGCTTCTTGATGAAAGTCAAAGAGGAGAGTGAAAAAGTTGGCTTAAAGCTCAACAGTCAGAAAACTAAGATCATGGCATCTGGTCCCATCACTTCATGGCAAATAGATGGGGCAACAATGGAAACAGTGGTTGACTTTATTTTCTTGGGCTCCAAAATCACTGAAGATGCTGATTGCAGCCATGAAATTAAAAGACGCTTACTCCTTGGAAGGAAAGTTATGGTCAACCTAGACAGCATATTAAAAGCAGAGACATTACTTTGCCAACAAAGGTCCGTCTAGTCAAGGCTATGGTTTTTCCCGTGGTCATGTATGGATGTGAGAGTTGGACTATGGAGAAAGCTGAGCACAGAAGAATTGATGCTTTTGAACTGTGGTGCTGGAGAAGACTCTTGAGAGTCTCTTGGACTGCAGGGAGATCCATCCAGTCCATCCTAAAGAAGATCAGTCCAGAGTATTCATTGGAAGGATTGATGTTGAAGCTGAAACTTCAACACTTTGGCCACCTGATGCAAAGAGCTGACTCATTAGAAAAGACCCTGATGCTGGGAAAGATTGAAGGTGAGAGGAGAAGGGGACGATGGAAGTTGAGATAGTTGGATGGCATTACTGACTCTATGGACATGAGTTTGAGTAAGCTCCAGGATTCGCAATGGGCAGGGAGGCCTGGCATGCTTCAGTCTATGGGGTCACAAAGAGTCAGACATGACTGACCAACTGAACTGAATGTGATAACTTATTTAAATTTGTGGTAAATATGTTAAATGTCACAGAAGGGTAAAGTTGATAGTAAACACTCCACTCCCCTTGAACATTCTTGTGTGGCAATTCTATGTATCGACAGATTTTTCTTTTGTCCTTCCAGAAATTGTCTATGACTATAGAAATATCTATTAGTAGTCACATTGGTATGTACTATATATTTATCATATGTGTATATAGACATATTTATCTTATAAATATCCTTGTTTTTTCATAAATGATGTAATATTCTCAGTTGTCCCATGACTTGCTTTTTTTTCATGGAACAGTGTCACTTTAACATCAGTTCAGTTCAGTTCAGTCGCTCAGTCGTGTCCGACTCTCTGCGACCCCATGAATCACAGCACGCCAGGCCTCCCTGTCCATCACCAACTCCCGGAGTTCACTCAAACTCATGTCCACAGAGTCGGTGATGCCATCCAGCCATCTCATTCTCTGTCGTCCCCTTCTCCTCCTGCCCCCAATCCCTCCCAACATCAGAGTCTTTTCCAGTGAGTCAACTCGTCGCATGAGGTGGCCAAAGTATTGCAGTTTCAGCTTTAGCATCAGTCCCTCCAATGAACACCCAGGACTGATCTCCTTTAGGATGGACTGTGTGGCCAATGCGTAGACTGAGAGTTCTGTGTCCTTGAGTACCTAAGGGTGAATTATGGCTAAGAAGTGTGTTTGGATCCCACAGATTTCTGGACAACGCTGCACTATTACTTCTTGGTAGACTTGTGTACCACTTAGTTTAAAAAAAAACACAAAACTTAAAAAATCTAACCAGGCTAATCTTAAACATCCAGTCAAATTTGAAAAGGTTTGTTTTCAGGCATAGTTGAACACAATTTGGATCCAATTTTCCAGTAGTGTCTGTGTGACCTTGAGGGAGTTACCTAACTTTGCTATGCCTCAGTTTGTTTTAACTGTAAAATGGGGGTAATAGTAGTACCTATCTCCTAGATTGTGAGGATAAAGTAATATGTTGTAAACAGCATCATTTCTGACACTTAGTAAGTGCTCAGTAAATACTAGGTATTATTATTATTGAGTCTGAGGGGGTATTTTAGCTTTGTTTACAATTTCTGAAAATTCAAATATGAGATTATCTTCTATGAATATTAATGTGATGCTTTAAACCATCAGCTTTCATGGACCACTTTTTAAAAATAAAATTAGGCTAGTTCTTTCATGCCAATCAAATCTGAGAAAGCTGTTTTCATGTAAGGCTATCAGCTTACTAATAAGTGGTATAAGATCTATATATCACATTTTACATATTTAAAAGCTGAGGAGAAATTAAACAGTATCTTCAGAAGACAACTAAAAGAAAAATTTTAAAGTTAAAAAAGTTAAAAATACTGAAATTCATGAACCTAGTTAATAAAAGTTTAAGGGATGCCAATGGCTGTTTTCAGAACTATGAAGTTTATTGGAAAAAGTGAACATGAGAAAATAATCAGATTATTCACTGGAGAGAGATAAGGAAGAAACTGTAGTGACTGCAGATGAGGCTATCGGGAGAGGCTGAAGCATCTCTGGGACACTGTTGGACATATTTGGGCATGTTTTTATACACACAGACACACACATGCACGCACGTGCGCACGCACACACAAAATTTCATGCTGGACATCTTCCCCTTGCTTCTCAGATCTTCTCCACCCTCCTCTGTGCCCTGTGAGGGCTGTGCTCACAGGCTCCCAGTGGCAGGCAGGGTGAGAGTCTGAAGACTGGAGAGTTCAGATGTTTGCTTTCCTGGCTCCCTCTCTGCCTGCACTTGTTTGGTGATTGTGATTGGTACAGCTGCTGCTGTTCTCTGAGATAGATCTTGTTTATTTCCTCAGGGTGGTTTCATAATTATTTTGTTTATTTGTTCATTGCTTCATTGTCTGTCTGCCTCATCAAAATATAAGTCCCAAGAAGGCAGGGACCATATTGATGTGTTCACTGCAGTATCTCCAGGCTGGCTCAGAGTAGGTGCTCAGTAAATGACTGTTGCATAAATGCATGGGAACACACAGATTCATTACCAGTGTAACCAATGCTCTTTATCAATACTCTCCATTCGGAATCTGTCTGACATTGCTCACTACTTGTAGTCTCTCCAACTAGAGTGTAAACTTTCAGAAAGCAGATACATCATGCTAAACAAAAATCTCCCACAGTGCTTAGGGTCACATGGAAAAGATATTAAGCTTCCAAGAGATACCGATTGATAGGTTGATTAATAGCATATGCTGTACTATTAGAATTATTAAATAAATATTTATTGAACCCCTACTATGTGTCAGGTATTATTTCTAGGCTTCCTGGATATTTCAGTGAACAAAACAAAGATTCCTGTCCTCACAGGGGGAGAGTATATTTGAACAGATAATATATATAAACATAAAAATTAGTAAAATATGTACTGTGTTAGTAAGTAAGTAACTGTAAGGTAAGTACTGTGGAAAAATTAAAAAGAAGTAGAGCATGCTAAGGAAGATGGTGTGGGCAGGTTCTGGGACTGTGAGGAGCAGGTTGTGATCATCAATAGATAGTTAGGGAAGGTCTCATTGAGAAGATTGGAGCAAAGACACGAGGGAAGGTGAAAGAGTTGGGCAAGCTAGTACCTTGGGAAGGGGTTTCCAAGCCCTGAGAACAGCCAGTACGATGCTCTAAAGCAGGGATGTGTTCAAGGGGCAGCGCAGAGTCCTGTTTGATGGGAACAGAGTGACTGAGGAGGAGGTTACTAGGAGCTGAGGGCTGAGAGGTAATGGGAAGGGCCTGCAGGCCATTGTGGAGACCAGGGCTTTCCCTCCGAGGACCTGGGGAGCCGTTGCAGAGTGCTGAGTAGCACCGTGTCACCATCTGACTTCTGTGTTAGAAGGATTAATTGCTTTTTTGTTGTAAGTCAGGGGCTGTGGTAGAACCCAGAAGAGAGACATGGCAGCTCAGACAGGGTGATGGCAGGTGGTGAGGCATGCTCAAACTCGATGCGTTCTGAAGGTTTCTGTAGCTACTTTATAATCGTGTTGAGCAACATGTTGGATCTCTGATCAGAAATGAAAGACTAGGAAACCGTCTTCGGGGTAAATTTTTGTGGGTGGCAGTTGTGACTAGCTCCTGGAAATGGAATCAGAATAACTCCTTGGGGAGGCTTGGAAAGAGTATCTGAAGAGGTATGTTCAAAAGTTAAGCCCACCTCTGGGCTCCTCTCACTAAATAAACTACTGGAAACTTTCTCTGAGCTGTTCTGCCTTTTGGGGATAAGATTGCCAATGAATGCTTGGGGGAGAAAAGGTATGCTGTGCAAAATGATGATCTCTTTTTCATTTTGGGGAAATACATGCAAGTTAACATACTTTCTAACTTAATGGGTGAATGGCGTCTTCTTAGCTAATCTCAGTTCAGTTCAGTTCAGTCGCTCAGTCGTGTCTGACTATTTGCAACCCCATGAACCGCAGCACACCAGGCTTCCCTGTCCATCACCAACTCCCGGAGTTCATCCAAACCCATGTCCATCGAGTTGGTGATGCCATCCAATCATCTCATCCTCTGTCGTCCCCTTCTCCCCCTGCCCTCAATCTTTCCCAGCACCAGGGTCTTTTCCAATGAGTCAGCTCTTCACATCAGGTGGCCGAAGTATTGGAGTTTCAGCTTCAACATCAGTCCTAGGGTTCCTTAAATTTTAGCAGTTCAAAAAAAATGATTTTTTAAAACTTTCATTTGAATAGTCAAATTTGAAATTTAAAATTGCTTTTTTTTGTTTGTAGTTTAATGGAAATATAGGTAGTATTTTGTTTGGTCTATAGTATTTTTATATAGCATAATATGTTGACTTTATTGAAAACACAAAAAAAGAAAAAAATGAATGTTAGTTCCTTGGTGTAATACTGAAAAACTAAATGTTAGATTTGACGCACTGGGTCAGTGGATGCTTTGTTTCTAAGGCTGCGTTGTTGCATTAAAACATGGACCTGTAACAGAAATGGTGACCTCTCCCAATAACTTTTGTATCAAGAGACAGTGTGAAAATATTTTCCAGTGAGAATATTTGCCATGAAGAGGTGTAAGCTACCCTTGGGGACAAGGCATTCATTTTATAATGATTCCTTGAGGGTCTACCATGTGGCAGGTGCTGCTCTAGGCATGGGAGACACATCAGTGAACAAAACAACTCCTGCTCGGTGGCCTGACATTCCAGGCAGGGAGGTAGGAAAACATTTATATAATGTCAGATAGTTATTAATAGCTAAGTGTTCTGTGGAAATGTGTAAATAAACAGGATATACATCAGAGAGGGTGCTTAAGGAAAGTCCCCATGAGGGGGCAATATTGAAGCAGAAGCTGGAATGCTGTAGAGCCAAGCTGGGCACATGGCAGGGGCGTGGGCCTTCCACCCCAGAGACAGCCGAGGGCACAGTGCTGGGTGGGGTCTCACAGATCTCAGGGTTACACCCAGGTCTGTCAGCCACTGCATTCGGAATGACTCTCTGCTTTAGCCCACTGCTTCGATCAGGCTGCAGTGGATATTTCCTGCAGAGTGAGGTGGCTGTGGGCATGTTGATGTGGGCAGTGACTCGCCCAGGCAGGCATTCTTGAACTTACACAAAATATTGGGATCCTTGGTAAAGTCTGTCTTGATAGTGCCCTTTTAAATATTGATTTATTCGGCTGCACTGGGTCTCAGTTGCAGCTTGCAGTATCTTTTAGTTGCAGCATGTGAGATCTAGTTCCCTGACCAGGAACTGAGTCGCAGATCTGCTGGATTGCTCAGAATCTTAGCTGCTGGACAACAAGGGAAGTCCTGATGGTGCCTCTTTTAGATGTTTCTTGTATTCATCTGTACTTTTCCAGGCTCACAATGATCATTTTGCTAGGTCCTCAGCAATTCAAACCTAAATTGCAACTGAACACATTGATTTGCAATTTTCCGGCCTCCTAAGGATGGGGTTGTGAAGAATTTCATCCTGTTTTTGTGGTTTATCTTCTGGAGCCACAAAGACAAACTCATGCCTTTCTTTTTTTTTTTTCAACCCAGCAATTCACATATTTGCAGACAGCTTTTGCTATGAAAGTGCTGCACTCAATATGCCAGCAAATTTGGAAAACTCAGCAGTGGCCACAGGACTGGAAAAGGTCAGTCTTCATTTCAATTCCAAAGAAAAGCAATGCCAAAGAATGCTCAAACTACCACACAATTGCACTCATCTCACACGCTAGTAAAGTCATGCTCAAAATTCTCCAAGCCAGGCTTCAGCAATACGCGAACCATGAACTTCCAGATGTTCAAGCAGGTTTTAGAAAAGGCAGAGGAACAAGAGATCAAATCACCAACATCCGCTGGATCATGGAGAAAGCAAGAGAGTTCCAGAAAAACATCTATTTCTGCTTCATTGACTATGCCAAAGCCTTTGACTGTGTGGATCACAATAAACTGTGGAACATTCTGAAAGAGATGGGAATACCAGACCTCCTGACCTGCCTCTTGAGAAACCTGTATGCAGGTCAGGAAGCAACAGTTAGAACTGGACATGGAACAACAGAGTGGTTTCAAATAAGAAAAGGAGTACGTCAAGGTTGTATATTGTCACCCTGCTTATTTAACTTATATGCAGAGTACATCATGAGGAACACTGGGCTGGAAGAAGCACAAGCTGGAATCAAGATTGCCGGGAGAAATATCAATAACCTCAGATATGCAGATGACACAATCCTTATGGCAGAAAGTGAAGAGGAACTCAAAGGCCTCTTGATGAAAGTGAAAGAGGAGAGTGAAAAGGTTGGCTTGAAGCTCAACATTCAGAAAACAAAAATCATGGCATCTGGTCCCATCACTTCCTGGGAAATAGATGGGGAAAGAGTGGAAACAATGTCAGACTTTATTTTTTTGGGCTCCAAAATCACTGCGGATGCTGATTGCAGCCATGAAATTAAAAGACGCTTACTCCTTGAAAGGAAAGTCATGACCAACCTAGATAGCATATTAAAAAGCAGAGACGTTACTTTGGCAACCAAGGTCTGTCTAGTCAAGGCTATGGTTTTTCCCGTGGTCATGTATGGATGTGAAGAAAGGTGATCGCTGAAGAATTGATGCTTTTGAACTGTGGTGCTGGAGAAGACTCTTGAGAGTCCCTTGGACTGCAAGGAGATCCAACCAGTCCATTCTAAAGGAGATCAATCCTGGGTGTTCATTGGAAGGACTGATGCTAAAGCTGAAACTGCAATAGTTTGGCCACCTCATGCGACGAGTTGACTCACTGGAAAAGAGTCTGATGCTGGAAGGGATTGGGAGCAGGAGGAGACGGGGACGACAGAGAATGAGATGGCTGGATGGCATCACTGAATCGACGGAAGTGAGTTTGAGTGAACTCCGGGAGTTGGTGATGGACAGGGAGGCCTGGCGTGCTGTGATTCATGGGGTCGCAAAGAGTTGGACACAACTGAGCGACTGAACTGCACTGACTGTAACATAATTCCTTTTAGCATTTTGTTTTCCAGGCTGAATCTCTCAGTTCTCTCAATAGTTTATTTATGAGATGGTTTCCACCTTCCTTGTCTCTTTGTTGCCATTTTATGCACATTTTTGAGTGTTAAAAATCCTTTAAAAATGTCTTGCTTAGAACTGAATATGCAGTCAGGATATGCTCTGCTAGTCTCAGGATAAAACGACTAAAATCCCCTATCATCTGAGTACTATACTTCCTTGAGTATTCCTTCCATTATACTTTTAATCACTGAAGTCAAATATTGCATCATTTTGTTTAGCATCTGTATCCTATTATTAATTCATTCATAGCTTGTAAGCAATATAAGTCTCAACGAGATGGATGTAAGTTAAATATACAAAGCTGTATGTCTTTAGGCAAATTATATTCAACCTCTCAGAGTCCCAGTTTTCCTAATTATAAAATTATACACTATATCTAATTTCTTACTTGGTTGTTGTAATAAGATTATACATGAAAGTGTGAGACTGTTAAGTGGCATTCAGCAATGTTAGCTCCTTTCTACTTATATTACTCTTATTTTTACTTGCACTACTTAATCCATTTTTTAGGGTCAACTCTCCTGTCAATTAATGTAGGAAAAGAAGAAAGATAAAAACCATCCCACCCTTTCAGGTTATGTATATATTGCCCAGTGACCCCTAGAGTGACCCCTATGTGACAGGTAGACCTGGCACATAGTAAGCCCTCAATAAATACATATTTGTTGAATGATTTTATGGGATTTGATTTAAGATAGGAAGGGTGAATTGCTATCGGTTGGCTGGTGAGACCGATTGCTGAATGGTCTTTTAGTCTGTCTATTTGTAGTGTTGGCTTTGTCTGCTTTTCTTTCTCATAATTATGAAGGTTTGGCAAGATGGTATAATGGATGTCATTCAGTTCAGTTCAGTTGCTCAGTCGTGTCCGACTCTTTGCGATCCCATGAACCACAGCACGCCAGGCCTCCCTGTCCATCACCAACTCCTGGAGTTCACCCAAACCTATGTCCATTGAGTTGATGATGCCATCCAGCCATCTCATCCTCTGTCATCCCCTTCTCCTCCTGCCCTCAATCTTTCCCAGCATGAGGGTCTTTTCCAATGAGTCAGCTCTTCGCATCAGGTGGCCAAAGTATTGGAATTTCAGCTTTAGCATCAGTCCTTCCAATGAACACCCAGGACTGATCTCCTTTAGGATTGACTGGTTGGATCTCCTTGTGGTCCAAGGTACTCTCAAGAGTCTTCTCCAACACCACAGTTCAAATCTTTGCATTAGTAAATGATAAAGAAAAGGATTACCGCATGTAGGATTGTTAATTCAGCCTGGCTGCTAGAGAGTCATTTATTGCCTTGGAATGTATAATTTGTTAAATGACACATAAGAAAGTTGAAAGAATTAATATTCCTCTCCAAAGACCATTTTACTCCTTTTTTTCATTCAGGCTAAATATTTGTTTAGAACTTTGGGTTCCTTATAAGAGAGGAGCTAGTTATAAAATAACAATATAATGGTCTCATCTTTTTTTTTTTTAATTTACTAATAGCACTGTAAGATCTGAGGAAGAAATATAATATTCAGGATGGGTTCTGGTACACTTAGAAGAATTCCTGCAGAGAATAGATGCCTGCCAAACTGAATGTAAGAAATCACAGATGACATGTACAGTTTTGGAAAATATATGAATTTGCATAGAACCTTGACAGATACATGACAGCTAAACCTGACACACTTTTATAATCGAGAATGATAAATGTGCCAGTGTGAATTTTAATCCTGATTCCTTGGAATACTGTAATTTTCCAGATTGGTGGTATGCGGTTTGTAACGTAAGGTGGAGAGTTCTTTCTATCAGAATAAGGGATTCTTTTTTTTTTTTTTTTTTGAGGTTTGCCTCTGTTTTCCCATCACAACCTTGGGAATTACCATTACCATTGCTTTATTCACGTAGTGTTTAGACTCAGGCGCATTAATGTGATTCAAATAACAAAACTCATAACTATTATAACCGAGTTTTCAAGCACATCTGCTATGTCCCCCAGACTTCCGAGTTCTAAAAACCAAACCTATGTCTATTCCTGTGATGGCTTGCAATACATTTTGAGTTCCCAGCCTGGTAGGTCTCTTATGTAAAGTAAGGCATTATTTGGGATTCTGAAAATTGGGAGAGGAGTGTATCTGGGCAGAATCTGATGAAGCTGGAATCTAGAACGTGAAAATCCTTCCAATGCTCCTTTGCAGTAACAGCAGTTCATCCCCTCCAGTCTCAGAGGTTAGTCTTTTCTTGCCTGAAGGATCTGTAATGGCTTCCCTGAGGTAGTCACTCTGCAGGTTGCTGATAGGTTGCTTGAGAGAATAATAAGTTAGTCAATAGTGATCATGTTTAAGAAGAGTCTGAATGAACTCTGGGTTCTTTATGGGGACTAGTGAATGGAAATATGGAGAAGGTCAATGAGGCTTGATCTGGAAGTTTCCATTCATGTTGGAGTTTTCCATGATGGTAAATCTTTCTTAGCAGTTACAGGATGCAATGAACATTCCCTTTCCTGAAATCACTGGTTTTGTCTACATAATTCAGTTTGCCACTGAGATGAATACCAGACACTTATGCCTGCTTCATGTCCAATGAGACAGAAGAGAATAAGGTATAGATAATTTGTTCCTTCTGTACTTTAGCTGGAACCCATTTGTGGTTTTCTAATATTTAGCTTCACTTGAAAGTTTCCCTTTGCTTCTGACCTTCATTGTGTTATGCATGCATGCTAAGTCACTCCAGTCGTGGCCTTTTCTTTGCAACCTTATGGACTGCAGCCTGCCAGGCTCCTCTGTCCATGGGATTCTCCAAGCAAGAATACTGGAGTAGGTTGCCATGCCCTCCTCCAGTGGGTTGCCATGATCTTCCCGACCCAGGGATTGAACCCATGTCTCTTACATCTAACCTGCATTGGCAGGTGGGTTCTTTACCACTAGCGCCACCTGGGAAGCCCCATTGTGTTACAGTCCTTAGTTATAGGACTCCTAGGCTCTCTCCCTTATGCCTAAGGATGTTTTCTTTCTTTCTCCTTTCTTTCTGTAGTTATGTACACATGTATGTATGTATGTATTACTGTGCTGGTGCTTGAAGGCACTGGTGAACTAGCAAAGCAAAAGGTTGAGCGGAGGAGGAACCCAGTGTCTCCTTGGGAGAACTCCCTCTGGGGTGAGTGATGGCACCAGAGTTTCTTGTTTCCCTTTCTCGTTTCTCTGGTAGGCTCACTGTGCACCTGAGGACAGCTGGCTCTGTGTCAGTCCCCGCCCTGTCTCCTCTCCTCTCATCGGCCTCTCTGTGTGTCCAGGAGTCACGTAAAACTGTCCAAACCATCCCTTTCCCATGGGCTTGGGTAAAGTCCTTTAAGTCTGGCGTGCTTCTCTAGTAAACCTCGCGGTGCTGTCAGTCTATTTTTTTTTTTTTTATGTAATTATTTTTTATTGGAGGCAAATTATATTACAATATTATATTGGTTGGTTTTGCCATACATTGATATGAATTTGCCCCGGGTTTACATAAGTTCCCCCTCCTGAACCCCCCTCCCCCCTCCCTCCTCCCTTTATCCTCCCTCTGGGTCATCCCCGCATGCCAGCCCCGAGCATCCTATAACATGCATTGACCCTGAACTAGTGATTCGTTTCACATATGACAACATACGTGTTTCAATGCCAAGAATAAGGGATTCTTGTGTCTTAGTGTCTTTTCCTGTGTGGGTGTAGAATGCCTGTGTTGAATCATTTGAGACTGTTCAGTTCACAAAGAGTCCAAAAAGGGAAGAATCTATGGGCCTTTTCAGTTGTCTTAGACATGTCCAGATCATTTAACTACAGGGAAAAGTTATAGTTGACTTAAAACACAAACTTCACAAAAACACTATCAAAATACTCAGCATTGAGAAGTCCACTGTTAAGAAATTCAAGCACACTAAAAAGGCATTTTTTTCTTTAATAAAATATAAAGCCTACATAATTCACTGAGAATGTCAGACTTGTGAGACTCACAGTGAATATACATGAAAGGCAAATCTCTGAAATCCAAAGGGAGGCTTGATGCAAATTACGGTTGATATGGTTTATTTACCAATGTGGATATTTAGTGAATCAAGCATGCTGTGCTCATCCATTCAGCTGTTTCAAAGTTTGCCTATGTGCACTGAAAATCTCAACCATAAATTGCTGAAGGAGTAATCTGTGAAGCTTCACCATCAAATGGAGTTTTCTACAGGAAAGTTCAGATTACACTTTTATTGTCTTTTACTTTCATCAGACCTTAGTTGAGTGATGGCCTCGGGAAATAAGTGGGGTTTACCCAGACAATGCTTCTGGACCGAGAGATCCTTAGGAAATATCATTATGACCATTTATTCCAATCCCCAAATAAGACATGGTCTAATGACTGAGGGTTATGTTGTTTATTTGGTTTTTGTGGAATAAAAGTGCCCTGGAGACACTGGCTGGAAATCATTAGCTTGGAGAAGTCATGAGCACTGGCCTTCTTCAATGTTTCAATGAGTGTGTGTTTCTGATCACACCAAGATAGACCTGTGGGCACCCAAACAGTCTCTCCTACTCCCACTGGAACATTTGTCATCTTCTGCTCTTCTTTAGTTCGTGGGCCAGGCTACATGGATGAGAGTCAGCAGGACAGAGCTAGTCCCACTCACCTTGGTTCATCCACCTGTTAGATCCTGGCCCACCAGCCACATCCCTCTGACTGTCCCAGTTCCCTTATTGTCTCCAATGTGTCACCTTCTTAATGAATATCTATTTGAACACCAGTTGGAAAGTATATACAAGGCTCAAATCAAGGTTTGTCAATTCCGGTGTAGTAATTGATGGGGAAAAATCACAATTGAAAGGGGAGTGTTGAATAATGGGATTGCTAGGGCTTCCCAGGTGGTACTACTGGTAAAGAAAAGAATCCCCCTGCCAATGCAGAAGACATGGGTTCAATATCTGGGTTGGGAAGATCCCCTGGAGGAGGGCATGGCAACTTGCTTCAGTATTCTTGCCTGGAAAATTCTATGGACAGAGGAGCCTGGTGGGCTACAGTCTACGGGGCCACAAAGAGTCAGGTGCAACTGAGCATACACGGTGGGAGGTTAGCAAAGTCTGTGCAGATAGACGGAGAGCGAGGCATTGGTGTGCATGGACACAGTTTCTTTCGGGACAGGCCTCGGATTGCAGTCAGACATCAACTGTTTCAAAGATAGTGGCAGCACTTGACTCATTTTAAATTACAGGCACCCCTGATTTTTATGCTCAAAGACACTTTCTCCAGTGTGCTTCAGGAAGGCCAGATGGCTTTGTCTTGGCTAATCAGTGGATCACAGGGCTCTGGAGAGCATGCTGAGGCCTCTGGCTTTAGCTAATTAACACAAGCTTCAAGTCAGAGGCAAGAATTAAGCAATCAACTCCTTTCTCTAATTCTTATACGTTTTGGAAGTGTGCCCATGATTAGCTTGGTCTGAAAAGCCTCAAAATAGGAAAGAAAAATCACTTGAGCTAAGTAGGAAATGATAGGAAAACTCTCATATGACCTTGGAAAGAGAACTTAAATGAAATATCTAATTAAGGCATGATAAATAAAAACAGTCAAATCCATAGTACTTTTTTTTTATAGGGGAAATGTTGATTTCTGTTGATGGAGGTTGTGCAAAGTTTTAAGAGTTAGGTGAAGTCTAGTGGCCTCTGATTAAGTTGCAATTTAACATTTGATACAATTTTGAGACAAATAAAGCTACCATCAAGCAGATCTTTTAAAGGATGCATAGATGCTTGTTTTATTGTTGTTAAAATAGAATGCTTCATGAAGACATTTCTCCTTTTTTGTCAGTCCTTTTGTGCTTGTTATTTTTATACATACAGCATCTAAGAGTGATTGACATACAGTGAATACTTAAAGCATTTGGAAATTGAGAAAAATGAATGGCAGATTCAGAACACGGCTTTGTGGTATTGTTGCTTTTGGGTTATTGCATGAGAAGTTTTTGAACTGTTTATTAATTTGTTTGCTAAATGAATAATTGTCGACCTCCTATTATGCACCACTTTTATAGGTTCTGGAGATAGAACAGTGAATAAAAGACAAAAATTCTTGTCCTTTGGTGGCTGACCAGGTACCATGAATCTTTGAATTTGTGAGGATGATTGATACTGGCATGTCATTTCTTCTAATAGGATATATCTCTTTCAGGTGGATAGCAGTGTGATGGTTAAATGCAAAAAACTCCCCCAAAACAAAAAACCCAATTGCTCTTTGGACTTACAATCCAAGCATGTACATCTTCCTCATTTTCCGTCTCCTTGCTGTACCTTTGCTACCTTACTTTGTGGGGTAAAGTTTCTATTTCCTGGGTCAGTGCTCATTTCAGTGAGGCCAGTGGGTAGAGAACAGAGAGACAATGCAAATCTGTAGCCACATGATTGGTCACCTCTGCTGGCCTGGAAAGTCAGTTGGTGAGAAAAAATAAAGTTGCAATATCCAAGTTCTCTGTGCTGTCCATGCTCAAACTAATTTTTGTGTGCTGCTGCTAAGTCACTTCAGTCATGTCCGACTCTGTGCGACCCCATAGACGGCAGGTAACCAGGCTCCCCCGTCCCTGGGATTCTCCAGGCAGGAACACTGAAGTGGGTTGCCATTTCCTTCTCCAATGTGTGAAAGTGAAAAGTGAAAGTGAAGTCGCTCATTTGTTTGCTACAAAACCCCAAATCTCTCTTTTATCATGCAGCCTTTGTCCATAGCACAACTTTCTGACAAAATCCTCCCAGACTTTTTCCTAAAGTGGTAGAAGCTCTAGGCTTGTGCTATTCAGTGGATTACTACATGGGGCTGTTGGACATTTGAAATGTGTTGAGTACAACCGAGGAACAAAATTTTACATTTTAATTGATTTTAATTTAACGCTGATAATTCAGAGTTGGAATTATCTTAGGAATGTTTGGATCTACACAGTATCTTGGTGAATCTAGTTTTCCAACTGTTAATTTTATGAAATTTACATACATATTAAGTATTTCCAATGAAAATTTAGTGTTCAAATTGACACACAAGTGTTAAATAGAGACCAGACTTCAAAGACTTAGTACAAAAACTGTAAATTATCTCATACATAACGTTAAAAATATTGAGTACATACTGAAATGATATTTTTGATAGATTAAATAACATAACTTAAAAATGAATTTTTCTTTTCTCACTTTTTAAGTAAGTCTACCAGAAAACTTGAACTGCATAAATGGCTTGAATTATATTTTTATTAGATAGTGCTTTTATAGGCCAACCATAGTTCCTCCTCTAATTACCATTTATCTGTTATCACTTCCAGAGGTGACAGTGTGGTAGGCAAGCTGCATGTGGGGAAAGGTTGGTGTCAAAAACAGCTTTACTTACATAGCCTGGATGAACAGGAGGGTGATGGTACATTTAAAACGAGTGAGTATATGAAGGGAAGGAGCTGTTTGCAGGTAGAAACTGAGCATCTTGAATTGGGCACATTAGTTTTGAAGTGCTGGCAGCCATGAAGTCAAGTACAAATGGAAACCTAGAGCTGTGCTCTCTGATACGGGAGTCACTTTGTTGTTCAGCAGCTCAGTCATGTCTGACTTTGTGACCCCATGGACTGCAGCACGCTAGACCTCCCTGTCCTTCACCATCTCTTGGAGCTTGCTCAAACTCATGTCCATTGAGTCAGTGATGCATCCAACCATCTCATCCTCTGTTGTCCCCTTCTCCTCCTGCCTTCAATCTTTCCCAGCATCAGAGTCTTTTCCAATGAGTCTACTCTTCACATTGGTTGGCCAAAGTGTTGTAGCTTCAGCATCAGTCCTTCAAGTGAATATTCAGGATTGATTTCCTTTAGGATTGACTGGTTTCATCTCCTTGCAGTACAAGGGACTCTCAAGAGTCTTCTCCAACACCATAGTTCAAAAGCATCAATTCTTCAGGGCTCAGCCTTCTTTATAGTCCAAATGTCATATCCATACATGACTACTGGAAAAACCATAGCTTGGACTACACAGACCTTTGTTGGCAAAGTGATGTCTCTGATTTTTAATACGCTATTTGTCATAGATTTTCTTCCAAGAAGCAAGCATCTTTTAATTTCTTGGCTGCAGTCATGGTCTGCAGTGATTTTTGAAGCCCAAGAAAAGAAAGTCTGTCACTGTTTCCTCTGTTTCCCCATCTGTTTGCCTTGAAGTGATGGACCAAATGCCATGATCTTCGTTTTTTGAATGTTGAGTTTTAAGCCAGCTTTTTCACTCTCCTCTTTCACCTTCATCAAGAGGCTCTTTAGTTCTTCACTTTCTGCCATAAGGGTGGTGTCATCTGCATATCTGAGGTTATTGATATTTCTCCCCGCAATCTTGATTCCTGCTGTGCTTCATCCAGTCTGGCATTTCCACTAGCCATCATATTTAAATTTTAACTTCTGTGCTCAATAGTCACATGTGACTGGTGATGACCATGTTGGACAATGCAGATTAGAGCACTTCCATCATCACAGAAAGCTTTGTTGGCCAGTGCTAGTGGAGAGTTGGGGCTTATTGTTGTTGGAGAGATTTGGGGTCACTGACACAGAGGTGATAGTTGAAACTGGGAACTTGATAAAGTCACTGGGGTGGAGAGGGTGTAATGAGAGAGGAGAGTTAGGCCCTACGGTAGGAAGACTCCCATTTTAACAGAATGACAGAATAAAAGGGGCAGAAAACACCACATTAACTTTTCTTCTTTTGCGCAATATGAAAAAGGGGATTTACTGTATTAATTGTGAAGCTCCTTATATATAATGGCTATTGAACACTGTAAGGGACAGCATATTCTCCATATAGTTTGGTGAAAGACACATTGTATTATAAACAGTGACTTCTTGTGCCAAAGAAACATGTTTAGATTGGTATTGGATCATTTCTACAAAGGAATGAGTGAGATACTTAGGGATTTAAAAAAGAAACTTTAAGTGAGTTCAGGTTTAGAGTTTAGATGATTAACATGTTCAATAGAATCTCTTTCAAATACAATTTACTTTAATAAGCTTTTAGTAAGAACAGGGGATAGTCAACTTATGGATTGGATTCTGAAACAAGTTTTTGTAGGTAGTGCAGGTGTTCTATTCTTTTGGTTAAAGCAAGTGCCTTATTCTTTAGATGTAAGCAGGCAGAATCACTGACTTCTGTGGGACTCCCAGAGATTGACTTGAATCTTGTCCAGACCGGGGCTACTCCCATTTCTCTAGAAATGGGATAATTTGCGAGTAAAAATGATACAATTTCAAATATTATAAAACCTTCTAGTTTGACCACAGGATGTCTTTTGAAAGATCCTTGCCTGTGTAGCCCTTGGAAAATATCTCATTTGAGAGAGGATTACATCATGAAGGTCTAACAGGATACATTAGATACAAAAGGAGACAGGTGAAACTACTCAGTGTGGATGTTTGGTATTTTTAATTTAATCACCAGCAAATGTCTCAGTTCAGTTGCTCAGTCGTGTCTGCCTCTTTGCGACCCCATGGACTGTAACACGCCAGGCTTTGTGGATTCTTTACCAGCTGAGCCACCAGGGAAGCCCAGCAAATGCCTATCCCATTTTTAAACATCTTTTTCTTTGCATTGGGGTATAGCTGATAAGTGAACAACGTTGTGTCTATACCATTTTTTATTTAGTGTAGTTGATGTTGAGCTATTCTTTCTGAGAAGTAAATTAGAGTTTTATCTGCAATTTAAGACTACTTATTCTCAGAAATAATTTCGAAACAAAAATTAGATTGCTTTTCTCCCCTAGAACTGTGACTTATTGTGGCCTCGTCCCTTCTCCACTACACTTCTTCCAGCCCAGCAGCAACACACACTCATGTGCATGGAGGAGTCACCTTACGTATACCTCTCTTGGGCACAGAAGCCATGAGTTTGACTCCCTTGCTAGACTTTGAGGCCCCGTTGGCTAAAACGACTCCTTATTCATCTCTGTGTTCTAGTCATCTTCCAGAGAGCTGCAGTAGGCTCTCAATAATTTATTTGTTGATTCTTTACTTCAGTCCACAAAATATTTGAGGCAGCTAATAAGTAAATATTTATTGAATTGTGTTGATATGTTTCTAATTTTTGGTAAACAAAACATACATCCAGTTACATTAGTTTGCTAGGACTACCATGCAAAATACCACAGATGGAGTGGCTTAAACAACAGAAGCTTATTTTCTCATGGCCCTGGAGATGAGAGGTCTAAGAGCAAGGTGTCAGCAGAATTGATTTGTTCTGAGGCCTCTCTTATTGGCTTGCAGGTGTCTGTATTCTTTCCAGGTCCTCACATGATCTTTCTTTGTGTGTGCATGCCCCTTGATTTTTAGATTTCCTCTTTGTCTAAGGACACTAGTTAGACCGAATTAGGGTATACAAGAAGAGCATTGCTCTAACTTAATCACTTCTCTAAAGGCCCTCTCTCCAAACAGTTATAGTCTAAGGTCATGCAAATTTAGGAGAGTTACAATTTAGCTAGGATATGGCACCCATGATATCATTTAGCATCAGGGTTTTATCTGATGAGAAATTGTTTCTGCCCACTGTCATTTTCTAACTCAGAGAATCAAATGGTTTGTTTCAGAGACTAAAGAAATAGACTGTATTTTATTAAAAGATTGGAAAGATTGCACACTAAGAAACAACTAGAATTAAGTTGGCAACTACTGGTGCCCACCCCTCAGAACAGGTTCCCAATGGAAAATAACCAAGAGGTTATTTTCTAAGATCCTTTTCAGTTGAGTAATGGTTTAGAGCAGACATATTTACTGGAAGGAGCCTGTCACCTATAAAGTACAGTGTTTTTTATGGGTGTACAAAAAATATGTGTTGAATTGGCTTCCTCCTATGAAATGTAGGGCTTGAGTAATTCAAAGAACAGTTTGTTTAATCTGTTTTGAATATAAAATGTAAACATCAAAGTAGAGTTTGCTTGTTGGTAATTTTCTTCCCTGCATTGGTTATTAGCCAACATTATAATAATTTGTCTGTGTGTATAGATATTTGTTTCCTTACATCTGTTCAAAGTGACAATCTAAATGAGGCTGATAGTTGTGTGCACATACAATGAACATGTTCATTTTTCTTTGAAAAAATTACCAAGTTTGATTAAAGCTCTTCAGCTCTGAGTTGGGTGTGTGGTCCATTTTGCTGACCTGAACCAAATTGGTAATGGTTTTCTTTGCCAAGACTTTGTACCAGAGAGGCCAGTAGTTTCTTTCATCAATCATTTAATCTTAATTCCTCCATCTCCTTTTGAAAATGTAGTCTGTTGAGTAGACAGTAAATCATGTCTCACATCCTGATGAGTAGACAGTAAATCATGTCTCTCCCATCAGAGAAAACTGGGTCAGGGATAAATGAAATGGACCAGTCAGATTCTTCTTCCTAGAAATCTGGAGTAGAACTCAGAGATTCTAGTCTCTGCTGATGCCTGAATGAAGAAACTGAGAAAATGTAGTGGGGGCAGGGACAGAGGAGAAAGAGGCAGAGTTGAAAGACCATCAGGTTCCTTAGAGACAGAGAAAAATTCTTACTTCCTAGTTCCGCATGGTAGTTTTCTGAAAGCTTGCTTTTAGTTTCTTTCCTTGGGATTTATAGATATTCCTTCAGGTTGCCAATAATGCCATTTTTCTACTTAAGGTTACTTACCCTTTTTGATGGATTTTGTTAAGGGGATTATAGCAACGAGTGGTTTCATTAAGGGTGTGTGTGTGTGTTTTACAGAACTGTTGCTACTTATTGTTGAGTTCAGAGGTTGGATTTTTTCATTGTGGGCTCCCTTCCAAGATGTTTGCGTGGTGACTAAAACCATTAATAGCAATTGAATAAACATAAACACACGGGTGGCTATTATTTACTACCAACTGTGTGCTCTAATCACATTTCAAATGCTTTATGTTCCTCAATGTTGACAAAATCCTAGGAGGTAGGCGCTTTGGAGATGGGGAAATGGAGGCTTACAGAAGTGAGAAGAAAGCCTCTTTTCTAACTACCCTCTTCCTGTTTAGCATGGCTTCTGATGGTTTTGTCTCTTGGGATTCATAGCTTTACACAGTATCCTCCCATGTAGTCAGGACTGGTCTCTGTGACCAGTATTCTATAGCTGAAGTGACAATGTGATTTTGAGATTAAGTTGTCAAGGGAATTGCAGGGTTGATCTTGTTCCCTTGGATCGCTCACTGTGGGGGAAGCTGGCCACCAAGTTTTGAGGACACTCAAGCAGCTCTGTGGAGAAGCCAACATGTAGAGGAACCAAGGCCTCCCACCAAGAGCCAGCACCCACTTGTTAGCTATGTCACTTAGCCTCTTTGGAAATAGATCTTCCTTTTCCTGGAAAGCTTTCAGATGACTGTAGCCCTGGTCAATACCTGACTGCATTGTCATGAGGGACCCTGAAACGCCCAGTCAGGCTGCTCTTGAATTCTTAATGCTAGAAACTGTGAGGTACAATTAATGTTTAATGTTGTTTTAAACCTCTAAGTTTTGTGGTAATTTGCTATACTGCAATAGGCAAATCACATAGTTTATCTGTTGGAAACCTCTTTGTGGGTAAAAAAAAAATCTTTGTGCTTCCTTTTTTTTTTTTTTTTTGTAGTTAATTTATTTTTTATTGGAGGCAAATTATTTTACAATATTATATTGGTTGGTTTTGCCATACATTGATATGAATTTGCCCCGGGTTTACATAAGTTCCCCCTCCTGAACCCCCCTCCCACCTCCCTCCTCCCTTTATCCTCCCTTTGGGTCATCCCCGCATGCCAGCCCCGAGCATCCTATAACATGCATCGACCCTGAACTGGTGATTCGTTTCACATATGACAACATACGTGTTTCAATGCCATTCTCCCAAATCATCCCACCCTCACCCTCTCCCATAGAGTCCCAAAGACTGTTCTATACATCTGTGTCTCTTTTGCTGTCTCGTATACAGGGTTATCATTTGCATCTTTCTAAATTCCATATATATGTGTTAGTATACTGTATTGGTGTTTTTCTTTCTGGCTTACTTCACTCTGTATAATAGGCTCCAGTTTCATCCACCTCATTAGAACTGGTTCAAATGTATTCTTTTTAATGGCTGAATAATACTCCATTGTGTATATATACCAAAGCTTTCTTATCCATTCGTCTGCAGATGGACATCTAGGTTGCTTCCATGTCCTGGCTATTATAAACAGTGCTGCAAGGAACATTGGAGTACACGTGTCTCTTTCAATTCTGGTTTCCTCGGTGTGTATGCCCAGGAGTGCGATTGCTGGATCATATGGCAGTTCTATTTCCAATTTTTTGAGGAATCTCCACACTGTTCTCCATAGTGGCTGTACTAGTTTGCATTCCCACCAACAGTGTAAGAGGGTTCCTTTCTCTCCACATCCTCTCCAGCATTTATTGCATGTAGACTTTTGGATAGCAGCCATTCTGACTGGTGTGAAATGGTATCTCATTGTGGTTTTGATTTGCATTTCTCTGATTATGAGGGATGTTGAGCATTTTTTCATGTGTTTGTTAGCCATCTGTATGTCTTCTTTGGAGAAATGTCTGTTTAGTTCTTTGGCCCATTTTTTGATTGGGTCATTTATTTTTCTGGAATTGAGCTGCAGGAGCTGCTTGTATAATTTGGAGATTAATCCTTTATCAGTTGCTTCATTTGCTATTATTTTCTCCCATTCTGAAGGCTGTCTTTTCACCTTGCTTATAGTTTCCTTTGCTGTGCAGAAGCTTTTGATTTTAATTAGGTCCCATTTGTTTATTTTTGCTTTTATTTCCAATATTCTGGGAGGTGGGTCTTGGAGGATCCTGCTGTGATTTATGTCGGAGAGTGTTTTGCCTACGTTCTCCTCTAGGAGTTTTATAGTTTCTGGTCTTACATTTAGCTCTCTAATCCATTTTGAGTTTATTTTGGTGTATGGTGTTAGGAAGTGTTCTAGTTTCATTCTTTTACAAGTGGCTGA
The DNA here is from genome assembly GCF_049115385.1 of Moschus berezovskii. Lineage (NCBI taxonomy): Eukaryota > Metazoa > Chordata > Mammalia > Artiodactyla > Moschidae > Moschus > Moschus berezovskii. The sequence goes on from NC_142477.1 coordinate 61,004,961, forward strand.
CCAGTTTTTCCAGCACCACTTGTTAAAGAGACTGTCTTTTCTCCATTTTATATTCTTGCCTCCTTTGTCAAAGATGAGGTGTCCATAGATGCGTGGATTTATCTCTGGGCTTTCTATTTTGTTCCATTGATCTATATTTCTGTCTTTATGCCAGTACCATACTGTCTTGATGACTGTGGCTTTGTAGTAGAGCCTGAAGTCCGGCAGGTTAATTCCCCCAGTTCCATTTTTCTTCCTCAAGATTGCTTTGGCTATTCGAGGTTTTTTGTATTTCCATACAAATTGTGAGATTATTTGTTCTAGTTCTGTGAAAAATATCTTTGGTAGCTTGATAGGGATTGCATTGAATGTATAAATTATTTTGGGTAGTATACTCATTTTTACAATATTTATTCTTCCAATCCATAAACCTGGTATATTTCTCCATCTATTAGTGTCCTCTTTGATTGCTTTCAGTAGTGTTTTATAGTTTTCTATGTACAAGTCTTTTGTTTCCTTAGGTAGATATATTCCTAAGTATTTAATTCTTTTCGTTGCAACAGTGAATGGAATAGTTTCCTTAATTTCTCTTTCTATTTTCTCATTATTAGTGTATAGGAATGCAAGGGATTTCTGTGTGTTGATTTTATATCCTGCAACGTTACTGTAATCATTGATTAGCTCTAGTAGTTTTCTGGTAGAGTCTCTAGGGTTTTCTGTGTAGAGGATCATGTCATCAGCGAACAGTGAAAGTTTTACTTCTTCTTTTCCAATTTGGATTCCTTTTATGTCTTTTTCTGTTCTGATTGCTGTAGCCAAAACTTCCAGAACTATGTTGAATAGTAGTGGTGAGAGTGGGCACCCTTGTCTTGTTCCTGACTTTAGGGGAAATGCTTTCAGTTTTTCACCATTGAGGATAATGTTTGCTGTGGGTTTGTCATATATAGCTTTTATTATGTTGAGGTATGTCCCTTCTATTCCCACTTTCTGGAGGGTTTTTATCATAAATGGATGTTGAATTTTGTCGAAGGCTTTCTCTGCATCTATTGAGATAATCATATGATTTTTATTTTTCAGTTTGTTAATGTGGTGTATTACGTTGATTGATTTGCAGATATTGAAGAATCCTTGCATTCCTGGGATAAAGCCCACTTGGTCATGATGTATGATCTTCTTAATATGCTGTTGGATTCTGATTGCTAGAATTTTGTTTAGGATTTTTGCATCTATGTTCATCAGTGATATTGGCCTGTAGTTTTCTTTTTTTGTGGGGTCTTTACCAGGTTTTGGGATTAGGGTGATGGTGGCCTCATAGAATGAGTTTGGAAGTTTCCCTTCCTCAGCAATTTTCTGGAAGAGTTTGAGTAGAATAGGTGTTAGCTCTTCTCTAAATTTTTGGTAGAATTCAGCTGTGAAGCCGTCTGGACCTGGGCTTTTGTTTGCTGAGAGATTTTTGATTACAGTTTCAATTTCCGTGCTTGTGATGTGTCTGTTCAGATTTTCTATTTCTTCCTGGTTCAGTTTTGGAAAGTTGTATTTTTCTAGGAATTTGTCCATTTCTTCCAGGTTATTCATTTTATTGCCATATAATTGCTGATAGTATTCTCTAATAATCCTTTGTATTTCTGTGTTGTCAGTTGTGATCTCTCCATTTTCATTTCTAATTTTATTGATTTGGTTCTTCTCCCTTTGTTTCTTGATAAGTCTGGCTAGTGGTTTGTCAATTTTATTTACCTTCTCAAAGAACCAGCTTTTGGCTTTGTTGATTTTTGCTATAGTCTCTTTTGTTTCTTTTGCATTTATCTCTGCCCTAATTTTTACAGTTTCTTTCCTTCTACTGACCCTGGGGTTCTTCATTTCTTCCTTTTCTAGTTGCTTTAGATGTAGAGTTAGGTTATTTAGTTGACTTTTTTCTTGTTTCTTGAGGTGTGCCTGTATTGCTATGAACTTCCCCCTTAGCACTGCTTTTACAGTGTCCCAGAGGTTTTGGGTTGTTGTGTTTTCATTTTCATTCATTTCTATGCATATTTTGATTTCTCTTTTGATTTCTTCTATGATTTGTTCGTTGTTCAGCAGCGTGTTGTTCAGCCTCCATATGTTGGCATGTTTAATAGTTTTTCTCCCATAATTGAGATCTAATTTTACTGCATTGTGGTCAGACAAGATGCATGGAATGATTTCAACTTTTTTGAATTTACCAAGGCTAGATTTATGGCCCAGGATGTGATCTATCCTGGAAAAGGTTCCATGTGCACTTGAGAAAAAGGTGAAATTCATTGTTTTGGGGTGAAATGTCCTATAGATATCAATTAGGTCTAACTGTTCTATTGTATCATTTAAAGATTGTGTTTCCTTGTTAATTTTCTGTTTAGTTGATCTATCCATAGATGTAAGTGGGGTATTAAAATCTCCCACTATTATTGCATTATTGTTAATTTCCCCTTTCATACTTGTTAGTAATTGTCTTACATATTGCGGTGCTCCTATAAATATTTATAATTGCTATATCTTCATCTTGGATTGATCCTTTGATCATTATGTAGTTTCCTTCTTTGTCTCTTTTCACAGCCTTTGTTTTAAAGTCTATTTTATCTGATATGAGTATTGCTACTCCTGCTTTCTTTTGGTCTCTATTTGCATGGAATATCTTTTTCCAGCCCTTCACTTTCAGTCTGTACGTGTCCCTCGTTTTGAGGTGGGTCTCTTGCAGACAACATATATGGGGGTCTTGTTTTTGTATCCATTCAGCCAGCCTTTGTCTTTTGGTTGGGGCATTCAACCCATTTACGTTTAAGGTAATTATTGATAAGTACGATCCCGTAGCCATTTTCTTTATTGCTTTGGGTTCGAGTTTATACACCTTTTCTGTGTTTCCTGTCTAGAAAAGATCCTTTAGCATTTGTTGGAGAGCTGGTTTGGTGATGCTGAATTCTCTCAGCTTTTGCTTGTCTGTAAAGCTTTTGATTTCTCCTTCATATTTGAATGAGATCCTTGCTGGGTACAGTAGTCTGGGCTGTAGGTTATTTTCTTTCATCACTTTAAGTATGTCTTGCCATTCCCTCCTGGCCTGAAGAGTTTCTGTTGAAAGATCAGCTGTTATCCTTATGGGAATCCCCTTGTGTGTTATTTGCTGCTTTTCCCTTGCTGCTTTTAATATTTGTTCTTTGTGTTTGATCTTTGTTAATTTGATTAATATGTGTCTAGGAGTATTTCGCCTTGGGTTTATCCTGTTGGGGACTCTCTGGGTTTCTTGGACTTGGGTGATTATTTCTTTCCCTATTTTAGGGAAGTTTTCAACTATTATCTCCTCAAGTATTCTTTCATGGTCTTTCTTTTTGTCTTCTTCTTCTGGGATTCCTATGATTCGAATGTTGGAGCGTTTAACATTGTCCCAGAGGTCTCTAATATTGTTCTCATTTCTTTTAATTCGTTTTTCTTTTTTCCTCTCTGTTTCATTTATTTCTACAATTCTATCTTCTAGCTCGCTTATCCTGTTTTCTGCCTCTGTTATTCTACTGTTTGTTCCCTCCAGAGTGTTTTTGATCTCATCTATTGTATTATTCATTGTATATTGACTCTTTTTTATTTCCTCTAAGTCCTTATTAAACCTTTCTTCCATCTTCTCAATCCTTTTCTCCAGGTTATTTATCTGTAACTCCATTTTGCTTTCAAGATTTTGAATCATTTTCACCACCAAAATTCGAAATTGTTTTTCATGTAGATTCCCTATATCTTCCTCTTTTGTTTGTGTTGGTGGGCATTTATCTTGTTCCTTTACTTGCTGGGTATTTCTCTGCCTCTTCATCTTGCTTATAATGCTTTGCTTGGGGTGGCCTTTCCCTCTTCTGGCCGTTTGTGGAGTTCTCTTTATTATGTAGTTTCCTTGCTGTGTGTGGGGTTGGACAGGTGACTTGTCAAGGTTCCCTGGTTATGGAAGCCTGTGTCGGTGTTCTGGTGGGTGGAGCTGGATTTGTTCTCTCTGGAGTGCAATGAAGTGTCCAGTAATGAGTTATGAGATGTCAGTGGGTTTGGAGTGACTTTGGGCAGCCTGTATATTGAAGCTCAGGGCTAGTTTCCTGTGTTACTGGGGAATTTGCGTGGTATGTCTTGCTCTGGAACTTGTTGACCCTTGGGTTTAGCGTAGGTATGGAGACGTTTGATGAGCTCCTATCGATTAATGTTCCCTGGAGTCAGGACTTCTCTGGTGTTCTCAGGATTCGGGCTTAAGCCTCTTGCCTCTGGTTTTTGGTCTTATTCTTGGAGTAGTCTCTAGACGTCTCTATCTGTCATTTCCAAGGTGGTTCCCTCTGTTTTAGCTTCTGTCTGCTGGTCTCTTCAGTGTCTAATTTCCACCCTGATACTAGGGGGTGGGTGGACACTTTTTAAGGCTCAGTTGTTCAGTCCTGTTCTGGGAAGGGAGGAACGCTGCAGTCGATTATCTCTGGCGTCTGTGGGGAGTGCTCGCAGCGTCTCGGCCACACTGGGTTTGTCCCCGCTCACAGCACGTATGCTGTCCCAGTCTATACTGCACAGGCTCTAGGTTGCTCTGCCGGGAACTGTCCGAGGCCGGCACCGGGTTGTATGCACTTCCCAGGTCTGAGCGGCTCAAGTTCAGGTTCTCAGGTACTCCACAAAGGCGCAGACTTGGTTGGGCCTGCCTTTTGTGCCTTCCCCGGTCTGAGCAGCTCAGGGGACCAGGTGTTTGGCGAGTGTGGTCTCTGCGACTTATCGCCTCCCCAGTCCCCGCCACTCTGTTTTCTGGGTGTACAACCGGTGCACCTTCTCAGGGGGATATCGACCGGCCCGAGCCCAAGAAGTCCTGAATAGCAACAAGCCTGCCTGTAGTTTGTATCGGATGCCTTTCTGGGGCTGCGGTTGCCCGCTCCGGCTCTGGCTGACCTCCCTGCCTGTCTCGGCGGGGAATGCGGGATGGTCCGACCGCAGCCGGCTCACTCTGCTCAGTCCTTTATTCTGTGAGCGGGGCTGGCCGAGTCATAGGTTAGAGCTTTCCGCCTTTTCGTGGGGAAGCTATCCCACAGTCTGCTTTGCTCTCCCCAGTTCTCTCAAATTGTTCTTGCGGCATTCAAGCCCAGTCCTCTCTCTAAGCAGTTCAGCCGGCTCCTCCCTGCCCAGCCCCCGCTTGCTAATGGCGTATGCAGGCGTCTGCGCTTCTTCTCCGCTGGGAGTTACCGTTTGGCGGGTAATCTGTGGGTTTTAAAAAAATCTTAAAAAAAAAAGAGGGTTATGTGGCCCTCTGAGCTTCCAAGGCTCGCCACAGAATCGCCAGTGAGAATGTTTCCTGGTGTTTGGAAACTTCTCTCTTTTTAAAGCCTCCCTTCCCGGGACGGAGCTCCGTCCTTACTTCTTTTGTTTCGCTTTTTATCTTTTATGTTTTTTCCTACCTCCTTTCGAAGACAATGGGCTGCTTTTCTGGGTGCCTGACGTCCTCTGCCAGCATTCAGAAGTTGTTTTGTGGACTTTACTTGCGTTCAAAAGTTCTTTTGATGAATTTGTGGAGGAGAGAGTGGTCTTGCCGTCCTATTCCTCCGCCATCTTGTTCCTCCCTCCTGTGCTTCCTTTTTCATTTCACTCTTGGCTTATACCTGGTTCCTGCTTATCAAGTGAATTAATTAGCATAACTTGGGAAAATATAACAGGGAACTCCAAGAGCTGAATAAGAGAGTGAGAGGTAGTTAAGGTTAGTGACCAGTTAACATGTTCCTACTATGAAGTTGGTTATTATGTGGAAATAGGTGACAAAACACCCTTTCATTTCTGAGAGTCCAAGGAAGATATTGAATGATAATTATTAAAAAGATCTGTGGAGGTTGAAAACTGAGGAGGAATTTCTATGAAATTAGTTTATTGCTAAGTGAAAAGGCGGCTATGCTTTGCCTTGTTTAAATAAGTGATTCTTTATTTGATTATAGAAAACCTTAGTGCAAGTAAACTTTTGCCATAACAGAGAAAGGGGATGGGGGAGTCAGCTGACAATTTGCTGAACGGCAGGTTCATGGGTCATTCTCCTTTTGGTACAAAAGTAAACTCTGCAGACAACAATGGACCCAGATCCTTACCTTTCACCATTTATTAAATTAAATTATACACATTTATTACACTATTAGAGGAAAATTTAACCTCAGAATATGGAGGAACTTTCCAAATTTCAGCTTATATAATAGAGGGTTAATATTCTTATATTAAGAGAACTCATAAATCAGTAAGAGATATTCTGAACACCTTAATATCTTAAAATCCAAGAAAGAAAAATAGTACTTTAAAAAATAAAAAAGGGTTATTTCTGTTAAATAATTATAAAGTGTTATTTGAAAATTGTTTTACCAAGAATAATTATGGTTGCAGTAAGATAGTTTAGTACATTTGACTATGTTATAATGAAATATTTATATTTAAGTCACTCAGGTTTATTTTACTTATATGCATTTTATAAACAAATAAATGCCTGTCAATAGTTTTATTTTTCTCAAAAAGCAGTCCTCTCATGCTATTGATTCTAACTCTCTCAGGAAAGCATTTCACTTTTGTTGTGTTTTGTGTCAATTCCACCTAACTACAGCCAACAGTACTCTAGAAGCTGTGATCACCTGATGTCATCATAATAAAATAAAAGGTTCAACTCAGGGCTGTGTTGGGATTTCAGAGTGAATATCAGACAAATCTGTTCTGATTTTGATTAATCTGTCTGACCTCTCAGGTTGCCCAGTAAAAAACATGTCTATGTATGATGGACATTGAGAACTTAGGGGGTTATAATTTGTATTGGGGGCTTTCCATGATTGAGACTGGTATGCCATTTGAAAGTCTAAAATGATTCCTGTCAGGATAATTACCCGGCAGATTCTTCATCGAGGCTGATTTGTTGATAAGCAATGTCACACAATGGCCAAAATGAGGGGCAGTGTTATGTAACCCGCTCTAATACATCTCTCTGGCTTCTGTTGTTCTGTTTAGTATTGATGATACACCCACATCAAAATCCTACTTTAAAAATGCTCTCAGTATTTCCAAATGTTTAAAGCAGAATTGAATTTTCTTCACTGCAGCAGGTTCCTCATTGTAATATAGCATCTTTGTCTTGGAAGGCATCCATGTGAAGGTGGATGTCAGGCAGAGTGGTGAGAGGAGCGGAAAACTTTCAAAAAGACAAGCCTCAGGAGGCTAGATGAGTTGGCTGGACTTGGACTTGAGTGGGCTGAGCTGGCTCAACCTGAATTCTGCACCTCCCAGGATCTGCATGGTCAGATTTCCCCCAGGCTGACATATGTCATCTGGAGCATTTAGGGAAACAGTCATCTGAAATCAAGGCCTTCTGAAATGTCTGGTTAATTGTTAATGTTTATGATCAATAGAAAAAGCAGTTCTAAGAAAGCAGAAAAGGGAGAATTAACTCCTATGCCCTTCCTGAGGGCTCTGAACAGGGTTGGCATCTGCTGGGGCCTTCCACCCACCCAGGTGGTGCTGATGCAAGACAAGGAAATGAGAAAGGCAGTGGTTCTGGGGACAGAATCCATCTGACAGTGATAGCTTCTGTGCTGACAAAGACTTTATCACATGGTTCCTGAATCTCAGGATGGTGAGGTGGATGGAGTTGCATATTCATTTGCGTGGTGTTGCTTAGCACTCCCCCTTCCCCTATTTGAACCATCATTTCCTGCTCAATAGGAGGAGATCAAGGATTGTAGGAAGGGGCAGAGCCAGCTCTGATGCTCTCTTAGGGCCTTTAAGATTGCAGAAAACTGACTGGCTGACTCTGTCTAGCTTTCTCTCCTCCAGACCCTGTCTATTTCCCTCATCTTTTCTTTACTTTCTTTAATATAAAATTTTGGTGTTTTGAACTGTGGTACTGGAGAAGACTCTTGAGAGTCCCTTGGACTGCAAGGAGATCCAACCAGTTCATTCCAGAGGAGATCAATCCTGGGTGTTCATTGGAAGGACTGATGCTAAAACTGAAACTCAATACTTTGTCCACCTCATGCGACGAGTTGACTCACTGGAAAAGACTCTGATGCTGGGAAGGATTGGGGGCGGGAGGAGACGGGGACGACAGAGAACAAGATGGCTGGATGGCATCACCGACTCGATGGACATGAGTTTGAGTGAACTCGGGGAGTTGGTGATGGACAGGGAGGCTGGTGTGCTGTGATTCATGGGGTCGCAAAGAGTCAGACACGACTGAGCAACTGAACTGAACTGAACCCTATCTATGAAAGACTTAAAAAAATTTAAACCTAGAAATGCAACATAGATCTTTAATACTTGAGGATGTTACAGATGATTGAGTGAAGTGTTTCCTCACTTATCAGTGATATTACTATATATTTTTTTGAAATGGGTGTTTTGAGGAATGGATGGTAGAGGATTAGATGATTCTGGTGTTAAGGCCTCAGCAGCCTTCCAGGCAACGTGACCATAATGAATTCTAGAAAATAGTGCCAGAAGAGGGAAAAAATGCAGGGCTATGCAAGAACAAAGGAAGGATGGGGCTGGGGACTTGGGTAGGCTTCATGGAAGAGGGGGGCAAGAACTTGGGTTTGTGAACAGAAACACGGGGGTGACCTTCTCTGGCTGGTTATCCTTAGCTATGAGGTGATTTCTTTTTACGGCGGAGAGGTAGAATAGAGAATACAAAGCCATAGCAAATGCCCTTTCTTCCAGGATGCATACTATACAAAAGTCAAACAAACAAGTAAACAAACAGCACCCCTCCCTGCAGGCTTCCCAGGGGGCGCTAGTGGTAAAGAACCCACCTACCAATGAAGGAGACAGAAGAGACAATGTGGCTTCGATCCCTGGGTCAGAGAAGGGCATCGTGACCCTTTCCAGTATTCTTGCCAGCAGAGTCCCATGGACAGAGGAGCCTGGTGGGATACAGTCCATGGGGTCACAGAGTCAAACACGCCTGAAACAGCCTAACACATACACCCCATCCCCACACCCACTCCCTGCAAGAAACTCCTCAAAATTTCTTTTCTCCCTATACCATTTAACCATGTAACTAATGTTCACGATGTGTTACCTTTAAGGCCTAATAAGATCCTACAGGGACCTCAGCAACAAAGGAAGATTAAAATATATTAAAACAGTTTGCCAGTGTAATGTAATCACACTCTGATTCACTGACTGTCAATCATGCCTGAATGTGAGGTAGGTATATGGATGGAAACCGTCCCAAACATTCTTGATAAATGGACTTTTCTAAAATAGAGCATGCTGCTGCTGCTAAGTCGCTTCAGTTGTGTCCGACTCTGTTTGACCCCATAGATGGCAGCCCACCAGGCTCCCTTGTCCTTGGGATTCTCCAGGCAAGAATACTGGAGTAGGTTGCCATTTCTTTCTCTAAAATAGAGAATGAATGGACTCTAAATATGAGGAGCTTATACTTCAAAAGGCTGTGCCTCCTAAAGCCTGATTATAGGAAAATTGTAAAAAGCAAAGGGATATCATTGCCTTTCTACTTCATTAAGTCATTCACTTTAATATGCATTGTTCTGTGCTAAGCACAAGGAAGTACAGAAGACAAATAAGACAAAATATTTCTTAGAAGGGAGTTGAGGGAAAGCAGATAGGAAATTAAATATCTATGTACAAATTATATTCGATCTCTAAAATTCAATGAGAACCAAGAGAAATGAGAAAACCTGAGTAGGCTAAAGAGTGGGCTAAATTTGTGTTTTTTAAAATTGAAATAAGCTGACTTGGTCATAAACCCTCCTGGTCTTCAAAACCAGTTAAGGGGTTGGTCTTTCTGGTTGCCAGTCCCCAGCACTGGGGTTCCTGAAGTGAGGCTCAGGCTCCCTGCTCCATAGAGAGGACTTCTGAGTCTGAGATATCCTCTTCCTCTTGTGTGTTGCCTGCTGGAGGTGTGGATCCTGACCAGATTGTATCTCTGTACCTCCCATCCTCCCGATGTGGTTTTTCCTTTATATACTTGATTGTAGAAGAGTTGTTCTGATAGTCTTCAGGTTGTTCTCGGAGAGTCATTCTGTATACAGCTGTTGTTTTGGTGTGTCTGTGGGAGGAGATAAGCTCACAATCTTCATACTCCATCATCTTGATGCTGCCTCCAAATGAGGCTAACTTTGTTATTGTTTCTGCAGCTTTCAGTACAAAGGAATCCTGATAGTATTTGTGATAGTGGTAGGTAAAATTCAGCCACATATTGAATGATAATGTGTCCCCAGTTCACAATGAGAGAGTGTGAAGTCAGCCCACCTGGAGTGGAGGACTGGTTTGGAGTGCTGATTCTCTGAGAGTGACCCTTGTCCAGTCAGAGAGCAGGACAGATGAAATGCTTTTGTACTGGTTCCTTCACTTCAAATTGTTTCTCTCCAGGCCCCCATCTGCTGAGGGGACAACTTTTTATTGCCTATTGATTTATGCAGGGGACCTAGTCCTGGGTCTGGAGACTTTTCCATCAGTATAAACTTTAGCTTTCACTTCTTTTAGCCCTGAGTTCCCTTATTGTTTCTGGCATTCCTGGAGATGATTGTGTTTTTGCTTCCAAGCCCACTATATAGTTTTAAGTGATGTTCTTCATGTCAAGCATGTCAATGTGTTTGCTGTAGAAGCACTCACTCTTCCATCTTAAGTGGAAGTGCCAGTCTGCTGCTTTTAACACTGAGGTACTCCCTAAAGGAGGCTGGACTCTGACCTTTTGTTCTGACCATCTGTACAGAGTTTCTAGTAGATAATCAAAATCACAAGTGAGGGTTTTATTTTCTATACTTTTCTTTAAGTGCCAAGGTGTCAGGGGTTCCACAGTAGTATGAGAGCCTAAACTGTGTTCATGCTGAGGTTAAGACATTTGGGGGGATGCCAGATTTTTTTTTTTTTTTTTTGATGTGGACCATTTTAAAGTCTTCATTGAATTTGTCACAATATAGCTTCTGTTTTATGTTTTGTTTTGTTCTGTGAGGCATGTGGAACCTTAACTCCCTGACCAGAGGTCAGACCTGCACCCCTGCATTAGAAGTGAGTGAAAGTCGCTCAGTCGTGTCCGACTCTTTGTGACCCCATGGACCTTCAGTTCATGGAATTCTCCAGGCCAGAATAGTAGAGTTGGTAGCTGTTCCTTTTTCCAAAGGATTTTCCCAACCCAGGGATCGAACCCAGGTCTCCCACGTTGCAGGTGGATTCTTTACCGGCTTGAGCTACTTTAGGGAAGAACCCTGCATAGAAGGTGAAGTCTTAACCACTGGACCACCAGGGAAGCCCCCGCCTCAACTCCTCTTCCCTGGCATGTCAAATTTAACTCTTGAAGGATGGACTTGTCAGTAATCTGATTGCAGCAATGTCCATCTCAAGGCAAGAGAGCAGAAGAGTTTAGGTTTGGGTCGAGGACAACAGGCCAGCGTGAGAAGGGCTGGGCAGTTCTGAGCATCATTCATGTCATCTTCCCTGGGTCTAAGTCAAACGAGCCTGGGAGGGAAATACGAAAACGCTGCTTGAGAGAAGTGGCTGTAAGATGTTAGGCTTACAAGGAAACCGAGTGTGGGGAGAGATGGGACAGAATGTAGTTTGTGAGTGGGGAAGAAGGTCCCTGTCTGCTTTGGTGAAGAGCACAGTGGGACTGGGTCTCATGGCAGGCTTCAGTGCATCAGCTTCTGCATCTTCCTGGCAGCCTCCAGAGGGGACCGCACAGGCATCGGCTTCCCACTGAGGCACTGGAGGAGGGAGGAGACGGGGGAAATGTAGAGCTGGAGAAGCCTGCACCGCCACACACTTGTAGTCACTGAGATGGCAGCGTGAGGTGTGGAGAAAAGGAGGGTGGGGTGTATACAAAGGTCCCTCAGAGGTGTCACTGGTATTGTGATCTGAGACTCCCTTGGCTTGGACGATGGGTAAGGACAGGCATAGAGGAGTGAAGACCCCAGAAGCTGTCAGAAGGTGATTGTTCTCATAAAGGAACAAAGCTGACCTCTACTTGGTCAGTCTCCTCTAAAGGAACTTCGCAGTTATTTCCTGTTTTCCTCTCTTAAATTTACTTTCTAAACAGTTTGAACTATGTGTTATTATCATCCCTTCCCACCCCCTAAGATAAAGCATAGCTATTATCTTAACATGGCTGTTCCAACGACACTGTTCTCTAGCTAGCAAATCATCATAGAGATCTCTCATGAAGTATTGGTAAGGTAAAGTAAGGTGAAGTCGCTCAGTCGTGTCTGACTCTTCGCGACCCCACAGACTGTAGCCTACCAGGCTTTTCCATCCATGGCATTTTCCAGGCAAGAATACTGGAGTGGTTGCCATTTCCTTCTCCAGAGGAGCTTCCTGAGCCAGGGATCGAACCCAGGTCTCCGGCATTGTAGGCAGATGCTTTACCATCTGAATCACCAGGGAGGTATTGGTAGGGGCTGTTATATAGGCAGACACATGTATGAAATGAATTGAAGTTTCGTTAAGGCAAATTCAGTGCACATGAACTGTGGAAAAGTACTTTTCAGTGAAAGAGACGGATGTTTAAGAGAGTGTGTTTTGACAAAATCATGCCTTATGTAAGAGTTTTTCAAGTGTACATTTTATAAATGTTTACAAAATGTGGCAAGATGTATTGAAAATGTACATAATGAGTATTCTTTCTATGTATAAAGATTCTAGAGGAAAAACTCGCTTGGAAGAAAGACTGAGAACATATGATGGAGGTACAATAATGATGATGATGGTGGCCCAGCTGGGATAACCATTCATCCCTGGCATAGGCGGTGAGAGTCAGGCTGGAGGAGAGCATGACTGTCTGTGTTGAGGTCTGCTTCAGCAGTTCGGGTGCTTGGTCTCCCAGTGTCCTCATTCCTTTATGACTCACAGTGAATACTTTAATCCATGAATTTATGTAAACGTGGATATAAACAGACCTCATATGTACCCGTGTTCCATCATAATCTTGAACCAATTATTTCATCTTTCAGAACACAACTTTTTATTTTTCTTTTTAAAAAATACATGTTTGTTTATTTGGCCGTGTTGGGTCTTAGTTACCTTCCGTGGGATCTTCTTTGCTTTTTGCGGAATCTTGTTGTTGTGGGGCACGAAGTTTCTAGTTGTGCTGTGCAGACTTAGTTGCTCTGGGGCACGTGGGATCTTAGTTCCCTGACTTCGGATCAAACCTTAATCCCCTGCATTCCAAGGCAGGTTCTTTACCCTGGAACCACCATCTAAGTTCCCCAGAGCACAACTTTGTTTACAGAGTAAATTGGAATGGAGTTACTTAATAATTGATGGTTCTATATAGCAAATATCTACAGCAAAAATTACAGCATCGTATAAAAATAATCATTCATTTCTCATTCATGTGTCTGTGTATGCCTCTGCTTCAGGTTATGGGTCAAGTTCACATTCCGTGTGAACTTATTCTGTGAGTAGGATGAAGGGCAGAAGCTAACTGGGACATGTTCTTCATTTGGTAGTGGTCAGAAACTTGGAGGGTTGAGAGGATACATTCAATGGCTCCTTTGTTTTATTTTTTATTTTTAATTGAAGGATAATTGCTTTAGAGTATTGCATTTTTTTCTACATGAGTCAGCCGTAGGTTTACCCATGTTCCCTCCCACTTGAACATCCCTCCCACCTCCCTCCCCATCTCATCCCTCTAGGTTGTTGCCACGCCCCAGTTTGAGCTCCCTGAGTCATACAGCAAGTATCTGTTTTACATGTGGTTATGTGTGTTTCCATGTTATTCTCTCCACACCTCCCCGCCGCTCCTTCCCCCACCCCCGGCCGAGCTGTGTCCGTAAGTCTGTTCTCAATGTCCATGTCTCCATTGCTGCTCTGCAAATAGGTTCATCAGTGCATTCGATGGCTCTTAAAGTCTCTGCCCTCATTCCACTGGCAGGAGCAGATCACATGAACAAATTTAAAATTCACAGGGCAGAGAGCCATTCTCCCTGTATGGAAGTGAGTATTTGCTAAATAGTTTAATCTACCACACTTTCTTCTTGCCCTTTTAAAGCTTTAAAAAATGTGTTTCCAGACTGTTCTAAATCTAGTTCAAAGCCTACCACAAATGTAGGAAGCTCTGCATAAAGCAGTGCTTCCTCTTTACTGTTGGAGAATTAAACCTTTATTAGGGAGATGATATCTTACTTCATTTATGATTCCATTCTGATAATTTAGGGAGATAGTTGCAATTTCTGTTCCATTTAATCTGGGCTGACTGGCCTGATTACTCACTGAAGATTGCACCTGCGGTGACCTATATGGTAGCCACAAGCTACATGTAGCTGTTTAAATTTGGATGAAATTTTAAAAATGTAAGTCCTTGGTGGTTCAGTGATAAAGAATACATCTACCAATGCAGAAGATGCGAGTTTGATCCCTGGATTGGGAAAATTCCCATGGAGACAGAAATGGCAACCCACTCCAGTATTCTTGCTCGGGAAATCCTGTGGACAGAGGAACTGGGCAGGCTACAGTCCATGGTGTCACAAAAGAGTCAGACAAAATTAGAGACTGAGCGACAACAATTCCATATTCACACAAGCCACGTTTCAAGTCCTCAAAAACCACATGTGGCTAATGGCTATCATGTAGGGTAGCACAGAAATAGGACAGTTTCATCATCACAGAAAGTTCTGTTGGACAGCACTGGGTTACATTCAACAATAACAATCATAATGACCTTCACTGATCTAGCTCTAACCATGTGCCAGGCACCCTGATATATGTGCTGTATGTAAGTTCATCCTTGTGACTGTTTTGTGAGATCACTACTCTTATTCTCATCTTTCTAATGAAGAAACTGATGCTTAGTGATGCTAAAAATAGGAGCCATCTTGCCAGTGGGTAGTAACTGGCAGTGTATCGTGTATTTGACTCCAAAGCTAGGTCTCTGAGCCATTAAAATGCTTGGCTTTCTAGTTTCAGGCCATCTCAAGAACAGATGCTGTGGTGTCTAGCAGAGTAGTGGCGGTGGCAGGGTGCTTAGTCCCAGGCACCATCTGGGATGATTAAGGGGGCCGATGAAGAACTGGGTAACTGAGGAGCACAGTAGTGGTTTCCAGACCCCATAGCTGGTCTGAGGCACAGGGAGATGGCTGTGGTTATAGTTGGTCCAATGGTTCCCTGCAAGATCTGCTGCTGCTTCAGACAGAACCTCTCATGATTCTGCCCAGTAACTGCTGTGGAGTTCAGTCAGCTGTGCTTTTCTCTGCAGAGGGTCCTTTCCATGCATGCATGCATGCTGTTGCTTCAGTTGAGGCCAACTCTTTGTGATCCCATGGACTGTAGCCTGCCAGGCTCCTCTGTCCATGGGATTCTCCAGGCAAGAATACTAGAGTAGGTTGCCTTTTCCTCCTCCAGGGGATCTTCCTGAGCCAGGGATCCAACCCATACCTTTGCTTGGCAGGCAGATGCTTTCCCACTGAACTACCAGGAAGCCCCTCTGACAGTAGTAAACTGATGATTTCATGGAAGCAATGGGATAAGAGAAAAATTACTGGAGATACTTGGAAATTTAGTTAGATTTACGTTGGAATGAGAAGAGTTACCGAAAGGCCATAGAATAGATATGGAAAATTGAAAGGAGTAATTCTCCTGAGACTAGGGCTATGGGACTATTTGGGAGTTTGTAGAAATAGAAGAAAGAAATGAGAGAGAACCTGCTATGATTGAATAAAGTTGAGAGAAGAGATAGGGAAAGGGAATTTAAAAATATGTAGGTTATAAATGGAATACTACTTTGGTGATTTCAATAAAGTTATAATTAGGGTTTTATTATTGTTTTTCAACTCTCAGGATTATTCTTTCCTTGAGTGCAAAACCATGCTAAGAATGGGCCATGAGGCCATTGAGCTTTATGTAAGAAAACTGGCATTCGGTATATATAATAGTTTCAGTGGGAAGAGGTAGATTAGGAGCTAGAGACTTACAGTAATAACAGAGTTATATTTCTCATTGGAATTTAAGAAAATGAATGTCTAGATATAAAACCTGAGCATCACTGAGTTTATCAATAGTTTAAATCTAGAATCTGCTCAATAGTAGTGATCTTTGTTTTTCTACCCCAACTTGCCACTGTTATACATTCTTTTATTTATTTATTTTTTTAGGTAATTAATTTATTTTTTATTGGAGGCAAATTATTTTACAATATTATATTTGTTGGTTTTGCCATACATTGATATGAATTTGCCCCGGGTTTACAAGTTTACATAAGTTCCCCCTCCTGAACCCCCCTCCCACCTCCCTCCTCCCTTTATCCTCCCTCTGGGTCATCCCCGCATGCCAGCCCCGAGCATCCTATAACATGCATCGACCCTGAACTAGTGATTCGTTTCACATATGACAACATATGTGTTTCAATGCCATTCTCCCAAATCATCCCACCCTCACCCTCTCCCATAGAGTCCCAAAGACTGTTCTATACATCTGTGTCTCTTTTGCTGTCTCGTATACAGGGTTATCATTTGCATCTTTCTAAATTCCATATATATGTGTTAGTATACTGTATTGGTGTTTTTCTTTCTGGCTTACTTCACTCTGTATAATAGGCTCCAGTTTCATCCACCTCATTAGAACTGGTTCAAATGTATTCTTTTTAATGGCTGAATAATACTCCATTGTGTATATGTACCAAAGCTTTCTTATCCATTCGTCTGCAGATGGACATCTACGTTGCTTCCATGTCCTGGCTATTATAAACAGTGCTGCAAGGAACATTGGAGTACACGTGTCTCTTTCAATTCTGGTTTCCTCGGTGTGTATGCCCAGGAGTGCGATTGCTGGATCATATGGCAGTTCTATTTCCAATTTTTTGAGGAATCTCCACACTGTTCTCCATAGTGGCTGTACTAGTTTGCATTCCCACCAACAGTGTAAGAGGGTTCCTTTCTCTCCACATCCTCTCCAGCATTTATTGCATGTAGACTTTTGGATAGCAGCCATTCTGACTGGTGTGAAATGGTATCTCATTGTGGTTTTGATTTGCATTTCTCTGATTATGAAGGATGTTGAGCATTTTTTCATGTGTTTGTTAGCCATCTGTATGTCTTCTTTGGAGAAATGTCTGTTTAGTTCTTTGGCCCATTTTTTGATTGGGTCATTTATTTTTCTGGAATTGAGCTGCAGGAGCTGCTTGTATAATTTGGAGATTAATCCTTTATCAGTTGCTTCATTTGCTATTATTTTCTCCCATTCTGAAGGCTGTCTTTTCACCTTGCTTATAGTTTCCTTTGCTGTGCAGAAGCTTTTGATTTTAATTAGGTCCCATTTGTTTATTTTTGCTTTTATTTCCAATATTCTGGGAGGTGGGTCTTGGAGGATCCTGCTGTGATTTATGTCGGAGAGTGTTTTGCCTACGTTCTCCTCTAGGAGTTTTATAGTTTCTGGTCTTACATTTAGGTCTCTAATCCATTTTGAGTTTATTTTGGTGTATGGTGTTAGGAAGTGTTCTAGTTTCATTCTTTTACAAGTGGCTGACCAGTTTTCCCAGCACCACTTGTTAAAGAGACTGTCTTTTCTCCATTTTATATTCTTGCCTCCTTTGTCAAAGATGAGGTGTCCATAGATGCGTGGATTTATCTCTGGGCTTTCTATTTTGTTCCATTGATCTATATTTCTGTCTTTATGCCAGTACCATACTGTCTTGATGACTGTGGCTTTGTAGTAGAGCCTGAAGTCCGGCAGGTTAATTCCCCCAGTTCCATTTTTCTTCCTCAAGATTGCTTTGGCTATTCGAGGCTTTTTGTATTTCCGTACAAATTGTGAGATTATTTGTTCTAGTTCTGTGAAAAATATCTTTGGTAGCTTGATAGGGATTGCATTGAATGTATAAATTATTTTGGGTAGTATACTCATTTTTACAATATTTATTCTTCCAATCCATGAACCTGGTATATTTCTCCATCTATTAGTGTCCTCTTTGATTGCTTTCAGTAGTGTTTTATAGTTTTCTATGTACAAGTCTTTTGTTTCCTTAGGTAGATATATTCCTAAGTATTTAATTCTTTTCGTTGCAACAGTGAATGGAATAGTTTCCTTAATTTCTCTTTCTATTTTCTCATTATTAGTGTATAGGAATGCAAGGGATTTCTGTGTGTTGATTTTATATCCTGCAACGTTACTGTAATCATTGATTAGCTCTAGTAGTTTTCTGGTAGAGTCTCTAGGGTTTTCTGTGTAGAGGATCATGTCATCAGCGAACAGTGAAAGTTTTACTTCTTCTTTTCCAATTTGGATTCCTTTTATGTCTTTTTCTGTTCTGACTGCTGTAGCCAAAATTTCCAGAACTGTGTTGAATAGTAGTGGTGAGAGTGGGCACCCTTGTCTTGTTCCTGACTTTAGGGGAAATGCTTTCAGTTTTTCACCATTGAGGATAATGTTTGCTGTGGGTTTGTCATATATAGCTTTTATTATGTTGAGGTATGTCCCTTCTATTCCCACTTTCTGGAGGGTTTTTATCATAAATGGATGTTGAATTTTGTCGAAGGCTTTCTCTGCATCTATTGAGATAATCATATGATTTTTATTTTTCAGTTTGTTAATGTGGTGTATTACGTTGATTGATTTGCAGATATTGAAGAATCCTTGCATTCCTGGGATAAAGCCCACTTGGTCATGATGTATGATCTTCTTAATATGCTGTTGGATTCTGATTGCTAGAATTTTGTTTAGGATTTTTGCATCTATGTTCATCAGTGATATTGGCCTGTAGTTTTCTTTTTTTGTGGGGTCTTTACCAGGTTTTGGGATTAGGGTGATGGTGGCCTCATAGAATGAGTTTGGAAGTTTCCCTTCCTCAGCAATTTTCTGGAAGAGTTTTAGTAGAATAGGTGTTAGCTCTTCTCTAAATTTTTGGTAGAATTCAGCTGTGAAGCCGTCTGGACCTGGGCTTTTGTTTGCTGAGAGATTTTTGATTACAGTTTCAATTTCCGTGCTTGTGATGGGTCTGTTCAGATTTTCTGTTTCTTCCTGGTTCAGTTTTGGAAAGTTGTATTTTTCTAGGAATTTGTCCATTTCTTCCAGGTTATTCATTTTATTGCCATATAATTCCTGATAGTATTCTCTAATAATCCTTTGTATTTCTGTGTTGTCAGTTGTGATCTCTCCATTTTCATTTCTAATTTTATTGATTTGGTTCTTCTCCCTTTGTTTCTTGATAAGTCTGGCTAGTGGTTTGTCAATTTTATTTACCTTCTCAAAGAACCAGCTTTTGGCTTTGTTGATTTTTGCTATAGTCTCTTTTGTTTCTTTTGCATTTATCTCTGCCCTAATTTTTACAGTTTCTTTCCTTCTACTGACCCTGGGGTTCTTCATTTCTTCCTTTTCTAGTTGCTTTAGATGTAGAGTTAGGTTATTTAGTTGACTTTTTTCTTGTTTCTTGAGGTGTGCCTGTATTGCTATGAACTTCCCCCTTAGCACTGCTTTTACAGTGTCCCAGAGGTTTTGGGTTGTTGTGTTTTCATTTTCATTCATTTCTATGCATATTTTGATGTCTCTTTTGATTTCTTCTATGATTTGTTCGTTGTTCAGCAGCGTGTTGTTCAGCCTCCATATGTTGGCATGTTTAATAGTTTTTCTCCCATAATTGAGATCTAATTTTACTGCATTGTGGTCAGAAAAGATGCATGGAATGATTTCAACTTTTTGAATTTACCAAGGCTAGATTTATGTCCCAGGATGTGATCTATCCTGGAAAAGGTTCCATGTGCACTTGAGAAAAAGGTGAAATTCATTGTTTTGGGGTGAAATGTCCTATAGATATCAATTAGGTCTAACTGGTCTATTGTATCATTTAAAGATTGTGTTTCCTTGTTAATTTTCTGTTTAGTTGATCTATCCATAGATGTAAGTGGGGTATTAAAATCTCCCACTATTATTGCATTATTGTTAATTTCCCCTTTCATACTTGTTAGTAATTGTCTTACATATTGCGGTGCTCCTATAAATATTTATAATTGTTATATCTTCATCTTGGATTGATCCTTTGATCATTATGTAGTTTCCTTCTTTGTCTCTTTTCACAGCCTTTGTTTTAAAGTCTATTTTATCTGATATGAGTATTGCTACTCCTGCTTTCTTTTGGTCTCTATTTGCATGGAATATCTTTTTCCAGCCCTTCACTTTCAGTCTGTACGTGTCCCTCGTTTTGAGGTGGGTCTCTTGCAGACAACATATATGGGGGTCTTGTTTTTGTATCCATTCAGCCAGCCTTTGTCTTTTGGTTGGGGCATTCAACCCATTTACGTTTAAGGTAATTATTGATAAGTACGATCCCGTAGCCATTTTCTTTATTGCTCTGGGTTCGAGTTTATACACCTTTTCTGTGTTTCCTGTCTAGAAAAGATCCTTTAGCATTTGTTGGAGAGCTGGTTTGGTAATGCTGAATTCTCTCAGCTTTTGCTTGTCTGTAAAGCTTTTGATTTCTCCTTCATATTTGAATGAGATCCTTGCTGGGTACAGTAGTCTGGGCTGTAGGTTATTTTCTTTCATCACTTTAAGTATGTCTTGCCATTCTCTCCTGGCCTGAAGAGTTTCTGTTGAAAGATCAGCTGTTATCCTTATGGGAATCCCCTTGTGTGTTATTTGCTGCTTTTCCCTTGCTGCTTTTAATATTTGTTCTTTGTGTTTGATCTTTGTTAATTTGATTAATATGTGTCTAGGAGTATTTCGCCTTGGGTTTATCCTGTTGGGGACTCTCTGGGTTTCTTGGACTTGGGTGATTATTTCTTTCCCTATTTTAGGGAAGTTTTCAACTATTATCTCCTCAAGTATTCTTTCATGGTCTTTCTTTTTGTCTTCTTCTTCTGGGATTCCTATGATTCGAATGTTGGAGCGTTTAACATTGTCCCAGAGGTCTCTAATATTGTTCTCATTTCTTTTAATTTGTTTTTCTTTTTTCCTCTCTGTTTCATTTATTTCTACAATTCTATCTTCTAGCTCGCTTATCCTGTCTTCTGCCTCTGTTATTCTACTGTTTGTTCCCTCCAGAGTGTTTCTGATCTCATCTATTGTATTATTCACTGTATATTGACTCTTTTTTATTTCCTCTAAGTCCTTATTAAACCTTTCTTCCATCTTCTCAATCCTTTTCTCCAGGTTATTTATCTGTAACTCCATTTTGCTTTCAAGATTTTGAATCATTTTCACCACCAAAATTCGAAATTGTTTTTCATGTAGATTCCCTATATCTTCCTCTTTTGTTTGTGTTGGTGGGCATTTATCTTGTTCCTTTACTTGCTGGGTATTTCTCTGCCTCTTCATCTTGCTTATAATGCTTTGCTTGGGGTGGCCTTTCCCTCTTCTGGCCGTTTGTGGAGTTCTCTTTATTATGTAGTTTCCTTGCTGTGTGTGGGGTTGGACAGGTGACTTGTCAAGGTTCCCTGGTTATGGAAGCCTGTGTCGGTGTTCTGGTGGGTGGAGCTGGATTTGTTCTCTCTGGAGTGCAATGAAGTGTCCAGTAATGAGTTATGAGATGTCAGTGGGTTTGGAGTGACTTTGGGCAGCCTGTATATTGAAGCTCAGGGCTAGTTTCCTGTGTTACTGGAGAATTTGCGTGGTATGTCTTGCTCTGGAACTTGTTGACCCTTGGGTTTAGCGTAGGTATGGAGACGTTTGATGAGCTCCTATCGATTAATGTTCCCTGGAGTCAGGACTTCTCTGGTGTTCTCAGGATTCGGGCTTAAGCCTCTTGCCTCTGGTTTTTGGTCTTATTCTTGGAGT
This sequence comes from Moschus berezovskii, assembly GCF_049115385.1. Taxonomy (NCBI): domain Eukaryota; kingdom Metazoa; phylum Chordata; class Mammalia; order Artiodactyla; family Moschidae; genus Moschus; species Moschus berezovskii. Next base: position 61,026,615 of record NC_142477.1, read on the forward strand.
AGTCTCTAGACGTCTCTATCTGTCATTTCCAAGGTGGTTCCCTCTGTTTTAGCTTCTGTCTGCTGGTCTCTTCAGTGTCTAATTTCCACCCTGATACTAGGGGGTGGGTGGACACTTTTTAAGGCTCAGTTGTTCAGTCCTGTTCTGGGAAGGGAGGAACGCTGCAGTCGATTATCTCTGGCGTCTGTGGGGAGTGCTCGCAGCGTCTCGGCCACACTGGGTTTGTCCCCGCTCACAGCACGTATGCTGTCCCAGTCTATACTGCACAGGCTCTAGGTTGCTCTGCCGGGAACTGTCCGAGGCCAGCGCTGGGTTGAAGGATTTCCCAGGTCTGAGCGGCTCAAGTTCAGGTTCTCAGGTACTCCACAAAGGCGCAGACTTGGTTGGGCCTGCGTTTTGTGCCTTCCCCAGTCCGAGCAGCTCAGGGGACCAGGTGTTTGGCGAGTGTGGTCTCTGCGACTTATCGCCTCCCCAGTCCCCGCCACTCAGTTTTCTGGGTGTACAACCGGTGCACCTTCTCAGGGGGATATCGACCGGCCCGAGCCCAAGAAGTCCTGAATAGCAACAAGCCTGCCTGCAGTTTGTATCGGATGCCTTTCTGGGGCCGCGGTTGCCCGCTCCGGCTCTGGCTGACCTCCCTGCCTGTCTCGGTGGGGAATGCGGGATGGGCCGACCGCAGCCGGCTCACTCTGCTCAGTCCTTTATTCTGTGAGCGGGCCTGGCCGAGTCATAGGTTAGAGCTTTCCGCCTTTTCGTGGGGAAGCTATCCCACAGTCTGCTTTGCTCTCCCCAGTTCTCTCAAATTGTTCTTGCGGCATTCAAGCCCAGTCCTCTCTCTGAGCAGATCAGCCGGCTCCTCCCTGCCCAGCCCCTGCTTGCTAATGGCGTATGCAGGCGTCTACGCTGCTTCTCCGCTGGGAGTTACCGTTTGGCGGGTAATCTGTGGGTTTTAAAAAAATCTTAAAAAAAAAAGAGGGTTATGTGGCCCTCTGAGCTTCCAAGGCTCGCCACAGAATCGCCAGTGAGAATGTTTCCTGGTGTTTGGAAACTTCTCTCTTTTTAAAGCCTCCCTTCCCGGGACGGAGCTCCGTCCTTACTTCTTTTGTTTCGCTTTTTATCTTTTTTTTTTTTCCTACCTCCTTTCGAAGACAATGGGCTGTTTTTCTGGGTGCCTGACGTCCTCTGCCAGCATTCTGAAGTTGTTTTGTGGACTTGACTCGCATTCAAATGTTCTTTTGATGAATTTGTGGGGGAGAGAGTGGTCTCGCCATCCTATTCCTCCGCCATCTTGTTCCTTTTCCTATACATTCTTTTAATGTCACCTTTCTTATCCATTGCTTAGTAAGTATGAATTTCAAGCTGAGTTGCAAGTGTTACAGCTCTTCCTTGTATTCTCTGTGATTATTGCATTATAACCAATAGTGATTTGTAAAATGCAGATTAGTGACTATTACAGTTAAATTGCATCTGGGAAATTTTTGATGTAGTAGAAAACTGTATCGTGAGGGGAAAGGTTCCATGATCAAATATTTGATGTTTCTGTGTGCTTTGCTCTTTTCCATTCTGTTTATGGTGTACTTTGATGACAAAATTTTTTATCAATTTTTTCTTTTGTTGCCTGTGGTTTTGGTGCTTTTCCTTCAGATTATAATTATGCTGCTGGTTTTTAAAATGATTTGGAGATCTTGTTTTAATAATTTTTTCCCCATTCCTGTATTTTGAATTGTTGATTAGATGTTTATATCTTTAGATGTGGAGCCTTGATACCTTTCCTGCTCAAAGCATTATTGTTATCTGGTTTGATGTGTGTAAGAACTCCGAATTTGAAGATTTGCTATAGTATCTAAGGAAAAAAATAGTTCTAAACATTGCTTAAAGGAATAATCGTTTTACCAGCATTGAGACTAATTGAATTAAATACATGTAAGAATAGAAAGGATGGTTTTCCTCCCAGGAGGTATAAGCCTACCTTATGATCAAAATTTAATATGATTATTATGAATATCCTATTATCCATGAAGTGCATAGGCTGAGTATACTTGACTGGATTCAGGCTTATATCTGATCTTTTAATCAATCAGTGTAACTAAGGTAAAAGATTTACTCTAGAAGTAACATTAAATTCCAAGAAAATAAACTCTGTGAGCCATTTTCATTGACAGGCAGGGATTTCTTTCAGATGATTTGTCACAATTACTGTGAAAATATTTTCAGAAAACTTACCACAAGGTGTGTGTGTGAAACGATGGCCTCCTTTATCACTATTTGTGATATCCCAAGGAGGAAGATCCTAATTGATTTAAATGTTATTCTGGCAGCATACTCTGCTCACCTGCTGAGAAGGCAAGTGGTATGTCCTGATCAGCACTCTGAGGTCAAGTGTTAATGACTCTGGAGGAGAACTACTGGGATCCTGGAAAGTGTGCTGTCTGTAAAACATCCAGTCTATGACATTGTCCATGGTGTGAATCCTGCCTACCAGAAGGCTCCTCACCAAAACAGGCACAGAAAGCTTGGTTAATCAGACAACCACCGTCCTTTGGTAAAGGCCAAGTTTACAAGTGGAGGTTTATGAATCCTGCACCTAAATGAGTACAAAATGCATAAACCTCTAAAATATTTTTTTCTAGTCTCATCATTCGCACCTATTTCTCTCTCATTTTTTTCCTTTTGGCTTATTGGTCACCTCCTCAATTCCTCTATGATTCATTGTCTGGTTAGGTTGTCAGTGGCTCAAGAAATCCAGACTTAAGGGTAGAAAATTCTTAGGGACCAGGTAGCTGTGAGTCTGATCTGGGTAGGCAAACCAGAGTGCTATTTCCCTCCTAGAGTTAGAGTTAGGACTGACTGGGTGAGAAATTATTTGATTGACAAAAAGTGGAAAAACATATTACTAGACATTATGCAAGATAGAAAACACAAGAGTCCAGATACATTGGCAGGAGCCAGAAAACCTACAAGGACTGAAGGAAAACAGTTCATGTAGAAATTTAATGCTGTAAAACCTCTTTTATTTGGCTTCCTTTTTTCAATCCCAAGACTGCCATTTTATGGTTCAGGTCCTAATTATCTCTTGATTAGACAAGATGGCTTTTAAGTGGTCTCCATCCTTTCCATCTCTTTGATTCATTAGGTCTTTGGGTTCAGATTGGTCTTCCCAAACCCAAAACATCCAGGTGAGCCACCCCTCTACTGTAGGACCATCATCAGCTCCCCATAGCTTTAATTATCTATGTTTGTTAGCTGTTCTTTAAGGACGTCCATTCTCATACTTCTCGCTGTTTTTATCATGTTGTCTCTCCTTGTATTTTATAGTTACTTTAAAGTGTTAGTTTCTCAGTCATGTCTGACTCTTTGTGACCCCATGGACTGTAGCCTGCCAGGCTCTCCTCTGTCCATGGGGATTCTCCAGGCAGGAACATTGGAGTGGGTTGCATGCCCCACCTCCAAGGGATCTTCCCAACCTAGGGATCGAACCCAGGTCTCCTGCATCGCAGGCAGATTCTTTCCTCTCTGAGCCACTAGGGAAGTCCTAAAAGTTATTTTTAAATCTTGTGTGTGTGTTAGTCTCTCAATCATGTCCAATTCTTTGAAACCCCGTGGACTGTAAGGGGGTAGCCTATAGCCTGTATATAGCCTATAGCCTATATTCTTCGGGCAAGAATACTGGAGTGGGTTGCCATTTCCTTCTCCAGGGAAGATCCCTGGCTCAGGGATTGAACCTGGGTCTTCTGCATTGCAGGCAGATTCTTTACCATCTGAGCCAGTAGGGAAGCCAGTTACTTTAAGTGATACCCAAATGGCTTGTTTCTGAATGTGCCCTGTACATTCCCTCTTCTGAGTAATTTCCGTCACTCTCTCTCCTCTTCTTTAGTAAAAAACCTACTGATTAAGTCTTTTTTCAATTGCCATCTCTACTGAAGATGAAGTCCCTTCTTTGACCTTTCTTTTTCTTTCATGAATCAGTGCTGTTGAGTTCTTTTGTGGTACTTTTATGCAAATTTTTGTAAAATGATTGATTTACTTTCTCATATACCCTAATTAATAATCAGGCAGGACTGTTTTATTTATGACAAACTATAAGCAGAGCTCTTAAGACCTAGAAATTTTGAAGAATTTTTTAAAAAGGATTTTAAAAATATGCACCAGAAAGGAAAAAATTTAACCAAGAAAGTATTTGGTTGTAAAAAAGAAAAACAGTGGTAAGCAAAGAAATTTCTAAACATATAGGTAACTTGAGTAAGTATTTGCTAAAAAACTAATAATGATGACTAATTTGGACAGTTTAATAGATAAAGTTGAATGAAAATATTAAATATGCAAGCATGTGGAAGATGGAATCTGAGGTCTTTTTATTGTTCAGGTGGAGAGTAAAAATATTGACTTTCTTCAATTCACATATTTCTGTTAAAAATTTAAGGATAACTATTGGAGGGAGAGAAATAAAATGATTACTTCTAACAGTGATTCATGGGGTCACAGAGTTGGATATGACTGAGTGACTGAACTGAACTGAACCAGTGAATAGAAGAAATTGGAGTGAGGAAAAACTGATCATTCTGAAGATGGAAAGAAAACAAAAAAGCACCTTTTTCTCCAATAAAAAAACATTAAATAGGACAGTAAGATAAAATGGTAAAATAATAAATAAATTAGTAAACTAGATAAAAATATACATTCCTACTATATTCATTTTATACCTATTGTATTTTATACAATGTCAAAAACAATATGTCATTAAAAATTTCAAAAAGGTATACAAGGCAAATACTAATATAAACACTAGTGCAAAGAAGGCTGGAATAGCCAAACTAATATCAGTTGAACTAGACATTAAAAAAAAGCATTAATAGGAATAAAGGTCGCTATATAATGACAAAAGGAATAATTCACCATGATGATGTAACAATCTTGAACAACACATTTCCAAATTATATACTTTAAATATGGAAAGAGTCCCAAAAATAATTTCATGATGATAGTGGAAAATTTTAATACACCTGTCATTAATAAATCATCTAGAGGAAAATAAGAAGTAAAAAAACTTGAACAGCTATGATTTATTAAACTCTGAACCCAACAATTAGAAAAGATACGTTGAAAAGTATGTATGAACCATTCATAAAAATTGCTCATATTTAAGTCTCTACATATATAATTAACATTATCATATAGACCATGATCTTTGACAAAAATGCAATAAAGTTAAAAATTGATAACAAAAGAATATACAAATAGATCAATAGAATAGAGGGCCCAGAAATAAATTCACAGAAATATAATCAACTGACTTTTGACAAAGGGGCAAAGGCAATAAAATGGAGAAAGCTTACTTTTTTCAGTAAATGGTGTTAGAAAAACTTGACATCAACCTGCAAAAAAGTGAATCTAGACAGACATTATGCCCTTCACAAAAATTAAAATGAATCATAGAACTAACTGTAAAGTACAAAACTGTAAAACTCTTAGAAGACAACATAGGAGAAAGTCCAGATGACTTTGGTATGGTGACGACTTTTTAGATAGAACCCCAAAGACACAATCACCCATCAGAGAAATAATTGATAAGCTAGACTTCATTAAAATGAAAACTGCTTTGCAATAGACACTGTCAAAAGAATGGGAAGACAAGCCTCAGACTAGGAGTAAATATTTGCAAAAGATATACTGGTAAATAATTGTTATCTTAACTATCTGAAGAATTCTTAAAATTCAACAATAACAAAAAAGTAGGTTAAATAATGTGCAAAAGACCCAAACAGACTCACCTCATCAAGGAAGATAAACAGATGGCAAATAAGCATATGAAAAGATGCTCTGCATTATATGTTGTTAGGGAATTGCTAATTACAATGAAAATGAGATAACACTACACATCTGCTAGTGGCTTAGTATTTAATTGCCCAAACTTGGAAGCAACCAAGATGTCCTTCAGTAGGTGAATGGATAAATAAACTGTGGTATATCCAGGTGGGCTTCCTTGGTGGCTCAGAGGGTAAAGACCCTGCCTGCCATGCAGGAGACCTGGGTTCATTCCCTGGGTTGGGAAGATCCCTGGAGGAGGGCACGGCAACCCCCTCCAGTGTTCCTGCCTGGAGAATCCCTATGGACAGAGGAGCCTGGTAGGCTAGTCCATGGGGTTGCGAAGAGTTGGACCTCACTGAGTGACTAAGCACAGCGCAGCATATCCAGATGATAGAATATTATATAACACTAAAAAGAAATGAGCTATCAAGTCATAAAAAGACATGGAGGAACATGAAATGCGTATTACTAAGTGAAAGAAGCCAATCTGAAAAGGCTACATACTATTCCAATTATATGACGTTCTGGGAAAGGCCAAACTATGGAGACTGTAAAAAGATCAGTAGTTCCCAGGGGTTGAGGGACAGGGAAGAATGAATAATTGGAGCACAAAGGAATTTTAGGGCAGTGAAACTATTCTGTATAATGCTATAATGGTGGGTACATATCATTATACATTTGTCAAAATCCACAGAATGTACGGGCTTCCCTGGTGGCTTAATGGTGAAGAACCTTCCTGCCATTGCAGGAGATGCAAGAGATGTGGGTTTGATCCCTGGATCAGGAAGATCCCCAGGAGAAGGAAATGGCAACCCACACCAGTATTCTTGCCTGGGAAACCCCATGGACAGAGGAGCCTGGCAGGCTACAATCCATGGGGTCACAAAGAGTCAGACACAACTTAGTGACTAAACAACAACAACACAGACTGTACCGCAACAGTGAACCCTGATGTAAACTGTGGACTTTGGGTGATGATCTGTCAATGCAGGTTTATTGATTATAAGAAATGTAACACTCTGGTGTGGGATGTTGATAGTGGGGAAGGCTGTGAGTGTGTGTGGGGTCAGAGTATATGGAAACTCTGTACTTTCTGATTAATACTGCTGTGAACCTAAAACTGCTATAAAAATTAAAGCCTTAAAAAAATTGGTAACAGGAAAGTAGTTAAAGAAATTCCATCCTCTATTTTTGGAAACTATTTATGGAGTTAAATCTGATTATGAAAATAAAATATAAAATTATTTAAAAAGATTAATATTACATTTTTAAAATTGTATATGCTAATTAGAGAAAACATCAGAAATAGGCTGAGAAGCAAGTGTAATATGGTGTAAGTAAGGGAGAGGGTAAAAGTGTTTTAAAATCCTTATTTTAGGTAGACTCAAAATGTACTGTATCATGCTTGATTAAAATGATTTGAAAAATACGTAAATAAAGATTTTGAAAAACTTGAAGAAATTGACTTTAGATAGGATTAATTAATATTATAAAAATCAAGTTCTCTCTAATTCAATATATAAACAGTGCAATTCCAAATTATCAACAGACTTTTTCTGAAATGTGAGAAAATGACTAAAGATTTTCTGTAAGAAGGTACATGTGAGAATGAAAAGGAAGTTTTAAAACTGGGGAAATATCAATACCTTGCCAAATATTAAAATGTGTTATGATAATGTGATTCTGGGATACTCCAAAGGTAAATTAAAAAAATATGAAGGCATTTCAGATCAATGAGATAAAGATGGATTATTAAGAAAAAAATAGTGTTGGAGAAATTGTCTAGTTATTTGGAAAATAATGAACCTGGATTCACTGATGTAAATTCTAGATAAACCACAGAATTAGACATATATTTACAAATAGAAAACTAACAAACCAAATAAACTAAAAAAGCAATAGTAGGAAGCATGAATTTTTATTTATTTAAAAAATATATTTGGATAGATGTCTTTCTAATTGTAGGGTTGACATGATGTCCAAAAACCACAAAGGAAATTTGGGTAATGATAGATAATAAGACGTGATAAAGAATCTGCCTGCCAATGCAAGAGACGTGGGTTCCATCCCTGGGTCAGAAGATCCCCTGAAGAAAGAAATGGCAATCCACTCCAGTATTCTTGAGTGGAGAATCCCATGGACAGAGGAGCCTGGTGGGTTATAGTCCGTGGGGTTGCAAAGAGTCAGACACAACTTAGTGATAAAACCATAAGAACCATCCCCCATTACTCCACTCCTTCCTTTCTTTTATCTTCCCCCGCTTCTTGCTTGTAATAAGTAAAATGGTTTATTGTCAAGAAATAAAGCAATACATGGATTATGACCTAAAGGACAAAATAACTATTCATGATTAGATGCTGATATAAATACATAATTGAATAAAATTAAAGGCGGCGAACAGACAAATCTCCCAACAGTAGATACTTCCCTCTCAACTTGGGGGAGAGTAACTCTGTATTATATGGACATGAGTGTGAGCAAACTCTGGGAGACAGTGGAGGACAAGGAAGCCTGGTGTGCCCCAGTCCATGGGGTCGCAAAGAGTCGGACACGACTGAGCAACTGAATAACAACAAGATGAGGGAATGATCAATATTTACTCAACATTTTCAAGGGCTCATTCAATCCCTGGGTTGAGAAGATCCCCTGGAGAAGGGAAAGGCTACCCACTCCAGTATTCTGGCCTGGAGAATTCCATGGGGTCACAAAGAGTCGGACACAACTGACCGACTTTTACTTCAAGGGCTAGGCATTGTTTTTGGCTCTTCACATTTTCTTTTACTTATTTAATACCCTTAACCCAATGAAGAACATAGATTTTATCACAAACTAAGGCAGGAGATTAAGTAACAGTAAGTAAATGGTGAAGCTGGAATTCTGAACCCAGCCAGGCTGATTTCATACACCACCTTCACTTTATGGCACTGTTCTACACAACAGTGCCTTATATAGCAAGAAAAATGTGCACAGCAAGATTCAGAAGAAAATCAGAAGAAAAATAACAGGAAATTCCGAGCAACACCTAGAGACAGAAACCAATATGCCTGACACACAATGAACACTTAAAATATGAAAAAGGAAGACCACTTAATACAGAAATGGATACATTTCATGAAGAGGTAATTCACACAATAAAAAAACACAAATGACTAATAAACATGTAAAAGTTCTTCATTCCCACTAATAATTAATACAAATTAGACAATGAGATGGGCGTTCCTGGTAGCTCAGTGGTAAAGATTCTGCCTGCTGATGCAGCAGAGACGGGTTTGATCCCTGGGTTGGGAAGATCCCCTGGAGAAGGAAATGGCAATCCACTCCAGTATTCTTGCCTGGAAAACCCCATGGACAGAGGAGCATGGAGCGCTACAGTCCATAGGGTCAGAGAAGTATCAGACACAACCTAGCGACTAAACAGCAAGAACACAACAAAAAATGAGATAGCTTTTTCAGCTATCGTAGTGTTAGTCGTTAAAGTACTGATAATGCAGAGGTGTCAAAAAGTATGGAGAAACAGTTTCTCTTTGACACATCATTAGTTGGTGGCAGCTTATACTGGCACATGTTTTTAAGTAGCAGTTTCGCTATTTTTATTAAAATAGAACATTTACAAAAGCAGTTTTACATCTGAGAATGTATTTTGTAGAAATATTCTTACATATTTGCTGAAAAATATGTGTGTGTGTATATATATACAAATAAGTATATGTGTATGTATATATATATATGAGATTATTCACTACAGTGTTGTTTATAATAGCAAAACACTTGAAACCATCCAAACATTTATCAATAAGGAATTAACTAAATTCAAGATAAGCCAAAGGACTAATAGTGATAATTTTCAGAGTAAGACTTGAAGGATCATGAGGGAATTCTACTTTTTTAATGTATTTTTATTTTAATGTTTTAAAATATTAAAGCAGTACTTCTGTAATAAGTAATTTTTAAGTTATTTTTAGAAATAGCCTACAATCATTAAAACAGACAATTGATACTAAACACAAGTGGATAAAGTCCTACATTAAAAAGATTAAATTATGGTAATGAAGAATAGTTTTAAGAATCCAAGTATGGATTGATATTAGAAAATTTATTTGTAATTTGTCAGAACCAAAGGAAAAGTAGATTTGACCATTTTAGTAGACATACAAGGACTTCAATTAAATATCAATTCTGATTTAAAAATTTCTTAGTGGATGGAATCTCTCACTGAAATGTCTAAGATTATCTGAAACCAGTTGCTCACATCATACTTGACAGAAACCTCTAGAATTATTTCTTTGAAATTTGTAAAAAAATAAAAAAACTAGGCTATCCCAAGGATACCCAAGATAATCACTACTCTGATTTGACAAGATTCTAGACATTTAAATGAGAAAATATATAAATATTTCTATAGGAAAAATATTCTTTTTCTCAAATGATGTAACTGTCTACTTGGACAACTCAAGAGAAATAATTAAAATGAAATTACAATTAGTAAGAGTTCAGCAGGTATTCAGTTATAAAATGAGTTTGTAAAATATCTACAGTTTCCTATGTCCAGTGAAAACCTATTAGAAAAAGAGAGATTCCACTTATCTTCATAAATAGTTTAACAGATAGTTAGAAAGTATTCTACAAATATTTTAGAAGGCAATATTAAGCTGTGTTACAAAAAAGATTCCAATAATAGCTATCAAAGTACTAACTGGTCATTATCGAGTGAATAGTGATTATCATGATCAGATAGTGTTGGGTTAAAGAACATACTATTTTAATTTTCTTCTATTGAATATTTAAAAAAAAATCTGTATCTTCTTTTATTTTATAATCTTTCTATGTTACTTCTATAATAAGAAATAATTTAAAAAAATTCATGTTGTAATCTGTGATTGTCACATTCCCTAGGAATATCACCTATAAATCAATTATTGCAACAGTAAGCCATATTCCAATTTGTACTGTTGAGAAAATATCAAAATTTGCATAAAATTTTCCCCAGCATATGCCAAATCATTCTGTTGTATTTAAAAAAAAATAATCATGGGAGATAAGTGTGGATAAGGGAGATAATCTCTCTCTCAGAGTGAGATTCAGCATTTGTTCAGTGTAATTTGAACATTTCACACTGAAAATGTGCTGCTTGTTTATCAGATCTTTGCAGCTACTTCTAATTCTTAGTGGAGCAATCTTTGGAATATCTAACCATCAACAATAAAACAAACTGTTCCAAACTTTACTTAGTGTACTTAATTAAAAACAACAACAAAAAAAACAAAGGTTCACAAGCCTTGACGTATTTATGGAAGAAAAATGTATCTCCCTCCTGAGGTAAATTCTTACTGTCTGAAGGTACGCTAAAGCTTTTAATAATGATTTTAAAGCTTCATGATCCTATTGTCATTGTGTTATTTGCCACAGTGCTTCAAAATAAGTTTATTTTCATAAATAATACAACAGAGTGGTTGAAGAAGAAATTTGTAGTACTTGACTCATTCTTTTAAAGCAACCGAGTCCCAGCACTTCAGTGTAAAGGATAGCCATGGTAAGAACTCTCTCTGCTATTAAACTTAAAACCCAGTTAGTTAGTAAGTTACCTCAGCACTGCAACACACAAACCTGAGCAAGTCCTGAGGCAACTTTGGTGAGACTTTTTTCTCTAAAGCTATTAACAGGCGAGAGAGACCCAGGAAAGTAGTGGGGGCCAGAAGGGAAGGAGAGAAAAGAGCTCACTGTGAGCCTTCCTATGTGAGAAAGAAGCATTGCAGGCAAGCTCACACCTGAATAAGTCAGGAAGACGTATGAAATACCGTCCTGATTCAGGCAAAATGGGAATCAGATAAGGTTAATCTGGGTGGAGTCAAGGTGGAGCCAGGCTTTGAATCTGGGGTTCTGGGGTGCTCTGTTGGTGGGGGTTTGTGTGCTGCAGTGAAAGGAAGTTGCACTTGCCTGCCTGCACACCGAGTCTTGGGGACCCCTCTGGCTGCGCCCTTGGCTATGCCTCTGTGAAGGAAGAGTATAAAGGATTTGCTGGATAGTGTCATTGATGCCTGGGGAGGCCAGTTAATTAGGCTGTGGGTTGTCGGCAATGAGACCTGGACTGCTGCATTCCTGTTTCTGCTGCTCCCCTGAGCCAGCACAGGGGCTCGAGGTTCTGAAGAGGCCGGTGTGCCAGGAGTGAAGGGCGGCGCTTGTTGAAATGCTGATTCCTGGCCACTTTCCCCGTTTCTGATTCAGCAGGCCTGCAATAGGACACACGCATCTACATTTTAAATCAGATCTCTAGGTGATTCTCAGGTGGCTTAGGTGTCTCTGAAAGGAGGGGAGGAGAGCTCAGTGGGAACAAGGGGCAAGATGGCATAGGAAGTTATGGGCAATTTGCTCTCTTTGCCCGGCTTTCTGCTGCATCTAATTTGCTCTCATTGACCTTGCATGTGGGGGAAGAGAGAGAAGGGGATGGTGGGGGTAGTGTCGGGGGGAGGGGATGGGAACTTAAGTGGGTAAGGAGAGTGAGAGTGAATCCACCAAGGAACCTGATTGAAATGTGCCACAGAAGCCTCTCCAAGTGGGAGTGGGAACCCCTCCTGCCCTGCCCCCCGTACTAACTGCATGTAAGGAGGGAGTCAGTAGGAAGATATGAGGAATAGTCTCTTCTAGAATCATACCTTTTTCCTTCTTATCAGTATTTCAAAAATTGCCAGGCCCCAGAAAGAGAAAGTTGATACAACTTTTGGACAGATGGCTCAGCACACAGTACATTATATTATCACCAAGTCTTACTATGACTGAGGGTTGAGTCAAATAATCATCTCACAGTGGGAATAATAAGCTTCCCCAGGGCTAATCCTGACCCATTTGGGAATTCATAAATGAACCATAAAATTGTAACTGTGCAAGCAGGACTCCACAGAGGCCATGTTTATATATATATATATATATATATATAAATATAAAAACATGCTTTTGGCAAAGCCTGAAAAGCACAGAGTCTCTAATTCTAATCCATCAGCCCATTTAGAAATTGTACCTACTTAAACTCTAGTGGTGTTGGAGAAGACTCTTTAGAGTCCCTTGGACTGCAGGGAGATCCAACCACTCCATTCTAAAGGAGATCAATCCTGGGTGTTCATTGGAAGGACTGATGCTAAAGTTGAAACTGCAATACTTTGGCCACCTCATGCGATGAGTTGACTCACTGGAAAAGACTCTGATGCTGGGAAGGATTGGGGGCAGAAAGAGAAGGGGATGACAGAGAATGAGATGGTTGGATGGCATTACCGACTCGATGGACATGAGTCTGAGTGAACTCCGGGAGTTGGTGATGGACAGGGACGCCTGGTGTGCTATGATTCATGGGCTCGCAAAGAGTAGGACACGACCGAGCGACTGAACTGAACTGAACTGAAACTCTAGTGTAATAGACTATTTGATCTTTATTTTAAGATAACTAAAGATTTCTCAGATTGTACATAGGGCTCAGCTCTATGAGTGAGCAGTTAGGCTCTTTTTGAGTCATTAATTTTAAACCATTTATAGCAGAATTGTTTGCTCTCAATTTATCCTGCCAAGGGTACAGATGCACGAAGATACCTATTGTGAAAAAAGTGAAGTGAAAGTGTTAGTTGCTCAGTTGTGTCTGACTCTGTGACCCCATGGACTCTAGCCTGCCAGGCTCCTCTGTCCATTGAATTCTCCAGGTAAGAATACTGGAGTGGGTTGCCATTCCCTTCTCTAGGGGATCTTCCAGACCCAGGGATTAAACCTTTGTCTGCTGCACTGCAGGCAGATTCTTTACTGTCTGAGCCACCAGGCAACGTACTTACTCTACTAATTCATAAATTGGCTGGAATGATGAAAGGATCTGATCAAATGGCTCTGTTTTCAAATTGTGTGTTCCCAATTGTGGAATTCATTCAATGATGAGTTTTCCTGTCATCACATTGCAAGATTTTAAACAGTATGGAAGTGCAGTGCTTGCACCTGAGAGCAGAAGTGGAAAAAGGACTTGAGAAGGTGCTTCTCTGGCAAGGACGACTGCAGAGAAAGACAGAGAAAGGTGCCATTTAACTGGATCAGCCTGTAGAGGAGTTCTCTGCCTGGACCTGAGAAGACCGCGTCCTTTTATGGTCAATAGAGTTTGCATAAGATCACGATGTTGCAATGCCATCTAGGAAGAAGAGACATACATTTTATTTATTTTTAAAAAAATTTTTAGTTTTTTTTTTATTGGAGGCTAATTATTTTACAATATTATATTGGTTGATTTTGCTATACATTGACATGAATCTGCCCCGGGTGTACATGAGTTCTCCCTCCTGAACCCCCCTCCCACCTCCCTCCTCCATTTATCCTCCTTCTGGGTCATCCCCACACACCGGCCCCAAGCATCCTGTAACATGCATCGACCCTGAACTGGTGATTCGTTTCACATATGACAACATACATGTTTCAATGCCATTCTCCCAAATCATCTCACCCTCACCCTCTCCCATAGAGTCCCAAAGACTGTTCTATACATCTGTGTCTCTTTTGCTGTCTCGTATACAGGATTATCATTTGCATCTTTCTAAATTCCATATATATGCATTAGTATATTGTATTGGTGTTTTACTTTCTGGCTTACTTCACTCTGTATAATAGGCTCCAGTTTCATCCACCTCATTAGAACTGATTCAAACGTATTCTTTTTAATGGCTGAGTAATACTCCATTGTGTATATGTACCACAGCTTTCTTATCCATTCGTCTGCAGATGGACATCTAGGTTGCTTCCAGAGACATACATTTTAAATTACAAGTTGGATGTCATTCGTTACATGCTTAGAAGGGGAGAAAATTTGGTTATGAAAAATTTGGTAAAGCATTAGACTGGGTTAGATGCTGGATCAGATGTGGCAAGACCACATCTATAGAGGTGTGATTTAATTGTGTTAAGGTCTATTTCATCGTCTTTCAAACAGTTCTGGTTCATAGGTTTATTTTTGTTTTTATTGTTTTTTTATTTAAAAATTTTTTTTATGTGGAACCTTTTTTAAAAAATTTAATTTATTTATTTTAATTGGAGGCTAATTACTTTACATTATTGTATTGGTTTTGCCATACATTGACATGAATCTGCCCCGGGTGTACATGTATTCCCCATCTTGAACCCCCCTCCCACCTCCCTCCTCATCCCATCCCTCTGGTTCATCCCAGTGCACCAGTTCCGAGCATCCTGTATCATGCATAGAACCTGTACTGGTGATTTGTTTCACATATGATAATAAACATGTTTCAATGCCATTCTCCCAAATCATCCCACTCTTGCCCTCTCCCACAGAGTCCAAAAGACTGTTCTATACATCGGTATCTCTTTTGATGTCTCATATACAGGGTTATCATTTGCATCTTTCTAAATTCCATATATATGTGTTAATATACTATATTGGTGTTTTTCTTTCTGGCTTACTTCACTCTGTATAATAGGCTCCAGTTTCATCCACCTCATTAGAACTGATTCTAATATATTCTTTTTAATTGCTGAGTAATACTCCATTGTGTATATGTACCACAGCTTTCTTATCCATTCACCTGCAGATGGACATCTAGGTTGCTTCCATGTCCTGGCTATTATAAACAGTGCTGAAATAAACATTGGAGTACATGTGTCTCTTTCAATTCTGGTTTCCTCGGTGTGTATGCCCAGGAGTGCGACTGCTGGGTTGTATGGCAGCTCTATTTCCAGTTTTTTAAGGAATCTCCACACTGTTCTCCATAGTGGCTGTACTAGTTTGCATTCCCACCAACAGTGTAAGAGGGTTCCCTTCTCTCCACACCCTCTCCAGCATTTATTGCATGTAGACTTTTGGATAGCAGCCATTCTGACTGGCGTGAAATGGTACCTCATTGTGGTTTTGATTTGCATCTCTCTGATTATGAGTGATGTTGAGCATCTTTTCATGTGTTTGTTAGCCATCTGTATGTCTTCTTTGGAGAAATGTCTGTTTAGTTCTTTGGCCCTTTTTTTGATTGGGTCATTTATTTTTCTGGAATTGAGCTGCAGGAGTTGCTTGTATATTTTTGAGATTAATCCTTTGTCAGTTGCTTCATTTGCTATTATTTTTTCCCATTCTGAAGGTTGTCTTTTCACCTTGCTTGTAGTTTCCTTTGCTGTGCAGAAGCTTTTAATTTTAATTAGGTCCCTTTTGTTTATTTTTGCTTTTATTTCCAATATTCTGGGAGGTGGGTCTTGGAGGATCCTGCTGTGATTTATTTCGGAGAGTGTTTTGCCTATGTTCTCCTCTAGGAGTTTTATAGTTTCTGGGCTTACATTTAGATCTTTAATCCATTTTGAGTTTATTTTTGTGTATGGTATTCATAGGTTTATTTTTGTTAAGTGGTATGTTTAGGTAAAGTTTGATTTGAATGATAAGTTAAAGGAGTTGCCATAGATTCTTTCCTGAGCTAGATCATCTGGAAGAAAATACACACATCATTTAAAGGAGAAAGAGATGTTGTTCTGGAGTATGTAGCATCACAAATTATACTTACAAGCTAACCCTAAATCAGTGACAACATAATGCTATGTATTTTGTTTCCCCTTCAATTCTCAGACAGGAACAACAGGGGATATAGAAAATAATTCCTGTAATTGTAATGAAAATCATTGAAGCAGCCCATCTGGCAGCCAGCTTTTGAATAATACAGGTATTTTATGGAGCTAGAAGAATCTTCCTGCAGTGCAGGAGACCTGGGTTTGATCCCTGGGTCGGGAAGATCCCTTGGAGAAGGAAATGGCAACCCACTCCAGTATCCTTGTCTGGAAAATCTCATGGACAGAGAAGCCTGGTGGGCTGCAGTCCATGGGGTTGCAAAGAGTTGGCCATGACTGAGTAAAACACACATACGGAGCTACCTGTAGGATTTAATAAGATTCATATGTTTATCCAACCCATAGACATATTATCCTCAGTTGGGGCCTCTGGAGTGATATAAAATCATGACTAGTGTTTTTCATATATATTTGAAATAATAACACCTGGTTTTCATGGTGTGTTAGCTAATTGTATGAGTTGTGGGATTACAAAATTTGTGAAGCATTAC
Source organism: Moschus berezovskii (assembly GCF_049115385.1). Classification (NCBI taxonomy): domain Eukaryota; kingdom Metazoa; phylum Chordata; class Mammalia; order Artiodactyla; family Moschidae; genus Moschus; species Moschus berezovskii. The sequence goes on from NC_142477.1 coordinate 61,043,486, forward strand.
AGATATCCTTTTAATGGAAAAAGCTTAACAAAAGAATGAAAGGCACATTTGATTTTGTGAAATATAACCAAGGGACAAGCAGTAGAAGTCAAATTGAATCCTCCTCAGAGTAACATTTCATTTCTTGTACTTGCATCTCCAGCTATCATTCCACATGTTCATTCCAAGTGCTAATTAAAAAAATTTTTCAGCATTAAAAATTCATTTAATAATTAGGATTGGTGTTAACAGCAACCTTACAATACATTTATCAAAATAGAAATGTGTAATTGTTCCAGGTGTTTTTGGTCACAGACATTTTTGTAATATTAGATATTTCTTCTGCCTCCCTTTCCTTTTTCCCCTAAGTGCCAAAAGTGAAAAGTTAAAGTGTTAGTTGCTCAGTCGTGTTGGACTCTGTGAGACCCCATGGACTGTAGCCTGCTAGGCTCCTCTGTCCATGGAATTCTCTAGGCAAGAATACTGGAGTGGGTTGCCATTCCCTTCTCCAGGGGATCTTCTTGACCCAGGAATCAAATCTATGTCTCCTGCATTGTGGGCAGATTCTTTACTGTCTGATCCACCAGGGAAGCCCCAGTGCCAAAAGGCCAAGCCTATACTTCATGGGAAATAGATGGAAAAACAGTGGAAACAGTGTCAGACTTTATTTTTGGGGGGCTCCAAAATCACTGCAGATGCTGATTGCAGCCATGAAAGTAAAAGACGCTTACTCCTTGGAAGGAAAGTTATGACCAACCTTAATAGTATATTAAAAAGCAGAGACATTACTTTGCCAACAAAAGTCTGTCTAGTCAAGGCTATGGTTTTTCCTGTAGTCATGTATGGATGTGAGAGTTGGACTGTGAAGAAAGCTGATCGCCGAAGAACTGATGCTTTTGAACTGTGGTGTTGTAGAAGACTCTTGAGAGTCCCTTATACTGCAAGGAGATCCAACCAGTCCATTCTAAGGGAGATCAATCCTGGGTGATCATTGGAAGGACTGATGCTAAAGCTGAAACTGCAATACTTTGGCCACCTCATGTGACGAGTTGACTCACTGGAAAAGACTCTCATGCTGGGAAAGGTTGGGGGTGGGAGGAGAAGGGGAAGACAGAGAATGAGATGGTTGGATGGCATCACCGACTCTGCGGACATGAGTTTGAGTGAACTCCGGGAGTTGGTGATGGACAGGGAGGCCTGGTGTGCTGTGATTCATGGGGTTGTGGAGAGTCGGACACGACTGAGGGACTGAACTGAACTGAACTGAACTGAAAGAACTAAAGCTGTCCATAAGACGAGAGAAACCCACATGTTATTACAAAGTTGCTAACATCAGGAAAAAAAAAAAAGAGAATCCCTGTCAATACTCCACAAGCAGAATCTCTTCAATATGTTAACTTTCATAATCCCTTTAGAAGAGATTTCTATGGCATCTGAATTTTGGAAGATCCTGTAGGGCTTTCACTAGAGGGACATATGTTGCAGTGGAGACAGGCAGTGTACTGAGAGTTGTAGCTTCCTCCCAGTTGCATTTTCCACATTGCATTCATCTTATGTGGCCCACCCTGGGGAAGATTTGCTCTACTTTCCCAGGTGGCTTGACTGGAAGGGGGCTTTTCAGGAGCTGGCAATATTCTGTTTCTTGATTTTTAGTGCGGATTACATGGTGAGTTCATTTTATGTGTTTTTTTTTGTATGTGTCACACTTGAACGAAATGTTGAAGAAGTTGAAATATCTTCCTCTCCAGTCGCGATTTCCACATTGCAGTCTAATTATCTGTTACATGACTGTCACCACTATCAGACTGTGAGCATCACTAGTGAAGGAAAGGAAGTAAGTTTGCAGAAAATGTCTAGAGCAGTGCCTGGAACTCATTTGAACTCCCTAGCTGACTGCTTAGTACTCAGTGATTTAATGAAAGGAAAAATGGCTTCCAGTTTCTACTCTGCTTGTGGGTAACTGTTATATTGCACCAAAAAAATCTTGCTAGGTCCACTTGTCATGTAGAGAAATAAGAGATTTCATTACAGAATGGCTAAGACATTTTCCAGTTTTAAAATTCTGTAAGAATATATTAAAATATAAATGTACAAGAAATATTTTAGAATGTTAAATATATCCCATGGTGATGGAAATTAGTAAAAGTAAGGACAACTGAAAAAAAAAGGCAAATAAAAGATGACCTCAAAATATAACTATGGCTTCCAATTTATGAAAATAAATACTGAGTTAATTTCTGAATGTCATACTTTCCAATTTAATTCAATTGTTCATTTTCTGTAAGAGAAAAGCATTTTATCTAACTTAAATGTGTGATGATGAAGCAAAAATAAAAAGGAGCCAATTTCTCTCTAAAATTGTCCTTCTAGACAGGAAGGAAAATAGAGACTGAATGTATCCTCTCACTTGAAAACTGGACAAAATAGATGAAGCAAAGTTTTTCAGACATTGTCTCTCAGGCAACACAGGACATTTATCTCTGAGGGTGGAAAAACAAACAGGGTGAACCCTATGACTTCTCCAGCTTAGTGCCTGGAGTGAGTTCTAGGGGGCAGTATGCATGTGTGTGTGTTAAGTAACGTCTGTTGTGTCTGACTCTTTCTGACCCTATGGACTCTAGCCTTCCAGGGTTCTCTGTCCTTGAGATTTGGAGAATCTCCAGGCAAGAATATTGGAGTTGGGTTGCCATGCCCTCCTCCAGGGGATGTTCCTGACCCAGGGATTGAGACAATGTCTCTTACATCTTCTGCACTGTCAAGCCGGTTCTTTACCACTAGCGCCACCTGGGAAGCCCAGGCTGCAGTACAGGGAAGAGGAAAATGAGGGATCCCAGTGACCTCCATGATTTGAAGAGTTGGAGTTTGGAGTCTGGGGAAGCCAAAATGTCTCTAGTTCACAAAGAGGGAGCTGGATGGGTCTAGAGATCCGTCCTCCTGAGATCTTCTTCTGATTCCTGCTACGTGCTTGTGGGAGACTACACAAGTTTGGAGAAAGAAATGACAAAAGGAGCAGTGGGAACATGTCACAGAGCTGGAAATATTGTTCCAAGCACCTAAGGGTGGAAAATGTCATAGTGCCCAGGACATCAGAGAGATGTCCCGCGTATTGCCTCAGTGGTGCAGCAAACGTAGACCTAAACAAAAGCTACTGAATCCAACCTAACAAATCTTAACAGCAAGCCTCAAAAAACCCAAAACTCTTTCCAAATGATATGACTGTATTCCAGAATAAAGCTTGAAAAATATGAGAATATAAAAATATCCAGCACTCAACAAAGAAAAATTCATCGTGCCTATTATCCAATAAAAAATTACCAGGCATACAGAGAAACAGGATAATATGACCCATAAAAGGAGAAAAATCAGTTAATAGAAACATGCCCATAAGTGACACAGAGGATAAAATTAATAACTAAGGCATTGAAATGATTGTTACAACTATTTCATATTTTCAAGAAAAAGAGGAAACACCACATATGTTAAGTAGAGACATAGAAGATAGAAGAACTATATAAACTTTTCTAGAGATGGAAAGTGGAATATATAAGATGAAAAATATGATGGCTCGGATAAACAACAGATTGGATATTGAAGAAGGAAAAGATTAGTGAACTTGAAGATTTATTAATGGAAGCTATCCAATATGAAACACAGGGGGAAAAAAAACTGAAATAAAGAGTGCATCAGTGAGTCATGGGACTACTTAAAGCAGCCTAATATAAATACAATTGGAACCCTGAAGGAGGAGAGAGGGGTACGATAAGGAGATTAGTATGAATATGCACCCTTGACCTAAACATTCATCTCTACAGAATCCCAGTATATTTCTTATAGACAAGGGAAGAGTGACCTGACTACCCTCATCTCCCCCCAAAATGGTTCGGAAATCACTGGGACTACTACTTATACCAAGGATTTGGTGTGTAAGAACCCAGGAGGCAGAGTGGCTTCAAAGGGTGAAGCTGCCACTCCAGTCTGACTGACCAAGAGGCTTCCATCTAGTGCCTCAGTGGTGGGGCCACTGCAGAACTGCATTGGTGGCCCTGGAAGAGGGTCGTGATTGGGTAGGGCCACTGCAGATAGCTGTCCTGGGCAGCATTCTGCAAAACTATGGGGTTGACAATACCATTCCAGTGGGTCTGGAAGACAGAGCATCAAGTCAAAGAGGGTTATTCTCCAACCTTAAGATCTAATGGAAGTTTTAGCCCATTAGGTTTTGGACTTTATGATCTGGTACTCCTTTCTTCTTTCCTGTTTCTCTCTTTTGGAATGGAATGTCTGTGCTATGCTTGTCTCACCACTGTATTTTGGAAACCCATACATAGTTAGGTTTCAAAGTTTCAAAACTGGAGAGAAATTTTGCCTTAGGCCAAATCAAACCTTGAGTCTCATGCATATATGATTTATTTGATATTTCAACAGGACTTTGGACTTCACACTTAAGAGTTGATGCTGGGACAAATTAAGACTTTTGAAGTAAGATAAGTATATTTTGTGTGTAAGGAGGACATGAGTTTATTTTCTTGGGTTCCAAAATCATTGCAGATGATGACTGCAGCCATGAAATTAAAAGATGCTTGCTCCTTGGATGAAAAGCTATGACAAACCTTGACAATGTATTAAAAAGCAGAGACTACTTTGCCGAATAAGGTCCGTCTAGTCAAAGCTATGGTTTTTCCAGTCGTCATGTATGGATATGAAAGTTGGACCATAAAGAAGGCTGAATGCCAAAGAATTGATGCTTTTAAACTGGTGTTGCCAGTCAGAAGGGCTGCTATCCAAAAGTCTACATGCAATAAATGCTGGAGAGGGTGTGGAGAGAAGGGAACCCTCTTACACTGTTGGTGGGAATGCAAACTAGTACAGCCACTATGGAGAACAGTGTGGAGATCCCTTAAAAAACTGGAAATAGAACTGCCATATGATCCAGCAATCGCACTCCTGGGCAAACACACTGAGGAAACCAGAATTGAAAGAGACACATGTACCCCAATGTTCATCGCAGCACTGTTTATAATAGTGAGGACATGGAAGCAACCTAGATGTCCATCTGTGGACGAATGGATAAGAAAGCTTTGGTACATATACACAATGGAGTATTAGTCAGCCACTAAAAAGAATGCATTTGAATCAGTTCTAATGCGGTGGATGAAACTGGAGCCTATTATACAGAGTGAAGTAAGCCAGAAAGAAAAACACCAATACAGTATACTAACTCATATATATGGAATTTAGGAAGATGGAAATGATAATCCTGTATACAAGACAGCAAAAGAGACACAGATGTATAGAACAGTCTTTTGGACTCTGTAGGAGAGGGCAAGGGAGGCATGATTTGGGAGAATGGCATTGAAACATGTATATTATCATATGTGAAACGAATCACCAGTATAGGTTCGATGCATGATACAGGATGCTCGGGGCTGGTGCACGGGGATGACCCAGAGGGAGGATAAGGGGAGGAGGGAGGTGGGAGGGAGGTTCAGGAAGGGGAACTCATGTACACCCGGGGTGAATTCATGTCAATGTATGGCAAAACCAACCAATATAATATTGTAAAATAATTAGCCTCCAATAAAAAAAATAAACTGGTGTTGGAGAAGACTCTTGAGAGTCCCTTGGACAGCAAGGAGATCAAACCAGTCCATCCTAAAGGAAATCAGTCCTGGGTGTTCATTGGAAGGACTGATGCTGAAGCTGAAACTCCAATACTTTGGCCACCTGATGCTAAAAGCCAACTTATTAGAAAAGACCCGGTTGCTGGGAAAGGTTGAAGACAGGAGAAGGGGATGACAGAAGATGAGGTGGTTAGACGGCATCATTGACTCAGTGGACATGAGCTTGAGCAAGCTTCAGGAGATAGTGAAGGACAGAGAAGCCTGGCGTGCTGCAGTCCATGGGGTCACAAAGAGTCAGACACAACTGAGTGGCTGAACAACAACAGAGGCTGGAATGCTTTGGACAGAATGTATGTGACCCCCTCCCCCGAGATTCTTATATCAAAGTGTGCGTCCTAAGGGGGTAGTATTAGGAGATGGGGCCTTTGGGAGATGATTAGGTCATGAGGGTGGAGATTTCACAAAGGGGATTAGTGGTCTCATAAAAAGACCCCAGAGAGTGCTCTCATCCCTTCTGCCATTTGAGCACACAGTAAGAAGGCAGCTGGCTATACCAGAAAGTAGGTTCTTACCAGAATCTGCTGTCATCTTGACCTTAGACTTCCTAGCCTTCAGAGATGCACAATGTAAATATTTGTAGTTTAATACATCCAGCCTATGGTATTTTAAAAATTTTTATGTAAGCCTCAACAGATGAAGATATCATCTCTTAAACTTGGGAAATTAGGCTTCTTTTCATTCTCTGACCGTCTTCTTTCTTCTCCTACCCCACTGTCACTTCTCCATAAGTTGATAATCGTTTTCCTGTAGTGTCTTGGCTGGGAGTGGGAAGGATAATTATACTGCTTTTAGCTTCCAACTGAGACAAAAAAATACCCCACCAGTTGGAACTAAGATAGTGTTTTTCCTGTGTTTTATAATTATGTTCTTGGTCCTGTTTGAGTATTAGAAAAGCTATGCTTCGGCATCTGGCTGTCAGGTGTTATCTAATGTGTGTGGGAATGCTTTCTCCCAGTAGTCTAGATTTCTTCCCTGCCAGGCCCATAGTGGACTGTACTTCTTGGTCACATTGTGGGTAGGTGGGGCCATGTGATTGATCCTGGCCAATGAGTTGTGAGAATGAACTGTGCCACTTTTGGACTGGGTCACGAGCCAGTGATGTAAGTTCATTGGGTTTTAGGGATAATGGTTGTTTTATCAGCTCAGGTTCCTGAGTGATGATGAGTAGAGCCTATCTGTAGTTGGACCTGTAGTATAAGTCAAAAATTCACCTTTGTTTATTTTAAGCCATTAAAACTTACTTCCACAAAAAAATAAAAGGTATTTGTAAGACTGTTTCATTTCCATAAAATGTTTTTAAAATATTTTTAAAAAATATGAATATTTAAATAACTAAAAGTGGTAGAGAAAATGTATAGTTTTAGTTTTTTCTTTTTTTAAATATGCAGTAGAGTGGTAATACAGAAAACTCATTGACTTTAGGGTCAGACACTAGGGTCAAATCAACTTTGTCACCTCAAAGTCAAGGCAGATAATTCTCTGAGCTTCTCAGATGAAGAGGACAAACTTCTGTCTGAATTGCTATGATTTTTAAGCAAGATCATATATAAATTTTCCTGGAGAAGGAAATGACAACCCACTCCAATATTCTTGCCTGGGAAATACCATGGACAGAAGGAGCCTGGTGGACTACAGTCCATTGGGTGGCAAAAGAGTTGGACACAACTTGGTGACTAAACAAACACAATATATTAATTACCTGGCTCAGCAAAACAAAGTAGTTATCATTTATTTAGTGATTAATGCATAACCTCAGATATGCCAATGACACCACCCTTATGGCAGAAAGTGAAGAAGAACTAAAGAGTCTCTTGACGAAAGTGAAAGAGGAGAGTGAAAAAGTTGGCTTAAAGCTCAACATTTAGAAAACTAAGATCATGGCATCTGGTTCCATCGCTTTATGGCAAATAGATGGGGAAACAGTGGCAGAGTTTATTTTTTTGGCTCCAAGATCACTGTAGATGGTGACTGCAGCCATGAAATTAAAAGATACTTGCTCCTTGGAAGAAAAGCTATGACCAACCTAGACAGCATATTAAAAAGCAGAGACATTCCTTTGTCAACAAAGGTCCATCTCGTCAAGGCTATGGTTTTTCCAGTAGTCATGTATGGATGTGAGAGTTGGACTATAAAGAAACCTGAGGTTGAAGAATTGATGCTTTTGAACTGTGGTGTTGGAGAAGACTCTTGAGAGTCCCTTGGACTGCAAGGAGATCCAACCAGTCCATCCTAAAGGAGATCAGTCCTGGGTGTTCATTGGAAGGACTGATGTTGAACTGAAACGCCAATACTTTGGCCACCTGATGCGAAGAGCTGACTCATTGGAAAAGACCCTGATTCTGGGAAAGATCAAGGGCAGGAGGAGAAGGGGATGACAGAGGATGAGATGGTTGGATGGCATCACTGACTCAATGGACATGAGTTTGGGTAAACTCCAGGAGTTGGCAATGGACAGGGAGGCCTGGTGTGCTATGATTCATGGGGTCGCAAAGAGTCGGACATGACTGAGCGACTGAACTGGGCTCCAAGGAGATCCAACCAGTCCATCCTAAAGGAGATCTGTCCTGAGTGTTCATTGGAGGGACTGATGTTGAAGCTGAAGCTCTAATATTTTGGCCACCTGCTGCCAAGAGCTGACTCATTGGAAAAGACCCTGATGCTGGGAAAGATTGAAGGTGGTAGGTGGTTGGATGGCATCACTGACTCAATGGACATGAGTTTGGTAAACTTGGAGTTGGTGATGGACAGGGAGGTCTGGTGTGCTGCAGTCCATGGAGTTGCAAGGCGTTGGGCACGACTGACCAACTGAACTGAACTGAGGCAATGGTCTAAACTCTTTATATCTACTGCTATGGACTGACTTGCTTTTCCTCAAAATTCATGTGTTTGAAGACCTAACCTGCAATGTGACTGTATTTGGGGATGGGATCTTAGGGAGGTAATCTGGATTAGAAGAGGTCATGAGGTCATGATGTAATTAGGTGCTTTATAAGAAGAGGAAGAGGGAGATTGCTGACTCCTCCACATGAGGACACAGTGAGAAGGCAGATATCAGAAGCCAGAAAGAGAGCTGTCACCAGGAACTAAACCCTATTGGAACCTTGATCTTGGACTTAGGCCAGAGATATGAGAAAACAGTTTAAGTTATTTAAATTGCCCAGCCTCTGGTGTTTTGTTATAGTGACTCAAGCAGATTAATGCACACATTAATTCATTTAATCGTCACACCAGCTCTTATTATCCCCTTTTTACAGATAAAAAGACTCAAAGAAGCAAGTGACTTTCCCAAGTCTGCACAGTGATTCCAACCTATCCATTCAGACTCCAAACTCATGCTCTTAACCACTGTGCGATATATGAAAACACAGGTGTAAATCCTCAAAGTTAATCTGTGCTAGCTCTGACAGTCTCACTCTCCAGGAGGAGCACTGCCCACTGAACGAGGGGCCCCTCAGGGGTACAGAGTTTAGAGTGGTTGGCATAGTCATTTGCTTGCTTGCTTATAATGTGGGAAGCAATAACATCTGTGTTGTTTCTGAATCCAGACGGGAAGGTTCCATTTGGGGGTATGAGGTTGGGAAACAGATAGACAAAACATTCAGTTTGGCTCCTTACCAATGAGAGGGGCCTGAAGAGTCCAAGCATGAGTTCTTTGCACCCCAGTGTGGGCAGCTGTGGAGTACCTGCCACCCCCGCCTCCCCGTAATGCTGCTGCTGACCTTGAAGGAAGCACATTTCTGTACTGAGGGGACCCAAACCTGTTGAGTAATTGTGCATCCAGTGGTTCCTTCATCCTGTCTCTAAAAGCAAAATTGGTCTTTGTGTAGACACAATGCTAATGTCATTCTCTTTCCCCTGCATACAGAGGCCCAGATGGGTTTGTGGTGCCTTGAGGACAAGGCTTCAGTAGGAGATTATTCTAATCACCAACTCATAGGCCTGAGACTTTGAGTTCTATGTAGGTAAGTCTACAGTCTTTCATAAACACGAAATTAAATGCAAACATATTTTTGTATTGTCATCACTTTGAAGAGATTTATCTTTCAAAGCAAAGTATTATCTCTAACTCATAAATTCAGTCCATGCTTCACTTAAAGAGTGTTTGTTTTTCTAAATCTAATCCTCAGAAATCAGCCATGAGGCTCCCAAATATTTCAATCTTTTTAATGACACTTGCTTTAAATTCAAATCCCTTTTCTCAGTATCTCTTTAAAATAGTCGAGAATCCCTGTCATTTTTCAATTATTCCTGGGATGTTAAGAGGATTTGGAAGTTATCTATTAATGAGCCCTGCTCCCCTCTCGTTCCACCTAGCAGCTCTCCACTGGAGGGAGGAGGGTGAAAACGTATATGACCCCGGATTCGGGAAAGGAGGGTGGACTGATCTAAGTTGCCATGCTGTAGATATTGAAATAGATGACATTTTGGTCACAAGCTTACTACCCACATTTCAGTTCCCTAAGGAGAGATGTTTGATATTTGAGTTTGGAACAAATTTAAGAAAATGAGCAAGCCAGTCCCCATTTCTTGAGCATTCACAATGTACAAGGTGTCAGGCTAGGAACACTGCAGCGTATCATTAAATCTTTGCGGTAATCCCATGAGTATTATGATTACTCACCATTAAACAGTGAGTAAATGGAGGCTTAGATAACTTCCTTAATTAGAAGGGGTGAAGTTGTGAAGCTAGTGGTATAGCCAGGATTGAAACCAAGTCGGTCTGAGTCCAGCAACTTAGTTTTTCACTTCATGTAATGCTCCTTTTATTCAACATCGATTATTGAGGAGAATCAAAGAGAGGCGTCAGAAGACTTTTCCTCACTTCTCTACTGAAAGATAACAAGAACTTCAGTTTTTAATGTATTCATCTGACGTTTCCTAAGCCCCTGTGGTACGAGGGGTGGTCTGATCCGATGGCATATCAGGGGAAGCATGTCATGGACACTGCTGGAGCATTAGCATTTCACATGTGGACTCTAGCAGAACAAAACCTTCTCTTTTCCCACTTACAACAAGACTTAGAATGTAAACAAGATCCCTCAGCTGATGGGCACTGAAGTGCTGAGACAGTAGTTTAAAGTTCTAAATAGGTTTTCAGACTTTTCCAAAGATTACCTGGGGATATTTCAAAATTCAATCCAGTAAGTGTTTATAAAATATTGATAACATGTCAAGTCCAGGATTGGTACTAAGGAGACAGAGATGAGTAAGACCTCTTCCCTGTCCTTGAGGAGTTCTCCATCTAATGGGGGTTGTTTATCTGTTTCAGATGCAAATACAGAGATTCTGTTACACACAAATCAATAAATGGGTGAATGCTTCTACCCTGAATAGGGTTTGAAAGTGTTAACATAAAAGTCTGCTGTAAAATATCATAGGAGAAAAAGGTATATATAATGAATAAAAAGGGGAAAGAAAAAGGTTAGAGTAGTGAAATTAAGCCTGGGAAATTATTAGTGCATGAGGCATAGCCAGGTGTTCAGTTCAGTATTTTGTGGTCATCGGGTCTTAAGCTTCCTAGCTGTCAAAGTAAAAAGGGAAACACAATCAGTCGTAAGGTTTACAACAGTCTCTTCACATGCTCATACCTATTGCTCAAGAGAGGCATGTAAAAACTGGCATCAGAACCTGAGAAAATTTTTTGCTCGGAGTCTTCTTAAATGAGACTCATATGAAATAGTGACCCATATTCTCAAAAAAACACAGCACATTCAAGTAATAAACACAAGAGGTATTTCCAAGTGGCCACTTACTAGCTCACCTGGTAAGTTAATAGTGCCAAAGAGAAATTCTGAAAATAAACACCTCTAAAGGTCAAAATGGTTAAGTCCAAGGGCCAAGGTACTATTTATTGTTCTCACTCAACCTAGGGGCTAGAAAGTTACCTCTGTCTGGGCCATGTATTTTGAGATGATCTCTGTTCTAAATCTGTCAGCTCCTTGGGAGGAGAGAATTTTGCTGCTTTACCATTTTTATACCAGGTATACTCAACCTTGAGCAGCTTGGTCACCTGCCTGTGGGTTTTTGTTTTTTTTTTCATGGTTATCACATGCTTTAGAGTGAAACAGATTGGGGTTGTTGTGCTTCTCCCCTTACATTGTGTCACTATGGGCAGTTTGCTTAGACTGCCTAGGCTTCAGTTCTTCTCTCCTGTGAATTGGGAGAGGAATACCTGCTTCACAGGTTTACTGGGAGAAGCAGGTGAGGTCATGTATAATCACAGAGCTCTGTGCTGAGGGGAGAGCAAACACTCAACAGTAGCTATCAAGGAGGTGAAACTACTGATAATGATGTCACTCTTTTTTTTAAAATCCTGCTGGAGTCTTTTTTTTTTTTTTATGTAGTTAATTTATTTTTTATTGGAGGCAAATTATTTTACAATATTATATTGGTTGGTTTTGCCATACATTGATATGAATTTGCCCCGGGTTTACATAAGTTCCCCCTCCTGAACCCCCCTCCCACCTCCCTCCTCCCTTTATCCTCCCTCTGGGTCATCCCCGCATGCCAGCCCCGAGCATCCTGTAACATGCATCGACCCTGAACTAGTGATTCGTTTCACATATGACAACATACGTGTTTCAATGCCATTCTCCCAAATCATCCCACCCTCACCCTCTCCCATAGTGTCCCAAAGACTGTTCTATGCATCTGTGCCTCTTTTGCTGTCTCATATACAGGGTTATCATTTGCATCTTTCTAAATTCCATATATATGTGTTAGTATACTGTATTGGTGTTTTTCTTTCTGGCTTACTTCACTCTGTATAATAGGCTCCAGTTTCATCCACCTCATTAGAACTGATTCAAATGTATTCTTTTTAATGGCTGAATAATACTCCATTGTGTATATGTACCAAAGCTTTCTTATCCATTCATCTGCAGATGGACATCTAGGTTGCTTCCATGTCCTGGCTATTATAAACAGTGCTGCAATGAACATTGGAGTACACGTGTCTCTTTCAATTCTGGTTTCCTCGGTGTGTATGCCCAGGAGTGCGATTGCTGGATCATATGGAGTCTTTTTATTTATTTATTTGGCTGTGCTGGGTGTTTGCTGCTCTGTGGGCCTTTCTCTAATTGCGATGAGCGGGAGCTCCTCTCTAGTTGTGGTGCTTGGGCTTCTCATTGCAGTGGCTTCTCTTGTGGAGCATGGGCTTTCAGGTGTTGGGGCTTCAGGAGCTCAAAATTTGGGGCATATGGGCTTAGATGCTCTGCAGCATGTGGGATCTTCCCGGATCAGGGATCAAAACAGTGTCTCCTGTATTGGCAGGCAGATTCTTTACCACTGAGCCACCAGGGAAACCCTCATTCATTGTATTTAGATTGCAGGGGAATGGCCTTTTTCCTTTCATGGCTTTAGTGTCATCAAACAACTTTTATTATGTTAGTATATTTTTGTTAGGTTTTATTCCTACTAAAGATTCAGTGTAGCATTTCTAATACTTTGTTTAACTTTGTTTAATTTTTAAATATAATCCTAAAGCTTTATAGCTAAGAGCCAATATAAACACTTGATTATCTCAGATTTATGAAAGAAAAGGCAAAATAAAATGAAGCAGAACAAAGCCATTTCAGACCAAAAGAAGCTTCACCAGGCTTTCCCAAGACCCAATGTTAGCATCCAATAGAAAACAACATCCACAGCTTAAAGATATGTGCTGGAGACCTGTGAGGCTGTAGATCTAATTTAGTTAAAATTAAGATTTATGGAAGGAGTGATTTCATTGATGCCCTTGGTTAATAGACAAGTACTAATTTGCATATCTTGACAATGTATATTCAAAGCAGGTGATGAAGGCCTGCTCTATAAAGGCTCAGAAAGCAAATTGCTGACTGACCTTGGACTATGTAGGCAGGCATGTGTCAAGTCCACATATCTGTGTCTCTTACAAAAAGGCCTGTAGCTCTTTAAGTGCTCATAAATATAAATGCATGCTTGCTCTGTTTTTCTTATCTTAGAATCTGTTGATTGTTCAGCCTTTCTCAGGTTAGGGGGCAGAGGGGTCAGCTAAGCCTCTGACCCCCCTCTCAGTCAGTTTTCAGGGGACAAATCCTAGTAGACTTCAGAGAGATGTGAGTCAACATTATGTGGCTTCGTTGAGCTTCCCTGGAAATAGGAATAATTTGAATTTCAATGACTATTTGTTGAACGTCAGAGCTCTGTGAACTTGAATCAGTAGCCATGATTTGAGTACCTTCAGTATGGCGTGTTGCATGGCATAAAGTCACATTGCCCCAGTCCTATTTCATATTTTGATTTGGATGGTGGACTAGAGAACATCTCATTAAGTGTCCAAATTAGATCATTTTAAGTAAGTGGCTTGAGTACCTGGTAAAGAAAGATTGAATTTCAAAGTAACCTTAGAGAATGAGTCATCAACAGAGGAAGGTTAGGCATGATTTTTTATATGTATATACCCCTTCTCCCCTCCCACACATGAGATCATCATATCCACAGTGTCTGTGGGTACTTGGCACAGGCTGACACTAAATAAATACCAGTTTAATTGAAGTGGCCTAGCAGCAACTAAAGGATTCACTTAGGAATGCTTTTCTAGCAACTTGGATCACAAAGGATCTGAAGTTCAGGATATTTTTCTTATCAACTAAAAAGTAAACTTTGTAATTTTCAGCTGTTCTCTGTGCTAGCTCCTCTGGTTGCCAAAATGAAACCTCAAAACAAAACCATAGAACAACAAAGAAACAAAAACTGGTGGTCTTTTTTTAAAAATAATTTTACTTTATTTATGGCTGTGCTGGGTCTTTGTTGCCATGCAGGCTTTTCTCTAGTTGTGGCGAGCGGGCTGCTCTTCCTTGCAGTGGGCAGGCTTCTCATTGCAGTGGCTTCTCCTGTTGCGGAGTAGGGCTCTAGGGTGCTCAGACTTAAGTAGTTGTGGTTCTGGGGCTCTAGAGCACAGGCTAAATAGTTACGGAGCATGGGCTTAGTTGCTCTGTGACATGTGGGGTCTTCCCCGCCCAGAGATCAAACCCGTATCTCCTGCATTAGCAGAGGGATTCTTTACCACTGAGCCACCAGAAAAGTCCACTGCTGTTCTTTTTACTGCTTTTGTTTCCTCTTTCCTTTATCTGGAACATGCAGTTAAGGCTACACCTAGGAGATGTTGATGTAACTTCTAATTTAGATTTGGGGACTGATTGTGGTGGGCCTCGTTCCCATTAATTGTTGCCACAAAATTCCTCCACACACAGGTAAACACTGGGTCCTCAGTAATTCTGGCCCATGTTCTTCCTCCCCAAAGAAAAAACAGTTGGAACAGACACAACCATTGGAATCATGGATAGCTAAAATCCTCTGGGTGGCAGAGTTTGGTGAACTGTAATGAACTGTTAGAAGACCAAGTTCAGGGGGAGGGGTGTCTTGTTGAAGGTGCTCCCTGCCAGATGCCCAAATAGGGTGCCTCTGTTCATGGGACTGGCCGACTCTGGGAGGCAACCTTCCCTGGTACCTGCCAGTTCATATTCATATCTTGCCCTGGAAGTTTCTTTTGCTTTGTGACCTTGGATGTTGTCTTAGTTATTTACCTCACTACTTATTCTAACCCCCTAAATGTTTCCTTTCAGTGTTCACCTTTTATTTTTTTAAGCTTTAAATAAAATTTACCCAGGCTAGAGAACTAAGGCACAACTTGAAACAAAATCTCACTTTCTTTGTGGATTTTCTCAGTGTCTTTAGATGGTTCCATTATTTTCATCAGTTAGGCTAAATTTAGAGAAAAAAGAGATTTGAAACAAGTAATTGTTAACTCTCAGTGGACTAGATAAAATCATTGTTCAGCTTTTCTTTCTTATCTGTCTTTGCTTTTTTTTTGATAGAAAAGTTTATTTTGAACTCTGGAGCTCTAGAAGCCAAGTTTTGGTGAAAAACAAACCCAGGATTAAATATAAATAGGTACTTGTCCTTAGTATCATGATACCTATTTCCCAGAACTGAAATGCAAATTAAATGGTCTGATTTATGTAATGCTCTTAGGATGGTTCATGTAATACAACAAGGACTTAGTAAATGGCAGTCATATCATCAACAAAATGGAAAGACAGCCTACTGAACGGAAGAAAGCATTTGCAAATTTATATCTGAAAGGAGTTAACATCCAAAATATACAACTCAATAATAACAAACCAAACAATCTAATCAAAAAGTAGGCAGAGCATCTGAATAGATATTTTTACAAAGTAGATAAACCGATAGCCAGCAGATCCATGAAAAGATGCTCAGCATCACTAATCACTAGGGAAATGCAAATCAAAATGAGATTTCACTTCTTATTTACTAGAATGGGCATCACTGAAAAGAAAACATCAAATGCTAGTGAGGATGTGGAGAAAAGGGAACTCTTGTACACTTTTTTTGGGAATGCAAACTGGTGCAGCCACTATGGAAAACAGTATGAGATTCATCAAAAAATTAAAAATAGAACTATTTGGTTGGCCGGAAAGTTCATGTGGTTTTTCTGTATGATGTTATGGAAAAGCATGAACTATATTTTTGGCTAACCCAATATCATGTGATCCAACTCTTCTGCTGATGGTGGTGGTTTAGTCACTCAGTCATGTCCGACTCTTGTGATCCCATGGACTGTAGCCTACCAGGCTCCTCTGTCCATGGGATTCTCCAGGCAAGAACACTGGAGTAGGTTGCCATTTCCAACTCTTCTATCTCTGGGTGTTTATCTGAAGAAAATAAAAACAATAAAAAAAAAAAATCAAACAAAAAACAAAAATCAAAAAAATCAAAACTCAAAAAACAAAAAAAAAATCAGAAAGACATGTAACTCCATGTTCATTCCAGAGTTATTTACAGTAGTCAAGATATGGAGACAACCTAAGTTTCCATTGGTAGGTGAATGGATAAAGAAAATATGGTGTGTGTATATATGTATGCGCATGTGTGTATACACACATGCATATACATATAAACAGAATATTATTTAACCATAAAAAGAACGGAATCTTGCCATTTGTGACAAAGTGGTTGGACTTTGAGGGCATTATGTTAAGTGAAATAAGTCAGAGAAAGACCTATACCATGTGATCTAACTTATATGTGGAATCTAAAAATAAAACCCAAACCAAGCTCATAGATATAGTGGTCAGATTGGTAATTACCAGAGTTAGGGAGTTGAAACTGGGTGAAATGAGTGAAGAGGGCTGAAGGTACAAGCTTCATGGAATGTAATATACAGCATGTATATTTTAAATATATTGCATATTTAAAATTTGCTCAAAGAATAAATCTTAAAAGTCTTCATACACGAAAAATATTTCTTGTAACTATGTGTGGTGATGAATGTCATTTTTAGACTTATGGTGGTCATTTTCCACTATATATGAATATCGAATCATGATGTTGTACATATGAAACTAATATAATGTTATACATCAATTATACCTTAACCAAAAAAAACTACTGACATAACCACAATGAGAGAATAATTCTTTCAAATCACATTAGATATTGTTTTAACTATATATTTTAATACAATATGTTCTAACTATAAGTGAACAACCCAAACAATGGGTTGGTAATTAAGTCATTACCAAATATTGTTATTAGATTTGAGATTTGAGACTTGATTAAAAACTATCAGATTTTTAACTTGTTTCCATTTGAGCAACTACCCATTTACGCTTCATGTACCTATTGGTACAGTTGGTCACAAGAAAAGTTAAAAGCCATGCAGGCAGTACCACGTCTTGCATTGTAGTTTTCCTCATGGAATGGGAGTAAGTTAGACTCTGAGGAGAGCATTATGTGAAACTGCTAAGTGCTGAAGAATTGATGCTTTTGATCTGTGGTGTTGGAGAAGACTCTTGAAAGTCTCTTGGACTGCAAGGAGATCCAACCAGTCCATCCTAAAGAAGATCAGTCCTGAATATTCACTGAAGCTAAAATTCCAATACTTTGGCCACCTGATGTGAAGAACTGACTCACTGGAAAAGACCCTGATGCTGGGAAAGATTGAAGGCAGGAGGAGAAGGGGACGACAGAGGATGAGATGGTTGGATGGCATCACTGACTCAATGGACAGGAGTTTGAGTGAACTCCGGGATTTGGCCATGGACAGGGAGGCCTGGTGTGCTGCAGACCATGAGGTCACAAAGAGTCGGACAGGACTGAGCAACTGAACTGAATAGGAAGCCAGGGAGGGCTTTAGACAGGGGAATGAGGTCCTAGGATTTAGCTTTTCAAAGATTATTGTGGACTTACTCTAGAGAGTAGGGGGCATGAAGGTGGGATGGGTAGGCCGCATCACAGCTTAGGCTCAGCTTAGACTGAGTGGTTTGGATGGGACAGCTAGGAAGACAGAGGGAGGAGGGTTGGGTATGATTGGAAGTGGAGTAGGATGATGTGTTGGTGGATTGGGTACCGTGAGGTGAGGAAAAGAGGGGGTCAAATATCATTCCTGGGTTTTTGACGTGAGCAGCCCAAGGCGAGTCCATTCCTAAAGTGGAAACTGTTCCCTATTTGTGTGTGACAGCAGGAGTCCCTTTTTCTATACTGCCTTAACGAGTCATAACACACCAGTGTCTGTGAAGCACAGAATGAGAACACTGATAAAAGTGAAAGAGGAGAGTGAAAAAAGTTGACTTAAAACTCAACATTCAGAAAACTAAGATCATGGCATCTGGTCCCATCACTTCATGGCAAATAGATGGGGAAACAGTGGAAACAGTGGCAGACTATTTTTTTGGGCTCCAAAATCATTACAGATGGTGATTGCAGCCATGAAATTAAAAGACGCTTACTCCTTGGAATGAAAGTTATGACCAACCTAGACAGCATATTAAAGAGCAGAGACATTACTTTGCCACCAAAGGTCCGTCTAGCCAGAGCTATGGTTTTTCTAGCAGTTGTGTATGGATGTGAGAGTTGGACTATAAAGAAAGCTGAGCGCTGAAGAATTGATGCTTTTGAACTGTGGTGTTGGAGAAGACTCTTGAGAGTCCCTTGGACTGCAAGGAGGTCCAACCAGTTCATCCTAAAGGAAATCAGTCCTGAATATTCATTGGAAGAATTGATGTTGAAGCTGAAACTCCAATATTTTGGCCACCTGATGCGAAGAGCTGACTTATTTGAAACTGCCTTTCAAATTGCTTTTCTTATTTCAAATTTGCCTTTCTCATTTGAAACTAAAGAGACTCTTTAGTTCTCCTTTGTTTTCTGCCATAAGGGTGGTGCCATCTTCATATCTGACATTATTGATATTTCTCCTGGCAATCTTGATCCCAGCTTGTGCTTCATCCAGCCCAGCGTTTCTCATGATGTACTCTGCATATAAGTTAAATAAGCAAGGTGTCAATATATAGCTTGATGTACTCCTTTCCCTATTTGGAACCAGTCTGTTGTTCCACATCCAGTTCTAACTGTTGCTTCCTGATCTGTACACAGATTTCTCAAGAAGCAAGTCAGATAGTCTGGTATTCCCACCTCTTTCAGAATTTTCCAGAGTTTGTTGTGGTCCACAGAGTCAAAGGCTTTGACATAGTCAGTAAAGCAGAAATAGATGTTTTTCTGGAACTCTCTTGCTTTTTCAATGATCCAACGGATGTTGGCAATTTGATCTCTGGTTCCTCTGCCTTTTCTAAATCCAGCTTGAACATCTGGAAGTTCATGGTTCATGTATTGCTGAAGCCTGGCTTGGAGAATTTTGAGCATTACTTTGCTAGCGTGTGAGATGAGTGCAATTGGAGCATTCTTTGGCATTGTCTTTCTTTGGGATTGGAGTGAAAACTGACCTTTTCCAGTCCTGTGGCCACTGCTGAGTTTTCCAAATTTGCTGGCATAGTAAGGGCAGCACTTTTACAACATCATCTTATAGGATTTGAAATAGCTCAACTGGAATTCCATCACTTCTACTAACTTTGTTTGTAGTGATGCTTCCTAAGGCCCACTTGACTTTGCATTCCAGGATGTCTGGCTCTAGGTTGGTGATCACACCATTGTGATTATCTGGGTCGTGAAGATCTTTTTTGTACAGTTCTTCTGTGTATTCTTGCTACCTCTTCTTAATATCATCTCTTTCTGTTCAGTTCAGTTCAGTCACTCAGTCGTGTCCGACTCTTTGCGACCCCATGAATCACAGCACGCCAGGCCTCCCTGTCCATCACCAACTCCTGGATTTCACTCAAATTCATGTCCATCAAGTCGATGATGCCATCCAGCCATCTCATTCTCTGTCGTCCCCTTCTCCTCCCGCCCCCAATCCCTCCCAGCATCAGAGTCTTTTCCAGTGAGTCAACTCGTCGCATGAGGTGGCCAAAATATTGGAGTTTCAGCTTTAGCATAAGTCCTTCCAGTGAACACCCAGGATTGATCTCCTTTAGAATGAACTGGTTGGATCTCCTTGCAGTCCAAGGGACTCTCAAGAGTCTTCTCCGACACCACAGTTCAAAAGCATCAATTCTTCGGCGATCAGGTCCACCCCATTTCTGTCCTTTATTGTGCCCATCTTTGCATGAAATGTTTCCTTGGTATCTCTAATTTTCTTGAAGAGATCTCTAGACTTTCCCATTCTATTGTTTTCCTCTATTTCTTTTCATTGATCACAGAGGAAGGCTTTATCTCTCCTTGCTATTCTTTGGAACTCTGTGTTCAAATGGGTATATATCTTTCCTTTTCTGCTTTGCCTTTCGCTTTTCTTCTTTTCACAGCTTTTTTAAAGGCCTCTTCAGACAGCCATTGTGCCCTTTTGCATTTCTTTTCCTTGGGGATGGTCTTGATCACTGCCTCCTGTACAGTGTCACAAATCTCTGTCCATAGTTCTTCAGGCACTCTTTCTATCAGATCTAATCCCTTGAATCTATCTGTCACTTCCACTGTATAATCATAAGGGATTTGATTTAGGTCATACCTGAATGGTCTAGTGGTTTTCCCTACTTTCTTCAGTTTCAGTCTGAATTTGGCTGTAAGGAGTTCATGATCTGAGCCACAGTCAGCTCCTGGTCTTGTTTTTGCTGACTGTTTTGTTTTGCTTCTCCGTCTTTGGCTGCAGAAAGTATAATCAATCTGATTTCGGTGTTGACCATCTGGTGGCTCCTATTAGACTGAGAATAAACCCAAGCTTTTTCCTTGTCCCTCCCTGTCTCTCTGACTGCATCTCTATTACTGCCCCATTCACTCCATTCTGCCCTGAGCTTTCTCTCTGTCCTTGAGTATGACATTCTCACCTGAAGGCCTTCGCTTGGAGAGCTCTTCTGCAGCTACTGTTTATAGTGAACTCCACACACCACCAACCCTTATATGCTGTATCACTTCTTTAAGTTATTTTTAGAGATCATACCACTATCAGAAATCATGTTGTTCATTTGTTGGTTACTTGTTCCTGGCCTCATCTGGAATGTAATCCTTCTGAATGTTGGGATGTTGTTATATTTCCAAGTTCCCAATGCAGTGTCTGGCATCTCGTAGACACAGATATTTATTGTCTAAGTGAATAAGGTAGTAAATAACATCAGATTCTAGACCTTATACTGTCTTAAAAGTATGACCAAAAATATGGCCACTAATTCTTTTATGATATACTCTTTAGCCATAAAATAAAGCATCATTTTTCTTTTCTGTAATGACAGTTTTAGATGAAATTTTCAAAATTAAAACTTGCTTTTATCCACTTGGGGGCAAATTTAAAACTTCAAATGAGGAAGAATACCTTGGTCTCCATGACTATGCCACTGGAGTTGAAGTGTTATAAAAATATTTTTAGACATTCAATTAAATGCTTTCCTTGAGCCCTGAGGCAGCTTGTAAACATCACACACTAAACAAAAAGTCTTTTCTTCATTTTCTGTTTTACTTTTGAATTATGTATATATTTTGTAAATATACTACATTTATTTTTAAACCCTAAAGCAATTCTAAAAGAATGAATGTCAGAGATTTATTTTTAAAAATTCTGGACAGGCTACACAGAATGTTTTTATTAGATGGTAACTTTAATTAAAGTTAAAATAAACTTTTGGTTGATCAGAAGCCAGTTTAATAATATTTCAGTGTTCTTTCTTTCTTTTTTCTTAAACTAGACTATTTCCTATATGGACTCATGTTTTCAAAGTGGCAGAAACATTTTTCAAATGAAATATTCTAAAGCTCCGATATATAAAGCAAATATCCTGACTTCAATAGTCCTCAGTGACGTGAGCTTTGGAAAAATTACTTAACCTTTCTGAGTCTATTTTCCCTTCTATAAATGGGGATGCCTTGCTGCAAGGATTAAATAAACTAATCCACGTGAAGCTCCCAGCTCAGCATCAGACGCCACAGAGCCTTGATACGTACCTCTTACTTTCTACGTTGCTGTCTCCTTTGCTTTACTCCAGTTACACCCAGCGAGTTCTGCCATGTGCCTAGCACTTGCTTGGTAATGGGTATAACAACAGGGAATAAGACTTGGTGCTTGACTTCAGCCTTAGAGAAGCCCTTTGCATTAGAGACTTTTAGTGTGGCTTGGAGTTTGATGGTACAAGACTTATATCTGTTGATATATCTATTTATCTATCTATAACTATATATGTCAATAAAATACAAGTTTTTACCACATGTTGTAGGCAGGGTTCCAAAGTCAAGTTAAAAAGCATTGCAGAAGACATTTTTTTTTTTTTTAGAAGACAAGTGTTTTTGTGTGATATTCATGATTGTTTGATATGCAGGGTTGCAAAGTCAAGTTTGAAAGCATTGGGATGTGTCAAATTGTATAGGTTTGGTCCTAGAACTTCCAGCCTTTAACCTTGGGAAAATGCACTATGACTTTCTAAAAAAATCTCTGGCAGTTCTGTGCACGTATGAAGGGCTCTCACAGAATATTTGATTTGCAAATATCAAATCAGTAGTACACACATTTTCTGAGACATTAGAGGAAGAAAGAAAATTTCCAGCCAAGACTACCATTCTTCTTTTGTCTGTACTTTGCTGTGTGGGATTCATGTTGGACCCAAAGATGAATTCAATGTTGACAGGTAGTAAAGGGGGTGAGGGAGGCCCTCTGAGAAGAAGAAAGTAGAAAAAGCCTACTTTATTGTGGCATGAGTATTAAGCAACTATTTTCTATGGAATCTTATTAATTATAGTAATTTAGTAAAAGTTAGAATATGAAGAAAACCTAGCATTCAGATAGTATTAGAAAGCTGGATAAAGCCTCCACAAAGTTGTATTCTAAAATTTTTGATTTCTCTGTTGAGGGCTTTTGTAATAATTCTGGATTTCATGCTTCTTATTCCAACCCAGTAGACTTCGTAGGGCATTTTGGTTAAATGTATGATTACCAAGTTTTTCCCATAGAATGGTAAGACTCATTTGACTGAAATCACTAACATTTTAAAAGAAAACACAAGCATGGCCAAGTTTGTGAAGGTTTAAATTTGTTTAGAAGTGATTGTATGTGTGTATGGGGAAGCATTTTTCACTGTTTCTTAAGCGATTTGGTACTTAGTTTCTTCCTACCTCCTCCCTATCTAATTTACTTTATTTCAGCTCTCCTGTACTAGGTGTTTTTGCCAGGAGCCACAAGGCCTTCAGTCTTTGTGCTGTCCTCACCCTGGCTTTCTGGTGTTCCATCCCTCCCCATTTCCTTTCCATCTGTTTGGATGGATCGCCATATTGACTTTCCAGATGTTTGGGCTTGAACTGGACAAGTATCTATTTTGGATTCAGTCCCTCCTTTGCCCTTGCTGGAGTAGAAACTCACCAGTCTGTTAAATCAGTGCTTATGGGAAAAGCTTAGAGGATACTGAAAGGGCTTTGCTTCATTTCCCCAATTCTATACAGGGGCTTTCTCAAGATCAAAGTCCATCTTTAAAGACTACAGTTCAGTGTTTCCCAGTCTTTCTACCACCAATAGTCTCTCTTACAATTTTCTTTCCTTATCCTATTTTTTTAAAAAGAGTTTTGTCTACCAAAATGTGTAACCAAGGTTATAGTTTCCTATCAATTAAAGTTTATGTTTAGCTTGATATAAGTATTAATATCTGCACCCTAGTTGGTGTGAGTACAATCATGAACAAATAAACTTGATGTTTTAGCCTGTGCATTTACATTTTGATAAATGTATTAATTATAAAGAGAATTTTGATACTAAAAAGTTCTAGGACCCCAAGTGGATTAGGGAGCCCAGGATGGGAAAATCATTTAAACTAAAGAAATGATTCTAAAGGTAAAGATTTCAGTAGGTGGTATTATTTCAGGCTCATTGGGAGATTTTAAAGGGAAATGGGAATTTGACCTGCTGCTCAATTCATACTGAATGAACACTTGCTGGTATTTATTAACACATAGCTTCCCTTACTCTCACGCATGCTTACCTGTGATATGTATGAAAATTTTCTCCTTGCAGAGGTATAGTTTAGGGAGACGTTTTCTTTGAAATATAATTTTGTGTGATAATTTGTGATATGAACTTAATCGTCACTCTTCTCCAAAGTTAGCAAATAGTAGAGGATAATTTTAAACTAGTCCTACATGGGTTTCAAAAAATATACTAAGTATCAAGGATTGAATGATTAAGACAAGACAAATGCCAAATTTTCCCTACCTTCCATTCCCTCCAAAAGATGGTTTTGTTAGCACCATTTTCCAGCAGGGGAAATCCTTAACCACACAAGTTGTGTTTATTATTGAGGACTGACCTTTCTACTTGTGGCAATTTGAAGAAATAAAGGACCTAACACTTTATAATATTTACGGAGAGCCAAGAAAGAGTCTGAATTATTACGGGATGCAACAAACTGGAAAGTCAGGAGCTAGAGTGGAGGAATCTTTATAAATAGCTATGAGAAACACCTCAGAGTTAGTGTTGAAAGAGATGTTTCATATCTAAATTGCTGGCAGATTTTACTAATGGAAACACATTAGTACTAGAACAAATTGTATGTTTTTCAGATATCAACAATAAAGGAGAGGAGAGATAAGTTTCAGTTCAGTTCAGTTCAGTCGCTCAGTCGTGTCTGACTCTTTGCGACCCCATGAATCACAGCACGCCAGGCCTCCCTGTCCATCACCAACTCCCGGAGTTCACTCAAACCCATGTCCATCGAGTCGGTGATGCCATCCAGCCATCTCATTCTCTGTCGTCCCTGTCTCCTCCTGCCCCCAATCCTTCCCAGCATCAGAGTCCTTTCCAGTGAGTCAACTCTTCGCATGAGGTGGCCAAAGTATTGGAGTTTCAACTTCAGCATCAGACCTTCCAATGAACACCCAGGATTAATCTCCTTTAGAATGGACTGGTTGGATCTCCTTGCAGTCAGGCTTAAGAAAAAAAAACACATTCTTGAAATGCTATGTGCTAAAGACTGAGAGCGAAAGAATTGTTGGAAACAGCAAGAAAGTAACTCTCAGGGTACTTGGAAAATAGGATAGCAGATATGAAAGAAGTCATTGTTGAAGAAGAAATTGTTATACATTTATTTTTTGAACTTAATTGGAACCAGCAGATTTTTTTTCTAAATAAGCACTTAATTTTAGAGTTGTTTTCAATAAGCAGAAAAATTGCAGTTGGCAGAGACTTCTCATATACCCCATATTCAATTTCCTCTATTATTAACACTTTACATTAGTATATTTACCATAGTTAATGAATGAATATTGATACATTATCTCAGACTGATGTCCATACAGTTTATTTGAATTTCCTGCTTTCCCCTATGTCCTCTTTCTGCTCTCAGGTCCCTTCCAGGATACTATGGGACATTTGTTGTCATGTCTCCCTTGGATTCCTCTAGGTTGTGATAGCTTTTCAGACTTTTATTATTTTTGATGACCTTGACAGTATTGAGGAGTAGTGGTCAGGTATTTGGAAGAATGTACCACACTTGGGCTTGGTCTGATGTGCTTCTCATGATTACGCCGGGGTTGTGGGTTTGGTGAAAAAGACCATAAAGTGCCATTCTCATTACACACTATCACGGTGACGTATCGCTGTCGGTGGGAACCTTGACTACCTGGTTGTAGTAGTGTGTATTTTTCAGGTTTCTCCATTGCAGGATGACTTTTTTTCTCCTTTCCCATACTTTTTGGAATGAAGCTACTATACATCGCCATTAGCTAAAAAGTGGGGAGGTATTTGGAATTCTGCATGAGAGATTGTCTGCTCTCCCCACTTATTTATTTATTCAATCATTTATTCATATCAATGTGAACTCATGGATATTATTTCATATTTGGGGTCATAAATCACTGCTTTATTTGTTTGTTCAAATTGTTCCAGCTTTGGCAATGGGAACTCTTTCATGTGGCTCCTGTGTCTTGTTTATATACTCTGATCATTTAAAATTTTTTTTTTTTAGCACTTCCTTCTGGTGCTACAAGAATCTCCAGTCTCATCTTGTATATTTCCTGCCTCAGTCCGAGAATCAGCCATTTCTCCAGAAAGCCAGGGTTCTCTTCCTCAGAGAGTGGTATTATTAATCAAGCTGTGGGGACTCAGTAGAGACTGTCCTCAAGTCTCAGTGTGGGCAGAAAGTGACCTATGAGCTATCTTATTCCCTAACAAGCCCCTCTCCCCATTTCATGGAAAGCCTCGAAAAATACAGAAAGAGGTCAAAGAAAATGAAAACTGACTGAGCTATTTGCCCAGGAAGGCTTGATATAAGAGATTGACTTGCAGGGGTCTGCAATTTAACCTACAGTAGTCATAAAATCAGTTCGAACATGTATTTTTTGCTGAAGATATACTCAGCCTGGCGTTTGCAATCCTCATTTCACCTCATCTCAGGAGAACTTGGCTTGCACAGCAGAAGTGTGTGGGGGTTTATAGCCTGAAGTTTGAATTTCACTGCATACAGTTTAGTTTCACTTCATAACTGAGCCCCTGAATAAATGTGTTTTTTCATCAAATCAAACAAACAAACAAAACCGCCCTTGAGCTAAAAGGCGTAGAATGCTGGCTATCCATGAACTCAATAAAACACCCACTTGCCATGCTGTGTATGTGACCAGTAAGGTGCAAATCAGCCATCACACAAGTCTCTGCTGGGGGAGCTGTATGCACGTTGGTGTGATCAGAGGTGCGTTGCAAGGGAAACCTGGCCAACTGCTTTTGTAAGCCATGATTCTCTTAGAGAGTGAGAAGAAAAAAAAGCTTTTAAAATAGAACTAACATAAAAGAAGCAGGTATACAATTGGATCATAATCATAAAAATTGTTGTGGTCAACTGGTCCAGCCTCCTTATTTTATGGAGAAAGTAGACAGTGTTAGTTGCTCAGTCGTGTCTGATTCTTTGTGACCCCATGAACCGTAGCCTGCCAGACTCCTCTATCCATGGAATTTTCCAGTCAAGAATACTGGAGTGGGTAGCCATTCCCTTCTCCAGGGAAATCTTCCCAAGCCAGGGATCGAACCCAGGTCTCTGATACCGCAGGCAGATTCTTTACCATCTGAGACTCCAGAGAAGCCCTAGAGAAGAAATAAGTCCCCTGCCAACTTTATTGCATAAGTAGGGGTAGCCCAGAACTGGAGTCAGCTCGCTGACTGCGAGGCTGGTGCTGTTTCCGTGCTACCTTGTGTTTAATGATTAAAGTCTTCATCTGGTTTATGTTCCATGCTCTTGGCAAGACAGGAAATAGAGTGTGCACCTCTAAGGTTTCATTTTTCCTCCTGGGGAGAAGTGTATAGCAGTAGAAAGCAGGGTATAATCTATGGGGATATCATTTTTAGCTCCTAAGATAGTGGAGATTTTCAGGTGCGCTGGATCCTCACTGGCTGCACGCAGGCTTCCTCTAGTTGCAGCAAGTGAGGGTAACAGTCTCCAGTTGTGTGTGTGGGCTTCCTGTCGTGGTGGATACTCGTTGCAGATCATGAGCTCTAGAGTATGCAGGCTTCAGTAGCTGAGGCTCATTGGCTCTAGAGCAGGGACTCAGGAGTCACGGCTTATGGGCTTAGTTGTTCCACAGCACGTAAAATCTTCCTGGACTAGGCATCGAACCTGTGTCCCTTGCCTTGTCAAGTGGATTCTTATCCACTGGCCTACAAGGGAAGTCCTAGAAGTCATATTCTAAGCCTGCCACAGGAAAACGAAGGTCAGCATAGGCAAAGGGGCTGCTAGGATGAACCTTGTTATGCACCCCACATTCTCAGCTTTCCTATTAAAGATCTTTAATTAATGTCCAAATCCAGGATGCAGCATCATTTCTGCAATTATATAAATTATATTTGGCTATAGAGATGTGACAGACTGGCATATATTAAAGAAGATTATTGAAAGAATATAACAATTAGCATCATATACTGAAGGACAGGAAATGATACATGGCAAAGTTTAAGGGAGATTGGAATTAAAGAGGAGATCAATCCTGGGTATTCGTTGGAAGGACTGATGCTAAAGCTGAAACTGCAATACTTTGGCCACCTCATGCGACGAGTTGACTCACTGGAAAAGACTCTGATGCTAGGAAAGGTTGGGGGCGGGAGGAGAAGGGGATGACAGAGAATGAGATGGCTGGATGGCATCACCGACTCTGTGGACATGGGTTTGAGTGAACTCCAGGAGTTGGTGATGGACAGGGAGGCCTGGCGTGCTGTGATTCATGGGGTCACGGAGAGTCGGACACGACTGAGCGACTGAACTGAACTGAAGAGAGTCCTAGAATTGGTCAGTGAGTCAGTAAATAGTTACTAAGTACCTGCCATATACCAGGTATGTAGGGTTACAGGAGCAAAAAAATTCAAAGTCACTGCCTCAAGGATCTGATGTTATCACAGGACAGTTTGTTGTTAATATAATGGGACAGTTTAAACATGCAAATAGATGAACAGAATACCTTCATTTACTGATAAATGTTCTGAGAAAAATAACAGGGAAATGTGATAGACAGTTGTGGGGCAGGAGGTTCTTCTTCAGCTGAGGTGGTCAGGAAGGGCGTTTCTGAGGAGGGGACATTTGAATTAGGAGAGGAAGTCAGGCACCTGACTGGGCAAGACACTTCCAGCTAGAATTAACAAGGAGCACCCAGTTTCTGAAATAAAACCGACTTGAAACGCGTGAAGGATGGACTTAAGGCTGGTGTGGTTCAAGTGAAATAGTCGAGGAGAGAAATTAAGGGAATAATGTCAAAAGAGTCAGCAGAGGACAGATGTACAGGGCCTTTTAGACTGTGGTAAGAAATCTGTATTTTATGTGAACGCAGTGGAAATTAATCAAAGAGTGAAGAGCAATATAGTAACTGCTGTTACTGCTGTTTGTGGAACTGACTATGGTTAAAAGATTATTGGTACTTCCCTTGTGGTGCAGTGGCTGAGACTTCACTGTCCAATGCAGGGTGTGTGTGTTCCATTCCAGGTCAGGAAGCTAAGATCTTGCATGCCTCACGTCCAAAAAACATAAAACAAATTCAATTGTAATATTGTAACAAATTCCATAAAGACTTTAATGGTCCATATAAAAAATCTTAAAAAAAAGATTATTACAGAAATTTAGTGTGAGATGATGATGAAGTGGTGATAAAGAATTGCTGAAGGGTGGTAAGGGTCAGGATAGATTTTGGAGGTAGAACTCTTGGGACTTTATGATGGTTAGACATGGAACAGGAGAGAAGGAGAGGAACTGCAAATGACTTGTAGGATTTTTGACCTGAGCAACTCAGTGGATGTTGGTGCTATTTGTTGAAAAGAGGCAGACAAATAAGTCTCTGTCTGTCTAGGATGATGTGGTCTGAGGGATCAGACATCCTTTTGGCCATGTTAAGGGTTAGATAGTTTTCAGACAGCCATAAGGTGTTAGTTGTGTCATGGACTATAGCCCACCAAGCTCCTCTGTCCATGGAATTCTCCAGGCAAGAATACTGGAGTAGGTAGCCATGCCCTTCTCCAGGAGATCTTCCTGACCCAGGGATTGAACCCGGGTCTCCTGCATTACAGGCAGACTCTTTACCGTCTGAGCCACTAGGGAAGCCCTTAGACAGCCATAGAGAGATGTCAAGTTAAGTGGCTGGATAAAAGCTGCTGATGCAGAATTGAGTTGTCAGAATTTGTTTACACTGTCTAAAGCCAAGGTATTGAAGGAGATTAACTAGAAATAGAATATTGAGATCAGAAGAAAGTCAAAGTCAGCCTGGAGGTGTGACAGCATTGAGAGCTCTGGTAGAGGAAGAGCCAGCAAGGGAGACAAAGAGACTGGAGAAAGTAAGAGGAAGCCTCAGTGTCATTAAATTGTTTCAAGAAGTAGACGCTCTGTGAAACACTGCCGAGAAGTCAAGTAAGCTGAGAGCTTGGCAACTTTAATAAGAGTTATATCAATGAAGCAATGAGGGCAAAATACTCCTTGCATTGGGTTGAGCAGAAAATTGGAGGCAAGATAAAGGAAACAGTGAGGATAGATAACTTTTCTGTAATGGGGGAAAAACCCTGGAATGTGTGGGCACAGATTCAATTAGAATTAATTTGATAGTAGGAAAATATTCTTACCTGATTGCATTTAGTTTCTCTGTGAAGTATGAAGTGAGATCTCTGCTATTTTATTCTTGTCTTCTCAGCTCTTGATTTTCCATTTTCCCAAATTACTGAGAGTAACATCTTAGCTTTCCTGTAAGTTTACTTACAAGTGTCTTTGGCTTGCCATGGAACCTACTCTGGCCTCAAATTGTTTGATGTGACATTACAGCAGTGATGGTCAACATGGTCTTACAATACTTTATCTGTCTCAGTTCAGACTCTTGAGAAGGATTGCCACTGCTCATGCTCGTCTGCTGGCTTTGGGTCAGTTTTACTTCTGATTCTACTGGTTATGGTAGGAGATCTTGGTTACTTCGTAGAAACACACAGTTCAGTTCAGTTCAGTTCAGTCGCTCAGTCGTGTCCGACTCTCCGCGACCCCATGAATTACAGCACGCCAGGCCTCCCTGTCCATCACCAACTCCCGGAGTTCACTCAAACTCATGTCCACAGAGTCGGTGATGCCATCAGCCATCTCATTCTCCGTCGTCCCCTTCTCCTCCCGCCCCCAACCTTTCCCAGCATCAGAGTCTTTTCCAGTGAGTCAACTCGTTGCATGAGGTGGCCAAAGTATTGCAGTTTCAGCTTTAGCATCAGTCCCTCCAATGAACATCCAGGATTGATCTCCTTTAGAATGGACTGGTTGGATCTCCTTGCAGTAAAAGGGACTCTCAAGAGTCTTCTCCAACACCACAGTTCAAAAGCATCGATTCTTCGGCGATCAGCTTTCTTCACAGTCCAACTCTCACATCCATACATGACCACAGGAAAAACCATTGCCTTGACTAGACGGACCTTGGTTGGCAAAGTAATGTCTCTGCTTTTTAATATACTATCAAGGTTGGTCATAACTTTCCTTCCAAGGAGCAAGCGTCTTTTAATTTCATGGCTGCAATCAGCATCTGCAGTGATTTTGGAGCCCAAAAAAATACAGCATATGCCTAATCTTTCATCATGAGCTTTTCCAAAGACTACAACATGAATTGGACGTGAATTGGTGTTAATTTCCTGTGACTGCTGTGACAAATCATCACAGACATAATGGTGTAAAACAATGTAAATTTATTTCCTCACAGTTCTGGAGGCCAGAAGTCCTCCAGCAGGGCCACGCTCCCTCCTGAGGCTGTAGAGGAGACTTCATTCCTTCCCTCTTCTGTTTCTGGTGGCTGCTAGCATGTCTGGACATTCTTTGACTGGTAGCTGCATCATCCCCATCTCTGTCTCTGCTTTCACATTGCCTTCTCCTCCCTGAGGGTCTCTCTTCTGTAGGTCTGTTCCTATATTCCCTCTGCCTCTGTTTTAAAAGTGTATTTGTTGTTGTTCAGTAGCCAAGTTGTGTCTGACTCTTTGTGACCCCATGGACTGCAGCATGCCAGGTTTCCTTACCTCATGCTTAAACTCATGCCCATTGAGTTGTTGATGCCATCCAGCCATCTCATCCTCTGTTGCCCTCTTCTTGGTTTGCCAATGACTGCATTTAGGACCCATCTGGATAATCCAGAAAGGTCCTACCTCAATGTCTTTTACTTAAGCACATTTTTTTTTTTTTTTTGGCCACATAAGGTGATAACACTCTTTTTTGTCATATGATTTTCAAAGTTCTAGAGATTAGGGTATGAACATATTCTTTATTTTGTGGGGTAGGTGGAGACACCATTCAGCACACTATAATCAGGTACTTGAAAACCTGAAACATCTTGCAGGGCTTTCTCCTCTTTGTCAAATATTTTCTAAAGGATAAGAATAGAGAGTGAGGATGCAAGGGTTGAATTCAAGATTTTGAATCAGTCTCTGAATAACCATCTTATCAAAAGATTTGTGCTCACTTAGATGTACTGCCTCATAGTCCCACTGAGAAATAGCACCAGTTGACACCATTTTGGTTATGTCATAAGAGAAGGCATTTGACCAGACCAATTTCTTCTTATTGAACTTCTACATTAACAGAATGGAAGGAACAGATGACCTTAGTGAGAAATTGACTATACAGTTCATCCTTGTTTTACAATGGGATTACGTCCTGATAAACTCATTATAAATTGAAAATATCTTAAGTTGAAAATGCATTTAATACACCTAACCTTCTGGCTGTCATAGCCTAGACTGCTGCTGCTGCTGTCGCTTCAGTCATGTCTGACTCTGTGCAACCCCATAGACAGCAGCCCACCAGGCTCCACCATCCCTGGGATTCTCCTCCTTAAACATGCTCAGAACACTTACATTAGCCTATGGTTGTTCAAGATCATCTAACACAAAGCCTATTTTATAATAAATTTTGAATACTTCATGTAATTTATTTCATACTGTACTGAAAGTTAAAACCAGTAATGTACAGGCACAGTATGGTTGTAAGTGTATTGATTGGGATCACATGGCTGATTGGGAACTGCTACTGCCCAGCATCAGGAGAGAGTGGCATACTGTGTATTGCTAGCCCGGGAAAAGATAAAAACGCCAAATCTGAAGCACCATGTCTACTGAAGGTGTACTTCTTTCACACCATCATAAAGCCGAAAAATTTGTAAGTCAAACCATCGTAAGTCAGAGACTGTCTATATAGGTATTATTTTCCATCTAACCTGGGCTTTGGGAAGTGTAGTTAAACAATTAAATAGTGAAACAGTCAGCTTTTACCTTGCTGTCCTTTCTTGTTAGTTGTCAGTCAAAAAGGGGAAAAAAGTATAAAAATGGGCAGTAGCTTCTGGGCTTAACGAGAGTATGAGAAAAATATTTATAGCTTTATTAAGGCTGTTAGAGTTATTTCTTCCACCACATTGCGTGTTCTTTGTGAAACTCCCTTGTCCTACTCTCTTTGCTCATGAAAGCAGTTATACTGCTGTCCTTGAGTCCATCTTTCTTGAGGAAATCCTCCTTATAAATAGTTATTCTTGTCAGCACTTTTTCCTGCAGTCATCTAACTGCCAAGTCCCGCCTATTAGAGGAGAGGAATTATTCTAAGTGTCCTGTTTTTGGTGGCGGTTCAGTCAGTAAGTTATGTCCGACACTTGTGACCCCATGGATTATAGCCTGCCAGGTTCCACTGTCCATGGGGTTTGCCAGGCAAGAATACTGGAGTGGGTTGCCATTTCTTTCTCCAGGGGATCTTCCAGACAGTCACCACTTGCAATACAGGCAGATTCTTTACTGACTGAGCCACCAGGGAAGCCCAAAATTAAAAGTAAAGATGACAATTTAAATTTCTAAAAAATTACTAAAAAAAAATAAAAATTTACTTATAAGTCCTGTTATTAGGTTGGTACAAAGTATCTGTGGTTTCAGACTATGAATTTTAAATTATAATAACTAGGCTCAGTTCAGTTCAGTTCAGTCGCTCAGTCGTGTCCGACTCTCCGCGACCCCATGAATCACAGCACGCCAGGCCTCCCTGTCCATCACCAACTCCCGGAGTTCACTCAAACTCATGTCCACAGAGTCGGTGATGCCATCCAGCCATCTCATTCTCCGTCGTCCCCTTCTCCTCCCACCCCCAACCTTTCCCAGCACAGAGTCTTTTCCAGTGAGTCAACTCGTCGCATGAGGTGGCCAAAGTATTGCAGTTTCAGCTTCAGCATCAGTTCCTCCAATGAACATCCAGGATTGATATCCTTTAGAATGGACTGGTTGGATCTCCTTGCTGTATAAGGGACTCTCAAGAGTCTTCTCCAACACCACAGTTCAAAAGCATCGATTCTTCGGCGATCAGCCTTCCTCACAGTCCAACTCTCACATCCATACATGACCACGGGAAAAACCATTGCCTTGACTAGACGCATCTTTATTAAACAAACCATTACAGTCAATACATTTTTCCAATGAGAAATGAGTTTGTTTATTCCTGTAGGGTAAAAATGCATGCTTCAGAATTCAATGAACTCTGGAAAGCATTTTCTGCCTCCTGCTGATTGTGGAAGCATTTTCCCTGCAAAACATTGTCAAGATGCTTGAAGAAGTGGTAGTCAGTTGGCAAGAGGTCAGGTGAAGAGGGTGGATGAGGCAAAACTCCATATCCCAGTTCTTTCAACTTTTGAAGTGTTGGTTGTGCTACATGCAGTCAGGCATGGTCGTGGAAAAGAATTGGGCCCTTTCTGTTGACCAATGCTGGCTGCAGGCATTGTAGTTTTCAGTGCATCTCACTGATTTGCTGAGCATACTTCTCAGGTGTAATGGTTTCACCAGGACTCAGAAAGCTGTAGTGGATAGATGGGCAGAAGACCACCAAATAGTGACCATGATCTTTTTTTGGATACAAGTTTGGTTTGGGAAGTGCTTTGGAGCTTCTTCTTGGTCCAACCACTGAGCTGGTCATTGCTGGTTGTCATATAAAATCCACTTTTCATTGCATGTCACAATCTGATTAAGAAATGGTTCATTGTTGCATAGAATAAGAGAGGATACTTCAAAATGATGATTTTTTTGATTTGCAGTCTGCTCATGAGGCACCCACTTATTGAGCTTTTCCACCTTTACAATTTGCTTTGAATGCTGAATGACTGTAGAATGGTCGGCATCGAGTTCTTTGGCAACTTCTCATGTAGTTTTAAGATTAGCTTCAATGAGATGATCCTCTCAGTTGGTCATTGTCAACTTCCAATAGCTGGCCACTATGTTCCTTATCTTCAAGACTCTTGTCTCCTTTGCAAAACTTCTTGAATTACCACTGCACTGTACATTTGTTAGCAGTTCCTGAGCCAAATGCATTGTTGATGTTGCGAGTTGTCTCTGCTGCTTTATGATCCATTTTGAACTTGAATAAAAAAAAAACACTCTAATTTCCTTTTTGTCTAACATCTTTTCTATAGGAAAATAAATATAAAATCAACAGCAAGTAATAAGTCATTAGCAAAAAAACATAAAGCAAGAAGTGCACATTAAAATGATGTATAACACAACCACATTTATTTAAGAATATATTCTAATATCAAATGACAAATTTCAACAATGCAAAACTGCTGATTACTTTTGCCCCAGCCTAACCGTAACTTTCTCTTCTGGAATGACTAAAATCTCCAGTTACTTCCTATGAGAAGCACTGACCTCGTTTTTACATCTAGTCTGCCTAATTTGATGAAGTTAAACAGGGACCTGTTTATTCTGTGGTTTGTGGTGTGTTCACCAGTATCCACAATTACTACGCCTGCTAGTTTTGCTCTTGTTCTCACCCCTAGAAATGGTAACAGCCTCTAGAAGCTGAATGAAGGAGGACTGACCCAAGCTTTGTAGAAGAAGAACATGGAGGGTCTCCTCTCAGGCTGAGACCCCTGAGGAGCTCATCGCTCAGAGACCAACTTCAGAGTGGTCTCTGGAGCTGCTGACCTGACTCCCATGCAGGGAGTAATGGCCACACCCAGAGCCATCCTCCTCTCTGTTTAGAGGCAACCATAAACCTCCTTGCAGTGGAGCCTTTTGGAATGGATTAGGGAGGCTTAGGCTTCCCTGGCAGCTCAGGCAGTAAAGAATCTGCCTTCAATGCAAGAGACCCAGGTTAGATCTCTGGATTGGGAAGAACCACTGGAGAAGGGAATGACAACCTATTCCAGTATTCTTACCTGGGAAATCCCATGGACAAAGGAGGCTGGTGGGCTATAGCCCATGGAGTCACAAAGAGTTGGACATGACTGAGCAACTAACACACAGGGAGGCATATTGACTTTCCACAGTGTGAGGTATAGAGGATCTATTTGAATTAAGTAATAGAGAATTACATTACCAAAAGTGCCTTTAGATGGCAAATGATCTTCGCATTTAAGTAAATTTCTGTATCATCTAGAGCTAGATCTGAGACCTGAAAAGGTCACTTCTAGACCTATGATACCAAGTGATTTTGACGTTCTCTGGGTGTAGCCAAATATGCCTTACTTTAACTTCTTTTCTCTAGCAGAGTATTTCATAACATGAAGTTGACTGTCCAACACCACTTTTTGGGAAAACCTTCCTTGTTTAAGGACAGTAATAAAAATCCTTCTTTAGTTTTCTCTTTTTTAAGGCAAGTTCCTTAGTATTCCCTCTTTGGCCAGATTTTCTATTTCTTTAATCATTTTTCATGGCTTTCACCCCAAATTTTGCCTTGCCCCTGTGTTCTTAGATACTGAAACTCCTCATGGTCTTCATAGATGGATCTGCCTGTCCCTCGGTGCAGTACAAAGCTTACATCTAGACAAGATATCACCACTCTCATTTTTTGCTTTAAGTGAAGATTATGGAAAACTGGCTGAATTGTTTTGCTGGTTGATTTCATGTGTCAGCTTGACTGGGTCATGGGGTGCCCAGATATTTGCTTAAACATTATTCTTGTGTATGACTGTGACTGTGAGGCTGTCTCTGGGTAGAATTCACATTGGAATCAGTAGACTGAGAAAGTAGATTATCTTCCCCCATGTGGGAGGCCTTATCCAGTCGGTTGAGTAGAATAAGAAGGCTGAGTAAGAGAATTCTTTCTCTTTCTGCCTGACTGTCTTCAAGCTGGGACATCAGTCTTCCTCTGCTTTTTTTTTTTTATTGGAGGCTAATTATTTTACAATATTATATTGGTTGGTTTTGCCATACATTGACATGAATCTGCCCTGGGTGTACATGAGTTCCCCTTCCTTAACCCCCCTCCTCCCTCCCTCCTCCCCTTATCCTCCCTCTGGGTCATCCCCACACACCAGCCCCGAGCATCCTGAAACATGCATCGACCCTGAACTGGCGATTCGTTTCACATATGATAATATACATGTTTCAATGCCATTCTCCCAAATCACCCCACCCTCACCCTCTCCCACAGAGTCCCAAAGACTGTTCTATACATCTGTGTCTCTTTTGCTGTCTCGTATACAGGGTTATCATTTGCATCTTTCTAAATTCCATATATATGCGTTAGTATACTGTATTGGTGTTTTTATTTCTGGCTTACTTCACTCTGTATAATAGGCTCTAGTTTCATCCACCTCATTAGAACCGATTCAAATGCATTCTTTTTGATGGCTGAGTAATACTCCATTGTGTATATGTACCAAAGCTTTCTCATCCATTCGTCTGCAGATGGACATCTAGGTTGCTTCCATGTCCTGGCTATTATAAACAGTGCTGCAAGGAACATTGGAGTACATGTGTCTCTTTCAATTCTGGTTTCCTCGGTGTGTATGCCCAGGAGTGCGATTGCTGGATCATATGGCAGTTCTATTTCCAGTTTTTTGAGGAATCTCCACACTGTTCTCCATAGTGGCTGTACTAGTTTGCATTCCCACCAACAGTGTAAGAGGGTTCCCTTTTCTCCACACCCTCTCCAGCATTTATTGCATGTAGGCTTTTGGATAGCAGCAGACTGGAAATGGTGTTCAGTCTTGGCATTTCATTTAGGATCTCCATGAGAAATGGGCTTCTTAGCCCTCAAAGTGTATATTGTGTGTCTCATCTGTGAAATGCTTCCTGCTATAGAACTAGCTCAAAGACTGTACATATTTACAAGAAACTTTATATTCATAAAAAAAAAAAGGAAATTGAATTGGTTTCTACTTTTTTATTGTAAAAGGTGCATTTTTCAACTCTTACTTTTGGTTTCAATGGTGGTAGTTGTGGACAGCCATCTTCACTGGAGGGTGGGGAGCTCCATGTGACCACCGAGATGCCAGCAGGAAATATCGTTAAAACGAAATTGCAGTCAAAAGCTTATTAGCATAAGTAAGATTCTAGGTCTCCAAAAGTACAGGCTTTTTCTTCATTACCTTTTTTATTCAGAAAGAGGAAAAGATCACAAGATCCACCTTGAGAGGAATGAACTCTGTTGAACAAATAGTCAAATAAAGTAACGATCTAAAATGTTAAAAAAAAAAAACTGGTGTGAAATGGTATCTCATTGTGCTTTTGATTTGCATTTCTCTGATTATGAGGGATGTCGAGCATTTTTTCATGTGTTTGTTAGCCATCTGTATGTCTTCTTTGGAGAAATGTCTGTTTAGTTTTTTGGCCCATTTTTTGATTGGGTCACTTATTTTTCTGGAATTGAGCTGCAGGAGCTGCTTGTATATTTTGGAGATTAATCCTTTATCAGTTGCTTCATTTGCTATTATTTCCTCTGCTTTTATACTTGGGCTCAGGCTGGAACTTACACCATTGTCTTTGCTAGCTCTCATGCTTTGGGTCTTGGACCAGAACTATACCACTGGTTCTCCTGGGTCTCCAGCTTGCTGACTGCAGATGTTGGACTTCTTACCCTCTGTTCTGCTTGAATCAATTCCTGATAGTAAATTTCTCCCTGTGCATGTATGTATGTACCTGTCTGCCTACCTATCTCCTATTGACTGTTCTCTGGAGAACTCAAACCAATATATTTGTCTTAGGCAGGAAACAAATCTAGGACATCTACCTATGTCTGAAAGTACAAGCCAGCAAAGATTTCTTGAGTCATGCCTATAATAGGACATAAGAGTTAATCTTAAGGGGCTCCTACTGGCCAAAAATGGGAATATTTGAGCATTAATAAATGACTGCCATAGGTCATGGTATCACCTCTGTCTTGGGCAGAAAGAAGCCCTCTGCTGGCAACCAGGATGCAGCTGAAGACTTGATGATGGCAGTTCTGGGAGCCTCACTCTGGGCAGACCAGAGGCTATGGTGCCCCAGTGGTGAACCAGGATGGTAAACTCCAGGTTCTGAGAGATGGAGGGTCTAAGACATTCCACAGCACCATGGAGGTGAGCTTCATGTGTCAGTGCCACAGCTGGCCCATGACACAGGACATGAACTTCAAGATCATGGACCATGTCCCATCCAGAAACCCACAGTACCATTTAAAAAAGACTGCTATAGATAAAAATAATAAAAATTCATGAATTAAGAATGATACTTTGAAAAGGAAACTGTATACCATGTTGGTTGCCTTTGTAGGTTGCCAGAGTGCAACTCAGTTTTCAAAAGAATGATAATTAAAGGGAAAGAATTGAATGTATCCTGTGTTTCCTGTACAGCCTGTATTTCATGATAAGCATATAGATGGTGAATGTCCTTCCCCTGCATCCCCCAACCCACTCTCTCACTCCAAATGAGAGACCAACAGGAACATACCTGGAGCTCAGCAAATCAGGTTTATTACTTGTTGCAGAGAAGGAAACAGGAAATGTGGGGCATCTTAGAGGGTGTAAGAAAGGATGTATTACAGGATCAGGGCTATTGTTAGATGATGCTGGGGGTGATTAACTCTGGATTGGAAGGGAGGATAATTTTATGAATGTTGAAATTGAAGTTCCAGTACTTTGGCCACCTGATGCGAAGAGCCAACTCACCAGAAAAGACCCTGATGCTGGGAAAGATTGAAGGCAGAAGGAAAAGGGGACGACAGAGGATGAGATGGTTGGATGGCATCATCGACTCAATGCACATGAGTTTGAGCAAATTCTGGGAGGTAGTGAAGGACAGAGAAATCCAGCATGCTGCAGTCCATGGGGTCACAAAGAGTCGGGCATGACTGAGCGACTGAACAACAACAAATTTTTTATAAATCCTAAAGAATAATGTGAGGAAATTTAGTAAGTCCTATAGGGCAGGCTAGAGCAAGGCTAAAGCTGTAAAGCTCCTCATATTATCTGCAAAAAGGAGCGTGTTTAGCATTTTTGTCATGAACACAGTGACCTTGTTTTTACCTGTGATAAAACAATGTTAGGAAGTGGTCTTGTTTTTCATCTCATTTCTTCAAGCTTACAAGGTGAACTGCTGTTCTCTGAGATTGTTTATGTCCAATAGGAGAAACTTAAGGTCTAGCTGTGAGTGTCAGGATAGCTTGTAGGGTTTAGGGTTATTTTTCTGTTTCTGAAAGGGCTTTTTTATTTTTTATTTTTTAAAAAGAATAGTAGAAAATAAAAGCAGAGAAATGAAAGCTTTGGATAATCCCATATTCAACCCCTCATGACATAATGGATCTAGGCAAGTGAAATGCTGGTCATTAGAATTGTTAAAGAATTACCTTATGATAGGAGGTCCAGGCTGGCATCAGCTGAGCCTCTGATCAAGCTCAGCATCACCAAATGTGGGAAAGACAGATGTTATGTGCCTCTTGATATGACTCACAGCATGACCTTTGAAGTACTCTTGCCCCTAAATTTGAATCAAGGCAAACTTCTAACCACCAGTTTATAGAAAATAAGAAAGGTAGAGCATCATTTTAACTTACACTGATTGCTCCGTGATGGAACAATCAGCTAAATATAGAATCTCTAGCAAATAAATGTCATGAAAAAAAAGAGAAGATATTATAGATTTAAGGAGACCTATAGAACATAGCAACCAAATGCAATGTGTGAATTCTGTCAGGCTTCTGATTCAAGCAAATCATACCAAAAGACATCTTTGAGATGATCAGAGGAAACTGAGTAGGGATTGCAGTTAGGTGATATTGAATAATTATGAATTGTATTTGTGAAAATGGTAGTATTGTTATTTTAATATGTTCATCTCTGTTAGAGATACATTCTGAAGTATTTATGGATGAAAAGATAGGATTACTGGTATTTGTTTCAGAAAAAGAAAGGTTGGAAGGGGATAGATGAAACAAAAAAGACAGAACGTTGCTTAAAGCTGGGTAAAGAGTCTATTGAGATGAATCATTCTCCCTACTTTTGAGCACATATATCTGAGAATTCTAGAGCAGACTGCTTTTTAAGAATGATGAATACTGCTTTTGTTTTATATCATTTGACTTCTTGTCCTCCCTTCCTCAGGGATCCATTGTCTACTATTTAGAATTAAATAAGGGAAGACAGTTGGCTTCCCAGGTGGCTCAGTGGTAAAATATCTGCCCGCCAGTGCAGGAGATGTGTATTCGACCCATAAGTTGGGAAGATCCCCTGGAGGAAATGGCAACCT
Organism: Moschus berezovskii; assembly: GCF_049115385.1. Taxonomy (NCBI): domain Eukaryota; kingdom Metazoa; phylum Chordata; class Mammalia; order Artiodactyla; family Moschidae; genus Moschus; species Moschus berezovskii. The sequence goes on from NC_142477.1 coordinate 61,084,418, forward strand.
ACTCCATTATTCTTGTCTGGGAAACCCCATGGATAGAGGAGCCTACAGTCCGTGGTGTTGCAGAGTTGGACAAAAATGAGTGCATGCATGCATGTACAAGAGAAGTTTCTCAAGCAGAAATAGTTCTATTTCCTAAAGATCTGTTCCATAATTCCCAGATACTGCTTTTGCTTATTCTCTATTTAATTTGGCCATTATGAGGTAGAAGCTCTCTGAAATGACAAATGTCTCCAAGAGTTAGAAATGGAAAATTTTATTTCTGGCCTCATTCATTTCTTCAAGTTTGTGTGTCCATCAAAATAAGAGACCTGTTATAAAAAGAATTGAATAGATTATAATAAGGACTATAATTTTTATATGGTGGCTGTCATATGCAGTATTTAAAGACTGAGCTGAAAGTTGAATGATCATATTATTACTTTGAAAAATTCTATGGGACTCAGCATTTTATGGCATTTTCCACTCAGGAGTGAATCTTTTATAAATGTTCAAATTTTTAGAATCCCCACGGAGCTGGGATAATAGTCACTGTCTAAAAAGGATGGAGAATAAAAGCCAATCATAAGTGAGTATTACCTCGCCCTCTGGGGCTACTTTTAGTGTTGGTTTTGTTCCCAGAGAGAGAGGCGGATTACCTTGTCATCCATTTCTCTTTACTAACTGTGCATCCTGATCTGTCTTTACCTATTCATCAGACTGGCAGTTTTGGTTTCTAATTCCTTTCGGATGTTCTGATCACTTTAAAGATTCTTAATAATTCATGGATACTATTTCAATAAAATATGATGTATGTGCCTGTAACCAGAGGAACAGAATTCTGTGTTGTTTGTTATGCATGATGAATAGAATCATGCACAGTGGTTGGTTGCTCTTTTGTGGATTATGTCTTTTGCAGTTTTGTGGGAATTTCTATAAAGTAGACTGGGTATTTCTGTGGTTCCAAATTTCTGTGACATGGTTTTATTTACTTGTCAATCAAAATTATGTCTAATACGTCATGATTTGAGGGTGACTTGTGGCAGCACTTTAGATTGCCTTCATTTAAAAAGTGATATTGGTGACAGGAAAATGAAATTGATTTATTATGCACAAGGACAAGGCCAAATAGCACTGTCACTGAAAGTTAAATTCACAAATCTTTTCCTTTTATTTGGAGGGATTATTGATCTTCCTTCCATTCTTTCTGTATATGAGACCAGGCCTATGTTTTAGGGGATTCTGACATGGAAATAATCAAATAAGGTTGTTTGCTTTCCCAAACAACTCAGTTAACTAGGATTAGGGAGACAAAAAGAATGATATATGGGGCCTTCTGAGGGTTCAAAGCAGAGAATGACCAGAGTCTACCTGCAGGGAAGAAGAAAAGTGAGGGTTAAACTGTCTTACAAAAGGAGAAAGGATATGCTAGACAGAGGCAGGGCTGGAAACAAAGCTGGGGAGACTTGAAACAGGACAGTCCATCCAAAGTGCAACTAGTTCTGTACTCTGTAAGATGTGTGTGTGTGTGTGTGTGCACACGCGCGTGCGTGTGTGCATGTGTGGTAGAAGGCAGGGTAAGCATGGTGATGATTATAGCAAGAGAAGTTATAGCAAGGAGAAATTATAGCGAGAAATTGTGTTGAAGATGTGAGCAAGGCTGAGATCAAAGAGGGCTCTGTGTGTCTTACTAAGAAAATAAAACTTTATTCTGTAGGTGGCAGGGAACCTTTGGGATATTGACCTCTTAATATTGCCTTATCTCTGTCTTGGGCTTTCACCAATAGCCCAAGCACCCTTATGTAGTCAGAGACTCAGAATAATCTCTGAGAGCTGATAGTAATCTAAGCAAGACATGGACTGTGTGAATGTTTGTGTCAGTGTTCCTTGAGGAGTTGATGTAGTTCAAGATTAGGCTTTGGAGAAATTTGACACATTTCTTAATTTACAAGACTAACAGCATGAGGCGGGATGACAGTCTTGCTTAAGTTTATTGCAGGTAGGATTTATTTAGATCATAGGCTTTCCAAGATGTCGTATGAACTAGTGCTTCCAGAGGGACTCTGCTTGAATTCCATGCAATAACTTGATATAAGAACTTGTAGATCTCTTCTGCTTTCTTTCTGTCTTCACACTTAGATGAAAATTTGCTAGTATTTTTATCCTTTGCTTTAAGCTGTATATTGCATATACTTTGTTCATGATTTTAAGAGGGGACTTAATTTGCTAATATTTTCATTTGGAATTCAAGGTTCTGATATTATAATTTAGTCTTTGATTTGTATAGAAAAGCATAGAGTTCAGGCATCAAATATTCCTGAAATAACAGTTTCAATTAGTTCTTTGATGAACCTCAGAATAGAGACAACCTCACTCTTGTCCTTGAGAGAAGAGTGTGTTGTTTCCAGTTTATGCTCTAAATTTCTCTGGAGAGTTGGAAGGGGAAACTCTGTCATGATAATCCAATTACCTCAGTTAATCAAGCAAATTGTCAGCTTCTTGAAGGGCATCAGATCAGTTCAGTTCAGTCACTCAGTTGTGTCCGACTGTGACCCCATGGACTGCAGCACACCAGGGTTCCCTATCCATCACAAAATCCTGGAGCTTGCTCAAACTCATGTCCATCGTGTCGGTGATGCCTTCCAACCAACCCATCCTCTGTTGTCCCCTTCTCCTCCTGCCTTCAATCTTCCCCATCATCAGGGTCTTCTCCAGTGAGTCAGTTCTTTGCATCAGGTGGCCAAAGTATTGGAGTTTCAGCTTCAACATCAGTCCTTCCAATGAATATTCAGGATTGATCTCCTCTAGAATGGACTGGTTGGATCTCCTTGCAGTCCAAGGGACTCTCAAGAGTTTTTTCCAACACCACAGTTCAAAAGCATCAATTCTTCAGCACTTAGCTTTTTTTATAGTCCAACTCTCACATCCATACATAACTACTAGAAAAACCATAGCCTTGACTAGACAGACCTTTGTTGGCAAAGTAATCTCTCTGCTTTTGAATATGTTGTCAAGGTTGGGCATAGCTTTTCTTCCAAGGAGCAAGTGTCTTAATTGCATGGCTACATTCATCATCTGCACTGATTTTGGGGCCCAAGAAAATAAGGTATGTCACTGTTTCCCCATCTGTTTGTCATGAAATGATGGGACCAGATGCCATGATCTTAGTTTTCTGAATTGAATGTTGAGTTTTAAGCCAACTTTTTCACTCTCCTCTTTCACTTTCATCAAGAGGCTCTTTAGTTCTTCTTTGCTTCCTGCCATAAGGGTGGTGTCATCTGCATATCTGAGGTTATTGATATTTCTCCCTGCAATCTTGATTCCAGCTTGTGCTTCATCAAGCCTGGCATTTCGCATGATATACTCTGCATATAAATTAAATAAACAGGGTGACAATTTATAGCCTTGATGTACTCCTTTCCTGATTTGGAACCAGTGTGTTGTTCCATGTCCAGTTCTAACAGTTGCTTCCTGACCTGCATACAGATTTCTCAGGAGGCAGGTCGAGTGGTCTGGAATTCCCATCTCTTTAAGAATTTTCCACAGTTTGTTGTGATCCACACAGTAAAAGGCTTTAGCATAACCAATAAAGCAGAAGTAGATGTTTTTTTGGAACTCTTGCTTTCTCAATGATCCAAAAAATTCTTTTTGTTTTAACAGATCAGCTTAAACTACTTTCTAGTGTATAAGCTTCAGGAGGATAGACACTGGGCTGATGGCTCTGGAAATCCTCTCAAATGCCTGAGTATACTTTTTTTTCTTAGAATTAGCAAGGTCATATTATATTCAGACTTGTCCAAGGACTTTCTCCATTTGAAACCCCCCTAGAACTCTCAGAGGCAGTTAGTGGAGGGAGGGTGTCACTGGTATTCCCCACACTCTGACTGCCATTTCCTAACATCTTACATTTTCCCTTATATGGCAGCTCTCAGATCCTATTTCTGAAAAGCTTAGGCTCTTCCAATGAGAAGAGATGCTGATTCACAGTTAGTGAAATGTCATTTCAATTCTTCGCTACCCTTCATAGAGAATATTTGTAGAAGTGACTTTTCAGTGCGAAGGTGAGAAAGGAAATAGAAGTTATCTGAGAGATAGAAGGCAGTTTATTCCCAGCATATATTTCAGAGCTTACTCTCTACTGTACTGATGAAAGACACAGCAAAATATGCAGAAGGGGGAGGATAGGGGAAGGATAAAGGCATAATGAGGCAGATAGCACTAGGTGAAACTAGCAGTGCATCTGGGTGAAACTATATATTTTTAGTTGCATATAGTTTAGATATAATCATTGTCAATGGATAGTGTTATCTTTATTAAATAGTATACTGCAGTGTTCTGGGGCTCGCAAGTGAAATATTTGGGGATATGACATTTTGTCCTGAAAACCTCTCTGGAAATCTTAATGAGCATTTAAAATAAACACTAAGACATTAGCCACAAATAGATTCTGTTGCAGAGATAAGCTGCAGGGAGGGGTCCTCTTTGCCTGCTCCAGAGAGTTGGGCTGGGATGGCAGGGCTGTTCTCAGGAAATACACAAGATGGATGGGGATTGTCACTGGCATCTCCTCCAATGAAGGCACTTGTTTTTTTTTTTAATCTTTTGGCCTTGCCTTGGGGTATGTGGGATCTTTTTTCCCAATGAGGGATGGAATCCACGCCCACTGCTGTGGAAGCAGGCAGTCTTAACCACTGAACCACCCTGCCTGGGTACTTTGATGTAATCCTTTTCCTAATATTTTTGCAGTTCTCATCCTCTTTTCACTTGAGCTTGCCAGAGTTATTAACATCTCATCTCCAGTTCTGTAATGAAAGCCTCTATAATTTATAAAGGGATTTTGGAATCACTAACACTGGATCCTTTTTTCTTTTCTTTTCTTTTTTTTTTTTGTGTAGTGGCTCCTCTTGAAAGTGAAAGTGTTCATTGCTCAGTCGTGTTAGACCCTTTGTGAGCCCATGGACTGTAGCTCACCAGGCTCCTCTGTCCATGGGATTCTTTAGGCAAGAAGACTAGAGTAGGTAGCCATTCCCTTCACTAGGGGAACTTCCCAACCAGGGATCAAACCTGAGTCTCTCACATGGCAGGCAAGTTCTTCACCATCTAAGCCAGCAGGGAAGCCCTCCTAACACTCTGGAAAGCCTATCATGCAGGGCAGTTTTGGCATAAATTAGGGTAGGTCCAGGGTACAGTGTTTCAGCTTTCACCTTTCTAATTTCCACTGAGCCACTCACTCGACTCCTAATTTTTCTGTGCTTTCCTTACTCTACCCCTGAACACCATTCTAGCCTTTCACTTCCAGTTAGAGTTGATGCTCAGAAAACTTGTGGACAAAGTGAAATTCGTCCCTTTCAGATATATTTGCCAAAATTCTTTTGGTTGAAATGACTGACTTAAACTAAGTTAAAAAGGGAATTTTTGATTAATTTAACCAGAAAGCTCCAAGGATGAAGGCGTATTTGAGCACATCCAGAGTTTCAAACAACGGGGTCAGTTTCCTGCTGTGCTGCATTCAAATGTGGGCTGCACAGCACATCCTCAGACCAGCTTCCAGTCTCAGAGAGGGGAGGCTCTCCCCACCTTTGATATCTCCCTCCCTGATATCTGAACCCCAAAGTACCTTGGGATCCAGATTGACAGGATGTTTTTACTAACCAGTTTTGCTTATGTTCTTATTCCTGTGGCAGGGGAGGTAAGATTCTGGTAATATTTCCACCCAAGTCACATGGGAGGGGGCAGCCCCAGCCTTGGAAAGAAATTCAGAGCCGACCATATAATGATCATGATATATCTCCATGCTGTTCTCCCCATGTGCTGTGGAAGGTTCACCCTGCTGGGGGGGCATTGTTACATCAGGCTGTATTTCATCTTGACACTACACACAGCAGTCCTTTTCCACTCAGCAGCCTAACGCTGCTGCTCCCAAGGGCAGAGCAAAGATGGACAGGTAGATGTTTCAGCTATGGATAGGGAAGTAAGTTTCAGTTTAAAATAGGGAAAAACCTTTAGTAGTCCTTAAGAAGAGTCTAGAGGTAAAAACTGCCTTGAAAACAGGGGCTTCTTTGTCACTGGTTTATAAACAAGTGTCTGATGTCCCCATGCAGAATGTTTTAAGAAAGGGTTTGCATGTTAGCTAAGAGTAGAAACAAATGGTGAGTGCTTCTGACTCTGTAGATAGAGTATTCTCTCTGACCATGTACATGGGTACAGATACAGGCAGGATTGATCATAGCACACCTATTGAACAGATTTGAAGCTTGGATTAGGGAAATGTGTAGGTTCTGTCATGAATTTTTCCTATTAAATTCTTGTTTCCCTTAAAAGAGTCTTAAGATGGTCTGTAGTCTTCTACCTTCCCTAGTTTTACTGAGACATAATTGACATATAACATTGCAAAGATAGTCTTTCTCAAAAAAATTTTGTATCCAAGAGATGGGAATACCAGACCACCTGACCTGCCTCTTGAGAAACCTGTATGCAGGTCAGGAAACAACAGTTAGAATTGGACATGGAACAACAGACTGGTTCCAAATAGGAAAAGGAGTATGTCAAGGTTGTATATTGTCACCCTGCTTATTTAACTTATATGCAGTGTACATCATGAGGAATGCCGGGCTGGATGAAGCACAAGCTGGAATCAGGATTTCCGGGAGAAATATCAATAACCTCAGATATGCAGATGACACTACCCTTATGGCAGAAAGTGAAGAAGAACTAAAGAGCCTCATGATGAAAGTGAAAGAGGAGAGTGAAAAGGTTGGCTTGAAGCTCAACATTCAGAAAACAAAGATCATGGCATCTGGTCCCATCACTTCTTGGGAAATAGATGGGGAAACAGTGGAAACAGTGTCAGACTTTATTTTTTTGGGCTCCGAAATCACTGCGGATGCAGATTGCAGCCATGAAATTAAAAGACGCTTACTCCTTGGAAGGAAAGTTATGACCAGCCTAGATAGCATATTAAAAAGCAGAGACATTACTTTGCCAACCAAGGTCTGTCTAGTCAAGGCTATGGTTTTTCCTGTGGTCATGTATGGATGTGAGAGTTGGACTGTGAAGAAAGCTGATCGCCAAAGAATTGATGCTTTTGAACTGTGGTGCTGGAGAAGACTCTTGAGAGTCCCTTGGACTGCAAGGAGATCTAACCAGTCCATTCTAGAGGAGATCAATCCTGGGTGTTCATTGGAAGGACTGATGCTAAAGCTGAAACTCCAATACTTGGGCCACCTCATGCGACGAGTTGACTCACTGGAAAAGACTCTGATGCTGGGAGTGATTGGGGGTAGGAGGAGATGGGGACGACAGAGAATGAGGTGGCTGGATGGCATCACCTACTCGATGGACATGAGTTTGAGTGAACTCCGGGAGTTGGTGATGGACAGGGAGGCCTGGTGTGCTGTGGTTCATGGGGTCGCTAAGAGTTGGACACGACTGAGCGACTGAACTGAACTGAACTTATGCACCTGAAAGACTAGATGTTTTTTAGTTTTATACATGTATTTCAAAGTTTTATTTTGACACATTTTTGTCTATGTATGTAATCCCTATATTTTCATTATGACTCCCTTTTTAGTAAAATATAATATATAAATATGCAATCATGCATTTTCTGATTTACTGTAATTTTTTTGTGATTGCATTCTCATCTTAACATTAAGGTTGTCAAAAAGTTGTAAAGTTTTTTCCAAGTTATCAGTTCAGTTCAGTTCAGTCGCTCAGTCGTGTCCGACTCTCCACGACCCCATGAATCACAGCACGCCAGGCCTCCCTGTCCATCACCAACTCCCGGAGTACACTCAAACTCATGTCCACAGAGTCGGTGATGCCATTCAGCCATCTCATTCTCCGTTGTCCCCTTCTCCTCCCGCCCCCAACCTTTCCCAGCATCAGAGTCTTTTCCAGTGAGTCAACTCGTCGCATGAGGTGGCCAAAGTATTGCAGTTTCAGCTTTAGCATCAGTCCCTCCAATGAACATCCAGGATTGTCACCTTGCTTATTTAACTTATATGCAGAGTACATCATGAGGAATGCTGGGCTGGAAGAAGCACAAGCTGGAATCAAGATTGCTGGGAGAAATATCAATAACCTCAGATATGCAGATGACACTACCTTTATGGCAGAAAGTGAAGAGGAACTCAAAAGCCTCTTGAGGAAAGTGAAAGAGGAGAGTGAAAAGGTTGGCTTGAAGCTCAACATTCAGAAAACAAAGATCATGGCATCTGGTCCCATCACTTCATGGGAAACAGATGGAAAAACAGTGGAAACAGTGTCAGACTTTATTTTTTTGGGCTCCAAAATCACTGTGGATGCTGATTGCAGCCATGAAATTAAAAGACGCTTGCTCCTTGGAAGGAAAGTTATGACCAGCCTAGATAGCATATTAAAAAGCAGAGACATTACTTTGCCAACCAAGGTCCGTCTAGTCAAGGCAATGGTTTTTCCCGTGGTCATGTATGGATGTGAGAGTTGGACTGTGAAGAAAGCTGATCGCCGAAGAATCGATGCTTTTGAACTGTGGTGTTGGAGAAGACTCTTGAGAGTCCCTTATACTGCAAGGAGATCTAACCAGTCCATTCTAAAGGAGATCAATCCTGGATGTTCATTGGAGGGACTGATGCTAAAGCTGAAACTGCAATACTTTAGCTTCCTATTATTTTCCATGAGTTAAAGCTGAAAATTTTGATATATTTTTACATTACATGTTTCATTTATCAAATGAGATGATTCATGTAAATGACTGTATTGAACACAGTATTTTTGTAATATTGAAGCTATATATCTTGAAAACTTGGAGTTCTATTTGACAATGAGGATGAAATGGTGATTTTTTTTAATAAAAATGAAATGATTTGAGCTGTATTGAGTCCATAGAGATTTTGAGCCTGCAGACTGGATTCAGATGTGCATACATGCATGCTAAGTCACTTCAGTTGTGTCTAACTCTCTGCGACCCTGTGGACTGTAGCCTGCCAGGTTCCTCTGTCCATGGCATTCTCAGGCAAGAATACTGGAGTGGGTTGCCATGCCCCTCTCCTGGGGATCTTCCTGACCCACGGTTTGAACTTGCATCTCTGGAGTCTCCTGCATTGGCAGGCGGGCAGACAGTTGGGTTCAAAACAAATGTTTACACTAGATGTGTGGCTTGGGAAAGCTGACTGTTTTATGTCTCAGTTCCCAGCTTTTAAAAATACTGATAGTACCTGCCTTTAGGATGATGGTAAATTTCAAAAGAGGTAATGCAGGCGAAGTCCATGGCACAGCACCAAGCAGACAGTCATAACTCTGCACAATTTCAGCTGCTATAATGTTATTATTTTCTACTTAATGACCTCCATGGATGTGAGCAAAGCTGTGTGCTGGGGGGAACAGCTCTGCCAGTCATCAACAAATCGCGGTTTTAGTTATTCATGGTCATGGCATCTTTTTTTTTTTTACTGATGATTTGCTTTGTTTGAACATTGTTTTAAGTCGACTTCAAACATGAACTCCCTCCTGCCCAATAAGTGCAACTGTTGTTAAAGTGTGAAAAGTGCTGGTATCAAGGTTAGGATTATGACAGAAACTAAAGGAGAGATAGTGAAGGGACATAATGAAGGACCGGGAAGTCTGGCGTGCTGCAGCTCATGGGGCTGCAAAGAGTTGGACATGTCTGAGCTACTGAACAGCAACAACAAAGGAGAGGTAATTTTCAAAATTGTGTGTGGTAAGAAATGGTGTGATATTATATCCTGCAACTTTACTGTGTTCATTGATTAGCTCTAGTAGTTTTCTGGTAGAGTCTTTAGGGTTTTCTGTGTAGAGGATCATGTCATCAGCGAACAGTGAAAGTTTTACTTCTTCTTTTCCAATTTGTATTCCTTTTATATCTTTTTCTGCTCTGATTGCTGTAGCCAAAACTTCCAGAACTATGTTGAATAGTAGTGGTGAGAGTGGGCACCCTTGTCTTGTTCCTGACTTTAGGGGAAATGCTTTCAGTTTTTCACCATTGAGGATAATGTTTGCTGTGGGTTTGTCATATATAGCTTTTGTTATGTTGAGATATGTCCCTTCTATTCCCACTTTCTGGAGAGTTTTTATCATAAATGGATGTTGTATTTTGTCAAAGGCTTTCTCTGCATCTATTGAGATAATCATATGATTTTTATTTTTCAGTTTGTTAATGTGGTGTATTACGTTGATTGATTTGTGGATATTGAAGAATCCTTGCATTCCTGGGATAAAGCCCACTTGGTCATGATGTATGATCTTCTTAATGTGTTGTTGGATTCTGATTGCTAGAATTTTGTTAAGGATTTTTGCATCTATGTTCATCAGTGATATTGGCCTGTAGTTTTCTTTTTTTGTGGGATCTTTACCAGGTTTTGGGATTAGGGTGATGGTGGCCTCATACAGCAGGATCCTCCAAGACCCACCTCCCAGAATATTGGAAATAAAAGCAAAAATAAACAAATGGGACCTAGTTAAAATCAAAAGCTTCTGCACAGCAAAGGAAACTCTAAGCAAGGTGAAAAGACAGCCTTCAGAATGGGAGAAAATAATAGCAAATGAAGCAACTGATAAAGGATTAATCTCCAAAATATACAAGCAGCTCCTGCAGCTCAATTCCAGAAAAATAAGTGACCCAATCAAAAAATGGGCCAAAGAACTAAACAGACATTTCTCCAAAGAAGACATACAGATGGCTAACAAACACATGAAAAAATGCTCAACATCCCTCATAAGCAGAGAAATGCAAATCAAAACCACGATGAGATACCATTTCACGCCAGTCAGAATGGCTGCTATCCTAAAGTCTACATGCAATAAATGCTGGAGAGGGTGTGGAGAAAAGGGAACCCTCTTACACTGTTGGTGGGAATGCAAACTAGTACAGCCACTATGGAGAACAGTGTGGAGATTCCTCAAAAAACTGGAAATAGATCTGCCATATGACCCAGAAATCTCACTCCTGGGCATACACACCGAGGAAACCAGAATTGAAAGAGACACATGTACTCCAATGTTTATTGCAGCACTGTTTATAATAGCCAGGACATGGAAGCAACCTAGATGTCCATCTGCAGATGAATGGATAAGAAAGCTTTGGTACATATACACAATGGAGTATTACTCAGCCATCAAAAAGAATGCATTTGAATCAGTTTTAATGAGATGGATGAAACTGGAGCCAATTATACAGAGTGAAGTAAGCCAGAAAGAAAAATATCAATACAGTATACTAACGCATATATATGGAATTTAGAAAGATGGTAACCTGAACCCTGTATATGAGACTGCAAAAGAAACATAGGCCTATAGAACAGTCTTTGGGACTCTGTGGGAGAGGGTGAAGGTGGGATGAATGGGGAGAATGGCATTGTAGCATGTATTTTATCATAAGTGACCAGTCCATGTTCGACGCATGATACAGGATGCTTGGGGCTGGTGCACGGGGATGACCTGGAGGGAGGATATGGGGAAGAGGGAGGTGGGAGGGGGCTTCAAGAAAGGGAACACATGTACACCTGGGGTGGATTCATGTCAATGTATGGCAAAACCAACCAATATATTAATGTAAGGTAATTTGCCTCCAATAAAATAAAAAAAAATAAAGTCTATTTTATCTGAAAAAAAAAAAGAGAAAGAAATTGTGTGATAGATGGACTCTAGATGAACCGATTTGCAGGGCAGGAATAGAGATGCAAATGTAGAGAGCAGAATTGTGGACACAGCAGGGGAGGGAGAGGGAGGGATGAATTGGGAAAGCAGCATTGACATGTATACACTACCACAGGTAAAATGGACAGCTGGTGGGAAGCTGCTATGTAACACGGGGAGCTCAACCTGGGGCTCCGTGATGACTAGAGGTGGGGATGGAGGCTCAGGAGGGAGGGGATATATGTATACATGCAGCTGATTCGTGCTGTGGTGCAGCAGAAACCAACACAACATTGTGATTATCCTCCAGTTAAAAAAAAAGAAATGATGTGTGTTGTGGGGCCCATGCAATGAATTCTTTAACTGTGAGAGTGATTCAGCAGGGCAAAAATTGATTCAACCATGGACAAAGTCATGTCCTTCAAAAAGAGACAAGGGCAAGCAATCACGTAGCCCTAAGAATGTGTGTGTGGCTAGTTTACAGAGAATGAAAATTGGAAGCTGGGATGAGTCCCGAGGCAGTGTTTAAAAAAACAGTTGGAATCTACAGAGTGCATGTGAACGGGCTGCTGCTTCACAGACGCTGCCTGGTCCTGAAGGCGTTTGAGGTGCTAACAGAGTGCCTCCTGAAGGCCGGCCGAATGGCAGGGGCTCTGAGACTGAGAACTGAAAACCTAGCACAGGGACAAGCTGCTGACGGAAAGTTGATTCTTGTTCAAAAAACGGCTTGTTAGGTTTAATCCTCATTCTGTTCTGCAGCACCTTAGACTAATGGGAGTTAATTAGTATACCCATCAAAGGTGGCAAGGAGTTTCCTTCAAACTGGCTTCAACAGATAGTCACTATAGAGAAGCTAGTCAGTTTTTTTTTGGGAAAGACAATAGATTGTATATCATCAAGGAGGAGAAGGATATTTAATGTTCCAAAGGACTAGTGTGCTCTTCAGTTCAGTTCAGTTAAGTCGCTCAGTCTTGTCCGACTCTCCGCGACCCCATGAATCACAGCACGCCAGGCCTTCCTGTCCATCACCAACTCCCGCAGTTCACTCAAACTCATGTCCACAGAGTCGGTGATGCCATCCAGCCATCTCATTCATTCTCCGTCGTCCCCTTCTCCTCCCTCCTCGAACCTTTCCCAGCATCAGAGTCTTTTCCAGTGAGTCAACTCGTCGCATGAGGTGGCCAAAGTATTGCAGTTTCAGCAAATGTATCTGGGAACTGAACATTTAGATCCCTCTTAACTTGAAGATACAAACCCATAGATTTAATTAGAACAACATTTCAGAAACTTGCCTATCTCAGAGAAACTTCTGCATGATCCGAACTATATTATTTAGGCAGTATCTTTTGAAATTATTTCTATATAATTGGAAATGACATAGAAAATATAATTTTTGAAATGCAACTTGTATTTCAAAAACAACCTACAAAGGTTAAACTTACTTGCTTGAGAGGATGCGAAAAGAAAAAGTCATTCTAGAATTAATTTTCATGGCCCTTTGCCACAAAAAGATATTTCTATTAATAATACAGTATATCTCATACTACTTTATTTCACTTGTTCCAGTTGCTAAATTGATTTTTTTGTGTGTGTTATGAAATAAACAACTTTTTGAAAGGTCCTGGAATTTACTTGACAGATCTTTTACGTGTTAAGTGTATTAACATCTTTTTCTTCTTTGTTTGTTTTAAATGGCTCATAGTTTTTCACGAGTAGAGTAAGGTATTGAAGTATATGGATGACACTCAGTGAATAATTTGACATGATGGAGAAAAGTAAATGGGTCATGGTCAAATATCTCAGTTTCCTTTTTCCTTTTTAGGAAGTATAGCAAAATGTTTGTTATACTTCTAGGAAGTATAGCAAAATGTTTGTTATACTTCTAGGAAGTATAGCAAAATGTTTGTTATACTTCTAGGAAGTATAACAAAATATTTGAGAACAGAGATGGTTTTATAACACACATAAAAAATCAGATCAAGAGACAAGTTTAAGGGGAGAAATAGGGAGTTTGGGATTGACATGTATACACTGCTATATTTAACATGAATAACCAACAAGGGCCAGTATACTGTGTAGCACAGGGAATTACACCCGATATTCTATAACAACCTAGTTGGGAGAAGAATTTGAAAAGGGATAGATGCAAATATATGTGTAGAAAAAATTCAACAACCACTAATCTGAAAGTTAAAAAGTCACAGTTTTTTTTACGATAACTGTTGGAATGATTAAAAAGCCAAATTCTTCCCAAAAGGATGTGGCATAGTTTGCAGAACTAATAAAATAGATCAATGTAAACATTTGACTTGAAATTTCCTGAGTCATCACTTCTCTTGCTAAGGCAGGTCTTCTTGAACTCATTAAGTCTCCTCTTCCCCATATCACTTCTTTTCTAGGAGTTGCCAGGGTGGGTCACTTTTCCTCAGCAACGGATTTAGCCAGCCAGCACAGAATGGCATCTGCTCTTCCTTCACTTCTTCCGCTGGCACTCTCTTCGATGGCTGCTGCTCAGGTGTCTGCTGTTGATTTTACCCTGGGAGTCACCGCCTCCCGCCGGACGTGGTTGCATCCACCAGTTGGTGTTTCTCCCTCTGCTCGGGGCTGTGTTGCCCCGCCCACACCCCCACTGCTGTGTTTCTCTGCCCCTACATTCAGTTTCATGCAGAAATGAGAGGTAGCCTTCTGTTGGTACCAGTGTTGTCAGAGTTTGCACCAAAGTCATACAGAGTTTTAACTGAAACAGCATTGTCAGTTGTGTGCCCCTACAGCTCCTTCACAATCACCCACCTCCAAGACACAAGTTCACCGGAAGCAGGGTCTTGGGTGGTTTTTCCTCATCTCTTCCATATAGATTGTATTTCTTTTAAACATTTTTAAAAAATTAATTATTAATTGGAGTATAATTGCTTTACAATATTTGTTTCTGCTGTACAGCAAATTGAATCAGTTGTATGTTCGTATATATCCCCTCTTCTTTTGGATTTGCTTCCCGTTTATCACTACAGAGCTCTGAGTAGAGTTCCCTGTGCTATCCAGTAGGTTCTCATTCAGTTCAGTTCAGTCGCTCAGTCATGTCTGACACTTTGCGACCCCATGAACTGCAACATGTCCGGCCTCCCTGTCCATCACCAACTCCTGGAGTTCACCCAAACCCATGTCCATCGAGTCGGTGATGCCATGCAGCCATCTCATTCTCTGTCATCCCCTTCTCCTCCTTCCCCCAATCCCTCCCAGCATCAGGGTCTTTTCCAATGAGTCAGATCTTTGTACCAGGTGGCCAAAGTATTGGAGTTGCCGCTTTAACATCAGTCCTTCCAATGAACACCCAGAATTGATCTCCTTTAGAATGGACTGGTTGGATCTCCTTGCAGTCCAAGGGGCTCTCAAGAGTCTTCTCCAACACCACAGTTCAAAAGCATCAATTCTTCGGCGCTTATCTTTCTTTATAGTCCAACACTATATATATGAGAACACCCATACATGACCACTGGAAAAACCATAGCCTTGACCAGACAGACTTTTGTTGGCAAAGCAATGTCTCTGCTTTTTAATATGCAGTCTAGGTTGGTCATAACTTGCCTTCCAAGGAGTAAATGTCTTTTAATTTCATGGCTGCAGTCACCATCTGCAGTGATTTTAGAGCCCTCCAAAATAAAGTCAGCCACTGTTTCCACTGTTTCCCCATCTATTTCCCATGAAGTGATGAGACCGGATGCCATGATCTTATTTTTCTGAATGTTGAGCTTTAAGCCAACTTTTTCACTATCCTCTTTCACTTTCATCAAGAGGCTCTTTAGTCCTTCTTCACTTTCTGCCATAAGGGTGGTATCATCTGTTATCTATCTTATGCATAGACTCAGCAGTGTATATAGCAGTCCCAATTTCCTAGTACACCACCCCACCCTGTTTCCCCCCCTTGTTATCCATATATTTGTTCTCTACATCTGTCTGTATTTCTGCTTTGTAAATAAGACCCTCTATACCACTTTTTAGATTCCACCTATGGGTGTTCATTGGAAGGACTGATGCTAAAGCTGAAACTGCAATACTTTGGCCACCTTATGAGATGAGTTGACTCACTGGAAAAGACTCTGATGCTGCGAAAGGTTGGGGGCGGGAGGAGAAGGGGATGACAGAGAATGAGATGGCTGGATGGCATCACCAACTCTGTGGACGTGAGTTTGAGTGAACTCTGGGAGTTGGTGATAGACAGGGAGGCCTGGCGTGCTGTGATTCATGGGGTCGCGGAGAGTCGGACACGACTGAGCGACTGAACTGAACTGAACTGATATGCATTAATATGTAATATTTGCTTTTCTATTTCTGACTTCACTCTATGACAGTCTCTAGGTCCATCATATCTCTACAAATGGCACAGTTTCATTCCTTTTAATGGCTGAGTAATATTCTGTTGTGTATATGTACCACATCTTTATCCATTCCTCTGTTGATGGATATTTAGGTTGCTTCCTTGTCCTGGTATTGTAAATAGGCTGCAGTGAACATCGGGTACTTGTATCATTGGGAATTATGGTTTTCTCTGGGTTTATGACCAGTAGTAGGATTGCTGGGTCATATGGTAGTTCTATTTTTATTTTTTTAAGGAGCCTCCATACTATTCTCCATAGTGGCTGTATCAATTTATATTCCCACCAACAATGTAACAGAGTTCCCTCTTCTCCATGTTCTCTCCAGCATTTACTGTTTGTAGTTTTTTTGATGATGGCCTTTCTGACTATGGTTTTTCCCATAGTCAAGTATGGATGTGAGAGTTGGATCATAAAGAAGGCTAAGTGCCAAAGAACTGATGCTTTCAAACTGTGGTGCTGGAGAAAACTCTTGAGAGTCCCTCAGACAGCAAGGAGGTCAAGTCTAAAGGAAATTGACACTGAATATTCATTGGAAGGACTGATGCTGAAGCTGAAGCTCCAATACTGTGGCCACCTCATGCGAAGAACTGACCCACTGGAAAAGACCCTGATGCTGGGAAAGATTGAGGGAAGGAAGAGAAGTGGGTGACAAAGGATGAGATGGTTGGATGGCATCATTGACTTGGTGGACATGAGTTTGAGCAAGCTCTGGGATCTAGGGAAGGACAGGGAAGCCTGGTGTACTGCAGTTAATGGGGTCACAAAGAGTCAAGCACAATTTAGTGACTGAACGACAACATTCTGACTGGTGTGAGGTGATACCTCATTATAGTTTTGATTTGCTTTTCTCTAATAATTAGCAATATTGAGCATCTTTTCATGTGTTTATTGGTCATCTGGATGTCTTCTTTGAAGAAATGTCTATTTAAGTCTTCTGCCCAGTTTTTTATTGTGTTGTTTGTCTTTTTTATATCGAGCTGCATGAGCTGTTTGTATGTTTTGGAGATTAATCCCTTGTCAGTTGCTTCATTTGAAAACATTTCCTCCCATTCTGAGGGTTGGTTTTTCATCTTGTTTATGCTTTCCTTGTTATTGTTGTTTCTTTGACTGAGAGTATTTGATGCAATGTGAATAGCAGATATTTCAAGATTTATTTAGTCTTTTAGGACCAAAGGCACAAAGAACAGAATGTCCATCTTTTGGGTCCTTGGTTTGCAAAATCTGATTGAATTTAAATCAGTTTCTCTTGTTTGTGAGCAGAAGTCTGAAAATTCATAAGGAAAAATATTACTTTACAGTCATTAAGTTTTAGGGACAGTATAACCAAATTATTATTAATTGCAAATCAACAAAGGTCAGATTAGTGTTAATGAGATTGCTCTTATTTTTATTCATTTTGGAAACTAGGCCACTAATACCAACCTCAGATTTTTATCTTGAGGGTTCAATTAGCCTGTGGGAAAGTCCCTTACTGTTAGAATGCCCTGTGTTCTTTATTGAAACCTTTGATGTAATTCTGAGATGTACAAATGGTCAGAGGCCACACAGCGAAGTACAAGAGAGCCCAGTCTTCAGAGAAGATGCTGGTGCCTGAATCCTGCCTCTCTTGTTAAGTGTCTATAGTTTGGAACCTCTTTACTTCAGTTTTCAAAGTGTGGATGATAATAATTGTAACAGTAACTACCTCACCAGGTTCTTATAAGGACTAAATGAGCTTGAGATATTACAAAGAGCTTACATGAAGTTTAGATAGAGAAGTACCTGATTTTAGAGCAATCCCTGGTTGAATGTTAGCTACTGTTAGTATGTGCTGTATTGTGCCTAGTATATTTTACTGATATAACAGAGGGAATTGCCCATTTGATAGCAAAACTCTGGGAAATGTTGAGATGATTTACACTAGTGAATTTCACACTTGGGGACTACATCAAAATCATCTGGAAGGCTTATTACAACTTCACCCTCAGAGTTTCTGATTCAGTAGGTCTGGGTGGTGTTGAGGGGGGTGTAGTAAAAATTTGTTTTCCTAGCAAGAATTTGCGTTTCTAGCAAGTTCCTGGCTCATGCTGGTGTTGCTGGTCAAGAGAATGTTTGTAAGCTTCTCAGGCAGCAGCTGGCAGAAGAGCGAAGGAAGGCATGGTTGTCAGTGGGTCTTAGTCAACACGGCTGGAATTCAGAACCGGCTTTTGTGTCACACAGAGGAACAAGGGCATGTTTAGAGAACAATGTACGAACTGGGGGGAAGGAATGACACAGCCCAGTGGGCACCTCAGACTTCGGGGTAAGGATGTGAGATTCTAATAGCTACCAAACATAGCGAGCAGCTGAGTGAGCAGGTTGGATGCATCAGTGCCTGAAATTGAGCACTGTCAGGGAAGACGAAGCCTGACAAGTAACATATTTCTTAGTTACGTCTTCTTGCATCTTCCCCCCTGAAAACAGCATGCATCTTACAATTAAATGTAGGGATTTCTACCTTCTCAAAAAGTCTTACTGCATTGATAATGGCTTCTCAAAATTGCTCTTCTCTTAGAATCAAAAAAATAATAAAGGAAAATTCTTGGGACAAAAATTAATACTTTAGATTTGATTTCATTAAAAAACGATGTTTTGATTCCTTTTTATTTTCTTCCCTCCCTTTAATTTGATAACCATTCATTTGTGCCTTAGAGAATGGCACCACTTTTCTTTTTTTTTTAAATTATATTGGTTGGTTTTGCCATACATTGACATGAATCCGCCCCGGGTGTACATGAGTTCCGGGTTTTCTATAGTTTGGGGCAGGAGCGTTTCTCCAAAAGCTGCAAGGTTGAATTGACCCTGGCATTTCATATTTGATACCATTTACAGAAGCAAAAGTAACAAGATAAGGAAAGTTTGTACAACTCTAGAAAAATTACATAGGACTGAAGCATGAAGCAGAAATATTATCATGTCTTTTCATATCAATATTAACGTTGAAAGGTTGAAAAGAATAAAGGCTTGTTGGGCTTTCTGAATTGAATAAATATGGGAGGCAGAGAGGAAATACATTTATGCCACTCCAAGTGTCATTTATACAAATGATCTCCTACACATGAGAAACGCTCTTAGATCAAAGGATAGCATATCTACATAGGTATGTTTCTAAAGCTACTGGCAATATATTTGATAAATATCTTTTAATAGTAAGGCGCTTCAGATATCTGCTCTGAGTGGCACAGAGTCCTTCTGCACATTTTTCCTTCTTGCTCTTAATATCAGATACCTCTAAAGTAACAGAAACAAACATTAATACACCAAGAAAAATACCAACCTATGACTTCGAATCATTGACTGAATTTGATGACACAGATGCTGCCAAGAGATTACTTGAGCAAGTGTTAGTAAATCATAGCATTTTAGGGGAGCATTAATGATATACCATAGGACAAACATTCTTCTGTATCTAAACTTGTGTCAAGCTTTATGTCTTCTTGCAACTTTCTTTGTGTAATGGTGGTACTAGTAAAATGCTACTCTTAATTCCTCTTCCTCCCATGGATTAGAAACAAGTAAACTATATTTATACTTTTCAGACCAATAGTAAAAACAGTATTGCTTTGTTTTTTGTTGGGGGATTTCTTTCAGGGTAATTAGAGGTTATAGAACTTGGTAAGAGAACTTTTTCAATGATGTTGGAATGACATTTGTGTTGTTGGCATTATCAAACAATGCAGAGGCCACTAAATGCTGTCTCTAGTGCCTTATTAACACTCCTGGAAATGACTTTGAAAACACAAAAGGTTCAGTGTAAGCAAATGTGAAATGGCCATATAAAGTTGGCACGGAAGTTTTTTATAATTAAAATTTGGAAGGCTTTGGTGATGTTTCTGCAATGTGTCCTGAGATTTCTTGCTAGATTTGCTGCTGTTTCTAATCTACATCCTGAGACTTTGTGGCAGTATTTCTCTAGTTGCAGGGCAAGTTGGGATAACTCTGTCCTTGTTGTATCAGGGCAATAGTCAAACAATCAAGATAC
Organism: Moschus berezovskii; assembly: GCF_049115385.1. Lineage (NCBI taxonomy): Eukaryota > Metazoa > Chordata > Mammalia > Artiodactyla > Moschidae > Moschus > Moschus berezovskii. The sequence continues at coordinate 61,104,401 of NC_142477.1, forward strand.
AAGTTCCTTTTCTAGATATGTCACTTTATCAGACAGTAAATGTGCTCACCTGTTAATAGAAACCTACCTTCAGTAGCTTGAAAGTTTTTTTTTTTTTTTTTTAACTTTTCATGTAACAATAGATCTGAAGTAGGTAGTCGCTGGTGCTAAATTAGTAGCTCAAGAATTTCCTGGCCAAAGCCTCAGCAATTCTTTCGTTCTTTCCCTCCTAAGTCCTAAGATGGCTGCTGGAGCTTCAGCTATCATGTCTGCTTTCCAGTTAAAAAGGAAGGAGGAGGGGGCAAAGTATGAAAAGGGATTACTCAGAAGCTCCACAGAAAGATTTTTCTTTTATTTCCTATCTTTTGCATTCATATCTTCAGAGGAAATAGGGAAATGGAGTTTTGCAGCTAGACATATAACTCAGGGCTCTGCTACTAACGAAAAATTGGAAGACACTCTTTGACACACTGATGACTCCCAAAGTGGTTTCTAAGTTCTTTGGGGAACATGCAGGGTTCTCTATATTCTGACCCAATCTCTTCCCAGCACACTGTACCTAGTCCCATTATATCAGGCTTCTCTGACTTCATTCACATTATCCACTGTTTCAGTCTAGCAGCTCTGGAAGCAATTCCTAAGACAAGGTTTTCCACTCCAGTGTTCTTGCCTGGAGAATCCCAGGGACAGGGGAGCCTGGTGGGCTGCCGTCTATGGGGTCGCACAGAGTTGGACACGACTGAAGCGACTTAGCAGCAGCAGCAGCAGCAGCAGCAGCAGCAGCAGTTTATTTGGGAGGCATAGCAGGGAAGTGAAACAGAAGTTGTTATTAAGTTGCTAAGCCATGTATGACTCTTTGCAACCATGTGGACTGTGGCACACCCTGTCCTTCACCATTTCCCAGAGTTTGCTCAAACTCATGTCCATTGAGTTGGTGATGCCATCCAACCATCTCATTCTCTGTCATCCCCTTCTCCTCCTGCTTTCCATTCTTTCCAGCACCAGGGTCTTTTCCAATGAAACAGAAGAGAAAGCAGTGAGTAAAAGTTCTGTTACCAAGTCAGCCACCACTACAGGCAACTGGAGCTTGATCACCCAGGGAATACATCCTCCAGTTATCAAAGGTAAAGAAACTTCCACATTTAGATCTGATAGATAGAGTGCCTGATGAAATATGGACGGAGGTTTGTGACATTGTACAGGAGACAGGGAGCAAGACGATTCCCATGGAAAAGAAATGCAAAAAAGCAAAATGGCTGTCTGAGGAGGCCTTACAAATAGCTGTGAAAAGAAGAGAAATGAAGAGCAAAGGAGAAAAGGAAAGATATAAGCATCTGAATGCAGAGTTCCAAAGAATAGCAAGAAGAGATAAGAAAGCCTTCCTCAGTGATCAATGCAAAGAACTAGAGGAAAAACATAGAATAGGAAAGACTAGAGATCTCTTCAAGAAAATTAGAGATACCAAGGGAACATTTCATGCAAAGGTGGGCTCGATAAAGGACAGAAATGGTATGGACCTAACAGAAGCAGAAGATATTAAGAAGAGGTGGCAAGAATACACAGAAGAACTGTACAAAAAGGATCTTTATGACCAAGATAATCACGATGGTGTGATCACTCACCTAGAGCCAGACATATTGGAATGTGAAGTCAGGTGGGCCTTAGAAAGCATCACTACGAACAAAGCTAGTGGAGGTGATGGAATTCCAGTTGAGCTATTTCAAATCCTGAAAGATAATGCTGTGAAAGTGCTGCACTCAATATGCCAGCAAATTTGGAAAACTCAGCAGTGGCCACTGGACTGGAAAAGGTCAGTCTTCATTGCAATCCCAAAGAAAGGGAATGCCAAAGAATGTTCAAGCTACCGCACAATTGCACTCATCTCACACGCTAGTAAAGTCATGCTCAAAATTCTCCAAGCCAGGCTTCAGCAATACATGAACCGTGAACTTCCAGATGTTCAAGCAGGTTGTAGAAAAGGCAGAGGCACCAGAGATCAAATTGCCAACATCCGCTGGATCATGGAGAAAGCAAGAGAGTTCCAGAAAAAGATCTATTTCTGCTTCATTGACTATGCCAAAGCCTTTGAATGTGTGGATCACAACAAACTGTGGAAAATTCTGAAAGAGATGGGAATCCCAGACCACCTGACCTGCCTCTTGAGAAACCTGTATGCAGGTCAGGAAGCTACAGTTAGAACTGGACATGGAACAACAGACTGGTTCCAAATAGGAAAAGGAGTATATTGTCACCCTGCTTATTTAACTTATATGCAGAGTACATCATGAGGAACGCTGGGCTAGACAAAGCACAAGCTGGAATCAAGATTGCTGGGAGAAATATCAGTAACCTCAGATATGCAGATGACACCACCCTTATGGCAGAAAGTGAAGAGGAACTCAAAAGCCTCTTGATGAAAGTGAAAGAGGAGAGTGAAAAGGTTGGCTTGAAGCTCAACATTCAGAAAACAAAGATCATGGCATCTGGTCCCATCACTTCATGGGAAATAGATGGGGAAACAGTTGAAACAGTGTCAGACTTCATTTTTTTGGGCTCCAAAATCACTGTGGATGCTGATTGCAGCTATGAAATTAAAAGACGCTTACTCCTTGGAAGGAAAGTTCTGACCAACCTAGATAGGATATTAAAAAGCAGAGACATTACTTTGCCAACCAAGTTCCGGTTTTTCCCGTGGTCATGTATGGATGTGAGAGTTGGACTGTGAAGAGAGCTGATCGCCGAAGAATTGATGCTTTTGAACTGTGGTGCTGGAGAAAACTCTTGAGAGCCCCTTGGACTGCAAGGAGATCCAAATCAGTCCATTCTAGAGGAGATCAGTCCTGGGTTTTGATTGGAAGGACTGATGCTGAAGCTGAAACTCCAGTACTTTGGCCACCTCATTCATCGAGTTGACTCACTGGAAAAGATTGTGATGCTGGGAAGGATTGGGGGCGGGAGGAGAAGGGGATGACAGAGAATGAGATGGCTGGATGGCATCACTGACTCAATGGACATGGGTTTGAGTGAACTCCTGGAGCTGGTGATGGACAGGGAGGCCTGGCATGCTGTTATTCATGGGGTCGCAAAAGTCGGACATGACTGAGCGACTGAACTGAACTGAACACATAGACAGGTTAGACACTTTCATTTGTGAGAGATTTGACTAAGATGAAAGCTGGTGAAAGTGGTTACTGCATAAATTGGTATCCATAAGCCTTACTGGTTCAATGGTTTTGACTATACTGTTGGATTAATTTGGTCAAACAGCTTGCCAATTAGATTCATTTTAACGATTTACTCCATTAAAATAATTCTCTATTAATTGGTTTTATCATCAATGGTAGGACATTATTAAATCAACTGTTCAGTTAATCCTAAATGGTGAAGAGTTTTGTGTGCTAATTAGACCCGGGCTTTATTGTTGAAAAACATCATTCTTAGCTCATTCTCTGTTAAAATATTTTTCCAGTTGTCAGTGGTGGGTTTCACAATTTGTCTGGAAGATTCAGGCATACTTTCTGCTTTTCCTAGGCAGCAGCACAGACACATTCTAAGGTGGTTCAGTGATTCGTGAGATTATTTCTAAACAGAAATTCTGAAGGCAGTGTGATGAGCTTGTCAGAGTTTATTTGTCTCATGAGGAGTTTAGACATTCACATTGTAGGAGGGACATTCACGTTGTTGGAGGGACATGCAATAGATACTGTTCTGCCAAGCACAACATTTTAAGCACCATAATCGTGAAAGGTATTTTGGAATGAAAAGTACTCAGCTGTTTGGTAATACTGATTTTTTTTTCTTTTCAAAAATTTTTGCAAAGTGAACAAGTGTTTTTGAAACCCACAGGATGAATATAAATTTTTCCAGAGGGAAGCTTGTGGAGAGTAACTGTGGCTTGTTCCCTCATGTTTAAAGAATGAGAAAAGGGCTTTTAAAAAGTAATAGAAGATACTTTTCATGAAGAAAATTTTCCTATTTTTGGTCCTCTGAAATTTTAGCTTTTCGGTTCTTACTGGGATTCCAGCCATTTGGAGTTAATGTCTTAAATCCTTGTTGAGTGATATGTCCCTATTCACCGGTAAGTGATGTGAAAGTAGCTCATCCCACACATTGAAAAAAACTATTTTTTCCTTTGTTGCATTTTGTGTTCAGTAGTTGGACCAGGATTTTTTTCAAAGTAGTGGAAGTCGCTCAGTCATGTCTGACTCTCAGCGACCCCATGAAAGGTCCATGGAATTCTCCAGGCCAGAATACTGGAGTGGGTAGCTGTCCTCTTCTCCAGGGCATCTTCCCAACCCAGGGATCGAACTCAGGTCTTCTGTGTTGCTCGTGGGTTCTTTACCAGCTGAGCCACCAGGGATGCCCAAGAATACTGGAGTGGGTAGCTTATCCCTTCTCCATTGGATCTTCCTGACTCAGGAATTGAACCAGGGTCTTTTGCATTTCAGACGGATTCTGTACCAGCTGAGTTCAGTAGTTGGATCAGAATTTTTTTTCAAAGTAAAGTGTTGATAAAAGTGTATGTTTAATTTATTCTCAGTTAAATTTTACAGAAGAGGAGAGAATTTATAATGGTAAAGCATAATCCATTAATTTATGTTCTCTTTTCTTTTTTAATTGTGTAAGGTGGGTGAGACCAGCTGATGATTATATTTCTTAGGTCATCGTACACCATTATCATCAATCTATGTAAACTTGTCTTTAGTCTTATTTTTTAAAATTGATTAATTTAATTCTATTTCTGCCCTCAAATGCATCCATCCTTGTCCTCAAACCTCTAGCATGTTGAATTGCTTGTGTGTGCTTTTAAAAACTAGTGTTGGTTTTTGTGTGCCTGTTTTAATGTGCACAGTTATATATGGTCTATAATTATATTGCTATATAAAGTTTCATTATATCTCACTCAGCATTAATATTGAAATCCATCCATGTTGCTTTATGTTACTTCTGAAAACCACATACTTTTCCATTGTGCACATGTACTCTATTTCACTTTTGCTTCCAAATTAATGGACTTTCTTTCAGCTCTTTCCTACTGTAAATAGTGCTGCAATGAATGTTTTCATACATGGATCTGTGCATTTTTTCCCCACAAAACAGCCAAAATATAAACTCTCTTCATTCCTACTTAATATTAATTTTTTGCTGGAAGTAAATTCATTTTTTTAATTAGTGATTTATTTGGCTGTCTTTTTTTTTTTTTTGGTACATTGCAATTTTAGTTTGCAGCCTTGAGTTGTGCTGTTTGCTCTTTCTCTGCACTCTTACTTTCCTACCTAGCAATTTTTCAGATAACTCCAGGTGTACATTGAGCTTTCTCCACACTCTGATAATTGGTATCATTGAGCTGTGGACATAGGATGAGGTCCTGGTTGGAAAGCTGGTTTTTCTCCCTTCTGTGTCTTGAGTGTGCAGGCATCCTTAGGCAGCAGTCTCAGTTTATATCGTCTCAGCTTGCTTTCACAAGGACAGCTCCACTCCAGTTCTGGCTTGAAGCAGTCAGCCTGACTTAGATTCTTTTCTCATCTTGAGTACTTTGGCTCCCCATTATTTAATCATACTGATTCTTCCTGGCTGCTTAGCCTCCTTGTTACATAGCATCTCTACCCAAAGTAGACAGTTATGAATTTTTAAACCTTTTCTTTTATCTAAATCATTTTTGCTCGGGCACTTGACATGCCATTAAAAATATACACATATTGCTGGCCCTTGAAGCTCTGGTTCTTCCTTGAAGTTTTTGTTTTTTTACAAGTTGAAGTTTTTCTTTTTAGATACTTTTAGTTCAGATGACAAGGAGTTCAGAATTGGGTTGAAAGGTCCTGAAAATATGTCTAGTTCATATTCTTTGCTACTGCAAAAACAGTCTTTGTTCTTTGCACAAGTCTTCAGAGAGTAATAGCCCATCTAAAAGGCAGATATCAGATTTGTTCACTGCTTTAGCCTGACAGGATGTAGCTTGAAGTTCTAATTAAATGACTTTTCAAATTCAAGAAATAGAAATGTACATGTGACTCTTTAGTTTTAAATCAGGAAAGATTGAAGGCAAAAGGAGAAGGAGGCAACAGAGGATGAGATGGTTAGATAGCATCATTGACTCAGTGAACATGAATTTCAGCAAACTCCAGGAGATAGTGGAGGACAAAGGAGTCTGGTATGTTACAGTCCGTGAGGTTGTTAAAGAGTCGGACACAACTTAGTGTCTGAACAACAATAACATCCTTCACTTCCTGAATTGAGTACATCAATAAAGTTTCATTAGCTTCACTGACTAATAAAGCTCTTGAATCCTTCATTTATCTTTGTATTCACTTCTAATGATGCCATTGTCACAGCCATAGTTTCTTACCTGGTTTTCTTGACTGATCTCCATACAGTCACTCTGGCCTCCTTCCAAGTAGTATTTCACACCTTTATGATTTCTTTGAGCTATAAAACTGACCATTTTCTGCATAAAAAATTCTTTAACGATTCATCATTGCTCAGAGGCTGGTTTCTGTATACATCTTCAGGCTTCAACTTACACATATGCACTGAAACTACACAGATATCCCCAATCCCCAGTTTTGTCATGGAGCCTTTGTACTCATGGTTTTATATACCTGAAAGTTCTTTTGGTGGTATTGTGGTGTATTAGAAATGTGCACAAGTTCCTTGACGCTCCTCCCATTGAGAGATGGTGTTAATTTTTCTTCTGTTGCATCTGGGCTGGACTGCAATTGCTTTGACCAAGGAAGTGATGTACCAGCTCTGGCACTAACCCTTAAGAGGACTGATTGCTTTCACTTAGTCTCTTAGAGCCTGAGCTGCCAATTTACAAGTTTGACTATCTGTCTGGAGAGAGAATATACAAGGGAGGCTGGAGAAGGGGCCCAGGTAAGCCCAGTTTTCGCAGGCACATCCCTGCCTCGAAGCCAGTCATGCGAATGAAGTCATCTTGGACCCTCTAGCCAAGTTGCCAGCTGAATAGCATGGGATAACCCCACATGATGCCACATGGAGTAGGAAATTGTTCAGTTAATATCCACAAAATTTTAAGAAATAGCAATAAAATGTTGCTATAAGCTATTAAGCTTTTTTGTTGTTGATAAGTAACTAAAAGAGCCATCTTGCCCTGACAACCTTGATAACCCATGTATCCATGTTACGTTTCCTAATGTCAGCTCAAACATCTCATCCTTGGAGAAACTAATTCCCGCTATTATTTATACTCTTGTGAGAACAGGCTCCTCTCCCTTGTAGTATTTGCTACAGATGAATTTTATATTAGGTTGATGAAAATGTGATTAATAGTGGTGTTTATGAGAAGGGCAGGGATTGTGTCATTTTTATTGTTTATCATTGTGCTTCTAGCACCTAACTCTGTCTGGCACACAGTTCAATAATGGATTGCTGAACGATTGATTGATTGAGTGAATGAATCCAAGATCTATAGGTGTGGCAGGGAGTGATTCCGCACAAGTAAACTCACAGCATTTTCTTGTCAGGAAGGAAGAATAGGGCAACTATAGATTCCATTTTCCTTTAAGGGGGATAGATACTAAAAATTAGCCCATTCCGAAGTGTTTTATTGACTCAAGTGGAGCAAACATCTTCCCATCAAACATAGTATTTAGTTTTAGAGGTATTTTGGAGTGATGCAGAGAAATATGCATCCTTCTAAAAATCATTGGCCAGATTTTAAAACTGAATTGATTTATTGGGCAATTTAGTTAAATTGTCAGTTAGTGCCGAGTTGCTGATTGCTTTGTTCTATTTCCTAAAAACATGAGTCAAACTCATTTTATGGTTGAATAAAATAAAAAGTGTGTTAAATAGTATATATATTTATCACATTTACACTTTATGCAAGAGAACATGCATTCTGAAACATGAAGGCAGCAACTTTCATATGAAAGTTGGCATCTGAAATGACTTCTTTCTAGGAAACTTTGAAATTTATGAGGAAGTCAAAGTCATATGAGTGAATTTTCTGTCAGTTCATAAAATATTTATGGGTGGAATGACTCCAAAGGACTACGTCTGACACTTTTTAAGTTTCCTTCAATCACAAAACAACCGAATTAATGAACAAATGTTTTAACAGATATCTGTACTATGTTCACTCTTGTCATCTCCTGTTTGACCATTTCCAATTTGTCTTGATTCATGGACCTAACATTCCAGGTTCCTATGCAATATTGCTCTTTACAACATCAGACCTTGCTTCTATCACCAGTCACATCCACAACTGGGTATTGTTTCGCTTTGGCTCCATCCCTTCATTCTTTCTGGAGTTATTTCTCCACTGATCTCCAGTAGCATACTGGGCACCTACCAACCTGGGGAATTCCTCATTCAGTATCCTATCATTTTGCCTTTTCATACTGTTCATGGGGTTCTCAAGGCAAGAATACTGAAGTGGTTTGCCATTCCCTTCTCCAGTGGACCACATTCTGTCAGACCTCTCCACCATGACCCGTCTGTCTTGGGTGGCCCACACGGCATGGCTTAGTTTCACTGAGTTAGACAGGGCTGTGGTCCATGTGATCAGATCAAGATCCGTCTAGTCAAGGCTATGGTTTTTCCCGTGGTCATGTATGGATGTGAGAGTTGGACAGTGAAGAAAGCTGATCCCTGAAGAACTGATGCTTTTGAACTGTGGTGCTGGAGAAGACTCTTGAGAGTCCCTTGGACTGCAAGGAGATCCAACCAGTCCATTCTAGAGGAGATGAATCCTGGGTGTTCATTGGAAGGACTGATGCTAAAACTGAAACTCCAATACTCTGGCTACCTCATGCGACGAGTTGACTCACTGGAAAAGACTCTGATGCTGGGAGGGATTGGGGGCGGGAGGAGATGGGGACGACAGAGAATGAGATGGCTGGATGGCATCACCGACTCGATGGACATGAGTTTGAGTGAACTCCGGGAGTTGGTGATGGACAGGGAGGGCCTGGCGTGCTGTGATTCATGGGGTCGCAAAGAGTCGGACACGACTGAGTGACTGAACTGAACTGAACTGTACTATGTTCTCCAACTTCCCAGGTGGCACAGTGGTAAAGAATCCATCTGCCAATGCAGGAGTCTCAAGAGACGCTGGTTCAATCCTGGGTCAGGCAGATCCCCTGGAGTAGGAAACGGCAACCCGCTTCAGCATTCTTGCCATGGAAGATTTCATGGACAGAGGAGCCTGGCAGGCTACAGTCCATGGGGCTGCAAAGAGTCAGGCATGACTGAGCACTACAAACATACACACACACATCATGTTTTAGAACATGTTAAGCATAGTATGACAATCCCTTCCACCTCCAGATTGGCTCAGCTTTATAGATACAGAAGACTTTCCCCTGCAGGCTTCGTGCCTGTCCATACCCCTCACACCTGATATACAAGGGCAGAGACCTTATCTGTTTATTCATCCATATGACCTCAACACCTAGCACAATGAAATTCATGGGTAATGAATAAAAATTTTGTTAATTGTTCCAAATTGTCCCCAATAGGAAAAGCATAGTCAATCAAGGTGTCTATCTGCATAGAGATGTGTCATGATGAAAACCATGCTTAGTTTGGGGAGAAGGTGACATGACTTTGAGAAGTCATCTCAGAGACCACTGAGCTGCTTGCCTACTAACCTTGTCAACAAAAGGGAAGCTGAGAGATGCAGCCTAGAAGGGTGTTTATTTGTAATCTGTACACTACCAGATAATTTCTTTTTGATCCTATCAGTGTAAATGAGAAGAAAATATTACATGCTAAAACTCTTTCCTTAAAAAAAAAGTGCTATATATGTGTCCTTGATGTCATATGAACATATAATGGTTATCTTGCTAAAAATTAGTGTTAGTGTTACCTTTACATCTTGTTTATGAATATGATCAGGTTTTTTTTGTCCTCTCTTTCCCATAAATCACCATATACAAAACAAAATGAAGAGACTACGGAGAACTTCAATGTGAGCTTAGAAATAAAGGTAAATTTCTGTTTTGATACATTTCAAGGCAACATTGAACAGGCCACTTACTAGCAGGGATTCTTATTCATGGACAAATTGCTGTTCATTTTATCATTCACTTATGAACTTGTGACACGACATGTGATCTTAACAGAATTCTAGGTACTTTTCATAATAAAGGACTCCCAACAGGATAGTCCAGTATGCCTACATGGCTCAGGCTGGTCTGTCACACAGTATCCTGAAAATGATAAGAACCTTCCGCTAAACCTTATGCTGTGATATATAAGTTGTCTACTAAGCTGTAAGCCTAGGCAACCAAACAGCCATGTTATCTATAAACAATGAGTGAATTTGAAGTTAATAATATTTTTAAAAATGAGAAATTCATTTTACTAAACATTTTCTCTTGTGGCACTTACTCAGCTTGTTATATAAAAGTAACAATTTTTATAGCAAGGGTTTTCAAATTCTGGTTCCCAATCAGCAGTATCAGAATTGCCTGGGAAAATGCTAGAAATTCAACTTCTTGGACCTTACCCCAGAACTACTGAGTAGGAAACTCTGGGGCTGGGCACAGCATTTTGTATTTTAACCAACCATCTGGTGTGATTCTGAGACCTATTTTAGTTTGAGAACCACTGGCCTGTAGAATTTGGTGCCATAGTACATTTAACAGAAGAAAAAATGTAGAAAGAACAGTCCTATTGAAAAAATATCTAGATTAATATATTTGAACTTTTTATTTATATTTTATTGCTATTATTTTTATAGTAAAAGTCACCTTAATATGCATTTCCATAATAAAGTTGTCCTAATAGTCCATCAATTAATTATGTGAACTTTGTACGTTAAAGTATTAAAATACTAAATGCATAAAGTACATGAAATACTACTTTTGTGTTAAAAATAGGTGAAAAATGATATCTTGTTCACTGATGCTGAGCAATAAAGACAGTCCATCTTATAATTAAGCTTGCCAGTATTTAAATGTAATTAAACTCAATGCTTCAAATTCTCTAATTATTGGACATAGAACCAAATAGGTTCAGTGAATTTCCACACGTACAGCTGAACAGTTCATTAGTTTGTCTGAGTTTTCTTCCCTGTTCTTTAGTGCATTTTACTGCCCTGATGCCTCTGGCATCAGACTTGTTACACTCCACGTGGGTTGGTTTTCTGTTAAAGTGTTCTGTGACCCAAACTTACATCTGTTTTTCCTTACTAATACTCACTGTGGCAAATCTCTGTTAGTTGAAGGAAAAATTTCATAGGATCAAGTTAATTTCTGCTAATTGCATTGGAAATAGACGCTTATTAGTACATACTAGTTTTCAACTGAGAGCAATTGAAATAGTATGCAGAGGCAGAGAGATTTTTTTCAAACACTACGGGGCAGATATTTTGAGTCATTCAGAACTTTTATTTCTTTAAATCATGTTGTATAGGTAACTAGTGATTTTTTATTTTTGTACTTTTCTGCCATCATATGCTGGTTTAGTTATGGGCTGAGTGTTGAAGGGTCAGCAATGGCCTCTTTTGCTGGGGACTTTCCTGGACACATGTCCAGAACTCACTCTCTTTAAAAGATCACACCCAGTATTTGGAAAATGTGGCCAGTTAAACCGCTCATGTGGCTTTACAAAAATTATGGTAAAAATACATAGCATAAGGTACCACCTTTATCATTTTAAGCATGCAGATCAGTAGTGTGAATTGTATGCATATTGCTGTAAAACAGTGTTCCAAGGCTTTTTCATCTTGCAAATTTGTAACTTTCTACCCATTAAACCACTTCCTTTGTGCCGCTTCCCCCATCCTATTAATGCCAGGCTACTTTCTATATAAATTTGCCTTTATATACCTCTTAGAATAGTCATACAGTGTTTGCCTTTTTGTGACTGGCTTATTTCACTTAGCATCATGTCCTCAAAGTTCATCCATGTTGCAGCATGTGACAAGATTTCTTTCCCTTTTTAAGGATGAATAATATTCCATTGTACATGTATATCATGTTTGGTTTATCAGTTCCATCTGTTGCTGGACTTTTGAGTTGCTTCCACCTCTTTGCTGTCGTGAATAGTACTGCTGTGGACAAGAAGTGCAAATATCTTTTAAGTATATATTCCAAAATGGGATTGCTGGATCATATGGAATTTTATTTTTAAAATTTTTGGAGGAACCTCATGTTTATTGTATCTGTTGCATGGTTTTATAAAACAATCAGCAGTGCACAAGGGTTTCGAATTTTGTATCTCCTCACCAATGTTTGTTATTTTCTCTTATTTTTGATAGTAGCCATTCTGATGGGTGGAGAATGACATCTCATTGTGTTTTTTAATTTATTTTTTTTGTGCTGTGGTAGGTTTTCATTGCTGCGTGGACTTTTCTCTAGTTGCGGCAAGTGAGAGCTTCTCTCTAGCTGCAGTGTGCAGGCTTCTCATTGTGGTGGCTTCTTTTGTTGTCAGCGTGGGCTCTAGGGTACTTAGTCTGCAGTAGCTGCTAAGTGCCAGTAGCAGTCCTGGCACTCGGGCTCAGCAGCTGCGGCTCCTGGGCTCAGTAGTGGCGGCACTCGGGCTCAGCAGCTGCGGCTCTTGGGCTCTAGAGCACAGGCTCAATAGTTGTGGTGCACGGGCTTAGTTGTTCTGTGGAATGTGGGATCTTCCCAGATCAGAGATCTAACCCCCATCTCCTTCATCGGCAGGCAATTTCTTTACTGCTGAGCCACCGGGGAAGCAGTCTTGTTATGTGTATGTGTTTTAATATGTATAATTTTATTTATTTTATTTTTGGCTATGCTCGGTCTTCCTTTCTGCAGGGGCTTTTCTCTAGTTGCGGAGAGCAGGGGCTTATCTCTAGTTGCGGTGCTGAGGTTTCTCATTAAGGCGGCTTCTCTTGTTGCAGAGCATGGGTTCCAGGGCACTTAGGCTTCAGTAGTTGGTGGCACGTGGGCTCAGCCACTCCAAGTCATGTGGCATCTTTCCAGATCAGGGGTCTAACCTGTGTCTCCTGCAGTGGCAGGCAGACTTCCCCACTGAGCCACCAGTGAAGCCACTCATTGTGGTTTTGATTTGCATTTCTCTGATGACTAGTGATATTGAATGTCTTTTCAGACGCACATTGGCCATTTGTATATTATATTCAGGACATGTCTACTGAAGTCCTTTGCCCCTTTGTAAAATTAGGTTGTTCGATGTTTTGTTGTTGAGTCATAGGTGTGATTTGCATATTCTATATTAGCCTTTCTCAGCTGTATGATTTGTAGTATTTTCTTCGGTTCAGTAGGTTGCCTTCTCACTGTGTTCGTTGTGTCTTTTGATGCACACAGTCTTTAAGTTTGATGTAGTCTCATTTGTCTATTTTAGCTCTTATTGTCTGCTTTCTGTGTCATAGCCAAGATATCATTGCCAAGTCCAATGTCATGAAGATTTTCCCTTACATTTTCTTTTGATTGCTCATGTCATTTTACTTAGGAGCTAAATCGTCACCCTCAGTGATTTTTTTTTTTTTCTGGAAAGTGTAATTTCAACCACAAATTGTGACACTGAATGAAATGAAAGAAAACATTTATCTAAAGTGGTAGTCTGAAGAATGACAGAGCTCTAAAATATTCACGTTGTTGAAAAGCATTATAGCATGAATGAATTATTTCAGGTTCTTTACAGTGAAAGGCATAATCTTCTTTTAAAATTTACCATTTGTTGAAAATATCTTTTAAAACTAGGAATCAACTTCAAGATAGTATATGTTTTAAGCAAGGAAGACAGACTTTATTTTTTATTGAAATATAAGACATCTCTTTAAAAAAAAGACATCTTTTATTTATAAAATACCTGTCTTTGAGACTTTTTCTGTTTTATTCTGGGGACGTTACAATTGCTAGAATTTCTGTATTTGGAATATAGTGCAATTGAAAATACACAATCAGTGATCTCAGAACTAGCAGTTTCCCAGAAAAAAGATTGGCTATTTGGCAAAAAAGAGATGACATTTCAAAGTTTAACATTTACCTATGAATCCTGGAAAGAGCAACAAACTGTCAACTGAAGAGCTTCAGATTTAACAAATGCGATTTTGTACTCTATCCCTCTCCAAGCAAAAATGTAGGTTCCAATGTCCGAAGAACTGGCTTATAACAAGCTATTTCCAGAATAAAATGAAAGATGAGTCATTTAATTCTGAAGATATGAGGAGATGAGTTGGCAGTGATTTTCTAAAATGGGTTCTCTGGAATTCTGTGAAACACGCCTAAAGTAAATGGCTAAGCACACCCTCCCCCACCCCCAAATACAGAAACCAAAGATGTGACTCTTACTCTTTTGCTCTAAAATGGTGTCTCTTTATACTGTGGAAAAATGATTTAAACCTCATTGACAATGAATAATAGGCAGCTAGAGCAACATTTAGTAATATTTGAATAACAACAACAACAAAAAGTAAAAGATAACTCCCGGTGAATTTTAATACACATTTTGTTGTTTTTCAGTTGCTCAGTTGTGTCCTCTTCGTGACCCCATGGATGGCAGCACACCAGGCTTCCTGTCCTTCACCATCTCCTGGAGTTTACTCAAACTCATCTCCATTGAGTCAGTGATGCCATCCAACCATCTCATCCTCTGTTGTCCCCTTCTCCTCCTGCTTTCAGTCTTTCCCAGCATCAGGGTCTTTTCTAATGACTCGACTATGCATCAGGTGGCCAAAATATTGGAGCTTCAGTTTCAGCTTCAGTCCTTCCAATGAATATTCAGGGTTGATTTCCTTTAGGACTAACTGGTTTGATCTCCTTGCTGTCCAAGGGACTCTCAAGAGTCTTCTCCAATACCACAGTTCAAAGGCATCAAGTTCTTCAGTGCTCAGCCTTTTTTGTTTTCCAGCTCTTACATCCATACATGACTGCCAGAAAAACCATAGCTTTGACTAGGTGGACTTTGTTGGCAAAGTAATGTCTCTTCTTTTTAATACATTGTCTTGGTTTGTCATAGCTTTCCTTCCAAGGGGCAAGTGTCTTTTAATTTCATGGCTGCAGCACCACCCACAGTGATTTTAGAGCCCAAGTGATTTAAAGCCTGTCACTGTTTCCATTGTTTTCCCATCTATTTGCCATGAAGTGATGCGACTGGATGCCATGAACTTAGTTTTTTGAATGTTGAGTTTTAAGCCAGCTTTTTATTTCCTTTTTTTTAGAGTACAAAAAAAAAAAAAAAACCTTTTGTGCTGAAACATTCATTCCTGTTAGATTGCTTAATATTGAATCAGACTCTGCAGTTAAACTCTGAAAATCTACTCAGATAAGCAATTTTAGCCATATATTGACATTAGGAGATTAAGTTCCACCTTAACTCTCTGAAGATATTTTTCTTTCCTACACTCTTTTTTATCTCCTTTCCATTATGGTTTATCTCATGATACTGAGTGTAGTTGCCTGAACTACAGAGTAGGAACTTATTGCTTATCCATTCTATATGTAACGGTTTGCACCTACTAACTCCAAACTCCCAGCCCGTCCCTCCCTACTCCCTCCCCTTTGTTACTCACAAGTCTGTTCTATCTCCTTTTGCTTTGCAGATAAATTCATTTGTGTCATATTTTAGATTCCACATATTATTGCTGTTGTTCAGTCACTAAGTTGTTTCCAACTCTTTGCCACCCCATGGACAGCAGCACGGCAGGCTTCCCTGTTGTTCACTATCTCCCCGAGTTTGCTCAGACTCATGTTCATTGAGTTGATGGTGCCGTCCAACCTTCTCATCCTCTGTTGTCCCCTTTTCCTCTTGTCTTCAATCTTTCCCAGCATCAGGGTCTTTCCCAATGAGTCGGCTCTTTGCAGCAAGTGGCCAAAATATTTGAGCTTCAGCTTCAGTATCAGTCCTTCCAAGGAATATTCAGAGTTGATTTCCTTTAGGATTGACTGGATTGATTTCCTTGCTAACCAAGGGACTCTCAAGAGTCTTTTCCAGCACCACAGTCCCAAAGTAAGTGATCATATATGTTATTTGTCTTTCTCTGACTTCACTTAGTATGATAATCTCCAGGCCCATCCATGTTGCTGCAAATGGCAGTATTTCATTCTTTCTTATGGCTGAGTAGAATTCCATTGTATGTATACAGCACATCTTTATCCATTCATCTGTTGATGGACATTTTGGTTGTTTCCATGTCTTGGCAATTGTGAGTAGAGCTGCTATGAACATTGGGGGTGCATGTATCGTTTTGAATTGTAGTGTTGACTGGGTATATGCCCAGGGTAAGCCAGCCTTTTCACTCTCCTCTTTCATCTTCATTAAGAGGCTCTTTAGTTCCTCTTCACTTTCTGCCATAAGGGTGGTGTCATCTGCGTATTTGACATTATTGATATTTCTCCCAGAAATTTTGATTCCGATTGTGCTTCATCCAGCCCAGCAATTTGCATGATGTCACTGCAGATGCTGATTGCAGCCATGAAATTAAAAGACGCTTACTCCTTGGAAGGAAAGTTATGACCAACCTTGATAATATATTAAAAAGCAGAGACATTACTTTGCCAACCAAGGTCCGTCTAGTCAAGGCTATGGTTTTTCCCATGGTCATGTATGGATGTGAGAGTTGGACTGTGAAGAAAGCTGATCGCCGAAGAATTGATGCTTTTGAACTGTGGTGTTGGAGAAGACTCTTGAGAGTCCCTTGGACTGCAAGGAGATCCAACCAGTCCATTCTAAAGGAGATCAATCCTGGATGTTCATTGGAAGGACTGATGCTAAAGCTGAAACTGCAATACTTTGGCCACCTCATGCGATGAGTTGACTCACTGGAAAAGACTCTGATGCTGGGAAAGGTTGGGGGCGGGAGGAGAAGGGGACGACGGAGAATGAGATGGCTGGATGGCATCACCGACTTGATGGACATGAGTTTGAGTGAACTCCGGGAGTTGGTGATGGACAGGGAGGCCTGGCGTGCTGTGATTCATGGGGCCGCGGAGAGTCGGATACAACTGAGCGACTGAACTGAACTGAACTGAACTCTGCATAGAAGTTAAATAAGCAGGGTGACAAATGACAGCCTTGAGGTACTCCTTTCCCAATTTGGAACCAGTCCGTTGTTCCATGTCTGATTCTAACTGTTGCTTCTTGACCTGCATACAGATTTCTCAGGAGGTAGGTCAGGTGGTTTGGTATTCCCATCTCTTTCAGAATTTTCCACGGTTTGTTCTGATCCACACAGTCAAAGGCTTTAGTGTAGTCAGTGAAGTAGAAGTAGATGTTTTACTAGAACTTTCTTGCTTTTTCTATGATCCAACAGATGTTGGCAGTTTGATCTCTGGTTCCTCTGCCTTTTCTAAATCCAGTTTTTACATCTGGAAGTTCTCAGTTCACATACTATTGAAACCCATCTTGAAGGGTTTTGAGCATTACTTTGTTAGCATATGAAATGAATGCAGTTGTACAGTGTTTGAACATTCTTTGGCATTGCCCTTCTTTGGGACTGGAATGAAAACTAGACCTCCCATCTCAGTTTACTAGGAAGGAAGGAAGTTAAGATTTTTCAGAATTGACTGGTGGCAGGAGTAGGGTGAAGGGCCAGGTAAAGAGCTGATGAGGACAAAGGTGATCATGAAAGTTACCTGTGATTTTCTTTAGTTCAGTCCAGTTGCTTAGTCGTGTCTGCCTCTTTGCGACCCCATGAACCGCAGCACGCCAGACTTCCCTGTCCATCACCAACTCCTGTAGTTTACCCAAATTCATGTCCATTGAGTTGGTGATGCCATCCAACCATCTCACCCTCTGTCATCCCCTTCTCCTCCTGCCCTCAATCTTTCTTAGCATCAGGGTCTTTTCCAATGAGTCAGCTCTTCGCATCAGGTGGCCAAAGCTTTGGAGTTTCAGCCTCAGTCCTTCCAATGAACACCCAGGACTGATCTCCCTTAGGATGGACTGGTTGGATCTCCTTGCAGTCCAAGGGACTCTCAAGAGTCTTCTCCAGCACCACAGTTCAAAAGCTTTGATTCTTTGGCAATCAGCTTTCTTTATAGTCCAACTCTCACATCCATACATAACCACTGGAAAAACCATAGCCTTGACTAGATGGACCTTTGTTGGCAAAGTAATGTCTCTGCTTTTTAATATGCTGTCTAGGTTTGTCATAACTTTCCTTCCAAGGAGTAAGCATCTTTTAATTTCACATGTTAAGTCATTTTACTCTGTACATTGATTCAACAATAATGTGAATGCCTACTATGTACCAAGTACTATTTTAAATTCTGGGAATTAATTCATAAAAAAAAGCCAAGAAGTGCTGTCCTCGCTGAATGGAGAGGGGAGGGAGAAGGTTTGATCAATCAGCTGAGATAAGCAGCTGAATTAGGGTGGTTCCAGAGACCTGCCTAGAAGGATGACATATGAATGGAGACCTGACTGAAGTGAGGCAACAAGCCCTGTGATATCAAAGGGAAGAGTGTTCTAGGCAAAGGAACAGTGAGTGTGAGGACCCTGAGGCAGGAGTGTATTTTGAGGAATAGCAAGGAGGTCGGTGTGATTGGAGCAGAGGGAGCCAGGGTGAGAATGGAAGGACTGAGGGCAGGGTGTGAGGCCTGGATAGGATTGCAAAACCCTTATAGATTTTGCAGTTTATTCTATGATTGTTGGGAAGGCCCTGGATGTTTTGAGCAGATGCATGACTTGGTCAAATTTGCATTTAAAAGGGCTACTTTGATCACTCTGTGGAGAATAGATTATACAGGGATAAAGGTGGATGTTTCTCAAGGTTCATTTCTGCTTCTATACAGGTAAACTAAAAACATTAAAATGTTGTAGACAGTAATACATTGAAATTTGGTAAGGGGTATATAATTCTGTTGCACTGATTTATATATAATTCATTGCACTACATGAGCTGATTCATGTAGCCATTACCAAATCAGGACAGACACCCCCTGCTATCCCAATTATGGTAGCATCTTCCTCCCACTTCCAGTCCCTGGCAATCACTGACCCGTTTTCCATCGTTATTATTTTGTCTTTCCTACAATGTCATATAAGTGAAATAAAAAAAGCTGCAATCTTCCAAAGCTGGCTTTTTTCTGAGGTCCATGCAGGTTGCTGCATGTATCAATTGGTTTTCCTTTTTCTCTGCTGACTAATATTCCATTAAATGGAAATCTCATAATTTGTTTATCCATTTACTGGTTGAAAGACATTTGGGTTGTTTCCAGTTTGGGATGAACTGGATGATCCTATAAATACTTATGTTTAGGTATTTATGATTACCTATGGCAACCCACGCCAGTGTTCTTGCCTGGAGAATCCCAGGGACAGGGGAGCCTGGTGGGCTTCCGTCTATGGGGTCACACAGAGTCGGACACGACTGAAGTGACTTAGCAGCAGCAGCAAGGTTTTATTTCTCCATTGTCAATACCCATGGGTGAGGTTGCTGGGTCCTATGATATGTGTATGTTTCAACTTTTTAGAAACTGTCTTCCAGAGTGCTTATACAATGTGTGTTTGAGATTCACTTTCCTAAATGATTATAGGACTATTCAGCTATAAGTAGAATGGTCTAATATGTAGTCTTTTGTATCTGAGTTCTTTTGACTATTAGAACTATTTTTCAGTGCATACAAGTTGTAGCATATATCAGTAGTTTGCTTCTTTTTATTACTAATAATGATTAATATTCTGTTGTATTATGTTTCATCAGTTCAGTTCAGTTCAGTCTCTCAGTCGTGTCCGACTCTTTGCGACCCCATGAATCACAGCACGCCAGGCCTCCCTGTCCATCACCAACTCCCGGAGTTCACTCAAACTCATTTCTAGGACCTTCCCACTAAGTTTCTGGCAGTCCATCATTTATCCCAACTAAAACTGTCTAGGCTACAGATCTGTGATTTCCTGTTTTCTACCAAGTGTGATACTTTTACTATCAATGTTTGTAGCAGGGCTTTTCTTCACCCATCCCATTCAGAGCCTTTCTTTATGGCAGCAAACTGGCTGATTTTCATGCCCAGACCCACTCTGGTATAACTTTCATTCTAAGTGAATGCGGGGATTGGGAAGGGGAACAGTCCCACTCAGAATTGACACTGTTCTTACCCACATTTCTAACAGTTATGAATAAACATTTCTTCATTTGTTGCTTGTGTTTAGTCAATTTCCAGAGTCCAATTTAGACACATTTGCCATTTTATATTTATTTCTTTGGGGGTGGAATTCACCCAACTCTATAACTCCTGCTTCTGTAACTTTTTAAAGGTTTGTTATACTGCTTCTTTCTACTTTATTAGGTTCAGTTCAGTTCAGTCAGTTCAGTTGCTCAGTCATGTCCGACTCTTTGTGACCCCATGAATCACAGCACGCCAGGCCTCCCTGTCCATCACCAACTCCCGGAGTTCACTCAAACTCATGTCCACAGAGTCGGTGATGCCATCCAGCCATCTCATTCTCTGTCGTCCCTGTCTCCTCCCACCCCCAATCCTTCCCAGCATCAGAGTCATTTCCAGTGAGTCGACTTGTCGCATGAGGTGGACAAAGTATTGCAGTTTCAGCTTTAGCATCAGTCCTTCCAATGAACACCCAGGATTGGTCTCTTTTAGAATGGACTGGTTGGATCTCCTTCAGTCCAAGAGACTCTCAAGAGTCTTCTCCAACACCACAGTTCAAAAGCATCAATTCTTCGGTGATCAGCTTTCTTCACAGTCCAACTCTCACATCCATACATGACCACGGGAAAAAACATAGCCTGACTAGATGGACCTTTGTTGGCATAGTAATGTCTCTGCTTTTTAATATACTATCTAGGTTGGTCATAGCTTTCCTTCCAAGGAGTAAGCATCTTTTAATTTCATGGCTGCAATCAGCATCCACAGTGATTTTGGAGCCCAAAAAAATAAAGTCTGACACTGTTTCCACTGTTTTCCCATCTATTTCCCATGAAGTGATGGGACCAGATGCCATGATCTTTGTTTTCTGAATGTTGAGCTCCAAGCCAACCTTTTCACTCTCCTCTTTCACTTTCATCAAGAGGCTTTTAAGTTCCTCTTCACTTTCTGCCATAAGGGTGGTGTCATCTGCATATCTGAGGTTATTGATATTTCTCCCAGCAATCTTGATTTCAGCTTGTGCTTTGTCCAGCCCTGTGTTCCTTATGATGTACTCTGCATATAAGTTAAATAAGCAGGGTGACAATATACAACCTTGATGTACTGCTTTTCCTATTTGGAACCAGTCTGTTGTTCCATGTACATTTCTGAATGTTGCTTCCTGACCTGCACACAGGTTCCTCAAGAGGCAGGTCAGGTGGTCTATTATTCCCATCTCTTTCAGAATTTTCCACAGTTTATTGGGATCCACACAGTCAAAGGCTTTGGCATAGTCAATGAAGCAGAAATAGATGTTTTTCTGGAACCCTCTTGCTTTCTCCATGATCCAGCGGATGTTGGCAATTTGATCTCTGGTGCCTCTGCCTTTTCTAAAACCTGCTTGAACATCTGGGAGTTCACGGTTCACATATTGCTGAAGCCTGGCTTGGAGAATTTTGAGCATGACTTTACTAGAGTGTGAGATGAGTGCAATTGTGTGGTAGTTTGAGCATTCTTTGGCATTGCCTTTCTTTGGGATTGGAATGAAGACTGACCTTTTCCAGTCCTGTGGCCACTGCTGAGTTTTCCAAATTTGCTGGCATATTGAGTGGTAGCTCTCATTAGTTTAAGACCTTAGTTTTTCTAATGTAAGTATTTACTGATATGCATATTTCCCTTGGTATGCAAGGAGATCAAACAAGTCAATCTTAATATCAAACCAGTCAACCCTAATATCAAACCAGTCAACCCTGAATATTCATTGGAAGGACTGATTCTGAAGCTGGAGCTACAATACTTTGGCCACTGAAGCGAAGAGCCTACTCACTGGAAAAGACCTGATGTTGGGAACGATTGAGGGCAGGAGAAGGGGGAACAGAGGGTGAGGTGGTTGGATGGCATCACCAACTCAATAGAATGAGTTTGAGCAAACCGGGAGATAGTGAAGGACAGGGAAGCCTAGAGTGCTACCGTCCATGGGGTCTCAAAGAGTTAGATACAACTTGGTGACTAAAGAACAACAAATATTCCCCTCATGTTTTAATATGTGACATTTATATTATTTAGTATAAATATTCTGATATCCATTATGATTTTTTTTCTCATTTCCTCTTTGCTTAGAAAGTATTCATATGCTTTCTAACTTATCTTCTTGTTGTTGGTTTATAACTTAATTACATTGGTGAAGTACCCAGTCAAATTTTGGAATGTTCCATGTATACTTGAAAAATATAGGTTTATTTTCCAAGTGTAGTGTGTTATATTCTATATATGTTCATCATCATCAAATTTGTCAATTGTACTGTTTAATCACCTGTGTGCTTCCTGATTATATTTTTCTTGTTTTATTAAAAAAGGAAGTATGTGAAAATCCCCCACTGTGATCTCCCCTAATATTTTTATCAGTTTTTGTTATTATTTATGTCTGACCATATTATTAAGTATGCATGAGTAACTGAGAATTTTATTAGTATATATGTAGTAATCATCTTTAATTCTGGTTTTATATTTTGTCGTAAAGTCTGTTTTATGTTCTACATCATTTTTGGTCAATATTTGCCTAGTATATTATGAGTTTTCTGCTTGATTATTGCGCTTTTTCTTCTTTATTATGTTCTTTTGGGATTTTTTTTTTCTCATTCTAGCTAAGTTCTTTTTACTGTTTGGAATTTGCATACTTCAGGTATATTCTTTCAGTCGTTATCCTAGCTATTGTAAATTACATGTGTATCATGTAAGTCTAAAATTAGTGCTCGGTGTTACTGTTCTTCTGAATAACACCAGTGCTTATGATCATTCTGATGCTCCTATCTCTGATGCTGTTATACCACCTACAGTCACACACATCCCTTAAATCCAGTAAATCCAAGATTTAAATTCTGTGTTCTGCCTCATCCTAAAGAATTTTGAGAAGTATGTTGGATTTGTAGCATTCTCACTTCTTTTCAGCAGTTGCTACAATTGGAATAGGAAGGGTGAGCTTTAAAAGGGAGTAAGAAGAAACCTATTCTGATCTCCTCACTGCCAATATTCAGCAACAAGGGGAAAATATTGCTTTGTTCAGTTCTGATCTGTTTGTTAACTTGCCTTTCCCATTTCCCCCCTCCCATTTCCCCCGTTTGTCTCTCTTTACTCTCTCTCTGGAAACTTTCTTTATCTTTTAATGATGCAGATTTATATAGTGGTTCTTCAGTGGTATTCTGAACATATTTTCTTTCTCAAGATCTGAAACATGTTCAACATGTTACACAGCACAGATACTGCTTCTCTCATGATGATGATGATGGTGATAACAATAATTACTTTCAATTTTTGTTTTACTTTCCTCTGACGTGTTTCACATGCTTAGTATTCAGGGTAGTTGTACGTCCTAGGACTTCTTAACAGAATGACACATAAATGTGATATTGAAATGCACATTTAAAGTAAAGAAAGACTTGATTTCCAACTTCTTACTCTCCTCTTTCACCCTCCATCACATTTACTGATGACAGGTCTCATCTCCATCTGAACATACCATGTTTTTCCATCTCATGGGTACTCCCAGCTCATGAATTCTGTCTCCAAATGCTTCCCTAAAAATCACAATTTGAGGCATTCATGCTAAATGTCAAGACCTTCACCCACTTCAGCTTCCACCAAAAAGCTTTTGTCCAGCTGTCATCCACAATGCTTTTAAATGCCAGTCAAGGCATCAAAGAACAGAGTAGGCGGCATTTTTCTGGGGCTTATCATGATAAAAGTTAAAGCATCTTATTGATATTCATCAAGAATGAAGGTGAGGCAGAGTTTTACATGCAAATGAGAAAGGTGGTTAGAAAAACCAGCTGTGCTTCGAAGCCAGCTTTTGAAATTAAGGGAGTTGGAGGCAAGAAAACATTTTGGAAAATTACTTTAGAATTTGTGAATTGTTTTTCTTTACCAATATGTGAAGAGATGAAAGCTGTACACATTCTGTGATTAAATCAAGGCTCAAGGGATCATAGTTTGAGCTGGTTTGGAAAGTGTGATCTAAATTTGGAGATCTGATCACCATCATCTGTTTCCCCAATTTTCTTCTTTCCTCCTTATTGTGATAAAGGGAGTTTAAGAGTATAACTGTTGATTGAGTCTGGTTACTCACACAGGAAAGTGGCGTTATCTTGTACGCTCAAAACAAGATCCACATTTTTGTGACCAGGGGTATTTCTAGAAATGTGTATGTGACTCTAGAAGTCCCTGGCGTCATTAGCAATTAATAATTACAGCAGCAACCAACATGTATGTGGCAACTGCTCTGTGTCAGGTACAGTATTAAGTTTTTATATATGTTATTTTATCCTTAGCACAGCTCTGGATTACTGACGAGGGGATTGTGTTACAGAGAAGTTATGTTGCTTGCCTGTGTTTGTTGGGTAGCAGACTCAGGGTCTGAAGTGGTTGATCTGACTCTCACTCTCTATTTTACACCGCCTGCAGATTTAAAAACACATTTTTGTGGAATGTCAACTGAAAAAAAAATGCCCAACGTGAGTCATGAGTTATGTTTTATTTGGGCCAAAATGAGGTGCTGAGCTCAGGACAGCATCTCAGGTGGCTCTGAGGGACTGCTCCCACAAAGAGGTTGGGGAGGTCAGTGTTATATATGATTTTAGTGAAGGAGGGGTACATGCCGTCAGGTACACATTTGGCAGAGGCTTTGTCATGAGCAGATGTCACCATTGATGATTTTAGTGCTTTTCTAGATATGAAATAAAAGCATATGATATATGCTTTTCTAGAACTTGGGCTTATAAAACTTTCTCCTGAAAGTATGTAGCTATCTGAAGGCCTTTTCTGCCAGTTTCCCCAGACCACAGTGTGCCTTATTCTTGATCTCCACCCTGAACTTCTTTCAGGGTGTGTTGAAGGTCAGTGGCTGCAGTGGCTAGTGACTTACTCTTTGTAGAGGCAGGTGGTTGGTGGTTTAGTCACTAAGTCATGTCCGACTCTTGTCACCCCGTGGAATGTGTTCCACCAGGCTCTCTTGTCCATGGAATTCTCCAGGCAAGAATACTGGAGTGGGTAGCCATTCCCTTCTCCAGAAGATCTTCCAGACCCAGGGATCCAACCTGGGTCTCCTGCATTGCAGGAGGATTCTTTATTGACTGAGCCAGCAGGGAAGCCCGTAGAGGCAGGTAGCAAGTGTCAATTTTTAGATGGCAGGAAGGTGCCATAGTCTTTCCATCACTGAGAATTCAGCAGTGTCAAAAGCCTGCCATCCCAAATTAGGCTGCCTTGCTTCATCCCTCACTGCTACTAGTCCCCCTTGCCCACACTTATCTTCTCAGTCTCTGAATTCTAGAAGTGCTGTCTGCATTCCTTACATATTGGTGGAGTAGAATCTATTTGGATAATCTGTATTTTGCCTAACTGTATCATGGATCTATTTTATCTTCCTACTTATAGAATAGCATTTGGAGGCTAGAGTATTATATTTTTATATTGTCACCAATCTCTAGCAGAGTCCTTTTGCCTAGGAAATATTTATGTGGTGTACTAGTAGATAAATGAGAGTAGTAATTAAAGAACTAGGATGGAAAGATTGTCTGAATACCTGGAAGAGAAGAATTCAACCTGAAAAGTGGGTGGCAATAGAAAAGAAAAAAAAAAAAATTGTGAAGGAAACCAAGAAAGAAGCTACCTGCTTCCAAGAAATTTTCCAGGCTAGGGAAATGGTTCTTTAGTTGTTAATTAATTTCTGACTCTTTTGCGATGCCTTGGACTGTAACCTGCCAGGCTCCTCTCTTCATGGGATTTCCCAGGCAAGAATACTGGAGTGGTATTACTGTTTCCTTCTCCAGGGGATCTTCCCGACTCAGAGATCGAACTTATGCCTCCTGCATTAGCAGGTGGATTCTTTACCACTGAGCCACCAGAGAAGCCCACAGGGAGATGGTAGGATGACTTAACAGTCAGAATTCTTTCTAACAGAGAGGGAGACCAAGCTGAACTTGGGTTTTCTCTGATTGCACTTCTTATTGTGTATATGTTCTGCCCATGTATCTCCTCATCCCTGCAGTAGTCATTTTTTTCTCTATTCAGGAAAACCAGACTGATGGTATATTGCTATCACAGTCACCATGAAGATGAATATTAAATAGAAGGATCTGGTAAGGAGATGGCTACATTCTAAAGTCAAAATCACAAGGAAAATCCCAAACTCTTAGAAATAGCAGCCACATCAGGCAGTTTGCTGAGCTTGTGTGTTTTTTCCAAGAAAATTCCTCCACAGGACCTGAAATTATCTGACAAGGAGGGTATCCTTGCAACAGTGCTGCTGCTGCTAAGTCACTCCAGTTGTGTCCAACTGTGTGACTTCATCGACTGTAGCCTGACAGGCTTTTATCCATGGGATTCTCCAGGCAAGGATACTGGAGTGGGTTGTCATGCCCTCCTCCAGGGGAACTTCCCTGGCAACATTAGCAGACAGTAAAACTCATTACCTTAATGATATTTTTATCATTTTGTCATATTAGATAAAATGGAAGCTTGTTTCAATAAGAAAGATGAAAAATTTGAAGACATCTAAATTTCCAAGTCAAGTTTGGAGGAATGGTGAAAACTTGGTCAAATATAGAATTATGATGAGATTGTGCAGAGACTATGTAAGATTTTAATTTGATGTACAATTTTGTGCTCTTAATAGTACACTTTGAATAAATTTCACTGAATGAAACATCTTTATTTTAGTTTTTAGTCTAATATTCTTCCATAAGTTAAGGAGACAGTATTAAGGAGCTTGCTTTTTCTCTGATAATGTTGGGTTTCTCTCTCCAGACTTCCCTGTTCAATTTTGCTTCATTAGTCTCTATTTCTGAAGGAAGCCATTTTAAGTAAGCCTTCTTTCTTCTGGGAGACTGTTGTTCAAAGATAACCACAATTAATTCACTAATTTCCTTCATAGTCTAATTAGCAACAGTTATCAGATTAATCTGAAATTACCTGCAAGGAGTTCACAGAATAGTTTTAACAAACAGGAACTTTCAACAAAGTAAAATATTCCTTTGACTATCTTGGACTCACTTATAGTGTAAATATTCTAATTGCAGTTCTGACAATGTTACTTAAAATTGCTCAAAAATTAACTCATTCTTTATGAAACAGTTTATGAAAATGTTTCTTTGAAATCAGTCACATCAGCTGTCACGAGTGAACATGTGTGTCCTGACCTGTTTGGCAGAACTACATTGGTGCGCATGTGGATGCCTGAGGCTGTCTTTGGTTCATGGGCTATAAGATCCTTTGGCTTTTTTTTTTTAATTTGCCTCATCATCCTTTGCATCATTCCCCTTCCACAGCTTTCATGCATGCTTCACAATTTTCTGATTATGTTTGACTTTCCAAATAGATTTTCAGAGCTTCCCAAATAGATGAATGATCATGGGTATTGAGTCTGCTTTTTCCTCATTGGCATTTTGGTGAATGCAATTGTCTTTTTTTAGCATGGTTAGCATAAGAGAATGCTGTCAGTCCCTTAGAAAATGATGAACTCTGGAAACACAAAATAATAATTTTAGATATAAAAACTGGGCTTCCCCAAGGAAATGCCACTCTGGTGAAGTCTCCCTAAGGGACAAGCTCAACTACCAGGTGGCATCTTCCCTGAGGCTGTGTAAATGCTACACGGGTGTGGTTTGCTGCCCTGTGTTGAAGGACCGGCTTCCTCGCAGAACTGGGGAGTCTTCCTTGACTCTCTCTTCCTGGTCAGCCAGATCCTGGAGGGAAGAAGGTCTTGTTTGGTAGCTTCCTTCCTGGGAAATGTGGAGCAGAAGATGGTCTTGATTCTGCTTCATGGAATAATTTCACCATCCTATACAGATTTTCCTTTTGTCTTTTTCCAATCTTAATTTTCAGAGGTGAGCCACATAGTGTCTACATTTTAACCCTTCAGCCCTGCAAATATCACTTTAATAGTTTATGTCATATCACAAAAGAGAGACGTGAATTACCTGTTGTAATTTATTATGTACATAATGACATATATCATGTTTCTACTTTAGCTAACACTGATCCCTCATTGGTCATTTACCAGGCTTAACTATAGATCCTTTCTTCATAAGGTCTCATGAATATATTCCCTTTCCTTCTGTTTCTACCAATACTTCATACTGTAGGTCCTCATTGACTTTTGGATTATTGACTATTGCAATAGTCATATTATTTAAAAAATTCATTTTGTGTTACATGGATATTGTCATATGAGCTTTGGCCTGGGAACCAGGAGATACTGGTCATGAATAAATGAGATTATGAATAGGTCAGTAACTTACCTGGATCTCAGTTTTTTGAGCATAAAAGAATAGGGATAGACTAGACTTTTTCCAGAGGCTCTTGCTGCACCGAAAGGGAGTTGCTGTGTCAATACTCTAGCCCCTGTGTGCTTGCTAAGTCACGTTAGTGACGCTTTGGACTGTATGTAGCTTGCAGGCTCCCCTGTCCATGGAGTGGGTTGCCATGCCCTCCTCCAGGGGATCTTCGCCACCCAGGGACGGAGCCACATCTTTTATGTCTCCTGCATTGGCAGGCAGGTTCTTTGCCACTAGTGCCTCATGAGAAGCCCGCTCTGGCCCCTACCTCCGCCTTAAATTCTCCAGTGGCTCTTGACTCTTTACAGAAAAAAACCTTTAAGATCTTGGGCCTTTATATTCTGGGCAAATGTAGTGCAAATTGTTTCCCTTTTTGATCTAATTTTGCTGCTGGTTTTGCACACATGGTTTGCATTGATGGCTTCTCCCTCTTCTCCTACTGCTCCTCCCACCTCCTGCCTCCTCTGTTCTGAACTGAGTTCTACTCTTCCTGTAACATCTGAATCGGGCTCTGCAGCTGCAGGTTGTTCCCTATGCATTTTCCAGCACCCAAGGTGATGTGCCTTCTTTGAGCTCCCATGTGGCCTATTTGTGTGTTCCTGAAAAGTCATGCACTAAAAGTACCAGAACTCAGGGGGAAAATGAGTTGGGAGCAGATCACTCAAAACCTATGCAACTTTGTGACCAAAGGATTAATGAAAACTAGAATAATCCTTTTTTACATTTTGGTATAGTTTCAAAAGACTTTAAAATTCTTAAAAAATGAGAAATAATATGTTGAATTTAGGACTTTACCTTAAAAATAGATACTTTGATGGGAGGGAACATAGAAGGCAAGATCAAGGCTGCTGAGTTAGGGAGATGAGCAAAACGTACAAAGATCTGGGAGAACCTGCAGTAGCTCTTCCAAGACAGAGAACATGACTGAAGTGGACCTTGAGGAGGGATGGGGCCAGGTGAACGGTGGCTTGGTGTCCTTGGCTATGCTAGTATTGTGTGATTAGCTGTGAATACAGGATGGCACAAATTAGTCATGGGCTAAAAATAATCATGTGTAAATCAGGGCAACCTCTGTTTTATTCTGAGATCATTCCTTCATTTACTAATTGCTTATAAGCTAACGTGCTTATAGTAACAGACATTGTAACAACACACAATGTTCTTTTTCTCAGTTTTAGGTATTTTATCTGTTACTAGCAGAGATTTTATTTTAATGATGATGAAAAAAGGTTCAGGCATAGAAATTCAGGATTTTGCTGGGTGCTTAGTTTGCTAATTTGTCTTCCTTGCAAACCATTTCTGAAAACAGTTACTTTTAGGATGGAAATCTCCTTTACTTTCTTGTAGGTCCCTTGAAGAAAACAATGACTGAGAGCTGTAAGATTCCCAGACTCACTGCATTTTGACCTGGATGGTGCTCAGTGTGTTCGTCATTAATGATTGATTGCCACCCCTCCGACACACACTATGTATGAATAGAAATAAATATTTAAACCTTGTTTCTTTAGCATATGATTCAGTGGTTAGGATTCCTGGTTTTCACCCAGGCAGCCCAGGTTTGACTCCTGGTACAGGAACGAGAAGTAACCTTTGGGTTTCCCTGGTGGCTCCAATGGTAAAGAATCCTCCTGCCAATGCAGGAGACCCAGGTTTGATCCCTGGGTAGGGAAGACCCCCTGGAGAAGGGAATGACTACTCACTCCAGTATCCATGCCTGGAGAATTCCAGGGACAGAGGAGCCTGGCAGGCCACAGTCCATGGGTTTGCAAAGAGTCAGACATGACTGAGCATCAGAGCACATGCCTTATTGAATTTTTTATTGTTCTAATTGGAAATGAAGTGCAGGTCCTGAGGGAAACTGTTCATAGTACACAAGCACCTCTTCTGCTGTTGTGGACCTGTAAGAAAAAAATCTAAGCATTTCCACAATTCCAAGAAAGGACTGATGCTAAAGCTGAAACTGCAATACTTTGGCCACCTCATGCGACAAGCTGACTCACTGGAAAAGACTCTGATGTTGGGAAAGGTTGGGGGTGGGAGGAGAAGGGGACGACAGAGAATAAGATGGCTGGATGGCATCACCGACTCTGTGGACATGAGTTTGAGTGAACTCCGGGAGTTGGTGATGGACAGGGAGGCCTGGCGTGCTGTGATTCATGGGGTTGCAGAGAGTCAGACACGACTGAGTGACTGAACTGAACTGAACTGAAGAAAATTAAAAGTGTTGATCACAAAGTAATGTAGCAACTACTTGGAACAGTGTATCTCCACTCCACATATTTGTGCATGATCTGGCATATTTCCTGTGATTAATAGACACACGGCCTTTGTGTGGGTAACTCTTCAATGAGTGTGTGATGGTGCCATCATGTACTTCTCACATGGAGTAAATTCCTCTGCTGAAAGATTCTGTATGTTTCTTGTGAACATGTTGCTAAAACTGTACTACTGTAAAATAATCACAATAAGAAAGTATGTTTCCTTTCTCCAATTCCTACTGAATGCTGACAGAATGGTCCCTCACACACTATGTGTAATGTAGCATCTTCTAAATTGGGAGAAAAAAAGTGTTAGAATCTGGGAATTTTGTTGGTGTTCCTCTGGAGTCTCTTTGTGATGGCAGGTGAAATTATTAGCTTGTCAACAGATGAAAGTTATTGTGTGAGGGACAGGCTGCCAAGAAGACACCTCTGACGAGCCAGGGTACTGTTACAAAGTGACGCATTCCTCTAAACTCGGACTCATGGTGAAGGGTAGCAACTGATGACAGGTATATTTCCAGGAATATTTTGGGTTATGGACCATGGAAGCTTAGGGTTCCAAACAATTTCTTGGTTTCACTGTGGCAATTATCTCCGAGCAGCCAGCATCTTTTATCTGCTACCACCATCAGTGAAGTTGCTCAGTCGTGTCTGACTCTGCGATCCCGTGGACTGTAGCCCACCAGGCTTCTCCATCCATGGAATTTTCCAGACAAGAGTACTGGAGTGGGTTGCCATTTCCTTTTGTCTGCTAGGTGTGACTAAAAATTTGACACTAATGATAATGAATGACAGATATCCTGAAAGTTGGAGTCTAAGGCTGAGTGCTTGAGGACCTGGTAGTTATTGGTGTTATTAGCTGGTTCTCAGAAGAATTAATTTCAAGCCTATTCTGTGGTCATTTCTCTTTAAAAGCACTAGGAGAGTGATTCCTTTTATTGGGCTCCTTTTCTCTTGCGCTTTATACATTTCAGGAAGTATTATCTCTTTAGATTGAAAAGCATATGCCATGAGTCAGTATACCTTCTGTTCCAAGTACTTGTTGCTGTTTGGTGGCAACACAGAAAAACAGTAACTCTCAGTATTCAGTGTGCATCAAAATCACTTGGGAAGATTTAAAAAATATGGATATTAAGGGCTTACCTGCAAAGATTCTGAAACAACTAGTCTGTAATGGGCCTGGACAGCTTTTTTTTTTGACAGCTGTATTTTTAAAAGCTCTTGACATTCTAAGGTGCAGCTAGGACTGAGGACAAATTGATTTATATGGCGCACGTGGAGGTTATCTGTTAAAAGGACAGTACCAGCTACAGGTAGCTGTTCAGTTAATAGTGGTGATGATGGTGATGGAGGAACTAGAGGAGGAGGAGGGAGATAATGAGGAATAAGTATTATTCTGCCTGATGGTGTGAGGCACAGCGTCCTCCTAGGTAAGGATGGCATTACCTCTGTTTTCTGTTGGCTTATTCTTCATAAACATTGACTTGCCTGTCCACCCAGTCACAAATAGGTTCATCCATGGGCTTCCCAGCTGGTGCCAGTGGTGAAGAACCTGACTGCCAGTGCAGGAGACCTAAGAGATGCGGGTTTGATCCCTGTGTTGGGAAAATCCTCTGGAGAAGGGAATGGCAACCCACTCCAGTATTCTCGCCTGGAGAATCTCATGGACAGAGGAGCCTGGTGGGCTACAGTCTTTGGAGTCACACATGACTGAAGTGACTTAGCAGCAGCAGCATGTTTCCTGGGTTTTAAGTCAGTGTACATTATAAGGTGCATCATCAAATTGGTAATTGCTCTTTTTGAAGGGAAAGACTGAAGGCCAAAGCAGAAGGTGGAAGCAGAGGAGATGGTTAGATAGCATCACCGACTCAATGGACATGAATTTGAGCAAAGTCTGGGAGATAGTGGAGGACAGAAGAGACAGGTGACTGCAGTCCATGGGGTCACAGAGAGTCAGACCCCACTTGGTGACTGAACAACGGCTATTTGAAGGAGAAGGGGAATCATGAATGAAACATTCAATTAAAATTTCCCCTCACTACAAATCACATTCTGATTTCATTAATAGTAACGTGTGGGAAAAGAATTTATAAAAATGAGAAAATAGCCATTTGACATTTCTTTCCCACTCAAGTCTGAAGGATCATCACCCAGAAAAATTAGTCTAATTAATGTTGAGAGTCTCCAGGAAAGTATTTCTGTTTACAAGCAGCTTAATGAAATCACCTTATCTAGGGAAAAAAATTGATTTCCTCTCTCTTTGCATTTTAATATAGTCCAAATCAGTCATCAGTCATCCCGAAGAACTACTCTTTTCCAGCTTGAAATAGAATGTATTAAGTTTTCAAAATCTTTTGGTCAGTAACCTTCAACCACCTGTAATGAGGAAAGCTATTACATATGTGAATCCAAGCTACTAAAGACACATAAAGATAAAACAAGTAGACTAAACTGTTCAACTGGAAGTGTTCTTAAAGTGCAACTAATCTATTGAGAAAAAGCTGTTATATGTCACCTACGTATGTTATATGTCACCTACAGATTGAATATATATATATATATTTATATATACCAGCTCACCAGAATTGGTATATATATAAAAATATATACTAGCTTACCAGATTAAAAGAAATTGTTTACATGATGTGAAAACAAGTTACATTTCAAATCCTGAAAGGTCTCATAATTTAGTGGTACTTTTGGATATAAAATTTCTCTTTCTCTCTCTCTCTCCTGTCATGGAAGTACTTGTGATTTCAATAGGATGTTAAATAACTCAGAAGCTAGCACTGTATCTACGAAAGGTATTATCTTATGAAATGAATTTTCATTAACCATTTTATCTTTCTCTCTCCCTGGAGTAATCCCCTTTGCAGTAGTTCTTGTATTTCACATATTATAATATTAGAAAAATGACAGCTATTGGGCTATCTCTTTTTGAACTGTGTAGACAGACTAAATAAAGCCATCTGTCTCTTCAGCAGCAGATAACTAGGTAATGGTATTTATTCTATCTGATAGCACAAAGAAGACAGAATTTTAATACTTTTTTTTGAAACATTGATTTTCTAGACATGCTCTTGTGTATTTGCTCTTAAGCAATTTTACCCCTATTGTAAATACAAAATCAGAATATCTAATAAACACCAAAGTATGTACTTATTAAGGTTATAATGTACCCTATGTTATTGTTCTTGAAATAATATTATTATTATTTCAAAGCATTATTATTATTCTTGAAAGGCTTTGAAATATGAGACTTAAACTTTTATTATGTGTATAACAATTGAGTAAAGCAAAAAGAGAAAAGATTGTATATGTTTTATACAAGCTACATATTCTGAGAGCATCAATTCTACCCTAGTTTTATTAACATATAATGTCACATAAGTTTAGGATGTACATGTTGATATCATACACTCATAT
The DNA here is from genome assembly GCF_049115385.1 of Moschus berezovskii. Classification (NCBI taxonomy): domain Eukaryota; kingdom Metazoa; phylum Chordata; class Mammalia; order Artiodactyla; family Moschidae; genus Moschus; species Moschus berezovskii. The sequence continues at coordinate 61,138,373 of NC_142477.1, forward strand.
ATTGCAAAATGACTGCTACCATAGTGTTAGCTCAGTTCAGTTCAGTTGCTCAGTCGTGTCTGACTCTTTGCAACCCCATGAATCACAGCACGCCAGGCCTCGCTGTCCATCACTAACTCCTGGAATTCACTCAAACTCATATCCTTCGAGTCGGTGATGTTACCTCTAATATGTCACATAATTATAATTTCTTCTGTGTAATGAGAACATTTAAGATATACTCTTATTTTGTAGATTTTTTGATGATGGCCATTCTGACCAGTATAAGGTGATATTTCATTACAGTTTTAATTTGCATTTCTCAAATATTTAATGATGTTGAGCACCTTTTCATGTGTTTATTTGCCATCTGTATATCTGGAAAAATGTCTGGGTAGGTCTTCTGCCCATTTTTTTATTGGGTTGTTTCTTTTCCTAATATTGAGCTGTATGAGCTTCTAATATATTCTGGAGAAAATGCTGAAGAAGATGTGGAGAAGAGGGAACACTCCTATACTGTTGGTGGGAATGTAAACCAATATAGCTGTTATGGAGAAAAATAAGGAGATTGCTTAAAAAACTAGAAATAGATCTACCATATGACTCAGCATCCCCACCACTGGGCGTATACCCTGAGAAAACCACAATTCTAAGAGACACATGTGCCCCAATGTTCATTGCAGCACTATTTGCAATAGCTAGGACATGGAAGCAACCTAGATTTCCATCAACAGATAAATGGATAAAGAAGATGTGGTACATATATACAATGAAATACTACTCAGCCATAAAAAAGAATGAGTCAGTTCTAGTGTGATGGATGAGCCTAGAACCTGTTATACAGAGTGAAGTAAGTCAGAAAGAGAAAAATAAATATATTCATGTATATATGAAATCTAGAAAAATGGTATTGATGAACTTATTTGCAGGGAAGGAATGGAGATGCAGATGTAGAGAATGGACTTGTGGACACAGTGGGGAGGGAGTGAGTGGGCTGAATGGAGAAAGTAGCAACCCACTCCACTATTCTTGACTGGAGAATTCCATGGACAGAGGAGCCTGGCAGGCTACAGTCCATGGGGTTGCAAAGAGTTGGGCATGACTGAGTGACTAACATGCTTTCATAAACAAGGTATGCTTAAATATTAACCTCTTATCAGATGTATAATTTGAAAATATTATAGGTAACCTGCCATTTAGTAGGTTGCTTTTCATTTTGTTGATGGTTTTCTTTGTTGTGTAAAGACATTATAGGTTTACATAGTCCTTTTTGTTTCAGTTCAGTTCAGTTCAGTTCAGTCGCTCAGTCGTGTCCGACTCTCCGCGACCCCATGAATCACAGCACGCCAGGCCTCCCTGTCCATCACCAACTCCCGGAGTTCGTCTTTGCTTTTGGTGTCAGATTAAAAAAAAATTGTTAACACCAATGTCAAGGATTTTACTGTATGTGTTTTAAGAGGTGTATGGTTTCAGGTCTTATGTTCATTTTTAACCAACTATGAGCTGATTTTTGTATATAGTGTAAGTTTATTGTTTGAGATATATTTATTTGCATGTGTCTGTTCAGGTTTTCCAATACCATTTGTTGAAGAGACTAAATTTTATCCATTGCATATTCTTGGATCCTTTTACATAAATTAATTAACCATATATGCATGGGTTTATTTCTGGGGTTTCTATCCTATTCCATGGACCAATGTATCTGTTTCTAATGCCAATTTCATACTGTTTTGATTATTATAGATTTGTAATATAGCTTGAAATCAGGAAGCATTATGCCTTCAGCACTTAAAACTTTCTCAAGATTCCTTTAGCTATCCTGGGTCTTCTGTGATTTCATTCAAATTTTAGGATCATTTGTTCTACTCTTGTTGAAAATGCTATTGGAATTTTGATAGGGTTTTCATTGAATTAGTAGATGGCTTTAGGTAGTAGGGGTATTTCAATAATATCAACTTTTCCACTTCATGAGCATGGAATATATTTTTATTTATCAGTGTCTTTAATTTCTTTTATCATTTTCCTAGAGTTTTAAGGTTACAAGTCTTTCACCTCCTTGGTTAGATTTATTCCTAAGTATTTTATCTTTCTTGATGCAATTGTCAATAGGAATTCTTTTGTGATTACTCTTTCTGATAGTTTATTTTTAGTGTATAGGAACACAAGTGATTTTTGCATGTTTGATTTCGTATTCTGAAATTTTATTGAATTTGTTGATTAGTTTTAAGAGTTTTTTGTGGAGTCTTCAGAATTTTCTATATATAGTATCAAATCATGTGTGAATAGTGGTTTTAGCTTTTTTTTTGCCTTGCCTGTTTGCTCTGGCTAGGACTTCCAATACTACGATGAATAAAATACTATGGTGATAAAAGTGGCAAGAGTAGGCATCCTTCTCTTGTTCCTGATCTTAGAGAAACAACTTTTAGCTTTTCACCATTGAGTAGATGTTAGCTGTACACTTGTTACAGCTGAACACTTGTTACATATGACCTTTATTTTGTTGAGGGTTGATCTACTTTTTGTTTTTCTCTTATCTTTGTATACCACTCTTTACTTACATTTTGTGGTTTGAAATGAACTTTTTATATAATTTTATTTTTATCTTTTCTTAGCACACTTTCTTCTTTGGGTGGTTGCCCTAGAGTTTGCAATGTTTATTTACAGTAAACTTAGCCCACTTTGAAATAATAGTAGACTGCTTCACGGGTAATGCTAGTACCTTATTATAACAAACTAATCCTGATTACTAGGTTCTTGTTCTTTGTATCTTTGCCAGCATTTGCTATTTATAGGCTTTTGGTGATGACCGTTCTGATAGGTGTGAGCTGGTACTTCACTGTGTTTTTTGATTTGCGTTGTTCTGATGGTTAGCAGTGTTTGACATCTTTCCATGTGCCTGTTGGTCATTTGTATATCTTCTTTGGAAAGATGTGTATCTTTTGGAAAAGTGTGTATTCAAGTCTTCTGCATATTTTTTGATTGGATTGTTTGAGCTTTTGATACTGAATTATATGAATTGTTTATATATTTTGAATATTAACCTCATCACTCATGATTTGCTATGATTTTCTTCCATTAAGTAGGTTGTCTTTTAGTTTTTGCCGATGATTTTCTTTGCTACGCAAAGACTTTTAAGTTTAGGTAAACCTGATTTACTTATTTTTGCTTTTGTTTCTTTTACCTGAGGAGACAGATTAAAAAAATATTTCCACAACTTAAGATTGTTCTGCCTATGTTTTATTCCAGAAATTTTATGATTTTTGCTCTTATCTCTAGGTCTTTAATCAGGTCAATTTTATTTCTGTATATGGCATGAGGGAATGTTCTGATTTCTTTCTTTTACATGTTGCTGTCCAGAAGTTCCAGCACCATTTATTAAAGAGACTGTCTTTTCTCTGTTGTATATTCTTGCCTCCTTTGTCATAGTTTAATTGGCCATAAATGTGTGGGTTTTTTCCTGGGCTTTCCATTCTGTTCCATTGATCTATGTGTCTATTTTTGGGCCAGTACCATGCTATTCTGAGTACTGTTGCTTTGCAGTATGGTTGGACGTCATGGAGTGTGATATCTCAGCTTTGTTCTTTTTTCAAGATTGCTTTGACAATTTGGGGTCTTTGTGGTTTGCTATGAATTTTAGGATTATTTGTTCTAGTTCTGTGAAAAGTTATCATAGGTATTTTGATAGACATTTCATTAAAACTGTAGATTACTTTGGATACTATGGACATTCCCACAATTATCTTCCAATCCATGAATACAGAATATCTTTCCCTTTATCTCCTTCATCTTCATTTTCCGTTGTCACTGTTCATAGTTTTCAGAGTATAGTTCTTTCACCACCTTGGTGACGTTTATTCCTAGGTGTTTTATTCTTTTTGATGCAGTTCTAAGCAGGATCATTTTCTTCTTTATTTTTCTGATAGTTCATTATCAGTGTATAGAAAAGCAACAGTTTTCTGTATATTAATCTTGTACCCTGATATTGTTTTCAATTCATTTATTGGTTCTAATAGTTGTTTTCTTTCTTTTTTGTTTTCTGAGTCCTTAGGATTTTCTGTGTAGTGTCGATTGTCAGCAAATAGTGACAGTTTTACTTCTTTTCTTCCAATATGAACGTGTTTTATTTCTTTTTCTTGTCTGATTCCTTTGGCAAGGACTTCTGATACTATGTTAAAGAGAAATTATGAGTGTGGGCCTCCTTGTCTCATTCCTGACTTGAGGAAAAACTTTCAAGTTTTCACCATTGTGTATGATGTTAACTTGGGCTTGTTATAGTGGCTTTTATTATGTTCATGTATCTTTCAACTATACCAACTTTGAAAGTCTTTTTAAAAATCATAAACGATGTTGAATTTTGTCAAATGCTTTTTCTGCCTCTGTGGAGATGATCATGTGATGTTTGTTCTTCATTTTGCTAATGTGGTGTACCACATTGACTGATCCGCAGAGATTGAACCATCTTTGTGTCCCTGGAATAAATCCCACTTGATCATGGTGCATAATCCACTTTGTGTATTGTTGAATTTAGTTTGCTAATATTTTGTTGAGAATTTCTGCATCCTTTCTGTCTCGTCTCCATTTTGTATTCCCATTATATCTATATTATATTATACTTCTTGTGGTTGTCACAGAGTTACTGAATATTCTCTGCTGCTTTTTTCCATATTTTTCCTCTTTGCTTTTCAAGTTTGCAAGTTTCTATTGACATTCTTGTCAGAGAGTTTTTTCCTCTGCCATGTCTCGTCTGCTAATGTGCCCATCAAAAGTGTTCCTCGTTTCTATTACAGTATTTTTATCTCTAGCATTTCTATTTGATTCTCTCTTAGAATTTCCATCTCTCTCCCTACATTACCCATCTATTCTTCCATATTGTCTATTTATTTCCTTAGGTCCTTAGCATATTAATCATAGCTGTTTTATCTTCTGAATCTGATAATTCCAACATTCCTGCCATACCTTAGTCTATGCTCTCACTATGTTTTCAAACTGTGTTTTTTATTTTTCAGTTTGCTCTTTAATTTTTGTTGATAGAAATAATTTACTGGGTAGAAGGAATTGCTTCAAATATGCCTTTAGTGGTGTTGTAGTAAGGTATGGGGTTGGAGAAGCATTCTATAGTCTTATGAATAGGTGTCAGTCTTTTAGTGAGCTAATAACCCTGGATTGTGAACTTCACTGGTGCTTCTCACATTCCTGTCCCCTGCTCCCCTTACATTTTAGGTGAACAGGATGGCTAGAGTAGACTAGAGTTGGGTATTTTTCTTCTCCCAGGTAAGTTAGACTTTGATGAAACTAGTAAAAAAGTTTTTCTTGAAGCCAGATTTTTCTATGAAGAACAGAATACTTTTGTATATTTCAAAATGGTTTTTTCTGCCCTTATCTGGCTAGAAGTTCTGAGGGCCTCTTTTCTCTGATTTTCACTATGCTAACCTGTTAGGGATTTTGGAGGTAAAACCCACAAAAGTATGAGGTCTTGCAAATGACTGTATCACCTTGAGTTGTTTAAATCTCAGCCTTTATTCCACACTGAGTCTTCAGTAATTTTGTAGCTATAGTTTAGTTATTCCTACCCTAATACTCATTCTGAGGGAGGTTTTTGCTAAGTTGTGAGTGTCTGTAACCTATTTGTCTCCCCAATTTTTGGAAGAGTGGTTTGTTCTATGACATCAGTTCTACGACAGATCTGAGAAAAGTTGTCATTTTTTTTTAGTTCTACTTTTGATTTGTTATGGCAGAGTGACAGTTTCTAAGCTTCTTACATGCTGGAGCAGAAACCAGAAGTCTCATCAGTTCAGTTCAGTCACTCAGTCATGTCCGACTCTTTTGCAACCCCATGGACTATAGCACGCCAGGCTTCCCTGTCCATCACCATCTCCTGGAGCTTGCTCAAACTCATGTCCATTGAGTCAGTGGTGGCATCCAACCATCTCATCCTCTATTGTCCCCTTCTCTTCCTACCTTCAATCTTTCCCAGCATTAGGGTCTTTTCAAATGAGTCAGTTCTTCGCATCAGGTGGCCAAAGTATTGGAGCTTCAGCTTCAGCATCAGTCCTTCCAATGAATATTCAGGACTTATTTCCTTTAGGATGGACTGGTTGGATCTCCTTGCAGTCCAAGGGACTCTCAAGAGTCTTCTCCAATACCACAGTTCAAAAGCATCAATTCTTTGGTGCTCAGCTTTCTTTATAGTCCAACTCTCACATCCATACATGACTACTGGAAAAACCATAGCTTTGACTAGATGGACCTTTGTCGGCAAAGAAATGTCTCTGTTTTTCAATATGCTATCTAGGTTGGTCACAGCTTTTCTTTCAAGGAACAGGCGTCTTTTAATTTCATGGCTACAGTTACCATCTGCAGTGATTTTGGAGCCCCAAAAAATAAAGTCTGACACTGTTTCCCCATCTATTTCCCATGAAGTGATAGGACCAGATGCCATGATCTTAGTTTTATGAATGTTGAGTTTTAAGTCAACTTTTTCACCCTCCTCTTTCACATTCATCAAGAGGCTCTTTAGTTCTTCTTCTCTTTCTGCCATAAGCGTGGTGTCATCTGCATACCTGAGGTTATTGACATTTCCCCCAGAAATCTTGATTCCAGTTTATGCTTCATCCAGCCTGGCATTTCACATGATGTACTCTACATATAAGTTAAATAAGCAGAGTGACAATGTACAGCCTTGAAGTACTCCTTTCCTGATTTGGAACCAGTGTGTTGTTCCATGTCCAATTCTAACTGTTGCTTCTTGACCTGCATTGTGATCTACACAGTCAAAGGCTTTGGCATAGTCAATAAAGCAGAAGTAAATGTTTTTCTAAAACTGTCTTGCTGTTTTGATGATTTAGCAGATATTTGCAATTTGATCTCTGGTTCCTCTGCCTTTTCTAAATCCAGTCTGAACATCTGGAAGTTTGTGGTTCACATACTGCTGAAGCCTGACTTGGAGAATTTTGAGCATTACTTTGCTAGTGTGTGAGATGAGTGCAATTGTTCAATTTCACAGTTGTGCAGTTGTGAAGTCTCATATTGTCCTTTTAATGTTGAGTTTTTCTTAGGTATTTTAGTATTTTTAAATTGCTGTTTTAAATTTGGTCTTCCCAAATCACTTTACCAAATTCTCTTATTGTATATAATAGTTTATCAGTAAAATCTATTGATTTTTCAGTTATCTAACCATGACAGTTCACAGTCCAGCACGACTGGAATATAATGGAAAAGGTCATCCCTGAGGTTTTGAGACATGATGACCCTGCTAATTCATGTCAGCTGAATAAGAGATCATTTTATCTCCTCCTTACAATGTTTATACTTCTCATTTCTTTGTCTTGCCTAATTATATTATTTCCTCCAAAATAATGTAAAAATTTAACAGTGGCATTATTTACTGTCTTTACCATGTTTTTTTTTTTTTTTTTTACTTTAATGGGGAAATACCACTATTGTTTCCTGTTGAGTGTAATGCTAGTATTGTGTTAAAGATATGTTGAGTAATAGCTACTTATTTAAATTTTTTTTTTTAAATCAAGCATAGGAGAGAATTTTGAGTACAGTTGTTATCTGAGGGCAATGGATATCGTCGTGGTTATAAGAAAAGCCTTTTTGTACATACAAAAAGGAAGGGATCATAGATTAAACCTGAGGCAATATCTGTATTTAGATGGTGGAAGGAGAAAGAAAATACAGAAGCAGTCAGAAGAGAGTACAGATCAACATAAAACTTGCTAATATTTGCTAATGTTTTGAAAAGTTGCTGGTATTATTTATAGAAATGTAAACTATTTTTTTTTTTTTTGACTGAACAAAAGTCCCAGCAACCAGTAGAATAACAAAATTAGGATATTGTTTATTTGGTTTAGAAGAGTACTGTGCATTCCGTTCCGTTCCATCGCTCAGTCGTGTCCGACTCTATGCGACCCCGTGGACTGTAGCCTACCAGGCTTCTCCGTCCATGGGATTCTCCAGGCAAGAATACTGGAGTGGGTTACCGTTTCCTTCTCCAGGGGATATTCCCGACCCAGGGATTGAACCCGGGTCGCCCGCATTGGAGGCAGACGCTTTAACCTCTGAGTCACCAGGGAAGCCATTAGTTTTGTAGAATTTCTGTAGAAGTTATAAATGATGTATATTTCTACGGGCTGCAATGTTGCATTCAGAGACAGTCAGACAGGTCTATTGAGCTCAGAGCCCAGGATGTAGTAAAATGAAGCCCTTTGCTTCACATTCTGAAACACTGAGCTATTTCTTATTTTCCTAATGTTTCACAAAATTGCATCTTGCTCTGGAGATACCTTATATCAGCTCTATTAACAGAAAAAAGGTGAGTCTAAATTGTGCAGCGTTTCCTTAGAATTGTTTCTTCATGAGGCACATTTCAGATATTTTCTTTGAAGAAATGGTCAGTTCTGTAAATTGGAAAGTGTAGATGGAGGTGCCAGAATAATTTCATCATAAGCGAGATCTTGCATATATTGGATGTACGTCAACATTTAAAATATAATATTAAGGAAAGAATCCAGAGAATAGCTTAGCTTACTTTGAAAAAGTTCCTATTACTTGTCTTTCACTTTCCTTTTTAGCTAATATTTGTCTATTTGGAGAGTTTATTGATTATCTTAGAGATATTTTTTGATAGGTAGTATAAAGCTAGGGATTTGAAATAGCTCAACTAGAATTCCATCACCTCCACTAGCTTTGTTCATAGTGATGCTTTCTATGGCCCACTTGACTTCACGTGCCAGGATATCTGGCTATAGGTGAGTGATCACACCATCGTGATTATCTGGGCCATGAAGATCTTTTTTGTACAGTTCTTCTGTGTATTCTTGCCACCTCTTCTTAATATCTTCTGCTTCTGTTAGATCCATACCATTTCTTTATTGAGCCCATCTTTGCATGAAATGTTCCCTTGGTATCTCTAATTTTCTTGAAGAGATCTCTAGTCTTTCCCATTCTGTTGTTTTCCTCTATTTCTTTGCATTGATCGCTGAGGAAGGCTTTCTTATCTCTCCTTGCTATTTTTTGGAACTCTGCATTCAGATGCTTATATCTTTCCTTTTCTCCTTTGCTTTTCACTTCTCTTCTTTTCACAGCTATTTGTAAAGCCTCCTCAGACAGCCATTTTCCTTTTTTTCATTTCTTTTCCGAGGGGATGGTCTTGATCCCTATCTCCTGTACAATGTAACGAACCTCCTTCCTTAGTTCATCAGGCACTTTGTCTATCAGATCTAGTCCCTTAAATCTATTTCTCACTTCCACTGTATAATCATAATGGATTTGATTTAGGTCATATCTGAATGGTCTAGTGGTTTTCCCTACTTTCTTCAATTTAAGTCTGAATTTGGCAATAAGGAGTTCATGATCTGAGCCACAGTCAACCCCTGGTCTTGTTTTTGCTGACTGTATAGAGTTTCTCCATCTTTGGCTGCAAAGAATATAATCAATCTGATTTCGGTGTTGACCATCTGGTGATGTCCATATATAGAGTCTTCTCTTGTATTGTTGGTAGAGGGTGTTTGCTATGACCAGTGCGTTCTCTTGGCAAAACTCTATATGCAGCACTCAATATGCCAGCAAATTTGGAAAACCCAGCAGTGGCCACAGGACTGGAAAAGGTCAGTTTTCATTCCAATCCCAAAGAAAAGTAATGCCAAAGAATGCTTAAACTACCGCACAATTGCACTCATCTCACACGCTAGCAAAGTAATGCTCAAAATTCTCCAAGTCAGGCTTCAGCAATACGTGAACCGTGAACTTCCAGATGTTCAAGCTGGATTTACAAAAGGCAGAGGAACCAGAGATCAAATTGCCAACATCTGCTGGATCATGGAAAAATCAAGAGTCTCAGAAAAACACCTATTTCTGCTTTATTGACTATGCCAAAGCCTTTGACTGTGTGGATCACAAGAAACTGTGGAAAAATCTGAAGGAGATGGGAATACCAGACCACCTGACCTGCCTCTTGAGAAACCTGTATGCAGGTCAGTTAGAACTGGACATAAAACAACAGACTGTTTCCAGATAGGAAAAGGAGTACGTCAAGGTTGTATATTGTCACCCTGCTTATTTAACTTATAAGCATAGTACATCATGAGAAACGCTGGGTTGGAAGACGCACAAGCTGGAATCAAGATTGCTGGGAGAAATATCAATAACCTCAGATATGCAGATAATACCACCCTTATAGCAGAAAGTGAAGAAGAACTCAAAAGCCTCTTGATGAAAGTGAAAGAGGAGAGTGAAAAAGTTGGCTTGAAGCTCAATATTCAGAAAACTAAGATCATGGCATCTGGTCCCATCACTTCCTGGCAAATAGATAGGGAAACAGTGGAAACAGTGTCAGACATTATTTTGGGGGCCCCCAAATCATTTCTGATGGTGATTGCAGCGATGAAATTAAAAGACGCTTACTCCTTTGAAGTAAAGTTATGACCAGCCTAGATAGCATATTAAAAAGCAGAGACATTACTTTGTCAACCAAGGTCCATCTAGTCAAGGCTATGGTTTTTCCCGTGGTCATGTATGGATGTGAGAGTTGGACTCTGAAGAAAACTGAGCACCAAAGAATTGATGTTTTTGAACTGTGGTGCTGGAGAAGACTCTTGAGAGTCCCTTGGACTTCAAGGAGATCCAACTAGTCCATTCTAAAGGAGATCAGTCCTGAGTGTTCTTTGGAAGGACTGATGTTGAATATGAAACTCTGATACTTTGGCCACCTGATGCAAAGAGCTGACTCATTTGAAAAGACCCTGATGCTGGGAAAGATTGGGGGCGGGAGAAGAAAGGGATGACAGAGGTTGAGATGGCTGGATGGCATCACCGACTCGATGCACATGAGTTTGAGTGAACTCCGGGAGTTGGTGATGGACAGGGAAGCCTGGCGTGCTGTGATTCATGATGATTCAAGAGTTGGACACGTCTGAGCGACTGAACTGATAAAGCTTGGGCATCGTTATTTGAACTCATTCTTTTATATAGCTGTGAAACTGTCTCTGGGCCCACTAGATGTTGATTTTTAAGTCTTTTTTCATGAGAATTTTCTCTTGGTGGAAGGAGAGATGATAGAAGCAGAAGGGCACAGAGGCTATGGAGGAGGAGAAGCAGATATTGAAGGGATTTGTCCCTGTCTATCAACTTGGCCCCAGGATTTGTACCACAACTATACCAAGAAAAGGGCTGCCACAGTAAGGTATTTTTATGAAACATTCTTTGTGATTCTGGGACACAGACCTCATGGACTTGGTGCCCAGAAGGTATTTTGGTAGAGTGTCTTAGCCTGTTGTTCAATTGCTAAATCACGTCTGACTCTGTGACCCCACAGACTGCAGCATGCCAAGCTTCCCTGTCCTTCACTGTCCTGCAGTTTGCTTAAATTAACATCGATTGAGTCTGTGATGCCATCCAGCCATCTCATTCTCTGTCGTCCCCATCTCCTCCCACCCCCAATCCCTCCCAGCATCAGACTCTTTTCCAGTGAGTCAACTCATCGCATGAGGTGGTCAAAGTACTGGAATTTCAGCTTTAGCATCAGTCCTTCCAATGAACACCCAGGATTGACCTCCTTTAGAATGGACTGGTTGGATCTCCTTGCAGTCCAAGGGACTCTCAAGAATCTTCTCCAGCACCACAGTTGAAACGCATCAATTCTTCGGCAATCAGCTTTCTTCACAGTCCAACTCTCACATCCATACATGACCACGGGAAAAACCATAGCCTTGACTAGACAGACCTTGGTTGCCAAAGTAATGTCTCTGCTTTTTAATATGCTATCTAGGTTGGTCATAACTTTCCTTCCAAGGAGTAAGCGTCTTTTAATTTCATGGCTGCAATCAGCATCTGCAGTGATTTTGGAACCCAAAAAAATAAAGTCTGACACTGTTTCCACTGTTTCCCCATCCATTTGCCATGAAGTGATGGGACCAGATGCCATGATCTTCGTGTTCTGAATGTTGAGCTTCAAGCCAATCTTTTCACTCTCTTCTTTCACTTTCATCAAGAGGCCTTTGAGTTCCTCTTTACTTTCTGCCATAAGGGTGGTGTCATCTGCATATCTGAGGTTATTGATATTTCTCCCGGCAATCTTGATTCCAGCTTGTGCTTCTTCCAGCCCAGCGTTCCTCATGATGTACTCTGCATATAAGTTAAATAAGCAGGGTGAAAATATACAACCTTGACATACTCCTTTTCCTATTTGGAACCAGTCTGTTGTTCCATGTACAGTTCTGACTGTTGCTTCCTGACCTGCATACAGGTTTCTCAAGAGGCAGATCAGGTGGTCTGGAATTCCCATTTCTTTCAGAATTTTCCACAGTTTATTGTGATCCACACAGTCAAAGGCTTTGGCATAGTCAATGAAGCAGAAATAGATGTTTTTCTGGAACACTCTTGCTTTCTCCATGATCCAGCGGATGTTGGCAATTTGATCTCTGGTTCCTCTGCCTTTTCTAAAACCTGCTTGAACTCTCCAAATTTCTAGCTTTGTGACCTTAGACAAACTACTTCCCTAAGTCTGTTTTCCATCTCTATTAGTTTTCTGTAGTTGCCATGGCAAGTTTTCACAAACTCAATAAACAACAAAAATTTATTATCTCAGTTTTGGAGGCCAGGATTCTCAAATCCCAAATCAAGATATCAGTAGGGTTTTGCTCTCTTTAGGAGGTTCTGGGGGAGTATTTGTTCTTTGCCTTTGTCCCATATGGGACACCTTATGGGATCCCCAGAATACCTGCGTGAGTGAGCTTTTGCTGGGATCTGGGAGTCATGTGTTAATAGAAAGGAAAGAGATACTGATTTAGGACTAACAGATGAAATAAGTATATTTGAGTCTTGTTAGAGTCATACCTGGAGAAGTTAATGGCACTCCACTCTAGTACTCTTGCCTGGAAAAACCATGGACGGAGGAGCCTGGTAGGCTGCAGTCCATGGGGTCGCTAAGAGTCAGACACGACTGAGCGACTTCACTTTCACTTTTCACTTTCATGAATTGGAGAAGGAAATGGCAACCCACTCCAGTGTTCTTGCCTGGAGAATCCCAGGGACGGTGGAGCCTGGTGGGCTTCTGTCTATGGGGTCGCACAGAATCGGACATGACTGAAATGACTTAGCAGCAGCAGCAGCAGCAGAGTCATACATACCTGGGTTATAACCTGCTTCCTAGTTCTTATGTTTCTTTTTCATTTAATCATTTTTTCCCTAGTAATTCTTCATTCTGACTGCAATAATTTCTATTGCTTTTGTCTTCATTCAGTAGCATATATCTTCTTATATAGTTTTGAAACTATAACGATAAATCCTTAGTCTGTGGTCACACAGCACATCTGGATTGATTAATCTACTATTCAAATATAGTTGAAAATTGATATTCTATTTTAAAATATAGCAATAAAAATGAAATGTAGTTTTAGAAGTCCATATTGGCAAAAATGTAAGGATGACCTTATAATTTGTTGTCCAAACCAGGTCACTTCCAAGAGTGAAAGGGAGCACTATTAATTATTACCCTGGGACAGTCTCAAACATATCAGGATGAATGGCCACTCTATGTAAGTGTTCTAAGTTTCTGCTGTCTGAAGGTCCCCCTTAACTCAGGGCACATCTGACCATAGAATCAAAGCTAACCATTAGTTCAGAGAGTAACCAAGCTGAAGATGCAAATAGAAGATCAATTTAGTAAGCGAGTCTAACATCCAGATGGTGTGGCAACATTTCCCAGGTGAGAAATTCATCCTATGTTAAGAGACAAAGATAAAGGGTTATTAAATTCCAACAGATTGGGAATTTGGGATTGGCGTATATACACTGCTGTATTTAAAATGGGGCTTCCCAGGTGACTCTAGTGGTAAAGAACCTGCCTGCCAATGAAGGAGATGTAAGAGTTGCAGGTTCCATCACTGGGTCATGAAGATCCCCTGGAGGAAAGCATGGCAACCCACTCCAGTATTCTTGCCTGGAGAATCCCATGGACAGAGGAGCCTGGTGGGCTACAGTCCATGGGTTCACAAAGAGATAGATATGCCTGAAGCAACTTTATAGCACTGTATAACTCTGCTTAATATTCTACGCCAACCTAGATGGGAAAATAACTTGAAAAGAATAGATACATGTATACATATAAGTGAATCACTTTTCTGTACACTGGAAACTAACACAACATTGTTAATCAACTATACTCCAACATATTAAAAAAGAAATAAAAGGACATGCTCCTGGAATAGTTGGGTGAGGCAATTCCAGGAACCACAGCGAGAAACATGGGGAGTCCTAACTCCTATTGAGTGGAGCCCTCCTTGGGTTCCATACCTACATTTTTGAGAAATGTACTTTTTTTGAGAAATGTACATTTTTGAGATGGATGCTTCTAAATTTTGAATGTACATTGGAGTAAGAGAAAATTGTGATATTTACTGCAGAGATAAATGGGTGAACAGAAAGTAGAAATGGGGAATTCAGATGAATGATAGTTGGAAGTAGAAGCAAATTATCATAATATGGGCTCAAGAAGAGTCAAATGCAGAACCATATTGTTAAAAGACACACTGGGCCATTGGGAAGGGCAGAATCTCAGAGGATTAAAGTGAAGAAAAATAAGGATGGAGGAAGCATAACCAGTGACTGGTATTGAAATACAGCCAATAAAACTGCTTCATCTCCCCTTCTTCAAGCCAGAGAGAACTGGGAGCTGGGCTGAACTGGCATGTAAGGAATGGAGAGATTATTATGTAAGGTATGTGGAGGCACAGAAAAGTCTGAACATTTACTGTGATTCTGATTTTCTCTGCTAATGACTAAGGGCTCCCCTGCATGCTTTCTCAGTGCTTATTGTGGATGATCCTTCTCAGTTGTCTTTCCTCCAGGGCCAGTGTCTCAATACTCTTATACGTATGTCCCTTTGTCCCTGTTGCTCTATTTATACCTTCTTTCTTATTCTATTTCATCATCTCCCTCTCTGTCTTACCTAAAGATAACAAAAATGACTTTTTAATTTGTTTTATTTATCAGACCATTTTATGTTTTATATTAATTTTAAAAATGTCAGTAAAATATTTCTTTCACTCTGTTTAACAAAGAGGACAACAAAAAAGCTAAATTGAGTTAATTTTGACTTTTGTGGTCTTCAGTTGAAGTTTTTCTTACTTCTGAGAATTAGCAGTTCTTGTAAGAGGGGAAGAAGTTTCCCCCCTTGATTTAAGTGCTTTAATTCTGCATAGAACTTGATGTCCTTTACAGTTGTTGCTTTCAGCCAATTACCGCCTGCACAAAATAAAGAATGACAAATAATAACATCTTCATTTTACTGACAAAAGAATTGGAGAATAGAGCAGATAAACAAAGTGTTCCAGATCAAACAGAAATGTTAAAAGTCATATTAGAATCCAGTACCCTGAATTATCATTCTAGTGAGTTTTTCAAAATGTTAAAAATACCAAAGATTAACATAAAAAATACTCATGAAATTCATAAAAGATCACCCATTATCTTTTATCCTAACATCTTTCAAGTTAAATTTTTTCTGTTTTTGAAAGAATAAATATTTCAGATATGGTTGACGTTCCCCATGTAGTCCTTCACACTCTCTTCTTCCCTTCCCAGAGGCAACCATTTCTCAATTGAGTTTTAATCATTCCCATATATTCTTTTATATTTTAATTGATATTTATAGCTCTTGCACAATACACAACACAGTTCTGAAATTGAAAATCTCTGTATGAATTGAATAGTAAGTATGATTTTGCAACTGACTTTCAATCACTCTGATCATGTTTTTTATTCTTATCTGTGTTGGTGCATGTACTTTAAGTTTATTTATTGTAACTGTGAGGGCTTCCCTCATAACTCGGTTGGTGAAGAATCCACCTGCAATGCAAGAGACCCCGGTTTGATTCCTGGGTCAGGAAGATCCACTGGAGAAGAGATAGGCTACCCACTCCAGTATTCTTGGGCTTCCTTTGTGGTTCAGCTGGTAAAGGATCCACCTGCATTATGGGAGACCTGGGTTCAATCCCTGGGTTGAGAAGATCCCCTGGAGAAGGGAAAGGATACCCACTCCTGTATTCTGGCCTGGAGAATTCCATGGACTATAGCCCATGGGGTTGCAAAGAGTTGGACATGACTGAGAGACTTTCACTTGTCACTTGTAATTATAACTGTACTATAACATTTTATATATGAATTTGCCATGATTTATAATTTTTTTTCAACCAAGAAGCCTTTTAAAACTAGTTTTAATAGCATAGTATTTGCCAGATTTTGTTACAAATTATAAGGGGTTGCATATGCTACCCATATTATCTGCTTTAGTAAAACATTTTATTTTTAATATATAGTAACAAGTAACTTTGGAGAAGGCAATGGCAAGCCACTCCAGTACTCTTGCCTGGAAAATCCCACGGATGGAGCAGCCTGGTAGGCTGCAGTCCATGGGGTCGCTAAGGGTCGGACACGACTGAGCGACTTCACTTTCACTTTTCACTTTCACACATTGGAGAAGGAAATGGCAACCCACTCCAGTGTTCTTGCCTGGAGAATCCCAGGGACGGGGGAGCCTGGTGGGTTTCCTCTATGGGGTCACACACAGTCGGACACAACTGGAGTGACTTAGCAGCAGCAGCAGCCGCAACAAGTAACTCATCTATATTATTTCCTCATGTGTTCAGTCATATCAGAACACTTGAAACAAGGATGGTTTCATTCAGAGAAGTAAAATTAAAGATGTTGTTGTTCAATTGCCCTTTCATGTCCGACCCTTTGTGACCTCATAGACTGCAACATGCCATCCCTGTCCTTCACCATCTCCTGGACTTAGTTCAAACTCATGTCCGTTGAGTCAATGATGCCATCCAGTCACCTTATCCTCTGTTGCTCCCTTCTCCTGCCCTCAGTCTTTCCCTCTATCAGGGTCTTTCCCAATGAGTCAGCTCTTTGATTATGTGGTCAAAGTACTGGAGATTCAGCCTTAGCATTCAGTCCTTCCAATGAATATTCAGGGTTGGTTTCCTTTAACATTGACTGGTCTGATCTCCCTGTTGTCCAAGGGACTCTTAAGAGCCTATTATACAGAGTGAAGTAAGCCAGAAATAAAAACACCAATACAGGATACTAACGCATATATATGGAATTTAGAAAGATGCAAATAATAACCCTGTATACGAGACAGCAAAAGAGACACAGATATATTGAACATTCTTTGGGACTCTGTGGGAGAGGGTGAGGGTGGGATGATTTGGGAGAATGGCATTGAAACATGTATGTTGTCATATGTGAAATGAATCGCCAGTTCAGGGTCAATGCATGATACAGGATGCTCGGGGCTGGTGTGTGGGGATGACCCAGAGGGAGGATAAAGGGAGGAGGGGGGAGGGAGGGGGGTTCAGGAAGGGGAACTCATGTACACCCGGGGCAGATTCATGTCAATGTATGCCAAAACCAACCAATATAATATTGTAAAATAATTAGCCTCCAATAAAAAAAAAAAGAGGAAAAAAAAAAAGAGTCTTTTCTAGCACCACAATGTGAAAGCATTAATTTTTCAGTGCTCAGCCTTTATGGTCCAACTTTCACATCCATACATGACTCCTGGAAAAATCATAGCTTTGACTATATAGGCCTCTGTCAGCAAAGGTCTCTGCTTTTTAATACACTGAATACACTGTCTAGATTTGTCATAGCTTTTCTTCCAAGGAACAAGCGTCTTTTAATTTCAAGACTGCAGTCACTGTCCACAGTGATTTTGGAGCTGAAGAAAATAAAGTCTGTCATTGTTTACATTTTTTCCCTCATCTATTGGCCATGAAGTAATGGGACCAGATGCCATGATCTTAGCTTTTTGAAGGCTGAGGTTTAAGTCAGCTTTTTTACTCTCCTTTTTTACCTTCATCAGGATATAGACTGCAGTTTCATTTATTATGACATTAACTTATTATGACATTCTTTTATGGTGACATGGTCACATGGTAAAGTCTGAATATGACAGCTTTCTATTCTAGAACATTCCAGTGAAAAATAATGAAATATTTAGATTCTGAGATATGTACTTTTGTTTTCTTTATTACCCCAAGTAGAAATAACATTGTATATGCTTCTAACAGAAAATGGGGAAAGTATAGAAATCAGTTAAGTAAATTATGTTGCTTTATCCATAAGATGAAGCATGATGTAGGAAATAAACTGATACTTAAAATTTTTAATTAACACTAGGAGCGAATGTTAAGGGTAAATTAATAAGTAAATAATTTTCATAAGTGAAAATTAGATATAATGCTATATATTTATTTTTAAAATGAATATGGAAAAGCCAAGAAATAAAGCACAGTTACTAAACCTAGTTGCTACATTCTTTATTTTCCAAGTGTTCTCAGTCTTAGTTCTGAAATCAACATTACTTACAAGAAAAGAAATATGGTCACAACTCACTCCGTATTCAGAGTTAGAATCTATAAGGATGGGAGCTGGGCATCTATATTTTAAAAGAACTACACAGATAATTCTGATGTTCAGGTTTGAGAACTGATTGCTTAAGAAACAACAAGAATAAAAATATAAAATAACATATAACTAAATAAAAATGGGCATGATTCCTGGAGAAAGGTAAAATAAAATATGTACCATATTAATGGGTTGGAAAAGTCAATATAGGAAAGGAGCTCATCTTTCCCAAATTAATCTATGTATTGATTTCAATAATTCAATAATACTACCTGAATTTTTTATAATAATTTGACAGAATTATTAGAACCTCTGACTTCCCCGGAAGGATCCCTGAGCCTGTGATGTCTCGCTACTGGTCTAGGTCACCTGCTGGTATGTGGGTCCCAACTAAATCACTTCTCCCCTCTTTCTTTATGGTGGTGGCAGGGGTTTAGTTGCTAAGTTGTCTGAATCTTGTGACCCCATAAACTGTAGCCCACCAGGTTCCTCTGTCCATGGGATTTCCAGGCAAGAATACTAGAGTGGGTTGCCATTTCCTTCTCCAGGGGATCTTCCCGACCCAGGAATTGAACCTGGGTCTCTTGCAGTGTGGGTGGATTCTTTACTACTGAGCTACCAGGGAAGCCCACTTCTTTCTTTATAGCCTTGCTGTAAAAAAGCAATTTTGCTAGTCTTCAGGTTCTTTTCAGAAAGAGTTGCTCTACATATAGTTGCAGTTTGGTGTGTGGGGGTGGGTGAACTCAGAGTCTTCCTACTCTGTCATCTTGATCCTGTTTCCTCTTATTTTTCTATCGTTGACATTTGTATGGGTTATTTCCAGTTTTTAACTACTAAAAATAAAGTTGCTATAATGGAACCAGAACATTTGTCTAGCCAAAAATTAAACCTTTTGTTCCTTTCTTCTGGCTCCATCAGCTCTTTTGATACATATTTTAGTTTTTGCATTCCTAAAAGAAACACTACAATTTCAAAGATGTGGTGTGTTTATTATTGTGTTTTCTGGAACTTTTACAGAAGAATTTTTTTTTTTTTCTGTTCAACTGTTCACTTCCCTTTCTTTTCTTTTCAGCTTCTTTCTTCTTGCCTTGTTTGGTGGCATTTTCAACAAGAGTAGAACATCAATGTTGGAAAAATATCCTATAGATTAAAACATACTGTTGGTCAGGATGTGACTCTGAAACTGCAACTACATATGAAAGAAAAACTCTCTCATATTGTGGATTGATTCTGGCTGTTCCTCATATCAGTGTTATAATGGGTTCTTTGCATTCTTCAGAAATGAGACTAAATTAAATTCTCCTAAATCTGTTATATATGATATTGTTGCTTAATGACACCTATTTTTAACATTTTGTCCATGTTCACTTTTATCTTAGGATTTTGCTTTTCTTGTAGATTGGACAAGAAAATTTTTTAAAATATTCATATCTTACCCCCTTCTCCATTCTGTAGGAAGTTTAAAGCAAAGTGAATTATTTTTTTTAAACCCTTTTGAGAAGGGTGATAACCTTCAGTGGGTCTGAGTTATGTCTCTTGTCTAGGGATTTATTAAAAGCGTTTGTGTTTTGCTGTCAACATCAGAAGTTTCCAGGCATCTGGGGACAATCCCACACCCAAAGTTTTGAGGAATGTGAAGGGCCTTTGAGAAGGAATGTGGTGGAAGTTGTGGAGGAGGAGAACAACTCTGCACAGCAGAGGGGCAGTTAGCTTTTCTGAGACTGGGAATGAGACAGAGGATTTCCATGAGTGGTAGAGGTCTATGTCCTGTGTGCTCAGGGCTTTCCTGAGTCAATGGCCAAAGGATGGTTCTAGACATCAAGGTGGACTACTGAAGACAGAAGCAGGATCTGGGGCTGAGACTGCTTTCCATAGAGAGAGCCATGGTGAATGGCTTCTGTGGGCATCCACAACAGCAGTGTCTGGTAGGCAGAAGAGTATAAGTGTTGACAGTGGCATCTTTGTAGAGGTGAGAATGGTGGCTGTGTAGGCAGAAAAAGATTTCTCAAAGATATCCACATCCTAATTCCAGAAATATGTGACCATTACCTTACGTAGCAAAAGGAACTTCACAGATGTGATTGAAAAACAATTACTAGATGCCTTGCTTTCAACCAACCTTCTCGTTTTTATCTTACTCTGTCAGTAACTAGGTCATGAGATGGAAGATTATTCTGAATTCATCTGGGTGGGTCCCCTGTGATCACAAGACCTAATGGGAGACAAGGAAGGCAGGAAAGGCAGAGAAGATTTGAGGACAAAAGCAAAGGTCCAGTAGATGTCATTGGGAACCTTGAAGGTAGAAGCAGGCCATGAATGAAGGAATGTGGGCAGCCTCTAGGAGCTGCAAAAGGCAAGGAAATAGGTACTTTGCTATAGCCTCCTAAAAATATGCAGCCCTGCTAACACCTTGATTTTGGCTCTGTAAGACCCATTCTGGACTTCCGATCTCTAGAACTGTAATGTAACACATTTGTGTTAAGACACTAGCTTTTGGTACCTGGTTATAATGGCAGTAGGAAATTAGTACAGTGGCCACAATGGCCTAAGGGTCAGACTCTTCCCTCATTTTTTAGGTTTCCCATAGGTTCTTCTAAGTTTGTGTTTGTGTGGGGAAAGGTCACTCCTATCATCCTCAAAACAAAAACAAAAACAAAAAACCAGTAACAACTGAGATCAAGGATCTTATCATTCTAATGACTGGGGCTTAGAGTCGGATATAATTTTATTAAAGAAAACTAAAGTGACGTTTTGTGTAATGGTGTTGTGACTTATGTATATTAATACATCTCAGTGTACATGATTGCTTCAATTCATTGTGACTCAAACCAAGTATCACATGAAGGTCCCAAAGGTTGAATCCTTACTTACTTAAAATTTGTCCATGTTACATATTTAACCTGTATATATTGGTAAGAAGTATTTGACTAATTACAATGTTGAAAGCTCTAACAGGTATAACCAAAACCTTAGGAGTAGGGAGTTCTCTTGATTTGCTGTACAATTACTATAAGGTATTTGAAACAGGAAACAGGAAGGGCGATTTAGAGCACCAGTTTGAATTTCCACAAAGGGAGGGGAAGTCTTTTCAAAGACACAAATGAAAGCTAATGAAAAAACACATGGCTTTCACACTAAAAGAGTAAAAGTAGCTCTTCCCCATACCAGGGAGAGAAAATGATTATTTTCCTCTTCCAGAAGCAGTCATGGGTTGTACAGACTGGAAAGTTATAGAGACAGGAAAAGGCAGAGAAAAAAAGACATACGACTCCTCTAACAAGAGTGGCAACAGCACATTTTGCCTTTTTTTTTTTTGCAAACCCTTTGAATTTGATAACTTTGGTTCAGAGGAGGCCTAAGCCATGA
Source organism: Moschus berezovskii (assembly GCF_049115385.1). Taxonomy (NCBI): domain Eukaryota; kingdom Metazoa; phylum Chordata; class Mammalia; order Artiodactyla; family Moschidae; genus Moschus; species Moschus berezovskii. Next base: position 61,160,135 of record NC_142477.1, read on the forward strand.
AACAAGTGTAAATCAAAGGTGCATACCATGTCTGATGAAAATGTCCAGGAGAGAAAGTTTTAGAAGACAGTGAGCCAGGAAAAATTAAGATCATACATAGGAAGACAAAGAAGTGATAGTAAGACCTGGACATATGTCCCTGATGATCTTGACAAGTGGAAAAGCAGATTTATAGGGAAAAATACTGAAGATTGTAACTCAGTAAGATTTTCATTATGGATGACTCTTTCTTCTTTTTGTCAAATGTTTGAGTGGTCATATTTTTAAGATTAAAAAGTTGATAGGGAAAACTATCTTTCAGAAGGCATTCCCTGGTTCTTCTATTCCTCTGCCTCCTCCTTTCCTCCATCATTGATGTCTTTACAGCCAATTATCAGTCTCTCTTGCTGAATATCCTTTTTCCTTATTGTCATGTGAACTCTTCTAGAGAGAGGCCCATTTCAGCAGACTCAGACTGCACTGTATGAGACCCACAGAATCCTCTCTGTAGACATTATCAGATGCTTGTTGGAGTGCGTAGCCAGATCTGCCAAGGCATTTTCAAACATCTAAGCTGTTCTTCCCACTCTCAAATATTTGCTGAAATTAAAAGATGTAGAAGTTGAATGGCAATAAATAGAAACCTCTGCGGGCTGTTGTCACCTCCTAGGGTGCAGAGCAAGAGCAGTTGGGAAATTTTAATTCATTTAAAAATAGGAGTACTTCCCAAATGGATGGTATTGGTTCACAGCTGACCTTAAGAGGGGAAGGTGTCACAGGTAACAAAAATTCAGGCGATTATGAATAGAGGAAGCTCCTGATGACTTTGTCCCTTTTCTTCCTGAACCCTTTCCTGCTTGCTTATACTCTAAGTCCTTTGGTAGAGGGAATCTCATGCCTTAAAGGCTTTATATAGATACTCTTAGGGGCTGTGCTATATACAGCTGTAACACAGAACTTGGCATTTTGTCCAGAGGTAATGAGTACCTGTGGGATCATAGGGTCTTTGTTCCTTTCATCCCATCTTACTCTTCACATCCCACCCATGATTGGCAGAGGGATCAATCAGTGCAAGGCAAACTGTACTGTGCGAAAAAGAAGCTTGCATTTTCTGTAAATGCCATTTCAAAAAAATCCAAGGGTAGATCCGGGTCAGGGAGGAGGGGATAGAAATAATCTTCTTGACCTTATTACAGAGGTTGTGTCAGGATAAAGCCTTTGGGACCAACTACATGATGAGAAGGATTTCAGGCTAGCTTGACGTTGGTTTTGTATGAACTAGGAGGCAACTTCAGGGCAGTATACTTGCTGGAAAATCCCATGGGCAGAGAAGCCTGGTGGGCTGCAGTCCATGGGGTCGCTAAGAGTTGGACACGACTGAGTGACTTCACTTTCGCTTTTCACTTTCATGCATTGGAGAAGGAAATGGCAACCCACTCCAGTGTTCTTGCCTGGAGAATCCCAGGGATGGGGGAGCCTGGTGGGCTGCCATCTATGGGGTTGCACACAGTCGGACAAAACTGAAGTGACTTAGCAGCAGCAGTAGGAGGCAACTTGATGGGAAAAGTAGAGGCCTATTTTTAATCTTTACCTTATTCCTTGCATCTTGGCTCTGCAAGATTCTGACTATTTTGGTGTGGATGCGATCCCCCTTCTGAATGGATGTTTGGTGCTTTGGTTGAAGTGCTGCAACCAACCTGCATATGGACCCAAGAGACAAGTTATGGGAAGGTACTGGGAAATTCTGGGCCTTCCCTGGTGGCTCAGTGGTAAAGAATGTGCCCGCAATGCAGAAGATATAGATTTAATCCCTGAATTGGGAAGGTCCCCTGGAGAAGGGAAATGGCAACCCACTCCAGTATTCTTGCTTGGGAAAGACCATGAGCAGACAAGCCTGGGGGGCTATAGTCTATGGCATTGTAAAAGAGTCGGCCACAACTCAAAAGAGTGACTCAACAACATCAACTGGGAGATACTTTCTGTCAAACTGCCTGTGAGGTAGCTCACAAGTCTGTGCCCAACTTTGTCACCTTTCCCAAAGCAGCCCTCAGAGTAGTCATGGGGGTCTGGGCTGAGAATGTTACGGGAACAAAATGTATAAGAATGATAGTGGTAGTTTGCTAAATTCCTGAGATGTTTGGGAGAAACTTACACTCATTTTTCTTGTTCTTGTTGCTGTCACTGTCTCAGAGTATGAGCATTCAGCTTTGATTAAAATGTGCCCTTTTCCAACCACCGGTTTATTTGTACTTTAGTCAAGACAGACGAATCCCTTAGAAGATATTATCAGGTTGACACATAAGAACGATCATGAATCTGTGACAGTTTCAAGACAGAGAAGTCTGAAGTAGCTGGCATGTCATTGCTCATAATTCAGGAACATTGGCAGAAGTCTTGGGAAATGAACATATTTCCTTAATCTTATTACTTGCATCAGCATTGATAAGCCCTCTTTTTTACTTTTTAAAGAAGGAACGTTCATTCCACACTTATATGCAAAATATTTTTCCAGGGCTCTGACTTATGATTATCACTACTCACTTTTGTGATAAACTTAAAGATATTTCTGAGCATAGTTTTTACTCACAAACTAAACCATTCTAGTTTGCCTGTGACAGGAAGCCTGAATAGGAAGAGCAAAGGACTGGAACAAATGACTGGACTCCATGCCCCTTAGTCTCCATATGTGTGTTCCACCTCAAGTTGCTCTCAATGACCTGTGCATTTTGCTCTTTCAGTTACAGATATTTGTAAATAAAGCAAGTGATGCCTGCCCTATACAGCTTATGGACTGGTTACTGACAGAGTGAGATAAAAATGAGATTTGTTGAAAGCAAGGCGTCTAAGTAATTGTTTTTCGTAGAAAAGGCAGCAGCAACAACTCATTGGATTCCCAAGGTTCATTAAGTTTGTCCTTGAAAGATATGAGACTGGAGTCCTAGAATTTTCCTGTTTAAATAGGCAGTGTTCAAAAATCACTGATATACCTACCCTTTTCAGTGAAGTAGTTAGGGGTCAATGCAAAGTTCTTACAGAACTACAAGTAAAAAGAGCCGATGTTGATTTTCAGTTATATGATGGAATAATTATCTGGAGAATATATCATGTCAAAGAATACCAAGAATGCTTATTAAAATGTATTTTAAAATGACAAAGCTGGCAGGAAACCAAGGGAAATTAGAGTAGGTTAGAAACAATAAGAAAGCATCATCAAGTGGGCAAAGTATTGGAGCTCCAGCTTCAGCATCAGTTCTTCCAATGTATATTCAGGGTAGATTTCCTTTAGGATGGACTGGTTGGATCTCCTTGCAGTCTAAGGGACTCTCAAGAGTCTTCTTCAGTGTTACGATTTGAAAACATCAATTCTTTGGCACTCAACCTTCTTTATGGTCCAACTCTCATATCTGTACATGACTACTAGAAATATCATAGCTTTGACTATACAGACCTTTGTTGGCAAAGTGATATCTCTGTTTTTTAATATGCTGTCTAGGTTTGTCATAGCTTTCCTTCCAAGGAAAAAGTGTCTTTTAATTTCATGGCTGCAGTCACAATCCACAGTGATTTTGGAGCCCAAGAAAAGAAAATCTGTCACTGTTTCTGCTCCTCCCTCCCTTCTATTTGCCATGCAGAAAGTGAAGAGGAACTAAAAAGCCTCTTGATGAAAGTGAAAGAGGAGAGTGAAAAAGTTGGCTTAAAGCTCAACATTCAGAAAACTAAGATCATGGCATCCAATCCCATCACTTCATGGGAAATAGATGGGGAAACAGTGGAAACAGTGTCAGATTTTATTTTTTTGGGCTCCAAAATCACCACAGATGCTGATTGCAGCCATGAAATTAAAAGATGCTTTCTCCTTGAAAGGCAAGTTATGACCAACCTAGACTGCATATTAAAAAGCAGAGACATTACTTTGCCAAAAAACATCCGTCTAGTCAAGGCTATTGTTTTTCCCATGGTCATGTATGGATGTGAGAGTTGGAATGTGAAGAAAGTTGAGTGCTGAAGAATTGATGTTTTTGAACTGTGGTGCTGGAGAAGACTCTTGAGAGTCCCTTGGACAGCAAGGAGATCCAACCAGTCCATCCTAAAGGAGATCATTCCTGGGTGTTCATTGGAAGGACTGATGCTGAGGCTGAAACTCTAATACTTTGGCCACCTCATGCGAAGAGTTAGCTCATTTGAAAAGGCCCTGATGCTGGGAGGGATTGGGGGCGGGAGGATTCGGGGACAACAGAGAATGAGATGTCTGGATGGCATCACCAACTTGATGGACATGAGTTTGAGTGAACTCCGGGAGTTGGTGATGAACAGGGAGGCCTGGCGTTCTGTGATTCATGGGGTCGCAAAGAGTCTGACATGACTGAGTGACTGAACTGACTGGCTGACTGATTGATATGACTGGATAACAACATGATCTTAGGTTTTTGAATTTTGAGTGCTAAGCCAGCTTTTACACTCTCCTTTCCACCCTCAACAAGCGGCTCTTCACTTTCTGCCATTAGAGTAGTAGCATCTGCATATGTGAAGTTGTTGATATTTTTCCCAGCAGTCTTGATTCCAGCTTGTGATTCCTCCAACCTGTCATTTTGCATGATGTACTTTGCATATAAGTTAAATAAGCAGGGTGACAATGTTGGCAATGCCAACATCATTTGGTATTGCACTTCTTTGGGGTTAGATTGAAAACTGACCTATGCATGCTTCCCCATTATCAACATTCCCTACTAGAATGGCACACAATTGATGAACCTACACTGACATATTATTTTCACCCAAAGCTTATAGTGTATCATGATTCATTCTTGATATTGTATATTCTGTGTGTTTGGATAACTGTATAATGACATGCATTCATGCATCCCATGCATCCATGTCATTATATAGTTATCCTTTGAACACAGACTGCTTCTAACAAATGTAGAAAACAAATATATTTGGAATATACTTATAAATATTTAAAAGTATGTATTCTTCCTTGCTCAAGGAATATTTACAAAAAATTGAACATGTTCTGAGTCATAAATAATATTTCAACAAATTTTAAAGACAGTTTCTTGAAGGCTACGTTCTCTGACCTCAACTTAAGAAGAGCTTGGAAAAGAAACTCATGTAACAATACTGCTAAGGAGTCAAGCTTTTTATAAAGTGATCCCCATTTCATAATACTTGGTTGTATTAAACAGAGAAGACAGTTCAATTTCTCTTTGAAGACAGTATGAACTATTAGATCATAGAGAAGAACTTATTTATGGGAGGGTGAGGAAAAAACAGTTCTAGAATCTTCCCTGTAATCCAGGCATGTTACAAGAGTTTCTTGTGCTGTAGATTTATTTCAAAATTTTGTTGATTGACTGCTGTGTAAAACTGAAAATGCTAATATTTTCAGGTTGTTTTAAAAAAATTGATGTCATCTGTTGTAAAGAACTAAAAGGGTGAAGGCACTCAAATAAGAAAAAGCAAATAATATCTGAAACCTCCCAAAATATAGCTCCAAAGAATGGTTTTTGATTTTTCTCTTATAAGACATCAATTACTATTTCAATGAGGCTGACCTACTTTTCTTATTTTAACCTTTTCCCATGGCCAACTTGAAAAGAATTGCTTTATTTAAATAGATTCGAGTGCAATTCTTCAAATGGGGGGTCGTTCAAGAGTTTTTGTTGTTTTTGTTAACCTTCTATAAATAGCATTTTGCCTTTGAATTACTCTGCTGATGCGATGCAAAGTCTCTCTAATTTCGAAGCCTTTGAAATTGCAGTTGTTTTAAGCTTTACATATTATGAATTCAGTAGATATACTTGTTAAATTTTAACATTACATAGGGATTTCTAATTGTTGAAAAAAAAATTGGAAATGTTAAATATAAATGCCAAACCCCAAATTAGATTATCTTTAAATTAATTACTCTAAGCCCCAGTTCTTCAGCTTCAAACAAAAATTGTCTTGCTTTTTGTCATAAACTGTTTATATTAAAGACTGTATATATCAATATGTGCTGTGCTGTGCTTAGTCACTCAGTTGTGTCTGACTCTTTGCAACTCCATGGACTGTAGCATGCCAGGCTCCTCTGTCCATGGAATTCTACAGGCAAGAATACTGGACTGAGTTGCCATGCCTCCCTCCAGGTGATCTTCCCAACCTAGGGATCAAACACAGGTCTCCTGCATTGCAGGTGTATTCTTTACCAGGGAGAGGTAAAGGATGAGCCACCAGGGAAGCCCATATAAATAAAGCATAGTTTAAAAATATTTTTGATGTAAAAGTTTGAAACAATAATGAATTATTATTATAGCAGAAATCAGGTAACAAAAAGTAATAAGATTATCTCAGAATCTTAGGTCTAAAGTAATTTGAAGAGAACCATAAATAGAGAATAAGAGAAAATATTTCAAATATGGAATCAGGAAAATATAAAATAAAGTTCAATGAACTTCTCCATAGTTCTGCATCTAGTATCATTCTAGTTCCTATGAGGCTTATTAAGAAAGTAAGTAGCATGGTCTTTAAGTTATATTAGAAATAGCCAAGTGTTAAATCAGAGCTCCTGAGAACAGCAAGATTCAGGAGAGGTTGACAGATGTTGGAGATATTAGGAAATTGCATAGATTAAATAGGTTTCTTTGAAGGTTAATAAAGCATGTGTGAAAAAAAAAAAGCCAAGAAAAGAACAGTGAGGAGAGGCGAACAGAATGAATATGATGTGTTCTATACAGGATGGTATAATCAATGAAGCAGAAATAGATGTTTTTCTGGAACTCTCTTGCTTTCTCCATGATCCAGCAGATGTTGGCAATTTGATCTCTGGTGCCTCTGCCTTTTCTAAAACCTGCTTGAACATCTGGAAGTTCACGGTTCATGTATTGCTGAAGCCTGGCTTGGAGAATTTTGAGCATGACTTTACTAGCGTGTGAGATGAGTGCAATTGTGCGGTAGTTTGAGCATTCTTTGGTATTGCCTTTCTTTGGGATTGCCTTTCTTTGGGATTGGAATGAAGATTGAAATTTTCCAGTCCTGTGGCCACTGCTGAGTTTTCCAAATTTGCTGGCATATGAGTGCAGCCCTTTCACAGCATCATCTTTCAAGATTTGAAATAGCTCAACTGGAATTCCATCACCTCCACTAGCTTTGTTCGTAGTGATGCTTTCCAAGGCCCACTTGACTTCACATTCCAAGATGTCTGACTCTAGGTCAGTGACCACGTTATTGTGATTATCTTGGTTGTGAAGATCTTTTTTGTACAGTTCTTCTGTGTATTCTTGCTACCTCTTCTTATTATCCTCTGCTTCTGTTAGGTCCATACCATTTCTGCCCTTTATCGAGCCCATCTTTGCATGAAATGTTCCCTTGGAATCTCTAATTTTCTTGAAGAGATCTCTTGTTTTTCCTATTCTGTTGTTTTCCTCTATTTCTTTGCACTGATTGCTGAGGAAGCCTTCCTTATCTCTCCTTGCTATTCTTTGGAACTCTGCATACAGATGCTTATATCTTTCCTTTTCTCCTTTGATTTTCACTTCTCTTCTTTTCAGAGCTATTTGTAAGGCCTCCTCAGACAGCCATTTTGCTTTTTTTCATTTCTTTTCCATGGGGATGGTCTTGGTCCCTGTCTCCTGTACAATGTCATGAACCTCCGTCCAGAGTTCTGGAAGGAAAGTTATGACCAACCTAGATAGCATATTAAAAAGCAGAGACATCACTTTGCCAACAAAGGTCCATCTAGTCAAGGCTATGTTTTTTCCAGTGGTCATGTATGGATGTGAGAGTTGGAGTGTGAAGAAAGCTGATCGCCGAAGAATTGATGCTTTTGAACTGTGGTGCTGGAGAAGACTCTTGAGAGTCCCTTGGACTGCAAGGAGATCCAACCAGTCCATTCTAAAGGAGATAGATCCTGGGTGTTCATTGGAAGGACTGATGCTAAAGCTGAAACTGCAATACTTTGGCCACCTCATGCGACAAGTTGACTCACTGGAACAGAGTCTGATGCTAGGAGGGATTGGGGGTGGGAGGAGATGGGGACGACAGAGAATGAGATGGCTGGATGGCATCACCGACTTGATGGACATGAGTTTGAGTGAACTCCGGGAGTTGGTGATGGACAGGGAGGCCTGGTGTGCTGTGATTCATAGGGTCGCAAAGAGTCGGACACGACTGAGCAACTGAACTGAACTGATACAGGATGGTACTTTTCTTCAAATTCACTCATCCGAGAGAGCAACTGATAAAATTAATTTCCTTTAAATGCAAGTTACCTCCAAATATATTTGAATTTATATGCACAGTCTGTTAATTTCATGAGAGGTTTGCCATCACAGTTGCAAAGTTATCATAAGGATTTTTATATTGCTCATTCTTTTTTATCATTTTTAATATGGGACACGCCAGTTAAAAATTTGTCATAAATCTGGTAGTACATGCAAAATCATTTTTTTTAGAGCCATTTCTTTTTTTTCTATTTTGAAACCATTTTTCTTTTTTTTGAATTATTAGAAGGGTGAGACATTGGAAATATCAAGGATCATATATAAGGCAATTCAAAAAACATTCCTTCAAAGACTTTGGGGAAAACATGAAAAATCTGTCAGTGAGCCAGCAGGTGGGTGAGGTGACGTTTGCCAGAATGCTGCAGGAACTGTGATGCACATTCCTCTTCCAAATACACTTGTTATTATTAAATTCATTTTCTGTCTCAATAGAATCTCTCTATTATAATGGTTATACATTTTACAGATGTAGAAAGACTTTTTTTTCTTTTGAAGATTTTTATTGGAGTATAGTTGATTTACTAATAGTTGATCTATAATATTGCAATAGTTTCAAGTGTACAGAAGAGTGAATCAGTTATGCATATATCCACTTTTATTTAGATTCTGTTTGCATATAGGCCATTCAGTTCAGTTCAGTTTAGTTTAGTCGCTCAGTCTTGTCTGACTCTCTGTGACCCCATTACAGAGTATTGCTCCCTGTTTTGCTATGCAGCAGGGTCTTATCAGTCTTATATATATATTAACGTGTATACGTCCATCCCAATCTTCCAATTTATCCCCTCCCCCAAACTTACCCCTGGTAACCATAAGTTTGTTTTCTGCATCTTTAACTCTATTTCTGTTTTGTAATTAAGTTCGTTTGTACCTTTTTTAAAGATTCCATGTATAAGTGATATCATGTGATATTTGTCTTTCTCTATCTGACTTCAATTGGCATGACAATCTCCAGGTCATGTTGTTGCAAATGGCATTATTTCATTCTTTTTTTATGGCTGAGTAGTATTCCATTGTGTATTTGGACCACATCTTTATTCATTCCTCTGTCAGTGGACACTTAGGTTGCTTCTGTGTCCTGGCTATTTAAGCAGTGCGGCAATGAACATTGGGGTGGATATATCTTTTCAGATTATGGATTTCTTTGGATATACGCCCAGGAGTTGGATTGTTGTATCATATGGCAGCTTTATTTTTAATTTTTAAAGGACCCTCCATATTGTTCTCCATAGTGTCTGTACAAGTTTATATTCCTCCCAATAGCATAGGAGGGTTCCCTTTTATCCAAACCTTCTATAGCATTTATCGTTGGTAGATTTTTTGATGATGGCCATTCTGACCGGGGTGAGGAAATACCTCATTGTAGTTTTCATTTGCATTTCTGCCCTGGTGGCTCAGAGGTTAAAGCGTCTGACTCCAGTGCGGGAGACCCAGGTTCGATCCCTGGGTCGGGAAGATTCCCTGGAGAAGGAAATGATAACCCACTCCAGTATTCTTGTCTGGAGAATCCCATGGACAGAGAAGCCTGGTAGGCTACAGTCCATGGGGTCGCAAAGAGTTGGACACGACTGAACAACGGAACGGAGCATCTTTTCATGCGCTTTTTAGCCACCTATATGTCTTCTGTGGAGAAATGTCTATTTAGATCTTCTGTCCATTTTTAGATTGGATATATATATTTTTTTATATTGAGCCACATAAGCTATTTATATATTTTGGAGATTAATGGCAACCCACTCCAGTGTTCTTGCCTGGAGAATCTCAGGGATGGGGGAGCCTGGTGGGCTTCCACCATGGGGTCGCACAGAGTTGAACACGACTGAAGTGACTTAGCAGCAGCGACTGCTTGGTAGACAAAATAATGGTGGTTACTGATTTTTTTCCCAACATGCTTTAGGAGATGCAGTAACTGGAGGAGGGGAGCAGTTCAAAGGTGAAAGAGAAGACTTCAAGCATAAGGTCACTCTATTGATTGGCAAACACTGCTCTTTCTCTTGAGGGTCAAATTTTCATCTGAGCAAGAGCTGGTTCATCATAGTAGTTAGGCTTCTGAGAACCAACACAGAACAAAAAGCTCCTGGTTTTTTTTTTTGTTGTTGTTGTTGTTTGTTTGTTTTTATCCAAAGCATTTATAAAGGTAACCTATGTGCTTCTATATTGTACTGAGTCTTGGGCCATAGGGTTTTCAGCTCCCTACTTAATTGCCCTTTGCCTTGTGAAATCAAGCCTTCCCTAATAGCTCAGTTGGTAAAGAATCTGCCTACAATGCTGGAGACCCAGTTAATTCCTGGGTTGGGAAGATCCCCTGGAGAAGGGATAGGCTACCCACTCCAGTATTCTGGCCTGGAGAATTCCTTGCAGAGTCAGACACAACTGAATGACTTTCACTTACTGTGAAATCTACACATTTTGGGGGCAATTATTATTTAAAAAAAATTTTTTTTTATTGGAGGCTAATTACTTTACAATATTATATTGGTTGGTTTTGCCATACATTGACATGAATCTGCCCCGGGTGTACATGCGTTCCCCATCTTGAACCCCCGATCCACCTCCCTCCCAATCCCGTCCCTTTGGTTCATCCCAGTGCACCAGCCCCGTGCATCCTGTATCATGCATCGAGCCTGGACTGGTGATTCGTTTCACATATGATAATATACATGTTTCAATGCCATTCTCCAAAATCATCCCACCCTCACCTTCTCCCACAGAGTCCCAAAAACTGTTCTATACATCTGTGTCTCTTTTGCTGTCTTGTATACAGGGTTAACGTTATCATTTTTCTAAATTCCATATATATGCATTAGTATACTGTATTGGTGTTTTTCTTTCTGGCTTACTTCACTCTGTATAATAGGCTCCAATTTCATCCACCTCATTAGAACTGATTCAAATGTATTGTTTTTAATGGCTGACTAATACTCCACTGTGTATATGTACCAAAGCTTTCTTATCCATTCATCTGCAGATGGACATCTAGGTTGCTTCCATGCACTGGCTATTATAAACAGTGCTGCAATGAACATTGGAGTACATGTGTTTCTTTCAATTCTGGTTTCCTCGGTGTGTATGCCCAGGAGTGCAATTGCTGGGTCATGTGGCAGTTCTATTTCCTGTTTTTTAAGGAATCTTCACACTGTTCTCCATAGTGGCTGTACTAGTTTGCATTCCCACCAACAGCGTAAGAGGGTTCCCTTTTCTCCACACCCTCTCCAGCATTTATTGCATGTAGACTTTTGGATAGCAGCCATTCTGACTGGAGTGTAATGGTATCTCATTGTGGTTTTGATTTGTATTTCTCTGATTATGAGGGATGTTGAGCATTTTTTCATGTGTTTGTTAGCCAGCTGTATGTCTTCTTTGGAGAAATGTCTGTTTAGTTCTTTGGCCCATTTTCTGATTGGGTCGTTTATTTTTCTGGAATTGAGCTGCAGGAGCTGTTTATATATTTTGGAGATTAATTCTTTGTCAGTTGTTTCATTTGCTATTATTTTCTCCCATTCTGAAGGTTGTCTTTTCACCTTGCTTATAGTTTCCTTTGCTCTGCAGAAGCTTTTAATTTTCATTAGGTCCCATTTGTTTATTTTTGCTTTTATTTCCAATATTCTGGGAGGTGGGTCATGGAGGATCCTGCTGTGATTTATGTCGGAGAGGGTTTTGCCTATGTTCTTCTCTAGGAGTTTTATAGTTTCTGGTGTTACATTTAGCTCTCTAATCCATTTTGAGTTTATTTTTGTGTATGGTGTTAGGAAGTGTTCTAGTTTCATTTTTTCACAAGTGGCTGACCAGTTTTCCCAGCACCACTTGTTAAAGAGACTGTCTTTTCTCCATTTTATATTCTTGCCTCCTTTGTCAAAGATAAGGTGTCCATAGGTGCGTGGATTTATCTCTGGGCTTTCTATTTTGTTCCATTGATCTATATTTCTGTCTTTATGCCAGTACCATACTGTCTTGATGACTGTGGCTTTGTAGTAGAGCCTGAAGTCGGCAGGTTGATTCTCCCAGTTCCAGTCTTCTTCCTCAAAATTGCTTTGGCTATTGGAGGTTTTTTGTATTTCCATACAAATTGTGAGATTGTTTGTTCTAGCTCTGTGAAAAATATTGGTAGCTTGATAGGGATTGCATTGAATGTATAAATTACTTTGGGTAGTATACTCATTTTTACAATATTTATTCTTCCAATCCATGAACATGGTATATTTTTCCATCTATCAGTGTCCTCTTTGATTACTTTCAGCAGTGTTTTATAGTTTTCTATGTACAGGTCTTTTATTTCCTTAGGTAGATATATTCCTAAGTATTTAATTCTTTTAGTTGCAACAGTGAATGTTATAGTTTCCTTAATTTCTCTTTATATTTTCTCATTATTAATGTATAGGAATGCAAGGGATTTCTGTGTGTTGATTTTATATCCTGCAGCTTTACTGTATTCATTGATTAGCTCTAGTAGTTTTCTAGTAGAGTCTTTAGGGTTTTCTGTGTAGAGGATCATGTCATCAGCGAACAGTGAAAATTTTACTTCTTCTTTTCCAATTTGTATTGCTTTTATGTCTTTTTCTGCTCTGATTGCTGTAGCCAAAACTTCCAGAACTATGTTGAATAGTAGTGGTGAGAGTGGGCACCCTTGTCTTGTTCCTGACTTTAGGGGAAATGCTTTCAGTTTTTCACCATTGAGGATAATGTTTGCTGTGGGTTTGTCATATATAGTTTTTATTATGTTGAGGTATGTCCCTTCTATTCCCACTTTCTGGAGGGTTTTGATCGTAAATGGATGTTGAATTTTGTCGAAGGCTTTCTCTGCATCTATTGAGATAATCATATGATTTTTATTTTTCAGTTTGTTAATGTGGTGTATTACATTGATTGATTTGCGGATATTGAAGAATCCTTGCATTCCTGGGATAAAGCCCACTTGGTCATGATGTATGATCTTCTTAATGTGTTGTTGGATTCTGATTGCTAGAACTTTGTTAAGGATTTTTGCATCTGTGTTCATCAGTGATATTGGCCTGTAGTTTTCTTCTTTTGTGGGATCTTTACCAGGTTTTGGGATTAGTGTGATGGTGGCCTCATAGAATGAGTTAGGAAGTTTCCCTTCCTCAGCTATTTTCTGGAAGAGTTTGAGTAGAATAGGTGTTAGCTCTTCTCTAAATTTTTGGCAGAATTCAGCTGTGAAGCCGTCTGGACCTGGGCTTTTGTTTGCTGGAAGATTTCTGATTACAGTTTCAATTTCCGTGCTTGTGATGGGTCTGTTAAGATTTTCTATTTCTTCCTGGTTCAGTTTTGGAAAGGTGTACTTTTCTAAGAATTTGTCCATTTCTTCTGAGTTATCCATTTTATTGCCATATAATTGCTGATAATATTCTCTAATAATCCTTTGTATTTCTGTGTTGTCAGTTGTGATCTCTCCATTTTCATTTCTAATTTTATTGATTTGGTTCTTCTCCCTTTCTTTCTTGATGAGTCTGGCTAGTGGTTTGTCAATTTTATTTACCTTCTCAAAGAACCAGCTTTTGGCTTTGTTGATTTTTGCTATGGTCTCTTTTGTTTCTTTTGCATTTATTTCTGCCCTAATTTTTAATATTTCTTTCCTTCTACTTACCCTGGGGTTCTTAATTTCTTCCTTTTCTAGTTGCTTTAGATGTAGAGTTAGGTTATTTAGTTGACTTTTTTCTTGTTTCTTGAGGTGTGCCTGTATTGCTATGAACCTTCCCCTTAGCACTGCTTTTACAGTGTCCCAGAGGTTTTGGGTTGTTGTGTTTTCATTTTCATTCATTTCTATGCATACTTTGATTTCTCTTTTGATTTCTTCTATGTTTTGTTCATTATTTAGCAGTGTGTTGTTCAGCCTCCATACGTTGGCATTTTTAATAGTTTTTCTCTTGTAATTGAGATCTAATCTTACTGCATTGTAGTCAGAAAAGATGCTTGGAATTATTTCAATTTTTTTAAATTTACCTAGGCTAGATTTATGGCCCAGGATGTGATCTATCCTGGAAAAGGTTCCCTGTGCGCTTTAGAAAGGGTGAAATTCATTGTTTTGGGGTGAAATGTCCTATAGAGATCTGTTAGGTCTTGCTGGTCTATTGTATCATTTAAAGTTTGCGTTTCCTTGTTAATTTTCTGTTTAGTTGATCTATCCATAGGTGTGAATGGGGTATTAAAGTCTCCCATTATTATTGTGCTGTTAATTTCCCCTTACATGCTTGTTAGTAATTGTCTTACATATTGTGGTGCTTCTATGTTGGGTGCATAAATATTTATAATTGTTATATCTTCTTCTTGGATTGATCCTTTGATCATTATGTAGTTTCCTTCTTTGTCTCTTTTCACAGCCTTTGTTTTAAAATCTATCTTATCTGCAATAAGTATTGCTACTCCTGCTTTCTTTTGGTCTCTATTTGCATGGAATATCTTTTTCCAGCCCTTCACTTTCAGTCTGTATGTGTCCCTCATTTTGAGGTGGGTCTCTTGTAGACAACATGTATGGGGGTCTTGTTTTTGTATCCATTCAGCCAGCCTTTGTCTTTTGGTTGGGGCATTCAACCCATTTACGTTTAAGGTAATTATTGATAAGTATGATCCCGTTACCATTTTATTTATTGCTTTGGGTTCAAGTTTATACACCCTTTCTGTGTTTCCTGTCTAGAGAAGATCCTTTAGTATTTGTTGGAGAGCTGGTTTGGTGATGCTGAATTCTCTCAGCTTTTGCTTGTCTGTAAAGCTTTTGATTTCTGTTTCATATTTGAATGAGATCTATTCTGTGTACAGTAATCTGGGCTGTAGGTTACTTTCTTTCATCACTTTAAGTATGTCTTGCCATTCCCTCCTGGCCTGAAGAGTTTCTGTTGAAAGATCAGCTGTTATCCTTATGGGAATCCCTTTGTGTGTTATTTGTTGCTTTTCCCTTGCTGCTTTTAATATTTGTTCTTTGTGTTTGATCTTTGTTAATTTGACTAATACGTGTCTTGGAGAATTTCGCCTTGGGTTTATCCTGTTGGGGACTCTCTGGGTTTCTTGGACTTGGGTGATTATTTCTTTCCCCATTTTAGGGAAGTTTTCAACTATTATCTCCTCAAGTATTCTCTCATGGTCTTTCTGTCTTCTTCTTTTGGGACTCCTATGATTCGAATGTTGGGGCATTTAACATTGTCCCAGAGGTCTCTAATATTGTCCTCATATCTTTTAATTAGTTTTTCTTTTTCCGTCTCTGTTTCATTTATTTCTACAATTCTATCTTCTAGCTCACTTTTCCGGTCTTCTGTCTCCATTATTCTACTGTTTGTTCCCTCGAGAGTGTTTCTGATCTCATCTATTGCATTATTCATTGTATATTGACTCTTTTTTATTTCCTCTAAATCCTTATTAAACCTTTTTTTCATCTTCTCAATCATTTTATTCAAGTTATTTATCTGTAACTGCATTTTACTTTCCAGATTTTGAAACATTTTCACTATTAAAATTCGAAATTCTTTATCAGGTAGGTTCCCTATTCAGTTCAGTTCAGTTTAGTTCAGTCACTCATTCATGTCCGACTCTCCGCGACACCATGAATCACAGCACGCCAGGCCTCCCTGTCCATCACCAACTCCCAGAGTTCACTCAAACTCATGTCCACAGAGTCGGTGATGCCATCCAGCCATCTTATTCTCGGTTGTCCCTTTCTCCTCCCACCCCCAACCTTTCCCAGCATCAAAGTCTTTTCCAGTGAGTCAACTCGTCGCATGAGGTGGCCAAAGTTTGGAGTTTCAGCTTTAGCATCAGTCCTTCCAATGAACACCCAGGATTGATCTCCTTTAGAATGGTGGGCATTTATCCTGTTCCTTTACTTACCGGGTATTTCTCTGCCTCTTCATCTTATTTATACTGTTGTGCTTGGGGTGGCCTTTCCGTCTTCTGGCAGTTTGTGTAGTTTTTTTAATTATGTAGTTTCCTCACTGTGTGTGGGGTTGGACGGGTGGCTTGTCAAGGTTCCCTGGTTAGGGAAGCTTGTGCCGGTGTTCTGGTGATTGGAGCTGGATTTCTTCTCTCTGTTCAGTCGTGCTGTGTGGAAGGAGGGACACTGCTAGCAAATATCCCTGGCGTCTGTGGGGAGTTCACGCAGTGTCTCGGCTATACTGGGATTGCCCCTGCTTGAGGCGTGTGTGCTTTCCCTGTTTATGCTGCTTAGACTCTAGGTTGCTCTGTCAGGAACTGTCCGTGGCCGGCGCTGGGTTGTATGCACTTCCCAGGTCTGAGCGGCTCAGGTTCAGGTTCTCGGGTACTCCACAAAGGTGCAGATTTGGCTGCGCCTGCGTTTTGTGCCTTCCCCGGTCTGAGCAGTTCAGTTGACCAGGCGTTTGGCGAGCGCGGTTGCTATGACTTATCGCCTCCCTGGTCCCTGCCGCTCGGTTTTCTGGGTGTACAACCGGCGCACCTTCTCAGGTGGATATCGACTGGCCCAAACTCAAGAAGTCTCGGTTAGCAATGAAGCTTGCCTGCCGCTTGGTATCGGAGGCCTCTCTGGGGCCGCGGTTGCCCCTTCAGGCTCTGGCTGCCTCCCCTGCCTGGGGGGTGGGCCGACCGCAGCTGGCTCGCTCTGCTCAATCCTTTGTTCTGTGATTGGGACTGGCAGAGTCTTAGGTTGGGGCTTTTCGCATTTTCGCGGGCTTTTCGCCTTTTTGCAGGCTTTTTGCCTTTCCGCGGGGTTGCTATCCCACACTGGTTCGCTCCCATTAACGCCCTCAGATTGCCCTGGGGGTGTTCAGGCCAGGTCCTCTCTCTAAGCGCTGCCGCCACGGCTCCCTGCCCAGCCCCTGCTTGCTAGGGGGGGTGCGGGTGGTTGCACTGCTTCTCTGCTGAAAGTTTTCTTTGGGCACTTAGTCTGCGGGTTTTAATTATTTATTTCTTTTTTCTCCAGGTTATGTGGCCGTCTGAGTTTCCAAGGCTCGCCACAGACTTGCATGTGAGTGTTTCCAGGTGTTTGGAAACTTCTTTTTCTTTTTTTTAGGCCTCCCTTCCCTGGACGGAGCTTCGTCCCTCCCTCTTTATCTTTTATACTCTTTCCTACCTCCTTTTGAAGACAATGGGCTGCTTTTCTGGGTGCTAATGTCCTCTGCCAGCATTCAGAAGTTGTATTGTGGGATTTACTCAGTGTTAAATGTTCTTTTGCTGAATTTGTGGGGGAGAAAGTGGTTGCCCCATCCTATTCCTCTGCCATCTTCTCTCGGACTCCCGGGGGCAATTACTGAGAACTTATTTGTAACCTAGAATTTGATCCACTTTATAAACATTCTCTGAATATTCAAAAGTAATGGTTATGCTATGCAAATACAAAATTTGGTATATCAGTTCAGTTCAGTTGCTCAGTCATGTCCGACTCTTTGCGACCCCATGAATCACAGCATGCCAGGCCTCCCTGTCCATCACCAATGCCCAGACTTCACTCAAACTCATGTCCATCGAGTTGGTGATGCCATCCAGCCATCTCATTCTCTGTCGTCCCCGTCTCCTCCCACCCCCAATCCCTCCTAGCATCAGACTCTTTTCCAGTGAGTCAACTCGTCATATGAGGTAGCCAAAGTATTGGAGTTTCAGCTTTAGCATCAGTCCTTCCAATGAACACCCAGGTTGATCTCCTCTAGAATGGACTGGTTAGATCTCCTTGCAGCCCAAGGGACTCTCAAGAGTCTTCTCCAGCACCACAATTCAAAAGCATCAATTCTTCGGCGATCAGCTCTCTTCACAGTACAACTCTTAAATCCATACATGACCACTGGAAAAACCAGAGCCTTGACTAGATGGACCTTGGTTGGCAAGGTAATGTCTCTGCTTTTTAATATGCTATCTAGGTTGGTCATAACTTCCCTTCCAAGGAGTAAGCGTCTTTTAATTTCATGGCTACAATCAGCATCTGCAGCGATTTTGGAGACCAAAAAAATGAAGTCTGACACTGTTTCCACTGTTTCCACATCCATTTCCCATGAAGTGATGGGACCAGATGCCATGATCTTTGTTTTCTGAATGTTGAGCTTCAAGCCAACCTTTTCACTCTCTTCTTTCACTTTCATCAAGAGGCCTTTGAGTTCCTCTTCACTTTCTGCCATAAGGGTAGTGTCATCTGCATATCTGAGGTTATTGATATTTCTCCCAGCAATCTTGATTCCAGCTTGTGCTTCTTCCAGCCCGGCGTTCCTCATGATGTACTCTGCATAGAAGTTAAACAAGCAGGGTGACAATATATAACCTTGACGTACTCCTTTTCCTATTTGGAACCAGTCTGTTGTTCCATGTCCAGTTCTGACTGTTGCTTCCTGACCTGCATACAGGTTTCTCAAGAGGCAGGTCATATGGTTTGTTATTCCCATGTCTTTCAGAATGTCCCACAGTTTATTTTTATCCACACAGTCAAAGGCTTTGGCATAGTCAATGAAGCAGAAATAGATGTTTTTCTGGAACTCTCTTGCTTTCTCCATGATCCATTGGATGTTGGCAATTTGACCTCTGGTTCCTCTCCCTTTTCTAAAACCTGCTTGAACATCTGGAAGTTCACGATTCACATATTGCTGAAGCCTGCCTTGGAGAATTTTGAGCATTACTTTACTAGCATGTGAGATGAGTGCAATTGTGAAGTAGTTTGCGTGTTCTTTGGCATTGCCTTTCTTTGGGATTGGAATGAAGACTGACCTTTCCCAGTCCTGTGGCCACTGCTGAGTTTTCCAAATCTGCTGGCATATTGAGTGCAGCCCTTTCACAGCATCATCTTTCAGGATTTGAAATAGCTCAGTTGGAATTCCATCACCTCCACTAGCTTTGTTCGTAGTGTTGCTCTCTAAGGCCCACTTGACTTCACAATCCAAGATGTCTGCTTCCAGGTGAGTGATCACGCCATCGTGATTTTCTTCATTGTGAAGATCTTTTTTGTACAGTTCTTCTGTGTATTCTTGCCACCTCTTCTTAATATCTTCTGCTTCTGTTAGGTCCATACATTTTCTGTCCTTTATCGAGCTCGTCTTTGAATGAAATGTTCCCTTGATATCTTTAATTTTCTTGAAAAGATCTCTTGTTTTTCCTGTTCTGTTGTTTTCCTCTATTTCTTTGCATTGATTGCTGAGGAAGGCTTTCTTATCTTTCCTTGCTATTCTTTGGAACTCTGCATTCAGATGATTATATCTTTCCTTTTGTCCTTTGCTTTTCACTTCTCTTCTTTTCACAGCTATTTGTAAGGCCTCCCCAGACAGCCATTTTGCTTTTTTGCATTTCTTTTCCATGGGGATGGTCTTGGTCCCTGTCTCCTGTACAATGTCACGAACCTCCGTCCAGCGTTCATCAGGCACTCTATCTATCAGATCTAGACCCTTAAATCTATTTCTTACTTCCACTGTATAATCATAAGGGATTTGATTTAGGTCATACCTGAATGGTCTAGTGGTTTTCCCTACTTTCTTCAATTTCAGTCTGAATTTGTCAATAAGGAGTTCATGATCTGAGCCACAGTCAGCTCCTGGTCTTGTTTTTGCTGACTGTATACAGCTTCTCTATCTTTGGCTGCAAAGAATATAATCAATCTGATTTCGGTGTTGACCATCTGGTGATGTCCATGTGTAGTTTTCTCTTGTGTTGTTGGAAGAGGGTGTTTGCTATGACCAGTGCATTCTCTTGGCAAAACTCTAATAGCCTTTTCCCTGCTTCATTCCGTGCTCCAAGTCCAAATTTGCCTGTTACTCCAGGTGTTTCTTGACTTCCTACTTTTGTATTCCATTCCCCTCGAATCAAAAGGACATCTTTTTTGGGTGATAGTTCTGAAAGGTCTTGTAGGTCTTCATAGAACCGTTCAACTTCGGCTTCTTCAGCATTAATGGTTGTGGCATAGACTTGGATTACTGTAATATTGAATGCTTTGCCTTGGAAACAAACAGAGATCATTCTGTCGTTTTTGAGATTGCATCCAAGTACTGCATTTTGGACTCTTTTGTTGACCATGATGGCTACTGCATTTCTTCTAATGGATTCCTGCTCACAGTAGTAGATATAATGGTCATCTGAGTTAAATCAACCCATTCTAGTCTGTTTTAGTTCACTGATTCCTAAACTCTACACATGGACATCACCAGATTGTCAATACAGAAATCAGATTGATTATATTCTTTGCAGCCAAAGATGGAGAAACTCTATACAGTCAGCAAAAACAAGACCAGGGGTTGACTTGGGTCAGGTCATTAACTACTTATTGCCAAATTCAGACTTAAATTGAAGAAAGTAGGGAAGACCACTAGACCATTCAGATATGACCTAAATCATATCCCTTATGATTATACAGTGGAAGTGAGAAATAGATTTAAGGGACTAGATCTGATTGATAGAGTGCCTGATGAACTCTGCACAGAAGTTCGTGACATTGTATAGCGGACAGGGACCAAGACCATCCCCATGGAAAAGAAATGCAAAAAAGCAAAATGGCTGTCTGGGGAGGCCTTACAAATAGCTGTGAAAAGAAGAGAGGCAAAAAGCACAGGAGAAAAGGAAAGATATAAGCATCTGTATGCAGAGTTCCAAAGAATAGCAAGGAGAGATAAGGAAGGCTTCCTCAGCAATCAGTGCAAAGAAATAGAGGAAAACAACAGAATAGGAAAAACAAGAGATCTCTTCAAGAAAATTAGAGATTCCAAGGGAACATTTCATGCAAAGATGGGCTCGATAAAGGGCAGAAATGGTATGGACCTAACAGAAGCAGAGGATAATAAGAAGAGGTAGCAAGAATACACAGAAGAACTGTACAAAAAAGATCTTCACGACAAAGACTATCTCGATGGCATGATCACTCACCTGGAACCAGACATCTTGGAATGTGAAGTCAAGTGGGCCTTAGAGAGCAACACTACGAACAAAGCTAGTGGAGGTGATGGAATTCCAATTGAGCTATTTCAAATCCTGAAAGATGACGCTGTGAAAGTGCTGCACTCAATATGCCAGCAAATTTGGAAAACTCAGCAGTGGCTACAGGACTGGAAAAGGTCAGTCTTCATTCCAATCGCAAAGAAAGGGAATGCCAAAGAATGCGCAAACTACTTCACAATTGCACTCATCTCACACATTAGTAAAGTCATGCTCAAAATTCTCCAAGCCAGGCTTTATCAATATGTGAACCGTGAACTTCCAGATGTTCAAGCAGGTTTTAGAAAAGGCAGAGGCACCAGAGATCAAATTGCCAACATCCGCTGGATCATGGAAAAAGCAAGAGAGTTCCAGAAAAACCTCTATTTCTGCTTCATTGACTATGCCAAAGCCTTTGACTGTGTGGATCACAATAAACTGTGGAACATTCTGAAAGAGTTGGGAATACCAGACTACCTGACCTGCCTGTTGAGAAACCTGTATGCAGGTCAGGAAGCAACAGTTAGAACTGGACATGGGACAACAGACTGGTTCCAAATAGGAAAAGGAGTACGTCAAGGTTGTATATTGTCACCCTGCTTATTTAACTTCCATGCAGAGTACATCATGAGGAACACTGGGCTGGACGAAGCACAAGCTGGAATCAAGATTGCTGGGAGAAATATTAACAACCTCAGATATGCAGATGACACCACCCTTATGGCAGAAAGTAAAGAACTCTAAGGCTTCTTGATGAAAGTGAAAGAGGAGAGTGAAAAGGTTGGCTTGAAGCTCAACATTCAGAAAACAAAGATCATGGCATCTGGTTCCATCACTTCATGGGAAATGGATGGGGAAACAGTGGAAACAGTGTTAGACTTTATTTTTTGGGGCTCCAAAATCGCTGCAGATGCTGATTGTAGCCATGAAATTAAAAGACGCTTACTCCTTGGAAGGAAAGTTATGACCAACCTAGATAGCATATTAAAAAGCAGAGACATTACATTGCCAACCAAGGTCCATCTAGTCAAGGCTATGTTTTTTCCCGTCGTCATGTACAGACGTGAGAGTTGGACTGTGAAAAAAGCTGATCGCCGAAGAATTGATGCTTTTGAACTGTGGTGTTGGAGAAGACTCTTGAGAGTCCCTTGGACTGCAAGGAGATCCAACAAGTCCATCTAAAGGAGATCAATCCTGGGTGTTCATTGGAAGGACTGATGCTAAAGCTGAAACTCCAATACTCTGGTCGCCTCATGCAACGAGTTGACTCACTGGAAGAGAGTCTGATGCTGGGAGGGATTGGGGGTGGGAGGAGATGGGGACGACAGAGAATGAGATGGCTGGATGGCATCAGTGACTCGATGGACATGAGCTTGAGTGAAGTCCGGGAGTTGGTGATGGACAGGGAGGCCTGGCGTGCTGTGGTTCATGGGGTCGCAAAGAGTCGGACATGACTGAGCGACTGAACTGAACTGAACTGATTCCTATGATGTCGATGTTCACTCTTGTCATCTCCTGTTTGACCACTTCCAATTTGGCTTGATTCATGGACCAAACATTCCAGGTTCCTATGCAATATTGCTCTTTACAGTATCGGACCTTACTTCTATCACCAGTCACATCCACAACTGGGTATTTGTTTCGCTTTGCCTCTATCCCTTCATTCTTTCTGGTGTTATTTCTCCACTGATCTCTAGTAGCATACTGGGCACCTACCGACCTGGGGAATTCCTCATTCAGTATCCTATCATTTTGCCTTTTGATACTGTTCATGCGGTTCTCAAGGCAAGTATACTGAAGTGGTTTGCCATTCCCTTCTCCAGTGGACCACATTCTGTCAGACCTCTCCACCATGACCCGTCCGTCTTGGGTGGCCCCACACGGCATGGCTTAGTTTCATTGAGTTAGACAGGGCTGTGGTCCATATGATCAGATCAACTAGTTTTCTGTGATTATGATTTTAGTCTGTCTGCCCTCTGATGCCCCCTTGCAAAACCTACCATCTTATTTGGGTTTCTCTTACCTTGGTCGTGGAAAGTCTCTTCACAGCTGCTCCAGCAAAGTTCAGCCCCTGTACCTTACCTTGGATGAGGGGTATCTCCCCAAGGCCGCCCCTCCTGACCTTGAACGTGGAGTAGCTCCTCTCGGCCCTCCTGTGCCCGCGTAGCCACTGCCTCTTGGATGTGGGACAGCTCCTCTTGGCCAGTGCCCTGACCTTGGGCGTGGGGTAGCTCCTCTTGGCCACGCTTCTGCGCATGGTCGGTTGCGCTGCGCAGGCGTCTCTCGTGTCGGCGCTGCTGGAGCCTGCGTCTCTTGTGTTGGCGCCACTGGAGCCATTTGGTATATACCTTTTATTAATTCTGGTATTATTATATGTCCAGAACTGAGAGAATTATAGAAATATCTACTGAAATTGTGCTTTTTGTGTTTATAATTTATCATTTTTTTTCTGATAGTTCAGTTTAATTCTATTCTAGTTTACTCAGCCTTTTGATTTTTAACATATCTCCTTGTTTCCCTTTTATTTTCCTGTTGTTTAGGTTTTGTTTGCAATTTTCTAAGTTTTACTTGATATTTCTATTTTTCCAGAGGTTATTTGAAGTCATATTTTTCTCTTTAGATTAAAAAATTAGCATTTTATTAATATAGAACGCTATATTAAGTACCTGCTCTGTTCCAGTTAGCAAGTTGAGTGCTTTATACATATTATTTAATTTTTGCCACAGCCCTGTAGGTATTAGTATCCCAATTTATTGATGAGAAAATAGTTCCATGAAGTTAAGTCACTTGCTTGATAGCACAGTGCTAATAATTAGCAGGCGCAGAATTTGAATCCAGACCTTGTGCCTTCTCTTATCCTCTAAATTCCATCATCTCGCTAGTTTAAAATATTTTCCACTTTGTCTTTTGTCCCATCACAACTTGTTGTAATTAACATGAGCTATTAGGTCTAGAGTTTTATTATTAGTTTCTTTTTTTAGGTATGAGATTTTCTTTTAAGGTTTATTTATATTAAATTTCACAATACTATTGATAAAACTAAACAGAATCTGACATTTTACTAATTACATTGCTTTCTTTCTTGGCAGTTAATATATTTTTGTTGCCTTTGAGAGATAACTTTTCTATTTAAAATTTAAAAACTTGGGTCTCTACAGCTTTGGACGCAGTGGAAAGAGAGGAGACCCATTCCGTTCGTTTCCATTAAGAAGTGTCCCAGAGACGCGAGAGGAGACGCCCGGCTCCGGCGGTGCAGACGCGAGAGGAGACGCCCGGCTCCGGCGCAACCGACCACGTGCAGAATCGTGGCTGAGAGGAGCTGCCCCGCGCCCAGGGTTAGGGAGGTGACCGAGAGGAGCTGTACCATGTCCAGGAGGCGGTGGCTGCTTGGGCATCAGAGAGCCGAGAGGAGCTGCTCCACATTCAAAGCAGGAGGGGCGGCCTTGAGGAGATACCCCTCGTCCAAGGTAAGGTACAGCGGCTGCACCTTGCTGGAGCAGCTGGGAAGAGATACTCCATGACCAAGTGGAATATAAGAATCCAGTGTTTTGGGGAGGAAGGAACAAGATGGCAGAGGGATAAGATGGCGAGACCACTTTCTCCCCCACAATTCATCAAAAGAACATTTGAACGCGGAGTAAAGTCCACAAAACAACTTCTGAATACTGGCAGAGAACATCAGGCACCCAGAAAAGCAGCCCATTGTCTTTGAAAGGAGAGAGAAGAAATCCAGCTCCACCCACCAGAACACCGACACATGCTTCCCTAACCAGGGAACCCGGACAAGTCACCCGTCCAACCCCACACACAGCGAAGAAACTACATAATAAAGAGAACTCCACAAACTGCCAGAAGAGGGAAAGGCCACCCCAAGCAAAGCAATATAAGCAAGATGAAGAGACAGAGAAATACCCAGCAAGTAAAGGAACAAGATAATTGCCCACCAACACAAACAAAAGAGGAAGATATAGGGAATCTACCTGATAAAGAATTTCAAATTTTGATGGTGAAAATCATTCAAAATCTTGAAAGCAAAATGGAGTTACAGATAAATAACCTGGAGAAAAGGATTGAGAAGATGGAAGAAAGGTTTAATAAGGACTTAGAAGAAATAAAAAAGAGTCAATATACAATGAATAATGCAATAGATGAGATCAGAAACACTCTGGAGGGAACAAACAGTAGAATAACAGAGGCAGAAGACAGGATAAGCGAACTAGAAGATAGCATTGTAGAAATAAATGAAACAGAGAGGAAAAAAGAAAAACGAAAAAAAGAAATGAGGACAATATTAGAGACCTATGGGACAATGTTAAACGCTCCAACATTCGAATCATAGGAGTCCCAGAAGAAGAAGACGAAAAGAAAGACCATGAGAGAATACTTGAGGAGATAATAGTTGAAAACTTCCCTAAAATAGGGAAAGAAATAATCACCCAAGTCCAAGAAACCCAGAGAGTCCCCAACAGGATAAACCCAAGGCGAAATTCTCCAAGACACATATTAATCAAATTAACAAAGATCAAACACAAAGAACAAATATTAAAAGCAGCAAGGGAAAAGCAGCAAATAACACATAAGGGGATTCCCATAAGGATAACAGCTGATCTTTCAACAGAAACTCTTCAGGCCAGGAGAGAATGGCAAGACATACTTAAAGTGATGAAAGAAAATAACCTACAGCCCAGATTACTATACCCAGCAAGGATCTCATTCAAATATGAAGGAGAAATCAAAAGCTTTACAGACAAGCAAAAGCTTAGAGAATTCAGCATCACCAAACCAGCTCTCTAACAAATACTAAAGGATCTTCTCTAGACAGGAAACACAGAAAGGGTGTATAAACTTGAACCCAAAGCAATAAAGAAAACGGCTACGGGATCGTACTTATCAATAATTCCCTTAAACGTAAATGGGTTGAATGCCCCAACCAAAAGACAAAGGCTGGCTGAATGGATACAAAAACAAGACCCCCATATATGTTGTCTACAAGAGACCCACCTCAAAACGAGGGACGCATACAGACTGAAGGTGAAGGGCTGGGAAAAGATATTCCATGCAAATAGAGACCAAAAGAAAGCAGGAGTAGCAATACTCATATCAGATAAAATAGACTTTAAAACAAAGGCTGTGAAAAGAGACAAAGAAGGAAACTACATAATGATCAAAGGATCAATCCAAGAAGAAGATATAACAGTTATAAATATTTATGCACCCAACATAGGAGCACCTCAATATGTAAGACAATTACTAACAAGTATGAAAGGGGAAATTAACAATAACACAATAATAGTGGGAGATCATGGAACAACAGACTGGTTCCAAATAGGAAAAGGAGTGCGTCAAGGTTGTATATTGTCACCTTGCTTATTTAACTTATATGCAGAGTGCATCATGAGGAACGCTGGGCTGGAAGAAGCACAAGCTGGAATCAAGATTGCCGGGAGAAATATCAATAACCTCAGATATGCAGATGACACTACCCTTATGGCAGAAAGTGAAGAGGAACTCAAAAGCCTCTTGATGAAAGTGAAAGAGGAGAGTGAAAAGGTTGGCTTGAAGCTCAACATTCAGAAAACAAAGATCATGGCATCTGGTCCCATCACTTCATGGGAAATAGATGGAAAAACAGTGGAAACAGTGTCAGACTTTGTTTTTTTGGGCTCCAAAATCACTGCAGATGCTGATTGCAGCCATGAAATTAAAAGACGCTTGCTCCTTGGAAGGAAAGTTATGACCAACCTTGATAGTATATTAAAAAGCAGAGACATTACTTTGCCGACCAAGGTCCGTCTAGTCAAGGCAATGGTTTTTCCCGTGGTCATGTATGGATGTGAGAGTTGGACTGTGAAGAAGGCTGATCGCCGAAGAATCGATGCTTTTGAACTGTGGTGTTGGAGAAGACTCTTGAGAGTACCTTATACTGCAAGGAGATCCAACCAGTCCATTCTAAAGGAGATCAATCCTGGATGTTCATTGGAGGGACTGATGCTAAAGCTGAAACTCCAATACTTTGGCCACCTCATGAGACGAGTTGACTCACTGGAAAAGACTCTGATGCTGGGAAAGGTTGGGGGCGGGAGGAGAAGGGGACGACGGAGAATGAGATGGCTGGATGGCATCACCGACTCTGTGGACATGAGTTTGAGTGTACTCCGGGAGTTGGTGATGGACAGGGAGGCCTGGCGTGCTGTGATTCATGGGGTCGCGGAGAGTCGGACACGACTGAGCGACTGAACTGACTGACTGACTGAGTGGGAGATTTTAACACCCCACTTACATCTATGGATAGATCAACTAAACAGAAAATTAACAAGGAAACACAATCTTTAAATGATACAATAGACCAGTTAGACCTAATAGATATCTATAGGACATTTCACCCCAAAACAATGAATTTCACCTTTTTCTCAAGTGCACACAGAACCTTTTCCAGGATAGATCACATCCTGGGCCATAAATCTAGCCTAGGTAAATTCAAAAAAATTGAAATCATTCCAAGCATCTTTTCTGACCACAATGCATTAAGATTAGATCTCAATTACAGGAGAATAACTATTAAAAATGCCAACATATGGAGACTGAACAACACGCTGCTGAATAATGAACAAATTTTAGAAGAAATCAAAAGAGACATCAAAATATGCATAGAAATGAATGAAAATGAAAACACAACAACCCAAAACCTCTGGGACACTGTAAAAGCAGTGCTAAGGGGGAAGTTCATAGCAATACAGGCACACCTCAAGAAACAAGAAAAAAGTCAACTAAATAACCTAACTCTACATCTAAAGCAACTAGAAAAGGAAGAAATGAAGAACCCCAGGGTAAGTAGAAGGAAAGAAATCATAAAAATTAGGGCAGAGATAAATGCAAAAGAAACAAAAGAGACCATAGCAAAAATCAACAAAGCCAAAAGCTGGTTCTTTGAGAAGGTAAATAAAATTGACAAACCACTAGCCAGACTCATCAAGAAACAAAGGGAGAAGAACCAAATCAATAAAATTAGAAATGAAAATGGAGAGATCACAACTGACAACACAGAAATACAAAGGATTATTAGAGAATACTATCAGCAATTATATGGCAATAAAATGAATAACCTGGAAGAAATGGACAAATTCCTAGAAAAATACAACTTTCCAAAACTGAACCAGGAAGAAATAGAAAATCTGAACAGACCCATCACAAGCACGGAAATTGAAACTGTAATCAAAAATCTCCCAGCAAACAAAAGCCCAGGTCCAGATGGCTTCACAGCTGAATTCTGCCAAAAATTTAGAGAAGAGCTAACACCTATTCTACTCAAACTCTTCCAGAAAATGGCTGAGGAAGGGAAACTTCCGAACTCATTCTATGTGGCCACCATCACCCTAATCCCAAAACCTGGTAAAGACCCCACAAAAAAAGAAAACTACAGGCCAATATCACTGATGAACATAGATGCAAAAATCCCTAACAAAATTCTAGCAATCAGAATCCAACAACACATTAAGAAGATCATACATCATGACCAAGTGGGCTTTATCCCAGGAATGCAAGGATTCTTCAATATCCGCAAATCAATCAACGTAATACACCACATTAACAAACTGAAAAATAAAAATCATATGATTATCTCAATAGATGCAGAGAAAGCCTTCGACAAAATTCAACATCCATTTACGATCAAAACCCTCCAGAAAGTGGGAATAGAAGGGACATACCTCAACATAATAAAAGCTATATATGACAAACCCACAGCAAACATTATCCTCAATGGTGAAAAACTGAAAGCATTTCCCCTAAAATCAGGAACAAGACAAGGGTGCAAACTCTCACCACTACTCTTCAACATAGTTCTGGAAGTTTTGGCCATAGCAATCAGAGCAGAAAAAGACATAAAAGCAATACAAATTGGAAAAGAAGAAGTAAAGCTTTCACTGTTCGCTGATGACATGATCCTCTACACAGAAAACCCTAAAGACTCTACCAGAAAACTACTAGAGCTAATCAACGATTACAGTAACGTTGCAGGATATAAAATCAACACACAGAAATCCCTTGCATTCCTATACATTAATAATGAGAAAATAGAAAGAGAAATTAAGGAAACTATTCCATTCACTGTTGCAACGAAAAGAATTAAATACTTAGGAATATATCTACCTAAGGAAAGAAAAGACTTGTACATAGAAAACTATAAAACACTAGTGAAAGTAATCAAAGAGGACACTAATAGATGGAGAAATATACCGTGTTCGTGGATTGGAAGAATAAATATTGTAAAAATGAGTATACTACCCAAAGTAATTTATACATTCAATGCAATCCCTATCAAGCTACCAACAATATTTTTCACAGAACTAGAACAAATAATCTCACAATTTGTATGGAAATACAAAAAACCTCGAATAGCCAACGTAATCTTGAGGAAGAAGAATGGAACTGGGGGAATTAACCTGCCAGACTTCAGGCTCTATTACAAAGCCACAGTCATCAAGACAGTATTGTACTGGCATAAAGACAGAAATATAGATCAATGGAACAAAATAGAAAGCCCAGAGATAAGTCCATGCACCTATGGACACCTTATCTTTGACAAAGGAGGCAAGAATGTACAATGGAGAAAAGACAGTCTCTTTAACAAGTAGTGCTGGGAAAACTGGTCAGCCACTTGTAAAAGAATGAAACTAGAACACTTCCTAACACCATGCACCAAAATAAACTCAAAATGGATTAGAGACCTAAATGTAAGACCAGAAACTATAAAACTCCTAGAGGAGAACGTAGGCAAAACACTCTCTGACATAAATCACAGCAGGATCCTCCAAGACCCACCTCCCAGAATATTGGAAATAAAAGCAAAAATAAACAAATGGGACCTAATTAAAATCAAAAGCTTCTGCACAGCAAAGGAAACTATAAGCAAGGTGAAAAGACAGCCTTCAGAATGGGAGAAAATAATAGCAAATGAAGCAACTGATAAAGGATTAATCTCCAAAATATATAAACAGCTCCTGCAGCTCAATTCCAGAAAAATAAATGACCCAATCAAAAAATGGGCCAAAGAACTAAACAGACATTTCTCCAAAGAAGACATAAAGATGGCTAACAAACACATGAAAAAATGCTCAACATCCTTCATAATCAGAGAAATGCAAATCAAAGCCACAGTGAGATACCATTTCACACCAGTCAGAATGGCTGCTATCCAAAAGTCTACATGCAATAAATGCTGGAGAGGGTGTGGAGAGAAGGGAACCTTCTTACACTGTTGGTGGGAATGCAAACTAGTACAGCCACTATGGAGAACAGTGTGAAGATTCCTCAAAAAACTGGAAACAGAACTGCCATATGATCCAGCAATCGCACTCCTGGGCATACACACCGAGGAAACCAGAATTGAAAGAGACACATGTACTCCAATGTTCATCGCAGCACTGTTTATAATAACCAGGACATGGAAGCCACCTAGATGTCCATCTGCAGACGAATGGATAAGAAAGCTTTGGTACATACACACAATGGAGTTTTACTCAGCCATTAAAAAGAATACATTTGAATCAGTATTAATGAGGTGGATGAAACTGGAGCCTATTATACAGAGTGAAGTAAGACAGAAAGAAACGCACCAATACAGTATACTAACATATATATATGGAATTTAGAAAGATGGAAATATAACCCTGTATATGAGACAGCAAAAGAGACACAGTTGTATCGAACAGTCTTTGGGACTTTGTGGGAGAGGGTGAGGGTGGGATGATTTGAGAGAATGACATTGAAACATGTATGTTGTCATATGTGAAACAAATCAGCAGTTCAGGGTCAATGCATGTTACAGGATACTCGGGGCTGGTGTGCGGGGATGACCCAGAGGGAGGATAAAGGAAGGAGGGAGGTGACAGAGGGGTTCAGGAGGGGGAACGCATGTACACCTGGGGCGAATTCATGTCAATGTATGGCAAAACCAACCAATATAATATTGTAAAATAAAAAAAAATAAATTAAAAAAAATAAAAATTAAAAAAAAATAAAAAAATAAAATTTAAAAACTTTATTCAGAATCTGTAAAGTTGTGGCTCTTCAATTTTTCTATATAATTAAGTATATAAGGGTACTAAATGGACACTTTCTGAAAATTCATATATTCTTTTCTCTTTCTTTCAAATCAGGGATATTTTCTATTATTTATTTAATTTTTGCTTCTGGTCTGGCTCTTCTCTCCTCTTAAGGTACTTTATACTAGATGTTCTGGATACCTCCCCTGTTGACAGTATTTCATTCAGTGTATTAATCATTTTGTAAATTTCCACTGAAATCTGGCAGTATTTGTCAAACTTGCCTTGTAAGTTATTTGCTTGTTTTTGGTGTTATCTGATTAATTTTACTTTATTACCTCCAGTAAAACTCATCTCTCTTGATTTTCACCTGAAAACTATCATTCCTAACTCATTTCATTTCTTTTTATACATGCAAAAACTATTGGAAACACAAATAAATTACTTTTCGCAAACTTTACGGTATTTGTCATAGTACATTGCAGTTGTAATGGTTCCCCAAATTATTCACTTTTTAAAAAAAATACTAAAATGTTTCTACTGCCTAGTGATTTGCTTTTTTCATCTGTCATCCTCATCGATTGAGGTCTTTTATATCTAGTGACCAAAGTTGAGCTGTGTTTTGTCAGAAATTGTTCTTTTAGCTCCTATAGAAGCTTCTAGTTTTTGATGTTTCAATTTTTTCCATTTTGGAGAGAGGCATAGGAGCACTTTGGTCTCTGGAACCTTCACTATTGTAGCAAATAGTTCATGTGTTCACCAAGTATTTACTTAGGGCCAGCTCTGTGTCTGACACTGCTGGTCGCTGAAGATATAATGATGACTATGACATACCCAGTCCTTGCTCTCATTTAGTTTACAAATTCTTGGAGAAATCATGTATCAGATAATTACATAGAAATCTATTTAGTTACTAATAGTGGTAAGGGTTATAAAATTTTACTGGGTTCCTGGTGAATTGGAGGGGCTGACAGGAGGCTACTGTTCATAGTGTAGTGAACATAGAGGAGAGTCTATGTTCCTCTATTCTTTTCCTCTGTTAAAAATATTGTTTTATCACTTAATTGAGAAAATGATCACTGCTTTAAACATAAATTCTAAAGTAATTCTTAGTGGTTACCAAACTGTAACCATATTTATTTATATGAGATATTTATTAGATGGTAAAGGACAGAAATGGTATGGACCTAACAGTAGCAGAAGATATTAAGAAGAGGTGACAAGAATACACAGAAGAACTGTACAAAAAAGATCTTCATGATGAAGATACTCACGATGGCGTGATCACTCACCTGGAGCCAGACATCTTGGAATGTGAAGTCAAGTGGGCCTTAGAGAGCATCATGACGAACAAAGCTAGTGGAGGTGATGGAATTGCAATTGAGCTATTTCCAATCCTGAAAGATGATGCTGTGAAAGTGCTGCACTCAATATGCCAGCAAATTTGGAAAACTCAGCAATGGCCACAGGACTGGAAAATGTCAGTCTTCATTCCAATCCCAAAGAAAGGGAATGCCAAAGAATGCACAAACTACCGCACAATTGCACTCATCTCACACACTAGTAAAGTCATGCTCAAAATTCTCCAAGCCAGGCTTCAGCAGTATGTGAACCGTGAACTTCCAGATGTTCAAGAATGTTTTAGAAACGCAGAGGAACCAGAGATCAAATTGCCAACATCCGCTGGATCATGGAAAAAGCAAGAGAGTTCCAGAAAAACCTCTATTTCTGCTTCATTGACTATGCCAAAGCCTTTGACTGTGTGGATCACAATAAACTGTGGAACATTCTGAAAGAGTTGGGAATACCAGACTACCTGACCTGCCTGTTGAGAAACCTGTATGCAGGTCAGGAAGCAACAGTTAGAACTGGACATGGGACAACAGACTGGTTCCAAATAGGAAAAGGAGTATGTCAAGGTTGTATATTGTCACCCTGCTTATTTAACTTCTATGCAGAGTACATCATGAGGAACGCTGGGCTGGACGAAACACAAACTGGAATCAAGATTGCTGGGAGAAATATCAATAACCTCAGATATGCAGATGACACCACCCTTATGGCAGAAAGTGAAGAGGAACTCAAAGGCCTCTTGATGAAAGTGAAAGAGGAGAGTGAAAAGGTTGGCTTGAAGCTCAACATTCAGAAAACAAAGATCATGGCATCTGGTCCCATCATTTCATGGGAAATAGATGGGGAAACAGTGGAAACAGTGTCAGACTTTATTTTTTTGGGCTCCAAAATCACTGCAGATGCTGATTGTAGCCATGAAATTAAAAGACGCTTACTCCTTGGAAGGAAAGTTATGACCAACCTAGATAGCATATTAAAAAGCAGAGACATTACTTTGCCAACCAAGGTCCATCTAGTCAAGGCTATGGTTTTTCCTGTCATCATGTATGGATGTGAGAGTTGGACTGTGAAGAAGGCTGATGGCTGAAGAATTGATGCTTTTGAACTGTGCTGGAGAAGACTCTTGAGTGTCTCTTGGACGCAAGGAGATCCAACCAGTCCATTCTAAAGGAGATCAGTCCTGGGTGTTCATTGGAAGGACTGATGCTAAAGCTGAAACTCCAATACTTTGGCTACCTCATGCGACGAGTTGACTAACTGGAGAAGAGTCTGATGCTGGGAGGGATTGGGGGTAGGAGGAGACGGGGACGACAAAGAATGAGATGGCTGGATGGCATCACCGACTCGATGGACTTGAGTTTGAGTGGACTCCAGGAGTTGGTGATGGACAGGGAGGCCTGGCGTGCTGTGGTTCATGGGGTCGTAAAGAGTTGGACACGACTGAGCGACTGAACTGAACTGAACTGAAAGACCTGATGTAGTATATCTAAGAAACTGGCCTCTGGACATCAGTAGGAGGCAGATATATAATATAATAAATAATTGCAAAAGGAACATATATCAATCAGCATTCAATCAGAGAAACAGAGTTGGAAGGGTATATAAATAAAGAGATTTATTGTATGACTTTGGCTTATGTTATTGTGAGGCCTGGCTAGACAAGTCTGAAGTCCACACAACAGTCTGTCCAAAACTTAGACTGGAACTCTCTGAATTGCACTGAAGCTGCAGTCTACAGGCACACTTCCTCATCAAGGAATGATAACTTCCAGTCTTAAGGTCTATCAGCTGATTGAGTTCTATGCCTGCGTGCTCAGTTGCTTCAGTCGTGTCCGACTCTTTGTGACCCTATGGACCATAGAATCCCTCTGTCCATGGGATTCTCCAGGCAAGAATACTGGAGTGGGTTGCCATGCCCTCCTCCAGGGGATCTTCCTGACCCAGAGATGAACCCATGTCTACTGCATTTCCTGCATTACAGGTGGATTCTTTACTGCTGAGCCACCAGGGAAGGCCCTGACTGAGTTGGGACCACTCTGATTATCTGAAAATAATTTCCATTACTTAAAGTCAACTGATAATACATTTTAATCACATATAAAATATCTTACCTATATTAGTAGTGTTTGATTGAATAACTGGGGACTGTAACCTAGCCAGAGCTTCCCAGGTGGTGCTGTGGAAAAGAATCTGCCTGCCAGTGCAGGAGATGCAAGAGACCCAGGTTCCGTCCTGGGATTGGGAAGATCCCCTAGAGAAGGAAATGGCAACCCAATCCAGTATTCTTGACTGGAAAATCCCATGGACAGAGGAGCCTGATGGGCTACAGTCCATGGGGTCTCAAAGTGTTGAACATTACTGAGTGACTGAGCAAAGACACATGCATAACCTAGTCAAGCTGACACAGAAAACTAACCATCACAAAAGACAATACTTAAAATCTTTTAGTATTTAGTATCTTTTAGTGTACAAAATGGTTTTGAGGGAGATTTATATGGTCGAGAAATGCGATCTTTGGAAATGAGTCTCAAGTGACTGGAAAATTTTTTCAAACACTTGAGTTTGACTATATTTGTGCTGTATTAATTGACTATCCTTCTTCCTCTCACTGTACCTTTTTCCAACACAATTTACTGCATTGTGAATCAGGTGACAGAAGCATTTATTAACATTTGGTTGTGTAAGCTTCTAAATAGTTTGTTTCCCCACAGATTTTTGAAGAATAACACCATCCACTTTCACTTTTTTGTCAACTGTTTTCTTCTTAAATATAGGAGCAGCTACAGTGTCTTCCCTCTCTTTTTTTTTTCCATCTTCAATTTAGGTCCCTGAACTGATTTCTCAGTAGTACTATTCACTCTCATCCATTGCTGCCTGGCACAGAAGGCTGGTTCCAGATTTGTTGTCTTTCAGGTGTCTCTGCCCAATAGCAGAGCCAGTAATGAGAACACTCCTTCTACACTATGTTGTGGATTTGTTGACCCTACAAAAATAAGCCAGGGCATGTTCTGAGCTGACACTGTCTCATCTATATTGCTTTAGTTGTCTGATTTTAATTTAGAATGTTTGCTTTTAGTTGGCTCAGTTTTAGTTAAGTTAAAATCAACTGGGAATGAAACTAAAGTGACAGGAAGAGTCTAGGGCAATCAGTGACTTATTGATGCCAGTTGGAATGGTGTGATGTATGGAGAGGAGTTCCAAGAATCAAGGAAAAAGAGAGTTAAAAGGGTTCTTCCCTGGCAGTTCAGTGGTTAAGATTACATGCTTCCACTGCAGAGGGTGTGGGCCTAATCCCTCGTTCGGGAACTAAGATCCCACATGCTGCAATGTGTGGCCAAAAAAATTGAAAACCAAAAAATCAAATCAAATGAGTAGTTTCCCATTGGTTTGTTTTTTAGACTATAATTTAGAAAAAAGTTAATTTTGAGACTCCATAAAAGTCTCAGCAAAAAAAAAGGGGGGGATCTATGGTTATATAAATAATCAGGTCAAGTTTATTGAGAACAGATCTATTTCTTAAACAAGTCTTAATTTGGTTATATTTGGTAAAAATGAGGGTGATTTTAGGGAGAAAAGGATGTTTCAATAAATGTTAAATCCCAGTTTGTTAATGGCGGTCTACCAATGGAGGTAGTAAGACTCATTTCTTGGATAGTTCCTTGCTGTTATATGATATTAATGTAAAATTTAATTGAATTCTCAAAGAACACCCTAAGTATGTTTCTGAAGCTTATCTCAGTGATCTCTCTTTGGATGAAGATCAGATGATTCGTGACCTGCCACCAGGACTAAAAAAAAAAAAAAAAAAGGACATAATTTAAAGGACTGTCTCCAACCTGGATGGAAGGACTTTTTTCAGAAGAAACTACACTACACCAGGATGAGAAGACGACGACATCAGAGGTAGACAGCTTGCCCAAGATGCTGGACCTGATTCGTATGATCATTTATAATGTTTTCCTGACTTCTTAGCCCTCTGCATATAAATCAAATGCTTTTCTACCATAGGCCTGATCCTATGCTAGTTTTAGAAATTAATCCAATTGTCGGGTTTGTAGTCATGTAAAAGCTCATTCGGCTTATACAAAAACTCTGTTAGACTTGTGCCATCCTAATGTCCTTAAACCATGGCAACAGTCTACTTCTAAATTGGAAAATTAAAAACAATAGCTGGAAATCAGAATCAGGGCTATGGGAAATCCAAGATGGCTGCTTGGCTTTTCCCAGTTCCCTGAAAAACCTCATTTTTTATTTGATGGGTTAAAGCCTCCCTGGCTACAGGGCCTCCATAATGAAAAATCACGGAATATTAAGTTTTGTAAATTGTTAAATTAAGGTTCTAGTTTTGTTCATGTCTAGTGTTTACTAAGACTCACTGCTGAGACAGTTCCTTGTTACGTGATACTGCTAAAAGATTTAATTAAGTTATTAAAAAGGACACTCTAGGTTAGTTTCTAAGGCTTATCTCAGTAACCAATCTTCACATAAACGTCGGATGCTCCATAATGTACAACCAGGAGATTAACACCAGATTATAATCATTTAATGAATGAAGTCAGGTGACTTGGGGTATACCAGGCTTTATCTAATGAAAGTTCTTGACTTATAATTCTTATTTTACTAATAACTGCTAGCTATGGCTATATTATTTTCTATGTCACTTGTTTCACTGAGCCTGTGATATAATGCTGAACTGACAGTTCCATATGAGGTCAATAATTGTAATAATGTGACTCTGGGTATGGGAAAAAGCAACAAGAGGAAATATTTTCCTGGACCAGGAGGCTAGTAAGACAGTGGTCCAGAGACATTTGCTACCTGCAAGGCCTGGTCCAGTTTTAGCACACTGAGGGGCCCATCACTTCCCTAGATCTGGGAATGAGACTTCCTAGCACCGTGGGACACAATGGCCATGAAATGGTGTCACATGGTCAGATATGTGGCTATGAAGGGACCCTGCTGACTGGAAGTTGGTACTTGCCAGCTGCCTCTACAAAGATTACATCATGACCATTGCAAGCTGCTGACCTTCAACACCCTCTGAAAGAAGTTCAGGGTGAAAATCAGGAATGAGGCACTCTGTGCTCCGGAAAAAAAACAAAAACAAAAAAACTGGCAGAACAGGCCTTCAGATAGTTAGATCTTTTCAGAAAAAGGTTTTATGAGTTCCAATTCTTGCATCTTCTCATACTTAGAAAAACACTGATATCGAAATCTGCTTTGGCTATTAAAAAAAAAATTTTTTTTTTTTTTTAACAATTAAAAGTCAAAATAGAGTAGCTATAGTTCAGACATCCTGGGAAATAACTATTTCCCAGATATCCTGAAAAATGATATTATGGGTGTGATTTCAGATTAGACGCTGTGACCTAATGCAGAACTTAATGTTCCTGTAATGTATTTTTGCTTCTGTACTTTGCTTGCTGCTCGTAAAACCAAAGTTACTCCATTAAAAAAAAATAAAATAAAATAAAAATACAAAAAAAAAAAAAGAATATAATTTAGACCAGTGATTCTCAAGTGTGGCCCATAGACCACTATACCAGTATTACCTTGAACCTCTAGAAATGCAGATTCTCAGGCTGA
This sequence comes from Moschus berezovskii, assembly GCF_049115385.1. NCBI lineage: Eukaryota > Metazoa > Chordata > Mammalia > Artiodactyla > Moschidae > Moschus > Moschus berezovskii. The sequence continues at coordinate 61,198,206 of NC_142477.1, forward strand.
GTCCCAGACCTATTGGATTTAGGAATTCTCGGGGTGGGGCCCAGCAATCTGTTTTATCAGGCCCTCCAGAAAATTCTGATGTAAGCTCAAGTTTAAGAACGGTAAGTTCAAAAACATATAAAAACTGTCTTTAAGCATGCCAACTTGAAGTATTCTATACTAAGCGTTTCATTTCTTGAGGTCCTATTAGGGGATACTGAGCCTAGTGTCTAGTCCATTACTTTTAGAGCTCTGTTTTTTTTTTTTTTTTCAAAATGTCATCCAGACACACTTCCCGTGTGTCTTTCTCATTCCTGAAGGGATGAACAGAATCTTTATTCTTGTCTTCTAAGTGAAAGTACAGAAAATTTTTCTAGCATTTCTGGTTCTTTTTATCTTGTCGTTATTCTCAAAATAAATTTCTCTCCTGGTTTGAAGCACACATGAAATTCTTACTTCTAGTGATTTGATATTTTGCAAATGTCCTTTGGGTTCATTTCAATTGAATTTATAATCAGGCTTCCTAAAACATGCTGGGAAATGACTCTCTCAACTTTTTGAAGTAACTCACAACAAATTTTCCTCAAAGGGATCCTCTTACAGAAGCTGTGTACATTTGATCATTCTTGCTCACACTTTTCTGTAGTTATCTGTCGTTTCTGTAGCATGAAACAAAAATTACACTAACCAGTGGTACCTACTTCCTTTCAGTGTCCCCTTCCTTTCCTCCAGATTGCAGCATTATTTTAGCCCAATCTTGTCTTGTCTTTTTCTCTTCTCTTATTCTGTCAGATGTCAGATACACTCTATGTGTGTTTGACAAGAGAATGGGGTAAATGCAGTAGAAGGATAAGTTTGCTAGTTGAAAGCTAAGGAATATCTAATGGCTTTAGTTTTCCCTTTGGATTAGGAAGTGAGGTAATTTGTTTAGATTAGAGGGAAGTGAGTAAATTGGAAACATACAGAAATGCAGCCATGTTGATAGTTAAAATATGGAAACAATCCTAAGCTATGCTAGGAATCCCCATTTGCTCCTATTTCTGAGCCATACCCTTACTCAGGACCCCTAGACCTTCCCATGATACAGCATATAAAGGATAGCACTGTTTGACACCTAAGTTACATACAGTCCTGGTTCTGATCAGTGGATGCTCATTTTTTACTGCAGGTGAAGTCTTTTGAAGATTATTGTGATCAGAGATTTTATGAGAGAGAAAAGTATTTGATACAAGTGTTGTAGACAGTGAAATAACCACAGAAATTCAGTAGAATTTGTGGAGGTCATATCAAGGGCTCAGTTGCTGGTGGTCAATATGATTTTATGGTCTTCATCAGGGATTTTCTCAGGTGAAGGCAAGGAGAAAGGAAATAGAGTCGATGAGGTGTTGGGGTTTTGCCAGAAGGGTTCAATAAAATTACAAAGAGCCAGAAGAATCATATTTCTACCATATTAAGCAAATCTGTTAAAAAAAAAAATAAATGGGCAAAAGATGGCCAGTAGGGTGTCCTTTGAATGAAAGCTAGAAAATATCTAGAACACTCTTCTGAGTCTTCTCAATCTGTGAGTCTATATTTCTTATTGTCTTTGAGCTGCTTTACAACTCTGTAAATTGTAAAAAATTGATGGCAATGCAAATTATTTTGTTCATAAAGATTGAAACAGATTTTGTCCAGTGGAGATGTAAATGGTGCTTATCATTTTGGTATTCATTGTTTTTACACTTATGAGCAAATTCATTTCAGCATTTTTAACTTCCTATACATGTGTTTGTTTTTTATGTTTTTCTTTGAACTGATTTTATACCTTACTGGATTCCTCATTAATTAGTTAAATAAAACCTCTGACACATGTTCATTCTATGTTTGCATGAGAATCATGGTGATATCTTTACCTATATATCTTGTAACAAAAAGTTCACGCTTTTTCCCCACTGGACAGATTGGCGTTGCCTTCCAACAGATGCGTTCATTCATTCACTTGCTCATTCAGCAAGTCTGTATAGAACACTTGCCATGTGCTTGTTCCTGAGTTTGATTTAATGTCTCTGTGGATAGCTCACGTCCTGCCCTCTTATCCACACTCACCATGCTAGCATCTTAACATCCATCACTTGCTGGAGTGACGTGTTTGCTATGACCTTGTGTTGTTTTTCTCAAGTTTTTAGAAAGAAACATGTTTTTTGAGAGGTAGACATGGAACCAGAACCAAGACCTCCTCACTCATAGCTTGGTGCCCCCTTCATGCCTCCTTATAGTTCCCCTTCCCGGGATGAGTAATGCCAAGCCAGGTACTTATCAATGTCATTTGCATTCTAGAAGGGTAAAATGGAGCTCTAATGATCAGGAGAACTTTACATGAATAAAGTAAGCAACAGATGTCTGTAGGTTTACCAAGAACATGGCAGGAATTGCAGTGAAGTAAGAAGAGCTGAGCACAGGGATTTTTGTGTACTTTGTAAAACATTCGCTCCCTTGCCATTTTCCTCAGAGACCCATTTATTTCTCTTTGCAGGCTGACTCGGTCCATTTGTATTCATTTGAATGTTTGTTTCTCCTTTTCCTTGTTCATTTTCTCTGTAGCCTTCAGTCATTCCTGACAAGGTGATTTTAGCTTCATTTTTTGTTGGTTCTTAATTTCATTTTCTTTCAAGAGATGAAAAGCTCTACTTTTACTGGGATAAAAAGATATAGTACTTCATAAAACTTTTAGTCTTGCAGATTGGAGAAAAGATTTGTTGCTATATTAAGAAGGGTCGAAAGATTTTTCAACATAGAATAAAGAGACATTAGTTACATTAGGAAAAAGAAGAAAAAGAGAAAGATGTTCCAGTTATAACTGTTGTCACCAAAAACATATTTTAATATATTATCTTCAAATTAAAATATTTCACAAATGTTAAAATAGATGTCCCCATGCCAACTTGTAATAATAACATTTATCTGATTTAAGGGAAAACAATGAAATACTCCTGAGTGTTTTTGATGAAAGCATTGGAAATTAATTACACTTGAAAATTGTGTTCTCTTACAAATAGAGAAACAGACTCTTCAAAAACATGCAACATGCTTTGACTATTTCATGTAAGTGCAAATTGTTTTTTGAAAACAAATAGTTACCTGGAAGTGAACTTAAGAACTGAATTTAGTTGTGAATTTCAAAAGTTATATAGTTGGATCAGTTATAAATTTCCTTTGGTAACAGTTTCAGATATAATAAAGACAGATTCAAATTTAAACTCAATAATATAATACAAATACTAGGGATTTCATGGAAAACATATTTTGGGGCAAAACATGTCTTATATTGTAAGATTCAGAGGAGATTATTAAGTAAAAATAAATTTAAGATGAAAAGGCGACAGTGTCAAGTTTATTCAAGGCCCCAGGGATTGATTTTTCAGCATGTGCTCAAGGAGATGGGTAGGGCTTTATGCATGGCACTGATAAGGCTTTAGCAGGGGAAGCCAATTAATCTCTTTTGTAGTTCTTGTTTTGAAAGAGTTCAGCTCTTTGCTTATGCTCTCCCTGCAATCTCTGATGTTCAGTCTTATGCCTGGAGAAAGCTTCATAGCCATGGATCCTGAATCAGTTGGGTTAACTTTGCCTGTGTTGACACGAATGCAGCAATTCCTTCAATAGGACTAGTTTCCAACACTCTAACCCAGGTGGCACGAACAATTACTGTTGTCACTGAATTAATTTTCCTTTTTAACCCACTAGTTTAATTGGAGATTGAAAAAAAAGTGTTTACTCATATATGCTCTTCCTTTCGTGAAAAATTTTAGATATACATAAAGACTGATTTAAGTATTTAAGTAGAAAATGAGTGGCAGGAATATGGGGAATAAGATACAAAAGACACCGAGAAGGAACAGCAATGTGAATGAATCATTGACCTGATGATGTAGGCGTGTACGAGATATCTATGAAGGTTTCAAGTTGTGAAATCTTGGAGGAGTTTTATGACAGAGTAGGTGGCTACCAGTCGGTTGTTCCATGTCCAGTTCTGACTGTTGCTTCCTGACCTGCATACAGGTTTCTCAAGAGGCAGGTCAGGTGGTCTGGGATTCCCATCTCTTTCAGAATGTTCCACAGTTTATTGTGATCCACACAGTCAAAGGCTTTGGCATAGTCAATGAAGCAGAAATAGATGTTTTTCTGGAACTCTCTTGCTTTCTCCATGATCCAGCGGATGTTGGCAATTTGATCTCTGGTGCCTCTGCCTTTTCTAAAACCTGCTTGAACATCTGGGAGTTCACGGTTTACATACTGCTGAAGCCTGGCTTGGAGAATTTTGAGCATGACTTTACTAGCGTGTGAGATGAGTGCAATTGTGCGGTAGTTTGAGCATTCTTTGGCATTGCCTTTCTTTGGGATTGGAATGAAGACTGACCTCTTCCAGTCCTGTGGCCACTGCTGAGTTTTCCAAATCTGCTGGCATATTGAGTGCAGCACTTTCACAGCATCATCTTTCAAGACTTGAAATAGCTCCACTGGAATTCCATCACCTCCACTAGCTTTGTTCGTAGTGATGCTTTCTAAGGCCCACTTGACTTCACATTCCAAGATGTCTGGCTCTAGGTCGGTGATCACATTATCGTGACTATCTTGGTCATGAAGATCTTTTTTGTACAGTTCTTCTGTGTATTCCTGCCACCTCTTCTTAATATCTTCTGCTTCTGTTAGGTCCATACCATTTCTGTCCTTTATCGCGCCCATCTTTGCATGAAATGTTCCCTTGGAATCTCTAATTTTCTTGAAGAGGTCTCTTGTTTTTCCTATTCTGTTGTTTTCCTCTATTTCTTTGCATTGATCACTGAGGAAGGCTTTCTTATCTCTCCTTGCTATTCTTTGGAACAACCGACTGGTTCCAAATAGGAAAAGGTGTACGTCAAGGCTGTATATTGTCACCTTGCTTATTTAACTTATATGCAGAGTACATCATGAGGAACGCTGGGCTGGAAGAAGCACAAGCTGGAATCAAGATTGCCGGGAGAAATATCAATAACCTCAGATATGCAGATGACACCACCCTTATGGCAGAAAGTGAAGAGGAACTCAAAGGCCTCTTGATGAAAGTGAAAGAGGAGAGTGAAAAGGTTGGCTTGAAGCTCAACATTCAGAAAACAAAGATCATGGCATCTGGTCCCATCACTTCATGGGAAATAGATGGAAAAACAGTGGAAACAGTGTCAGACTTTGTTTTTTTGGGCTCCAAAATCACTGCAGATGCTGATTGCAGCCATGAAATTAAAAGACGCTTGCTCCTTGGAAGGAAAGTTATGACCAACCTTGATAGTATATTAAAAAGCAGAGACATTACTTTGCCAACCAAGGTCCGTCTAGTCAAGGCAATGGTTTTTCCCGTGGTCATGTATGGATGTGAGAGTTGGACTGTGAAGAAAGCTGATCGCCGAAGAATCGATGCTTTTGAACTGTGGTGTTGGAGAAGACTCTTGAGCGTCCCTTATTCTGCAAGGAGATCCAACCAGTCCATTCTAAAGGAGATCAATCCTGGATGTTCATTGGAGGGACTGATGCTAAAGCTGAAACTGCAATACTTTGGCCACCTCATGCGACGAGTTGACTCACTGGAAAAGACTCTGATGCTGGGAAAGTTTGGGGGAGGGAGGAGAAGGGGACGACAGAGAATGAGATGGCTGGATGGCATCACCGACTCTGTGGACATGAGTTTGAGTGAACTCTGGGAGTTGGTGATGGACAGGGAGGCCTGGCGTGCTGTGATTCATGGGGTCGCGGAGAGTCGGACACGACTGAGCGACTGAACTGAACTGAACTGAACTGAGGTGGTTACCAGTTTGAAATGCAAAGAAGTTAAAAGGAACTACACTTTAAAATGAATAATTAAATTTGTTTACTTAGAGGTCATCAGTGATATTTGAGATGATAAACAAAAATTTATTTCTTGTAGTTCTAGAGGCTGGGAAATCCAAAATCAAGATGTCAGTGGATTTTGTGTCTGGTGAGGGTCTGCTTCCTGGTTTGTACTGTGTCTTTACATGGCAGAACGGGCAAGGGCACTCTCTGAGACCTCTTATATAAAAGCACTAACCCTATTTATGATGGCTCTACCCTCAGGACCTAATCACCTCCTGAGGCCCCATTTCCAAATGCCATTTCACCGGGGACTAGGTTTCAACATATGAATTTTGAAGGGAGATGAACATTCAGGCTACATCAAGACTCCAGTACATGTTGTCCCAGTATTGAAGACCTAAGCATGCTTGCAGAGTAGGGAGAAATTGATAAAAAGTGGGAGGAAGGAAATATCAGGGAGGCAATGATGATAGAAGCAGTTGGAAGAAGCACAGGCTGGAATCAAGATTGCTGGGAGAAATATCAATAACCTCAGATATGCAGATGACACCACCCTTATGGCAGAAAGTGAAGAGGAACTAAAAAGCCTCTTGGTGAAAGTGAGAGAGTAGAGTGAAAAGGTTGGCTTGAAGCTCAACATTCAGAAAACAAAGATCATGGCGTCTGGTCCCATCAATTCATGGGAAATAGATGGGGAAACAGTGGAAACAGTGTCAGACTTTATTTTTTTGGGCTCCAAAATCACTGCAGATGCTGATTTCAGCCATGAAAATAAAAGCCACTTACTCCTTGGAAGGAAAGTTATGACCAACCTAGATAGCATATTAAAAAGCAGAGACATTACTTGGCCAACCAAGGTCCGTCTAGTCAAGGCTATGGTTTTTCCCGTGGTCATGTATGGATGTGAGAGTTGGACTGTGAAGAAAGCTGATCGCCGAAGAATTGATGCTTTTGAACTGTGGTGCTGGAGAAGACTCTTGAGAGTCCCTTGGACTGCAAGGAGATCCAACCAGTCTCTAAATCCAATCACTCTCTAAAGGAGATCAATCCTGAGTGTTCATTGGAGGGACTGATGCTGAAGCTGAAAACTCCAATACTTTGGCCACCTCATGCGATGAGCTGACTCACTGGAAAAGACTCTGATGCTGGGAGGGATTTGGGGCGGGAGGAGACGGGGACGACAGAGAATGAGATGGCTGGATGGCATCACCGACTCGATGGACATGAGTTTGAGTGAACTCTGGGAGTTGGTGATGGACAGGGAGGCCTGGCGTGCTGTGATTCATGGGGTTGCAAAGAGTCGGACACGACTGAGCAACTGAACTGAACTGAATGATGATAGAAAAAGGAGAGAAAAGAGATAACTTCAGAGGTAAGAAGGTTATTTCTTCTGCAGTCAAAGAAGAGGGGTAAGGTGTGCCTGGTATGCTGCTTCACGTTTATCTCTACACTTAATCCTCACACCACCTATAAAACACTCAGACCATTTTTACTATACTATAGCTAAGAAAACTGAGACTTAGAGAGCATAAATCACACAGCTGATAAATTCTGAGCCAAAGTTTAAACCCAGGTCTCTTTGATTCCAGAGTATGTTCTAATAGCCATAGCATTAACATAAAATTGTCAGTATTTAACCTTTTTTGACCTATAATAATGCCAACTTCATAAGGTTCATCCTAATAAAATTAGTTGAGATCTAGAGTAAATAAAGCTTGATGGCCTTTGTATTGTCTACAAGTCATGTTGACAAACAACAGAATGCACTCTGGCTACTTCGTGAGGAGAAATAATGCTATTAATGATATTATTTGGCTTACAGAATTTCTAGGAGGTCCATGGAACAAGGCCATGAAGCCACACAGTCAGGAACAAGGATCTCCCACACTGTGGGGGGTGTTCTGGAGTCTTAATTGGAGAATCAATATGACAGAAACCAAAGTAATCATTTCTCTACTCAAAGGTGCCCCTTTCTGATTTTTTTAAAATTGCATTATTGCTAATATCATGGTCATACCATTAAGTCTTGAGATTATCATTTACCATATTCAATAGGTTCACTGAGATTCAGTTTAGTTGATTGATTTCATCCCTATCTACTTTGTCACCAAACCTTATTAGTCTAATAGATCTGCCATTTATTTTATTTTCTCATCACTCTACCTGGACTGTTTTCTCTCCATAATCCTGCCTGTACAACAGATGCCTATTTTTCTAGTTTCTTTCAAACCCCAGTTCTTCTAGGAAGCCTTTCATAATCTCTACATGCAGAATCACCTGTCCTCTTCATGACCCCCACCGCATAACACTGTTCTTTATTATGGCACAGATCTCAGTGTCCTTACATTAAAGTGTTTGTGAATGCTTTTCTATCCTACTTTTCTCCCATAGGTCAAGGCAAACCTCCCTCCCATTCTTTGTGTTTCTAGTAGCACTTGAAATTGTCATGTGGTGTAGGTGTTCAGTCCTTGTTTACTGAAAGTTCAGCAAACCTTGTAGCCTCAAAGACCAACAAAAGTGGTTAGTAGTAGGTATTAAGCTGTCACTGGCTTAATACTTAATCAAAGAGATAAAAATGGATAAAACAAACATCAAAACATGGTGAGTTTAAGAGTTTTAAGAAAAGTTAGTGGCAGGAAAATGGAGATAACAAGAAAGTAGAAAGCCATTTAAAATATTTAACAAACTTGGATTGAGTACCTGCAGTGTGCCAGGCAGTAAGGGGATGCAACACTAAGCAATAAAATATGGTCTCTGCTCTCATGGAGCCTGCACCCTAGATGGGAGGAGGAAGAGAGTCAATAAGTAGACACATGTGCAAATTGGCAGGTAGGTTGTGGTAAGTGCATAAGAAGGTAAATCAGGGTAAGAGTTGAGTGGATTGTGGGGGGTGGGAGGCACATCAATGGGTTGTCAGTGAGTGTATCATTTGAGCTGACATTTGAGTGAAGTGAGGAATTTCTGGGCAACAAACATATCTGAGGACATATAAGTTCTTCAGCTTGTGCTGGGGTTTTTGACATGTTTGGACCTTGGAGGAACAGCATTAGACCAGTGATGTTGGAACAGAATAAGTGGCAAAGAGAATGGTAGGAGAAAGAGACAGTTATATCGTGAATTAAGACACCACAAGCAACTGTCTGGTGTTATTAGACCTGCCCATGAGCTCATACATGCATGCTAAGTCATTTCAGGCATGAACAACTCTTCGTGACCCCGTGGACTGTATCCCGCTGGGCTCCTCTGTCCATGGGATTTTTCCAGACAAGACTACTCGAGTGGGTTGCCATGCCCTCCTCCAGGGAATCTTCCAAACCCAGGGATGGAGCCCGCATCTCTCATGTCTCCTGCGTTGGCACTAGTGCCACCTGGGAAGCCCATTGCTGTGATAGTTCCATACAAACAAGGCTTTTTGATACTTATTGGTGATTAGGAGCAGTACTTAGTCACCCACACCATGTTTCCACGGAGTAGAGGGTTCTTTAGTCCTGTTTCCCAGAAGGTAGCAGTATTGAAGTGATGGCTCAGCACAGCGGGTGACTGTGCTAGCTCCTGGGCACCTCCTAGGTAGATGAGATAGGTCAGGCTTGTTCTGGGTGACTAGCTATATCCAGCTAAGGGGAAAGGATGAGAAAGCTGGGCTTTGGTCTTAGTTCCTCGTGACATTCTCCAAACGAGCTTTACGGAGCTCTGTAGTCTATACAATAAAACTGTACTTGATATGCATTTGGTCAATCCTTTGGGTACTCAGGACTTCCAGGGAGCCAGGAGGTGGTGAGAGAGCTTCACCAGCCCCTTTGCAGAGACACTGCCCCTGTGGCCAGGTTTTTGTGTCAGTCTTCCTTTCTTATATCCCTGCCTCATCTCTGATTGCAAGGTTTCTCAATTTTGTCATTACTGACATTTTGAGCTGGATAGTTTTGTTGTAGGGAATTGCTTTGTGCACTGGAGAATGTTTAGCAGTGTCCCTGGTCTCTCAATGTCAGTAACAACCCCAGAGTCTAGACATTGCCAAACGTCCCAGACATTTGACAAAAGGCCTCCAGCGATCAAAATTGCCCATATAGAGAGCCACTTGCTTAATGAAGTGATCTTGGAGGATGAAAGAGTCTCAAAAAGAGCAATGAATATGTGCTCCAAGTTACACAAGCAATTGCTGTCTTTTCTGGGATGTCAAAAATATTCCACAGCACACTATTTTCCTCAGAAACTATAGACAGGCTCTTCATTTTATTTTTTTAAGGTTACTCTTTTCAAACTCATGGCTCAGAATAATCAATACATTTGAAAATCATTTTTGTCCCCAAGTGAGAATAACAAGTGGGGAAAAAAAAATAGCAAGGGTTTGCTTTTCCCCCGCTTTGTGAACAGGCAGTTTTTCTCTAGTCAAGATGGTAAGTGGCTCGAGCACTAAGATGATTCACCTACAGGGTGCTGTTACATCTATCTAGGTCACACAGGCACATTTGGTGTATATTTGTTCTCCCTCTGTAGGCATTTAAAGGTGCAGAACACCTTCCTTTTGTATCTTTTCCCCTATAGCTTCAGCAGCATGTGCAGAATTACCACATGGATAGCCTCCTTCAGACTTTCCCAAAAGATAAAACTGTTTTGGAAAGTGATCCTTGACTTTTCAAAGATGAAGTATTTGTCTTCCCATCTGTCTTCACTCACATATTATGGGGAAAAACATAGGGTCCCAGGGACCTTGTCATAGCCCAGGCTAATGAATACGCAGTGTAGGGCATTCAGGGATGAGCTGTCTTTATTCTCCTCCATGTGGTAAGTGTGTCAAACTCATTTCCCATCAACCTCATTGTTATGCCATCCCCAAATCGTACTATCAATGTATATTTGGTATTATAACTAAAATATTTTTGAACTGCCAAAGTATAATGAACAACCCCAAATAGAAAACCAGAGCTTCATTGTTTATGTTCTTCATTAGTGAACTTTTATTTCCCTTTATTTTGGTTGCTGGGATTCATGTTAGTTAACACAATTACTTACTGAAAAGCAGCAGTTTTTCAGTTACAAATTGGCACTATTGTCAGCACTTAGCTTTCTCTTCAATTTCAAAACACTGTAAGTTCTGTAAAGCCATTGATGATTTTAAAAGAATTCTGGTAAGAAAGGACTTGGAAATCACTGTAGAATATTCTCTGAGGCTATTCATTCAATATACTACTGAAATCAAATGGTCATACAAAATATCTGTCATTTTCAAGGGAGATAACTGAAAACAAGATGTTACCTTTTTTCTTTCTTCTACAAATTATGATATATCTGTACTAGAAATATGGAGAGGAATTTTTGTCAGTTAGTAACAGAAAAGTTACTAGAGAAAACCAGAAAAAACAACAACTGAAGAGAATGTGGGTGGGTGGGTGGGTGAGGGTATGCATGCCCTTGTGTGCACAAAGGTTAGGCATGCGGAGAAAGAAATTGGGAAACTCGAGTGAGAGTAAGGGCTTCTATGTGAAAAGGTACTACAAATATTAGACCTCCACTCAGAAAACCAAAGACTAGGCAGAAACCTGATTAATATCAGTAAAATTGCAAACAACCTAGAAAGAGAAAAGAGGGACTGTTCAAAAAAATCTTGAAGACCTAGGATGAGAGAAGTTCCTTTAGAAACTTGATAGAGACATTTAATATAAATACAGAAGCATTAAGTGTCTTAGTTAAGGACATGCTAATGATTCATGTCCATTCTAGAGGAGATCAATCCTGGGTGTTCATTGGAAGGACTGATGCTAAAGCTGAAACTGCAGTACTTTGGCCACCGCATGCGACGAGTTGACTCACTGGAAAAGACTCTGATGCTGGGAAGGATTGGGGGAGGGAGGAGATGGGGACGACGGAGAATGAGATGGCTGGATGGCATCACCGACTCGATGGACGTGAGTTTGAGTGAATTCTGGGAGTTGGTGATGGACAGGGAGGCCTGGCGTGCTGTGATTCATGGGGTCGCAAAGAGTCGGACACGACTGAGCTACTGATCTGAACTGAACTGAAGACACACTAAGAAGTGCTATAGTTAGGAAATGAAAACACACTTAAAAAAAGGATTGGGACATATTTATTTAGGATTGACAGAGTTATGAATGCCTTCCATGAAAAGGAGGGCTAGACCCCGCTTTCCTTTCTATAACTTTGACTATAAATTCAGTCCAATCTGGATGGGTCAAACGTGGATCGGAATAAGGAAATTCTTATTAATATTTTCATGTTTTGGTATTGATGTTGAATGAAATTGTTTGTTGTGATTTTTAACCACTAACTCCTATGCTTTTCATATTCTTCCTTTGAATCACCCCTGAAGAGAAAAATCTAAGAAAGTTATGTAACCAAGCACAAGGTTCTTTGTCTGTAAATAAATTGAATGGTCAGCCAATTTCTGATTGGATTGAGAGATACCTGGAAGCCAGATTGAATTCCTAGCTCCATTAGTGACATCTGTAAATAATAGCCACAGTGACTGATATATCTATATTAGTTAGTGGGCCAGATTTCCTAGTTTAGTCCTTACAACAACCTTTTAGGCAGGTGCTTCTCTTACTTCCATCTTACAAATGGGTATTCTTAGATACATGGGCTTCCCTGGTGGCTCAGATGGTAAAGAATCTGCCTGCAGTGCAGGAGACCTGGATTCGAACCCTAGGTTGGGAAGATATCCTGGAGAAGGGAATGGCAACCCACTCCAGTATTCTTGCCTGGAGAATCCCATGGACAGAGGAGCCTGGTGGGCTACAGTCCATGGGGTCGCAAAGAGTCGAACATGACTGAGCCACTATTACTGTCACTGTCATTCATAGATACAGAGAGGTTAAGTTGCCCAAGGTCATATATTTAGTAAGTGAAAGAGTTGGTATTTGAATCTAGGGACTGTGGTCCCCTCCTCTACCATCTTAATCACATGTATACTGTCTACTTCCTGCCAGATTTTTATGATTTCTGGGAAGCAGCAACTTAACCAGGAGGCAATATGAAAACTGTCCAGCGATGATTAGAGTGAAGGAGACAATAACCCAACAACTGGTTTAATTGGGGGTTAGTGGGGCTCAGCGTAAGTATTGTCGGCTCCGAATATGCGTGATATAGTTGCAAAAGTGGATATGGTAACTGGCTTAAGCCAATTATAAATATATGGTATTATTTGGAAAACTTGATGGGGTTTTATCTTTTCTCCTCCTTTAAGAGGTTAGGTTTATAAGACCCTTCAAACTCTTTGTGTAAAAGAGCAAATACTCTGACAAGTAACATTCCTTTTAAAGTGACACTTTTATAAGACTTTAAAATGAATGTTTGAGTTAAAATTTGTCTTAAAAATATCATGACAGACCAGACGCAGAAATGCTATGAGGTCAAAACAAGGTTATGGAAATGCTTTAGAAAAAATGGAAGGCACAGAATTATTTAGAGATGAGGAGTATTGTGTTTGTAAGAAGACTTTCTAGATTCCCCATACCGTTTTCCCCAGGTGATTTTAAAGGTAGCTGTGAGAATGTAGGAGCTGGTAGTCGAAAATAATGACAAAGAATTGAGTCCTAATGATAAAAAACACCCCTTACCAACTTAGAAGGGCCATTTACCCTACCAAAGTATATGTAGCTAGATCAAAGACATGGTTTGTTAGCTTAGCCCAATTATTTTTAAGCATTTTCCCCAAAACTCTTGGCATCTGTTCTTCAAAGAAACTTTGTGAAAAAGTCTAGTATGTAGAACACACACAAGCTCAAAATGATACTGGGGTAAGAGTGGAAAATCTGCTGGAATTGCAAAGAGACCCTCTCTTTTGGATAAGAGGATCTTATTCCTCTTGAACAGAACCAAGATTTTTAACGTGGAACTGAGCAATTTCTGGATTAGCTTGTTGTTGTAAATTTTGGCTAAAACCTTGAAATAACAAAGGCATGAAAGACATTACATCCCCCAGCCCCCAAATTTAACAATATGAATTTTAAGTTTTTGTCAAGCCGGTACCTTCTGAATACTGTTCTTTTTTAAAGCAAGCTAAATACATGTTCTCTAAAACATACTGGCAAAGAATCTCACATTGATTTTTCTGGATTCAGTTTCATTTAATTGTTTATATCTTTCTGTTGCATTTTCTGTGGCACCAGCAGCTATAGCATTTATAAAGCTATCTAGGTGGCAAGAAGCAAATATGCTGCAGCTACTTTGAAACTGAGTTTGAACTTGAATCTATCTGGTATATTTTTTCCACGTGAAGAGATTGAACATGTTGTGTTATCTGTAATAAAACCTAGAATTATTGGAGAGAATGCTGGTCCTAAGAATTGTATAGATTAAGTGATATATTGCCTTTATTCTTTTTTCTGTCATTTTTTTCTTCCAGTGCTTTCTTATCTACTGATCTCTGGGGAAAACTCTAGTTCCCCTTCCACTCTGCTTTTTAGAATCCCAAAGAGAAGGTGTTTGGCTTTGAATGAGTTAGTTCAGTTCAGTCACGCAGTCATGTCCAACTCTTTGTAACCCTGTGGACAGTGGCACACAAGACTTCCCTGTCCATCATCAATACACAGAACTTGCTCAAACTCATGTCCATCGAGTCGGTGATGCTATCCAATCATCTCATCCTCTGTCATCCCCTTCTCTTCCTGCCTTCAATCTTTACCAGCATCAGGGTCTTTTCTAATGAGTCAGTTCTTTGCATCAGGTGGCCAAAGTATTGGAGTTTCAGCTTCAGCATCAGTCCGTCCAATGAATATTCAGGACTGATTTCCTTTAGGATTGACTGGCTTGATCTCAAGAGTCTTCTTCAGCACCACAGTTCAAAAGCATCAGTTCTTCTGTGCTCAATCTTCTTTATGGTCCAACTCTCACAGCCATACATGACTACTGGAAAAACCACAGCTTTGACTAGATGGACCTTTGCAAGGAAAGTAATCTCTCTGCTTTTGAATATGTTGTCAAGGTTGGTCATAGCTTTTCTTCCAAGGAGCAAGTGTGTTTTAATTTCATGGCTACAGTCACCATCTGCAGTGATTTTGGAGCCCAAGAAAATAAAGTCTGTCACTGTTTTCATTGTTTCCCCATCTATTTACCATGAAGTGATGGGACCAGGTGTCATGATCTTCATTTCTTGACTGTTGAGTTTTAAGCCAGCTTTTTTACTCTCTTCTTTGACTTTCATCAAGAGGCTCTTTAGTTCTACTTCACTTCCTGCCATAAAGGTGATGTCATCTGCATATCTGAGGTTATTGATATTTCTCCAGACAATCTTGATTCCAGTTTGTGCTTCATCCAGTCTGACATTTTGCAAGATGTGCTCTGCATATAAGTTAAATAAGCAGGATGACAGTATACAGCCTTGATGTATTCCTTCCCCAATTTGGAACCAGTCTGTTATTCCATGTCGGTTTCTAACTGTTGCTTCTTGACCTGCATACAGATTTCTCAGAAGGCAGGTGTGAGTTAATCATCCAATGAATGTTTACAGCACCTGCTTCTTGCTGGGCCCTAAGTACTGCTCTAATACTTCTGTGGTGAACAAACCAGGGAAAGTTCAGTGTTTGCCCTCATGGAGCTTAGGCTTCAGAGGGAGAGACAAAAAAATTGACATAATCATGTGATACTGAGTTATAATTGTGGCAAGTGTTATAAAGGAAAGTATAGAAAAGAATAAAATCATGTACCAGAGAGAACTAATTTGGTCCCCAGGAAAGGAAGAGCCACTTTGTGCAACTGATGTTAAAATTAGAGTGTTAAAAACTCAGAGAATTGAAAGTTAAATTAGAAGATTTGGGGTTAGAAAAATCACAAGTATGGAGGAGCTGAAAGTACATATCATTTTTGACAGATGATAGCCTTTTTTTATATGCTGGTGGTAGAACCCAGATTCTAGCTAAGGTACCAAGGTTAAGTGCTTCTGATGGAATTAAGCAGAATAAGAAGTACAAAAAACTAGGGCAAGCGATAGGCTTTCATACGTATTTTAGGATTTTCATTTTCCATGGGTCAATAGAGAAGGAATTTAGTTTGGAAATAAATTAACAATATGAAGAGCTTCTATTAAAATTTCAGGCATTTGGGCCAATATCGTGAGATTTGAACATTTACATTTTGAGGTTAGATTTGCTGTGCTATCTTCATTCTCGGTTCATATCATTTAACTCTTTCAGACATAGAATGAAATCATGTCTCAGTGTGTATAATACATGGATTTGGGGTAAATATAATTCAGCTTCAGTCCTGACTCATCTTATAGTTTTTTATGACAGTGCAAAAACCTGTTTTAAAGCAAGGGTTCTACCTGTTTCATTGGTTCCAGCAGATATGTAGAATCAGTGTCAAGATTTGGAAAATCAGGCAAATTTTTTTTTTTTCTGAACCCTATTGGGGTTTATAAGAAAAAGAACATAGTGTGGTATATATTAGCCTTAAGGCTGCCTTGTACATCTTTTGCAAAATTTTAGGCATGGGCATTTATTAAGGAAAAACAAGGGTTTTGGTATGGGTCTGGGCAAAGTGGTAACTACTTGGACTTCTGTCTGGTATGGCACAGTAGATATCTGACATCTGTTCAGCATGACTTTCCTCTTACTTTTTTAAGCAAGATTCTGCTTTCCCATAGGAAAGTACTCTTCCCCCATTCTATATGGTTTAATGTTAATAAGATATTCACTCAAGATGTACCAGTTCTCTGTCCAAAGATGCAGTGACTCAAGCAAGACTGATAGGATTCCTCCTGGGAATTTGAACTTAGGCCAATTCTCTTTTTCCTGAATCCCTAAGACACATAATTTCAACTGACTGTGGACAATCTTGTCAGGAAATGTTATTAAATAAAAAATTGTCCAGAAGAAAGTAATTTCAGAGTAGAAAATTCTTGGAGCAGATTCATTTTTAATGCTAGTGACCTAAAGAGATGTTCTCTGAGCTGCTGCTCCCCAGACCCTCAAGCTGTCCTCATTCTTGTCCTCCCTAAAGATTCTGTGAAGCACATTCCCTCCTGTTGTGGGTAAGTTAGTTGGAATATGGTCTGACACTTGTGATGAGGGCCCAACTGACTAATATGCGTTTGTTGTATTCTTTTGGATTGACTTCTTTTGTACGGCCCCCCTTGGTTTGCTCTTCCCATATCCCCAGAGTGGCACTCTGTCCTGGAAGAAGGCTACAGAAAGAGGCAGAGGAAGTTTCTGGGCTTGATTTTAGTATAGGCTTTGGGCCAGGTCTCCAAGGGAGTGCTGGCCTCTCATATTATCGAGTCCTGTTCATTAAGGTAAGAGGTTCTTTATCAGACCACAGGGAAAGTCCATATAGCAACAAAAAATGAAACAAGAGCTGTTGCCTCCCCATCCTCATTTCATATATGGACCTGGAGTGCTAGATGGGTGGTTGAGGTAGAAAAATTCTAACCAAACGTCACTAGCGATGTGACCATAGAAACCCATTTGCTTGAGTAATTTTTACAAAACTTGATGAGACCAGGAAGGTAGATATCATTTTCACTTCACAGATGCATAAACTGCAGCTCTGAGTCTGTGTGGTATGATTGTCTCAAAGACAGAACTCAGGCCACTTAGTCCAGGGCTCTGTCTCCTCCATTATTGAGGCCACATCATATATTTCAATTGACTGTGAATCGAAGTTCTATTTAGAGATTTAAAACTTACACTGACTATTGGAAAAGAATTGCTTAAGTATCCTTAGTCCCTGCCCTTGCACATGTTGAATAATCCAGTTATATTATTTTTAAGTACTTGCTTGCAAATTTAGCTTGAGATATAGAAAATTGCTGTTTGGTAGGTGAAAAGGTGTCAGATATGGGCTGTTCCATGTGATTCAACCCACACCATTGAGAGGTCAATCTCACCTCTTACCATTCTCCCTCTTCACTCAACCACATGCGTGGCCTCCTCCCTATCTGCACAGAAGTTTCTTGCTTTAAAGCCTTTGAATTTTGTTTTCTCTGTCTTGATTGCTCTTCTTTCAAATGATTCCCATCCTTACTTTCTTAAGAAATGATAAGTCAATGTTACCTTCTCAAAGAAACCTTCCTTTACCATCTAGTCTAAAATTTTATTCCTCTGTCCTGACCAAACACACATTTTTTTTATCCCCTTTTCTGCATTTTCCCTTTAGGACTTGTTATTTTGCATAATTTATTAAACATGCAGTTATTTGTTTATTGCATATCTCTGCCTTATAATGAAGCTTCAAGTGGGTAGGGATTGTAGTTTGTTTTATTCACTGCTGCATCTCCAATATCTAAACAGTGCCTGATACATAGTTCAGTTCAGTCACTCAGTCATGTCCGACTCTTTGTGACCCCATGAATCACAGAACGCCAGGCCTCCCTGTCCATCACCAACTCCCAGAATTTACTCAAACTCATGTCCATCGAGTCGGTGATGCCATCCAGCCATCTCATTCTCTGTCGTCCCCTTCTCCTCCTGCTCCCAATCCCTCCCAGCATCAGAGTCTTTTCCAGTGAGTCAACTCGTCGTGTGAGCTGGCCAAAGTATTGGAGTTTCAGCTTTAGCATCAGTCCTTCCAATGAAAACCCAGGAGTGATCTCCTTCAGAATGGACTGGTTGGATCTCCTTGCAGTCCAAGGGACTCTCAAGAGTCTTCTCTAGCACCACAGTTCAAAAGCATCAATTCTTCGGCGATCAGCTTTCTTCACAGTCCAACTCTCACATCCATACATGACCATGGGAAAAACCATAGCCTTGACTAGACGGACCTTTGTTGGCAAAGTAATGTCTCTGCTTTTTAATATGCTATCTAGGCTGGTCATAACTTTCCTTCCAAGGAGTAAGCGGCTTTTAATTTCCTGGCTGCAATTAGCATCTGCAGTGATTTTGAAGCCCCCAAAAATAAAGTCTGACACGGTTTCCACTGTTTCCCCATCTATTTCCCGTGAAGTGATGGAACCAGATGCCATGATCTTAGTTTTCTGAATGTTGAGCTTTAAGACAACTTCTTCACTCTCCTCTTTCACTTTCATCAAGAGGCTTTTGAGTTCCTCTTCACTTTCTGCCATAAGGGTGGTGTCATCTACATATCTGAGGTTATTGATATTTCTCCCGGCAATCTTGATTCCAGCTTGTGCTTCTTCCAGCCCAGTGTTCCTCATGATGTACTCTGCATAGAAGTTAAATAAGCAGGGTGACAATATACAGTCTTGACGTACTCCTCTTTGTATTTGGAACCAGTCTGTTGTTCCATGTCCAGTTTTAACTGTTGCTTCCTGACCTGCATATAGGTGTCTCAAGAGGCAGGTCAAGTGGTCTGGTATTCCCATCTCTTTCAGAATGTTCCACAGTTTATTGTGATCCACACAGTCAAAGGCATAGTAGATAGTAATAAAATATGCTGACTACATGAGTGTGGACTGAAAACACTACACTGGAAATTGGTTACTCTGTTCTGTGACAAAAACAGTGTTGTGGAGGGTTCTGAAGCTATGGGACAGAGTGAGGGGGAGGCCAAGGAGACACAGCTCCGGCCCATTCTGTTCCCATTCAAACAGGACCCTTTAGTAGTTAATCTCTTATATGTTGGAGTTCAGGTAAGATTTCATTAGGGGAAAGATTTATGCAGATAAAAACAGTTTGAAACCACTGATTGGGAATAGCAACAACAAAATGTTTGGAGAGTATCAGGGGGGATGATGGGGAGTCATCTGTAAAACCTTCACATTCGGTGAGTTTCATATTTCAGAGATTTTAAAAACTGTTCTTAAAATGTGTAAGTTATTGTCCCGTGCTCAAGCGTGTCCTAATATTTGCAATCCCATGGACTGTAGCCCACCAGACTCCTCTATCTATGGGATTTTCCAGGCAAGAATACTGGAGTGGGTTGGCATTTCCTTCTCCAGGGAATTCTCTACCCAGAGACAGAACCATGCCCCCTGCATAGACTCTTTACCTTTAAGCCACTGGGGAAGCCCCACAAAGTTGTTGTATTTTAATGAATTGTTGAAAATTCTCTCCATCCTTAGGTATATTACTCTGTATTAATACTCTCCATATGATTGGAAATTTTTATTAGGGAAGGGGACATAATGTTTTTATACATTTATTTTTGCTGGGAAATTGACCCGAGAGCTCTAATTGCCAGAAGCAAATGGTAAGTGGGCATTAGGGAAAACAGGTCTTAGTCCAAAGTTCCCCAAATTTGTGTATTTTCAGCACATTTTTAAACTCATGATGACATGAAAAATGTTAAGGCCATGATGCAAAGATATTAGAAGAATCTACATGAAAGCAAGATGATGAACTATGCAGAGAATGTAATCAAAAGAGGTTTCTGCCTTTATTTGTTCTCCCAGGAACCTGGCCCAGAATGCTGTCATGTGGCTGCCTCGTAGTCATTTAACAAAATGACTTCATATCCAAGGGATTTACAGCTAGAGATGGCCAGGGTCTCATAGCTACATACTTGGCAGGATTACGATTAGCACACAGATCACTGAGTGCTGCTTTCCTATTTTGTTTTTCCATGCTACACTGCTTCTCTCTTACAAATGCTTCAAAATGAATATAAATGCACTTTATATGTTAATACAGAACTTTGTTCTATTGAAAATAAAAGCATAAAAGCAAGCTTTCACTTATCTAGATTTATAAACTGAAAAGGAACATGCTAACCACAGTATTATTTGAATACTTAATAATTCTTAGACTGGAAGAATAATTAATATTTAGCTAATAATAATGATTAGGATGCAAGAAATACCATTTCTGTGCAACTATACACATATAAGACTACCAGGGAAAATAGATGGGAACAGGAAAAAGGAAAGAAAAGTCTACATAATAGTTATGCAGAGTGAATTGAATTCTGAGTAGAGATGAGAACATCCGGGTAAACAAGACAGAGGAAAGCTATAGGAGCCAGTGATGCCATAAAATGGAAAAATTCGGATGTGGTAGTGAAATGAACTCTTCCGTTTATTTATTTTTTTCTTGCCTTTACATTGTTTCTGTATGGTTCTTAACCTGTCTTGATTCAGGGACGTTTTGAAAATCTGGTTAAAATGATAGACTTTCTCCCCAGACAATGCTCCTATGCACAGTGTTCCCAAAGGCCACTAAGTGGAGTGCAAAAAAGTAACCTTTGTTTACGTATGGCTGCACTTCGTCTCTATCTCCAGCCTGCATTCGGCCTGATAGAAGGCACCTAATCCAGCTCCTGGCAGTAAGCCATCCCTTCAGTGATGCCTCTATGCTGCTGCTGCTAAGTCACTTCAGTCGTGTCTGACTCTGTGCGACCCCATAGACAGAAGCCCACCAGGCTCCCCCATCCCTGGGATTCTCCAGGCAAGAACATTGGAGTGGGTTGCCATTTGGGTTTAAAATAACAACAGCAACAAGATCCTGACATGTCCTCCCCTCTTCCTCCTTCTGGGATTACTTCTGAATCCCGGGACTCTGCTTCTTGGTCTGGATCTCCTTTGAGTAGGTATTCCCGGGAAGTATGAATCACGTGTTGGGGCTTCCGGTTGCTGCTTCCCTCACCTCTTGCTTTGCTTGCCAAGAATCCCTGTCCCCATCCTGCTCCACCTGAATGGTCCCTGCTGCTGGTCACTGTTGGGTCATTTAGTCCCTGATTTTCCCTCTCTTAGGGCTCTGCTCTCCTTCCAATCTCTATCTCCTTGACAGCTTGGAGGCTCTGGATGGGACAGGAGAAATAAGTTGGTCATAAAGGATTCTCCTTCTGGAAATATAAAAATACATCTATGTATTTATTTAAAAATATGCAAAGAATAAATAAAAATGTAATAAAGATGCTTTATAATGGGGAGGGATAGGAATGGAGTAAAAGAGATGAAGTGAATGAGACTTCTGAGTGTGCATTTCAATAGTTTGGGCTTTTAAACCATTTTAATACTTTATTTGTTCAAAAAATAAAATTCAAAAAGGATGAAACAAATCAAACCTTAAAATTGTTTACTAACAGAAAGTGAAAGTGAAGTCTCTCAGTCGTGTCCGACTCTTTGCGACTCCATGGACTGTAGCCCACCAGGTTCCTCCATCCATGGAATTTTCTAGGCAAGAGTACTGGAGTGGGTTGCCATTTCCTTCTTCAGGGGATCTTCCAGACTTGGGGATCGAACCCACGTCTCCTGCATTGTGGGCAGACACTTTACCGTCTGAGCCACCGGGAAATCCAGAAGCAAATATTAATCCTAATTGTATCTTAAACTGGTAACTATAGAAGGTAACTTCACCGGTCTGTATTTAGATACATATTTGTACTCAGGTATAATCCAAGATAACAAAAGAACTGTAGGAGAATCTTAAACTGTATTTAGTAGTTAGCTCTTACACTGACTGTAATTCTGAAACTATTTTGTGTGTATTTTAGGATAAAATAATTGAATCAATATGTTGATATTGTTGGTAGCCAGGATTTGGTTGCAAAGTGTATGGTGGGATGTAAACCGTTGATGGTTCTTGGGGAGGGATATGGAAATTTCAGGCAATTTTCTTTTAATTTTATGGAGGTTTGAAATTTTGCAAGACAAAAATTAAAAAGCCTACACCCTGATTTAATCTAGGTGTGGATTATTATTGTCATTTTGCACAACTGTTTGTTGTTGTTGTTTAGTTGCTAAGTCGTGTCCAGCTCTTTGCGACCCCATGGACTGTAGCCCAAGAGGCTCCTCTGTCTGTGGAATTATGCAGGCAAGAATATTCAAGTGAGTTGCCATTTCCTCCTCCAGGGGATCTTTCTGAACTAGGGGTCGAACCTGCATCCCCTGCATTGGCAGGTGGATTCTTTAGGGCTAAGCCACCAGGGAAGCCCCATTTTGCACGTAGGGAAGAGTTAATATTTAGGTTGGTGCAAAAGTAATTGCGATTTCTCATTGTTGAACTTTGCCATTTGATATTAGAATGCATTCTTAAATAAATGTCATTTTGTTATATATCGTCTTAATGCACATTTCTTCATGTCTTTTGCTAATGAATTATTACTTGCTGTTTATTTTGTTGTAGCCATGCATTCCGGGAAACAAACTCACTCAGAAGGACAATGCGGATAATGGAGTGCAGTTTATTACACTGGCGGTCCCAAGGCAGAGTCTCCTCTTAACCAAGGACCCCGACCAGTTTTTGTGAAAACCTTATATACCCTAAATGTACATGCCCAAACCCACCTCTCCAAATTCCCTGAAACTAGTCTGAACAAAGGAAAAGAAAAATACAACCAAAGTTACCCGTGATTCTTATGCCTGAAGCCTAGGTAGTTAACAGTGGACAGATATCAGTAGGCCTGAAGTCATACCCCAATAAACATAATAGAATTTATGATTCTATTCAGTTACACAGACAATTAGGGTATTCTTTTAGGTGGCAGAGAGTCTAGATATGAGCCCTAGGGCTCTTCCTTCTGGGGGGGGGGGGTCTGGTTTTCCAATTGGTATGTTGTTTCCATAGATACTGGGCATATAGCTCAAAATCCCCAGTCCAGTCCAAGATGGAGTCCTACTTTCAAGATGGAGCCTGTTCTGTCTGTTTCCTCCTTCAATTTTATATGTATTTTAGACTATGGAAAGATATTAGACATAAAGCAGATTTGAGCAATTTTCTTTAAGTTCAAAATGGGTTGTAAAGCAGCAGAGACAACTTGCAGCATCAACAGCACATTTGGCCCAGGAACTGCTAACAAATGAACAGTGCAGAGGTGGTTCAAGAAGTTTTGCAAAGGAGAAGAGAGCCTTGAAGATGATGAGTGTAGTGGCCGACATTGGAAGCTGAGAGCAATCCTCAAAGCTGATCCTCTTACAACAACATGAGAAGTTGCCTAAGAACTCAACGTTGACCATTCTGTGATCATTTGACATTTGAAGCAAATTGGAAAGGTGAAAAAGCTTGATAAGTAGGTGCCTCCTGAGCTGACGGCAAATCAAAAAAATCGTCATTTTGAAGTGTTGTCTTCTCTTATTCTATGCAACAACAGTGAACCATTTCTTGATTGGATTGTAACGTGTGATGAAAAGTAGATTTTATATGACAACTGGCAACAACTAGCTCGGTGGTTGGACCGAGGAGAAGCTCCAAAGCACTTCCCAATGCCAAACTTGCACCAAAAAAAGGATCACAGTCACTGTATGGTGGTCTTCAGCCTTCAGCTTTCTGAATCCCGGCGAAACTATTAAATCTAAGAAGTATGCTCAGCAAATCTATAAGATCCACCAAAATCTGCAGTGCTTGCAACTGGCATTGGTCAACAGAAAGGGCCCAATTCTTCCTTGTGATGATGCCCAGCTACACAGTGCACAACCAGCATTTCATAAGTTAAGTGGATTGGGCTACAGAGTTTTGCCTCATCTGCCATATTCACCTGACCGCTCATCAACTGACTACCACTTCTTAAAGCTTCTTGACAACTTTTTGCAGGAAAATGCTTCCACAATCAGCAGGACACAGGAAATGCTTTCTAAGAGTTCATCGAATCTTGAAGCATGGATTTTTATGCTACAGGAGTAGACAAACTTATTTCTCATTGGCAAAAATTTGTTGACTGATTAATCCTATTTTGAGCCTAGTTAAAATGATTTACAATTCAGAGTCTGCTTCCATGTCCTAGCTATTGTAAAAAGTGCTGCAGTGAACATTCAGTTCAGTTCAGTTCAGTTAGGTTGCTCAGTCGTGTCCGACTCTTTGCGACCCCATGAATCACAGCACGCCAGTCCTCCCTGTCCATCACAAACTCCTGGAGTTCACTCAAACTCATGTCCACAGAGTTGGTGATGCCATCCAGCCATCTCATTCTCTGTCGTCCCCTTCTCCTCCCGCCCCCAACCTTTCCCAGCATCAGAGTCTTTTCCAGTGAGTCAGCTCGTCGCATGAGGTGGCCCAAGTATTGGAGTTTCAGCTTTAGTATCAGTCCTTCCAAAGAACACCCAGGATTGATCTCCTTTAGAATGGACTGGTTGGATCTCCTTGCAGTCCAAGGGACTCTCAAGAGTCTTCTCCAACACCACAGTTCAAAAGCATCAATTCTTCAGCGATCAGCTTTCTTCACAGTCCAACTCTCACATCCATACATGACCATGGGAAAAACCATAGCCTTGACTAGACGGACCTTTGTTGGCAAAGTAATGTCTCTGCTTTTTAATATATTATCAAGGTTGGTCATAACTTTCCTTCCAAGGAGTAAGCGTCTTTTAATTTCATGGCTGCAATCAGCATCTGCAGTGATTTTGGAGCCCAAAAAAATAAAGTCTGACACTGTTTCCACTGTATTTCCATCTATTTCCCATGAAGTGATGGGACCAGATGCCATGATCTTTGTTTTCTGAATGTTGAGCTTCAAGCCAACCTTTTCACTCTCCTCTTTCACTTTCATCAAGAGGCTTTTGAGTTCCTCTTCACTTTCTGCCATAAGGGTGGTGTCATCTGTATATCTGAGGTTATTGATATTTCTCCCGGCAATCTTGATTCCAGCTTGTGCTTCTTCCACATTGGGGCACATGTATTTCTTTAATTATGATATCTCGGAGTATATGTCCAGTAGTGAGATTGTTGGGTCATATAGTAGTTCTATTCCTAGTTTTTTAAGGAATTTCCATACTGTTCTTCATAGTGTTTGTATCAATTTACATTCCTCCCAGCAGTGCAATTTACATTCCCGCCCTTTTCTCCACATCCTCTCCAGCATTTATTGTTTGTAGATTTTTAAAATGATAGCCATTCTGACCCCTGTGAGGTGATACCTCATTGTAGTTTTGATTTGCATTTCTCTAACAATGAGTGATGTTGAGCATCTTTTCATGTGTTTATTAGCCATTTGTATGTCTTCTTTGGGGAAATATCAGTTTAGGTCTTCTGCCCACTTTTTGATTGGGTTGTTTGTTTTTTCTGGTATTGAGCTGCATGAGTTGCTTCCATGTTTTGGAGATGAATCCTTTTTCAGTTGTTTTGTTCACAATTATTTTCTCCCATTCTGAGGGTTGCCTTTTAATCTTATTTATTGTTTCCTTTGCTGTGCAAAAGCATTTAAGTTTAATTAAGTCCCATTTATTTACTTTTGCTTTTATTTCCATTTCTATAAAAGGTAAGTCAAAGAAGATCTTGCTGTGATGTATGTCAGAGTGTACTGCATATGTTTTTGTCTAAAAGCTTTATAATTTCCGACCTTACATTCAAATCTTTAATTCATTTTGAGTTTATTTTTGTATATGGTGTTAGAAAGTATTTAGTTTCATTCTTTTACATGTAGCTATCCAGTTTTCCATGCACCACTTATTGAAGAGGCTGTCTTCTCTGTTGTATATTCTTGCCTCCTTTGTCAAAAACACATAGGTGCGTGGGTTTATCTCTGGGCTTTCTATCTTATTACATTGGTCTATATCTCTGTTTTTGTGCCAGTACCATACTATTTTAATGAATATAACTTTGTTGTATATTCTGAAGTCAGGAAGGTTGATTCTTCCAGCTCCATTCTTTGTTCTCAACAAATGAATGGATAAAGAAATTGTGGTACATATATACAGTGGAATGTTACTCAGCTTTTAAAAAGAATGCACTTGAGTCAGTCTTGGACTCAAGGATGAACCTCATCCTTGAGTGGATGAACCTCAAGGATATTATACAGAGTGGAATAAGTCAGAAAGAGATAGATGTTGTATATTAACACATGTATATAGACTCTACAAAGATGGTACTGATTAACCTGTTTGCAGGCAGCAGTGGAGCCACAGACAGAGAACAGACTTGTCGACACAGTATGGGAGGGAGAGGTTGGGACAAATTGAGAGAGTAGCATGGAAACATATGCACTGCTGCTGCTGCTGCTAAGTCACTTCAGTCGTGTCTGACTCTGTGTGACCCCATAGACGGCAGCCCATCAGGCTCCCCCATCCCTGGGATTCTCCAGGCAAGAACACTGGAGTGGGTTGCCATTTCCTTCTCCACTACCATATGTAAAATAGATAGCTGGTGGGAATTTGTTGTGTGATACAGGGAGCTTAATCTGGTGTTCTGTGATAACCTAGAGGGGTGGGATGGTGTGGGAGATGTGAGAGAGTTTCAAGAGGGAGGGGAACTATGTATACCTGTGACTGATTCATGTTGATATATGGCAGAAACCAGTACAATAATGTAAAATATTATCTTCCTATAGAAAATTTAAAGATTCAGGGTCGGGAACTGCAATTACTTTTGCACCAGCCTAACACAAGCACCAGTGAGCCTCAGGGATGGAGTGGAACCTGGGTACTCTGCCTATGCATGTCTTGTACAGTTTATTAGATTAATGTTTAACCACCTGTGGGCCCTGGTAACTTTAGGATCTATTGCAGGAAGTCTGTCCTGCAAATGAATTTGGGTACCCAGTGTTGTCTGTAGATTGAACTATACCTGAGAAATATTCTACTAATTGCAATGTCAATTCAGCTGTTCTTATTTTTAAATATTTAAAAATGAAAGTATTATCTTTCTATTAAAAGCATACATTCAGAGTTTTAAAAAATTGAAAAGCCAAGAATTTGAATTTTTTTTTTTTTTTCTGGTTGCTTCTATGGCACCGATGCTCATTCTCACTATAGGGCAATGCTGATCTCAAGTCTTGCCTCACTAGGAGAATTTCTTTGAGGGTGGAGAATTGATATGAGTTGTTCATTGCTGGATTTCGAGAGCCTAGAACAATGCCTTGTACTTAACATGTGTTGAGCTAATGATGGGAGAAAACTTTAAGGATGGAACCACATTAGTTAAAATGTCATATGTTATCCATCCACACCCCGAATTCTGTCTACATTTTAGAGCCATTAAATAGCTCTTTGAAGTTCTCTTTAGACATTAAGTGAAATCCCCACTCTCTAGTTCCTTCTTACCTCTCAGT
Source organism: Moschus berezovskii (assembly GCF_049115385.1). NCBI lineage: Eukaryota > Metazoa > Chordata > Mammalia > Artiodactyla > Moschidae > Moschus > Moschus berezovskii. Next base: position 61,225,851 of record NC_142477.1, read on the forward strand.
AACTTTCTATTGATCTAGTTTTTATTTCTCTATTACTCAATTGTTACTTCTAAATAGGCTCCACTAACTGGGCTGAGTGCTTTTTTATGTGCACATTTTATTTCCTGAAACACATTTTAAGCTCCTTAAGGACAAAAGCTACTTTTTATCTATTTTTTTCTACTCTTTTTTCAAACCGAGAACCTGACATTGTGCTTTTTTTTGTGAGTGTCTGTTATTTTTGTTTCTTCTAGCTGCTATCTATTCCTCTTCTCTTGATAATAACACTCTCCTTTTTTTCTCCTGAGAAATTATCTCAGCTCTGTTTTGTGAACAATTATGGGTAAAAGATAGTTGTCCAGTCCTGACTTAGGCAAGCAGGAGAGAAGGAATCTTTCGAAGGAACAGTTAACAGCTAGACTGTAATCATCTTCAGCATCATAATTAATCGAGGAAAGATAGAACACTGTCAAACTTCTTACAATATCAACTCAAGGAATTTATTCATAGCAAGGGTCGTTCTGGGTTTGATGTGAATAGATTACTGATCCATGAATATTCTTGCATATTTGGTTGTCCAGATAATTTATTACATAACCTGTGATTTTTGATTTCAGCTGCATAAAAGGAAGGAAACTTTGCAACCTCTCCTTTAGTGTTGCAGTGACAGGCAACTAGCAAGATGTTTAAGCTGACGGACCCCTAACCCTGCAGTTTTCCTGTGATTATGTAATTCACACTCATGTCAGTGCCGGTACCTCCTGACTGCAGTGTATCCCTTGTTCAGTTCAGTTCAGTTCAGTCATTCAGTCATGTCCGACTCTTTGCGACCACATGAATCACAGCACGCCAGGCCTCCCTGTCCATCACCAACTCCCGGAGTTCACTCAAACTCATGTCCATCGAGTTGGTGATGCCATCCAGCCATCTCATTCTCTGTTGTCCCCATCTCCTCCCACCCCCAATCCCTCCTAGCATCAGACTCTGTTCCAGTGAGTCAACTCGTCGCATGAGGTGGCCAAAGTATTGGAGTTTCAGCTTTAGCATCAGTCCTTCCAATGAACACCCAGGATCAATCTCCTTTAGAATGGACTGGTTGGATCTCCTTGCAGTCCAAGGGACTCTCAAGAGTCTTCTCTAGCACCACAGTTCAAAAGCATCAATTCTTTGGCAATCAGCTTTCTTCACAGTCCAACTCTCACATCCATACATGACCACGGGAAAAACCATAGCCTTGACTAGATGGACTTTTGTTGGCCAAGTAATGTCTCTACTTTTTAATATACTATCTAGGTTGGTCATAACTTTCCTTCCAAGGAGTAAGTGTCTTTTAATTTCATGGCTGAAATCAGCATCTGCAGTGATTTTGGAGCCCAAAAAATGAAGTCTGACACTGTTTCTACTGTTTCCCCATCTATTTCCCATGAAGTGATGGGACCAGATGCCATGATCTTTGTTTTCTGAATGTTGAGCTTCAAGCCAACCTTTTCACTCTCCTCTTGCTCTTTCATCAAGAGGCCTTTGAGTTCCTCTTCACTTTCTGCCATAAGGGTGGTGTCATCTGCATATCTGAGGTTATTGATATTTCTCCCAGCAATCTTGATTCCAGCTTGTGCTTCTTCCAGCCCAGCGTTCCTCATGATGTACTCTGCATATAAGTTAAATAAGCAGGGTGACAATATACAACCTTGACGTACTCCTTTTCCTATTTGGAACCAGTCTATTGTTCCATGTCCGGTTCTAACTGTTGCTTCCTGACCTGCATACAGGTTTCTCAAGAGGCAGGTCAAGTGGTCTGGTATTCCCATATCTTTCAGAATGTTCCACAGTTTATTGTGATCCACACAGTCAAAGGCTTTGGCATAGTCAATGAAGCAGAAATAGATGTTTTTCTGGAACTCTCTTGCTTTCTCCATGATCCAGCAGATGTTGGCAACTCTGGACGGAGGTTCGTGACATTGTACAGGAGACAGGGACCAAGACCATCCCCATGGAAAAGAAATGCAAAAAAGCAAAATGGCTGTCTGAGGAGGCCTTACAAATAGCTCTGAAAAGAAGAGAAGTGACAAGCAAAGGAGAAAAGGAAAAATAAAAGCATCTGAATGCAGAGTTCCAAAGAATAGCAAGGAGAGATAAGAAAGCCTTCCTCAGCGATCAATGCAAAGAAATAGAGGAAAACAAAAGAATATGAAAAACAAGAGATCTTTTCAAGAAAATTAGAGATATCAAGGGAACATTTCATGCAAAGATGGGCTCGATAAAGGACAGAAATGGTATGAACCTAACAGAAACAGAAGATATTAAGAAGAGGTGGCAAGAGTACATAGAAGAACTGTACAAAAAAGATCTTCACAATGAAGATAATCACAATGGCGTGATCACTCACCTGGAACCAGACATCTTGGAATGTGAAGTCAAGTGGGCCTTAGAGAGCATCACCTCGAACAAAGGTAGTGGAGGTGATGGAATTCCAATTGAACTATTTCCTGAAAGATGATGCTGTGAAAGTGCTGCACTCAATATGCCAGCAAATTTGGAAAACTCAGCAATGGCCACAGGACTGGAAAAGGTCAGTCTTCATTCCAATCCCAAAGAAAGGGAATGCCAAAGAATGCTCAGACTACCACACAATTGCACTCATCTCACACACTAGTAAAGTCATGCTAAAATTCTCCAAGCCAGGCTTCAGCAACATGTGAACCGTGAACTTCCAGATGTTCAAGTAGGTTTTAGAAAAGGCAGAGGAACCAGAGATCAAATTGCCAACATCCGCTAGATCATGGAGAAAGCAAGAGAGTATTCCTTGCAGTGACTGGGAAACTGGAAGGTGTGTCCAGGGTGTCCAAAGCCTCCATGTCATTGTTGCGGTATGTAGTTGTCCTTCTGTGCACTTCCCTAAACTAAGTAAACTTACTAATGGGTAAGTCTATTATATTCTATGCATTTGGTTGGCAGTCTTGCAGTGTGTGACCCAGGTTTAACCCATACTACTTTCTCCTGCGACTTTGAATCTTCGGTTGGTGGTATATGTCCTAAATGGATTTTTTTGTGTTTTAATTTCACTGACAGGAGAGCACTCTCACAAAACTATAAAACAGTTGTCCTTGGACCTCAGAGCTACTTGTGTTTCTATTTCTAAGCTTTCCCACAGATTCTGTTAGCATGCTTTCTTTCCAATGAATTCCTATTTACCTAATTAGCAAGAGATGGTTTCTGTAGGCTGTCACCAAAGAACTCTGGTGATATAGCTATGAGTAAGGTAAATTCTCAATATATTTTAATCATATAGTTGGTGTCTTGATTAGCTACTATGGAATAAATCACCTCTAAATGTGGTGGCTTGAAATAATAGCTGCTTATTCAACTCATGGTTATGCAGGCCAGTGGATTAGACTGAGTTCAGTTGCCTGGTTCTCTTGATCTCAACCAGATTTCCCTGTGTTCAGTACTTTTTTGCCATAAGAAACTTTGCCACAAGTATTTTTGCCCCAAACATTTTCACTGTATAGCTAATTGGCTGTGAGGTAATTTTGCTATAATATATAAAATAAAGAAAAACAAAAGAGGGTCACTGAAAAGGATATACTAAAATGAGAGACGCATAACAAAATTAAGACCTTATTGCAAAATACAAAATATTTGAATATTTTTAAAAAATATTTATTTTTGGCTGTGCTGGGCCTTTGTTGTTGTTCTTGGGCTTTCTCTAGGTGTGGTGAGCAGGGGCTCCACTCTAGTTGTGTTGCACAGGCTTCTCTTCTTGTGGAGCACAGGCTCTAGGACAGGGGCTCAGTAGTTATGACACGTAGGCTTCGTTGCCCTGCTATATGTTGAACTTTCCCAGACTAGGGATTGAACCCATGTCCCTTGCATTTGCAGACAGATTCCTAACCCCTGGATTATCAGGGAAGTCAATATTTGAGTACCTTTAGAATGTGTGTAGATTCATGCAATACTGCACACATAACTGATTTGATTTTGTGAATGGTACTTAAGCACTTGTCTTAAGTCTTTCATTCATAGTATTTTTATTGAGTGATTGTTAATTTGTCTCACTGTTTGGCATCACACTTTTTCTGTTTTGCTAAAATTTCTTCCTTCATTAAAAGAGGTATCAGTTTTCAGATACTTGGATGCATATGTGTAACTGAGCTTTGTATTGAGTTGTGAAAACCTCTGCACTGTTTTTTGTTGGCATAATTCACACATTGGTTGAAAGAGACTCCAAAGTCCTATGGGAAATGTGGGTTTAACTCTGGGTCTTTAAAGCTACAAGGCCTTGTATGTTTCAAAATAAGAAATCCAGTGTTGGAACAAAATTATCTATCAACTCAAAAATAAAAGTCAATAACTCAATGTTACTAACTAGAGGAAATGCTAATGTATTTAACTTGTTGAAACTAAACTTTTAAATCAAAAGCTTCTACCAGTTATCTTATCTTTCAGGGAAAAATACCTTAAGTTCAATTAACGATGTGTCAAAAAGTCTTGAAGCAAAGATGTTGCCAAAGATATTTATGGTGAAGGACATGGAACAACAGACTGGTTCCAATAGGAAAAGGAGTACGTCAAGGTTGTATATTGTCACCCTGCTTATTTAACTTATATGCAGAGTACATCATGAGGAACGCTGGGCTGGAAGAAGCACAAGCTGGAATCAAGATTGCTGGGAGAAATATCAGTAACCTCAGATATGCAGATGACACCACCCTTATGGCAGAAAGTGAAGAGGAACTCAAAGGCCTCTTGATGAAAGTGAAAGAGGAGAGTGAAAAGTTTGGCTTGAAGCTCAACATTCAGAAAACGAAGATCATGGCATCTGGTCCCATCACTTCATGGGAAATAGATGGAAATACAGTGGAAACAGTGTCAGACTTTATTTTTTTGGGCTTCAAAATCACTGCAGATGCTGATTGCAGCCGTGAAATTAAAAGACACTTACTCCTTGGAAGGAAAGTTATGACCAACCTAGATAGCATATTAAAAAGCAGAGACATTACTTTGGCAACCAAGATCCGTCTAGTCAAGGCTATGGTTTTTCCTGTGGTCATGTATGGTTGTGAGAGTTGGACTGTGAAGAAAGCTGATCGTCGAAGAATTGATGCTTTTGAACTGTGGTGCTGGAGAAGACTCTTGAGAGTCCCTTGGACTGCAAGGAGATCCAAGCAGTCCATTCTAAAGGAGATCAGTCCTGGGTGTTCATTGGAAGGACTGATGCTGAAGCTGAAACTCCAATACTTTGGCCATCTCATGTGATGAGTTGACTCACTGGAAAAGAGTCTGATGCTGGGAGGGATTGGGGGTGGGAGGAGATGGGGACGACAGAAAATGAGATGGCTGGATGACATCACTGACTCGATGGACATGAGTTTGAGTGAACTCTGGGAGTTGGTGATGGACAGGGAGGCCTGGCATGCTGTGCTTCATGGGGTCGCAAAGAGTTGGACATGACTGAGTGACTGAACTGAACAGAACTGAACCTAGAACAAATTTTCTCATGTTTTTGTGTGTAAACGCAGTTCAGGTAGAGAACTATGCTTTTAGGGATTGTCTGGCAATCTAGGAAGTTTCCCTGGGCTTATTCTAATGGTGGCAATGGGATCTCAAGAGAATGAAGGAAATGTTATCTGCTGAATTACATCCCCCCGCCAAATTCATATATTGAAGCCTTTAACACCCTAGTAACTCTATTTGGAGATGGGGTCTTCAATGAAGAAGTCAAGTTAAATCAGGCCATTCATGTAGACTCTAATCCAGTCTGACTGATGCTGTTATAAGAAGAGGAAATTTAGATACCGAGAGATATTAAATCGGGTGCACAGGCATAGAGGAGAGACCATGTGTGACACAGCAAGGGGGCGACCAGCAAGCGAAGAAGAGAAGCCTCACAGGAAACCGAATCTGCCAGCACCTTAATCCTGGGCTTCCAGTCTCCAGAACTGTGAGAAAAGAAAGTTCTCATTTACGCCACCAGGTCTGTGGTATTTTGTTATTGCAGTCCTTGCAAACCAACACAGGAAGCACGCAAGCTTTCTTGTGGCTTGGTCTCAGAACTGGCACAACATCACTTCAGCTGCATTATCTTGATAAAACTAAGTCACAAGTCCAGCTCATCTGGGAGGTCACATTACAAATAAGTATGGATACAGAGAAGGCAAAATTGTGGCCATGTTTGCAAAGTCATTTGAGTGGTAAGAAAGCCTACAAATAGAAATTTATATTAATGCAGAAACTGTTGGGTACTTTAATCTACAATTGAAAAGTTTTCTCCAAAGCATATTTCTCTTTGGTGTGAATGGAACTGTCCAGCTGATGTTCATCCCATGGTCTGCACAACAAAAATATGTCCACTTGTGCCAAAGAGGCCCCACTCAATAGCATGAACCATAGTACCTTGACAAATGACCAGATTGTCAGAGGAATGGTGTTTTTCTAATGAATCAAATCATATCAGTTTAGTTCAGTTCAGTCGAGCAGTCATGTCTGACTATCTGTGATCCCATGGACTGCAGCATGCCAGGCCTCCCTGTCCATCACCAACTCCTGGAGTTTACTCATACTCATATCCATTGAGTCGGTGATGTCATCCAACCATCTCATCCTCTGTCATCCCCTTCTCCTCCCGCCTTCAATCTTTCCTAGCATCAGGGTCTTTTCAAATGAGTCAGCTCTTTGCATCAGGTGGCCAAAGTATTGGAGTTTCAGCTTCAACATCAGTCCTTCCAATGAACACCCAGGACTGATCTCCTTTAGAATGGACTGGTTGGATCTCCTTGCAGTCCAAGGGACTCTCAAGAGTCTTCTCCAGCACCACAGTTCAAAAGCATCATTTCTTCGGCGCTCAGCTTTAGTAAGTGTCTTTTTATTTCATCGCTGCAGTCACCATCTGTAGTGATTTTGGAGCCCCCCAAAATAAAGTCTTCCACTGTTCCTCCATCTATTTGCTGTGAAGTGATAGGACCGGATACCATGATCTTAGGTTTTTGAATGTTGAGCTTTAATGAAGAGACAGAACCAAAGCAAAAACAACATCCAGTTGTGGATGTTACTGGTGATGGATGCAAAGTCCAATGCTGTAAAGAGCAACATTGCATAGGAACCTGGAATGTTAGGTCCATGAATCAAGGCAAATTGGAAGTGGTCAAACAGGAGATGGCAAGAGTGAATGTCAACATTTTAGGATTTAGCGAACTAAAATGAACTGGAATGGGTGGATTTAACTCAGATGACCATTATATCCACTACTGTGGGCAGGAATCTCTTAGAAGAAATGGAGTAGCCATCATAGTCAATGAAAGAGTCCAAAATGCAGTACTTGCATGCAATCTCAATAATGACAGAATGATCTCTGTTTGTTTCCAAGACAAATCATTCAATATCATGGTAATCCAAGTCTATGCCCTGATCAGTAATGCTGAAGAAGCTGAAGTTGAACCGTTCTGTGAAGACCTACAAGACCTTCTAGGACTAACACCCAAAAGAGATGCCCTTTTCATGATAGGGGACTGGAATGCAAAAGTAGGAAGTCAAGAAACACCTGGAGTAACAGGCAAATTTGACCTTGGAATACAAAATGAAGCAGGGCAAAGGCTAACAGAGTTTTGCCAGAGAACACACTGGTCATAGCAAACACCCTCTTCCAACAACACAAGAGAAGTCTCTACATATGGACATCACCAGATGGTCAATACCAAAATCAGGTTGATTATATTCTCTGCAGCCAAAGATGGAGAAGCTCTATACAGTCAGCAAAAACAAGACTGGGAGCTGACTGTGGCTCAGATCATGAACTCCTTATTGCCAAATTCAGACTTAAATTGAAGAAAGTAGGGAAAACCACTAGACCATTCAGATATGACCTAAAGGAAATCATATCATCAGGTCTTAAAAAATTAGTGTTTTGTGTCTTATTAATTTTCAGAGGAGCAGTGCCCAAGTTCTTGTCATTGACAGAGTAGAGCAAGAGAAAAAGTCAAAGAAGACCCTTAACTTAAAAAAAAATATTCTTCAGAGGAAAAAAAAAATATCTCTCTAAGCCTTTAAAGTAGGGGTTATGTCTCATCTTTTCATGATAATGACAGGCTTTACAGAGAAGGCGTTAAATATTGAAGAATTAATATTGACTTCTATAGTAGAGAGTACATCATTAGTTATGTCCTGTGTTATGTCACTGGAAAGTTCTTTTATTTACTTTGAATTGTAGAAATAGGATTTAGTCACGTCTAGAAAATGTGTGGTGGCCTATAGGATTAAAAAAATGCATCGTTTCAACCAATAGTCATTAAATGTGTGTTCGTGTTCAATATTTATTTAGAGGGAAAACTGGTTTACTAATAGTAAAAATTCATCCTTCCTCCCTCTCTTCCTTCCATCTTTTCATTGTCCTTTTCTATTTTATTTCTCTCAAACAAAATTTCACATCAATAAAAACGTGTTGTGTGTGTGTGTGTGCGTGTACTGCTCAGCCGTTTCCAACTCTTTGGGACCCTATGGACTGTAGTCAGCCAGGCTTCCCTGTCTATGAGTTTTTTTTCGGCAAGAATACTGGAGTGGGGTGCTATTTCTTACTGCAGGGGATTTTTCCAACCCAGGGATTGAAACTGGGTCCGCTGCATTGCAGACAGATTCTTTACCTGCTGAGCCATCAGGGAATTAGAGAACAATAAAATATTTACTAGAACTCCATGGACAGAGGAGCTTGGTGGGCTGTAGTCCATTGGCTCACAAAGAGTCAAACACAACTGAGCAACTAATACACATGCACAAAGTATTTACTGAGGTGACATGCAATGACAAAGAGGAGGTTGGCATCACACTATTCCGCTGTTTCCAGTTTGCACACCAAGCTCAGTAAGCCCTGCCTTATCTTCCAAATTCTTCTTCTCATCCTCAGAGCTGCCAGTTTTCCTCCCTCGTTTTTCCCATCTGCACTCTGTCTTCTTGCTTCTGCCTTAGATTTTCTAGATCTGTATCTGGGATTCTCAATTCTCAGTTTTTCCTTTCTTAGGCAGAGCAGTGTAGTGCTGTAACAGTTTTAAATTCAAACTTTGATACTCCCACTCACTAGTTAAAACTGCCTACAGTAACATCAAATTATTATACGAGGAACAAAAGTTTTACTTCTGTTTAACAAATAGAAATTCCTCCAGATACCAAAATTTGCTTTCCTTAGAAAGCAGTGAAAAAGAAAACCTGACAAATCTACTGTGAGCAAATGACCGTGGCAAAATGCAAAATAAGCAATTTCTTACTTGGCCTGCATAGGAGAGGGGCCCATTTACATCCTTCCACTGTGTAAAGAGGGCTTCCATTGTGGCTCAACTGGTAAAAGAATCTGCCTACAATTCAGAAGACCTGGGTTTGATCGATCCCTGGGTTGGGGAGGTCTCCTGGAGAAGAGAAAAGCTACCCACTCCAGAGGATGAGACGGTTGGATGGCATCACCAAGTTGATGGATGTGAATGTGAGTAAGCTCTGGCAGTTGGTGATGGACAGGAAGTCTGGCGTGCTGCAGTCCATGGGGTCGCAGAGAGTTGGACATGACCGAACTGAACTGATGATTGTGTAAAGAATTGTTTTAATGTGTATAGTTGAGTTAAAATAATTCCCATTTATTTTAGCAAGTCTTGTGGAGGGAATTTTGGGCATGACTTTACTAGCGTGTGAGATGAGTGCAATTGTTCGGTAGTTTGAGCATTCTTTGGCATTGCCTTTCTTTGGGGTTGAAATGAAGACTGACTTTTTCCAGTCCTGTGGCCACTGCTGAGTTTTCCAAATTTGCTGGCATATTGAGTGCAGCACTTTCACAGCATCATCTTTCTTTTTTTTTTTTTTTTATTTTACAATATTATATTGGTTGGTTAAAAACACCAATACAGCACACTAACGCATATATATGGAATTTAGAAAGCATCATCTTTCAAGATTTTAAATAGCTCAACTGGAATTCCATCACCTCTACTAGCTTTGTTCGTAGTGATGCTTTCTAAGGCCCACTTGACTTCACATTCCAGGATGTCTGGCTCTAGGTCAGTGATCACGTTATCGTGAGTATCTTGGTCGTGAAGATCTTTTTTGTACAGTTCTTCTGTGTATTCTTGCCACCTCTTCTTAATATCTTCTGCTTCTGTTAGGTCCATACCATTTCTGTTCTTTATCGAGCCCATCTTTGCATGAAATGTTCCCTTGGAATCTCTAATTTTCTTGAAGAGATCTCTTGTTTTTCCTATTCTGTTGTTTTCCTCTATTTCTTTGCATTGATTGCTGAGGAAGGCTATCTTATGTCTCCTTGCTATTCTTTGGAACCCTGCATTCAGATGCTTATATCTCTCCTTTTCTCCTTTGCTTTTCACTTCTCTTCTTTTCACAGCTATTTGTAAGGCCTCCTCAGACAGCCATTTTGCTCTTCTGCATTTCTTTTCCATGGGGATGGTCTTGGTCCCTGTCTCCTGTACAATGTCGTGAACCTCCGTCCAGAGTTCATCAGGCACTCTATCTATCAGATCTAGTCCCTTAAATCTATTTCTCACTTCCACTGTATAATCATAAGGGATTTGATTTAGGTCATACCTGAATGGTCTAGGGGTTTTCCCTACTTTCTTCAATTTAAGTCTGAATTTGGCAATGAGGAGTTCATGATCTGAGCCACAGTCAGCTCCTGATCTTGTTTTTGCTAACTGTATACAGCTTCTCCATCTTTGGCTGCAAAGAATATAATCAATCTGATTTCGGTGTTGACCATCTGGTGATATCCATGTGTAGAGTCTTCTCTTGTGTTGTTGGAAGAGGGTGTTTGCTATGACCAGTGTGTTCTCTTGACAAAACTCTATTAGCCTTTGCCCTGCTTCATTCCATGCTCCAAGGCCAAATTTGCCTGTTACTCCAGGTGTATCTTGATGTCCTACTTTTGCATTCCAGTCCCCTCTAATGAAAAGGACAACTTTTTTGGGTGTTAGTTCTAAAAGGTCTTGTAGGTCTTCAAAGAAAGGCAATGCCAAAGAATGCTCAAACTACTGCACAATTGCAGTCATCTCACATGCTAGTAAAGTCATGCTCAAAATTCTCCAAGCCAGGCTTCAGCAATATGTGAACTGTGAACTCCCAGATGTTCAAGCAGGTTTTAGAAAAGGCAGAGGCACCAGAGATCAAATTGTCAACATCTGCTGGATCATGGAAGAAGCAAGAGAGTTCCAGAAAACATCTATTTCTGCTTCATTGACTATGCCAAAGCCTTTGACTGTGTGGATCACAAGAAACTGTGGAACATTCTGAAAGAGATGGGAATCCCAGACCACCTGACATGCCTCTTGAGAAACCTGTATGCAGGTCAGGAAGCAACAGTTAGAAGTGGACATGGAACAACAGACTGGTTCCAAATAGGAAAAGGAGTACGTCAAGGTTGTATAGTGTCACCCTGCTTATTTAACTTCTATGCAGAGTACATCATGAGGAACGCTGGGCTGGAAGAAGCACAAGCTGGAATCAAGGTTGCTGGGAGAAATATCAATAACCTCAGATATGCAGATGACACCACCCTTATGGCAGAAAGTGAAGAGGAACTCAAAAGCCTCTTGATGAAAGTGAAAGAGGAGAGTGAAAAGGTTGGCTTGAAGCTCAACATTCAGAAAACGAAGATCATGGCATCTGGTCCCATCACTTCATGGGAAATAGATGGAAAAACAGTGGAAACAGTGTCAGACTTTATTTTTTTGGGTTCCAAAGTCACTGCAGATGCTGACTGCAGCCATGAAATTAAAAGACGCTTGCTCCTTGGAAGGAAAGTTATGACCAACCTAGACTGCATATTAAAAAGCAGAGACATTACTTTGTCAACAAAGGTCCGTCTAGTCAAGGTTATGGTTTTTCCCGTGGTCATGTATGGATGTGAGAGTTGGACTGTGAAGAAAGCTGATCGCTGAAGAATTGATGCTTTTGAACTGTGGTGCTGGAGAAGACTCCTGAGAGTCCCTTGAACTGCAAGGAGATCCAACCAGTCCATTCTAAAGGAGATCAGTCCTGGGTGTTCATTGGAAGGACTGATGCTAAAGCTGAAGCTGTAATACTTTGGCCACCTCATGTGATGGGTTGACTCACTGGAAAAGACTCTGATGCTGGGAGGGATTGGGGGCGGGAGGAGAAGGGGACGACAGAGAATGAGATGGCTGGTTGGCATCACCTACTCGATGGACATGAATTTGAGTGAACTCCGGGAGTTGGTGATGGACAGGGAGGCCTGGCGTTCTGTGATTCATGGGGTCGCAAAGAGTCGGACCCGACTGAGCGACTGAACTAACTGAACTGTACTGTGGAGTGAAGTCCTGGAGATTTTCAACTGTGCAGCCTCTCACATTTCCATAGATACTGTGCTAATGAACAATGTCCGTTCAGAGATCTTTGACAGCAGTAAATGGCATATGACATCTGCCATTTAACTTACACCTGCCCCCATCTGAACACTTTCTGTCCAAGGATTTCTCTACTGATGCTACAATGGTAGGGTGGGAGCAGGAGGGCAAGGTAGGGTTGTAAAGCAGGGTACTGTGGGAATTGCCTCTGGGCTCACAGGCACAACTCAGAAGTTAAGTGAATTCCAGTCTTAGAGAGTGAATCTTTTTTTTTTTATTGGAGGCAAATTACTTTACATTAATATATTGGTTGGTTTTGCCATACATTGACACAAATCTGCCCCGGGTGTACATGTGTTCCCCTTTTTGAACCCCCCTCCCACCTCCCTCTTCCCCATATCCTCCCTCCATGTCATCCCCGTACACGCCCTCCCCCCCAAGCATCCTGTATCATGCGTCGAACCTGGACTGGTGTTCATTTCACATATGATAATATACATACTACAGTGCCATTCTCTCGAATCATCCCACATTCACCCTCTCCCACAGAGTTGCAAAGACTGTTCTATACACCTATGTCTCTTTTGCTGTCTCGTATACAGGGTTAAGGTTGCTACTGCTAAGTCACTTCAGTCGTGTCCGACTCTGTGCGACCCCATAGACGGCAGCCCACCAGGCTCCCCCGTCCCTGGGATTCTCCAGGCAAGAACACTGGAGTGGGTTGCCATTTCCTTCTCCAATGTGTGAAAGTGAAAGTGAAGTCGCTCAGTCGCATCCGACCCCCAGCGACCCCACGGACTGCAGCCCACCAGGCTCCTCCATCCATGGGATTTTCTAGGCAATAGTACTGGAGTGGCTTGCCATTGCCTTCTCCGGGGTTAAGGTTACCATCTTTCTAAATTCCATATATATGCGTTAGTATGCTGTATTGATGTTTTTCTTTCAGGCTGACTTCACTCTGTATAATAGGCTCCAATTTCATCCACCTCATTAGAACTGATTTAAATGCATTCTTTTTGATAGCTGAAAAATACTCCATTGTGTATATGTACCAAAGCTTTCTTATCCATTCATCTGCAGATGGACATCTAGGTTGCTTCCATATCCTGGCTATTATAAACAGTGCTGCAATGAACATTGGAGTACATGTGTTTCTTTCAATTCTGGTTTCCTCGGTGTGTACGACCAGGAGTGCGATTGCTGGTAAATAGGAGACCAGATGGTGAATGAATGCTTCCTTTTGTATCCTCTTCTTCCCAAAGACAGTCTCCTATCTGAGAAGATGGACTTCTTCTCAGAAGGTCCTGTGGGATAAAGCAGTCAGTCACCCCCACTGTAGCCAACTCCATCATGTGTCTTTCTGTTGGTTATCTCAGCTTTTCCACTCCATTCACTGCCCCCAGTTCCTGCTACCTGGATCCCACTCCCTGAGAAGAAATTCATCTTTGTTTCTGCTTCTATTTTCAAGGGAGCCAAGCCAAGATACTGATCACAAAAAAGAGGATAAGATTGGGAAAATAACAATATTGTAAGCTCAAATTTTGCTTACTTTGAAGTGTTTTATATACATGAGTTGAAGGACTGTAACATTCTTTGAAATATTAGAAAAGTCTTGTTATTTTAAATTTTCCCCTCAAAGATTGAAAAAAATCCATTAGTTTATTGGAAAATCAAAAAAAATGTAAAGCATTTATAGAAGATAAAAATTAATTGAGATTATATTATAAGAGAATCAAGAGCAAGGAAGCCATTTCTTCAGATCCATCCGAAACCTACTTTTATCTTTCCATCTCCACTGTTTAGACCAAGGTACCTTCTTCTCTTACTGGGGTTCTACTTGGTCTCTTTGCTTTGCTCTTCAGTTCAGTTCAGTTCAGTTCAGTCGCTCAGTCGTGTCCGACTCTTTGCGACCCCATGAATCACAGCACGCCAGGCCTCCCTGTCCATCACCAACTCCTGGAGTTCACTCAAACTCATGTCCATCAAGTCGGTGATGCCATCCAGCCATCTCATTCTCTGTCATCCCTGTCTCCTCCCACACCCAATCCCTCCCAGCATCAGACTCTTTTCCAGTGAGTCAACTCGTTGCATGAGGTGCAATTCCTTCTCTATGCTTTTCCCACCTTAAAACTTTTGCAGTTTCTGTTCCCTCTGCCCTGGATGCTTCTTACCTGCTTCCTTCCATGAGTGTCTCCTTTTAATTCACTTTAAACATCATTTTCTCAGATGAGAGCAACTTCTGCCTTCCTGGTCTAAAGTTAACCTCCTGTTCTGGAGGTTAGACTGTTCTGTTCTGGTCACCTCCCATCATTTCCTGTTCCAGTACCTGTTACTTTTTTCTTGGAACTTACCAAGCCCATTACATTGTCTTTTTGCTTCCATATTAATGGTTGTTTCTCCCATTAGAATATCAGTGCTATAAGGGCGGGAACCTGGTCTGTTTTCTTTATTGACCTATCTTGGGTTTTTAGCACAGTTTGTGACACATAGGACAGGAGCCTTTTCTTAGGACTTTTCACTCAGTCATCAAGCACTGTGTCAACTATGGAGCTAGATACTGGCAGTCAAGAGGAAGGAGATAGGACCCTACCTTCCAAGAGTTCTGAGTAGAGAAGAGCATGTGTTTCTATTTCCTGATTCATAGTTTGATCATTTGTGGTACATATTTTATTTTTTTACTATTAGACTTTAGCATGCTGAATGCAGGATCTCAATCATCTTTGTACCTTGAGGCTAGCATATACCACGAAAATAAAATCACATTTTTGATAGCATTTAAAAATTCTGCAGGAGCTTTTATAAATATGAGAAGTTATTATTATTTTAAAATGACTATTATTTATTGGCCAGCAGGGCTCGTTAACTGTTCCTAAGGACCAAATGAAAGTCTATGTGAAAGGGTGAAAGATCATAATGTTGGTGAAAAAGAAGAGTCAGAATGGATGATAGGCAAGGTGATTAAAAAAAAGTTTAGGTTTGAAGGTCAAATCACATACTGCTGTAAGGATGTTATTCTCTTCATTTTCTTTCCTGTAACTTAGACTAATTTAGTAATAATCATTTCTTTAGATGTATGCAGTAAGTTAAATAATGAATCTGATGCAATTTCAACACTTGAGAACAAAAAGTTCACAAAACATAGCATGTTTGTCTACTTGAAAATTTACCTCATTATTTTCCAGCTTCAGTGTGAGAAGGTCACACCAATTAATTAAAAAACATAGAGTCAGCAGCAATCATTTAGTTGTGATCCTTTGGAAGAAGGTATTCGTGTACCATTTTCACTGATGTGAGCTGTAGAGCCTGGAAATATCACGCACCTGTAATTTTATTAATTATTAACGAAGACCAATATAAATAATGCATTTCCTATTGTGTTTACTAAACCAGTGGGGTTCAGTATAGCCTGAGATAATATTGCTGCCTAAGACAAAGAATTCCAGCTGCTCATTACCTGATAGTTTGCCAAAAAAGGGATCTGGCTACAGATTTGCAAAAATTCTGTCTGTGAGCTATCACTTAATAAATACAGTTTAATGATAATGAAGTGAGTTACTAAGATGAAAGTCCTTGATGGCAGTGGGCCATGCTTATGGAATTCGCTGCTGTCACCATGTTCTCTACCATCCTGAAGACACTGGCTTGATAGAGTGGTAGAATACTCATTTGAAGACTAATTTACCATGCCTGTTAGGTGGCAGTTCCTTGCAGAGTTCCCTAGAAGGCTGTATATGCTCTGAAATCAGCATACAATATATGGTGCTGTTTTTTCCATAGCCAGGATTTGAGGATTCAGGAATCAAGGTGTGGAATGGAATGGCACTACTCTGTATTACCTGCAGTAACCTACTAGTAAAATTTTTGCTATCTGTTCATTTAACTTTATGCTGGCCTAGGGGTCATAATTCCAAAGGGTGGAATGCTTCTACCAGGACAATGATTCAATTAAACTGGAGGTTAAGTTCTGGACACTTTGGACTCCTCATGACTCTGACTCAGCAATCGAAGAAGGGTGTTATTGTGCTGGTTGGGATGATTGATCCTGATTTTCAAAGGGAACTTGGATTACCAGTCTACAATGGATGTAAGGAAGAGTATATCTGGAATAAAGGGGATCTCTTAGGTTTTCGCTTAGTATTGCCATGAGTATTACTATTTAGTATTACTAAAACTTAGCATAATATGGTCAAGAGAAATTACAGCAACCATATCCAAATAGAACTAATGGCCTAGACCCTTCAGGAATGAAGGTTGAATCACCCTGCCAGGTAAAGAGTCATGACCAACTGAGGTGCTTGGCAAAGGAAGAGAATACAAAATGACTGGTAGAAGAAAGTAGTTATAAGCTACAATCACATGACCAGTTATAAAAATGAGGACTGTAATGGTTATGAATATTTACTCTTTATTTTTTACGGATATGTTTGTGTGTGTAGTATGTATGCACAACATCTTTCTTTCCTGTATTATTCCCTTATCATGTAAGGTAAGATATATTGACTTGATATCAATATTTAAATATTGTTGATTTTACATCATAGTATTTAAGTAATTGGATATCAGGAGAAGAGTAAACATCACTCAAGGACTTTACCTCTTTTTCTGGGAAAGGTATTAGTGCATTTTTTGTTGTATGTAGGATAGTTGTATTGATATGTTAAGTGGAATTATGGCCTTATTATCTGAAGATTAAATATGGTTTGTTATTGTTTAGTTACTAAGTCATGTCTGACTCTTTGCAATCCCTTGGACTGTAGACTACCAGGCTCCTATGTCCATGGCCCCAGGCAAGAATACTGGAGTGGGTTGCCATTTCCTTCTCCAGGGGATGTTTCTGACACAGGGATCGAGCCTGTATCTCCTGCATTGGCAGGCAGGTTCTTTTCCACTGCACCACCAGGGTGATGCTTATGGCTGCTAAGTTGACAAGGTGGTGGTTCAGTTGCTAAGTCGTGTCCTACTCTTGCGACCCCATGGACTGTAGCCAGGCTCCTCTGTCCATGGGCTTCTCTAGGCAACAATACTGGAGTAGGTTGCCATTTCCTTCTCCAGAGGATCTTCCCAACCCAGGAATCAAACCTGGACCTCCTGTATTGCAGGCAGATTCTTTACCAACTGAGCTATGTGCTTAGTGGCTCAAGTTGACAAGGGGTGGACTCGTAATAGTTAATTTCATGTGTCAGCTTGACTGGGCTAAGGAATGCCCAGATAGCTAGTAAAACATTTTTTCTGATGTGTCTCTGAGGGTGTGTCCAGAAGAGATTAACATTTGAATCAGTAATTGAGTAAAGAAGATGGCCCTCCTCAGTGTGGGTGGTATCATCCAATTTGTTGAGAGCCTGAAGAGAACAAAAAGGCAGAGGAAGAGTGGGTTCACTTTCTCTGCTTGAGCTGAGACATCATCTTTTGCCCTCTGACATCAGTGCTCCTGGTTCCTGGGCTTTTGGACTCAGACTAGAACTTACATCATCAGGCCCTCAGCCCCCTGATTCTCAGGCTTGTAGACTCAAAGTGAACTATACCATTGGCTTTCTTGGGTATCCAACTTGAAGACAGCACATCTTATTTGTCTTTATATTTGTGTGACCCAGTTCCTCATAATAAATCTCTTTTTATGTATCTGTCTATATTCTATTGGTTCTATTTCTCTGGAGAACCCTAATATAGTGTGTATGTCTGTATGTTTATGGAGCCAGTATTTGATACAGAAAAAAAGCCACTAAGCATCTTAGTAATAAAATGGAAATAAAGAATAAAATGTAATTAAAGGATATTATCCAGTCAGAAATCATAGAATGATAATAAAGTTGCCTTTGGATCAAAAGAACCTGAGCACAACCCAAATGCTGAACATAAGGACAAAGAGTTCCCTTGTTTTCATTTCCTCTATAAGCTTCCCTGATGATGTCACTCACTTCCAGAGCTCCAGCCCAGATACCAGTGCATAAACGTGAGCTAGAAGAGAAACTTTCAGCAAATGTTTACCATTTAATGTTCTTTGAAAGACCCTTCTCCCGTGCTCTGAACAGGCCTGTAAACATCTCCTGTGGATATTCTGGTTCCTCAGACTCTGCCCACCCCAACCTGGATCCATCACCTCCCCTCGCAACCTTGTGCCTCAGTGCCTCTACCATCCAGCCAATCCTCCACCACAAGCCCCAGGGTCACCATTTACTCCTCATATTTGGTTGTTCATTGACACCTGTTGCTTATGCCTTAGAACTGTCTTTTGCATGCAAGCCTCTGTCCTCTCACCCTCCCTTTCCCCTGCCTTAGTTCAGACTCTCGTCAACAGTGTCCAACAGATCTATGCTTCCCAATCCTTCTTAATTTCTCTCCATCTGCCATTGCTGCTGCCAGAGCAGTTCCCTAGACTGCAGACCACTGGTGATCCTCAGACTCCTCATCATGTCACACAAGTCCCTTCACAGCCAGGTTTCCATACCCTGCCCGGTGACACCTATTCACTCTTCCTAAAGCCCAGTTCCTGGGAATTCTTAATCATTCTCCCAATATGCTCTGGTGGCTCAGATGGTGAAGAATCCACCTGAAATGTGGGAGACCTGGGTTCCATCCCTGGGTTGGGAAGATCCCCTGGAGGAGGGCATGGCAACCCACTCCAGTGTTCTTGCCTGGAGAATCCCCATGGACAGAGGAGCCTGGTGGGCTACAGTCCACGGGGTCGCAAAGAGTTGGACATGATTGGGCAACTGAACAACAAATATATCAGGCTCCTCTACACTTCCACTACTTTGAACCTGCGATTTCCGCTGCTTGGAATTCCTCTTTTCCTTCTTCCTGCATTCTCCTTGAAGTCTCCTCCGAATGGATGGCTGTCTTAGGTATTGGTTAAGACGATAGCCTCTGGAGACAGATAGTCTGGGTTGAAATCCTCCTATGACTTGCAGGAAGATCTCAGGCATGTCACTTAACTTTCCTGGTCTTGTTTTCTATGTCCGTATATGGAAAGGTCTATAATGATAACTATATCATAAGTCTCCTATGAGAGTTAAATGATAAAATGTGTAAACTGCCTTATCATGCTTCACAAGCAGGTTTTCACATCCCTTCTTAGCACAGCAAATGTGTAATAAATGTCAGATACTGTACTATATTTTCTTCAGAGTCCTAGACACTGGGGATACAAAGTGACCATGTTGTTGAATAAGTCTGTTGTAACTAAAGTGCAAAATTATATTTTTGTTCCCTTCATTTTAAAAACTTTCTCAGCCACTGGATGAGAACCCATTAAGTCCTATAGGTATTTTGTCCATTCTTGAGGAAATGACATTCTTTTATTCACCTAAGTCACAAATGCTGTCTCAAATCAGTGGAGTTTCCAGTTTAAAATATGATTAAAGCTTTAAACTTGATTTAGAGCTATTTCTTTTCTTTGCTCCAGCTCTGCCTGAAATCCTACAGTGGGAGAGTGAGTGTGGTGCAGGATAATGATGAGGAAAACACAGCCCTATTTTTCAAGTTCACTGGTTTTTGCAGGGACAGATGAGTGGTAGATAGGATTACAGTGTGACAAATGCTGTAATAGAGGTATGCTATGCTTATTTAACTTCTATGCAGAGTACATCATGAGGAACGCTGGGCTTGAAGAAGCACAAGCTGGAATCAAGATTGCTGGGAGAAATATCAATAACCTCAGATATGCAGATGACACTACCCTTATGGCAGAAAGTAAAGAGGAACTCAAAAGCCTCTTGATGAAAGTGAAAGAGGAGAGTGAAAAGGTTGGCTTGAAGCTCAACATTCAGAAAACAAAGATCATGGCATCTGGTCCTATCACTTCATGGGAATTAGATGGAAAAACAGTGGAAACAGTGTCAGACTTTATTTTTTTGGGCTCCAAAATCACTGCAGATGCTGATTGCAGCCATGAAAGTAAAAGACGCTTACTCCTTGGAAGGAAAGTTATGACCAACCTTGATAGTATATTAAAAAGCAGAGACATTACTTTGCCAACCAAGGTCCGTCTAGTCAAGGCTATGGTTTTTCCCGTGGTCATGTATGGATGTGAGAGTTGGACTGTGAAGAAAGCTGATCGCCGAAGAATTGATGCTTTTGAACTGTGGTGTTGGAGAAGACTCTTGAGAGTCCCTTATACTGCAAGGAGATCCAACCAGTCCATTCTAAAGGAGATCAACCGTGGATGTTCATTGGAGGGACTGATGCTAAAGCTGAAACTGCAATACTTTGGCCACCTCATGCGACAAGTTGACTCACTGGAAAAGACTCTGATGCTGGGAAAGGTTGGGGGCGGGAGGAGAAGGGGACGATGGAGAATGAGATGGCTGGATGGCATCACCGACTCTGTGGACATGAGTTTGAGTGTACTCCGGGAGTTGGTGATGGACAGGGAGGCCTGGCATGCTGTGGTTCATGGGGTCGCGGAGAGTCGGACACGACTGAGTGACTGAACTGAACTGAACTGATGGGTGTAGCAAAGCAGAAGAAGGGTGCTGAAATCAAGCTGTGACATGAGGGTTTCCTGTAAGAGATGAAACTTGACGAAAGCTCAGCTGCACAGGACTGGTGATGGTTCCTTAAGGAGGAAGTAGAGTGTGCAGGGCAGGGAAAAGAATCACTTACCAAAGAGATTGGGTTTGCCATAGATCCCAAGGGAGTTAACTTTTGTCAGTTATGCTGCTAAGATGCATATAACCACACAATGCAGATTTGGAGTATGGCTTAAATATAGATGAGATTATGGGATTAAATCAGACATGGAAGATTATGGGTTGAGATTCTGGGTTCCATGACTTACTAGCCAATCTTGGGCAAGTTGCTAAACCGATTTGAGCCCTAGTTTCTACATCTGACCTGGAGGGATTATTACTCACCTCAAAGTGTTTAAATTTCAATGAGAAAATACATATGCAGAGTCGTTTGTAGTATCCTATTGGTTCTGTTTCTCTGTAGAACCCTAATACAGGGTATGTTTGTGTATGTCTATATGGCTATGGAGCTAGTATTTTACTTAGTTTGGGCTTTATTATTAGTTCATTTACTGAAACTGTCTCCACTCCCTGCTTTTACTTTATATTGAGGACAGATTGGAGCAGCAGAAGCTATATGGCCGACTCAAGAATAGTTCTTTCAGGTATTGAGACATCATGAACCTGAGTTAGCATATTGGTAGTGGGGTGGAAGAAAAACCACGTAAAGGTGGAAACACTTTCCTAAAATAAAGAGACTAGCTATATCTGTTGCCACAGTTAATTTCAGTTACATTTTTATTTGGCCACTCACTGATTGTATTTGTTTTTCTGACTCGAGGACCTAAAAACTTCATGGTATTTAAATGTACCTTTGTACACAATCTGAGATCTTCAAAGAGAAGAATCATCAAAAAATGATTTCTACATTTAAACAAGCCCCACCTAGGAGATTATAACCTAGGGGCAGAATTACTTTATTAGCTGAGCCAAAGATTGGTAGAGTAAGACTACTTCAGGTGAAGAGGTGGCATGTGATTTTTAATTGCTTTTGATTTCTAACAGTTTATCTCAACTTTACTAAAATAGACGTCCATTTACTCTGAAGAACTCTTCCTAGAAAGGTGGAGCTGTGAGGTCAATCCAAATAGAGAATAATTATCAGAAGAATTTAGTGGGAATTACACCAGAGGATTCAGAAAATCTGTTTTTTTTTTTTTTTCTGGCTGTTTCACTGACTAGTTAGATAACTGGAAAGTTTGCTTGTAGGATAAATAAATATGGTAAAATGAATATGGAACATGAATGGTGATGTAATTGATAATGTATTTCCTTTTGTATTCTCTCCCTTATCTCTTTGTTTACTTCATTGTCTTTTACCCATTAAACTACTAAGTCTCAACTGTTACCAGAGGTCCATATCACATGAAGAGTCTTATCATGTGATATCACTTATCACATGAAGAGAATTACACAGTTTTGTAAGACTGAAGGTAGTCTGCCAACATGAGAGTGTGGATGAGATTACATTACTGGTTCTTTTTATGTGACCTTCTTTTGTTGTTAATGTCAAACCAGAATTTCTTTTAGTGACTTTAATTTAGAAACTCACTTTTCTTAGTGAAAAGCCTTTCACATAAATAATATAGTTTAAAAAATCATAAATATTTACCAGTTTTATACATACATATGAATAACATTTCTAGTGCTTTTGATGACAGAGTAGCTTAAAGCAGGACGATGTTTCATGATAATTATTTGTGTTACCTGTTGCTGAATTTCTTAGCAAATAGTACCATTCTTGGTTTGTGACTTAGGGGACAGTAGAGAGTCAATAACTGATGTGAATTGAACGTGAAAATTAGGATGCTTGTTTTCTGGTTGATTGCTTTAGTTCTGATTTGATTTGTTTATACCAAAGTAAGTGAACATGTAGTAATCCACATGGAAATTTAATATCCTGTCTTTACAGTACAAAATTAGAGTGGGAAACTGAAGTTTTTGGTAAAACATTCTATATTAATATCATACCAGAATACTTTTTTCTGGGTGTCTAGAAATATGGTCCTGTTACAAGATTTATAGACAGAGAAGTCCCAACCCAAATCTGTGCTTTCAAAAATGTGTATTTTCATGGTATGAGCTGAAGACGAAGAGGGAGGCTTTCTAGCTAGCAGTAGTGGCTGAGGTATTATGGCATTTTAAACAATCTTGCATGGCCCAGTTGCTAATAAATCCTGTTTACTTTCACCAAGTACACAGGAGATTGGGACATGACACTAAGTTAATTATGAGTGCAGGACTTTCCAAAATAACACTGGGTTGAAGACAGGTTGACATTTTCATTAACGTCATGGGTCAGAAAGGTGAGCTAATTTGGGATCATGTAAATTTGGAGTCCCTTGGACTTCAAGGAGATCCAACCAGTCCATTCTAAGGGAGGTCGATCCTGGGTGTTCACTGGAAGGACTGATGCTAAAGCTGAAACTCCAATACTTTGGCCACCTCATGCGAAGAGTTGACTCACTGGAAAAGACTCTGATGCTGGGAAGGATTGGGGGCAGGAGGAGAAGGGGACAACAGAGAATGAGATGGCTGGATGGCATCACCGACTCGATGGACATGAGTTTGAGTGAACTCCGGGAGCTGGTGATGAACAGGGAGGTCTGGCGTGCTGTGATTCATGGGGTCGCAAAGAGTTGGACACGACTGAGAAACTGAACTGAACTGAAATTTGGAATGCAGTTTTATGTTCTGTGCAGTGGAACCGTAAGGGCCTTAAGGGCATCTGGTTTAAGATGCAACCCTCTGATCAGGTTGGTTGGCCCTAGAATGTCACAGAGTGCTCCATGTGCAGGGCCTGAGCTAGTCACAGGGCTGAAGAACCATTTAGAGGTGACCAGTCCCAGATAATGTGCTCAGCAGCCAGCTCCCTGTCTTCAAGGTGCACGTGTGTATACGTGCCTGTGTGCATGCACCCCAGTGAATGCATACACACACACACAGTGGTGTGCAAACAAAAGGCTTGAGAAAAGACTAAGAAAGCATGTTTTTCACTCTTTTCTGTGACTTAATAGCTATTTACTCTAGAGTGGATCACCTTGAGTGCTGGGTAACTGCCTTTTGCCCCCCTGGACGTACTCTCTGTCCTTCTCTGACCTTCTCTCTGTCCCAGGGGGCTGGGGATCACATCAGAAAGCTTCCTAGTCTTCTGGTTTTCTTTGGGTTTGGTAAATGCTGAGCCCCAGCAGGAGTCTGGAGGGAGTTTGTATCTTTTTCTGTGAGCTCACCTTGGGCTGACCTTGTCCCTCAAATAAAGGTCATAAGTACCCTTAGGCCTTTTATCCCTATGTGACCCTCCTTACTGTCCCATTTGTCCCTCACCCCCATAGTCCCTACCTTCCTTACATGCTGAGGATTTTCCTTTGATAAATAGTCTCTTTACTAAACTCTCTTTGAATTATCTTGATTTGGTTGAACCGTTTGTTTCCTGCTCGCACCCTGTCAGGTATATTTAATGGACTTTCATGAGAAAATCTCTTAAGATAGGTCTCTGTTCATCAAAGAAGGGCCCATGGTGGGTCACTGATGACTATCATCAGCTCAGCTGGGGGGTGGGGAGCATGATGTTCAGAACTGGCCATTTCACAAGTCTCCTCTTGTGCTAAAGATTCTGTAACTGTAGGTATAAGAAACTGAAGGAAGCCTATTGCCTTTTGGGGAATCTGGACTGGGATGATTAGACAAATGCAGTTCAAAGCAAGGCACAAGTCAGGCATGCGTATGGAAACCAGTGGTGATTCCACACACATTGAATCTTCCTATAAATAGTGCCTTTCAAATCCTGTTTGTTATTTTCAGTGTTGGCTTAGTTTTCACCAAGTATTGTTTTTATGTTGTGTTAATTAGAGATTACTCTTTTCTTAAATACAGATTATAAAAAAAATACACTAGTTAGGCAGTCGTCATTTTGCAATATGTATAATACTTATTGCCAACTAGCAGTATTTAAAACCATCCCTAGGGTTCTGGGTATTTTCTTTGAATGGCAGTTCTTTTTATTTTCCCATCTACTCAGGTTAAAACAGAAACCATTCATATGCATGAACTTTGTCTGATAGTGATACCACTGAGCTTTCTTATAAATTGTCCAAGAGTGAACATATTGTCAGAAAAGCCAAATGTGCCTATTTCAGCCCTCACTGTGGTGAGACTTATAAGATGATTTGGGGTCACCTTTCTCCTAGTTAGGTTTTTGTCCAGTTTCATTTTCTAAAATTATCAATGACCAGAAGTTACAGTCCACAGGGTAGATAACAACTTTAAAGGAATTTTTGTGTTAGAAAAAGTTACTTGAGCATTCCTGTTAAGCTATCTAATCTTGGTGGAATTTGATCCTTTGAACATGTCAGTAATTGATAGAATTTGACAGGTGCTGCAGGTGTCTTTTTCTGTTTTTTTAAAGATGCTTCATTCAGGGCCTTATATCATGGTTCTCCTCTCAAAGCTGTGACCCAGAGCATCTTCACATTTGCCCACAGGAAAAGCTAAACCTACTAGTTACTAGGCAAAGACACATTACATGACCATAGGATACTAACATGCTTGGTTATGTTATCTTTGGGATGATACAATGAGGTTTGTAGGGGAAGTGCTTTATCTTAATTTATGGATGAAAACTCTGAGGCAGAGAAGTGTTATTATCAGGCAGCATTGGATTATTAATTCTCAATTAATTTTCATTTTAATGTTATTCATATTTAACCCATAATATGCCACATAGTTTCAGAGAAGGCAATGGCAAGCCACTCCAGTACTCTTGCCTAGAAAATCCCATGGATGGAGGAGCCAGGTAGGCTGCAGTCCGTGGGGTCGCTATGGGTCGGACACGACTGAGCGACTTCACTTTCACACATTGGAGAAGGAAATGACAACCCACTTCAGTGTTCTTGCCTGGAGAATCCCAGGGACAGGGGAGCCTGGTGGGCTTCCGTCTATGGGGTCACACAGAGTTGGACACGACTGAAGTGACTTAGCAGCAGCAGCAGCAGCATGTGACATAGTTAACTCTAGGAGAGCATTCCCCATTCATGTTTAGGTTCCTAAAAAAGGTCTAGTAGTTGAAGATAATGCTCTGCACTTTGAAGCTTCTCAATATTTTTAATGCTATTTTTTTCATCTCTATGTTCCAATTGTGAGCATCAATATGATCTGGTGCTTTGAGATGAGGCATAGACGATTACATAGGCTTGGAATTTTGTATTCCTCACTAATCCCTTCCTGGTCTCTTTCATGTGGATTTTTCTCCACTTGAGCATTGTATTTGGATTTTAGAACACATGGGTCATAGCACCACAGTAAACAAAAAATAGAAATTTGTATGGATGACTTTGCCAAGTCTAAGCCTCTTTGTTCCAATAAACAAGTTTTCCTTTGGCATGTTGTATCAGAAGACTTGTTTTGTACTACCTTCATATCCTCTGCAGAAAATGTATGTAAGAAGATCTCATCTGGAAAGTCTAGCATAATTATACTAATTAGCAATAAAAAGGAGATGGACCTGCTGATCCCAGAGATCCTCTCAGCTTTAACAGCCTGGAATTTCAAGTATTGACAAAGAATTTTGATCTCCAAATGATTGTGCTCTTGTGTGTTGAGCAGAGAGCAAAGGGGCATGAGGAAGGAGGGTTTCAATGTTCATGTGACCTAAGAGATGAAGGTTGAGAGAGAGCTATGTCAGGATGAAGACGCCATGATGAAAAATACTATGGAAGCAAGGTTAGAGGAATCACAGTCATAAAGATGAAGTTTGGGTGAAAATGGAGATACTTACACGGACCTGGAAGAGAGGAACAAGAAACCAAGATGTCAGCATAGTGTTACGTTCTGGAATCCAGAGATTTAGATCTCTGCTCTGCTCTCAACTGTACATCTGTCTCTGCCGAGGAGCACACGCACCTCAGAGCAGGGGTTTCCAACCTTACTTGGATATTAGAACACTAGACTCACCTGGGGTGTTTTGAAAAAATACAGGTGGCCAGCCCACTTTAGGACTGTTTAGTCTGAGTCAGGAACTTGTGGTGGGGGCCAGGGGGTGGTGGATGAAGGAGAGAGGCTTGAGAGCCTGGTTTGAAAGCTGTAGGTTGATAGTTATGATTCTCATATTTTTGTGTGTCAAAATCATCTGGGATGTTTGTTTTGTTTTTTTTTTAATCTTTATTAATCTCTTTTATTTCTTTTCCTTTTTTTTTTACTTTACAATATTGTATTGGTTTTGTCATACATTGACATGAATCCGCCCTGGGCGTACATTTGTTCACCATCTTGAGATTGCTGAGCTGTACCCTTATTGAGAGTAAAAAGTGAAAATGAAAATCATTCAGTTGTGTCTGACACTTTGCGACTTCATGGCCTATACAATCCATGGAATTCTCTAGGCCAGAATACTGGAGTGGGGTATCCTTTCCCTTCTCCAAGGGATCTTCCCAACATTAGGTCAAATAGTTTGTCCACAGATGAGAGTATTTAAATCTATGACTATGGCCACCTCATGCGACCAGTTGACTCACTGGAAAAGACTCTGATGCTGGGAGGGATTGGGGGCAGGAGGAGAAGGGGATGACAGAGAAATGAGATGGCTGGATGGCATCACCGACTCAATGTACATGAGTTTGGGTGAACTCTGGGAGTTGGTGATGGACAGGGAGGCCTGGCGTGCTGTGATTCATGGGGTAGCAGAGAGTCGGACACAACTGAGTAACTGAACTGAACTGATCCCCAAAATACCTGACACTTGATTTTATTAAATATAAACAAGCTTGAAAAAGAGAAGTAGAATAATTCTATGTAAGTGAAAGACAAGTTGAACTCTTGCACTTCCATGGAATTGAACAGAATTCATTTGGAAGGAATTCTGTGATTCCTTATATGTGGACCACATTTGCAAGAAAATGTGGTCCCCCACATTTTTTTTCTCTTCTTGAGTTGAACTTACAGACTTATTCCTGTCACCACTCATCGCTTTTTAAATATTGACTTCAGTTGGTTTTCTCAGGTGAGAAATGAATTTTATTAAATATTCTAAGAATATCTCCAATACTACAAAGAAAAATATGACTGCTATCAGGTGTTAAACATTACCTGAAAAGAGATGTGGATATGATAAAATCTAGTCTTCTGTCACACAGAGTACAGTCTGTGAGCAATGTTGTAATGGCAGAATATATAGAATTCCTATTTGTTTGCTCTTATTGATGTCTTTTCAGAGGATCTGGAAAGCTTTGAGGTTTTTTTGGTTTGTTTGTTTTTGGTTCTCTCATTTAATGAGATGGAGAGTTCTCCACTCTAGAAACTTGCCACACAAGATGTGGTCCATGAACTCGGAAATGTGTTAGAAATGTCATCTTTCAGGTTTTTCCATAGACATATAAAATCAGAATTTACATTTTCACAAAATTCCTGGTGAGTTAATGATCTTTTAAGTTTCAAAAGCTGTTTTACCACATCCCAACATTGTAATTCAGCGGTTGTGGAGAAGCAGATCATGGCCTAAGAGAGAGCATGAAGACACCTTCCCTTTGGGACTGCTCCAGTTCAGATCTGTGTTGGGTCCAAACAAGTCTGTGGGAAAGCAAGTGTTAAAGAAGAAAAAAAACACAGTGGGTTGTTCTCCATCTCTCTTGGCCACAGAACGTGAAAACTAGGGTTATCTTGGGTGAGAAAAGGCCTAAAGGATGGTGAGACACTTTCATGGCCCTGGCTGAAGCCACTGACTTCTTGATTCTAGTTGCCTTATCTTTCTAAGTGAAGCAAGACAATCCCATTGTAACTGGGTTTTGAAAGTTTATCCTAGTGGGATGTAAACATGCAAGCATCTAATTTCTTCTTTAGCCAGTGCCTTTGACCTCCTTCTTCTGAATCTGGTTTTCTTAGATATTAATATCTTGCTCAGACCTCATAGCTTCCAAATAGGTTTCAGTTATTAAGTCCAGTCTAATATAAAACTCTGCTAAGTCACTTCAGTCGTGTCCAACTCTGTGTGACCCCATAGACGGAAGCCCACCAGGCTCCCCCATCCCTGGGATTCTCCAGGCAAGAACACTGGAGTGGGTTGCCATTTCCTTCTCCAATGTGTGAAAGTGAAAATTGAAAGTGAAGTCGCTCAGTCGTGTCCGACCCTTAGCGACCCCACAGACTACAGCCAACCAGGCTCCTCCATCCATGGGATTTTCTAGGCAATAGTACTGGAGTGGCTTGCCATTGCCTTCTCCGATGGCAACTCTAGTCACATCTATTTCCTCTTCTTAGTTCAGGGTTCATCAGTGGCCTGAGGGGGCATGCAGTTGGTGGTGGGGGGCTTGCTATTAAATTCCACTGCCCTCCCCTCTTCCTCCTTTGGTGTGTTGGGTTAGGAAGAAAGGAGATGAAATGGGAAGAAGATAGAAACAGATGTATGAACACTTGTGTAAACTTTTTAGGTGGCCCGTGGAAAAGACTCCCATTTCATAGTTACTTTCATGGAAGATCCGTGTCTGGCTCAAACTTCTCCCTTGGCCTCCAGCTTCCTTCACCATCAGTATATCTCATGGCCATAAGCTCCCACTGCTTCCTGAAGCTACAGAGAACCCTCTTATTTAGGGTTTGAGCTCACAGCTCAGGCCATGCAATACTTTCCACAGTGTTCTCTTGACATGTGAGAAACTCGTACATCACTCACACATCATGCATCACTCACACACTTAAACATTACCAGACACCACATTGCTTCCCTTCCCTTCCTTCACTTCTGCCATCCATGTTCGATTCTCTCGTCAGTTCAGACAGGTTCTGGGGAGTTGAGCAGATTAGCAAGTAACACTAGAAATGAGATGCTAGTCTCTTTCTGGTAGACACCCCCAGATCTTGCAAGCAGTCCTTTAGGTGGAGCTGTCCTTTAGGTGGACTTTGGTAGTTGAGTACTCACTTTCCTTCTTCCTTCCCTGAGGAAATGCTTCAGTAGCCTGATGAGACTTCAGAATCAGTCAAGTGTGAATCTGTGGATCCTCATCCCCCTCTTGCCTTTGTCCCTCCCTAGTTTTCTGTTTAAGTCTCTGGAGAGTGTCCTAAGGGATGTTTTGGAGAAGCAGAGAGAATATATTCATCTTTTACAAGATCCTGGAGGGGCTGTCTGGCTTCACAGTTGCTTGTACCTTTATTGAAAAACCTTGTGTCCTCATTTTTGAGACCTCACTGCCAATTCCAGAATAATAGGAAAGATTCTACTCAGCAACCCTTTACATTATAATATATAGTATCTATTGATCATTTATACTGTTTTAAGTTTTACATATTCTTTTTCACTTAACCCATATGACAATACCATGTGATAGGTTCTGTCATTATTCTAATTAAAATAAACTCTTTGATGGACTTCTGTTATATCTGGTTGGAAAAAATATTTTAAAGTCTTCCCATTTTGTAATAATTCCATTGGATTTATGTCTTATTATCCCAATGAGAAAATTAACAAATGAAAACTTTACTCCTGGAGAAGAATAAATGATTTAGATTCTACCCATCAGATGGACCTGTGAGAGACTTCAGACAGAATTGAGTTGTGTGGAGGAAAGAGGTATGGTGCCGAGTTTCCATTTTGCAGCAGGTATTCAGACAAAGTGTCTTAGTCCATTTGGGCTGCTGTAACAAAGTGCTATGGACTGGGCAGCTTATAAACAAGAGACATTTAATTTCTTGCAGTTTTAGGGGCTAGAAATCCAAAATCAGGGTGCCAGTATGGTCAGGTAAGGCCCCCTTTTGGGTTGCAGACTTCTCATTGTATCCTCACATGGTAGAGGGGCAAGGGGCCTCTCTGTAACCACTTTCATAAGGGTGCTAATCCCATACATGAGACAGGACCCTTATAATCTAAGTACCTCCCAAAGATCCCCAGCTCTTAATACCATCATGTTGGGAGTTAGGATTTCAACTCATGAATTTTGGGCAGGGAACACACATTCAGACAATTGCATTGACAAAGGCTCTATTACTGGCAGTGATGGTAGCAGCGACCTGATTTAGCCACTTACTGGTGATGGCAGAGGCAGCAGTTTCTTTCTTGGTAGGTTGGTTCTGAGATGCAGCTCTGGGTGTCTCCTCAGAAGCTCAGCTTGGAGTCAGTCTTTTCAGTCTTACAGAGACCCTCTGCCTACAGAGAGCTTGCCCTGTCTCTTAAGAAGTAACTTTCTGCTTAAACCGGTAACACAGGGTTTGTTGGCTACAACAAAATATACTGAGCAAACAACACAGAGCCAATATTGCTTCTATTCTTCATATTTCAAGAGGGAGAAACTGTAGATATTAATGTGCTTCGTACAGACAATTCTTAGAAAAATCTGAAAGTCAGGACTCTCAATGGTTATAGTGTTTCTCCATGACCCATAGGTGTATATTACTGTAACAGTGTTCTATTGAAACTAAGATGCTTACGAGGAGAATATTTTAGACAACATGAAGACCTCCTCTGGCTTCAAAATACATTTAAGATTTTTCTTTTGCATTGATTTGCTGCATATGATTCATCACGTTTGTTTCACTGAAGCACAAGATCATGGGATGAAAAATCAGAAAACCTGTTTGAGTTCTGGTATTGCTCTTTATTAGTTATGTAATCTTAGGCAAGTTTATTAACCACTTTGATCCTCAGTTTCCTCATTATAAAATTAAAATAATGATAACTAGTATTTTTCATCTGTACAAATTTTCTGGGAATATCAGATAAAAATGTTTTATAGGTAATGAAAGGCTAAAGTAAATAAGATTATTATTATAAGCTATGGTCTTTTGAATAATCTCTATGAGTAGAAAATTGTGGAAATTAAATGGCTTTAAAAACCCAGACTATTAGAAGAAAAAAGGAGAGACCTTTTTAGGAAGGCATAGAGAACATATATGCATTTCTTTGCATGCAAATAACTTTTTTTTCATCAAATTATGCAAGGCCTCTGATCATAAGATAGCAGTTCAAAATCCCAGGAGAGTCAATACATTTCATCTTCAGCTTTGGAAAGGATGACCAATTTTATGAATGTTTCATTACCCATGAAAGTTTGTTATTCTCCAAATATTATTTGTTTAATCAGTCATCATAAACATAGGCTAAGTTGGTGATTATTATATTCACTGGAATCTAAGAGGCCACTGTCTTGGAGAAAAGCATTTGTAATGGGAGAATAGGCTGCACTTGTCATGAGATTGTTCTCTGTAGAGAGGGTCAGTTATGAGGAGCAGAGGTGGAGAGATGGCAGAAGCCAATGTGCGCCCTCCATAGTATCCTGAAATCTCTGTTCTAATAATTCACTTCATAATACAGTGGTCCCTCCTTCACCATGGTTTTGCTTTCATTGTTTCAGTGACCCACAGTCAACCATGGTCCAAAATGTTAAATGCAAAATTTCAGAAATAAAACATCTGAGTTATTAAAATTGGGTAGTGTTCTGAGTAGTGTGATGAAATCCAACACCATCTAGCACCATTCTGCCTTAGTCATTTGGTAGCCCTCTGGGTTATCAGGTTGACTGTAGAGGTATCACAGTTCTTGTGTTCAAGTAACACTTATTTTACTTAAAACTGGCCCCAAAATACAAGTGTAGGATGCTGACAATGTGGATTTTCTCTCACTGTGTCTAACTGATGAATTAAACTTTATGTGTACATAGGAAATAAAACATAGTATATGTAGGGTTTTGTACTAACCGTGACTTCCAACATCCATTTGAGGTGTTGGAACATATCCTCCCGGAGGGTGAAGAAGGACCATTATGAACTGGCTGTGATTGGGTTCCCTGAGAATACTGGAGAAAGGGTTGAAAATTCTATGCAACTGATAGGATGCCTAAGCTAGATGACCCATGTGAATATTGGAGTACAGTCAGAGAGAGCTTTGAGGAAGGAAAGTTGGAACTTTGGTGAAAACTTGGAACTCGGAAATAGGATAAAGGCAAGGTTTATTAAGATTTCTGGGGATGAAGGAGCATTCTGGAAATGTGTGTTCTATTTACTAGAAACCCTTCCCATAACTAGTACTCGAATTGTGCTTTACAGCATACAAAGAGCTCCTATATGCCTCATCTGTTTTCATCCTCCCAAACCATCTGTGAAGAAACCATTTTGTTTCATATTTCTTATAAAGAAACTGAAGTGAAGCTTTCTTGTTTAATGTGCTTAAGCTCACACAGCAAATCAGTGGTGGAGATAGACTGCATGACCTCAGCTGAGGCCCATTCTTTATCACCCCAGCTATTTTGCTGATGTATTGGGGATAACAGTGATCATGTTATTTTTTATTATTATTTTTTTAACATTACAAGATTCTTACTTCAGGTTAAGAAACTGGGGCTTGTAATGTCAGTGTTGAATTCTGCCTTATAGTTACAAGGTGAAAAGCTTAGATCCTTTATTCTGTTTTCAGAGTTGTTGAGTAAACAGTGATGTTATTTGAAGCTGTCTGTTATTTGTCAAATTATTTAAGTCAACATATGGAAACAACTCCAAGTTAAAAATGACTCTTGTAATCCCTTTCTTTCTCTCTGTAATCCCTTTCAATTCTCTCTGAAGAATGATTTCCTATTTCACATTTGGTTGGCCTGTTTGTTACTGTAAAAATCAACAGTTTGTGAAAAGCTAGCTGTTGTTTTAAAAGTTAATTTTTTTTTACTATAATGGAAAAATGCTATTTTCTGAAGTATGAATTTAATTGTCTTGGATTACTAGAGTCCCAAAGAGCCAGTTGTGATAGACATACTGGCTATTATCAAGTGAGTGATGCTATAAAAGAAAAGAGAGTTTTGGTAAAATAGTAAGAAAGTTAAACAATTTTAGAAAGAGAAGAATGGAATTTTTTTCCTTAAAGACACTGATGTAAACTGAGAAAGAATCTTAGTTGGCTGCCTCAAAGGAAAAATTACCCCTTTGTCATGATGGGCTATCAGTAAAGGACATCTATCTTTGAAGAGACATGCATAAATCATGACAGTACCACTCCCCTGCAGAGGGGTAAAATTTTAAGCCTTAGCAGGACCTTAAGTCATAATGTAATACATATACTCAGCAGTCATTTCTAAGAAAAGTTTTTAACAGGGTTATAATTAAGGGAGGGAAGCAGGGCATAGGACTCTGGACACTTAGAGAGACAGGGTAATAGCATTTCTAGAGTGACAACAAAAACTGTGCGGAGGGGCCTACTTCCTGATCTCTCTGAAGACAATCTAATATTCCTGCTCACTTTCTTATCTAACAAAGACAGGCTTAATATCCTGCAAACAAATTAAGAGATAAAAACGTATAACCTTCTATATGATTTGAGTTTCTGCTACAGACAGTGTGGCCAGACAGGATGTTTAGCCTAGTTGATTAGAAGCACTGAGCTAATAAAGTCCATAAAAATGATCTGTTTGCAGTGAGCGAGCTTTGTCTCCTGAAAGAGTCCTGGCTGTCTCTGCCAGATTGTGCAGTAGACACAATTCATCTTGGGTGCTTCTTCCTCCCACTGCTTCCTCTATTCCTGTGCCCAGAATTTCCCACACTTCCCCTCTCCCTAGTACTCACTTACATCCTCTGGTTTCCTAAGACTTCATACCAGTGTTCCTCCTGGGTCTGCTCCTGGCTGTGTCTCTGCTGCAGCCCCTTCCTTTCTGCCAAACTTCTATTTAATCTTACATGTGCTTGTTCTCATGACCCCAAGACCCTGTTTCCTGCTAGATGAGAGCATCTGATGACACATGCTTTCACAAACCACATTGCTAGTGTTCCTCCAGACATTAGTAGATACAGCTCGAGGGGGATATAAAAGAAGCTCCTCAGCAAAATAATAAAATTCTGCATTCTATATTACCATCCTAAAGATTCACAATTCTCATTAGCCTATTAAGACTAGTGAAGCCTTTCAGAAATAAATCTTTTGCAGTGAATCAGTATGGAAGAGACTATACAGATGAGGGTGTAAAATTTTATCTTTCCCAGATACTGTATTTGGACTTCCCAGGTGTCTCAGTGATAAAGACTCCACCTGCCAATGCACAAGATGTGGGTTCGATCCCTGGGTCAGGAAGATCTGCTGGAGACAGAAATGGCAACCCACTCCAGTATTGTTGCCTGGAAAATCCCATGGACAGAGAAGCCTGGCGGGCTTCAGTCTAGGGGATCACAAAGTGTGGATCACAACTGAGTGACTGAGCATACACACACACAGATACTGTACTTACTTTAACATGAACCTGTGGAAAAAAATGCCTTGACTTTGAGGAATGACTACAATTTGGGGAGGTTTCAGATGCAACAGTGGTTATTGATGGGTGGTATTTGGCACAATTCAAATTATTTTTGTTTACTTTTGGTTACTTTGTGCTCCACTAAACTAAACCATAGTCTTAAGATAATTTGATTATTTTTACTCCAATCACAAAAAATGGAGGGAAAATTTAGGTAAGCTTAGGACTCTTGTTTTAGCAATTTCTATGTCCATTTTGTCCAGGTATTTTTTTTTTTTTAATTTTTAAATGATATTCCTTTGTGAAGTAAAATGTTCTTTTACCATCAGGCCACTAATATCAGGACATTCAACATTTAAAATATGGCTGATATTGGATTCTTCTTCTTCTTTTGTTTTCTATACGCCCCTCAGGTCAGGAGCAGAGTTCTCTGATAATGTGATCAGAGGACTAAATTGCAGTCCTCTTCCATTCAGTCCTCTGCTGGGGAAAATGTGTCTGCTTACCTGGGAACTGGGGTATTTCGGAAATTATATTTTAAAGTGCTTATATGAAGAAGGTGCCTTCTGGAAAGCCTCAAAATGAGGTCACAGACCTGAAAGAAATGTATACTGCCTTAGGAACTGAGGCTGTAAAATGGAATCTGGAGAAAAATGCTGTCAGTTTAGTTTCCTTTCTCCCTTCCTTCTGTCTGTGTGACCAGAGCACAAGATCTCTCTGTCTTTATCTGATGCTGCTCTTGTGTCCTGTAACGTAGATGTTTATTAGTTCTGCTGTATAATAACATTAACAAAATTCTAATAACCTTTTAAATCAAAGCTTTTCATCTTTGACTTTGGTGGTGAAGTTACTAATGGTGATGGAAAATGTATACCCACCAGTTCAACCCATCAAATAGTTGAAATGGGTGTGATTGGAAACTTTTCCCTGCTTACATCTTCACCTTCCCTTACTTTTTGTTAAGTGTGAGTAGAAAAGAATATTTTGAATAAGACATTCTATAAATATAGCATAATAATGTCTGAAATACAGGATTTGTGAAGCTCCACAGAAATTATGTGGACCGTTTTATCAAACATACTTATTCAATCATGCACTGAAAGATTCTACTGCTGACCTTGGAAAATTCTAGAGTAGAAACCTGTGTTTGAAACCCCGGTCTCCTTAGGCATGCCACGTATGTGTGACTTTAAAAAATTCTTCATCAAAGAAGAAATACTATTGATAGTTTATCTTAAATTTATGTATGTTTATACATATATTTGCTTATTATTTCTAGGATTTATATCCCTGTCAGAATCAGATGTGATAATTGTTTCTTCTCAGAATACTAAGTGTCATATTCATCACTGTCTAGAATTTCTAAGATGTCAAATCATTATTACAATGCTTTCTATAGTCAAATTATTTTAATTAAGAAACTAAGTCTCATTTTGAACAGAAAGCAATTCTCAGTCCCAACATCTCCATCAGCAGATGGAATTCCTGGTCTATCAAGAGCAACTTTCATTTTGATTCTGGGCATAATTTCACTGATGGTGTTGACTATACTATTTCTTCTACTGACTTGACTGGGCTTGACCAAGGATGGTCTCAGAAAAGAGCTGGATAAAGAAGTTGTAAAGGAAATCAGTTCTGAATATTCATTGGAAAGACTGATGTTGAAGCTGACGCTCCAATATTTTGACCACCTGATGCAAAGAGCCAACTCATTGAAAAAGACCCTGATGCTGGGAAAGATTGAGGGCAGGAGGAGAAGGAGGCAACAGAGGATGAGATGGTTGGATGGCATCAACAACTCGATGGACATGAGTTTTAGCAAGCTGTGGGAGTTGGTGATGGACCGGCAAGACTGGCATGCTGCAGTCTATGGGGTCTCAAAGAGTTGGACATAACTGAATGAAGTTGTGGTATATATATACAATGGAATATCACTCAATCATAAAAAGGAATGAATTTGAGTGAGTTGTAGTGAGGTGGATGAACCTATAACCCATTACACAGAATGAAGTAAGTCAGAAAGAGAAAACCAGATATCATGTATTAATGAATATATATGGAATCTAGAAAAATGGTACCAATGAACCTATTTGCAGGGCAAGAATAGAGATTTAGACACAGAGAACAGACTGATAGACACAGTAGGGGCAGGAGAGGATGGGACGAACTGAGAGAGTTCAGTTCAGTTTAGTTGCTCAGTTGTGTCCAATAAGATAAGTTGAAGTTTATCAATAAGATCATGTCATGTCATGATCATGTCATGGAGGAAGCCAGTAGATCTGCATTAACCCTAGTAGTTCATCACCTCCTCCAGTGTGTTAGTCACTCAGTTGTGTCTCTTTGCAACCCCATGGACTGTAACTCACCAAGCTCCTCCATCAGTGGAATTTTCCAGGCAAGAATACTGGAGTGGGTAGCCATTTCCTTCTCCAGGGGGTCTTCCTGACCCAGGAGTTGAACCCAAGTTTCCCACATTGCAGGCAGACTCTTTACCATTTGAGCCACCAGGGAAGCCCTTCTATACTTAGTAAAATTACCTTTATTTGTAATGCAGGGTCACCCTGGGATTCTATCCTTTGTGGGCAGATCTGTCTGAAATTTCTTTCTACAACTTGCCTCGAGGTAGAATGGGCAATGAGTTTTTCTACCCCTGTTTACTGGTTAGTTATTTTTCTAATGTAATATGACTAGGATTATGTGGGGGACTTTCCTGGTGGCATTATGTGGGTGTTCCCCAGATGGGGCCAATGGAGAGCACAGCTTGTGGATGTAATCTCTGCAGGATATTATGCTCTATTTAGATGGACTTCATCTCTGTTTATCTCACTCTAGCAGATAAAAACAGTGTAAATTGTCTTCTAGCACCTTCTCTTTTTCCTGCCTATGTTTCCCAAAGTGTCCATAGAATTAATCATCTTAACACACTCTGTTTTTACTAGCCTAATACTTTTCTCTTCCAGTTGCATAGATATTCTTTTAAAAATTACAACCCAATATGCTACTAAAGAATAACAATTATCAAGTAAAATGGTTTTCCAGTTTTGAACCAAAGACCTCTACAGAGTCCACTGAATAGTTTTATGATATTAAAAATGTTTGAGAGAGAAATTGTGTGTATCATCTCTCTCTCTTGACGACTCACCATATAAAATATTGCATTAAAGCCTTGAAGTCTTACCGTGTAGAAACCTGATTAATTTTGTTCCATTGTGCATTTGTTGTTGTTCAGTCACTAGGTTGTGTCTGGCTCTGTGTAACCCCATGGACAGCAA
Organism: Moschus berezovskii; assembly: GCF_049115385.1. NCBI lineage: Eukaryota > Metazoa > Chordata > Mammalia > Artiodactyla > Moschidae > Moschus > Moschus berezovskii. Next base: position 61,264,136 of record NC_142477.1, read on the forward strand.
TACACCAGGCTTCCCTGCCCTTCACCGTCTCCCAGAATTTGCTCAAACTCATGTCCACTGAGTGAGTGATGCCACCGAACCATCTCATCCTCTGTCGCCCCCTTCTCTTCTTGCTCTCAATCTTTTCCAGCACCAGGGTCTTTTCCAGTGAGTTGGCTGTTTGCATCAGGTGATCAAATTATTGGAGCATTAGCTTCAGCATCAGTCCTTCCAAAGAATATTTAGGGATGATTCCTTTTAGGATTGACTGATTTGATCTCCTTGCAGTCTAAGGACCTCTCAAGAATCTTATCCAGCACCACAGTTTGAAAGCATCAGTTCTTTGGAACTCAGCCTTCTTTGTGGTCCAACTCTCACATCTGTACATGAATACTGCAAAAACGTTGACTATATGGAACTTGGTCAACTGTGTGATGTCTCTGCTTTTTTCCCCCTGTTTTTTAAATTTTAATTAATTTGTTTTTTATTGAAGGATAATTGCTTTATAGAATTTTGCTGTTTTCTCTCTGTCTCTGCTTTTTAATATGCTAAGTTTGTCATAGATTTTCTTCCAAGGATTAAGTGTCTTTTAATTTCATGAGTACAGTCACCATCTGCAGTGATTTTGGAGCCCAAGAAAATAAAGTCTGTCACTATGCCCATATTTCTCCCATTTATTTGCCGCGAAGTGATGGGACCAGATGCCATGATCTTAGTTTTTTGAATGTTGAGTCCGTTTCTTCACTCTCCTCTTTCATCTTCATTAAGAGGCACTTTAGTTTCTCTTTGTTTTCTGCCATAATGGAGGTGTCATCTGCGTATCTGAGGTTATTGATATTTCTCCCAACAATCTTAATTTCAGCTTGTGCTTTATCCAGCCTGACATTTTGCGTGATGTACTCTGCATATAAGTTAAATAAGCAGGGTGACAATATACAGCCTTGATGTACTTCTTTCCCGATTTGGAACCAGTCTGTTGTTCCATGTATAGTTCTGACTGTTGTTTCTTGACCTGAATACGTTTCTCAGGAGGCAGATAAAGTGGTCTGGTATTCCCAACTCTTTCAGAATTTTCCACAGTTTGTTGTGATCCACACAGTCAAAGGCTTTAGCATAGTCAATAAAGTAGAGGTAGATTTTTAAAAAAAATTCTCTTGCTTTTTCTATGATCCAACTGATGTTGGCAATTTGATCTCTGGTTCCCCTGACTTTTCTAACTCCAACTTGTACATCTGGAAGTTCTCAATTCATGTACTGTTGAAGCCTAGCTTGAAGGATTTTGAGCATTACTTTGCTAGCATGTGAAATGAGTGCGATTATGTGGTAGTTTGAACATTCTTGGCAGAATAGAACCATGTGCACTCATCTTCTCCTGCGAGAACTCCAAAATTACAACTTGTTTCTGAACAACCGTCAACAAGAGAATGTTGAATCCCGCCAAAAAGATACCCCATGTCCGAGGGCAAAGGAGAAGCCCCAGAAAGATGGTAGGAGGGGTGAAATCGCATTTAGAATAAAAACCCATACCTGCCAGAGATGCTCAGAGGGCTCAGATGAACCTTGTGTGCACCAGGACCCACAGATCTCACAGAGACTGAGCCAAAACTGTTTGAGTGTCTCCTGTAGAGGTATGGGTCAGCGGTGACCTGCTGCAGGGACAGAGGCTCTAGGTGCAGTAGATCTGGGTCTGGCATAAGCCCTCTTGGAGGAGGTCGCCATTATTCCACCATAGAGCCACCAGAACTTACACAGGAGTGGGGAAACAGACTCTTGAAGGGCACAAACAAAAGGTCCTTGTGTGCACCAGGACCCAGAAGAAAGGAGCAGTGACCCCACAAGAGACTGACCCATACTTGCCTGTGACTGTCAAGGAGTCTCCAGCAGAGGCCTGCGTCAGTGGTGGCCTGCTGCAGGGTTGGGGGCACTAAGTGTAGCAGTGTGTGCATGGGACCTTTTGAAGGATGTTGTCATTATCTTCATTACCTCCACCATAGTTTGGCCTCAGGTGTGGCTCAGCTGGCAAAGAATCCACCTGCAATGTGGGAGACCTGGGTTCGATCCCTGGGTTGGGAAGATCCCCTGGAGAAGGGAAAGGCTATCCACTCCAGTAGCCTGGCCTGAAGAATTCTATGGACTGTATAGTCCATGGGGTTGCAGAGTCAGACACAACTGAGCCACTTTCACTTTCAAACAACAGGGAGGAAACATAGTCCTGCCCATCAACAGAAAATTGGATTAAATATTTACTAAACATAGACCCACCCATCAGAACAAGACCCAGTTTCCCCCTCAGTCAGTCTCTCTGATTAGGAAGTTTCCATAAGCCGCTTATCCTTATCTATCAGAGGGCAGACAGAAAGAAAACCACAGTCACAGAAGACTAACCAAACTGATCACATAGACCACAGCCTTGTCTAACTCAATGAAACTATGAGCCATGCTATGTAGGGCCACCCAAGATGGACGGGTCATGGTAGAGAGTTCTGACAAAACGTGGTCCACTGGAGAAGGGAATGGCAAACCACTTCAGTATTCTTGCCTTGAGAACCCCATGAACAGTATGAAAAGGCAAAAAGATAGGACACTGAAAGATGAATTCCCCAGGTCGGTAGGAGCCCAATATGCTACTGGAGATCAGTGGAGAAATAACTCCAGAAAGAATGAAGAGAAGGAGTGAAAGTGAAAACCCAGTTGTGGATGTGACTGGTGATGGAGTAAAGTGCAGTGCTGTAAAGAGCAATATTGCATAGGAACCTGGAATGTTAGGCCCATAAATTAAGGCAAGTTCAGTTCAGTTCAGTCTCTCAGTCGTGTCCGACTCTTTGCGACCCCATGAATCACAGCACCCCAGGCCTCCCAGTCTATCACCAACTCCCGGAGTTCACTCAAACTCATGTCCATCGAGTTGGTGATATCATCCAGCCATCTCATTCTTTGTCGTCTCCGTCTCCTCCCGCCCCCAATCCCTCCCAGCATCAGAGTCTTTTCCAGTGAGTCAACTCTTCACATGAGGTGGCCAAAGTATTGGAGTTTCGGCTTTAGCATCAGTCCTTCCAATGAACACCCAGGATCGATCTCCTTTAGAATGGACTGGTTGGATCTTCTTGCAGTCCCAGGGACTCTCAAGAGTCTTCTCCAACACCACAGTTCAAAAGCATCAATTCTTCAGCGATCAGCCTTCTTCACAGTCCAACTCTCACATCCATACATGACCACGGGAAAAACCATAGCCTTGACTAGGCAAATTGGAAGGGATCAAATAGGAGTTGGCAAGTGTGAACATCAACATTTTAGGAATCAGTGAACTAAAATGGACTGGAATGGGTGAATTTAACTCAGATGACCATTATATCTACTACTGTGGGCAAGAATCTCTTAAAAGAAATGGAGCATCCATTATAGTCAGCAAAACAGTCCGAAATGCAGTACTTGGATGCAGTCTCAAAAACAACAGAATGATCTCTGTTTGTTTCCAAGGCAAACCATTCAATATCACAGTAATACAAGTCTATGCCCCTACCAGTAATGCTGAAGCTGAAGTTGAATGGTTCTATGAGGACCTACAAGACTTTCTAGAACTAAAACCCCCAAAAGATGTCCTTTTCATGATAGGGGACTGGAATGCAAAAGTAGGAATTCAAGAGACACCTGGAGTAACAGGCAAATTTGGCCTTGGAGTACAAAATGAAACAGATCAAGGCTAACAGGATTTTGCCAAGAGAATGCACTGGTCATAGAAAACACACTCTTTCAACAACACAAGAGAAAACTTTACACATGGATATCACCAGATGGTCAATACTGAAGTCAGATTGATTATATTCTTTGCAGCCAAAGATGGAGAAGGTCTATACTGTCAGCAAAAACAAGCTCGGGAGCTGACTATGGCTCAGATCTTGAACTCTTTATTGGAAAATACAGATGTAAATTGAAGAAAGTAGGGAAAACCACTAGACCATTCAGGTATAACCTAAATCAAATTTCTTATGATTATACAGTGGAAGTGAAGGATTCAAGGGATTAGATTTGATAGACAGATTGCCTGAAGAAATATGGACAGAGGTTCATGACATTGTACAGGAGGCAGTGATCAAGACCATCCCCAAGAAAAAGAAATGCAAAAAGGCAAAATGGTTGTCTGACAAGGCTTTACAAATAGCTGAGAAAAGAAGAGAAGCTAACGGCAAAGGAGAAAAGGAAAGATATACCCATTCGAATGCAGAGTTCCAAAGAATAACAAGGAGAGATAAGAAAGCTTTCCTCAGTGATCAGTGCAAAGAAATAGCGGAAAACAATAGAATGGGACAGACTAGAGATCATTTCAAGAAAATCCCAGATACAAAGGGAATATTTCATGCAAAGATGGGCATAATAAAGGACAGAAATGGGGTGGACCTAACAGAAGGAGAAGATATTAAGAAGAGGTGGCAAGAATACACAGAAGAACTACACAAAAAAGATCTTCATGACTCAGATAACCACGATGGTGTGGTCACCTACTTAGAGCCACACATCCTGGAATGCGAAGTCAAGTAGGCCTTAGGAAGCATCACTCCAAGCAAAGCTAGTAGATGTGATAGAATTCCAGTTGAGCTATTTCATATCCTAAAAGATGGTGCTGTGAAAGTGCTGTATTGCATATGTCAACAAATTTGGAAAACTCAGCAGTGGCCACAGGACTGGAAAGGTCAGCTTTAATTCCAATCCCAAAGAAAGGCAATGCCAAAGAATGCTCAAACTACCGCACAATTGCACTCATCTCATAAGCTGGCAAAGTAATGTTCATAATTCTCCAAGCCAGGTTTCAATAGTATGTGAACTGTGAACTTCCAGATGTTCAAGCTGGTTTTAGAAAAGGCAGAGGAACCAGAGATTAAACTGATAACATCTGTTGGATCATCAAAAAAACAAGAGAGTTCCAGAAAAACATCTACTTCTGCCTTATTGATTATGTGAAAGGCTTTGACTTTGTGGATCACAACAAACTGGAAAATTTTGAAAGAGATGGGAATACCAGACCACCTGATTTGCCTCCTGAGAAATCTGTCTGCAGGTAAAGAAGCAACTGTTATAACTGTACATGGAACAACAGACTGGTTTCTGAACAGGAAAGGAGTATGTCAAGGCTGTATATTGTCACCCTGCTTATTTAACTTATATGCAGACTACATCATGCGAAATGTCAGGCTGGATGAAGCACAAGATGAAATCAAGATTTCTGGGAGAAATATCAGTAACCTCAGATATGCAGATGACACCACCTAACTTATGGCAGAAAGTGAAGAAGAATTGAAGAGCCTCTTGATGAAAGTGAAAGAGGAGAGTGAAACAGTTGGCTTAAAACTGAGCATTCAGAAAACTAAGATCATGGCTTCCTGTTCCATCATTTTATGCAAATACATGTAGAAATAATGAAAACAGTGAAAGACTTTATTCTTTTGGTCTCCAAAGTTACTGCATATGGTAACTGAAGCCATGAAATTAAAAGACACTTGCTCCTTGGAAGAAAAGCTATGACCCAACCTAGATAGCATATTTAAAAGCAGAGATTTTACTTTGCCAACGAAGCTCCGTCTAGTCAAAGCTATGGTTTTTCCAGTAGTCATGTACTGATGTGAGAGTTGGATTATAAAGAAAGCTAAGCACTGAAGAAATGATGCTTTTGAACTATGGTATTGAAGAAGACTCTTGAGAGTCCCTTGGACAGCAAAGAGATCCAACCAATCTATCCTAAAGGAAATCAGTCCTGAATATTCATTGGAAGGACTGATGCTGAAGCTGAAACTCTAATCCTTTGGCAACCTGATGTGAAGAACTGACTCACTAGGAAGGACCCTGATGCTAGGAAAGACTGAAGGCTGGAGGAGAAGGGAATGACAGGATGAGATGGTTGGATGGCATCACTGACTCAATAGACATGAGTTTGAGTAAGCTCTGGGAGTTGGTGATGGACAGGGAAGCCTGGCATGCTGCAGTCTATGGTGTCACAAATAGTCGAACATGACTGAGCGACTGAAGTGAACTGAACTTGAACATTCTTTGGCATTGCTCTTCTTTGTGATTGGAATGAGAGCAGACACTTTCCAGTCCTGTGGCCACTGCTGAGTTTTTCAAATTTGCTGACTTATTGAGTGCAGCACTTTCATAGCATCATCTTTTAGGATTTGATATAGCTCAACTGGAATTCCATCATCTCCAATAGTTTCATTTGTCATAATGCTTCTTAAGGCCCACTTGATTTAACACTCCAGGATGTCAGACTCTAGTTGAATCAGCACACCATCGTGGTTATCTGGGTCATTAAGACTTTTTTGTACAGTTCTTATGTGTAATCTTGCCACCTCTTCTTTATCTTTTCTGCTTCTGTTAGGTCCTTACAGTTTCTGTTCTTTATTGTGCCCATCTTTGCATGGAATGAAACGTTCCCTTGGTATCTCTAATTTTCTTGAAGAAAAATCTTGCATTTACCAAATCTATTTGTACACCAACCTGTTTTTTCACACTACCTCCTATTAACATTACATGCAACAACACTCCATGAAACAAATATAGGGGGGTTATTTTTCTATTATCTGTTATCAGAATTAGTTTTGGGATTAGATAGACTAGCTCTGCCACCTACTATCTGTGTCATTTGAGTTGCTTTAGCACTTCTATGTCTCAGTTTTCCTTTATATAAAATGAGGTTTACATTACTGACTACCCAAGGTTGATGTATAGACTATATTAATCAGTGTTCTCTAAAAAATGGATGGGATATAATATCCGCATCTCTCTTTGTGAGTACACATGGTGAGACAGATCAAGACAGATAGAGGAAAACAGAGAGAGAGAAACAGAGAGACACAGACAGAGATACCAATATATTTGTTATAAAGCTCGTGAAGTTATGGAGGTTGACATACCCCAAGATCGACAGTCAGCAAGCTTGAGACCCAGGAGAAGTGATGTGAAGTTCTAGTCCAGAAGCTGACAGGCTTGAGATCCAGAAAGAACCAATGTTTCACTTTGAGTCTCAAAACTAGAAAGGACCAATGTCCCAGATCAGAGTAGCAGGCAAGAGGAATTCCCTCTAGCTCAGTTTTTTTGCTCAATTCACTTCTTCAACTATTTGGATGATGTGCACCCACATTAGGGAGGTCAGTCTCTTTTCCTCAGTTTACTAATTCAGGTGCTCATCTCATGCAGGCACACCCTCATAGCTACATCCAAAATTATGTTTGGTCAAAATTCTGGGTATCCTATGGCTAAGTTGTTACATAAAATTAATCATGACAACCATCTAATGAGAAAATAGGGCTAAGTGCTTTGCACAGTACCTAAAGCAGAGTCCTAAATAGGAAATGGTGTATATTATAATTATGGTCATTAACACCAGTGTCTTTGCCGTTGTTATCTTAAAGATCGTCGAGTTTCTTTTTGTATTAATTATTTTTTATAGACCTGAATATAGTTTCTATTGTCATCTTTCCCAATTCAAAGAAGAAATCCTTGGCTAATGTGAGAAAAAAGGTAGATCAAACCAGTCCATCCTAAAGGAAATCAGTCCTGAATATTCATTGGAAGGACTGATGCTGAAGCTGAAATTCCAATGATTTGGCCACCTAATTCGAAGAACTGACTTATTGGAAAAGACCCTGATGCTGGGAAAGATTGAAGGCAGGAAGAGAAGGGTATGACAGAGGACAAACTGGTATCACCAACTCGATTGACATGAGTTTGAGCAAGCTCTGGGAGTTGGTGATGGACAGGGAAGCCTAGTGTGATGCAGTCCATTGGGTCACAAAGAATTGACATGACTGAGCAACCGAACTGACTTCTTTTTTGCCACTTGACTGGTTAAGTTCTGAAGCTCTTTTTACATAGCTCTTTAGAGACTCTCCAGTGAGATAGAGTGCCCATTGCACATAGGAGTAACTCGACTGAGAACCCATCTTTAAATTAGCTTTCCTTCCTTCCTAATTCCCAGTCCCAACTCCTATTCTGTGACATCATTTTGTAAAATACACTCCATTTGCAAACTTCAGGCTGTTTACTTTTGGAAACCAAGCTAAGAAAAATAGCAAATTGTCAGAAGAATTAATAAGTGAGGTTTCTGGCTAGTTAGAGTCACTACAATAGGATGCAGAAAATTGTATCGTACAGCATGCTAAATGACTACAGAATATTGTTGTTTAGTCGCTAAGTCGTGTCTGACTCTTTGTGACCCACAGAGTTTGCTCATGGAGTTTGACTCTCCTGGAATTTGCTCAAACTCATGTTAATTGAGTTGGTGATGCCATCCAACCATCTCATCCTCTGTAATCCCTTTCTCTTCCTGCCCTCAATCTTTCTGAGCATCAAGGTCTTTTCCAATGAGTCAGCTCTTTGCATCAGATGACCACAGTATTGGAGCTTCAGCATCAGTCCTCCCAGTGAATATTCAGAGTTGCTTTCCTTTAGGGTTGACTGGTTGGATCTCCTTGCTGTCCAAGGGACTCTCAAGAGTCCTCTCTAGCACCATAATTCAAAAGCATCAATTCTTTGGTGGTCAGATTCTTTATGGCCCAGCTCTCACATTCATACATGACTACTGGAAAAACCATAGCTTTGACTATATAGAGTATCAAGAAAATAATTTTTCAAGTAACATTCCACCTAAGAATTATGCTTTTCTAACAAAAGTGCTGCACTCAATATGCCAGCAAATTTGGAAAACTCAGCAGTGGCCACAGGACTGGAAAAGGTCAGTTTTCATTCTAATCCCAAAGAAAGGCAATGCCAAAGAATGCTCAAACTACTGCACAATTGCACTCATCTCACACGCTAGTAAAGTCATGCTCAAAATTCTCCAACCAGGCTTCAGCAATACGTGAACTGTGAAATTCCAGATGTTCAAGCTGGTTTTAGAAAAGGCAGAGGAACCAGAAATCAAATTACCATCTGCTGGATCATGGAAAAAGCAGGAGAGTTCCAGAAAAACACCTATTTCTGCTTTATTGACTATGCCAAAGCTTTTGACTGTGTGGATCACAATAAACTGTGGAAAATTCTGAAAGAGATGGGAATCCCAGACCACCTGACCTGCCTCTTGAGAAACCTGTATGCAGGTCAGGAAGCAACAGTTAGAACTGGACATGGAGCAATGGACTGGTTCCAAATAGGAAATGGAGTACGTCAAGGTTGTATATTGTCACCCTGCTTATTTAACTTCTATGCAGAGTACATCATGAGGAACGCTGGGCTGGAAGAAGCACAAGCTGGAATCAAGATTGCCGGGAGAAATATCAATAACCTCAATTATGCAGATGATACCACCCTTATGGCAGAAAGTGAAGAGGAACTCAAAAGCCTCTTGTTGAAAGTGAAAGTGGAGAGTGAAAAAGTTGGCTTGATGCTCAACATTCAGAAAACTAAGATCACGGCATCTGGTCCCATCACTTCATGGAAAATAGATGGGGAAACAGTGGAAACAGTGTCAGACTTTGTTCTTTGGACTCCAAAATCACTGAAGATGGTGATTATAGCCATGAAATTAAAAGACGCTTACTCCTTGGAAGGAAAGTTATGACCAACCTAGACTGCATATTAAAAAGCAGAGACATTACTTTTCCAACAATGGTCCAGCTATTCGAGGCTATGTTTTTTCCAGTGGTCATGTATGGATGTGAGAGTTGGACTATAAAGAAAGCTGAGCACCGAAGAATTGATGCTTTTGAACTGTGGTGTTGGAGAAGACTCTTGAGAGCCCCTTGGACTGCAAGGAGATCCAAGCAGTCCATCCTAAAGGAGATCAGTCCTGGATGTTCATTGGAAGGAATGATACTGAAGCTGAAACTCTAATATTTTGGCCCCCTCAATGCAAAGAGTTGACTTATTGGGAAAGACTTTGATGCTGGGAGGGGTTGGGGGCAGCAGGAGAAGGGGACAACAGAAGATGAGATGGTTGGATGGCATTGCTGACTCGACAGACATGAGTTTGAGTGACTCCGGGAGTTGGTGATGGACAGGGAGTCCTGGCGTGCTGTGATTCATGGGGTCGCAAAGAGTCAGATACAACTGAGCGACTGACCTGACCTGAACTGAACAGAAGTCATGGCAGTTTTCACAGTGCTCCAAGATCTGAGAGAAAAAAATTTGTGGGCATAAAACCCAAGCTATTCTCAGTCAGTTACAGCAGACTTATTTGTCAAAATGGAGAAAATGTGCATTTACAGGTTTTGTGTGAAGCTGTGATTTCTTGACTTTATAAAAGCTCTCTGAAGTCTGATATTTGAATAACTCTAAAGAGGGACTGAAAATTTTTGCAGTGTATGGATTAGCCCTGATCTAAGGCAGCAGGTAGTCTGGAATGGACTGATGTAGATTTGTTTGGAAATGGCATCTGAATGCAGACGATGAGCAGTGGGCTGCACACACCTTGAATAACAACAGCAATAGGGGACCAGAAAAAATTTAAAAGCCTCTAGAGGTGCAGGCTTTTATTACTGCTCTTGTAAGTCACGATATTGGCAGCAGAAGCCATCAGATTCACCTGCTGCCATTATTTTTTGTTATGTGCATATTTAAGTTTAAATTTAATTATTTAATAAAATATGTATGTCCTGTGTGCTTAGTTGCTCAGTTGTGTCTGACTCTTTGCAACCCTGTGGACTGTAACTCACTGTGTTTCTCTGTTCATGGGATTCTCCAGGCAAGAATACTGGAGTGGGTTGCATGCCCTCCTCCAGGGATCTTCCCAACCAAGGGATCGAACCCAGGTCTCCTGCATTGCAGTCAGATTCTTTACTATCTGAGCTACCAGGGAAGCTCCTAAAGTATGCATAATTTATCCTAAATTATTACTTTATTTTTTTCTCAGTTGCTTCTTTTTCTTTCCCCATCTTTTTAAAGAGGCAAGTTAAACGTAGCATTATACATTTTGTTAAGATTAAGTAGCTGAACTGATGAGCCTCAAGTGACAATGGAGATCATGACAGCAGTGCCTAGGGGAGGTGAGTGGTCCCTTTCCTTTTTATTTTATTTATTTATTTAACTTTATAATATTGTATTGGTTTTGCCATACATTGACATAAATCTTCCCTGGGTGTACATGTGTTCCTCATCTTGAATCCCCCTCCCACCTCTCTCCCCATCTCATCCTTCTGGGTCATCCCAGTGCACCAGCCCTGAGCATCCTGTATCATGCATCGAACCTGGACTGGCGATTCGTTTCACATATGATAATATACATGTTTCAGATTCCTGCTATGATTTGCACATGGTCCATAGCAGTGGAGAAAAGAACACTGCACAGAACTGTTCCCTCCCATGTTTTGAACTGTTCTGGAGGATAAATAAATGTAATTTTTTTTTTTTTCCTTAGGAGACAAGTGGTCTGTTTCATAGTTTGAAAACAATCGATCTGGGCCACTAGGGTTCAGAGTAGTAGACCAAAAATAGAGTTCATTTATTAAGTGACTGGAAGCTGTGAATTTCTCTTCAGATTCAGAGTTTTGAAACTGCTTACTGGTATCTGAGAATGACTTAAAAGAATAAGAGAAAATAGTGAGGGATGAAGCTTGAAAAAGGGAATTTTTAAAGAAAAAGTGATTGGAGAAAAATTGAAATTGATTTAATGACAATAGTAATGCCATATTCTCATTTTTCTTTTTTTTTTGTAACCTCCCTTTGCTCTTTCCCCCTCTTCTTATGTCATGAAAGTGAACGTGTTAGTCACTCAGTTGTGTCTGACTCTTTGTGACCCAGTGGACCATAGCCTGCCAGGCTCCTCTGTCCATGGGTTTCTCCAGGCAAGGATACTAGGGTGGGTAGCCATTCCCTTCTCCAGGGGATCTTCCTGACCCAGGGATTGAACCTGGGTCTCCTGCACTGCAGGCAGATTCTTTACCCCCCGAGCCACCAGGGAAGCCCTTCTTACTTCATAGTTTCCTTTTTTTATCATTAAATACCTGCCTTCTTTTCTCTTTAAGATTAGGACTGAATTAACTTGTTCTGAATTACATGAGAAAGCATCCAGTCACTTTATGCCATGGTATTGCCTATAAACGTGTTCACTAAACAGGATGGCATCTTCCATATGGTTGTAAATAATTTCTTTTACAACTGTTTGAAGTCATTTAATTGCCTAAATAAGACATATCAATGTAAAAAATATAGGTAAGAAAAAATTATCTGTGATAATGATAACCTCTTTCAACATTTTGTTATTTTCATCCCTCCAGATTGGGATTGATCTCAGAATTCTTCAAGTGTGGGTTTTGAGGGTATGCATTTTTCTTAAGTGAGGTAGGAATTACACCAAAGTTTAATAATCACTGCTTCCATGGTTTTTTTTTTTTTTGGTGGAGAGGTGGGAAAAGGGGAAAATGAATCAATTTTATGATTTTAAGATAAAATTGATATTCGATTTCCAGAATATTTATTGTGGTCAGTTTTTCCTTGCTGTGTTTGAGGGGAGGAAAACACTATAGACCCTAAGAATATTAGGTATATTAAGTCATGATCCTGCCTTTCAGGACATTCTTTAAGTTCAATCTGTGCCTGATATGTGGGAGAACTTTTACATGCTGAGTGCTCCTACAGTCTGTAAGAAAAGCATTGCCCCCAGCCCACTTCAGTTTTGAAGTGACTTTCCCTGAGTACAAACAGCTGACCAGGGCCAGGGCTATGATCAGAACTGAGCTCTGGGGTGACTGATCCTGGCCTTCCCCGACTCCTCCAGGCTTTGTGTCATGCTTTTACTGTCTATGAAGTTGTTTTCTGATTAGGAAATTGGTCTCAGTTCAGTTCAGTTCTGTTCAGTGGCTCAGTCGTGTCCAACTCTCCGTGACACCATGAATCATAGCACACCAGGTCTCCCTGTCTATCACCAACTCCCAGACTTCACTCAAACTCAGGTCCACCAAGTCAGTGATGCCATCCAGCCATCTCATTCTCTGTCATCCCCGTCTCCTCCTGCCCCCAATCCCTCCCAGCATCAGAGTCTTTTCCGGTGAGTCAACTCATCGCATGAGGTGGCCAAAGTATTGGAGTTTCAGCTTCAGTATCAGTCCTTCCAATGAACACCCAGGACTGATCTCCTTTAGAATGGACTGGTTGGATCTCCTACTGATCCTAAATTTCCAGTGGGAGAAAAAATAGAGTAACAAGGTGTACCTTGTCAAAGGACAGAGTTAAAACTTCTACTTCTTTACACAGAACACATTTCAGCCCTTTTACTCTCTGCTTGTTGGGACAAAAAAAAAATGGTTTTGTGTTATACCTAGAACATGCGTTTTATAGGAATAGTTTCAAAGCTATTAAGTTTTTCAAGTATATTTCCACAAAATTTATTTTTCCAGGGTATTCTGATCTGGGGACAAGTAAATGGATTTTGTTGCAATTGGTCTTTTTATATTGATCATACTTCAAGTAGGCACCCTTTCTGTTCCTTTGAGTGAGTGAGTGAACTGAGAAAGAATCCCTCTTAAGTGTTAGTGTTTGTAGAGAGTGCTCTCTGATAAATGTACTCTCACTCCCTTATATAAAATGTCCTCTTTTTTGTTCTTGGTACTTAATGTTTGTTTCATACAAATATTGTATGGGTGCATGTTTTAACCATTGAAATTTATCACCAAGACTGCTATTGACAATTGTTACCCATCATTGGCAAATTTGAAAAAAAGTAACAAATACCAAAAACAAAGATATGAGAACTTAGAATTTCCTGTCTAAGAATTAATTACCATTTTATGAAAGTTTTGTACAATAGACACAATCCTGAGTAGTCCAAAATTTTTCATTTTAGTTCAGTCGCTCAGTCGTGTCCGACTCCTTGCGACCCCATGAATCATAGCATGCTGGGCCTCCCTGTTCATCACCAACTCCCAGATAGGATACTGAATGAGGAATTCCCCCAAATTTTTAGCCCTCCCTAATTTCAAGTAACTGTGGTGTTGGAGAAGACCCTTGAGAGTCCCTTGGACTGCAAGGAGATCCAACCAGTCCATTCTAAAGGAGATCAGTCCTGGGTATTCATTGGAAGGACTGATGCTAAAGCTGAAGCTCCAATACTTTGGCCATCTCATGCGAAGAGTTGACTCACTGGAAAAGACTCTGATGCTGGGAGGGATTGGGGGCGGGAGGAAAAGGGGACGACAGAGCATGAGATGGCTGGATGGCATCACTGACTCGGTGGACGTGAGTTTGAGTGAACTCTGGGAGTTGGTGATGGACAGGGAGGCCTGCCATGCTGTGATTCATGGGGTTGCAAAGATTCAGACACGACTGAGCGACTGAACTGAACTGAACTGATTTTCAAGTAAAGAGCTGGATAGAGATAATTTAACAGTATAAGGTAAGTCTGGTTCCCTAACCTAGGCATACAGGTGGAATTCACTAGTATGGGAGGTTCCTCCCGTAGGTAATATGCAGCAGGAAAATTTTAGATTGTGTGAGACTAGTAGTTGCATTTTTCTCTATTTAGTAAATGAAAATTAGGCCGGATGTGTATAAACTTCCATGATACAGTTTTTCCACAAACTTAACAAATAATGAGCAATTAAAGGAAAAGTGCTTTGTGGAGAGTCCATATAAAAAGACTAATATTCTATTTATGTCCAGGGTCTTAACATTACCTTACAGGATGGTGGTCCTCTTTTTTCTGGGATTTTGTAGCCGTTTGCCAACTTAATTTTTTCTTCTTCCCATTGGATGTATTACTTGTTATGCTGCCTCTCATAAATGGAGAAATAAGAAACATGGGAGCATATGGAAGACAGGCTCACTTGCCCAAATTTATTCAGAGATAGGAGAAAAGAACAGTTTTAGAAGACTAGGAAATTTTTTTTTCATTAGGATATAATTCCCTGAAGAATTGTAATAATTAAAAAAAATTCTGTATTGTATTAAGCAGCTATTACCACAATATTGCAGTGTAATTATCAGCCATGCAGATATCTCTGGCATACAATAGTAAACATTTATTTTTCTCTTATTCATCTACAGGTTGACTTGGGCTCAGATGATCTAGGCTAGGAATGCCTGAACTTTATTTGCTGTTCATTCTCCTGCAACCAGTGGGCTACTCAAGGTATGTTCTTTTCTTGCCAATAGAAGAGACACAAGGCAGCAAGCCCCAGCTGAGCACTTTCTAAAGCTCTCTTTCTGACATGTCTGCCAAAAAAGGTTGCATAGCTAAGCCCCACATCAATAGAGATGCGAATGTGCAATCTTACCATATAAGAGGTGTGTGTATACGTGAGTCTAGTATGTGTCTATTTACTTAACAGTAATATTATATCCCAATACTTTTACCCTCAAAACTTACCTAAGCTTCTAATTTTAGCTTAGTTGGGCTCTGTGGAAGAGTCTTCCTCTAGGTGAAACTGAAAAGTGTAAACTTCTCCAGTTCTTGGATCGATGGGCTACTAAGGATGTTTAAGGAGTTTTAAAAGGCAAAGAGTAAGCTTTTAATGTGACATTAGTTTCTATGGTAATAGTTGTGTAGAATACAACCCTTGGGATTAATCCCCAATGGAAGAGTATTAGAAGAGGTACCATAAATTTAGACTTTACAAGTAGAGTTTACAGAGGTGTAAGATAATGGCTAAGCCTTCAACTCAGTTCTGAAATCTCCCCCAGATAGCTCAATACACCCTCATGAATTCAGAAGATACTGGAAAAATCAGCACTCAACTGAAATACCCTTGTTCTAAACACACTATGGGGAGGATTACTATCAAATGGGGGTTGGGTTTTAGAGGAAAGTGAACTGAAAATTTTGGGTAGGTCAAAAAGTTCATTTCAGTTTTTTCTGTAAGATGTTATGGAAAAACCTGAACCAAACTTTGAGCCAACCTAGTGCTTCATGTGGGCTCAGATGGTGGTCTTGTCACTGGGTAACAACTTGCCTCATTTTCCAAGGTTCCATTTCCTAATCTATGAAATATTACCTTGACACCTAACCAAGAGAATGTAGTAAAAATAAAATGAGATGATAGACATCATGGTGGAGACTGAACTGCCTTATTGTGATTCATCACATGAGCTCTGGGGTCTGTCTGCTGGTGCCAAAGCCTTTCTTTACCACCTGCTAAATGGTGGAACTTACAGTTGTGAACCGTGAATTTCCAGATGTTCGAGCTGGCTTTAGAAATGGCAGAGGAACCAGAGATCAAATTGTCAAAATCCGCTGAATCATCAAAAAACCAAGAGAGTTCCAGAAAAACATCCATTTCTGCTTTATTGACTATGCCAAAGCCTTTGACTGTGTGGATCACAATAAACTGTGGAAAATTCTGAAAGAGATGGGTATACCAGACCACCTGATCTGCCTCTTGAGAAACCTGTATGCCGGTCAGGAAGCAACAGTCAGAACTGGACATGGAATAACAGACTGGTTCCAAATAGGAAAAGGAGTACGTCAAGGTTATATATTGTCATCCTGCTTATTTAACTTATATGCAGAGTACATCAGGAGAAGCACTGGCTGGAGGAAGCACAAGCTGGAATCAAGATTGCCAGGAGAAATATCAATAACCTCAGATATGCAGATGACACCACCCTTATGGCAGAAAGTGAAGAAGAACTAAAGAGCCTTTTCATGCAAGTGAAAGAGGAGAGTGAAAAAGTTGGCTTAAAGCTCAACATTCAGAAAACTAAGATCATGGCATCTGGTCCCATCACTTCATGGGAAATAGATGGGGAAACAGTGGCTGAATTTATTTTCTGGGCTCCAAAATCACTGCAGATGGTGATTGCAGCCATGAAATTAAAAGATACTCTTTGGAAGCAAAGTTATGACCAACCTAGATAACATATTAAAAAGCAGAGACATTACTTTGCCAACAAAGGTCCATCTTGTCAAGGCTATGTTTTTTCCAGTGGTCATGTATGGATGTGAGAGTTGGACTCTAAAGAAAGCTGAGCACCAAATAATTGATGCTTTTGAACTGTGGTGTTGGAGAAGACTCTTGAGAGTCCCTTGGACTGCAAGGAGATCCAACCAGTCCATTCTAAAGGAGATCAATCCTGGATGTTCATTGGAAGGACTGATGTTAAAGTTGAAATTCCAATACTTTGGCCACCTGATGTGAAGAGCTGACTCATTTGAAAAGACCCTGATGCTGGGAAGGATTGAAGGTAGGAGGAGAAGGGACGACAGAGGATGAGATGGTTGGATGGCATCACCGACTCAATGGACATGAGTTTGGGTAAACTCCAGGAGTTGGTGATAGACAGGGAGGCCTGGCGTGCTGCAGTTTATGGGGTCACAAAGAGTCAGATACGACTGAGTGACTGAATTGACTAACTGACTGACAGTTGTTTCTCTGAACTAGCTTCCTAGATCTGACATTACAAATGACCAGAAACTAAATGGCTTAAAACAATGGAAAGTTGTCCTCTCATTGTTCTGGAGTCCAGAAGTATGAAATAAAGGTATCAGCAGAGCTGGTTCCTTCTAGGGGCTCTAAGGGAAAATCTTTCCCTTTCATCTCTCCTAGCTTCTTCATAGTAGCCAGCAATCTTTGGCTTCTGGCAACATAATTCTACTTTCCATCTCCATTTTCCTGTGATGTTTTCCCCTCTGTTTCTTCTCCGTGTGTGTTTGTGTATGTATGTATGTATGTATGCATGTGTGTCTGTCTGTCTGTTTTTTTTCCTCTTAGCAGGACACCAGTCATATTGGATTTAAGGCCCATTCTAACCTAATATGTGAAAAGTGTGTTAGTCATTCAGTCATGTCAGGCTCTTTGCAACTCCATGGACTGAAATCCACCAGGCTTCTCTGTCCATGGGATTCTTCAGGCAAGAACACTGGAGTAGACAGCCATTTTCTTCTCCAGGAGATCTTCTCAATGCAGGGATTGAACCCAGGTCTCTAGCACTGCAGGCAGATTCTTTACCATCTGAGCCCCTGGGGAGGCCCAATCCAATATGATTTCATATTAACCAGTTATATTTGCAAAGAACCTATCTCTAAAGAAGGTCCCACCCACAGGTCCTGGGGGTTAGGGCTTAAATGTATCTTTTTGAGGTACACAGTTCAGCCCCCAACAACCTACTCTCCTTTTCTCTCAGGAGTAGAACACAAGTCAGCAAAGCTTTCTGCTGGTTTATAGCAAGGATCATCTTTCCTCTAGTGCTCAGTAAATTATTCCTTATTTCCTGCTAAGACTTCATCACAAGCACATTTATCATATATATTTCTCTGATTCTCTAAAGTCAGTTTTCTTGATAATATCCAAATTTTGGGATTTTTGTGAGGATTAAATGCAATGATCCATAAGAAATGCTTAGCTTAGGAAATAACAGTCTGCAAATGCTAAATGAGAATTGGCTTTTCTTTATTAGGTTGAATCATATACATTTGATATTTTTTACATTGCAGATGGTTGAATATCAGTAAGTCCTCATAGTATAAATTTGAACTATATGGAATTGCCATTTTTGTAGTTCAAAATAGTCAAATTTCAAAACTTCCATATGGTGTAACCTTTATATAATACTTTGTATAATACATTATAATAAATATAAGATGTATAATACATTATAATAAATATAAGATGTCACTGTGCCAAGGTAAGGTGTTCTTCTGAAGTCATGGTATTTTCCTCTTGAAAAGCATCCCCAGGGAAACTGTTTTCAAACTAAAGCTAGTTATTATTGGTTTTATTGTTATTAATGTATAATTGGATTGTTAATTTATATTATTATATTAATACTTTATGACACTATTTTTAAAAACGTTTTGCTTATTGGTAATTGAGTATTTAGTGAAGGAACACGAAGCATACATCCATTCTACTACTTAATGATTAGTAATATCTGATACTGAGTCAGAGGCTTCTTAAACTTATATTTAAATTAGGATGAGAGCTGTCATCACCTCTATCCAGTTGGGGGTAGCAGTTTCACATTCCTGTCTTTATCAGTTTTTAAAAATTTGAATTCAGCTAATGAAAAACAGCTAAACAAAATAATTTCTAGTAATGTTCCAGTGGTCAACTAGAATTCTTTATTTTACAGAGCTTTTCCCAGGAGGCAGGAAAACCACCATTAGTGTAAAAATCCAATGTTCTTGGGATTTTCTATGGAGATTGTGATCCAAAGGGAACAATTAGTTGAGAGATAATTCTTGACAATTAAAATGTTTTCTTTTGTATCCCTTACACAGTAATACAGGCAGAAAATCAGAAATTGAAGTGAGTATAAAAAACTGGGAATTGAAGCATATCAGAGTAAGAAACACACACTTTAAAAGTTTTTCCAGAGAGCCAATCTGGCAGATGAGTAGATGAGTAGTACCCAAGAATCCTAAGGGATTACTAGTTTAATATAGAGAACTTTTAAAAGCCCAAAGCAGGATAGATGAAAGGAACAGAAGGTATATAAGGCCCTATGAAGAGAACTATGAAGAAGCCAAGAAAACTTTCATCTTTTCAAAACTTTTCTTGAATATCTTTGAAGTGCTATTTGACTAGCAAAACTTTTGCATATATCAAGTTTTCCAAAAATGTTGATCGGATGAGTATAAATAATGAAATAGGTGATATTAGTATGTTTTGGGACAAGCTTCCCAGACAGATTTTGAATAACGAAAAGTTGCCATCCTAGTTTTGAAATAGGTAGCTAGAGCTAGAGAAAGGATTGTCTAGTATAAAAGAACTATTTAGGACTAGAGAGGTTTGCATTCACATCTTGGATCCCTTTCCTAAAGTTGGTGTGACCTAGTATTGGTGTAGTCACTGGTCCTACTACTGATAGCTTCCCAAGTGAAATGGGTGGATCACATCTTGCAGTAACTTTTTTACAATTCAGTACAGGATATATATCTCTTAATTTTTAAAGATTTTTTTTCCTATGACTTTCATATTGTTCCTCTTCTTATTGCCATTTCTCTCAGATTCACTCTTCTTATGATCATCTTCATTGACTCACCAATGACAATGAAGATATACTTGTTATATTTGTCCCTGGTGTTTTCTATCTTAAAAAGAGAGCTTTTAATGGTTTTATGTGTATCCAACTCATCAGGTTATCGGGTGTAAGTCTTGGGTTTGCCTTAGAAATGTATCTGTGAAATATTCTAACATAGTCTTGGAAACTATTAAGAGGAATTAAACAGCTAACATTCCTATCAAATTGAATTTTAAAATGCCAGTTTAGTGACTGACTTAATGAACATCAATCAAAAGAGGTGGTGACTAGCTGAACTAGAAACACATCAGTCATATTAACTGGGAATATTGGAATATAAAATATTGACATTAGTCAATAGAAACATGTCAGTAACTGATCTAGAGGCCTCAATCACAGTCAAAGGTTTATTTCTGCTTGTCACATTGCCTCTGAAGAGAACATCATGGTCAGTTGAGCTTATGCTCCTATGAAAAAAGGCTTCTATTTAGCACTGAGGTTGAATTATGTCTGCATGATTCATGTAATTTATGTTCATTATTTATTTAAGAGAGATAACTTAGTAATACGCATGCAAGCTAAGGAGTATCTAGTAGGATATTACTAGTTATCAACTTACCCCAAAGTTCTATGGTTAAAGGGCCACTGATAAAGGCCAATTGTAGAGAAAATGGTAAAGCTGGGCCCACTGTAAATTTTAATTGAGAATCCTTTTCCTACCTAAGAAGCTATAAAGTTTTCACAAGGCAGTAGAGAGGTTTAGTGTCTACCCTTGAAATCTGGGCTTTTCTGGTGTCTCAGATGGAAAAGAATCTGGTTGCAATGCAGGAAATGGGGTTCGATCCCTGGGTTGGGAAGATCCCCTGGAGAAGAGAATGGCAACTCAGTCCAGTATTCTTGCCAGGAGAATTTCATGCACAGAAGAGCCTGGCAGGCTACAGTCCACGGGGTCAGCAACTGAGTGACTAACATTTTCACTTCACTTGAAGTCTAGTCTTGATTTGTCCTCTTGTTCGGGAGTATATCTCATATTCTAAACCTTTATCCTTTATCTGAGAATTCTCTCCACCAAATACAATTCAAACTTACCTTCTAGGATCCCATAGACTGTAGCCCACTGGACTCCTCTGTCCATGAAATTTTCCAGGCAGGAATACTGGATTGGGTAGTCATTCCATTCTCCAAGGGATCTTCCTGACCCAGGGATCGAACCTGGGTTTCCCACATTGCCGGTAGATTCTTTAACATCTGCACCACCAGGGAAGCCCACAGTATGTTCTTATTAGCTATCTATTTTATATATAGTAGTGTGTATATGTCAGTCCCAATCTCCCAATTTACCCTTTCTCCTCCCTTTTCCCCCTTGGCAACTATAAGTTTTTGTTTCCTACATTCATGACTCTATTTTTATTTTGTAAATAGGGTCATTTGTACCATTTTTTTAGATGCCACATTTAAGCAATATCATATGATATTTACATTTGTTTGACTTCCCTCAGTATGATGATCTCTAGATCCATCTGTGTAAATACTTTAAAATGCATCATAAGACTGTGATTACAGCAAAAAACCAACATGTTAATTTATATGTAATTTTAAAAGAGGATGAATGCAGATGGGATTCTAATCAGAACCATACTTATTGGTTAAGTAACTGTGTTTGCTTCCTGATGAAGTAATGTGAGGATCAACCCAGAACATATAGTCTACAAAGAAAAAATATTATGCTGGAGGACACCGTGATCTCATTGCTTGAGGGAGGAGAGGCTGAATAAAGATGTATGAAAGTGAAAGTCACTCAGTCGTGTCTGATTCTTTGCGACCCCATGGATTATACATTCCATGGAATTCTCCAGGCCAAAATACTGGAGTGGGTAGCCTATCCCTTCTCCAGTGGATCTTCCTGACCCAGGGATTGAACCCAGGTCTCCCACATTGCAGGTGGATTCTTTACCAGCTAAGCCATAAGGGAAGCCCAAAGATGTACAAGCATCTACAAATTCCCCCTCATCCTAAGCTAGTATATGACTGGGGATGGGAGCCATGCCTGTTGTCGAATTGGAAGGGTTTATTTTGTTTCTTACAGTTACTGCTTGTTTTCTGGTCTGTTAAAATGGTGTCCTGCTTGATTTCTTCAGAAGTGATGACTGCCTTCTTACTCTACTGGAAGCCTCTTTTCCAAGATACTTTTAGAAGAGCTCACTATTTACATCTTGAGAAACACAATGGAGTCCCAGGTTTGAATTTCAAGTGACTGGAAGTCAAAGAGTTAATATTAAGCATGAGAATTAATAAGTTATTAAGCATGAGTTATTAATAAGCATGAGAATTAATGAGTTATTATGAATTCCTAAAATGTATAGTGACCATTTTGTATGCTCTGAAAGGATAACTGAAAACCGATAGCTGTCCTCTTGTGTTTGTGGTTTTGTTTTAACATGTCTCCCCTACCCCCGGGGGAAATACAAAGGAACGCTGTCTTGTATATACAGTTTTAAGTTTATCTTCTAGGTCAGGAGGCTGAGGAAATCCAGTCAATGAATTTGGTTTGGACAGGTTTCAGGAACAGATGGATGGTGGTTACCAAAAGCCTTCCATGGGTTGCTAATATGTAAATAGGCCAGTAAATTATTCCTCCTTTTGTGTTTTGAGAATATATGTTGATTTCCTAAACTCTATATAATTCAAATGAGGAATACTTTGAGAATCACTGTTCAAATCTGTGTATTTTAGAGTTAAGTAACATGGTAGGTTTCACTGCATTCATAAATCTGGTTGATTTGTGTATCTGAGGTTTTCACTAATTTTCTGGGCAGTGGTGAGTTAAGCTGACTTTAATTCTGCTTGTTCATTTCACTGTATCACAAGCTAGAATATAGTTGGCTGATTTTGATTTCATGCTTCTGATTGGCAATTGCACTATGGAATTGAATCCATCACAACAGGTAAATAAATTTGACCAAGACATTAAGAGGAAACTCCGCCATGCTTACCTCAGTATTAATGTATTCTCTGGGGTGCATAGGCATCTGTGACAGCTGAAAATGGTCCCCTTGTTCTTTGATGCCTTAGCATCTAATTTTAACTAGCCCTGAAGGAAAACCCAGAAAGTTCTGTCATGCTACCCAGTCCATCTGGGCTTGGAATGCAGTAAGTCTGATGATAAAATTTTTATAAAAATGGGGAGAATGCTCATTCTGTACAATAGTAGTATGAAGTCACTGAACAACAATATATATGGAAAACCTGGCTACTAATTTTAGAGATAGTAGTTTTTTGGAAGTTTACAAGATGAACTTTTTGTTTTTTAAATCTGTGTGACAGTCGTGTTTTTTCTTTCTACTCTTTTTACAGTCTTTGTATTTTTTTCTCTCTCAACTCTTGATTTTGTCCTTTTTCTTTTTCCCTTCCAGAATAAAGAGATGGTGGAAGGGAGACTTATTCTTATAAAAGAGATATTCATATTAAGACATTATATAATATATTTTGATTTGTGTTTAGATTACACTGAGTATTTTCACGTTAATTCTGAAAAGTTGCAAAGTTGAATTTTTAATTATTTTTCTCAATCTTTTCCCCAATGAAAATCAGTAACTTACTTAAAATCAGTGTTAAAAATATTTGTTTCTGGACTGATCTAATTTTTATACATTAATGATCTCTTCATTTTACTTTTAAGGTTTTATGTTTGTTTTTTATCCTAAAGTAAAGAGAAAGAAGTTGGCTTACCAAGTAATTTATAGGGTAGGCAGAGAACTGAATGCAAGGCCTGAATCCAAAACAAGATGTGAGCTGGGGAACCAAGAAATAAAAGATTAAGATTTAGTGAATGAAAAAATAGGAGGTAGCCTGGAGGGACTCAATCATGTGCCAACATCTGTTCCCATATTTGGGAGAGCTGAATTCATTCAGAGATCCTAGAATAGGCTGGAAACCATGGTTTTCAAATCCCTTTTATTCACAAAACTCTTTTATTAAATGAAATCTTGAAAGTGATTAGTGAGATAGAGCTTCACTCTCTTGGCCTCGTGTGCAAGTGGTCTCAGGTGAACCTCTGTCTTTGCAGAGTGCAGCATGGAAATCACTATTACCCCTGCATTCTGATTATGTTTCAGGAAACAAAGTCAATAGTGTGTTCTTTACTCATGTGAGATTAAACACTGGGGGAATGCCTTGATGGTTACCAGATGCAAAGGATCCTTGGGCGATGTGGGAATGTCCCTGACTCAGGGGCAGTGTGTGTTCCTGGGGGTTTATTAGAGCTGACAGTAGAGGACCGCAGGGAAACAGAAACATGATCATGTCTAACCATGTAACCTTCCTTTCTCAAGACAGTAGGTTAGGGTTTTTTCTGAGGCAGAACTCTCTAGTTATTCCCATAGCCTGAGATGTTATTTCTCTAGCCTTTTGTATGATTGCTTCTTCTTCTGCTTCAAGTGTTTGATCACTGGTCACCTACTCAAAATAGCCTTTCCTGACTGCTCTGTCTCCCTTTAGCCCTATTCTTTCAGCTGTATTATTAATCTCCATCACAAAATCCTGTTCACTTTTTTTAGGTACTCTGCGAAGAGTTCTGGTCTTCCTCGCTAGAATGGAATTTCTTTGAGAACAATGACATATCTGCCTTATTCCCTCTTGAAACTTCAATACTTGGTGGGTATAGTGCCTACATAGCAGACATTCTATAAATACATTTTAAATGACTGAGTTATTTTATATGAAAGGAATAAACCATAACAGAGACCACTATGAGACTCACTGGGGACATTTCATTTAGGCAGTTTCCCCAAACAGTGACGTATTAATTTTTAAAAATATTTTTACTAAAGAAAATAGTGAAAGTTTGTGTATCAGGGGGCTTCCTTGGTGACTCAGATAGTAAAGAATCTGCCTGCAATGCGGGAGACCTGGATTCAATTACTGGGTTGAGAAGATCCCCTTAGAAGGGAATGATACCCACTCAAGTGTTCTTGCCTGGAGAAGTCCATGGACAGAAGAGCCTGGTGGGCTATAGTCCACGGGGGTCTCAAAGAGCTGGATATGGCTGAGAGGCTAATGCACTTGTGTATCAGAGAATGAGTAATGAATAAGTCAATGTTTGTAAAGTGAGTGTATGTATAGATTTTTAATCAGTGATCCATGGTAAAGGAGATACAAAGTATTAGGTAAAACAGGAAATAGGATAATACATATTTTATTTCCCTTTGTTATTAGATGTAACCAAGTCACATTAAAGATAATGGCATATACATTTATCCTAGAGGTAGTGACATTTTCTCTACTCACTTTCTGGCATGATACTTGATAGTACTTGGGAGTAAGTGCTTCCCTTCTGAATGCTGTTGCTTGGATCCCTACGAATATCCTGTGGATCCCTGCAAGGCGAATGTGGGGGAACCTGATGAGGGAGACATAGTGTACAGAGAGGATATCGAGGACCATGATGGTCACTCATTGTTAGATGACTGTTGGAGCTAAGGAAAGTGGTTTTTATAGGCATAGGATGCTTAAAAGAGTGGAAGAGTTGGTCCTTCTTGTTTATGCATATTTTCAGGCAGTGGAGTTCACACTTCATTTTGAGTTTAGAAAGCAAATGAATTAGTAATGTTGAAAGGAGGATGGGAAAATAAAATAATAGTTATGGGCTGCCTGCTGGGTTCTATGCTAAGTACTTTTATGCCCATTACCTTCTAGAAGTTTCAGATGGAGGAGCCTTGTCTGTAACAGCTGACACCTGAACCTCAGATTCCTGCCTGAGAGGGATAGACAGGGGAAAATATTCATCTGTTACCATCACACCATAGTAATAAACGTTGTCAATGTTTGACTCTTCCTACTGACTGAAAAATAGAAGTTAGAAGTTTTGCTTAGCAAGATTTTGGTATGAACTCTGAACTAACATTTCAGTTATGGGCTTTTCACCATTACAGTGAAGAGGGGTGGGGAAGTGATGGGTTATGACATCAAACCATATTTGCATATGATTCTACTTTTTTCTAACCTGACAGGTGCTGCAGTTGTAAATATGAGTGCTTTGAGAAGTTTATTCTATCTTGATTACAGTGACAGAATCCACGTCTCAGAATTTAGAAAATGTAAAGTGGAATGCAGGCTTATAAAAATAAATCTCTGATAGCAAAACAAAACAAGGATATTATAAATGAAACATTGTGTCTGATTGAATAACTATGGAACCTTGGCGTTTGGGTTCACTTATTTAATATGGAAGTGCTAACTATTTGACTGTCCCATAGATACAGCATTCTCTCCGTCTTGACTGCCTCTCTTCCTGTTCACAAATTTCTGCAAATTCCCAAATAGTTATATGGCCTATGTGAATGCTTAAAGAAAATCAAATTTACCTTAAAAATTTTTTTAAAATGCTGTGACAACCTTTGACCCCTGTTGTGTGGCTGGATATACACTGAGGTTTCCCAAGGACCTCACATTGCCAGTTTTGCAGGCCCTGATGTGGCCAGAAGCTTAATGTGCCCTGTTATTACCTTGCTCAGTTGGCTTAGTCCTCTGATCCAGAGACCTGCACCTGTCTTTCATCAGTACCTCATGTCACTGGAAAGAAAGCCATCTATTTTCAACATAAAACCCTCCTTTCCATATTTGTTTCACCCTAGAAAGATACTAACGTACAGAGGTCTAAAATAGTATAGTTTCTAGAATCGTTTGTTGAGTCTAAATAACCCCCTGGTTTCCTTACCTTACCAGCTAGGACACGTTCATTCAGAAGGAGCCCTCAGCCCATGCTTGGTAATCTCCAGTCTCTTTTCAGCCACTCACATCTCCTATCTCTCCCCAACCTGTACCCAAAGATATCTAGGTTTATTTTCCTAAATTCCAGGCTGTTATGACTAATACAGTTCAAGAGAGTAGAAAAATGAACCACATCACTCTCTGCTCTAATGTAGAACTTAGTTCATACCAGCACTGTCTTGAACTCTCATTTTTGGTCTACTGGGACTGCTTGGCAGTCTTCTTTTCCCTGACCCCTAGACTTTGCTCAGAGCAGAGGTGGCTGAGATAGAGTCTTCCACATGATCCAGCTCTGCAAGGACCGTGCTGGGACTGTGAATCTGTAGAACTTGTTCAAATGAATAAACCATTAGGTTTAGGCTTGTCTATTGATTTCTGAAAGCCTATATTGCTTCTTTTAGATCCTGAGAATGTGAACAAGTAATTATATTCAATGCTGCATAAGGTTGCTTTGTACGTGTTTTTAAATGAACCACTATGACACAAATTACCTTGAAAATGTAATAGTACTGGGTCAGATGTTAGTATCCTTTTGGAGGCTGTCATCAATTACATGTTCAGATTACAGCATGAGTAAAGGTCATTCATACTCACGAATTCTGCCAGCTGTACTGTCAAGTGGGAGAGCTGTTTAAGAATGTGGCTTAAAGACAGGACATCCTTTTACAAACCTGTCCCTGAGGTGGGAACTGTTTGCATTAAGATATTTATTTATTCATGAATTTTCCAGAGCACAGGAAGAATGATTGAAGTTTCCCTTCTCCTTAAGATTGCATGAGTTTAGCTTTATTAGTTGTTACAGGCTTCTTGATTTTTAGTTGAAATGGCTCAGAGCGCCTTGATTTCTTGCTCTCAAGACATTGGCCCTTGGCTAATCTGCCAAAGCCAATCTTAGCCACCTTCAGGGCATTTGAAGAAATCTTGTAAGGTCAGGATACCAATTCTCACCAGGGAACGCCTGTTCAGGTATCATCTCCATTCCCACTGATGGAATTTTATTTATAGCTTTTTAAAATTAAAGTATGTGTGAAAATTAATTTGAATGAGGTTGTCATTCTCCCAGGGAGGAACTCGGCGGGGAAAAATTGTAACAGAAGCAAAGAACTGGTTTAATTGGTAGACAGTTCAGAATGAAAGCAGGTGCTCAGTTCTAGACTAGGATTGGAGATGATATTTGATGGTAGAGAGTAAAGTAGAGATATTGCCTCAGGGAGTCTCATCTAAGAGAGCTGAGCTTCAAGTGGGGAATCCTCCCTGTGGTCTTAAGAGAAGGGAACTAATCTTTAGGCATCTTTGTGCACCAGGTGCCTCTGTTTACATCACCTCTTTTAAACAGGTGGTGGGCCTCACACTGCCAGAGGGCAGGACCACAGAAAGGAGAACACTATTGGAGACTCAGACAGAAGATAGGCAGCGTGAATTGAGGAAATTTCTCCAAGAGCTGGACATAGATGGAAAGCTTCAGACACAGACACCACAGAGAAGGCCCAGAAAGGTGTGACCCACAGTTGGAGACAAAAGTTACAGAATTAAAGAGTTCATTGAAGTAGGAAAATGCTGGGCTCTAGAGCCACACTGTGAACCTTATTATGATTATTTTTAATGGCTTGTACCCCAAAGATGAGCTGTTACAAGACTGAGATTTCTCTAGCCTTCATGGTGACTGATACTCCATAGTTCCCAAGTTCTTATTTGGGAACCACTCCTGGGTTCGATCTCTGGAGAAGGTAATAGATAGCCACTCCAGTATTCTTGCCTGGAGAATTCCATGGACAGAGCAGCCTGGAGGGCTACAGTCTATGGGGTCTGAAAGAGTCAGACACGACTTAGCAACTAAACAACAGCACTGTTATATTTATCAATTTGGGAGTAACTAGGGGTAGAAGTTAAGGAAAAGCTGGAGAGGGGAGAATTCTCTCTCTCCTTCTTCCATTTTGAAGGTCTTTCAGAGCCAAAGTAATGAGAGACTTTTGCTTCCACCATGGTGATGGGGACTTGAGGTGGCTGGAAAATCACAGTTCTTTCCTTCAGCTGTAGTCATGGGCACAGTTTTCCACATTGCTGTGTCTAAGAGCCTTCTGTGACTTTTTTTTAATTGGAGTATAATTGCTTTATAATCTTGTATTAGTTTCTGCTATACAACAAAGTGAATCAGCTATGTATACGAATAAATTTATCCTCTTCCTCTTGGACCTCCCCACCCCACCCCACCCATCTAGGTCATCACAGAGCATAGAGCTAAAATCTGTTAATTCGTCTTACACCACTCCCCCCCACCCCCCCCCCCCCGCTGCCCATAACGGGTATGGTCTGTACTTCTTGGGCTCTGTAGATACACATTGCTAAAAGAAAACTCAGTGACTTGAATTTCTCTCCCATTATGTACTTAAGCTTCAGGATTCCTTCTCACTTCTTGGGGAGCAGTACCAGAGGGCTGAAAGGTTTATCCTTGTTCTACTGTGATATTGCAGGACTGTGCAAATGCTTAACTTGAACCTGCAGTGCCACAGGCTCATATTCGTTTGCGCAGAGATGATTCGTTCAGCACCTCTCTGTGTCAGAATATGCCTTGCTCATTATGAAGGTGTTTCATCATGAAATATGAGGTCAGTGATTGATGAAACCCAGATAAAACATCAATATAAAGATGTGCTATATCTATTCCATTATTAAAAAGAATTAGGAAGATTCTGGTTCATAATGCAGTTTCTGAAGAGAGCTAAAGGAATACAGAGTTGATCTTAGTACTAATCACACTGAAAGTGAAAGTGTTAGTTGCTCAGTCATCTCTGACTCTTTGTGACCCTGTGGACTATAACCCACATGTATACCTCCTCTGGGCATGGAATTCTCCAGGCAAGAATACTGTAGTGGGTTTTTCTGCCACTAAAACCAATTGGTTTCATGTTTAAGTGCTGGACACAAAGGGGAAAAAAAGGTCAAGTTTAGACTCTGAAGCACAAATTCCAAAAGAGCCCCAGTGCCCACCCCTTTTTTCCCCTTGCAAATAAATAGGGTCCCAAAGGAGAGACAGTCCAGCCAGGAGGATTTCAAAATGTGGCTATTCCAGATCTCCTTGGATTCTCCACTTTGGCATAAAACCCCTGGCATTATTGCCATCTGTACAGGATTTCAGGCTGAACCTGTGTTCTACAGCAGGAATCTCCAAACAAGAAGCAAGAGGATGTAGTTCCTATTTCCCAGAAGTCTTGCCATCACTGGGGAGTTGGGCTTAGGAGCTGGAGGTACTGAAAGTGAAGCCTCAAATCGGAAGAAGTATTGCTGAAAGGACATGAGTATGGAAGAATCTGGAGGTAAGGCGAGCAGGTAGAGGTTCCTGAGCTAGTTCATGAGGATAAGGGTCTCACCTAAGGAGACAGAGTTGGAATAAGGAAGAGAAAGAATATTTGAGAAATGTTTCAAGGGTAAGATCTCCAGTACAACCACACCTCTTAAAGTTTAAATGTTGTCTCCCTCTTTGATGTTGCATGGGATCTTCAAGTGTAAGAGTGAGGAAGGTCAGGATGGATGTCCAGAATATGGACTCAGCCTCATTCTAGTCACACACCTTACAGTTGACAGCCTCTACCACCATGACCACCAATGCGAAATTATTTATACCTCTAAATTTCTTACATTCAAGTCTCTCTCTCTTTTTTTTTTAATTTGTAACGGACTTTATTTATTTTTTCTTTTTTCAAAAACAATTTTAGGAATCTTTAATTAAAAACAACCTTATCTTAAAATGGAGTAACTTTGGTTTTATGAGCAGCAAGCAAAATACAGAAGCAAAAATGCATTACAGGAGCATTAAGTTCTAGATTAGGTCACAGCGTCTAATCTGAAATCACACCCATAATATCATTTATCAAGATATCTGGGAAATAGTTATTTCCCAGGATGTCTGAACCATAGCTACTCTATTTTGACTTTTAATTGTTAAAAAAAAAATTTTTTTTTAATAGCCAAAGCAGATTTCACCATTAATGACATCAGTGTTTCTCTAGGTATGAGAAGATGCAAGAATTGGAACTCATAAAACCTTTATCTGAAAAGATCTAACTATCTGAAGGCCTGTTCTGCCAGTTTTTTTGTTTTTGTTTTTTCAGAGCACAGAGTGCCTCATTCCTGATTTTCACCCTGAACTTCTTTCAGGGGGTGTTGAAGGTCAGCAGCTTGCAAGGGTCATGATGTAATCTTTGCAGCTGGCAAGTACCAACTTCCAGTCAGCAGGGTCCCTTCATAGCCACATATCTGACCATGTGACACCATTTCATGGCCATTGTGTCCCGTGGTGCTGGGAAGGCTCATTCCCAGGTCTAGGGAAGTGATGGGCCACTCAGTGTGCTAAAACTGGACCAGGCCTTGCAAGTAGCAAAAGTCTCTGGACCACTGTCTTACTAGCCTCCTGGTCCAGGAAAATATTTCCTCTTGTTGCTTTTTCCCATACCCAGAGTCACATTATTACAATTATTGATCTCATATGGAACTGTCAGTTCAGCATTATATCACAGGCTCAGTGAAACAAGTGACATAGAAAATAATATAGCCATAGCTAGCAGTTATTAGTAAAATAAGAATTATAAGTCAAGAACTTTCATTAGATAAAGCCTGGTATACCCCAAGTCACCTGACTTCATTTGTTAAATGACTATAGTCTGATGTTAATCTCCTGGTTGTACATTATGGAGCATCTGACGTTTATCTGAAGATTTGTTACTGAGATAAGCCTTAGAAACTAACCTAGAGTGTCCTTTTTAATAACTTAATTAAATCTTTTAGCAGTATCATGTAACAAGCAACTGTCTCAGCAGTGAGTCTTAGTAAACACTAGACATGAACAAAACTAGAACCTTAATTTAACAATTTACAAAACTTAATATTCCGTGATTTTTCATTATGGAGGCCCTGTAGCCAGGGAGGCTTTAACCCATCAAATAAAAAATGAAGTTTGTCAGGGAGCTGGGAAAGCATAAAGGACTGTCTCCAACCTGGATGGAAGGACTTTTTTCAGAAGAAACTACACTATACCAGGATGAGAAGACGACAACATCAGAGGTAGACAGCTTGCCCAAGATGCTGGACCTGATTCGTATGATCATTTATAATGTTTTCTTGACTTCTTAGCCCTCTACATAAAAATCAAATGCTTTTCTACCATAGGCCTGATCCTATGCTAGTTTTAGAAATTAATCCAATTGTCGGGTTTGTAGTCATGTAAAAGCTCATTCGGCTTTACAAAAACTCTGTTAGACTTGTGCCATCCTAATGTCCTTAAACCATGGCAACAGCCTGCTTCTAAATTGGAAAATTAAAAACAATACCTGGAAATCAGAGTCAGGGCTATGGGAAATCCAAGATGGCTGCTTGGCTTTTCACATTCAAGTCTCTTCTGTGTTCTCCTGATTCCCCAGGAAATCCTGTGTCCCAGTTTGAACTATCAAATTTGATAAATAATTGTGATTCACTTGACTGCAGTTTTATTAATTTTTTTGTTTTGGTTTACTGTTTTAAAATCAACTCTCCCCTTAGGAGATACAGCAATGAAAGAAAATAAAAGAAACCTGTGCTTATTGCAACTCACCCTACATAAATCATCTTATGCTTGGTGAATGGGAAAACGACTATTTGTGCAAGGCTGAAAATTTAATGTACTCAGGCACATTTAGGAACAGAAAATGATGAGTATGAAAGGAGAGCATTCCAAAAAAAAAAAAAGGTTGTTCTAAGACATTGCAGGTTTGTTTTTCCTCTTCTGCTCTAAAATATTCTCTGTACTTAGAATTGTCCAGGAGTCAAGGGGAGCAGTTTTTATGTTATCAGATTCAATGTGAACCTGTGTTATAAGCAGGTCCAGGGAAACCTAAGCATTTCTCTTAGGATTAGAGAAGAGGTGGTAATTATCACATAGGGCTATGTCTACATGGAAAGAGAAGCAGACCAAAAGAGACAGGTCTCTGGGCAGGATCTTTTTCATAAGTTGTTTTAAACTTCCCAACATGGCCCAATTCCCCAAGAATTCAAGTACAGATCCATGAGGCAAACTTAGGATTTGAATCTGAATTTTTAAGGTTGGGTTTAGGCTTGGGTCCTGGAAATGTGCATTTTTGTAAAAGTTCTTCAAGTGAATAGAAGACATGATCAGGTTCATGAATTTTATTTCTGGTAGTTGGGACTAGAATGTAAGAAACTAAGAAATGGGATTGACATCTTGTTTATCTATTCATCCATGGATAGACATTTAGATGCTTCCATGTCTTGGCGCTTGTAAATAGTGCTGCAATAAGAATTAGGGTGCATGTGTCTTTTAGAATTATGACTTTCTCAGTGAATTTGTCCAGGAGTGGGATTGCTAGGTCATATGGTAGTTCAATTTTTAGTTTTATAAGGAACCTCCATACCATTCTCTGTAGTAGCTGTACCAGTTTACATTCCCACTAACAGTGCAAGAGGGTTCCCTTTCCTCCACACCTTCTCCAGCATTTATTGTTTGTAGGTTTTTTAAGATGGACATTCTAACTGGATATAGTGGCACCTCATTGTGGTTTTGATTTGCATGTCTCTATTTCTGCTTCATTGACTATGCCAAAGCCTTTGACTGTGTGGATCACAATAAACTGTGGAAAATTCTGAAAGAGATGGGAGTACCAGACCACCTGACCTGCCTCTTGAGGAACCTGTATGCAGGTCAGGAAGAAACAATTAGAACTGGACATGGAACAACAGACTGGTTCCAAGTAGGAAAAGGAGTACATAAAGATTGTATATTGTCACCCTGCTTATTTAACTTATATGCAGAGTACATCATGAGGAACGCTGGGCTGGAAGAAGCACAAGCTGGAATCAAGATTGCCGGGAGAAATATCAATAACCTCAGATATGCAGATGACACTACCCTTATGGCAGAAAGTGAAGAGGAACTCAAAAGCCTCTTGATGAAAGTGAAAGAGGAGAATGAAAATGTTGGCTTGAAGCTCAACATTCAGAAAACAAAGATCATGGCATGTGGTCCCATCACTTCATGGCAAATAGATGGGAAACAGTGGAAACAATGTCACACTTTATTTTTCTGTGCTCCAAAATCACTGCGGATGCTGATAGCAGCCATGAAATTAAAAGCCGCTTACTCCTTGGAAGGAAAGTTATGACCAACCTAGATAGTATATTAAAGAGCAGAGTCATTACTCTGCCAACAAATGTCCATCTAGTCAAGGCTATGGTTTTTCCCGTGGTCATGTATGGATGTGAGAATTGGACTGTGAAGAAAGCTGATCGCCGAAGAACTGATGCTTTTGAACTGTGGTGCTGGAGAAGACTGTTGAGAGTCCCTTGGACTGCAAGGAGATCCAACCAGTCCATTCTAAAGGAGATCAGTCCTGGGTGTTCATTGGAAGGACTGATGCTAAAGCTGAAACTCCAATACTTTGGCCACCTCATGTGAAGAGTTGACTCACTGGAAAAGACTCTGATGCTGGGAAGGATTGGGGGCAGGAGGAGAAGGGTACAACAGAGAATGAGATGGCTGGATGGCATCACCAACTTGATGGACATGAGTTTAAGTGAACTCCGCGAGTTGGTGATGTACAGGGAGGCCTGGCGTGCTGTGATTCATGGGGTTGCAAAGAGTCGGTCACGACTGAGCGACTGAACTGAACTGAACAATTTGTGATGTTGAACATCTGATACATATACACAATGGAATATTACTCAGCCATTAAAAGGAATAAAATTGGGTTATTTGTAGAGATGAAGATGGACCTAGAAACTTTCATATAGAGGGAAGTAAGTAAAAAGGAGAAAGACAAATATTGTGTATTAATGCATGTATGTAGAATCTAGAAAAATGATACAGGTGAACCTGTTTGTAGGGTGGGAATAGAGACACAGAACAGACATGTGGACACAGTGGGGAAAGAGGACAGTGGGACAAATTGGGACAGTAGCATTGACATATATACACTACCACGTGTAAAACAGATAGTTGGAGGCTGCTGTACAGCACAGGGTGTTCACCTTAGTGCTCTATGATGATCTAGATGGATGGGATGGAGGTGGGGTGGGAGGGAAGCTCAAGAGGGAAGGGATATATGTATACATATAGCTGATTCACTTTGTTGTGCAGCAGAAACTATCATAGCATTTAAAACAACTGTAATTAAATTTTTAAAATAACAAATGGAGTTGAGTTTTCCTGTACCTCTAGGTTTTATTTCTTTCTTATAAAACATAAGGCTCCCAGATCCCTCCAAAATATAAAATGCTATGATTCAATAAATAAGAACTTCAGTACTTACTTTCTGTTTTTGTGCCTTTGGGTTTAGAAACTGGTTTTCAGAGCTTGCTGTTAATGTAGATGGAGTTTGTGGCTGACTGTAGAGCCCATTCAAAGAATTTCAAGTAGGTTTTTCTCCCTCAGAACATCAACACTAATCTGCTTTCAGTTTTGAAAATTTCTGCATCAGAGGAGTGGGTTAAAGTGAGGTGTCTTTAGTTACATATATAAGTCCCCTTTTGTAGGAGTTAATAACTACATTAACAAGTTGATAATTCAGTTCAGTTCAGTCATTCAGTTGTGTCCGACTCTTTGTGACCTCAAGGACTGCAGTACGCCAGGCTTCCTTGTCCATCACCAACTCCCGGAGCTTACTTAAACTCATGTGCATCGATTAAGTGAAGCCATTCAACCACCTCATCCTCTGTCATCCCCTTCTCCTTCCTCCTCCTATCTTTCCCAGCATCAGGGTCTTTTCAAATGAGTCAGTTCTGTGCATCAGGTGGCCAAAGTATTGGACTTACAGCTTCTACATGAATGAATATTCAGGACTGATTTCCTTTAGGATGGACTTGTTGGTTCTCCTTGAAATCCAAGAAATTCTCAAAAGTCTTCTCCAACACCACAGTTCAAAAGCATCAATTCTTCAGCGCTCCACTTTCTTTATAGTCCAGCTCTCACATCCATACATGACTCTGGAAAAACCATAGCTTTGACTAGAGGGACCTTTGTTGGCAAAGTAATGTCTATGCTTTTTAATATGCTGTCTAGGTTGGTCATAGCTTTTCTTCCAAGTAGCAAGTGTCTTTTAATTTCATGGCTGCAGTCACCATCTGCAGTGATTTTGGAGCCCAAGAAAATAAACACTCTCACTATTTCCATTGTTTCTGTTGATAATAGTTTTGTACCAAATATTTTAGCATTTCTCAGCCACTTTTTCCGTCATGACACCTACGACTAATAATGTTCATATGTGCTTCCCCTTCTTATGGATGCAGTCAGGGTTGTGTCTGATGCCCAACCATATCTACTCTTTTCCTTCCTATTATGAAAGCATCTCAGAATGCAAAGAGTGATTCTTTGATTGCAACTCTTCTGACTGTGTGAATTCACTAGAATTGCCAAAAACTGAGTGGCTTAAACAACAGAAATCTATTGTCTTAGTCTTGGAGGCTAGGAAGTCTGAAATGAAATTGTTGGCAGAGTTGGCTCGTTTCGAGGGAAGAATCTGCTCCAGGCTTCTCTTTTTGGCTTATAGATGGCTGTCTTCTTTCTGTGTCCTCTTTCCAGGCACGCCTGTCTCTGTGTCAAATTTCTCTTTTGTAAGAGGACACCAGTCATATTGGATTAAGATCCATCCTAATAATTAGATCTTAACTTGATCTTCTGTGAAGACTTTATTACCAAGTAAAGTTACATTCACAGATTTTAAAGGTTAAGATTTTGACATTTGGAGGAGGATACAATTAAACTTATAATGGTGTTATTCTGTTATATGGTGGCATTGATGGAAATTCAGTGAGTTAATTTATGAGTTGGGTCATGGTCCTTTGGAAATTAATAAAAATATAGAGAAGTTTTTGTGGTGTGAGATGGAGAGATTAAAGATGGAGCACAGGGACTTCCCTGGTGGTCCAGTGTTTAAGACTTTGCCTTCCAATGCAAGGGGTGTGGATTTGATCCCTGGTCAGGGAGCTAAGATCCTACATACCTTATGGCCACAAAACCAAAACATAAAACAGAAACGATATTGTGACAAATTCAATAAAGACTTTAAAAATGGCCCACATTAAAAAAAAAAAAACTTAAGAAAAAAAGATGGAGCACAGAAATGTCCAGGAGCATGACTGGCCTGGATTGAAAGGTCTTAGTGGTAATCGCTCAGTCATGTCCGACTCCTTGTGACCCCATGGACTCGGTGCCAGGCTCCTCTGTCTGTGCGATTCTCCAGGCTTGAATACTGGAGTGGATTGCCATTCCCGTCTCCAGGGGATCTTCCTGACCTTCCAGCAAATGTAAATGAAGATTGTGGGAAGGGTTGACATAATTAGGAATACTACTTTAGGATAGTTGCAAGGATACTAAATATTACAAACTTAGCCTTCTTTATGTAGAAGACTGCCTCCTACAGGCAAGTTTGGGAAGGGTATTGTTACTACAGTAGTAGCTGTTTTGCATCTCTGCTTTTAAGAGTTTAATAGCATTAAATTTTTATGTTGTATCATCATTTTATTGTAATAAAGAAACAGTCATCACATCATTATTAAAATTAGTACTTTATATCAAAATGTGCACTTACATGGAATTTGAAGATAAAACAGGAAATAGTCTGGTAAAGGGGAAGGTGTTTGGTTGTATTTTGGAAGTAGATGGCGATGCCTGCTTGTACTACCATCAGGAAATTGTGCACATCTTTCCCTGACTTCATGATCATGTTGTATCTTGAAATTCTTCAAGATTGGAGAATTTACACTATGACAAATCGCAAGTGCTACAGATTAAGGCTTCAACTTTTATTTTGAAAGTTGCTTATTAAACATTCACCAGAAATAAACTGCAGTTTTAAGCAGATTTATATATCCTGGTTTAGGGGGGCATTTACAAGAAAAACACTGTCTTTTTTGATAACAAAATTAGCTGTTTCTTGGTGCCATGCTTTACAATAGTGTGAAGATGAGCAATATGGCCAGTTTAAGAAACTGATGAAATGAATTTGAACTACAACCTAGTAGTGGCTTCTAAAGCTGTTGAGCAAATTGATGAGGTAATTCTGGTATGTGAAATACATTCATTAAGAAGAGTTCAAATCCATACTCCTTGCTTCCATGATATAAGATGATTAATAGGAGGGCTAGAAGGATCAGCATTTCCACAGAAAACCCTGGAAATCAGAGACTTCAAGCTGTCATTAGTTGAATTTTAAGATTTCAAATGAAAAAAAAGGCTAATTAAACATGTGTTATTCGATTTGTGTATTTTATGGATAATATGCACTAATGTCAAGAAATATGAGCTTATACATATTTAAATTTTGTCATAGAACTGGATCATATACAATGCCTTCTTTTACATTGATTTTCCTTTTCCCAAATTAGAGAAGCACTAAAATATCACCTTTCTGAATAAGGTGCATTTAAGCTTTAATGTGTTAGCACATCTCCTGGGAACCTTGTTAAAAAGTTTAGATTCTCATTCAGCAACTCTGGGCTGGGGCCTCTGCTGTTGGTTCCCTGAGTCCACTGTGGGTAGCAAGGAGCTAGAAATCCTTCAGAGGACTCTCAGTGTGGAGACACCCCTGAGTGTGTGTGTTCCTCCCTCTTGCCCACTGTGCCCTCAGAAGCAATAAACTACACATGATTTGAAGGTTTTCTGTTTCTGCTCTGCTACACTTCCTTTTAATTTACACTCATTTAATGGCTGACGGTAACAGTGCTCTCCCTTACAAATTTCTCTGAGGTCATTGCTTCTTAATATTTCAGCCTGTTCTAGTTTATTTTATTTTTTCTCCCTAAGGCTTGGAGCTAACTGGAATTCTCTGTAATTCCACACAACTTCCAGTAGAGGTCATTGCCTTGTAACAGAAATATTTTCATATTTTTTTTTGCCTAAGAGATAGTTCAGTGGCTGGGATGACTTTGCGTTCTCTGGGAGAAAGTCAGAATAGGGGATCAGTTATCTCCAAGGTCACTGATTTGCCCTAATATCCCCTCCATGCAAAAGTGGGAGCCCTTCCACTTTCTTCTGATCACTTCATCTGAGTGTTGAAGATGGACAGGGTTTTCCAACCACCTGGAAGGAATGAAGGTAAACTCAGCTGAAGCATGGGTAAATTAGGGTTCCAAAATTTAAATGTAGTGTAGTAGTTTTCTAGGGCTGCTGAAACAAAGTGCCACAGGCCTGGTGACTTAAACTACTGGGATGTATTTTCTCACAGTTCTAGAGGCTGGACGGCCTGGATTAAGCATTGGTGGGGTTGGCTCCTTCTGAGGGAAGGATATGTTCCAGGCCTCTCTTTTGGACTTGTTAGGTGGTTGTTTTCTCCCTGTTGTCTTTACATCCTCTTCCCTCTATGTGCCCATTCCACACTTCCTGTTCTTATAAGGACCTTAATCATGTTGGATTAGGGCCCACCTCAATGAACTCATTCCAATTCAGTTACCTCTTTAGAGACTCCTAATAAATAAAATTAAGTTCTGAGGTATGAGGGTGTTAGGACTTTAACATATGAATTTTTGAGGGGACCCAATTTAGTCCATAACATGCAGTTAAACAGACGATCTGTCCTAAGAGAACTGGACTTCTTTGAAAAATATTGCTTTGTGTACAGCCATAATTTGTCTAGAAAAATTCAAATTGAAACTTTGTATTTTTCCTCCATTACCTGAGCATGTCTGGAAAATTAAAATAAAAATCAGCTTCCTTTGTCTTCAGTAATTGTTCATTTTTTTTTTTTTTTGTAGATGCTAACTTTTGAAGGCTAATCTAGGAAAAGGTCATCGGGGAGGAGAAGTCTGAAGGAGACAGGGTGCAGAACTTCCAGTTACATAATCTAGACCAGAGGCATTTGTTCCTAAATTACCTCCCACTAGTTTCTGTAACATAATTTCTTCACTCTTTCATTTTCTGTTGGGTCGCCTGCTTTTTCTTGACATCTTTCCAGATCACATGAACTGATAATAAGTTTCTCTTCTTTGAATTCATTAATTCCTAAAGCATACTCCAAAGTACTCATTATATTTGTAATACTCTGGGAATACATACTTGAACATCAATCCCTTCTCCCTAGTAACTTACTATAATAAAGTAGAAATGTTTGTAAGAGATGTGTGACCCAATACCATTACAGAATAGTTGGTGGGAAGTAGCTATGTGGGGGATTCAGGAGATTTTGATATGTCATCATCCTTGCATTTATTCATATCCCTTAGCAACCCTCTCCTTACCCATTCATGATTTATTATCTCTGTATTTCTCAGAACAGTATACATTCTAGGTGCTCAATGAATGATTTTCTTTTTTTTTCCCAATTTTATTTATTTATTTTTTTCAAGTTGAACAGACTAAATTTCTTACAATGAATGATTTTCAAAGAATAAATAAAATCAAGTGTTACAATTCTGTTACTCAGGAATAAATGTTATGGTACTGTTCTGTAAGGCAGGTTTACTTGGGTGATCTGCCCATTTTGGGCATCAATCCTAGTTCAACAGGGTCCACACAGGCCACATAACTATAATTTCTAGTCCCAGGGGGACTCTATCAGAACAACACAAGATATGCTGTAAATAATGGAACACAAATTATAGACTTGGAACTTTATGTAATTTAGCTATTTTGTAGATGCAACAACTAAAATATTATAGACTAGGGTTTTCAGATTCACATTTTACTTCCTCCTTTCTCAGAAAATAGTGAAAACTTTGGTCATCTCTGGTTGAGAGAATTATCTCTGTTTTGATCTCCTTCAGATTTTCAGGTTTATTACATTAGTTCTCCTATAAGTATTCTTACCCTGTTCTGTTCTATGCCGTTAGTGTCAAGATGGTCACTTCACAGTAGAGCCCCTTTGAATTAAAATTAAGATTCTGAATTTGCTTTGGGCCCATTTTAAGGAGAGAGGATTCATTCATTTCACCAGGAGGTGGTACTTTATAGTTGTCTGAACAAGGATACTGTCCCAGTAGATTCCCTCTCTACATGGTTTGTGCCTGGTCTTATTATGTCGTATTGGTATTTTGTTTTATTTTAAAAAATTTTTGCACTGGTTAAATGTTTAGATAAAAATGAGGATACTGTGTGGGAGCTATTCATGAGGTTTACTTGTCAGTTGATTACAAATTGCATCCCTCTTCCCAGGAAAAACACATTCTGTTTCCTTCAATTTCTTTTATAAGCAATGACAGTATATATTAACAGAGGGCAAGAATAAATCATTGGGTTTAAGTGTTAATGATCATCTAATAATAAAATGTGATAGGATTATATTAGAATTGCAAAACTGGTCTATTTATTAAGAATGGCATGCTATCAAATTATAAGCCTCAGAGGATAAAAGGATAATTATAATCTTCTAAATGTAAAAAGTAAACTCTTCTGAAAGTCAGTTTTATTATTTTGCTATAAATTATGGCCAAATAAGGTTAACTCTGAAAATGTCTGATATGTGAAAAGATAGATTCTATTAGCATTTAAATGAGGCCTCATCTTGCAACACTTTCTGGTAATTTTTAGAAGCGTTCTACTTTTTTGATATCTTCATTATGCATAAAGATATTAAGATCTGATTGATAACATAGAAATTAATATGCTTTTAAAATGTTTAGTTCAGTATTATAAAATTATTATTAGCTGCAAGTATACTACAAGTTCTAAAAGTTCATTATAAAACATGTTATGAAATACATTAATTTAGAAAGCTTTATATACTGTCTGATGATGTGAAAGAAAAGGCAGTGTGAGCATTAATCCAAACATAGATACTCTTGCCTGGAAAATCCCATGGACGGAGGAGCCTGGTAGGCTGCAGTCCATGGGGTTGCAAAGAGTCAGACGTGACTGAGCGACTTCACTTTCACTTTTCACTTTCATGAATTGGAGAAGGAAATGGCAACCCACTACAGTGTTCTTGCCTGGAGAATCCCAGGGACGGGGGAGCCTGGTGGGCTGCCGTCTATGGGGTCGCACAGAGTCGGACACGACTGAAGCGACTTAGCAGCAGCAGCATCTCAAAGAGGGAATTCAAATTTCATCTGGAAACTTGATTGACTACTTACAGAACTTTCTCTGCAAAACTGAACAAACCACTTCTCTGATAATATCTGCTAACTTATTTGGATGTTCTTTGAGCTCAAGTTGAGTAACCTTGATCTGGTGCGTTGTCTTGACCCTTGAGTTGAGAAGATCCCTTGGAGAAGGGTATGGCAACCTACTCCAGTATTCTTGCTTGGAGAATCCCATGGGCAGAGGAATTTGGTGGGCTTGAGTCCATGGGGTTGCAAAGAGTTGGATACAATTGAAGCGACTTAGCAATGAAGCAACACATTTTCCTCTCATTGTTTTTTTCTTTTCTTTAAAATTTTAAAAAATTTTATATTGGAGTATATTTGATTAACAATGTTATGTTAGTTTCAGGTATATAGCAAAGTAATTCAGTTATACATATATATGAATCTATTCTTTTTCAAATTCTTTTCCCATTTAGGTTATTACAGAATACTGAGCAGAGTTCCTCATGCCATACAGTAAGTCCTTGTTAGTTGTCTGTTGTTAATAAAGCAGGGTGTGCATATCATCATGAGGATTTCATATAATTAATCTATGGCTGTTTCCTGAAACTCTGTTGACTTCTATAACACTTTTGTTACTAGGGATAATTTATTGGCTTTGGATTGTAGGTTGTCTTCCTTAGCTTTAGACACAATTCTGGGACTACAGGAGAAATTCTCATTGACTATCTGGTTACTAGATATTTAAGTCTGATATATCAACAATCATTATGCTACTAGGCTGGTTCACCAACCTTCCCAAACTTCTGTCTCAAATTGTATAGGTACTTTGAGTGCTTCTGTAAATCTAATCAGTATATGACCACTCAGGATTATGAAGAATCAAAAAGCCACAGCTTTTTGGTTCCCTCTCTTGGGACTATTATTAAATGAAAGACAGTCTGATGCTGTTAAAAAAATCATTTCTGGGGAGTAGAATTGGGTTTGGACTGGAATTAAGTGATGGCTATTGAAACAGTAACCACATAGTATGTATTTTCCTTCTTTTATCAATGTTGCAGTTTCTTCTTTCTGAGAAAAAAAATTGCAATTGATTAAATTCTTGGAAATTAGCTCTAAGGTGGATTTAAATGGTTAGCATTAATCTCCCTTGGGCAGTTTTTGCTATTGTCCACTTACAGTACTTTTATCCTAATGTTTTGCCTTGGTTGGGTTCTATTCCTCCTTTATCAAGCTCAGTAATTGGAAGTCCATTCTCCATTATAGTTGCACTATTTGTCTCATTTTCTGTGAGAAACATTTTCCAGTATGCTGTCTAAGGTATAATTCAGTTAGTGGAGGCTTTGTCCTAACCGATTCCTCCTTAATGGCAACTATTTGACTCTGCTTGGGCAGATGACGTTAACTAGCTTTCATTTAAGGCAAGTAAGAGGTAGGAATAAACATCTGCTTTTTTCTTGATCCGAATCTGATAGTGCTGGCTGACAGATATACATTAATGGTCTTTGCAAAAGATCTTGTGCAATTTGAAGATTTATGATTGGTGAAAAGGAGACAACAAAAGCTAATTATAGTTTTGTAGTATTTTATATGGTTGAACAGTTTCTTCCTAAAACCTTTAATGACAAGTCTCCTCTAGTACTCCTCTGATATCCTTGGCTGTTCATTTTAGTTCCTTTTTGTGCTCCTCTTTTTGTTTTTCTTTGAAATATACCTCTGTAATTTGTCTTTGGATGACCTTCTCTAAATGAATGGCTTCGAGCAGTACAATTACTCTTACCACTCACAGTTCTGCTGAGCTGTACACTTGCCCACACAGCTGCTTATAGGGTAGTTCTATGTCCCACCTCCAGGTGGTGAGACTTACACATCCCCCAACCATTCAATCTATAGTGTTAAACGTATTCACTATTTCTGCTTTTCCTCCCTTCACAGGCAATGTTTTACAAATCTTCTACATTGTTTTTTTATCTATCTTT
Organism: Moschus berezovskii; assembly: GCF_049115385.1. Classification (NCBI taxonomy): domain Eukaryota; kingdom Metazoa; phylum Chordata; class Mammalia; order Artiodactyla; family Moschidae; genus Moschus; species Moschus berezovskii. Next base: position 61,307,740 of record NC_142477.1, read on the forward strand.
TATTTTATATTGGGGTATAATTGATTTACAATGTTGTATTAGTTTTAGGTGTACAGCACAGTGATCCAGTCATACATATATGTTTATCTATTTTTCCCAGATTCTTTTCCCATTTATGTTATTACAGAATATTGAGTAGAGTTCTCTATGCTGTACAGTAGGTCTTTGCTGATGATCTATTTTATATATATTAATGTGTATAGGATAAATTAATGGACATGAGTTTGGGTAAACTCCAGGAGTTGGTGATGGACAGGGAGGCCTGGTATGCTGCAGTACATGAAGTCACAAATAGTCAGACACTACTGAGCAACTGAATTGAACTGATAGGATAAACTGGGAGTTTCAGATTAACATATCTTTTACTTGACTTTACTTCAATATCTCTTATATTGCTCCCTTCCTTTCCAAACTAATTCCTCTGTATTTTAGTTATACAATAGAAATCACTAGATTGTAGACCATTATCTATAGTTTCCCTCTTGCATATTACATGGAAATATCTTTTCAAAATGGACAGAGAATCTTCTTGAAATCTTTAACATTCCCCAAAATATTCCCTTCAAAGTTCTTCATTTAACACATGAGATAAAGCCCCTGACCACATATCTAGCCATTTTTTGTCTACTGTACATTTTAAAAATACTGCATTATCATTTTATCAGATAAGAGAGTTCTATTCTATAACTAGGTTGATTTTTTTGTTGTTCATTTTGCTTATGTGCTAAACTGTTTATCATAAAAGGATAATGAATTATGAGTGATTTCCTCCATTATTGATAACATTCTATTGTTCTTTCCTTTAATCCATTAATGTAGTAAATTAAACAAACATTATCCTCAGTGGTGAAAAATTGAAAGCATTTCCCCTAAAGTCAGGAACAAGACAAAGGTGGCCACTCTCACCACTACTATTCAACATAGTTTTGGAAGTTTTAGCACTGCAATCAGAGAAGAAAAATAAATAAAAGGAATCCAGATTGGAAAAGAAGAAGTAAAACTCTCACTGATTGTAGATGACATGATCCTCTACATAGAAAACCCTAAAGACTCCACCAGAAAATTACTAGAGCTAATCAATGAATATAGTAAAGTTGCAGGATAAAAAAATTAACATACAGAAATCCCTTGCATTCCTATATACTAACAATGAGAAAAGAGAAAGAGAAATTAAGGAAACAGTTCGATTCACCATTGCAACAAAAAGAATAAAACACTTAGGAATAAATCTACCTAAAGAAATAAAAGACATATATAGAAAACTATAAAACACTGATAATAGAAATCAAAGATGACAAATAGATGGAGGAATATACCATGTTCATGGATCGGAAGAATCAATATAGTGAAAATGAGTATACTGTTGAAAGCAATCTATAGATTCAATGCCATTCCTACCAAGCTATCAATGGTATTTTTCAGAGAACTAGAACAAATAATTTCACAATTTGTATGGATATACAAAAAACCTCGAATAGCCAAAATAATATTGAGAAAGAAGAATGGAGCTGGAGGAGTCAACCTGCCTGACTTCAGACTATACTACAAAGCTGTAGTCATCAAGACAGTATGGTACTGGCACAAAGACAGAAATTTAGATCAATGGAACAAAATAGAAAACCTAGAGATAAATTCACAAACCTATGGACACCTTATTTTAACAAAAGAGGCAAGAATATACAATGGAGAAAAGACAATCTCTTCAAGAAGTGGTGCTGGGAAAACTGTTCAACCACTTGTAAAAGAATGAAACTAGAACACTGTATAACACCATACACAAAAATAAACTCAAAATGGATTAAAGATCTAAACGTTAGACCAGAAACTATAAAACTCCTAGAGGAAAACATAGGCAAAACACTCTCTGACATAAATCACAGCAGGATCCTCTGTGACCCACCTCCCAGAGTAATGGAAATAAAAGCAAAAATAAACAAATGGGACCTAATTAAACTTAAAAGCTTTTGCACAACAAAGGAAACTATAAGCAAGGTGTAAAGACAGCCTTCAGAATGGGAGAAAATAATAGCATATGAAGCAACTGACAAAGAATTAATCTCAAAAATATACAAGCAGCTCATGCAGCTCAATTCCAGAAAAATAAATGACCCAATCAAAAAATGGGCCAAAGAACTAAGCAGACATTTTTCCAAAGAAGACATACAGATGGCTAACAAGCACATGAAAAGATGCTCAACATCATTCATTATCAGAGAAATGCACATCAAAACCACAATGAGGTACCATCTCACAATGGTCAGAATGGCTGCTATCCAAAAATCTACAAACAACAAATGCTGGAGAGGGTGTGGAGAAAAGGGAACCCTCTTACACTGTTGGTGGGAATGCAACCTAGTACAGCCACTATGGAGAACAATATGTAGATTCCTTAAACAACTAGAAATAGAAGTGCTATATGACCTAGCAATTCCACTGCTGGGCATACACACCTAGGAAACCAGAATTGAAAGAGACACATGTACCCCAGTGTTCATCACAGCACTGTTTACAATAGGCAACCTAGATGTTAGCAGATTAATGGATAAGAAAGCTGTGGTACATATACACAATGGAATATTACTCAGCTATTAAAAAGAATGCATTTGAATCAGTTCTAATGAGGTGGATGAAACTGGAGCCTATTAGAGTGAGGTAAGTCAGAAAGAAAAACACCAATTCAGTATATTAACGCATATATATGGAATTTAGAAAGATGCAAAAGTCTCTTGAGAGTCCCTTGGACTGCAAGGAGATCCAACCAGTCCATTCTAAAGGAGATCAATCCTGGGTGTTCATTGGAAGTAAAGATGCTAAAGCTGAAACTCCAATACTTTGGCCACCTCATGCGAAGAGTTGACTCACTGGAAAAGACTGATGCTGGGAGGGATTGAGGGCGGGAGGAGAAAGGGATGACAGAGAATGAGAGGCTGGATGGCATCACCGACTCGATGGATGTGAGTTTAAGTGAACTCCGCGAGTTGGTGATGGACAGGGAGGCCTGGCGTGCTGTGGTTCACGGGGTCGCAAAGAGTCGGACACGACTGAGCTATTGAACTGAACTGAACTGAACTGAATGATGACCCTATATACAAGACAGCAAAAGAGACACAGATGTAACGAACAAACTTTTGGACTCTGTGGGAGAAGGCAAAGGTGGGATGATTTGAAACATGTATATTATCATATGTGAAATAGATTGCCAGTCCAGGTTTGGTGCACGAGACAGGATGCTCAGGGCTGAGGCACTGGGATGACCCTGAGGGACGGGATGGGGAGGGAGGTGGGAGGGGGCTTCAGGGTGGAGAACACATGTACATCCATGGCTGATTCATGTCAATGTATGGCAAAAACCACTACAATATTGTAAAGTAATTAGACTCCAATTAAAATAAATAATTTTTTTTAAAAGTTAGCTAACTTTGCATTCCTGTATTAAAGCAAACTTGCCTATGATTTACTATATTTTTTAAAAAAGTTAGCTAACTTTGCATTCCTGTATTTAAAACAAACTTGCCTATGATTGACTATATTTTAATATAATTAAGGTTTAGCTTATTTTGTTTATGGTTTTGAATGTGTGTTCATGAATGAGGTTAGTCTCTTGTTTTCTGATACTTGTCTGGTTGTGGTATCTATTTACCCTAGTTTCATAAACAATTTCAGGACTTGGGCCTCTTTTTTTTTTTTTTTTATTTAATAAAACTCTAGAAAAGTTCTGTAGTTGGAAGTTTCTATCTTTGATAGTTTCCTGAACTCACTAATTGGACTGTCTGGATCTGGGGTTTTCTTTGTGGAGACTGTTTTTAACTTCTTATTCAAATTATGTAATGTTTACATAAATAGTAGAAGTCTTCTTGAGCAAGTTTTAAAAAGTTGCATATGTTTTTGGAATTTGACATCTATGTTTTCATGTTTACTTGTCTATTATATTAACAGATTGCTTATATTAAAATTTTTAACTTTATATATAATTTACCTCTTTTATTCCAAATGTTGTTAATTTGTGCCTTCTCTGTTTTTTTATTGGTAACTCTCATCAGGGTTTTGTGTGTTTTATTAGTAATTTTAGAGTATAATATCTACTTTTTAAAAAGTCTTTTATATCATTGTTCTATATTCCATTAATATTAATTTTGCTTTTATCTTTATGTCCTTCTATATGCTTTGGGTTTGTTCTTTTTTGGTGGGAAGGTGGGGCTGTTCCTGATATTTTTATTTTTCCATGTGTTTGAAAGGAGAATGTTCCAGTCAGGCAAGCACAAATGCCTTATTTTGATAAACAATGCAACAAGTTAGTAGGCATTCAATTTATAAACATAAACTTCATGTTATAAGAATTCATTTTTTTGTTGTTGCTGTGTCCCAAGTTCAACTCTTAGGTTTGTGAGCTTCATCTATTCATATTTATTTTTATAACTACTTACTTGTTTTTATTTTTGTATCCTATTTTTTGATTTCTACTTGTCTCACTTTATCTTGGATTCTGTTTTTCTTCTTCCTTGCTTTCTTTTGGATTGACTTTTTTCATTCTAATTATTTTCCTTCTACAGGTTTGCAATTTGCACATTATATTTCTATGCTATGATTTTCTACAGAAAAACCACTATTAATCAACTTAAAATTTCAAAGCTATAAAATAGTGTTAGAAATGAAGCAGAGGATATGACTAATAGATTCATATATAAAAAGAAAACAATGAAAGTCACTTAATGGCACTAAATTAATAACAGAATAAAACAGGAAATATTTTAAAAATAAAATTGATCAAACCTGAGTTAAAAATGATCTGCATATATTTATAACCATTAAAAATTGAACAGTGGTTAAAATTTACATATCAAAATATTAACAGACTCAATTTTCTGAAAGCTTCAATATTTTTTCAATTATTCTCAGAATAAAATGTAGGAAAACATTTCCAATGCTACAGGTAAATTTAAATATTCTTAAAAAGCAGGTATATACTAAAAGCAGCAATGTAAAAAAATTACCTTAAATACTATAGCTATGTAGGAGTTATCTCAGGACAGCAAGAAAGGGATTAAAGAAGAAAAGACATAAAAATAATAATATATACAGAAAAAACCAAAATCGATTCATGATATAAAAACTCATTGTGAATTAGGAATAGAAAATAATTTCCTCACTTAATAAAAGGCACTGCCAATAATCCATAGGATGCAGAGGCAATGAAGGCAAATATGAACATTCTTTTTATAATCAGGAACCAAATAATTATTTCTGAGGTCACTTCTTCTATTATATTTTTACTGAAGTTTTGGTTCACTAGTCCTTTTGTTGATCTTTCTTCACACATCTTTTGGGTGAAGTAGGTTAAACTTGTCTCCTAATAGTTCTTCAGAAAAGACTCATTTAAATAATATTCCCTGTTCTCTTGGAAGTTCAAAACCTTTTGTTTCAAGCCTGTGTAACTGGTGGGATCTCTGAAACTTCTAAAATATTATTAAAAATTTGCATACAGTAAAGTTCACTCTTTGTGCCTTAAAATTCTATGGCTTGTTACAAAGGTATCATGTTCTATATCCACAATCATAATAGCATACAGAATAGACTTACCATGTTAAAAATAATTAATCTTCTGTGCTTTGCTCATGCTACCTACCTCTGCCCCTGAGCCTCTGGCAAGCACTGATCTTACTATAGCTATGTGCTGTGCTTAGTTGCTCAGTTGTGTCTGACTCCTTGCAACAGCATGGACTGTAGACCATCAGGGTCCTCTGTCCATGGGAATTCTCCAGGCAAACATACTGGAGAGGGTTGCCATGCCCTTCTTCAGGAGATCTTCCCAACCCAGGGATTGAACCTAGGTCTCCTGCATTGCAGGCAGATTCTTTGCTGTCTGAGCCACCAGAGGAGCCCAAATATACTGGAGTGCTGCTGCTGCTGCTGCTGCTGCTAAGTCACTTCAGTCGTGTCCAACTCTGTGTGACCCCATAGACGGAAGCCCACCAGGCTCCCCCTTCCCTGGGATTCTCCAGGCAAGAACATCGGAGTGGGTTGCCATTTCCTTCTCCAATGTGTGAAAGTGAAAAGTGAAAGTGAAGTCGCTCAGTCGTGTCCGACCCTTAGCGACCCCACGGACTGCAGCCTACCAGGCTCCTCCATCCATGGGATTTTCCAGGCAACAGCACTGGAGTGGGTAGCCATATTTTGCCTTTTTCAGAATGACATTTAGCTGGAATCACATACTATGTAGCATTTTCAGGCTGGCTTCTTTTACTTAACAGTGCACACTTAGGATTCATCCTTGCTTGTGTAGGTTAGTAGCTCATTGATTTTGCTTCCTTAATGGTAGTCCATGGAATCAATGTACTAAAATTTATTTATGCATCAATGCATCAAAGTTTGTTTATGTGTTTGCCTATTGAGTACATCAAGATAGTTGACAATTTTTTGTGACTACAAATAAAACTGCTTTCAAATTTTGCTTGCTGGTTTTGTGTAGAAATAAATTATCTCATCAGTTGGGTAAATACTTAAGAGCATGAATATTTAAGTCTATGATAAATTTAATAGTAACCGTCAAGCTTCTTCTAAATTGGCTGTACAATTTTGATTTCTCTTGAGCAGTGAGGTAGGTTACTGCTGCTCCATTTCCTTGCTAGTCTTTGGAATTGTCAGTGTTTCGGAGTTTAGCTATTATAATAGGTGTCTAGTGATGTTTCATTGTTGTTTTGATTTATGTTTCCCTAATGACAAATTATGTTGGGTGTCTTCATATGCTTACTTGTCATTTATATATCCTCTTTGGTGAGGTGTCTGTTCAGATCTTTATTCTGGTTTGAGAGATCATTTCTAATTGTTCAGTTTTAAGAGTTCTTCAAGAAAATTAGAGGTACCAAGTGAACATTTCATGCAAAGTTTGGCTCAATAAAGGACAGAAATGGTATGGACCTAAAAGAAGCAGAATTTATTAAAAAGAGGTGGCAAGAATACACAGAACTATACAAAAAAGATCTTCACAACCCAGATAATCACAATGGTGTGATCACTAACCTAGAGCAATACATCCTGGAATGTGAAGTCAAGTGGGCCTTAGGGAGCATCACTACGAACAAAGCTAGTGGAGGTGATGGAATTCCAGTTGACCCATTTCAAACCCCAAAAATGATGCTGTGAAAGTGCTGCACTCAATAATGCCAGCAAGCTTGGAAAAGTCAGCAGTGGCCACAGGACTGGAAAAGATCAGTCTTCATTCCAATCCCAGAGAAAGGCAATGCCAAAGAATGCTCAAACTATTGCACAATTGCACTTATCTCAAACACAAGTAAAGTAATGTTCAAAATTCTGCAAGGCAGGCTTCAGCAATATGTGAACCGTGAACTTCTAGATGTTCAAGCAGGTTTTAGAAAAGGCAGAGGAACCAGAGATCAAATTGAAAACATCCTATGGATCATTGAAAAACCAAAAGAGTTCCAGAAAAACATTTATTTCTGCTTTATTGACTATGCCAAGCATTTGACTGTGTGGATCACAATAAACTGTGGAACATTCTGAAAGAGATGGGAATACCAGACCACCTGACCTGCCTCTTGAGAAACCTGTTTGCAGGTCAGGAAGCAATAGTTAGAACTGGACATGGAACAACAGACTGGTTCCAAATAGGAAAAGGTGTATGTCAAGGCTGTATATTGTCACTGTGCTTATTTAACTTATATGCAGAGTGCATCATGAGAAATGCTGGGCTGGAAGAAGCACAAGCTGGAATCAGGATTGCTGGGAGAAATATCAATAACTTCAGATATGCAGATGATACCATACTTATGGCAGAAAGTGAAGAAGGACTAAAGAGCCTCTTGATGAAAGTGAAAGAGGAGAGTGAAAAAGTTGGCTTAAAGCTCAACATTCAGAAAACAAAGATCATGGCATCTGGTCCCATCACTTCATGGCAAACAGATGGGGAGACAGTGGCAGACTTTATTTTTTGGGGCTCCAAAATCACTGCAGATGGTGACTGCAGCTATGAAATGAAAAGATGCTTACTCCTTGGAAGGAAAGTTATGACCAACCTAGACAGCATATTAAAAAGCAGAGACATTACTTTGCCAACCAAGGTCCGTCTAGTCAAGGCTATGGTTTTTCCCGTGGTCATGTATGGATGTGAGAGTTGGACTATAAAAAAAGCTGAGTGCTGAAGAATTGATACTTTTGAACTGTAGTGTTGGAGAAGACTCTTGAGAGTCCCTTGGACTACAAGGAGATCCAACCAGTCCATCCTAAGGGAGATCAGTCCTGAATGCTCTTTGGAAGGACTGATGTTGAAGCTGAAACTCCAATACTTTGGCCACCTGCTGCGGAGAGCTGACTCATTGGAAAAGACCCTGATGCTGGGAAAGATTTAAGGCAGGAGGAGAAGGGGAAGACAGAGAATGAGATAGTTGGATGACATCACCGACTCAATCGACGTGCTGCTGCTGCTGCTACGTTGCTTCAGTCGTGTCCGACTCTGTGCAACCCCACAGACGGCAGCCCACCATGCTCCTCTGTCCCTGGGATTCTCCAGGCAAGAACACTGGAGTGGGTTGCCGTTTCCTTCTCCAATGCATGCATGCATGCTAAGTTGCTTCAATCGTGTCCAAATCTGTGCTACCCTATGGACAGCAGCCCACCAGGCTCCTCTGTCCATGGGATTCTCTAGGCAAGAATACTGGAGTTGGTTTCTATTTCATTCTCTGTCATGGACATGAGTTTGAGGAAACTCCGAGAGTTGGTGATGGACAGGGAGGCCTGGAGTGCTGCAGTCCATGCGGTTGCCAAGAGTCGGACACAACTGAGCGACTGAACTGAACTGAAGAGTTCTTTGCATATCTGGATATAAATCCTTTGTCAAATGAGTGATTTGCAAATATTTTCTCCAGTCTGAGACTTACCTTCTAATTTCTTAGTAATGTCTTTCACAGAGCAAAAGTTTTTAATTTTCACTCCATGTGATTGTTTTTTTCCTTTCATGGTTCATGCCTGTGATATGTTGTATATGAAAACTCAATAAACCCAAGGTCATTCAGGTTTACTCCTGTTTTTTTCTGGGTGTGTTATAGTTTGTGTTTTCCTTTAAGTCTATGATCCATTTGGAGTTAATTTTGTTTAAGCTTTGAGGTCTGTCTTAAGCCTCATTTTTTTCCTTTGTATATGAGTATCCAATTGGGAAAACCATTTGCTGAAACAAAAAACATCCTTTCTTAGTTAAACTGCTTTTGCATCTTTGTCAAAAATCAGTGACTATATTTGTGTGGGTCTATTTCTGGGTTTTCTATTCTATTACATTGATATGCTTGCTTATACTTTCACTGATACATGTTATATTGATTAACTATGTTTTCTTTTGAAATTGGGTTATGGTTAGTCCACTTGTTCTTCCTTTTAAAACTGTGTTGGCTCTTCTAATACTTTTGCCTTTCCTGGTAGATTTTAGAATCTATTTACGAACATTTATAAAAAGAACAGGCTGGGATTTTGATTTTGATTATATTGAATCTGTGTAACAAATTGGGAGTAATTGATATGTTAATAATATGAACTGTTGCAATCCATAAAATAGACTACCTCTCCATTTATTTAGATCTTTGATTTCTTTCATTGTTTTTTTTTATAATTTCTCAAGTAGAGAGTCTATGCCTATTTTGCTAGATTTGTATCATTCTCTTAATATTTTTATAACATTTAATGACAAAAAATCATTTAAAATTTTAACAGTAGTGAGGTTTTGTCTTAAAAAATAAAGTGTTTAAAAGACTAATCTTATAAACTAATCAGATACAAATAAAGCCTTTATTCTCAAGTCATTTTAGTGTCTGTTTTCTTTACTGAGATGGCGGTAGTATTGCTATAATAGCATTAATTTTCCTTATTCTTCTTAAAATTAGCTATTTTCAGAATTATTGGTTATAATAAACTGATTTTTATAACTGTTATGGTAAGGTAGAGGCATCTTTTAAAATTAATTTTCAACTTCATATGGACTATTTTACAGTAAAAAACTGCTACCAAATGTTCTTATGCTCAAAGTTCTAAAAGGAATCATTAGACCCCAATTAAACTTTGTACTCTAAGATTTTGTATTTAATATTTACATAACAAATGTTAATGAATTTATCAGTGTGAGGGGGTTCCCCAATGACTGTGGGTCTCAGACATTACTCACTCTGAAACGTTCCACACCTAGTCTTCAGCAATTTGTCAAAATTATTTTTATTTAATGTTCATTCATGTCAGTTTATGACATCCCACAGCTTCTGTTCCAGGTAAGCATATCTGAGGAGCTATACTTCTCTAGATGCACCTGCCTCTCCACATTTCAGCCTGGTGAAATGGCCTGCAACCTCAGTTCTCTGATAGAGAAATGTCCTTGATTTTCAGTTTAATAAAGTTTTTCTTTTAGGGATAGAAATCTTGTTTCCAAATTCCTTACATGTCAGAGATGAAAGCAGAAGCTTATTTTATACTTTTTAATCTGTTTTCCAAATATATTTTCCTGGTGAATTTTCATCATCTGTAAAATGGTTATGCTGTTCATTTCTCCCCTTTTCTGATAATGTGGTTGTTGGTCAGTTGCTAAGTCATGTCCAACTTTTTGTGACTCTCATTGACTATGTAGCTTGCCAGGCTCCTCTGTCCATGGGATTTCCCAAGCAAGAATGCTAGAGTGGGTTGCCATTTTCTTCTCCAGGGGATCCTTCTGACCCAGGGGATCCTTCTGACCCAGGGATCAAACCTGAGTCTACGTTAGCAGGCAGAGTCTTGACCACTGAACCACTAGAGAAGCCCTGATTATATGTTATCAAACATATTTTTGTTGTTATTCTAAGGTGATAGAATTGAGTTTTCTTAGAGTATTAGCAGGAAGGTTTTGTAGAGATGGTGGAGGGAGAGGCCCAGGAAGTTTTCCAAGCCTCTCACCTCAGAGGTCCTTTAAAAAATTTTTTTTATTGGAATATTGTTGATTTACAGTGTGGTGTTAGTTTCCGGTCTACAGCATAGTGAATCTGTTATATATATACATGTATCCACTCTTTTTAAAATTCTTTTCCCATAAAGGCCATTACAGAGTGATGAGTTCCCTGTGTTATATAGTAGGTTTTTCTTAGTTATCTATTTTATATGTAGTAGTGTGTATATGCGGAGGGGGCAATGACAAGCCACTCCAGTACTCTTGCCTAGAAAATCCCATGGATGGAGGAGCCTGGTAGGCTGCAGTCCGTGGGGTCACTAAGGGTCGGACACGACTGAGCGACTTCACTTTCACTTTTCACTTTCACACATTGGAGAAGGAAATGGCAACCCACTCCAGTGTTCTTGCCTGGAGAATCCCAGGGATGGGGGCACCTGGTGGGCTTCCATCTATGGTGTCACACAGAGTCGGACACGACTGAAGTGACTTAGCAGCAGCAGCAGCACTGTGTATATGTCAATCTCAATCTTCCAGTTTATCCCTTCCCTCCCTTACCCCCTGGTTACCATAAGTTTGTTTTTTTACATTTGTAACTCTATTTCTGTTTTGTAGATAAGTTCAGCGGTTCTTCTATAGCTGTAGCTACAACCTGTTTCCACAGAGTTTGATGCTTCTGTGTAGAGGGGATACCTCTGGACCTCAGAGTAGTCTGGCTCAGATGACTTCTCGTGTGACTCTTGCCAAGTTTCACAGGCTGCCTCAGAGGCAACCGTCATTAAGGGACTGTTGCCTGCCCAAGTGATGACTCACTTTTAAGGGAGTATTTTCTGAAAGCTGCTCACTGTGGCTCCCCTGGGCACTTTCTTCAACTTTTTTCTTCATTACTGAAAAGTTAGAATTCTGTTACATCTCAGCCCTTCTCACATCAGTTTTGTTACATAGAACTTCTCTTTCAAAAAGTGAATATTTGCTGAAGAGTCTTGGGATACTGTAGATATCCTGTCCTTCTCTGTTGCACCATTAGAAATGTTTGTGGCTATGCTTGGATTGTGGTATCATTTACTTGAATTTCAGAGATGGTTGACTTTTCTGGGTCTAGTTTCTCAGAAAATATGAGATCTTGTGGGGAGAGAGAGAATATGAGTATTTTTTATTTTTTGTTTCCTGTAGTAAAAACAGGAAGTTTTCAAATTAAGCTTCTGCATTTACCTATCTATATTTATTTAAACCCCTACAAATCAAATATTATTTTAAATTTGTATTAAATTAAGAATTTATGTTTACCCACATGTTTACGAATTTACCAATTTCTGTATTTATTATTCTTATTTTAGACTTTTTTTTTAAGACATTTACTCCTGAAGTAGTTTCCTTAAAGTTGTTTTGCTTAGTTTCTATTGAAAGTAAGTTTCCAGAAAATGTGAAAGGTAACTTTATTTATATATTAAAATGTATCTACCAAAAAAGCTATAATAAATGTTATACTTAACAATGAAATATTAAGCACAATCTCTATGAGTTCAGAGACATAACAAGGAGACCCCCATCCTTGTGTTACCAGTCTGTTTAACATCATTCTTAGAAGTCTTAGCCCAGTGAAATAGGGCAAGAAAAAGAAAGATATAAAAGATGAAATTATTGGAAAGAGCAAAATGAAGCTGTTACTCAATAGTCATAGATTGTATGATGCTGCACAGATGAAATCCAAAAGAATATAAAGAATTAGAATGTGTAAGTAAACTTTTCAAAGCAGCTGGATAAAGGTCAATATATAAAAATTAATTTTATTGTTATATGCTAGCATCAAATTTTAGAAAATTAAAGTTATGACATGAAAAAATAATTTTAACAAAGATTTTATAATGAAGATTATAAATATATATATTTATATATATATAATATATGTATTGCCAAGAGAAAGAATAACATCTAAATAGATAAGTTTTCCATGTTCATGGATTGGATTATTAAATTGGATTATATTGCTGACATTTCAATTTTATGTAAGTTAACCAATAGATTCAATGTAATCTCAATTTAATTTCCAGCTTTAATTTTGGTGGAAATTGACAAGCTAGCAGTAATTTATATGAGAATGAAAAGCACCTGTAGTAACCAAGAGCATCTTGAAGATGCACTGAGAGGAGTTAGACCATGAGATTGCAGATATTATAAAATCACAGTATTTAGCAGTCTGATATTGTGCAAAGAGAGACAAATAATGCAAATGGAAAAAATACTCTAGAAGTAGTTACATCTAAATAATTTATTGATTTAAGTGAAGAAATTCCTGTGATTCAGTGGGGCATATAATGGTAGTTTCAATAAATTGTACTGGTTCAATTGAATATACATATGGGAAAAAAATGAACCTTGACTCACTCCATGCGAGTTAAATATTCTTCACCTTAAGATAGACAAATATTTAACAGGACACACAAAATAAAAATGAAAAAAATCCATGTATTTGACAGTATTGAAATTAAAACTTGTAATAAAAGGATACTATTGGAAGAGGGAAAATGTAACCTACATAGTGGGAGAAATGTGGAAACACATGAAAAAATCATTAACTTTATCAGCCGTTAGGAGAATGAAAATCAAAACCAGATGAGATATCACTATACAACCAAATTTGCTTCAGTTTAATAGATGGAAAGCACTGATTGTTGATTCTTATATGGAGCAACTGGAGTTCTCCTTTACTGTTGATTGGAGCATAAAGCAGTACAATCACTTCATAAGGCTGACTTGCATAGTGTTATTTGGGGCTTCCCTGGCAGCTCAGACAGTAAAGAATCCCCCTGCAATGCAGGAGAACTGGGTTTGATTCCTGCGTCAGGAAGATCCCCTGGAGAAGGGAATGGCAACCCACTCCAGATTCTTGCCTGGAAAATCCCATGGACAGAGGAGCCTGGCGGGCTGCAGTCTATGGGGTAGCAGAGCTGGATACAACTAAACATACACACGTAGTAGTATCTGGTAGATATTATATTTGTTGAATGAGTTTCAGGGATCTCTGTAAGAGTTGAAATGGCATTTCTCAGTCAATTTGGAATTCGGCTTTTTTTTTTTTTTTGGAAGGCCAAGATAATATAATTGCCCACTAACATCAGGTGCATTTTGGGACTATTTATTCAGCTATAGTAATGAATTTGTGCTCATCTGCCATAAACTCTTCAAGTTCTTAAATTGGATTGTCACCATCCTTTTTTAAAAGGCCTGGCCAGTGTTAGAGAGGAGGAATCCAGGGTCTGTGGTAATGATCATAGCTAGGCTATTCAATTGCAGAATTAAATTTCCTATCCACTATTTCCTAGTGTCATGATTTAACCAATGAGCCAATCAACCACAGGGAATTTAACAACCACAATGTAATTGGTATGAAATGCTCCACTAATTCGGAAGATATGTTTGGTCACATCTCCTTAATTTTCTTAAATAATCACTGCAGTACCCAACTTTCTTCTTTATCAGGAAACCTAGAATTTCCCTGTGGGGTTCCCCTTCCCCCTAATTTGTCCAAGAACCTCAGAATCTACCACATCCCCAAAGTGGTTCACATTTTGGCACCAACAGAAAAGGGCTCTGGGGTCTTACAAGTCTACTGCCATAAAAATCTATTGCCACATGGTATGACTTTTGCATTTAGTCCTGCCCTGTTGTGAAATTAGTATGGAATCACTGATGTTATGAAGCCTCAGTTCAGTTCAGTTCAGTCGCTCAGTCGTGTCCGACTCTTTGCGACCCCATGAATCACAGCATGCCAGGCCTCCCTGTCCAACACCAACTCCCAGAGTTCACTCAAACTCATGTCCGTCGTCGGTGATGCCATCCAGCCATCTCATTCTCTGTTGTCCCCGTCTCCTCCCACCCCCAATCCCTCCTAGCATCAGACTCTTTCCATTGAGTCAACTCATCTCATGAGGTGGCCAAAGTATTGGAGTTTCAACTTTAGCATCAGTCCTTCCAATGAACACCCAGGACTGATCTCCTCTAGAATGGACTGGTTGGATCTCCTTGCAGTCCAAGGGACTCTCAAGAGTCTTCTCCAGCACCACAGTTCAAAAGCATCAATTCTTTGGCGATCAGCTTTCTTCACAGTCCAACTCTCATACCCATACAGGACCATGGGAAAAACCATAACCTTGACTAGACGGACCTTGGTTGGCAAAGTAATGTCTCTGCTTTTTAATATGCTATCTAGGTTGGTCATAACTTTCCTTCCAAGGAGTAAGCGTCTTTTAATTTCATGGCTGCAATCACCATCTGCAGTGATTTTGGAGCCCCCCAAAAATAAAGTCTGACACTGTTTCCACTGTTTCCCCATCTATTTCCCATTAAGTGATAGGACCAGATGCCATGATCTTCGTTTCCTGAATGTTGAGCTTCAAGCCAACCTTTTCACTCTCCTCTTTCACTTTCATCAAGAGGCTTTTGAGTTCCTCTTCACTTTCTGCCATAAGGGTGGTGTCATCTGCATATCTGAGGTTATTGATATTTCTCCCAGCAATCTTGATTCCAGCTTGTGCTTCTTCCAGCCCAGCATTCCTCATGATGTACTCTGCATAGAAGTTAAATAAGCAGGGTGACAATATACAACTTTGACGTACTCCTTTTCCTATTTGGAACCAGTCTGTTGTTCCATGACCAGTTCTAACTGTTGCTTCCTGACCTGCATACAGGTTTCTCAAGAGGCAGGTCAGGTGGTCTGGGATTCCCATCTCTTTCAGAATGTTCCACAGTTTATTGTGATCCACACAGTCAAAGGCTTTGGCATAGTCAATGAAGCAGAAATAGATGTTTTTCTGGAGCTCTTTTGCTTTCTCCATGATCCAACGGATGTTGTCTATTTGATCTCTGGTGCCTCTGCCTTTTCTAAAACCTGCTTGAACATCTGGAAGTTCACAGTTCACATATTGCTGAAGCCTGGCTTGGAGAATTTTGAGCCTGACTTTACTAGCGTGTGAGATGAGTGCAATTGTGCGGTAGTTTGAGCATTCTTTGGCATTGTCTTTCTTTGGGATTGGAATGAAGACTGACCTTTTCCAGTCCTGTGGCCATTGCTGAGTTTTCCAAATTTGCTGGCATACTGAGTGCAGCACTTCCACAGCATCATCTTTCAGGATTTGAAATAGCTCAATTGGAATTCCATCACCTCCACTAGCTTTGTTCATCGTGATGCTCTCTAAGGCCCACTTGACTTCACATTCCAAGATGTCTGGCTCCAGGTGAGTGATCACGCCATCGTGATTATCTTCATCCTGAAGATATTTTTTTGTACAGTTCTTCTGTGTATTCTTGCCACCTCTTCTTAATATCTTCTGCTTCTGTTAGGTCCATACCATTTCTGTCCTTTACTGAGCTCATCTTTGCATGAAATGTTTCCTTGATATCTTTAATTTTCTTGAAAAGATCTCTTGTTTTTCCTATTCTGTGTTTTCCTCTATTTCTAGATTATCTATATTCCTGCAGAGACTATATGGTTCTTTGAGGATAGATCATCTCTAGTGCTAATCTTGGTTAAGAGTGCCCCCAAACTCCCCACATTATGGGATCTTTAATGTCCACACATTTCAGCTTGCATATAAATTACTTCCATGGTTCCTGATTGTCCCAGAAGGGCTGAGACACAGGATTAGCTATGTATTACTGTTATTCCACAGATCAAAAAACACTGTCCTCTTTTTCTACAGAGGAATCAACTGTCTAACTACAGAATGTCTGCTGTTGTTTCTGTCCCCAGATTGTGGTGCCACTCCTTAAGCTTTTTAAAGAAGACCAACTTCCATGACTTCAGGGCTTCATCTCTATACTTCTTGTTTTCAGACTGCAACAGCCATGGTACCCAAGTGGGGAGAATCTCACTGGCTCACCATTCATGTGTGCTAAGTCTCCTCAGTCGTGTCTGACTCTTTGTGACCCCATGGACTATAGCCTGTGAGGTTTCTCTGTCCATGGGATTTTCCAGGCGAGAGTGCTGGAGGGGTTGATATTCCCTTGTCCAGGGGATCGTCCCTACCCAGGGATCAAACTTGGGTTTCCTGCATTGTAGGCGAATTCTTTATGATCTGAGCCACCAGGAAAGTCCCTCACCATATTTTATATGTATTCTCAGGCTTGCTTTCTATATGCCCATTTCCTGTTCCCAAAACTACCTCTTCTCAAGGTGATAGGGAAAATATTCTCTCCCTTCCAGGCAAACAATATTATCCACTTAGACTAGGATTCGGAGAAGGCAATGGCACCCCACTCCAGTACTCTTGCCTGGAAAATCCCATGGATGGAAGAGCCTTTCACTTTTCACTTTCATGCACTGGAGAAGGAAATGGCAACCCACTCCAGTGTTCTTGCCTGGAGAATCCCAGGGACGGGGAGCCTTGTGGGCTGCCATCTATGGGGTTGCGCAGAGTCAGACACGACTGAAGTGACTTAGCAGCAGCAGACTAGGATTATGTCTTCCCCGTATGATACACAAAGAATATAGTTATCCATTAGCAGAATATTTGTAGCTGAGATTGTAGCTTAATTGTGGGAATATTAACATTACCATTAAGTTGGGCATTGCATGGTTCAGATAAGTTTCATTGGTATTACCTTTAGTGTTATGCTGGTATTAACTTTTCAGAAGTATAATTTTGGACCTCACTCCAGATCTACTGAGTTAAAACTCTGGGGGAGGGGGTCAATTCCAGCAATTTATTTCAACTAGTCCTCTAAGAGATTGTGATTAAAACCAGAGTTTAGGAACCACTGGTCTATACACAAACTTATTTTTGATTGTTTCTCATGTAGGAGGTAAACAGCTGACTTCCATGTTCTTGGTGATGTATTCTGAGTGAGAGCTCTTCTTCAAACATGAATATACATATGTTGACTCTAGGTAAGCAAATATATGTAGAAAGCAGTGTGATATAAACAGGTTTTCCTTGAATCTTTTTTAAAAATGCCATGCCTATTAGTAGTTCTGAGTTGAGAGCTTAGTGTCTGAGGTGGGATATATGGGGAGGCACTAAGGAAACCCAGGGTACTCACTGCCATGTAGTCTTCGGTCCTGAGGTCCCTAAATTCTGCTGCCTTCTTTCCAGCTTTGAGCATCTTCTTCTTTGTTGTATTATGGCTGTGGTGTTTTCTTTGTAAGTCAATAGAACTAGGTGAGATCATGGTTTTTTCCCTGTAAGTGGATAAAACTAGTAGGATGGATTTTCCCCCAGTTGGCGGAACTAGAAGTCCTGTGGAGCTCTTTGTAGCCAAACCACCATAAACTCATGGTAGTGTTTTATGTCTTTTCCAAAATCTTGGATGCATTTTGTTAAGGAAAAATGTGGGATTAGAAGTGAATATTTTGGTCTGTGTTGGGATTATTTGAATTCAGATGCAGTACCTGATAATATTGAGCAATGCCGACAATAATTTTTTAGACACTTTGATACTTCTAGCGTGTGGTCTAATGTGAAAGAATGCATCGCACCTGAGAAAATGTATTATGAGACTGGAACAAAGAGAGCACCAGAAAGAATCAGTGACAGCAGCAGCATTTTATTTCATCTGAGGTGACAAACTCTTGACAAGGCTACACATTTTATGCACCTAGCTATATAATTTAGAAATGAGATACTAAGATTTGAAAAATGCTGGGAAGTACATTCTGCAGTGCAGTGTGATTTTGTCACTTTCATCTTTCTTAGGAATGAAACAGAGTTCAGTGAGCACTTACACACTTTCAGGTCTTGGTCTTTACCTTAATTGCACAGTTTTCATGAATTAAATCAGGCATAGATGTATTTCAGTGCTGAAAATTGATACATATGGAGGTCAGTTAGAGTGTTACAGCTTAATGATCAGTTACTTAGATTCATAAGGGAAACATTTTCATGACATGTTTCCAGGTTATTTGATAATGTAAATAGAGTGTATACAAGCCTTCTGCTCACATCACTCACCAATCACTTTTCTTGTTTCTTCAAATACTCATTTGTCCTCCCATCTAACTGTATGATTTAAATTAACCAAGTTAGTTGTGGGTTTATATTATAGATTCTGTTATAAATAATGTGCTTAACACTAATTATTATTATAATAACAACTTGTATAAACTGTACTTCCTAGTGGTTTAGTACCTTCTTGTCCTTTGTATAATGTAGTACATGCTTTAAAGCACAGATCTCCTTACTGAATAATTTAGTTCCCTTCATTTATGCTTTTATTTGGAAAAGAAGAAGTAAAGCTTTCACTGTTCGCTGATGACATGATCCTCTACACAGAAAACCCTAAAGACTCTACCAGAAAACTACGAGAGCTAATCAATGATTACAGTAAAGTTGCAGGATATAAAATCAACACACAGAAATCCCTTGCATTCCTATACACTAATAATGAGAAAATAGAAAGAGAAATTAAGGAAACTATTCCATTCACTGTTGCAACGAAAACAATTAAATACTTAGGAATATATCTACCTAAGGAAACAAAAGACTTGTACATAGGAAACTATAAAACACTAGTGAAAGTAATCAAAGAGGACACGAATAGATGGAGAAATATACCGTGCTTGTGGATTGGAAGAATAAATATTGTAAAAATGAGTATACTACCCAAAGTAATTTATACATTCAATGCAATCCCTATCAAGCTACCAGCAATATTTTTCACAGAACTAGAACAAATAATCTCACAATTTGTATGGAAATACAAAAAACCTCGAATAGCCAAAGCAATTTTGAGGAAGAAGAATGGAACTGGGGGAATTAACCTGCCGGACTTCAGGCTCTATTACAAAGCCACAGTCATCAAGACAGTATGGTACTGGCATAAAGACAGAAATATAGATCAATGGAACAAAATAGAAAGCCCAGAGATAAACCCACGCTCCTATGGACACCTTATCTTCGACAAAGGAGGCAAGAATATAAAATGGAGAAAAGACAGTCTCTTTAACAAGTGGTGCTGGGAAAACTGGTCAGCCACTTGTAAAAGAATGAAACTAGAACACTTCCTAACACCATACACCAATATAAACTCAAAATGGATTAAAGATCTAAATGTAAGACCAGAAACTATAAAACTCCTAGAGGAGAACGTAGGCAAAACACTCTCCGACATAAATCACAGCAGGATCCTCCAAGACCCACCTCCCAGAATATTGGAAATAAAAACAAAAATAAACAAGTGGGACCTAATTAAAATCAAAAGCTTCTGCACAGCAAAGGAAACTCTAAGCAAGGTGAAAAGACAGCCTTCAGAATGGGAGAAAATAATAGCAAATGAAGCAACTGATAAAGGATTAATCTCCAAAATATACAAGCAGCTCCTGCAGCTCAATTCCAGAAAACTAAGTGACCCAATAAAAAAATGGGCCAAAGAACTAAACAGACATTTCTCCAAAGAAGACATAAAGATGGCTAACAAACACATGAAAAAATGCTCAACATCCCTTATCATCAGAGAAATGCAAATCAAAACCACAATGAGATACCATTTCACACCAGTCAGAATGGCTGCTATCCAAAAGTCTACATGCAATAAATGCTGGAGAGGGTGTGGAGAGAAGGGAACCCTCTTACACTGTTGGTAGGAATGCAAACTAGTACAGCCACTATGGAGAACAGTGTGGAGATTCCTCAGAAAACTGGAAATAGAACTGCCATATGATCCAGCGATCGCACTCCTGGGCATACACACCGAGGAAACCAGAATTGAAAGAGACGCATGTACTCCAATGTTCATTGCAGCACTGTTTATAATAGCCAGGACATGGAAGCAACCTAGATGTCCATCTGCAGACGAATGGATAAGAAAGCTTTGGTACATATACACAATGGAGTATTTCTCAGCCATCAAAAAGAATGCATTTGAATCAGTTTTAATGAGGTGGATGAAATTGGAGCCAATTATACAGAGTGAAGTAAGCCAGAAAGAAGAACATCAATACTGTATATTAACGCATATATATGGAATTTAGAAAAATGGTAACCTGAACCCTGTATAAGAGACTGCAAAAGAGACATAGGCATTTAGAACAGTCTTTGGGACTCTGTGGGAGAGGCTGAAGGTGGAATGATTGGGGAGAATGGAATTGTAGCATGTATATTATCATAAGTGACCAGTCCAGGTTCGACGCATAAATTTTCCTCTGTTCATTTCTTTGCATTTGTGCTTTTTCAATAAAAATACTTTTTAAAAAAAAAATAAAAATACTTGTTAAATTCCTGCTTTATGCCTACTGCTTATCAGATATCAGAAAGCAAATGTGAACAAGAAACAATCCTTCTCTTCAAAAAATCCCAGTGGTTTGTTCTCTATATCTACACGTCTGCTTCTTTTTTGTTATGTTAACTACTTTTTTGTATTTTTTTAGATTCCACACACAAGTGATATTCTACAACACAGGGAATAGAGTCAACATTTTATAATAATTTTAAGTGGAGTATTTTGTCATTGTTCACTCAGTCATGTCTGACTCTTTGCAACTCCCTTAAAAATTATGAAATACTGTATTGTACACCTTTAATTATATAATATTGAACTTCAACTATACTTCAATTAGAAAAGAACTTAAAGAGTGGAAAAAAAGAAATCCTAGTGGAAAACGCACAAATGTAATGAAATTTTATGATTGTTAAAATGAAGGAATTTGCAAAATATCAGGTGTCTAAAAATTATAGACTGTCTCATTTTGCCTGAGGGACTAGGAAAGGCTTTCCAAAAGAAATGATGCTTTAAGCTGACTATTGAATTAGCAATAGGAATTTGCCATGAAGTGTGCTTTCAAGAAGGAACAAAAGGATGAGACATTTTAGGGTATTAACACAGATGGGGCATGGTTTTATGGAATTTAATTAATTTATTTTTTTTTCCTTGCTAGTATGTTTATTAATCATAGTAATTTGTTAACTTACAGTATTGAAAAAAATACTGAGCTTAAGACTTAAATGTGATTGCAATAATCAGAGATTCACCTGTACAGTTTTATTTGCTAATTTTGATTGTTTAATGATCTTAACTGCTTTACTTTTCAGTTCAATTCAGTTCAGTTCAGTCGCTCAGTCGTGTCTGACTCTTTGCCTCCCCATGAATCACAGCACGTCAGGCCTCCCTGTCCATCACCACCTCCCAGAGCTCACTCAAATTCATGTCCATCGAGTTGGTGATGCCATCCAGCCAGCTAAAGCTGAAACTCCAATACTTTGGCCACCTCATGTGACAAGTTGACTCACTGGAAAAGATTCGGATGCTGGGAGGGATTGGGGGCGGGAGGCAACGGGGACGACAGGGAATGAGATGGCTGGAATTTAATTTTAAATGAAGAACTAAATAATCTTCTGTATAGTAATAGCATAACGCCAATAATAATAATTAAAATACAATGAGTGTTTGATTTTGTAGCTTTAAAAATATACATTGTCCTTGATTTTTTTGATAATCCATCTTTTGGGTAAACACCATTGAAGAGGTCAGCCTCCAAGCTTTGGGTCTCACAACTAGTATTTTGCAAACTGAGTTTGTTGATGGCATTCTATATGTCACTTTTTGCCTCTCAAGAAGTCCTACAGGGAAGTCAGTCTCCGCTAGAAATAGCTCAGAATTAAAATCAGCCAGCCAAATGAAATACGTTCAATGTCAAGTATTTACTTTGTAAGAGTTTGAATAGATTTGTGGTTGCAAGTTAAAGAATGTGATTTCTATTATTTCACTTGGATCCAAATATTTGACTCTTTGCACATTTATTGATCCAAAACATTGTGCTAAGTCAGACTTCATAACTCAAAAGGAAATTTGATGAGGATAAAAGAACCTAGAGATAAGAAATTTTACCTTAGACCTTTAGTGGGGTTGGATTTTGTTATATTCCATTTTTCGTAACATTTTTCAAGGGCCTTTAAAGTCATTCTATCTAGCATTTAATTTTAATTTTCTGCAAAGGCTTTAAGATTACTGATTTTTTTAATACAAATTCTTTTTTTCTACTTTATTCTTTTTATTTTAGTTAATTTTTTTATTGGAGGCTAACTACTTTACAATATTATATTGGTTGGTTTTGCCATACATTGACATAAATCTGCCCCGGGTGTACATGTGTTCCCCCTCTTGAACTCCCCTCCCACCTCCCTCCTCCCCTTATCCTCCCTCTGGGTCATCCCCATGCACCAGCCCCGAGCATCCTGTATCATGCGTCGAACCTGGACTGGTGATTCATTTCACATATGATAATATACATGTTTAAATGCTATTCTCCCAAATCATCCCACCCTCACCCTCTCCCACAGAGTCCCAAAGACTGTTCTATACACCTGCCTCTCTTTTGCTGTCTCGTATACAGGGTTATCATTTGCATCTTTCTAAATTCCATATATATGCGTTAGTGTACTGTATTGGTGTTTTTCTTTCTGGCTTACTTCACTCTGTATAATAGGCTCCAGTTTCATCCACCTCATTAGAACTGATTCAAATGTATTCTTTTTAATGGCTGAGTAATACTCCACTGTGTATATGTACCAAAGCTTTCTTATCCATTCATCTGCAGATGGACATTTAGCTTGCTTCCATGTCCTCGCTATTATAAATAGTGCTGCAATGAGCATTGGAGTACATGTGACTCTTTCAACTCTGGTTTCCTTGGTGTGTATGCCCAGGAGTGCGATTGCTGGGTCATATGGCAGTTCTATTTCCAGTTTTTTAAGGAATCTCCACACTGTTCTCCATAGTGGCTGTACTAGTTTAAGCTTAACACAATACTTGTGTTACATTCTCTCATCTTGACCTTTTAAAAACATGTCATTTCATTATATTTCAGATATGTAAGTGCTGTGCTCTTTTATAGCTTTTCCCCAGAGAACTCATAATGAAGACAAGAGCCAGCCAGAGCTTGTACTCTCTGATCTCTGGTATTCTCATTTTCAGGTAAACTATATCTGTCAACAGAGGAGAGGCTTTCTAATTCCTGGCACTGGATCAAATTCTCCATGCTGTTGAATAAAGTAAAGACAAAAATAAACCAGTTCAGTTCAGTTCAGTTCATTAGCTCAGTCATGTCTGTCTCTTCGCAACCCCAAGGACTGCAACACACCAGGCTTCCCTGTCTATAGCCAACTCCTGGAGCTTGCTCAAACTCATGTCCATTGAGTCGGTGATGCCATCCAACCATCTCATTCTCTGTCATCCCCTTCTCCTCCTGCCTTCAATCTTTCCCAGCATCAGGATCTTTTCTAATGAGTCAGTTCTGTGCATCAGGTGGCAAAACCTATTGGAGTTTAAGCTTCATCATCAGTCCTTCCAATGAATATTCAGGACTGATTTCCTTTAGGATTGGCTGGTTTGATTTCCTTGCAGTCCAAGGGACTCTCAACAGTCTTCTTCAACACCACAGTTCAAAAGCATCAGTTCTTTGGCACTCAACTTTCTTTATAGTCCAATTCTCATACCATACCCATACATTACTCCTGGAAAAACCATAGCTTTGGCTAGACAGAACTCTATTGGCAAAGTAATGTCTCTGGTTTTTAATATACTGTCTAGGTTGGTCATAGCTTTTCTTCCAAGGAGCAAGCATCTTTTAATTTCATGGCTACAGTTGCCATCTGCAGTGATTATGGAGCAAAAAAAATAAAATCTCTCACTGTTTCCATCATTTTCCCATCTATTTACCATGAAGTAGGGGGACTGGATGCCATGATCTTAGTTTTTTGAATGTTGAGTTTTAAGGCAACTTTTTCACTCTCCTCCTTCATTTTCATCAAGAGGCTCTTTATTTCCTCTTTGCTTTCTGCCACAAGGGTGGTGTCATCTGTGTATCTGAGGTTATTGATATTTCTCCTGGCAATCTTGATTCCAGCTTGTGCTTTATCTAGTCTGGCATTTCACACAATGTACTCTGCATATAAGTTAAATAAGCAGGGTGACAATATACAGCCTTGATGTACTCCTTTCCCAATTTGGACCAAGTCCATTGTTCCATGTCCAGTTCTAAGTGTTGCTTCTTGACCTGATACAGATTTCTCAGGAGGAAGGTATGGTGGTCTGATATTCCCATCTCTGAATAATTTTCCACAGTTTGTTGTGATCCACACAGTCAAACAAAGGCTTTGGTGTAATCAATAAGGCAGAAGTAGATGTTTTTCTGGAACTCTCTTGCTTTTTGATGATCCAGTGGATGTTGGCAATTTCATCTCTGGTTACTCTGCCTTTTTAAATCCAGCTTGAATATCTGGAAGTTCACAGTTCATGTACTGTTGAAGCCTGGCTTGGAGAATTTTGAGCTTTATTTTGCTAGCATGTGAGATAAGTGCAATGGTGCAGAAGTTTGAAATTTCTTTGGCATTGACTTTCTTTGGGGTTGGAATGAAAACTGACTTTTTCCAGTCCTGTGGCCACTGCTGAGTTTTCCAAATTTGCTGGCATATCGAGTGCAGCACTTTCACAACATCATGTTTTAGGATTTGAGTTAGCTCCACTGGAATTCCATCACCTCCACTAGCTTTGTTCATAGTGATGTTTCCTAAGGCCTACTTGACTTCACATTCCAGGATGTCTGGCTCTTGATGAGTGATCATACCATCATGATTTTCTGGGTCATGAGGATCTTTTTTGTATAGTTCTTCTGTTTATTCTTGCCACCTTTTCTTATGGCTATCTGAAATGTCTCTTGATCGATGCATTTCACACTGATCTCTTCTATCTTTGAAACCTTGTAAGCCCTATATTATCTGTGTGATATATTTTGGCACTTAATCATACACTGTAGTTGCTAAATCATGTTCAACTCATGTGACCCCATGGACTGTAGCCTGCCAGATTCCTCTGTCCAAGGGATTTTCCAGGCAAGAATACTGGAGAGGGTTGCCATTTCCTTTTCTAGGAGATTTTCATGATCCAAGGGTTGAACCCAGGTGTCCTGCATTGCAGGTGGTCTCCTGTATTGCAGGAAGATTCTTTATTGACTGAGCCACCAGGGAACATAAATGTGTACATCTTGTGTCTCTAATTAGGCCACAAGTCTTCGGTGAGAAAGGACTCTGCCTTTACTTCTTGGTATTCTCTTGACTCTTAATATAATTTTCAGAGTGTAATATATATTCTACAATTTTTATTTGATAAATTTCATTTGCATTAGCTAATTATCTTTAAGAATGTATGAATGCAGAAGAATCATAGAAGTATCACTCACCAGGGGATGCCGATAAGTGGCCATGTCCATGAAACAACTTGATTCCCTGCCTAACCCCTACTACTCCTTCCTCCTTTCTCTTAGTAGAGCTCCATACTATGGTTTGTTGTTTTACTTACCTTACTGTGTAACCTAGAGACATAATCTGAGGTGGGAGGATTGTCTTACTTTCCTTTGGACAAGCTCAAAAGTGGTTAAAAGTGTTTTCTATAACATTATCAACTGTTTGGGCATCCCAGGTGGTGTTAGTGGTAAAGAAACCATCTACCAATGCAGAAGACATGGAGATGTGGGTTTGATCCCTGGGCCGGGAAGATCCCCTGGAAGAGGGCATGGCAACCCACTCCAGTATTCTTGCCTGGAGAATCCCATGGACAGAGGAGCCTGGTGGGCTAACATCAACAGTTGCAAAGAGTCAGACACAGCTGAAGCAAGTTAGCACACTTGTATGCATGCATCAGCTATTTAGGTTGTAGAAGAAAAATAAAATGTTGCTGGTAATAATGAAAATTATGGCCAAAATGTCAAAATTATAAAGTATACATGTAAGTCCTAGGGCAGAAAAAAAGAAGGGCTTAAATTGGAAATAGGAGTAAAGAGAATCGGTTTGTGGTTAGGAGAAATGGAGAAGTTGCAGGCAAGGAGAAATGGAGAGAGTATTTAGACTTGAAAAATGGGAAAATCCAGGTTAAATCTGGCATAGGTTCTTCCACTTGCAGATATTGGGGGAAGAGCATCTCAGGTAGCTAGAGCTATTTTAGTTCTTTGAATATGCCCTCTGAAGAAGCAGGCCTGGAGAACATGAAACCAAGTGCATGTCTAGATTTAGATCTCCATGTTAGACAGTGTTTTTGGTAGCTGTGGCTAACTGCTATAACAAATAGATCCCAATGTGTACAGCGGGTCAAGCCAAAAGAAATTTACTTCTTGCTCAGAGTACTGGGTGTTTGCCTAGGTTGGCCTGATGGCTTTCCTTCATGTAGCTATCCAAGGACCTGGTTGGTGGAGGCTTTGCCATCTTTAATATGTAGCTTCGAATTTCTCTACAGAGATGGGAGGGTCATCTCTATTTCAGCTGGGAAGGGGAGAAAGGCAGCGAGGGACATATATGGATGTCTTTAGGGGCTACGTCTTGAAGCAGCACATATTTCCATTGGTATTTATTCCAGTGTCTAGAGCTTTGTAACATGGTTACATCTAACTGGTAGGAATTTAAGGAGCTAGAGAAATCACTAGAGATGATGGGAGAAGGGAACCTGCTTCAGAAAAGAAAAGAAGAGAACCCTGGAAACTTCCTATCTTCTCTTTGCTTGGAGTACTTGTAACACTGTGTGTGTTGGGGTGTGTGTGTGTGTGTGTGTGTGTATAATTATGTCAGGTGCAACTACACACAGGTTCGTCTTATGAGCGTCTCTGGGCCTGAGCATGTGAACTATGCCAAAGTGCCATTTCCTGATTTAAAAGGCATGTTGTTTATTTGACTTAAAGTCAGGTTTCTTTACTATTGAAAATAACCTTTGTGTCCAGGGTTTCATTAACTGAGGTATCCTTGTATGTGGTGGCATCTTATTATCACAGCATATGCTTGGCACCTTTGATAATATTTTTATTTTTTAAAATGAGCAAATGCTTATTTAAATTTATCCAAGGTGAGATTTCTGGTATTTCAGTGAAGAGTTACATAGAACATGAATAATTTAGTGCTGAACTAATCAAATTTTGCCTTGTATGGTCTATAAAATATATCCAGTTTTTTGAGGAATCTCCACACTGTTCTCCATAGTGGCTGTACTAGTTTGCATTCCCACCAACAGTGTAAGAGGGTTCCTTTCTCTCCACATCCTCTCCAACATTTATTGCATGTAGACTTTTGGATAGCAGCCATTCTGACTGGTGTGAAATGGTATCTCATTGTGGTTTTGATTTGCATCTCTCTGATTATGAGGGATGTTGAGCATTTTTTCATGTGTTTGTTAGCCATCTTTATGTCTTCTTTGGAGAAATGTCTGTTTAGTTCTTTGGCCCATTTTTTGATTGGGTCACTTAGTTTTCTGGAATTGAGCTGCAGGAGCTGCTTGTATATTTTGGAGATTAATCCTTTATCAGTTGCTTCATTTGCTATTATTTTCTCCCATTCTGAAGGCTGTCTTTTCACCTTGCTTAGAGTTTCCTTTGCTGTGCAGAAGCTTTTGACTCAAAAAACTGGAAATAGAACTGCCATATGATCCAGCAATCGCACTCCTGGGCATACACACCAAGGAAACCAGAATTGAAAGAGACACATGGACTCCAATGTTCATTGCAGCATTGTTTGTTTATAATAGCCAGGACATGGAAGCAACCTAGATGTCCATCTGCAGACGAATGGATAAGAAAGCTTTGGTACATATACACAATGGAGTATTATTCAGCCATTAAAAAGAATACATTTGAATCAGTTCTAATGAGATGGATGAAACTGGAGCCTATTATACAGAGTGAAGTAAGCCAGAAAGAAAAACACCAATACAGTATACTAACGCATATATATGGAATTTAGAAAGATGCAAATGATAACCCTGTATACGAGACAGCAAAAGAGACACAAATGTATAGAACAGTCTTTGGGACTCTGTGGGAGAGGGTGAGGGTGGGATGATTTGGGAGAATGGCATTGAAACACGTATGTTGTCATATGTGAAATGAATCACTAGTTCAGGGTCGATGCATGTTATAGGATGCTCGGGGCTGGCATACGGGGATGACCCAGAGGGAGGATAAAGGGAGGAGGGAGGTGGGAGGGGGGTTCAGGAGGGGGAACTTATGTAAACCCGGGGCGAATTCATGTCAATGTATGGCAAAACCAACCAATATAATATTGTAAAATAATTTGCCTCCAATAAAAAATAAATTAATTACCAAAAAAAAATATAAAAGGCTTCTAGTGCCTTTCTAAAACATTAATGGATTTCTACATTTCAATAATTTTTTCCTTTGTTGTGTACAGCACAGTTACCAAAAATTACTCCACTGGAACAGCTGTAGGCAATAACATTAACATAATCTGCTAATGAATTAGTCTATAACATTCTGAAGTGCTCGCTCTTTGTTTAAATGCTTTGCTAATCTTATAAGAGAATCACTAAAATGATTTTGACATGGGTCAGTTACAAATATTCTTATAACTTGATTTGGCAACAACTTATAAACTATCAGATATTTGATAGGAACTGTGCTAACAATGGAAAAATGAAATTACAAGCCACATTGTAGATGCTAAAAATACTTGTTAATGAATGAAAAGGTACAAAGATTCTATCACCTCACTCTTGACCTAATTTATCACTTATTATCTGAATAATTGATAACTTTTTCAATCACCTTTATCAAGGCTTTATCCCTGATTAGTATAGGCACAACCATCAGACTTGCTGAAGGCTGTGCACAGACTGGTTTAATTGTTAACAGTCAGTTCTGAACCAAGATACAGAGTCTGAAAGCAGATACCTTGTTTTAAAATCATGTATTCTATTAGATTTTTTCTTACTTAAATAATTATAGTCTTACTCTCATGTGTTATACAGTACACAAGTTTATGTTCCATCAGGCAAACTAAATGAGAGTGGAATAAAATGTGGTTGTCTGAACTGGAAAATTCCAAGGCTTACATAGTGGATCTCAGAAAAAAAATTTAGAATACAGTTTCATACTCAGTTCATTTTTTCCCCTGTGATTGTAGAGACTTGGCTTCAGTCTTTTACTATGCTTTCAACTCTTGTTTCTTTTTGCAGATTATTTCATACCACTTGAAGCTTTGCTTGTACAAAATTACTTTATCATGTTTTAGAATGAAGATGTCCTCAAATCAATACAAAACATTAATTGAGCATTTACTTTGTATGAGTCAATTCAATTAAATAATTTATTTTGATTCAGTCAAGTAAGCACGCACTGATTGTGCTCCATGGGAAGTCACTAATACTGGTTTGGGAAATATTTATATAGATTAGAATTAAGAAATATGTCTATAATTTAGTGAGCTTTTGGCCCTGTAAAGTATCATGATTGTGGAAACTCATCAGTCTGGTTGATATATGTCATCTCTGGAGGAAAACTCCTTGACTGGCATCTGAAACCAATAGTTTTGATGCTTCTCCTGGCCTGTTAAAACACAATGGCTATGTTTTATGTTGCCTAGTCATGCATGACTTACCAACATGATTATATTCATTTAAGAGATGCATGTTTTGTCAGACATACAGATGCACACACTTCTTTTAGCCCCTGTTTAGCATGTAGCTTGAACTCTCCCTTCTGAACTGGCTTTCACAGTTAAGTGAGTTTGGAATAATTGGAACTCAGAAGAACAATAGACCTTGAGAGGCGGTCTTGGGATCCCAGGTTTCACTGGGAAAAGAGTCAAAGTGTCTGCAAACAATTAAAAATGTTATGTTAGGAGGGATGACATTAAGGAACAATCCCTTGGTGTATAACTTCATTTTTCCCCCCAGGCTTCCAGTCTTTGCCAAACCATATTTCCCAGTGTTCTTGGGCATACCTGTTGCCCATGAGAAATCCCACACAGCTGTGTACTATCTAGCAAGCACTTCAACACTTCAGAATTACTCTTCCTATCAGATATTTCAGAAAATGACTACCTCTGCTCAACCTAGCAGTATATACTAGAGCCTGTTACTTGCAGGCTCCGTTCAGTCACTCAGTCGTGTCCAACTCTTTGTGACCCCGTGGACTGTAGCCTACCAGGCTTCTCCATCCATGGGATTCTCCAGGCAAGAATACTGGAGTGGGTTACCATTTCCTTCTCCAGGGGATCTTCCCGACCCAGGGATCGAACCCGGGTCTCCCGCATCGGAGGCAAACGCGTTAACCTCTGAGCCACCAGGGAAGCACACTTGCAGGCTCACTTATACTTAATTACAAAACCATTGAGAACAAAATAATATAGGGAATCATGAGCTTTATTTTCCCCCACCAGATTATGGTCTGGAAAATCCACAAAATGCCTGGTGAAACTGGAAGGAGAGAAGCCTAGCAACTGATGAGCTTTAATCTACAATCTCCATTGCCACTCATGTGATGGACACAGTGTCAAAGCCATGACAACTAGTTTACACTCTAGGTCCTAATGGGGCTTGAGCCTGTCCTTAGAACTCCAGTATGTAGGAGCAGAGCCCCAACTCCTCTCTTTTCCCACTAAAACTTTCCCTGAACTGGGCTTGATTTCTGGTCCCCACCTGACTTGACCACTTCTAATATTGAGATGTCTGTGTCCTCATATGGACTTCCCTGGTGGTTCAGATCGTAAGGAATCTGCTTGCAATGTGGGAGACCTGTTTTTGATTCCTGGGTTGGGAAGATCCCCTGGGGAAGGCAACAGCTAACAACCATAAGATCATGGCATCCTGTCCCATCACTTCATGACAGATAGATGGGGAAACAATGAAAACAATGAGATACTTTATTTTGGGGGGCTCCAAAATCACCACAGATGATTACTGCAGCCATGAAATTAAAAGATGCATGCTCCTTGGAAGAAAAGTTATGACCAACCTAGATAGCATATTAAAAAGCAGAGACCTTTGCCAACAAAGGTCTGTCTAGTCAAAGCTATGGTTTTTCCAGTAGTCATGTATGGATGTGAGAGTTGGACTATAAAGAAAGCTGAGCACCAAAGAATTGATGCTTTTGAACTGTGGTGTTGGAGAAGACTCTTGAGAGTCCCTTGGACTGCAAGGAGATCCAACAAGTCCATCCTAAAGGAGATCAATCCTGAAAAGTCACTGGAAGGACTCATGCTAAAGCTGAAGTTCCAGTACTTTGGCCACCTGATGTGAAGAATTGACACATTGGAAAAGACCCTGATGCTGCGAAAGATTGAAGGCGGGAGGAAAAGGGGATGGCAGAGAATGAGATGGTTGGATGGCATCACTGATTCGACGGACTTGAGATTGGACAGGGAAACCTGTTAGGCTGCAGTTCTTGAGGTCGCAAAGAGTCGGACATGACTAAGTGATTAAACTGAACTAATGCCCTCATATAATGCCCCAAACAGGATTCTATCACTTGTGTATCAATATCCAGGTCAGTCTTGTCTTATACTATGTGTGACTCTATAATGTGTCCTAGTCTACTCTTTGCCCAGTGATTTCATCCTTAACCTCAAATATTACCTCAATCTCTCCTTTTCCCCATCGTTTTGACAGGATATTCCAGCTTGCCATATGCCCAAGGCTGCTCCATCTCTGTCTGTTTACAAGGTCTCCTTTTCCTTCAACACATACCCTTCCCCAGTTCTACAGGGTAGATGTAAGGCAAAAGCTTTAGGATAAAATGGTTTGTTGATATTTTTGGTGCTAAGGCAAATGGTGTTGTATTTTTAATTTCAAATTCTTATTGTCATGGCTGGTATATAGAGAAGCAATGTAGATTCTTTACTTTTTATAACAATATGCTAAATTACGTTTCCTTTTCTAGATTCTCTGCTCTTAGAATAAAATTTCCTATACTTCAGACTCAAAAAAGCTAACTATAATCCCTCAATCAATCCCTGTAAATTTACTTCTTTAACCCACACTTCTGAAAACCACTTACTGGTGACATCATCAGTTGGCTGAAGGCCAGGCAATTGGCAATCACTGACTTTTAGAGATACTTCCAGAGTTACTGTGCATGTGCTAAGTTGCTTCAGTTGTGTCTAACTCTTTGCGACCCCATGGACTATAGCCTGCCAAGCTCCTCTGTCCATGGGATTCTCCAGGCAAGAGCACTGGAGTGGGTTACTAAAAATCAACTAATTCTGAATCACTCCCGGTTCTGAAAGTCCAACAATTTTGTTGTTATAATCTTTAACATAGTGGTTTCATTGAATATGAATTTTGCTTAATCTGTCTTAAAAATCCATTTTGGGGCCTAGGTTTGGAAAAATTTTGTAATACATTTCTTTTTGAGGAGCACCATGATAAGATGCCACT
Organism: Moschus berezovskii; assembly: GCF_049115385.1. Classification (NCBI taxonomy): domain Eukaryota; kingdom Metazoa; phylum Chordata; class Mammalia; order Artiodactyla; family Moschidae; genus Moschus; species Moschus berezovskii. The sequence continues at coordinate 61,340,783 of NC_142477.1, forward strand.
CCAGTATCCTTACCTGGAGAATTCCCACGGACAGAGGAACTTGGCAGGCTACAGTCCATGGGGTCACAAAGAGTCAGACATGACTGAACGACTAAGCACAGCATGATGAGATGCTAATATTTGCACACTTGTTGATCTTTCCAGGCACTTTCACCTTTGATAGTAATCCTTTCTTATTTTGTTTATATGATGTCCAGAATTTGAAAGCAAAATTTCACTGAAGTCAGTCAACTGAATTTATATTTTTCAAATAATTTCTAACATTGATATTCTTTCGAGCAAAATCGTGTGTGAAAATATTAATTCTCAGTTTAATTGATAAAATCTAAGCTTCCACAGCAGTTTAACTGGCCAACAGCACAATCAACTTTGAAAGTACTACTACAAGTTTAACAGCAATTTTGTAGTAACATAAAAGGCAGCATCTTAACCTTGAAACTTTGGGGCTAATAAGGGAAATCAAAATCAAAATAAGCATTTCTAAATGTTTATTTCAGTCCTCTATTCAGCAAGACAGCAGATTACTTAATTGAAAAAATTGTCATCCTGCATGGAATAGTTATTGCAACATATGTAGCAAAAAGCACATCCTAAATATGAGACCAATTTTGAGTGTGATATAAATTTTCGTTTCTACTGCAGATTCCTTCCTTTCACACCACCACCAACTTGCATTAGGGTGCTTGAAATTAATTTGTTTGGCTGGAATTATAGTTGTTGCTGTTATTATGCATAGTTTTTGTTTTCATATAACCAACATAACCTACAAAGAGATGGAATAAATCATTGTGGCCATGGTATGACTTAAAGAGTTGATGAGAAAGACTTATTCTAGCATATATATTTCTTCTTTTCTTCCCTAGATGCCGTTCTGCTTAAAATTCTGTCTTTTAGAAAGGTTGTGGGTAGCGGTGCAGTGGAAGATAGATGTGGACTGCTGGTTCTGCTGCTGCTAAGTCCTTCAGTGGTGTCCCAATCCTAGTGACCCCATGGACTGCAGCCTACCAGGTTCCTCCATCCATGGGATTTTCCAGGCAAGAGTACTGGAGTGGGTTGCCATTGCCTTCTCTGAGATGTGGACTAAACCCTCCAAAATCTAATGAAATGAAGTAAAAGATTAAACAGAATTTACATCATTAAGACCAATTATTCTTTTTTTCCTCTGGGAGTAATTTTTATTGAAACACAATAAACTCCTGTTTCCTGAGGACAGACAGACATTACTGGTTCTTCTCTGAGGCTTAGGATGGATAACCCTAGTTTCCTGGGTGGGGAGGGCAATGGCAGAGGATGGTTAGGAAACTCTAAAATTAGGCACATGTGCAGAATCACCAGTCTTAAGAAGAAACAGCTGCTAAGTCTGATCCTGACTAGTAGTGGATTTAGGTTGGGAAGATAAGGGAGGGTTAGTTCTAGTTCCAACAACATGAACCTCAGGGATAGAAGGAAAGAGGTAACTTTGCCTACTTCCTAATTCTTTCTCAAATTACCTTGTCTTTAAGGAGTATAAGGTTTAGCTATTCTAAAGTGCCAACATGCAACAAATATAATACTAGACAAGAAAACACATATTTTTCAAGGAAAGAGAGGAAAATTATTACCTAAGGAAGTCCTTCTGACTTTCACAGATGTCTCTACCTGTTCCTGAAACCACTGGAATGAAAGTTGAGAGGCATCTGTTGTTGTCTTGTCATCTCTGCTGATTTTCCAGCTGCTCTAGGTATGCCCAACATCATTTATGTCTCATATTCAGAGGTTTCCCTAGGCCAGGAAAGGCTCCTTGAACCTGCTTTGAAGACCCTCACTGTGAGCAGCTGGGAGACCACTGAAAATGAAGAAATTGGTTCTACCATAATTAATATTTTATTCCAAAATCTATTTTATTTTAGCATTTAAAAAACACACCCAAGTTATTAGGTTTCGTCATTCAGTGGCAAAGCAAAGTAGGTAAGATGTCTTTATCCATCCATGGACGTCCTTCAGTGATTTATTTTCCTACTTAAAATGACCACTGATGTATATTGTAACCTGAATTACATGGGAGCTACTTTAGTAATGTCCCTACTCACATTCCGTAGTTAAATTTACCTTCATTGAGGATCTTTAATTAGCCATCTGCTTCATGTTATTGCAGCAGCAGCACTGGCAGCAGTATAACAGCTGCCATTTATTTAGAAATAACTTTGTATCAGAACTGCTGTGATTCATGCGGTCGCAAAGAGTTGGACACGACTAAGTGACTGAATTGAACTGATGTATCAGAACCAAAACTAAAGTCTAATTTTGTGTCATCCAACTCTTACATAAACTATGGTGGCTAATGTTATCCTTATTTGATAGAAGAGAAAGCCAAAGTGAAAAGAGTCTCAGTAATCTGTACTAGGTCACATAGATAACTAGTGGCAAAAATTCAATCCTCATGACACTACAATTTACAATTAAGGACACTGAGGTGCAGAAAGACCAGAAGCAAGGGGATACAATAAGTGACAAATTGGAAATCAGATCTGTCAGAGCCCTCAAAGAACATGTTCTTCCTATTGTATCATTTATCTTTCATGGTGTTTTGTTTCTCTGCCCCCTCTGAAGGATAGGAAGAGGAAACAAAACTTGTAAATTAAATGGTTTTGAAGTGTTCTGGAACGTTCTGATTTTATGAATAGGCATAATTCTATGCCTGAGACCACATTTCAGAAAGAACATCTCTGATATGAGCTCCTGGCTTGGCAATGGACTCGAGCATACATTACCTGGTGACCTGAGTGTTACTAGTTAATCACTGACATATGAGCCAATACAAAGTTACCCTTCTTTTCAATTTTTTATTGAAGTATAGTTGATATATAACGTTATGTTACTTTCAGGTATACAGAATATATTTTTCAGAATCTTTTGATTATATTAACAGTTATTTTATTATAAAATATTAAATATAATTCCCTGTGCTATATAGTAAGTCCTTATTGCTTATCTATTTTATATATAGCAGTTGCTGCTGCTGCTGCTGCTAAGTCACTTCAGTCGTGTTCGACTCTGTGTGACCCCATAGACGGAAGCCCACCAGGCTCCCCCGTCCCTGGGATTCTCCAGGCAAGAACACTGGAGTGGGTTGCCATTTCCTTCTCCAATGTGTGAAAGTGGAAAGTGAAAAGTGAAAGTGAAGTCGCTCAGTCGTGTCCGACCCTTAGCGACCCCATGGACTGCAGCCTACCAGGCTCCTCCATCCATGGGATTTTCTAGGCAATAGTACTGGAGTGGCATGCCATTGCCTTCTCCGATATATAGCAGTATGTATCTGTTAATCCCAAATTCCTGATTTAACCCCTTTTTACTCCTTTAGTAACCATAAAATTTTTTTCTAATATTAATCATAAAAATAGAATGAGATAATGCCATTTGCAGGATCATTGATGAGCCTAGAGATTATCAGACTAAGTGAAGTCAGAGAAAGACAAATATGCCGTACAGTTGTATCTGACTTTATGTGACCCATGGACTGTAGCTTACCAGGCTCTCCTCTGTTTATGGGATTCTCCAGGCAAGAATACTGGAGTGGGTAGCCATTCCCTTCTCTAGGGGATCATCCCAACCCAGGGATTGAACCTGGGTCTCCTGCATTGCAGGCAGATTCTTTACTGTCTGAGCCACCAGAAAAACCCCTTATCACATGATGTGCTATGCTTAGTCGCTCACTGTGTCCATCTTTGTGACTGCATGGACTATAGCCTGCCAGTCTCTTCTGTTCATGGTGATTCTCCAGGCAAGAACACTGGAGTGGGTTGCTATGCCACTTATTTGTGGCACTTATTTTTAAAACAAAGTTTCTCTTATATAGGGCAGAGGCAATTACCAGTAGCTTGCTTCAGAAATCAAAGTTGTTGATGATGGACAAAATTGTGAAATGAGTTTCACTGGAAAGCATTGTAAGGGTTCTGTTTAATTTCTGAGCTCACATTTGGGCTATGGAAAGGAATTCAAAAAGAAAATGCAGAATAGGAAAGCTGCTTCACTTTCATTGCTTTCAGCTGGAAACAGGTTAGTGCTCACCCCCATCAAGGCTGTGCTTGGACTGGCTGTCTGAAGTACAGTTATATCCTACAAAGTGGTCTTGCAGGTTTGCATTCTCCTCCTTCAATGACTTTCATATCAAAGCAGCTTTGTTTCCAAGTTACCATAATGGGACTCAACCTAATAGTTTTACAAGCTCTCATTGATCCTTGGTGTGGAATAAATGTGCACACTGCCTCATTAATCCTCTCCACAGTCCTTGGAGAGAAGTGGCAAGCAATATCCCATCCATTTTGCTTTGGAGGAAAGAAAGGCAAAGTAAATTGCTTACAGTGCATCTGTGCCCAGCCTTCTGGACATTTCCATCTGGATATCCTGCTGGCTTGTCAAACTCAACTTACCCCAAATTGAACTTATTCTCTTCCACTTTCCAAAACACATCTCTCTTTCTGGGCATTGTGTCTTGGTTAATGGCACTGCTATCCACACTCTTCCCCTGGTGGACACCTCTGAGTCATCTTTGATTTCTCTTACTTCCTATGTTCAATGAGTTATGAAGTTTCTTTTTCCTTTGAAATAGCTCTCCAATTCAACCATTCTGTTCAAACAACCCTGACCCAATCTCTCACTCTATCATAGTGTCAGGTCATTCCTTATCCAGATGCCTAGAAATAATCCTTACTAATATACCCAATTTAAGTTTTTCAATCTGTTGTTTATACTGTCTTCAAAAAAATTAATCTTCGTGAAACCAAGGTATTATTTTCTCTCTTGCACTAGAAGCTGTGATGGTTCCACATGGCCAATAAACCCTGACTCTTTTCCTTTTCAGTATCTTATAAAATTGGGCACAACCTCACTCTGAGAACTTGTGTCCCACTTTTTGTTACCTGTTGTTGTTTATCTATTTTATATATAGTAGTGTGTGTCTGTTAATCTCAAATTCTGTTACCTTGTGTCCCCTACTTTAGGCACAAGGCCATATCACTATTCTCCAAATGCTTTTGCTCATCTCCTAACTTTAGTTTATCATGGGCTTGCCTTAATTTCACCTGATTCAACAAATTTCCAATTAATCTCTCCCTCTTTTTGAGTCTTTGTAACAGTTTGTTACCACTTGCTATATCTTGTTTTACAGTTAATTACCAAAGCTGATCGCCGAAGAATCGATGCTTTTGAACTGTGGTGTTGGAGAAGACTCTTGAGAGTCCCTTATACTGCAAGGAGATCCAACCAGTCCATTCTAGAGGAGATCAATCCTGGATGTTCATTGGAGGGAATGATGCTAAAGCTGAAGCTGCAATACTTTGGCCACCTCATGCGACGAGTTGACTCACTGGAAAAGACTCTGATGCTGGGAAAGGTTGGGGGCGGGAGGAGAAGGGGACGACGGAGAATAAGATGGCTGGATGGCATCACCGACTCTGTGGACATGAGTTTGAGTGTACTCCGGGAGTTGGTGATGGACAGGGAGGCCTGGCGTGCTGTGATTCATGGGGTCGCGGAGAGTCGGACACGACTGAGCGACTGAACTGAACTGAACTGAACCAGTATTTCTCTCAAAACAGTCTGCAAGTTCCTTGAGGACAAAGTCCATATTAATGTATTTCTGAAATATTAGTACTTTGCATAGTGCTGGGTACTTACTTGGTGCTAAAATCTTATTGTATAAAAATTTAAAAACAATAAAGAACTTATTTTAGAAAAAAACTTAATATGTTTAATAACCACAATAACTGTAATATAGGCATTACTGCTGATCCCTAACTTACAGATGATCAGACTGAGACCTAGAGAAGTAAAATGACTTTTCCATGTCCTGTCTAGCATGAGAGCCAAGACTTATATACCCAGGATAACCATCTGAAAGCCCTAATTTTATTTCACTGTACTAGACTACACATAAGAAGTATAGTTGGAAATGTGGGCTGAATGCTCAATTTTGAGAAAACAAGCATTTCTGGTTACTACAACATGCTAACTATTGTTCATCTTGAGGGGTCATCAACATTCAAGGGATGATCCTACATTCCTGGTTGTTTTCTTTGTCTGAGAGTAAGAACATGAGCGTCTTAGGGACAAGGTCTCTGTCATGTTCGTATTTGGAGCAACCATAGCACCAGTATGGACTTGAATATAAATGATGCTTAAAAATTATTGATTGTATAATGGAATCTGGCCAAAGAACTTTGTTATCCTTGGCCATTTTCTCTTGTAATCCCCAGCCAGCACAATATGTTGCCAAATATTTATGAAAAAAAATGTATACACCTTGGTTGGTTTTTTAAATGTTACAATACTCAGTTCCACTTCATTCTTTCCCAGAGAAAAATCACTATTGTTATGTGGGAAGAGTAGTTTTCCCATATACATATACATATTTCTCACCATGTATGTCTGACCATAGAGCAGTTTCCTGTGTGTTCCAAAGTTAATATCATGATGCATGTGTCCTTTTGCAACATCTTTTTTTTTTTAATATACTTTACAATATTGTATTGATTTTGCCATATATCGACATGAACCACCCCGGGTGTACATGTGTTCCCCATCCTGACCCCCCTCCCACCTCCGTCCCCATATCATCCCTCTGGGTCATCCCAGTACACCAGCTCCGAGCATTCTGTATCATGCATCGAACCTGGACTGGCGATTCATTTCACATATGATAATATACATGTTTCAATGCCATTTTCCCAAATCATCCCACCCTCACCCACAGAGTCCAAAAGACTGTTCTATACATCTGTGTCTCTTTTGCTGTCTCACATACAGGGTTATCATTACCATCTTTCTAAATTCCATATATATGCGTTCAGTTCAGTTCAGTCGCTCACTCGTGTCCGACTCTTTGCGACCCCATGAATCACAGCACGCCAGGCCTCCCTGTCCATCACCAGCTCCCGGGGTTCACTCAAACTCATGTCCATCGATTCGGTGATGCCATCCATCCATCTCATTCTCTGTCGTCCCCGTCTCCTCCCGCCCCCAATTCCTCCCAGCATCAGAATCTTTTCCAGTGAGTCAACTCATCGCGTGAGGTGGCCAAAGTATTGGAGTTTCAGCTTTAGCATCAGTCCTTCCAATGAACACCCAGGATTGATCTCCTCTATATATGCGTTAGTATACTGTATTGGAATTTTTCTTTCTGGCTTACTTCACTCTGTATAATAGGCTGCAGATTCATCCACATCATTCAGTTCAGTTCAGTTCAGTCGCTCAGTCGTGTCCGACTCTCCGCGACCCCATGAATCACAGCACACCAGGCCTCCCTGTCCATCACCAACTCCCGAAGTTCACTCAAACTCATGTCCACAGAGTCGGTGATGCCATCCAGCCATCTCATTCTCCGTCGTCCCCTTCTCCTCCTGCCCCCAACCTTTCCCAGCATCAGAGTCTTTTCCAGTGAGTCAACTCGTCGCATGAGGTGGCCAAAGTATTAGAACTGATTCAAATGTATTCTTTTCAATGGCTGAGTAACACTCCATTGTGTATATGTACCACAGCTTTCTTATCCATTCCTCTGCTGGTGGACATCTAGGTTGCTTCCATGTCCTGGCTATTATAAACAGTGCTGCAATGAACACTGGGGTACATGTGTCTCTTTCAATTCTAGTTTTCTCAGTGTGTATGCCCAGGAGTGTGATTGCTGGGTCATATGGCAGTTCTATTTCCAGTTTTTTTAAGGAATCTCCACACTGTTCTCCTTAGTGGCTGTACTAGTTTGCATTCCCACCAACAATGTAAGAGGGTTCCCTTTTCTCCACACCTTCTCCAGCATTTATTTCTTATAGACTTTTGGATAGCAGCCATTCTGACTGGTGTGAAATGGTACCTCATTGTGGTTTTGATTTGCATTTCTCTGATTATGAGTGATGTTGAGCATCTTTTCATGTGTTTGTTAGCCATCTGTATGTCTTCTTTGGAGAAATGTCTGTTTGGTTCTTTGGCCTATTTTTTGATTGGGTCATTTATTTTTCTGGAATTGAGCTGCAGGAGCTGCTTGTATATTTTTGAGATTAATTCTTTGTCAGTTGCTTCATTTGCTATGATTTTCTCCCATTCTGAAGGCTGTCTTTTCACCTTGCTTATAGTTTCTTTTGTTGTGCAGAAGGTTTTAATTTTCATTAGGTCCCATTTGTTTATTTTTGCTTTTATTTCCAATATTCTGGGAGGTGGGTCATAGAGGATCCTGCTGTGATTTATGTCGGAGAGTGTTTTGCCTATGTTCTCCTCTAGGAGTCTTATAGTTTCTGGTCTTATATTTAGATCTTTAATCCATTTTGAGTTTACTTTTGTGTATAGTGTTATGGAGTGTTCTAGTTTCATTCTTTTACAAGTGGTTGACCAGTTTTCCCAGCACCACTTGTTAAAGAGATTGTCTTTTCTCCATTGAATATTCTTGCCTCCCTTGTCAAAGATAAGGTGTCCATAGGTGCATGGATTTATCTCTGGGCTTTCTATTTTGTTCCATTGATCTATATTTTTGTCTTTATGACAGTACTGTACTGTCTTGATGACTGTGGCTTTGTAGTAGAGCTGAAGTCCAGCAGGTTGATTCCCCCAGTTCCATTCTTCTTCCTCAAGATTGCTTTGGCTATTTGAGGTTTTTTGTATTTCCATACAAATTGTGAAATTATTTGTTCTAGCTCTGTGAAAAATACTGTTGGTAGCCTGATAGGGATTGCATTGAATCTATGAATTACTTTGGGTAATATATTCATTTTCACTATATTGATTCTTCCAATCCATGAACACGGTATATTTCTCCATCTATTAGTGACCTTTCTGATTTCTTTCACCAGTGTTTTATAGTTTTCTATATACAGGTCTTTTGTTTCTTTAGGTAGATATATTCCTAAGTATTTTATTCTTTTCGTTGCAATGGTGAATGAAATTGTTTCCTTAATTTATCTGTTTTTTCATTATTAGTGTATAGGAATGCAAGGGATTTCTGTGTGTTGATTTTATATCCTGCAACTTTACTATATTTATTGATTAGCTCTAGTAATTTTCTGCTGGAGTCTTTAGGGTTTTCTTTGTATAGGATCATGTCATCTGCAAACAGTAAGAATTTTACTTCTTCTTTTCCAATTTGGATTCTTTTTATGTCTTTTTCTGCTCTGATTGCTGTGGCCAAAATTCCAGAACTATGTTGAATAGTAGTGGTGAGAGTGGGCACCCTTTTCTTGTTCCTGACTTTAGGGGAAATGCTTTCAATTTTTCACCATTGAGGATAATGTTTGCTGTGGGTTTGTCATATATAGCTTTTATTATGTTGAGGTATGTTCCTTCTATTCCTGCTTTCTGTAGGGTTTTTATCATAAATGTATGTTGAATTTTGTCAAAGGCTATCTCTGCATCTATTGAGATAATCATATGGCTTTTATTTTTCAGTTTGTTAATGTGGTGTGTCACATTGATAGATTTGCGGATATTGAAGAATCCTTGCATTCCTGGGATAAAGCCCACTTGGTCGTGATGTATGATCTTTTTAATGTGTTGTTGGATTCTTATTGTTAGAATTTTGGTAAGGATTTTTGCATCTATGTTGTGATATTGGCCTGTAGTTTTCTTTTTTTGTGGCATCTTTGTCAGGTTTTGATATTAGGGTTATGCTGGCCTCACAGAATGAGTTTGGAAGTTCACCTTCCTCTGAAATTTTATGGAAGAGTTTGATTAAGATAGGTGTTGGCTCTTTTCTAAATTTTTGGTAGAATTCAGCTTTGAAGACATCTGAACCTGGGCTTTTGTTTGCTGGAAGATTTTTGATTACAGTTTGAATTTCCATGCTTGTGATGGGTCTGTTAAGATTTTCTATTTCTTCCTGGTTCAGTTTTGGAAAGTTGTACTTTTCTAAGAATCTGTGCATTTCTTCCAAGTTGTCCATTTTATTGGCATGTAATTGCTGATAATAGTCTCTTATGATCCGTTGTATTTCTGTGTTGTCTGTTGTGATCTCTCCATTTTTGTTTCTAATTTTATTGATTTGATTTTTCTCCCTTTGTTTCTTGATGTGTCTGGCTAGTGGTTTGTCAATTTTACTTATTCTCTCAGAAAACCAGCCTTTGGCTTTGTTGATTTTTGTTATGGTCTCTCTTTTTTTCTTTTGCATTTATTTCTGCCCTAATTTTAAAGATTTCTTTCTTTCTACTAAACCTGGGGTTCCTCATTTCTTCCTTTTCTAGTTAATTTTGGTGTAGAGTTAGGTTATTTAGTTGACTTTTTTCTTGTTTCTTGAGGTATGCCTGTATTGCTATGAACTTTCCCCTTAGCACTGCTTTTATAGCGTCCCAGAGGTTTTGGGTTGTTGAGTTTTCATTTTCATTCGTTTCTATGCATATTTTGATTTCTTTTTTGATTGCTTCTGTGATTTCTTGGTTATTCAACAGCATGTTGTTCAGCCTCCATGTGTTGGAATTTTTAATAGTTTTTCTCCTGTAACTGAAATCTTGTCTTACTGCATTGTGGTCAGAAAAGATGCTTGGAATGATTTCAATTTTTTTGAATTTACCAAGGCTAGATTTATGGCCCAGGATGTGATCTATCCTGGAGAAGGTTCTGTGTGCGCTTGAGAAGAAGGTGAAATGCATTGTTTTGGGGTGAAATGTCCTATAGATATCAATTATGTCTAACTGGTCTAATGTATCATTTAACGTTTGTGTTTCCCTGTTAATTTTCTGTTTAGTTGATCTATCCATAGGTGTGAGTGGGGTATTAAAGTCTCTCATTATTATTGTTCTTTTGTTAATTTCCCCTTTCATGCTTGTTAGCAATTGTCTTATGTATTGCGGTGTTCCTATGTTGGGTGCATATATATTTATAATTGTTATATCTTTTCTTGGATTGATCCTTTGATCATTATGTAGTGTCCTTCTTTGTCTCTTTTCACGGCCTTTGTTTTAAAGTCTTATCTTATGTGATATGAGTATTGCTACTCCTGCTTTCTTTTGGTCTCTATTTGTGTGGAATATCTTTTTCCAGCCCTTCACTTTCAGTCTGTATGTGTCCCCTGGTTTGAGGTGGGTCTCTTGTAGACACATATATGGGGTCTTGTCTTTGTGTCCATTCAGCCAGTCTTTGTCTTTTGGTTGGGGCATCCAACCCATTTACATTTAAGGTGATTATTGACAAATATGATCCCGTTGTCATTTACTTTATTGTCTTGGGTTTGGGTTTATGCACCCTTTCTGTGTTTCCTGTCTAGAGAAGGTCTTTTATCATTAGTTGGAGAGCTGGTTTGGTGGTGCTGAATTCTCTCAGTTTTTGCTTGTCTGTAAAGCTTTTGATGTCTCCTTCATATTTGAATGAGATCCTTGCTGGGTACAGTAATCTGGGCTGTAGGTTATTTTCTTTCATCACTTTAAGTATGTCCTGCCATTCCCTCCTGGCCTGAAGAGTTTCTGTTGAAAGATCAGCTGTTATCCTTATGGGAATCCCCTTGTGTATTATTTGTTGTTTTTCCCTTGATGCTTTCAATATTTGTTCTTTGTGTTTGATCTTTGTTAATTTGATTAATATGTATCTTGGAGTATTTCACCTTGTGTTTATTCTGTTTGGGACTCTCTGTGTTTCTTGGACCTGGGTGATTATTTCCTTCCCCATTTTAGGGAAGTTTTCAACTATTATCTCCTCAGGTCTTTTCTCATGGTCTTTCTTTTTGTCTTCTTCTTCTGGGACTTCTATGATTCGAATGTTGGGGTATTTAACATTGTCCCAGAGGTCTCTGAGATTGTCCTCATTTCTTGTAATTCATTTTTCTTTTTTCCTCTCTGTTTCATTTATTTCTACCATTCTATCTTCTATCTCACTTATCCTATCTTCTGCCTCCATTATTCTACCGTTGGTACCCTCCAGAGTGTTTTTGATCTCATTTATTACATTATTCATTATATATTGACCTTTTTTCTTTCTTCTAGGTCCTTCCTTGTTAAACCTTTCTTGCATCCTTGTCTCTAGGCTATTTATCTGTAGCTCCATTTTGTTTTCAAGATTTTGGATCATTTTCACTATCATTATTCGGAATTCTTTATCAGGTAGATTCCCTATCTCTTCCTCTTTTGTTTGGGTAGGTTGGCATTTATCCTGTTCCTTTACCTGCTGGGTATTTCTCTGCCTCTTCATCTTGCTTATATTGCTGTGTTTGGGGTGGCTTTACCATCTTCTGGCAGTTTGCGGAGTTCTGTTTCTTGTGGAGTTTCCTCGCTGTGGTGGGGTTGGATGGGTGGCTTGTCAAGGTTTCCTGGTTAGGGAAGCTTGTGTCGGTGTTCTGATGGGTGGATCTGGATTTCTTCTCTCTGGAGTGCAATGAAGTGTCCAGTAATGAGTTATGAGATTTCAATGTGTTTAGAGTGACTTTGGGCAGACTATATATTGAAGCTCAGGGCTATGTTCCTGTGTTGCTGGAGAATTTGCATGGTATGTTTTGCTCTGGATCTTGTTGGCCCTTGGGTGGTGCTTGGTTTCAGTATAGGTATGGAAGCGTTTGATGAGCTCCTATCAGTTAATGTTCCCTGGAGTCAGGAGTTCTCTGGTGTTCTCAGGATTCGGACTTAAGCCTCCTGCCTCTGGTTTTCAGTTTTATTCTTGCAGTAGCCTCAAGACTTCTCCATCTGTCACTTCCAAGGAAGTTCCCTCTGTTTTAGCTTCTTCTGTTTGCTAGTCTCCTCAGTGTCTAATTTCCACTCTGATACACGGGGGCGGTGGTGGTCACTTTTTTAAGGCTCCCTTGTTCAGTCAAATATCACTAGCATCTGTGGGAGGTGCTTGCAGTGTCTCGGCCACACTAGGTTTGCCCTGCTCACCACACGTGTGCTTTCCCTGTCTATACTGCTCAGGCTCTAGGTTGTTCTGCCGGGAACTGTTTCAGGCGGGCCGTGGGTTGTATGCACTTCCCAGGTCAAAGCCGCTCAGGTTCAGGTACTCAGGTACTCCACAAAGGTGCAGACTTGGTTGGGCCTGCGTTTTGTGCCCTTCCCGGGTCCAAGCAGCTCAGTTGACCAGGTGTTTGGCGAGTGCGGTCCCTTCAACTTATTGCCTCCCTGGTCCCTGCCGCTCAGTTTTCTGGGTGTACAACTGGTGCACCTCTTCAGGCAGATGTTGACTGTCCAGAATCCCAAGAAGTCTTAGTTAGCAATGAAGCCTGCTTGCAGTTTGGTAGGTGATGCCTCTCTGGGGCCGCAATTGCTCCCTTCTGGCTCTGGCTGCCCTCCGCTGCGTGTCTTGGTGGGGGATGAGCCATCCACAGCCAGCTAGCTCTGCGCAGTTCTTTGTTCTGTGAGTGGGTTTGTCGGTGTCTTTGGTTAGGGCTTTTTGCCTTTTCGCGGGGTAGTTATACCACAGTCTGCTTTGCTATCTCAAGTTAGCTCCCTCAGATTGCCCTTGGGGCATTCAGGCCCGGTCCATACTCTAAGCAATGCAGCCAGCGCCTCTCTGCCCAGCCCCCGCTTGCTAGTGGCTGATGCGGACGTCTGTGCTGCTTCTCTGCTGGGAGTTACCGCTGGGCATGTAATCTGTTGGTTTTAATTATTTATTTATCCCCCCCCCCCCCCAGTTATGTTGCCCTCTGAGGTTCCAAGGCTCCCCACAGACTCACCAGTGAGAGTGTTTTCTGGTGTTTGGAAGCTTCTCTCTTTTTTAAGAGATCCCTGCCTGGGATTATCTCTGTCCCTAGCTCTTTTGTCTCTCTTTTTATCTTTTATGGTTTTTCCTACCTCCTTTTGAAGACAATGGGCTGCTTTTCTGGGTGCCTGATGTACTCTGCCGGCCTTCAGAAGTTGTTTTGTGGAATTTACTCAGCGTTCAAATGTTCTTCTGATGAATTTGTGGGGGAGAAAGTGGTCTCCCCATCTTATTCCTCTGTCATCTTAGGACCGCCCCCCTGCAACATCATTATAATCATAAAATAATGTATCATTAAAGTTTTTTTCTATTGTATTACAACTTTTTATCTCAATATACTCCTTGGAAATACAATACTTTATTGATAATAATTGCTACAATATATTTAGGGTGTTTTAAGTTCCCTAGCACAGTTCAAAATGCTGTGGAACCCTCAATAGAATCTAATAAAAACGAGAAAATCTGGTCAGAATTTTTCCTGCTATCAAGTTTTGAAGAAAATGAGATCCAATAAAAATTTTGGACTGAAAGGCTGAAAAATAGAAAGCTGGTCCTCTGATTACAAATGCCATCTAGTTTTCTCTTTGGCCCAGCCCATAGCAAGACTCTAGACTCCTCGATCTCAGTGCCTTATTTTTAAAATTTCTTTTCTTTATTTAAATTTCTTCTGTATTCTTGCCTAAGAAATTTAACGTATTGTTTCACAGATGCTTATATTGTCCTTAGTGTGGTCCTCCAAGTATTAAATAATATGTAAATTTCTCATATGTAATTTCTCATCATGTAAATGTCTCCTCAGCAGACTCTATACAGTTATTATTAGAGATAAAGCAAATTAGCAATAAATGCTTGTTAACAGATTTGAATTGAAATGGATTCTAGTTGTCTACCCCTTCTGGGGAAGAGTAGATCTCTGACATGAGAACTCTGTGAGTACAAATAGGATACTCATTCTCCTTGTGGGCGAGAAAAGGATTGAGATCATAGCTTTAGCTGCCCAAGTGTGAGGTAATAAGTTGGAGCATGTGGAATAAGGTTTAGTTATGAACTCTGTGTAAGTAGGTTTACAAGATGAAATGTGCAGTCACATAGGGCTTAAAGGAACTCCTTTCATTGTTTCCTTGTTCAGTATTATGAGCACACTCACTTTATTGTCTAGCTTCCACCTAAATACCTCTAATAAAAAGGAACTCATTATACTCTAAGACAGCCTGTTCCATTTTTGGACAGCTCATTTTGTTGTAGGATAAAAGGATCATTGGGCCTATTTCCAAGGGCTGTAGGAACAAGATGACTTTCTCAGATGTTTGGAGGCTGAAGTTTATATCAGGGATTAATAATAAAGTTCTAGGAAAAGAGTGATGCAGAAGCAAATTTTGTTATCCTTAAAGCTATATAAAGTTGACTGTGTTCTGGTTTCATCACAGTCCTGGGAAGCCAAAAGTAATCTTCCCTTCAAACCCCATTGCATAATAATGTACAGTGTTCTCAAATTCTATTGCTTGCTAGATTATGCTGAAAAAGGACAGCTGTAGGGATAATTGATGACAAACAGACTTTCAAAGATGTATTTAAGAAACTAGAATTATTTAGTCTTGGAGAAGAGGAGATAAGGGCAGGGATGGTGTTCAGTTTTAGGTTCACAATTCCTTAACCACATGTTACCCCCAGATCACTGAAAAAGAAGTATTTTGTAATTCATTTTATGCAAAAATCTGACTGAATGGAGGTGACATTATTTATAGTCTCTATCCCACTTGGTATGCATATTCATGTTTTGTTGCAAAAATACTTATGTGTTTGCTAATGGAATACTGTTCCATGCCCTACTGGTGGCATTAGGTAACAGAATATATGCATCATCTTACATCTCTAAACTTTGAAAAAGTGTGAATTTTGAAACACATCCCTTCCCAGGGCCTATAGACTGTGGAAGGTCATTTCAATATTTAGCTTTTTGAGGATGGTCTTCTTCCTATTTTCCTAAATTTGAGATACACTGATATTGCAAAAGTAAGATCCTAAAAAGGAAACACCAGTCAGAGAATACTCTGAAAGAGGAAAGGATCCTTTATTTCTGCAACTGATTAAAAACTAACTGCTTGGAGTGGAAACAGGAGCTCATCGGAATGTTTTAAGAGCAGTAGTTGTTGACAAGAGTTAGGCTGTGGACTTCTTGGAAAATATGATGAAACCAGTCTATTGACCCTCTCCTAGAAAAATGCAAATGAATACAAAATTATGCATATATTGTCATGGTGCTCACAGATCCCCTAAGCTTATATGGTTAAAAATTTCTGCTCTGGAGTATGATTGAGTAGATATAGATTCGATCAAGTGAATAGGTTTCTGTAACTAATATACAGGTAAACACCTTAGAAGTATTGAATTTGGGGGGAATGGAATATAGGATATTTATGCAGTCTTAGTCCCTACCATTATTAAAAAGCAGAGACATTACTTTGCCAACAAATGTCCATCTAGTCATGGTTATGGTTTTTCCAGTAGTTAAGTATGAATGTGAGAGTTGGACTATAAAGAAAGATGAGTGCCGAAGAACTGGTGCTTTTGAACGGTGGTGTTGGAGGACTTTTGAGAGTCTTTTGGACTTCAAGGAGATCCAACCAGTCCATCCTAAAGGAAATCAGTACTGAACGTTCACTGGAAGGACTGATGTTGAACCTGAAACTCCAATATTTTGGTCACCTGATGTGAAGAAGTGACTCATTAGAAAAAATCCTGATGTTGGGAAGGATTGAAGGCAGGAGGAGAAGGGGATGACAGAGGAAGAGATGGTTGGATGGTATCACCAACTCAATGAACATGAGTTTGGGTAAACTCCGTGAGTTGGTGATGGACAGGGAGGCCTGGAGTGCTGCAGTCCATAGGGTCGCAAAGAGTCGGACATGACTGACTGTCTGAACTGAACTGTCCCCACCATAGTTTAGAACTAAATGAGAGATAAGATACACAACAGCAGGCCTCACTTTGCACAGAACAGCCTTTGCAGGTAAACTTACCATGCAGCAGTCTTTCCAGGCAGAAAGAAATGAAGGAGAGAATCTAGAAGGACTCAGCTGAATTCTTTGCTTGAACTTATCAACCCATTAGGTCACCTCCTCCTCCATGGGAAGAGATGAAGAGGGCCAGGGGAGAGTCAGCCCCTCCTGGTCAGTAGTGTACAAATAATTTCTGATTCTGTGAAAACATGAGGAATGAGGATTAAGTGTTAATACTACCAGTCTGTGTGGCAGTGGCCACAGGACTGGAAAAGGTCAGTATTCATTCCAGTCCAAAGAAAGGCAATGCCAAAGAATGCTCAAGTTCAGTTCAGTTCAGTTCATTTCAGTCGCTCAGTCATGTCCGGCTCTCTGCGACCCCGTGAATCACAGCACGCCAGGCCTCCCTGTCTATCACCAACTCCCGGAGTTCACTCAAACTCATGTCCACAGAGTCGGTGATGCCATCCAGCCATCGCATTCTCTGTCGTCCCCTTCTCCTCCCGCCCCCAACTTTTCCCAGCATCAGAGTCTTTTCCAGTGAGTCAACTCGTCACATGAGGTGGCAAAAGTATTGTAGTTTCAGCTTTAGCATAAGTCCTTCAATGAACACCCAGGATTGATGTCCTTTAGTATGGACTGGTAGGATGTCCTTGCAGTATAAGGGACTCTCAAGAGTCTTCTCCAAAACCACAGCTCAAAAGCATCGATTCTTCGGCGATCAACTTTCTTCACAGTCCAACTCTCACATCCATACATGACCACTGGAAAAACAATAGCCTTGACTAGATGGACCTTGGTTGGCAAAGTAATGTCTCTGTTTTTTAATATACTATTAAGGTTGGTCATAACTTTCCTTAAAAGGAGTAAGCGTCTTTTAATTTCATGGCTGCAATCACCATCTGCAGTGATTATGGAGCCCCAAAAAATAAAGTCTGACACTGTTTCCACTGTTTTTCCATCTCTTTCCCATGAAGTGATGGGGCCAGATGCCATGATCTTTGTTTTCTGAATGTCGAGCTTCAAGCCAATATTTTCACTCTCCTCTTTCACTTTCATCAAGAGGCCTTTGAGTTCCTCTTCACATTCTGCTATAAGGGTACTGTCATCTGCATATCTGAGGTTATTGATATTTCTCCCAGCAATCTTGATTCCAGCTTGTGCTTCTTCCAGCCCAGCGTTCCTCATGATGTACTCTGCATAGAAGTTAAATAAGCACAGTGAAAATATACAGCCTTGACGTACTCCTTTTCCTCTTTGGAACCAGTCTGTTGTTTCATGTCCAGTTCTGACTTTTGCTTCCTGACCTGCATACAGGTTTCTCAAGAGGCAGGTCAGGTGGTCTGGTGTCCCATCTCTTTCAGAATGTTCCACAGCTTATTGTGATCCACACAGTCAAAGGCTTTGGCATAGTCAATGAAGTAGAAATAGATGTTTTTCTGGACTCTCTCGCTTTCTCCATGATCCAGTGGATGTTGGCAATTTGATCTCTGGTTCCTCTGCCTTTTCTAAAACCTGCTTGAATATCTGGGAGTTCACAATTCACATATTGCTGAAGCCTGGCTTGGAGAATTTTGAGCATGACTTTACTAACGTGTGAGATGAGTGCAATTGTGTGGTAGTTTGAGCATTCTTTGGCATTGCCTTCTTTGGGATTGGAATGAAGACTGACCTTTTCCAGTCCTGTGGCCACTGCTGAGTTTTCCAAATTTGCTGGCATATTGAGAGCAACACTTTCACAGCATCATCTTTCAAGATTTGAAATAGCTCAACTGGAATTCCATCACCTCCACTAGCTTTGTTCATAGTGATGCTTTCTAAGGCCAACTAGTGCACAATTGCACTCATCTCACATGCTAGTAAAGTCATGCTTAAAATTCTCCAAGCCAGGCTTTAGCCTTACGTGAACCGTGAATTTCCAGATGTTCAAGCTGGTTTTAGAAAAGGCAGAGGAACCAGAGATCAAATTGCCAACATCTGATGGATCATGGAGAAAGCAAGAGAGTTCCAGAAAAACATCTATTTCTGCTTCATTGACTATGCCAAAGCCTTTTGACTGTGTGGTTCACAATAAGCTGTGGAAAATTCTGAAAGAGATGGGAATCCCAGACCACCTGACCTGCCTCTTGAGAAACTTGTATGCAGGTCCAGAAGCAACAGTCAGAACTGGACATGGAACAACAGACTGGTTCCTAAGAGGAAAAGGAGTACGTCAAGGTTGTATATTGTCACCCTGCTTATTTAACTTATATGCGGAGTACATCATGAGGAACGCTGGGCTGGAAGAAGCACAAGCTGGATTCAAGATTGCTGGGAGAAATATCAATAACCTCAGATATGCAGATGACAGTACCCTTATGGCAGAAAGTGAAGAGGAACTCAAAGGCCTCTTGATGAAAGTGAAAGAGGAGAGTGAAAATGTTGGCTTGAAGCTCCACATTCAGAAAACAAAGATCATGGCATCTGGCCCCATCACTTCATGGGAAATAGATGGGGAAACAGTAGAAACAGTGTCAGACTTTATTTTTTTGTGCTCCAAAATCACTGCGGATGCTGATTGCAGCCATGAAATTAAGACACTTACTCCTTGGCAGGAAAGTTAGGACCAACCTAGATAGTACGTTAAAAAGCAGAGACATTACTTTGCCAACCAAGGTCCATCTATTCAAGACTATGGTTTTTCCAGTGGTCATGTATGGATGTGAGAGCTGTACTGTGAAGAAAGCTGATCACTGAAGAATTGATGATTTTGAACTGTTTTGTTGGAGAAGTCTTGAGAGTCCCTTGTACTGCAAGGAGATCCAACCAGTCCATTCTAAAGGAGATCAGTCCTCGGTGTTCATTGGAGGGACTGAAGCTGAAGCTCCAGTACTTTGGCCACATCATGCGAAGAGTTGACTCATTGGAAAAGACTGATGCTGGGAGGGATTGGGGTCAGGAGAAGAAGGGGACGACAGAGAATGAGATGGCTGGATGGCATCACCGACTTGATGGACGTGAGTTTGAGTGAACTCCGGGAGTTGGTGAGGGACAGGGAGGCTTGGCGTGCTGTGATTCACATGGTCGCAGAGAGTCGGATATGACAGAGCGACTGATCTGAACTGAGCCAACAAAAGGCAATGAAGCTGAACCTCTCCAAAGGGAAGAGTAGGCAGTCCCATCTACACACAAAACAAAATTAGGTTGTAGTTTTCTCAGGTAAGAAGAGATTGGCGGATAAGAAAAAATGTTACTCAGGAAAGTGTAATCGGAGAAAAAATGTATCAGATTAAAACGTCAGGGAGGTAGATATTGTAGTCTGTCTTTCCTCTTCCTTCAACTTTTCAATGACACTGCCTCAGTGCCCTTCTCCTTCCATCAGTAGTGTCTTCTAGTTCTTCTAGCTTATTTTACCTGCTGCTGACCCCTAAAGTTATTGCAACATGTTTTAGTTTTTTGTCATAGCAGCACTTCTGGGAACCAATTTCTGTTCATTTATTTATGTATGGCAAATCACCATAAATTTCAGTGGCTTAAGATGCAATGATCACTTAATTTGTGCTTGAATATGTGGGTCAGGAATTTGCGAAGGGCTTGGCTGGATTATTCTTATTTTTCATATGGTGTTGTCTGAGGTCACTTGCTATTCAAGTGATGGCTGGTATTATCTAGAGATTCAAAATGACAGCTGGAAGGCTAGGCTCAGCTGAGTTTATCTTGCTTTTCACATAGTCTAAGGGCTTCTTTGTGTGACATATCCAGAAGAGTCGTTGAACTTTTTACATGATATCTTATGTCTCTGAGATGTAAAACTGGCACATGTTTTTTTTCACATTACTCTGATGATCAAAGAAGTTATAAGAAACAATGCAGGTTAAAAGGACTGGAACACAGACAACCACTCACCTCCACCGTGGGAGGAATGTAAAAACATTTCTGGCCATTTTCAGTCTGCTACATGTAGACTACTAAATCTTTTATAATTCCTTAATTTGGATGCTTAATTTCTTTATTTTCAGCCATTTTTCCTATTATGAGAATCAAACCCCTTTTACTGCATTGCAAAAGCTGTGTAAAAAAACAGTATAAAACTGTTTTATTATCGTTTAGATCTAAATATCTTAGTTATAATATCTCATTTCACTCAGTAGCTATTTGAAATGTCTTTAAACTTTTCCAGATACATGGAGTATTTGTTGAGCATTTTTATTTCCTTCTAAATTAATTTTGAGGTAGTGGGGATTCTGGGTTTCCCAAGTGGACATAGTGTTAAAGAACATACTGCCAATGCAGGAGACTTAAGAGATGTGGGTTTGATCCATAGGTGGGGAAGATTCCTTAGTGAAGGAAATGGCAACCCCCTCCAGTATTCCTGCCTGCAGAATGCCATGGACAGAGGAGCCTGGTGGGCTACAGTCCATAGGGTTGCAAAGAATTGGACATGACTGAAGTAACTTTGCACATACACATGGGATTGTATACATGACAATGACTATCTGAAATTCTTTTGATAGTTGTTTTTGTCGGGATTTACATTGTCAGTTTTAAAATTTTCAGTGTGTTTGTTGTCACTGATGTTCAGTTGCTAAATTTTGTCTGACTCTTTGCAACCAACCCCATGGACTGCAGCATGCCAGGCTTCCCTGTCCTTCACTATCTCCCAGAGTTTGCTCGAATTCATGTCCAAAATTTCAATGTATCCTCAGAATTATGCCTATTTTCCTTTATTATAGGGAGCAGAATCTCTCTCACATTCTGTCTTTGTGATCAAATTCTTACCTATGAAGAGAGGTTGTCAATCTCAACCTCTCAGGTATTGTACAAAACTGTATTGACTATGGACTTTCCTCATGGCTCAGTGGTAAAGAACCCACCTGCTAATGCAGGAGATGTGAGTTCAATCTCTGGGTTGGGAAAATACCCTAGAGAAGGAAATGGCAGGCTACTCCAGTATTCTTGCCTCTCCATGAACAGAGGACTCTGGTGGGCTACAGTCCATGGAGCAGCAAAAGAGCCAGACATGACTTAGCAAATAAGCAAGAAACAGCAACAGTATTGACTGTAAAAAAGCCTTGTATTTATTCTTCACAAAATAAAGTACATAATAAATTTAACTTACTAATATAATAAAAACAGTTCTTTTAAATCTTAAGGTGTATTTTAAAAAGCAGAGTCAGTTGTTTAACTTTTCTATGTCTTTATTGCCTTATTAAAAATAAGAACAATACCTTCGGTGTAGGGTTTATGGTGAGAACTAAATGAGACAAGTAGAATGTCTGTTACCTAGAAAGTGATCAGTAAATTTTGTCTTTGACCTGAACAGAAAGTGTGTTTCATTGTGAAAATAAGTTCAGTTCAGTCACTCAGTCATGTCCTACTCTGCAACCCCATGAACTGCAGCACACCAGGCTTCCCTGTCCATCACTAACTCCCAGAACTTGCTCAAACTCATGTTCATTGAGTCGGTGATGCCTTCCAACCATCTTATCCTTTGTTATCCCCTTCTCTTCCTGCCTTAAATCTTTCCCAGCATTGGGGTCTTTTCCAATGAGTCAGTTCTTTGCATCAGGTGGCCAAAGTATTGAAGCTTCAGCTTCAGCATCAGTCCTTCCAATGAATATTCAGGACTAATCTCCTGTAGGATGGACTGGTTGGATCTCCTTGCAGTCGAAGGGACTCTCAAGAGTCTTCTCCAACACCACAGTTCAAAAGCATCAATTCTTTGGCACTCAACTTTCTTTATAGTCCAACTCTCACATCCATACATGACCACTGGAAAAACCATAGCCTTGACTAGACGGGCCTTTGTTGGCAAAGTAATGTCTCTGCTTTTTAATATGCTGTCTAGGCTGGTCATAGCTTTTCTTCCAAAGAGCAAGCATCTTTTAATTTCATAGCTGCAGTCACCATCTGCAGTGATTTTTTTTATTCTGCAGTGATTTTGGAGCCCCAAAATATAAAGTCTGCCACTGTTTCCATTGTTTCCCCATCTATTTGTCATGAAATGATGGGACCAGATGCCATGATCTTTGTTTTCTGAATGTTGAGCTTTAAGCCAACTTTTTCACTCTCCTCTTTCACTTTCATCAGGAGGCTCTTTAGTTCTTCACTTTCTGCCGTAAGGCTGGTATCATCTATGTGTCTGAGGTGAAATTAGTCTTTTTGTTAAATAGACTTAAGACTATTGTGAAAATAGTCTTATGATTATTGGATATTTCTTCAGATATCAGATTGAAAAAATTGAATGAAATAATACCATTTGCAGCAATATGGAAGGATCTGGAGATTATCATACTAAGTGAAATAACTCAGAAAAAGACAAATACATGATATTACTTACATATGGAAACTAAAAAAAAAAAAAAGAAAGATACAAATGAAATTATTTTCAAAACGGTAACAGACTCACAAGAAAAGGAACTTATGGTTACCAGGGTGGGTGGAAGGAGGATAGGTTGGAGTTTGAGGTTGACATTGACACATTGAGATGTTGACACACTGAGACACAATTGACACGTTGAGACACAATTGAGATTGAGATTGACACACTACTATATTTAAAATAGATAACCAGCAAGGACCTACTGCATAGCACAGGGAACTCTGTTCAGTATACTCTAATAACCTAAGTGGAAAAAGAATTTGAAAAGGAATAGGTACACATGTATGGATAACTGAATCACTTTGCCATATACCTGAAACTCAGAACATTGTTGTTCAAGTATCAGTTCAGTTCAGTTTAGTTGCTCAGTCATGTCCAACTCTTTGCGACCCATGAATCACAGCACGCCAGGCCTCCCTGTCCATCACCAACTCCTGGAGTTCACTCAAACTCATGTCCATCGAGTCGGTGATGCCATCCAGCCATCTCATTCTCTGTCATCCCCTTCTCCTCCTGCCCCCAATCCCTCCCAGCATCAGAGTCTTTCCCATTGTTAAATAAAAAATGTAAAAGACAAAAAAGAAAAATGATACAGTCCCTTCAATTAAATATATTCATAATTGTAACTATGTTTTTCAACCAAGCATCAAGATCAGGAGGCATGTGGTTGCCCTCCTACCATATTCTGTGCATATGAAGCACGATGGTTCAGGGGAAACCTTCCATTACTGTGCTTTCTCTCCAGGCTGCATGTGCAGCTCCATTGTTCACTACTGATGCTGTTCCAGTCTCCATCACAGCTCAGAAAATACTTGCTTGGAGTCAACTCTTTAATATGTTTCAAGAGTATAGCAGAAAGGTTTTTGTATATATACTGCCCATATACCAGGAACAAATTCGTACACTTTGTCAGTAGTCATGTATAGTTGTAAAGTTGTGTCTATCATCATGAACAGAATGGCAGTCCCTGCTCACCTGTATTGAATACCCCTGTCATTGTGTTGTGTCTGGCAGTATCCTTTGAAAAACAAGCCCAAAGCTGTTTCTTTTTTTATACACAATGTTCATCTTTAATTTTATTCTTAGTTTGGCTATCTTCTCGGCAGTACAGCCCCTTAAATTTGTATTTTCTAGAAAGGATGACATTTTGAATGATGCTTCTCTATTTTTAGTCTTCTTTGTTGTGAAATGAATGAACTTGATACTAGAAAACATTTTGTACACATTCTGAGAAAAGATTAATTTACTTGCTAGGAAAGACACTGCTTTGTCTTAGAATGATATGTGAATTTCACTGGCTTCAGAATGCTACTTGACATGTTTTCTGCAGACAATGCCACGTTGTAAAAGGGTAAAATGGATTGCTCATCCAAATAAAGTCAGACTTTCTGATTATCATCATCTCAGTTTTTATTTGTACTTTCCTTTTGTGCATCTGTGTTTTCCTGTGGGTAATTGCCACAATCACAGTTTATTGCCATAATCACAGTTTTACTAACTTTGGTAATATTTCACTTTTTTTCCTCCCTTGAACTATATAGTAATGCTACTATATCAATGAATCCCTTTTGAGACCTTGACACAGGTTTGAAAATGTGGGATATAGTTTAACATGATGGTGATAATCAAGCATTCAAACTAAAGCACAAAGTAATTAATACGCAACTGACATGAAAATAGGTTTCTATCAAGAAGACCTATACCTCTACAGATCTTACAGTACCTGGAAAACATTTAGAAATAGAAATATTATAAATAACTTAATGGAATTTGTGTAAAACATAACTTATGAACTAAAAGCAAAATTTTTATATTTCTCAATAAATCTGTTACCAGTCTTAATCTTTGTCACTTTGATAAGTAAAAGGTAATATTTCATTGCAAAACTAATTTATACATCTTTAACAATGAATGAAACTAAGCATCTTCTCAAGTATTCAGATCCATTTATATTTCCCTTTCTATGATCTGCTTGAAAAAAATTTTCTTCTATTGAGTCTTAATCCTCTTTTAAGAATCTTAAGGAAATCTTACCCTTCATCTATCACATGTGTTGGATATAACTTTTCTCATTTTCAGTTGAACTTTTGGCTCATTTTCCTCATATATTTTCTAATGCATACGTTTTAATTTAGATATTTTCCCCTTTCTAAACTGGTTCTATTTGTGCACAGGTAATTATATGATCTTGGTTAAGTATAATCAAAATGACTCACTTTATAATGAACTTTCAGTGCTTTCAGAGTTACCTGGCTTTAGATGTCTCTGTAACAACATATATTTGGAGATATGCTTTCCAATTCAACCTGTCTTTTTAATAAAAATAATTTGCTATTCCCATTACAAACACCATGATAATTTGATACATTTATGTATTCGAAGTGATTCTCTCTCTGTTTCCCCCTAATCTCAGCTGGTTTCTGGCATTCAAGGAAATCTTTCAAAATACTAGCTGAACCTAAGCTAAATGAACAGTTCTTTTCAGAGACCACATATAACAAAATAGTACATTTTAACAAGAATAGTTTGGAGGAGTCACGAAACAAGTCACTAAATAAAGAAACAGTTGTATCTACATTAAGCGACATAAACAGACTCCAAGGACAGAGACAGTCTGATTTCCAGACATTTTACATTACAATATTCCAGTTTTCAATAAGAGCATTATGCTAAACAGGAAAAAAATTGTAAAAGTCACATGCTATCTGATTCCATTTATTTAACATCATTGATATATAAAGAAATTACAGAGATGGAGAACAAACTAATTACTGTCAAAGCTAGGGATGGTGGGGAAGGAGATAGGTAAGATCTATACCTACATCTCCTCAAGGTAGCATGAGGAGCAACTTTTAGTTCTGTTTCTTGTTTGTAAGGTGGTTCTGTGAATCTACACATGGGATTACATGACATAGGGGTATACACACACCATATACCAATATCAGTTTCCTTGTTTGGCTATAATATTCTTATTGTAGAAGGTTGGGACAAAGTAAAGAGTATGTGGGAACTGTCTGTAGTATTTCTATAACTTTCTGTGAGTCTATAATTAGTTCATGTAAAAAGTTAAAAAATGTAAGCCTAAAACATTAAATTTAATAATTGGATATTGATAAATAGAAAGTTATCAATTTTAGGGCTAATGCCTATATCAAGTCTCCTAAATAAATTCTAAATGGAGCCAATTGCCTTTTTCATTTAGCTTTTTTATAAGTTATAACTCATTACTTCAAAATAATGAGAGTTTTAACTTTTTCTTTCAGATATTAACCTCTTTATTCTTACTGAATTATTAAGACATTTAGTATAATGTTGGATAGTAAATGTAGTTCAGTTCAGTCACTCAGTCATGTCTGACTCTTTGTGACCCCATTGACTACAGCATGCCAGGCCTTCCTGTCCATCATCAACTCCCATAGTGTACCCATACTCATGTCCATTGAGTTGGTGAGGCCATCCAACTATCTCATCCTTTGTCATCCCTTTCTCCTCCTGCCTTAAATCTTTCCCAGCATCAGGGTCTTTTCCAATGAGTCAGTTCTTTGCATCAGGTGGCCAAAGTATTAGAGTTTCAGCTTTAACATCAGTCCTTCCAATGAACACTCAGGACTGATCTCCTTTAGGATGGACTTGTTGGATCTCCTTGCAGTCCAAGGGACTCTCAAGAGTCTTCTCCAACACCACAGTTCAAAAGCATCAATTCTTCGGCAATCAGCTTTCTTTATAGTCCAACTCTCACATCCACACATGACCCTTGGAAAAACCATAGCCTTGACTAGACGGGCCTTTGATGGCAAAGTAATGTCTCTGCTTTTTAATATGCTGTCTAGGCTGGTAATAGCTTTTCTTCCAAGTAGCAAGTGTATTTTAATTTCATGGCTACAGTCATCATCTGCAGTGATTTTAGAGCCCCCCAAAATAAAGTCTGACACTGTTTCCACTGTTTCCCCATCTGTTTGCCATGAAGTGATGGGGCCAGATGCCATGATCTTAGTTTTCTGAATGTTGAGCTTTAAGACAACTTTTTCACTCTCCTCTTTCACTTGCATCAAGAGGCTCTTTAGTTCTTCACTTACTGCCATAAGCGTGTAATACTGCATATATGAGGTTATTGATATTTCTCCCGGCAATCTTGATTCTAGCTTGTGCTTCCTCCAGCCCAGCCTTCCTCATGATGTACTCTGCATATAAGTTAAATAAGCAGGATGACAGTTTACAGCCTTGATGTACTCCTTTTCCTATTTGGAACCAGTCTGTTGTTCCATGTCCAGTCTGTTACCTCCTGACCTGCATACAGATTTCTCAGGAGGCAGGTCAGGTGGACTGGTATTCCCATCTCCCTCAGAAGTTTCCATAGTTTATTGTGATCCACACAGTAAAAGACTTTGGCATAGTCAATGAAGCAGAAATAGATGTTTTTCTGGAACTCTCTTGCTTTTTCCATGATCCAGCGGATGTTGGCAATTTGATCTCTGGTGCCTCTGCCTTTTCTAAAATGAGCTTGAACGTCTGGAAGTTCATGGTCATGTACTGTTGAAGCTTGGCTTGGAGAATTTTGAGCATTACTTTACTAGCACGTGAGATGAGTGCAATTGTGTGGTAGTTTGAGCATTTTTGGCATTGACTTTCTTTGGGATTGGAATAAAAAACTGACCTTTTCCAGTCCTGTGGCCACTGCTGAGTTTTCCAAGTATGCAGGCATATTTAGTACAGCACTTCACAGCACCATCTTTTAGGATTTGAAATAGCTCAACTGGAATTCCATCACTTCCACTAGCTTTGTTCATAGTGATGCTTTCAGAGGCCCATTTGACTTCACATTCCAGCATGTCTGGCTCTAGATGAGTGATCACACCATCGTGATCATCTGGGCCGTGAAGATCTTTTTTGTACAGTCCGTCTGTGTATTCTTGCCACCTCTTCTTAATATCTTCTACTTCTGTTAGGTCCATCCCATTTCTGTCCTTTATCAAGCCCATCTTTGCATGAAATGTTCCCTTGGTATCTCTAATTTTCTTGAAGAGATCTCTGGTCTTTCCTATTCTATTGTTTTCCTCTATTTCTTTACACTGATCACTGAGGAAGGCTTTCTTATCTCTCCTTGCTATTCTTTGGAACTCTGCATTCAGATGCTTATATCTTTCTTTTTTTCCTTTGCTTTTGGCTTCTCTTCTTTTCACAGCTATTTTTAAGGCCTCCTCAGACAGCCATTTTGCTCTCTTGCATTTCTTTTCCATTGGGATGGCCTTGATCCCTGTCTCTTGTACAATATCACGAACCTCTGTCCATAGTTCATCAGGCTCTCTGTCTATCAGATCTAGTTCCATAGAGGCAGACTTTTTGTTTCCTTGTAAAGAATGGGAATCTGCACAGTTTCTATCACTAAGTATGACATTTCCTGTAGGTTCTGTTGTAGTAATTTAGATTGCATTTATGATGTTAAAGAAATTTCCTTCTTTTCTTTATTTTTTTAAGAACCTTCCGTCTTTATTGAAGGATAATTGCTTTACAGAATATTGTTGTTTTCTGTCAAACCTCAACATGAATCAGCCATAGGCATACATATATCCCCTCCCTTTTGAACCTCCCTCCCATCTCCCTCCCCATCCCACCCCTCTAGGTTGATACAGAGCCCCTGTTTCCAGAGCCATACATCAAATTCCCTCCCATTGGCTATCTCTTTTACGTATGGTGATGTGAGTGTCCATGTTACTCTTTCCACACATCTCACCCTCTCCTCCCCTCTCCCCATGTCCATAAGTCTATCCTCTATGTCTGTTTCTCCACTGCTGCCCTGTAAGTAAGTTCTTCAGTGTCATTTGTCTAGGTTCTGTTTACATGCATTAGAATATGATGTTTATCTTTCTCTTTCTGACTGTCTTCACTCTGCACAATAGGTTCTAGTTCATCCATCTCATTAGAACTGACTCAAATGTGTTCCTTTTTGTGGCTGAGTAATTTTCCTCTGTGTATATATACCACAACTTCTTTATCCATTCATCTGTCAATGGACATCTAACTTGCTTCCATGTTCTAGCTATTGTAAATAGTGCTGCAATGAACAATGGGATACATGTGTTTTTTCAATTTTGGTTTCCTCAGGGCATATGCCTAGGAGTGGGATTCCTGGGTCATATGGTGGTTTTATTCCTAGTTTAAGGAATCTCCATACCGTCTTCCATAGTGGCTATATCAATTTACATTCCCACCAACAGTACAAGACTATTCCCTTTTCTGCACACCTTCTCCAGCATTTATTGTTTGTAGAATTTTTGATGATGGCCATTCTGACCACTGTGGGGTGATATCTCATTGTAGTTTTGATTTTCATTTCTCTCATAATAAGCAATTTTGAGCATCTTTTCATGTGTTTGTTAGCCATCTCTGTCTTCTTTTGAGAAATGTTTCTTTAGATCTTTTCCCCACTGTTTGATTGGGTTGTTTGTTTTTCTGGCCTTGAGTCATAGAATCTGCTTGTATATTTTGGAAATTAATCCTTTGTCAGTTATTTCCTTTTCTATTATTTTCTCCCATCTTGAGGGTTGCTTTTTCATCTTGCTTATAGTTTCCTTTGCTGTGAAAAAGCTTTTAAGTTTAATCAGGTCCCACTTGTTTACTTTTGTTTTTATTTCTGTTACTCTAGGAGGTGGGTCATAGAGGATCCTGCAGTGATTTATGTTATCGAGTGTTCTGCCTATGTTTTCCTCTAAGTGTTTTATATTTTCTGGTCTTATATTTAGGTCTTTAATTCATTTTGAGTTTATCTTTTTGAATGTTTTTAGAAGTGTTCTATGGAGAAGGCAATGGCACCCCACTCCAGTACTCTTGCCTGGAAAATCCATGGACAGAGGAGCCTGGTTGGCTGCAGTTCATGGGGGTCGTGACTGAGCGACTTCACTTTCACTTTTCACTTTCATTCATTGGAGAAGGAAATGGCAACCCACTCCCATGTTCTTGCCTGGAGAATCCCAGGGACGGTGGAGCCTGGTGGGCTGCCGTCTATGGGGTCGCACAGAGTCTTACACGACTGAAGCAACTTAGCAGCAGCAGCAGCAGCAGCAGCAGCAGAAGTGTTCTAATTTCATTGTTTTACATGTAGCTGTCCAGTTTTCCCAGCACCATTTATTGAAGAGTCTGTCTTTGCCCCATTGTGTATTCTTGCCTCCTTTGTCAAAATAATAATCTACCCATAGGTGCATGGGTTTATTTCTGGGTTCTCTATCTCATTCCATTGGTCTGTATTTCTGTTTTTGTTCCAGTACCATGCTATCTTGATGACTGTGGCTTTGTAGTATAATCAGAAGTCAGGAAGGTTGAATCTTCCAGATCCATTCTTCTTTCTCAAGACTGCTTTGGCTATTCAGGGTCTTTTGCGTTTCCATATAAATTGTGAAATTTTTTGTTCTAGTTCTGTGAAAAATGCCATTGGTAATTTAATAGGGATTGCATTGAATCTGTAGATTGCATTTGGTATTATAGTCATTTTCACAATATTGATTCTTCCTACCAAGAAACATGGAATACCTCTCCATCTGTTTATGTTGTCTTTGATTTCTTTCATTAGTGTCTTATAATTTTTTGTGTACAATTCCTTTGTCTCCTTAGGTAAGTTTATTCCTAGATATTTAATTCTTTTTGTTGCAATGGTGAATAGGATTGATTCTTTAATTTCTTTCTGAATTTTCATTGTTAGTATATAGAAAGGCAGGTGATTTCCATCTATTCACCTGCCTTTCTATATACTAACAATGAAAATTCAGAAAGAGAAATTAAGGAATTTCCATCTATTGATTTTGTATCCTGCAACTTTGCTAAATTCACTGATTAGGTCTGGTAATTTTCTGATACTATCTTTAGGGTTTTCTATGTACGGTATCAAGTCATCTGCAAACATTGAGAGCTTTACTTCTTTTCTGATCTAGATTCCTTTTATTTCTTTTTCTTCTCTGATTGCTATACCTAGGACTTCCAAAACTATGTTGAAAAATAGTAGTGAAAGTGGATCACCTTGTTCCTGATCTTATGGGGAATGCTTTCAGTTTTTCACCATTGAGAATAATGTTTGCTGTAGGCTTATCATGTATGGTCTTTAGTATGTTGAGGTAGGTTCCTTCTATGCCCATTTTTTGAAGAGTTTTAATCATAAATGGGTGCTGAATTTTGTCAAAGGCTTTTTCTACATCTGTTGAGATTATCATGCTATTTTTATCTTTCAATTTGTTAATATGGTGTATAACATTGATTGTTTTGTGAATATTGAAGAATCCTTGCATCCTTGGATTGAACCCAACTTGATCATGGTGTATGAGCTTTTTGATGTATTGCTGAATTCTGTTTGTTAAAATTTTGTTGCTGATTTTTGCATCTACGTTCATCAGTGATATTGGCATGTAGTTTTCTCTTCTGTGTTGTCTTTGTCTGGTTTTGGTATCAGGGTGATGGTGGTCTCGTAGAATGAGTTTGGAAGTGTTCCTTCCTCTGCAGGTTTTTGAAAGAGTTTTAGAAGGATAGGCATTAGTTTTTCTCTAAATGTTTGATAGAATTCTCCTGTGAAGCCATCTGGTCCTGGGCTTTTGTTTCTAGGGAGATTTTTGATCACAGCTTCAATTTCAGTGCTTATAATTGGGTTCGTCATAATTTCTATTTCTTCCTGGCTCAGTCTTGGAAGATTGAACTTTTCTAAGAATCTGTCCATTTCTTCCAGGTTACCCATTTTATTGCCATTTGGTTGTTCATAACAGTCTCTTATAATGCTTTGCATTTCTGCATTGTCTGTTGTAACTGCTCCTTTTTCATTTCTAATTTTGTTGATTTTTTCTTGATGAGTCTGGCTAAAGGTTTGTCAATTTTGTTTATCTTCTCAAAGAACCAGCTTTTAGTTTTATTAATCCTTACCATTGTTTCTTTCATTTCGTTTTCATTTATTTCTGATCAGATCTTTATGATTTCTTTCCATCTACTAATTTTGGGAATTTTTTTGTTCTTCTTTTCCCAATTGTTTTAGGTGTAAAGTTAGGTTGTCTATTCAATGTTTTTCTTGTTTCTTGAGGTAGGATTGTCTTGCTATAAACTTTCCTCTTAGAACTGCTTTTGCTGCATCCTACAGGTTTTGAGTTGTCGTGTTTTCATTGTCATTTGTTTTAAGAAATTTTTTAATTTCCATTTTGGTTTCTTCAATAACCTGTTGGTTATTTAGAAACGTGTTGTTTAATCTCCATGTGTTTGTGTTTCTTACAGTTTTTTATTTTCCTTGCACTGATGTCTAGTCTCATAGCATTGTGGTCAGAGAAGATCCTTGATATGATTTCTATTTTCTTGAATTTACTGAGGTTTGATTTGTGACCCAAGATGTGGTCTATCCTAGAGAATATTCCATGTGCACTTGAGAAGAACATGTATTCTTCTGTATTTGGATGGAATGTCCTGAAGATGTCAATGAGATCCATCTCATCTAATGTATCATTTAAGACTTGTGCTTCCTTATTAATTTTCTGTTTTGATGATCTGTCCATTGGTGTGATTGGGGTGTTAAAGTATCCTACTATTATTGTGTTACAGTCAGTTTCTCCTTTTATGTCTTTTAATGTTTGTTTTATGTATTGAGGTGCGCCTATGTTGGGTTCATGGATATTTACAATTGTTATGTCTTCCTCATGGATTGATCCCTTGATCATTGTGTAATGTCCTTTCTTATATCTTGTAATCTTTATTTTAAGGTCTATTTTGTCTGATATGAGGATTGCTACTCCAGCTTTGCAATGGCAAATGCTTCCTATTTGCATGGAATATTATTTTTCCATCCTCTCATTTACAGTCTCTATGTGTCTTTAGGTCTGAAGTGGGTTTCTTGTAGAAAGAATATATTTGGATCTATTTATGTATTCATTTAGCCAGTCTATTTCTTTTGGTTTTAATCCATTTACATTTAAAGTAATTATTGATATATATATATATATATATATATATATATATATATATGTTCCTATTGCTATTTTCCTAATTGTTTGGAGTTGATTTTGGAGTTCTTTTTTCTTCTATTGTATTTCTTGACTATTTAAGTCCCTTTAACATTGGTTGTAAAGCTGGTTTGGTGGTGCTGAATTCTCTTACGTTTGCTTGTCTGAACAGCTTTTTATTTTTCCATCAACTTTGAAAGAGATCCTTGCCAGGTACAGTAATCTTGGTTGTAGATGTTTCCCTTTCAGTACTTTAAATATATCCTGCTATTCCCTTCAGCCTGCAGTTTCTGCTGAAGTGTCTTGGTGTGTTTTTCCTTGGGTTTATCCCATATGAGTTTCTTTGTGCCTCTTGGACTTGATTGACTATTTCCTTTTCCATGTTGGGGAAATTTTCAACTATAATCTCTTCAAAAATTTTCTCATACCTTCTTTTTCTCTTCTTCTGGGACCCCTATAATTCGAATGTTGGTGCATTTGATATTGTCCCAGAGGTCTCTGAGACTATCCTCAGTTCTTTTCATTCTTTTTAATTTATTCTGCTCTTCAGAAGTTATTTCCACCATTTTATCTTCCAGCTCACTGATTCATTCTTCTGCTTTGTATATTCTGCTATTGATTCCTTCTACAGTATTTTTAATTTCAATAATTATGTTCTTTGTCACTGTATGTTTATTCTTCTAGGTCTTTGTTAATTAATTCTTGCATTTTCTCCATTTTGTTTTCAAGATTTTTGATCATCTTTACTATCATTATTCTTAGTTCTTTTCAGGTAGTTTGCCTATTTCCTCTTCATTTATTTGAACTTCTGTATTTCTAGTTTTTTCCTTCCTTTGTGTAGTATTTCTCTGACTTTTCATTTTTTTTTTTAACTTTATGTGTTTGAAGTCTCCTTTTCCCAGGCTTCAAGGTTGAATTCTTCCTTACTTTTGTTTTTTTCCCTCCTAACGTTGGTCCCGGAGAAGGCAATGGCAAGCCACTCCAGTACTCTTGCCTAGAAAATCCCATGGATGGAGGAACCTGGTAGGTTGCAGTCCACGGGGTCGCCAAGGATCGGACACGACTGAGCGACTTCACTTTCACTTTTCACTTTCACACATTGGAGAAGGAAATGGCAACCCACTCCAGTGTTCTTGCCTGGAGAATCCCAGGGACGGAGGAGCCTGGTGGGCTTCTGTCTATGGGGTCACACAGAGTCGGACATGACTGAAGTGACTTAGCAGCAGCAGCAGCAGCAGCAACGTTGGTCCACTGATTTGGGTAAGCTTTGTATAGGGTGAGATTTCTGCTGAGCTTTTGTTTGTTTTTCCTCTGATGGGCAAGGCTGAGTGAGGTGGTAATCCTGTCTCCTGATGATTGGTTTGTATTTTTGTTTTGTTTGTTGTTTATATGAGGTGTCCTGCACAGAGTGCTGCTGGTGGTTGGGTGATGCTGGGTCTTGTATTCAAACAGTTTCCTTTGTTTGTGTTCTCACTATTTGATACTCCCTTGGGTTAGTTCTCTGGCAGTCTAGGGTCTTGGAGTCAGTGCTCCCACTCCAAAGGCTCAGGGCTTGATCTCTGGTCAGGAACAAAGATTCTACAGGTGGTTTGTTATGGCATAAGTGAGATTAAAATATTCAAAAATGAGAAACCAAAGATGAACCCCAGACAAATGGCAGTTACAAAGTCAGGCAAATAATAATTAAAATAATGGAATATACATAGGTACACATACAACCATGAACAAAGTCAAAACAGTCCAACAGAAATAAAGCACAGTAGATTGACCTGGCAAACAAAGTAAATAAAAAGTTATATTTACCAGTTAAGAACAAAACTAAATAAAGCACAAGCTGGAAACAAACAAACAAAAAAATAACTAAAGCAGGTGCCAAGTGGGGAATAAAAGAATGGAAACAAAACTACCAAGTATGTTAAAAGGAAAGAAAAGAAAAGAAAATAAAGAAAGAATAAATACACAAAGTCAATAAGAGGTAGATGAAGAAAATTTATATATATTAAAGATTAACTGCAAGGGAAAAAGAACAGTAGGAAAGGCAAACAAAGGAATAAATGTAGAAAAAATATAATAGGTTTTAAAAATATTAAAAATTAAAATTATAAAAAAAGAAAATAGAAAAATGAAAAAGAAAATAGGAAAACTCCACAGAAATGCAAAAGCCAAACATAGAGGCAGAAGTTTATAAGAACAATAAACATTGTGACTGAATATACA
This sequence comes from Moschus berezovskii, assembly GCF_049115385.1. Classification (NCBI taxonomy): domain Eukaryota; kingdom Metazoa; phylum Chordata; class Mammalia; order Artiodactyla; family Moschidae; genus Moschus; species Moschus berezovskii. The sequence goes on from NC_142477.1 coordinate 61,375,945, forward strand.
TTTATACTTATGCACCCATAAGCAAAATCAAAACAGTCCAAGAAAAATAAAGTACAATAGATCAACCTGGTGAACAAAGGAAAGCAAATATTTTATCTACTAGAACAAAACTAACTAAAGCACAAACTGGAAAACAAAATTAAAGCAAGGTGCCAACTGGGGAATAAAGCCATGAAAATAAAACTAACAAACATGTTAAGAGGAAAGGAAAGAAAGAAAATAAAGAATAGATATGCAAAGTTAAATAGAGATAGATAAAGAAGATTTATATACATTAAAGATTAACTCTAAGGGGAAAAGAACAGTAGGAAAAGCAAACAAAGGAATACATGTAGAAAAAAAAATAGATTTTAAAAATTAAAAATTAAAATTAAAAAAGGAGAGAGAAAAAAAAGGGAAAACTCCACAGAACAGCAAAAGTCCAACGCAGAAGCTAAGGTTTATAACAACTATAAAAAAATGCTAAAGCTGAAACTCCAATACTTTGGCCACCTCAAGGGACGAGTTGACTCACTGGAAAAGACTCTGATGCTGGGAGGGATTGGGGATGGGAGGAGAAGGGGACGACAGAAAATGAGAGGCTGGATGGCATCACCGACTTGATGGACATGAGTTTGAGTGAACTCCGGGAGCTGGTGATGGACAGGGAGGCCTGGTGTGCTGTGATTTATGGGGTCGCAAAGAGTCGGATATGACTGAGAAACTGAACTGAACTGACAGGGAAAAATATATCTCAAAAGCTTAATTAGATTTCATAGTACCAATAAAATTGACAGCTACAATAGAGGGGGAGAAAAAGGAAAAAAATCCAAAAGAATCTATAGAACAAGTCAAAGCATAAGAATAATAAATGTTTTTCTTGAGTCACTGCTGTCAGTGTCCTTTTGCTCGCTGGGAGTCACAGTCCACCTCACCTCCCTAGGATGCCCTCCAACACTGTGCTGATATCTGGACCACTTGTGGGGGCAGTTCAGATTCTAATCTGGTCCTACTCCTGTGTATTCTTGCCTTCAATGTCCACAGCTATCAGAACTAGTGCATTTTCTTTTGTGGGAGCTCTCAATGATCTTTTATATATTGCATAGACAAGAGTCTGCCTAATTGATCATGTGGATTTAATCTGCAGCTTGTACAGCTGGTGGAAAGATTTTGGGTCTTCTTCCTTAGCCACACTGCCCCTGGGTTTCAACTGTGGTTTTGGTTCTACCTCTGCATGTGGTTCGCCCACTAGGTTTGATTCTGAGGCTGCCCTGGAGGACTTGGGTTTGCCCCTGTGAGGGCCAGGTGTGGAGGTGGTGTAGCTGCTTAGGTCTCAGGGGTTCTGGCAGCACGAGGTACTCAGAACAGTCAACTGTCAACAGTCAACAGTCGTGTCCAACTCTTTGCGACCCCATGAATCACAGCACGCCAGGCCTCCCTGTCCATCACCAGCTCCCAGAGTTCACTCAAACTCATGTCCATCGAGTCGGTGATGCCATCCAGCCATCTCATTCTCTGTCGTCCCCTTCTCCTCCCACCCCCAATCCCTCCCAGCATCAGAGTCTCTTCCAGTGAGTCAATTCATCGCATGAGGTGGCCAAAGTATTGGAGTTTCAACTTTAGCATCAGTCCTTCCAATGAACACCCAGGACTGATCTCCTTTAGGATGGACTTGGATCTCCGTGCAGTCCAAGGGACTCTCAAGAGTCTTTTCCAGCACCACAGTTCAAAAGCATCAATTATTCGGCGCTCAGCTTTCTTCACAGTCCAGCTCTCACATCCAAACACGACCACTGGAAAACCATAGCCTTGACTAGACGGACCTTTGTTGGCAAAGTAATGTCTCTGCTTTTTAATGTGCTATCTAGGTTGGTCATAACTTTCCTTCCAAGGAGTAAGCGGCTTTTAATTTCCTGGCTGCAATCAGCATCCGCAGTGAGTTTGGAGCCCCCCAAAAATAAAGTCTGACACTGTTTCCACTGTTTTCCCATCTATTTACCATGAAGTGATGGGACCAGATGCCATGATCTTTGTTTTCTGAATGTTGAGCTTCAAGCCAACTTTTTCACTCTCCTCTTTCACTTTCATCAAGAGGCTTTTGAATTCCTCTTCACCTTCTGCCATAAGGGTGGTGTCATCTGCACATCTGAGGTTATTGATATTTCTCCAGGCAATCTTGATTCCAGCTTGTGCTTCTTCCAGCCCAGCGTTCCTCATGATGTACTCTGCATATAAGTTAAATAAGCAGGGTGACAATATACAGTCTTGATGTACACCTGTTCCTATTTTTAACCAGTCTGTTGTTCCATGTCCAGTTCTAACTGTTGCTTCCTGACCTGCATACAGGTTTCTCAAGAGGCAGGTCAGGTGGTCTGGTATTCCCATCTCTTTCAGAATGTTCCACAGTTTATTGTGATCCACAGAGTCAAAGGCTTTGGCATAGTCACTGAAGCAGAAATAGATGTTTTTCTGGAACTCTCTTGCTTTCTCCATGATCCAGCGGATGTTGGCTATTTGATCTCTGGTGCCTCTGCCTTTTCTAAAACCTGCTTGAACATCTGGGAGTTCACGGTTCACATATTGCTGAAGCCTGGCTTGGAGAATTTTGAGCATGACTTTACTAGCGTGTGAGATGAGTGCAATTGTGCGGTAGTTTGAGCATTCTTTGGCATTGCCTTTCTTTGGGATTGGAATGAAGACTGACCTTTTCCAGTCCTGTGGCCACTGCTGAGTTTTCCAAATTTGCTGGCATATTGAGTGCAGCACTTTCACAGCATCATCTTTCAGGATTTGAAATATCTCAACTGGAATTCCATCACCTCCACTAGCTTTGTTCACAGTGATGCTTTCTAAGGCCCACTTGACTTCACATTCTGGCTCCAGGTGTGTGATCACACCATCGTGATTATCTTGGTCGTGAAGATCTTTTTGTACAGTTCTTCTGTTTATTCTTGCCACCTCTTCTTAATATCTTCTGCCTCTGTTAGGTCCATACCATTTCTGTCCTTTATCGAGCCCATCTTTGCATGAAATTTTCCCTTGATATCTCTAATTTTGTTGAAGCGATCTTTTGTTATTCCTATTCTGTTGTTTTCCCTATTCTATTGTTTTCTTCTATTTCTTTGCATTGATCGCTGAGGAAGGCTTTCTTATTTTTCCTTGCTATTATTTGGAACTCTGCCCAAGAAAATAAAAGCTGTCACTGCTTCCACTTTTTCCCCTTCTATTTGCCATGGAGTAATGGGACTGGATGCCATGATCTTAGTTTTGTGGATGTTGAGTTTTAAGCCAGGTTTTTCGCTTTCCTCTTTAACCTTCAACAAGAGGCTCTTTAATTCCTCTTTGTTTTCTTCCATTAGAGCGGTATCATATGCATATCTGAGGTTGTTGATACTTCTCCTGGCAACCTTGATTCCACCTTGTGATTCATCTAGCATGGCATTTCACATGATATACTTTGCATGCATGTAAATTAATTAATCAAGGAGACAATATATAGCCTTTTTGTACTCCTTTACCAAATTGGATCAATAAGTTGTTCCCATATCTGGTTCTAACTGTTGCTTGTTGACCTGCATACAGGTTTCTCTGGAGACAGGTAAGGTAGTCTGGTATTTCCATCACTTTCAGAATTTTCCACAGTCAAATGCTTTAGTGTAGTCAATGAAGCAGTAGTAGATGTTTTTCTGGCACTCCCTTGCTTTCTTTGTGATTCAGTGGATGTTGGTAATTTGATCTTTGCTTCCACTGCCTCTTTGAAACCCAGCTGGTATATCTGGAAGTTCTTGGTTCATGTGCTGCTGAAGCCTAGATTGAAGGATTTTGAGCATAACCTTGCTAGCATGTGAAATGTGTGCGATTGTATGGTAGTTCAAACATTCTTTGTGATTGCCCTTCTTTGGGAATGGAATGAACTGACCTTTTCCAGTTCTGTGGCCACTGCTGGGTTTTCCAAATCTTCTAACATATTGAGTGCAGCAGTTTAACAGCATCATCTTTTAGGATTTGAAATTTCTCAACAGGGATTCTGTCACCTCCACTAGCTTTGTTCAAAGTAATGCTTCTTAAGGTCCACCTGACCTCAGACTCCAGGATGTCCAGCTTTAGGTGAGTGACTACACAATCATGGTTATCTGGGTCATGAAGACCTGTTTTGTAGAGTTCTGTGTATTCTTTCCACCTCTTAATTTCCTTCTTCTGTTAGGTCCTTACTGTTTCTGTCCTTTATTGTGACCATCCTTACATGAAATAGTCCCTTGATATCTCCAGATTTCTTGATGAGATCTCTAGTCTTTCCCATTCGATTGTTTTCCTCTATTTCTTTATATTGTTCACTTAGTAAGGCTTTCTTATCTCTCCTCGCTATTCTTGGAACTCTGCATTCAGTTGAGTATATCTTTTCCTTTCTGCTTTGCTTTTTGCTTCTTTTCTTTCCTCAGTTATTTTAATGGCTCCTCAGACAACCACTTTGCCTTCTTGCATTTCTTTTTCTTGGGGATGTTTTTTATCACCACATCCTGTACAATGATATTATGAACCACCATCCAAAGTTTTTCAGGCACTCTGTCTATCAAATCTAGCCCTTGAATCTATTCATCACCTCCACTGTATAATCATAAAGAATTTGATTTAAGTCACACCTGAATGGCCTAGTGATTTTTTCTAATTTCTTCAATTTACCCCTGAATTTTGCAATCAGTAGCTTCAGTTAACTCCATAATCTGAGCCTCCGTCAGCTCCAGGTCTTGTTTTTGCTGATGATATAGAGCTTCTCCATCTTTGGCTGCAAAGAATAAAATCAAGCTGATTTTGGTTTTGACTGTCTGATGATGTCCATGTGTAGAGTCATCTCTTGGGTTGTTGGAAAAGGGTTCTTGCTATGACCAGCTTGTTCTCTTGACAAAACTGTTAGGCTTTGCCCTGCTTCATTTTGTACTTCAATGCCAAACTTGCCTGTTACTCCAGGTACCTCTTGACTTCCTACTTTTGCATTCCAATCCCCTATGATGATAAGGGCATTTTTTTTTTTTTTTTTTTTTGGTGTTAGTTCTGGAAGATCTTGTCAGTCTTCATAGAACTGGTCAACTTCAGCTTCTTTGGCAGCATCAATAGTTGGTGAATAGACTTGGATTACACTAATGTTGAATGGTTTGCCTTGGAAATGAACCAAGATCATTCTGTAGTTTGTAAGATTGCACCCAAATACTGCATTCCAGACTCTTTTGTTGTCTCTGAGGGCTACTCCATTTCTTCTAAGGGATTCTTGCCCACAGTAGTAGATACAATGGTCATTGTTATTAAATTCAGCTATTACTGTCTATTTTAGTTCATTGATTCCTAACATGTCGATGGTCAATCTTGCCATCTGCTGCTTGACCACATCTAGTTTATCTTGATTCATGAACCTGACATTACAGCTACCTATACAATATCATTCTTTACAGCATTGGACTTTACTTTCACCATCAGACACATCCACAACTGAGCATCATTTCTACTTTGTCCCAGTCACTTCATGCTTTCCAGAGCTATTCGTAATTGCCCTCTGCTCTCTTGAGAGTCCCTTGGACTGCAAGGAGATCCAACAAGTCCATCCTAGGAGATTAGTCCTTGGTGTTCATTGAAAGGACTGATGTTGAAGCTGAATCTCCAATACTTTGTCCACCTGATGCCACGAGCTGACTCATTGGAAAAGACCCTGATGCTGGGAAAGATTGAGGGCAGAAGAAGAAGGGGACAACAGAGGATGAGATGGTTGGATAGCTTCACCGACTCAATGGACATGGGTTTGGGTGGACTCCGGGAGTTGGTGATGGACAGGGAGGCCTGGTGTGCTGTGGTTCATGGGGTTGCAAAGAATCGGACATGACTGAGCAACTGAACTGGACTGAACTTCCCCAGTAGCATATTGAACACACTCCAACCTGGGACCTCATCTTCTGACATATCTTTTTGCCTTTTTATCCTGTCCTTGGGATTTTCCAGGCAAGAGTACTGGAATGCGTTGCCATTTCCTCCTCCAATAGACCAAGTTTTGTCAGAATATTTCACTATGACCTATCTTTCTTGGGTGGCCCCGCATGGCATGGCTCATAGGTTCACTGAGTTATGCAAGCCTGTTTGCCATGACAAGGCTGTGATCCACGAAGATTTTTTTTAAATAACTGAGTACTAACAACCTTTGATATTTCAAGTCCCTTCATAGATAAACAGATATAAATGGAGAATATTTACTCAATTCAAATATCTATGATATGTGTCTTCATTGGTCCCCATCTTTCTGCTATTTTTTCTTAGGCTGCTTTGTCTTCCCTGCTACAAGTGTTCAGAACTTTTTTGCCTCTAGCCAGTTTTCTAGGGATGAGCCACAATTTACCTTGCTGATGAATATCAGCTGGTATGATTGAAGAGTTCACTGAGGTCTTACATAGATATTATCTTCTATGATTAGCTTTCTTCTGTAGTGCTGACAGTCTGCTCTGCTTGAATAGTTGTATAAGTTAGCTTCTCAACTCAGATGGTTAGCTAAAGTTAGTCCAAAAAATTAGGGTTTAGACATTTATACTGAAAGCTATAAAACTTGGCTTGCATTGATGCTACCTAATATTTATATAGTGTGAGGAGGCCTCTGGTCACAGAACATATTTTACTCTGTTAACATTATCTCTTAAACACTAGTGGCAGCACAGATTTTAATTTTCCTTTTAGATTCATGGCAAACTCAAGGTGCAATAAACTGCTTAGTCCTGACAATCTGGCTCTTGAAAAACACAAAAGAAAAATCACAGTGTTGTAAACTTTCTGTAAGATTTTACACAACTTCTGAGTGAAATGTAGGCTTCCCTGTGTTCTGTGGCAGTATTAGTCTGATGTCTTTTCCTCTGCCTATTATCCTGTCCAGCTACTGGAGTCACCCAAGCCCCTTGGGCAATATTTTCATCTGATTCATCTAATTAAAGGGTGGAGAGGTCAAGGATTGGTATCAGGCTAGGGGCCCAGCTAAACCATTTGAGAAAGAGTCTTTGAAACATATTAGAGAAAGATCTGAAGTCAATTTCTGATTAAATAATAGATGACAAACATAACGGGAAAAATAAATTCAGAAAAAAGAGAAAATAAAAGACACTTGCTTATCTTCATCATAACTTATCAAGTTTTTATTTCCTGTCAAACCTAGGGATAAGAACAGTGATGTTTAATTCTCCTTAAATATGGAATACTCAGAGATTGTGTCTAAATAGCTGAAAGCCACTTCCCTGAAGATATGTTCTTGTAAGATAAAGGTTTGATTACTACCACAATAATACTACTAGTAATGTCCTGTAAGTGTGCTAATTTGTATAATAGGCAACTTCCTGGTTTTTTAAAAAATATTTTTTACTTCCCATGACTTGTGTTTGTTGCTTTCTCTGGTGTATAGACTCATATATATGAGTTACAAGGGGCTTCCCAGGGGTCTCAGTGGTAAAGAATCTGCCTGCCAATGTAAGAGATGCAGAAAACACAGGTTCGATTGCTGGGTCAGGAAGATTCCCTGGAGAAGGAAATGACAACCCACTCCAGTATTCTTGCCTGAGAAATCTCATGGACAGAGCAACCTGGCAGACTGTAGTCCATAGCTTTGCAAAGCAGTCCAAAATGTTGCTCATGTCTGACTGAGTACGCACATGCATGAGTTAACAAAAGTGGAACGTAGTGATGTGGAGCTTCATGCTCCTAATTATTTCTTCTCTTCCAATTTTGCCTATATCTGGTCTTGGAAAGTGAAGAGGTGAGGGAGGGTGCAGAAGAACACCATGGGTATATAGCATCCGAATTGTTTAAACTTTCCTCACACAGACCACCAGTTGATTTATTTGAATTCTTTAACCTTTATATAGAAATGGTTTCAAAGGCCAGTGGTATTCAACCCTGCCTATATATTAGGAGGAGGGGTGTGTGTGTGTGTGTGTGTGTGTGTGTGTTGCACACATGCACGTGCTGTGTGAGGCTTAAAGATACTGATATCAAAGCCTTGTTCCAGATCTATTAAATAAGAATTTCTGGCATTGGGGCCTGGGCATTTGTGTTTTAATGTCTGGAGAAGGAGAGCAGGGGCATACTGAATTGCCAAGGTATTAGCATTTGGGGGAACTGCTGAGCACAATAGGAACCTCAACAACCTGCCTGCTATCAGTATTAGAATTTGCTGCAGGAATGAAAAATATAACTCAAATCAGGTTGTACACTGTAAGTTCCTTGAAGTGACAGGTAAATATGGACACATTGTAGAAAACAGTACCATTTGACAACCTGTACTGTACAGACACCTTTAGTAACTGCTTCTTGGAGTCAACTTTTAGGCCAATGGTTCTCAAACTTAAATGTAGACCAGAATTGCCTGGATAGCTTGTTAAAACCCAGAATGCTGGGTGCCACCTCCAGAGTTTCTGATTTAATAAATCTAGAGTAGATCTCTGGAATTTCCATTTCCCACAACTTTCCAGGTGATGCTGATGCTTCTGGTCTGGGAACTATGGTTTAAGGAATAGCTTAGAAGAGGCATACTTTGCAATCATAGTGGATTATCTGTTGGTTTAATAAGATCCATCTCTTAATAAAATAATTAAGTTCCTTCTTAACAGTTATGGGGTATTAGAATGGCATAGATATATAAACATAGGGCACTGAAGGCTGTGAACTTGGTAGGCTTCAATGATCAGAAAGGGACTGGGTGTCTTTTCCAAAGTCCATTTGCAAGTCGCTTGATTAGAGTACAAGGTGTTTTATCCCTTTAAGTGGGTGCTGAGATGCTCATCTAAGCCATGCAGACTAGTCATCTGGTGTGCTGGTTTTCAAATTGTATGTATTAATTAATTGCAACAAGTTTTATTGCATTTGCTTCTTCACTTTCGCAGTGTAAATTTTAATTTTTATATAGATCGTTGGAGATTTATTTCTGAGCTCAAGGAGGTTTTTCCCAGTCTCTCCCATAGTTTGTTATGGAAATATTTCTGGTCATAGATAAGCTCAATCCCAAACAGAAAATTCTAATTAATGTTTTAATTAGAAGCAATTACCTTTGAAATATGTTTGTAACAAAATATGTTCTTATGCTCCCCTCCACTTCTCTTTTGAGACTCTGTGGTCAGGCCATTCAAGATGGCTATTCTCTTGCTACCTATGTATGCCCTGTTCGACCAGTCCTGGCCTCATATGACTATCCAATCCTCTGAATTACAAGGCTTACTCAGTAGTTGCCCACATGCTTGCCCCCTGACTCAGACACTGGTTTCCCTGGTAATGGATGAGTTAACATGACATCAGTTCCCTCTATAAATGGTAGCCCTTTTCTCCCCAAGTAGTGAAGAGGGCTGCCTGTGTCCTGCCTGCCATTTGCTGAACACTGTAGGGGTCACTCCAGGACACTTTGTTTCAAACATGTAAGATGCTCTGTCCAATAAACCTTTGCTGTTTTTTGTCACTGGGTTCTTTTTTAGGTCTCTAGCTGGCAGCTACAAGACTTCCAGCTTGTAGGATGCGGCCCAACAGAGGCTAAGGGAAATGACAATATTTGTTTAGTTTAAATTAGAAAACCTTCTATTTATACTGAATATTTGAGAATAGTTGGACACTGACTGGTTCAAAATTGAGGAAGGAGTACGACAAGGCTGTTCATTGTCACACTGCTTATTTAACTTGTGTGCAGAGTACATCAAGGGAAATGTTGGGCTGAATGAATCACAAGCTGGAATCAAGATTAGCAGGAAAAATATCAACAGCTTCAGATATGCAGATGATACAACTCTAATGACAGAAAGTGAAGAGGAACTAAAGAGCCTCTTGATGAAGTTGAAAGAAAAGAGTGAAAAAGCTGGCTTAAAACTCAACATTCAGAAAACTAAGATCATGGCATCCAGTCCCACCACTTCTTGGCAAATAGAGGGTGAAAAAGTGGAAGCAGTGACAGATTTTATTTTCTTGGGCTGCAAACTGCAGCCATGAAATTAAAAGATACTTGCTCCTTGGAAGGAAAGCTATGGAAAACCTAGACAGCATATTAAAAAGCAGAGACATTACATAGCCAAAGGTCTGTATAGTCAAAGCTATGGTTTTTCCAGTAGTCATGCATGGATGTGAGAGTTGGTCCATAAAGAAGGCTGAGTGCCAAAGAATTGATGCTTTTGAATTATGTTGCTGGAGAAGACTCTTCAGGTTCACTTGGATTGCAAGGAGAATAAACCAGTCAGTCATAAAGGAAATCAACCCTAAATATTCATTGGAAGGACTGATGCTGAAGATGAAGCTCCAGTACTCTGGTCACCTGATGCAAAGAGCTGACTCAATGGAAAAGATCTTGATGTTGGGAAAGATCGAAGGCAAAGGAAGAAGCGGGCAGCAGAGGGTGAGATGGTTATATAGCATCACCGGTTCAATGCGTATGAATATGAGCAAACTCTGAGAGATAGTGAAGGACAGGGAGACCTGGCTTGCTGCAGTCCATGGGATGGCAAAGAATCAGACACGACTCACTGAATGAGCAGCAACAACAAATTTGAGAATAGTTACCTCCAAACATTTTTGAGAATGGTTCCCCTCTAACATTTCATTACTATTTCAGTGTCTTTAAAACTTAAGTTTTTATATCTTTTGCAACAGGTTTGGCTTTTTTAAAATGTTTGAGTAGTTTATCCATTTAATTTTGGTCATGATCTTGATCAGAGTATAGCTGACTCTTGTTGGAGGAGATTCTTGTGAGCTGGACCCTGGCAATTGGAGGCTCTACACCCCCTCTGCTGTATAGGAATGTACATTCTGTCCACAGTGGGTCTCAGTTTCTAGGACATAACCTTGAAAGAATAAGGAGTTACTGAGACCACCTGGGCTGAATATGTGGTTGAACCTAATTAAGACCTCTATATAAACTCTTAAGATTCTGCTGGATTGGTCTGGAGATTTGCATAAGACCACCAAAAACAAGCCCTGTAAGTAAGTTCTGTTGCTCATTAAAGCTGCTGCTGCTGCTAAGTCGCTTCAGTCGTGTCCAACTCTGTGCGACGCCATAGACGGCAGCCCACCATGCTTCCCCATCCCTGGGATTCTCCAGGCAAGAACACTGGAGTGGGTTGCCATTTCCTTCTCCCATTAAAGCTGCCATCTACCAATTTGGAGTGGTCTGCCTCACTTTCTGGTCTCTCTTTGCCTCCAGTTTCAGATTTTACCTGACAATTCCCAACGGTGTTCCCCAATAATTATATTTTAAATATCCTTTAATTACTTTATATTTAGCCAGTTTCCCTTTTCAGTTCGTGTTTTATTTGTATTTTGTCTCTTTCCTTAATCAGTTGTCCCAGAGGCCTATTTTATTTTCTTTGTAATTTCCTATTTGATCTATGAATTATAAGAAGTATGATTTAAAAAAAAAATAAAATATTTTTGGGGGGTCTTTCTGTGTTGTCAGTTTGTCACATCATGGCCAAAGAATGTGATCTTAAGATATTGTCCCCAAATATTTGTTGAGATTCATTTTGAGATGTGGTTGGTGGTGGGGAGTATTCAAACTATGTTTATAAAGAGTGTATATTCTTCAACTGTTAGATGAAGGAACTTAATATATGAGCATGAGGTCATGCTTTGTAACCATGGTGTTTAAATCTTTAAAATTTTTTCTTTTTTTCTACATAATCTCTTACTCATTGTGTCAGTCTCTTTTTTTATGATTGTCAATTGGCCACCTCCTCCTTGTATTCTATTAATTTTTTTAAAAGGCCATGTTGTTTTTTGTTGTTACTACAATTTATTAAGTTATTTTTGAACTGTAGCTTGTCAAACAATATTTTCTCCAAGTGACTGAATTTGCTTGTCATTTTAAGGAATTTGTAGTCTGCAACCTCATTTGAATTGACATTTGGTTGCCTCCGGCAAGCTGTCAGATTGACAGGACTCAGATTATTGAGTCCTGTCTCATGCTTAGCAATTGTCCTCCAAATGCTATACTTGACAATCCCTGCTTTTCTTCTCCAGATGTTAATAAGGATCTGTATAAAAATATGATTTTACTATGATTTTATACTGGCTGCAGTCCTATCTAAACCTGGAATTTACTTCAACTCCAGTTTATTTTCCCTTCTTTCCCTAGGAACTTTGAGACTGCACCAAGATGGGTTTGCCACTGAAACAAGAGGTCATGGGACTGTGTTTTGTGAGATACAGCTAAGTCCCTGTGTAATGACTGTATTAACGCCCACTTAATGCACATCCTTCTGGAGTGAAAGAACAGCCCCAAAGCCCACAGTACATCTTTTCTGCAGCCATTTAATGCTGATATGGTCTGTCTAGTTGCCTTATGAGACTCAAAAATACATTTTTTTGACTATTTAATCTCCTGAAGTGGAGTCACCAGGTATTCTTCAGCCTTTGTAGTTCTGTACTGTGGTCTTTAAAATTACAGTTAAATTCCTGCTTCAGTGTTTCTGTTCAGTCATTACTCTGGAGTAATATTTATTTCATGAATCAGTTATTGTATTGAGAAACTTCACAGTTATTTTGTATTCTTACTGTTGCTTTATAGAAGAAACAGCACTTGTTTGTTTATGTACAAATGGAGACTTTATGTACCAGTTTTAATTTTGGTAAACAGTAAGAAACATTCTCACTTGATATGTAATATAGTTAAGAATCCCCCAAAGAGTCTCTTTCACAAGAACCTGGGAGCCACTCCTTTAAAATGTAATCATCAAGAAAAATAGCACCCTTGTCTCCATGTCTCTGTCAGAGGGTCAAGGCCTAACTTCAGGGGATCCATTGATCCAAGAACTACCTCCTGGCATAAAGATATGAGGAGTTTATTTTTCCTTTGGCTAAAACTTAATTAGCAAACATATATGGCTGCAATAGTTACCAGGTGAATTTAGGATGAACTCTGCCTGACACATGGTACTGTTAAGTTGTCTTACTTGAGGACTAGTTATTGTTCATCTCAAGAACATGTGGGTAATGGGATGTATGTTCTTGGCTGAATAAAAGGGGAAGATTTCTTTCTGTCTTTGCAATCTCTTAGCAGACTGACTGTGACACGCATATGTTCTGACTTAATGTTCATTCAATAATAAAACCCTTCTATTCTACTTTTGTAAAGTTTTCTGAGTTGGCAGGAGGTTTTGTCTTGGATTTATATTTCTCCAATATATTTGCTATATTTACATGTGTTGTATAATGTAACCCTCTGAACTATACTTTTGTATGTCAGTATTTTGAAATAGGAAGCTTAAGTTTAGAAAAACTGCCTTACCAAAGTTCATGCAACCTATAAATGAAGAGTGTAATTTGAACTTTATTTTCTCTAGCTCCACAGTCTTTCATTTCATTGTTCCACTTTTCTCATAAACAGACAAATCACTTACTTACATGTTGTCATACTGCATACAGTGACATTGACTTGTTGTTGACATGAGAATTACCAAGGTTTACTTGCTAAATGTGCTCAGTCAATTTAGGGGCCAGGTCTGATTGAAGAGAAGTCTCTTCCTTTATGTCTGGAGCAATAACTCTGTGGCAATACCGTATAATATTTTTGCATCTGGTAGTAAAGGGCATATTTATTTCCAAAAGAAACAATTCAAGACCTTAACTTAAAGTATATAGAGTCCTAAGCAACCATAAACAGTTGGAATGTTACCTGTTAAACTAATATCTTCTCATTTAAATTCTTTTTCTAACCAAAATTGACTTTTTGATATTTGTAGTTTCTTGTGGGTTTTGTCATCATTGTTGTTGTTTGCCTTAAGTTCTGCATTCAAATATTGATATTACATTGGAAGTACTCACAAATCAAATAGCATTTCCTGACTAAAGAAATTTTTATAAGAACTAAACACTAATGTTTACAAAGATATGACATTGTTATGCATGATTCATCTTACATTATTCTAGTATCTACATTTTTAATATTTCTTTTCTGTTTCTCCCTGCCTTTTCTTTTTTTAAAAAAAACATTTTTTTCAAAGTCTGTGGTCTTTGGTTCATATGAATTCAAAATGTTCAAGTGTGTCAGCTGCTTTTCCTTTGAAGTTTGGTTGGTTTACAACATTATAATTAGTTTCAGGTGTACAACATAATGATTCAATATTTCTTATACATTATACTCCATTTAAAGCAATTATAAAACAATGGCTATATTCACCTGTGCTGCAAAGGATATATTATCTGTTTTTTAAAAAAAAAAATCCTATAAGAGAGGTAAATTCTATTAGAGCTAGCTATTCTGCAGATGGAAATGGAAATGTCTTCACCTTATGAGGCACCTGCTTCAGGGGAGGTCTTTATGCAAATGAATCTTTCCCAGGTATCAGGACTCTACTTTTTCTCTATTAGGACCCTGGTTTGGATGCCAGAGTACTGATGATGCTAAGTATTCAGTATCCTTGTACATGTCCTACCAGTACCTTCAAAGCCTGAGCCTGATTTTTTTCCCCCATACTTGGACCTGAAAAGGGTCTTCAGTGTTGGTATGAGGCTTTCTGACTTTCATAGAATGCCTTGAATTGAGTTGAATAACCCAAACCTCGGTTTTTGTTATAAAAAAGACTTTAAAAAGTTAACAAAGACAGCCAGTTCTATAGACCATATTTCCACAGACCCCCAAACCTTTCAAGTACTACCTCTGCCTTATAGGCCAATGCATCACCTTTGCCTGTAACTTGTCCTAACGTACAAAGGATTAGAGTGTTACAACCGTGATGCTTCTGCAGCCAGTTCTGATCACCACCCCACCAACCAACAGCCCTGGGGTCCTGATTGCCAGATGACCTGTTGGTCTCCCAGAACACCCAGGGGTCCTAACCTGAGGACTCTCCCAAACTAAGGATCTGCTGTCTAGGGTCATTCTCTAGACCAACTATCTTGGCTTGGGTCCTCCCAAATCAGAACCTGAAGCAAAGCCTGCCTTTCAGGTAGGTCACTTTAGAATGTACTTCCAGAGACCCAGAAACGGGGGGATGGGAAGAATAAGTCAAGAAAGGAAGGAAAGTCTAACCCAAGTAGCATCATTGGACTAGTTACTGCTATAGAAAATGGGGAATTAGTTCTGTTGGGGACCCTTGGAAAAATGGCACAGATTTCACCTCCATTCAAAACATGTGAAGTTATTTTTTCTTGTTACTGTAACAAATTACCACAAACTAGCAGCATAAAACAACACTCATTTATTATTTCACTGTGACATATGTCAGAAATCAAGGTGTTGGCAGGGCTGTAGTCTTCTCTGGAGGTTCTAGGAGAATCTATCTCTCTGTTCATTTAGGTTGCTGGCAGAATTCAGTTCTTGAATTTTATTACTCTCAGAGGACCCAAGTTTCCACTAACATTTTCCCATAGCTTGAATAATTTTCTTTAATATTTATTATGGTACAGTTTTACTGGTAAAAGTATTCTTAGCTATCTTTTACCTGAAATTCTTTAGTTTGCTTTCATTATTAAAGGAAAATCCTATATTTCTAGGATAAAGATGTTATAGACATTCTTGTTCAACCAAAAAGAAAAATAACAGTTTTAGTACTACTTAGCACTACAGAGAGATTCTCTCACTCTTCATGTTTCTGGCGAGAAATCAGTCATTAATTTGATCATTGATCCCCTGTATATAAAGTTTCTTTCTTACCGCTTTCAAGTATCGGTCACTTCGGTCGCTCAGTCATGTCCGACTCTTTGCGACCCCATGGACTACACCACACCAGGCTTCCGTGTCCATCACCAACTCCTGGAGCTTGCTCAAACTCATGTTCATTGAGTCAGTGATGCCATCCAACCATCTCATCCTCTGTCGTCGCCTTCTCCTCCTGCCTTCTATCTTTCCCAACATCAGGGTCTTTTCCAATAAGTCAGTTCTTTGCATCAGGTGGCCAAAGTATTGGAGTTGCAGCTTTTCAGAGTTGTTCCTTATCTTTGATTTTTATCATTTTGACTATGACGCACCTCATAACAGGTTCTTTGTGTTTATTCCATTTTATGTTTAATACCTTCTTTTTGAAAAACACTAAGCTGCAATAAATTGGGAACTTTCAACTGTTGTTTTAAAATTTTTTTTCCCTGCTCCACTCTTTCTGTCTTCTTCTGGTATATCAGTTCTATGAATATTAGATTATTTGATACCATCTAATCAATTCTTGAGACTTTTCCCTCAATCTTTATCTCCTTGTTCTTTGCCTTAAAATTTTTTCTATTTCTTTACTTTTGTTCTTTTTACTGGCCATAATGTGTAATGTAAAATATGTGCCTTGGATGTCTTCCAATATGTCACTTGCTCTCTGCACTGGAGGTCAGAAAATATGGATTATATCAATGGTTCCCAAGTCTGCAGTTTCTGCCAAAGAGGATCCCAGGTGGTAGGCTGGAAGGTGGGAAGAGAGCTAAATCAGGGTATTTATTTCTGTGCTGTACTTCCTATGAAATAGCTTTGAAGTAGTATTCCATAGCTCAAAGTCCCTCCTGATCTCAAGGAGACTTCCTCTACTCAATTATCTGCTCTTCTTTTTGCCTAGGGATAACAATAATCCCAGACTCTCAAATGTTCTGAAAAGTCAGAGAAGCAGAAATGCTATGGGAATTATAAAATAAGGGATTTTTTTTTTTTTATAGGAGTAAGACCATCTACAATGGTGGGAGAAGTTGGGAGAATAATGGTCCATGGGCTTTCCAGGTGGCTCTAGTGATCAAGAACCCACTTGCCAATGCAGGAGACATAAAAGATGTGGGTTTGATCCCTGGGTTTGGAAGATCCCCTGAAGGAGGGCATGGCAACCCACTCCAATATTCTTGCCTGGAGAATCTCATGGACAGAGGAGCCTCGTGGGCTACAATCCATAGAGTCACAGAGTCAGACATGACTGAAGTGACTTTGCATACATGAACTAGAGGTTCCACAATGGTGGAAGAAGCTGGGGGAGTAATGGTCTGTTGGAGAGAATTAGAGAGAAGTCTTAAATCAGTTCTTCTGAAGCACTGATATAGGAGTACATATCAAAGTTTGTTAGGCAATCTGAGATGCTAGTCACTTTCAGCACATGGACTACAATGTTGATGGTGAGCTGGGGAAAGAGTCTGAAAGTCCAGGCTCCCTATTGGAGACAGTTAGGAAAGGAAAACTGGAGCATGGACCAGCTGGAACCCATCTGTATCTCTGTACCTGTCCTTTACCAGTCTAAAACATCTACCTTCAGATTGTAGTGGTCTCTGCCTCACTTCTGTATTCCAAATCTCAAAATAAATTTCTCTTCTGGTCGACTCAAAGCCAGAACCATACAGTGAAGGAGATTTTGAAAATGTGTTTCTAGCTTAGCCATATTGACATGGTGCAATCCCCCCACACTATTCCTTATGATTTCCTTACATCACACCCTACACTACCATCTAAATAAAGTCATTTATAAGACCTACCTGAAATGATATTAATTTGAATGTGTCATGTCTTTTTTATTAGGACCCTGAATGATATATCATTAAAATGTGCTTGGATTTTCCTCAGGAAAATTGAAAACCATTGGATTTGAAGCAGAGCAATAATGGAACAGAGTTGCTGGTTGAGAGATTATTTCAGATGCAGTATATGAGGAATAAAACAGAGGCCTGGGGTTGTGTTGGTTATGAATGGGATTGAAATAAATCAGAAGGTATGGAAATCAAGACCGTTAGGAATCTCTTGCAATAATCCATATGAGTAGCAGTGGTGATGCAGGAAACTGGGCAGATTTAAAAGATAGTGCTATCGGGTAGAATGAGTGGATTTGTTGACTAATGAAAGAGGTTTTTCTGTGCAGATTGACATAATAGGTACCACTCAGGCAGATGCAGTTGTAGCATCTAATAGAAACATTAATAAATGTAAGTTAATATGAATGGAAATACAGTTCTAGAAAAGAGGGAGTAGTTTATATTGTAAAATGTGCAAAAATGTAACTGTCAGGATATTCCTAAGCCCCTTTTCTGCTGATAGTAGAAGAGAAAGGCAAACTTGCCAATTCGAGTCAGCTCTTCTGACCTTAAGCAGTCTGTCTCAGTTTAATTGAACATAATTTGAGTAAACACTTCTCTAGGTCTGTCTCTCTCCTGCCTCATGCCTCCCTGCTTGTGGAGAAAGCTTGTGAAAAGCTTCACCACAGTGGTGGTAAGGGAGACATGTTAGAAGGCTAACATGTCTTGTGTTCCGGTTGACCTTGACTACAGTCACTACAACAAAGTCTGGGCTCATAGACATTCTAGCACTCTCTTTTGTCCGAGGAAAGGTTGATGGCTTTCTCCAATGTTCTTGAAAGCCTTGTTTAACCCTTGAAGCTGGCTGCAACACTGTGTAATCAAGCATTTGAGTTTCTTTGCCTTTCTGCTCCAGTGAGACTTCTGTCCTTTGTTATGATGAAAAGAGCTTCCACAGCCCACTCATGACCATTTGAGATAACCTAGATTCTTTTGACATAACACAGAAGATTGGAGAGACTTGGATTCAATCTTCCAGGCCAACTATCCCAACCCATTTCTGCCCTTGGAGCTCCTTTCTTCTGTGCCATATTATAAGGATGCATATCACTAGCTTGAAAACCTGAGAGTTCCCCAGATATTTTCCTCAACGCTGTTTCTCTCCAGAAACTCAAGGATCATAATTCCCCTAGTCTTATCCTTCCACAATTCTTTCCAATCCAAAACACACAGGTTTTCTACTTCCTCTTTCTATCAAGTGTGAAATATTCCTTTGTCATCTAATCTTTCAAAAATAATACTTTAAAAAAGCCAGTGAGCTAAATAACTTTTGGATTTAGATGTAAAGTGGAGACTTCCTCTGTAAACATGGCCTAGCTGTCAAGACTATAAGAGATGACTATGGATCGAGGAAATTAAATTTGCAACCAAAAGCTATGTAATACTGTCTTTGTTTCAAGGTAGGGTCTTAGCACTGAATGTACTTGGGTCAATAGTTGGAAGTTTCCAACAGGAAAAGAGAATAAAAATTACTGAGTTTAATATTTAAAAAATAAACAGAATCACCCATGCATTCAGGATGATGGTTATAATCTGTCACATAGCATTGTAAATCAAAAGCATGTGGAAATCTATAGAGAATTGGACAGTTGAAACAATGGGTAAATTTGGCCCTATCTCTATAAAAACCTTTGGAGTTTTGATGCTGTAACACCCAGTATTACATGCTGTTGTTGTTCAGTCACTCAGTCATGTCTGACTCTGTGATCCCATGGAGTGCAATGCTCCAGGCTTCCCCGTCCTTCACTGTCTCCCAGAGTTTGCTCAAACTCAAGTCTATTGAATCAGTGATGCCACCCAACCATCTCTCCTCTGTTATACCATTCTTCTCCTGCCTTCAATCTTTACCAACACCAGGGTCTTTTCCAATGTATTACATAGTTTATTAAAACATCTTTCTTTACAATAACAGCAAATACATGGCTTTTAGCTTTGCTCCCTAGCGCATGTGAAATGGAGACAAAGAAGTTTTTATGTTATATTTATATATTGCCTGAAACTGAGCTCTTCTCCTGGACTCGGAGGAAGTCATAATAAAACAAAATTATGGAAGAAAGGTGTAATAAACCTCTCTTGGTATTAAATTAGAACATTTAGTGAGGAAAATGATGCTACATTAAAAAACATCCTCATTTACTTCAAAACTTAGATATGAAGGCTAGTATGTTTAGGCAGAAACCGTGTGTGTTTCTCCTTTGCTTTTCACATGGCACACCAGACCATCACCCAGGGAAGAGGAGACAGGCAATAAATAACACCAGATTTTGAAAACGTTAGCAGTTAGATATTATCCCCTTCCGTTCCGTCCCCTTGCTCATTCGTGTCCGACTCTTCGCGACCCCGTGGACTGTAGCCTAATCAGGTTTCTCCGTCCATGGGATTCTCCAGGCAAGAATACTGGAGTGGGTTACCGTTTCCTTCTCCAGGGGATCTTCCCGACCCAGGGATCGAACCCCTGTCTCCCGCATTGGAGGCAGACGCACTAACATCTGAGCCACCAGGGAAGCCCCTTACTTTGAAGTTTTTTCTTGTTGTTGTTGACATTTAATGATTCTGGATTCATTTAAATCTTGTCATTCTAGAATTGAATCAAGCTGAGCTAAAATATTTAAATATTCCAGAAACAAGCATTAGTGAACACTGGAAAAGCATAGAAAGAAGGTAGAAGGTTTTTCCATTTTGGAAGAATTCAGATGCCTGGGAGTATTAAAAGTCATTATCATAAAGACTCTGGAAGATGGTCCAACTAATCTTTGTGATTTTGATATAAGCTGAAGGATTACTGAAAAATAGAGATACAGCTAAAGCAACAGGTTCTTTGCAATTTAGAATGGAACCTCTGATTCCTCAAATGAACTAAGAAAGAAAGACAGAGAGACAGACATTGGAATCTTCATTTATTTGTTGAGCATGGTTCTACCAATGGGCTTGGTTAGCATTCATAGAAGATGCTATCCGCTGACATGCTTGCCTAAGGAAGACATTGCTTACTATGATTATACTTTTCACTGGCATCTCTCATACATTATTTTCATCTCTGGAACATTTTGTTTGTACCCAAATGACTTCTAAAATATGTGGTTTTTCAAAATTTGGGGACAATCGAGAAATCTTAAACCTAATGCTTTGTAGGATGGGCATAGGACAATAAGAGGAATAAAAGTTTTAGGAAGCATTCAAGAGAAGATTAGGGTTTCCCTGGTGCCTCAGTGGTAAAGAATTGGCCTGCCAATGCAGGAGATGCAGGTTTGATCTCTGGGTCCGGAAGATTCCCTGTAGAAGTAAATGGCAACCCACTCTAGTATTCTTGCCTGGGAAATCCCATGGACAGAGGAGCCTGGTGGGCTACAGTCCATGGAGTCACAAAGAGTTAGATACAACTTATCAAATAACAGCAACAACTAAGGGAAGGTTGAGGAGATTTGGTACCAAGTGACTCACCATAAGTGAGCCACTTGGTACCAAAATATACCAAGACATTGAAGTTCCATTTCTAAGATGACCGTGGAATTACAAACTTAGAGTACAAATTTGTAAATAGGGTACAGGTCATTATGTTGAGCTAGAATCAGAGACTAATGCCAATTGTGAAGTAATTTGTTGAGATCACAGTCAACATTGTTTTGACAAGGCAGCTTTTTTCAGGTCCGTGTGATTTAGTAAAAATATCAACAAAATACCAGCACCACATTGAATTCAGAGGGAATGAGAAGGGATTGGAGAGGGGACTCTGTGTCTCTTTCTATCTCTTTGTCATGATCACAGCAGCCTGTGTTTCATGATCTACTTTGATAGGCGGCGGTGGTAGTATTTGAATGACTACTAACACCCTGATACTCAGCAACACTTTAAGTCCCCCCTATTTCACAGTTGGGGGAATGTATCCAGTTATTCCTAGCTCTTGCTTGAGTGGCTATTTCATATTCATAGACAGATATGGCACTCCTATAAATTGTTTAGATGACAGTAGCAACTCACTATTTTAAACTACTTGACATAAAATATTTTCATTTTCTAAAATGTGTCTTCTATTTCAGTTGCATTAGACAGTTGAGGAACATTGTTGTCTTCAGTTCAGATCAGAAGCTCAGTCGTGTCCAACTCTTTGCGACCCCATGAATCACAGCATGCCAGGCCTCCCTGCCCATCACAATGCCCGGAGTTCACTCAAACTCATGTTCATAGAGTCGGTGATGCCATCCAGCGATCTCATTCTCTGTCGTCCCCGTCTCCTCCCACCCCCAATCCTTCCTAGCATCAGACTCTTTCCCAGTGAGTCAACTCGTCACATGAGGTGGCCAAAGTATTGGAGTTTCAGCTTTAGCATCAGTCCTTCCAATGAACACACACACAGAATTGATCTCCTTTAGAATGGGCTGGTTGGATCTCCTTGCAGTATAAGGGACTCTCAAGAGTTGTCTCCAGCACCACAGTTCAAAAGCCTCAATTCTTCAGCGATCAGCTTTCTTCACAGTCCAACTCTCACATCCATACATGACCTCTAGAAAAACTGTAGCCTTGACTAGACGGACCTTGGTTGGCAAAGTAATGTCTCTGCTTTTTAATATATTATCTAGGTTGGTCATAACTTTCCTTCCAAGGAGTAAGTGTCTTTTAATTTCCTGGCTGCAGTCAGCATCTGCAGTGATTTTGGAGCCCCAGAAAATAAAGTCTGACACTGTCTCCACTGTTTTTCCATCTATTTCCCATGAAGTGATGGGACCAGATGCCACGATCTTTGTTTTCTGAATGTTGAGCTTCAAGCCAACATTTTCACTCTCCTCTTTCACTTTCAAGAGGCTTTTGAGTTCCTCTTCACTTTCTGCCATAAGGGTGGTGTCATCTACATATCTGAGGTTATTGATATTTCTCCCGGCAATCTTGATTCCAGCTTGTGCTTCTTCCAGCCCAGCGTTCCTCATGATGTACTCTGCATAGAAGTTAAATAAGCAGGGTGACAATATACAGCCTTGACATACTCCTTTTCCTATTTGGAACCAGTCTGTTGTTCCATGTCCAGTTCTGACTGTTGCTTCCTGACCTGCATACAGGTTTCTCAAGAGGCAGGTCAGGTGGTTTGGTATTCCCATCTCTTTCAGAATGTTCCACAGTTTATTGTGATCCACACAGTCAAAGGCTTTGGCATAGTCAATGAAGCAGAAATAGATGTTTTTCTGGAACTCTCTTGCTTTCTCCATGATCCAGCGGATGTTGGCAATTTGATCTCTGGTACCTCTGCATTTTCTAAAACCTGCTTGAACATCTGGGAGTTCACAGTTCACATATTGCTGAAGCCTGGTTTGGAGAATTTTGAGCATGACTTTGCTAGCGTGTGAGATGAGTGCAATTGTGCGGTAGTCTGAGGATTCTTTGGCATTACCTTTCTTTGGGATTGGAATGAAGACTGACCTTTTCCAGTCCTGTGGCCACTGCTGAGTTTTCCAAATTTGCTGGCATATTGAGTGCAGCACTTTCACAGCACCATCTTTCAGGATTTGAAATAGCTCAACTGGAATTCCATCACCTCCACTAGCTTTGTTTGTTGTCTTAAACACAGAAATTTTCTAACATGCATGAACTTTTCAAATATATACTAGTATCCTGGAGTTCTACCACATTCTTGACACCATGTAACATCTATTCTTAGAAAGTGAAATTATCCCTTTTAAAACAAACAAAAAAATTGTCTCAGTGTGAAGAAAGTAAATTAATAGATATTCAGGGGCCAGAAGAGCACCAGAGAAGCAGATGCATGGGGCCGAGAGCATGCTTTATGGACAGTTTTGATAAATCAGCAACTGAAAAGTCTACAAATTAGAAGTCCTGTGGAGACTGAAAACACCATCTGACATACTATTAAAGCTAATTTGTTTATGTTAAGGAAATAAAGAATAATTATAGACAAAGCTAACAGGAACTGCCATTATAGGCTTAATTAAATGCTTCCTGTGATATTTTGGAAATTATTTGTCATTTGGCACTATGTTGAAGGAGGTGGCTGGCATAGTCAGTTGACCATTTCATTGTTCTTTACTATTTGTGCAATTGTTGTGAACACAGTCCTAGAGAAAACTTGCCCATTCTGAGGGAAAACATCACATAGTCCTTTTGTTATTAACTCTTTTTTCCCCTAAAAAATCATATAGACATCATGTTCCTCTTTGTAATCTTTTCAGGTTAGGAAATATGGTTCAATACAGTAGTTAGGTTGTTGATCAACTGTGTTCACTTGGTCCCCTTGCTCATAATTCTAATACTAAATATACTCTGAGTAAGATAAATTGCTTCTGGTTTTAAGGGTCAGAGGTACCTCAAGTTATATCAGCTAATTAAGTGCTCTCATGGCCTCTGGTTAATAGAAGCCTCAGGGCTTCTATTACTAATGGCTTCTGTGTACTACACTCTCTTCAGTTCATTTCAGTTGCTCAGTCGTGTCCAAATCTTTGCAACCCCGTGAATTGCAGCACGCCAGGCCTCCCTGTCCATTATCAACTCCCGGAGTTCACTCAAACTCATGTGCATCGAGTCGGTGAAGCCATCCAGTCATCTCATCCTCTGTTGTCCCCTTCTCCTCCTGCCCCCAATCCCTCCAAGCATCAGGGTCTTTTCCAGTGAATCAACTCTTTGCATGAGGTGGCCAAAGTATTGGAGTTTCAGCCTCAGCATCAGTTCTTTCAATGAACATCCAGGACTGATCTCCTTTAGGATGGACTGGTTGGATCTCCTTGCAATCCAAGAGACTCTCAAGAGTCTTCTCCAGCACCACAGTTCAAATGCCTCAATTCTTTGGTGCTCAACTTTCTTCACAGTCCACCTCTCACATCCATACATGACCACTGGAAAAACCATAGCCTTGACTAGACGGACCTTGGTTGGCAAATAATGTCTCTGCATTTAAATATGCTTTCTAGATTGGTCATAACTTTCCTTCCAAGGAGTAAGCGTCTTTTAATTTCCTGGCTGCAATCAGCATCTGCAGTGATTTTGGAGCCCCAGAAAATAAAGTCTGATACTGTTTTTACTGTTTCCCCATCTATTTCCCATGAAGTGATGGGACCAGGTGCCATGATCTTAGTTTTCTGAATGTTGAGCTTTAAGTCAACTTTTTCACTGTCCTCTTTCACTTTCATCAAGAAGCTTTTTAGTTCCTCTTCACTTTCTACCATAAGGGTGGTGTCATCTGCATATCTGAGGTTATTGATATTTCTCCCGGCAAACTTGATTCCAGCTTGTGCTTCTTCCAGCCCAGTGTTCCTCATGATGTACTCTGTGTATAAGTTAAATAAGCAGGGTGACAATATACAGCCTTGACGTACTCCTTTTCCTATTTGGAATCAGTCTATTGTTCCATGTCCAGTTCTAACTGTTGCTTCCTGACCTGCAGACAGGTTTCTCAAGAGGCAGATCATAGTATAAAAGTATTTGGGAAATTCCAGCTACCACCAACTTCTGATTGTCTCTAAAGAGTGTATATTCAAAATCTCCAACACAGAGATGTTATTGCATTAGACACTTTTGATTCTATTTGACAAATCTTTCATGCTAGATCACTTTGGATGCTGCTGGTCAAGAAATTGTTGGCTGCATATGGGAAAGGAGTGGATCTTGGTTCTGCTCTGCTGTGGCTAGGATGCTTGGGTCACATAGTTGGTCTATCTTTGAAGAAGCTCTGAAAATGCACATAGAGCATAAAAGACTCTTTAATATGCACTGAAATGTAAAATCTTGCATCATGAAAAATAGCTTCCACAATTGTTTGCACATACCAGTCACATAATAGGACAAAATATTATTATAAACAAGGAAGTGTAGCCTGAGAAATGTTAAATATATGCCCAGCAGTATAATATCTGTAAGTAATATAGCCAGGGCTCAAACTACATTCTAGGTAGTTATAATCCTAATTTCCTTACTGGTACTACTATGCTATATCTGAGGTTGTGGGAAAGAATGGAGCTAAGAGGAGTTGGCTGTGTTTTGCTACCGATTTGCTATACTTTTTAAAAACAGAATCTGTATGAGGATTGAATGAGAGATTTATATAAAACTTCTAATGCAGTTCTTGGCACAAAATAGGGCCTCAGTGCATTATTACTGGTGGGGTTTATCATTCTACTGCTTCCAGGCAAAATTCTACAATGCATATATAAATTCCTTTCCAAAGACAAATCACAGATGCAACCATACCCATCCACAAGAAACTCTCATTTCCATTGGCTTATTTTTGTTTTATCATTGATCATTTCTTTTTCTCCTCTCTTTTCTAGCCTGGACCTTTAGGTATATGTAGCTGAGTTGTGTTCCTTTCCCAATAATGACGTATCACTGGGGTAAAGGAGAGGGAACACTTTAGGGTGCTTATTGGCACAAAAGGACATTTATCCTCAAATGTGTTCTCAAATAGGAATGTTAAAGCAAGTTGATTGTCTGATTGGGAAATAAAATTAAAACATGAATTTTTCATTCATTCAACTAGCATTAGTGTTTGCTAGATGCTAGGAACATGTTAATTCAGTGATATATAACCTGTTACTTGAATGTGAAGTCTTTTTGATTCTGATGCAGAGTCTTCAGCTTAGCTTAAAATTAAGCTGAGTTACTAGTTAATTATTATTTCCAGTTCATCACGTTTATACAGTCTCCCAGCACAGGGACTCATCATGAGGGATTCACAAACTGAAAATTCTATAACACATAGTCTGCTATGGGTAATCTGTAGTATCTCTTCCCACTATCCATAAGAAAAATTATAAACAATAAATATACTCATATGGGAAACAAAAAAGTGTATAATAAAAAAATTTAAGAGCCATATATAGCAAGTGCTAACTTGGTTATTTTCACATTGTGAGGGGTATTGATAATTCATATAAATAGGCATGTTTTTATTTTAATTATTTATGCTTCTAGTTCAAAAGAGTTGTTGTTCAGTTGCTAAGTCATGTCTGACTCCTGTACAATGTTATGAACCTCAATCCATAGTTCTTCAGGCACTCTGTCTATCAGATCTAATCCCTTGAATCTATATTTCACTTCTGTATAATCATATGTATTTTATTTAAGTCAAACTTGAATGGCCTAGTAGTTTTCCCTACTTTCTTCAATTTAAGTCTGAATTTTGCAATAAGGAGTTCATGATCTGAGCCATAGTCAGTTCCCGGTCCTGTTTTTGCTGACTGTATAAAGCTTCTCTATTTTTGTCTGCAGCGAATATAATCAATCTGATTTTGGTATTGACCATCTGATGATGTCCATATATAAAGTCATCACTTGTGTTGTTGGAAGAGGATGTTCGCTATGACCAGTGTTCTCTTGGCAAAAGTCTGTTAGTCTTTGCCCTGCTTCATTTTGTACTCCAAGGCCAAACTTGCCTGTTACTCCAGGCGTTCTACTTTTGTATTCCAATCCCCTATTATGAAAATGACATTTTTTTTGGGGGGGATGTCAGTTCTAGAAGGTCTTGTAGATCTTCATAGAACCTGTCAAAATCAGCTTCTTCAGCATTAGTGGTTAGGGCATAGACTTGGAATACTGTGATGTTGAATTGTTTGCCTTGGAAATGAACTGAGATCATTCAGTCATTTTTGAGATTGTACTCAAGTACCACATTTCGTACTCTTTTGTTGACTATGAGGGCTACTCCATTTCTTCTAAGGGATTCTTGCCCACAGTACTAGATATAATGGTCATCCAAGGGATTAGCTTTTTTAAAAATGAATATAATTAAAACCTGAAGAACTAGGCAACATATTTATCCAGGTATTACAGGGCTTTAGAATATGTTAAGAATCAACACACAATTCAACTTTGAGATATCATCACCTTGGTACTTAAAAGATGAGGTATTTTTGGAAATATGCCCAGTGAAACATTTTTTAGGCAATCCTGCTGCTTAGTTGTAAAAAGTACATTTTGGGTTTGATATCAAGGGTTGAACTAGTTGTTTCTACTTACTAAAATGGAAAACTGACTCAAATCTTGGTTTGCATCAAAGAATCCAAAATGCTGCATGTAGCTAGGACTGAGATTTACATCAGTGAGAATATACTTGAAAAGGATGATTTTGATTAGGCCTCAAGAGACAAACTTCAGGATCTGTGTGTGTGTGTGTTTACACTCACACTTGCATCAAAATATGTAGACTCCTATGTTATTGTTTCTTAAAATGCAAGGGATTCCATAATTATGGGAGCTTTAGTTTTATATAGGAATTAGAAGCAGTATGGATATGGCAACATGTTAGGCTGAAGCAGTCACTTTGCTATTAGAGTTCTGGATAATGTTAATTCACCAGAGGACAAATAAAGTATCATCTCCTCAACCACACACAACACTCTGTTCTCTGGTTCCCATAGAAGATAATCAAAAAGGGCAGAGGAACCCACTGAATAATGGAGGTCATTTCTTTCATATCATTTGGAAAGCCTTATTCTATTTGTACCCAGCAATTGTGCTCGATGAAAAGAGACAGATTTTGATGAACACAGTTAGCTCTGACTGGATACTTTAAGGAAATAACTGTTACACAGAAGATAGAGAAATGGGCTCTGAATTTATGAAACTTATAGTTTGGCTGAGAAGATAAGATAGGTAGGGCTGATATTAATTATACATAGCACGTGTAAGTTACTGAACAGATATCTTTGACCAGTAGGGTTTACATATCATCAGAAGCATCGGGAAACGTTTTCATTCCTTTCCTCCCTTCCCTCTCTCCCTCCCTTCCCTATGTAGATTTCAGTTTTCTCCAAAGAAGAAACTTCTAGTTTCCTGTCTGGCCACCAGTGTCCCTGGAACTAAGGTGAATGAAGATGGGTGGTGGTGGGTGGGTAGAGGAGAGTTGGGATGCCTCATTATTCATCATGAAGAATTTCATATATTCCCTTTCTTGTCAGTTAGGGGCCTTTTCCATGAACTTGCCTATGCCTATTGTCACTAAATCTGAAGCCTCCATAGTTCAGTTTTCCAGATTTACATCTTATCATTCCCTTCAGGAGTTGGGGAGGAATAGTTATGTCTTGCTTGGGAATGGGTGCAGGGCTTTAAAGTCTAACTAGAATTTCAAATAATATCTGACACCAGCTCCTCGTGTCATGTCGACATCTATATGCCTTTTGATTCCAAATCCTGAACGTCTCTGAGATTCTATAGGATGAATCAGCTTGCTGCTCCTTATACACAACTCAGGAATTAAACCCAGGTCTCCTGCGTTGCATGCAAATTCTTTACCATCTGAGCCACCAATTGAATTCTGTATACAGCTCTAGACAGCACAATTTTGCCTAAGTCAATTGTTATTTTTTTATCGTCCATCTTGCAAAATTTTGGTGACCCGTTTTGTCTGTTATCTACTCTCTAGTTCATTCTCCTTTTCTATTTATCCTTTTAGTTCCTTTACTGTAATTTTAGTGAAGTTTCTGAAGTAAGCTGAAACAATAGTTTATCTGCAATTTACTATGTTTGATAGAATATCTCTGATAGCTTTCATTAGACTTTTTTGGAGGTATGGATCTTGCTTCTAGAAAATTAAATCTGGATACTGTATCAAAATTCTATAGTTTCATTCTTATCTTGTGAAACCTGTGTTCACTTGTCATAAGTTTTTAGAGGATGACTTCCTAATATCCCCAAGTCATTTCCAGGTAGGTTCTTTACAACTGGCTGCTGATGAGACATAGATTCCCATCCTCTACTTTCTTGAGTGCCATTCTCACCTCTAAATAGGCCAGTTCCGACCATCCTTGATGTCAAGTGTTACGGAAGGAGGCTTTGTGTGTTGCTCATCACTTAGCTCCATTAAAGTCATAAAATGGCTTACAAATTTACTTCCTAGCCAGTTAGGATAAGCAGTTGCCTCAATGTTATTGGGTTGGTCAAACAGTTTAATCAGGTTTTTCTATAAGGTGGGCCAAAAAACCTGAACGAACTTCTTAGCCAACTCAATACAAAATATCAGTTGAACTGGAAAAGAGAAAGTAATTCCTGTGGTAGCAACCCACTTTGTGTAAATGTAGGTAATGCATAGAGAATATAGGTTCCTTGAGTGTCTGGAATTGTGGCCCCACAATCAACTTCTCTAAATTCTTTTCTGCTTTGTAACATATTCATACATCCCTTTCTCTTTCTAACAAAAATTCCCTAAAATCAGTTAAAGTCTGTTTTATATATATGTATATACATATTTGTGTGTGTGTGTATGTAAGTATTGGCATGTGAACTAGCCTTAAGCAGACATTAAGGTTTTAATATGCTCCTTTTCTGCTTTCATATCGACATTATTGGGGTTCTTGGGTGTGCTGCTGCAGCTGCTGCTAAGTTGCTTCAGTCGTGTCCAACTCTGTGTGACCCCAGAGACGGCAGCCCACCAGGCTCCCCTGTCCCTGGGATTCTCCAGGCAAGAATACTGGAGTGGGTTGCCATTTCCTAGATCCTATCCATATTTTAAATCTTTCTTTTCTTCCAAAGACAGGCATTAACACATATACAATATAGTTATAATGAGCTGACACCGAGGTTCAAAATTTAAGATCATTACTGGGCTATTAGAAGGTAGGGGGTCAATTGTTTTAGTGTTAGTGACATGAATAAGCTCCAATTAAAGTGAAAAATATTCTGAAAGGTTATTATGAGGGAGCAGAGTTTGTAGGAGGTGAGTAAGTATATTCTTACCACAAAAAGGTAAGTCCTCAGTTGGTCCTTGAGTTCAAGGACTATGTCTCATTTATCCCTGTATCCCTCAAAACCTTGAACTTAATAGATGCTCAGTAAATAATCATTCAATAAATGAAAGAGAAAAGTATTAGTGAGGTGGCTCCTGCCTCTCGGAGCCCCTTCCTGAACCTAGCCTTACAGGAACTCAGACAAAGCTCAGACAAGGTTGAGAGTTTTGAGTTTTGTCCCAGCATAGTGCACAAAATGATGAAGTAGAATTTTCAAGTGGTGTTCTTTGAATTCCAGCCCCTTAGTCATAATCCATAAGGATGTTTTTTGCTATACTGCTAGTAATTTTTCTCCCCTATATGCATAGCTGCTGCTGCTCCTGCTGCTAAGTCGCTTCAGTTGTGTCCAACTCTGTGCGACCCCACAGATGGCAGCCTACCAGGCTCCACCGTCCCTGGGATTCTCCAGGCAAGAACACTGGAGCGGGTTGCCATTTCCTTCTCCAGTGCATGAAAGTGAAAAGTGAAAGGGAAGTCGCTCAGTCGTGTCCGACTCTTTGTGACCCCATGGACTGCAGCCTTCCAGGTTCCTCCGTCCATGGGATTTTCCAGGCAAGAGTACTGGAGTGGGGTACCATTGCCTTCTCCGATATGCATAGCTACACTCCTATAATTTCATTAGATGAGACACATTCTCATTGTCTATTAAATGCTCAGTGTGGCCAACATTCATGTATACTTTAAAACTGCTACAAGACCCCAAATAATAAATGAATTAAGATAGAATTAAAATATCCTTTAGCTAAGTTCATATATTTTCATCCTTGCACCTTGTTTTCCTTGTCCTTTACTAATGTGGTGTGATGGTTCTTGTATCCTGGGGCTGTCTTAATGGAGAGAAATTTTTAGAAACTCAAGAAAATAAGCAAACAGATAAATTGTCTTTGCATAGCTCTACATCGAATTAAATGTTTGTCAGTGGAAGTTCAGTTCTGATAACAAGTAATTGAAATACTCTGATCTCTACTAATAAAAATCAAGAATCAACATCATCTTTTCAATTGAGTCCAGTGGCTCTCTGGGAGACAGGAACATGGACAACAGCAGAAGTTTTTATTGAGGACATCCTCAGTTCTTCACCCTCCATGCAATTAACAAGCTGCCTGCTCAGAGTGTGCTGTCAAACCCTGTGTATGACACACTTTAGTCCAAGTCAGCTCTGAGTGGGGACCTAGTCTATGGAACAAGAAGTTACGACATTTTGCTTTAAGCCCAAATCTTCTTTCTTCTTTTTTCAAAATTGTTGGTACTTTGACTTCCCTGCAATCCAGTGGTTAAGACTCCATGCTTCCACTGTAGGGGCAGGTTTTCAAACCCTGGTTGGAGAATAAGATCCCACATGTCACATGGCGAGGCAAAACTAAATAAAGATTTTTAAATAAAATAAAATTATTTCTACTATTTTACTATTTAGAGGAAAATGTGCATGATTATTTTTATGCTAACAGAATCATAATTCCATCTGGTAAATGATTCAGAGTCTCTGGATCCATTTCCCCTCCATTCTCTTATACATGAGATAAGGTTGGTAGTATTTCCATTCAGAGTCAGGACTATCAAAAATCCAAAAAATACCCACCCCCTGTCACATTTCTATGTAGAACAATTAAGGTAGGGGTGTGTGTCTATTTACAATAATTTGAGCAAATTTTAATTAGCAGAGCTGAATTAGATGAGTGAGGATAAGCTGGAAAGAAGAGATTGCCTGGGAAAATTCCTTAAGGAAAAAAACTTGAAAAGTACTCTGGCAGCATTTGTGGGCCTATCTAACACACAAGCTTACTTACTTGATAAGTAAGTTTGCTCACCCGTGGCCATCAAGTTGAATGTCACTTTCTCAGCCTTTCACAATGTTCTTTCTCTAAGTTTGACTTATTCACTCTATGACATTATAACACTCCAGAACAAAACTTTCTAGTGCCTTTATAGTGGTTAACCAAGATATGAAATGAAGGTTAACCAAAACAGAAGAACATGTATTCATACAGACAGATGGACTATGTGTGTGTGTGTTTGTATTTGTGTAGAACCAATTAGGGCTAGTGAGAATTTTGAAGTCTCTTTCAAATGCTTGAAAGGTTTTTAGAAAGAGCTATAAGTGACTTTCACTGGAGCTCTTCTTACCTTTCCTCATTTTGAATTGTCTATTTCAGGCAGGTCTAATTCCTACATGCATTCCTGTAGTTATGTTTAATAATCAAAGGGTAGCTTTTGTTATAGATCCATGACTTTCATCTCCTTTGAAATTACCTAACCTTCTAGACACAGATGACTTCCTAAAAGCATGTGTTTGGTATATTGACTGATAATGGAAAATTCTGAAATCCTGACTAGAACAGAGGACTTGCCCTGATATCAGTGACATCAGGATAGGAAGCAGAGGATATTTTAGCTTAGTCTTTATTTCAGCAACTGATTGTAGCTCCAAGGAAATGTACTCTTTATCACTGTATCTTCCACAAAGTGTAAAGAGACAAAGTATAAAGGAAACTGTAAGCTTCTCCTTTTAAATGTTGAATATTAGCTCTCCTTTTCTCACCATGACTTTGTGAAAAATATGATAATTTTGTTTATCTATAAAGCATGGAATGCCCTCTATCTGCTTTCTAGGCTTCCCTTGTTCTGTTGCCTGGAATGGTAGTGTATATTTTATCAGTGCTTCTGAGAAAGTGCTTTAGAAATATAGGTTGGCAAAGTTAGTAATTAGAACTGGAATCTCTGACCTTACAGCATGCATCTGTTTCAGTTTAGGGTTAAAAAAAAAAAGGGAGTAGTCATTTGAGTCAGTTCTAATGAGGTGGATGAAACTGGAGCCTATTATACAGAGTGAAGTAAGTCAGAAAGAAAAATACCAATACAGTATAATAACGCATATATATGGAATTTAGGAAGATGGTAATGATAACCCTGTATCAGTTCAGTTCAGTTCAGTTCAGTTGCTCAGTCATGTCCGACTCTCCGCGACCCCATGAATCACAGCACGCCAGGCCTCCCTGTCCATCACCAACTCCCGGAGTTCACTTAAACTCATGTCCACTGACAGCAAAAGAGACACAGATGTATAGAACAGTCTTTTGGACTCTGATGGAGAGGGCGAGGGTGGGTTGATTTGGGAGAATGGCATTGAAACATGTATATTATCATATGTGAAACGAATCGCCAGTCCAGGTTCGATGCATGATACAGGATGCTCGTGGCTGGTGTACTGGGATGACCCAGAGGGATGGGATGGGGAGGGAGGTGGGAGGGGGGTTCAAGATGGGGAACACATGTACACCCGGGGCGGATTCATGTCAATATATGGCAAAACCAATACAATATTGTAAAGTAATTAGACTCCAATTAAAGTAAATAAACTTAAAAAAGAGGGAGTAGTCAGATCACTATGCACTTCTTTGCTCCTCTGGTTTCTGGGATAGAGAAACCTTTTCAGTCAGTTCAGTTCAGTTCAGTCGCTCAGTCGTGTCCGACTCTCCGCGACCCCATGAATCACAGCACGCCAGGCCTCCCTGTCCATCACCAACTCCCGGAGTACACTCAAACTCATGTCCACAGAGTCGGTGATGCCATCCAGCCATCTCATTCTTCGTCGTCCCCTTCTCCTCCCGCCCCCAACCTTTCCCAGCATCAGAGTCTTTTCCAGTGAGTCAACTCGTCGCATGAGGTGGCCAAAGTATTGCAGTTTCAGCTTTAGCATCAGTCCCTCCAATGAACATCCAGGATTGATCTCCTTTAGAATGGACTGGTTGGATCTCCTTGCAGTATAAGGGACTCTCAAGAGTCTTCTCCAACACCACAGTTCAAAAGCATCGATTCTTCGGCGATCAGCCTTCTTCACAGTCCAACTCTCACAACCATACATGACCACGGGAAAAACCATTGCCTTGACTAGACGGACCTTGGTTGGCAAAGTAATGTCTCTGCTTTTTAATATACTATCAAGGTTGGTCATAACTTTCCTTCCAAGGAGCAAGCGTCTTTTAATTTCATGGCTGCAATCAGCATCTGCAGTGATTTTGGAGCCCAAAAAAACAAAGTCTGACACTGTTTCCACTGTTTTTCCATCTATTTCCCATGAAGTGATGGGACCAGATGCCATGATCTTTGTTTTCTGAATGTTGAGCTTCAAACCAACCTTTTCACTCTCCTCTTTCACTTTCATCAAGAGGCTTTTGAGTTCCTCTTCACTTTCTGCCATTTAGAGAAGATTAAATAGCTTAGATTTCTTTCACCATTTTCTTTGCTGTCCATGCTAGGGGAATGAGAAGGAAATCTGATAGAATCGTCTCTGAAAATATTTGTACTTTTTCATTTATAATTTTACCATTTAAAAATGTTTATGCCTATGGGACATACATGTTGCACATTTTATCTCTATATTTTAACATTGTGTGTGCACATTCTTAGTGTTTGCTGCATGATGGAGATACTGATGATCACAGAGAGTCAAACTGAAAAGACTAACTCAAATTAAGAACCCTATTGTTCTCATCTTCAGATTTTCTTCCTTCTGAAACATTTCAACTAAAACAAATGCCTTGTGTGCTGTGTGTGCTAAGTGGCTTCAGTTGTGTCTGAATCTTTGTGACCCCATGGACTTTGTCCACCAGACTCCTCTGTCCATGGGATTCTCCAGGCAAGAATACTGGAGCGTATTCACTGGAGCCATGCCCTCCTCCAGGGGAACTTCCCAACCCAGGGATTGAACCTGAGTCTCTTATGTCTCCTGCATTGGCAGGCAGGTTCTTTACTGATAGTGCCACCTGAGAAGCAGTCTTCTGCAAATATACCTGGTTCTTTCCTGCCTCTGTTTTTTCTTTTACTTACAATTGTCTTCCTTTCAGTCTTCACAATTCCTAGCTTTTCTTTAAGACCCAGCTCATAAATCCCCTCTTTCCACCAAGGTGTGTAGCCATATTACTTTGATGTTCCTCCTTTAAACTGTTCAGAGAAGCCACAGTCTGAGGGGAGTCAGTTTTGGCTAGGGAAGTTATTGATGGCTTAGTGAGGGTAATCGGTGGGTTTTATATGGGGCTGTGTTTCAGGAACCAGGGAGTAAAAATAATTCTTTCTAAGGTAAGATCTCCATCAGGATTAAAAGAAACACTTTATTGAAGTGTAACTGACATACCTTAAGTTTCATCCACTGTAAGTGCACAATTGAGTGATTTTTAGTAATTCATAGTTGGGTAACCATCAGTGCAATCCATTTTTAGAACACTCCATCACCCCAAAGATCCTTCCTGTCCATCTATATGTAGTTAAGTTTGATTCTCATCTCCAGCCCCAGTCAACCAGAGAACTTTCTGTTTTATAAGATTTACTTTTATGAGTATTTCATATGAAGGGAATCAAATGTATGTGTCTTCCTTCACTCAGCTTAATGTTTTTGAATGTGTGTTTGTTGCTCAGTTGGTTCCGACTTTTTGCAACCCTGTGGACTAAAGCCCTCTGGGCTCCTCTGTCCTTGGAATTCTCCAGATGAGAATACTGGAGTGGGTTGCCATCTCCTTCTCTGAGTCTTTTGCTTAGTTCAATGTTTTTGAGGGTCATTCTTGTTGCACTACAGTTCATGGTGACTAGGATTCTGTAGAATTGATAGATCATATTTTATCTGGTCACTAGCTGATGAAGAGTTGAATTATTACCAGTTCTATGTCGTGACAATAATGCTAAGAACCAATGTATATAAATAGTTGTGTGGACATATGTTTTCATTTCTCCTGAACATATACCTGGGATTGAAATTGCTAGGTTGTAGAGTAAATTAAGTTTAGCTTTAAGAAATGGCCTGTATTAGTTATCTTTTGCTGTGTAAAAATAAACTGTAAACTTTGTAGCTAAAAAAAAATATGTATTATCTTATTGTTTTGTGGGTCAGGAGTCTGAGCTTGCTTTAAACGGGTCCTCTGGCTCAGGGTCTCTCACAAGGCTGTAGTCAACGTGCTAACTGTGGTCTTATCTCAAATCTCAGTTGAGAAAGAATCTGCATCCAAGCTCCTGTGGTTCTTGGCAGAATTTATTTCCTTATGGGTTGTCGGACTGGTGGTCTAGTTTTCTTGTTGTCTGTCCAGCAGAAGATACATTTACTTCTTTTCCATGTGGGTTCTCTGTAGGACAGCTCACAATATAGCAGCTCACTTCATCAGTCAGCGAGAAAATCTACTAGCAAGACAGTAGTTACAGTCTTAAAAAATGAAATCATGGAAATAATATTCCTTTGCCATGTTTTATTGGTTAGAAGCATAGCGCCTATCATACCCAGAATCAAGGGGACGTGATTACTATTAAGAGGTGGGAATTATTTGGGACCATTTTAGGGCCTGTCTGCTGTACTGCTAAATTGTTTTCTAAAGGGTTTCTAATATTTGACACTACCAACAACAAAGTATGAGGGTTCTAGTTTCCATCGTCCTCACTTGCACCTTATATAGTTTGTCATTTTGATTATGGTCGTTCTAGTGGATATGGGGAGAAGGAAATGGCAACCCACTCCAGTGTTCTTGCCTGGAGAATCCCAGGGATGGTGGAACCTGGTGGGCTGCCGTCTGTGGGGTCGCACAGAGTCGGACACGACTAAAGCGACTTAGCAGCAGCAGCAGTGGATATGGAGTGGTATCTCAGTGTACCCTTAATTGCACTTCCTTAGTAATTAATAATGTCGGTCATTTGTTCATGCGCTTATTTTCCATTATTATACTTTGTTTGATGAAGTGTTTATGCAGTTCTTCTACTTTTCTATGAGGTAATTATCTATTTTTAAGGGTTTTTTAAAAAATATATTCCGGATACAAGTTCTTTGTCAGATATATGATTTGCAGATAGTTTTTTCCAGGCCTTGGTTTTTAAAGAATTTTTTTTTTTTTTACTAATGTATTTTGAAGTGCAGGTTTTTTCAATTTTGATGAAATTTATACATTGATAGTCTTTCTTAATGGATCATATTTTGGTGTTACATCCAAGAACTATTTGCCAAATTTCTCAAGGATTTTTCTGTGATGTTTTCTTCTAATCATTTTATAGTTATATATCTTATATTTAGGTCTACTAAATGTCTAACCAAAGTAACATCTACTAAAGGTCTAACCCAGAAATGGGTTAGTGTTTGTGTATGGTGCAGTGTGAGGGTCCAAATGCATTCCTGATATGCTAATCTGTGTCTTCTTTCTCTTTTTTTGGCCATTCTATGTGTTAATTTTGATCATCTTTTCAAAATAAAATGTTTTTTTTGGTTTCTTTGATTCTTTTTTAAAATCCACTGTTTTCCTGTTTTTATTTAACCTATTTGGTTTCTAATCTCTATTGCTTTCATTTTCTATTTGCTTTGGGTTCTGTTTTTTGTTCTTTTTGTAGTTTCTTAAAGTGGAATCTTTGGTTATTGATTTGTGATCATTCTATTTTGCTAATATAGGTGTTTCTACATATTTCTCTCTAAGAAATATGTTTTGATTGCATCATGCAAATTTTAATCTGTTGTGTTTTCATTTCAATTTAATTAAAAATATTTTCTAATTATACTTGTGATTTCATCTGTGACACGTATTTATTTAGAGTTAGTTTCCACATGCTTAGAGATTTCTCAAGATTCTTTTATTGCTTCTAATTCTGTTGTAGTTGGAGAATGTATTTTGTATTTTACAATCATTTTAAATTTATTGAGACTTGTATTATGGACTGTTACACGTTCTTTTCATGAAGGTTCATATTCACTGAAAAGAATGTGTATTTTGCTCTTATTGTGTGTAAAAGTGAAAGTGAAGTCGCTCAGTCGTGTCCGACTCTTTGTGACCCCATGAATGGTAACCTACCAGGCTCCTCCATCCATGGGATTTTCAAGGCAAGAGTACTGATATTGTATGTAGTGTTCTTATAGATGTCAGTTAGGTCAGCTAACCTTACCCTTACTTATTTTCTATCTTTCTGCTCTATCAGTTATTGAAACTCAGTTTAAAGTCTCAAACTATTATTATTGAATTACCTACTGCTTATTTCAATTATATCAATTTTTGTTTCATGTATTTGGGATTCTTTCATTAGGCATATAATGCTTATATTATTAAGTTTCCCTAATGAAATAATAGTTCATCACTATTAATTGGCCATCTTTGTCTGTAGTAATATATATTTTTCTGTATTAAAGGTTATTTTGTCTGATACTAGTATAGCATTTCAGCTCTGTTAAAATTACAATTTGTGTTGTATATTTTTTGCCATTCTTTCAACCTATCTGACAAAATCTAATCTCCTTTCATGATAAAATACTCAATAAATCTTGGAATAGAAGGTACTTCCTCAACCTGAGAAGGAAATGGCAAAACATTCCAGTAGTCTTGCCTGGAGAATCCCATGGACAGAGGAGCCTGAAGGGCTACAGTCCATGGGGTCACAAGAGTTAGACACGACTTAGTGACTAAACCACAGTCACCACCACCTGCTTATATAGATGAAAATATTCTCCACAAATCCTTTGTCTACTCATTATAACAGTTTATAATCCTATGCCAGAGTCTCTGCAATCACAGATAAACAAATGGCCTTACTTTGGTTTTATTCTTTTGGTAATCAATATTGAATATTCATTGGTAGAGCTGATGCTGAAACTGAAGCCCAATATTTTGATCTCCTGGTGTGAAGAGTTGAGTCAATGGAAAAGACCCTGAGGCTGGGAAAGAGTGAAGGTAGGAGAAGGGGATGACAGAGATGGTTGGATGGCATTCAGTGGACATGCGTGTGTGCAAACTCCAGGAGATGGTGAAGGACTCAGAAGCCTGGCATGCTGCAGTCCATGGGGTCACAAAGAGTCGGACATGACTGAGTGACTGAACAGCAATAACCTAATGTGGCCTCCTGGGTGTCTCAGTGGTAAAGAATCCACCTGCCAATAAAAGAGATGTGGATTTGGCCCCTGAGTAGGGAAGATCCCCTAGAGAGGGAAGTGGCAACCCACTCCAGTATTCTTGCCTGGCAAATCCCATGGACAAGGGAGTGTAGAGGGCTACAGTCCATGGAGTCTCAAAGAACAGGACACGACTTAGCAGCTAGATAACAACCTGGTAGAGGACAACTCAGAAAAAAAGCTGAAACAATTATCATCCCTAATACTTAAAGACTAAATGCCTTTCTCTAAGGAACAGGAACAAGACAAGAATGCCTGCACTCTGCACTTGCATTCATCCTTATACTAGAAGGTCTGGCCAGGGCAATTAGATTAAAAAAAGAAAGAAAGAAAGGCACCTATATTGGAAAGAAAGAAGAAAATTATTTCTGTTTGCAGATGATAGAAGTATGTATATAAAAATTCCTGAAGAACAATTAGAAAAAAACTTTTGAGTTGATAAACAAGTTCAGCAGGTTTGTAGAATACAAGATCCATATTCAGAATGTATAATATTCTCTATAGTTGTAAGGACATTTCAAGATGATACTAAGCAAACGATTCTAATTCTATTTACAATAACATAAAAAATAAGAATACATTTAACAAAAGAAGTATAAAAACTATAATCTTAAATAACTACCAAACATTGGTGCGGGAAATTTTAGAAGATAAAATAATTGAGATAATATGTTAATGGATTTGTAAACTTAATATTGTTAGGATAGAAATACTGCCCACATTGAACTACAGATTCAGTATAATTTGCATCAGAATCCCAGATGACTTCTTTGTAGATATTACCCAGATAATTCCAAATTTTCATATGGATTACCAGGGACTCAAAAGAGCTGAAACAATCTTAATGAAGGAGACCAAAGTTGGAGTACTCTCACTCCCCAGTTTCAAAACTTAATACAAAGTAAAATTCTGGTATTGACATAAGGATATATATTGATGAAATAGAATTGTGAGTCTAGAAATAAACCATACATCTGCAGGCAATTTTTTTTTTTAAACAAGTTTACCAAGACCATTTAATAGATTTAAAAAAAAGGTATTTCAAGAAAAGTACTGGAACAATGGGACATCCACATGTCAAAAAAAAAGTCAATTCTTACCTTGCAGTATACGCAAAAAACACAAAATGAACCTAAGGTCTAAGTATAATAGTTAAATCTACACAACACTTCAAGAAAACTTAGGGGTAAATTTTCATGACTTTGGATTTGGCCATGGATTCTTAGATATGACACCGAAAGCAGAAGAAACAAAAAATAGATAAATTGGGCTTCATTGAAATTAAACTTTTCTGCTTAAAATTACACCATCAAGAACCTGGAAGGACAACCTACAGAGGGAAAAAATTAATTACAAATCATATATCTGATAAGCACTTATTTTAGATTATACAAAGACTCATATAACTGAACAGTGATAAAAAGTTTTTAAATTAGGCAGAGGTTCTATATAGGCATTTTACCAAAGAAGATATTGAAATGGGCAGTATGATCATGAAAAGATATTTGACATCATTAGCCTTCAGGGAGATGCAAATGAAAACAACAGTGAGATACCACATCATACATTAGGGTGGCTAGGATCAAAAAGATAAGAAATTATGTTGATGAAGATGTAGAGAAATCTGAACCCTTGTATAGTGCTGATGGGAAAGTAATGTGATGCAACCACTTGGAAAGCAGTCTTGGAGTTCTTCAGTTAAACAGAATTATAGCGACTACACACATAGGCCTATGCCCCAAAGAAATGTTGACATATATACACACAAAAAGCTTGTAGATGAATATAGCAGTGCTATTCATAATAACCAAAAGATGAAATTAATCCCAATGTACATCAACTGATGAACTGACAAACATAATGTGTCTAGACATAAAATGGAATACTATTTGGGCATAAAGGAATGAAGAGATACATGGAACAGCATCAGTTCAGTTCAGTCGCTCAGTCGTGTTCAACTGTTTGTGACCCCATGAATCACAGCACGCCAGGCCTCCCTGTCTATCACCAACTCCCGGAGTTCACTCAAATTCATGTCCATCGAGTCGGTGATGCCATCCAGCCATCTCATTCT
Organism: Moschus berezovskii; assembly: GCF_049115385.1. Lineage (NCBI taxonomy): Eukaryota > Metazoa > Chordata > Mammalia > Artiodactyla > Moschidae > Moschus > Moschus berezovskii. The sequence continues at coordinate 61,417,118 of NC_142477.1, forward strand.
CTGTCGTCCCCGTCTCCTCCCACTCCCAATCCCGCCCAGCATCAGACTCTTTTCCAGTGAGTCAACTCGTCGCATGAGGTGGCCAAAGTATTGCAGTTTCAGCTTTACCATCAGTCCTTCCAATGAACACCCAGGATTGATCTCCATTCATAGATGCCCTGAAAAAATTATGCTAAGTGAAAGCAGCTGTGCAGAAAAGGTATTGTATGATTTTACTCATATAGGCAAATCTGTAGATATAGGTCTTCCCAGGTTGCACTGGTGGTAAAGAACCTGCCTGCCAATGCAGGAAACATAGGAGACATGGGTTCGATACCTGGGTTGGGAAGATCCTCTGTAGGAGGCATGGCAACACGCTCGAGTATTCTTGCTGGAGAATCCCATGGACAGAGGAGCCTGACAGGCTACAGTCTATAAGGTCACAAAGAGCTGGACACAACTGAAGTGACTGAGCACACATCGATAGAGAAAATAGGTTAGTCATTGCTTGGAACTGGAGGATGAAGTAGAGAATAAATGGTGTTTTATATACAATACAGCATTTTTTTTTGAGGTAATGAAAATGTTCTAAAATTGACTGTGTAATGGTTGTAGATGATCATTGTGAATGTACCAAAACTCACTGAATTATACACTTAAAGTGGGTGAATTATATAGAATGTGTACTATAAATAAACTGTTAAGAAGTTCTTTGAATATATTTATAGTTACATTAAAATCTTTGCCAAATCAACATTTGTGTCCACACATTGCTGTTTATTTGCATGTCTCTCATAATTGAAAAAATTAATAATCTAGATAATATAGCAAGTCTGGATTCTATTAAGCTTTCCTTAGTTACTTGCTTGAACTAAATCTGAATAGTTTGTTTCTCCCTCAAAATGCACCTGTTAATGTTTCTACTCAAAAAATTTTTTTTGTCATTATAAGGCTTATCTTCCTAGTGGTTACTCCTTGGAAGTTACACAGCCAATGATTAAATAGGGGTTGTATTCGAATACCTTGAGACAGTAATCCTTTCATCATCTTCATGGAATCTTTATGTGAATCTGCTTGTGGGTTTGCAAGTGTATTGAAATCTCAGGCTTTTGTTTCCCATGGGGTCCTCTAGTACTTCATCTGCGTGTGCACATGGCATCATGCTCAACCAGGGATGAGTGGATGGCTGGGGACCTCTCTGGACTCTACTGTACATGTATAGCTTTGCACATGAGCACAGTTTCCAGGCTGCCAGGTGTGTGTGGCTACTTATCAAGGTTCCCTACATCTAACCCATCCCTTAGATCTCCCCATTGAACATCTGGCTAGTCTGTCATCCCATTGCTTACCCCAACTGGTGCTGCAACCTCTTTCCCTGTCTGTTACTAAAATTCCTACCGCTTTATGCCCATGTGCCTGAATGTGCAGTTTTCCTAATTTCTGCTTCAAATCTAGTGAGCCCCTGCTGGTGTTGAAGTGGCTGGTTCTCACAACTTGTCCTGCCATATCACAGAACTATTGCAGTGACCAACCTGGGTCAGGGTTATTGGTGAAGTTTTGCTCAAGAAGGCTATCTATAGACTTCTGTCACTGTTTTTGCCATAGGTTTAGTAGTTTTTCTTTGAAGAAGTTTTTCTTTTTTTCCTAAGACTTTGGTTGATTTCCAGAGTCTTGAAATAGTTGTGACAATTTTGTCGAGCTTTATTGTTGCTTTTTTTGGAGAAAGGATTTGGCAAGCTCCTTTCTTTGTGCTGATCACACTTGGTTTCTGTCATCTTTGCAGAGAATGACTATACAAAAAGCTTTATACTGTGGATCTCGATTTTTTAGCAGCACAGAAAATAGACAGAACTTTGGCCTTTCATCCTATTTCCTTGACTCATTGGTCTCTAGAAAAGGAAGGAGACCCATACAGCCTCCTTAAAACATAGATAAGGTATCCCATACTTATGCATTATTTATCTCTTCCATTACTTTGTAAGTTCCACTCTCTTCACCAGGGTTTTGTAGCTTGAATTCTAGAATATGATTCCCATTGGGGACTTCCTCTTTTCAGACACAAGTAACAAATTTCAGAGCTTTATCAGTGTGTTTGTGGGATCAGCTCGCAAAAACATTCATGAGGTAGGTGAAGCATATCATATCCAAAGCACACAAAGGGAATTAAGTCACGAAGCAATAAAAAGTTTTACAGGCTGGATAATTCCTTTAGAGATCTCTTCTTGTCCCTCTCCAATGGCACTTTGAACATTCTATCTCATCGGGCTGTTACCTATACATCTTCCTAAGGTTTAGAGCTTCTTGAGCTGTGTCTTATTGTCCCTGTATCCCTAGCATAGTACTTGAATAAAGAAGATGTTCAATAAATATCTTTTTACAAATGCCTTGGAAATATGAGAAAACCTATGTTGGAACTTTAGTATTGTCTTTATCATGATTTTATTTCTGTCAATTTCCCTGGTCTTCATCAACTAGAATATTATTAGCAGACAACTTGGTACTGATTACCAACACATAATAAACAGTACAGGTTCTTCCCTAATGGCTCAGTGTTAAAGAATCCACCTGTCAGTGCAGAAGATGCGAGTTCAGTCCCTAGGTTGAGAAGATCCCACTTAGTAGGAAATGGCAACCCAATCCAGTATTCTTGTCTGGAAAATTCCACGGACAGGGGAGTCTGGTGGGCTGCAGTGCATGGGGTCACAAGAGCGAGACATGACTGAGGATGTGTGCAACAAACAGTATAGTTTCAATTCTCAAGGAAATGCACTTGTTTTGTAAATGTAGCTACTATGACAGTATGACACAGATATTTATTAAGATGTTCATTTTCCAGAAAAATTAAGCCTATCTGATTTTCATTTGTCAATCTCTTGCCAGGAAAATGATAATCTATTTTGGAATGATGATGAAATAAATAAGCTAAGCACAAACAAAAAATTACAAAAAAGATGCTAGTCCAATAACAAAGACTCACAGATACTGCTCTTCTTTAATTTTTATTTCAGGGTATAATTTACTTTATAATTTAAAGATTTATTAATTGGATATGGAAGTCCCCTAATATATTTTATAAAGGATTATGCAAAATATAAACCACAGGTTTGAGAGACAACATGCCTCCAGCTGATAGAATGTACAAATTAAAAAAATTTTTTTAAGGGCTGTGACTGCATTGGTATAAATGCTAAAATATTAGCAACAAATTCTAGTAGCAGTACCTTCTGTTTTTCCTCTCAGAGAAATTAAGGATGGCTGCAATTTTTTGGAGGATCTGTGTAACAAGGATGCCAATTGCCTATATTATTTTTCAATGCAAATAGATTGACAATAAAATTACAGCCACATTTTTCCATTCCTAAGAAGGGGTTTTATATCAGACCCAAGGAATTATGTTGGCAAACAAGATATTCTACACAAGCTTTGAAAGTCTATTTCCTTAAAAAAAGCCTCGTTTGAAAGTATAAGAGATTGTTCTTAAACTGCAGTGTTTGAAATTTATGATGCAGGAACTTTTAATAAATTGCTTTACTGCTTTGAGTCTTAGTTTCCATGTAAACTGAGAAAATACTCCAATATTTGAACAATGCCTCCTCTTTTAGAAGGTACAAACTCCTGGGTCTGCCCAAGTATCATAACTTGAACTTGGAACCTTCTCCAAATTTTTCCCCCCAATATCTGGGTTTATAAATTTCTCCATCTACTGAACAATTTCACCTCCAAGATCCACTGCTTTCTGGCTAGATCTGAAAGTTATACTGAGAAATAAAGATTAATAGATTAAGGAGAAAAACATAAACATTTGATTAATATTAGTTTTTTTGTAACATAGGAGCCACTTTAAAGAAAGGAAAACTCAAAGAGTTGGTTAAATCTGAGTGGTGCTGAATATACAGTCCTGGAGAAGGAAATGTGATAGGGCAGGAAAGAAGTGTAACAAATTGGAGGGAATTTGGCAAGGACTGTTTGTTCAAATTCTTTTCGGGGTCCATTTCTTCAGAGAGAAGGCTTTTCCTCTGTTTTGGGTATGATGAGGGTACCCATCACAGAAGTTTTATGACTTGCTTAGGGGGAGACAGAGGAGTCTTTATGACTTGCTTAGTGGGGAAACAGGGAAGGTGAAGATAAAGTGACCTTCATCCATCTGCTGTGTTCCCAAACTCTTTCAGCTCAAAATACTCAACGTGCCAAGGTGCCATATTTGGGGGAAGCATGTCCTGAACCGCATGGAAGTATTTTATGAACCCCTGAACCAACCACATTATTTCCTTGTGCTAATCCTACCTGATTTCCATTGTTTTGCAAAGCATATAAAAGAGGCTTTTACTTTGGATCTCAACTTCTAGCTGCACAGGGAACAAACAAGCTTTGGAATTTCATCCTTCCCTTACTCCCTGCCCCACTATCTCTAGAAGTTGGAGGAAGGCACTGCAGAGACAAGACAGCCCATCCTTGTGTATTACTTCATCCCCTGACCCATTCATACATGTATTCAGAACTAGAAGGAGCTCTAGATTTGTGTTTTTATAACAATTTGCGTTTTTACTCCACTATATAGTGAGGTACCCTGAGCAGCTGGAGCATAAATGTCTTCATTAGAGTATTTTTCTTAATTTTGTTCAGTTAGATTCTAAATGAGCGCTAACTGCCAGTGATTGAAGTTGGATCACAGAGGTTGGAGCACTGACTACTAGCCATTTGACCAGTGGTCAGTGACAAGTCTCCAGTCCTTCAGCTTTGCGGAAAAGAATTCCCACAAAGACAGAAAGTAGTACAACAAGTACTTATTAGGAAGGAAGAGCACAGTACTTATGGAGAGACGCACGGGTGGGCTCAGAGAGAATCACACTTTGGTGGTGGTTTGGGTCACTTTTATGGGGCATTTCTTCCAGGTTTCCTTTGGCCAATCACTTTGACTTGCCTGGCTCTGAGTCCATATTTGGTATGTCTCAGGGTCCTCCATGTGTGCATGCATAGCTTTTAGCCAAGATGGATTCTAATGAGGAGGCATATGGATAGCTGACATCACTTACTATGAGGTGATGTCACCTATACTTTTTGACCTCCAAGGAGACTTTCTGTGCACATGTAGTTGGAAGAATGAGGACTATGTGGTCTTTCATATATTATATGGGCAGGGCTCAGTCTCTTCCATCATCCTACTTTTATGGAGTTTCTGCTATTATGGAGTTTCTGTCCACAGGGGAGAAATTGTTGATATATAGTCCCTATCTATCTGTCTCCTGCCCATTTGTCTTCTGCCTCAATAAAATGAATAAAGTTTTCTAATGATACATGAATTTTCTTTTACAGTGTGACAAAGCAAACTCTAATTTAGTGGCTTTACAGATGAATGGATAAAGAAGATGTGGTACATATTTATGATGGAATATTACTCAGCCATAAAAAGAAGGCATTTGAGTCAGTTCTAGTGAGGTGGATGAACTTAGAGCCTGTTTTACAGAGTGAAGTAAGTGAAAAAGAGAAAAACAAATATAGTATATTAAAACATATGTCCGGAATCTAGAAAGATGGTACTGATGAACCTATTTGTATGAAAGGAATGGAGACTCAGATGTAGAGAATGGACATACGGATGCAGTGGGGGAGGGAGTGAGTGGGACAAATGGAGAAAGTAGCATTAACATGTATACACTATCAGGTGTAGGATGGAGAGCTGGTGACAAGTTGCTGTGCAGCATAGGAGCCCAGTCTGGTGCTCTGTGATGAGCTGGAGGGACAGGATGGGGGATAGGAGGAAGGGGAGGGAGAGGGGATGTATGAATAATGACTGATTTGCATTTCTATATGGCTGAAACCAAGACAACATTGTACAAACATTTTTAAAAATTATATTAAAAATTCAATTAAAAATAATATAACCATGTAGTTTGTTCACAAGGGAATGTTGACTAGATGAATCTATTACCAGATTAAGTCATATGGACCCTGCTCAGGTCCTAGCCCAGCCCAGATTTCTTTCTTATCTCTGAAATCTTGTAATTTAATGATTTATGCTCACTCTTGCTACAGGTGGTGGTGGGATTGCCGGATTTTGAGCAAAGACACTCCTGCTAAAAGTGGGGAGTTGATGGGTTTTGAGCAAAAAGATCTGGAGCAGCTCTGGCAACAGATCTGCTCATCTGACCCAGATCAGCCAGTCCCTGCTAGGCTTGCTTGTGTATTAGCATTTTGCTGGCTGGTTAGTCTAGCATGACCTCACTCATATTTCAAGTGGGTGGCTGGCTGACAACCCAGAACAACCCAGGTGATAAATGCTCCTATCTCTCATCATCTAGGAGACTAGCTCTGGGTTTTCATATAGCAGCTGATCAGAGTTTCAAGAGTGCATACCAAGGTGCAGTAAAAGGCCTAGGCTTAGAACTGACACATAACGGTTTTGCCACATTCAACTAGCTGGAAAATTCATAAGGCAGGCCAAGTACTAGGAAAACTTCCCCTCTTGATGAGAGGATCTGCAAAATTATATTGAAAGAGATGTGGATATAAGTTGGGGAGTAATCGCATCCATATTTTGCAAGTCAAAATATCAAATAGTGTTGATATAATAGCAAGAGAATAAGATACTTTTCCCATTTCCTAATTAAGGATGAGAAAAGTCTGTGATTACCATTGATTTTTCAGTTTTCAACATAATTTCTTTTTTCTGGCCAAATTTTGCCAAATAAACAAACATCAAATGCTTTGCTTTCTAATTTTTCACAATATTATTAAAAACTTCACTCTTTAGCAAATTGAAATGTTGCAGATTTGAGAGAAATGCATCTTATATATTTTGGAAGAAAGTTCTTTCTAAGGATATTTATCAGTTCATGATTCTAAAATATATAATTTCAGGTTATTATTTCCAAAACCACATTCATACCCATTAATATGTCTATATAAGTGCTTCTAGAAAAAGAGTTAAATTTTGTTTTGCTTTTTAATTTTTGTTGCATGAAGTTTCTTCATTTTGTTTGAAACTAACATATTAATTTGATTTCAGAAATTAAAACTGCTGAATTTTTAGTGAGAAAGAGAATATTAGAAATTGAACCAGCAGAGTGTGTCTTTTCCTGAACAAAGAGACTCCCAGAAGGCTGTGGCCTTTGAATTATTGTCACTTTGCTCTAACTCTTGAAAGTCACTTGGGGAATGGATCAAGCTCAATAACACAATGTTTTTCTGTTATTTCTCCTATGGATAGTTCATTAAAACTCATGTAGACCCTGAGGATACCCTTTGATATACTAAGTTATGCTTGCCTGAAAGAACTAAACAACATCCAACAGTTTCTAAATTGCAACTAAGGTGTCCTGTGGTTTGGGACACTTTGAATTTTAAAGATAAGTTACAAAAGCATTGGAATTTTTGTTCTCATATTTTTGCTATTGTCATCACTGTTTGTTATTCTGCATAAGATTAATGTTTGGATTTGACTAGCAACTGCTTCTCTCCAGTGAAAACTTTTCAATTTACAAGTCAAAGAAGTGTATTTCTACAAATGCCCTAAGTAAAAGTGTCTTGAGAGTTAATACTTCCATGAAATAGTAGAATTTTTGGTGCACATTATTCGCTTTCATAGCAATAAATAAAGCACCCAAAAAATCCCTGAAAAGTTTTTCATCTGCAGCATCACATTTGCTAACAGCCCCTCAATCATTAGCAAATTTTATTTCCTATTTATACTTCTTAAGTAGATTCCAGAAGCCTTTTTTACCCTTCAAACAATGATTTTTAAATTAGAAATATCCTCAATAGTATAAAAAGCCTATTTTACTTTTTTAAAGCAGAGAGAAAATACTTATCATTGATGTGAGTGAAGACAATTATTCTTAAAAAAATATACAGCATAAAATTAAGATTAAAAATGATCATTTCCAAAAAGAAAGTTTCTCAATGATTATGTATAATATGGATGAGGGCCATTTCTTTAAGCTTTAAAAAAGTCATTAAAGATTTGTAAAACTATAAAAAGGAGGAAAGCAAAGTGTATCTACTGACTCAAATGCTTCATACTGTCAGAATTAAATAGCCATTTCTATTTTCTTACCATTGCTGTATCAAAAGACAGGATTATTTTTCCTTTAACTTTTCTAAAACTTATGCTTTAGACCTGTTTATTGTATCTCAGTGTTCTGCTGGAGTTTGTTGCACAGCAAATAGGAAAACCAAAATACTTTTATGGACCCTAAGCTCAGTATTATAATAGTAATAATAAAAGTACTTCAAAAAACTTTAAGTAAACTGTTTAACTATGTTTGATGTCAGCCTCATGTTTATTTTTCTCCCAATTTAGATGATCCCAGTGTGAAGGAAGAAATGTACCAAGTCGTCTTTTATTTCAGGTACTATCTATCCTCATGGTGGAAAGAAAAATATTATCCATTGGACCAAGGCATTAAAACATCCAGAAAATACTTAAAGATTATTTAAAAAATCACCTTAGAATTATATACCTATATTCTTATAAGGGACACTAGTTTTATGTGAAATCGTTACTCAACTCTGGAGTAAAAGTATGCTCAGTTTACAATGGCTAATTTTCTCAGTTACAGAGGGTTGGTTTCTTTTTGCTCTTTATTCACTTTTGTGTTCATTTATCCATTAATTTATTCAGAAAACATGTGTAAGGTATTTTGGGGGTCTAAATATATTTAAGACAAAGATTAAATCTTAAGCAGCTTCCTTACTTAGCAAGATATAGCATACTGTACTGTAAATATGCAGTATACAGTAAATATATAAATAAAATATATCGTAATATGGGAAGTATATCAGAGAAGGTTGGCAGGGTTATTGATGAGACAGAGAATTAGGACTGGGGTTAATAGGCATCCAGGTAAGCATGTTCAGTGGACTGTATGTTTGTGCTCCTCCCAATTTCATATGTTAAACCTTAATCCCAACATAGCATTTAGAAGTAGGCTGTTGGGAGGCAATTAGAACATGAGGATGGAGTTCTAATGAATGAGATTGATGCCTTTGTAAGAAGAGCACAGATAACTGGCTAGCTGTCTTTCCACCATGGAAAGGCAAAAAGATGGCTGTCTATAAACCAGGGAGTGAAACACATCAAGAAACTGACCATGCTGACATCCTGATTTCAGACTTCCAGCCCCAGAATGATGAGAAACAAATGCATATTTAAGCCATTCGGTTCAGGATAACAAATACCTACAAAGGTGAAATGGAATGGGCTAATAGAAGCTGGATGAGCTTTGAGTGCATTCTAGAGGAAGGTGAGATTGTTGTAAAGAGAATTTTAAGGGTGATTCTGGTGAGAGCCTGGAAAGGATAGAAGAGAGATATAGACCAAATTTCTTCCTTCTTGGACATTAACATAACTAATCACATATGAAAATGGATGGTAAATGTCATTCTGATGTGGTCTCAGATGAAAATGAGGAACATGTAATTAATTGCACAATGCAGAAAAGGCAAGCTTTGTTATAAAGTGGCAAAGAAATTGGCTAAATTGTGCTCATGTTCTCGTATTTTGTGGAAGATAGAACTTGGGAAAGATGAATACTTAGCTAGGTTTCTATGTAAAACGTTGGAGTGGCATGGTTTCTTTTGTTTATAGTAAAAATGTAAAAAGAGAGAACTTTAAAATGGAATCATTAAGCAAAAAAGGTTTGCTTTGTTTGGAGAAAATTCTCAGCCTCTCTGTATTGCAAAAAATGAAAGACTCTGCTGTAAGAAGAGACATGAGAAGGACAATCTCTCTCCATCATGTGAGGACACAGTGAGAAGTTGCCCTTTTGTAAACCAGGAAGACAGCTCTCATCAGGAACCAAACTGGCCTGCACCTTGGTCTTGGACTGCCCAGCCTTCAGAACAATGAGAAAAAAAATGCTTGCTGTTTAAGATGCTCTGTCTATGGTATTCTGTAATAGGAGCACAAACTGACCAAGACACATCTCATCTGTGAGATGAAAGATTGAACTGAATATTCTCCCAAGGCCATTAGAGCTCTATGCTCTGCATCTGTACCCTGAAGCTTTCTGTTTGAGGAAATGCAATCAAAGTGAAGGACTTGTTACTAATGCAAACGTGAGAGATGAAACTGAGCAGGGAAGGGATGGAAGTAAGAATGTATTTATAGAAATGAAAGTACTGTTCTGCCACAAGTCTGTATAGAATCTTATGCAGCCCAGGAGACAAAGTCCAACAAGCCTGGTACATGTGAAGAAGTCTTCTTCATCTTCTTCAGGGATTGTAGACTTTTTTACCTGGAGAAGAAGTAGGGCAAAGGCACTTCAGACAGAGAAAACAGTATTAAAGATGAACAGACAGAAAGCATGGCAGAGGTAGGAAGGAACAGGCATGTTTGTAGATTTATAAGTATTACAGTTACTCTTGGTGTCCTGGCTAGCATTTCAGTTCTGCCTGAAGGCTGGCCACAAGTGTGTGCTCAGTCTGCAGGCTGGACGTATCAAGGAATTAATGCACTCTGTAATTGCCCTCAAAATGTGACAGGTGGAAGTTAAAGGACAAACATCACAGGGCCCTTGCCTTTTTGGTAGAATGATTTTGAGGTGTGCTCCATATGGTCACTGAGGATCTGTGAGGAATTGTGCACATACGAGCCCATATGGTAATCACTGATTAGCATACTCTGACTTTTTTCTCCTGGCGTTTTCAGTTCACGTCTCCATCTGGTGCATTATGGCACCACCTTCCAAATTACATCTCCACCCCATCCAGAAGTCTTCTTCTAGGGAGACCGAACCTATGTGAGTGAGTGGTGTGGTATAACTAGAATTCAGTCATTGTGAGAGTGTAGGTGAGAGAGTGGGGTTTCTCTGATGGCTCAGTGGTAAAGAATCTGCCTGCCAATACAGGGAACATGGGTCAGGAAGGAGAAGGAAATGGCAATCCACTGCAGTATTCTTGCCCAGAAAATCTCACGGACAGTGGATCATGGTAGGCTCTAGTTCATGAGGGCATAAAAGAGTCAGACACGACTTAGCAACTAAATAGCAACAATAACATCATCTAAGAGATTTGCCAGATGTTGAAGGCCTTTATTTGACATTCTGATGACTTTGGACTTTGTAATTGGTGAGAAGCCACTGGAGGCTTGTGAGGAGGAGAATGACATAATCAGTTTGGTGTTTTAGAAGATAATTCTGTCAATAATGAGATGCAGGAGTGATTACTTATATCTCTGTGATAGTTTTTGAAATAATAAGGGTCAAAGAAGACATATGTGACATTAAGAGAAGTCAGACTTATGGGACATTGCAGTGGGAGAAATGGTGAAATGTAAGTAGGCTAGATTTGGGCAGAAGTACAAAGGCAAGGAACACAGACAGGCTGAATTTACATTTGATTCTGTTTGAGAGTGGCACCCTAAGTTCATTTGGAAAGGTAGATGCTAATTGGGAACTGACCAGCATCAGAAGAGCTGATCTTCTGATCAGAAAGCTAGGAACTAAAACTTCCAACTTTAAAGTTAGTACAACTCCCTATTTATGTTATTAGCTATTAGAGATATTTGGTTAGGGAAGGGGTGCTCAAATGTGATATTAAAAGAATCTACAGAAGGAGTGTAGGAGTCCTTTCTGTTCTTAACAGAACCACTGAAATAACTGCCTGCTAGGACATAGAGTCCAATTTTTCTCAATTATCTTCAGTGTTTCCCTGTAAGGTAGAGGAAGATGAGGATGATGGTAAGTTTGAGAACAGCTGCTGCAATATACATTGTACAGATTAAGAAACTGGAACGTGGAAGTGGCATGTAGATATTCTGAGGCTCAAGGTAACTTAATGGCTGTCATTAGGACCCCTCTTTTGACTGTTAGTTCAGTTTGTTACACATAGTAAGAAGGTACAGATACCTGATTGTTTTAAAGAGTTAAGAGTCAGTTCAGTTCAGTTCAGTCACTCAGTCACGTCTGACTCTTTGTGACCCAAGGAATCACAGCACGCCAGGCCTCCCTGTCCATCACCAACTCCCGGAGTTCACTCAAACTCATGTCCATTGAGTCAGTGATGCCGGAGTAGATAGCTTGAAATTGCTTGGAGTATCAGAATAGCAGGAGGGATTAAGGAGCTTCAGTTGAATAGTTCTATACTGAAACGTTTCTCAGCTGAACATGTTCAGTTGAAACATTTCTATACTCATCTAACTCTGATAGGTGTAGTCGACTGTGCCAGGCAACTGGCAAATGCATTTTATCCAATGACTCCAGGGCTCCCTTGATAAATAGTTATTCTTTGGAAGTCCATATAATTTCAACCCATTTAAAACTAAGTCAGTGAACCTTGCTGATTGGGTAAATTGAAATCAATAGTGGCCAAAGAGACAGAGAGATTCACTGCACAAAGGATCAAGGTACAACTCTCCATTGCAAATAAACATGGATCACAGAGGGATGGAAATCGTATTCTGTCCTGGGGCTAGTGATTTTCTACAAATTATATTGCTTTGTAAAATGTGCTGCACTCTTTGGCAAATACTTATTCAGGGCCTTCTGGACTATGGTATGTGCACTATTTGCTAAGTGAGCTACAGAGCTAAACTCCTGTGTATCTTATCAGTGCTAATTGGAACCTGGCACATGGATACTTGCAATGAGGTATGCTGGTAAGCATGGTGATAGATACTTAAATGCAGATATTTTATGCATTTATCTAGAAATGCCATTTGAAAAATTAAATGTAAAATTCAAAAATTTCTATGTGAAACCAAGTTCTGGAGTATTGGCTCAAGCTTATGAACATAAATTGCCTAAAGCAGAAATCTATTTATTTAGTGTTGAATGATTGCCTTGGAAACAAACCAAGATTATTGTCATTTTTGAGATTGCATCCAAGTACTGTATTTTGCACTCTTGTTGACTATGAGGGTTACTCCATTTCTCCTAAGGGATTCTTGCCCACAATAGCAGATATAATGGTCATCTGAATTAAATTTGCCCATTCCTGTCCATTTTAGTTCACTGATTCCTAAGGTGTCGATGTTCACTCTTGCCATCTCCTGCTTGATCACAACCAATTTACCTTGATTCATGGACCTAACGTTCTAGGTTCCTAAGCAGTATTGTTCTTTACAGCATTGGACTTTACTTTCATCACAAGACACATCCACAACTGAGAGTGATGTTTTCGCTTTGGCCCAGCCTCTTCATTCTTTCTCTGCTCTTCCATTGTAGCATATCGGACACCTACTGACCTGGGGGTGCTCATCTTCTGGTGTCATATCTTTTTGCCTTTTCATTGTGTTCATGGGGCTCTCAAGGCTAGACTATGGAAGTGGTTTGTCATTCCTTTCTCTGGTGGGCCATGTTTTGTCAGGCCCCGACTAGCAGGGACATGACTTTTAGCCACTCCACATAGCTGGATGACATGCCCAGAGCCCTGATTGTCTTACTGCTGGTCCTCATTGAGCTTGTCCATGTGGACCTCCCATAGTTATTCCACTAGATGATTGCTTAAGACTTTTGCTCTAGCTTTCAGTAGGAGAATCTCTGCTCCTTTAACTCATCAGTAAAATCTGTGAAGGATGTGTTTCTTATTATTGGTCACTTTTAATAACATATAAAACTGTGGGCATTTTATTAAAAAAAGTCCCTCTAGATTCATTGACACAGATTTGTACTTTAAAGCTTTGATTTTTAAATTAAGTTATCCTGCTTTATTCAATTAGTAAATGTGAGACTCTTGTGTACAGGCTGGAAGTGCTCATAAAAGAACAACATGTACAGTATTGACTCTATGAAAACTTATAGATAAATTCCTATATGAAGAAAAATTTCTGTTGTTCTTTCCCAGAACTACTATCTGTGGTTTTCTGGAAAAGTAATCTTTAGTAAGTTATAAATAACCAATGCTATCTTCTGTTTCTTCAACTTAAAGACAATAATTTAAACTCTACTTCATGGGATTTTATAAGGAAATAAGATAAAGTATTAACCACAGTGCCAAATTTATAATAATCACTCAGTGATAGTCAGTGATTAGCATCATTATTTTTATTACTTTTATTATCATATTAGCATGCAAGTAAATTAGTAGTCCCAGAGTCAACTTTTACTTATATTAATGGTAACAAATCTTTCTGGAGAGAAGCGTAGAGTCAATCATACCTCTCTCTAGTTTTTTGTTTGTTTGTTTTATTTTGTTTTTGTTGTTTGACTGCACTGCGTGGCATGTGGGATCCTAGTTCCCTGGCCAGGAATTGAACCCATGCTTCCTGTGGTGGAAGCATAGATTCTTAACCATTGGACCACCAGGAAAGTTCCCATACCTATCTCTGTAGCCCTTCACATAGCAAAGATTTATGAAACTTGAACACTGTGATGTGTAATTCCAATCAACTGTATATTCTCTTTTTTCCTGGAAGGTTCAGTTGCAAGTTCATCTTACTTGATTGTATATTCATGGTGGGCATCATGTATGCTGTAAAAATGCATAAACAATTTGGCTAAATTTGAGATTGTAGTAGTAGGTTGAAATCTACTAGAAGACTATTGTAGTATGTATTAGAAGCAGCCAGGCTTTCCTGGTGGCTCAGATGGTAAAGAAACTACCTGCCATGTGGGAGGCCTGGGTTCGATCCCTGGGTTGGGAAGATCCCCTGGAGGAGGTCATGGCAACCCACTTCAGTATTCTTGCCTGGAAAATCCCCATGGACAGAAGAGCCTGGAAGGCTACAGTCCATGGGGTCACAAAGAGCTGAACATGACTGAGTGACTAACCACAGCACACACCATAATGCAAAACAGAATATGATCCATGATGGCAAGGGTGGTGCAAAGAGCTTTGCAAGTTCAGAAGAAGGAGCCATCACATCAACTGGGGTGATCAGGAAACATGGTAAAAGTAAGGTGGTGTATGATGGACCCTTAAGAGCAGTTTAGGTTTCAAAAGGCAGAGTTAGAGCTGGAATGGACATTTCAGGGAGAGAGAAGAGCATGAGAAAATTTAAAAGTGGGCAGGCAGGTACCCAAAATGGTGCAGGAAGTTTGTGGTCCAATTATGGCCTGGCAAGAGAGAGTTGGGAGCATGAAGATAAAAATGTAGATGATAAAGCAAATATGAGAAATTCTTAAATGCTAAGAAATCTGTACTTTATCCAGCAAGTAGTAGGGAGCTACTGAAAGAGAAAGATCATGATCAGAATAGTGCAATTTAGAGATCAAGGAGATAGCTTAAAAGGCATTTGAGACCGTCTATGCCAAAGCCTTTGACTGTGTCGATCACAAGAAACTGTGGAACATTCTGAAAGAGATGGGAATCCCAGACCACCTGACCTGCCTCTTGAGAAACCTGTATGCAGGTCAGGAAGCAACAGTTAGAACTGTTCATGGAACAGCAGACTGGTTCCAAATAGGAAAAGGTGTACGTCAAGGTTGTATATTGTCACCTTGCTTATTTAACTTATATGCAGAGTACACCATGAGGAACGCTGGGCTGGAAGAAGCACAAGCTGGGATCAAGATTGCTGGGAGAAATATCAATAACCTCAGATATGCAGATGACACCACCCTTATGGCAGAAAGTGAAGAGGAACTCAAAAGCCTCTTGATGAAAGTGAAAGAGGAGAGTGAAAAGGTTGGCTTGAAGCTCAACATTCAGAAAACAAAGATCATGGCATCTGGTCCCATCACTTCATGGGAAATAGATGGGGAAACAGTGGAAACAGTGTCAGACTTTTTTTTGGGGGGCTCCAAAATCACTGCGTTGCTGACTGCAGCCATGAAATTAAAAGACGCTTACTCCTTGGAAGGAAAGTTATGAACAACCTTGATAGTATACTAAAAAGCAGAGACATTACTTTGTCAACCAAGGTCCATCTAGTCAAGGCAATGGTTTTTCCCGTGGTCATGTATGGATGTGAGAGTTGGACTGTGAAGAAAGCTGATTGCCGAAGAATTGATGCTTTTGAACTGTGGTGTTGGAGAAGACTCTTGAGAGTCCCTTATACTGCAAGGAGATCCAACCAGTCCATTCTAAAGGAGATCAATCCTGGATGTTCATTGGAGGGACTGATGCTGAAGCTGAAACTGCAATACTTTGGCCACCTCATGCGACGAGTTGACTCACTGGAAAAGACTCTGAGCTGGGAAAGGTTGGGGGCGGGAGGAGAAGGGGACGACAGAGAATGAGATGGCTGGATGGCATCACTGACTCTGTGGACATGAGTTTGAATGTACTCCGGGAGTTGGTGATGGACAGGGAGGCCTGGCGTGCTGTGATTCATGGGGTAACGGAGAGTCGGACACGACTGAGCGACTGAACTGAACTGAACTGAACTGATGTAGGATACATAACATTGCTGAGGAAAGATATTGCCAAGAAGCATGCAATGGACAAGGGCTCAGAAGGGCCAAGTAAGCTCATGATATGAAGAAGGGAAAGAAGAGGTAGAGTCCATAGATTTGATCCTTTCTTCAGCATTGATAGAAAAGCAAATATATTATTGAAACTAGGGAGATCATAAAACATACTACCTTAGGACATTTGCACTTCCCTATACCTGGAATGTACTTCTTCTAGATACTCATATGACTAGTATAACCCTTCAGAAAAATGCAGATGAAGAGATACTGGCACGACCTATAGGAATGACATAAATTTATGGAAAAATCAAGGAAAAAGACATTACTGGGAAGAGAGGCTTTTCTTAAATAATTCTGTCATCAATGTTACTGTTTAATTTATAATAAATTCATATAAAATAATATTTCCAGCTTGGAATTATTCCAGTTACAACTGCTTTATAGGGGAATAATGTAGTCTTTGGCTTCACAGGTGGCTCAGTGGTAAAGAACCCACCTGTCAAGCAGGACACTTGGATTTGATCTCTAGGTCGGAAGATCTCCTGGAGAAGGAAATGACAACCCACTCCAGTATTCTTGCCTGGAAAATCCCATGGACAGAGAAGCCTGTGGAGCTACAGACTATGGGGTTGCAAAAGCATTGGATATGACTTAGCAACTAAACCATAACAACAAAAGTAGTCTTTTTACTTAAGTATTTATTCTATGAAATTATTCTCAGAACATCCAAAATTTTTAAAATGTCTCCCCTTGAGTTTCATGGAAATCTCAAGGAGAGTGGAAAAATTATGAATGAAAGTAAATGAAATGATGTTTACAGTTTGAAAGTGATGTATAATTTTTCGAATTAAGACTTGATGGATGGGCTTTTTTAAGAGGACTTAGATTTTAAAGTGAGTAAAAATCTAGCACACTGATGACTGAATTGTGGATCTTTATTTCTCCCTCCTGTTTCTAACTCTTCTTTAACTTGTTATTGCCTTTGCATCTCTGACACCACAATCAAAGTAAATTAGTGATGACTGTATTGAGGAAAGCTTTAATGGATTAATAGGTAAACAAAATAGGATATACCTATATTTATGCATAAAAAGAAATGGAATTTTGATTCGTGCTACTTAAGGATGAACCTTAAAAACATTATGCTAACGGAAGTCAGATACAAAAGTCACATATTGGGCGATTCCATTTGTATATTATGCCCAAATAGGCAAATCCACAGAGACAGAAAACAGATTAGTCGTGGCCACGGATGAATGAGGAGGGATGAAGAGAGACTGATAATGCGTACGGGCACTTTCTGGGTTCTGAAATGTTCTTAGAGACACAGTGATGACAGTTGCACAACAGTGAGAATATTTTTAAACCACAGAATTTTATGTTTAAAAAATATGCTTTTCAGATGTTGGGGGACTTGTTATGTCAGTTCAGTAAATTTGATGGTATTATTCCAAGTCTTCTATATCTCTTATTAGTTTCTTGTTTTCTGATTCTTTTCAGATGTATGCATGTTCACTTCAGTCGCTCAGTCATGTCTGACTCTTTGTGACCCCATGGACTGCGTGTTTGCATGTTACTTTTTTTTTTTTAACCTCATGTGTTTAGCTATATCTCCTTGGCTCTGTTGATTTTTGCTTTATATATTTGGATGCTCTGCTTTGTTCCAGGTTCTTGGCCTCCTTAATCTATAGAAATTGATCAGAGGCCAGACAAGAAATCCAGGAAAGGCTTTGTTGGGACTCCTGCTATAGAAGGGGAGAGTTAGAATAAACGGTCCTCTTGCCAGTTTGCTCTGGGGAGGGTGAAAAAGTGAAAGTGTTAGTCGCTCAGTCGTGCCTAACAGGCTCTTCTGTCCATGGAATTCTCCAGGCCAGAATACTGCTGTGGGGCTTGTTCCTTACATGGGATGAGAGTAGGGGTGTGTCCAGGGTCAGGCTGGAGGCGTGGCTTAGGTGGTTTGCCCACCCCTTCAGTGGCGCTGTGTGCAAGCAGTATGCACAGTGCTCTGCTTTTGTTCCTTACCCTCTACTTTTACTCTGGGCTCTCCAAAAGTGGCAATTGGACTTTTTGACCTCTTTGTACCTTTTGTCCAGAATTTGCCCTAAGTATGCTTGCATGAAGTTAATTACTGAACTGATAGTTTCCTTGTATTTTGTTGCTTGAGGATAAGTGTGTCCAGGTGCAAGCATTGAGGCTCTGCAGCAAAGGGTCCCAGATTCCATCCTGTCTCACTTTTAGGTAAGTGTACACATATTTAACTTATATGCAGAGTACATCATGAGGAACGCTGGGCTGGAAGAAGCACAAGCTGGAATCAAGATTGCCAGGAGAAATATCAATAACCTCAGATATGCAGATGACACCACCCTTATGGCAGAAAGTGAAGAGGAACAAAAAAGCCTCTTGATGAAAGTGAAAGAGGAGAGTGTAAAGTTTGACTTGAAGCTCAACATTCAGAAAACGAAGGTCATGGCATCTGGTCCCACCACTTCATGGGAAATAGATGGGGAAACAGTGGAAACAGTGTCAGACTTTATTTTTTTGGGCTCCAAAATCACTGCAGATGCTGATTGCAGCCAGGAAATTAAAAAGACGCTTACTTCTTGGAAGGAAAGTTATGACCAGCCTAGATAGCATATTAAAAAGCAGAGACGTTACTTTGCCAACCAAGGTCCGTCTAGTCAAGGTTATGGTTTTTCCCGTGGTCATGTATGGATGTGAGAGTTGGATTGTGAAGAAAGCTGATTGCCGAAGAATTGATGCTTTTGAACTGTGGTGTTGGAGAAGACTCTTGAGAGTCCCTTGGACTGCAAGGAGATCCAACCAGTCTATGCTAAAGGAGATCAATCCTGGGTGTTCATTGGAAGGACTGATGCTGAAGCTGAAACTGCAATACTTTGGCCACCTCATGTGACGAGTTGACTCACTGGAAAAGAGTCTGATGCTAGGAGGGATTGGGGGTGGGAGGAGATGGGGACGACAGAGAATGAGATGGCTGGATGGCATCACCGACTCGATGGACATGAATTTGAGTGAACTCCGGGAGTTGGTGATAGACAGGGAGGCCTGGTGTGCTGTGACTCATGGGGTCGCAAAGAGTTGGACACGACTGAGCGACTGAACTTAACTGACACATATTTAGGATTGTTATGTCTTCTTGATAAATTGACCACCTTTATCTCAGAAAGAAAAATACACATTGGCGCATCTTAATCAAATTATGGAAATTGTATGAGAAAGAAAGTATGAAAATATTAAACATAGCCAATACTGATAAAGAACTTTAAGAGTGCTCAGACTTTTTGTCAGAAATTTTGCAGTCTCTCTTTATCTCTGGCAATACTTCTTATCTTTGTCAGATACTAATATAGCTGCTCCATGTTTCCTGTTCATGTTTATATGGTTTTCATTTTCCATCTGCATTTTTAGATTTAAAAATGCACATCTTGTATATAGCTGGGGTATGCTTTTACAACAATATGACAATCTCTGCCTTTTTTCATTTTATATAATTTACATTTCATATAATTAAAATTTTATATGAGTTTCAGTATAGTGGGATTTGCTCCTTTTCACTTGCTATTTGTCCTCTCTTTTTTGCTGTTTCCTTTTCCTTGTTTGTGGCTTTCTTTTGGATTAACTGAATACTTATAAGGATTTCATTTTACTTTCACAATTGGGCTTATTATTTTTATGTATTTTGCTTTATTATGAATTGCTATATTGCTTGAAATTTTGAATTAAAAAAACTTGAAAAAATAATGTTTATGTTTATCAGTGTACTTACTGTTTCTAATGGTTCTCATCCCGTTGCGTAGGTTAGGGTTGGTGCACTATGGCCTACTACATGATTTCGTATATAAAATTTTATTGCAGTTCCACCACACTTGTTTATTTATATACTGTGCATGATTGCTTTCATGTTGCAAAGGCAGAGTTGAGTACTTGCAACAGAATCTTGCAAAGCCTAAAGAATTTGCTATTTAGTAACACTTTGTGTGACATGTTTGCTGACTTCTAGTGCTTTCGACTGAGCGACTTCACTTTCACTTTTCACTTTTCACTTTTATGCATTGGAGAAGGAAATGGCAACCCACTCCAGTGTTCTTGCCTGGAGAATCCCAGGGACAGGGGAGCTTGGTGGGCTGCCGTCTATGGGGTCACACAGAGTCAGACACGACTGAAGTGACGCAGCAGCAGCAGTGCTTTTGAACTGTGGTGTTGAAGAAGACTCTTAAGAGTCCCTTGGACTGCAAGGAGATCCAACCAGTCCATTCTAAAGGAGATCAGTCCTGGGTGTTCATTGGAAGGACTGATGCTAAAGCTTAAACTCCAATACTTTGGCCACTTCATGCGAAGAGTTGACTCACTGGAAAAGACTCTGATGCTAGGAGGGATTGGGGGCAGGAGGAGAAAGGGATGACAGAGAATGAGATGGCTGGATGGCATCACCGACTCAATGGACGTGAGTCTGAGTGAACTCTGGGAGTTGGTGATGGACAGGGAGGCCTGGCATGCTGTGATTCATGGGGTCGCAAAGAGTCGGACAAGACTGAGCGACTGAACTGAATTGAACTGGGTGTAGGTTCAAACTTTAACCATTTTCTTTTTGCATGAAGAATTTCCTTTAACAATAATTTCTGTAGTACAGACTAGGTGTCTAATGGTTTACTGTCCTACCTACGGGGTAGAGATATTTTCTCCTGTCTCTTCCCCAGTTTCAATGGATCCTTCTCCATACCCTGGAGATGATAGCCTTTGATGTCCTTCACTTGGAGTCTTACAGCTTTTGTTCCACAGGGTAGAATGATTTAGCAGGGCTAACTGACTTACTTGTTTTCATTGATGGGCTGTCCCAATCTTTGTCATAATCACTTTATGAAAGTCTGAAAAGAAGAAACTACAAGGGGCTGTGAACTCCTGTGTCTGTGGATCCCAGGAGTTCTATATTTTCACTCTCACCCACACTTGGTCTTTGTTACTTTGCAAAAAATTGTAGCTTACCCACCTGTATCAGTTCAGTTCAGTTCAGTTCAGTCGCTAAGTCGTGTCTGACTCTTTGCAACCCCATGAATCACAGCACTCAGGCCTCCCTGTCCATCACCAACTCCTGGAGTTCACTCAAACTCATGTCCGTCTAGTTGGCGATGCCATCCAGCCATCTCATTCTCTGTGGTCCCCGTCTCCTCCCACCCCCAATCCCTCCTAGCATCAGAGTCTTTTCCAGTGAGTCAACTCGTCGCATGAGGTGGCCAAAGTATTGGAGTTTCAGCTTTAGCATCAGTCCTTCCAATGAACACCCAGAACTGATCTCCTTTAGAATGGACTGGTTGGATCTCCTCACAGTCCAAGGGACTCTCAAGAGTCTTCTCCAACACCACAGTTCAAAAGCATCAATTATTCGGTGATCAGCTTTCTTCACAATCCAACTCTCACATCCATACATGACCACGGGAAAAACCATAGCCTTGACTAGACGGACCTTTTTTGGCAAAGCAATGTCTCTGCTTTTAAATATTTAAATTTATCTATCTATCTAGATTACCCACCTGTATGATGGTACCTATTACTCTTGTGTTCTATTCCAAGTGAGTAAGGGCTCATGGCCTACTTATTGGAGATGCTTGTCTTTCCTTAGAATGTACTGATAGTTTGTTGTCATGAAACTTCAGGTTTCTGATAGGTTCAAGAAAGAGTGTGGTTCTATAGTTTTTCTCTTGTCAGGGCTGAAGCAATGCTCTTCCCTAATGTCTACAACCTAAACAGCACATGCTAGAAGCCTCATTATTTCTTCAAATATACTTTTTTTTTTTATTCTCTTTTATTTCTCCTTTCCTTCTAGGACTCTAATAATATGCATGGCAGTAAAGTTAGTGTTGTTTCCTAGGTCACTTTTTCATTCTTTATTTCTCTGTGCTTCATCTTGGGTAGTTTCTATTGCTATATCTTTATTTCCTTGCTCTTCTCTTCTGTAGTATCTAATTTATCAGTCCTGCTCATTGAACTTTTTGATGCTTCCTTAATTTCTCATTTATTTGCACAGTCCATTTATTTTCATACATTTTTAATACCTTCTTTTTCAAAAATTGTAATACTTAATATAATTTATATATAATTTTTATCCTTTTAATGTGTTCAGTTCAGTGAGTTCTAAAGTGTGTGTGTGTATATATATAAATAGAGAGAGGGAAAGGGAGAAGGAGAGGGAGAGAGAGAGAGAAAAATTAAAAAATGGTATACCACATCAGTCAAGAAACACTTTCATAAATTAAGAATATTCCTATTACCTCTGGAACCAAAAATATTTTAAGTATCTCAAAAGTTTTCTTCTTCCCTTTTGCAGCAAATTTCCTGTCTCCATCACAAGTTCTTGGCAACCTCTGATCTGTTTTTTTGTTGTTACAGTTTTACATTTTCAGGCATTTTATATGCAGGGGATAATTCAGTGTGTAGTCTTACATGTCTGGGTCCTTTTACTTAACATGATGCCTTAGAGATTTACTAATATTATTACATTTATTAGTGATTCATTTATTATTATAACCATTTTAATGTCCTTGTATACTAATTTCAACATTTCTGTGACTACTGTGTCTTTTCTAATTTTTGGGAAATGCATCACATATTCCTTTTATTTTTCATGTCTTACAATTTATCATTAGAGCCCACACATTGTGAAGTTTACGTGATTGATTCATTGTGTGGGTTCCACTCACTTATAGAATGTTGGCCTTTTTTCCTAGAGGGAACTTATAATTCTGGCATGGCAATTTCATTCTTTCAAAGCCTATTTTGAAGGCTTTTTAAAGTCATGCATATTGTAGCCCTGCTACTGAGACTTAGTCCTGAAATTAAGATGCTGATATTTGGGATATTTACTTAAATCTTCATGGATTCAGCAAAGTCTCAATTATGGTTTGTATCATCTTTGATGATTCTCAGACTTTTCTTAGCTCTTAGAATTGTTGCTTGCAATTCTCCAGAAAATTTTCTTTCCTTGGAAGTTATTAAGACCAAGTTATTCACTTGGTCTATTTTACTGTATAAATGCATAGCTTAATATATGGCCAAAGATTCAAAAGCAAAAAATTTGTGCACATTTTACCCTGTGTGCCTTGCTTGCCCTTGATACTCTGTTCTTTAAGTTCCCACCACCTTGGTATCTCTGTCTCATCTTCTCATTGAGAGACCACTGGTTTCTGTTTGTATCCCACTCCATGAGCCATGGTCTAGCAATTGCTTAAATACAGAAATCTGGGGTGATTATAGGGCTAACTTTATTTTCTCCCTTCTCTCAAGGATTTTAGTTATGTATTATGCGTTTTCCAGTGTCTGAAAAGAATTAATATATGTTTCTCCAGTTTTCTAATTGCTTTATAGAAGGAGACATCCCTCATGACCTAAAACAAAAGTCCTATATTTTGAAAAACAGAATTATTTTGTAATGTAATTTCTTATTTTATTTAAATGGTCTGTACTTCTTATATCATATGTGCATATTCTTTTACAGTTTCTACCAAAGGTTTTAAAGGTTTGTCTTTCACATGTAAGTACTTATTATTTTGATTTCTGTGCAATGTGTCAATCTCTTCTTTTTTCCTTTATGTATTAACAATTATCCTAGCACAGTTTTTGAATAATTAACCCTCTATTTGATATTCTGCAATGACACATAGAACATATATCAGATTTCTACCTTTAATGGGGTCTGTTTCTCATTTTTTAAATGTTATAAATGTTATCATCTAATTTTCTCTAGACTTTGCATATCTGAGGCCATTGTTTGTGGCTTCTCTATATTCTTGCTCATAATGACTAGTTTTCTCATTTATTTTTGTGTGTTTTTTATTCTGATTTCATGATTTTAACGTCACCCATGACAGTTCTTTGAGTTTTATGTTTTAAATAGTTGGTTCTGAAATTATTTAAATATATTTCTGCCCTACTCCTTGGACACTGACAACCCAGGATATTTAAAATTTTCAACTCGGGTTTGAATTATAACTCCAAACTCGTATGAGTATGTATTTAATGTGAGTCATTCCTTTTTTTTTTTATTCTTATTGGAGGCTAATTATTTTACAATATTATATTGGTTGGTTTTGCCATACATTGACATGAATCCGCCCCCGGTGTACATGAGCTCCCCCTCCCGAACCCCCCTCCCACCTCCCTCCTCCCCTTATCCTCCCTCTGGGTCATACCCACATACCAGACCCGAGCATCCTGTAACATGCATCGACCCTGAACTGGCGATTCGTTTCACGTATGATAATATACATGTTTCAATGCCATTCTCCCAAACCATCCCACCCTCACCCTCTCCCACAGAGTCCCAAAGACTGTTCTATACATCTGTGTCTCTTCTGCTGTCTCGTATACAGGGTTATCATTTGCATCTTTCTAAATTCCATATATATGCGTTAGTATATTGTATTGGTGTTTTTCTTTCTGGCTTACTTGACTCTGTATAATAGGCTCTAGTTTCATCCACCTCATTAGAACTGGTTCAAATGCATTCTTTTTAATGGCTGAGTAATACTCCATTGTGTATATGTACCAAAGCTTTCTTATCCATTCGTCTGCAGATGGACATCTAGGTTGCTTCCATGTCCTGGCTATTATAAACAGTGCTGCAAGGAACATTGGAGTACATGTGTCTCTTTCAATTCTGGTTTCCTCGGTGTGTATGCCCAGGAGTGCGATTGCTGGATCATATGGCAGTTCTATTTCCAGTTTTTTGAGGAATCTCCACACTGTTCTCCCTAGTGGCTGTACTAGTTTGCATTCCCACCAACAGTGTAAGAGGGTTCCCTTCTCTCCGCACCCTCTCCAGCATTTATTGCATGTAGACTTTTGGATAGCAGCCATTCTGACTGGTGTGAAATGGTATCTCATTGTGGTTTTGATTTGCATTTCTCTGATTATGAGGGATGTTGAGCATTTTTTCATGTGTTTGTTAGCCATCTGTATGTCTTCTTTGGAGAAATGTCTGTTTAGTTCTTTGGCCCATTTTTTGATTGGGTCATTTATTTTTCTGGAATTGAGCTGCAAGAGCTGCTTATATATTTTGGAGATTAATCCTTTATCAGTTGCTTCATTTGCTATTATTTTCTCCCATTCTGAAGGTTGTCTTTTCACCTTGCTTATAGTTTCCTTTGCTGTGCAGAAGCTTTTGATTTTAATTAGGTCCCATTTGTTTGTTTTTGCTTTTGTTTCCAATATTCTGGGAGGTGGGTCTGGGAGGATCCTGCTGTGATTTATGTCAGAGAGTGTTTTGCCTACGTTCTCCTCTAGGAGTTTTATAGAATCTGGTCTTTCATTTAGCTCTCTAATCCATTTTGAGTTTATTTTGGTGTATGGTGTTAGGAAGTGTTCTAGTTTCATTCTTTTACAAGTGGCTGACCAGTTTTCCCAGCACCACTTGTTAAAGACACTGTCTTTTCTCCACTTTATATTCTTGCCTCCTTTGTCAAAGATAAGGTGTCCATAGGTGCGTGGATTTATCTCTGGGCTTTCTATTTTGTTGCATTGATCTATATTTCTGTCTTTATGCCAGTACCATACTGTCTTGATGACTGTGGCTTTGTAGTAGAGCCTGAAGTCCGGCAGGTTGATTCCCCCAGTTCCATTTTTCTTCCTCAAGATTGCTTTGGCTATTCGAGGCTTTTTTTGTATTTCCATACAAATTGTGAGATTATTTGTTCTAGTTCTGTGAAAAATATCGTTGGTAGCTTGATAGGGATTGCATTGAATGTATAAATTACTTTGGGTAGTATACACATTTTCACAATATTTATTCTTCCAATCCACGAACACGGTATATTTCTCCATCTATTAGTGTCCTCTCTGATTTCTTTCACTAGTGTTTTATAGTTTTCTATGTACAAGTCTTTTGTTTCCTTAGGTAGATATATTCCTAAGTATTTAATTCTTTTCATTGCAGCAGTGAATGGAATAGTTTCCTTAATTTCTCTTTCTATTTTCTCATTATTAGTGTATAGGAATGCAAGTGATTTCTGTGTGTTGATTTTATATCCTGCAACTTTACTGTATTCATTGATTAGCTCTAGTAGTTTTCTGGTAGAGTCTTTAGGGTTTTCTGTGTAGAGGATCATGTCATCAGCGAACAGTGAACGTTTTACTTCTTCTTTTCCAATTTGTATTCCTTTTATGTCTTTTTCTGCTCTGATTGCTGTAGCCAAAACTTCCAGAACTATGTTGAATAGTAGTGGTGAGAGTGGGCACCCTTGTCTTGTTCCTGACTTTAGGGGAAATGCTTTCAGTTTTTCACCACTGAGAATAATGTTTGCTGTGGGTTTGTCATATATAGCTTTTATTATGTTGAGATATGTCCCTTCTATTCCCACTTTCTGGAGGGTTTTTATCATAAATGGATGTTGAATTTAGTCGAAGGCTTTCTCTGCATCTATTGAGATAATCATATGATTTTTCGGTTTGTTAATGTGGTATATTACGTTGATTGATTTGCAGATATTGAAGAATCCTTGCATTCCTGGGATAAAGCCCACTAGGTCATGATGTATGATCTTCTTAATGTGTTGTTGGATTGTGATTGCTAGAATTTTGTTAAGGATTTTTGCATCTATGTTCATCAGTGATATTGGCCTGTAGTTTTCTTTTTTTGTGAGATCTTAACCAGGTTTTGGGATTAGTGTGATGGTGGCCTCATAGAATGAGTTTGGAAGTTTCCCTTCCTCAGCAATTTTCTGGAGGAGTTTGAGTAGAATAGGTGTTAGCTCTTCTCTAAATTTTTGGTAGAATTCAGCTGTGAAGCCGTCTGGACCTGGGCTTTTGTTTGCTGGAAGATTTCTGATTACAGCCTCTCGTTCCGTGCTTGTGATGGGTCTGTTTTTCTATTTCTTCCTGGTTCAGTTTTGGAAAGTTGTACTTTTCTAGGAATTTTTCCATTTCTTCCAGGTTATTCATTTTATTGCCATATAATTGATGATAGTATTCTCTAATGATCCTTTGTATTTCTGTGTTGTCGGTTGTGATCTCTCCATTTTCATTTCTAATTTTATTGATTTGGTTCTTCTCCCTTTGTTTCTTGATGAGTCTGGCTAGTGGTTTGTCAATTTTATTTACCTTCTCAAAGAACCAGCTTTTGGCTTTGTTGATTTTTGCTATGGTCTCTTTTGTTTCTTTTGCATTTATCTCTGCCCTAATTTTTATGATTTCTTTCCTTCTACTAACCCTGGGGTTCTTCATTTCTTCCTTTTCTAGTTTCTTTAGATGTAGGGTTAGGTTATTTAGTTGACTTTTTTCTTGTTTCTTGAGGTGTGCCTGTATTGTTATGAACTTCCCCCTTAGCACTGCTTTTACAGTGTCCCAGAGGTTTGGGGTTGTTGTGTTTTCATTTTCATTCATTTCTATGCATATTTTGATTTCTTTTTTGATTTCTTCTACGATTTGTTCATTATTTAGCAGCGTGTTGTTCAGCCTCCATATGTTGGCATTTTTAATGGTTTTTCTCCCGTAATAGAGATCTAATCTTACTGCATTGTGGTCAGAAAAGATGCTTGGAATGATTTCAATTTTTTGAATTTACCAAGGCTAGATTTATGGCCCAGGACGTGATCTATCCTGGTAAATGTTCCGTGTGTGCTTGAGAAAAAGGTGAAATTCATTGTTTTGGGGTGAAATGTCCTATTAGATCTATTAGGTCTAACTGGTCTATTGTATCATTTAAAGTTTGTGTTTCCTTGTTAATTTTCTGTTTAGTTGATCTATCCATAGATGTAAGTGGGGTATTAAGATCTCCCACTATTATTGCATTGCTGTTAATTTCCCCTTTCATACTTGTTGGTAATTGTCTTACATATTGCGGTGCTCCTATCTTGGGTGCATAAATATTTAGAATTGTTATATCTTCTTCTTGGATTGATCCTTTGATCATTATGTAGTTTCCTTCTTTGTCTCTTTTCACAGCCTTTGTTTTAAAGTCTATTTTATCTGATATGAGTATTGCTACTCCTGCTTTCTTTTGGTCTCTATTTGCATGGAATATCTTTTTCCAGCCCTTCACTTTCAGTCTGTATGTGTCCCTCGTTTTGAGGTGGGTCTCTTGTAGACAACATATATGGGGTTCTTGTGTTTGTATCCATTCAGCCAGCCTTTGTCTTTTGGTTGGGGCATTCAACCCATTTACGTTTAAGGGAATTATTGATAAGTATGATCCCGCTGCCATTTTCTTTATTGCTTTGGGTTCGAGTTTATACACGCTTTCTGTGTTTCCTGTCTAGAGAAGATCCTTTGGCATTTGTTGGAGAGCTGGTTTGGTGATGCTGAATTCTCTCAGCTTTTGCTGGTCTGTAAAGCTTTTGATGTCTCCTTCATATTTGAATGAGATCCTTGCTGGGTACAGTAATCTGGGCTGTAGGTTATTTTCTTTCATCACTTTAAGTATGTCTTGCCATTCCCTCCTGGCCTGAAGAGTTTCTGTTGAAAGATCAGCTGTTATCCTTATGGGAATCCCCTTGTGTGTTATTTGCTGCTTTTCCCTTGCTGCTTTTAATATTTGTTCTTTGTGTTTGATCTTTGTTAATTTGGTTAATATGTGTCTTGGAGTATTTCGCCTTGGGTTTATCCTGTTGGGGGCTCTCTGGGTTTCTTGGACTTGGGTGATTATTTCTTTCCCCATTTTAGGGAAGTTTTCAACTATTATCTCCTCAAGTATTCTCTCATGGTCTTTCATTTTGTCTTCTTCTTCTGAGACTCCTATGATCCGAATGTTGGAGCGTTTAACATTGTCCCAGAGGTCTCGAATATTGTCCTCATTTCTTTTAATTCGTTTTTCTTGTTTCCTCTCTGTTTCATTTATTTCTACAATTCTATCTTCTAGCTCGCTTATCCTGTCTTCTGCCTCTCTTATTCTACTCTTTGTTCCCTCCAGAGTGTTTCTGATCTCATCTATTGCATTATTCATTGTATATTGACTCTTTTTTATTTCCTCTAAGTCCTTATTAAACCTTTCTTCCATCTTCTCAATCCTTTTCTCCAGGTTATTTATCTGTAACTCCATTTTGCTTTCAAGATTTTGAATCATTTTCACCATAAAATTCGAAATTCTTTATCAGGTAGATTCCCTATATCTTCCTCTTTTGTTTGTGTTGGTGGGCATTTATCTTGTTCCTTTACTTGCTGGGTATTTCTCTGCCTCTTCATCTTGCTTATATTGCTTTGCTTGGGGTGGCCTTTCCCTCTTCTGGCCGTTTGTGGAGTTCTCTTTATTATGTAGTTTCCTCGCTGTGTGTGGGGTTGGACGGGTGACTTGTCAAGGTTCCCTGGTTAGGGAAGCTTGTGTCGGTGTTCTGGTGTGTGGAGCTGGATTTCTTCTCTCTGGAGTGCAGTGTAGTGTCCAGTAATGAGTTATGAGATGTCAGTGGGTTTGGAGTGACTTTGGGCAGCCTGTATATTGAAACTCAGGGCTATTTTCCTGTGTTGCTGGACAATTTGCGTGGTATGTCTTGCTCTGGAACTTGTTGACCCTTGGGTGGTGCTTGGTTTTAGTGTAGGTATGGAGGCGTTTGATGAGCTCCTATCGATTAATGTTCCCTGGAGTCAGGAGTTCTCTGGTGTTCTCAGGATTCGGGCTTAAGCCTCTTGCCTCTGGTTTTTGGTCTTATTCTTGGAGTAGTCTCTACACTTCTCTATCTGTCATTTCCAAGGTGGTTCCCTCTGTTTTAGCTTCTGTTTGCTGGTCTCTTCAGTGTCTAATTTCCGTCCTGATACTAGGGGTGAGTGGACACTTTTTAAGGCTCAGTTGTTCAGTCCTGTTCTGGGAAGGGAGGAACGCTGCAGACAAATATTTCTGGCGTCTGTGGGGAGTGCTCGCAGCCTCGGCCACACTGGGTTTGCCCCCGCTCACAGCGAGTGTGTTGTCCCAGTCTACACTGCACAGGCTCTAGGTTGCTCTGCTGGGAACTGCCCGAGGCCGGCGCTAGGTTGTATTCACTTCCCAGGTCTGAGCGTCTCAAGTTCAGTTTCTCGGGTACTCCACAAAGGTGCAGACTTGGCTGGGTCTGCGTTTTTTGCCTTCCCCGGTCCGAGCAGCTCAGGTGACCAGGTGTTTGTCGAGCGCGGTCGCTGCGACTTATCGCCTCCCCAGTCCCTGCCACTCGGTTTTCTGGGTGTACAACCAGCTCACCTTCTCAGGTGGATATCGACCGGCCCGAGCCCAAGAAGTCTTGATTAGCAACAAGCCTGCCTGCAGTTTGTATCGGATGCCTTTCTGGTGCCGCGGTTGCCCCCTCCGCCTCTGGCTGACCTCCCTGCCTGTCTCGGTGGGGGATGGGGTATAGGCCAACCGAGCCGGCTCGCTCTGCTCAGCCCTTTGTTCTGTGAGCGGGGCTGGCGAAGTCTTAGGTTAGAGCTTTCCGCCTTTTCATGGGGAAGCTATCCCAGTCTGCTTTGCTATCCCCTGTTAGTTCTCTCAGACTGTTCTCGAGGCAGTCAAGCCCAGTCCTCTCTCTAAGCAGTTCGGCCGGCTCCTCCCTGCCCAGCCCCCGCATGCTAATGTATATGCAGGTGTCTGCACTGCTTCTCCGCTGGGAGTTACCATTTGGCGGGTAATGAGTGGGTTTTAATTATTTCTTTCTTTTTCCTCCCGGTTATGTGGCCCTCTGAGGTTCCAAGGCTTGCTACAGAGTAGCCAGTGAGAGTGTTTCCTGGTGTTTGGAAACTTCTCTCTTTTTAAAGCCTCCCTTCCGGGGACGGAGCTCCATCCTTACCTCTTTTTTCTCGCTTTTTATCTTTTATGTTTTTTCCTACCTCCTTTCGAAGACAATGGGCTGCTTTTCTGGGTGCCTGATGTCCTCTGCCAGCATTCAGAAGTTGTTTTGTGGACTTTACTCTGCGTTCAAATGTTCTTTGATGAATTTGTGGGGGAGAGAGTGGTCTTGCCATCCTTTTCCTCCACCATTTTGGTCCTTCCTAAGCTCAGAACTGATGCTTTTGTACTGTGGTGTTGGAGAAGACTCTTCCTGGTCTGTATGGAGATCAAACCAGTCGATTCTAAAGGAAATCTGTCCTGAATATTCATTGGAAGGACTGATGCTGAAGTTGAATCTCCAATACTTTGGCCACCTGATGTGAGGAACTGACTCATTGGAAAAGATCCCTGATTCTGGGAAAGATTGAAGGTGGGAGAAGGGGATGACAGAGGATGAGATGGTTGGATGGCATCAGCAACTCGATGGACATGAGTTTGAGCAAGCTGCGGAAGTTGGTGATGGACAGGAAATCCTGGCACACTGCATTCCATGGGGTTGCAAAGAGTCAGACACGATTGAGCAACTGAACTGAACTGAACATTAAAAAAATGAGAGTCAGAGGTACACAGCAGTAGATGAACCAGTCAACTAACCATTTAGGAGTTGTGGGCAGGGGAAACATGTGGACTTCACTTATTAGCAAGAATAAAATATCACCATGATAATTTTAATAAAAACATCTCTTTCTTAACACTTTGTGGAAATTACCTTTTCTATCCAAATTATGCTTTATCAATGTTGGGGCTTAATTGTTCAGTCCTGTCTGATTCTTTGTGATCCCATGGACTGTAGCCCACCAGGCTCCTCTGTCCATGGGGGTTCTCCAGGCAAGAATACTGGAGTAGATTGCCATGCCATCCTCCAGGGGATCTTCCCAATCCAGGAATTGAACCCAGGTCTCCCATATTGCAGGCGAATTCTTTACCAACAGAGCCACCAGGGAAGTATGCTTTATCAATATGTATTCTCAAATTGCTTATTTACATGTTTAAAAACATGCACTTTAAAAAATTTCAAAGTGTATATTTTACACGGAAAAGGTCTTGTCATTTAATATGAAAAGGTACAATTAAGTTGGTTTCTCAAAGATGTTGGTTCAGAAAACAAAAAGTGCTAAGAAGTCAAATAATGAAAAGCAACAATCACAATCATAAAGCGATATCAATTTATATCAAAATTCAGGCAGGTAACCAATGCTAATAAAGTCACAAATGCTACTTCCCAACATTCTATTAGATATTCCTAAAGCTTTACCAACTAACATATTCATGGGTTAATTACAGTCACATATAAAATAGTTTCTAAATGGGTTGTTTTATTCAAAGTCATGATTCATGACCCAAAACAGAACTAAATTTCTAAACCTAAAACAGTACTATTAAACTTCACTTTAAAAAATTTACCATAATCTCCTCTTTCTAACAGAGTATATGACTTTCTTGAAAGGAATGATTACCTGTGTCTCTGTTAGTGACTTAGAAATAAGAGAAGGCCACTTGGAATTACCCAATATGTGACCTTATTCAAACTTTCCACAGTACCTGCTTCCCACATTATAACTTGATGGAAATAAGAATGTGGTGAAAATTAAAGTGAAAGTCTGTTCAAGGTTATGAGAAAGCAAAAGAATTCTGTACTATATAATAATTGCTTTTTATTCTCCACTGTCTTTTACAGAAACCACAAGAATTTTGCAAAAGTTTCAAGTGGAAAAACCACTGGAAGATCAACTCTTTAGGACATACAAATTGCTGCTTTCTCAGGTGGTAAAAGGAAATTAAGAAAAGAATTACCGTGGGAAAAGCCATGTATCATGGTGAATAAAATTTACCTATCAACAGTCTGAATAATGTATGTCAACTGTTTGTGCACAGTGCCTGATTTTGTATGAAATAACTGGGAAGAAAATGTCAATTTTTAAGAATTAGACATGCAAACAAAGTAACAACTTTATAACAAAGTCAGAGTTTTACAATTTTATTTTGTGTGACTAATGGAGTAAAGAATTATTATAAGGAAGTGTTATTCTTTTCTAAATATAGTAATAACCAAATGAATTTAATTTCTTTGACTTCTTTGCCCCCTAAGCTAGGACCTAATGGTCTATGAATATTTAATAAGCAATGAAATAACATGGTTCATGTGATTCTAATACAGTGAAAGAACAAGGATAAATTTGAAGACTTAGCTTAGAACCTATTATTATGGAATATGTAAAGGGAGCATTTGTTATTAGAATTTCAATGGCTCAAAGATCAAGCAATGCCAAGGGTAAAATGTTCCTCAAACGGGGTTAGTTCTCTCCAAGTCCATACCATACAAACACACTTAAATTAAAAATATAGATTCTTGTCAATATTCTGAATACTTGTTTTCAGACAAAGCAAAACAAGCACAGATTTCCAAGAATCAATGTAAAAACACTCTTCCCACTTTCAAGTGTATCTAAATATGCAAACAAAAATGTTACTTTGTATGTGAGTGTTTGATGTCATATAGACATGCGCTGGGCTGGAAGAAGCACAAGCTGGAATCAAGATTGCCGGGAGAAATATCAATAACCTCAGATATGCAGATGACACTACCCTTATGGCAGAAAGTGAAGAGGAACTCAAAAGCCTCTTGATGAAAGTGAAAGAGGAGAGTGAAAAGGTTGGTTTGAAGCTCAACATTCAGAAAACAAAGATCATGGCATCTGGTCCCATCACTTCATGGGAAATAGATGGAAAAACAGTGGAAACAGTGTCAGACTTTGTTTTTTTGGGCTCCAAAATCACTGCAGATGGTGATTGCAGCCATGAAATTAAAAGACGCTTGCTCCTTGGAAGGAAAGTTATGACCAACCTTGATAGTATATTAAAAAGCAGAGACATTACTTTGCCAACCAAGGTCCGTCTAGTCAAGGCAATGGTTTTTCCCGTGGTCATGTATGGATGTGAGAGTTGGACTGTGAAGAAAGCTGATCGCCGAAGAATTGATGCTTTTGAACTGTGGTGTTGGAGAAGACTCTTGACAGTCCCTTGGACTGCAAGGAGATCCAACCAGTCCATTCTAAAGGAGATCAATCCTGGGTGTTCATTGGAAAGACTGATGCTAAAGCTGAAACTGCAATACTTTGGCCACCTCATGCGATGAGTTGAGTCACTGGAAAAGACTCTGATACTGGGAAATGTTGGGGGCGGGAGGAGAAGGGGACGACGGAGAATGAGATGGCTGGATGGCATCACCGACTCTGTGGACATGAGTTTGAGTGTACTCCGGGAGTTGGTGATAGACAGGGAGGCCTGGCGTGCTGTGATTCATGGGGTCGCGGAGAGTCGGACACGACTGAGCGACTGAACTGAACTGAACTGAGACATGTTTCTTTCTTTTCCTCATTTCTTTATTGGTTTAGAAAAAAACCTACTATGGCAAGACTTTGGTTTGGAGGAAAGAATGACAAAGGAAAACTAGAGTAAATGGAAAAACAACTTCAATAGTAGATGTGACAGAAGGATAGGTAGAGGGAGTAGCCACGAGAAGGAATTGGTAATGGAAAAAGGTAACTGAGAAATTCATTGGCCCACATTTATTCACATGGCTGTCACAGAAGTCCCAAGAAACAGAGTTAAGGAGGCAAAACTTGCAGTTCAAAACTGATGCTATTGCTTCCACCAGTATTCTATTGACCAAAGCAAGGCACATGTGCTGCGCTTATTCAGTTTAGTCGTGTCCCACTCTATAAGGCCCCATGGACTGTAGCCAGACGACTCTGTCCATGGGATTCTCAGGTAAGAATACTGAAATGGGTTGCCATGCCCACTTCCCAGGGCATCATCCCAACCCAGGATTCAAACCCAGGTCCTCTGCCTTGCAGGTGGATTCTTTATCATCTGAGTCACCAGGGAAGCCCATGAATACTGGAGTGGGTAGCCTATGCCTTCTCCAGGGGATCTTCTGGACCCAGGAATTGAACCAGGGTCTCCTGCATTGCAGGTGGATTCTTTACCAGCCGAGCTACCAAGGGAGCCCCAAAACAAGGCAAATAGCCTACCAGGCTTCTCCATCCATGGGATGCTACAGGTAAGAATACTGGAGTGGGTTACCATTTCCTTCTCCAGGGGATCTTCCCAACCCAGGGATCGAACCCGGGTCTCCTGCATTGGAGGTAGACACATTAACCTCTGAGCCACCAGGGAAGATCTAAACAAGGCAAAAGGATAGCCAATTCAGAGTGGGGAAATAGACTCTACAATTCACTAGAAAGACTTGCAAGATATATTGTAATGGGCATGTTTACAGGAAGGAGTGGAGAATTGGGGCCATCTGGGGAGCCATTTGTATAATTAATTTGCCACACTGCCTAACCAAAGAGATGAGATATAAAGCTGTATAATAAATTAAATAAAGCTTAATTTCCTTATTTGTAGATTTTTTAAAAATACAAATAACATTTCTAATCTTTTCTTTCTGGATCCCTTGAATCCCCCCATATCTTGTCTTTAATAACAAGTATTCAACTTAATTTATTTAAATGTAACAGAAAAAAAAAAAACTGAAAGCTTCTTCCAATAAAAAGATATTTTCCCTAAATCTCTAAGGTTAAGAAAATAATCCAGTAATGTTCTTTGTAAACCATGTTTCTATTTAAAACAATAGATTGATTTCAATGTATTGATTGAATACATTGAAAAATGAAGCCAAAAATCTCACAATTTTTCCCACCATCCCATAGGTAACCTCCTGTATTGGTGAGTTATTTTATATATGTTTTATATAAAATTCTTGTTTGTAACTTTCACATTCTGTTCCATAAGTATAATATGCACAGTTGTTTGATACTTGTCCATATTTCAATGAATTCTGTACTTACAACTGAGATTTTAATCCTGATAACAGTTCCTGAACTCTATTAAGTTTGTTTCTTAATTTGACTGAATTTTATCGCAAATATTATTTTTGCTTTTTCCCCAAGAAGTATATATGGATGTTTTATACCTTGGGTTCTTTCCTGGTTAGAAATATGTCTCTGCTGTCCTAGTAACAAATTGAATCTAGAGTAGGCATAATATTTCCGGC
Source organism: Moschus berezovskii (assembly GCF_049115385.1). Taxonomy (NCBI): domain Eukaryota; kingdom Metazoa; phylum Chordata; class Mammalia; order Artiodactyla; family Moschidae; genus Moschus; species Moschus berezovskii. Next base: position 61,453,242 of record NC_142477.1, read on the forward strand.
CACAATTTTTCTCAAAATTTTACTGGTATTGATTTATTATCATTTGGCTTTAAATATAGCTTGGAGGAAGTTGAGGAGACCCTGATTTAGTTGCTATTGTTTGTTTGTTTTCCTTTTAGACTAGGTATTATCTTTTCCTTTATCATTTTGTATGAAGGAAGATAATTTCTGTGATGAAATTTCAAACTACATTTTTTTTATATCATAAGAAGCTATTTCCCACTTTGTATTCTATACAACTTACTGGCCATACACTCACACTCTAGTCTAAGAACTGATAAAGGCACAAGTACTAGATTCACAGGGTGAGGATTTGATCTGATGTCTTCACATAAAATTCAAAAGAAGGATGGAGTGAATATTTATGGTCATTGCTTACTTATGGAACTTGGCATAATTTTCTCTCCTCCTGTAATACAAGTGCATACCTATCATCTGCTAAATAAGTAACTGAGTATATTTTAGGTCATTTTTTGGTCAAGGTCTGTGTCATTAATCTAAATAAGCATTATGAATCTGGATTACTTTCATCAACCCCTCAATGATGCACTATACCTAAATATTCAGTCCTTTTATTCTTTCTTATTTATTTTCTAAATTATGAAAGAATGATAGCACATTTACAAGAGACTTAGAAAATAGAGAACAAAATAACATATAATTCCATTATATATTAACAATTATTTTTAAGTAGATGAATTAAGATTTTTAGTTGGGCTCTCAACATCACACTCTCAAAAATCAATAGAATGAATAGACAGAAAAGCAGAAGCATAAAGTAGACCTGAAAAGCATTATGAACCTATTCAATATAAGATTTATACAATTTTCACATAACATCAGGATACAACTTCTATTCAATTTCCAGTAGACTATAAACCAGAAGACACTGGAACATATCCAAGGACATAAAACAAGGTGCAAAAATTTCATCTTCTAAAGGTATTGAAATCATACAGAGTCTATTCTGTCACTGGAATTATATTAAAAATCAATACCAAAAAAATTTGAAAATAACTTCATATTTTCAAGTGGAATGTGACATTTTACCGAGAGATCTTTTGATTTAGCCACTTCTTATATTTTATTTAACATGCTCCATTTACTTCCCAATACTGATTAAAAGACTGCTACTTTAAATAACTTTCCATGAAACTGTACATTTTATGATATTGCCTGCTCAACAATATGCCTTATTTCTATTTGAAATTTGATTTATATTTTAAATTTGTAATAATTTGTTTGACAACACTAAAATATATATGTTTCGAAATATGTTAGACTTGATGTAGAAAGGAACCTATTGTAATGCATAAAAAGATATATAAAACATAATAAGTATCTAAAATTAAGTAAAGGAAGAGAAGGGGTATAAATGACCAGAACCATAATTTAATAGGAGTAGTGAAAGATCCAAGCCTGAAATTTCCCTGGGGACATCTCTGGATATACTGATGAAAAAGTGAGGTATTCACCAGACAGATAAAGAGTGACAAATCCTAGAGTCTGAAAATGATGAGATGCTAGATTGGAGATTCCTAAATAAAGATAGGGACACAGAAGGTATTGATACTAGGGAAAAAAATAGTGTTAAAGAAGGATAATTTCCTAGATCAGCTTCTTCTATAGATGTAGAAAAAGAAAAAGTAAGATCTCTCTTAAGAATGACTCACATTAAGATGGCAGAGGAATAGGACAGCGAGACCACTCTCTCCCCCACAAATTCATCAAAAGAACATTTGAACACGGAGTAAAGTCCACAAAACAACTTCTGAATGCTGGCAGAGGACATCAGGCACCCAGAAAAGCAGCCCATTGTCTTCGAAAGGAGGTAGGAAAAAACATAAAAGATAAAAAGCGAGAAAAAAGAGGTAAGGATGGAGCTCCGTCCCCGGAAGGGAGGCTTTAAAAAGAGAGAAGTTTCCAAACACCAGGAAACACTCTCACTGGCTACTCTGTAGCGAGCCTTGGAACCTCAGAGGGCCACATAACCGGGAGGAAAAAGAAAGAAATAATTAAAACCCACTCATTACCCGCCAAATGGTAACTCCCAGCGGAGAAGCAGTGCAGACACCTGCATATACATTAGCATGCGGGGGCTGGGCAGGGAGGAGCCGGCCGAACTGCTTAGAGAGAGGACTGGGCTTGACTGCCTCGAGAACAGTCTGAGAGAACTAACAGGGGATAGCAAAGCAGACTGGGATAGCTTCCCCATGAAAAGGCGGAAAGCTCTAACCTAAGACTTCGCCAGCCCCGCTCACAGAACAAAGGGCTGAGCAGAGCGAGCCGGCTCGGTTGGCCTATACCCCATCCCCCACCGAGACAGGCAGGGAGGTCAGCCAGAGGCGGAGGGGGCAACCGCGGCACCAGAAAGGCATCCGATACAAACTGCAGGCAGGCTTGTTGCTAATCAAGACTTCTTGGGCTCGGGCCGGTCGATATCCACCTGAGAAGGTGAGCTGGTTGTACACCCAGAAAACCGAGTGGCAGGGACTGGGGAGGCGATAAGTCGCAGCGACCGCGCTCGACAAACACCTGGTCACCTGAGCTGCTCGGACCGGGGAAGGCAAAAAACGCAGACCCAGCCAAGTCTGCACCTTTGTGGAGTACCCGAGAAACTGAACTTGAGACGCTCAGACCTGGGAAGTGAATACAACCTAGCGCCGGCCTCGGGCAGTTCCCAGCAGAGCAACCTAGAGCCTGTGCAGTGTAGACTGGGACAACACACTCGCTGTGAGCGGGGGCAAACCCAGTGTGGCCGAGGCTGCGAGCACTCCCCACAGACGCCAGAAATATTTGTCTGCAGCGTTCCTCCCTTCCCAGAACAGGACTGAACAACTGAGCCTTAAAAAGTGTCCACTCACCCCTAGTATCAGGACGGAAATTAGACACTGAAGAGACCAGCAAACAGAAGCTAAAACAGAGGGAACCACCTTGGAAATGACAGATAGAGAAGTGTAGAGACTACTCCAAGAATAAGACCAAAAACCAGAGGCAAGAGGCTTAAGCCCGAATCCTGAGAACACCAGAGAACTCCTGACTCCAGGGAACATTAATCGATAGGAGCTCATCAAACGCCTCCATACCTACACTAAAACCAAGCACCACCCAAGGGTCAACAAGTTCCAGAGCAAGACATACCACGCAAATTGTCCAGCAACACAGGAAAATAGCCCTGAGTTTCAATATACAGGCTGCCCAAAGTCACTCCAAACCCACTGACATCTCATAACTCATTACTGGACACTACACTGCACTCCAGAGAGAAGAAATCCAGCTCCACACACCAGAACACCGACACAAGCTTCCCTAACCAGGGAACCTTGACAAGTCACCCGTCCAACCCCACACACAGCGAGGAAACTACATAATAAAGAGAACTCCACAAACGGCCAGAAGAGGGAAAGGCCACCCCAAGCAAAGCAATATAAGCAAGATGAAGAGGCAGAGAAATACCCAGCAAGTAAAGGAACAAGATAAATGCCCACCAACACAAACAAAAGAGGAAGATATAGGGAATCTACCTGATAAAGAATTTCGAATTTTATGGTGAAAATGATTCAAAATCTTGAAAGCAAAATGGAGTTACAGATAAATAACCTGGAGAAAAGGATTGAGAAGATGGAAGAAAGGTTTAATAAGGACTTAGAGGAAATAAAAAAGAGTCAATATACAATGAATAATGCAATAGATGAGATCAGAAACACTCTGGAGGGAACAAAGAGTAGAATAAGAGAGGCAGAAGACAGGATAAGCGAGCTAGAAGATAGAATTGTAGAAATAAATGAAACAGAGAGGAAACAAGAAAAACGAATTAAAAGAAATGAGGACAATATTCGAGACCTCTGGGACAATGTTAAACGCTCCAACATTCGGATCATAGGAGTCTCAGAAGAAGAAGACAAAATGAAAGACCATGAGAGAATACTTGAGGAGATAATAGTTGAAAACTTCCCTAAAATGGGGAAAGAAATAATCACCCAAGTCCAAGAAACCCAGAGAGCCCCCAACAGGATAAACCCAAGGCGAAATACTCCAAGACACATATTAACCAAATTAACAAAGATCAAACACAAAGAACAAATATTAAAAGCAGCAAGGGAAAAGCAGCAAATAACACACAAGGGGATTCCCATAAGGATAACAGCTGATCTTTCAACAGAAACTCTTCAGGCCAGGAGGGAATGGCAAGACATACTTAAAGTGATGAAAGAAAATAACCTACAGCCCAGATTACTGTACCCAGCAAGGATCTCATTCAAATATGAAGGAGACATCAAAAGCTTTACAGACCAGCAAAAGCTGAGAGAATTCAGCATCACCAAACCAGCTCTCCAACAAATGCCAAAGGATCTTCTCTAGACAGGAAACACAGAAAGCGTGTATAAACTCGAACCCAAAGCAATAAAGAAAATGGCAGCGGGATCATACTTATCAATAATTCCCTTAAACGTAAATGGGTTGAATGCCCCAACCAAAAGACAAAGGCTGGCTGAATGGATACAAACACAAGAACCCCATATATGTTGTCTACAAGAGACCCACCTCAAAACGAGGGACACATACAGACTGAAAGTGAAGGGCTGGAAAAAGATATTCCATGCAAATAGAGACCAAAAGAAAGCAGGAGTAGCAATACTCATATCAGATAAAATAGACTTTAAAACAAAGGCTGTGAAAAGAGACAAAGAAGGAAACTACATAATGATCAAAGGATCAATCCAAGAAGAAGATATAACAATTCTAAATATTTATGCACCCAAGATAGGAGCACCGCAATATGTAAGACAATTACCAACAAGTATGAAAGGGGAAATTAACAGCAATGCAATAATAGTGGGAGATCTTAATACCCCACTTACATCTATGGATAGATCAACTAAACAGAAAATTAACAAGGAAACACAAACTTTAAATGATACAATAGACCAGTTAGACCTAATAGATCTAATAGGACATTTCACCCCAAAACAATGAATTTCACCTTTTTCTCAAGCACACACGGAACATTTACCAGGATAGATCACGTCCTGGGCCATAAATCTAGCCTTGGTAAATTCAAAAAATTGAAATCATTCCAAGCATCTTTTCTGACCACAATGCAGTAAGATTAGATCTCTATTACGGGAGAAAAACCATTAAAAATGCCAACATATGGAGGCTGAACAACACGCTGCTAAATAATGAACAAATCGTAGAAGAAATCAAAAAAGAAATCAAAATATGCATAGAAATGAATGAAAATGAAAACACAACAACCCCAAACCTCTGGGACACTGTAAAAGCAGTGCTAAGGGGGAAGTTCATAACAATACAGGCACACCTCAAGAAACAAGAAAAAAGTCAACTAAATAACCTAACCCTACATCTAAAGAAACTAGAAAAGGAAGAAATGAAGAACCCCAGGGTTAGTAGAAGGAAAGAAATCATAAAAATTAGGGCAGAGATAAATGCAAAAGAAACAAAAGAGACCATAGCAAAAATCAACAAAGCCAAAAGCTGGTTCTTTGAGAAGGTAAATAAAATTGACAAACCACTAGCCAGACTCATCAAGAAACAAAGGGAGAAGAACCAAATCAATAAAATTAGAAATGAAAATGGAGAGATCACAACCGACAACACAGAAATACAAAGGATCATTAGAGAATACTATCATCAATTATATGGCAATAAAATGAATAACCTGGAAGAAATGGAAAAATTCCTAGAAAAGTACAACTTTCCAAAACTGAACCAGGAAGAAATAGAAAAACAGACCCATCACAAGCACGGAACGAGAGGCTGTAATCAGAAATCTTCCAGCAAACAAAAGCCCAGGTCCAGACGGCTTCACAGCTGAATTCTACCAAAAATTTAGAGAAGAGCTAACACCTATTCTACTCAAACTCCTCCAGAAAATTGCTGAGGAAGGGAAACTTCCAAACTCATTCTATGAGGCCACCATCACACTAATCCCAAAACCTGGTTAAGATCTCACAAAAAAAGAAAACTACAGGCCAATATCACTGATGAACATAGATGCAAAAATCCTTAACAAAATTCTAGCAATCACAATCCAACAACACATTAAGAAGATCATACATCATGACCTAGTGGGCTTTATCCCAGGAATGCAAGGATTCTTCAATATCTGCAAATCAATCAACGTAATATACCACATTAACAAACCGAAAAATCATATGATTATCTCAATAGATGCAGAGAAAGCCTTCGACTAAATTCAACATCCATTTATGATAAAAACCCTCCAGAAAGTGGGAATAGAAGGGACATATCTCAACATAATAAAAGCTATATATGACAAACCCACAGCAAACATTATTCTCAGTGGTGAAAAACTGAAAGCATTTCCCCTAAAGTCAGGAACAAGACAAGGGTGCCCACTCTCACCACTACTATTCAACATAGTTCTGGAAGTTTTGGCTACAGCAATCAGAGCAGAAAAAGACATAAAAGGAATACAAATTGGAAAAGAAGAAGTAAAACGTTCACTGTTCGCTGATGACATGATCCTCTACACAGAAAACCCTAAAGACTCTACCAGAAAACTACTAGAGCTAATCAATGAATACAGTAAAGTTGCAGGATATAAAATCAACACACAGAAATCACTTGCATTCCTATACACTAATAATGAGAAAATAGAAAGAGAAATTAAGGAAACTATTCCATTCACTGCTGCAATGAAAAGAATTAAATACTTAGGAATATATCTACCTAAGGAAACAAAAGACTTGTACATAGAAAACTATAAAACACTAGTGAAAGAAATCAGAGAGGACACTAATAGATGGAGAAATATACCGTGTTCGTGGATTGGAAGAATAAATATTGTGAAAATGTGTATACTACCCAAAGTAATTTATACATTCAATGCAATCCCTATCAAGCTACCAACGATATTTTTCACAGAACTAGAACAAATAATCTCACAATTTGTATGGAAATACAAAAAAAGCCTCGAATAGCCAAAGCAATCTTGAGGAAGAAAAATGGAACTGGGGGAATCAACCTGCCGGACTTCAGGCTCTACTACAAAGCCACAGTCATCAAGACAGTATGGTACTGGCATAAAGACAGAAATATAGATCAATGCAACAAAATAGAAAGCCCAGAGATAAATCCACGCACCTATGGACACCTTATCTTTGACAAAGGAGGCAAGAATATAAAGTGGAGAAAAGACAGTGTCTTTAACAAGTGGTGCTGGGAAAACTGGTCAGCCACTTGTAAAAGAATGAAACTAGAACACTTCCTAACACCATACACCAAAATAAACTCAAAATGGATTAGAGAGCTAAATGAAAGACCAGATTCTATAAAACTCCTAGAGGAGAACGTAGGCAAAACACTCTCTGACATAAATCACAGCAGGATCCTCCCAGACCCACCTCCCAGAATATTGGAAACAAAAGCAAAAACAAACAAATGGGACCTAATTAAAATCAAAAGCTTCTGCACAGCAAAGGAAACTATAAGCAAGGTGAAAAGACAACCTTCAGAATGGGAGAAAATAATAGCAAATGAAGCAACTGATAAAGGATTAATCTCCAAAATATATAAGCAGCTCTTGCAGCTCAATTCCAGAAAAATAAATGACCCAATCAAAAAATGGGCCAAAGAACTAAACAGACATTTCTCCAAAGAAGACATACAGATGGCTAACAAACACATGAAAAAATGCTCAACATCCCTCATAATCAGAGAAATGCAAATCAAAACCACAATGAGATACCATTTCACACCAGTCAGAATGGCTGCTATCCAAAAGTCTACATGCAATAAATGCTGGAGAGGGTGCGGAGAGAAGGGAACCCTCTTACACTGTTGGTGGGAATGCAAACTAGTACAGCCACTAGGGAGAACAGTGTGGAGATTCCTCAAAAAACTGGAAATAGAACTGCCATATGATCCAGCAATCGCACTCCTGGGCATACACACCGAGGAAACCAGAATTGAAAGAGACACATGTACTCCAATGTTCCTTGCAGCACTGTTTATAATAGCCAGGACATGGAAGCAACCTAGATGTCCATCTGCAGACGAATGGATAAGAAAGCTTTGGTACATATACACAATGGAGTATTACTCAGCCATTAAAAAGAATGCATTTGAACCAGTTCTAATGAGGTGGATGAAACTAGAGCCTATTATACAGAGTCAAGTAAGCCAGAAAGAAAAACACCAATACAATATACTAACGCATATATATGGAATTTAGAAAGATGCAAATGATAACCCTGTATACGAGACAGCAGAAGAGACACAGATGTATAGAACAGTCTTTGGGACTCTGTGGGAGAGGGTGAGGGTGGGATGGTTTGGGAGAATGGCATTGAAACATGTATATTATCATACGTGAAACGAATCGCCAGTTCAGGGTCGATGCATGTTACAGGATGCTCGGGTCTGGTATGTGGGTATGACCCAGAGGGAGGATAAGGGGAGGAGGGAGGTGGGAGGGGGGTTCGGGAGGGGGAGCTCATGTACACCGGGGGCGGATTCATGTCAATGTATGGCAAAACCAACCAATATAATATTGTAAAATAATTAGCCTCCAATAAGAATTAAAAAAAAAAAAATAAAGTGAGCATAATACCCTGAAAAAAAAAAGTATCAATTTTTTGGTGGTCAGCTTTGTTTATGGTCCAAATTTCACATCCATACATGACTAGTGGAAAAACCATAGCTTTGACTAGATGGACCTTTGTTGGCTAAGTAATGTCTCTGCTTTTTAATATGCTTTTTATTTTGGTCATAGCTTTTCTTCCAAGGAGCAAGTATGTTTTAATTTCTTGGCTGGAGTCACTATCTTCAGTGATTTTGGAACCTAAAAACATAAAGTCTGTCACTATTTCCAATTTTTCCCCATCTATTTGCCATGAAGTGATGGGACTGGATGCCATGATCTTCATTTTTTGAATTTTGATTTTTAAACCAACTTTTTCCACTCTCCTCTTTCACTTTCATCAAGACGCTCTTTAATTCCTCTTCACTTTCTGACATAAGTGTGTTGTCTTCTGCGTATCTGAAGTTATTGATATTTCTCCCAGCAATCTTGATTTCAGTTGTGCTTCATCCAGCCTGGCATTTCACATGTTATACTCTGCATATAAGTTAAATAAGCAGGGTGACAATATACAGCCTTGATGTACTCCTTTCCCAGTTTGGAACCAGTCTGGTGTTCCATGTCCAGTTATAACTATTGCTTCTTGACCTGCTTACAGATTTCTCAGGAGGCAGGTAAGGTGGTTTGATATTCCCCTCTCTTAAAGAATTTTCCATCGTTTGCTATGATCCATGCAGTCAAAGGATTTGGCATAGTCAACAAAACAGAAGTAAATATTTTTTTGGAACTCTCTTGCTTTTTCTATGATCCAACGGATGTTGACAATTTGACCTCTGGTTCTTCTGGCCTTTCAAAATCCAACTTGAAAATCTGTAAGTTCATGGTTCGAGTACTGTTGAAGCCTGGCTTGGAGAATTTTGAGGATTACTTTACTAACTTGTGAGATGAGTGCAATTGTGCAGTAGTTTGAGCATTCTTTGGCATCGCCTTGCTCTGACCTTTTCCAGTCCTGTGGCCACTGCTGAGTTTTCCAAATTTGCTGGCACGTGCAGAACTTTAACAGCATCATATTTTTAGGATTATCCATTACCATGGATATCCATGTCCATTAAATATTTCAAATAGAAGTTAAGGCAATTGGCTCCAAGGTGATTGTGAGGTAGAGAGAATGGATGTATGAACATATTCTATTTTTAGTGATTGGTTTGAAAAATGCAGATTTCCAAATGTTGGTTTCAAATGGTATGTTTCACTTTCTTATCCTCTGAGAAGTTTGCTGTTGCAATGATGCTCAGCTTGCCCACTGACACTTGGGTCACCTCACTATGGTTTAAAAGTGCGGGGTGGACCCTGAATTCCTGGGGGATGGCATGTGTGTGTTTGCAAATGTGTGCATGTGTATATAGTCCTCTCTCATTTTTTGGATTTTTTTTTTAGTCCTTAATCAAAATATTCCCAAACTTGAATTAAACAGCAGATTATAGGTTCCTGAACAACTTCTTTTTAAAAAATTTAATTTTTAATTAGAGGATAATTACTTTACAATATTGTAATGGTTTCTGCCATACAACAACATGAATCATCCATAGGTATATATATGCCTCCTTCCTCTTAAGCCTTCCTCCCTTTACCCTCCCCATCCCTCCCTTCTACGTTGCCACCGAGCACCAGCATTGGGGTCCCTGTGTCATACAGTAAATGGTTTTTGAACCCAAATTTATAGAGGTACTTTATAAATTGACAGAAAAATAATGGAAAAATGAATAAGCATTTTCTTCCATTTTTATATTTTTATTTTTTTTATTGGAGGCCAATTACTTTACATTAATATATTGGTTGGTTTTGCCATACATTGACACGAATCTGCCCCGGATGTGCATGTGTTCCCCCTCTTGAACCCCCCTCCCACCTCCCTCTTCCCCATATCCTGTAAGTTTTATGGCTGATAACATTTTTCTCTCATGCAATCAGCAATGTTCTTGAATACATGGGTATGAAATTCTGAGTACAAAATAATTTTACTACAGTACAACTTAATTTACCTATTTTCTGTGATGTTAGCAATGGGAAGTTTGATGCCAGTGGAATTCTGCACCTCTATGTAACCTATTTACCCTCTGTAAAAGGTTTTTTCATTTACCCAGTGTCTTAAATTTCACATCAATATGTGTAGGGCAAGCATGTTTTCTACTTCATCCTACTCTGCATATTTAGATTTCAACATGAATCTAGAGTTTTAATTATCTTTAAAATATTCTAAAATTTATTCCTTTACTTTAATATATTCTGTCTTGTCTCATACAAGTCTCAGAAATAGACAGTATCTCTCTTTTTTTTTTTGCTTGTACCTTTAGACATTATCACATATATTTTCATTTGTCTTTTCATTTAGGAGAAACCATTGTATAGAACCACTAGCTAATAAATTTGTCTTCCATTTTTGTCATTCTTATATTAAATCCAACTACTACATAGTTGAGCTATTTCAAATCTTGAAAGATGATGCTGTGAAAGTGCTGCACTCAATATGCCAGCAAATTTGGAAAACTCAGCAATGGCCACAGGACTGGAAAAGGTCAGTCTTCATTCCAATCCCAAAGAAAGGCAATGCCAAAAAATGCTCAAACTACCGCCCAATTGCACTCATCTCACATGCTAGTAAAGTCATGCTCAAAATTCTCCAAGCCAGGCTTCAGCAATATGTGAACCGTGAAGTCCCAGATGTTCAAGCAGGTTTTAGAAAAGGCAGAGGCACCAGAGGTCAAATTGCCAACATCCGCTGGATCATGGAGAAAGCAAGAGAGTTCCAGAAAAACATCTATTTCTGCTTCATTGACTATGCCAAAGCATTTGACTGTGTGGATCACAATAAACTGTGGAACATTCTGAAAGAGATGGGAATAGCAGACCACCTGACCTGCCTCTTGAGAAACCTGTATGCAGGTCAGGAAGCAACAGTCAGAACTGTACATGGAACAATAGACTGGTTCTAAAAAGGAAAAGGAGTACGTCCAGGCTGTATATTGTCACCTTGCTTATTTAACTTATATGCAGAGTACATCATGAGAAACACTGGGCTGGAGGAAACACAAGCTAGAATCAAGATTGCCGGGAGAAATATCAATAACCTCAGATATGCAGATGACACCACCCTTATGGCAGAAAGTGAAGAGGAACTCAAAAGCCTCTTGTTGAAAGTGAAAGAGGAGAGTGAAAAGGTTGGCTTTTGAAGCTCAACATTCAGAAAACAAAGATCATGGCATCTGGTCCCATCACTTCATGGGAAATAGCTGGAAAAACAGTGGAAACAGTGTCAGACTTTATTTTTTGGGCCCCAAAATCACTGCAGATGCTGATTGCAGCCATGAAATTAAAAGACGCTTACTCCTTGGAAGGAAAGTTATGACCAACCTTGATAATATATTGAAAAGCAGAGACATTACTTTGCCAACAAAGGTCCGTCTAGTCAAGACTATGGTTTTTCCTGTGGTCATGTATGGATGTGAGAGTTGGACTGTGAAGAAAGCTGATCGCCGAAGAATGGATGCTTTTGAACTGTGGTGTTGGAGAAGACTCTTGAGAGTCCCTTGTACCACCAAGAGATCCAACCAGTCCATTCTAAGGGAGATCAATCCTGGGTGTTCATTGGAAGGACTGATGTTAAAGCTGAAGCTGCAATACTTTGGCCACCTCATGCGACAAGTTGAGTCACTGGAAAAGACTCTGATGCTGGGAAAGGTTGGGGACGGGAGGAGAAGGGGATGACAGAGAATGAGATGGCTGGGTGGCATCACCGACTCTGTGGACATGAGTTTGAGTGTACTCCAGGAGTTGGTGATGGACAGGGAGGCCTGGCATGCTGTGATTCAAGGGGTCGCAGAGAGTCGGCCACGACTGAGCGACTGAACTGAACTGAACTGAATTACATTTTATGAAGATAATGTTAGCTTGTCTAAAATGTTTCTTTTTTATAATAGCTTGCTATGAATATTTTCACAAGAATATTAATTGCAGTTATTTCAAAACCTTCATTTTCTTCTTTTACCTCTGCTTTCGGAGGTATTTTTCTGCTGCCTATCTTAGTTCTTAACTTTTGAAGTGCTCCTTTTCCTCAAATGGTTGGTGACTTGGTTATCTAAAGCTTTTGGTCTTTGAATTTTTCTTTGAGTTTGGGTTTTTCTATATGAACACACAACTGAGCGACTGAACTGAACTGATATGAACACAAAGTAGTAATATCATTGACTATACACAGCAATTTCATGGCAGGATGTATGTGTTCTAAAAATGATGAGGTTATCAGTAAGTCATCTTGATTGTGAAGGCTTCTTGTCTTCCTGGGGCTCTCTTGGGTGTTTAGGGTCCCTTTTCAGACCCAGTGATGACCTTTGTTAGTATATACTAGTAACATGCGGAGAAGGCAATGGCACCTCACTCTGGTACTCCTGCCTGGAGAATCCCATGTACAGAGGAACCTGGTAGGCTGCAGTCCATGTGGTCGCTGAGTTGGACACGACTGAGCGACTGCACTTTCACTTCTCACTTTCATGCATTGGAGGAGGAAATGGCAACCCATTCCAGTATTCTTGCCTGGAGAATCCCAGGGATGGGAGCCTGGTGGGCTGCCGGCTATGGGGTAGCACACAGTCGGACACGACTGAAGCGACTTAGCAGCAGCAGCAGCAGTAACATGAAGCATTGGCTCTTCGTATTTAAGCATTCAGTTCAGTTCAGTTCAGTTGCTCAGTCGTGTCTGACTCTTTGAGACCCCATGAGTCACAGCACGCCAGGCCTCCCTGTCCATCACCAACTCCCGGAGTTCACTCAAACTCATGTCCATTGAGTCGGTGATGCCATCCAGCCATCTCATTCTCTGCTGTCCCCGTCTCCTCCTACCCCAAATCCCTCCCAGTATCAGTCTTTTCCAGTGAGTCAACTCATCGCGTAAGGTGGCCAAAGTATTGGAGTTTCAGCTTTAGCATCAGTCCTTCCAATGAACACCCATGACAGATCTCCTTTAGAATGGACTGGTTGGATCTCCTTGCAGTTCCCATTAGGTAGTATTTTTCCAATGTTTCTTTCTTTCCTTTTTTTTTTTTTTTTTTGAGGAGGAGTAACGTTATATGTACTGGCTTCCTTGGTGGTGCTAGTGGTAAAGTACCTGCCTGCCCATGCAGGAGACACAGGAGACCTGGGTTCTATCCCTGGGTTGGGAAGATTCCCCCGGAGGAGGGCATGACAACCCACTCTAGTATTATTGCCTGGAGAATCCTATGGACAGAGGAGCCTGGTGGGCTATAGTCCATGGGGTCACAAAGAGTCAGATACGACTGAAGTGATTTAGCACCATGCATAATTAATTTTTACCAACAGCCACCCATGTGTCAATCTTGAGCTTAAATAATAAAACATTGACAGTAACTTTGAATGGCTTATGGGCCCATTACACATCACAGTCTGTATCTTTGTCTGCAGGGAGAGCTGATATTCTGAGCTTTGTAATGAGCACAGTGTTTGCTTTTCATGTGCACGTGAGCACGTGTGCTCCCATGGTCATGAGTATACGTGCATTTGTATACAGTGGTTTAGCTTTGACTGTTGTATATTATATAAAAAGTGACATTCATATTTATTCTTTACCAACCTCACTTTTCTTTTCCACATTATAATTCTGACATTTGCTCTGGTTCACTTCACTGTTGGATATGTTCAAATACATAAATAATTCCATAACTCACTTATATCTTCACTACTGATGAGTAGCTGTGTTGTTTCTGGTTTTTAAATTACAGTAATTCTATTTTTCTTTTTAGGTCTACTAATACATACATACATATAAAATATACTTAAGAGAAGAATCGCTAGATTGTAAAATATGTATATCTCTATTTTTAGAAATTAATGTCATATTATTTTCAAAAAGAGTTAAACTAATATTACTTTGCCAACCAAGGTCTATCTAGTCAAGTCTATGGTTTTTCCTGTGGTCATGTATGGATGTGAGAGTTGGACTGTGAAGAAAGCTGATCGCCGAAGAATTGATGCTTTTGAACTGTGGTGCTGGAGAAGACTCTTGAGAGTCCCTTGGACTGCAAGGAAATCCAACCAGTCCATTCTAAAGGAGATCAATCCTAGGTGTTCATTGGAAGGACTGATGCTAAAGCTGAAACTCCAATACTTTGGCCACCTCATGCGACAAGTTGACTCACTAGAAAAGACTCTGATGCTGGGAGGGATTGGGGGTGGGCGGAGATGGGGACAACAGAGAATGAGATGGCTGGATGGCATCACCGACTCGATGGACATGAGTCTGAGTGAACTCCGGGAGTTGGTGATGGACAGGGAGGACTGGCGTGCTGTGATTCATGGGGTCGCGGAGAGTCGGACACGACTGAGCGACTGAACTGAACTGCACTAAATATATAATTCTGTTGGCAGTTTTGAGTATTCTCATTGTTCTGCTGCTGCTGCTGCTAAATCACTTCAGTCGTGTCCGACTCTGTGTGACCCCATAGACGGAAGCCCACCAGGCTCCCCCATCCCTGGGATTCTCCAGGCAAGAACACTGGAATGGTTGCCATTTCCTTCTCCATCTCATTGTTCTACATTCTTGCTAATATTTGATTTTTATACTTTAAAACTTTATTTTTGCTATAAATGTGGGTGTGATGCATTGCCTTTAATTTTTACTTTCCTGATCATTAAGATAATGGAGCATCTTTTTTTTTAAAAAAAAAAAAACCAAACATGAATGCAGAACATTTATTGTAGCAAGATATAAAACTTTAAACATTCATAACCACACTAGGCATTAACATGACTGATGGGTGTTATCCTGCTTACTTAGATTTGGGGAAATAGTTCTATATAATTCTTGAAATGCACTGACCATTTTCCTAAAAACACTATGAAATTTGAATTAATATATATAAATTCTCTTTCCTGTCTTTATTCAAAATCACTACATGTACAGACAGCCTCAGTGAGTCACCCAAACCCAAGGCCTTTTATTACTAAGAGAACAGCACAGTTCTTATTTGCCAGTGGCAACATTCTTAAAAGTTAATGGATAATAACCAATAGATCACTAACAGGTTTTGACCTAGATCCTTTGCCTTTAGAGCCAAGTGGACTTTTCTGTTCAGTTCAGTCGGTTAGTCGTGTCCGACTCTATGCGACCCCATGAACCACAGCACGCCAGGCCTCCCTGTCCATCACCAACTGCCGGAGTTCACTCAAACTCATGTCCATTGAGTCGGTGATGCCATCCAGCCATTGCATTCTCTGCCGTCCCCTTCTCCTCCTACCCCCAATTCCTCCCAGCATCAGACTCTTTTCCAGTGAGTCAACTCGTCGCATGAGGTGGACAAAGTATTGGAGTTTCAGCTTTAGCATCAGTCCTTCCAATGAACTCCCAGGATTGATCTCCTTTAGAATGGACTGGTTGGATTTCCTCTCAGTCCAAGGGACTCTCAAGAGTCTTCTCCAGCACCACAGTTCAAAAGCATCAATTCTTCGGCGATCAGCTTTCTTCACAGTCCAACTCTCACATCCATACATGACCACAGGAAAAACCATAGCCTTGACTAGACAGACATTGGTTGGCAAAGTAATGTCTCTGCTTTTTAATATGCTATCTAGGCTGGTCATAACTTTCCTTCCAAGGAGTAAGCGTCTTTTAATTTCATGGCTGCAATCAGCATCCGAAGTGATTTTGGAGCCCCCAAAAATAAAGCCTGACACTGTTTCCCCATCTATTTCCCATGAAGTGATGGGACCAGATGCCATTATCTTCATTTTCTGAATGTTGAGCTTCAAGCCAACCTTTTCACTCTCCTCTTTCAGTTTCATCAAGAGGCTTTTGAGTTCCTCTTCACTTTCTGCCTTAAGGGTGGTGTCATCTGCATATCTGAGGTTATTGATATTTCTCCCAGCAATCTTGATTCCAGCTTGTGCTTCTTCCAGCCCAGCGTTCCTCATGATGTACTCTGCATATAAGTTAAATAAGCAAGGTGACAATATACAGCCTTGACGTACTCCTTTTTCTATGTGGAACCAGTCTGTTGTTGCATGTCCAGTTCTAACTGTTGCTTCCTGACCTGCATACAGGTTTCTCAAGAGGCAGGTCAGGTGGTCTGCTATTCCCATCTCTTTCAGAATTTTCCACAGTTTATTGTGATCCACACAGTCAAAGGCTTTGGCATAGTCAATGAAGCAGAAATAGATGTTTTTCTGGAACTCTCTTGCTTTCTCCATGATCCATTGGATGTTGGCAATTTGACCTCTGGTTCCTCTCCCTTTTCTAAAACCTGCTTGAACATCTGGAAGTTCATGATTCACATATTGCTGAAGCCTGGCTTGGAGAATTTTGAGCATGACTTTACTAGCATGTGAGATGAGTGCAATTGTGCGGTAGTTTGAGCATTCTTTGGCATTGCCTTTCTTTGGCATTGGAATGAAGACTGACCTTTTCCAGTCCTGTGGCCATTGCTGAGTTTTCCAAATTTGCTGGCATACTGAGTGCAGCACTTTCACAGCATCATATTTCAGGATTTGAAATAGCTCAATTGGAATTCCATCACCTCCACTAGCTTTGTTCGTCGTGATGCTCTCTAAGGCCCACTTGACTTCACATTCCAAGATGTCTGGTTCCAGGTGAGTGATCACGCCATCGTGATTATCTTCGTCGTGAAGATCCTTTTTGTACAGTTCTTCTGTGTATTCTTGCCACCTCTTCTTAATATCTTCTGCTTCTGTTAGGTCCATACCATTTCTGTCCTTTATCGAGCCCATCTTTACCTGGGTGTCAATATCCTTTAAACAACGCCTTTAAAAGCACTCTAGACAGCCATTTCCATTTTAATATTTGGGTGAGGATTGTAGCCTTCTATCTGAAAGTCTTCAGCCTTGAAGTCATCAATTGTCTCAACTTTTCAAAGGATTTTGAGCCTGGGGAAAGGCCTTGGTTCTCACTGAAGTTGAGTTTTCAGTGGCTTGATGTGATTCAGGTAAATGTGTGCATCTCCCAGAGTGTGTACGAAGTCACCTGGCTTCAGGTCCATGATGTGTGTGATCATGTAGGTGAGCAGGGCGTAGCTGGCAATGTTAAAGGGCACACCCAGGCCCATGTCTCCCGACCGTTGGTACAACTGGTAGGACAGCTCCCCATTCACCACGGAGAACTGGCAGAGGGCATGGCACGGGGGGAGGGCCATGAGAGGGAGATCTTTTGGATTCCAAGCACACAGGATGATTCTTCTGTCGTTAGGGTTGGTTTTGATTGTGTCGATCACTTTTTGCAGTTGATCTACTCCTTGACCTGAATAATCTGAATCCATATCTTTGTATTCAGCCCCAAAATGCCTCCACTGGAAGCCATAAACTGGGTCTAAATCCCCTTCAGCTCTGTTGGAGAAGCCCAAGCCGTCCAAGAAGTCTTGGGACCCGTTGGCATCCCAAATTTTCACTCCCTTGGAAGACAGTTCCTTAGCGTTGGTGGATCCCTTGATAAACCACAGCAACTCCTCCAAAACACCTTTCCAGAAAACACGTTTGGTTGTCAGCAGAGGAAATTCATCTCTCAGGTTGTACCGCGCCTGCATCCCGAACATCGACAGGGTGCCGGTGCCGGTGCGGTCATCCTTCCGGAAGCCGCAGCGGAGGATGTGCTCGATCTGCCCCAGGTACTGCAGCTCCCCGTGCGGCGGCGGCGGCCTCGGCTCGGCGCCCTGCTCCTGCACGGCGGATGGTGACGGCGGGTGTGGCGGCAGGAGCCAGCGGCTGGCATAGTGCTGGTTCCGGGCTCAGCGGCGAGGGCCGGACGGCGGCGGGCACGGCCTCCCAGCTCTTCCCAGGAATCTCTTTTGGAGCATCTTTTCCTATGTTTATTTGCCATTTGTATTTTTTCTTTAGTGAAAATCCATCCATGCTCTGCTCCATTTCCTATCAGATTGCCTTGTTATCCACAGGTATTATTTGTATATGATATGAAATATTGCTCTTCATTAGCTGGGTCAGTCACACAGATGTCTATTGATGTTCTCAGGTACATACCAGTTTAGAACTATCGTATATTTTTGGGAAATTGAGTATTTTATTATTATGTAGTAACGCTTCTGTCTGAATACCCTGCTGAGTTATGAAAATAGGTTAACATTTTAAAACTAATTATTTGAGGGATAGTTCTTTTGTTTAGCATCCTAAGAAATGTTTTTTCTACAGCTACTCTTATTATTGATAAATTTTCCTTTTAATTTTTCATTGAAATCACAAATTTGGAGTTTGAAAATTTACCCTTTGGTTTCCATTAAATCTTCCTGATACCAGAACAGTATTTTAATTCAGCCTGCTGATTATTCTTCATTGAGAATTTATTTTCTATATTTTCTTTCTATAAAAATGACAGCCTAGATTGATCAGTATATTAGACCAGATAGGCTAATTGTTATCATAAATCAGTAAACACACAGTAAAATATATATTTTTTTGCTCACATGATGTACTTTGCAGAAGTTCCTAGCCAAGCAGTTCTCTGTAACATATAAGAATACAAACACAGGAGTTGTCGTTGTTACACTGTACAAGATGGGCTTTCCTGAAGCTGCCAGTTCTTTTAGAACTCATCAAATTGAGGCTGCTCCAACCAGCTCTGCAGTTGATGGATTTAAGGCAAATTTTAAGGAGATTGAGAAGAGGCTTGAAGACGAAGGAGAGAGCAGTTTGTGAAGAAAATTGGTGGTATTTTTGCCTTTAAGGTGAAGGATGGCCCTGGGGGTAAAGAAGCCACCTGGGTAGGGGACATAAAAAATAGCAAAGGATCAGTGCTCCCTAACTCAGATAACAAGGCTGACTGCCCAATTACAATGGCTGACTCGGACTTACTGGCTTTGATGACTGGGAAAATGAATCCTCAGACGGCCTTCTTTGAAGGTAAATTGAAAATTAACGGCAACATGGGTCTGGCTATGAAGTTACAGAATCTCCAGCTTCAGCCTGGCAAAGCTAAGCTGTGAACTCCCTTTGCCTCCTTTGAAAATCAAGATGAGATATATAGATATATATCCATACAGTTCATTGTCAGAACTTAGATGAAACTATACATTGGGAAATAGCATGAGATTTGTTTTTAAATGGGTGTGATCAATTCTGTTTTTTCTAAGTGCTGGGTGAATAGAATCTGATGGTTTACTACTGCTTTGCTGAGCTGCAAACAACTGTGCATTACAAAGTTAATATGGTAATTATGGTTTGGGGTAAAATTGAGTTTTAGAATAAAGTTAGAAATAGCAAAATACAAAAAGTATGTAAACAGAAGCTCTCATTTTGCTAATAATGTATATTTGAAGATCATTCTGCTGAAATTTCAAGTTTTCCTTGGGAGAATGAGGGAAGAAACAGAAGATCATTATTAGCTGACCAGTAATTAATGTTGTGCATTTAATGACCTTAATATATTTCCCAGTGATAATTTTTTAAATTCTGTACTGGGATTTTTGTTTTTACAAAAATAAACTTTAAAAATTTGAATTTCATGCTATCAAAGTGGCATTTTCTTCCCAAATCAAAGAAATGCGATCAAAGCTTGGGAGTAAAAATCTATCATTGAACACAGGCCTATTTTTTAAAATAAAAATATTTTTAAATGAGATTTGTTCTTGAAAAAAATCAGTGTATAAGAGTCACAAAATGCTGTTTTGAAAGTAATTCAATGAATGGAATTTGCTTTGAGATGCACAGTTTTCAAATTATAATCTTCTGTTGATTTAAATTTGTAACATTCTTAATTATAATTTTCCCTCTTCATATGTTAGTTTAACCACATTTATCTTCCTAGTTTTTCTAATGCTAATGTTATTTCTAATAACTCAGTAAAATGTGGGGTAAAATAATGTTTTTGGAAGAATATTTAATATCAAATTTAAAATAGTTCTTCCTCAAAAAAAAAAAGAATACAAACACAAATACACATTCACACAACATAAACACACACACACATACACACACACAGTACAGACAGGTAGACCTCTTCATTGAGTCCTGTGGACTTTAAAGAAACAGTCAGAGGTCAGCCAAGATTCAAGAAGATGGAAATAGATTCCACGTCTTCATGTGGGGGAAATAGCCTCATATCTATATAAAAAAATTGATATCATGATGAGGCAAAAGGTAAAGTCACAATAAACACTATCTAACTGAGTGCCTCAGGAGGCAGTGATCAAAACCATCCCCCAGAAAA
This sequence comes from Moschus berezovskii, assembly GCF_049115385.1. Taxonomy (NCBI): domain Eukaryota; kingdom Metazoa; phylum Chordata; class Mammalia; order Artiodactyla; family Moschidae; genus Moschus; species Moschus berezovskii. Next base: position 61,474,046 of record NC_142477.1, read on the forward strand.
ATGAATGCAAAAAGGCAAAATGACTGTCTGAGGAGGCCGTACAAACACTGAGAAAAGAAGAGAAGCAAAAGGCAAAGGAGAAAAGGAAAGATACACCCATTTGAACGCAGAGTTCGAAAGAATAACAAGGAGAGATAAGAAAGCTTTCCTCAGTGATAAATGCTAAGAAATAGAGGAAAACAATAGAACGGAAAAGACTAGAGATCTCTTCAAGAAAATTAGAGATACCAAGGGAAGATTTCATGCAAAGACAGGCTTGATAAAGACAGAAATGGTATGGACCTAACAGAAGGAGAATTTATTAAGAAGAGGTGGCAAGAATATACAGAAGAACTGTACAAAAAAGATCTTCATGACCCAGATAACCATGATGGTGTGATCACTTACCTAGAGCCACAAATCCTGGAAGGCAAAGTCAAGTGGACCTTAGGAAGCATCACACAGGAAACAAAACATGGACAAAGCTAGTGGAGGTGATGGAATTCCAGTTGAAATATTTCATATCTTAAAAGATGATGCTGTGAAAGTGCTGCACTCAACACACCAGCAAATTTGGAAACTAAATAAATGGTCACAGGACTTGAAAGATCAGTTTTCATTAAAATCCCAAATTAGGGCAATGCAAAAGAATGTTGAAAGTACTGCACAATTTCACTTATTTTACATGCTAGCAAGGTAATGCTCAAAATCCTTCAAGCTAGGCTATAACAGTATGTGAACTGAGAACTTCCAGATTGTACAAGCTGGATTTAGAAAAGGCAGAGGAATCAGAGATCAAATTGCGGATATCTGTCGGATTAGAGAAAAAGCAAGAGAATTCCAGGAAAACATCTATTTTTGTTTCATTGACTATGCTAAAGCCTTTGACTGTGTGGATCACAACAAACTGTGGAAAATTATTCAAGAGATGGAAATACCAGACCACCTTACTTGCCTCCTGAGAAGCCTCTATGCTGGTCATGAAGCAAGTTAGATATGGACATAGAATAACAGACTGCTTCCAAATAGGAAAAGGAGTATGTCAAGGCTGTATATTGTCACCCTACTTATTTAACTTATGTGCAGAGTACATCATGAGATGTGCAGGCTGGATGAAGTGCAAGCTGGAACCAAGATCGCCAGGAGAAATATCAATAACCTCAGATACACAGATAACATCACCCTTATGGCAGAAAGTGAAGAGTAACTTAAGAACCTCTTGATGAAGATGAAAGAGGAGAGTGAAAAAGTTGGCTTAAAACTCAACATTCAAAAAACAAAGATCATGGCATCTGGTCCCATCACTTCATGGGAAATAGATGGGGAAACAGTGGAAACAGTGACAGACTTTATTTTGGGGGGCTCCAAAATCACTGCAGATGGTGACTGCAGCCATCTGAAGTGTCTGAAATTAACAGATGCTTGCTCCTTGGAAGAAAAGCTATGACAAATCTAGACAGCATATTAAAAAGCAGAGACATTACTTTGCCAACAAAGGTCCATCTAGTCAAGGCTACGTTTTTTCCATTCGTCATGTATGGATGTGAGAGTTGGACCATAAAGACAGCTGAGCACTGAAGAACTGATGCTTTTGAACTGTGGTGCTAGAGAAGACTCTTGAGAGTCCCTTGGAGTGCAAGGAGATCAAACCAGTCAATCCTAAAGGAAATCAGTCCTGAATATTCATTGGAAGGATTGATGCTGAAGGTCCAATACTTTGGCAACCTGATGTCAAGAGCCATCTCATTAGAAAAGACCCTTATGCTGGGAAAGATTGAGGGCAGGAGGAGAAAGGGACAGAGGATGAGATGGTTGGATGGCATCACCAACTCAATGGAGATGAGTTTGAGCAAGCTCCAGGAAATGGTGAAAGGCAGGGAACCCTGGTGTTCTGTAGTCCATAGGGGTCACAAATAGTTGGACAGAACTTTGCAACTGAGCAACAAATGACTGCCTCAGGCTCACAGCCTCAGGGAATATTCTTGGCCACAGACATCTCACAGAAGATGAAAGTCTTCCCGGGCTTCAGGTAGTGTGTGGGGCCTTGGAGCCTGAACAAAACAAAGGTTGTGAGAGCCTTAGTTGCATATGAGCAGAATGTGCCTCAGGTATCACCCTGTGTGCATAGTATTCATCAGAAGCACCAGGTCTGCCTAGTTTGGCTTATTCCCCAGCAGTCTTGGCTGAAGCAAAACTCTCAGCTATAGAGAACCATCTTTGTGTATACACATCCTTTATACTTTGGAGAGAGTTATTTGCTGCATTTATTTGCTAAGTGTTTTTAGTGCTAAGTGTCCCACAGAGACTTAGATATTTTCATTTTCTGGCCCTAGACTGGCAGTGCCAGGTGGCTACCCTAAACTCAATTATGTACTTGGCCTAGGAGTGCACTTGGGAAGCACTAACCTGGGATATATGCAGCTTGCTCTACATCTGCAAGAAATCCTGCCTCCCCCTGAAACATGTGGTCTCAGTTGGCTCAAAAATAGCTAATTATACTTGAGTGAGAGAGTAGGTTTGTCAGGACTTAAACAGTTCCATAGCAAGAGACAATGGAAACAGCCACTGCAGCGCAGAATTACTCAAGTGTGTGATGGTCTGATGGTCATGTCACTAGATGAAACTCATACTCAATGGACAGGACCCAAAGGCAAGATGGAGACTAAGCAGTTGTAAGTCTGTTGTCTGTGAAAGAACAGCAGCTTGAATGAGATCCATTCTGGGGCCACTACTTTCACAAGTATCTGCACTTCAAAAGAAGTCTGAAATGTCCCAGATTCCATGCTCTAAAGAGAGCAGTATGCATGAGATACTTCTCCAAATGTGCTAAACACTCATTGTCAAATTTAACTTCTTGTTAGATTTGTCCTTGTTTGGTTTAAGATGACATATCATGGGTTCTGGAAAAGGGACACAGATTTTTTGATATCTCAGTGAAGCTGAAACCAGAATTTTCTCTGCTGATCTGCTTCACTGATAAACCCATTCGTCTCTGCTCTGTAGTGTAGCAATTCTTCTATTAATTAAGTTTCTATATTTTTTTAAATGGCACCTTGACACATGGAAACTCAGATTTTCTTTTTGGTTGCAGCACTAAGAATGTGACATACAAAGTCAATTTGAGTAACGATTTGTTGAAAATTTAATTATTTACTTGCAAAAATAGCAGTAATAATATGAAAATAACTTGCAAACAGAATTTCTATGGGGTTTGTAGGTGAGAATAATTGAGGACCAGAATTTTTACCACAGAACTTGAGGTGACAAGAAAGGGCTGTATTGCTCTGTGATATTTGCATAAATCTCTCAGCTCAGAATGTTTGACTTTGTAGTGATAAAAAAGTCACATGTTGTAAGAACTCATTTTCCATAGGAAAGCATTTTTCAATTCTTGCCCATTGTTTTAAATTTAAATATGGTGACAATTTAAGCAGTAATTTTCTGTATACGAGTCAGGAGTTTCTATTAAGCTCTGGTGCTTCTGCAATATTTCTTAGAGACTTGGAGAATGATGATGATGGTGAAATATTATTAGTGAAATACTGATTGAAGTCATCCATGTGTTGCATATTTTTTTAATGGCTTCACATGGACTAACTTACTGAATCTTTACAAAGTCTTTACAAGGAAGGAACTATTAATATCTGAGCTTTACTTAGAAGAAAACTGGGATATGTAGAGAATAACTTGCCCAAGTCATGCAACTAGGAAGTAGCAGAGCCCAAGCCTGAATTCTTAACCTGAGTCTCAAATAATGAAGAATACACTGTTGCCTGACCTACCTGCCTGAATATCATGAAACCATAGAACTGCCTTTAATACCAAAGGGATTTTGTTTTCATTTAGAATTTTAAAATAAGAAAAAATGAAGTGCAAGTATTTTTAGCAGTTTATTTATAGTCAGGCTTTGATCTTTGTCCAGGATATATGCTTCAGTTTACATATTGTTTGAAATGTGTTTGAAAATGCACACAACACACACACACACACACATATGCAGTATACATGCTGTATGTAAGTACATAGTGACCTGTGGTAATTATAGTCACCAGTAAAATAAGAATCTATCATTATTTAAAACACAAAATTCTGTGCTATGGATATGTAGATAATTAAGGATTCTTACTTTGCTGGTGACTATAATTACTATAACACATTTTTGTTGTCTGGAGAAGGAAATGGCAACCACTCCAGTATTCTTGACTGGAGAATCCCCATGGACAAAGGAGCCTGGCAGGCTACAGTCCATGGGGTCGCAAAGAGTCAGACAACACTGAAAACAGCACATAGCAAATTTTTGTTGTTCAATGTTTATATTATTAATGATTAAATATTTTAGGGTTGAAGGCTTAAAAAGTAGGTAGCTCTTCATTTTGTTAGGACTGCCTAGATTTACACATAGCAAGAAAAAAAGCAATGCAAAATAGAACTTTCTAAGCTCCAAATGCTAAAGCTGAAACTCCAATACTTTGGCCACCTCATGCGAAGAGTTGACTCACTGGAAAAGACTTTGATGCTGGGAAGGATTGGGGGCGGGAGGAGAAGGGGACGACAGAGAATGAGATGGTTGGATGGCATCACCGACTTGATGGACATGAGTTTGAGTGAACTCTGGGAGTTGGTGATGGACAGGGAAGCCTGGCGTGCTGTGATTCATGGGGTTGCAAAGAGTCGGTCACGACTGAGCGACTGAACTGACTGACTGATTGAAGCTCCAAATAGATTTGCTGTCTGATAAAGAGGACACCTGGAAACATTTAGAGAGGTTTTGTAGAACTTAGGGAATGTAACTTTTCCTTGAAGCCCTAGAAGGGAACTTGAAAGAAGAAGCAAACAAGTTCATACAGAATGCTGTGACAAGGTAGTGGTGGTTTAGGGATATGCAAGGAATTGTAAAAATTTAGACAAATACAGCTGATTTGGAGAATGGGGCCACTTATACACTAAGTTCATTAAGAAGTTAGTATGTTTTCTACTCAGAGGTTTGATGTGTGTACTAGGTGCAAAGTTTAGTTGCTGTCATTGTGTCTACCACAACATGATCTTAGATGATATTACCATGTCCTAACTGATGATCTTGCTTGTCCCTTAGATTTGGAATCTATTCTCTCCTCTATCCTGTATAGTTCATCGTGTTTTGAAATTCTATGGACACTTTCTCTACAGTGTTTCTGAGAACTTCTTTTCCATTTGTGTTGTTAGTTTACTAGCATGGTTCTCCAGTACCTTACAACTCTCAAGATCATACAAACCTGTTTAGTCAACTTGTATTCTCTAGGACTCTTTTAAGTGGGTTGCTGCTGCTACTGCTAAGTCACTTCATTCGTGTCCGACTCTGTGTGACCCCATAGATGGAAGCCTACCAGGCTCCCCTGTCCCTGGGATTCTCCAGGCGAGAACACTGGAGTGGGCTGCCATTTCCTTCTCCAATGTGTGAAAGTGAAGTCGCTCAGTCGTGTCAGACCCTTAGAGACCCCACGGACTGCAACCTACCAGGCTCCTCCATCCATGGGATTTTCTAGGCAAGAGTACTGGAGTGGCTTGCCATTGCCTTCTCCGTTTTAAGTGGGTTAGCCTAAGTCTAAAAGGAGTGTTTATGGCATATGTAACTAACCAGGTAAGAAAGAAGGGGTAAGACTTGCCTCAGGGCCAACTGAATTGAAGGACTTGCCAACTATCAGATCTATTTCCCATCTCTAATTCCCTCTCTCTGTTGGCTCCATTCTCATCTTTTATATGCAAACTTTGCATACAAGGGACCTGGTCTCAGGCTGTTTCCACATTCATATTTCTCCAGTGTAGTGATCTAAGAAGAAAGAGACTCTTGCCTGCCATTTTTTGTCAGAAAATAACCTGGCTAAATGCTGTGACTGACTGGTTTGGTGAAGAGACCATCTGCAGAAAAACTTCTATAGCCAGGGGTATGGTGTACTGGAGTTGGGTGTTCATCAGCACCTGTCAGGGGGTGAGGAATGTTAGAGAATTATTCAAAATACAGAAGCACATTTCTGAGAAAGCAAAAAATTAATAAGTGCCCGCTGCTCTCTCTGAGTAGTAGTCTTTTAATATATTTTCATCCTTTTATTCCTATATTCAAATGGAACTATTCTTAGCAATGCCATTTATTTTCAATGGTTGTTCAACAATGTCTGCGCTAGTAATAGTCGACTTGTTAAACCCTTCTTGTGTAGCCAGCGACTATTCCAGGATCCTCCTGTTGTTTCTGTGTTCCAGTAACAGACTATTACTGGCTTCTGGGCACAGTGAGCTCAGAAGCATGATATTCAGCACCAGAGGTCAGGAATGGTGGTGGTCATGAAAGGAGGAGGGGATGTAGAGATGAGGGCATGGGAAGGACTTGATTCTTGAAAAAGAATTTAAAAATATAAGTGACGTTATATGAGAAAATGCTTTGAAGAGACTAAGATATCATTCAAATTCTCATTACTCTGTTTCTGCGAAATCAAAAATAGACTTTTGAGTAGGAGCTGAACTTGAAAATTCCCAGGATAGAACTACTACATTAGGAGGCAGGGGGACTATTGCCAATGTCTGATTTGCTTGGATCCTGGTCCTCTGTTTTTCCTCTCTGCAGAAATTCTTAAAATCATCCCTCTCCCTTGTCAGGCTCTGCATCCATGGTTTTTGGTAGGTTTTACTTTCATATATTTCCGATTTTTGAAAATTTGTATTTGAAATAGACAGTATTCTAAGATGGTCTGCAAGGTTCCCACCCCTGGAAAAACTACTCTGTATCATCACTTACTCATGAGTGTGGATAGAAACCGTTAATACGATTAAGTTACACTCGATAGGGGAGAAGGCAATGGCACCCCACTTCAGTACTCTTGCCTGGAAAATCCCATGGATGGATGAGCCTCGTAGGCTGCAGTCCATGGGGTCGCTAAGAGTCGGACACGACTAAGCGACTTCACTTTCACTTTTCACTTTTCTGCATTGGAGAAGGAAATGGCAACCCATTCCAGTATTCTTGCCTGGAGAATCCCAGGGATGGAGGAGCCTGGTGGGCTTCCGTCTATGGGGTCTCACAGAGTCGGACATGACTGAAGCGACTCAGCAGCAGCAGCACACTCGATAGGAAAGGTGATGGTGCAGTCACTAAAATAATTATATTAAGTTCTATTATACTCCTTTTTAGCAGACTGGATAGAGAATCTTCTGTTGGCTTTGAAGAAAAAGCTTCCATGTTGTAAGAAAGCCATGTAGCTAAGACCTAAAGGCAATTTCTAGGGACTGAGGGCAAACCCCTCACCTGCCCACTGCTGCTGCTGCTGCTAAGTCACTTCAGTCGTGTCCGACTCTGTGTGACCCCATAGATGGAAGCCCACCAGGCTCCCCTGTCCCTGGGATTCTCCAGGCAAGAACACTGGAGTGGGTTGCCATTTCCTTCTCCAATGTGTGAAAGTGAAAAGTAAAGTGAAGTTGCTCAGTCGTGTCCGACCCTTAGCGACCCCATGGACTGCAGCCTACCAGGCTCCTCCGTCCATGGGATTTTCTAGGCAAGAGTACTGGAGTGGCTTGCCATTGCCTTCTCCATCACCTGCAGTAAATAGACCTCATCCAGCAGTAAATAGACCTCAGTCCCCTAACCAGAAGTATTTCTGCCAACAACCTGGAGCGTCTTGGAAGAGGATCCTGAGCTCTAGATGAGAATGAAGCCTACCCAGTGTCTTGATTTCAGCATTGTAAATCCCTGAGCAGAGAATCCACTACATTGTTCCCAAACACCTAATCCATAAAGACTGTAATACTATACATTTCTGATGTTTTAAGCTAATTTTTAGATAATTTGTTATGCAGCATTAAAAAACTAATATGTATGTCAGATTTTAAATTAGAATTAGGCCTTATCTTTAATTTCTTTGTACTTTTCAGGGTGCCTAGTTTAGTACCTTATGAAAACCACACTGCAATTAAGATTTGCTGGTACATTAATTTTTTGATTAATATAACTATCCTCAAAATTTCTTCCAGGTTTGGCCTCTTTTTCCCCCAACTAAAATAGTCTTTAAGATTTTTTCCCAAGCATTTAGAAAATAGCATCTTACTTTTTCTTTCTAGAAAACTCTTCCTCTCATTAGCCAGTCAAGAACATCCATATTGACCCAAACTAAATAAGTGATGTAGGTAAAAAGATACTTTGAGAGGGAAGACCATGATTTTGGGGAGAACTGAGTTACTTAAGTAGCTGCAACTGAAGTCTTATCTACTTAAATTATTAAACTATGGAATAATGACGTGGAATCTTAGTATGAATGTGTCAGAAGTTTCCTTTTTTTTCCCCTGATGTTTCCCAATTATGTTCATGTATATTGAGAGTGATAACAACAACAATAGTTAACCTTATTAATCACCTGGCATGTACCTGGAAATTTTTAAGAGATTTATAATTATTAACATATTTCAGCCTTAAGGATCTCTACATGATAGGTTACTATTACTATCCCCATCTTACAGATAAGGAAAACAAGGCACAGAGAGATTAAATGGCCTGTCCATGTTCAAATGGATGATCATAGCATAAATGCTTGTATAGCACTTCTTTAGGGTTTTATGTATATTAAATAATTTCATCCTTACGACAATCTTGTGAATTGTAAGGAAACAGAGGCACACTAAATACATCATTTTAGAGCACTTTTCTTCCCTACATACTTCTAAGTTAATGAATCAATTTTAAGGATTTTTGCTTACATAGGAGGTATCCTTTTATCTCACTTTTTTTCAAAATTAGTTTGATATTGCCAGATTAATCTTCCTTGAGGCACTCCTTACCATGCTCCTCTTCTTCCAAGAAAAGGTCAATGACTCTCAGTTGCTAGCTGACCAAATTCCATTTATTGTGGCCATTCAGGGTCTTCTCTGACTTTTCTCCGATGAGTTTTTCTAGGTTTTTTTTTTTTACTGTCTCAACATATTCTCTGAGTTCAGTCAAATTAACATAGGTGATATTCACTACAACCAAGTGTTCATGTCTCCCTAGTTTTCTGATTTAATTCTGGCCAACTGCAAGGCCTTCCTCCATCTCCAGTTGTCAAATTATCATTTTCCTTTCAATTTCATATGTCAGCTTCTCTAGCAAGAATTCCTTTCATTTGCCCATACATGTTGCCTCCTTTACTTTGAAGATGTTTTGTGGAACTTACCACAGTTATGTTTACATCAGTTTTTTTTCTTTCTGCCATATCTTCCTTCCATATATTTTTCTTAATTAGAAAAAATTGCTTATATAGAAATTCAGTGAAGGATCTGATAGTATTTGAGTATACTCAATACTACATGATTTGAGTATAAATTCTAAGGTACTTTGAATTTCTTTCCATAATTGTTCGATGAAAAGCAAACAAGTAGAGATGCTATTTTTTAGGCTAGAGGATTCTTTCCTCATATTCCTGAAAGTCTGTTTTCCCTTAGGTGTTCATATGTAAGGCTGGCAAGGGTTGTAATATATATAATGATGACCAACTAAAAATATAGAAATAAAGGGGGTGGAGCTTATTTAGAAAGATAAGATAAATTCTATTATTGAGCCATACCATGAGCCAAACAAAAATCCCCAAAATGGAGCTGAAATTCCAGTAGGAAGCAGCAAGCAAAAAACAATAAATTATATCTTAGATCTATGAAAATATAAATGAACACAAAGAATTAGTCATGGCATATGGTTAGGGAAAGTAGGTATGGACTGGTAGGCCTCATTGAAAAGTTGATATCTGAGCCAGAAGAGATGTCCAAGAAGGTTTTATAATTTTTCTTTTATGTGGATTATTCACTTTAACTGTTTATTGACCAGGGGATTTTTTGCAGAAACTAAATCCTATGGGCAGTAATTTGTTATGTAAGTGAATATTGAAAGACTCCAGTCAAAAATATTTGGGTTACAAAAGACATATTAATACATCTACGGTCAATAATATGTTAAAAGGAAGGTACTGCTTTTCTATAAAAGAGAAAAAGTTCTTAGCTTTGGTTCAGTGAAGTGTAATGATAAATGATTTGAAACTGTTTGACCTTTCTCTGTCACTCACATAAATGCAAAATATAGATAATTGGATATTTTGTTGTTGTTCAGTTGCTCAGTTGTGTCTGACTCTTTGCGACCCTAAGGACTGCAGCACACCAGGCTTCCCTGTCCTTCACCATCTCCTGGAGCTTGCTCAAACTCATTTTCATTGAGTCAGTGATGCCATCCAACCACCTCATTCTCTGTCATCCCCTTCTCCTCCTGCCTTCAATCTTTCCCAGCATCTTTTCTAATGAGTCGGTTCTTCACATCATGTGGCCAAAGTATTGTAGCTTCAGCTTCACCATCAGTCCTTCAAATGAATATCCAGGATTGCTTTCCTTTTGGATTTTAGCTATATACTAACAGTTAACCTGGGAACAATATGGGCTTGAACCATGAAGGTCCATTTATATGCATATTTTTTCAATAGTAAATACTATAGTACTACACATCTGGTTGAATCAGTGGATATAGAACCAGGGAAGCATGGATATGAAAGGCCAACTATAGGGTATATGCAAATTTTTGACTGTGAGAAGAGTTGGCATCCCTAATTCCTGTGTTGTTCAAGGGTCAACTGGATATACTTTTAAAGGCTAAGTCAGATTAATAGTGTTATGGACTAAATTGTGTCCCCCAACCGCCGATTCATATATTGAAGTTCTACCCTATATACTTCAGAATGTGACTACATTTGGAGATAGGGTCTTTAAAAAGGTAATTAGGGTAAAATGAGGTCATGTGAGTGGGTCTGAATCTAGGAATGACAGGCATCTTCATACAAAAAGTAAATCAGGATTCAGACAACACACAGCCTGAGAGGAAACAGCAAGAAGGTGGCCATCTGCAAGCCAGACTATGGTTACCATGAGGTTTACATAAAATATCTTCAATTATAGCACCCTGTGTTAAGCTAACAACAGCATAACTTCAGTAGAGTTCCTAAGTCTTACAATTTTAGTTCCTTTCCTGCTCAAATTTAGGTTATTGATGTTATAATTTATATACTTTTTATATTGTGTAACTAATTTAAAAATTATGTAGTTATGGTTATTTTACTACATTTCTTTCAAATTTTAAACTTGAGATGTAAGTAAGTAATGTCTCTGCTTTTTAATATACTATCTAGGTTGGTCATAACTTTCCTTCCAAGGAGTAAGCGTCTTTTACTTTCATGGCTGCAATCAGCATCCGCAGTGATTTTGGAGCCTCCAAAAATAAAGTCTGACATTGTTTCCACTGTTTTCCCATCTATTTCCCATGAAGTGATGGGACCACATGCCGTGATCTTTGTTTTCTGAATGTTGAGCTTCAAGTCAACCTTTTCACTCTCCTCTTTCACTTTCCTCAAGAGGCTTTTTAGTTCCTCTTCACTTTCTGCCATAAGGGTGATGTCATCTGCATATCTGAGGTTATTGATATTTCTCCCGGCAATCTTGATTCCAGCTTGTGCTTCTTCCAGCCCAGAGTTCCTCATGATGTACTCTGCATATAAGTTAAATAAGCAGGGTGACGATATACAACCTTGACGTACTCCTTTTCCTATTTGGAACCAGTCTGTTGTTCCATGTACAGTTCTGACTGTTGCTTCCTGACCAGTGGTCATGTATGGATGTGAGAGTTGGACTGTGAAGAAAGCTGGTCACTGAAGAATTGATGCTTTTGAACTGTGGTGCTGGAGAAGACTCTTGAGAGTCCCTTGGACTGCAAGGAGATACAACCAGTCCATTCTAAAGGAGATCAATCCTGGGTGTTCATTGGAAGGACTGATGCTGAAGCTGAAACTCCAATACTTTGGCCACCTCATGTGAAGAGTTGACTCATTGGAAAAGAGTCTGATGCTGGGAGGGAATGGGGGTGGGAGGAGACGGGGACGACAGAGAATGAGATGGCTGGATGGCATCACCAACTCGATGGACATGAGTTTGAGTGAACTCCAGGAGTTGGTGATGGACAGGGAGGCCTGGCGTGCTGTGATTCATGGGGTCGCAAAGAGTTGGACACAACTGAGCGACTGAACTAAGTTATGCACCCCATTTTCTTATTGAAGAATCTATATTTGACTATATATTTACCATTGCTAGTAATTTTTACATGGTCTTCTTATATTTTTATGATATTAACTAATGTTGTTTTATTTCATTCAAAGAACTCCTTATAGCATTTCTTGTAAGGCGGGTCTATTTGTGATGAATTTCCTCAAATTTTCGTTGTTTGGAAAAGTCTTTATTCCTTCTTTATTTCTGAAGGACAGCTTTGTTGGGTATAATATTCTTGGTGACAATTTTTTTCCACCAATATTTTGAATATGTCATACCATTTTCTTTCCTATAAACTTTCTGATGAGAAACGTGCTGATAATCTTATGGGGGTTGCCTTGTATATGACTTCGCTGTTACTACTTTATATGTTTAATCTTTTAGTTTTGATAAATATAATACATTTAATTATATGCGGGTTCAACCTATTGGATTCTTTGGGCCTCTTGGATCTTGATGTCAATCTCTCCCCATGTTTGGGAAGTTTTCAGTCATTATAGCTTTAAATATATTTTGTGTCCTTTTCCCTTCCCCTCTGGAATTACCATAATGAAACTATGTTTATTTTCATTGGGTCCTATGAATTCCATAGGCTTTCTTCACTTTTTAAAATTCTTTTCTCTTTTTGATTCTCTGGATAATTTCAATTGTCTTGTTTAGATTACAGATTATCTCTTCTAATGGTTGAGTCTACTTTTGAAGCTCTCTTTTGAATTCTTTAGTTACTTTTCAGCTCTAGGATTTATATATATATATGTTTCTATTTTTAAAATTTCTTAGTTCGTTCATGCATTGTTTTCCTGTTTTTGTTTAGTTATCTATCTGCCTATGCCCTCCTCAACTTTTTAAAGAGAACTATTCTGAATTCTTTGAATGTTCATGGATATCCATTTCTTTAGTATTAGTTATTAGAGCTTTATTACTTTCCTTTGGTGGCGTCTTATTTACCAGGTTTTTCATGATCCTTGATTCCTTACACTGGTATTTTCATATTTGAGTAAGTGGTCTCCTCATCCAGACTTTGCAGGATTGCTTTGAGACAGTTCTTCACCAGTCAGTTCAGTTTGGATTTCTTGATATGTCTGTTGGTAACAACTTGGGACAGTTGAGGCCTGGTATTAGGGTCAATTTTGGAGCAAAGCAACTGTTTGAGCTCTGAGGTTGGGGGTTGGGGTGTGCCTCTGGCTGAGAACAACTATATAGGAGTGATGATTTGGTTTCCTGCTTAAGTAAAGGTGTAAGCTTGCTTCATAGTTACCTGGATTCTCTGGCTAGGCATATTAGACAGTCAGTGCTGGCTACTATACTCAGCAGTTAGCAGGGCTATGAATTAGCTGTCCCACCTTGCTGGGGCAACAGGACAGGATTTACGGTCTATAGAGTGCATTGTTTTAGGATCTGAATAAGGTAATACTGTGCCATGAATATCCTGATCAGGTGAGGCCACAGGACTTGCTCTGCAGACAGGGAAGGTCATGGGCTGTTCTTCCTCTTAAAATGTACTGTGAGTTGAGCTGTTTGTTGGGCTACACAACTTCCTGTGTGTTCTTGTAAGATTTCCTGGTTGGATGGTATGAAAGCTTTATGAGCAGTAAGTAGGCTAAAAATTGGACTTCCTGGGTGGCTCAGTGGTAGAGAATCCACCTGCCAGTGCTGGAGATGGTTTGATGCCTGGGTTGGGAAGATTCCATGGAGAAGGAAATGGCTATGCTCTCTAGAATTCTTGCCTGAGAAATCACATGGACAGAAAAGACTGGTGGACTGCACTCCAGAGTCTGATACAACTTAGCAACTAAACAACAGGGACTATACTTTGGTTTTCCTGCCTGAGAGCAGTAGGAGAAGCAGTCCCAAGACCATTAATGCTCTTTGCTTGTCATCTTGACTCAAGCCACCCATATGCCAATTCCCTAGCTAAACAGGGCCACTTACTTTGCTGTAGGGTGATGAGTTCTGCATACATGCCTTTTGGTCTAGCATTGTTGGGTTACACAGCTTTTAGGTGTTCTTACCAGCCCTTCCCCTCAGATGGGGCTGGAGATTGTGCTCTATAGCTGGTAGGGCTACTGCTCTGGCTCCTACCTAGGTGGGACCAGGAGGACCCATTTCAAGTAACCAACTCCTCAATTTTCCTAAATAGGCTTTCTGTTTGAAAGGGGTTGGGAACTGCTGTTTACAAGGTAGAGGTATGACTCATTTTTCTGCCTGAGAAAGATATTAAGAAGAGGTGGCCAGAATACACAGAAGAACTGTACAAAAAAGATCTTCAAGACCAAGATAGTCATGATAACGTGATCACTGACCTAGAGCCAGACATCTTGGAATGTGAAGTCAAGTGGGCCTTAGAAATCATCACTACGAACAAAGCTGGTGGAGGTGATGGAATTCCAGTTGAGCTATTTCAAATCTTGAAAGATGATGCTGTGAAAGTGATGCACTCAATATGCCAGCAAATTTGGAAAACTCAGCAGTGGCCACAGGACTGGAAAAGGTCAGTCTTCATTCCAATGCCAAAGAAAGGCAATGCCAAAGAATGCTCAAACTACCGCACAATTGCACTCATCTCACATGCTAGTAAAGTCATGCTCAAAATTCTCCAAGCCAGGCTTCAGCAATATGTGAACCGTGAACTCCCAGATGTTCAAGCAGGTCTTAGAAAAGGCAAAGGCACCAGAGATCAAATAGCCAACATCCGCTGGATCATGGAGAAAGCAAGAGAGTTTCAGAAAAACATCTATTTCTGCTTCATTGATATGCCAAAGCCTTTGACTGTGTGGATCACAATAAACTGTGGAACATTCTGAAAGAGATGGGAATAGCAGACCACCTGACCTGCCTCTTGAGAAACCTGTATGCAGGTCAGGAAGCAACAGTCAGAACTGGACATGGAACAACAGACTGGTTCCAAATAGGAAAAGGAGTACGTCAAGGCTGTATATTGTCCCCTTGCTTATTTAACTTATATGCAGAGTACATCATGAGGAATACTGGGCTGGAAGAAGCACAAGCTGGAATCAAGATTGCCGGGAGAAATATCAATAACCTCAGATATGGAGATGACACTACCCTTATGGCAGAAAGTGAAAAGGAACTCAAAAGCCTCTTGATGAAAGTGAAAGAGGAGAGTGAAAAGGTTGACTTGAAGCTCAACATTCAGAAAACAAAGATCATGGCATCTGGTCCCATCACTTCATGGGAAATAGATGGGGAAACAGTGGAAACAGTGTCAGACTTTATTTTTTTGGGCTACAAAATCACTGCAGATGCTGATTGCAGCCATGAAATTAAAAGACGCTTACTCCTTGGAAGGAAAGTTATGACCAACCTAGATAGTATATTAAAAAGCAGAGACATTACTTTGCCAACCAAGGTCCGTCTAGTCAAGGCTATGGTTTTTCCTGTGGTCATGTATGAATGTGAGAGTTGGACTGTGAAGAAAGCTGATTGACGAAGAATTGATGCTTTTGAACTGTGGTGCTGGAGAAGACTCTTGAGAGTCCCTTGGACTGCAAGAAGATCCAACCAGTCTGTTCTAAAGGAGATCAATCCTGGGTGTTCACTGGAAAGACTGATGCTACAGCTGAAACTGCAATACTTTGGCCACCTCATGTGATGAGTTGACTCACTGGAAAAGACTCTGATGCTGGGAAAGGTTGGGGGTGGGAGGAGAAGGGGACGACAGAGAATGAGATGGCTTGATGGCATCACTGACTCTGTGGACATGAGTTTGAGTGTACTCCGGGAGTTGGTGATTTACAGGGAGGCCTGGCGTGCCGTGATTCATGGGGTCACGGAGAGTCGGACACGACTGAGCGACTGAACTGAACTGATAGGGACTTCACTGGTGGCTCATACAGTAACGAAACTGTGTGCAATGCAGGAAACCTGGGTTTGATCCCTGGATCAGGAAAACCCCTTGGAGAAGGGAATTGCAACCCAGTCCAGTATTCTTGCCTGGAAAATTTCATTCACAGAGGAGCCTGCTGGGCTACAGTACATGGGGTCACAGAGTTGGACACGATTGGGTGACTAACAATTTAGCATGGGCAGATCAGACTCCAGGGTTAGCAGAATTCCTCATTTGGGGAAACTGTAACTTACTTAGTTTCTTGGTCAGACTCTGTTCCTGACTTGGTTCTGTAGGTGATCAAAGCTATTGATTGGGATTACTATTTGAGTTCTGCCAGTAGGAACTCAGTCTGCCATAATCCAAGTGGTGGTTTTTAGAATCCCCTACTCCCTTTTCAGTCTCTCAGATTTGAATGGGTTGAACCCTGTGGAGTCCCTTTCTGTCTCATATGGTGAAACCACAAGAGGGGCTCTCATGAATTGAACCACATGTTGAGTTGGGGGAGACAGGTGTCACCCCTGGGCTCTCTTTTGCAACTGGGACAACTGTAGCCTCAAGGGAGATCTCTTAGAATGGTGCTGTGCTGGTCTGAGGGGGGGACAATGTGGTCAGAGTATAGCCATTCTCTTACCTTTCTAATACAGTCTGTCTTGGTCTCTGTGATACAGTGGGGTGCTTTAGGATACTCTCAGTGGTTTATTGTCCATGAATAGTTGTTGGTTGTTCTTGTCAGGGGGTGCTAAGTCGGAAGCAACCATGTTGCCATTTTAATGACATCACTCTCCCTCTCCAAGTTTTTTAAATCAAATATATAGAGATGCTGTGAAGGGAATTTGTAATTAAAATTTGCAATTAAAGTCCATAGTCACCTGACTAAGTAAATCAAAAGAGAAGTCTTCCTAGATGGGCCTGAATAAAGAGAGATTCTTACCTGTGGACAAAAAAAAAAAAAAAAAATTGCAGCTTCTGCCCTTGGGGTTACATCCTGCTTGTAGCCTTCTCTTGTTGCTGATTGCTCTATGGATTTCAGACTAGTTTAGTCAGGTCCCCACATATGAGTAAGCATATTCCTTTTGATGAATTCCTTTATGTATATACATACACACACATACATACATACATGCACACTATCTAATATATATATATATATGCTTATAAAATCTCTTCTACTACTTTTGATTCTTTGTTTGAACCCTGAATGACATACCTCCTAAAAATAAATAGAAGGGATATTTTTTCCTTCTATTAAGACTGTGCAAATTGTCATTTAATTTAGTAATTCAACCATATCTTAGCAATCAACTTAAAATCAATTTCCAGATAGTTAGGTTTTTATGTATATACTTATCTACAAGTTTCATAAAATTCAGATCAATTAACTCTAATGAATTATAATTTCTCTCCTGATGAATGTTCTGAGAGTGAAGATTCTGTGAACACATTATCCATTTTCTCAAATAGAATGAGTGTTAAGCCAAAAGAGCAGCATGTGTTTTCTGGGGAAATAAATTGTTTCTGAAGTAAATCATTTATTCTTCTTCCACTATGAAGCTCTAATGCTAGTGCTAAGTCACTTCGGTCATTTCCGACTCTTTGCGATCCTATGGACCATAGCTCACCAGGCTCTTCTGTCCAGAGATTCTCCGGGTATGAATATTGGAATGGGTTACCATTTTCTCCTCCAGGGTATCTTCCTGATCCAGGGATTGAACCCACATCTCTTATGTCTCTTCCATTGGCAGGTGGATTCTTTACCTCTAGTGCCACCTCAGACTCCTCCAAACTTGAAACAATAAAAAATGTCAATCAAATTTACTTTCACCTGAGGTGTGGCTGTCATTCCTCTTCTCCAGTCTCTCAGAAGGAGTGGCCTATGTTTATAGTCTCTCTTTCTGTCACTTTTCATTCATTCCTCAGCTATTAAGATTTGGCTTTCATTCTTAATACTCTGCAAAATTGGTCCTGACTTCCTGTCATTAAACTTAACCGTCATATTTAATAATCACTTATTCAACCCCTTAACATTATTCAATAATATTTGATATCTCTTTTCTTCTGAAAACCTCTCTTTTCATTGGCATCCATGACATCAGAACCTTCTGGTTTTCCTGCTGTTTCCAGATTATTCTTTCTCTGACCGTTTTACTGGCTCATCAGCCTCTGGCTACACTTAAGTTCTCAAGGTCCATTCCTAGTTTTCCTTATTTGTTTCTATATTCTTTTCTTGGAATTATTATCCCACATGCGTGGGTTCTATAACCAAGCATCTGACAGTAAATTTTCAATGTACAACTCCATTCCAAATCGGATCCTTGTATTTAACTGCTTCTTCATTATCTCTGCTGGGCGTCTCAGAAGCACCTTTAGGACAAAGAGTCCATAATTTAACTAATGATTTTCCCCTCAACCTTCACTCCTCCAACATTCCCCACTTTAGTCATCATCATTATGGAAAACATCATATGGATACTATTACTATCTATTTGCAGAAGTTAAATCTGAGGCTGTTTCTCCTATCTCTTTTTGCCTCATTTCCTGCTTCCCAGCCCCACTACCATTCTTAAATCACAAAGTTCCATTAACTTTTGTAATCTAGAATCTGTTTTCTCCTCTGTGTATCCTCCACTCCCAATCCAACTTCAAGCCACCTTCATATCAATGTGAAGTGAAAAGTGAAAATGTTGGTCACTCAGTAATGTCTGACTCTTTGCAACACCATGGAATGTAGCCCACCAGGCTCCTTTGTCCATAGAATTCTTCAGGCAAGAATACTTAAGTGGGTAGCCATTCTCTTCTTCAGGGGATCTTCCTGACCTAGGGATCAAACCTGGGTCTTCTGCATTGCAGGCAGATTCTTTACCATCTGAGCCACCAGGGAAGTTTCAAATCAATACTGTAAAGTGAAAGCACCCTAATGAGTCTCCATGCAACCACTCCTGCTCAACACACTTGAATTCAGTTTTTATATCATATGCAAAAATATTTTTTTCAAATTCTACATCTCACCCTATTACTTCTTTACTTAAAAACCTTTATGTACACCCATGTTGGATTCATGTCAATGTATGGCAAAACCAATACAATATTGTAAATTAATTAGCCTCCAATTAAAATAAATTAAAAAAAACCAATACAATATTGTAAAGCAATTAGCCTCCAATTAAAATAAATAAAAAAAAAACCTTCAGTGGCTTCTTAGTCACCTATGTCTTTGCCATTTTTTTTGCCATTCTCTCTGAATTTGTCTGTTCCAACAAATATACCTTCTTTCTTTTCCTACTTTGAAGATTACATATGCCTGCCACACCATCTCTAATCAGCATCTTCACTTAGTTATCTTTTCTCCTTTATTTGAATTGTAGCTTAAATGACATTACTAAGCAGAGAATTTCCGATGTCCATGATCAGATTCTCCTGTCATAACCTCTCAAGCATCGTACGTTTAAAAAATAATACTGATATCTGTGTGCTCCATGAGACACTGAGGTGTTTTTCATCTTCACATTTTCAAATAGTAGAATAGGTCTCGGAGAAGGCAATGGCAAGCCACTCCAGTACTCTTGCCTGGAAAATCCCATGGATGGAGGAGCCTGGTAGGCTGCAGTCCGTGGGGTCGCTAAGGGTCGGACACGACTGAGCGACTTCACTTTCACTTTTCACTTTCACACATTGGAGAAGGAAATGGCAACCCACTCCAGTGTTCTTGCCTGGAGAATCCCAGGGACGGGGGAGCCTGGTGGGCTTCCGTCTATGGGGTCACACAGAGTCGGACACGACTGAAGTGACTTCGCAGCAGCAGCAGCAGCAGCAGCAGCAGCAGAATAGGTCTAATACATGGCAGACACTTAAAAAGTACTCGAGGAACAATTAAATGAATGAATGATTGAATAAAGCACGGTTACAGCATCCCAGATAGTTTCCGCTAAAGTATTAGTGTTGAAACACAATATAAGAACCTATGTAAGGAATATGACCTTGTAGAGTTCCGTATTTATTCTTTCTTAATTATATTTACTTGAATCTGCACAGTTTCTAAATTATAGGCTTATTTTTTAAACTACCAGATTTGAAAATTCAGCCCATGATGCGAACATCAAGCTGTGCTCTCTCAGCTTAGCATCATCGCCAAACCACAGGTTCTGCAATTAGAAGTGAAACTTTGTGGTGATGCGTGAGAATATCCAGCTTGTTTGTCCATACCTTTATTGCTTCTATAGATCTTTTGAGAGTAAAAACATTCTTTTCATTTATAATATAAATAACTGACACAAACACACAGCAAGCAGAAAGAGGAAAAATATCCCATCTTTGTGTGATTCATAGTTAAAACCTACAGTTTACATAAATGTCAAGCAGGATTTTTAATTACCTATTTCAAATTTATTTATTTTTTCTCTTAACTATCTGATGAATACCAGTCAATAATTGCTAATTAACTTAACTTCTGAAATAGAATCTTCATATATGTGAACTCTAAAGAGTCCTGGAGTTTTAGAATTGTTGTGCCAGTAAGCTAGAGATGGATACCGAAAGTAACTTGGATTATATATGAGAGGAATGACATTTTGGGCCAATAAGACCCTAAATACAACTTTGAAATCTTGAATTCCAGGTTCTTGGAATCAGTATCAGCTAGTTAAATTGTAAGATATCTGTATTTTTCACTGGATAATGTGAATCATTCAAAGAGTTGTATGTGTCTTCATAAATTCCAGATGTCGCAGTGATATAGAAGTCTAGCACTGTCGAAATACTGTGGAGTATCCTAGGCCTGAGCTGATGTCATTTTGCTCTCACTTTGATGCCAGCACAAGGAGCTTAAGAATTTTCACTTTATCTTCTTTCCCTGTCTCTTTCATCTTTCCTTCAGTAAGATACAGGAAATTTGGAGAAATGGCTTCAAGTAAACTGATAGCATCTTTCTGTTTCACATTTGAGTCTGACTTCCCGGACTCATAAAGCTATTTTATTTACTTCTGTACAGTAGAATTCTGGCAGGGAATATGATTATTTTGTAGGAACATGTCATATGCTATTGGTGGGAATGTGTGTATATATATGTGTGTTTGAGAGAGAGAGTGTGCTAAGCATGTGCCTAAGAGCTAAGTATCTGGCCTGGAAAGAGGCTGGCTGTAGGTCATGCTTTGTAGGGATTGCTTATATAGTGTGAATTAGAAAGGAAAGCAGGGAGCCTGTTTGGCATCTAGGGTTCAGGAATATCTTACAGATGAAGACATAATCTGATTTTTGGCTCTACAGTCCTTACATATCCTGGGGATACCATCTGGGTTTTAGAACCAAGAAGCATACAGCACTGCTATTGTTCCACCATGCTAGAGGCTCCCCTTGTTAAAATAGGTGTAGACATGTAATTCAAGAGACACAGTCCTTTCTGGGATTGAGCTTGGAGGAGGCAAGTAAGAAAGATCGATATTGAAGTCTAAAGTTAACGCATATAAATTTATACAGAAAGAAAACCAAATGATTAGGGAAGATATGTATTGACTCTAAAATGGTTCCACTGGAATTTTTTTCAGTGGAAAGTACCTCCTTTGGAGGAACCTGCATCACAGTCACCTAAGGGGTAATTTTATAGCAATAAGTGGATGCTGTCTCAGAAATATCCATAGTTTAAGGTACTTTTAAAATCAACCTGTAAAACACTTTAGGGTTATTCATAAATGGCTGCATTAATCGATACTCACTCATAGTCATAATTGTGTATTAGGCTTTCACTTTTCTTTCCGTGTTAAGTAATAAATTTCCAAATTTCCATGTAATACTGTAAACTTTCTACTGCAGAGCCAGGAACAGGTTATCTTGATCTCTTAGAATGAATAATGCTGTTTTGAAGATAATAGACACTGCTATTCATTACCTATTAGAAGAATGAATAAGATACCATTATTAAGGGAGGATTTAATACTTTTTTGGTGGCTGTATTAAGTCAGTCTTCTCTACATACTCAAAATATTTAACTTCTGCTCAGTGAAAATGAAATAAATATGCAGAACTGGTCAAACAACTGCTTAAACTGACTGATATTATATGATTAGTTTGATTAAGCAGTTCATTTGTTACCAGCTATATGGGTATGTTGGGCTGAGACAGTTTAAATTAGCTGAAATTCAAATTCTGACTATTAGCTATGGGGCAAAACCAAAATCACAGTACAGTTGACATTTACAAGTTAGACACTTGGGATTATACTATTCTCTGATGCATAATAACAAAACTGCATGTAGTATCACTCATTCTCAAAGTCATAAGATAGAATGTTTTTCATAAAGACCATAAGGTCCTTCTGTGTACTTCAGTTTTATAAGATATGGGTGACTTGAGGCTCATACTCAGATCGTGGCTCTGGGTCAGCCATAAAAATAAGAGAATTCCAACCACTGACTTAATGATAAGTTCAGGTCTGAGCTAAATTTAGTAATCTGCTACCTTTTGATGACAGATTTTATTTCACATTTATCAGTTAATTCAGTGTACTAAAATGTTCTTCTTTGTTTTATACCACATTTTGTCCTGTGGAGTGGATATTACCATGATTTCCTTAAGGATATAGGAATTAGTCACTAGCAGAATGATCAAATTAGGACAAAAGCTGATAGGGATGCATAGGGATGCACCTCTAGAAAGAGAAAAAGCAGTGTCTTAGATGGAGGATTTGGTTGAATTTCTCAATGACTCCTTGACTTTCAAAGGTTTCCCAAAATCCTGAGATGATTTTATTTTCTTTGGTGAAATGATCTCTGAAATTATATCCAACTGAGCCATTAGATAAGACTGACATTAAGCAATGTCCTGGGTATTTAAGCTCATACATGTACTGGCAAATTCATTCATTAGGAAACCATCTGACTTAAATGAACTGCAACCACCTCATGTTCATTCAGGACACAAAAGATACAGCTGGCATTTGCTATCTTTTCTCAGGCAATCTGGCAAAAGACACTCCAGTGTCATCGTTGTTGTTCAGTCACTAAGTCATGTCTGACCCCATGGACTGCGGCAGGCCAGGCTCCTTCATCTGTCCTCCACTGTCTCCCAGAGTTTGCTCAAATCCATGTCCACTGAGTCAGTGACGCTATCAAACCATCTCATCCTCTCTGCCCACTTCCCTTTCTGCCTTTAGTCTTTCCCAGCGTCAGGGTCTTTTACAATGGGTCAGTTCTTTGCTAGTGTCACTGAGAGGCTAATTGGTTTATGACCAATTCACTTATCCTGTAACTATTACATTTGTGTCTATTACCTTCTGAACCCAGTGCTGAGGATTGCAGGAGATTCAACATATACAGAGATAAGACTCCTGACTTCAAACTGAGAACTCTAGCAGATAAATCTTGCTCACAAATAGTGATAAAGCAATTGAAGGCATGGTAAGTGCTAAAAGTAGGAAAAAGTGACAAAGTGATTTCATGGTGAAATTAAAAAAACAACAACAACAAAACCAACTAATACACTTTGGAAACAAGTCTGTTGGATCCTACAATTTTATACATACACACACACACAACTGTATATATATACAAACACACACACAATTATATATATAAATATATATATATTTATACAATTATATACATATATACATACATACATATATATATATATATGATATAAATATATATGGGCTTCCCAGGTAGCTTAGCTGGTAAAGAATCCACCTGCAATGTGGGAGACCTGGGTTTGATTCCTGGGTTAGGAAGATGCCCTGGAGAAGGGAATAGCTACCCACTCTAGTATTCTGGCCTGGAGAATTCCATGGATTGTATAGTTCATGGGGTCACAAAGAGTCTGACATGACTGTGCGACTTTCATTTTCATATATATATATATATATATATATATAAAACTGATGCTCTCTAAAACTATTATTCTGCAGAATATTATTCTAGAATGTTATTACATAAGTTGCTGAACATGAAGTACTAGAAACATGTAGAAAATGCTAAATTATATGTAAGGAGGCTACTTCTTCTCCCATCCTTGGTTTTACTAGAGAGTGTTGGAAGAGATATTTGAATAGAAATCCATCCTTCTCCCTTAACCCCTCTCTCTGCCTCTCTGGTGCCCATCTTCCTCTCCATCTGCTTTGCTTTCCCCCCTGTGAACCTGACGTTTATTGATCTAAGTTTTTCAGATGACTGGCTGATTACATCACAGGGCAAACGGGCAATGCTGACTTTGTGAAGCAGCTGTGAGGTTCTAGACATGTGTTTGAATCTAGAGTAAAGCTGTCCACTGTTCTTTAGGGGTTATAGAGTGTCCACTAATAAACTGACACCTTGACCCTCATTTACTCCTGTGTCTCTGCTCTATTAGTTAGAATCCAGAGGAGACCAGGAGTAATCAACTGACACTTCAAATTGAGAATAGGGTAATCAAGTTAAATAACTTTCTTTGTGGCAGGACTCTTTAGGTTGAGTGTTAGGATAATGTATATTGAGAATATTTAAGTAGGGTAGTTAGTGTACAGTGACAACTGAAGAAAGTGCACAACCTAAAAGTGAGACTTACGTTTCATTTGGCAGACTTTACTTAGGATTTAAGCCCAAGACAGAGCCTCTAAGATAACTCTGAGGGACTGTTCTATGAGGTAAGGGAGGAGGCAGGATAGAGAGGAGTTTTTGCAAAGACAAACAAAAACCAAGTAGTGAGAACATCAGAATATTACTGCTATTTAAAGAAAACCAGACGTCTCAAGTTAATGCATTTTTTATACAGGAAGATACAAGATTCTGGGCTTGTTGAAATGAATCCTTTGATATGCACTTTGTCTAGGGCTAGTATCTAGGTTTTCTCTGTCCTGAACACCTCAGGGTCCACCATTGGGGGGGCGGCTGCATTGATTGATGGCTTGATGGCCTCACCACCCTTTGTTTACAGAAATGGCAGGTGACATTCTCTGTCTACAACAATATTTTCCCAACTTGGAGATTTTCCAAAAAATCAATTTGGAGTAACTAGTAAAAATACTCCAGCACTATAATAATAGCTGCTGTTTACTAAGCACATACTAAGTTCCAGAAACTGTGTTCAGTTTTTGGTGTTATCATCTCATTTTATTCTTTAAATAGTCCAGCAAGATAGGCATTGCTATATCATCATTTTGAAGATAATGAGTTAGTCTGAGAAGTTAAGTAACTTGCCTAAAGTTAGAAAGCAAGTAAATGCCAGAGTGGTAATTCAGACACAGGTCTTTCATATTCCAGGATTCTTTTCTGAACCACTACATTATAACTTGGAATATATTTGAAAAATGTTTGTGGATAAAGATATATATCTTCTTTGGGTTATCTCTCAAGTATAGGAAATTTTCATGGGGATGTTAAAATGGTAGAAAAGTCTGAGAGTGGCTGAATTCTTGCTTTAGGTTTCATATGCATTGGGACGTAAATTAAGCTTCCACATAAAAATATGAATCTGGTGCCTCAAAATGGATATCCATTCCTTCTTTTCATTATTGGTAGCAGTAAGTGTTGGGCTTTCCTGGTGACTCAGTGGGAAAGAATTCACCTGCCAGTGCAGAAGATGTGAATAAGATCCCTTGGTTGGGAATATCCATGGAGAAAGAAATGACAACCCATTCCGGTATTCTTGCCTGGGAATTCCCAGGGACAGAGGACCTTGGTGGACTACAGTCTATGGGGTCGCAAAAAAATCGGATATGACTTAGCAACTAAACAACAGCAGCAGCAGTAAGTGTTACCCATTAAACCATACAGGCAAGAAGAAAAACTAGAGAACATTTTCACATTTATTTCTAAGCTCCAGTCAAGTTTTAGACATATCCACTAAGAAGTATAACTGAGCAGTGTTCCAAGAGCTTACTTAGGAGAAAGATCAATGACAATTTAGAGTAATGTATTTCATAGAAATGGCATAAAATATAAAACTAATTCTACACCCTGGCATTCTAGGTGCGATTGACTTTTGTTTTGAAAATCACTTACTGTTTTAGTCCTTGTTCCAATATTTATGCAATGAGGAGTCATTTTCAACCTTGCAAATACCCAAGGTGCAGCAATGTTCTGTGCTCAGTTAGGGAGAGGAAAACAATGTTCTTTTTTCTACATTACTGATTTACCAGGGGCAGCAAGAATTGTGTCTGGCAAGGTAAAGAAAACTGTAGCAGTGGGGTTACAAGTTCTCAGAGAGACTGTTCAATGCACTGGTGACTAGAACTTGGAACAGCATACTGAGGGCCATCAAACAGGAAAGATTTCCATGCAGCAGTTAAGACCAAATTGCCAGATAAACATACCTGCTTCCTCAAACTGCTTTGCAGTTATGGCAGCTGTGTATATAATTGTGTTGAATGGACACAAGCTGAGGGCTTTAGGAAAGGTTTTGACTTTCTTGAATAAGGTTCTATCCCTTTCATCTTCAGGCTTCCCTTATAGCTCAGTTGGTAAAGAGTCTGCCTGCAATCTGGAAGACCCGGGTTTGATCCCTGGCTTGGGAAGATCCCCGGAGAAGGAAATGGCAACCCACTCCAGTATTCTCACCTGGAGAATCCCCATGAACAGAGGAGCCTGGCAGGCTACAGTCCATGGGGTCACAAGAGTCAGACATGACTTAGCACTTAACTACCACCATTACCTTCCATCTTCTCCCTGTCCTGAGTGTGGAAACAATGCATGGAGTGTATCAGCTGTGCAACCACTATGGGGCAGATATTTGGTGGATAAAAGCCAAGGAAAGAGAAAGGGACTGGCTTTTGTCCTTGATGGTGTCACTGAACCACTAAACAAGTCCTGGACAACTTGTCCCTGAATTTTTTTTTGCATGAGTAATGAGGCACAAATATTATTATCTAGCTTAGACCATCATTTGTTAGGTTTTCTGTTACATGTCATCAAACGCATTTTTGACAGTATATGTTGGGAAACATCTCTATATAGTCTCTGTCATTTCTGCAAGCAGATATAATGACCTCTTTGTTCCAGACTATCTTTTCAAGGATGATTGTGTAGCAAATTGCCTTGGAAGATAAGCATAGTATATCCTCCTATAGCAAAGGGATGTATGTTTACTGTTCAGTATAATAAAGATAATGCTTCCTTCTGGAGCAAAGTTCAAGTACTGTCCATTATAAAAGGTTCAGAATTTTAAGCTTGAGGTTCCTTTCTTGTAACAAAACCCACTCTTTGTATGAGTGTTACCTGCTGTCTAGTTCAGGCTGCTGTGGCCAAATACAATAGACTAGGTGGCTTTAAAAGAGACATATATTTCTCATATTCATGGCGGCAAGGAGCGCCAAGAACAGGATGCCATCAGATTCAATATCTTCAGAGAAGGAAGATTTGCCTGGTTCACAAATACCTGCCTTCTTTCCCACTTTATCCTCATATCTCACATGATGGAGAGGGAGAGGGCTTTCATTTCTTTCTCTCCTTATAATTTAAAAATATTATAATTGCATGCTAAAGCTGAAGCTCCAATATTTTGGTCACCTCACGCGAAGAGTTGACTCACTGGAAAAGACTCTGATGCTGGGAGGGATTGGGGGCAGGAGGAGAAGGGGACGACTGAGAATGAAATGGCTGGATGGCATCACTGACTCGATGGACATGGGTTTGAGTGAACTCCAGGAGTTGGTGATGGACAGGGAGGCCTGGCGTGCTGTGATTCATGGGGTTGCATAGAGTCGGACACAACTGAGTGACTGAACTGAACTGATTGTTGTAACTAAAAAGTACTTTGTTTCAGACCCTGCTTACATTCATGAAATCTTATAATATTAATCCCATTATGGGAATTTCACTCTCATGACCCCATCTAAACCTAATTACTTCCAAAAGCCCCACTTCCAAATACTATCACTTTAGGGATAAGAGTTTCAAGATAATAATTTGAGGATATTGAATCATTCAACTCATAGGCTCTGGCTCTATAGGACTTGAGGTTAGGAAAGCTGGTAAAAATGCTAAAACATTTAACGCTGCTATGGAACAACGGACTGGTTCCAAATAGGAAAAGGAGTACAGCAAGGTTATATATTGTCACACTGCTTATTTAACTTATATGCAGAGTACATCATGAGGAACGCTGGGCTGGAAGAAGCACAAGCTGGAATCAAGATTGCCGGGGAAATAGCAATAACCTCAGATATGCAGATGACACCACCCTTATGGCAGAAAGTGAAGAGGAACTCAAAACCCTCTTGATGAAAGTGAGAGAGGAGAGTGAAAAGGTTGTCTTGAAGCTCAACATTCAGAAAACAAAGATCATGGCATCTGGTCCCATCACTTCATGGCAAATAGATGGGAAAACAGTGTCAGACTTTATTTATTTGGGCTCCAAAGTCACTGTGGATGCTGATTGCAGCCATCAAATTAAAAGACGCTTACTCCTTGGAAGGAAAGTTATGACCAATCTTGATAGTATATTAAAAAGCAGAGACATTACTTTGCCAACAAAGGTCTGTCTAGTCAAGGCTATGGTTTTTCCTGTGGTCATGTATGGATGAGAGAGTTGGCCTTTGAAGAAAGCTGATCACCGAAGAATTGATGCTTTTGAACTGTGGTTTTGGAGAAGACTCTTGAGAGTCCCTTGGACTGCAAGGAGATCCAACCAGTCCATTCTAAAGGAGATCAATCCTGGGTGTTCATTGGAAGTTCAGTCGCTCAGTTGTGTCCGACTCTCCGTGACCCCAAAAATCACAGCACGCCAGGCCTCCCTGTCCATCACCAACTCCTGGAATTCACTCAAACTCATGTCCATCGAGTCGTTGATGCCATCCAGCCATCTCATTCTCAGTCGTCCCCTTCTCCTCCTGCCTCCAACCTTTCCCAGCATCAGAGTCTTTTCCAGTGAGTCAACTCATCGCATGAGGTAGCCAAAGTATTGCAGTTTCAGCTTCAGCATCAGACCTTCCAATGAACATCCAGGATTGATCTCCTTTAGAATGGACTGGTTGTATCTCCTTGCAGTCCAAGGAACTCTCAAGAGTCTTCTCCAACACCACAGTTCAAAAGCATCAATTCTTCGGCGATCAGCTTTCTTCACAGTCCGACTCTCACATCCATACATGACCACGGGAAAAACCATAGCCTTGACTACACAGACCTTTGTTGGCAAAGTAATGTCTCTGCTTTTAAATATACTATCAAAGTTGGTCATAACTTTCCTTCCAAGGAGTAAGCGTCTTTTAATTTCATGGCTGCAATCAGCATCTGCAGTGATTTTGGAGCCTAAAAAAATAAAGTCTGACACTGTTTCCACTGTTTTCCCATCTATTTGCCATGAAGTGATGGGACCAGATGCCATGATCTTTTTTTCTGAATGTTGAGCTTCAAGACAACTTTTTCACTCTCCTCTTTCACTTTCATCAAGAGGCTTTTGAGTTCCTCTTCACTTTCTGCCATAAGGGTAGTGTCATCTGCATATCTGAGGTTATTGATATTTCTCCTGGCAATCTTGATTCCAACTTGTGCTTCTTCCAGCCCAGCATTCCTCATGGTGTACTCTGCATATAAGTTAAATAAGCAAGGTGACAATATACAGCCTTGACGTACTCCTTTTCCTATTTGGAACCAGTCTGTTGTTCCATGTCCAGTTCTGACTGTTGCTTCCTGACCTGCATACAGGTTTCTCAAGAGGCAGGTCAGGTGGTCTGGTATTCCCATCTCTTTCAGAATTTTCCACAGTTTATTGTGATCCACACAGTCAAAGGCTTTGTCATAGTCAATAAAGCAGAAATAGATGTTTTTCTGGAGCTCTCTGGCTTTCTCCATGATCCAGCGGATGTTGGCAATTTGATCTCTGGTGCCTCTGCCTTTTCTAAAACCTGCTTGAACATCTGGGAGTTCACGGTTCATATATTGCTGAAGCCTGGCTTGGAGAATTTTGAGCATGACTTTACTAGCATGTGAGATGAGTGCAATTGTGCGGTAGTTTGAGCATTCTTTGGCATTGGAATGAAGACTGATCTTTTCCAGTCCTGTGGCCACTGCTGAGTTTTCCAAATTTGCTGGCATATTGAGTGCAGCACTTTCACAGCATCATCTTTCAAGATTTGAAATAGCTCAACTGGAATTCCATCACCTCCACTAGCTTTGTTCGTAGTGATGGACTGATGCTAAAGCTGAAACTCCGATACTTTGGCCACCTCATGCAACGAGTTGACTCATTGGAAAAGACTCTGATGCTGGCGGGGATTGGGGGCTGGAGGAGAAGGGGACGATAGAGAACGAGATGGCTGGATGGCATCACCGACCGATGGACATGAGTTTGAGTGAATTCCAGGAGTTGGTGATGGACAGGGAGGCATGGCGTTCTGTGATTCATGGGGTCGCAAAGAGTCGGACACGACTGAGCAACTGAACTGAACTGAAGATGTTTGTACCTCTTAAATCTCCCTTACCCATGTCAGTCATCTGCCACTCCCCTCACTTTTTGAGGTCATCTACTTATTTCTGTAACTGCGATTCTGTTTCTGTTATGTTTGCTCATTTGTTTGGATTTTTAGATTGTACATGTAAGTGAAATTATATAGTATTTGTCTTCGTCTGACACATTTGATTTAGATAATAATGACTAGGTCTATTCATGTTGTTGAAAATGGCAATATTTCATTCTTTTTTATTGATGAAATATTCCAATATATACAATATTTTCTTTAGCCATTCATGTATTGGTAGGCATTTAGGTTGCTTTCATATCCTGGCTATTGTGAGTGATGATGTTATACACACTTTGGTGTACATATCTTTAAGCATTAGTGCTTTCATTTTCTTCATATATATACCCAGGGATGTATCTGTTGAATCATATGGTAATTCTATTTTAGTTTTCTAGAAACTTCCATACTGTTTTCTACAATAGCTGTACCAGTTTACATCCCTAGCAACAAGATACAAGGGCTTACTTTTCTTCATGTCCTTAACAGTATTTTTCATTTGTGGTCTTTTTGATGATAACCATGGTGTGAGGTGGTATATCATGTTTTTGATATGCATTTTGATGATTAGTGATGTTGAGAATCTTTTCATGTATCTATTGGCCATCTGCATTTCTTATTTTGGAAAACATCTTTTCAGGTCTTATTATTTTTTAATTGTTGGGTTTTTTTTTATATTGAGTTTTATGAGCTGTTTGTATATTTTGCGTATTTATCCCTAACGCATATCACTTGCAAATATTTTCTCCCATTCATTAGGCTTTCTTTCTGTTTTGTCTATGGTTTACTTTGCTGTACAAAAGCTTTTAAGTTTAATTATGTCCCATTTGTTTATTTTTTGCTTTTGTTTCTTTCACCTTAGAGGGTAGACCCCAAAAAATATTGCTACCATTTGTATCAAAGAGCATTCTGCCTATATTTTATTTTAGGAGTTTTAAGATTTCTGGCCTTCCATCTGTGTTTTTAACCCATTTTTAATTTGTTTGTTTTATATGGTATGAGATAATGTTTGAGTTTCACTCTTTTACACTTAACTGTCCAGTTTTCCTGGCACCACTTACTGAAGGACTGTATTTTTTTCATTGTATATTCTTAACTCCTTTATCACAGATTAATTGACCATAAAGGTAATGAGTTTATTTCTGAGCTCTCAGTTCTGTTCCATTGATATATGTATCTGTTTTTGTCCCAGTATCATAATACTGTTCTACTCTAGATTTGTAACATAATATGAAGCCGGCAAATGTGTTTCCCCTGACTCTGTTTCTTTTTTCTCAAGATTGTTTCAGCTATTCAAAGTCTTTGGTTTTTCCACACAACTTTTAGAATTATTGTGAAATATTGTGGAAAATGCCACTGGTTACTTGATAGAGATTACATTGACTCTATAAATTGCCTTCAATAGCAGCATCAATTTTAAAAATTTATTTATTTTAATTGGAGGCTAATTACTTAATAGTATTGTATTGGTTTTGCCATACATTGACATGAATCTGCCCCGGGTGTACATGTGTTCCCCATCTTGAACCCCCCTACCACCTCCCTCCCCATCCCATCCCTCTGGTTCATCCCAGTACACTAGCCCCGAGCATCTTGTATCATGCATCAAACTTGGACTGGCGATTCGTTTCACATATGATAATATACATGTTTCAATGCCATTCTCCCAAATTATCCCACCCTCGTCCTCTCCCACAGAGTCCAAAAGACTGTTCTATACATCTTTGTCTCTTTTACTGTCTTGTACACAGGGTTATCGTTATCATTTTTCTAAATTCCATATATATGTGTTAGTATACTGTATTGGTGTTTTTCTTTCTGACTCACTTCACTCTGTATAATAGGCTCCAGTTTCATTCGCCTCATTGAAACTGATTCAAATGTATTCTTTTTAATTGCTGAGTAGTACTCCATTGTGTAAATATACCACAGCTTTCTTATCCATTCGTCTGCAGATGGACATCTAGGTTGCTTCTGCGTCCTGGCTATTATAAACAGTGCTGCAATGAACATTGGAGTACATGTGTCTCTTTCAATTCTGGTTTCCTTGGTGTGTATACTCAGGAGCACAATTGCTGGGTGGTATAGCAGTTCTATTTCCAGTTTTTTAAGGAATCTCCACACTGTTCTCCATAGTGGTTGTACTAGTTTGCATTCCCACCAACAGTGTAAGAGGGTTCCCTTTTCTCCACACCCTCTCCAGCATTAATTGCTTGTAGAAGTTTGGACAGCAGCCATTCTGACTGGCATGAAATGGTACCTCATTGTGGTTTTGATTTGCATTTCTCTGATTATGAGTGATGTTGAGCATCTTTTCATGTATTTGTTAGCCATTTGTATGTCTTCTTTGGAGAAATGTCTGTTTAGTTCTTTCGCCCATTTTTGACTGGATCGTTTATTTCTCTGGAATTGAGCTGCAGGTGTTGCTTGTATATTTTTGAGATCAGAATCAATTTAAAAATGTAAATTCTTCCAGTCCATGAACATGGTATAACTTAACTGCTGTTTGTGTTATCTTCAATTTCTATCACCAGTGTTTTCCAAGTTCAGGTCTTTTACCTCCTTTTGCAGATTTATTCCTAAGTTATTATTCTCCTTGGTGTGATTCTAAATGGGATTGTTTACTTAATTTCTCTTCCTGATAGTTTGTTGTTAGTGTTTAGAAATGCAACAGGTTTCTATGTACTACCTTTGCATCCTATAACTTTACCAAATTACTGGTGAGCTCTAATAGTTTTTCGGTGGCGTCTTTAGGGCTTCTATGTATGATATCATGTGATCTGGAAACAGTCACAGTTTTACTTCTTCCTTTCTAATTTGGAATCTTGTTATTTCTTTTTCTTGTGTGATTACACTGGCTAGGTCTTCCAATACCATGTTTAATAAAAGAGGTGAGAGTAAGCATCCTTGTCTTGTTTCTGATCTTAGAGGAAATGCTTTCAGCTTTTTACAGTTGATTTTGATGTTAGCTGTAGGCTTAATGTATATGTCCTTTATTGCTTCAAGGTATATTTGCTCAATGGGCTTCCCAGGTGGTGCAGTGGTAGAGAATCCACCTGCCATTGCAGAGATGAAAGAAACACAGGTTCAATTCCTGGGTCAGGAAGATCCCCTGGAGTAGGAAATGGCAACCCACCCCAGTATTCTTGCCTGGGAAATTCCATGGACAGAGAAGCCTAGTGGGCTACAGTCTTGTGGATTAAGAAGAGTCAGACATGACTGAGCTACTGAGTACACAGCATGCTTATTCCCTCCATGTGCACTTTCTGAAGAGTTTTTATCATATATGGATGGTTGACAAGTTGATTTTGAATAGGATATGTAAAATCAGTGTGCATGTAAATTCCATAGATAACTATTATTATACCCTCTCAGTTCAGATAGTTCATTTCAGTCACTCAGTCGTGTCTGACTTTGTGACCCCATGACTGCATGCAGCACACCAGACTTTCATGTCCATCGAATCAATGATTGAACCCCCTACATATGAACTAAAGTGCTGATTAAATTATGGACAGTGTTTATTAAGTTAAAGGAAACAAAGTCTACTCGGCATTTGTAAAAACTAACAGTGCTGTACACTTACATACTTTTGATTGGCTGTATGTTCAGCAATGCATTGTGGAACTGGAAAGTTGAAAAGAATTTCCTAGAAAAATTAAACACTGTTTCACACCCAGTGAAAAGAAAAATAGTATTGATTTTTACAAAAAATTACATTGTCTTGTATGATCTAGAATGTGCTGAAAGGGATCAGGGAACAATATATATAGAAAAATGAATAGGGGGAAATAAAAAAGCAGCAATTGATGTCCCAGGAGTGAGCAGAAAGAGAATTCCAATATGATAATACTATGACTATAATTCTAATAAAACTTTTCTGAAATGGAAAAATGCCTGAATTTGAATATCAAAATGACCCACAGCTTAGAAGGAAGAAAAAAGTAATTAAATGAGATTAAAAAGAAAAGAATAATACAAGACTATGGGAAAAATAAGAATATTTCACATTGGAAAAACTAGACTGTTTTTAGCTACTGGTTTCACAATATTGAATGTCAGAATACCACCAGCAAAAATAAATCAAATAACCCAAGTGCATACAAATAGAGAATCAGACAAATTAGTGCATATTAACATAATAAAACACCCTGTAACCATTAGTGTAATAATAAAATGCTGGTATAAAATGAGGACAATTGTGGAAAATGTCCGCGAATTAAAGTGTTTCAATCTGTATGTTTAGCTCTCCCTGTGCTTCATTCTGTATATTTTCTTCAGGTCTAGCCTCTTATTTTTAATTTTACAGCTGTGCCTACACTATGTTTGACCCATCTATTGAGATTCTAACTTCAATAATTGAGTTTTCAATTGTAGAAATTAATTTGGGTTATTCAAATGTATGTACATTCAGACTCTGCTTTTTCTTAGGTGATTTTGCTTTGTAAATGAGCTAGTTCAGACACAAAAGGGTAGATATAAACAATCGATGGAAGAAAAAGATAAAAACAACTATGAAACAAAAAAATAATCTAAAATACAGATACTTTGCTTTCAATTATTGTTAAAAAACAAAAATAGTCTTTAATATTATTTTTTACTTCCATTTTACTAAGATTGAGGCTTCAGAAAGATAAATGATATGACATAGGTAATTAGACAGAGATTATATTAGAACCTTATTCTTTTGATTCTCAGTTTAGTTTTAATTCTTTTATAACTTCAGCAGAAGTACAGAATACTGAAATGTTTTAGGATACTTAATGTACCTTGAATACATGTGATAATACAATGTATAAAAGTTCAGTGTTTCAGTGTTATCTAAATTTGACCTACTTAAACCTGGTACGCTAGAAAAAATAAGCATTAAATATTCATTAATATTTAATTTAGAGAACTTACAGACAAATTTAGAAGATATATGCTTTTCATAAAGCTCACTAGAAATGTCTAAATTCATAACTTTGTTTTGTGTTTAAGTATTTCCATCGCTTAGCCAGAAAAGCTTGAAGTTATTCCACTGATGTATTTTTTAAAAGCCCATTGACATTATTAATAATGGCCTTTTCACATATATAATCCAATATCTAGTGCCTAGCTGGCAAATATCAAGTATTCAGTAAGTGCTGAATTAATGGATGATTTCTTGAAGACAGAGGAAATGATTTATTATTCATGCCTTGACATTAATTAGCTAAATCAACACATCAGGAACATTTTTTTATCTTCAGTTTCTGCATCTGTAAAATGACATAATTGGACAAAGTTATGAATAGTAAATTACTTTTAATTTGTTCACTAATTCTGATTGAGACTAGTTTCATGGCACTAACTTTGTGATAATGAATATGATGATGTATCTAAGCTGAGCTGGGAAGAACATCATGTTCAATTAATGTCATGAGTCATGTGAAAAGGATATGTCATATATGAACCACACATTTTCCCACACACTAGGGGGCGCATCAGATATTCCTAACCATTTCATAAGTGGGCCGATTGTTCTATTTTCGAGGTCATTTCTAGATCTGATTGTCAGAAATTTACGGGTTATTCTCAGTCATTCAGTTGTGTACTCCTCTTTGTGACCTCATGGACTGCAGCAAGCCAGGCTTCTTTCTCCTCTGTCCTCCGCTATCTCTTAGAGTTTGCTCAAATTCATGGCCATTAAGTTGGTGATGCTATCTAACCAACTTTTCCTCTGCTTACCCCTTCTCCTTTTGCCTTCAATCTTTCCCAGGGTTAAGGTCTTTTCCAATGAATCAACTCTTTGCAGCAGGTGGCCAAAGTATTGGAGCTTCGGCAACAGTCCTTCCAGTGAATATTCAGGATTGATTTCCTTTAGTATTGACTGGTTTGATCTCCTAGGAGTCCAAGGAACTCTCAAGCATCTTCTCCAGCACCACAGTTCAAAAGCATCAATTCTTTTATGCTTAGCCTTCTTTATGGCCCAACTCTCACATGCGTACTGGTCCACTAGCAAAACCATGCTGTTACAGTTTAGTCTCTAAGTCATATCCGACTCTTTGTGACCCCATAAACTGTAGCCAGACTCCTCTGCCCAGGCAAGAATATTGGAGTGGGTTGTCATTTCCTTCTCCAGATCTTCCTAACCCAGGGTTCAAACCCAGGTCTCCTGCTTGGTTAGTGGATTCTTTACCATAACTTGGACTATATGGACCTTTGTTGGCAAAGTGATGTCTCTGCTTTTTAATACGCTGTCTAGGTTTGTCAATTTAGTGATTTTTCTAAATGGAAAATTTAATATACAGAAAGATTTAGAGATCTGACAACAGAAATGAACATCCCTGAATGTATAATAAGTTTATCTGGGAAGTTAAAGTTAAAATGATTTTTTAGAAATGATGGGCCAAGTTATCAGTTTTTCTGAGAAAGAGTGTTTCAAAAATTCCCAAGTCATTTATAAATGCAGGTGCAAACACTCAATAGATCAAGGAAAAAATAACTTTATTTTGAAGATATCTCTGCAGCCGGAAAAATGAGAATAGAAGCTCTTCTTCAGGCAAAGGGAAGAATTCTAACTCCTAGAAAGCTAATAAGAACTTCAGAAGGCAGTGATAATAGACATTCCAATTTCCATGGAACTCGAGGGCCCCTCTAGCATTTGTGGACATATATTAAAAGCTGTAAATTCATGGTTTCCTTAACTTTCCTCTTTCCCTGCCTCATTTCTTCTATATCCTTTACCTTATGATAGTTATAAACATATGCTAAAGCATGCATTTCCAGTCTCTACTAGGTAAAGATTTTTTCCCACATTCTTAATTTAAAATATGGAAAAAGCAACCACCTTTTGTTTTAACAAATTGTTAGATTACGTTTCTTTTGACCTACCTAAAGCATGTGACTAATGTTTTCTTTCTGTGTGTCAGAACATTTGTAGAGCTTCCCACCCTATGTTTAAAAGGCTTTTAAAATAGGACAAAGGTAAGCTTAATTTCAAGTTGGTTATGATTCCTGTAAACTCTTTCTTGTTCGTTTCAGTTGTAAGGACCTTGCAAAAATTTGCTTAAATGTGCGGGAGTGTTGGTGTCAGGAAAAGTACTTAGTAGAGACAAACCACTATTATACTTAAGTGATATGGATCGATTTTTTTCCTTTACAATAGGAACACTGCTTGGAAATAACTTTCTATGACATGGACCTTAAGATTTTGTATTCCATCTGAAGGACTTATTAGAAATTAGAATGATTTCAATAGAAAGACTTCTTTATAACTTATAACTTGCTCCTTAATTTACATAACACTTTATTCTTACAGTTTTGCACTACTTTTTCAAGGACTGAACTTTCCACCTCCAGGTATTTGTCATATTTGCACCCCCTTTTTCTAATTCCAGTATATATCATGGTGAGATTGCACCCCAGTGGATCTGCTTTATCACAGTTTAGGTGGAATGATAGTCCTGAGAATTTTCCATAGCTGTCAGTTAAATATTTTTCTGGCCTAAATTATGCAAAACTCAGATGATCTTCAGACTTAAATATGGTTTATTACAGTTTGTATTCCCTATTGGTGTTCATTATTTATGCCATAATTGCTTTCCCTGCTGGAGTTATGGGTTTGAATCATGGTCATAATACCTAGTTACTTACAGAAATGAAGATAAAGTAGGAGAGGATGATCATTTAAAAAGAACTAGTAATTAGGCTATAAAAAAGCTGGGATTGTTCACTGGGAAACTTTTACCCAAATAAGAACTCAAAAATTATTTTCATTTAATTTTTTATTTATTCCCCTCCTATTAAAAAAAAAAAGAAACACCAATAACATAACTTGGAACACTAACTCTTCCTAACTATATGCTATTTTAATGATTTACTTCATACAGTCTTAATTCCCATAGAAAACTAAGGACTGTGCAGTTATCACTGAATTAGCTTGTATAATTTATAATAAAACAGGCTTCATAAGTGTGCTTACTTCTTCACAACTAAAAGGGGCAAAAAATATTCCTACAAAATTAATCATGCTTTGATCTATGTTGATTCCTTCTTTGCCTTCTCTTACAGTCTCCTTTTTGGGTCATCCATTATGATACCTGCCACATGGTTATGGTTACAAATGGCATAATTATTTTACTGTGTTGTTCAGTGGCTGAGTCACGTCCAACTCTTTGCAACCCCATGGACTGCAGTGTACCAGTCCTCCTGTCCCTCACTATCTCCCAGAGTTTTCCCAAGTTAATGTCCAATGAATCAGTGATGCTATCCAACAATCTCATTCTTTGCCACCCTCTTCTCCTTTTGCCTTCAATCTTTCCTAGCATCACGATCTTTTCCAAACAGTTGGCTGTTTGCACCAGGTGCCAGGAGCTTCAGCATCAGTCCCTCAAATGAATATTCAGGGTTGATTTCCTTTAAGATTAACTGGTTTGATCTCATTGAAGTCCAAGGGACTCTTAGAGTCTTCTCCAGCACCACAGTTCCAAATCATTAATTCTACAGTGCTCAGCCTTCTTTGTGGTCCAGCTATACATGACTATGGGAAAGACCATAGTTTTGACTACACAGACCTTTGTAAGCAAAGTGATGTCTTTGCTTTTTAATATGCTGTCTAGGTTTGTCATAGCTTTCCTTTCAAGAAGCAAGCATCTTCTAATTTCATTATAGTTTGAATGAAATTCAGAGTAAAAGTTATATAGATTTTTGATATTAGGAAGTATGTAAATGAGGTAGTGTGATTCATATAGGTGTCATTCATATTGTATAGATGAGGCATTTCAGGAGCAAAGAGGTCAAATTCTTGGTTGAAAGTCACCAAGTCAGTTATAGCATTTTTCATTTCTCAATTAGTTTAGCATAGTTTGAAAATGCAATACCATTTATACATATTCTCTTTGTCTGATGTATTTTCAATTGGTTATAACTTCCCATGCCTTCTGTTCTGAAATCACCTTCCTTTCTTGCTGCTGCTAAGTCACTTCAGTCGTGTCCGACTCTGTGCGACCCCACAGACGGCAGTCCACCAGCCCCCCCCCCCGTCCCTGGGATTCTCCAGGCAAGAACACTGGAGTGGGTTGCCATTTCCTTCTCCAATGTGTGAAAGTGAAAGTGAAGTCACTCAGTCATGTCTGACTTGTAGCGACTTCATGGACTGCAGCCCACCAGGCTCCTCCGTCTATGGGATTTTCTAGGCAAGAGTACTGGAGTGGCTTGCCATTGCCTTCTCTGACCTTCCTTTCTTACTAGGTCTTAAACTTTCATATCAAAGTCTGATTCATACTTTTACTGTAGAAATACGTTTTATTCTATAAATAATGCTGAACTCCAGCTATGTGCCAGGCATTCTGCCAGGTGGTTTAGATTCAAAAGGGAGAAAAACAGATTTGATCTCACCAAGAACACTCTGGGGTGGACAACCAATCAAATAACCTCCTGCATAAGTAATTATTCACAACAGAATGTGTTGTGAATCATATGTTGAAGGCAAAATGGAGGTGCTTGTTAGGCTAGGGAGTGAGGATGTGATGCATGAGATGATATTTGAAAGGAGACAAATCAACGGGGGTTGGATGTGGAGAAGAGAACTTGGCATGTAGAACACAGTAATAGCATTCTCCTTCCAGATAAGGAGAGAGTGGGGGTTATTCACAGAATAGGGAAAAGGATGAGTTGTTAGAAATGGAAAGGAGATGAACAATTGAGGCTGGGGAGAGAAGCAGGGACCAGGACATTCAGGTCCCTGTGATCTATACCAAGGGTTTCATCCTTAGCCTAAGAGAATCCTAAGAATAATGAGAACCTTTTAAAAAGGTACAAAAGGAAAGCAATAAGTTAGAATTTCATATTTGAAAAGAAGATTATGAATTGGAGAGAAGAGAGCTCCATTCTCTGCAAAGTGGAAGTACAGAAAATAGTTTCACATCTGTTGCTGAAGTTGAGAGAGATGGTGCGAGAGAGGCCCCAGACGGAGGTGGTGGTGGACAGGACAAGGCAAGAGTCAGTGGTATTTAGTGATTAAGACTGAATAGAGTTTAGGGCAGTTGAACAGTTATCATAGTTTACTTGATATCTGGAGAGGGACTTTGTTTTGGCTTAGATGTGGAATATCTCTAGCCATTGAACCAAGTTTCATAAATGTCTTCATAGATTTCCTAAACCCTGCCGTTTAAGGAAAGGTATTTAGAGCATGTTTAGCTTCTTGGACTACCTACCTATTCACTCAGACTTTTATCCATGTTTTCACTTTAAATGATGACATTATTTCTAAAACGTACTAGCCTGTATGTTTATGTTGAAACAGGCACTATTAGATACTTATCTGCTGCTGCTGCTGCTAAGTCACTTCAGTCATGTCCGACTCTGCAACTCCATAGACGGCAGCCCACCAGGCTCCCCTGTCCCTGGGATTCTCCAGGCAAGAACACTGGAGTGGGTTGCCATTTCCTTCTCCAATGCATGAAAGTGAAAAGTGAAAGTGAAGTCGCTTAGTTGTGTTCGACTCTTAGCATAGAAGTATAAATAAATATAACGATTTTGGATGGTAATTGGTACTTTGTCTCATGAGTCTGAGACATGCCTCTTAATCCCTTTTACCCAGTTAATTCTCATCTGGGAAACCATACTTAAGAAAAAACTCTAAAGTAACCAAGGGTCTGTGGACAAAGATGTCTACTAACTCATTGTTCCTTAATTGTGAAAAAGAGGCAACTACCTACATACTCAAATACAGGAGAAAGATTATGTAAGTTATGGTATATTTATATCAATTACCTTTTTTACCCTTTACGTATGCATGTAAAGTTGCTTATATGTTGTGTTAGTTTCTTCTGTATAATAAAATGAATCAGCTATATATATATATACACATATCCCCTCCCTCTTGCTACTGCTGCTGCTAAGTCATTTCAGTCGTGTCTGACTCTGTGTGACCCCATAGACAGCAGCCCACCAGGCTCCCCCATCCCTGGGATTCTCCAGGCAAGAACACTGGAGTGGGTTGCCATTTCCTTCTCCAATGTGTGAAAGTGAAAAGTGAAAGTGAAGTCACTCGGTCATGTCTGACTCGTAGTGACCCCATGGACTGCAACCTACCAGGCTCCTCCGTCCATGGGATTTTCTAGGC
Organism: Moschus berezovskii; assembly: GCF_049115385.1. Taxonomy (NCBI): domain Eukaryota; kingdom Metazoa; phylum Chordata; class Mammalia; order Artiodactyla; family Moschidae; genus Moschus; species Moschus berezovskii. The sequence continues at coordinate 61,515,443 of NC_142477.1, forward strand.
AAGAGTACTGGAGTGGCTTGCCATTGCCTTCTCCGCCCCTCCCTCTTAGACCTCCCCACAACCCCATCCCACCCACCTAGGTCACCACAGAGCACTGAGCTGAGTTCCCTCCTCTATACAGCAGGTTCCCACTAGCTGTTTTACACACACAGTGCACTTGCATCAGTTCCAATCTCTCAATTCATTCCACAGTCTCCCTCTCCCCACTGGTGTCGACTCATCTGTTTTCTATGACTGTGTCTCTATTCCTGCTCTGAAAAATAGGTGCATCTGTACCATTTTTTCTATATTCCACATACATATGTTAATTAAAAACATATTTACAGTGAACATGTCCTATTTAACAAGCAGAAAAATAACTGTTTGAGTTTTTAAATGAATTTGTCTTTTAAATTCCATTTTTGTGTTGGTTTAGGTTTTTTTTAAATATAATTGATTTATAATATTTTGTTAGTTTTAGGTACACAACAAAGTGATTCAGATATGTGTGTGAGTATTCTTTTCTCAGAATCTTTTCCTTTATAGGTTATTACAAAATATTGAGTATAGTTCCCTGTGTTATACAGTAGGCCTTTGTTGGTTATTTTATATGAAACACAGAATATGCTAATCCCAAACTCCTAATTTATCCTATTTCTTTTCCCCTTTTGTAACCACAAGTTTGTTTTCTATGTCTGCGGGTATATTATTTCATGGAATATGGTTCAGTTCAGTCACTCAGTTGTGTCCGACTCTTTGCGACCCCATGAATCACAGCACGCCAGGTCTCCCTGTCCATCACCAACTCCTGGAGTTCACTTAAACCCATGACCGTCGAGTCGGTGGTGCCATCCAGTCATCTCATTCTCTGTCGTCCCCTTCTCTTCCTGCCCACAATCCTTCCCAGCATCAGAGTCTTTTCCAGTGAGTCAACTCGTCACATGAGGTGGCCAAAGTATTGGAGTTTCAGCTTTAGCATCAGTCCTTCCAATGAACACCCACGACTGATCTCCTTTAGAAAGGACTGGTTGGATCTCCTTGCAGTCCAAGGGACTCTCAAGAGACTTCTCCAACATGACACTTCAAAAAGCATCAATTCTTCGGTGATCAGCTTTCTTCACAGTCCAACTCTTACATCCATACATGACCACTGGAAAAACCATAGCCTTGACTAGACGGACCTTTGCTGGCAAAGTAATGTCTCTGCTTTTTAATATGCTATCTAGGTTGGTCATAACTTTCCTTCCAAGGAGTAAGCGTCTTTTAATTTCATGGCTGCAATCAGCATCAGCAGTGATTTTGGAGCCCCCCCCCAAAAAAATAAAGTCTGACACTATTTCCACTGTTTCCCCATCTATTTCCCATAAAGTGATGGGACCAGACGCTATGATCTTTGTTTTCTGAATGTTGAGCATCAAGCCAACTTTTTCACTCTCCTCTTTCACTTTCATCAAGAGGCTTTTGAGTTCCTCTTCACTTTCTGCCATAAGGGTGGTGTCATCTGCATATCTGAGGTTATTGATATTTCTCCCGGCAATCTTGATTCCAGCTTGTGCTTCTTCCAGCCCAGCGTTCCTCATGATGTACTCTGCATATAAGTTAAATAAGCAAGGTGACAATATACAACCTTGACGTACTGCTCTTCCTATTTGGAACCAGTCTGTTGTTCCATGTACAGTTCTGACTGTTGCTTCCTGACCTGCATACAGGTTTCTCAAGAGGCAGGTCAGGTGGTCTGGTATTCCCATCTCTTTCAGAATGTTCCACAGTTTATTGTGATTCACACAGTCAAAGTCTTTGGCATAGTCGATGAAGCAGAAATAGATGTTTTTCTGGAACTCTCTTGCTTTCTCCAGGCTCCAGCGGATGTTGGCAATTTGATCTCTGGTGCCTCTGCCTTTCCTAAAACCAGCTTGAACATCTGGAAGTTCACCGTTCATGTATTGCTGAAGCCTGGCTTGGAGAATTTTGAGCATGACTTTACCAACGTGTGAGATGAGTGCAATTGTGTGGTAGTTTGAGCATTCTTTAGCATTGCCTTTCTTTAGGATTAGGATGAAGACTGACCTTTTCCAGTCCTGTGGCCACTGCTGAGTTTTCCAAATTTGCTGGCATATTGAGTGCAGCACTATCACAGCATCATCTTTCAGGATTTGAAATAGCTCAACTGGAATTCCGTCACCTCCACTAGCTTTATTCGTAGTGATGCTTTTTAAGGCCCACTTGACTTCACATTCCAAGATGTCTGGCTCCAGTTAAGTGATCACGTTATCGTGACTATCTTGGTCGTGAAGATCTTTTTTGCTCAGTTCTTCTGTGTATTCTTGCCACCTCTTCTTAATATCTTCTGCTTCTGTTAGGTCCATACCATTTCTGTACTTTATCGAGCCCATCTTTGCATGAAATGTTCCCTTGGAATCTCTAATTTTCTTGAAGAGATCTCTTGTCTTTCCCATTCTGTTGTCTTCCTCTATTTCTTTGCATTGATCGCTGAGGAAGGCTTTCTTATCTCTCCTTGCTATTCTTTGGAACTCTGCATTCAGATGCTTATATCTTTCCTTTTCTCCTTTGCTTTTCGCTTCTCTTCTTTTCACAGCTATTTGTAAGGCCTCCTCAGACAACCATTTTGCTTTTTTGCATTTCTTTTCCATGGGGATGGTCTTGGTCCCTGTCTCCTGTACAATGTCACGAACCTCCGTCCAGAGTTCATCAGGCACTCTATCTATCAGATCTAGACCCTTAAATCTATTTCTCACTTCCACTGTATAATCATAAGGGATTTGATTTAGGTCATATCTGAATGGTCTAGTGGTTTTCCCTACTTCCTTCCATTTCAGTCTGAATTTGGCAATAAGGAGTTCATGATCTGAGCCACAGTCAGCTCCTGGTCTTGTTTTTGCTGACTGTATAGAGCTTCTCCATCTTTGGCTGCAAAGAATATAATCAATCTGATTTCAGTGTTGACCATCTGGTGATGTCCATGTGTAGAGTCTTCTCTTGTGTTGTTGGAAGAGGATGTTTGCTATGACTAGTGCATTCTCTTGACAAAACTCTATTAGCCTTTGCCCTGCTTCATTCCGTGCTCCAAGGCCAAATTTGCCTGTTACTCCAGGTGTTTCTTGACTTCCTACTTTTGCATTTCTGTCCCCTATAATGAAAAGGACATCTTTTTTGGGTGTTAGTTCTAAAAGGCCTTGTAGGTCTTCATAGAACCGTTCAACTTCAGCTTCTTCAGCCTTGCTGGTTGGGGCATAGGCCTGGATTACTGTAATATTGAATGGTTTGCCTTGGAAATGAACAGAGATCATTCTGTCATTTTTGAGATTGCATCCAAGTACTGCATTTCGGACTCTTTTGTTGACCATGATGGCTACTCCATTTCTTCTAAGGGATTCCTGCCCACAGTAGTAGATAAAATGGTCATCTGAGTTAAATTCACCCATTCCAGTCCATTTTAGTTCACTGATTCCTAGAATGTCTATGTTCACTCTTGCCATCTGTTTGATCACTTCCAATTTGCCTTGATTCATGGACCTAATATTCCAGGTTCCTATGCAATATTGCTCTTTACAGCATTGGACCTTGCTTCTATCACCAGTCACATCCACAACTGGGTATTGGTTTTGCTTCGGCTCCATCCCTTCGTTCTTTCTGGAGTTATTTCTCCACTGATCTCCAATAGCGTACTGGGCACCTACTGGCCTGGGGAATACCTCATTCAGGATCCTATCATTTTGCCTTTTGATACTGTTCATTGGGTTCTCAAGACAAGTATACTGAAGTGGTTTGCCATTCCCTTCTCCAGTGGACCACATTCTGTCATACCTCTCCACCATGACCCGCCTGTTTTGGGTGTCCCCACATGGCATGGCTTAGTTTCTTTGCGTTAGTCAAGGCCGTGGTCCGTGTGATCAGATCCACTAGTTTTCTGTGATTATGATTTCAGTGTGTCTGCCGTCTGATGCCCTCTTGCAATACCTACCGTCTTATTTGGGTTTCTCTTACCTTGGTCATCAGTTATCTCTTCACAGCTGCTCCAGCAAAGAGCAGCCGCTGCACCTTACCTTGGACAAGGGGTATCTTCTCACGGCCGCCCCTCCTGACTTTGAACGTGGAGTAGCTCCTCATGGCCCTCCTGTGCCCAGGAAGCCGCCGCCACTTGGACTTCGGGTCGCTCCACTTGGCCGCCACCCCTGACCGGGCGAGGGGTAGCTCCTCTCAGCCACGCTTCTGCGTGTGGTCGGTCAAGGAGCTGGCAGTGTCGCATCTGCACGCTCAGAGTCGCTGGCCTTGCTTCTGCGCGCTCGGATATGGTAGCTATAAAATAAAGTCAGTAGAACAAGAAGGTCATAAAGCAAAAAGTTCATAATTAGATTTTCCAGGCATATGTAATCAACTTTACCCCTCAGGACTTAGAGGAGAGAGGATTTACTCCTTTCACTGTAGCCTGATTGCATTCTTGGTAGGTAATATCGGAATGTCTGAATCAACCATTGGACTCAGCCCCATGGGTTCATATCGGGACCTGCCTCGATATGGACCCAGGGTATCCTCGGGATGAACGGCGTCGGCGTCAGTGAGAGAGAGAGACAGGGGCTGATGATTCCTTGGTTTACGCAGGAAACCAATAAAACCCCAGCATGGGGTTTGCTCTGTTTACGTAGGCCTCAGGCGTCCTCTTGAATCACTGGAGGCACCCCACCAGGGCACCCCCTCCAGTGGGTCTTAGAAGCCCAGGCAGATAAGTAAACGCAGAGGGCCCAGTGCTCCAAGTATCTCAACCAGAAAAAGGAGAATAGAGAAAAGGATGGAAAAAGAGCAAAAACGACATGGGGAGACCAAGCTTCTGTGAGCAAGGCCCAAAACTTTATTTTCCAGTGCTGCTTTTATACCCTAAGTTGTGCACATAAAAAATAGAGAAAGGGAGGTATAGAGTCATGCCAGAATCATGCGGGGTCAGCAATCTTGACCCTTATCAGGATCAGGGCTTATTTTGGTATGTCTAATGATATACAAAAGTTTTAGGTGGTTTACATCATCTTCTGGCCAGGAGGCCTGCTAACAGTTTATGGCCCTCTCTCCTAACAAAGGTTAGTTAGCTAGAAAAAGGCTTATATTCTTTCAAGGTGATTTTCCTAAAGTCAGGCGCTATTCTCCAAAGACACATGACAAGGTTACATTCCTATAAGGCAAGAGTGTAGTAAGCTACAAGAAAAGAATTTATTAACTTAAGATCTGATGTGGTTAAATCAAAGGCTACTACTTATTTTCTCTATATGTGATTCATATATATTTCTAAGGATACAATAGAAAATATGGAAACTTTGCAGCAAGCATTGATTCAACAATGAAATATTTTTTAGTACTATTCTAATGATTTTAACTTCTTCAACAAATTCCTGTATTTTAGAATATTAGGCTTTCTGTCCTTGCATGGCTGGGAAGCTGTAAACAGTCACATTCGTAGTTGTAAGAGCCCGGACAAACTTGTCAGGCAAGTTAGAAAGCTATCAGAGGGGCTTGGATTGGAACACTCCTATTAAGCTGAGGAGAACTTTTTAACCACAGCTCTGAATTAATGTTTTCAGAGAAAGGTGGTTGGGGGGATGCCCCCGTAAGTATTAGAGGACTTGGTAAGAGACGTAAGATAGTAAGGCAGTCAGACTCTGGTTTTCTTTGGGGTAGATGCTCGGGTAAGTCCAGGGGGTTCCTTGAGTCCTGATTAGCCTTTGCCCATCAGGCCTCTTCCCCAGTTGACCTTTGCCACGGGTAGGATTTCCCTCGCTGGCTCCCGGCAAGGTCAGACATCTTTTTATATACTATTATCTGTCCTCTGGCCAGCAGAGTTTGTGCTAAGTTGCTTCAGTTGTGTCCGACTCTGTGTTACCCTATGGACGGTAGCTCACTATGTTCCTCTGTCCATGAGATTCTCCGGGCAAGAATAGTGGAATGGATAACCATCCCCTTCTCCAGGAGATCTTCCTGATCCAAGGATCGAACCTGCATCTCTTATATCTCCTGCATTGGCAGGTGGGTTCTTTACCACTAGTGCCACCTGGCCAGAAGAGTAATGCTATAATATTAATTGAATGAGTGAATAGAGTAGTAGTGTGTGGTAAGATAAGGCAGTTGTAGCTATGGAGGGAAGAGGGAAGAGGGAGATTTGATGCCAAGGCCATGCAAGCATCAGTCCTGGCCATGCTCTGCTGCCAAAGGGAGTAGAGTAATCCAGGCAGAAGAAAGAAGGAAACCCCCAGCAATGTGAAGGCCTGAGACAACTGTCTCAGAAAAACATCCATTACCAAACAGGTAAGCAATAGTTACAAGAATCTGCCTTGTTTAGAGAGCAAAGATCATTTGTAAACAGGTAAGAGGAGAGAGAAGCAACCACAAACCTATTCTTGATGGAGTCAGTTGGAATGTGGTTTTAAGTAAACAAAAAGCTCGCTGAGCACGTGTATTCCACATCCCAAAGGATTTCATAAAAAAGCCTCTATTCCATACCAAAAGAAGAAATGTGTGTGTTAAAATGACCAAATTTAAAAGTCTGCAATTGAGGTTCTAAGAGAGCTTTTTCCAAGGTTATAGCCTAACAACAAAACAACCTATAAAAACTATGAATGTAGAGAACATTTGCCTGAGAGTACATGTGTGTATGTGTATACTGATATGGGCGATAAAGGAATGACATTGACAAACAATTGTTCTTATTTTGTATGCTTTTCCTTTTCCCTCATTCATACCCATATTAGAGTTCTCCAGAGAAGCAGAATCAGTGGGTACAATGGTGGATCTACATATCTATCCATTTATTTAATTATTTTATGGAATTGATGAATATGATTATGGAAGAATATCAAGATTCGCAACTGACAAGCTGAAGACCCAGGAGAGCCAATGGTTCAGTTCCAGAGGAAGGCAAGAAAAGACCTATATTTCAGCTGAAGGACAGGTAAGTGGACAAGCTAATTCTTTCTCCTTTACTTTTATTATTCTATTCAGGTCAACAGTTTGGATGAGGTCTACCTCCACTGGGAAGGACAATATTCCTTACTCATTCTCCTGATTCAAATGCTAACGTCACCGAGAAATCTATTCACACAGATTCAGAACATTGTTGAACTATTACAGCTATCCTGGCTTCCTGTGGCCCAGACAAGGTGACATAAAATTAACAACACAAAATTTTATCTAGAAGACTGTAAGGAAATGACTGAGATATACTTTAATCCATCATTTTTACATAATTTTGCAGTTTTGGAATGAATAATTTATTCTCTTTATTATTAGAGCACTGGAAAACACTAAAATATCCATATATCATCACCACCAGTTAAATATTAACAAAATACAACAATGCAGTCAGCTAACATTTTAGAACCATCCATGATGGCCACAAAAGGTGGTATTTAATGACTCAGCCAGCCTTCCAGGAAATGAGATTTTGAAAATTATAAAGGATTGCTATTGATTAGATTTACTGTTCATCAGACAATTTGGCAAGACAGACCACTAGTTTATAGTATTCAAATTGGGGATATTTGTATATTAATGAACTTGCCAAAAGTAGTGATTTTCTCTACTGGAAAGAATCTGGCCTTTTTAAAATTAAGCTAATTATAACTTATTATAATTTTGTTCAAATATAAATGCTCCCATTCAAAGCATCACCTTTGGGGGAAAATGTGCCCAATTGAACAATGCTGCTGTTCAGAAGAGGGTCACATAAGGAAGTATTTCTAGCTATTTGATTATTTTTTTCTCACCTCAGCAATCAGCACTTTTTTCCTATGTAATTTCTTTTGTTTACTTGTCTTGGTGCTAGTAATTTTTGGCCATCACGTCCTATAAGGTTCATCCTTACTTAGGATGTCAAAATAGTGAACGAAAGTCTTGAAGGTAAATCAAGAGGAAGTCGGAGACAGGACTGGGCAGTCGCAGCACCACTGAACTGTATGTGCAGCCCCTTAACACCAACTTGAAGGTAGGTGGGGGAAAGGAAAGGAACCAGGGACAAGAATTTGAAAATGTTAGCTTCATCTATGCCACTGACTTCCTGCCAGAATGGATGATCCTTAATGCCCTCTTCTCCTTCTCCCCGTTTAACACATTTGTGGTTCCAGCTTAAGTAACTCAACTCTCCCTTCAAGAGTGTGTTCCGAATGACCCAAAGGCAGGTGATTCCAATTTCTCTTGTCAGAGTTCTTGCAGAAGAGGCTGATAGATAACCAGTTACCACTCCTAAAGCAACAGGTACATAGTTTTTGGTTGTTCTTTGATTTTACCAGATTTACTCCATCAAAAGAAATTTCACTCTATACTTAAGAGAAAGATAGGAGGAAATACATTGCCCAGTTTGTGACTGGCAGCTTTGCTGTGTAAGGAGAAATACAAAATAAAAATAAGAAGCTTAGATTTCCCTGCTGAAAATAAAGGAAGTGACTTTCTTCCTTCTTTTCCTGAAGCATTTACCTTAGGAAACTTGAAAGCTTTTTTCTCTGTCTTTCTGAAAGTATGTAAATCCTTTTGAAATCCAAATAAGACTTTGGCCAGCTGTATGACCACAGCTTTATTACACAGAAACAGAAAGCATTTCTGTCTCTCAGTTTCTGTGTGAAAGTAGGAGACTAATTTTGTCTGAGACACTCATTCCAAGTAGCAAAATTATCTCTTGTCATAAAGATATGAGAATTTTACTGTCCCTTTGAATAAAGTCAATCAGCTAACATAAATGGTCACCTCAATTACCAAGTGAATTTAGGATGAATTATATGTGACAAATTGTGCTGTTCTCTTACTTGACTAGTTATTGTTTATCTTGAGAACACATGTGTAATGGATTGTATCTGCTTGGCTACATAAGAGGGTAAGATTTCTGCCTGCAGACTTTTGTAGCTTATTGAACAAAAAAATTTGAATTATCAGGGAAAAAATTAGACTCTAGTACTAATTCTCATAACATATAATTCTGAAGCAACATGAGTGAATGGCCTAATAAAACCATTAGGAATAAATATTGACAGCCATGAAATTAAAAGACGCTTACTCCTTGGAAGGAAAGCTATGACCAGCCTAGATAGCATATTAAAAAGCAGAGACATTACTTTGCCAAACAAGGTCTGTCTCGTCAAGGCTATGGTTTTTCCAGTGGTCATGTATGGATGTGAGAGTTGGACTGTGAAGAAAGCTGATCGCAGAAGAATTGATGCCTTTGAACTGTGGTGTTGGAGAAGACTCTTGAGAGCCCCTTGGACTGCAAAGAGATCCAACCAGTCCATTCTAAAGGAGATCAGTTGTGGGTGTTCATTGGAAGGACTGATGCTAAAGCTGAAACTGCAATACTTTGGCCACCTCATGTGACGAGTTGACTCACTGGAAAAGACTCTGATGCTGGAAGGGATTGGGGGCAGGAGGAGAAGGGGACGACAGAGAATGAGATGGCTGGATGTCATTACTGACTCGATAGAGGTGAGTTTGAGTGAACTCTGGGAGTTGGTGATGGACAGGGAGGCCTGGCGTGCTGTGATTCTTGGGGTCGCAAAGAGTCGGACCTGACTGAGCAACTGAACTGAATATGATAATAAACATTTTTCTAGAATAAAAACATTGAAGAATGAACAATGGAAAAATAATACATCAAATGATCATTTTAAGTCTTGTATGTATAAGTTTTGTGTTTATGTTATTACTGGAGATCCTTCCTGAGGATAACACATGCTAATTGGCTAATAACATAATCTAGTTCATCCACAACTGAGAAAATTTATTTTCACCTATTCCTCTCAGAAGGAACTAAAATGAACTGGGTTAGTATAATGACCAGAAAAAGAAGAAAAAAGAGTAGACTCTGTTTCCAGATTAAAAATAAAAGCTGATATTTAAATAATGCCTTCTTGAAATGATGTTCCAGTAATTTCAATGCTTGGGCTTCCCTTGTGGCTCAGCTGGTAAAAGAAACTGCCTGCAATGTGGGAGACCTGGGTTCGATCTCTGGATTGGGGAGATACCCTGGAGAAGGGAAAGGCTACCCACTCTAGTATTCTGGCCTGGAGAATTCCATGGACTGTATAGTCCTTGGGGTCGCAAAGAGTCGGACACGACTGAGCAACTTGGCACTTTCACTTAAGAACATTTTTTTTTTTAAACTGTGGTAATAGAAAGACAATGAGACATAAGTCATAGTGGTGTGAATAGGGATTCTATTCCTTTCTTGTAGTTTGGGAAATGAATTTTGAAGTCTGAGCACAGCTGTAAATTAATTATAATCTTGTTGCACTTAACTCATCACGATGTATGCTCAAAGTCTGCAAAAATAGAATGAAACACCTTCTCCTGCCAGAATGGGAATTTTTCACATAGTACCCATTGAGCAAATAAACTGAACAGATGTACAGTCAACGGCCAAGAGTATGGTGACCATCCGTGGAAACAAAGGTATCTTTTTTATGAGGAAGTTAGTTTTTGCTCCTTTTGGTTAGGTCAACTTCTCTGCGTTTGGTTTTCCTGAGTATATTTAATGAGGATGCTGAACTACAATTTCTGAAGCTTTTTTTTTGCCTATATTTTCATTTGGTTCAAGTATCCAGAGGAGAGAAATATAAATTCCAACAATGATATATTTCCCCATTATAAACAATGCTAGTAGATGTCCCTGTGCATTTCTATTCATATATCTTACATGAACATGTTAGAGTATGCTGAGAAATGGAACTGTTGGGTTGTAGGATATGCTTATTTTCAACTTGAGAAGATAATGCCAAATTGCCCCTCAAACCCAGTTTATTCTCCAACCTGCTGTATATGAGATTTTTTTTCCTATATATTCTTATCATTTGGAGTTACAGTTTTTGCCAGTTTAATGGGTTTTAAATGACATCCTGTTTTGTTTTGCAATTTTTCTCAACCACTAATGATACTGTATCTGTTTTCTTCCTTGAGTTACCCATATTCTTTGTCTCATTTCTATTGGATTATTTATCATATTCTTATTGACTGATATTAATCATTTGAATTTTTCTATTGCCTGTAGTGCATGTTGGTGGTATTTTTCAGTTTATTTCTCTTTTAACTTAATAGTCTTTTTTACTGTAGAAGTTTTAAATGTTATGATAGGCAGAATTACTGATCTCTTTAAGTTTTTTTTAAATTTCATGTTTAGATCTATATCATATACATAGTAATTTTGTGCATGATTTGACTTGGGCATCTAATTTTATAGTGGAAATGGATTGTCCTGATATTGTTTACCAAGTAACTACCTTTCCCTCTTTGATTTTTAATGCATTCTCTAATGTATATAAAAGTCCCACAAAGACTTTATTCTCCTCAAGAGTGCTCTGTTTTTCCTATTGATCTTTCTCTGAACCAATAGGAAAATATTTTAATTACTACAGCTTTATAAGTCCTGATATCTTGATTAAAGCAAGCCACCCCGACCTGTGCGCCTTCAAAATATCATGCTTAATCTAGTCTTTAGTGCCTGCATGTAAATATTAGAAATTGCTTGATAAATTGCAAGGGATTTTGATTATAATTGCATTTAACCTTGTGTTTAATTTGAAAAGAATTTACATCTTCAGTCATACTTTTTCACAAGTAAAGGTTGTATATATATCTTATCTTTTATTCAAATATTTTATAGGACCCATGTATCTTCTATGTTCTAACTCAGGTTTCAGTTCAGTTCAGTCGCTCAGTCGTGTCTGACTCTTTGCGACCCCATGAATCACAGCACGCCAGGCCTCCCTGTCCATCACCAACTCCCGGAGTTCACTCAAACTCATGTCCACAGAGTCGGTGATGCCATCCAGCCATCTCATTCTCGGTCGTCCCCTTCTCTTCCCGCCCCCAATCCCTCCCTTTCCAGTGAGTCAACTCGTCGCATGAGATGGTCAAAGTATTGGAGTTTCAGCTTTAGCATCAGTCCTTCCAGTGAACACCCAGGACTGATCTCCTTTAGAATGGACTGGTTGGATTAGTAAGGTATAATTTATGTAGGGGCTTCCCTGGTGGCTCAGGTGGTAAAGAATCTGCCTGCAGTGCAGAAGACCTGTGTTCCCTGGAGAAGGGAACAGCTACCCACTCCAGTATTTTGTCCTGGAGAATTCCATACAGTTCATAGGGTCACAGAGAGTCAGTCAGACACAACTGAGTAACTTTCACTTTCTTTCTTTCAATTTATATAGAGTAAAATAGACTCTGTAGCTGTGCAGTTCAATTAATTTATGACAAATGTATATAGTCACATAACCATTATCTCAGAATATAGAACATTTCCCATCACTTCCAAAAGTTTGTGGTTAACCTGCTCCCCTACCACTAGCCCCTAGTAACCAATGATCTTATGTCTGTCCTATAGTTGTGCCTTTTTCAGATTATCATATAAATGGAATCATACTGTGTGACGTCTTTTAGGTAACATAATGCTTTTAAGATATATCCATGTTGTTTGATGTAATGGTTAATTTCTCCCTTTTTAGTGTGTTATTCCCTTGAATGTACATGACTCTTGCTTCCAGTCTGAGTGGTTATGAATAAAGCAGTCATAAATGTTCACTTACAGATTTTGTGTGGACATACCTTTTCATTTTTTGTTGGGTAAAGACCTAGGTTTTGAATTTCTGGATCATATGGTTAGAATATTTTTAACTCTATAAAAACACTCATATTCATGTTATGTACTGAGTCTTTCCTGTATTTTGTAATATCATTATTAAAATAATATTTTCATTCCAGAATATGCTCCCTCAACATTAGGTATCTTGCAATATGGTAACAAAATGTGTTGGCTTTAGTTCTTGTATAGCATCTGTCATTTTGTCTCAAGTCAGTTAAGATCATGCCTAGAGGTTTGAGTCAAATGACATGAGTATTTAGATAAAGTTTAGCATGTCTAGATTTAGATCTTAGCCTTGTACTTCTCATCTGTGTGCTTTTAGATATTCATTTTAATTTTTAAAGTTTTAGTTTCCTCATCTTTTAAATGGAAACAGTAATATCTGATTTTTCTAAATTGGTCAATAAAGATCAAAAGAGATACTGCAATGTTAGTACTGTACTATATAAACAGAAGTTGGTGAATTTATTTCCCTTTTCATTTTAAAACTATTTTAAAAATGAGATTCTCTGGTCAGATTACACAGGGAAGAGAATTTCCAGGATAAAACCATTTCCTCTACTAGTTAAATTGAATATTTGCTTTAATCATGGTATAAAACCTAGCTGTTAGCTATTAAAAAGCTCAGTTAGTAAGTAAAAGTAATTATTATTGTAAGATACTACATGTATCCAGAACAAGACAGTTAATATTAAAGTCTTCACATTTATACTATCTATGTATCATATCTTGCTGTGCTATAAATATTATTTTGTTAAGTGCATTGCTGATTTGTGGGGAAAAAAAAAATTCTGAGAAACTTCCAAGTACCATACAATGTGAAGCCACTCTAGAAGACAAGATTTTTGTCCTTATCTTCTCTTCCAGTAAGGAAGTCAGGCATATGAACTAAGATGACAATGCAATGTGTTATGTGCTATTGCAAAGTCCTCTATATCTACGGCTAGTTTGCCCAGGTGAATAACTAAAGAGGCAGCACTGGTAAATGAACTTTTCTATTTTCCTCAGGTTGATGGAGAAAGAAAAACTAGCATATGAAAGGTATAGTGTTGAGGGTAACAAAACACTTTATCAGTAGAATTATATGTTGTTTGATATGGGTGAGACACAGTATGCAGAAGAGTTGTGAGTGATTAAAGAGTAGCCAAGGGCCCAAATTAACAAGTGCCACATATACCATATTAACATTTGGTGTAATGTTCATGAGAGAAGTAAATCATCTTAAAATTTCATGTCACCATTTTCAAGAGATGATATCTTGCCTTGGGGTTCTCTCAAAGTGGAACCTGAGGTCAGGGCTTTGGTGCAGGTAGTTTACTTGGAAGTTATCCCAGGAATCAGGAGGAAGGAGTAGAGGAGAGTGGGACAAGGAAGGAAGAAAGCCAAAAGTAATTATGTCACTGATGTTTGCTGCTCTAGGAAGCACAGGGTCAATTCTGCAGAATCTCTGAGAAGCTCAGAGAAAACTTCCAGAATGATCTATCTGAAGAATAAGGGCTGGGACATGTGTCTACTGAATATTTCCCCAGGGAACTCCCCAGACTATCCATACTGTATCTGCCAATTACCTGAGTAGTCACCACAGCTTCAAGAAAGCCCCAAAGCAAATAAGTGAAAAGATAATGGATGTGTTTAGAATGGAAGTATATGCTACAACCATGAATGAAATCTGAAGAGGATATGAACTCATTTGCTGCAGATGAGAAAACAGAGGTAGCACAGAGCCTAGGTTTTAGTTACATTGCACTCCACCATGGATATGCTTTGGTCATGAAATTTCTACTTGCTTTCCAGTTACACAAAAGCAATTATTGAAAATGTTTTCACTTTGTTCATTAGGTTGGCTGGATTCTCAGAACAGCAGACACCAAGATGGGATTAAACATGTGAGAGCTTTGTTAAGGAAAAGGCCTCCAGTTAGAAAAGGAGAGGGAACCACATATCAGAAAAGCCATGGAGAATGATATCACCAAGATGGCAACCTTGGGCATTCCTGATTTTGCTCTGCCTCATAAGAACAGCAACGGACAACTATTCATGGATAAGACACCATTAAAATAATCCTAGAACTTGAAGCTGAAGCAACTCTCTGCACCATAGGGGCCAAGACAGACTGCATTAGAAAGGTAAGAGGAATGGCTACACAACAGCCTCATGACTTCTTCCCTAGGTCGGCATAGCAGCACACCAAGAGGTTTCCTCTGAACCTACATTTCCTCTGTAGGAAAGAGCCCCGGGTAACATCAGGCTCTTACAGCATTGTGGGTTGCTGTGCTGGAGTCTTTACTCTGGTTTCACTGCATTTCGCTGCATAGGGATAACCCAGAGGAATTCCATAAGGGAATCTGTGGGACTCAGCCACCAGGAACCTGGTTGACACTAAGAGGAGAGCTTCCAGCAACCAACCCTGTTACTACCTGCAAGGGTCAAGTAGTACCTCCAATAAGGGATTTTGCTCATCTGTAAAGTCAAGTCAGGACAGAGTCTGACCAGGGAACATGGCAGGGCAAGGACTGCTTAATTCAGGTGCCCAAATAAGGAGTTCCACTGGCTCTAGAGCCTGGTCTGTTTACAGCCTGGCAAGAGCCTGAGTCATAGCTCCAATTGCTGTAGAGCATGATGCTGACAGGAAGGACTGGTGAGAATACCTGGAAGCTACACAGGGCCTGTTAAGTGGAGAAGCAGGTGAACAGAGCTGTTGGCCCTCAGAAAAAATTCAGTACCAGGTATGGAGGGTTCTCTTACTATAGCCAGGTCCCTACCTGGCATAGGAGAAGGCAATGGCACCCCACTCCAGTACTATTGCTTGGAAAATTCCATGGATGGAGGAGCCTGGTAGGCTGCAATCCATGGGGTCGCTAGGATTCGGACATGACTGAGCGACTTCACTTTCACTTTTTACTTTCATGCATTGGAGAAGGAAATGGCAGCCCACTCCAGTGTTCTTGCCTGGAGAATCCCAGGGAAGGGGAGCCTGGTTGGCTGCCATCTATGGGGTCACACAGAGTCGGACATGACTGAAATAAAGCAGCAGCATAATTCCTACCTCCTCCATCAACTGCAAATCATAGCTCCTAGCCCCTCACAACCAAAAAGCCTTTTCAAAAATTTTGGAGTTGCCAGAAGTAGGCCCTTCCCATTCCAGCCAGGTTGGAGCTAGAGTCAGCCCTGCTCATTGCAGATCTTGGGACCTCAGAGCAAAACCAGTGGCCCTGTTTAACCAAGGAACCTGGGGCATGTATTGGCTTGAGTTAAGGTCACAAAGAGAATTCAGCAGCCTTGAAGCTGCTTTTCCTACAGCACTCAGGTAGGATAATGAATTTGTAACCCTCAGTTCAGTTCAGTTCAGTTCAGGCACTCAGTCGTGTCCGACTCTTTGAGACCCCATGAATCACAGAACGCCAGGCCTCCCTGTCCATCACCAACTCCCAGAGTTCACTCAAACTCATGTCCATAGAGTTGGTGATGCCAACCAGCCATCTCATTCTCTGTCGTCCCCTTCTCCTCCCGCCCCCAACCTTTCCCAGCATCAGAGTCTTTTCCAGTGAGTCAACTCGTCGCATGAGGTGGCCAAAGTATTGGAATTTCATCCTTAGCATCAGTCCTTCCAATGAACACCCAGGACTGATCTCCTTTAGAATGGACTGGTTGGATCTCCTTGCAGTCCAAGGGACTCTCAAGAGTGTTCTCCAGCACCACAATTCAAAAGCATCAATTCTTCGGCGATCAGCTTTCTTCACAGTCCAACTCTCACATCCATACATGACCACGGGAAAAACCATAGCCTTGACTAGACGGACCTTGGTTGGCAAAGTAATGTCTCTGCTTTTTAATATACTATCTAGGTTGGTCATAACTTTCCTTCCAAGGAGCAAGCGTGTTTTATTTCATGGCTGCAATCAGCATCCACAGTGATTTTGGAGCCCAGAAAAATAAAGTCTGACACTGTTTCCACTGTTTTTCCATCTATTTCCCATGAAGTGATGAGACCAGATGCAATGATCTTTGTTTTCTGAATGTTGAGCGTCAAGCCAACCTTTTCACTCTCTGCTTTTACTTTCGTCAAGAGGCTTTTTAGTTCCTCTTCACTTTCTGCCATAAGGGTGGTGTCATCTGCATATCTGAAGTTATTGATATTTCTCCCAGCAATCTTGATTCCAGCTTGTGCTTCTTTCAGCCCAGCGTTCCTCATGATGTACTCTGCATATAAGTTAAATAAGCAAGGTGACAATATACAGCCTTGATGTACTCCTTTTCCTATTTGGAACCAGTCTGTTGTTCCATGTCTAGTTCTGATTGTAGCTTCCTGACCTGCATACAGGTTTCTCAAGAGGCAGGTCAGGTGGTCTGGTATTCCCATCTCTTTCAGAATTTTCCACAGTTTATTGTGATCCACACAGTCAAAGGCTTTGGCATAGTCAATGAAGCAGAAATAGATGTTTTTCTGGAACTCTCTTGCTTTCTCCAGGCTCCAGCGGATGTTGGCAATTTGATCTCTGGTGCCTCTGCCTATTCTAAAACCAGCTTGAACATCTGGGAGTTCACGGTTCACGTATTGCTGAAGCCTGGCTTGGAGAATTTTGAGCATGACTTTACTAGCATGTGAGATGAGTGCAATTGTGTGGTACTTTGAGCATTCTTTGGCATTGCCTTTCTTTGGGATTGGAATGAAGACTGACCTTTTCCAGTCCTGTGGCCACTGCTGAGTTTTCCAAATTTGCTGGCATATTGAGTGGAGCACTTTCACAGCATCATCTTTCAAGATTTGAAGTAGCTCAACTGGAATTCCATCACCTCCACTAGCTTTGTTCGTAGTGATGCTTTCTAAGGCCCACTTGACTTCACATTCCAAGATGTCTGACTCTAGGTCAGTGATCACATTATCGTGACTATCTTGGTCGTGAAGATCTTTTTTGTACAGTTATTCTGTGTATTCTTGCCACCTCTTCTTAATATCTTCTGCTTCTGTTAGGTCCATACCATTTCTGTCCTTTATCGAGCCCATCTTTGTATGAAATGTTCCCTTGGAATCTCTAATTTTCTTGAAGAGATCTCTTTTTTTTCCTATTCTGTTGTTTTCCTCTATTTCTTTGCATTGATCACTGAGGAAGGCTTCATTATCTCTCCTTGATATTCTTTGGAACTCTGCATTCAGATGCTTATATCTTTCCTTTTCTCCTTTGCTTTTTGCTTCTCTTCTTTTCACAGCTATTTGTAAGGCCTCCTCAGACAGCCATTTCACTCTCTTGCATTTCTTTTCCATGGGGATGGTCTTGGTCCCTGTCTCCTGTACAATGTCATGAACCTCCGTCCAGAGTTCATCAGGCATTCTATCAGATCTAGTCCCTTAAATCTTTTTCTCACTTCCACTGTATAATCATAAGGGATTTGATTTAGATCATATCTGAATGGTCTAGTGGTTTTCCCTACTTTCTTCAATTTAAGTCTGAATTTGGCAATAAGGAGTTCATGATCTGACCCACAGTCAGCTCCTGGTCTTGTTTTTGCTAACTGTATAGAGCTTCTCCATCTTTGGCTGCAAAGAATATAATCAATCTGATTTCGGTGTTGACCATCTGGTGATGTTCATATGTAGAGTCTTCTCTTGTATTGTTGGAAGAGGGTGTTTGCTATGACCAGTGCATTCTCTTGACAAAACTTTAGCCTTTACCTTGCTTCATTCCGTGCTCCAAGGCCAAATTTGCCTGTTACTCCAGGTGTTTCTTGACTTCCTACTTTTGCATTCCAGTCCCCTATGATGAAAAGGATATCTTTTTTGGGTGTTAGTTCTAAAAGGTCTTGTACGTCTTCATAGAACCGTTCAACTTCGGCTTCTTCAGCATTACTGGTTGGGGTATAGGCTTCCGTTCCGTTCCGTCGCTCAGTCGTGTCCGACTCTATGCGACCCCGTGGACTGTAGCCTACCAGGCTTCTCTGTCCATGGGATTCTCCAGGCAAGAATACTGGAGTGGGTTACCGTTTCCTTCTCCAGGGGATCTTCCCGACCCAGGGATCGAACCCGGGTCTCCCGCGTTGGAGGCAGAAGCTTTAACCTCTGAGCCACCAGGGAAGCCCCGGGGTATAGGCTTGGATTACTGTAATACTGAATGGTTTGCCTTGGAAACGAACAGGAATCATTCAGTCGTTTTTAAGATTGCATCCAAGTACTGCATTTCAGGCTCTTTTGTTGACCATGATGGCTACTCCATTTCTTCTAAGGGATTGCTGCCCACAGTAGTAGATATAATGGTCATCTAAGTTAAATTCACCCATTCCAGTCCATTTTAGTTCACTGATTCCTAGAATGTCTATGTTCACTCTTGCCATCTCCTGTTTGACCACTTCCAATTTGCCTTGATTCTTGGACCTAACATTCCAGGTTCCTGTGCAATATTACTCTTTACAGCACCGGACCTTGCTTCTATCACCAGTCACATCCACAACTGTGTATTGGTTTTGCTTTGGCTCCATCCCTTCTTTTCTTCTAGAGTTATTTCTCCACTGATCTCCAGTAGTATACCAGGCACCTACCGGCCTGGGGAATTCCTCATTCATTATCCTATCATTTTGCCCTTTGATACTCTTCATGGGGTTCTCAAGGCAAGTATACTGAAGTGGTTTGCCATTTCCTTCTCCAGTGGACCACATTCGGCCATGGTCCATGTGATCAGATCGACTAGTTTCCCGTGATTATGATTTCAGTGTTTCTACCCTCTGATGCCCCCTCGCAATACCTACCATCTTATTTGGGTTTCTCTTACCTTGGGTGTGGGATATCTCTTCACAGCTGCTACTTACTACTGAATACAGCCTTCAGACCACCTGACTGGGAAACTTACAAGAACACATGGGGAGCTGTGTAGCCCATTAAACAACACTGATAACAGTGGCACTTAGCACAGCTGCAGTGTTCCCTGTCTGCAGAGCAAAACCAGTGGCTCACCTGACAGGATATTCAGTGCACACACTCACCTGATTCAGGAATCAAAACAGTGAGTTGTGCAAGCCCTGGGTCCCATTCTTGCTGCCCTGTCAGGGTTGGGAAGCTATTCATAGCCCTACCTTCTGCCAAGTATAGTACCCAGTCCCCGCAGTTTAGTATGCCTAGCCAGAGAATCTAGGCAACTACAAAGCCAGCAGTCACAGGGACTTCAGGGAACCAAGCCAGCAGTTCTATCAAGCTGTTCTCAGCCAGTGGCACACCACCCTACCCACAATCTCAGAGCCTGAACAGTTGCTTTGCTCAAAGATAGAACCTAATAGAACCATAAGTTGCCCAAGGATGTTGCCAGCAGACATGTCCAGAACCCTCAGCTGGTTACTGGTAAAGAACTATCTCTGCCAAAGTGAACCTACAAAGTCTAGAAAAGGAAACTTATTCAGATGCACAGATACCAAGGTAAAGAATCAAGGATCATGAAAAAATGAGGTAATTATGACAGTGTCAAAGGAAACTATTTAATAATAAATCTGTAATAACTGATACTAAAGAGCTATGAACTATCAGATAATTCAGAATAATTCTTTAAAATGTTTAGTGACTCCAGGAACACATAGACAACTAAATGAAATTAGAAAAATAATGGATGAAAAAAATGAGAAATTTAACAAAGAAATTTAAACCATCAAAAAAAGAAAAAAAAAACACCCAAACAAACCAGAAATTCTACAGTTAAAAAATAAAGTAACTGGACAGAAGAATTTACTAGGGAGCTTCAAAATCAGTCTCAGACCATTAATAGGCATCATCAGCAACCTGAAAGATAGGACATTTGAAATTATCCAGTCAGAGTAACCAAGGTAAGGAATCAAGGATTATGAAAAAATGAAGTAATTATGAAAACACCAAAGGAAGCTATTTAATAATAAAGCTCTAAGAACTGATACTAAAGATCTATGAACTATCAGAGAATTCAGAATAATTCTTTAAAATGTTTAGTGAACTCCAAGAACCATGAGGTGGCTGCGCAGAGCTGGAGTGGCAGCTATACATCACTGGAGAAACTTTGAGGAGACACCCTACGTCCAAGGGCAAAGGAGAAGTCCCAGCAAGATGGTAGGAGGGGTGAAATCACGTTTAGAATCAAACTTCAAACCCGCCAGAGATGCTCCGAGGTTCAAAGATTCCTTGTGCACCAGGACCCAGAGACCCACAGAGACTGAGCCAGACTGTGTGTGAGCGTCTCCTGTGGAGGCGCGGGTCAGCATTGGACCTGGGCATGGCATAAGCCCTCTTGGAGGAGGTCGCCATTAATCCACCATAGAGCCACCAGAACTTCCACAGGACTGGGGAAGCCAACTCTTGGAGGGCACAAACAACCTATGCACACCAGGACCCAGGAGGAAGGAGCAGTGTCCCCACAAGAGACTGACCCGGACTTGTCCCTGAGTGTCCAGGAATCGCCGGCAGAGGCGTGGGTTGGTGGTGGCCTTCTTCAAGGTTGGGGGCACTGAGTGTAGCAGTACATGCACGGGACCTTTGAAGGAGGTTGCCATTATCTTTATCACTTCCACCACAGTTTGGCCCCAGATAAATAACAGGGAGGGAATGCAGCCCCACCCATCAATAGAAAATTGGATTAAAGAATTACTGAACATGGACCCGCCCATCAGAACAAGACCCAGTTTCCCCCTCAGTCAGTCTCTCCCATCAGGAAGCTTCCGTAAGCCTCTTATCCTTCTCCAGCAGAGGGCAGACAGACTGAAAACCACAATCACAGAGAACTTACCAATCCGATCACAAGGACCACAGGCTTGTCTAACTCAATGAAACTATGAGCCAAGCTGCATAGGACCACCAAAGATGGATGGGTCGTGGTGGAGAGTTCTGATAAAAGTGGTCCACTGGAGAAGGGAATGGCAAACTATTTCAGTGTTCTTGCCTTGAGAACCCCATGAACAGTACACAAAGGCAAAAAGGTAGGACACTGAAAGATGAACTCTCCAGGTCAGTAGGTGCCCAATATGATACTGGAGAAGAATGGAGAGAGAACTCCAGAAAGAATGAAGAGACGAAGCCAAAGCAAAAACAACACCCAGTTGTCGATGGGACTAGTGATACAGTAAGATTCAATGCTCTAGAGAGCAATATTGCACAGGAACCTAGAATGTTAGGTCCAGGTAAATTGGAAGTGGTCAAATAGGAGATGGCAACATTGACATTTTAGGAATCATCAAACTAAAATGGACTGGAATGGGTGAATTTAACTCAGATGACCACTGTATCTACTACTGTGGGCAAGAATCCCTTAGAAGAAATGGAGTAGCCATCATAGTCAACAAAAGAGTCCAAAATGCAGTACTTGGATGCAATCTCAAAAATGACAGAATGATCTCTGTTTGTTTCCAAGGCAAACCTTTCACTATCATGGTCATCCAAGTCTATACCCCAACCAATTATGCTGAAGAAGCTGAACGGTTCTATGAAGACCTACGAAAACTTCTAAAACTAACACCCAAAGAAGATATCCTTTTCATGATAGGGGACTGGAATGCAAAAGTAGGAAGTCAAGAAATACCTGGAGTAACAGACAAATTTGGACTTGGAGTACAGAATGAAGCAGGGCAAAGGCTAACAGAGTTTTGTGAAGAGTACACACTGGTCATAGCAAACATCCTCTTCCAACAACACAAGAGAAGACTCTACACTTGGACATCACCAGATGGTCAATACTGAAATCAGATTGATTATATTCTTTGCAGCCAAAGATGGAGAAGCTCTATAGAGTCAGCAAAAACAAGACCAGGAGCTGACTGTGGCTGAGATCAGTTCAGTTCAGTTCAGTCGCTCAGTCGTGTCCGACTCTCCATGACCCCATGAATCACAGCACGCCAGGCCTCCCTATCCATCACCAACTCCCGGAGTTCACTCAAACTCATGTCCACAGAGTCGGTGATGCCATCCAGCCATCTCATTCTCTGTCGTCTTCTCCTCCCGCCCCCAACCTTTCCCAGAATCAGAGTCTTTTCCAGTGACTCAACTCGTCGCATGAGGTGGCCAAAGTATTGGAGTTTCAGCTTTAGCATCAGTCCTTCCAATGAACACCCAGGACTGATCTCCTTTAGAATGGACTGGTTGGATCTCCTTGCAGTCCAAGGGACTCTCAAGAGTCTTCTCCAACACCACAGTTCAAAAGCATCAATTCTTTGGTGATCAGCTTTCTTCAAAGGCCAACTCTCACACCCATACATGACCACGGGAAAAACCATAGCCTTGACTAGACGGACCTTGGTTGGCAAAGTAATGTCTCTGCTTTTTAATATATTATCAAGGTTGGTCATAACTTTCCTTCCAAGGAGTAAGCGTCTTTTACTTTCATGGCTGCAATCAGCATCTGCAGTGATTTTGGAGCCCCAAAAAATAAAGTCTGACACTGTTTCCACTGTTTTTCCATCTATTTCCCATGAAGTGATGGGACCAGATGCCATGATCTTTGTTTTCTGAATGTTGAGCTTCAAGCCAACCTTTTCACTCTCCTCTTTCACTTTCATCAAGATGCTTTTGAGTTCCTCTTCACTTTCTGCCATAAGGGTAGTGTCATCTGCATATCTGAGGTTATTGATATTTCTCTCGGCAATCTTGATTCCAGCTTGTGCTTCTTCCAGCCCAGCATTCCTCATGATGTACTCTGCATATAAGTTAAATAAGCAAGGTTGCTGAGATCATGAACTCCTTATTGCCAAATTCAGACTTAAATTGAAGAAAGTAAGGAAAACCACTAGACCATTCAGGTATGACCTAAATCAAATCCCTTATGATTATACAGTGGAAATGACGAATAGATTCAATGGATTAGATCTGATAGAGTTCCTGAAGATGTATGGATGGAGGTTTGTGACATTGTACAGGAGGCAGGGATCAAGACCATCCCCAATGAAAAGAATGCAATAAGGCAAAATGGTTGTCTGAGGAGGCCTTACAAATAGCTGTGAATAGAAGAGAAGCGAAAGGCAAAGGAAGAATATACCCATCTGAATGCAGAGTTCCAAAGAATAGCAAGGAGAGAAGAAAGCCTTCCTCAGCAATCAATGCGAAAAAAAAAGAGGAAAACAATAGAAATGGAAAGACTAGAGATCTCTCCAAGAAAATTAGAGATACCAAGAAAACATTTCATGCAAAGATGGGCACAATAAAGGAAGGAAATAGTATGGACCTAACAGAAGCAGAAGATATTAAGAAGAGGTGGCAAGAATACACAGAAGAACGGTACAAAAAAGATCTTCACAAGCCAGATGGTTTGATCACTCACACTCACATAGAGCCAGACATCCTGGAATGTGAAGTCAGGTGGGCCTTAGGAAGCATCACTACAAACAAAACTAGTGGAGGTGATGGAATTCCAGTTGAGCTATTTCAAATCCTAAAAGATGATGCTATGAAAGTGCTGCACTCAATATGCCAGCAAATTTGGAAAACTCAGCAGTGGCCACAGGACTGGAAAAGATCAGTTTTCATTCCAATCCCAAAGGAAGGCAATGTCAAAGAATGCTCAAAGTACCACACAATTGTACTCATCTCACATGCTAGTAAAGTCATGCTCAAAATTCTCCAAGCAGGGTTCAACAGTACATGAACCGTGAACTTCCAGATGTTCAAGCTGGATTTAGAAAAGGCATAGGGACCAGAGATCAAATTGCCAACATCACTTAGATCATAGAAAAATCAAGAGAATTCCAGAAATATATCTACTTCTTATTCATTGACTACACTAAAGCCTTTAACTGTGTGGAGCACAACAAACTGTGGAAAATTCTTAAAGAGATGGGAATACTAGACCACCTGACCAGGTTCCTGAGAAAATCTGTATGCAGCTCAAGAAGCAACAGTTAGAACTGAACATGGAACAACAGACTGGTTCCAAATTGGGAAAGGAGTACATCAAGACTGTATATTATCACCTTGCTTATTTAACTTATATGCAGAGTACATCATGTGAAATGCCAGGCTGGAAGAAGCACTAGCTGCAATCAAGATTGCCAGGAGAAATATCAATAACCCCAGATACACAAACGACACCACCCTTATGGCAGAAAGTGAAGAGGAACTAAAGAACCTCTTGATGAAGATGAAAGAGGAGAGTGAAAAAGCTAGCTTAAAGCTCAACATTAAAAAAACTGAGATCATGGCGTCTGGTCCCATCACCTCATGGCAAATAGATGGGGAAACAATGGCAAGAATGACAGACTTTCTTTTCCTGGGCTCCAAAATCACCGCAGATGGTTACTGCAATCATGAAATTAGAAGATGCTTTCTCTTTGGAAGAAAATTTTTGACCAACCTAGACATCATATTAAAAAACAGAGGCATTACTTTACCAAGAAACATCCATCTAGTCAAAGCTATGGTTTTTCCAGTGGTAATGTATAGATGTGAGAGTTGGACCATAAAGGGAGTTGTGCACCGAAGAATTGATGCTTTTAAACTGTGGTGGTGGAGAAGACTCTTGCGAGTCTCTTGAACTGCAAGGAGATCCAACCAGTCAATCCTAAAGGAAATCAGCCCTGAATATTCATTGGAAGGAGTGATGCTGAAGCTGAAACTCCAATACTTTGGTCACTTGATGCGAAGAGCTGACTCATTGGAAAAGACCCTGATGCTGGGAAAGATTGAAGGCGGGATGAGAAGGGGATGACAGAGGATGAGATGGTTGGATGGCATCACTGACTCGATGGACATGAGCTTGTGTAAGCTCCAGGAGTTGGTTATTGACAGGAAGCCTGGTGTGCTTCAGTCCATGGGCTCATAAAGAGTCAGGCACGACTGAGCGACTGACCTGAATGAAACCCATATCAGACTATCAGTGGATTTCTCCACAAACTTTTTAGGCAAGGGAGAAAAAAAAAATGTCCTTCAGAAAAGAAGGTAGAATAAAGATTTTCCTCAAAAACAAAAGCTTAGCCACCTCCTGGTGGCTCAATGTGTAAAGAATCCAGCATTCAAAGCTGGAGATTCAGGTTGGATCCTTGGGTTGGGAGGATCCCCTGGAAAAGGAAATGGCAACCCACTCTAGTACTCTTGCCTGGGAAATCTCACAGAGAGAGGAGCCTGGCGGGCTACAGTCCATGAGGTCACAAGAGTCGACACAACTTGGCAACTAAACCACCCCCATCAGACCTGACTTACAGAAAATGCCAAAGTCAGTTCTTTGAATGGAAATAAAAAGATGCTAGTTAACATCATAAAAACATGAAAAGGCAGCGTAAAACTCACTGAACAGGGTAGATTCTGTAATGAGGTAATGGTGGTGTGTAATTCACTTTAAATTCTAATTTAAAAGTTAAAAAAGAACAAATATAATAATAAGTATAAAAATCTGTTATCAGTTATAGAATACAAAAGATATGTAAATTATAACATTGAAAACCTAAAATGTGAACGGAATGAGAAATAATTGTGTAAGCCTTAGGAATTCTGTTGAAGTTATTTGTTTAAAGCAGAGTGTTATATTTTATGTAAGCTTCTTGCAAGGGAAAAACCTGCAGTAATTGAACAAAATAACTTGATATAAAAATCAAAGCATACTCATACCATTAGATACCAAACAAGTGAAAAAAGATAGCCACATAAAAAAGGACAATGGACCTTCAAAACAACCAGAAAATAACTAACAAAATGGAAATAGTGAATTTCTATCAATAACTACTTTAAATATAAATATTGGGGAGCCAAAAAGTTCATTTGGATTTTGCCACAAGATGTTGTAGAAACACTGGAATGAACTTTTCGGCCAACCTAATAGATTAACTCCCACAATCAAAACACATGGAATGACTGAATGGATATTAAAACTAAATCCAACAATATGCTTCTTATGAACGACTTACTTGAGCCTTAAAGATATACAAAGATTGAGAGAAAAGGGACAGAAAAGCATAGTTTAGCAAATGGTTACCAAAGAAAAAGCAGGACAGGAATATTTATACAGGAAACAGACTTTAAGCATGGTAAAAAACAGACAAAGGCATTATATAATGATAAAGGGGTCAGTACATCAAGAAGACATAATAGTTGCAGCTATTTATGAGCCCAAGATTGGAGCAACTACACACATAAAGCAAAACTAGAAGAGGTACTCAAAGGAGAAATAAACTGCAATATAATAGTGGTTGGAAACGTCAATACTCTACTTTCAATAATAGATCATTCAGACTAAGAATCAATAAGGAGACAGTGGACATTAACAATACTATAGACTATGTGTACCCAACAGACATATACAGATCATTCTATTAGACAACAGCAAAACATGCATTCTTAAATCACGTAAACATTTTCTAGGATAGACCACAAAGCAATTCTTAGCAAATTCAAGAAGACTGAAATCAACCAAGTAACTTCTCTGACCACAATGGTATGACACTAGAAATCAATCAGAAGAAAACTAAAATTTATGAATGCCTGGAAATTAAACAATATTCTCCTGAACAACCAATGGACCAAAGAAGAAGTTAACAGAGAAATAAAGTATCTAGAGATGTGAAAATGAAAATATTACATACCAAAACATATGGGACTCTGAAAAACAGTTCTAAGAGGAAGTTATTAGCAATAAACACAATAAGAAATAAGAAAGATCTCAACTTAACTCTGTGTCTTAAGGAAACAGAAAATAAGCTCAAAGTTAGCAGAAAGAAGGAAATACAAGCAAAATGTCTTGTATTACTGTTGTTATGCTTTGCAGATACTGCATATTTTACAAATGAAAGTTTTGTTGCAATCTTGCATGGATCAAGTCTATCATACCCTTTTCCCAATAGTATTATTATTTTTTTAGTTAAAGGTATGTACATTGTTTTTTTTAAGTCATAATGCCATTATACACTTAATAGACTATAGTGTAAACATAGTACTTATATGTAATATATGTATATGGTGTAAACATGCATTGGGAAACTATAAAAAGTATCCTATTTGACTTGCTTTATGCAATATTTGCTATATTGCAGTGGTTTGGAACCAAACATATAATATCTCCGTGGTATGCCTGGAGTAAAGATAAGTGCAGAAATAGAGAAGAGGAAAACAACAGAAAAGACTAACCAAACTCATAAAAGTAGGCTCTAAGGTAAACAAAATGGACAAATCTATAACTAGATTAACCAAGCTCATAGAAGGTGACCCAAATCAAAATTATGAGTGAAAAAGAAGTCATCAAATCTGATACTACAGAAAAAATAATCATAAGAGGCTTCTATGAACAATTATACACCAACAAATAGGACAACCTAGAAGAAATGGAAAACTTCTTAGAAACATATAAACTAAGACTGAATCAGGAAGAAATAGAACGTCTGAATAGATCAGTTAGTAGAAAGGAGACTGAATCTTTGAAGAGCATAGGTATGAAAATAGTTGAAAGAATATGTCCTAAGATTTCTCATCACAAGGAATTTTTTTCTTTATCTTTTATTGAATCTATATGAGATAGTGGATACTAGCCAAACCTCTGTAGTAATCAGTTCACAGTATATGTTAGTCAGTCTATTATGCCATACCTTAAACTTTTACAATAACACTTGTAAATTATATCACTACAAAACCGGGGTGGGGGAAGCCATCAAAGAGTAAGGTACATTCACTTTTGTGGAGGAGGAAGGAATATGGGACAGGAAAAGCCTTAAGACTAGACAGAGTTTTAAGATAATTTTGTCTAAGTTGATGGGAAATCTTCAAGTCAAGTTTCCCATTAGTATAGTCCTGAATTTCTCAGAAATGGGCCAGTCTCAGTACCCTTTACCATGCTCAGTTACTGGCTGGGAACAGCCTATCAGAAGTGTAGCTTTGGTACCAGCTTATTGATGGATTTCAGAGAGAGTCAGCAGGTGCCAGTTAATTACACTCTCTGCACTAGGAAAGCTGAGAAACACATTTTCATCACTATATTCTCCTTTTGGAAAATGAAGGAGCAATTTTGTAAATCAAAATAAGGTATAAAGTCTGCATATTTTCCTTATGTTAGGAAGATGGCAGTACACACTGATCTTTCTGGAAGGCTCTACTCAAATTCTACCTAAAAAGACAGAGTGTTGTATTCATTCTTAAGAGAACACATGTTTTCCCATTGTGGAACCACAAAATGGCACAGCTCCTAAAATGTAACACTGCTCCACCTCAGTTCTAAGAAGTAACTTGTACCCCAGAAGAGAAGAACCTAGAAACAGAAAATCTATCCATAAGACTTACCTCCATATCTGGCAAGGCTAACCAGTCATATAACTCATGTTTTACTGGCACATAAAGTACAGTAATCCAAGACTATGCCCCAACCAGTAATGCTGAAGAAGCTGAAGTTGAACGGTTCTATGAAGACCTACAAGACCTTTTAGAACTAACACCCAAAAAAGACGACTTAATTAGATGACTTCATTATAGGGGACTAGAATGCAAAAGTAGGAAGTCAAGGAACACCTGGAGTGACAGGGAATTTTGGACTTGGAGTACAGAATGAAGCAGGGCAAAGGCTAATAGAGTTTTGCCAAGAGAACACACTAGTCATAGCAAACACCCTCTTCCAACAACACAAGAGAAGACTCTACACATGGACATCACCAGATGGCCAACACTGAACTCAGATTGATTATATTCTTTGCAGCCAAAGATGGAGAAGCTCTATACAATTAAAAAAGCAAGACCAGGAGCTGACTGTGGCTCAGATCATGAAGTCCTTGTCGCCAAATTCAGTCATAAATTGAAGAAAGTGGGGAAAACCACTAGACTATTCAAAGAAAGAAAGAAAGAAAGTGAAGTTGCTCAGTCATGTCTGACTCTTTGCGACCCCATGGACTGTTGCCTATCAAGCTCCTTCATCCATTGGTATTTCCAGGCAAGGATACTGAAGTGGGTTGCCATTTCCTTCTCCAGGAAGATCTTCCCAACCCAGGGATTGAACCTGGGTCTCCCACATTGTAGGCAGATGCTTTACCATCCAAGCCACCAGGGAAGTCAGGTATGGCCTAAATCAAATCCCTTATGATTATACAGTGAAAGAGAAAAATAGATTTAAGGGACTAGATCTGAGAGAGTGCCTGATGAACTATGGATGGAGGTTCATGACATTGTACAGGAGACAGAGATCAACACCATCCCCAAGAAAAAAGAAATTCAAAAAAGGCAAAATGGCTGAGGAGGCCTTACAAATAGTTGTGCAAAGAAGAAAAGTGAAAACTAAAGGAGAAAAGGAAAGATATAAGAATCTGAATGCAGTTCCAAAGAATAGCAAGGAGAGATAAGAAAGCCTTCCTCAGCGATCAATGCAAAGAAATAGAGAAAAACAAAAGAATGGGAAAGACCAGAGATCTCTTCAAGAAAATTAGAGATACCAAGGGAACATTTCATGCAAAGATGGGCTCGATAAAGGACAGAAATGGTATGGACCTAACAGAAGCAGAAGATATTAAGAAGAGGTGAAAAGAATATACAGAAGAACTGTACAAAAACGATCTTCATGACCCAGGTAATCACAATGGTGTGCTCACTCACCTAGAGCCAGACATCCTGGAATGTGAAGTCAAGTGGGCCTTAGGAAACATCACTATGAACAAAACTAGTAGAGATGATGGAATAGAGCTATTTCAAATCTTAAAAGATGATGCTGTGAAAGTGTTGCACTCAATATGTCAGCAAATTTGAAAAACTCAGCAATGGTCACAGGACTGGAAGAGGTCAGTTTTCATTCCAATCCCAAAGAAAGGCAATGCCAAAAAATGCTCAAAATACCGCACCTTTGCACTCATCTCAAATGCTAGTAAAGTCATGCTCAAAATTCTCCAAGCCAGGCTTCAGCAACAAGTGAACCATGAACTTCCAGATGTTCAAGCTGGTTTTAGAAAAGGCAAAGGAATCAGCGATCAAATTGCCAACATCCGCTGGATCACTGAAAAAACAAGAGAGTTTCAGAAAAACATCTATTTCTGCTTTATTGATTATGCCAAAGCCTTTGACTGTGTGGATCACAATAAACTGTGGAAAATTCTGGAAGAGAAGGACATACCAGACCACCTGATCTGCCTCTTGAGAAACCTATATGCAGATCAGGAAGCAACAGTTAGAACTGGACATGGAACAACAGACTGGTTCCAAATAGGAAAAGAACTATGTCAAGGCTGTAATATTGTCACCATGCTTATTTAACTTATATGCAGAGTACATCATGAGGAATGCTGGGCTGGATGAAGCACAACCTGGAATCAAGATTGCTGGGAGAAATATCAATAACCTCAGATATGCAGATGACACCACCCTTATGGCAGAAAGCAAAGAAGAACTAAAGAGCTTCTTGATGAAAGTGAAAAAAGAGAGTGAAAAAATTGGCTTAAAACTCAACATTCATAAAACGAAGATCATGGCATCTGGTCCCATCATTTCATGGCAAATAGAAGGGGAAACAGTGGAAGACTTTATTTTGGGGGGCTCCAAAATCACTGCAGATTGTGACAGCTGCCACGAAATTAAGATATGCTTACTCCTTAGAAGGAAAGTCATGACCAACCTAGATAACATATTAAAAAGCAGAGTCATTCCTTTGTCAACAAAGGTCCGTCTAGTCAAGGCTATGGTTTTTCCAGTAGTCATGTATGAATGTGAGAGTTGGACTATAAAGAAAGCTGAGTGCCAAAGTATTGATGCTTTTGAA
Source organism: Moschus berezovskii (assembly GCF_049115385.1). NCBI lineage: Eukaryota > Metazoa > Chordata > Mammalia > Artiodactyla > Moschidae > Moschus > Moschus berezovskii. The sequence goes on from NC_142477.1 coordinate 61,546,670, forward strand.
CTGTGGTGTTGGAGAAGACATTTTAGAGTCTCTTGGACTGCAAGGAGATCCAACCAGTCCATCCTAAAGGAGAGCAGTCCTGGCTGTTCATTGGAGGGTCTGATGTTGAAGCTGAAGCTCCAATACTTTGTCCACCTGATGTGAAGAGCTGACTCATTGGAAAAGACCCTGATGCTGGGAAAGATTGAGGGCAGGAGGAGAAGGGGACGACAGAGAATGAGATGGTTGGATGGCATCGCTTTCTCAATGGATTTGGGTTTGGGTGAACTCTGGGAGTTAGTGATGGACAGGGATGCCTGGGTTGCTGCTGTTCATGGGGTCGCAAAGAGTTGGACACAATTGAGCGACTGAACTGAAAGGTACTTTTTGCCTCCCTAAAATATCATTCTTTATTTTCTCTTAGATTCTCTAGGGCATATCCTTCATCTTCATAATCAAATCCTTTTAGCATCTACATTTGATTTTTTAACTTCTTCCATTTCCACCACCTTCCACTGGTACTTCTTACAGCTGTTTGGGGGAGAAGATTCTAGAGATGCCAAAACTGGGTGTGAATGCTTTAGTGAAACAAAGCCATGCTGCATTCATGCAGAAATGAAGAGATGGACTTTCTTTGTTTAAAGTTGAATATTTACATATTAATTAAAATACTTAAAGTTAAAATCTTATTCTTGTGATACTAAGAGTTTATGGAGATTTTAGTGAAAAGATTTTTGTCAGCACTATCATATAGTTCTTTTTGCTTCCTATTAAAATTAGAAAAAAGTTCATTTGGAATTATATCAAAAGGCACACCTTTGGATTCAAAGAACTGGAAAGATATCACATGCTCTTGGTTTAGAAGAATTAATATTGTTAAAATGTCCATACCATCCAAAGCAATCTACAGATTGACTGAGTGACTGAACTGAACTGAACTATCAAAATATGCATGACATGTTTCACAGAACTATACTAATGCTAAAATTTATATGAAACTAGAAAAAGACCAGAATTGTCAAAGCAATCTAAGGAAAAAGAACAAAGCTGGAGGCATAACCCTTTCAGAGCATATTACAAAACTATGGTAATCAAAACAGTATGTTATTGGCACAAAATTGAGGCACAAGTCAATGGAACAGAGTAGAATGCCTAGAAACAAATCCCACACCCCTATACCCTATGGTCAATTAATCTACAACACAAGCAAGAATATTCAGTGGAGAAAAGGCAATCTCTTTAACAAGTGATGTGGAGAAGCTGGACAGTGACAATGTAAACCAATGAAAATATAAACATTCTTTCATACTATATATGCAAAAATAAGCTCAAAATGTGTTAAAGACCTAGATATAAACATGGCACCATAAAACTCCTAGAATAGAACATAGGCAAAATGTTCCCTGACATAAATTGTAGCAATATTTTCTTAGATCAGTCTCCCAGTTCAGTTCAGTTCAGTCCAGTCGCTCAGTCGTGTCCGACTCTCCGCGACCCCATGAATCACAGCACGCCAGGCCTCCCTGTCCATCACCAACTCCCGGAGTTCACTCAAACTCATGTCCACAGAGTCGGTGATGCCATCCAGCCATCTCATTCTCTGTCGTCCCCTTCTCCTCCCGCCCCCAACCTTTCCCAGCATCAGAGTCTTTTCCAGTGAGTCAACTCGTCGCATGAGGTGGCCAAAGTATTGCAGTTTCAGCTTTAGCATCAGTCCCTCCAATGAACATCCAGGATTGATCTCCTTTAGAATGGACTGATTGGATCTCCTTGCAGTATAAGGGACTCTCAAGAGTCTTCTCCAACACCACAGTTCAAAAGCATCGATTCTTCGGCGATCAGCTTTCTTCACAGTCCAACTCTCACATCCATACATGACCACGGGAAAAACCATTGCCTTGACTAGACGGACCTTGGTCGGCAAAGTAATGTCTCTGCTTTTTAATATACTATCAAGGTTGGTCATAACTTTCCTTCCAAGGAGCAAGCGTCTTTTAATTTCATGGCTGCAATCAGCATCTGCAGTGATTTTGGAGCCCAAAAAATAAAGTCTGACACTGTTTCCACTGTTTTTCCATCTATTTCCCATGAAGTGATGGGACCAGATGCCATGATCTTTGTTTTCTGAATGTTGAGCTTCAAGCCAACCTTTTCACTCTCCTCTTTCACTTTCATCAAGAGGCCCTTGAGTTCCTCTTCACTTTCTGCCATAAGGGTAGTGTCATCTGCATATCTGAGGTTATTGATATTTCTCCTGGCAATCTTGATTCCAGCTTGTGCTTCTTCCAGCCCAGCGTTCCTCATGATGTACTCTGCATATAAGTTAAATAAGCAAGGTGACAATATACAACCTTGACGTACACCTTTTCCTATTTGGAACCAGTCTGTTGTTCCATGTCCAGTTCTGACTGTTGCTTCCTGACTTGCATACAGGTTTCTCAAGAGGCAGGTCAGGTGGTCTGGGATTCTTATCTCTTTCAGAATGTTCCACAGTTTATTGTGATCGACACAGTCAAAGCTTTGGCATAGTCAATGAAGCAGAAATAGATGTTTTTCTGAAACTCTCTTGATTTCTCCATGATCCAGCGGATGTTGGCAATTTGATCTCTGGTGCCTCTGCCTTTTCTAAAACCTGCTTGAACATCTGGGAGTTCACGGTTTACATACTGTTGAAGCCTGGCTTGGAGAATTTTGAGCATGACTTTACTAGCGTGTGAGATGAGTGCAATTGTGTGGTAGTTTGAGCATTCTTTGGCATTGCCTTTCAAGGTGATATAAATAAAGGTAAAAATAAAAATAAATAAATGAGCCCTAATCAAACTTAAAAGCTTTTCACAGCAAAGGAAACCATCAACAAGCAAAATACACTGCATAGCACAGGGAATTATATCCATGCCTTGTAATAACCTATAATGAACTATTATCTGAAAAATAACAACTGAAGCACTTTGCTGTATATCTTAAACACAAAACTATAAATCAACTACATTTTAATTAAAAAAAAGTCTTTGGAAAAAATTACATACTGTACTAACATTTCCTTTCCCTTTAAATTCTTACTGGGCTGAGTGTGTATACCAGACTTCCTTTTTTCTGAGGATGACCTCTCTTCTAGGGGACTCCCCAAATCTTCCTGCAAAGATCACTGCTGACCCATCCTACCAGTTTGCCAACCATGCCCTGGCATGGTGTGATCCCAGTGGTGGACACGCTCAGGAAGCAACATCTGCTGTATATGAGCACCTCTACTATACTCCAAACAACTTATAGCCTTTCATATCTAGTTGGCATTTTTTCTCCTAAATAGCCCTGCTTTTTTTTTTTTTTCTACTAGAGTTATCAGAGTGTTCCCTAACTGATTATATCACTGAGCACAATGATAAAAATGTATTCCTAACTCAAAGGAAGATAACCCTTTTTCAAATTGATTCTACTTTAATACATTTGGCTCTCTCTTTTTGCCCATGCCCGCCTACAGAAATTCAATTGAATTCTTACATTCATCTTAAAAGCAATAGAAGACAGAAAAAGAAAAAAAAAATAACACTTGGTAATTCATCATAGAAAATTGAGCAAAATATATAGAGCATTTTTCAATACATTGTACTTTTATGAAATAAATGCCAATAGTAATGAAAATGAAGATAGCAGCTGCCTTTTACTGATATCTCCTTTGTGCTGGGCACTTTATGTGCACCATTTCTAATTCTTACATTCACCCTGAAAGTTAGGTATGATTATCATCCTGTTGTATGCAAGTGGAAACTGAGGGATATTCTCCCAACTTTGCAATTAGATAGTTGGTGGTATTAGGCATGCTCCCAAACACAGTCCTTCTCATTGTTTCACTTAAGAAATATGAACCACCTAGGATGGTGAGGTGAACTCACGGAACAATCCATGGTGAAATTACCTTGAAGATCTCTCCCACGTCTGAGGGTCTGATGGCAGAGAGTTCCAGTTCTTGTTATACAGAATCCTAGGGTTCTTCTGAGGTATCTCTTAAGATGCAGGGGACCTGGGGACAGATTTTATATTGATTAATATTTGTTTTATACTGTGAGGTTCCACATAAAATACATTTAAAAAAATCTGAAAGCTACTGATCCATGCCTTAAGTATTAAAGGTATGTAGAGACAATCTAGCAGTTCCTTCATTTTCTCTTAAATTTGTCTGTCTCACTGTGTTTGATGGACCAAGCATAGTAAAATGAGTCCTCCGCTTTCAAGTTCTCTCTCCCTTGATACATGATCACTTCCTGGATCACAGAATATCATCATGTTTAAAAGCACGAGCCATTATTACACTACTTGCCTTAGAAGTTTGGCTCTATTATTTTCTACTATCTGTGTGACCTTGAACAGTTTATTCAACCTCTCAAAGCATGTTTGCTCATCTGTAAAATGGGATAATAATAGTACTTTGTCCCAGGGTTGTTAGGAGGATTGCAGGTGAAACTGTTAGCCACTCAATTATGTCCGACTCTTTGTGACCCTAAGGCCAATAGCCCACCAGACTCCTCTATCCATGGAATTCTCCAGGCAAGAATATTGCAGTGGGTAGCCATTCCTTTCTTCAGGAGATCTTCCTGACCCAGGGACTGACCCAGGTCTCCTGTATCGCAGGCAGGTTCTTTGCCATCTGAGTGGTTGGAATGAGAGGCAGCTTGTTATACTATGTTTAGCAATTTCCTTTTTGCCTAGAGACATTCCAATTTGGTCATCCCAGTTTTCAGCAGCACTTACCTGTCATATCTTAAAAGTGTGCCATTGATATCTGAAACAAAGTGTTACTTTTTTCAGACACATTTTGAAAGAGTTCTATTCTTTTACTTCTCCCTACCATTTAAGTCTTCTAAGTCAATTATATTCTGTAATAAAGCACTCTTCTTAATTGGTGCTATTCTTCCATCCTGAAAATATCCTGAATAGTGCAATAATGGCAACATAAGACTTCTTCTACGTAAGACTTCAGTTCAATCTTTCCTTATATTCAAACTCCACGTTAGACGGTGTCTATATGACACCATTAAATGGAGATCTACATGACAGAGATAACTAATCTGAAACTTAAGGGCACAAGTTTTGGAAAACTAGAAGCAGCTTAAATCATTTTGTGAAGAGTCTGCAACAAACCAAAATTCTCAGCAGTAGTCCAGAAAATTAATATGAATCCTTAATCAGTGCTTCTTGACTACTTCCCATAGAGAAGTGGTGAGAGATGCCTGTGGTAAGTGAAGTGGCTCTGCTTTGATCATATTAATCACTTCTATGACAGGATCAAATGGGTCAGAAAATTTACTTTATAGTCTGTATTTATGTGAACAAGTCGTAAATTTTCTCCAGGTAGGTAAATGAGATAACAGCGATCTGTCATTTTAAATAACAACTCTATTTACTAATAAAGGTAACTTTTTATCAGGTACCACACTAGTGAATAATATGAAATTCATAGACAATTCATCTGCTACCACCCTGTCAACATCACAATATAAGAGCATGATTTGTATACAAAATTAATTGTATGATTTGGTAAACCTGATGAAATTTTAGTGTAGCTGGTGCAACAAAATCTACCATCTGCTGAGGCAGGTGGCACTGGGCATTGGAATCATATGTTGCTTGTTTCTTACTTGAATGCATATAGAAAGTGTTGGAGCCCTGACTAAAATATCTAGCTGTTTTAGTTAATGTCATAGAGTTTTCCTTAGAAAATTAAGGCACTGTTTTGATCACTACAAATTAAGAGACATTGCCTTAGAGTAGATGTCTCAATTACAAAAATAACAGGGATTATTGTTACCACCTTTCTCTCTCTCACACAAAAGTATGCTTACTTAAACAATATTCATCTACAAGATTAAGTGTCTATGAATTTTCGGGCATTTTGCTAGCTATATGTGTGTGTGTATTAATATATTGTTTTTTTCCTCTCAAGGAGCTTATACTCTAGAAATAAGATCATTAAGTACCTTGAAAATTGCAACATGATGGCATTGGATTAGGTGTGTCAGGTGCAATAAGAATTGTACCTGATCTTTATTGGGATGGGTGAGGCAGGGAAGCTTCCAGGGTGATAGGATGGTACATGAGTTAAGTCATGGAAACTAATGGGGGTCATTTACACAAAGGGAGGGTTGGGGGATGGTGGTATCCCAGGAAAAGAGAATCATACCTACATAAGCCAGTTTGAGAGAAGGTATAGGATACACTGGACAAATCAAAGTTGCTTAGCGTGAAAGAAGGAAGTCCTGATTATAGGAAATTGTTGACTTCAGGAACAGCCTAATTTCTTCCATCATTCTATGATGTGTGGAAGGTGTTGATCTCATCAGTTCAGTTCAGTTCAGTTCAGTCGCTCAGTCGTGTCCGACTCTCCGCGACCCCATGAATCACATAGCACAAACAAAAAACCAAAACAAAACACTTAAACATCTGCCTATCCTGGAATACCTAAAAAAAAATATCTCCAGGGATCACTTGAAAAAAAAAAATCTCTAAAACAAAACAGAATTTCTGAAGAGGCATTACTTAAAATATGAGGACTCTGGTTACTTTAGTAGCTTTTTCCAATTTGAGCAGAATCAGCAGGTCTTCCTGTGAGGACAGCAAACATATATGTAGACTTGGTGTTCTGAATAAAGGTGGTTTTCAGTTCAAGCATATGAAATGACTTTAGAATCTCACTTAAATCTTAAACGTAAGAACTCCTGAAGTTCTGAGAAAGTATCACCAGTCCAATTATATCTTCAATTCTATTCAATAAGCGTTTACTGAACAACATTTTTATGGAAGGGACAAAGGACAGGAATACAAAAACGCACATTGTATGGAAACTTCTCAAAGAAGTTTAATAGCAATGAACATACTAAGAATAGTACATAATTTGTTGTTGTTGTTTAGTTGCTAATTTATGTCCAACTCTTTGCACCAGGCTCCCCTGTCCATGGGATTTTCCAGGCAAGAATACTGGAGTGTGTTGCCATTTCCTTCTCCCAGGGGTCTTCCTGACCCAGGGATTGAACCCATGTCTCCTGCATTGGCAGTCAGATTCTTTACCACTGAATCACCAGGGAAGCTCTCATAGTACATAATACGCAGACATGAAACACATTAGAAAACGAGTAACTGCCAAAGAAACTTAAGGAGACTTAATTAAGGAGGTGGCATTTGAATGTAACCTTGGCAGATTTTCAAATGTAAAGTTTGGATTCAAAATGAATTTTAGGTCTGTAAACAGAGTCCAAGATATAAGTACGTGTTACTTTCTATGCAGCAGTCACAAAGTCTTATGAAATATAAAGCGGGTCATATTGCCTTTCTTCTATAGAAGGAAAAAAAAAAGACATACAAAAACAGGTTTTTGAATCAGTAGATGGCTAAGCTTTTCAGATTCCTCTGTACTCACTGAGGCTAAATTTTCATTTCTAGTTTTAGGTGAATGAAGATAAAACCAAGAATATGATGGAAGAAATCAGGCTGTTCCTGAAATCAACAATTTCCTATAGTCAGGACTTCCTGACAGTACGAAGGCCATTGACTAAGATGCCCAGAGAATATTTGCTCCAAACTGGGCTTTGCCACTCTGAGTGTTCACAGCAGAGCTTCCAACATTATCAAAGAAATCAATACAACTTGATTTATAAAACTGAAAATTGTGATCTTGAGACAAATGGTCATGTAGTCCTGATAAATGTGGTAAAAGATCATATGCGATAATGAATACAAATTTATTTTTCCTAATAATACTGAATGATAATCAGGGTTGACTTCTAAGTTTAGGTTTCGATCCTTTCAAATTAGGTTGAAACTACTACATTACTGAGAGATATCTTGCCCAAACACTTGTGAATGTGATTCTTCTTCAAATTCCTACAGTGATGTGGAAAATCAAGACCACTCAGTTCTGTGTAATGAAAATAGCCTTCACAAGTTATGGACTCTATTATGTTGCATTGTAAAATGCACCCTGGCTTCAAGTGCCGTTATCTATTGAAGAATTTACATTCTGTGCTCATAAATTTGAAACACGCTCATGGACACAGATCTCCACATTTTAAGTAGAGAATGATACTTCTAAATAGATCTGGGAATATTCTGTAGTGTTCAACTCTTGTTGCCATAACTTTCTACCAGAACTTGTCAGGAGATTCTTGCATTAGAAGATATTCCTTTCTCTAATGACACATATGAGTATGGCCTATTTTTTAGCTTTTATTAAATTTGATCAAGAAAAAATTTAGCATAAGAAGCCTATCTGTTTATGAAATTCACAATTCAAAATATCTACAGAATTTCCAAACTTACAGTTGGAACATAGAACAGTACTGTGATGTAAACAGAATTCCCTCAAAATTCCTTTGGTTCCATTTTAACTGATGAATCACTAAATGTTGACTCTTGGTATTAGTTAGGAGTCTACTTTTAATGATCTTCAGGTTGTTTAAACATGAAAGTCTTAAGTAAAATAATAAACAATGGACTACATACATTATTAGAATCAAAGAAGAGCTATATTGGAAGATTCTCATTTAGTTTGCTCCCAGAAAGAACAAAGGCCTTTCAGCATATGAACCTCAAGAAAGAGGATTTCTAAATGTCTCTTAAATAATAAAAAATATTTTAAATAAAAGACTATCTTCCATCAGAACAGCACTTTATATTTTTTATAAAGTGTTGAACAGCATTTTTATTCTCTTTGATCTGATCAACACTATTACAAGAATGCAGGGCAGAGGCTACTGTTAACTTTTTACATGAAAGGTAAAAAAATAAAACAGACTTGAATGAGGTAGAGTGGCTCACCTTAGGACTAATTACTAGTAAACTGTATTTACTAGTATACTAGAATCTGCAATTTTTTCTTCCTAAAATAACCTATATTTCCTCAGTTTCTGTGTTCTCTTGCATCTAATAGCCTGCACCTGTGACTCTTCTTTGAGGGCTGTCCAAGGGCAACTGGACTTACTTTGCCTGTGTGCACAGATTGTCAGAAACTGTGATTTTATAACTTTCCCAGGATGCTCAAAGTCAATGACTAGGGCAGGAGTCTACCCTGCTTGCTTTCTTGAGTCAGGACAAACTGGGGTGTCATTTATACTCCAGAGCTCCCAATGGGGGTCAGGCTGATGCTAGGACTTTTCTTTTTCTGTTTCTTCTTAATTTATTTAGTTTTAACTGAAGGATAATTACAATATTGTGTTGGTTTCTGCCATACATCAACATGGATCAGCTGTAGGTGTACATAGGTCTCCTAGGACGTTTCTGCAATCACAATGTTGTTTGACTTTTTCTACTTCCTACTCTTTCTTCCATCAGCACTTACTGTTTGTTTGTTGGTAACGTTTCCTTAATAGATCATTTGCACAGGAGTCCTCATCTCTAAATTGGCTTTTCCAGAACTCAGACTAGGAAGTTTACTAATAAAATGAAGGAATAGATAGTTTAAATATCCATTCTAAGGGCACACACTTCATAAATGAGGGAGATAGAAATCAAATCTAACTAAAGCACCATCATTTTGTTGTTGTTCTTCTTTCAATTGGTTCATTACAAGGGACTAACACATCTGTGTTAAAGTTTTTACTTTGTCAGAAATTTACTTAATCTCTTTCAGCATGTTTCTTTTGAATCTGTAACCTTGGAGATAATAGCAACTGCTCAAGCTGTTGCATATAGGTATTATGATAACCAAATAAATTAACAGGGAAATATTTTTACACCATAAAACATTCCAACAGTATTTTTGAAAATGTAAAAGAAAGAAATTGCTTGTTACTGTTTTTAATATTGCTTGTTACTGTTTTTAATATTATTGCTTGTTACTGTTTTTAATATTAATAATTGCTTGTTACTGTTTTTAATATTATTAATTGCTTGATTACTGTTTTTAATATTATTAAAAATATTAATAATTGCTTGTTACTGTTTTTAATATTATTAATTTTAATATTATTTTAATATTAATAATTGCTTGTTACTGTTTTTAATATTATTAATTGCTTGTTACTGTTTTTAATATTATTAATTGCTTGATTTTCCTATTGTTATCTTCTCTTTGATTCTTAGCTGACACTGGGAAAATATTTATAGCTAACTCAAAGCAAGCCAAACCAAACAAAGCAAATAAAACAGGAAGACTAACAAGCACATTAGCAAACACTTGAAAACGACCAGGAGGAAATTATCAAAATTGGTTTTGAATTTTTTTTCATACAGATGTTGTTCACTAATTAGCTCTCTATATTAAAAATATAGTGTAAAATTCACTATGACCGTTTAAGAAAATGAATAAAAAATGAATTCAGCTAAAATACTCTTCAGGGCATGAACATAATCACAATCTATAAGAAATGCACAAAGCTAAAGTACTTATAATTCCCAAGTTTTGGATCTTGTGCCACTTTCATAGTTGAAGCTTATTTAGATAATGTATCATAGACACAGGAATCACCAGTTAGATACAATAGTACATGACTATCATTGCTAATTTTTCTTTTTGTCTTTATAAATGCTAAAGAGAAGTATATCCCTATTTAGTTGATTTCAATTCTAGATACCCTACAGAATGGAAAAATAGTATCTAAAATGTTTTAAGCAACTGCTGCTGCTGCTAAGTCACTTCAGTCGTGTCCGACTCTGTGCGACCCCATAGACAGCAGCCCAGCAGGCTCCGCCATCCCTGGGATTCTCCAGGCAAGAACACTGGAGTGGGTTGCCATTTCCTTCTCCAAATTTAAGCAACTAATTGCAACCATATTCATGTATTTGTTCAAATTTACACATGATATAAATTGTTCCAGTTTGTGAAGTTTTAAACAATTAAATTGCAAAACAATAATTTAATTCTGTTAAGGGGAATAGAAGCAGTATATAATTTAATGTTGAAAAATTCATGCTTTCTTCATGCTAATGTTTCCCAAATTTACATCTCCAGTACAAAACTCTCCTTAACACCAGACTTACATAAACAACTGCTTGAATAATGTGTGTGATGGGACATCTCAAAATGAACAGGTCCACAGCTAAACCCTTGACTGGTCCCTAAAGCCTCTTCCATCCCAGTCTTCTAAATCATTCTACCAGTTGCTCAAGACTATTCAATCAATCCAGCAGAAAACCCCAAAAATCCCAAGCAAATTTGAATTCTTTAATTACTCCACTCTTCCTCTCATATCCCATATGTAATTTGTCTCATCACAGCGATCTGTGAAAATATGTAATACATATCATGTCGTTTCCCAGAAGTTCATAATGACTCTCCATTTCCCTTAAAGTAAAAGATAATAATTTTAATACTAAATATATTTCTAAATTATATAAAACCAGCCTCTGTTACTTTCCAGACTTCATCCCCTCTGACTCTCCATGCTGCTTACTTTGATCCAACTGAATTCAGTTCAGTTCAGTTCAGTCTCTCAGTCGTGAATTGACCACTGGCTATTTCTTGCTGTTCCTTAAGCATACCTGTAATGCTCTCTTCCTTGGGCCTTTCCATTGGCTGTTGTTTTAGTTGGCAATGATTGCCATTAGATATCCAGTGGCCTCTCCTATCGTGAATTTTTTATTTTTTATCAGTGTTATTTCTCAATGTCTCTATCATGATTGCTGCTGCTGCTGCTGCTAAGTCACTTCAGTCGTGTCCGACTCTGTGTGACCCCATAGATGGAAGTCCACCAGGCTCCCCTGTCCCTGGGATTCTCCAGGCAAGAACACTGGAGTGGGTTGCCATTTCCTTCTACAATGTGTGAAAGTGAAAAGTGAAAGTGAAGTCGCTCAGTCGTGTCCAACCCCTAACGACCCCATGGACTGCAGCCCACCAGGCTCCTCCATCCATGGGATTTTCCAGGCAAGAGTACTGGAGTGGCTTGCCATGATTAATTATTTTAAATTGTCTCCTCCCCAAACAATATGATCTCTTTTATCTCCTTTTAATTTTTCTTTGCAGTGTCTCTGATAATCTTTTTACATACTATGGAATTAATTTAGTGTATTTGTTGCTTACTTTCTGTCTACCACTTCCAAATGTAAGGTGAATGAGGGAAAGGATCTTTTTTTTAATTCCCTACCAGTATCCTTTGCTACTGCTGCTGCTAAGTCGCTTCAGTCGTGTCCGACTCTGTGTGACCCCATAGACAGCAGCCCACCAGGCTCCCCAGTCCCTGGGATTCTCCAGACAAGAACACCGAAGTGGGTTGCCATTTCCTTCTCCAATGTGTGAAAGTGAAAAGTGAAAGTGAAGTCGCTCAGTCGTGTCCGACCCATAGCGACCCCACGGACTGCAGCCTACCAGGCTCCTCCGCCCATGGGATTTTCCAGGCAAGAGTACTGGAGTGGAGTGCCCTACCTACCAAAATAATTGGGACATGATTAATCAATCAGCACTTACTGAATGAATAAATTTGTGGAAATGGAGTATTAAGGAATATCATACATCTGAGGAAAACAAATAGTAATAGAAAAGACTGTAAGTAGACTTGGTTCTGATGGAAATAGATAATCTGATTAATATGAAAGAACATTAAACTATTCCAATGAGAACCCTCAGTTGTGAGATATTATTTAATCTACTAATATTGGAAAACCTGTCTGATCTGAGACCTGCTGCTGCTGCTGCTGTTAAGTCGCTTCAGTCGTGTCCAACTCTGTGCGACCCCATAGACGGCAGCCAACCAGGCTCCCCCGTCCCTGGGATTCTCCAGGCAAGAACACCGGAGAGGCTGCCATTTCCTTCTCCAATGTGTGAAAGTGAAAAGTGAAAGTGAAGTGGCTCAGTCATGTCTGACTTGTAGTGACCCCATGGACTGCAGCCTACCAGGCTCCTCTGTCCATGGGATTTTCTAGGCAAGAGTACTGGAGTGTCTTGCTGATTGATATCTAAAATTTGTAACTCATATGCATTTAAATGTTTTGAAATATATAGTTATTCCTTAGCTTGGAATTTTTCTCAGCTTCTGGCTATTAATGTATAGGAAACAATATATATTCATTCCTGACAGTTTTAAATCCCTTTATATTTTTATTCTTTACATACACCAAAAAGTACATTTTGATACAGTGGAGAAAACACATTATTATTTACTATACTTTTCTGATATTTTCTGAGAAACTCCATTTGTTAATAATAAAAAGATACTGATCCTTATTCAACTCTGTTCTACTTCAAGAGGGAAGAAAATGCTTTGAATCTTGACAATCTAGGGCACTGGCTCTCTGGATATGCTTGAAAATAATTACTGCAGGCAGCTATAATACATTTCAAATGCCAGTGTCCCCTAAACTATTTTCTGAAAGACAAACACTGTTGATTTAGTTGTTTGTCACTGGTTTTTCATAGCTTTTGCCAAGTTTTGTAATCTCTCAATCAAATTTAAGAGCAAACTAATATTCATCTACCCTAAATTTCTTTCACATATATTTCAGAGCCTAGTACTTTCAATGTAATTTATAAACTAAAATGTTTTCCTGTTTCTCAATGACAATGGCTAGGTCAATTCTATGAAGTAGGATTCCCACTTAATGAAAAATTTATTTCATCCACTGATATCAAATCCTCTTTCTCTTATCCTCGGTTTATGTTTTTGTTTAGTTGCTAAGTCATGCCCGCCTTTTTTGCAACCCCTTAAACTGTAGCCCACCAGGCTCCTCTGTCCGTGTGATTTCCCAGGAAAGAGTACTGGAGTGGGTTGCCATTTCCTACTCCAGGGGATCTTCTTGACCCAGGGATTGAACTCTCCTGCATTGCAGGTGGATTCTTTAGCACTGAGTCACCTGGGAAGACCTGGGTTCTTTATGTCTCTGACTATTTTAGGAGTTTTGCAACCTTTCATGTTTCATTTCCAATCTAGAAATGATGTGGGGATCAACCAACTCCACTCTTCTTCATCAAGAAGGAAGAGTATGGAGAAATACCTGGAAGTTGAGACAGAGAAAAACATATAGTCTAATTTCTTATTCCCTAGCAACATATAACTGTTGACACAGACACTGCTTCTGCTGAAATTCACCAGGTTGAGATAACTGATTAACTGTATCCCTAAAGAGAATGCTGCTTGTTTAACGTACAAGGAAGCAATGGGGCTCAAGAACAGTGTCTGTGCAGCAGCTGTCAGATAAGTTCTGGGTAAACTTTATTTTTTCTGTCTTTTCATTTAATAGAAGCTATAGGAATAAGACAACCATAGAAAGGATACTAACCTAGTGTCTCACACTCTATCTTGAAGTGCCTTGTAAGTCTGTTCATCAAAATCAGAGAATAAAATTTGTATATAGTAAAATGAATTCATACCATTAGATTTAATCACCTGGGCCATATCTTTCCAGTTGAAAAATTTTAAGCATAGCCAAGGGAATCAAGTTCAAACCTACATAATGCTTTCATGATATTTAGAAGATATATCAGCTCCTTTAATTCTGTTCCTGTTAATTCAATATTTATTTGCATGACCTTAGTGTTCTGAGAATATCTTGTTTGTTATAAATATATAATTTCTTCCAAAGAAAAATTTTAAAATAATTTGCTTACAGAAATCAGTTATATTTTTCTATAAACTTAATTCCACATATTTTACCCTACATAGAAATGAGCATCAGAGTAAACAGGAGACAGGAAGGCAGGCAAGAGATGATGATAACCCAGGCTAAGGTACTAACAATAGATGTATACTGGAGCCAACAGAAATTGCTGATAAATTTAGAGTCGAAGATACTGAAAAGAAAACCCCTGGTATGGGAATTGGGGAACTAAAATAAATGAAAATCTTTGGATGTTATACATCTATAATTTTTGAAGAAAGACTTCCTTTTCCATGCTACTTTATCCCACCAAAAAGACTCAAAAAGTTCTTCAGCATATTATGGGCCATTCATTAAAGAATGGTGTAGACATATGCAGTGGGAAATACATTGATTGATGACCTGCATTCAGTTTTGTGACCTTGGGGATGTCATCTAACCGCTCACAGCCTATGTTTCACCTGTAACACAGGTCAATGATAACATCTCCACAATGTTTTCATGAAGGTCAAAAGAGATAATGCTCAAAAAGATGCCATTTGATGGAAGTTAAAATTTTAATAACTATGCCTTTTAACTTTCTTGTGTGTTGCCTAACAATGTCATATTCAAATAGAACTGATTTAGTGTCAAATTGAGTTTGATTGTTCTAAACATTTTATTGGTAATAAGATTTATAATATATAGCATATTACATAATTATTATATATAATTATATTTATATTAATTATGTAACTATAAACATGAACAAGTGTATATATATATATATATACACACACACAAACTAAAAAAAAAATGAAAAACTAAAATTCAACGAAACCATTATTTTTGGACATAATGCCCTGGAGAGTTTAGTACAATTTAGCAATGTGGTAGCAGAGATGATATTTCTTTCTTAAACTTATTTCTCTTCAATGCTATATTGGTCAAGTAATGCCTAAGGCTTTTCATTGATGTTTCTGGAGCAGATCAATTTTATCATTTTTTTCCCCCTCTGGAGCCTGTCCAAGGAGAAAAGCAAAGATCTCGGTTGAACAGCATTTTTCACACTAACCTGTTCATTCATTTGAATCAGTAGCAATATTTAAATGAAAACCAACTGAGTGAAAACATCATGAGAATCCATGACTGATGCTTCCAGTTGGAAGCATTGTTTTCCTATTTTGTTCAACTCCAATAACACTATGTTACTGTCTCTATTTTGGTATTTTACACTGTCACTGTGATATACATAAGTGTGTATATCATATATTTACATACAAACACAGACATATGTGCCAATAATTGAAAACTTATATAGCACATATATTGTACTAAAATATGTTATTTTGCTTTACCTCCATCACGTATGTAAGTACATTCTCCAGTTCAGTTTAGTTCAGTCACTCAGTCGTGTCCAACTCTTTGCAACCCCATGAATCACAGCATACCAGGCCTCCCTGTCCATCAACAACTTCTGGAGTTCACTCAAACTCATGTCCATCAAGTCAGTGATGCCATCCAGCCATCTCATCCTCGGTCGTCCCCTTCTCCTCCTGCCCCCAATCCTTCCCAGCATCAGAATCTTTTCCAGTGAGTCAACTCGTCACATGAGGTGGCCAAAGTATTGGAGTTTCAGCTTTAGCATCAGTCCTTCCAATGAACACCCAGGACTGATCTCCTTTAGGATGGACTGGTTAGACCTCCTTGCGGTCCAGGGGACTCTCAAGAGTCTTCTCCAACACCACAGTTCAAAAGCATCAATTCTTCGGCACTCAGCTTACTTCACAGTCTAACTCTCACATCCATACATGACCACTGGAAAAACCATAGCCTTGACTAGACAGTACATTCTTACTTATCTTTAATAACCTTGCACGTGGTTTATACAGGAAATCTTTTGTTTCAGATGAATCAAAGATTTAATGAGTGTATGGATCGCAAGGTTAATGGGTGAAATGTTTAGGCAAAATTCTAAATAGTTGGGAAAAGAGGATAAATTCAATATTTGCATGGCTGCTACTGCTAAGTCACTTCAGTCGTGTCCGATTCTGTGTGACCCCACAGACGGAAGCCCACCAGGCTCCCCCGTCCCTGGGATTCTCCAGGCAAGAACACTGGAGTGGGTTGCCATTTCCTTCTCCAATGTGTGAAAGTGAAAAGTGAAAGTGAAGTCGCTCAGTCGTGTCCGACCCATAGCGACCCCACGGACTGCAGCCTACCAGGCTCCTCCATCCATGGGATTTTCTAGGCAAGAGTACTGGCAGGCAGATTTAAATAAAACTTGCCTTTTTAAACCTTCTGTTGAGTAGACTTTTTATAACATTTACATTAATGTATTCAGTGGAAGTGACAAATAGTTCAAGGGATTAGATATGATCGAGTCCTAAGAACTATGGAAAGAGGTTCATAACATTGTACAGAAGGCAGTGATCAACCATTCAGAAGAATTGCAAAAAAGTCAAAATGGTTGTCAGAGGAGGCCTTAGAAATAGCTGATAAAAGAAGAGAAGTGAAAGGCAAAGGAGAAAAGGAAAGATATACCCACCTGAATGCAGAGTTCCAAGGAATAGCATGGAGAGATAAGAAAGTCTTCCTAAGTGAACAATGCAAAGAAATAGAGGAAAACAACAGAATGGGAATGACTAGAAATCTTTTCAAGATTTAGAGATACCAAGGGAACATTTCAGGTAAAGATGGGCATGATAAAGGACAAAAACAGTATGGACCTAACAGAAGCAAAAGATATTTAAAAGAGGTGGCAAGAATACACAGAAGATCTGTACAAAAAAGATCTTCATGAACCAGATAACCACGATGATGTGGTCATTCAGCTAGAGTCAGACATCGTGGAATGTGAAGTCAAGTGGGCCTTAGGAAGCATCACTATGAACAATGCTATGAAAGTGACGAAATTCCAGCAGAACTCTTTCAAATCCTAAAAGATGATGCTGTGAAAGTGCTACACTCAATATGCCAGCAAATTTAAATAACTCATCAGTGGCCACCGGGCTGGGAAAGGTCAGTTTTCATTCCAATCCCAAAGAAAGGCAATACCAAAGAACCTTCAAACTACTGCACAAGTACACTCATTTCACACAGTAGCAAAGTGATGTTCAAAATTCTCCAAGCTAGGCTTCAACAGTATGTGAACTAAGATCTTTCAGATGCTCAAACTTGGTTTAGAAAAGGCAGAGGAACCAGAGATCAAATTGCCAACATCTGTTGAATCATGGGAAAAGCAAAAGGATTTGAGAAAAACATCTACTTCTGCTTTATTGACTACACCAAAGCCTTTGTTTGGGTCACAATAAACTGTGGAAAATTCTGAAAGAGATGGGAATACCAGATCACCTTACTGCCTCCTGAGAAACCTGTATGCAGGTCAAGAAGCAACAGTTAGAACTGGTCATGGAATAACAAACTGATTCTAAATTGGAAAAAGAGTATGTCAGGGTTGTATATTTTCACTCTGCTTATTTAACTTACATGCAGAGTACATCATGTGAAATGCTGGTTTGGCTCAAGCACAAGCTGGAATCAGGATTGCTGGGAGAAATATCAATAACCCCACATATGCGGATGACACCACCCTTATGGCAGAAAGTGAAGAAGAACTAAAGAACCTCTTGATGAAAGTGAAAGAGGAGAGTGAAAAAGTTGGCTTAAAGCTCAACATTCAGAAAACTAAGATCATGGCATCCGGTCCCATCACTTCATGGGAAATAGATGGGGAAACAGTGGAAACAGTGTCAGACTTTATTTTTGGGGGGCTCAAAAATCACTGCAGATGGTGATTGCAGCCATGAAATTAAAAGACACTTACTCCTTGGAAGGAAAGTTATGACCAGCCTAGACAGCATATTAAAAAGCAGAGACATTACTTTGCCTACAAAGGTCCATCAAGTCAAAGCTATGGTTTTTCCAGTGGTCATGCGTGGATGTGAGAGTTGGACTGTGAAGAAAGATGAGCACTGAAGAATTGACGATTTAGAACTTGAGAGTCCCTTGGCCTGCAAAGAGAATCAACCAGTCCATCTTAAAGGAAATCAGTCTGAATATTCATAGGAAAGACTGATGCTGAAGCTGAAACTCCAATGCTTTGTCCACCTGTTGCAAAGAGCTGACTCATTTGAAAAAACCCTGATGCTGGGAAAGATTGCAGGTGGAAGAAGAGGGTGACAGAGGATGAGATGGCTGGATGGCAACACTGACTCAATGGACATGAGTGAGTAAACTCTGCGAGTTGGTGATGGACAGGGATGCCTGGCGTGCTGAAGTCCATGGGGTCACAAAGAGTTGGATATGACTGAGTGACTGTATGACAACAATTCAATCAGTAAATATTTTAAAATAAATGCTATGTCCAATATTCTTGTCTGGAGGATCCCATGGACAAATGAGCCTGGCGGGCTACAGTTCATTGAGTCACAAAGAGATGGACATGAGATAGCCACTTAGCAGGCATGTATGTCCAAGGTACTCTTCTAAATATTGGGAATACAATAGTAAAAATTAAAACAGTTCCTGCTATCATAGTGTCATCCTCCAATACATTTTATTGTCCAAAATGTACATTAATATTTGATTTTCAAAAGAGTATAATAAAAAAAGTGAAATTGAAATTGCTCAGCTGTGGCCAACTCTTTGCGACCCCATGGACTGTAGCCTACCAGGCTCCTCTGTCCATGGGATTTTCCAGGTACTGGCGTGGGTTGCCATTTCCTTCCCCAGGGGAATCTTCCTGACCCAGGGATCAAACCCAGGTCTCCCACATTGCAGGCAGATGCTTTATCATCTGAGCCATGTTTAAAGAAGTGTGACCTGACCTTCTATCCTCCCAATCACTACTTCTTAATGTTTTGAGGCCAATTTGATGTTTTCATTGTTTATTTATTGTAGTATCACTCATGAGTTTGAAGGTTTTGCAAAGGCTACCTTCTCTCCAGGCATACAAATAGAGAATAAATTTCTTTTTCAAACTCAATGTTTTTCAATACTTGTTTTTTTTGTTATTGTATGAGCAAGGTCACAATGGCTTAGTATTAATGAGTATATAAAATACACACAGATAAATATTAATACTTTTAAAACATCTCCTCTAATAGACCATACAATTAAAAGCCATTTGTCTAAGATGCCTGGAAAGAATTAAAGGAGTCGTGGAGGTTGTGTGCTAAGCAATTTATAATGGGTTGTATGGTAAAGCAATTTATCATAATCCTTTCTGGCCTAAAAATAAGCTACCTGAACTGATGTGAATCTTACCTAAGATTTTTTATTAAATTTCAGTTAACTTTCCTTTTTTAACTCCTGTTAATTTTTTTTGTATGACACAGTATTATAGACCACACATTTTGAAATAATATGTGAACTGAAAACTGAGACAGAAAAATAACCAAAATACTGTAAGATCTGAAATCAAGATGTGTGTGAATGGTGAGGGAGTAGAGGCAGAATAGCATATTAAAAATATTGTAGAACCTGGGGGTCAGCAAGCATAGATTTGTGCCCTGGCTTACCCACTTCCCAGTGATTTCAATCTGATCTTGTAAACTCTCTAATCCTTTGTTACTTCACCTATTAATTGGAGATGTGAAAGCATTCCAGTTTTTCCTGTGCATTACCTCAGAGTATGGTTGCCGGGGTGAAAGGGGTGGAGGGGATAATTGCATGTAAACATGCTTTGGTAAACATCATGGATCTAATAACTATGTTTACTTTCAAGAAACCTGGTGCTAACAGGAAAGTGAGAAATCGTGCAAAAGTTCAAAGAATGAGAGTTTCTAGGATGGTGCTGTGAGTTGAACTAGATCCCTCACCTCCCCAAATTCATATGTTGAGTCTTAACCTCCATTACCTCAGAATGTGACCTTATTTGGAAAGGGGGCCCTTGCAGATATAATTAGTTAAGATGAGGTCATTACTGGAGTAGGGTACTCCCTAATCCAAGAAGATTGTTGTCCTTACTTGTTGTTGTTTAGTCACACAGTCGTGTCTGACTCCTTGCTACCCCATGGGCTGTAGCACACCAGACTTCCCTGTCCTTTACCATCTCCCAGAGCTTGCTTGAACTCATGTCCACTGAGTCAGTGGTGCCATCCAGCCATCTCATTCCCTGTTGTTCCCTTCTCTTCCTGCCTTCAATCTTTCCCAGCATCAGGATCTTTTCCAATGAGTCGACTTTTCACATCATGGAAAGGGGAAATTTAGGCAGAGAGATAGGCATGCATAGAAGGTAGATGAAATGAAGATATATGGGAGAAGGTGACATCAACAAGCCAAAGAGAGAGAGACTTGTAACAGATCCTCCTCTCATAGTCCTCAGAAGGAACTAAACCTGTGGACACCCTGATCTCTGACTTGTAGTCTCCAGGACTGCAAGACAGTAAATTTATGTTGTGTCAACTATGCAGTTTATGGCACTTTGTTATGGCAGCTTGAACAGATGAGATGAATGCAGAAAGAAAAGCCTAAGCCAGTCTATAAGCTGAGGAATGTAACCCACAAGTTGGAAGAGTGTCCTTAGATTGCATTTTATTTTCCTCATCTTTTTCATACAGGGTGTAAACACAGGGGATGGTTACTAAATAATATTGACCAATGGCAATATTTGGAATATGACACAATAGCCAAAGCAGTTCTATAGCAATTTCCACTTAAAGTATTTAACTACTGTGCTGTAATAATACAAAGATAAAAATGGAAGAAATTAAAGAATAACTATATAAGAATAGGGACTTGGAAATATGAAAAAAGAGAAGTCTAACATTTTCATATCTATCAGTAAGTTCTCAGCTATAGGCTGCGCTCAGCCGTATCTGACTCTTTGCGGCCTGGTGGACTGTAGCCTTCCAGGCTGCTCTGCCCATGGAAATTTCCAAGCAGGAACACTGAAGAGGGCATCCTTGCATCTCCCATGTTGACTTGTGGATTCTTTACCACTAGCGCCACCTGGGCAGCCCATCTATAAACATATTTTATAGAATATGAAAACTATCAATATCATAGAAATAAAGTCAGAATGTATCAGAGATAAAATCAGTTCCTTTGCCCAGCTACTCCTGTTGCATATTTCTTCCCATAGTGCCTCAGTTGTGCCATCCATCCTTCCCTTAATATTATTACTTTTAACATAGGGCATGAAGAATATACAGTTGAGTGTTGACAACATGGTTGGAACTGTGTGGATCCACTCATACTTGGATCTTTTTCAATAAATACTACAGTACCACATAATCTGCAGTGATTACACAGTGGAAGTGACAAATAGATTCAAGGGATTAGATCTGATAGATAGAGTGCTGAAGAAATATGGACAGAAGTTTGCAACATTGTACAAGAGGCAGTGGTCAAAACCATCCTGAAGAAAAAGAAATGCAAAAAGGGAAAATGGTTATCTGAGAAGGGCTTACAAACAGCTGAGAAAAGAGAAGCAAAAGGCAAAGGAGAAAAGGAAAGATATACCCATCTGAACGCAGACTTCCAAAGAAAAGCAAGGAGAATTAAGAAAGCTTTCCTCAGTGAACAACTGAAAGAAACAGAGGAAAGCAACAGAATGGGAAAGGCTAGAGATCTATTCAAGAAAATTAAGAGATAGCAAGGGAACATTTCATGCAAAGATGGGCTTAATAAAGGACAGAAATGGTATGGACATAACAGAAGCAACAGATATTAAAAAGAGGTGACAAGAATACACAGAAGAATTATACAAAGAAGATCTTATTAACCCAGATAACCATAATGGTGTGATCACTCCCCTAGAGCCAGACATCTTGGAGTGTGAAATCAAGTTGGGCTTAAGAAGCATCACTACGAACAAAGCTGGTGGATGTTATGGAATTCCAGCTGAGCTCTTTCAAATCCTAAAAGATGATGCTGTGAAAATACTGCAATCACTATGCCAGCAAATTTGGAAAACTCAGCAGTGGCCACAGGACTGGGAAAGGTCAATTTTCATTCCAATCCTAAAAAAAAGGGCAATGCCAGAGAATATTCAAACTACCACACAGTTGCACCCATTTCACACACTAGCAAAGTAATGCTCAAAATTGTCCAAGCTAGGCATCAACAGTACATGAAAGAACTTCCAGATGTTTAAGCTGGATTTAGAAAAGGCAAGGGACCAGAAATCAAATTGCCAACATCCCTTGGATCACAGAAAAAGTAAGAGAATTCCAGAAAAAAACATCTACTTGTGCTTCATTGACTATGCTAAAACCTTTGTGTGGACCACAGCAAACTGGACAATTCTTAAAGAGACGAAATACCAGACCACCTTAGCTGCCTTCTGAGAAACCTGTATACAGGTTAAGAAGCAACAATTTGAATCATGCATTGAACAACAGACTGATTCAAAATTCAGAAAGGAGTACATCAAGGCTGCATATTGTTACTCTGCTTGTTTAACTTATATGCAGAGTACACCAGTGAAGTGCTGGACTGGAAGAAGCACAAGCTAGAATCAAATTTGCCGGGAGAAATATCAATAACCTCAGATATGCAGATGACACCAACCCTTATGGGAGAAAGTGAAAAGGAACTAAAGAACCTCTTTTTTTAATTTAATTTTTTAAAATTAATTTTTATTTTATTTTAATTGGAGGCTAATTACTTTACATTATTGTATTGGTTTTGCCATACATTGACATGAATGAAAGTGAAAGAGGAGAGTGAAAAAGTTGCTTAAAACCCAACATTCAAAAAACTAAGATCATGATATCCAGTCCCATCACTTCATGGCAAATAGACGGGAAAACAATGGAAACCGTGACAGTCTTTATTTTCTTGGACTCCAAAATCACTGCAGATGGTGAATGCAGCCATGAAATTAAAAGACACTTGTTTATTGGAAGAAAATCTGTGATAAACCTAGACAGTGTATTAAAAAGCAGAGACATTACTTTGCCGACAGAGGTCCATCTGGTCAAAGCTATGGCTTTGCCAGTAGTCATGTATGGATATGAGAGTTGGACCATAAAGAAGGCTGAGCACTGAAAAATTGATGCTTTTGACCTGTGGTGTTGGAAAAAACTTGACAGTTCCTTGGACTTCAAGGAGATCTAACCAGTCAATCATAAAGAATATCAATCCTGAATATTTATTGGGAGGACTGATGCTGAAGCTGAATCTCCAATACTTTGGCCACCTGATGGGAAGACCTGACTCACTGGACAAGACCCTGATGCTGGGAATGATTGAAGGCAGGATGAGAAGGGGATGACAGAGGATGAGATGGTGGATGGCATCACCAACTCAATGGACTTGAGTTTAAGCAAGCTCCGGGAGGTGGCAAAGGACAGGGAAGCCTGGTGTGCTGCAATCTATAGGGTCGCAAATAGTCAGAAACGACTGTGTGACTGAACAAGATTTTGATACCTGCCACTGGTCTGGGAACCAATCCCCTGAGTGTACACAGAGACAACTGTAATCATATATACCCATCATTCCAACATCATTATTTTAAAATGATGATTACCTCTAGCTGAAGGACAGAGCCAGTTATAGTAGCTAATGATTGCTACTTCACTCAAAATACCCTTCTATCTTCTCCCAGGAGAAGATTATAGACTTTACTGATTATAGACTGATTTTAGCTTATCTGACTGTCATCAGTAATGAAAAGTGGCTGTACCAGTTATGTATAGTAATTCCCAGCTAAAGAGTCTGTTGAATGATGCATTTGTTTCCCATCACAGTGCCTAGCATAGCACTATAGGAAGGTAGAGTTTGTTATTCCCTCATACATCAAAGTCTGCTTGCCAGTGTTATATTTATTGACCTGTCCAACTCCTTTTCCATGACTGATTACTTTTGCCACCCAAAGGTTTTCCCTGCTGCCCTGTCTTAGCAAAATTTCTCAACAAAGCTTTGAAAATTAAAAGTCCCCTCTACTCTTTCCCTGGGAAAACTCTTATTTCCACAGGCACAAGGGGCACCTAGGACTGTGGCAGATGTTACTTTCGGTACCCAACCTTCCTCTTTCCTTTATTACCAAAGGAAGGAATCCACCTTCATATTTAATTTTCTAGGCTTATTACTAATCAGTAGTTTTGTGGTCTAATTCTGACCAAAATAACATAAGAAGCTCTTCATTGACTGGAGCTTACAGAAAACTATTGTTTTCCTCATAAAAAAAGACAAATCACTCAACATTCATGTTTGCCTTTCACTGGTCCTAGTTTTTTCCTGAATGTAATATATTATACTAGAAAGCAATTTTGTGAATTTGAAAAGGGAACTACTCAGTAAAGGTGCTGATGCCTGGGTCCCTCTGGCATTTCTTAAAGACAAACTACCAGCTCTGAGCTGGTTACCTCTGAACTTCATACCTGAGAAAAATTGCTCCCTGGTACATTTCAGTCACTTGGATTTATTTGGGTTTTCTGTTATAGATGAATGCAATACTAAAGGAGTTCACAGATCTAGAGTGTAGGTGCAGCCATTCCAGAATAGCTGGGCTTTGTAATGATGGGCAATGACTTTGTCTACCAATCTTTTTCAGATTAAAATATTCCAAGAATTATAACTTATAGACTTTAGATTAATAAAATTATATATGTAGAAGGGTGAGGTCTGTTTTCCTCTTTTCTTGTGCAGTTAAATTTTGCAAAAGTCTGACATTTTTAAATAGATGGCATGGAGATCATCAGGCCTACTAGCTTCAACATGATACTAACATAGTGTGTTGTGTTTTTCCACTTCAGGGCCCATGTCACTCTCTGGCTATGATTTAATCTGCAGAGAGGTCCATCTTGGTGAGTTCCAGAGTGTGAATAGGAAAAAGAAATAGGCAATAAACTGCTGACTTTCCCAGTTTGGGAACACAAATTAATAAATCTCAGAAACATAGGGAGATATACAAATAAGCTCAAAATGGATTAAATCCTAAACGTGAGACCAGGCTAGAGGAAAACATAGGCAGAGCACCTCTGACATAAATTGCAGTGATATATTTTTCAGTCAATCTCCCAGAATAATAGAAATAAAAACAAAAATAAACAAATGGGACCTAATTAAACTCAAAAGCTTTTGCACAGCAAAGGAAACAATGAAAAGACAACCCACAGATTGGGAGAAAATATTTGCAAATGATGTGCCCAACAAGAGGTAAGTTTACAAAATTTACAAACAG
This sequence comes from Moschus berezovskii, assembly GCF_049115385.1. Lineage (NCBI taxonomy): Eukaryota > Metazoa > Chordata > Mammalia > Artiodactyla > Moschidae > Moschus > Moschus berezovskii. Next base: position 61,572,276 of record NC_142477.1, read on the forward strand.
CTCATGAGACTTAATATCAGCAAGACAAACAACCCAATCAAAATATGGGCGGAAAAACTAAACAAACATTTCTCCAAAGAAGGCATATAGATGGCCAACAGGCACATGAAAAGATCTTCAACATCACTAATTATTAGAGAAATGCAAATCAAAACTACAATGAGGTATCACCTCACACCAGTCAGAAGGACCATAATAATAATAATAATAATAAAATCCACAAACAACAAATGCCAGAGATGGTGTGGAGAAAAGGCAATGCTCCTACACTGTTGGTGGGAATATAAATTGGTGCAGCCACTATGGAAAACAGTATGGAGATTTATTTAAAAACTAAAAATAGAGCTACCATATGACTGCAATCCCACTCCTGGACATACATACAGAGAAAAAAACCTGATCCAAAAGGATACATGCACCCCAGTGTTCACTGTAGCACTGTTTACAGTAGAAAGGACATGGAAGCAACCCAGATGTTCATCCACAGAAGATTGGGTAAAGAAGATGTGGTGCATATATACAACGGAATATTACTCAGCCATTGAAAAGAATGAAATAATGTCATTTGCAGCAACATGGATGGACCTAGAGAGCATCATACTGAGTGAAGTAAGTCAGACAGAGGAGAAATATCGTATGACATCCGTTATATGTGGAATCTAAAAAGAAATGATATAAATTAACTCATTTACAAAACAGAAACAGACTCACAGACTTAGAAAATGAACTTATAGTTGCCAGGGGTGAAGGATAGGGAAAGGGATAGGTTAGGGAGTTTGGGATCAACATGTATACACTGCTATGTTTAAAATGGATCAGCAACAAGGACCTACATTATAGCACATGGAACTCTGCTCAGTGTTATGAGGAGCCTAGACAGGAGAGGGGTTTGAGGAAGAGGATACATGTATACCTTTGGCTGAGTCCCTTTGCTATCCACCTGAATTACCACAACACTGTTTATCAACTATACTTCAATATAAAATAAAAAGTTTAAAAAGACAAATATCTTGATTTTTCTACTCATAAATATCCCCAAAGGATATTTTCTGTTTCTGACATCTCAAAAGTGACTATAACAAATTTTCTGTATTAATTGAATGTATTAATATTGATAAGGAAAGGTACTCCTATCCATTTCATTACCTCCCTGAGAGTAACATTAATTATATTCTGAATTATTCAAGGATATGGATCACTCAATATCTGTGTGTAATTTAGAAATGATGATCTTCTGGATATCATTTTTAGGATTTATAGAAAAATGATCTTTGTTCAACCTGGGAAGAATACTTTTCCCACATAGTTTCTGGAGAATAACCAATATATTAATCATAAGAAAATGCAACCAATCAGATAATTCAGCCTTTATAAATAACCAACCTCTGAAACCTAAATCTGCTGGAGGGAGTCATCACTTATAAACTACTGCATATTCCATATCTTCTTAGTAATAAACATGGACACTCAAATAGATTAGCTCCAAAAAGAAGTAACTAAAAAGGAAAAATAAACAACATGATGGAAGCACAAAACCATGTAAGACATACAATAAAATAGTTTGTTGATTCTAAGCCTGTCTCCTGGGAGTTTTGCATTCCTATAAGTGGCTATTATAGGACAGACTCTAGACAAACTTATGAGGTACATGAAATTTGCATTTGATTGCTCTCAGTTTCTCCCCCATTAGATGCTGATGTCTTACTTTCTACTTCCCTTACATATTCAAAACCTGAAACCCAGTCTGTTCCACACTGATTATTTAACACAATCTTATAAATCCCTCATTCCAGTTAAGGTAAAAATGTTTGATCACATCTAAAATCTTACTTTTCTGAGGGTATTTGAAGATTTAGAATGAAATGGAGGAAAAGACCCAGAAGTTGCTCTATTTCAGCAAATATTTAAATAGTCATTTAAATATTAAAGGGAGAATAATGGCAGGGAGGATCTTTTGCTAGTATGATGCTTATTATTCAGCACTGAGAGAAACTGAGAGATTTTACTCAGTGTCCACATAAATATTTATTATGTTTCAGGTATTTATTGTTGTTTAACAAACTGCATTCAAACTTGGAAGTTTAACACAATTTATTATTGTTTTTTCATGCCTCTGCGGTTGGCTGGGCACACCTAACTGCAGTGGTGAGCTGAGGCTTAACTGGGTTGCATGTGTCCAGTGAGTCACTAATGTGGCTGGTGGTCAATGATGGCTGTCCACTAGGATCTTAGATGAGTCTGTTGACTGAAAAACCCATACATGCCCTCTTTATGTGCCTTGAACTTCTCATAGCAAGACTGCTTGTTTCCTCAGAGAGGGTCCCAGTGATGAGTATTCCAGGAAACGCATGAAGAAATTCTAAATCTTATGACACAGCCTCAGAAGTCACAGAATGTCATTTCTGCTATATTCTATTGGTCAGATATCCTAGAAGCAAGATAAGCTATTAGATTCTTGTCTTTTATGTTGGATTGGAGTGACAAAGTGACATTGAAAAGAGCCTACGGTATGAGATATATTTACAGATCATATTTGGAAGATACAATCTCCATATCCTCCATGACAAGTCTGCTCATTGTTTCTTAGTTTCCATTGTCTCATTACTTTCATAGATTCTCAGAATTTACTAGAAGCTGTATTTTCTAGCTTTTTTCTGAAAGCTAACTGTAGCATGAGGTAAAGTCCCAGCCAAGAAACGTGAGTGGAAGTGAAATGTGCAACTTCTAGGCTCCTTTTACAAACAAAGCAGCTTGCCTTCATGGATTTCTGAAATGACAGTGATCAGAACAACTGTGGAAGCCCCGTTTTGATAACAGTGGAGTCTCCCTCTCAGCTTGGAGCTTTGCATCTTGGAATTGTTCCATGAGAGAAAAATATCTGTCTTAATTGAATCACTGTATTTAAGATCTTTTCATTACAGCAGCTTGTGCCAACTGTGGTTATTATATTCTCATGTGATAAAAGTGAATGCGTTAGTTGGTCATTGTATCTGACACTTTGTGACCCCATGGACTGTAGCCCACCAGGCTTCTCTGTCCTTGGAATTCTCTAGGTAAGAAAAGTAGAGTGGGTAACCATTCCCTTTTCCAGGGGATCTTCTGGACCTAGGGATCAAACACGGGTCTCCTGCACTGCAAGCAGATTCTTTAGTGTCTGAACCACCAGGGATTATATTCTCATATATTGCTTCTCAAATCTCTGAAGTGGTTATATATGATCATATGACTTCTTTTATGATTTCTGCTTGAATCTACTTAGGTAGGAGAGAGTGGTATAGTGGATAACAGGATGTATTACTGAACTATTATGTAAAAAACATGTATGCTTACTCTTAGAAATGTGAACTTGCTATATATTAATAAGAATTCCTTTTTTCACCATAACAAGTAACTTTAAAAAGTTTCTTGCTGTGTTCCTAGAACACTCTGAGTAGGTGAGCATGGTTTGTGGAGGCAAGGAGAGAAAAAAAGTGGGAATTATTTTCTATAATAATTCTCTTAACTTTAGGGAATATATCAATTTTATAAACTCAAGGGTATAATTTTACTTTTATGAATTATTTGTATATAATGAAATATGTATGACAATACAATTATAAAATTTTGAAACAAATTCTGTTTATATGCATTTCCTATCATTTCAATTTTCTTCAATAAATCTAAGACACTATATATATGCTTGCCTTGCTAAAATTTCCCCTGTGCTTTAATTTTTCCCACACAGCTTTAAATCTTCTTTGTCAGGAGTATTATAAGGAGAAGAGCTTTCTTGACTCCATTGTTTATTGAGAAAAACATAACCTGTTTATTTTATAACTGCAAATGGAGGCTGTGTAGTTCAGAAAAGAAATTAGTGATAAATATATTTCCTTAGTTTAGAGATACCAGCCTAAAATTTAACTTAGGCCATTTAAGCTATAAATATGTCATTTAAACATTATAAGTCTTTAAAAACAGGGAATTTTAAAAGAACTGTTTTAATCCTTGAACATTTGAGTATATATAACAAATTAACAAAGAAAAATAATTGAGTACATTACATTCTGTATTCTGCCTATATCTATTCTGATTTTCCCAACCCCAAAGATAATATCTATACAACAAATTTTATTTTTTTGTGTATATGCACATATATGTGTATATATACATACACATATGCATACATATATAATGCTTTTGGTTAAAGAATTTAACTTAGCTGAGTACAGATTAGAGAGATGAGACAGAATGCTTCAGGCTCAATGTGAAATCACTGAAGAGTTATAAAGCAATGGCCTAAATCCAGGGAGAGCTGAAAACTTGGGAATACTTTTTTGTGATCCATCTATCCTTCATCCTCTTTTACCTTCCCTCTTCCAACTCTATCAAGGTTTGGGATACTTTCATTCTTTTCTATTACCATACTTTCATTTCTTGCTTCACTGACTTTTAAAAAAATAGTTTTATTGTGGTATAATTGATACATAAAGAACTGCATATATTTATTGTGTACAATTTGATGAGTTTGGACATATGCAAGCACTTACAGTACTATCTCCACAATCAAGGTTCAGTTCAGTTCAGTTCAGTTCAGTCGCTCAGTCGTGTCCGACTCTCCGCGACCCCATGAATCACAGCACGCCAGGCCTCCCTGTCCATCACCAACTCCCGGAATTCACTCAAACTCATGTCCACAGAGTCGGTGATGCCATCCAGCCATCTCATTCTCGGTCGTCCCCTTCTCCTCCCGCCAGCAACCTTTCCCAGCATCAGAGTCTTTTCCAGTGAGTCAACTCGTCGCATGAGGTGGCCAAAGTATTGCAGTTTCAGCTTTAGCATCAGTCCTTCCAATGAACACCCAGGATTGGTCTCCTTTAGAATGGACTGGTTGGATCTCCTTGCAATCAAGGTAAAACCTCCCAAAGTGTCCTTGATTTTTTTTTTTAAGTAACAACACTTAACATTACATCTACCCTCCAGACAAAATGCGAAGTCCATGATACTGTGAAGTATGTTCTCTAATACTTTTTCAAGAAGGTTACATGGAAATTGTATTTCTTCTGGGAATAAATTTCATGGGGTACACATGTTTTTCCTTGAGGAATTAGTAGGATTGGTCATTGTTTCCTAGCATTCAGATTTGCTGTGGAAAAAACCTAGAATATTTAACCACTGAAACAGATATTTTGAACACTGAGAACTTCAGGTCAGAACCCAAGCTGTTTCTACCAATAGAGTTGGAAGAAAGCTTGGAATAAACTGGTTTCATTCTTCCTATTATAAAAGCTGTAATGTATAGTTGTTGGATAGCCAAGTAAAAGGAAAACTTGGAGATACTCTGCTTTTCCCCTAACACCCATGTATCTTAAATAAAATTTATGTCATCATTTTAATTTTTAATAGAACACATTTACTATCAAAGCTGCTGCTGCTGCTGCTAAGTCGCCTCAGTCGTGTCCGACTCTGTGCGACCCCATAGATGGCAGACAACCAGGCTCCCCCGTCCCTGGGATTCTCCAAGCAAGAACACTGGAGTAGGTTGCCATTTCCTTCTCCAGTGTGTGAAAGTGAAGTCACTCAGTCGTGTCCGACTAGTAGAGACCCCATGGACTGCAGCCCACCAGGCTCCTCTGTCCATGCGATTTTCTAGGCAAGAGTACTGGACTGGCTTGCCATTGCCTTCTCCGTTACTATCAAAGACTTACCCTCAAATCCTTACTTTTTTTAAATCTAAACTTAATTGTCCTGTATTCAGAAAGGTAATATTTGAGCAAGTATGAATTTGGAGTTTGAGATTAACAGATACACACTACTATAAATAAAATAGATAACGAAGACCTACTGTATAGCATAGGAATCTGTGCTAAATATCTTATAATAACCTGTAAGGAAAGAGAGCCTGTAAAGAGAATATGTGTTTGAATCACTTTGCTACACACCTGAAATCAGTACTACATTGTAAATCAACTATACTTCAATTATTTTTTTTTTAAAATAGAAAGTTAATATTTAACTTAACACCTCAAAGAGAAATAAAGCTGTCTCCAAAGCATTAAAAAACTGAAACCAAAATACTGTGTCACCTCTAGCATCCTTTTCTGCTCTTCCCATGTCCCTGTTCAAATGAAGGATGTCATAGAAATTACTCTTAGAAATCTCTCTTCTTCCATCTATACTGTCACAGTAAATTTGCTCTCTTTTGAAATCTGAAGGTTTATAGCATCCTAGGAAGTAAGAGGGAATAGTTATTCCTTATTTCCAATCCTGATAGCTGCTGATGCATCAGCTGTCTCATCTCATGGTTATTCTTTCCTTTCACAGTCTATTAACTTGCAGTTCCAGGCCCAGAAATCTGTAACTAACTGTAGAGGCCACCACATGTGCAGGGATTTAAGTGTTATCTCCCTAAGCTCAATGTGTTGTCCAAAATCTGTGGGTAGAATGTCCTCTTTCAATTCAATTTTATTTTACCTGTTAACCTTGAAGGAGGAGAGCTGACTAAGATTTGTCTTGCTTTTTCAATTATTAATGTTTTCATTCTCTATCCACATGTTTTTCTTTTGGTGTCTACTAACTAGTTTTAAGGAAAAAGTGGGTTATTCCTTTGATGATTTCCTAGCTGTCATTATTGAAAACCATTTACTTTCCCTGGATTCTGCAAGAAAGTTGAGTCAAAAACAGGAGCGTTTTACATTGGCAAAGTGCACACAAAATCTATCATCTTGTAGTCCTATAATTCTTTAAAGGAACTAAAAGTGCAGTGTTGGTTAAAGCTGAGCTTTTTCCTACATTCACTCAGGATTTTAGAAATATATTTTATCTTCCTTAACAATGATAAAAGCTTCACTGTAACTAAAGGAGATAGCTACTTGAAGCAATTACCAGTCTAGGTTCAGTGTTTGCTGAAGTTTTCTCAACTCTGTGTCTAAAACCTAATTTCTTCTTATTCTATATGAAGTTAGCTTATCCTACTGAGAAATAGAACATTTACTGTATCAAGGTAAGAATAATCAATTATTTTTTAGTAAAAAGCAAAAGTATGTGAGAGTTGGACTGTGAAGAAAGAATTGACGCTTTTGAACTCTGGTGCTGGAGAAGACTCTTGAGAGTCCCTTGGACTGCAAGGAGATCCAACCAGTCCATTCTAAAAGAGATCAATCCTGGGTGTTCATTGGAGGACTGATGCTAAAGCTGAAACTCCAATACTTTGGCCACCTCATGCGATGAGTTGACTCACTGGAAAAGACTCTGATGCTGGGAAAGGTTGGGGGCGGGAGGAGAAGGGGACGACAGAGAATGAGATGGCTGGATGGCATCACCAACTTGATGGACATGAGTTTGATTGAACTCTGGGAGTTGGTGATGGACAGGGAGGCCTGGCGTGCTGTGATTCATGGGGTCGCAAAGAGTCGGACACGACTGAGCGACTGAACTGAACTGAACTGAATAGGGAAAAACACTTACTTGACATGAATTTGTCTTACTTTTATGAGTTTATAAAGCTAATCTCTTTTCCTTGCAGTACAGTTATTATTATTAAATTTATCTCATGTCAATTCCTATATTAACAGAAAATTACGTTATTATAATATAATCTCTGGGTATGTTTTTCAAGAGTTCATTTTATAACTGCAGACTGAAATGGAAATGCTTTCAATTGCATATGCAAAAAATTGGGAAATGTGTACTAACATAAAAATATTTGAAAAAATTACAAAAGTCCCTCATTCAGGGCAAAGAGAGAAGAGATATGGTATGCGTTGCGGCCTACACCCAGATATCACTCTCTGGAATTTCACAGACCCTAAAATAATCACTTTTACTTTGTAATATATAGAGTCAATAGGATTACTTTCTTGAATCATTATCCAAAGAAGAAAATGTAAACACCTTACTCCTGTCAAATCAGCTTGACACAGAGCAGTGAAGCAAGAAATGTTCTCTGTAATTGTAAGAACCCAAATGGTTACCTTTTCACAAAGCTAAAGGATAACAATAAAAAAATAAAGTTTTGTGTTGCATTATTGCTCATTCTGCCTAGCATTAGTGAAAATGCTGGGCAAGAACTGGGAGTCCTGTTTTCATTTCTTATAGGTAAAATCTTCCTGCTCTCTATATCCCAAAACAAATGGCCTTAGCGTGTCAAATGGCAGCTTCAAGCAGGGAAAAGTTGTGGGAGCCAGAAAGAATGTGACTTTAGACACTGAGATCTCAGTAGTATACTTAGCTTAGGAAAAGAACAGTTTTTATTCATAAATGCAACTCCAAAACATGATATTTATTTTGCTTCGTTGTTACTCACTGGAAGTTGTATTTCTACTCAAACATAGCTCCATTATAAATGCTAAAAATATCAATACTTGGAACTGGGTTTCCCCAGTGGCTCAGTGGTAAAGAATTTACCTGCTAATGCAGGAGTCTCAGGTTCAATCCCTGATCTGGAAAAATCCCCTGGAGAAGGAAATGGCAACTCACTCCAGTATTCTTGCCTGGGAAATCTCATAGACAGAGGAGCCTGGCAGGCTACAGTCCATGGGGTTGCAAAGAGTCGGACAGGACTTAGTGACTGAACAACAGCAACAAATCAACACTTGGAACTAGTGATATACTGCTATCTTCTTATGAACAGTGGCACTGCCATGAATTATATATCACTGAATATAAATGCCATTCAAACAAAACCACTCTTCCATTTTTTAGGGAGAAATTACTCAATTTGGTTATGCTTCCTTAATGAGTCCCCGGATTGCCCCAGCAAGAGTCTGAAATTATGGGCATAATTCTCTTTGAGTACATACTTGTTTAGCAATAATGAACCCAAGCAGGTTAATGAATAATTAACAATTTTTTGGTTGCATACCAATGACTCTACCTTAGTTCAGGCCTTCTTATCTATCAGATAAGAGGGAAAATTGCTTTGAAAATTCTAAACATCATGGGCTGGTGAACCTAAAATAAAACCAAGAAAATTTCTCTTTGGATATGGGGAAAAAATTCTCATCTCTCTACAGATGAATGAACTTCCCAGTGACGGTTCTTCTAGGGAGCTTTTATGTTCTATTTAAACTTTGTAGCCACAGAGCATTTCGGATAGGCCTATAACTTCCCTGGTCAGTTTTCTGCATATACTTCTATAATCTGAGTTCTCATAGTTCATGCCTGGATTTTATGCATAGGTTGAAAAAGGTTCTCACTTACATGCTGACCCTTGACAGGTTCTGTAACAGCATCCTAACCAAAAACTCTTTGGCCAGCAGTTGCAGTCACTTGAGAGTTTAGCCATTTTTGAAGATATGAAACCTGATATAAAAGAGATAACTCATTCTCAAATCATAGCTATATCTGAGAGAGTAATTATTGCCCATGTCTCATTTAAAACAAAATACCATTCCCTCAGTTACATTTTCTTTAGGCAAAAGCTTTATCAATCCCCACCTCCCATCAAAATTAAGTGGATTTAAACATATATTGACTTATTTGGCTTTTCCTGTTAATTCATTCTATTTAACACCATTAAGCAACAAGTGTATGAGTTCTGGAGATACACAGTGAATAAAACAGATAAAGAGAAAAATAATGGGGAAACAAACACACAATAGATGGATAACAAAATACTATGTGATTTAATTTCAGATATAGATAGATACAGAGCATGAAGTAAAACAAGGTAATGGAATGCATACTGTATGTATGTGTGTGATCTCTTTGAAAAAGCATAATTCAAGCAAAGACCTGAATGTGAAAAGAAACCAGGCATGCAACAATTTGAGGGAGTTGTAGTCTAGGCCAAAGGAACAGCAAATGCAAACAGACACCACCACAATATCACTTTGCTTTAAGATTTAAGTAATTTAAATTAATTAATAAATATCTATATAAATATATAGATAAAAATATATATAATACCTATTTCTGTGATATATGTAAAAGTAGATGTATGTATGTGTGCTCAGGCATGTCTGACTCTTTGTGATCCTTTAGACTATAGGCTACCAGGCTCTTCTGTCCACGGGATTTTTTTTTGGCAAGAATATTGGAGAGGGTTGCCACTTCCTTCTCCAGGGGATCTTCCTGACCCAGGGATCAAACCCACATTTCCTGCAAGTGCTGGCCAATTCTTTACCTACTGAGCCACTGGCAAAAACCCATTTCTGTGGTAACATCATCTACATCAGTAACTGAGCTCAATAAAATTGCATAGGATTCTGAAAGTCAAGATAGTCTCTATCTCCCTGGTATTGTCATAACATTAAGTAATCAAAAGGAGTAGGGACATAGTACCAAGAGAAATTTGCTTTGTACGTCTCACATGGTTTTTAAATGTGAGCTTTTAAATAGATCGATGGTAAAGGCAGGTGACCCCTTCTTTAGCAACTTTCATTACTTCAGATTTTGCTCTACTATTGATATCTTTCCAAAGCTGTCATTTTCTGTCTTTAAAAATGAAAATCCAGGAGGATTCAACTCACTTAATTTATTGTTATTAAACTGGCACAGTATTTCCTTTCAGTTAAAAGAAAGCATTTGTGTTAGTTTAGAACTCTTTGACACTATCACTGTGTAAATAATAGACCTACCACTCAAGGAAGCAGTCTTCTCCTACTGACAGCTGCCTCTCAGCAGCTTTTGATGAAAGACCAAAGGAAATGGAATTGTGGATACATAATTACATGTTACAGAGCAGTTAATGCATTCACTATTATTCCCCAAGGTCTTAAAGGCCCAAATGTCTATTCTCTGAATTTACTGAAACTAAGATTTGTACATTCCTGGAGTCAAAATGATTTGTTAACACAGCAGGGATAAGATGGAAGTTCAGAAATAATACTTACAGCTTCATAATTAAACTTTCTGCTGGAAGAGTACTTTTTGAAACATGCATACCGGTGTTTGGCAAAGATAAAACTCCCTATGGCATAAGTGGGTGTTTCTAAACTTGACTTCTGAATAGTTTTGAAAAGGTGGCTGTAAACATTAGGGACTATATTGTTCAAAAGCAATCAAAAAACCACTTTGGACACAAAGTAAATGCACTAGGTAGACTAGGAGTCTTAAGACTGCTGTGCATTTAATATGATACCTTGAGGGGAAATTGATGATTACATTGAGTATGTAGAAGTCTCATTCACCCCCAAATTAACAGGAATCTCAGAAAGATTCAAAAGTGTTTAAAATTGTGAAAGAGGTGTATTTATTCTTTATTTTTTCCAAATCACACAGAAATTTAAAAAAATATTCCCTTTCACTATATTTCCCTCCTCATAAATTCCACTCGTTGAGGGAATATGCAAGGCATTGTTTCAAAGATTGGCAGGTAAGAACCAGAGAGTAGTATATAATTTCTCAGAATTTAGTATTACATTTTAGCAACCACCCCCACCCCCACACATTGCCCATATTGTGCCCACTTGGTCCCAAGAAGTGGAACCAGCATTAGTGCTTGGGAGTAAGGAACCGGAGCTCCGTTTCTCATTAGAGATGTGCCTAGGATTTAAGTTGATAATAGGGCCCGGAAACACCCCGTTTCTTTCACAGCAGGATTTCAGGGGCTACCTTTCAAACTGCACCACTTTGTATATCCTCTTTCCTTAAAAGCTGGAAACTAGTACTCTTTGGGCTGAATTTGATTGGCAGAAAAATTAATAGATTTTTAAAACTAAACTATTTTGAGTTAATAATAAACTCCTACGCAATTGTGATAGATAAGAGAGAGATCCTGTGTACCCTTAACCCAGGTCCCCCCAATAGTCACATCTTGTGAAACAATAGTGAAGTATTACAACCAGGATATTGACATTGCTCTTGTCAATCAATCTTATCCACAGACATCTATTATGGCATAATTTTAACTGGTGTTGTAATCTTATTAGCAACCAATATTTACAAATCAGAAAAATGTATAGACTAGTGTGGACTTAAATCATCTCTCTCAAAACCAGGCCTGCATTCTTCATAAAACTTTTGGCTAGAACTAAATATCATTTTTGTTAAACAACAGGTATTCTCCACTTCGTACCAGTTACTCCCCGTTCTGTGCTTCTCCTTAACATCTTGCTGGATTCATGTATTATTTTCCTGGGGCTGTCCCTCCTATACCTGTTGGTGAAGTGTTTAATCCCTATTTCAGCATGTCTGTACCCCAGTGTGCTAACCTAGTCGATTTTCCACCAGAGGGCACCCCATCCTCGCCTGTGTTCATTTCTAACCTGGGAAACTGGGGCCTTAGATAAACAAGCCAAATATTTTTCAAATAGAATAATGTCACCAGATAAAAGAAAATGAAATTATATGATGCCAGATACACATATTATTTTTTACTTCCAGTCTTGACTTTCTCCCTGAGGTCCAAATATATATTTGACAACCTACTTGACATTTCCACTCGGGAATTTAACACGTCCAAACTTACCACACTGAAAATAGAACATTTGTTACCTTCCTCCTAAACCTGCTTTTGACAGTCCTCATTTCAGTAACAAGTTTCACTATATACCAAATTTTCAAGCCAAAGATCTAGAAATTGTCCTTGATTCATGTCTACTTCAAACCACCCCTATTCTGCCTTCATATCTAATTCGTTTGCAAGTCTTACTGGCTATGTCTTCAAAGTATATTCTCAATCTATTTACTTTCAAGGCTAACCCATCATGATCTCTCACCTGAACTGTTGCAACAGCCTCCGAATCAGTCCATCTGTTTCCATTTTTGCCCCCTAGAATCTGATTTATATAATGTTAGCTCTTCTGAAAGCGTAAATCATAACCCACAATGCTCTATGCAATTAAGCCCCTGATTACCTACTCAATAGCATTTTGTTTTATTCTGAAAATTGTACACTTAATTCTAGCTCTTTCCCCCTTCTGTTTTACACAAGGTACCAATCTCCTTTTCCAGTCAGTTTTTCCATCTCCATCTATTCAACTTGATTTTCTTTCTGGAGAATTCTTCCTTACTTGTTCACAAAGCTTACCCCTTGTTTTTATATTAAAAATCACCTAAGTTAACTATCACCCCATCATGGAGGCTTTTGCTCATCATGGTAGCTAAAGTGACACCTTTCACTGCCTCAGTTTCCTTCCCTCACTTTTGTCTCACGAACTCTTCTTACTTTGTTGTTTCAGTTCAGTTCAGTCACTCAGTCGTGATCAACTCTTTGTGAACCCCATGAACCGCAGCACACCAGGCCTCCCTGTCCATCACCAACTCCCGGAGTTCACTCAAACTCATGTCCATTGAGTTGGTGATGCCATCCAGCCATCTCATCCTCTGTCGTCCCGTTCTCCTCCTGCCCTCAATCTTTCCCAGCATCAGGGTCTTTTCAAATGAGTCAGCTCTTCCCATCAGGTGGCCAAAGTATTGAGTTTCAGCTTCAACATCAGTCCTTCAATGAACACCCAGGACTGATCTCCTTTAGAATGGACTGGTTGGATCTCCTTGCAGTCCAAGGGACTCTCAAGAGTCTTCTCGAACACTACAGTTCAAAAGCATCAATTCTTTGGCACGCAGCTTTCTTTATAGTCCAACTCTCACATCCATACATAACTACTGGAAAAACCATAGCCTTGACTAAACAGACCTTTGTTGACAAAGGAATGTCTCTGCTTTTTAATATGCTGTCTAGGTTGGTCATAACTTTCCTTACAAGGAGTAGTTCAGTTCAGTTCAGTTCAGTCGCTCAGTCATGTCCGACTCTCCGTGACCCCATGAATCACAGCACGCCAGGCCTCCCTGTCCATCACCAACTCCCGGAGTACACTCAAACTCATGTCCACAGAGTCGGTGATGCCATCCACCCATCTCATTCTCGGTCGTCCCCTTCTCCTCCCGCCCCCAACCTTTCCCAGCATCAGAGTCCTTTCCAGTAAGTCAACTCGTCGCATGAGGTGGCCAAAGTATTGCAGTTTCAGCTTTAGCATCAGTCCCTCCAATGAACATCCAGGATTGATCCCCTCTAGAATGGATTGGTTGGATCTCCTTGCAGTATAAGGGACTCTCAAGAGTCTTCTCCAACACCACAGTTCAAAAGCATCAATTCTTCGGCGATCAGCTTTCTTCACAGTCCAACTCTAAGCGTCTTTTAATTTCATGGCTGCAAATCAACATCTAAAGTGATTTTGGACCCGCAAAAAATAAAGTCAGCCACTGTTTCTACTGTTTCCCCATCTATTTGCCATGAAGTGATGGGACCAGATGTCACGATCTTTGCTTTCTGAATGTTGAGCTTTAAGCCAACTTTTTCATTCTCCTCTTTCACTTTTATCAAGAGGCTCTTTAATTCTTCTTCACTTTTTGCCATGGGGTGGTGTCATCTGCATATCCGAGATTACTGATGTTTCTCTGGGCAATCTTGATTCCAGCTTGTGCTTCTTCCAGCCCAGCGTTCCTCATGATGTACTCTGCATAGAAGTTAAATAAGCAGGGTGACAATATACAGCCTTGACGTACTTCTTTTCCTATTTGGAACCAGTCTGTTGTTCCATGTCCAGTTCTAACTGTTGCTTGATGACCTGCATACAGGTTTCTCAAGAGGCAGGTCAGGTGGTCTGGTATTCCCATCTCCTTCAGAATTTTCCAGAGTTTATTGTGATCCAAACAGTCAAAGGCTTTGGCATAGTCAATAAAGCAGAAATAGATGTTTTTCTGAAACTCTCTTGCTTTTTCGATGATCCAGCAGATGGTGGCAATTTGATCTCTAGTTCCTCTGTCTTTTCTAAAACCTGCTTGAACATCTGGAAGTTCACGGTTCACTTATTGCTGAGGCCTGGCTTGGAGAATTTTGAGCATGACTTTACTAACGTGTGAGATGATTGCAATTTTGTGGTAGTTTGAGCATTTTTTGGCATTGCCTTCCTTTGGGATTGGATTGAAAACTGACCTTTTCCAGTCCTGTGGCCACTGCTGAGTTTTCCAAATTTGCTGACATAATGAGTGCAGCACTTTCACAGCATCATCTTTTAGGATTTGAAATAGCTCAACTGGAATTCCATCACTTCCACTAGCTTTGTTCGTAGTGATGCTTCCTAAGTCCCAGTTGACTTCACATTCCAGGATGTCTGGCTCTAGGTGAATGAGCACACCATCGTGATTATCTGGGTCATGAAGATCTTTTTTGTACAGATCTTCTCTGTATTCTTGCCACCTCTTCTTAATATCTTCTGCTTCTGTTAGGTCCATACCATTTCTGTCCTTTATTGAGCCCATCTTTGCATGAAATGTTCCCTTGGTATCTCTAATTTTTTTGAAGAGATCTCTAGTCTTTCCTATTCTATTGTTTTCTTCTATTTCTTTGCATTGATCACTGAGGAAGGCTTTCTTATCTCTCCTTGTTATTTTTTGGAACTCTGCATTCAAATGGGTATATCTTTCCTTTTCTCCTTTGTTTTTCACTTCTGTTCTTTTCACAGCTATTTGTAAGGCCTCCTCAGATAACCATTTTGCTTTTTTGCATTTCTTTTTCTTAATGGTATAAACTTTGTTGTTTATATCATTATAAGATATTATCATGTTTGTTTCATGTGTATTTATTATCTGTATTTTATAGTTACAATATAAGTTACCTGAGAGATTTTATATGTCTGTTCACTGCTATATTCCCCAAAAGCCTCTTGGTGAGGGTGAAAGAGGCTCATCAAGAGCGTGAAAAAGCGGGCTTAAAACTCAACATTCAAAAACTTAGAATCATGACATCTGGTTCTAACACTTCGTGGCAGATAGATGAAGAAAAAGTGGAAAAAGTGAAGATTTTATTTTCTTGGGCTCCAAAATCACTGCAGATGGTGACTACAGTCATGAAATTAAAAGACCCTTACACCTTGGAAGAAAAGCTATGATGAACCTAGACAGCATCTTAAAAAGCAGAGACATTTCTTTGCTGACAAAGGTCCATCTAGTCAAAGTTATGGTTTTTCCAGTAGTCATGTATGGATGTGAGAGTTGGACCATAAAGAAGGCTAAGCACTGAAGAATTGATTATTTTAAACCATGATGCTAGAGAAAACTCTTAAGAGTCCCTTGGGCTACAAGGAGATCAAACCAGTCAATCCTAAAGGAAATATTCATTGGAAGAACTGATGCTGAAACTCCAGTACTTTGGCCACCTGATGTGAAGAGCCAACTCATTGGAAAAGACCTTAATGCTGGGAAAGATTGGAAAGAGGAGGAGAAGGTGGTGACAGAGAATGAAATGGTTGGATGGCATCACCAACTCAATGGACATGAGTTTGAAAAAACTCCAAGAGATAGTGAAGAGAAGCCTGGCATGTTTCAGTCTATGGAGTAGTGAAGAATCGGACATGACTTAGTAACTGAACAACAAACAAACAATATTCCCCAAACCTAGAACACTGTAAAGATCAAATTTGGTGTTCATTAAAAATTTATGAATGTGTAGATTCTTTGTAAGTGGTATTCACATTTGGCAATATATATATATATAAAACCTAATATAACATCACAAGAAACTGAGCCAGACTTGCCTGTGACTGTCTAGGAGTCTCCAGGAGAGGCATAGGTCAACATATGTACCTTCCCTATCTGTTACCTGTAAGGGCTACCTCCTGACGTCCCACCCCATGTTGACCTCCTAAGACCTTGGGACTGTCCATCTCCAAGATGCTTTGTCTCAAACACAGCTCCAGGCCCCTTCTAGCTTTCTCCAAGCTTAGCTCAGCCCATGAACCTATGGGTCCCTTATTTTTGACAAAGGAGGCAAGAATATACAATCAGGCAAAGACAACCTCTTCAATAAATGGTGCTGGGAAAACTGGACAGCTACACGTAAAAGAATGAATTTAGAACACTTACTGACACCATACACAAAGATAAACTCAAAATGGATTAAAGACCTAAATGTAAGACCAGAAACTATAAAACTCTTAGAGGAAAACATAGGCAGAACACTCGATGACACAAATCAATGCAAAATCCTCCATGACCCACCTCCTAGAGTAATGCAAATAAAAACAAAAGTAAGCAGGTGGGACGTGATTAAACTTAAAAGCTTTTGCACAGCAATGGAAATTATAAGCAAGATGAAAAGACAGCCCTCAGAATGGGAGAAAATAATAGCAAAGGAAACAACTGACAAAGGATTAATTTCCAAATATACAAGCAGCTCATACAACTCAATGCCAGAAAAACAAACAAACCAATCAAAACATGGGAAAAGACTTAAACAAACCAGTTCCAAATAGGAAAAGGAGTACATCAAGGCTGTATATTGTCACCTTGCTTATTTAACTTATATGCAGAGTACATCATGAGGAATGCTGGGCTGGAAGAAGCACAAGCTGGAATCAAGATTGCTGGGAGAAATATCAATAACCTCAGATATGCAGATGACACTACCCTTATGGCAGAAAGTGAAGAGGAACTCAAAAGCCTTTTGATGAAAGTGAAAGAGGAGAGAGAAAAGGTTGGCTTGAAGCTCAACATTCAGAAAACAAAGATCATGGCATCTGGTCCCATCACTTCATGGGAAATAGATGGAAAAACAGTGGAAACAGTGTCAGACTTTATTTTTTGGGGCTCCAAAATCACTGCAGATGCTGACTGCAGCCAGGAAATTAAAAAATGCTTACTCCTTGGAAGGAAAGTTATGACCAACCTTGATAGTATATTAAAAAGCAGAGACATTACTTTGCCAACCAAGGTCCGTCTAGTCAAGGCTATGGTTTTTCCCGTGGTCATGTATGGATGTGAGAGTTGGACGGTGAAGAAAGCTGATCGCCGAAGAATTGATGCTTTTGAACTGTGGTGTTGGAGAAGACTCTTGAGAGTCCCTTGGACTGCAAGGAGATCCAACCAGTCCATTATAAAGGAGATCAATCCTGGGTGTTCACTGGAAGGACTGATGCTAAAGCTGAAACTGCAATACTTTGGCCACCTCATGCGACGAGTTGACTTACTGGAAAAGACTCTGATGCTGGGAAAGGTTGCGGGCGGGAGAAGAAGGGGACGACCAAGAATGAGATGGCTGGATGGCATCACCGACTCTGTGGACATGAGTTTGAGTGAACTCCGGGAGTTTTTGATGGACAGGGAGGCCTGGCGTGCTGTGATTCATGGGGTCGCAAAGAGTCCTTCACAACTGAGCGACTGAACTGAACTGAACAGATACATGAAAAGATGCTTAGCATTGCTCATTATGAGAGAAATGCAAATCAAAACTACAATGAGATATCACCTCACACCAGTCAGAATGGTTATCATCAAAAAGTCGACAAACAATAAATGCTGGAGATGGTGTGGAGAAATGGGAACACTCTTTCATTGTTGGTAGGAATGTAAATTGATACAGCCATTATAGAAGGTGGTATGGAGATTGCTTAAAAAACTAGGAATAAAACCACCATGTGACCCAGAAATCCCACTCTTACGTATATACCCTGAGGTAACCAAAATTGAAAGAGACACATGTATCCCATTGTTCATTGCAGCACTATTTACAATAGCTAGAACACAGTCGCAACCTAGATGTCCATTGACAGATGAATGGATAAAGAAGTTGTGGTACATATACACGATGGAATATTACTCAGCCATAAAAAGGAACACATTTCAGTCAGTTCTAATGAGGTGGATGAACCTAGAACCTATTATACGGAGTGAAGATAGTCAGAAAGAGAAAGATAAATATATTCTAATGCATGTATATGTAATCTAGAAAAGTGGTCCTGAAGAACTTACTTACAAGGCAGCAGTGGAGAAACAGACATAGAGAATAGGCTCATGGACACGGGTAGAGGGAGGAGAGGGTGAGATATAGGGAAACAGGAACATGGAAACTTACATTACCATATGTAAAATGGATGGCCAATGGGAATTTGCTGTATGGCTCAGGAAACTCAAACAAGGGCTCTCTCTCAGCCTAGTGGGATGGGGAGGGAGATGGGAAGGACATTCAAAAATGAGGGTTATATGTATACCTATGGCTGATTTAGTTGAGGTTTGACAGTAAACAATGAAATTCTGTAAAGCAATTATTTTTCAATTAAAAATTTAATTAATTAAAACAAAAACTAAGATCATGTCATCCTGTGCCTTCATTTCATGGCAAATAGATAGGGAAGCAATGGAAAAAGTAATAGACTTTATTTTCTTTTGCTCCAAAATCACTGCAGATGGTGACTACAGCTATGAAATTAAAAGATATTTGCTCCTTTGAAGGAAAATGACCAACCTAGACAATGTATGA
This sequence comes from Moschus berezovskii, assembly GCF_049115385.1. Lineage (NCBI taxonomy): Eukaryota > Metazoa > Chordata > Mammalia > Artiodactyla > Moschidae > Moschus > Moschus berezovskii. The sequence continues at coordinate 61,591,450 of NC_142477.1, forward strand.
AAAAATAGAGAGACATTACTTTGCCAACAAAGGTCCGTCTAGTCAAAGGTATGGTTTTTCCAGGAGTCATGTATGGAAGTGAAAGTTGGACCATAAAGAAGGCTGAGCACCAAAGAATTGATGCTTTTGAACTGTGGTGTTGGAGAAGATTCTTGAGAGGCCCTTGGACTGCAAAGAGATCAAACAAGTCAGTCCTAAAGGATATCAACCCCGAGTATTCACTGGAAGGACTGATGCTGAAGCTGAAGCTCCAATACTTTGGCTACCTGATGGGAAGAGCCAACTCATCAGAAAAGACCCTGATACTGGGAAAGATTAAAAGCAGGAGAAGAAGACAACAGAGGATGAGGTGGTTGGATTGCAACACTGATCCAATGGACATAAACTTGAGCAATGGTGCTCAAACTCCAGGAAATGGTGCAGGAGAGGGAAGCCTGGCGTGTGCTGCAATACATGGGGTGGCAAAAAGTCTAACACAAATAAGCAACTGAACAACAGCACAATTGTAACTCTGTGTTTAATATTTTGAGGAATTTTTAAATTGTAAAATGGTGATACTACTTTGGAAAACAAACTCAACAGCAGTGTATAAGGGGTCCAGTCCCTTGACATTCGTACCAATGCTACTGTCATTTTTAATTTTATCCATGACTATGAAGTGATACCTCATTATAGTTTTCAGCTGCACTTCGCTAGTAAATAATGATATTTAACATCTTTTGATGCCCTTATTAGACATTTTTGGAAAACTCAGCAGGGGCAACAGGACTGGAAAAGATCAGTTTTCATTCCAATCCCAAAGAAGGGAAATGCCAAAGAATGCTCAAACTACCACACAATTGCACTCATCTTGCACGCTAGCAAACTAATGCTCAAAATTCTCTAAGCCAGGCTTCAAAAGTACACGAACTGTGAACTTCCAGATGTTCAAGCTGGCTGTAGAAAAGGCAGAGGAACCAGAGATTAATTTGCCAACATCTATTGGATCATAGAAAAAGCAAAAGAGTTCCAGTGAAGCAATTCCTTCTGCTTTATAGACTATGCCAAAGTCCTTGACTGTGTGGATCACAACAAACTGGAGAATTCTGAAAGAGATGGGAATCCCAGACCACATGACCTGCCTCTTGAGAAATCTGTATGCAGGTCAGGAAGCAACAGTTAATAATGGACATGGAACGACAGACTAGTTCCAAATCATGAAAGGAGAATGTCAAGGCTGTATATTGTCACCCATCTTATTTAACTTACATGCAGAATATATCATGAGAAATGCTGGGCTGGATGAAGCAAAAGCTGGAATCAAGATTGCCAGGAGAAATGTCAATAACCTCAGATATGCAAATAACACCCTTATGGCAGAAAGTGAAGAAGAACTAAAGTGTCTCTTGATGAAAGTGAAAGAGGAGAGCGAAAAAGTTGGCTTGAAACTCAACATTCAGAAAACTCACATCATGGCATCTGGTCCCATCACTTCATGACAAATAGATGGGGAAACAGTGACAGATTTTATTTGTTTTGGGCTCCAAAATCACTTTAGATGGCGATTGCAGCCATGAAATAAAAAGACGCTCACTCTTTGGAAGAAAAGTTATGATCAACCTAGACAGCATATTAAAAAGCAGAGACATTACTTCACCAACAAAGGTCTATGTAAGGTCGCGGAAACGGGCGTCTCAAGCTGTAAGGAAATAACCCAGACACCAAGGGAAAGTAACAGGCTTTATTGGCAGTGCGCTCCCGGGCAGAACCCACTGACCGCAAGAATGGCCACGAGGAGTTCTGCCCCGAACAAAGGCAGGGTGCGATTTTTATGCCTTCGGGGCAGGAAGTGGCATCATATAACCTGGATAGGCCTAAAATAAGGTAAAGCTCGGGAATGCGAGATTGTGAATGGTCAGCTAGACCAGGTTGGTCAATCTGGAGGTCAGGAAGGGGGATAGATCTCAAGTCAGAAATTCCTCAGCAGTTTGGCGGGACTTTTTCCCTCCGGCGGGGGATTGAGAGGGGAAGAAGGAGCCAAGATAGCCACCGGGAAGGAGAAGCCAAGAAGGCCACCAGGGTCTGACCTTACAGTCTATATAGTCCAAGTTATGGTTTTCCAGTAGTCACATATGGATGTGAGAGTTGGACTATAAAGGAAGCTGAGTACCGAAGAATTGATGCCTTTGTACTGTGGTGTTGGAGAAGACTCTTGAGAGTCCCTTGGACTGCAAGGAGATTCAACCAGTCCCTCTTAAAGGAAATCAGTCCTGAATATTCATTGGAGGGACTGATGTTGAAGCCGAAACTCCAATACTTTGGCCACCTGATGTGAAGAACTGACTCATTTGAAAAGACCCTGATGCTGGGAAAGATTGAAGGCAGGAGGAGAAGGGGATGACAGAGGATGAGATGGTTGGATGGCATCACCAACTCAATGGACATGAATTTGAATAAACTCCGTGAGTTGGTGATGGACAGGGAGGCCTGGCGTGCTTCGTTCCATGAAATCACAAACAGTCAGACACGACTGAGTGACTGAACTGAATTGAATACATTCTTATCAGAAATGGCTCTTCAAATCCTTTGCTCTTTTCATTTTCTTTTTATTGTTGACTTTGAGGCTTCTTTATATGGTAATTGTAATACTTATTTTTTCATCATTATCGACAGACAATATCTTTTGTAAATACTCTCAAAGTGTGGTTCATGGGATCTGGTGGTCCCAGATATTCTTTCAGAATTTCAAAATTATTTTCATTCCACCTAGTGTACCATGAAATTATTAGTGACCACATATATGTAATATAATAAATTAAATGCAAAAACATATATGAAAACCCAGCTGAATTCTGCGAAGCCACACATTAAATAAATTTGCAAATATGTAAAGAAATACAATTTTTCTCAGTAATAACTAATTGCTTGTTTTAGAAAATAAAATTAATTTTCATAAAATATGTTATAATGTAATAGGTTTTATTTTTCTCTTCACATGGATTAATAAATATTTTTTAAGACTTTCCTTTTAAATTATAACAAATGTTGTTTGTTATGTAAGCCACATAAACAAAAATTATTTGTGGTTGTCAGGAGCTGGCATGAGAGACCCCGCCCATGACAAGGTCTTGGCTTGAGGAGCTGGCACGCAAGGCCTTCCAGACCTCCGGGGATTTCTCGGGGCCACCCCATCATCTACTCCCAGGCCTCCGTCTTTTCTTCTTTTGATGCTTGGTAGTCCTCTGTGCTTTCTAAGAATTCTTCTGACTCCTGCTCAAATATCCCTCTTGAAGCCTTTACATGGCAGTAATACAGTCCTTGAGGGTGTATGGGCCCTATAAACAGGCCAGGAATGAAGAAAATATTTTTACACAGAACATCCTATCCCTTCTGGTCCTGTTGGGGTTATAGATGTCAATTTAGAGTTTGGAATTCTCAGGACTGCACAAAGCACCCCTGGCATAAAACTAAGTCTGCTAACAATAGGCCTAAACACTCCACAAGCAAAATAGATACAGAGCCTTTCATGAGTTTAGAAGGGCCCCTTAGGGTGAGATCTGGAGGGAGCTCATGAGACTCTTGGCCCTCAAGGTCACATACCAGTGCTCGCTGATATGTTTCCCTGCCCCCTGTCTATGGTGTGCCTGGGAGTACACTAGAAGTAAACATAGAGATAAAGGTTGATAACAAAATGAATAAGCATATAGTATTAGTGTAGAAAATTGTCCCAGAAGATGTATGGGGGCAGAGGCCAAAACCAGATACCATGCTACCTAGGGAGTCACAAAGACTGCCCAGAACTGAGGCTACCAAGATAAAGCTTGTTAACAGTTTTTACAGTTGACTAACTGCTACACAATTAAAGCCATTTTTCATGCCTTGTGGCGTTGATGTCTTAAAAGCCCATTGTTTAAGAGTTATGCGTGAAGGTACTGACTGTTCTGGAAGATGGTCTATGACTGTGTTCCTGGCACAATCTTATCAAGACAATACCTCCTCCCTTTTTAAAATGATTGGTTTTAGGGTTCAGTTCAGTTCAGTTCATTCACTCAGTCGTGTCCGACTCTTTGCGACCTCATGAATCACAGCACACCAGGCCTCCCTGTCCATCACCAACTACGGAGTTCACTCAAACTCATGTCCATTGAGTCAGTGATGCCAACCAGCCATCTCATTCTCTGTCGTCCTCGTCTCCTCCCACCCCAAATCCCTCCCAGCATCAGACTCTTTTCCAGTGAGTCAACTCATCGCATGATGTGGCCAAAGTATTGCAGTTTCAGCTTTAGCATCAGTCCTTCCAATGAACACCCAGTCCTTTAGAATGGTCTGGTTGGATCTCCTTGCAGTCCAAGGGACTCTCAAGAGTCTTCTCCAGCACCACAGTTCAAAAGCATCAATTCTTTGGCTATCAGCTTTCTTCACAGTCCAACTCTCACATCCATACATGACCACGGGAAAAACCATGGCCTTGACTAAATGGACCTTTGTTGGCAAAGTAATGTCTCTGCTTTTCAATATGCTATCTAGGTTGGTCATAACTTTCCTTCCAAGGAGTAAGCGTCTTTTAATTTCATGGCTGCAATCAGCATCTGCAGTGATTTTGTAGCCCAAAAAAATAAAGTCTGACACTGTTTCCACTGTTTCCCCATCTATTTCCCATGAAGTGATGGGACCAGATGCCATGATCTTTGTTTTCTGAATGTTGAGCTTCAAGCTAACCTTTTCACTCTCCTCTTTCACTTTCATCAAGAGGCTTTTTAGATCCTCTTCACTTTCTGCCATAAGGGTAGTGTCATCTGCATATCTGAGGTTATTGATATTTCTCCCGGCAATCTTGATTCCAGCTTGTGCTTCTTCCAGCCCAGCGTTCCTCATGGTGTACTCTGCATATAAGTTAAATAAGCAGGGTGACAATATACAACTTTGACGTACTCCTTTTCCTATTTGGAACCAGTCTGTTGTTCCATGACCAGTTCTAACTGTTGCTTCCTGACCTGCATACAGGTTTCTCAAGAGGCAGGTCAGGTGGTCTGGTATTCCCATCTCTTTCAGAATGTTCCACAGTTTATTGTGATCCACACAGTCAAAGGCTTTGGCATAGTCAATGAAGCAGAAATAGATAGTTTTCTGGAACTCTCTTGCTTTCTCCACGATCCAGCGGATGTTGGCAATTTGATCTCTGGTGCCTCTGCCTTTTCTAAAACCTGCTTGAAAACCTGGAAGTTCACGGTTCACATATTGCTGAAGCCTGGCTTGGAGAATTTTGAGCATGGCTTTACTAGCATGTGAGATGAGTGCAATTGTGGGGTAGTTTGAGCATTCTTTGGCATTGCCTTTGTTTGGGATTGGAATGAAAACTGACCTTTTCCAGTCCTGTGGCCACCGCTGAGTTTTCCAAATTTGCTGGCATATTGAGTACAGCACTTTATATATAAGCACTAATGTGAAGGAAATAAAGTAGTCTTGATTCTGTACTCTACCAAGACTCAACTCACTTTTTTTTCCTGCCGACGCCGCTCATCCTGAGGGTATCCATGGACTCTGCCGAGGCTGGATCCAGGCATGTGGTCCTAATAATTTTTATGTAAAATGATCCTGAAACCAAAAAGTGAAGAGTTATGAATATAATGTGATGCTGGGCACATAGTAGACACTCAATAAAATCTAAATTGTCCTTTTATAAAGTTTCTCCATTCAGCATTAGAGGATGATCTAAGATGAAACCTTTCAGCTGTGCTCTGTTTTTAATAACTGTGTGTTTGAGGAAATGAATAAGAAAGAATTCAAGAGATGGGATATAAGAATTCAAAGAACACAATCTGGTTCTATCTTATTTTTGTGATTTTCTGTCTCTGCAGACATATTGCTTGGTTATAGATACTCTCTATTCCTAAACATGGCACTCCTAGTTCAATGCCCTTGAATTTTCCACATTCCACCACTAACTTTGTAAAACTTATTGCTTCCAAGCATTTCTAACATAGTAGCAATTGTGTATAGGGGCTCTGAAATAAAATTAGATGAGTAATTTCAGTGATAGCTTGTTGTTTGCTACACAACGTGGGATGGTTACCAGACATTTCTGCATACACATGTCTGCATGTATTAATTGTTTTTATTAAAAGTATGTATTCTAGAGCCAGATTCAGTTCAGTTCAGTCGCTCAGTCGTGTCTGACTCTCTGTGACCCCATGAATCACAGCAAGCCAGGTCTCCCTGTCCATCACCAACTCCCATAGTTCACTCAAACTTATGTCCACAGAGTCGGTGACGCCATCCAGCCATCTCATTCTCTGTCGTCCCCTTCTCCTCCCGCCCCCAACCTTTCCCAGCATCAGTCTTTTCCAGTGAGTCAGTTTGTCGCATGAGGTGGCCAAAGTATTGCAGTTTCAGCTTTAGCATCAGTCCTTCCAATGAACACCCAGGATTGATCTCCTTTAGAATGGACTGGTTGGATCTCCTTGCAGTCCAAGGGACTCTCAAGAGTCTTCTCCAGCACCACAGTTCAAAAGCATCAATTCTTCGGTGATCAGCTTTCTTCACAGTCCAACTCTCACATCCATACATGACCATGGGAAAGACCATAGCCTTGACTAGACGGACTTTTGTTGGCAAAGTTATGTCTCTGCTTTTTAATATACTATCAAGGTTGGTCATAACTTTCCTTCCAAGGAGTAAGCGTCTTTTAATTTCATTGCCTGTGTTTAAATCCCTAGACTGTCACTTATAGTTGTGCAACCTTAGTACAAGTCACTTAACCTCTCTGTTCTTTGGACTCCTCATCTGTAAAAAGGGATGATAATAATAGTACAAACCATAGTGTTGTAAATAGATATATAGGTGATTTATAAGAATATGTAGTGAAGAGGAACTCAAAGGCCTCTTGATGAAAGTGAAAGAGGAGAGTGAAAAGGTTGGCTTGAAGCTCAACATTCAGAAAACGAAGATCATGGCATCTGGTCCCATCACTTCATGGGAAACAGATGGGGAAACAGTGGAAAGTGTCAGACTTCATTTTTTTGGGCTCCAAAATCACTGCGGATGCTGATTGCAGCCATGAAATTAAAAGACACTTACTCCTTGGAAGTAAAGTTATGACCAACCTAGATAGTATATTAAAAAGCAGAGACATTACTTTGCCAACCAAGGTCCGTCTAGTTAAGGCTATGGTCTTTCCCATGGTCATGTATGGATGTGAGAGTTGGACTGTGAAGAAAGCTGATCGCCGAAGAATTGATGCTTTTGAACTGTGGTGTTGGAGAAGACTCTTGAGAGTCCCTTGGACTGCAAGGAGATCCAACCAGTCCATTCTAAAGGAGATCAATCCTGGGTGTTCATTGGAAGGACTGATGCTAAAGCTGAAGCTCCAATACTTTGGCCACTTCATGCGATGAGTTGACTCACTGGAAAAGAGTCTGATGCTGGGAGGGATTGGGGGTAGGAGGAGACAGGGACGACAGAGAATGAGATGGCTGGATGGCCTCACCAACTCGATGGACATGAGTTTGAGTGAACTCCGGGAGTTTTTGATGGACAGGGAGGCCTGGCGTGCTGTGGTTCATGGGGTCGCATAGAGTCAGACACGACTAAGCGACTGAACTGAACTGAACTGAACTGAATGCTATAATGCCCAATATGTAACAAATACTCTGGAGATATTCGTCACATTATCATTTCTGTATTTCTGTTTATCAAATTTACCATCTCTGTAATAAGAATATTGGAGAAGGAAATGGCAACCCACTCCAGTGTTCTTGCCTGGAGAATCCCAGGGACTGGGGAGCCTGGTGGGCTTCCGTCTATGGGGTCACACAGAGTCGGACACGACTGGAGTGACTTAGCAGCAGCAGCAGTAATAAGAATAGCAATAGTTCTTACTTCCTGGGACTGTTATAAGAGCTGCATGAAAACACATATAAAGTATTTAGCAGAATCTCAGGCACAGAATAAGATCTCAATAAAGCATTAGTTATTATTTTGTCATTAATAGATAGCTCGCTATTTATGGGACCATAGAAATATCTGTTGGAGAAGACTCTTGAGAGTCCCTTGTACTGCAAGGAGATCCAACCAGTCCATTCTAAAGGAGATCAATCCTGGATGTTCATTGGAAGGATGATGCTAAAGCTGAAACTGCAATACTTTGGTCACCTCATGCGACGAGTTGACTCACTGGAAAAGACTGATGCTGGGAAAGGTTGGGGGCGGGAGAAGAAGGGGACGACAGAGAATGAGATGGCTGGATGGCATCACCGACTGTGTGGACATGAGTTTGAGTGAACTCTGGGAGTTGGTGATGGACAGGGAGGCCTGGCGTGCTGTGATTCATGGGGTTGCAGAGAGTCAGACACGACTGTGTAACTGAACTGAACTGAAAAATATCTGTGATCATAATTTAACGTCAGTAGTCTTTTTAGTTAAATCTCTGAATTCTAGAATTTTCATGCTAGACATACCCTTGTAGTCTATCTAATTCTGCAATTTCAAACTGTAGAACTTCGAATCTGAACTTGAATCCAGATTGAACTTTGAATTACCTGGGGTCTGCCTCAGTTCTACTGAATCACTGTTTCTATGACCAAAGTTTTTCCAACTGTAGGTCCAAAGATCCACAAACTCTCTGTATAATCCTAGTATATTTGAAAATCACCATGGTAAACAATTTCTTTGTTTTATATTTGAGGAAAGGGAGGTTTAGAGGGGCAATGAACTTGGTGAATAAGTCATCTCAAACCAGGGTAAGAAACTCAATTTCTAGACTTACAACCAAATGTAATTTACCAGACATTTATACATCAATGTGAAAGAGTTTCAAATCCTTCTTAATGTTTGTTTTCTTTTTTTTTCTACAGGAAGAACATAAGATTTCTGAAAGTTGGAGCCATAAAAATGTTAACTCTAACACATACCTTCCAGATTCACAATCTAGTTGAGAACTTAAATACACATTTCTCAGGCTCTTTTTGATAATATCAGCAGCAATGGAAAGTATTCACAAATCCTTAAACTTGAGAAATGTCTTTCAATACAATAGAGACCATCACTATAGATAAGTATAAGGAAGAAAGTTACTTTATACAAATGTCATCTCTGACTCTCATTTACCAACTCAAATTTTCTTTTGTGTTTCGATGACTAAGGTAAAACTTCCCAACAGAGATAGGATACTTCTAGATAACAGTACCTCAGTTAAGTCTTTAAAGAGAAGAAAACAATCAGTGACTACTTCCCTACAGGGGCTTCCCAGGTGGCTCAGTGGTAAAGAACCCACCTGCCAATGCAGAAGTCACGGGTTCTATGCTTGGGACAAGAAGATACCCTGGAGAAAGAAATGGCAACCCATTTCAATAACCAGTATACTTGCTTGGGAAATCCCATGGACAGTGGAACCAAGTGGACTATAGTCCATGGGGTCGGACATGAGTTAACAATTAAACAACTTCCCTGAAGAGAAACTGTCAATCAGAGCCTGTGAATGAAGTTACCACTGTAGTCTTACTAATACTCTTCCAGTCCACAACAACTGAACCTGAAGCCAGACGTCTTGGTGTTGCACTAATATACTTCCTGTCTACAACAGCCATACCCGAAGCTAAATGTATTGGTGTTGGTACTGGCAGTGGGCAAAATTGTGAATGTTTTAGGCTTTTCTCAGTTGTCATTTAAAAATAACAGTAATACCACTTTATGTTAATACTTCATAATTTATACAATACACTTAAAATTACTATCTCATTTGGTTATGTAATTACCTTGCTTTTAATTTGTAGGTACTAATGATGTGGAAACAAAATAATTTGTCAAGAATAATATATATTGTTGGTTAAGTCAGTGTATTAATTCATACAGTTAAATAGAAAAGCTGAATTTCACTCTAAGTCGTGGGCTCTTTCCAAAACATCAACAAAGCTTTCTTCCCATCTTAATTATTTAGTATAATTTTGAAACTGTTTTATAGGTTATCATTTCCAGTGAGTTAGATATGTAAAAGAAAAACCACAAAACAGATTTTAAAACTTCTAATTGTGGTGCTTTAGGCACTGTGGCTAATTTGCATGTGATCTTTTGGGGTCTTTTCTCTCACTTAGAGTCACCCCAATTGATTAATATACTGTTTCTTCCATGTGTAATCCACTTCCCTGTCACTTAAATGTCCTGTTTCCCTAACTTAGATCACCCCATTTTTTCTCAGGCTTCTTGTTTATTAACGCCACATAGCCTTATTATCATTTGGCACCATATTTTTTTCCATGTTCATTTTCTTAGATACAGTTTCTTTCCTCCACTAGACTCTGTGATCTGAGACTGTCTCTTTCATCACTGTATCCCTCGAGTCTGGACTAGTGTTGCCACTCTTCAAAAACCTGAATGACCATGTAGGTCTATGAATTATCAAAGCTTCTTAACCAATTAGCCAGCTCTGCCTAAGTAATGCCAACAGGGGAGCATCCTTGGCAGCATTCATACCTTTGGAGAAGGGCTAATAGTTGTAAGAACACAGTAAAATTTTGGTGCTTTTGGTGTGGTTTCTAAATTGCATGTCTACGAGTTATATTGATCCCTCAGGCACCTGACTCACAAGGGCTTGAAATGTAATTTTCTGATATATCAAATAATATGTTTTTTAAATTAACTTGCAACCCCTAAAATTGTCAAATTCAGAATTTTGCTGAGCTATGGTAATCTCCTATCTGCGCAGAATGGGATTCACAATGAATTTTTGGTTGATAATAATATTGGGTTTGTAGTCTGGAAAATACTCTTGACACATTTGCAGAAAGCACACTTCTTTCTGGCATAAAATATAATAGCATATGATATATAACAATGTGCTCTAGACATGAAAGGAAGTTGCTGGTTTTAAAAATTTTTATGATTTTTGCTTTCACCTTTTCTTTGACCTTCTCCTAAAAGGTCACATAACAGAGGCAGAAATGTAGAGATACTAAAGTTAAAAATGATTTTCCACTCTCATTGTACAATTTAGCTCATGGTATCCATGTAATCTAATAGAGGTAGGGACTTCTGCAATTGATGTTACTTCTGGTAAAGTACCAAGGGCCTGAAACAGAGTAAGGAGCAAATGATTGATAGTGATGATGATAACAAAGATGGATGATGAATATGATAATTGACTCAATGTGACATTATTAGGGGCTCAGGTCTCAGAAGCAATAGATAAAAGTACAAATGTATGCTGTTCAAATGTCCAGGGAAGGGCAGTCCAGATTGCAAAACAAGAAATTGATCTCTAGTACCTAAGACCACAAAGAGACTTGATATTCAAGCACACAAAGGGCATAAATCTCCTAAAAGCTAGGAATAAAGACTGAGGACTAACAAGGATTAAACTGTTACGGAATTTATACGAGGTTGAGTCATGCTCAAGAAGGGAAACTGACAAGTGAAGTCATAATTAAAAAATTAATTTGGGCCACCACCTGGCTGGAATCTTCTGATCACATGGAAATCCAGAACTGAGGAGACTTTCAATATTCTATTTGATTTGCATTTGTGATAAAGCAGATGTTGAGAATGAAGGCAATATGGTGACTATCTTGTTCTTTGAGGTCAAAGCCACAAATATATAGCCTCACCATCTTGGGTAACGGCAGCCCAGAAAGTGCATTCTGTATTTTATCATAATGGATACTCCAAGATATGTGCACATCTGATATAGTACTACTGAACTTGACCTGTTCCAGGAATCCTAACAGAGCTGAAAGAGATCTAGGAAAATGACTTTTACCTTTAGGTAGATAGAATGTGAGACCATTTGCAACATAAAAATTGAGTTTTCAAAGAACAGAGAAGGGTTGATGTGACTGACACCTCCCGATCCCCCACTGCCTGCTAAGTCTGAACTTAGAAGATGAATCTGTATGAAGGAAAGAGGATTGTTACTAACCAAAGTTCAGGCTGAACCCAGGGATGAATTAACACAGGAGTAGAACAAGCCTTCCATGGGGGAACCACAGGAATTTTCAAGATTATTAACTGGAAGGGAGATGTCAGGCTCAATATAAAATCCAAGAATGAAAAATGGAGCATTCATTTTAACTTTAGAGAAATGAAAATATTAATAAACAAATACTATGGACAAATGTAATCCAAGAAATAGATAAACGAGATGAAACAGAGACATAGACAATAAAAGTTTCTCCAAGAAAAGGTAGAAAATTGGAATAGAAATATAATGACACAGAGATTAAATTAGTAATCAAATAATTTCCTAGAGAGAAAAACCCAGAACCAGAAACAATAGCATCACTGTTGAATTATCAAATTTTAAAGAAGGTAACACCAATTATTCACAAAAATCAGAAAAAATGAAGAGGAGAAAACACTTTTCAACTAATTCTATGAAGCTCTGGTACCAATGACAAAGTCCTTATAAGAGAAAACTGCAGGCCAATATCTTGCATGAGCATAGACACAAAACTACTCAAGAAAATACTAGCAAACCAATAGAGAAATAAAGAAAAAAGATTATACACTGTTATCAATTGGAACTCATCCTAAGAGTATAAGGTTAGTTCAACATAGGAAAATTGTCAATATAATATTCCATACAAGTGGATGAAAGGAGAAAATCCATATGACAACTAAACAGAAGCAGGTACAGCATTTGGCAAAATCCAACTCACTTTCATAATAAAGACACTCAACAGGTAGGAATATCAATCAAGAAAACCTACAGATAACACCAGCTGCCAAACAAACCTATAATTCTTTGACTTTAATCCCCTTCATACCACACTGGTTTACAAAGTGACAGAGACTGCAGGGCAAGAAGTGGTAAAACAAGTAGTGTGAACAATAGATCACATTCTAACTTCACTACTGTGGTTTATAATCTGCAGGGCAGACCTTTGTTGGAGGAATGCAAAAAATCTTCTAGTTAGATATTTGGTTTTAAATTACCAAAGTGATTTTGACTTTTAAATGCCCAGTCAATTATCAAAATGAAATTGGTCTGATACTTTAAAGTGACTATAAAATTTTGAATGTATCTGAAATACCTTCAAGGGGTTGGAAAGTAAGACTTAAGTCATATTTGAAAACAGACATAAGGAAACATAAAAAGTTTTTTAACTTATAATAGGAAGAATAATCCCTTCTCAAAGATGTCCATGTCCTAACCCCTGGATATTATATGAAGTGAAAGTGTTAGTCATTCAGTCATGTCCGACTCTTTGCGACCCCAATGACTGTAGCCCACCAGGCTCCTCTGTCCATGGACTTCTCCAGGCAAGAATACTGGAGTGGGTTGCCGTTCCCTTTTCCAGGGGACCTTCCCAACCCAGGGGATCTTCCCACCCCAGGGATTGAACCTGGGGCTCCTGCACTACAGTCAGATTTACCATCTGAACCACCAAGGACACTGAATATATGTGATGTAATATGGTACCAATATTCTAATTATAATTAAAATAATCATACCATTCATACATATTTTTATAATTTTAGTATCTAATTTTCATCAAAAAGAATTATTAATGTAAATATGTCAATAAAAACCCTTGAGCTTTGCTATTTCCTTACCTGGTAAATCTTATATATTGACATTCAAGGGTTGGAAAGTCTCCCCCAAGCTACTCCTAATTCCCATATATTTGTTGTATAGAAACCTTAGATGAACATTGGGGTACACATGTCTCTTTCAATTCTGGTTTCCTTGGTGTGTATGCCCAGCAGTGAAATTGCTGGGTCGTATAGCAGTTTTATTTCCAGTTTTTTAAGGAATCTCCACACCGTTCTCCATAGTGGCTGTACTAGTTTGCACTCCCACCAAGAGTGTTAGAGGGTTCCCTTTTCTCCACACCCTCTCCAGCATTTATTGCTTGTAGATTTTTGGATAGCAGCCATTCTGACTGGCCTGAAATTTTACCTCATTGTGGTTTTAATTTGCATTTCTTTGATAAAGAGTGATGTTGAGCATCTTTTCATGTGTTTGTTAGCCATCTGTATGTCTTCTTTGGAGAAATGTCTGTTTAGTTCTTTGGCCCATCTTTTTTTTATTGGATCGTTTATTTTTATGGAATTGAGCTGCATGAGTTGCTTGTATATTTTTGAGATTAATTCTTTGTCAGTTGCTTCATTTGCTATTATTTTCTCCCATTCCAAAGGCTGTTTTTTTACCTTGCTTATAGTTTCCTTCTTTGTGCAAAAGCTTTTAAGTTTAATTAGGTCCCGGCATCACTGACTCTGCGGACATGAGTTTGAGTGAACTCCGGGAGTTGGTGATGGACAGGGAGGCCTGGCGTGCTGTGATTCATGGGGTCGCGGAGAGTCGGACAAGACTGAGCGACTGAACTGAACTGAAGGTGTAAAGAACAGACTTTTGGACTCTGTGGGAGAAGGCGGGGGTGGGATGATTTGAGAGAATAGCATTGAATTATGTTTATTATCATATGTGAAATAGATCACCAAGTTCGATGCATTGAGACAGAGTGCTCAGGGCTGGTGCACTGGGATGACCCTGAGGGATGGGATGGGGAGGGACGTGGGAGGGGGGTTCAGGATGGGGGACACGTACACTTATGACTGATTCATGTCAATGTATGGCAAAAACCACTACAATATTGTAAAGTAATTAGTCTCCAATTAAAATAAAATAATTTTAAAAAAAAGAAATCTTAGATGAGAAGTATCTGATACCCTACTTTTATTTTTTCATCTTCTACAAGCTTAATCTGAAAAATCTGCTTGGATCCCATACAGAATGAAAGGATTCAGGCCTCATTTATGCCGTCCGATGCTGTGAAAGTGCTGCACTCAAAATGCCAGCAAATTTGGAAAACTCAGCAGTGGCCACAGGACTGGAAAAATTCAGTCTTCATTCCAATCCCAAAGAAAGGCAATGCCAAAGAATGCTCAAACTACCGCACAATTGCACTCATCTCACATGCTAGTATCAGTTCAGTTCAGTTCAGTTGCTCAGTTGTGTCCGACTCTCCGCGACCCCATGAATCACAGCACGCCAGGCCTCCCTGTTCATCACCAACTTCCGGAGTACACTCAAACTCATGTCCACAGAGTCGGTGATGCCATCCAGCCATCTCATTCTCTGTCGTCCCCTTCTCCTCCCGCCCCCAAACTTTCCCAGCATCAGAGTCTTTTCCAGTGAGTCAACTCACCGCATTAGGTGGCCAAAGTATTGGAGTTTCAGCTTCAGCATCAGTCCCTCCAATGCACATCCAGGATTGATCTCCTTTAGAATGGACTGGTTGGATCTCCTTGCAGTATAAGGGACTCTCAAGAGTCTTCTCCAACACCACAGTTCAAAAGCATCAATTCTTCGGCGATCAGCTTTCTTCACAGTCCAACTCTCACATCCATACATGACCACAGGAAAAACCATTGCCTTGACTAGACGGACCTTGGTTGGCAAAGTAATGTCTCTGCTTTTTAATATACTATCAAGGTTGGTCATAACTTTCCTTCCAAGGAGCAAGCGTCTTTTAATTTCATGGCTGCAATCAGCATCTGCAGTGATTTTGGAGCCCCCAAAAATAAAGTCTGACCCTGTTTCCACTGTTTGTAGCCATGCTCAAAATTCTCCAAGCCAGGTTTCAGCAATATGTGAACCGTGAATTCCGAGATGTTCAAGCAGGTTTTAGAAAACGCAGAGGCACCAGAGATCAAATTGCCAACATCCACTGGATCATGGAGAAAGCAAGAGAGTTCCAGAAAAACATCTATTTCTGCTTTATTGACTATGACAAAGCCTTTGACTGTGTGGATCACAATAAACTGTGGAACATTCTGAAAGAGATGGGAATACCAGACCACCTGACCTGCCTCTTGAGAAACCTGTATGCAGGTCAGGAAGCAACAGTCAGAACTGTACATGGAACAACAGACTGGTTCCAAATAGGAAAAGGAGTACGTCAAGGTTGTATATTGTCACCTTGCTTATTTAACTTATATGCAGAGTACACCATGAGGAACGCTGGGCTGGAAGAAGCACAAGCTGGAATCAAGATTGCTGGGAGAAATATCAATAACCTCAGATATGCAGATGACACTACCCTTATGGCAGAAAGTGAAGAGGAACTCAAAAGCCTCTTGATGAAAGTGAAAGAGGAGAGTGAAAAGGTTGGTTTGAAGCTCAACATTCAGAAAACAAAGATCATGGCATCTGGTCCCATCGCTTCATGGGAAATAGATGGAAAAACAGTGGAAACAGTGTCAGACTTTATTTTTTTGGGCTCCAAAATCACTGCAGATGCTGATTGCAGCCAGGAAATTAAAAGATGCTTACTCCTTGGAAGGAAAGTTATGACCAATCTTGATAGTATATTAAAAAGCAGAGACAATACTTTGCCAACCAAGGTCCGTCTAGTCAAGGCAATGGTTTTTCCTGTGGTCATGTATGGATGTGAGAGTTGGACTGTGAAGAAAGCTGATTGCTGAAGAATTGATGCTTTTGAACTGTGGTGTTGGAGAAGACTCCTGAGAGTCCCTTGGACTGCAAGGAGATCCAACCAGTCCATTCTAAAAGAGATCAATCCTGGGTGTTCATTGGAAGGACTGATGCTAAAGCTGAAACTCCAAAACTTTGGCCACCTCATGCGACGAGTTGACTCACTGGAAAAGACTCTGATGCTGGGAAAGGTTGGGGGCGGGAGGAGAAGGGGACGACCGAGAATGAGATGGCTGGATGGTATCACCAACTCTGTGGACATGAGTTTGAGTGAACTCCTGGAGTTGGTAATGGACAGGGAGGCCTGGCATGCTGTGATTCATGGCGTTGCGGAGAGTCGGACAAGACTGAGCGACTGAATTGAACTGAACTGAACTGAAGTTCTGTCCCTTCCCTGATCTTCCCCACAGAGACCCCACATATACCATGGCTTCTTTCCCACTTAGTCATGTCAGGGTTAAATGTTGCAGAAGTTCATTGGCAAATTTTAAGACTGACCCAGAGATGAAACCAATGTGTCATCCTAGAACAAGACAAAAGAACTCTTCTCATTTATACTGCAATTTACAGTTGAAAATTTACATACTATCTCTTTTAATCTCAACAATAAATCCATGTATTTATTTTGTCAACCACTGTGTTAGAGAACTAGACATTCCCTGAATTAAAACATTTACAGTCTACTTCTGCAGGCACAGTGTATTAGTTTCTATTACTATGTAAAAACTTACCACAAAATTAGCAGCTTGAAACAACAACCATTTGTTAATTCACATTTCTTTAGGTCAGAAATCTGAGCTAGTTTTAATTGAGTTCCCTAAAAATCAAGATGTTGGTCAAGATGTTCTTTTATCAGGACACTTTAGGTTAGAATCTGCTTAGAAGCCTGTTCAGGTCCTTTGCAGAATTCCATCATTCAATTTGAAGCCATAGCACTGAGAGGCTTGTTTTCTTACTGGTTGCCAGCTAGGGTCCACTTTCCTGAAGGCTGCCCTCATTCCTTGGCACATAGCTCCCTTGACCTTTAATGCCACCAAGGGCACATTGAATCCTTCTCATGGTTGGAAATCTCCCTGACTTCCACTTCTGCCACCAAATAGATAAACTTCTCTGCTTTTAAAGCACATAAGTGATTAGGTTAGACCCACTTAGATTATCTATTAATACCTTTTGCCATATAATGTAGTACAGTCATGGTAGTGATAACTTGTCATGCTCCACCAATTCTACCTACATTAAAAAAGGAAAGTACTATACAAGGCTTAGAGTCATTAAGGGGTTATCTCACAATTCTGCATACCAAAGTGGAACAAAACAATTTGATAGGCAATTCAATATCAAATAATTAAATGTTATGATAGGGTTAAGTATAGGATCCTATAGAAACATAAGGTGAAAAGATCTAGTTTAGTTTTTGGGGATACATTCAAACTATATTATTATAAAACAGTGTAGATAGTATGATTATATGTGTATATGTATACAAAAATATTTATGATCATTAACCAGACCTGATGGAGTTTATGTAAGCTTACTTTTTAAGTTTATCTGTATATTCTGGATTGTCCATATGTTGAAGAATTATGATATAATCATAAAATGATTTTCATCTACCATTGTTCTTAAATTTGCTCAACAGGACATATCTTTTCTATTGGCCACATTTTATATGTTTTCAGTCTACTCTATGTCACAGAAAACTGTTTCAATTTAGTAACTGAAACGTCAAACTTCTGAGATTTTTCAAAGTTGTACATTTCCCCTTCCTCGCTAAGTAATGCTAGGAATTCTGTAATGGGAAAGAAAGGGAATGCATTTGACAACTTCTTTCTTTCTCTGCTTAGCGTTCCCACACTGGAAACACTGAATGCAGCTGGATCATTGAGGTTTCTGACACACTGATGGAGTACAAGGAGGAAAGAGAGGAATAAAGGTCACACTAGAGTAATAACTTTACAATCTGACAACCTCCTTCTGTTGAGTTCTCTTTGTCTATTATTGGGGGGTGGGGAATTGGACTCAAAAATATAAGCATCTCTCCCCAGTATCACACTTCTTAAATCCTCATTGAATCTCCAGCAAACTGAACCTTTTAAACCCTCAATGGAAAGAATTTAAAAGCCATTGAACTTATTTTTTAAAAGTTGTGTCTTGTTCAGTCACCTTATTTTAGAACACCTTTCCTATAGTATCTTCATGTAAAGATACAATGATCAGTCACTATTTCCAATTCAACATTATGCAAATTATTGTAGTAGAAGATTCTCTTCTTGATGACAAAACAGACAAAGCAATCAGAAGTGGGCTCAAAGGACTGTCATATTGATTGAAGTATCTGACATAGAAAGACAAACATCTTTATATACGGAATCTAAAAAAGAACACAAATGAACTTATTTACAAAGCAGAAGTAGAGTCACAGATGTAGAAAACAAGTTTATGGGTTCCATGGGGTAAGGGAGGAGAAGGATAAATTGGGATTGACATATACGCACTACCATATGTAAAACAGATAACTAATAAGAACCTGCTGTATAGCACAGGGAACTCTACTCAATACTATATAATGGCCTACATGGGAAAAGAATCTTTAAAAAAAGTGGATATATGTATAGCTGATTCAGTTTGCTGTATATCTGAAACTAACACAATATTTTAAATCAACTATACTCCAATAAAATTAAAAATTAAGAAATGGGCTCAAGGGCTACAGAAATGCCAAAAATGATGAGAAACAGGTAAAAAATGTCACTGGTTATGTCTGAGATTCAGACAGCATTTTCAGTAGAGCAATGGAAATAAAAGATATATTGCAGGGGGATGATTAGGAATAGATTGTAAGGAAGTGAATGCCGATGACTTCCTTCCTATGATGGCTGCTGCTGCTGCTGTTGCTAAGTCACTTCAGTCGTGTCCGACTCTGTGTGACCCCATAGACGGAAGCCCACCAGGCTCCCCCGTCCCTGGGATTCTCCAGGCAAGGAGTCCTAATTTCACATACTATTAAACATAATAGACCCTACCCATTCATCCTGAAGAAGATTCCAGATTCACTGGTTCCAATCCACCTCCTGTTTATCTATTTGGTTCCATAACCCCTTTTACTGGGGTTTGCAAATTGACATTCTAGCTTTATTCAGAAGCATTCAGGTTGCTTCTGTGCACAAAGGGAGTCAGTTCAGTGTTTTGCTTCTTAACCCTACTTTACTCCATTAAACACAACCTGAAAGAAATTAACTAACCAGAAAGCCAGCCATTCCACCTTTGAGAATTCTCTGTGTAACACTTTTACATACTACCATCTCATTAGGTAAGCACTACAAATTGGTATAGGGAGGGGTTTGGGGTGGGAATAAAGAGAGCATGAACCTGATAACTGGTGTAGATGTCATCTAAAATCTCAATCAACAAAACTTTGAGGATAGTAGAAGGGGCTTGGTACACTAGGAAAGAAACTCATGGGTTTCAGGGTCTAGTTATCTCCTTTGTCAGCAAATATGCAGAAAGTCTTTTTCTCCTGAGAATCATAGATCCTTCAGGACATTTTAAATATGAAACACACAAGCATTCTGTAGAATTAAACAGGTCAGAGCAATGGCTAAAATCCCAGTTTTCTCTTTACTACCTTCACCTTTCCAATGCACCGACATGTTATTTCAGCCTATGAATTCTTGATGTAAACCGCAAAAGAAGGATCCTGGGTACTTTCAGGTTACTGATGCTATCAGATATTCTTCTTTATCTTTTTGACATAAGGTTTATTCTGAAGCCATTAGAGATGAGAAACTTGTCAGAGTGATAATATTAATGGGACTTCAGGGCCAACTACTCACACAATAATTCATATTCTAGTTTTCTTTATTTTATTCCTCCTAATCCCCAACCTCCTTGTGAACTCATAAGGAGTGGTAGTGTGTATAAAAGCCTCTATTCTATCCCACCAAAACTCTGATAAAGGAACTACTTTAAAGTTTGGAGTGTATCATCTTATTTCCAAGTGACAGAAACAGATCGAAGAAGTTTTGAGGGGAGAGGAGCAAATTTTTATTTGAGCTCAAGTTTTCATATCACATCAAAAGAGGCTGAGTTCAAGCTTGTCTTTGCCAGATTACAAGATTTAAATTCTTACTTTGGTTCATGTGATCGGTACTTTCCCTAGCAATTCTTGTTAGAAAAATACCCCTCAGCTCATTCATTTTTATACTGTGTTTCTATCACACACCATTCTTTCAATCAAAACTACTTCCTGCAGTGGGAAGTTTAGAAATAGATGATCCCATTCTGTGACTTTCCCACAGGCACCAGTGTTTGAAGGGCCCCATTAACCTGTTGGTGGAAGAAAATTCCAAATCCATGGGGAGGTAGAGAAGTTAATTCATTGAAACATTTCTTTATCCTCTATCCTATTTCAAACAAACTTGTTTTTAACTCTGATTTTCAGTTCCTGAGATATATAGGTTTTATTTCTGATGGGTAACCCATCCAAGCTTGCCATACTTAGAGTTTATAAATAAGATTTTGAAGCTTTGAATTAGGTTATCTGATGTTCTTTTGTAAACAGAGAAAACATCAAGAGAAAAAAAATTACGTTGTATTTGCGAAGTTTAATAAGATATATATGCTTATATAGGGCTTCCCGGGTAGCTCAGATGGTAAAGAATCTCTGTGCAATGCAGGAGACCTAGGTTCAGTCTCTGGGCCAGGAAGATCACCTGGGGAAGGGAATGGCTACCTACTGCAGTATTGTTGCTAGGAAATCCCACGGACAGAAGATCCTGGCAGGCTTCAGTTCATGGGCCTGTGAGTGTTGGACATGATGGTGCAACTTTTGCTTTCCTATGCTTATATACGTATGATATACAGAATATTCATATGTCTACATAAGCTATATACGATGTGATCTATATATGAAGAGTAGTAAAATATACCACCTCATCTATGCCTCTTTGGCATAAAGATTATTTTGAGCTGAATAATTTTTAGAAGAAGCGGAGACAGGAAAAGATCTAAAAACAGAATTTACACTCTTGTAAAGGAAATGTACGTTTATAAGAGAAAATTTCATTTTGAAAATGTTTCTCACTGTTTATCAGAAAGAGGAGAAAGACTGTAAATGAAAAGAACTCTAATCAATAGAGAAAATTCCAGACAACTCTGCATAACCTCATTCTACTTTTCCTAATAATCTCCTCTAACTAGCCTCCCTATTTTTGTTGTTCAGTCGCTCAGTAGTGTCTGACTATTTGTGACCCCATGAATTTGTGCTCGTCAGATGTCCATGTCCATCACCATCTCCCAGAACTTGCTAAAACTCATATCCATTGAGTTGGTTTTGCCATCCAACCATCTCATCCTCTGTCATCCCCTTCTCCTCCTGCCTTCAATCTTTCCCAGCATCAGGGTCTTTTCTAAAGAGTCAGCTCTTCCCATCAGGTGGCCAAATTATTGGAACTTCAGAATCAGCATTAGTGCTTCCAATAAATATTCAGGGTTGATTTCCTTTAGGATTGACTGGTTTGATCTGCTTGTAGTCCAAGGGACTCTCAAGCCTTTTCCAACACCACAGTTCAAAAGCATCAATTTTTTGCTGCTCAACATTCTTTATGGTAAGTAATGTCTCTGCTTTTTAATATGCTTTCTAGTTTGTCATAGCTTATCTTCAAAGGAGCAGGCACCTTTTAACTTCATGGTTACAGTACCATCTGCAGTGATTTTGGAATCCAAGAAAATAAAGTCTGTCACCATTTCCATTGTTTCCCTATTTATTTTACATGAACTGATGGGACAAGATGCCATGATCTTCGTTTATTGATTGTTGAGCTTTAAGCCAGCTTTTTCACTCTCCTCTTTCACTTCCATCAAGAGACTCTTTAGTTCCTCTTCACTTTCTACCATAAGGGTGGTGTTGTCTGTATATCTGAGGTTGTTGATATTTCTCCTGGCAATCTTGTTTCCAGCTTGTGCTTCATCCAGCCCAGCATTTCTCATGATGTACTCTGCATATAAGTTAAATAAGCAAGGTGACAACATACAGCCTTGACATACTCCTTTCCCAATTTGGAACCAGTCTGTTCCATGTCTGGTTCTAACTGTTGCTTCTTGACCTACATACAGGCTTCTCAGGAGGCAGGTCAGGTGGTCTGGTATTCCCATCTCTTTAAGAATTTTCCAGTGTTTGCAGTGATCCACAGAAAGGATTTAGCATAGTCAATAAAGCAGAAGTAGATTTTTTCTTCTGGAATTCTCTAGCTTTTTCCATGATTCAACAGATATTTGCAATTTGATCTCTGGTTCCTCTGCCTTCTCTAAATCCAGCTTGAACATCTAGAAGTTCTCGGTTCATGTACTGTTGAAGCCTAGCTTGGAGAATTTTAAACATTACTTTGCTAGCGTGTGAGATGACTTCAACTGAGTGATAGTTTGAAGATTCTTTGGCCTTGCCTTTCTTTGGGATTGGAATAATACTGACCTTTTCCAATCCTGTGGCCACTGCTGAGTCTTCCAAATTTGCTGGTATATTGAGTGCACTACTTAAACAGAAGCATCTTTTAGCATTTGAAATAGCTCAGCTGGAATTCCATCACCTCCACTAGCTTTGTTCATAGTGATGATTCCTAAAGCCCACTTAACTTTGCACTCAAGGGTGAAGGTGAGTGATCACACCATAATGGTTATCTGAATCGTTAAGATTTTTTTTTTATTTGTGTATTCTATTATATCTGCGTATTACTTCTGTGTATTTTATTTCTGTGTATTGTGTATTTATATCTGTGTATTATAGCTGAGTATTTTATTTCTGTGTATTCTTGCCACCTCTACTTAATATCTTCTGCTTCTGTTAGGTCTTTACCATTTCTGTCCTTTATTGTGCACATCTTTGCATGAAATGTTTTCTTTGTATCTCTAATTTTCTTGAAAAGATCTCTAGTCTTTCCCATTCTATTGTTTTCCTCTATTTCTTTGCATTGTTCACTGAGGAAGGCTTTCTTATCTCTCCCTGTTATTCTTCGGAACTCTTTTCTCCTTTGCCTTCACTTCAATTTTTTCTCTGCTATTTGTAAGGCCTCCTCAGACCACCATTTTGCCTTTTTGCATTTCTTTTTCTTGGGGATTGGAGAAGGAAATGACAACCCATTACAGTATTCTTGCCTGGAGAACCCCATGGATGGAGGAGCCTGGTGGGCTATAGTCTACAGGGTCACAAAGAGTCAGACATGACTGAGCGACTTCACTTTTTCTTTCTTTTCTTGGGGATGGTTTTGATCACTGCCCCGTATACAATATTATGAACCTCCATCCATAGATATTCAGGCACTCTATCAGATCTAATCCCTTGAATCTATTTGTCACTTCCACTGTTAATCATAAGGGGTTTGATTTAGGTCATACCTGAATGGCCTAGTTGTTTTCCCTACTTCTTCAATTTAAGTCTGAATTTTGCAATAAGAAGTTCATGATCTGAGCCACAGTCAGCCCTCGATCTTGTTTTCCTGAGTATATGGAGCTTCTCCATTTCTGGCTGCAAAGAATATAATCAATCTGATTTCAGTATTGACCATCTGGTGTTGTCCATCTGTAGAGTCGTCTCTCGTCTTGTTGGAAGAAGGTGTTTGCTATGACCAGTGTGTTCTCTTGGAAAAACTCTGTTAGCCTTTGCCCTGCTTCATTTTGTACTCAGAGACCATACTTGTCTGTTTCTCCAGGTATCTCTTGACTTCCTACTTTGCATGCCAGTCCCCTATGATGAAAAGGACATTTTTTTTTTTTTTTTTGCTGTTAATTCTAGAAGTCTTGTAGGTCCTCATAGAACCATTCAACTTCATCTTCTTTGGCATTAGTGGTTGGGGCATAGACTTGGATTACTGTAATATTGAATGATTTACCTTGGAAATGAACAGAGATCATTCTGTCATTTTTGAGACTTTACCCAAGTACTGCATTTCAGACTCTCTTGTTGACTACGAGGGCTATTCCATTTGTTCTAGGGGATTCTTGCCCACACTAACATATATAATGGTCATCAGAATTAAATTTACCCATTCTGGTGTATTTTAGCTCACTGATTCCTAAAATTTCAATGCTCACTCTTGCCATCTTTTTGACCACTTCCAGTTTACCTTGACTCATAGCCCTAACATACCAGGTTCGTATGCAATGCTGTTCTTCACAGCTTCAGACTTTACTTTCACCACCTGACACGTCCACAACTGGGTGCTGTTTCCACTTGGCTCAGCCTCTTCATTCCTTCTGAAGCTATTTCTTCACTCTTCTCCAGTAGTGTACTGGGTACCTTCTGACCTGGTGAATTCATCTTTCAGTGTCATATCTTTTGTCTTTTCCTTTTCACACTGTTCATCGGGTTCTCTAGGCAAGAATGATGAAGTGGTTTGCCATTCCCTTCTCCAGTGGACCACATTTTGTTAAAACTCTCCACCATGACCTGTCCATCTTGTGTGGCCTTATATGGCATGGCTCATAGTTTCACTGAGTTAGACCAGACTATTATCCATGTGATCAGTTTGGTTACTTTTCCGTGCTTGTGATTTTCATTCTGAAGGATAAGGATAAGAGGCTTGTGGAAGCTTCCTGATGGGAGGTACTGGCTGTGGGGCAAACTGAGTCTTGCTCTCATGGGCAGGGCCATGCTCAGTAAATCTTTAATCCAATTTTCTGCTGATGTGTGGTGCTGTGTTCTGTACCTTAATTTGACCTAAGGCCAAACTATGGTAGGGGTGATGGAGGTAATGGCGACCTCCTTCAAAAGGACTTATGCCAGCATGCCGAGGCTCCCAGGACTGTTGTATTTAGTGCCCCTGACCCCACCAGGCCATTGTCAACCCATGCCTCTGACAGAGACTTCTGGACACTCATGGGCAGGTCTGGCTCAGTCTCTTGTGGGACCACTGCTCCTTTCTCCTGTGTTGTGGTACACATAAGCTTTTTTTGTGCCCTCCAAGAGTCTGTTTCCCCAGTGCTGTGGAAGTTCTGTAATCAAATCCCACTGGCCTTCAAAGTCAAATTCCATGGGGGTTCTCAGTCCCTTTGCCAGATCCTTAGGTTGGGATATCTGTTGTGGGCCCTAGAAGTGTGAGAACTTCTTTGGTATAATTATTTACCAGTTTGTGGGTCATCTTCTTGGTGGCTCTATGGTGGGGCTCATGGCAACCTCCTCCAAGAGGACATATGCCACATGATGCACTTCCCAAGTCCACTTCAGCCAGAGTCCCAGTGCCCGCGGCAGGTGGCTACCACCTTTGCCTCTGCAGGAGACACTCAAACACTCTAACTTAGGTCTGGCCCAGCCTCCCTATATTCCCAGCTTCTTTGAGATTTTGTCTTTAGCTAAGACAGTATTTAAGGTTGTGGCTTGGGCCATTTCTGGGAGTTTCACTCAGTTTTTCTGAGTCTCTCCTAGTATACATGAGGTATATATGCTATTAAACTTTTGTTTATTTTTCTTTTTTAATCTATTTTTTATTATGGTGGGGAGTATCTTAGACATAGAACCTAGAAAGGTAGAGGGAAAATTATTTTTTCCTCTCTACACACAGATAGTTACAGATATATATAGGCACACATATCAATACATACAGATCTATGATATGGATATATGCATAGATTTGTGTGCTTATATATGTATGCTGTATAAATATATATATCAAAATATATCTAAAATACAGATATATATGCTTACAAATATATGTTGTTCAGTCACTAAGTTATGTTCAACTCTTTGCGACCCCATGAAGTGTAGCACCCCATATATATAGACATGTATGTGATATATACATATTACAAATAGATACACAGACATTATGTTTTTATGGTTTTGTTACTAGCTGGCCATTCTTTTTCCTTATAAGAATAGGCAAATTTTAGATGGACCTTGCTGTGATTCATGGGTTCACAGAATCGGACACGACTGAGTGACTGAACTGAACTGAACTGAACACTTCTGGGGATAAAGACTACACCTGTGAGGCTCCCAGTTAGGTGTGTTTGTGTGACTAGAAGAAAATAATGTGGGGATTTTGTTTTTATAATTTCAAAATGTGGGAGCTTTGATACCAAATTGAAAATTCACAGAAGAAAATGTCACAATATAGGGAAAAACTATGGCAAAATAATAAATAACAATCTGAGAAAATTATTTATCAATCATATGTGTGCTTAGTCGCTCAGTCATGTCCAACACTTTGTGGCCCCTTGGACTGTAGCCCGCCAGGCTCCTGTGTCCATGGGATTCTCCAGGCAAGAATACTGGTGTGGGTTGCCATTTCCTCTTCTAGGGGAATCTTATAGACCCAGAGACTGAACCTGTGTCTCTTGCGCTTCCTTCATTGGTAGGTGGATTCTTTACCATTAGTGGTGGGTGGATTCTTTATCACTAGCGTCACCTGGGGGAGTCCCATTTATCAATCATAACAGAAACCAAAATAATTTTTCTTAATATATTAGCAACCTCAGCTTGTCAAGAATAAACTTGCCAACAACAGTATTTAAGTGGACAAACAGGAAGTTCACAGGAAAGGAAATGCCAATGATTCCACTTTATGAGAAAAAAGCATAATCCATTTCACTCATACTAGAAACACAAATTAAAAATAATGGCAAAGATAAAACAATTTTTTTTTTTATGCTTTGGCTAAGATATGGTACACTTTCCTCCCAAATATTGCTGGTGGAATGTAAATTAGTAGAATTTCTATTGATGAAATTTCCAATGTCCACTAAGAATATTATCCAACAATTATACTTCTATACAATTTTACTGCTTTTATCCAACAATTATACTTCTAATGTTAAGGTAATAAAATAAGGAGACCATCAGAAGGGGCTCTAACGCTTTGGAAGTTTCTGTAAGCAAACCAAAATCTAGGTCTGTAAATGCCTTAAGGTACAAAATTGAAATCTAAGGACAGCCAATCACAAACAGCCAGCTAGACTTTAAGCCATAGCCAATCGACAGTTCTCTTGCTTTGCTTCAGCCTCTTATGTATAAAAGTCTTCCCAGGCTCTTGGTGGTGGAGTACTCCTTACCAATTCTGGTTTGGTACTACCCAATTCCAATCAATTTTTGCTCAGATAAACTCAATATTTTTCATATGCTTCAGTTTATCTTTTAATGATCCAATTACAATTTTATTGCTGTAAAAACTGTGCACACCGGGAAATATATTCCAGAACTTTTTTGTAATAGAAAAACTTTTAAAATGCCCCAAAGGCCAGTTATGAAGTGAATGACTAACACGATTGTAATACATTCATATTATCTAGTTGCTGAATAAAATGAGGTAGTTTTCATGAGAAATAATGGAAATATTTTCCAAATATATTATTAAGTAAAGAAATTCAAGTTAAAGAATCTATGCATACTGTGTTAACAACTGTTAAAATATAAAATTAATAAATAAGAAATAATATTTACAAATATTGTATGATCTCACTTATATGTGGAAGCTAAAACAAACAAACACAGAAGGAAGAATATGCCACTGCCAAATTCATAGCAAAAGAGATCAGATTTGTGGCTACTAGAGTTTGGAGTGGGAAGAGATATAATGGCTATAACTAACTGTGATATATGACATATTGGAAAGTTGTTAAGAGAGTAAATTCTAAGAGTTCTCATCACAAAGAGAAAGTTTCTTTCCTTTATTTTTTCTTCTTTCTATTCTTTTTATTATGTCTATTTGAGAAGATGGATGTTATTGAACCTGTTCTGGTAATCATTTCACAACATAAGTAAATAAACCCTCATACTGTATGCCTTAAACTTACACAGTGATGTGTCTATTTCTTAATAAAATTGTGAAAAATATTTAAAAAATAAATCAGTTTTAGTGTGACTAAAGCACAGTGGTAAGTGGGAAAATTACATTTAGCTGTTCTTTTGTTCCATTAAAAAATTTGCCATAAATATATAGTGTTCACAAAAATTTTAATTAAGAATTTTTCTTCCTAATTACTGCTACTCTGGATATTCCCTCTGAGCCTCTGTCATTTTAATGTTCATTTGTATTACTGAGGCAACAGAAAAATTGAACTATTTCTTAAACACAGCATCTTTTATTAAAATCAAATGCTTTTCAAAATATGCTTTTCACATTTAGTCTTCAAAACAGAAAAAAAAAGTTGAGGAGAGGTGGTGGGGACTGCAAAGGCACTGTTATTTCTTGAATGCTCTAGACAGTTTGCATATGATCATTACTTAGTTATCATAAGAGTCCTTCAAAATACGTCTTATATTCATACTTTATAAATGACAAGAATAAAGTACAAGATTATTAAAAATCTTGCCGAGTTATCCAAGTATAAAAATTTATCAGAACTGTTATTTAAACTCTGGTTTATTTAGAAATCCACAATAAAACTTCAACAACAATAAAACAATGGAAACAAAACAATATTTAGTCTTGGGATATGTCGTTATTGTGATTCAGTTTCTACAACTGATAGATATCATGACTTCCCTCAAGGGGTGTGAAGATACTGAGAGAGTCAATTCATTGTCAGGTTGATAAGAAGTCTGGGATCCCCAAGGAGGAGAGAGGGGTCTGGAATTCTCAAGGCATGTCAACTGCCTTCTGAGAAATCTGTATGCAAGTCAAGAAGCAACAGTTAGAACTGGACAAGGAACAACAGACTCGTTCCAAATCGGGAAAGAAGTATGTCAAGGCTGTATATTGTCACCCTGCTTATTTAACTTATATGCAGAGTACATCATGCAAAAGGCTGGACTGGATGAAGCACAAGCTGGAATCAAGATTGCCGGGAGAAATATCAATAACCTCAGATACGCAGATGACACCACATTTATGACAGAAAGCGAAGAACTAAAGAGCCTCTTGATGAAATTGGAAAAGGAGAGTGAAAAAGTTGGCTTAAAACTTAACATTCAGAAACCTAAGATCATGGCATCTGGTCCATTACTTCATGGCAAATAGATGGGGAAACAATGGAAACAGTGAGAGACTTTATTTGGGCTTCAAAATCACTGCAGATGGTGACTGTGGCCATGAAATTAAAAGACGCTTGCTGCTTGGAAGAAAAGTTATGACCAACCTGGACAGCATATTAAAAGCAGAGACATTACTTTGCCAACAAAGGTCCATCTAGTGAAAGCTATGGTTTTTCCAGGAGTCATGTAAGGATTAAGAGTTGGACTATAAAGAAAGCTGAGTTCCGAAGAACTGCTGCTTTTAAACTGTGGTGTTGGAGAAGATTCTCGAGAGTCCCTTGGACTGCAAGGAAATCAAACCAGTCAATCCTAAAGGAAATCAGTCCTAAATATTCACTGGAAAGGCTGTTGCTGAAGCTGAAACTTCAATATTATGGCCACATGATGAGAAGAACTGACTCATTGAAAAAGACTCTGATGCTGGGAAAGATTGAAGGCGGGAGGAGAAGGGGATGACAGTGGATGATCTGGTTGGATGGCATCACTGACATGATGGATATGAGTATGAGTAGGCTCCAGGAGTTGGTGATGGACAGGGAGGCCTGGCGTGCTGCAGTCCATGGGGTGCAAAGAGTCAGACAGGACTGAGCGACTGAACTGAACTGAATTCTCAAGGAGGAGGAAAGAACAAACATTTTTTTTCTCTACATTCCATAGTCTTATTCACATTGAACCTTTTTTTTTTTTTCCTTTAAGCCCAGAACTGTTGACTACACAACAAAGGACAGTTTCTCCTTCCTGAAAACCCTTGACTAATCCTGTTATCTATATTATGGGAGTGGGTCTGGTAAGATCTTTCTATTGTTAAGTTCTAGTCCAGTTACCTTAAAATGTAAATTGTGGGACTGGGTCTGGTAAAATTTTTACAACTTTGAGACATTCTTTTGATTTATAGTTCATGACATTGTACAGGAGACAGGGACCAAGACCATCCCCATGGAAAAGAAATGCAAAAAAGAGAAATGGCTGTCTGAGGAGGCCTTACAAATAGCTGTGAAAAGAAGAGAAGAAAAAAGCAATGGAGAAAAGGAAAGATATAAGCATCTGAATGCAAGGTTCCAAAGAATAGCAAGGAGAGATAAGAAAGCCTTCTTCACTGATGAATGCAAAGAAATAGAGGAAAACAACAGAATAGGAAAGACAAGAGATCTCTTCAAGAAAATTAGAGATACCAAGGGAACATTTCATGCAAAGATGGGCTCAATAAAGGACAGAAATGGTATGGACCTAACAGAAGCAGAAGACATTAAGAAGAAGTGGCAAGAATACACAGAAGAACTGTACAAAAAAGATCTTCATGACCAAGATAATCACGATGGTGTGATCACTCACCTAGAGCCAGACTTCTTGGAATGTGAAGTCAAGTGTGCCTTAGAAAGCATCACGACGAACAAAGCTAGTGGAGGTGATGGAATTCCAGTTGAGCTATTTCAAATCCTGAAAGATGATGCTGTGAAAGTGCTGCACTCAATATACCAGCAAATATGGAAAACTCAGCAGTGGCCACAGGACTGGAAAAGGTCAGTTTTCATTCCAATCCCAAAGAAAGGCAATGCCAAAGAATGCTCAAAGTACCACACAATTGCACTCATCTCACATGCTGTAGAAAATTCTGAAAGAGATGGGAATACCAGACCACTTGACCTGCCTCTTGAGAAACCTGTATGCAGTTCAGGAAGCAACAGATAGAACTGGACATGGAACAACAGACTGGTTCCAAATAGGAAAAGAAGTACGTCAAGGCTGTATATTGTCACCTTGCTTATTTAACTTATATGCAGAGTACATCATGAGGAACGCTGGGCTGGAAGAAGCACAAGCTGGAATCAGGATTGATGGGAGAAATATCAATAACCTCAGATATGCAGATGACACCACCCTTATGGCAGAAAGTGAAGGGGAACTCAAAAGCTTCTTGAGGAAAGTGAAAGAGGAGAGTGAAAAGTTTGGCTTGAAGCTCAAACTTTATTTTTTTGGGCTCCAGAATCAGTGCAGATGCTGATTGCAGCCAGGAAATTAAAAGACGCTTACTCCTTGGAAGGAAAGTTATGACCAGCCTAGATAGCATATTAAAAAGCAGAGACATTACTTTGCCAACCAAGGTCCGTCTAGTCAAGCCTATAGTTTTTCCCCTGGTCATGTATGGATGTGAGACTTGGACTGTGAAGAAAGCTGATCGCCGAAGAATTGATGCTTTTGAACTGTGGTGCTGGAGAAGACTCTTGAGAGTCCCTTGGACTGCAAGGAGATCCAACCAGTCCATTCTAAAGGAGATCAATCCTGGGTGTTCATTGGAAGGACTGATGCTAAAGCTGAAACTCCAATACATTGGCTACCTCATGCGATGAGCTGACTCACTGGAAAAGAGTCTTATGCTAGGAGGAATTGGGGGTAGGAGGAGACGGGGACGACAGAGAATGAGATGGCTGGATGGCATCACCGACTCGATGGACATGAGTTTGAGTGAACTCCGGGAGTTGGTGATGGACGAGGAGGCCTGGCGTGCTGTGGTTCATGGGGTCGCAAAGAGTTGGACATGACTGAGCGACTGAACTGAACTTTGATTTATTGTAATAACTAATTTAAACAGTATATAATTCCTTTGCTAAGAATGGCGAGGGGGCCACTCTCCGTCCCCCTTTTGGTATCTATGTCAGACGCTTTCTGTGTCCCTTTTTCAGTTTAACACATCTCTGCTACTCAAAAGCTCTTGAGAGATCAAGACCTGTCCCTGGTCCTGAAGCTAAATCTTTTTCAGAGATCACGAATCCAGCATTGTTCACTGTAAGTTATCAATATCTTCATTGTGCTTGGTCTTAATTTCCCCCCAAACTTTATTATTGGTTTTAGCTTTCCCCCAGAATTCAGTAATGTTTAACTAGTTTTTCTAGGCTTTCAAAATAAGCAGTAATCGAGGCAGGATGGTTGCCACGCTCCATATGCTACTTAAGCTATTTACAATCATACATATAACATGTGCCTCCAGGTGGCTCAGTGGTGAAGAATCTGCCTGCCAAGAAGGAGACTTGGGTTTGATCCCTGGGTCAGGAAGACCCCCCTGGAGAAGGAAATGGCAATCCACTCCAGTATTCTTGCCTGGGAAATTCCATGGGGAGAGGAGTCTGGCGGGCTACATTCCATGGAGTTGCAGAAGAGTTAAGAAATGATTTAGCAACTTGTGGCTGAGCTGGTAAAGAATCTGCCTGCAATGCAGGAGACTTGTGTTTGATCCCTAGGTAGGGAAGATCCCCTGGAGAAGGGAAAGGATATCCACTCCAGTATTCTGGCCTGGAGAATTCCATGGACTATATAGTCCGTGGGGTTGCAAAGAGTCAGACACAAATGAGCGACTTTCACTTAGCACCTAAACAACAAAACAGAGCACGCCTTGCCTGTAAGAACTGAAAACCCAATTATCTCTTGTGAAGAACACAACTTAGGAAGGAAAGTTTTCAAGCACAAAAATGCATGCTCAATTTTCCTCTTATTTTTCTCATTTCTTCCTGAAGGACTTTGCCCAAAATATATTACTCAGCAAGAGAGGCATCTGGCTGGCTTGAGGATGGGTGAGATGGAATAGCCCAGATTAAGAAAAAGTCACAGCAGTTAGTTTGAAGAGGATATCTCTGCGGGTTAGTGGGAATTGGGCATATATAGTATGGGGCACTGAGTACAGTGAGGAGAATGTCTTTCAGGAGGAGTAGCCTAGTGTGGGGGAGATTGGAACCTGGATGTGGTAAAGTAGGTGTCTGCATAAGAAAGCAGCCCATAGTGGACCGATCAGGTAAGGAAAATATTTATAAAGTGGACTTCCCAGGAGGGAGTGTCAAAGACAGCGAGGTGAAAAGAGTCTGTACATAGGAGGCAACCCAGAATGGAATGTTGAAGCTCAACAAGGGTTAAAAGAAAGACGGTGTTGAGGTAGGATGGGGGTGGGTGAGTGACCTGGCATGAATTGTCAGGTACCAAGGTGGGTAAGAAGGACACCCCTTCATTAGAGTGTCCAAAGTTTACCATGTGTTTAGAATCATACAGATAACATGCACTTCCAGAGGGGCTCGGTGTAGAAGAATCTGCTTGTCAAGAAGAAGACTTGGGTTTGATCCCTGGGTGGGGAAAAGCTTTCAGATCGCACACAACCTGAAATGAGCATCCCTATAAGGTGATATCACACAGCAGAGATAAAGAGGGCCATTTAATAATAAAAGCATTACATTCCTAATGCTTTGAAATATGCAAAGTTTTGAAATACACAAAGCAAAAATTGGTAAAAGAGACAAACAATTATCATCAGCAATTTTTCACGCTAATTTCTCAATAAATGATATAAGTGCTCAGAAAATTATCAGGATATAGAAGATTTGAATAACACCATTAACCAGATTTTCCTAATTGACATCTATAGAACAACCCATCTAGATATCAAGAGAATGCACACCTTTTCAAATGTATACAGACTATTTGCCAAGATGGAACATATCCTGACTATAAGAAAAATCTCAACAAATTTAAAATTATTTGAGTCATGGAAAGTAGGTTATTTGATTACAATGTAATTAAATTAGAAATCAATTCAAAAAAGGATCTCTGAAAAATCTCCCAGTATTTGGAAACAAAATAACACACATCCAAATAATTAAAGGGTCAAAGAAGAAACCAAGAGAAAAATAAAATTTTGGAACTGAGAAACAAAACAAAAACAGAATACATGTTAAAAACTATGGTATGCCACTAAACCAGTCCTTGGAATTGGTGGTGAAATCTATATAAAAGCACTAAGTGGCTATATTAGAAAAATTTTAAAAGGTCTCAAATCAATGACTTCAGATTATAACTTAAGCAACTAAAAAAAAAATGTAGTATGAAATAAGTAGATGAAAGGAATAGCAATGGTCAGGTAGGAAATAAATAAAATAGAAACCATAAAAATCTTTAAGGAAAAATCAATGCAATGATATTTTGAGAGTATCAAAAGTTGATTAAGTTCTAGCCAGAAAGATCAGAAAGAAAAAAGACACAAATTGCCAGAATTAGGAATCAGAGCTGTAACATCACTATAGACTAATAGAGATTAATAGAATAATAATGAAATGCAATAATAATGAAATTTCTAAACACATTTATGACAAGAAATTTAACATCTTAGATGGAATAAAAAGCTTGAAATATAAAAACTTATAAATTTCACTCAAGAAGCAATAGTTAAAATAAACAGTTATATATATAGTTGTCAGGAAGCATCTAACAGGAGGCTTCCTGTGTGCTGTTTTGGATCTGTCAGGAATTCTCTGTTGCTTATTAATTCCTGAATATTCAGGAATTAAGAGGAGAGGCAAGCCTCTCCCGGGGCTGAGGAATCCAGACATTTCCTTTGTTAGTTTTTCTATACGATGATAAGTACCGTCTTCCTTTTTATGAACCATATGGTAAAAGTGATTATTTACAACCCTCTCTCTTTCATATGGATGACCTCATGTTTCCTTGATAACTTGTAAGTTTTGATTTTATCTCTGCTGAAAATAGCTATCTTGTAAGACAGTATAAATACCTACACAGTGTTGAATAAAACACCTTTGCTCGCTCGCTTGCTCTCTCTTTTTCAGGCTGACCCCGTTGAGTGCAGAGGTCCTCTGGGTTCACTTTCTTGCCCAGGCTTCTAGGACCCTCTCGAGAAGATGCTCAGCACCTCCACCCCCTTGAGAGGGCTCCTGAGACCTTCCTGAACAGAGGAAGCCTCGTGCCAAGGGCTTTATTGGCTTTCTGCATAAACCAAGGAATATCAGCCTCTTTCTCTCTCCTTTACTTTCTTATCGGTCGACTCCGGACCACCAGGTTCTGGTCCATTAAAGGACCCCAATATATAGTAAACAAACTAATCTGATACGTAAAAACTTTCCCAGAATGAAAATTACAGGTCCAGGTACATTCATTGGTTATTTTTACCAATCATTAAAAGAAAAAAAAAAATAGCTTTTGCAAAATTAGAGAGGAATGAAATTTCTGAAAGTATTTTAGGAGGCCAGTCTCATGTTAATATTCAAATTAAATATAAATATTCTAAGAGAAAAGCTGCAAAATATCTCTTATGAAAATATAAATAGAAACAACATTTCTAACTAAATTATAGAAAATTAGATTCAACAATATTTCAAAAATAAAAATAACACAACAAAGGTTTATTCCAGGAATGCAAAGTTAACATTTTAACATTATTCATTGTAATTTGCCATATTAGCAAATTGAAAAAGAAAACCCATATATTATCTCAACATACATGGGGAAAAAACCATCTGATGGAATTTAACAATCATTCCTCATAAAACTCTCAGCAGATTAGCAATAGAAGCGAACATCCTCAATCTGAAAAAAGGTATCTACAAAAAGCCCACAGTTAACACCATAGTTAATGGTAAAAATGAATGCTTTTTCCCTAAGAATGAGAACGAATCAAGGTTATTTATTCTCAAAAATTCGATTCAGCATTACTGTACTGAAGGATCTAGTGGGAGCAGTAAAGCAAGAATTAACAGGAAGACATACTGCTCTGGTAAAGAACCTGCCTGCCAATTTGGGAGACTCAAGAGACACAAGAGAAGATCCCCTGGAGAAGGAAATGGCAACACGCTCCAGTATTCTTGCCTGGAGAATCCCATGGACAGAGGGGCTTGGCGGACTACAACCCACGGGGTTGCAAAGAGTCAGACACGACTGAACACGAAGAACACACTCACACATAACTGCAAAAATAGCAAAGCTGAATCTTTGTTCACAGATGACATAATTATCTGTGTATAAAATCTGATTAAGAAATTAAGAAGCTGAATTAAGAAATTAATAATGATCTTCAACAAGATCAATGTAAAAAGTCGATTGCATTCCTATATACTACAACAGGTAACATAAACTGAAATAAAAATTCAATTTACTATGCTGTCAAATAATATAAAATACTTAGAAATAAATTTGACAAATATGTAAAATTATGAAGTATTGCTGAGAGAAATTTTAAAAGCCTAAAAATGAGAGTGATACAGTGGTTATAAGTTAAAAGAACCAACATTAAGATGTCAGTTCTCCCCCAAATGATCAGTAGATTCAACACAATTTCAATTTGACTTTTTTCTTAGAAATTAAAAAAATAAAAATATAGTTTTTCAAAATTCATAAGTCAAAAGACCTAGAATAGCCAATAAAATTTTAAGGAAGGACAGAGTTAGAGAATTAATATTGACTGATTTCATGATGATTGTACAGCTCCACTGATATTTGTATCAGTTGAGATACAAATAGTAGATCAAGGAAGTTAACAGCTCAGAAATAGTGTGGACTATTGATTTACAAAATGAGAAAGGCACTTCAGTAGAAAAAGGATAATCTTTACAACAAACATGACTTAAAATTGGATATATTCATATTTTAAAAACCTTTATTTAGTTCTATTTCACACCATACACAAACATTAGCTCAAAATAGATTATAGATCTAAATTTAAAACATAAAACTGAATATTATAGAATTAAACATGAAAACATGGGAGATAAAATTGAGGTTTTGAATTAGGTAAAGCTTTCTTATATAAATCACCAAAAGCATAATTCATAAAAGAACAAATAGCTAAATTGGTATCCATAAAAATTAAAAGCTTATGCTCTTCAAAATTGTTGAGAGAATAAAAAGAAGATACACAGTGGGAGAAAATATTTACAAACCATATGTCTGATAAAAGACTTAGATTCAGAATCTATACAGAACTCTCAAACCTAATAATAGGAACATAAACAACCCAATTAAAAATGAGCAAATGATTTGAACAGAAGTTTCACTAAAGAAGACAAACAGTGACTTACAAGCACAGTAAACATGTTCAATATCATTAGCCCCCTGAGAAACAGCAAATTAAACCACAATGAGACACAACTACACATCTTTCCCAGTGGATAGAATTGAAAAGACTCGTCATATCAAGTGTTAGGATTTGGAGGAAATGACTGCTACTGGAACTATAAAATAGTACAACCATTTTGAAAACAGTTAGACATGTAAAAATTTGTCTTTAATGTATCAAATTCAGTCATTTCACTCTTAGAGAAACAAAAGCATATGTCCATTAAGATATTCATATGTCTGTTCATAACAGCTTTATTTGTAATAGCCAAAAGCTGGAAATGAATGAAATATTCATCAACAAACAAATGCATAAAGAAATTGAATATCATATACTACATTTAAAATTAAAGAATTATTAATGCAATCTATAATATGGATATAACTCAATTTTCCAAAATGAAAGAAGAAAAAAAAGTATAAATGTATAATTCCATTTATATAAAATTCTGGAAATTTCAAGTTAATTCTAAAGTGCATCAGTATTTGCCTAGGAATGGTTTAGGAGGTTACAAAGGGAAGAGGTGAAAGGAAGTTAGATAAAAAGGAGCATGAGGAAGCTTTGGAGGGGGGTGATATAAATGTTGATTATTTTGACTGTGATTGTTTTACTAATATGTATATACGTTAAAACATTATACACTTCATGTACAGTTTACTGCATGTGAATTGGAGCTAAATCTGTTAAGAATCATTTTTAGGGCAATTAAAGAAACTAAATGAGGGTCTGGTTATCAGACGATAGCAGTGCATCAGTATTAACTTCTTTTTTTTGATGTTTGTTTAGAAATCTTTAGCCACCAGATATGAAGAGCTAACTCACTGAAAAATACACTGATGCTGGGAAAGACTGAGGACAGGAAGAGAAGGGGGCGACAAAGGATGAGATGGTTGGATGGCATCACCGAGTCAATAGACATGAGTCTGAGCATACTCTGGGAGAGAGTGAAGGACAGGGAAGCCTGGTGTGCTGCAGTCCGTGGGGTTGCAAATAGTCAGACACAATGAGTGACTGAGCACACACACACACACACAGACACACACAGAACAAGTATATCCAGAGGGCCTATTATTCTAGGCTGGGATTTTTTAAACAAATTTACACAGAAAGGAGTTTTCGTCTCTTTCCAACTTCTTCAATTTACTTGCAGTGCAAGAAGGGTCAGATGATAGCTTGAGGACAAGTTGTGTACAAAAACAAGAGTAAAGAGAAAAGCAGACTGGTCAAGAGTCATTGAGCAAAAGGATAAACAGAACTCATACTTCCTTAAGCTGTAGTTTTTTTTTTTTTTTTTTTAAATAATAATCACCCTGGGTCATCCTGAAAATGTTAACTTGTGTTCCACCATGAGAATATTTTCCCTGCAGCTCCTCCTTAGTATCAGGCATGGTGGGATATATCTATAGATATAGACATAGATACATAGATGAATATAGATACAGATATATCTCCATTGAAAGTTCATAACAAACTAAAAAAGTAGCTATTTTTACACTTAATTTGTGGAAGAGGAATATAAGGTTGAGGGAGGTAAATACTTTCTTTCTCCAAGGTTATAGAGTTATTAATAAATAGAAAAGTCAAGGGTATTTCCCAGAGTCTGTGAAATTTTTAATGCACTGTTATTTCTTTAGAAATCAGAGTGAAATGTGATATATTTTGAAAAGAATGAAGACTTTAATACCTTTTGATTTCCAAATAGTACAGTTCAGTTCAGTCGCTCAGTCGTGTCCGACTCTTTGCGATCCCATGAATCGCAGCACGCCAGGCCTCCCTGTCCATCGCCAACTCCTGGAGTTCACTCAAACTCATGTCCATCCAGTTGGTGATGCCATCCAACCATCTCATCCTCTGTCGTCCCCTTCTCCTCCCGTCCCCAATCCCTCCCAGCATCAGAGTCTTTTCCAGTGAGTCAACTTGTCGCATGAGGTGGCCAAAGTATTGGAGTTTCAGCTTCAGCATCAGTCCTTCCAATGAACACCCAGGATTGATCTCCTTTAGAATGGACTGGTTGGATCTCCTTGCAGTCCAAGGGACTCTCAAGAGTCTTCTCCAACACCACAGTTCAAAAGCATCAATTCTTCGGCGATCAGCTTTCTTCACAGTCCAACTCTCACATCCATACATGACCACTGGAAAAACCATAGCCTTGACTAGATGGACATTTGTTGGCAAAGTAATGCCTCTGCTTTTTAATATCCAATAGTTAAGGTTTTACTATTTACATCTAGTGCACTTCTGTATTCTTAATTCAGATGTTATGTATTTCCACCTTCATCTTTTAAGTTCACCTCCTAGTTTTATGTTTTGTTTTTTCTTGAGGGAACTAAGATTATGATTTTTATGATTATTCTTGCGTCAGTTCCACACTTCATCTCTGACCCTGATACCATTTCACTCTCAGCTGGTAGCCCTCTGGGGTTCCTGAATCATTTTCTGCCCCTTACTCTGCTGACCCCTCTGCACAGATGTCTAGAGAAAGATGACTTTAGCACAATCCCCACTGGGCTTTATATCCTATTCCTCTGTTCTCTGCTGTATCACTGTTGAGCCTTTATTTATTTTCACTGCCTAAAACGGTGATAACAGAAATCATTACTGATAAGGCTTTGTATTAATTAAAAAATAATTTAAAGTGCCAAGTACAGTACCTGATTTATAGTATATGCTCAGTAAAAGTTCTTATTAGTATTAGCATATGACCCTTTGCTTAAATTTTGGGGAAATGAAAGGTGGCTACATTGTGAGTATACTAACAATTTATTTAAAGACTAAATTTGTAATACTGAATTATTCTGACCATACAGTCCCTGAAATGGTTTCTTTGGCTAAATTTTGTGGTGGATTTTTCATAGTTTCAAAGTCTACACTATGCTAGGTTCTTACCTCCTACCAGTTATGTTCAGTCTTTTCTATTCTTTATCTCCAAATTTTTTTAAAATTTCACCTAAAGAACAGTTTATCTCTTTTGTTTCTTGTCTCTGAATATTCTCTTTCTCAGAGCTAAATGTTCTAGTCACAAATAATTAGGTCTTTCTCGAAGCAAAGAGTCATCTTTAAAGGAAACTCAGTACCAGCTATTAAAATATGTGTGTACATATTTAAAATATGACAATGTGCACACACATTTTTACTCACCTCCTCTTCTTTTCTTTATACAATAATTGTTTATAAAATTATAACAGTTTGTAAGATTTCTAGCCAAGAGGCTTAAACACATAGCCATTGTTATTTTATCCTTCAAATAACCACCAAAATTTCTCCTTAATTATTTTTATTTATATAAATATGTTTTTCTTGGGGGACTGAAGGTGCTGAATAACTCTTATTCTAGAGCAAAGTGCCATGTGTCAAGCTGTAGATCAAGGCCACCTAACAGTTGTTCTTAGTAGAAATAGCAACTTAAATACCACAGGAGATGCAGGGGAAGGCTAACCTCATGGCTTACATGTTCTTAAAGCACAAAAAGCTAAGAATAAAACATAAAGATATTGCCTCTTACTGGAAAGCATGTAGTTACTGGTCAGATAAAAGTCTATATGCAAAATGTATTTTACAGTGAATTTAGTTACTCTAAAACACGCATCCAAAATGAGAATTATTTGTACGCATTTTCAACGTTTTTTTCAAAATGAAAATTTCTAGTATTGTACTAAACTCTGACATGAGAAAACTGGAGACCTCATGAAAGAAAATCAGTTAGACACAAAAA
Source organism: Moschus berezovskii (assembly GCF_049115385.1). NCBI lineage: Eukaryota > Metazoa > Chordata > Mammalia > Artiodactyla > Moschidae > Moschus > Moschus berezovskii. The sequence goes on from NC_142477.1 coordinate 61,632,416, forward strand.
GTCTAGATTAATTTTCTCCTCTGCTCCTTTTGATACTTTACAAAAGCAATGGAAAATGAGACTCTAAGCTATGCTATGTGTTTTTCTTTGCAGTGTGCAGAGCAGTAATGACCTGGAAACACAGCTAAGCCTGGAAACATAGCCTGCTTGTGAAAGGTCCACCAACTTCTTCTGATTGTATGAATCCATATGAATCTGGTGATGAGTGTCTCTGAAGAATTCTATTTATATGTTCACATTTTCACTATTTTCCCAATCATTAAAACATATTTTAGGAGAAAATATATTTCAGTGAAGTGTAAAATACACTTTTTTCTTTTATTTTTCACAATCTTGTTTTCAGTATAATTTTAACAAAGAAGCGAGACTTCCTCCTGTGTCTGTTTAGTAATCCAAGATGCTGAGAGCTGAAAACTTTCTTTAAACCATAAAGAATTTAAGTTGTTTTAATTCACATTCTAATTTCTAAAATGTAAACATTATCTTTAGAAATAACTGGTGTTTTTTTTGTGCTAATCTGAAAGAATCTGCAAGTCTAATTGGATGAAAAACGTTGGTATTTCTATGTTTGATACAGTTACTTTTCCCACTCATTCCTGCCGACACTCCCAGGTCTGTAAGTTTCCTTCACCCTTTTGCTGGTGAATTTGCAATATGGCTCTGCTTTGACACCTAAATACTGACAGACCAAGTATTCTGCTCTTAATGAATTTTACAATTTTTACTTCTCTTTGCAATGGTGTCTCATATTAAGCATGATGGTCTAGTTGCCATCATCTACTATTGCTCTCTAGATCATGCTTTGAATTCAAACCAGAGCTACTGGAGTGAGTGAATGTGTCTAGCATCCTTATGTCCATTCCAGTAGAGACAAACTGGACACTAGGCAGAAGAGGGGTTATCTACTGTAAGATTTTCTAGCAAGTCTTACTAGGAAAAAGTTCTGTTTGAATGCTTTTATTAAAAACTTTTAAAATCTTTAGACCCTAAGTGTTATCAGGAAAGATAATATTTTGCCTATATATTAGATGCTATACTTTATATAAATTAGAATAACTTAATCAGGATTCATGCCATGAAACATTTAAACATTCAGTATTTAATTATCACAGTAACTATTCATTGGCAGATTAATTCCTATGGGTCATCATTCTATTAAACTTCAGTTTAGAGTTTCTTCCCCAACTGCGACTGGAACCCAGAAAACAGAGGTGCCAGAAATATTTATATTTTGTTATTCTTATATATAAAAGTGCAACAACTCATTATGACAATGCCACTTTAAAACTTCAAACAGGACATCACTCTTTTTGAAAACTACCACAGAAAAGATACTTGTAGATTAAAATCAGAATTTCTAAGGGAAGAACATTACTAATACATTCCTATTGATACTGCTATTTAATGTTTACGATATTTGCATTTATCAGGTACAATCATGTGGTATTACATTCAGTTCAGTTCAGTGCAGTTCAGTCGCTCAGTCGTGTCTGACTCTTTGCGACCCCATGAATCACAGCACACCAGGCCTCCCTGTCCATCACCAACTCCCAGAGTTCACTCAAACTCACGTCCATCGAGTTGGTGATGCCATCCAGCCATCTCATTCTCTGTCGTCCCCTTCTCCTCCCACCCCCAATCCTTCCCAACATCAGAGTCTTTTCCAGTGAGTCAACTCGTCACATGAGGTGGCCGAAGTATTGGAGTTTCAGCTTTAGCATCAGTCGTCCAATGAACACCCAGGACTGATCTCCTTTAGAATGGACTGGTTGGATCTCCTTGCAGTCCAAGGGACTCTCAAGAGTCTTCTCCAGCACCACAGTTCAAAAGCATCAATTCTTCAGCCATCAGCCTTCTTCACAGTCCAACTCTCACATCCATACATGACCACGGGAAAAACCATAGCCTTGAATAGACAGATCTTTCTTGGCAAAGTAATGTCTCTGCTTTTTAATATACTATCTAGGTTGGTCATAAAATTAATTTCAGACTGAACAAATTACTTTTTGGGTTTTCATATTATCTAAACAATTGTAGGGCAAGATTAAATCAGAGCATGTTATTTTTTAAAAAAGTTTTATTTCACAGTGCACCTTTGATCTATGTTCTAAAAGAAGGCAGTGTTTTTTCCCAATGGGTTATGTGTGGATTAGTGGATAGAGAGAGAATTCTGGTCTTGGTTAAGCAGCTTTTTAACAGTTTCATTGTTGTTGTTGTTCAGTCGCCCAATTGTGTCTGAATCTTTGCAACCCCATGGATTGCAACACGACAGGCCTCCCTGTCCCCCACCATCTCCCAGAGTTTGCCCAAGTTCATGTTCATTGCGTCAGTGATGCCATCCAGCCATCTCATCCACTGACTCCCTGTTCTCCTTCTGCCCTCAATCTTTCCCAGCATCAGGGACTTTTCCAGTGTCATTTGCTCACATTAGATGAGCAAAATACTGGAGATTCAGCTTCAGCATCAGTCTCTTGATGAGGGTGAAGGAGGAGAGTGAAAGAGCTGGCTTAAAATTAAATATTAAAAAACTAAGATCATGGCAACTGGCCCCATTATCTCATGGCAAATAGAAGGGGAAAAGATGGAAGTAGTGACAGATTTCCTCTTGGGCTCCAAAATCACTGCTGACTGTGACTGCAGCCATGAAATCAGAAGATGATTGCTCCTTGACAGGAAAGCAACGACAAACTTAGACAGTGTGTTGAAAAGCAAAGGCATTGTTCTGTCGACAAAGGTCCATATCATCAAGTCTTCCCCGTGGTCACATATGGTTGTAAGAGCTGGACCATAAAGAAGGCAGAATGCCAAAGATTGATGCCTTCAAACTGTGGTGCTAGAGAAGACTCCTGAAAGTCCCTTGAACAGCAAGGAGATTAAGCCAGTGAATCTTAAGGGAGATCAACCCTGAATATCACTGGAAGGACTGATTTGAAGCTGAAGCTCCAGTATTTTGGTCATCTGATTCTGGGAAAGATTGAGGGCAGGAGAAGAGGGTGTCAGAGGATGAGATGGCTGGACAGCATCATTGATGCCATGAACATGAACTTGGGCAATCTCTGAGAGATGGTGAGGGACAGGGAAACCTGGTGTGCTGCAGTCCAACAGGTCACAAAGAGTAGGACACGAATGGGTGACTGAACAACAACAACATTATATGAAAGCAATATTATATTTTCTAGAATTGTGATAAGAATTTAAGATAATATATGCAATATGTCTATCATTATTAGTTTTTGTTTTGTTCTATCAGTTCTATTTTAAACTATCAGTTTTCAAATTCAGTGATACTTTGGGAAAATCCATTTATCATTAACTGGCTGTGGTTCTACCAAGTTTCTTAGCCTTGTCAGGAAAACTTCCTCAATCCACAGAATAAAAATATAAAATCAGATTGCCTACACTTTATAGCTCAAATGCTCTAATCAAAATTACAGTGAATTAATTCATTTATTCAAATGTCCAGCTTAGATACCTACAGCGATTGGACTTAGCTAAGTCTTTTTAGGTACATAGGAAATATTTAATGCTATATTCTTAATAAAGATGTACCAGTAAGCCTATCACACACTGCAAGAGTGTGGCTTGAACTCTTAAAAAATTAAATCAGTCATTTTTTTTAACCCAGCTATCACCAGTAATAGTATTATATGGAGTAAAACATACCATTAACATTAATTACACTAATTTTTTAAAAATTTTGAGCTTCTTTTGTGTATTTATTTGCCTTTACTTTAAAAAAAAGTTTATTTATTTTAATGGAGGCTAATTACTTTAATATTGTGGTGGTTTTTGCCAACATTGACATGAATCAACCATGGGTGTACATGTGTCCCCCATCCTGAACACACCTCCATCCCCATCTCATCCCTCAGCGTTGACCCAGTGTACTGGCTTTGAGTGCCCTGTTTCATGTATCGAACTTGGACTGTTCATCTATTTCTCATATGGCAGTATACATGTTTCAATGCTATTCTCTCATATCATCCTACTCTCGCCTTCTCCCACAGAGCCCAAAAGTCCGTTCTTTATATCTGTGTCGCTTTTACTTTTTGATTTTATTTTTTATTGAATTATAGTCAATCTACAATATTTCATCAGGCACTCTATCTATCAGATCTAGTCCCTTAAATTTATTTCTCACTTCCACTGTATAAAAAGGGACAAGACCATCACCATGGAAAAGAAATGCAAAAAAGAGAAATGGCTGTCTGAGGAGGCCTTACAAATAGCTGTGAAAAGAAGAGAAGTGAAAAGCAAAGGAGAAAAGGAAAGATATAATCATCTGAATGCAGAGTTCCAAAGAATAGCAAGGAGAGATAAGAAAGCCTTCCTCCGTGATCAATGCAAAGAAATAGAGGAAAACAACAGAATAGGAAAAACAAGAGATCTCTTCAAGAAAATAAGAGATACCAAGGGAATATTTAATGCAAAGATGGGCTCGATAAAGGACAGAAATGGTATGGACCTAACAGAAGCAGAAGATATTAAGAAGAGGTGGCAAGAATACACAGAAGAACTGTACAAAAAAGATCTTCATGACCAAGATAGTCATGATAACGTGATCACTGACCTAGAGCCAGACATCTTGGAATGTGAAGTCAAGTGTGCCTTTGAAAGCATCACGACAAACAAAGCTAGTGGAGGTGATGGAATTCCAGGTGAGCTATTTCAAATCTTGAAAGATGATGCTGTGAAAGTGCTGCACTCAATATGCCAGCAAATTTGGAAAACTCAGCAGTGACCACAGGACTGGAAAAGGTCAGTCTTCATTCCAATCCCAAAGAAAGGCAATGCCAAAGAATACTCAAACTACCGCACAATTGCACTCATCTCACACACTAGTAAAGTCATGCTCAAAATTCTCCAAGCCAGGCTTCAGCAATATGTGAACCGTGAACTCCCAGATGTTCAAGCAGGTTTTAGAAAAGGCAGAGGCACCAGAGATCAAATTGCCAACATCCGCTGGATCATGGAGAAAGCCAGAGAGTTCCAGAAAAAAATCTATTTCTGCTTCATTGACTATGCCAAAGCCTTTGACTGTGTGGATCACAATAAACTGTGGAACATTCTGAAAGAGATGGGCATACCAGAACACCTGACCTGCCTCTTGAGAAACCTGTATGCAGGTCAGGAAGCAACAATCAGAACTGTACATGGAACAACAGACCGGTTCCAAATAGGAAAAGGAGTACGTCAAGGCTGTATATTGTCACCTTGCTTATTTAACTTATATGCAGAGTACATCATGAGGAACGCTGGGCTGGAAGAAGTACAAGCTGGAATCAAAATTGCTGGGAGAAATATCAATAACCTCAGATATGCAGATGACACCACCCTTATGGCAGAAAGTGAAGAGGAACTCAAAAGCCTCTTGATGAAAGTGAAAGAGGAGAGTGAAAAGGTTGGCTTGAAGCTCAACATTCAGAAAACGAAGATCATGGCATCTGGTCCCATCACTTCATGGGAAATAGATGGAAAAACAGTGGAAACAGTGTCAGACTTTATTTTTGGGGCTCCAAAATCACTGTGAATGCTGATTGCAGCCATGAAATTAAAAGACGCTTACTCCTTGGAAGGAAAGTTATGACCAACCTAGATAGCATATTAAAAAGCAGAGACATTACTTTGCCAACCAAGGTCCGTCTAGTCAAGGCTATGGTTTTTCCCGTGGTCATGTATGGATGTGAGAGTTGGACTGTGAAGAAAGCTGATCGCCAAAGAATTGATGCTTTTGAACTGTGGTGTTGGAGAAGACTCTTGAGAGTCCCTTGGAATGCAAGGAGATCCAACCAGTCCATTCTGAAGGAGATCAGTCCTGGGTGTTCATTGGAAGGACTGACGCTAAAGCTGAAGCTGCAATATTTTGGCCACCTCATGCAACGAGTTGACTCACTGGAAAAGACTCTGATGCTGAGAAAGGTTGGGGGTGGGAGGAGAAGGGGATGACAGAGAATGAGATGGCTGGATGGCATCACCGATTCTGTGGACATGAGTTTGAGTGAACTCCGGGAGTTGGTGATGGACAGGGAGGCCTGCCTGCTGTGATTCATGGGGTCACGGAGTGTCGGACACAACTGAGCGTCTGAACTGAACTGAACTGAACTGACAATATTTCAGGTATACAGCAGAGCGACTCAGCCATATATAAATATAAACATACATATATTCTTTTTCGATTCTCCTCCATTATAGGCCACCACAAGATACTTAATATAGTTCCCCGGGCTATACAGTAGGTCCCTGTCATTAATCAATTCTATATACTGCAATGAGTATCTGCCAGTCTCAAATTTTAAATTTTTAAATAATTTTATTTTTAATTGGAGGATAATTACTTTACAATTCCAATCCGAAAGAAAGGGAATGCCAAAGAATGCTCAAAATACCGCACAATTGCATTCATCTCACACACTAGTAAAGTCATGCTCAAAATTCTCCAAGCCAGGCTTCAGCAATATGTGAACCGTGAACTTCCAGATGTTCAAGTAGGTTTTAGAAAAGGCAGAGGAATCAGAGATCAAATTGCCAACATCCACTGGATCATGGAGAAAGCAAGAGAGTTCCAGAAAAACATCTATTTCTGCTTCATTGATTATGCCAAAGCCTTTGACTGTGTGGATCACAATAAACTGTGGAACATTCTGAAAGAGATGGGAATACCAGACCACCCGACCTGTCTCTTGAGAAACCTGTATGCAGGTCAGGAAGCAAAAGTTAGAACTGGACATGGAACAACAGACTGGTTCCAAATAGGAAACGGAGTACGTCAAGGTTGTATATTGTCACCCTGCTTATTTAACTTATATGCAGAGTACATCATGAGGAACGCTGGGCTGGAAGAAGCACAAGCTGGAATCAAGATTGCTGGGAGAAATATCAATAACCTCAGATATGCAGATGACACCACCCTTATGGCAGAAAGTGAAGAGGAGCTCAAAAGCCTCTTGATGAAAGTGAAAGAGGAGAGTGAAAAGGTTGGCTTGAAGCTCAACATTCAGAAAACAAAGATCATGGCATCTGGTCCCATCACTTCATGGGAAATAGATGTTGAAACTGGAAACAGTGTCAGACTTTATTTTTTTGGGCTCCAAAATCACTGTGGATGCTGATTGCAGCCATGAAATTAAAAGACGCTTACTCCTTGGAAGGAAAGTTATGACCAACCTAGATAGCATATTAAAAAGCAGAGACATTACTTTTCCAAGAAAGGTCCGTCTAGTGAAGGCTATGGCTTTTCCAGTGGTCATGTATGGATGTGAGATTTGGACTGTGAAGAAGGCTGATCGCCGAAGAATTGATGCTTTTGAACTGTGGTGCTTGAGAAGACTCTTGAGAGTTCCTTGGACTGCAAGGAGATCCAACCAGTCCATTCTAAAGGAGATCAATCCTGGGTGTTCATTGGACGACTGATGCTAAAGCTGAAACTGCAATACTTTGGTCACCTCATGCGTCGAGTTGACTCACTGGAAAAGAGTCTGATGCTGGGAGGGATTGGGGGCAGGAGGAGACGGGGACGACAGAGAATGAGATGGCTGGATGGCATCACCGACTCGATGGTCATGAGTTTGAGTGAACTCCGGGAGTTGGTAATGGACAGGGAGGCCTGGCGTGCTGTGATTCATGGGGTCGCAGAGAGTCGGACATGACTGAGGGACTGAACTGAACTGAACTGATTGTGATTGTTTCTGCCGTACGTCAACATGAATGAGCCACAGGCATAAACATGTCCCCTTCGTCTTAAACCTCCCTCCCACCTCACTCCTCATCCCACTCCTCTAGGTTGTCACAGAGCACCAGCTTTGGTTCCTTGCATCAAACAGCAAATTCCCACTGGCTGTCTATTTGACATATGGTAGTGTTCATGTTTCAGTACTACCCTCTCAAGTCATCGCACCATCTCCCTCCCCACTGTGACTAAAAGTCTGTTCCCTAGGTCTGCCTCTCCTTAGCTGCCCAACAAATAGGACCATCAGTACCATCTTTCTAGACTCCACACCTATGCACTAATATACAATATTTGTCTCTCCCACTCTGACTTACTTCACTCCACCTAGGTTCATCCACCTCATTAGAACTGATTCACATGCACTCCTATTTATAGCTGAGTAATATTCTGTCATGTATATGTACCACCACTTCTTTATCCATTCATCTGTCAATGGACATCTAGACTGCTTCCATGTCCTAGCACTGTAAAGAGCTCTGCAGTGAACATTGAGGTACATGTGTTTTTCTCAATTACAGTTTCCTTAGGTTATATGCCCAGTAGTGAGATTGCTGGGTCATATGAATATGGTAGTCTTATTCCTAGCTTTAAAGGAATTTTCATACTGTTCTCCATAGTGGCTGTATTAATTTGCATTCCTAACAACAGTATAAGAGGATTCCCTTTTCTCCACACCCTCTCCAGCATTTATTGTTTGTAGACATTTTGAAATGGCACCCCACTCCAGTACTCTTGCCTGGAAAACCCCATGGATGGAGAAGCCTGGTGGGCTACAGTCCATGGGGTCGCTACGAGTCAGGCACGACTGAGCGACTTCACTTTCACTTTTCACTTTCATGCATTGGAGAAGGCAATGGCAACCCACTCCAGTGTTCTTGCCTGGAGAATCCCAAGGACGGTGGAGCCTGGTCTATGGGGTCATATAGAGTTAGACACGACTGAAGCGACTTGGCAGCAGCAGCAGCAAACATTTTGATGATGGCCATTCTGACTGGTGTGAGATGATATGTCATTGCAGTTTTGATTTGTACATTAAAATATTTTTACATGAAAAATAAGGTCTTTTTCATTCACCTCAACATCAGTGTTACTGCTTGACAAAGTTCTGGGGACCTGGATTAATTTAGTGTATCGGAAATCCCGTAAGTATTCTAGTCTCCCAAGGTTCCATTTAATTCATAGTGGAAGTCTTAATATAAAGGAATTTTTAAGACCTTATGGAAGCTATTTTCATTAGAAAATACAATTTTTTGAATTTCAACTTCTGGTGTGGTATCCAATCCAATTTAATTATTATAATTTGATGACATATTGTTAATGAGTCTTATAAAATGAAAGGATTAACCTTTAAAGTAAGTGGGCTATATTTTTTCCTCTATATTTTAATTAGGTCATGGCATAAAATATTTGTTTCCTATTGATGCTTTTGAACTATGGTGCTGGAGAAGACTCTTGAGAGTCCCTTGGACTGCAAGGAGATCCAACCAGTCCATTCTAAAGGAGGTCAGTCCTGGGTGTTCATTGTAAGGACTGATGCTAAAGCTGAAACTCCAATACTTTGGCCACCTCATGCAATGAGTTGACTCACTGGAAAAGACTCTGATGCTGGGAAAGGTTGGGGGCGGGAGGAGACGGGGACGACAGAGAATGAGATGGCTGGATGGCATCACCGACTCTGTGGACATGAGTTTGAGTGAACTCCGGGAGTTGGTGATGGACAGGGAAGCCTGGTGTGCTGTGATTCATGGGGTCGCGGAGAGTCGGACACGACTGAGCGACTGAACTGAACTGAACTGAATTAGTAAAGTTTAAAAATTCTGCTAGTAATTTCCTTATTTGTTTTGTCTGTGGATATATGTAAAACAAAAAGATAAAAATTGAGGCTGTCACATTTTGTTAAATCTGGTTCAAAACTATAATTTTTTCATCTATTAAATGACTACCATAAAAATTTAAACTTTTTTTGTTCTAGTTCAGTGAAAAAAGCCACTGGTAATTTGATAGGAATTGTACTGAATCTGTAGACTGCCTTGGGCAGAACAGACATTATAATAATATTGATTCTTCCAATCTAAGAACACAGTATATCTTTTCACCTGTTTGTGTCTTTAGTTTCTTTCACCAATGTCTTATAGTTTTCAAAGCACAGGCCTTTTGCCTCCTTCAGCAAATTTATTCCTAGATATTTTGTTCTTTTTGATATGACGGTAAACATGATTATTTCCTTAATTTCTCATTTTGACCTTTCATCATTTGTATACAGAAATACAACAGATTTCTGTGCATTAATTTTGCATCCTGCAACTTTATCAAATTCATTGATGAATTCTAGTAGACTTAGTAGCAGCAGCAGCAGAAATAGACTTCAAATAGCCAAAGCAAACTTGAGAAGGAAAACAAAGATGGAGAATCAGGCTTCCTGTCTTCAGACTATGCTACAAAACTATAATAATCAAAACAGTATGATACTGGCACACAGAAACATAGATCAATGGGACAGGATAGAAAGCCCAGAAATAAACTCAAGCACGAATGGTCAGTTCAGTTCAGTTCAGTCGCTCAGTCGTGTCCGACTCTTTGCGACCCCATGAATCACAGCACGCCAGGCCTCCCTGTCCATCACCAACTCCCAGAGGTCACTCAAACTCATGTCCATTGAGTTGGTGATGCCATCCAGCCATCACATTCTCTTGTCGACCCTTTCTCCTCCCGCCCCCAATCCCTCCCAGCATCAGAGTCTTTTCCAGTGAGTCAACTCATCGCATGAGGTGGCCAAAGTATTGGAGTTTCAGCTTTAGCATCAGTCCTTCCAATGAACACCCAGGACTGATCTCCCTTAGAATGGACTGGTTGGATCTCCTTGCTGTCCAAGGGACTCTCAAGAGTCTTCTCCAACACCACAGACATGACAAATGAGACAAAAATATACACTGGAGGAAAGACAGTCTCTTACATAAGTAGTGCTAGAAAACTGGACAGCTACATGTAAAGAATGAAACTAGGACATTCTCTAGCACCATATACAAAAATTAACTCAAAATGGATTAAAGACCTAAATGTAAGACCAGATACTATAAAATTTCTAGAGGAAAACATAGGCAGAATACTCCTTGACATAAATCGTAGCAATGTCTTTTTGAATCAGTCTCCTAGAACAATGGAAATAAAAACAAAAATAAACAAATGTGACCTAATTAAGCCTGAAAGATTTTGCAAAGAAAAGGAAGCCATAAACAAAATGAAAAGATAACCTTTAAAACGGAATAAAATTGATGCAAATAATGCAACAGACAAGGGATTAATTTCCAAAATATATAAACATCTCATATAGCTCAGTATTAAAAAAAAAAACAATAAAAATGGGTAGAAGATCTAAATAGACATTTCTCCAAAGAAGACATACAGATGGCCAACAGGCACATGAAAAACTGCTCAGTATCACTAAATATTAGAGAAATGCAAATCATAACTTCAATGAGATACCACCTCACTCTGGTCAGAAAAATCATCAATAAAAAATCTACAAATAATAAGTGATGCAGAGGGTATGGAGGAATCTTCCTACACTTTTGGTGGGAATGTAAATTGGTATGGACACAAGGGAAAACAGTATGGAGATTCCTTCAAAAACTGAAGTAGAGCTACCATATGAGCCAACAGTCCCACTCCTGTGTGTATATATATATATATATATGCATAAAACTATAAGAAGAATCTTGTTGTCTTTGAAACAACATGTGTGTACCTGAAGAACATTATGCTAAATGAAATCAGTCAGATGCAGACAAATACTATTATGATATCACTTATAGGTGGAATCTAAAACATATAACAAACTAGTGACTGTATCAAAGAAGAAACAGACGCAGATAAAGAGAACAAACTAGTGATTACTAGTGTGAAGAGGGAAGGGGAGAAGGGCAATACACTGATAGAGGATTAAGAGACATAAAGAACTATGTATAAAATAAGCTGCAAGAATATACTGTATGACAGAGGGAATGCAGCCAATATTTATGCTGCTGCTACTGCTGCTAAGTCACTTCAGTCGTGTCTGACTCTGTGCAACCCCATAGATGGCAGCCCACCAGGCTCCCCCATCGCTGGGATTCTCCAGGCAAGAACACAGGAGTGGGTTGCCATTTCATTCTCCAATGTGTGAACGTGAAGTAGCTCAGTCGTGCAGAAGAACCTTTAAAAATTGTGAATCATTGTGAATCACTGTATTATATACTTGTAAATATAACATAGTTGTACAACAACTATGCTTCAATAAAAAAGGCATTCTATTAAAAACTAAATGGAAGGATTGATAAGTAAATGGATGGATGTATTGATCAATAGATAGATAAAGAAAAGATAGAAAGTGGATTTAGTCCCCATGAATCAAATTTTCCTGACTTTACCAATTGGAGTGGTGCCTGGCTTCCTTGGCTTCTAGTATCAAAGAGATGGTTGAGTCTCAGTTCATCTATCCCTTCTCTTATCTTCCCTTCCTTTCCTTTCTTTATCCCTCAATCTTTACCTTTTGTGATCTTTTTATTTTCTTTTCTAAAACTTCTTCATGAAACACAGTTTATGTGATAAGATCATATCCCACTAATCTAAGTGGAGTCTTCTAACCCTGATTGAAGACTTTATGACTGAGAGAGAGATCTTACTTAAATCAAACATGATTATGCTGTCATACTTGCATTTTCCCAACATTTTCTAAATTTTCTGCTTTTTCTTAAAAAAAACAAAACAAACAAAACTGACCAGGTCAAGGTTTCCCACTTTTTTAATACTGTATCCTTTTGTTACAAAAGATTTCACTCCTCTGTACTTTAATGTTTTTATTTAAAAATAAATAAGTAGATTAAAATCACATCAATGGTTAAAATTACATTTTAGGTAATTTTTACAGACAACTGATATATTTCACATGCTTTCATCTTGAAGTCGAGTATTTCCTGTAAGGAGTATAAACTCCACATCAAAAGTCCGCAAGTAACTTGTGAAGTCCTGCAGTAATCCATTGTTCTTTAACCACCTCCCCATTCAAGCTTTTTAGTTAGAAGCTTGACTATTCATTTTGTACTCCAAAGGTTTCTAAAATAGATACTCTTTATAATTAAAGTCTATCAGGTAATGATTTCCCAACATCAATCTTCTCTAGGGATAGTCCCTCCCAGTAGGAGTTGACTATCAGCAACTATGTCTGAACTACCTAACACTGTGCTTGAAGCTGTAGCTTAATGACTTGTGTCTGGACATCTATCTCAGAGGAAAACTCTTATCCTCAGCATCTATTTGATCCCTCATTGTATTCTCATCTATACTCAGAAGGCCATCCCTAACACCTCCCCTCAACCAGCTTGAAGAGTTCTCACTTGTCATTTCTCTTTTTCCACTTACTCCATTTTCCACCACACACACACACACACACAGACATATATGTATACATTTAAGTAAATATTCATGGCCTATATCATCCATGGATCACTGCTAGAATGTACACATGATGAAAACAGAGACCTTCTGTTTTGGTCATTGCTATTTCCATTGCCTAGAACAGTTCTAGGCACATTGTAGACACTAAAGCATCTTTGAATCAATGAATGAGCAACTAGATGCTACAAAATAAATCACTGATGGGCAACCAATCTTCTGGCACAGGGAGATTACTAAACAGTGGCTTTCCAAGTTGACCCCACAGAGAGGTGGGAGAGCAAATCTAATTATAAAGTTTTCCTTTACATTCTTTCTCCTCCACGTGACCGAGACTGTATTGGAAAGCCCTACCCCATCCTCCAGACTTTGGTCTTAGTTTTTCACCATGTCTTGCCACCCCTATTTTTCTTTTTATTCTTCTATGATACAGATTAGGCAGGTTTACTTACCTTTCAAAATCTGCTAATTGTATATCTCTTAAATTACCTCATGGTAAAGGCTGTCAGCTTTTGTATGAGGTTTTATATTACTCCAGATAAACTTAATAATTTATCCTTTAAATCTGTCTTTAGGTTTTCCCCATATGCTCCAAAAGAAACTCTTCTGAAACCAATATTTCACCACAATCAGAATACTATATTACATTAAACTAAAACATATTTCAATTCTATGTAGAAGTTAATTCTGATAACCTGTGTTTATTTTGGTCATTAGCAAAAGGGAAAAAAACAAATGCAAAAACAAACCACTTGAAGGCCGGTAGGGAAAGAGAAGTTTAGAACTCCTGCTCTATGGAGAGAAGACTCTAGGTAGAAAATGATCTCAGAGTTTTCAGTTTATTGTCTTTCAAAAAGATTTTAAAACAAAATAATATATAAAGAATACTTTTCTCCTATAATTCTAGGTAAAGCCTACAGAATTATTTCAAAAAATTTCAGCTATTGTTAGAGGTCTATATACACTGAGTTTCTTAAGCTGATTAAGTTATAAGTAATGATATCCTATGGAAATTAAATCTGTGGTAATGTTGAACTTTTTAGATAGTTTCACCCATATCTTTCACTTATTTAACAAAAATCTAGTGACTAAGAATTTATATAATTTTTATTGACTTATGGCATTCTATTTCATTTTCTTAAGATACAGTGATACTCCAAAGTTATTTTGTTCACTATTTTAATCTGTTGACATGCTCCTCTCCCAATTTTGAACCAGTCCATTGTTCCATGTCTGTTTCTAACTGTTGCTTCTTGATCTGCATACAGGTTTGGCAGGAAGTAGGTAAGGTGGTCTGGTATTTCCATCTCTTTAAGGATTTTCCACAGTTTGTTGTGATCGACACAGTCAAAGGCTTTAGTGTAGTCAACAAAGCAGAAGTAGGTGTTTTTCTGGAATTCTCTAGCTTTTTTAATCTGCTGGGGCTATGATAACAAAATACTAAAGACTTGGTGGCTTGAGCAGTGCTTATTTTCTCACAACTCTGGAGGCTGAAAGGTCATGATGTCATGCCATTATGGTCAGTTTCTGGTGAGGCCTCTCCTCTGGGTTTGAAGGTGGCCACTATTTAACTGTGTCCTCACATGAGCTCTCATTTGTGAGTGTACAGAGAGTGAACAAGTGAGCTCTCTGGTGTCTTTTTTTATTAAGACACTAAGCCTATCTTACCAGGGTCCTACCCGTTATGATGCCATTTCAATCTAAAATTGCCTCTTTAAGACTATCACCATATACAGTCACATTGGGGATTATGTCTTCAATTTATGAATTTAAGGGGACACAATCCAGTCCAGGACACTCACATAATGAATGTCTTGACTATTAAGTCATATAAAAGGTAAAATCTGAACTGTTCTCTAGTCCCTATTTTGCTATAAACAACAATCCTTCAATTCTTTTTCTGCTATTTCATTTGCATGACATGCCAGTTTAAAAATTCACCTTTGCTCACCATCATTTTGCTTTCCATTTCCTGTATTTATCTTTTTAGTCAAAAACCAGTTAGTACCAAATTATGTTTCTCAGTTTGCTATCCCAGGACTACCTTTATCAGAATCACTTTGGGGGCTGCTTAAAATTTGACTCTTCCTTTTTACCTAGATTCAGAATCAGAATCTCTGAACATAAAACCCTGTCCCTGACATTTTAAATAAGGTCCTGATGTGAACAAAAGTTTGAGAACCACTGACTAGATGGAAACTGCATTATTCATCAAAATAGGAAAGTGACTTGCACGCTAGAGCAGAATTAGCATTTTCCATAAAGTTTGCAGCATTTTGGTAGCTCAGTGAATTCATCCCAGAGACAGACATCATTTTCCCCTTCAAAATAGATCCTCTAAGGGAGTGTGTTCTTTATATTATCACTTTTCATAAAGGAGTAGTGTTATTGATAATAGGAAATTAAGCCCATCAACAGTAAATATATGCAAACCTTCAAGTCCACACCTGTCTCATTTTTCCACCTAACAAATGGATGTGTATAAATGCCTAACAAGCAAACCAGATGCTGTTCCACAGAAACATCAAAATAATTATAAGGAGCCATGAGCACCTGTGCTCAATACTGTGATGTCAGAGCTTTAAAATCTAAGATTGTATTTAATGGATTTGAGCATTAAGACTTCTTGAGGTGAATTTGTTGAAAAATATTTTCTTTCTCTGCTTTAAGTTCAGCAGTTGGTGAACCAAGGAGAAATTAAAAAGATCCAAGCTCAAAAGTGAAAATTTCATCAACTCAGCCATCTTTAATAAACTACTCCATCTTTAAACCAGTCATGATATTTAATTTACTTGCCCTATCTCTCAAAAGTTTCCTTGTTTTAATTCTGATAAATTAAATGAGCAAAAAAATTACCTCATGCGTATTCATTCAATAATGAAACAGAAGAATTTGGGAAGTGTATATGGAGCCTAAAAAGCCATAATTACTGGGATGAGATTGAAATAGTTGGATGGGTTATAATGAACTATGTGGTGCATATGAGGCTTGAATAAGTAGGTGGGGATTATACAGGTGGAGGAAAGAACAAAAGGCATGTATTATGATGTCAACAGAATGAGATCATATGTTAATTAAAAATATTTTTGTTATGGACATTTGAAAATTTTAATTCTTAATTCAGAGTCTCAAATATTTTTTAAAAATAAATAACTTCTATTTTAAGTTTAATGAATAGACATAACCTGTATGTATCAGTCTGAATAACAACACTCTGCACATTAATTAAGCAAACAACTACCAAGACCTTGAATCCATTTATTATCTTTTGCTCTTTTCCTATCACTTGAAAACAATTAACATTCATTTACAGGGAATTTCCTCATTTTTTTAAAGCTGCACAGTATTCCACTGTATATAAAAGTTTATTCAGTCACTCTCCTACATATGGGCATTTAGAGTGTTGCCAGTATTTCTACTTTCTGGAACTTACTGATAGTTTCAATATACACAGATTTTGATTAATTTTTGTGAATCTTCCCTGTGCTCCTGAGATAATGTATATTCTCTACTATTAGAATCTAAATTTTAATCTGCATCTATGAGATTCACCTTACTTTTTTAATGTCTTTCAGGAACCTAAGTTTTCCTCCTTTCCTTCTGTTTACCATTTTATGCAAGATCTGTTTTATTTAATACATATCCATACATCTACATTTATGTGTATATCTTTCAGAATCTTAATTTTTCTCTCTTGCTTCTTTTCCCCTTTGCCACTTAGTCACAGAGGGTAATTGTCCCTCTGTTTTTATCCTCTTCTCTCTCAGAAGCATTGCCTTGTTGAGACACACTTTGAGACCCTTTCACTTTTAGGTGCCTTCCATATAGACTGTTAGCTGGTTTACAAAGATCTTATGTTGAATTTTTTTCTTTGTGAGAGTGACTTTGGTTCCTCTCTTTTCTACATAGGTTTCCTGGACCCACTTAACTCTTCAAAAGAGCTTGAAGCAAAAAATAGCTTCACTAGAAATTGGTGTTTACTTTTCTATATAGAGGTGATTTGAAGTTTGCTTTCTCTCTTCTATTTATACTTAAGGTGTGATATCTGGAGGAGAGCTATGCAGTTTCTATTTCCTCAGCTAATCACCAAATAAAATTTAAAGGGCTCTTATCAAAAGTATGTCTACTTTTGACAACATTGCTACTTAGAATTTTTAATCATAATTTAACCTCAAAATCAATTGAGACAACATCTGGATCATGATAATAACATTTCACCCTTTTGTGCAAGGAGATATGATTTTCTAATACTTCAAGAAGATAGCTTGCCTGATGGCTCAGAAGATAAAGAATTGCCTGCAATGACGGAAACACAGGAGATGTGAGTTCAGTAGGAAATGGCAACCCACTCCAGTATCCTTGTCTGGAAAATTCCATGGACAGAGGAGCCTGGTGAGCTATATAGTCCATGGGGTCGCAAAGAGTTGGACATGACTGAGCATGCACTCATGCAAAAAAGGCAGACATCTATCTAGATCATTTGAAAGCATTTTCAGTTCATTAAAATGAAAGAATAGAAGAAACTGGATATATGGAGGCAAGAATACCATTTTGTTTTTTAATACTCTGAGTTATCTTCTGGTTGGTAAGTTGGAAATTTTTGTGGAATTAGGACTCTGAGATTAGTTTCACGGTTAAAGCACATGAGCTCAAGCAGCTTAATTCATAATGTGTTCCTTTCCACAAAGACTGAGGGAAAAGAAAATAATAAACGTTCAGAATAATCTTGTACTTTTCTTGACAAATTTCTCTTCATGTTAATAAAGTGAGATAGTGATTAATAATGGGATAGCCTTACTAAAAGTTTCCTTGTAATTTATCTAAAATATTTTCCGGAGGAAGTCAGACATTAGTTTATCAAGAGAAGACTCTAGTACAAAAATAGATGTAATGTTATTTTAAAATAGGTGCATAGTCATTATTTCACTTTTTGTTGTTTTCTATCTGTGTGTCATCATGGTCACAGAGTTAATAAGATTAAGCAGGCTTATCCAGATTGTCATGTAGTTATAGGAAATTTTGAATAAATACATCAGCAAAATGTTTTTATCTATTGCCGCCAGCAAAGAACTATTAGATTACTGATTTCTCTCCATAACCTCTTCTCAGCTTCAAGAAATTGCTTAACTCACTATTTTTGGATTTTTATAGACTCAAGGGCTTCTTTTTCCTGGTTAGTATGATGACACAGTGAGCCTGCTATACACCCACATACCAAGTAGTGGGAAAGCAAAATAGAAAATGAGACAATTATTTAAATAGGCCAAGTGATCCACATGAGACTACGTAAATAAATTCTAATACGATTAAATTAAGTGACTGTTTAAACTTAACAGAGGCTGTTTTATCTGAGAAGACTGAAATATTTTCAATTGACAAGTTTTTAAGAAGGATATAAGAAAACTTTAGACTATAAGAGCCCTATTTTCCATATATATTAATGTACCTGCAAGTCCCCTAAATAATAACATTTTAAGGGTGTCAAGATTTAATACCACTATTTCTACATTCCATTTTTTCATGCAATTTCATTTATAGGGACAAGTTCTGTTCTTTTCTTACACCACCACCTCCACCCATTGTCGTAACAATGAAACAGAGAATGAGAAAAGAAATGTTTTTCTTTGCACAAGTGTGATATGAATAAACTGGCCTATCAGTTTGTAGGTATATTGATCAAACTCCCAATGGGAATCAGATGGTGCCCTCAAATGGGTATACTTCAGAAGAATTTAATGAAAGCAATATTTAAAAAGCTGTTGAAAATATACAGGAAAGCCAAAAAGAAATACAATAGTATCCAGCAACAGCTTTTCCCAACAGTAGTTCTGACAATGAAAGGGGCGGAATTCTGAAAATGATTTTAGCATATGTGAGGGTCCATTAGACAGGAATTGTGGCTTTCAAAAGAGAAATGTGGCTTCTTTCAAGTCAGAGCCCTAGCAGGAAGGAAGCCAGAGGAATAAATACCCCTACCTCCCTAACCTTCTGCAGGTGACTGCCATTGGCCAAAGGCAGCCAGAACCCAGAGGCAAGGGAGTTGACTGATATTTTCCATATAGCCATCTTCTTCTGCACAAATCAGGATGGGGACTAGCAGAGAGCAGATACAGAAATGTAAAATGGAGAATGGACAGTCAAACAGGAAGTAAAAAGAAAGGTTTTTTAAGGCTCAATATTTTTCTCAACAATATGTTACAAACTTTTAAAATATATATATTTTAATATAAAATGTGGATTTGAATCCCAACTCTTTTTCTGTGACCTTGGGAAAGTTACCTCAATGCTGCTAAACCTAAGTTTAACCATCACTATAATGGAACAATATCTATATAGCAGGATAGTAAAATGGTACACTTTCTCTGTTTCAGCTGAAATACTGAATATTAAAAACTAAATAAATGCCAGCTATTCCCACATACCGGAGAAGGCAATGGCAAGCCACTCCAGTACTATTGCCTAGAAAATCCCATGGATGGAGGAGCCTGGTAGGCTGCAGTCCGTGGGGTCACTAAGGGTCAGACACGACTGAGCGACTTCACTTTCACTTTTCACTTTCACACATTGGAGAAGGAAATGGCAACCCACTCCAGTGTTCTTGCCTGGAGAATCCCAGGGACAGGGGAGCCTGGTGGGCTTCCGTGTATGGGATCACACAGGGTCGGACACGACTGAAGTGACTCAGCAGCAGCAGCAGCATTCCCACATACTAAAGCAAGATTTGTGGCTACCTGATCAGGACTTACTAAGGAGATGGGTGACTCCCAGCTCTTCATTAATCTTGAGATATTAATAAGCAACTGATAGAAGGAGGCCAGAATCCTCTGGAGTGAAACGTTGGTGTTCTGTTTATTCTTACTGTTGACTTGAAAAAAAAAAAAGCACAATGTGAGAACTGTGAGTTGAGTTTATTCTGTGTCTTACTGAGGATATAGCCTGGGAGACAGCTTCTCAGAGAGCTCTGAGAAACTGTTCTGAAAAGGTAAGGGGATGGGCAATAAATCTTCAGTGACTGACACACTTAAGAGGAAACACTGATTTTCAGGGGTTGTTAAATGTCACCTGAGTTTGTTACTTAAGCCCAAGGGGCTCAAGACTCCTAGAATTACATCTTTCAATATCACTAAACCTATCAATATTCTTCTTGATTGTCTACTTTTCTATCTGATGTTTTGCTGAAATAATTTTTATAAATTTAGGATATATTTACATCCAGAATCACTGAATAATGAATATCCCCATATTTTCACAGATAAGTCGGAAGTTAACAAAAACAACAAAAAACACAATGAATTATTTCATTAAATGGGTGACAGAATGATGTGACAAGACAGTCCTAAGAATGGTAATATAAATGCCTCCATTTTAATCAAAGCAGTTGGATCTCAATTTTTATATGTATGATACAGATGAAAAAATATCACTGATTGTATTTTAGTGTTCTCTGCCTTGTCACTGAGCTCCTTAGAAAATTGGAGTTGTTCTACCATGGAATTCTACCTCTTCTTACCCTCTGGTATTCCCCATGTCCCTCAGCACAGGATAATTAAGTAATAATGACATCTCATAGGTGACATTGGTGTACTCATTGGAGGTATTTGTTAAGAAAGTGACAAAAGGAAGCTCTCAACTGCTGAGATTTGTACAATTCCACTTATACTATGGATTAAACATCTGATTTAGACCCTTGGCACTAGATTGAGGACACTTGTTAATAATTCTGTTAAATCAAAATGACAAGGAAGTAAAAATTAACTTAATAAGCAAGTGGATTATTCAAGTCTAATGACACCAACAGCTGTTTGTTGCAATCAGCTAGGAAGTAAATGAAGAACAAAATTCAAACAGCTTCTAAAAAGCTTAGAACTAGAAACACAGATTTAGGCTTAGCTCCTTGTATATTAGGAGCCAAAGTGTCTGCTACTGGTTATATGGGGAAATATTATATAGACCTAGATTAATAATGAGTTAATTCAAAAGATGGGCATGACTAATTTATAAAAATAAATGTCATACCAAGATACATCAGATCACTTGATTTTGAGGATAGAGTTGTGCAGTGGATTGTATTTTACAAAGATGGATAAAGGGATACCTCCTATCCTATACATATGTCTGAATTGTGATTCTACTGTTCCCTAGTTAAGATGTAGAATTCACTTCCCACCTCTTCACTGGGCTGTCTTAGTGACTTGGATGAACAATACACTGAAACCAAAGTGATGTTCTGGATTTTTTGGAATATTCAGCTGAAAGCCCTTACAAATGAGCTTTGGCCTTCCTCAAAGGGAGAGATTGCTCCCACTGGACAAAGAGCTGTGTATTGTGCTTGGGGTTCTGGCTGACTCATGATCTTTTCTTCCTGATTGCCTGACTTATGGACTTCAGATTTGTATAGCTAACCTCCACAATTGTATGAGTTAACTTCTTTTAATAAATCCTCTTTAGTAAAACTTCTGTTTATATTTATATCCATCTCTCTCTCTATCTTCATATCTACTTCTATGTTGACAGCTGGGTCTGTAGGTCTGTATGCTTGGATGAGCCCTGACTGATGAGGAATTTGGTATTGGAATTGGCTCTAGAGGAACAGAACATTAAGGATAATTTCTCTGAATTAATTTTAGGTTTTCTGGAATTGGTGCTTTAATCTGATTAAATTTAAAAGAAAAATGATTGTATTTGCATTGGTAATGAAGGCACAGGTAGTCTATGGTCTGAAGTGACAGAGGAGTCACTTAAATTGTTGATTTTGGATATCTGTAATTGAGTACCTGAAATGGCTGTCTGAGGAGGCCTTACAAATAGCTGTGAAAAGAAGAGAGGCGAAAAGCAAAGGAGAAAAGGAAAGATATAAGCATCTGAATGCAGAGTTCCAAAGAATAGCAAGGAGAGATAAGAAAGCCTTCCTCAGTGATCAATGCAAAGAAATAGAGGAAAACAACAGAAAAGGAAAAACAAGAGACCTCTTCAAGAAAATTAGAGATTCCAAGGGAACATTTCATGCAAAGATAGGCTCGATAAAGGACAGAAATGGTATGGACCTAACAGAAGCAGAAGATATTAAGAAGAGGTGGCAAGAATACACAGAAGAACTGTACAAAAAAGATCTTCACGACCAAGATAGTCATGATAACGTGATCACTGACCTAGAGCCAGACATCTTGGAATGTGAAGTCAAGTGTGCCTTAGAAAGCATCACTACGAACAAAGCTAGTGGAGGTGATGGAATTCCAGTTGAGCTATTTCAAGTCTTGAAAGATGATGCTGTGAAAGTGCTGCACTCAATACGCCAGCAGATTTGGAAAACTCAGCAGTCGCCACAGGACTGGACAAGGTCAGTCTTCATTCCAATCCCAAAGAAAGGCAATGCCAAAGAATGCTCAAACTACCGCACAATTGCACTCATCTCACACGCTAGTAAAGTCATGCTCAAAATTCTCCAAGCTAGGCTTCAGCAATATGTGAACCATGAACTCCCAGATGTTCAAGCAGGTTTTAGAAAAGGCAGAGGCACCAGAGATCAAATTGCCACCATCCGCTGGATCATGGAGAAAGCAAGAGAGTTTCAGAAAAACATCTATTTCTGCTTCATTGACTATGCCAAAGCTTTTGACTCTCTGGGTCACAATAAACTGTGGAACATTCTGAAAGAGATGGGCATACCAGAACACCTGACCTGCCTCTTGAGAAACCTGTATGCAGGTCAGGAAGCAACAGTCAGAACTGTACATGGAACAACAGACTGGTTCCAAATAGGAAAAGGAGTACGTCAAGGCTGTATATTGTCACCTTGCTTATTTAACTTATATGCAGAGTACATCATGAGGAACGCTGGGCTGGAAGAAGCACAAGCTGGAATCAAGATTGCTGGGAGAACTATCAATAACCTCAGATATGCAGATGACACTACCCTTATGGCAGAAAGTGAAGAGGAACTCAAAAGCCTCTTGATGAAAGTGAAAGAGGAGAGTGAAAAGGTTGGCTTGAAGCTCAACATTCAGAAAACAAAGATCATGGCATCTGGTCCCATCACTTCATGGGAAATAGATGGAAAAACAGTGGAAACAGTATCAGACTTTATTTTTTTGGGCTCCAAAATCACTGCGGATGCTGATTGCAGCCATGAAATTAAAAGACGCTTACTCCTTGGAAGGAAAGTTATGACCAACCTTGATAGTATATTAAAAAGCAGAGACATTGCTTTGCCAACAAAGGTCCGTCTAGTCAAGGCAATGGTTTTTCCCGTGGTCATGTATGGATGTGAGAGTTGGACTGTGAAGAAAGCTGATTGCCGAAGATTTGATGCTTTTGAACTGTGGTGTTGGAAAAGACTCTTGATAGTCCCTTATACTGCAAGGAGATCCAACCAGTCCATTCTAAAGGAGATCAATCCTGGGTGTTCATTGGAGGGACTTATGCTAAAGCTGAAACTGCAATACTTTGGCCACCTCATGCGACGAATTGACTCACTGGAAAAGACTCTGATGCTGGGAAAGGTTGGGGGCGGGAGGAGAATGGGATGACAGAGAATGAGATGGCTGGATGGCATCACCGACTCTGTGGACATGAGTTTGAGTGTAATCCGGGAGTTGGTGATGGACAGGGAGGGCTGGCGTGCTGTGTTTCATGGGGTCGTGGAGAGTCGGACAAAACTGAGCAACTGAACTGAACTGAATTGAGTACCTATGGAACATGAACCTCTGGATGAGTATTTTCTACCTTAAAATATTTTGGTCAAAATGGTAAAGGACCTGCCGGCCAATGCAGGAGACAGAAGAGACATGGGTTCAATCCCTGGGTTGGGAAGTCCTCTGGATAAGGGCATGGAAACCCACTCCAGTATTCTTGCCTGGAGAATCCCAAGGACAGAGGAGTCTGGAAGGCTACAGTTCATGGAGTCATAGTTGGACACGACTGAAGTGACTTAGCACGCAGCACATATAATAGTTTTTGTTTGTTGCTTTGAACTATGCTGTAGAAAGCAGTGAAAGAAAATGATGACTTCAGGGTCTTTAAATCCCCAGCTGCAACTCTACATAAATGACCTGAAAGCTCTTAAAACGTCCCTGTGATGTAATTTGCATAGAGAAGTGGTCAAAATACCCATGACCACTCACCTTGCTATGTTATTTTCTCTGTCTTAACCCATACCTATAAAATCATGGCCAGTTCCTTAAAATCTGTTGACTAAGGAAGAAAAACTCAGATTGGATTTACAGAAGCTCTGCATGAAATGGAGGCAATGTAGAAAAGTGAATAGCAGTAGTGGTACAGTAATACTTTGGTTCAGACTTCTAGAGTAATCATGAGGAGGGATCTTCCTAATGGAGAAGGCAGGAGGTCAAGCAGAGCATGTGGTTTTTCATTATGTCTGAAAGGAGAGATGGCCAGAGGGATATCTCTATATTGATTTATTGTTGATTGCTATATTGATTGACTATTGTCAATGGTTTGGCTTGATGGACAGGAACTTTGAAGAAACACAATTGGAAAACTGATGGTAAGAACTGTGGAGGAGGTATGTGAATAGAATTATCTGGATGGGCACAGAATGTGGTGATATTTTTGTCCTATGTAAATGTTTACCATACTATGGGGTCACACAGAGTCGGACACGACTGAAGTGACTTAGCAGCAGTACTATCAGAGATGGGTGTAAGTGACCAAGTGGATAGGATGACATGTTATGTGGATACCAGTAAGACCCTTTCCACAGCCACTCCTGCTATTGCTCAATGGGTTCATGAACAGGCCACACTGAAGGGGTGGAAGTCAAGCATGGGTCCAGCAACAAAAACTTGTAGTCACCAAGGCCAGCCTGACTACAGACACTGCTGAGTGCCCAAACTGCCAGCAGCAAATACCAGCATAGCTCTGGTATGGCACCATCTCTCAAGGTGAAGAGCCTGCTGCATCATGGTAGGTGGAATACACTGAACTACTTATATCATGCATGGGGCAGCACTTTATTCTTCCTGAAATAGACATTTACTCCAAATATAGATTTATATTCCATGCAGTGCTTCTACCAAAGCTACCATCGGTGGAATTATACATGCTCTATGCACTCTCATGTTATTTTGCTTCTCTAGTTGAATGAATCCTGACTTATGCATTGATCAACGTTCTTTCCCTCCTTATATTCATACGCAAAGCTACTATTTCCTATATGTTTTCATTAAATGACATTTAGAATACAAGCATCTGATAATTATCTGAATCAAGTCACTAGGCCTCTGACACCCTCCCACCAATGCTGGCTGAGTCAAGTGTCAGTCTTTTGTAGTTCCCCAGCCTGCACTGACTCATTCAAGAATTACAGGACATAGGCGATCAGAAAGCAAAGAGGAGCTAAACAGCATCTTGATGAAGGCAAAAGAGGAGACAGAAAAATCTGGCTTAAAACTCAACATTCAAAAAAGCAAAGATCATAGCATCTGGTCCCATCACTTCCTGGAAAATAGATGGAGAAACAATGGAAAACAGATAGGAAACAATGGAAAGAGTGACAGATTTTATTTTCTTGGCCTCCAAAAATCACTGCAGGACAGTGACTGCAGCCATGCAGTTAAGACACTTGCTCCTTGGAAGAAAAGCTATAACAAACCTAGACAACATATTATAAAGTAGAGACATAGCCAACAAAGGTCCATATAGTCAAAGCTATGATTTTTCCAGTAGTCATGTATGGATGTGAGTGTTGGACTATAAAGAAGGCTAAACGCCAAAGAATTGGTATTTTTAGACTGTGGTGTTGGATAAGACTGTCAAGATTCCCTTGAACTGCAAGGAGAGCAAACCAGTCAATCCTAAAGGAAATCAACCCTGAATATTCACTGGAAGGACTGATGCTGAAGCTTAAGCTCCAGTACTTGACCGCCTGATGCAAAGAGCTGACTCAATAGAAAAGACCCAATGCTGGGAAAGGTTGAAGGCAGGAGGAGTAGGAGGTGCCAGAGGATGAGATGGTTGGATGGCATCACCAACTCAATCGACATGAGTTTGAGTAAGCTTCAGGAGATAGTGATGGACAGGGAAGCCTGGCCTGCTGCAGTCCACGGGGTTACGAAGAGTCAGATACAACTGAGTGTTTGAAAAAAAACAAGGCAGTCAGAGAAGAAGGTCTCCCCTACTCCCATCTTTCTTGCAGGAGAGGTCCTTCTGTTCAACAGTTTTATTTTGGTTTTCTTTGCTCTTTGTTGTTACACAGTAGTGCTCTTACACCTTGTTATGGATCGAATAGTGCTCTCCCGCCCCCATTTATGTGTTGAAGTCCCAACCTCTGGTTGCTTAGAATGTGACTGCTTTAGGAGAGATTCATTGCACAGGTAATTAGTTAAGCAAGATGAGTTCACACCGGAGTGGATGAGACTGTAATCAAGTACGACTAGTGTCCTTGACTGTGTATGTACATGTGTGTGCTCAGAGTTGTGTCTGACTCTCTGTGGCTCTGGGGACTGTAGTCCACCTGGCTTCTCTGTCAATGGGATTTCCCAGGCAAGAATACTGGAGTGGGTTGTCATGCCCTCTTCCAGGGGATCTCTCCAACCCAGGAATCAAACCACGTCTACCTGAGTCTCCTGCATTGCAGGTGAATTCTTTACTGCTGAGCCACCAGAGAAGCCCAGTGTTGTCCTTATATAAGGCAAAACTTGGACACAGGCATACACACAGGGGATTCTTTGGTGAGTAGAAGAGTCACCCCAATCTCTGCCTTCACCTTCATATGGTATCCCCCATATGCATGCCAGTGTCCTTATACAAGGCAAAATGTGGATACAGGCACGCATGGCGGGCACCATATGAAGGTGAAGGCAGAGGGGGCACTTCCAAGAACCAGAGACTCCCCAGATTCACCAAGCAAACTACATGATGCCAGGTGAGAGTAGTGATTGTGAGACTCACTCACAATCATCAGGAGGAATCAACCCGAATGACTACTTAATCAACTCCCAGCCTCCAGAATTGCGAGTCAATACAGTTCTATTGTTGAAGTGATCTAGTTTGTGTCACTTTGTTATAGTAGCCCTGAAGAACTTATATAGGTCTGAATAAAGGAGAGGACTTTATCTGTATTTTTAAGAGTCTGCATAACAAAATCTTAGAAGACACTACAGGGACTCCTGGTATTCAGTATCTGACACGCAAAGTGGGCAGAACACAATCTGTATCCCTAAATATCTGCTCTTGTGATTAACACAACTCAGACCTGAGGAAAAGAGATTTCCACAGATCCTGCTTATATCTTGGAAACAAACGGTAACTCTCCCCAAATACTATGAAGGTTTGTGGGATGGAAAAGGATCCTGCTTCAGCTGGCAAAAAGTAGGGAGGGGTGGAATTATTTAGGTAAAATATGGGATTACTAGTTAAAAAAAAACAAAACTGAAGGCTTATCAAATCCTTTATCTCAGCATGAATATAACAGATTTAAAACATACATTTTTATTTTCTTCATGCTCTAATTTGTAGTTCCAGAGTATTTACTTAATAAAAAGAATTAGAACAATTATAATATAAAATTAGGTATGAAAGTTAATACTTACTGGGCATTAAAAAGGAAATAAGAGGAAGTTACACTTTTTAAAAGTTGGCAAATACCATAATCATCACATGATACAGAAATAAATATATATATTATTATTTAGCTTCCTAATAGTTCACTAATACTTTAATTCTTGTATTTATGGCTATTTACTTTTTTATCAACTTCATCTCACAGCAATCTTTAAAATTATAAAAATATTAAAATATCTGAGTGTTTATGGCAGAACTAAACATTTTATTACTGAAATTTAGAAGAATTTCTTTCAGCTTTACAACTTATAATTTTTAATGTCATTTGCTGCTAAGTTTGTTGTAAAATTTGGGAAATCTATATCACTTGTTTTCATATACAGGATAAGAGGTCTTAGGACTCTTAGGTCTTTCTTGTTCAATTACTTGTCTTAAACATGTTTTTACAACAATATCCATTAACTTGCTTTTACCTCAATATCCAATATAGAGGATCATATTATGATTTTTACATTATGAAAAAACAAATTACTTTTCATTAAACTGTGCTGAATAAAACTATTTCTCTTCCTAATAAATCATTATTAAACTTTTTAAAACTAAGGGAAATAAAATAATTCTTTAGAATGAACCGGTTGCACATCTTAAGTCTCTATTAGTTGCAAAAATTGTGTTTTTATTCTTTCCTTCATTTTTTTGTGTAACGTTTTAGAGTGTCTCAATTTCTTTAAAACTTTCTTTATTCCTTCTCTTGTCATTTTATTATCTACATTTCCTTGACAACTGTGACTCTTTTTCTTAAGTTTATGATTTCTACCATTAGAATTTTAGTTCCTCTTGTGTTATAATACGAGTTTTGAATATTTTAATCATCTACCATTTTTGATTTATACTTGGATACCTCCTTTTCTTTTATATACATATATACACACATACATAGTTACAATCAAGAATTCTAGAAGAGCATATAAAGTTTTTTGGATGTTTTTATTGTCAACTTGGTTATGTTAAAAGTTATGTTTCCCAGAATTACCTCCTCTGTATGGTTTGGGGGGCTTCTCAAGTGGTGCTAGTGGTAAAGAAGCTGCCTGCCAATGCAGGAGACAAAAGAGACACAGGCTCCATCCCTGGGTTGGGAAGATCTGGAGGAGGAAATGGCAACCCACTCCAGTATTCTTGCTTGGAGGATCCCATGGACAGATGAACCTGGTGGGCTATAGTCCATGGGGTTGCAAAGAGTCAAACAGGACTGAAGCGACTGAGCACACAAGCACACATGGTTTGGGAGTAAGCAGTCTACAAGTCAAGCTAGGCAGAATCCGGGAGGCAGAAATGAAGTATCAGTCATTATTACTCGAGGTCATCATTTTGTTGTGGCTATTGTTCTGTCATTGACTATGCCAAAGCCTTTGACTGTGTCTATCACAATAAACTGTGGAACATTCTGAAAGAGATGGGAATCCCAGACCACCTGACCTGCCTCTTGAGAAACCTGTATGCAGGTCAGGAAGCAACAGTCAGAACTGGACATGGAACAACAGACTGGTTCCAAAAAGGAAAAGGTGTACGTCAAGGTTGTATATTGTTACCTTGCTTATTTAACTTATATGCAGAGTACATCATGAGGCACGCTGGGCTGGAAGAAGCACAAGCTGGAATCAAGATTGCTGGGAGAAATATCAATAACCTCAGATATGCAGATGACACTACCCTTATGGCAGAAAGTGAAGAGGAACTCAAAAGCCTCTTGATGAAAGTGAGAGAGGAGAGTGAAAAGGTTGGCTTGAAGCTCAACATTCAGAAAACAATGACATCTGGTCCCATCACTTCATGGGAAATAGATGGAAAAACAATCAAAACAGTGTCAGACTTTATTTTTTTGGGCTCCAAAATCACTGCAGATGCTGATTGCAGCCATGAAATTAAAAGACGCTTACTCCTTGGAAGGAAAGTTATGACCAACCTTGATAGTATATTAAAAAGCAGAGACATTACTTTGCCAACCAAGGTCCATCTAGTCAAGGCTATGGTTTTTCCAGTGGTCATGTATGGATGTGAGAGTTGGACTGTGAAGAAAGCTGATCGCCGAAGAATCGATGCTTTTGAACTGTGGTGTTGGAGAAGACTCTTGAGAGTCCCTTATACTGCAAGGAGATCCAACCAGTCCATTCTAAAGGAGATCAATCCTGGATGTTCATTGGAGGGACTGATGCTAAAGCTGAAACTCCAATACTTTGGCCACCTCATGCGATGAGTTGACTCACTGGAAAAGACTCTGATGCTGGGAAAGGTTGGGGGCGGGAGGAGAAGGGGACGACAGAGAATGAAATGGCTGGATGGCATCACCGACTCTGTGGACATGAGTTTGAGTGTAATCCGGGAGTTGGTGATGTACAGGGAGGCCTGGCGTGCTGTGATTCATGGGGTCGCGGAGAGTCGGACACGACTGAGCGACTGAACTGAACTGAACTGATTGTTCTGTCACTCAGTCGTGTCTGACTCTGCGACCCCATGAACCACAGTGGGCCAGGCTTCCCTGTCCCCCACTATTTCCCGGAGTTTGCCCAAACTCATGTCCATTGAATCAGTGTTGCCATCTATCTCATCCTCTGTTTTCCCCTTCTCTTCCTGCCCTCAATCTTTTCCAACATCAGGGTCTTTTCCAACAAGTCAGCTCTTTGCATCAGGTGGCAAAGTATTGGAACTTCAGTATCAGTAGAGTTAGTGAAAGACAGACATAGAGGTGCAGGCAGGTTTCAGTTTGTCCTTACACTTCCCTGCGCTGGGATGAATTTTCCTTAATGCTGTGCATCCTGTTGAACCATCCCACATCCACTGTGTGACACTTCACTGTGAACTTAAAGCAGCAATAGCCGCAAAGAACCAGCACCCTTCCTTCAACCTCTATCAGTATTGCCCTCTAGATCTCCATCATAGCAGCTCTCTGTACTTCACTTGCAGACTTGTGCACCTGTGCCAGAACTGATTTTTCTAATCTTTTAATTTTCTTGGTTGGATTTTATATCACCAGCCTCCCTGGCAACTATGCAAGTTCTAATTCCTACTATAAATTCCATACTCCATAATATGTGGAGTGGTTATTCTTCACCTGTTAAACCATGACTAGCATACAAAGTTAACCATAAATGCCCACACACACACAAAAGCAGGTCAAATGTATTTTAAAGTTGTTGCTCCACTATTACAAGCTACGTACTTTTATAATGAGAGTCCTCTTATCCTACATAATTTGACTCTTTGATAAATACGTAGAAAGAGTTTTCTGCTTGAAACACTTCTGACACAGTAAAGAGTCTTGTGTTTTCACAAGACTTCATTTTCATATGCCATTTCGCTAGAAAATTTCAGACTTCATCAGAATGAAATGCATCAAATGTGGCTGGATGCAATCTGCATGCAAGGGTGTATTAGGTATGCTCCTCTCCATAGAGACATTCTCACTTCTCTATTACTGTTATTGGCTGTGCTCTATCAATAGCAAATTGCTAGTAATTTCTATTTAATGTGTTTCTCAACCAAAAGGAAGGAAAAGTCTGGTGTGCTTATATACTGTATAATTAAGTATATTCCTGTTAAAAGAGAATGTCTGTATTGGCTCTTTCAATGGGATCTGAATCTTCTAATTTGCAATTTAACAAAGGAGATCATTGGAAGAAATTTCACACGTACTTATTTCTGGTTCCATATATTTCAAACATAGTTTCTCCTTCTCTGTCCACATGCTCTAGGACATGTGACAGAAAATGCCTTTGTGTCCCTATGCATTCCTCTGGCCCTGAACTCTTTGTCATGAAAGCACAAGAGACAGCATACTGGGTATTAGAAATATTCTTTGACACTATTACAATATTAGCAAAACAAATGATTATTTAGGAATGGAAGTGATTGTGAACCACCCTAAATATATACTAGAAAGGCACATAAGAAATATTCCCAACTCAACAATTAGTTGCAGTGCTCATAATGCTTAATAATGCTCTTATATATTATCATTTACATATAGCATTTCCTACTGTTTCCAGTTGATTTATAATTACATGTTTTTAATATCCAGTGTTTTATTGCATTTAGTGAGTCTATTTTAAAGTTTTTATTTTAAAATTTTTAATTTACTTTTTAATTGGAAAATAAAGTGCTTTACAATGTTGCATTGGTTTCTGCCATACAACAGTGTGAATCAGCTATAAGGATACACACACACACACATTTATATATATATATCTCCTCCCTATTGAGCCTCCATCCCGCCATCCCAATCTCCCCCCTCTAGGTCATCACAGAGTACCAGTCTGAGCTCCCTGTCTCATAGGGCAATTTCCCACTAGCTATCTATTTCACACATGGTAATAATATATTTCAATGCTACTCTCTCAATTAGTCCTACCCTCTCCTTTCCCCTGTGTCCACAAGTCAGTTCTCTACATTTGTGCCTCTATTTCTACCCTGCAAATAGGTTCATTAGTACCATTTTTCTAGATTCCAAATATATACACGTTAGAAGTTGTGGGACATATATACATATAATGGGATATTCAGTTCAGTTCAGTTCAGTTCAGTTGCTTAGTCGTGTCCGACTCTCCGCGACCCCATGAATCACGGCACGCCAGGCCTCCCTGTCCATCACCAACTCCCGGAGTTCACTCAAACTCATGTCCACAGAGTCGGTGATGCCATCCAGCCATCTCATTCTCTGCCGTCCCCTTCTCCTCCCGCCCCCAACCTTTCCCAGCATGAGTCTTTTCCAGTGAGTACTCAGCCATTAAAAGGAACGAATTTGAGTCAGTTGACTGAGGCAGATGAACCTACAGCCTGTGATACAGAGCAAAGTACACCAGAAAGAGAAAAACAAATATCATTTATTTATTCATATTTTTAAAATTTAGGACTCCTGTACCTGAATTGAGGATGAATCACTTGTTTACTCTTCCTACACTGCTGCTGCTGCTAAGCCGCTTCAGTTGTGTCTGACTCTGTGCGACCCCATAGATGGCAGCTGACCAGGCTCCGCCGTCCCTGGGATTCTCCAGGCAAGAACACTGGAGTGTGCTGCCATTTCCTTCTCCAATGTGTGAAAGTGAAAAGTGAAAGTGAAGTCGTTCAGTCGTGTCCGACTAGTAGCGACCTCATGGACTGCAGCCCACCAGGCTTCTCCATCCATGGGATTTTCTAGGCAAGAGTACTGGAGTGGCTTGCCCTTGCCTTCTCGGCTTCCTACACTAGGAGAATGCAAATTTCCTAATCCACTTTTTGCCAAAGGTGGCATCTTTTAAGAATATCAATTTCATGTGGTTTCTCAGTTCCTGCTCCTCACATTCAGTGGGAGCCTGGCCTCCTTTCTTATCCTTGAGCTAGTATTCCTACTTGCTAAGAGTTTGTTACCAAGACCAATTGCCACACAGCTATCACCACCCTTGTGGCAGCAGATCAAGTGCCATTTTTAAATTAGCTGCTATTATTATTTCCTTCTAGTTTCTGACACATGGTAATTTTTCTTTCATTCTAGTGAATCCGGCAATATATTGAAAATAATTTAAAACAATTACTTTTCTTTAGCTATCATTTTTATGAAGTTGTAGCGAAGAGTTTCAGGGTACCCAGGCTGCTATATGATCAGAACTGAAAGTCAACCAGTCAAACTGGTTTGAACTCCACTTCATGTGTATTAATAGACTGGATACACATAATACTATACTAGATATTGCATCAGAAATGTCTCTTGGAAATTAATGCTTCCCAGAGTACTATGTGGGCTTCCCTTGTAGCTCAGTCAATAAAGAATCTGCCTGCAGTGTAGGAGACCTGGGTTCAGTCCCCGGGTTGGGAAGATCCCCTGGAGAAGGAAATGGCAACCCACTCCAGTATCTGTGCCTGGAAAATCTCATGGACAGAGGAGCCTGGTGGGCTGCAGTCCTTGGGGTCGCAAAGTTGGGCATAACTGAGCGACTAACACTCACTATACTATACACAAAACAGATTTTCAGTAAGTGCATCAATAAATGCATATTACAAAGTCTTTGCTGAAGGTAAATAAGAGCACTAAATTAAATGTTCTGGAGGGGTACTAAGTATATTTTACTGCATTTAGGCTCAAGTTATTAACTGAGTGTATACCAGGAAGATTTATCATGAGAATTTCCTACCCAGAAAGTGAAGAGAATGATGATCTGGGACGGATGCCCCCAATCAGCCAATTGGATTTTCATGCTATACATAAGCCATTTCTTTCAAGTGGTAAAGAACTACTGCTAAGTTTCATATCAAATAAGAGCGATGATCTGGGACAGATGCCCCCAATCAGCCAATTGGATTTTCATGCTATACATAAGCCATTTCTTTCAGGTGGTAAAGAACTACTGCTAAGTTTCATATCAAATAAGAGCGATGACTACCTCCTCCACCCATGTGTTAGCGAAGTGGCAAGAAGGGGACTCAGGCTTTAAGAGGTCAGTACAGAAAATGTCAGTTGGACAATCATTGTCACTCAGAATTCTACTGGAATGAAGAACCAAGCCTCTCGGGAACATCTCTCCTCTCTTTATAAACTATAGAGATAACTTGTTTTTAATCTCTGAAGGTTATTTTGTAAAGAGACAAACCAAATTGATCAAATTCAGCCAATACACATACAAATGCTTGCTGAGGAGGATTTTTAAAATTGTTTTTCATTAGGCAGAGAGGAGGAGAAGGAAATGACAACCCACTCCAGTGTTCTTGCCTGGAGAATCCCAGGGATGGGGGAGCCTGGTGGGCTACCCTCTATGGGGTTGCACAGAGTCGGACACGACTGAAGAGACAGCAGCAGCAGCAGCAGACAGAGAGGAAGTGAATATCTTCTTTGGAGGCAGTAAAATGTAAGTAAGATTTAAACAGATTTTAACGCATCCACTTTTGAGTTAGTCATACTCTTTATTCCCTGTGCCTTGGAAAATATTTATTGGATGTTTTCCTTTAACTTATTGATCCATGAGTTAAGTATAATGTATGTATTTTCACCCATAAGATAGAGAATAGATACAAGAAAATCATCAAAACAATTTTATAAAAAGTTGCCACATATACTACATTTAAGTGTTTCAAAAATGACTACTGAGATGACGCAGACGGACTTACAAATTAAAAAAGGAAAAGACCAAGAACCCATGTAAAAATGGTCAAAAGACA
Source organism: Moschus berezovskii (assembly GCF_049115385.1). Lineage (NCBI taxonomy): Eukaryota > Metazoa > Chordata > Mammalia > Artiodactyla > Moschidae > Moschus > Moschus berezovskii. The sequence goes on from NC_142477.1 coordinate 61,667,274, forward strand.
TAAGGCGATATTATACACACACAGATATTAAACAGCAGTAAGCTGATAAAAAAGGTACTACACATTTTTAGGATAATGGAAATCAAATTTAAGACTCAATGGTTTTTTATTCACTAGAATTTAGTTTAAAAGTTAAAAAATCTTATCAAATGTTGGAAAATAGCAGCTGGAACCATCATAGATTTTTGCTGAGAGTGTGAAGTGATGCAAAAATTCTGCAAAAGTATTTGCAAGTTCTTCTAAAGTTAAACATGTATGACCTGGTGATTCATATGACCCAAAGTAAATGCCCCAAACAAATGAAAATATGTCTACAAAAATATCTAAAAAATAGGGTTATTTGCAATAACCAGAACAAGGAGACAGTGAAAATTCCTATCAGCAAGTGAACAGATAAAGAAATTTTGGTATATTCATACAAAAAATATTACCCAGAAGTAAAAGTAAATTAACTCAACAGCATGGCTGAAACGTATAGATATTAAACTGAGCAACAGAAGCTAAATATAAGAGAATACTTTTAAGTTACATTTATATGAAGTTCTAATAAAAATTGACCTGAGGCTATAAAAGATATAAAGAGGCTGATTCTGAGAGAAGGGGATTGCATGGAAAGTGGTGTGAGTAACTGTCCTGGGATGACGGAGATGTTTTGTTCTTTGTGGGTGATGGTTATGTGGGTGGACACAATCGTCAAAACTGAACAAACTGAACTCTAAAAAATGGGCATCTTGTATTTAAAGTTCAGTTCAGTTCAGTCGCTCAGTCGTGTCCGACTCTCCGTGACCCCATGAGTCACAGCACGCCAGGCCTCCCTGTCCATCACCAACTCCCGGAGTTCACTCAAACTCATGTCCACAGAGTTGGTGATGCCATCCAGCCATCTCATTCTCTGTCGTCCCCTTCTCCTCCTGCCCCCAAGTAGACTGCCATTAAAAAAAAATCTAAATGGTTTGCCTTCAGAAATTTAGAGTTCCACACCATTGGAAGATTTTGGGCAAAGACATAGAAACACTAAACAACTGGACTAGATATGTGGCTTTTTAACTTCTGATTGTATTGTATTAACTTAGCTGCTGCTGCTAAGTCTCTTCAGTTGTGTCCGACTCTGTGTGACCCCATAGATGGCAGCCCACCAGGCTCCTCTGTCCCTGGGATTCTCCAAGCAGGAATACTGGAGTTGGTTGCCATTTCCTTCTCCAACACATGCATTCAAGCTAAGTCACTTCAGTTGTGTCCGACTCTGTGTGACTCCATGGATAGCAGTCCACCAGGATCCTCTGTCCCTGGGATTCTCCAGGCAAGAATACTGGAGTGTGTTGCCAGTTCCTCCTCCTGTATTAACTTAGAGGGTTTGTCAAATATACAGAATCAGTGTATCTCCACTCTAGTGAAAGTGAAAATGAAGTCGCTTGATCGTGTCTGACTCTTTGTGACCCCCTGTACTGTAGCCTACCAGGATCCTCCATCCATGGGATTTTCCAAGCAAGAGTACTGGAGTGGCTTGCCATTTCCTTCTCCAGAGGATCTTCTTGACCCAGGGATCAAACCCAGGTCTCCCGCATTGTGGGCAGATGCTTTACTGTGTGAGCCACCATCTCCACTCTAGAGATTCATTTAATAAAATGGAACTCAAGTACCTTTATTTTCAGTTGACACCTACCCCAGAAAATTCTGGAAAAGATGGTCCAGTTATTCATCTATCAATTCATGGAGAAATGAAAGGGCAGTTAGGAAAAACTACCATTCACAATTTTTAATACTTCTATTTCTCAGTTTAAAGACAGAAATCATGGTGAGACATATGAATTGATGTGTTCTATAAATGGACACATTTCAGTATATTAATTAATTAATTTTCTTCTCTTTTGTTCATCACACCCATTTATTTGGTATTCTTAAGAAAGTTTCATAATCTTCTCAATAATGAAGGGGTCTATGCCAGTTTTTTAGGAAACAACAAACAAAAAGTGAGTAAACCTGTAAAGACATGCTAAAACTACAGTCTCAGTTTATTTACCAGAGTGGCTTATGCTACACCTATACTCATTTGATATCTGTCAGGCTGTATATTTTTATTTCATGGTAATTATTTTAATTTTAGCAGCATTCTTCTGTAAGCACAGAGCCAAAAAAGAAAAAAGGATGAGGGATAAAAAATATCATTAGTTGTATTATATTTTCTCTTTGAAACTGAGATCTGTTTTGTATACATAATCCCCAGTACAGAGGAAGGGGAGGTTGACTACCTGGAAGTAACTTGAGCTGTCTTGAAGAAATGGTAGTAGTTGCCAGTTGGACAAGGAGGAAAGTCATTCCGAGCATGCACAAAGGTGTAAGAAAAGGAAAATATTGCTACTGCACTTACAGATTTAGTAAGATGAACGATATGTTTTGGGGAGTGAAGGTGAGGGGGACACTAAAGGAATTAAAGCGAGGAAACAATACAGCAAAAAATTGATGTGTTATAAATCCCACTTGTGACATTGTGAAGAATAAACTAGAAGGCAGCTGACAGAGATAGGACATGCAGCAGAGAGCTCAAGTGACAAATGATAAGGGTCTAAGCAAAGGCAGTCCTGTGAAAGGCGAATAGGAGGAATAAAATTGCAAAGGTTTTTTAGAGATTGAATATGAATCATAACGGTTATGAAGGAATCCAAAATAAGGCCTGGAGATGGGATGGATAGGAAAGATTGGAAATGAAATGTCATAGCAGATTCGCTGTGCACAGATGGGAAGAGAAAGTACACATTAGTTTCAAACATACTTGTGTTTGCCACCATAGCCTTGCCGTTCCAGCAAGCTGTTAGAAAATGAGGTAAGAGTTTAAGAAACGATGTCCTACTACCAACAGAATATTGTTTCTGGAAAAGGCTTTCTGACAAAAACAAAGGGTGACAATCAATTCATTATTCGGGCTGACAGCTTGGTTCAAAACAAAGAGAGGAGCATCAGCTGATGAGAGGAAGCTAAGGTATTTCACTACATTTATAGTGGTAACATTCAATCCCAGGTAAACATCCATACTTAGACATATTCATACTTAGAAAGCTAATAGGACTTCTACAAGGGTGATGACTCAACAAATGAAAATGCAGCTCACATTAAAAATTAATCCTGATAAACCATGACCAAGAGACTGATTCTCACCTGAAAAGGGAAAAAATGAAAGAAGAAAACTAAAGGACAAGGTAACTTTTCTCAAAGGAAAAATGAATGCGATAAAGTTTAAAATTATACAATAGGAAAGATTAAAAGAAACTCAGCAAGCCATGTCTCTGCTGTGCTGTGCTGTGCTTAGTTGCTCAGTCATGTCCAACTCTGCAACCACATGGACTGTAGTCCACCAGGCTCCTCTGTGCATGGGATTCTCCAGGCAAGAACACTGGAATGGGTTGCCATGCCATCCTCTAGGAGATCTTCCTGACCCCAGACTTGAACCGGGGTCTCCTGCATTGCAGGTGGATTCTTTACCTGCTGAGCTACCTGGGAAGCCCAAGTCATGTCTCCAAATGAAGAATAATCAGCAGTTATGTTTCTTCCACACACAAAATATATTCTGTGGCCAGAGAGAGACTTTTGAAGACAAAATTACTGAAATAAGTATATACTAGTATCTGTTTTACATACCTGAGGATCTCTAGATTTGAAAATAATCTCTGTCTTACCCAAAGTGGTGTTTTGTAAATAATCCCCATTAACTTTTTCTTCTACATCTCCACACCTATTCTTTTTGTATCCATAAATGAAAGAGAATTATTTCAATAATATTAAAGTTATGTGCTTTTACCATTTGATTCATTTTAACATTATATTTGAACCAAAATTCTTCAAGGGAATGAGTCTAACAATTTATTTTCATGACAACAGTGGTCAGATTAAAAATATGTTATGAAAAGGATTTAATTTGAATGAAATGTGAAAGCTGTATTTTCTTTTTAAAGGCTAGTAAAACCAAATTTTACACTGCAGTATTTGGTTTAGTTTTTAAATTTTCCAAATCTATTCACTTATTTTCAAAGAAATATTCAATGTCAGGGCAATAGTTAAACTGTATGCAAAATATACAGTCTAATATAAATATGAGAAAAGTCATAGACAAAAGTTATTGAAACATTACAGATCCCTGGCTATGTGATATCATTGTCAGAATCATCCATTAACTGCAGTTTAACTGGAATGTTTTCATGATCAGCTAAGAACTGAGATGCAATTAAGTAAGCATAACTATTTTGAAGTAAAGAATGGTAATGTTTAAACCTTAGGCATCAGCAACAACTTCTGTCTTCAGAAATAAGGACATTTTGGTTAAAACAAAAATTTTTTTTCTTTACAACCACAGTAAGGAAAAGTCTTCTCCTAGAGGAATCAAAGGAATTACATTATTTGTAAGTCAGGCAAGAAAAATAAAACAAAAACAAAACCTTGATGAATTATAAACCTTGGAGTTTAACAGTGTTAAAAATGCTGACAAGTTTAACTGGAGTAGTTCACATCAGGCTAATAGAACACATCATTACCATACCTGTTATAGCTGCGTGGTCACACATCTCACTAATCTTGAGTGAGGCAGTCCTTAAGATCTGCAGTCATTTCAGAACTTCAACTTAAAATAAGTTTTAGCATTTTAAAATAGGACAAAAGGAGGTATTAAAAGCAAACTGTTTTGTGAAAACTATTTAAATTTGTGCTGTATGAAAAAACACTAAAAAATATTCTGGTTCCTCAATGCCTTTCTTCTCTGGCAAACAGGTGTATTTATCAACAGCACTCCATGACTGATTTTAGTTTTGTGGTCAAGGAATAAATACTGCTCACATATGAAACATTGCAAGTTGAGTCTGTCTGCTAATTGTACCTTTTTGACAGCAGAAGATGAATTCCAAGGACACAAAGTGAAGAAACATTTAGCACAAATCAAAGATGAAGCAGAGAAAAACTCAGCCCTCATCATGGGTAATATACTGACTGGCTAGAGACACTTAGCCTCAGTTTCCTCAAACCACCTTCACCAGGGTTTCCTCAGTGCCTCAGCAGTGAAGAGCCCGCCTGCAATGCAGAATTCATGGTGGGTGCCATGGGGTTTGATTCCTTGGTGGGGAAGATCCCCTGCTGAAGGAACCCAGTACAATATTCTTGCCTGGGAAATCCCTAGAAAGAGGAGCCTGGCGGGTCACAACCCATGGGGTCACAAAGAATCAGAAACAACTGAGCACAGCTGACACTAAACACTACATACCTTCACCAAAGTGGGGGCAGATTGCTAATAGGTGTGAATTATAATGACCACAGGCGCCTTCTAGTTCTACATGGTTTTCATTGGTGGATTATTGCTTTGGGGATAACACAGACTGAAGTTTCCAGCTCTCTAAATTTAAATGGTCGAGAGTACTGTTTTCATCAGAGTTATGCTCACTCAGTTCAGTTCAGTTCAGTTGCTCAGTCGTGTCCGACTCTCCGCGACCCCATGAATCACAGCACGCCAGGCTTCCCTCTCCATCACCAACTCCCAGAGTACACTCAAACTCATGTCCACAGAGTCGGTGATGCCATCCAGCCATCTCATTCTCCGTCGTCCCCTTCTTCTCCTACCCCCAATCCCTCCCAGCCTCAGAGTCTTTTCCAGTGAGTCAACTCGTCGCATGAGGTGGCCAAAGTATTGCAGTTTCAGCTTTAGCATCAGTCCCTCCAATGAACACCCAGGATTGATCTCCTTTACTCTAAATAACAAGCACAAAGTCTTAGCAGCTTAGTATTAGTATACAATATATACATGTTTATTTTGTCACTCACATTATGGTCCAATGTGGGTTAGCGGCTCTCCTGAGGATTCCCAATTAAACGAGTGTAACTCATCCTAGGGATCTTTGATTCCAACCACAGGAATGGGAGAATGTAGTGAGAGCTACAGCATGAGGAGAGTGAGCAGTGTGGACAACTGGCCATGGGCTTCATAGGCTGGATGTGGCACATATAGTTGTTCTGTATCCTAGCTGTTAGCCAGACCATAGTCACATGGCCCTTAACCAGAAGGAAGTTTGGAAAATTAAGTCTTTCTGTGTTTCCAGAAGAAAAATGAAAATGGCTTAGTCTTAATGTATACTTCAACATATACAATATTAATTCTGTGTGTGTGTGTGTGTGTGTGCGTGCATGTGATCTTGCAACGCTATGTTATGGACTATAGCCCATTAGGCTCCTCTGTCCATGGAATTTTCTAGGCAAGAATAGTGGAGTGGGTTGCCATATCCAACTCCAGGTGATCTTTTCAACCCAGGAATTGAACCCACATATCTTGCTTCTCCTGAATTGGCAGGCAGATTCTTTACCACTAGTGCCACCTGGGAAAGTGAAAGTTGCTCAGTCATGTCTGACTCTGCAACCCCATGGACTGTAGCCTGCCAGGCTCCTCTGTCCATGGGGATTCTCCAGGCAAGAATACTGGGGTGGGATGCTATGCTTTCCTCCAGGGGATCTTCCCAACCCAGGGATCAAACCCAGGTCTCCTGCATTGCAGGTGGATTCTTTTCCATCTGCGCCACCAGGGAAGCCCAAGAATACTGGAATGGTTAGCCTATCCTTTCTCCAGCAGATCTTCCAGACCCAGGAATCTAACCAGGGTCTCCTCCATTGTAAGTGAATTCATTACCATTTGCGATAACAGGGAAGCCACCTGGGAAGCCCAATATTAATTCTCCCCTTTCTGAAAAAGTAATCCTAAATCTAAATTTCTTTAAAAACTGACATGCTTTTAATGCTACGAGAGATGTTTGAGCAATTTATGAAATTGGATGTTGATATCATTCAATATATATTGATAAATTCTCATTGCATAGTCACCACTATTCCAAAGCTGGCCCAAAGGGAAGCAAAAATAAGTGGTACAAAACCTGAGTATGATAGAGCTAGAAGAGGTGGTAAAAGTGAACCAGCAAAGAAGTTATACCAATATAGTTGGTATGAACTCTAAAAGTTTCTGTTAATATTTTCTTTCTTTAAAAAGGCCTTTATCTTTAGATTATTATTAGATTGACTAAAACAGTTTCTTGCAGAACGTGAAAGTGAAGTCGCTCAATTGTGTCTGACTCTTTGCAACCCCATGGACTGTAGCCTACCAGGCTCCACTGTCCATGGAATTTTCCAGGCTAGAGTACTAGAGTTGGTTGACATTTCCTTCTTGCAGAAAGAAACTGGTAAATCGATCATTTATCATTCTGAATATCCAATGAACATGAGCATGCTGCTGCTGCTTCTAAGTCGCTTCAGTCATGTCTGACTCTGTGTGACCCCAGACACAGCAGCCCACCAGGCTCCCCATCCCTGGGATTCTCCAGGCAAGAACACTGGAGTGGGTTGCCATTTCCTTATCCAGAACACGAGCGTACTCCCTCATTATTTCTTTTGCTCTTCTTTTCACTTTCATTTTCTGCTATTATTTTTATTTTTTTCCCTAAGTATTCTTTAACACCCATCTTGTATGATGCAGTAGGCACTTTCATTACCCTCCCATTAAATTAACTCACATATTCTGAGCTCATTTTACTGGATATTCCATTCTAACCCCTGAGGTACTCTACAGAAAGGTATTGGGTGAAGTTGGCTCTTCAAAATTGCTTTAACATCACACCATGGGGCATGAAAAATTAACCAGTGATTCAAGAGAATTATTCTTTGCCTCTCAAACTTAGTAAAACAGAATGTTGACAATCATTTGCTAACCCATGCAAATACCAGGGAACATACTGTTTGATATTCAGGAGATTTTCTTCTCAAAAACTCAAACCATTGGATTAAGAAATTAAATCTCTTTCACCTTACCCATCTCCTGAGAAACCTGCATGAAGGTCAAGAAGCAACAGTTAGAACAAGACAGGGAACAACCGACAGGTTCAAAATTGGGAGAGGGGTATGACAAGGCTGTATATCGTCACCCTGCTTATTTAACTTACATGCAGGGTACATCATGTGAAATGCTGGGCTGTATGAAGCATGAGTTGGAACCAAGATTGCTGGGAGAAGCATCAACAACCTCAGAAATGCAAATGATAATATCACTCTAATGGCAGAAAGTGAAGAGGAACTAAAGAGCCTCTTGATGAGGATCTTGATGAGAAAAGAGTGAAAAACATGGCTTAAAGCTTAACATTCAAAAACTTTTTTAAAAAAGAAAAAAAAAAACTAAGATCAAAGAATCTAGTCCCATAACTTCATGACAAATAGAAGGGGAAACAGTGGAAACAGTGGCTGACTTTACTTTCTTGGGCTCCAAAATCACTGCAGATGGTGACTGCAGACATGAAATTAAAAGATACTTGCTCCATGGAAGGAAAGCTATGACAAACCTCAACAGCATAGTAAAAAAGAGACATCACATTGCCAACCGAGGTCCTTATAGTTAAAACAATGATTTTTCCAATAGTCAATTACAGATGGGACAGTTGGGCCATAAAGAAAGCTGAGAGCCAAAGAACTGATGCTTTCAAATTGCAGTGATGGAGAAGACTTGAGAGTTCTTCAGACTAGAAAGAAATCAAACCAGTTAATCCTAAAATAAGTCATCCCTGAATATTCATTTGAAAGACTGTTGTTGAAGTTGAAGCCCCAATACTTTGGCGACTTGATGTTAAGAGCTGACTCTTTGGAAAAGACCCTGATACTGGGAAAGATTGAAGGTGAAAGGAAAAGGGGGGCGACAGAGTATAAAATGGTTAGATAGCATGACCAATTCAATGGACTTGAATTTGAGCAAACTTCAAGAGATAGTGCAGGACAGAGGAGCCTGGTGTGGTATAGTCCTTGTGGTCACAAAGAGTGAGACATGACTAAGCAGTAGCAGAAATCAATGAAATTAAAACAATAAACTAATAAAAAATCAATAAAACTGATGAAATTATAAACTTGTTTTTTAAAAGATCAATTCAATTAATAAACCTCTACCTAGCTGCAAATAAATAAAAAATAAAAAAATTTAAAAAAAGATCATTCAATTGATAAACCTCTATTTAGCTGATTGAAGAATAAAAGATAAAAAAATTAAAGTAACCTGATATTAGCTATATATCAGGTTAAACTATAGAAGTTCTATGGCTGAATAGTCTGTTTCTATGACTGATTCGACATCTGAATTTTTTCTTCTGTATTTAAACATCAACATTTTCTTCTTCAGACTAAATAGCACATAAATTCTTAGTCTGACTAAATTAATTAGTTTTATATATTGGTCTTTGTAATGCTTTTGCAGGTTTCTCAGGTGGCACCTGGTGGTAAAAATCCTCCGGCCAATGCAAGAGATGCAAGAGACCCAAGTTCAATCACTGGGTTGGGAAGATCCCCTAGGATAGGAAATGGCACCCCACTCTGGTATTCTTGCCTGGAAGAATATTCCATGGGGAGAGGAACCTGATGGGATACAGTCCATGGGGCTGAAAAGGATCAGACAAATAGAAGGTAAAAAAGTGAAACAGTGACAAATATTATTTTAAAGTGAAGAGGAACTAAAAAGCCTCTTGAGGAAAGTGAAAGAGGAGAGTGAAAAGGTTGGCTTGAAGCTCAACATTCAGAAAACAAAAATCATGGAATCTGGTCCCATCACTTCACGGGAAATAGATGGGGAAACAGTGGAAACAGTGTCAAAATTTATTTTGGAGGGCTCCAAAATCACTGCAGATGCTGATTGCAGCCAGGAAATTAAAAGACGCTTACTCCTTGGAAGGAAAGTTATGACCAACCTAGATAGTATATTAAAAAGCAGAGACATTACTTTGCCAACCAAGGTCCATCTAGTCAAGGCTATGGTTTTTCCAGTGGTCATGTATGGATGTGAGAGTTGGACTGTGAAGAAAGCTGATCGCTGAAGAATTGATGCTTTTGAACTGTGGTGTTGGAGAAGACTCTTGAGAGTCCCTTGGACTGCAAGGAGATCCAACCCATCCATTCTAAAGGAGATCAATCCTGGGTATTCATTGGAAGGACTGATGCTAAAGCTGAAACTGCAATACTTTGGCCACCTCATGTGATGAGTTGACTCACTGGAAAAGACTCATGCTGAGAAGAATTGGGGGCGGGAGGAGAAGGGGACGACAGAGAATGAGATGGCTGGATGGCATCACCGACTCGATGGACATGAGTTTGAGTGAACTCTGGGAGTTGGTGATGGAAAGGGAGGCCTGGCGTGCTGTGATTCATGAGGTTGCAGAGAGTCGGACACGACTGAGCGACTGAAATGAACTGAACTGAACTGAGGCTCCAAAATCATTGTGTACAGTGACTGCAGCTATGAAATTAAAAGACACTTGCTCCCTGGAAGAAAGCTACGCCAAACCTAGACAGCATATTAAAAAGCAGAGATATCACTTTGTGGACAAAAGTCCGTCTAGTCAGAGCTATGGTTTTTCCAGTAGCCATGTAAGGATGTGAGAGCTGGACCATAAAGAAGGCTGAGTGTCAAAGAACTGATTCTTTCAAATCATGGAGAAGACTCTTGAGAATCCCTTGAACAGAAAGGAGATCCAACCAGTCAATCCTAAAGGAAATCAGTCCTGAATATTCATTGGAAGGACTGATGCTGAAGCTGAAACTCCAATACCCTGGCCACCTGATGTGAAGAACCATCTCATTGGAGATCAAACCAATCAATCCTAGGGAAATCAACTCTGAATATTCACTGGAAGCACTGATGCTAAAGTTGAAGCTCTGATACTTTGGCCACTTGATGTGAAGAACTGACTTGTTGGAAAAGCCCCTGTGCTGGGAAAGAGTGAAAGCAGGAGGAGAAGGGTATGGCAGAGGATGAAATGGTTGGATGGCATCATTGACTTAATGAACATGTGTTTGAGCCAACTCTGGTAGATAGTGAAGGACAAGGAAACCTGGTGTACTGCAGTTCATGGGTGGTAAAGAGTCAGTCAGGACTTAGCGACTGAACAACAATACCTGTATGCATTGGTATGGACATTTACTTAATTGGAATAAATGAAATGTATCTTACAATGCCAAAGAATGCTCGAACTACCGCACAATTGCACTCATCTCACACGCTAGTAAAGTCATGCTCAAAATTCTCCAAGCCAGGCTTCAGCAATATGTGAATCGTGAACTTCCAGATGTTCAAGCAGGTTTTAGAAAAGGCAGAGGCACCAGAGATCAAATTGCCAACATCCACTGGATTATGGAGAAAGCAAGAGAGTTCCAGAAAAACATCTATTTCTGTTTCATTGACTATGACAAGGCCTTTGACTGTGTGGATCACAATAAACTGTGGAAAATTCTGAAAGAGATGGGAATACCAGACCACCTGACCTGCCTCTTGAGAAACCTGTATGCAGGTCAGGAAGCTACAGTTAGAACTGGACATGGAACAACAGACTGGTTCCAAATAGGAAAAGGAGTACGTCAAGGTTGTGTATTGTCACCCTGCTTATTTAACTTATATGCAGAGTACATCATGAGGAACGCTGGGCTGGAAGAAGCACAAGCTGGAATCAAGATTGCCAGGAGAAACATCAATAACCTCAGATATGCAGAAGACACCACCCTTATGGCAGAAAGTGAAGAGGAACTCAAAGGCCTCTTGATGAAAATAAAAGTGGTGAGTGAAAAGGTTGGCTTGAAGCTCAACATTCAGAAAACGAAGATCACGGCATCTTGTCCCATCACTTCTTGGGAAATAGATGGGAAACAGTGGAAACAGTGTCAGACTTTATTTTTTGGGGCTCCAAAATCACTGCAGATGCTGATTGCAGCCATGAAATTCAAAGACACTTACTCCTTGGAAGGAAAGTTATGACCAGCCTAGATAGCATATTAAAAAGCAGAGACATTACTTTGCCAACCAAGGTCCGTCTAGTCAAGGCTATGGTTTTTCCCATGGTCATGTATGGATGGGAGAGTTGGACTGTGAAGAAAGCTGATCGCCAAAGAATTGATGCTTTTGAACTGTGGTGCTGGAGAAGACTCTTGAGAGTCCCTTGGACTGCAAGGAGATCCAACCAGTCCATTCTGGAGGAGATCAATCCTGGGTGTTCATTGCAGGGACTTATGCTAAAGCTGAAACTGCAATACTTTGGCCACCTCATGCGACGAGTTGACTCACTGGAAAAGACTCTGATGCTGGGTGCGATTGGGGGTAGGAGGAGATGGGGACGACCAGAGAATGAGGTGGCTGGATGGCATCACTGACTCGATGGACATGAGTTTGAGTGAACTCCGGGAGTTGGTGATGGACAGGGAGGCCTTTAGTGTTGTGGTTCATGGGGTCTCTAAGAGTCGGACACGACTGAGCAACTGAACTGAACTGATGACACCTTCAGACTGCGATGCTACAACTTTTCTTCTTTGACTTTTACAGAAATAAAGATGAAAGAACAAATTAATCTTACATAATCTTACACACTGTCATTCTCCATTAAATTAACCCAGGTCTTTCATGAATCTTTCTCCTGGGAATGTTTACTGACATTTGCTACTAGCCATTATCTCCTTCCTTCCAATCATAGCTATGCTCATTTCTTTCCTACATATGAGTTCACTTTACTGCTGTACTTATATTATGATACTCATTTATATAACTAAACTACTTTCTGAACCACTACTTTTGTAACACACTGAAAATAAAAGTTTAAACACAACAGACATGGGTCTTTCCTGGTAAATTTCATGAGTTTAATTGTGTTCCCCCCAAAAGATATGTAAAAACAGGTGGAGAATCAACAGATGAATGGATAAACATGCTATGTATAAGCATATAATGCAATAGTGCTGCTGCTAAGTCGCTTCAGTTGTGTCCAACCCTGTGTGACCTCATAGACGGCAGCCCACCAGGCTCCCCCGTCCCTGGGATTCTCCAGGCAAGAACACTGGAGTGGGTTGCCATTTCCTTCTCCAATTCATGAAAGTGAAAAGTGAAAGTGAAGTCACTCAGTCATGTCCAACTCTTCGCAACCCCATGGACTGTAGTCTATCAGGCTCCTCTGTCCATGGAATTTTCCAGGCAAGAGTACTGGAGTGGGTTGCCATTTCCTTCTCCAATGCAATACAATAGTATTTAGCCTTAAAAATGAAGGTAATTCTGACACATGAACCTTAAAGACTTTATGCTAAGCAAAACAAGCTAGTCACTAGAGGACAAATACTGCATAATTCCTATTATTATGAGGAGCCTAGAGTAGTTAAATTTATAGAAAGTATATTGGTGGTTGTTGGGGGCTGGGGGAATGAGAGGTAGCTATTCAGCAGATACAGAATTTTAGTTTTGCAAGATGCAATATCTGAGCAATGTCTGTTAATAAATGAGTTAAGAAAAATTAGTTGGTTGCAAGTTTATCTCAATAAATATTAGCATAGAGAACTAGAAATTCCCACACCCTACCAAATATTTAATTGTATTTTCAACAATTAATTTTATTTTGTATTAGCACAAAAATGAAAATAGATCAATGGAATGCATGGCTTTATAACATATGATAGCATATATAAAATCTTCATATGGGATAAAGGAGGCATCATAAATAATTTTTACAAGATTGAATTATTAAATATATTATATTGGAAAAATAATTCAGCTTTTGTAGGTGAGGCTTGTTAATTAAATTTGTCCACTATTCAACTTGCAAAGATCCATAGCAGATAAAATTAAATAGTAACATCAGAGATAAAATGTAGAAGAAAATTAATGGGAGAAAAATTATTTATTTTTAGGGAATAAAGACTTTATGAGTTTAAAAATGAAAGTAAGGGCTCATCTCCTGAATTAGATAAAAATAAGTTGGCACAGGTGTCTCACATCTACTTAGGTGTCTATGCAAATCTACTGAAAAGGTAGAAATTCATGAAATACAGGTCCTTATTTGGACAAATGGAGTAAAAATGGCAAGACAAAATGGGTATATTGTGAATGAAAGCTGAAACAGAAGGAATCTGTAACTAAAGAGCACAGTTTTATTTCAAATTTTTTAAATTAAAAAGAATTATTTCTATTCAAGACAGCTGAGAGTATCTCAAAGTTTTTGCATTACAGAAAGTGTGCAAATTATTTTTATAATGTCATAAAAATGCTATTGGTCATAAACATTTTAAAGTATGTTCTTTAATATTAAATGTGTCATTCTTAAGCAGTCTATTTCTAGCTAAATAACATACTCTGAGCATATAGGGCATTTACTGGAAAATAGGGCAAAAGAAGGACAAGTATAATGAGTATAAAAAAGATCTGATCCACTTTCAACAGGCAGAAACTTTACTCCTTATTCTTAATTAAATTCAAGATATGCAAAGTTTGGTCAGAAAGTGTTGTGCTTTTCTAGGGCAGGAGTGCAGGCAGCTTTACAGAACATAACAGAAAGCAAAATTCTTGATGCAAGGTTCACTTGAGTAACTTGGTAACAATGTTTCCCAAACTATAGGTCAAAATTCATCAGTTATTTATGAAATCCCAAAATATGATGGATTTCAACCTATACTTTTCAAAAGTTAATTTTTATTGTACCATAGTTGCTTTACAAAATATGTTTCTGCTGTACAGCAAAGTGAATCAGTTATACATGTATTCCCTCTTTTTTGGACTTTTTCCCATTTAGGTCACCACAGAGCATTGAGTAGAGTTTCCCATGCTGTACAGTAGGCTCTCATTAATTATCTATTTCATACATGGTAGTGTATTTATGGCAATCCCAGTCTCCTAAATCATCCCATTTCCCTCTTTCCTTCTGTGGTATTCATATGTTAAAATAAGGTAGAACAAAAATAGGGAGAATATAAATATAATAGATTATAACTGAACATATCATTCATAGTAAGATATATTACTTGTGAAAGTTTAACATACTTTTATTAAGGGTGATGCATTCAGATATCATCTATCCTATTCTTTGCATTCACACACACACACACAGGAGTATGCAAATGGATTTTAAATTGATCAAGGATAGTAGTGTGTTTTTATGTATTTGTATGTATGGCCATGTGAACTTACACAGGAGCAGACTTGTTAAAATCAAGATCTAGATGGTGGTCTATATATTTAAAGATACACAGTGGGTCAAAACCCATTAGTTACCTATAGACAGAGTGCATTGTACTCTATTCTGGAGGAATTCTGCTACTTGCTTGGAATAAATGATTTAACCTGTCATAATTATTGTATTCCAACTATAAAAATGCTGAAAACATGTTCTAACAGTTTATATATATTATCATAGACTCAACATCTACTATAAGATAGTTCATCATGGTGTTCAACTACTCAGCCATCCTGGGGATAGCAAGGGAATAGTGCACTGGCCTACAGTGATTTTTCTTCTTTTACATTTTTTATCTAAGTAGGTCAAAATAAAACCTTACTTCAGTTTCATAAAATACTATATTTAATTGATTTTTAGGGACTTCCCTAGTGGTCCAGTGGTTTAGGGCTTTCCTAGTGGCTCAGTAAGAATCTGCCTGCAATGCAGGAGACCCGGGTTCAATCTCTGAGTAGAGAAGATCCTCTAGAGAAGAGAATGGCAACCCACTCCAGTATTCTTGCCTGGAGAATTCTAGAGACAGAGGAGCCTGGCAGACTATAGTCCACAGGGTTGCAAAGAGTTGGGCATGACTGAGCACCTAACACACACAGAGGTGGTTAAGACTCTGTGTGGCCAATGCTCGGGTGAAGATTCGATCCTTGATCAGGGAACTAAGATCCCACATGCCATATGGCAAGGCCAAAAGATAAACAGACACACACACAGTTCATATTTTACGTTGTGTTAGAAACTTCCTAATCTACTAAGATCCTTGCTCTTAATGTATTGAAAACTTCTATTGAAAAACTCTAAAAATCCTCCTCAGAGGTATCCACTACTTTACCAACAATGCATACACACTGGTCTGAGATAGATTAGGTGAGTCCCGCCTCAGTTCTTGAAGAGGCAGAGCACAAACCATGGAAGGCAAGTGGTCGGTGGGTTCAAAACAATGATTTCACAACAAACCTAGACAGTGTATTAAAAAGCAGAGACATCACTTTGTCGACAAAGGTCCATACAGTCAAAGCTATGGTTTTTCTGATAGTCATGTACAGATGTGAGAGATGGACCATAAAGAACACCAAAGAATTGATGCTTTTAAACGGTGGTGCTGGAAAAGACTCTTGAGAGTCCCTTGTACTACAAGGAGATCAAACTAGTTAATCCTATAGGAATCAACCCTGAATATTCACTAGAAAGGCTGATGCTGAAGTCGCTGCTGCTGCTGCTGCTAAGTTGCTTCAGTCGTGTCCAACTCTTCACGACCCTATGGACTGCAGCCTACCAGGCTCCTCCGTCCATGGGATTTTCCAGGCAAGAGTACTGGAGTGGGTTGCCATTGCCTTCTCCGGATGCTGAAACTCTGATACTTTGGCCACCTGATGTGAAGTGCTGACTCATTGGAAAAGACCCTGATGCTGGGAAAGATTGAAGGCAGGAGGAGAAGTGGGCAACATAGAATGAGATGGTTGGATGGTATAATGAACTCAATGGAAATGAGTTTGAACAAACTCTGGGAGTGAAGGGACAGGAAGCCTGGCATGCTGCAGGTCATGAAGTCGCAGAGTCAGACACGACTTAGAGACTGAACAACAACAAAATCTTAAGAGCAT
Organism: Moschus berezovskii; assembly: GCF_049115385.1. NCBI lineage: Eukaryota > Metazoa > Chordata > Mammalia > Artiodactyla > Moschidae > Moschus > Moschus berezovskii. Next base: position 61,683,889 of record NC_142477.1, read on the forward strand.
GAACTCAGAGCTGGTTTACAACTTCACAAACTTCCAACTGGCTGATCTTGGGCAGACTGGTCTCTTTCTGCCTCGATTTCTCATTGATAAGTGGTGATAATATTACTAATAAATACCTTAGAAAGTTACTGTGAAATTGTGATGAATATATATACATATTATATATATGTTTTTTCCACTGCATAAATATACACATACACACATAGACACTAAGAGGATCTGGTACAAATATAAAGCTCTAACATATGTAAGTTATCAATATTATTATTGGTTGGGGAAGGGAGAGAGTGTGTGACTAAAAATTAGAAATGTTTGAATATTTCAGACTGTAAATATAAATACTTGCATCAACAACCACACTGAGATAATATGAACCTCCCCAAATCTTTTGAGGTACTTATTGTGATTTGGGGCATATATCTTGCCCCATCATTATAAAACATTTTTGTCAGTACTTGAGTCTTTCCTCTGTGCCAGATATTGTATCAAAAGTTTTAAATCTGTATCACTTAATCTTCATAAAATCTACACTGTAGATAATGTATCATGAGTTTATAGATAGATACTTTTCATGTAGAACTTTAAAATGTAATTTCATTTTGTTTTCAAAACAACTCAAGCAGCCTAATTTAGAGAAGAGATTAAGTGACTGGGCCAAGGTCAACAAGTAAATCAGCTAAACTGGAATTCAAAGCTCAGTCTTTCGTTTTGGGTCTTCTTGCTTCTACTTTTCCACATCACTTCATAATCAAAGTTTCTTCCCTTCAATCAGAACATAGAATCTTGTCTCCCATGTAACAATCATAGGATTTTCTGAGCTATGAAGATTTCTATAAATGACAGAGCCTGAAGTCTATACCAAAACTAACCAGAGGTTGATTCATGCAGCTGTCTAAGCCATTTTTCTAAGAAGATGGGCAGGGCATGGACTCCAGGAAGCCTGGTAAAGAGGTAAAGGGTATTAGTAGAGAGGAAGTAGCAACAATCTGGGGGAACAGAGTAAGGGTACCACGTTGCCCAACTCCAGGGCGTGGTTTATAGGTCTGGACTTATACAGCATAAAACCTACAAGGAAATATGAGATGACCCTTAATGAGAAGGGGCTTCCTCATTGGCTCAGTGGGTAAAGAATCTACCTACAATTCAAGAGACACAGGAGATGCAGGTTTGATCCCTGGGTAGGGAAGACCCCCTGGAGAAGAAAATGGTAACCCACTCCAGTATCCTTGCCTGAAAAATCCCACGGGCAGAGAGTCTTGTGGGCTACAGCCCAAAAGATTGCAAAGAGTCAGATGTGACTGAGCAAAACAGAGCTGGATAGAGTTGAGAAGTCCTCCCGGAAGTACTCATGGGTCTGCCAATAAGTCAGACTCCTAACCGATTGAGGCAGGGACAGAGATCCTGGGACTGCTTCACTGGTTTATTCAGAGTGGCATATCCGTCTGCTTTGAACAATAACAGTAACAACAAACGTTGTTTCATTATATTAGGCTTATGACTTGATGTGTATTGTTCTAAAAGCTTTAGACAACTGAATCCATAGAAACTCAAGAAAAGTCCTAAGAGTATAATATCACTGTATCACCATTTTACAGATGGGACTGTTGAGAACTAGTGAGGTTGAGGTAACTTGCCCAAAGTCTCATAGATGTGGGATCCAGATCCTCCCACTCTGAAATCTCACCTCAGCTGGAGCAGAGTCAGCTACAAGCAAGCCTGGTCCATCAAAAAGGCGAGAGACTCCAGCTACTTTCAGCCCAGGGAGCAGAAGTATGAGTAGAAAAAGGAGGCTTATTCTCAAACATCCTGAAAGGTATCAGTGCATGCATGGCCCCTTCAACTAGGGAAAAATTAAGGAAATCATACAATGAAACACCTCATTACACACCCACGTGTACGAGAATAGATTAAGCAAAAAGTACTAATTCTTTCCCAGACAGCTGAATATCTTATACTTGGTCTAATTCCAGTGCTTCCACTTGCCTTATAATCTTCCAAATTTTAACTTGGTTGGGACAAATATTCAAGCATCATAAACTTTTATTGGTTCCATTTGCCAATGAGCTTAACTGCATGCATAAGGAGGCCACTTGTAGCAGAAGGACAGTTAAGCAGCTATCATCATTGCAAATCACTAACAAGAACACTGGTTCAGGAGCACAGACATGGCCTAAAATCCTGCCTAGGACTCAGCATTGACTCTGACATGCAGCACAGTGGTAAAATCATTATTTTCTAAAGCTTTCACTAAAGTGCCAGGCTGAAGACAAAACTGCAAGATTATATATTTAACATAGTATCTTCTTAAAGTGCTCCAGAGTTTATCAATTTATTTTTTGGCTTTTTATATCAACTAAGAAGAAGACATAGCTTGATTCCATTAATATCAGTATAAAGACAGATAAAACTAATTTAAGCTACCAGAGGGAGAGTAATGATTATTCACTGAAAGCACAGTGGAGACCTCTGGAATCCTGGTAACATACAGATTCTTGATCTGGTTGCCTGTTCCATGTGCAGGTTTAGTTTGCAAAAAATTACCAAGCTATCTACTGATGAAAATGTGCTTAGCCCTGTGTGTGTGTGTATGTGTGTGTGTGTGTGTGTGCAAACGTGTGCTGAGTCACTTCAGTCATGTCCAACACCCTGTTACTCATAGACTGTAGCCCACCATGCTCCTCTATCAGTGGAATTCTCGAGGTAAGAAAGCTGGAGTGAGTTGCATTTCCTTCCTCCAGGGGATCTTCCTGATCCAGGGATCAAATCCATGTCTTTGGCACTGCAGGCAGATTCTTTACTGCCTGAGCTACCAGGGAATCCTTTTCCTATGTATCAGTTCAGTTCAGTCGCTCAGTCATGTCCGACTCTCCGCGACCCCATGAATCACAGCATGCCAGGCCTCCCTGTCCATCACCAACTCCTGGAGTTCACTCAAACTCATGTCCACAGAGTCGGTGATGCCATCCAGCCATCTCTTTCTCTGTCGTCCCCTTCTCCTCCTGCCCCCCAACCTTTCCCAGCATCAGAGTCTTTTCCAGTGAGTCAACTCATTGCATGAGGTGGCCAACGTATTGGAGTTCGAGCTTTAGCAACAGTCCTTCCAATGAACACCCAGGATTGATCCCCCTTAGAATGGACTGGTTGGATCTCCTTGCAGTCCAAGGGACTCTCAAGAGTCTTCTCCAGCACCACAGTTCAAAAGCATCAATTCTTTGGCGATCAGCTTTCTTCACAGTCCAACTCTCACATCCATACATGACCACGGGAAAACCACAGCCTTGGCTAGACGGACCTTTGTTGGCAAAGTAATGTCTCTGCTTTTTAATATACTGTCTAGGTTGCTCATAACTTTCCTTCCAAGGAGTAAGCGTCTTTTAATTTCATGGCTGCAATCAGCATCTGCAGTGATTTTGGAGCCCCAAAAAATAAAGTCTGACACTGTTTCCACTGTTTTTCCATCTATTTCCCATGAAGTGATGGGACCAGATGCCATGATCTTTGTTTTCTGAATGTTGAGCTTCAAGCCAACCTTTTCACTCTCCTCTTTCATTTTCATCAAGAGGCTTTTGAGTTCCTCTTCACTTTCTGCCATAAGGGTAGTGTCATCTGCATATCTGAGGTTATTGATATTTCTCCTGGCAATCTTGATTCCAGCTTGTGCTTCTTCCAGCCCAGCGTTCCTCATGATGTACTCTGCATATAAGTTAAATAAGCAAGGTGACAATATACAGCCTTGAAGTACTCCTTTTCAAAACTATTTGGAACCAGTCTGTTGTTCCATGTACAGTTCTGACTGTTGCTTCCTGACCTGCATACAGGTTTCTCAAGAGGCAGGTCAGGTGGTCTGGTATTCCCATCTCTTTCAGAATGTTCCACAGTTTATTGTGATCCACACAGTCAAAGGCTTACATAGCAAATATACTTTAAGGAAAAATTGCATTACTCACTACAACTGGATGAAAGAGTAAATTCAGGTTAACACAGACTACTGCTCTGCTTACAATGAAATCATTTTTTCAATACTTGTCTGTTGATGAAAATGGTAATTACTGCCACTTTGCAAAAAACAGCAAATAGCCATTCACCTGAGCTATGGAAATATTGGAGTGTTTAATATTCAAGCAAAAGCATTTTTTAATAAGTAACTTTTATTAAACATTTGCTATAGGCTATGTTTTATAATCTTTTATACTGAAGTTTAGTTGATATACACTATTACATAAGTTACAGATATTTAATACTCAGAATTTTTAAAGATAATACTCCATTTATAGTTATTATGAAATACAGGCTGTCTTCCCTGTGTTGTACAATATATCCTTGTGGCTGACGTTATCCATTACAGTTTGTACCTCTTAATCCCTTACTCCTGTATTGTCCCTTCTCCCTTTCCTCCCATCTACTGGTGACCACTAATTTGTTCTCTATATCTATGAATATGTTTCTTTTTTGCTATATTCACTAATTTGCTGTACTTTTTAGATTCCACATATAAGTGGTATCATACAGTGTTTATCTTTCTTTCTGATTTATTTCACTAAGCCTAAAGACTTCCAAGTTTGCCATTGTTGCAAATGGCAAATTAAAAAGTTATAGCTTTCCCAATGGCTCAGTGGGTAAAGAATCAACCTGCTATGCAGGAGATGCAGTTCAATCCCTAGATCAGAAAGACCCCCGGAAGGTAGAAATGGCAACCCACCCTGGTATTCTTGCCTGGGAAATCCCATGGATAGAGCAGGCTGGCACGCTACAGTCCCTGGTGTCACAAATAGTTGGACACGACTCAGTGACTAAGCACATGTGCACACAACAGATACTCAGAAACTATTGAATAAAATCCAACACTTATTACAGATTATTTAAAAATCTGGCAACAGAAATATACTCTTATAATAGCATTAGAAAAATGCTTTATGCGAAGCCAGGAGCAAGTATCATTTTTTAATGATAAAACACTACAAATGTGTGCCAGATTCTGTCAGATTTTTCCCTATCACTTCTGTTTATCAATCCTATTTTAGCAATAGGATCCACAAAGTTTTACTTAGTTACACAGAAAAAGAAAAGAAACTAAGTTAACATTTTGTGTAATATGATTGTAGAACTTCATACTCCACAGGATGATTGAGAACTATTAATACTATAAGTTCTTTTACTATGAGAAAAAAACTAAAATGATTGTATAAAATATTAATAAGACTTTATACTGGAATCTGCAGGTTTATTAACAGATCACTGTAGTTAAAAAAAAAACAATACCTAGGAAAATAAAATTAAATGTCTAGGAAACTACATCAAAATGAAAAAAGAAATGCAACATTATTTAGGAATAAAAAGTTACATGAGAGCATGCTCCTAAGTGTAAGTGATATTAATATATCAGTTGAGTTCAGTTCAGTGGCTCAGTCATATCCGACTCTCCGCGACCCCATGAATCACAGCATGCCAGGCCTCCCTGTCCATCACCAACTCCTGGAGTTCACTCAAACTCATGTCCATTGAGTCGGTGATGCCATCCAGCCATTTCATTCTCTGTCGTCCCCTTCTCCTCCCACCCCCAATCTTTCCCAGCATCAGAGTCTTTTCCAGTGAGTCAACTCGTTGCATGAGGTGGCCAGAGTATTGGAGTTTGAGCTTTAGCATCAGTCCTTCCAATGAACAACCAGGATTGATCTCCTTTAGAATGGACTGGTTGGATTTCCTTGCAGTCCAAGGGACTCTCAAGAGTCTTCTCCAGCAGCACAGTTCAAAAGCATCAATTCTTCAGCGATCAGCTTTCTTCACAGTCCAACTCTCACATCCATACATGACCACTGGAAAAATCATAGCCTTGACTAGACGGACCTTGGTTGGCAAAGTAATGTCTCTGCTTTTTAATATGCTATCTAGGTTGGTCATCGGAGAAGGCAATGGCAAGCCACTCCAGTACTCTTGCCTAGAAAATCCCATGGATGGAGGAGCCTGGTAGGCTGCAGTCCGTGGGGTCCCTGGGGGTCGGACACGACTGAGCAACTTCACTTTCACACACTGGAGAAGGAAAGGGCACCCCACTCCAGTGTTCTTGCCTGGAGAGTCCCAGGGATGGGGGAGCCTGGTGGGCTTCCATCTATGGGGTCACACAGAGTCGGACACGACTGAAGTGACTTAGTAGTAGTAGTAGGTTGGTCATAACTTTCCTTCCAAGGAGTAAGCGTCTTTTAATTTCATGGCAGCAATCAGCATCCACAGTGATTTTGGAGCCCAAAAAAATAAAGTCTGACACTGTTTCCACTGTTTCCCATCTATTTCCCATGAAATGATGGGACCAGATGCCATGATCTTTGTTTTCTGAATGTTGAGCTTCAAACCAACCTTTTCACTCTCCTCTTTCACTTTCATCAAGAGGCTTTTGAGTTCCTCTTCACTTTCTGCCATAAGGGTGGTGTCATCTGTATATCTGAGGTTATTGATATTTCTCCCAGCAATCGTGATTCCAGCTTGTGCTTCTTCTGCATATAAGTTAAATAAGCAGGGTGGCAATATACAAGCTTGACGTACTCCTTTTCCTATTTGCAACTAGTCTTTTGTTCCATGTCCACTTCTAACTGTTGCTTCCTGACCTGCACACAGGTTTCTCAAGAGGCAGGTCAGGTGGTGTGGTATGCCCAGCTCTTTCAGAATGTTCCACAGTTTATTGTGATCCACACAGTCAAAGGCTTTGGAATAGTCAATGAAGCAGAAATAGATGTTTTTCTGGAACCATCTTGCTTTCTCCATGTTCCAGTGGATGTTGGCAATTTGATCTCTTGTGCCTCTGCCTTTTCTAAAACCTGCTTGAACATCTGGAAGTTCATGGTTCACATATTGCTGAAGCCTGGCTTGGAGAATTTTGATCATGACTTTACTAGCATGTGAGATGAGTGCAATTGTGTGGTAGTTTGAGCATTCTTCGGCATTGCCTTTCTTTGGGATTGGGATGAAGACTGATCTTTTCCAGTCCTGTGGCCACTGCTGAGTTTTCCAAATTTGCTGGCATATTGAGTGTTTGCAATGACCCTGTGGCACTAATATAGCAATGAGTTAGCAAAACAGAAGGATCAAATAAAGGGTCCTGAAGTGGATAAAATCTCATGAAAACTGGCATAATTAGTATATATTAGATATGGGGTTTCAAGTCTGTTAGAAAGACTACTTATGAGTATGATTATATGTATCTTATTGATATCTAGAAGCACACTGTGCATTAGATAGTAACTCTACCTGCCACTTACGTAGAAAACATTCTTTCCTAACACAAAACTTGCATTTTAAATTAAACGAAGCACTGTTGATGTACAATTTTTGAAAATTGTTTTGGAGTCTAATCTACTGATCTGTCCCCTGACTGAATGTCATATCCATTCTTCCTTCTAGAGTGTGTCCTACTCTGCCTGCTCCCTTTCTGGCCCTGAAAAGTGCCACTTACCAGTTTTCTGTAGCTTTTTTTTTTTTTTCCTGAAAATTTTAAGAGTCTATTGAGTCCTTTTTCTTCAGGATTTAAACTCCTGCATATCTGGAAGATGAGGTGTAAGAACATCTCACAATATAAACATACTCAGGTATCTTTCATTGTAAAGCAAACAAATAAACCAACAACCAAAATACTTCTTCTCGTAGTCCATTCACCCTCCCCCTTTAAATAACGCCCCTCTTCTCTGATCCCCTACAAAGCTAATCACTTTGAGAAGACCATTTAAACAAGTGGTTACAAATTGAAAAAAAAAAATTTGAAAGAGACTGGTTCAATGAGTTATCAACCAATTTTGTTAAGTGTATTAAAAAACAATTTGTCAGCAAAACAAGTGACATTGTCTGATTGTAAATCCCCTTTACAAAGCTGGTTGATGTGAAAACTACATAAAAAGTAGCCACTTGGTAGAGTCACTATTAGTAGGGGCAAGTAACAATGAGCAGATCCAGAAGTTTTGTAAAAACTATGAATTCAGGGATTAATTGGGACAAAAATGCAGGGACAACCACCTGAAGACCACTGTGGAAAGCCAGAGCAAAAGACCTATTACCATGATTTGGGTCCCTTCAAAAGGACAAAAAAAAAAAAAAACTGAAATATGAGAGGAAAAAAATGTTCTCCCATGGTGGTCTAAAAGCTTACACTGTACGATTTCTATTATTTTAAATTATTTAAAGTGTGTTTTATGGCCTAGAATATGGTTTCCCTTAGTGAATGTTCCATATGAACATGAGAAGATTGGATGGTCTGCTATTTCTGGAATGTATTCTATACGTATAATTTATATTTATTCGCTTGATGGTTGGTGAATTCAATAATTTCTCTACTGATTTTCTGCCTGCTGGGTCTGTACATTATGGAGGTGCTGAAATCTCTAATAATGGATTCATCTACTTCACTTTTCTGTTCTATCCATTTTTGCCTTATATATTATGGTGTTAAGTTGTTGGATATATATGTTTTAAGGATTTTTAAATAAATATAAATGTATAATTATATATTTTAATTTTTATATAATTTTTAAAAATTATACTCTCTTTATCCGTTCCGCTCCGTCGCTCAGTCGTGTCCGACTCTTTGCGACCCCCTGGACTGTATCCTACCAGGCTTCTCCGTCCATGGGATTCTCCAGGCAAGAATACTGGAGTGGGTTACCGTTTTCTTCTCCAGGGGATCTTCCTGACCCAGGGATCGAACCCGGGTCTCCCGCATTGGAGGCAGACGCTTTAACCTCTGAGCCACCAGGGAAGTCCCTATACTCTCTTTATAGTGACTTTGAAATATTGGCTATATTCTCCATTTATCAACGTATAATAATGTTCTTTAACCTTGACATTTTTCTTTGCTCTAGAATTGTTGTCTATAATTAATATAACTTTCTCAGCTTTCTTTTTGATTACTGTTAATGTGGTAGATTTTTCTCCATTCCTTTACTTTCCATTTTTATGTGTCTTTATTTTGAAAGTGCGTTTCTTCTGAACAACATGCAGTTGTATCTTGTTTTATAATCTACTCAAACATCTGTTTTTAAAGTTGTTTTATTATTGGTTAAAGCGATTCTTAATGTATTTGGATGAGTATATGTTATATTATCACTGTTTTTGACTTGTTATGTTGTTCTTTCTATTTTTTCCTTTCTTGTTCTTTTCCAGTCTTTTTCTCCCTTCTCTGATTTTAACTGAGCAATTCGTATGATTGCATTTTCTCCTTCTTAACATATGAATTATACTTCTTTAAAAAATGTTTTCGTGATTGTCATATAATTTGCAATATATTTATATAACTAACAAAAGTCCACTTGCAAACAACACTATAACATATCTCAGGTACTGTAAGTAACATTAATAGCAAAGTATTACAAATCCGTCCCTCCCAACTTTTGTATTATTGCTGTCCTCCATAGAACACTGAATACATTGTCACTATTATTTTTAAAACATATTATATATTAGATCAATTAATAAGAAAAACAAATATGTGTTTGATCTTTACATATTCTTTCTCTAATGCTTTCATTTTCTTCAGCGCTCAGCTTTCTTTATGGTCCAACCCTCATATCCATACATAACTACCGGAAAAATCCATAGGCTTGACTAGACTGACCTTTGTTGTCAAAGTAATGTCTCTGTTTCTTAATGTGCTGTCCAGGTTTGTCATAACTTTTCTTCCAAGGAACAAGCAACTTTTAATTTCATGGCTGCAGTCACCATCTGCAGTGATTTTCTCTCAACACTTTAAATACTCCTCTCTACTCTCTTCTTGTTTGCATGGTTTCTGAGAAGTATCTTGTAATTCTTATCATTGCTCTTCAATAGCTAAAATTTTATTTCCTCTGCTTTCAAGTGTGTAATTTTTAATCTTTGAATTTCTGTTATTTAAATTTGATATGCCTAGGTATTTTTTTTTTTTTTTGCATTTATCCTTCTTGATATTTTATGAGCTTTCTAGATCTGTGGTTTGGTATTTGACATTCATTTAGGGAAATTCTCAATCATTTTCACTTAAAATATTTCTTCTCTTCCTTTCTTTTTTTCTCCTTCTGGTGTTATGTTTACATATATGTTACACCTTTTTAGTTGTCCCATCGTTCTTAAATTACTTTTTTAGTATTTTTTTTTTCAGTTTTAGAAGTTTCTACTGACATGTCATTAACCTGATTTTTTTTCCCTCAGCCATGTCCATATCATGACATATCAAAGGCATTCCTCATTTCTATTACACTGTTTTTGATCTCAAGCATTTCTTTTAATTTTTTCTTTGATTTTGCATCTCTTTGCTTACATTGGCCATCTGTTCTTACATGCTGTCTACTTTATCCATTAGAGCCCTTAGCGTGCTAATCACAGCTTTATATCCTCCATCTGTAAATTCCAACAAGCCTGGCATATCTGAGTCTGGCTCTGATGTTCACTTTGTCTCTACATTCTGTTTTTTTGCCTTTTAGTTTGCCTTGTAACTTTTGTTTGGAAACTGAATATGATGTATGAGGTGAAAGGAACTGAGGTAAGGAGGTCATTAGTGATGTTTTGGTAAGGATTGTGTGGGAAGGTAAACATTCTCTCATCCCATGATTAGGTCTCAGTCTTTTTGTGAGCCTGTGTCTCTGAGCTGTGATGTTTAAAGTGTCTCTCAGTGGTTTTTTACAGCCTTAATTGGGACAAGTTGACTGAATAGGTTGAGAACTTTATATTTCCCTTTTCCATTGTATGAGGCTGGAATGGGTTGGAGCTAGGTGTTTCTCTGCCCACAGGTTGGTTAGGTTCTAGTAAATGCATTTCTCTTTAAGGCATGTCTTGTTTAGGTCAGAATAGTCTGTTCCAAAATGCTTGTTCCCCTCTCCCCATGCCAAAAATGCAAAGGAATTTTTCTTAACTCTTTACCATGAGAACCTGGTTGGAATCTGGAAGTAAAACTCACAAATAGGTGGAGATCCCTTTATGATTGGACTACTTGGAGTTTTTAACTTTCAGACTTATACATTCGAAGCTGTCAGCAATAGGCCTTATTACAATTTAGGTTTTTCTACTTTAGTACTGTTTCACATGGAGTTTTATGTTCATGGGTTTTCTTGTTTAGTCATTCAGTCATGTCCGATTCTTTTGCAACCCTATGGACTATAACCTGCAAGGCTCCTCTGTCCCTGGGATTTTCCAGGTAAGAATGCTAGAGTGGGTTACTATTTTCTTCTCCAGGGGATCTTCCCCATCCAGGGATTGAACCTATATCTCCTGCATTGGTAAGTAGATTGTTTACCAATGAGTCACAGGGAAGCCCATTCATGGGTTTATGCTCCCATAAATTATGATTCCCTGTAACCACCTATCCAATTTTAAAGACAGAAGTTTGCCCTGTGACCTAACTTCTCTGAAATATCTAAGAAGCATTGTTGATTTTTAGTTCGTTTAGCTTTTTTTCTTGCTGTTAGAATGAAGTGATGACGTACAAGTTTCTTAGAAACTAGATTGGAAAGTGGAAAAAGCTCTATTTTTTAAAAATAACACCTCCTCTTAATTTGCTAAGCATTTAAATCATGACTGTAAATTTATTGCTTTTGAATTATTTTTCTGCATCTATTGAAATAATTATGTGTTATTTCTTCTAATTTCTTCATATGATAAATTGCATTGCTTGCTTTTCAAAGGTTATATCAATCTTGCTATCTTAGGATAAATCCTACTTGCTCAAAATACATTTGGATTTCAAGCACTAACAATTTGTTAGGGAATTTTAGCTTTATATTCATGAGAAATATTGGTCAATTTTTTCTGCAATGTCTTTTCTGATTGTTTCGCTGGACTCACAAACAAGGAGGGCAGTGATCCCTCCTCTTCTTTTTCAAAAATACTTACATAAGATTCAAGTTATTTCTTCTTTAAATGTGCTCTTTTAGCAGAGGAGTTAATAAGAAATTTCATTTCTTTTTTAGAATTAGGGCTATTCAGATTGCAGCCTTTTCTTCTTGTGTTAATTTTGGTAGGTTACATTTTTAAATAAATGTTTCCATTTCATATAAATTGCCATATGTGTTATAAAAGTTTAAATGTGATCTCTTGTTATGCTTTCAATCACTGTAAAATCTGTGTTGATAAATCCTTTCGAAGCCTGATAATGGTAATTTTTTGTTTTCTCTCATTTTTATAATCAATCTAGCTACAGATATACAAATTTTATTAATCTTTTTCTTCTGTTAATTTTCTCTGTTCCTGTTATATATTTCTGTTGCTGCTATTAATTTCTTCACTTACTTATTTCCACTTACTTCAAGTTTAATTTGATTTTGTCAAACTGAAGCCTTAGATCATTAATTTAGGTCTTCCCTAGCATAATCATTGGAGTTGTATATTTCTGAATAAATGCTGATTCACTTTTATCTCTTACTATTTGATTTATAGGCCATATATTCTTTATGAATGTATTACTTAATTTTATTTTCATTATTAGTGGATTTTATTAAGGGCTTCCCAGGTGGCACTGTGGTAAAGAAACTGCCTGCCAGTGCAGGAGATGTAAGAGACATGGGTTCACTCCCTGGGTTGGGGAGACCCTCTGCAGAAGGAAATGGCAACCCACTGCAGTATTCTTGCCTGGAAAATTCCATGGACAGAGGAACCTGGCAGGCTACAGTCCAAGGGGGTCACAGAGTCAGACATGACTGAGCATGCACACAAACATTATGATTACTTGTGAGTTTTACTAGGGAATTATTATTAGTGATTTTTGGTTTAATTCCACTGTACTCAGAAATTATATACTGTATGACTTTGATCTATTTAAATATATTGATGCTTGTCTTTAAACTCCAACTTATTGTTATCAGTTTTAATTTTGCTTTGTCTGTTTATAATTTTAAAGTTAGTTTACATTCCTAATTTGAGTAAGTCTGTTACCAACCTCAGGATATAGTTACAGAATTAATTTGCAAAACTAATTTTAACTAATTTTAAAATTTGCAAAAAAAATTTTAACTCAATGTTTTTGGCATTGTGCTTTGTACCATTTATTAAATAAAAATTAAAAAAAATAATTTGCAAAACTAATACCCAAGTCATAAAAGAAGTCACATAATACTTGATAGAAGAATACTGTCCCTTAAGGTGGTAGGGAGAATGGGAATGGGGAATGGAGACTTACTGTTTAATGGGGACAAAGTTTTAGTTTCAGAGAGTGAAAAATCCTGAAGATGGATAATGGTGAGAGTTCACAATAATGTGAATGTACCTAGTGCCACTGAAATACATAGTTAAATATGGTTAAAATAGTATGCTTTATATTACATGACTTTTACCACAATAAAGGCACATTAAAAATTCTAGAAAGAAGACGACTGTCCCACTGATACTTCATTCAGATTTTGATTCTCCTTCTACTGGTACTGTTTCTGAAATATCAAGTTGTAATTTTGTTATTGTCTAAATTAGCATGGGGTAGTGACTTTTTCATACAGAAAAAATTCATTTTAGCTACCAGAATATCTTGAAGTGTGAATGTTCTTGACACTCAACATGTCCTCCTATATCTAGATGAGCCATTTAGTACACCTACACATCCCATACATACTCCATGAAACCCAAGATGCTATTCTGAAACCAGCCTCAGGAAGTGAAGAAAATGTTGCACACTATTATTTAATAGCCTGGAGAAGTTTCTCCAACAGTGACAGGTGAAAATAATTCTGGGATGGATATAAATCAAATTATTGTATATTGCCTAGCTTTTCTTCAATGCATTGCCAGCTCTTAACTTGCAGTCATGTTGACAAGACCCTTTAGTCAAATTGATTTCTGAAGAAGTGTGTTTTTTATTAAAAGACCATTCAACTGACCTTTGTTTCCAATTACTAAAGGCCAAGATTTGGGGACATGCAAGAGAAAAATTGCAATATCAGAAAACCACTGAGCAATGCAAGAAGTGCTGAAATATGGTACAGAGCTGTAGGAATTGGAGACAAATATTTACTAATATACAAATCTAATTTTCACTCCTAAGGTATTTGTCCTTGTACCCTACACATTTTCTTCATGGCTCTCATCAAAGTTTGCAATCATGTATATGTATTCGTATGTGCGTATTGTATGTATGTCCCTTCTAGGCTATATATGCTAAGAAGAGCAGATCCCGGATTTATCACCTCTGACCTATCTAGAACTAGTTGAGCACCTAACACATATTAGACAGTAAAATACTTTTTGAAATTACACGTCAGTAATTTCCCTATCTAGTAGCTAGCCTCACTGTAGAATACATTTTCTGAAAGAAATTCTAATATTTTCTAAAAAGGCAGACTACATTGTCCAGAGACCACCATTCCAAAAAGGAGAAACCTGGCCAAGGAGGAGAACACAGAGAATAGTTGTGATTATAGGAAAGTTGGAATGTTTTAATAATATATTGCAATGATAAGGAAATAAGGAGAGGTATCTGTCAGCAGGAACCTTTGATACTTTAGTTTTAAAAACATTAATCTTCCTAATATTAATATATTAATATCCAATATATTGGATATATAAGTATAAAGGAAATATCAATAAGGATGAGGAATTTGAATTGTAGGTAGAGCTGGGAATAGTATCAGCACTGCAGTCGCATTTTTATAAGAAATGAAAGTGGCTCAGTCAGGTCCGACTCTTTGCGACCTCATGGTCTATATAGTCCATGCAATTCTCCAGGCCAGAGCACTGGAGTGGGCAGCCTTTCCCTTCTCCAGGGGATTTTCTCAACCCAGGGTTTGAACCCAGGTCTTCTGCATTGCAGGCAGACTCCTGACCAGCTGAGCCACAAGGGAAGCCCAAGAATACTGGAGTGGTTAGCCTATCCCCTTCTCCAGTAGATCTTCCTCACCCAGGAATTGAACTGGGGTCTCCTGCATTGCAGGTGGATTCTTTACCAACTGAGCTATCAGGGAAGCCCTTAACTATGGACTGTTGCAAATGTGAGCAAATGATCCAGCACTGAGAATGAGAACAGAAATAAATAAGATTGGTCGATCAATCGAACAATTGATCTTAGACTTGGTAAGTACTAAAAATTATAAAGCTTGAAAAGAAGACAAAGCAGTAAAGAAATTAAAGCTAGCGTTATTATTTTACTCATTTTCTGCCTCGATATTGTTAATGTTTTAGGTAAAGAAGTCAATTTATATCTCTGGAAATTTCTATTTCAGCTGGCAGTAAAATAAAAAGATCTTCCAAAATCAGGAATATGAAAGGTGAATATTTAAAGAAATCTGCAAGTCTTACTTTTCTTACTCTTCCTCCCCTCTCTATCACATAATTAGTTTTTATAGCATTAAGAAGATTGGTAGAAGAGGAAGCTTCTATAATCCTGAAAGACAAAAATATTTTACAAAATTTAGACTCCAGTGCAGTTTCCCTGCAAAACAAAACAAAACTACTTTTATCAGAGATTTGTTTGTATATGTGCATAAGTCTGTACTTTTTCACTTGTAATTTTCATATTTTTCTATGACCTGCAAGCTTCATATTTTCAAGAGTGTACTACAAATCAGAAGCATGAGAAATGCTTAGTTGGCTGAAGATTTGTTGCTCAAATGTGTCATTTTAGGAGTCTAAACTGCGTAAGTAGGAAAGTAAAAACTTTAGCAAAAGGAATCATGCAGACAGTAGCTATTTTCAGGTTCCATTTGTCAAACTGATGCAAAATTGTCACTACAAATAAATGCCTAAAAAAGAAGATACTTTAGTAAGTTTAGCAAGTCATTTCACTGTTCTGAGATGTCAACTCTAAAATCCCATGGCCTTAGGAGTCATTGAGAAATATGCTTAGGGGTGAAAAAAATGCTTAAAATATTTCTACTCTGTGACATTGGAAGGGTGTCAAACTTTCAGATAACAAATAATGAAAAGTTTAATCACACTCATTCAGAAAGGTGCATTCTTTGAATTCTCTCCAAAAGTCACTTTAATCAAACTGGGGATTAGAAATACTAAATTTAGTTGAAATACAAACTTCATAATGAAAGTTCTGTGGACCAAGACTCATTCAGGTGACATGAAAATTTGAAGGACATCTTAAAGGGATAATAAAGCATTGTTGAAAGAGTTCTATATTTAAGCTGCACACAGATTTTTATTTGTATTTAAGGATACATGTATTTACTCTGAAGAATTAAGATTACAAAGAATAGTTTTGATGAGAATTGCTTTTGATTCATCTTGCATTATAACAACTTAGTACAAATAATGCATGCACTTAAGAAAAATAAGGGTTTTCCTCTATAATTCTGACACCTGCCTATTTTACCTTCCCCCATAGTATCAAACTCTTAATGACAATCACTGCAATTGCTGACAAATCAACTTAAAGAAATATACTCCAGCATTATCCTTATCAACAGTTACAGGAACAGTACAGAAAATCTGTCACTTGGTAGTTTCAAGGAGTTTGGATTCACAGGCAAGATAGAAGCAGGTTTGCAAAGTCAAAATAATAAGACTGATGAGAGCTGCTATTATAAAAATAATGGAATAAAGAAGAGAAGAATATCTAATTTTGTAAATGTCTATTTGCTGTTAGTAGCATTTTTATATATACCCAAATAATAGATGGAGAATCCCGGGGATGGGGGAGCCTTGGTGGGCAGCCGCCTATGGGGTCACACAGAGTCGGACACAACTGAAGTGACGCAGCAGCGGCAGCAAATAATAGATGGTCATTGTAAAACTTTTGGAAACTAAAAACTATGTAAAGAAGAGTATTCTAAAATCATATGTAATTCTATTATTTAATATTTGAAGATTCTTTTCAGATGTTCTGTATAGTTGGTAGCATATTATATATACAATTCTATATACTTTTTTTTAATGTCATGAATATGTACATGTTCGCAAAATCACTTTCTTGTTACTATAATCCCAATGACCCAACAGTTAATCAACCATAAATGACCTATATTATATATAAAGAATAGTAATTTAAACCAAAGGAAGTATTTTGATATGATTTCCTGAGCCTCATTACTTTTTATTCTGTTAGTGAAAGTACTTATTTTCTTTGGTATGAAGTAGTTAAAGATTAGAATGAGAGTTAAATCAGTCAATTGTGCTTATCTCCAGCTTAACTGCTGAAACATTTATAAACTCTTTAAGCTCAGAATTGTATGAAATAGAATTTGAGCAAATTTCCAGCTTCTATTGACTTCTAATAGACACTGTCATCTTTTATTAAGTGTTTTCTCTACTCCGTCTTAGACACCATTCCTCAAGGAGGCTTCAAGATAAATGCACATTAACTTCACACTGGCACACATTCAAATGATTTAGGAGGAATTTACTTAACTGAATTGTGATTCAGAGTCTTTACAATGAAAATCATATTGCTAGAAAGTACTTTTAAAGCCTAGATCACAGCATCTGGAAGGTCACACTCTAATAACAGAAAACAGATACACCAACCAAATGCTCATGAAGATATGGGGTGACAAAATGATACCTACTATATTTAGACATAAAGAAAATGAACTTTAAAAATGGTTCTATTTCTGAGCTCACAAATCCCTACCTGCTTGAGGGAAGGAAGTAGGTGGAAAAACAAGTGAATTTTAGTATAATTTAGTAAACCCAGTCCAAGATTCACCTAAACACTACTTTAAGGTAAATACTTCATTTTTTGTAAACTTGGATTTTCCTAAACTGTCTAGAACCTCTCTTGGATTATATTTAGGATGACATATGAATATGTTCAAAGATGGTGTGTGATTGAAGGGTTTTGATGATGCAGAGAAGAGGTTGAATCACCAAAGTGCCCTGGGGTTTGTTTTGTCTTGCCATTGATTTCTGTGTCAATACCCTGATTGCCGGTTGAGTCTTAAAAACCAGTCAATCTAACTCTTGCTCTCTCTCCCCTCTTCTCTTTCTCTGTCTCATTCTCTCTTCCTATCCAAAAGTAGCATTCAGGATTATTGTCTTGATGTAAAATCATAGGTTTAATGCACTCATCTCAATGCCATGTTCTCAGATTCAATAAATGTTCACAAATTCTGTACTTGAATGACTCAAACATAAATAGGGAAAAAAGAGTTTAGAAGATGGACAGTTTGATGTTTAGGAATGTGTGTTCCATGGAAGCAGGACTTAATCTATGCATTTATCCCGGGTATTTTCCTGACAACTCTTGCACCAAGACTTTGAGATCTCTCTGCTTTCCCTAGACTACTCATCACCACTTGGGGAGCTGTTTATTTGCCTCCACATCTCAAGTTGTTTCCTCTCAATAAGTTTTATAAGAGAGACAATATGTATAATGTTTAAAGAGCAGACCTTGGTCTCAGATAGCCCAGAGTTCAAGTACAATCATTAACACTGCCAGTAATTTTAGTTGAATAATTTTGGGAAAGTTACTCAACCTCTTTAGGCTAAGTTTTCTCCCATTCAGAAACAGAAAACAATAATAGTTATCTCACAGGATTATTGAAACCATAAATGAGATGATAGTTTTAAAATATATATACAATGCACAGTTTAAGTCTTATAAACCCTCAAAATGTGGTAGATGTTTTAACTATTACTTTTGAAAAGTATTGTGATAACTAAGGTGTTCCTTAGGTCATACTTATATCAGTGAAGTAAATGATTGTATATTACTGAACCAAAGAATTGTAACTTTGGAAAATACAATGAAGTACTGTAATGAGCTCATCCAAATAGGAACTTGGGTTATTGAGATCTTTCCTCTTTTCTCATGTAAGCATTTAATGCTGTTATGCCTCTGAGAACTGCTTTAACTTGTCATGAACATTTTTATAACACTGCATTTTTATTTTCAGTCAGTTTTTAATTGAATTATAATTGACATACAATATTATTCTAGTTTCAGGTGTATACCGCAGTGATTTGATGTTCTTATACTTTTGATCACTGTGATGTCTAGTTACCACACAGAATTATTATAATATTATTTACTATATTCCCTTTGTTTTATATTAAATCCCAGTTATTATTTTAGAGCTGGAAGTTTTCACTTCCTAAACCCCTTTACCTATACCACTTGTCTTCCTATCCCCTCCTTTCTGACAACCACTAGTCTTTGATTTGGTTTGTTTTTCCTGGTTTGTCCATTTGCTGTGATTTGTAGATTCCATAGAAGATTAACATCATAAAGTATTTGTTTTGACTCATTTCATTTACCGTAATACCCTCTAGGTCCATCTATGCAGTTGCACATGCAAGATTCAGTTATTTTTTATGGCTAACATTCTACTGTCTGTATGTACACAGCCATACACACATACTCACAGCTTCTTTATCCATTCATTATTGATGGAAAATTATGTTCCCCACTTAGCTCTACTTTTTAAAAAAATTTCATTTGAGTTTTCCTCTGTAATCCATGGGCTATTTAGAAGCATGTTTAATTTCCATATAATGTGAAGTTTGCCTGTTGTTTTTCTGTTATTTATTTCTAGTTTAATTTCATTATTGTCATTATTCTATAGTAATTTCATTACTATAGAGAATATACACCAAATGACAAATTCTTTTAAACTTGGTAAGGTTTGTTTTATAGACTAGAATCTGATCTGTCTTGGTGAATGATCGGCTCTTCTTTAGTGTTCTATATATGTTGATTGGATCCTGTTGATTGATTGTATTAATCAAATCTTCCTCTCAACTGTTGAGAGGAGACTATTGAAGTCTTCAGCTGTATGATTATGAATCTGTGTATTTTTCCTTTTAGATCTACAAGACTTTGCTTCACATATTTGAAGGCTTTATTCGGTGTGTAATATACTTAGGATCTGTATGCTTCCTGATGGTTTGATCTTTTTTGTCTTTACATTATATTCTTATCTCTTGTAACTTTATTGACTTTTAAATCTACTTAAAAGTCTACTTTAAGTCTACTTTGTTAGATATTGACATAGCCATTGCTGTTTTATTTATTAATGGTTGCATGATACATCTTCTTCCATCATTTTACTTTCAACATACTTATACATTTGAATTCAAAGTTAATTTCTTTTAAGTAGCATATAATTGAGTCATTCTATAAGTTCACTCTGGAAGTCTCTTTTCTTTAAATTGGTATCTTTAAACCTTTTGCTTTCCAAGTAATTATTTATATATTATCACTTAAATCTGACATTTTATTACTTTTGAATCATAAACATACATTATCTGCCAAACCTTGGTATTTGTATATGGAGATAAGTGAATGGAAAACAAGTATGAGTTCACATTATGTGGTCAGAAATTTAAAAGAAAAATTTTTCAAAGAAATAGTTTAATAATTTCCCATAGCTGATGAAGGGCTTCCCTGGTGGCTCAGCTGGTAAAGAATCTGCCTGCAATGCAGGAGACCTGGGTTCAATCCCTGGGTTGGGAAAATCCCCTGGAGAAGGGAAAGGTTACCCACTCCAGTATTCTGGCCTGGAGAATTCCATGGACTGTATAGTCCACGGGGTCGCAAAATGTCGGACACCACTGAGCGACTTTCACTTTGATAGCTGATGAAAACATGAGTCTTCATATTGAAATGATTTGGTGAGTTATAAATGGATGACTTAAAAAATTCTATCATAAATATATTTTCATTGTATTTTATAATCACAAGGATTAAGGAAATATCCTAGTAACTCCCAGAAAGCAAAACCAATATAACAAAAATGAATGATAATTAGACAAGTATCATATTTTTCAACAACAAAATTGGATATTAGAAGACAACTGAAGACATCGCCAAATTTCTCAGGGAAAATTATTTTCATTCTGGAATATTTCACTCAGCAACAGTATTGTCCAAATGTGAAGACAAATATATTTCAGATATAAGATGACTCAGAAGGTTGATCTCTTGCTCAATACACCTGAAGAAGTTTATTGAAACAGAATACAAATTAAACGAAGAAGAAAATAGAAGACACAGGATAAACTAAGCACTATTTCTTATTGTGAAGAATAGTCTTAAGAATATTCAATAGTATTGTTATTCTTATTCCTTCTTATTGGAAGGAAATTTGACATGATTATAGCCTCCAGATAACCAACTTTAACGCAAATTTGAAGTAAACAGAAGATAAATATCACCATCACTGCCAAGAAGCTGCACAGAAAAGGGACTCTCACTTACTACTTATGGCAGAAAGTGAGGAGGAACTAAAAAGCCTCTTGATGAAAGTGAAAGAGGAGAGTGAAAAGGTTGGCTTGAAGCTCAACATTCAGAAAACAAAGATCATGGCATCTGGTCCCATCACTTCATGGGAAATAGATGGGGAAACAGTGGAAACAGTGTCAGACTTTATTTTTTGGGGCTCCAAAATCACTGCAAATGCTGATTGCAGCCATGAAATTAAAAGATGCTTACTCCTTGGAAGGAAAGTTATGACCAACCTTCATAGCATATTAAAAAGCAGAGACATTACTTTGCCAACCAAGGTCCGTCTAGTCAAGGCTATGGTTTTTCCCGTGGTCATGTATGGATGTGAGAGTTGGACTGTGAAGAAAGCTGATCGCTGAAGAATTGATGCTTTTGAACTGTGCTGCTGGAGAAGACTCTTGAGAGTCCCTTGTACTGCAAGGAGATCTAACCAGTCCATTCTAAAGGATATCAATCCTGGTTGTTCATTGGAAGGACTGATGCTAAAGCTGAAACTGCAATACTTTGGCCACCTCATGCAACGAGTTGACTCACTGGAAAAGACTCTGATGCTGGGAAAGGTTGGGGGCGGGAGGAGAAGGAGACGACAGAGATTGAGATGGCTGGATGGCATCACCGACTCTGTGGACATGAGTTTGAGTGAACTCCGGGAGTTGATGATGGCCAGGGAGGCCTGGCATGCTGTGATTCATGGGGTCGCGGAGAGTCACGACTGAGCGACTGAACTGAACTGAACTGAACTGGAGAGCCTAGGTAATTCTTACCACTATTGCAGCACTATTTTATCTCAAATAGTTAATGTTTCTTCCTATCAGCAGGCAAACACTTCTCCCTTGGGAAAATACTTTTGGGATCATCTTGATGTTGAGTCTAGAAACACTGCCCTATCTTCCTAAAATGGAAACACTCTATATTGTTAGAGGATGACCTTAGAGATTCAGAAGTCTTTTATACATCTGTTGTAAGAGTGAGTGTCTAATGTAATGATTAAACAATTTATCAGATATCAAGTTAAAACACACATACACTCAACAGATGCTTGAAAATAATCCCAATAGATTGAAAGATTACATTTAAAAGTTTCCTGTTTATTTGCCATGCCAGAAAACTTATTCTTTTCCACTGAAAATAAAGACAAGTTCATTAGGAGATTTCTCCCAGGATAGTTTTCATACATTAATCAAACAGCAGATAGAAATTCATTGAACTCCAGTCTTTAAATGTTCTCGTACACCCTCTCTGGCAGCTAAAACATCTCTTATCGTATCACATGACTTTTGATTTCAAACATTGTACCAAATTTTTAACATTTTGTGTAGCATGACTTAAATTAGACAATAAAGGTTGTTTGCTATTCCTTTGTTACTTGCTTACTAAATAGTTTTGAGGGCATAGGAAAGTTCTATCCTGAACAATTCTTTCAATGTGTAGTAGAATGCTTGGAGAAACCACTTGAGACTGAGGGTTTCTGGAGGGGCTACCTATTGTACAACTTCTAAAAAGTTTAATGTATTAGTTGTAGAGGCATTTTCCAGAATAGAGCCGCATGTCACTCCCCCAAGTGAAGCTTTAGCTGTGCTGCACTCAAAGCTAATGTAGGTGATAACAGTTACATCACATTGTATTGAAAATACTTTTAGGCACTTAAGGGCCGTTAGTTTATAACTGGGCAACAGGGATGACACAGTGATGCAAGTGCTTATGGGAGTTGCACTTCACGGAGAGTAGGTATTTAGTTTAGACGTGATGTATATAAACAACCTCTTTTGTGGGTTATCAATAGAAAGAGTAAAATTAGAGCTTGCAAGATAGAAGCTGTATTTAGTCTAAAAACAGATATGTATGTCTCTCTTTTCATATATGGGTCATTTAATACTTTTCAATTTTTCTGTTTCATTTTTCCAAAGAAATGAAGACATTGGCAGGTACTACTTCTGCCTTAAATTAAATCATTGGAAAGATTTCTATTTGCTTTCCAAAAATAAGATTTTAAAATGTTTCCATTGTATTCTATATGCATAAGTTTTATTTTTGAATCTAGATTGTCAATTGTTTCTAAGCAATAAAAATAAGAACTGCAATTTATAGCATTTAGTATAATATGATGATAGCTACTAAAGTTACCTATCTGCCAAATTTAAGGCCCATTTATTACATGAAAGTAATGAGGTCTGTGGATATCTAAAATTACAAACCATTTTTCAGTAAAAGTACCTATGAAAGATTATTAAAAATGACATTTGTAGCAGACAAAGTCAGGACTTATCCAAATTTCCTTGAGCTTCTTTTACCATTTCTATACATGCTACCCTCAAATTTGATGTGCTTTTATTACCAAAGGCATTTTTATTTCTGAGTAACATTCTAGGGCATATATATACTAGTTTTTTAAATCATTCAATTGTTGAAGGATATCTGGGGTGATTCTAATTTTCAGTTATTACAAATAAACCTGCTGTCAACATTAATGCATAAGTTTTGTGTGAATACAAGTTTTCATTTATCTGGGATAAATGCCCCAGAGTTCAGTTGCTGGGTCTTCCTATAGTTGTATATGTCAGGCAATGGATGAATAAACTGGGATGTATTTATGTAATGGGAAACTGCTCAAGAATATAAAGGAACAGATAAGAATGGAAGAAGAAAAAAAAAAACGATCTCCTAAATGTATGCATTGTGTGACTCCATTTATTTGATGTTATAAAATGACACAAATTTACAGTGATGAGGAAAAGATGAGCAGTTGTCAGATGGGGTTGTTCTGAGGAGATAACTATAAGGGGTAAAATGGAATATTTTGGAGCGATGGAAGAGTGCTATATTTTGATTGTGGTGTTGGTTACATGCTATATGTCTGTCACAACTATATGTCTGTGGTGTTGGTTACATGACTGTATGTCTTATACACTATGAGGGATGAACTTTATATAATTAATCATTAAAAAATAAAGGAGAGTGTTATATATCAATAATAATTAAAAAATATAGGAGAATATTACTGAAGTTTTGATACTCTACCTGAAAACTTTAGGTTAAAATCTAGGCAATGGCATTTTCATCTCTTATTTTGAAATAATTATAAATTTACAGGAAGCTGCAAAACAGAAAATACCCAGGGTGGTCCTGTGTGCTCTTCATGCAGTTTCCACCAATGGCAACATCTTGCATCACTGTTTGTACGTTGTTGCTCAGTTGTGTCGCCTCTTTGTGACCCAATAGACTATAGCCCGCCAAGCTCCTCTGTCCATAGGATTTTCCAGGCAAGAATATGGGAGTGGGTTGCCATTCCCTTTTCCAGGGGGTCTTCCCAATCCAAGGATTGAACGCAGGTCTCTGACACTACAGGCAGATTGTTTACATCTGAGCCACCAGGAAGTTGCACAATTCTTAAAGCTATTCAGATTTTGCCAGCTTTATATGCACTTTTGTGTGTGTATGTGTATGTGTGCAGTTCTATGCAGTTCACACAGTGTCACAGGTGTTGATTTGATGTTGATGTGATCACCACCACAATCAAAAGCAAAGCTCTTCCATCATCTCTAGATCCACTGTGGCACCCCTCCATAGTTATTACTTCTTCCCCCTCATCCTTAACATCTAGTAGCTACTAATCTGTTGTCTGTCTCTGTATGTTTAAGAATGTTACATAAATGGAAGTAAAGTACATGAAAATGACTTTTGAAAAAAATGCTCTCAACCCAGAAATAAATCCATGCACCAGCACCAGTTAATCTTCAACAAAGGAGGCAAGAATATACCACAGAGAAAAGACAATCTCTTTAGCAAGTGGTGTTGAAAAAACTGGACAGCTGCATGTAAATCAATGAAGTTAGAATACTCTGTTATACCACACCGGATAAGGCAATGGCAACCCACTCCAGTACTCTTGCCTGGAAAATCCCATGGACGGAGAAGCCTGGTAGGCTGCAGTCCATGGGGTCGCACAGAGTTGGACACGACTGAAGCAACATAGCAGCAGCAGCAGCTTATACCACACACAAAAATAAACCCAAAAATGACTTAAAGAGTTAAATAAAAGACATTATACCATAAAACTTCTAGAAGAGAACATAGGCAAAACATTCTCTAACATAAATTGTAGCAATGTTTTCTTAGGTCAGTCTTTCAAGGCAACAGAAGTAAAAGCAAAAATAAACAAAGGGATCTAACCAAACTTATAATCTTTTGCATATCAAAGGAAACCATAAACAAACAAAAAGACCATCTATGGAGTAGGGAGAAAATACTTCCAAATGATGTAACCAACACGAGATTAATTTCCAAAATATAGAAACAGTTCATACAGCTCAATATCAAAAACCCCCAAACAACCCAATCAAAAAGTGGACAGAAGTTATAAACAGACATTTCTTCAAAGAAGATATACAGATGGCCAATAGACACATGAAAAGATGCTCAACTTTGCTAATTATTAAAGAAGTGCAAGGCAAAACTAAAATGAAATATCACCTCACTTTGGTCAGAATGGCCATCATTTGAAAGTCTACAAATAATAAATTCTGGAGATGGTGTGGAGAAAGGGGATTCCTCCTCTATTGTTTGTGGGAACGTGGATCAGTATAGCCACTATGGAAAACAGTATGGAGGTTCCTTAAAAAACTGAAAAAAGAGATGTGATCCAACAATCCCACTCCTGGTCGTGTATCTAGAAGATAGTCTAATTTGAAAAAATACATGCACTCCAATGTTCAGAGCAGGACTATTTACAACAGCCAAGACATGGAAGCAACCTAAATGTCTTTTGACAGAGGAATGGATAAAGAAGCTGTGGCATGTAAATATAATGGACTACTACTTAGCCATAAAAAGAATGAAATAATGCCATATGGAGCAACATGGATACAGTTAGAGATTATCATGTTAAGCGACCTCATACCCAGAAAGAGAAAGAGAGGTATCACATACTATCAGTTATATGTGAAATCTAAAACATGATACAAGTGAACTTATTTACAAAACAGAAATGGACTTACAGACACAGAAGACAAACTTATGGTTCAGTTCAGTTCAGTCGCTCAGTCGTGTCCGACTCTCCGCGACCCCATGAATCACAGCACGCCAGGCCTCCCCAAGGAGGGGTAAATTAGGAGCTTGAGATTTCCAGATACAAACTACTACATAGAAAATAGATAAACATCAAGGGCCTGTTTTATAGCACAGGGAACTACATTCAATACCCTGCTATAAGCCACAATGCAAAGAATATGAAAAATAATCACTTTGCTGTACATTAAAAGCAAATAACATTGTAAATCAACTAATCTTGCTCTCTTGTTAATGCTAATGTTCTGCCAAAATTTGAGAGCCCACGTAAATTCTAAACCTTCTCAATTTGTTTCCTATATTACATCATTACATTAAAAATATCTTCTTCTCAGGGCTGGGCTAGGGACATTAATAGTTTTAATTTACTCTAATTTACTCTATTGCATTTGGCCTTCAATTTTTCTGACTTCCCATTTGATATTCAGAGTACTAAGAGAACTTTTTCCTAAAGGAAATGGCATCTGCCATGCAATAGGGATTCAACATTCAATTTGAATAAACACACATCTTTGTTCACATTTCTAATTATTTATATTCTCAGAAGTATAATTTCTGGCTTAATAGATATATCTATTGAGCCAGTATGTGTGTGTGTGTATGTGTGTGTGTGTGTGTGTATTTAAAAACACCTGATTCATGTTACCAAAGAGGTCTTTATAAAGACTGGACCACATTTCACCCAGATCAAGAGTAAACTGGTAATGCATATCTCCTCTGACTGACTTTTCCTTCACCTACATTGTGAAAGATATATTTTTAATTGCTTTTGACCATATCAATTTTATAGCCAAGACTAATGCATTTTACTATTTTATCATTCATTTAGTCTCTATATCTAGCTTTTGAATTGTACATTTATGTCTTCACTTATTTATCTAATAGGACAATTTTAATTTTTAGAAGTATACAAGTATAGTTTATTTATGAAAGATGTTAATAACTTTCTTGCAATAGTGTAGTAAAATTACACCTTGTCCCCACTCCCAGTTAAGGTTTGATTCCCTTTTAATAAAATTATTTCATCAGTCAAAGCTTATAGACATACCATACATAAGCAAAGTACACTTTTAATAGAATTAAGGCATACTTATT
This sequence comes from Moschus berezovskii, assembly GCF_049115385.1. Lineage (NCBI taxonomy): Eukaryota > Metazoa > Chordata > Mammalia > Artiodactyla > Moschidae > Moschus > Moschus berezovskii. The sequence continues at coordinate 61,711,148 of NC_142477.1, forward strand.
AGCTACAACTCAAAGACACTATACCTGCCAGGATACGTAATCAAGAACAATAGAGAAATAAACATGAACTTAACTGACCCTGTTTTTAGTTAACATCAAAATGCACATGCATACATTTCCATACATGCACACACACAGCTTTTAAATAGTATATTTCCAATCAAAATTCAGTTCTTTCCCCGAGAGGTGGGAAAACTGCTATCATAAATGCAATATTATATGTTAATTTTTGTTTTTAAGGATAAAGGGGTAAAAGGATCTTTCACCCTTCTCAATTTATTAATCAATGGTAGTAGGATCAGTGTCTTAAAAAGATTAATAGCATCATGGTAGTTTTCTTTTTCAGTAGTAAAATATCCTACTCCAAGGGCAATGAGTTAAAATTGAAAGTTTTAAGAGATAAGATCCAAGATTTTCTCAAATGATGGAAAACTAATCCCTCCACACACACTTTTATACCAACACTGAAACCTTAACACTTCAGCAAAGAAATTCAGATCTCTCATTGTTTCCTCAGGCAATTGAAGTAAACATTTTTTTAGTCCTTTTCTTATTGGAATAGATTACCCGATCACTCAAAAGCTTTGAATATCTTCTAGAAACTTTCACATTTGGCAATTTCAGATTTCATGTATACATAAAAATGTTCTTAATTTCTGAAAGTTCCCTTCTACCAGTCCTGGGCTATAAGGATCTATCAGTTCAGTCCAGTGGCTCAGTCGTGTCCAACTCTCTGTGACCCCATGAATCGCAGTGCGCAAGGCCTCTCTGTACATCACCAACTCCCGGAGTTCAGTTGGTGATGCCATCCAGCCATCTCATCCTCTGTTGTCCCCTTCTCCTCCTGCCCCCAATCCCTCCCAGCACCAGGGTCTTTTCCAATGAGTCAGCTCTTCGCATGAGGTGGCCAAAATATTGGAGTTTCAGCTTTAGCATCAGTCCTTTCAATGAACACCCAGGACTGGTCTCCTTTAGGATGTATGCTGCTGCTACTGCTGCTAAGTCACTTCAGTCGTGTCAGACTCTGTGCGACCCCATAGACGGCAGCCAACCAGGCTCCCCCGTCCCTGGGATTCTCCAGGCAGGAACACTGGAGTGGGTTGCCATTTCCTTCTCCAATATGTGAAAGTGAAAAGTGAAAGTGAAGTCGCTCAGTCATGTCCAACCCTTAGCGACACCATGGACTGCAGCCTATCAGGCTCCTCCATCCATGGGATTTTCCAGGCAAGAGTACTGGAGTGGGGTGCCATTGCCTTGCATGCCAAAAGACTGAGTTTTAAATTATGTTTTTATATAACAGAAAACTATATTTTTTACAATGCTGCATAATTTATTGAACTCCTGGTGCTGAGTTACACAGATAAACAAGACAGACCCAGGTTCTACCCTAAGGAGCTCATATTCTAGTGTCTCTCAGACAATAAACAAATGATGACCAGGGTTCACTGTGGTGTTATGTAAGCAATGCACCAGAGGCCATGGAACAGACACTACAGTTACCTGAAGCTACAACCAAGGAGCAGTCTGTGCCTTAATCAGGAATTCACTCTTCCCCATAAAAAACTGAGATGGAAAATATAAAATCATGTCTGTAATTTTTATGCCCACATCTTTTGTAAAAATAGTTTTGAATTTATTTAGTATCCCTTTCAGAAGCATTCAGTTAACAAACCTCTCTTAGTGTTATTATAGTAAATTCAATTTTACCTATATGCTTGAACGATTCCTATTAAGAAACACACAGAGTTATGATTTTGCTTTGGCTCCCTGGCAGAACAAAGCTACATTTGCTATTCTAATGAAGCAATTACCTTTAGCTTACATTTTTCTGATATAATCTACTGATCTGTCTCCACCACCCAATCAAATTTCACCATTACTAAAACATACATGCCACTTACAACTCACCATGCTAAAGTGAATCCAGTGGTTCAAGTTGCTTAGGTCATACTTGATGAGACGTCCTATACTACATAGGTCTAAGGAAGAAAGAGAACACTCCTGTCCAGTCTTCTGCATGTACAATTAGGTGGGACCTTTTCATTGCCCCAATTTAGCCCTTAGTTCTATTATTCTGTATGCAGTCCTTTGAGAGTCAGTACTGCTTCATGGCTCAGAGTGTGGACTTCAGAGCTCACTGCCTAGTTTTAAATCTCAAACGGCCACTTGCCAGCTTCTTACCATAGCAAGCAATCTAACTTCTCAGAGCCTCAATTTCCTCTTTAAGAAAATGAAATCACAGAGTGTTGCTGTGGGATTATTTGAGATGACTCCTGTGAATTATTTAGAATCATCCCTCAACACAATGAAAGCATTCACTATGTGTTAGTGATATTTATTGTTCTCCATTCATGTCATATATGATGCTATGCTGGATTTATTTGAAGTACTTCGGTACAGACTATCTGTCATTACATATGTATGTGGAAGCCACACTTTTAGAGCATTTATTTGCATGTATCAGAAATTCAGCAGACAATGGACTTAGTTACAAACCTGAGGCAGCTACTATAGAAATTGCAGCTCTCCTGATCATCATCTGAGAAGCTTGCTTATTAGCATACTATGTTACAATTATGATTTTGTTGAAGAAATTCTGTGAATTAACACAGTGGTTCATGGGGTCGTGGATAGTCGGACACGACTGAGCGACTGAACTGAACTGAATCTCACTGGTGACTTGCAAAATGTGTAGATTGGTTAAAATATTTTAGAGATAATTCCCGACCTTGCATAAACAGGGATAAGACTATTGCAAACCCTGTACCCTTTATCTATATCTTTGAGTATGACATTTTAGGCTTGATTCTTAAATATTTGTTTTCTATTACTGATTTTAAGAGTTTTTTTATGACTGAATAGATTTCTCCGGATCTAATAATAGAATATCGCCACATTTACTCAAGTGAATTTTTCATACAAGTTTTTTTCTATATATCAGCTAGAACTTCACCAAAAAATTTTAAATAGTAAGCTTGATTGTTACTACATGTTTGGTGTCAGTGACCAAATTTGTCCTAAGATATCCTTTTCTTATAAACTGGGAATGACATTTATTTATTTGAATTTGCTGATACATGGTTATGCACACACCAAGTGATTTTGGAAAAGTTACAACCAAATGCCTCCCTAATTCAATTAGATAAATTCCTTGAGGACAGAAGTCAAAATGTATCTAGCATCAACTTATTCAGTAAATATTTAGTGACAATCTAATGATTACAAAATACTATTACTGGCAGTGGGAATCTTCACTAAGTTAAGGTCTTTATTTTCATAAACTTGGAATTTGGTGAACTCTTTATTTTTTTATAATCTCTCTTGCAATACTTTACATAAAATACATTCTTGGCACTACTCAGTAAAGTTACTTGAAAGATTTCTCCCAGGAAAGTTATATTCCAAACTTATAACCACTTTCTCCCTCCAACTGAAGGGGCATTCCTTGTAAATTTTCCTAGTAGTAAATCAGATATACTTGTCATGAGGTAAAACTAATGAAAATGAAATTGTTTTGTAAAAAAGAAAAATACTGCTCTATAATAAGCTAACTAGTTTCCTTAGCCTTGCTGTGATAAAAGATTTATGTAATGGAACATGATTAGTTGTATGGGGAAAAGTTTCCAGCAATACAAAATAACATAGTTTCCCCTCTAAATTGGACTTTTAAATGTATTTTTCACTTGAGGCCTTTCTGCAAAAAAAAGAGAAAAATCTTGTAAAAGCAAAATGCTTTGTGTTTCTCCCATAATTCAGGTGTGCTGTGAAGAAGAAATAAGAGTTAAGGCAAAGTTTACCCCTAGTTTATTATTCTGTTTCTTATTTTTTTAAAAAAAATTTCATATGATCCAGTACAATGGTAGCCCTTTGGCAGAGCTGTTCAGTTGATGTCACCTTTTGCTTGACACCCGTTTTATTATCTTTCTCTATGTGCGGGACACCCAGGTCCCAATGTTCTCCCTGATGTCCTCCATGATTACATAATAATTGACCTGAGTGGCAGCAGCCCTTTCCTTCTTTCCCCATCTCATAAAAGTAGAATCTCAACAGGGTCATTTCTATATGATAGGTGAAAATGAGTGTAATATTTTAAATGAATATATCCTAAGTGATTCATTGGCTAGCTCAGATTTGTTCTTCCTTGGTAACAAAAGTATCTTAATTCATTACAATGGCCTGTTACCTGAAGAAACATTTCTAAGGTAGAGAATTTCAAATACTCTACTAAACAAAGAAAGGAAGCACTTTTATGTTGACAAGAATGTTTTCTTTAATCCACAATAAAGTCTATCCATCTTGCCTGCACTTATGGATTTAAAAAGTTATGTGGTTTGAGCCGAGGAAACTAACAGATGATTTTGGAGAATTGGAACTTCTATTTTCAGTTAAAGGCATTCATTAGTAACAAATGTGAAAATAGTCTTCTAACTGAATTAAAATTAAGTTGTCTTTGGAAGCAGTAATAGAGTCAAGTTAGTAGTCTAATCATAGTCTATATTTTTGGAAGCTAGTGATAAAACACACAATGGGATCCATCAGGACTTAGATGATGGGAATCATCAACATACAGCCATAACTGATACAATATAACAAAGTCAAAGGAACTGAGTCTTTGAAAAGTTGTAGTCAGAGATTAAATCTCAGGTGGCTTCTACAGGACTCTGTGCACTGACATTTGACTGAATCAGGAGAGTCTTTTTTATCTGATTCAGGCCTGATATATCTAATTTTATTTCCAGTTAGGCTGAAACAAGAAATCACATGCAATTACTTAATTCTGAAAGTACAGAGAAAGGAGACAATCTGTTAAAATTCAGTATTAAGCAGGCTAATACAGTGAGCAAGTCTAGGAAGTGTGTGAAACACAAGCCTCAGAATGTTTCTGCCCAAGGACCAGGAAGACAGTATATTTATACAGCAACTTCTGAGAGTCACTGGTTGGGCAGGGAGGGGTCCTCTCAGGGGATACTGTTTCCATGGCATCTTCAAAGTGAGAAGGAAATTCTAAAATTCTAAGATAAGTCCTCAAGTACAGAAACCCTAATCCTGGCTCTGTAAATTTAGCTAGAACCTCTTGGAAAGTAAAGTGTGAGGGTTGGCAACTGACAGAATCTGCCTCATTAGAAAATTTCAGACTTCCTTTACTTTTGATATATCACATTGAGAAATCCAGTAGCAATTCAACCTTATCAATTAGAAATTCTTTTTCTAGCATGCAACACAAAAGCTAACAATGTCTAAGTCCAGTAGTCAGTTCAGATCTTTAGCAGCCTAGTGATATTATCAAGAACCTAGCTTTTTCCATCCTTCTCTATTATCCTTAACATAACAGCCTTTGGTCTTCATTCCTGTAGTAACCACATGGTTACAAGATAGCTGTGGTAACACTGAAACTCATAACAAAGATCAAAGGAGGAGGAGAAGGAAAAGGAAAAGGACAGGAAGGAGCAGAACAGCCCAACGACTTTTTATCCTTTTATCTTTAATCACAAAACAAACTTTACCAGAAGAATCCAACAAACTTCCAACAACCTTGTCAATTACTATGTCACAAGGTCAACCATACATGCAAAACAAGTGAAAAGCTGTTTCAGTTGAGTTCACCCTAGGAAACACAAGCCTCTCTAGGTATTTTAAGCAGAAGAGAATTTGCCACAAGAATCAAAAGTTTACAAAGTCGTTGCAAAGACTAAAGCAATGAGTTCTAACCTGGGCCATGTATGATTCCTAGAACTACTTAGCTCAATTTACACACCAAGTCTGTGATGTGCCCACCATTAAGAAACTGGGGGTGTAAGACAATACTAGTCACCTGTTGAGTTTAGGAAGACTCACCTGAGCTGTGTGATCCAGTGATTACAAGGCCAGGATCAGAGAGTCAAAGACTGCTGGGAACACTGCAATGCAGGCTCGGAAGCCACTAGGGGAGAAAAAAAAAAATGTATCTGTGTGAGTAATTGTTATTCAGAACTTTTTCTACAAATGAGATTGAGAAATGTAGACATTAAAATGAGATCAGCTTAAATTGAACAAACTAAATCATGACTCTTCTATGGTTAAACACATTTTATTTCTAAAACCATCATAGTTCTGTAGCAAGGGAAAATTTGGGAGCAATGACTATTGGAAAACTGATCAGTAATCATGACTTCACTCATTCCTCCATCTAGGACTCCACCAAGAGGTTCAGTTCTCACTTTTGGTGGTGGGGATATTACTCCAAGTCCCTAATTTCCTCTTGTCAAAATCCTTCCCCTGTAAAGATTCCAGTCTTTCTTTGATTAAGTTCAGTCAGTCAGTCAGTCAGTTCAGTTGCTCAGTCATGTCCGACTCTTTGTGACCCCATGAATCACAGCACGCCAGGCCTCCCTGTCCATCACCAACTCCCAGAGTTCACTCAAACTCATGTCCATCGAGTCTGTGATGCCATCCAGCCATCTCATTCTTTGTCGTCCCCTTCTCCTCCTCCCCCAAACCCTCCCAGCATCAGAGTCTTTTCCAGTGAGTCAACTCTTCACATGATTAAGTTCAAGGTTAACAATAATAGATCCCTGGCTAAGCCTTGACTGAGCATAGTGAAGAGCAGCAAAAAAAGAAGGCTATAAAGAATTGGGGCTTCCCAGCTGGCTCAGTGGTAAAGAATCAGCCTGTAGTACAGGAGACACGGCTTCAAGCCCAGGGTCAGGAAGATCCCCTGGAGAAGGAAATGGCAACCCACTCCAGTCTTCTTGCCTGGGAAATCTTACGGACAGTGGAGTCTGGTGGGCTCCAGTCCATGGGGTCGAGAAAGAGTTGGACATGACTTAGCAATTAAACAAGAACATAAGGGAACCAGAGGTACTTCAATACAAATATGCTTTTAATGGACATAAAATAAAAATCCATTAAGTTTTACCTGTCTTGGGAATTTTCAAATATAAAATAGATCAGAGCACAGATGACCCGTTTTATTCTTATTCAAAAGAACAATCACGTTGTAGCTAAATGTCATCTTGGAGTAGAAATTCAAAATCATTTTTAAATTAAATTTGTTCAAAGTCTAAAATAATACATGCTATATATTAAAATATATTTAATGTTGAAGCATTGTGGCAGAATTACATAATGGATTTTCATTTTTGTTATATATTTTAGGGAAAAAATAGAGATGCTGAAATGTTGTTGCTTCTTATAGAGAAAAAGAGACAAGCAAAGCTCAAGCTGTTTCTCTTGTGAATTCCAGACAGGCAATTTAATATATCTTATTATAAAGCATGAAATGCTGCCTATAGACTGAATGGAAATGATATAATAGTTCTAAAGGTGAACAACACTAACAGTTTATGAAAGCCCCACTAGCATTTTGGCTCTAAAAAGATAAGAGTTTGGTTACACATTTCAAAGAAAAGCTTTAGCAATATAAATTTCTCACCTCCAAATATTATAGTCAGTGAATTGTCATACTCATAACAAGAACATCAAAGGAAAAAAATCATGCGAAATGTAATGAAAAATATATAGCTTTGGGATAAGTGATATTTTATTACGTAAGGTAGAATTACTTTACATTCTGGAATATTGCCTAGAGCTACTAGTAAGTTTACTTAGGGCTCTACTTTGAATTTTCAGGGACATGAAAAATCTATCATAAAATAATAATTTGAAATTTAAGAGCAAATATCAGGAGTACTGATGGTGTTCTATAAATGGGCTTGTTAAGAAAGAGAAAAACGAATATTGTATATTAACACAAATATATGGAATCTAGAAAAATGATATTGCTCAGCCTATTTGCAGGGCAGGAACAGATGCACAGACATAGAGAATGGGCTTGTGGACACAGCAGGGGAAGGAGAGGGTGAGACAAATTTAGAGAGTATCACTGACATATACACACTACCATGTATAACATAGATAGCTTGTGGGAACATACAGCATAGCACAGAGAACTCAGCTTGGTGCTCTGTGATGGCCCCGATAGCTGAGATGGGGAGGTGGGAGGGAGGATCAAGAGGGAAGGAATATACATATATACTTATAGCTGATTCACATTATTGTACAGCAGGAGCTAACACAACACTGGAAAACAATTATCCTCCATTTGAAAAAAAAAAAATATGGGCTTATTAACTTCCATAATGCCACTAAAATCACTGCAAATGCTGATTGCAGCCATGAAATGAAAAGACGCTTACTCCTTGGAAGGAAAGTTATGACCAACCTTGATAGTATATTAAAAAGCAGAGACATTACTTTGCCAACCAAGGTCCGTCTAGTCAAGGCAATGGTTTTTCCCGTGGTCATGTATGGATGTGAGAGTTGGACTGTGAAGAAAGCTGATCGCCGAAGAATCGATGCTTTTGAACTGTGGTGTTGGAGAAGACTCTTGAGAGTCCCTTATACTGCAAGGAGATCCAACCAGTCCATTCTAAAGGAGATCAATCCTGGATGTTCATTGGAGGGACTGATGCTAAAGCTGAAACTGCAATACTTTGGCCACCTCATGCGACGAGTTGACTCACTGGAAAAGACTCTGATGCTGGGAAAGGTTGGGGGCGGGAGGAGAAGGGGACGACGGAGAATGAGATGGCTGGATGGCATCACCGACTCTGTGGACATGAGTTTGAGTGAACTCCGGGTGTTGGTGATGGACAGGGAGGCCTGGCGTGCTGTGATTCATGGGGTCGCGGAGAGTTGGACACGACTGAGCAACTGAACTGAACTGAACTGAATGCCACTAAAACACTGAAAAGAGCCAAGAAGCTCAGGTGTAAGTTTTTAATGTGACAAAGCAACAAGAAAAGTGTCAATTGTAGGCACAGATCCTTCCTCTGAGTATCAAAGAATGCCTGCATTCAGATACTGGGGGGAAAGCCATCATGTGGCTGTGTATGTATCTGTTTGTGTCTATTGTGGCATAGAAGGTGAAAAAAATGGTAATACAAGGTGATTAGTGAGTGGACTTCTGGTTTATAGCTACGTTTTTGACTATGGAAAGAGTCTGGGATTCATGAATTAACAGGAACATGAATTAAAGCTCTGTTGTCCTAACCCAAACAAGATACTACTGTTTTTGATAAGTAAGGCATCTTAGTTTAAAATAATTGACTTTCAGTGTTCCAAAGGCAAAAGCTATCTTGAAGACCATGCTGAACATCTGTGAAAACAAAGAAAAAAAGAAAAAATACTTTAAGTGAGGAGGAATGTCATTCCTGATAGCCATGGAGCTTAGCTTTTTTTGTGCTGTAATTTGTAAAAGAAATGTTTGAAGGAAAATAATAGATACATCTTCTCCAATACTTTTCTTTTAGATTGCCTCTGTTACATTCTAGTAGAATTCGGTTCAGTTCAGTTCAGTCTATCAGTCGTGTCCGACTCTCCACGACCCCATGAATCACAGCACACCAGGCCTCCCTGTCCATCACCAACTCCCGGAGTACACTCAAACTCATGTCCACAGAGTTGGTGATGCCATCCAGCCATCTCATTCTCGGTCATCCCCTTCTCCTCCCGCCCCCAACCTTTCCCAGCATCAGAGTCTTTTCCAGTGAGTCAACTCGTCGCATGAGGTGGCCAAAGTATTGCAGTTTCAGCTTTAGCATCAGTCCTTCCAATGAACATCCAGGATTGATATCCTTTAGAATGGACTGGTTGGATCTCCTTGCAGTATAAGGGACTCTAAAGAGTCTTCTCCAACACCACAGTTAAAAAGCATCGATTCTTCGGCGATCAGCTTTCTTCACAGTCCAACTCTCACATCCATACATGACCACGGGAAAAACCATTGCCTTGACTAGATGGACCTTGGTTGGCAAAGTAATGTCTCTGCTTTTTAATATACTATCAAGGTTGGTCATAACTTTCCTTCCAAGGAGTAAGCGTCTTTTCATTTCATGGCTGCAATCAGCTTAACCCATCTTAATTAGTGTATTTTCTCCAAAAGGAATTATACTATGCCTAAAATATGTCTTTATTCTTTAGAATTTTGGTACAAAATACTGCCCTTCTAACCTTTCTAAAATATATTTTATGCAATTAAATGTAAATGAACTAACTAATCTCATCAACAGTTGAGTTTGTAAGGGATAAAAAAAAAAGCAACAACAAGCTACACGACCCATAAAAGAGACTAATTAATCACACATACAAAAGATGAAAAAAAGTACATCACTGCAGAAAATGTAAACATTAAACGACCAAGAAAGATAATAATTTTATGACAAAACTTTTAAAATTTGATAAAATGGATAAATTCCTGCAAACATACACACAACCCAATAAGACAGTACTGAATTAAATGAAAATTATTGTTATTTTAAAATATTGAATATATAATAAAAGCCCTTCTATGTAAGAAAAGAGTAGCCCAGAAGTTTTCCACTGAAAAGTATTACAGCAAGCTGCTGCTGCCGCTGCTAAGTCGCTTCAGTTGTGTCCAACTCTGTGCGACCCCATAGACGGAAGCCCACCAGGCTCCCCTTTCCCTGGGATTCTCCAGGCAAGAACACTGGAGTGGGTTGCCATTTCCTTCTTCAATGCATGAAAGTGAAAAGCGAAATTGAAGTCAATCAGTCGTGTCCAAATCTTAGCGACCACATGGACGGCAGCCTACTAGGCTCCTCCATCCATTGGATTTTCCAGGCAAGAAATCTGGAGTGGGGTGCCACTGCCTTCTCAATTACAGCAAGAAATCAATTTAAAACAAACTCTTCAAGATAAGTTCAATTCAGTTCAGTCGCTCAGTCGTGTCTGACTCTTTGCAACCCCAAAAGTAACAGCACGCCAGGCCTCCCTGTCCATCACCAACTCCCGGAGCTCACTCAAACTCATGTCCATCGAGTCGGTGATGCCATCCAGCCATCTCATTCTCTGTCGTCCCGTTCTCCTCCCGCCCCCAACACCTCCCAGCATCAGAGTCTTTTCTAGTGAATCAACTCTTCGCATGAGGTGGCCAAAGTATTGCAATTTCAGCTTTAGCATCAGTCCTTCCAATGAACATCCAAGACTGATCTCCCTTAGAATGGACTGGTTGGATCTCCTTGCAGTACAAGGGACTGTCAAGAGTCTTCTCTAGCACCACAGTTCAAAAGCATCAATTCTTTGGCGATCAGCTTTCTTCACAGTCCAACTCTCACATCCATACATGACCACGGGAAAAACCGTAGCCTTGACTAGACTGACCTTGGTTGGCAAAGTAATATCTCTGCTTTTTAATATACTATCTAGGTTGGTCATAACTTTCCTTCCAAGGAGTAAGTGTCTTTTAATTTCATGGCTGCAATCAGCATCCACAGTGATTTTGGAGCCCCCAAAAATAAAGTCTGACACTGTTTCCACTGTTTCCCCATCTATTTCCCATGAAGTGATGGGACCAGATGCCATGATCTTTGTTTTCTGAATGTTGAGCTTCAAGCCAACCTTTTCACTCTCTTCTTTCACTTTCATCAAGAGGCTTTGAGTTCCTTTTCACTTTCTGCCATAAGGGTAGTGTCATCTGCATATCTGAGGTTATTGATATTTCTCCTAGCAATCTTGATTCCAGCTTGTGCTTCTTCCAGCCCAGCGTTCCTCATGATGTACTCTGCATATAAGTTAAATAAGCAAGGTGGCAATATACAACCTTGACATACTCCTTTTCCTATTTGGAACCAGTCTGTTGTTCCATGTCCAGTTCTGAATGTTGCTTCCTGACCTGCATACAGGTTTCTCAAGAGGCAGGTCAGGTGGTTTGGTATTCCCATCTCTTTCAGAATTTTCCACAGTTTATTGTGATCCAGACAGTCAAAGGCCTTGGCATAGTCAATGAAGCAGAAATAGATGTTTTTCTGGAACTCTCTTGCTTTCTCCATGATCCAGTGGATGTTGGCAATTTGATCTCTGGTTCCTCTGCTTTTCTAAAACCTGCTTGAACATCTGGAAGTTCAGAGTTCACATATTGCTGAAACCTGGCTTGGAGAATTTTGAGCATGACTTTACTAGCGTGTGAGATGAGTGCAATTGTGCAATAGTTTGAGCATTCTTTGTCATTGCCTTTCTTTGGGATTTGAATGAAGACTGACATTTTCCAGTCCTGTGGCCACTGCTGAGTTTTCCAAATTTGCTGGCATATTGAGTGCAGCACTTTCACAGCATCTTTCACGATTTGAAATAGCTCAACTGGAATTCCATCACCTCCACTAGCTTTGTTCGTAGTGATGTTCTCTAAGGCCCATTTGACTTCACATTCCAAGATGTCTGGCTCCAGGTAAGTGATCACGCCATCATGATTATCTTCCTCGTGAAGCTCTTTTTTGTACAGTTCTTCTGTGTATTCTTGCCACCTCTTCTTAATATCTTCTGCTTCTGTTAGGTCCATACCATTTCTGTCCTTTATCAAGCCCATCTTTGCATGAAATGTTCCCTTGGAATCTCTAATTTTCTTGAAGAGATCTCTTGTTTTTCCTATTCTGTTGTTTTCCTCTATTTCTTTGCATTGATCGCTGAGGAAGGCTATCTTATCTCTCCTTGTTATTCTTTGGAACTCTGCATTCAGATGCTTATATCTTTTCTTTTCTCCTTTGCTTTTCGCTTCTCTTCTTTTCACAGCTATTTGTAAGGCCTCCTCAGACAGCCATTTTGCTTTTTTGCATTTCTTTCCCATGGGGATGTCTCCTGTACAATGTCACAAACCTCTGTCCAGAGTTCATCAGGCACTCTATCTATCAGATCTAGTCCCTTAAATCTATTTCTCACTTTCACTGTACAATCATAAGGGATTTGATTTAGGTCATATCTGAATGGTCTAGTGGTTTTCCCTACTTTCTTCAATTTCAGTCTGAATTTGGCAATAAGGAGTTCATGATGTGAGCCACAGTCAGCTGCTGGTCTTGTTTTTGCTAACTGTATAGAGCTTCTCCATCTTTGGCTGCAAAGAATATAATCAATCTGATTTTGGTGTTGACCATCTGGTGATGTCCATGTGTAGAGTCTTCTCTTGTGTTGTTGGAAGAGGGTGTTTGCTATGACCAGTGTGTTCTCTTGGCAAAACTCTATTAGCCTTTGCCCTGCTTCATTTCGTGCTCCAAGGCCAAATTTAGACAAGACCTTTTAGAACTGACACCCAAAAAAGATGTCCTTTTCATTATAGGGGACTGGAATGCAAAAGTAGGGAGTCAGGAAACCTCATCAAATAATAAAGTATAAATAATCAACAACTCATTTAATGGAGACAGCATAAGCTTTGTGTTAAACATTGATAAGGACATTAAAGAAAGGAGAATGACAGACCAATTATTTCATAAATATGTGAAAATCCTTAACAAGGTATTAATGAAGCAGTTAGCGAGACAGAAAAATAAAGCAAGAAAATAGTAGCCAAGTTGTATAGAATGTTTTGGGACAAGGGGTGAGAGACAAGAAACTTTTGTGGATTCATAAGGACTTTGGCATGATAGATGAGTAAAGAGAATGAGTAGGCATTTATGTGAGCACTTGGAGAAGGAAATGGCAACCCACTCCAGTATTCTTGCCTGGACAATTCCATGGACAGAGGAGCCTGGTAGGCTACAGTTCATGAGGTCATGAAGAGCTGGACATGACTGAGTGACCATCACTCACTCACTATATGAGTAATTACAGAAACCTCTTTCAATATATATTCAGGAGACCTCTGTTTAAAATCATGTTTGGAGTGGATTTTTTTAATGTGAACTGTTAGTGAGGCTGCTGCTGCTGTGTCACTTCAGTCATGTCCGACTCTGCGTAACCCCATAAACAGAAGCCCACCAGGGTCCCCCGTCCCTGGGATTCTCCAAGCAAGAACACTGGAGTGTGTTGCCATTTCCTTTTCCAATGTGTGAAAGTGAAAAGTGAAAGTGAATTCGCTCAGTCGTGTCCGACCCTTAGCGACCCCATGGACTGCAGCCTACCAGGCTGCTCCATACATGGGATTTTCTAAGCAAGAGTACTGGAGTGGCTTGCCATTGCCAGCCCTATCCTATTCATTTTATCATAAACTAGTAACAATAACAAAATGAGTAATATATCATAGTATTAATATTACTGTATCAATAATGCCAGGAAGAGCTTAGAAATACCAGGGTATTTGTGATACATCATGTTGAAAAAATGTTCACGTGCATTAACTAAGAAAATGTCATTTTCTACTTTACTACCTCACTGCAATTTTTGAAGTGTTTTTAGACTCATTTGACAAGTTGGGAATTTGTAATATGGAGAAAATTAGCTCTGGTAAGGTCAAACATTGAGTAAGGGTTTTTGTTGTTGTTTAGTCACTAAGTCATGTCCAACTCTTTTGCGACTCCATGGACTGTAGCCCATCAGGCTCCTCTGTCCTTAGGATTTCCCAGGCAGGAAAACTGGAGTGGGTTTCGTTTTCCTTTTTCAAGGGATCTTTCAGACCCACGGATCAAACTCATGTCTCCTGCATTGACAAGTGAATTCTTCACCATTGAGTTACAAGGGAAGCCCCTTAATAAGTATTATGAAATGTAAATTAAGCCATAGCTGCCTGACTTTTGAGCCTAAGTGCTCAGCCCCTCGATTATATTCTAAGAATACACACTTGCATTCAGAGTTCTGTACAGAGGTACACATAGAGTTAAAGCTATTCCTGATGTATCCTGTCAACATCCTGATCATAATATGAAAGATAAATTTTAATTGTGTTTTAGTTATATCTGAATTGGTAAGTTTTCAAAATAAAAACAGTAGAGATTAATACTATACAGATTTATACTCTAAAAATACTATACAGATTTATACTATAAAATAAGGAGAGTTAAAGGCAATAAATCTTTTGTATCAAAAGATTGGCTCAGTTATGAGAACTCTTTGCTGGTATATGAAAATGATGGTCTGATTTCTTATGTGCTAAAGACCCTGATGCTGGGAAAGATTGAGGGCAAGAGGAGAAGGGGGCAACAGAGGATAAGATGGCTGGATGGCATCACTGACTCAACAGACATTGAATCTGAGCAAACTCTGAGAGATGTGAAGGACAGGGAAGCCTGACAAGCTGCAGTTTATGAGTTCACAAAGAGTCCTACAGGACTTAGTGACTGAACGACAAACTCTTGACTTTCAATAAGGAAGTAAAATGAAGAGGCTGATTCCTTCTGAGGTGCTAGCTGACCCTTTATCAGCTTAAATGGAACTTCCAGCAAACCTGATTCTGACATTTCCTTCAAATGGCTGTGATTCAGAATTTATCACTGCCAGTGTCTTCATATCTAAACCTCTCTCTTTCTACCTCCTCTCAATATTTTATCACTTAGATATTGATGCTAACCTGAATGGTTCTTAAGCTTATCATACCAGCTTTGCAATTAAGACTTGAAATTGGGTCAAAAGCAGAAAATCACCTCTTATCAGGTCTCCACTATCAGACTTCCATCTTGAAGGGCCTGGCTCTTAAAATACATTTATTTTTAAGAACTTAGTTATCATTTTCATCAAAACAAAACTGAAGACTAAGGAAATGGAAGGCAAACTGTAGCATCATGACTGAAGAAGGTCTTGAACAAATGGAAGACTTACAAAGTTGAGTCCTGAATTGAGCACAGAGGAGGCATCATTGAGATTATTTCTAAGAAACTCTAAGAATTAACATTGAAAAGTCTTCCCTAAGCTCCTAATATTTCTCTGGGTCGCTGTGAGACACAAACAATCACCCTTTTAAACCATTCTTCTTCTACCTCCTTACAGTGTAACTCCAGTTTTAATGTAAGCATAATTTCTGGTTAAGGTTGGGATATTCATTGATTTACAACATCTGTATAGCCCATATATTCCTTTGATCTTGGTTTTTCTTTTTTTTTATGTTTTACTTTTTGTTCATTTTGATACCATACATTTATTTCTATTGATTTACTTGTCATCAAGAGTAACAACTTCAGCAATCAATTACTTTTTGATTTAGTGAGTCATCCAAATTTTGATCTTTCAAATACATTTATTTAAAGAAACTGAAGTTTAGAAAAGAAAAATAGTTTCTTAGAGGAAGCCATGAATAAACTGCCTATCTTTAAAAGGATTTTAAAAAATTACTATAAGAGTAGTCATGAAAGAGAATAAACTTGTAATTTTGGCCATACAACAGAAGAGGACTTCATGTAATTTTATAAATTAGAGTTCAGTAATAATAAAACCCAGCAATCAAATAGTTCTTACCTTTAATTTTTTTCCTATAAGCTAACTTGATAGATTTATATAAAACAATGGATTAGTGAATGAAAGAAAACTAAAGATTCAGTCTATTATCAATATGATAGGAAGTAAAAATGGAGTGACTTGACAAAATGTTGTTGGAGAATGTCCATTCAATGAGATATCCGACATTATCCTTCCCTTTGGGTGTCTTTAAAGCTAAGTCAAATACCTTCTGTACTTAGGACCTGATCTAATCTTTAACCTCTAATAAATTACATTAATAAAAAGATTATTAATGAATTAAAACTATTTAAACTTAAATTGCACAATGATATTCAATATATCTAGCAAGACTTTTAATAAGACAAATTCCTCTGGGTATTTGGTCATGTTTATTTCCACCATTTATCTTAAGAATTCTTTTCAAATTTTCATACTTTAAATCCTAGAAATAGGTTCTTAAATTCAGTGGAGAAAAGGGGGTTAATGAGAAATCCCACAAAAATGAAGTTGGTGATTTAAAAACACACCCACCTCTTCTGCACCAAGAAATTCCATTAAAATAATAGTAATTATAAGACAGCAATTTCAAAGAATTAAGTCCATGAGAACAGATAAAATGAGAAAAGGAACCCCAGCAAAACTTTTAGGCGGAAAGCAGATGGATGCTAGTAACTGACAGCAGACATCAGAAATCTGAGTCTTTAGCTAGCAGTGGGGAACTTCCAAATGACTCACCTCATACTTCTAAAACTGAGGGTAAAGATGGGCTAACATCTGGAAGCCCGACTAATGACTCCCAGAAGCTAGATAAGTAAAGCACTCAAATCCCCACAGAGAAAACAAAGAGGGTTCTGCAATGAGAAGTTCATTCCAGGTCCAAGAAGATATAGCAAATATTTACTTACTGAATGTTGAAATACTTCCACACTTTTCTTTTACATGTCTCTCAAAATGACAATAACCAAGCCTACCCTCAGAGATGACTGGAAAATATTCTTGAGAACAGATCAACCAAAGATGAAATAACTAAAGATACATCAGAAGGTCCCTAATTCAATGATCCAAATAGATAAAACTGTAATGTTGAAGTCTGTGTATAACATGCCCTACCTATATGCACAGTGTTTCCAATAAGCTTTTTATTTTCCCACTTTTAAATATGCATAGAAAACTCAAAATTACTCGACAGTGGGAAACAACTCTAACTCAAATATTAAATAATCAAATAAATAACCATGTGGATGAAAATTTTTTAACTGAAAGATTAGTGAAAATAGCAGATAAGGTAGTTCCAAGTGTTCTTAACTCCACAGAAACTCTAAGTAATGGAACAAAAACAGAATGAACTTTATCCAAACTATGAAAAATAAAGGTTTATAGCAATCAACAAAAGCTGATCAAGAAAAGGGTAACTTAGAAAACATAGGAAACCTTTGCATTATTTTTAGTCACTCTTGTCCTTCCCTTCACTGGCAAGGCAGTGGCCCAAGAGACATCAGCCTCCATTTTGAGGGTAAAAACCTTGGTCCCAGGTTGCTTAGAGAGCAGAGAAAACTTTATTCTCTGAAAATATGTTTGTCTGTTTTGGTCTTTTGAGGCAAACCATAGGCATGCTGAAATCCTGGAAAGGAAAGTTGGGGAGATTTGGGGCTATTAAGTCAATGAAAAGTATCCACTTACATGGGGGGGATTTAGAAAATCAAATGAATTTCCAGAGCAGGATATATTCTCAGAAAAGACCTAAGAAGACCTCAAGCTTTATCTCTGGCTGATTTCAGGACTCAGCAAAAAGAGAAAATGAGTGCTACATTATATTTATAAATAACTTGGCTACATGGTAAAAGATTCCCCAACAGAAAACCATTCTGCAAAGACCAAGTAAGCCAGCCTTCCTGCCTGCCTTCCTCCTTCCCCCAGGGTTTAAAAAAAAAAAAAAAAAGCCTTTAAAAAATGTCAATAAATAAACAAACAACTATAGCACATAACAAATTACAAAAGAAGCCCCAGGAAAAGGAAAATATCTGGCTCTCACTTACCACATTATAATATTAAACATTTCCAATTTTTCATAAAAATTACAAAACAAATCACATAGAGAAACAAGAAAGTAGGTCCATTCACAAGATAAATTAACAGCAATTTTCCCTGAGGAATAACAGATATTTGACGTACCAGGGAAATACTTTAAATGAACTGTGTTAAAAATTTTTGAAAGAACTAAAGGAAGGCAGAAAAAAAAGTTTCAACAGATAGAGAATATCAGCAAAAATACAGAAACTACAAAAAAGAACCAGAAAGTAATTCTGGAGTTGGAAAGTACAGTACTAAAATAAAAAATTTAGCTAGAGGTTTTCAATAATAGGTTGAGCAGGCAGTAGAAAAAAATCCAAAAAATTGAAAATGTTAATTTAAATTATTTAAGCTGAGGAGAAGAAAGAAAAATGATTGAATAAAAAGGAACAGAACCTTAGAAAACTGTGAGACAACATGAAACTTACAAATGTATGCAAAGTGGGAGTCTTAGAAGGAAATGAAAGGGTCAGAAAGAATACTTGAATAAATAAGGGCTGAAAAATTCCAAGATGTGATAAAAGAAGTGGATCTACACAACCAAACCCTGCTTATTTAACTTATATGCAGAGTACATCATGAGGGACGCTGGGCTGGAAGAAGCACAAGCTGGAATCAAGATTGCAGGGAGAAATATCAATAACCTCAGATATGCGGATGACACCACCCTTATGGGAGAAATTGATAAAAGTGAAAGAAGAAAGTGAAAAAGTTGTCTTAAAGCTCAACATTCAGAAAACTAAGATCATGACATCTGGTCCCATCACTTCATGGGAAATAGATGGAAAAACAGTGGAAACAGTGTCAGACTTTATTTTGGGGGGCTCCAAAATCACTGCAGATGCTGATTGCAGCCATGAAATTAAAATACGTTTACTCCTTGGAAGGAAAGTTATGACCAACCTAGATAGCATATTAAAAAGCAGAGACAATATTTTACCAACAAAAGTCCGTCTAGTCAAGGCTATGGTTTTTCCCGTGGTCATGTATGGATGTGAGAGTTGGACTGTGAAGAAAGCTGAGTGCCGAAGAATTGATGCTTTTGAACTGTGGTGCTGGAGAAGACTCTTGAGAGTCGCTTGGACTTCAAGGAGATCCAACCAGTCCACCCTAAAGGAGATCAGTCCTGGGTGTTCATTGGAAGGCTTGATGCTAAAGCTGAAACTCCAATACTGTAGCCACCTTATGTGAAGAGTTGACTCACTGGAAAAGACTCTGACGCTGGGAGGGATTGGGGGCGGGAGGAGAAAGGGCCAACAGAGAATGAAATGGCTGGATGGCATCACCAACTCGATGGACGTGAGTTTGAGTGAACTCCAGGAGTTGGTGATGGACAGGGAGGCCTGGCGTGCTGTGATTCATGGGGTCGCAAAGAGTTGGACACAACTGAGCAACAGAACTGAACTGAGCACATCCAAAAGTTCAATGAATTCTGAGAAGAACCAACATAAAATGATTCACAATTAGGCACATTTTATTTAGAAAGCCAAAAAAAGAGAGTCTCAAAAACAGTAAAACAACAAAACAATCAGATTCTTAACATGAAGAGGTTCCTCAATAAGATAATAGTTCATCTCTCATCAGGAAAAGGTCAATTTTCATTCCAATTCCAAAGAAAGGCAGTGCTAAAGAATGTTCAAACCACCATACAATTGCACTCATTTCATGTGTTAGCAAGATTATGCTCTAAATCCTTCAAACTAGGCTTCAGCAGTGCATGAACCAAGAAATTCCAGATGTGCAAGCTGGATTTGAAAAAGGCAGAGGAACCAGAGATCAAATTGCCAACATTCATTGGATCCAGAAAAAGCAAGAGAATTCCAGGAAAAAAACATCTACTTCTACTTTTTTGATTATGCCAAAGCCTTTGACTGTATGGATCACAAAAACCTGTGGAAAATTCTGAAATGGATGAGAACACCAGACCACCATACCTGTCTCCTGAGAAACTTGTATGCAGGACAAGAAGCAACAGTTAGAACTGGACATAAAGCAATTAGTCATCTATCATCTTATAACTGAAAAATTGTACTCTTTGACCAGTTCAGTTCAGTCACTCAGTCATGTCCAACTCTTTGTACCTCCATGGACTGCAGCACATCAGGCTTCCCTGACCATCACCAACTCCCCGAGCTTGCTCAGACTCATGTCCATCAAGTCGGTGATGCCATCCAACCATCTTATTCTTTGTCACCCCCTTCTCCTCCTGCCTTCAATCTTTCCCAGCATCAGGGTCTTTTCAAATGAGTCAGTTCTTCACATCAGGTGGCCAAAGTATTGGAGTTTCAGTTTCAGCATCAGTCCTTCCAATGAATATTCAGGACTGATTTCCTTTCAGATTGATTAGTTTGATCTCCTTGCAGTCCAAGGGACTCTCAAGAGTCTTCTCCAACACCATTGTACAAAATCATCAATTTTTCAGCACTCAGGTTTCTTATAGTCCAACTCACAGCCATACATGACTACTGGAAGAGCCATAGCTTTGACTAGATGGACCTTTGTTGGCAAAATGATGTCTCTGCTTTTAAATATGCAGTCTAAGTTGGTCATAGCTTTTCTTCCAAGGAGCAAGTATCTTTTAATTTTATGGCTGCAGTCACCATCTGCAGTGATTTTGGAGCCCCCAAAATAAAGTCTCTCACTGTTTCAAGCTCTATGTATCAGAGCTCACAAAGATTTTTTTTCCCCGCACTTAGCTATCTCATTGTTTCCAAAAGAACTGAAAAAACAGATTTTCCCGTTTATTTGCTATGAAGTGATGGAAACGGATGCCATGATCTTAATTTTCTGAAAGTTGAGTTTCAAGACAGCTTTTTCACTCTCCTCTTTCATTTTCATCAAGAGGCTCTTTAGTTCCTCTTCACTTTATGCCACAATGGTGGTGTCATCTGCATATCTGAGGTTATTGATATTTCTCCCGGCAATCTTGATTCCAGTTTGTGCCCCTCTGTCCATGGGATTTCCCTGGCAAAAATACTGGTGTGAGTTGCACAGTCACTCAGTCGTTTCCAACTCTTTGTGATCCCATGGACAGTAGCCTTCCAGGCCCCTCTGTCCATGGGATTTCCCAGGTAAGAATACTGGTGTGGGTTGCATTTTCCTACTCCAAGGGATATCCTGACCCAGGGATTCAATCCATGTCTCCAGTGTCTCCTGCATTAGCAAGCAGATTCTTTTAACACTGTGCCACCATTCTGAATATTAACCTTTCATTAGGTACACAGTTTATGGATATTTTTCCCATGCTATAGGTCAGCATTACATTCTGTTAAATATTTTTTTGCTGTGCAAAACTTTTTAGTCTGATTTTGTTATACTTATTTTTCTTTTGTTGTCTGTGCTTTTAGAGTCATAGCCAAAAAAAAAAAAAAAAATGAATTGCCAAAACCAATGTCAAGCATTGGAAACGACTCTGATGCTGGGAGGGATTGGGGGCAGGAGGAGAAGGGGACGACAGAGAATGAGATGGCTGGATGGCATCACCAACTCAATGGACATGTGTTTGAGTGAACTCTGGGAGTTGGTGATGGACAGGGAGGCCTGGCGTGCTGTGATTCATGGGGTCGCAAAGAGTCAGACACGACTGAGTGATTGAACTGAACTGAATGTCAAGCAGCTTTCACTTTATATTTTCTCCTAGGAGTTTATGATTTCAGGTGTTATGTTTATCCATTTTCAGTTGGTTTTTGCGTGTGGTGTAAAATAAGGGTCCAATTCCATTCCTCTGCTATCCAGGTTTCACAGTACCATTTCCTGAAGAGACAATCCTTTTCTCATTGCTTATTCTAGGTGATTCTTGGTGACTTTGTTGAAGATTAGTTTTTCTGTATATGCAAGGGTGTATTTCTAGGTTTTCTATTTTGTTTATTGGTCTATTATGTCTGTTTCTGTGCCAGTACAATACAGTTTTTATTATTACAGCTTTGCAACATGTTTTGAAATCAGAAAGTATGGTGCCTCCAACTGTGCTATTGTTGCTCAGGATTGCTTTAGGCATTCACAGTTTCTTGTTTTTCCATGCAAATTTTAGAATTTATTTTTATTTTTGTAAAAAATGTCCTTGAAATTATGAGAGGGCTTTTTGGACATTTTTGGACATTTTAACAATTCTTCCAATTCAGGATCATGGAATACCTTTACACTTATTTGCCTTATTAAATTTCTTTCAGTAATATTTTATCATTTTCAGTGTATAGATCTTTTCTCTAATCGGTTAAAGTTATTCCTAAGTACTTTATGGTTTTTGATGGTATTGTAAATGGATAATTTTCTTGATTTCTTTCAGATATTTTGTTGTTAGTGTATAGAAATACAATTGATTTTTATATGTTGATTTTGTGTCTTGGAACTTTACTAAAACTCTTGGTGGAAACAGTTTTTGTGTGTGTGAGAAATCAACTGATATTTTAATGTTGTCTGCAAATAGAGATAATTTTCTTCTTTAATTTGGACATCTTTATTTTTTTCTTTGCTGTTTTGCTCTAGGTATGACATCCTGTATGATAGTAAATAAAATTTCTGAAAGTGTTTATCCTTGCTTTGTTCATGATATTAGAAAAAAGCTTTCATTTTTTAACATCATAATATGAGCATGATGTTACCTGTGAACTTGTCATACATACCCTTATTATTTGACATACATTCCTTCTATACATAATGTGTTGAGAATTTTTACCATGAAGGGCATAAAGGACTGAATTTTATCAATGATTTTTCATCATATATTGAGATGATAATATACAGCCCATGGAATTCTCCAGGCCAGAATACTGGAGTGGGTAGCCTGTCCCTTCTCTAGTGTATTTTCCCAACCCAGGGATCAAACCCAGGTCTCCCGTATTGCAGGTGGATTCTTTACCAGCTGATCCATGAGAGAAACCCAACAATACTGGAGTGGGTAGCCTATTCCTTCTCCAACAGATCTTCCTCACCCAGGAATTGAACTGGGGTCTCCTGCATTGCAGGCAGATTATTTACCAACTGAGTTATCAGGGAAACCCTCATCTATTGAGATGATAATATAATTTTTCTCCTTCATTTGTTAATGTACTATTTTATAGTTATTAATTTGTGTGTGGCAAATGATCTTTGCATTCACAGGAAAAAAATCTACTTGGTCATGGTGTATGATTCTCTTAATGTGCCTCTTGAATTCAGTTTGCTACTATTTGATGAGAAATTTTGCATTTATTTTCACCAAGAATTTATTGTCCCATGATATTTTTTTCTTGCAATGTTCTTGTCTGGTTTTCACATGAAGTCAATGATGATGTAATAACATGAGTTTGGCAGCATCCTGTCTTCAATTTTGTAAGAGTTTGAAAAGGGCTTCCCTGGTGGCTCAGATGATAAAGCATCTGCCTACAATGCAGGAGACCTGGGTCAGGAAGATTCTCTGGAGAAGGAAATGACAACCCACTCTAGTACTCTTGCCTGGAAAATCCCATGGACAGAGGAGTGTGGTAGGCTATAGTCCATGGGATCACAAAGAGTTGGATATAACTGAGCAAATTCACTTTTCTTTCTTTCTTTTGAGAAGGGTCAGTATTAATTCTTTTTAAATATTTGGTAAAATTGACCTATGAAATGGACATTTCTTTCTTGGATTTTTGATTGCTAACTCAACTATTTTTCTTCCCAGATTTTCTATTTTCCATTATTACTTCTTATTAGGTTGTGTATTTGCAGAATTTAGTGATTTCTTCTAGGTTATCCAATTGATTGGTGTATAATTTTCATAGATGTATCTTATAATTCTTTCTTGTTGTTGTAGTATCACTTAAAATCCATCTTATTTTACTTCTGAGTCATCTCTCTCTTTTCCTTAGTTTAGCTAAAGTTTTGTCAGTTTTATCTTTTGGAAAATCAGCTCATAGTTTTGTTGATCTTTTTTATTATTTTTCTAAATAACAAATGTTGGCAACGAAAGAAAGCACTATACACTGTTTGTGGGAATGTAAATTGGTTCAGTCACTATGCTTGGACTGCAAGGAGATCCAACCAGTCCATGCTAAAGGAGATCAATCCTGGGTGTTCATTGGAAGGACTGATGCTAAAGCTGAAACTCCAATACTTTGGCCACCTGGTGCGACTAGTTGACTCACTGGAAAAGAGTCTGATGCTGGGAAAGATTGGGGGCAGGAGGAGAAGGGGACGACAGAGAATGAGATGGCTGGATGGCATCACCGACTCCATGGACATGAGTTTGAGTGAACTCCGGGAATTGGTGATGGACAGGGAGGCCTGGCGTGCTGTGATTCATGGGGTTGCAAAGAGTCGGACACAACTGAGCGGCTGAACTGAACTGATGAGTACAGTATGGAGGGTCTTTCAAAAATTAAACATAAACTAGCGATTCCACTTCTGGATAATTTCCTGAAGAAAACAAAAACACTAATAGGAAAAGATATATGCAGCCCTATGCTCATTACAGCATTGTTACAACAGCCAAGATACGGAAAAATCTGTGTTCATCATTAGATGAATAGATAAAGAAGATGTAAAACACACACACATACATATACATGTGTGTGTGTATACATACATAACAGAATATGACTAAGCCATAAAAAGAATGAAATCTTGCCATTTATGACAACATGGATTGAGCTAGATGGGATTATGATAAGGGAAATGGTTCAGTTCAGTTCAGCTCAGTTCAGTCGCTCAGTTGTGTCTAACTCTTTGCAACCCCATTAATTGCAGCACACCAGGCCTCCCTGTCCATCACCAATTCCCGGAGTTCACTCAAACTCATGTCCATCGAGTCGGTGATGCCATCCAGCCATCTCATCCTCTGTCGTCCCCTTCTCCTCCCGCCCCTCAACCTTTCCCAGCATCAGAGTCTTTTCCAGTGAGTCAACTCGTCGCATGAGGTGGCCAAAGTATTGGAGTTTCAGCTTTAGCATCAGTCCTTACAATGAACACCCAGGATTGATCTCCTTTAGAATGGACTGGTTGGATCTCCTTGCAGTACAAGGGACTCTCAAGAGTCTTCTCCAACACCACTATGATATATTACATAGGTAGAATAAAAAAAAAGTAGCAAAGCCAGAAACAGATTCATAGATGCAGAGAACAAAGAGGTGGCTGGAAGTGGGGGAGAGCGAGTTTGGGGAGGGATACGGAAAATGAGTGAAATAGGTGAGGGAGAGAAGAGGTACAAACTTCCAGTAATAAGACAGTCACCTGAATGTAATCCAGCACAGGGAATGTGTTGTTGTTGTGTTAGTCACTCAGTCGTGTCCGACTCTTTGTGACCCCATAGACTGTAGACCACCAGGTTCCTCTATCCATGGAAGAGGACAGATTTGTTACAGGCAGATTTGTTACCATCTGAGCCACAAGGAAATATATTCAGTAATAACTTTATGTGGTGATAGATAGTACTTACTGTGACCATTATTTTCTAATGTATAGACCATAATGTGACTATTATTTTCTAATATATAGAAACATCAAATCACTATGCCATATACCTGAAACTGTTCTAATTCTATTATACTTCAATAAAATAAGTAAATGAAACAATTCTAAAATTCATACAGACCACAAAGAACTTCAAACTGAGAAAGAAGAGCAAAGCTAGTGGCATCAAAATTCCTGATTTTGAGATATATTACAAAAGTTATAGCCATCAAAACAGTATGATATTGGCATAAAAACAGACACATAGACCAATGGAATAGAATGAAGAGGTCAGTTGTTCTTAAATAAATATTTTAAACTGTATAAAGTCTCAGTACAATCTCTTTAGTAACCCTGAATAGCTTATCTTGGAGGATACTGGCTATGGGAATCAAGACTCTTGCTTTTTGTTTTTACTGAAGTATATTACATATAGTAAAATGCACAAATCCTAATGGAATAACTAGATTTCTTTTGCCATGTGCATACACCTATCTGGGGGCTTCCCAGATGACTCGGTGTTAGAGAATCCCCCTGCCAATTCAGGAGACACAGGTTTGATCCTTGTGTGGGGGCAATCCCCTGGAGGAAGAAATGGCAACCCATTCCAGTATTCTTGCCTGTAAAATCCCATGGACAGAGGAGCTACAGAGGATTGGTAATCTACAATCCATGCGGTCACAAAGAGTCAGACATAGCTAAGCTATTGACCAGAGCACACACATCTATCCACCATTTAGATTTAAAAAAAAAAAAAAAAAAAACATAATTTTTCCATGACCTAGAAAGATGCCTCATGCTTTCTAGTCAGTAGACTTCTCATGAGAGGTAACCACTTTTTGGATCTGTATCTCCATAGAATAGTTTTGCCTGTTTTTGAACTTCATATGAATGGAATCACTGAGTATATTTATAGTCTTTTTTGACTGGCTATTTTTGCTTAAAGTATGTTTATGAAGCTGTTTAAGAAAACATGCTATAATTTGAGCACTATATCAAATTTGTCGAAATTTTCTGAGAAACATATTAGCTGATATGGCTGGAGCAATGTTAAAGGAAATGTCTTCTAACCAATTGCTTTATCCCATAGGTATGGTTTCCCAGATCATGTTCACATGATTGCCTTTTATATGGTACTCAGTGAATATCTGTGGCATGAATAAACTATTACCAGTTACAGGAGAGCCAGAAGGATCATCATGTCTTCTGTGCCTGAAGGTTGTATTTTTATTCCCCTGCTCCTCAGAATAGTGTGTGCTTGCAGCAAGCAGGCACTGAGAGGATATTTGTCAAATGACAGAATCATTGGCAAACTCAAAGATCATTTTATTATTCTTCTCTTTAGATTTCCATACCTTGAGTGTATCATGAAATCAGAGATTTGTTCTCATAAAATATATTTGGTTGACATGACATTAGTTCAATGTCCTTTGAAATAAAAACTATGATCAACAAAATAAATCAGGTCAGATCATGGTGAGTAGTGCTCTCTCCATTTTTTCATCCCCATCAATGTGAATGACCTTACTCTCTGCATGAACTTCATAGAGAGAATTGAAAAAGGAGCAACATTAATACCTGGAATTAGGTATCAGAGAGAATTAAAGTTTAGCTTCATGGAAAAAAAAAAAAACCCTGGAGCGTAAATTGGACTGTGGGTACTTGCTGAGATTGCATTATAATCTGGCTCTCTGACTTCAGCTCAATTGCCTTTAACTATTCAGTTCTTAGCTGGTCTCCTGCAAAAATCATAGCCTCACAGGCATGTGATAAGGATCAATAGAAATTTTAACTAGTACAGGAGAAATCAACCTTCAAACGTGAATTCAATTAACATTCTTAATGTGTTTTTTCACTGTTATCTTGTAGCTTGGGTCATAACTATGCTAATTTCTACTGAAATTTCAGTTTAGAAATCTAAAGACTTTGGAAGTTTATAATGCTTTCGTTTTGTGAAAACCAAGACTATTTCAAAGAATTTGTGAATTATTCCTATTTCTTCATTCACTCCTCAGAATTTTAGCTCTTGGAAAACGTTCTTTCGCCATTTTCAATATGCTGCAACAGACTGGATATGTTTTAAACTCAGTAAAAACAGCATCCTCTGTATGATCCCCTCTGAGCCTTCTCAGGTAGAGACCACGGTGCTGATGGTGCTCCTTAGAAACCCGGTTGGATTTAACAGACAAATGTGGATTCAGACATTACAACAGAAAGCAGAACCACATGCAGACAGTGGCTGCACTGGGATTGATTTGCTATAATTTAATCACATGGAGAAGTGTATACAAATGCCCATATTGTAACAGGGAAGGGTTAGTTTTCATTTTACACTGGATCTGCTTCTGTGACTTTAACCCTCATCTTGCTGCTTTTGTTATTGTAGGCATACATAATAGCCTGCCTCAGGGATATAACCTGAGCCTCCCACCTGTGAAGGACAGTAAGGAAGTGAAACTGACACATTTTGCTGCTTTAGGCTTGCCATTCTAGGGGACAATTACAAGAATTGAATAGTCTTTTTCCTTTGTTTCCTTACCTCCCTTCATCTTTGATCCATAAAAGAATCTGACATCTAGTCCCCAACAAGATGGTTATTTTGAAGTACTAGCGTGCTGTCTTCTTGGTCAGCCTGCTCCCTAATAAAGTCCCTTCTTCCTCCCAATACTTCCTCTTGGATTCATTGGCCTATCTTGTGGCAAGCAGAGCAAGCTTGGACTCGGTAATGATATACTGCCTTTGACTTACTGATTAAAACTTTATTAACTGGCTTTGTCTTGACTCCTTTCCCATACTCACTGTTCCCTCCTCCACAAATACACCTGAAGTCTTACAGCATGATTTGGCCCCAGAGTGTCTAGGGAAAGGGCCCTAAATTTGCTGTAACACTTTTGGATTTATAGATGTGCAGAACAGAGAGCATGGTCTATTTTGTCAGAATTGACTTCAGGGCTTACCCTGCAGAGCTGAGAACATTTCTTATTTTTCTCTACTTCCCAAATATTATTCCTGTATTTCTAACTTTCAGTGAGTTTTTACTCCACTGAATCCAGATATGCTTCACATTTTGTCATGCTTTGGCAAAATGGGATAATTGACACGCAAGTCAGGGACATGTAGGAAGCTGTTTTTCTTTTTTTTTTTCTTTTTTAAATCCCAAGACTGTGCGGGGCTGACTGCTCTACCTAAGAAGACTCTCCTGATTGCCTAATGACAGGTGAGGTGCCAGGGTGAGAACAGCAGGGAATGCTTTTACAGACCTCAAGGTAAGATTTTCTTCTTCTTCACTCCATGCTTCCCACCATGCCCACTAGTAAGTACACATTACTTTCTCCTTCAGGAGAGTGTTAGGGTCATTTACAATTTGTTATACTTTTTTTCTTACATATAACTTTTCATTACTTGAAATCACTAACAGATGATTGATTTCTTAACATTTTTTGCCATGTAGTTGAATTGAGTTCTCAAACACATTACCGTGAGAGCTAGTGTGAAAGTATTTGCAACCATGTAAGTATCTGCTTTCATTGAAGGCCACCCATATGACCTGTTGTAAGGCCTATTTGAACAAAACTGAATTATAACTATCCTGCCACTTTTCTTGAACCCACAAATGATGGTAGATTGGACCCATAATATTGACATGTCATTGCATAATATTTCTGTTTAATTTTTAAGAATATGAGACACTTTTTATTTACTAGAATATAAAGGGTAAAGTCGTATTAGTTAGAAGATAAACTTTATATCAAATATGCTCTAATTGCCATTAAGGTAGTTAACAATAGTTGGCTCTCTCAGTCACATGATAATATAATACTTAACCACCCCCTGACCTTAGCTATATCCATACAAATTTCTTTGGTCAATAAAACGCAAGTAGAAGTGATAGGTTTCACTCCTGAGCAGCTTTTAAGAGCTGAATGTACTTTGCCGCTTTTTCTTTTCGTTGTGCATCAACAGTCTCACAGGGGGTGTATGCTCTGTCACCTGGGGACCTGAAAGGAGGGTCGTGTAGCACACAGCTCTCAGCAACCCTCAACTGACATGCAGCTTGGACCGGAAGCCTTTGTTATGTTAAGTCTCTGAGGTTTAGTTTCCTTGTTTTCATCACTTCTCTGCAATGAAGTGAAATTCTAAAGAATTTCTCAATTTACTTTCTTTAAGGATTCTCAATTTCTCCATTAAATCTCCCGTCATTACAATCTGTTCATATTCTCTCTGAAATAATGCAAATCCATTTCCCAGTGCTTCCCAGTGTCTGTTTCCCAGCTGATGCTCAACTGAAGCATTTCTCAAATAAATCACTCATTTATGTGAAACTACGAAAGGACACAGAAGAGTAAACAACCTAATAAATATTCAGACACATCTTTAAGTAGAAGCACAGTGTTTGCATTGTGAAAGCACCTTCCGTTTTCTACAAAGATTCCTATGTCTTCTGTGTACCCCACAAGCTTGTACCTTCCTGGGAATCTCTATGTTGCATGTTGGTCTACTTTAACCCTTTTCAAAGTTGATGAAGCATGTAAATCCTGAAGAAGGAATTCATAGGGCCTGGACTCCATCTTAGGCCTGTTCATGCTGATCATGCTCAGCCACCTTTCCAATGGACTCTGAACTCTGTGTTTCAGTTCAGTTCAGTCACTCAGTCGTGTACGACTCTCCGCGACCCCATGAATCACGGCACTCCAGGCCTCCCTGTCCATCACCAACTCCCAGAGTTCACTCAAACTCATGTCCATCGTGTCAGTGATGCCATCCAGCCATCTCAATCTCTGTCGTCCCCTTCTCCTCCCTCCCCCAATCCTTCCCAGCATCAGAGTTTTTTCCAGTGAGTCAACTCGTCGCATGAGGTGGCCAAAGTATTGCAGTTTCAGCTTTAGCATCAGTCCTTCCAATGAACACCCAGGATTGATCTCCTTTAGAATGGACTGGTTGGATCTCCTTGCAGTATAAGTGACTCTCAAGAGTCTTCTCCAGCACCACAGTTCAAAAGCATCAATTCTTTGGTGATCAGCTTTCTGCACAGTCCAACTCTCACATCCATACATGACCACTGGAAAAACCATAGCCTTGACTAGACGGACCTTGGTTGGCAAAGTAATGTCTCTGCTCTTTAATATGCTATCTAGGTTGGTCATAACTTTCCTTCCAAGCAGTAAGCGTCTTTTAATTTCATGGCTGCAATCAACATCTGCAGTGATTTTGGACCCCCCCCTCCCCCGCAAATAAAGTCTGACACTGTTTGCACTGTTTTTCCATCTATTTCCCATGAAGTGATGGGACCAGATCCCATGATCTTTGTTTTCTGAATGTTGAGCTTCAAGTCAACCTTTTCACTCTCCTCTTTCACTTTCATCAAGAGGCTTTTGAGTTCCTCTTCACTTTCTGCCATAAAGGTGGTGTCATCTGCATATCTGAGGTTATTGATATTTCTCACAGCAATCTTGATTCCAGTTTCTGCTTCTTCCAGCCCAGCGTTCTTCATGATGTACTCTGCATATAAGTTAAATAAGCAGGGTGGCAATATATATCGGGGACCAGCCTCGATATGGCCCAGGCTATCCTCGGGATGAACGGCGTCGGCGTCAGAGAGAGAGAGAGAGAAAGAGAGAGAGAGAGACAGGGGCTGATGATTCCTTGGTTTATGCTGGAAACCAATAAAACCCCAGCACGGGTTTTGCTCTGTTTACGTAGGCCGCAGGCGCCCTCTCGAATCACTGGAGGCAACCCACCAGGGCACCCCCTCGAGTGGGTCTTAGAAGCCCAGGCAGATAAGTAAACTCAGAGGGCCCAGCGCTCCAAGGATCTCAACCAGAAAAAGGAGAATAGAGAAAAGGATGGAAAAAGAGAAAGAACAACACGGGGAGACCAAGCTTCAGTGAGCAAGGCCCAAAACTTTATTTTCCAGTGCTGCTTTTATACCCTAAGTTGTGCACATAAAAAAATAGAGAAAGAGAGGTATAGAGTCACGCCAAAATCACGCAGGGTCAGCAGTCTTGACCCTTATCAGGATCAGGGCTCATTTTTGTATGTCTCATGATATACAAAAGTTTTGGGTGGTTTACATCATCTTCTGGCCAGGTGGCCTGCTAACAGTTTATGGCCCTCTCTCCTAACAAAGGTTAGTTAGCTAGAAAAAGTCTTATATTCTTTTAAGATGATTTTCCTAAAGTCAGGTGCTATACACATGACAAGGTAACATTCCTATAAGGTGTAGTGAGCTGCAAGAAAGGAATTTATTAACTTAAGATCTGATGTGGTTAAATCAAAGGCTACTACTTATATTCTCTATATGTGATTAATATATTTCCAAGGATACAATAGATAGAGGAAACTTTGCAGCAAACATTGATTCAACAATGAAATCTTTTTTAGTACTATTCTAATGATTTTAACTTCTTCAACAGATTTCTGTATTTTAGAATATTAGGCTTTCTGTCCTTGCATGGCTGGGAGGCTATAAACAGTCACACTCATAGTTGTAAGAGCCCGGACAAACTTGTCATGCAAGTTAGAGAGCTATCAGAGGGGCTTGGATTGGAACACTCCTATTAAGCCAAGGAGAACTTTTTAACTACAGCTCTGAATTAATGTTTTCAGAGAAAGGTGGTTGGGGGGAAGCCGCCGTAAGTATTAGAGGACTTGATAAGAGGCGTAAGATAGTAAGGCAGTCAGACTCCGGTTTTCTTTGGGGTAGATGCTCAGGTAAGTCCAGGGGGTTCCTCGAGTCCTGATTAGACTTTGCCCGTCAGGCCTCTTCCCCAGTTGACCTTTGCCACGGGTAGGATTTCCCTCGCTGGCTCCCGGCAAATATACAAGCTTGACGTACTCCTTTTCCTATTTGGAACCAGTCTGTTGTTCCATGTACGGTTCTGACTGTTGCTTCCTGACCTGCATACAGGTATGATTATACAGTGGAAGTGAGAAATAGATTTAAGGGACTAGATCTGATAAATAAAGTGCCTGATGAAGTCTGGATGGAGGTTCGTGACATTGTACAGGAGACAGGGACCAAGACCATTCCCACGGAAAAGAAATGCAAAAAAGCAAAATGGTTGTCTGAAGAGGCCTTATAAATAGCTGTGAAAGAAGAGAAGCAAAAAGCAAAGGAGAAAAGGAAAGATATAAGCATCTGAATGCAGAGTTCCAAAGAACAGCAAGGAGAGATAAGAAAGCCTTCCTCAGGGATCAATGCAAAGAAATAGAGGAAAACAACAGAATAGGAAAAACAAGAGATCTCTTCAAGATAATTAGAGATTCCAAGGGAACATTTCATGCAAAGATGGGGTCGATAAATGACAGAACTCTGTGTTTAGTGCCTATGAAAATGACAACAGAAGGATAAGGCCCCCTCCAGACAGGGGAACCTTGAAGATCATATCTAGGTTACTCATCGAATAAGAGAAAACTTAGAGTAATCACCCCTTCCTCCAGACAGACCGTAAATTTTTCTGTTTCTATCGGAGTGTAACCTCAAGCTTATTGATTATTGGCTAACTGTTTAACTGTTTGAGCTCATGAGCACATAGCACGTGAATGATGGGGTTACTGGGGTTGTCTTTTCCTTGGTTTATGTAAGTCACAAGGAATTTGGAGTGGTGGGTTCAGACACATACACATGGAGTATAAAAGATTTTCACAAATGTTGGTCAGGGTCTTTGGCTAAGAGGAGACTCTGCCTTGGGCCCG
This sequence comes from Moschus berezovskii, assembly GCF_049115385.1. Classification (NCBI taxonomy): domain Eukaryota; kingdom Metazoa; phylum Chordata; class Mammalia; order Artiodactyla; family Moschidae; genus Moschus; species Moschus berezovskii. The sequence continues at coordinate 61,744,451 of NC_142477.1, forward strand.
CCTGTGTAATAAACTGCACTTCACTATCTGTATTATCCTTCTGAGTGAGTTTGTTTCCCAGAATGCGTGGCTACAACAATCCAATCAATGATTTAATTTCTGACATCTGCCTGAATTGATGAAGGGGATAGGCATAATGATCATATTTCAGTAATCAAAATAATAGTGTCAGGGTCATTACAGTAAGGAGCAAAGATCTGCCCACTGAGAAAGACTTGGCTAATGCTACACTCGATATGTTCAAAGAGAACAGCCATGGCTTGTCCCAGGACCAACTCCCAACAGATTTGGGGTGGATTGTTTGACGAGAGCCTGAAAATAATGAGATGGAGCCTTGGCTAGCTTAAAATTGGCACACCTATTTTATTGTTACTAAATCATATTCTCACTGCTAATCTCAGAAACCCCATTTACTTTGAAAAAGATGGTGATGTTGTTTTGCTCTCAGCAACAGAGAATTAGCTGATTCACATGTTCCTTAAACAGTAGCTCTAAAATAGAACTGTACTGAATCCCTCTTAACAGAGTAGAGCAGGGGAATAAAGTTTCCAGGAGCATTTGTTGGAAATTTTTGTGGTGAGAAAGCTTCATGGCAATTAAGAACATAGGCTCCAGAGCCATCTAAACCAATTTCAACTCTTCCCTCTTATTAGCTTGATTACTTCAGATACATAATGAGCTGCAATGTCCTTAACTATAAAACAAAGATATATAATGCCTAGTTTATAGGGCTATTTTGAATATTACAAGATAACATGTTTGTAAACTGCTTGAGTGCCTGGCACATATGAACTATTCAACAAGGGTTCACCTTGCTTACGTTAATGCTGTTTTGTTTTCAGTGTTATTATAAATAAAAACCTGATACCAGAACTGCAACTTATCTTCAACAGCTAAACAAGGGAGGAGAACTCTGGCCCTTTTCTAAAAAGTCAAGGACTAGGGCAGAATCATGCAAATAGTGGGTCTCTCATCTCAAATATTGTATAAAACAAAATAATCATCCAAGGAAATTTTCACATGATACATAGGAATAAAAAGCCCAAGAATGCTTATTGTGAGATGAATTTTGGTGTGCGAGGATGGAGAGAGCATTTGGGGATGGCAGTTTCTAAAGCTAAGAAGATGTCATCAACTTAAAATTACTAGAGGGTAGTGGGTCACAACTGTATGCCTTATGAATACTGCAGAGTGCAAAGCACAGAGCTTTATGGGTCTGTGTATATTTATGACAAGGAGTTGATGTGTTAATTTATGTTAAGTAGCTAAGACGATTGGAAAAAGGCAATGGCAACCCACTCCAGTATTCTTGCCTGGAGAATCCCAGGGACGGAGGAGCCTGTTGGGCTGCCGTCTATGGGTTCGCACAGAGTCGGACACGACTGACGTGACTTAGCCACAACAGCAGCAGCAGCTAAGACGATTGACTACATAGAGCTAAAATATTTAGTTATGAAGAGTATATGAACAATTATATCCCTTGCTTATGTGATGTACACTGAGTAGGATAATTTCATGAATATTCTGTGGTTCTGAATTCTTATCTTGCTGCATATACTTGTCTCATGATAAATACCCTATTTCATATTGCACTGCAGCTAGAATACCAAAAGTGGTATTTATTGGAACAGATGAAAGCAAAAATAATATGGCTGCAGGGATTATATGAAACAAACCCTCAGAAAACAAATGACAACTAGAGCAATGCTATAGAGCAGAAGCACAGATTTCTTGCCTCATCACAGACACCCTTTTATGTACAGGCCACTTTTATACTTGCAACTTCCTTCCAGATGGTAAAAGAGGCTTATAACTGTTTTCAATCTTGGCTCATTTTTCATGAGTGAAGGTCAACAGAGACATATTGTTTAAAACATACATAATAAGGCTCTGATATTGTGTTTCCATAAATGGCTGCACCAATAGCATCCAATCCACTTGAACTTATTTATGTGAACTTTCAACTCCCTGTGAAGAAAGAAGTCTCATTCTCTTCCCCTTGAATCTGGGTCAGTTCTATGACTTTTTTTTTTTTTCCCCAACAAATAGAATTCAACAAGAGTGAGTGTTAACTTTTGGGCTGGGTCTTCAGTTCAGTTCAGTTCAGTCACTCAGTCGTGTCTGACTCTCTGCAACCCCATGAATCACAGCATGCCAGACCTCCCTGTCCATCACCAACTCCCGGAGTTCACTCAAACTCATGTCCATCGAGTCGGTGATGCCATCCAGCCATCTCATTCTCTGTCGTCCCCTTCTCCTCCCGCCCCTCAACCTTTCCCAGCATCAGAGTCTTTTCCAGTGAGTCAACTCAAAGCATGAGGTGGCCAAAGTATTGGAGTTTCAGATTTAGCATCAGTCCTTCCAATGAACACCCAGGACTGATCTCCTTTAGAATGGACTGGTTGGATCTCCTAGCAGTCCAAGGGACTATCAAGAGTCTTCTCCAGCACCACAGTTCAAAAGCATCAATTCTTCGGCGATCAGCTTTCTTCACAGTCCAACTCTCACATCCATACATGACCACGGGAAAAACCATAGCCTTGACTAGATGACTGGGCCTTCAGAGAACAATAAATTCTGTCTTTAAATCTTCGAACCTTCCTTCTTGAATCTCAGCCAACTTGACCCACATGCAGAAGAAGCAAAGTTCCTGGCTGAGACCTTAGATGCACTCCTTGCTGGTAGCCAGTATTAATTTCTAGGTATAGAATTAGAGCCATTTTGCATGCTGTATTCATAGCTCATCTGACTCATAAGAGCTCCCAGCTGATACTATGTGGGGCAGAACTCTCCAACAAAGCATACGCCGAATTCCTAACTCTCAGAGTCAAGACCATATGAAATGCGTATTAAGTCATTAATTTATGTTAGTTTAAAATGTTCTTATTGTTGTTTTAAATTTTATGTGTCCAAATCAGTGGCATTCATTCCATTCACAATTTTGTGCATTCATAACCAGAATCAATTTCAAAAACTTTTTCATTATCTCAAAAAACTCTGAACCTCTTAGCACTTTCCTCCATTTCACCTTCTTCCCAGACCCTGGTAACCTCTAACTTAATCTTTGTCTCTATGAATTTACATACTCTAGGTATTTCCAGTAAGAATCATACAATATTCGTCTTTTTGTATCTGGTTTATTTTATGTACCTTAATGTTTTCAAGGTTCATCTATGTTACAGCATCTATCAGAGATTCACTCTTTTTTGGCTGAACAATGATTCCATAATATATACACACCACCTTGCGTTTATCCACTCATCTGAAGATGAACACTTTGGCTATTGGAATTAGTGTTGCAATTACTAGTGTTATACTTACTGGCACATGAGTATCTGTTTTAGTTTCTGTTTTCAGTTGTTTTTAGTATGGGCCTAGAAGTGGAATCACTAAGTTATTTAGTCATTCTACATTTAACTTCTTGAAGAACTACCACACTATTTTCCACACACACTGCAACAGTCCCACTAAGCCACTAATATGAAGAGTACTCTGCCTCATTTCAATAAATGATAAAACAAATACTATATTTATCAACACTTCAACTACGTTAGAAGCTCCCGAGGAAGCAAAGCATTAAAAAATCCTAGAATTAGAGAAAGGAAAATAGATGGAACAGTTTCCTAACTAGATGAAAGGTTTCTGTATGAAAGTTCTCCAACTATCTGAAAGTTCTATCCAGTAAGAAACTCTACAGTTTTAACAAATACCCTGAGGAATGTGATACAATGTATTCATGCATAATATCTGCTGTCAATGGTCTAGTTAGTCTAAGCACCACACACTGGACATATTAAAATATCATCTGGCACTAAATTTGTCCCTGTGGTATTTGATACCCTGTGTAAATCTTCCACTTTTTTTTTTATACTTCTACACCCAGTACTCTATTATTCTCATAGCCCCTTAATATAAGAATTTCTATTTTTCATTTTTTTAAAATTTCCTATCTTCAAGAAGAAGAGATGGAAAAAGAGCAGAAAGAAAATAAAAATAATTGATATTAAAAATTATTTCCCTCATTAATATTAAAAAGGTCAACATAAGTTGGTGAATGCTGAATGATATAATACCCTTGAAGATCACAATACATACCAGCACATAAGTACTCAAATAGTTCTACAGGGGAAAAAATGCTTAATTTTATTTTTACCCAATAATTGTCAAAATTTTTATGACCATGCATTCTGTTTTCATAAACATCTGTTAATATGCTGGAAAATATAGTTGGCTCCTTTAGGATATGCTAATAATAGAAATTTCCATTCTTTTGGGGACTTTCTTCCTCAAATATCACTCAAAAATACTCAAATTACTGTATTACACAGTCATAACCTGGACCTCTCGGATGCTAATAACTTTGTCCTTGTATAGTAGGCATGTTGTCCCTAGCAGTACTGAGTTAAAATATCTTCAGACAAGTACATGAATTAATACTTCCTAGGGGCTGCCATCTACGGGGTCGCACAGAGTCGGACACGACTGAAGCAACTTTGCAGCAGCAGCAGCAGGTATTACATACAGGCCTTGCAGTACATACATCTCTCAGTTGTTCATGACTAGAGCTAGGGGAGGAGGAGAATGTACAGAAGATGGGGGTGATGAGGAGGGAGAAGGTGTGCTGAAGTCAGAAGTAAAGCTAGAACAGCAGAGTTACAGTAAAACAGTGGTTTTAAACTTTTGCTGCACAGAATTACTTGGGAAGCTTTCCCAAATCTCAGTGCTCAAACCGCATCCCAAACCAATTAAATCATAAGCTCTGGCCCAGGTAAGTATATACTTTAGAGCTCCCTAGATGAACAGTAATGTGCAGCCAAGACTCAGAACCACTTTTCGAAAGTGATTAGGATAATAGAAGGAACATATGGAAATTCGTATGCAAACATTCTGTGTTTAGGAGATAATATCAGATCCCTGTGTGAGACACCAAGGATATTTTAGAAAGTATTCCTTGGTGTCTGAATAATTTGTGTCAATTTTCCATAAATATTGGCTTCTGTGTGATTACTCTTCCCCAGTAGCCTTTGGTAAATTTCATTTATTTTAAAGCCTTAGAGGCAAAAGTGTCAGTGCAGACATTCTCCAACTTCCATGCAAGCAGGTTTCATTTGAAAAGTTATTTTACTTGTTTGCTACAATGGGGAGAATTCCTAATTTTCACACTTCTTGATATTTTGAATACTTTGAAAACAAGCCAGATGGCAGAAATTTCAGAATAAACAAAAGTCTTCAGAACAGTCAAAGAATTCTACTATCATTTTATTCTTTAGTCCAAATAATGTTACTCTTATTCTATCCTATGGAATTTTCCTGTGTTCTCCCAAGGTGCAGTGAGCTTGGTTTTCAAAATGGGCATTGATACTACTAGTGATGTAATGTATTACGTTGTATATATATAATATATAAATTATATATTTATTGTATGTCCGTATATATGTGTGTGTGTGTAATATATATTTATTGTATGTGTGTGTGTGTATATGTATATATAATGTGTGTGTGTGTGTGTGTGTATTACCACACTGGTTTCAGTTCTTTGTCTGTGGGATTTGATTTTTTTGTACAAGGATTTATAAATATATAAATATAACTATATATATATTTATAAATATATAAATATAACTATATATATATTTATAAATATATAAATATAACTATATATATATTTATAAATATATAAATATATTTATATAGTTATATAGTTATATTTATAAATATAACTATATAAATATAACAAGGATATATATATATATATATAGTTGCTGTTTAATCACTAAGTCATGTCTACCTCTTTTGCAACCCCATGGACTCTAGCTCAGCAGGCTTCTTTGTCCATGGGATTTCCCAGGCAAGAATACCAGAGTGGGTTGTCATTTTCTTCTCCAGATTTCTTTGATTTTGAAAGTATGAGAAGACTACACCAGCCCAAACTCACATTTTGAAGAGGTAGATCAGAAAGTGTGGTCATCAATTGGGTGTTATATTTCTTAGGGAAAAAGTATTACAGTCTCATTAGAGATTTTGGAAGGAATAATCAGATTCATTCAAGAGTCTCTTCTGGGAATTCCCTGGTGGTCCGCTGGTTAGAAGTTGGTGCACTCACTGCCAGGGACCTGGGTTTGATCCCTGGTCAGGAATCTGCCTGCAGTGCAGGAGACGCTGGTTTGATTCCTGGGTTGGGAGAATCTGCTGGAGAAGGGATAGGCTACCCACTCCAGTGTTCTTGGTCTTCCCTTGTGGCTCAGCTGGTAAAGAATCCGCCTGCTCTGTGGGAGACCTGTGTTCGATCCCTGGTTTGGGAAGATCCCCTGGAGAAGGGAAAGGTACCCACTCCAGTATTCTGGCCTAGATAATTGCATAAACTGTATAGTCCATGTAGTAGCAAAGAGTCCTACACGACTGAGCAATTTTCACTTTCTTTCAGGAAAATAAGATCCCACAAACCATGAGATATAGCCAAAAAAAGAAAAAAAGAGTCTAGTCCTTTAACAGGCTGAGAAGAACATATTATGTCCTCTCAAAGCAGTGTATTAGGTTCAAGTAGCACATGTTAAATGCAAAAACGTTGTAAGATTAATGAAAATAAAAAATATTAATTGAACATTAAACAACACATGAACACTTACAGAAAAGTCATCACCTAAAATTTGTCAATGTCAATAACAGAAAAATTAGACACTTAGTTACCAACTCCAGTGTTCTTGCCTGGAGAATCCCAGGGATGGCAGAGCCTGGTGGGCTGACGTCTATGGGGTCACACAGAGTCGGACACGACTGAAGTGACTTAGCAGCAGCAGCAGCAGTAGGAAATAACAGTTAAAAAAGGGAACTCTGGGGTCCACCTGCACAGATTTACTTCCTGAATTTCCAGGTACTGGCTCTGTAACACTGGCAAGATACTTAACCTCTTAAAGCTTCTCTTTCCTTACCTATTAAATAGAAGTATTAACAGGATCTATCTCATGGTATCATTGTAAGAATGAAAGAAGTTATTATGTACATGTGTGTGTATCACTTCGTTGAATATAAAATATTTGTTGAATATTAAGAACTCAGCAAATGGTAGTTAGCATCATTGCGTTTTCCCAGGTGGCACAGTTGTAAAGAATCCACCTGCCAATGCAGGAGACACTGGAGACAGGGTTTGATCCCTGGGTTGGATGGATTCCCCTGGAGAAGAAAATGGCTACCCACTCTAGTATTCTTGCCTGGAAAATCTCATGGACAGAGTTGCCTGGCAGGCTATAGTCCGTGGGGTTGCAAAGAGACATGACTGAGCAGCCGCGCACACACTCGTCAGTATTATTCCTGGAGACTTGCATGTTCGTTAGCTGTAATAAACATTTTAGAAACAAAGTTTACCTTCCCTTTTAAAAAACGCACCATGACATTCACAGAGTAGAAGTTATCACAGAAGACCCGAGGCCATTGCAGCTTCCCACCCCATGTCCCATGTACTCAAAGCCCTACAGGCAGTAGAGTGGGACCACTGGTGACTCCCAGGTACAGATGAGGTATAATTTGAGGTCAAGAAGAGTCACTCTCTATGGAATGGTCTGTTCATGTGTGTTGATGTGTCTAGAATATAGGACAGTTATGGATATAGAATGGTGAGTTTGTATGAAGTGGTCAGTCCTTGTACCTGACTGTGCCTGGAGTGCCAAGTTCATGGCTGTGTATAAGATGCTCAGTATGTCCAGAATGTTGAAGCTTTCTGAGATTTCTTGGATGCGGGTGGTTATTAGCTCAAGGCCTCTCAGCTCCAAAGTCAGGCTGGGATTGGTCTGTGTGACTCACCTGATTTCTCTGCTTCTGAGCTGATCATTGTAGCCCAGGCCATGCACTGGAGGAAGAGGCCAGTCTACTGGGGTGTTGCACACACCTTTCTATTTCTTCAGCAGCACTTTGTGGGGTTTAGAATGCCTACTGGTCTAGGGTGACCATAGGGTAGAAGAATGGGAGTGGGACTCTCCTGGGACAAAGCTTCCTATACTCTAACCATCACTTTCAGCCTAGCTGATTGCCTAAGAAACAACTTTTACTTCACTCCAGCCTCAGATTCACCCCCACTACTCCCAGAGGGAGAAGACAAGAAGTAACTAGTTAGGGACACCTTCCCTGGGACTGGCAGGAATTTGTCTAGCATAGTCTGGGGAATTGAGATTTTGCTAATGCCCCTAGAACCTAAAGACAGAGAGAGAGGAAAGCAAACTAAATGAAATAAAGTTATGCAATATCAGGTCTACTACAAAGAAGATAAAAAATAGTGCTCCCCTTGCTACATATGAAAACACATCTGTGCCACTTCCTCTAGAGAAGGAAATGGAAACCTACTCCAGTGTTCTTGCCTGGAGAATCCCAGGGACAGGGGAGCCTGGTGGGCTGCTGTCTATGGGGTCGCACAGAGTCGGACACGACTGAAGTGACTTAGCAGCAGCAGCAGCCACTTCCTCAGACGACCAACAGATCCTCACCAATGGGGCAAAATGCCTATCAACTCTTCCATTAAAGAGTGCAGTTGAAACGGCTCTGATTTGCTTGTTCTGTTTGTTTGCCTAATTCTGACATCTGTTGTTTAAAGGAACAGTTCTAGCAAATTTTAGTATTATGCTATCTTCTTCTTATACAAGTTATGGGAGAGGCCTCAGGGTCACAGAAAGCCCTAGGTCATCCAGAGGCAAAGAGGATGATGAGAAACAAGGAGAGAATGATTCATTGTCCACAAGGATGAAAACCAAATAAGTCAGGTCATGCCTAGAAATAAGGTGTTTACAGAAAGCTTTCACTGCAGATAAAGTAAGGGGCAGAGAGGAAGCCTGTGATTTCACATTGTGGAAAGATAAACTCCCTAGATAACTGGACAGATTTAATCACTGAGAACTCTTTCCTCACCTTTGAGACAATCAAAATTCTTTGAGTTAATATTTTATCACCCATTTTAAAAATAGCCACTATTGAGAGAAGGAACAAGATGGCAGAGGAATAGGACGGCGAGACCACTCTCTCCCCCACAAATTCAACAAAAGAACATTTGAACGTGGAGTAAAGTCCACAAAACAACTTCTGAATGCTGGCAGAGGACATCAGGCACCCAGAAAAGCAGCCCATTGTCTTTGAAAGAAAGTAGGAAAAAACATAAAAGATAAAAAGAGAGACAAAAGAGGTAAGGACGGAGCTCCGTCCCAGGAAGGGAGGCTTTAAAAAGAGAGAAGTTTCCAAACACCAGGAAACACTCTCACTGGCTAGTCTGTGGCAAGCCTTGGAACCTCAGAGGGCCACATAACCGGGAGGAAAAAGAAAGAAATAATTAAAACCCACAGATTACCCAGTTCAGTTCAGTTCAGTTGCTCAGTCGTGTCCAACTCTCCGCGACCCCATGAATCACAGCACGCCAGGCCTCCCTGTCCATCACCAACTCCCAGAGTACACTCAAACTCATGTCCACAGAGTCGGTGATGCCATCCAGCCATCTCATTCTCTGTCATCCCCTTCTCCTCCCGCCCCCAACCTTTCCCAGCATCAGAGTCTTTTCCAGTGAGTCAACTCGTCGCATGAGGTGGCCAAAGTATTGGAGTTTCAGCTTTAGCATCAGTCTCTCCAATGAACATCCAGGATTGATCTCCTTTAGGGTGGACTGGTTGGATCTCCTTGCAGTATAAGGGACTCTCAAGAGTCTTCTCCAACACCACAGTTCAAAAGCATCGATTCTTCGGCGATCAGCTTTCTTCACAGTCCAACTCTCACATCTATACATGACCACGGGAAAAACCATTGCCTTGACTAGACGGACCTTGGTTGGCAAAGTAATGTCTCTGCTTTTTAATATACTATCAAGGTTGGTCATAACTTTCCTTCCAAGGAGTAAGCGTCTTTTAATTTCATGGCTGCAATCAGCATCTGCAGTGATTTTGGAGCCCCAAAAAATAAAGTCTGTCACTGTTTCCATTGTTTTTCCATCTATTTCCCATGAAGTGATAGGACCAGATGCCATGATCTTTGTTTTCTGAATGTTGAGCTTCAAGTCAACCTTTTCACTCTCTTCTTTCACTTTCCTCAAGAGGCTTTTGAGTTCCTCTTCACTTTCTGCCATAAGGGTGGTGTCATCTGCATATCTGAGGTTATTGATATTTCTCCCAGCAATCTTGATTCCAGCTTGTGCTTCTTCCAGCCCAGCGTTCCTCATGACGTACTCTGCATACAAGTTAAATAAGCAAGGTGACAATATACAACCTTGACGTACACCTTTTCCTATTTGGAACCAGTCTGTTGTTCCATGTCCAGTTCTAACTGTTGCTTCCTGACCTGCATACAGGTTTCTCAAGAGGCAGGTCAGGTGGTCTGGGATTCCCATCTCTTTCAGAATGTTCCACAGTTTATTGTGATCGACACAGTCAAAGTCTTTGGCATAGGCAATGAAGCAGAAATAGATGTTTTTCTGAAACTCTCTTGCTTTCTCCATGATCCAGCGGATGTTGGCAATTTGATCTCTGGTGCCTCTGCCTTTTCTAAAACCTGCATGAACATCTGGGAGAGAGACGCTGGCTCTGGCAGCGCTGACGCGAGAGACGCCGGCCCTGGCGCAACGAACCACGCAGGGAGGTGCGGCCATGAGGAGCTACCCCACGCCTGAGGCCAGGGGCGGTGGCCGAGAGGAGCTGCGCCACGTCTAACAGGAGGTGGCTGCGCGGGCATAGGAGGGCCGAGAGGAGCTACTCCGTGTTCAAGGTCGGGAGGGGCGGCCTTGAGGAGATACCCCTCGTCCAAGGTAAGGTACAGCGGCTGCACTTTGCTGGAGCGGCTGTGAAGAGATTTTGCACGACCAAGATAAGAGAAACCCAAATAAGACGGTAGGTATTGTGAGGGAGCATCAGAGGGCAGACAAACTGAAATCATAATCACAGGAAACTAGCCAATCTGATCACATGGACCACAGCCGAATGTGGTCCACTGGAGAAGGGAATGGCAAACCACTTCAGTATACTTGCCTTAAGAACCCCATGAACAGTAACAAAGGGCAAAATGATAGGATACTGAATGAGGAATTCCCCAGGTCGGTAGGTGCCCAGTATGCTACTGGAGCTCAGTGGAGAAATAACTCTAGAAGGAATAAAGGGATGGAGCAAAAGCAAAACCAATACCCAGTTGTGGATGTGACCAGTGATAGAAGCAAGGTCCGGTGCTGTAAAGAGCAATATTGCATAGGAACCTGGAATGTTAGGTCCACGAATCAAGGCAAATTGGAAGTGGTCAAAGAGGAGATGGCAAGAGTGAACGTCGACATTCTAGGAATCAGTGAACTAAAATGGACTGGAATGGGTGAATTTAACTCAGATGACCATTATATCTACTACTGTGGACAGGAATCCCTTAGAAGAAATGGAGTAGCCATCATGGTCAACAAAAGCGTCCGAAATGCAGTACTTGGATGCAATCTTAAAAACGACAGAATGATTTCTGTTCGTTTCCAAGGCAAACCATTCAATATTACAGTAATCCAGGCTATGCCCCAACCAGTAATGCTGAAGAAGCCGAAGTTAATCGGTTCTATGAAGACCTACAAGACCTTTTAGAACTAACACAGATTACCCGCCAAACGGTAACTCCCAGCGGAGAAGCAGCACAGACGTCTGTGGGGGCTGGGCAGGGAGGAGCTGGCTGAACTGCTTAGAGAGAGGACTGGGCTTGAATGCCGCGAGGGCAATCTGAGAGAACTAGGGATAGCAAAGCAGACTGGGATAGCTTCCCCATGAAAAGGCGGAAAGCTCTAAGCTAAGACTCTGCCAGCCCCGCTCACAGAACAAAGGGCTGAGCAGAGCCAGCCGGCTGCGGTCGGCCCATCCCCCATCCCCTGCTGAGACAGACAGGGAGGTCAACCAGAGCCAGAGGGGGCAACCACGGCCCCAGAAAGGCATCTGATACAAACTGTAGGCAGGCTTGTTGCTAATTAATACTTCCTGGGCTCGGGCCTGTCGATATCCGCCTGAGAAGGTGTGCCGGTTGTACACACAGAACACCTAGGGGCAGGGATTGGGGAGGTGATAAGTCGCAGCGACCATGCTCGCCAAACACCTGGTCACCTGAGCTGCTCGGACCGGGGAAGGCACAAAATGCAGACCCAGCCAAGTCTGCGCCTTTGTGGAGTACCCGAGAAACTGAACTTGAGCAGCTCAGACCTGAGAAGTGCATGCAACCCAGCGCCGGCCTCGGACAGTTCCCGGCAGAGCAACCTAGAGCCTGTGCAGTGTAGAATGGGACAGCATACGTGCTGTGAGCGGGGGCAAACCCAGTGTGACCGAGACGCTGCAAGCACTCCCCACAGATGCCAGTGATATTTGTCTGCAATTTCCTCCCTTCCCAGGACAGGACTGAACAACTGAGCCTTAAAAAGTGTCCACCCGCCCCCTAGTATGAGGGCGGAAATCAGACACTGAAGAGACCAGCTAACAGAAGCTAAAACAGTGGGAACCACCTTGGAAATGACAGATAGAGAAGTGTAGAGACTACTCCAAGAATAAGACCAAAAACCAGAGGCAAGAGGCTTAAGCCCAAATCCTGAGAACACCAGAGAACTCCTGACTCCAGGGAACATTAATCGATAGCTCATCAAATGCCTCCATACCTAAACTAAAACCAAGCACCACCCAAGGGTCAACAAGTTCCAGAGCAAGACATATCATTCAAATTCTCCAGCAACACAGGAAAATAGCCCTGAGTTTCAATATACAGGCTGCCCAAAGTCACTCCAAACCCACTGACATCTCATAATTCATTACTGGACACTTCATTGCACTCCAGAGAGAAGAAATCCAGCTCCACCCACCAGAACACCGACACAAGCTTCCCTAACCAGGGAACCTTGACAAGTCACCCGTCCAACCCCACACACAGCGAGGAAACTACATAATAAAGAGAACTCCACAAACGGCCAGAAGAGGGAAAGGCCACCCCAAGCAAAGCAATATAAGCAGGATGAAGAGGCAGAGAAATACCCAGCAAGTAAAGGAACAAGATAAATGCCCACCAACACAAACAAAAGAGGAAGATATAGGGAATTTACCTGATAAAGAATTTCGAATTTTGATGGTGAAAATGATTCAAAATCTTGAAAGCAAAATGGAGTTACAGATAAATAACCTGGAGAAAAGGATTGAGAAGACGGAAGAAAGAGGAAATAAAAGAGTCAATATACAATGAATAATGCAATAGATGAGATCAGAAACACTCTGGAGGGAACAAACAGTAGAATAACAGAAGCAGAAGACAGGATAAGTGAGCTAGAAGATAGAATTATAGAAATAAATGAAACAGAGAGGAAAAAAGAAAAAAGAATTAAAAGAAATGAGGACAATATTAGAGACCTCTGGGACAATGTTAAACGCTCCAACATTCGAATCATATGAGTCCCAGAAGAAGAAGACGAAAAGAAAGACCATGAGAGAATACTTCAGAAGATAATAGTTGAAAATTTCCCTAAAATGGGGAAAGAAATAATCACCCAAGTTCAAGAAACCCAGAGAGTCCCCAACAGGATAAACCCAAGGCGAAATATTCCAAGACACATATTAATCAAATTAACAAAGATCAAACACAAAGAACAAATATTAAAAGCAGCAATGGAAAAGCAACAAATAACACACAAGGGGATTCCCATAAGGATAATAGCTGATCTTTCAACAGAAACTCTTCAGGCCAGGAGGGAATGGCAAGACATACTTAAAGTGATGAAAGAAAATAACCTACAGCCCAGATTACTGTACCCAGCAAGGATCTCATTCAAATATGAAGGAGACATCAAAAGCTTTACAGACAAGCAAAAGCTGAGAGAATTCAGCATCACCAAACCAGCTCTCCAACAAATGCTAAAGGATTTTCTCTAGACAGAAAACACAGAAAGGGTGTATAAACTCGAACCCAAAGCAATAAAGAAAATGGCAACGGGATCATACTTATCAATAATCACCTTAAACGTAAATGGGTTGAATGCCCCAACCAAAAGACAAAGGCTGGCTGAATGGATACAAAAACAAGAACCCCATATATGTTGTCTACAAAAGACCCACCTCAAAACGAGGGACACGTACAGACTGAAAGTGAAGGGCTGGAAAAAGATATTCCATGCAAATAGAGACCAAAAGAAAGCAGGAGTAGCAATACTCATATCAGATAAAATAGACTTTAAAACAAAGGCTGTGAAAAGAGACAAAGAAGGAAACTACATAATGATCAAAGGATCAATCCAAGAAGAAGATATAACAATTATAAATATTTATGCACCCAACATAGGAGCACCACAATATGTAAGACAATTACTAACAACTATGAAAGGGGAAATTAACAATAACACAATAATAGTGGGAGGCTTTAATACCCCACTCACACCTATGGATAGATCAACTAAACAGAAAATTAACAAGGAAATACAAACTTTAAATGACACAATAGACCAGTTAGACCTAATAGATCTCTATAGGACATTTCACCCCAAAACAATGAATTTCAACTTTTTCTCAAGCACACACGGAACCTTTACCAGGATAGATCACATCCTGGGCCATAAATCTAGCCTTGGTAAATTCAAAAAAATTGAAATCATTCCAAGCATCTTTTCTGACCACAATGCAGTAAGATTAGATCTCAATTACGGGAGAAAAACCATTAAAAATGCCAACATATGGAGGCTGAACAACACGCTGCTAAATAATTAACAAATCATAGAAGAAATCAAAAGAGAAATCAAAATATGCATAGAAATGAATGAAAATGAAAACACAACAAAACAAAAACCTCTGGGACACTGTAAAAGCAGTGCTCAGGGGGAAGTTCATAGCAATACAGGCACACCTCAAGAAAAAAGTCAACTAAATAACCTAACCCTACATCTAAAGAAACTAGAAAAGGAAGAAATTAAGAACCCCAGGGTTAGTAGAAGGAAAGAAATTGTAAAAATTAGATAAATGCAAAAGAAACAAATGAGTCTATAGCAAAAATCAACAAAGCCAAAAGATGGTTCTTTGAGAAGGTAAATAAAATTGACAAACCACTAGCCAAACTCATCAAGAAACAAAGGGAGAAGAACCAAATCAATAAAATTAGAAATGAAAATGGAGAGATCACAACCGACAACACAGAAATACAAAGGATTATTAGAGAATACTATCAGCAATTATATGGCAATAAAATGAATAACCTGGAAGAAATGGACAAGCTCCTAGAAAAGTACAACTTTCCAAAACTGAACCAGGAAGAAATAGAAAATCTGAACAGACCCATCACAAGCACGGAACTAGAGGCTGTAATCAGAAATCTTCCAGCAAACAAAAGCCCAGGTCCATATGGCTTCACAGTTGAATTCTACCAAAAATTTAGAGAAGAGCTAACCCCTATTCTACTCAAATTCCTCCAGAAAATTGCTGAGGAAGGGAAATTTCCAAACTCATTCTATGAGGCTACCATCACACTAATCCCAAAACCTGGTAAAGATCCCACAAAAAAAGAAAACTAAAGGCCAATATCACTGATGACCATAGATGCAAAAATCCTTAACAAAATTATAGCAATCACAATCCAACAACACATTAAGAAGATCATACATTATGACCAAGTGGGCTTTATCCCAGGAATGCAAGGATTCTTCAATATCCACAAATCAATCAACGTAATAAACTACATTAACAAACTGAAAAATAAAAATCATATGATTATCTCAATAGATGCAGAGAAAGCCTTCGACAAAATTCAACATCCATTTATGATAAAAACCCTCCAGAAAGTGGGAATAGAAGGGACATATCTCAACATAATAAAAGCTATATATGACAAACCCACAGCAAACATTATCCTCAATGGTGAAAAACTGAAAGCATTTCCCCTAAAGTCAGAAACAAGACAAAGGTGCCCACTCTCACCACTACTGTTCAACATAGTTCTGGAAGTTTTGGCCACAGCAAACAGAGCAGAAAAAGACATAAAAGGAATACAAAGTGGAAAAGAAGAAGTAAAACTTTCACTGTTCGCTGATGACATGATCCTCTACACAGAAAACCCTAAAGACTCTACCAGAAAACTACTAGAGCTAATCAATGAATACAGTAAAGTTGCAGGATATAAAATCAACACACAGAAATCCCTTGCATTCCTATACACTAATAATGAGAAAATAGAAAGAAAAATTAAGGAAACTACTCCATTCACTGTTGCAATGAAAAGAATTAAATAATTAGGAATATATCTACCTATTGTATATAGAAAACTATAAAACACTAGTGAAAGTAATCAAAGAGGACACTAATAGATGGAGAAATATACCGTGTTCGTGGATTGGAAGAATAAATATTGTAAATATGAGTATACTACCCAAAGTAATTTATAAATTCAATGCAATCCCTATCAAGCTACCAACGATATTATTCACAGAACTAAAACAAATAACCTCACAATTTGTATGGAAATACAAAAAACCTCGAATAGCCAAAGCAATCTTGAGGAAGAAAAATGGAACTGGGGGAATCAACCTGCCGGACTTCAGGCTCTACTACAAAGACACAGTCATCAAGAGAGTATGATACTGGCACAAAGACAGAAATATAGAAAATGGAACAAATTGAAAGCCCAGAGATAAAACCATGCACCTATGGACACCTTATCTTTGACAAAGGAGGCAAGAAAATAAAATGGGGAAAAGATAATCTCTTTAACAAGTGGTGGTGGGATAACTGGTCAGCCACTTGTAAAAGAATGAAACTAGAACACTTCCTAACACCATACACCAAAATAAACTCAAAATGGATTAGAGAGCTAAATGTAAGACCAGATTCTATAAAACTCCTAGAGTAGAACATAGGCAAAACACTCTGACATAAATCACAGCAGGATCCTCCAAGACCCACCTCCCAGAATATTGGAAATAAAAGCAAAAATAAACAAATGGGACCTAATTAAAATCAAAAGCTTCTGCACAGCAAAGGAAACTATAAGCAAGGTGAAAAGACAGCCTTCAGAATGGGAGAAAATAATAGCAAATGAAGCAACTGATAAAGGATTAATCTCCAAAATATACAAGTAGCTCCTGCAGCTCAATTCCAGAAAACTAAGTAACTCAATCAAAAAATGAGCCAAGGAACTAAACAGACATTTCTCCAAAGAAGACATACAGATGGCTAACAAACACATGAAAAAATGCTCAATATCCCTCATAATCAGAGAAATGCAAATCAAAACCACAATGAGATACCATTTCACACCAGTCAGAATGGCTGCTATCCAAAAGTCTACATGCAATAAATGCTGGAGAGGGTGTGGAGAGAAGGGAACCCTCTTACACTGTTGGTGGGAATGCAAACTAGTACAACCACTATGGAGAACAGTGTGGAGATTCCTCAAAAAACTGGAAATAGAACTACCATATGATCCAGCAATCTCACTCCTGGGCATACACACTGAGGAAACCAGAATTGAAAGAGACACATGTACTCCAACGTTCATTGCAGAACTGTTTATAATAGCCAGGACATGGAAGCAACCTAGATGTCCATCTGCAGACGAATGGATAAGAAAGCGTTGGTACATATACACAATGGAGTATTACTCAGTCATTAAAAAGAATGCATTTGAATCAGTTCTAATAAGGTGGATGAAACTAGAGCCTATTATACAGAGTGAAGTAAGCCAGAAAGAAAAACACCAATACAATATACTAACGCATATATATGGAATTTAGAAAAATGCAAATGATAACCCTGTATCAGTTCAGTTCAGTTCAGTCGCTCAGTCGTGTCCAACTCTCCGCGACCCCACGAATCACAGCACGCCAGGCCTCCCTGTCCATCACCAACTCCCGGAGTTCACTCAAACTCATGTCCACAGAGTCAGTGAGGTCCGTCTAGTCAAGGCTATGGTTTTTCCCGTGGTCATGTATGGATGTGAGAGTTGGACTGTGAAGAAAGCTGATCACTGAAGAATTGATGCTTTTGAACTGTGGTGTTGGAGAAGACTCTTGAGAGTCCCCTGTACTGCAAGGAGATCCAACCAGTCCATTCTGAGGGAGATCGATCCTGGGTGTTCATTGGAAGGACTGATGCTAAAGCTGAAACTGCAATAACCCTGTATACGAGACAGCAAAAGAGGAACAGATGTATAAAACAGTCTTTGGGACTCTGTGGGAGAGGGTGAGGGTGGGATGGTTTGGGAGAATGGCATTGAAACTTGTATACTATCATGTGTTAAATGAATCGCCAGTTCAGGGTCGATGCATGTTACAGGATGCTCGGGGCTGTTATGTGGGGATGACCCAGAGGGAGGATAAGGGGAGGAGGGAGGTGGGAGGGTGGTTCAGGACGGGGAACTCATGTACACCTGGGGCGGATTCATGTCAATGTATGGCAAAACCAACCAATATAATATTGTAAAATAATTAGCCTCCAATAAAATTTTAAAAAATAAATAAATAGAAAACCACCCCCCAAAAAATAGCCACTCTTCACTAGATTTACAATTTCTGTTTTCTCCTCTATGTGCTTATACAACTTTTCTATTAGAAACAACCACAATTTAGAGTAAACTTTTCCATTTAATATCTATTCCCCTCTTCTTTCTTTTGCTACAGTATACACATAGATGATATTAGCACACATACGCATGTGAACATATAAGCAGAGAGGTGTGAAATCAGAAACTATGAAGAGTCTGAGATTTACCCTGTTTGGAAGCTAACAGGCACACTTTCATATGCATGTTTTCACATAAGTCCCCTGGGTCAGAGAAACAGTTCATTTATTACGCACAGCCACCCACCATTGATGCAATGAAGTCTAAATAGTTGCCCACATATGCAGTGGCATGGACTTCCCTGGTAGCTCAGTGGTAAAGAATCTGCCTTCAATGTAGGAGATGTGGAATCCCTGGGTTAGGAAGAGTCCCTGGAGAATGAAATGGCAAACCATTCCATTGTTCTCGCTTGGAAAATCCCATGGACAGAGGAGTCTGGTGGTTGCAAAAGAGTTGGACACAACTTAGCAACTAAACAGCAATAGCAGTGGCATGTACCACACAAGAAAAACCCCAGATTTAGGAAATGTAAAGGAAACTTCAAGAGGTTACTGGCATTTGTGTTTGTATACCCACCCCGAAGGAGAGATTGCTCATTATTCTGGGCAGCCTCCTCTAGGAGCAAAGGAAAGTGTCTCTTAAGTTTGCTGTCTGAAATATAAGCAAAGGCAGAAACGTTACTTTGCCAACAAAGGTCCGTCTAATCAAATCTATGGTTTTTCCAGTAGTCATGTATGGATGTGAGAGTTGAACCATAAAGAAAGCTGCCATAAAGGCAAGGGTGGGATGATTTGAGAGAATAGCATTGAAACATGTATACTATCATATGTGAAACAGATCGCCAGTCCAGGTTCGACACATGAGACAGGGTGCTCAGGACTGGTGCACTGGGATGACCCAGAGGGATGGGATGGAGAAGGAGCTGGAAGGGTGGCTCAGGATGGGGAACACATGAACACCCATGGCTGATTCATGTCAATGTATGGCAAAACCACTACAATATTGTAAAGTAATTAGCCTCCAATTAGAATAAATAAATTTTAAAAAAGAAGATACATAAAGAAAGCTGAGCACCGAAGAACTGATGCTTTTGAACTGTGGTATTGGAGAAGACTCTTGAGAGTCCCAAGAACCGCAAGGAGATCCAACCAGTTAATCCTAAAGGAAATCAGTCATGAATATTCATTGGAAGGACTGAAGTTGAAGCTGAAGCTCCAATACTTTGGCCACGTGATGGCGAAGGGCTGACTCATTGGAAAAGACCCTGATCCTGGGAGGGATTGAAGGCAGGAGAAAAAGGGTGTGATAGAGGACAAGATGGTTGTCCTCACCAACTCAATGGACATGAGTGAGCGAGCTCTGGGAGTTAGTGAAGGACAAGATCCCCGGCATGCTGTGGTCCACGGAGCTGCAGAGAGGCGGACATGACTGAACAGCTGAACAACAACCTCCAGGGAGGGGAAGGAACAAGAAGGTATAACCTTTTCTTTCTTGGAATTTCCTCAGGAAGAAGATGGTCCTATATCTCTCCAGTAGTGTACACCATCTTTAGATTTCAAAACTGTCTGCTATTCAAATATGTCCTTGACTCAGAAGGTTTAAATCATATAGGAACACAAGGAATCTATGGAGAATTTTCTCCCAGCAATCAGAATTCATGAGACATTTGACACACAAGTGAAGTTAATCAGTTCAGTAACTGGCCTCAAGGAACTGATATTTCCTTAGGATTTGGAAAACAAATGTAAGCAGAAATCATATAATCATTCTACTCAAATATATGTAAAACACTATAGTGATATTGATGAAGAAGTAATTAAACCTTCTGGGGATGGTCCAAATACAGATAGTGTTAGAGAAAGATCTACTTAGAATGCCCCTTGAAAAGTGGTAAGATATTCAAGCAGAAATGTGGAAAATGATGCAGAGGATGAAGATTCAGAGGACAGAGAGCATAATTGAAAGAGTGAGGCTTCTCAGAAACTTTATCTTAAAACATGTCACAAGACATTGACACATATCATTATTATTTCTAGCCTATAAGCCAAGATGTATTACCTTTATTATACATCACCATCTCTCTTATCTCCTGAATGTAATAAAAGCTCAGGGTTGGAATCTTATGAGTCTTTCAGTTAATTCATCCAGTGATGCTAGAGTCACCTTAATGACAGCTTTAATATTTGTTGCTCATCCTAGGATTCACTATCTCAGTTCAGTTCAGTTCAGTTCAGTCGCTCAGTCGTGTCCGACTCTCCGCGAATTGGCAATTTATAACAACATGAAGCAACACATTCCATCTTTGAGTAGCAATGACCACTAGACCATGTATACTTAGCCTAGACAAAATTCTTTCCTTATCTTCGGTTCCATCTTGAAGTCATCCAAAGTTTGTGTAGGCTAAACAGTACACCCTAAATGACTTAAAAAGTATCTATTCTCCTCTCCATTTTGTCGTCCCTTTTAAAAACTAAACTTCCCATAGACTCTATGCTTGCAAATTCTTCAGATAATTTAATTTTTAATCTTCTGTATCCCAGGTAATTCTTCTCTAAACACACTTGTTAAAAAAGGTAGGTCCTCTGTGGCTATCATTCAGTTTGGGCAGAACGAGTGCTCTGACATTTATTACTTTAGCAAATCAGCATATAGGAATTGACTGGACTTGGAATCAAATCATATTGATACAATAAAATGTTAGCAGATAGCCCAAGATTATTGCTGCATTTCAATCTATATTCTCAGAAGTATGATAACCAATAAAGTTCAAAGGAAGACAAAGAATCATATACATGTTTCTGCACTTAATGAAGAAAGAATTGCTATTTATCTGATGAAATAAGTGAGCCATTCCCCGCCAAAAGAAAAATGCAATCAGGTAGGCTCTTCATATGCAGATATGAATCAAGCAAAATTTTATTATAATGAGCCCAAAAACATCTATTTCTGTTTCACTGACTATGCCAAAGCCTTTGACTGTGTGGATCACAATAAACTGTGGAAAATTCTGAAAGAGATGGCAATACCAGACCACCTGACCTGCCTCTTGAGAAACCTGTGTGAAGGTCAGGAAGCAACAGTTAGAACTGAACATGGAACAACAGACTGGTTCCAAATAGGAAAGGGAGTACGTCAAGGCTGTATACTGTCACCCTGCTTATTTAACTTCTATGCAGAGTACATGAGGAACGCTGGGCTGGAAGAAGCACAAGCTGGAATCAAGATTGCCAGGAGAAATATCAATAACCTCAGATATGCAGATGACACCACCCTTATGGCAGAAAGTGAAGAGGAACTCAAAAGCCTCTTGATGAAAGTGAAAGAGGAGAGTGAAAATGTTGGCTTGAAGCTCAACATTCAGAAAACAAAGATCATGGCATCTGGTCCCATCACTTCATGGGAAATAGATGGGGAAACAGTGGAAACAGTGTCAGAGTTTATTTTTTTGGGCTCCAAAATCACTGCAGATGCTGATTGCAGCCGAAATTAAAAGACGCTTACTCCTTGGAAGGAAAGTTATGACCAGCCTCAGTTCAGTTCAGTTCAGTTCAGTCACTCAGTCGTGTCCGACTCTTAGCCACCCCATGAACCACAGCATGCCAGGCCTTCCTGTCCATCACCAACTCCCGGAGTTCACTCAAACTCATGTCTGCATATTAAAAAGCAGAGACATTACTTTGCCAACCAAGGTCCGTCTAGTCAAGGCTATGGTTTTTCCCGTGGTCATGTATGGATGTGAGAGTTGGACTGTGAAGAAATCTGATCGCCAAATAATTGATGCTTTTGAACTGTGGTGCTGGAGAAGACTCGAGAGTCCCTTGGACTGCAAGGAGATCCAACCAGTCCATTGTAAAGGAGATCAATCCTGGGTGTTCATTGGAAGGACTTATGCTAGAGCTGAAACTGCAATACTTTGGCCACCTCATGCAATGAGTTGACTCACTGGAAAAGACTCTGATGCTGGAAGGGATTGGGGGTAGGAGGAGACGGGGACGACAGAGAATGAGATGGCTGGATGTCATCACCGACTCGATGGGCATGAGTTTGAGTGAACTCCGGGAGTTGGTGATGGACAGGAAGGCCTGGCGTGCTGTGGTTCATGGGGTTGCAAAGAGTTGGACACGACTGAGTGACTGAACTGAACTGAAAAGTAGGCTCCTATTAATTTCCCTTTTTAAATTAGTCTAGCTTTTTAGCCAAGCACACAGAGGCATCTGTTTTATCACATGCCCTGTGAACATTGCAGAAACTCACTTGGCCATCAAAATAATTTCTTTGTATTCAAACTTTTTCTTTCTTCCCCCCCTAACTTGTAGTATTTGTGAAAACAAATGCCAAGGATATTGCTTATGTAAAATGCAGAATTTAATAATATATCCAGAGAATTCAAATTTTTTTCTAGTTAATACATGAGTTGTTGAATAACTACTCATACCAATAAATGAGTATGAGATGATGATTATTTCTGCTCTAACACTGAGACTCCATTCAAAAGCTGTTTATTTCAGCACCTACTTTATGCCAGTCAGTGTTTTTCTTCTGGGTAGACTCTGGCTGTGGTGGCTGTATTGCATTCCTTCTAGTCTCATATACAGATGGGCATGCCCACAGACTGCTCATCTTTGCAAAGTTTTTATGTGACTACTCTTGTGTTATGCTCAGTCACTATTACATTATGTATATCATCAATTCCAAGATACACATTTTACTCCACATTTTAGTATCTCCGAAGTTGGGACATATCTTAAAATTGCTGTATTTTTAATAGCCAGGCAACAATTAAGTGGGATACTTTTTAAAATTGCTAATCCCCCAGTGTTCTTGATGGCACAGAGGATGATCCTGTAAGCAAGAACTATGGCATCATTGACTTTGAACTGAAAAATGACTCAAAGGATTAAAATTCAAAATGTAGAAAAGTTTTTAGAAATAACTTAATCAGAGTATAGTATTTTCTACATGCACAAGAGTGGAATATCATTAAACTCTCCTTTTAAGTATTTTTCCATAAGTATAATGAAAAAATTCTAAATTAGACAGTAATCTGCTTTGGTACATATACACAATGGAGTATTTCTCAGCCATCAAAAAGAATGCATTTGAATCAGTTTTAATGAGGTGGATGAAATTGGAGCCAATTATACAGAGTGAAGTAAGCCAGAAAGAAGAACATCAATACTGTATATTAACGCATATATATGGAATTTAGAAAAATGGTAACCTGAACCCTGTATAAGAGACTGCAAAAGAGACATAGGCATTTAGAACAGTCTTTGGGACTCTGTGGGAGAGGGTGAAGGTGGAATGATTGGGGAGAATGGAATTGTAGCATGTATATTATCATAAGTGACCAGTCCAGGTTCGACGCATAAATTTTCCTCTGTTCAAAAAAAAAAAAAAAAAAAGACAGTAATCTATTATGATTTAACTGGCATTTCTTAATTAGTAGTTTTTAAAATATGTATCAACATTTATTTGTTTTTGCTTTTATTTTCATTACCATAGAGAGTGGATCCAAAAAGACATTGCTTTGATTTATGTCAAAGAGTGTTCTGCCTAAGTTTTCTCTAGGAGTTTTATGGTTTTTCATCTTACATTAATCCCTTCAATCCCTTTTTAGTTTATTTTTTAAATATGGTGTTAGACAAAGATCCAGTTTCATTCTTTTACATGTCTAGTTTTCCCAGCACCACTTACTGAAGAATCTGTCTTTTCTCCATTGTGTAGTCTTGCTTCCTTTGTCGTAGATTAATTGATTGTAGGTATGTGGGTTTATTTCTGGGCTTTCTATCCTTTTCCATTGATCAATATTTCTGGTTTGTTTCGATGTCACAATGTTTTGATTACTGTAGCTTTGTAGCATAGTTTGAAATCTGGGAATGTGATACTCCAGTTTTCTTTCTTAGGATTGCTTTGGATATTCAAGCTCTTTGGTGTTTCCATACAAATTTTACAATTTTAGTAATGAAAATTAAAAAAAATAATAAACTAATGAAACTTACTTAAAAGCTTTTGCACAGCAAAGGGAACTATAAACAAAATGAGGGGACAACACTCAGAATGGGAAAAAATATTTGCAAGTTAAGCAACTGACAAGGGATTAATTTCCAAAATATACAAACAGCTTGTATAGGTCAATATCAAAAAAACTAAACAACCCAATAAAAAATGGGTGGAAGAATTAAATGTACATTTCACTTAAGAAGACATATTGATAGCAAACAAACTCATGATAAGATGTTCAACATCACTAATTATTGTGAGTGTGTGTGCACACGCTCACTCAGTTGTGTCTGACTCTTTGCAGTCCCATGGACTGTAGGCTGCTAGGTACTCTGTCCATGGAATTTTGCAGGCAAGAATACTGGAATGGGTTGATACTTCCTACTCCAGGGGATCTTCCCGACCCAAGGATCAAACTTGCATCTCATGCATTGGCAGGAGGATTCTTTACCACTGCACCACCTGGGAAGCCTATTGGTTCAGTCAGTCAGGTCAGTTGCTCAGTCATGTCTGACTCTTTGCGACCCCATATATCACAGCAGGCCAGGCTTCCCTGTCCATCACCAACTCCCAGAGTTCACTCAAACTCATGTCCACAGAGTCGGTGATGCCATCAAGCCATCTCATTCTCTGTTGTCCCTGTCTCCTCCCGCTCACAATCCCTCCCAACATCAGAGTCTTTTCCAGTGAGTCAACTCAACGCATGAGGTGGCCAAAGTATTGGAGTTTCAGCTTTAGCATCAGTCCTTCCAATGAACACCCAGGATTGGTCTCCTTTAGAATGGACTGGTTGGATCTCCTTGTAGTCCAAGGGACTCTCAAGAGTCTTCTCCAGCACCACAGTTCAAAAGCATCAATTCTTCAGTGATCAGCTTTCTTCACAGTCCAACTCTCACATCCATACATGACCACTGGAAAAACCGTAGCCTTGACTAGACGGACCTTGGTTGGCAAAGTAATGTCTCTGCTTTTTCATATGCTATGTAGCTTGGTCATAACTTTCCTTCCAAGGAGTAAGCGTGTTTTAATTTCATGGCTGCAATCAGCATCTGAAGTGATTCTGGAACCCAAAATAATAAAGTCTGACAGTTTCCACTGTTTCCCCATCTATTTCCCATGAAGTGATGGGACCAGATGCCATGATCTTTGTTTTCTGAATGTTGAGCTTCAAGCCAACCTTTTCACTCTCCTCTTTCACTTTCCTCAAGAGGCATTTGAGTTCCTCTTCACTTTCTGCCATAAGGGTGGTGTCATCTGCATATCTGAGGTTATTAATATTTCTCCTGGCAATCTTGATTCCAGCTTGTGCTTTTTCCAGCCCAGCGTTCCTCATGATGTACTCTGCAAATAAGTTAAATAAGCAGGGTGGCAATATACAACCTTGACATACTCCTTTTCCTATTTGGAACCAGTCTGTTGTTCCATGTCCAGTTCTAACTGTTGCTTCCTGACCTGCATACAGGTTTCTGAAGAGGCAGGTCAGGTGGTCTGGGATTCCCATCTCTTTCAGAATTTTCCACAGCTTATAGTGATCCACACAGTCAAAGGCTTTGGCATAGTCAATGAAGCAGAAATAGATGTTTTTCTGGAACTCTCTTGCTTTCTCCATGATCCAGCGGATGTTGGCAATTCGATCTCTGGTACCTCTGCCTTTTCTAAAATCTGCTTGAACATCTGGAAGTTCACGGTTCACGTATTGCTGAAGCCTGGCTTGGAGAATTTTGAGCATGACTTTACTAGCGTGTGAAATGAGTGCAATTGTGTGGTAGTTTGAGCATTCTTTGGCATTGCCTTTCTTTGGGATTGGAAGCCTATTAGGGAAATGCAAATCAAAGCAACAATGAGTTATCACCTCACATCCATCAGAATGGACATCATCAAAAAGTCTACAGACAATAAATCTTTAGAGTGTGTGGAGAAAAAAGAACCCTCCTGCTGTTATGTAAATTCATACAACCATTATGGAGAGCAGTACTGAAGCCCTTAAAAACTAAAACTACCATATGCTTCAGCAAACCTATTCCTGTGTGTGTGTGTGTGTGTGTGAGTGTGTGTGTGTGTGTGTGTGTATACATACACCCCAATGTTCAACTTAGCAGCACTTACAGTAGCCAAGACTTGGAAACAACCTAAATATCCATCGACAGAGGAATGGATAAAGAAGCATGTGGTACATGTATACAACAGAAAATTACTCATTTAAAAGAATGAGATAATGCCACTTGCAGCAATATGGATGGACCTAGACATTGTCATACTAAATGAAGTCAGAGAATTATCATATGATTCCACTTATATGTGGAATCTATAAAGATGATAAAATGAACTTATTTATAAAACAGAAACAGATTTACAGAATTTGAAAACAAACTTATGATTACTAAAGGGGAAAGGTGGTGGTTGCTGCTGTTGCTGCTGCTAAGTCACTTCAGTCGTGTCCAACTCTGTGCAACCCCATAGACGGCAGCCCACCAGGCTCCCCCGTCCCTGGGATTCTCCAGGCAAGAACACTGGCATGGTGGGGGGAAGGATAATTTAGGAATTTAGGATTAACAGATACACACTACTATATATGAAATGGATAACAAACAAGGACCTACTGTATAACACTGGGAACTTTACTCAATATTCTATAATAACCTAAATGGGAAAAGAACCTGAAAAAGAATGTGTATATATTCACAAATATTTATATATACACACATATATTTATACATATATAGCTGAACCACTTTGCTGTACACTTGAAACTAACACAAGACTATAAATCAACTATATCACAACATAAAATAAAAATTAAATTAAAAAATAAAATATGTAACAACAAATATAATTTTAGAGTCCATGGAAAAAGTGTATAATGCAAAATGGCACTGGGAATATAAAATAAAATTGTATGTGAAGTGCAAGTATTAGAGCCAGGATTCAAGTTTTCAAATGGCAAGTTTAGCAATCATGTGAAGAGATTTTAGGTGAAGTTTTACCGGGTTAATGGTTTGGTAAAACCTCAACTATAGATTTGCCAACCTGGGAAAGCTTCACACTATTCACGCAGACTACCATCTATGTCTACAAATGTCTCCTTAGAGAAGACCTGAGAAACTCAAGAAACTGTCCTCCTGGTATATTTTCCTGAAAATGTATTTTGAAGTGTATATAGTATAAAATCTATCCCTTTTATTGCATAATATGTTCCAGAGTAGTGAGAGCTGATTCTAACCTGGCTGGATGGGTTCGTTTCCCAGCCTCACCATTCTCTAGCCAACTGTATGTCACCTGGCAAGTTACCCAAACTATATGGCTCTCACTTGCCCCATTTGCAAAACAGGTATACTAATGGGATCTATGGGCATCCCTGGTGTCTCAGATAGTAAAGAATCTTCCTGCAATGCTGGAGACCCAGGTTCCAAACCCTGGGTCAGGAAGATACCCTGGAGAAGAGACTGGCTACTGACTCCAATATTTTTGCCTGGAAAATTTCACAGGCAGAAAGCAGTCCATGCAGTAAACAGTCAAACACAACTAACACTTTCACTTTTCACTTTCAATGGGACCTATCTCATTGTCATTATGTACACCGAATGTGCTAATATTTGTAATATTTATCTGGCATATTGTAAGTACTACATAAACAGGCTTAAGACTCGTAAGACCCTTGAGAGTCCATTGGACAGCAAGGAGATCAAACAAAGCAATCCAAAGGAAATCAATCCTGAATATTTATTGGAAAGACTGATGCTGAAGCTCCAATTTTTGGCCACCTGATGGGAAGAGCTG
Organism: Moschus berezovskii; assembly: GCF_049115385.1. NCBI lineage: Eukaryota > Metazoa > Chordata > Mammalia > Artiodactyla > Moschidae > Moschus > Moschus berezovskii. The sequence continues at coordinate 61,772,774 of NC_142477.1, forward strand.
ACTCATTGGAAAAGACTCTGATCCTGGGAAAGATTGAGGGCATGAGAAGGGAGTGACAGAGGATGAAATGGTTGGATGGCATCACTGAATCAATGGACATGAATTTGATCAAACTCTGGGAGATAGTGAAGTATGGGGAAATCTGGTGTGCTGCCATCCATGGCGTCTCAGAGTCAGACATGACTTAGTGACTGAACAACAGCAACATAAATAGAAAAATAATGATTCAATAGTAACTTTAATGAAAGAGTTACTCTTGACTGGGTCACCTCAAAAATAAGGATGTACCCACACAGTCTAATTTTCTACAGCATCCTACTTTATCTCCCCAACATAAAAATTATAGCACACTAAATAAAATATAACATTTCATTACTAAAATTTATAATAGTTCAAAGCCATCATTAGCAACAATAATTTATTTCCCTCTGTAAATACACATATACACAGTCTTAGGGATTAGGCAATACAATTGACTACACAAACACTCTGATCTTTCCAATAATTCTCTGATAAGAGCTTGTTTTACTTTTTTCACCTCTTGTTTATGAAAGAATGCAGAACTGACAGTTTATCAAGGATTCAAGTTGACTGGTTGTCAGGGTAGTAACATTCATTAATTTTAAGCTTTGGTTATAGCAATAACATAAAATTTCAATTAACTAGAAATTTGTTACAGTAACAGTTATCAGTCAAAACTGTTGCATATAGTTTTTCCATAAGTATTCCCATATACCTATGTTCATCTACTACCCACTCCAGTATTCTTGCCTGAAGAATTCCATGGACTGTATAGTCCATGGGTCACAAAGAGTTGGACTTGACTGAGCCACTTTCATTTCACTTCACTTCATGTTCACCTAAATCTAATAATCATAGTCCATCTAATGTAATTTTCTAGTAGCTGCATTTATTTTTAGAATTCAAATAATGATTTAAGTCAACCCTTAGAATTCAATTAATTCTGAAATACTTCTTACCCTGAGTAAATAACTCCACAAGTTGTGTTGGCTCCACACACCATTTCTTTCACCACCCTCCCCTCTGCATCTATGTTCAATGAAGTTCTTGGTGGTGCAAGAGGAAAATTAATCATAATGAGACCACGATGGATTTGATTTTCCTAGTTTCTTCTTCTAGAAAGACAGGAAGATGCTTTAGATGAAGGAATAAAAGGTTCATAAAAGTCTACTTGTCAGTCTTCTGCATGCTAAGTGGGGCAGGTGTGTTCCTTTTTATGTCAGGTACCCAGAGCTCAGTAGTTTAAAAGGAAATGAGGCTGTTCAGGCATCTTTAGAGAAGGAGAAGAGACGAGGTTCTGGACTGACTTTCTAATTTCAGGAGGTGTTTGTGTAACAGTTGGTAGCTGGAAGAGTTTCCCTTCCATTCTTTCGTTCATACCTTCAGTATAGTTATAGAGACTACATGTAATTTACCAAACAATCCCTGCTCTTTCATTTCATGGCTTTGAACATAGTTTTTCGTTGCCTTTTTCCATCCCATTTGCCACTTGGCTACTTCCATTATACATTGTACATTGCAAGATTCAGTTTCAACGTGACCACTCCAAGAACCAGCCCTGGCTCACCCTCCCAGTAGCTTTGGTTTTGTCCCCCCCCCCCTTTTTTTTTTATTGTCTAGTACTTCAGATTTATACATTATGCTTATTGCAGTATATTTTAATGATTTTTAACTTGGTCTCTTTTTTTGGTGTGGTTCTTAACAGTGGAAACTAGCAAGCAATGCTATGCGTACTGTATAATATGACCACAATGAATGTTTACTAAATTCTACCTTTGGTGAAGTTCACAGGATAGACCCGCAAATTAGAAAAAACTGAAATAAGATCCACTAAAATTTTTGTTTTCTCTTTCTTCAATATAATGCTTATCATCAAGCTCTTTCATTTTTCCTACTAAATCACTGCTTCTTCATAGTATTTAGCCTAAGCAGGACTACCTATTATGGCTGATTCTGGAATATGTTGGGCTATATTTCACATAAGAGCTCCAAAGTGTTCCATTTGATGTACTAAACAAAATGTTCTTTGACAAACACAGCAGTTATTTTGCACAAACTAAAGCTTTTTCATCAGTATATATTGTACTGATTTTCAAATTAAAGGGTGGTTTTTAACACCACCAGCTAAGAAGGGATTTGTTTTTTTGTTTCCTGTATGTTTAGCCTTTCCTCCTTATCCCCATTTCCCTGTGGGTTTTTTTCCTGTTTCATGTTTAATTTCCAATTCCCTATTTTTTTCATAATTTTATGAGGAAGCATTCATATGTTCATCACTGCATTCCAGAAGGACACATAGGAATTATCAAAATCAACTTAGTAAAAAAGGCCAGATAAAGAATGAGAAACTGCTTTTGAAAAGAGAAAAAGGATTTACTGATGGATGCTTTCATGCCTCTTTCTATTTGCAAATACTCTGTATATATTGCCACCATCTGAAAATGAATTACTTGAAGGAAGAAAGGCATTTCTTTTTTCTTATCTCCTTAAACCAAAGCTGAAATTTTTAGATTGACCAATTGGTCCTAAGTTTTTCACATTTGCTTTTTGAAGAACTATCATACTATAGTTTATTCAGAATTGCAGATGCACATGCCACATTTGGGACAAATGAGATGATTTGTGTGCTGAATCTTTAATACCATTTAGTAGAAAAAACTTCACAAGAAGGTTTTGAAAAGTTTTCAGTAGTAAGATCTTGTCTTCAATTCAGTGTTGAACTGGGATGCAGAAACATAATAGTCAGTTGTTTCCATGGAGCATCATTTTAAAAGCAACCCTCAAAGGATAAATGCTCCCAAGGATTTCAAAGTCAAGTATACAATATTCCAACATCACTTTAAAAAAATTTCTCCTCACAATCACTTCCATTTTTTTCTAAAGTACATTCTATAATTATTGTATTTCAATAAATTACTGGAAGTTTTTTTTTTTTCCTAGAGAGTTTAGATTTCAATTGACCCATTCCCTGTTTCAGAAGTGGCTGACTTTCTAAAGAGCAGATCTTTTGTTCTGTCAGAACATTTAATCTTCATTTAACGGATACTTTCATATCAGGTTGAACATTATGGAAGTGCTCCTTTTCAGGTCAAAAACAGTTGAATATTGGCAGCTTCACATTCAACCTTGTGTGTGTGTGTGTGTCCTAGGATTGTACATTTTAAGCCAATATTGATTAAAACCACAAGTAACTTGATAATAATATCAAGGAATTCCTAACACCAGAAACTGATTTTTCATATTTAAAAACATTACTTGAATAAAACCTATTATTAGAAATTAAATAAAAGCTACAGCATATGTTTCTCTGAATGTCTTTAGCTATTTATTATATGTATTCCTATACCTTATGCAGAAGCCAAATCTGCAATTAAACCTCAGATATTTACCCAGAAGAAGTACAAATCTTATCACAAATATGCAGTAAAAGACTTTGCTTTCCTAACCAGCAAATAAATTTGATATACATGTATGCAGAAGCATATTATAGTTTCAGTTCAGTTCTGTTCAGTCGCTCAGTCGTGTCCGACTCTCCGCGACCCCATGAATCACAGCACGCCAGGCCTCCCTGTCCATCACCAACCCCTGGAGTACACTCAAACTCATGTCCACAGAGTCGGTGACGCCATCCAGCCATCTCATTCTCCGTCATCCCCTTCTCCTCCCGCCCCCAACCTTTCCCAGCATCAGAGTCTTTTCCAGTGAGTCAACTCGTCGCATGAGGTGGCCAAAGTATTGCAGTTTCAGCTTTAGCATCAGTCCCTCCAATGAACACCAAGGATTGATCTCCTTTAGAATGGACTGGTTGGATCTCCTTGCAGTACAAGGGACTCTCAAGAGTCTTCTCCAACACCACAGTTCAAAAGCATCGATTCTTCGGCGATCAGCTTTCTTCACAGTCCAACTCTCATCTTATAATTCTGTTTGCTACATAGTTGTATAAACATGACTATTCATTGTGGTTTTTTCCTTTAATTGCAACTCTCTACCACAGTTTTAATAATGACATTTGTCATATGAATTTCTACTCTTCAACCTTCAGTTACTAGGAACGCATATCCTTAGAGGCAGACTAGAACAGAAAAAGAAGACAGTGAAGAAGATGCATAATCTGCGGACTGAATGAATGGATATTGAAGAGTCACAGATTGATTAAAGCAAACTTGTTATTAGTAGTTTTGTGTGTGTTAGTCGCTCAGTCATGTCTGACTCTTTGCAACCTCATGAATGTAGCCTGCCAGTGTCTTCTGTCCATGGAATTCTCCAGGCACACCAGGCAAGAATACTGGAGGGGGTAGCCATTTCCTTTTCTAGGGGATCCTCCCAACCAAGGAATCAGACCTGAGTCTCCTGCATTGCAAAGTTTAGTAACAGGGACAAATAATCAGGTTCAGTTCAGTTCAGTTGCTCAGCTGTGTCCGACTCTTTGTGACCCCATAGACTGCAGCATGCCAGGCCTCCCGGTGCATCACCAACTCCTGGAGTTTACTCAAACTCATGTCCATTGAGTCAGTGATATCATCCAACCACCTCATCTCTGTCATCCCCTTCTCCTCCCGCTTCAATCTTTCCCAGCATCAGGGTCTTTTCAAATGAGTCAGTTCTTCGCATCAAGTGGCCAGAGTATTGGAGTTTCAGCTTCAACATCAGTCCTTCCAATGAAGGTTAATAATCAGGTTGGTCATATTCAAATCTCATATATCTGAAGGAAAATAAATATGTTTGATCAAATTTTAATTCTTCTCAGATTATCCTGAAGGAATATAAGCCAGGACTCTCAAGAAAACTAAACAAAATATCCTTGATTTTTGTGTGTTTACAAATGCTGGTGGAATGGTGAGCCTGCTTATTTGAAACCCTTTTGCACGTGAAAAGTTTTAAACTATTAAAAGGCTATTATCTGAAAGTCTTTAAAATCTTTCTATAATTTAGGAGTAAATTTTACATTAGAAATTATTTCTAAAAACGAGGACCTTATAAAAGCATTCATTTTAGACTCTCCTCCACCTCTGTTGTCAATGGTTTCTGAAGAATGATGACTTGCAAGACATCTTGCTTTCTGGGAAGCTGAAGCCATTTGCTTGATGCATTTGACTGTATTAAAGCTGAAAATCTAAACCTCACATTTTCCGTCAGTTATTGTGCAAAGTGGTTACTTACTACTATATTATTTCCAACATAAAACATTTGAAGTCAAAAAACTATTTACAAGTTACCCTTATGAGCTAAAATTAATGTTTATCTTTTTGAGATTTTAAAATCCTTGTTCACTGAAAAACTATGCACCTTTATGATGCTTCCATTAATCTATCCATCCATCAAATATTTGCCACAAAGTCCAGTTATACACCCAGACCTTATGGAAATGAGAAACTGTTGCTTACGCGATCCTCATGTAAGTGCCTCACACAAAATTGCTTAAATAAGGATTATTGAACAAAAAGAGGTGATGAGATGGGCACCATTAAATGTGAATCCAGATGTCTCTTGGGCTCCTTCTTTTACTTATGATCAAGGTAAGATTATCTTCAAATCCCATGTTGCATACCCTGTAAAATGACTAATACCATCTTTTTTTTTTAATAAAACTATCTAGAGTCTGAAGGTCTTATGATCATTTTTTGTCTCAAATTCTGGTCTTCACTGAATTCTCCTTCTCTGATCTGTCTTGCAAAATCAAAACTTGAATTTGGAATTCAGTCTCTAGACATGGTCTATGCACTCTGCTTAAATTAGTTGTCCACATTTAAAAATCAGGAAAGCTCTAATGAGGTGGATGAAACTGGAGCCTATTATACAGAGTGAAGTAAGCCAGAAAGAAAAACACCAATACAGTATACTAATGCATATATATGGAATTTAGAAAGATGCAAATTATAACCCTGTATACGAGACAGCAAAAGAGACACAGATGTATAGAACAGTCTTTGGGACTCTGTGGGAGAGGGTGAGGGTGGGATGATTTGGGAGAATGGCATTGAAACACGTATGTTGTCATATGTGAAACGAATCACTAGTTCAGGGTTGATGCATGTTATAGGATGCTTGGGGCTGGTGTGCGGGGATGACCCAGAGGGAGGATAAAGGGAGGAGGGAGGTGGGAGAGGCGTTCAGGAGGGGGAACTTATGTAAATCCGGGGTGAATTCATGTCAATGTATGGCAAAACCAACGAATATAATATTGCAAAATAATTTGCCTCCAATAAAAAATAAATTACTTAAAAAAATAAATAAAAATCAGGAAAGCTGACATAAATACCATCATTTTGAAATTATTTTGAAAACTCATAATAAGAGTCTTCACTGAACCCTTATCTTCCAAGGCAAGAATCTGCTAGAGTGGATAAAGCTCTTTTCCAGTGAAGCGTCTTCTAAGTCACCACTGCCTCTCTTATCCTATCTACACAGGCTTCACCCACTTTTATTACTTCTCTGAATCACAGAAGAAGACGGGTTTGCAAGTCTATTTATGCCTCACCTAGCGTTGGTCTCAATGTGCACTTTAGTTTCCTCTCCTGAACACATTTACACATGTAGTATTTAGATAACCTACGTGCATAAATATAGCATGTTTTGTGAAGGAGACCAGTATAAAGGGACAGATAATGTGGCACTGCAGCAAGTGACCTAAACTTAGAAATTAACTTCTTTTTTTAAAAATCTTTAAGTCATAGACCATGGTTATCCCTAACTTTGAACTCCCAAATTCTTATTTGCTTTTATTTTTTAATTTTTTTTAATATTCTGCTAGCCTCTTCCCACAAGGTCTCACTCTCCAGTAAAAGCAACATTCAAAATTATCTTCTAAACAAAGGTGGTTTCCTTCCTAAGTGGAATTATCTTGTTGACTATAAAGATAACTTTTTTTTTCATTCTCTACAGATACAAATGCTAGTTTCCTACTGGCTTATATATATAGCCACAACTGAATCCCATAGTGTTGAAAGTGAAAGTTGCTCAGTCATGTCCAACTGTTTGTGACCCCTTGGACCATACAGTCCATGTGGAATACAGTCCATGGAATTCTCCAGGCCAGAATACTGGAGTGAGTAGCCTTTCCCTTCTCTAGGGGATCTTCCCAACCCAGGAATTGAACCCTAAGTTTTGTAATGTAGACTTATTGCCACCTGACTAAACTTTGAGTCAGCCAACTCAAGCAAAAGCACGAAGAGTAGTGACTCTTTTTCCAAGCCCTTCAGTTTAAAAGAGAGATTACTTAGTACATCAGAAACTATTACAATATAAATTATATTCCTGGCATTCATCATTCTAACTATAGAAAGGGTCAAGGTGGGAAGAGGGAGTTTTGCTGGTTTGCTCAGACTATTACTAAAGGAGTCAGATTAGATTAAGATCTGCCCTCATGACCTCACTTTAACTTAATTATCTCTTGAAAGATCCTGTCTGGGGTCCAAACACAATTGCCTTCTGAGATTCTGAGCGTTAGGACTTCAACATATAAATGTGAGGGACACAATCCAGTCCATTTCAGGAGTTATACATGTAATCTTATGTTCTTGTCAAAATTATTGTCAAATGAGATGGAGTCTGTTGTTATTTTCCTGAATGTGAATTTGATCAGAAGACTGATGTTTTTATGACTTAGCTAAATAGCAAACCGAGGCTAAGGAAAGCAACAGCTGTGTTGAGGTAAATTTGGGGGTCATTGGTGAGTCACACAAGTACTCCAGGTCTTCCCACTTTGCATGACATGGTAGGATTGCCTTTTCCAGTCCAACATGACCATGTGATTAGCTGTGTATCACTTGCAACAATTAAATTCCAAGTTAGTTTGGGCCTTTTCCTCCATGGATATAAAGATAATTTTTAATGTTACACCCTGTCATAATTGCCTTCTTTTATTTTTAAGAATAGCAGCATATACTGTAATTATGCTATAGTCTATTGCAGTAAAATACATTAAATTAACCAAGTTTTCTATTATTGACTTCAGAAGTCAACTTTATAAGATACATTTATTTACTTTCCTGAAGCATCTTTTTTTCCAGAACACAGTTATTTTGCTACTCTATCTATTGTATAAATTCTACACATAAATATACACTTTTTAGTTAGGAGCCTCTGCATATTATAGGATATTGTCAAAGCAGGAAATCAAGGTAAATGAAAGATATATTATTCTCTAAAAGGATATCTAAATAATATTTGTCAGCTATTTTTTATAACACAACAGCATATTGGGATAATACATTGTACCCTATTTTGTGAGATCTGGAGTTTACACAAGTGGTTAAATAAAAGGAATACATATTAGAAAAGATGAAATAAAGCCGTTTCACTTCTCAGATAGCATTGTCATCTATGTAGAGAACCAAAAATAACCTACCCAGAGCTCCTAAAACTAATAAATATGTCTTCAAAGTCACAAGACTAAAGTCAACAAAATCAATTGCATTCTAAATACTAATAATGATGAACTAGAGTTTGAAATTTCTTTTGTTAAAAAAAAGGAACATTTAATGAAACAAAATATGTGCAGGAACTATATTCCCAAAATCTAAAAACAATTATGAAATAAACTAGACCTAAAATACAGAGAATTAGAAGGTGTTCATGTATTAGAATTCAATAAAGATTTTCTCAGCATAATTTATAAATTCAAAATAATCCTTATGGAATAAAACCTAGATGCCTTTTTTAGATATTGATGAGGCAAAACTATTTTGTAAAGGAAAAACAGAATTGGAAGCTCACTCTACCCACTACAAAGTTATAATAATCATGACAATGTGGTAACTTTGAAAAGACAGAACACTGATCAAGGAACAGCATATAGCACCCTCAATCAACTCTCACAAATACAGATCAAATTATTTTAAACCCAGATATGCAAGCAATTCAAAGGGAAAAAAATTAGTCTTTTTTACAAATGGTGCTAGAACAATTGAACATCACTATTAAAATATATATACCTGGGTCTATAATTCATACCTTATTTTCACAAAAAGCTCATCACAGGTTATGGATCTAAGTGTATAATCGAAAACTATTATGTTCTATAAGAAAATAGAAAAACCTGAATGACCTTGGGTTAGGGAGAAAGATTTTGATAGACACAAAACCATATTTTTATTCCTCTCTCTCTCTTTATATATGTGTGTGTGCATGTGTATGTTGCTGTTTAGTTGCTAAGTTGTGGCCAATTCTTTGGAAGCGCATGGACTAGCCCACCAGGTTCCTCCGTCCACAGGATTTCCCAGGCAAGAATACTGGTATGAGTTACCATTTCCTTCTCTAGGGGATCTTCTATATTTAAATTGGATTTTAGTAAAATTAGATCATTTGCTCTTTGAAAAGGCACTTGGAAACAATACCAACAGATGTCACAGATTTTACAAATCTTATTTCTGACAAAGAATGTGAAACAAAGGTATAGAGGAAACCCACAAAACAACACAAAAAATGAACAAAAGATTTGAACAGACAAAAGATTTTAACAGATCCAAATAAGATGGCAAATATGCTTATGAAAATATTCTCAGTATCATTAATCATTAGTGAGATACAAGTTAAAACCATAAATGATTTGGCTTCAATTTGACATCTAAACATCTCAGAAGCCACTACTCCTAGCCTGACAATAAAAAAATCGGAAAAACATGGTTGTCTCTCAGAACCAACAGAGAATTGAGGTCACAGAGCAAACTTTCAGACTGCAATTTGGAGAGAGGCAAACACAGAACTGCAGCAGCTGAGATCAGCTTACCCAAAAAAAAAGCCACTGAAACCATAAAGGGGCAGGGACTCATAAATGGCAATTTTGATGAATTACATGGCTACATGTAAATGAGCATACATTGAGAAACCAACCCACTGTAGGCACCACAGTCTTAGGGAGCTGCCCACACTTTCATGGATTTCATCTTCAATAACACCATAAAGGGTTAAAGTGAGGAACCATGAAAAATCTCCATGTAACTCCATAAGGGGAAGAGGAAGAAGGAAGAACCAGTTTGAAGTATATCCAGAGTGTGCTCCTAACAAAGATCTACACTGAAGAGGAAATATATTATCAGAGCCTTATCCCACAAGTGGAGAGGGTGATTACATAACTACAGCACCTCTAGCCTTGCTATCATAAGACAGAGAGTAAGGAACACTTGAGAAACCTGTATGCAGGTCAGGAAGCAACAGTTAGAATTGGACATGGAACAACAGACTTGTTCCAAATAAGAAAAGGAGTACGTCAAGCTTGTATATTGTCACCCTGCTTATTTAACTTACATGCAGAGTACATCATGAGGAACGCTGGGCTGGAAGAAGCATAAGCTGGAATCAAGATTGCTGGGAGAAAATCAATAACCTCAGATTTGCAGATGACACCACCCTTATGGCAGAAAGTGAAGAGGAACTCAAAAGCCTCTTGATGAAAGTGAAAGAGGAGAGTGAAAATGTTGGCTTGAGCTCAACATTCAGAAAACAAAGATCATGGCATCTGGTCCCATCACTTCATGGGAAATAGATAGGGAAACAGTGGAAACAGTGTCAGACTTTATTTTTTGGGGCTCCAAAATCACTGTGGATGCTGATTGCAGCCATGAAATTAAAAGACTCTAACTCCTTGGAAGGAAAGTTTGACCAACCTAGATAGCATATTAAAAAGTAGAGACATTACTTTGCCAACCAAGGTCCGTCTAATCAAGGCTATGGTTTTTCAGTGGTCATGTATGGATGTGAGAGTTGGATTGTGAAGAAAGCTGATCGCTGAAGAATTGATGCTTTTGAACTGTGGTGCTGGAGAAGACTCTTGAGAGTCCCTTGGACTGCAAGGAGATCCAACCAGTCCATTCTGAAGGAGACCAATCCTGGGTGTTCATTGGAAGGACTGATGCTAAAGCTGAAACTCCAATACTTTGGCTACCGCATGCGTCGAGTTGACTCACTGGAAAAGACTCTGATGCTGGGAGGGATTGAGGGCAGGAGGAGAAGGGGATGACAGAGAATGAGATGGCTGGATGGCATCACCGACTCTGTGGACATGAGTTTGAGTGAACTCCGGAAGTTGGTGATGGACAGGGAGGACTGGCTGTGATTCATGGGGTCGCAAAGAGTCGGACATGACTGAGTGACTGAGCTGAACTGAACTGAAGGAACACTTGTGAATTCGTAACCCACGAACACAGGCTTATTAAATATGAATTAGCCATAAGATTATAGATAACTACCTTCCCTTACACTCTACCACCACCACAAGAGAGCTCCAGTATAATAAAAGTGTATGAAGATGAAATAGGTATTAGATGTCAACCCTCTCTGAGGAGAAGTACTTATGGAACAGTCGAGAAGAGAGACTAGTCAGAAAAAGAAAAAAAAAAACATGAATATTATGTATTAACACATATATATGGAATCTAGAAAGATGTTACAGATAAGCCTGTTTGCAGGGCAGGAATACAGATGTAGACACAGGGAACAGACATGTGGACACAGTGGGGGAAGGGGAGGGTGAGATGGATTGGGAGAGTAGGACTGACATGTATATACTCTGCTGTTTAGTTGTAAATCGTGTCCAACTCTTTTGCAACCCCTTGGACTATAGCCTGCCAGGCTCCTCTGTCCATGAGATTTCCCAAGTAAGAATACTGGGTGGGTTGCCATTTCCTTCTCCAGAGGATCTTCCTGACCCTGGGATCAAACCCATGTCTCCAGCACTGGCAGGCCAGAGCCACTAAGCCACCGGGGAAACCTGAGTGTAAAGTAGATAGCTAGTAGGAATCTGCTGTAAAGCATAGGGGGCTCAGTTAGGTGTTCTGCGATGACCTAGATGGGTAGGATGGGGTTACTGGGAGGGAGGCTCCAGATGGAGGGGACATATGTATACTTATAGCTGGACTTCATTATACAGAAGAAACTAACACAACATTGTAAAGCAACTATACTCCAATTTGAAAAAAAAAAAAAAAGGTGACAAAAGCAAGGACTCTAAAGGAATCTGGAGAGTAGAATCTAAGGCTATGTGTGTATGTGCTCATAGTCCAACTCTTTGCAACCCACTGGCTATAGCAAATAATAGCCACAGCCCATCGCCTAGCTAGATTAACTTAAAATCTCTTGCTGAGAGCTTATTCACCTCAATTTTAGCTATCAAATACACGAGGTCCAGCCTCAACAAGAAAAATATATAAGCCATGATAAAAGGCAAGAAAAAACAAAGTCTGAATAGATAAAACACACATCAACCTGACTCAAATGTCATATAGATTTTAAAATTATCAGACAAGGAACTTAAAATATGTGTTTAATAGTTTAAGGGCTCTAATTGCAAATGTAAATAACAGGCAGAAACAGATAAATAATGTAAATAGAGAGAAGGAAATTCTAAGAAACTTTTAAAAAGAAATGACAAATTAAAAGTTCTATGACAGAACTGAAGAATGTCTTTTATGGGTTCATTGATAGAATGGACTTGGCATAGAAAAGGATCAGTGAGCTTGAGGATACATCAACAGAAACTTCCCAACTGAAATACAAAGATAGTTTTAAAAAAGAAGAAGAAAAATCACAATGTCTAACAACTGGGGAAAGATTTTAAAAGATGTGACATAGTGCCTGGCTGGTACTCCAGGGGAAGAAAAGAAGGAAACAAATCAGAAGAAATACTTAAAGTAATAATGGCTGAGAATTTTTTCCAAATAAATTACAGACACCAAACCCCAGATCCAGAAACTTAAAGAGCATCAAGCAGGATAACTACCAAAAGCCTGCGGCTAAGCATGTCATATTCAAACTGCAAAAGAACTAAGACAAAGAGAAAAATCTTGAAAAAGAGGAAAAATTAACACCTTATCTATAAAGGAACAAGCATAAGACTTTCATTAACCTTCTGTCCAAAACCGTGCAAGCAAGAAGAGAATAGTCAAATAATGAATGTGTTGAAAGAAAGATGCACCCACCTAAAATTCTGCATCCAGTAAGACCATTCTTTAAAAGTCAAAGAGAAATAAAGACTTTCTCATTACAAACTAAAACTGAAGACTACTGACTATAGCACATCTCTCATATGTCCTCTCAACTGTTTCAAAACTAGTTGCTTCTCAGTAGACAGAATGGGATGGGGAAGGGTGGAGAGGGAAGGTCCCATATTGTTTTAATTTCCCACCACCTGTCCCTCTCCCTTGATGTAATTGCCCCTCTAAAGTCTTCTACTCTGTGTATTTAAATACACATACATATGTATATGTAGAGAGAGACAGATATGTATGTTTATATATCTGTATGTATTTTCAAAAATTGAAGCCAAACTATCCTTAATAAGACTTTAATCCATTGTTATAATGCCATTATTAAAGTGAAGGCTGTTATTTTCCTCTTGACTGTTTTATACTTTAAATCTTTGTCTACTTTGCACCTTAACTGCCTCCTGAGAAATCTGTATGCAGGTCAAGAAGCAACAGTTAGAACCGGGACTGGTTCTAGAACAAGGGGCTGGTTCCAAATTGAGAAAGGAGTATGTCAAGGCTGTATGTTGTTACCCTGCTTATTTAGCTTATATGCAGAGTACATCATGTGAAATGCTGGGCTGAATGAAGCACAAGCTGGGATCAAGATTGCTGGGAGAAATATCAATAACCTCAGATATGCAGATGACACCATCCTTATGGCAGAAAGCGAAGAACTAAAGAGCCTCTTGAAAGTGAAAGGGGAGAGTGAAAAAGTTGACTTAAGACTCAACATTCAAAAAATGAAGATCACAGCATCTGGTCCCATCAGTTCATGCAAATAGATGGGGAAACAATGCAAACAGGGAGAGACTTTATTTTTTTGGGTTCCAAAATCACTGCAGATGGTGCTGCTGCTGCTGCTGCGTCACTTCAGTCGTATCCAACTCTGTGTGACCCCATAGACGGAAGCCCACCAGGCTCCCCTGTCCCTGGGATTCTCCAGGCAAGAACACTGGAGTGGGTTGCCATTTCCTTCTCCAATGCATGAAAGTGAAAAGTGAAAGTGAAGTCGCTTAGTCGTGTTGGACCCTTAGCGACCCCACGGACTGCAGCCTACCAGGCTCCTCCATCCATGGGATTTTCTAGGCAAGAGTACTGGAGTGGTTTGCAATTGCCTTCTCTGGTAGATGGTGACTGCAGCCATAAAATTAAAAGATGCTTGCTCCTTGGAAGAAAAGCAATGACCAATGTAGACAGCATATTAAAAAGCAGAGATATTACTTTGCCAACAAAGGTCCATCTAGTCAAGGCTATGGTTTTTCCAGGAGTCATGTATGGATGTGAGAGTTGGACTATGAAGAAAGCTGAGTGCCAAAGAATTGATGCTTTTGAACTATGGTGTTGGAGAAGACTCTTGAGGTCCCTTAGACTGCAAGGAGATCAAACCAGTCAACTCTAAAGGAAATCAGTCCTGAATATTCATTGAAAGGACTGATGTTGAAGTTGAAACTCCAATACTTTGGCCACCTGATGCGAAGAACTGACTCATTGGAAAAGACCCTGATGCTGGGAAAGATTGAAAGCAGGAGAAGGGGATGACAGAGGATGAGATGGTTGGATGGCATCCCCGACTCAATGGACATGAGTTTGAGCAAGCTCTGGGAGTTGGTGATGGAGAGGGAAGCCTGGCATGCTGCAATCCATGGGGTTGCAAAGAATCAAATGTGACTGAGTGACTGAACTGACTGCTTTGAACAGTTTTAAAATTAATCTATTTGACATTTTAATTCTATTAAGTTTTATTTTGCATTAAACTTATACCATGCTTAAAATATTTACTCTGTTCTTGCTCTTCTGCTCCTCTTCTCCAGCCCATGAAGGCACCCGATCCTCTGTCTTCCCCTAAGCTATTGTGCTAGCTATTCCCTCTTCAGTTGTTCTTTAACCTGTAATGAATCATTCACTCTTTAGGGAAGGTCCTTAAAGTGATCCTTTCCTCAGAGCCACCTAGCTTTTCTTGTGGCTCAGCTGGTAAAGAGTCCGCCTGCACTGTGGGAGACCTGGGTTTGATCCCTGGGTTGGGAAGATCCCCTGGGGAAGGGAAAGACTACCCACTCCAGCATTGTGGCCTGGACTATTCCACGGACTGTATAGTCCGTGGGGTCACAAAGAGGCAGACACAACTGAGTGACTTTCACTCAGAGCCACAGTATACCATTTTAGGTAGTTCCTTTGTTTTACTAGGAAAAAAAAAAATCGTGGTGCTCTGAGACAAAAAAAGTTGCAAATCCATAAGTGAGGCCACAAAAAGAACATAAAAACAATCTGCAAGAAAAACAATTCAGAGATTTAGACTAAATGAGTAGAAAATAGAAAGAATTGTGGCAACAATCAAAATAAGAATTTAGAAATAACTTAGAAAATAAACAGAAATAATGTGGAAGAAATAAACCTAGAGAGAAGCAATAGGCAAGAAATCCAAATCAGGATAAAAGGATGTTGTTGCCAAGGCAGTGAGAGGGGATGTGAAAAAACATCTATATTTAGGTCAGTGGTAGCTCTGTTTTTTCCTTTGGTTTAGATCTGATGGAAACAGGTTTTCCTCTGGCATATATATTGAAGAGAGTTCATATCCGTTGGTGATGGTTCACCCCCTCCAATCCCACATGTTTTAGCAGCCTTAGGCAAACAGTGTCTCTACCTGCTGGCCTCGGGGATGCTATATTGGCATTGCTCAAATATTCTGAAGTATATCATTTCATTATAAAGAATTACGGTTGTGTTTATTCAGGGCTAAAAGCATTCTTGTTGCTGTACACAGCATACTAACTCCTTTCTCCATATCTGGAGCTCTTACTTTAGGAAGATAGGCACAGACTTGACTAATATTATCCCAAAACAAACAAAAAATATTACAGATGTGTTTAGGAGACAAGAAGATTTCTTTGGAATCAGAGATCTTGTTAGAAATAGTTTAGTTGGTAATAGGTGTCCCAGGATCTACTTAATAGAAATCTCTTATGAACATTTTGAAAACTAGTTTTTCAATAATATGTGAAATTTCCAATTTCTTTAATTGCTTCAGCACTTACTCAAATATTTCTGTCCTCTTTTTATAAACTACCAGCTATTTTCCTACACAGGGAAATAGTTTAGAGTATCAGAGTTCTCAGTATATAGAAAGGATCATTTATTCTTTACATAAAAATTTTGGCATGCAAAATTGGAAATGCCCAAATCAACTAAGAAGTCAGGTTGGAAATTAGGTGAAGGAGGAAACAAACAGGCCGAGCTGACTCCATCTTGAAAAAGAAGGAAACTCCATCTTACATTCCCAGTGAACTTTGGACTATGTGCCTGGTAGCCAAGGAGATCACATACTTATGGCTGAAGAGGCCTCCAGGACTGATAGACACCAGATTCCATACCGAGGTTTCCCTTGGCCAGAAAGAATGTAACAAGCCCCTATGTAGTCAATCACCTTTGTAATCTTTATGGCACCCATTGGTGTAGGTTGCAATGTATAACCGGCTGACTCCTCTGATTATGAATCACAGCTGTAACCTGACTGTATCTCCCTTAAACATTGTCCAGGCTAGGTTTAAGGAATTTGGGGATATGGGCTTGAACATGTAACACTTAAGGTATATAAGGTTTCCACAAAAGTCAGTCGAGGTCCCTGGCTAAAGAGGAAATTCTGCCTTGGACCTGCCGGTGTAATAAACTGCACTCCACTATCCACGCTGTCCTTCTGAGTGAGTTTGTTTCCCGGAGTGTTTGGCTATAACAATAGAGAAAATTCAAAATGAATTTTCTAATCAAAGACAAGTTCCAAATCTATCCTCTCTGTGAGATGTCTTAAAGAATCATATGATGAAAAATTAGTAACAAAATTCTGGTCAATGTTTCAACAGTTTACTCAACAATGAGGTAATCCCAGCTGCCTCCCAAAAAGAATTGACAGTGAGAGAAACTTAAATATAAACAACATTTAAACAGTTAATGTGACTTACAGTATTTCTAAATTATGAAGATCCCTTGTTAACACCCATGTGTTATGATATGATTTATTCAAAATACATTCCTGAAAAAGTCACAGGAGAACATTGTGTCTCATGGGTATGCATGATCAGTGAAACATATGGTACTTAGGAGAGTACTGTTTATCACATTTCTCACTAGAGCCCACAATTACTCTCAGGGCTGACTTGATTATAAGAAATTCAGATGCCTACAGAATTTTAAAAATTCTATGCAGGAATCTCAAAATCAAATACAAATCTTTTAAAGGTTTTGAGTCAGGACTCATTCAAATTTTTGTTGTTTGGTCTTTTAGTCATGTCTGAACCTTTTGCAACCTCTCAGATTCTAGCCTGCCAGGCTCCTCTGTCCACAGGGTTTGTGAGCAAGAATATTGGAATGAGTTGCCAATTGCTTCTCCAGGGCATCTTCCTGACCCAGTGACTGAATCCTTGACTCCTGCATTGGCAGGCAGATTCTTTATTACTGAGCGACCTGGGCACTCCCATTCAAATACAAACACTCATGAACAGGAAACTTCCCTTCTTTCTCTCTCTCTCCCTGTTTCCCCTCCTCAGTTCCTTCCCTCTCACCTTCTTCCTTTCTACCTTGCCTCCTTTAATGTAAAATTAATCTTATTGTTTGCATATATGGTAAATTCAAGTAATAAATTAATTACTCAGAAAGGATTTCTATCTAATGCATTGTGTAAAGTATGCTGGGTTAGAATTATGATGTTGATTTTTTTCTTCTTTTCTGACTCAAAATAGTCTGAGTTATTGTGAAAGAAGGAGGTCTTCATTCTTAGCTCAACAAATAAGAGTGATAAATTCACAGAAGACTCACATTCAAAATTCTAGGCTAATGCATCTTTAGGGCCCTAAATAAAAAGAGATGGATCCCAAAATCTGGAGGGGAAATCATTTACTTCATTTTCTTGGGCCAAAAATGGAAGAAAACTATCCACCTGCAAAAAATTACATCTGCTTTTACATGCTGCAAATAGAGAATTTTCCCATGTTTTTCTTTCCTCCTAGTATATTCTTGTTGGGTACATTTTAGAAATTAATTAATAAAGCATCTAAACATAAGCAGAATCCTACATTTGTATATCAATCAGAAAGTACCTTAAAATCTTGCCCCAAAGCAAGAGTTAAGGAAGAGTTGTAACACTTTCGGGTTGTAATTCATGCTTCCACCAAATATTTACAAGTTACATAATATATTCAAAGTACTAATCTAGATGCTGCAGGGGTTTCGAAAAACAAGATGAATCTCCAGCTTCAGCATCCTTAGGTTTAGTAGGGGAAACAAAAAAGATACGTAAATGTTATATTATATTTCAAGAATTAATAAAGTATTATAGCTGATTAAAGAAAAAGAGCATATCTGGTGGAAGAAATCATGGAAAGCTCATTGAGGAGCTAACATTTCAGCTGGTCCTTGATGGACTGAAGTTGGAACTCTGAGATAGAAGAGAAGGTGATTTCAAGGAGAGAGAATGAAGGACTTTCTGTTGAGAAGGCTTCTTGACTCATCTAAGAAGGGTGCCTGATTAACTAATGATCTGCCATGGAATGAAAAAAGAGTGTTGGCATACATTATTTATCAAATTTGGACAAAAACATAAATTCTTACAGAAGTTAAGTTAGGGAGACTTTTTTGGAGAGAAGGATGAACAAAGTAGTAAATCCTATTTCTCTGATTTTTCTTTTGCCTAATCCATTCTGGTATTAGATGAAAAATTGTTTTGATGAAAATGTCCAGAGATACATACTGAGGCCTTTACTGAACTGATGTTAACATACCGCTGTAGCTTCAACAGTGGAAACAGTGTCAGACTTTATTTTTTTCGGCTCCAAAATCACTGCGGATGCTGATTGCAGCCATGAAATTAAAAGACGCTTACTCCTTGGAAGGAAAGTTATGACCAACCTAGATAGCATATTAAAAAGCAGAGACATTACTTTGCCAACAAAGGTCCCTCTAGTCAAGGCTATGGTTTTTCCAGTGGTCATGTATGGATGTGAGAGTTGGACTGTGAAGAAAGCTGAGTGCCGAAGAATTGATGCTTTTGAACTGTGGTGTTGGAGAAGACTCTTGAGAGTCCCTTGGACTGCAAGGAGATCCAACCAGTCCATTCTGAAGGAGATCGATCCTGGGTGTTCATTGGAAGGACTGATGCTAAAGCTGAAACTCCAATACTTTGACCACCTCATATGCGATGAGTTGACTCACTGGAAAAGACTCTGATGCTGGGAAGGATTGGGGGAGGGAGGAGAAGTGGACGATAGAGAATGAGATGGCTGGATGACATCACTGACTTGATGGACATGAGTTTGAGTGAACTCCAGGAGTTGGTGATGGACAGGGAGGCCTGGCGTGCTGTGATTCTCGGGGTTGTAAAGAGTCGGACACAACTGAGCGACTGAACTGAACTGATAGCCTCCACTCTTATCACCACAGTCTCTCATGACAAAGGCCCTGTTAAACAAAACTATTCCTTTGGACAGCATGTCTCCCATCATGCTTTGGAATTTTCACGTGCTGTTGATATCAGTTATTTGCTACATAAAGACCAACTCAAACTGTAACTTGTAACAGTGATAATGTATTCTTATAGTTCTCTGATCTGTGCATCGGCTGGGGGTCAGCTGATCTAGACTGAGTTCAGCTGGTCTGTTTGGTGCAGTTGTGCATCTGCAGATGGATTGGCTGGGTTTGGCTGGTGAACCTTATCTGTGGTGGCTCTGTTTCATGTGTCTTTTATATTCCTCCTGCAACTAGTGGACTATTCTGGACATATCCTTCTCTCTGTGATAACAGCAGCTCAATATGACAAGCAAACACTAAGGCTTAAAGCAAATATCAAGTCACTAAGTCACATGGCATTAGTACAGGGAGGGCTGAAGATCTGGACCTTGAATAGAATTGGCCAAACTGGTTTTATATTGAGAACTCCAGTATAAGGTAAACTGCTCAAACGCATCATCAATGGCTTCCTTTCCTATTGTCTAAATATATACAAACACATTTCTGTCTAAAGGAGGCCAGGGATGTGTTACAGGTCCTGTGTGCAACAGAGGATAAGGTAAACATAAAAAGCAAAGTCAGAATAGGATTCTGCAAAGAGAGAACGGGCAACAATGTGGACAAAGGTTAGGTCAAGGGAGGAGCTAATGCAAGGAGACTAAAGGTACCAAACGGGAATCTGCAGGGAAAGAAAGAGCTGTAAAGACCTAAGCAGAAAAAAAAAAAAAGAGAGCACTATAGCCAGTCCCACTTCACCTGAGAAGAGGAGATTAGGGCAGAACTACTTGCTCAGCTCAGACTGAATAGATTATTAATAACTGTGCAGGAAGAATTTTTAAGTAACAATTTCTAGAGAAACAATGAACACATTAAAGCAACAACTATGTATTTGGTCTCAATATTTGCACACTCCACCATTAGCAAAGTCACTTACTTCTTAAAATGACAACCACAACAATAAAGAAACAGTAAAAAGGAAACTACATTGTACAAATCTTTTCAGAAAATATCCATGTTAGCAGCACATTCATGCCCTGGAAATCTCTCTCTGAGAAGAATTTTAACTACAGATTGAAATAGTGAAGTTTTATAAGAAATACTTTACTACTTAGAGATCTACATCATTTTTCAGAAATGTGGATTTTTTTTAAAGAAACTTGCTCCCCCAAAAAAAGAGACAAATTCAAGCTCTAGATAGAGATAATAGATATTGTGCCAATCTGAAAAAATAATTGTGCCAAGCTCCATTCATCCAGAAGATGGTTAACTTTCCAAAGTACCTGCAACTCAGCAGCATGGATATATTACAAATCCAGAAATAGATTAAAGACAGAGCAATTGAAAAGCTGTGCCAATAAATTTATGAGATGCCTTTGAGAAAGAGCAAGGTATTTATAAGCCAGCATAATATCCAACTGTTTCACAGGAAAACTCTCTCAGATTTTAATTCATATAACTTTTTAATAGAAAATTATAGACCATTAAGTAAATACAATAATTAGAGCCCACATCCTTAATGGTGATTCCCTTTTGGCTCAGCTGATAGAGAACCCACCTGCAATGCAGGAAACTTGGGTTTGATCCCTGGGTTGGGAAGATCCCCTGGAAAAGGGAAAGGCTACCCATTCCAGTATTCTGGCCTAG
The DNA here is from genome assembly GCF_049115385.1 of Moschus berezovskii. Lineage (NCBI taxonomy): Eukaryota > Metazoa > Chordata > Mammalia > Artiodactyla > Moschidae > Moschus > Moschus berezovskii. The sequence continues at coordinate 61,793,890 of NC_142477.1, forward strand.
AGAATTCCTTGAACTGTATGGTCCACAGGGTTGCAAAGAGTTGGACATGACTGAGCAACTTTCTACATCCTTAGTGGTGCAATGAAATTTCAGGACACAGGCATGATTATTAATCCCATATCTGAAATCCCACAGAAGTTGTTACAGGATCAGGTTTGTCCATAACCTGCTCACATAGTTTCTATCCCTTTGTGATCTGTGACCACCCTCAGGATGAGTTCAGCAGTGACAGAACTTTATTCAGCATGCCGCCTTTAGGATGGTAAGGTGGGACATAAATGATAATAAACAGGTTTGGTTGTGGAGAAGTGTAAAGAGCTAAACTCCCTGGAACTTACCCCCCTCCTCTTTACAGAACCCCATTATGTCTTTATTTTTGATTCCATTACAAATTCTTGCTATTTGGTTTCAAATACATCTGCAAATATGCCTTATAAAACATTTTTTAAAGTCTCTAGTAGGAGAACTCCCTCCATAAGCTGACTATATTTCCTTTACTCAACTTTTGTGTCTATTTTCCCTTTACGTAATTTTTGGCTACTCTCCTTTATAACTTACCATCTATGTAAATACATGTTCTGTATTAGTAGATAAAGCCTACAAAGCTATGGAGGTGCATTTTAAGTGGCCTAATAGTTATATCTGGAGAAGGCAATGGCACCCCACTCCAGTACTCTTGCCTGGAAAATCCCATGGACGGAGGAGCCTGGTGGGCTGCAGTCCATGGGGTTGCTAAGAGTCGGACACGACTGAATGACTTCACTTTCACTTTTTACTTTCATGCATTGGAGAAGGAAATGGCAGCCCACTCCAGTGTTCTTGCCTGGAGAATCCCAGGGATGGGGGAGCCTGGTGGGCTGCCCTTTATGGGGTCGCACAGAGTCGGACACGACTGAAGCGACTTAGCAGCAGCAGCAGCAATAGTTATATCTAACAAGACATTTGGCACTTATACTTCAAATGCACCAATTCACAGTAAAACTCATTTGGCCTCTCCAGTAGGTGGTATACTGATGATACTACCTACTAGAGCAAGAAAACCATAAATACTTGCAATAAACATTTTTTTTCTTTTACCCACTGAACCAAAGATTGTGAGGGTCTTTGATTCTACTTCTAGAATGGTTCTTTGGCCTTTTCTTCCTTTCTGGTCTCACTACCACCATGCTGTACAAGCTTCTTTGATTTCTTCTTGAACGATGTAAAAGTCTCCCAGTTAGCCTCTATTCCTTGCTTCTCCACTCCTGATACATCCCGATACCAGAATAGCCTTTCAGAACTGATATTATGCCACCTCCCTGAAAACCGTCACTGGTTTTTTTCATCACCCACTCAATTATTTAAAAAATTTTTTCATACCAAAGGCATTGTTTCTTGAAAAATTAAAAAACGAGATACTCTTTTTGAAGGGCGTGAGTGTCTTAATCACTTGCTCCCTCTCCCTCAACTAGCAATTTCTAAAGTACTGCGGTGGAATCCATTGGCTTTATCAAGTTTAACTTGACCTACAGAATAACAAAGGTTTACTTTGGCAAGATGGCCACATTTTTCCTTTCAAATGTGATTTTACAGTAGTTCATGTCATGGATCCTCCATCGGGAAAAATAGTATTACCAAAACTTACCCATGGTTTCCTTCTCTCTTTGCCATCTCTAATGCCAGTCTATCATTATACTACTGTGAACTGGGTACCCAAAGATCTTCAAATGAGTGCCGTAAGATGGTGACGAATGCACAAAATTTTATTTTTTTCTCAAATGAGGATAAGTGCTTTTCAGAAAATCTGTTAGGACATCTGGTGCTCTTCAGTGTAGAAAGCTGAGAGTAAGAAGGAAAAAAAATGGCATCACCACAAGATCTTACTAGATCATGTAAAAACATTTCCATATGAGAGAACATTCAGGAAAACAGAAAATTCTACTCAGTAGTGCCAAAGTACTGATTTGAAGGATGAATCATGGGTACAATACCTGTGGATCAGTGTAAACCTTACAACTCTGCTGCCAAAATTTGAGCATTTGAAAATATGTTCTATGTATAACAATTGACTACAACTGCCTTAAATGATGCTCCCTGTTTCATTATACTTTCTCTAAGTATATGCATTCTGCCCCATTCTATGAAACCTTTCTTATATGCTACTTTGTTTCCATGAAGTCTCCCCTGATCACTTCAGCAAATGTAAACTCTTTCTTCTTTAGAATTTTCTGGATTCTTTAAACTTTGTTTAAAAGGATCCCAATCTGTATTGGCTTCCCAGGGTCATTCTTTCTAGTTAGTAAAGAATCTGCAGTGGTAAAGAATCTGCCTACCAATGCAGGAGACACAGGAGATGCAGATTTGATCCCTGGGTCAGGAGGATCCCTTCATGGAGGAAATGATAACCTACTCCAATATTTCTTGCCCTGGAAATCCCATGGATAAAGGATCCTGGTAGGCTGTAGTTCATGGAGTCACAAAGAGTTGGAGACAACTTAACGACTGAGCATGCACGCATGCAATCTATATTGCATTATATTTTTGAACAAGACTGATACCCTTAAAGAAACTGCAAACATCTTGAAAAGTGTTATATTTTGATTAGTGTTATACCTCCCACTGCACTTAACATTGGGACTAAGATAGGGGAAGTTCAAAAATATATAGATAATAAATGATCAAATAAGGAAGAATGACTCTGTGGTGGTCAGGTATATGGGCTTCCCTAGTGGCTCAGATGGTAAAGAATCTGCCTTTAATGCAAGAGACCTGAGTTTGATTCCTGGGTTGGGAAGATCCCCTGGAGAAGGGAATGACTAACCACTCCAGGATTCTTGCCTGGAGAATTCCATGCACAGAGGAAACTGGTGGGCTATATAGTCCATGGGGTTACAAAGACTCAGACGCAACTGAGTGACTAACACTTTCACTTTCAGAGAGGTATATGCTGCTGCTGCTAAGTCACTCCAGTCATGTCCGACTCTGTGTGACCCCATAGACGGAAGCCCACCAGGCTCCCCCGTCCCTGGGATTCTCCAGGCAAGAACACTGGAGTGGGTTGCCATTTTCTTCTCCAATGTGTGAAAGTGAAAAGTGAACGTGAAGTCGCTCAGTCGTGTCCGACCCTTAGCGACCCCACGGACTGCAGCCTACCAGGCTCCTCCATCCATGGGATTTTCTAGGCAAGAGTACTGGAGTGGCTTGCCATTGCCTTCTCCTGAGAGGTATATGATTAACAACTAAATATCAAACAAGCGTAAGGGAGAAACCACTGGTTCAATCCCAAACAAATGATTTACTGAGAATTTTTTATCGCTTTTTTGCCCTATTTATTGCTATATTCACACCCTAAATAATGTTTAAGTCCAAAGATGTCTAAGGGAGAGGTAGTAATTCACAGGATATACTGCTCAGTCTGTAGCTTCAATGTGGAACAAGAATGACATAAAGGCACTATTAAAACCTCAGAAAATCATTTAAAAATATAGATGGCTAATCTAGTTGCCAGGACTGAAATTGAATATACTCATTTGGAAACTTGGGTGCTTGTGAACAATCGTGTATTTTGAACTCTGGCTTTCAAGTTCTCCCTTTATCTCCATCAAACTCTCTCTGCCAAATACTGTGGTTTTGAGAAATTGTAGCTTATCCATTCACACTAAAACAATTCTATGGATTGTTTCTCCCTTTCTTTCTTTTCCTTTGCATTCAAATTCTTGGTTAAAAAAAAAAAAAAAAAAGGATCCCACTGTGGGATTTTTGGCTTGTTTGTTGTGGTAACTGATCACGAGGAGAAAAACTTCGTCTTTCACCAATGAGTATGATGTTTTCTGCTGAGTTTTCACATACGTTTTATCATGTTAAGGAAGCTTCTTTATATTCCTAGTTTGTTGAGTGGTTTTATGTATTTTTGTTATGAAAAGGTATTGAATTTTGTCAAATATTTTTTCTGCACCCTAGATTATCATGTTTTTGTTTTTTCATTCTATAATGTGGTATATAATACTGATTGATTTTCATATTTTGAATCACCCTTGCATTTCTGGAATCATTGTGGATTTATAGTACAAACATTTTTACTCCCTTTCCGATAAAAGTAAATTCATGAATTAAGTTTTTATAATAAAGTTAAAAATTATAAGACATGGGTTTTTGCTATGAATTGTCAGAAAGCACTGAACAATTTAAACTTATTTTTCCCCTTCTTTGTTTGATGTGTTTTCTCTATCTATGAAAAAATAGGTAATTAAATCAGCAGCTCTGCAAGAACACTTCCCAACTTTGACTCTATGTGAATTTATTACTAGCATTCAATTACTAATTTCTTTAGTAGTATAATCAATATAGTGTTGTGCCCAGAAGATCACTGCCTAAGAGTAAAATACTCAATTTAATTGGGCAATGATCAAATATATTCTAAGGAAGAAAGTATTCTCCAGGGAAACCGTGTGCACCAGCAATGGTCTGTGTGTGACAGCAGGAAATTCAAGGTTGTGAAGGCAGCCTAGAATAACATATATTCCAAGGACACAACTTGTCCTGTGTTTCCAACATTATTTAAGGAGGAGACTGTCTTAGACCTGAGATGCGGCATCAGAGCTCAGTGACAGTGACTATTATGAAATTAACTACCCTTAGGAGAAGGGGACGACAGAGAATGAGATGGCCGGATGGCATCACCAACTCGATGGACATGAGTTTGAGTGAACTCCGGGAGTTGGTGATGGACAGGGAGGCCTGGCATGCTGTGATTCATGGGGTCTCAAAGAGTCGGACACAACTGAGCGACTGAACTGAGCTAAACTGAACCCTTGTACTGGATTCCCTGGTGGCTCAGTCAGTAAAGAATCCACCTGCAATTCAGAAGACCCAACTTTAATGATAGGGTTGGGAAGATCCCCTGGAGAAGGAAATGGCAACCCTTTCCAGTATTCTTGCTTGGAGAACCCCATGGATGGAGGAACCTGGAAGGCACAGTCCATGGGGTCACAAGAGTTGGATACAGCTTCACAACTAAATCACCACCACCCTGGTTCTGACCCTATGCTTATAAAATAACTATGTAATTATCATTTGGCCTTCATTTATATAGGCATGGGCTTCTCTGGTGGCTCACCTGGTAAAGAATCTGCCTGTAATGCAGGAGACTCCAGTTCAATTCCTGGGTTGGGAAGATCCCCTGGAAAAGTGATAGGCTACCCACTTTAGTATTCTTGGGCTTCCCTGGTAGCTCAGAAGGTAAAGAACCTGCCTGCATTGCGGGAGACCTGGGTTCAGACCCTGGGTTGGGAAGATCCCCTGGAGAAGGGAACGGCTGGCTTCCTACTCCAGTATTCTGTCCTGGAGAATTCCATGGACAGAGGAACCTGGCAGGTCATACCCCATGGGGTTACAAAGAGTCAGACATGATTGAGTGACTTTCACTTTCACTTTATATAGGCATATGTGTTTTTGCATAAATATAAATATATAAATACACACACACACACACTACACATGCACATACGCAGGAGAAAATCAGTGCTTGCTGGAGTTAGCTAATACCTGCTTAGCAGGGTCTATTGTTAAATTTTAAAAATTTTCAAGTCAGCTGACATGTTGGTAGGTTGAAATCTGTTCTGATTGAAGTAATTTACACATAAAAATCAGTTAATGCTACAAATAAGTTCTTTCCCTCTACCCTCTGCAAAAACCAATTATTACACATTTGTCAGCATACTACTTCTAAGATAAAACATGCTAGGTTTCTGTACCTGCTGATAATTTCTGAGGACACTAAAATAACTGAGTTCCTGGGATCTGTAAAACTGAGACCCTGACACCATGTGTGAAGAGTCTAATAGAGTAGTACAATAATAAAATCCATCACTTATCTAAGTACTATTATGTGCCAGGGCCTCAAGATATATTCCGTGTTAGTCAGCATAATCCAGCAGTTAGATGTCATATCTCTACTTTACATCTGGGAGAGCTAGGAAACTTAAACAATAGGCTGTTTCTGCTGCTAAGTTGGAGAAGGCGATGGCACCCCACTCCAGTACTCTTGCCTGGAAAATCCCATGGGTGAAAGAGCCTGGAAGGCTGCAGTCCATGGGGTTGTTGAGGGTCGGACACGACTGAGCAACTTCACTTTCACTTTTCACTTTTATGCATTGGAGAAGGAAATGGCAACCCACTCCAGTGTTCCTGCCTGGAAAATCCCAGGGACTGGGGAGCCTGGTGGGCTGCCGCCTATGGGGTCACACATAGTTGGACATGACTCTAAGTCACTTCAGTCGTGTCCGACTGTGCAACCCCACAGATGGCAGCCCACCAGGCTCCACCGTCCCTAGGATTGTCCAGGCAAGAAGGGTTGACATTGCCTTCTCCAATGAATGAAAGTGAAAAGTGAAAGTGAAGTCGCTCAGTCGTGTCCGACCCTCAACAACCCCATAGACTGCAGCCTTCCAGGCTCCTCTGTCCATGGGATTTTCCAGGTAAGAGTACTGGAATGGGGTGCCATTGCCTTCTCCTTAAACAATAGGCTACTAGAGTTCATATACTGTCTCCAAGAGAGCTCATGCCTGAACCATCAACTTTGACAATTCTATCTTTTATTAAAAGAGTTAAGAGGAATCTATAGGGAATACACAGAAGAACTGTACAAAAAAGAGCTTCACGACGAAGATAATCACGATGGCGTGATCACTCACCTGGAGCCAGACATCTTAGAATGTGAAGTCAAGTGGGCCTTAGAGAGCATCACTACGAGCAAAGCTAGTGGAGGTGATGGAATTCCGATTGAGCTATTTCAAATCCTGAAAAATGATGCTGTGAAAGTGCTGCACTCAATATGCCAGCAAATTTGGAAAACTCAGCAGTGGCCACAGGACTGGAAAAGGTCAGTCTTCATTCCAATCCCAAAGAAAGGGAATGCCAAAGAATGCTCAAACTACCGCACAATTGCACTCATCTCACACGCTAGTAAAGTCATGCTCAAAATTCTCCAAGCCAGGCTTCAGCAGTATGTGAACCGTGAACTTCCAGATGTTCCAACAGGTTTTAAAAAAGGCAGAGGCACCAGAGATCAAATTGCCAACATCCACTGGATCATGAAGAAAGCCAGAGAGTTCCAGAAAAACATCTATTTCTGCTTCATTGACTATGCCAAAGTCTTTGTGTGGATCACAATAAACTGTGGAACATTCTGAAAGAGATGGGAATCCCAGACCATCTGACCTGCCTCTTGAGAAACCTGTATGCAGGTCAGGAAGCAACAGTTAGAACTGGACATGGAACAACAGACTGGTTCCAAATAGGAAAAGGAGTACGTCAAGGCTGTATATTGTCACCCTGCTTATTTAACTCATATGCAGAGTACATCATGAGGAACGCTGGGCTGGAAGAAGCACAAGCTGGAATCAAGATTGCCGGGAGAAATATCAATAACCTCAGATATGCAGATGACACCACCCTTATGGCAGAAAGTGAAGAGGAACTCAAAAGCCTCTTGATGAAAGTGAAAGAGGAGAGTGAAAAGGTTGGCTTGAAGCTCAACATTCAGAAAACAAAGATCATGGCATCTGGTCCCATCATTTCATGGGAAATAGATGGGGAAACAGTGCAAACAGTGTCAGACTTTATTTTTGGGGGCTCCAAAATCACTGCAGATGCTGACTGCAGCCAGGAAATTAAAAGACGCTTACTCCTTGGAAGGAAAGTTATGACCACCCTAGATAGCATATTAAAAAGCAGAGACATTACTTTGCCAACCAAGGTCCGTCTAGTCAAGGCTATGGTTTTTCCAGTGGTCATGTATGGATGTGAGAGTTGGACTGTGAAGAAAGCTGATCACCAAAGAATTGATGCTTTTGAACTGTGGTGCTGAAGAAGACTCTTGAGAGTCCCTTGGACTGCAAGGAGATCCAACCAGTCCATTCTAAAGGAGATCAATCCTGGGTGTTCATTGGAAGGACTGATGCTAAAGCTGAAACTGCAATACTTTGGCCACCTCATGCGAAGGGTTGACTCACTGGAAAAGAGTCTGATGCTAGGAAGAATTGGGGGTGGGAGGAGACGAGGACGACAGAGAATGAGATGGCTGGATGGCATCACCGACTCGATGGACATGAGTTTGAGTGAACCCTGGGAGTTGGTGATGGACAGGGAGGCCTGGCGTGCTGTGATTCATGGGGTCGCAAAGAGTCGGACACAACTGAGCGACTGAACTGAACTGATAAGGAATAATATTTAATCATTTAATATCGGTCACCATTTTGTTTCTTGAAACATTTATAGATTAGCATTAGGAATATCACGTATCTTTTCTGGTCTTCATTTCCCTCATTTTTCAAATGAAAATTTGGGCTAACTAAGCACTTTTAGCTCTAAAGGCAATATGGTTTTGTAATGGTATTATGTATATATGGTAATGCTAATTCCAGCGGGATCCTTTTAATGTGAACATTAGTCTTAAAGATTCTATTTTGCCTTAGTTATATAACTTACTGGACAAGAGAATAAATTTTAAAGTTAGATAACTTTCTATTTCAATATGCTCATTTCTAGTTATATGACTTAGTAGGCAAGTTGCTTAGTCCCAAAGACCTTCAGTTATTTTATCTCTTCAGTAATAATAATCCTTAACATTTACCCTAATCTCATCCCAATGTTGCTCTAAGGATTTAACATAGTAATGAATTGCTCAACAAAGTGCCTGATATTGAGTAAATATTAATTATTTTCTTAGTTTGACTATTTAGGGAAACACATTGCTTTTTCCAGCCATATAACAGAAGAATATCACTTAGGTATTTTTCTTATATTACTAATTCATATGTTTTGTCAGTAACTTAGTATTTGGAAACAGCAGCATATACTTTTTAAATAATTTGGAACTTATCCAGCTAAAATGGCAAATGTATATTGGGATAAAATATTAAAATGACTGTTGACATGTTACAAATTTATGTAAGTAATAACAAAAATAAGTATGCTTTCATAGTCTTTTCTCAGTGCTTGAATGCCTCAGTTAAAAGGGCTTGAACTGAAATGTCTTTACTTCAACAAGAAAATGATTAACCAGATTATTTAAAAAAATACACTGCATATCATATATTATTCTTGCTCTTATTCTTTCTTCATTACAACATAAATTTTTTGGAACATAGAGCTTTATGTAAGCTATAAAAAAGGCAGACTAAATATCTCCCTCAAGAAGTGAGCTAAGAAGCTATATGTAATATATTTGTGGCCAGTACCTCAATAGCTTGATAAAAGTATTTAGAGATACATTAAAGAGCCACATTCTACCGAATTATCTCTGAGTTACCAAATGAACCTAAGAGAGGATTTTAAAAGCTTTTTGAGAAATACCCAACATAGCTCTGTGTATTTCAACACCTACTATTCAAACTGCAAAACTGTTTCAGCATAAAGCTGCTGTCTGAGCAAGAATATGACTAGAGGAGTAATACCTTAGTGTTATTACTAGAGTATACTCTTCTGAATCATATGCTCTATAATGTAGTGTGGACCAGTCTGCTAGGAAGATAGGATCATGAGGTAGTTTTCTTAAGACTCGTACTACATTAATTTCTCTAAAGTTAGGAATAGATTGTCTAGGTGACCCCCAACCCAAAACATGAGAGCCAATAGAGCCTGATGGATAAGCACATGGACTTAGAAATCAGATAGATCTGGGTTCAAATCTGAAGTCTGTAACTCACCAGTTTTCTGATTTGAGTCAAATTGTTTCAGGGCTCAAAGCTTCAAGTTCTCATCTATATAGTGGATATAAGTTATACTCTACCTTATAGAACACTTAGGAGGATTAAATGTGATAATGAATACAGTATATAGCAAAATGCTTTTACAGACAGATGAGTTCATAAATAATGGCTACTTTTTTAAAAATATTCTTTCTCTCCATCTATAATAAATCAATTTTGATAAATACCAATTTTAAACATTAAACATCCTTGGGAGGAGTCACTGTTAAAGCCCTTCCCATATAAGACTTTATTTAGCAACAATTTGGGAGATGCTCTGAAAGCTGAGATTGTGCAAACTGTGCATCTGAAAGATACCTAGCAAACAGCCACAGAGAAGATAGATGCATGTGTGCATGCTCAGTTGTGTCTGACTCTTTGCAGCCCTATGGACTGTAATCTGTCAGGCTCCCTTGTGCATGTGATTTCTCAGGCAAGAATACTTAAGTGGGTTGTCATTTCCTACTCCAGGGGATATTCTCAACTCAGGGATTGAACCCATATCTCTTGCATTGGCAGACAGATTCTTTACTACTCCGTCTTCTGGGAAGCAAAGATAGATTAGGGTACTGCAGAGATTGGTAGGTTCCAGTGAGAATCTTGGCATATTTCACAAATTTGCTTGAGGCAAGCTTTGACAACACCTTTAAAATTTTCTTCACTTTTTATCTCTGGCTCACTCTAAATATATCCACATCTGAAGATCTTACATCTTGGACTATCTGCAGAATCCAAACACCTGTGACATCCCTCACCACAGCCAAAGACAACAAGATAAAGACGAGAGGGAGGTGCATGGAAAACCAGCAGACACTCTTCTCCACTTTGTGATATTGCAAATGCAAAGAAAGGAATGGATCTTAATGTGTTATCTGATACACTGATATAATAGAATACCAGGTGAATTACTGTCTAATGTAATGCTCAAAAACATTTAAAGAAATGTACGATTTAAAAGTAAAACATTAAGCATCAACCCAAACTAATGACAACTCTTGTTTTAGAAACCCATGTGTCTCTAACTACATCATGGAAGATTACTAAATCTCAAAATAAGGTATGTTTCTATTCCATTTTCCATTAAAAAATAAACATACCCAATTGGAACATCACAAGTGGGTACTGCAATGTACTATAAGCCAAGAACAGCTATAGTATAGCTCGCTACAAGCAACTCTAAAAGAACATAGCATTTGCATCCATTCACCAAGTAAATGCTAGGCATATATCCATCATCAGAATCCCTGCTGAATGAAACAAAGATCGGCACATAATTAGAATTCTTCTAGTTGCAAGCAATGGTCTTAATGAACACTGTTGCTCCTTGCCCAGCAGTTCTCATTCCTGGCTGCTTGTTAGAGTCATCTTAGGTTCTTTGAAAAATGTTTCCATTCTCAGGCATCCTGTTGTAATGTTGTGTGAGTGGGAACATAGACATTATTTTGCACTTTTTTATTTTGAAGGAGTTTCAAACTTACAAGATAAAAGTGCTAGAAATATAAAGAAATCTCATATACCCTTCTTCCCATTTAGATTTTTGCCAATCATCCCAATAATGTCCTTCATAGCAGAATGATCCAAACCAGGATTAAGTGTTGCAATGGACTGTTTCATTTCTTTAGTTTCCTGAAGTCTGGAAGAGTTACCCAATTCTCTGTGCCCTTACTAACCTTAATATTTTTGAATCTATGACAGTTGCTCTGTAGAATACTTTTCAGGTTGGATTTGTCTGTTTCCTTATGACTAGATTCAGGCTATACAATTTGGCAGAAAAATCACAAAGACTGTCTCTTCTCACTGTGTCCCATCACCATGATACATAATGTCAGTGTGTCCCATCACTGGTGATAACTTTGATAACTTGTTGGGGGTTTTGATCAGAGTCTACTAAAGGTGCTGTTTCTCCACTGTATGTATAATTATGTGGGGAGAAACTCTGAGGCTATGTAAATATCCTCTTTGTCATTAAACTTTCACCCATCTGTTCTACATCCATGGATGTTCTTTGTTGGCCAAATTATTATTACATTAGTTTCTAAATTGTGATTTTTTTCCAGTTCTACCATTCAGTTCCGTTCACTCACTCAGTCGTGTATGACTCTTTGCGACCCCATGAATCACAGCATGCCAGGCCCGGAGTTCACTCAAACTCATGTCTATCGAGTTGGTGATGCCATCCAGCCATCTCATTCTCTGTCGTCCCCTTGTCCTCCTGCCCCCAATCCCTCCCAGCATCAGAGTCTTTTCCAGTGAGTCAACTCTTCACATAAGGTGGCCACAGTATTGGAGTTTCAGCTTTAGCATCAGTCCTTCCAATGAACACCCAGGATTGATCTCCTTTAGAATGGTCTGGTTGGATCTCCTTGCAGTCCAAGGGACTCTCAAGAGTCTTCTCCAGTACCACAGTTCAAAAGCATCAATTCTTTGGCTATCAGCTTTCTTCACAGTCCAACTCGCACATCCATACATGACCACGGGAAAAACCATAGCCTTGACTAGACAGACCTTGGTTGGCAAAGTAATGTCTCTGCTTTTTAATATGCTATCTAGGGTGGTCATAACTTTACTTCCAAGGAGTAAGCATCTTTTAATTTCATGGCTGCAATCAGCATCTGCAGTGATTTTGGAGCCCCAAAAAATAAAGTCTGACACTGTTTGCACTGTTTCCCCATCTATTTCCCATGAAGTGATGGGACCAGATGCCATGATCTTCGTTTACTGAATACTGAGCTTCAAGCCAACTTTTTCACTCTCCTCTTTCACTTTCCTAAAGAGGCTTTTGAGTTCCTCTTCACTTTCTGCCATAAGGGTGGTGTCATCTGCATATCTGAGGTTATTGATATTTCTCCCAGCAAGCTTGTGCTTCTTCCAGCCCAGCGTTCCTCATGATGTACTCTGCATATAAGTTAAATAAGCAGGGTTTTACATTTATTGTTTGGCATTCTCTAAGTAAAAGCTTTCTCTTCTCCAAGGTGATATGCTCAGTTATTTCACCATAGATTGATTCAACACTATCCATCATTATCAGTATTTATTTAGATGCCCAAATTGTTCTAGATTTTGTAGTGGAACCCCTTCAAACTGACATCTATATTTTTTGACATGACTCCATTATTTTTTGAACACTTCCTCATTTCAATCACAGCAAATGACTAGAGATATGGAATATATACATCTTTTATTTTTGTATTCAATTTTTTATCTGTGCTTAGTTGCTCAGTCATGTCTGACTCTTTATGACCCCATGGACTGTAACTCACCAGACTCCTCTGTACATAGGGATTCTCCAGGCAAGAATACTGGAGTGGGTTGCCATGCCCTTCTCAAGGGATCTTCCCAACCCAGGGATTGAACCAGGTCTCCTGCATTGCAGGTGGATTCTTTACCCTCTGAGCCACCAGGGAAGCCTCTGTCCGTCTACACTGAGATATAACAAGCGGTGCGTTCACATGCTGCTGCTGCTTTTAAGCTGCTGCTAAGTCACTTCAGTCGTGTCCGAATCTGTGTAACCCCATAGACGGCAGCCCACCAGGCTCCCCCGTCCCTGGGATTCTCCAGGCAAGAACACTGGAGTGGGTTGCCATTTCCTTCTCCAATGTGTGAAAGTGAAAAGTGAAAGTGAAGTTGCTCAGTCGCGTCTGACTCTTAGCGACCCCACGGACTGCAGCCTACGAGGCTCCTCCATCCATGGGACTTTCTAGGCAAGAGTACTGGAGTGGCTTGCCATTGCCTTCTCCGATGCGTTCCCATACATTTTACTAATTCCAATCCAAGATCACAGTGCTCATTTCAACTTTCTCTCATTCCATATTTGTAATTTCCTTTTCTGACAGTGAGAAATTTAGCTCTGCTGTCCTCAGTATGTTTACTTTGTCTCAGTCTCCTGAAACCTGTCTAGATCCTCTGAGGCTGCTGCTGTCCTCATTCAACCCTTCCTAATTGCTTATAGTCTGGAGCAAAGAAGGAAGACTCATAGGGAGGGAGTTAAGTCGGTGGGGAAAATTGGAAGTTATTAACATTTTAAAAGTTCCTCAGGTAAAACTCATAACCAGCTTTGAAATCATGAATACTATTCTTTTTACAATCAACTCTGCCTGAATTTGGCTAACAGTATTTTCTTCCCAGATCTGCACTGGGAAATGAGATCAGATTTCAACAAATTTTACTTGTGACTATTGCCTTGGTGCCTTACTATAGTGTTCAATGCCAACATAATATGGGTCAGTAATAAGAAAATTTATTTTTGCCAGTATAAATGTTCCACCTAAAGATAACCAGATCAGTGTCTTACAAATCCAAGAACTTGCTTTCTCTCTCTGGGCAAATGATATACAAATGGATAAATCTCCAATGAGCCCTAGCCTTTCTACTTAAAAGTAGAACAAATCTCTAAATACAGATCAGGGACTTACACTCTTCCAGCACGGATCACAAGCATATCCTTCTCTTTTTTCTCTGATAAATGGAATATAATTCTTTGTTTCCCTGTTTCCAGAGAATGATAGAGAACAAATTGACTTGGCATATAATCAAAACTATTTATTTTCTAATTGTTCCTCTTAAAGAAACAAAAAACCCTGGAAGTTAGGTTTGAATTTTTACTCAACAAAAAACATACAGGGTTAAAAAAAATGGCACTTTTTTTTTCAACTGAAGACACAAATCCTGAAAGACTCTGATATATTATCAAGAAAATATTTCTCTAAAGAAAACCTGTGCCAGGAGAAAGATGCATAGCATGTCTCAACTTTCTGAAAAATCAACATAGAGTTGAACAGATGCTAAACCACATCTTGCTTATTATAATCCACAAGGGGATTGGGGAACATTGATTTTCATTTGCAGTTCAAAACATTTCAAGTATTATGTCAATAAAATGTCTGTGCCATCATGGTGAGTGTTCTGAAGCTTCAGAGCACTGCATGCTTCACAGCTCTCTATAGGATCATAACTCATCACCTTCTGGTGATGGCTAATATTAGGGCATCCTTTTCTCCTACTGTTCCTGCCCAACTGGACTACATCTACTATTACATGACTCAGTTCTCTTTCAGGAGTGTCATCAATTTACCTATTCTTTAAATCTGATTCTGACTCAATATTCTGTCAGTTATTAAAGGCTCCAATCAATTGTCATTTGCTCCATAGTCTCGCCTGACCCTTCCCACACTCCCTACTAGTGGGAAGTGACTGGTCTTACTCATAACTCTTTATCCTCAATTATCTTATTTGCCTCAATTATTTCATAGACCCTCTAGATGGTCTTCTGAATGTTAGCACAAAATCTGGTAGAGTGTTGAATACAGTGAAAACCAACAGCTAATTCAGGAATAAATGTGGATGCAAATACTGACAAGTTGTTTCATCTCACAGTCTAATTCATTCTCCCTCATCTCTGAGTTAAAGCAAAGATTCATGGTGTCATGATCTTTTATTTTTTTACAGTTCTAAAGCAGACAACCGAAGGTAAGCAAAAAAGAGCAAGAAGAGTGCTGACAAAGAGTTTGATCAAGTAATTTTCAAGAGAGATAAAAGTGTTGGGTGATATTAAGCTTCATTTTTAACTTTTCTGTTTCATTGCCCAGGGAAGCATGAGGTGCTATGTAATAAGAAGTTTTAACCATTTCTGATAACACCTGCCTGCATAGACAAAGAAGGCACAAAAGCAAATACATTGCCCCAGTAAAGGAATTTGAAAATATCACTTTCTAAAGGCCAAATCATTACTGAAATTTATCTAGTGCAGAAAATGTAAGATGCTCCCATAACCCTTTCTTCTCTATAAAGCCTTCACAAAATGATTTTAAAAAAATGATGATTTCCTCTTATTTTGATTGACATGACATTCCCTCTTTACTGACTTCTCCCTGAGTTCTTATCTTCCCAAAATATGTTAGTAAATACAGCACCACTTTTGGGTAGCTCCTTAATATTTACCCGTACATATTACCTCAGTCTCTGCCATTTAGAATTATACCTGGAAATCATGGCTACCTCATACAGAATGTATGTTTATAGTACATGCACGCACGCGTGCACACACACACACACAGCCTAGTCAACAGGTAGAGTGCACAGAGTCACTCTCTGACACTATGGAGAATTTCAGTGCTCTGTGGAAGTAGACCATAGTTTTTTGATGAATATAAAACTAGACCTTGCGCATGTATAGATGCTTTGATTGGGTGCTCCTCAATGAAAGAACCGGTACATGTTGATGCGACTAGCCCAGACTCTCTGAACAGTTAAGAGGAATACATTGCAAGGATATAGAAGCTGCTGTTTTTTATTAAGGCATGTTTTACCTTTAATGAAAGTGAACAATTAAAATGTATTCCCTAGATTATAATGTAAAACATTACTATATTACAATGACATTCATATAACTGGGTAAACAATACAAAAATTAAAAGGGTAGAAACCTATTCACTTCCTGCTCAGGTAGGAAATAGTAATAGGATGTGTGCAGGTGCAGGAAAATTTCCTTTGGTAGAGACAAGCAGGCCTGGTGAAGTTTTGTAGGTGGCTGTGATTCCCTGCGTCTATGCCTCTGGACTCTTGTTACAGGACAGCAAGTGTCTTTATTTGTAACCAAATCTACAGCTGTTTCAGTCACTCCCACTCTATTTCATACCAACTGTCTGCCTTTAACTTAAGTGAAGTGAAGTGAAGTCGCACTGTCATGTTTGACTCTTTGTGACCCCGTGGACTGTAGCCTACCAGGCTCCTCTGACCATGGGATTCTCCAGGCAAGAATACTGGAGTGGGTTGCCATTTCCTTCTCCAGGGAATCTTCCCGACCCAGGGATTGAACCCAGGTCTCCCGCATTGGAGGCAGACGCTTTAACCTCTGAGCCACCAGTGGAACTGTGCCTTTAACTTAGGTATACATCCCAAATTATCATGAAAATACAAACTGACCTATGTGTTCACATCAACAAAATCAGTTTGGGCTTAACAAACAGAGGACAGCATAGCTTAAACATTTCTCAGCACAAAAGTATCTCATGAAGAAAAGCATTGAAATCTTAGTAAACCTCACTCTGAGTCCTGACCCCAATTTTGACCTGCTGTTTTACCTTGGAAAAGTCACAGTTTTCTTTTTTTTGTTGTTGTTGTTAAAGAGTTTATTTGAAAGTTCTTATCCATTTACATTTAATTTGCCTATATAATTCATCATACCGAGTTATTTTTCTTGTAGACAAATTTTATAAGAGATAATATAAACTTGTTTGACTTTTAGTAAACCTAGGTAAAATAAAAGTACTGGTAAAATAAAAGTATTATACTTAATGTTCATAATTCTTTTTTTTTTTTCACTTTATTTTATTTTTTTTTATTTCTAAAAAAGAATTTTATTAAAAAAGCACAAATGCAAAGAAATGAACAGAGGAAAATTTATGCGTCGAACCTGGACTGGTCACTTATGATAATATACATGCTACAATTCCATTCTCTCCAATCATTCCACCTTCACCCTCTCCCCCAGAGTCCCAAAGACTGTTCTAAATGCCTATGTCTCTTTTGCAGTCTCTTATACAGGGTTCAGGTTACCATTTTTCTAAATTCCATATATATGCGTTAATATACGGTATTGATGTTCTTCTTTCTGGCTTACTTCACTCTGTATAATTGGCTCCAATTTCATCCACCTCATTAAAACTGATTCAAATGCATTCTTTTTGATGGCTGAGAAATACTCCATTGTGTATATGTACCAAAGCTTTCTTATCCATTCATCTGCAGATGGACATCTAGGTTGCTTCCATGTCCTGGCTATTATAAACAGTGCTGCAATGAACATTGAAGTACATGTGTCTCTTTCAATTCTGGTTTCCTCGGTGTGTATGCCCAGGAGTGCGATCGCTGGATCATATGGCAGTTCTATTTCCAGTTTTCTGAGGAATCTCCACACTGTTCTCCATAGTGGCTGTACTAGTTTGCATTCCCACCAACAGTGTAAGAAGGTTCCCTTCTCTCCACACCCTCTCCAGCACTTATTGCATGTAGACTTTTGGATAGCAGCCATTCTGACTGGTGTGAAATGGTATCTCATTGTGGTTTTGATTTGCATTTCTCTGATGATGAGGGATGTTGAGCATTTTTTCATGTGTTTGTTAGCCATCTTTATGTCTTCTTTGGAGAAATGTCTGTTTAGTTCTTTGGCCCATTTTTTGATTGGGTCACTTAGTTTTCTGGAATTAAGCTGCAGGAGCTGCTTGTATAATTTGGAGATTAATCCTTTATCAGTTGCTTCATTTGCTATTATTGTCTCCCATTCTGAAGGTTGTCTTCTCACCTTGCTTAGAGTTTCCTTTGCTGTGCAGAAGCTTTTGATTTTAATTAGGTCCCATTTGTTTATTTTTGCTTTTATTTCCAATATTCTGGGAGGTGGGTCTTGGAGGATCCTGCTGTGATTTATGTCGGAGAGTGTTTTGCCTACGTTCTCCTCTAGGAGTTTTATATTTTCTGGTCTTACATTTAGATCTTTAATCCATTTTGAGTTTATTTTGGTGTATGGTGTTAGGAAGTGTTCTAGTTTCATTCTTTTACAAGTGGCTGACCAGTTTTCCCAGCACCACTTGTTAAAGAGACTGTCTTTTCTCCATTTTATATTCTTGCCTCCTTTGTCGAAGATAAGGTGTCCATAGGAGCGTGGGTTTATCTCTGGGCTTTCTATTTTGTTCCATTGATCTATATTTCTGTCTTTATGCCAGTACCATACTGTCTTGATGACTGTGGCTTTGTAATAGAGCCTGAAGTCCGGCAGGTTAATTCCCCCACTTCCATTCTTCTTCCTCAAGATTGCTTTGGCTATTCGAGGTTTTTTGTATTTCCATACAAATTGTGAGATTATTTGTTCTAGTTCTGTGAAAAATATTGTTGGTAGCTTGATAGGGATTGCATTGAATGTATAAATTACTTTGGGTAGTATACTCATTTTTACAATATTTATTCTTCCAATCCACGAACACGGTATATTTCTCCATCTATTCGTGTCCTCTTTGATTACTTTCACTAGTGTTTTATAGTTTTCTATGTACAAGTCTTTTGTTTCCTTAGGTAGATATATTCCTAAGTATTTAATTGTTTTCATTGCAACAGTGAATGGAATAGTTTCCTTAATTTCTCTATTTTCTCATTATTAGTGTATAGGAATGCAAGGGATTTCTGTGTGTTGATTTTATATCCTGCAACTTTGCTGTAATCATTGATTAGCTCTAGCAGTTTTCTGGTAGAGTCTTTAGGGTTTTCTGTGTAGAGGATCATGTCATCAGCGAACAGTGAAAGCTTTACTTCTTTTCCAATTTGTTGTTTTCTAACAAACACTACCACAGTCTAATTTTTCATTAGAAAAGTGCTAGTCAGTGGTATTCTCATTTTATTCTACCACATGCTAATCTTATTCTAGTCTCTAAACTATTGAGGTAGATAAGATTGGGTTGGCCAAGGAGTTCATTAGTAAGATGATACAGAAAAATCCAAGTGAACTTTTTGGCCAGCCCAAAATTTTAACTTTTAGATTTTATACAAGAAGAAAATAAGGTGTTGAAATGTTTAAAAAAAAAAACAAACCTGACTATAGAGCTATTAAGGGACAGAACTGGGATTCAGAACTGCTTATCCTGTTGGGTAAGTCAAGATCCTTAACTATTATACTAATGTCAGTTTTCTCAGCTCTAAAGTATAAGTATTAAGCATAACAAATTCACTGGATTATGGGACACAAAGGTAAAGCACATGAAGGTGACTGGAAAATATTATTTGTTCAACAGAGCCATTGGTTACTATTCATTCTCCTTCATGTTCCTTGTGTTACATGTTGGGGTAATATATTTTGAGTCCCAATTACTAGGTGAAGGTGAAAAGTATACATCCTTTTATATTAATGACATAGGGGTCAGTAGAAGAACACTGGGCCAAGGAAGCAGCTGATACAATAACATGGATAACAGTCAGCTGGGCCAAAATGTTTTACAGGCCTGTCAAAATATTTGACAGGCTAATGATTTTTGAAACCTATCTTCAATGCCAACCTGAAACCTAGAACTAGTCTAATGACTGTTTTTCTGAAATCTAAATACAAGGTCATGTATTAGAGTGATTCAGGGTCAAATATAAATGAATATATAAAAAATCCACAAACATGACATTCTAATTGCACATTGCTATTTGATCAGAAACAAAAGAACTGGGACTAGACATTGTGAAATGATTTTTTTCCTCTTACGATTCAATCATCTTCATTTCATAGAAAATTTCCTCTTTGATCTCCAAGAGAAAAATCAATTTGAATGTTGTCTATTTCTAGGATATATATTTCTGGTTCTTAAACTGCATTTAAATGTTAGAGGCTAATGAAATAGTTGAAGTAGTTTGAGGCACTTAAAAGGTAACTTTGAAAAACTCATGTAAAAGTATAAACACTCAGTATGTAATTGTATCTGTAATTCTCTTTGTATAAGTCACACGGCTTTAAGAAGAGCTTCATCTCTGTCTATATAGTATAGATGCATTTCCAAAGATGTACTTTTTCTTTTGTGCAAGAATTGAGAACTGATTCCAAATACTATGATACACTCCACCTCCAGAAACAATAAAAACATGACTGTACAGTCAAAACACAAGTATTTAGGTATCACTGATGGCTAGTCAAGGCTATGGTTTTTCCCGTGGTCATGTATGGATGTGAGAGTTGGACTGTGAAGGAAGCTGATCGCCGAAGAATTGATGCTTTTGAACTGTGGTGCTGGAGAAGACTCTTGAGAGTCCCTTGGACTGCAAGGAGATCCAACCAGTCCATTCTAAAGGAGATCAATCCTGGGTGTTCATTGGAAGGACTGATGCTAAAGCTGAAACTCCAATACTTTGGCCACCTCATGCGTCGAGTTGACTCACTGGAAAAGAGTCTGATGCTAGGAAGGATTGGGGATGGGAGGAGACGGGGACGACAGAGAATGAGATGGCTGGATGGCATCACCGACTCGATGGACATGAGTTTGAGTGAACTCCGGGAGTTGGTGATGGACAGGGAGGCCTGGTGTGCTGTGATTCATGGGGTCTCGGGGAGTCGGACACGACTGAGCGACTGAACTGAACTGATGACAATTTGTACCTGGAAACATTCTGTGGCTTTAAGGAGAAATACTTCAAAGAAACTTAGCTTTCTTTTTATACTGATTATATCAGTATATATCACAGTTGTGTCCAACTCTGCGAACTCATGGACTATAGCCCACCAGGTTCCCCTGTCCATGGGATTCTCCAGTCAAAATTGGAGTGGGTTGCCACTCCCTCCTCAGGAGATTTTCCCAACCCAGAGATTGAAGCCATGTCTCTTATGTCTCCTGAATTGGCAGGCGGGTTCTTTACCACTAGTGCCACCTAGGAAGCCTACCTATATTATATGTATATAATATAAAGCATATATATTTTATTTATAAAGTACATGTATATAATATAACAAATTATACACATTATATAAATAAAGTGTATGTGCATATATATATTATAGAAAAATTGTTGAGGACAAAATTATGTCTCACAAATTTTTGGATTCCTAATTAATTTAAGGTTTATTCTATTTAGTACCACCACACCTTGTGTATGCTAGTCCATGACATCTATCTGCTTTCTCCACATTCACAAGGGATTTTGATTATTGGCTTCTGGCAACCAAAGCCAGTTACTGGCTTGCATCACACATCTAGCAGTAAAGGGTGCAGTGTCTGTGACCTATCCAGGTTCAAATCAGCTAGAGAATGAATTGTGTCCCCACAAAAGTCATATGTTGAAGCCCAAACACCCCAAAATACCTGTATTTGGAAATAGGGCTTTTAAGAGGCAGTCAAGGTAAAGTGAGGTCTAAAGGGTAGAGTCCTAATCCAACAGCATTGGTGACTTCATGAGAGAAAAAGAAGTCTCTCTCTTTCCCTCTCCATGTGCACCCACTGGAGAAAGGCCACATGAACCCACAGTGAGAAGGTGGCCTTCTGTAAGCCAAGAAGGGAGCCCTCACCAGAATCCAACATACTGACACCCTGACCTTGGACTTTAAGCTTCTACAACTGTGAGAAATGTCTACCCACCCTGTTTACGGTATTTTTTCATGTCAGCCCAATCAGATTAATACATCCACCATGTTAATGGTATTCTTAGAAAAAATAATTAACATCTCTCTGCTAGAGTTTTTCTCACTTTAAAGCAAAGAATAATATCACCATCTTCCAGAGAAGACAGCTGTGAAGATGATATGGAGCAATACATGTAGAACAGAGGATTTATTTTTCTCAGCCTAGATACAACTTGTTATAATGATTTCTGGATCTGTATCTAGCCAACAATTGTTTTCTGAGCTCTACTTTCCTATTTCTAAGCTCCCAATGGTATCTTCTTTCAAAGGAATTCAAAGTCAATCTTTCCCCAAACCAAAATCCTTTTCCCTTAGATGCTACAAAAAATTCTGCAATTCTTTCTTTACCTACCTTCCTCTGTTCAATTAATGGTATCACTAATGACCAAAAATTCAGAGACAATCTTCAACTCTATCTTCATGATCCAATTATTTGAAAAGACCATTATACCCATACCTTACTGTCCTGTTAATACTGCTTTAGATCAGACCCTTATCATCTTTCTCCTGACATATTTCAAAAAGACTCTTCACTGTTTCTCCCCTCATAGATCTATGGCTTGAATTTATTTCTACCATACTTTTGTACTTTCAGTTATTTCTGAAAGTTATTTCAAAACGTATATATAGGCTTAAAATAGCATCAGTAATATCACTGATCGGAGAAGGCAATGGCAAGCCACTCCAGTACTCTTGCCTAGAAAATCCCATGGACGGGGGAGCCTGGTGGGTTGCAGTCCATGGGGTCGCTACGAGTCTGACGTGGCTGAGCGACTTCACTTTCACTTTTCACTTTCACACATTGGAGAAGGAAATGGCAACCCACTCCAGTGTTCTTGCCTGGAGAATCCCAGGGACGGGAGAGCCTGGTGGGCTTCCGTCTATGGGGTCACGCAGAGCTGGACACGACTGAAGTGACTTAGCAGCAGCAGCAGCAGCAGCAATGTCACTGATACCCAACTTTCCAAACCTAAGAACACGCTCATGGAAAAGTTACAACTCCGTTATCATGTTGAAATTTAAGATCGTCAACAACATGTTCTCAGATCCATAGGATGGGGGCAGAAATCACTAAGTATAAGGCTAAAAAGGCTGAAACAACTTTCAATCCTTGGAGAAAAACTGGTATAAAGACATATCCTCCCCTGAATCAGAGTCTTGATCTGAACTGAGAAGAAAATTATTCTTGGAGTGGTGCTCAAAAGCACAAGTAACAGGGAGCTCCATCTTACCTGTCCCAGAGAGACTTTACTTCATACAAGAATTAAAAGATCAAATTAGATTGACCCCCATGGCCTTTCTCATCCAACAAATCCTGGATTCAGGTAAGTAGTATTTGGCAGGAACTAACAGGTTCCCATTCATTCACTGCTTGTTCAATGGCCAAGAACTATAATGCACAAAATTAAACTGTCCCATTTCATGTACTACTTAGAATTTATTTCCCCAAGTGGCAGAATAGACTTACTTTTATATTTTCTTGAAGAGATGTAATTTATACCCTGTTTCTATGTTAATTACTTACAGACATTCCTATTGGTGGGCATTTTTCACCTCTCATTTGTAGTATAGTAATGCTGGTATTGCAAATTGCTCAAGTAAAAGTAAATTCTAACTTTAAGCATTTTTTCAGACATACGTTTTGTTAGATGAGAAAAATGTGTGTAAAAATAACTTAAGTTTTGCTTTCCTTCCTCTATCCAAAGAAATAATTACCTAATGGAGACTGAAATAGCATTAAAAGTTTTAAAACAAACAGAATGAGTGCAAATACACAGGTACTGGATTAATATTGATTTGAAATGCAAATGTGAAATGAGAAAAGCAGGGAGAAACTAGACTTGACACACAGAGAAAGAAATTGAAGAGAGCTAGATATGTATACATACACTTATTAACTGATGTATCCATTAATTTGTGTGTTCATTTAAAATGAGCTGCTCACTGTGGTAGAAGTAGAGAATAAAAGAATAATCAGAAAGAAAACCTGATCTCAGGGATTTAAAGGGTAACAAAATAGACAGATACAAAAATTATCAGGCATAGAAGATGGTGAGTGCTCTAATAGATGTAGACTATGTTGGTAGGATCTCAAATGAGGCAGTTATGGCTCTTTATCATACCAAATATAGTTATTTAAATCATCTTTGATAATTTCGGTTCAATTCTCTGAAGGTGACAGAAATATATTGTAATTTTCCAAGAATAGAAAATAAACCTAATACGACATTGTAAATCAACTATGCTTCTATAAAATTTAAAAAAAAATAATAAAATTTCAAAAGAAAAGAAATAAATGTATTTTTAAATCCAATTCAAACTGTTCCTTGAATAGTTTCTCCTACAACATGAGAATATCACATGTGCTGCTCTATTTACCAACATGGCTGAATACAGCATTTGCAATGTTTCTCCTTGAAATCACGTATTGATTCACTGTTACACTATTTATCTTACTTTAGTTCCCTATTCATCTACTCATTATACCTTTAATATCCACTCTGGGAAAAGTTTGCAAACATTTATAAAGGTGTTAAGAAGCAGTCCATTAGTTTTAAAGTCCTTTGGAGAGCTGTCATTCTGAATGTTGTTCCTCTCCTGGGCTGTAAAGTTACATTGTTACCAATATCCTCATTCACATCAAATAGTCCAGTTAATTTAAGTGAGAGAGATAGCAGCTTCAGAATTGAGTTGCATAAGTCTTGCTATCTGTTGCAGGCTTCTAAATTTTATTACTGATTTTGTGTTGACTTACGTTCCAACAATAAGAAAAACTGAGTTAACTTTTCTTGCATAGTTTATTTCTTTCAAAGAATAAATTTGCTCCTTTTTAAAGATCAGCTGACAATATTTATGTAGATCTATTGCTTGGCTTGACTATGATGGCTACTCCATGTCTTCTAAGGGATTCTTGCCCACAGCAGTAGATGTAATGGTCATATGAGTTAAATTCACCCATTCCAGTCCATTTTAGTTCACTGATTCCTACAGCATATTAAAAAGCAGAGACATTATTTTGCCAACAAAGGTCCATCTAGTCAAGGCTATGGTTTTTCCAGTGGTCATGTATGGATGTGAGAGTTGGACTGTGAAGAAAGCTGAGCACCAAAGAATTGATGCTTTTGAACTGTGGTGTTGGAGAAGACTCTTGAGAGTCCCTTGGAATTCAAGGAGATCCAACCAGTCCATCCTAAAGGAGATTAGTCCTGGGTGTTCATTGGAGGGACTGCTGTTGAAGCTGAAACTCCAATAGTTTGGCCACCTGATGCAAAGGGCTGATTTTTGAAAAAAACCTGATGCTGGGAAATATTGAAGGTGGGAGGAGAAGGGGATGACAGAAGATAAAATGGTTGGATGGCATCACCAGCTCAATGGATATGAGTTTGGGTGGACTCTGGGAGTTAGTTATAGACAGAGAGGCCTGGCGTGCTGCATTCCATGGGGTTGCAAAGAGTCGGACATGACTGAGCAACTGAACTGAACTGATTGCTTGGCTCTCTTTCTGTTGTATTGATCTAGTTTTTTACTGTTCTACCAATATCATAACATCTTGATTACTATAGCATTGAATAATAAGTCTTAAACTTGGGTGATGTCAATAACCAACATTTTCCTCTTTCAATATTGTATTGGCTATTCTGGATCCTTTCCCACCCCATATAAACTTTAGAATCAGTTTGTTGATAGCCACAAAAGAACCTGATAGGATTTTGACTAGGATTGAATTTATACATCATGCTGGAAAAAACTGACATCTTGACAATGCTGAGCTTTCCCATCCATGAATCTGGAATATCTATTTATTTACTTCTGCTTTGATTTCATGTTTCAGAATTTTGTAGTTTTACCCACATAGATATTATCCATATTTTCCTAGATTTATACCTAAGAATTTCATGTTTGGTGCTAATGTAAACGGTATTGTGTTCTTAATTTCAAATGCCATTCATTCGTTGCTAGTATATAGGAAAGTGATAGACCTTTGTATAATAACTTGGTATCCTGCAACTTTTCTTTTGTTAGTGAATCTTACTCTTCACAGGATTCTTATAGGCTAATACAGATGAGAAAACCAAGGCACAGAAAATGAAGTACATTGGCCAGAGTAACAAAGGATTAAAACCATATTTTTCTGCTGCTAAAGCCTAAGTTTTTACTAGGTCATGTTACCAAGTAGCATTTAAAGAGTTCATTAACATTTCTTCAAAAAGAGTACTAAATTCATCATTTTAAAGAGCTCAAATACAGTAAATTCACACTAGGACACTACTAAGACTGTTTTATGGCTAAAAACTATCAACTAAGCATAGTCATTATCCTCAAACTTGTAGTTCAGTATATGAGCAACAAATAAAGAAAAATTAAATGACAAGGTATCATGTAAGTAAGACACCTTGCTTATATCTATACAGAAATATGGATAGCTGGATAGATATATCATAAAGAAAGTTTAGTAATTGTTTTAGAATCAGGTGGTTTTATACTAGGTATTTGGCTATTCACTGTAAAATTCTCTCATCTTTTTCTCATTGATAGTAAAATTTTATAAATTTGAGAAATTAGTTTTAACGTGATACTCCAAGCCATTGATGTCATAATAAACATAATGCAAAATATTATTTTTTAAAAAATAGAGATGATTTACCTGCTTACACTTTATTGATTACAGCAAAAATATTTCTCCCAGATTTTATAATCAGGGAGAAATATAGCATCAAAAAATAAGAGATAAGAGATATTATGTAAATACCTAATGTGGATTCAATGTTGATATATGGCAAAAACCATCAGAATATTGTAAAGTAATTATCCTATAATTTAAAAATGAAATAAAAGAGAAGAGATATGATTCAGATAAAAAATGGGGAAGTAGGAAGATACAGAACTCACTTCCCCTCATAAACACATCTAAGACACATTTGCATGTGGAACAATTCTCGCTGAAAACTAACTGGAAACTGGCAGAAAGACACTCATACAGCTAAAGGTATATGAAAGATCCATGAGGAATTGGATACGGAATGAAAAGAAGCAATCAGGCTGGGACCTGTGATCCAGGGAGAGGACAAAGAAGAGAAGCAGCATCACAAGGGAGCTGAAATCCTCCCTGAGGAGGGAAGTTTCAAGCCACATATTGGGCACCCCGACCCTGAGGTCGGACACTGGGAAAATGAGTCCCCTTCACTGGTTGGAAAATGAGTAGGTAACTAGAAGGGATAAAAGAAATTTAGACTACGTTTATGAAGAGCATATACACACCTGTCTACCCTGAAAACAAGCAAACCACTAGAGGAAGTTATCAATTCAAATGGGAAGAAACTAAGAGAAGACAAGAACAAAGCAGAAATACAAAAATAGCTGGACAACAAGTAACAAAATGGAAATAAGCATACACCTATCAATAATCAATTTAAGTGTCAATGGACTAAGTGCTCCAATCATAAGACACAGGGTGGGTGGGAGTCAAGAAGGCAGAAAAGAAAGCTCACCCCCTCTCACGAACACACCAACATTACAACTATCTGCAAAATAACCATCAATGAAAAAAGAGTTAAACCTACCAAAAAAGATATTGTACAACTAAAGATATAAAGAAAGAACAAAAGACTTGTGATGTAGTCAAGTCACATTCCCCTGGTGGGCAGCCCACAAACAGGAAAATAATTATGTTAAAGACATTTTCCCACAGGATTGAGACCTCTGACCCTCGCATTAGGCTCCCCTGCCTGAGGGTCTTGCACAGGGAAGATGAGCCCCCGGAATATTTGGCTTAGAAGGCTAGTGTAACTTAATTTGGGGAGGCTCACAGGACTGGAGAAAATAGATACTTCACTCCTGAAGGGCACACACAAAATCTCACATTTACTAGGACCCAGGGCAGAAGCAGTAATTGGATAGGATCCTGGGCAGACCTGCTGCTGGCCTTGGAGAATGACCCACAGAGTTGGAGGAGGGGGGCAGCTCCAGTTTGCCCTGGGGACATCACATACACTGACAACAGCCACTCATGGGAGCTTTCTACCGCATGGATGCTGGTGCTGACAGGTGCCATTGTGGGCTCCATCCTTTAGTTCTCAAGTAGGGAGACCTGCCCCACCCAATAGCCTGTAGGCATGAGTGCTGGAATACCTAAGGTGAAGCAACTGAGTGGAGATGTAGCCCCACCCATCAGCAAACAGGCTGCCTACAGCCATCCTGAGCCTACTGCTGCCTCTAGATTGCCCACAAGGAGGTCTGGGACACAACTTTGCATCCCAGTGGGCAGGCATCAGCTCTAGAATCCCCTGGTCTCCACCTTGCCCCCTGGAAAGCCTGCTCTAGCCTCTGAACCAGCCTTATCCAGTAGGGGGCAAACACAAGAAACAAGAAAACCACAGTGCCACAACCTGAATACCCAACCAGCCTGCAGTAGACCAGACTATGCCCTGAGACCAGCTGGCCCTGGCCCTACCCACTAGCAAGCCAACACAAACTTTAAGACACCTCAGACTCTGTATCTGTATGTTTCAATAATCTCCTTCTCCACCAATGACAAGGTACCTTAGACCCTGTAACCAGATTCCAGGACCTGACTGTCTGCTGGTAGTCTTCTGGATCCTGACTCCAGCCACCACACAGGCAGACACTAGAACTGGGGCCAACCAAGCCTACCAGACTACACACATATTCATCAAGCCCCAGCAGAAGGACCTATACAACTCCCTTAGGAAACCTCTAGAACACACAGCTTGGGTGGTGAGAAGGGAGTGCACTGCCAGGACATATGGAAGTCTCCTAGAAAAGACTTTCTCCTGAAAGTCGGGGAATGTAACCAACCTATTAGAAACATAAAAATAAATATAGCAACTTATGAAAAATGAGGTGACAGAGAAGCATGTTCTAGACAAAGGAACAAAAGAAAACACCAGCAGAAGAACTGAGTGAAGTGGAGATAAAATCCCAGAAAAGGAGTTCACGGTAGTGATTGTAAGGATGATCAAAGAATCTGGGAGAAGACTGGATACACCTAGCTTGAGGTTATAAGTTTTTAGCAAAGCGTTAGAATATATAATGAACAACCAAACAGAGCTGAAGAATACAACAACTGAAATGAAAAATAAACTAGATGGAATCAACAATAGACTGCAAATCAATGTGATATACCACTTTAACAAACTGAAGAATAAAAGCCATATGATTGTCTCAGTAGATACAGAGAAAGCTTTTAATAAAATTCAACATCCATTTATGATAAAGCCTCTCCAGAAAGTGAGTAGAGAGGGGACATGGCCTCAAAATAAAAAAGTCCATGTGTGACAAATACACAGCTAACCTCATACTCAGTGGTGGAAAGCTGAAAGAATTTCCTCTAAGATTAGGAACCAAAGAGGATGTTCAATCTCACCACTTTTATTCAACATAGCTTTGAAAGTCCTAGCCACAGCAGTCAGAGAAGAAAAAGAAAGAAAAGAAATCTAAGCTGGAAAACAGTAGTGAAAGTGTCACTGTTTGCAGATGAAATGATAATAATGAAAATGCTAAAGATGCTACCAATGAATAGCAGAGCTCATCAATGAATTTGGCAAAGTTGCAGGATATATAATTAATATACAAAAACCTGTTGAATTTCTACCCACTAACAATGAAAGATCAGAAAGAAAAATTAAGGAAACAATCCCACTTACCATCACATCAAAAAGAATAAAATACCTAGGAGAATACCCACCTAAGGAAGCAAAAGATCTGTACTTAAAAAACTATGACACTAATGAAAGAAATTAAAGAATACAAATAGATGGAAAAATATACTGTGTTCTTGGATTGGAAGAAGCAGTATTGTTAAAATGACCATACTACCCAAGACAATGTACAGATTCAATGTAATTCCTATCAAATTACCAATAGCATTTTTTCATAGGACTAGAAAAAAATTTAATTTGTATGGAAAAACAAAAGACCCAATAGTCAAACAATCTTGGGTGAGAAAATGAAACTGGAGCAATCAGGCTTTCCCATTTCAGACTATACTATGAAGTACAGTAATCAAAACAGTGTGGTAATGGCACAGAAATATCACAATGACTAGAATTTTAAAGCTCTGAGTAGTTTTTTTGAGGAAGCACATAAAAATAATTACCATGGTCATTGTATTGCCTCTCTAATCCAAACAACTGTCATTGTTGCTGAAGCCCAGAGACTTTCAACATTGGATACCCAAAGGTAATGTCAATATTACCTGGGAACTTGTTAGAAATGAATATTGGCCTCAATCTAGAAGCACTAGATCAAACACTCACAGAATGGGAAAGCATTCTTTTTCACAACTACCTCAGTGATCCCAAGGCTTCCTAAGGTTTGAGAAACACTGCTTTACACTTGGAGTCAATCACTTCTCAATGCAAGTTAGAGTGGTGGGAACAGACAAAAATCCCATTACATGAATGTTGCTCTTCTGCAATCTGCTTCCCACCCACCAGTAATTATGAGAAGCCAGCTCTTTTCATCAGATACTACTTCCTCCTAGAAGCTACCAGTGATGTTTTCAAACACAAAGATAGGATTTCATCATCATGACTAAGGATACCTTTTAATATCAGTGTGTAAGAAGTTTTCCTTTAATGAATGGTGATGAAACTAGATGTGTTTCCCTCTCTATTAATATGTCATGATACTCTCCTTTAATCTATGAATGTGAAGAATCATAACAATTGATTTTTCAATGTGAAACAAACATTCAAACTTTGTTTTCCTGGAATAAAGCCAGGATTTTTATATTGGTATAATCAATATACTGCTGGACTATGTTTGTTATTTTGTTGAGGAATTTGACTCTCTTCCTCCCTTGAGACTGGTAATATTTCTTTCTCATACTGTTCTTTTTACCTTTGTTATCAAGCTACTTTCTTTTCCTATTGTCCAGACAAGTTTTACATATTGGAATTATTTCTTTATTTAATGATGTTTAACTCACCAGTAAAGCCCTCTGTATGGGGCATTTCCCTGTGCAGTTTTAGAAGAGGAAGAGCAGAGATCATGCCAATATCATTCCAGAAGTCTTTCTTTCCCTTACCACCTGGGCCAGGTATGACAGATTACAATGAAGTATATAAAAAGCAAGTGTTCAGAAAGGTACATTTTCTATAGCACTGAAAAACAGATAATATGAGGCACTGAGAAACTTGGCCACTTTAAAAATGAAAACTTAGCAGAAAAGTGTTTTTGTGGCTTGCAATCATTTTTAATATCACTCTTCTAGAATTTCTTGCCATGTAGGTATATGAAATATCTGCCTTATTTGGAATAATATTGGCATTCCTGCAAAATAATTACAAATATATAATATACTATAATATATGATATAGACATACTATATTGCTTCATTTGTGGAACTCTGCCATCTGTGAAATAACCTGTCTCTCTCACTTGTGAAGATAAAAATCAGCAATTATAAAATACATGACTGCCAGTCTGGGTTATTACACTGACTTTCACCAAGAAAGAAAAGTATTACTCATAAAAGGCATGGACAGGAGAGAATAGTCTCATATTTTTCATGATCAAGAGATTTATATTTTTATCTATTTTCTCAGTCTCTAAACCCTTCAAGAAAAACTTACTCAAATGTCTTCATTTGGAAATTATGTAACTATCACATATAGAATTCTCGTTAGTTTAAAAATGACTTAAAACAAGAGTAATGCTTGCAGTATATATATTTAAAACTCTAAATAATACAGTTTAAAAGCAGTCATTTTTAATTTTAACACTTTAAACATCTGGAGGGGCTTAATACACTTGCACCTAATCCCTTTCAGTACAAACTGGTATAGGCTGAGATCAACAATTTGTTTTCCAGAAATGTGTGAACATTTTGTGTACTTGGTAAATTGATCAGAATGGCATTGTTATCATTTCCAGACCTTCACTGTGTGTCACAGTAACAAACTCACATACTCACACACAGAGTAAATACTGAGTAAGACTCCAAAGGTTGTTTTCTTGCAAAGACATTCTTATAAAAATCCATCTAGCATCTAGAATTTTTAATAAAATTCTTTTTTAGATATAAAAAATAAATAAATAAATAAAATGAGAAGATTTGTTTTAACTTTTACTGCAAAAAAAAAAAAAATCCATCTAGCACCAAAAGTAATGATCAAGACACTGATTATTTATGGACTGAAGTCCCTGAAACATGTAATAGAGTATCTAAAGGCTGTCCTGAATATTCACTGGAAGGACTGATGCTGAAGCTGACTTTGGCCACCTGATGCGAAGAACTGACTCATTGGAAAAGACCCTGATGCTGGGAAAGATTGAAGGCAGGAGGAGACGGGGACAACAGAGAATGAGATGGTTGGATGGCATCACCGACTTGATGAACGTGAGTTTGAGCAAGCTCCGGGAGTTAGTGATGGACAGGGAAATCTGGTGTGCTGAAGTCCACGGGGTTGCAAAGAGTCAGATACGACTGAGCAACTGAACTGAAAGACTGTCATTCACCTACATGAAATTCTCCTGAAAAAGTAGAAAATTCTCCTGAAAATTCTTAGAAAAAGTAGGAATGTCTGAGGTGCCCTGGAACAAGATAGATTCTTGAACTGATGCCTGAACTTCATTCCAAATGGCAACAATTTCCCATTGCAAGAGATAAGTACTGGTCTTGTCTTCCTTCTGGTTTATAATGTGTGGCAATCCCTGGTGCTGAAATTCTACTCTAAATGAAAGAAGCATTATCCATCTTTTCCCAAAAATCTCAGAGCCATGGTTTCATGTAAGAGGCCATGGTTTCATCTCTTGCAGGAAATATAAAAGAAAGAATATGTCATGTTCAAGAAATGTGTCATATTTAAGAAATATGACATGCAAAGTAGACTATAGAATTTTATACTAGTATTGTGACCAGAAATAAATAAGCTCCATTTAAATATCACATATTATCAGGAAATAATTCAAGCAACAAGAAAAAGGGAGGCATTATTTAAAAAGTCCAAAGCTGTACCTTCATTATGTACTGCTTCCCATATAATCAAATCATCTCAGACACATCCGAAACATCTTTAAATGTTATTTTCTCTAGCAGGATGATCTCAATTATGTGGATAGAGCTTTCATTTGTTTATGATGTCTCAAAAATACTATTAGATGATAAGCACCCAGGATGGAGTGAGTCCACTTAGCCTATGTCTACCAATAATTATCACTAAAAGTTCCAGAAAAAATGCAAAAAGTAGCAACAAAGGAACACTGAGAAGTAAACAAAAGCAGGCCAATTAGAGACCTTGGTGCAAAAAAATTATTAGGACAATAAATGTACAAACAGAAAAAGCCTATGATTTTAGGGAAAAAAAAGATTTAATCAAATCTAAAAACATTTAGTCTTTGAAATGCTTAGAAAACTCAAATGTAAGTCAGACTGGAAGGAAACATTCACAGTATCTAAGTCTGATATTAAGCTTGCCTCTAGTATATAAAGAAAATTTACCAGTTAATAATAACACCAGTTAACAATAAAGAAAACTGAGAGCCAAAGAATTTATGCTTTTGTACTGTGGTGTTAGAGAAGACTCTTGAGAGTCCCTTGGACTGCAAGGAGATCCAACCAGTCCATCCTAAAGGAAATCAGTCCTGAATATTCTTTGGAAGGACTGATGCTAAAGCTGAAACTCCAATACTTTGGCCACCTGATGCAAAGAACTGAATCAATGGAAGAGACCCTGATGCTAGGAAAGACTGAAGGTAGGAGGATAAGGGGACAACGGAGGATGAGATGGTTGGATGGCATCACTGACTCAATGGATATGAGTCTGAGTAAGCTCCGGGAGTTTGTGATGGACAGGGAAGCCTGACGTGCTGCAGTCCATGGGGTTGCAAAGAGTCAGACATGACTGAGCAACTGGACTGAACTGAACAATAAGACAAACAACTCAATAAAGATGGGCAAAAATTTGAGATTTCACAGAAGTGAAATCTACAGATAGAAAATAGTACATGAAAAGACATGTGTTATAGGATCAGGAAAACACACATTAAAACTATCATGTGTTTCCCAGGTGGTACTAGTGGTTAAGGAACCCACCTACCAATGCAGGAGACAAAAGAGAGACACATGTTGGATCCCTGGGTCGGGAAGATCCCCTAGAGGAGGGCATGGCAACCCACTCCAGTATTCTTGCCTGGAGAATCCCAAGGACAGAGGAACCTGGTGGCTACAGTCTGTAGGTTCACAATGGGTCGAATCCTACTGAAGTGACTTAGCATGCAAGCAGGAGAAAATACTACACATTCACTAGAATACTAATTTTTGAAAAAAATCCACAATACTAAATTCAAGGTGTGGAGAAACTGGAACTCTCATCACTGCTCCAGAGAAGGCAATGGCACCCCGCTCCAGTACTCTTGCCTGGAAAATCCCATGGATGGAGGAGCCTGGTGGGCTGCAATCCATGGGGTCGCTGAGAGTCGGACACGACTGAGTGACTTCACTTTCACTTTTCACTTTCATGCATTGGAGAAGGAAATGACAATCGACTCCAGTGTTCTTGCCTGGAGAATCACAGGGATGGGGAAGCCCGGTGGGCTGCAGTCTATGGGGTCGCACAGAGTCGGACACGACTGAAGCGACTTAGCAGTAGCAGCAGCATACACTGCTCGAGGAATCAGAAAACGGTGCAGTCCATTTGGAAAACTATTTGGCAGTTCTGTAAAAATTGAAACATACACTTAGTATATGACTCAGTCATTCTATATCTATATATTATGCAACAGACATAAAAAGGTGCATATACACAAAGAGACTCATTTATGTTAATAAAAAATTAGAGACAACTAAAATATCCATTAGCAAGAGATTAAATAAACAAAACAATACAATGGAATGATAATTAGCAATAAAAGCCAATGAATGACTTATGTACACAAGCATACAGATGACTTTCAAAGTATTCATGCTAGTAAAATGTCAAATTAATAGTAAACACTGTATTATCACTTTTATATAAAATCCTAGATGATACAAACTAGTCTAAAAAGACACAAGCAGATGTGGGGTTGCCCAGGACAGAAGAAATGATGGACTGAAAAAGGGCACAAAGATTCAGTCTGGGATGGCTGAAATGTTTTCTGTCTTAACTGTGATCATGACTTCAATAGCTGTTTACAGCCCTTAAAACTCATTGAACTGTACACTTTAAATAAATGACTTATAAGAATTAACTGAAATTAAAAGACATTACTATAAATTTAATGCGGGAATACAATTGTATAATATCGAGAGAAAGATGACAACAAAAGTGTATATGTAAACTGAGATCAAACATGTTAACCATAATGATACACACAAATCAGATTAATTACCTTACAAAATAATTTTCAAAAGATTTCCAGATTACCTAGAGGAGCAAATTTATCCTTTAGGGTACCTAAAGCTACTTTTAGTATGGGGTCTCAGTTTTGAATACATCTGCATTTTGTGGTTCCAATGATTTCCCAAACTGTTTACCTTACCCTTAGTTAAGAATGTATATAGTTAAAAATGCAATAAAAATAGTCTTTCTTGCATGGTCAACATTTTCTTCCCCCTGAGTATCTCTGGATAGAGAATAGAGAATAGAGAATGTTTAAGCAAATACCATGTTGACTGAGTATTCACGGGGGCGGGGGGGGACTTGTAAAAAGTAAGAGATCTGTGATATTTAGCAAGACTCTGTCACCTGTTATCCTATCAACAAAAATGACTTGCATGACATAGATGCTGTATTCTAGTTTTATAAGAACAGGTCTTCTGCATTTGGTCGTATGTCCTTGATAGGAATGATTGTTCTGTTTACAAAAAGAAGTACTATTAAAACTAAAAATGGCTGTCATTAAAAAATAAATGATTGTCAATTCATAATATTGTAGAGACTTGTTTACTTCTAGCCCTGGTGTATATGTTAAATTTTCAAGGTTAACAGTATGAACCTTTAAAATACTATTCTTATAAAATATCAAATAAATTGTTAATTTCAGAGAAGTTCCTCCAGTAAAATTTTACTAATATTTAGATATTTCTAGTCAAGTTTTTAATTTCTACCTTTCAAATGATTGATGTGAGTGAGGACAGAGGAGAAATAATACAAAAACAAATTCCAAATAAGGAAAATGGCTTTTAATTTTGAACAAAATTCTGGTGAGAGGTAATATCATAATATTTTCATAAAAATGCTGGTAATCCAAGAGTTTATGAGTAACAGTTCATGATTTTTGTTTTCCTGTACTTAAAATAGTTGTACTTGCTTTATGATGTAGAGTTATTTCCATAATCTTTAAAAGAATGTCTAAAAACTTGCATAATTCTGTGTTGAAAGTGAAAATCACTGTCTTGTCTGACTCTTTGCAACTCCATAGACTATAGAGTCCATGGAATTCTCCAAGCCAGAATACTGGAGTAGGTAGCCTTTCCCTTCTCCAGGGGATCTTCCAGACCCAGGAATTGAACCAGGGTGTCCTGCATTGCAGGCGGATTCTTTACCAGCTGAGCTATTGGGGGGGTCAGATTCAAAATTTTTTAAAAATTAATGTAATCACACTACTTGCAGCATCTAACTTTAAATTTCTCTCTCACATTTTTACTTCATTATAAATGAATAGTTACTATATGCAAAGCATGCAAGTAATGGGGAATGTAAACTATTTAGGATAAAGTTCCTGTTTTTTAAAAGATTATTATAATATATGAAATAACAGAGAGACAATAAATATGAAACTAAACATTCTTTACAAAAAATTATGCATATTACATATATTAGGTAAAAATTATACACATTACGTAGAATCATAGACCATTTTCTTTCTTTCAAAGTGGGCTTTAATGATGAAACAGCCATAATAGGTTTGATGGCATTTAAGCTGATTCTTTCAATATATGTGATTTTGATGAGAGATATTAGAAATGGAATAGACTTCAAGTAGTCGTAATGGTATTAGCCAAGACATGGACACAGTTTCAATTTACAAAGAACATTTCAAAAGTGGTAAACCTTTATCACTCTGTTGAGACTGAGTAATTTATTTAGGAAAGAAAAGAAATGCAGGCTAAGTCTATAGGAGGAATCTGATACATGAGTAGTCTTTCCAGTTAAAAACTATTTAGATCTTTTTCAAAGTAAATATAATTTTTTTTTGCAAAAAGTTTGATAAAATCCTAAAGAATACATACCACATTTCTGCATAAAAATATTATGGTAAATTTGCTTTACACTCTGCTTAGGAAATAATAGATAGCTCACACATTCTATTTAGGATATATGAAGCCTACTTATATCCTTGTTAAGTCTTGAAAACCACTGTAATCTTATAATGTTTCAAAAAATGGTTCATAATTGATTAGGAAAGATAAGAGCATCAACCCAAAAATAAGCTCTAAGAATTTTTGGAATTGTATGTAGGGAAAGCAAAGATGTTATATAGTTTCATGCTGATAAAAAAGTGAGATACATTGCAATCTGGTTTCTTCTTATTGAAAACTGAGTATGAGATGCCTATTTATAACTGCAATAGATAAGTTTATATCAGCCCAACCCTTCCACCGAAACAACTAAAAATATGACTAAAAGATGTAAAACACCTGTTTAGAGAAACTGAACAGCTAGAAGAAAGGAAAACATGGAGTTGAAATTAACATTTGAATCAACTTTAACAAAAGACTGGTTCTAAAATTGCTCCTGAGATGTTTAGACATTGAACAGATCATTTAACAATCACACAAGACTGTAAAAATAAAAACTGGAGATCTAGATATGCCAAGAAGGAAAAGTTTTCTAAACTACAATCATTCAGCTGGGATGTCCAAAGAGCTATGTGATAGAAACAAGAGCATATTGATACACATTAGCTCCCATAAAAATTAAATCTGGATTTGAAATACTTGGATTAAAGTGATTTTCTACTTCCCTAAATACCCTCATACAAAAATAGAAATTCTCTTTAGACAATATAACATTAAAGAAAGTCTCAAATTTTCTCAAAAAACTTTTATATAAAAACCCTGGCTTTCATTTAATAAAAAATCAGAAAAGCAAAGAGAAGGGAACATTCTTCAAGAGAATAAAACAGGAGATAGAAAAACTTAGGAGATTTGAGTGGGTATTGGAGGTATCAGACTCAGATTTTCAATGAAGCAGAAATATAAATTTGAGAGATCTTATGAGTTAGAGAATTCAATAGAAAACTTGAACCTACAAAGAAGAATCTTGAACCTACAAAGGAAATTTTATGACTAAATTATTTAACTAAAATAAAGAGTCCAATATGTTAGCTTAATAGCAGCTAAGCAGAAGGCTAGTGACATGGAAGTCAAAACAAAATACGAAATATTAATAAAGAAAAAATGCTTCAGCAAAGATCTTAAGAGAGAAGAGGGAAATAGTAAAAAGACATCTATAGGGTTTAATTGACATCCCTGAAGGAGATAATGAGGAGAAAGGAAGAAATAATAGGTAAGATACTGTAAGATAGATTTCTAATATACTAAGTCACAGATTCATGAAGAAACATGAATGAAGCTCAATACAAAAGCAAATAAACAAGGTAACATTTAAACACATCAAAATAAAGTTATTTAAAACTAAAACCAAAGAGAAAAGCCTAAAGGTAGCCAGAGGCAAATGATATAGCTTTCCCAAAGTGATCTTAATAGTTGCAGCTATCTTCCAAAAAGAAATAATGAAAGTCAGTTGAGAGCTGAATGATATTTTAAAGTGCTAAAAAAGTAACTGGGAACTCAGAGTTTTATGTGAAGAAAATTCCAGTTATTTAAGAGTGAGATATAAAATTATTTTAAAAGAAAAAAGCTATTTAGCAGCA
Organism: Moschus berezovskii; assembly: GCF_049115385.1. NCBI lineage: Eukaryota > Metazoa > Chordata > Mammalia > Artiodactyla > Moschidae > Moschus > Moschus berezovskii. The sequence continues at coordinate 61,832,575 of NC_142477.1, forward strand.
GAACTACACAAAAGGAAATACTAAAAGAAGTTCTAAGAAAACAGAAAAAGGAAATGAAGAAGAAACATAAGCAAGGAGGGAGGGAGGGAGAGTAAGAGAGACAGAGAGGAAAAGAGAAAACCAATACCTATACGTACAAGACTCTACATTTGTGTGCTTATTACGAGCATATGGGAAAGATCAAGAAAATATATATATGTAAGTATATGGATGAATTTGAATAAATGTTCATAAAAGCCAATAATATCTTGACACAAAAGTTTAAAGGGAAGTAGTTGGAATTAATATTTCTAAGGTCCTTACTTTGGCATTGAAATGGTAATTAAACATAATAAATTATGATTCATGTTGTAATCTCTATTGTGCCAAAAAACTAAAACGATTAATAGTCTAATAGAAAATAATGTAATAAAAAGCACTTAATTTAATTCAAAAGAAGTCAGTAAAGGAGAGCAACGAATTATAGAACAGATAACAAAATAGCAGATTTAGACAGTGATTATATTATATATAAACAGATTAGATATTGCAATTAAAGGCAAATATAGAATCTGGTTAAATAAAATTACAGCTATTTATTATATTTTAAATACAGGGACAAAGACAGATTCAAAGTAAAAGGATGAGTGGGGATAGGACTATACTCAAACACTAATTAAAATAAGTATTAAGTTTCAAAGGTCATCAGTTCAGTTCAGTTCAGTCACTCAGTCGTGACCAACTCTTTGCAACCCCATGAATCACAGCACACCAGGTCTCCCTGTCCATCACCAACTCCCGGAGTCCACCCAAACCCATGTCCATCGAGTTGGTGATGCCATCCAACCATCTCCTCCTCTGTGGTCCCCTTCTCCTCCTGCCTTCAATCTTTCCCAGCATCATGGTCTTATCAAATGAGTCAGCTCTTTGCATCAGGTGGCCAAAGTATTGAAGTTTCAGCTTCAACATCAGTCCTTCCAATGAACACTCAGGACTGTCTCCTTTAGGATGAACTGGTTGGACATCCCAAATGAACAACAGGTATATAAGAAAAGATACGTCAATAATGCTAATCATCAGGGAAATGCAAATTAAAGCCACAGTGAGATATCTGCCTAATCTGTTAAAGCAGCTATCTTCCAGAAGACAAGAGATAGCAAGTACTGGCAAGAATGTAGAGAAAAGGGAAACCTGGTACACTGTTAGTGGGAATGAAAATCAGCGCAGTCACTGTGGAAAATAGTATAGCGTTTCCTCAGAAAAACAGTAATAGAAACTCTCACATGATCCAGCAATTCTACTGGATATATATCCAAAGGGAAATAGCAAACTGAAAATACACCTGCTTTACCTTGCTTGCTGTGCTGTGCTTAGCCACTCAGTTGTGTCCGACTCTTTTTGGACCCTGTGGACTGTAGCCCACCAGACTCCTCTGTCCATGGGGATTCTTCAGGCAAGAATACTGGAGTGGGTTGCCATGCCCTCCTCCAGGGGATCTTCCCAACCCAGGGATCAAACCCAGGTCTCCCACACTGCAGGCAGCTTTTTTTTTAAATCATCTGAGCCACCAAGGAGGCCAATGCTTACTGTATGTTTATTGTAGCATGTTTTATGCATCACTATTCACAATAGACAAGATATGGAAACATAAGTGTCTGTCAATGGATGAGTGGATAAAGATGATTTTATCTTTTATACATACACATCACATACATACAAAATGGAATATTATTCAGCCATGTTAAAGGAAACCATGCCATTTGTGAAAATAAGGATGAATTTTGAGGGCATTATGCTAAGTCAGACATAAGTCAGATTGAGAATATCAAATACTGTGTAATTATAATTTGTAGGCAGAATTTAAAAAGTTTCAGACAACAGAGTAGAATGGCAGTCATTAGTGACTGGGGGTGGGGGAGTTGGGGAGTTGTTATTCAAGAGCACAAGCTTGTAACTAGGCAATAAAAGGTTTTAGAACTCTGATGTTTAGCATAGTGATTTTTGGTTGACAAAAATCAATACTATTTTATAAACATCAAAGCCATTAATGAAGTATATATTGTTTTCACCACAAAAATTATAACTATATGACATGATAGAGCTCTTAGCTAGTGCTATAGAGATAATCCTTCTGCAATATGTAAATGCATTCTCAATATATTGTACACCTTAAACATATACAATGTTATGTATCGATTTATTGTTGTTGTTGTTTAGTCACTAAGTTGTGTCTGACTCTTTGAGACCCCATGGACTGTAGCCCGCCAGGCTCCTCTGTCCACGGGATTTCCCAGGTAAGAACACTGGAGTTGGTTGCCATTTCCTTCTCGGGAATCTTCCCAACCCAGGGATGGAACCTGTGTGTCCTGCATTGGCAGGCAGATTCTTTACCACTGAGCCACCAGGGAAGGATGTTATGTGTCAAGTAAATCTCAATAAAAATAAAGTTAAAGATGGTATACTATTTTCTAATAAATACTGGATGAAATTTCATACATTCCTTATCTTTTTGACAAAGAGAAATCAAAATGGAATTACTCTTTAATTCAAATCTCATACCAGCAACTATGCAGGATAGTAATGAGTTGCCAAATAGGGAGAATGAAAGGAAAGAAGAGGGAGTGAGGGAGTCACTGGCTTTAAGTATGAGTTTGTCTTTCAAGTATTCAGAAGTTACAAGAAACCTGTAAGTTTAATGTAACATCTCAAAGAGCTAAATACACAACCCTTATAATATAAACCAGGCCTCTCTGAAGAAAATACGCCTTCAAATATCTGAGGATTAAAGCTTACTTTTAAAATATTAAGGCAGTTAGTCAATTAAATCATTACTCTTTTGTATATGCAAAATATGCATAGAATAATCCTCCAGCTCTAACACGTTTCTTGATACTGTTTCTTTAACTCTTGTTTGATATAAGTTGTGTTTTTTTTTAAGTCTGTGCGGAATATTATATTAGAACTTTGAGTAAATTCAAAATAACTAGAGAAGTTAGTCAATCTTTTCTATTCCCCATTTCCTTTAGATAATCTTACAACTAATATTTTGTATCGTGATGGATGAAGAAAGAACATTCTATGAATTCAACATACTGCTACATTCTTAATAGACTAGGAACAGAAGTATGTATTATTAATACAGATGTCACCAAAAAGTTTCATAGCAAATGTCCTCAATAATGAAACAATATTACTACTTATATTCTCAGATATTAACCATGAAAAAAAAGAATGCTTGCCAACTCAGCTAACTTGCTTAAGTGGCCATAGACTTCTAAAATATCTTGACTGGGGCCTCAGTTTTTCTCCACTTGATGTCTGGGTTGGAATGTCCTAGGTGGCCACTTCATTTTCATGTCTAGAGGCTGGGCTAACTGTAATTGCTTGAAGATATCATCATTGCTCTCTTTTCATGTGCCCTTCACATAGCTATCTTGGGTTCCCTTACATTATGAGCATCTTGGTGTAGTCACACTTACTATGTAGCTGCTGGCTTCACCTAGAAAGAATGTTTCAAGAAACGTTTCAAGGCAGAAATTCAATGTAGCCTCAAATGTTATGCAACATCACTTTTGCCTGATTCAAGTACCAGAAGATTGAGCTCATTTATGGGCCATCTTTGGATTAAAATAATTTTTTTGGAACCTAGAAGTAACTTTTTGAGTATTCAGTGCTTTTAATAAGAAATTTAATATGTCTTATTTCCTCTTTCTTCATAGAATATTCTTAAAGTTTGAGTATTTTTTTCTAATTGTGTCTATGGAATTTAATTCAGGCACCATTATGAAAAAGTATCCAAATATTTGATGTACAGTTACAGTTGATTGCAATTCTGCTTTTGATCTTCTTTATTTTAGACTGGGTACTTAAAAATTAATGTTCCAATGTCTCAATGATACTATTACATAATCTTGCTGTTTATTATGATATTATCACATAATCTTGCTGTTTATTATGATATTATCACATAATTTTGCTGTTTATTATATTAAGAGCCACAGCATTTCAAAGTAACCTTCTTTCTTGTTTATCAGAGTTGTCAGTCTAGCCCCCTTATAGTCTTTGGAGAAATATCATTCCTTCTGGTTCTTCTGTTCAGGCAAAAAGTTCAAATTTATCTCTCAAAAAAACAAAGCAGCATACCAACAAACAACCCTCTTTTCTCTTGTTGACATTTATACTGAGGTCTGCTGTTATTGCATCAGTTGTTCCAATTAAATTTCCCAGGCTGTTGCTGGGTAAATGAGTAAACATCTTGCTTTTAAAAATGGCTTTAAATCTTTTAAACATCAGTTGCTATGATATGAACTATAGTTGTTGCATTAAATTGTTTAAGCAGATTTTTTTTCACTAAACGACTGTTACCTTAACCTCTTGTTTTACCTCATCCTATTCAGACTAATGTTACACCAATTACATTTTTAGTGGTTTTAATATTCAACCTATGTAATAAACAAAAATGATTTTTTATATAATTTCATACGGTACTTTTCATCTTAAGACATTAGTAAATTTAGTTACAAACTACAGAATATTTTAATAAAGTAAGGGAAATTCTTGAAATAGATTTCCTTTTCATTTTGAAATTTATTTCCTCATTGGGATGCAACATATCATTTACAGGAGCAGCCGGTTATAACCCACAGTGGGTGTTCAGGGGCTGATAAATCCATTCCAATAATTCTGTGATCAAATTAGCATAAAAAAGAGCAATTCCAATAATTTAGCAGAATACTCTCTTTTGTGTACAGAAGCACCAAGAATACATACATAATTATATAGTTCAAAAATATCATTTGAAAATAATGGCCCTTAGGCTCTCCTTAAGGTCCAAAATACAAATGCAGGCTGCCAAAAGAAATTAGAAATCCTCCAATGGAGGAAACTAAGCTTACAGGCTAAACAGATTTTTTAAAAATCTGAATGGAGCTGATTATAGACAGAGACATTAAGATTAGATTTTTATTTTTAAATAAAGAGAATTATAGAATACATAAAAATACCCAAAGTGAATTCAAATATCTCTGACTTAAAGAGCTAATTTTGGCCTTCAAGAAAGGGATGGGCTTGCTATTTGCTAGATTCAGTGTTATTACAAGAAGAGACAATAGGAAAGCATCTGCCTTCAAGGTGGGAAAACATCACCCACATTATCTATGATGTCTTTTTTGTTTCTGTATGCCAAAGTTGAACACTAAAGTTTCTGGCATGGGTTCAAGTACAGTTCGACAGGAGCAAAGCACTGTCATATTCATATTTTCATTACTGAATAATAATGACAAACCTAGACAGCATATTGATGCTTTTGAACTGTGGTGCTGGAGAAGACTCTTGAGAGTCCCTTGGACTGCAAGGCGATCCAACCAGTCCATTCTAAGGGAGATCAATTCTGGGTGTTCATTGGAAGGACTGATGCTAAAGCTGAAACTCCAATACTTTGGCCACCTCATGCGACAAGTTGACCCACTGGAAAAGAGTCTGATGCTGGGAGGGATTGGGGGTAGGAGGAGACGGGGATGGCAGAGAATGAGATGGCTGGATGGCATCACCGACTTGATGGACATGAGTTTGAGTGAACTCCGGGAGTTGGTGATGGACAGGGAGGCCTGGCATGCTGTGATTCATGGGGTCACAAAGAGTTGGACACGACTGAGTGACTGAACTGAACCGAACTGAGACAGCAGATTAAAAAGCAGGGACATTACTTTGCTGACAAAGGTCTATTTGGTCAAAGCTATGGTTTTTCCAGTAGTCATGTATGGATGTGAGGGTTGGGCCATAAAGAAAGCTGAGGGCTGAAGAACTGATGTTTTTAAATTGTGGTATTGGAGAAGACTCTTGAGAGTCCCTTGGACTGCAAGGAGATCAAACCAGTCAAACCTAAAGGAAATAAATTCTGAATATTCATTGGAAGGACTGATGCTGAAGCTCCAATATTTTGGCCACCTGATGTGAAGAACTGACTCATTGGAAAAGACCCTGATACTGGGAATGATTGAAGGCAGGAGGAGAAGGGGATGACAGAGGATGAGATGTGTGGATGGCATCACCAACTCAATGGACATGAGTTTGAGCAAACTTCCTGAAATGGTGAAGCATAGGAAAGCCTGGTGTGCTGCAGTCCATGGGGTTGCGAAGAGTAAGACCTGACTGAATGACTAAACAAAAATAATAATATTCAGATAAGGAATTGAAGTTTTTTTTTTCTCCAGCTTTGGAAACAATGGTCAATATATCATATGCTATCTAAAGTTACAAACGTTGTAAGCAGTAGAATTAGGACATAAACCCAGATATTCTAACTTAACTAAACTTTCTTAGTTTCTTAACTAAACTTTCTTAGTAGTTGCATATAAACCTAAGAAACACATGCCTTCTTGTCAAATGTTGCAACAGAAAATCTGGTGAAATTGGGAAATTGCTTATTTACTTATTGAGGCTAAGTGGTGTGTAGACTATGCCTCTTAGATGCAGAAAGTATATACATTTTGATCAGAAAGACAAAGTCTAATCCACATTAGTCTTTATCTGTAGGATTGTTAGTCCTGGAAAAGTGCATGTGGATTGTTTGGCTTTCTACAAGAAAACTGAAGATCCAGGTATGATAAGTTATCTGATACCACAAATTAGTAGAAAATCCTGAACCATAATCTGTACCTAATTGCTTCTAATTTCATCACACTTTTGTCTTGCGTTCATTCAGAGAAATTTACAGAGTAAAACTAAAATTATAATTCAGATAGTAACTCTTAAATTAAGAAGGCAAGTTTTGTGATGTTTTAATCTATGTGAATGAAAAGATATCAATCAGAGATATTTGTTCCAAATTCTATGCTTCCTCTAGACAGGATGAAACTTGAAGCTTCATGACTACAAAGTTATTGATTATATGAGATAGACAATTATCTCCAAAGAATTATCTTTCTATCAACCATTCAGCAATGATTAAGCATTTATTCTAATTGCAGGTTAATATAGAAGAGAGTGAAGGAAACATTTGAAAAACTATACTCTTCAAACCAGTTTTGTAAAACGTTTTCCAACAGCACAAATGAGATAGGAAAGTTTCACTTGAAAAACACTGATGTGACAGAAAATTAATGTAATATTATTAATGTGTACTTTCTATAGGAAAGAGGAGGGGGTAAAATTTAAGATAAAATGCTTAGGCTATAAGAGACAGAAATGGAAATCTGGAACATAGCCTTGCTGTAGTAAATGTGTATTAAAATAATTAGACAACAATTAAAGGCATATTATATAAAGCCAAGGATTGCCTCAAGTTTCATCCAAAAAATAAGAACACTGACTCCGAATTTCGAAGGATCACAAAATGTCCTTAGCCTTTGTATAACCCTATTTTATTTTGCTCAGATGTAGCAACTGAGGTCAAAAGATGTTATTAATATCAAGTATGTATGTGAACCTATAAATGAATGAATATCAACATTTAGTCAAATTCATTAAGATATTTGCCAACTTGGAGGACCTCTTAACTATGAAAGTAAAAAGTCTGTTTCAGGCACAGCTCAAACTAGATTGCAAGATCTATTTTTGAGCCCAACTTCCTTGTGTTAACTTTAGCCTTAGGCAGGATGACAAAATCCTGATGGTAAGATGCTGTGGTACCTTGAAATCCTGAACCATAAGATCATTAGTTCTAGAGGAAGAAAGTCTTTTCTTACAGCTTCTCTGGGAGCCAATGAAGCTTATTTTCACAGAAACCCCAGCAAGTTTCTGCAAATTTCATTGTATCTCATTTTATACCCAGCCCTTCACAGTGGACAGTGGGATAGGATATATCAATTAGCTTAATCTAATGAGGATCATTGACTGGAACTGGAGGTAGCATCAATTCAAGGGAACCATGTGGCCAAAATGTTGTTTTTCTTCAGTCACTCAGTCATGTCTGACTCTTTGTGATCCCATAGACCGCAACACTCCAGGCTTCCCTGTCCTTCACCATCTCCTTGAGCTTGTTCAAACTCATGTCCATTGAGTCAGTGATACCATCCAACCACCTCATCCAAAAGTGAGGAATAGGTAAACTCATGTAGGAAGATGAGAATACTGTTGAAAATAAAGGGGGAGAACAGTTAATGGGAAAACATTTAGCATAATGCTACTAACTTAAACTTACTCCTTGGAAGGAAAGTTACGACCAACCTAGACAGCATATTAAAAAGCTGAGACATTACTTTGCCAACAAAGGTCCGTCTAGTCAAGGATATGGTTTTTCCAGTAGTCATGTATGGATGTGAGAGTTGGACTATAAAGAAAGCAAAATGCTGAAGAATTGATGCTTTTGAACTGTGGTGTTGGAGAAGACTCTAGAGAGTCCCTTGGAATGCAAGGAGACCCAACAAGTCCATTCTAAAGGAGATCAGTCCTGGGTATTCATTGGAGGGACTGATGTTGAAGCTGAAACTCCAATACTTTGGCCACCTGATGCGAAGAGTTGACTCATTTGAAAAGACCGTGATGCTGGGAAAGATTGAGGATGGGAGGAGAAGGGGACGACAGAGGATGATATGGTTGGATGGCATGACTGACTCAATGAACATGAGTTTGGTAAACTCCGGGAGTTGGTGATGGACAGGGAAGCCTGGCATGTTGCAGTCCATGGAGTCGCAAAGAGTCAGGCATGACTGAACCACTGATCTGAACTGAACTAGAGAAGGAAATGGCAACCCACTCCAGTATTCTTGCCTAGAGAATCCCATGGACAGAGGAGCCTGGCAGGCAACAGTCCATGGGGTTGCAAGAGGTGGACACGACTGAGTGACCAAACCACCACCACCACTTAAACAAAAAAGAGAAATGGCTCAAACCCACTCTAGTGTATAGATGAATAGACAGGTGGGACAGCTCTCAGAGACCCAGGCCAGTAAAAACTCTGCCAACTTCAACATGTGTTTCTCTGGCTGCTCCTGAATATCTTTTTTCTCTTTTAATCACAGCCCACCAAAAGGGGGAGAAACTTGGGAAAAGGCCATGAAAAGAGATTTTTTAATTCTTTCCATTGACATGTAATATAAAAATATACATTTATAAAGCAACATGAATTATCACCCATATAACCAGCAGAAAGTGAAGAGGAACTCAAAAGCCTCTTGATGAAAGTGAAAGAGGAGAGTGAAAAGGTTGGCTTGAAGCTCAACATTCAGAAAACAAAGATCATGGCATCTGGTCCCATCACTTCATGGGAAATAGATGGAAAAACAGTGGAAACAGTGTCAGACTTTATTTTTTTGGGGCTCCAAAATCACTGCAGATGCTGATTGCAGCCATGAAATTAAAAGACGCTTGCTCCTTGGAAGGAAAGTTATGACCAACCTTGATAGTATATTAAAAAGCAGAGACATTACTTTGCCAACCAAGGTCCGTCTAGTCAAGGCAATGGTTTTTCCCGTGGTCATGTATGGATGTGAGAGTTGGACTGTGAAGAAGGCTGACCGCCGAAGAATCGATGCTTTTGAACTGTGGTGTTGGAGAAGACTCTTCAGAGTCCCTTATACTGCAAGGAGATCCAACCAGTCCATTCTAGAGGAGATCAATCCTGGATGTTCATTGGAGGGACTGATGCTAAAGCTGAAACTGCAATACTTTGGCCACCTCATGCGACGAGTTGACTCACTGGAAAAGATTCTGATGCTGGGAAAGGTTGGGGGCGGGAGGAGAAGGGGACGACGGAGAATGAGATGGCTGGATGGCATCACCGACTCTGTGGACATGAGTTTGAGTGAACTCCGGGAGTTGGTGATGGACAGGGAGGCCTGGCGTGCTGTGATTCATGGGGTCGCGGAGAGTCGGACACGACTGAGCGACTGAACTGAACTGAACTGAACCAGCATTTAGGTCAAAGAATATCTTCAAGAATCATCCTCTTTGTCTTCTCCTTATTACTACCTCTTCCCTCTGACCCAAAAGTAACCCTACTCTTGACTCCTAATGCCATAGATTAATTTTGCCTTGCTAATGGACTTTAGATCAGTGGATATGAGAGTATTTATGGCCAGGCCTAAAGTGATGGTAGGTTCTTTTGTTTGAACTCCATTAACTAGAAGGCAGTCACATGGACATACTGTCCACTCAGCTTGTGGTGAGCAGCTAGCTACAGGGGAAAGCCAGCAAATATCCACTGTGGTCTTCCTGAGTGGCCTCTAATCACCTTCCCCCACCCTGAGACTGTAGCACAATCATGGTCCAGGGGCCAAATGGTAAGAACACATCATATTCCTTACAAAGTCAGGGAAGAGATATCTGTAAATATTGTTTTGGTACCTTTGTCCCTATTAAAAACTGAGTTTCTTTTAACTAAATTCAAGCAGAATCAAGATTATCTCAACATCACTCTCTTATACATTTTTTAAGAGAAAGGTGGAGAGAAAAGGAGAAGAGTTTGAACACCAGCTAATCTGCCCTAAATCATCCAGAAGTACTAGTCACATATGTGAATATCATTGCTTATGCGTATCTAGTCAGGAGACACAGGATATGGAATATTGCCTGAGCAATTTCCTTGACGATCTTGGCCGAACTTCTCTTTCAAGTGTTACGTTCACCTTTACATCTGGGTATGTGTGTGTGTGTGTGTTTAGTCGCTCAGTTGTGTCCAACTCTTTGCAACCCCTTGGACTGTAGCCCACCAGGCTCGTCAGTCCATGGGGATTCTCCAGGCAAGAATACTGGAGTGGGTTGCCATTTCCTTCTCCATTTATAGGTGTAATGGACTGAATTTTGTTCCCCTCAGATTCAAAAGTTGAAATCCTCACTCCCAATGTTACTATATTTGGAAATAGGACCTTTAAAGAATTAATTAAGATGAAATGAGGTTGCAAAAGACTGAGGCCCTAATCCAAAAGCTCTGTTCTTAAAAGAAGAGGAAGAGATACCAGAGTGTGCAGGCACAGAAGAAAGGCCACGTGAGGAATCTGCAGGCAGGTGGCTGCCTGCAAGCCAGAAAGGCCTTGCCAAAAATCCAGTCCGGGCAGCACCTTGATCTTGAATTTCCAGGCTCCAGCACTGTGAGAAAATCAATGTCTGTTGTTTTAGCCATACTTAATCTGTGGTTGCCTGTTTCTGCAGCCCAACATACTAATATAACAGTCTTCTGGCAAGATAAGTGAAGCTACTATTTCTTTTTATTTTTCTTCAAAGACTTCTTGATGTGGAACATTTTTAAAGTCTTTATTGAATTTATTATGATATTGCTTCTGTTTCATATATATATATATATATATTTGCCACTAGACTTGGGGGATCTTGGCTCCCCTAGGGATGGAACCTGCACCCCCTACATTGGAAGGTGAAGTTTTAACCACTGGACTACCACGGAAGTCCAAAAATTACTGTTTCTTTGACACATATTCACTCACCTTTGCCTCTTTTGCACCCCCATTTATAATTCTCTTCACTTTTCTCTGTGCTTACAGAAATCTTTCCCCATCTAACCCAAGATCTATTTGTGAAGCCTCCTAGAACTTGAACTTTGCAATTCACCATGAGCTTACTTTACATCTCTGCTAGTTTATCAGCATAATTTACGCTAAACTGGCCATAATCCCATAATTCTCCATGTCTACGTTTCTGCATATAAGCCACTCTAACCAGCTTAAGCTTTTTTAGTTCATGAACTAGGTGTCAGTTTTTGAAGAACACTTTTTAATCACTAAAGGCAAAACAGGTCCACAGAAATTCTACTTTAGTAGAGTAAGAAACATCATTGGACCTTGAAGGAAATAGAACTTTCATAAACAGAGGCTTTCGGAAATACTAACTATCAGTCATACTATATTCAGAGAAGGCAATAGCAACCCACTCCAGTACTCTCTCCTGGAACATCCCATGGATGGAGGAGCCTGGTAGGATGCAGTCCATGGGGTCGCTAAGAGTCAGACACGACTGGGCGACTTCACTTTCACTTTTCACTTTCATGCATTGGAGAAAGAAATGGCAACCCACTCCAGTGTTCTTGCCTGGAGAATCCCAGGGATGGTAGGCTGCCATCTATGGGGTCACACAGAGTCGGACAAAACTGAAGCGATTTAGCAGCAGCAGCAGCACACTATATTATTTTCTTATTTAAAACTCCAATGTTATAAGCTATACTATTTCAATGTGGCAGACTATTTCACATACCACACCACCTCTTTTGAAATGTTTGCCAGACAAATAGAGTATATGGACCTATCATTCTTTGCTCTGCCTTTAATGTCACTAGATTGATTTAACATTAAGTGACAAATGGATTTATATATTTGGATATCAGCATTTTAAAAAACTTAGCAAAAGAGAACTTAAAACAGTGGCTTCCCCAGGAACAGAACACTTATCCCTTAGTACAGAGACTTTTTCCCTCATTTGCTTGAAGTGTTTCATCATTTCACTTAATTATCAGCAATTTTTATAACCATGTATTTTCAAGGTTCAAAATTCTGGTTCTTAACTAAGGATGCCCTAGGGAAATGGTCACATCATGGAATGGCTTTGATTAATATAGCCTTTCTAACTATAGCAGAACATGTCCACTGGGTTTTCAGTTTAAAGAACACTATTCTTCAGGGAAAAAAAATTGCTGGCTGTGTATGATGTGGAATTGTAGACAATGATCCTAGGCTTAACCGAAATCAAATTTTATATTTCTCTTCCCGTGCCTTGTACCTACAAATTTCCCTTTAATAAAAAAGACTCAGTGGCCCTTCATTACAAATAATGATGAAGGACATAATTGCAATGGTCTAGTCTAGGAGATCTGTGGCCAAATAGCTGCTAAATTATAAGCTTCTGCATTTTGAGTTGTATGGAAAATACAAGGCCAATAATTTTCCTTTTCCTTAAAATTACATTCCAACATTAACATTCCTATTGTTTATTTGACATTTGTCTATAAAAAACTTTCCTAAATCAAAAGACCACTTGGAAAAAATTGTAACGTCTCAGAGCTTCAGAGGCCCATTAGTTCACAACTATGCTATTTCTATCATGGCTTGTACTTTTGGCTTTCAAAATGTGGTAACCCCAATTTCTTTGCACACCAAACTTTCCAATCCATTCAAAGCTCTCTTTGTATCTTTTTTATGCTACTAATACATTGGAAGGACTGATGCTGAAGCTGAAACTGCAATACTTTGGCCACCTCATGCGATGAGTTGACTCACTGGAAAAGACTCTGATGCTGGGAAGGGTTGGGGGCAGGAGGAGAAGGGGACGACCAAGAATGAGATGGCTGGATGGCATCACCGACTCTGTGGACATGAGTTTGAACGAACTCTGGGAGTTGGTGATGGACAGGGAGGCCTGGCGTGCTGTGATTCATGGGGTCGCGGAGAGTTGGACACGACTGAGCGACTGAACTGAACTGAATACCAGTTATTGTCAGAGAGTGGCTATTCCGCTGAGACTACAAAGATATTTATTTATAAGAAACCAAACATTTGCAATGGCCAAAGATGCTCAAACTACCACACAATTGCACTCATCTCATACGGTGGTAAAGTAATGCTCAAAATTCTCCAAGCCAGGCTTCAACAGTACATGATTCGTGAACTTCTAGATGTTCAAGGTGGATTTAGGAAAGGCAGAGGAACCACAGATTAAATTGCCAACATCTGTTGGATCATCGGAAAAGCAAGTGTTCCAAAAAACATCTATTTCTGCTTAATTGACTATGGCAAAGCCTTTGACTCTGTGGATCACGACAAACTAGGAAATTTCTTAAAGAGATGGGAATACTGGACCACCTGAGCTTCCTCTTGAGAAACCTATATGCAGGTCAGGAAGCAACAGTTAGAACTGGACATGGAACAATAGACTGGTTCCAAATTGGGAAAGGAGTACGTCAAAGCTGTATATTGTCACCCTGCTTGTTTAACTCATATGCAGAGTACATCATGAGAAATGTTGGGCTGGATTAAGCACAAGCTGGAAACAAGATTGCTAAGAGAAATATGAATAACCTCAGATATGCAGATGACACTACCCTTATGACAGAAAGTGAAGAGGAACTCAAAAGCCTCTTGATGAAAGTGAAAGAGGAGAGTGAAAAAGTTGGCTTAAAACTCAGCATTCAGAAAACTAAGATCATGGCATCTGGTCCCATCACTTCATGGCAAATAGATGGGGAAACAGTGGAAACAGTGTCAAACTTTACTTTTTGGGGTTCCTAAATCATTGCAAATGGTGACTGCAGCCATGAAATTAAAGGACGCTTATGCCTTGGAAGAAAATTTATGATCAACCTAGGCAGCATATTAAAAAGCAGAGACGTTACCTTGCCAAAAAGGCCCACCTAGTGAAAGCTATGGTTTCTGCAGTAGTCGTGTATGGATGTGAGAGTTGGATTATAAAGAAAGCTGAGTGCCAAAGAATTGGTGCTTTTGAATTGTGGTGTTGGAGAAGACTCTTGAGACTCCCTTGGAATGCAAGGAGATCCAGCCAGTCCACCCTAAAGGAAATCAGTCCTGAATATTCATTGGAAGGACTGATGCTAAAGGTGAAACTCCAATACTTTGGTCACCTGAGGCAAAGAGCTGACTCACTGGAAAAGACCCTGGTGCTGGGAAAGATTGAAGGCAGGAGGAGAAGGGGACGACAGAGGATGAGATGGTTGGATGACATCACTGACTCAATGGACATGAGTTTGAGTAAACTCCAGGAGTTGGTGATGGACAGGGAGGCCTGGTGTGCCACAGTCCATGGGGTCACAGAGAGTCGGACACAACTAAGTGACTGAACTGAACTATCTGTAAACAAAAAAAAGTTGCTATTCCTTATATGTAACCCTGAGTTTCACAGTAATTCCCAATAGACTCAAAGATTGAGTTTTACTTGGATGCAACACTCATGTTCTTACTTGTTGCCTCTGGACTTCACCTATTTTTCCCACATAAGTGCAGTTTATTCTGAAATGTTAAATAGATAAATCAATACCTGACAGTTCTAGTTTAGAGCTTTATAGCATAATAATTAACTCTGCCATAGTCACATGTAAGGAATCTTTTTTCAGAACAATTAGTTTAGGTAGTACTCTAGGAGCTAATGCCACCTCTGAAACACATCTTGGCATCTTTGTTTGGCCCTTGGTTACAACTAAGCAGCCATATTCCTTTACTACAGATGAGACTCCTGTATGCCTCAGGTGTCCTTAATTAGGTTACACTATCTCTAAAAGTGGCTGATTAAACATGACTCAGCTTTTTCCAAATTGATTTTTTTAAAAAAGGAAAAGCAGATTGTTTCATCATATCCCCAAAATTATGCTGACCAACTTAAAAAAGTTCTGTTCAGGATCACTAAATAGATTTAATAAAAATTTATTAATCAATTTGAACGATCTCATGGAATACAGACACAAAACCTTATTTATTTATTTATTTATTTATTTATTTTTTTTTTTTTTTAGGTAATTATTTTTTATTGGAGGCAAATTATTTTACAATATTATATTGGTTGGTTTTGCCATACATTGACATGAATTTGCCCCGGGTTTACATAAGTTCCCCCTCCTGAACCCCCCTCCCACCTCCCTCTTCCCTTTATCCTCCCTCTGGGTCATCCCCGCATGCCAGCCCCGAGCATCCTATAACATGCATTGACCCTGAACTAGTGATTCGTTTCACATATGACAACATACGTGTTTCAATGCCATTGAATGGCATTGAAACAAAACCTTTTTTAAAATTTTACCAGTAATTGCTACTAATGGTGCTTTGAGAATTTTCTTTTATTGTTTATGGTGAGTTTCATTAATAAAAGCTTAGAAACTTTCCATCACTTCGGGGCTAATTTGTTATCAAATAGTTTAGTACAGATAATACTTCAATTTTGTATTGGATGCAAAGCCCTCTTCATTCTGCCTACCAATACAACTTTATTTGTCTTGCTAGCCTTCTTACTCACAAACTTGGGCTGAGATGGATGCAAATATGGTAGGATATTTCCCCTCCTAGTTGCCTAGGTTTGCCTCTCTGGCACTGTAGCAAAAAAGGAGGAATAACCCTTGTTAAGTTGCCTGTCCTTTCTCGTAGTTGTAACTGCTGTTTCTTTACCTGAGCATCATATATACTCATATATCATATGATCATAGAAGTAGCAAGAAGAATTTTTAAAAAATCTATTTCTGCTTCATTGACTAGGCTAAAGCCTTTGACAGTGTGGATCACAGCAAACTGTGGAAAATTCTTAAAGAGATGGGAATATCAGACCACCTCACCTGTCTCCTGAGAAACCTGAATGCAGGTCAAGAAGCAGCAGTTAAAACCAGACATGGAAAACAGACTGGTTCAAAATTGGGAAAGGAGTACATCAAGGCTGTATATTGTCAACTTTTGTATTTAATTTCTATGCAGACTACATTATGCAAAATGCCAGGCTGGATGAAGCGCAAGCTGGAATCAAGATTGCCAGGAGAAATATCAATAACCTCAGATATGCAGATAACACCACTCTTATGGCAGAAAGTGAAGAGGACCTAAACAGCCTCTTTATGAAGATGAAAGAAGAGAGTGGAAAAGCTGGCTTAAAACTCAACACTCAAAAAACAAAAATCATGGCATCTGGTCCCAGCATTTCATGGCAAATAGATGGGGAAACCATTGAAATAGTGACAAATTTTATTTTCTTGGGCTAAAAATCACTGTGGATGATGACTGTAGCCATGAAATTAAAAGATGCTTGCCCCTTGGAAGGAAAGTTATGACAAATATAGATGGCATATTAAAAAGCAGAGGCATCATTTTGCCAGCAAAGGTCCATAGAGTCAAAGCTACTGTTTTTCCAGTAGTTATGGTGTGAAAGTAAAAGATGTGAGAGTTGGACCATGAGGAAGGCTGAGTGCTGAAGAATTGATGCTTTCAAACTGTGGTGTTGGAGCAGACTCTTTAGAGTCCCTTGGACAATAGGGAGATCAAACCAGTCAATCCTAAAGGGAATCAATTCTGAATATTCACTGGAAGGACTGATGTTGAAACTGAAGCTCCAATACTTTGACTTCCTGATGCAAAGAGCTGACTCATTGGAAAAGACCCTGATGCTTGGAAAGATTGATGGTAGGAGGCGAAAAGGGTAACAGGGATGAGATGGTTGGATGGCATCACTGACATGGGTCTGGGCAAACTCTGAGAGATAGTGAAGGACAGGGAAGCCTGATGTGCTGCATTCCATGGGGTCACGGAGTTGAATGTGACTGAGTGCACGAACAACAACAAATGTACATGGTCGTAAAGTAGTTGTTCCCTTTCTACTTGTTATCAGCTCCTTCTAAGCCCATTATCTGCATGGGGAATATATCCCAAGCACCTCTCAAATGCATTTTTTAACCTTGAGATTCAACTTCATCTCCAGAATGAGAAATGATGCTGCAATCTCAGGTGAAAATTGATTTTGTTCATATTGTGGAAATTTCCAGTAACTTCTAAGCTCATCTGCTTCCAAAGCCCAGCTTCAATCTAAGAAAAAATATGTAGAATTTCTCAGCAACCCAAAAACTGCAAAGTAGTTCTTTTCTCCTCACTATATCAGCATGCCATCTCTCATTAGAACTTTCACTAAAATCAGAGATTTTGGACAAGTTCAACAAGCTGAGATAGCATCCTTGCGATTATGAGGTGTCTGTCACCACAGTATTACGGAGTCCTACAACTCAGACATATTCTCTCTCTGTATCTCTTGTTCCATTAGAAACTATTCCAAATTCATCCTAAACAGTAGTCATTCATTATCACTCACACAAATCTTTGGTCTAAATATGCTGCTATTTCCACTGTAATTTCTGCGTGATTTGCTAACCTTCAGTTATAAAAAACAATCTCAAACAGCATTTTACAACATCTTGTGGTAAGTCACAATGGAGATTCTTCTAACTAGAACTTTTTCCTCTATTGAAATGATTACTAATAAAAACCAGGACTACTA
Organism: Moschus berezovskii; assembly: GCF_049115385.1. Classification (NCBI taxonomy): domain Eukaryota; kingdom Metazoa; phylum Chordata; class Mammalia; order Artiodactyla; family Moschidae; genus Moschus; species Moschus berezovskii. The sequence continues at coordinate 61,850,467 of NC_142477.1, forward strand.
GTTATACCACCTCATGCGACGAGTTGACTCACTGGAAAAGACTGTGATGCTGGGAAAGGTTGGGGGCGGGAGGAGAAGGGGATGACGGAGAATGAGATGGCTGGATGGCATCACCGACTCTGTGGACATGAGTTTGAGGGTACTCCAGGAGTTGGTGATGGACAGGGAGGCCTGGCATGCTGTGATTCATGGGGTCGCGGAGAGTCGGACATGACTGAGCGACTGAACTGAACTGAACTAGTTATACAGGTAAAATAAAATTTAAGATAGTACTTCTCAAAATACTAATCTGTCATCACACAACATTAAAGCTCCCTCTAGTCAAACACTTCTGGAATAGAGTTGAAAAGATATTTCTCCTGTGTGAAGATTGATAAACCAGAAATGTGCAGTTGGGCCTCTGAGAAGTCTCTGACATAGAGTTGTACATGCTCAGCTGAATTCTTGGCACTACCATTCAGTACCTAGGAATTCTTCAGAATTTTCACCTGTAAGACTGGTAATAACTTTTGCCTCATGGGAAAATTGAAAATTAAATTATATATACAAAACTCTAAAGTTGACCTATACATTAGTAGAGGTCACTAAATGCTCACTAAATGTTAGTAAATGCTCACTAAATGTTCTGAAACTTATTTGACCATGGAAACATATTTTGAAAAGTTTTGGATTAAGGATATATTGTACTTAGTGAAAGACAATAGTGTGTTTATTTTTCTTTGACTCATTTGCTGCTGGGCCGTAAACATGTCACTTTCCAGCCTTGCCTTGAATTTGAGGGCATTGAGATTGCTGAGAGGTCAAACATAATCTGCTTCATTGAAAAGCATTTTTTTTACATAAGTGAAAACAGAAGACTCTAAGTTCGCATTTTCAGATAGTCAATAATTATATTAAATAAGGCTAACAGATAAATACTCATGACCTCAGAAAAGAATAAAGGGATAGCTGCATAAAAATTAGGTGAGAGAATTTGGGAATTATATTAATGAAAAGATGGTCCCAGAAGCAGCTAAATAGTATGGAAAAAATGTTTGTGAGATTTCACTAACAAGGTCATCCATTAGTAATTTTTTAACAAATACATTTATTTTTAATTGAAGGATAATTACTTTTCAATATCATGTTGTTTTCTGCCATACATCTACACGAATCAGCCATAGGTATACATATGGCCCCTCCCTCTTGAACTCCCTACCAACCTATCCTACCTCACTAAGTTGTCACAGAGCATAGGTTTGAGCTCCGTAAGTCACAGAGCAAATCGGCTGTCTATTTAAATATGGCAGTGTGTGTGTTTCTTTGCTACACTCTATTTGTCCCACCCCCTGCTCCCCCCACCTCCCTGTGTCCACAAGTCTGTTCTCTATGTCTGCGTCTCCACTACTAGTCAACAGGTGAATTTGGGCTTCTTTTCTTCCTTCTCTGTGTATCATCCTATGGTAAACAAAAGGAAATGAGAGGTCTAGAAAGGATACAATGGTACTGTCTATTTATTCTAGGGTGACCATAACAGAATCGGTGTTGGAATGAACCTTGAAAGTGACAAATTCAAATTCCCTGCCAGACCAACAGTTCTCCTTGCAATATCCCTGGCAGATTGTCATTCAGAGTCCAAAATATTTTCAATATCAGAGACTGACTGCTGGTGCAGACAGTCATGTAGTATACTGATTATTTAGATTTTTTATGAAGCTGAACTCAGTATCATAATCAGGTATGGCTTACACACCCTCTGAAGCAAAATAAAATATATCCAACCCTTCTTCCAGTGGGCGATCCTTTGAAAACAGATACCGTGGCTCTCTAGTCTTCGTTTCTCTAGGTTTAATGTGCTCTGTAATCCAGTTTTTACAGAGTCCACATGAACTTCTGGATAATCACTAATCTGAATTTCATCTAGTGACTGCACTGTCATTAAGTATTTCACTTAAACTTTTACATTGAGAATAAATGTGATGTTGTGAGTATATTTGCTTTCCATGTTTTGTACTCTATCATGAATTCTGAGTCTGTCTTCAGATATAGATGACAGAAATTTATATATGAGGATTTTATCACTGGACATGAGTCAGAGGAGAGTCTGAATATAACCCTTGGTATTTGTACCAGTTGACGCCGATCTGCTGAATTTCACTTCTATATAAGTAGGTCATACAATGGGAAATTATTATTTTCTGTCTGGTACATAGAGTGCATTACAAGCAGTCTAAGGCACTGGTGACAGGTTTGCCCATGGCCCTGACGTCATGAGAATTTTCCTGACTTATATTGTGAAGACTTCTGAACTTGACTCAACTAGGAAAATGCAGTAATCTGAAGGACAAGATGATTTAAAAATCTAAGCAGACATGAATAGTTGATCATTAGGAAAAAAAGAAGCAAACAGAAACATAACCATCATTTCAGTTTTGGTGCTAATCAGTCTTTGATTCAATAAAGTAAAGGACAAGGTGGGTTGTGTTGCCTTAACTCTTCTTTCACATATTTTTGAGGTCCTGACTCCTTATGCTTTAGCAAATGAGTATCATAAAAGTTAAAAGCAAAAGTTTATTTTTGTAGCTCTAAAGAATTGCAAGAGCAAATGCTCATCAACTCTACCTTGACCATACTCCTGAAATGTTTTTGTTTCATTGGAAAGGGGGAAAAACTCCTCTTAATTCAAGAAATCTACTGATAGCATGGTTAGTGATTAAAAAATGAGGATTATGAGTTTCAGAATTTTTCAGGGAAAGCATTTTCCTTGATTTTTTAATTGGTGATTAGAAAATAACAATGACAAATTTACACACAGAATAATACTTCTGTTCTTCAGTTCAAGGTTCACACACAGAAAAACTTGAGGATAGAACTAATAGCACTGACATTTCTCTGTATACATTTGTATGTTTTAGCCAGAATGTATCTATCATGCTTGCACTGAATTTTTGTATCACAGAAAGAAAAATTCTAAAACCATCATTAAAATCAGGCTCAGTCCCAGGTTCCATCACTCAGCAACACTTGCAAAAACCACTGCTTTTCATATATACTTTAGTCCTCAGGCTATACTCAAGTTAAGCAAATTTCAAAGCCCTGTAAAGCACCTCACTATAACTGAAAAACACATAAAGTGTACTAATAAAATGACCTTAACTGGAATATCTTAGTTTTATGCTACTATCAAATGAAAAGGAAATTAAATTTCAAGAACACATTCGAAAAAGACCTGAAGGTTCATTGTTGAATCTCGACTAAGGAAATTACAATGAGACTACAGTTTCCACAATATACCATCTTAGCTCCTTATTTTATTGGCAGGCTAAGGTTTCTCATGTGATTACAAAATTAATAAAAACTAAAGGCAACACAGGAAACTAAAAGCTAAAATTCTAAATAAACATGAGTTCAAAGTGAATAGCACAAAAGTTTGTTTTTCTTAAAACATTGAAGGGAGATACAGAGGAGACAGAGGAACTATTTTATGTTACAGCATAAAATAGGATTTAGAGATACTTCAGTGATCAAAAAATGGAGGCTTGTCTATTTAGGAAATATTTGCAGTTATTGATTTTTTAACAATAACTTCTTAACATTGCTAAGTCTTCCATGTTTCTCTAGAAATGCTGCCAAGTAAAACGCTATTGAATTTACTCGGTTTAAACTAGCAAGGATTCAGGGTTTTTCAGGCTCTGAAAAGATGAAGGCAAATAAATTGTTGAGAGGCTCCTCTTGATCATCAATTTCAATTCGTCTTTTAGACTGAGTTTGTTGCTTTATTGGTGTATGCATTTTTTAAAGTAAGTTTTTCCTGAATGGTGATGTAAGTCTGTGTCTTTCTTGCGCTGTACACGATTCTTTCTGAGTTCTTATGTGCCCCTAAAGGACCCAAAGTTATGAAGTCTACCAGATATGCTCCATTGGCTCCTGCTTAATGGTGCTACATTGCTTTCAACGTGTTTAATATCCCAAAATAAATTGGGAACTTACAGCAGACTTCCCCCCATCCTTTCGGTTCAGTTCAGTCGCTCAGTCGTGTCCGACTCTTTGCGACTCTGTAAATTGCAGCACGCCAGGCCTCCCTGTCCATCACCAACTCCCGGAGTTCACTCAAACTCACGTCCATCGAGTCAGTGATGCCATCCAGCCATCTCATCCTCTGTCGTTCCCTTCTCCTCCTGCCCCCACTCCCTCCCAGCATGAGTCTTTTCCAATGAGCTTTAGCATCAGTCCTTCCAATGAACACCCAGGATTGATCTCCTTTAGAATGGACTGGTTGGATCTCCTTGCAGTCCAAGGGACTCTCAAGAGTCTTCTCCAACACCACAGTTCAAAAGCATCAATTCTTCGGCAATCAGCTTTCTTCACAGTCCAACTCTCACATCCATACATGACCACTGGAAAAGCCATAACCTTGACTAGACGGACCTTTATTGCCAAAGTAATGTCTCTGCTTTTTAATATGCTCTCTAGGTTGGTCATAACTTTCCTTCCAAGGAGTAAGTGTCTTTTAATTTCATGGCTGCAATTATCATCTGCGGTGATTTTGGAGCCAAGAAAAATAAAGTCTGACACTGTTTCCACTATTCCCCCATCTATTGGCCATGAAGTGATGGGACCAGATGCCATGATCTTAATTTTCTGAATGTTGAGCTTTAAGCCAACTTTTTCACTCTCCCCTTTCACTTTCAAGAGGCTCTTCAGTTCTTTGCTTTCTGCCGTAAGGGTGGTGTCATCTGCATAGCTGAGGTTATTGATATTTCTCCCAGCAATCTTGATTCCAGCTTGTGCTTCTTCCAGCCCAGTGTTCCTCATGAAGTACTCTGCATATAAGTTAAATAAGCGGGGTGACAATATACAACCTTGACGTACTCCTTTTCCTATTTGGAACCAGTCTGTTGTTCCATGTCCAGTCCTTTACCTATCTGCAAAGCTGAAGAACTTTGTAATGGAAGTTTCTTTTCCCATGAATAAGAGGTTAATAGTAGGCACTGTTGACCTATTTGCTTATATACTGGGCGAGAGAAAGTCAGAAATCTTTGGATATATCTCCAACACACTTCAAGAAGTCACATACAAGAATATAGGAATTGAATGTCAGCCAGTAGGAGACCAAATTGACGAAAGGAATGAAGTTCTGAAACATAAAGAGTGATTGGCCTGAAAAGAAGCACTGAAGATATTTGTTTACCTACCTCATTGTAAAAAGCTATTTAGAACATAATGCAGATTCTTGAAAGTCTACCAACTCTCAAAGATGAAGACAGTTTTCCATTCAGTTTTCATGAACTGAAAGACAAGTTTGTCAGGTCTGAAGAGTAGGATTTTAGGTATCTTATAGAGACTAGATCTTTAAAAAAGAAGTCCACTCAAATTTCTGAGTCTTCCATAAAGTATACTCATTTTTATTTTCATTTTCAATACTCCGTGCTCACTTCAGCAGCACATATACTAATTTGCATTATCTTGATGACTCATGATGTAGGCACCTTTTCATATGATTCTGCACATATGGTACACGAGTGTGTGTTGCCTCACAGTACAATGTTGAGTAGAAGACATTGGAAGGGTCATTTTTGCCTTGTTCCTTATCTTAGCATGAAAATATTCAATATTACCATTAATTATAATATGAACTGTAAGATCTTTGCTCTGATTGTCAAATGTTAAACAATTCTTGTATTCTTTGCATTAACTACAGCTATTCTGATGAATTAACCTTTATCTACATTTCTGAATTCAGTTACAAATATGTTTTTATGGATTATTGTCTCTAAGTTCAAGAGCGGTATTAGTCTAAATTTATTTTCTGTAATGTCCTCATCAGGTTTTAGGATCAATGTTATACTGGCTTTATGAAAGAAATTGGGAAGTATTCTCTTCATTTTACAGAAGAGTTTCTATATGGTTGAGAAGGGTTAAATCAGGTTTTTAAACATGGAATTGTAACTTTTAACTTACCTCATTGTATCGTGTTTAGAATGGTTCCTTTTTAGATTAATATTCTTTAATTTATCACAGTCTCCTTATAATTAATATTATCTCTACATGTATAATACAAGAATCTTCCAACAGTGTAATTAAGTGTATCCCTCTTTTTTATAATTTCTTTCCCACCTCCATGTGCAATATATTGCAATATATGCTATAACTCCATGAAAATAAGTTTTCATATCCCTTTTAAAATTTTACTTCTTTACCCATTATGTCTATTCATTGCTGTGATTTATTTTTTTTAACATTTTCATATGTTAATTCCACCATAGTAGTCGTCACTAGGTCTCTTTCTACTAATGTCTTATCATGAATGTGCATGTACAATGAATTTTATATTATACTGGATGTTAAGGATAATATGTTACAGCCAATTTTCTGTTACCTTCTTTTGAGAAGTATTGTTATGATCTAATGTGCAATTAAAGTCACTTATAGAGTCATTTCATCTTCTGGGGCTTCATTTTAGGTTTTATTATGACAGGTCTATTATTTCTGTTTGCCCCTAGTCATGGCTGGTGCTATAGAGATAATTGTAAGAGATACACCTCACAAAGCTATTAGCCTATTATGAGAAATACGTGTTAAACAAGTGCTCACACAAAGTATATAGTTATAATTGTGAGACAAAGCACTGTGATATTATATTCAAGGAACACCAAGAAAAAAGACCTTGTCACGTCTTCTGCCTATACTTCTATTGGAGTGTTGTTTTTAAAATCACTTATAGCTTATTTTTCATGTTAAATTTGTTTTTACACTTCTATGCAATTATTCATTTTTAGAGGAAAAAAATAAATATGACAGAAAATCAAAACACATAAATATTAGAAATTACTGAACTACTTCAACCACTGTGCCCTTTTTAACAAGTATTGAGAGTGTTGAAAATAAAGTATAACACTGGCTATTCTTCATTCCACTGACCTCTACCAACACACTTGAGCTAGTGACTATTAATGATTACATTGACAGTTGCCCCAATATTCTGTGTGTAGGATTTAAATATCCTGTTGAAGAAGTCTGGGGCATCTATAAGCAGAATCATTAACCAGTTGAGTTGCAGAAAGGGGCACACAATATTTTCAGTCCCATAGCATCCCAGATTATCTAAACAACAGATAACTAACACCTATACAGTAATCTAATCTTCATGATCTTCTCTGCTTGCTCATTCTCTAGGAAAGATAAGTATCAAGAACTAAAATATATATTACTGGAAGTCTTGCTGCTTTAGGTCATATCAAAATATAGGTAAAACCTATTATTTTACATATTTCTTAACACAAAAATTTAGTTCTGTGTGTAATTTGCTACGAGAAAAGAGACATAAAAATGAAGAATGATGAGCTAAAACTCAATTAACATTGCTTGATAGAGGCATCAAACAATAACACAGCTATTAAGAATAATTAGAATCATAACAGCCTAGAGGGACTACACACGAAGTTTAGAGAAGGACAGAGATGCCATTTTTCATAAATGCCAACCCACACTGCAGAATTAAAGGAAGCCTAGGCTATGGCAAGCCACTCCAGTACTCTTGCCTAGAAAATCCCATGAATGGAGGAGCCTGGTAGGCTGCAGTCCGTGGGGTAACTAAGGGTCGGACACAACTGAGCGACTTCACTTTCACTTTTCACTGTCACACATTGGAGAAGGAAATGGCAACCCACTCCAGTGTTCTTGCCTGAAGAATCCCAGGGAAGGGGGAGCCTGGTGGGCTGCCGTCTATGGGGTCACACAGAGTCGGACACGACTGAAGTGACTTAGCAGCAGCAGCAGTAGGATGTCAAATTTGTGGGAGAAATAGCCTGGTCCAATAGGCTGCACCCTATTAATCCCATTAATACACTGTGTTAAAATTTATTATGACATTCAATAACCATTCCACGAAGATTTTTTGAAGCACAAAACAGGCCAATTTGAAAAAAAACAGATTATACAATTTAGGTAACATCATTAACATTGCTCTGTCTAAGCTTTCTTTCTAAAATGTTGAGAAGTTGTGCCAAGGTGACTGTTGACCAAAGACTCAAAACTTGAGGCAACCCTTGGCATTACCACCTCATTTAATTCCTGTGGTAGGTAGAATTCTAAAATGCCTCTCAAGACTTCCCATACATGGTGGACACATCCTGTATAATCCATGGGGCTGAATGGGACAGATTCTACTTCAACTTTATGATATGATCATAAAAAAAGAGATTACTTAAGTGGGCCTGATGTAACACACCAGTCCATTAAAGAAACAGTTTGTTTTTTTTTTTCCCAGTTGGTGGTAGAAGAAGAAGTTGGAGATTTCCAGCATTAGGATTTGGTATGCTGTCACTGGACTAGAGAAAGAGAAAACCAAATAGTTGGGGATGTGGACAGCTTCTAGAAGCTGAGAGCAGCCCCTGGCTGACTGCCAGCAAAAACAGAAAACAAAAAAAGAGATCCTCAGTCTTACAAATTCAAGGAACTGAATTATTCCAACTATGGATAAGACCCTAATGCTGGGAAAGATACAAGGCAAGAGAAGAAAGGGACAACAGAGGACAAGATGGTTGAATGGCATCACCAACTCAATGGACATGAGTTTGATCAAGCTCTGGGAAATGAGGGACAGGGGACCCTGATGTGCTGCAGTCCATGGGGTCGCAAAGACTGAGTGACTGAACAAAACAACAATGAATAAGCTTGGAAGTAGATTTTTTTTTTTTTTTTCCTTCTCAAGCCTTCAGAAGAAACTTAACCCAGTTGACATCTTGATTTCAGACTTTGAGGCTCTAAACAGAGAAACAAGTCAAATGTTACCCAGACTTTTAACCTACAGAATTGTAAACTAATAAAAAGTTGTTTTAAGCCACTAACTCTATAGCTCTTTATTACATAGCAAAGGAAATGAATAGGAGATCTGTTTGGGTCTGTGGGTCATCCTTGGAGAGAAGGATTAAGAGGTTATAAAAGGTCGATAATAAGAATAGTTTCACTTCCTTACTTCTCTTCCCCCTGAAGTTAAAATGTTAAGTCCAAAAGACTATATATAGATCAGAGAGAGAAAGGATAAAAAGTGAGTTATTTATATTGCCTATGAACTAGAGAAGGGATGAAGGGAAAAAAAAAAACCTGTTGAGGCTTGCGTGTGGTCAGGCTTGATTCAAAAGTATAGGAAGTGAAACAGGCATTTGGGATGAAAGTTCAAGTCAGTACAACAGAATGTATATTTCAGTGGCATGGTCTTCCTTTAGCTCAGTTCCTGCATAATGGGATTCATAGATAAAAGCATCTGATAGTGAGACTAGCTGTGAATGCCCCATATTAAATAAGGTGCCTCAAGTATTAAGAAGTTGATCAATTTTTAATGCCTACTTATTACAAACCCTCCAAGGCATCCTAAAATCAATTCCTGATTATTGTTAATCACTAAAGGATTACAGCTTTGACTGTGTGGATCACAATAAACTGTGGAACATTCTGAAAGAGATGGGAATACCAGACCACCTGACCTGCCTCTTGGGAAACCTGTATGCAGGTCAGGAAGCAACAGTTAGAACTCAACATGGAACAACAGACTGGTTCCAAATAGGAAAAGGAGTACGTCAAGACTGTATATTGTCACCCTGCTTATTTAACTTATATGCAGAGTACATCATAAGAAACGCTGGGCTGGATGAACCACAAGCTGGAATCAAGATAGCCAGGAGAAATATCAATAACCTCAGCTATGCAGATGACACCACCCTTATGGCAGAAAGTGAAGATGAACTCAAAAGCCTCTTGATGAAAGTGAAAGAGGAGAGTGAAAATGTTGGCTTAAAGCTCAACATTCAGAAAACTGAGATCATGGCATCTGGTCCCATCACTTCATGTCAAATAGATGGGGAAACAGTGGAAACAATGACTGACTTTATTTTTCTTGGCTCCAAACTCACTGTAGATGGTGATTGCAGCCATGAAATTAAAAGACACTTACTCCTTGGAAGGAAAGTTATGACCAACCTAGATAGCATATTAAAAAGCAGAGACATTACTTTGCCAACCAAGATCCGTCTAGTCAAGGCTATGGTTTTTCCAGTGGTCATGTATGGATACAAGAGTTGAACTATAAGGAAAGCTAAGTGCCAAAGAATTGATGCTTTTGAACTGTGGTGTTGAAGAAGACTAGAGTTCATTGGACTGCAAGGATATCCAACTAGTCCATTCTAAAGGAGATCAGTCCTGGGTGTTCATTGGAAGGACTGATGTTGAAGCTGAAACTCCAATACTTTGGCCACCTCATGTGAAGAGCTGACTCATCTGAAAAGACCCTGATGCTGGGAAAGATTGAAAGCAGGAGGAGAAGGGGATAATAGAGGATGAGATGGTTGGATGGCATCACTGACTCGATGGACATGAGTTTGGGTAAACTCCAGGGGTTGGTGATGGACAGGGAGGCCTGGCATGCTGCTATTCATGGGGTCTCAAAGAGTCAGACATGACTGAGCGACTGAACTGAACTAAAAGCAAATTCATTTTTAAAGTAAGGCTTAAGAGAATATTATTTCTTCAGTTCATGTGGCTTTTAAGACCCTTGCTTCTGTTCACTCTCCTGTCTGTAACTTTTGTTTATGTCTAGTGTGGGAAAGCTGAATTTCAGCCAGCATATATTAATGACTGGTGAGCTGGTGTCCTTTGAAGCCCATTCTTGTGGTGTTTCTGAAGACTGGATAGAAAAGCATTTGTGATGGTCATGCCATCAGGAGAAGACGCTCTCTGGCTATTTCCCAGGAGACCTCATAAATTGATAACTCACTGCATTCAGGATTTGGCCCTATGGCTTCCAGTTTAAGGAAACCAATGTTTATGGAGCCCTAATATTTGAGCCATTACTCAAGAACAAATTCACATTAAATAAACCCAAGGAGACAGATGTGTATCTCTATGCTGCTGCTACTGCTGCTAAGTCGCTTCAGTCGTGTCCGACTTTGTGAGACCCCATAGACAGCAGCCCACCAGGCTCCCCCGTCCCTGGGATTCTCCAGGCAAGAACACTGGAGTGGGTTGCCATTTCCTTCTCCAAGTGTATCTCTATGGGCAGAAGTACAGCTGACATGACTTTTAAAAAAATCAGTTTTACTGACTAGTTCACTTTCTCTCCACAGCTGTGTCTAAATGTAAATGCAATATTAATCAGAAAATAACTATATATCAGAATAAAGAGAGTTAAATCTATGAGCCAATGATGAATAGCATAAAACTCAAAGTGGTATAGTATTTAAAAGTATAGACTTGAAACGAGACTGATGGTGTTCAAACCCGGACTTTGCACTAATTAGTTATATGACCTTGACTTTATTACTTAAGCTACATGTCTTAGTTTCTGCATATGTAAAACGTGTATGATAAAAAATACCTACCTTCCAGAAAACAGTCTTAGGCAAGGAGGGTTGTATATTATTGTATCAATGCCTTTTTCTCTTTTCAGTTTTATCTAGTAAAATATTTTAAGCACATAATTATGCCTTATATATAAGCATAATTAAGTAAGCTCTATTATATTATCCAACTAGACAGGATGTGTCAGCTTACATTCTTCCTGTGCAATGTTTCAAGTGACAATACCAGAATCCCTCTGCTCTGAGTAATACATATATTCTTTCTTTAAATGTGGTAATAGGGTGGAGGAGATACCTCTCATCATTCAATAATACAAGTAATAGCATTAGCTAATGTACATTGGTTGCCCACCATGTCTAAGTCTTTACAAATACTACATTAATTATACCTCAAACATCACTCTGAAGTAGATACTACAATTATCTCCATTTTAGAACAAAGTGACTGAGGCACAAAGAGGCTGAGTAATTTGCATAAAATCCCACAGCTAGCAAAAGGCTGGGCTAGGATTCTATTTAATCTCCGTAACACTCAAAAAGGTTTCCTTGGCAGCTCAGCTGGTAAAGAATCTGCCTGCAATGCAGGAGACCCTGGTTCGATCCCTGGGTCAGGAAGATCCCCTGGAGAAGGAATAGGCTACCCACTTTAGTATTCTTGGGCTTTCCTGGTGGCTCAAATGGTAAAGAATATGCATGCATATGGGAGACCTAAATTTCATCCTTGGGTGGGAAGATCCCCTGGGGAGGGCATGGCAACACTCCAGTATTCTTGCCTGGAGAATCCCCATGGACAGAAGAGTCTGGCAGGCTATGGCCCATGGAGTCACAAAGAGTTGGACATGACTGAGTGATTAAACACAGCACCAGTCAAAATGTGGTCCGTAGAACAGCAGCTTCAATACCCATGGGAGCCTGTTAGAAAGGCAAGACTGCATGCCTCAGCCCAGATCTACTGGATAAGTATTGTCATTTGAACAGAATCCCCTTGGGACCGATATACATACTAATGGTCCAAAAGCACAGATCTAACTACATCCTGCCTCTCCATGTGTTAACTTATTAAATTTTCACAATAAAATAATGATTTAAGATTCCAATATGCCTATATTATATGAGAAAAAACTGGACCCAAGTAAATTACCTAATATCTCATGCCTAGTGACTGGCACTGCAGTGATTCAGACTTAGGTTGAGCCCAGAGTCTGAGGTCTGCCTGAATGACCATTCCGACACAAGTTTTGAGTTGTTGGTTTGTAGTTGAGAATTGATTGCAAATTGATGCTTGCTCTTTTGTCTGTTTTGCTTTGGAACATGGGCAGCCCCAGAAGACAGGTCCCGGGTAACTGCCTCAAGATATTTAGATGATGTTCATAAACACTTCAGTAGAAAAATAACCCAATATAGGAAGGGGTGCCCAACCCTCATGCAATTAACCATCTTGAGTTTCCAGCTTCTACAACCAATTATATCCTATGGGGGGAAATGTCTTCCCTTACATTATGCTTGCTCTCACTTTGAGAGAGAAAGAAGCAAACACCATTCACCTGAAAGCAAAAGACTATAGAATTCCATTCTTAGAATAGTCAGGTAGCCCCTTTCCAAACCCATCCACCACACAAAATCCTTATGTGTTTCTGAATTCTAAAGTGAAAGTTTAGGTAAGCAGGAAAGAACTGTGCCAGAGTTCTTTACTCATTCATGCTTTACCTAAAGAAGAAAGCATAAAATTTTGGGATATATGAGCTGAGTTCAAGTTAAGTATGTGTATCTTCTTTCAAAAGACATTTATTTCCACAAAGGAAACAAATTACCCACTTTGCATAGTACTTTATGTGCATTATCCAATTTAATCCTTAACCAGGATGCTATGAAGTCCCTTTTATCATTGTAAATAGCCAATAAGTGGGAAAAACCAGAGTTTAAACCCTCTTGCTGTTACTCCAGAACCCAAATCCTCAACCTTAACAACAGATCCCAGCTATGACTCCATTAACTTTTTATCTCTGTTAAGAATATGAATCAGATCACACTGGAAGGTAAATCATAATTGTGGATAAGATCATGGGTTCTAGAGCTAGGCTCTCTGGGTTTGAATCTTGGCTCCATCCCTAATAGCTTATATCTTGGAAAAATTATCTCAACTTCCTATGTCTCAGTTTCCTCATCTGAAGATTTAGGAAAGTAACTTTAGGTCACTTAAATGATCTAAGTGTGACAACACATATAATGCCTTAGAATAATGCTGGGCTAATAGTAAATGTTCAGTATATTGTGCTATTGTTATCATAACTAATATTCTCTAAACAACTATAGAATTAGAGTCACATTATTCTACTAACCAGTCTTTTGAGTAAATTGAGTGGTAACAATAACAGAATGTATCAGCATTGTCAAAGTACAGTATAATAATGGTTCCCAAACCAGCAGTAATAATTTTCAAGTGTCTATAAACATAGCTACCCTAGGATGGCAGCTTCAGCCAAACTCTACTGTGGAATCCTGGCACTGCAGCTGCAGAGAACAGTCTGCGAATCAGTGGTTCTCTGCTTCTGGATGCACATTACGGCACTTGGAATGGCTTTTAAAATACTTTCTCTGGGTTACGGCCTGGTTCATAAAGTTTCTCAGTTTAATTCTAGTGCACAGCATTGCGAGTCATCATCAGGATTTCCCAAACATATGAATTAACCAGGGTCTTTGTTAACAGTACAAATTTCTAATCCCTTTTGCTGGAGATTTTGATTCACAAATCAAGAAAGAAGGCAGGAACTTGTATTTTTAAGAAGGACTGAAGTGATTCTTAGGTTCTCATTACATTTGGGAAACTGCTAAAATCAACACCTCCTGGCCATCTCAATTTTCCCTTGTTTTATTGGAAATCTATAGAACTACACGCACTAGGGAGAAAAAAGACTATCTGACGTTTCAACCATATACAAGATACCGTCATCATTTTTACAAAACTTTTAAAATTATAAATGACACAAATTTGAAAAACAAAATGAAAACACCACAACCTCTTAGCACTCTAGATAGCAACATTTTCTTCTATGCAAATATTTTACATATAGTTATGATCATTGTATCAGAGAAGGCAATGGCAAGCCACTCCAGTACTCTTGCCTGGAAAATCCCATGGATGGAGGAGCCTGGTAGGCTGCAGTCCATGGGGTCGCTAAGGGTCGGACACGACTTCACTTTTCACTTTCACTTTTCACTTTCACACATTGGAGAAGGAAATGGCAACCCACTCCAGTGTTCTTGCCTGGAGAATCCCAGGGACGGGGATGCCTGGTGGGCTTCCGTCTATGGGGTCACACAGAGTCGGACACGACTGAAGTGACTTAGCAGCAGCATGATCATTGTATACATTCTATATTCTGCTTTTTTAAAACCTAACTCTGCATCACCCTTTTAATTATCAATATCTTCATAACCATCACATTTAATGATTGTCTAATGATAGTTTAAATCATTAATTGACTTGAGGACAGGGCCAATGTCTTAGGCAACTATTTATCTCAAGTAACTTGTGTAGCATCTTTCATATAATAGGCTCTAATGAAGAGTTGATGGTAATATAGAATTCCCTCTGTGGTTCTTCAGTATCACAAAGTGTTCAAAATGTAACAGTGTTCAGCTGTTATTATTAATATTCTCAGTGCTTATAGGATTTGAGTCACATTATTCTACCTAACCAGTTTTCAGAGTTAAAATAATTTAATGTTAAATTTTAATTTAACTTACATTACAAATGTAAAATCACATTTAGAAGTGTTTAATATATTTATCCTTTGAGTATTTAGAATTAATATACTTCCTAATTATTTTATAGAGGGTAATTTCCCAGAGATAAACTTACTGAACAAAAGTCAGGATATTCTTATGAGCCAAGTGACTTTCCCAATTGTTATCTTAATTTTCATTATTATCAGAAATGTATTAAGGGATCCATTTTCATAGTACACTTAACAGTGGCAGGTATTATCTTGGTAAACTATATATTTGGGTATTATCTTTATAAAAGATTTTAACTAGTAGACCAACAATATTTTAAACATCTACCATCTTAATATTGGGCTTTCTTTCTGGTTCAGCTGGTAAGGAATCCGCCTGCAACGCAGGAGACCTGGGTTCAATCCCTGGGTAGGGATGATCCCCTGGAGAAGGGAAAGGCTACACACTCCAGTATTCTGGCATGGAAAAATCCAGGGACTGTATAGTCCATGGGGTCGCAGAGAGCAGGACACAACTGAGCGACTTTCACTTTCATCTTAATATCAATCAGATTCATGCTTTGTTTAGGAGCTATATCCTTTAGAAGCAGCATCCAAAACTGACTGTGAAACCAGCATCCAAAACCTCAAAGATTACTTATTATTGCTTTTAACCATTCAGATACAACTGAAAATAAAATAATCTGGAATTAAAATCCATGGTCTTGTTTGCCCATTCTCAACCATTTCTGTCCCCTTTTCCCCAAATGAAATTTAGCCACTACCTAAGAGTGGCTTTCAGAGAATATAGTTTGTTAGATAGTGTGTTCATGAGACAGGTGTGAAAAGTGCAGAAAAGGGGAAAGAGCTTGAAATGACCAAAAGATCTAAAGTCCCATAAACAACACAGTTCCAAAAGTGCCATGGATAGAGACAGACCTAGGATAGTATAGGGGCTTATATGAGGGCTACCCAACTTAAACTTGGCAGAAGTTGGACAAAGTACAAGACTATGGTTCTGTCTATAGTTGTGGAAAGTGTCATAGCATGAGATGGTCAAAGCATTGGAGTTTCAGCTTTAACATCAGTCCTTCCAATGAACAGCCAGGACTGATCTCCTTTAGAATGGACTGGTTGGATCTCCTTGCAGTCCAAGGGACTTTCAAGAATCTTCTCCAGCACCATAATGCAAAAGCTTAAATTCTTTGATGCTCAGCCTTCTTTAAGGTTCAATTCGCACATCCTACATGACTACTTTAAAAACCATAGCTTTGACTATACAGAGCTTTGTTGGCAAAGTGCTGTCTTTTCTTTTTAATATGCTGTTTAGGTTTGTAATAGCTTTCCTTCCAAGCAGCAAGTGTTTTTATTTATTTCATGGGTGCACTCACTGCAGAAACCATCCACAGTGATTTTGGAGCCGAAGAAAATAAAATCTGTCACTGCTTCTACTTTTTCCCTTCTATTTGCCATGAAGTGATAGGACCAGATGCCATGATCTCAGTTTTTTGAATACTGAATTTTAAGCCAGCTTAAAAGTCATATTATTTATAAATATTTTCTCTCATTTAGAGGATGCCTTTCCTTTCTGTTGATCGTTTTTCTGTGCAAAAGATTTGAAGTTTAATTAGGTTTCAATTGTTTATTTTTTGCCCTTAATTCCTTTGCCTTAGGAAATGTCCAAAAGATAAAATATTGCTATGATTTATGTCAGAGTATTTTGTTTTCTTCTAGGAGTTTTATGGTTTCCAGTCTCATATTTATATCTTTAATCCATTTTGAGGTTTTTTTTTTTTTACATGTGAGAGAAAATGTTCTAATTTCATTCTTTTATATATAACTGTCCAATTTTTCTAGCATAACTTATTGAAGAGATTGTCTTTTTGCCATTGTATGTTCTTGCCTCCTTTGTCATAGATCAATTGGCCGAGTATGTGTGTTTGTGTATGGGCCTTCTATTATGTACCATTGATCTATATGTCTGTGCTCATAGCATTTTGCTTTGATTACTGTTGCTTTGTAGTATAATCTAAAGTCAGGGAGTATCAGTCCTTCAGCTCTGTCTTTCTCAAGATTGTTTTGGCTGTTCAGGGTCTTAGGTGTTTCCACACAAAATTTAAGATTATTTGCTATAGTTCAGTGAAAAGACACATGCACCACAATGTTCCTAGCAGCATTATTAACAATTGCCAAGCTATGGAAGCAACCCAAATGCCTATCAACACATGAATGGATAAAGATGTGGTATACACACACAATGTAATACTAACCAGTCATAAACAAGAATGAAATTTTGTCATTTGCAAAAACATGGGTGGAATTGGAGAGTATTATGTTAAGTAAAATAAGCCAGACAAAGACAGATACTGTATGGTATCATTTATATGTAAAATCTAAAAAAAAAATACAACTAGTGAATATAACAGAAAAGAAGCAGACTCTTAGACTTAGAGAACAAGCCAGAGTTATTAACAAGGATAGGAAATTAAGAGGTACAAACTACTTTGTATAAAATAAGCTATAAAGATATATTATATAACCCAAGGAATATAGCCAGCATTTTATAATAACTATAAATGGAATATAATCTTTAAAAATTGTGAATTGCTATGCTGCACACTTGTAACATATAGTTCAGTTCAGTTGCTCAGTTGTGTCCAACTCTTTGCGACCCCATGAATCACAGCACGCCAGGCCTCCCTGTCCATCACCAACTCCCGGAGTTCACTCAAACTCATGTCCATTGAGTCGGTGATGCCATCCAGCCATCTCATTCTCTGTCGTCCCCTTCTCCTCCCGCCCCCAATCCCTCCCAGCATCAGAGTCTTTTCCAGTGAGTCAACTCTTCGCATGAGGTGGCCAAAGTATTGAAGTTTCAGCTTTAGCATCAGTCCTTCCAATGAACACCCAGAACTGATCTCCTTTAGAATGGATTAGTTGGATCTCCTTGCAGTACAAGGGACTCTCAAGAGTCTTCTCCAGCACCACAGTTCAAAAGCATCAATTCTTCAGCGATCAGCTTTCTTCACAATCCAACTCTCACATCCATACATGACCACTGGAAAAACCATAGTCTTGACTAGATGGACCTTTGTTGGCAAAGTAATATCTCTGCTTTTTAATATGCTATCTAGGTTGGTCATAACTTAGTATTGTACATCAAATAAACTTCAATTTGAAAAAAAAAAAAAAACAAAGAGTAACAAAGGCCATGGCAAGAAGGGAACATGCTTTATGGTGTTTAACAGCTTATAGGGCCGTCATGTGTTGAGCTGATTTTCTCCAAATCCCAAACTAGATTAGGTCTCCAGGTATTTTCTTTCCTATTATCCTACATATTTTCTTAACAGTAGGAATTTTCCTAATGCCTATATAAGTCATATAAGTCTTAATACACTTTCCTAAAATGTGTGTGATTAAATTATTTTATCATTTGGAACTTTATCTTTTTTGCTTCCTGCTACATCTTTGGTACCTGCAGTGGTCCTGTAACATAGGTTTTCTTTTTTTTTTTCCTAAGATACATTTAATTTTTTTATTTTTATTTAATAAATGGTACAAAGCACAATGCCAAAAACATTAACAGTTAAAATTTCACCAAATGAAAAAGTACTATAGAATGCACAGTTGTAAAAAGCTACATTAAGTTATTTTACAACTGCCTCAGACTGCAAAAAGAAAAAAAAACCCAATGCCATACCTAAGTTATCCCTCTCTCAAAATGATGCCATTTATGTTATAAACCATTAGCACCCCATCAAAAGACGGGAACTGCTTTTGTTAATTCATATATATATATATATATATATATATATATATGACTGTATCACTTTGCTATACACCTGAAACAAACACAACACTGTAAATGAAATATAGTACAATATAAAATAAAAATAAGTAACAGAACTTTGGGGCTTTACACAGAGTTAGAGTTCCTATCAGAGGGATAACAGCACCATACCATACTGAATCCACATGAAGGAGGCACACGAATGACTGGATTACAAGAGTTACAGGAATGAGAGCTGCTCACTTCCCAGAAACTACAGCTCACAGAAAGCCAACAAAGGCACGAGATACAGACCATTTACTTATGAATGTGTAAAACTCAAGAAAGTCCACATTATTCCTACAACATGTTGAAAGTGCTTCAGAATTCACACAATACTATTTTTCTTTTGGTTCTGGTTAAATTATATATACCAGTTTATCACAAATGGTAAAATCTGTAACTCTGTTCAAAGTTTTAAAAGATTACTTAAGAATAGTTTCTTGTATTTCTATGCCACCTTTATAGTTCTGGTTTCTCATTTCTTAATTAGTAAATTCAGCGTGCAGGTTCTATCCCAGGCTAATTTATATACTTCCAGAAGGAATGGCCTCTTGAATCCACAGAGTGTTGAGGTGGGGAGCCCCCAACACGTCAGATTCATTTCACATATGACAATATACATGTTTCAATCCATTCTCCCAAATTATCACACCCTCGCCCTCTCCCACAGAGTCCAAAAGACTGCTCCACACATCCGTGTCTCTGCTGTTGTCTCGTATACAGGGTTATCATTATCCTCTTGCTATATTCCATATATATGTGTTAATATACTGTATTGGTGTTTTTATTTCTGGCTTACTTCACTCTGTATAATAGGCTCCAGTTTCATCCACCTCATTAGAACTAATTCAAATTTATTCTTTTTAATTGCTGAGTAGTACTCCATTGCATAAATGTACCACAGCTTTCTTATCCATTCGTCTGCAGATGGACATCTAGGTCGCTTCCATGTCCTGGCTATAATAAACAGTGTTGCAATGAACATTGGAGACATAGGTTTTCAATAAATGCCTTAATGTTCATAGTAGAAAGGAAAATCCTAGAATAACTCTCACTGTTTTGGTTTGGGATGCTACATGTCTTAAAGTTGCATTTGCCAAGACAGGGAACAACCAGAGAAGGAAAAATTTTGTGGGGAACATAAAGTAGGGTCAGTTCAATTTTGGAAATTTTGAATTTGAGATGTCTGAAAAATACCTACCAAAAACTGTCTAGCCAAAATTTTGCTTTCTAGCCAGCTTTGTTGTAGAACAACCACCCCTCAAAAATCACAATGGTTCACAAAAATAATGTTCAGTTATTGGTCATATCACAGGATGGACTGAGGCTCTTTTCAGAATGCAGTCAGAAGGAGCAGCCCCTTCTGAGGCATACTGTTTTGTGGCAGAGAGTGGAAGCAAGGGAAGCCAAGCCAAACCACACTAGCAAATTTGAAGTAGCCACTTAGGCATTGTATATATCACATCAACTCACATTTATTTGGCCAAAACAAGTCATGTAACTAAACCTAAAATCAGCAGGACAGGCGTGTATGACCTTGTTATGAGGGGAAGAGTAGTACTACAATCTACCGTACTTTGCTTAAAAACAGAATAACTGTAAGAATCAGCAATATATATGCAGTAGATAAAGCCATCAAGGGTGTGATATCACACAGGTAGAATGGGGAGAGGGAGGAAAAGAACTGGAACTAAACATGAGGAATACAGAGAAGGAGAAAAGACAGGAAGGCAACTAGATACAGGCATAAAAGATGAAGAAAGAAACCAAGGAAGTACACAAGTCTTTGAAGCCAAGGTAAGCCTTATCTGTTCAAAAAGTGATCACATTTTAGTCTGCTATGACGCTAAAAGATAAACTTCATAGCAAGAACAAGAGGCCCAAAGCGAACTACTGATGTCTAGAGATTTAAATCAGGTGCTAGCATCTGAAAGCATCCTAAAATCTTCCCTCTTGGCCCATCCATTTTCCCAACATGCCTCCATGTTTTCTACCTTCCTTCTGAAATTCTCAACTGTCAGAAGTCAGTATGTGCCTTAACTTCTTCCTTTTCCCAGTATTTGTCCCATTCTGCAAACTTTCTTGTTACTATTCATCCTTTCTAGCTTATGGGCCTGGCTAGCTGAGGATCTCATACTTGTTGTTCAGTTGCTCAGTCGTGTCCTACTCTTTGCAACCCCATGGACTATACAGCGCACCAGGCTTCCCTGTCCTTCACCATCTCCTGGAACTGGTTCAAACTCATGTCCACCGAGTCGGTGATGCCATCCCACTCTATCACCCGCTGTCGTCCCCTTCTTCTCCTGCATTCAGTCTTTCCCACCCATAAGGGTCTTTTCAAATGAGTTGGCTCTTAGCATCACATGGCCAAAGCAAACTTATTTTTTGTTAAAGGCCAGATAGTAAGTGTCTTAGGTTTGGGAGGCCATGCAGCTTGTTTTACAACTGCTTGTTTCTGTCTTTATAGCACCAAAGCAATCACAAATGATAAGTAAAGTAAATAAAGGAGGCACCTGGCCAGATTTGGCCTGTGTGTCTAGAATTGCCAACTCATCCTATGAAGAAAGGATTCATTTTTGACCATCTCTTGCTGCTCTACATTATTCTGACTTGACACACTATTTCTACACAATATAAGGATTAGAAATTATAGGCATAAATTCTACTAAATATCACCACTCATTTTTATGGAGTTGTCATATGGTCTGAAGAAATGATATTTTAAATATTTATCAACAATGCATGGAGGAAAATTCATTTCAGGGTCCACTTTGAAACAGATGGCACAAAAAGTCTTCATCCATATCATAAATAAGGCTTCTTGAGAAACAAACAGCAAATCACCTCAATCGACCTCTTTATTCCAAAGCAAGTTATCTTCTTAAAATAGCATCACAGTGATTGTGTTCCTTAGCCCTAAATCAGGTCACTTTCACTATTTTTATTATTTTGATTGAAATAAGATTAAACCATAGCTATTCTTTTTCCCGGACACTAGAAACTTAAATATTTTAGGTGATTTTTAAAAGAAGAAATACATTTATCCTTTTAAGTTTCAATTTAACAGCAGAAATATAAACACTTCTGAAGGACACAGCATGTTACCCAAAATTTGATTGCTTTGAAAAAAATCCACAACCATGCCATTGAGCACTTCTAGAAAAAAAAAAAAAAAATCCATTTCAACAATTCCTTTGAAGAAGCAAATTTCATTGAAGCACAATGTTAATTACCTAACTTCAAATGCTCAGAAAAATTCAACAAAAGTCTTTTTGTTAATTGCTAAGTGCTCATCACTCAGCACAAATCAAAACAGGAGTAAATTGTCTCCAAATAATAAACAGCATGTTTGGCTGTATATTTTCTCCTGCTTGTTTATTCCTCATTTGATTTCTCAAGAGAAAACAAAAAAATGTTTTTCCTGTGTACTTATCCTATATATTTTTCTTGTTTCAAAAAAACCCACAAATCCCAGAAAATAATAATTTTGTCAAGGAAATTATTTATATTCTGTCTAGCATTTACATTGATTATGAATAAGGACAGTTAAAGAAAAAAAAAGACCGATATATAGACACTTGTGCCACAGAAGTAATCCTAACAATTATACACATATATTATCGCATGTAATCTTTTAGATCCCCAAGAAATTGCAGCCCACTTCAGTATTCTTGCCTAGAAAATCCCATGAACAGAGAAATCTGGTGTTACAGTCCATGGAGTCACAGAGAGTCAAATGTGACTCAGCAAATAAACAACAACAACAAACAGAGGGATTAAATTAAAAATAAGAGAAATTAAGTAACTTATCAAGAGCAATCAGCTAGAAAATGGCAAAGCCAAGATCTGCCTTCAGAGTGTGGTCCCCTGAGCATTTAAACTACCTCACACAATGACCTGGCAAACACCCTCTTCTCTGGACCGTGGAGCTGACTCTCTAAGTCAATGCACCCTTACCTCTACCCGCTTTGCATGAAGCTTATAAAACATTATACTGAAAGTTCTGTATCTCCTAACAAGTAAGCCTGGTCAGGAAATGGGACAGTTTGGGAGTTCTTCACACACCCCCATGCCCTGTACGACCACGAAGCTGTGGGGAAACAATGGGTTCTAAGTGGGAACTGCTGCAGCTTCTGGTGATTTTTTCCTCCTAAGATCAAGTCATTTAAGGGTTAAAAGGGAAACTTGTCTGGCAGCAACCATAAGTGATTTGTTCCACGACCGCCTGCAGATAACAACAACAAAAATCCACAGAGGCTCAAGTGCTTTACACTAAATGGCTAGTTCAGTTGATCCTTTGTATCCACAGATGTGGAACCCATGGATCTGGAGGGCAGACTGTGTAAGCATCACTTTGCAAAGCCTTTCCTTATTAAAGTTTTCTTAGAAACATGCAGGTATCTCATTCTCTAGAACATTAAATAGAGTCCCCCATACTTATTATGCTTCCTCCATGAGAACAGAGGCCTTGTCTTTTGCTCTTCATTATAACCTTAGTTCCTTGCTCTGTGATTTTCATGTGAGAGGCATCTGATAAATATCTCAGAACAAATGAACTCAACATGTTTGTCAGCATTCACCTCTAGTGAATTTTCTATAGTGTCTCCAGTCTTCATTTATTTTTGGTTCCCTTTTTCATTTGGTCAGGTCTGCCTGTAAGAGTGTTAGCCTCAGAATATTTTCACAGGAGGGTAGCATTAGGTATAGCGATCTAGTAGAGTGTTCAGGAACCTAAGACCATGGTTGCAACATAAGTATGTTTTAAAAATTTGTCTTTATTTGGTGTGGCTGGAAACTGATTGAACATTGTATGGATGTGAGAGTTGGACTGTGAAGAAAGCTGAGCGCCGAAGAATTGATGCTTTTGAACTGTGGTGCTGGAGAAGACTCTTGAGAGTCCCTTGGACTGCGAGGAGATCCAACCAGTCCATTCTAAAGGAGATCAATCCTGGGTGTTCATTGGAAGGACTGATGCTAAAGTTGAAACTCCAATACTTTGGCCACCTCATGAGAAGAGTTGACTCACTGGAAAAGACTGATGCTGGGAAGGATTGGGGTTGGGAGAAGGGGACAACAGAGAATGAGATGGCTGGATGGCATCACTGACTCGATGGACATGAGTTTGAGTGAACTCCAGGAGTTGGTGATGGACAGGGAGGCCTGGCGTGCTGTGATTCATGGGGTCGCAAAGAGTCAGTCATGACTGAGCGACTGAACTGATCTGACTGAAGTGGCAGGTGGGAGCTAAACTTCCCCAAGCACTCTCTCAGTGGTACCAATTGCCCTTGTAGGTGAGGTGTTTTGTTTTTTTTCCCTCCTGCCTAAACACCTGTAGATTATACATATGTTCTTGAGGTTCAAAACTTACTAGAGCACACTGAAGTATGGCTTTTATTTTCTTTATTCCATCATAGGAAGCTTATTCTATTTTCATCTCAAAAATTCTTACTACATACAATTGTTTTTTCTCTTTCTTTTGTTCTAGGCTCCTTTTAGAATCACAAGTCATAAGAAAATTGAGTCTTCATTCTCTCTTGTCCATATCTGTGATCTACTGTCTTCATCTAAATAAACTTTCCCTCTGGCATAGTATGGATATTTTTTTTTCCTTCACATTAATAATTTAGTTTTCTTCAGATGAAGAAAGGGCATTCTTCACTGCCCTTAAAGTGAGTTTTAATTTATTTATAAAAATGTTTACATGTAACAGTCATTTAAGTTTGTCTTTTACCCTGATGATATCTGTCCCTATCGGCCCACAGTATTTTATGTTTACCATTTTTAAAAATTATGGTGCCTTCTTGTGTGCAGTTACAATTGCCAAATTTCCCAGTGGCTACAAATGATACTTTTCAGAAGAATGTTCATTGTTTGATTTTTCAAAATTCCGTTCCCTTTTCTACAATGAAGTAACTTTTAAATGATGCTCCCTTTAAAATGTATTTTCAGCATGTTTAGACTACTTTTGTCTCTGCTATCAGCCTATATTGTAGCTATATTATTTCCTTTTCTGGTCCTTAGGCAGGTTAATATGTTCAAGTTCTGATTTAATTTTCTGTTTCTAGGTTTCACTTATGTTACCTCTGCTATATGTGGGCAGCACCTCTTGCTTAGACCACTGGGTAGTTCTTTGATAATTCCCATGATCTGGTTCCAGGGTCCCACTTGTATTTATGCTTGGCAATTACAATTGGAACAAATTCAGCATGTACTATAACATCTGATTATGTCCATTAAAAATATTCAACAATCCTATTCTATCCTATTCTATATTCTAGTACATTATCTTGAAAAAATGTACTACATCATCATTAGTCTTTTTCTACCATTTGCTTGCTGCCTTTTTCCCCTGATATTAAAATCTTGGCCTGCATTTTTTTTTTTTTGGTAATTAATTTATTTTTTATTGGACCTGCATTTTTAAAAACGGGAGAGATAGGACCTCTCTGGCAGTATAGTAGATAAGAATCCACGTGCCAGTGCAGGGGACATGGGTTTGATTCTTGGTCTGGAGGATTCCACATGCTGCAGAACAACTAAAGTCTCAGCACCACAACTGAGCCTGAGCTCTAGAGCCCACGAGCTGCAGCTACTGAAGCCCAAGCGCCCTACAGCCAATGCTCTGCAACAAGAGAAGCCACCACGATGAGAAGCCTGTGCACCACAATGAAGAGCAGCCCCCACTCACCACAGCTAGAGAAAGCCTGCACACAGCAACGAAGACCCAGCACAACCAAAGAATGAAAATGGGAGAGAAAAAATGGAAACATTCTGTTTGCCTCGTGAATTGGAACTCAAAAGCCATAGAGAAGGAAACCCAACTTTTGTGTTTTGTTTTGTTTTTCATCTAATGCACACTTGGGTCTTAAGGTGCTATATCTATTTGTTACTCACTTGAAAAGTTTTCTTTTCTCACTGAGGTATGGCACATATGAGAATGTGAGAAATTATAAAAAGAAAATTGACCCTAGAAAACTAAGATTAAAGAAAATGGAGTACAAAGAACTGAGGTTTAAAGGGCAGACAAAACCCTCTTGGAAGACTTGAATAGTCTGGAATAGGTAAATAAAAGGAAATCTGGAATTTGCATATTGAGATAAGCACTCTGGTAACTACATAAAAAAGGATTACTGGAGTGGATAAGAATAGTTTGACTGCTATTGGAAAGTGAAGACAGAAGAACTTTTCAACTAAAGGAGAGGGAAATATGTTGGAAAAGAGAGATAGATGAAACGTATTTGTAGGTGCAGTTTTCTGGAACTGGGAACCTTACGGACATGGGCAAACGGGGGAGAAAGAGTCATGAAGGATACTCCCAGTGTCTGCTCTGCAAACACCAAAAGAAGAAATTCACAAGAAAGCACAGCCTCAGGACAGGCAGAAGCACATAAGCACAGTCTTTAGAAACAGACATGTTAAGTTTATTTTGTTTTTGAAAATTGCAGTTGAAGATGTGCAATCACAAATAAAATTTGGAAGCCCAAGAGAGGAATATGAATTGAAACAAGATGAGCAAGCCAAGGAAAAACTCCCAGGGGAAAAGCAGATCTCAGCCTATTTATTACTTCATATTTCTCAAGACTGCTCCTCATATCCTCTTGAACCTATTTAGTCTGTGAGATTCAGCAGTTTTCCCCTGAGACAACTGTTCCAAGGTATTGATATATATGCTCTGGCACACCATCCCAACCAATCAGACCTTGAGTTGTAAAGGCAAGTCTGCCAGCTTGAGATTGGCAGAGGCAGGGATGGAATCATTTGTGTGACAATATAGGTTCAGACTTGAAATCCTGGCTACGTGAAATGGGGAAAAGAGTAAATTATAATAAACAGATGATTAGGAGGCAAAGCAGAATGGGATACCAAAAAAGAAAATGCATAAATTTTAATATCATTTGTTACCTGTAATCTTAGGAGAAGGTATAGAAAAAGACAACAATGTTTATAGAAACCCAGGACTGTGGTTTTCCAGTATGCAAGTAAACCAATAAGATGACATATTAAACACTCTGGTGATACTAATTGAAATGATGCCAGTGGCCCACAATAGGTAATGAGGTTAAATCAGAACAGGTGAGAAAAATGTCAAGCACTTCATGTTTCAATGTGACTGAAAATTAGATGTAAGGGAGGAGACCAAGATGGTAGAATAGGAGGATCCTGAGTTTACCACCCCCATGAACATATCGAACGTAAGTACATGTAGAGAAATTCTCACTGCAAACTGGAAACTGGAGAAGGACTCATATAACCAAGGCTGTAAAGAAAGATTAACATGGAGTCAGGTAGGAAAGGAAGTGAAGCAATCAGATCAGAACTCTTACCTCTAGGAGAAAGCACAGAAGAAGTGGGGTCACATGGTCTCAGAGATCCTCCCTGGAGACTGAGCAGTTGGAACCATGTAATGGGAAACCCAGTCCTGGGGTTTGACACTGGGAAGACGAGTCCTCTTAGCTGGCTTGGAAACCAGTGGGACTTACAGGAGGACTGTAAGAAACCTGGAATCCTCTCCTGAAGAGAATGCACATGCTTGATTACTCCCTGGAACAAGTAGGAGGAAGCAGAATGAAGCTTTCTGGGGTCAGGCCAGTTTCCTGTGACCACTTGAGTGCATGTCCAGATGTGCTGGACTCCTGCTCCATACTCTGTGGCTCCAGATCCCTATTAAGGCAAAGGTTCCTGTTGTTGAGGAGAGTGTAGTTGTGGGAAACAGAGCTTGCTCACACCTGGCAATGAATCGTGAAAGAGCGAGGATGACCATTGCAAGCACTGGCAGAGGTAGTGGGTAAGAAACTGTTTCAGGCTCTGACTAGCATGCCAGGACTGTCAGTGTGCACCCTGGCCCACAATAGGAGACAGTGCTGCTCCCCTCTGGGGGTGAAGGTGCTATAGAAAGGAGAGTGGAGACCATAATCTTAAAGGGAAAAGAACCAGCTAAGACTAGACCCTTGGGGCTGCGGCTCCAGCACTTTGGGACTCTCCCTTCCCCCTGCGCCTGCCTATGATGGGGCAGTAGCAGCCCCTGAGCACAGGAGACACTCATGCTCATACCTCACTTTGGCTTTAGCCCATCCATCTCCAGCTGTGCCTCCTACCAGGGTGACAGCTGCTAGCAAACCCTGGGGGCAAACATGACCTTAGCTTACTTCAGATCAGTTCTCCAATTAAAGTCACTGGGCATACACAGACTGCATAGGGATGTTCCCCCACAAGAAAACCCATACAAAACTGAGACAGGTAACTATAACCAAATTTAATAGAAAATGTTAGACAAAATGCGAAGACAGGAATTTGTTTCAAATGAAAGAAGAAAAAACCCTGAGAAAACACAGATACATGTTTACCAAATAGAGTTCAAAGCATTAATAATAAGAATGTTAAACAAACTTGGGAGGAAATGGATGAACAGTAAGAATTTTAACAAAGAATTAGAAAATATGTTAAAGAACCAGTCAGAGCTGAAGAACGCAGAATTTAAAATGAAAAACACACTAGAAGACATTAACAGTAGACTAACTCATTGGAAAATACCCTGATGCTGGGAGGGATTGGGGGCAGGAGTAGAAGGGGATGATGGAGGATGAGATGGCTGGATGGCATCACTGACTCGATGCACATGAGTTTGAGTGAACTCCGGGAGTTGGTGATGGACAGGGAGGCCTGGCGTGCTGCAATTCATGGGGTCACAAAGAGTCAGACACGACTGAGCGACTAAACTGAACTGAGGTGATATAGAAGAACACAAAGAAAATCTGGAAGATAGAATAGTGGAAATGACCCAACAAGAACAGGAGAAAAAAGAAATAATGACAACTTAAGGGACTTGTGGGATAACATCAAGCACACTAATATTTGTACTATGTATATGCTCAGTCACTCAGTTGTGTCCAACTCTTTGCAACCCCATGCACTGTAACCTGCCAGACTTCTCTGTCCATGGAACTTTCCAGGCAAGAATACTAGAGTGGGTAGCCATTTCCTACTACAGGCAATATTCCCAACCAAGGGGTAGAATCCACATCTGAGTCTCCTGCATTGGCAGGTGGATTCTCTACCACTGAGCCACTTGGGAAACCCAACATTTGTATTTGTATTATAGGAGCCCCTAAAAAGAAATAGAAAAGGGATGAAAATATACCTAATGAAATTAAGACTGAGAAATTCCCTAACTTCAAGAAGGCAATGATATCCAGGTACAGGAAGTACAGTTCCAGGTAAAGAAGGATTCTTTACCACTGAGTCACTTGGGAAGCCCAACATCTGTATTTGTATTATAGGGGCCCCTAAAAAGAAAGAGAAAAGGACTGAAAATATATCTAATGAAATTAAGGCTGAGAAATTCCCTAACTTCCAGAAAGCAATAGATATCCAGGTACAGAAGTACCTACAAAACCAGGTACTTGTAGTCCCAAGCAAGATGAACTTAGAGATCCACACCAAGACATCATAATTAAAACTGAAAATTGCAAATGTTAAACAGAAAATTCTGAATGCAGCAGGAGACAAATAGAGAGTCACATACAAACGATCCTTCCTAAGATTATCAGCTGATTTATCTGCAGAAACTTTGCAGGTCACAAGTGAGTGACATGATATATTTAAATTACTGAATGGGGGGGGACCCTACAATCTAGGATATTCTACTCAGCAAGATTATCATTCAGAATTGGAGATACAAGCAAAAACTAAAAGCACATCAATGCAAAACTGACCATAAAAGGAATAGTAAAGCATCTTTTTTCAAGTGGAAAAGAAAAGACTAGAACAAGAAGTAAGAAATTATAGGAAAAATCCCATTAGTAAAGCCAAGTATATAGCGAAGGCTGTGGATTACTTTAACAAAACAAAGGATAAAACTCAGACGATCATCTCAATAGATACAGAAAAAGCATTTGACAAAATTCAATATCAATTTATGATAAAAACTCTCCAAAAAGTGGGTATAGAGGAAACATATCTCAAAATAATAAAGATTATTTATGATAATCCATAGCTAAAATCAAACCCAATGGTGAAAAGCAGAAATATTTTCTTCTAAAGTCAAAAACAGAACAAGAATGCCCACTCTTACCACCTCTATGGATTCATGTCAATGTATGGCAAAACCAACCAAATATTGTAAAGTAATTAGCCCCCAATAAAAAAAAAAAAAAAACACAGAATTAAAAGTCCTAGCTACAGCAATCAGACCTAAAAAAAGAAGGAAAAGAAAGCAAATGCATCTAAATTGGAAAAGTAAAACTGTCACTATTTGCAGATGACTTGATACTATGTATAAGAAACCTTAAAGACTCCACATAAAGACTATTAGAACAAATGAACTCAGTAAAGCTATGCAACAATAAAAGTTTACTCATAATTAACATTAATAATGAACCATCAGATAAAGCAGAAAGCAATTACAATTTTAATCAAAAAGAATAAAATACCTAGGAATAAACTTAACCAGAAAGGAGAAAATTTATATTTTGAAAACTACAAAACATTGGTGAAAGAAAGTGAAGATACAAAAAATAAAAGGAAGTACATCCAATACTCTTGGATTGGAAGAATTGATACTATTAAAATGGCCATACTAAGAAAAGCAATCTACATATTTAATGCAATCCTTATCAAAATACCCACGACATTTTTCACACAGCTAGAACTAATAGTTTTTAAATAAGTATGGAGCCACAGGAGACCCCAAATAATCAAAGCAATCTTAACATATAGAAAAAAATCTGGAGGTGTCAAGCCCCTAGACTTCAGACTACACTACAAAGCAACAGTCATCAAAACAGTATGGTACTGGCCCCACAACAGATATATAGATCAAAGGAACAGAGAGCCCAGAAATAAATCCATGTACTTATTGGTGAATTAATCTAAGACAAATGAGACAAGAATATACAATATGGAAGACACACAACAAGTGGTATTGGGAAAACTGTATAGCTACATGTAAAATAATTTAATTAGAATATTTCCTCACACCACATAGAAAAACAAACTCATAATGGATTAAAGACCTAAATGTAAGGTCAGAAACCTTGAAAATTCATAAAAGAAAAAATAGAACATTCTTTGACATAAATTATAACAATTTTCTTGGTATATGTCTTCTCAGGCAGAGGAAACAAAAGCAAACAAATGAACCTAATTAAAAGTGTGCACAGTAAACAAATCATAAACAAAAAGACAACCTAGTGAATGGGAGAAAATAGTTGCTAATTATATACTCACTAAGTGATTAATATCCAAAATATATAAATACAACACAGAAATCATTATGAAAAAAAAACTGGATTTAAAAAAATAGGCAGAAGATCTAAACAGACGTTTTTCCAAAATAGACATACAGATAGCCAACAGGCACATGAAAAGATACTCAATATCATTAATCATCAGGGAAATGTAAATCAAAACTACAGTGAGATATCACCTCACACCTGTCAGAAAGTCTAGCTTCAAAAAGACCACAGATGACCAGTGTTGAGGATGTACAGAAAAGGTGATACTTGTATACTGTTGGTGAGAACATAAACTGGTAAAGCCAGTGTGGAAAACAGTATAGGGGTTCTTCAAAAAACTAAAAGTATAATCACCATATCATCAAGCAGTTCCACTCCTGGGTATATATCCAAAGAAAAATAGAAACATTAATTCAAAAAGATATATGTTCCTGGAACCAATCTCAAATAGATACTGAGAAAAAGATTGTATTAATATACTGCTATTTGCTTTTGGATTGTAAGTCTTAACAAAATGCTGTTATTTCTTCTCATATTTTTCCTACAATATTAACTCAGTCAAAAACCTTAAAAGATTTCATTGGCAGGAGTCTGATGTTTAATACACTCCTCAGTAAATGTCCATATTTAAAACATATTACCCACCTCCTAGAGTAATGAAAATAAAAACAAAAATAAATAAATGGGACCTAATTAAACTGAAAAGCTTTTGCACAGCAAAGGAAACCATAAATCAAATGAAAAGACAAAACTCTGAATGGGTGAAAATATTTGCAAATGAAGCAACTGACAAAGGATTAATCTCCAAAATATACAAGCAGCTTATAGAGTGCAATATTAAAAAAAAGAAAAAATCAAACCCCAAAATGGGCAGAAGACCTAAACAGACATTTCTCCAAAGAAGACATACAGATGGCCAACAAACACATGAAAAGATACACAAAGCCACTAATTATTAGGGAAATACAAATCAAAATTACAATGAGATATCATTTCACACTGCTCAGAATGGGCCATCATCAAAAAATTTACAAACAAATGCTGGAGAGGGTGTAGTATAAAGGGAACCTCCCTATACTGTTGAGGGGAATGTAAATTTATAGAGTCACTATGAAAAACAGTGTGTAGATTCCTTAAACAACTAAAAATAGAACTATCATATGACCCAGAAATCCCACTCCTGAGTATATACCCAGAGAAAACCATAATTCAAAAAGATATATGCACTTTAATATTCATAGCAGCACTATATACATTAGCCAGGACATGGAAGCAACGGATGGAGCTAGATGACCATCAACAAAAGAATGGATGATGATATGATACATATATACAATGGAATATTACTCAATTAAATTGAGTCATTTGTAGAGATGTGGATGGACCTAGGATTGTCATTACAGAGTGAAGCAAGTCAGAAAGAGAAAAACAAATATTGTGTATAACCCATATATGTGGAATCTAGCAAAATGGTACAGATGATCTTATTTGCAAAACAGATATAGAGACCCAAAGATAGAGAATATATGGATACCAAGAGGAAAAGAGGGATGAGGTGGGAGGAATTGAGATTGGGATTGACATATATACAATACTGATACTATGTATAAAATAGGTAACTAGTGAGAACTGGTAGCATAGGGAACTCTACTTAATGCACTGTGAAGACTTGAATGGAAAGAAAGTGCAAAAGGGAGGAGTATATGTGTGACTGACCCATTATGCTATACAGTAGAAACCAACACAACATTGCAAAGCAATTATACTACAATGAAATTTAATTTCAAAAATAAAAGCAATGGAGTGGAATCAAGAGTGACAATGGAGTGACTGACATAAGTGAATACTTAATAAAGTGCCTATGAAATGAATTTATGGGTCCTGCTTCAAATGACCTTGAGTATGAAATCATAAAACTCCAATGGGAAGTGTACCAGGAAACGAAATGGTGTAGTAAAACCAGCTCATGTCAGCTTGTTGTTGTCAGCTCAGTCTTGTCTGAGTATTTGTGATTCTATGGACTACAGAATGCCAGGCTTCCCTGTCCTTCACCATCTCGCGGAGCTTGCTTAAATTCATGACCATTGAGTTGGTGATGCCATGCAAACATCTCGTCCTCTGCTGACCTCAAATTTTCCTTTTGCCTTCAAATCTTCCCAGCAGCATGGTATTTCCCAAGGAGTCAGCTCTTCACATCAGGTGGCCAAAGGATTAGAGTTTCAGTATCAGTCCTTCCAATGAATATTCAGGGTTGGTTTCCTTTAGGATTGACTGGTTTGATCTTGCAGTCCAAAGGACTCTCAAGAGTTTTCTCCAGCACCACAGTTCAAAAGTGTCAGTTCTTCAGCACTCAGCCTTCTTCATGATCCAACTCTCACCTCCACACATGACTACTGGAAAAATCATAACTTTGACCATATGGATCTTTGTTGGCAAAGTGATGTCTTTGCATGCATATATGCTCATCATAGCTTTTCTTCCAAGAAGCAAGCATCTTTTAATTTCATGCTTGCAGTCTCCATTTGAGCGATTTTGGAGCCCTAGAAAATCTGTCATTGCTTCTACATTTCACCCATCTATTTGCCATAAAATGATGGGACCAGACGCCATGATCTTAGTTTTTTAAAAGTTTCCTAATTACATATTTTTGTAAATTCTGAGAGTTGTTTGTTAAACATGTGCTTATGCTTAGTTGTTCAGTCATGTCTGACTCTGAGACCTCATGGACTGTAGCTGCCAGGCTCCTCTGTCCATGGGGATTCTTCAGGGAAGAATACTGGAGTGGGTTGCCATGACCTCCTTCAGGGGATTTTCCCAACCCAGGGATCAAACCCAGGTCTCCCCAGGTAGAATTTTTGCCATCTAAGCCGCCAGGGAAGCCCTTGTTAAACATAATGATCATCAAATATTAGACTATAATTACTACCTTACAATTTAGGTAGCAATATCAAATTAGTAATATTAAAACCAAAGGTAATAAATGCTCAAAACATCTCATTTTCTAACATATTTTAACTTAACCATACTCTTGAGGTTATTTCCACTAATTATGTCTGTATAGTTGAAATATAACATAATGAGGGCTACTGTACATCCCTCTCCTAATACACATTGTTACATCATCCTGGTAGCTTGAAATTTGCTGTGATGGAGTTCTTACATCATGCGTGTGTGCTACATGTGTGCTAGTGTCTGACTCTTTGTGACCCCATGGACTATAGCCTATCAGGTTCCTCTTTCCACAGAATTCTCCAGGCAAGAACTGAAGGGGGTTGATATGCCCTCCTCCAAGGGATCTTCCCAACCCAGGAACTGAACTCATATCTCTTTTGTTCCATGCATTGACAGGCCAGTTCTTTACCACTAGGGCCACCTGGGAAGACCTCTTACACCACTGCTGTTGTTCAGTGGCTAAGTTGTAACTGACTCTTTGCGACCCCATGGACAGCAGCATGTCAGGCTTTTCTGTCCATCATATTCTCCCAGAGTTTCTTCAAACTCATGTCCATTAAGTCAGTGATGTCATCCAACCATCTCATCCTCTGTCTCCCCTTCTCCTCCTGCCCTCAATCTTTCCCAGCATCAGGGTCTTTTCCAATGAACCAGCTCTTTGCATCAGGTGGCCTAAGTATTGGAGCTTCCTCACCAGTCCTTCCAATGAATATTCAGGGTTGATTTCCTTAAGGACTGACTGGTTTGATCTCCTTGCTCTCCCAGGGATTCTCAAGAGTCTTTCCCAGCACCACAGTTCAAAGCTTTAATTGTGTGCTCAGCCTTCTTTATGGCCCAACTGTCACATCCATACATGACTACTGGAAAAACCATAGCTCTTACTATAGGGACCTTTGTCAGCAAAGTGATGCCTCTGCTTTTTAAAACACTGCCTAGGTTATGTCTTACACCATAGAAACTGGTAAATGCTAACAGATAAAGCCTTGATTTACTGTTATATCAACTGTCTAGACAAACTCTTCCCCACTTATTGCCTATTTTTGTAAATAAATTCTTACTGGAATACTGCCAGTACTCAGTGGTAATGTCTGTGGCTCCACTATAACAAGAGTTGAGTAATTACCACAAAAACTGTGATCCTAAATCTGAAATATTTACTATCTGGACTTCTAAGACAAAGTTTACCAAATCATGGTTTAGACTTAAGGAAACTGTAGAGAAAATAATTCAGGTTAAACTTAAATGTGTGTCATGTCCATTAACACTTTATTGTGAGTTGCATAAGGTAAAATTTGAGAAAATATTCTCATGGTATTTTAAACCACTATCTGATTCAGCAAAGAAGTCACTCATGTCATTGAAAAATGAGCATGATTCTAACATATGCCTTCATTGTTTCACTTTTACCCTACCTATCTATTCAAATGAAAGTATCAACCAACATTCATGTCAAATTTACATCTATTTGCAACCATTAGTTGGTTGTCAAACTAATGGAGTACAGCAAAAAATCTTGAAAATATTGTGTCAATGCACTGGGTATATAGAATTTTTAATAAATAATATCATGTATTATTTGTAAACAGTATGTTCCACATTATATTACTGAAAATATTAATAACTCATGTGTATATACACACATCTTTTTTCAGACTGCACATTGTTAAATATTCATCAGCACACCATTGAGTAATTTGAAGATATTAAAGATGAAGGAAGGTAATCTATAATAGAACAGGGTTCCTAAAGGGCACCATGATTTTATTGCTGTGGAAGATCAGCAGCATAGCCATGAAGCTTGGTAAGAATCACTGAACAGCATGGGAATTAAATAACAAAAAATTTAGATGCTCAAAACACGGAAATTTGTTTTCTCAAAGAAGTTGATCACTGCATTGGGAGACACAGATGGCTTTGACTGGTCCTGACTCTCTAAGGGGAATCTGGGCATAAATTGTTTTGGTGTCAGAAAAAGCTAAGGTCCTTTGAGAACCCTATAATGCCTATAGTAGGCCTGCAATAGCAGGCAACCTGAACTCGGGAGTTCCAAGCTGAACTTTAATGAATGCTTCAAATAATCTTCACATAATTGAAAACCCAAGACCCTCAGTGTGTGCTGGAAGCAAGGGAAGCCTGGGTATCTGTTGTACAGAAAATATTTCAGTCCATTATTCAGCACTGTGTAAGGATTCTAGCTACTATTACCATTGCTCCCAGACTATTTCACATAGTTTCAAATTTCTATATTCCAAGCCTTTATCTACAAAGGATTACTATTATTCACTCCTATCTCCTAAGGCAGTCGTATATCTAAATGAGAAATACAGTGACTGTAAGACACTTGGATGAAAGCCACAAGGTTCAGTTCAAAGCACTCCAGCCAGCCAAAGTACTCAGTACCTTTGCCTGACAATAAAATATAGAAAGCCTTTTAACTAAAGCCTACCTTCCTGTAGCTAATTGTGGGAAGTTAGTCACCATTTCCCAGCCAAATATTAAGATTTAGGCAAATAAAAATCTAGCTTACACATAAGAAATTTATTATATGTATCAAAAACATAGATTTTCCAGGAATTTAGTACTGTGTGATAGACTAATTGCAATTTTTAAACAAAGGCATGGGGCAGGTCAACACATGCACTCAGGTTCACCCAGAGATTAGAGAGGTTACTACACTGACCTCTATAACACGGTGAAAGCTTTATTGCTCCTGGCATTCTGATCATGATTGCCATGATTTTTCTGTGAAAGTAGGGTATGAGCTTATGCAAGCAGGCATAATGTTCTAACCACATGTACAACTACTCCCATGTCCACCACTCACTCCACAAACGTTCCGACTGCCAGCTATTTCCAGTAGCTGTGAGTGAAAGCTTCCTAATTATGTTGCCTAATTGCCAAAGAAAGAAAGACTTTTCTCAAAGGAGGAAAAAAAAAAACTAGCAAAATTATTAAAAGAATATCAGTGGGTATTTATTAAAATGGAAGTTCAGATGATAATCTCAGAGACATCTAAAGAGGCTTCCAGAAAACAAGACACAAGAGACAAAATTATCAACCTCGCAGATAGCTGTTCAAATGTTGATCAGAGATAGTATGCTACAAGGGAATGAGTAAAAATGTGGAAAGTTTATCAAACTTCTATAAAAGGGTCTTGAAATGACCACCTTCATGTAGCCACATCCCATGGAAAGCATTTGAAAAATTAACGAGGCCCTAAACCACCAGATGGAACTCTCTCTTCCAAGAACCAAAGTATTCCCTTTTAAACTTCAGATGTAGCTATGTCAGTGTGCAGGTGTGTATATTAGGGAAAGATTAAGCTTAATGATGAAAGCTCAGAACCATGAGACAGCCCTGACACTCTGTTATCAAACCATCTCTCTCCAGATCTGGAGTTGACGTTTTTCTCTTGTGACAAAGATTGGGTTCTTTGATTAGACTGACAAAATCAGAATAAATCACCTCACTAGGAAGATGAGGTAGGCAGAGGAAAGCTTATGCTTCAGTGTCTCGGAGATAACAGCTGCCAATAAGCAAAATGTTCTTTTGCTGCCTTTTTACCCTTCAAGTTTTAAAACAAAGTCAAGACGTTAGTGGTCATATAATTTTTAAAGAAGCATCAGCGTTCATTTATCTTCTGTTTAGCTGGCAGTCACTTTTCCATGGCGGGGGCAGTTGTGTACAGTGTCAGTACAGAGACTCCCCATCTGCCTCCCAGGTCATCAGATATCTTTTGTCCCCAAGGCAGCAGAAGTAGATCTCTTCTATGTCTCTCGAGAAGGACAAATGAAACAAGCAAGTAGAAACCCAGCCTAATTAAAGCCCATGGCTGTGCACGAAATGCATTTGGAACAAAACTTTTTTTTCATTTTCAATACTCCTGAATCTGTCTCCTCAGAGTCTTATCTACCCACTTCAATACAGTGTGTTAAGGGCATTACAAATGGTCTCA
Source organism: Moschus berezovskii (assembly GCF_049115385.1). NCBI lineage: Eukaryota > Metazoa > Chordata > Mammalia > Artiodactyla > Moschidae > Moschus > Moschus berezovskii. Next base: position 61,888,488 of record NC_142477.1, read on the forward strand.
GGAGGTGTTTGCAGAAGTTGTCACCTCCAAAAACATTTTCATCACACCAACCTTGAGAGCATATGGATGGGCAGCAGCCCTCTGTGGTTCCTGCATGCCCACCAGCTACAAGGCCAGGGCATCCCCACAGTAGCCTGTTATCCCTGACAAGGCCCTGTCTGCAACACCTACAGGGAGGGGAGTCTCCCCGTCACTACAGACCTCAGTACAAGTGTTATATTCAGGAGCCAGTCTATACAACTACCCCATGCTGGCCATTTGTCAGCCCTCATGCTAAGTTGCTTCAGTCTGACTCTTTGTGAGCCTATGGACTGTAGCCAGGCTCCTCTGTCCATGGGATTCTCCAGGCAAGAATACTGAAGTGGGTTGCCATTTCCTCCTCCAAGGGATCTTCCTGACCCAGGGATTGAACCCGAGTGTCTATGTCTCCTGCATTGGCAGGCATATTCCTTACCGCTAATGCCACTTGGGAAGCAACAACCTCATGGTGACTATCTGTTAGCCCTCAGTAGAATAAAAAGGATGACTTTGAACATGAAGCACTTCATTGGGAATTTTCTCCTCAAATACCAAAGGCATTATTTTCTTAGAGAGTCCACATGAATGAAATAATGGCCACATACCAGTATCTCAACTCAACTTCTTATCCTGCAGATACAGGTTTTTATGTTGGAAAGATTTTAAATATACACACAGGACCCTGCCTATGGAAAAACTGCTTTAATTAAACAACAAAACTATATACTGGCTCCAAATCAACCTATTACCATAGATTGCCTCCTTTCTGAGGAGTATATCGGAGATGATAACAGGTAGCAACATACCCTCAAGTACCTGAGAAAGTTTTTCTACAGGACTTGGATGGCCAGTACTTATTTTCTTTCAAGAATATCTAGCCCCAACAGAATGGCATTGTGCCCACCAAGCATGTGGACCAAATACTCAGAAGACGTAACAAAGGTAAACATTCAGAAGAGGCACCACACTAGGATCTTGTTTCAAAAAGGCAGTACTGGCATTACCTTCTTTGGTGGATACCTGCAGTTGTTATATTAGAAATCAAGAGTGACTCCCATGTTTCCTTCCAAAGTACTATCTATATCTCAGATATGACTCAGATAAGCAAATGATGGTCTGTCATCTGCAAAGCCAGGGTTTCCCAGGAAATGAAGCAGCCATAGCTGTTGCTAAGAGATAGGTGACTCCATCTTCCTGGCATAATAGGGGGTTCAGAGTGCTACTTCAAGGAACTGCTTTCACCTAACAGTAATAGGACACCTTTGTGAGAACAGGGTTCAATCTCCCAGGGGGAGCTGGTTTGAGCTGCAGTAAAGAGAAGATGATCCCAGAAGCAACTTTGAAGAAATCAAGGTACACTTCTCCTTGCTTCACTCCCATGTCATCATGTCTGCCATTCTTGCCCAATTATCAATTATGGACTCTGTCAGTGCTGGGATTCCGACAGCAAAGAGGGCTTTTTCCTATTATTTGCCTGCCATTAGCAATCCTCCCATCTCAGTTGACTGTGGAATGGGTTTACGGCATCATTAACAGTGTAACATAGCTGACAAGAACACATATTAGTGTGGTTGTGACGCTAACACCAGGAAAAGAAAAAAATTCCACGTCATGAATTACAATGTGTTATCTTGGCTGGGCTATGGTGCCCAGTCATTTGATCAAACATTAGATATTTCTGTGAAGGTAATTGTGGACATAACTAACATTTATAATCATTTGACTTTTAGTTAAAGCAAATTATTGTACATAATGGATGGGCCTCATCCAATCAGTTGAAGACATGAAGAGGAAAGACAGAGTCTTCCTAAAGAAAAAGCAATTCTGACTCAACACTGCAGCATAAAAGCACTGTCTTATGTCCCAGCCAGCTGGCCCACCTGGAGATTTTAGACTCAAGACTATAATAGCAACTCTTCCTAAATTTCTAGCCTACTGTCCAGCCCTACAAATTTCACACATAATAGCTCCTACCATGTCATAATAATTAGTGTTTAATACCAGTTAATGATGCTCCTGGAGAAGGAAATGGTAACCCACTCCAGTATTCTTGCCTGGAGAATCCCATGGACGGAGCAGCCTGGTAGGCTACAGTCCACGGGGTCGCAAAGAGTCGGACACGACTGAGCGACTGAATGGACAGAACGGAATGATAGTAGTCAATATAAGTAATTAACTAATATTAATAATTATCAAGTGTTATCTAATATATAGATATTTACAGGTATAGATATGTATAGATATATACATAGAGAAATTAAAAGGTCTCTTTTTCTCTCTCTTCTATATATTTAGATAGATATATCCCAGGTGGTGCTAGTGGTAAAGAACCCACCTGCCAATGCAGGCGATGTAAGAGACATGGGTTCAATCCCTGGGTCAGGAAGATCCCCTGGAGGAGGGCACAGCAACCCACTCCAATATTCTTGCCTGGAGAATTCCATGGACAGAGGATTCTGGTGGTCTATGGTCCATAGGGTTGTAAAGAGTTAGACATGACTGAAGCAACTGAGCACACATATACAGCACACGTAGATACAGGTAGCTGGCAGGGGAGGGAGGGAGGGAGAGGGAGACAGAGTTGTCTGGAGAAGCAGAATCAATAGAATAGCTGTAACTAATATAGATGGGATCATACAGATTCCTGTCTTGTTACACAAATCTGTCTTAATAGCAATGGTTTTACAGGAACATTATAAAGTGCCTAGCACAGTATTTATGTTTGACATAGCCTAGCTAAGTGAAGTTAAAACAAATATTTCTTTTATAAATAAACAGATTCAGAGAGTTTAAGTAATTTGCTCAAGGACATTCAAATTAAATGGATCTAAGTGATTTTAAAGCTTACGCTCTCTAAAACACTAACCTCCCTTAAAGTCTGAAACACCTGCGTTCTCAATGAACATCTTTCTCACTTAAAAGATTGTGGAAATATTAAGCTTACAGAGATGTAAGAAAAATAATCCGTCATTGTAAAGCATTTTAACATGCAGCGCACAATGGAAAGAATCGACATAAATAAAAGAATCATCCCATCTCATTGCAACCCAAATTTATTCCAGGCATCTGTATTGAGACAACATTTTCTTTTGATTATAATAGAGCTCATCGTTAACATTAAAATCATGGCTCTTCAGTGTTAAAACATTCATCATCTGTACAGTTACAATGAAATCAGAGTCACTGCATTTAAAAAATACACTTAGAAGTTAATCTCTGAAAATAATATACCACAGACAAAGGTTATATCAACAATATCAACCATCTACTGACAACATTTAAGACAAACCATCAAAGACAAAGTTTGCAATGTAGAGGTTAATTTGTCAGCTTAAAAGGCCAGGATGCTCTGAAACAGGGCTTCTTACTTTCGCCTTCTCTTTTTCTAAAATACTTCTATTAGAAAATACCATTTTTAGCATAGAAGTGAGGGCATAGTTTTAAGGGATGTGCTAACACCTATTGGCTATGTGAATTTAGAAATTTAGGAATCTGTGAATTTAGGTCGCGGAGTTGGATGTGACTGACTGAACTGAACTGATGTGAATTTAGGAATAATTATTTAACTTCTCTATAGTGCTCTTCCTTACAAAATGAGCATTAAATAGTCCCTATCTCAGGGATTGCAGTGAGTTAAACAAGATGATGTATGTAAATGACTGAACTCATGTCTGACAAAGGAACTAGTCAGTAAATATTAACTTTTACTAATTCTGGACATCTATTTAATACATACTATAAACAAAGCATATTTATTAATTCACTTCTATTCATAATTTTGAGGTTTATAAAACTTTATTCCCATTTTCCTGACAGTAATGCTAATACACATGGAAGTTAATTGACCTCCCAAGGTCAAACAGCTAGTAAATGGCAAGTGAAATGTGGATTCCATCAGTCTGACAAGAGAGTCTACCCTCCTCTACCTTCAAGGTGTTAGCCTGACTCGTTCTCTATTCAGTACCCAACACAAATCCATGAATGTTGTGCAGACTCAATCTATTGCACTAACAATGTATGTTTTCTCAGCTTCAGGCTGGCAAACTACCGCTAAAAAGCAAACCACAGGGATAAAGCTTTCCATCATCATCATATGCCAGCCGTGCCTGCTGACTCTCAAGAATATAGAAGGCAAATGATTTAACCACGAAGTGTCACACTGCCATAGGTATTTAGTATGATCCAAATTCTAAGATTTTCTCCTGTATTTAGAAGCCATGGAAACAGGAGTCACAGGTTGTGTTCAAGGGGAGATCATTTTAAGGGACTAATTAGCCTGAGATTCTGTCCCCTTTTAACTGTGCAGTGGTTTGGACCACATCTACCCTGCTTCAAAAGAGTGTGCTCTGCTCTTGGTTGTGACTTACGTGAACTTCAAACTTTAGTTTTCTTATCTGTAAAGTGAATATAATAAAATATACCATGACTATTTTATAAGGTTATCTCAAGGCTCAGATGAAAACATTTATGTTTTGGAAAGTAGCTGTTCTACAGTTGTGACATGCCACACAATCAAAGCAATTTTATTCATGGGATAAAATATTAAACTGAAAGTTTAGTCTAGTCTAGTCTAGAGACATTCCAGATGATAATACCCTAGATCACCTCTCTCTCACTCCAGACACATATTTTTACAGATGCAAATATGAAGTTTAAAAGAGGGTGAAATGCAAAGCTAGTTAGTGGTAGAGCTACCACCAGAATGAAAAATTGAGTCACAGCCCTTGAATCCAACTAATTTAAGTATTAAATATTTAAGAAAGCTAATTTCCTTCCAAGATATCAAAAGAAAACCACCTAAAGTGACTTTTCATCCCGTGTGTGTGTGTGTGTGTGTGTGTGTGTGTGTGTATGTGCGCGCGCGCACACGCACTTACTTGCTCAGTCGTGTCTGACTCTCTGCGACCCCATGGATAGTAGCCCACCTGGCTCCTCTGTTCATGGAATTTTCCAGGCAAGAATACTGGAGTGGGTTGCCATTTCCTCCTCCCAGGGATCTTCCAACATGGGGATCAAACCCACATCTCTTATGTCTCCTGAACTGACAGGCAGATTCTTTACCACTAGTGCCACCTGAGAAGCCCTTTCACCCCTTGTGCTGTGTTTAGTCACTTAGCCATGTCTGACTCTTCGAAATCCCGTGGACTATAGCCTGCCAGGCTCCTCTGTCCAAGGGATTCTCCAAGCAAGAATACTGCAGTGGGTTGCCATGCCCTTCTCCATGGAATCTTCTCAAACCGGAGATTGAACCCGGGTCTCCCATATTGCAGGTGGATTCTTTTACTGGCTGAACCCCCATTCCTTCCCCTCCACTTAATAGAAAGCTAACTAACTATACTACTTCCTTGGTGGCTCAGTTGGTAAAGAATTTGCCTACAATGCAGGAGACCGGGGTTCAATCCCTGTGTCAGGAAGATCCGCTGGAGAAGGGAATGGCAACCTGCTCTAGTATTCTTGCCTGGAGAATTCCATGGACAGAGGACCCTGGGGATGAGGGAAATGGCAACCCACTCCAGTGTTCTTGCCTGGGGAACTGCTATCTATAACAAGGAGTTCCTTTTAATAAAAATTATCAGGAAAGTGTTACTTCAGAAATCTAAGGGGAACCATGGATGACTTTGGGAAAACAAGGCAATGCATGGCTATGGAGGGCCCTTGTGTGTTGATCATGTATCCTTTAACACTATGAAAAGAACAGGCACTCATTCCAGGTCTCATGAAATATTTCAGAGATCACTACTGTCATTAAACACTTCAACAAGTAGCATTAGATGATAAAGAAATTGCTGTCCAGAAATTATGCTGACGTTATAGCAGTAGGTAAAAATGAAGTGTTATTTAAGCATTGGTATTTAATATCCAATTGCAGTTACCTAGAGACTGAGAGACTTCACTTTCACTTTTCACTTTCACACATTGGAGAAGGAAATGGCAATCAACTCCAGTGTTCTTGCCTGGAGAATCCCAGGGACAGGGGAGCCTGGTAGGCTGCCGTCTATGGGGTCACACAGAGTCGGACACGACTGAAGTGACTCAGCAGCAGCAGCAGAGAACGCTAAAGAAGCCAGTGTATTTGAGATCATTTTTTTTTCAAATCCATCCAAACTCTATTCTTCAAACTGACATGAAAGTTTACATGAAAAGCATGAGTACTAACGGTAAAATGCACAAGTTGGTAAAAGGCTCTATTAAACTGATAAATGATGGTAAATGCTTCTACTTCCTACCTGATCACTGTGAGGGGAGGAAGGCAAGATGTCAGCAACCTGCAGGACCAGTTCTTGAGCACCATGCAGTGATGGATGACTAAAACTGCTATTGTTTTCCTTATATCACCTGCATGTGTATTTCTATCCTCGTAAATTCTGAAGCTTAGACTGTGAACTATTCTCAAATTCTTACCAAGTATCAATTACAATAATCACAGTTACACACACGAAGCATCTGCATTGTGGAATGAAGCTCTGATGGGAACAATGACGTCACTGGAGGCACGCTGTCCAAACTCCTGAGCTATTCAAACAACATAGTCAGTGTAAGGGCAGTCCTACATGTAGCACATAGGCATTTCTACTAGTCTGTAATCCATCAGGGTTAATCCAGTGTCTTTTATGTGCTCAGTCTGTGTGACAAGCTGTGTGTTAGGGCTTCTGAACCCTAGTGGTTCAGATGGTAAAGAATTCACCTGTAATGCAGGAGACCCAGGTTTGATCCCTGGGTCAGAAGATCCCCTGGAGAAAGAAATGGCTACTGACTCCATTATTCTTACCTGGAGAATTCCATGGACAGAGGAGCCTGTAAGTCCATGGAGTTGCAAAGAGTCAGACATGACTGAGCGACTAACGCTTTTACTTATTTTTTTCACACCTGTGTTAGGTAGATGAATTTCCAACTTACTAGCAAGAGGACCAATTTTTTCCACTCTCATAAGCCTTATGGTGATTAAAAACACTTCTCCAAATATTTTCCTATTCCCTTCTTATACCACATACTCATACCCTACCCACAATCTCACTCCTGATAGCTGGAGAGAAAAATGCTAATGTATATTTTCAAATTCACCTGTAGTCTCAATAATTGTGCCAAATGCTTTGCATATATTTTGTCTATTCTTTACAAAATGTCTCATGGTGATTAAAATTAAGTGAAAAGTGTCAGTCATTGAGTCATGTCCAACTCTTTGCAATCCCATGGACTGTAGACCTCCAGGCCCCTCTGTCCATGGGATTTTTCAGGCAAGAATACTAGAGTGGGTTGCCATTTCCTTCTCCAGCAGATCTTCCTGACTCAGGGATCAAACCCAGTTCTTCTGCATTGCAGGCAGATTCTTTATCATCTAAGCCATCAGGGAAGACCCCTTACAATTAGCTTAGGTGTAAAATTGAGGATATATGATGAAACAAGTGGGAATCGCTTGCTCAGAAGCCACAGCTGGAAAACTTTGAAGCCTCAATTCCAAGCCAGTACTAGTAATAGTTAGGGTGGTGAGGTGAGGAAGTGTGTGTGTGTGCAAGGGCTTCATAGCCAACAAGGAGTCTAGATATAGGGGAATCCATAACATTTAGGAAAGAAGACAGCGTTTGTGTGTAAGTGTTAACAGTCACAGCTGCTAGGTTGTGAAGTCAAGCTAGCTGCTTGTCATCTCTTGAAAATCACAGACACTGCTGGGACAGTTATAACAACATCTCTGCAGCGACTAAGCCAGGCTGAGCTAACAGGAGATAGGATAATATAGGTCAACCTGAACTGTTTCTGATTCACAGGTATGGAAAATGAGAGGATAAATGGAAATTTGAAAACCCCATCAAATAATAAGATTCGTTATTTGCTTGGAAAAGAGATCAATTTTCCTTTATCAACCGTTCCCTCCAAGAATATGTTTAATAAACATTTCCATCAGGATTATAGACAAATAAAGCTTTGTTTAAAATATGTAAACAAAATCATTTTTCTGAGATGATCAATAATGCTTGCAAGAGGTAAAATACGGAGGGTCTTTAGCCTATGGGGGCTTCCCTCATAGCTCAGTTGGTAAAGAATCTGCCTGCAATGTAGGAGACTCCAGTTCGATTCCTGGGCTGGGAAGATCCGCTGGAGAAGGGATAGGCTACCCACTGCAGTATTCCTGGGCTTCCCTTGTGGCTCAGCTGGTAAGGAATCCAGGAGACAGGGGTTTGATCCCTGGATTGGGAAGATCCCCTGGAGAAGGGAAAGGCTACCCCCTCCAGTATTCTGGCCTGGAGAATTCCATGGACTGTATAGTCCATGGGGCCCCATAGAGCTGGACACAACTGAATGACTTTCACTTTCACACTTTAGCCTATAGTATTTTTGCCATAATTCTCTGGTCCTGTTACCTACTAATGCCAGTAGCCAGGGATGACCCCAAAGATTTCACACTATGAAATAGTACTTAAACTTTGTGCTGTGAGTCAAGACTGAATTTTAATTCAAACTCTTATTTCTTATTTGGCCTTAATAGTGAGATAAAAATGATGTAAGTGTCTTGCAAACTGTAAACTAAAACCTGTATTGTTACTTAAAAAAAAATAATTTGTTAAAGAAGGAACATCTCGAATAAACATGGCATTTTCAAAACAGCTTTTTTTGAGTATTGGAAACACTAGGACGTTTCTGCACAATTAATGTGTTTGGATTGAAACATTGATAGAAAAGTAAAAATATATTCTTTCTCATAAACCACGTTTGAAATCTTGCACCATGCATCAAGACTTATTAAATACATAACATATGTACATCTTACTTAATCATCATTACATAAGATACTGAGGAGCTATTACCTTCCCAGTTTTTACTAAGGAAACAATTTCAGAGTGGTAAAATTGTTCAGAATCTCATAATAACTGGTTAAGCCAACACTCAAATCCACGATATGATCCCAAGTCATACATTCTTCACAAACCATATTTTATACTTAAAAGTGTAGATAACTATTATAAACAGGAGTAAGAGAAAAGATAAATAAACCAGAAATCTAGTCATTTATTAAAGCATTTCTTCAGACATTGGAGAAAAAGAAATGTTGAATCATTAAGAATTTCACGTTCTAACCAAGCCAAAAATGTAAGTGGAAAATTACTTGGGTAAAATTATCTCAGTTAGATGGGAAAATGTATTGCAATAGAGTTTTTATAACCAAGTTTATCTCTAAAAATGGCTGGATATATAATAGGCTGTTTATCAAAAATCAAATGAGCTGAAGTGTGGAAAGGAGATTCAAAACATGTTGAACTTCACAATTTTGAAAACCGTATTCAAAAGAAATAATATTTCTTATACAGTATGCATTATATCCTAGGAAGTCTTCACCATACTAGAAACATTAAATTATCAGAGGTTTCTTGAAGCAAATGTCTTAGTTAGTTCTGTATTCACACATGGACATAACAGAACACCGTGTTCTTCTTGAAGGTCTATTGTATAGAGTACAAAGCTGGATGAGCTCTGATTCTGCTACCAATCTTTACCAATCTTAATTTATTATAATTTAAAAGAGAATGAAACAAAACGTGAGACTCATCCAATTTCTGATTGGATTTTTCAGGAGTGCTACATATTAAATGCCAAATCACTAAATAGCCCTAGAGATTAAATAGCCCTGGACTTATCACTAGCTTACCTACAATGCCCATTTTTATCTTATTGATTAGGTTGTAACAAAGAGTATTAAAGGAAATAAGTAGTTTAATAATATCATACAGTAAGATTTCTTTCAACAAAATTAAATTTTATGTATTTTTCTGAAGTATAGTCAATTTAGAAGTGTAAGGAAATTCAGATAAGCAGAAGCACGGGTTCCAGATTAGGTCCTGATAATGACATTACCATACATTACCATCTACTGTGGCGGTTTATGGAGCCCAGAAACATTTGCTATTGAGTTTGTTGATCAGAAAATAACTGTCAACAATTTTTCTAGTAGCAAGGTCTCAGCTTCATTCTCCATTGATTGGACATAAGATCTCTTATTCCATTGCCACAGTAACTAATTCAATTAAACCAAATGTTAGTTTTTCAACACAAATCTCATGCATACTTGAAAAAATTCTCAGGTCTAAGATTAATCACTGAATGATTTAAGCTAATTAGCATATATTCTGACTAGGTTAATTGGTTCAGGGAGAGGGAGTTGCCCCACTTGAAGCTAATTAGATACAGGCTCAGAACTTCTACTTGACTGTTAGGGGAAATGAACATGAAAGAATGGGATATCTGAAGCTACCATGGACATCGTTGGGACCACAGAAGAAGGTCCACTCAATAAAGTTAACACAATAAGATGGAGAATGAGATGAGATTGATAGAACCAAGTTCTGGCGACAGGATTTGAGCCCCTACCTTCCCTAAGATAGGCCTTCCCTGAGTTTCCCTAATACTTAAGCCAATAAAAAACCTTTTTCTTAAACCAATTGGGGTTAGGTTTTCTGTTAGTTGTCACCAATATCTTTATCATACTTACAAAATCTTTAGAAGGAAAGAACACTAAGTACAGGGAGACAACTAGGGAATTGTGAGCTGAAATAGAGTAATTCTTGTGATAAATTAGCAGGAGAGTCCGTCTATTGAAAGTATGATAAAGACAGTAGGGAAAGTGTTTGAACTTATAACATCCACTGAGATATAACTAGGCAGATTGCTGTAGGACTAAAGATTTGTAGGAAAAGGGAGTTAGTAACGGGAAAGAGAATAAAACATAGAAAATTAACTAAACTGAAGGACCAGAAGATCTAGTAAAGAAAAGGAAATTGAGGGAAAAGTTGATAAATTGGCAGCTGGATGACTTGACTGCCTGCCAAAGCAGGATATGCAGGTTCAATCCCTGGGTCTGGAAGATCCCCTGGAATAGAAAATGGCAATCCACTCCAGTATTCTTTGCCTTGAAAAGTCCACGGACAGAGGAGCCTGGCGAATTACAGTCCATGGGGTCACAAAGAGTCGGATGCAGCTGAACACGCACATGCACACACATGCTCTGAAGGAGATGACTTGATTGAAAGTTGTACATTGAGAATCAGAGTGAGAAGAGTAGGATGATAGTTGGTGTTCCAGTAAAAAACATACAGAACTCTCATATTGAGTAATTATGGAAGAATTTAATACAACAACTATTCACACATGTGCGTAAGGGCAGGATGTACAGAAACCATGGAAATAATTCCCTGAGCATGACAGTGGCAGAACAGGTAGATCATGCCTAAACTTGAAGGGGTAGGTGGCAGGAGGCCTTTCTAGACATAGGGAGGATAACTCTTGCTATCGTATTGAAAGGGCCTCTTGATAGCAACTCCACATGGAGGGTGCAGGAAGACTAAGTCTCCTGACTAGATTCTTCCTCTCTTTGATCTGCATTCTCTATTGACTGAAACAAATTAAAAACTAGAGAGCAAGGGAGCCCACTGATGGAGTCTTAGCAGATCTGTCTCTTGGGGCACAGACAAGGGTAGAGCAGATTGGATGCAACAGAATGAATGTTTGTATCCCCACCAAAATTAAAATGTTGAAGCCATATCCCCAAAGATGGTGGTATTAAGAGGTAAAAATTTGGGGAGATGCTTAAGCCATGAAGATGGAGCCCTTATGAATGGAACTAGTGCTCTTCTCCACAGAGCTTCCTAGATTTTTCCCCTATGTGAAGACACAGTGAACCAGGTAACAGACTCTGAGACACCAAATCTTCTGTTGACTGTAAGCAACACATTTCTATTGTTTGCAGTATTTTATTATGACAGCCTGAATGGAATGAGTCACTGGATGATAGATTCAAAGGGAAAATTCAGATTCTTCAAATCGAGGTTTAAGATGTAGAAACAGGGCAGTTTTTAAGGATTCAGAAATTCTGTACATAGTTTGGGATAGAAGACTAAGGTGGGATAGACTAAACAATAACCACTGCAGTCAGAGAGGCCTGAGTACTGTTAGACTTGAGGACTGTGGGCACTCAAGTCACCAAAGATGATGATGGTACTCAAGCAGAGAACCCTCAAAACCCTCTCAGAATGTGGGCAAATAATAGGAGACCAGAAGCAATTAGCAGGGAAGAAGGGGAGCCCAAAGAAGTTGTTTTATATAATGGATGACGAGGATCAGTGGGGGTCTGCTCCTTCTCCCATCTGGCCCTTGTAGGAGAATATGAAGATGAACAGTTTTCCTTGAGAATCTCAATGCAGGTCTGTTCTCGTGAGGTAGCAGCTTCTAGGGATGGCAATAGGAGAGGGAGTTCAGAGCTATGATACTGTTTTAAATTAAACAGCAACACCTAAGATCTTTTGCATTGCAGCCTGGAGTGCAACACAGCTGAAGGACATTACATCTCTCGGAACTACTGTTTAGAAAATTAACTTACAAAGATAGATCTTTGGGATAGAAAATAAATGGTACATGAAATATCTGAGAAACTGTTGAGACTGACAACAAAATCCAAATAACATAGGCAGAACACTTTCTGACATAAATCACAGCAAGATCCTCTATGACCCACCACCCAGAGTAATGGAAATAAAAGCAAAAATAAACAAATGGGACCTAATTAAACTTAAAAGCTTTTGCACAACAAAGGAAACGAAAAGCAAGGTGAAAAGGCAGCCTTCAGGATGGGAGAAAATAACAGCAAATGAAACAAGTGAAAAAGAATTAATCTCCTAAATACACAAACAGTTCATGCAGCTCAATACCAGAAAAATAAATGACCCAATCAAAAATTGGGCCAAAGAACTAAATAGACATTTCTCCAAAAAAAGACATACAGATGGCTAACAAACACATGAAAAGATGCTCAACATCAGTCATTATCAAAGAAATGCAAACCAAAACCACAATGAGGGACCATCTCACATTGGTCAGATGGCTGCCATCAAAAAGTCTACAAACTTAAATACTGGAGAGGGTATAGATAAAAGGAAACCCTCTTACACTGTTGGTGGGAATGCAAACTAATACAGTCACTATGGATAACAGTGTGGAGAGTCTTTAAAAAAACTGGAAATAGAACTGCCATATGACCCAGCAATCCCACTTGTTGGGCATACACACCGAGGAAACCAGAATTGAAAGAGACATGTGTTCCCCAATGTTCATTGCAACACTGTTTACAATAGCCAGGACACGGAAGCAACCTAGATGTCCATCAGCAGACAAATGAATAAAGAAGTTGTGATACACAATGGAATGTTACTCAACTATAAAAAAGAATGCATTTGAGTCAGTTCTAATGAGGTGGATGAAACTGGAGCCTATTATACAAAGTGAAGTAAGCCTGAAAGAGAAACACCAATACAGTATACTAACGCATATATATGGAATTTAGAAAGATGGTAATGATGACCCTATATGCAAGACAGCAAAAGAGACACAGATGTAAAGAACAGACTTTTGGACTCTATGGGAGAAGGCAAGGGTGGGATGATTTGAGAGAATAGCACTGAAACATGTTTATTACCATATGTAAAATAGATCACCAGTGCAAGTCCAGTGCATGAAGCAGAGCACTCAAAGCTGGTGCTCTGGATAACCCAGAGGGATGGAGTGGGGTGGGAGGTGGGTGGGGGGTTCCGGATGGTGGGACACAAGCGCAACCATGGCTGATTCATGTAGATATACAGCAAAAGCCACCACAATATTGTAATTAGCCTCTAATGAAAACAAATCAATTAATTTAAAAAACTCAACCGTCTATAATGATTATAGAATTTTCTTAAAAAAAAATTCAGACAAATGAACGTGCAAAAAAGTCTATGACAAACATTTCCCACTGTTACGGAACATGAAGAGGGTAGAGAGTTAATACTGATTTTCTAAGCAACTTCTCTATCTAATCCCTTGCTTTCAAAGATATTAATAGTGATAAATAGCCAAAACCAGTACACATCTGAAAAAAAAAAATATGACAATTCAGTAGGTGACAAAGTGATGTAAACAGTTAGGACATCTCATTTCCATTGCTTACCACAGTATGCCATAATTATATTTTCTGTCTTCTTGACATTGTTCAAGGTCAAGGATAGTGTTTCCTTTATCCCCAGAACAATACTGTGTCATGTGGTCAGCATACAGTTAATGATCAGCAATTAAAAGACTTGAATCAGATGAGGGAGAAATCACCCCGAACAGGAGGAAGCCTCAGCGTGGAATCCAAGGGTTTCTGCAATCAAGGTTCATCATAACTTGCACTACTGTCCCTCACTGACTTTAAGATAAATTCAGACTGCCATAATGCAGGTAAAGCAAGGTTATGCCAAGAGAGCGGTAGATAGTTATTTAAGATTCTGATACCTGTCTGTCTCTCCAGGCTTCTCTCTTTGCATGTTCCTTATTTTGCTGAATTACCTGCAATTTTCTAGGTCATATCATTGTGCTCCTTCTGTATCTTTTGCCTGGGATGTTTTTCTGCCTCCCCATCAACATGTGTATAAACAACTTTAAGGCTCAAGCATCTTTACTATTAGCCTTTCCTGTAGTCCAGCAAAATCCATTCATAACAAAATGGACCATTCCCTTGTTGGGTCCTCTATCAGCTTCACCATTGTACTATTTCTCACTATTTCACTTATTTACAAGTCTGTAAAACACTGGTGGATTCCAGGCTCCTTTAAGGAATAGTCTTATTCATCTTGTATTTCCAGTGATTTTTAGGGAAATAGATAAGTGCTTAATGTACACTGGTTAATGAATAAATAAAATTCCATGTCTCAAACATATATTCATAGAACACAATGACAATGAAGTTTCCCTCATGTGAAAAGCAGGATAATGTTCCCACCTCCAGAGATATTCGTGTTCTAGTCCCAGAGCCTGTTAATATCTTAGGCTTCAAAGACAAATAAGGTTACAGTTTGTTAAGGATGCTAAACAACTTACCTTAAAATGATGAGTTTATCCTGAATTACATGCATGAAACCAATATAATCACACTAGGAGGCAGAAAAGTAGAGTCAAAGAAAAAGATATGTGATGATAAAAAAGACTCAGGGAGATATTATGTTGCTGGAGATGGAAAGAGGGGTCATTAGCCAAAAATGCAGGCAGCCTCTAAAAGCTGATGACAGCAAGGAAATGAGTTCTTCTCTAGAATTTCCCAAAAGGAATACATTCCTGTTGATATCTTGCTTTTAGCTAAGTGAGACCTGTATCAAAATTCTAACCTACAAAACTATAAGATAAATGTGTGCTGTTTTAACATGCTAAATTCGCAACAATTTACAGACTCAGCAGTACGAAACTAATACACTCCTTAAAGCTCCGTGTTTGACTTCTCACACGTCACCAACCTCTCACTACTTAGTTACCGCCTACGAAGTATATAATAGACCAAGCAATATACTGAGAATTTTAAAGTCTTGTTTAAAGACATCCACAAACACCTTCCTCAAGGAAGGTTATCCCCATATTTTCAGTTGAGAAGACGGAAACTTAAAGAAATTGACTTCCCCAAGATGACACAGGTAATAAATGCCAGTTTAAGATTCTTCAGTACAAAAGCCTTACTCACCTTTGTGTGATCCTGTGGCCTCCAAATTCTCTAATCTGTAATCACCCATTCTCCTACCTGTCACACAAAGAAGGAGGAGTCCAGTGTCCCCTCAAAATGTCTTGTAGGCTCCTCTGGAATGTATGTTCTCTGTTATTCTACCACAACTAATTCCTCAAGAAGCAAACTATAATCACTGTCTTAACTGTTAATGAGAAAGCTTTACGTGACCTCTCTCTCCTCCTTGAAATGGCAACAATCCTTTAGGAAGGAGCAAAATTTCAGAGCATACTTTTGGCTTCTTGTTCCATCCTTTTTACTTACTCCCCAGCTAGGAGGAAAAGCCACCTTCCTGATGAGCAAAATTGATTTAATCTGATATCCACTGGGTCACATGGTCTGGAGGGTGAACCGTAGGGCAGTGGGGGCATGGTTACTGCATTGGAAAAGTAACGCAAACTTCTTTCACATGGGCCACTATAATGGGGGTGGTTGGTCAGCATCACACTTTTAGTTTCCACAAAGTAAATCAGCTGTTTTAAAGTATAGACACCAGACCAGCAGCGTTAGCATCACCTGAGAACTTGTTAGATATGCAAACTCTCCATTTTTGCCCCAGATCAACTGGACCAAAAACTCTGGGGGTGGGGCCCTGCGATGTAGTTGAACAAGCTCTCCAGGTGATTCTGATGCACACTCAAGCTTGCAAGCCATTAGAGTAAACAAACCTTGCAGCCACCCCTACTCCTTCCTTGGCAAACCAGTTAGAGCCCATTTCAGCTTTACAGCTAGAAGTCAAGAGAAGAAAGTTGGTAGTACATGCTTTAAATCAAGCAGCAGTCTTCAGTACTATTGACTCTATAGCTCTGTGTTTTGGAGTTTAAGGATGCTTCCCTGTCATTAATAAAGCCAATATTTTGACCCTCTCTGCTATCATTATGTTTATGTTCACTAGTTAGAATCAAGATGATAAGAGGAATAAATGTTTCATATTATCTAACCTTTGTCACATGGGGCGTTGAGTAGAAAAACTTCTGAGAAAAAACAAAAACAAAGCAAACACCAATGACTGCTAATTGAGATCGAGAATCACAGTGAAATATGGGGACTTTTGATCTGTGGAGGTCACAGCAGCTTGACCACAGCAAGTACAAGCACTCACAGCTATGCTAAGTTTTGTATTATATAAAAGTGTCCCAAGTATCACTTAGAAGCAAAAATAAGCAGTGGTTAAGCATAGGAAAAACCACTAGACCATTCAGGTATGACCTAAATAAAATCCCTTATGATTATACAATATAAGGGAGAAATAGATTTAAGGGACTAGATCTGATAGATAGAGTGCCTGATGAACTATGGACGGAGGTTCGTGACATTGTACAGGAGACAGGGACCAAGACCATCCCCATGGAAAAGAAATGCAAAAAAAGCAAAATGGCTGTCTGATAAGGCCTTACAAATAACTGTGAAAAGAAGAGAAGTGAAAAGCAAAGGAGAAAAGGAAAGATATAAGCATCTGAATGCAGAGTTCCAAAGAATAGCAAGGAGACATAAGAAAGCCTTCCTCAGCAATCAATGCAAAGAAATAGAGGAAAACAACAGAATAGGAAAGACAAGAGATCTCTTCAAGAAAATTAGAGATATCAAGGGAACATTTCATGCAAAGATGGGCTCGATAAAGGACAGAAATGGTATGAACCTAACAGAAACAGAAGATATTAAGAGGAGGCAAGAATACACAGAAGAACTGTACAAAAAAGATCTTCATGACCAAGATAATCACGATGGTGTGATACTCACCTAGAGCCAGACATCTTGGAGTATGAAGTCAAGTGGGCCTTAGAAAGCATCGCTACAAACAAAGCTAGTGGAGGTGATGGAATTCCAGTTGAGCTATTTCAAATCCTAAAAGATGATGCTGTGAAAGTGCTGCACTCAATATGCCAGCAAATTTGGAAAACTGAGCAGTGGTCACAGGACTGGAAAAGGTCAGTCTTTATCCCAATCCCAAAGAAAGGCAATGCCAAAGAATGCTCAAACTACCACACAATTGCACTCATCTCATACACTAGTAAAGTCATGCTCAAAATTCTCCACGCCAGGCATCAGCAATATGTGAACTGTGAAATTCCAGATATTCAAGCGGGTTTTAGAAAAGGCAAAGGAACCATTGATCAAATTGCCAACATCCACTGGATCATGGAAAAAGCAAGAGTTCCAGAAAAACATCTATTTCTGCTTCATTGACTATGCCAAAGCCTTTGACTGTGTGGATCACAATAAACTGTGGAACATTCTGAAAGAGATGGGAATACCAGACCACCTGACCTGCCTCTTCAGAAACCTGTATGCAGGTCAGGAAGCAACAGTTAGAACTGGATATGGAACAACAGACTGGTTCCAAATAGGAAAAGGAGTATGTCAAGGTTGTATATTGTCACCCTGCTTATTTAACTTATGTGCAAAGTACATCATGAGGAACGCTGGGCTGGAAGAAGCACAAGCTTGAATCAAGATTGCCGGGAGAAATATCAATAACCTCAGATATGCAGATGACACTACCCTTATGGCAGAAAGTGAAGAGGAACTAAAAAGCCTCTTGATGAAAGTGAAAGAGGAGAGTGAAAAAGTTGGCTTGAAGCTCAACATTCAGAAAACTAAGATGATGGCATCTGGTCCCATCACTTCGTGGCAAATAGATGGGGAAACATTGGAAACAGTGTCAGACTTTATTTTGGGGGGTTCCAAAATCACTGCGGATGCTGATTGCAGCCATGAAATTAAAAGATGCTTACTCCTTGAAAGGAAAGTTATGACCAACCTAGACAGTGTATTAAAAAGCAGAGACATTACTTTTCCAACCAAGGTCCATCTAGTCAAGGCTATGGTTTTTCCAGTGGTCATGTATGGATGTTGGAGTTAGACTGTGAAGAAAGCTGATCGCCAAAGAATTGATGCTTTTGAACTGTGGTGTTGGAGAAGACTCTTGAGAGTTCCTTGGACTGCAAGGAGATCCAACCAGTCCATTCTAAAGGAGATCAGTCCTGGATGTTCATTGGAAGGACTGATGCTAAAGCTGAAACTTCAATACTTTGGCCACCTCATGCGAAGGGTTGACTCACTGGTAAAGACTCTGATGCTGGGAAGGATTGGGGGAAGGATGAGAAGGGTATGACAGAGAATGAGATGGCTGGATGGCATCACCAACTCGATGGACATGAGTTTGATTGAAATCCGGGAGTTGCTGATGGACAGGGAGGCCTGTCATGCTGTGTTTCATTAGGTCACAAAGAGTCGGACATGTTTGAGTGACTGAACTGAAATGAACTGAACTGAACTGAAGCATACAGATGCTCAATGGCCTAAGGAGATAAACCTTGCACTGCATTTCAGTCCAGACTTTAGGTCTCAAGGACAAAAGCAGATATTCCTAGTGACTAGGAAACCTATCAACAGGCTGATAGATTTTTAAGAACCTTCTACTTCCCCCCAAACAATCACCACTTGTCCTCTAAACTGTCTCTTGACTGTTTGATGAGAGGTAAGAATTTCAGGTGGAAGTAGTGAGAGATTTCATCCTCTTGAATTCTAAAATTTGTGGCTGGTGACTCCAGCCATGAAATCAGAAGTCGATTGATTCTTGGCAGGAAAGCTGGGACAAATTTAGGCGTTGTGTATCTTCATTTATTTCAGGAGCTTGTGGATGGTGAGATATTGCAATATTCAGAGATGTTAAGAAGAAACTTTGTAGATGAGGAATCCATAGGTCTTCCAGCTGAAGAAAATTATCAGTGTGGCAAAAGCATAAAAATTGTTTGGGTTCCTGATGGAGATGGAAATCTACAGACAGAAAGAGTGAGAAAGAGAAAGTCATTCTCTTTTTCAAAGGAATTCTGATCTCCTTGATCTATGGACTGAAACTTCAGTTTCCTTTTATATTTAATGTATTTTCTCTTTTCATTTCCCACTGTACTGATAGCATCCTTTATCTTGGGTTTGATACATGGATAGAGGAAAGTATTCACAGAAGAGACATCTTTTGGTACATGAATAAATTTGTTGAAGCCTGTTAGAGAAAGGACAAAATGTTACACAGCTGACAAGAGCTGGAAAGGATAACAAACCCTAGATGCTAATCTCTCCCAGCTTCTATCTTCCCTGCTGAAGGTGATGGAAAATGTTTGTCATTTTGAGGAGAGGAACATGAAGGGCTTCCCAGGTGGCTCAGTGGTAAAGAACATGCCTGCCAATGCAAGAGACACAGGAGACACGGGTTTGATCCCTGGGTCGGGAAGATCCCTTGGAGAAGGAAATGGCAACCCACTCCAGTATTCTTGCTGGGAAAAGCCCATGGACAGAGGAGCTGGCAGGCTACAGTCCATGGGGTCGCAAAAAATCAGACACAACTGAGTGAGCATGCGTGCATGCACACACATGAAAAGAAAAAGATGACAATAACTTTCAAGGGATCCAAATCACAGTGGCTGGCCATGAGCTGATATAGAAGTTTAGGACAATCTAATGAATAGATATGGAAGAATATTCTATTGGAAGAATAGCTATGTCAAACCTAGACAGTGTATTAAAAAACAGAAACTTCACTTTGTCCACCAATGTCAGTACACTCAAAGGTATGGTTTGACTGACTCACTCAATGGATATGAGTTTGAAGAAACTCAGGGAGATAATGATGGACAAAGAAGCCTGGTCTGCTGCAGTTCATGGGGTCACCAAGAGTCAGATATGACTTAGCGACTTAACAAGAACAAGAACAAAATGAATTACCTTCTAAAGTTTTGGGTGGTCAGTCCCCAAAGTCCTTTAAATGAAATAAACTTTATTGTGCCTGTGTTTTAATTCTTTACAATACTCTCAGTTATGCATTTTTTGATGAGCTGTTTTCAATTTTCAGAGTTAATTTTTAATCTGTTCCTAATTAGGAGATATCTGACTGTTTAGAGTCATAAAGAGTTTATGACATTGCCATATCACTCTAGAAAGCCATAGAGGGTTTTTATTTGAATTTTAATATGTTAGCTCCCCTAACTGGGCATTCATTTCATACAGTGATCTTACGCATGTACCAACACATACAATATAGACTTTGGAAAGAAAGTTTTAGACAAAATTTTGTGATAGTTGAAAATTATTTGAGATGATTGGAATCTTTAAGACAAATTATAGGAACATCGATGATCATATAGAAAGAAAAGAAAAAGGACTACAAATATGCCCACTAAAGTCACAAAAATTGTCACGTGAAATGGAAATATGAGTTGCTTTTTTCTTCCTATTACTTTGGAGCAAATAAACATTGGATGTATCCCTTAAGTGACTCTTTTTACACAAATGTTCTTAGCTTTGTCAGAGTATGAGAATCACCAGGGAGCTTTACAGAGTACTGGTGGCTGGTCTTTTTAAAACACTGAGGCTATTCCTTTTTCCCTCAACATGATTTTATTGCAGTACTTATTACACTTTATGTTCTTATCTATTTACTGTCTTTGCCCTCCAACTCCTAAGCACCTTGAGGTCTGGGACTTATTGTTTTTTCATCTCTGATGCCTCTTTTATATAGTCTACTTTCTACATTTTTATTATATGGATGGATAACATTCATAATGGCTTTTGAGATGCTTTTCTGTTCCTAGTGCAAAATTAGATGGTGGAGCTTCCTGTTTTCAGAATTGTTCTTACTATGTTTACCTCCAAATAAGTAAGGTATCTTTCTCCTTTATCTCCTTAGCAAGCAGAATCAAACTATCGTTTTCTTCTTAATGTCATATTGTCCTCTCTCTTAAGAGCTCTTTGGTCTCACAAAGAAGTCAATAGAATAAAAGAATGTTTGTTTCTCAAACTTTATTGAATATTTTAGTAGTTGTGATTTTCAGCCAAGTGAATGTTAGTAGTCACTGTATACCTCAAATTTTAAGATCAGCTTCTCAAGTTTTACTGGTTTGCAAAAATTGCAAATGCTATGCTTTTACTAACTCGAGATCACTAAGAATCAACAAATTCAACTTTTTTTTCACTAAGAGAGCAATGTGATTCCCAGAAAAGCTGACATTTTTACCTGAATAGGAGTTGCTTTCATAATATTAAGACAATATTTTAAATGTATGTTTGTTTATACATATACACATACACATAAATAGATGATAAAGAGATATTATATAATTTCAAAAACAAAGAAAAGGATATATGTTTGTGAATTCCAAGTTCAGTGCCCATCTTATAATCAAAAACTGTACAGGAAAATCCTATTCAAATTTCTAACCAGGCATATAAATTCTAGTTTACAGGAACTTGGAGCTAATCTAAATATTTTGTTTGTTTTCATTTCTGTTGAAAAATTTCTAAAGTATACTATATCCTGCTATAAAAAACAAACAACATAGAAATAAAGCTTTTTTCTATTATTTATGATCATTCGGTTCAGTTCAGTTCAGTTCAGTCGCTCAGTCCTGTCCGACTCTTTGTGACCCCATGAATCACAGCACGCCAGGCCTCCCTGTCCATCACCAACTCCCGGAGTTCACCCAAACTCACCTCCATCGAGTCGGTGATGCCATCCAGCCATCTCATTCTCTGTCGTCCCTTTCTCCTAACTTCCCCTAATCCCTCCCAGCAACAGAGTCTTTTCCAGTGAGTCAACTCTTCTCATGAGGTGGCCAAAGTATTGGAACTTCAGCTTTAGCATCAGTCCTTCCAATGAACACCCAGGATTGATCTCCTCTAGAATGGACTGGTTGGATCTCCTTGCAGTCCAAGGGACTCTCAAGAGTCTTCTCCAACACCACAGTTCAAAAGCATCAATTCTTCGGCACTCACGTATCTAAAAAAATACCCTAAGTGATTATGGACTGCAGATTCCTCATTTTGCAGGGGAAAACCCTGGTAGTTTAAGTTCAAGGTACATAGAAAGTAGGTGACAGAGCCTTGATTAAACCTTTCTTCTGACTCTAATTCTGCTGCTCAAAGACACTGATGTCAGAAAGATTAATATTTTAGCACTCTGAGATATAAGTTCTTTTAATAATCTAAAGCCATATATTTATATTAACCCATATCTATACTTATTCTGGAAAATTTTGTTTCTATTAATCATTGTGTCACTTTTTTTATATTTTTATTTATTTTTCTAATTTGGAGAGTCGGACACGACTGAGTGACTGAACTGAACTGAACTGAATTACTTTACAATATTATATTGGTTGGTTTTGCCATACATTGACATGAATCCACCACGGGTGTACATGTGTTCCCCTTCTTGAACCCCCCTCCCACCTCCCTCCTCCCCATATCCTCCCTCCGGGTCATCCCCGTGCACCAGCCCCGAGCATCCTGTATCATTCATCGAACCTGGACTGGTGATTTGTTTCACATATGATAATATACATGTTTCACTGCCATTCTCCCAAATCATCCCACCCTCACCCTCTCCCACAGAGTCCCAAAGACTGTTCTATACATCTGTGTCTCTTTTTCTGTCTCATATACAGGGTGATGGACAGGGAGGCCTGGCGTGCTGTGATTCATGGGGTCGCGGAGAGCCGGACGCGACTGAGTGACTGAACTGAACTGATACAGGGTTAAGGTTACCATATAAATGCCATATATATGCATTAGTATACTGTATTGGTGTTTTTCTTTCTGGCTTACTTCACTCTGTATAATAGGCTCCAATTTCATCCACCTCATTAGAACTGATTCAAATGTATTCTTTTTGATGGCTGAATAATACTCCATTGTGTATATGTACCAAAGCTTTCTTATCCATTTGTCTGCAGATGGACATCTAGGTTGCTTCCATGTCCTCACTATTATAAACAGTGCTGCAAGGAACATTGGAATACATATGTTTCTTTCAATTCTGGTTTCCTCAGTGTGTATGCCCAGGAGTGCGATTGCTGGATCATATGGCAGTTCTAGTTCTAGTTCATATGGCAGTTCTATTTCTAGTTCTAGTTTTCCTAGAGGAGAACATAGGCAAAACACTCTCCGACATAAATCACAGCAGGATCCTCCATGACCAACCTCCCAGAATATTGGAAATAAAAGCAAAAATAAACAAATGGGACCTAATTAAAATCAAAAGCTTCTGCACAGCAAAGGAAACTATAAGCAAGGTGAAAAGACAGCCTGCAGAATGGGAGAAAATAATAGCAAATGAAACAACTGACAAAGAATTAATCTCCAAAATATACAAGCAGCTCCTACAGCTCAATTCCAGAAAAATAAATGACCCAATCAAAAAAATGGGCTAAAGAACTAAACAGACATTTCTCCAAAGAAGACATACAGATGGCTAACAAACACATGAAAAAATGCTCAACATCCCTCGTAATCAGAGAAATGCAAATCAAAACCACAATGAGATACCATTTCACACCAGTCAGAATGGCTGCTATCCAAAAGTCTACATGCAATAAATGCTGGAGAGGGTGTGGAGAAAAGGGAACCCTCTTACACTGTTGGTGGGAATGCAAACTAGTACAGCCACTATGGAGAACAGTGTGTCATTTTTAAGGAAGAAAAATGTGTGATTTTTTTTTTTCTGATATTTCTACTTCAGTGCGACTCCAAACTTACATTTCCCCAATATCTAACTCTTCATTAAATTACAGATGAAGATATAACATGGGACATTGAGGAGGCTCTGAACAAAGGAAGTTGTTTGCCTATCAGGATGAATTTTTGATAAATACATGCAAATCGATTAGCATTTATGAATTTGATCATGACCTATTACAGGCTTCATTCAAATTTGGAAACACATGATAGCAGCAGCATCTGCAAGGAGATAAAAGAAAATGTCGACCTTCTCTTATGATCGGTATCAACTGCAGTAGCACATTGCTCAGCTGATGCTTCATTCTGAAGGAGTTTAAAGTTTATCTTTGGGCTGCCTTCACCAACCCCTTACCCTTTCCTTCTCCCTTTTCTGTATTTACCCAGGGGTCAAGATGACCAGATCTTGAAGGACAGGAAGTAGAGGAGGTTTTCCCCCTGAAATAGTAAATACTAGAAGGCACCAGAAAAAATGTACCAACCGAATCCCTAAACTGTAATGAGGGCCTCCTGCTTGAGAATCATTTGAGGTATCCAGCAAAATCAGTTGTGTTGTGCTCATCTGATATCTCCTGAATCAGAATCTCTGAGACATTAGACTTAAGAGTTTACATTTTAATGAGCTCATGGATAATTCTAACACACCCTGCTGGAGAACCACAGGGACACAAAGTTTGACAAGGGATTTAAAATAATGTTATAGCAGAAATATGCACAGCTTGTAAGTTTACATCTTGATGAATTTTCAGAAAATTCATCACAATTTTCAGAAAATTGAACATATCCAGGAAACCAGCACCCATATCCAGACACAGAAATTTCCCCAAGAATTTTGTCAAAAGATGAGTAGTCTCTGCATCAAAACCAAGAGGAATTTTCAGATATGAATCTTTATATGGAGAAACTAAAAAAAAAAAATGAAATTTAAAAATATATTCCAGTTGAGTAAAAAACATTAAAATGCTTAGGTACAAAATAGATGTCCAAATATTAATTGCTTAACTGTACAGTAACAATTAAATCAATGATAATAGCAAAAGATAAAACAAAAACTTATTCATAATAGCAACTAAGAAGATAAGGCTTAATAATAACATAAATAATAATATTATAGTCCTTTAAAAATAATATAACTTCATATAGGAAAAATAACAAAAAATCTAGACCAAACACAAACTTTTATGTTCCTGAAATGCATAAATATTTTTAAAATTATGATTAAAATAATAATAATGATTCAGTTGAACTAAATTTCTATGAAACCCTCAGTAAAATTACACTATTTTAAGTTGAACTAAATTGCTACGAAAGCCCAGTAAAATTTTCCTCTAAGGCTGAGAAAATTATTCTGATATTCATCTGGAAGGCCAAAAAAAAGCACATTTTGAAATTATAAATAAAGATAATTAAAATAAATCTTATTCTACTAGGTAAATAAACATATACAAATGTCATGAATGGAAGCAATGACAAACTAGCAAAAATAATATATAGGCAATGGAACAGAATACATCTCTTCAAAATAGTCCCAACTCTAGTAGTTTTCACACAAGCAGGTATAAGAGTCACCTGGAGGACTAGGAAACATTGCTGACTCTGGATCCCACCCTAGAATTTGAAAATCAAGTGTATTTCTGCATGATCCAGTCTTCTGGATAATAATAATAACAGAGAAAATGGACTAAGTTGATTTTCTTGATGTCTCTAATCCCAAAGTAACTCATAAAAGGAATGTAAAAGGAGAGTGAGATGCTGCCTTTTCTAAGAACATGATTTCTTGGTACAGAGGAGATGAGGATAAGCAACTAGATGGTTCATAAACTACACTAACCTGATGAAGGATGTCTCTTCAGTTCAGTTCAGTTCAGTCGCTCAGTCGTGTCCGACTCTCCGCGACCCCATGAATCACAGCACGCCAGGCCTCCCTGTCTATCACCAACTCCCGGAGTACACTCAAACTCATGTCCATCGAGTCGCTGATGCCATCCAGCCATCTCATTCTCTGTCGTCCCCTTCTCCTCCTGCGCCCAATCCCTGCCAGCAGAGTCTTTTCCAGTGAGTCAACCCTTCGCATGAGGTGGCCAAAGTATTGGAGTTTCAACTTCAACATCGGTCCTTCCTATGAACACCCAGGACTGATCTCCTTTAGAATGGACTGGTTGGATCTCCTTGCTGTCCAAGGGACTCTCAAGAGTATTCAACACCACAGTTCAAAAGCATCAATTCTTTGGTGATCAGCTTTCTTCACAGACCAACTCTCACATTCATACATGACCACTGGAAAAACCATAGCCTTGACTAGAAGGACCTTTGTTGGCAAAGTAATGTCTCTGTTTTTTAATATGCTATCTAGATTGGTCATAACTTTCCTTCCAAGGAGTAAGCATCTTTTAATTTCATGGCTGCAATAGGCTTACATAATTCTTGAATGGCTGTGGCTACACAAATTGTGTCTACTGATTTGTGTCCGTTGTCTCTTTTATGGACTGTACTTATTGGAACATTAAAAGGAAATATTTGGGGTCCTCTTTATATATATTAATCCAAACTTTCATGTTTATTCTCATTTACACTGCCTTCCCATTAAGTAAAACACTAAGCCAGTTTTATGATTCTACCAACTCTCGTCATATGGCTTCTAGGACTTTTCATTATCACATCATTTAAGGGAATTATTTATAATCACTATCAAGGACTTCCCTGGTGACTCAGATGGTAAAGAATCTGCCTGCAATGAAAGAGACCTTGGTTTGATCCATGGGTTGGGAAGACCTCCTGGAGAAGGGAATGACTACCCACACCAGCAGTGTTGCCTGGAAAGTCCAATGGACAGAGGAGCCTGGTGGGCTACAGTCCATGAAGTCACAAAGAGTCGAACATGACTGAGCAACTACACACACACACACACACACACACACCCCATAGGCTAAAATAACAAGCACTTACATAGTCCTTCCTTTGTCATAACTCAAACTCCAGTTGGATTTTTTAAAATGTATACAAACCATAGTAAGCACAGTAGCCATAAATATGCACAGAACCAGAGTTTGCTTTCTGCTTTATCATACTAATGATTTAAATGGATCAATCTAGATTTTTAAATACTTCAAATTGGAATAACTGTTTGGAATTTTTAAAATAATAATGTTATCATGCTCCATCAGAAAATATACTAAAATTTTAGATAAAAAAAGAGATCAATAAAAATATAGAATCCCATAGGAAAACATGAAGTAAATATGAGTATCCTAAAACTTCATACAGGTAAAACTTCTGTCATCATAAAAACAGTGAAAGATCTTGCCAAGAAACAAGTGAAAGATTGGACTTCTTTAAAATCTGAAAAAAAAAAAAAATCATTTTAAAAGAAAGTAAACTGTAAATTTCTGCTTAAAACAGCATTGACAGAAAAATTTTATTATAATTATTACAAAGTATATACTAATTAACAAGAAAAGTAATTTGGAAATATGTAAAAAAAACTAGTTAATAGCCCCTCACTGTAGCCCATAATTCCACTTCCAGGAATCAGAAAGAAGGCAGAATGCACAAAATTGTAGTGTCCCAAACACCTTTTTAAAGCAAATAGTATCCTATGGCCAGACAGGGTTCCAAATTCACTCTGACAGTTAACAGGCTATGAAGCCAAGAGGGGTGGGGCTGAGCTTACAGGAAAATGATCAGAGAGTAAACTGAAATCAGGAACCAAGAAGACAGTCTAATAGGAACACCCTAAAAAGGGAGTGATTTCCATCAAGTGGCAGACACCCGTGGTGCTATTAGTTCTACACTTGGAGGCAGTGAGAATTTGATCTCCCTGACAGTGTTACCAGCCACATACTTTTTCCCTGTTGTCAGAAGAATGACAAGGAGGGAGAAAAAGGTGAGATGGAAAATTCGAGGCACTAGGCTAATGCCAGTAGAGTCTCAGGCATGGTTTTTTTTTTAAAGGGCCCTGTGATTTTACAAAGGATAGGAGGGGAGGTTGGGGTCACCCCTGGAGACCCTGAGCTGCTTAGAAGGAAAGAAGAGCTTAAGGGTATTATCCTGTTTGGATGGAACGACAAGGATTTTAATTTCTTCTTTCTACACTTCAAGGTTGAAAAGAAAAAATTTAGCAATGTCTATTTTATATTTTTATAATCAGAAAAATAATTCCAAAAAAAATTTTAATTAACCTTCCACATTTAGCTTGAAATTTTAATTCTGCTCTGGTATTCCTTAGGAAAAAGAATACTCTGAAATAATGTTCTGTTAGAGGTTAAGCATTTAGACTACAAAAGGGCAATAACCACAGAAGGATATTTTCTCTTTTTATCATATTCTGTGCTACTAAAATTCCTATGAGAATGCTAGACATGAGGCAGTAAATACAATTTCTTTTCTATCTAGGTCCTAGTCATACTAAAACCTTTCTGTTTGTATTTTCCAAGGACAATATTTGGGAAGGTAATAATAGAGAGGTAAGAGAGCAAATGCATATTTTAAATAGGATTATGAGAAATGTTTTGTTCAGTAAACACAAGCAAAAGAAAAGCCTCAAGGCACTGAAGCAATATATTGTAGAAAATGCAATGAATGATCCATATATAACCTGTAGTCTTTAGGAGCTAATATTTAAAATATTTTAGTTTTTATATGTTTAATTGGCTAATTGAAACATTACTGACAAAGGTCCATATAGTCAAAGCTATGGTTTTTCCAGTAGTCATGGATGTGAGAGTATGGATGTGAGAGTTGGACCATAAAATAAGCTGAGTGCCAAAGAATTGATGTTTTTGAACTGTGGTGTTGGAGAAGACTCTTGACAGTCCACTGGAAAGCAAAGAATCAAACCAGTCAATCCTAAAGAAAATCAATCCTGAATATTCATTGAAAAGACTGATGTTGAAGCTGAAGCTCCAGTACTTTGGCTACCTGATGTGAAGAACTGATTCATTGGAAAAGACCCTGATACTGGGAAAGATTGAAGGCAGGAGGAGAAGGGGACAACAGAGGATGAGATAGTTGGATGACATCACTGACTTGATGGACATGAGTTTGAGCAAGCTCTGGGAAACCTTGTGTGCTACAAGTCCATGGGGTCACAAAGAGTTGGACATGACTGAGTGACTGAACTGAACTGAGACATTGAGATTTCTGTCAATTTAACAGTGTAAATAAAGGAACATGAGATAAAGCTTTCTTTGGGAGAAAATAAATAATTTAACAAAACAATGGAGTAGATCATTATGTAAGAGAGCAACCACACCTAAGTTTATACTAATAATGTGAATTTTGGAAAGTACTTACGGATGGGGCTTCCCAAGTGACTCAGTGGTAGAGTCTGCCGGCCAACTCAGGAGTCGAAGGTTTGATCCCTGGATTGTGAAGATACCCTGGAGGAGGAAGTGGCAACCCACTCCCATGTTCCTGCCTGAAAATTCTCATGAACAGAAAACCTGGTGAGTACAGTCCTTGGGGTTGCAAAGAGTCAGACACAACTTAGTGACAGAGCACTTATGAATGGGGCCTGGGTGCCAGGGGAACCAACCATGTGATTAAAGAGTTAAAACTTTCAGGTCCACTCGTTAAACTCTGGGGAGGGAACAGAGGCTGGAAATCAAGTCCAACCACTGTTAGCCACACAGTGGGAAGTAATATCATTAAAACGGTGGCATAGGTGTTCCTGACTTCAGTTCCCCTCATAAGAACACCAAATAGCAACTATCCATAGACAAGTCACCACTGTGAAAATTCCAGAATGTGATGGTTGAGGCTGAAGTACCCTCTCTGGATCACAGAGACCGAGAAGGTCTCTGTGTGTTAGATGAACAAGGAGAACAGCTACTTCTAACCACATCATCCCTCTCCTAGACCGGCAGAGAGTGCAGAGAGAGGTTCCCCCACCCCCCAATCCCACCTCTAACTCCAGGGTCTATGATTTCCTGTAGTGGGAAAAAGAGCCCAAGGTGGACATCCAGTTCCCCCAGCATTCCAGGTCTCAGTCTGGGAGGCCCATTTGGGTTTTACCTCATAGGGATTACAAGGGCTTGATTTACTGGATCAGATTGAGTAGGGCCTACAACAATCCATGCTCCAATCTGGGTGGACTGAGTTTCTCCATCAGTGCTGAATAGAGATCTCAGCTAGTGGCTCTAGGTCCCAGTTACAGAGCCAATCCAGGGGTCCAATCTGGCTAGGGAACTGGATGTACAGTCCTTCCTTATTCTTCCTGATTTAGGACACAAAACAAGTCTAAACAAACTTAAGAATTTTGAAATCACATATGCACTTTTTCCAACCCCAATTTCTTGACACTAGAAATTGATAACAGAAGGACAACTGGAAAATCCACAAGCTGAGGAAGAAGGAATACTCCTAAACTCATCTCACAAGGCTAGCATTTCTTTTGATGCTAAAGCTACGTGAGGATTCTACAGGAAAAGAAAACTACAGGCCAATATTTCTGATGAATACAGATGGAAAAATCCTCAACAAAATACCAGCAAACCAAATTCAACAGTACTTATGAAGGATCTATACCATGGACAAGGGCATGGGATAGTTCAAAATATGAAAATCAATAAATATGATACATTACATTAATAGGATGAAAAATATGTTACATGATTATTTCAATAGATGTAAACAAGTGTTAGTCATTCAGTTGTGTCCAACTCTTTGCAAACTCATCAACTTTAGCCCACCAAGTTACTCTATCCATGGGATTCTCCAGGCAAGAATAATGGAGTGAGTTGCCATTCCCTTCTCCAGGGGATATTCCCAACCCAGGGATTGAATCTGCATTGCAGGCAGATTCTTTACTGTCTTTAACAAAATGGCACTTACAAGTAGGATGGAGAAAGAAGAGATCAGGGAATTAGTATTATAGGTCAAGGAAATGAGAGCAAAGAGTGACTTGCTAAGGAATGAAAGAACTTCACTTTCACAGGAGTGTGAGAAGTATTTATAGTTTTTTATGGGACTGGCAAAAAGAGATTCTGACAAAATTAACAAAAGCTAGAAGCCACATTTTAAAACATGTCAAGGAGTTTGATTTTATCTCAAGAGCAATGGAAGGTCAAAGAAACAATTTAAGAAGCAAGGTGTGATGTAAAAAATGTATTTAATGATAATAAAAGTAATAAGAGCTGCCATTTAATCCTTCCTGGGATAAACACTCAATATATATCAACTGCTTTTTGAAATTAATTTTTATTGAAACATAGTTGCTCTACAATGTTGTGCTAGCTTCTTGCTATATATTAAAGTAAATCAATCATATGTATAAATATATCCACTCTTTTTTAGTTTGCCTTCCCATTCCCACGGAGCATGGAGAAGAGTTCCCTGTTCTATATGGTAAATTCTCATTAGCTATCTAATGTATATAAATAGTAGTGTATATATGTCAGTCTCAATCTCCCAATTCATCCCACTTCCCTATTCCTCTTCTTGGTAAGCATAATTTTGTTCTCTACATCTGTGACTCTATTTCTTCTTTGCAAATAAGTTCACCTCTACCATTTTTTCTGGACTCCACATATAAGCAATATCATACAATATTTGTTTTCCTTTTTCTGATTTACTTCACTCTGTATGACAGTCTCTAGGTCCATCCATGTCTCTGCAAATGGACTTTGTTCCTTTTTATGGCTCAGTAGCTGAAACTCCAATACTTTGGCCACCTCATGCGACGAGTTGACTCATTGGAAAAGACTCTGATGCTGGGAAGGATTGGGGGTGGGAGGAGAAGGGGACGACAGAGAATGAGATGGCTGGATGGCATCACCGACTCAATGGACATGAGTTTGGGTGGACTCCGGGAGTTGGTGATGGACAGGGAGGCCTGGCGTGCTGTGATTCACAGGGTCGCAAAGAGTCGGACAGGACTGAGCGACTGAACTGAACTGAACATTCCATTTTGTGTATGTACCACATTTTCTTTACCTATTTCTCTGCCAATGAACATTTAGGTTGTACATGTCCTGGCCATTGTAAATAATGCTGCGATGAACACAAAGGTGCATACATCCTTTCAAATCACGGTTTTCTCCCAATATATGCCTAGGAATGGGATCGCTCGGTCACATGGTAGCTCTTGACTGTGTGGATCACAACAAACTGTGGAAAATTCTTAAAGAGATGGGAATACCATACCACCTTACCTGCCTCCTAAGAAATCTGTATGCGTTCAGAAGCAACAGTTAGAACCAGACATGGAGTAACAGACTGGTTCCACATTGGGAAAAGAGTACGTTAAGGCTGTATATTGTCACTGTGTTTATTTAATTTATATGTAGAGTAGATCATGCAAAATGTTGGCTGGATGAAGCATAAGCTGGAATCAAGATTGCCAGGAGAAATATCAATAACTTCAGATATGCAGATGATACCGTCCATAAGCAGAAAACGAAGAACTAAAGAGCCTCTTGTTGAAAGTGAAAGAGGAAAGTGAAAAAACTGGCTTAAAACTCAACATTCATAAAATGAAAATCATTGCATCCAGTCACATCACTTCATGACAAATAGATGGGGAAAAAATGTAAACAGTGAGAGATTTTATTTTGGGGGGCTTCAAAATCACTGCAGATGGTGACTGCAGCCATGAATTTAAAAGATTCATGCTCCTTGAAAGAAAACTATGACAAACTTAAACAGTATATTAAAAAGCAGACACATTACTTTGCTGATGAAGGTCTGTCCAGTCAAAGCTATGGTTTTTCCAGTAGTCATGTATTGTTATGAGAGTTGGACCATAAAGAAAGCTGAGCACTGAAGAAATTGATACTTTTGAACTGTGGTGTTGGAGAAGACTCTTGAGACTCCCTTAGACATAAAGGAGATCCAACCAGTCCATCCTAAAGGAAATCAGTCCTGAAATTCATTGGAAGGACTGATGTTGAAGCTGAAGCTCCAATACTTTGTCCACCTGATGTGAAGAACTAACTCCTTAGAAAAGACCCTGATGCTGGGAAAGATTGAAGGCAGGAGAAATGGATGACAGAGGATGGCATCACCAATTTGATGGACATTAGTTTGAGAAAGCTCCAAGAGTTAGTGATGGACAGGGAGGCCTGGTGTGCTACAGTCCACAAAGTTGCAAAGAGTCAGACACAACTGAGTGACTAAACTGAACTGAACTGATGGTAGCTCTATTTTAAATTTTTTAAGGAATCTTCATACTGTTCTCCATAGTGGCTGTACCAATTTACATTCCCAATAACAGTGTAGGAAGGCTCCTTTTTTTCCATACCCTCTCCAGCAGTTATTGTTTGTAGAATTTTTGATGATAGCCATTCTGACCTGTAGAGGTGATACCTCATTATAGTTTTGATTTGCATTTCTCTAATAATTAGCAACATTGAACATGTGCCTTTTTACGTACCTCTTGGCCATCTGAATGTCTTTGGAGAAATGTCTGTTTAGGTCCTCTGTCCATTTTTTGATTAGGTTGTTTGTTTTTGATATTGAGTTACATGAGCTATTTGTATATTTGGAGAGCAATCCCTTGTCAGTTGCTTCATTTGCAAATATATTTTCCCATTCTGAAGGTTGTCTTTTTTTTGTTTGTTTATGGTTTCTTTTGCTATGCTAAAGATTTTATGTTTAATTGGGCCCTATTTGTCTATTCTTGCTTTTATTTTCATACTCGAGGTGGTGGGTCTAAAAAGATCTTGCTGTGATTTATGTCTGCCTATATTTTTCTCTATGAGTTTTATAGTTTCCAACCTTACAGTTAGGTCTTTGATCCATTTCAGACATCAACTCCTTTAATCTTTACTGTAGTAATATTATTCCCACTTTCTGGATGAGTAAATTGAATCTTGTGGAGGAAGTGTGGCCAGTGTTCACAGCTAGAATGTGACTTGGCACAACTCAAACCCCAATTTGTCTGACCATAGGGAAAATCAGAGGGAACAGCAAAGTCCATATTAGGTCAACCCATCAGAAATTGCCAAAAACTACATCAGATGGTTGAATCTAATTGTCTTATAAAATCCCCAGATCTTCTGAAATTAAATTTCCTTTTCATAAATGGAGATGGCAGATGCACGTAACTAAAGAACAGAGATGTCATTTGAAATTCTCAGTCCAACTTATTTTGGCAGTCTCATACTTTTGCAGATTTAAACCCAAAGGTCCCTGGCTTAATTCTCTACTTTCTCTGCTTCCGCCATTCCAAGTCTTTTTTTGGCCTCTTGATTTCTTCAGTTCCCTGTCAGCCAGGAGCCTGCTGACTTTCCACATGTGTTTCAGGACCTTTGACTTTCCTGCATTTTCCCTGATGTCTCTATTCTCAGTTTGTTCTTTACAGATTGAAAAAAAAGACTACTTTCAAAACAGATCTTAGCAACATTATGCCACAATCTAAAGAACCGGACAGAGATCCCATGGGGGTAATGCTCTCCCACTGCATTTTTCAGAGTTCTACATTTTGCAGCTTTACCGTCTCTGTATCCATTGCAGATTTCAGCATCCAAACCCAGATGAAGAGAATAAGAGTTATGAGGGCATTGTAAATTGGCATTTGATCCTAACTTTACTTCCTAAGCAAGATTGCTGACTACTTATAAATATCAGCAGATAATATTCCACTTAGACTTTAATCCTTGAGACTCATTTGAAATTCTAAGCAAGGTTGGGCTATTTGATTGATCTGCTGGTAGGTATCAATAGGACCTAAGTCTAGCCTTCATTTTTATATAGGCCTTGACAATTAGATCAATAACCCTATTCTCCTCCTTCATTGTTATTCCTTTCCTTCATTTGTCCTCTGTCTCTGCAAAATGCTTCCATCAAGAATGTTCTCAACCAATATATTCCGCATCAGTAGTTTGCAAACCAAGCCACCTCAGATAACTTCATTGTTTTGGTGAAACTTACACATGTTTATTGTATTGTAATTAAATCAAGAAATAGACCTAAAGATAAGGAAGAAATTAACAAAGTAAGTGAAATAACATTCCATTCCGTTCAGTCGCTCAGTCGTGTCCGACTCTTTGCGACCCCGTGGACTGTAGCCTACCAGGCTCCTCCATCCATGGGATTCTCCAGGCAAGAATACTGGAGTGGGTTACCATTTCCTTCTCCAGGGGAATCTTCCTGACCCAGGGATCGAACCCGGGTCTCCTGCAGTGGAGGCAGAGGCTTTAACCTCTGAGCAACCAGGGAAGCCCCAAAATAACATTACAGACTTTATATTAAATGCTTATCATTCTAGGCATCTCTTGAATATTTGCAAATCAAAGAAGGAACAGATAGATGAAGTGGATAAAGAAGTTGGTAGATAGAAATATGGATAAGTGAAAAGATAGACAGATGGACTAAAAGACAAAAGTAGTTTTATAAAAAGTTGATCACCCTATACATGCTACTTTTTAAAAGAGAGTGTTAGATTTAACTTTTGTATTTAACAGAGAAGAAATCTAAAAGAAGCTGAAGAAGCTGCTGAAACTTAAACATATGTTTCTTTGTTTCAATACACAATTTGCTTACTTTTTATGAATAAAAACATAGACATGGGGCAATACTAAACATCTAGAGTTATGATTTCTTTTAAATGACGTGTTTTTAGATAAAATAATTTACTCTGTTTTTAAAAATGAGGAAATTAGCACACTTCAGTCTTCTCTTTCACCCTCCTCATTTTGGTTTACTTTTTTATATTACAGGGTTAATAACACTTCTATTCTATTCTATAACCATAGTTCCTTCATTTACTTAGTCTAAGTATCTGTTTTAGATGCAAAGATAAATCCCAGGCCTTTCAGCACTTTTCTATAGTAATTTATTGATTGAATAGATTTAATCATTAATTTTTTAAAAAGAAGTACATAATTCCTGTATTCTATGCATTTGTACGTGCTTGCAAATGTCAGTATGTTTTGTACCTGCTTGCAAATGTCAGATGTTGCCTTTTACACTAGAGAAAAAAAAAATGTTGAAGTGAATTAAGTTACTGGCTGAGTCTCTTTATCGCTAAATGCTATAGTCATCCTCTACCATTTCCTGGAATTGAGTGGTGGTTTAATCCTTTAGTGTTTTCTCCATTTCTCTTGGTTGGCAGGATTTCATCTTCAGTAGTTTCAAGAAAACTTATGAGTGCTTTGGTCACCGGTGCTGCACCTGGACCTGGGAAAAGGTGTTCCTGACCCAAGCTCTATACCTTAAAGGAGCTTCAACTAGCTTATCCCAACTCATGTCTTTCCCCATGGAACAAAGGGTACGAAGTCCCCAGGGGCTCTGTGCTTATGCTTACCCTAGATCACACTTGGGTCTAGAGGAAGGCACTTGGTGCCTGGGAGTCCAACACTCTGTCTGAACAGCCTTGAGCCTGTTTCCAGAGCCTACACAGGCATTTTCCCCGGAGTTTATTCTCCTGAATGTGGACTGCACCACTATACCCAGATCAAGGGGTGGCCCAGAGGTGACTTCTTTGTGAAAGTGTGGAGAAAGCTTGGACATGTGTTCTAAGTTATCTGTACATATACAAATGAGGCCCCTCAAGGTACCAAATATTTATGAGGCCATCAGGGCTGTTCATTCATGTTCCAGTTTGTGACTCTAAGGAGTTAAAAAAAAAATTACTGATTTAAACCAGATAGTTGAGAGTATATTTATCAAGATTAGGCATAATCTTTAAAATTTTGACATTCAGTTCATCAATCTCTGTTTACAGTTTTGTGTTGATTCCACTAATGTAAGATGCTGGCAAAGTGACCTCTGAAAAAAAAAAAAAAAACTTGTTTTTTTACTTGAAAATTTGAGCCCATTTACTTAACAAATGAAAACAACTTGGTCACCTAAAATATTTTTATTTCTCTCTTTTCTTAGAAATGTGTAAGTAAATTGCTGAGGAAAATGTTCAAATAGCCTGGATTTTTTTTTTTTTTCATTATAGAAGGTGACTTGCACTTTCTACTACGATGTTTAAAAAATGATGTATTTTTCTTTAATGCTCAATAACTGAACTAAGGCATGTCTTGCTACTGATTATTTTATAACACTTTATTAAGATATGTCTTTCAATCTTCATATTCAGTTTTACCATCAGTTCAGGGAGTTTTGTTTACTTTATTTTAGATAATATCATTATGTTCCATAATTTAGCAGAAAAATCGTTCCTGTTTGTGTGTTCTTGGTTGTGTATATTATGTCTGTTCTATTGTTTTGATACCTTTGTTCATTTCTTATGTGTTCATGGTAATTATATTAAGACTTTCTACCTTGAAATAATTCAATTCTGTTTTCATGCAATTTGTTTTGCTGTTTACTATTTGTAATTCATCATTTCAGTTCTGTTAAGTTGGATTTTGGATCAAAGGTTTTTCCCTGAATTCTATTAATTTTCTTTAGATTTTATTTTTGTGTTTTTTCCCTTGGACCTCAATCCATTGATTTATTAATCTGTCCTTTTATTAACTTCTCTTATAATACAAGACATTAATTAGGACTTTTCTTTTGTTACTAGATTATGTTTTATCTTCAACCAGGCACTCTACCTGCATTCTCTATTCTTCCTTTCTAAGACAAAGAGGTACTGATGCCTTTACACTTTTCAGTCTGCTCATGCTAAACTGAGAAAATCTATAACCTGCCTATCTGAAACCTATAATTTAATTATTAATTATAATATTGTTAATTATTCATCCATGTTACTATAGCCCATCCACTCTACTCTAGCTTGAGTTCATGAGACAAAGAAGATAAATTTCCATTCAGAGCTTGTATGAGTTTTGTTTTTTTCTTCAAAGATTTTATTAAATGTTCCTTTGAACTGATTATAAGTAATTTATAAGATGATGTGTTTGTGTGTGCTTGTGCTGGGCACAAAAACAGAATAACCTACTCCAAAATGGTAAACCTTCAGGATTTAGATCATTTTTCTACTTCAATTCAGAGTTACAGGTTTCCTTCAAAGACACTTATCATTTTCTTTTGTATTCACCTGTTTCCAGTGGTTCATTTTTTAAAACCAGAGATATGTTGTTCTTGTTTAGTCGCTAAGTCATTCCCAATTCATTGTGATCCCGTGGACTATAGCCCACCAGGGTCCTCTGTCCGTGGGATTTCCCAGGCAAGAATACTGGAGTGAGCTGCCATTTCCTTCTCCCAGGAGACCTTTCTGACCTAGGGATCAAACCTGTGTCTCCTGCTTTGGAAGACACTGAGCTACCTGGGAAGCCCCCATCAGACACATAGGTCTACCCAATCAATTTGAATTCAGTATACTGGTGGTGAAGAAGAGAATCTGTACTTTTCATCAGATTTGGAATATTTTATTCATTTATTTAAATATTTTTATGTCCCCTTCTCTTTCTGGGACTCTAATCACAAATATTTTAGCTCAGTTGGTGTTGTCCCGTGTCTTTAAGCTCTGCTGAGTTTTTTAGCCTTTTTTTTCTTTTTATGTTTCAGTATGGAGATTTGCCTGGTGTGCTGTGATTCATGGAGTCGCAAAGAATTGGACATGACTGAGCAACTGAACTGAACTGAAATCTACTGACTTTTCCCCGTAGTACTGTTTAATCTGCTCTCAATTCCATCCAGTGTGTTTTTCACCCCAGGTAGTGTATTTTTAATCTCCAGAAATTTTATTTTCGTCTTCTTTAGTTCTTCTGTCTTTCTTTACTATGCTCACGCTTTCTGCTACATTTTTAACATATATTTATTTGTTCAAGAGTATATTTAAATAAGTTTTAATGTCCTTGTGTATTCAGTCTATCTTCTGTAACATTTTGAAATCTCTTTCTCTTGATTGATTTTCTCCCCTCATTATATTGCTTCTTGACTTGGGAGGCAATTTTTTTTATTAGATGTCAGAAGTGTAAATTTTATGGTGTTGGGCACTGGACTTGGTCATAGTTCTTTAAATATAGGGATGGTATGGGGAGGGAGGTGGGAGGGGGTTCAGGATCGGGAACACATGTACACCCTGGAGGATTCATATCAATGTATGGCAAAACCAGGACAATATTGTAAAGTAATTAGCCTTTAAAAAATAAATAAATTTTTTTTAGGGATTTTTTTGGGCCACAATTAAGTTACTTTGAAATAATCTCAACCTTTCAAGACTTGTGTTTAAGCTTTATAAGACAGGTAGAAATCAGTCTTTAGTCTAGGGCTAATTTGGTCTCATAAATTGAGGCAATACTCTTCTAAAAACTTTACTTAACCACACCTATGTTAAGAGGTCTTTCCATCTTTGCTTGTGAACTATTCCTGCCCAGTGTGGGGTGATCCTTAGACATTGCCCGACATGTTTCTTTATATTGGCTCTTTGGCCAACATTGGGTGATTTCCTTATATGCATGTTTTTGTCATCATTACTTTGCTGTTAATGTGAGAGAGGGATCTCTGAAGATCTCTTGAGAACTCTTTGTCTCTGCTTCTGTTTAAATTTCCTTCCCATAACCACAGGCTGGATATTCTCTGTAGACAGTGAGCTAGGGCAATC
This sequence comes from Moschus berezovskii, assembly GCF_049115385.1. Lineage (NCBI taxonomy): Eukaryota > Metazoa > Chordata > Mammalia > Artiodactyla > Moschidae > Moschus > Moschus berezovskii. Next base: position 61,928,003 of record NC_142477.1, read on the forward strand.
ACAAGGCCCACTTCATTTATTTTGGCTTCTCTCTGAAATCACTCTACTATGGTGACTATTTTCTGATGTCTAGAAACAGTTTTTTCATGCATGTTGGTTGTTTTGTTAGTCGTTTAAAGCAGGGAGGTAGATCCTGTCCTTGCTACTTCACCATGTTTGAAAGCAGAAGTCCTCTCATGATACATTTTTAACAGACTGTTCAAAGGGCACTTGTTTTGGACTGAACTATTGTGCAGAAATTTTGAAGAGTAAAAATGGTAGCAATAAAGAGAAAGGTAGCTGGGACCATCTTTACATCCTGGGGGTTATATAGGATACCTCCTAGCAGGATGATACAGAAGGGTATGCTATTTCTCCTCTCCACTCTGTCTTTATTTTTTCTCTTGAAGCTCAGCATGTAGCCCTTACATATTTAACACTTACTACAACAGAGACTACCTATGCTTGGTAATGGAAACTAGAGAGGAAAGGAAAATGTCTTATTCCCACTGCAGTAGGTAGGAGAGGGGACATGTGCTTGACTCCTGACTTTAGAATTGCACTGAGAGGTTTTGGGGTTCTTTCCTTCCTACATGATCCTATACATAACAGTTTAACTTGGGAATTTTAGTCTTAGCCTTTCTGCAATTAAACTCTTACTTTACACACATCCAATGAAAGTATTTTAATTTTGTCATCAGTGTGGACATGCTATGGGAGCCATTTAAAGGATACAGTTGCATCAAAACCTCATTTAAGCATAATTTACTTTCTAAAGCCATATCACCTTGATTAACTAAATTAGTAGTTCCTTTAGAGATCTCATGATTTTAAATGAGTCACTTTACTTGTAATGTTTTGCAATAAGGTTTAATTTACTGTCACCTTCTCCACAGTTCTGATTTGCTGCTGTTTTCCAAAGCCCAGTAGGATGATTGGTGCATGAGAAAATAGCACTGCTTATAAAATAAACTGGAACACAACTTGTCATTTTAGTTTCCATCTGCTCAACCATGTCGTTATTAAATTAGATTCTAGGAAAGTGTCTCACTGTCCCTTAGAATATCATGTTGGTCTCCTGAAAATAAAAATAATATTATCGCTTTGAACACGTTTCTTGGCATTTTAGTGTCAAAATATGAAGGTCTAAGTTCTAATTAGAGAAACACTGACCATATGCTGTGCAACACTTGATATTTACAATGAAAACCTGGGTTGAGGTTATCATAAAGTCAGGCTTCTGAAGCAAGTTTATATGTGAATAAAATTTGGCTCACAGTGATGTCCAGCTCCACTCCCAAATTTGATCAATCCAAAGAGCAACCACGCAGTGAAATTACACTACCTTAAAGTACGTTTGTAAGACATGGTTCATTGATGATTTCAACCATAACTTGTTTTAGGTAAGTGACATGATGATCAGTAATGTGAGCACCGATCCCTTGCTGCCCAAATCTAGCTAATATTAACACATTAATTCACTTTAAAAGTCACATTATCATATGTGAAACGAATCGCCAGTCCAAGTTCCATGCATGATATGGGATGCTCAGGGCTGGTGTACTGGGATGACCCAGAGGGATGGGATAGGGAGGGAGGTGAGAAGGGGGTTCAAGATGGGGAACATATGTACACCTGGGGCAGATTCATGTCAATGTATGGCAAAACCAATACAATAATGTAAAGTAATTAGCCTCCAATTAAAATAAATAAATTAAAAATAAATAAATAAAAGACACATATAGAGATGCCATCAGTGTGTCTGATCAGGAACAATTAAGAAATGAAACAACTGGGATTGCAGAAAAGAAAAGGTGAGGACAGAAAACATGGGTTTTTAGATTTATACTCAACCTTAACTTTAAACTGGTAATGGTCAGTTTTCTCTTGGTAGACACTAATCAGTCTGCCAGAAGTTATCTATAATATGGCAGCATCATAGAGCACGAGGGCTAAAAGAATTAATTTATATTATTTACTCCAATCTTCTCTCCTGACAAATGATATCCCAAGGCTAGCCTAAGGTCAGCCAGGTAAACGTTAAAATCAAGGGGCTAAAAATTTAGGTCTCCTGATTCCCAATTCATTATTCTCCCTACCTCTTCAATAATCTAGGATAAAAATACTTACTTAACAGCATTACAGATTAATCATAGTGCTGATGATTTGGGTCATTCTAGTAGGTGTGCAGTATTATCTCATTGTTATCTTCATTTGCATTTCTCTGATGGTATATGCTGTGGAGTGTCTTTTCATATCCTTATCTTCCCTCTTGATATCTTCCTTGGTGGAATGTCTGTTAAGGTCTTTGGCCCAATTTTTAACTGGGTGTTTGTTTTCCTGTTGCTGAGTTTTGAAAGTTCTCTGCATAGTTTGGATAACAGAGAATGTACTAGATATGTCTTTTGTAAACATTGTATCCCAGCCTGTGGTTTGTCTTATTGTTCTCTTAAGCATTTATTTTTCAGTCTGGTTGATTTATAGTGAGCTTCAGTTCAGTTCAGTTCAGTCGCTCAGTCATGTCCGACTGTCCACGACCCCATGAATCCCAACCCCATGAATGCATCACCAACACCCGGAGTTCACTCAAACTCATGTCCACAGAGTCAGAGATGCCATCCTGCCATCTCATTCTTGTCCCCTTTTCCTCCCGCCCCCAACCTTTCCCAGCATCAGGGTCTTTTCCAGTGAGTCAACTCGTATGAGGCGGCCAAAGTATTGCAGTTTCAGCTTTAGCATCAGTCCTTCCAATGAACATCCAGGATTGATCTCCTTTAGAATGGACTGGTTGGATCTCCTTGCAGTCCAAGGGACTCTCAAGAGTCTTCTCTAACACCACAGTTCAAAAGCATCAATTCTTCGGCGATCAGCTTTCTTCACAGTCCAACTCTCACATCCATACATGACCACAGGAAAAACCATAGCCTTGATTAGACAGACCTTTGTTGGCAAAGTAATGTCTCTGCTTTTTAATATACTATCAAGGTTGGTCATAACTTTCCTTCCAAGGAGTAAGCTTCTTTTAATTTCATGGCTGCAATCAGCATCTGCAGTGATTTTGGAGCCAAAAAAAATAAAGTCTGATACTGTTTTCACTGTTTTTCCATTTCCCATGAAGTGATGGGACCAGATGCCATGATCTTTGTTTTCTGAATGTTGAGCTTCAAGCCAACTTTTTCACTCTCCTCTTTCACTTTCATCAAGAGGCTTCTGAGTTCCTCTCCACTTTCTCCCATAAGGGTGGTGTCATCTGCATATCTGAGATTATTGACATTTCTCCCAGAAATCTTGATTCCAGCTTGTGCTTCTTCCAGCCCAGCGTTCCTCATGATGTACTCTGCATAGAAGTTAAATAAGCAGGGTGACAATATATAGCCTTGACGTACTCCTTTTCCTCTTTGGAACCAGTCTGTTGTTCCATGTCCAGTTCTGACTGTTGCTTCCTGACCTGCATACAGGTTTCTCAAGAGGCAGGTCAGGTGGTCTGGGATTCCCATCTCTTTCAGAATGTTCCACAGTTTATTGTGATCCACACAGTCAAAGGCTTTGGCATAGTCAATGAAGCAGAAATAGATATTTTTCTGGAACTGTCTTGCTTTTTCCATGATCCAGCAGATGTTGGCAATTTGATCTCTGGTGCCTCTGCCTTTTCTAAAACCTGCTTGAACATCTTGGAGTTCACGGTTTACATACTGCTGAAGCCTGGCTTGGAGAATTTTGAGCATGACTTTACTAGCGTGTGAGATGAGTGCAATTGTGCGGTAGTTTGAGCATTCTTTGGCATTGCCTTTCTTTGGGATTGGAATGAAGACTGACCTTTTCCAGTCCTGTGGCCACTGCTGAGTTTTCCAAATTTGCTTAAAGTAAACTAAAACATCTACAGGCAACTGAACTCATAGAATATCAAGAACTTCTTAGCTAGAAGTCTTTCCTGGGATCCACATTTTAAAAGGTTTTTAGTACCATTCTCAATTTTATATAAATCTAAGTGAGAGCTTAATGTCATTATCTAAGACTTGCAAAATATAACAAGATTTTAAATTCAGTTCAGTTCAGTTCAGTTCAATCGCTCAGTCGTGTCCGACTCTTTGAGACCCCATGAATCACAGCACGCCAGGCCTTCCTGTCCATCACCAACTCCTGGAGTTCACTCAAATTCATGTCCATCGAGTTGGTGATGCCATCCAGCCATCTCATTCTCTGTCGTCCCCTTCTCCTCCTGCCCTCAATCCCTCCCAGCATCAGAGTCTTTTCCAGTGAGTCATCTCGTCGCATGAGGTGGCCAAAGTATTGGAATTTCAGCTTTAGTATCAGTCCTTCCAATGAACACCCAGGACTGATTTTCTATTAGGTTTTCAATATCCTACAAAGTTATAACACAAAATTAATACAATATTAAAAATAAACCCCAATTCTCCCACATGGAAATTCGGAAAGTTCTTATCCAATCCTGTGTCGATGGTGGAATTTCATGAATTAATTACAAAATTTGAAAGGAGTAAAGGAAAAGCTTTCTCCTTTTAAAAAAGATTTTCCTTTGTTTTTTACAATAATTTCTCAATCAAACCATGCTCAGTTTCTCAGTCATGTCAAACTGTTTGAGATCCTATGGATTGTAGCCTGCCAGACTCCTCTGTCCATGGCATTTTTCAGGCAAGAATACTGGAGTGTGTTGCCATTTCCTACTCCAGGGGAACTTTTGAACCCAGGGATCAAACCCACATCTCCTGTGTTTCTTGAATTGGCAGGCAGGTAATTCTTGAATTACCACTGTCACCTGGGACTTTTAAATTAATAGCGACTTTTAAAATAGCATATCTACCACTATCACATGAATAAAAGATCATTTTCTGAAATGAAAGAAATATTTCATTACCCCTCCTGGGGAAAGGCCAGTCTTCAGAAAAGAAAGGAGCCAGAGATGAATGACCCTTGTATTAGTCTTCTTGGGCTGCTATATCAACATTCTATATCACAGGCTGGTTGGCTGAAATTTATTTCTCACTGTTGTAGAGTGAAGTCCAAGATCGAGGTGTCAGCAAGGCCAGTGTCTAGTGAGAGGACTCTCTTTGAATTGAAGATGGCCACTGTCTCATTGGCAGAGAACTTTGGTATAACTTTCTCTTTGTATAAAGGCACAAGCCTACTGGATTAGGACCGCACACTTATGACCCCATTTAACCTTTCTCACTTCCTCACAGGCCCTATCTCCAGATTCACTGGACACATTGGAGATGAAGGACTTTAATATATGAATTTGGGGTGGGGGTGGGACATGATTCAGCCCATAGAAAAACCTTAGAAACCAACAGAGATTATTGAGAAAACATAAAATACAATATTTGAGGCTTTTTTTTCTTATAATTTAATATAAACAGATGAGAGTATAATGGCATAAATGGAAAAAATTTATTCTGTAAAAAATAGTGAAAAACAAAATTAAAAATTTATACATTTAGAATATAAAACTGCACCACCATGGCTAAGAAGAGTATAATTGCAAAAGGCAGTATGCTGTGTTTGAAGAGGCCAGATGCCTAGCTATTTTCTATCAGAGTTTTATAGGTAGTTGAGTTGTAGGTGATAGCTAATTATTCAGAAATCAGCTTTTATTATAGTAAACACATATCTACATAGATCTGTGTAACATATTATACAATCCCTTGGTGCACATTTAGTTGTAGGGGCTGCAGGGATATGGAGGGGAGGAGGTTAGAAGGGAGAAAGAATACGGGGGATGTAAAGGGTAGGGGAAAAGGAGAAAAGAAAAGTGATACGTCTTTGACATATTCTGCTCCCCACAGCCTAAACAGAACCATTTCCTGGAGGAAGCAGAACTGTACAAAAAAGATTAAATCATGTAAATGTGACCTTCTAGGACCAGAACACAGCTGCAGTGACAATTATTTAATAATGCTGAAAAAATATGTGTGTGTGTGTGTATATATATATATGTATATATCTTGACCAAAAATCAAATATACTTGTAATGGTTTTAAAATATGTCACAAACTCTGATTCTTCTCTGAAATATGGAGTCAAATTTCTTTCCCCTTTTTAAAATTAGAAAAAAAACACTTTTTTTTATAAAAGTATAGTTGATCTATAAGATTGTATTAGTTTCAGGTATACAACATAGTGAATCAATATTTTTATAGATTACTCTATTTAAAGTTATTACAAAATAATAGTTTCATTTTCCTGTGATATACATTGTCCTTGTTCCTTATTTACTTTATGCACAGTAGTTTGTATCTCTTAGTCTTATTCCTCTATCTCACCCCTCTCCTCTTCCCTTACCCCACTGCGATCACTAGTTTATACTTTGTGTTTAGTGATCCACTGCTAATAAGTGGTGGTGGAAGTAATAACATGTGGCTTCCAAGATTAACTCATAAAAGGAACTCTGGCTAATTTTTCACACTGTCAGATCATTCACTCTGGGGAAAGCTGGTTGTCATTCTGAGAAGACACACAAACAGCTTCAAGAGAGGTTCACATGGTAGGTGAAAGTGAAAGTCACTCAGTTGTGTCTGACTCTTTGCGACCCCATGGACTATACAGTCCACAGAATTCTCCAGGCCAGAATACTGGAGTGGGTAGCTTTTCTCTTCTCCAGAGGATCTTCCCAATCTAGGGATCAAACCCAGGTCTCCTGCATTGCAGGAGGATTCTTTACCAGCTGAGCCACAAAGGAAGCCCTCATGTGGCAAGGGACTAAGTATTTCTAGTATGGGTCATATGAATGTGACATCTTAGAAGCACATCTTCCAGCCCCTCTCAAACCTTCAAATGATACCCCAGCTGACAACTTTAATGAGAGACATCAAGTTAGAACGACCCAGCTAAGTTACTTCTACATAATTCACCCAGAAACTGAGATAATAATTGTCCATCATTTTAAACTTCTAATTCTAAGCTGTTAAGTTTATTGAGTAATATTTGTTCCTTTAAGCTATAAGGAAATGGCAACCCACTCCAGTGTTCTTGCCTGGAGAATCCCAGGGATGGGGGAGCCTGGTGGGCTGCCATCTATGGGGTCGCACAGAGTCGGACACGACTGAAGCAACTTAGTAGCAGCAGCATCTTATATATATATGTAATATATATATATGTATCAATTCAGTTCAGTTCAGTCGCTCAGTCGTGTCCGACTCTGTGCGACCCCATAGACGGCAGCCCACCAGGCTCCCCCGTCCCTGGGATTCTCCAGGCAAGAACACTGGAGTGGGTTGCCATTTCCTTCTCCAATGTGTGAAAGTGAAAAGTGAAAGTGAGGTCGCTCGGTCGTGTCCAACTGAGTGACCCCATGGACTGCAGCCTACCAGGCTTCTCCATCCATGGGATTTTCTAGGCAAGAGTACTGGAGTGGCTTGCCATTGCCTTCTCCAGATGGACCTTTGTTGGCAAAGTAATGTCTCTGCTTTTTAATATGCTATCTAGGTTGGTCATAACTTTCCTTCCAAGGAGTAAGCGTCTTTTATATATAGACATATACCTGATAACTAATATATATTAGATATCCCACATAGCAGGCAGATTCTTTACCAGCTGAGCTATCAGGAAAGCCCCTATGTAGCTAATATAACATAACTAATATAATATCTGATATTCAAAAGAGGGAAGATTGATTATTGAATAGCAAGTACATTGATTAGAGTTTTATTTGTGTTCTTATTATCAATTCTACTTATGTATTTCACTGAACTCTTCTGCCTTTATCCCAACTGATGGAACTTGTTAGTAAATTTTTTAAAAATGTCTAAATTTAACAAATCAATGACATTTTTGTCTTCCATTTTTTATGATAAGAATCTTGGCCCAGTAATTGAGAATCAAGTCATAGAATAAAAAAGGTAAAATCCATAATAGGAAAACAATCCTCTCTTGTTTAAATTATTTTATTAACTGTAAAATAAGCCTGTCTTCAGTTTTTCAACAACCTAATTCATTCAATCCTTAGATCAAGGAACTAAATTACTCTAACAAATAACTTCATGTTAAAAATTATCTGGATTTATTAAAAAATAAAAACCTTAAAACTTGCTTCACATGAACACGGCCTGCAATAGATTGATAGTTTCCAAATATACGTTGGCCTGGAATGTTTTATTTTTAGTAAAACAATGTAAAGAAGAAGAGAAAATTTAAATAAGAGCCTTCTCCCATCTACACACCTTTCCCTGGGATGCTTTGGTGCCATGGAGAACTATATTATAATCTTTTGACTGGTCTCCTTTTAAAGCTTGACTGAACGTCTGGCATCATTAGATCTGTTTGACTGGTTTAGGAAATTAAACCGAACTGAACTGATAGAGACTATTGGGCAGATAGAAGGATGAGAAAAGCCCTGTTCTAAGGACCAGTTACCATGTTGAAGGTTATAATATATGAATCATACCACATAACATTTTTAGAAGTACCAAAAGGGATAATTGCTCCCTTTTGCCTTTTAAGGTACCTCAAATGCTAACTTGAGCTATTGCAGCTTCCCAAGCATCTTGCTCAATGTAACTAAGCCTAAGATTTAATATCCAAAGGTCAGATCATTTGTCAGGATATTTTCTAGCAGGCAGCAAAGAAAAAAAAAAAAACTGTTAAGGAAGCAATGAAAGAAGGCAAGGAAATTGTGGCTTAAATAGTGGTTAAAATCTTGCCACTACCAATCCAAAACCAAGTTTCACCTAAACCATAACTAAGTGAGAAGCAAAAGGGCAAACAAATGAATGCTTAAAGACAAAGCATGGAATCCATAATTTTAACAGTCCTTTAATATGACTTTATATTGTCCTCTATCACTCTTGCATTTATTGTCAAGGCTGTATATTGTTACCTGGCTTATTGAACTTATATGCAGAGTACATCATGAGAAATGTCAGGCTGGATGAAGCACAAGCTGGAATCAAGACTGCCAGGAGAAATATCAATTACCTCATATATGCAGATGACACGACACTTATGGCACAAAGTGAAGAGGAGCTAAAGAGCCTCTTGATGAAAGTGAAAGAGGAGAGTGAAAAAACTGGCTTAAAACTCAATATGCCAGAAACTAAGATCATGGCATCTGGTCCCATCACTTCATGGTAAATGAAAGGGGAAACAATGAAAACAGTGAGAGACTATTTTCTTGGGCTCCAAAATCACTGCAGATGGTGACCGCAGCCATGAAATTAAAAGATGCATGCTTCTTAGAAGAAAAGCTATGACAAACCTAGACAGCATATTAAAAAGCAGTGACATTACTTTGCCAACAATGGTCCATATAGTCAAAGCTATGGCTTTTCCAGTAGTAATGTGTGGACATGAGAGTTGGACCATGAAGAAAGCTGAGCACCAAAGAAATGATGCTCTTGAACTGTGGTGTTGGAGAAGATTCTTGAGAGTCCCTTGAATGACAAGGAGATCAAACCAATCAATCCTAAAGGAACTCAGACCTGAATATTCATTGGAAGGACTGATGCTGAAGCTAAACCTCCAATAATTTAGTTACCTGATGCGAAGAGCTGACTCATTAGAAAATATCCTGATACTGGGAAAGATTGAAGGCATGAGGAGAAGGGGTTGACAAAGGATGAGATGGCTGGATGGCATCACGATTTGATGGACATGAATTTAGGCAAGCTCTGGGAATTGGTGAAGGACAGGGAAGCCTGGCATGCTACAGTCCATGGGGTCACAAAGAGTTGGACACGACTGAGTGACTGAACAAAAACAATATGACTTTATATCTCTATTTGTTAGGAGTTTATAATATTCTTTGGGAAATCAAGTGACAATTTTAGTTACATGGTTTTTATTTTTTCTTACAGTGTACAATAGTACCCTTTTGTGCTACTATTCATAAAATGTTATTATTGGTCCATGAAATTAGAGTTGAAAATTATAAATGAATTAATGACTGTTCTATGCATCTGTGTCTCAATTAAAATAAATTAATTAATTAAATTTTAAAAAATAAATAAAATTAAAAAGGAAAAAAATGAATTAATGAATGAAGCAATCAGTCAGTGAGTGAATGAAAACAAAAAGGTGATAGGGATTGGTGAGGGTTGATAATGAGATCAGTCTTGAGCAGACAGAGGAATCTATGTATCAGGACCCTCTTAGAATGAAATGCATGAGGAGGAAGTAAAGTCAAGTTTTACCTCTGTACTTTTAAACCTGATTCTAGCCTTCATTACATCTAATTAATTAAACTTATCTGATTATAAGACTCTCCTTTGACCTGCAGCACAGCATCTGAAAATTCAACATGGCATTGTGGATTCCAAATCTCAAGATAGATGCAGCCTTCAGGGTCTTTCCAGATCATTTACCCTCACAGCTTTTTTTTTAATTAATTTTTTTATTGAAGAATAATGGCTTTACAGAATTTTTCTGTCTTCTGTCAAACTTTAACATGAATTAGCCATAGGTGTGTATATATATATCCCCTCCCTTTTGAAACTCCCTCCCATCTCACTCCCCATCCCACCCCTCTAGGTTGATACAGAGCCACTGTTTGAGTTTCCTGACCCATACAGCAAATTCCCATTGGCTATCTCTTTTACATATGGTAATGTAAGTTTCCAAGTTACTCTTTCCACACATCTCATCCCCTCCTCCCCTCTCCCCATGTCCATAAGTCTATTCTCTATGTCTGTTTCTCCATTGCTGCCTTGTAAATAAATTCTTCAGTACCATTATTCTAGGTTCTGTATATATGTGTTCAGTTCAGTTCGGTTCAGTTGCTCAGTCATGTCAGATTCTCCGCGACCTCATGAATCACAGCACGCCAGGCCTCCCTGTCCATCACCAACTCCCGGAGTTCACTCAAACTCATGTCCACAGAGTCAGAGATGCAATCCTGCCATCTCATTCTCTGTCATTGCCTTTTCCTCCTGCCCCCAACCTTTCCCAGCATCAGGGTCTTTTCCAGTGAGTCAACTCGTCACATGAGGTGGCCAAAGTATTGCAGTTTCAGCTTTAGCATCAGTCCTTCCAATGAACACCCAGGATTGATCTTATTTAGAATGGACTGGTTGGATATCCTTGCAGTCCAAGGGACTCTCAAGAGTCTTCTCCAGCACCACAGTTCAAAAGCATCGATTCTTCAGCGATCAGCTTTCTTCACAGTCCAACTCTCACATCCATACATGACCACGGGAAAAACCATAGCCTTGACTAGACGGACCTTGGTTGACAAAGTAATGTCTCTGCTTTTTAATATACTATCAAGGTTGGTCATAACTTCCCTTCCAAGGAGCAAGCGTCTTTTAATTTCATGGCTGCAATCAGCATCTGCAGTGATTTTGGAGCCAAAAAAAATAAAGTCTGAAACTGTTTCCACTGTTTTTCTATCTATTTCCCATGAGGTGATGGGACCAGATGCCATGATCTTTGTTTTCTGAATGTTGAGCTTCAAGCCAACCATTTCTCTCTCCTCTTTCACTTTCATCAAGAGGCTTTTGAGTTCCTCTTCACTTTCTGCCATAAGGGTGGTGTCATCTGCATATCTGAGGTTATTGATATTTCTCCTGGCAATCTTGATTCCAGCTGTGCTTCTTCCAGCCCAGCGTTCCTCATGATGTACTCTGCATATAAGTTAAATAAGCAAGGTGACAATATAAAGCCTCGACGTACTCCTTTTCCTCTTTGGAACCGGTCTGTTGTTCCATGTACAGTTCTGACTGTTGCTTCCTGACCTGCATACAGGTTTCTCAAGAGGCAGGTCAGGTGGTCTGGGATTCCCATCTCTTTCAGAATGTTCCACAGTTTATTGTGATCCACACAGTCAAAGGCTTTGGCATAGTCAATGAAGCAGAAATAGATATTTTTCTGGAACTGTCTTGCTTTTTCCATGATCCAGCAGATGTTGGCAATTTGATCTCTGGTGCCTCTGCCTTTTCTAAAACCTGCTTGAACATCTGGGAGTTCACGGTTCACATATTGCTGAAGCCTGGCTTGGAGAATTTTGAGCATGACTTTACTAGCGTGTGAGATGAGTGCAATTGTGCGGTAGTTTGAGCATTCTTTGGCATTGCCTTTCTTTGGGATTGGAATGAAGACTGACCTCTTCCAGTCCTGTGGCCACTGCTGAGATTTCCAAATTTGCTGGCATATTGAGTGCAGCACTTTCACAGCATCATCTTTCAAGATTTGAAATAGTTCAACTGGAATTCCATCACCTCCACTAGCTTTGTTAGTAGTGATGCTTTCTAAGGCCCACTTGACTTCACATTCCAAGATGTCTGGCTCTAGGTCAGTGATCACATTATCGTGACTATCCTGGTCATGAAGATCTTTTTTGTACAGTTCTTCTGTGCATTCTTGCCACCTCTTCTTAATATCTTATGCTTCTGTTAGGTCCATACCATTTCTGTCCTTTATTGAGCCCATCTTTGCATGAAATGTTCCCTTGGAATCTCTAATTTTCTTGAAGAGATCTCTTGTTTTTCCCATTCTATTGTTTTCCTCTATTTCTTTGCATTGATCACTGAGGAAGGCTTTCTTATCTCTCCTTGCTATTCTTTGGAACTGTGCATTCAGATGCTTATATCTCTCCTTTTCTCCTTTGCTTTTCACTTCTCTTCTTTTCACAGCTATTTGTAAGGCCTCCTCAGACAGCCATTTTGCTTTTTTTGCATTTCTTTTCCATGGGGATGGTCTTGGTCCCTGTCTCCTGTACAATGTCATGAACCTCTGTCCAGAGTTCATCAGGCACTCTATCTATCAGATCTAGTCCCTTAAATCTATTTCTCACTTCCACTGTATAATCATAAGGGATTTGATTGAGGTCATATCTGAATGGTCTAGTGGTTTTCCCTACTTTCTTCAATTTAAGTCTGAATTTGGCAATAAGGAGTTCATGATCTGACCCACAGTCAGCTCCTGGTCTTGTTTTTACTAACTGTATACAGCTTCTCCATCTTTGGCTGCAAAGAATATAATCAATCTGATTTTGGTGTTGACCATCTGGTGATGTCCATGTGTAGAGTCTTCTCTTGTGTTGTTGGAAGAGGGTGTTTGCTATGACCAGTGTGTTCTCTTGACAAAACTCTATTAGCCTTTGCCCTGCTTCATTCCATGCTCCAAGGCCAAATTTGCCTGTTACTCCAGGTGTTTCTTGACTTCCTACTTTTGCATTCCAGTCCCCTAGAATGAAAAGGACAACTTTTTTGAGTGTGTGTTCTAAAAGGTCTTGTAGGTCTTCATAGAACCGTTCAACTTTGGCTTCTTCAGCGTTACTGGTTGGGGCATAGGCCTGGATTACTGTAATATTGAATGGTTTGCCTTGGAAACGAACAGGAATCATTCTGTCGTTTTTAAGATTGCATCCAAGTACTGCTTTTCATACTCTTTTGTTGACCGTGATGGCTACTCCATTTCTTCTAAGGGATTCCTGCCCACAGTAGTAGATATAATGGTCATCTGAGTTAAATTCACCCATTCCAGTCCATTTTAATTCACTGATTCCTAGAATGTCTATGTTCACTCTTGCCATCTCCTGTTTGACCACTTCCAATTTGCTTTGATTCATGGACTTAACATTCCAGGTTCCTATGCAATATTGCTCTTACAGCACCGGACCTTGTTTCTATCACTGGTCACATCCACAACTGGGTATTGGTTTTGCTTTGGCTCCATCCCTTCATTCCTTCTAGAGTTATTTCTCCACTGAGCTCCAGTAGCATACTGGGCACCTACCGACCTGGGGAATTCCTCATTCAGTATCCTATCATTTTGCCCTTTGATACTGTTCGTGGGGTTCTCAAGGCAAGTATACTGAAGTGGTTTGCCATTCCCTTCTCCAGTGGACCACATTCGGCTGTGGTCCATGTGATCAGATCGACTAGTTTCCTGTGATTATGATTTCAGTGTGTCTGCCCTCTGATGCCCCCTAGCAATACCTACCGTCTTATTTGGGTTTCTCTTACCTTGGGCGTGGGATATCTCTTCACAGCTGCTCCAAGAAAACGCAGCCGCTGCACCTTACCTTGGACGAGGGGTATCTCCTCAAAGCCTCCCCTCCTGACCTTGAACATGGAGTAACTCCTCTGGCCCTCCTGCACCCACGCAGCCACCACCTATTGGACATTGGGCAGCTTCTCTCGGCTGCCGGCCCTGGCCTCAGGCATGGGGTAGCTCCTCTAGGCCGAACCTCTTTGTGTGGTTGGTTGCACATTGGCCAGCGTCTCTTGCGTCTGCACCACCAGGCCGGCGTCTCTTGCGTCTGCACCGCCAGGCCGGCGTCTCTCACGTCTGCGCCGCCGGGGCCGGCGTCTCTCATATATGATATTTATCTTTCTCTTTCTGACTTAACATCACTCAGTATAATAGGTTCTAGGTTCATCCACCTCATTAGAACTGACTCAAAGGCATTCCTTTTTATGACTGAGTAATATTTCATTATGTATATGTACCGCAACCTTCTTTATCCTTTCACCTGTCAATGGACATCTAGGTTGCTTCCATGTTCTAGCTATTGTAAATAGTGCTGCAATGAACAGTGGGATACATGTGTCTTATTCAATTTTGGGTTCCTCAGGGTATATGCCTAAGAGGGGGATTTCTGGGTCATATGGTGGTTTTATTTCTAGTTTTTTAAGGAATCTCCATACCAATCTTCTTCCATTGTGGCTCTAGCAATTTATATTCCCATCGACAGTGGAAGAGCGTTCCCTTTTCTCCACACCCTCTCCAGCATTTATTGTTTGTAGACTTTTTGATGATGGCCATTCTGACTGGTATGAGATGATATTTCATTGTAGTTTTGATTTGCATTTCTCTAATAATGACGCTGGGAAAGGTTGGGTGCGGGAGGAGAATGGGACGACCAAGAATGAGATGGCTGGATGGCATCACCGACTCTGTGGACATGAGTTTGAGTGAACTCCGGGAGTTGGTGATGGACAGGGAGGCCTGGCGTGTTGTGATTCATGTGGTCGTGGAGAGTCGGACACGACTGAGCGACTGAAATGAACTGAACTGAATAATGAGCAATGTTGAGCATATTTTCATGTGTTTGTTAGCCATCTGTATGTCTTCTTTGGAGAAATGTCTGTTTAGGTGTTTTTCCCACGTTTTGATTGGGTTGTTTGTTTTCCTGGCATTGAGTTGTATGAGCTGCTTGTATATTTTGGAAATTAATCTTTTTTCAGTTGTTTCATTTGCTATTATTTTCTCCCATTCTGAGGGTTGTCTTTTCACCTTGCTTATAGTTTCCTTTGCTGTGCAAAAACTTTTAAGTTTAATCAGGTCCCACTTGTTTACTTTTGTTTTTATTTCTGTTATTCTAGGAGGTGGATCATAGAGGATCTTGCTTTGATTTATGTCATCGAATGTTCTGCCTATGTTTTCCTCTAAGAATTTTATAGTTTCTGTTCTTACATTTAGGTCTTTAATCCATTTTGAGTTTATCTTGTGTATGGTGTTAGGAAGTGTTCTAATTTCATTGTTTTACTTGTAGCTGTCCAGTTTTCCCAACATCATTATTGAAGGGGCTGTCTTTGTCCCATTGAATAGTCTTGCCTCCTTTGTCAAAAATAAGGTACCCATAGGTGCATGGGTTTATTTCTGGGCTTTTTATCTTGTTCCATTGGTCTATATTTCTGTCTTGATGACTGTAACTCTGTAGTATAATCTGAAGTCAGGAAGGCTGACTCCTCCAGCTCCATTCTTCTTTCTCAAGACTGTATGGAGTATTTGGGGTCTTTTGTGTTTCCATGTGAATTGTAACATTTTTTGTATTGATTTTTTTATCCCGCAACTTTGCTAAATTCACTGATTAGCTCTAGTAATTTTCTGATACTATCTTTAGGGTTTTCTATGTACAGTATCATGTCATCTGCAAACAGTGAGAGTTGTACTTCTTCTTTTTCGATCTGGATTCCTTTTATTTCTTTTTCTTCTCTGATTACTGTAGCTAGGATTTCCAGAACTATGTTGAATAAAAGTAGTGAAAGTGGACACCCCACCCTTGTCTTGTTCCTGATCTTAGGGGGAAAAGTTTTAGCTTTTCAACATTGAGAATAATGTTTGCTGTAGGTTTATCATATATGGCCTTTACTATGTTGAGGTAAGTTCCTCTGTGCCCATTTTTGAAGAGTTTTAATCATAAATGGGTGCTGGATTTTGTCAAAAGCTTTTTCTGCATCTATTGAGATTATCATATGGTTTTTATCTTTCAATTTGTTAATATGGTATATCACAATGATTTATTTGTGTATATTGAAGCATCCCTGGAATAAACCCAACTCGATCATGGTGTATGAGCTTGTTGATGTGTTGCTGAATTCTGTTTACTAAAATTGTGTTGAGGATTTTTGCGTCTATGTTCATCAGTGATATTGGCCTGTAGTTTTCTTTTTCTGTGCTGTCTTTGTCTGGTTTTGGTATCAGGGTGATGGTGACCTTGTAGAATGAGTTTGGAAGTGTTCCTTCCTCTGCAATTTTTTGGAAGAGTTTCAGAAGAATAGGTATTAACTCTTCTCTAAATGCTTGATAGAATTCTCCTGTGAAGCCATCTAGTCCTGGGCTTTTGTTTTTTGGGAAATTTTTGATCACAGCTTCAATTTCAGTGCTTATAATTGGGTTGTTAATAATTTCTATTTCTTCCTGGTTCGGCCTTGGAAGATTGAACTTTTCTAAGAATCTGTCCATTTCTCCCAGGTTATCCATTTTTTTGCCATATAGTTGTTCATAACAGTTTCTTATAAGGCTTTGTATTTCTGCATTGTCTGGTGTAACCTCTGCTTTTTCATTGCTAATTTTGTTGATTTGATTCTTCTTTTTTTTCTTGATGAGTCTGGCTAAAGGTTTATTTATTTATCTTCTCAAAAAAACAGCTTTTAGTTTTATTAATCTTTACTATTGTTTCTTTCATTTCTTTTTCATTTATTTCTGCTCAGATCTTTATGATTTCTTTCCTTCTACTGACTTTAGAGTATTTTGGTTCTTCTTTTTCCAGTTGTTTTAGGTGTAAAGTTACGTTGTCTATTCCATGTTTTTCTTGTTTCTTAAGGTAGGATGGCATTGCTATAAACTTTCCTCTTAGAATTGCTTTTGATGCATCCCATACGTTTTGAGTTGTCAAGTTTTCATTGTCATTTATTTCTAGAAATTTTTTTGTTTCCCTTTTGATTTCTTCAGTAACCTGTTAGTTATTTAGAAAGGTATTGTTTAATCTCCATGTGTTTGTGTTTCTTACACTTTTTTTCTTGCAATTGATATCTAGTCTCATAGCATTGTGGTCGAAAATGCTTGATACAATTTCAATTTTCTTAAATTTACTGAGGTTTGATTTGTGACCCAAGATGCGGTCTATACTGCAGAATGTTCCACGTGCAATTGAGAAGAAGGTGTATTCTTCTGCATTTGGATGGAATGTCCTAAAGATATCAATGAGATCCGTCTCACCTAATACATCATTTAAGACTTCTGTTTCTTTATTTATTTTCTGTTTGGATGACCTGTCCATTGGTAAGTGGGGTGTTAAAGTCTCCTACTACTGTGTCCCTCTCAGTTTCTCCTTTTATGACTGCTAGTGTTTGCCTTATGTACTGAGGTGCTCCTAAGATGAGTACATAAATATTTACAACTGCTACGTCTTCCTCTTGGATTGATCCCTTGATAATTATGCAGTGTTCTTTCTTATCTCTTGTAATCATCTTTATTTTAAGGTCTATTTTGTCTGATATGAGGATTTCTACTCCAGCTTTCTTTTGTTTCCCATTTGCATGGAATATATATTTCCATCCTGTTAATTTCAGTCTATAGGTGTCTTGAGGTCTAAAGTGGGTTTCTTGTAGACAGCATATATATGGGTCTTGTTTTTGTATCCATTCAGCCAGCCTGTGTCTTTTGGTTGGAGCATTTAGTCCATTTACATTTAAAGTAATTATCGATATATATGTTACTATTGCCATTTTCTTTAACTATTTGGGTTTCAAGATCTTTTTTCTTCTCTTGTATTTCTTGGCTATATAAGTCCCTTCAAATTTGTTGTAAAGCTGGTTTGGTGGTACTGAATTACCTTAACTTTTGCTTGTCTGAAAAGCTTTTTATTTCTCTATCAATTTTGATGAGATCGTTGGGTACAGTATTCTTAGTACTGTAAGAACTAAGTTTCCCTTTCATACTTTAAATATATCCTGCCATTCCCTTGTGGCCTGCAAAGTTTCTGCTGAAAGACCGATCAGCTGTTAAGAGTATGGGGTATCCCTTGTATGTCACTTGTTACTTCTCCCTTGCTGCTTTTAATATTCTTTCTTTGTGCTTAGTCTTTGTTAGTTTCATTTGTATCTGTCCTGGCATGTCTCTCCTTGGGTTTATTCTGTATGGGACTCTGTGCCTCTTGGACTTGATTGACTATATCTTTTTTCATGTTGGGAAAATAATCTCTTCAAAAGTTTTCTCATACACTTTCTTTTTCTCTTCTTCTGTTCAGTTTAGTTAAGTTCAGTTGCTCAGTTGTGTCTGACTCTTTGCAACCGCATGAATCACAGCACACCAGGCCTCCCTGTCCATCACCAACTCCCAGAGTTCACTCAAACTCATGTCCACAGAGTCGGTGATGCCATCCAGCCATCTCATCCTCTGTCATCCCCTTCTCCTCCTGCGCCCAATTCCTCCCAGCATCAGAGTCTTTTCCAGCGAGTCAACTCGTCTCATGAGGTGGCCAAAGTATTGCAGTTTCAGCTTTAGAATCAGTCCTTCCAATGAACACCGAGGACTGATCTCCTTTAGGATGGACTGGTTGGATCTCCTTGCAGTCTGAGGGATTCTCCAGAGTCTTCTCCAACACCACAGTTCAGAAGCATCAATTCTTCGGTGATCAGCTTTCTTCACAGTCCAACTCTCACATCCATACGTGACCACGGGAAAAGCCATAGCCTTGACTAGACGGACCTTGGTTGGCAAAGTAATGTCTCTGCTTTTTAATATGCTATCTAGGTTGGTCATAACTTTCCTTCCAAGGAGTAAGTGTCTTTTAATTTCATGGCTGCAATCACCATCTGCAGTGATCTTGGAGCCCCCAAAAATAAATTCTGACACTGTTTCCACTGTTTCCCCATCTATTTCCCATGAAGTGATGGGACCAGGTGCCATGATCTTAGTTTTCTGAATGCTGAGCTTTAAGCCAACTTTTTCACTCTCCTCTTTCACTTTCATCAAGAGGCTTTTTAGTTCCTCTTCACTTTCTGCCATAAGGTTGACATCATCTGTGTATCTGAGGTTATTGATATTTCTCCTTCTGGGGCCCCTATAATTAGAATGTTGGTGCATTTGATATTGTCCCAAAGGTCTCTGAGATTATCCTCAGTTCTTTTCATTCTTTATACTATATTCTGCTCTTCAGAAGTTATTTCCACCATTTTATCTTCCAGCTCACTGATTCATTCTTCTGCTTCAGATATTCTGCTATTGATTCCTTCTAGAATATTTTTAATTTCAGTAATTGTGTTGTTTGCATGTTTATTCTTTAATTCTTCTAGGTCTTTGTTAATTTATTCTTGCATTTTCTCCATTTTGTTTTGAAGGTTTTTGATCGTCTTTACTATGATTATTCTGAATTCTTTTTCAGGTAGTTTGCTTACTTTGCTTACTTCATTTATTTGGACTTCTGTGTTTCTAGTTTGATCATTCATTTGTGTAGTATTTCTCTGCCTTTTCATTATTTTTTTTTTAACTTATTGTGTTTGAGTTCTCCTTTTCCCAGGCTTCAAGGTTGAATTCTTTCTTCCTTTTGGTTTCTGCCCTCCTAAGTTTGGTCCAGTGGTTTATGTAAGCTTCAATAGGGTGAGATTTGTGCTGGTTTTGTTTGTTTGTTTTTCCTCTGATGGGCTAGGCTTAGTGAGGTGGTAATCCTGTCTGCTGGTGATTAGATTTGTATTTTTGCTTTGTTTGTTGTTTAGATGCACAGGGTGCTACTGGTGGCTGGGTGATGCCTGGTCATTCAAGTGGTTTCCTTTTTATGAGTTCTCACTATATGATACTCTCTAGGGTTAGTTCTCTGGTAATCTAGGGTCTTGGAGTCAGTGCTTCCACCCAAAGGCTCAGGGCTTGATCCTTGGTCAGGAACAAAGATTCCACAAGTGGTTTGTTATGGCATTAAACGAGATTAAAACAAATAACCAAAAATTAGAAACCAAGGAAGAACCCAAGACAAATGGCAGTTACAAGATCAGGCAAATAATAATTAAAATAATAGAATATACACATATACATACACACCCATGAGCAAAGTAAAAATAGTCCAACAAAATAAAGTACAATGTATTAACCCAGGAAATAAAGGAAATCAAAAATTATATTTACCAGTTAAGACCAAATCCAACTAAAGTACAAACTGGAAAACAAAACTAAAGCAAGGTGCCAAGTGGGGAATAAAGCAATGTAAACAACACTAACACATATGTTGAGAAGAAAGGAAAAAAAGAAAGAATAGATTTGCAAAGTTATACAGATGTAGATGAAGATTTACATACAATAAAGATTAACTGCAAGGGGAAAAGAACAGTAGGGAAGGCAAATAAAGGAGCAAATGTAGAAAAAATATAGGTTTAAAAAATTAAAATTATAAAAAGGAGAAAAAAAAAGAAAGAAAGAAGAAAGAAAAAAAGAAAACTCCACAGAACTGCAAAAGCCCAACATAGAGGCAGAGGTTTATAACAACAATAAAAAGTGTAACAAAAATAAAGTACAATAGATTGACCCAGCAAACAAGGAAGCCAAAAATTACATCTACCAGTTAAGAGCAAAACTAACTAAAGTGCAAACTGGAAAAGAAAAAAAAAAAAACTATAGAAAGGTGCCAATTGGGGAATAAGCCTGTGAAAATAAAATCTAACAAGTATGTTGAGAGGAAAGGAAAGAAAGAAAAGAAAGAAGGAATAGCTATGCAAAGTTGTACGGAGGTAGATAAAGAAGATTTATATACATTAAAGATTAACTGGAATGGGAAAAGAACAGTAGGGAAAGCAAACAAAGGAATAAATGTATAAAAAGATAATAATAGGTTTAAAAACTTTAAAATTAAAATTAAAAAAAGAGGAAATTTTTTTTAAAAAAGGAAAATATCACAGAACTGCAAAAGCCCAATGTAGAGGCAGAGGTTTATAAGAACAATAAAAACTGAGGAGGAAAAAAAGAAACTCAACAATGTAATTAGATTTCATAGTACCAATAAAGTTAACAACTCTAACAGTTCAGTTCAGTCATGTCCGACTCTTTGCAACCCCATGGACTGAAGCACACCAGGCCTCCCTATGCATCACCAACTCCCGGAGTTTACTCAAAGTCATGTCCATTGAGTCAGTGATGCCATCCAACCATCTCATCTTCTGTTGTCCCCTACTCATCCCGCCTTCAATCTTTCCCAAAATCAGGGTCTTTTCAAATAAGTCAGTTCTTTGCATCAGGTGGCCAAAGTATTGGAGTTTCAGCTTCAGCATCAGTCCTTTCAATGAATATTCAGGACTGATTTCCTTTAGGATGATTTTATCTCCTTGCAGTTCAAGGGACTCTCAAGAGTCTCCTCCAACACCACAGTTCAAAAGCATCAATTCTTTGGCACTCAGCTTTCTTTATAGCTCAACTCTCCCATCCATACCTGACTACTGGAAAAACCATAGCCTTGACTAGACAGACCTTTGTCAGCAAAGTAATGTCTCTGCTTTTTAATATGCTCTCTAGGTTGGTCATAACTTTTATTCCAAGGAACAAGCATCTTTTAATTTCATGGCTGCAGTCACCATCCGCAGTGATTTTGGAGCTCAAGAAAATAAAGTCTGTCACTGTTTCCATTGTTTCCCCATCTATTTGCCTAGAAGTGTGAATAAAATTGACAACAGAGTGGGGAAAAAAAGAAAAAAAAAATCCAAAAGAATCTACAAGTTAAACCATAAGAATAATAAATGTTTTTCTTCAGTCTGCTGTCAGAGTCCTTTTCTTCACTGGGAGTCAGTCCACCTCACCTCCCTAGGATGCCCTCCAACACTATGCTGATCTCTGGACCTGCTAAGGGGGCAGCTCAGATTCTAATCTGGTCTTACTCCTGTGTGTTCTTGCCTCCAATGTCCACAGCTATCAGAACTAGTGCATTTTCTTTTGTGGAAACCCTCAGTGTCCTTTTATATATTCCATAAACAGAGAGTCTACCTAGTTAATCGTGTGGATTTAATCTACCGTTTGTATAGCTGATGGGAAGGTTTTTAGGTCTTCTTCCTTAGCCACACTGCCTCTGGGTTTCAATTGTGGTTTTATTTCCAACCCTGCATGTGGGTCATCCACTGGGATTTGCTCCTGAGGCTGCCCTGGAGGACTTGGATTTGGCCCTATAAGGACCAGGTGTGAAGGTGGTACAGCTGTTTGGGTTGCAGGGGTCTGTCAGCACCAGGTACTCAGGGGAGTTGGTGGCTAGGGCAACAGAAAATATCGTGCTCTAGAAGGATATGGCAATCAGTATTGGCTAATATGCTCCAGTATTCTTGCCTGGAGAACCCCTTCTCTGACAGAGAAGCCTGGCAGGCCACAGTCTACAGGGTTGCAAAGAGTCAGACACGACTGAAGCAACCCTGCGTGCATAGATGCAAGAATTTTTTTGCCTGTGGCAGCTCTGCCCCAGTGAGAGTTGAGCGTGAAGATGGCTTGGCTTGTGGGGACCTTGGGTGGTGCCAAGTGTGCAGGAACACAGACTGTCTCCACTGCAGGAGTTATGGCCCTATCAGAGTCTTTTTTGGGGGCCTCTTGTAGTTGGCGATCAGAAGGCCTCTTTGGCCAGTTTTTCTCCTTGCTCTACCCATTCAGGCACTTAGAGGGCTCCCTTGCCTGGGGTCCTTCTCTGTTGTTCAGTGCATCAGGCACATAGAGGGGCCCCCGTGGCTGGGGTCCTACTCTATAGATCAGCACCTCAGACACTTAAAGGGGCACCCTGGGTGGGGTCCAACTCTGTAGTTCAGTGCATCAGGCATTTGATGGCCTAGCCTCTCTATTGTTCACCTGCCCCATGCTGGCATGTGGGAAGAGAGGCTATGGTAATGGTTCTACCCCCTACACATGACTCAGCAGTATTGCCTTCCTTTCATGGCTTCCAGGCTTTCCTCCACAGGCATTTCTCACCACAATCTCCTCCCTCACATCCCCTCAATCCGTCTCTCTGCAGTCAACAACAGCCCTCGCCCTGGGATTGTTCCATAACCCCTAAAGTCCATCTCCCAGCTTCTGCACCTTCCAGGGGACCTGCGTCCCTGCCCAGGGTAGGGCTGTAGCAAAGACTATCTGATTCTCATTCCATTTAGGCTGCCACAGATCAGCTGTTTCACTCTCAGCCTTAAGTGCTTTTCCTCTGACTCAGACAATTGCCCCGATACGGGGATTGGACCTCTGTTTCAGTTCCCCCACCAGCCCAGGGCAGGTCCAGTCCTACTAACACTCCCGTTTTTCTCCCTAGTTCCTTCATCTTACCGAGTTTTGCGTGGTTCTATATATTCTTTTCCACTGGTCAGGTACTCCTGTCTGCTCTCAGCCAGTGTTCTGCATGCACTTCTGTGTCTGAAGGTGTATTCCTGGTGTATCCATGGAGAGAGATGTACTCCACATCCACCTACTCTTCCGCCATCTTGTTCCTTCCCACTCTCACAGATTTTTAAGAGGATCTTCTGTAACCCATGCTGGCTAAGCCTTGCTTGCCTTCCAAAGTATACCAAACTAGATCCTTCCAAGTCATGAAGCCCTTAAAGAACCCCCTAACAGTTAGTTCCCTTTGTGCTTTCTTTCAGAAACTGTAGTAAGGCAGCATTTGCATGAAGACCTGCAAAACAGTCATAGATTGATAATACTAACTGTAGTAAGTTAACCGGAGAAGGCAATGGCAAGCCACTCCAGTACTCTTGCCTAGAAAATCCCATGGATGGAGGAGCCTGGTAGGCTGCAGTCCATGGGGTGGCTAAGGGTCTGACACGACTGAGCAACTTCACTTTCACTTTTCACTTTCACACATTGGAGAAGGAAATGGCAACCCAGTGTTCTTGCCTGGAGAATCCCAGGGATGAGGGAGCCTGGTGGGCTTCCGTCTATGGGGTCACACAGAGTCGGACACGACTGAAGTGACTTAGCAGCAGCAGCAGCAGTAAGTTAACATATATTGAACTGTATGTTTGCCACTGTTCTAACACATTTAACCATCCCAGCCACCCGAACAGAGAGTTTCCCTAACCAACTTGGAATTTTCTTTTAAAGCACAGGACTCTTAGAATAGATTTTTCTCCCACTTTATGAATTAATTCACATAATGATGTTTATCTCTTTTCTCCTCTAAATTTCAAAGCTGGTGACACTTTAGTTGTTCTTGTAAATTTAGCTCACCCCCTTCCCCAACTCGGAACAAATTCTGTCCCTGACCACAGGAAATTTCAGGAACTTTAAGGTCACAGCTTACAGAATCAAACTCCAGGCAGCCTGATTTTTGCTTCTTCTCTGACCTTGGTTTTGAGCTCCAGGAGTAAGGCTCTCCTCTTACTCCTAGCAGCCAAAACCCTGGCCATCTTATTGCATAAGTCTCTCCTTTGATTTCTTGAGTGGTTCCTTGGTCTTCATGAGACTGACACACCTAGAGCTCTGCTCCTGAAACCTAGCAACTTGTCCCCAGTAATTATTGCGATCCTTCTCTTACGCCAACTTCTGACCTGACTGAATTTTTGCCTGCTATCTATTCCTCAGAAATCTCACTTTTTCTGCTCCAAAAGAGTAGTTTACCTCACAAACCTTTCTCATTCCCATGTGACCAAATCTTGAATATGTGTCACTGTCTCTTCTTTCCTTTCTTTCTCCTTATGTCTGTCAATATTAAGGTTCATTTCAACTTTCTAGCACACTAGTCTCATGAGAAAGTTAAATCTCCCTGGATAACTATATATTCTCTATTACTCGTGTTGTCTTTGTTTTGATTATAATCAAATTCAACAATTTTGTGGTTGGCAGAATTATTGGAAAAGACAGAAAATATTCAATATATTTTAGATCTGTTGAAAATTTTTTAAATATTGGCAATTAGGGAGCTTCATAGTGATAATTTGAACTATTTCAAATTAATATTTATTACCTTATACAAAGTCATAAGATGGGTTCTATTGGTTGTAGATGCTCAAAGAAAAAACAGCATTGTTCCTTTCACTAATTTAGATTTTCTCCATTCAGTTACTCAGAGATAATAGGAATATTTTTTTATAGGTTTGTCTATATAAATATGCATGCTAGTAAAGTGTGGATGAGCTTTTTTGGAAATAAGTTCTATATTCAAGTAAATTCCCAATCAAGGAAGACTGGAAGTCCATTTTTAATGTTTGCGACATCAAAATAGATACTGGTTTGGTTTTGTCTCAAAGCAGCTCAGGATAGATTTCTGGCTTTTCTCCCCATAACTAATAAGTAATTTCTCAGTTTCAGTATCTCTTGATTTAAGATGTTCCTCTCCATTTATCCAAGTCATACCTGAAAAGGTGATTTTAAAGATAATTCTAGACACAGAGGAGAAAGGATGAATGAGAGGAGAATATAAGAGGCAGAAATATAGGAAAATAAAACAATTACAGAGAGCAGTTTCCCAGGAGAAAGAAAGATGAATGAGGGGAAAGAAAACGAGGATGTTTACAGGAAACACAAGAAATTGAAAGAAAGAAGTATAAAGAATTAACGTGGCCTTTTAAAGAGAAGAGAAGAAGTATGATTAAATTAATTCATTAATTCATTTACTGAGCATTCACTGAGATTATGTGCTAAGCACTGCTGTAGGTCTTTTCTATATGTAAAGGAAGATTGTTTCAGACCTCAAAAGATGTAGAATCTTTCATAAATATTAGTTCTAACTAGGGATGAACCTGAAATATTCTAATTAAGTTGGATTTATTATCTTCTCTTCAACTGGCCCTTTATATTATGTGGAAAAATTAAAGAACTGTGAATGACTAGATTTTTTTAAAAAGACAGGACAACAGAAATGCTTAAAATAATGATCACAAAGCATAGCAAATTTCTGCATATGAGATATGATTAAATGGCATCAGTAAAGACTTTATGACACCACCTCTGCCCTTGGAAAATGCCTCAATCTCCTGTGCTTCTAATCTTATTCTTAAGGCTCAGGAAAGAAAGAGGAAGCATTCTTTTCCTGTCCCAAATTTCTACTAGCCCATGCAATAGGAAACTCTTACTTCTTCAATTATATAATTGGTTAGAGGCATCCAAGCATTGGATGGTTTAAAGAAAAAACATTGGTTTAAAGATCCAAGCATTGATTTTCCTATGTGAGAAGACATGTTTTTTTAATGATGAGATGGTAAGAATATGACTTCTATTAATGCCTATCTCTCTGTCAGGTGGAGTTAATTGCTGAAGGTCTTTGTGTATGCATGGCCTCCAACTCCCTGCCCTACTTTTGACAGGTGAGAGTTGAGAGGAGCTCTCCATGTACCTGGCTGGGTAAGGCTTCTCTGTAACCTGGCACTTCCCTCAGATGGATTTGAAAATATGAACCTGGTGGTATGATGAGGGGTAGAGAGTGGAGAAAGCACTGGGAAGTCAATTTTACCATCTTACAACCAAATTGAAGCCAAATTCCCTAGTTCAGCTTTACCAGCAATAAAATGAGTCCCTATTTGCTCTCTGTGTGCATTTTTCAATGGTCTAGTGTGTCAATAATTATATGCCATTGATTCCTTGGTTAGAATGAGTATATTAGTTTCCTTTTGACAGCAGATTCCAGGGGTTCTGCAGGTGACCTATCAATGGGGCAGAGGTAAGAGGAAGGCTGAGACCTTTTGGTGCTGTGAAGGGCATAATGACCAGTGGGGGTGCTCTGGGCTGGAGGCAGAGTTACTGAATAAGAAAAGGGAGACCAAAGAGAAGCATGAAAAGACCTTAAAATAGCCATGTACCATCGTTTTTTTTTTCTCCTGAACTGAAAGAAGACATTTTAAGCAATAGCCAGCATCTCTATTTAGTAGACATTTGAGAACTCTGTGTCCAGAGAAATTCATAAGATCTGTATGTATCTCCAAACATGAAATATTTACCAAACTTATTTACTTAAAGTCACACGGAGAATAGATATCACTTTAACAATTTTTACAGAATTTACCTTGAGGATTGGAAAAGTTAAGTGGTTTGCTTAAAGTTATAATTAAGGAATGGTGAACAAAGGGCACCACAGCTTGCTCCATCGCCAGTTGAACAATAGATAACCCCATACCAGAACCACTACCATTGCCCAGGAAACCTGATGTGGTTGCCACCATTCCAGAATATATCATCTACTTCTTTTCCTTCTTTGCCAAATGAGCTTCTACTTCAAAGACTAGAGTGAGTGGGTCTTCTTGGTTGAGCCTAGGTCATGTGCCCATCCTCTCACTACTGTGAAAGCAAGAAAAGCAATGATTGGAGACTTTTAACACTTCTAATAGCTGTGAAAAGAAGAGAAGCAAAAAGCAAAGGAGAAAAGAAAAGATATAAGCATCTGAACGCAGAGTTCCAAAGAATAGCAAGGAGAGATAAGAAAGCCTTCCTCAGTGATCAATGCAAAGAAATAGAGAAAAACAACAGAATAGGAAAAACAAGAGATCTCTTCAAGAAAATTAGAGATTCCAAGGGAATATTTCATGCAAAGATGGGCTCGATAAAGGACAGAAATGGTATGGACCTAACAGAAGCAGAAGATATTAAGAAGATGTGGCAAGAATACACAGAAGAACTGTACAAAAAAGATTTTCATGACCAGGATAGTCACGATAATGTGATCACTGACCTAGAGCCAGACATCTTGGAATGTGAAGTCAAATGGGCCTTAGAAAGCATCACTAGGAACAAAGCTAGTGGAGGTGATGGAATTGCAGTTGAGCTATTTAAAATATTGAAAGATGATGCTGTGAAAGTGCTGCACTCAATATGCCAGCAAATCTGGAAAACTCAGCAGTGGCCACAGGACTGGAAAAGATCAGTTTTCATTCCAATCCCAAAGAAAGGGAATGCTAAAGAATGCTCAAACTACCACACAATTGCACTCATCTCACACGCGAGTAAAGTCATGCTCAAAATTCTCCAAGCCAGGCTTCAGCAATATGTGAACTGTGAACTCCCAGATGTTCAAGCAGGTTTTACAAAAGGCAGAGGCACCAGAGATCAAATTGCCAACATCCGCTGGATCATGGAGAAAGCAAGAGAGTTCCAGAAAAACATCTATTTCTGCTTCATTGACTACGCCAAAGCCTTTCACTGTGTGGATCACAATAAACTGTCGAAAATTCTGAAAGCGATGGGAATACCAGACCACCTGACATGCCTCTTGAGAAACCTGTATGCAGGTCAGGAAGCAACAGTCAGAACTGTACATGGAACAACAGACTGGTTCCAAATAGGAAAAGGAGTACGTCAAGGCTGTATATTGTCACCCTGCTTATTTAACTTATATGCAGAGTACATCATGAGGAACGCTGGGCTAGAAGAAGCACAAGCTGGAATCAAGATTGCCAGGAGAAATATCAATAACCTCAGATATGCAGATGACACTACCCTTATGGAAGAAAGTGAAGAGGAACTCAAAAGCCTCTTGATGAAAGTGAAAGAGGAGAGAGAAATGGTTGGCTTGAAGCTCAACATTCAGAAAACAAAGATCATGGCATCTGGTCCCATCACTTCATGGGAAATAGATGGAAAAACAGTGGAAACAGTGTCAGACTTTATTTTTTTGGGCTCCAAAATCACTGCGGATGCTGATTGCAGCCATGAAATTAAAAGATGTTTACTCCTTGGGAGGAAAGTTATGACCAACCTAGATAGTATATTAAAAAGCAGGGACATTACTTTGCCAACCAAGGTCCGTCTAGTCAAGGCTATGGTTTTTCCCGTGGTCATGTATGGATGTGAGAGTTGGACTATGAAGAAGGCTGATCGCTGAAGAATTGATGCTTTTGAACTGTGGTGCTGGAGAAGACTCTTGACAGTCCCTTGTACTGCAAGGAGATCCAACCAGTCCATTCTAGAGGAGATCAATCCTGGGTGTTCATTGGAGGGACTGATGCTACAGCTGAAACTGCAATACTTTGGCCACCTCATGCGATGAGTTGACTCACTGGAAAAGACCCTGATGCTGGGAAAGGTTGGGGGCGGGAGGAGAAGGGGATGACCAAGAATGAGATGGCTGGATGGCATCACCGAGTCTATGGACATGAGTTTGGGTGAACTCCGGGAGTTGGTGATGGACAGGGAAGCCTGGCGTGCTGTGATTCATGGGGTCGCGGAGAGTTGGACATGACTGAGCAACTGAACTGAACTGAATGAGAGGTCAGGAAGATTTCAGATTAAGTTCAGTTCAGTTCAGTGGCTCAGTCGTGTCTGACTCTCTGCGACCCCATGAATCACAGCACGCCAGGCCTCTCTGTCCATTACCAGCTCCTGGAGGTCACTCAAACTCATGTCCACAGAGTCGGTGATGCCATCCAGCCATCTCATTCTCTGTCGTCCCCGTCTCCTCCCACCCCCAATCCTTCCCAGAATCAGAGTCTTTTCCAGTGAGTCAACTCGTCGCATGAGGTGGCCAAAATATTGCAGTTTCAGCTTTAGCATCAGTCCTTCCAATGAACACTCAGGATTGATCTCCTTTAGAATGGATTGGTTGGATCTCCTTGCGGTACAAGGGACTCTCAAGAGTCTTCTCCAACACCACAGTTCAAAAGCATCAGTTCTTCGGCGATCAGCTTTCTTCACAGTCCAACTCTCACATCCATACATGACCACGGGAAAAACCATAGCCTTGACTAGACGGACCTTGTTTGGCAAAGTTTTTTCTGCTTTTTAATATACTATCTAGGTTGGTCATAACTTTCCTTCCAAAGAGGAAGTGTCTTTTAATTTCATGGCTGCAATCAGCATCTGCAGTGATTTTGGAGCCCAAAAAAATAAAGTCTGATACTGTTGAAATGGGAATACCAAACCACCTGACCTACCTCTTGGGAAACCTGTATGCAGGTCAGGAAGCAACAGTCAGAACTATACATGGAACAACAGACTGGTTCCAAATAGGAAAAGGAGTACGTCAAGGATGTATACTGTCACCTTGCTTATTTAACTTATATGCAGAGTACATCATGAGTAACGCTGGGCTAGAAGAAGCACAAGCTGGAATCAAGATTGCTGGGAGAAATATCAATAACCTCAGATATGCAGATGACACTATCCTTATGGCATAAAGTGAAGAGGAACTCAAAACCTCTTGATGAAAGTGAAAGAGGAGAGTGAAAAGGTTGGCTTGAAGCTCAACATTCAGAAAATAAAGATTTCAGATTATAGGCAACCAAATAATGCCAATATGCACTCTAACTACTGAAAAAACGACAACCTTAGTCCTTCAGTTGAACCAACCTCATTTCCAGTGCTCAACAGACACACATGGCTCAGTTCAGTTCAGTTCAGTTGCTCAGTCGTGTCCGACTCTCTGTGACCCCATGAACCACAGCACGCCAGGCCTCCCTGTCCATCACCAACTCCCGGAGTTCACAACTACTGGCTTCCATATTGGACAGTGAAGATAGAACCGTTCCATCATTGCAGAAACTCCCATTGGACAGTGTGACCCAGCAACACCTCTCATTGTAGTAATGTGCAAAATAAGGCCCCTGGAGGTTAATGGATTCACCAAGGTCACAGAGCCAGCTAATTTTCAATTAAAAACCAGATATCAAATTTCCTGACTCCCTTTTTATTGCTCTATCCATTACGGTTTAATGTCTTTCAACTTAAAGTTAAGTTTTTTCCACATTTCCCCAATTTGTCAAAAGCGTTTTTTATTCCAAATTCTATGGTTTATTGTGCTAATTTGAAAAACTGGGAAGCCTCAGTGAGAATCCAGCGGAGCCTGGATATATTTTCTGACTCTTCATCCTCGAATGAATTGTTGCATAGAACACTGAGAGAATAATTTTGAAGCTTAGCCAGTCATGGAAAAGGGACAAAACTCATGGACAAGCACGACACCAAAGGTTATAGGAGAGTTTCTGTGCATCTTCAGTGCTGCTTCTCTAGAGTTAGGACAAGAGTCGCAAAGAATCCGACATGACTGAGTGACTGTCACTCACTCATCTCCCCTAGATACTGAAATAGCCTTCTGTAGCTGATCCACTTCTGCCTTTGCCCAGTCATTCTTCTGCTCACTACTGTCCAGTGGTTTTCTAAGTCATCCATACTAAAAATCAAAGCCCAGACAATGGCCTACAAGCCCCTACATGTGTGGCCCACCCCCAGTTTTAACCTCATTTCCATCTAGTTACTCTCTCTCTGTCCCACAGCCCTTCTTGCTGATTCTTGAACATACAAGACACATTTCTGTCATTGAGAATGTTACTTTTACTTCTCTTTCATTATGCTCAAGATGTATCATTCGTCAGATGTTTCTACCACTTTAAATAAATAGCAACCTATCTTTCTCCCATGTCACCCCCGCTCCCATCTCTGGCTCTCCCTGTCTCCCTTGCTGTTTTATTTTTCTCCATAACACACCTCCATCCGACATTCTGAGTATCTATCTGCTTATTTGTCCATTATTTATCTCCTCTCACAAGCATATAGGATCCTTGTGTCCAGATTTAATCTATTTTGTTCTAGATAAATGCCTGCTGATAAATGAGTGAATGTTAAGTAAGATAAGGAAGAGAGGGTAGAGTTTTAGGACTGTATACTTGAAGCAGAAATAACTCATAATCAGAAGGGAAAAAAGATTATAATAGGGGAAATGATGATAATGATGATAGTAACAACTATTATTTGCTGATTTTTTTACTAGACAATGTCATTGTTTGCAGTGCTTCATTTAATTCTCCCTCAACCACCAAATGCAGGCCCTATTATTATCTCAGTTTAATGGCTACAGAAACAGAAACTTTAGAGATTTGGATAACTTGCCTAAAGAAGAACAGTTGGTAAATGTAAAAGCTATGAACTTTAACTCATATCTGTCTCCAGAGTCTATACTGCAAACAGTCTAACATCTCAAAGATGTATTCAATTCTGTGTTAGGGTCTGCCAAAACAAAATGACACACAACAAAACAAAAAGATTGCCTAGTGCAAAGTCCAAGATTAAAACCAGATCCATAGAGTTAAAAGTTACAGGCCTCTATTATAATGCTATCCTATAATCTTGCTTTGGCAAGTAATAATAATTAGAGGCAAAAATACAAGCAAACAGAAAGTCAACTAATATACAAATATATATATATATATGTAAAGTAACTCTCTAGACTTGAATTATTTAATTCTCAGTCTGTTTTGCTATATATTAAGATCTTAGTAAACTGGTATTTTTTAAAACTTGTCCTCATTAATAACACCCAAGTTTGCCTTATTTTTCTCCCATATTCAGTTTGTTCATGAAATATGTCAATTTGACTTCTGACTCAGTTGAAGTCCGTAAGTAATGCCCCTTTATGATTGCCCCTTAAGTGAGAGATGTTGTTATCTATAAGTGGCTTCACACTGAGAAGGTTAGTGTGATAAATCTAAAGGGGCAATTATTTTAATAAAATACTTTATGCTTAGTAGAATAGTGGTTTTTAATATTAAATGCTACTGGTGAGATGGAACAAGATGAACAGTTTCATGCAATATTACTGTAAACATAAATTGATAATAATTTATCTGAAAGCAGTGTCAAAATGTTCTTACCTTTTAATCTAATAATTCTACTTCAACTCTAGTCTGAGAATAAGTGTGAAATAGAAAAGATACATAAATAAACTCTACTATAACTGATTGATTAGAAAAAATATTAGCAACATTCTTACCTTTTGGTAACAGGAGAATGGCTAAGTAATTATAGGCATAACTTGTTTTATTGCACTTCCCTTTATGTGCTTCAAACATATTGTATCTTTTTTACAAATCGAAGCTTTTTGTAAACTTGCATTGAGCAAATCCACAGGTGCTGTTTTTCCGAGAGTGATTGCTCACTTAGTATCTCCCCATCACATTTTAGTAATTCTTGCGATATTTCAAACTTATTCATCATTATTATATTTGTTATGGCGATATATGCTAGTGTTCTTTAATGTTACTATTGTAATTGTCTCGGGGCACCACAAACAGCACCTATATAAGACAACAAATGTAACTGATAAATGTAATGTGTGTTCTGAGTCCTCCATCAGCCATTACCTCCTCTCTCCTTCTCTCAGTCCTCTCTATGCCCTCCCTGTATTCTTGTGAGGGAAGTCTGGTGTATTGCAGTCCCTGGGGTCGCAAAGAGTTAGACACAACAGAGCAACTGAACTGAACTGAACTGAATAACCCTACAATGGCCCCTAGATGTTCAAGTGAAGGGAAGAGTCACACATCACTCATTTTAAATCAAAGCCTAGAAATTCTAGTGAAGAAGACATGTCAAAAGCCAAGGTAGGCTAATAGCTAAGCCTCTTATACCAAACAGCCAAGCTGTGAAGGCAAAGTCAAAGTTCTTAAAGGAAATTAAAATTGCTACTCCAGTGAAGACACAAATGATAATAAAGCAAAGTAGCCTTATGGTGGTGGTGGTGGTTTAGTCACTGTCATGTCCGACTTGTGACGCTATGGACCATAGCCTGCAAGGCTCCTCTGTCCATGGGATTCTCCAGGTAAGAATACTGGAGTGGTTGTCATTTCCTTCTCCAGGGTATCTTCCCAACCCAGGAATTGAACCCAGGTCTCCTGCATTGCAGGCAGATGGTGGGTATGGAAAAAGGTTTAGCTTTCTGGATAGAAGTCAAACCAGCCACCACCTTCCCTTTCAGTTCAGTTCAGTTCAGTTCAGTCGCTCAGTCGTGTCTGACTCTTTGCGACCCCATGAATCACAGCACGCCAGGCCTCCCTGTCCATCACCAACTCCCAGAGTTCACTCAAACTCATGTCCATCGAGTCGGTGATGCCATCCAGCTATCTCATTCTCTGTCGTCCCCTTCTCCTCCTGCCCCCAATCCTTCCCAGCATCAGTCTTCCCTTTAGCCAAAGTCTAATCCAGAGTCAGACACGACTGAGCGACTGAACTGAACTGAACTGAATCCAGAGCAAGGCTCTAACTCTCATCACTTCTAAGAAGGCTGTGAGAGGTGAGGAAACTCTGGAAGAAAAATTTAAAGCTGTCAGAGATGACTCATGAGAGTTAAGGAAACAAGCTGTCTCTGTAACATATAGGTGCCAGGTGAAACAGCAAGTGCTGATGTAGAAGCTGCAGCAAGTTTTCCTGAAACTCAAGATAGTTAATGAAGTGGGCTACACTAAACAATAGATTTTCAATGAAGACGAAACGGCCTTCTATAGGAATATGTCATCTAGGACTTTCACAGGTAGGGAGGAAAAATTATTGCCTGGCTTCAAATGACAGGCTAACTTTCTTATTAGGAGCTAATGTTTCTAGTGATTATAAATTGAAGCTAAAGCTAACTGACTGTTCTGAAATCTTAGGATCCTTAAGAATTATGTAAATCTACTCTGCCTGTCCTCTATAAATGGAAAAACAAAGCCTGAATGACAGCATATTTGCTGACAACATGGTTTACTGAATATTTTAGGCTCACTGCTTAGACCTCCTGCTCAGAAAGATTCTTTTTGAAACATTGCTGTTCATTGACAATGTACATGGTCACCCCAGAAGCTCTGATGGAGGTTACAGTGAGATTAATGTTGTTTTCATGCCTGCTAATACAACATCCATACTGTAGCTAATAGATCAAAGAATAATTTTGATTTTAAGTATTATTTGAGAAATACATTTCATAAGGTCGTAGCTGTCAGAGATAGGGATCCCTGTAATGGATCTGGGCAAATCAATTGAAACCTTCTGGAAAGGATTCATCATTCTAGATGCCATTAAGAACACTCATGATTCATGTGAAGTCAAAATATCCATAATAAGAGTTTCAAATAAATTGATTCCAACTCTCATAGCTGACACTTTGAGAGTTTAAGGACTTGTGTGATTACCTTGGGACCACCCAAGTAATCTAAGATGATCCCTCCTTCTCACTGTTTTTAATCTTAGCCACATCTGCCATGTAAAGTAACATATTCACCGGTTCTAAATATTAATGCATGGACATCTTTGGGGGCCATTGTTATGGCAGCTATACTTTCCCATTCTGTGCAAATACAGACATACACTAAATGATCTCACGATATGTTTTTCATTTCCACACTATAAAGAAATTTTATAAGGCCACACTTTTAGCTAAAATATTTTGTCTTAAGCACTATCTGTAAGGGGAAGAGAGACTCCCCCTTTTTTTTCCACAGCCATGATTTATGGGAACACTAAGGGCTATATATTTCACAATCTTATTTCTGCTGCTGCTGCTAAGTCACTTCAGTCATGTCCAATTCTGTGTGACCCCCTAGACGGCAGCCCACCAGGCTCCCCTGTCCCTGGGATTCTCCAGGCAAGAATACTGGAGTGGGTTGCCATTTCCTTCTCCAATGCATGAAAGTGAAAAGTGAAAGTGAAGTTGCTCAGTTGTGTCTGACCCTTAGCAACCCCATGGACTGCAGCCTACCAGGCTCCTCTGTCCATAGGATTTTCCAGGCAAGAGTACTGGAGTGGGTTGCCATTTCCTTCTCCGATCTTATTTCTAGATATTATCAAATTAAACAAAAGATGAACCTTGTAGCCTTCTCCAAAATGAATGATAATGCCTTTGCTTTTGCCTCTTGAGGCAGATAGCCAGGAAATCTCTAATGATGGACAGATGAGGCTACTGCTCTCATTGCTGAGTGATGTTCACTCCAAATATCTCCCCTGTTATTTGTTGCAGAAGATTCACATCATGATACAGTACTCATTCTTTTTTAAAAAAGATTGTTTTAATAATACAAATATGCTATTTGAGATGATTAAAATCATTAATACCTTGACCCAATTACCCTTGGAAAATGGGGAAATGGTGGTGAGGGATAGGAAATATTCTGGAAAGAAGTACTGCCAGAGTGTAGTTGAGGTGCAGGTTGAGGGTCATCTAGGAACTCAAGGAAACTGATGGAAAGAGGGGTCTTTAAAAGATACACATCACAAATTCACTGTGCAGCCAGAGAAAGAGGGGGCTACTGGACATACTCACGTTGTGCCTCACTAAATTGCAAGAAGTCAGTGCAGTGACTGTTCCTAGGCATGAAATCCTCCTCATGGGGACTCTGCAAAGCATGAGACTGTATGAGCACCAGCAAAGCCAACAACTATATCAGTTCAGTTCAGTTTAGTCACTCAATCATGTCCAACTCTTTGTGATGCCATGGACTGTAGCACACCAGGTTCCCCTGTCCAACACCAAATCCCAGAGCTTGCTCAAACTCATGTCCATTGAGTCAGGGATGCCACCAAACCATCTCTTTCTCTGTTGCCCCCTTCTCCTCCTGCCTTCAATATTTCTCAGCATCAGGGTCTTTTCCAATGAGTTAGTCCTTCACATCAGTTGGCCAAAGTACTGGCCACTAATTCTGTGCTAGACACCAGGTTAGACTTAAGTAAGTTGCTCTTCCTCTCTGACACTCAATTTCTACAATTATATAAAATGGGACTAAAGTATACGAAGTACTATATGGATTATATGAGGTAATACGTGAGAAAATACTTTGAAAAATTAAATGTTTGGTACAACAGCAGGTGTTATATGTTTCCACCTCAGTATTATGTCCTTAAACTCACTGTAAATATAACAATATATGTTCCATGGTACAATGGCTTTTTATGGTCTTGAGAAACCATTATTACCACTAACCAGTCAGTTCAGTTCAGTTCAGTTCAGTTCAGTAGCTCAGTCGTGTCCGACTCTTTGCGACCCCATGAATTGCAGCATGCTAGGCCTCCCTGTCCATCACCAACTCCCGGAGTCTACCCAAACTCATGTCCATAGAGTTGGTGATGCCATCCAGCCATCTCATTCTCTGTCATCCCCTTCTCCTCCTGCCCACAACACACACCACCACCATCACACCCCCCCCCAACCCAGCATCACGGTCTTTTCCAGTGAGTCAGCTCTTCGCATAAGGTGGCCAAAGTACTGGAGTTTCAGCTTCAGCATCAGTCCTTCTAATGAACACCCAGGACTGATGTCCTTTAGAATGGACTGGTTGTATCTCCTTGCAGTCCAAGGGACTCTCAAGAGTCTTCTCCAACACCACAGTTCAAAAGCATCAATTCTTTGGCACTCAGCTTTCTTCATAGTCCAACTCTCACATCTATACATGACCACTGGAAAAACCATAGCCTTGACTAGATGGACCTTGGTTGGCAAAATAATGTCTCTGCTTTTTAATATGCTATCTAGGTTGGTCATAACTTTCCTTCCAAGGAGTAAGCGTCTTTTAATTTCATGGCTGCAATCAGCATCTAGTAGAAAACAGAAAAAAAGGACAAAAGGAAGAAAGGGAGGGAGATATGAATAGAAAAAAAGAGCAAAGAAAACTATAGGTATAATG
Organism: Moschus berezovskii; assembly: GCF_049115385.1. Lineage (NCBI taxonomy): Eukaryota > Metazoa > Chordata > Mammalia > Artiodactyla > Moschidae > Moschus > Moschus berezovskii. The sequence continues at coordinate 61,965,442 of NC_142477.1, forward strand.
GCATGCCTATTCTTTCCTTAAAGAAATGTGTATACAGAAAGGTTTAGTATAAAATCTACAGGCAGAAAAGTGGTATTCACATTTTCAAGGATGGTTTCACATTAGTTTATAGTTCTCAATACTATTTAGGTTAGTACTTTAAGCAGAAGTTCTTAGAATAGTCAAAAGTCTTCTGCAGAGTTGTCATGGGCCATATACAACATGATCTGGAGAAGGAAATGGCAACCCACTCCAGTATTCTTGCCTGGAAAATCACATCGACAGAGGAATACAGTCCATGTGGTTGCAAGAGTAGGACACAACTTAGCGACTAAACCACCATCACCAAACCATATACAATATGACGTCCAAATTTGTGGCACATCACATACACACACACACACCCTCATACACAAATATATAATTTTGGATGTGGCAATGTGAACCAGTGGAAAGAATGCTAGATGGAATACCAATTTGTTACTTCCTCAGACCACCTGACCTGCCTCTTGAGAAACCTGTATGCAGGTCAGGAAGCAACAGTCAGAACTGTACATGGAACAACAGACTGGTTCCAAATAGGAAAAGGAGTATGTCAAGGTTGTATATTGTCACCCTGCTTATTTAACTTCTATGCAGAGTACATCATGAGGAACGCTGGGCTGGAAGAAGCACAAGCTGGAATCAAGATTGCTGGGAGAAATATCAATAATCTCAGATATGCAGATGACACTACCCTTATGGGAGAAAGTGAAGAGGAACTCAAAAGCCTCTTGATGAAAGTGAAAGAGGAGAGAGAAATGGTTGGCTTGAAGCTCAACATTCAGAAAACAAAGATCATGGCATTTGGTCCCATCACTTCATGGGAAATAGATGGAAAAACAGTGGAAACAGTGTCAGACTTTATTTTTTGGGGCTCCAAAATCACTGCAGATGCTGATTGCAGCCATGAAATTAAAAGACGCTTACTCCTTGGGAGGAAAGTTATGACCAACCTAGACAGCATATTAAAAAGCAGAGACATTACTTTGCCAACCAAGGTCCGTCTAGTCAAGGCTATGGTTTTTCCCGTGGTCATGTATGGATGTGAGAGTTGGACTGTGAAGAAAGCTGATCGCCGGAGAATTGATGCTTTTGAACTGTGGTGTTGGAGAAGACTCTTGAGAGTCCCTTGGACTGCAAGGAGATCCAACCAGTTCATTCTAAAGGAGATCAGTCCTCGGTGTTCATTGGAGGTACTGATGCTGAAGCTGAAACTGCAATACTTTGGCCACCTCATGCGACGAGTTGACTCACTGGAAAAGACTCTGATGCTGGGGAAGGTTGGGGGCAGGAGGAGAAGGGGACGACAGAGAATGAGATGGCTGGATGGCATCACCGACTCTGTGGACATGAGTTTGAGTGAACTCCGGGAGTTGGTGATGGACAGAGAGGCCTGGTGTGTGTGATTCATGGGGTTGCGGGGAGTCGGACACGACTGAGTGACTGAACTGAACTGAACTGAACTTCCTCAGACAATAGATTTTTGTGTGTCCCTGGACTAGTCACTCAGTCTTTCTAGACTTCATCAATAAAACTGAGGGTTGGAATATCACCCTTAATTCTAAAACTGCATTAATTTCATGTCAAATCAATTTGTAAATTTAATTCATTTTTCAAAGCAAACAGTAACAACTCCCAAGGTAAATATTATGACTGTAACTGAACTTGAGCAAATAATGAGGAAATAATAGGCAATGAGAAAATAACAGACTTACACTATCCTTTCACATTTCCAGCTTTCTTGCCATCTTCAAGCCATCCTCAAAAGTGTAATAACTAGCAACATTTGAAAAAAATGGAATGAAGGCACCCATTCCTTCCTCTCACTATGATACCCACGATCTACCTCAGAGAGGTCCATCTTCATCTCCATTATGTCCTTATAGACTACATAGGACAAGGGTTTCTGATAATATCTAAAAATTTATCTCAGCTTTGCCAACACTAAAACCAATCTAAGCCACCCACTCGTTAATAATATATATTTTGAGCACCCCAAAATACCATGATTACCTCTCCTTTTCTCATAATTAGTATCTAATTCTTTTAGATTTTCGTGTAATATTGTTAGACTCCTACAATATTACACGAAAATCTAAAAGAATTAGATTCTTTTTTAACAACAGTAGCCAATATCTCCATTGTTTCATAACCCTCCACAGTGCTTCATGTATAGTAAAGATTGACTATTAACACACAAGTTAAAATAAATTCACTGATCAAATTGAATTGGTTAGAACAATGCAAATCTACTAGTTTTTTCTAATCCTTTCAGATTTGGCTGCAATTGCATATGCTAAGTTTCTCCAAGCCTGCCTTTGTGCTGTGCTTAGTCACTCAGTCGTGTCCCACTCTTTGCGAGACTGCCTTTGCTGAGTTATAATTCAGATTTCAAAGGGACACAAAATTTAATTAGATGCATATTATTTTCACATAGGCCTCTCATCTGGTACTTTTTGAATCAGCTTCAGCAATTTGTTGACTGTGATAACTGAATATGAATTACGATTCTTTTATATTTGAGTTTCTTATAAAGATAAGGATTGTTGAAAATTCCAAAGTGAACAGGTTCTCTTTTAAAATATATCCAGTAAGTGTTGCCTTCTTATCTAGATGTCTCAGAACTTGGAGGATAATGAAACTGGTTCACAGTGTGAGAACTGGCAGACACATCAAAATGGATTTGCTTTTACAAACGTGTGATGTGAGATTCCAGAAAGACAAACAGATATGAGACAAGTACTAGGAGACAGGAACTGTGCCTATTCAAGAGCAATGATAGTTTTGCCAGAAAAACAGGAAAAACAAACATTTGCAAGTCAGAAACAGATGCAGTGTAGACCTAGGAACAGACTTGAGAAAACTCCTGGCAGGTCAAGTGAGCTGGAGTCTCAGTATTGCAGACAGATTCTTTACCAGCTAAGTCACAAGCCCTAATATCATGTAAATGCTATGTAAATAGTTATAATGAAAATGCTATGTAAATAGTTTCCAAGGCACTATAAATTTAAATTTTGGTTTGGGGAACTTTCTGGAATATTTTTCAAATACTTTTGATCCAAGGTTGGTTGAATCCATGGATGCAGAATCTGCAGATACAGAGGCTGATGGCATTCCCTATCATACTCTCTGTTGTCAGTCATCCAAATCATAAAGTTGCCTAAATTAATGCCTTGCACAGAATTAAGTGCTCATCAAATGCTTTCTAATAAATACGAATGGATGAAATATATATTGTATATAAAATTCATATTTTAAAAGGTCATTTAAAATTAATTTTAAAATTAAAAATTAGATCTAGAAAATATCTTAAATCAAGTCTAGACTAACACCTGCACAGTTAGTTAGTAGCTATTGTTACTATTAATAGAACCCAGGTCTTCCACCACTTGAGCTTGTGCTTTTATGCATGCAATAATTACATTCAATATTGACAAAACAATGATCAATCATAAATATTAAAAATCATAATCATCTTGTCAAGTGTTCTTTCCACTGATTCCCTGGATCCTTTAATTCTCTTAGTTACATCAATCAAGTTGGAGGAAAAATTTATTGCATTTCTACTCTCTAGTGGACACTCATATATCTTTTGATTCCTACACCAACCCCACAATATAGCTTCTCTTTAACTTCAGTTTACAGGTTAGGAAGTGAAGTAAACTGCCTGAGGTCACAGTATCGAAGTTGTGGAGAAGGACACAAACTACACACAGATTCTATTCTCTTGCTATTGTCCTCTGCAGTACCACCTAGCCCTTTCACCATCGTTCATCCTTACGCAGGACATGCTCTGTGATTTCTCAGAAGAAATGTGTGCCTTTCTGGTTTTAAATAACTGACCCAACCAAATGTGTTATTACTCTTTATTGTCTATTGTCAGATCTAAGACCAGGTAAGAATTGTTAGTTGTTCTTGAAATTTCAACCAAAATCTCATAAGAAATTTAAACTCTCCATAGCAAGCTGGAAACTCTTTTAAATACCCTGTAAGATTTCCAGTGCAGCAACAAAATTCATTTACTGAGCATCAGATAAAAGTGTTAAATAAACATCTACCTAACAGACTCCAAAGCACACATCTGCCAAGCAGATGATTCAAGATCCATGAAGTCTCTCCCATTTGACTAGATGGCTCTTTTTTCTTGGTTAGTCTTCTAAAAACTTTCAAATTATTTCTCTAATATAACTATACATCAAAGTTTTTATGCAAGAGAAAACAACTTATTTTTATGAAATTACAACTTTGCATGTGTCAGCTCTTTTTATTAAAAACTGAAGTTTTACAGCCCATAGTGAGCACTAATAGTCTTTTCTATTTAATTCACATCTTATTGTTTGTGGGAAAGCCAATTAACCTTTCTAGGGAAATCATATTACAATTAACTCTTTAATAAGTAGTATAAGCTTTTCAACAATTTATTTTCCTTTTGAATGGCTATAAATTAATGACTAGAAATCTTTGACTAGAAATGAATGTAGCAAATTCACAACAAGGTTGAAATTCAAAAAAAGCTGCTTCCCCCTTCCCTTCAATAAAGAGAAATGATTTTGAATCCACATTTCACTTTTAAATGGGTTAATTTTAAAAATTCAGAGAAAGAGGGAATATGATCATTCCAACTGAATGAAGAGTGGAAGAGAAATAAGGTAATAATTTTGAATACTAAATCCTACACAAACAGTTGCCATTATCTTCCAAAACTGTATAATGTACTATCAATTTTCCTGTGTCTTTTACTGAATTATGAACTCAGTTCTGGTTTCTTCTTTTGCCTTAGTAGTCTGCACTTACTAATTTCCCTGTAGTAGTATCACTTCAATTTATGCAAATATAGTTGAACAACAACAGAAATATCAAGCAAATAGGAAACAATTCGTATTTTTCATCTCTTTCTCAGATAGGCAATATGGTGATGATGGGATTAGAGATGGATAGACACAGATTTGAAACTAGGCTCTGCCAACTGAAGAGAAGGATGACCTTGAGCAAGTTCTTGGTTTTTAGTCATTAAGTCTTGTCCAACTCTTCTGCGACCCCCTGGACTGTAGCCTCCCAGGCTCCACCATCCACGGGATTTCCCAGGCAAGGATACTGGAGTGGGTTGCCATTTCCTTCTCCAGGGGATATTCCCAACCCAGGGATGGAACTCCTGTCTCCTACATTGGCAGGCAGATTCTTTACCACTGAGCAACCAGGGAAGCCCAGGGAAATTCTTAACTTTTGTTAAATAACTGAAATGAGGTACATTAACTTGAGTTTTTCACATGTTAATGAAGCTTATTATAAGGTGAGAGTTAAATTGTATAAAACACCTGGCACATAACTGATACTCAATTGTTACTAGTTTTATTCCCTAATTTCTCATTTATATCTCTACGAACAGAAACATGTTTAAAAACTAAAAGCAGTGACTCTTAACTTATCAGACCATCTTTGTGAGTTCCCACCTTCTTTTTGGTGGCAAAAAAACAAAAAACTATATTACTTCTTAAATAAGCATTAAGAGCAGAAAAAAAGTTAAAAGATTGCATATTATGAAACAGAAGAGGTTAATATTTTATCTTTCTTAAATAGGGAATTTGTAAAAGAAAATTAAGGATAAACATTTTTGAAGCATTATCAAGAAACATATGAACATCAATGTTGTTGTAAGGTCAAAACGGCCCATGACGTTAAATAAAAGAACCCAGACGCCAAATAATGTAACAGGCTTTAATGGCCAGGTCCCCGGGCAGGATTTCCAGACCTAACAGGGTGAGGTCGGGGAAGTCCACGTGGAACAAAGGCAGGGAGCAACTTATATAACTTTAGGTAAGATTTGGAGTAGTGGTCTCTCTTAGGTCAGTTAGTCGAGGTGATGAGACAGGGTTGGTCGCTCAGGAGGTTAGGAGGGAGGATTGATTTCAGTCGAGAGCTGTTGCATCAGACTCTTCAGCGGTTTGGCGGGACTTTTTCCAGCCGGTGGGAACTGAAGAGGAGAAGAAGAAGCCAAGATGGCCACAGGGGTCCGGCCTTACAGCTGTGATGTTTGAATTCTCAGTGAAACATATTGCCTTCTGTGGAAGGTTTTTCCTGCACAGCCTCTGTGTTTTCATTAAGCAAGCCCCTTAAAAATAATGTTTTACACATCTAACCTCAAAACAATTTAGCATACAATCTCTTTATCTCATCCAGACTTGAAGGAAGAAATCTAGTAACTACCTGCAGACTAAGAAAATACACTAAAAACCATTTATTCCAGTCTGTCAAAGATGGTACCAAGATAGAACTTAAAGACAAACTTCACAGGCAGTCTTCCAACTTTTTAGGTGGGTTAGTTTTTTTAAGTTCTAAGATCTTAGTTCTTTCTATTGAATTAAAATCTACTTTACAATTATTTGTTCTAATTGACTCCACTTCTGTCCTGTGGAGCAATGCAGAATGTCGGGGTTCATCTTCCAGGTTATGGTAACTACCCTCTCTTTCCCTTGGAATATACCACTTGGGGATTTTTCTGGAGAACCACCCATCACGAAGATTCAGTACATTTAGTTCTGGTGTTGCTGATGGCTACTGTCTCTAGGGGTGGGTCTGTGATTTAAACATGGATTCACAGTACTCTTACGATCATAGTTATTAATAAAGGAATGAGCATGAGACCTAATTCACAACACAACTTTGAAATATTGAGCATGCTGCTGCTGCTGCTAAGTCACTTCAGTCGTGTCCGACTCTGTGCGACCCCATAGACGGCAGCCCACCAGGCTTCCCCGTCCCTGGGATTCTCCAGGCAAGAACACTGGAGTGGGTTGCCATTTCCTTCTCCAATGTGTGAAAGTGAAAAGTGAAAGTGAAGTCGCTCAGTCGTGTCCGACCAGTAGCGACCCCATGGACTGTAGCCCACCAGGCTCCTCCATCCATGGGATTTTCTAGGCAAGAGTACTGGAGTGGCTTGCCATTGCCTTCTCCGATTGAGCATGAGGTATACTCAAATAATTTCAGTAGACTTGAAGGTGTAGCTCCTCTGCCCACCATCTTGTCCAAAGGAATCAAGAGACTCTATGGAACGGGGCCAACAAAGAAAGAGGAAGTGTGGATAAAAAAGTGACTGGGTCTCAAAATATGTAGCCAAGTACAACTTTCAGTTATATAAACTGAAACGTTCCTTTTTTTTTCCCCCCTTAGGTTTGCTTAGGTTGGATTTACTGTCACCTGCAGCCAAAACAATCTTATTTGAAATACTCATATCAACATTCTATGTATATTTGAAGATTGCTGTTACTTTCTATTATCTTCTATTATTTAAGACAAACATTCTCAATTCCTTTCATTTCCATTCATTCTGAAAATTTTACCAACTCTCTTTCAATTTCCTTACTGTGCTGCTTAATACCTACTGAATAAAACACAAAAAGTTTGCTGTATACACAAACTGTATACAAAAGAAAAAAGGAAATTTTTAATGTGCTTTAGGGGAAGGACAATTTTCAAACAACCTAGAAATGCCATTTCATGTCAATTAATATGACAACTTCAAATGTGTTTGCTCATCAACAAGTTAGGTTTCCAAAGGGCCTCTACTTGGTAACATTTTATTAGCAACTAAAGATCACATATTTCAATCCAACTACATTTGCTTGCTAATATTCCATTATTGTACCTTTTTTACTAACTTAAAAAAAATCACTAATTAATTTAAGATTACACAGTTTTTGACTTAAGTATTTACCTGTGTACTATATGCATTTTTCATGCTATATTTGAAGTACATAAAAACAGCTAAGATATAGTCCCTTAATTTGAGGATTTTATATTTGCTGCATTATAACACGGAACTCATCATGATCACCATCACCATCATCAGCCACCAGACTCCCATTCATTTACTGAGTGTTTAAATATGACAGGATTGGTGCAAAATGCTTTGCAGATATGGTCTCATTCAATCCCCTTAACCTCATGACATGTTATTATTATCACTAATTTATAGACAAGAAAACTGAGGGAAAGGTAAGTTAGGGCATTGTGAACAAGTTTGGCTCTGTAACACTAATTGGGATACATGCAAACTATGTTCTGAAGAGAATACGGTGGAAGAAACAAGAACCTCTTGGTGGCAGCACTTCTTTTTTTAATTAAAGGAATGGTATTTTTTAATCTTTTCAAACTAGGAAAATAAATGAAGAAACAAGAAAAATAAACACATAAAATAAATACTTAGAATTTATACTGAAAATATGTTGCAAATATTTATGACAGTCAGAACTCTGGGGAAAGTCCTCTTCTTTCTCGGTCACCTAAGATGATGGGTGGGCCTAGCCCTGAACAGATTGTAAAAATAGCTTTTTACCTCTGATCTCTCTTTGCTATGCCCTTATACCTTACAGATTCATACCCTATTCATTTCTTACTCCTTAAGATGCCTGCATCCTTTTATTTTTCTTCTTTTATCCCTGAAACAAACTTTTCCCCAATATCTATCCTAAGGAAAGAATCCTAGTAATCTACATTTTGGACTGCATTTATGTCATGATTACAATTCCCAAGAGATATTAACCTTATTTCTGACAGTGAAATAAAAGTCTTTAAAGTGTTTTCAAGGGTCAGCCAGTAGATAAAGACTTTTTGGTGTAGAAAGAGATGTCCGGGAATGCCTCTGAAGTCACAATGCATAATCAAACCACAATACCCAGCAACTAAGCCCAGGGCTGATTACAGATGGCACCCACCCGCCTTCCTTCTTTCTGCTCTTTCTTCTTCCACACGGGTCTCATTTTCAAAGAGACTCTTGCTTCCATTCCCATGGACAGCCTTTTCCAAATCTCCTGCCAATGCTGTCGACAAAAAATAAAAATGAGAGAATTTTGTTTCATTACTTTACATTTTCCTACCTCCACTGTGATAGAGGTATTAATGAGCAATGACATTACCAAAAGGTATATAATGGGCAGGTAATTCACCAACTGAATAAAAAGATATGAAATAAATAACATCATTTACAATTATGATTTTGGAAAGAAAGCAATCAGGGCCTCAAGTTATTCATTACAGAACACCCTGGAGTGAGGAATATGTTAAAATTAGACAAAATACAAATTTAAATATACAAATGTAGTATCCCTCAACTAAATGTGTTTAAATTCTCTCTCATTCTAAAAAAAAAAAAACAAAAAAACAAATACACAAGCATACAGTTTTGGTCAGATAATTTCATCTTGTTTCTCCTTGACATTCCCTCTCCACAGGCAATATATTCAAATAGAATGCATGCTATGTGCTAAGTTGCTTCAGTCGTGTCCAACTCTTTGCTATCCTATGGACCGAGCCCACCAGGGTCCTCTGTCCATATAATTTTCTAGGCAAGAATACTGGAGTAGGTTGTGTACCCTCCTCCAGGGGATCTTCCCAACCCAGGGATCTCACAGGCAAATTCAAATAGAACAAAATAAAAGAGTCATTTGGGGGTAGTACATACAATGAATATCAATACCCTAACAATACCTGTCTCTGAAACTGAGTTTCCATTTGATGTTGTACTAATAGTAAGAATATAATGTTCCTTTAAAATGTCCAAAAGATTAATGTAAGACCTAAGGAAAATACTTTATATGTAAAAAAGAGATGTAATTTTAAACACTGTGTTACACCATGACCTGAAAATCTTAAGGAGGTTTTGCTATTTGAAGATTTCTCACCTGCTATGACACTTAGAGAAACCACAGACAAAACAACACAGGCATCAAGACGGGGGTGTAAACGTGTCCTGTCAAGCAAAGCACAGGTTTCTCACGATTTTGATGTGTTCTGTGTGCATATGCTGTTTTTCATTTGGCAAGCCTTTTTTTACGTCCCAGCAGACGGATAAGGAATAACAAGCATTCTTTGTTTGTCAGATTTTAGGTATTCCAGAAGATATTTTAAAGCTATGTGGATTCAGTTCATTCCATTCCAAGTTGAAAATATAACACCTTTAAAAAGATCTGCTCCCTTTGATCTATGGACCAATATTATGAAGGTCTTATCTGTCACTGGAGGATGGGCTATTGTTAATGGGACTGAAACAGTCAAATCTTGAGCTTTGTAATGGTTTCATAACCATGAAGCATAATGCTCCTCAGTCCTTCCCAGAGAAATGTGTTCAGAAAATGAACTTAATCTGGAAATTAGTCCTTCCTTCAGATTCCATAGTATTTAAAGCCTAGAACATGACCCAACACATAATAGGTGATCAGAAAATATTAATTGAAGTAGCCCATTCCTGCCTTGGAACAACCTGGGCAAAAAAAAAAAAAAAGTCATTAGACATCGAACAGAGCAAAAAAATGGAAAATGGAGACTAGAATCAGGGCAGAAATAATGCTCCTATAACCACTCAAGTCTGGGTTTCAAAAATTCCTTGTAAAGAGAAACTAACACTTCATGTAAGCACTCTATCGGGTAGCAGTTACAAGTCATGTTTGGCATGCTGTCAATGCATTTGTCCCTCTTGGAGCACCTCCCTACACAATGATGACTTATTAGAATGCTATTTGTCTCAAATATTTTTATATTTCAATATGCAAATTCATTACAAGACTATCAGTAAAGCTCACATGTGTCACATGAATTGTTCTCATGACCACTGAAACAGTACCGTAGAGCACACACGAGCCAAAGCTCTCTGTCATTGAATATGGAGGCATGACATTTTGCTCTTCCTACCTGACCTGACACTTGCTAATGCATTTCTTTACTCTATTGTGGTCTCATTTCCTGCTACTATTTCATTTTTTTAAGAACATTTAACCCACAATGGATGACAAAGATATCAAAGTATAAACGTGCCTGAGAGACTACAAAATTTCCAAAGTACATGATCATCCTGGGTATTAAAATATTCAAGTTTAATAACAGCTCTAGTCACTTCTAAGCAATGGCCAAGGAAAAAAGGGAAACAATAAGTAAACAATCATGGACTGATAAAAGTTATTTGATATTATAAAAGAAAGTATAAACATCATTTCAGCCTTAAGTTGACAAACACCAAAGAATCCACCTGCCAATGCAGGATCTGAGGGTTCAATCCCTGGGTTGAGAAGATACTCTAGAAGGAAGTGGCAACCCACTCCAGTATTCTTGCCTGGGAAATCCCAAGGACGGAGTAGCCTTGCAGGCTACAGTCCATGGGGTCGCAGAGTCAGACAAGAATTAGTGACTAAACAACAACAAGGAACAATAGTTTGAACAGACTATAACTGGAGACATAAAAATAATCCAAAATAATTGAAGAGAATAGAAGAATGATGTATGATTCTGGGAGTACAGCTACATAAGAACTGGGATAATACAACTCTGAGTGGCAATGATACAGTTAGTGCTTCAATTTTCACAACATATCTTATTCTTATCCTCCCAACACACACAGTGTTAAGACTTATAGTCTTAATTTCATAGCATGAGGTTCAAGACATCTCAGTAAATCCTAAATTAAAAAAATCCTTCACAAAACTGCATGAAACTTGACTAACAATGAGGCCTCTGGAAATGCTGGCTGACTCTTAGTCATAAATGTTATGTCCTGGTCATAAATGTTATATCCTAGTCATAAATGCTAATCCACTGAGTAGTATGGTAATTATTTCTTTTATGCGTCCCTTGGTAATTTTGAAATGCTAACTTTCATCATGTGCTTTCCAACATCAAATACCTTCCCACTCCCACTTTATTTTTTTCTGCATGATCAGGGCCCATGGCTTCACTCTTTCTATAGGTGAGCCCTAGTGCCCTAGGAATATATGAGTAGATTTGGAAGTCTCTCATGGGGCATGATTCTGTGACCCTCTATGTCACCTCCTCCAGTTATAGTCTGATAAGATTCCACCCAGTGGGGCTTAGTCGTCATGCAATTTTTTGTTATTCTCATATATACCATGCTATTTTTACCTCCTAAAATATCATACTTCTCTTGATGTGATGCCATTATTTCAGCCTTTTAAAAATATCTGAGAAAATCATTTATAGCCTGTGATTTATCCAGAGAGTTATACGCTTCACTAAAATTCACACTGAACAAAGTTGCACTTTTTAAAAAGCATTCTTCTAAAATCTCCTTCAGCTTCAATTTGGAATTTGGTAAAGGGGAGGGTTGAAAACAATCCACAGTGTAAAGTTTCTATTGCAAGAATAATTTTACTTCCGTTCAAAGACTTCAAACAAGTAGGACATGAACAAGACTGTTTTGAAACTGATGTGGGTAAGACTACATGAGTGTCTCCATCTACACATGATGAAAACAAAAGAAAATAAAGTTGAGTACAAACTGGGAATACTTCTTTTGAAACAAAACAGTTTCAACAAAAAGTTTGCAGTTCCTAAAAAGAAGTTGTTTAAAAGAGCTTAAAATCATCAAACAAGAGATGGGATTATTTGAAGATAAAACTCTCAGAGAAAAATATCTAGCACTAGTTGGTAACTCTCTTCACCATTGCTCTACTAGTATAGAATCAGACAGGGCTGTTTCACCCAGCTGGAGAAACTCACCAGAAAATACACCCATGGGTAAATAATGGTACTACTAATGTACTTTGTTGTTTAAGGTCACAGTTTTTCAGAAGCTCAAATAAATATATTCCATTTTTGAATAATACATCTCATCTATATGTAGAACATAATTTTTACTATTAGAATCATTTCATTTATGTAGTCAAATTTTTTAATGATTAAACATTTTTTTCTGTTTGGTAGTGTCTGGTCTTATTTTTGTAACACCATTTTTAAAAAATTTCTTCTGCTAATAGTGTTCATAACCTATATGCTGATACATAATTTTATATTTCTTGTAATTTTTTAATATTTTTGACAGTATTTTTAAAGTTCAATAAATGTCTTCTTATACTTGAATACAGTAAATGTTACATGTTACTGACACTTCAAAAATAAGACTTGTACATAGAAAACTATAAAACACTACTGAAAGCAATCAAAGAGGACACTAATAGATGGAGAAATATACCATGCTCATGGATTGGAAGAATAAATATTGTAAAAATGAGTATACTACCCAAAGTAATTTATACATTCAATGCAGTCCCTATCAAGCTACAAACGATCTTTTTCACAGAACTAGAACAAATAATCTCACAGTTTGTATGGAAATACAAAAAACCTCGAATAGCCAAAGCAATCTTGAGGAAGAAAAATGGAACTGGGGGAATTAACCTGCCAGACTTCAGGCTCTACTACAAAGCCACAGTCATCAAGACAGTATGGTACTGGCATAAAGACAGAAATATAGATCCATGGAACAAAATAGAAAGCCCAGAGATAAATCCACGCACCTATGGACACCTCATCTTTGACAAAGGAGGCAAGAATATAAAATGGAGAAAAGACAGTCTCTTTAACAAGTGGTGCTGGGAAAACTGGACAGCCACTTGTAAAAGAATGAAACTAGAACACTTCCTAACACCATACACCAAAATAAACTCAAAATGGATTAGAGAGCTAAATGTAAGACCAGAAACTATAAAACTCCTAGAGGAGAACGTAGGCAAAACACTCTCCGACATAAATCACAGCAGGATCCTCCATGACCCACCTCCCAGAATATTGGAAATAAAAGCAAAAATTAACAAATGGGACCTAATTAAGATCAAAAGCTTCTGCACAGCAAAGGAAACTATAAGCAAGGTGAAAAGACAGCCTTCAGAATGGGAGAAAATAATAGCAAATGAAGCAACTGATAAAGGATTAATCTCCAAAATATACAAGCAGCTCCTGCAGCTCAATTCCAGAAAAATAAATGACCCAATCAAAAAATGGGCCAAAGAACTAAACAGACATTTCTCCAAAGAAGACATACAGATGGCTAACAAACACAAGAAAAAATGCTCAACATCCCTCATAATCAGAGAGATGCAAATCAAAACCACAATGAGATACCATTTCACACCTGTCAGAATGGCTGCTATCCAAAAGTCTACATGCAATAAATGCTGGAGAGGATGTGGAGAGAAAGGAACCCTCTTACACTGTTGGTGGGAATGCAAACTAGTACAGCCACTATGGAGAACAGTGTGGAGATTCCTCAAAAAACTGGAAATAGAACTGCCATATGATCCAGTAATCGCACTCCTGGGCATACACACCGAGGAAACCAGAATTGAAAGAGACACATGTACTCCAATGTTCATCGCAGCACTGTTTATAATAGCCAGGACATGGAAGCAACCTAGATGTACATCTGCGGACGAATGGATAAGAAAGCTTTGGTACATATACACAATGGAGTATTATTCAGCCATTAAAAAGAATACATTTGAATCAGTTCTAATGAAGTGGATGAAACTGGAGCCTATTATACAGAGTGAAGTAAGCCAGAAAGAAAAACACCAATACAGCATACTAACGCATATATATGGAATTTAGAAAGATGCAAATGATAACCCTGTATACGAGACAGCAAAAGAGACACAGATGTATAGATCAGTCTTTGGGACTCTGTGGGAGAGGGTGAGGGTGGGATGATTTGGGAGAATGTCATTGAAACACGTATGTTGTCATATGTGAAATGAATCACTAGTTCAGGGTCAATGCATGTTACAGGATGCTCGGGGCTGGCATGCGGGGATGACCCAGAGGGAGGATAAAGGGAGGAGGGAGGAGGGAGGTGGGAGGGGGGTTCAGGAGGGGGAATTTATGTAAACCCGGGGTGAATTCATGTCAATGTATGGCAAAACCAACCAATATAATATTGTAAAATAATTTGCCTCCAATAAAAAATAAATTAATTACAAAAAAAATTAATTAATTAATTAAGGCCTTCTGAAAAAAAAATAAAAATAAATTCTAGACACTTTAAAAATAAAATGTCAGCATTAATATCCATACTTTCATATTAACACAGAATAAGTACTATCATTTTATTTTGACACTACAATCACTAGCAGTATATCCCTCCCTTTCTCATTCTCAGCAGTTTAAATTCAGCAGAACTCTTTGTCTCAGCTACCTTTCTACCTCTTCAGGGCTTTGAGAGGTATCTACGATATCAGGGCTTTGAGAGAATGGGAAGTAATTCTTTCCCATTTGCTATAAAATAAATTTAATCTAGAAGGACAGAAAAAGGCACAGACTATGTCTCATGGTAACCATTACAGGTTAGGACAGTGGGTAAAAAGCCAAGAGTCAGACACACAGGCCATATTCCTCCAACTGACTCTACGATCTTCTAACTTTCCTGTAAGAGGAGCTTGGGGGAAAAAAGTAGGTCTTGGTGCCATTCTCACACAGACTACTTGAAATGCCATATTTATCAGTATGAAAGTCTCCTTTCTAGGAAATAAGATCTCCAGGAGATGTCACATCACATTTCATTCTTCAGAAAAAAATAGTAAGCGTACCTTCTGAGTTCTAGAATATGAAGTTGTATCAGGCAGGATCCTCAACTATAAGCAACAGACACTGACTCCAGCTATCTTAAACAGGAAAAAAGTAATTATGAGGAAACTATGGACCAGCTGACACAATCTAGAAGGAAGCTTCAAAAATAAGGATCAAAAATCCAGTGAGACTCAAAGGAGCCCAAGCAGCCTACATCACACCACAGAAACTCTTACTTTAAGATATTACCCAGGTCATAGCCAATGTTCTGCCAGTGAATTGTTCCACTGCTGCTGTGCATGAATTCTAAAACACTCTTCTGGTTTGATGCCCCTTCTAAGTTCCAAGCAGAAACATCCAACTGATAAAGCATAGGTCAAGTGTCTTTAGCATATAAATCTGAGACTCTGCCAACTACAACTAGGAAATTCCCTTAAAAAGGAAGAGTGTGAATGGAGCCAATCAGTATCAACAACTGCCCATTGTACCAAGCTTTGGCCATGAGAGAAACAACAGAAGTACAATAATCTTTCATTTCTTGAGTGAGATACATTTCAAAGCACAACTTCAGAAGGAGCTAGGAGTGTCCATCAAAGAGGAAAGTCAAAATGGCAATGGCTTTTGGATTTTAGGAATTGATCTTCAATGTTCTCAAAATGTATTCAGTATCATGTCCAATTTCCTAGAAACTTGAGACGTTTTTGAAAGAGTAAATAATTTATTTGAAAAGCAGAAAGTAAAGAAAGGGAGAGAGGATTAAAAATCTATTAGCAAACATTTATAACAAAAATATCTAAGAGTTTATTAACTAGTCTCCCAGCTTTGTTTGACATACAAATTCATTTTAAAGTAATTATAATGTAGAAACTTCATCTTATTAGAAACTGCTAAAATAATTTTCTTAATTTGTGTTTTAATAATGATCTAAAAACTTTCAAATAAATTAATCACTAAAATTATACTAATAATTTAATACTATTTTAATATTTTGACATTTTTTTTTCTCTTTAAAAAGACTATAAAGATAATTTATTTAAACTACTCATGATTTTAAAACATCTTAAACTGCTATATTTTATCATGTTGTTTATATGGGCCAAATATACATTTAAATATAGATGGAACATTGGTTATGGTTTTATTAATAGTATCAGAAGAAAATAAAATCCATTTTTATTATATGGTATTTTAAATTCCTGCTCTCTGAATTACATTTCTAATTTCCATGCTTAGTTATTGAAGCATTTGAGAATATTTTTAGACTACAATCTGTAAGACCCTCTCATCATAAAACTCACAGAAGGTATAAAAAGTGTTATCTGCTAAGAAATGAAAGAATAGATAAAAAATATAGCATTCCTTTTTTAACAGTGCTTTTTGGCATACTAAATATATCTTTAGATGGAACGCAGAAATTTAAATCAGATGGATGCAATAGATTTGATGAAAAAATTATCATTTTATCCTATTAATGTGCATTTTGCCATTGACGTTTCTTTTGCTGACTTTAAACAATGTCCTATAAGTAATATAAATATTAAGTAAATGGATAAAAATGAGAAATACTTATAAATGTGAAAGTGAAAGTGTTAATTGCTCAGTCATATCTAACTTTTTGAAATCCCATGGACTGTAGCTTGCCAGGCTCCTCTGTCCATAGAATTCTTCAGGCATGAATACTGGAGTGAGTTGCCATTTCCTTCTCCAGGGGATCTTCCTGACTCAGGGATTGAACCCAGTCTCCAGCATTGTGGGCAGATTCTTTACCCTCTGAACCACCAGGGAAGCCCAATTATAATTTCAATGAGCTTGAAGAATAAAATCCAGCTCACTCTGTTTCACCAAATGTGAAAGTCATAAATTTATTTAAAAATTATTTTCAAAAAATGCCATTTCCAGCTACTTCAATCAATAAAATCTTGTCTGGAAGCAGAAAAGAAATTCTAGTGTCATTGGAAATTCTGTTACTTTCTTCTATAGGTTCTGTATTTGGCTGTGGAAAGCCCCAAGTCAAATCCTTGAAAGTGAAAATGTTAGTTGCTCAGTAGTATACAACTCTGTGACCCCGTGGACTAGAGCTCTCCAGCTCCTCTGTGGGATTCTCCAGGCAATACTGAAGTAGGTTGCCATTTCCTCCTTCAGGAAATCTTCCTGACCCAGGGATTGAACCCAGGTCTCCTGCATTGCAGGCAGATTCTATACTAACTGAGCCACCAGGAATGCCCAAGTCAAATCCTGGTGTGCCCTAATTATTGGGAGAAGACATAAGAAATAACCATTAACCACTTTATCCTCAACTACAGGATTATTATTTGTTTCTTAGAATCCAGAAATTTATCAAATAAAATGCATCACTTGTTTGAAGTGAAACTTCCTTTCTCTTTAACAGAGTCTTACATATGTGTCCACTCTTAACTGTTTTATTTCCATCCTTCTTTTGTCAGTAATTACAGTCTTAATCCTGAGTGCATGGAAAAATCCCATACAACATGCTCTTCCAGAAAGGGCAATCACACATAAACACCACTTGACACTTGCTCCAGCAGTACAATGTAGGCAAATGGATGACTTAACCTAATATCACACCAGTTATCAGAAAACTTACAGCTGCATTATTTGTGCAGCCAACAGCAGAAATGAGTCCTCTGTATTTACCAACAGAACTGTGGCTGATTCTCAGATAATTAGTATATTTTCACATAACAGTTTAGACATTTCATGAAGTTTATTATTCCCTGTCATACTCTGGTGTCCAAAACACATGTTAAACTGGTTTTCCAAAAGGACAAGAGGAAAATAATGAGAGCAAATGAAATGTAAAGCTCCCACGACCATGGGTACAGGAATATAGGAAAACTTTGCTTGTGTTCAGTCCTACTGCAGCTACACAAATAGCCCCCCTGCTGCACTCAACGCTTTCTCTCTCCTCCCACTTCTAGTGCGAAATATAGTTTCGATTCCTACACATCTGAGCTTGAAAATGGTGGCACATATTTTAAGACTTCCAAAATCTGCTAATTTCTTATCCCTTTAATGGCTCCAGAAAGATGGCAACCGTCTTCTGTTCTTCTGACGCCAGCTTTGCTTAGAAATACTC
This sequence comes from Moschus berezovskii, assembly GCF_049115385.1. NCBI lineage: Eukaryota > Metazoa > Chordata > Mammalia > Artiodactyla > Moschidae > Moschus > Moschus berezovskii. Next base: position 61,983,902 of record NC_142477.1, read on the forward strand.
CTGCTCTTACTAACAGGACCTTGAAAGTGATAGTCACTCAGTCATGTTCAACCCCATGGACTTGCAGCCGGCCAGGCTTCTCTGTCCATGTGATTCTCCAGGCAAGAATACTGGAGAGGGTTGCCATCCCCTTCTCCAGGAGATCTTCCTGACCCAGTGATCACACCTGGGTTTCCTACATTTCAGGCAGATTCTTTACAATCTGAGCCACCAGGGAAGCCCAACAGGACCATGGGCAAGCTAAATCATTCCACTATGACATTTCTTATCAACAACAAGCCCTCTTCACATTATTCCAAAATGGGCCTTTCTAACACTGAATCTGAAAATAGTCGATTGTTAAACATGTACCCATTAACTCCAGTTAGCTTAATTTCTGTGTTCAAAAAAATGCTAGGATTCAATAGGAAAGATAACATGTCTCTTCTTGCTTTTTGTCATTCTATCTTCTATGTCAATAAAATGCCAATATATAAAACACTAAATAAACAGTGATCAGTTCAGTTAATGTATTAATTCATGGACAAATCATAGTTCTAGGCAGTGCTTTCACAGAACTTTCTATGGTTATGGAAATGTTCACGCAATTTTTACCTGATAGTGTGTGTAATTGCTGGCCACAAGTGGTGACTATTCCACTGTAACTGGGGAGCTAATTTTTTTTTAATTTTCTATCATTTTAATTAATTAAGCTTAAATTTAATTAGCCACATGTGGCTAGTGACTACCATATTGATGCTAAGATATAACCAGGACACAACTTCTGCCTTCAAGGAGCTCACTGTCCAGAAATACAAGCTCGAAAGTCATCACAAGTCTTAATAAAAGAAAAGGCATTTGAGCTGGTCATGTGAGCTGGTCATGCAGAACAAATATAGAATTTAACCTGTGTTGAGAATTCAATCTACTTCTTAGACATACACTAAATCGTATATCCAAGGGCTGAAGACTGTGTTTTCTATTTAACTTATAATGAATATGTAACTGTATAAAAAACAGATGATTTGAAAGCTAAAAGAGAACATATAGAAAGCATTTAGAATACAGTAAGAACTACTATATATCTGCTAATATCATTATTATTTAAAGATAAATTTTGTCCTACCACTGAAGTCCATGATGCTCAGTATTAAAATAAAAATTAACCAGTTTTTTCCACTGCCTTGCACCTATTTTCTGATTTTTGTTTTTACTAGCACCTTAGTATGGATTTCTTTAAATCTACCATTCCATAGGCAATGCTTGCCATTTTGGTCAGTGAAACATGTTGATTCTTCAGGAAAAATAATGATTTAAGTAAAAACTGTTAGCATAAAATGTTCTTATTAATATTAGACCAAAGATAGAATAATTTTTCTCATACCTTGGATTTACATGCCTCACTAGCTTTGGTGATAAGGAAAAAGGTAAAGAGAAGAAAGAAGTCAGGACACATGATCAGGAACCTCCAGCATCAAGCCATCTTCAAGTTGTGGCCTACGATCCTAGAAACAATGTTAGGCAAGTTCCTTTAATTTCATTGCTTATGGTGCTAGTTTATAAGAGAAAAGGTTAAATAGCTCCATCTAGAGATTCTTGTGATAGATCTTAGAGATACACAGATCAAGAAATCATTGCAGGTGTGAAGTCCTGGACAAGCTTCTGTTTCTTCCTCCAAAGGGACCATAAATAAATAGTCCCACAGATTCTAGATCCTATCTACTGTGAAGCTGAGGAAAACCACTATAAACCTGTCAGTAGAAATTTATAAAATTTTATCTTAGTAAAATATGAGATTAAGTGAGTATAACTCTCCTAAAAACAGCAAACTCTTATGATGAATGAGGTGAAAAATTAGACAAAGCTTTACAGTGGCTCTCAAATAAGCTAAGTCACATATACAGATAGAACCTACAGAACCATGCCAATGTGTTATACATAAAGCAAAGCAAATTGTAAGACAAAAATCAGCTTTGTGTTCATCACACTATACTGTGTACTAAGGACAAAATGGTGTGCAAAGACAAATATTCTCTGACTCTAAGTTGCTTGCATTCTGATGGAAGATAGAGGCATGAATCAAATAATAAAAACTTTTAAATCATAATTGTATAAGAGCTATTAATAAGTTAAATGGTACAAGGAATCATAATTTAAAAAAAGATCAGAAAGACTTCTCAAAAAAAATGACATTTGAACTCAGATACAGAAGTTGAATTAGAGCTAACAAGGTAAATAAGGGAAGAATGAGCTTTGCATGCAAAGGAAGAGAGTGCACAAAGTCTGTTGCAGGAAGGGACATAAAAATCCAAGAAAGTGAAAGTGGACACAGGTGCATGGGAGTAAACTGAGACAGCAGAGGACGATGCAGTTAGTTTCTGGGTGAACTCTAGAATGCATCATGTTCTCTGTAGTATATTTTTGTTTCCTACTTTGCATTGACATTTACAGATATGTAATATCTCTATCTATCTGTATTTACATAGATGGATAGGATTTGTATTTGGTTTCTATACTAGATTAAGTAGAAATACCTGAATCTTTCTAAAAAGGGGGCTCTACAGACATGTCACACAGGAAAAATCAAGGAGTGACAAATGAAAGTTTCAAGTTTTCAGCTGCCTGGAGAATGGCAAGCTTTCCTACAAACAAGATTAGCAAGGCTGACCCATGAAAAGGGATGCAGGTTCACTATATGGGTCAGGAAGATCCCCTGAGGATGAAATGGAAACCCACTCTAGTATTCTTGACTGGGATAGCCCATGGACAGAAGAGTCTTGTGGGCTACATCCATGGGTTGCAAAGGGTCAGACATGACTTAGCAACTAAACAAACAAACAAAAATATATATATATAAACACATACATATATAATGCATTTTGTTTATCCATTTATCTTTTGATGGACACTTGTTCCCATGTCTTGGCTATTGTTCATTTTTCAAAGAAATAACTATAGTATAGTTACAGCCCACTCCATGCCCTTTGGTCCTCAATTTTGCTAAAACAAACTAGCATGTGTACTTTATTCCAGATAGCTGGTTCAGACAGCTGAATCTGGGTCAAAAACATAAAGAATAATTATGGGGAGAATTGAGATAGGAAGTAATACTTGCATTTTTCAAATTATAATTTTTTATTTTAATGAAGATATATAATGACCCCAATTATACATTGTTATATCCTTCATTATCTTTTCACAGCCAGGCATGTTTATAAAAGATGGAATTATAGAAATCAATGTTGAAATCTCTGGCACAGACCTGGAAAGCAGTTATTTGGAGTTGTCAGTGGAGGGTGAATCCATAAGCTTTGGAAGCAATATAATGATAAAATATATCAGGTTGGATTTTAATTTTGTCAATAAATATTTTTATTTCAAAAGTTTCTTTTTTAGTACAAAGAAAATAAATAATAAATTTATTTAATACAAAGCAAATGATTATTTTTCAGTGTGGAAAATCAGTTCCTCATGAGTTTTTCAGATTTTCTTAAGCAGAAAACACCCACAAAGTAATTTATAAATATAGTTTAAAATAACAATTTTTGTCCTCCAAATAAAAACAGAGTAAGGTAAGTTTGTCAGGCATTAACTCACTGTAGAGTACTCATCTGCTACCTGTAAGTCCAGGGACTCATATGGGAAAAACAATAACAGCTTAATTGTTGGTAAAGACACGTATTCACACTTCAGAAATACATCATAGTTGGTACAGGCAATTCTAGTGCCACTCAGCACAGTCCTAAGTGGAATTTTCTAGAATTCAATTTTCTCAAGATCATCTTAACCCAAGAGATTAATTGAAATAAACAATAGTATCAGCAGTTTACAGAGAAGATACTTCCTCACCCAACCTGCCCTGCTCAAGTATGTTCAGCTGGGCTAGGAGAGTCTAATGTATTACTGTCCAGTAGAACTTCCTGATGGAAGTGTTCTATATATTGCTTGGCTGCAACTGGCTAAATTTGTTTTTTGAGTTTTTGAAATTGTTTAGTGAGACTAAATTTTATTTAACATAACAAATGCATTGAAATTTAAATAGTCACATGCAGCTGGTAGCTACTGTATTTGACAACATGGGTCAACTGGATGCTACTTATGATTTAACTACCTCAAGTCTTAAACTATTATAGACATCTTGCTATTTCCAGGAAATGTGTTTTTCTCACCTTCATACAACAGCAGCTATCCTTCTAAGATGGTGTCTAAATGGTAGAATCCTACCAACCAGGGTGTTTGCTCCACATATCTATCTTCTATGTAGGTAGAACAAAGACAAAGTAGTAAGAAATTATTACAGATATTTTACTGGTAAAAGACATGGGTGATTGCACACTTACAATGATTATTGGAGATGACATTAAATTTTCATCTTCCATCTAGAATTTGAGTAATGAGAAAGCCCTTTATGACCCTTCTATTGGTTCCGCTTCCTAAATTTTCATTAAAGAGCACCAACAAGAAAGAAAAAAAAACTTATTAAAGGAAATTATTAATTTTCAGGCTCATTACACCAGCAGTTGTTTTTCTCTGTTATGTCTCAATTAAGTATGTGAACAAGTCTAGAAATGAGAAGGAACAAAAGCTAAGGAGGAAAAAAGTGTGGGAATTGCAATAATTGTATCAGGACATCAAAGAGAGAGGTGACAGCCTCTCTCAAGCTAATGCCAAATTGTATCGAGTGAAGTTGAAGGGCTGCATATTGATATGCAGAAGATCAGGTGCAAAATGAGAATTGTGTTTCCAAGAGCAGGGTGATAGGACTGGAATATCTGTTAGATACTCCTCATCTTAGAGCTCAGGAATGCCAGCCATGTGACACACACATTGTGTAAGACTTCAAAAGAAAATGGGTTCAAAATACTTTGGAGGGAAATTGTTTTAAAACAAGTCTCACAAAATAAAAGGAAAAAAATTTAATGTTATTTTAAGTCACAGGCTGCCTATAAAGCCATAAATTTTCAATTTTTTGTTAATGACCACAATACAAGTCAGTATTTCTTAAAGTATAAATTTGAATTGCTGGTACTAAAATTATTGTTAAAGATACAGAGTCCTGGGATATGTCCCAGTTCTTTCAAATCAGAATCTCTAGAAATGAATTCCAGGAATCTTTGTTTTTACCAATATCCCAAATTGATGCCTGCTGCTGCTGCTGCTGCTGCTAAGTCGCTTCAGTCGTGTCCAACTCTGTGCGACCCGATAGACGGCAGCCCACCAGGCTCCCCTGTCCCTGGGATTCTCCAGGCAAGAACACTGGAGTGGGTTGCCATTTCCTTCTCCAATGCATGAAAGTGAAAAGTGAAAGTGAAGTCACTCAGTCGTGTCTGACTCTTAGAGACCTCATGGACTGTAGCCTACCAGGCTGCTCTGTCCATGGGATGTTCCAGGCAAGAGTACTGGAGTGGGTTGCCATTGCCTTCTCTGAAATGATGCCTATGCAAACCTAATAAAGGCGATTTAAGGGATAACAAGGAGATCAGAAGCTCATATACTGGAAGACAAAGGAAAAGATTTCATAATTTGTTCAATAGATGTCCAAATTTTCAACCATCACCATAGGATGAAAAATAATAATTACCCAATATCTGTAATTATTATGAATAACTTTGTATCTTCAATAAAATCAAGGTACATATCATTATTAGGAGCTGAGATTGCTAATTTAACATGTCAACTTGATTTGGTCAAGGATGCCTAGATATTTGGTCGAACATCATTTATGGATGTGTCTGTGAGGATGTTTCTGGGTGAGATTAACAATTAAATAGGTAGGCTGAGTAAAGCAGATTGCCCTCCCCAATGTGAATGAGCCTCATCTAATCTGCTGAAGGCCTAAATAGAATAAAAGACTGAGTAAAAGAAGAACTCCTTTTCTTTGACTTATTGTCCTCAATTTGTCTTCTCTTGCTTGGCATGATCTGGCAATAGAGATACACAAAATATTTCCCAATGGATGTTCGCAATCAACCACATAAAAAGGCAAGGATTTGGGCTAACCATGGGATACTTTCTAACACTTTTGAAATAGTACTGTAGTGGATTGCCATTTCCTTCTCCAAGGTATCTTCCCAACCCAGGACTCGAACCCAGGTCTCCCACATTGTATTCAGACGCTTTGCCATCTGAGCCACCAGGGAAGTCCCAAATATAATGAGATTACTGGTTGCTTCTAAATGTCACTGGACAAAATGTTGAAAGAAAAGGATGCACTCAGGGATTTGAATTCCCAGTTCAAGTGCCACATAAATAAACTGAATGCTTCATTATGTGCCTTTAAAGAGACCCTTACTTCCTGTAGCCACAGGGTTGACTCCTGAATCAAATGTAGAATATCATCCCATGACTGGCTGAGTTACAACACAAGCTGTAACAAATACAACTCTTTGATCCATGGACTGCAGCAAGCCAGTCTTCCCTGTCTATCACCAACAGCCAGAGCTTGCTCAAACTCATGACCATCATGTAGGGGATGCCATCCAACTATCTCATCCTCTGTCGTCCCCTTCTGCTCCTGCCTTCAATCTTTCCCAGCATCAGGGTCTTTTCTACTGAGTCAGCTCTTTCAATCAGGTGGCCACAGTATTGGAGCTTCAGCATTAGTCCTTCCAAAGAATATTCAGGATTGATTTCCTTTAGAACTGATTTGGTCTCTTTGCAGTCCAAGGGACTCTCAAGAGTCTTCTTCAACACCACAGTTCAAAAGCATCAATTCTTCAGTGCTCAGTTTTCTTTATACTCCAACTCTCATATCCATACATGACTATTGGAAAAACCATAGCTTGGACTATATGGACCTCTGTTGGCAAATTAATGTCTCTGCTTTTAATATGCTGTCTAGGTTAGTCACAGCTTTTCCTCTAAGAAGCAAGTGCCTTTTAATTTATGGCTGCAGTCACCATCTATAGCCATCTTGATTTTGGAGACCAAAGAAATAAAGTTTGTCATGGTTTCCATTGTTCCCCCATCTATTTGCCAAGAAGTGATGGGACTGGATGCTGTGATCTTCATTTTATTGAATGTGGAGTTTTAAGCCAGCTTTTTCACTCTCTTCTTTCACTTTCATTGAGAGACTCTTTAGTTCTTCTTCACTTTCTGCCATAAGGGTGGTGTCATCTGCATATCTGAGGTTATTGACATTTCTCCTGGCAATCTTGATTCCAGCTTGTATGGGCATTGATTGGGAAAAAATGAAGTACTATAAGTTGAAATGGGGACAGTGAGCCCCAAAATTTTGATGTGTTTTCTTTGGAAGACCTGCCTTTATTTAATGTAAAAGAAAAGACTCAAAGGCTTAGAGAGATTGCAACATTAGAGTTCATTTATCATTTAATATTTTCTCACCTCCACGGGGAGGTCCCAGAAGGCATGCCTTTCATCAACACTGTGAGAAGGAAATCTGTGAAGGGAGCCTAGGCATGTTTGAATAGTTCTATGATAGCTCTTTCTTTGGGATTGGAATAAAAACTGACCTTTTCCAGTCCTGTGGCCACTGCTGAGTTTTCCAAATTTGCTGGCATATTGAGTGCAGCACTTTCACAGCATCATCTTTCTGGATTTGGAATAGCTCAACTGGAATTCCATCACCTCCACTAGCTTTGTTCATAGTGATGCTTTCTAAGGCACACTTGACTTCACATTCCAGGATGTCTGGCTCTAGGTGAGTGATCACACCATCGTGATTACCTTGGTTGTGAAGCTCTTTTTTGTACAGTTCTTCTGTGTATTCTTGCCACCTCTTCTTAATATCTTCTGCTTCTGTTAGGTCCATAGAATTTCTGCCCTTTATCGAGCCCATCTTTGCATGAAATGTTCCCTTGGAATCTCTAATTTTCTTGACGAGATCTCTAGTCTTTCCTATTCTGTTGTTTTCCTCTATTTCTTTGCATGGATCTCCGAGAAAGGCTTTCTTATCTCTCCTTGCTATTCTTTGGAACTCTGCTTATATACAGATGCTTATATCTTTCATTTTCTCCTTTGCTTTTCACTTCTCTTCTTCGCTTCTCTTTCCAATCCCAAAGAAAGGCAATGCCAAAGAATGCTCAAACTACCGCACAATTGCACTCATCTCACACGCTAGTAAAGTCATGCTCAAAATTCTGCAAGCCAGGCTTCAGCAATAAGTGAACCGTGAACTTCCAGATGTTCAAGCTGGTTTTAGAAAAGGCAGAGGAACCAGAGATCAAATTGCCAACATCCGCTGGATCATGGAAAAAGCAAGAGAGTTCCAGAAAAACATCTTTTTCTGCGTTATTGACTATGCCAAAACCTTTGACTGTGTGGATCACAATAAACTGTGGAACATTCTGAAAGAGATGGGAATACTAGACCACCTGACCTGCCTCTTGAGGAACCTATATGCAGGTAAGGAAGCAACAATTAGAACTGGACATGGAACGGCAGACTGGTTCCAAATAGGAAAAGGAGTACGTCAAGGCTGTATATTGTCACCCTGCTTATTTAACTTATATGCAGAGTACATCATGAGGAACACTGGGCTAGAAGAAGCCCAAGCTGGAATCAAGATTGCCGGGGGAAATATCAATAACCTCAGATATGCAGATGACACTACCCTTATGGCAGAAAGTGAAGAGGAACTCAAAAGCCTCTTGATGAAAGTGAAAGAGGAGAGTGAAAAGGTTGGCTTAAAGCTCAACATTCAGAAAACTAAGATCATGGCATCTGGTCCCATCACTTCATGGGAAATAGACGGGGAAACAGTGGAAACAGTGTCAGACTATTTTTGGGGGCTCCAAAATCACTGCGGATGCTGATTGCAGCCAGGAAATTAAAAGACGCTTACTCCTTGGAAGGAAAGTTATGACCAACTTAGACAGCATATTAAAAAGCAGAGCCATTACTTTGCCAACAAAAGTCTGTCTAGTCAAGGCTATGGTTTTTCCAGTGGTCATGTATGGATTGAGAGTTGGACTGTGAAGAAAGCTGATCACCGAAGAATTGATGCTTTTGAACTGTGGTGTTGGAGAAGACCCTTGAGAGTCCCTTGGACTGCAAGGAGATTCATCCAGTCCATTCTAAAGAGATCAGTCCTGGGTGTTCATTGGAAGGACTGATGCTGAAGCTGAAACTTCAATACTTTGGCCATCTGATGTGAAGAGCTGACTCATTGGAAAAGACTCTGATGCTTGGAGGGATTGGGGGCAGGAAGAGAAGGGGAGCATAAAGGATGAGATGGCTGGATGGCATCACCGACTTGATGGACATGAGTTTGAGTGAACTCCAGGAGTTGGTAATGGACAGCGAGGCCTGGTGTGCTGTGATTCATGGGGTCGCAAAGAGTCGGACAAGACTAAGCGACTGAACCGAACTGAATTGATGAGAGCTCTTCTCTGTAGGTCAGATCTTGCAATGGAAAATGTGGTCACCAAATTGGAGAATCTAAATGCAGTGAGTGTAACAAGATCTTTTGGTGGCAGGGGCACCAAAAAGGACTGGTTCTCTACCTAATAAAATTTCTAGGCATCCAGTGCTGCAGACATGTCAAGATACCCTTTCTAAAGTGAAGGACAAGTTGTTTCCTCTCACCTCTTCTCATACCAAGAGAGACAGGCAATGTCCAGGGGAGTTCTTTGGATGTGGGATGCAATATTTTCCTCATTTAGGTATGTTATTCTAGCTTATTTACTGAGAGACCCAAAAAGCTGGTAGTTTCAAGTGGGCCCAGAACAGCTGTGCAAGCTGCCCTGTTACTTGAGTCATATGATCTGGCAGATCCAAAGTGGACTGAAGATGTTAACAGTAGATAGAGATGCAGTTTGTATCTTTTGACAGATTCCTATAGGTGAAGTACACACAGCACAGGCCTTTGGGATTTGGGGACAAAATCCTACCATCCTCCACAAGTAAGAGAACCAGTCCTTTGAGAAGCAGTTCTAACCATGCTACCGGGTCTTGAACACTTAACCATGAACCACCAGATGCCATGCGGTCAGAGCTACACATTATGAACTGGGTATTATCTGAACTATAAAATTGGGTGTCCACCACATGCCAGTGTTCTACCATGGGAATGGGCTTAGTTGGCCCAGAAAGCACAACTAACTTACATGAACAATGACCAAACTGCCCATTGTCCCCACTCCTGTTATACGACCATTTCTTTCCCAGCCTGTACCTGTGTCTTAATGGGAAATTCCCTACCATAAGTTGACAGAGGAGGAGAAGATTCCTGCCTGGCTTACAGATGGTTCTGCACAATGTATGGGCACCACCTGAGAGTGGACAACTGCAGCACTACAGCTCCTTTCTGGAACATCCCTGAGGACAGTGATAAATGGAAATGCTCCCAGTGGGCAGAACTTCAAGCAGACCACCTGGTTTCTCATTGTCCGTCTGTTTGGGTTGTTGTAACAAAACACAATTGACTGGATGGCTTATAAACTGCAGAAGCTTACTGCTCACTGTTCTAGAGACTGTAAGTACAAGATCAGGGTGCTAGCATGTCAGGTTCTGCCAAAGAGCTTCTTTTGGTTTGCAAACTTCTGTTCTCACATGGCAGAAAGGAGTAGGAAACTTTCTCAGACCACTTTTGACATTGTACCGTTTCTACCGTGAAAGGGGAAGCACTTTGTTTTCACTGGAATAAACACTTACTCTGGATATGAATTTGGCTTCCCTGCATGCAATGATTCTGCCAAAACTACTCTCTGTGGTTTCCAGAATGACTAATCCATCATTATGGTATTCCACACTTCGTTGCTTCTGATCAAATAACTCACTTCACAGCAAGTGAAGAGCAGCAATGGGTCTATGCTCATGAAATTCAGGGATTTTTCTATGTTTCCCACCATCCTGAAGCAGCTGGCTTGATAGAATGGTAAAACGGTCTTTTGAAGACTCAGATAAACTGCCAGCTAGGTGACAATATCTTAAGGGCTGGGGCAAGGTGCTCCAGAAGGTTGTATCTATTCTGATTCTCAATTCAATAGCTGGTGTTGTTTCTCCCACAGGTAGGATTCATGGATTCAGGAATCAAGGAGCATAAATGGAATCAGTATCAATTGGCATTACCTCTAGTGATTCACTAGTAAAATGTGTTTCCTCTTCTATGACCTTTTGCTCTGCCAGTCTTAGTTCTAAAGGGAGAAATGTTTCAACCAGGAAACACAACAATGATTCCACTAAAGGAGAAATTAAGATTGCCACCTGGCCACTTTGCACTCCTCACTCCTATGATCAATAAGCAAAGAAGGGAGTTACTGTGATGGCTGAGTTAATTGATCCTGACTAGCAAGAGAAAATTGGATTCCTACTCCACAATGGAAAGATGGAATATAGGAGATCCTTTTGGATATTTCTTAATATTGCCATACTCTGTGATTAAGCTCAATGGGAAATTATAACTGAACTCAGGTAGGGGTACTAATGGCCCATACCTTTCAGCAATGAAGACTTGGATCATTCTACCAGGCAAGAACTGTAACTAATTGATTTCTTGCTGAAGGAAAGGGAGTAGGTAGTGGAAAAAGGTAGTCATAAAATATCAGCTGTCACCGTGTGACCAGTTACAGCCATGAAGACTGCAACATGGGCATTCCTCCTTATTTTGTTATGAATATATCTATGTGTGTATAAATAGAATATATAAATATATGTATATTTTAGACAAACATTTTTATTTTCTTTTTTCTCTATTCTCTTATGTAACATAAATTAAATACAATAAAGTCAATTGTTTCCATATATTGTTATAAACATGTAAAGTCATTAAGTTGTGTTGATTTTATGCCATACTATTTAAATATTGTTAATTTTACATGATAGTTGGTAAGTTAGAGAATATCAGTGAGAAGATTAACCGCTCAAGGACTTTGCCTCCTCTTCTAGGCAAGAGGTTAATGCATTTTCAGTTGTACACAGAATAGGTATTTCATGTTAGATGAATTTTGACCTTATTGTCTTTTTGGAGATATATGATTTGAGGAGATGTGTATGGGTACCTAATGACAAGGGGTGAACTTGAGATGGTTGATTTTATGTGTCATTTTGACTGGGCCATGGAGTGCTCAGACATTTAGCAAAACATTATTCTGGATGTGTTTGTGAAGGAACTTCTGGATGAGATTAACCTTTGAATCAGCAAACAGTAAAGCAAATTGCCCTCCATAGTGTGGGTGGGCTTTACCCAATCTGTTGAAGGCCTAAGTAGAATAAAGCTGGGTAAGAAAGAATTTTTTTCTCTTTGCCTGTCTTTGAGCAGAGCCATGGATTTTCTACGCTTTGACTTGGACTGAAACTTACACCATCACCTCTTCTGGTTCTTTGACCTTCGAAATCTGTACAAGACAAGAATTACACTACAGCTCTCCTGGGTCTCCAGCTTCCGAACTTTAGGTCGTGAACTCTGTGAAGACTAAAATCTCTTAAAACAATTCCTTATGGTATGTATATTCTATTTGTTCTGTTTTCTGGGAAACTCAGACTAATCTAATACAGGTAGTATGATCTTAAATGCTCTGGAGTAAATTGAGTATACGTTTAAGAATCTGTTGTATACACAATTTGAGCTTGTCTTTTTTTCAGGCAATCAACATTTCTGTCAACTACAAATTGGCACTTGCCAAGAGTCACTTGCCAGTGACTGAAAAACAACAGGGCATTTGCCATCTGCCTGTGCTGCTCCAGCTGCTGACCTTCAACACTCTCTGAAGGGAATTTAGCGTGGAGAGTGAGGCACTCTGGGCTCCAGGGAACCTGGTGGAACAGGTCTTCAGATAGTTAGATATTTTTCAAGAACTGATTTCATGATCCCAATCCTTGCATTTCCTCATATCTAGAAAAGCACTAAATCCCTTCATGGTAATATCAGTTCCTAGTGACTAGCAGAAAACCTTTTGAAAATAAGCCCTTGATTGCATTGACCTCCTTCTTCACCAAAATCTTATATATTGACCTCCCCCCACTACCTCTTTGGAGGAGTCTCGCAGAGCTATCTGAGGTACTGTCCCTTGGACTGCAGTCCTCATTTTGCCCCAAATAAAACTTAACTTGCAGCTCTCACATTGTGCATCTTTTTAGTTGACACTAATGCAATTAAGAAAGTCTCATTACTGACTGAAGTGATTTGATTCCATGGCTGTACTGATTTGAAAACACATTAACATTCTGACATTAAGATTTGCATGGTAGATTGGGTTGTCAGAAATTTTCAAAACTGAAGTCAAGGGTGGTGGTGCTATATTTAGTTAGGAAATACAGGCCATGTAGCCCACTTCTACTGTAACTAAAACAGCTCTAGTCTAACTTATAAAGAAGGCAGAACACCAAAGAATTGATGTCCTCTAACTGTGGTGCTGGAGAATACTCCTGAGAGTCCCTTGGACAGCAAGGAGATCAAACCAGTGAATCTTAAGGGAGATCAACCCTGAATATTCACTGAAAGGACTGATGCTGAAGCTGAGGCTCCAATATTTTGATCATCAAATGTGAACAGACAACTCATTAAAAAAGTCCCTGATGCTGGGAAAGATTGAGGGCAGAAGGAGAAGAGGGTGTCAGAAGATGACATGACTGGATGGCATCACCAATGCAATGAACATGAACTTGGGCAAACTCCGGGAGATGGTGAGGGACAGGGAGCTCTGGCATGCTGCAGTCTATAGGGTCGCTAAGAGTCAGACACAACTGGAAAATTGAACAAGAGCAACACTTGATTGAAGGTGATGAATACAGAAAAGAATGTTTATGGGAACCAAAATCCTTGCATAGTCAAGTGAGCAAAATATAAATATAAACATCCAATAAGACAGTTACTCATCTTTTCCTTATAAACACAAACAACAGCAAATAGATGGTCAAGAACTTCAGTAAACATTTTTCCTTTGGCTATTTTATTGGTACCACATAGAGACTTATAAGAGGAGGAACGGGAGAAAAATTCTCCCTAGCCAACTTTCCAGAACCAAAAGTGTTAATTAAAAGACGAGAAATGTCAGATTTCCTCATTTTTGACCCAATCCGTAAACTCCAATTCTTGTATGCATCAGCTTGTATTCTGTATCATATTGTGTATTCTTGTACTGTGATTAAAATTTCCAGTTTCCTGGTCCAAGAAAGCACATGTCTTTATTATGATTCTGTTAATCACCATTCCTAAATAATTAGAAGTATACTTCCACTTCCAGAAATATACCATAGACCCAGGAGTCTCAGAATGAACCCAGAACAAGGCACAGGATATGAGAGATGCTCTTTCTTCAACCCGGGGCTATAAATATAGACTAGAAAATAATCTTTCCAGGAGCATAAATTGATATCAGCATAGTTTCTCTGCCTCTGCTCAGTCACTAGGTAGTGGGGAGAAGTCTTCCCTGAAGCCTTATAAGCAGAGTATTGCTTTGCACTCATTCAGGATTCACTCCCACACCATATCTGTGTGTCAGAGAACCCAAAGCTGATACTTAACCTTAAAAAGTAGCTCTGAAAATTAGACTTTTGAGAAAAGTTAATTCTGGGCTCTGTCTCAGTCTGGGCACTCCTGAAATAGGCACTGAGATAAGTATTTGAATGAGTAAGGGAGGGAGTAGGTAAAGCAGGAAAAGGAAGCAACCAATATAGGGTGCATAATCAAGCAAGTTTCCCCTGAGGATGAATGGATCTTATTCCCATTGGGGAAATCTGGGGCTAATATAGAACATGTCAGAACTATGCCACCGCAGAAGCAAGGGAGGTGTTTACATACCAGCTCCTGTCAGTCATTTGTCAAGGCAGGCAGCATTAGTTCGTGCACACTTCCGGCTCACTGCGCACGTGGTGAGAGTAAGTGGCCACGGAAAACTCTTACGCAAAGAGATACAGATGCTGGCAGATGAAAGTTAGTCCTGCAAGCACATACATGATAAGGCTTGAGAGAATATAGGCAGAGCACCAAGCAGATTTGCTGTAAGCCTGGAGGGACTGCGGCATACATGAAACTTCTCAAATTAGGCTGCACAGTTTCAGTTCAGTTCAGTTCAGTCGCTCAGTCGTGTCCGACTCTTTGCGACCCCGAGAATCACAGCACGCCAGGCCTCCCTGTCCATCACCAACTCCCGGAGTTCACTCAAACTCATGTCCATCGAGTCAGTGATGCCATCCAGCCATCTCATTCTCTGTCGTCCCCTTCTCCTCCTGCCCCCAATCCTTCCCAGCATCAGAGTCTTTTCCAGTGAGTCAACTCATCGCATGAGGTGGCCAAAGTATTGGAGTTTCAGCTTTAGCATCAGTCCTTCCAATGAACACCCAGGATTGATCTCCTTTAGAATGGACTGGTTGGATCTCCTTGCAGTCCAAGGGATTCTCAAGAGTCTTCTCCAGCACCACACTTCAAAAGCATCAATTCTACCTAATTGAAATATATCTACCTAAGGAAACAAAAGACTTGTACATAGAAAACTATAAAACACTAGTGAAAGTAATCAAAGAGGACATGAATAGATGGAGAAATATACCGTGTTCATGGATTGGAAGAATAAATATTGTAAAAATGAGTATACTACCCAAAGTAATTTATACATTCAATGCAATCCCTATCAAGCTACCAACAATATTTTTCACAGAACTAGAACAAATAATCTCACAATTTGTATGGAAATACCAAAAACCTCGAATAGCCAAAGCAATCTTGAGGAAGAAGAATGAAACTGGGGGAATTAACCTGCCGGACTTCAGGCTCTATTACAAAGCCACAGTCATCAAGACAGTATGGTACTGGCATAAAGACAGAAATATAGATCAATGGAACAAAATAGAAAGCCCAGAGATAAACCCACGCTTCTATGGACACCTTATCTTCGACAAAGGAGGCAAGAATATAAAATGGAGAAAAGACAGTCTCTTTAACAAGTGGTGCTGGGAAAACTGGTCAGCCACTTGTAAAAGAATGAAACTAGAATACTTCCTAACACCATACACCAAAATAAACTCAAAATGGATTAAAGATCTAAATGTAAGACCAGAAACTATAAAGCTCCTAGAGGAGAACGTAGGCAAAACACTCTCCGACATAAATCACAGCAGGATCCTCCAAGACCCACCTCCCAGAATATTGGAAATAAAAGCAAAAATAAACAAATGGGACCTAATTAAAATCAAAAGCTTCTGCACAGCAAAGGAAACTCTAAGCAAGGTGAGAAGACAGCCTTCAGAATGGGAGAAAATAATAGCAAATGAAGCAACTGATAAAGGATTAATCTCCAAATTATACAAGCAGCTCCTGCAGCTTAATTCCAGAAAACTAAGTGACCCAATCAAAAAATGGGCCAAAGAACTAAACAGACATTTCTCCAAAGAAGACATAAAGATGGCTAACAAACACATGAAAAAATGCTCAACATCCCTCATCATCAGAGAAATGCAAATCAAAACCACAATGAGATACCATTTCACACCAGTCAGAATGGCTGCTATCCAAAAGTCTACATGCAATAAGTGCTGGAGAGGGTGTGGAGAGAAGGGAACCCTCTTACACTGTTGGTGGGAATGCAAACTAGTACAGCCACTATGGAGAACAGTGTGGAGATTCCTCAGAAAACTGGAAATAGAACTGCCATATGATCCAGCGATCGCACTCCTGGGCATACACACCGAGGAAACCAGAATTGAAAGAGACACATGTACTCCAATGTTCATTGCAGCACTGTTTATAATAGCCAGGACATGGAAGCAACCTAGATGTCCATCTGCAGATGAATGGATAAGAAAGCTTTGGTACATATACACAATGGAGTATTTCTCAGCCATCAAAAAGAATGCATTTGAATCAGTTTTAATGAGGTGGATGAAATTGGAGCCAATTATACAGAGTGAAGTAAGACAGAAAGAAGAACATCAATACTGTATATTAACGCATATATATGGAATTTAGAAAAATGGTAACCTGAACCCTGTATAAGAGACTGCAAAAGAGACATAGGCATTTAGAACAGTCTTTAGGACTCTGTGGGAGAGGGTGAAGGTGGAATGATTGGAGAGAATGGAATTGTAGCATGTATATTATCATAAGTGACCAGTCCAGGTTCGACGCATGGATTTTCCTCTGTTCATTTCTTTGCATTTGTGCTTTTTTAATAAAATTCTTTTTTAGAAAAAAAATAAAAAAATAAAATAAATAAAAATCTGAATGGACAAAAAAAAAAAAAAGTTACTGAAGAAAAAAAAAAAAAACAAAAGCATCAATTCTTTGGCCATCAGCCTTCTTCACAGTCCAACTCTCTCATCCAGGCCACACCAAACACGAGATTCCAGTCCAAAATTAGGACACATAGGAGGAAAGTCGGTATTCGTTTTATAAAAAATAATAGAATCTGACTCCTAAGAATGTCAGGTGATAGAATTATACAGATCACAAAATCTATATTTGAAATCATTATGTTAAAAATGAACCAGAAGAATGAGAAAACAAAAACAGGCAGATCTGAGGAAACTTTTATCACTGAAGTTAAAAATTCAATGGATTGAATGAAAAGCAGATTAGAAAAAAATAGATAATTAGCAAACTAGAAGATAGAGCTAAAGAAGTCACCTAAATTAGGGAAGCAAAAGGATGAAGAGTTTAAAAGTATGATAGAATAGTAAAAACATGTAGAGAATAAAGTCACATGGCATGTTGTATCTCTAAAAGACACTCTGGAAACAATAAATAAAGAAAATTTAGAGGGGAAGAAAAGTCACCATCTTAAAAGATAATAGCTTAGAATTCTTCAAATTTTGCTAAAGAATCCAATCCTCAGACTTAGGGAGCCCAGCAAATCCCAAACATAATTTCTCCTTGTGGTGCAATCCTTTGAGCCAATCCTTGCTAAGTCATCAGCAGCCTCCTCAGATAACGTTTTTTCTATCTCATGGGTCACTTCTTCTCAGTCTTTTTTGCTGAGTTTTCCAAACTGCATAATATTAAAATGTCCTTGGCTCCCCTCTCTTTTCTATCTAAACTTAGGGCTCTAAACATTATGCTTATAATAAGCAATTTCAAAAATTATATCTGTGTCCAGACCATTCTTCCATAAATTCAGATTTATATATAAAATGTGCTACCCAATATCTCTGATTGGATGTCTTTTAACATCCAAGACTCAACATGTCCTAAATTGATTTATCTCCCCCTCCCCCCACTGCCCTTAAATCTGTCACATGCAACATTTCACATTTCAGTTAATGATGACCCTATCCTTCCAGTTGCTCATACAAGAAATTTGGAGTTTTCATTAAATCTCTCCCATAGCTCAATAAATCTCCCTGGCTAAAGGCCTTCCCAGATGGCTCTGTGCTGTGTGCTCAGTCTCTTCAGTCATATTCAACTCTTTGAGATCCCATGGACTGTAGCCCCGTGAGGCTCCTCTGTCCATGGGATTCTCCAGGCAAGAATACTGGAGTGGGTTGCCATTTTCTCTACCAGGGGATCTTCCCCACCCAGAGACTGAAATTGTGTCTCTTACATCTCCTGCATTGCCAGGCAGATTCTTTACAATTAATGCCACCAGGTAAAGAATCTGCCTGCCAATGCAGGAGACGCAGGAGACTGGCTTTATCTCTGGTTCAGGAAGATTCTCTGCTGGAGGAAATGGCAACCCACTCCAGTATGCTTGCCTGGGAAATCCTATGGACAGAGGAGTCTGGCATGTTACTGTCCATGGGGTCTTAAAAAGTCGGACAAGACTGAGCACGCGATACTCACTCATTCACTACCTAAAAGTGTATTCATAATCTTACACTTCTTATAACTACCATAGCTGCATGGCTGGTCTAAAATCTGTATGAACATCTGCAAGATACTTTGTGGTGCTGGTGGTTTACTTGCTAAGTCATGTCTGACTCTTTGTGACCCCATGGACGGTAGCCCGCCAGTCTCCTCCATCCATGGGATTTTCCAGACAAGAATACTGGGGTGGGTTGCCATTTCCTTCTCCAGGGGATCTTCCCGACCCAGGGATCAAACCCGGGTCTCCTGCACTGCAGGCAGATTCTTTACTGTTGAGCTACCAGGGATGGAAAGCTTCATATTAACCCCAATTATTTAGTCTTTTAGCCACACCTTTTCCCACCAAGTGACTGTTGCTGCTGCTGCTGCTAAGTTGCTTCAGTCTGTGCGACCCCATAGACGGCAGCAAACCAGGCTCCCCTATCCCTGGGATTCTCCAGGCAAGAACACTGGAGTGGGTTGCCATTTCCTTCTCCAATGCATGAAAGTGAAAAGTGAGAGTAAAGCTGCTCAGTCTTGTCCAACTCTTAGCAACCCCATGGACTGCAGCCTACCAGGCTCCTCCACCCATGGGATTTTCCAGGCAAGAGTACTGGAGTGGGGTGCCATTGCCTTCTCCAAAATGACTGTTAAGATTCTTAAAAACAAAAGTGGAAGGGGTTCCACGGTTATCTAGTGGTTAGGATTCAGTCATTTCACTTATGTAGCTTGGGTTCAATCCTTGGTTGAGCAACTGACATTCCACATGCTGAACGATGTGGCCAAACCCCCCCCCCCACCCAGAAATAAAAGTAGTATTTACTCCCCTAGCCCTTGACTTTAGTCATACAACTTGCTCTGGCTAATGAAACTTTAGAAAAAATGACAAAGACTCTCACTGTATTTGTGTATAAAGAGTAAGTCTCCTGTGCTTTTGACATTGCAATATACTTACCTGATTTGATGGTCCCAAGAGGAAGATGACAAATCTGTGGAGCCCAGTGACCTCATTCAAGTCCAAATTAAAATGAAACATTCTTTAGCCAATCTACAGACAAGTCAGGAGTATATGAGCTCAGTTAAGATCCACAGAGACATCTAACCAACCCAAAGATACATGAGATAGAAATCCTCATTACTGTATGCTATGGAAACATTGTGATTTTATTATTATAGAAAGTGTAGCTTGATACAGCCTAACAGGTCTCCCAACTTTTTGATCCTAAAATCTTTCCTCAACATACAAGCCAAGGAGATCTCGTTTTTTCTTTTTTAATTATTTTATTTTTTTTCTACTTTTGTAATACATTGACTTCCCGTAGCATATGGACAATGTTGAAAACCAAAAATACAGATATAAGCATGTACTTATTTGAACATTTTATCCTATGTCACCCCATATTTTTGGATAGTTTTAACAACAGAAACAAACCAAAGCAATTGAAAACACAAAATCAAGGTAACTGCTTCTGTTCCCCAACCCCAATGTATAAGCAATGTCAACCCAGGAATATTTGAATCAGATGAGAATCAGAGCTAATTCCTGTGCTTCTTTACATATATTAATCAGTGTTTTGAGTGTTGCAGTACCGAAAAAAAAGCCATTTCAGCCTGTTGATATCTGAGTTTTACTTTTCCATTCCATTCCGTCGCTCAGTCGTGTCCGACTCTTTGCGACCCTGTGGACTGTAGCCTACCAGGCTTCTCCGTCCATAGGATTCTCCAGGCAAGAATACTGGAGTGGGTTACCGTTTCCTTCTCCAGGGGATCTTCCCGACCCAGGGATCGAACCCTGGTCTCCCGCATTGGAGGCAGACGCCTTAACCTCTGAGCCACCAGGGAAGCCCACGCTTTACTTTTAGAAACTATCAATTGAGAGTTTCATAAAAAGGTCTCCACTTTTTAAAAAAAAACTCTAAGTTTACATGTTAATAATCAGTTGAATTTTAAAAGATTTACTTTCAACTTTGAAAACAAATTATCTTTCAACTTATAAAAATACCTTTACTCAGCTAATGAAAACTCAAATATCTATATATCTTCTTGAAATCTGTAACTAGATACCTAACATACACCAAACTGCCTAAGGTTAATATTGATAATCATCAAATTTTAAAAATGTGCTAAAAATTTGGTGCAGAATATTATATAATTATACTATATAATAAAGAATATATAAAATTCTATAAAGAAATAATTCATTGATTCCTTTTTTGTATTTTCTTTTTTGTAAACTTGTACTAATTTTTAATGTATAGTATGCTGACACAGATATCAGAGACTTAATTACCGTGTTACTCAAATGAGTCAAAATAAAACCAAAGTATATTCAAGCCAATAGATCAAAGATTAAGGGTGCAATTTAAAAACTGGATAAAATATTCAGTAATTTTTAAACGCTATCAAATACTTTTGTCCTAATTGTCAAAACCCATTACTTATAATGTTTAGCTATTTGACTGTTTATGTTTTCATTTTTCCGGTCTTTTTTTTTTATTTGTCTCAAACTAGCAAACACAGAAACCATCACCTCTAGCTTCTCTTCCATGGTTTCTGACCACAGTTATAAGATCCTCTGTTTCTGCTTGCCAGAAGCAGAGCTTTTTCATCAAAAGTATCTGCCGTGCAAGATTTCACTACTTATTTATAAGGGGGTCTGACACAGAACCATGTTCTAGGGAGGCTACCCAGATCTAACAGTCACATCCAAGTACAGCTCCAGTCTGAATTTTTCTGGGAAGAGACAGAGAGTAGTAGTTGAGACAATCTGAATTTGTACTTGCTAAGGAAGGTCACTGCCTTAGCAGCAGCAGCAGCAACAGCAGCAACCACCTACATAACCTGAGGTGCTTTGCATTCACAATGAAGATTCCTAGGAGCCAACAGACCTCCTGAGGCAAAAATGTCAGGGTGTAGACTGTGAATATGTATTTGAAGGAAAAAAAAAGCTTACTAGGTGTTTGCGGCTCACAGACAATCTCTCACTTAAATGTTGTCAATGTCAATGTCAAATGTTTTCACTGACATGCTATTTAATAACGACGCCTAGAGGAGATAGTCAGGGAAAGATCTGTATCTGTACCAAAATAAACCCAAAAGAATTGTTAAAATTTGCAAACAAAGCACAAAAAGGAAGCTGGTGCTCTTTGCAACAGTGTGTAATAGAAAACTAAAGGGTTTGACCAGAAATCCTCTAGCTGTGGCTATTCCTGCACAACTGCCTCCAAAATTACATTTACACTTTTCATACTTTTGTTCATGTTCCAGTAAAAATGCAATCTATTTTATATGGCTTGCTGTTTTCTACCGTCTTGGATGGCTTGCTCACTCTAACATTGTTTTAATTGAATAATTCAAGCATCTGACATAAAATTATAAACTTGCACTGACAACCAGCAAAAAAAGCAGACATGGCATACAATATTTAAACATAAAAACAATGAAGCAAAATACTGCAGGGCACAGATATACTCTCCTACCCCAAGTAGCTCTCCAAGTAGCTTAGCTTTTCTTCGCTGATTTCTTTTTTCTCTGTTTCTCTTTTTGGCACACAATAAACACTAAAAATTCATTCAGAACCTATTGTGCATTTTTGAACTCAAATTTATTTGGCTTTTGTGTGCTAATATGAAGTTTCACCTATAAAATGAGCAATCAGAGTTAATAAATAGCTATTGAACTGTGCCCAATGGGAAAGGCAAAGCTGAGGCTGATGGCTCTTATTGCTTGCCACTGACACCAGGATTAATCTGAATGTCTATGACAGAGTCTTTGAGTGTGGGGAAATAGTAATATGTTATTCAGGTACAGAGCCAGTCTTTTTAATCCAGACTTCTGAAAGACAGTCTTTATGAAAGACCCCACTAAAAACAGAGAATGGAATCCTCTTCATTTCATGCCCAACAAGCACATACAAGAACACATAGGCATCCATTTTACATCCCACTTTTAAGACCAGGGCTTCCCTGGTGGCTCAGATGGTAAAGCATCCGTCTGCAGTGTGGGAGACCTGGGTTTGATCCCTGGGTTGGAAAGATCCCCTGGAGAAGGAAATGGCAACCCACTACAGTACTCTTGTCTGGAAAAGTCCATGGACGGAGGACCCTGGTAGGCTACAGTGCATGGGGTTGCAAAGAGTCAGACATGACTGAGCAACTTCACATTCTTTCTTTTTTTTAAGACCAGGTTTCAATATTTTATCTCCAAAACATATAACTAAAAGATGAATAAAAACATGCAAGCTAAAAAAACACACATTTAAATGCATGAAATTATTTATTAGATAACTCTAAACATTCAATTTTGAAATGGTCCAACCATTGGTCTATGGGATCAAAGGCAGAATAACTTTGGCAGCAGATGATGAAAAAAATTATCATCACCATGTGTGTGACCTGTGCAAGCTACTTAGCATTTTGTCTTCTGTAAAATGGGAATAATCATGAGGAATGTTTAGCCTAGTGTGTAAGAGGATAGGAATGAGACTAAATAGTAATAACATTTTTTAATACTTAATAAATCCTAACAAGGAACAGGCATCATTGTGAATAGGGAGTAGGTACAAGGGAGAAAACAAAAGAAAATGATGAAGTACAGAATGACTCTAAATGGTGATTTTCTTCACTATTATCTATAGAATTAAACTTCAGTGTGTGAACCAGTACTTTAACATATTTCTTAAATTTTTAAAAATATCCATTTGATTCTTTTGAATATGTAGAGTGGGGAATTGTGCAAAAGAAGAAGTAGGAGGAGTAAGAGATGAGGAAAGAGAGAGAAGAAAAAAAAATATTCTATCTCCTAATTTCAGCTTCTCTGAAGATGAAGGAATATACATAACTCCTGATTTAAAGACCCTGAAACTGTATGCCACTATCAGAACATCAACCATCTCTTCCCACTCAGGAGAACCTCCAAAAGCCTTAAGAATTATTTCCTGCAAAATGGACTGTGTACTTCTTTAGGTAGAGACTGTGTTTTGAACATTGCTGTATTTCTAGCACACAGTACAAGGTCCAGGACATAGTGGATACCAAAAATAGTGGAATGATTAAGACATTTATTAACTCAAACAACATTTATTTAACATCTACTATTTAGCAGTCACATTTTAGGATATCAATGTTGAATAAACTTCCAACTATGTTTAAGTGGCAATGGCAATTTCACTACTGACCCAAGTGTGTTTGAAAGTGAAAGTGAAAGTTGCTCAGACGTGTCTGACTTTTTGCAACCCCATGGAATTCTTCAGGCCAGAATACTGGATTAGGTAGCCTTTTCCTTCTCCAGTGGATCTTCCCAACCCAGGGGTCAAACACAGGTCTCCTGCATTGTAGGCAGATTTTTGCCCAGCTGAGCCACAAGGGAAGCTCAATTCTGGAATGGGCAGCCTATTCCTTCTCCAGTGGATCTTCCTGACCCAGAAATCAAACTGGGGCCTCGTGCATTTCAGGTGGATTCTTTGAACTGAGCTACCTTAACAGTTTTTATTGATAATCTACATTGATGAACCACTTACAGTTCTTAACTGAAACACAGGCCGAATATAAACTGTTCTTGATAATTACTATGTTCATGAAATCCTATTATTACTGATGCTGTTGTAAATATCTGCTATTCTTCCTATGTCTTCCACCCTCAAATCTAAATCCTGGTTCATATATTCAGGTGATAATTAATATTGACAACTGAGATGAATCACAGTCTAAAAGGTGGGAAATATGTTTACTCTGCTTCTCTATATTTTAAATATAATTCTTTAAAAAACCACTGACAGGGACTTTCCTGATGGTCTAGAGGTTAAGACTTTGAGCTTCCAATGTAAGGAATGTGGGCTCAATCCCTGGTTGGAGAACTAAGATCCCACACGCCACAGCCAAAAAAAAAAAAAAAACAAGCAGAAAGAAAAACATTAACAAATGTTTTTTTCTCTATGGACTGAATACTGAAGTTCAGCTGAGTGCATAAATCATTGACCAGTTCTCAATCTATTGACTTTCAACACCAACTCTACTCTGCTACCTCTTTTGATACTGGAATGTGTCTCCTGATGACCTAAAACAAATAAACTGCTAGATATTTCTCCAGTAAATATGGATCAGCAAAGAATTGCAATTCATGGTCTATAACCGTGGCAAGTCACATCCAAGTCCCCACAAGGCGAAGGAAGGAGAACACTTTTATAACAGGTCAAAAAAAGTAGGGAGGGCTATTGTGGAAAGAGTCCATGGCTCTTCACTGATTGAGCCCTTGACAGGAAACAAGAGGTGTCTTTCCTCTTCCTGTTGGTTTCTTCTATTGTCTCAGGGCATGAACATGCCCCTTTCTGATCTCCTGACTTTATTTAATTGAAGGTTCTGTTTATTAATTTTTTTATACTTCCCCAATTTGGTGAAGATTTTTTTCTGAATGCATCAATGATCAAGAGTCAGATTTTCCAGTTTCATGCCTTTTTATCCCTCAGTGCTAGGAAGGATATTTCCTGGGTATAGTGTCTCAGGTCAGAGGGAAAGTGCACAGACTGCAAACTTATTCAAGTCACATTCATGTAACAAAGAGAAGTAGGAAGGAAAACTCTTGGGCACTTTTTATCTAAATCCTATATGTTATCATAAGATTCTTGATCTCTTGGACAGCAAGGAGATCAAATTAGTCAGTCCTAAAGGAAATCAACCCTGAATATTTATTGGAAGGACTGATGTGGAAGCTGAAACTCCAATACTTTGGCCACCTAATGTGAAGATCTGACTCACTGGAAAACACCTCGATGCTAGGAAAGACTGAAGGCGAGAGGAGAAAGGGGTGACAGAGGATGAGATGGTTAAATGGCAACACTGACTCAATGGACATGAGTTTGAGCAAACTCCAGGAGACAGTTAAGGGTAGGGAAGCCTGGTGTGCTGCAGACCATGGGGTTGCAAAGAGTCAAATACAACTTAGCGACTGAACGGCTACAACTGTAAGTTATCAAGAACACAGATGCTGGATATCAAATGAAGCATTACATCATCATCAAAGATTTGGTGAGAAACTTCCTACAGGTCTGATCTGGATATCTTAGGGAAACAATCTCATGTTATCTGCTTCAATTTCAGTAAATTCTACTACATCACCAGATGATATGCAAGTAGTCCAGCCAGGGTTTGTGCTTTCTTACCATGTGTCATGTGAATCCAAGAATATATTCTTTGGAGTCTGGCAGCACAGGGCCTCTGATAGGGGCCTCTACAGCAAGCTTAAAAAGAATTCTATTGGAGATGCCATTTTTTCACAGACAAAATCTCCAGGTTGCAAAGTGTGATCCTTAATACCTATGTCTCTTGAGAGCGCACTGTGAAAAGATTATCAAAACATGATTTTTTAAAATAAATATTGAAGTGAGATTATGTTATTGGAGGATACTTGCTTTACAATGCTATATTGACTTCTGCCATACATCAACAAGAATTAGCCATAGATATACATATGTTCCCTTCCCCTTGAACTCCCCTCCCACTTCTCACCCCATTCCACCCCTCTAGGCTGTCACAGAGCACCAGGTTGAGCTACTTCCTATTAGCTATCTATTTTACATATGGTAATGTATATATTGAGATCTCTTCAAGAAAATTAGAGATTCCAAGGGAACATTTCATGCAAAGATGGGCTCGATAAAGGACAGAAATGGTATGGGCCTAACAGAAGCAGAAGATATTAAGAAGAGGTGGCAAGAATACACAGAAGAACTCTACAAAAAAGATCTTCACGACCAAGATAGTCACGATAATGTGATCACTGACCTAGAGCCAGACATCTTGGAATGTGAAGTCAAGTGGGCCTTAGAAAGCATCACTACGAACAAAGCTAGTGGAGGTGATGGAATCCCAGTTGAGCTGTTTCAAATCTTGAAAGATGATGCTGTGAAAAGGCTGCACTCAATATGCCAGCAAATTTGGAAAACTCAGCAGTGGCCACAGGAATGGAAAAGGTCAGTCTTCATTCCAATCCCAAAGAAAGGCAATGCCAAAGAATGCTCAAACTACCGCACAATTGCACTCATCTCACTCGCTAGTAAAGTCATGCTCAAAATTCTCCAAGCCAGGCTTCAGCAATATGTGAACCGTGAACTCCAGATGTTCAAGCAGGTTTTAGAAAAGGCAGAGGCACCGGAGATCAAATTGCCAACATCCGCTGGATCATGGAGAAAGCAAGAGAGTTCCAGAAGAGCATCTATTTCTGCTTCATTGACTGTTCCAAAGCTTTTGACTGTGTGGATCACAATAAACTGTGGAAAATTCTGAAAGAGATGGGAATCCCAGACCACCTGACCTGCCTCTTCAGAAACCTGTATGCAGGTCAGGAAGCAACAGTCAGAACTGTACATGGAACAACAGACCGGTTCCAAATAGGAAAAGGAGTGCGTCAAGGCTGTATATTGTCACCTTGCTTATTTAACTTATATGCAGAGTACATCATGAGGAACGCTGGGCTGGAAGAAGCACAAGCTGGAATCAAGATTGCTGGGAGAAATATCAATAACCTCAGATATGCAGATGACACCACCCTTATGGCAGAAAGTGAAGAGGAACTCAAAAGCCTCTTGATGAAAGTGAAAGAGGAGAGTGAAAAGGTTGGCTTGAAGCTCAACACTCAGAAAACAAAGATCATGGCATCTGGTCCCATCACTTCATGGGAAATAGATGGAAAAACTGTGGAAACAGTGTCAGACTTTATTTTTTGGGCTCCAAAATTGCTGCAGATGCTGATTGCAGCCATGAAATTTAAAGACGCTTACTCCTTGAAAGGAAAGTTATGACCAACCTTGATAATATATTAAAAAGCAGAGACATTACTTTGTCAACAAAGGTCCGTCTAGTCAAAGGCTATGGTTTTTCCAGTGGTCATGTATGGCTGTGAGAGTTGGACTGTGAAGAAAGCTGATCGCCGAAGAATTGATGCTTTTGAACTGTGGTGTTGGAGAAGACTCTTGAGAGTCCCTTGTACCACAAGGAGATCCAACCAGTCCATTCTAAGGGAGATCGATCCTGGGTGTTCATTGGAAGGACTGATGCTAAAGCTGAAACTCCAATACTTTGTCCACCTCATGTGATGAGTTGACTCACTGGAAAAGCTCTGATGCTGGGAAAGGTTGGGGGCGGGAGGAGAAGGGCACGACTGAGAATGAGATGGCTGGATGGCATCACCAACTCTGTGGACATGAGTTTGAGTGAACTCCGGGAGTTGGTGATGGACAGGGAGGCATGGCGTGCTGTGATTCATGGGGTCGCTAAGAGTCAGACACGACTGAGCCACTGAACTGAACTGAACTGAACTAATGTATATATTTCAATGCTAACTGTCTCAATTCATCCCACTTTCTCCTGTCCCCACTGTCTCCATAAATCTGTTCTCTATATCTGAGTCTCTGTTCTGATCCTGCCAATAGTTTCATCAATACCATTTTTCTAGATTCCATAGATATGAGTTAACATACAATATTTTTTTCAGATTGTTTTTCCTCTTTCTGACTTGCCTCACTGTATATATCAGGCTCTAGTTTCATCCACCTCATTAGAACTGACTCAAATTTTTTCCTTTTAATGGCTGAGTAACATTCCGCTGTATATTTATATATATCTCACAACTTCTTTATCCATTCATCTGTCAGTGGATATATAGGTTGCTTCCACGTCCTGGCTATTATAAATAATACTGCAGTGAACACTGGGGTGCCTGTGTCCTTTTCATTTATGGTTTTCTCAGGGTATGTGCCCAGTAGTGGGATTGCCGGGTCATATAGTAGTGTTATTCCTAGCTTTTTAAGAAATCTCTATACTGTTCTCCATAGTGACTGTATCCATTTACACACCAAAATGCAAGAGGGTTCCCTTTTGGTCATAGCCTCTCCAGCATTTATTGCTTGTAGATTTTTCGATGATGGCCATTCTGACCAGTGTGAGATGATATCTCACTGTAGTTTTGATCTGCATTTCTCTAATAATAAGGGATATTGAACATTTTTTTCAAAACCATGGTTATTTTTAACAGAAACAATTAGGCCTTTGCAGTGTTAGAGTATCTCTTTTTTAAATCAGTTGTGGGTCAAAAGAAAGCAGGAGCCAAGTGCATTGGGCATCCTGTGATTATCTTAAAGGTTTAAAGTTTGTAATTTCCAAAAGTGGTGGATTTGAAACTTGTAAGGATGAATAGCAATGTTTTGGGCCAAGATAACTGAAGAGTTTCTACAAATTGGGCCAACTGAGTGTTTATAATGCCATTACTGTATTCAACCAAACCAGAGGATTAGGGGTGGCAAGCACAGTAAAAGTGTTGCAAAACTGGCCAAACATTGCAGATTTGTTGAAACACCTTGTCAGTAAAATGGGCTCCTCAATTACAGTGAAGTTTGAAAAGAGTGTGTTAGGCAGTGATAATCCTTTGCAAAAGGAGTTTAGCCACAGAAGTGGCAGTAACCTGTCCGCAAGGGAAGACTTCAGTCCAAAACAGAAAACATATGGGGCTTCCCAGATGGCTTGGCGGATAGACCATGACTAAGACATATTCATACCCATTAAATGGAGGAAGTAATATGAAATCCATTTGCCAGATTTTGAAACATCCATTAGGCAGTTTGAAATGTCCGGAAGCAGTTCTTGGACTTCCATGAGTTGTACTTTGGACAAGTGGGACAGATGAGGGCACATTCTGGGACCTTATTATTGTTTCCCTATCATTATTTATTCGGAGAAGGCAATGGCAAGCCACTTCAGTACTATTGCCTAGAAAATCCCATGGATGGAGGAGCCTGGTAGCCTGCAGTCCGTGGGGTCGCTAAGGGTCGGACACGACTGAGCGACTTCACTTTCACTTTTCACTTTCACACATTGGAGAAGGAAATGGCAACCCACTTCAGTGTTCTTGCCTGGAGAATCCCAGGAACGGGGGAGCCTGGTGGGCTGCTGTCTATGGGGTCACACAGAGTCGGACACAACTGAAGTGACTTAGCAGCAGCAGCAGCAGCATCATTATTTATTAGTGAATGCTATCATTTTTGTCAGTAGGTCAATGGATTAATGTTAGTATAGTGGAAAGAATTAGGAATTTTAGAGTCTTCAACAGGACTGGGTTGTTATTTGCTCTAAACCAGAGCTTTCTTTCTTTGTTAAATCAACAGTTGAATTTCCAATCTTTTTTTTTTTTTTCTGAGGCCAACTGTTGTTTTTTTCTAGCCAGCTTTTCCAATTTATTATTTGGAGAAACATTCTCTTGGACTATGACAGAAGTTTGGCTGCTGTTGGTGTCTTTAAGGAAAGCATTCTTTGTAGAAATGTCAACATAATAATTTCCTTTCGCTTCCAGAGAGTCAAGTATAGAATACCCCAGAATTTTTATAATAGCTAAAGTGGCAAGTAAAAGTGTTTCACCCAACAATCTTAAACATAGGACAGTTTTTAATTTTATTTCCACTGGAAGTAAGCAAGCCATGTTGCTTCCACACATTCTAAAATTATGAGCTATTCCAATAGCATATCTGCTATATGCATAACTATTAGTAATTTTGTCCTTAGCTAAAGTAGTAGCCATAAATAAAGATGCTGCCTTAACAAAATCAAAAGAAGTTGCAATAGAATAGTTAGCACAATATTTGCCACTATCACCTTTAAAATAAGAACTATCAGTGAACCATGAAAAGTCAGTATTACTCAGAGAAGTTTCCTGTACATCATTATGATGAGTCAGAAGGTGATCTATCAGCCTTAAGAGATCGTGAAGGACTTTGTCCGTGATGGAGATGACAAGAATAGCTGGGTTAAGATTATTACAACACAAAAGAGTTACGTAAGAAGCAATTAACAAAAGACATTATAGGAAGTGAGACAGCTGGGTGAGAAAAGTTGAGTGTGATGACCATTCAGGAAATTTTCTACTGCATAAGATACAAAAATGGCTAAATGTAATTCTACAGTTAGATGTAGCCTTATCTAATAGGGCAGTGGTCATAATGGCCCTATGGCAAGCGTCAAAACCCTGTAGGTCAACGGTGTTCCCTGTGTTTGTGGATGATTATACCAAGTGTATTTCCTTCCTTTTCATATATATATATTTAAAAAAAAAAAAGAAAGGAATGAAAATCTAATGATTGGGATGCCCAAGGGCAAATGGGTGCATCACACTCTTCATTAAAAGCATAAATGTTATGTTGTCCAGTTCTTCCCATAAAATTGGATGGGGATTGTCACTGTTTAGTAAAACATACAAAAGTTTGGATACAAGAGAAAAAAATTGGAATCCAATTTCATCAATAACCAAACCAAGGAGCCTTAGGAAACCTCACAGGTGGCACTTAGTTTTGGATTTTTGGAAATTTAGGACATGACAAAGTCTATCTGGATCTAGTTGTAGCTCTTGTTCTAATATCAGAGACACTAAAGGTGAAACCTGTGTTAGGGTAAACTGCTATTTCACTCTGGCAACCTTATGTCCCTTTAAAGCTAACAGCTCCAGCAAACGGATGTTGCCTTCATATGAGGAGATTTGAGAAGGAGAACATGGAAGCTAATCATTGACACACTGCAGGGAAATAAAATCCCTAGGGAATTTCATATCATCCACATCAGGGTTCATGATTTGCTAGAAATGAGGACCCTCCGTAAAACCCTGAGGCATTACTGTCCAGGTGAATTGTTGAAGGTAAAAAGGCATTGTATATCTTCATCGACTGAAACACTAAAGAATGCACTACGTAAATCAACAACAGTAAAGAAATGGCTCCTGGTGGGAATGAATGTTAGTAATATATGAGGATTAGCAATAACAAGATGTCCAGGGATAACAATGTGGTTTATGGTTGGAGGTCCTAGACAAACTTCCACACTTGGCTATTAGGTTTGCTGCTGCTGCTAAGTCGCTTCAGTCGTGTCCGACTCTGTGAGACCCCATAGACGGCAGCCGACCAGGCTCCCCCATCCCTGGGATTCTCCAGGCAAGAACAGTGGAATGGGTTGCCATTTCCTTCTCCAATGTGTGAAAGTGAAAAGTGAAAGTGAAGTCGCTCAGTCGTGTCCGACTAGTGGCGACCCCATGGACTGCAGTCCACCAGGTTCCTCTGTCCATGGCTATTAGGTTTATTCACCAGTAAATTACGAGTATTACATGCCTGGTTGCTCAGTAGAAAAGAATCCACCTGCCAATGCAGGAGATGTGGGTTTGACCCCTGATCCGGGAAG
Source organism: Moschus berezovskii (assembly GCF_049115385.1). NCBI lineage: Eukaryota > Metazoa > Chordata > Mammalia > Artiodactyla > Moschidae > Moschus > Moschus berezovskii. The sequence goes on from NC_142477.1 coordinate 62,015,762, forward strand.
TCCCCACATGCTGCAGATCTACTAAGCCTGTGCACCACAACTACTAAGCCTGTGCTCTAGAGCCCAGGAGCCGCAACTACTGAGCCCGCAGATCACAATTACTGAAGCCCATGCACCCTAGAGCCCATGTTCTGCAACAAGAGAACCCCATGCACCAGGAGTACCCCATGCACTGCAACTAAAGAGAAACCCCCGCTCACCACAACAAGAAGCCTGCACAGCAACAAAGGCCCAGCACAGCCATAAATAATTAATAAAATTATTTTTTAAAAGAATACTACATAAACTACTACAAGAGAAAATGAGGTCTTGAGCTTTGAAATCTTTTATTATGAGCTTTATGCCTTGAAGGGCTTCTTTACTCAAAGAGTATTGATTAATTCTGGGAATAGACTTTAAGAGATCTATTTGAATCTTGATGGGAGGTGCACTGTGATCTTGCCAATATCAGTTGGAGATTTTTACCCATAAGGAAGATGGTAGAGGATTCAACAGGGGTAAGTGATCAGAGTTTTCAAAATCAGTTCTAGTACAGTCAGAGATAAAACAAAGAAAATATGTCAAGGGTCATTTAATTCACCTGTTTGTTTTGATGACTATCATCAAATTCTAGAATTATTTTCTGTTTGGGGGAGAAAGAAATTCTGACATGATATTTCTCTAAGTTTCAGCCTAATCAATTGATTGGGGTGGGAAAACAGAAAAGAAAAGGGTTTGCATCTCTCTAGGCTGAAACAAAAGGAAACATGATTAGAGACAGGAGCCTCCTGAGTTTCAATAAAGATCCCCTCCAACTTGAATTGTTTTAGTACTCCAACAGAGGGGCTGTTGTACAGTAGTGGGGTTGAGCAAAGACAGTATGACTCAGGCTCGAAGAGATTCATGCCAAATCTGGAGAAATGTTTCTCCAGGGTAATTAGAAGGAAGGACTGGAAAGAGCCCCTGTATTTTCTTGAAACCCACCACTGAAAATTAGAAGATATTGGAAAGGTTGGTTAGAGGGTTGGAGATGGATAAAGCACTTATATTTGTAACAATCTCTTTTCTAGTGCCCTGGCTCTTTCAAATAATAGCAGAAACTAGAAGCATTTGTGGGCGCTCTAGTAGCTCAGCTGGTAAAGAATTCACCTGCAATGCAGGAGACCTTGGTTCGATTCCTGGGTCAGGAAAAATCCCCTGGCAAAGGGACAGGCTACCCACTCCAGCATTCGTGGACTTCCCTAGTACCTCGGTCGGTGGAGAATCTGCCTGCAATGTGGGAGACCTGGGTTCGACCCCTGGGTTGGGAAGATCCCCTGGAGGAGGGCACAGCACCCCACTCCAGTATTCTTGTCTGTAGAATCCCCATGGACAAAGGAGCCTGGCAGGCTACAGTCCATGGGGTCCCAAAGAGTTGGACATGATTGAGTGACTAACTACAGGAGAGTTTTAGTTTTTTTTAGGAGCTTTCGATTGCTGGTGTTGAGATTAAAGATATTGCTGATCTCCCTTTGAGGTGACTCATCTTGAGGTGGCACTAGTGGTAAAGAATCCACCTGCCAATGCAGGACACCAAGAGACTTTGATTCCTGTTGGGAAGATCCCCTGAAGAAGGAAATGGCATCCCACTTCAGTTTTCTTGCCTGAAAAATCCCATGGACAGAGGAAGAGGAGGCTGGTAGGTTACAGTGCATGGGATCACAAAGAGGCAGACGTGACTGAGGGACTCAGCATGTATGCACATATAGAATGTAAGAGAACTGGTGTGCCAGATCATCTAAATCTGAAGTGGTTTTTCCATTCCATCCTGGTCATTTATGCCAAAGGTCCTGGTTCAGCACATTAACATACATAAAGGTAAAAGCTCCCTTGCAGAATCAATGTCGGAAGGAAAAGCAGAATTCTCCAGGCAAGAATACTGGAGTGGGTTGCCATAACCTCCTCCAGGGGATCTTCCCAACCCAGGGATTGAGCCCAGGTCTCCTGCATTGCAGGCAGATTCTTTACCATCTGAGCCACCAGGGAAGCCCAAAATAAACTGAAGTCAGTTGTAATAGTCATGAACAGATTTATTCAGATTTTTGTTTATAAGCCTGAATTTTGTTCCAACCGACAAGCTTTGAAAAATCCCTGGGAATTGCTTCATGAGTCACCTAACAATTGCCTGAAACTGATCATATAATAAATTAATGTCTCCCAGTTGTAATTCTAGAGAAACTTTAGGGTTTTCCCAAATTGTGATTTTCATCAAGTGCTGGGCTGGTCTTCACTGACAAGCATACAAACTAGAATTAGTTGATATAAGCCAGAGAAACCAGGCTGAAAAGTTTGAGTGATGTGTTAAGTTCCTTAGGAAATCTGTGGGGATCTTTGGTTACTTTTGAGAAATTCTTTGACTGTGGCTTGCAATTCAGTTTTAGTCCTGTTGTTGTTGTTCAGTTGCTAAGTTGTGTCTGACTCTTTGTGACTCCTGGACTGCAGCATGTCAGGCTTCCCTGTCCTTCACCATCTCCTGAAGTTTGCTCAAACTCATGTCCATTGAATCAGTGATGCCATCCAACCATCTCATCCTCTGTCATCCCCTTCTCCTCCTGCCTTCAATCTTTCCCAGCATCAGGGTCTGTTCCCTGTTGAGGCAGCTCTTTACATCAGGTGGCCAAAGTGTTGGAGCTTCAGCTTTACCGTTAGTCCTTCAGTGAATATTCAGGGTTGATCTCCTTATTGACTGGTTTTGATCTATGTAATGACTGGTTTGATTGACCAGAGTTTGAAAGTATCTATTCTTCAGTGCTCAGCCTTCTTTATGGTCTAGCTCCCACATATATATGACTATTGGAAAAACCATAGCTTTGACTATGCAGACCTCTGTTGGCAAAGTGATATCTCTGCTTTTTAATATGCTGTCTAGGTTTGTGATAGCTTTTCTTCCAAGGAGCAAGCGTCTTTTGATTTTGTGGCTACAGTCACCATCTGCAGTGACTTTGGAGCTCAAGAAAATAAAATACTCAGTCCAAGGAATATAAGAAATTAAAGGTTTAACCTCTGGATTCTTAGAAGGCTTAATTTCAAAGGGCAAGGTTCTGATAAGTTCAGAAGAAAAGGGAGTGAAAAAAAGTATTTTTTTTAAAAGGAATTTCAGTGAGGTATTAGTATTGGGGGAACTGAAGGTACAGGTGGTATGGAAAGGAAGGAGGTAGATGGCACTAGAGGCAGATCCTGAGACAAAGCCCAAGAAGAAGAGCTTGGGGCTTGGGAGCCATTTTATCTTTCTTTGGCTGTTTACTTCAGTGAATCTTAAAGTCTTATTTTGCAGAGAGGCAATTTAAAACTCCTGGGGAAGCCTCAAAATACCCATCAAAATAGGCATTCCCTTCAGTACTGGAAATTTTGTTTTAAGAAAACTAATAATCTAATTCAGTTTTAAGAAAATTAAGTTTGGGGATTTCAAAAGCTCCCCATTGTAATGGCCATTGATATTCTAAACACTCTTTGGTCAGGTAGGTCCATTTAGTTAGAAATGCCCATAAGGAAGGATCATGATTTTTAAACATAAAATCAGCCAAAGTTCCTGTAGTGAGGGGTATCCTCAAAATATTTAGATAACTGGAATCCCTTTTCTCAGAGGTGTTTTCCCCTACAGTAAAAGAATAGTTCTCAAACAGCTTAAACAGTTTAAAGCTCAAACAACTCAGTTCAAACAGCCTGCCACTCAAATAGCCTAAAGTTCTAAGGAAATAGTTTACTTCCAGAGAAGCCAGGCAAGTCTTTTTAGGCTGTTCCCATAAAACAGGCCTGGGTCAGGAAGATTTCCCTGGAAGAAGAGATAGCAATCCAATAATTTAGCCCAACTACTGAATGATTTCAGTATCCTTGCCTGAAAAAAAAAAAATTCCTATGAACCAAGAATGGGCCACAGTCCATAGAGTTGCAAAAAATTCCACATGACTGAGCATGCACACATGCATTCTAAAGGCTACAATTCATCCCAATTTCAGTGAAGATTCCCTGGTCCCAAAGGAATGGACCAAAGATGTCTCAGCCAGCTTCTAATGGAACAGTCTGATCCCAAAATCAGACTGAAATGCCATGTGAGTACTCAAATACAGATCAAAGCTAAAATTGGAAGCACAAAACCTTAAAATAAATCCCAACTAAAGTCTGAAGAACTTTAAACACAAACACAGTGTCACTAGCAAGCCTCAATTCATTGACTTGGGTCAGTTCTGATCCTGACAACTCAGCAAGCCAGGAAACCTCTCCACTATCCAGTGAACTGGAAACACATCCTTTTCAACAAACTCTGCATCCCACTCTCAGAGAGAATAGCTTTCTTTCCAAGTTATTCTCTTACTTGGGTCCTTTCCCTCAGACCCATGGTATTCTGTGGAATTCTCTTTTATTCCCTCTTAGTTATAAGTAGATAAAAGGAGAGATGATAGATATGAAATTTTTAATAATTTTCTATATTAAAGTTTTCCTATTCAAACTACTGCATTGTTTCTGTCTCTTGATGGGATCCTGATTGAGATAGCATTTCAAATACAGCAGTAGAAGATTAACCTACTTTCCAAGGATTAAAAAAGAAAATGAAACTCATCAATTTAATCAATTTCATTAGAAGTAGAAATACGTAAGTATGCCATTGTCATTCTTTGAACAAAAGAACTATGACTTCATATATGCATAAAAATTTTAAAAAGTAGTAGAAATGCTTACAAGGTTTCAGTTATTCGTTTCCACCCATGATGTCAGTAGATCTTTCACAAACACAAAATTCAAATAAAAGCATTTTACAGAGTCAGCTTTCTGTAAGAGAGGTCCTAGAAAACTTGTACATTATGTAATTTGTATGTATCGTACATATTTATGAATATTTCTCCTTTTACCTAAACACACACTATAAAAATTTACTTTGTTAAATATACATATCCTGTAACCAGATCACAAGCTCTTTACTGCAAAATTCAAGCTTAAATTGAAGAAAGTAGGGAAAACCACTAGGCCATTGAGGTATGACTTAAATAAAATCCCTTGTGATTATACAGCAGAGGTGACCAATAGAATCAAGAGATTAGACTTCATAGGCAGAATATCTGAAGAACTAAGAACAGATTCAAAATACCGAACTGGAGACAGTGAACAAAAGCACTGTAAAGAAAAAGAAATGCAAAAAAGCAAAGTGGCGTTCTGATGAGGCTTTACAAACGGCTGAGGAAAGGAGAGAAGCAAAGAGCAAGGAAGAAAGAGAAAGATATATCCAACTGCATGCAGAGTTCCAAAAAACAACAGGGAGAGATAAGAGGGCCTTCTTCAAAGAGCAGTGCAAAGAAATAGAGGAAAACAATAGAATGGGAAAGACTAGAGATCTCTTGCAGAAAATTGGAGATACCAAGGGAACATTTCATGCAAGGACCAGCATAAAAAAGGACAGAAACAGTAAGGACTTAACAGAAGCAGAACAGATTAAGAACAGGTGGCAAGAATACACAGGAAAACTGTACAAAAAATGGTCTTAAAGACCCAGATGACCAAGATTATGTGGTCACTCACCTAGACCCAGACATCCTGGGGTATGAAAATCAAGTGGGTCTTAAGAAGCATTACTATAAACAAAGCTAATGGAGGTGATGGAATTCCAACTGAGCTATTTCAAATCCTAAAAGAAGATCCTGTTAAAATGAGCACTCAACATGTTAGCAAATTTGGAAAACTCAGCAGTGGCCACAGGACTGGAAAAGGCCAGTTTTCATTCCAATCTCAAGGAAAGGCAATGGCTAAGAATGCTCAAATTGCCACACAATTACACTCATTTCACATGCTAGCAAAGTTATGCTTAAAATCCTTCAAGCTATGCTTTAGTAGTCCATGAACCAAGAACTTCTGGGAGCTTCTGGGAAGAGTTTGCACTACACAGTAGTCCCGTGGGTGGAGGCTGGCTGTCTCTGGGGAGTTTAAGAGAGCAGCAGAATCAGTGGGGGTTGGCGTGTGTCTGACATCCGGGTCCCCGAGGAAGCTGCATTCCTAGGATGCCCTTTCTGGGTTTTCACACCAGATCCCTCTGTGTTCCTTTGAGAGGATTTGGGAGGGGGCAGGGCAACGACTAGCACAGATCAGTACAATTCAGTAAGGTTCAGTCGCTCAGTCGTGTCCGACTCTTTGCGACCCCATGAATCACAGCACGCTAGGCCTACCTGTCCATCACCAACTCCTTGAGATCACTCAAACTCATGTCCACAGAGTCGGTGATGCCACCCAGCCATCTCATTCTCTGTCGTCCCCTTCTCCTCCCGCCCCCAATCCCTCCCAGCATCAGGAGACTTTTCCAGTGAGTCAACTCTTCATATGAGGTGGCCAACATATTGGAGCTTCAGCTTCAGCATCAGTCCTTCCAATGAACACCCAGGATTGATCTCCTTTAGAATGGACTGGTTGGATCTCCTTGCAGTCCAAGGGACTCTCAAGAGTCTTCTCCAACACCACAGTTCAAAAGCATCAATTCTTCGGCGATCAGCTTTCTTCACAGTCCAACTGTCACATCCATACATGACGACTAGAAAAACCATAGCCTTGACTAGATGGACCTTTGTTGGCAAAGTAATGTTTCTGCTTTTTAATATACTATCTAGGTTGGTCATAACTTTCCTTCCAAGGAGTAAGCGTCTTTTAATTTCATGGCTGCAACCAGCATCCACAGTGATTTTGGAGCCCCAAAAAATAAAGTCTGACACTGATTCCCCATCTATTTCCCATGAAGTGATGGGACCAGATGACATGATCTTAGTTTTCTGAATGCTGAACTTCAAGCCAACTTTTTTCACTCTCCTCTTTCACTTCCATCAAGAGGCTTTTTAGTTCCTCTTCACTTTCTGCCATAAAGGTGGTGTCATCTGCATATCTGAGGTTATTGATATTTCTCCTGGCAATCTTGATTCCAGCTTGTGTTTCTTCCAGCCCAGCGTTCCTCATGATGTACTCTGCGTATAAGTTAAATAAGCAGGGTGACAATATACAACCTTGAAGTACTCATTTTCTTATTTGGAACCAGTCCATTGTTCCATGTCCAGTTCTAACTGTTGCTTCCTGACCTGCATACAGGTTTCAGAGATCAAACCTGTGTCAGATCAAGCCTCTTGATTTAGCTTCCAATCTGCAGGAAATACAAAAGACAGAGGAACACACTGAAATGCATTATGAGTGAAAGTGAAGTTATGTCTGACTCTTTGCAACCCAATGGACTGTAGCCTACCGGGCTCCTCCATCCATGGGACTTTCCAAGCAAGAGTACTGGAGTGGGTTGCCATTTCCTTTTCCAGGGGATCTTGCTGACTCAGGGATGGAACCTGGGCCTCCCACATTGCAGGCAGATGCTTTACTGTCTGAGCCACCAGGAAAGAAACATGAGTGAGCAGCCAGCAAATCTGACTGTAGGAAACTTAACAAGCCAAATGGCCCAGACTTGTCCTCGAATAAATTGTAAGAAAGGGAAAGAGCTAGAGGGGAAAATCATAGATTAGAGACCTAAAAGGTATATCAAGTTTAAAAACATAAGGGCAAGAATAAACTACAGTTCAGGGATGCACACTTGAATGATAAAACCAGAAATAAATGCAAGGACATGATTGCTATAAAAGTCAGGATAGTGGTTACTTCTGGAGGTAAGGAGAAATTGTGTTGAGATGAGGTACATGGGAAAGTTACAGGGGTGGCTAGAGATTCTATTTCTTGATTTGAGTGATAGTTATAAGGGTACTCACTGTATAATAATTTACTAAGTCTTATATTTGGTTTTATTTCTTTATTTGTGCTTAATTTTACAATAAAAATATTTTTGACTATCAAAAAGAAATAGGATCATGGCAGCAGATGATGACAATGGTGATGGAACAAGCTAATTTGATATCTTTTTTGACCATCAGAACAAGACCAGATATCCCTTCTCCAGGGGATCTTCCCAACCCAGGTTTTGAACTGGGGTCTCCCACATTGCAGGCAGATCCTTTACCAACTGAGCTATCAGAGAACCCCAGGAACAGTATGAAAAGGCAAAAAGATATGACACTGAAAGATGAAATACCCAGGTCAGTAGATGCCCAATATGCTACTGGAGAAGAGAGGAGAAACAACTCCAGAAAGAATGAAGACACAGAGCCAAAGCGAAAAATAATGCCCAGTTATGGATGTGACTGGCGATATAAGTAAAGTCTGATGCTGTAAGAAGCAATATCACATAGGAACCTGGAATGCTGGTCCATGAATCAAGGTAAATCAGAAGTGATCAGACAGGAGATGGTAAGAGTGAAGATCGACATCTTAGGACTCAGTGAACTAAAATGGACTGGAATGGGTGAATTTAATTCAGATGACCATTATATCTACTATTGTGGGCAAGAATCCCTTAGAAGAAATGGAGTAGCCCTCATAGTCAACAAAGAGTCTGAAATGCAGTTCTTGTATGCAATCTCAAAAATGACAGAATGATCTCTGCTTGTTTCCAAGGCAAACCATTCAATATCAGAGTAATCGAAGCCCATGCCCCAGTCAATAATGCTAAAGAAGCTGAACAGTTCTATGAAGAGCTACAAGACCTTGTAAAACTAACACCAAAAAAGATGTCCTTTTCATCATAGGAGACTGGAATGCAAAAGTAGGAAGTCAAGAGATATCTGGAGTAACAGGCAAATTTGGCCTTAAGAGTACAAAATGAAGCAGATCAAAGAAAGGGTAACAGAGTTTTGCCAAGAGAATGCACTGGTCATAGCGAACACCCTCTTTCAACAACACAAGAGAAGACTCTACACATGGACATCACTGAATGGTCAATACTGAAACCAGATTGACTATATTCTCTGCAGCCAAAGATGGAGAAACTTTATGCAGTCAGCAAAAACACCACCATAAGCTGACTGTGGCTCAGCTCATGAACTCCTTATTGCCAAATTCAGACTGAAATTGAAGAAAGTAGGGAAAACCACTAGACCATTCAGGTATGATCTTAATCATTTCAGTTCAGTTCAGTCGCTCAGTCGTGTCCGACTCTTTGAGACCCCATGAATCACAGCACCCCAGGCCTCCCTGTCCATCACCAACTCCCGGAGTTCACTCAAACTCAAACCCTCTACAATTATACAGTGGGAGTGACAAATAGATTCAAGGGATTAGATCTGATAGACAGAGTGCCTGAAGAACTATGGATGAAGGTTTGTGATACTGTAAAGGAGGCAGTGATCAAGATGATCCCCAAGAAAAAGAAATACAAAAAGGCAAAATGGTGGTCTGAGGAGTCCTTACAAACAGCTGAGGAAAGAAGAGAAGTAAAAGGCAAAGAGAAAAGGAAAGATATACCCTTCTGAAAGCAGAGTTCCAAAGAATAGCAAGGAGAGATAAGAAAGCCTTCCTCAGCGATCGATGCAAAGAAATAGAGGAAAACAATAGAAAGGGAAAGACTAGACATCACTTCAAGAAAATTAGAGATACCAAGGGAACATCTCATGCAAAGATGGGCACAATAAAGGACAGATATGGTATGAACCTAACAGAAGCAGAAGACATTAAGAAGAGGAGGCAAGAATACACAGAAGAAGATACAAATAAGATCTTAATGACCCAGATAATCATGATGGTGTGATCACTCACACTCACCTAGAGCCAGACATCCTGGAATGTGAAGTGGGCCTTAGGAAGCATCACTATGAACAAAGCTAGTGGAGGTGATGGAATTCTAGTTGAGCTATTTCAAATCCTAAAAGATAATGCTGTTAAAGTGCTGCACTCAATATGCCAGCAAATTTAGAAAACTCAGGAGTGGCCACAGGACTGAAAAAGGTCAGTTTTCATTCCAATTCCAAAGAAAGGCAATGCCAAAGAATGTTCAAACTGTCACACAATTGCACTTATCTAACATTATAGCAAAGTAATGGTCAAAATTCTCCAAGCTTGGCTTCAACAGTACATGAACCAAGAACTTCCAGATGTTCAAGCTGGTTTTTGAACCAGAGATCAAATTGCCAATATCCGTTGGATCATAGGAAAAGCAAGAGATTTTCAGAAAAAATCTACTTCTGCTTTATTGATGCTTCCAAAGCCTTTGACTGTGTGGATCAGAAAAAACTGTGGGAAATTCCTAAAGAAATGGGAATACCAGACCACCTTACCTGCCTCCTGAGATATCTGTATGCAGGTCAAGAAGCAACAGTGAGAACTGGACATGGAACACACTGGTTCAAAATAGGAAAAGGAGTACGTCAAGGCTGTATTTTGTCACTCTGATTATTTAACTTATATGCAGAGTACATCATGCAAAATGCCAGGCTGGCTGAAGCACATGCTGGAATCAAGACTGCCAGGAAAAATATCAATAACTTTGAATATGCAGATGACATCACCCTTATGGCATAAAGCAAAGAAGAACTAAAGAGCCTCTTGAAAGTGAAAGAGGAGAGTGAAAAAGTTGGCTTAAAGCTCAACATTCAGAAAACTAAGATCATGGCATCTGGTCCCATCACTTCATGGCAAATAGATGGGGAAGCAATGGAAACAGTGTCAGACTGTATTTGGAGGGGCTTCAAAATCACTGCAGATGGTTATTGAAGCCATGAAATTAAAAGACACGTGCTCCTTGGAAGAAAACCTATGGCCAATCTAGACAGCATATTAAAAAGCGTAGACATTACTTTGCCAACAAAGGTCTGTCTAGTCAAAGCTATGCTTTTTCCAGTAGTCACGTATGGATGTGAGAAGTGGACCATAAAGAAAGTTGAGCACCAGTGGATTGATGCTTTTGAACTGTGATGTTGGAGAAAACTCTCGAGAGTCCCTTGGACTGCAAGGAGGTCAAACCAGTGAATCGTAAAGGAAATCAGTCCTAAGTATTCATTGGAAGGACTGATGCTGAAGCTGAAGGTCCAATACTTTGGCCACCTGATGCAAAGTAATGACTCACTGGAAAAGATCCTGATGCTGGGAAAGATTGAAGGCAGGAGGAGGAAGGGACAACAGAGGAAGAGATGGTTGGATGGCATCACCTACTCAATGGACATGAGTTTGAGCATGCTCTGGGAGTTGGTGATGGACAGGGAAACCTGGCGTGATGCAGTCCACGGGGTGGCAAAGAGTTGGACACAACTTGGTGACTGAACTGAACTGAACCAAGAACTTCCAGATATATAATTTGGGTTTTAAAGTGTCAGAGGAACAAGAAATCAAATTACATACATTTGTTGGATCATGGAGAAAGCAAGGGTGTTTCAGAATAACGTCTGTTTCATTAACTATGCAGAGGCCTTTGACTGTGTGGATCACAGCTGTGGAAAATTTTTAAAGAAATAGGAATAGCAGACCACCTTCCTTGCTGCTGCTGCTGCTGCTGCTAAGTCACTTCAGTCATGTCCGACTCTGTGTGACCCCATAGACGGAAGCCCACCAGGCTCCCCCGTCCCTGGGATTCTCCAGGCAAGAACACTGGAGTGGGTTGCCATTTCCTTCTCCAATGTGTGAAAGTGAAGTTGCTCAGTCATGTCCGACCCTTAGTGACCCCACAGACTGCAGCCTACCAGGCTCCTCCATCCATGGGATTTTCTAGGCAAGAGTACTGGGGTGGCTTGCCATTGCCTTCTCCGACCTTCCTTATGTGCTTGCTAAGAAACTTGTATGCAGTTCAAGAAGCAACACTTATACCTGGACATGGAAAAACTGTCTGGTTCAAAATTGGGAAAGGAGTATGTCAAGGCTGTATATTTTCATTCTGTTTTTTTAACTTATAGGCAAAGTACCTCATGCAAAATGCTGGGTGGATAAATCATATGCTGCAATCAAGACTGAGGGGAGAAAAATCAGCAATCTCAGATATGCAGATGATACCACTCTAATGGCAGAAAGTGAAGAGGAACCAAAGAATGTCTTGATGAGAGTGAAAGAGGAGAGTGAAAAAGCTGGCTTAAAGCTCAACATAAAAATAAAAGATCATGGCATCTGGTCCCATCACTTCATGGCAAATAGTTGGGGAAAAAGTAGAAGCAGTGGTATATTTTATTTTCTTGGGCTCCAGAATCACTGTAGAGGATGACTGCAGTCACAAAATTAAAAGACACTTTCTCCTTGAAAGAAAATCTAGGACTAACCTACACAGAGTATTAAAAAGCAGAGACATTCCTTTGCTGACAAAGGTCCATATTATCAAAGCTATGATTTTTCCAGTAGTCATGTATGAATGTGAGAGTTGGATCATAAAGAAGGCTGAGAACTGAAGAACTGATGCTTTTGAACTGTGGTGCTGAAGAACACTCTTGAGTGTCACTTGGACTGCAAGCAGATAAAATCACTCAATCCTAAAGGAAATCAGTCCTGAATATTCATTAGAAGGACTGATGCTGAAACTGAAGCTCCAATACTTTGGCCACATGATGTGAAGAGCTGACTCATTTGAAAATACACTGGTGCTGGGAAAGATTGAGGGCAGCAGGAGAAGGGGACGATACAGGATAAGATGGTTGGATGGCATCACCAACTCAATGAGCATGAGTTTGTGAAAACTCCAGGAGATAGTGAAGGACAGGGAAACCTACCATATTTCAGTTCATGGAGTAGCAAAGAGTTGGGCATGATTTAGTGACTGAACAACAAAGAACAACTCCACAGAAAAATTAAAGAAAGATGTATACTCTCTCTTCATAAATTCTTCTCGTTACTGGAATGAAGGATCTTGAATAAAAATCATACCTTCAAGTGAAAACATATGTGCTTTTGTGCTGCAGGTCCATTTGATATTCAACTTACTGAATTTGTCTCTAATTGTTAAACAGATAAATATGTTTTTCTCCTCAGCAAGAACATGTGCACACCAAGAAAGTGGCCCTACTTTCCTTTTACTTCTGCCCAAGACATCTACTCAGAATAACACTATGGGGGATTGCTTGAAACACTGAAAAGAAAAATGTCTCAAAAGGCAGGGAATTCGAAATCCAAACCTCTACACTTTTACTTAATTGTCATGTGATCCTAGGAAATTTACTACTCCTTCATAAACTTCAATTTCCTTATCCGACTAACTGCTGATAAGAATAATCATGCAATGGGTTCCATAAACATTTAGGGAAATAAGCACTTAGCACAGTTCCAGGCACACAGTAAACATTTATAAACGGTTGTTACTACTGCTGCTACCACACACAGACACTGGGCTTAGCAAAGACTTGAATGAATATAACTAGCTCAATACAAACACCAGCTTTTCAGTGTGATAAAATGGAAAGTTTACAGAGAAAAATCCAGGTTGCCTGGGAAAGATTTTTTTTTTGCCTCAAAATCCCAGAATGTTTCTAAATGGGGTGGCAGAAGTAGATTATTATCCCCATGGCCAGTTTCATTGTGGAACAAGGCAGGACACATCTTCTAGATCACAAGATCAGGAGATTCCTGCAGAGCAGCTTTCTGTCACACAATGGGGTGGCTCAGCTGATTTCAGGACTAGCCTATGAGCCAGCACTGCCATTTGAGGTAGACCAGGTGGGTGAGCTGTTGGCCACGGGAAGGGCTCTCTCCTTCCCTCAACCCAGCAGCGCTCACTCTTTTGTCCAGCTTGTGTCACCATGTTTTCCAACCATCACATAGCCCCGCTTCCCTTCATTCTGAAATTATACACTCTCATCCTCAGAAAAGATAGAAGCATCTTTTTTGACTCAAATGGATCATATTCAATTAAACCTGTACCAGTGATAGCTCTGTCCCACCTATGATGAAAGAAAAAGAAGAGGAAAATGAAACAACCATCCTAATTTTCCAGAAATTAAAGCATATAATTAGTAAGAGTTTTGGTATTCTCAGCAGATGATTTCAAATGAAAGCATTTGTTTAACTGTATTTAACCAAAAGATAAATAAGAGATAGTAAAAGGAAGACAGCTGTAAGAGTATTTCCAGGGTTACTATATTTTGAGTAGCTTCAGGGTAAATTATTATAAACAGTACAGAGACCAAACTCTGACGACAGATGGATTTGAAACTTAAAATTACATAGGAAACAGAATAATTCTACAAATAAGACATCTTTGGGGAATACATGTCTGGACTTATTATTAAGAAAGAAGCAGGTAGAACAAGTAAATATTCATTTGCCTATACTTAATAATTTCTTTGCCACTATTAGAGAAAGTACTAGAGGAAGGAAAGATTAACCTGCTTTCCAAGGATATTATAAAGAAAAAACTCAGCAAATACATCCGTTATGGGAAATAAACTTTACAGAATATTGAATCTCAAAAACAAAGCAAGGGTCATAGCAAGAATGGGAAGATAAATACCCTATCAAGGCCCTTAATATTTAAAATTGTCTGGATGGCAACATGGGAATATGAGTCTAGCACCAGAAATTCAATATTTTGTCTGCTGCTAAGTCACTTCAGTCCTGTCCGACTCTGTGCGACCCCATAGACGGCAGCCCACCAGGCTCCCCCATCCCTGGGATTCTCCAGGCAAGAACACTGGAGTGGGTTGCCATTTCCTTCCCCAATGCATGAAAGTGAAAAGTGAAGTTGCTCAGTCGCTCAGTCGTGTCCGACTCTTCACGACCCCATAGACTGCAGCCTACCAGGCTCCTACACCCACGGGATTTTCCAGGCAAGAGTACTAGAGTGGGGTGCCATTGCCTTCTCCAATATTTTGTCTAAAACTGGATGTTTTTTATCTGAGGCAGAAATGGCCCACTCTCGTTACAAATGAGGAAATAAACATTTAAGAACAGAAGAGCATCAGAATTCACCCTGTTGGGCAGGTTTTCACTTTGGGAAAATACATTTCAATTTCTTAACATCATTTAATTTGTAATTCTTTTTGGTAATTACAAATGTACCTTGTTTTTATTCAGTAGATGTGTCTTTAAAAAAAAAAAGCTGAATAAATTCAAAATTTATAAATTATATTTTTATAATTTATGGGGTTTCATCACTGGCTCAGTAGGTAAAGAATCCATCTGCAACGCAGGAGACTCAGAAGATGTGGGTTTGATTCCTGGGTTGGGAAAATCCCCTGGAGGTGGAAATGGCAACCCACTTCAGCATTCTTGCATGGAAAATTCCATGGACAGAGGAGCCTAGCAGACTATAGTCCATGGGGTTGCAAAGAGTCGGACACTACTGAGCATGCGCATACATATAATTTATAAATTATATTGCAGTGTCTCTAAAGGGTTTGTTACTTAAAAGATCTTTCTAGAATGAAAAACACTTTTGTAGAATTTTTTTAAAAAGCAGATCTATCATTTGTATAAATTTAGTAGTTTGGAATACTCTAAGGCAAGTTGCTTGTATAGTACTGGCAAATAGTAGAACAATTTTAAATATTTCAATATAATTGTAGCTCTGAAGTATTCTATGAATAATTCTACTGTATGGCACAGGGAACTCTATTCAATACTCTATAATAACATATATGGGAAAAGAATCTGAAAAGAATATATGTATACTAAATTTATGTAACTAAATAACTCTGCTGCATACCTGGAACACAACAGTGTAAGTTAAATACACCCCTTGTAGGTTTTCAGTCATAATCCTGAAGCCTTGAGTATGTTCTGCTTAGAAAACTCCTCCTAATTTTTCTGAATTTAGGGTGTTTTTCTTCTTGAAGGAGAGAAAGAGAGAGGAAATGAGGTGGGGAAACAGATGTACTTTATTTCTGAACCATCACTTACCAGTCCTTCAGGATTTTTTTTTTTTTGTAAGCAAAAGGTTTCTCCAAAAGTACTTTTATCAAGATTTTTTTCCTCAGCCCCTCAAATTACTAATTACACTAGCCATTCTCAAATATGCTTTGCTCTATACTAGTTGAAAACTGAACAGACTTGGAACCAAGCTGACTTTTCAATTTACTTATTGTGCTCAGTTTAATTCTAGTAATTCTCGATAAGGTCCAATTATACTGGCTTTAGGATTGACTCTTACATATAGCAACCTCTTTATTTATTTTTTTATTGTTTTTTTTCTCCTTTTATTTTATTCTTTTAATTTTTATTGGAGGCTAATTATTTTACAATATTATATTGGTTGGTTTTGCCATACATTGACATGAATCCGCCCCGGGTGTACATGAGATCCCCCTCCCACCTCCCTCCTCCCCTTATCCTCCCTCTGGGTCATCCCCGCATACCAGCCCCGAGCATCCTGTAACATGCATCGACCCTGAACTGGAGATTCATTTCACATTTTGTAGATCAGGGGAAATTGTTCTATTATTAGCCTACCATGTAGGGGATTTTTGACTAGGGTTTGAGCTATTTTTATTTATTTAGAGATTCTTACTCCAATAAATCTACAAGTTCCTAAAATAAGATGACAGAAATGAAACTGCTTAAATAGGACTCTACAGTAAAAGAATCTCTACTACATAAAGGGAGCTAAACACATAAATTAAGCAAACAAGCTAAATAATAAAGACCAGGAATGCCTTTGGTTACCTGGAATGACCATTATTCTTTTGACAAATATTGAATGAATAAATAATTATTACACACAATATGTTATGTTGGGAATTATGGCAGATAGAATATAATCAAAATGGCCTGTATTCCTGAAAGAGTTTACAATTAAATTGAAGATACATGAGCCTTTCACTGAATGCTTATAATGCAAAGTGTCATTACCTTAGAAATGTGATAAACTAATTGCTTTGAGAGCACATAGGAGAATAGAATTATTTTAGCTAGGGAAATACAAAGCTACAGTAAAGCAGATGGTATTTTGAGTTGGGTAGCCCATAAGGGATAAAGGATGGAGAGACCCTATAACAAAAATAAAATAAACCAAAAAACATGTATAGGTAGATACAGATAGGCAGAGATATAGACAGATATATAGAGGGAGAGAAGAAGAGAGCTTTTCTAAGATGGACTATCACAGAAAGTCTAGAGATAATAGGAGCAATACTTCCCATAGACAGAAGTGGAATATAATATCTGTGTCAGCATCAGTGTAAAACACAGGTTGTCCTCAGTTGTTCAAGGTGTTCATTCATTCATTCATTCAATAAATATTAAATAGCAGTTTTTTATGTGCAAGGCATCATAGGTGGGGATACAGCAGCAAAAATTTTAGACATGGTTCCACACACAGGGAACTGATAGAATGGAAGGTGTGTGGATTATGGTGAAGGATGAGTTTATCCTAGAAAAATACCCATAGGAAGTGCTATTTCCACTTAGAATTGAGAATGTGTGGCAAAGACAGGAAGGAAAGGGTGGAAGAGATAGAAAATTGTCTGTGAGAGAACCCAGAATCTAAGTATAACTGGGAATCTAAAATAAGATCTAAGATCATAGAGCACAATATTAAAGCACAATGAAATAAGCTATCAGGTAGGTGGAAACACATTTGTGTAGTGACTTTTTTTTTTTTTTTAGCTTTTTTTTTTTTTATTGGAGGCTAATTATTTTACAATATTATATTGGTTGGTTTTGCCATACACTGACATGAATCCGCCCCGGGTGTACATGAGTTCCCCCTCCTGAACCCCCCTCCCACCTCTCTCCTCCCTTTATCCTCCCTCTGGGTCATCCCCGCACAACAGCCCCGATCATCCTGTAACATGCATCAACCCTGAACTGGTGATTCGTTTCACATATGACAACATACATGTTTCAGTGCCATTCTCCCAAATCATCCCACCCTCACCCTCTCCCACAGAGTCCCAAAGACTGTTCTATACATCTGTGTCTCTTTTGCTGTCTCGTATACAGGGTTATCATTTGCATCTTTCTAAATTCCATATATATGCATTAGTATACTGTATTGGTGTTTTTCTTTCTGGCTTACTTCACTCTGTATAATAGGCTTCAGTTTCATCCACCTCTTTAGAACTGATTCAAATGTATTCTTTTTAATGGCTGAGTAATACTCCATTGTGTATATGTACCACAGCTTTCTTATCCATTCATCTGCAGATGGACATCTAGGTTGCTTCCATGTCCTGGCTATTATAAACAGTGCTGCGATGAACATTGGAGTACATGTGTCTCTTTCAATTCTGGTTTCCTCAGTGTGTATGCCCAGGAGTGCGATTGCTGGATCATATGACAGTTCTATTTCCAGTTTTTTGAGGAATCTCCACACTGTTCTCCATAGTGGCTGTACTAGTTTGCATTCCCACCAACAGTGTAAGAGGGTTCCCTTCTCTACACACCCTCTCCAGCATTTATTGCATGTAGACTTTTGGATAGCAGCCATTCTGACTGGTGTGAAATGGTATCTCGTTGTGGTTTTGATTTGCATTTCTCTGATTATGAGGGATGTTGAGCATTTTATCTTGTGTTTGTTAGCCATCTTTATGTCTTCTTTGGAGAAATGTCTGTTTAGTTCTTTGGCCCATTTTTTGATTGGGTCATTTATTTTTCTGGAATTGAGCTGCAGGAGCTGTTTGTATATTTTGGAGATTAATCCTTTATCGGTTGCTTCATTTGCTATTATTTTCTCCCATTCTGAAGGCTGTCTCTTCACCTTGCTTATAGTTTCCTTTGCTGTGCCTCTTTATTAACCTATTTATGACAGAATATCTTGAATAGCCAGATATCCACATGTACACTTTATTTTGTTGATTTTTTTTCTCTTATCCTAGTCAGTTGCTTAATAATACCCTATTTTTATTGCTTATAACTTTTTAGGAACACTGACTGGAAGCTTCTAACATAAAATTTGGTAACTTGGAACATGATTTTTTTTTAGAAAAGCAATCAAACATGTAAAAAATCTTACCTTGCTTCTAGAAAAGCTGAGATAGTATGACATAACTGCTTAACTGTAGTATTTTCTCAGAAAACAGGAAAAAAAGCTAATATTCTAGAGAAGTTGAACATTAAAAAAATCTCTTTTCTGATGTTCACTATGGGGAAAAGGAGTTGTAAATCTTATTAATATTTATTCTTTGAAATAAGCTTAAGGGATGACTTTGATCTGTCATTCAATTTTAATTCTAAAAATACGTACTGAGCCTATTTTTGACCAAGTGTTGCTTTGGACATCAGAGATAGAGCAATTTTTTAACTGCTTTATTGGGATATAACTTACATACTACACTATACTTTACCTATCCGTAGTGTAAAGTTCAGTGCTTGTCACTATATTCCAAAAGCTGTTCAGCCATGACTGCAATCTAATTTTAGAACATTTCCATCGAAGAGAAATGCTGAACCCATTAGTACTCATTCTCTGTTCCTGTTGAACCCTTTCCCCTCCAGATCCTGGAAACCACTAATTTCTTTTTTTTAATGCCTCTTTCATTTGCCTATTCTAGGCATTTCATATGAACAGAATCATACAAAAAGTGGTCTTTGTGACTGGCTTCTTTCATTTAGCATAATGTTTTCCAGGTTCACTCAAGCTGCAGTGAAATAATTTTCTAAAAGGAGGAAAAACAGACAGAATCCTTATTCTAATGCAGCTTACAGTATCATGAAGAGACTGATAGTAACCAAACACTAGAAACAATAAATGAAAATCACTTACTGTGAAAAGTGCCATGAATAAAAGGCACATATAGCTAAAAGAGCATATAAGAAAGGTTTTTGATGTGGTCAGAGAGTTTAACACAGTTTTTCTTGAGAAAAGCGTAACTGATATGAGATGCAAATAATGAGAATGATATAACTGGACATAAAGCAGCAGCAGCAGCATTTGAGATAGAGTGATCAGCAAGGAAATGGTTCTTTGGCAAGATCAAGCATGACAAATGCTTAAGACTGAAAGAAAATCAGGCAAAACCCAGGAGTGGATAGGAGTAAACCATATAGAAATGTGTAGTCAAGATGAGAAATAATGGTGAATTGGACTAGGGTGTTGGCAGAGTCATGATGAATAGCCAGGTTAGAGATAGTGCTGTCTAATCAAGCCCTTTGTGAGCTGGCTCTGTCCTCTCTGTATTTCCAATAGACCCTGAGTAAGCCATGGCTAACCGCGGCAAAGTTCACAGCACTACAACAACATCCAGGACAGGTCAGGTGCAGTGAAGAAAATAGAAATATACGAGGTCAGTGTAGTGGTGGTCAGGGATAGGTCCTAAAGAGATAGATGAACCATTTTTAAGGCATTTGTATCTTATTCTAAGGGCAATGAGAGTCAACAATAATTGTTAAATAAGAGAATGTCATAAACAAACTATTATCTATTAAGATATATCTTGTTTGGGGAAAATTAATCTGACATTTCTGAATGTTGAGCTTCAAGCCAACCTTTTCACTCTCCTCTTTCACTTTCATCAAGAGGCTTTTGAGTTCCTCTTCACTTTCTGCCATAAGGGTAGTGTCATCTGCATATCTGAGGTTATTGATATTTCTCCCAGCAATCTTGATTCCAGCTTGTGCTTCTTCCAGCCCAGCGTTCCTCATGATGTACTCTGCATATAAGTTAAATAAGCAAGGTGACAATATACAACCTTGACGTACACCTTTTCCTATTTGGAACCAGTCTGTTGTTCCATGTCCAGTTCTAACAGTTGCTTCCTGACCAGTGTCAGACTTTGTTTTTTTGGGCTCCAAAATCACTGCAGATGCTGACTGCAGCCATGAAATTAAAAGACGCTTGCTCCTTGGAAGGAAAGTTATGACCAACCTTGATAGTTTATTAAAAAGCAGAGACATTACTTTGCCAACCAAGGTCCGTCTAGTCAAGGCAATGGTTTTTCCCGTGGTCATGTATGGATGTGAGAGTTGGACTGTGAAGAAAGCTGATCGCCGAAGAATCGGTGCTTTTGAACTGTGGTGTTGGAGAAGACTCTTGAGAGTCCCTTATACTGCAAGGAGATCCAACCAGTCCATTCTAAAGGAGATCGATCCTGGATGTTCATTGGAGGGACTGATGCTAAAGCTGAAACTGCAATACTTTGGCCACCTCATGCGACGAGTTGACTCACTGGAAAAGACTCTGATGCTGGGAAAGGTTGGGGGCGGGAGGAGAAGGGGACGACAGAGAATAAGATGGCTGGATGGCATCACTGACTCTGTGGACATGAGTTTGAGTATACTCCGGGAGTTGGTGATGGACAGGGAGGCCTGGCATGCTGTGATTCATGGGGTCACGGAGATTCGGACACGATTGAACTGAAATCTGACATTGTGATCCTGTAGAGTTGCAGACTGAGAGGAATGTAGAAACAAGAGAATCAAGTGAAAAGATATTTTGGTAGTCTAGGAGTGAGGTGGAGGAGGCAATGGCAAGCCACTCCAGTACTCTTGCCTAGAAAATCCCATGGATGAAGGAGCCTGGTAGGCTGCAGTCCATGGGGTCACTAAGTCAGACACGACTGAGCGACTTCACTTTCACTTTTTACTTTCACGCATTGGAGAAGGAAATGGCAACCCACCCCAGTGTTCTTGCCTGGAGAATCCCAGGGATGGGGGAGCCTGGTGGGCTGCTGTCTATGGGGTCGCACAGAGTCGGGCACGACTGAAGTGACTTAGCAGCAGCAGCAGCAGGAGTGAGGTAATATGTGATAGAAATAGGGTAGTAACAATGAAAATGTTTTAAAGGAACAAGGGCTGAAAATGCAAAGACAGATCATTAATTTTTTCTTCAGAAGTTTATACAGTTGTTTGACAAAGGGTCTTAGAATCAACTTGTCACAATGAAATCCTGATAACTGAAAAAAATTAACATATTTAAATTAAATATATATGTCTTATATCATTTTGTCACTATAAGCCTAAAAGTACGGAGGAAATTTTGTATCTTCATTTTTATTTTAAAATGAGAACACTGAGGGACTTCCCTGGTAGTCCAGTAGTTAAGACTTTACCTACCAATGCAGGGGATGCTGGTTCTATCCCTTGTTGGGAAGCTAAAGTCCCACATGCCTCAGGGCCAAAAAGCAAAACATAAAACAGAATCAATATTGTAACAAATTCAACAAAGACTTTAAAAATGGTCCACATCAAAGAAAAAAATTAAAATAAAAAAAGAGCACATTGACATGGTTTGAGTGTGAGGGCTAGTTAAGAAGAATTGTGGAACAAGTTGGATTTCTGAGGATTTGGCACATTTCTTCCATGCCAGAGAAATGGGAACCCATAATTCAGGTAGAGGACCTGATGAAGTTGCTTTGGATTGAAGAAATGAAGGGAGACCTCAGTCCAGTGACAGATACCTCAGTGCCTGCCAAAGGACTGCCTTCTTTACAGTACAACCAGTCTTCAGAAAACCTCCATTTGGCATTGAACAACACCACCCCACACTTCAGAGCCAACCAGTAATTTGAAATTTGAGGCAACTGAGAAGTCCTTTTGAGTTTCCATTTTAGAAATGCAGGCTTCCCTGAGCCCTACAGAAGCAGCAGAGAACCCCAGGGCTCTTAGAAACACCCCTTTGCAGCTTCTTAGATGTTGGCCAGATGAATTCACAGCCCTACCTTTCCCAGTGAGCTCCATATCCTTTCTTTTCCACAGCCAGGAGCCACCTGAGAGCCATTACACAGCTTTACATGATGTCCCAAGAGCCTGAGAACTAGTCCTTGACAGAGCCGCCTTGAGAAGAAGCCCAGCGCCAAACAGAACATCCCAGTAGGCCAATTGTGGCCTGTGGTTCCTATTTTCCTACCCACTGTTCCACATCAAGCAAAGATTTGCCTAAGAGGATTACCTTGGTGGGATTTCTCTTTGTTAGATATTTTTACAATTGTCTTTAAAGAAACATAAAATTATATTTGTGTGGGGAAAATTGCTACTCCACAGGTTCAGTAATTGCTATACATTTACAGTGCTTTAATACCATAGGAACTCACCATCAAAATGATGGGGAATTCATTTCCAGTGGAGAGTTGGATGAATCTCTTTTGTACTCTCTCTTTACTAAATAGTCAGACAAAGAGCATTAAAGAACATTTTAGTGTAAGTTGGCATTTTCTCATTGTAAAATGGGAAAGAAGCTTCAAATGCCTAGAAAAGAGATTAACCTTTCCCAAGGATTATGCCAGCAGAGAAAAATGTGGTGTTCCATGGTCAAGAACATGAAATAAATTCTGTGTTTAAGCAAGTTTTTTTAACTTTAATGAAATATCTATTTAAAATTGTTTCTTAGGTAATTAACACACCAAATATGTATCATTTTTATTATTACTGTGCTGCTGGAGAAGACTCTTGAGAGTCCTGGACTGCAAGGAGATCCAGCCAGTCCATTCTAAAGGAGATCGATCCTGGGTGTTCATTGGAAGGACTGATGCTAAAGCTGAAACTCCAATACTTTGGCCACCTCATGCGACAAGTTGACTCACTGGAAAAGACTCTGATGCTGGGAAGGATTGGGGGCAGGAGGAGAAGGGGACGACAATGAGATGGCTGGATGGCATCACCAACTCGATGGACATGAGTTTGAGTGAACTCCAGGAACTGGTGTTCTGCGATTCATGGGGTTGCAAAGAGTCTGACACAACTGAGTGACTGAACTGAACTGAACTGATGCTATATAAAAATATGCTTTCAAAGATATATAAATAAAAATTGAGTAACAGACATTCATTGCAACTTCACCAACCATAGTCTTGTTTTAGCAAGACTTGGACATTCATAGAATGAGTACTAACTAACTACTCCTGGAAGACAGAATCTACTCAGAATTTCTCACAGTCAGACCTAATACAAACCCTTTCCTCATAATCAGCTCTCTGATGATTCTCTACTGTCCCTCAAAGAAATGAATCTATTGCCAATTTTATAATGTAAGTACATGCAAAATAGAATTAAGTATATGTAATCCACATTATTTAAATTTTACTTCTAAAATGTATCAGTGTCTAAGTGACTGATGGCACTTGAGAGTGATGGAAATATTAAAGTCTTTTTGTGAGAAACAGATCTTAAAGAACCTTCCTGTTTGTGATAAAATAATTAAGAGCTTATTCACAATAGATTTGTGTAAAATATGACTGAAGTAAATCAACTTTGCCTTTTCCATACAGGGACTTGCTTTTGCTTTTCTCTTGCAACAATTCCAATTAGAATAACCATCATCAGATACCATTTATTCAATTGCTTCTCTTTTATTGCAGTCACTAAAATATTTACTCTGATTAAATAGCTATGGTATCTTCTAGTTATTCCGAACCTAATTTAAAGGAGAAATATATCAAAACTGTTCCAAAACATTGAACATTTTTTATTCATATTCTTGACAAAAGTGAGATTGGAAAGATTTTTCTGTCTTTTATAAAGTTCTAACTAAAAACAGAAGTGTTTAGTCAAAGGAAATTACAATGAGAGAAAACCTGAACGAGTTATTCTTCCAAAGGGAGGGCAGAAATTATATTTTTGGATGACTTTAACTTCTTCTTTTGTCAGGTAATGATTAAAAATTTGACAGGAATAATGAGTTTTTGTTAGGTTTTGTGTTAATTTTAATAGGATGATCAAATAAGAATCATTATTTCCAATATTCAGAGAAAAATTAAGCTGCTCCATGGAAATAGTATTGCTCTAATATATAGCTTTTAGGGCTTCCCTGATTGCTCAGTTAGTAAAGAATCCACCCACAATGCAGGTGACCCCAGTTTGATTCCCGGGTAGGGAAATCTGCTGGAGAAAGGATAGGCTACCCACTCCAGTATTCTTGGGCTTCCCTTGTGGCTCAGATGGTAAAGAATCTGCCTGCAATGTGGGAGACCTGGGTTCAATACCTGGGTTTGGAAGATCCCCTGGAGAAGGGAAAGGCTACCCACTCCAGTATTCTGGCCTGGAGAATTCCATGAACTGTGTAGTCCATGATGTCACAGAGAGTTGGACATGACTGAGTGACTTTCACTTCACTAATACATAGCTTAGGCCTCAGGGGCACTGACTCAAAGTTCTTTAAGACTCAAACTACCCCAGCAGTACTAAGTATTGAGAAAAATCCATTCTGAGTCATTTCTATGCCTCTCAGGAAACCAAATCATCATGAATGTCCCCAAGGGACCTTTTGTTCATCCACCTATCCAGTCATTCAGTCAGAAATGAGATCCTTAAGGACCTACACACAGTAATAGGCACTGGACAATACAAGAGCAATCAGGATACAGTTTCTACCCTCTAGGTTTATGGGGGAAGGCAGATGTGGGAAAAAACAGTGATAATATATTGTGAAAGGTACCTTCATTGGCTGTATACAAACTGTTGTTGGAGCACGGTGTCCTCTGTTTATTGGTGAGATAAGACTTCACAGAGGAGAAATAACAAACTGAGCTGTCTTAAAGATTTCCCTCTTGCTTTCTATCATATTTATATGGGACATTTCACTCTGAATGGTTATCTTATAAAGAAAGCCACCTTTATAAATACCAGATCTCTCAGTTTTCCAAGAGAAACCTTGAAATATGGATTTTTAAATGTTGGTTACAAATAAATATTGTTTAAAGCTTTGTGCTAGACAAATTAACAGGCAAGACTGGCCCACTGGACACTAGTTTGCAACCTTTAGGTTTCCACCTCAGATTTATAGCATGGGAAGGTGATCTGTGGGTAAGAACTCAGGCACTGTATTCTGTAGGCTGCTTCTGTCACAGAACTCCTAAGCTATTCAAGAAAGTTACGCATTTGTTCCATATTTGTAAGAACTTCCTACAGACAGCCAATATGTTTCAGCAATGCAGCTTTTGGAAATGCATGGCCTGAGGGCAAAGAGTTATTACTCTCTTTTAGAGAGGTTTTCACTCTGTAATCGAGTACTATTCCACTTAAAAAAAAAAAAGCAAAACCACCGTTTCGATGGTCTAAGTGGACTTTGCAAGGCACAAAGAGTAACTCCAAAACTGAGCAATTTACTTCTTTCAGAGCAGCAGAGGAGGCCCACTGGGAGCTGTTCTTAGAAGCAGCAGGCCAGGTCTTAGTCCTACACACCCACCTGATTCAGGTTACTTCTCCGTGAAGTACACTCTCCTTGGAAATTTAAGCATGGCTTTTACTCAAGAGTAAGCTTGGAGAAGACTCTTGAGAGTCCCTTGGACTGCAAGGAGATCCAACCAGTCCATTCTAGAGGAGATCGATCCTGGGTGTTCATTGGAAGGACTGATGCTAAAGCTGAAACTCCAATACTCTGGCCACCTCATGCAACGAGTTGACTCACTGGAAAAGACTCTGATGCTAGGAGGGATTCGGGGTGGGAGGAGACAGGGACGACAGAGAATGAGATGGCTGGATGGCATCACCGACTCGATGGACATGAGTTTGAGTGAACTCTGGGAGTTGGTGATGGACAGGGAAGCCTGGTGTGCTGTGATTCATGGGGTCGCAAAGAGTTGGACACGACTGAGCAACTGAACTGAACTGAACTGAAGCAAGAAGCATATCATTTGTGGACAATACAGCTTCATGAGGAAAATAAATGACTTGGATTTTCCCCATCATCAGGAAAGTAGATGAAGTGCAAATTCATAGTTGAGATACTCTTAAGTGCTCAGCTCTTTGAAGGGCCACAGTTTTGCTGTTTCAACCTTATTGCTGTTATTATTAAATTTTTAGTCTTCAGTGAGGCAATTTTAGGGGAAAAGAAAAGGAGAGAACTGGCATAGCATCAAATGAAGCACATTCCTAATGTGGGTTTTGCATAATACACTAGCATCCCACACACACAGATGTCACTGAAAGTAACCAGTCAACAGTGGAAGTAGGTTCTGCAATGATCCATATAATCAGTCAGGAACAAAATTGTACTAATGCAGAAAACAATTTCAGACCCAGTTATCACATTTTGGGAAGCTGGGAACATATTCAAAATTGGTGCTGCTTTAGAATTACTTTGTTTCCTTCTCCCATTACTTCTCAGGTTTTCCATTTAAATAGCTCTATGCATAAGCAATTATAATTATTTTATTTTATTCTATGATACTCTCTTATTTCTGATTATGATCACTGGAAACTAAACTGATGTGTGTTCCTTTGTGGTCAGTTAAGTACTTGGTAGACACATAGTATCCACTACATTTTTGGCAATGGTATGGGGAAAGAGGCATGCTGTGTATTGCTAGTATGACTCTGCATTGACACAAAATTTAAGAAATGCAATGTGGTAATGTATATCACAACATCTTTAACTTTAAACTTTGGACACAAGAACACTTCTGGAATTTACCCTAAATAAATTTATCCTAAATAAATGACTAAATAATCTCTAACAATGGAAAACAAATTATCCTCTGCATCTTTGCACTGAACTCTTTGGCTAACTCTTGTGAGCCCCCTTCATCTTGAGTTCTTGCTCCCAGTCGCTTTCTGCTGTTTCCCCCTCACTCCTGCAGTTAGCAGCTCTCTTGAGTGAGTTTTTTTTAATGTTATATATACAGAAAGAGCGGGGGTGGGGGACTTTCCTGGTGACTTAGCATTAAAGAATTCACCTGCAAAAGAGGAGACCCAGGTTCGATACCTGGGTCAGGAAGATCCTCTGAAGAAAGAAATGTCCACCCACTCCAATATTCTTGCCAGGGAAATTCTATGGACAGAGGAGCCTCTCAGGCCATGGGGTTGCAAAGAGTCAGACATGACTCAGCCACTGTTGCTGCTGCTAATTCACTTCAGTCGTGTCCGACTCTGTGTGACCCCATAGACGGAAGCCCACCAGGCTCCCCCGTCCCTGGGATTCTCCAGGCAAGAACAATGGAGTGGGTTGCCATTTCCTTCTCCAATGTGTGAAAGTGAAAGGTGAAAGTGACGTCGCTCAGTCGTGTCTGACTCTTAGTGACCCCAGGGACTGCAGCCTACCAGGGTCCTCCATCCATGGGATTTTCTAGGCAAGAGTACTGGAGTGGCGTGCCATTGCCTTCTCCAGACTCAGCCACTAAATAACAACAAATACAGAAATGGTGGTAAGAGGAGAATGGTTAAATAACAACAACAAAAAAGAGATCGAACAAAAATGATAAAGAAAGTATGACAAAATATTAACAATTTGTTAATTTCAGTGATGGGAACATAGGAGTTCTTTATGCTAGAGGCATATTTTTCAATAAGTTTTAAATTATTTCCAAATTAAAAGCTTCAAAGAATGCTTCCTCTGAGGCACTTTGGGGGCAGTGAAGTAGAAAGAGAGAATATGCAGGCATGTAAGTCCATGGATTTGCATCCTGCATCAAACCTGTCACTTATTAATTTCATCCAAGTGACATGGGCCACCTTATTTCTACAAACTTTGACTTTCTCATCTCTCAAAGGGAGATAATAACAAGGGTCCTGATGATGTTCCTGAATGACTATGGAACTTACATTCATCAAGGAGTGTGCTAATGTGTGCAGGTGATACAATCCTGTGAGTGGCCTATCATTTGCTTAAATCAGGGTCCCATTGGGTTCTCTGAACCCAAAGGGAGGAGGAATGGATGCTCCCTCCTATAGTGAAACTTTATACCCAAAAGTCTAGAGACCGAGGTTTGAACTCTGGATCAGGAAGCTACCCTGGAGAAGGGGATGGCTATCCACTCCAGTATTCCTGCCTGGTGAAGGACATGAAGAGAGAAGCCTGATGGGCTACAGTCCACAGGGTCGCAAGGAGTCGGACACGACTGAGAAATTAAGCATGCACAAAGCCTAGAAATCCAGTGAACCATTCTTTACACAGGTTGAGACATAGTCAGAGATGCTCTAGCCAAGAACAAATACTTGGAGATTTCTTCAAGTCAACTCACAATGGGAATAAAACCAATGAGACCTCTGAAAGCCAAGAGGCTAATAAGAATCTAAGTCTAGGAAAAGAACTGAGAGTTTCCTCAATGACTCAGTAGGTAAATAATCTGCATGCAAAGCAGGAGACACAGGAGACATGGATTCGATCCCTGGGTTGGGAAGATCTCCTGGAGGAGGAAATGGCAACCCACCCCAGTATTCTTGCCTGGAAAATCCCATGAACAGAGGAATGTGGTGGGCTACCCAGGTGACCCAGTCCATGGGTTGCAAAGGGTTGGACATGACTGAGTGACTAACACTTTCTTCTTCACTTTCTTTAAGAATTCACCTGAGATTCTGAGGGGCTGCTTTCTAATTTATTGTCAACTTTTAGAATTATGAATAACAGCTAGACAATACCCTGAAAGATTAGAGTCCTTTCCCATATCCCCAAACCTTTCACATGTGCATTGTTTTGGAGAAGAGGCTATGAGAATGTGAGCCACCTGAGTACCATTTCTTCGGTCAGTATTCAGGGGGAAATCCTACTGAATCTCTTCAGTCTCTAGCCCTGTCTACCCAATGGCACTGAAGGAAAAAAGAACCACAATCAGATAGAATCTGCTCTCTTAGCAAAGCCCCAGAGATAGACTTCTGCTTTTAATATAATTTATCCAGGAACTGATCATATTGCCAGAGGAAAGAGCCAGGAGTACTTTCCCCAGCAGTTTGTCATTGTCAGCAGACCTTTGATTGCCAGCAATAAGGACTTTTACCTCTGCTTTTTCTATTTCATTCTCAATATAATTTAAAAATGTGCCTCTACCCAAGTACTCTGAAGCAAATACAATAATCTTATTGATAAATACCAGTAGTTTTACCCTCTACTCCATTTTCTAACCTAGATTTTTGAAAGGAAATTCTACATCAAGACTAAGTTAGCTGTACAAATTAAGTTGCTTAGATTCCAATCAGAAAGTACAAATATATTTTTTTCTTGCAGTTTTTTGAGACACAATTAACATATAATACTGTACAAGTTTAACGTGTACAGTATAATGCTTTGACCCACATGCATAATGAAGTGATTATCATAAGTCCAGTCACCATCACATAGGTACACAATTTTAAAAAGAGAAAAAAAATTTTTTCTAGTGATAAGAACTTCCAGGACTCACTCTCCCAAAAATCTTCACACAAAACATATAGCAGTGTATGAATGACATCATTGACTCAATGGACATGAGTTTGAGCAAATTCCAGGAGATAGTGAAGGACAGGGAAGTCTGGTATGCTGCAGTTCATGGGGTCACAAAGAGTCAGACACAACTGAACAACAACAAAAAGATGACATCTCTGATACTCATTTATCTTACAACTGGAGTTTGTCCCTCTTGACAACTTCATCCTATTCTTCCCCCTACTTCTGGTAACCGTAACTATTTTTTCAAGGATGTATTATTAGTTTATTTTTTATTAAGAACAAATAAAGAATAAATCACAAGTCAAGGCTCTGGACTCCATCTCTGAGACACCAAAGACCTTACAACCAGTGGAATAACCTTAAACTGAAAGCTATTCAAAAAGCTTGGAGTCAATATAATCAAACTGACCCAGGAAAGAAGGAACTGGACCTGAGAAACTAGGGCAGGCAAGACTAAGAGTCCAAAGAGGGTGAGCTTGGCTTTGAGACTGGGGATTGGAAGTGGTGGCTAGGAACATATCTGTTTCTTCTTGAAGGGAGGGGCCACCCAGTCACTACCAGAACCACTTAATTTCCCACCAACTATTACATTTGTTTTTGAAGTATAATTGACATACAACACTGTTAGTTCCTATTACACAACATAGTTATTCAATATTTCTATACATTTCAAGCTGATCACCATATGAAATTTAGTTTTGACATGTCCCCAAAGATATTCCATAGTTATTGACTATCTTCTCCATAATGTACCTTTCATAATCTTTGTCTCATTTTGCAACTGGAAGTTTGTACCTCTTAATTTACCTCTATAGTTCTTAAATTGAGGAAAACAGAAGTTCCTCAACCTTTTCAGACTACTTCTATCCTTGGCAGCTGCCATTGGTAGTGTTTTCTGATTGAAGATTAGCGCCACTGGCAAGACTAGGGCATCGGGGTGTTGTTATACTGTCATCTATAGGGTATCAGAATAGGTTCTCACAAGCCCTAATCAAAAATAAATGACCTCTTTTGTCTTTTTTCCCATTAAAAAAAAAAAATGAAGTCTCTTAGTCATGTCTGACTCTTTGCAAATCCATGGACTATAACATCAGGCTCCTCCGTCCATGGGATTTTCCAGACAAGACTACTGGAGTGGGTTGCCATTTCCTTCTCCAGGGGATCTTAATGACCCAGGGATCAAACCCGGGTCTGCTGCTATGCAGGCAGACGCTTTACCCTCTGAACCTCCAAGGAAATATTCTTTTTTTCCCATAACGCACATATTATCTATGAGAAGCATTATGGCTTATGGTTAAAGACACAGACTCTACAGTGCAGACTGCCTCAGTCTCAATCCCAGCATCACATTTACCAGCTGTTGATGTTGGGCAAGTGACTTGCTGTGGTCATTTTCTCTGATTACTGAACCAGCATAGAATATCTGCTTGATAATTCCCTACTAAGAGTAGGCTGATCTTGGAGTAAAATATTCTCTTATCTATTGCCCCTTCAAATCACTGCTCTTTTTCATCACTTTCATCCCATTTTCACCAACAGGTTGCTTCTAACTTTGTTCAGGTCAGTTCAGTCGCTGTCATGTCCAACTCTTTGCGACCCCATGAATCAGAGCACGCCAGGCCTCCCTGTCCATTACCAACTCCCGGAGTTCACTCAAACTCATGTCCATCGAGTTGGTGATGCCATCCAGCCATCTCATCCTCTGTCGTCCCCTTCTCCTCCTGCCCCCAATCATTCCCAGCATCAGAGTCTTTTCCAGTGAGTCAACTCATTGCATGAGGTGGCCAAAGTATTGGAGTTTCAGCTTTAGCATCAGTCCTTCCAATGAACACCCAGGACCGATCTCCTTTAGAATGGACTGGTTGGATCTCCTTGCAGTCCAAGGGACTCTCAAGAGTCTTCTCCAGCACCACACTTCAAAAGCATCAATTCTTTGGCAATTAGCTTTCTTCACAGTCCAACTCTCACATCCATACATGACCACTGGAAAAACCATAGCCTTGACTAGACGGACCTTTGTTGGCAAAGTAATGTCTCTGCTTTTTAATATGCTATGTAGGTTGGTCATAACTTTCCTTCCAAGGAGTAAGCGTCTTTCAAATTCATGGCTGCAATCAGCATCCACAGTGATTTTGGAGCCCAAAAAAATAAAGTCTGACACAGTTTCCACTGTTTCTCCCTCTATTTCCCATGTAATGATGGGACCAGAAGCCATGATCTTAGTTTTCTGAATGTTGAGCTTTAAGCCAACTTTTTCACTCTCTTCTTTCACTTTCATCAACAGGCTTTGTAGTTCCTCTTCACTTTCTGCCATAAGGGTGGTGTCATTTGCATATCTGAGGTTATCGATATTTCTCCCAGCAATCTTGATTCCAGCTTGGGCTTCTTCTAGCCCAGTGTTCCTCATGATGTACTCTGCATATAAGTTAAATAAGCAGGGTGACAATATACATCCTTGACGTACTCCTTTTCCTATTTGGAACCAGTCTGTTGTTCCATGTTCAGTTCTAACTGTTGCTTCCTGACCTGCATACAGGTTTCTCAAGAGGCAGATCAGGTGGTCTGGTATTCCCATCTCGTTCAGAATTTTCCACAGTTTATTGTGATCCACACAGTCAAAGGCTTTGGCATAGTCAGTGAAGCAGAAATAGATGTTTTTCTGGAACTCTCTTGCTTTCTCCATGATCCAGCGGATGTTGGCAATTTGATCTCTGGTTCCTTTGCCTTTTCTAACTTTGTTGCTCCTTCTTATTAAAGAAAACCTCTTTTTTGCCTAATCCTTGAGACTCAGAAATCTCATGATCAGAGTATTATTCCTACTGCAAAAGCCCCTTCCCTTATCGTAATCATTTCTTTTCTCTCTTGAAACAATCTCTTTGAATGTAGTCCCTCCTTACCTATACCTGATTTTCTTTTTAACTTGGCAAGTCATTGCTCAAATAATTCATGTTCTACCTAAAACACAAGAAAACTAAAAAACAAACACTATCATTGATTGAATCTAGATCAAAGTAAAGAAGCAGAGTGAGCATAATTATAAAATAAAATTAAAATGTAAATTTTCATTCAACTTTTGCAAGTTCACTTTGATTGTTATGACCGTTCTTTCGTGTTTTGGAAACAAATGCTTTTTTAAGGAGGGATAAATGGCTAAGTACCTTTTTTGGACTTTTAAAATCCAAACTGAAAGGTTTCTACTAGCTGTCATCTTTCTTTCAGTCATTATTGGGGGTTTTCCATTTTGCAATGCATTAAATTTACTGAGCTGGTTGAACACTAAGTAATGGATAAATTCCATTTTATGCATCAAAATAAAATAACTGATCTGGTTTACAAGAAACATTTTTTTTTTAACATTTAAGGATGTAAGTAATTACTTTGCTACAGAAAAGCCATCAACCTCACTTCTTACAGAAAAGAGGCAATGTGTGTTCAAAACCAAAGAAAGCATGGATAATGAAGAATTTTAGAGCAATGATTCTCAAATTTTAACATGCATCCTAATCAACTGGAGGTCTTGTGAAAACATAAGATTGCTGAGCTCTACCTCAAAATTTCTCATTCAGTAGGTTTTGTGAGACCTGACAATTTGTACTTCTAGCGAGTTTCCAGGATTCCCAGTGTTGCTGGTGAGGCTTCCAGCCTACTGATTAGAGCATTTCTTCTTTTATTGATTCATTCAACAAATATTTATTGAGTACCTACTGTGTGTTAGTATGGTTCTAGGTGGTAGGGACGCTGCATGGAACAAAATAGACCTACCTGTACCCACAAAGATATAAACTGAGGAATACAAACAGTAAGCAACTTAAGTAAGTAAAATATATGGAATGTTGTTTGTAATTGCTAAAGAGGAAAAGAATACATTTGGTGATGAAGATATTTGTGTTGCAGTCAGTGTAAGATTATATTTTGATAGGTCAACAGAGAAACTATCCTTGATAAGATGCTTCTGATTAAAACATAAAAGATTTTCAATAAATAGTTCTGGAACAACTAAACATCTACATGCAAACAAATAAATCGAGGCATAAACCTTCAGTTCAGTTCAGTTCAGTCGCTCAGTCGTGTCTGACTCTCCGCGACCCCATGAATCACAGCACACCAGGCCTCCCTGTCCATCACCAACTCCCGGAGTTCACTCAAACTCATGTCCACAGAGTCGGTGATGCCATCCAGCCATCTCATTCTCCGTCGTCCCCTTCTCCTCCCGCCCCCAATCTTTCCCAGCATCAGAGTCTTTTCCAGTGAGTCAACTCGTCGCATGAGGTGGCCAAAGTATTGCAGTTTCAGCTTTAGCATCAGTCCCTCCAATGAACACCCAGGATTGATCTCCCTTAGAATGGACTGGTTGGATCTCCTTGCAGTATAAGGGACTCTCAAGAGTCTTCTCCAACACCAGAGTTCAAAAGCATCAATTCTTTGGCAATTAGCTTTCTTCACAGTCCAACTCTCACATCCATACATGACCACTGGAAAAACCATTGCCTTGACTAGACGGACCTTTGTTGGCAAAGTAATGTCTCTGTTTTTTAATACTATCAAGGTTGGTCATAACTTTCCTTCCAAGGAGCAAGCGTCTTTTAATTTCATGGCTGCAATCAGTATCTGCAGTGATTTTGGAGCCCAAAAAAAATCTGACACTGTCTCCACTGTTTTTCCATCTATTTCCCATGAAGTGATGGGACCAGATGCCATGATCTTTGTTTTCTGAATGTTGAGCTTCAAGCCAACCTTTTCACTCTCCTCTTTCACTTTCATCAAGAGGCTTTTGAGTTCCTCTTTGCTTTCTGGCATAAGGGTAGTGTCATCTGCATATCTGAGGTTATTCATATTTCTCCCGGCAATCTTGATTCTAGCTTGTGCTTCTTCCAGCCCAGCGTTCCTCATGATGTACTCTGCATAGAAGTTAAATAAGCAGGGTGACAATATACAACCTTGACGTACTCCTTTTCCTATTTGGAACCAGTCTGTTGTTCCATGTACAGTTCTGACTGTTGCTTCCTGACCTGCATACAGGTTTCTCAAGAGGCAGGTCAGGTGGTCTGGGATTCCCATCTCTTTCAGAATTTTCCACAGTTTATTGTGATCCACACAGTCAAAGGCTTTGGCATAGTCAATGAAGAAGAAATAGATGTTTTCTTGAAACTCTCTTGCTTTCTCCATGATCCAGCGGATGTTGGCAATTTGATCTCTGGTGCCTCTGCCTTTTCTAAAACCTGCTTGGACATCTGGGAGTTCACGGTTTACATACTGCTGAAGCCTGGCTTGGAGAATTTTGAGCATGACTTTACTAGCGTGTGAGATGAGTGCAATTTTGAGGTAGTTTAAGCATTCTTTGGCATTGCCTTTCTTTGATATTGGAATGAAGACTGACCTCTTTCAGTCCTGTGGCCACTGCTGAGTCTTCCAAATCTGCTGGCATATTGAGTGTAGCACTTTCACAGCATCATCTTTCAAGACTTGAAATAGCTCAACTGGAATTCTATCACCTCCACTAGCTTTGTTCATAGTGATGCTTTCTAAGGCCCACTTGACTTCACATTCCAAGATGTCTGGCTCTAGGTCAGTGATCACATTATCGTGACTATCTTGGTTGTGAAGATCTTTTTTGTACAGTTCTTCTGTATATTCCTGCCACCTCTTCTTAATATCTTCTGCTTCTGTTAGGTTCATACCATTTCTGTCCTTTATCGAGCCCATCTTGCATGAAATGTTCCCTTGAAATCTCTAATTTTCTTGAAGAGATCTCTTGTTTTTCCTATTCTGTTGTTTTCCTCTATTTCTTTGCATTGATCACTGAGGAAGTCTTTCTTATCTCTCCTTGCTCTTCTTTCGAACTCTGCATTCAGATGCTTATATCTTTCCTTTTCTCCTTTGCTTTTCGCCTCTCTTCTTTTCACAGCTATTTGTAAGGCCTCCTCAGACAGCCATTTCGCTCTTTTGCATTTCTTTTCCATGGGGATGGTCTTGGTCCCTGTCTCCTGTACAATGTCACGAACCTCTGTCCAGAGTTCATCAGGCACTCTATCAATCAGATCTAGTCCCTTAAATCTATTTCTCACTTCCACTGTATAATCATAAGGGATTTGATTGAGGTCATATCTGAATGGTCTAGTGGTTTTCCCTACTTTCTTCAATTTAAGTCTGAATTTCACAATAAGGAGTTCATGATCTGAGCCACAGTCAGCTCCTGGTCTTGTTTTCGCTAACTATATACAGCTTCTCCATCTTTGGTTGCAAAGAATATAATCATCTGATTTCGGTGTTGACCATCTGGTGATGTCCATGTGTAGAGTCTTCTCCTGTGTTGTTGGAAGAGGGTGTTTGCTATGATCAGTGCGTTCTCTTGACAAAACTCTATTAGCCTTTGCCCTGCTTCATTCCGTGCTCCAAGGCCAAATTTGCCTGTTACTCCAAAATCCATCCCAAATGGGTCACACATCTAAATATAAATGCATAACTACAAAACTCTTAAAAGATAGGATAAAATCTAGATGATCTTGGATTTGGGTTATGACTTTTTTGACACAATACCACAGACACAATCCACTACACAAAGAATGGATAAGCTGCTGCTACTACTGCTAAGTCGCTTCAGTCGTGTCCAACTCTGTGCAACTCCATAAACGGCTGCCCAGCAGGCTCCCCTGTCCCTGGGATTCTCCAGACAAGAACACTGGAGTGGGTTTCCATTTCCTTCTCCAATGCGTGAAAGTGAAGTCGCTCAGTCCTTTCCAACTCTTAGCGACCCCATGGACTGCAGCCTACCAGGCTCCTCCACCCATGGGATTTTCCAGGCAAGAGTACTGGAGTGGGTTGCCATTGCCTTCTCCAATGGATAAGCTAGACTTCACTAAAATAAAAAACTTGCGCTCAGTGAAAGACAATATCAAGAGAGTAGATAGACAAGCCACAGGCCAGGGGAAGTACTTGCAAAAGGCATATCTGATAAAGAACTGTTATCCACAATTTACAAAGAATTCCTAAAACTCACCAATAAGAAAACGAATACTGATTTAAAAAAAAAAAATGGGCAAAGAACTTAATGGACACTTTACCAAAGAAGATATACAAATGGTATATAAGTATATGAAAAGATGCTCCTATCATATGTCATCAGATAAATGCAAATTAAAACAGTGAGATATCTCTACACACCAATTAGAGTGGTAAAAATTCAAAACCCAGAACACTGACAATACCAAATGTTGGTGAGAATATGAAGCAACAGGAACTCTCATTTGTTGCCGGTGGGAATTTAAAATGGTACAGCCACTTTAAAAGACAGTTTGGTGGTTTCTACAAAACTAAAGGTATTCTTACCATATGATCCAGCAATTGCACACCATGGTATTTACCTAAAGGAATTGAAAACCTGGTCTACATAGAAACTTGAACAAACAGGTTTATAAAAGCTTTATTCGTAATAGACAAAACTTAAAGTAACCAAGATGTTCTTGCATAGGTGAATGGATAAATGCAGATAATATTATTCAGTGCTAAAAAGAGATGAGTTATCAAGGCATAAAAACACAAAGAGGAACCTCAAATGCATATTACTAAGAGGAAGAAGCCAGTCTGAAGGGGAAGAGAGATGAAAAAATGGAGCACAGAGGATTTTAGGACAGTGAGACTATAAGATACGATGATATATGTATGACTAGACATATGTCATTACACATTCGTCCAAACCCACAGAATGTACAACACTAAGAGTTAAACCTAAAATTAGCTATGGAATTTGTCCGATTATGATATGTCAATTTAGGTTTATCCATTGTACCAGATGTACCACTCTGGTGAGGGACACTGTGATAATAGGGGCAGCTGTGCATGTGTCGGGGCAGGGAGTATTTGGGAACTCTCCATACCTTCTGCTCAGTTCTGCTATGAACATAAAATTGCTCTAAAAATAAAGTATTTTTTAAAATCTAAAAGAAGTAAGATATTTGTCTATAAAGTATCTGCAGGAAGAGCAATTTAAGAGGGAAAGGAAATACCAAACCTTGTCCAGAGAGAATCTGACATGGTCAAAAATTCCATTGTGTCTTTGGCATAGTAAGACTAATATGGAATATGGTCCCAGAGATGCGGAGAGAGGGAAATCATAGAGATCCTTGTAGGTGTTCACAGCACTGTGAGTGAGATGGAAATCCTTTAGAGAGTTTTGAATAGATTAAACCTAGTTTATATTTTTCACACGATTACCCTGACTGCTGTGTTGAAAATAAAGAACTAAAGGAAAGAAAGAGCAGGGGAAGACAGACCAATGAGGAGGTTATTGTAATAATCATCTACTGCATTTACTTTAGTCGCCATAGATATGCCGCATCTTCCAAACCAGTATGCTAATCTTTGCAGCATGTGCATAGTGATCAGATAAACTTTATATAATGCTCATAGTGGGGACCAAAACATCAACTGCATAAAACATGTACTCTTATCACAAAGTTAATGGAACAGTTTTAAAAATAAAAAATATTGAAGCTTACATATAAGGTTGTCTGCACCCAGAATTCAACAAATCCCAAACAATCACAAGACCGTTGCCTTCTAAGCCTCCTCTGGCCTCCTGCAGAAGATAAAGACTTCAGCTCATTCCCCATCTGCCCACCCTTCCACCACCTCCTAACCCTACTAAGCAAAGGACAGAAACCAAATTGCTAATCATATTATAGCCAAATTTAATTTTCATGGGCCATTACTGTGGAATATTATTGCTTTTGAAAATCTTTATGTGAGCAACAAACTCACTTTTTTTTCTAGCAAAGCAGGAACATGCTCAGTGCAAACTGATCAGAGTGTTAAAGGTATTATGCTCTAAAACAAGGCCTCTAATAAACTTGATCAGGTCAATTACTTTTTAATATGCCACAGATTCTATGATCTCTATATCCTTTACATACAAACTACTGAGTCCAACAAAAAATTTATTTAGGAAAATATCCAATTTAAACTATCTTTTGATATCTTCATCAAGCAGCTGAGTTATAAATTGGCTAATTTCATGATTGCCAGAAGACCTTGATAAAACTTCCATAAAGGATCTGGCCCCAATATTATTTTTTTCCATTTCCAGTGCCCAAGATTTTACTTATATTTTTGCCTACTACATGAGAAGTATTTTCCTAATATGAAATCTAGGGAAAGTAAACCTGTAACAAGGCTTTATAAATAGGTGGTTCAGATGGTAAAGAATCCACCTGCAGTCCAGGAGACACGGGTTTGATCCCTGGGTCAGGAAGTTCCCCTGGAGAAAGGAATGGCTACCCAATCCAGTATTCTTGCCTGGAGAATTCCATGGACGGAGGAGCCTGGCAGGATACAGTCCATGCAGTCACAAAGAGTCAGATACGACTGAGCGACTAACATTTTCACTTTCAAGATATTCATGCTCCGTTACACAGTATGTGTTAAATATATTTTATTACAAGCTTTAATAATTCTAAGGATAAAGTATGCCTTCTCGTTTTCCTTAAATACTTACAGTAGTTTGTAATTTTCTTTGGCTCACCTCTCCCATTCATCGTCCAGAGTCCTACAGGACTCATATACAGGACTTTATACCCAGTTAAACTGAAATTTCAGATAAATAATGAATTCTCTTTTAGTGTAAATTTGCCCCAAATGTTGTCTGAAGCATACTTATATTAAAAATGTATTTGGAGCAGTGATGCACTGAGCCCCTACAGCTAGATGTTTTCCTACTGTCCTAGGCAGTGGTGGGAAATCCCTCTTGGATCCTACGTCCATAGCTCTTATGCTATCAACTTTTAGACTTTGAGTACTTTTTTTTCCAGAATGGGTCCAGGAACTGGTCTGAGTCGGACTGGGTCTGACTTAGAAACCAGACTGGGGTCTGGTCAAACTAGGTCTGGGGTCAGACTGGGTTCTACTTAAGCTGGAGTGGATCCAGTGTGAGGCCTCTGGTGAATAAAATGGTCTAAGGCTGGAGATAAGCAAGTTAGCCTTACCAAAGATAGTCTTGAATTACAGTGGTCACAGTGGAGAAATTTTAACTTGTATAAGCTTATCCATTGATTAAATACCCTACAGAAGTGGTCTCAGCCAAGTACTCACCACTTTAAACTATCTTTTGATATCTTCATCAACCAGGTGAATTATGAACTGACTAATTTTATGAACTGCCAGAAGGCCTTGTTGATAAAGCTTCCATAGATGATCTGCCCCCAATGTTAACTTTTTCCATTTCCAATGCACAAGATTTTACTTGTATTTTTGCCTACAAAGGCAGAGAGTAGAGGAAAAATTATTTTTCCTCCTCTTTAGTTTCTGGTGACCAGGATAAGACTCTATGGGATGCCCCACTCAATGCTGTTCAGCTTCTTAAATCTCTTTTCTATCTGCTAGATTGTATGCTGGCCTGATTCGAATCATTTTTTGCTCAAATAAACTTAAAAGTTGTAATATGCTTTGGTTTATCTTCTAAAGCCACACAATGTAAAACTCTTCAGCAAAAAAAAAAAAAAAAAACTACTGAGAATGTATTACAAAATGGATAAATCGCCAAAATACCAAGGCAAGTAAAGGGCAAATACAAGCGACTTCAGTATTTCAATATTTATGTAAAATGTTCAGTAAAAGTGAATCTATAAAACAGGGAAAACAATGAGTGTTTGCCCAGAATGATGGAAGAAGATGAGAAGTTCTTGCAAAGGGGCACAATAAAGCTTTAAGAACCATGGAAATTTTTAAAACTGGATTATGGTAAAGGCTGCACAACTCTGTAAATTTAGTAAAATTCATTGAATTGGACAGTTAAAATGGTTGAATTTTATAGTATGTAAATTATACTTCAATAAGGCTTCCCTGGTGGCTCACTGGTAAAGAATCCACCTGCCAATGCAGGAGACATGGGTTCAGTCTCTGATATGGCAAGAACCCTTGGAGAAGGAAATGGCAACCCACAGTATTCTTGCCTGGAGAACCCCATGGACAGAGGAGCTTGGTGGGCTACAGTCCATGGGGTCACAAAAGAGTCAGACACCACTTACCAGCTGAACAACAACAACAAAATCATGTTTCAATAAATCTGTAAAAAATACTAGAAACAAATCTCACTAATAGATATGTATTCAAACTTCTAAATAAAACATAAGGAAATGAAATCCAGCAGTGATAAAAATGGTAATAAATAACCAACATCCAACATAAACATCCAACATATCAACAGAAACCGAGTAAAGCGTTAACATTATGTAATCACATAAATAGACACTGAAAAACTATTTGATAAAGTTCATCAGTCATTCCAAACTTAAAATAAAAATCTAATTAATATTTGAATTAAACAATTTAAATATGATAGACTTTACCAAAATTATGACAGACTATAGTCAGCACTCCAACTGTGGGGACAAAACAAAGCTATCGTCATTAAAATTAAGAACAAAACAGCCATGGTTGTAGCTGTCATAACAATTCCACATTTATTAGAGGCTGTAATTCAGACCAAAAAATTACATTATATTATTAATATTTAAATATTGAAAAATAGTGATAAAATGTCTTTGAGGTGTGACTGTGATTTTAAAAAACAAAAAATTCCAATGAAAATGGCATTAAAATTAATAAGAGAATTTGTAAAATCTGATTATAAAACAAATACAGAAAAGTTTATTACTTCTCTGCTAGCAGGAAACAGTAAGATGTAGAAATATGAAAAAACATCTTCATAGTATTGAAAGTATAAAATATATAGGGATAACTTTAACAAAAACACATGCAATCTTTCTAACCTTTTATAACCTGAGAGACATAATTTTTTTTTTTTACCTCACTGCTCAGCTTGTAGGATTTTAGTTCCCCAACCAGGGATTGAATCCAGGCCCTTGGCGGTGAAAATGAGGAGTCCTAACCACTGGACCACAGGAATTCCCCATAAAATCATACTTTTAAATAAAAGCCTTGAGAAATCTACTGATATTATTTCTTCAGAAATTAATTCATAAATGTAATGCAATTACATTCAGATTCCCAATTTTCTTTCATTTTAAGCTGATAGAAAATAATCTTAAAGGTTATAAGAAAAAAATAAAAGTCTGAATAGCTAAAACAATTTTGGAAAAAAACAGTAGAAAGACTCTAGTCTTACTCAATATTAAATTAAACATTATTATGATACAATAATTATTAACAAAACATACTGATATTTGTGTAGACAAATAGATCAATAAAATACAGCAGCATAAAAAATTCCAAAAATACAAAGGAACTTAAGTAGCAAATGTGGTAGTTGACTTTAGCAGGCCACACAAGTAATCTGTTTAGTAAATGATAAAGCAGAAGGCTTTTGTACCCTATACACATTTCAAGATGATAAAGTATTTTAAGGTTAAATAATACAATAAATTTATATGATGAAAATAGCAGAGAATATTCATATATTTTGGTGTGGGAAACAATTTCCCTAGAAATTTAGGAAATTTTGAAACAATATAAAATTGATTACATAACAGATTAATTTAAATTTTGTCCAAAGATAAAAAAGCAGATAATAGACTGGGAGGAAAAAATGCAATACAATTGCATCAAAAGATTATCATCTCTAATTTCCAGAAAGTATAAACAAAAATGGAAGAGATAATAGCTAAATTCTTAAAAAAAAAAAAAAAAAAGGAAATGGAAATATCAATTGAAATTGCTGGTTAATCTATTTCTTCTAATTCATTTGCTCTCGTATCAAGATCATTTTAAGACTTATAAGTCTTCCAAGCAGCCTGTAGCCTAACAATAAATATTTTGGGCCAAGTTGTTTTCTAGGAACTTGAGAGTCAGCTGCGTCTAGTTCAAGCTGAGCAAGTAAAGACTGGATAGGACCACTGACCCTTCAGCTGGCCATGAACTGTGTGTGTGTGTGTGTGTGTGTTAAGTCACTTCAGTCGCCTCCGACTCTGTGACCCTTTGGATTGTGTCCCACCCGCTGGGCGCCTCTGTTCATGGGATTCAAATGGCTGATATTTTGTGCTGTGGAATTCTCTTTGTGAGGAGCTGCCATGTACTGTAGGA
This sequence comes from Moschus berezovskii, assembly GCF_049115385.1. Taxonomy (NCBI): domain Eukaryota; kingdom Metazoa; phylum Chordata; class Mammalia; order Artiodactyla; family Moschidae; genus Moschus; species Moschus berezovskii. Next base: position 62,058,564 of record NC_142477.1, read on the forward strand.
CACTTAGAATCATCCTTGGCCTCTACTCACTACCTGTCAGTAGCAACGTCCAAGTTGTGACAATTAAAAATATCTCTAGACCTATCCTCTGAGGTTAAAGCTGATCATGGTTGAAAACCATTAAGCAAAACTTGGGGATTAAATATTTGCCTTTTTTGTGTGTTATATAAAGCACTTTGGACACTGAGTTAGGGACCAGCTGGTCAATGAACTTATGGTTGTAGAAACCACCTGTTTTTATATTGTTAAAATGATGATTGCCTTATTTGGAACAAATGCAATAGGGTATAAGTTAGCTATATTGTCAGCTTTCTATACCCTTTTGTAGCTTCTGCAGATTAGCCTACAAGTTATTCCACGGAGAAGCTGTGTAGGTGAGCAGTAAGGGCACAGGCTGGAGTGAGGTGCTGTGGCCTCTATGCACAGTACCTCTACTGCTCCACAAAGCTTTTCTCTTCTTTGAGCCTCAGTTTTATGGTTTGCCAGTGTCGATAATAAAGCCAGATGATCTCCAAGGTCCTTCCTTGATTTAATAACTAACAATTTTCTTTTCAAATACTCAGTTACTCCTATGGCAAATTAATTCTTTCTGAGCATATTATAGTTTGTGACAATGAGATTCCTTATTCAACTGTAACCCAGCAGTAAGTGCTACCCCCTCCGGGTTTATTCCTGGATTTTTTTTTATATCCTTTTCACATATAAATCTTAAATATTAGTTGTCAGAGCCTGATTGTCAGTCCTGGAGAAGTCTCAAAGAAATTAGGAAAATTTTCCAGTTGGGCTACAGTTGGCCTAATGCAATGAAGAAATCCTTCCCCAAACCAGGTTTTTGCTTGTGCCTCACAAATTGTATCCAAGAAGACCTCAACTTTGTAAAACAAAAACAAAAAAAACCCAGTATGTTGCCCTCCCCTTGCAATATCCAGTTCGGGATATTCTGGTTTGTCTTATTTCCCCCACCACAAAGATGTAAAAAGAGGACAGACAGCAGAGGCCAGCATTGCAAGGATTCTGTCACCAGGCCCGAGTTCCACTGGCTGGAGATTTCATTAAAAGACACACACACACACAAAACAAAACTTAGTTTTGAGGCAGAAAAATACATTGTAAAAACAGCATAATTATGTGAAGGGTGACTCCCAGAACCAGGCAGTGGGGAGGTCTCATCAGTAGCCCAGGTTTCTGCTGAGCACAGGTTTCTGGTGGCAGCATGGCAGGGCGTCAAGTTTGAAGATGCGCAGCTGTGCTCATGTGTGAGTCAGGAAGAAAGGCCATCACAGAGAATGAGGTTGGACAGACTAGGACACTTGTTACCAAAGAGCATCTCAAACGTAAAATGCCCCAAGCCCAGCTGACCAGGCACCTCCTCTGTGCTACTCCCTCTGTGTGCCTTCACCTAGCAAGTGACATCACTGTTCGCCCCCTGCCCAAGCCGGAAAGCTGCATGAATTCCTTGATTCCCTTGCTTTTTTTTTCTCACTCTGGCTCACTTGTATCCTTCCTCCCAGTTTATACCTAGTCCAGGCCGTCACTGTCACCTGCCTGGGCTGCTTCTATCATCTCACAACAAGTGTCCTAACCAAGTGTCTTTCCCTCTGCAATCCTGACTCTTGGCTTAACTCACAGTGGTTTTCCCTGAACTCCAAGATGAGCATGATATTCTCATGCCTGAAATACTGTGGTGGCTTCTCGTTGCCCTCAGGCCCCTCCCCATGGTTTTTAAAGCTCATCTCAACCTGGCCTTGCTCCTGCCTCTGACGTCGCCTCTTACCACTTTCTACCTAGTACTCTGTGCTCCAGCCACGCAGTAACAATTTCATCCATGAAATAGCGCTCCTGCGTACCTCCAGGCCATTTCCTATAAGGCTCCTCTGGGTCACCTTCGGATCGTGAAGAGTAGTGTATCTTAATTACGCCTGCGCAAAAGGAAGGTTATCGCACCTTTTCCCAATCACCTGTTGCCACTCTCCCCACACCTCAGACCCCTCTGTTATTTTATTCCTTATCCCATAAATACCTCAATCCCCTGCTTTGGGGGAGGGGGTCTTGAGATTTGTTCTTTCACGTCAGCTTGGCCGCCTTCTGATAAACTCCTTGCTGAAAGATTCGTCTCATCATTTTTGAAAAGGAGCAGTACTCTCTAGTCTCGCTTCTCGTGTCCTCAGTCTTCCATTTGTTTGTGGGAAATTTTTAGCCAAAGATTAAAATTAATCAGAGAAGTGAGAAAATGCAGAAGCAAAAGGAAACAGTCCAAAGAGACTAAATAATAATAGTTTAGCTACTAAGCATAGTCAAGGACCTTTAGTTCCTCCTCAAGGACTATAGATAATTTTCTGAGCCATGTCCTGTGAGTTGTTTTATAGATAACTAAAACCCCAGGTGGAAAAGTTAACTACATGATGACCTGACTGTAGCCATGATGTAAGCTAGCACAAGTCTAAGAATTGGCCTCAAAGAAATAAAAACAACCATCACTGGAAGTGAAGATTAACTGTACCTAAAACAATCAAGATGACCCTGGTCAGACCACCTGTGACCAACTTCAAGATGACTCTAAGAGCTGACTGTGCTGTTTCTGCATGTAGCCCCCTCCCTCTGTCTGTAAAAGCTCTGTCTTCTAATTGTCAGGAGTTAGAACTGGACATGGAACAACAGACTGGTTCCAAATAGGAAAAGGAGTACGTCAAGGCTGTATATTGTCACCCTGCTTATTTAACTTATATGCAGAGTACATCATGAGGAACACTGGGATGGAAAAAGCACAAGCTGGAATCAAGATTGCTGGGAGAAATATCAATAACCTCAGATATGCAGATGACACCACCCTTACGGCAGAGAGTAAAGAGGACCTAAAAAGCCTCTTGATGAAAGTGAAAGAGGAGAATGAAAAAGTTGGCTTGAAGCTCAACATTCAGAAAACTAAGATCATGGCATCTGGTCCCATCACTTCGTGGCAAATAGATGGGAAAACAGTGGAAACAGTGTCAGACTTTATTTTTTTGGGCTCCAAAATCACTGTGGATGCTGATTGCAGCCATGAAATTAAAAGATGCTTACTCCTTGGAAGGAAAGTTATGACCAACCTAGATAGTATATTAAAAAGCAGAGACATTACTTTGCCAACTCCGTCTAGTCAAGGCTATGGTTTTTCCCGTGGTCATGTATGGATGTGAGAGTTGGACTGTGAAGAAAGCTGATCGCCGAAGAATGGATGCTTTTGAACTGTGGTGTTGGAGAAGACTCTTGAGAGTCCCTTGGACTGCAAGGAGATCCAACCAGTCCATTCTAAAGGAGATCAGTCCTGGGTGTTCATTGGAGGGACTGATGCTGAAGCTGAAAATCCAGTACTTTGGCCACCTCATGTGAAGAGTTGACTCACTGGAAAAGACTCTGATGCTGGGAAAGGTTGGGGGTGGGAGGAGAAGGGGACGACAGAGAATGAGATGGCTGGATGGCATTACCGACTCGATGGACATGAGTTTGAGTGAACTCCGAGAGTTGGTGATGGACAGGGAGACCTGGCGGGCTGTGATTCATGGGGTCGCAAAGAGTCGGACACGACTGAGCAACTGAACTGAACTGAAGGGGGATGAGGGGCGAGGGTGAGGCGGGTGGGAGGAGTTGGCTCCTCCTCCTTCTCCACTGCCGGCATCCAGTATAAAGCAAACTTCCCTTTTAGCCAACCTGGCTTCTTTAATGGCTTTGAGTGGCAAGCAGCTGGACCACAATTTCAGTTACATTTTGGCTTGCTGTGCTTTGGGCAAAACAAACCTTGTTTGGTAACACAATGAATACGTGAAAACTCGCTCAGTATCACAAATAGTCAGGGAGACATAAATTACAATGCATCTGATGAACAAAAACATACAGAATGATAATACTCAGTGTGGGACATTAGATGAAGAAATAAGTCCTGCTGCTGCTACTGCTGCTAATTCGCTTCAGTCGTGCCGACTCTGTGCAACCCCATAGACGGCAGCCCACCAGGCTACCCCATCCCTGGGATTCAAGTAGAACTAGGAATTACTGCATTGTTTTTAGAAATAATCTGATGGTATCTATATTGAAATTTAAAATGTATACTATTTGGCTGGCAAGCTGACTTAGGGTGTTTACCTTTAGAGATAGATAGTACAAGAATTGTTAGACAGTAGACTTGATTTTAACTGTAGGGTTAGGCTGTTTGTAAGTAAGTGAAGTTCAATTGCACATACAAAAATATACTCAAATAATATCATAAACTTCTCACAAAAGTAGTTAACAGAATTTGGTACAGTGAGATGTTCACAAAAAATAGTATGGGAGAAACTGAACCCAACTAAGACATTAACAGATTTCCTGCCAATAGCTGTATTTTCACCTTTGTTTTGAGGCATATGCTCATTGAATACAGTGGCAAGTGAAATGATCCACATTGTTTAAACTGTTTCTCTCCACTTTAACACAGAGATCAAAGTTAACATCACCAATAGTAGGGAAAAAATTGCTAAGGTAGTTTGCCTCTCAGGTAATGTGCTCAATAGGATATAACATTATTTATGCAGTGCTCTAGCCAAAAATACATAACCTGAATCAAATCATAAGAAAAACATCATCATGAGAGAAATCCTTGGGTAATATCCTACAAAATAATAAGCCTTTCTCTTCCAAATGTTGGTGTAATAAAAGATAAAAAGATGATGAAGCAATATTTCAGAATAAAGGAAACTAAAGGAATATGACAAGGAAACTGAAAAGCTATGATAACTAGATGTATTTCATAGTCTGAGATTGGACCTTAGTGTTTTTAAATTGCTATAAATAATTTGCAAATAATGAAATTTGAATAACAGTTATATTAAATACTTATATTAATGTTTAATTTTCTGCATTTGACAAGAAAGGCTAATGAGCATTTATTCTTAGGAGAAAGGATGAACTATTTAGGAGTGAAAGAAATACATGCTGAAGAGTTTAGGAGTGTGCCACTTACTCTCAAATAGTTTTAAAAACCTATCTTTTTAAAACACGCACATGTGTGGGTGCTTAATTACATCCAACTCTTTGCGACCCTTTTGACTGTAGCTTGCAGGCTCCTCAGTCCATGGGATTCTCCAGGGAAGAATACTGGAGTGGTTTGCAATACCTTCCTCCAGGCGATCTTCCTGACCCAGGCTCCAACCTGCATCCCCTGTGTGCAATGCATTGCAGGTGGATTCTTTACCTGCTGAGCCATCAGGGAAGCCCATAAGCATAAACACATAGGAAGTGAAAAAGTGAAAGTGTCAGTCGCTCAGTCCTGTCTATTTCTGACCCATGAACTATAGGCTTCCAGGCTCCTCCATCCATGGAATTTTCCAGGCAAGAATCCTGGAGTGTGTAGCCATTCCCTTCTTCAGGGGATCTTCCTAACCCAGGGATCAAACCTGAGTCTCCTGCATGCAGGCATGTATATATATACTAAAAAACTAGTAAATCTAGAAAAAGCTATATAATTCATCATGTATATTTTGTATGTTGTTGTAGTTTAAAATGTTATAAAAATTTAGAAAAAGAACTAATCCTTCATGTACAAAGTGGGTGTACTCTTATTTTTGTTCAGTCACTAAGTCATGTCCAACTTGGTTTTGACCCCGTGGACTGCAGTACGCCATGCATCCTGTCCCTCACTATCTCCCGAGAATGCCCAAGTGCATGTCCATTGAGTCAGTGTATATTAGCGTTCTCCAAAATGACAGAACTAAATGGAGAGAGAGACTGATTTTTAACAATTTGCTCATGCAATTGTGAGGCCTGGCAAGTGTGAAATTTGTTGAGCAGACTGGCAGGCTGGAAACACAAGGAAGAGTTGATGTTGCCAACTTGAGCCTGAAATATGCAGGCTGGAAACTCAGGCAGGGTTTCTATGTTTCAGTCTGGAGCCAGAATTCCTTCTTTAGGAAACCTCAATCTTCGCTCTTAGGATTTTGAACTGATTGGATGAAGCCCTCCCACATTATAGAGAGCAAACCACCTTATTCAAACCCTGATGATTTAAATGCTAACCATTCCTAAAAAATACCTAACAGCAGCATCTAGATTCAAATTTGACTCAAAAACTGGGCACCATACCCCAGTCAAGTTAACATATAAAATTAGCTATCACAGAGGTCTAAGCATACAGAATAAGATATATTTAAGAAAATGATTGAGCATTTAGCAAAAATTCAACATATCTGCATTACTGAATTTGTCTCTCTTCTCTGTTCTAGCACACATATTTATACACACATGCACATACCACACACACACAAAGAAGCAAGATAAAAGTGAATCTACCAGGCAGCTATGCTGGTTGCAGGAAGTTCAAATTATCAAGGAGTGGTAACAGGGCTGTCCACAGCCATATTCAATATCCAGTGTCATCTAGGACAAACTCCCTGGACCAGTAGCTGGACTGGTCCAGCAAAGTGACATAGGGCATTTTTCCTGACAGAGTCCTAACCTTCAAGTGAATATCTCTAGCTCTCCCAGAGATGTTGTGTATCATTCTATATCCTCCTAATTTTTTTACTCAGTTCTTGACTCTGCAAAAGTCACTTTCTGTTATTTGTAACTAAGAACATCAACTGATACTGAATATGCTATCAGGAGACAGTGCTAATATTGACTTGGGCTGAATGAGGAAAATAAGGCTGAGAGCTGTGAGGACTCACCACTATCGGATGGGAATTCTGTAAACTTTGCTATGTGGTTTCAAAATGCTTACAAAGGCTGTAAAGCCAAGAAACAACATAGGATGACCTTTAGGACTCTGCATGAAGTTAGAGACGTCTTACTGTCTACACAGTGATGCTTCAACTAAAGAAAGTAGCCAGCTGAGGCTGAAGGTGACACCAAGAGTTGAGGGGAAGAATGCTGAATTCCTTCTTGATTTTAAATTGTGTGCTCAGTTTCCATCTTCACCATCTGGAACATTCCCCTCCCCCCTACCACCCACCTTTTTGGCAAAAGCATTAAGCAGCAACAGTAACCACTATTTTTGGTATTTAAGCAGAGCACAATAATTTCAAATTAGATCTGCTGTTGGTTTAAGAGGAAGAAAGCCACTATTCTCTGAAATTAGATTATCTAGTTCCAGAAACAGGACTGACTACTTTACCCTTCAAATGAAAGTAAAAGCCCAAACACGAACTTTTCAGGTGAATCCGTTTAAGAAAGCAGAAACTTTCTCCTCCCTAAGAATGAGACAGGTAATATTTGCATTTAGTTTCTGTTTTAATGGCTGAGGTTTGTTGGATACTGAATATTAGTATAGCAGGAAAAAATGAGGAAGTAAGATGTACTGGCTAGAGCAATCTGTGTATAGACGGTAATAGCCTCAGCCGGTGCCTGGCCAATTATCCATTATTTAAGAAGTTGATCTAAAAGTGCTTTGTTCTTTCTAAATACTTCCATCATAAAGCAATTCATTTCATATTGCAAATGAGAAGCATTTTAATGTGCCAGGAGAGTGCTTCTTCTCTGTAAAGGAAAAGACCTTTACTAACCCTTGGCAGGAAATGACCAGGTTATGGAGCAAAAGAGTCAGGAAAGAAAGAACGTACCTCACATGCAATCAGTCACCAATTATAGTTTATCAGCAGGGGAATGGATGTGAAATGAGGTTCTTTTGATTGGTGTTTCTGTGTTAAACCAATGAGACTGTACTCCTCTGAATGATTAAATAAAATCCCTGCTATGTCATTCCCTTGCAACAGTTTGGCCACTTGCCAATATGATCCTTAGAGGATTCTTTTTTTAAAGCTTTTTATTTTTTTTTTCCAAATGAACCAAATTTCTTTCTCTGTATTGTCAATCAAAGCTGGGTTTAGATTCTATCATACTAACATTATTTCTGTATTTGTAAAACTTATTTTCCTAAATGGGACCTTTTTTCCCAACATCTGATGAACTCATCACTGGGGAAAATGTAAATTCATCTTGAGATGGCTGAAAGTAAGAGCTAGAACACAATATCATACTTTCAAATGTACACTGAAAATGAAATAAAGTTAGATACCTTTTTTAAAAAAAATAGACTTGATTTATTGAAGTAAGAAAATTTAGTTTTCTCTAAATCTTAGATCTAGCCAAGCAAGACAGATACTAACAACAATTTTTATTTGATGACACAATTTTCCGTAAAGCCTAACCTTCGATTAATAACAAACCTTACTAAAAGGGTTGTATAGGCTGACCTGCAACACAGAAAAGGCTGTTACTCAGTAGAAAGAGAAATATAGCCCTCTACCCAAAATTTTCATCCCTCTAGTTGCAGTAATAGTGGGAAAGAGATTTCTCACACCTTTGTCCTAAAGATAGATCTATGTTTGGCAGTAAGCCTCCATTAGTGCTCTTTCAGAAAACAAAGTCAGAGTAGCAAAATACCTACTATACAGTAAGGTGATTCCAAATAAGCTTTTGGCTGAAACATAGATCACTTATTGTTTTAACAGTTAGAGATATGTTTCAATAGGTTTTCAGATATGTATAATATTAAAAATAAATATAATTAGCACATGGTCATATAAATTTGTTGTTGTTGTGCACTCCCTAAATTGTGTCTGACTTTTTGAGACTCCATGGACTACAACACACCAGGCTCCTCTATCCTCCACTATCTCCCGGAGTTTGCTCAAATTCATGACCATTGATTCTGTGATGCTATCTAATCATCTTACCATCTCATCCTCTGCCACCCCTTCTCCTTTTGCCCTCAATCTTTCCCAGCATCAGGGTCTTTTCCAGTGAGTTGGCTCTTCACATCAGGTGGCCAAAGTACTGGAGCTTCAGCTTCAATATCAGTCCTTCCAATGAAATTCAGGGTTGATTTCCTTTAGGACTGACTGGTTTGATTTCCATGGGGTCTAAAGGACTCTCAAGAGTCTCCTCAAGCACCACAATTCAAAAGCATCAATTTTGGGGTGCTTTTTATGGTCCAACTCTCACATCTATACATGACTACTGGATAAACCATAGCTTTGACTATACAGACCTTTGTCAGCAAACTGATGTCTCTGCTTTTTAATAAGCTGTCTAGGTTTGTCACAGCTTTTCTTCCCAGAAGCAAGTGTCTTTTAATTTCATGGCCATAACCACTGTCTGCAGTGATTTTGTAGCCCAAGAAAAAAATCTGTCACTGCTTCTCCTTGTTCCCCTTCCATTTGCCATGAAGGGATGGGACCTTGATCTTAGTTTTTAGAATGTTGAGTTTCAAGCCAGCTTTTTCACTCTACTCTTTCGCCCTCATCAAGAGGCTCTTTACTTTCTGCCATTACCATGGTATCATCAGCATATCTAAGATTGTTGATATTTCTCCCAGCAATATTGATTCCAGCTTGTGCTTCATCCAACCTGGCATTTTACATGATGTACTCTGCATGGAAATTAAATAAGCAGGGTGACAATATACCACCTTGACATATTCCTTTCCCAGTTTGGAACCAGTTAGTTGTCCCATGTCCAGGTCTAACTGCTGCTTCTTAGCCTGCATACAGGTTTATCAAGAGACAGGTAAAGTGGTCTGGTACTTCCTCTCTTTTAGAATTTTCCAGATTGTTGTGATCCACACAGTCAAGGGCTTTAATGTAGTCAATAAAGCAGAAGTAGATGTTTTTCTGGAACTCCCTTGATTTTTCAATGATCCAACAAATGTATGTAATTTGATCTCTGGTTCCTCTGCCTCTTTAAAACCCAGATTGTACATCTGGAAATTCTTGGTTCATGTACTGCTGAAGCCTAGCTTGAAGGATTTTGAGCACAACCTTGCTAGCATGTGAAATGAGTGCAATTGTGCGGTAGTTTGAACATTCTTTGGCATTGCCCTTCTTTGGAATTGGAATGAAAACTTATCTTTTCCAGTCCTGTGGCCACTGCTGAGTTTTCCAAATTTGTTGTCATATTGAATGCTGCACTTTAACAGCATAACAGCATCATCTTTTAGGATTTGACATAAGCTCAGCTGGAATTACATCACCTCCACTCATGTTTTTGTTTGTTTGTTTTTTATTTATAAAATTTAATAAATGGTACAAAGCACAATGCCATAAATATCAACAGTTAAAATATCACCAAATGAAAAAAATACTATAGAATACACAGTTGCAAAAAGCTACATTAAGTTATTTTACAACTGCCTCAAGCTGTAAAAAGAAAAAAAAAAAAAAACATGTTTTTGTAGTAATAATTCCCAAGGCCTACTTGACTTCACACTCCAGAATATCCGGCTCTAGGTGAGTGACATCATGTTTACCTAGGTCATTAAGACTTTTTTTTGTATAGTTCTTCTGTGTATTCTTACCTCCTCTTCTTAATCTCTTCTGCTTCTATTAGGTCCTTAAGTCCCTTATTGCAAAATTCAGGCTTAATTTGAAGAAAATAGGGAAAACTATTAGGCCATTCAGGTCTGACCTAAATCAAATCCCTTGTGATTGTATAGTGGAGGTGACAAATAGATTTAAGGGACTAGATCTAGTAGCAGAGTGCCTGAAGAACTGTGGACAGAGTTTTTCTAACATTGTACAGGAGGCAATGACCAAAACCATCCCAAAGAAGAAGAAATGCAAGAAGGCAAAGTGGTTGTTTGATGAGGTTTTACAAACAGCTAAGGAAAGGAGAGAAATAGAGGCAAGGAAGAAAGGGAAAGATACACCCAACTAAATGCAGAATTCTGGTGACCAGCAAGGAGACATAAGAAAGCCTTCTTAAATGAACAATGCAAAGTAATAGAGGAAAACCATAGAGTGGGAAGGACTAGAAATCTCTTCAAGAAAACTGGAGATATCAAGGGGACATTTTGGGCTTCCTAGGTGGTGCCAGTGATGAAGAACCCACCTGCCAATGCAGGAGACGAGGGTTTGATCCATGGGTCAGGAAGATCCCCTGGAGGAGGGCATGGCAATTCACTCCAGTATTCTTGCCTGGAGAGGAGCCTGACAGGCTACAGTCCATTAAGTCACAAAGAGTCAGACATGACTAAGTGAATAGACGACAACAACAATGCAACTTGCAGTACAAAAAAGATCAGTGGGACCTGGGAAGGGAGTGGAGGGGAGCAGACCTGGAGGAAGAGAGAAAAGGTAAAGGGGCATGAGCAAACCATTGGTTTTTACTCTCTTGTTCTTGGTGACAACTTTATGTGTGGATATGTACATCAAACATTAAATTTTACACTTTAAGCATGTATTATTCATTGTATGTCAATTAGACCCCAATAAAACTGCTTTTTAAAATACTTAACAAAAAGTTCCAATACTAAGGTCATGCTTCAGACCAATTAATTAACATCTCTGGGGGTGAGACCCATTCAAGAATTAATGGATTTTTAAAGCTCCCCCAGTGATCCCAGTGCATGGCCAAGGCTGAGAAACACTATTATACAGAAAATTTCCAGGGAATAATAAAGGAAGAATGTGATCAGCTGTGCACAATGCACTAAAAATTATAAATAATACGGATTAAGAAGAATCTACAGGATCTGAATAGGAAGAAGTTCATGTGCAGCGTAGAAAGAAGAGAGACAGATCAAAAAAGGCCCCAAGTCACCTTGCAATCTATAACATTAGCTCTTCTGGGTTCAACTAATCCTTTATTCTGAGAATCACACAGAAAACCTCCAGGCAAGACTCTACAGGGGAGGATTCTATTGACTCTGTGACATGGTGATAGATGACTTAGGTTTTATAACAAATTTGTGAAGAGGGAAAACATACACATATATATATACTTTGTTTCTATTTTAAGTTGCCGTGGTGAACTCTTGAGGAGAAAGAAAAATCATAGTTTAAGACTAAAGCAGTTCCTTCAGAACATAATACAAATGCCATAGCATTTATTAATAGTTTTCAATTTAAAAAATTCCTGTACACCTGTGGCTGATTCACGTCAATGTGTGGCAAAACCACCACAATATTGTAAAGTAGCCTCCAATTAAAATAAAATAATTAATTTTTAAAATATCAAGGCAGAAAGCAAATGTTTTTATTTCCCTTCTTTTACGCTACAAGTCAATCACATATATATAGAAGTCAATACAAAACACAGGTACCTTCTATTTTAAAACCTTCTGTTTCAAAGAAGCATAAATGCTCTTTAGACATCCCAGGAGGTTACCAGAGAGTTTTTACCTCTGGTCTATGTACTTCAGAAAATTTCAGATAACTTTATATCACATGAATGTGTAAATTTTGGAACAAAAAGAGACCAAAGCTTTCATCCATAGACAAAGGGATTGCTGACCTAAAGGGTAAAGCCTAATTACCTCAAAGCAAGCATATCGTAAACATATTTTTCCATGGGGTCACAAAGAGTCAAATATGACTTAGAGACTCAACAACAAAAACATTTTTATATAAAAGACTATATTCTCCAGTAGGTAAATTATTTCCCTAGAATGTGGAGAGTAGGGTCTTAGACAATAACTCTGTAACAAACTTACTGCTATGTTAACCAAACCCAAAGGTCTTATTTTGTGAGAGTTCCATTTAATGTATTGATAAATCTTTCAGGGCTTCCCTTGTGGCTCAGCTGGTTAAAAATCCGCCTGCAATGTGGGAGACCTGGGTTCGACCCCTAGGTTGGGAAGATTCCCGTGGAGAGGGAAAGGCTAACCACTGGTATTCTGGCCTGGAGAATTCCATGGACTGTATAGTCCATGGGGTTGCAAAGAGTCGGAGACAACTGAGCAACTTTCACTTTCGGGCTTCCCTTGTGGCTCAGCTGGTAAAGAATCCACCTTCAATGCCAGAGACCTGCGTTTGATCCCTGAGTTGGGAAGATACCCTGGAGAAGGGAACGGCTGCTCACTCCAGTATTCTGGCCTAGAGAATTCCATGGACTGCCTAGTCCATGGGGTTGCAAAGAGTCGGACATGACTGAGTGACTTCCACTTACTAAATCTCTCTACCTCGATGGAAAGGCATATTTGAAGGATAATGATAGATCATCAGCTATTCTTACTGAGTATCTCCTATGCATTGTCCTCTGCTTGAGTACTTGGATGAAAAGTCAGGAATCACACTATTCAAACTTTTCTGAGCAATTTTAAGGGAGTATGTGTTTATAAAAGACTCTCAGCCATTTTTCCCATGCTGCTAATTCCTCCCTCAAGGAAATGGAAAACATATTTCAATGAGGATGGTAGAACCTGGTTAGAAAGTGGGTTGTTCTGATTCCACAAAGGTCAGGTGGGTCAGAGGCAAGCATATAAATAAGAAAAATATGAGTGCTAGAAAGGACGAGGGAGACAGTCAGCTAGTGAGGAAACAAACCTCAAGAGCTTAGGAAAACAGTTGAAAAAGCTAATCCAGGTTTTGAAGGAAAATATAAAAATTCTATGCTTTCAGAAAGACCATGACTTTTATGCATAAAATTCATAGGAGGAGAAGTTTACAAAATGTTTTTTATCCCCAAGCAATACAGATTCTTTCCACATAAGAGACCTCCTAGTTCTCAGAGTCAAGCTTAATTGATTGTTACAGTCACAAGAGCCTCTGTAGCAAATAAATCTTTCTACATCAATACTATTATTTCCTTGTAAATGTCCTCTCTCTCATCCTCAAATTTCTCTGAATGGTAAAATAATCAAAATGGTTATCTCAATGTAGGTATGTTTCTTCTATGTTAGTTCCCGTGTAACAAGTATTAAGGCAATTTATGCTTTTCAGTGACAAAATCTGCTCCAGTATTAAGACTATCTTTTGTTGTTGTTGTTTAGTCACTAAGTCATGTTCAACTCTTTTATGATCTCATGGACTATAGCCTGCCAGGCTCCTCTATCCATGGGATTCTCCAGGCAAGAATACTGGAGTGGGTTGCCATGCCCTCCTTCAGGGGATCTTCCTGACCCTGGGATAGAACCTGAGTTTTCTGCATTGGCAGGCAGATTCTTTACCACTGAACCACCAGAAAAGCCCCAACACTCTTTACTCTCATAATATTTTGGTTCTTTTCTCAACTCCCTGGAAGACACCATATTTTTTTAAAAACTTTATTGAAGTGTTCTACAGTGAATAATTGAGATTCATAAGAGGTGAATGAGAATGGTATATTTCTAGGCTTGTGATTTATGATGGTGATATATCTAATAAAAGCAACTGATACTAGACAAACATTATAGTTCTTAAATGGTTACAATGATAAGTGTTCCAGACATAGATTTAAAGAATTGCTTTGATCTACAACTTTAAACGTTGCCTGGTAAATTACAAGGCAAAGATTAAATGACTTTACTCTGTGAGAATCACAGAGGCAATGCCTTTGGATTTAGATAAAAAGAAATTAATGGTGATCTTACAAAAACAGGACCAGAGTATGCCATTTAAAATAACTCATGATCTAGGCCAAGTTAAAATGTATTAAGAAAAATGTATCGGGCAAAGGAAAGTAAGATATCCATCTATTTCTCTTTTTTCATAACTCCTTCAGTCACTACAGATCATATGATAGATCACCTCTTCCAGAAACAGACATATCAAAATCTGTTGTTTATTTATTTTTTTCTCTTTTTTTAAAAAATTTTTTATTGGAAGCTAATTACTTTACAATATTATATTGGTTGGTTTTGCCATACATTGACATGAATCTGCCCCAGGTGTACATGTGTTCCCTTTCTTGAACCCCCCTCCCACCTCCCTCCTCCCCATATCCTCCCTCTGGGTCATCCCCGTGCACCAGCCCTGAGCATCCTGTATCATGCGTCGAAACTGGACTCGTGATTCATTTCACATATGATAATATACATGTTTCATTGCCATTCTCCCAAATCATCCCACCCTCACCCTCTCCCACAGAGTCCCAAAGACTGTTCTATACACCTGTCTCTTTTGCTGTCTTGTATACAGAGTTAAGGTTGCCATCTTTCTAAATTCCATATATATGCGTAATCTCCAAAATATACAAGCAGATCCTACAGATCAATTCCAGAAAAATAAACGACCCAATCAAAAAATGAGCCAAAGAACTAAACAGACATTCCTCCAAAGAAGACATACAGATGGCTAGCAAACACATGATAAAATGCTCAACATCCCTCATAATCAGAGAAATGCAAATCAAAACCACAATGAGATACCATTTCACTCCAGTCAGAATGGCTGCTATCCAAAAGTCTACGTGCAATAAATGCAGGAGAGGATGTGGAGAAAAGGGAATCCTCTTTCACTGTTGGTGGGAATGCAAACTAGTACAGCCACTATGGAGAACAGTGTGGAGATTCCTCAAAAAACTGGAAATAGAACTGCCATATGATCCAGCAGTCACACTCCTGGGCATACACACTGAGGAAACCAGAATTGAAAGAGACACATGTACTCCATTGTTCATTGCAGCACTGTTTATAATAGCGAGGACATGGAAGCAACCTAGATGTCCATCTGCAGATGAATGGATAAGAAAGCTGTGGTACATATACACAATGGAGTATTACTCAGCCATTAAAAAGAATACATTTGAATCAGTTCTAAAGAGGTGGATGAAACTGGAGCCTATTATACAGCGTGAAGTAAGCCAGAAAGCAAAACACCAAAATCTGTTGTTTAAAACAATGATCTGGGGAGGAATGGCCACGCGGTGGGCACTGCGGGTCCAGCTTCCCGCCATGGGCCGCTGGAGGGCCGCGCGCGGGCCAGGCGCCGAGGTAGGCGTTACTCTGCACCCTGCGGGCGGCTCCTTGGAGGCCTTCGCCTAGGAGGTGGGTGCCGCGCTGCGCGGCTTCTCAGAGCTTGCTGTCATTTTGCTGCCGAAATTCAAGTGGAGCAAGGGCTTTCTGGATTTGAACCGCCAGCCTCTGGACAAATACGCGGCCTGCAGCAGCCCAGAGGAGGTGCTGCAGGCAGAGCAGGAGTTCCTGGCCCACGCCAACGAGCACCCGGAAGAGGAGGAAACTGATCCCTTTGACGTGGACTCAGGACGAGAGTTTGCAAACCCCAACGGGCCCATGACTGACTCCCGGCTGCCCAGAGATGGTCTGACAGTGACACTGAAGGTGAGCCTGAGGAACTGGGCCTGACCCTGACGGTGGGGGAGACAGCAGCGGCAGCCCGGAAGAGGAGGAGACTACTGAGCAAGGGGCTGAAGCCAGGGTCCCGCAGATATCTGGAAAAGAATCAAGCAACGGCAGAGAGGCTGAGAGTTGCAGAGGTGTGTATCTTTGGAGGCGCAGTGACGAGGACATCTGGAGATGGCAGTGGAGCTTGTGGGAACACAAACGGGCCTGGAGGCCTCAGGCCATGCAGTTGCAAGCAGGACTGGACTCTGACCAGGTTCTTTCCCTGAGCTTCTTACCCAGCCTTGCTCTGGGTCCTGCCTCAGAGCCCTCACAGTAAAGCTGCAAGCCAACAACAACAAAAAAAGAAATAAAACAATGATCTGAGACAGTGGTTCTCAAAGTGTGGGCCCTGGAAAAGCAGCATGGGCATTATCATGACACCCATTTAAAATGCACATTCTCAGGTCCCACCCCACACTCCCTGAATCAGGAATTCTGAGGATAGGGCCCACCAATTAGTGCTTTAATAAGCCCTTCAGGTAATTCTGATGCTCCCTGTTTTGAGAATCACTTGACCACAAAGATCTAAGTCACTTTTATGTTTTTAGTTGATTAGCTTTCTGTTTAAGCCTAAAGGAGAGATCGTTCTTTAAGAAAAAAATAAACATGCTCATTTAATCGCCTACAGCAGAGGTACAGTGCCATTTCATTCAATTCATTCAGTAAATATTTTTGCATGTTCTAAGCACCGTGTGCTCAGTTGCTCAGTCATGTCTGACTCTTTGTGATCCCATGGACTGTAGCCTGCTAGGCTTCTCTATGTGATTTTTCAGGCAAGAATACTGGAGTGAGTTGCCATTTCCTTCTCCAGGGGATCTTCGCAACCCAGGGATTGAACCCATTTCTCCTGTGTCTCCTGCACTGGCAGGCGGATTCTTTACCACGGCACCACATGGTTTTTACCCCTACCAACTGATCTCAGCCACTGCCTATTTGGTCCATCCTCCACCTCCAGTCCAGCTAATCAGAATAATATATCTAAAATACAAATCTGATTGTTGCCTTATTTCTGCCTTCCCTACTATGTTCTTGTCTGCAGGACATTCTAAACTGTCTGGCATTCAAGGCCCTTAATTCACTAGCTCAGTCCTAACTTTCAGGGCTCTCTTTCCCCTTGCCTGGTCAGCTGCCTGTTTTTCCACCTCGGTCAACATCTTTGTTATTCCTGCTGCTGCTGCTAAGTCACTTCGGTCGTGTCCGACTCTGTGCGACCCCATAGACGGAAGCCCACCAGGCTCCCCCGTCCCTGGGATTCTCCAGGCAAGAACACTGGAGTGGGTTGCCATTTCCTTCTCCAATGCATGAACGGGAAAAGTGAAAGTGAAGTCGCTTAGTCGTGTCTGACTCTTAGCGACCCCATGGACTGCAGCCCACCAGGCTGCTCCGTCCATGGGATTTTCTTGGCAAGAGCACTGGAGTGGGCTGCCATTGCCTTTGTTATTCCTAGAGCCTCCCAAACTCTCTTAAGTGCCAATTGCTATGGCCATAAAAGGCATAAACCACTACAGTACTAACATATATATGCTGGTGAACTTGTGGTTCCACAGTTTCTCCCCTCCTCACAATTATCACCTGTATCTGCCCCCTTCCCTTTAGGAACTAAATTGGGTACACTAAACTGGTCAAGTGATTCATGGGGTCGCGGAGAGTCGGACACGACTGAGCGACTGAACTGAACTGAACTGAACTGAAACTGGGCCAAGGAGAAGGAAATAAACCTGCTCTAGTATTCTTGCCTGGAGAATGCCATGGACAGAGGAACCTGGTGGGCTAAAGTCCATGGGATCGCAAAGTGTCAGACACAACTGAGCAACTAACACACACAAACTGGACCAAAAGAGAAAAGTCATAGGAAGCCTCTTTAATTATTCGCATATTTTAAATAAGATCTTCTGAATGCAGGACTTCTGCTCCTCTGCTAGTCCATTCATGACCCCAAAAGTGGAAATCTCAGGTATTTGAGGTAGAATAAGTAACAATAGCATTTTAGGTCAGTGAGAAATATTTGGGGCTCCAAGCATTATCTTTAGATAAGAGCAATCCAGTAGAAGAGCAATAATACAGCTAGAGAACAGTATCCCTTCAGACAGGTGCATTATTCATATATCTTGAATCATCAAGGAAAGTTATAATTTCAGAAATTCTTTTCTACTGTCCCCATAAATTACCCTGAAATACACCCTAGGACTCTTGTGACACTTGAAAAAAGGCCTTGAAGTCCTTTGAGCTGCTGAGTTTTAATTTTTCATTTGGAAAACATATCTAAATCAAAAGTCATTTACCTAACATTGACACGTCTGATTTATTACCTAACTCTGACACATCTCTGAGATCCACATGATACCAGAATTAGAAAAGCATTTGAAATATTTTCATTTCTTCAATGGGAACATAACCTTTTTTAAGTTAATTGGACAAATTAATTCTTTTGAGTGTCTGACCAATACTGATTATGCTAGAAGAATGTATTTTTAATTTGCAACTAGAAAGAAACTAGCCATAAATTCAATGATTAATGTCACTTACCTTCATTGTATCTCATGCAAATATGGTAGTTGTCAACAGTTTTATTTTCTTCCGCAAGTGATTGAACTTTTCAACTTCACAGTGATTATATTGACAAGATCAAATGCTGATTCCACACTAATGGGAATCTGCCAGTGATGCTTGAAAACCACAAGGTCAACCATGATTGAAGTCATATTTTCTCTGCATGCCAAGTTCCTTTCTGATCTCAACAATTATTGTTGATATCCATCAAATCAATGATAATAGTTCTTGGACCAATGGCCATTGTTTATTGTTGCTTTGTAGTCTAATTGGCCTCAACAAAACAGGAAGTTTTCTAAGAGGTAAACTAAGAAGGTGAGAGAGGGGGGTCTTGATAAGAGAGATCAGTGATCCATTCACTGTATTCCTAAACCCATTTGAATTCAAACAGTGACAGATTCTCAGTTTCTGGGTGTTTATTAGCAGTATTTTCTCATACTTCAGTTCAGTCACTCAGGTGTATCCAACTCTTTGTGACCCCATGGACTGTAGCACACAAGGCTTCCCTGTCCATCACCAACTCCTGGAACTTGCTCAAACTCATGTCCATCAAGTCAGTGATGCCATCCACCCATCTCATCCTCTGTCATCCCCTTCTCCTCCTGCCTTCAATCTTTCCCAGCATCAGGGAAAGATTGACTCCTTTTCGAAGGAGTCAGTTCTTCACATCAGGTATCCAAAGTATTGGAATATCAGCTTCAGCATCAGTCCTTCCAATGAATATTCAGAACTGATTTCCTTTAGGATTGACTGGTATGATCTTGTTGCTGTCCAAGGGACTCTCAAAAGTCTTCTCCAACACCACAGTTCAAAAGCATCAATTCTTCAGCGCTCAGCTTTCTTTATAGTCCCACTCTCACATCCATACATGACTACTGGAATAACCACAGCCTTGACTAGACAGGCCTACTTTGTCAGCAAAGTAATGTCTCTGCTTTTTAATATGCTAAGTATTTTCTTTAATTAATACTTAAAATGATATCAAATTGATAGTCTGGACTGTGTAAACTTGCATTTCCACTTAGAAAAAAAATCATGATATCAGACACAAGAACATCACTTACTTAATCTGAAATCTATTACATAAAGTGAACTATGTCAAATATATTTTACAGTTTGTGTACTTTTCTCACAAATGAAAGTTTTTCACCATACTTTTTTCCAAATTATATCAGAAATATTTGACTCTGGACAGAAAACAAGTATAAATATAGCTGTAACACCTCTGTAATATGCATAAAAGGACCATGAATATGTAATGTGATTGATATATTTATCCAACATTGATGATGGAGATGATACAAGAAGAGGTGGTAGCCTTATGCATATAAAGGTATAATGCTCATGAAGTTTATGTACCTGTAATGCTCATGACATTTATACACAGGATGCAAAGATAATGAGCAGCATGTTAATCAAAGAGAGAAAATGCCAGCAAGCAGGAAATTTAAAGGAATGCAAAATTTTACTTGCAATTTCTCAAAAATATTGTAGATATACAGTGATTGGGGACACATTTTTTAAACTCCTTCTCCCTTTTTTTGCCCACCAAGTTCCTATAAACACCTCAGTTTCCCCTCATCTCACTCTCCTGCTGTCCCTCAAGCTAATTTTGCAAGTTCTTCCCTCACAGTTCTTCTCCTTCACAGCCTTTCTCCTGATTCTGTATTAACAAAACCTCAGAACACTTTATTGGATAAGACATGACTTCTTCGAAGAATGTGGTAGAAGACAGTGAATAGTCTTCTGTGGTCTGAATATGTGTGCCCACTGTCTCTCTCTCCAGATTCATTTCGCTAAAATCCTGTTTCCAGGCTAAAGATATCGGGAGCTGGGGTCTCTGGGAATTGATTAGGTCATGGGGCAGAGCCTTCCCAACTGAGATCAGTGCCTTACAGAAGAGACCCCAGAGAGCCCCCTCTTCCCTTCCTCTCAGTGACGACCCAGTAGGGAGGCACTCTCCATGAATCAGAAAGCAGGCCTTCCTTCACCATATATTTTGTCTGTTGGTACCTTGGTCTTGGACTTCCTGGCCCCCAGAACTGTGAGAAATAAATGTTGGTTGTCTTTAAGCCACCAGTCTATGGCATTTTCCTATAGTTGTCAGAATGAAGATACTAGGCAAGCCAGAATCCTCGGAGAGCAGGGGTCTAATGCCTAATGATCTGAGGTGGAGCTTTAATAATAATAGAAATGATGTACATAATAAATGTAATGTGCTTCAGTCATCCCTAAACCACCCACTCTGCCCCAGTATGTGGAAAAATCGTCCTCCATAAAACCGGTCCCTGGTGTCAAAGAGGTTGGGGACTGCTATCTTAGAGATTAGTTTACTTGTTACTTGTTTTTCTCACATATGAATCTAAGAAATTATCCAAAATATGGTATTAACACCTAATTTGACACTTGTCCACTTAATTTCTTAATCTGAGAAAGGAGTTTACTAAATTATCAAGATGAAGCTAATTTTTACCCATTTTAGGTTAAGAGTTAACCTGTAGATTAAACCATTTTTAAGAAAATGAGGGGGGAGTATTTATAATTTAGACAATCAAAAATGTGTAGCAATCACAAAATGTCAGGAAATTATTGGGGTGAATGCTTCTTTTCCCTCAATGCTTTGGACTTAATATTTTCTTACTATACCTTGGTTATTAAATTTTCAAATTATTTTCAAGTAATTCATTTTTAAATGACACAATGCTTTAAATTTATAATATTTAATAAGCTTAGAATTGTTTCCAAACCCTCTACTTGCCCTTCCATGGTGCTTGGGTATTTAAAACAAGGTCTTATAGAAATAAACTGCTAGTAGGAGCCATGCATTCTTATAGCATCTTTACCATAGGAAGTAGAAGATTACCCACCAAACCCGTTAGTGAGACATCAGCTGAAAGTTGATGAGGTACAATCAGAACATGATGTTAGTAAAAGACATTCATTCCACTCTACTGTGATTCTTCAGAGAATTCATTCATACTGCAACTCCTACTACCCTGCCCAGATGGGCTAGCCATCCTGTCCCCAGCCAGGTGCAAAATGAGTCATTGATTTTCATTTGTCCAAAACTGAATATATAACAGCTAAAAGGAAAGCCTCAAGGCTAATAAAAAAAACATGCAATCATAAAGGAACCTACTTCAATTCTTCAGAAGAAAATATTCAGCTGTTAATGACTAATGCCAACTAATTTATTTTTAATGTAGAAAAGAGGCAGGTTGATATCATATCTTGATGGAGTTTCAGAGGTTCTTTCTTCCCTTCCCTTTTTAATCATCTGCTCCATGTCCTCTTCTTCATGTTGTTATATCTTTTTTGTTGTTGTTGCTTTAAAATCACAGGACTTCCCTGGGTGAAGTCTGAAACTGGCCTCCATGCACAGAGAGTAAGGAGATACCAAAGAAAGAAGTAGATCACGCCAGAGTGGCAGGGAGCAGGTTTAGTAAGCAAGGGAACTGACATACGAGGCTTGTCTTGGGCAGTCAAAAGAGGCGTAGATTTCTGCAGCCAGCCGCCAAAATCTTGAAAGTTTACACAGAGACCTTAACTGGATTCAGCCACATATTCGGTCCAGACGGTCTCAGCAAGAGACCAAGACTCTCCCAAGCCTGTGTCCCTGAAACCAGTCCTACTGTGGGAATGGGCAGTGGTGAGAGAAACATACTTTCCAAGGAGAAGGGAGGGAATGAGGAGCCTCTCACTGCCTGTGTCCAGCTCTCACTTCAACCAGCAATCGTGTCCTCTCCATGACCTCCTCCAACAAAGTTCCTTCTAAAATAGAACCAGATGAAATGGCAATGTCACTCTTTTAGGTATAAAATGGAAACAGTGTTAGCCTTTTAAGGAAAGTGCAATGCTATACTGCCTGTCATTCATTTGTCATTCATTCTTTCATTCAACAGAAATGTACTGAACGACTACTGTTTTCCAAGTTCTGTGTTAAAAGCTACAAGAGTGCTTGTAAAAGAGGCAATCATAACTTACAACATTAATAGCATCTATGCCATCCAGTCCCATCACTTCATGGCAAATAGATGGGGAAACTGTGGAAACAGTGGCAGACATTATTTTGGGGGCTCCAAAATCACTGCAGATGGTGATTGCAGTGAAATTAGAAGGCGCTTACTCCTTGGAAGGAAAGTTATGACCAACCTAGACAGCATATTAAAAAGCAGAGACATTACTGAGGGCAGGAGGAGAAGGAGACGAATGAGGATGAGATGGTTGGATGGCATCACCGATTCAATAGACACGGGTTTGGGTGGACTCTGGGAGTTGGTGATGGACAGGGAGGCCTGGCGTGCTGTGGTTCATGGGGTCGCAAATAGTCCTGCTGCAAAGGACAGGCTTCCCTGTCCCTCATCATCTCCCAGAGTTTGCTCAAACTCATGTCCATTGATGTGATGCCATCCAACCATCTCATCCCCCATGCCCCCTTCTCCTCTTGCCCTCAATCTCTCTGTCACGGTGACTGACTCAAGTCTGTTCCATGAACTTAGACTTCAACCTTTCCCTCTGAATTGGCTGGAATGTCTCAGCCACACTTACAGTTCTTTTATATTCTTAATATGACAATTTTATTTTCTCTTTCCCATGCCTGGGTCCTTCCTTCTCTCTCTAAATCATTGCTGGAAACAAGGATCAATTAGGCTTTCCAGCAAGACATACTTTTCATGTCTTTTACCAGAACAATTTTGTCTTATTGAAAGAACTCTCTGGGTCCCACAACCTTAACTGAGTCTTTGTTCTAAAACACCTCAATACACTCAGGGGTTTAAATAGTGGTTGTGGCAGCCACGCCTTTGATTTGATTATTGCCTAAGGCCATTTCAGTCTTTGTTGTTCAAAGGCTTTCTTATTTCTCTTTTATTGGTTAAAAATGTGAAAAAAATTATGCATCCGTGTTTGTAAGTTCCAGCATTTCTTTACTCTTTTTATTTCCTAGTGTTGCCAGCGCTACATGTAGATGCACATGTGGATAAATGTAAATGAAATGAAGAATTTACTGCAGCCACAATTTTTCAGAAGAATGAGGGGATGAAGTGTTTCAACAAATTTATCTTTTAGTAAAAACTAAGTTTTAGACATGAAACCCTTTTACTTTACCTATTAGTTTAGAATAACTTTCCATTTTGTTTTAGGCAAGTTTCCTGCCTTTGGTAGTAAATATTATTTAATTCCTCTGTGTAATTGAGTATTTTTCAGTGATTTATAGTCATTATTCTAACCAGAAGTATTTTCTGTACCATATAGAAAATAAGAGCTTCATAGGTGGCACAGTGGCAAACAATCTGCCCGCTAAGAAGGAAACTTGGGTTTGATTCCTGGGTTAGGAAGATGCCCTGATGGAGGAAATGGAAATCCACTCTAGTATTCTTGCCTGGGAAATCCCACTGTCAGAGGAACCTGGGGGCCTACAGTCCATGGGGTTGCAAAGAGTCGGACATGACTTAAGTTCTAAAGAGAGAGAGCAGCATAGAAAATGTAGGAGACAGGGATGAGTGTGTATTGATTTCCTATACTTGAAAATTTTCCTTTAAAAATCATTCTCACAGTGTTTAGTGAAAGAAAAGTGAAAGTGAAGTCACTCAGTCGGGTCCGACTCTTTGCGACCCCATGGACTGTAGCCTACCAGGCTCCTCCATCCAAGGGATTCTCCAGGCAAGAGTACTGGAGTGGGTTGCCATTTCCTTCTCCAGGGATCTTCCCAACCCAGGGATCGAACCTGGGTCTCCCACATTGGAGGCAGACACTTTAACCTCTGAGCCACCAGGGAGTAGTAGTAAATTAATATTTGTTTTTAATATACAAACTTATTTTTCTACATAAAGTCTCAGTCATTTTAATTGGTTTGGCTATTCAGTATATTATTTTAAATTATTAATTATTCTTATAAACTATACATGAAATATATGCATTATAAGTTTTGTTATAATATACAGTATTGTTAGAGACCTGTTGGAATGATTGAAATTACCAGATTCATGAATTTTCAGTCAGTTCAGTTCAGTCACTCAGTCGTGTCCGACTCTTTGCGACCCCGTGGACTGCAGCACGCCAGGCCTCCCTATCGCCAACCCCCAGAGTCTACTCAGATTAATGTCCATTGAGTTGGTGATGCCATCTAGCCATTTCATCCTGTCATCCCCTTCTCCTCCTGTCCTCAATCTTTCCCAGCATCAGGGTCTTTTCCAAGGAGTCAGTTCGTATCAGGTGGCCAAAGTATTGGAGTTTCAGCTTCAAAATCAGTCCTTCCAATGAATATTCATGACTGATTTCCTTTAGAATGGACTGGTTGGATCTCCTTGCAGTCCAAGGGACTCTCAAGAGTCTTCTCCAACATCACAGTTCAAAAGCATCAATTCTTCAGCCCTCAGTATTCTTTAAAGTCCAACTCTCACATCCATGCATGACCACTGGAAAAACCATAGCCTTGACTACACCTTTGTTGGCAACAAAGATCACGAACTTTAAGAAAGTATTAAGAAATACCCATATCCATTTAGTTGTAAACTCTTTGAGGTTTGGAGCTATATATTATTCACTTCATTCACTATTTTTTTTTTTTTTTTGGTAAATAGTGCTTATTATTTTTGTTTTAGTTTTAACTGTTGAAAAGTGGAAACTTAAAAATATGCAAAGTTTTATGTTACATTTATATTATAGCTAGTTTCATTCTCCCAATGTAGCTATTATATAGTCTTGCATTATACAGGTATTTAACAAATGCTCTTCAAGTTTAATTCAAAGAAAGATTTTGAAAGGTGGAGGAACAGTTTACTGGAGAAGGCTGAATGGTAAGTGAGGTATATTCTGATGACCATAAGTAAGTTTTATATAAGGATAGGCAACCAGAGATGAAGAGGCCCAGGTTTTACCTAATCAAACCACCCATCATTTGCTAGGATCCTCTACAAAATTCCTACCCTTAAATGTCCCTGTAATGGGAAACTCTTCAACTCTGAGGCAATTCTTTCCACATCTTGAAGTACTTTGTTAGCTGATAAGAAAACAAAAATAAAAATAATAGGATTTGTGAAACATGCAGGGAAAGTGACAGAAAAGAAGTTATTAACTGACACATATCCAAAGCTAGGAATTGATGTTTATCAGTACAAATTTTATGATTTATTTCATTTATCTATTACTCTTCTTCTATGAGAGAGAAATTAGGTGCAACATAGCTCAAGTCAGACTTCCCTGAGAGCTCAGTTAGTAAAGAATACACCTGCAATGCAAGAGACCCCAGTTCTATTCCTGGATCTGCTGGAGAAGGGATGGGCTACCCACTCCAGTATTCTTGGGCTTCTCTGGTGGCTCAGCTGGTAAAGAATCTGTCTGCAATGCAGGAGACCTAGGTTCAACCCCTGGGTTGGGAAGATCCCCTGGAGAAGGGAAAAGCTACCCATTCCAGTATTCTCATGGACTGTTTAGTCCATGGAGTTGCAAAGAGTAAGACACAACTGAGCGACTTTCACTTTAGCTCAAATCAATGTAACTTCTAGGTACACTAAAGAACACAGCAGCATATTCCCATATTATTAACAAAGGAAGAAAATGATTTTGTCTTGTCATAATTAATACTTCATTGTATAGTTAGTTTTTTCATATATAAATGTTCCATATATAAAATGAATGCTTCCATAGGATGCTGAACTCCCATTTATGAGCAATCTGGTTCTTACTTTTGTAACAACTCTAACCTAATCACTATACATAAATAGAATTTTCAACTTAATTTTCTGAAATAATACACAACTTAATATAAGAACCCTTGCAAGGTAATAAAACTATTTTTCCCTATTAGAGTACCATCAAATATTTTAAAAAGTAATAAACTACAATATCAGTGGTATACATTGTATTTCTCTTCTCCCCTGCACTAACTTACTTATGATAATAAGGAAATATGGATAAACTTGAGTTAATGCTATTCCAGATTTATTGAAACCCCTCCTAGGGGCTGTCTTTCTCCCCTAAAGTTGTGCCCTGGTATTGGAAGAGGCAGAAATACTGCAAGAGAGTGTTTTTCATTGCAAGCAAAATTCTGAAGTCAGCTGCAAAAGAGACCTGAGATAATTTCCTAATAGGAAATAAAAAGACAAATTTCATAAGCTTGAAATTTAAATGGATGTCTTAGCCAAATCATCAGAGAAGGCAATGGCAAGCCACTCCAGTACTCTTGCCTAGAAAATCCCATGGATGGAGGAGCCTGGTAGGCTGCAGTCCGTGGGGTCTCTAAGGGTCAGACACGACTGAGCGACTTCACTTTCACTTTTCACTTTCCACTTTCACACATTGGAGAAGGAAATGGCAACCCACTCCAGTGTTCTTGCCTGGAGAATCCCAGGGACGGGGTAGCCTGGTGGGCTTCCGTCTATGGGGTCACACAGAGTCGGACACGACTGAAGTGACTTAGCAGCAGCAGCAGCAGCCAAATCATTTGAAAAGAGTTTATCTTCTTTTGTGGACAGGTTAATGCTCACTGGCTCAATGGTATCTAACTGTTTCCAACCACATGGACTGTAGCCTGCCAGGCTCCTTTGTCCATGGGATTCTCCAGGTAAGAATACTGGACTGGGTTGCCATTTCCTCCTCCAGGGGATCTTCCTGACCCAGGGATTGAACCCGCAGCTCCTGCATTGGCAGTTAAATTTTCTACCACTGAGCCACCTCCTTTCACTGTCTCACAAATCAGAATAGATGGGGGAGAAGGCCAACTACTGCCCGTGTATGTGAAAAAATTATTAATTTACCAGCATACACAAAAAATGATATTCCCACTTTCTGTCATATTTTTAGTTAGATAATGGTGGGTGTTGACATCAAGGAAATTACCAAATTTTTCATAGACTGCACTCACGGCCTAGCCAGGCATCCAAAAATGAATGTTTTTTAGTAACAAGAGAGCCAAGCAAGAGAGGGAAGATATTGATATACTGAGTGAGTCCCATCACTTATCCTGGATTAAAAACATGTTTTCTATCGAGAGCAGTCTATAATTGAGAGCACACTCCTCTTTCCTGATGAAATTCTCAATGATGTTAATCTATAATATAAAATTTTCTATAATTCACTTAAAAAAAAAATTTTGCTTCTCTCTTCACACTGCATGACTTAGCAAGAGTTTTATAGACTTTGATTTTAACTGAGAGTATTTCCTAGCTCATTTACAACAGACATTTCTAAAAGTCTTCTACAATATCAGTGGCCATGGGGATGCACCACTCAGACCTCCCTTCCAGAAAGCCTTCCATGAAGAGTTTGGGTGACAGACAGCCTCCAGCAGCCACATCTTTCAGTTCAGTTCAGTTCAGTCGCTCAGTTGTGTCCAACTCTTTGCAACCCCATGAATCACAGCACGCCAGGCCTCCCTGTCCATCACCAACTCCCAGAGTTCACTCAAACTCACCTCCATCGAGTCAGTGATGTCATCCAGCCATCTCTTTCTCTGTTGTCCCCTTCTCCTCCTGCCCCCAATCCCTCCCATCATCAGAGACTTTTCCAATGAGTCAATTCGTCGCATAAGATGGCCAAAGAATTGGAGTTTCAGCTTTAGCATCAGTCTTTCCAATGAACACCCAGGATTGATCTCCTTTAGAATGGACTGGTGGGATCACGTTGCAGTCCAAGGGACTCTCAAGAGTCTTGTCCAGCACCACAGTTCAAAAACATCATTTCTTCGGCGATCAGCTTTCTTCACAGTCCAACTCTCACATCCATACATGACCACTAGAAAAACCAGAGCCTTGACTAGACGGACCTTGGTTGGCAAAGTAATGTCTCTGCTTTTTAATATACTATCAAGGTTGGTCATAACTTTCCTTCCAAGGAGCAAGCGTCTTTTAATTTCATGGCTGCAATCAGCATCCACAGTGATTTTGGAGCCCCCCAAAAATAAAGTCTGACACTGTTTCCACTGTTTCCCCATCTATTTCCCATGAAATGATGGGACCAGAGGCCATGATCTTTGTTTTCTGAATGTTGAGCTTCAAGCCAACCTTTTCACTCTCTTCTTTCACTTTCATCAAGAGGCTTTTGAGTTCCTCTTCACTTTCTGCCATAAGGGTGGTGTCATCTGCATATCTGAGGTTATTGATATTTCTCCCAACAATCTTGATTCCAGCTTGTGCTTCATGCAGCCCAGCGTTCCTCATGATGTACTCTGCATAGAAGTTAAATAAGCAGGGTGACAATATACAGCCTTGACGTACTCCTTCCTATTTGGAACCAGTCTGTTGTTCCATGTCCAGTTCTAACTTTTGCTTCCTGACCTGCATACAGGTTTCTCAAGAGGCAGGTCAGGTGGTCTGGTATTCCCATCTCTTTCAGAATTTTCCACAGTTTATTGTGATCCACACAGTCAAAGGCTTTGGCATAGTCAATGAAGCAGAAATAGATGTTTTTCTGGAACTCTCTTGCTTTCTCCATGATCCAGCAGATGTTGGCAATTTGATCTCTGGTGCCTCTGCCTTTTCTAAAACCTGCTTGAACATCTGGAAGTTCACGGTTCACATATTGCTGAAGCCTGGCTTGTAGAATTTTGAGCATGACTTTACTAGCATGTGAAATGAGTGCAATTGTGCGGTAGTTTGAGCATTCTTTGGCATTGCCTTAATGCACTGTAACATACATGCTAAATTCCTATTCCTGACAGGCTCCTCACTAGCCAATAACTGAGCAGAGCAAGGTGCTAGAGCCAGATTATTTCTCACCAACACAAGACTCTGCTAACGGGCAATCTCTGTTCTGGGAACTCAAGTTTGGCCACAAATTTCTCAGAGCTACAGTGGACTAAAGTCCAACCCACTCGGTTCTCTTTCTTCCCTCTCTTCTTTCACAAGTGTCAGACTTATATTGTGGTTCTGAAGATCTTTGATGCTTCCTCCTGTTCCCTCTACTCTCTATCCTTCACATTTATTTCCCTCAATAAATCTGTATGCCTAGCCACTGGGCCTCACCTATGCTAGAGTGGATGCTGCTGCTGCTGCTGCTAAGTCACTTCAGTCGTGTCCGACTCTGTGCGACCCCATAGACGGCAGCCCAACAAGCTCCCCCGTCCCTGGGATTCTCCAGGCAAGAACACTGGAGTGGGTTGCCATTTCCTTCTCCAATGCATGATAGTGAAAAGTGAAAGTGAAGTCCCTCAGTTGTGTCTGACTCTTAGCAACCCCATGGACTGCAGCCTACCAGGCTCCTCCATCCAAGGGATTTTCCAGACAAGAGTACTGGAGTGGGGTGCCATCGCCTTCTCCACCAGAGTGAATAGATACCAACAATAGGAGGAAGTAGCTTCTGGTCGGTCAGTGAGCCAAGTGTAACCATATTTATTGTTATTTTTATTGCAACACAAATAGTTAAAGGAAGAAAAAATGCAACCAAAGCCTTTAGGGGTATTCTTTTTATGTTTATTTTTAGAGGAAACCATAGATTTGTCTTTCCTGGTAGCTAAGTTGGTAAAGAGTCTGCAGTGCAGGAGACCCAGGTTCAATCCCTGGATTGGGAAGATCCTCTGGAGAAGGAAATGACAACCCACTCCAGTATTCTTGCCTGGAGAATCCCATGACAGAGGAGCCTGGTGGGCTACAGTCCAAAGGGTCACAAAGAGTCAGACACAACTGAGTGACTAACACTTTCACTTTCATGGATTTGTCAGTTTCTGTTATGTGAGTACTATGACAAGCTAAATAATTAAAAGCATTATTTGTGATAGAAAAAATCCTTCATGTCTAATATTGTTTGTGCATCTGCTTTATGAATGCAAGCAGAAGGCAGGCAAGCAGAGGCTCCTCACCTCCACCTCTGTTCTTAGAATACTTATTCTGCCTACCACTCCCATGGTGGGAGCTGTTGTCAAGGACACAGACTTGAGAGCATAAGATGTTGTTGAGACCATTTAGACTGACCATGTGACTGAACTCAGGTAAGGACTCTATACAAGATATTTCAGATTATGGAGGGCATCTATGGAGACGTGCTTGTCTCGCAGCCTCCCATAACAAGCTTGTGTAAGTTCCCTTGCTTATCAGACCTGCCACCTACCAATCTGGAGCCATCCTCCTTTTCTTTGATCTCTCCTTACCCTCCCTGTGCAAGATGGAGGTGGGAGGAGGTAGCAATTAGCAAACCAACACCAGGGGACAGAGGGAGTTAATTCCTGTTCAGTCAGAAACCCTTGGAAGGCTTGGCCTCCACCTCCCCAGAACATCTTGAGTCTGGAGGTTGAGGCATGGTCCGGAAGCAGGTGCCTGGGAGTGTCAGCTCCAAGGTCAAGATCCAACGGGTTAGGCTTCCCCTCAGGCCCTCAGCAGAGGCTTCTAGAACTAAAATGAGATGCAATGGAGGGCAAGTCTGACTTGAGCATGGAGTCCATCACTCAGACTCTGAAATGCTCTTACTAAGAACAGATACAAGTGACAAAGTGAGAACCAGTAAGAAATAATGAACACATGGTTTCTACAAAAAGCCCCACTCTTCCTGGACATCCCAGTCATCTGGAAACTATCTCTGCCTTCACAATCCTCTCAGGCCCTGCAGGGGCACTAACCTGACCACTTAACCTTCTCTCTTGTGACCAGTGTGCCCAGAGCTTTTGCGCTGGATGCAGGAGTCAGCTGTGGGCTCCTGCTCATGGTTTGCAGGTGCTGGGTGGTTGAGCTAAGTTGGGGCAGGCAGGCAGGGTTAGAGGAGATGCCTCCTTGGGCTTGAGCTTGGTGGTAGGTGGATGAGACAGGGACAGTAGTGCCCTCTCGAGCATATGGCCATCATCCCAGGTGGGCATCTCCATGCCAGTACTTCGGAACCTAAAACAACAATGATAGGCACATTGGTTGGTGGGTTAAAGCAGATGATAATCAGCCAGCCTCCTCAGCACAAAGGACACTGAAAATATCTCTGGAAGGACAGAACAAGGATATAGAGACAAGTGTGTGAAGCAAACTCAGATGATGATGAACTGGCACAAATTAGAACCATAGCCAGTGAAAAAGGCAGGTTAGTGAGAAGGGCATGAGTCCAAAGGCACTTGTTTCATGTCCTCTCCTGGGTTGGCACCAGAAATTTATCATTTGTCCAGGAAGTTTTGGCCACTATGGCTCTATGTGGCCTTGGCATTAATCTCTCTGGAATACCATGATGGGGAGGCTGAATATTTGGAGGTTCTTGCAGGATATCCCAATCGATGAGAGCAGATGTCATGTACTAGTCCAGAAACCATGTTCTAGGGTGTGGTTCTAAATCTGCTTGCCAGCAGTGAGCTGAGGCAGTCCAACACTGGTCGTTATTTCTCACTCCACCATCTGCCTTCTGAATGGGATCTCAAGCTTATTAAAACACGATTTCTTTTTCAGTTCCAATGAAAAAAACTGAGTCCTTTATGCCAGAGTCTTATCTGACACCAAAATTATCCCCAGTAAAGAAACTGATGGTCAGGTTGCAATAAGTTCCTCTACTTTTTACCCGGGCTGCCTTAACCATCCAT
The DNA here is from genome assembly GCF_049115385.1 of Moschus berezovskii. Classification (NCBI taxonomy): domain Eukaryota; kingdom Metazoa; phylum Chordata; class Mammalia; order Artiodactyla; family Moschidae; genus Moschus; species Moschus berezovskii. The sequence goes on from NC_142477.1 coordinate 62,090,642, forward strand.
CTCAGAACTGAACTTTAATTTCCTTCCACGTCTCCTATTGACATTTATCACCAAATCAACCTGACAGGGAGGCGTAGCCTCTCCAGTAAAGCGCAGCTGACAGTCTTTCAGCAGCAGAAGTTTCCTGGAACTCAGTCTCGACACTTCTGTGCTGCTACTGATTCCGATGATAAGAACTCTCTATTTCTATATTACGTATCCCTAGCATTCTCTCGGAGAAGGCAATGGCGAGCCACTCCAGTACTCTTGCCTAGAAAATCCCATGGATGGAGGAGCCTGGTGGGCTGCAGTCCGTGGGGTCGCTAAGGGTTGGACACGACTGAGCGACTTCACTTTCACACATTGGAGAAGGAAATGGCAACCCACTCCAGTGTTCTTGCCTGGAGAATCCCAGGGATGGGGGAGCCTGGTGGGCTTCCGTCTATGGGGTCACACAGAGTCGGACACGACTGAAGTGACTTAGCAGCAGCAGCAGCAGCAGCATTCTCTGGCATACCATATTAATTTATAGAGTAGAAATTGTCAATCCACTGCAAAACAAACAAACAAAAAATTCGATAGGATTTAAAATGTTCTGACAAATCCCCTTTCTGCTGGCCACAGTGGTACTTCAGTTCACCACTAACTTGCTGTGTGATGATGCCCAGAATATTTAACCTCTCTAGACTTCAAGTTCTTCATCAGTAAAATAAGGATTTCTTCCAATTCTGGTAGTATGTGGTTTAATTTTTTTTTTAATGAAGGAAAGATTCTTTAAATTCTATAGTGCTTTATAATTTTCAAAAAGTTTCACAGCTGATTTCATATAATCTCCTAATAGTCGTTCTTTTTAAGCAGTCATTTCCAAGGAATTTTTTGTACCCACACTTTAACCCTTACTCCTTTTGTCTTCCACATCACAAAGCTTTGCTCTTCTTTCCCTAACATTATCTCCATCTTTAATTCTCATACATTTCACATTTGCACACATTTATAAACTTTGAAAATTGAGATCAGTTCTTTCTACTTCAGAATCTTTCTTTAGCCTAATTATTACCAGAAAAACTAAAAGTCCACCTTCACAAAGGCATCCTTTATATTTATATGCCTAGATTAGAGACAGAAAAGGGGAAAAGTAAGAAAAGGCCTCGAAGGGCAAGTTTTGGAAATTAAACCACAGGTGTTCTGTGCTCACAACCAGAAATTTCCAACTGATAAATGGCCTGTTTAAGAAATACTTTTGCAAATAGTTTTTCCAATGACTGACTATTCCTACCTTCCTGGCCACAAGTTTCTAAGTGTTCATTTATAGGGTTTGAAGCAGGAAGGACAGTATGGAAAATGGCCTGGAGATAAGAGGAAACGCAATGTTATAGATTATTTCTGTATCCTGGAGCACAGAGTACCAGGTAGGGAGTGTTAAGAAGCGACATCGGAGGCAGAAGCAAGGCCAGGTTGAGATGAGCTTTAAAAACCATGATGGGAAGCCTGAGGGCAACGGGAAGCCACCACAGTATTTCAGGCATGAGAATATCATGCTTATCTTCAAGTTCAGGGAAAATCATTGTGATTTAAGCCTAGAGTCAGGAGTGCAGAGGGGAAGACACTTGGTTAGGACACTTGTTGTGAGATGATAGAAGCAGCCCAGGCAGGTGGCAGTGGCGGCCTGGACTAGGTATCAACAGGGAGGAAGGATAGAACTGAGCTAGAATGAGAGAAATAAACAGGAAAAATTGATACTCTGTGTGGGGAAAGAAAAGGCAAAGAAAAGCAAGGAATTCGTGCAGATTTCCGGCTTGGGCAGGGGGCGAACAGTGATGTCACTTGCTAGGTGAAGGCACACAAAGGGAGTAGCACAGAGGAGGTGCCTGGTCAACTGGGCTTGGGGCATTTTACGTTTGAGATGCTCTTTAAGAGCCCCTAGAAGCTCTTTGGTAACAAGTGCCCTAGTCTGTCCAACCTCATTCTCTGTGATGGCCTTTCTTCCTGACTCACACATGAGCACAGCCGCGCATCTTCAAACTTGACGCCCCGCCATGCTGCCACCAGAAACCTGTGCTCAGCAGAAACCTGGGCTACTGATGAGACCTCCCCACTGCCTGGTTCTGGGAGTCACCCTTCACACAATTATGCTGTTGTTACAATGTATTTTTCAGCCTCAAAACAGGGTGTTTTTTTAATGGAATCCCCAACCAGTGGAACTCTGGGGCCAGAGGACAGAATCCCTGCAGTAGGGGCCTGCTCTTGCTGCCCTCTTTTTTACATCTTTGTACTGGAGGAAATAAGACAAAGCAGAACATCCCCACCTGTATAACGCAAGGGGAGGGCAATAAACTGGACTTTTTTTTTTTTAACAAGGTGGAGGTCTTGCCAGATGCAATTTGTAAAGTACAAACAAAAACTTGGTTTGGAGAAGGATTTCTTCATTCCATTAGGCCAATTGTAGCCCAACTGTAAAATTTTCCTAATTTCTTCAAGGCAGGCTTCACCAGGACTGAAAAGCAGGCTCTGACTAGTAACAGTTGAGATTTATATGTGAAAAGGATATCAAAAAGTTCAGGAATGAACTAGAAGAAGGGTGGCATTTATTTCTGCATTAGAATTGAATAAATAAGCAGTCTTATTGTCACAAGCCATAATATGTTCAGAAAGAACTAGTTTGCCACATGAGTAACTGAGTATTTGAATAGAAAATTGTTAGTTCTTAAATCAAGAAGAGACCTTGGTGATCATCTGAGCTAATTAGATACTTTGGCAGATAATAAAACTGAGGCCCACAAAGAAAAGCTTTGTGGAGCAGTAGAGGTGTTATGCATAGGAACCAGGTCACCTCACGCCAGCCTGCGCCCTTACTGCTCACCTACAGAGGTTCAGTTCAGTTCAGTTCAGTCGCTCAGTCGTGTCCGACTCTTTGCGACCCCATGAATCACAGCACGCCAGGCCTCCCTGTCCATCACCAACTCCCAGAGTTCACTCAGACTCATGTCCATCGAGTCGGTGATGCCATTCAGCCATCTCATTCTGTCGTCCCCATCTCCTCCCGCCCCCAATCTTTCCCAGCATCAGAGTCTTTTCCAGTGAGTCAACTCGTCACATGAGGTAGCCAAAGTATTTGGAGTTTCAGCTTTACCATCAGTCCCTCCAATGAACACCCAGGAGTGATCTCCTTTAGAGTGAACTGGTTGGATCTCCTTGCAGTCCAAGGGACTCTCAAGAGTCTTCTCCAACACCACAGTTCAAAAGCATCAATTCTTCTGCGCTCAGCTTTCTTCACAGTCCAACTCTCACATCCATACATGACCACTGGAAAAACCATTGCCAGGTTAATCTGCAGAAGACACAAAAGAGCATAGAGATCTGACAGTGTATCCAGCTCATACCCTATTGCATGAGTTCCAAATAAGGCAATCGTCATTTTAACAATATGAAACAGGAGGTTCCTTCAACCATAAATTCATTAGTCAGCAGGCCCCTGTCAGCATCACTAAGTGTTCAAAGTGCTTCACATAACACACACACACACACATATTGACCCACAGTCAAGGTCTAGCTTAGCAGTTTTCAACCTGGAGTAACTTTTCTCCCAGAAGACATTTCCAGAGACATTTTTAGTTGTCACAACTGGAGGGTTGTTATTGACATCGAGTGAGTTGAGGCCACACATGATTGTAAACATCCTACGATGCACATGGCAGCTGCTCATGAAGAGCACTATCTGGACAAAAATGTCAATAGAGCTGAGGCTGAGAAGCCCTGGTCTAGATTAATTACAGAGGCAGCAACTCAGAAGCCCTCCACCACTGGCTGGTGATAGTGGTGTCGGTAACAAAGCTTTAAAAAATGAAGAGTGGTAGATAGCTGTCTGAGAATAGATGAGATGCATTCCATAAGGCAGAGCATAGACTCTCAAGAGAAAGGGGAGGGTACAGGCTGAGATCAGAGGGTAAGTTCGTGCTCTCCTGGCTGTGGATTTTGAGCAAGCTACTCTAACCTTCTAAGTCCTAGTTTCCTGAGCTGTAAAATGTGAGTAAAAAATTAGCACCTTCCCAGGGGAGTTGTAAAGATTAACATTTATATATATATAGTGCTTCATACAGTGCCTGCCTCTAATAAATGCTTAATAATTTTCACCACATTTAGAAATTGACAGAACTCTTAATCAAATCCAAAGCTTCAACATTACAAATGGCATGGCTAAGTCTCAGACAGGCATAAACATAATATATTTCCTCTACTATTATATATGAGGCCTAGATTGTAGACATTCACTAAATATCATGTTGGTTTTATTTGTTACTAAATTCTCCACATTTCAGGAAAGGAAGAAAAAAGATATGAATATTGTCACTTTTCACAAATTGGCAACTGAGGTCAAACATTAATTGTCTTACCCAAAGCTACATTGTGGGAAAGTGAGGACCTGGTCCTCTAACTAAACACCACACACTTATTTGCTAATGTCATAGCAGGACAACATTCAAATCATTTTTATTTCTTCTTTTAAGACTTTGGTCTAAATTTGATCATTGAGATCAAATTTATATTTCCCTCAGAAGTGGAAGTTTCCAAATGAAAAATGATTGATCAATTACTGCCCACATAAATCATTCATAGGCACTAGCTCAGACAGGCCCAGTTCATTATGTATCATCTTGACAAAAAGCAAATTAATCCACCAGTTCTGAAAACCTCGCGCCAATCTATCTAAATCAATCAAGACTAATAAAACATTAGCAGTAACAATGCTAAGGAGCAAACCCTTTTCCTCATAAGGATTCTAAATCAGTCATGTGTTTGAAAGGGTATCGAGGAAGCAGTTCGAGACCCTCTAGATATGTGATGTGCCCTGTCTAGTTCTCCAGACTCTGGGTGGGTCAGGAGTCTATCCAAAACACAGGGAGTAGAGATATGGGAGCCCTGATCAATAATAACGTCTTTAATCTTAAGATGTGGTACATACACATACATACAACGGAATATTACACACATAAAAGGGAATGAAATTGTGCCATTTGCAGAGAAATGATGGATCTAGAGACTGTCATACAGAGTAAAGTAAGTCAGAGAGAGAAAAGCAAATATCGGATAATATTGTTTATATGCGGAATCTAGAAAAATGGTATAGATGATGTTATTTGCAAAGCAGAAATAGAGACATAGATGAAGAGAACCAACACACGGATACCAGGAGGAGGTGTGGTGAATGGGTGACTGGGACTGACATGTACACATAAAGTGAAGTTGCTCAGTCGTGTCCGACTCTTTGTGACCCCACGGACTGTAGCCCACCAGGTTCCTCTGTCCATGGGATTTCCCAGGCAAGAATACTGGAGTGGGTTGCCATTTCCTCCTCCAGGGGATTTTCCCAACCCAGGAATAGAACCTGGGTCTCTGGCATTGCAGGCGGACGCTTTACCATCTGAGCCACCAGGGATGTACAAAATAGATCACTAATGAGAAACTACTTTATGGCACAGGTAACTCTACTCAGTGCTCTGCGGTGACCTAAATGGGAAGAAAATCCAAAAATGAAGGGATATATGCATACATAAGGCTAATACACTTTATTATACAATAGAAATACAACATTGTAAAGCAACTATACCCCAATAAAAATTGGACACCTATGGACACCTTATCTTTGACAAAGGAGGCAAGAATATAAAATGGAGAAAAGACAGTCTCTTTAACAAGTGGTGCTGGGAAAACTGGACAGCCACTTGTAAAAGAATGAAACTAGAACACTTCCTAACACCATACACCAAAATAAACTCAAAATGGATTAGAGAGCTAAATGTAAGACCAGAAACTATAAAACTCCTAGAGGAGAACGTAGGCAAAACACTCTCCGACATAAATCACAGCAGGATCCTCCAAGACCCACCTCCCAGAATATTGGAAATAAAAGCAAAAATAAACAAATGGGACCTAATAAAAATCAAAAGCTTCTGCACAGCAAAGGAAACTATAAGCAAGGTGAAAAGACAGCCTTCAGAATGGGAGAAAATAATAGCAAATGAAGCAACTGATAATGGATTAATCTCCAAAATATATAAGCAGCTCCTGCAGCTTAATTCCAGAAAAATAAATGACCCAATCAAAAAATGGGCCAAAGAACTAAACAGACATTCCTCCAAAGAAGACATAAAGATGGCTAACAAACACATGATAAAATGCCCAACATCCCTCATAATCAGAGAAATGCAAATCAAAACCACAATGAGATACCATTTCACACCAGTCAGAATGGCTGCTATCCAGAAGTCTACATGCAATAAATGCTGGAGAGGGTGTGGAGAGAAGGGAACCTTCTTACACTGTTGGTGGGAAAGCAAACTAGTACAGCCACTATGGAGAACAGTGTGGAGATTCCTCAAAAAACTGGAAATAGAACTGCCATATGATCCAGCAATTGTACTCCTGGGCATACACACCGAGGAAACCAGAATTGAAAGAGACACATGTACTCCAATGTTCATTGCAGCACTGTTTATAATAGCCAGGACATGGAAGCAACCTAGATGTCCATCTGCAGACGAATGGATGAGAAAGCTTTGGTACATATACACAATGGAGAATTACTCAGCCATTAAAAAGAATGCATTTGAACCAGTTCTAAAGAGGTGGATGAAACTGGAGCCTATTATACAGAGTGAAGTAAGCCAGAAAGAAAAACATCAATACAATATACTAACGCATATATATGGAATTTAGAAAGATGCAAATGATAACCCTGTGTACGAGACAGCAAAAGAGACACAGGTGTATAGAACAGTCTTTGGGACTCTGTGGGAGAGGGTGAGGGTGGGATGGTTTGGGAGAATGGCATTGAAACATGTATATTATCATATGTGAAACGAATCGCCAGTTGAGGGTCGATGCATGTTACAGGATGCTCGGGGCTGGTATGCGGGGATGACCCAGAGGGAGGATAAGGGGAGGAGGGAGGTGGGAGGGGGGTTAGGGAGGGGGAACTCATGTACACCCGGGGCGGATTCATGTCAGTGTATGGCAAAACCAACCAATATAATATTGTAAAATAATTAGCCTCCAATAAAAATAAAAATTAAAAAAAGAATAAGAAAAATAAATAAATATGTGAGAGCAATTGGTGCTTGACAGGTAGGGGGCTCACAAGAGATACTACCTACAAGTAGCCCTATCATTTTTGTAATTTCCCAAGATTTATTTTTCAATAGCTAGTCATAGTAGACAATGTTTAAAAGATTCCCCAGATCAGATTGCATCACCTTGGGGAAACAGCAGGAAGGAAAACAGTCTGGAAAAAAAAAAACATGAAGGTGTTCTTTCATATGCAAAAATATACTGAGACTTAATATAAACACCTAGAAGCCAGTTTAAATCTGCTTTCTCCCCCAGGATGTGTCAGGACCAAGATCAAGAAAGTTACTGGTTCAAAAAATGCTCATAGAGGGTTTAGTAGAGGAAAACGATTACACTTCTGGGTTTCTGGGAAATGTAGCCCCCCCTTTGTGTTTCTGTAACTTGTGTTTCTGAAAGAATTCCCACCTTCTTTCTTAATTCATCTTCTTGGCTCTTCCTCCTGCCAGGTTTCTGATGCATGAGACAAACCCAGGCTTCCTCCTATTCGAATGGGAACATCCTCTTTCTCATCGCTCCTCTTCCGCTATGTGGTTAAGAGGACGGAAGATAGCTGTCAGAGAAAAAAGAAGTTACCTCCCAGAATTTACTCTACCGTAAATCATAGGAGAAAAGGAAAAGGGAATTCTAAGGACTCCCAATGATTTCAACCCAGTTCCCCTAAAAACTTGGGCCAAAAGTTATCAACAAAGACTAAGCACTTACATCTCTGAATCCTCTAGGCTTAATATCTTCTTTGGAAACTCATCAGAGGTTTAACTGTTGCTGTTCAAGATCTGGGGACTTGGGGATTGAATTCGGTTATCTTATCTCGTCTAAAAATGATTTACAACACACCATTCAAAACCTCCCTCATTCTAAATGCCCACATAGAATATTAACACTTAAAACACTTTGAACTATTGACCTAGAATAGACTGCCAGGTATTTTCCCAGCAAAGATGGGTTTATTCAGGATCAGGAGAGAAATTGCAATTCAGAATCTGTGGCCACAGTGAGCCAAATGCAAGTGCCCATCCACCAAGGAAAGGAGGTCTTTATACAGAAGAAAAGGAAGTTGAGAGGGTTGGAGTAACAGGGTCCCTTCCTTATCTTGCCAGGAAAGAAGCCTGCTTGTTGGGTTTAGTTATGGTTCCAGGCTGTGAGGGGGCTTCACCTGTCTGACTTATTTCACCAAAAATAATACCCTACAGGTCCATCCATGTTGTTGCAAATGGCAAAAGCTCATTCTTTTTATGGCTAATATTCCATTATGTGTGTGTGTATATATATATACATATATATATATATATATATATATATATATATATATAAAACAAATAAACCCTATCTTCTTTTTCCATTCATCTACTGATGGACGGTTAGGTTGTTTCCCTATTTTGACTATTATAAATAATGTGGCTATGAACACTGGGGTGCATGTATCTTTTTGAATTAAGGTTTTCATTTTCTTTTTTTTTAATTTATAACCAGGAGTGAAATTTTTGCTGGGTCATATGGTAGCTCTATTTTTAGTCTTTTGAGAAACTTCAATACCATTTTCCACAGAGGCTGCACTGAATTACATTCCCACCAACAGTTCATTACCATGCCTTTTCTCCACACCCTCATCAGCATATGCTATTTGTGGTCTTTTGGATTACAACCATTCTGATAGATGTGATGTAATCTCTCACACATTTCTCTGATGATTAGTGATACTGAGCATCTTTTCATGTGCACAGATTCACTTTCACAATAATATAGCTTACTCCATTTCACCCAAAAGAACGCTTCCAGTCAAGAAAGCCTCCAGTTGTAATGACCTATTTGGTTCCCATCTTCGCTCTACTGAGCTGTTACTCTTCTAATTGTCTTCCATACAGAGAAGCACACTTAGAAATAACTTTAAATAATCAAGCATTCGCACCTCAACTTCAGGAACGAACAGATGCTCTGGAGGCCCCCTGTGATCTAACACAGCTACCTACACTATTATCAGACAAGGCCAGTTAGAGGTTCTGCTCAAAGGATATTCAAATTACTGAGACTGAGGAGCCAGGAATCTGTTGGCTTTTTATTTCTATCTCCTAGTGGTATTTCCTAATGGTAGTATTACAATTCTAAGTACTGAATTAAGAACTGATGTGTCTGAGTTCTGAGTCAAACACTCACCTACATGTATGTAAGGATTAAGTCAGAAAGGGAAAAAGTCATATCACAGACTAAACTCTATGTCAGTTAAAATTATGCCAAGAGATTCTCAGCTTCAGATGCACATGGTAAGTTTTAAGGAACTTCATAAAAATACAAATACCCAACCCCCATCCAAGCCTACTAAAGTTTGAGCTTCAAGGATATTACCAGACAGACATTAAGTCCTTAAAGAAATAATAATAAGGTGAAAAGCCACTCGACATAAAATTCCCAAGTACAGCCATAGTTAGGAGCCACTAAGGTAGCCAAAATTTCTAAGTGTACATGCACCTCCCTGTCTCGCCCTTTCATCAGTATTATCAAAATGTTGGAAATCAAAATGTTCTCTGTACTTTGTAACTACAACTTAGGCAGTGACTCATGATTAAAGCTTTTTCCAGTCCTGTCAAAAATAAGTAAATAAATAAATGAACAAAGGTACACAGAATTTTATCATCCTGCAGGCTGCAATATACTCTATTACTATGTCGTGTGAATTCCATGTCTTTGGGGTTTGATATTCTTGTCTAATTATTTGTGCAATCATTTTACATCTAGACAGAATGAAAGCATCATTATTTTTGGTATCCTGGTCGTGTCTCATAGCCCTGAGTAGAGCAGATGTTTGTAAGAACAAATAATGAGAATGGTCTGTGGAGGGAAAATGAAGTGAAAAAATTGCAGCTAACTTCTCCCTGATGCAAGTGAAATGCAAAGACACCTACGTATGTAAGTGCTGCTTTATTAAACTCCGGGAATTGAAATCCACTTTCTTTTTGCCTTGAAGGCTTAACTGTTTCTCTTTAGATTTCTGAGTGTACCTCTTGTGGCACTCTGGTAAAATGTAAAATCTGAAAACTTGAATATTTCACATGAAAATGTGAAACAAATAAATTACACAGTTAAATGAATCATTCAGAACTTTTCATCTCTCCCTGGCCTTCTAAATTTAATCTCCAGTTGGATGTTGAACTCATAAATTCTGCAAAACTTGACAATGAAACTATTTATCAGCTACTCATTGATGACTTTCCTCATCTTAAATTTTGAGAATCCAATATTTAAAACTTTAGAAACCTACCAGTTTGAAATTTGAATTTTAATTAAGTCTAAAGCTTCTGAACGTTTTACCTTCCACAAAATATTCTTTTAGAATTAATAAAGCATTAAAAGCATGTTTCTGTGCTGAATGATTGTTTCAAATATGAAAAAGTGTAATTGTATATATAAGTTGGTTAATGGGTTTCCCTTCCTGGTGGTAAAGAATCTGTCTATGATGCAGGAGACATAGGTTCAATCCCTGGGTTGGGAAGATCCCCTGGAGAAGGGAATGGCAACCCACTCCAGTATTTTTCCCTGGAGAACTCCATGAACACAGGAGCATGGGGGACTACAGTCCATGCTCCTAACTAACTAACAAGTTGGTTTAATATTTTCGTGAAGAGATACCCTACGTCCAAGGTAAGAGAAACCCAAATAAGATGGTAGGTGTTGCAAGAGGGCATCAGAGGGCAGACACACTGAAATCATCATCACAGAAAACTAGTCAATCTGATCACACGGACCACAGCCTTGTCTAACTCAATGAAACTAAGCCATGCTGTGTGGGGCCACCCAAGACAGGCGGGTCATGGTGGAAAGGTCTGACAGAATGTGGTCCACTGGAGAAGGGAATGGCAAACCACTTCAGTATACTTGTCTTGAGAACCCCATGAACAGTATCAAAAGGCAAAATGATAGGATGCTGAAAGAGGAATTCCCCAGGTCGGTAGGGGCCCAGTATGCTACTGGAGCTCAGTGGGGAAATAAATGCAGAAAGAATGAAGGGATGGAGCCAAAGCAAAACCAATACCCAGTTGTGGATGTGACTAGTGATAGAAGCAAGGTCCGATGCTGTAAAGAGCAATATTGCATAGGAACCTGAAATGTTAGGTCCATGAATCAAGACAAATTGGAAGTGGTCAAACAGGAGATGACAAGAGTGAACATTGACATTCTAGGAATCAGTGAACTAAAATGGACTGGAATGGGTGAATTTAACTCAGATGACCATTATATCTACGACTGTGGGCAGGAATCCCTTAGAAGAAATGGAGTAGCATCGTGGTCAACAAAAGAGTCCAAAATGCAGTACTTGGATGCAATCTCAAAAACGACAGAATGATCTCTGTTCGTTTCCAAGGCAAACCATTCAATATCACAGTAATCCAAGCCTATGCCCCAACCAGTAATACTGAAGAAGCTGAAGTTGAGCAGTTCTATGAAGACCTATAAGACCTTTAGAACTAACACCCCAAAAAGATGTCCTTTTCATTATAGGGGACTGGAATGCAAAAGTAGGAAGTCAAAAAACACCTGGGGTAACAAGCAAATTTGGCCTTGGAGCACAGAATGAAGCAGGGCAAAGGCTAATAGAGTTTTGTCAAGAGAACGCACTGGTCATAGCAAACACCCTCTTCCAACAACACAAGAGAAGACTCTACACATGGACATCACCAGATGGTCAACACTGAAATCAGATTGATTATATTCTTTGCAGCCAAAGATGGAGAAGCTCTAATACAGTTAGCAAAAACAAGACCAGGAGCTGACTGTGGCTCAGATCATGAACCCCTTATTGCCAAATTCAGACTTAAACTGAAGTAGGGAAAACCACTAGACCATTCAGATATGACCTAAATCAAATCCTTTATGATTATACAATATAAGGGAGAAATAGATTTAAGGGACTAGATCTGATAGAGTGCCTGATAAACTATGGATGGAGGTTTGTGACATTGTACAGGAGACAGGGACCAAGACCATCCCCATGGAAAAGAAATGCAAAAAAAGCAAAATGGCTGTCTGAGGAGGCCTTACAAATAGCTGTGAAAAGGAGAAGTAAAAAGCAAAGGAGAAAAGGAAAGATATAAGCATCTGAATGCAGAGTTCCAAAGAAGAGCAAGGAGAGATAAAAAAGCCTTCCTCAGTGATCAATGCAAAGAAATAGAGGAAAACAACAGAATAGGTAAGACTAGAGATCTCCTCAAGAAAATTAGAGATACCAAGGGAATATTTCATGCAAAGATGGCCCCAATAAAGGACAGAAATGGTATGGACCTAACAGAAGCAGAAGATGTTAAGAAGAGGTGGCAAGAATACACAGAAGAACTGTACAAAAAAGATCTTCATGACCCAGATAATCACGATGGTGTGATCACTCACCTAGAGCCAGACATCCTGGAATGTGAAGTCAAGTGGGCCTTAGAAAGTATCACTATGAACTAAGCTAGTGGAGGTGATGGAATTTCAGTTGAGCTATTTCAAATCCTGAAAGATGATGCTGTGAAAGTGCTGCACTCAATATGCCAGCAAATTTGGAAAACTCAGCAGTGCCCACAGGACTGGAAAAGGTCACTTTTCATTCCAATCCCTAAGAAAGGCAATGCCAAAGAATGCTCAAACTACCACACAATTGCACTCATCTCACACGCTAGTAAAGTCATGCTCAAAATTCTCCAGCAATACATGAACTGTGAACTTCCAGATGTTCAAGCTGGTTTTAGAAAAGGCAGAAGAACCAGAGTCAAATTGCCAACATCCTCTGGATCATGAAAAAAGCAAGAGAGTTCCAGAAAAACATTTATTTCTGCTTTATTGACTATGACAAAACCTTTGACTGTGTGTATCACAATAAACTGTGGAAAATTCTGAAAGAGATGGGAATACCAGACCACCTGACCTGCCTCTTGAGAAACCTATATGCAGGTCAGGAAGCAACAGTTAGAACTGAACATGGAACAACAGACTGGTTCTAAATAAGAAAAGGAGTACGTCAAGGCTGTATTTCACCCTGCTTATTTAACTTATATGCAGAGTACATCATGAGAAATGCTGGGCTGGGGAGGAGGGTTCAGGAAGGGGAACTCATGTACACCTGGGGTGGATTCATGTCAATGTATGGCAAAACCAACCAATATAATATTGTAAAATAATTAGCCTCCAATAAAAATTTTTTTTAAAGAGAGAAATGCTGTGCTGGAAGAAGCACAAACTGGAATCAAGATTGCCGGGAGAAATATCAATAACCCCAGATATGCAGATGACACCACCCTTATGGCAGAAAGTGAAGAGGAACTCAAAAGCCTCTTGATGAAAGTGAAAGAGGAGAGTGAAAAAGTTGGCTTAAAGCTCAACATTCAGAAAACGAAGATCATGGCATCTGGTCCCATCACTTCATGGGAAATAGATGGGGAAACAGTGGAAACAGTGTCAGACTTTATTTTTTGGGCTCCAAAATCACTGTGGATGCTGACTACAACCATGAAATTAAAAGACGCTTACCCATTGGAAGGAAAGTTATGACCAACCTAGATAGCATATTAAAAAGCAGAGACATTACTTTGCCAACCAAGGTCCGTCTAGTCAAGGCTATGGTTTTTCCAGTGGTCATGTATGGATGTGAGAGTTGGACTGTGAAGAAAGCTGATCGCCGAAGAATGGATGCTTTTGAAGTGTGGTGCTGGAGAAGACTCTTGAGAGTCCCTTGGACTGCAAAGAGATCCAACCAGTCCATCCTAAAGGAGATCAATCCTGGATGTTCATTGGAAGGACTGATGCTAAAGCTGTAACTCCAATACTTTGGCCACCTCATGCGAAGACTTGACTCATTGGAAAAGACTCTGATGCTGGGAGGGATTGGGGGCAGGAGGGGAAGCGGACGACAGAGAATGAGATGGCTGAATGGCATCACTGACTCGATGGACATGAGTTTGAGTGAGCTCTGGGAGTTGGTGATGGACAGGGAGGCCTGGCGTGCTGTGATTCATGGGGTCGCAAATAGTCGGACACGACTGAGCGACTGAAGTGAACTAAATATGAACTGAACTACCATATTACCAAAATGAAGATTACATCCAAATCTCTGGTCAGTGTGTTACCAAACCCAGGTCCAGCTACTTGTTGCTCAAAGGCCATTAAACAGGCCAAGCTGGTGCTAAGGAAATTTTGCTTTATTTCGGATGTTAGCAAATGAGGGTAAGGGGAGAGGTCAGACACCAGTCCAAAGGCCAACTCTTCCCTACCGACAATTAGTGGGTAAGAGCATTTATAGACAGGGGGTGGGGGGCTACATGCAGAAACAGCACAGTCAGCTCTTACAAGCATCTTGAAGTTGGTCATCCGTGGTCAGACCAGTGTTATCTTGACCGTTTCAAGTACAGTTAGTCTTCAGATCCAGGATTGGTTTGTTCCCAGTTGAAGCAATTCTTGGAATTATGGCAACTTATGCCATGGCTACAGTCTGTTCATCATGTTGTCAACTTCTTCCACCTGGTGGGAGTTTCTGTGTCTATAAAACAGCTTATAGGATATGGCTCAGAACATTATCTATAACACTTCAGGAGGAACTAAAGGTCCTTGACTATGCTTAATGACTGCATAATTATTATTTGGTTTCCTTTGACTGTTTTCCTTTGTTTCTGCATGTTCTCATTTCTCTGACTAAACTTGCCTGCATGCTAAATTGCTTCAGCCATGTCCAACTCTTTTGGACCCCATGGACTGTAGCCTGCCAGGCTCCTCTGCACATGGGGATTCTCCAGGCTGGAATACTGGAGTGGGTTGCCATGCTCTCCTCCAGGGGATCTGCCGACCCAGGGATCGAATCATTGTCTTTTATGTCTTCTGCTTTGGCAGGCAGGTTCTTTACCACTAGTGCCACCTGGGGAGAGCCTGATGAAACTTACTCTTTGGCAAAGTTTTTCCTGCAGACAAAAGGCAGGCTGAGACATGGGGCTGGGGCAAGGGCCACAGAGTTCTGCACTGTTTCCAGCCCACATTTTGCATTAGCCCCAAGAGTTTCCCTCTAAATTTCCTTCTCCATCTACTTTACCCAGTGCCCATTAATGACACTTCTCACTTAGAATAGGACACCAGACATTTAGAAAAGCCTGCCTTATATGGTCCAGATCAGATTGTATAAATCACTTTGAATGAACTAAGCAAAGGAGGAGCAATCTTATTGTGGCAGACAACCATTATTTTTTACTATGTAACCATGCAAAATAATCAATGATTTTAATATTTCACATCTTGACCAGTGCTATATTTTAATATTTTTGTTTGTTTGTTTCTTTGACACTTTGTAGGCATAAAAAATTCTCACAGAAAATATGTTAAAAAAAACACTCATTTCGAAGGCAAAAGTATACAGTGGAGAAAAGACAATCTCTTTAACAAGTGATTCTGGGAAAACTGGTCAACCACTTGTAAAAGAATGAAACTAGAATACTTTCTAACACTGTACACAAAAATAAACTCAAAAAGGATTAAAGATCTAAATGTAAGACCAGAAACTATAAAACTCCTAGAGGAAAACATGGGCAAAATACTCTCCGACATAAATCACAGCAGGAACTTCTATGACCCACCTCCCAGAGTAATGGAAACAAAAGTAAAAATAAGCAAATGGGACCTAATTAAACTTAAAAGCTTTTGCACAACGAAGGAAACTGTGAGCAAGGTGAAAAGACAGCCTTCAGAATGGGAAAAAATAATAGCAAATGAAGAAACTGACAATGAATTAATCTTAAAAATATATAAGCAGCTCCTGCAGCTCAATATCAGAAAAATAAACAAATCAAAATAACCAAATCATGGGCAAAAGAACTGAACAGACATTTCTCCAAAGAAGACATACAGATGGCTAACAAACACATGAAAAGATGCTCAACATCACTCATTATCAGAGAAAAGCAAATCAAAACCACAATGAGGTACCATCTCACACCGGTCAGAATGGCTGCTATCAAAGAGTCTTCAAGCAATAAATGCTGGAGAGGGTGTGGCAAGAAGGGAACACTCTTACACTGTTGGTGGGAATGCAAACTAGTACAGCCACTATGGAGAGCAATGTGGAGATTCCTTAAAAAACTGGAAATAGAACTGCCATACGACCTAGCAATCGCACTCCTGGGCATACACACAGAGGAAACCAGAATTGAAAGAGACACATGTACCCCAATGTTCACTGAAGCACTGTTTACAATAGCTAGGACATGGAAGCAACCTAGATGTCCATCAGGAGACAAATGGATAAGAAAGATATGGGACATATATACAATGGAGTATTACTCAGCCATTAAAAAGAATGCATTTGAATCAGTTCTAATGAGGCAGGTGAAACTGGAGCCTATTATACAGAGTGAAGTAAATCAGAAAGAAAAACACCAATACAGTATATTAATGGATAAATATGAAATTTAGAAAGATGATAACGATGACCCTATATGCAAGACAGCAAAAGAGGCACAGATGTAAAGAACAGTCTTTTGGACTCTGAGGGAGAAGCCGAGGGTGGGATGATCTGAGAGAATAGCACTGAAACATGTATATTACCATATGTGAAATAGATCACCTGTCCAGGTTAGATGCATGAGACAAGGCACTCAGGGCCAGTGCACTGGAATGACCCTGAGGGATGGGATTGGGAGGGAGGTAGGAGGGGAGTTCAAGATGGAGAACATATGTACATCCATGACTGATTCATGTCAATGTATGGCAAAAACTGGTATAATATTGCAAAGTAATTAGCCTCCAATTAAAATAAATTAATTAATTTAAAAAATACTCCTTTCTGGCTTGTTTAGTTTATTTACATCCTTATTATGCTGATAAACAATTTATGAACTAGATACTAGAAAGCTCTTCAAGAAAATTAGAGATACCAAGGGAACATTTCATTAAAACATGGGCTCAATAAAGGACAAAAAAGGTATGGACCTAACAGAAGCAGAAGACATTAAGAAGAGGTAGCAATAATACACAGAACTATACAAAAGAGATCTTCATGACCCAGATAACCATGATGATGTGATCACTAACCTAGAGGCAGACATCCTGGAATGCGAAGTCAGATGGGCCTTAGGAAGCATCACTACAAACAATCTAGTGGAGGTGGTGGAATTCCAGTTGAGATATTTCAAATCCTAAAAGATAATCTTGTTAAGGCTTCCCTGGTGGCTCAGATGGTAAAAGTGTCTGCTTGAAATGTGGGAGACCTGGGTTCAATCCCTGGGTCAGGAAGATACCCTGGAGAAGGAAAGGCAATCCACTCCAGTACTTGTGCCTTGAAAATTCCTTGGGTGGAGGAACCTCATAGGCTACAGTACGTGGGGTCACAAAGAGTTGGACATGACTGAGTGACTTCACTTTTCCACTAATGTTGTTAAAGTGCTGCAGTCAATATGCCAGCAGATTTGGAAAACTCAGCAGTACCCACAGCACTGGAAAAGGTCAGTTTTCATTCCAATCCCAAAGAAGGGCAATGCCAACAATTGTTCAAACTACTGTACAATTGCATTCATCTCACACGCTAGCAAAGTAATGCTCAAAAGTCTTCAACCAAGGCTTCAACAGTATGTGAACTGAGAACATCCATATGTTCAAGCTGGATTTAGAAAAGGCAGAAGAACCAGAGATCAAATTGCCAACATCTGGTAGATCATAGAAAAAGCAAGAGAGTTCCAGAAAAACATCTACTTCTGCTTTATTGACTATGCCAAAGCCTTTGACTGTGTAGATCACCACAAACTGTGGAAAATTCATAAAAAGATGGGAATACCAGACCACCTGATCTGCCTCCTGAGAAATCTGTATGCAGGTCAAGAAGCAACAGTTAGAACCTGACATGGAACAAAGGACTGGTTCTAAATTGGGAAAGGAGTATGTCAAGGCTGTATATTGTCACCCTGCTTATTTAACTTATATGCAGAATCAGTTCAGTTCAGTTCAGTTCAGTCGCTCAGTCGTGTCCGACTCTCCGCGACCCCATGAATCACAGCACGCCAGGCCTCCCTGTCCATCACCAACTCCCGGAGTTCACTCAAACTCATGTCCACAGACTCCGTGATGCCATCCAGCCATCTCATTCTCCGTCGTCCCCTTCTCCTCTCGCCCCCAACCTTTCCCAGCATCAGAGTCTTTTCCAGTGAGTCAACTCGTCGCATGAGGTGGCCAAAGAATTGCAGTTTCAGCTTTAGCATCAGTCCCTCCAATGAACATCCAGGATTGATCTCCTCCAGAATGGACTGGTTGGATCTCCTTGCAGTATAAGGGACTCTCAAGAGTCTTCTCCAACACCACAGTTCAAAAGCATCAATTCTTCGGCGGTCAGCCTTCTTCACAGTCCAACTCTCACATCCATACATGACCACGGGAAAAACCATTGCCTTGACTAGACGGACCTTGGTTGGCAAAGTAATGTCTCTGCTTTTTAATATACTATCAAGGTTGGTCATAACTTTCCTTCCAAGGAGCAAGCGTCTTTTAATTTCATGGCTAAAATCAGCATCTGCAGTGATTTTGGAGCCCAAAAAAATAAAGTCTGACACTGTTTCCACTGTTTTTCCATCTATTTCCCATGAAGTGATGGGACCAGATGCCATGATCTTTGTTTTCTGAATGTTGAGCTTCAAGCCAACCTTTTCACTCTCCTCTTTCACTTTCATCAAGAGGCTTTTGAGTTCCTCTTCACTTTCTGCTATAAGGGTAGTGTCATCTGCATATCTGAGGTTATTGATATTTCTCCCGGCAATCTTGATTCCAGCTTGTGCTTCTTCCAGCCCAGCGTTCCTCATGATGTACTCTGCATATAAGTTAAATAAGCAAGGTGACAATATACAACCTTGACGTACACCTTTTCCTATTTGGAACCAGTCTGTTGTTCCATGTCCAGTTCTAACAGTTGCTTCCTGACCTGCATACAGGTTTCTCAAGAGGCAGGTCAGGTGGTCTGGGATTCCCATCTCTTTCAGAATGTTCCACAGTTTATTGTGATCCACACAGTCAAAGGCTTTGGCATAGTCAATAAAGCAGAAATAGATGTTTTTCTGAAACTCTCTTGCTTTCTCCATGATCCAGCGGATGTTGGCAATTTGATTTCTGGTGCCTCTGCCTTTTCTAAAACCTGCTTGAACATCTGGGAGTTCACGGTTTATATACTGCTGAAGCCTGGCTTGGAGAATTTTGAGCATGAATACAGAATACATCATGTGAAATTCCAGGCTGGATGAAACACAAGTTGGAATCAAGATTGCCGAGAGAAATATCAATAACCTCATATATGCAGATGACACCACTCTTATGGCAGAAAGTGAAGAGGAACTAAAGAGCCTCTTGATGAAAGTGAAAAAGGAGAGTGAAAAAGCTGGCTTAAAACTCAACATTCAAAAAACTAAGATCATGGCATCTGGTCTGGGAAATAGATGAGGAAACTATGGAAATACTGACAGACTTTATTTTTTTGACTCCAAAAATATATGGACACCATCACTGCAGATGGTGACTGAAGTCATGAAATTAAAAGATGCTTGCTCCTTGGAAGAAAAGCTATGGTAAACCTAGACAGCATATTAAAAATCTAGAGACACTATTTGGCCAACAAAGATCCATCTGGTCAAAGCTATGGTTTTTCCAGTGGTCATGTATGGATGTGAGAGTTGGACTATAAAGAAATCAGTCCTGAATATTCATTGGAAGGACCGATGCTGAAGCTGAAGCTCCAATACTTTGGCCACCTGATGGGAAGAACTGACTCACTGGAAAAGACCCTGATTCTGGGAAAGATTGAAGGCAGGAGTAGGAGACAACAGAGGATGAGATGGTAGGATGGTATCACTGACTCGATGGACATGAGTTTGAGCAAGCTCTGGGAGTTGATGATGGACAGGGAAGCTTGGTGTGCTGCAGTCCATGGGTTGGCAACGAGTTGGACACCACTGAGCGGCTGAACTGCACTGAGCTGAGCTATGTTCATAAATAATTTAAGGCAGCTTTTTAAAATACATATAATAGAATTAAAAAGAAAAATAAGGTCTGGAAAAGAGATAATAACATCAAGATGGTATGTTAGAATAGAAACTATTGCTTAGACATAGACCAGGAACTAGCTCTGAACTTTCCAGCCACCAAAACAAGGAGAAAAAGTATAAGTTATGTGACCCCCTCCAGTGTGTTATGTGACACCATAAAATAAAAACACATTAGTTGTGTCACATATTATGTGACATAACAGAGGTGTTAGCAAGCCTACTATGGCAATTATATTGCAATATGAATGTATCAACTCAATACATCGTACAGCTTAAATTTAAACGGTGTTGTTCTTTAGTCGCTAAGTCATGTCCGAATCTTTGTGACCCCATGGATCATAGCCTGCGAGGCTCCTCTGTCCATGGGATTTCCCAGGCAAGAATACTGGAGTAGGTTGCCACTTCCTTCTCCAGGGGATCTCCCTGATACAGGGGTTGAATATGTGTCTTCTGCTTGGCAGATGAATTCTTTACCACTGAGCTACCTAGGAAGCAACTCACAGAATATCTTATGTCAAATGCAGCTCAATTAAACAAACAAACACCAATTGCTCAAAAAATAATAAAACATTATTCCTGAAACTAATTCCTGTGAGACAGGACTCATGGCAAGAGCCATGAGTCCTTATGTAAAATATTGTATGAAATGTAAATAACAAGATTCTCAACAACAATCCTGCAGTAAATGCAAAATAAGACACTCAGAACTTTCTAACAAAGTCCCTCAAGGCAGGTCAACAAAAACACAATGCAAAAACAAAACCCAGTTGATTAAGAACACTAGGTAAGAGAGGGGTATTAAAATGATGCAATACAAGCAAGTGGCCTTCTCTTGTCTATCAACTCATCAATTCATTTTGTAGGATCTAGAAAAGTAGTTGGACTGTATCCTTTAAGAAACACTCCATAAACTTGTGAGTGGTTGTGAACTGAAGATATTATTTTTAACAAGTAAAGTGAAAGTTAAAGTCACTCAGTCCTCTTGGACTCTTTTCAACCCCATGGACTATATAGTTCATAGAATTCTCCAAGCCAGAATACTGGAGTGGGTAGCCATTCCCTTCTCCACGGTATTTTCCCAACCTAGGGATCGAACCCAGGTCTCCAGCATTACAGTTGGATTCTTTACTAGCTAAGCCACAAGGGAAACCCAAGAATATTGGAATGGGTAGCCTCAGGCCAGGGCCGGAGGCCGAGAGGAGCTACCCCACGTCCAACAGGCGGTGGCTGCACGGGCGCAGGAGGGCCAAGAGGAGCTACTCCGCGTTCAAGGTCAGGAGGGGCGGCCTTGAGGAGATACCCCTTGTCCAAGGTAAGGTACAGCGGCTGCACTTTGCTGGAGCAGCTGTGAAGAGATTTTCCACGACCAAGGTAAGAGAAACCCAAATAAGACGGTAGGTATTGCTAGGGGGCATCAGAGGGCAGACAAACTGAAATTGTAATCACAGGAAACTAGTTGATCTGATCACATGGACCACAGCCGAATGTGGTCCACTGGAGAAGGGAATGGCAAACCACTTCAGTATACTTGCCTTGAGAACCCCATGAACAGTAACAAAGGGCAAAACGATAGGATACTGAATGAGGAATTCCCCAGGTCGGTAGGTGCCCAGTATGCTGCTGGAGATCAGTGGAGAAATAACTATAGAAGGAATAAAGGGATGGAGCAAAAGCAAAACCAATACCCAGTTGTGGATGTGACCAATGATAGAAACAAGGTCCGGTGCTGTAAAGAGCAGTATTGCATAGGAACCTGGAATGTTAGGTCCATGAATCAAGGCAAATTGGAAGTGGTCAAACGGGAGATGGCAAGAGTGAACGTCGACATTCTAGGAATCAGTGAATTAAAATGGACTGGAATGGGTGAATTTAACTCAGACGACCATTATATCTACTACTGTGGGCAGGAATCCCTTAGAAGAAATGGAGTAGCCATCATGGTCAACAAGAGAGTCTGAAATGCAGTACTTGGATGCAATCTTAAAAATGACAGAATGATTTCTGTTCGTTTCCAACGCAAACCATTCAGTATTACAGTAATCCAGGCCTATGCCCCAACCAGTAATGCTGAAGAAGCTGAAGTTTATCTGTTCTATGAAGACTTACAAGACCTTTTAGAACTAACACCCAAAAAAGATGTCCTTTTCATTATAGGGGACTGGAATGCAAAAGTAGGAAGTCAAGAAACACCTGGAGTAACTGGCAAATTTGGCCTTGGAGCACGGAATGAAGCAGGGCAAAGGCTAATAGAGTTTTGTCAAGAGAATGCACTGGTCATAGCAAACACCCTCTTCCAACAACACAAGAGAAGACTCTACACATGGACATCACCAGATGGTCAACACCGAAATCAGATTGATTATATTCTTTGCAACCAAAGATGGAGAAGCTGTATACAGTTAGCAAAAACAAGACCAGGAGCTGACTGTGGCTCAGATCATGAACTCCTTATTGTGAAATTCAGACTTAAATTGAAGAAAGTAGGGAAAACCCCTAGACCATTCAGATATGACCTCAATCAAATTCCTTATGATTATACAGTGGAAGTGAGAAATAGATTTAAGGGACTAGATCTGATTGATAGAGTGCCTGATGAACTCTGGATGGAGGTTCGTGACATTGTACAGGAGACAGGGACCAAGACCATCCCCATGGAAAAGAAATGCAGAAGAGCGAAATGGCTGTCTGAGGAGGCCTTACAAATAGCTGTGAAAAGAAGAGAGGCGAAAGGCAAAGGAGAAAAGGAAAGATATAAGCATCTGAATGCAGAGTTCCAAAGAATAGCAAGGAGAGATTAGAAAGCCTTCCTCAGTGATCAATGCAAAGAAATAGAGGAAAACAACAGAATGGGAAGGACAAGAGACCTCTTCAAGAAAATTAGAGATTCCAAGGGAACATTTCATGCAAAGATGGGCTCGATAAAGGACAGAAATGGTATGGACCTAACAGAAGCAGAAGATATTAAGAAGAGGTGGCAGGAATACACAGAAGAACTGTACAAAAAAGATCTTCACAACCAAGATAGTCACGATAATGTGATCACTGACCTAGAGCCAGACATCTTGGAATGTGAAGTCAAGTGGGCGTTAGAAAGCATCACTACTAACAAAGCTAGTGGAGGTGATGGAATTCCAGTTGAGCTATTTCAAGTCTTGAAAGATGATGCTGTGAAAGTGCTGCACTCAATATGCCAGCAGATTTGGAAAACTCAGCGCTGGCCACAGGACTGGAAGAGGTCAGTCTTCATTCCAACCCAAAGAAAGGGAATGCCAAAGAATGCTCAAACTACCGCACAATTTCACTCATTTCACACTCTAGTAAAGTCATGCTCAAAATTCTCCAAGCCAGGCTTCAGCAGTATGTAAACCGTGAACTCCCAGATGTTCAAGCAGGTTTTAGAAAAGGAAGAGGCACCAGAGATCAAATTGCCAACATCCGCTGGATCATGGAGAAAGCAAGAGAGTTTCAGAAAAACATCTATTTCTGCTTCATTGACTATGCCAAAGCCTTTGACTGTGTCGATCACAATAAACTGTGGAACATTCTGAAAGAGATGGGAATCCCAGACCTCCTGACCTGCCTCTTGAGAAACCTGTATGCAGGTCAGGAAGCAACTGTTAGAACTGGACATGGAACAACAGACTGGTTCCAAATAGGAAAAGGTGTACATCAAGGTGTATATTGTCACCTTGCTTATTTAACTTGTATGCAGAGTACGTCATGAGGAACGCTGGGCTGGAAGAAGCACAAGCTGGAATCAAGATTGCTGGGAGAAATATCAATAACCTCAGATATGCAGATGACACTACCCTTATGGCAGAAAGTGAAGAGGAACTCAAAAGCCTCTTGATGAAAGTGAAAGAGGAGAGTGAAAAGGTTGGCTTGAAGCTCAACATTCAGAAAACAAAGATCATGGCATCTGGTCCCATCACTTCATGGGAAATAGATGGAAAAACAGTGGAAACAGTGTCAGACTTTATTTTTTGCGGCTCCAAAATCACTGCAGATGCTGATTGCAGCCATGAAATTAAAAGACGCTTGCTCCTTGGAAGGAAAGTTATGACCAACCTTGATAGTATATTAAAAAGCAGAGACATTACTTTGCCAACCAAGGTCCATCTAGTCAAGGCAATGGTTTTTCCCGTGGTCATGTATGGATGTGAGAGTTGGACTGTGAAGAAAGCTGATCGCCGAAGAATCGATGCTTTTGAACTGTGGTGTTGGAGAAGACTCTTGAGAGTCCCTTATACTGCAAGGAGATCCAACCAGTGCATTCTAAAGGAGATCAATCCTGGATGTTCATTGGAGGGACTGATGCTAAAGCTGAAACTGCAATACTTTGGCCACCTCATGCGACGAGTTGACTCACTGGAAAAGACTCTGATGCTGGGAAAGGTTGGGGGCGAGAGGAGAAGGGGACGACGGAGAATGAGATGGCTGGATGGCATCACCGACTCTGTGGACATGAGTTTGAGTGTACTCCGGGAGTTGGTGATGGACAGGGAGGCCTGGCATGCTGTGATTCATGGGGTCGCGGAGAGTCGGACATGACTGAGCGACTGAACTGAACTGAGCCTATCTCTTCTCCAGGGGCTCTTCCTGATCCAAGAGTTAAACTGGGGTCTCCTATATTGCAGGTGGATTCTTTACCAAGTGAGCTATCAGGGAAGCTCTCTAACAAGTAAAAACAAAAAATTTTTTTCTAACAAGTAAAAATATAAGTAAATGATTCAAAGTTTCTCAACAGATCTTTGTCTAGATTTCACTCAAAGTTCCTTTTTATCTAAAGGTTCTTTAGAGATAACTGATATTTTTACCAGAGCGAAACCTTCAGATGCACCCCTTTGCCACATTCATCTCACTCCAAACATGTGACATGACATGGCACTTAATCCTCACCTGTTCTCTTACCCATCCTTTACATTAAGAGCAAAGATGTGCGTGTGTGCTCAGTTGCTTCAGTCATGGTCAACTCTTTGTAACCCTGTGGACTGTAGCCTGCCAGGCTCCTCTGTCCATGGGATTCTCCAGACAAGAATACTGGAGTGGGTTGCCATTTCCTTCTCCAGGGCATCTTCCTGACCCAGGGATTGAACTCTCTGTCTTCTGCATCTCCTGCATTACAGATGGATTCTTTACCTGCTGAGCCACCTGTGAAGCCTCCAAGAGGAAAGACAGATTATTTGAAACATTAACACAAAAAGAACAAAGATCCAACATCCCACTTACCCTCATTTTTCATTTGGAATTAATTTAAAAATTAACAGAAAAGCAACACCATAGATGCCACTGTTCTTACCTCTCTGGGCTATTTAGTGCCAAAACAGTCATGTGTAGCAATTCACAAAGCTCTAGGACCAGATGGTAAGGGCACAGCTTGCTTTGCAAAGCATTAGAAAGTATTATCACAGCCTGGTGGTCCATGGGCTGCCCAACATTTGTCCTGCCTACAAATAAACACAAGTACAAACCCTACTTATCAACAGCTCCTACAATGGACCACTATCATTTGTTGGCTCTCCCTCGGGCCCAAGTCTAGATCCTGATTTGTGTCAGAACAAATAATTATGCCTAAGCTTACCAGGCAAGTACTACTTTCACAATAAGCCAAATGTAGAAGGGAAATTTGATGGAGTCGGTTTTGGTAATCTACATTTTTTTACTGAAACTTGCCTTTCTTCCAGCCCAAGGCAACTGGGCTCAACAACCTAAGCCTTACTTCGAAATGGGATTCCAAAAAGTTGTTATAAAATTACCACTTACTGCCCAGGAAGCAATCTGAAAGAGTTGTAAACTCAGGGTCATTCCAAAAGTCAGTATTTCCAACTCATCTGCCCAGTGTTAGGAGTGCTTTGGAAGGAAATATAGATGCACTCAGCAGGAATTTTGAAGGAATTATTTATTCACAGAACTGACGTGAGGGTTAAGAACACACAAGGAACTCTGAGAGCACTAAGGGATTAAAATAGCAGAAAATTATCTCCACCTTCAGGCCCCAAAAGAGGGTAAAGAAGAAAACCAGTGTAACCAAAGACACATCAGAACTGCAGAACTTGTCATCTCAGAAGGAAATATCCATTGCTGGAATAGATAGAGCTGAAAGGAGAGGGGTGGTGACAAAGAAACACCAACATTGTGACCTCTTTCTCCTGTGACTCTATTGTCTGCTGGGGAAACTGCCTGTTGCCATAACTTAACTAACAGTCAAGGCCAGGGAGCTTACTAACACAGCCTAGAAGAGAACAAATGGAAAAAAAAAAAAATGGGCAGAGGATGGAGAATCAGCTTAAAGACCTTGCAAATCAAAGTCATTTCTTATGCTTCCATGGAGAGATAAGGACTGCCTTGGAAGTCCTGTGGATGCAATTGGTGTAAGGTCAAAGGCACTCAGATAATCAACACTGTGTCTAAAATTCATAACTGTTGTTGGTCTCCTTCTCCCTCAGGGGGGAAAAAACACCTTTACAGTATGAAACAGAATTTTTTACTGATGGTTCTGAAATTACTTGCTGATACCATAAACTGATTTCCAAAGGGAAACATTCTTATACCTCTCCTGGAATAGCAGAGCACTACTTGAGAAACTAGAAATGTGAGGGTAGCCAGCAACGCATCCCTCAATCCATGCTAATGGAAAAGGAAGAAAAATTATTGAATCCAGCTGTACCCTGATCCTTATTATAGACTGGAGTTTCAATCCCTTTTAATCAACGATGCACAGAGAACCTCATTTAATTATTTGTGAGGATAAAGGAGTAAAAACAAGGGAGAGAAGCTTGATGGAAGGATGTTAGCAAAGATTCTTCACCTACATACCACCATTTTCACACCCGAAATGTAATTCACACATATTCAACAAGGAAACATGTTTCAGAAAGTAATTTAAATTTAAGCTAAACAGCTGGTCTGCAACAAAAGCTATCCTCCAAGCATTTTTTTTAATGTTAAATATAAGCTTGGAAGAACAGTTCCTGAAACGTCCCACAGCACACACTGTCAATGAAAATTATGTGTTGCAGTGGGTGTGGTGATATATACTCTCCCAATATCGCTCCATATAAAGAAAAAGGAAGCTAAGGTCAACAACAATAATTTAAAAACATTAAAACATAAGAATTAGTCCCCAAACCTATGAATACCCAGGCTAAAAGTTGGACAGTAAGCTGGAGTATTCCTTTTACCAGCAGATAAGAATAGCCTAGAAATCTATATAAGATGCCCCTAACTGTGGGAGGTCATGACTAGGAAAACAAAATTACAATTATATGAGGTATGAATTGCCCTGGAACGTGTAAGGTACTTGTTGTACCGCAATTCCTTAAATGTTTCAAGTGAATTAGAAAAAGATCAATTCCCTACTCACTCAGTTTAGCAGGAAGACATATCAGTCATTTGGGGCTTTCTGCACCCTGTTACAGAGAAGGCAATGGCAAGCCACTCCAGTACTCTTGCCTAGAAAATCATATGGACAGAGGAGCCTGGTAGGCTGCAGTCCATGGGGTCACTACTAGTCGGACACGACTGAGCGACTTCACTTTCACTTTTCCTTTTCATACATTGGAGAAGGAAATGGCAACCCACTCCAGTGTTCTTGCCTGGAGAATCCCAGGGATGGCAGAGCCTGGTGGGCGGCCATCTATGGGGTCGCACAGAGTCGGACACGACTGAAGCGACTTAGCAGCAGCAGTAGCAGCAGCAGCAAGGACACGGCTCAAAACTCACAGCCGTCCCCTCAGACTCCTGACCCTCAGAGTTACCGCATCTAAATGGGTTCAGGACTTTCTACCTCCCAAGGGAACTACGATCCTTTCCCCTTACTTCTGGGGATAAACACAGGCAGACATTTTTTTTTTTTTTCTCCTTTTGACACTATAAACTTAGATTGATTTGTTCTCCTCCCTTTTTGTAAAAATTCTCTCTTCCCGGTAAAGAGTCTACCTGCAGTGCGGTTCAATAACTGGGTTAGGAAGATCCCCTGGAGAAGGAAATGGCAACCCACTCCAGCATTCTTGGCTGGAAAATCCCATGGATGGAGGAGTCTGGCAGGCTACAGTCCATGGAGTCACAAAGAGTCAAACATGACTGAGCAAATTCTCTTTCCTTCTTTTTTTTTTTTTGCAAAATTAGACCTAATTAATTTAATTGCCTTAAACACAAACACACATAAACACACATGACACAAGTCTTCTTAATGGTTTTATTTCCCTAGAAGGGTCTGCACTAGCCTGCTTGCCACCATCACCAAAGTGGAAGAGCTCTGTGGATAAGGAAAAGACAAGCGTTAGAAGTCCAAAGATTCCTGGGGGAGAAAAATGGAATCTTCCTTCCTCCCTGATGAAACTGCTCAAAAGAAAATGAAGCACATAATTTTTCTGAAGTCACCCTGCTCTATAAATTAGATCTATTTGTTCATTCACTTATTCAAAAGTACTTACTGAGCTCCGGCAGCAACTGTGCTTTAAGCAGTGTGAATGTAGGTAGAATAGTGAGAAAATCAAGTTTGTTCCTGCTATTATGGAGTCTCTAGGTTCATGCTACAATCATACAAACTGATAGAATCATTTCTGGAGAAACAGTGCAAGACACCAGCCCTGTGCTGGAAGTTCAAGTAGGATCTGTACATAAAACCATATGTACTGAAAATCAAAAGTGTATACAGTAGATTCCATACACAATTCTAAGAGTGCCTGAACAATTGCCGGATTTGAGGGAATCAGAAATAATTTCATGAGGAATAGGCATTTGAGTCAGACTCTGAGGAGCATGAAGAACCTTGAAAAATGAAAAAAAAAAGAGGAGAGGAAACTCCCAAACTCCATAAAAGGTGAAAGAGTACCTGAAAATTCAAGATATTCAAAGAAATTTTAAGGGGAACAGAAAATACTCACTTGAATTTTGTTTT
The DNA here is from genome assembly GCF_049115385.1 of Moschus berezovskii. Lineage (NCBI taxonomy): Eukaryota > Metazoa > Chordata > Mammalia > Artiodactyla > Moschidae > Moschus > Moschus berezovskii. The sequence goes on from NC_142477.1 coordinate 62,119,670, forward strand.
TAAAGGAATGTTTAAAATACACAAACTCTCAAATTTTATCACTTCACTCTTTAGGGAGCTGTTCTTAGCTGTTTTCAACCAGGAAGTATTAGAGGAACCCACAATCCACAAAACTGTCCCTAAATTTTTCCTTTATCAAGAAAAATTATGCTTCTCTCTGCTTCTCCTCATCTGGAAAAATTAAGTAGAAAAACTCCTCCACTTTTCCAAAAACAAATCTTTCCTACAATTCCAGTGGAAGAGCAAATTGGCTTGATCTTTATGAAAGATAATTTGGCAGTTAGCATCAAATGTTTAAAAATGGTCAAACCATCTGGACTGATAAATCTACTTTTAAGAATTTATCTTGAGAAGTAGTAAAAATATTCACAAAGATTTTGGAGAAGGATATTTATTGTAATGGTATTTGCAAAAATAAAATAAGTTTAAGACAATTTAAATATCAAAAGTCACAGATAAGGCTAAATATAGTATAGTCGTATGAAGGAGTGATCTTTAAATATTTAAGGATATAATAAAATGCTCACAAGATGAAAAAATCAGGTTATAAATTATGATCTAAAGTATATAAAATATTATGTGTATCTAATACATACAAATGGAAAGAAAAAATATCAAAAACAATGAGAAGTTACCTACTGCTGGTAGCATTATGAGTGAGATGTTTTTCCTCCTTGTGCTTTCTTGTATTATTTCAAATTTTTTATAAGACATACTTATTGGGAAAGACAGTCTTGTGTAAATAGTCTTTTGACTGCCATTTAACCGCCAAGAATGAAAGCGGGCCTTGGACCTGGAACACCTCCTTGCCAAGACACAGAGTCCTCTCAGGCTGTGCTAGACTTAGTGGCTTGTGTGAGAGTATCTTTCCCTGTTTCAGACTCAATCTATACTCCTTTGTTTAGCATAAGCTTGTTATCATATGGTGCCTGACAAACCGCACTGCGATATCTCTTCTTTGGGGAGAAAGCACAATCCGTCATTCTGCTGCACAAGGGGGATGTGAGCAAATCAACTGCCTTGCATCAGTCATACTGGTATACACATAAATATCAGTGGTCTAAATACATCAAGGGGCTTCCCTGGTGGCTCAGTCTTTAAAGAATCTACCTGCAGTACAGGAGATCTTTGTTCCATCCCTGGGTGGGGAAAATCCCCTGGAGAAGGGAATGGCACCTCACTCCAGTATTCTTATCTGGGAAATCCAATGGACAGAGAAGCCTGGTGGGCTACAGTCCATGGAATAGCAAGAGTTGGACACGACTTAGAGACTAAACCATCTCCACAATACATCAATTAAAAGAAGTTTTCAGATTAATAACAAAAAAAAAGGTCCAATTCTATGCTATCTATAAGAAATCTACTTTAAATATAAAGACACAGCTAAATTAACAGCAAAAGATAGAAAGATATACTTTCTTACCATTACCCAAATAATGCTGCAGTAGCTATATTAATATCAGATATAGAGAATGAGATATATGATCATGAGTAAAGACAAGAGACAAAAGAAATATGGGTTTGATCTCTGGGTTGGGAAGATTCCCCTGGAGCAGGGTGACAACCTGTTCCAATGTTCTTGTCTGAAAAACCTCCATGGACCGAGGAGACTGGTGGGCTACAGTCCATGGGGTGGCAAAGGTCGGACAAAACTGAGCACTGGGACAAGGACAGCCGAAGCCATCTATCCAGAATGGAGACACAGCACTTTTGGTCACAGCAGCTAAATGTATAGCTCGGTACATAATCTTGACCATGAAAACTGAGGGCCAAGTTACAGATAAACATCAAAGAATCAATAGCTAATTTCATGGCCCATGTAACCAAAGCACAGTGTATGAAATGAGGGACAATTAAAGATGTGTCATGATTTAGTTCAGAAACACAAAACACACAAATGTGTCCTTTCACATGGTGTTCAGCAAGGACTTCACAGGCAGCCAAACTGGATTAATGGACCACATTAACAACAGAAGCCTGAACTACATAGCTAATCAGAAAAACTGTAGGTTTTATTCCTTCTTATCCTGTGGGAAGGGCCACTATTTCTCTTTAAGCTTCATCTCCCTCTTTCTCTAGGCTGGTTTTGCATTACTTCATTTTTCCAGTTTGAAAAAGGACTCACTCCTGTCATTTGGCTTCACTAAGTTGCTGAGGCTTCCCTGAATGGTCTCACAGCCACCATTCTGGCAAACCCTGTATCCAACCCAGTAAATTTAGGTCAGTAATTTCATCACTACTCTCTTGGTCAAGGGTTTCTTCCTTTAATCCCTGGTGTTGTGTTGTGTCAGCTGCTCAGTTGTGTCCAACTCTTTGCAACCCCAAGGACTCTTCTGGGGAGGAGGCACCTCTGTCCATGGGATTCTCTAGGCAAGAATACTGGAGTGGGCTGCCATGCCCTCCCCTGGGGAATCTTCCCAACCCACAGGTGGAACCCGGGTCTCTGTATTGCAGGCAGATTCTTCACCATTTGAGCCACCAGGGATTACTAATCCCTGTTGCATAGAATAAAATAAAAGGCAAACATCTCTCTACTGTTCAAGAGGCCAGAATAATTTCCTGCCATGCAGATGACGGATTCATGATGAAATTTATGAATTCTTCTTCCTAGTTTACCATACATCTTATGACTTTATTCTTTCAAATGTGCAAACAAGGTCTAACTATACCAACTGCTTTACCTCTCCCTTCATAAATCATTAATCTCTGCATCTAAGTGACTCCTCGTATCCACTGAATCCAATTCGATCAACTTAAAAAGCCACGCTCATCTCACTTCACGCAGAAGGCAGAATGAGTTGATTCCCTGGGTCCCTGTAGATTCTGTCTGTACTGATTTTCTGATGCAAATTGTGTCACTTACATCATTTAACGTTGTGTTCTTTATTTCATTTAATTCCGTCTAATTGTTTCTTGTGTGTACTCTTGTCTCCACAACTAAAATATTATGGAAATAAATTTTTAATGGGTTATAACTACATATACAATGCATCCCACATGGCAAAAGATATTTGCTTTGGAGTCTCAAAAGCTATAACAAACATAATACAAATTTTCTATAAATATAAAGTATTTCCTACCACTAATTAAATTTATTTTTTATATCATATGTTATGAAAATTCATGACAGAAAAAAATTTAATCATCCTCAGTCCTATTACAGAAAGATAAACATTGTTAGCATGTAGGTATATATCCAAGACTTTTTGTTATTCATATGCATAAATATTTCTTCATGTACAATATTTTGTAACTTGCTTTTCTCATTAACAACATATTGCTAATATCATTCAAAACCAATACATATGTGCTTTTGCATTCTTTTTCAATTACTTCATAGTATTTCATTGTATGGATTACCCTAATGAATTCACTCAAACACATATTATTGAACATTTAACCTCTGTCCAGTTCATCTGCAATATTAACAATGCTATAAGAACCATCTCTATAAATGTATGCTCCATCAGTGGTCTGATTATTTCCACAGAAGATTTTACTAAAAATGGAATTAATGAAACAAAAATAACACACATTGAAAGGTTTGTGATGCATAGTACCAATTTCTCTTCAGAAAAATTTGTGCCAATTGACGTTTTAACTGTACATATGAATGTTCATTGTCACTACATTATCACTAATAATGAATGTTATTCTTTTAAAAACATCTCATTAGCTTTTTATGTAATGATTTGGTTCAGTAGTATGCATTTCTCTAAGTCATTATTAGGATTCAGATTTTACTTCTAGTTACTACCCACTTCCCACCCATGCCTTCAACTTGAACTTGGAAGGATATTTCTTAGAGATTTTATTCAGATGATTTTATACAGATCCCCTTCCCTCCATCTCCACTGCTGCCTCACTGTTTCAAGCCACCATCTCCTAAACCCTTGGGACAACACTGCAAAAAGCCTCCTAAGGGACCTTGCTTTATATTCCTACCTACATATGTGATCCATCCACTGGAGAGCTGCCACAGAAATCCTTCTGTAATACATGGCACGTACCAGGTCATAGCACTGTACTTCCTGCCCCAAACCTTCCAAGACCCCCAAGATCAACAACAAAAAAAGCTAGATGCCCTATCCAGAGCCTATAAATTCTTCCTTGTTGACCCTGGACCTCTGACTCAGGAGCGAACCCAAACTTTAAGGAACCTAAAGTTTATGCAATCTGATGGGTCCAATTCAAGAAAAATAATACAAAATTCGATTCGAGGTCTTACAAGAACTGATGCAAATGTGGGGCCTTGAAGTTTACACTTTGCTACCTTAGCCATAAAGTTCCATCTATTTTGACTTCACGTCTTGTAACTCTCTCCTTCACTCCTCTTCAGCCACGCTGGACCATTTTGGCTCTTCTTAGCACTTGCATTTGTTACTGCATCTGCCCGAAATGCTGTTCCTCTGAATCTTCTTGTAGTCAATTCCTTTCTATTATTCAGATCTCAGCACTACTGTCATGTCTTCAGGGAGGTCTCCTGACACACAATAAAATAGAGCTTCGTAGTACCGCTGCTAGTTCTCCCCCCCAGGAATCCTCCTTATTATAATGTTCTATTTTGCTTTTTGCAGTACTTAAAGTATCTTGTTTATTTATTCATTGACTTCTGGACAATGTCTCCCCTCACTAGACCTCATGAGAGCAAAGACTGTGTTAATACTACTGCCTTTGTGATCTTTGAAGCTGAGTGTGTATGCTCAGTCTTGTCCAATTCTGCAACCTCAAGGACTGGAGCTCACCAGGCTCCTCTGTCCATGGAATTCTCCAAACAAGAATACTTGAGTGGGTTGACATTTCCTACTTCAGGGGATCTTCCCGACCCAAGGATCAAGCCTGTGTCTCTTGCACCTCCTGCCCTGCAGGCAGATTATTTACCCCTGGGCCACCTAGGAAGATTTAATGTCTCAAAAATATGAGACACATTATATACACTCAATAAATATTTGTAAACTAAGTGAGTAAAAGAGTGGATGGATGGATGGAAGAATTCATTACATTCTAGGCATGTAGAAACCTCCCTCAGATCTGGTACTATTTCTATTACATCTTTCAGAAATTTCTCAAAATATCTAGTTCATTGATGCCAGTTTTACCTCTTCATCCCAACTGATACAATCTATGTGGGTATTTTTTTCTCTTTTTCTATGTCTTGTTGATTGTGTTAAGAATTCAGGAAAGGTGAGAATTAAATGTGGGGATGAAAACGACTATCATTAACTAGAAAATTCTTGTACAATTTTAAAGTTTTCCATTTTAACTTTAACAAATTAGATTGTAGCCTTGATGGGAACAATCAATCTATAAAAAAAATTTAATAGCAAATTTATTAGAACAGTTATACTTCAACAAAATTAACATTTATCATGATATAGTACTTGTTCTAATCATCTAATTCCTTCAAAATTAGTCCTTAATTTTCTTCAGAGAATTTATTTTTGTCAAATAATTTGTGTTTATAAGTACGTTCCTATTAAAATAATGGCAGATTAAATAAATTGTTTCACCTAGGTTAGTGCACATCTCTAGACTTAGTGCTTAAATTCATCTCTAGTGCACTGAGTGCATCTCTAGTGCTTAAATTCAAATTTAAGAACAGTTGGACCAAATTTAAGGACCAGAGATATAGGACATCAGGAGGTCAAAATTGTATTTGCCAAAATGACCACTGACCTACATCCCTGTTCCTTGTTAATATTTCCTATTTATTCTTGAGTTATTACATGGATCAATCACCTTCCTCATTCCACAACTCCAGGATTGTGATTTATCCTTAGCAAACTCAAATTACAACCTTAAAGATTTGTCTGTAAAGGTCATTTTGCAAAAGGTACATATATATATCCTTCACGACACTGGGCAGTGAATGTTCTATCAATGACAAGGCCTCATTCTGGTTAACAAAGGCTGTCATTAACCTTTTCAGCTCTGGCAGTCATTTTTAACTTCACAAGATCTAAAATTGATGCATTTGTATAATGTAGATATCCTAAATATTAATCACTTTTTAAAAGTCCATTTACAGTTAGCTTCTATTTATGCTGAGTTCTAAATTGTTTGCTATATTGTTGGTTCCCAGAAGGCTTTCTATCATAAGCAGGAGACTAAGAGTAAAGTTTTATTGGCCTTTTCTCATTTTTTCTCAAAGGTAGAAGATAGCCCTAAATATATTTCTCTGTTATAAAGTTTCAGACTCAAAAAGTTAACATCATCATGAAGCACACATCTTTATATATGAAGAGTTTTCTGATATGCCCTTAAATATTTTTTAACCTCTTTGTATCCATTTTCTGTATTTTAAAATCATCCAAGGAGGTTTTTTGTGTTTTGTTTTTAATAGTGACTTCTTAGGCCTAACTCCAGACTCAATGAATCAGAATCTCCAGATGATAGTAAGTCATTCATATATTTAAAACTCCCTAATAATTCAAATTAGCCAGAATTAAGAACAACCATTAGAGTATAAATATTTACAAGCAACTCTGTCCACTTCCACATGCTACTTCAGTAAATGGTATGGGGAATTTTGATCACAACTCATTTCCTCATGATCCAACAACATAAATAGCTTGAAAATACTGCTGTGGGGTCATTTCATCCCCTGATTTTCCTTGTCCTCCTACATTTCAGTGTTTTGCCCACCATTTACTAAGTGGCAAATTCCTAGGAATTTCTCCTTTATGTTGGAATATTGACAGCCCTCACTATTGTCAGCCATTTCTCTCTGTGGCTAGGCTACACTTTCTCCGTATGGGTACTCCAGAATTTACCCCAATCTACAGCCTAGATAATAAGTGTTTAATTGCAGGAAATGTGTATGAAAACTATGTGCCTCTTTAGAGTATCTGCAGTATTGGAAACCTTGCAGAAGCTCTGTAAAAATATTGAAAACAAATCCTTACTCCAGTTTGTAGACCCTAAATTTCAGGAAACTTGATTGACAAATAGTTAATAAGATGAAAGGCTTTGTTACTTTTCTCTGTGCCTTCATTTTCAAAGGTTTTCACAAGTTGTTGGAACATATTTAAATATAATTTATTCTGAATAATCAATATTTCTACTAAGTTTCCACTACAGCCCTACTTGAATTAAAATTAATTACCTCAACTATACAAACAAGGGGTTATGTCATAATGTTAATGGTTTCCTAGTTAAAGCATGAAGATCTAGCTCCTGGCCAAAATAAGACAGTAGAAGCAACTTTAGATGAAAATGACAGTGGATTCCTCCTGTAGGTTAAATATTCTGAAAATCACTGACACCATTATCCAAGGTTAACATCACAGTTATTAGGCATCAATGCTTTTTCCATTTCTCACTTAAATCTGTACTCTGACTGATGGCACTCTGTGATAAATGCATTCATTATTCAATAGCTGAAAGAGGAGTCATAACTTAGAACCTGAAGCGGAAAAACATGGAAAGGCCATATTGCTTGAGCGGTCCCATTTTAGCATGGCTACCTTAGCAGAATTTATAGGATTAATTTGGGACTAAGTTTCCTCGAATGTTGTGATTAATGCTGAATGTAAACTTCAAGTTACCAAGAGTGAATTTAATTCTACATCAATAAAGAGATATGTTTTAATTCAAATTATGATCTGAGATAATTCAATGTTAACTATTAAATAAATGGACCTTATTTTCCTTGGATTTTTCATTTAACTGAGGAGACAGGAGAACCTGAGAGAAGACAGAGCAGGCTCTTTTTGCACAGTAGCGCTACTAGCCTGTTTTCTTTCTAAGGACATAAAAGGTCTGCCTCTTAATCCTCTCCATCATTAGATTGGTAGATACGTTTCTTTCTTGCGGGCTTCAATGCTCTGTGGACAGAGAACTAGACTCTCTAATCAGCCATGTAAACTTAGGATAATCACTTAAATTCTCTGTACCTGTTTTGAATCTGTAGAAAGGCAGATTTCTTTGGAAACTCTTCCACTTATACATCCCAGGGATGAGATAAGACTTATATAACATTCTAACAGTGAAAGCTCCTCGATCAACTAACAAGAATTACAAAAGCAAGGTGGAGTCGACGGCATTTTTATTCTTAGACACTTCCTCAATGCATGCACTACTTCTTTGGTAGCCATCAAAGTACTCCCAATATGTTTTTTCTAAAACCTGAGATCACATACCCATCCACCTAGATCAAAGCTACTCCACCCTGGTACTTTTTATATTATAATAAACTATATATATGCATGCATGTGTGTTCAGTCACTTCAGTCATGTCCGACTCTTTGTGACCCTGTGGATTGTAGCCCACCAGGATCCCCTGTCTGGGATTCTCCAGGCAAGAGTACTAAAGTGAGTTGTCATGGCCTCATTCTGGGGATCTTCCTGACCAGGGTTTCAACCAGTGTCTCCTGTGTCTCCTGCATTGCAGGCAGATTCTTTACGACTAAGCCACTGGGGAAGCCCAAGTTTTATATATATATATATATATATATATATATATGAAAGTGAAAGTGAAGGTCGCTCAGCCGTGTCCGACTCTTTGCGACCCCATGGACTATACAGTCCATGGAATTCTCCAGGCCAGAATAATGGAGTGGGTAGCCTTTCGCTTCTCCAGGGGATCTTCCCGAACCAGGGATCAAACTCAGGCCTCCTGCGTTGTAAGTGGATTCTTTACTAGCTGAGCCACAAGGGAAGCCCAAGAATACTGGAGTGGGTAGTCCATCCCTTTTCCAGTGGATCTTCCGGACAACATTGCAGGTGGATTCTTCACCAACTGAGCTATGAGGGAAGCCCATATATATGTGTATATATATAAACACTTATAAAAAGTCAGTAATGGTGCTGTCAAACCCATTATTACCACACTAGATATTATCAAACTATGACTTAAGGGCAAGAGGTATAGTAAACCAAGTAATACGAAAATTTACACAAAAAATTATCAAGCAAGGTAAGAGCACATTTGAAATTCATATCAACTGAATGTTCAAATATGATCAGATACTACTTCCAGCCTGAGAAAGTACTCCGATGCATTGATTCCTCAATTCCTCAATTTTGGATCATGCCAAATGTAGTGGGGAAGCAAGAAAAAGAGAGAGACAGGCTAGGAGGAGCAGAAAAAATGCTCTCACGTGCTGTAGCTTAAAGGTCAGCACAAACTCAGAGGTGACAATCGCCAAGCACTGCCACAGCCTCCAACCCCACTCAACTTCATCTGGCCTTCTATCTGGCCCCCAGATAATAGTTGTGCTTCCATTTTGATTGTTAACTGGGGGCATCCATCTAAATGTGTGACTCTGGAATGAAACCATACAGCTTCTTCCTTCCTCCCCAAAGCTGCATTATGTCTCTACTTTTTCACACATTCTCCCTTTACCTCCTATATCACAGAGTATCTCCACCTCAAAATTTAACCCTTCAAACTCCTGCCTTCGTCAAGACTTCACTCCAATTATTCCTTCTTTCGCCAGAATATTTTCTTCCTGCTTTCACTCTTCCCTTTTCGTTATTTCCATTTCCTTAGTCACTATTGGCATGCACTGGTTTCCTTTTACCTAAAAGAAAAAGAAATGTTTATTTCATGTAATCCTTCCCTTCGGTTCTTATAACAACATCACCTCTCCTGGTTGTGTTCCACATGCAATGAGCTCATGGCTCTCTGTGTCCCCTTATCTCTTATCAGTTTTGCTGGTTTCTGATTCTTTCCTGTTACTCAAATTGAATTCTGTAAATGTATCAAAAACCTTCTATTTCTTATTTCCCAGAGTAATACCTTCTGCTTGTTATTTCCCTATTTCTAGTGTATTCCACTCTCTAAAATCTCTAAATGTGGTTTTTTCTTGAGCAATCTGTTTCAGATCCAATCCATCTCTCAGACCTCTCAGCCCTTTCTTTGCAGACCTTTATTATTAATCACTCCCTTATCAGTCTTTCCTCCAAAATGCTAGTCTAAGCCATTCCAGCTGCAACAGCCACCTAAGTATAACAAAGAACTCTTGAAAAATCTCATGTATTAATACAGGAAAGGTTCTTGGCTGCTTGCATTTTATTTTCATCTACCTACAAGTATAAGCACATGGGCTTAAAAAACTGCTGTTAGAAAACTGCGGTATACCTAGGATCAGATGGTTTCATTTCCCTGGAGATAATGTTTATGTGTTATAACCATGGAAACATACCATATCACAAGATATTCTATAGTATTTTTATTTTTTGCATAATGTCACTATTATTAGCAGTGTCTCTATTAAAGAATATGGAATGCCCCCTATCTCAGCTGTCCAAATGATAAAAAAAAATGTTGCCATTGTTCACCATCATTAAATGGCCTGTAGGAGACTTTAGATGTATGACAGGCAGTGAAAGTTTTGAGAGACTAATGGGGAAAGCACAATGGAAGAAAAAGCTGCCTGAAAGAAAAGAAAAGGCATTGAAAATCAATTTTTCTACTTTATAATTTTCCCAAAAACCCAAGAAATAGCCAAAGCTGTTGTTCAGGGGCCTACCTATGAAGGCTGTCTATAAAACTAAAGCCAGAGCAAAACTTAGTCTCTGGGCTTAGGTACCAGAGATGGACTCTGGGCTCCTCTTGGATGCCCAGTACTATTTAGAACATACACTGTGTGTCATCCTGACCTATGTCCATTCCTTCCCAGCAGGTTAGTGACCTTGGCCAGAACGGAAAGAAGTTGGCAGTCAGTCACTTCAGTTATCTGGAGCAACCTTCCTGACAGAGTCACTGACAGGACTGCAAATTTTTCACTCAGTGTATTACTCGTGGATATTTTATACTGATCAGAATAGACTGTTCAACAAACAATCCCCAAAATTTCAGTTTAATTAAGTCAAACTCAGGTTTTATTTCTGTTCGTATCAATCAAAGTTTGCATGGAGTGTGAAGAGGAGAAGAATCTGGTCTACATAAAGAAGGGATCCAGGGATCTTTGTACCTCTGGTTCCATCCCCCTCCAGGTGTAGGGAATCCTCTCCAGGTACCAAATGGGAAAAGATCACTCTGGAGGTATTTACAGTCCAACCTTCAAAGGAAAGATATTACTTCTGTATGTATTATATTAGTCTAACATCAGCCTCATAAGAAAGGAGGTTGAGAAATGTAATCTAGCACTATACCCAGGAAGAAAAAGTCTTGGATTCTGGCGAGCATAATCACCACCATCTAAAACATCTTTAATCCATAACAGGATGTTTTAACCAAACAGAAACTATTAACACTGATGTCAATGTCATCAATGATTATTAAGGTTATTTCTAGAATTGTGGATACCCACCCAGATTCTTTACAGGAACTGAAGTGCATCAGGGGCTCTCTAACACCCTAAAGCATGGTCAATCCCTCCTAAACCTTGAAAGCCCTGTGCATGTTCGTAAATAGATCATCATTACACAACTGCATTATGATATGCATACAGCATGTTTAGTCATTATTAAAAATGAGGTATCTATACAATACAGTATACACTTTCAAACACTACATTGTCAATATTTACAATTAGACTCCTGTTTCTATTAACACTGTTCTTTTAAAATTAAAACTAGCTTTCAAAGTTTGCTCTCTCTCTTTTTAATTCTTGCAAAGAAGACTAATTGCTTCCAGGAACCATGAAGCACACTATATTTCATAGAATACTTCCCCTGCAAGGACTTTGGAGAAGTTTCAAAACCTCCTCATCAATCTCCACAGCAGCCAAATAACAAGATAGGTGAGTTCTGTTGTCTCCTCTTTCCATCCCCCTCTCTTCTTCTCCCAGTCAGCCTACTTCCTTTTCTTTCTTCAGAGATGAAACCATATGAGACGCAAAAGGACCACTTGCCAATGCAAGACAGCTCCTTGAAATTTTAGCCTGGTGAACTTTGTGGAAGTCTGAGCAATTGTTCAAGATTACATACTGGGAGCTTGGAAATATCTGAGATAGGATTAGATTTGGAATTGCCTGTGGATCCGACTCATTTTCCCATCCTTGTCATTGCAAAGTGATTTATTTGGAAAACAAAATTCACTGGATACTTCAGTCTCGTGAATCTAGATTTTCTAGAAAGATCTAGTTGAAGGATAAAATAGGTCTGCTTTGATTCTTATTCAGTTCAGTTCAGTTCAGTCGCTCAGTCGTGTCCGACTCTTTGCGACCCCGTGAACCACAGCACGCCAGGCCTCCCTGTCCATCACCAACTCCCAGAGTTCACTCAAACTCATGTCCATCGAGTCGGTGATGCCATCCAGCCATCTCATTCTCTGTCGTCCCCGTCTCCTCCCACCCCCAATCCCTCCCAGCATCAGACTCTTTTCCAGTGAGTCAACTCGTCACATGAGGTGGTCAAAGTATTGGAGTTTTAGCTTTAGCATCTGTCCTTCCAATGAACACCTAGGATTGATCTCCTTTAGAATGGACCGGTTGGATCTCCTTGCAGTACAAGGGACTCTCAATAGTCTTCTCCAGCACCACAGTTCAAAAGCATCAATTCTTCAGCGCTCAGCTTTCTTCACAATCCAACTCTCACATCCATACATGACCACGGGAAAAACCAGAGCCTTGACTAGACAGACCTTGGTTGGCAAAGTAATGTCTCTGCTTTTTAATATGCTATCTAGGCTGGTCATAACTTTCCTTCCAAGGGGTAAGCGTCTTTTAATTTCCTGGCTGCAATCAGCATCTGCAGTGATTTTGGAGCCCCCCAAAATAAAGTCTGACACTGTTTCCACTGTTTCCCCATCTATTTCCCATGAAGTGATGGGACCAGATGCCATGATCTTCGTTTTCTGAATGTTGTTAAGTGGACTTGAAGAGCAAACTGGATTGCTCTGTTCTTCACTCGGTCAACTGTACATACCCAGTCTTCTGGGTTTCAAATATCCCTGCCTAACATCTGAGATTGGGGCACTCTTCTTGAAAGGCTGCTATAGTCCCTCGGATTTGTGCTCTCTCCAAAAATCAATGAACATATTCTACTTTTTAAAAATGCATCAATAATCAGTACAACCATTGGTCTAGGAGGTGGCATTCTTCACATAATCACCCAAATGACAGATTGTTCAAATGCCATACCACATGTATCACTACCATTATCAGCAGTTCCCTGCCATCTGGGCTGGGAATTCTTTTTAGTAGAGAACAAAGCTTTTTCACATTTATAGATAAAGCTGAAAAAAAGAGCCATAGGAGAAGCAATTCCTGACTTTCCCTCTTCTGTTATTTGCTCAAATCTCCTTGGTTCAAAACCTCATCAGCAGACTTCCCTGATTGTAGAGTGGGTGAGAATCCACCTGCCTGTGCAGGGCACATGGATTGGATCCCTGGTCCGGGAAGATCCAACACACCTCAAAGCAACTAAGCCCATGCTCCACAACTACTGAGCCTATACTCCTAGAGCCTGTGCTGTGAGAAGCCACCACAATGACAAGCCCACTTATCACAACGAAGAGTAGCCCATGCTCACTGCACCTAGAGAAAGCCCTCATGCAGCAATGGAGGCTCAGCACAGCCCAAAATGAATAAGCTAATTAATTAACAAATGATTAGATGAATTTGTAAAACAAACAAAAAAACCTCATCAGCATCTTCAGCTCCCTCTCTCTTCACATCCAGGCACCAAGTCTTGCCAGTTCCTTCTCTGATGTATTTTTCAGTCTTCCCAGCATCCCACATTCAGGCATGTATTGTTTCACACCTGCATCATTGAAATTACCTCCAAACAGTACACATCTGCTTTCATAAATAGTGGTCCCCTGAATGAAAACCATAGGTCTAGTTTTCAACCTGGTATTATAACGATTCCATATATGATCTCAAGCATTAATGTATGTATCCATTAGCGTATGAATCTTCTGCTTTGGCTAAAATGGTCTAATTAGTATTTCCAGAAGGATCTGCTATCTCAAATTTATATGTGTCTTATGTGTGAAAGTTGCTCAGTCGTGTCCAACTCTTTACGACCCCACGGATCCTCTATCTATGTAATTCTCCAGGTAAGAAAACTAGAGTGGGTTACCATTCTCTTCTCCAGGGGATCTTCCCAGTGAGGGATCAAACCTGGGTCTCCTGCATTGCAGCAGATTTTTTACCGTCTAAGCCACCATGGCTACCCACTTCAAAATTCCTGGGGCTTCCCTTGTGCATCAGACAGTAAAGAATCTGCCTGCTATCAGGAGACTCGGGTTTCATCCCTGGGTCGGGAATACCCACTGGAGAAAGGCAATAACTACCCACTGAAGTATTCTGGCCTGGAGAATTCCATACACAGAGGAACCTGGTGGGCTATAGTCCATAGGGTTGCAAAGAGTTGGACATGACTAAGTGACAAACACTTCCACTTTATATGTGAAAAACACTAGGCAAAATCACAAACATTACATAAATATGAGTTATTATCTTGTACCTACCCCTGGTCGCCCTGTTGTCACTCTTTAATGGTTTGATGAGTTTCTTCTTATTCATGTGCTTTGCCTCTTACTCTGCTCAGAACATTCTACCTCTTATCTAGCTACCCGAATCCCCATTCCTTTGGTTTTAGATTCATCTTCTCTCTCTTCCCAAACCCTTCATGTTGTTATAACGCATGGGAAGTTTTGAGTCTGCATCTTTCTCTAGAATTACTGCCTTCATAATCAATCCAGACAGATGCATGTAAGGAATCCAGATACAAATTTCATTCCAGGCCCCCACTCGATAGAGGGAATTGGGCTCTCTTTGTCACCTCATGAAGAACACCTGCCTTTTTCTACCACTCCTCGTGTGCTCAGAGCTCAATCCTGGATGCTCTACGCAGTCTTCTTTACCCAATCTTCCCTACCATCCCCCAGCCCACAATGATCCTTGTCCTCCAAATTCTTATAACCACTCCTGTATTTAGATGATACCTATATTCTGCTGAATGTTTACTTATTAGCCTTAGTAGTATATTCTTGAATACCAAGTAGGCTGAAAATGCCTTCGGGGTGTCTATAGCAGCTTATATTATAGTTCCATATTTCAACATCATCCAAAAGAGCCTGACACGTGACAGTTGCTAATTGTTTATCTGGGCTTGTTAGTCACACTGGAAGTGACTGATTACAACACTCTCTTTCTTAATTGGAGTGTTGATACAGGCTCAAGAAGCCCTGTAGAAAACAGAAAGCCACTGTCTCCTTGCAGGAAAAGATGCCAGAGCATAAAGCAAAGGCCAAGAAGGGCGATATCCACAATCTAGAAGACAAATGTACCAAATGCATCATTTTACCCAAGGTCAGGGATGTGTTTATGTAATACTTTTCAAATGAAAAACTCCAGAGAGTTCTTGTTATCTCGATTCCTATCTTGACTTTTCATTATCAGGAGAATATGTATGTACATACATTGCCTAAATTAGGCTTCACCGTGTCCTCTTCTCTGGCCATAATAGCTCTGACTTTGTTTTCCCCTTGAGGCTTACTTGGGTTTACCTTGCCCTACAGCCATCATTCTGACACCAGAAACAGTGAAATTAACAAACAAAACATGGGAAACAAGAGCCCTCACTGATGGTTCCACAGGGAAAAGAGAGCATTTGAATCAATCTTAATGTAGTAATAGATCTTTCATTAAAAAACCCCACTATCAAGTGAGACCCAGCCAGAAGGGAAAATGCCCCTTCTCTTTTAATTAAGTGACAAACCTCAAAACAATGTGTTGCTTCATTTGAAACCAGGAAGGCTATTTTCTTCCAGCTGGACATTGTGGGGAAGACAGGGAATGGGGCTAATCACTGTCAACTGCACTAAAAAGGCAATACAGGCCTGGCGCTTTTACTATAATCTGCATTTCTCTTCTGCAAGTCCCCCACCCTGTCCATATTAATTAGACAGATGTCTAAATCCTCACTGTAGATGTCAGTCAGGGAAAATGTATGGTTTCAAGGTTAAAAGATGAAATGCCATGTTCTCTTTCCAGAGACAGGAATTTTTAAAAAAGAAACTAGCATGAGTTTCTGTGCTAAAACAAAATTTATTTCTCTAGGTGTCAGATCCCTGATGTGTATAGCAGGATCTTCTCCTGATAACAGTATTTTTTTTTAACTTCAACTTTAAAATTATACAAATAAATACAAGCAGACAGTGATTATGATTAAAATAAAGATGGTATTACTGGTATCAGTTTATTGTAGCATTGCCATTATTAAAGTCCTTTATTGTCACAGGGAAGAGTGAAGGCCAATTTTGATGCATATGTACTTTACCTTAATACAATACTTTAAAAGAAAAAACAAAGCATCAGGGGCTCTTAGTGTTATGCAGCTCTTCTGCACTTATTCCTCAAATCTCTCTATTGTTTTGGCAATTATACTCTGATTAGATGCTTCTTCCCCATTTGTGTGTAAATCCTCCAAGGCAGGAAGAACAAAGGTTCCAAAGCCATTGACATAGTTCTGCAAAAGACACAAATAAACAGAAGTCTCAAGACTGCAAATGCTGATCAAGGTAAAATTTGGATGAGCAGTTTAGGACTCGAATTATTTTATCTAGAGAATTTGTCCTTAAAATATAGGAAGACATACAGCAAAGTTTGGTTTTTCATATAGCTCTACTTAAATTACTGTGAGCACCCCCCCCCAAAAATTGATTTTTCAAATAAATAAGTGATGGACTGGAGAAATCTCTCTCATTTCATCCACCATAGCCCCTTTTAAGCATTATTTATGCCAAGCTTCCCTGGCAGGTTCAGTGGTTAGGACTTCCCCTTCCAATGCTGGGCGTGCGTGTTTGATCTCTGATGGTAAAGCTAAGAATCCCACATGCCTCTAGCCCCCAAAAAACAAAACATAAAACAGAAGCAATACTGTAACAAATTCAATAAAGACTTTTAAAAATGGGCCACATAAAAAAAAAAAAAGAAGCATTACTTATGCATAGAAAAATCATCCACTGAGTTCCCAGAGCACTTACAGTTTCTCTCTTTTAAGGGGATGTGATGCTTACTCTTGGTTTAGGTCTGAGAAAAAGATACCAAATGAAGATTTTGTTCAGTTTGACAAAAAATAAAAGGGTTACAAGTGATAGAGCTGACTTTTCACTTTCTTCATTTTAACACAAGAGAACTTTTTTCATTAGCAACTTTTTTAAACACAATTCTCAAAACAGCCCAAGGAACCATTCCAAAGGTAAACATGAACGGAGAAGGGAGTAAGAATAATTAACTTTGTGCAATTACTGGAAAAGAAACCCATCATTCATCAGAAAATTAGAGGCTAGCTCTAATTATAACAATTCCTGATCTTGGTCACATGGATGGAAACTTACATTCAAATGGAGCCAAAAAACTTCCCTTCGGGGGCAGTAAAGATAACCGGTTTTTCAGCAGGAGTGGCAAGGCTGAAAGGACTTTTTAAGAAGAAAGCTTGGAGTGCTCCATACATTAAAATGTCAAGAGGCCGGTTTCTGGGCAAACCTGTGTTGCAGGACTGTCAGGGCAAGGAGCTGAGTGCAGGTGTCCCCTGGACTCCGCAGAGAAAGCACCCCTAGTGAGTCCTCTATTGTCGTCAGTCGCTAAGTCATGTCCTACTCTTTGCGACCCCATGGACTGCAGCATGCCAGGCTTCCCTGTCCTTCCTCGTCTCCCAGAGTTTTCTCAAACTCCTGCCCATTGAGTCAGTGATGCTATCTAACCAACTCATCCTCTCCCGCCCTAGGGCCTCTATTTAACATAAGCGCTTCTGAGGTCACAGATAGTGCTAAACCTGGGGGGGCCCATTCTACTGAAAGCCCTGATTTCCCTTTTGGAAACAAAATCTTGGTAACCAAGTGTCCTGGATATTCTGCAGAACAAATCTTGTTTAGTGTCAGGGTGCGGGAAATAAGATCTATTTCCCATTCGGAAAAGGAGGGAGTGAATCAGGAGAAAAAAAAATCTGCTTCCATTGGATAAACTTCTCCTTTAAGGTTCCAAGGGGAGCGCCAGCCAGAGCTCGGACCCACCCGGACAATGGCACCCTTGGGACTTCTAGTCTTTCTAGTCCCTAGAGCTGCTCTGGAAGCTATGGCTTCCATTAACTTTAACTGTTGGGCGTCCCTGGTGGCTCAGACAGTAAGAATCCACCTCCAGTGTAGGAGACCTGGGTTTGATCCCTGCGTCGGGGAAGATGCCCTGGAGAAGGGAATTGCAACCCACTCAGTATTCTTGCCAGGAAAATCCCACGGATAGAGGAGCCTAGCGGGCAGTCCATGAGGTCCGAAAAGCTGAACTGAGCGACCAAGCCCGCACACCCTCGCATGAGGAAGTCCTGGGGCGTAGGAGGGATGGCTCGAGTTGGGATTAGTTTTCAGTGCACCCGCCCAGCACAAACCAGACCTCAGACAGCAGCGAAGGTGCGCGGATCCTCGGCACTGGGCGCCCCCCTCCCCCGCCCGGCTCACGCAACGTGGCCTGCGGGCGCCACCCACAGTAGGTAAGTGGCGATGCCGCTCGTACAGACTCGCGAGTAACCTGTACGAACAAGTCCGCTCTCCCGTCCCAATGAATGTCAGTTTCTTTGGTGAGTGCTGACACCAAGGCAGACAAGGATAAATTCGATCCGCTCTCCGTCGCTTTCTCCCTCTGGCCCAGCCTTGTACTTACTGGTCCACTCAGACAACCTCTAGTCACTTGATCTGCATCCAAGAAAACAAAGCATGGGGCTGTTTTCTGGAGAGTTACTCTGGCAGCCCACGCCAGCAGACGGAGACTCCCCGGGACACCTTAGGCACCGGGGAAAGCAGACTCTCCCAGCTTTTCCGACTAGCAAATTAGTGCATTAGGACTGGCGAGGGCATGAAGGAAAGATGGGAAAGGAAAGATGAGATGAGAGCGGGACGGGGCGGGGGTATGTTTACTGGGAAATGAAGCAAAGTCCTGAACCTTAAGTTCAAGTTGTAGCAGTGAGGCTACCGCGTGGGAGCCTTTTGTGGGCGCAGCGGCTGGGTGTACAGGTTCTTTATCGTGTGGATTTTTTTGCCTTTAACGGCTGAAGCTTAAAGTTCCGCCACGAAGATTTGGGGGCAGAAAAAGCAGGAGGCAATTGCTGGAATCAAATTGATTCTGAAGCCAGTTTGAGCCAAGGTCGCCTCTCACAGAGCGGAGGAGTTTCTCTCTTGCCCTGAGGCTAGAGCCTCTTTACGCAGAGCGCCTCCTTCCCCGCTGGGGATTGAGGCTGGGGAGGATGAGGTCTGGAAGCAGCGCGCCGAGCAGCTGTGAACGTCAGAGGAAAAGGAGCAAAGGTTTTGATTCCAGAGGACTAGAAGAGGCAGAATGAATGGGGTGGGCCTACTCGCCGCTACTCCATCATCATCGGCGGCAGAACTTGCACTTGATGATCTTCTTAAACACGTTTTGGAAGTCCTTGTTGAAGTAGGCGTAAATGACAGGGTTAAGCAGAGAGTTGGAGTAGCCCAGCCAGTTGATTATGGCCCCCAACAGGGTAGGCATGTGGCAGCTGCTTTCGCAGAAGGGCAGGACTAGGGCCACGATGAAGAAGGGCAACCAGCAGAGGATGAAGGTGCCCATGATGATGCCCAGAGTCTTCACCGTCTTTCTCTCGCGGGCTAGGGCCATCTTGCGCTTGGCTTCGGCGTTGCGCTCATTTTTCTTCTCAAAGGAGGTGGGGACGTAGGGGACAGCACCGGCTTCGCTGGGCAGCGGAAGGTGCTCTTTGGAGTTGCCCACCCGGTGCACTTTGATCACCTCCAGGGCGGCGCCTTCTTCGCCCTGCCTCACGGCTCCATTGGCGCACGGAGCCCCTGTTACCTTGTTCTCCGTGCCCTGCCTCCAGTCTCTGCTATCCGACTCACCACTCACGCTCTTTCTGGGCTGCGGGGCCGGCGACGCCGCAAGGCGGTGGTTGGCTGCCTTCTTGTCCACCTTCTTGACTGTCTTGCGGATGCGGAATCGCGCGGCTCGAAAGATGCGCCCGTAGAGAACCAGCATGAGCAGCAGAGGGATGTAGAAAGCACCGAAGGTGGAGTAAATAGTGTAGCCGTGGTCCTTGCTGATAGTGCACGCGTCCGGGTCGGAGCGGTCTTCCGGGGTGCGCCAGCCCAGCATGGGCGGGATGGAGATGAGGAAGCCAATGAGCCAGGTGAGCGAGATGAGCGCAGCGGCGCGCCGGGGCGTCCTCTTGTTCACGTAGTCGATGGGGTCGGTGATGGCCCAGTATCTATCCAGCGCGATAGCGCACAGGTGCAGGATGGACGAGGTGCAGCACAGCACGTCGAGCGCGATGAACAGGTCGCAGGTGACCTGCCCCAGAGTCCACTTGTTGAGCACCTGGTACAGCGCGGCCATGGGCAGCACGAGCACCGACACCATGAGGTCGGTGATGGCCAGCGAGCCTATGAGATAGTTCGCCACGTTCTGCAGGGAGCGCTCCAGGGCGATGGCCGCCACCACGCACGCATTGCCCAGCACCGCGCAGAAGATGAGCGTGCCCAGCACTAGAGAGGTGATTACTTGATAGCTGAAGGTCACGTCGGAGATGCCAGTAGCGTTGCCGCGTGTCCCGAAGGGACCCTGGGACGACGTGGTGTTATTGCCCTGTCCGGGGCTGAGCACATCCATGCTTGCGCGCCGGGCAGGGGAGGGGGAGAGGAGAAAGAGCTGCTCCCGGTTCCCCCTCTCCTCTCCCCCTGGGGTCTCCCGCCCCCGTTTCCTGGGGATTTTCGGCTAGGAGAGGATGCAGGGACTCAGGCAGGAAGTTCTTACTGCTCAGGCGAAGGCATCTCGCAGAAGCAGCTAGCTTCTAGGCGCTCCCTGGGCTCTCGCAGTGCAGCGCGCTCGGAGACTCCAGCTGGGAAACGAACTGGCTGGAGAAACAGCTCCGGGATCTCCGGGCGGCGGAAAGGTGGCTGGAACGTCGGACTGTTGCTGTCCATTATACTTTGCCGCTGCCTAACTGGCTGCCATACCACCCGGAGTCTCCCCACCAGCAAAGAGTCTCCAATCTTAGAAGTATCTGGAATAGAGAAACACCGTCTTCCACAGTCACCCGTAACCGCCCCCCCCCACCTCTCCTCTGCTCTCTTCTCTTTCTCTTACTCCTCCTCCGTCTCCCTCTTTCTCCCACTAGTCATCCCTATCAGTCTCCCTCTCTTCTCACTCTCCTTTATCTTTCCGGTGTTGCTCCGACAGCCAGACTCCCTCCTACGCTAACCCTCCCTTCCTAACGCTTCCCCAACCCTGGGTGCCTCTTTCCCCTGGTTCCCCGCCCTCCTCTCCCTCTAGCTCTGCCTCTTGGTGTTCAAGTCCCTTTTTGTCGACCGAGACTCAGAACTCACTTACACACACCCGATCTGCCGATCAGACCAACATTACAACAAATAACTCCGCCTCCCACCCAGCCAAACTCGAGAGAGAAAAAAAATATCTAACCACATACATGGCTTTATATTTGTCAAATTCTTTAGTAGACTCAGCATCATTGAGTGGTAATAGGACAAGAGAAGAGGAGGCATAAAGAGCCTGAATAGGGACGTGGACAGTCCTGGGTCAGTCTGTAAATTATCACTAATAGATGGAAAGAAGATGGAGTGTGGCTTAGCTTTTTAAAAATCAGCCCCGTTTGTCATCTCACAGGCCAGCTTGACTCCTTTGCCTCTGACTTTTTTTCTAACCTTGAGGAATTGGGTGAGAAACCAATTAAAAAGGACAGGTCAAAGGAGAGATGAAAAACTGCATTTCAAAGTGAAGAAAAACCGATTCGGGATGCATTCTACACACACACACACACACACACACACACACACTTGCCTTTCCATTCAGTTCAGTTCAGTCGCTCAGTCGGATCTCACTCTTTGCGACCCCGTGGACTGCAGCACTCCAGGTTTCCCTGTCCATTACCACCGTCCAGAGCTTGCCTTTCCATTACCATTGCCTTTTTAATTTCAGTGAACACTCATCTTCCACAGCTTTGTGCCAAGTAAATTTAGGGGAGGGAATTGTTTTGACTTTGTGTTATAAATGAGGTTGGGCATTCTTTTAATGGCCTTCTCCTACCGGTTTTCCAGCATCTACGGAGAACTTGGAATTCCTGGTCGCTGGTTGCAGAGTCCTTTGGGGCTCAGAAACTGGGTTCAGCACCTGGGACAGCTCTAGGCAATAAGGACTTATGTCGCCACCTACCGGCAAATGCTTTAGAGCGCCATCTAGAAACCCTTGTCTTGCAGAAAACATTTTTAGGAAATCCCACCACCTCAATAAAGAAAGACGGTTATTAAAAGAAAAGTAACTTTGAGTTTTCTATTTTTTCTATTTTATTCAAATATTTCTTTTAGTATCATCTGTTGCTTTTAATCGTCTCTATAAAGTCCATTATATTTTCCGGCTTTTTTTTTTTTTTGAAAGCCTGCAACATATTCACAAGTTTTATCTAGAAATGCCATTTTAATAGACTTAGGGAAACACCTTCACGTGTGTTGATTCTGTGCTAACATATGCTGAACTTTGGAACTCATACATTTTCAAACATTCATCAATGGGGAAAAAGCGTTATTGGCTTTTCCAAATGGGGATGATTTAACATAGAAGATAAAAAGACTGCTATGTGCTGGTTATCTAAGCTGTTTCCTTTACCAAGGAAACCAAATTTAATTCCATTTGCACCTAGATAAAGAATGGGATTTCTACTCCACTAGAATAACATATAACAAAATTCACTAATACATTCTGATTACAGGACTGAAGTAAAGCACAGAATACAATCCCAAAAGTCGATGACACTAGATAGCATGCACAGATTCACTACAGAATAGCAATAGTCTTAATATTGTGTTCAAATTTGAGGTCTAAATGCTCCAAGACCAAACAAAAGAGCAATCATAAAGGTGTCAGAGAAAATCTTTTTGTACAGGACGATGTGTTTGGAGATAGACTGTTTTACAATGCTGTGCTGGGCAAAGTTCCCACTCAATCATTTCAGCATGCCACAACAATGAACCTGACATTTATAATGATTCAAGGCATTGATTGAAAAGAAAGAGATAAGTACATATGGTGATACTGGCTACAGACTCTGAAGAAGTCTTTTTAAAATTTGTGTGAGTACTCATTCTCCCCTTTAAAATCTCCTCACAAATACAAAGCTAAGTAACTTTATTAAAATACAGTTGCAGTTCCATCAAAATTTAATAGAAAAATAATTATAATCTAGATTCTCCAAAGATAAAACTTGGGAAATAGAGCTGATAACATAAACAAAGAGTAAAATAAAAAAAAATTGAATTAGAAAATATTAACATGTCAAGTACAAACTTGAATTAAGAATTTTGTCAAACTTAGCACATGTCAACATAGGGTAAGTCAGTAAATGTGTCGGTCAGCAACTGTGCGTTCATTATTTCTAAACACAAGTTGTTTAATAACTGACAAATTTATTTTTCTGAAAGCTAAAATGCTGTTAATCTAGTGTTAATATTTCTGAAATCTGGCACTTGCTATTCTGCTTTAATATTTTACAGCACAGATTTTTCTTTATTCAAGTTAAAAAATCTTACAAGTAGCCCATGTTTCTTTCAGAAATAGTGTATATAATATCTCAAACATTTCATTTCAATGAGAATATATAGACAGTTTATAAACACTAGGAAGAAAATAGAAGTATAAAGGACATTCAGCACTGACTATGGTCCTACAACCTTCATATGACTAATAGATAATTATGTAAAATTTTTATTAAACTAAAAATATTGTGATATATATTAAAAGCACAACGATGTTGCATTTCCTTATGTTCACACTTTACCTGTTCTTCTACCTTTAACTCTTAATGATACAGAATCCCAGATATACCAGAAGAGATGGTACAAACAGAAGATCCTAGATAAAGAGTTAGGCTGTTATTTTTGAGGACTCTGAAATTAGCTTAAAGAAACACTAGCCTGAGAGTGAATATTATTGATGACATCATTTGAAAACAAAACTTCTAGTCATTCTGCTTTTATGGATCTAGGGTTTGATGCATCATCTATCATGTGACATTTCTCTAAAATAGGTTATGGGAGATAAAGATTTTTAACATCTTCACAGGAAATTTGATACAAGCCAAGCATTTCAATGTAGTTCTTTAACCAGGGACATAAGATTTAAAAGATGTTAGTCTGGAGTTTTTCTGTAAATCTGACTGCCTCATCATTACCAAAAGTTCGGTAATGGTTGGGTCTTCTCAACAATTGGTATGTTCATCCATAATCCCCAAATTGTGGCTGATTTTTCTATTAGTGAGGGAATAACCTATAGAAGAAATAATTGAAAATTGGCTTAAATTACAAAAATAAATTTTTGGACTATTTTAAAGTGTTTTTATATTTTAAAATACTTACATAATAAAACTAGGATAGATTATTTTTTGTTTTTTAATTTTTACAATGTTGTGCTGGTTTCTGCCATACACAACTGGAATCAGCCATAATTATACATATATCCGCTCCCTCTTGAGCCTCCCTCCCTTCCCCCATCACACCTCTCTGGGTCATCACAGAGCACCAGATTAGACTCCCTGTGTTATACAGCAACTTCCCACCAGCTATCCATTTCACACACAATAGTGTAGATATGTTGATGGTGCTTTCTCTATTCATCCCACTAGGATAGATTATTTTTTAATTAAAACTATCATTCTGAATTTAATTCACCCCAATCTTCAACTACAAAAGCAACAAGGCAATTGCAATTTTTCCAGAACTGTGAAATTTTTTTTTTACTGGAATTTGTTAGGGATTAAAAAAAAAAACTTCAAAGAGAAATTTTGTTTAGATAATTTAGGAAATGTGGTCTTCTGATTATCAGGGAGAATTAACTGGTCCTTTATAAGAAATGCAACCAAAATGCAAGAGAAAAAAATTCTTTAAAACTGAGCCCAATTTTTTTGGTGTGTATGTAATTCTCACCGTTCACCCTCCTCAGATGGTAGCATTTCTTAGCTGCTATTTCTATATGCCAGACACTTGTGCAA
The DNA here is from genome assembly GCF_049115385.1 of Moschus berezovskii. Taxonomy (NCBI): domain Eukaryota; kingdom Metazoa; phylum Chordata; class Mammalia; order Artiodactyla; family Moschidae; genus Moschus; species Moschus berezovskii. The sequence goes on from NC_142477.1 coordinate 62,144,585, forward strand.
TACCCAGAACCACACTAGGTCTTTAGTGGGAAAACACAAATGATGGAAGCCTCAGTCTCTGCTTCAGTAACTGTAAGAGTGATTTGGTTCATTTAACACAATGTTGAAAACACAGCATGCAGAGAAAGAAAAAAAAAAAAGTAATGCCTATTCATTTAGTGTGTGACTTTGGGCAAGTTAATTAACTCTTGTTTTCTCAGTAGTAAAATGAGTGCAAAATAGATTTGTGAAAAAGTGATTTTGCTGGCCCATAAAAAACACCCAGTAAAGGTCAAGCAATAATAGTAGTAATAGTGTTGCAAAGTAATAATATTAATTCTCTCTCTCTACTGATAATTGCTGAGAAGTGCAGAGAAAGAGAATTAGGTAGGTTTAGTGAAAGAGCAAGTGCTTGAAAAAAAAAAAATTAAGGCCCTTTCAGGTGAGGATTTATTTTGAAAACAATTTTCATGTGGATGAGTTACCAAACCAAACTTGGGTCTGCTAGCCTGCTATGTGCAGCAAAGCCAATCTACTTACACCAGGTTGTGGTGAAAGAAAGTAGAGCCCCTTATTGCGAGTTGCCCATTGTGAGGCTGAACAAGGAGACCCAGCAGCTCGTGCTCAAAGCACCCAAACTCTTTGATGGTTCTCAGGGAAGGATTTTTAAAGACAGTGTGAGGGAGAAGGTTGCAGGGTGACTGATCAGTTGGAAAACATTCTTCTGGTTTATTGGTGGTGAGGGAACTGCACCACATTTCTGGAGTCAACATCATCCCTTCTAGTCCCAACTTTTCTCGGGGTCTATGTGCCTGGTGGTCAATAGTTAACTTTTTCCACCTGCTGGGGCTTTTAGTATCTGCAAAAGAACTCAAGGATATGACCCAAGGTATTATCTATACCCCTACAGAGGAATTAAAGGCCCTTAACTTTGTTTCATGGCTAAACTATTATTATTTTGTCTTGTTTTACTGTTTACCTTTACTTCTGCATTTTTTTAGTTCTGTGATTAAATTTGTTCATTGCAACTCGTGAAGGTCTAAGATGCTAAAGCTTTTCTACAAACAAGAGACGGAGACACCACAGGGTCTGTCCCTTGGATGGGCCAGCAGAGTCCTGCTCAGTTTCGGATGTGACATTCTCTATATTCTTCAAATTATTTGGTAATCTTCCAATTCTTTAGGAAATTCTGAGTACAAGTGAAGAAAGATGTGCCCTCTGCATTCTGGAACTTCTTGACTTAAATCAAAAGTTATTGGGAATCCCCTGATGGTACAGGGGTTAGGACTCCATGCTTTCACTGCCAAGGGCCCGGGTTCAGTCCCCAGTTGGGGAACTAAAATCCCACAAGCCACACAGTGTTACCACAATAAAAAAGAAAAATTATTGGGGGGTGGTGATGAACATATGAACAAAAGTTCAGTAATCACTGAGGAAAAGGAGTCTGCTCTTCTCTGGGAGCTCAACCATTTGTTCAAAAGTATAAATAAATAATTGAAAAGCATAGATCTCAATAAAATGCTTAAAAGTACAGCAAAATCCAAAAGGCAGTAATTTTCATCAGATTAGTGTGACAGGTGTTAATAAATGTGCTTGCCTGATTTCACCTCCTCTATATTGCTCTCTTTCTGACAATATTTTCATGGCTCATTTCTGAAAGGATAAGGTGAGATGAGAAAAATCTTTGGAATGTTAATATTTTCTATTAATCAAAGGATAGTTGAAAATTAAATTTAGTATAATATTTATTTGAAATAAGATTTAATTACTGTATTTAACAATAATTGGGGGGTAAAGACCTAAGTATTGTTTTGCTTTGGCAAGTAACCTTTTTTGTTATAAAATTAAAACCAATGCCAAATGAGTTATTTTAATCTTGTTTTAAAACATGCTACATATAAAAGCAACTATTGTGAGTACAAAATATGAGTCTATAACTGTGCCATTAGGCCTGTTGAGATAGTAATTTGTTAGGTGGGTATAGCAGCTCAGGGCCACAGTTTCGGATTCAAATAATTCTGCTGCCATATACTAGCCTTGAATTTTTCTTATTTGTTTCCATTGTATTATGCAGATGTAGTATAAATATTAATATATGAAATACTTGCATACTTAAGAAAACTCATGAGAAAGAACAGTATGATTCCATTGAAGCTCTTTACTCTTGAATTTAGGGGTTTTCATTCCCATGAATGACACATGTCACTAAGCAGTATAGAAATGGTATCATTCTCTCTGTAATTTTCTGCAAATTCCTTTTCTTGCTTGACATTATCTTTGTGAAATTCACTTGTATTGATAAAAGCACCACTCAGTTCAGTTCAGTTCAGTCGCTCAGTCGTGTCCTACTCTTTGCGACCCCATGAAGCACAGCACGCCAGGCCTCCCTGTCCATCACCAACTCCCAGAGTTCACTCAAACTCATGTCCATCGAGTTGGTGATGACATCCAGCCATCTCATTCTCTGTCATCCCCTTCTCCTCCCGCCCCCAATCCTTCCCAGCATCAGAGTCTTTTCCAGTGAGTCAACTCTTCGCATGAGGTGGCCAAAGTATTGGAGTTTCAGCTTTAGCATCAGTCCTTCCAATGAACAGCAAGGATAGATCTCCTTTAGAAAAGCACCACTAGTTCATTTATTTTCACTGTAGATTTAAATTATATAACCAATGCCACAAATTATATATCCATTCTCTGATGATTGAATGTTTAAGTCTTTTTCAAACATTTGCTTTTATAAATAATACTGCTATGAGTGTTAATGTTTATATCTCTTTTTAAAAAAATCTGTGACTTAGAATAGACTGGATTAGTGTTTTTTAAACAAAGCGCATGGGGATCTTGTTTGAAATACAGATTTTAACACCACGGGTATGGAGTAGAGCCCAAGACTGCATGTCTGCTGAGTTCCCAGGTGACAACAATACTTCTGATTCATAGACAATACTTAGAGTGGCAAAATTTAAGCATTCAGGAATGAAATTATTTGATCCTTTGATATACCCAGGTTCAATCTTGATAGATATGGCCTAATTCTTCTCCAAACTGGTTGTGTAAAATTTCATAACCACTTTTGTAGGTTGAATTACGTCACCCAACAGGATAAAGGATTCAGTTTCTGGGACTGTGACCTTATTTGGAACTAGGATCTTTGCAGATGTAATTAAGTTGAGAAGAGGTCATATAAGATTAGGGCAAGCCCTAATCAAATGACTAATGTTCATATAAGTTGAGGGGAATTTGGAACGACACACAGGGAAGGACACCATCTGGAAACAGATACAGAAATTGGCATTATACTGCTGCAATCCAAGTAATCCAAGGACTGCTGCCAGTCACCAGAAGCTTAAACAAACACATGGGATGGACTCTCCCCTAGAGCTATCAGAGTGTTTGTACTGGGCCAACACTTTCATCTCAGATGTCTACCTTCCAGAATTCTGAGACAATACACTTCTGCTGAATTAAATCACCAGGTTGGGGCACTTTATTATGGCACCCTGGGGAAACTAACACAGTCACTAATAATGTGTAGGTTCCCATTGCTTCTTTGAGGTTGTGTTGTTTCATTTTTCTTAACAGTGAATGACTTGTTTTTATCTTTTGCTTACCTTTAAATTGGGTTCTTTGTGTATGTGTGCTGCAGTTTTTTGTTTTTTTGAACATACCCTGTGACAATTGAGATCTTAGTTCCCTGACCAGATCCCCCTGTATTGGAAGCATAGAGTTTTAACCAGTGCATCACTAGGGAAGTCCAATTTGTTTGTTTGGTTGTTTAATTACTAATCTTTAATGTCCATTATCTACTATAGATGTTAATCTTTTGTCCTTTGTATTATTGAAAATAGTTTTTCTCAATCATTGGTTCAAATTTTTACCTTATAAAGGTGGTTTTTAATGAATTTACATTTTTCAGTTTAATGTAACTATTTCTCTTTGTTCGGTGCATTTTCTGTCTTGTTTAAGAAATCTTTGTCTACTTAAAGGTTGTAATGATATCAGTCAACATTCTTTTGAGTTTTATATTTAGCTCATGAATTCTAGATTTGACTTTTGAGTATATTGTGTGAGACAGGAATCCAGGTTAAATGTTACTGTCAGAAAAAATTACCTAAAACCATTCATTTTATAGTCTATTCTTTCACCCCCTGACATACAGTCTCTTCTGTCATACATCTTGTTTTCACATACATGTGAGCTTGCTTTTTGGTTCTCTATTTTCTTGGTCTGTTTGTCTATTTCTGTTCCAAAAATACAATGTCTTAATTTGTGCAACAAATGTGATGTGTGCTAGATCATCCTCTATTTATTCTTCCTTAAAAATCTCTTGACCATACTTGGCCTTTTACTGTTACTGGAAATTTGAATCAACTTTTCCATCCTGTACCCATATCTATATCCAAAATTATTGTGGAATTTTATTGGAATTGTATTGAAATTATAATTTCAAAAGAACAGACATCTTTATGTTACTCCCATCGTGAATATGATGTAACTTTCCATTTATTTAGATCTTTCTTACCTTTTAATAAAGTTCTTAATTTTATCCATTAATGACATAAACAACTTGTGGTAGATTTTTTTCCTATAGGTACCTTACTTTGTTGCTATTGTAGTTGTGCTTTTATGGATGGTAGCTAATGTGAATGGCATGTTTTTAAATTGTGTTTTTAATTTTGCAGGTGTATAAGATGTGATTAAGTCATTTAACTGCTTTTACTTCTGTGTACTTGATTAATTTTAATATGTAGATTTTCTTTGTTTTTCTATGCTGACAACTAAATTATCCACAAATATTACAACAAAACTTACTAAATTTTTTGCTCTTAATTACCTTTTTGTTTACCAATGAACTGGCTAGAGCTACAGTATATTTCAGAGATGAGGGAATAGAGTGTATACTCATCTCATTCATGATTTTAGAGAGAATACTTCTAATGCTATACCACATAGTATATCTCTGAAAGGTATGCTTAATCAGCCTAAAGAAATTCTACTTCCTACTCTATTCCTTTCTTATACTTTGTTTTAGGTTTAAGTTACTAATGCTAAGTTGCTTCAGTTGATCCGACTCTTTGAGGTCCTATGGACCGTAGCCCACCAGGCTCCTCCGTCTGTGGGATTCTCCAATTAAGAATACTGGAATGCATTGTCATGCCCTTCTCGAGGAGATCTTCCCAACCCAGGGATCGGACCCCCCTCTCTTACGTCTCCTGCATTGGCAAGTGGGTCCTATACCTGTAGTGCCACATGGGAAGCCTAAGTTACTAATATTTTGTTTTAGGTTTTGCATCTAAATCCTTGAGTGAAATTTGTCTACACATTTTCTTTCTTGTGCTGTCTTACTCTGATATCAGTACCAAAAGTTATCAGTGCAGTTAAGTTCAGTTGTTCAGTCATGTCCGACTCTTTGCAGCCCCATGGACTGCAGCACGCCAGACTTCCCTGTCCATCACTAACTCCCGGAGCGCACTCACTCATGTCCACGGGGTCAGTGATGCCATCCGATCATCTCATCCTCTGTTATCCTCTTCTCCTCCCGACTTCTATCTACCAACCTCATAAAAATGAAGTATGGCCTATTACCTAATTTTTCTATTCTCTGGAATAGCTTTTAGAAGATTCAATTATCTGTTCTTTGACTGTTTATGAAATTTATCTGTAAAACATGGGACTTGGTTTTTCTTGATGGGTATGTGTTTAATTCTTGATATAATTCATTTAGTAACTATAGAATAATTCAGGCTTTCTAATACTTCTAGAATCAATGTTGTTATAATTTTCTTTTAAAAGTGTTCCATTTTTTATTAAGTTGTTTAAATTAACTTTCCTATTATCTGCAGTAAATCTCTTGTTTTGATCTTTATGAATTATTTGTGTGAGTCTTTTTCCTTTTATTCTTATTCAGTAAAAACAAAGGTTACTTATACTTAAAATTCAATTTTATACTTTCTATTGTGATTTCCAAATTGTGTAATTTGGAAGCATTCTTCTCGATACCAAATAAGTGAAGTTGTTCTTAGTTGCCTTTTATTATTATTTGTAACTTAATTTCATTGTTGTCAAAGAATGTGAAGTAAAATACACCAATTCTTTTACAACCTGAGATTGGTCTTATTGCCTAGTACTGCCTTTCCCTCCTTCATTCTATTCTCTCCTAAAATTCTAAATATACTAAAAGAATTTTCTCCTATCTTCTGTATCTCATAATTTCTTGGTCATATTTTTTATTTTTCCTCCTATGCTTTATCATGGTTAATTTATTCACATCTATCTTCTAGGCTATCAATTCTCTTTTAAGTTTTGTCTGATATGCTAAACAATTGGTTAAATCCTTGTTCTTCAATTTCAACTACATATTTTACTTTCAGGAGTTTTATGTTTCCATTGTAGCTAATTATATTAGTACATCTTTGTTTCTTGCTCAAGTTTATAATTTTATTATTTCTGTTAACATTTTAAGCATGTTTGCTTTATATTCTGTTTCTGATTGTTCCAATATTTGTAAGCCCTGTTTTCTAATTCTCTTTCTTGCCGAGTCTCACTCATGCTAGCTTGGTTACTATTGTGATTGGTGGTTTTATACTGTGAGTTTATATTTGACTAGTCTCTGTTTATGGGAATCCTGAGAATCTTGGTTCAATGGACATTATTCCAGGAATATTTGTATTTCCTTCTGTTATATACAATAGTAGGTTTACTAGCCTATGTGAGAGGATCATTTATGGCTAAATAGTATCAGAGGAACCTTTATTCCTGTGTACAGTTCAAACATGGCAGACCCATTGTTTTTTCCCTGAAGCTCTTTGAAGATTCTAGCTTTCTGTAGCTGTCCGCATTCCAACTTCCTCCCCATCACCACCACCACACCATCTTTTATATGTCTTAGGAGTTGTTCTGTTTCATTGAAGAGAGTAAAACTTCAGGATTTAGGTACCATCAATCAGCAAATGTCTCTAAAGTATTTGACTGCAGTGCTGGCTTATTACTCTGGTTTTTGTTCCTGTTATCTTGGGGTACTGAAGATTCTCCTGAATTTCTTGAGAGCTCAGCTCTCCCTGTTAGTTGTAACTTATCTATCATTCTTTAATGTTTTGCAGTGAGAAAACGTTTTGAATACAGAATCTATTAGATTTATCAGAACATTGAAAAATTTCTACTTCACTAGTTTGCATCAGGATTAAATAAGAAAATACAACTAAAGAACTTATATCTTATAAGTTCCTTATATCTTAGTGTGCAGTGTTAGTAAAAATAAAATTTTAAATAATTTTCCAAAATATTTTCTGTCTTGGGCCTTCTTCATCTTTTCCACTTATATGAAATATACCTATTCTACAAAAAGAAAAGAAATGTAATTTAGTATGACTAAACAGTAACTAAAATTTTTATGTTTTATATTTTGTATTTTAACAGACAGAAATACAGCTTATTTAATGTAAAATAAATATAGAGAAGTTATACTAAATCACATTACTTGAGTTTATAGTCAATCACTTAAAAATTCTATGGAAAAGAACTTCTTTAAACTAAAATCAGTCAAAAATTGCTATTAATGTTTTATCAAAAGCCGTTTCTTATTTTAAGTTATCAAAGAACTAACATTTTGAAAAGTTTAGAGCTCATTGTTAGTGTGTTTATTTTTAAGTAAATGATATCTCTTCTAAAGTTACTATATTTTTAGTTTCCAATTCCACCTTGAAAACTAAAACTAAATAGCGTTTTTAAGCATGAGGCACATCTTTCAATAATTTTTATTGTGAATGAGAAATCACTTATCCCAGACTCATCACTTAATGGGAAACAACACAAAAATAAACAAAACAATGATTCTTGAAAGACACAAATGTTCAAAATATCTACTTTTGTAAATGAAGGAGATGAGTTAGCCATAGTATCTGGTTGTTGCTAAATGTAGTGTTGAGATAGTTTTAATGTCAAACATTGTAATATCAATGTTTTTCTATAAGAAATATAAAATTGAAATTTGCTTCTAGACTGAGTATCTCTTTGTTTTGGTTTATTTTTGGATTTTGCAGCTTTTCCAAATTGTTGGGGAAACACAGCTGGGTTTATTAATATACTGAAGCTTTTTAATTGGAGAAGAGGAGCCTCATGGTGTGCAGCTCTGGATCTCTTCCCTTGGACTTCATAGCCAGCTACTCTATCTTCCCTAGAAAGAAATGGAATCAAATGCCAGTATTTAGGATTAAATGTTTTGTTTTCTACCTCATGACTTGGATAATATAATAATAGTGGTAGCCAGCATGATTGTTTATCATACCTCTGACTCTATACTAGGCCCATTCCATGAAACATTTTATTTACTCTTCACAACAGCCTAAGCCTGTTCAGCTTTTCAAATAAATAAATGGAGGCCTGGAAAGGCCTTCTGCTTGTTTGTTTCTAAGATGCTTGAGTACAATGAGAAAATATAATTTTTTACTACTTCCACCTGCAGCTGCCTGACCACAGCAACAATTGTTGCTCATTTATTCACGATCACTATCTGATGAGAAGGTACTGCTGAGCAGTGAGGGGACAAGGGAGAGGAAAACATAGGTGTCCTAATAAGTAGAAAGCCCAACCGCCCTGAAAACACACCCTGAGGACTGCCTGGATCGTTCCTAGTCATCCAACGTGTTTTCAAAAAGCCGCCTCTGGTCTCCCTTGGAGGATCCTGGCTACCGCTGGATTTTCTGGTTGATTAGTTCCTTAACATTTCCTCTCTGACTTTCTGTCAATTTAAATAGCGGGTTTCAAAATGGTCAGGGACTTCAGAACTCACCAGACTCAAACTTCATTTGCAGAAAAACTGAGGGTCCTCATAGTTAAGTTTTTGCCCTAGATCACAGAATGGATTCCTCGTATTAACCTGACTGCATCAGTTAAAATACTCCCAACATTATTATCCCAGGTTTCAGACTAAATTGCTACCACCTCCAGTTGAAGATTTCCAAAACTTGAAACAAACCAAAGAAGTTGAAGCTTCTGTTCAATTATCTCTATATTCCTTCCTTCTCCCCTTCCTTCCTTCTTCTCTTCATTCAATCACACAAGTACTTATTGTATGTATGCTATGAGACAGGCAGCACACCACTCAGTAAGACTAGAAAGCTAAAAAGATAGAGTCTTTGCCTTAATTCATCCACTGAAGCATGTTCCCCAGCCACACTAAATGAAGCCTCATCTAGGAATGGGGATTATTCAATCCTAGTCACAATTTTCCCATCAATCTGGTATGTTTATTGAGTACTTACCATTTCTAGGCTTTTTGTGCATAATGATTAAGAAGGCCTACAAGTATTCCTGTACTCGGTCACTTTATACTGAAAATAGTAGAAACAAACTATAAACAGGTGAAGAAATAAAATAAGGAATCATTGCAGGATTATTACTATAAATGTTATGAGAAAGATAAAATTGAGTAGGTATGGTAGAGTGGCTGAAGGGGTTTACACTCGTGGGGTTGATGAGGTGAGCTGCTCTGAAGCATTGACATATAAGTTGAGACTCAAAGGGGACAGTCATTCAAAGATCTCATTGAGGGTGTATTGCAAGAAACATTGACCACCTCAGCCTTGGGGCAGCAGTGCAGAGCCTTGGGACAGCAAAGCCCCTGACCCCCTCTAGTGATCGACAGCCTCCTCTGTTTACTCCAGTGTGTTATAAAGATATCACCACCTTCTGTGCGTTGCATGATATGAAGAGCATTGGGAAGCATTATTCTGGTGGAAGAGAAAATCCAAGTAGAAGAGAAGCAAAGGAAACAGAATGGTATGCAGGGCAATTGAAAAAGAAGAGTGCATGAGAGAGAGAGTGAGGCGGAAGGAGTCAGACCCTTCGGATCCTTGTGGCCTTGATATGGTTATAAGGATGGATGTAAGAGTTATATTCATCTATTTAGAAAAAGGAATTCAGTATATTACTATGTTAAAGTGAAAGTCACTCAGTCGTGTCTGAGTCTTGCGACCCATGGCCTGTAGCCCACCAGACTCCTCTGTCTGTGGAATTTTCCAGGCAAGAATACTGGAGTGGGTTGCCATTTCCTACTCCAATGTTAAAGAATGTATTAAATAGGATAATCAAAATACGTATTTTAAAAAATACTGAAAATAATACAAAGAGTGGAGAGAGGAAATTTTACCTGGAGCCTGGTGTGAGTACTAAAGTGAACTAAAATTCAAATGACTTAAAATGAACACTAGTAACCAAAGTCTAAAGTGCAACATTTTGGACCATGTAATTTACTTTGTCTCATTAAAGGAAACATGAACTTGAATTAGGACACACAGATTTTTTTCTTGATACCCGAGAGGAAGAAATGTATTCCAAGGTTTGTTACCAAATGGTTTAGTAAATTATATATTCCCTGCCATTTTTTGCATACATTTAGGAATATTTCTAGATGTTATCATGAAAGCTAAAAACTAAAATTTTACTTTAGTGAAGGTCTTTCATCAGATCTGAGTTTTTGACAGATATAGATATCTCCATGTACATTGTTTTCTGGTGATGAAACCTGACTAAAGTTGAATCTTTTTGCCTTCTAGACCTCTCTCTATGCCCATGCCTCCACATCACTGCTTACAGTCCTCTCAAGCTGGCATATTCATTCCCATCTTTTGCACCAAACAAATTCCTACTTCTGATGCAAAACAATGCTCAACCCCAAACTCTTGGTAACTATACAGTAGTTCTCTAGTTTGAAGTTCCCGAAACCAAAGAACTCAGTGTCTCAGAGTTCTCAGTTCAAACTAGAGAACTCAGATGGCTAAGAGAACTCAGAACTACTAGTTCAGATAGTAAAGAATCCACCTTCAATGCTGAAGACCTGGGTTTGATCCCTGGGTTGGGAAGATCCCCTGGAAAAGGGAAAGGCTACCCACTATAGTATTCTGGCCTGGATAATTCCATGGACTGTACAGTCCATGGGGTGGCAAAGAGTTGGACACAACTGAGTGACTTTCACTAAGGTAGCTTTTGGGGCTTCTCGGGCAGGGCAGTGGAAAAGGTTTCACCTGCCAATGCAGGAGACACAGGAGACTCAGGTTCAATCCCTAGGTCAGGAAGGTCCCCTGAAGGAGGACATGGCAACCCACTCCAGTATTCTTGCCTGGAAAATTCCACGGACAGAGAAGCCTGGAGGCCTATGGTCCATGGAGTCGGACATGCCTGGGCATGCATCCATTCAAAGTAGCTTTAAAAATAGACAGATACCACCCTAAACCAGTTGAATCAGAATTCCTGGAGAGGAGGGCCCGTGTGTTGACACCTTTTAAATTCTCCAGGTGACTCGAATGAGACAAGGTTAAGAATTGTTGAGCTCAGTTAGCCCTCCCCCTACTTAAAGTGAGCTCCAAACAGAATGAGGAGTTTCACCCTTGCTACTTGGGTTTGATGGATTTCTCTTCCCAGAGAAGGGGAAAAAAATCACTAACCAGCTACAACAGAGTATGCCACAAACAAGAAAGTCTTTGTGGTCGACTACCATGGAAGGTAAGTGAGCAATTACCTCCTTGACCTTGTAATGAGAAAGGCTCCATAGAAAATCTGCTTTGGTTCTGGCTTCATTCAAAAGCTGTATGGGAATAGATATTTCAATGAGTCCTTTTCACCTTCTCATTGAGAAAAGAGGAGAAAACTTTATAGAAAGATTCTAGAAGGGAACAAATGAAAAGTGACTTTTAAACTTGAGTGTGTATAAAAACCACTTGAAGAGCAGACCTCCCTACCCTGCCCCAAACATTGCTAATTCTTACAGAGTAGTTCCAGTGTTGGCCCCAGGGATCTGTATATTTAACAAGTCCTCTAAATCGGGGGTCCCCAACCTCTGAATCTAATGCCTGATGATCTGAGGAGGAGCTGATGTAATAATAATAGAAATAAAATGCACAGGAAATGTAGTGCACTTGAACCATCCTGAAATCACCCTCCCCTCCAACCCTCCAATTCTGGTTTAAGGAAAAACTGTCTTCCCCAAAACTGGTCCCCAGTGCCAAAAAACTTGGGAACCACTGTCCTAATACACAGACCGATGGGAAACAGGAGTTTAAGAAAAGCTACCCCTTTTTGATAACGTATAAATATTCCTTTTTGACTCTCATGCAAACCCAAGGGCCCTTTGACCACTATTGAAAGGAAATAGAATTAAGAAAATCTAAGTTTTCAGGCAAATTTTAAAGGCCACAGCAGAGTCATGCCAGCTGGAGTAAAAGGATAGGAGAGAGAAAAGGAGCCCAGGCAGCAAATGGAGACAGTTGGGAAGAGGGCTCTGACTTGAGGAACGTACCCAGGTGCGGAGGCCAGATCCAGGTTGAAGAAAAGAGTCATGCTGTCAACTGGAGCAGATTCTCTGCAGTGAGCAGGCTGGAGAATAATGTTCCAGCTGCTGTTCTGGAAGTCAGATGTAATAATCCTGCCCTTCTTAGAGGCAAACTCTTCTAATCAAGCTGTGAAAAATATACTAACTTTGGTCTGCTGTTGTTGGCCACAGGCTAATTTAGTCGCATCCCAGGGCTTCAATTCTCACATCCCTATCAGAAACAAACTGCCTTGAGTTTAGGAAATGTGAGTGTCAGGAAGTTCACTTTGAAACACACACTGTCCTCTCTGTGAGGCAGAGAAAGAAAGGGGGAGCAACCAGCAGTCCAGCTTCTCTAGCAAAGCCATAAGATAGATCGTGGGTTTCCAGCATACAGTCCCTGGAGTAGATGAAAAGTAGCGGAATGCAACATGCAGTAAACGATAGCATGCCAAGTACATAACTATTCCTTCACTCATTGCCCCATTTGTGTATCCAGCACTTATTCTTTCATTCCAAAAATATTTTTAAACACTACATGTGTTCCCTTAAAAGCAGAATCTGAGACAAAGAATTGAATAAAGGTAATGTCAATTCCTGGGTCAGGAAGATCCCCTGGAGAAGGGATAGGTGACCCACTCCAGTGTTCCTGGGCTTCTCTCGTGGCTCAGATGGTAAAGAATTCACCTGCAATGTGGAACACCTGGGTTCAGTCCCTGGATTGGGAAGATCCCCTGGAGGAGGACATCACAACCTGCTCCAGTATTCTTGCCTGGAGAATCCCCATGGGCAGAGGAGCCTGGTGGGCTACAATCCGCACAGCATCAGACGTGACTGAGAGACTAAGCACAGCACAATGTCTTTGGGAGGTGATACCAAGGAATGGAAGTGAGAAAAGGGAAAGGAAAAGGAAAACCAATGAACATAAGGGCATACTATGGAGGGCATCACTGTGAGCCATGAAATTCATTCCTACTGTGACTCTTTTCTGAAATTATCCTCTAAAGCAGGGGGCTCCAAACTCCAGGCCACTGACTGGTACCTCATATCAGATCAACAGCAGCCCTAGATTAGAAATAAAGTGCTCATTAAATGTAATGCAATTGAATTATCCCGAAACCATGACCTCCACCCTCCTGGCCCATGGAAAAATTGTCTTCCATGAAATCAGTCCCTGGTGCCAACAAGGTTGGAGACTTACACTCTAAAGGATGGTAGGATGAATCAAAGGATCTGAGGAGCCCTGTCTCTGGAAGATTCTAGTCTTGCCATCCTAAATGAGTTGCTAAAAGAGGAAGGTCCCCCAAAATAATATAATACCTGACATCCACAAGCTCATGCTAGCACGTTCTCTTCTCTCTCACTCTCATTCCATCAGAAATCCAAAATATTGTTCTTGAGTCTAAGGCATGACTTTGATTATCTATTCATCTTCCACTTAGGCTCTGTCCCTCAGACCAAACAACTTCTCTCTGCCAGGGCCTTGGTGCCCAGTACAGCAAAATATATTCAGTGCCACCTAGAACAAGGTCCTAGATATCATGCCCAGGCCCTCTTCCTCAACCACTGCCCCCACGAGCTTGTCTAACTCTGCTCCATATCCAGAGAAGCTGGCTTCCTAGGAATCAGACTCCGTTTGAATGACTTAAAGCATCTGTCCTAGCCGCCACCTCTGCATGAATAAATATCCAAAACAATCGATAATAATAACTAAGTAAATACCATGCACCAAGGACTAAGTGTGTGAATGTACATGAATTATTTTTTCTACTTTCACCATCTTTTATGATGTAGGTAGTATTTTGTTATGGGGCTTCCCTGGTGGCTCAGTAGTAAAGAACCTTCCTATAATGCAGGAGATGCAGGAGACATGGGTTCGATCCCTAGGTCAGGAAGATCCCCTGAAGGAGGGCATGGCAACCCACTCCAGTATTCTTGCCTGAAGAATCCCATGGACAGAGGAGCCTGGTGGGCTGCAGTCCACGAGGTTGCAAAGAACTGGACATGACTGAAGCAACTAAGCACAGCACAGCACAGGGTTTTGTTATACTCATTGCAGAAAGGAGAAAACTGAAGCAGTAAGTGACAAGGTCACACATCTAATAAGCAGTGGAACAATACTTTAGACCCAGGAAGCATGTCTAGAGGCTATAGTCTTCATTTCTCTGCTCTGCTGGCGCTCAGGTTTCCATCTCAGGCCAATTCCTCTGTCAGTTTTTGTTTGATACTCTATAAGGTACATCTATCTCATTGGAGCTTCCAGATTCAAAATCACCCCTTCATCTTCTTTCTCTTACCAGAGTTAAATCTACTTCCTTTGAGACTTTTTCACAGGAAGATATTTCCATTCATCTGGAAATGTTACTGATTAATGTATTTCCAAGAACCAAGTCATAATTACTCTTTTAGCAGTCCATATGGCAGTGCTCTGCATCTATTCACCTTGGCACTACCCCTTGATCCAAGCCATTTAACTGTATTCAATTGTGGTCTGTATCCTACTCACCCCAATAATGCTTTCCTCCCAAGGCAACAATCTTCCAGGCTGGAATTTTGAACACAGCATAATCACTGAACCACAGTCTTTAACTGAATTGAATTGGATCAGGCATCATTTCATTTCTCTTTGACCACCATTTGGTTGTTAACTAGTCTGTCACAGCTAAGGACAGTGTCAAATAGCTCTCAGATTTTCCACTTTACCTTTAAAGATAACCACTGTATCCCCCTGACTCCTTTGCCTCAAACTGATACTTTCATTTTATACTTACATAAGAGAAATATTAAGCATTTTCCAATGTTTGGAAAAATTTCAGTGCTTACTGGAACTTAAGTCTTTTTGAAGGAAAATCAGTCAATAACTGTGACAAAATTACATTTTTTTTTCAAACCTCTGCATATGAAGGGCTAACAAATAATTTTTTTTCCTTTCAATAATAAGAAAAATCACTAACATTTATTGCTTCTCATTACATACCAGGCACTGCCAAGTGCTTTTCATACATTATTTTATTTTAGGGATGAGGAAACTGAGGTTTAGAAAAGTTAAATACCTGGTTCAATCAACATCGCAGCTGGCCGTTATTCCAGAGTCTCTGACTTAACCAAGTTCAAGGGACTCTACTAATCTCCTTCCTCCATTACTACTTCAATATATATTGAACATGAGAACATATCTTGAAAAAGAAAAAGTAACCATTTTCATAAGTTTTTAAATGTGATCATATATCTGTGGAATTTTACAGTTGTATTTCATAGATATTCTTGTTCCATGTCAGCTGGTGGACTAAATCTGTTTATTGAATGTTATCAGCTTCCCAGGTGGCACTAGAGGTAAAGAGGCTCCTGCCAAGGCAGGAGACACCAGAGACATGGGTACAATCCTTGGGTCCGGAAGATCCCCTGGAGGAGGAAATGGCAACCCACTCCAGTATTCTTGCCTAGGAAATTGCATGGATGGGGAGCCTGGCAAGCTACGGTCCATAGGGTCCCAGAGAGTAGGACACAGCAGAGCACACATGCCTAGCCTAGCCTGTTGAGGTCTAACACCCTTTAGCTTTGAGCTACAAGTGATATATAATTAAAGCTAAAACTAATTTGAAAGATCCAGGAACTTAAGGGACATTTTTACTTTCAGTGTGCTTTTGGTTCCTCATTTTATTACGTATTCCTCCGAATTTCTTCCTGTAGAACCCGGGGCAAATAACTTCCTTTTTCATACCCAACAGCAAAATAAAACAAAGCAAAATAAAATACTTCTTCAAATACGGCTAACATCTTTTCCTTTAACCCATTGGGCCAGCTGTAGTTATATGCCCACCCTTAGAAGAAAAACAGTGTATGATCTCAATCAATCCCCCCAAAAGAAAAAATATCATGATAACATCCAATACTTGTTTTTTCAATAAAACAATACATTCAGACTTCAATCATAGAAAGCACTTTCTTTGCCTGATAAAAATTAATCTAGTCTTAATTTATAGCCATGCTGCTGCTAGGTCACTTCAGTCATGTCTGACTGTGTGTGACCCCATAGACGGCAGCCCACCAGGCTCCCCCGTCCCTGGGATTCTCCAGGCAAGAACACTGGAGTGGGTTGCCATTTCCTTCTCCAATTTATAGCCATAACCAATCACAATTCCTACTGGTAAAACTTCAGGGACATTCTCAGTAAAGTCAATCATCTACTAAAGACCCTAAGCAGTACAAAGAGATGAGCAAAGAAATAGAAGCCATAGTAATTGAAAAGTTAAAGACAAAAGAAACATTTGCAAATTATTTTATTTTTCCTTTCTTTTTACTATACAGAAAGTAAAAAGCATCTATAAACCATTAATTGGAAAAGGAAATGGCAACCCACTCTACTCTTGGCTGGGAAATCCCGTGGTCAGATGAGCCTGGTTGGCTATAGTCCTTGGAGTTGCAAAAGAGTTGGACATAACTTAGCAGCTAAACAACTAATCACCTATACAGAAAGTGAAAGAACATCTATAAAGCATTAGTGCTAATGAAACAGTTCCAAACAGTTATGAATTTTCACTGACACATAAAAAAGAACATTCATATATACCAGGAATAAATAAGAAATGTAATAGAAAATATTCATAGTAATAATAAATATATAATGCACTCATGAATAACATTAACAAATGAGATGAGAAAGCAAGTTCAGAGTAGTAGTACGGAAGAACATAAAAATTGCCTAAAAGAATGAAGATACAGATATTTACATGATGTTAGATGGAAAAGTCAGGATATTAAAGATATCAGTATTATCAAAGTTTTGGTCAGAATGGCCATGATTAAAGTCTACAAATAACAAATCCTGGAGAGGGTGTGGAGAAAAGGGAACTCTCCTACCCTTCCAGTAGGAATGTAAATTGATACAGACACCATGGAAAACAGTATGAAGGTTCCTTAAAAATCTAAAAATAGAGTTGCCATATGATCCAGCAATTCTACTTCCAGGCATACATCCAAAGAAAACTGTAATTTGAAAATGTGCATGCACTCCAGTGTTTCATAGCAGCACTGTTTACAATATATATGGTAGCAACCTAAATGTCCATTGATGAATGGATAAAGAAGATGTGGTATCTATATACAATGGAATACTACTCAGCCATAAAAAGAATGAAACAATGTTATTTATAACAACATGGATGGACCTAGAGATTATCATACTAAGTGAAGTAAGTCTGAAAGACAAATGCCATATTATATCACTTATATGTGGAATCTAAAATGATACAAATGAACTTATTTACAATACAAAAACAGAACTACAGAAGTAGAAAACAAACTTATAGATCCCAAAAGGGAAAGGGGATGGGGAAGGATGAATTAGGAGTTTGGGAGTAGCAGATACAGATGACTATATACAAAATAGTTAAATAAAAAAGTCCTACTAACTATATTCAGCATCCAATAATAAACCATAATGGCAAAGAATATGAAAAAAAATGTATATATATATGTGTGTGTGTGTGTGTGTGTGTACAACTGAATCACGTTTCTGAATCCCCAGAAATTAATACAACATTGTAAATCAACTATATATCAATTAAAAAAACATTATCTAAGTTATAAATTCAATGTAATACAATATAAAAATTTCAGCAAACTTTAACACAAACTGTTGAAATTTGCATAAAATATGTGACAAGAGTGAAAACTTTTTTAACTTAATGGAAGAAATATATTTGGTATGAGATGTGTATATATATATGTATATTGTTGTTCAGTCATGTCCGACTCTTTGTGACAACATGGACTACAACACAACAGGTTTCCCTGTCCTTTACTATGTTCCGGAGTTTGCTCAGATTCATGACCGTTGAGTCAATGATGCCATCCAACCATCTCATCTCTATATCCTCCGTCTTCTGCTCTCAAGCTTTCCCAGCATCAGGAATGTTTAATATTCTAAATGCAAAAGAAATCCAGTAAGTCAATCATAAAAACAAAAAAATAACCTTAACCCCCTGGAAAATAGACAAAGAATATGAATAGGCAATGCACAGGTTAAGAAATCTAACTGATTAATATATGGAAACATGCTCAACTTCTTAAATGATCAAGGAAATGCAAAATTAAAACAGTAGTGAGACCATGTCATATCCATCAGACTGGCAAAATGTAAAGTTTGACAATGCCAAATATTGGCAGGTTTCTAAAGAAACAGGGACTCATAAATCACAGGTAAGATATTTGCATAGCTACTTTGGAAAGCAACAAGATTTAGCAAACATGCCAACTCTGCTTTTAGGCATACACTGCAGATAGATAAACATGTATTCACAGGGGCATGTACAAAATTGCTAATTACAGCATTAATTATAATAGCAAAAAATAAAATGGGGTACACTATAATACTTGATGGGCTTCCCTTGTGGCTCAGCTGGTAAAAATTCTTCCTGCAATGTGGGACCTGGGTTCAATCCCTAGGTTGGGGAGATTCCCTGGCAAACAGAACAGCTACTCACTCCCGTATACTGGCCTGGAGAATTCCATGGACTGTAGTCCATGTGGTCACAAAGAGTCAGACATGACTGAGTGACTTTCATTTTCACTTTCATAATACTCTATAGCAGTTAAAATGAAATAACCAGATGTAAATATGACTACTAAACAGATCTCTAACCAATATTTACTGAAAAATAAAACTAACATGATAAAATTTATAGAATTTGAATTTCTACATACCAAAAACATACATTATTGATGGCTAAATGTATGTGATAAACATGAACTTGAAGAATACATACTAAATTCAGGATAGTACTTGTGGGAGACGAGTGAGAAATAGGACTACAAAGGAATAAATGCAATCAATTCTAATAATGTTAAGAATATATCTGAAGGAAAAATAAAAGTTTAATATTAATTGCTTTGAATGGTAGAATCATGAAAACCTGTTAATTTAGCTTCCATACTTTCCTATATCTTTAAAGCTTTCCAAAAATGTTTTAAAAAAGTTCTAAATATCAATATTTTTAAAGTGACAGTAATTATAGATTCAAGAAAAAAAACTAAAGCCCATAAAATGTCTACATTTTTTACATTCATTTTCCACCTCCACAGATAAATGAATGAAGTAACAAAGATCACGGGAAATAGATGGGGAAACAGTGGAAACAGTGTCAGACTTTATTTTTTGGGGCTCCAAAATCACTGCAGATGCTGACTGCAGCCAGGAAATTAGACGCTTGCTCCTTGGAAGGAAAGTTGTGACCAACCTAGATAGCATATTAAAAAGCAGAGACGTTACTTTGCCAACAAAGGTCCGTCTAGTCAAGGCTATGGTTTTTCCCGTGGTCATGTATGGATGTGAGAGTTGGACTGTGAAGAAAGCTGATCGCCGAAGAATTGATGCTTTTGAACTGTGGTGCTGGAGAAGACTCTTGAGAGTCCCTTGGACTGCAAGGAGATCCAACCAGTCCATTCTAAAGGAGATCAGTCCTGGGTGTTCATTGGAAGGACTGATGCTAAAGCTGAAACTGCAATACTTTGGCCACCTCATGCGATGAGTTGACTCACTGGAAGAGAGTCTGATGCTGGGAGGGATTGGGGGCAGGAGGAGAAGGGGACGACAGAGAATGAGATGGCTGGATGGCATCACCAACTCTGTGGACATGAGTTTGAGTGAACTCCGGGAGTTGGTGATGGACAGGGAGGACAGGCATGCTGTGATTCATGGGGTCGCAAAGAGTCAGACACAACTGAGCGACTGAACTGAACTGAACTGTACTGGTAAACAAACTGAAGTAAACAGTTTGGACTTAATCTCACCTTGAATCTAGAGGCTTATAAGCATATTTGCACCTATCATATATGCCTTGATTGTTTCCAAGATCAATGAAAGAGAAAGTATCCCTAACAAAGTGAGCAAGCTGCCTGAGAACCATTACTTCCAAGAGCTGTTACCTCTGCTTTTGTTCAATTTATCATTAAGGTTGAGTTTTATGATGCAGTAGAAATGTACTTGTTAATTTAAAAAACTCCAGGACATCTGAGTTTTTTGGGGGAAAGCTTGTATTTAGCATAGGTAAATTAAAATATATCAGTCTCTCAGAAAACCCTTCAAAGCATCTATGTCCAAAGAAACCCTTGCCCTCTGAACTTTTACACCCAATTTCACAATATCCAAGATTCTTTCCAGGAAAGGCAAGTCACTTAGATGGAATTGAAGGTGCATTTTCTCTCTAAGAATAACACTACTTTAAACAGTGGTATTCGCAGCCATTCACATCCCAATAACCAGTGCAGAGCAAGTCTTTAGGATTCCCCCAGAAAAAAATAAAATGTGTGACCCAGCAAAGCATGCAAAAGCATACTCAAATTTTTCTAGTGGATACAGATGCCTCACTTAATCTGTATCCCTCCCCTAAACATTTATTTTTTTTTGGTAATTTTTAAATGTTGAATAATGTCAGACTTATAGAAAGTTGTAACAATAGGATAAAGAGCCCCTGGATATATTACCACACACAGGCACATACTATTATAATTCTTCAGGGCCATTTGACAGTAAGTTGCAGATACGTTGCTTTTTAACCATAAATATATCAGTGTGCATTTCCTAAGAAAAAGGACATTCATTTACACAATCACACTGAAATATCAGTATTAGGAAATTAGTGATGTTATAATACTAGTTGATTTGTTAATATTTTGCCAGTTACTACAATAATGACCTCATAGCTATATATAGAGAGAGAGAAAGAGAGAGAATAAGACAGATACAGACAGCAGAGTTCAATTCAGGATCACACATTCCATTCAGTTATCAGGTCTCCTTGCGGTGGTTTAGTCACTCAGTTGTGTCCAACTCTTTGTGACTTCATGGACTGTAGCCAGTAGACTCCCCTTTCCACGGGATTTCCCAGGGAAGAATACTGGAATGGGTGGCCATTCCTTTCTCCAGGGGATCTTCCCAACCCAGGGATTCAACCCAGATCTCCTGCCTTGCAGGTGGTCTCCTGCCTTGCAGGTGGGCCCTTTACCACTAGTGCCACCTGGAAGCCCACAGTCTACCTTAATCTGAACAATTCCTGTCTGTCTGCACTTTTCATTCCCCTGACATTTTTTGAAAAGTTTGAAAAATAAGAGCAATTATTTCATAAAAAATCTTTCTTCGTTTGAATTTGTTTCATGTTTCCTTGTGATTACATTGAAGTCATGCATTTCCAGTAGGATATCAGCATTTTAAGTTTCTTAAACTGCTTTTTCAGTTTCTTTTTTCCTGTTTGTGCTCATCCCTTTATTTTCAGCATTTCTGAATCACTTTGGGTTAGATGCACCTCCTTTATTTATTTTTTTAAAAAAATCTTGAAATATAATTGATTTATAATGTGTTAGTTTCAGGTGCATAGCAAGGTGAGTCAGTTATACATATGCATATATTCACTTTTTAGTTTCTTTTCCTATAAGGTCATCATAGAATACTGAGTAGAGTTCCCTGCACTAGACAGCAGGTTCTTATTAGTTATCTATTTTATATATATTAGTGTGTATATGTCCATTCCAATCTCCCAGCTCATCCCTCCCCTCCTGAGTCCCTCCTAACCATAGTTTGCTTTCTACCTCCATGACTCTACTTCTGTTCTAAATAAGTTCATTTGTGTCCTTTTTCTGATTCTACATATAAGCGATATTATTTGATTTTTGTGTTTCTGTGTCTGACTTACTTCTCTCAGCATGACAGTCACTAGGTCAGTCCATGCTGCCACAAATGGCATTGCTTCATTCTTTTTATGGACAGTATTCCATTGTTTATACATCGCATCTTTATCCATTCCTCTGTTGATAGAAATTTAGGTTTCTTCCATGTCCTGGTTTTTGCAAATAGTGGTGCAATGAACATAGGGTGCATGTACCTTTTCAAATTATAATTTTCTCCAGATATATGCCTAGAACTGAGATTGTTGTATCATGTGGCAGCTCTGTTTTCAGTTTTTTAAAGAATCTCCTACTTTTCTCCAGAGTGACTTTACCAATTTAAATTCTCACCGACAATGTAGGAGTTTTCCCTTTTCTCCATATCCTCCCCAGCAGTTATTGTTTGTAGACTTTTTGATGATGGCCATTCTGACTAGTTTAAGGTGATACTCACTGTGGTCTTGATTTGCATTTCTCAAATAATTAGTAAGGCTGAGAATCTTTTTATGTACTTTTTTGGCCATCTGTCTTCTTTGGGGAAATGTTTATTTAAATCCTTCATCCATTTTTTGATTGGGTTATTTATTTTTATATTGAATTTCATGAGGTGTTTGTATATTTTGGAAATTAATCTCTTGTCAGCTGTTTCATTTGCAAATATTTTCTCCCATTCTGAGGGTTGTCTTTTTGTTTGTTCCCATGGTTTCCTTTGCTGTGCAGAAGCTTTTAAGTTTAATGAGATTCCATTTGGTTATTTTTATTTTCATTACTCTAGGAGGTAAATCAAAAAAGATTTTGCTGTGATTTATGTCAAAGAATGTTCTGCCTACGTATTCCTCTAATAGTTTTATAGTGTCTGGACTTGCATATAGGTCTTTAATCCATTTTGAGTTTATAAATGTGCATGTTTTATAAAGTATATATATGAACTTTGCTTTGGGAGTCAAATTGTAAATAATTTTTCCTCCAATGAATGAATTTAGCTTCATTCATATTTATTGATATGGCTGATATATTTGATCTCAATTCTGTCTTTTTAATTTCATGTCATAAATTCTACATATATAGTATTTGCTGTGTATTTTCTCAGCATTTTCTCAGAACCTCTTGAGTTCTTAAAGGTTTAAAATGGAATTTTTCAGTCTCGATATTTGAAGGACATGTTGGCAGAATATAAAATCTTTGGATCATAATTCATTTCTTGAGTTTTTTGAAAATGCTCCTTCATTGTTTTTCTCTAAGTCTCTTGTTCTTAGAACTCACTAGATCTTTTTGACTGAAAACACTGGAAAGTATTTGGACTTTAAAAATCCAGGAGTCTTAGTTGTGTATGCCTTAGATTTGATCATGCTATGTCAATTTTCTTATGTACCTAGTTGGCCCTTTCAATACATGGATGCAGGTTTTCTTTTGTTTCTGGAAAACTGCTGTAGATTATTGTTCTAAATATTACTTCTGTTCCATTGTTTTGTTTTTCTCCTTTGAGGACTTCGATTATTCATGTATTGGATATTCTCTTTCTGTTTTCCATTCTAATTACTTTCTTCCTGGCCTTTTTCTTTCTTTCATTATATAATTTTTATTCTTTTGATTATTGTTCTCTTCTTCATTGACACTTATTAAGCTTTACTTAGTTTATTCATCATGGAGCAACTTGTAGTTTAGACTCTTTTCTTTGTATTTCTTTCCTGAATGCAAGAAATATGTACTCATTTGTTTATCCTTTCCTTGTTTCTATTTCTGCTCTTAGAAAAGTGATTCAAAATGATTTTTTCATATTACCAAATATTCATTTGAGGATGTTTATTTTATAGAATTATATGGCAGTTTATTTTCATTTGTGGTTGACTTTTAGAGACAACTGTTATCAGGTGAAATGTTTGATTTTAATTCTCTGTTTTCTTCTCAGCATAAATGGATACTGCTTGCATCTCCATATTCAGTAACTAGGGATGAAAAACTGGGAGATTTACAAGATTCCTAGTTCTACATCACCCCCTTCTGTCAGTGTAGCAAAGCAAATGGTCTTTTAGTGTGGGTGCAAAGTGGAGAAAAATGTCTTATATTTTTTACTTGTATTTATCTCACAAAATCCTAAATTTTCTTATCTTGCTGCTTTTCACTCTTATTATACAACTTCCACAAAAGTTCTTTTCTCTTGCCCTATTCCTTCTTCTGCAAAGTTTTCAATACTTTTCTCACTGGAAATCTTGGGGTGAGGAGTTGACAAATAACTCCACTAGAAATTGGTTGTTGTTTGTTCATTTGTTTATTGACTGAAACATTCTTTAAATTCTATAGTGCTTTACAATTCTCAAAAGTTCCACACGCATGATTTTATACAATCCCACAACAACCCTTTTTAACCCTCTGCCCCAGTATTGTGCCCCTGCCCACTAGTTTCCTCCCTACATCTGTGGGGCTGCTTCGTTCCTGTTTTGTTCACTAGTTTGTTGTATCGCTTCAGTTCAGTTCAGTCGCTCAGTCGTGTCCGACTCTGCGACCCCATGAATCGCAGCACGCCAGGCCTCCCTGTCCATAACCAACCCCCAGAGTTCGCTCAAACTCATGTCCATCAAGTTGGTGATACCATCCAGCCATCTCATCCTCTGTCGTCCCCGTCTCCTCCTGCCCCCAATCCCTCCCAGCATCAAACGCTTTTCCAGTGAGTCAACTCGTTGCATGAGGTGGCCAAAGTATTGGAGCTTCAGCTTTAGTATCAGTCCTTCCAATGAACACCCAGGACTGATCTCCCCTAGAATGGACTGGTTGGATCTCCTTGCAGTCCGAGGGACTCTCAAGAGTCTTCTCCAACACCACAGTTCAAAAGCATCAATTCTTCGGCGATCAGCTTTTAGACTCCACATATAAATGGTATCATACAGTATTTCTTTTCTCCGTTGACTTATTTCACTTAGCATAATTCCTTCCAAGTCCATCCATGTTGCTTCAAATGACAAAGTTTCTCTGTCTGTGTAGTAGTCCACTGTATATACCACATCTTCTTTACCATTCATCTGTTGATGGAAATTTAGGTTGCTTTCGTATCTTGGCAATTGTAAATACTGCTGCTATGAACATTGGGGTGAATATATCTTTTTCCAGTTAGTCTTTTTGCTTTTTTTGGATATATACCCCGGAGTGGAATTACTGGGTCATAGACAAATATATATATATATTGGAGGATGTGAAAAGAAGGGAACCCTTGAACACTGTTAGTGGGAATGTAAATTGGTACAGCCACTATGAGAAACAGTGTGGAGGTTTCTCTGAAAACTGAAAATGGAACCTGGTTTTTATTTTTCTACTTGCAGGTAAATTGAGCAGTACATTTTACTCTTACTTATAGTCATTCCGAGGGTCTTCCCAGTTGTCTCAGTGGTAGAGAATCTGCCTGCCAATGCAGGAGATGTGGATTCAATCCCTGGGTTGGGAAGATCCCCTGGAGTAGGAAACCGCAACTCACTTCAGTATTGTTGGCAGAAAAATTCCACAGACAGAGGAACCTGGTGGGCTACTGTCCATGAGGTCACAAAGAGTTGGACACAACTGAACTCACATGAACGAGCACGCATAGTCATTCTGAAGAATGGGATTTCTGTAGGTTCACATTTTACTTTTGTTGATTTGCACAGCTTGTACAGAATGTATTGGAACATTCAGATTTATGTAGCCACCATTTATTGACCTCTCTCTCTCCAAATTCTTGATTCCTTCAAATCCCCATATTGATAGCAAAAATAAGGTTTTGAGATATTAACCATGCCAAGTTATTTCTTAAAATATTAACCTGTATTCAATTTTACAGGCTGTTAACATTTTATTGTTCATCTTAATTCAGGTGGTTATGATCTGATGTTACTAAAATACTCAGTAATGTTCAGTTGTCACTGTCACTCTCTGTAGATATCCCTCTCTCTGCTCCCAACCACACCTCTTTTGACCTTTCCCTACCCAGATATAAGATGTCTCTTAAATAAGAAGCTCTGCATAATATTCTTACCAAATGTTTGCTAGAAATGTTTGAGGGACATCCTCAAAACCTTCCGTAGGAAATCCACAGAATCTCAGTCTCTATAATAGGCTGGTACAGTACACCAAGCACCGTTAAGCAGTGAAGCGGGTGACCGAGGATGCGATGGTGCGATGGCATCGCTGACTCAATGACCATGAGTGTGAGCAGACGCCAGGTGATAGTAGAGGACAGAGGAGTCTAGTGCGCTGCAGTCCAGGGGGTCTCAAAGACTCAGACATGACTTGGGGACTGAATAGCAGCAACAACATAACCTGAGAGAAATATCAGAAGATTCACAATGCATTTTGCTGATCCATTTTAGCTTATCTGCCTCACCTCCCATTCCCACTACAGTTCATTTCCCATTTATAGCAGACAATTTTCATATACCTCCATATTCCCTCAATATTCATCATTCTAACACTTGCTAATGGTCCCTTACTGCAATTATTCACAATCATTTTATTGAGAGCTTTCTATGGCCATAGGAACCACAGTTCCTCTCTTTCCCAGGGCAGATCCAAATGTCTACACAGGAGAAACTCTCAATCAATGATGTATGGGAGTTGGTAGAAATAGTCTAGTTTCCTAGAGTCATAACAATTCCAAGGAACATTCTGCACAGTATCTCAGAGGCCTGCATCAGGCATTGAGCCCCATCTGCAGGGTAAGATATCCTTTCTTGGCGCACATCTCGGAGGCCTGCATCAGGCATTGAGCCCCATCTGCAGTGGTAAGATGTCCTTTCTTGGCGCACGTCTCAGAGGCCTGCATCAGGCATTGGGCCCCATCTGCGGTGGCAAGATATCCTTTGTTGGTGCACGTCTCAGAGGCCTGCATCAGGCATTGAGCCCCATCTGCAGTGGTAAGATGTCCTTTCTTGGCGCACATCTCGGAGGCCTGCATCAGGCATTGAGCCCCATCTGCAGTGGTAAGATGTCCTTTCTTGGCGCACATCTCGGAGGCCTGCATCAGGCATTGAGCTCCATCTGCAGGGTAAGATATCCCTTCCTGGCGCACATCTCGGAGGCCTGCATCAGGCATTGAGCCCCATCTGCAGTGGTAAGATGTCCTTTCTTGGCGCACATCTCGGAGGCCTGCATCAGGCATTGAGCCCCATCTGCAGTGGTAAGATGTCCTTTCTTGGCGCACATTTCGGAGGCCTGCATCAGGCATTGAGCCCCATCTGCAGTGGTAAGATGTCCTTTCTTGGCGCACATCTCGGAGGCCTGCATCAGGCATTGAGCCCCATCTGCAGTGGTAAGATATCCTTTCTTGGCGCACATCTCGGAGGCCTGCATCAGGTATTGAGCCCCATCTGCAGTGGTAAGATGTCCTTTCTTGGCGCACATCTCCTTGCCCAGGTAGTGATTCCTCTCTTACAGAAATCGTTTCACTCAGATTCTTTTCTCAGGATCTGCTTGTGGTAGAGCCACCACACTTTAGAAACCAGTCAGTGAAAATTAAGGTATAGCCTTAATTTGTGGTGGCTCATACAAAACTAAAATACTCTCTGGGACCTCCTTAGTGGTCCAGTGGCTAAGACTCCACAATGCCAATGCAGGAGGCATTGGTTCAATCCCTGGTCAGGGAACTTGACCCTGGTCAAAATCCGATATGCCATGTGGTGTGGCCAAAAAAAGAGAAAGAAACAACAACAAAACTTAAAAATCAAAACTGAAAGCAAAAACAGAAAAAACTAAAACACTCTCCCCATCATTAAGCAGTAATTTTAGGTATTCTTTCCACTCAGCTATCCAGAACCATTTTGGTATTCAGTAATTTCTGAAAACATGAAGAGATTACATAGATAAGCTATCCATTTTGATTAGCCTAAATTCATGGGCCAAATCTTCTCTAGTTATATAACAGATGCTGCATGGAGGAAAGAGCTTGTCAATGATAATTAAACTTCCTTTCTGAACTGAGAAACTGGGCCTTGAAACCAGTTTTTCTTGAGTGGAAAATATTGATTCAAAGGAGAATGTAACATAGAATGAAGAGAAAAGAATCAAAGTGTGCTAGTGGAAAGAAAAGGAGTTAAATGTGTGAATATGGCAGAGTATGGGCACACTAGATCTTGAGAAGAAATAGAGGCAAACAAGAACAGCAAAGGCAGGAGAGTGGAATGGTTTGCATACTTTTAACCATAAGAGTGAAAATAGCTAATAACATAGCAGAAAACAGACCAAATAAGAGATCAGATTAAACAGCACCATACTCTCTCCACTCACAGTTGCCCTGACAGTTGAAACCTCACCTTATGTAATAGGATAGAAAGAAGAAAATTACGTGGAACATAGCCAAGAGCAATTTCTAGTGAGCTCCGACTGGAGGAAAATCTGGAGAAGAGTTTGGGGAGGAGTTTGTAATGTAGAACAAGGAGGGTGCAGTGAGGGGGTAGAATACAACATTTGAAATCTTTCATTCAAAAAGAGAAAGGGACCTTCTATTACTTCTTCTGCTGATCAAATTGGTTTCAGGTAATAGCAGCATCTTGCTGTCTACAATGTCTTAACTTGGTCTACTCATCTGCTTGCTTCTTGGAAAGAAATATCAGAAAGCAGGAACTCTGGGTAAGAAAAGACAAATGACATTCTCCACATGGAAAGGCTCAGGGCAATCTTGGTCTACTGCCAAGGTCACTTTCTAAACTTGGCTTCATCCCAGAGGCTAGGCCAGGTGAGTTAATACAATGAGTCAACAATTGAAAAGAATAAGCTAAGAATAAAATTTCTTTATGTTTAGACTCACACTAGGATAAGGAGCAGGTCTAAAAAGCAAAAGGTGAATTGATCTTGGTCAGATTGGAATAGCTCTCCCAGTTTTCAGTGGCAGCTCATAATTCTCAAGACTACTTGGCTACAGAGAACCACTTGAGCCATCATGACTGGCCTGAATGATGTATACATCCACTCAAGGGGCCTGCTGGTCGATTTGGCTGGTTATATGCAAAGACATTGCCAACATCTGCACAAACAGAAAAGGAAAAATAAAACTGATAAAGGAAATCAGGATCTAGGTTGAAATCAGCTTTCCAATTTAGCAGAAAATTTGTTCCATTTCATTTTACTTGTGCATATAAAGCCTGGCAGATGCAATCTTTGAACAAGTTGATAGCTGATGAGAGTCATCTTGGTGCAGTAGCTAAAACATAGATTTTAAAAATCAAACAGATCTGCATTTAAAATTTAGTTCAGTCACTTACTAGCTATGTGATCATTGACAAGTTATTGAATCTCTCTGAGCCTTGACCTCATTTCCATATATAATGAGTAAAATAATCTTTCCCTTGCAGGGCTAAATAAGGGAAAGAGTTTAAAGCATTTATAGAGTATGAGTTCATTAAATGGTCCCAGTGATGGTAGCAGGAATGACACTTATGAATGGATGTATAATGTTGGTAATTATTTTTTTTATTTCTGCTCTTTTAAAGATGTCATTTTTACATTTTTCTAATGAATATACTACCTCTTTCATGGATTTAAAGACTATTCTGATATTTTTGTTGATTTTCTCCCTGCCTTAGTGGAGTGGGAAGGAAAAGGATGATACCCAAAATCCAACATTTCCAGGATTCTCAGTAAATAGTTACCTTGTTATCTTATTTTGGACCTGGATACTTCAGCATTTGAGACTGAAAGTTTCCCCAGCCAAGTTCACACTCCATGCTAGCAGAATGAGAGATGATCAGAGAATATAGCGCTCTTTTACTGTGGGTCCTGAAACAATCAAACAAAAAATACAGTATAGTTTTATTGTGCTCCAAATTATAATAACTGTTGAGTACTTACAGGATAAGTTAAATTTTCATTTAATGACAGTATTGGCTTACACAGTTAGGTAAACATATAATGCCATAGCTGGTGCCTTACAGCAGCCTAACAGTGAAATGCAGGGTGAGAAGCAGTAGTAAACAGAATACTGGCCTCAAAGTGGCTGACAAATAGGAAACAATCCACAAAAGGATGATGATAATTTAAGTGTCATTCCAGGAGGGTAGAAAATCAAATAAAGTGGCCCCAAATGAAAAGAGTGGGTCACAGAGCCCTCTTTGGCAAGAACAACGGGAGCATCACTTGAGAGTTTGACGATCCAAGGGAATTTGTCTGTAAATAAGGAAAGAATTGAAATTGAGCATGATCATTGGTTTACAAGATTGAATGTAATAAAACTGACAAGGCCTCATCATGCTGGAGAGAATACAGTGATGGGCTGGAAACTCAGAGCCGGCAATGGAATGTGTTATTCGGTACCAGCAAGGACCGTGGGAGTGTTGCCCAGAGAGCTGTAAAAGCATAGAGACTTGCAGTCTCAGTGCAGGAGCAGAAAAACATGATGCACTAAGATGCCCAGTCTCTGATTCCAAAAAAAAAAAAAACATGGCATGATGTACAGCTAGCTGAACACAACACAAACAGCTGAGATATGGCTAGGCCAGGGCAGAGATCCACATTAAGCTAAACATGACTCATTTGTGCATTCAGGTGCATCTTATACTTTTTCATTTTGATTGTTCTATAATAGTGAGAAGAAGGAAATGTCCTACTCTGTAACGATATCTAGAATCTAGAACATTAGGCTGGATAGTTTGTGTTGACTTATGAGTCTGTTTGGTTGCTATTTGGATATTCATGATGGAAAAGAACATTTCAAACCCACAGTAACAACTCACTGTCTTCCAAATACACTAAAAAGAAAAATCATCATAGCTTAACTGGGGCATGCCCCTACCAGTGTTGAGCAACTGGAAAGCTATTTGGGGGCTCAAAATGGAAAGGAAATTTTCCTTGCTTTCATAAAAAGGTATCACTCCAACTTCACTGCCATTCCAGAGAAATATTAAAAGGAGATACTAATTGTAAAAACTGAACTTTAATAAACATTAGAATTTTTATATCTAAATGAATGTCTGCTTCTCCCAAGCAGTTACTTTGGGAAACTCTATGTTAATTTCAGAAGGCTAGCTCAAAGGTGTCAGTCACTTCCTCCCATTGACAACTCTTCTCAGAGAACCTGTATCATTAACAATCTGGGAAGATGCAGCCTTATTTGCTCTGTAACTTCACTCAGTTCCCAGGTTCTAGGGATCTGGCTGGAGTTGAGATATGGCAAGACAAAGCCACTCCATCTCAGAATTTACTTACTAGGGAATCCAAGCTATGATACAGGAATTTAGAACAAGCCTTTTGGACCTGGAGCTCATATTAGTTTGGTTTGCAAGTTTTTATATCATAGAATCCCAATGGCAAAGTATAGTTCTATTGTAAGCAAAAAAAATCTATAGTCTTTTTGTTTTCTTTAAAAAAAAACATGAATTTTATACTGTATTAACATATATTCATTAGATGTAATATTGCATGATACTTTCAATAATATCACTATTTGAATTTCTTAACTTTTCCCCAAAAATCTTGACGTAATATCAAAAGCATTTCCACTCCCAGTAAAACTTGTCCTGAGGTTCCTCAAATCTTTTCTCTACTGTGTATTGCCCAGAAAAGTTATTTGAAGCTTTTTGGCAATACTGAAGGAGGAGGAGCAAGGAGAATGTAGAAAATGAGAGGAAGGTAGTGAACAATACTGCAGAAAGAAATCACAAATTGACCTTGTAAGACTGGACCACGTGGTCATCATTTTCTGATATGTTCTCAAGTTAAGCTGAAATTACCTCAACTCAAAGCACAAGGGGATAGCATGTTCTTGCCTTTTGTTTCTTCTGCAGTCTCTGTATGCTGTAGGTGGAAGGAAGGGAATAGGATCTACATTGTCAATTTCAGGAAATCTCACTCTAACAATCAAAATGCTCAAATCTCTCTGTTGGTATCAAGCCAAATCAATCAGCGTTACCTTATTCTATTCATTCTAGGAAGGCTACCCTGGAAATGAAAGAAACCGAGATAAAATCTTTAAGGCAAAAAAAAAAAAAAAATGTCTAAAGGGAGGGCCATGTCAAGATAAAAAAGCAAAAAGTGGTGATGCTTCTGCATTTTAAATAACCTTAACACTTTATATCAGAGGATGCTGTAGAGAAAGTGACAGCTCTGAGAATTGTTCTTGAAAGTGTTTCATTTTAGAAACAATTTATCAATCAACGAAGTCTTAATTAATAAAATAAGTCTTAATATTTGAATAATAGCTTCTTGTTGCCTTTCTGTTGTCCAGTGTCAATCACATTTGCAATGATTTTGAATATTAAACCCTGAAGCAATGTTGGGTTTTCCAGAGTGTCTTTTGTAGCCCTTAAAAGAATCATGAAGAAAAATTTCCAGTTATAACCTATAGTTATGAGAAGACTGGAAACAATGATAATATTCTTTAAAAGACTAAAAAAGATACTTAAGAGTAGATAGAAACAGGGGTACTATAACCAATTATTAACAATTCACTTTATAGTATACATTAGCATTTATCATTTTATAATTATAACTTTGCTGATCATACTAATGGAGAAGGAAATGGCAACCCTCTCCAGTATTCTTGCCTGGATAATTCCATGGACAGGGGAACCTAGTAGGCTCCTACGACCCCTAGTAGTCCATGGGGTCGCAGAGAGTCAGACAGAACTGAACAACGATCACTCACTCACTCACTGATCATACTAATGAGTTGTGGTTCTGTTCATTGGTCAGGCCATTATATTTGACTGAAAAAACTAGTTTATCTTAGAGGCTTTTTTGGCAATTGTATAACCTTGGGCAGGTACTAAATCCAAAGCAATTCTTATCCTTAGCAAAATATACAACTCTCAAGAGAGATAGCCCCTCTCATGGCAGAAATCTACTTATCCTTTTCTAACCTGGCACAGCTTGAATACCTCACAAGGAGTTATTAATTTAGAAATCTTCTCTCCAAAGGATTCTTGGGCCTTGAAGTTCTCACAATAATCAAATCCATCTAGAAGCATTACTAATTTTAAGAAAATTTACTGCATGCTATTCTTGTTATATATTTATAGAATTTATAAAGAAAATTCTAAGGGCGACACTTTAGAGTAAGTAGAGTAGCTTTCTACCTCCCTGGCTTTTAACAGGAACGGAGGAGAAAAGATTTTCAGAATCACCCTATGAGTTTTTAAATGTGTTCATGCCAAGATGACCAAAGGCAATGAGTGATCTTTAACTGCATCAGAGCGTAAAACAAACAAACAGAAAACAAATATGAAGAATATTTTAGTGACAAATAAGAAATTTGAATATGGGATGCATAATAGAAAGTGATTTAACAATGTCAAATTCCTTAAGTGTGATAATTGTATTCTAGTAATGTGGGATAATATTCTTGGGTGATACAGGTTTAATTCCTTTGAAGGGGAAGGTAAACTATCTTGATATCTACAATTTACATTTCAGTGATTTTTCTTATAATTTCATCAAGATAGGAGATACTCCCAAAGGATCAGGCATTTTGATTCTTTAAAAGAAACTGAAATCATACCAAGAGCAATGTAACAGCAGTGTAGAAATTTGAGTGAAACAGTGAAAATAAAATATTAAGAAAAGAGTCGTGGCACTAACATTTTGAATTCATGGTAGAGGGAAAATGGTGCAGAGAGAGAAATAAGTCCAGGGGAAGTTGCGATAGAGTCTGCTTATGAGATGCTTCAAATATGCCCCTGAACTTTGATTCTGAAGAATGTAAATGAGTCTTGGAAAGATTGGGGAAGAAGAGACAAAAATCAGTGATCATTACATTTTTGTTGAAAGGGAAAAAGGAGATATAAAGGAGTCTCTGAGACCCTTTAAACAAGGACTGAGAAAGTGAACTTTAAGATCACTTAAGAAACAGAAAATTGTAGCAATTTTTTGCCAACTGTAAAATTGTTGATGTCTTCCCCAATGACCTAGTTCTCTTTCTGTTTCAGTTAACTAGCTCCAAATACTTGTATTTCATTGCCTTATGTTATATAAGAAAAAAAAGGTTATACCTACCAAGCTTTATCAACATAGACCAGGAAGATTGTCACTTTCGCATGCCTAATAGTATGCCATGTTCTGCCCCAGATCCCGTTTTCTGCCTGTTTCTTTCATTCATTTTGAGTAATAATACTATCATTTATTGCATTCCATTCTCTCAGTCACAGTGCTAGACACTGTATATATATCTTATGAATAATTATTCTATGAAGTATCATTACTATCACACATATTATGCTGAGGGAAACAAAATTAGAGATGAAGCAATGTGCCTAATTCGGCCTTAGAAATGCTAGGGCTAGGATTCTAAACTCAGCTGACATCTCTGCTCTGACTGCTTCCTGTGTGAACAGAGTCCCATATGTTCCTCCCTTTCTGGTCTGCCTGTCTGGTAGCAGACATCAATCCTGCCCGGTATCCCCTACTTGCCCTGTGTCATGGCTTCACAGCATCAGTGACGGACCCTAGAGAAACTCCCCGTGTCTTAGAGACAGTACTCAGGATATAGAACAGACTTGCTCCTGTCCCTGGAGGATACAAGAGGTTGTGAAAATCAATGTCTTATTACTGGCTGCCCTTCTCCTGATCTGCTTGCCCATATCTGGTTCTATTAATCTTTTCTACATAATCATATCCAATATGCTTTTCTGCTTTTTTCAGTAAAGGAGTCTTAATCAATGATAATTATAATTCTCTAATTAGTTTCTTAATAACATTTTTGTAGAAGAGTACAGAACTCTGGGAACACTTTTCAGCAGTTAGAAATGTTTTTTCAGAAAAAAAAAAAAAAAGCTCAAAGCACCTTACTTGCGATTATATATTCCTACAGTATATTTTTAGAATTTATTGAGTTGGCAGATCAAGTTTATCTACACTTTCCATGCTCTTTAAGTTCCGTTAATGTCTTACCTTCCTTTAGCATATATTTCTCTGCAACCTCTCACACCTGATTAGGTTCAATCAGTTGTCTCTGAATGTTTAACACTACTCTGTCACTTTGTAGTGCTTAGTTAGCTTTTTAAAATATTATTGACCTAGGCATGCATGCATGGCCAGTGAATTGACAAATTTTTACCCAAATTTTTAGAGTTAATTGTATTAGACATGTGTGGGGGAATATGCTGAGTGTCTACCTTTTTCTTTGAAAGTTATCTTTGTTTCCTCTGCTGAAGTGATGGACTTGGGAGGTCATGAACTGCCACAGGAGCCCTCGCTTTGAGCAGCCCTGATTGGGTCAGGAGTCAGACACTTCTTCTGGTGGGAACCAATCCATGGGTCAATCTATGGTAGACCAAAGTCATGAAGGGCAACACTAACAGGCTTGTGGAGAAAGCTAGTCCAGAAAAAGCAAAAATGTTGCAGACATATGGAGTGAAGGGGAAATGATGGACTATGTGGCCACCCTAAGGGAAAAATATCATCTCATCACTTTCCTAGTTCTATGAAGCTTAGCTCTGCTTCTAGTAGGTGGATGCTTTGTGAGTTTCTTTTGTCCTGTTTTTAGCCCTCCTTCATTCTTTCTTTACTTATAATCAGAATGATTATCATCTGTACTAGGGATATAATACAGCATCCCTGGACAGTAGAAGAGAACAAAAGTGGTTCCAAGAATCTAGGTGTGGCCACAGCCAAGAAATCAATCACTATAAGGAAATATATGTTTTTAATTTAAGAATGGGAAGTGAAGCAGAGACCGGGGTTCAAGGAATCAGCATGAATATAAAGGAAGAGTGTGTAAAGAAGGTACTAGCATGCAAGCCATGCCATGAAATATTGATTAAGATAGGTTAAGCCTCAAGCCAGAATCTTAAGCAACACAAAACCATGAGGAAATTCTAACTACATGGCAGCCAGAGAGCATTGCATGAAAGGGGTAGCTTAAATAAGTTATTAAGGAGGTAGATGTCCCAGGAAGCTGAAATAGCAGTCAGAATCATCTTAAAACCAAGGCCTGTAAGAGAGCACCACTAGAATTATAAAATAAGGACAGAAGTTACAGGTAGGATGAGTATTCATGCTTCCATACATTAGAGTCTGGAATAGGGATCCAGGCAGATCCTAAGATTTGACGAAATATTTTGACTTTTCTATAAATATGAACATATAGCACACCTTGAAAGACTCAGGCTCCAGACAAAATTGGTCATTTGGTCACTGTCAATGGAATCTGAGCCTGGAAAATGCAACTCAAGACAGAATGAAAACTCAGTCCTCATTCTGAAAGTCAGTATCCCTCTCACGATCAGTCAGTTGGGCAGGTGAGATATGGCAGGAAAATCTGACAGTGTCTGTGGTCAGGGGCCAGATATGGAATAGCTGGTTTCTGTTTGGTGTGGCAGATCTTAGTTATCGGTGGGAGACAGCTGGTCAAGCCAAGACAGGATTCTATGGTACCAGTCACTTGTCCGGACAGGTGCAGAAAGGAGTTCCAACCAAGAAGTTGAAGCAGCACAAACAATCAAAATTAGTGTTGAGGGGACAAATCAGCCAGTATCATGAACATGAACCAGGCACGGGAAAGAGGAAGAAGAAAGGGAGTGATGGATCTCAGAGGCAATGTGGGAACCAAGCTGACTCTTTCTGAAGGAACATATGTGTTCTGTGCTTCCAAACAACTGGTTCGCAGCCTCCATCTCCTGTTTCTTTCAGAAAGACAGACAAATGCAGACAAGTCTCCTTCATTCCACACAAGAGTCGAAGTAAGGGACTGTTGCTATTGTTTAGTTGCTCAGTCACGTTCGACTCTTTTGCCGCTTCATGGACTGTAGCCTGCCAGGCTTCTCTGTCTATGGGATTTCCTAGGCAAGAATACTAGAGTGCGTTGGCATTTCCTTCTCCAGGGGATCTTTCCAAACCAGGAATCGAACCCGCGTCTCCTACATTGGCAGATGGATTCTTTACCTCTGAGCCAGGGAAGCTCAGGAGTAAGAGGTAGGGGCTGAAAACTGGAGAGCTGGTGAGACTTTTCCTGATGTGTATACTGTGAACAAGCAAAAGGAAGTTCATTGTACTGATTTTCTCTGGGGTAAGTGGTAAGGAGACCTGTTTTCTTCAAGGATCTTCATGCTTAAGGATATTCTATTTCCCAAAGTACAGAACACGTTGTAAGTTTCAGTACTAACATTCAGATTCCCAGAGGCAGTTTTGACCACCTCTTAGAGTTTTAAAATGCAAATTAATTCAGCTGGATAACAGACATGCAGTTATTTATGGTGTATTCACACCTACACAAATTGCCCCTCTCCTAGCCAGTAAAGGGCGCCAGTCCCTTAGGCTTTTCATACTTTGTCACCTTCAATTAACATCCAGTTCCTCCATGGCTTCTGATCTCTGGCTCAAATTCTTCACTATGTTACAGACTATATTTTATTCAGCCTTTTAGACTATGGTTGTGTAAGCCAAAAGGGGAAACCTCCTTACTTAGTGTCTTATATTCTGACAAAAATCAAGAATGACTACCTAAACTTCTTCTCTCCAAACACACACACACACACACTCATCACCATTTTAGAAACATCTAGGGGGCTATTATCTTCCCTGGTCTTGCCAAGACTGTGCAGTGCCACCCTATATGCGATTGAATAATGACTAATCTTGAAGGAGGTATTTTCTGATTACAGTAGTCCCCCTTCTCCACTGTTATACTTTCTGTATTTTCAGCTACCTGCAGCGAATCTTGGGCCAAGAGTATTAAATGGAAAATTCTAGAAATAAGCAATGTTTTTATCATATAAATATTTTTAATCAAAATGTAGTTGATTTATAATATTTTGTTAGTTTCAAGTGTATGACAAAGCAACTCAGTTTTGTATATACATATTGATTATTTTCCATTATAGGTTATTATAAGATTTTAAAGAGTTCTATCTCTGTGCTATATGGTAAATTCGTGTTGCTTACCTGTCTTATGTGAAGTAGTTTGCATCTGTTAATCCTACACTTCTCATCCCTCCCTTCACTTTCCCTTTTGGTAACCATAAGTTTATTTTCTATCGTTGTTGTCATTGTTCAAGTCACTAAGTTGTGTCTGATTCTTTGTGACCACATGAACTGCAGCATGGACAGTTACCCATCTTTCACTATCTTCTGGAGTTTACTCAAATTCATGTCCATTGAGTTGGTGATGTTATGCCAATTTGATGGCATATCCAATTGTTATGCCATAACAATTGCCATTATTATGGCAATCTCATCTTCTGCTGCTCCCTTCTCTTTTTGCATTCAATTTTTCCCAGCATCAGGGTCTTTTCCAATGTATTAGCTCTTTGCTGGCCAAATATTGGAGCTTCAGCTTCAGCATCAGTCCTTCCAATGAATATTCAGGGTAGATTTCCTTCAGGATTGACTGGTTTGATCTCCTTGCAGCCCAACGGACTCTCAAGAGTCTTCTCCGGGACTGCAATTCAAAAGCATCAGTTCTTCAGCATTCAGCCTTTTTTATGGTCCAACACTAAGAGGCAACTCACTCCAGTATTTTTGCCTGGAGAATCCCATGGACAGAGGAGCCTGGCGAGCTACAGTCCCCAGGGCTGCAAAGAATCAGACACGACTGAAGCAACTTAGCATGCATGCATGTTCACATCCGTACACGACTACTGGAAAAACCAGCTCTGAGGATTCAGAGCTTTGTTGAGAAAGTGATGTCTTTCTTTTTTTAATATGCTGTCTAGGTTTGTCAAAGCTTTCCTTCCAAGGAGCAAGCATCTTTTAATTTTATGGCTACAGTTCACAGTGACTTCAGAGCCCAAGAAAATAAAATCTGACACTACTTCCACTTTTTCCCCTTCTCTTTGCCATGAAGTGGTGGGACTGGATGCCATGATCTTAGTTTTTCGAATGTTGAGTTTCAAACCAGCTTTTTCACTCTCCTCTTTCACCCTCATCGGGGGTGTCTTTACTTTCTCTTCATCTTCTGCCATTACAGTGGTGTCGTCTGCGTATCTGAGGTTGTTGGTATTCCTCCTGGCAGTCTTGATTCTAGTTTGTGATTTATCCAGCCCAGCATTTCACATCATGTACTCTGCATATAGGTTAAATAAGCAGGGTGACAATATACAGCCTTGTCATATTCCTTTCCCAATTTTGAACCAGTCCATTGTTCCATGTCCGATTCTAACTGTTGATTCTTGACTGGCATACAGGTTTCTCAGGAGACAGGTAAGGTGATCTGATATTGCCATCTCTTTTAAAATTTTCCATAGTTTGTTATGATCCACACAATTAACAGCTTTAGCATAGTCAATGAAACCGAAGTAGATGTTTTCCTGGAATTCCCTTGGTTTTTCTATAATCCAACAAATGTCGACAATTTGATCTCTGGTTATTCGGCTTTTTCTAAATTCAGCTTGTATATGTGAAAGTTCTTGGTTCACATACTGCTGAAGCCTAGCTTGAAGAATTTTGAGCATAACCTTACTAGCATGTGAAATGAGTGCAACTGTATGGAAGTTTGAATATTCTTTGGCATTACCCTTCTTTGGTATTGGAATGAAAATTGATCTTCTCCAGTCCTGTGGCCACTGCTGAGTTTTCCAAATTTGCTGACATGTCAGTCCTTATTGATCAATAGGAAAGATGTGAGGAATGGAAGACAAGGAAATCTGTACTTCTTACTGCTTCTAGTAAAAGCAAAAATAGAATTTTAAAGCTCTATAATAATATAAATTTATGATAAAATTATAAAGAAATAGAGACAGTAAACAGGACAACCAACATAGGAAAAAAAGAAACTATGCCATGTGATTTTTTTTCCAAATTACAAAAGATTCTCTGTCTAAAAAGTTATTTTCTATAAAAATTCCCTGTCTATAAAATTATGCTAGAGTCATATCATCTCTAGCAATAGGGGGAGAAATAATCAGAGAAAAATCATAAGCTACTCATGAGACTTAGAGCAAAGCAGTGTGTTGATCAACAGCAAGGGCATTATTACTATCTACAGGAAGGCACCCTCTGGAGTCCTGAAACAAGGTGGCCTAGCAAGAGACCAAATAAACGAAGCAGAGTAGGCTTCTCTGTCAACAAACTTTCTGAATGACAATATTAAAAAAAGATAATATTAAGAATTATATTTACCAGCTGCAGATAATGTGTACCATTAATTCTTATTGTAAGAAGTAGGTTCTTTTATAATTGTGCAACTTCTCAAAGGTTTATTTTCAGTGACTGGCAAACGTTACCCATGTTATGAGACAACTATACATAGAGAAAAGTGAACGTCGTGTCCGACTCTTTGTGACCACATGGACTGTAGCCTGCCAGACTCCTCTGTCCATGGAGTTCTCCAGGCAAGCACACTGGAGTGGGTAACCGTTGCTTTCTCCATGAGAGATTTCTGACCCAGGTCTCCTGCATTGCAAGAAAATTCTTTACTGTCTGAGCCACCAGGGAAGCCCATAAGTAAAGCACGTAAATAAATCTCACAAGTCACAGGGAGGGCTGCTAACTCCAAAACCAGATCCACAATCACTCCCAAACATTCAGTGATTTGGACTAAACCAATGGGCAAACCCAATGGAGCCATCTGTTGGGGCTGTTTCATTTTAGGTGGGAGTTTTGTGGCACCTGAACTCCCTAGGCAGTTTCAACCACTTAGATAATACTTCTCAAGTTTTTAGCAGCACTCTCAGTTTATGGGATAGAGAATGGCTTTAACATTTCACAAATCTCATGGTAACTAAATGATCAGCTTAATTCAAATTAGTTGAGACGTGAGCAAGATCCTAAATATCAAAGATAGCTTTCAGCACTGGGGAGAAACTTCTGAAATGGAAATACACTGAGTTACAAAGAGGACTCTAATATGTAAATACTCAAATCTTATTTAACAACTTCACTGGAGAACCATGCTGCTGCTGCTGCTGCTAAGTCGCTTCAGTCGTGTCCGAACCATAAGCAAGAATAAAAATCAAGGTTACAGAAGTGCAGAGGATAAGGTACATTTGAAGTCACTAAATTACAAAAAGAGCATTATGAGAGAATTTCCAGAAAGGAAATCTCCAGAAACAAGAAATAAAATTAGATTCAAAAAGGTATGGTATAAACACGTGAGTTTAAAAGAAAGTAAATTTTCCATACAAAAGTCTTGAAACAGGTGTCTGAACAGTCCTAGTAAGAGAATCGCAGATTAATTTGCAACATGATCATGGTACCCACGCCCAGTGTTGTCTGGGTTGCTGAAGAGAAGTGACCTGTTCTGTCCAGGAGAAGAGCCAGCGAGGTCATCAGGCTGTGACACTTCTACTCTATCTGTCTGCACTTGTGCCTCGCTCCTCTTCTACCATGGCTGAGAGAGAGGGTCACCTAAGACCAGTCCTTCCAGTCTTGAGAGGAGATCAATGGCAGCTGAGATTGTGAATTTAGGATGCATGCAAACACAAGAGGATTCATCTCTTGTGTTTCCTTGAAGTTGGTTCTGTGAATATGTTGGCTTTGCTTCTTTGACTTGCTCTGTTCCATCAGGACTTCTATTAAAAAATACTTGAGATATGGTGCTTTAATCCAACGTAAGGCAATTTCAGTGGTAGAATTTCAGATGCTGTGACAGATCGATGGGAGTAATATACTTGGGTGAAGGAGACTGGCATGCCTAGAAACTTCCCCAGAAATAATTGTCTTCCTTGCTATGCAGAAGCCTGCTGCCTAGATGCTAGGAAAGAATAGGAAGCAATTGTCAAGTTGGAAAAATAAAGCTTTGTTCTGTCTTTCTATGTTACCTGTTCTACTCGGTTAGAACCTGTACATCATTAGTTTTGACTATATACTTTCATGCAAAATTCAGTGCCTAAAATAATCCTTTTCCACACCCCCTGCCAAACTGCCATTTGTATCTCAGCAAGATTAGAAAAGGAAACTGTGAGGGAACAAGGATGAGAGATGCAAGATTTTGGAGCTGTGACCCTGTGCTTCAAAGGGACGTCACTGGGAAACTCTGTACCCTCAGTGGGTATCACAAAGATCAGGTCTCCCAAGGAAGCCCCAAGAAGGGGATAGTTCTACCGGAAAAGGAGTGGAGAAGGTGCTATCAGAAAGGTTGACCTTCTGTACCGCTGTGTGTTGAAGGGAGTTCACACCCTTGAGATCTCAGGTTCCCCCAGCGTCCTAAGAGCCAACCTTATCTTCTAGCTATTTTCAATCATAGAAGACATATACTTCAGGACTTACTAGTTTAATCCTTGTCAAGTTCTACATGCCCAGTCTGCCTACCTAAGTTGGTAACTTCAACTGATAAATACTTTCATTTATGAAATGCAACTGTATTCTATTAAATCCAAATAATGTAATTATCATTTTCAAAACAATTTTCCCACAAATCCACACACTCTTTAGAGCCACGTAGTTATTTGATTGCTTTTGATTCATTTCAGTTTTCAAGTTCCTTCCCTCCTCTTCAAGGGTCAATACTTCCAAGGCCATTGTGATGAAAGGAAGGCAATCCTACAGCTCACTGGTGCCATTTGTTGAGGGGAGGGCAGGGACCATCCTATGACGTCGCAGGAATAGAGGTATTCACTGATTCTCTGTCTTAGATATGGAATACTCTGTTTCATCCTTTATTTAGTGTTCCATTTTCCAAATCGCGATTCTTACTTTTCTCTGGGTTGGCTGTACCTATCTATCCAGCTTCACTGTCATCCCAGACCTACATCCCTATGATTGCCCACATCTCTATCTTCTAATTAAGTCCTCCAACAGTCCTCCCAGTGACACACACTTTAGTTGGTTGTACCCCCAAGACTGATCATGTTACCCATATCACATTGACTTGAAGGGCCCTGCTAAAGCCAGATGTGCTCCCTGACAGTGAGATAGTTATGCCATCCATGTGGAAGGTGAAAGTGGGCTCTGCTGGCAGGACACAGTCCACATGTGTGCACACAAACATATGCATACACACACACATGCAGAGTCTAAATGTAGTACATGTTCAGCACAAAATATATACCATGTCCTGGCCTTACAGCTATTTATAACATTATGTATGTTATACATACATGTATATGTGTATGTTTATATAAGCAGGGTTAACCAAACTAAGGAGGAAAATGAACTGTTTGTACCCTTAGTTTGACTGTTCTATGTACTTCCATTTTCCTTTCTGGATGACTACTGTAATGAGGGACTTAATTTGAACACTATGTCTAGCCCTTCCTATTTAGCCTGATACTGTATGGTACAGTGGGAGAACTGGAAATGTACGAAACATAATACCTAGCTTTCAGAAGGTTATTTTCTGTTAGGAAAATACAGAAAATAAAGACTTTCTTAGTCTTCTGATTTAGAAATAAATTTCAAGCAAGAAAATTGGGGGGTTCTTATTTCAAGGAGAGGGTTAGAGGTGTAGAATAAACGTAAAAAGATTGGTAACTTGCAGGCTGTTAGAGAAAGGTCATCTCAAGGCAGGAGAAGAACTGAAATTGTTGCTTCAAAGAATAATAAATAATGCAGTTAGACTGCAGGTGGGACCAGGCTCCCAGGTTTCATTTGTATTGTCAGTTTCCACAGAAAAATATAGTTCTTCAGGGTTTTAGCTTTTAATAGTTTAATGTCGTTTCAAAACACAAACAACAGATTATTGCTAGTAAGGTAGAGAAAAGACAGACAATAAAACAATTACAGGGAAAACAGACAACAGCAATTATCATTTAAAGCAGCCAAACAGCCTTGTGAAACTGTGATTGTTGACTGGGCAGTATGAACTCAAGCATGGAAAAAGAACAAAGTAAAATACACCTGCTTCTTCAGTGATAGCATTACACTTTATTTGGCAGTGGTACACACAATTTCTCATCAAGTAACAGTCCTGTCAGAGATATTTGTGGCCCAAATGACTATGAAGCCCCTAATGTCTATCGTTTAGGGCCTTTTATCCTCTTTGCGGCCTCACTGTGAACAAAGTACATGCTCACCACAGGTTTTTGCTTGGTGGAAAATGGGTAGAAAATGGGTCAATAGTACCGTTTCAAGTTTCTGACTGAATTTAGCAAAGTCTCAGAATCCTGGGATTAGCTCAATTTTCACTACCAGGGAAGAAACACAGATTTTATAACTGGTTCAAAATAGACTGATCTCACTGAGGTCATGGTGTCTTTTATGTGTAGAAGTCAATGGCTCTGCCTATAGTGTGATGTGAAGAAACCTAAAAGTTAATTCTGCCTCCCCAGTCAATCCTCCACAGTAACTCAAATCCCGCCACGAGAGGGACTTATTTCAGTAAGTACTATACTTCTCCAACATATGACCCAAGAGAGGTGATATATTATACACATTTCACACTCTTGAAAGTGTTAGTCGCTCAGTCGTGTGTAATTCTTTGTGACCCCATGAACTGTAGCCTGCCAGGATCCTCTGTCCATGGGACTCTCCAGGCAAGAATACTGGAGTGGGTTGCCATTCCCTTTTCCAGATGATCTTCTGAACTCAGGGATCGAACCTGGGTCTTCTGCATTGCCAGCAGATTCTTTACCATCTAAGCCATGAGGGAAGCCTTATTATACTCTTATGTGAGCACTATTGAGTTTATAGAATGGGAGAGTCCGTCACCCAGAAGAACCCCTATGGATAGGGATATTATCTACTATATCTGTAACTCAGTTTCCTTATCTAGAAAGAAGGGATCCCTATGTTTATTTATATTCATTTTAATTTTATTGGAGTATAGTTGATTTAAAATGTCATGTTAGTTTCAGATGTACAGCAGTTATTCAGTTATACATCTATTCATTTTCAGATTCTTTCCCCATGTGAGTTATCACAAAATATTTAATAGAGTTCCCTGTGCTATAGAGTAGGTCCTTGTTGGTTATTTTATATATAGCAGTGTGTATTGCTAATCCCAAGCTCCTGATTTATCCCTCCCCCACCACGTTTCCCCTCTGATAACATGTTTGTTTTGATAATGGTAAGTCTGTTCCTGTTTTATAAATAAGTACATTTGTGTCTTTTATTTTTATTTTTTTTTTGTTTTTTCCTTTCAGTTTTATTGAGACATAATTAACATACA
This sequence comes from Moschus berezovskii, assembly GCF_049115385.1. Taxonomy (NCBI): domain Eukaryota; kingdom Metazoa; phylum Chordata; class Mammalia; order Artiodactyla; family Moschidae; genus Moschus; species Moschus berezovskii. The sequence continues at coordinate 62,189,458 of NC_142477.1, forward strand.
GTACTGTACAAGTTCAAGGTGTACAGCATAATCATTTGATCCACATACATCATGAAGTGATTATCACAAGTCTAGTCACCATTTCACATAGCTACAAAATTAAAGAAATAGAAAAATAATTTTTTTCTTGTGATGAGAACTTCCAGAACATACTCTCCCCAAAGGCTTCACACATAACATACAGCAGTGTTATTAATAATTACATTTAACATGTTGAATATTATATCTCTGGTACTCATTTATCTTACAGCTGGAAGTTTGTACTTTTTATTTTATTTTTTTATTTATTTTTTCAACTTTTTGTTTTGTTTTTTTTTTTTAACAATTTTAGGAATCTTTACTTAAAAACAACCTTATCTTAAAATGGAGTAACTTTGGTTTTACGAGCAGCAAGCAAAGTACAGAAGCAAAAATGCATTAGAGGAGCATTAAGTTATACATTAGGTCACAGCGTCTAATCTGAAATCACACCCATAATATCATTTTTCAGGATATCTGGGAAATAGTTATTTCCCAGGATGTCTGAACCATAGCTACTCTATTTTGACTTTTAATTGTAAAAAAAAAAATTTTTTTTTTAATAGCCAAAGCAGATTTCACCATGTCAGTGTTTTTCTAGGTATGAGAAGATGCAAGAATTGGACCTCGTAAAACCTTTTTCTGAAAAGATCTAACTATCTGAAGGCCTGTTCTGCCAGTTTTTTTTTTTTTTTTTTCAGAGCACAGAGTGCCTCATTCCTGATTTTCACCCTGAACTTCTTTCAGGGGTTGTTGAAGTTCAGCAGCTTGCAATGGTCATGATGTAATCTTTGTAGAGGCAGCTGGCAAGTACCAACTTCCAGTCAGCAGGGTCCCTTCATAGCCACATATCTGACCATGTGACATCATTCATTTCATGGCCATTGTGTCCCGCGGTGCTGGGAAGGCTCATTCCCAGGTCTAGGGAAGTGATGGGCCACTCAGTGTGCTAAAATTGGACCAGGCCTCGTAAGTAGCAAAAGTCTCTGGACCACTGTCTTACTAGCCTCCTGGTCCAGGAAAATATTTCCTCTTGTTACATTTGTGTCTTTTAAAATTAGATTCCACATATGAATGATATCATATGATATTTGCCTTTCTCTGTCTGACTTACTTCACTTAATGTGATAATCTCTAGGTCCATTCATGTTGCTACAAATGGCATTATTTCAATCTTTTTGTGGATAAATAATAGTCCACTGTATATATGTACCATATTTTCTTTATCTATTTCTCTGTTGATGGACATGTAAGTTGCTTCTATGTTTTAACTATTGTAAATAGTGCTGCAATGAACATTAGGGTGCATGTATATTTTTGAATTATAATATTCTCCAAATATATGCCCAGGAGTGGGATTGCTGGATCATATGGTAGTTCTACTTTTAGTTTTTAAGAAACCTGCATACTGTTCTCCATAGTGTTTGTACCAATTTACATTCCCACCAACAGTGTGGAGGGCTCCCTTCTCCCCACACTCTCTCCAGCATTTATTATTTGTAGACATTTTGCTGATACCCATCCTGACTGGTGTGAGGTGATACGTCATTGTAGTTTTGATTTGCATTTCTCTAATAGTTAGTGATCTTGAGCATCTTTTCATGTGCTTTTTGGCCATCTATATATCTTCTTTGGAGAAATGTCTATTTAGATCTTCTACCCATACTTTTTTATTGTGTTGCTTGTTTTTTTATATAGAGCTGCACAAGCCTTTTGTGTATTTTGGATTAATCTCTTATTGGTCACTTCATTTGCAAATGTTTTCTCCCATTCGATGGATTGTCTTTTTGGTCTTTTCTATTGTTTCCTTTGCTATGCAGAAGCTTTAAAGTTTAATTAGGTCTAATTTGTTTATTTTTCATATTATTTTTCTTTGGGGGGTTGATCAAAGAAGATCTTGCTGTGATTTATGCCACAGTAGTCTCCCTATGTTTTTCTCTAAAAGTTTTATACTGTGCAGACTTACATTTAGGTGTTTGATCCATTCTGAGTTTTATTTTTGTATATGGTGTTAGGAAATACTCTAATTTCATTCTTTTACATGTAGCTATCCAGTTTTCCCAGAACCTCTTGTTGATGATACTGTCTTGTCTCTATTTATAGTTTTTATAGTGTATATTCTTGCTTTCTTTGTCATACATTAATTGACACTAGGTGCAGGGGCTTATTTCTGAACTTTCTATCCTGTTCTAATGATCTTTATTTCTATTTCTGTGCCAGTACCATACTGCTTTAATGACTGTAGCTTTGTAGTATAGTCTGAAGTCAGAGAGTCTAATTCCTCCCACTCTATTTTTCATTCCTAGGATTGCTGTGGCTATGTGGGGTCTTTTGTGTCTCCATGCAAATTTTTTAAATTTTTTGTTCTAGTTCTGTGAAAAATACCAATGGTAATTTGATAGAGATTGCATAGAATCTGTAGATTGCCTTGTGTAGTATATTTGCTTGGACAATATTGATTCTTCCAATCCAAGAAAGAAGGGATCCTTTTAAAATGACAGTTTTGGCAAACTTTTAAAACTTTAAAATCTAATTCTATTGAAAACAAATAAACTATTGCTATTTTTCTTCTATACTTTGGTTTTATCTTCTAATCCCAATACTCTGTCAGGTTCTCAAACTTTTGAATGCAACAGAATCACCTGGAGAATTGTTAATATTTCTGGGCCCCAACTCCAGGATTACTGATATAGTAGATATGAGGAGGATCTACATTTCTAACAAGCTTCCAGGAGAAACTGATGCTGCTGGTCCAGGGACTAGACTTTGAGAACAATTGCTCTAAATGTTAAAAATGGATTTCCTGTGTCATACTTCACAGTGAAGCACTGAAAAAAAAAAAGTCATATTCCCAATTATCCCAGACACTTACATCCTAATTCTTACAAAATTACTCCATAAACATATATATTTATAATTTTTGTTCAAATAGCATTATTGTTTCCATTTGGTCCAAGGCTTCAGAAACAGTTCCAAGATGTTAAAAAGCTGCCTAGTGGTTGCAGACAGGGGCTTCAGGCAGCCCTGATGTTAGGGGGTTCCTCAGTGGCCACTGATCTTCAGAGTCTCCTAGTTGTGCTTAAGGGTGAGCCTTTGGAGAGATATTTGTCCAACCCAGCCTGGGGACCAGCCACCCTGCAGAGGTCGGTCAGGTAGTCACCCATCTTCTTGATGAGTTTTACCTCCTCATCTACGAAGTGGTTCTCCAGGAAGTCACAGATGTGGGGGTCTGCATGGGTAGAACCGAGGTCAGGCAGATCCAGAAGGGCCTAGCTCAGGTACTTCTCTATGAGAAGGGTGGCTTCCATAGCATCCTGGGTTTTACCCACTCATCTTGAGATGGCTTCTGCATGTCCAGGAAAAGGGTACAGCTACCATTCTGGCTTTGCATTTTCAAGAGACTCTGCACTCTTGCGCTTCTCCTTGGCCAGTTCCCAAAAAAAGTGGCCCACATACTCCAGAGCCACATTGTCATGCTCAAAATAGAAGCCCAGAGAGAGGTAGGTATAGGAGGCCCCAGATGCATGTTAACCAGGTGGTTGACGGTGGCCTCCATCTTGCTGGAATAATTCTGATGAATCTGGGAGCTCATGGTTGATGATAATGAGTTAAGCTCAAAAAATGGTGGCTGGTTCTGGTGATCGTGGACAGCTGAGTGGCTGATTCTGAAGGTTGTGACTGGAGAAAAGGTTGAAGGGTGGTCGGAGGCTATAGCAAGGGGTCTCCCTGCGTCTGTTCAATCCAAGCACTATTGAAGCAAAAGACCTATCCAAGGGACTGCCAAGCACACTTTCACTCCATAAACTTTTCACATATCAGCAAAGCCCAGGGTAATTTATCAGCAGGAATGGTGCCCAGTCATAAATCTATCTCAGGGAGCCTGGGCCACAGAGCTGACTAGAGGTTATATATGTACTGATTTTTCACAATGATTATTGTGAAAGAGGCCAAAAGATTGATTTATAATGCTGTGAAATCTCCCATCATTCAGGCAGAAGGATTATATAATAAAAAATGCCACAAATGGGTTCATTATTCACTCATGCATTCCTTCCTCAAAACCTTTTTGAATACATACTTTGTGCCAAGTATTAAGATAGATACTAGGGGAAACTGAAAATCTTTCAATCTAATTTGAGAGGAAAGTCAAATAATTACAAAACAAAGTTGGTACAATAATAAACATTTGTTTAAATATTAAAGTATATAAAGCATTTTCATATTTTATCGCTTGTGATCCTCTGTGGATATCTAGGAGGTAAGTAATATTCCTGACTTTTGCGAAATTAGGAACTCCAAGCTCTGAAAGTGGCTTTTTCATTGTCACTTGTCTGCTAAGGTAGAGTCAGTGTGCAACCAAGACCTCAATATCCCAAAGAACATGGTCGTTGCCTGGCACTGCACTGAAGTTCAGATCCTACAAGATGCATCACAATGGTGCTATCGAACTAAAAATGAGAAGGCCTTCCCCCCAGGAGTCTGACCTGTGGGAGAAATCAAAGTCAGTGATTATGGAAATTGATAGAAGAAAACCTCCATGGCCAGAAAAGAAATGGCTGAAACGCTCCCTTTTACAATTCCTTAAGCCTTGTTTCTTGATCAAATATTACATAAAGTTTTTTCTTGCAAATTCCCTATGTGTTTTAGCTCATAAAATTCATTCAACTGTGTCACCAACATTTTTTGCCATTTATATTATTTTCAGCATAATAGGCAGAGAGACTCAGAGATTAAATCCACTGTATCATGTTACAAAGTCCAAACTCACTCTGCTTACCACTTGACAGGCCAATAAATATGAGAGACAAGGTACTGAGGCAAGGAATAAGACTCTATTTGGAAAGCCAGCAGACTGGGAAGGTGACAGACTAATGTCTCAAATTAACCATCTTATCATGGTCTGAATGGCACCAGGTTCTTTTACTAATCAGAGATGGAGGAGGTGAGGAAACAAAGTAAAAAGGCCATCGATCTTGCAAATATCTCCTAGAATGGCAAGCCTCAGGCAGGGCATGTGCTAAATTCTTCCTTCCTGCCATCTTCAGGTGGACAGGGTCCTGAACAAAGGCACCTTAATTTAATAGTCAGGAAGAGGGTCAGGATTCTCTGAGGCAGGCCATTATGTATGATTATAATAACAAAAGCAAGTCAAAGAAATGGTTCCAATATGGAGTCAGAATTGGCTTTTCCCTGCAACAATCAGAGGATTCTGTATAGGAGCTGTACCTTCCTGAACAAAATAAAGAGCGTTTAATAGTACATACCGCCTCTTTTTCTGGCTTTCTAGTCCTTTTCCTATGGAAAAATAAAATTGCACCTGTTTTCCCCTTGGATGGCATTATCTCATTCCCTCAAAGAGAAAACAAATGTTGCCTTAAATGACCCCATACTACTCTGCTTTTCATTGCAAGGCCACACCTCTATGGAGTTCCTAAAAATAATGAACCTGATTCTCTCCTATGCACGAAGCTGAACAAAAAACAAGCGTTCTTCTGATTGCCAAGGAACATTCTTAGGTTAGTGAGAAGCCTGAGGGAAAAGGCCATTTAGCTGACTTTCATGCTGCTAGGATAACTTTCTGCAATCACCAGGCAGGAAGCCAAGAGTTCTCAAAGGATTACAACTCTGGAACCCAAGTCTTTTCAAACCTGTCTAGTAGAGTAGCCATTCCTCATCACTTGAGGTCCTTTATTTAAATCCAAATATTATAATACTATAGAATGTTGCAATATCAGAGTTGATACAGAGATAGTTAATTATGTATTGACCCAGTTACAAATGTTCTAGTGCTTAGTTGTCCTGCTTAATTGTTGAGTCATATCCGACTCTTGGTGATCCCATGGACTGCAGCCCACCAGGCTCCTCTGTTCATGGGGTTTCCCAGGCAAGAATACTGGAGTGGGTTACTATTTCCTTCGCTGGGGATCTTCTTGACCCTGGGATTGAACCTGAGTCTACTGCACTGGCAGGCTGTTTCTTTACCACTGAGTCACCAGGGAAGCCCTAGTACAAACTAATTAAGCAAACAAAACTGGCTAATACTGCTATCCTCCTTTTATAGCTGAATACAAATATCTAGGGAGATTAAGGTGCAGTTAAAATGATTTATTGGGAGAAGGCAATGGCAAGCCACTCCAGTACTATTGCCTAGAAAATCCCATGGATGGAGGAGCCTGGTAGTCTGTGGGGTCGCTAAGGGTCGGACACGACTGAGCGACTTCACTTTCACTTTTCACTTTCACATATTGGAGAAGGAAATGGCAACCCACTCCAGTGTTCCTGCCTGGAGAATCCCAGGGTTGGGGGAGCCTAGTAGGCTTCCGTCTATGGGGTCACACAGAGTCGGACACGACTGAAGTGATTTAGCAGCAGCAGCAAAATGATTTATTGAGGAGCTAAATGCAGACTAGAGATGTTTCAGTTAAGGAGGAGGAAGAGGAAGACAAGCTGAGTGGAGAAGCAACAGAACAAGGACTCTTGGAAAGCTCACTGGTGTAATATATGTTTCAAACTGTTTTCAGTGTCTGACCACGCTTAAATGTGAGAAGGAATTTGAAACAGGTAAAACTGCTTTTTTTCCTGAACACCTCTAATAAATTCATTCGAATTAACTTTGCATTGTTTATGCACTAAAATGAAGTAGGATTTCTCTGATTCAGCTTTCATTGTTTCTCTCAGGCCCTAAGCCAGCTCAGCCTGGGATGGATCTGGAGTTGTTTGGCAGATGCAGGCTCCAAAGAGTAAGAAACTGGGGCAAATAAAGAGCAAATGCCAATGGGCTTTAGTTTTCTTATGTCATACTAACGGAGGAATTTGGACATGCTATTATCCAATAAACTGAGGTCTTTACAGCAGTCTTTTTAGAACTATCAAAGATGGTTTCTCATTAAAAGAACATATATATTAGAAGTGAAAACAGCACTCAAACCAGAGATAAATGTGTGTGTAATAAAGTAGAAATGGATGGATTCATAAATTTTATATTTTCAAAGGAATTTCTTGTATTGAATACTGTTGGTTTCTCAGCTCTATAAAGCAAGAATAGCAACTGAAAAGATTTTTGAACACATCTTTTCCTGCTGTGCATTAGTTAACCATTGCTGCTTAACCAATCACCACAAAATTTAGATGTATAAAGCAATTATATTAATTTCTGTGAGTCAGGAATTTGGGATCAGCTTAACTAAATGTTTTTGGCTTGGTAACTCTCATGAAGTTACTTTCAGATGGTGGCTTGGACTAGGGCCAGCCAAGATTTCTTCATTTGCATATCTGGGGCCTCAGTTCAGAAGAATTGAGCAGGGCCTGGAAGAAATAGGACTTCTTGGGTATCTATCTCTTTGTGGTCCTTCCTTATGTTTCTCTAGTGACTTCGCGGTAGCCAGGACTCTTCCATAGCCTCTCAGGGATACAAATGTGTGTGTGTCCTGGGTCATATCACATTCTGTAAGAAAATCTCAGAAGTCACGCAGGACACCTTCCTCCACATTCTATTGATCAAGGAGAAAAAGGGAACTGATTAACTTCTCAGAAAAGTTGTAATATCACATTGGAAGGAGAACTTGTGAAATTTTCCATCTTTGTAAAATATGCACTGCTTAAGGATTCTGGTAGATGTATTTTTGATGTGTTTGTGGGGGGAGGTGATCTTCACATTTGCTTACTCTACCATTTTAATGCCCCAGTGCTGTGCATTTTAGTGTGCTAAGTTGGTCTGCACTACTCATTATGTTTATGGTAGTCCCCAGCATCTGATACAGGGCTTTATTCAGAGTGTTTGCTTGATAAGTGTCTGTGGGCCTAGTCATGATGTGTTCCAGAGGAAAAAGAGCAGTCACAGCTGGGTTCTAATTCTTATCCAGTATAAGTTATTGTGTGAACAGATTTGACGTCTCTTTGCTTTTACTAATCTGTAACATGAAGATCATGTTAACTTCGCTTTCTATGTCACATATTTTATGAGAATAATCCATGTATTCATGATCACACAAATTTAAGAATAAAATAGGAAACCTAAAATGGTAGCTTGTTCCTTGGAAGATGCTTGTTCCTTGGAAGAAAGGCCAGTACAAACCTAGACAGCATATTAAAAAGCAGAGACAGGCGAGAGACGCCCGGCTCCCGGCGGCGCAGACGCGAGAGACGCCCGGCTCCCGGCGGCGCAGACGCGAGAGACATAGTTCTGGAAGTTTTGGCCACAGCAATCAGAGCAGAAAAAGACATAAAAGGAATACAAATTGGAAAAGAAGAAGTAAAGCTTTCACTGTTTGCTGATGACATGATCCTCTACACAGAAAACCCTAAAGACTCTACCAGAAAACTACTAGAGCTAATCAATGATTACAGTAAAGTTGCAGGATATAAAATCAACACACAGAAATCCCTTGCATTCCTATACACTAATAATGAGAAAATAGAAAGAGAAATTAAGGAAACTATTCCATTCACTGTTGCAACGAAAACAATTAAATACTTAGGAATATATCTACCTAAGGAAACAAAAGACTTGTACATAGAAAACTATAAAACACTAGTGAAAGTAATCAAAGAGGACACTAATAGATGGAGAAATATACCGTGTTCGTGGATTGGAAGAATAAATATTGTAAAAATGAGTATACTACCCAAAGTAATTTATACATTCAATGCAATCCCTATCAAGCTACCAACAATATTTTTCACAGAACTAGAACAAATAATCTCACAATTTGTATGGAAATACAAAAAAACCTCGAATAGCCAAAGCAATTTTGAGGAAGAAGAATGGAACTGGGGGAATTAACCTGCCGGACTTCAGGCTCTATTACAAAGCCACAGTCATCAAGACAGTATGGTACTGGCATAAAGACAGAAATATAGATCAATGGAACAAAATAGAAAGCCCAGAGATAAACCCATGCTCCTATGGACACCTTATCTTCGACAAAGGAGGCAAGAATATAAAATGGAGAAAAGACAGTCTCTTTAACAAGTGGTGCTGGGAAAACTGGTCAGCCACTTGTAAAAGAATGAAACTAGAACATTTCCTAACACCATACACCAAAATAAACTCAAAATGGATTAAAGATCTAAATGTAAGACCAGAAACTATAAAACTCCTAGAGGAGAATGTAGGCAAAACACTATCCGACATAAATCACAGCAGGATCCTCCAAGACCCACCTCCCAGAATATTGGAAATAAAAGCAAAAATAAACAAATGGGACCTAATTAAAATCAAAAGCTTCTGCACAGCAAAGGAAACTCTAAGCAAGGTGAAAAGACAGCCTTCAGAATGGGAGAAAATAATAGCAAATGAAGCAACTGATAAAGGATTAATCTCCAAATTATACAAGCAGCTCCTGCAGCTTAATTCCAGAAAACTAAGTGACCCAATCAAAAAATGGGCCAAAGAACTAAACAGACATTTCTCCAAAGAAGACATAAAGATGGCTAACAAACACATGAAAAAATGCTCAACATCCCTCATCATCAGAGAAATGCAAATCAAAACCACAATGAGATACCATTTCACACCAGTCAGAATGGCTGCTATCCAAAAGTCTACATGCAATAAATGCTGGAGAGGGTGTGGAGAGAAGGGAACCCTCTTACACTATTGGTGGGAATGCAAACTAGTACAGCCACTATGGAGAACAGTGTGGAGATTCCTCAGAAAACTGGAAATAGAACTGCCATATGATCCAGCGATCGCACTCCTGGGCATACACACTGAGGAAACCAGAATTGAAAGAGACACATGTACTCCAATGTTCATCGCAGCACTGTTTATAATAGCCAGGACATGGAAGCAACCTAGATGTCCATCTGCAGATGAATGGATAAGAAAGCTTTGGTACATATACACAATGGAGTATTTCTCAGCCATCAAAAAGAATGCATTTGAATCAGTTTTAATGAGGTGGATGAAATTGGAGCCAATTATACAGAGTGAAGTAAGCCAGAAAGAAGAACATCAATACTGTATATTAACGCATATATATGGAATTTAGAAAAATGGTAACCTGAACCCTGTATAAGAGGCTGCAAAAGAGACATAGGCATTTAGAACAATCTTTGGGACTCTGTGGGAGAGGGTGAAGGTGGAATGATTGGGGAGAATGGAATTGTAGCATGTATATTATCATAAGTGACCAGTCCAGGTTCGACGCATAAATTTTCCTCTGTTCAAAAATAAATAAATAAATAAAAAAAAATAAAAAGCAGAGACATCACTTTGCTAACAAAGGTCCATATAGTCAAAGCTATGGTTTATCCAGTAGTCATGTAGGGATGTGAGAGTTGGATCATAAAGAAGGCTGAGTGCCAAAGAATTGATGCTTTTGAATTGTGGTGTTGGAGAAGACTCTTGAGAGATCCTTGGATAGCAAGGAGATCAAACAAGTCTATCCTAAAGGAAATCAACCCTGAATATTCATTGGAAGGACTGATGCTGAAGCTGAAGCGCCAATACTTTGGCCACCTGATGTGAAGAGCCAATTTATTGGGAAAGATCCTGATGCTGGAAAAGATTGAGGGAAGGAGGAGAAGGGGATGACAGAGGATGAGATGGTTGGATGGCATCACTGACTCAGTGGACATGAATTTGAACAAACTCCAGGAGATAGTGAAGAACAGGGAAGCCTGGCATGCTGCAGTCCATAGAGTTGCAAAGAGTCAACCGTAACTTAGCGACTGAACAAAATGGTGACAGAGCCATATTTTCAGAGAATTCAGAAACTCCATCCCTATTCAAATTACTCTTAGTTTGGAAAGTTCCAGAGGGATGATTGGCATACACTATACTGTTTCCTTCTCTATAGTTTCCAAATGTGAAATATTAGGATTTTGTTCTTATGCTCCGGTGGGAACACCACTAGCCATTTCTGTCAGTGCAACTTACTCATAAAGAACGTTTCCTTATGCTTCTTAGGATTCAGCTATGGGGCTGTGGCAAAAAAATATAGGGCTTAGCAAATGACACCCTGCTTTCAAAACCACCTTTTCCCTGTAACAACAACTCTTGTCCTGCAACCAAGCTGCTGTATATTAACAACTCTTACTTTTGGAAGAGCTCCTTTCCAATAAGCTCTTTACTCCCCCATATAAATAGAAACCAGATGACCTGCCTCATGGACACTCCAGGCATGGCTAGACTCTCTAAGTCTCCAGATTAGTTTAGGCTTTGCTGATTTCACTGTTGCCAATTCCAGCTGGTTAGGCATAGTGAAATGGAATAACCTAGAATAGAGTATATGGTCAGGAGAAACAGTGCCTTGAACAGTTAATATAGCATATGCCAAAGGCACAAGAGGAAGGAAATAATAGCAAGAAACCTCAGTGTCCCTAAAGCTAAGCATGATCCAAGGGAAACTGAATGGTATCTAGGGTCATGATTTGGGCATGAGAAGATCAAAATAGAAAACTCCATGTTATCCATGAAAATAATAAAATTATTTTCAAATAAGTTAATTTTCCTGATTATAAAATTATATGCTTGATATAAAAAACTAGAGGAAAAATATTTTTTAAATTATAATTTCCTGCAACTTCACCATCCCATCCATTGTCGATATTTACATGCACTTCTTTCCAGTCTTTTTCTATGCATATACCTAAAGTGTGTGTGTTAAACTTAAGTCACAACCTAAGGCATTGTTAGCATTTGAAATAGTTAGGAGTCCACTCTCAGGACTGGAGCTGTGAAAGAGTCTTCAGATATCAATATCTGAATCTTCACTAGAAGGTTCATATATTATTACAAAGAACTTTGGAAGTAAATTTTCACTGGTGAAATAGTATTGTTCAACATGTGTCTTGGCTAGGAAAATTTTACAGGCACCTCTGTCCTTGTGTGGATGAAGTCTAAAATTCTGGTGAGCCCAGTAGGCTACCACTTTCAAAGTAACCCCCGTGGTCTCAAACTCTATTTCATCCTATGTCCATCCATTTAATGCTGATTCTGTTTCCTAATCCAACTGGGCTAGCTAATGCTGCTGACAGAATATTGTATTTTCACAAAATGAATGATTCATGTAAGGTCCTTGTCAGAGTTCCTAAAAGGACAAGAAGCAGAGGCTTCAGAGTGTTTGTAGGAAAAAGGTGTTTCAGTGTTTTGTGCCTGCTGACTAAAGTAACATACTATTTTTCTGGAGAAACTGATTTTCATTCTAACAGTTCATGTAGTTGCAGCATTGTGCAGAAGACACATGGTTCCCAGATTTCTTTAACTGTCAGACATCCACTTTATCAGAGTAACCTGACAATTGTCAATAGTCAATTGGCCAAATCAATTTACAAGTCAAGTACAGCACAAGACTACTGATTAATAAAATGTAATATGGAATTTATCTGTTCCTCTATAAAGCTGCTTATCAAGTGACAAATTTGGCTAAATAGGAATCTCATTTATAGTATTTAGAGACACTTACCTGTTTTGGTGCATCTACTTTCAAAGATATCTCTCTCAGATATTCTAGAGATTTACAATTCTGAAGTACCAGTACTTCTAAGATTTTAATCATTGTAATTAAAAATGTATACCACCACAAGAATGTCTTTTTTCCCCCTGTGTTTGGTGTGTGATTATAAGAAAAATGGGACACCTTCCTAAGCCTCAATTTTTTCATGGTTGAAATGAAGAATTAAACTAATTTCTATGTTTCATCCAATTTCTAGTCATTTATAAATCTATTCATTACAGAACCATTTATTGAAGACCTATCCGCTTGAGTTAATACACTAGGCAGGAGGTAAATCAGGGTGGGAGAAATACAAGAGTAAAGACAAACACAGAGATCCTGAATCCAAGAAGTGGCATCTGAAATGTCGTGAAACTGATGAAACCAACATTTGGAAAACTAAGAGGTAGATTGTATTACTGTCAATTTCTCCCTTTACTATTTGCTTTATGTATTTAGGTGTTTTTGTATTGGGGGCATATAGATTAACTGTAAGTGTGATATCCTCTCCTTGTATTGATTGCTTTATCGATATATAATGCCCTTCTTTGTCTTTCATTATAGCCTTTGTTTTAAAGTCTGTTTTGTCTGATATGAGTATTGATATCGCTGCTTTCTTGTCATTTCTGTTTGCATGAAGCATCTTTTTCTGTATCCTCACTTTCAGTCTCTGTGTGTCTTTAGCCCTGAAGTGACTCTATTGTAGGCAGTATATTAAAGGGTCTGGTTTTGTTTTGTTTTTATCCAGTCAGCTACCCCATGCCTCTTGGTCAGGGAATTTAGTACATTGACATTTAAAGGAATAACTGATAGGCATGTACTTACTGCCATTTTACTACTTGTTTTCTAGTTGTTTTGGTAGTTTTTCTCTGTTTATTTTTTTCTTTCTTTTTTTTTTTTTTGTTTCTTCCCTTGCGGTTTGATGACTTTCTTTAGTAGTAAGCTTTTGTTCCTTTCTTGTGTGTGTGTGTGCATGTGTGTGTGTGCGTGTGTGTGTGTGTGTGTGTGTATTGTAGGCTTTTGATTTGCAGTTACCATGGGATTCTTGTGTTAATCCATAAATATACATACTTGCTTTAGTAGATCAATTCATTCTAAAGGAGGCTTTCAAAGATTTTGAAAGGAAAGGACAATTAGATTGAAAAATCTTCAAGGAAATGTAGAATTTTAATAGAAACAAATGGAAACAGGAAAAAATGTTTATTAAGCACATCCAGCCCATATGTGAATGCATATAGCAAAGAAACATATCTCCTTCCCATTCATCCCCTGGCCTTTTCTTGAAAATTCATGTTACTATTTTTATTTGTGAATATGGTTACAGATTTATTTATGGAACCTTTGCAACATTTTAAAGTCAACTGTGAAAGTCTTACTATTAAGAAAAAGAAAGAGCAGAGGTAATCATGGCCTTAGACTCTTTATATCAGTTAATTATTGTATTGATTTTCCCTCCTGAGACAGTTACAGATGAGACCCAGGACTGTCAGTATTTCTCAGCAGTTAGTGACTCAAGAAAAATGGAGGAAAGAAGGGAAAATGTTGCTAGCATTTTATATAAAGAAAAGCATATGCTACTCAAAAAGGAAAAATCTAAACAAAAAACAACTTTTCTTTGTCTACTTTACAAGAATGACCCTGTGGAATATCAGAATTCACTACATTATATTTTGTGTAGAAAATATAGAGTGTCATGGGCCATCTCTGCATGTGTGATAGTGAAATCAAGCAGATTCATTTTAAATAAACACTAATTAGAGTGAACCCTACACACACACACACACAAAGCTATATGTATATGTCCTATTTTAAGTGTTTTAAAAGTATTAACTATGTTCATCCTCCAACAACTCTATAAGGTAGTGATTATTATCAGCCCCTTTTATTGATGAGGAAATTAAAGCACAATTAAAATTTAATTAAATTTTAATTAAAATTATTTAAATAAGATTAAATCATTTTTCTAAGGTTATTACTAAAAAATGGGAGACCAAGTTTTCAAACCCATGGCTATCTTGTTCTAGAATATGCTCTCAATGCCCCTACACATGACTGCTTCTTAGTATTTCCCTAATTAACAGAAACAGATGCAAAGTTCTATACCTGTTCTACTACATGTATAAAGACAGCATCAAGCAAGCCAAAGGATGAGATGTACACATAATAGTTTGTTCTCCTGAGATTCAGTAGCTCTGATGCAAATAATCAGAAAATATATTTAACATTCCAAGAGATTTCAATAAAAAGCTGAGTGGCAAGTTGCAGGTATAAATCAGGTAAAACTTGAATCTTACAGGAGCCATAGAAGTATTTCTGAACCTGAAAATGTTAATGCCAGCAAAGAGATTGAGACAAACAAGATGGTAATTTTAAACATACTGCAGGGAGACTAAATTAAGAAAAGTAAAAGCTGGCATCTAGAAAATACACAGTGTGTTCAATTTAAAAGTCTGAGACTATTAAATACAATTTTCAAAAACTAAATCTTTATTGAAAAAAATGAAATAACAGGATTTTGGCACACAGAAAGTCATAAAAATAACAAAAGTGCTTGAAAAGTGTTATGGTTGTGAAATCTTCCAAAAATTCAATAGTTGAAGTAAAACTGATGATAAAGAAGAACTAGTATATAAGAAACTGTCAGAATGAATAAATTCTCTGCCTAGTATTATAAAATCAGAAGGGTTGATGAGGATGTTTACTGATTCTTTCAGGTCATACATAAAAAAAATACTGAAAGATTAACAATTTTGATACTAAAATACTTAAGAAAAAAGACTGAAATTTTGTGGAAATATTAGATAATAAAAACATTAATTGTAGTTCCATGACTTTCCATGTGAAAGATATTTCCTGTGATAAACAAAAAACAATGCTAAGACAAACAACATTCTTAAGGTATACTATTTCTATCTACTATTATAAGCATCCTCATAATAGTTGGGAAAAGATGATTTTTAAAAGCAATAATTATGCATATAATTATAAGCACAATGCTTCCAAAAGAAGTTTTATCAAGACTTCTGGACAGCTGATTGAGTATATAACTATCATTTAATCTTAAATTAAAAAATAACCTATAGACGCTATGAAGACTATCATTGGAAAATATATATTAAGGTAGGAAAAAATCATCTATATTACACATTAAAAAGGGAAGACAGTAGTGTCCCTAAATATAATGGACACAGAGCACAATTTTAAGATATAGAGAGTCTGATTTTTAAACGCATAGCAGATGAGATTGATGTTTTGTATGCCTAAAGCAAACCTCTACTATGTTTCCAGCTAGTGACTTAAAACTCTAAACCTCATTTTAATCATCTGTAAAAAAGGAAATAATACCATGCAGAAAAAAAATTAAAGGACAATATTGAGGCCTTCCCACAATACTGGGGACATAGTAGTGTTAAATAAATACTAGTTTTCTTCTTCCCATTCTGTTCAAAGTTATCTCCTCTGGAAAATAAAATTAATAAAATTTTAGCTTTCAAAGAACTTGTGATGTTAGAATGATGATTCTTAAACTCAGGAATCAGTTCAAAAATATAAGCAACATATGTATAAAAATGAGAAGTATAAACACTTAGGTTTCAATAAGGAAAGAAATCAAAGAAAGCATAAATTCTTGTCACCCATAAGGCTTCAAGAAAGAAATAGGACCTAAAGAAGATTCTGATACATAGGTTCAGTTCAGGTCAGTCACTCAGTCGTGTCCGACTCTTTGCGACCCCATGAATCGCAGCACGCCAGGCCTCCCTGTCCATCACCAACTCCCGGAGTTTACCCAAACTCATGTCCATCGAGTCAGTGATGCCATCCAGCCATCTCATCCTCTGTCGTCCCCTTCTCCTCCTGCCCCCAATCCCTCCCAGCATCAGGGTCTTTTCCAGTGAGTCAACTCTTCACATGAAGGGGTCAAAGTCTTGGAGTTTTAGCTTCAGCATCAGTCCTTCCAATGAACACCCAGGACTGATCTCCTTTAGGATGGACTGGTTGGATCTCCTTCCAGTCCAAGGGACTCTCAAGAGTCTTCTCCAACACCACAGTTCAAAAGCAATTCTTCGGCTATCAGCTTTCTTCACAGTCCAACTCTCACATCCATACATGACCACTGGAAAAACCATAGCCTTGACTAGATGGACCTTTGTTGGCAAAGTAATGTCTCTGCTTTTTAATATGCTGTCTAGGTTGGTCATAACTTTCCTTCCAAGGAGTAAGCGTCTTTTAATTTCATGGCTGCAATCACCATCTGCAGTGATTTTGGAGCCCCCCAGATAAAGTCTAACACTGTTTCCCCATCTATTTCCCATGAAGTGATGGGACCAGATGTCATGATCTTAGTTTACTGAATCTCAGTTTTCTGAATACACGGGTAGGACTAGATAAGTGGATGGGCAAGAGAGACCTTTTACAAACCAGTTGGAGCAACAAGATCTGGAAATTGGCCCTGGGTCTTCATGGGATAGGGAGATGACCTATCCAGGCAACACAAAGCTTAACTTGAGGGAGCAGCAGTACCAGACACCATCTGCTTGCCAGTTACTCAACTAGTATATCAGTGGAAATCAGACATAAAAATAGATCTGGACAGTAGAGTATATGTAAGAGCTGCATTCAACAATGTGTGGTTATAAGGAACTGAAGAAAATCTTAGGCCAGAGTCATCTGGGTATGTCATTAATAGATCCATGAGCCCAAAATACTGAAAATTTATTCAGAATTTTTCTGCAGAATGTGACCTATAGGGCTGAAATTACCAAGATTTTCTTTCTAAGTGAAAAAGGGATGCATTCAATCTGTTCACTTTCTAAAACAGAATTATACATGACAACAGACCTCTCAAAATCATGGCTTTGATCACACAAAGATTAGCCTTATGTACAATGTGGAAATGTCAGTTGATTCTAGATCAGAGATTCAGCAACAGCCACACATAGTTACTGGACAAGGAATGTCAAAATGCTGATCATGATAGGTAAGTGTTTATGAAATGAGAGGTCCCTCCTTTTGCATGCAATTGTACACAGCAAGCAAAGGTGAAGAGCAACGTTATATATAGTTCAGGTTTACTAATATGCATACCAAGTGTCATGTTTCAATCCTCAAATGAATGCAAATTGCCCTGAGTACTTTTCAGACTAAAAATAGATGTAAAGATATGGTAATGAATGCCATTTCTTTCATTTGTAAACATATTACTGCTGACCCAGCATTAGGAGGGCACACACTTGAGGTCAGTCCACCCAGTGTTGGATAGTGATGGATTTGCAGGCTGTCTGTGACCAAATAGCACACATTTTTTATGTGACTGGACAAGGAAACAGAACAGAGCAAATCAACCTGAGCAGAAACAGTACGCCTTTGGCCTCATCAGAGCTTGTATTGGTCCTTCAAGGTCATGGTGAGACTCTACCAACTACTTCACAACCCTGACCTCACCTCCAGCCCATCACCACCCCCAATGCATGGGAATAAGGGAAATAACATTGCCTTCTGAGTGTTCAGCTCTGATACTAACATTTATTAATGGTAACCTTGAGTCAGGAGGTGCCAAGTTACTTTTGAGGTAGAATGGCCTCTGGGTCTGTAGGATTTATGTGCTAGAATTTACTGACTTAGGAATGTTCTCAGTCTTCCAAACAAGAGATTTGTAGTTTTCTAGCTCACCTTCCCCATTGCTTCCCCCATGTACTTACTTACTATGGGAGCAGACCAGTCCTAGGCTTTTAGTATTACAGAACAGGAAGAATGGGAAGAGAGAACCAACCTGGAAAGCCAGGAAGAACGAGGGAAGGATTTTCACTTACAGGGTGAATACCAAGTTTCCTAGGCTTCCTTTTTTATGGGGAAACTGGCAATGGATCCAAATATTGGAAAACTTTTTTTTTTTTCCAAGAAATAAGTACAGATCTGAGAATAGAGCAAAAAGTCAGATGGAAGAAAGGAAGTTTCTTTTGTGAGCCTCTGGATGAGTTTGGAAGGAAAGAGAGAATAGAAGTGTTATATAAGTTTTGGTTTGGGTCTCAGTTAATACTGTGTGGGTTTCCCAGGTGGCGCTAGTGGTAAAGAACCCATCTGCCAATGCAGGATACATAAGAGACATGGGTTCAGGCCCAGGGTGAGGAAGATCCATCCCCTGTAGGAGGAAATGGCAAGCCACTCCAGTATTCTTGCCTGGAGAATCCTCATGAACAGAGGAGCCAGGTGGGCTACAGTTCATGGGGTCGCAAAGAATCAGACATGACTGAAGTGACTTAGCACAGCACACATTGTTGTGTGAGAGATGAATAAAAGAAGGGAATTCATTTTTAAATCATTTCTAGTAACTGAAGATTTCATTAAAGATAACTGTATGTGCAGAATGAGCCACTTGAGGCCGAAGGCTGTTTCATTCTGAGCACCTTAGAGGCTGTGCACTCCACTGCACATGTTCAGTAGAAGAAAACATACTTCTGTCCTAGAATTCCTAGAAGAAATCCAAAGATACACCCTAAGAGGACTGCTTAAATAAGAAAGTCACACACACACACACACACACACACATATATATGTACACAGCCTATATTGTGGATATGTGTGTGTGTCTACTTGCTTATTTATTGTAAGGAATTTGCTCATGTGGTTATGGACGCTGGAAGCCGAGAAGTCCCAAGATCTTTAGTCAGCAATCTGGAGGTTCAGAAGAGCTAATAGTATAGTCCCCAGTCTGAGTTCAAAATCCTGAAAGCCAATGATATGTTTCAGTTCAATACAAGTTCAAAACCCAAGAAGATACTCTGTCAGCTTGAAAAGTCACACAGTGAATTCTCTCTTACTCTGTCTTTTGTCTTTTTCCTCTATTTAAGCTTTGAAGGTATCGGCTGAGGCCCTTCCTCACAGGGGACAGCAACCTGCTCTATTCAGTCTGTAGATTCCACCATCACTTGCGTACAAGCTCAGTCGCTAAGTTGTGTCTGACTGCGATCCCATGGACTGCAGCCTGCCAGGCTCCTCTGTCCATGGGATTTCTTTGCGAGAATACTGGAATGGGTTGCCATTTCCTTCTCCAGGTGATCTTCTTGGCCCAGGGATAGAACCCACGTCTCCTGTGTCTCCTGCAGTCACACTGGCAGGCAGATTCTTTACCACTGTGGCACCCGAGAAGCCCACATTCCACTGTTCAGTTCAGTTCAGTTCATTTCAGTTCAGTCGCTCAGTCGTGTCCAACTCTCCGCGACCCCATGAATCACAGCACGCCAGGCCTCCCTGTCCATCACCAACTCCCGGAGTACACTCAAACTCATGTCCACAGAGTCGGTGATGCCATCCAGCCATCTCATTCTCCGTCGTCCCCTTCTCCTCCCGCCCCCAACCTTTCCCAGCATCAGAGTCTTTTCCAGTGAGTCAACTCGTCGCATGAGCTGGCCAAAGTATTGCAGTTTCAGCTTTAGCATCAGTCCCTCCAATGAACATCCAGGATTGATCTCCTTTAGAATGGACTGGTTGGATCTCCTTGCAGTATAAGGGACTCCCAAGAGTCTTCTCCAACACCACAGTTCAAAAGCATCGATTCTTCGGTGATCAGCCTTCTTCACAGTCCAACTCTCACAACCATACATGACCACGGGAAAAACCATTGCCTTGACTAGACAGACCTTTGTTGGCAAAGTAATGTCTCTGCTTTTTAATATACTATCAAGGTTGGTCATAACTTTCCCTTAATTTCACTAAAAAAAACACCCTCACAGACACACCAAGAATGATGTGTAACCATATACTTGAGCACCCCATGGCCCAGTTAAGTTGACACAAAGAATTAACCCTCACAGTTGCTATGTTAGCAATTAAAATTTTTCAATAGCTATGAACAATTATATTTCCGGTGGAAAATTAAAACACTGGTTTTCTGCTAAATAAATGTTGTCCAGCTGCTAAGTCATTTCTGACTCTTTGCGACCCATGGACTTCAGTATGCCAGGCTTCCCTGTCCTTCAATATCTCCCAGGGTTTGTTTAATCTTATGTCCACTGAGTTGGTGATGCCATCCAACCATCTTATCCACTGTCATCCTTTTCTCCTCTTCAGTTCAGTCACTCAATTGTGTCTGACTCTTCATGACCCCATGGACCACAGCACGCCAGGGCCCCCTGTCCATCACCAACTCCCGGAGTTTAATCAAACTCATCTCCATGGAGTCAGTGATGCCATCCAACCATCTCATCCTCTGTTGTCACTTTCTCCATCCTTCAATCTTTCCCAGCATCAAGGTCTTTTCAAATGAGTCAGCTTTTCACATGAGGTGGCCAAAGTATTGGAGTTTCAGCTTTAGCATCAGTCCTTCCAATGAACACTCAATACTGATTTCCTTTATGATGGACTGGTTGGATCTCCTTCCAGTCCTAGGGACTCTCAAGAGTCTTCTCCAACACCACACTTCAAAAGCATCAATTCTTCCACACTCAGTTTTTTTATAGTCTAACTCTCACATCCATACATGACTACTGGAAAAAACATAGCCTTGACTAGACGGACCTTTGTTGGAAAAGTAATGGCTCTGCTTTTTAATATTCTAAGTTGGTCATAACTTTCCTTCCAAGGAGTAAGCGTCTTTTAATTTCATGGCTGCAGGCACCATCTGCAGTGATTTTGGAGGACCCAGAACTAAAGTCTGACACTGTTTCTACTGTTTCCCCATCTATTTCCCATGAAGTGATGGGACTGGATGCCATGATTTCAGTTTTCTGAATGTTGAGCTTTAAGTCAGTTTTTTCACTCTCCTGTTTCACTTTCATCAAGAGGCTCTTTAGTTCTTCTTCTCTTTCTGCCATAAGGGTGGTGTCATCTGCATATCTGAGGTTACTGATATTTCTCCTGGCAATCTTGATTCCAGCCTGTGCTTCCTCCAGCCCGGTGTTTCTCATGATGTACTCTGCATATAAGTTAAATAAACAGGGTGACAATATACAACCTTGACGTACTCCTTTTCCTATTTGGAACCAGTCTGTTGTTCCATGTCCAGTTCTAACTGTTGCTTCCTACCTGCCTACAGATTTCTCAAGAGGCAGGTCAGGTGGTCTGGTATTTCCATTTCTTTCAGAATTTTCCACAGTTTATTGTGATCCACACAGTCAAAGGCTTTGGCATAGTCAATAAAGAAGAAATAGATGCTTTTCTGGAACTCTTTTGCTTTTTCAATGATCCAACAGGTGTTGGCAATTCGACCTCTGGTTCCTCTGTCTTTTCTAAAACCAGCTTGAACATCTGGAAGTTCATAGTTCACGTATTGCTGAAGCCTGGCTTGGAGAATTTTGAGCATTACTTTACTAGTGTGTGAGATGAGTGCAATTGTGCGGTATTTTGAGCATTCTTTGGCATTGCCTTTCTTTGGGTTTGAAATGAAAACTGACATTTTCCAGTCCTGTGACCACTGCTGAGTTTTCCAAATTTGCTGGCATATTGAGTACAGCACTTTCATAGCATCATCTTTTAGGATTTGAAATAGCTCAACTGGAATTCCATCACCTCCACTCACTCTTTCCTAGCATCAAGGTCTTTTACAGTGAGTCAGTTCGTCCTGTCAGGGGGGCAAAGTGAAACCACTTACCACAGATTGGGATTTGCACCCATGTGCCAGGATTCAAACCCAGCCAATACCTAGTTTGGAACTTGAACCCATAAGGCCAGGACTCTAACCCAGCCAAAATCCCACTTGGAACTCAAACCCATTTGACCGGGATTGGAATCAGGCCAAAATCCTGCTTGGGACTTGAACCCATGACCTTTTCGTTAGAATCACTTATCTGGTGTCTGGATTTAATGAGGCTCAGATTCTTTCTGTTTCATCACAGAAAGAATTCAGTGAAAGGCAAAGTGATAGATAAGAAGTGGATTTATTTCAGAGAAAAACACGCACCACAAGGTGTGGGCCATCACAGAGAGCACCTGAAGCCTTAAAATATGGTGTGGTTAACTTTTATGGACTGCGTAATTTCATAGGCTAATGAGTGGGTGGATTATTCTAACTATTTTGGGGAGGTGGGGATTTCTAGGGATTGGGCCAAGCCACCCTTTTATGTTGGTTGACCTTGGAACTATCATGGCATCTCTGGGTATGTCATTTAGCTTGCTGATGTGTTGCTGCTGCTGCTGCTAAGTCTCTTCAGTTGTGTCCGACTCTGTGCGACCCCAGACAGCAGCCCACCAGGCTCCACCGTCCCTGGGATTGCAAGAACACTACAATGAGCAATTTCTGTTCAAGTTGACTTGTCTGTCATCTTGGACCCATTTGGTTCTAATCAGTTTCTATTGTGCCTTCAAGCTATGCTATTCTTTCAAAAGTTTTGCTCTGTCCCCTTCACTCCTGTTTAAAAAGGACTGGAACTTCAACTTCAGCATCAGTCCTTCCAATGAATATTCAGAGTTGATTTCCTTTAGGATTGACTGGTTAGATCTCCTTGCTGCCCAAGAGACTGTCAAGAGTCTTCTCCAGCACCACAGTTTGAAAGTATCAATTCTTCAGTGCTCAGCCTGCTGCATGGTCCAACTCTCACATCCATACATGACTACTGGGAAAACCATTGACAAGACAGAACCTTTGTCACAGAGTGATGTCTCTGCTTTTTATTACTCCAAGATGCATGCATCTTTTAATTTCATGACTGCAGTTACCATCACCAATGATTTTGAAGCCCAAGAAAATAAAATCTGTCAGTGTTTCTAGTTTTTCCCCATCTATTTGCCATGAAGTGATGGGACCTGATGCCATGATCTTAGTTTTTTGAATGTTGAGTTTTAAGCCAGCTTTTTACACTCTCCTCAAAAGGTTCTTTAGTTCCACTTCACTTTCTGCCATTAGAGTGCTACCATCTGCATATCTGAGGTTATTGATATTTCTCCCAACAATCTTGATTTCAACTTGTTATTCATCCAGTCTGGAGTTTTGCATGATGTGCTCTGCATATAAGTTACATAAGCAGCATGACAATATACAGCCTTGATGTACTCCTTCCCCAATTTGGAACCAATCTGTTGTCCCATGTCTGGTTCTAAGTGCTGCTTCTTGTTTTGCATACAGGTTTCTCAGGGGACAGGTAAGGTGGTCTGGTATTCCCATCTTTCGAAGAACTTTACATTTTGTTGTTATCCACAGAGTCCAAAGTTTTAGCATAGTCAATAAAGCAGAAGTAGATGGTTTTTTTGTTTTTTTTTTCTGGAATTCCCTTGTTTTCTCTATGATCCAACAGATGTTGGCAATTTGATCCTGGTTCCTCTGCCTTTTTTAAAATCCAACTGTACATCTGGGACTTCTCAGTTCACATACTGCTGAAGCCTAGCTTGAAGGATTTTGATCATTACCTTGCTAGCATATGCTGTGTGCTTAGTTGCTCAGTTGCGTCTGACTCTTTGCATGTGAAATGAATGCAATTGTTATGTTAGTTTGAACATTGTTTGGCATTGCCTTTCTTTGGGATTAGAATGAAAACTGACCTTTTCCAGTCCTGCGGCCACTGTTAAGTTTTCCAAGTTTGCTAAGCTGAAATTCCATCATCTCCACTATCTTTGTAGTAAGGCTTCCTAAGGCCTACTTTACTTCACACTCCAGGATGTCTGGCTCTGGGTGAGTGAACACACCATTGTGGTTATCCAGGTCATTAAGACCTTTTCCCGTAAATTTCTTCTCTGTATACTTGCCACCTCTTATTCACCTCTTCTGGTTCCATTAGGTCTTTGCTGTTTCTGTCCTTTATTGAGGCCCATCTTTACATGAAATATTCCCCTGATACCTCAAATTTTCTTGAAGAGATCTCTAGTCTTTTCTATTCTATTGTTTTCCTCTATTTCTATTTTTTCACTGTTTTAATTTATTAATTGAAGTATAATTGCTTTACAGAATTTTATTGTTTTCTATCAAACCTCAACTTGAATCAGCCATAGGTATACATATATCCCCTCCCTTTTGAACCTCCTTTCCTCCCATCTCCCACCCCATCCTACCCCTCTAGGTTGATACAGAGACCCTGTTTGAATTTCCTGAGCCATAGCAAATTCCCGTTGGCTATCTCTTTTACATATGGTAATGTAAGTTTCCATGTTATTCTTTCCATACATCTCACCCTCTTATCCCATCTCCCCATGTCTATAAGTCTATTCCCTATGTCTGTTTCTCCTCTTCAGTACCATTTTTCTAGATTCCATATATATGTGTTAGGATACAATATTTATCTTTCTCTTTCTGACTTACTTCACTTTGTATAATAGGTTTGAGGTTCATCCACTTCATTAGAACTGACTCAAATGCATTCGTTTTTATGGCTTCCTCAGAGATCAATGCAAAGAAATAGAGGAAAACAACAGAATAGGAAAGACAAGAGATCTCTTCAAGAAAATTAGAGATACTAAGAGAACATTTCATGCAAAGATGGGCTCGATAAAGGACAGAAATGGTGTGGACCTAACAGAAGCAGAAGATATTAAGAAGAGGTGGCAAGAATACACAGAAGATCTGTACAAAAAAGATATTCATGACCAAGATAATCACAATGGTGTGATCACTCACCTAGAGCCAGACATCTTGGAATGTGAAGTCAACTGGATCTTAGAAAGCATCACTACAAACAAAGCTAGTGGAGGTGATGGAATTCCAGTTGAGCTATTTCAAATCCTGAAAGGTGATGCTTTGAAAGTGCTGCACTCAATATGCCAGCAAATTTGGAAAACTCAGCAGTGGCCACAGGACTGGAAAAGATCAGTCTTCATCCCAATCCCAAAGAAAGGCAATGCCAAATAATGCTCAAACTACTGCATAATTGCACTCATCTCACATGCTAGTAAAGTAATGCTCAAAATTCTCCAAGCCAGGCTTCAGCAATATGTGAACCATGAACTTCCAGATGTTCAAGCTGGTTTTAGAAAAGGCAGAGGAACCAGAGATCAAATTGCCAACATCCACTGGATCATGAAAAAAGCAAGAGAGTTCCAGAAAAGCATCTATTTCTGCTTTATTGACTATGCCAAAGCCTTTGACTGTATGGATCACAATAAACTGTGGAAAATTCTGAAAGAAATGGGAATACCAGACCACCTGACCTGCCTCTTGAGAAACCTGTATGCAGGTCAGGAAGCAACAGTTAGAACTGGACATGGAACAACAGACTGGTTCCAAATAGGAAAAGGAGTACGTCAAGGTTGTATATTGTCACTCTGCTTATTTAACTTATATGCAGAGTACATCATGAGGAACGCTGGGCTGGAAGAAGCACAAGCTGGAATCAAGATTGCTGGGAAAAATATTAATAACCTCAGATATGCAGATGATACTACCCTTATGGCAGAAAGTGAAGAGGAACTGAAAAGCCTATTGATGAAAGTGAAAGAGGAAAGTGAAAAACTTGGTTTGAAGCTCAACATTGAAAAAACTAAGATCATGACATCTGGTCCCATCACTTCATGGGAAATAGAAGGGGAAACAGTGAAAACAGTGTCAGACTTTAGTTTTTTGGGCTCCAAAATCACTGCGGATGCTGATTGCAGCCATGAAATAAAAAGACACTTACTGCTTAGAAGGAAAGTTATGACCAACCTAGATAGCATATTAAAAAGCAGAGACGTTACTTTGCCAACAAATGTCCATCTAGTCAAGGCTATGGTTTTTCCAGTGGTCATGTATGGATGTGAGAGTTGGACTGTGAAGAAAGCTGATCGCTGAAGAATTGATGCTTTTGAACTGTGGTGTTGGAGAAGACTCTTGAGAGTCCCTTGGACTGCAAGGAGATTCATCCAGTCCATTCTAAAGGAGATCCATCCTGGGTGTTCATTGGAAGGACTGATGCTAAGCTGAAGCTCCAATACTTTGGCCACCTCATGCGACGAGTTGACTCACTGGAAAAGACTCTGATGCTGGGAGGGATTGCGGGCAGGAGGAGAAGGGGACTACGAAGAATGAGATGGCTGGGTGGCATCACCGACTTGATGGACATGAGTTTGAGTGAACTCCGGGAGTTAGTGATGGACAGGGAGGCTTGGCATGCTGTGATTCATGAAGTCGCAAATAGTCGGACACGACTGAGCGACTGAACTGAACTGAACTGAACTGAATATTGCATTGTGTATATGTACCACAACTTCTTTATCCATTCATCTGTTGATGGACATCTAGGTTGCTTCCATATTCTAGCTATTGTAAATAGTGCTGCAGTTAACAGTGGGATACGTGTGTCTTTTTCAATTTTGGTTTCCTCAGAGTATATGCATAGGAGGGGGATTGCTGGGTGATATGGTTGTTTTATTCCTAGTTTTTAAAGAAATCTTCCATAGTGGCTGTATCAAATACATTCCCACCATCAGTGCAAGAGTGATCCCTTTTCTCCACACCCTCTCCAGCATTTATTGTTTGTAAACTTTTTAATGATGGCCATATGACTGGTGTGACATAATACCTTATTGTAGTTTTGATTTGCATTTCTCTAATAATGAGCAATGCTGAGCATCTTTTCATGTGTTTGTTAGCCATGTGTATGTCTTCTTTGTAGAAATGTCTGTTTAGGTCTTTTTCCCACTTTTTGATGGGTGGTTTGTTTTTCTGGTATTAAGTTGTATGAGGTGCTTGTACATTTTAGAAATTAATCCTTTGTCAGTTGTTTCATTTGCTATTATTTTCTCCCATTCTGAGGGCTATCTTTTCACCTTGCTTATAGTTTCCTTTGCTATGCAAAAGCGCTTAAGTTTAATCAGGTCCCACTTGTTTACTTTTGTTTTTATTTCCATTACTCCAGGAGGTGGGTCATAGAGGATCTTGCTTTGATTTGTGTCATCTAGTGTTCTGCCTATGTTTTCCTCTAAGAGTTTTATAGTTTCTGGTATATTTCTTTTTACTGTTCACTTAAGATGACTTTCTTGTCTCTCCTTGCTATTCTCTAGAATTCTGCATCCAGGGCATATCTTTCCCTTTCTCCTTTGTCTTCTGCTTCTCAGCTATTTTTAAAGCCCTCCTCAGACAATCACATTTGCCTTCTTGCATTCATATATGTGAACTGCTCTTAATGTGATAAATGTAAAATAGTACCTGAAAAGTAAATTTGTTTTCAGTGTGCTGATGATTATAGAAACTGAGTCTCTAAGACTTGTGTTTAGCTATTAATGCATTCATAAAGATAAATAATGTTGCCTAGAAGATAACCAGCTGGCCTTTCTCTGGGGAGTGTAACTTCCCTGTTGTACATTGTCTTTATTAATACGCAGACTAGCTTAAAAGACAAATTCAAAATGAAGCAATGGATTAAGCAACTATCCAGTAAAATTTAAAGGAGACAGTCACTCAATATTTTAAGTACTATACCCAAAATGCAGTTAACTCTTAGTGTAGAAAAAAAGGAAATTAAATGTAACGGAAAGAATGCCACAAATATTTTAGATCTTGTAAACCAAATGGATCATTGATGTTATCCTTAAAAACAGTTGTTGTTGTTATTCTTTATTTGCTAAGTTGTGTCCAACTCTTTTGTGACCCCATGGACTATAGCCTGGCAGGCTCCTCTGTCCATGGAATCTCCCAGGCAAGAATACTGGAGTGGTTTGCCATTTCCTTCTCCAGGAGATCTTCCTGAGCTAGGAATTGAACCCATGTCTCCTACTTGGCAGGTGGATACTTTGTTGCTGAGCCACCTGGACAGCCTAAGAAAATAATGTTTTTGTTCAGTCGCTCAGTCATATCTGACTTTTTTGTGACCCCACGGACCATAGCTTGCCAGCTTTCCTGTCCTTCACTATTCTCCCAGGGTTTGCTCAAACTCATGTCCAACAACACATCCTGTTAAAAATATATCATATTTCTGTCAGAGGGGGCAAGTAGATAAATTATGAATTATTCAGAACCTTGAATAAAATTTTAATATTATTTGGTATTGAGCTTTGACACATACTTTTTCCTCTTTAAGACAAAAGATCTTCAAATTTAATGGTCAGGTATAAATTATTACATCTTGGATTCAGAATAATTAGAAGAGATACTGAACTTCAGTTCTCTCAGGCTAAAAAATACATGCATATGACAACTGGCTCTTCATCTCCCTTTAGTTCCAATACTTGGAGTTAGGAAACTTCCTTTTATTATAGATTTATATACTCATCAACCTATGCTAGAAACAGAACCACAGTAACTCTGTAAACACCCTTTCCCTCATAAACTTGCTCATCACTTAACGATTTCCATCCTCTCTATGTTGTCCTAACTGGTCTGTGACTTAATCTTTATTCTCTTGAGTGGCCTTGTTTATCTATGCTGAACTGCAGAAACCTAGATTTCTCACTGAAGGGAGTTATTATAAGAGCTTGTGATGTCTCTGGAGCCTGGGATTGTGTATGAACGTAAAGGTTGACACCAGTTTATCACTTAGAGAACACTGTAGCATGGAGGTGGGCCAGTTTGGCCTCTCAGTGGACAAGCAGAGAGGGCAGCGGTATGAAATCTTGAACTGTGATGATTATTTGCTATAGCAATAATGTGTGGTAGATATATACCATGGGATATTACTCTGCCATGAAAAATGAAATAATGCCATTTGCAGCAACATGGATGGACCTAGAGATTGTCATGCTGAGTGAAGTCAGATAGAGAAGGACAAATATTATATTATATTGCTTATATGTGGAATCTAAATAATGGTACCAGTAAACATATTTACAAAACAGAAATTGAGTTACAGATGTAGCAAACAGTCTTATGTTGACCAGAGATTAAGGGGGAGAGGGATAAATTGGGAGATCAGGTTGACATATACACACTAGGATATATAAAATAGATAACTAATAAGGACTTACTGAATAGCACAGGTAACTCTACTCAATACTATGTAATGATCTATATGGGAAAATAATCTAAAAAGAGTGAAGTGAAAGTGTTAGTTACTCAGTCGTGTCCAGCTCCTTATGACCCCATGGACTGTAGTCCACCAGGCTCCTCTCCATGTAATTTTCCATGCAAGAAGACTGGAGTGAGTTGCCATTTCCTTCTCCAGGGGATCTCCCTGACCCAGGAATTGAACCCAGGTCTCCCTTATTGCAGGCAGACTGTTTACCAACTGAGCCACCAGGGTATATCTACAACTTATTCCCTGTGCTATACCAAAGAAAGTAACACAACATTGTAAATCAACTACATGCTTGCTGCATGCTAAGTCACTTTAGTCACATCCAAATTTTTGTGACCCTATGGACTGTAGCCTGCCAGGTTCATCTGTCCATGGGATTCTCCAGGCAAGAATACTGGAATGGGTTGCCTCCACTCGCATTAAAAAAAAAAAAAAGTATGAGTTTTCTGTGGCCCAATTAGAGGCGATACAGAGTGGGTAGGCTCACCTTATCTTGAAATGATTCTTCCCAAGAGGGCAGCTAACCAGGCAAAAGAGCTGTAGAGGGAGAGGTAATAGAATTCATAACAAAGGAGAATCAGAGAGGGTTTAGCTGTAAGAGTTCCAAACTGCTTATATCGAGGAACTGTATAGCATGAACATTTTTCAGAACAGCCAAAGAATTCATGTTTCTATCCAATTAAAGAGTCAGACATTGGATGCCTGCCACACAGACAGATTATAATAACGCTAGGGACATAGATAGTTACTTTTGTCCCTCTAATGCCCTTTCCCCCTGCCCAGCCGTAAAGGAGCCAGAAAAAGCAGAGAAGGAATATGAGGAAGTATGGAAAAATAAACCACACTTCCTGTGTATGAACCTAAAGTTTCCATTTAGAATGCAGGGGACCTCACAATGCCTGAAAATGAAGTGTAATTATAGAGACCATGTCATAACAAAAAACACCAAAAAAAGCTAAGGTGTGTTTCCAGCATATCACAGAGGGAATAGAAGGGAGTCAACAGAATACATTTGAAGGCAATAGCTGTTTTAAAATAGTCATTTTCTGTTTGGACCCCATCAATTTCAGATTATTCTGTTAAAAATGATTCTATATGCACACACACACATAGAACATGGGCTAGATTTTTTTCAGTTAATATTATGTAATGAATATTTCTCATGACATTAAATACTCTTCTATATCCTTTTCTTGGCTTTATAATATTCCTTTTAATAAACATACTATAATATATTTAAATGATTCCCTATTATTAGACATTTAGATTATTAGACATTTAGATTAGACATTTCCTTAATTTTGATATTATAAGCAATGAAGTAATTAATAACTTTGTATGTAAAACTTTGCCCATAACTGTGATTAATTTGGGGAAGAAATCTCTAGAAGTAGAATTACTAGTCCCATAATTATACACATGTTTAAAGCTTTGGATATATATTGCCAAATTTCAAACTGGATAATCTATTAATGAATCATCTTTAATTAATGTTCATATCAATAACTCCTCAAAATCTTACAGTGTTTATATGAATTTTATTTGCCAAAATTGAAAGTTAAAAATGAAATATTCTAGGTACCAAAAATTATGTTGTATATCACTTAGGTAGTAAAAGATATTCAGTGCTAAATTAAAACTTTTAAATTTTATTAAACTGATTTTATTAAAATCAAACTTTCAATAAATGTTTAAACAATTCAAATCAAACTATAGTCTACCATCACCTTCATAATAAAAATCCATCACATATTCATTTAATTTCTGGGCTGTCAGGTAAAATTTTTTTTAATAACTACACTTGATATCTATTTGAAATGTCCTCCCTAAGAAACCTATAGAAAAGGGTCTTTCTTCTATGATTAGGGGCTTTTGGAGTATTAGTTAGATTTCATGAATACTTGGGTTAAAAATCAGAGCTCTATACAAATAACAAAAATTATAAGACTTCAGTACCATCATCCTGTGCTTTCTGGGGAAAGATAAAAACAAAGTTAACTGACACTTGACATTGTTAAACTGACAAACTACCAAACACATAAAGCATTGTCATATCTTCTGAACTTAGAAGAGTTCAGTGGTCATAATTATTGGTCTGTGAGTGATAATAACAAATCTATTTAAATTAATGTTTTTTATAAGCAGTGTATAAAGCATTTGCACACGTGCCATCTCATTTTAATCTCATAACGCCCATGTAAGATAGATTTTCTTATTTCATATGTGAGGAAACTACAGCTCAAAATATTAGTTGACTCACCCATCAACATACAGATCTAGTACAAACATAGCCAGGAGTCAAAACTGTACCTTAATTTTAAATCCAAAATTTTTCTACCATGCCACCCTGCCTCTTGGTTTGTTTGTTTATTAATACTTTGAACATCAATACATGACAGGAACCATTCTAAATACAGAAATCAAACTGGTGGAGATTGGCAAAATTCTACCTTCTCACATCTTGGGAGAGTTACGGTGGTGGAGTGTGACAGGAAGGCAATAATTAAGAATTAATTTGTGATATCTCAGGGAAAGGTAAGTGTTATGAAAATGATTCAGGGTTAGGGGAGAGAGAATGATGAAATATACTACTGAAGATTATGTTCTCAGGAAAGTTGCTGGAACAAGTTTCACTATTAAGTAGTTTGCGTGCATGCTAAGTTGCTTTAGGCGTGTCTGACTCTTTGTGACCTTATGAACTGTAGCCTGCCAGATTTCTCTGTCCATGGGATTCTACAGGAAAGAATACCGGAGTGGATTAGCCATGCCCTTCCTGACCCAGGGATTGAACCTGCATCTCTTATGTCTCCTACATTGGCAGGCAGGTTCTTTACCACTAGTGCCACCTGGGAAGGTCCCTTCACTATTGAGTAGAGACTTGAGTTAAATGAAGGGTCCAGCTTTACAGACAACCAGGGAGGGAGAATTCCAAGAGAAACTTGGGAACCTAGGCCTTAGTTGCTATCCTCACAGAATAACTCATGTCAGCTTTGCATTCTATTAACAAGATAATTCCAGTTGCAGGGAAAATTCATTTTTCTTAAATAAATAAGACCCCTATGAAGAGAGGCAAAGACCAAATAGCATAATCACAGCACAGAAGCAAGAAAATGACGGCTGCTCAGATTTCTACCTCTAACTGACTTGGCTTTTCAATATTCATAGCTTTCTTCACAGGACAGTGCTGGGGATATAGCCTTTTGTTTCATTCTTTGAAAATAAAATCTTGAAAATTCATCATAGAATCAGATCACATAAACTGCATTCACAATCTTGTAAGTACTTTTTGACAACATTTACTAAGAGAAGGGAGTTCAAAACTTTATACTTGTGTTAATTTTTATTGACATCTTAGAAAAGGATTTTAACCACTTTCCACCAGCTGTCTTTAAATCTTTAGCATCAATCAAGGGGGGTATAATATTACCCACTTGCCTCTTTAGTATGAGCTATTAGAGATTTTAATCATCTAATTATTTAGAGAAATAAAATATGTTAAGGAAGAATTCTAATAAATTAAGAAAGGCCTCATAGAAATTCTTGTTTCAGATACTAAGTGAAAGAACCATCAAGAGAGGCCAAAGCCTTAATTTTATTATATTTATGACCTTATGACATAGAGTGTATGATTGTTAAAATCTACCACCCTGATGATTGCTATCATTTCTCATTCTCTTTCTGTGTGGCAGAGCATGTACTAAGCACTTAACATGCACTGTGGTAAAACCATCTGAAGCATTTTTCCAAAGAAGACATACAGATGGCCACCAAAAACATGAAAAGATGTTCAACATCACTCATTATCAGAGAAATGCAAATCAAAACCATTATGAGGTACCATCTCATGCTGGTCAGAATGGCTGCTATCAAAAAGTCTTCAAATAATAAATGCTGGAGAGTGTGTGGAGAAAAGGGAACCCTCTTACACTGTTGGTGGGAATGCAAACTAGTACAGCTACTATGGAGAACAGTGTGGAGATTCCTTAAAAAACTGGAAATAGAACTGCCATATGACCCAGCAATCACACTCCTGGGCATACACACCAAGGAAACCAGAATTGAAAGAGACACGTGTACTACAATGTTCATTGCAGCACTGTTTACAATAGCCAGGACATGGAAGCAACCTAGATGTCATCAGCAGACAAATGGATAGGAAAGCTGTGGTACATATACACAATGGAGTATTACTCAGCTGTTACAAAGGACACATTTGAATCAGTTCTAATGAGGTGGATGAAACTGGAGCCTATTATACAGAGTGAAGTAAGTCAGAAAGAAAAACACCAATACGGTATATTAATGCATATATATGGAGTTTAGAAAGATGGTAACGATGACCCTATATGTAAGACAGCAAAAGAGACACAGATGTAAAGAACAGACTTTTGGACTCTGTGGGAGAGGGCAAGGGTGGGGTGATTTGAGAGAATAGCATTGAAACGTGTATATTACCATATGTGACATAGATTAGCAGTCCAGGTTCGATGCATGAGACAGGGTGCTCAGGGCTGGTGCACTGGGATGACCCAGAGGGATGGGATGGGGAGGAGGGTGGGAAGGGATTTCAGGATGGGGGATACATGTACACCCATGGCTGATTCATGTCAATGTATGGCAAAAACCACTACAATATAGTAATTAGCCTCCAATTAAAATAAATTAATTAATTAAAAAACAAACAAAAAACCATCTGAAGATCTTATGAAGATCTTCACTGTAAAAATTTTACTGTGTAATAACTGTGTAATAATCTTATGAAGATCTTTACTGTAATGATTTTACTGTGTAATGACTGAACAATAACTACTGTAATAATTTTCACTGTACTGACAAGGAGGGGGTAAATAAGTCTACCCAAGGTCTTTTAACTGGTAAATAGCACAGTCAGGATTTGAACTCACTGTAAGAGCCAAGGCTCTCAGACACCCGCTAAAGTGACTCCCTGCCAGATTCTAGATAGTACACCTGGTCTCTCTGCTGAGTTCCAACAATTTCAGGTGCTGATTAAAAGCAGAATGAGATTTAACAGCCATGCATAATCCAGTCCCTTCGACTCCAAATTTGAGGGCATCTCAAGCAGTTCAGTGCATGAGAATTGGAAAGAGAGATATAGGATCAGCTCCCTTTGGAAGTGAGTGAAATGTCTTGAGCTCCTCTGAAGTAGGAGCTGCAAACTAGAGCAGATTCATAAAAGGCACAGCCCCTGCCCTTCTACTTGATGCTAAGCTGTGTCACTCTGACTGTGTCCTTCACCAAGTGCAACATGATGCCTGGGGTACTCAATAGCCAGCCCTCATCGGCTGACAAGGAAAGGAAGGGACAGAGGACAGAAGCTCCTGTGGAGAAGACAGAGCCTACACAGAGAATCAGACTTCAGTTCACTTGTGCAGGATGCTGTCACCCAGGGCAAACTGGCACAGGGTTCTCGGCATCCTTAGGAGCTGGCCCGAACTCAGAGGCAGTCATTAGCACCAGCAGGTGATCTCTGACTGCTGAGAGTCAACCCAGAGCAGGTCCATTCTGGCACAGCTTTTCTAGCTCCCTGCTTCCCTAACAGTACAGGGCCTGCCAGCATCTCCTCCAGGGTCTGGGGAAGTGTTCTGACATGTTTTTATTGTCTATTAATTATTGTCTTTTCCCTGAAGAGAAATATTTTTTTTGACAAGTTAAAAACCTCTCTCTGCAATAAAAATGCCTTCAGGCTTTCTGAGCAATCTCTGCATTTGAAGAATATCTCTGGGAAAGATGCTACAGTGGAATCTTCCAGTCATTTGTTAGGCCAGTATCTGTCCATCAACCAGGAGCAGCAGTTTTTACTTAAGGCTCAAAGTGGGATATAAGCGTAACCCTTGGCAACCATGAGAGTGTCTCAGTTGCTCCTGTCCTGGGTTCCTGGGCTGACAGTGCAAATTCTAGGAGAGAAATTCCAGGAGAGACAAGGTCTCACGTGTAAGTTTGTGTGCTTGTGTCTTGTTGGTGTGTTCTCACCCCAAACTTTTCCTTCTACCCCAGGTATGCTGAGGACAATGGCAGCTATGTTATAAAGCTTGTACAGCCATATTACCAAGTATTAGAACAGGTCCAGAGAGGTGTGAATGACGAATAGGGATAAAGACTCTAAAGGGGCAATAGTGACTGGAGAAAAGAAACAGGTAGGAGTGGAGGGGCATCACATGGTCTGTTTTCTGAAGATAATGAACTTCAAAGAGGGTTAGTAAATAATAAACATCATGCAAAACAAACATGGTGAGAAATAAACCACAGGGACAGAACAACTGAATGCAATGAGTAGAACCTAAGCAGATCCTGGAGTTTAAAAAAAACACTTTAAAATACATTTGGGGGATTATTGGTGAAATTTAAATTTTTGAGGGTATTCCACCATAGGGCTAAATCAAAGAAAAATTTTGATTCAAAATCCAATATAATTCTTTAAATAGAAAAAAGTAAAAACACTTTGGGAATGTTTCAGCATTAAATACTATTCTAGTATAAATGACTTCTCAGAGCAACCCTGAACGGGTATTGCCCATCCCACCCCGTGTAAATCATAGCTCATCACTGGAACTCAGCCTATGGGGGTTGGGAAGCGAAGAGCAGAATGGAGGTCAAAGCAAGAGTGAGGGACAAAGGCTAGAGAGGGGAAGATCTAAATGACCAGGTCAAAGTCAGTCAGGACAAGCCCAGAAGGGACAAACACACTTCCGTTCCCAGCAGTGCGCTGCAAGGAGCCACGGCCCCCTGAACAAGCCACGGGATGCGTTGTTAGAGCTAGCTGAGTCTACAAGTAGTGATTATAACATTGCAAGTTAAAAACGATAAATCCATTGTTCATGATGATAACAGTAATGGAAGGGGTGGTTGTTTTAAAGGAAAAAAATAGTAATGATCTAGATGATAGATCTAGATCTGGTAATGATCTCCCTACCCCACCCAGCCCTGATTCTGGCCAGGCTGGCCCTAGTTAGGGTTGAGTCTGCAGTTGCGAAGGAAAATGGGGGCACATTTGTGAGAAGAGGAGGAAAGTGAGGACAGGGAATCTGGTAAGAACTGAAACACTGAAGAAGCATAAACATCCTTCTTTGTCCCTCATCCTTTGATACTTTTACTCCAACAGTTACTAAATGCCCAGGGTGATTTGTGAGCTGTGATGGCCGATGAAGGGAAAAAAGAGACTCTGCTTTCTTTTCATTCCCAAGTCTGTGCCCACAAGATGTAGGAAGGAGAGTCCCGGAAAACAGAACATTGAACATAAGTAGATAGAAACTCCAAAATCTTACTGGGGAGATCCTATTACCTGCAAACTAAAAAGCAAAACATATGACTTCTATATACAGCACTAATAATGATGGTAAATGTTGCACACATAAACAGCATTAAAATCAGCAGGAGGGAGGTTTCCTCATGAGCTACTGGGGAGAGAAAAGCAGCAAATATTTCATTTACCACTGAGGTTGGTATTATAGGCAGACTTGGTCTGTGCCAGGAGATTTCTACCAAGAGTTACAAAGTATATGATGCATATGTAAGACCAAGGCTAAGACTTTACAGACAGCAAAGGACCCAGATGTTTCTGTGATATCATAAGGCACAGTCTTGTAAGTCTACTCAGTGACTATTAATTGGGCACCTCAGAGGAGTATGTCAAGGCTGTATATTGTCACCCTGCTTATTTAACTTATATGCAGAGTACATCATGAGGAACACTGGGCTGGAAGAAGCACAGGCTGGAATCAAGATTGCTGGGAGAAATATCAATAACCTCAGATATGCAGATGACACCACCCTTATGGCAGAAAGTGAAGAGGAACTCAAAAGCCTCTTGATGAAAGTGAAAGAGGAGAGTGAAAAGGTTGGCTTGAAGCTCAACATTCAGAAAACCAAGATCATGGCATCTGGTCCCATCACTTCATGGGAAATAGATGGGGAAACAGTGGAAACAGTGTCAGACTTTACTTTTTTGGGCTCCAAAATCACTGCAGATGCTGATTGCAGCCAGGAAATTAAAAGACACTTACTGCTTAGAAGGAAAGTTATGACCAACCTTGATAATATATTAAAAAGCAGAGACATCACTTTGCCAACCAAGGTCCGTCTAGTCAAGGCTATGGTTTTTCCCGTGGTCATGTATGGATGTGAGAGTTGGACTGTGAAGAAAGCTGATTGCCGAAGAATTTATGCTTTTGAACTGTGGTGTTGGAGAAGACTCTTGAGAGTCCCTTGTACTGCAAGGAGATCCAACTAGTCCATGCTAAAGGAGATCGATCCTGGGTGTTCATTGGAAGGACTGATGCTGAAGCTGAAACTGCAATATTTTGGCCACCTCATGCGACGAGTTGACTCACTGGAAAAGACTCTGATGCTGGGAAATGTTGGGGACGGGAGGAGAAGGGGACGACAGAGAAAGAGATGGCTGGATGGCATCACCAATTCTGTGGACATGAGTTTGAGTGAACTCCGGGAGCTGGTGATGGACAGGGAGGCCTGGCGTGCTGTGATTCATGGGGTCGCGGAGAGTCAGACACAACTGAGCGACTGAACTGAACTGAACTGAACCATTTACCGAACTCTGTGCTCATTGCTAGGATGATACTTTGTCTTCAGAAATTCATGCAATTTGTCTAAGTTCCTTATCACAGAGTCTCTTTACCATACTGAGTGTCCCCTGGCAAGAAAACAATATGAGCAAATGAAAAGTTTTGGGGAACATGCATTAAGGTTCAGTGGTCTTCCATATATACACAAACACACCCACACCCACACATGCATACACATATACACTATTTTCTTTAACCAGAGGCAGTCTTTTGTCAAACAAAACATACATGTAACTCAGAAACAACAAACCTCCCCAATATCTTTGCAAGTTTTAAATTTGGTTTGAACTCCTGAACTTCCTACCTGTGGCAGGGCAAAGCCCCTGTGCAGACGCCTGCAACCTCCTGGGGGCTAGGTCTGCAAGTCTGCTTTGCTTGAAGACTCTTCTGTCAAACATGTTGCTCCTATTCTCTGTGATGTTGATGTGAAGACATTCCCACCAAGATTTTCACCACTAAGTACATTCACACAAGTCATTTGGGGTTATTTTCTAATTATTGGTGAAACATAATGATACATATTTTTCTTATTGAAATATAGTTGATTTACAATTTTGTGTTAAACTGTATAGCAATCAAGTGTATAGATAATTTCAAGTGTTATACATAGAGATTCGTCTATTATTTTTTAAATTCTTTTATAGGTTATTGCAAAATATTGAGAATAGTTTCCTGTGGTATATAGTAGGCCCTTATTGATTGTCAGTTTTATATATAGTAGTGTGTATATGTTAATACCACGCTCCTAATTTATGCCTCTCCCCCACTTACCCTCTGGTAATCATGAGTTTATTTTCTATGTCTGTGAGTCTATTTCTGTTTTCTGAAAAAGTTCATTTGTAGAATTATTTTTATATTCCTTTATATCACTTTTAAAAGTGATATCATATTTGTCTTCCTTACTTCACTTTGTATGATAATCCATTCTTGTTGCTGCAGATGGCATTATTTCATTCTTTTTTATGGCCCAGTAGTATTCCATGCATATGTGTGTGTGTGTGTGTGTGTACACATGTCTTCATTGATACCTCTGTTGATAGACATTGTTTGTTTCCATGTTTCAGCCATTATAAATAGTGCTGCAATGACCATTGGGGTGCATGTACTTTTTCAAATTATAGTTTTCTCCATATATATGCCCAAGAGTGCACTTGCTGGATCATATGGCACTTTTATTTTTAGTTTCTCCATAGTGGCTGTACCAATTTACATTCCTACCAACAATGTAGAATTCACTTTTCTCCACACCCTCTCCAGGATTTATTTTTTCTAGATGTTTTTGATGTTGGCCATCCTGACTGGTAGGCAATGATACCTCACTGTAGTTTTTATTTGCATTTCTCTCATAATTAGCAATGTTGAGTCTTTTTTTTTTTTTTTGGTATTGAGCTGTATGAGCTGTTTATATATTTTGAAAATTAATCCCTTGTCAGTAACATTGTTTCAAATATTTTCTCCCATTCTGTAGGTTGCCTTTTAGTTTTGTTTGTGGTTTCCTTTGCTTGCAAAAGCTTTTAAGTTTAATTAGGACGTGTTTACATGCTAAGTGTCTTCAGTTGTGTCTGACTCCGTGAGACGCTGTGGACTATAGCCTGCCAGGCTCCTCTGTCTATGGGATTCTCCAAATAAGAATACTGGAGTGAGTTGCCATGCCCTCCTCCAGAGGATCTTCCCAACCCAGGGATCAAACCCATACCTCTTAAGTCTCTTGCCCTGACAGGCAGGTTCTTTACCACTAGTACAGCCTGGGAAACCCTCTTAATTAGGACACATTTGTTTATTTTTGTCTTTATTTCCATTACTCTAGGAGGTTAATCCAAAAAGATATTGCTACTATTTATGTCAAAGAGTGTTCTGCCTACATTTTCCTCTAAGAGTTTCATAGTGTCTGCCTTACATTCAGGTCTTTAATCCATTCTGAGTTTATTT
Organism: Moschus berezovskii; assembly: GCF_049115385.1. Taxonomy (NCBI): domain Eukaryota; kingdom Metazoa; phylum Chordata; class Mammalia; order Artiodactyla; family Moschidae; genus Moschus; species Moschus berezovskii. The sequence continues at coordinate 62,229,292 of NC_142477.1, forward strand.
TCGTGTTGTATACGGTGTTAGGGAGTATTCTAATTTCATTCTTGTACATGTAGCTGTCCTGGTACCACTTATTAAAGAGGTTGCCTTTTCTTCACTGTATAGATATATATGCCTCCTTTGTCATAGATTAGGTGACCCTATGTGCATGAGTTTATCTCTGGCTTTTTATACTGTTACATTGGTCTATATTTCTATTTTTAGTGCCAGTACCATACTGTCTTGATTACTGTAACTTTTATATGGTCTGAAAGAGAGTCTGATTCTTTCAGCTCAATTTTTCTTTCTCACGATTGCTCTGGCTATTCACAGTCTTTTGTGCTTCTACACAAATTTTAAACGTTTTATACTAGTTCTATGAAAAATGCCCTTGATAGGGATTGCACGGCATCTATAGATTGCCTTGGGTAAAGTCATTTTGACAATATTGATTCTTTCATTCTAGTAACAAGGTATATCTTTCTGTATCATCATTAATTTCTTTCATTAGTATCTCATGGTTTTTGAAGTATAGCTTTTTTAATTTGTTGGGTAGGTTTATTCCTAGTTTTTTTTTTTTTATGTGATGGTAAGTGAGACTGTTTCCTTCATTTCTCTTTCTGATCTTTCATTATTAGGGTATAGAAATGCAACAGATTTTGGTGTATTTTTACCCTGTGAGTTTGCCTAATTAATTGATAAGCTCCAATAGTGTTCTAATAGAATCTTTAGGATTTTCTACACATAGTATCATGTCATCTACAAACAGTGAAAGTTTTAATTCATCTTTTCTAATTTGGATTCCTTTATTTCTTTTTTACTGTTTGTTGTGGCTGACTTTCAAAACTATGTGAAATAAGTGTTGAGAGTGGGCATCCTTATCTTGTTCCTGATCTTAGAGGAAATGCTTTCAGCTTTTCATCTTAGCCTGTGATGTTATCTATGAGTTTGTCATAAATGGCCCTTATTATGTCAGTTGTGTTCCCTCTGTGCCCACTTTCTAGAAAGTTTTCTGTTGTAAATGGGAGTTTATATTTAAATTAAAAGCTTTTTCTGCATCTATTGAGATGATCACATGGTTTTTATTCTTTAACTTGATGAAGATTTTTAAGCTTTTTGTTGTTCATTCACTGTCAGGTCCAACTCTTTGTGACCACATGAACGGCAGCATGCCAGGCTTCCCTGTCCTTCACTATCACCTGAAGTTTGCTCAAATTCATGTAATTTTTAATTTTTAAGTTTATTGTGGTCTGTATTAGATCATACCACTTGTATGTGATGGTCAAAGCTTTTTATTGAACCATAGTTGATGTACAATATTGTGTTAGTTTCAAGGACACAGCAAAGTAATTCAGTGTTATATGTACATATACATAAATATACACATATATATGGAATAGGCATATATAGCAAAGCATTTTGGACTATAAAGCAAGATGTATCAATGTGCAGTAGAAAAAAACAGTTGGTGAAATATTTCTGTAGCATTTACACTTTTTGTACTCTTATGATCAAAAATAATAAGGATAAAAATAGAATAAAATAATATATTGAAAGAGACCAAATGGTCCTAGTTTCATTAGAAGAATTTTGGACATTTTGTTTGTTTTAGTTTTTGCATTTTTCTTCTAGCATTTGTCATAACCAAAGATACCATAAACTCTCTTCCCCAGAGTCTCATTTGAATCTCCTCTATAGACTGTATTACTCTACTCACATAGATTACTCAAATCTTGACTTAAACATCTTGAGGCAGCCTAAAATAATAGAGACAACATAGTGTATGGTTTAGGAGCATGGATTCTGGAACTAGACAGTCTGGGTTTGATTTCCATCTCTACCACTTACAAGCTGTGTGACCTTAGACAAGTTATTAATTTCTCTGTGCTTTTGTTTTCTCATGTTTAAAGACACTACTGATCTGGAAGGATTATTCTGATAATTAAATGAGTTCATACTTGTAAAGTGTTGAGATCAGTATTTAGCAAACAGTAATTGGTCAGTCAGTCAGTTCAGTCTCTCAGTCATGTCCAACTCTTTGCGACCCCGTGGACTGCAGCACACCAGGCTTCCCTGTCCATCACCAACTCCCAGAACTTGCTCAAACTCATATCCATCAAGTCGGTGATGCTATCCAACCATCTCATCCTCTGTTGTCCCCTTCTCCTCCTGCCTTTAATCTTTCCCAGCATCAGGGTCTTTTCAATGAGTCAGTTTTTTGTATCAGTGGCCAAAGTATTGGAGTTTCAGCTTCAGCATCAGTCCTTCCAATGAAAATTCAGGACTGATTTCCTTTAGGATCTACTGGTTTGATCTCCTTGCAGTGCAAGGGACTCTCAAGAGTCTTCTCAATTCAAAAGCATCAGTTCTTCAGCAATCAGCTTTCTTCACAGTCCAACTCTCACATCCATAAAAGACTACTGGAAAAACCATAGCTTTGACTAGATGGACCTTTGTCAGCAAAGTAATGTCTCTGCTTTTTAATATGCTGTCTAGATTGGTCATAACTTTTATTCCAAGGAGCCAGTGTCTTTTAATTTCATGGCTGCAGTCACCATCTGCAGTAATTTTGGAGCCCAAGAAAATAAAGTCTGTCCCTGTTTCCATTATTTCCCCATCTATTTGCCATGAAATACATTAGTGTTCATGTGCAGGGCATTATGCTGGCTATTGAAAACATGGTAGCTTTTTTTATGGAGCTAACATTTTAATGGTGTCCAGCAGTCTACAAATAACTAACTACAGGAAGAGCTCATTTTCCCAGGATAATTGGGACCAGGTAAGGCCCTATAATGCAGGGAACAGAAGTTCATAGTAACTAGTTTTAAAAAATGTGACCTGGATTTAGTCTTCAAAAATTAAACTCAGAACTCAAAGTCATGAAAAAAATCCATTCTAGTTTATGTTTAATAAAAAATAGGATATAATTGCAACAAAGAATAGCTCATGTGTTTGGTTTTAGTGTGTGATTTTTTTCTGCAAAATGTTTATATTACAACCTTCACTTCCTATTTGAATTTTTATAACACTATCTTAAAGAGAATCTTCTTTGTAAAAATATTAACCAGCTTCATCAATTTTCCTGATGTTTGGGAGTGAAAATTATTCTCATTTGATGATTTTGTTATCATCCTTGTCAATTTTCTCTGTTTTTCAACCCAGTCAATAGTTTTGTGAGAGATTTTAGCATTTACCAGGACTTCCTCATTTCCAGTATTTTTTGTAGTTCTTGAAATTTCACAGAAATCTTTTCACATTATATCTGAATTGTATTATGAGATATTTACAACATTCAGGAACCAGAGAAAAGTGTAAAGATATCACGGTAATGCATAGATATCACTTACAATAAATGAAGAGAAGAGTTGGGGTTCATATTATAAATTGTCAGCTAATTAGAAGCTATTTCTATGTCTCAAATTTGCTTTTTCATACAGACTCAAAACTTTAGAGATTAAGTTAATTAATAATAATACTTTCTATATTAATATAAGTCAGAAAAAGTAAATATAACAACCATAGTATACACCAGGTTCAATAGGGATAAGCAAGAAAGAACAGTTAGGAAATGGCATGAGCTAAAGAAGAAAATAACTCTGGTTTCAGTGTGAAGATTGAACTAGAAAGATTAAATCTTGGAGGCAAGAAGTCATATTAGGAAGCTATTTTCAATCGCCTTATCATATCTGAACCAGGCTTACCTTAGAATTCTATTCTTTCTTTCTTTGTTCTTGACTCTGCTTCTCTCTTCCCCATCTCTATTCCTTTATTTCCTCCCCACATCCATGCTACCCCTTACTTCTGTAAATAATTCTGAGCCTTTTATCCCTAAATATTCAGTAGGTAAATGAGGCCCAGAGAATGGTAAGAAAAACAGGAAAAAGGCCACTAATGACCTCTGAGCCAGCATTTTAAGGAAAAGGGAAGCAGTGTTTTCAAGGTGCTTATACATACCAAACTCTAAGCTGGCACTTGACAAATCTTATTTCACTGAGTCTTAAAAGCCTTTGAGTTAGGAACCCTTGATTTCACTTTTTGAGGTGAATAAACTGTAGCATAGTTGGGAATCAGAAATTCACATCAATTCCACTTGACACCAATCTGTGCTGTTTCTAACATATCTGTCCTAAGCAGTGAAAGAGGAATGGGCAAAATGAGACTCTGATATGAAAATTAACAGTTGGAAAGAGAGATGCAAGCATTAAAAGATGTTAATATTCTAAGTCACAAAGTCCTTACTAGTTTTATTGTCACTACAGTTGATCTTTGCTTTTGTCTTTTTCCCAAGACACATGGTAGGATTTAGTCTGGGTCAGGTATCTGAATCAAGTCCTTACTGGAATTTTTTCAAGAAACTGCATCGGAAGTCCATATGTTGAAGGCATTACCTCTTGCCCATTCCTTACTTATCCCATGCTTACACTATTTTAAAAGTCACCTAATTTCCTCAAGGGCTTCCCAGGTAGTGCTAGTGGTAAAGAACTTACCTGCCAATGCAGGTAGACATAGGTGATGAGGGTTCGATCCCTGGGTTGGGAAGATCCCTTGGAGGAGGGCACAGAAACCCTCTCCAGTATTCTTGCCTGGAGAATCCCATGGACACAGGAGCCTGGTAGACTGCAGTCCATAGGATGGCACACAACTGAAGTGACTTAGCACGCACACACAATTTCCTCAAGAAGCAGACATCCTGGATTAAGTTCCCAGAGTGAAAATTTTGGAAGGAAGTCAGAAGAATGCAGAGGGAATATATTATATTTAATTTCATTAATTAATTTATTCAAGGAATATTTTGAGAGCCTAAAATAGAGCAGGCATGGTATTAAGCTCAGGGGATAGAATGATGATAAAACAGTTGGAATTCCTTTATTTGTGGCATTTATGTTTTAGTAGAGGAGCCAGTAGAAGAGTCACATCTCTAGGAAATAAAGAAGCTTCTTCCCACAACCACCCCATTGCAGCCAAGGAGCGAGAGAGAGACTAAGAAATGTTCATGAGGACTCAGGAAGAGCAGCTGGCCCTCTTAAAGAAAAAATGTTAGCAGGCAGACTCTTCTTCCCCTGCCTCCTGCTTTTCATTTCAAACACATCCTTCTCAAGCATTCATATATTAAAGGAACTTCCTTTAAAAGTCACCATCTATTTGATCTTTAATGAAGGATTTGGTCAAGGAAAATCAGGCCATCCATACTCACCATTGAATAAATTCCTTTCAATGCCGTTTAATTTGAAAGCTCACTGTGCAAGTGACTTCAAACATGGAACTAAGATCAAGTTAGTCAAAGTCATAATCTTTAAATCTCAAGGAGTTATTTGACATTTCAATAGTATGTCCAAAGAGGTAACACAATGTCGGAATAGTAACAGCTTCTCGTATAGTAATTCTAAGAAGGTAGCAGGAAAGGTTTTCTGCTTTGTGGACATGAAACAAGTAGCAGAGAAGCAAGTAAATTATAAAAACTCAGGAATTAATCTCTATCAGAAATTTTAGACACAGCAGCAAGCAAACTTCAGTTTTTGTTTCCATTAAGAAAAGAAAAGCAAGGTATCCTGTGGTCAAGAAAGTGAAAGTGTTAGTCGTTGAGTTGTGTCCAACTTCTTGCAATCTCAGGGACTATAGCCTACCAGATTCCTCCGTCCATGGAATTTTCCAGGCAAGATTATTGGAGTGGATAGCCATTCTCTTCTCCAGGGGATCTTCCCAACCCAGGGATCAAACTTGGGTCTCCCACATTGCAGGCAGATTCTTTACTGTCTGAGCTACAGGGAAGCCCCTGTAATCTTAGAGGAAGACTATTTCTTGACTCCAGATACCCAGGACATGTTTCTAGCATTTTTGAAAGTAGAAATTGAATTCTTTGTTTCCCCCCTAGATAGTGTTTTTCTTGAATAGAAAAAAAGAGTCTCAGCTATCACCTCTAAGGCCCAGCATAAACTTCCCTCAATCTATCGCCATCATTACTTGACACTCTACTCTTACTCCCCTGGTTTACTTAGCTTCAGCACCCCGACTTATCTTCAGTGGTACTCAGATACACCAGTTCATGCTCCCGCCTCAGGTTTTTTCCCACTTGCTGTTCCCTTGACCAAGTGTAATTCTCCCGCAGTTATCCACATGACTTTCTCACTTCTGTCAGGTCTTTGTGCAAGTCACCTTCTCAGTGAGGCCTTCCTGGTCCCATTATAAACTGTAGTCCCTCTTCCAACACTTCCTCCCTAACATTTGATCAGGATTTAACATGCTATTCAATATTTGCTTTGTTTATTGACTGAAAAAATAGGCTCCAAAAAGGCAGGGATTTTTGCCTGTTTTGTTCACTGCTGCATCCTCAGAAGCCAGAATTGAGTTGGGCACATAGCATGCACTCAGTAACTATTTGCTAAGTGAATGAATAAATACCAGTCAGCCATGGCTGGAGAAGCTTGGTGTGAAACCATCTGGAAATTATGGCTTCAAGAACCCTGAACACCTCCTTGAAAAAGGACCACTGGCCTCATCACCATTCTTCAAACACACCAGAAGGTAAAATATTTTTGAAACCAGCCTAGGATGTCAATACATTTATCTTCAGTTTGCACCTCTAAACAGTCATTATTAGGAAGAATACCTATGTGAGAACAGGAGTATTTGCCCATCCAGTTCAAAATAAAACTATACTACACAGCCATCAAATTTTGACTGGCACAAAATACAAATCACCTAGTGAGTTCATAAGAGTCCATTGAGCTCCAGACACCAGGGTTGGTATTCTTTATGAGCAATCTCGAAGCAAGTTTACAGGGAAACATTAAATTAGCCATAAAGCACAACTACAAACAAAGATGGCTATGGCACCTCTTGGTGAACTAAAACTATACAGTTATCATGAATACAGTTTTTCAACAAAAATGACAACCATTCTTATAAACATTTTATTTACACTGTTAAGAGTAAACACATCAATGGAAAACATATATGACTTTAGAATTGACTTATATATCAAATAAAAAGGTGATGTTCAATATTCAATGCCCATTGAGGGCTCTGGCCTCCCCTATGGCTAGTTTAAAAATCACTGCTGCTGCTGCTGCTAAGTCTCTTCAGTCGTGTCCGACTCTCTGCGACCCCATAGACGGCAGCCCACCAGGCTCCCCCGTCCCTGGGATTCTCCAGGCAAGAACACCGGAGTGGGCTGCCATTTCCTTCTCCAATGCGTGAAAGTGAAAAGTGAAAGTGAGGTCTCTCAGTCGTGTCTGACTGAGTGACCCCATGGACTGCAGCCTACCAGGCTCCTCCATCCATGGGATTTTCTAGGCAAGAGTTAAAAATCACAGCATGAGGTTAAAAGGCCCTTACATTTAAGAAAGTACAAATGCAATGATATTTCCAGATGTAAGTTGTCTTGACTTTGAATTAGTATAAGTAGGGCAGAATATAGTCAATTCACTTGGTTGTCTCCAAAATAACTGCTCCATTTATTAGGTTTCTAAAGCCCTTATTGGGTATAAATTCCATTTACAGAGACAGATTTTTCTCACACAATTATGTATAAAGTTTCTCAGTGAATATTTTGAGAAGGGTAACATGTTAACTTAAATTCACAAAAGTGATGTCTGGTCTCAAACCTTTTCCTTAGAGCCTGTTCTGATAGTAAAGAGAATACAAGGTGTTCTTTCTCTCATCTTTCTTTTACTCCCTTTTAATGTCTTGGTTTTGGTGGTGATGTTGTTAGAGAAATAAGAATAGTTTGTTCTGTGGCCAGAAGAAGCTGAAAAATAAAATCAACCACTGTGAAGATGTCAGATGTGTGATCCTGGCCACTGGTGGAAGAGAATTAATAAAAGATAAGAAATAGGGAAAAAATTACACAAAATAAGGAATCTCAGATTATTTTATAAAGTATAAATACAAATGTAAAGGAATGTTATTTAAGAAGAGACTTGGAAAGTTAAACTTCATTAATTTCACTTATTCTTAAAATGTAATTATTCCTTTGTCTGAGTGCCTTAAACTCCTTAGTTCCTGTATGGTGAGTAGATTGTATCTGGAGTGACAAATTGGCTTTTCAGACATACTTTTGGCTCTTAAGGTGGTTGTTTATATTTTTCCCTTGAAAAATGTATAAACAAGCTGGCCACACGAATGAACTACTCTGTCTTCAAAACACCTTCCACGGAGTAAAGGACTGAGTCATCTGAGATGCTTGCTATAATGGAAGGGAGCTCACGTTTCTTCTCATCTGTCCTCTGTCTCCTCCTCTACTGTCTAAGATCATCAGCTGTGTCTGTTCCTAAATGATTTCACGCTCCAGTGTGGCTGTGCAGGAAGAATAGCATGAGTCTGGGTCCCAGCCTCACCCCTGTGTAATGGTGCCACCAAACAAAGTTATTTTTCCTTCCCCAGTCTCAATGTCTCATCCAAAAAGTAGAAGTTTTCCTTCCTACCACCTATCAGAAAGAAAAATTACCAATTGTTCTACAGCCACTGCTTGTTTGGAATAGGAAACTTTCTGCTGTACAGGAATGGGTCTGGGATTTTAAGAAATCGTTTTTCAAAAACTCGTCCCATTTTCAATTTTCCTCAGGCAACTCTAAGAAGCAAAACAATACAAGAAACCTGTACGCATAGAACTGAGCCTGTCCCCATTTACATGGTTTAAATGATCTATTCCAAGAAAAAGAATATAAACTTCTAAGGGTTATCACTTTATTATTCTTTAAAAGGACACTGTGACCCACATTAAGTAAGTGACTGAGATAAAATAATACCTGGCCCCCCCCCCAAGAAAATGTTGTTAACTTTAAATCAGTGCCAACAAAATTCATAGGACATTGAATGTTTTAACTGGGGGCTGAGGAATGAGAGTATAACTATGAGGCATTCAGGGTAGAGGGAGTATTTGATGCACATTGCTGACTGTCTTCCTCAAAAGGAAGGTTTTATATAACACAAAAACCAGAATAATTTCCTGTGGCCAAAAGCAGTCTCCTATAATCTGTAGGGTAGAGCAGCCACGGGAAATAGTGAGAGAGATGGGGCAGCAGAAGAGAAAAGTGGTGAAGGGGAAAAAAAAAAAGGATTTTGTATTTCCTTTGGACCATTCAGCTGGTAGGTGGCAATGAGTCCTGACAGACGGGAGCTGTGTGTCTTCTTCTAGCTGCTTGTGTATTGATCTGGGAAGCTAAGCCCAGTGGATCTGAAGTATGCCTGTCCTAGTGGGTGCAAGTGTTCTCTGGATCAGGATATAAAGATACGAACCCCTACCTGGGTCATAGATTGGCTCAGACACCCTGCCTTGGTAGGGAAGGTTCCACTGGGGTTCACACAGTCAAAAACAAAACCAAAGCTGAGATCAAAGCAGCACAAGCTTTATTCAATGAACAGAGACTAGAAAAGAGAAAACTTAGTTCACAAGTCAACTTCTGGGGCTCATCATGGGAAGGATTTACTTTTAAGGAGTAAGGACAATTCAGGAAGGAGTAAGACTGGTGGAGGAGACGCATATGCATGAGTTTTCTGGGAAAGAGAGATTTCCTGGAAATGGGGTACAACACCTTTTCTATCCTTTTTTGGTCTATGACTTCTGGCCTTGGGTAAATGTGTCATTTCCTACAATAATGTAGTAAAATCAACATAGAATGAGACTCAAGATCTGTTGGAGGTCAGATTCATTGCCATCTTGGTTTGAGCTGGTTCTATTTTTTTTTTCTCTTCTTATAACTTCCTTTGTGTCCAGACCCTGCAATTTAAAGATATAGGTTAGTTCCTATTTAAGGGAGGGATTGGCGGGTTTTGGAAAACTCAGCAGTGGCCACAGGACTGGAAAAGGTCAGTTTTCATTCAATCCCTAAGAAAGGAAATGCCAAAGAATCCTCAAACTACCACACAATTGCATTCCTCTCACACGCTAGTAAAGTCATGCTCAAAATTCTCCAAGCCAGGCTTCAGCAATACACGAACTATGAAATTCCAGATGTTCAAGCTGGTTTTAGAAAAGGCAGAGGAACCAGAGATCAAATTGCCAACATCTGCTGGATCATGGAAAAAGCAAGAGAGTTCCAGAAAAACATCTATTTCTGCTTTATTGACTATGCCAAAGCCTTTGACTGTGTGGATCACAATAAACTGTGGAACATTCTGAAAGAGATGGGAATACCAGACCACCTGACCTGCCTCTTGAGAAATCTGTATGCAGGTCAGGGAGCAACAGTTAGAACTGGACATGGAACAACAGACTGGTTCCAAATAGGAAAATGAATATGTCAAGGCTGCAAATTGTCACCTTGCTTATTTAACTTATATGCAGAGTACATCATGAGAAACGCTAGACAGGAAAAGCACAAGCTGGAATCACGATTGCTGGGAGAAATATCAATAACCTCAGATATGCAGATGATACCACCCTTATGGCAGAAAGAGAAGAGGAACTAAAAAGCCTATTGATGAAAGTGAAAGAGGAGAGTGAAAAGGTTGGCTTGAAGCTCAACATTCAGAAAACAAAGATCATGGCATCTGGTCCCATCACTTCATGGGAAATAGATGGGGAAACAGTGGAAACAGTGACAGACTTTATTTTTGGGTCCTCCAAAATCACTGCAGATGGTGATTGCAGCCATGAAATTAAAAGACGCTTACTCCTTGGAAGGAAAGTTATGACCAACCTAGATAGCATATTAAAAAGCAGAGACATTACTTTGCCAACAAAGGTCCGTATAGTCAAGGCTATGATTTTTCCAGTGGTCATGAGTGGATGTGAGAGTTGAACTATAAAGAAAGCTGAGCGCCGAAGAATTGATGCTTTTGAACTGTGGTGCTAGAGAAGACTCTTGAGAGTCCCTTGGACTGCAAGGATGTCCAACCAGTTCATCCTAAAGGAGATCAGTCCTGGGTGTTCATTGGAAGGACTCATGCTAAAGCTGAAACTCCAATACTTTGGCCACCTCATGTGAAGAGTTGACTCATTGGAAAAGACCCTGATGCTGGGAGGGATTGGGGGCAGGAAGAGAAGGGGATGACAGAGAATGAGGTGGCTGGATGGCATCACCAACTCGATGGACATGAGTTTGGGTAAACTCCGGGAGTTGGTGATGGACAGGGAGGCCTGGCATTCATGGGGTCGCAAAGAGTCGGATACGATTGAGTGACTAAATTGAACTAAACTGAACTGGTGCCAATTCTGGTAACAGAAAGGACTGAAAGTTGCCTTTTCTCCACATAAACTCCTCACTCAAATGTCATTTTCTTGGCTCTAGAAACCCTGCCAGCCTAAGCTACTTTCAGACAGGTAACAAAAATTAAAACTTACTGAAGGAAACAAAATTAAGTGGAGGAAAGCTATCAATGATCTGAATGTTTGTGATTGCCTTCAAAATTCATGTGTTGGATATTAACTCCCAATAGTGATGGTATGAAATGGTGGGACCTTTGAGAGGTGTGGGGGGTGCTTAGGTCATGTGGGTGAAACTTTCATGAATGGGACTAGTGCTTTTATGAAAGGGATTCCAAAGTGATTCCTAGCCTCTTCTACCATGTGAGGACACAGTGAGAAGACATTGGCTATGACCCCAGAAGAGGAAGAAGGGGGCCCTCACCAGAATGAGACCAGGCTGCTGCCTTGATCTCAAATTCCCAGCTTCCAGAATGCTGAGAAATAATTTTCTTCTGTTTATAGCATACCAAGTCTGTGGTGTTATGTCACAGCAGCCTAAACAGGCTAAAGCTAGGAACAAGTTAAATATCTAGAGGAGATGAATCCCTCTGAGAAAGAACTGTTAGGAAAGACACTTGAGAACTTTCGTTAAAAACAAAAAATAAATACGAGCACTCAAAAGATTAACCTAGAACATAAGATGATTTTCTACAAATTAAAATTATGATTTTTAAACTTTAAAAGGAAGTAGAACAGTATTTACTTTTAGAAAGTAAAGCAGAAGAACATCTATTGGTAAGAACCAAATTTGTATCCAGAAAAACCAAGTGGGAAAAAAACACCTTCCAATATATAATAAACACAAAAGTATTTAAATTATGCAGGAAGATACATGACACTGGAAAGTCAGATGAAATAGTGATGGAAGATCCAGACGGAGAAAAGAGAGGAGATGGGAAAGTGATAAATAAACCCAAAGGCAGATAAAGAGTCCAGAGCCTGAGAGGACTTTGACAGAGGCTAGGCATCCCCTTCCATTGTGACGAAGGACTTCAATGTGGAGGTGTTGATGGGCTGCCATCTATGGGGTCGCACAGAGTTGGATGGACATGACTGAAGTGACTTAGCAGTAGCAGTAGCAGTATACCTTGCTGGGATAGAGTAAGCAAACCACCCTCTCCTTCCCAATGAATACAAGTAGAAATCCTGAACAGCAGGCAGAAAGCAACTCTGTGAGGATTCTGAAAAGTAAATAAAAACAAGCAGATAAGGGAGAAAAATCAAAATACAAAGAATACTATTGTGTGTGTGTTTGTGTGCCTTTGTAGCACAGATTTCTCTCTGCCTTTTTTTAATCCTCCTATGCCTCCAGGCATAGACTTTAGAGCAGCTAGAATTCTGGAACTACAGAGGGTGTTAATAGAAAAATCTGGAGAAAATTTTTCTGGCCTAAGGAGCTCAGGGAAGTAGGTTGAGCAGAGGGGTCACTGCAAGGAGACTCTAGGCACACCCCTGGGTTACCCCCTACATTTTTATTATCCAATCTTTCCCACAGGCAAGTCTCAGTTAGGAAGATACTTGCAGCAGCTGCTGCCACAGAAATACCTAAATATCTGAGAGAAAATTCTGAGAACAGAGAAAAGGAATCACTGCTATTCAGAGTATGGGGAGTAGGAAATGCACATTATTTTTATCACCCCCTTTTCTCTAACAGCTTCATGTGAAGGCAGAGCCAGTCAAAGAAAACCCCTGACCATCCATGTGGCTAAAACCCCAGATTTTTAGCCAGAGGACCAGAAAAAGGGGTTGTTGAATATTAGGGGGAATCAAGGTGTGAAGAGAAGTAGGCAAGGAAGAGACCTAACAAAAAGTCCTAAGCTCACTCCAGAGCTAACATTTGAAATGAGGGAAATAAACCAGAAATGAAATAAACCAGACAATAACGGTGGCAAAACAAAAGGCTTGTTTCCAGACAATAACGACAACAATGATATTTTTATTATTACCTCAACCATGCACTAAGTGGATTAATGACTTACTTGTGAGAAGCCAAACTAACAATTTTTAAAGATTATTACCTCAGAGTTAAAAACAATACAAAAATTTTTAAAAAAAAGACAAAGAATACTACATTGGCCACATTAAAACTACAACTTCTACAAAGCAAAAACCACCATAAATAAATGAAAAGACAAGTTACTAACCAGCAGAAGCTATTTGCATCATACACAATCAACAATGGCTTTCCAGGTGGCTTCCCTAGTGGCTCAGTGGTAAATAATCTGCCTGCCAATGCAGGAGATACGAGTTAGCTCCTGGGTCGGGAAGATCCCCTGGAGTAGGAAATGGCAACCCATTCCAGTATTCTTGTCAGGAATATTCCATGGACAGAGGAGCCTGGTGGGCTACAGTCCACAGGGCCTAAGAGTTGGACAGGACTGGGCATGCACACATGCATGCAAAAAATCAACAAAAACAATTATGCAGAATTTTAAAAATAACTTCAAAGCAATAAGCAAAAAGAGAAGCAACACAATGGAAAAAAGTAAATAGGAATGGAAAATGCACAGGAGAGGAAGTCTAAGCACAAGCTCCAGAGGCATCAGGATAATGCAGTTTAAAACTGCTATCAGGTGTTATTTTTGACTGATAAGAATTAAAGGAGGTGAACACATCAGATATGGAGCAACAGAAACCCTCATATACTGCTGTGCTACTGGTGGAAATACATATTCTTAAATCAATTTCTATAGTAACTGAGAAATTTCTTGTAAAGTAGGTGAGGTACATCCTGCTGCTAAGTCACATCAGTCATGTCCGACTCTGTGCAACCCCATAGATGGCCACCCACCAGGCTCCCCCGTCCCTGGGATTCAACAGGCAAGAACACTGGAGTGGGTCGCCATTTCCTTCTCCAATGCATGAAAGTGAAAAGTAAAAGTGAGGTCACTCAGTCATGTCCAACTCCTAGCAACTCCATGGACTGCAGCCTACTGGGCTCCTCCATCCATGGGATTTTCCAGGCAAGAGTACTGGAGTGGGTTGCCATTGCCTTCTCCGGAGGTACATCCTAGAGCCTAGCAATTCTACTTTCCATAATACACCCTACAAATAGACTCAAACTCATGCAAAAGAGAAAAAATAAAGAGCATGAGCAATAATGTACTTAAACACATTATTTGTAATGGTGAAAAACAGGACACCACATAACCAACCATCAGGAGCATATTAGAAACCCTAGGGGGAGGATAGAAGATGGTGGAGGAATAGGACAGGGCCACCACTTTCTCCCCAACAAATTCAGCAAAAGAACATTTGAACGCTGAGTAAATTCCACAAAACAACTTCTGAATGCCAGCAGAGGATATCAGGCACCCAGAAAAGCAGCCCATTGTCTTTGAAAGGAGGTAGGAAAGAGTATAAAAGATAAAAAGAGAGGCAAAAGAGGGAGGGATGGAGCTCCGTCCTGGGAAGGGAGGCTTAAAAAAAGAGAGAAGTTCCCAAACGCCTGGAAACAGTCACTGGCGAGTCTGTGGCCAGCCTTGGAACCTCAGAGGGCCACATAACTGGGAGAAAAAAGAAATAAATAATTAAAACCCACAGACTAAGTGCCCAGAGGAAACTCTCAGCGGAGAAGCGGCACAACCGCCTGCACCCACCACTAGCAAGCAGGGGCTGGGCAGGAAGGCGCCGGCAGTAGCGCTTAGAGAGAAAACAGGGCCTGAATGCCCCGAGGGCAATCTGAGGGCGCTAACGGGAGATAACTAAGCAGACTGTGCAGCTAAAAGGCAAAAAGCCTGCAAAAAGGCAAAAAGCCCCAACCTAAGACTCCGCCAGCCCCACTCACAGAACAAAGGACTGAGCAGACCGAGCCGGCAGCGGGCGGCCCATCCCCTAGCCCCCGCTGGGACAGGCAGTGAGGGCGACCAGCTCCGGAAGGGGCAACCACGGCCCCAGAGAGGCTTCCCATACCAAGCTGCAGGCAGGCTTCCTTGCTAACCAAGACTTCTTGGGTTCCAGCCAGTCGATATCTGCCCGAGAAGGTGCTCCAGTTGTACACCCAGAAAACCGAGCGGCAGGGACTGGGGAGGCGATAAGTTACAGCAACCGTGCTCGCCAAACGCCTGGTCACCTGAGCTGCTCGGACCGGGGAAGGCACAAAACACAGGCCCAACCAAGTCTGCTTCTTTGTGGAGTACCCAAGGACCTGAACCTGAGCCGCTCAGACCTGGGAAGTGCATGCAACCCAGCGCTGGCCGCGGACAGTTGCCGGCAGAGCAACCTAGAGCCTGAGCAGCATAAACAGGGAAAGCACACACGCCGCAAGCGGGGGCAATCCCAGTGTAGCCAAGACACTGCGCACACTCCCCATAGACACCAGGGATATTTGCTAGCAGCGTCCCTCCCTCCCCACAGCACATCTGAACAGGTGAACCTATTAAAATATCCACCACCGCCCCCATGTATCAGGGCGGGAATTAGACACAGAAGAGACCAGCAAACAGAAGAGCTTAAACAGAAAGAACTGCCTTGGAGGTG
The DNA here is from genome assembly GCF_049115385.1 of Moschus berezovskii. Classification (NCBI taxonomy): domain Eukaryota; kingdom Metazoa; phylum Chordata; class Mammalia; order Artiodactyla; family Moschidae; genus Moschus; species Moschus berezovskii. The sequence continues at coordinate 62,244,935 of NC_142477.1, forward strand.
ACAGATGGAGAAGTCTTGAGCCTACTGCAAGAATAAGACTGAAAACCAGAGGCAGAGGCTTAACTACAAATCCTGAGAACACCAGAGATCTCCTATTCCAGGGAACATTGACTGATAGGAGCTCATCAAATGCCTTCATACATACACTGAAACCAGGCACCACCCAAGGGTCAACAAGTTTCAGAGAAAGACATACCACACAAATATGCCAGCAACACAGGAGAATAGCCCTGAACTTCAATATACAGGCTGCCCAAAGCCACTCCAAACCCACTGACATCTCAAACTCATTTCTGGACACTTTATTGCACTCCAGAGAGAAGAAATCCAGCTCTACCCACCAGAACATCGACACAAGCTTTCCTAACCAGGGAACTTTGACAAGCCACCTGTCCAACCCCACACACAGCGAGGAAACTACATAATTAAGAGAACTCCACCAACTGTCAGAATACAGAAAAGCCACCCCAAGGACAGCAATATAAATAAGATGAAGAGGCAGAGAAATACCCAGCAAGTAAAGGAACTAGATAAATGCCCACCAACACAAACAAAAGAGGAAGATATAGGGAATCTATATTTCGAATTTTGATGGTGAAAATGATTCAAAATCTTGAAAGCAAAATGAGTTACAGATAAATAACTTGGAGAAAAGGATTGAGAAGATGCAAGAAAGTTTTAATAAGGATTTAGAGGAAATAAAAAAGAGTCAATATACAATGAATAATGCAATAGATGAGATCAGAAACACTCTGGAGGGAACAAACAGTAGAATAACGGAGGCAGAAGACAGGATAAGCAAGCTAGAAGATAGAATTGTAGAAATAAGTGAAAAAGAGAGGGGAAAAGAAAAATGAATTAAAAGAAATGAGGACAATATTAGAGACCTCTGGGGCAATGTTAAACGCCCCAACATTCTAATTATAGAAGTCCCAGAAGAAGAAGACAAAAAGAAAGACCACGAGAGAATACTTGAGGAGATAATAGTTGAAAACTTCCCTAAAATGGGGAAGGAAATATTCACCCAAGTCCAAGAAACCCAGAGAGTCCCCAACAGGATAAACCCAAGGCAAAATACTCCAAGACACATATTAGTCAAATTAACAAAGATCAGACACAAAGAACAAATATTAAAAGCAGCAAGGGAAAAGCAACAAATAACACACAAGGGGATTCCCATAAGGATAACAGCTGATCTTTCAACAGAAACTCTTCAGGCCAGGAGGGAATGGCAAGACATACTGAAAGTGATGAAAGAAAGTAACCTACAGCCCAGATTACTATAACTAGCAAGGATCTCATTCAAATATGAAGGAGAAATCAAAAGCTTTACAGACAAGCAAAAGCTGAGAGAACTTGGCATCACCATACCAGCTCTCCAACAAATACTAAAGGACATTCTCTAGACAGGAAACACAGAAAGGGCGTATTAACTCGAACCCGCAGCAATAAAGAAAATGGCAATGGGATCATATTTATCAATAATCACCTTAAATGTAAATGGGTTGAATGCCCCAACCAAAATACAAAGCCTGGCTGAATGGATACAAAAGCAAGACCCCCATATATGTTGTCTACAAGAGACCCACCTCAAAACGAGGGACACATACAGGCTGAAAGTGAAGGGCTGGAAAAAGATATTCCATGCAAACAGAGACCAAAAGAAAGCAGAAGTAGCAATACTTATATCAGATAAAATAGACTTTATTTATTTTTTATTTTTTTTATTCCTAAGTATTTTATTCTTTTCATTGCAATGGTGAATGGAATTGCTTCCTTAATTTCTCTTTCTATTATCTCATTATTAGTGTATAGGAATGCAAGGAATTTCTGTGTGTTGATTTGATTGCAGCCATGAAATTAAAAGACGCTTACTCCTTGGAAGGAAAGTTATGATCAACCTTGATAATATATTAAAAAGCAGAGACATTACTTTGCCAACAAAGGCCCATCTAGTCAAGGCTATGGTTTTTCCCGTGGTCATGTATGGATGTAAGAGTTGGACTGTGAAGAAAGGTGATCGCCAACGAATTGATGCTTTTGAACTGTGGTGTTGGAGAAGACTCTTGAGAGTCCCTTGTACTGCAAGGAGATCCAGCCAGTCCATTCTAAGGGAGATCGATCCTGGGTGTTCATTGGAAGGACTGATGCTAAAGCTGAAACTCCAATACTTTGGCCACCTCATGCTACGAGTGAACTCACTGGAAAAGACTCTGATGCTGGGAAAGGTTGGGGGCGGGAGGAGAAGGGGACGACGGAGAATGAGATGGCTGGATGGCATCACCGACTCTGTGGACATGAGTTTGAGTGAACTCCGGGAGTTGGTGATGGACAGGGAGGCCTGGCGTGCTGTAATTCATGGGGTCGCGGAGAGTCGGACACGACTGAGCGACTGAACTGAACTGAACTGAAATTTACTATATTCTTTGATTAACTCTAGTAATTTTCTGGTAGAGTCTTTAGGGTTTTCTGTGTAGAGAATCATGTCATCTGCAAACAGTGAGAGTTTTAATTCTTCTTTTCCAATTTGTATTCCTTTTCTGTCTTTTTCTGCTCTGATTGTTGTGGCCAAAACTTCCAAAACTGTGTTCAATAGTAGTGGTGAGAGTGGGCACCCTTGTCTTGTTCCTGACTTTAGGGGAAACACTTTCAATTTATCACCGTTGAGGATAATGTTTGCTGTGGGTTTGTCATATATAGCTTTTATTACGTTGAGGAATGTTCCTTCTATTCCCGCATTCTGGAGGGTTTTGATCATATGGGTGTTGAATTTTGTCGAAGGCTTTCTCTGCATCTATTGAAATAATCATAGGGTTTTTATTTTTAAATTTGTTAATGTGGTGTATTCCATTGACTGATTTGCGGATATTGAAGAATCCTTGCATCACTGGGATAAAGCCCACTTGGTCATGATGTATGATCTTTCTAATGTGTTGTTGGATTCTAATCGCTAGAATTTTGTTAAGGATTTTTGCATCTATGTTCATCAGTGATATTGGCCTGAAGTTCTCTTTTTTTGTGACATCTTTGTCAGGTTTTGGTATTAGGGTGATGGTGGCCTCATAGAATGAGTTAGGAAGTTTACCTTCCTCTGCAATTTTCTAGAAGAGTTTGAGTAGGATAGGTGTTAGCTCTTCTCTAAATTTTTGGTAGAATTCAGCTGTGAAGCCACTGGACCTAGGCTTTTGTTTGCTGGAAGCTTTCTGATTACAGCCTCTAGTTCCGTGCTTGTTATGGGTCTGTTAAGATTCTCTATATCTTCCTGGTTCAGTTTTGGAAAGTTATACTTTTCTAAGAATTTGTCCATTTCTTCCAAGTTGTCCATTTTATTGGCATATAATTGCTGATAATAGTCTCTTATGATCCTTTGTATTTCTGTGTTGTCTGTTGTGCTCTCTCCTTTTTCATTTCTAATTTTATTGATTTGGTTCTTCTCCCTTTGTTTCTTGATGAGTCTGGCTAGTGGTTTGTCAATTTTATTTACCCTCTCAAAGAATCAGCTTTTGGCTTTGTTGATCTTTGATAAAATAGACTTTAAAACAAAGGCTGTGAAAAGAGACAAAGAAGGAAACTACATAATGATCAAAGGATCAATCCAAGAAGAAGATATAACAATTATGAATATTTATGCACCCAACATAGGAGCACTGCAATATGTAAGACAATTACTAACAAGTATGAAAGGGGAAATTAACAACAACACAATAATAGTGGCAGACTTTAATACCCCCTCACACCTATGGATAGATCAACTAAACAGAAAATTAACAAGGAAACACAAACTTTAAATGATACAATAGACCAGTTAGACCTAATAGATCTCTATAGGACATTTCACCCCAAAACAATGAATTTCACCTTTTTCTCAAGCACACACGGAACCTTTTCCAGGACAGATCACATCCTTTGCCATAAATCTAGCCTGGTAAATTTAAAAAAATTGAAATCTTTCCAAGCATCTTTTCTGACCACAATGCAGTATGATTAGATCTCAATTACAGGAGAAAAACTATTAAAAATGCCAACATATGGAGGCTAAACAACATGCTGCTGAATAACGAACAAATCATAGAAGAAATCAAAAGAGAAATCAAAATATGCATAGAAATGAATGAAAATGAAAACATAACAACCCAAAACCTCTGGGACATTGTAAAAGCAGTGCTAAGAGGAAGATTCATAGCAATACAGGAACACCTCAAGAAACAAGAAAAAAGTCAACTAAATAACAACTCTACATCTAAAGATACTAGAAAAGGAAGAAATGAAGAATCACAGGGTAAGTAGAAGGAAAGAAATCTTTAAAATTAGGGCAGAAGTAAATGCAAAAGAAACAAAAGAGACCATAGCAAAAATCAACAAAGCCAAAAGCTGATTCTTTGAGAAGGTAAATAAAATTGACAAACCACTAGCCAGACTCATCAAGAAACAAAGGGAGAAGAACCAAATCAATAAAATTAGAAATGAAAATGGAGAGATCACAACTGACAACACAGAAATACAAAGGATTATTAGATAATCAGCAATTATATGGCAATAAAATGAACAACCTGGAAGAAATGGAAAAATTCCTAGAAAAGTACAACTTTCCAAAACTGAACCAGGAAGAAATAGAAAATCTGAACAGACCCATAACAAGCAAGGAACTAGAGGCTGTAATCAGAAAGCTTCCAGCAAACAAAAGCCCAGGTCCAGATGGATTCACAGCTGAATTCTTCCAAAAATTTAGAGAAGAGTTAAGACCTATCCTACTCAAACTCTTCCAGAAAATTGCTGAGGAAGGGAAACTTCCAAACTCATTCTATGAGGCCACCATCACCCTAATCCCAAAACCTGGTAAAGATCCCACAAAAAAAGGAAACTACAGGCCAATATTACTGGTGAACATAGATGCAAAAATCCTTAACAAAATTCTAGCAATCAGAATCCAACAACACATTAAGAAGATCATACATCATGACCAAGTGGGCTTTATCCCAGGAATGCAAGGATTCTTCAATATCTGTAAATCAATCAATGTAATACACTACATTAACAAACTGAAAAATAAAAATCATATAATTGTCTCAATAGATGCAGAGAAATCCTTCGACAAAACTCAACATCCACTTATGATAAAAACCCTCCAGAAGATGGGAATAGAAGGGACATACCTCAACATAATAAAAGCTATATATGACAAACCCACAGCAAACATTATCCTCAATGGTGAAAAACTGAAAGCATTTCCCCTAAAGTCTGGAACAAGACAAGGGTGCCCACTCTCACCACTATTATTCAACATAGTTCTAGAAGTTTTGGCTATAGCAATCAGAGCATAAAAAGACATAAAAGGAATACAAATTGGAAAAGAAGAAGTAAAACTTTCACTGTTTGCTGATGACATGATCCTATACACGGAAAACCCTAAAGACTCTACCAGAAAACTACTAGACCTAATCAATGAATACAGTAAAGTTGCAGGATATAAAATCAACAAACAGAAATCACTTGCTTTCCTATATACTAATAATGAGAAAATAGAAAGAGAAATGAAGGAAATGATACCATTCACTGTTGCAATGAAAAGAATTAAATACTTAGGAATATATCTACCTAAGGAAACAAAAGACCTGTACATAGAAAACTATAAAACACTAGTGAAAGTAATCAAAGTGGACATTGATAGATGGAGAAATATATCGTGTTCGTGGATTGGAAGAATAAATTTTGTGAAAATGAGTATACTACCCAAAGTAATTTATACATTCAGTGCAATCCCTATCAAGCTACCAATGATATTTTTCACAGAGCTAGAACAAATAATCTCACAATTTGTATGGAAATACAAAAAAACTCAAATAGCTAAAGGAATCTTGAGGAAGAAGAATGGAACTGGGGGAATCAACCTGCCGGACTTCAGGCTCTACTACAAAGCCACAGTTATCAAGACAGTATGGTACTGGCATAAAGACAGAAATATAGATCAATGGAACAAAATAGAAAGCCCAGAGATAAATCCACGCACCTATGGACACCTTATCTTTGACAAAGGAGGCAAGAATATAAAATGGGGAAAAGACAGTCTCTTTAACAAGTGGTGCTGGGAAAACTGGTTAGCCACTTGTAAAAGAATGAAACTAGAACACTTCCTAATACCATACACAAAAATTAAAAAATGGATTAAAGATTTAAATGTAAGACCAGAAACTATAAAACTCCTAGAGGAGAACATAGGCAAAACACTCTCCGACATAAATCACAGCAGGATCCTCCATGACCCACCTCCCAGAATATTGGAAATAAAAGCCAAACTAAACAAATGGGACCTAATTAAAATCAAAAGCTTCTGCACAGCAAAGGAAACTATAAGCAAGGTGAAAAAACAGCCTGCAGAATGGAAGAAAATAATAGCAAATGAAACAACTGACAAAGAATTAATCTCCAAAATATACAAGTAGCTCCTGCAGCTCAATTCCAGAAAAATAAATGACCCAATCAAAAAATGGGCCAAAGAACTAAACAGACATTTCTCCAAAGAAGACATAAAGATGGCTAACAAACACATGAAAAGATGCTCAACATCCCTCATAATCAGAGAAATGCAAATCAAAACCACAATGAGATACCATTACACACCAGTCAGAAAGATTGCTATCCAAAAGTCTACATGCAATAAATCCTGGAGAGGGTGTGGAGAAAAGGGAACACTCTTACACTGTTGGTAGGAATGCAAACTAGTACAGCCACTATGGAGAACAGTGTGGAGATTCCTTAAAAAACTGGAAATAGAACTGCCATATGACCCAGTAATCACACTCCTGGGCATACACACTGAAGAAACCAGAATTGAAAGAAACACATGTACTCCAATGTTCACTGCAGTACTGTTTATAATAGCCAGGACATGGAAGCAACCTAGATGTCCATCTGTAGACGAATGGATAAGAAAGCTTTGGTACATATACACAATGGAGTATTATTCAGCCATTAAAAAGAATACATTTGAATCAGTTCTAATGAGGTGGATGAAACTGGAGCCTATTATACAGAGTGAAGTAAGCCAGAAAGAAAAACACCAATACAGGGGTCACACAGAGTCGGACACGGCTGAAGGGACTTAGCAGCAGCAGTATACTAACGCATATATATGGAATTTAGAAAGATGATAATGATAACCCTGTATACGAGACAGCAAAAGAGACACAGGTGTATAGAACAGTCTTTTGGACTCTGTGGGAGAGGGCGAGGGTGGGATGATTTGGGAGAATGGCATTGAAATATGTATATTATCATATGTGAAATGAATCGCCAGTCCAGGTTCAATGCATGAGACAGGATGCTCGGGGCTGGTGCACTGGGATGACCCAGAGGGATGGGATGGGGAGGGAGGGGGTTTCAAGATGGGGAACACATGTCCACCCGGGGCGGATTCATGTCAATGTATGGCAAAACCAACAAATATAATATTGTAATTAGCCTCCAATAAAAAAAAAATTTTTAATTTTAAAAAAAGAAACCCTAGGAATGATGTCATCAACATGGCAGATGACCATCTTTCTCCAAACAAACACCAATTTTGACAATCACCTATTGATAAGAGGCTTGTTGAAGCTTCCTGATGGGCAGGACTGGTTGTAGGGGAATCTGGGTCTTTCTCTGATGGGCTGGGCCATGCTCAGTAGATCTTTAATCCAGTTTTCTGTTGATGGGGGGCAGAGGGGGTGTGTGTTCCCTCCCTGTGGTTTGGCCTGAGGCCCTAAACTATGGTAGGGGTAATGGAGATAATGGCAACTCCTTCGAAAGGACTTATGCCCAGACTGTTGTATTCAGTGCCCCCGACAACACAGCAGCCCACTTTTGACCCATGCCTCCACCAGAGATTCCTTAGACACTCACAGGCAAATCTGGCTCAGTCTTTTTTGGGGTCACTGCTCCTTTCTCCTGAGTCCTGGTATGCACAAGGTTTTGTTTGTGCCCTCCAAGAGTCTGTTTCCCCAGTCCTGTGGAAATTCTGTAATCAAATCCCACTGGCCTTCAAAGTAAAATTCCCTGGGAGTTCTCAGTCCCTTTACCAGATCCCTAGATTGGGAAATCTATTGTGGGCCCTAGAACTTTCCTAACAGTGTGAGAACGTCTTTGGTGTAATTGTTCTCCAGTTTGTGGGTCATCCGCTCAGTGGCTCTATGGTGGGGTTAATGGTGACCTCCTCTAAGAGGACTTATGCCACATGCCTCGCCTCCCAGGTCTGCTGCAGCCAGAGCCCCTGTCCCCCTGGCAGGCAACTGCTGACCTGTGCATCCGCAGAAGACACTCAAACACTCAAAGCAGGTCTGGCTCAGACTCTGTGGGGTCTTGGGTCCTGGTGTGCACAAGGTTTTGTTTGAGCCCTCTAAGCATCTCTGGTGGGCATGGGGTTTGATTCTAAACACGATTTTGCCCCTCCTACCACCTTGCTGGGGCTTCTCCTTTGCCCTTGGATAAGCGGTATCTTTTTTGGTGGGATCCAACATTCTCCTGTCGATGGTTGCTCAGCAGCAAGTTGCAATACTGGAGTTCTCACAGGAGAAGGTGAGCACATGTCCTTCTACTAAGATCGTGGCCTTTGATCCCATCACTGCATGGCAAATAGATGGGGATACAATGGAAACAGTGAGAGACTATTTTCTTGGGCTCTAAAATCACTGCAGATTGTGACTGCAGCCATGAAATTAAAAGACACTTGCTCCTTGGAAGAAAAGCTGTGACCAACCTAGATAGCATATTAAAGCAGAGACATTACTTTGCTGACAAAGGTCTGTCTGGTCAAAGCTATGGTTTTGCCAGTAGCCATGTATGGATGTGAGGTTTGGGCTATAAAGAAAGCTGAGCACTGAAGAATTACAGCACATCTCCATTCCCATTGGACAGCATAGCTCAACGTCAGGAGAGACCTCTGCCCACTATTTCTCCCATAAGGAAAGTGAGAAAGTATAAGGGCCCCTGACTTCTTCAGCTGCACAGGATGCTCCCTATGAGGCCTATTTCTCTTTAGCCCCATGCAGCATAGTTGGCCATGAACTGTGTGGCCAGGGGACAGTAAGTGACTGGTAGACCGGTAGTCCGAACTGCGAACCATATGCATCAAGTGGATAAAAATCATATAAGCCATTCCACCATGGATCTCTGGGGACACCAGCCTGAGAATCCCTTCCTCCTCACCCATGGGCACTCTCACTGCCCTGAGTTATTCACCCACACCCCAGCTACCCAGACTCACTCTTAAGAATGGTGAGAATGAGCCTTTACAGATAGCCAGTGAGAACTGCAAAAGCCAGACCAGCTCTGCAGGACTGAGAGAACACACAACCCTACGTGTATATATAGCCTCACTCTCAGGAAAGCAAATGCACCTGGCCGGACTTTGCAGACATTTGATCTTGAGAATTTCCTCTTAAGGGGAAATGAGAAATATGGAACAAGCATATCCATAGAAAGGAACTGAGAAAACCACACAATTCCTAAAAAGGCTAACAATGTACATTTTCTTATCTCTTTCACATAGATGTTACCAAGTGACTAAGATCTGATCAGTAAAATGTGTTTGGAAATTGTTGAGTGGGACTTTTATAGATTTCTTTAAGTGGAGACAGATAACTGAGGGTGATGATCCCTTTTGTCCATACTCCTTTCTTCTGGGCATGAACCATTAGGAAGTCATGGAGCTACCTTATTATCTTTGGAGTATCTACTCTGCAATTCTTTTAGGTGAAAGAGAAGATCTCTACAGGGAAGAAGAAACTCCAACCAAAACTAGAGGTCATGGAAATGAAAATTAAAGAAATGAGATATTTTTTTTTACCCTCCCTACCCCTAGGATTAGCCCAAATTAAAGCCTGCAAAATCACTTGATGTTGTTGAGGCAATAGATACTCTCAAAATTTCTGGTGGAGGTGAAATGCTACATCTCTTCTTTTTGAAATACAATCTTGAAATTCCATTAAAATTTAATGCATATAAACTATTTGATGAAGCTTGCCCACTTTTAGGAAATTCTATTATTTAAAACATCAGTATAAAGATATGTTTTTGAAGATAATACACACCAATGCAGTGTTAGTCATAGTAGCAAAAACTAGAAATAATGTGAATGTTAATAGAGAAATGGTTAAATAAATTTCAAGACCTGCATATTATATAATACCATGCAACAGCTAAATAGTGTATTAGATTGGGGAAAAAGTGGTCAAGCTTCATAGTAAGATTTAAAGACTAGTCTAGTGTGGGTGTGGGTGTGTGTTTAAAAAAAAAAAAAGGAAGAAAAATTCCAGCCTCTAGAACTGTGAGAAATAAATCTGTCCTTTATGGTAGCTTGTTATTGGCAGTCCTAAGAAACTAATACGATGGCTGAACTTTTCTTTCTAATTCATACAATTACCAGCATCTTTAAATGAATATAGGATGCTTTTTTTGTCTTGTTTATATTCAAGAAAAATAAGTTGTTTTGTTGGCTTGTTTTGAAAGTTCTTATTAGAAACTCTATATGAGATATGTCTTTGTAAGCTTTCATTTCTATGTCAACATAAGAAAAAGAAGAGATCACCAAGAAAATAACTTCCAAAAGATGGATTCTAATGTTCAGCATCTTACAAAGTTATTATTAAAAATTACCTTTTTGTTATTGTTCAGTGACTCAGTCATCTGACTATTTTCAACCCTGTGGACTGCAGCATACCAGGCTTCCCTGTCCTTCACTGTCTCCCATAGTTTGCTGGAACACATGTCCATTGAGTCAAGGATGCCATCCAACCATCTCATCCTCTTTCTCCCCCCCTTCTCCTCAAAATTACCTTAAGATTATTTTCTGATTTAGTTCAGTTGGATACAGCTAATTGAATGAGTGCCCCCTCTATGCCAGGCATTGTGCTTGGGAGTGCATATGTAAGAAGACTCAGTCCCTGCTCTTAAAGAGCTTACAGTCCAGTGGAGAACACAGCCAGTGCTATGACAGGGATAAAAACACAGAAAATTTCCCTTATCCCTGGCTTCACTTTCCTTGGCTTCAGTTACCTGAGGTTAACTTCAGTCTGAAAATATTAAATGGAAAATTCCAGGAAAAAAAGCAACTTTAAAAGTATATTGCATTCTGAGTAGCATAATGAAATCTCAAGACATATACTCCATCCAGCTCTGGACATGAAACAGTTCATTTTCCAGCATTTCCCACTGGTTAGTCACTTAGCAGCCATCTTAGTTATCAGATCTACTGCTTTGTTATCAGATCTATTATTAAGTTGAGAAACCCTTATTTAACTGCATTATGGCCCTGAAACATTAGATGCTGGCAATTCGGATATGCTAAAGAGAAGCCATAAATTGCTTCTCTTCTGTGAAAAAGTGAAAGTTCTTGGTTTAATAGGGAAAGAAAAAGATCATATGCTGACATCGCTAAGATCTATGGTAAGAAAGAATCTTTTATGTGTGAAATTGTGAAGAGGAGAAAGAAGTGTGTGCTAGTTTTGTTGCCACAATCCACACCGCAGAAGTTATGACCACGATACATGACTGCATGATAAGCTCTTAGTTAAGATGGAAAAATAATTAAACCTGTCCAATAAGCTATTTTGAGAGAGATCATATTCATATAACTTATATTATGCACTATTGGTATAATTGTCCTATTTTATTATCTATTACTGTTCATCTCTTACTGTGCCTAATTTATAAATCAAACTTTATCTTGTTATTTTTCAGTCACAAGTCATGTCCAACTCTTTGTGACCCCGTGGACTGCAGCATGCCAAGCCTCCCTGTCTCTCACCATCTCCCGGAATTTGCCCAAGTTCATGTTCATTGCATCAGTGATGCCATCCAGCCATCTCATACTCTGACACGCTTGTCTCCTTCTGCCCTCGATCTTTCCCAGCATCAGGGATTTTTCCAATGAGTTATTTGTTCGCATCAGATAACCAAAATACTGGAGCTTCAGCATCAGTCCTTCCAGTGAATATTCAGAGTTGATCTCCCTTAAGATTGACTGGTTTGATCTCCTTGCTGTCAAGGGACTTTCAGGAGTCTTCTCCAGCACCATAGTTCGAAGGCATCAATTCTCTGGAGTTCTGCCTTCTTTATGGTTCAGTTCTCATAACCATATGTGACCACTGGTAAGCCTTGACTATACGGACCTTTGTCAGTAGAGAAATGTCTCTGTTTTTTAATACACTGTGTAAATTTGTCATTGCTTTCATGCCAAGAAACAGTTGTCTTCTGATTTCATGGCTGCAGTCACCATCCACAGTGATTTTGGAGCCCGAGAAGAGGATATCTGTTACTACTTCCACTTTTTCCCATTCTATTTGCTATGCAGTAATGGGATCAGATGCCATAATCTTAGTGTTTTTTTTTTAATATTTAGTGTTAAGCTGACTCTTTCACTCTCCTCCTTCACCCTCATCAAGAGGCTCTTGAGTTCCTCTTAGCTTTCTGCTATTAGAGTGGTATCATCTGCATATCTGAGGTTGTTGATATTTCTCCCACATGTCTTGATTCCAGCCTGACATAACTAATCCAACCTGGCATTTCTCATGATGCGATTAGCATAAGGTTAAACAAACAGGGTGACAGCAGACAGCTCTGACCTACTCCTTTCTCAATCTTAAACCAATCAATTGTTCCATACAGGGTTCTAACTGTTGCTTTTTGACCAGCATACCAGTTTCTCAGGAGACAGGTAAGATGGTCTGGTATTCCCATTTCTTTAAGGGCTTTCCATAGTTTGTTATGATCCACACAGTCAAAGGCTTTACAATATTCGATGAAACAGAGGTAGATGTCTTTCTGGAATTCCCTAGCTTTCTCTACAATCCACCAAATGTTGGCAATTTGGTTTCTGGTTCCTCTTCTTTCTGTAAAGCAGCTTGGATATCTGGAAGTTCTTGGTTCACATAATGCTGAAGCCTAGCATGCAAGATTTTGAACATGACCTTACTAGCCTGGAAGATGAGTGCAACTGTCCAATGGTTAGCACTTTCTTCGGTACCTCCTGATCCACTGGAAAAGGGAATGACAAACCAGCCCAGTATACTTGCCATGAGAACCTCATGAATTACATAGATGGCCAAAAGGATATGAAACTTTATCATAAGTGTATATATATATATATACATGGAAAAGATAATATATATGTAAGGTTTGGTACTTACTATCTGTGATTTCAGAGAGTGGTTGGCAGATTTTATATTTTGGGCTCCAAAATCACTGCAGATGATGACTTCAGCCATGAAATTAAAAGATAATTTCTCCTTGGAAGAAAAGTTATGACCAACCTAGACAGCATATTTAAAAGCAGAGATATTACTTTGCCAACAAAGGTCCGCCTAGTCAAGACTATGGTTTTTCCAGTAGTCATATATGGATGTGAGAGTTGGACTATAAAGAAAGCTGAGTGCCAAAGAATTGATGCTTTTGAACTTGGTGTTGGAGGAGACTCTTGAGAGTCCGTTGGACTGCAAGGATGTCCAACCAGTCCATCCTAAAGAAAATCAGTCCTGAATATTCATTGGAAAGACTGATGCTGAAGCTAAAACTCCAATACTTTGGCCACCTGATGCAAAGAGCTGACTCATTTGAAAAGACCCTGATGCTGGGAAATATTGAAGGTAGGAGGAGATGGCAATGACAGAGGATGAGATGGTTGGATGGCATCACCGACTCGATGGACATGAGTTTGGGTAAACTCCGGGAGTTGGTGATGGACAGGGAGGCCTGGTGTGCTGCAGTCCATGGGTTGCAAAGAGTCAGACACAACTGAGAGACTGAACTTAACTGAACTGTGGTTTCAGCATCCACTGGCAGTCTGGGATCCTCTCCTGCAGGTAAGACAAATGATTGTAGTAAGAGGTGGGAGAAGAGCCATCGCAGGGAGAGGAGCTGGGGTTTTTAGGGAAGGTCTCCCCTGAAGAAAGTAATGTCCAGTTTGAACCTCAAAAATAAAGAGTTGATGAGCAAGTGAATGGAGACACATTGAGGGCAAAGGTATTCTGGAGGCAGGGTTGGCATGTGCAATTCCTAGATATTCCAGAGCATAACCCTTTCACAGTATGGTAGGAACACAGAATGTGCTGGAAGAAATGGTGAGTTAAAGCTAGAGAGTAAGCAGGAATTTGCGAATTGTGTTAAGGATTTTAGACTTTATTCTAAGGGCAGCATAAAACTTTAAAAGGATCTTAAATGTGGCAGTGACATAGTCATATTTTGCCTATGGAAAATAACCCTCAACAGTCTTGAGATGGATTAGAAGAAACAATTTGATAAACAGTAATCTGGACAAAAAGAGGATGAAGATGGAAAGAGGAAGCTGGAGTGAGGACAAGAAAGATGGGATGGACTGGAGACTGAAAAGAGATTTGATCTGGTGATTGGCTGAGTGGGAGAGTATGGAAAAAAGGGTCAAATTTCTGACTTGGGCATCAGCATGGAGAGTGAAATCATTCACTGAGATGAGGAATGCAGAAGAAAGTTTAGAAAAGAAATAATATGTTCCATTTCGGGTGGTGAATTTGATTTCCCTTTGAGACAGATAAGTGAAAATGTCTGATACAAGGAAAGGAAAGGAAAATGTGTGTAACTCTCAAAGAAAACTGGGCTACAGATCCAGTATAGAAATCATCGGTATACACAGGCCTGGTAGGAAATGATGTTTCCCAGGAAAAATGCATGAAGTACTGGGGTTGATGGATGGGGTCAGAAGGCACAGGAGATAACCTTCAGGAACACCTGGCCAGGAAGAGAATGAGAAGACATGAAGAAAGGAGAACAGGGAGGCCAGAGGAAAACCAGGGGAGTATTGCACTGTGAAGAGCCGAGGGTTCTCAGGAAGGAGGAAACAGACCACAGTACAGATTGGTTCCAGGAGGTCACCTTAAATGAGAATTGAATAGTGCTTATTGGATTTAGCAAGAAGGCATGCAGGGTTTCCCAGGTGGCTCAGATGGTAAAGTACCTGCCTGCCAATGCAGGAGATCAGGAGATGCAGGTTTGATCCCTGGGTTGGGAAGATCCACTGGAGAAGGAAATGGCAACCCACTCCAGTGTTCTTGCCTGGAGAATCCCCTGGACAGAGGAGCCTGATGGGCTACAGTCCATGGGATCACAGAGAGTCAGACACAGTTGAACGACTAAGACTTTCATTTTCATTGCCTCGATGCCCTGACAAGAGCAGGTTTAGAGGAGAACTAGGGACAGAAATCAGATTGCTGTGGAATGAGCAGTGAAAGAGAGGGGAAACCAAGAGGCAACAGGTTCAGCTTTAACAAGGGCGAAGGGCAGCTTGGTGCTGATTGTAGAGGCCAGAGAAATTTGTTGTTTTGCTAGTAGATCCAGTTGGCAGCTGCATTTATACATGAGGAAACCAAGTCACAATGAAGTGATGGTGAATATTCAACTCAAAATAGGCATGTTAAGTATTGCATTGCATTAAAATATTGTTCCCTTTGTGTTGCTTAAAATATCATTTTTTGAACCAGTGAGTCAGTCAAGATTGTTAAGCCCAAGAAAAAGTGCATATTTTCTTTCAAGGAGCTTCAATTCTAGGGAAAGAGAGAAGGCAAAATTTTGAGAATTCAAAGATGACAGAAACAGGTCTACAAACTTTTTAGAGGGCAGATGATACTAAACTGTGCAGAAAATAAGAATGAGGATGATCAGATTTCAATAATGGTTGGTGTGTGTTACCTGGAATCAAGTAGAAACACTCTGCAAACAATTTATATTAATAATTGTGAAAATACAACATGGTGCTTCAGAGGTTCTCAGGGGACAATATTCCAAAGGGCCAGCAGGTGGAGATTATATGACAAAAGATGTCTGTCAGACTAGTGGCTTGTCATGATCACCATCATATGGGAGTGACATAATAAAAGATTAGCTGTATGGGAGTGTACCAACAAGTGTGCTTCTGAAAAAAGGTGACACCCTCACTTTCCAGCAGGTTTCCTTTTATTTTATTTTTTGAAATAAATGATACAGTTGTTTTGTTGTTTTGAACTGAATAATTATGAATGTTTGCTTTTTAATTTATCCCAAATTTTTGAAACGTGGCTACACCGTTTTTCTAATTACCAATAAGTATATAAATTTTAAAAGGTGGAAATGCAATGAGGCATGTCCCCAACACACTCTATTTCTAGGTATTAATTCAGGATTAAAATGTGGTATTAAGATGTGTTTATATTGAAACTGTAAAATTTCTAGAAGAAAGCATAGCTGATAAACACCTTGACATTGGTCTTAGTGGTAGTTTTTAATTTGACTCCAAAGGCAAGGGCAACAAAAGCAAAAATAAACAAGTGGGACTACACTGAACTAAAAAGCTTCTGCACAGCAGAGGAAACCTTCAACAAAATGAAAAGGCAACCTACTGAATGGGAGAGAATATTTACAAATCATATATCCTATAAGGAACTAAAAATATATAAAGAATTCATGCAACTTAATAATAAGCATTTTGATTAAATGATGGACAAAAGTTCTGAATAGACATTTTTCAAAAAGAAGACAGGGGTGGCCAACAAGCTTATGACAAGATGTTCAGCTTTACTAGTCACTAGGGAATCCACAGCAAATCAAAACTACAGTGAGGTATCACCTCACACCTGTCAGAATGGTTACTATCAAGAACAGAAGAAATGATAGGTATTAACAAAGATGTGGAAAAAAGGGAACCCTTTTGCACTTTTGGTGGAAATGTAAATTAATCCAGGAACTATGGAAAACACACAGCAGTTTCTTAAAAATCTAAAGAAAGAACTACTTTATGACTCAGAAACTCTACTGCTGGGCATTTATCTGAAGAAAACAAAAACACTAATTTGAAAAGATGTATGCAATCACTTGTTCATTTACGGCATTATTCCCAATAGTCCAGATATGGAATCAAACTAAGTGTCCATCTGTGGATGAATGGATAAAGAAGATGTAGTATATACACATGATGGAAAACTGCTCAGCCATAAAAAAAAAAAGAATGAAGTGTTGCCATTTGCAAAAAATGGATGGGCCTAGAGGGTATTATTCTAAATGAAATGTCAGACAAAGACAAATACCATATGATTTCACTTATATATGCAATCTAGACAAGAAAACAAAGCAAACTCATAAGACAGGGAATAGAATGATGGCTGCCAGAGGGGAGGGGTGTTGGAGGGGTGAGCAAAATGGGTGAAGGGGACCAAGGTATAAGCTTTCAGTCATAAAATAAGCCATGGGATTGTAATGTATAGCATAATGACTATAGTCAGTAATATTGTATTGCAATTTGTAACTTTGTGTGATGATAGAGGGAAACTTCTTTTGATGATCATTTTGCAGTGCATACAAATACCAAATCATTATACTGTACATCTGAAATTAATATGTCAATTCTACCTCAATTAAAATAAATGATATACTATGTCAAAAAAGATTTTTTTATAAATGTATGTGCTCAGTAGCTCAGTGGGGTCTGACTCTTTGTGACCCCACAGACTGCAGCCCACCAAGCTCCTCTGTCCATGGGATTCTCCATGCAAGAATACTGGAGTGGGTGGCCATTTCCTCCTTCAGGGGATCTTCACAACTCAGGAACCAAACCCACGTCTCCTGCACTGGCAGGCGGATGCTTTGCCACTTAGCCACCTGGGAAGCCCTTATAAATGTATGGCATTTATAAATTTGTTAGATACTTAACTCATATTTGCCAGTTCAGTTCAGTTCAGTCGCTCAGTTGTGTCCGACTCTCCACGACCCCATGAATCACAGCACACCAGGCCTCCCTGTCCATCACCAACTCCCGGAGTTCACTCAAACTCATGTCCATTGAGTCGGTGATGCCATCCAGCCATCTCATTCTCGGTCGTCCCCTTCTCTTCCTGCCCCCAATCCCTCCGAGCAGCAGAGTCTTTTCCAGTGAGTCAGCTCTCCGCATGAGGGGGCCAAAGTATTGCAGTTTCAGCTTTAGCATCAGTCCTTCCAATGAACACCCAGGATTGATCTCCTTTAGAATGGACTGGTTGGATCTCCTTGCAGTGCAAGGGACTCTCAAGAGTCTTCTCCAACACCACAGTTCAAAAGCATCAATTCTTTGGTGATCAGCTTTCTTCACAGTCCAACTCTCACATCCATACATGACCACAGGAAAAACCATAGCCTTGACTAGACAAGCAATGAAAAATTTCTCTATTACAATTACTGGAACACACATACTCAAAGCAATTTTGTGTTGGATTTTGCATAAAATGTAGTGAACTTTTAAAAAAATTTTTTTCTTTGATTTTTGGAAAAAAACAATAGAAACAAACTTCTTTAGGAGTATGTGTCCTGTGTGTCTCTGCCAATGAATAGCTACACCATAGTGCTGTTATCAGCTAGTAATGCCTGGGGCACTTACCTGGATCCAAACTACCTGTGGCAAGCCCCCATAGATATTGCCTGCTCTGGAGTCAGTGTTGTGGCTGGACCAGTCCAACTGGTTCTTATTATAATTACAAGATAGACTTCAATATAAACCACCAGGGAACTATGCGAGGCAGTTTATTACTCACAGGCACTAGAATATACATAACACAACCAAGGGCCATACAGTGAGATTAAGGCGGGAGAGAGAGGGAAGTTTGTGGACCTGGGGCTCAGGCTGGGATGCCTAGGGTTTTCAGGATTTCATTCTTTATTGGTTAATTTAAAACCTAAGGGTGAGAATTAGGGAATGGGAAGGGAAAAGTGGAATCAATTAAGTGGTCAGTTATCCAAGTTACCCACGGTTTTCTAGAAGGGCAACTTCTTGGGTGGAGGCAGCCTGGTTCCTTGTCTAGTTGTTTTACTAGTAGCTGACATATAGCTGGCAATGTTTATTCCAGACAAATGTCTTTGAAATGGATGCCTTGATAATCAACAGCTTACATCAGGGTTTTACACTACAGGGTATTTGTTCAAAAGGATTATTTATTTTTTGTCTGTTTAATTTTGTTTTGTTACTTGTTTCTTTCTTTATCTAAATAGCTTTCATACAATTTAGTAATAGGTAGCTATAACTGCAATTGGCCTTATAAAAGCGTGAAAGGCTGATGAATGTAAATGTACTTTTATTGGTTTGTTGGTTGGATGGATGGATGGGTGTTTGGGGGCTGGTAAAAGACTCTGATGCTGGGAAAGGTTGGGGGCGGGAGGAGAAGGGGACAACAGAGAATAAGATGGCTGGATGGCATCACCGACTCTGTGGACATGAGTTTGAGTGAACTCCAGGAGTTGGTGATGGACAGGGAGGCCTGGCATGCTGTGATTCATGGGGTCGCAGAGAGTTGGACACAACTGAGCGACTGAACCGAACTGAACTGATGTTGATTTTGCCTGAAATCGGTTTTTAAGTTTACAGGAATATTTTAAATGTACCACTTGTATGAACCATTTGAAGAATTTCAAGAGCTATCCTAATTTAATGCTAAAAACAGTCAGACAAATTATTGCCTGAATAATGTTATGAGTGAAAAGGTAACTTACCAACAAAAGCACTCCAAAAAGAAATAACATTATTTTAGGATAAAATAACTTTTATGGATTAATTTTCTGGTATCCTCTTTGTTTGGAGGAGCAATACACACCTCTTGTTTAATATTTCTAAACCTGGACTTCTTGAGAATCTTCTCATTAGAAGTTTTCCCATGACAAGCAGATCTAGGGAAAGTTCTAGGAAAAGAGAAAACGATTTTATTCAAACATTGGAATCTATTAGGGAAAATACATTTCTTTAACTAAACCTCTTCATTAAGAGCAATTCCAAGGACTAAGAGTTACAATTGTAAAAAGTCTTCCTAACCATGCTGTTGTTATTCAGTCACTCAGTCGGGTCTGACTCTTTGGGCTTCCCTCCCCTTCACTGTCTCCCTGAGTTTGCTCAAATTCATGTCCATTGAGTCAGTGATGACATCCAACCATCTCATCCTCTGTTGCCCCCTTCTCCTCCTGCCTTCAATATTTCCAACATCAGTGTCTTGTCCAATGAGTCAGCTCCTCACATCTGGTACCCAAAGTATTGGAGCTTCAGCTTCAGCATCAGTCCTTCCAATAAGTATTCAGGACTGATATCATTTAGGATAAACTGGTTTGATCTTCTTGCTGTCCAAGGGACTCTCAAGAATCTTTTCCAGCACCACAGTTTGAAAGCACCAGCTCTTCAGTGCTCAGCCTTCTTTATGGTCCAACTCTCACATTCATGCATAACTACTGGAAAAACCATAGTTTTGACTATCCAGATCTTTATCAGCAAAGTGATGTCTCTGCTTCTTAATACACTATCTAGGTTTGTCATAGCTTTTCTTCCAAGGAGCAAGCATCTTTTAATTTTATGACTGCAATCACTGTCCACGGTAATTTTGGAGCCCCCCAAAATAAAATCTGTCACTATTTCCACTTTTTCCCCATCTATTTGCCTTGAAATGATGGCTCCGGATGCCTTGATCTTAAGTTTTCAGAATGTTGATTTTTAAGCCAGCTTTTTCACTCTCCTCTTTCACCTTCATCAAGAGGCTGTTCAGTTCCTCTTCATATTCTGCTATAAGGGTGGTGTCATCTGCCTATCTGAGGTTGTTGATATTTCTCCTGCCAATCTTTATTCTAGCTTGTAACTTATCCAGGATGAAATTTCACCTGATGTACTCTGCACGTAAGTTAAATAAGCAGGGTGATAACATACAACTTTGATGTACTCCTTTCCCAATTTGGAACCAATCCATTGCTTCATGTCTGGTTCTAATTGTTGCCTTCATGACTTGCATACAGGTTTCTCAGGGGACAGGTAAGGTGGTCTTTTATTCCCATCTCTTTAAGAATTTTCCACAGTTTGCTGTGATCCACACAGTCAAAGATTTTAGCATAGTCATTGAAGCAGAAGCAGATGGGTTTTTTTTTGGAGTTCCCTTGTTTTTTCTATGATCCAGCAGATGTTGGCAATTTGATCTCTGGTTCCCCTGCCTTTTGTAAGTCCAGCTAAAGAAAAGGTCTTAATGACCCAAATAACCACAATGGTGTGGTCACTCACTGAGAGCCAGACATCCTGGAGTGTGAAGTGGGCCTTAGGAAGCATTACCACAAACAAAGCTGGTGAAGGTGATGGAATTCCAGCTGAGCTATTTCAAATCCTAAAAGATGATGCTATTAGCTGCACTCAGTATGCCAGCAAATTTGGAAGACTCAGCAGTGGCCACAAGACTGGGAAAGGTCAGTTTTCATTCCAATCCCAAAGAAGGACAATGCCAAAGAATGTTCAAATTATGGTACAATTGCTAACCTTACCTGTTGACAAAGTCTTTCATAGCATGCACGTGTGCCTGTGCATGAGGCTGTGTCTGACTCTTTGCAACCCCATGGACTGTATCCCACCAGTCCCCTCTCTCCGTGGGATTTTTCCAGCCAAGAATACTGGAGTGGGTTGCCATTTCCTACACAGTCACATATCTAATGTGGTATCTAACTTCAAAAGCTCTTTGACTACTCTGAAAGGAAAATAAAAATGGCATTAATATTGCTGAGAAAGCTTTCTAAAATGGATCCAGGAGGCCCTTGAGGAAGTATAACTTACACACATCTCAGACTAGACAAAATCTGAAATTTGACCACTTATTTTCTTAACACTGGCAGTTTAGATCCTCTGCCCAATGTTGCAGAAACTCAAGATACTTATTGGACTTTTACCCTAAAATAACATAATGGCCTATCTACTGATTGGATTTTACCTTAAATAATTAATGATAGCCTATACCTTAAGGAAAAATATTTCTTACCTGCATCAGAGTCAATCAGAATCTTTGCCAGACAGCTTTAACAACCTTATGACTTTAGTCTTTATAAGCCCCTGACTCCTCTTCCCCAGAATACTCTTCTAGTTTTACCCAAATATATATATGTGTCTTTAGAATTGCAGTTCTTAACATCCCAAATAAAGCTCTTCATTCTTTGCAGCCTCACGAGATTGCAGTAACTGATTACTGTTCAACACTGTAAATATAGTATGAAATGTCATGTTCTATGCAGTGGAAGGGAAAAAAGAGAATGTGTACCTTGCAAACTTTTTTAGCTAAAATGGGAGCACAGACTAATATCTGGATCAGCTGTTAGTTCAGCTCTGCTTGATTAAATACAGTAATAATGTGGAATTGGGGTAATGAAGCTGCTGCTGCTGCTGCTAAATCACTTCAGTTGTGTCCGACTCTTAGCAACCCCATGGACTGTAGCCTACCAGGCTCCTCCATGCATGGGATTTTCCAGGCAAGAGTACTGGAGTGGGGTGCCATTGCCTTCTCTGGTAATGAAGCTACCGCCAGCCAACTGGTGGACATTATGTTACATCTAGTTGCTAAGGAAAGTGGAATTATTATACCAAACCACATTCAAGTTAGAGCGTGGCTTTGTTTTTAATAATTTAATGAATTACTTTAGTCTTTTAGTTTCCTGTGATCTTTTTTTTTTGGTTAAGTGACCTGTGATCTTAATTCTGAGCTACTGTCTTCTCTGTAAGAATGTCCTGGGACAGAATATTTTCATCTTTGAAATCACTACAAAAACAGATAATACCCAAGAAATCATGTTCAACTGATTCCCACTGTCAATGATAGGTTAAAAACAGTTATCTTCAACCCTCTAATTTTACCATTTACATTTCACTTGTCAGCATCTGTCAGTGGATATTTTCTTCTCAAGCCAGAGGGGTAAAAAACAAAATTCTTTTTAAGAATAAATTGCCCCGGTATTCAGTATCATCACCACCATAATGTTTGGTTTCTATTTGTCACTTGAAGAAGGTAACTCTCTAGTATTTTCATCCTACTATTTAGCTGAAATATTGGCATCTCTGCACTGTGTAGATGATGCAATTCCCAAAAATATGCAGGTGAAAGAGTATTTTTGTTTTATTTCATCGGATGAATGCTTTGGGCTATGGATTTTGAGGATATTAACACAAAACCATTTGCTAAACCACCCCATGTTTTGTTTAAATATGCTTTAAATGTTATATTCTGTGGAAGCTCAAGATCTCTTGAGGGAAGGCAACAATCAAAGCAGTCTAATTCTATACCATTTGATCAAGGGATTAATTACTTGCATTTAAAATTCTCGATAACTGAATGGCAAGGAAAACTTGCAGCTATTTAGAAATCAGCAGGCAGGGAAGCTACAGATGGGGAATTTGCAGAGTGTCAAGAGGTTTCAGGAGTAGAAACAGCTACAATGCCTTTTTAATAGTGGAGCTGAATAATACCAGAAGAGTCTCATTCTATGCAATGTGAGGTATAATTCCAAAATTCTGAAATATAATCCATGCTTTGAACATTTGTACAGAACCACTAGTAGGACATTAAATGAATGGCACATTATAACTAACAACATGAATTATAATAATAATTTCTAATGCTTATTTAGTACTGACAATTTTTAGGTGCTATTGCAAGCTTGAGCACGCTCTCTCCCCTCTCTCTTCCTCTCCTCTCTCCCTCCCTCTCCCCCTCTTCTCCTCGACCTCTGTATATACTTACTTCATTTCCATAACACCCTTATAAAGCAATACTAGTATTACATCTGTTTCTTTTCTTTTTCAATTTGAAGTATAACATACATAAAGAAAAATTAGTTTATGGGACCTCCCTGGCAGTCTGATGGTTAAGGCTTCGCCTTCCAATGCAGATGGTGAGTGTTTGATCCTTGGTGGGGGTGCTAAGATCCCACATGCCTTGTGGCCAAAAAACCAAAACATAAAACAGAAGCAACATTGTAACAAATTCAATGAAGACGTTTTAAAAGGTAACATCCAAAAAAAAAAAAAAAAACCTTTAAATAAAAGCAAAATGAGTTTAGACAGACGTGTGCAAGATACAGAAGAGTCGATCATCCCAAAACTTTCCCTGATGCCCTCTTTGAAAAAGTCATCTTTTCCTGAACCATCTCCAGAGTCAGCCACTCTTCTGACTTCTATCACCATTCTTTAGTTAACCCTGTTCTAGAACTACTTACAAATGGAGTGATATGATATGTGTTCTTTTGTGTTTGGCTTCTTTTGCTCAGAATAATGGTTTTGAGATTCATCCATTTAGTAACATACATAAATAGTGAATTGTCATGTGAATATACCACAGTTTGTTTTCCCATTTTCTTATTGATAGACAGTTGTGATGTTTCCAGTTTTGAGTTACTGTGAACAAAACTGCTGTCAATAATCTTGTACAGATCTTTTCATGAACATATGATTTCAGTTCTCTTGCAATGAAATTGGAATTTTGGGGCCATAGGTTAGGTGTTTGTTTTATTTTATAGGAACTACCAAATATTTTCCCAAAGTGATTGTATCATTTAACATTCCCACCAATATTGTATTTTGCAGTTGTTGTGTAGCCTCATTAATATTTGGTTTTGTTACCCTTTAAAATGTAACCATGCTTATAGGTATGCAGTGATACCACATTTTGCTTTCAATTTTTATTTCCCTGATAAATAATGATATGGAACATATTTTCATTTTCTTACTAGTCATTTGTATTCTTCCATTGTGAAGTGCCTGTTCTTTGTCTGTTTATAATTGAGGCTGTTTGTATTATTATTATTGAATGGTGGGAATTACTTCATATCGTCAATACAAGCCCTTGGCCAGTGATATGTGTGTCAATAATTTCTTCCTGTGCATGTTTAGCTATGAACTATGTTAATGAAGGGTTTTAATGAGTAAAAGTTTTGTGTTTTGAGGAGACCTAACTTGTCTTTTATCTTTCAGGGTGAATGCTTGTGGTATTCTGTATAAGACTTTCCTTACACCAAGGTAAGGAAAATATTCCCCTATGTTTTATTCTAGAAACTTTATAGATTTAACTTTTATGTTTTGGTTTATGATTCATCTTGACTTATTTTTTTCAAGTATGTTGCAAGGCAGGTGTCAAAGTTTATCTAATTTTTTATATAGAGATTCAGTGATTCAATTGTCATTTAGCAAAAAAAAAAAAAAAAACAACAACAACAACCCTTTCCTTGCCTCCATTGCTTTCATGTCTAAAACTAACAATGAAAACAATTTATCTGTGGTATGGGTTCTATTACAAGATTTCCTATTCTGTTCCATTGATCTATCCATCTATCCATGTTGATGGTTTTCTTTTAGGACTTTAACAATGTAGTTGCAATGTCTTCTGGCTTGCATTATTTCTGATGAAAAGTACAGATTATTCTCATTGTTCATATATATATGTATACAATCTTCACAATCTCTTTTTCTAGTTTTTTAAAAAAGATTTTCCACTTTTATCTTTGAATTTTACCAATTTGACTATAATGAGCCTAGATATGGTTTTCCTTGTATTTAACCTTAAATTCTTGGGATTTGTTAAGTGTCTTTGCTATGGGTTGATAATTTTTTTTTTTATCAAATTTGGGGAACTTTAATCATTTTTTTTTCAAAGTTTTTTCAGGAAAAATTTCATTTCAGATGTTATATTTTTTCTTTCAAAAATGTCTATTTGTTTTTTTTTACAGTTTTCATTTCTCTGTTGAGATTCCCTGTATAAATATTATGACCATTTTCTTTTAAATCCTCAGACATACTTGAACAGCAGTTTTAAAGTGCTCGTATACTAATTTCAACACGTCTCACCTCTGGATCTCTATTAATTATTTTTTATCCTGGTTATAAATTACATGTCCTTGATTTTTCTATGTGCCAAACATTTTGAATGACACAGTTTGGGGAGCTTCAATTTGTCTTACTTTACACATTGTCGAGATTTATTCTGTCATGCAGTTAATACATGGATGCAACAACGTGATGCTTTTGAAACTTTTTGTTTTAGTCTTTGTAAGAGCATCTAGACTATCCCTTACTATAAGACTAGATAAGCCCTACTCCTAAGTGGTTTTTCTGTGATATCAATGGAATTTCCAAGGTTTTCAGTGAAGTGTCTACACTAACTCCAATCCCAGTGTCTCCCAGAACAGGGTAATATCATATTTGGCACACATAAAATCATATTTGGCTCACAGTTCCCTAATAACTGCTTTTTTCTAGGTCTTGCTCTAATCTTATACATCTAAATATTCAGTAAAATATTCAAGGAGATCCATATGCATATTTACGTATCTTATTGTGTGCATAACCCCTTCTTATCTTCTTCCTTACAAATTTCACTCACCTCAGCACTCTCAAATCCTCTCCTTGTTTCTTTGGCACAGCTAAATGTGTCGGTCTCTGTTGAATTCCTCTTATGAGAACCACAGTTTGGAAACTTTCTACCCCAAACAGAGAGCTATGTTTTCCTCCACTCAAGGACCACAACTTCTCTTGTCTATTGTCCAGTACCCCTAAACAGATGCTTCATACATGTTTCCAGTATTATAGTTGTTTATTGCAAAAGAATTTGCCTAATAATATTTTAGATCATATTGGAAATCAAAAGTCTTTTTACTTCATCTTTTAAAATTGAATAAGCTGAGACAAAAAGAAGTTAAATAATTTTTAAAATCTCCCACAGGTTAGGAGAACTGGGTCTGATTCATTCTGGCTCCAGAGTGCGGTCTAATAGAGAGCGTGGCAATAATATTTGGGGATTTTTCTTTTTTTTTTTTTTTCATGACCGCAGTTTCCTGAAGTTAAAAATGAAAAAAGAAATAGTATAATGTGGTAGGACATGAATAGGTATATTGAATGCCTGGTGACTAAGAAATAGATCATGATGTTACATAACCATGGTGACAGCAAGTAATAATTTTAGTCTTTTCCCTAGCCAAAAAATAAAAAAGCTACAGTACAGAGTTTCTTTTCTTTCCTGACCTTTGGATTGTTCAGTCTATGTATCCTACCATGCATATTGAATGTCAGAGTTACTCCCATGAAAAACCAGACATGCTGGAAGTAACTGCATCAACTCAATCATTTGTATCCTTAATGTCATTTGTCTAGCTTACTGGTCCAGAAATAAACCACAGTGAAAGCAACTTCAGACAACCTAATGTTGTCAGTCTTTTATCCTGGACCAGTCCTTTATGGTTTTGTTTAATACATTTAGCCTCTAACTTGTATTATCAATCTTTTGTAATCAATTTCTCCATAAACTTCAAATTAATTAGAATTCTAGAACTTAAGCAACCTCAGAGATACTTTCCACAATGCTACCAGGCTCATAAACTTTTCTAGTTGCACTGCTGACAAGAACATTCATGTTCTTCTTAATGAAATACCACAGATAAAACAACACAAACTTTCCCTGCAATGGCAAATTAAGATTTTTGCTTCAGCATTATGTTTTTAGATTCTGTGAACTCAGATTTTTATTGCTAAGTTAAAAGTCCTTTCCTTGATTTACTAGTTATAGATCAATATGTATTTGAAGGAAATATTATGTGTCCCAGAAATTACCATCAGAAAGCAGAAAAATACTTCCAGTTAGTCATCAAGATAGCCCAAGACAACATGCATTATATCAGTTTTTCCTTGTGCATGCATGCTAAGTCACTTCAGTCATGGCCAACTCTTTGTGACCCTATGGACTATAGCCCACCAGGCTCCTCTGTCCATGGCATTCTCTAGGTGAGAACACTGGAGTGGGTTGCCATACCCCCCACCAGGGGATCTTCCCAACCCAGGGATCAAACCTTCATCTTCTGTGTCTCTTGCATCGGCAGATGGGTTCTTTACCGCTAGTGCCGTCCTTCCTCAAGGACTGCTCCCTCACCCCTAAACCCCACCCCCCTCTCCTGGCCTTGCTGTGCTCAGTCATGTCCAACCCTTTGCAACGACATGGATTGTGGCCTGCCAGACTCCTCTGTCCATGGAATCTCCCAAGCAAGAGTACTGGAGTGGGTTGCCATGTCCTTTTCCAGGGGATCTTCCTGATCCAGGGATTGCACTGAACTCTCCTGCGGCTCCTGAATTTCTGGCAGATTCTTTACCCACTGAGCCACCTGGGAAGCAGTCTTTCCTCAAGGGAAATCAAACAACCTTGGTATAACCCCAGCTATGAACAGATATTATTCCTACCTTTATGGAAGCAACTGTAGAAAGATAATGATTATAAACTCACAAAGGACAAAATTTTGTTACTTTCAACAATATTTGTGAAATGTCTTTTGGAGATATGAGATTTTGCTCACTGTATTCATTTACTCTTATGAAAGGAGGCAGTATGCAATGCTTTGAAGCTAAATAGTGAGAAACCTTGGTCAAGGGCACAAACCTAACTGGACTCATCTTTCAGGTAAAGGAACGAAAGTGTTAGGTATGATTAAATATAAGAGACATGTAGCGGTGTCTGCCTCCCCATTGCCTTCTTCTCTGAGAGCGACTCAGTACTAGTTGCAGACCACCGCAGCTGAGTCTGTACCCTGTGACCTCAACACCACAGCTCATTGAACTGGGAGTGTGATTTAAGTATCAGACTTTAAGTATCCAATCCTCTAACCAGTTAGTAATCAACCACATTCTCTATACTTATTTTTCACTAAGAAGTGGTATGGGAAAATGCAGCATTATGTGCAAACTCAATAGACATAGAGGCTGGCCTGAGGCAGTCATTTTTAGCTCTATGCTTGCTGACAATTAAGCAGAGAAAGGAGATTTGTAGTAGTGAGAAGCAAAAAGGAATGAGTAAGCGCTTAGACACAAGCAGAAGCAAAAGACCAAACTCTGTAACAGGCAGATGAAAAAGCCATGATTTCTTTCCAATTCCTGGTTTTACAAGCCTACAAGTATTTCGGTTTTTAGACCCTTGAGGTTGCCTGTACAATCCATAAAATTAATCTCTCTTCAGTGAAACTCACTTGAATAGCTTCCTTGCAGTGAATATTCCCTGACTACAATGCTCAACCATATAGATCTGATTGTCTTTTTAAAAAAACTCAGAACAAAATGGCTTATATTTTAAAAACTTCTTTGGAAATAATTATCCTCAAAAGCAAAGAGGTGGCCCATCCACCTATCTTAACAAGCTCTGTGGTCCCTTCCAAAATAAATGAGGCAATATAATTAACCACGTATAAGAAATAAACCGCTATTTGTCATTACTCTGCCAATTAAGAAACCGAGGCCAAGAGACTGACAATACAAGCACCTATTGGTGCTTGAGAATCAGCACAATAAAATCAGACCTGATAAAGTAAAATCTGCTATTTGGTTTTTAGGAACTGCACATTTTAGGGATCACATATTAACTTTTCATTCTGTCAGGCCAAGAGCTGTATTAAAATAGCAATAGTTCAGTTCTTTTCTCTTCTATTCCTGTTGTGACATGTATATAATCTTCACAAACAGCTTTCTATGTTTACTCAAGTGACCTCATTAGGTTTAGATATTGTCAAGTGTTGATGCACCAAAACAGAGTTCTAAATAACTTATTTCCTTTACTTTATTGCATTTTCAAGCATTAGGAACAATCAGTGTAATTGCCTATTTGCATGAACAAGACGTCTTCTGATAGTATCACTTCAACTGGTTCTAAATCTAATAATACCTATTGTTTGCCCAGCATTTTAAAGTTCTCCAAGCACTATCCCATGTGATGTCTCCTTTTGTTCTCTGTAGGAAAGGAAGATGGAATTATTCCTACTTTGCAAAAAAGGTGATAAAGGCCAAGAAAGTCCAATGTACTTGTTGTCTCTGGGCTATGTAACAAAGTACCACAACTTCCACGATGTAAACAATATAAATTTATTATTCTATATTTCTGGGGGTCACAAGTCCAACACTGTCCCACCAGAATAAAATCAAGGCATTACCAGAGCTGCATTCTCTTGTAGGGAGTCAAAAAGCAAGCAGCTCTGTTTTAATTTCTAGGGTTGTGCCTACAACTCTCCTACTAGGACTTTTCTAGTGGCCTCCTTTTCGACCACAGATACCTCTAAAACCCTCATGCCTATGACTCCAGTGGCAGGGCTGCTTGTATTACAACACAAATCTGCAACAGTCTTTCCCTGTTTTTGACCCCACTCAAAATTAGCAGACATTCACTTCACCCGTACAATGGTCATAGCAGTATTCTCAAGTGCTACCCTAAACACCACAGAGGATTACCAAACATTTTGCTTCTCTCTTAATGATAGGAGGCACGGGGTACAACATCCTGTCCTTTACTTCTGAGAGGATGTCTTCGGATACTTCAGCTTACATGCCATGCGCTCAGTCTCTTCAGTCATGTCCAGCTCTTTGCAGTCTTTGAGTGTGGTGCTAAATCTCTATAATCTTCCCTGGGATGAATTGGGTTTTATTGGCACTTTGCTTGGTGATTTTTTTTGTTTTTAAATTTTTATCAGAGTACGGTTGCTTTACAATGTTTTGTTAGTGGAATAAATGATAACTTGACTCACTATGTTAGTAAAGGTAGGCTGGGGACAATTTTAGGGCTTCTATTTGGCCTTTCCTGGTATAATAACTTGGATTTAATGGGACAAAGAACACACATTGAGGGTTCCATTATGAATATACAGTTAGGAACCAGAGACACGCCCACCAGGTGTGTCCATGGACCTAACGGACCCTCCTTAAGATAGATGTGGGCTAGAGCTCCATTTATTCTGGGCCCTAAAAGGTCTCTATTCTAACTGGAAGTCAATGATGGCACTTTGAGTTCCCTTTTGTATGTTAATTTGGCCCCTTTATCAAGACCCATCAAAAGGTGCAGTTATTCTCTTTTCTCTGGTTTATTTTCACCCTGTATAAATGGTTGCTAGTGTCATTTGGCAGAGGACTGAGAGAATCAAATGACACATCACTGTACACTCCTGTCATAGTATTGTGAAGTCCTTCCTCATGGGGATGGAGCCTCTTCTTTAGCTGATGAATTCTGGGTGCAGGTGGGTTCAGACACTGAAACTGTCTAAAAAGTCATAACTCTCCATTGCACAGCTGTCCTGAGCCTTCTAATCATCAAGTCTTGATTTCTTCAGCATATATGTGGTCTCAAACAGAATCTAGCTTTGGCCTGATCCATGTACCTCTGAAGGCTCTAGACCATTGTGACCCACTAGGAATATAATATTGGCCACATGTGCAAAATGAAACAGGTGAAACTATCTTTAATATATTTTATTTAACTCAAAATATATGCAGGGGAGATAGGTCTGGAACTTCTTAGATGTCTCAGAGAGAAGTGGCTCTCACTAGTCAAAGGCAATTCTCTGAAGAAGGCAACAGCCATAAGCCGTTATCTACAGTGTGCGTGCATGCATGTATACGTGCTATGTCACTTCAGTTTTGTCTGACTCTGTGCAACCCCCTGGACTGTAGCCTGCCAGTCTGCTCTGTCCATGGATTCTCTAGGCAAGAAGACTGGAGTGGGTTGCCATGCCCTTCTCCAGGGTATCGTCCCAACCAGGGATGGAACCTGCATCTCTTACCTATCCTGCATTAGTGGGCGGGTTGTTTACCTCTAGATTATCCACAGCATTTGCAGCTATTACAGAACAAGCTCATTGGCTGGAAAAAGGAATCTGGATGGAAGCCCCAAGGTATACACTACACTAAGTTAACTAAAATCCTTTCTATTACTTGTATCCAAAATCTTAACTTGCAACAGAATACCTGAAGTGTGACCCTTTATCTCATGCCCTTATTTTTAAGAAGTCTTCTTAATGTGAGCTACTCCACAAAACTTCAAGTGCTGGGCAGTTTAAAATGAAAAAGGGAACAGGGCAAACCTAATATATCCAACTGGGAAAGTCTGCCAAGTAAAAACTGAGCCTGTAGTTAAAGCAGGGCCTTTCAGAACTTGCTCCCAGCATCACCTGGGAATTCATCAGAAATGCAAATTCAGAAGCTCTTGGGCGGTGGTTAGGGGTGGGGGCAAGAATCCCACCCCAACCCTGGGATAAGCAGCCCTGCCAGTGATCCTGATGTACACTCTAGACTGAGAACCATGGAGTTAAATGCATGCTTCCTTTAGGAAGGCAACCTCAGCCCTAGCACAGCAAAGAGAGACATTAAATACCCATGTTCCTGACCCCATTAAGGAAAGCAGACCAGCTGCCTAGATGAACAACCCTAATGCTCTGTTCATGTTCCATGAGAGATCTGGGAAGACAGAAAGGCCTTCATACTTGATGCATTCATAATTAAAATAGTACAATGTACTGCTTCTGTATGGTAGAGTGCTCTGTTTTCAGAATTTATAGCACAGGAATTCTGAATTTTCACCTCATGGATTTCTGTGGGAAAGTGCAGCCCAGTATGACACCTACTGGTGTAACAGACCTAACACAATGTGACAGAGATACAGAGATGACAGCCAAGTAGCCAGGCCTAAACCCTCTGCCAGGATGCCCTAGATTTGCTAAAATTCAGAGCCAGCAAAATCTGGGGAGTTCACAAAGCCCTGAATAGTTTTCTCTCCAGGGAGGCAAGCCTCCCAGTCAAGTTACAGAGAACAGACTAGTGGTCAGGAGATAAAATAAGTTCAGTTAGAGGCCAGACACTGAAAAGTCATCACAATAAAGCCAAGGGACAAAATACATTGAAGATTGTCCTTAACTTCAAATAAAGAACTTTTTTATTTAGTTGGTAGTTTTAGTCATTTAAAGATTAATCATCAGACCTTACTTATAAAAATGAGACAGAATCATGATAGTGTTTCAGTACCACATTTAATTAGTATAATGCAAATTCCTGTCCTCACAGTTACCATCCATGTTATTTTGTTTCAATTCTAACCAATCGTGAAACTCTGCAAAAGTTGTTGCAAATATTTGTAAACATTTCTACTCTAAATATTTACTAAAGTATTAATTAAGCACCGATATTAAAATACACTTCTCCATGTATGATAGGTCTGTTATCCATCATGATAAGCCTTTCAGTACAGTGGTTCACTGAGCGTTGATACATAGAGATTGTCCCATACACTGTGGCTTGTTAAACAATTTTAGTGTATTACCCTACTAAAACATGTAACATTTAAAAGCTGTACTGAATAAGGCGGATGTGTATGTATGTGTATATGTGTGTGGGGGAGCATTTCAGGTACCAGCTGTATTACTAGATTATGATCATGGCCATTTCCTGTGATTGTACTGCGTATGATAGATTGGAATCCTTTTACCTCTTTTTACCAGTTGCATGGCTCTGAGCAAGCTCTCTAACTTCTTTATGCCTCAGTTTTCTGCTCCATGAAATAGTGATAATAATCATATCCACACGTATATAATAAAAGAGTTTGAACCGTATCTCAGATAGGATAAGCACTCTCTGTCCATGGAATTCTCCAGGCAAGAATACTGGAGCGAGTAGCTGTCCCCTTCTTCAGGAGATCTTTCTGACCCAGGAATTGAACTAGTCTCCCACACTGCAGGCAGATACTTTACTGTCTGAGCCACCAGGAAAGCGCCATATGAATGTTAGATAATATTATTAATAAAATTCTAGAACATACAGTTCACTCTATATTTTCTCTATAGAGATGTATAGGCAAATCTGAAACTAATTATTTTATAGTCTCTTAAGATATTATTTTGGATAAGATGGAAAAATAACACTAGATGACATTTCAATTAAGTGAAATCACTAAAAATCTAAATCATAAGCATTTTTGGTTAGTGAACTGATATTAGTGATCTGGGAAATCTCTAGTGAAATTTTCAGAATTCTCCATCCACGCCGTTGGCGTGTCCAATATATTATCGATGACCTGGATAAAATGGAAGAGTATACTTATCAAATTTGCAAGTAAAATCAAAAGAGTCTATAATACAGTGTCTATAACAGAATCAATAATAACAATAATAGTAGCAGTTACTCATATTGAATATACTATGATGGGCAATTTACATGTATTATCTGTAACCCATAAGACAATCCTGAATTAGGGATTATAGTTCCCATAGCAGGACATTTGTGATTACCTACCTTTCCCTTCTTAATAAAAAGTCCCTAAGGGAAACTACCTGCCCTATATGGGCCCCAGCCTCAACTTCTATCCCAGGACTAAGGTTTTTCCTCAACCAACGTCAGTGTCTTCTGGGAATTTGTTAGAAAAGGAAATTGTGTGACCTTACATCAGACCTGGGCTTCCCTGGATTCTCCACTTGCCAATGCAAGAGACATGGGTTTGATCCCTGGGTTGAGAAGATCCCCTGGATAAGGAAATGGCAACCCACTCCAGTATTCTTGCCTGGGAAATCCCATGGACAGAGGAGCATGGCAGGCTACAGTCCATGGCATCACAAAGAGACAAAACTTAGTGACTAAACAACAGCATCAGTCCTACTGAATCAGAAACTGTAGGGATGGAATCAATAAATCTGTGTTTTAACAAGTCCTACAAGTGATTCTGACACATAGCTAGTTTGAGAGCATTGGTATTAAGCAATCTGATCATCCCTTGTCAGGGACTGACTTAAATAAGGTCATGATAGACTCCTGGAAATGAAATGTGAGAGGAAATCTGAGGGCCTTCTAGAAAATGTTTACTTCTTTCTTTGAAAGAACCTTTTGAGAAGGAGTCCCTCTTTTGCTGGTGGACATTTTCATGTCTCTCTGTGATGCCTGGAGCAGTGGCAGCCATCCTGAAGCCATGAAGATTGGAATTAGCCAAAGGAGAACACACTGAATATAGCAAGATGGAAGGATAGAAGGAGCATGGATCTTAATGACATCACTTAGCCACCAAATTTACCAAAACTAAAATTGCATTACCTTCAGATTTATTTTAATATAGCCTCATTAATTAGCCATTTTGATTGGGAGTTTCTAATACCTATAATAAAAAGTGTCCTAAGCAATACCACAGTTTTGCAGTAAAGAACACCGAAGCTCTGAGAGAATGAGTTACTTTCTCAAGCTCAAAATTCAAAACTCTTTCATGGTGACCTGGAGGGATGGGATGGGAGGGAGGGAATATAGACACAGTCAAGGCTGATTCACTTTGTTGTATGGCAGAGATGATTACAACATTGTAAAAATTATAAATAAGGACATTGGGAATAAAAAGATTCTACTAGGATCCTCAGTTTGAAGTCCCCTATTGGAAAAACATTCAAAACTCTTTCCATAGACCAGACAAGTGGATATATGTCTGTGTAGCTTAGGAAAGGACTAGAAGTAAAGGTAGAGAGGTAAGAGGTGAGGCACAGCCTACAGTAAGTTCAATTTTAAAAGCCCTAAGAAATTCAGATGTTGCGTAAACCAGTAGGATGGCAAAGTACAAAAAGGGAGGAAAGAGGTTTAAAGCAATGTAGGGTTCAGTGAGTGAAAATTGACCAGGGGAGAATAAACAAGGAAGGAAAAGGTTATACTACATTCCACACTAGTACATGTTAATCTCATCTAAAGTACTATGCTCAGTTCTAGGTACCTCAATTGTTTTCATTGAAACAGTTGAGAACAAATAGATCATAATATGACTAGGAGATGAAAAGGTCTGAGAATCAAGCTGTAGATTTTTAGCTAAGAAAAGGTAAGACTTACAGAACTGTAACTGTATTATTTAAGTCTCTTTGGGAACAACTAAAGGGAAACTCAACTCAAACTGACTTACATACAATCTTTTGGTTCATGTGTCTAAAAGTTCAGGAAGTAGCACAGCATAAGGTATGGGCTAAGTCCATGTGCTCTGACAATATATGTGGTAGGGCTTTGTTTTATTCTCAAGGCACTGTTTTCTTGGGTTACCTTCATCCTCAGACAGGCTCTCTCCCCATGTCCCAACCTCATATTCCAGTATTTTAGCAATTCTGTAGGATGGAGAGCTTCTCTTCTCCAGTATTTTTCACAGCAGTCCCAGTATCAGTTCAGTTCAGTCGCTCAGTCATGTCCAACTCTTTGCGACGCCCTGAATCGCAGCACGCCGGGCCTCCCTGTCCATCACCAACTCCCAGAGTTCACCCAAACTTATGTGCATTGAGTCGGTGATGCCCATCTCATCCTCTGTCGTCCCCTTCTCCTCCTGCCCCCAATCCCTCCCAGCATCAGGGTCTTTTCCAGTGAGTCAACTCTTCGCATGAAGTCCCAGTATAGCATCCTAAAAAACCCGTTTGGATGACCAGCCTGAAAGTGAAAGTCTCTCAGTTGTGTCCCACTCTTTGCAACCCTATGGACTATATAGTCCATGGAATTCTCCAGGTCAGAATACTGGAGTGGGTAGCCTTTCCCTTCTCCAGGGGATCTTCCCAACCCAGGGATTGAACCTAGTTCTCCTGCATTGCAGGCAGATTCTCTACCAATGGAGCCATCAGGAACTGGGACTAGTTGACTAGCCTAGGACTGAAATAATCACTGTGGCAAGGGAAATTGAATATGCTAAATGAGAAGCTCTCCATTATGTACACGTCCTAAAGGGTAGGGATAAGAAAGCTTTCATTCCTTGGTAAACCCCATCAGTGGAAAATAGGATGGAGATAAATTTCCCATTGGAAAATTGATTATTCTGAGAAGAAAGGAAAATGGATCCTGGGAAGGCTAAAATAGAGACCACTTCAATAACACCTGTCTTCAAATATTTGAATGTCTGATAAATAAATAGATTCAGCTTATTTTATCAAG
Source organism: Moschus berezovskii (assembly GCF_049115385.1). NCBI lineage: Eukaryota > Metazoa > Chordata > Mammalia > Artiodactyla > Moschidae > Moschus > Moschus berezovskii. The sequence goes on from NC_142477.1 coordinate 62,281,413, forward strand.
TTTCACTTGCTATAATAAGAACTAATGCATAGAAGTTACTGGGAAGCACATTTCTAATCTACACAGGAAAGAATGTTATCTTTACATCTCTCAACAGTGAATAGGTTGCACCAGAAAGCAAGGATGTCTATCATGAGAAGTTTGCAGGCCAAGGCCAGATGACCCTCTTAGAATGATATAAGTTTAGTTCAGTTCACTTCAATTTAGTCACTCAGTCATGTCCAACTCTTTGTGACTCCATAGACTGCAGCATGCCAGGCTTCCCTGTACTTCACCAAATCCCGGAGCTTGCTCAAACTCATGTCCGTTGAATTGGTGATACCGTCCAATTATCTCATCCTCTGTCATCCTCTTCTCCTCCTGCCTTCAATCTTTCCTAGCATCAGGGTCTTTTCTAAGGAGTTGTCTCTTCCCATCAGGTCACCAAAGAATTGCAGCGTCAGCTTCAGCATCAGTCCTTCCAATGAATATTCAGGACTGGTTTCATTTAGGGTTGACTGGTTTTATTTCCTTGCAGTCCAAAGGACTCTCAAGAGTCTTCTCTAACACCACACTTCAAAAGCATCAATTCTTCAGTGCTCAAATTTCTTTATGTTTCAACTCTCACATTCATACATGACTACTGGAAAAACCATAGCTTTGACTAGATAGACCTTTGTCAGCAAAGTAACGCCTCTGCTTTTTAATCCACTGTCTAGGTTGGGCATAGCTTTTCTTCCAAGGAGCAAGCATGTTTTAATTTCATGGCTGCAGTCACCATCTGCAGTGATTTTGGAGTCCAAAAAAATAAGTCTGTCACTGTTTCCATTGTTTCCCCATCTATTTGCCATGAAGTGATGGGACCAGATGCCATGATCTTCATTTTTTGAATGTTGTTTTACATTAGATTTTTCATTCTCCTCTTTCACTTTTGTCAAGAGGCTCTTTAGTTCCTCTTCACTTTCTGCTCTAAGGGTGGTGTCATGTATTTCCTGAATTGTTAGAAAGGAGGAGTAGATGAAATCTAAGGTCCTTTCCATCTCTAAGTCTATAATATACTCACTCTATAAGCAATCTGGCTAAAGATCAACTATTGCTGTTGTTTTTCCCATAAATGACTCTTCTAAACTGTACTATTATTTCTGGAATGCCTCTGTCTGATAAAAACAGACTGAATGATGAATTTTTGACCGACTCTTCTATTGTTATGCTAACTAAAGAAAGGGGCATAGCAAAACAGACTGGCTGGTGTTTCTAATCTCAAATAGTAATGGCTGCAAATGAGGAGGGGACTCATAGTATGTAATAACAATACTAAAGAGTGTGGTCAGCTCATCACTTAAAGAGTAAAAATCAAGATGGGATATCTAATCACAAAGAATGACAGAAATGCAAACATGCATGCTGATCTAAACATAAGAAAGAAAGACTAAAGAACAATGAATAGATACTGGTGCAAGACGTGGTTTGGGGTCATAAAAGGGACTTGATTTGAATCAGTAACCTAATGATTCATCAGTTCAGTTCAGTTCAGTTCAGTCGCTCAGTCGTGTCTGACTCTTTGCGACCCCATGAATCACAGCACGCCAGGCTGTCCATCACCAACTCCCTGTCCATCACCAACTCCTGGAGTTCACTCAAACTCATGTCCATCAAGTTGGTGATGCCATCCATCCATCTCATTCTCTGTCGTCCCCGTCTCCTCCTGCCCCCAATCCCTCCCAGCATCAGAGTCTTTTCCAGTGAGTCAACTTGTCGCATGATTCATAAATGGTATTTATTTCCAACTAACTGAATTGGAATCAAGATTGCCAGGAGAAATATCAATAATATTATATCAATATCTCAGATATGCAGATAACACCACCCTTATGGCAGAATGTGAAGAGGAACTAAAAAGCCTCTTGATGAAGATAAAAGAGGAGAGTGCAAAAGCTGGCGTAAAACTCAGCATTCAAAAAATTAAGATCATGGCATCCAGTTCCATCACTTCCTGGCAAATATATGGGAAAAAAATGAAAACAGTGACAGACTTTATTTTCTTGGGCTCCAAAATCATTGCAGATGGTGACTTCAGCCATGAAATTAAAAGACTCTCGCTCCTTGGAAGAAAACCTATGACAAAGCTAGGGAGCATATTAAAAAACAGAGATATTACTTTGCTGATATAGGTGCATATACTCAAAGCTGTGGTTTTTCCAGTAGTCATATATGGATGTGAGAGTTGGATCATAAAGAAAGCTGAGCACCAAAGAATTGATGTTTTTGAAGTGTGATGGAGGAGAAGAGTCTTGAGAGTCCTTTGGACTGCAAGGAGATCAATCCAGTCATTCATAAAGGAAATCAATCCTGAATATTCATTGGAAGGACTGATGCTGAAGCTCCAATACTTTGGCCACCTGATGTAAATAGCCAACTCATTAGAAAAGACCCTTATGCTGGGAAAGAGTGAAGGCAGGAGGAGAAGTGGATGACAGAGCACAAGATGGTTGGATGGCATCACCAGCTCAATGGACATGAGTTTGAGCAAGCTCCAGGAGATGGTGAAGGACAGGGAACCCTGGTGTGCTGTAGTCCATGAGGTCACAAAGAGTCAGACATGATTGAGTGACTGAACAACAGCAGCAACTGAATATTTTAGTGAATTAAATGTAACATCAGGAATGATTTGAAACACAGGTGTGATGCTACTTGAACAGAGGTTGAGTCCCTCCCACGTGTACAGTCTTGGGATTGAGCAGTGGGGAGGGTAATCAGTCTGCCTAAGTCATACAAACATATTGACCAAGACAAAATACAGTGAGCTCTAATAAGTTGCCTAAATGGCTCAGAAGTTATCTGAATGAGAGAAAAGATTAATTTTTAATTTAGTGAAAACTGAAATTAAACTCATTTCAGCATAATTGTTCATAAACTCTCCTTTGAATAAACCTTTTTCCACACACTTAACTGTTTTCTGAACACAAAATAATTGGACTAGATTTGAAACTCTCTCATGACTGAGTAGATGGATCTCTGAACTTTCTAAAACTGTATATGAAATTGATGTCTGTTCACTTTGTTCACAGATATTCCATAGCTCCTATCAAATTTTTAAAGGAACTGTCACCCATCACAAACTCTAATTGAATCCCTCTGACACAAAACTAGCTTCAGAAATGTATACGCTGAATTTTTTGAGAACTCCAATATTTCTGTAACACATATAAGAAAAGGGAAAAGTAATTAAAGCAAATTGCTACAATGAGCGAAGGAGTAGTGCACGGATTATAACAAGAAGTTTTCACACAGTTCCAGCTGGCATAGACAAATTAGAGCAGCCTTCCCTCTTAGACTTAGCAGACAGAGAAGACTTGATTTGCTACTGGACCAACACTCACTGTTAGGGGACACTCCAAGTGTCTTGAAGTTTGAAAACATATTTCTGAACTAACTCAAAAAGGCATAGAACTAAGTAAATATATTTTCATTACACAAATTACTAAAAATAACATAGGATATACCTCTGAGTTAGCATTTTTCTGCAGATTTATTCAGCCTACAGGATTTCAGAAGAGTAGATAGATGCATTGTAATTAGAGGTAGGATTACATACAATACTGGAAATAAGAAACCATTAATAAATTATAGATTCTGAAATTTTAGTCTTCTTGCTAAGCTCTCTGAAGCTGCAGCTATCTTTTTTAAAAATTACATCGATGCTTCTGTTTAGGAAAATGGCTGGGAATGAAAATAAATCTTTGTATCACTAAGCAAGATATTAAAAAATCACAGAAAAAAATGGTTGTTCCTGATGCATACAGCTACTAAGCACATGTAATTTTAAAATAAGATATTCATTTCTGCATGGCTCAGCAACACAAATGCCCTTTCAAAAGAGTAACCTGTGAACAGAGATTTCTGGTATGTCATGTGACTGCCTTCACCAAAATATTTTCCAGTGAGTTATAAAATGTAAATTGCCCTTATGCCTTCAGCCATGAATGAACTGAATCTCATTCTAGATGTGTGGCTATTGCTGAAATCCTAAGCTCTATTACTCCATTAGTTCTATTGCTCCAAAAGTTGTTTTCTTTTTCTCTGTGGCCATTTTTGGTCTCCTCTTGCTCCCTAAGCCATAAAGTCCTGCCGTTCTACAGCTGTCTGGAGCCTCTTGCTTCCCCACAATACACCAGTCAATGACTGCCATTACTACTTTCAGTCCCAAAGCAGGTGCACATTTCATGCTTTTTCTCACTTTCCATTCTAAGACCATTATACTTCTTCCCAGGTCACTATATTTCTGTCTCCACTCCAGATGCCCTCTGGAGTGACTCCATCACTGTTTAACATTGCATTCTCTGGATGAATAGTTCCAACTACTTTCATTTTTACTATTTTTTCTTTCTACTTCTAGGACTTCCTTGATAGTTCAGTTAGTAAAGAATCTGCCTGCAATGCCAGAGACCCTGGTTCTTTTCCTAGGTCGGAAAGATCTGCTGGAGAAGGCACAGGCTACCCACTCCAGTATTCTTGGGCCTCCCTTGTGGCTTAGCTGGTATAGAATCCACCTGAAATATAGGAGACCTGGGTTCGATCCCTGGGTTGGGAAGATCTTCCAGAGAAGGGAAGGGCTACCCACTCTAATATCCTGGCCTGGAGAATTCCGTGGACTTTATAGTCTATGGGGTCACAAAGAGTCAGACATGACTGAGCAACTTTCACTTCACTTTCTACTTTTACCAAAATATCCATCCTAAAAAGCTAATCATTAACATTTGCTCTGCCTGATCAGTAAAACCATTATGGTAAGGTGTGTTTTCAGGCTTCAGTGGTAGCTCAGCTGGTAAAGAACCCACCTGCAATGCAGGAGACCCTGATTCAATTCCTGAGTCAGGAAGATACCCTGGAGAAGGGATAGGCTACCCACTCCAGTATTCTCAGGATTCCCTGGAGACTCAGATGGTGAAGGATCCATGGGAGGCCTGGATCCGATCCCTGGGTTGGGAGGATCCCCTGAAGGAAGGCATGGCAACCCACTCCAGTATTCTTGCCTGGAGAATCCCCATGGACAGAGGAGCCTGGTGGGCTACAGTCCATAAGGTCGCAAAGAGTTGGACACAACTGAGCGACTAAGCACACAGCACACACACAGTGTGTTTTCATGTCCTTCAATCTATACCATTGCTGATATACTTGGTTTCTAAATGAAACACTAAAATATTTAGAATCATCCAAGGCCATTGGCCTTTTTACAATATTATTAGTCCCAACAATTATTTTTCATCTTGTATCTAATTAGTCCTTTTGTTTTGTTCTTAAATTTAAAGCTTGGTTTGTCCTTGGGGAATATTTATTAAGTTAACCTTTTCATTTAGCTACAAAAATTTTTTGGAGGAAGGAGGAAAAGAAAACAATGCCTTTTTTTACCTTGTATTTGCATCTCTTTTTTTTTTCTTCCTTTTTCTATTCCCATTCAATATAGCAGTTGTTAATTTGAGTACCAGGATAGTGAAAATATCAGTATGGGAGTATCATATAACTTTTTGAAATAATTTTCTATACTTTGCCATAGACCATTTTCAGTGGTGATTCTAAGACTGCTGTATTATTTGAACAAGATGAATTTTGGTTAGATGTAATATTTGTTCACAGACTTCTGATATGAACTGGACTCTATCTGCTCAGATAATGTTTCATGCTGCTGCTGCTGCTGCTGAGTCACTTCAGTCGTGTCCAACTCTGTGTGACCCCATAGACAGTAGCCCACCAGGATCCCCCGTCCCTGGGATTCTCCAGGCAAGAACACTGGAGTGGGTTGCCATTTCCTTCTCCAATGCATGAGAGTGAAAAGTGAAAGTGAAGTCGCTCAATCGTGTCCGACTCTTAGCAACCCCATAGACGGCAGCCTACCAGGTTCCTCCGCCCATGGGATTTTCCAGGCAAGAGTACTGGAGTGGGTTGCCATTGCCTTCTCCAATGTTTCATACTTCCTCTCAGATTTACAGCTGGAGGGAAGGATGATGTGCACCCCTCTCCCAAGAGCCCTCAGCTTCTTGCTTGCAGGCTTTCCCTTAGTTCACTTCTGCTTTCCTGAAGCAGCTTCACTGCCTATCCTCACTGCCCCAGCTTGGGTTACTCTGAACATCAACCTCAAACTGAGCCTCTCCTGCCTCACCTGTCACCCAAAGTATTTCACTTAGTAATACACTGCCCAGGGGCTATGCACCCCTACCAGTATTTAACCACTTCCCCTTCCCATGAATTGGCCAGTCATTTTTGGCTGGAAATATCCTTGATAAGAATAGTAACTTGGTAGAAAGAAATAGTATTTGAAGGTTGGGACAAAGTGGCAGGCAATTCAGTGTCTTTGGGATAGGGAGACAGCTGAGTGATTCAGATCCTGGGTCTCTGGGTTCAGGAACATAAGAGCAATGGTTGGAAGTAAGAAGGGTCTTATTACTATTTTTTTCTTGGTGTACTGTAGTTTATTAATCAGAGCCCTGATCGGCCATGAAAAGAACTCCTAATCCTGTACCCCCTCATTGGTCTCAGTTCTTGGAGGTGATGGGAGTTTACTCATTTTCTTGTCTCTTTCTTTTAGTGGAAAGTTAGTAAAAAATGGAGCTGCTAGATAAAACACTGTATTAAATGAGGAGTCTTTCCTTAGGAGCTTATCTTCTCAAAGTGCCTTTGAATTATAATCCTTTTTACTCAGGCACAAATAATTTTTTCTGAATTGGGTGTTATTCACAAACCTGATTACTATGCATAGCAGATCATATTTTCCAAAGATGGCCACAAAAATATCTTGCATCTCCCAAGCTCTTTTGCAATGTGACCTTGACATTCCCTCATCAAGAAGGAGGGTTGATTTCTCCACCCCCTTGAATCTGGGTAAGACTTGTCCTTCTTGATGGGTAATAAAATGTAGCAGAATGACACTGTTAAGGTTTAACTTTTCGTGACCTGTCACTTTCCTCTTCTTGTTTGAAAACTTCCTCTTGGAATGTTCACACTGTGAACCTAGCTGCCATTCTATGAGAAACCAAGCTACAAGGAGAAACTACATGTGGTTGTCCCAGAGAGCCAGGGAGCAAGCTAGGATCAACTGTCACCATGAGAGTTAGTCATCTGAAATATCCAGTCCAGTGGAACTTTCAGATCATGATGCCCTTGCAGCCATGTGATTTCAATTTATATGACAGTCCCAAAGTAAGACCCACCCAACTGAGCTCAGTCAATTCACAGAACTATGAGAGAAAATAATTTTATTCTAAGTGGCTAATGTTTGGCGTGATTTCTTAAGCAGTAAGAAGTAACCAGAATACTATATGAAATGGAACCAGATCCTGGGAAGCATTATCTATTACAGTCGGCTTAAACTTATCTACAGTTATTTCAATGGTAATTTTTTGGAAAACATCCAGCAGGTTCAACATAAGTTTAAGATTAAGGGAAATTGAACTAACAATATTAATAATACATGCATGTATGCATGTGTGCTCAATTGTGTCCGACTCTTTGCGACCCTATAGACTGTAGCTCTCTAGGCTCCTCTGTCTATGGGATTTTCCAGGCAAGAATACTGGAGTGGGTTGACATTTCCTCCTCTAAGGGATCTTCTCAATCCAAATAGTGTGTAAAAGTGTATGTGGGCTGCCATAACAAATTCCCACAAACCTGGTGGCTTAAAACAACAGAAATATATCCTCTCATGGTTCTGGAGTTTGTAAGTCTGCAATCAAAGTGTGTCAACAGGAACACGATTCCTCTAAAACTTCTAGGGGAGAACTCTTCCTTGCCTCTTTCAGCTTCTAATGGCTCCTGCCATTCCTTGGCTTCCTTGACTTAGGCTGTGTCACTCCAATCTCTGTGTCTGTCACATTGCCTTCTCCTCTGTGTGTGTGTCTTTTCTGTCTGTCTCTAATCAGATAATACAGGATTATCTCCTCATTTCAAGATTTTAAGTTAAACATATCTGCAAAGACCCTTTTCTCAAATAAGATAGCATTCTTAGTTTCCAAGGATTTGACATGGATATTTTTGGGGAGCCATTTTTTGGTCTGTCGTGATTGGTATGGGAACAGGAGCAGTAGAAATAAGTCCCTATCACCCTAATGTTACAGGGTAGGTAAATAAAGCTGGCAATTCTCAAGCAGGTGAGTCAATTCTTTGCACAGTTTCAAAAACAGATGGCAGTTTATGCTGCAGTATGAGTTCCTTCCGTAAGACTGATGACCAAGTATGGGTTACTCTCTGTATTTGCCTTCTGTCCAGTTATTGTGATCACCAATTACACATATTAGTATGAAAGGAATGTAGGCAAAATAAGTATTTGTAAATGTATTCAGATCAAGCTCAGTTCAGGATAATATGGATACCAACAAGGTTAACTTTGTCTAACAGTGAAGGATGAATTTTTGTTAAACGGCTTTGGAATTTCCCTGGCAACCTGCTTACACTGACCACACAGTAGGTGGTGTTAGCAATTCCCCAACTTTTAATCATCTCCTTAATTACCACAAATATATTGCGTATTTCCTTCACTTGAATTCTGATTTATTATTTCCTCTGCATCATTCCAGCACTGTCCTGGTACTAGAAACAATCTAAGCTTCTTACTTGGTCTACAGTCTCTGAAGGAGAACATTTCATAGGAAAAACTCAGTTGATATTCTCACACTAGGTGGAAGGACTAGGTAAGTGAAAGACCAACTAATCTGCCAATAGTACTGGCAGGTAGTATGATGTCTGCTGGAAAATACACTGAAATACTCAGGTCAGTTAACATTGGCAATTATGTTGCTGTCATGTTATAACTGTTAAATTTAATCACCACTGATTGAAATTGCTCAATATCTGAGTTAAGAATAAAAAGATAATTACCTCCATCTGTGGAGCCATCTATATCATCCATTAAATACTTGCACTGGTCAAAAAAGTTGATTTTATTTTATTTTTTTTAGAATAGTTTCTTGTATTTCTATGCCACCTTTATAGTTCTGGTTTCTCATTTCTTAATTAGTAAATTCAGCGTGCAGGTTCTATCCCAGGTTAATTTATACACTTCCGGAAGGAACGGCCTCTTAAATCCACAGAGTGTTGAGGTGGGGAGCCCCCAACCATGTCAGATTCATTTCACATATGATAATATACATGTTTCAATCCATTCTCCCAAATTATTCCACCCTCGCCCTCTTCCACAGAGTCCGAAAGACTGCTCACACATCCGTGTCTCTGCTGTTGTCTTGTGTACAGGGTTATCATTATCCTCTTGCTATATTCCATATATATGTGTTAATATACTGTATTGGTGTTTTTCTTTCTGGCTTACTTCACTCTGTGTAATAGGCTCCAGTTTCATTCACCTCATTAGAACTAATTCAAATGTATTCTTTTTAATGGCTTAGTAGTACTCCATTGTGTAAATGTACCACAGCTTTCTAATCCATTCATCTGCAGATGGACATCTAGGTTGCTTCCATGTCCTGGCTATAATAAACAGTGCTGTGATGAACATTGGAGTATATGTGTCTCTTTCAATTCTGGTTTCCTTGGTGTGTATGCCCCGGAGTGCGATTGCTGGGTCCTATGTCAGTTCTATTTCCAGTTTTTTAAGGAATCTCCACACTGTTCTCCATAGTGGTTGTACTAGTTTGCATTCCCACCAACAGTGTAGGAGGGTTCCCTTTTCTCCACACCATCTCCAGCATTTACTGCTTGTAGACGTTTGGATAGCAGCCATTCTGACTGGTGTGAAATGGTACCTCATTGTGGTTTTGATTTGCATTTCTCTGATTATGAGGGATGTTGAGCATCTTTTCATGTGTTTGTTAGCCATCTGTATGTCTTCTTTGGAGAAATGTCTGTTTAGTTCTTTGGGCCATTTTTTGATTGGGTCACTTAGTTTTCTGGAATTGAGCTGCAGGAGTTGCTTGTATATTTTTGAGATTAATCCTTTATCAGTTGCTTCATTTGCTATTATTTTCTCCCATTCTGAAGGCTGTCTTTTCACCTTGCGTATAGTTTCCTTTGCTGTGCAGAAGCTTGTAATTTTAATTAGGTCCCATTTGTTTATTTTTGCTTTTATTTCCAATATTCTGGGAGGTGGGTCATGGAGGATCCTGCTGTGATTTATGTCGGAGAGTGTTTTGCCTATGTTTTCCTCTAGGAGTTTTATAGTTTCTGGTCTTACATTTAGATCTTTAATCCATTTTTAGTTTATTTTTGTGTATGGTGTTAGGAAGTATTCTAGTTTCATTCTTTTACAAGTGGTTGACCAGTTTTCCCAGCACCACTTGTTAAAGAGATTGTCTTTTCTCCATTGAATATTCTTGCCTCCCTTGTCAAAGATAAGGTATCCATAGGTGCATGGATTTATCTCTGGGCTTTCTATTTTGTTCCATTGATCTATATTTCTGTCTTTGTGCCAGTACCATAGTGTCTTGATGACTGTGGCTTTGTAGTAGAGCCTGAAGTCCGGCAGGTTGATTCCCCTAGTTCCATTCTTCTTTCTCAAGATTGCTTTGGCTATGCGAGGTTTTTTGTATTTCCATACAAATTGTGAAATTATTTGTTCTAGCTCTGTGAAAAACACCGTTGGTAGCTTGATAGGGATTGCATTGAACTTATAAATTACTTTGGGTAATATATTCATTTTCACAATATTTATTCTTCCAACCCATGAACATGGTATATTTCTCCATCTATTAGTGTCCTCTCTGATTTCTTTCACCAATGTTTTATAGTTTTCTATATATAAGTCTTTTGTTCTTTAGGTAGATATATTCCGAAGTATTTTATTCTTTTCGTTGCAACAGTGAATGGAATTGTTTCCTTAATTTCTCTTTCTATTTTATCATCATTAGTGTATAGGAATGAAAGGGATTTCATTGAAAATTGAAAGCATTTCGCCTAAAGTCAGGAACAAGACAAGGGTGCCCACTCTCACCACTACTATTCAACATAGTTTTGGAAGTTTTGGCCACAGCAATCAGAGCAGAAAAAGACATTAAAGGAATTCAAATTGGAAAAAAAGAAGTAAAACTCTGTTTGCAGATGACATGATCCTCTACACAGAAAACCCTAAAGACTCTACCAGAAAATTACTAGAGCTAATCAATGAATATAGTAAAGTTGCAGGATATAAAATCAACACACAGAAAAGAGTTGATTTTAAAATATAGATAATTCTAATATGTAAACCCTCTTCTCTCTCTCTCTGCCTCTCTCTCTCTCACACACACACACAATGGAAGAGACAGTGGGCTATTACATATACCTCTTTGTATGTCTGTGAGTGACAGACAGATGATCAGAGAGATAGATGTCAATAGACATGATGTCTACTGGAAAATGCACTGAAACATCTGTTCACTTAATATGAAAATCTCCAGGTCCATCCATGTTGCTGCAAAGGGCATAATTTATTAGTCTTTATGGCTGAATAGTATTCCACTGTATATATACATAGATATACCACATCTTTATCCACTCCTTTTTAGATGGACATTTAAATTGCTTCCATATCTTGGCTATTATAAATACTGCTACTATAAATATTGGGGTTCACATATCTTTTCTAATTATAGTTTTCTCCATATATATGCCCAAGAGTAGAATTGCAGGATCATATGGCAACTCTATTTTTAGTTTATCAGGAAACATCCCTACTGTTCTCCATAGTGTCTACACCAATTTACATTTCCCACCAACAGTGTGGGAAGGTGTCCTTTTCTCTACACCCTCTCCAGAATTTATTTGCAAACATTTTAAAGATGGCCATTTTGACTGGTATGAAGTGATACCTCATTGTAGTTCTGATTTGCATTTCTGTAGTAATCAGCAATGTTAAGCATTTTTTCATGTGCTTTTTGTCCATCTCTTCTTCAGAGAAATGTCTGTTTAGATCTTCTGCCCATTTTTTTGATTGGGTTATTTTTTTATATTGAGCTGTATAAACTGTTAGTGTATTTTGGAAATTAATCTTTTGTCAGTTGCATGGTTTGCAAATATTTTATTTCATTCTGTAGATTGTCTTTTCAGTTTGCTTATGTTTTCCTTCACTGTACAAAAGTTTTTAAGTTTAATTAGGTCCTATATGTTTATTTTTGTTTTTATTCTCATTTCTCTAGGAGATGGATCCAAAAAGATATTGCTGTAGTTCATGTCAAAGTGTGTTCTGCTATGTTTTCCTCTAGGAGTTTTATAGTATCTGAGCTTACATTTTGGTCTTTAATCAACTTTGAGTTTATTTTTCTGTATGGCTAGAGAATGTCCTAATTTCATTCTTTCACACATAGCTGTTCAATTTTCCCAGCACCACTTTTTAAAGAGATGGTATTTTCTCCATTGTATAGTCTTGCCTCCTTTGATGTAGATTAATTGGTCATATGTGCCTGAGCTTATTTCTGGGATTTATATCCTGTTCCATTTATGTATGAGTCTGTTTTTGTGCCAGTATCTTACTGTTTTGGTTATTACATCTTTGTGCTTAGTCACTCAGTCGTGTCCGACTCTTTGCATCCCCATGGATTTCAGCCCACCAGGTTCCTCTGTCCATGGAATTCTCCAGGCAAGCGTACTGGAGTGGGTTGCCATGCCCTCCTCTAATGGATCTTCCCAACCCAGGTATCAAACCCAAGTCTCCCACATTGCAGGTGGATTCTTTAATAACCGAGCCACCAGGGAAGCCCTTCCCTCAAATAATTGAAATAATCCTTCCATTCATTAGCCTATGAAATTACCCAGCCCATAAAAACTTAACACTGCGTGTTCGGGGCTGCTCTTGAGATAGAAATTGGAGTTCTTGTCTGTGGAGTCAAAGAATGGAATCCACAAACACACAGACACTCATGGTAGAAAGTGAATAGGATTCATTAAAGAGGAGGAAAGTACAAAGCTCTCAGCATAGACACTGAGAGGGGGTAAAGAGTCCCATCATAGCTTTGTAGTATAATCTGAAGTCAGGGAGCCTGATTCCTCCAGCTCCATTTTTCTTTCTCAAGATTGTTTTGGCTATTTGAGGTCTTTTGTTTTCCCATACAAATTAAAAAAAAAAAATTTGTTCTACTTGTGAAAAATGCCATTTGATAGGGGTTGCACAGACACAGCTTGGTGACTGAACAACAACAAGCATTGAATCTATAGTTTGCCTGGGGTAGTGTAGTCATTTGGACAATATTGATTCTTCCAATCCAAGAACAGAAACATGGTTTGTATATCCTGAAAATTAATCCTTTGTCAGTTGCATGGTTTGCAAATATTTTCTCCCATTCTGTAGATTGTCTTTTCAGTTTGTTTATAGTTTCCTTTGCTGTGCAAAACTTTTAAGTTGAGGAAGGCAGTTCAGACCATAACACCCTCCTCTCCCTTATTTTCAGTGAGGAAAGAGGAAATTCCACATCATCCCTTATCATTTGATAGGGTGCAGATGATAGTCTCAGCTCCAGTTTGGTAGATTCACAGATGAAGCCTAGTAGCAACTTTGCACTTAGCACCCTGACCTTGGAACCAAGACAGAACTAAACTCTACCCAAATGACCAAAATTAAACAGGGGACCAGTGATATCCCAATTAAAAATAGAAAATGGGTACTCAGGAATTAGAATAACACCTGCCAACTACATCCACACTTAAGAAACTGCAGAGTAAGACATTAGTACATAAACAGCTATTAATATTATATCTATCTGTCTCTCTCTCTGTCCCTCTGTTCCTCAATACCTATCTATGGATTGGCCAAAAGTTCATTTGGGATTTTCTGTAACACCTTATGGAAAAAACCCAAATGAACCTTTTGGAGAACCCAATATCATTCTATCTATCTATCTATCTATGTACCTACCTATGCAGCTGCTTACCTAGCTGCTGCTGTTGCTGCTGCTAAGTCACTTCAGTCGTGTCCGACTCTGTGCGACCCCATAGACGGAAGCCCACCAGGCTCCCCGGTCCCTGGGATTCTCCAGCCAAGAACATTGGAGTGGGTTGCCATTTCCTTCTCCAATGCATGAAAGTGAAAAGTGAAAGTGAAATAGCTTATTAGTGCCGACTCTTCGTGACCCCATGGACTGCAGCCCACCAGGCTTCTCCGTCCATGGGATTTTCCAGGCAAGAGTACTGGAGTGGGATACCATCGCTTTCTCCAGGAATACAGCTATCTATCTACAAATAGACACACAACACACACACAAATAGTGGTGTGATGGTCAATGTTTAACTGGATCTATAGGGAAATTTTTAAAAGCCTTTATTTATAGTGTTTTCCAATTTCAATGATGTAAGTGCTCCACCACAACTGAAGTCTGACTACCAACGTGATGTCCCTGAGTGTGGAATTGGTGAGAGGGGCATGCTCACATTCAGCTCTTATCTGGCTGCAGTATGAACTGCCTCCAGCATACCACTGTAATAGTTAGAGAAAAACAGGGAGAAGTCACTTCCATTTGAGGTAATCAGAGGACGCTTAATGTAGAATGTGGTATATGATCTGACCTTAAAAAATGAGTAGGAAAAGAAAGATGAGTAGAATATTTGCAAGTTTACTGAACATGTGACAGAATAAAAAAGTAAATAAAGGTTTACTTTGATCTTAAAGGGGCTTCCTTGGTGGTTCAGATAGTGAAGACTCTGCCTGCAATGCAGGAGACCCGGTTTTGGCCCCCAGGTCAGGAAGATTCCCTGGAGAAGGGAATGGCAGTTCACTCCAGTTTTCTTGCCTGGAGAATCCCATGGACAGAGGAGCCTGCTGGGCTACTCATGGGCTCACAACGAGTCAGACACAACTGAGCAACATTTCCTCTTCCTCCTCCTTGATCTCAAAGAATTAGCACTGGAAAAATGAAACATTTCAGGAAACTAAAACTAGTGTGTTTGTAAATGTTTAGATTATATCAGCTTGAACCCCATATCAAGGTAACCTTGACGTACTTCACAAGGGAGGAGTGGTTGTAGTCGGGAAGAAGACTTCTTTATCCTCAGGGTCCCCTCAGTAGAATTTACAATTCATGCTAATGCTTTATCTTCTAAAGTCATCTTGTTTGAGTATTTCAACTCCTCTAATGTCAGACCTGTTATGTACAAACGTGAATATAACTACAGTCACTTCAATTAAAAAACACATAGTCGTGTTGCCTAGAGAAATGTACTAGGAGAAATAACATGAAATAAATTTGCATAAAGACTTCCAGTTTCAGCTCTGACATACAAAGAGTTTGGAAATATTACTCCCATCCTTACCACATGAAACAGCTGAATAAATTGAAAATCAGTGACTTTTCTTGGACCATCCCTATCAGAGAACAGAGGTTACAAGGCAAACGAACACCCCAAAATCTGGAGAGAAAAATGAGTCCAGAGAGTCACAGTCAGTATGTGATTACCTGGACAAATGCCACTAGATCCATAAACTGGTAGAAACACTGTGATCATCTTGATGTCTTGTTGGAGGCTCAGTATGGACAAGCATGAGAAAGAGAAGCTTCTTGAGGTCACCATTGTGGAGCAGACCCACACATGCATGAGTTTACCTCCAGGAATTCCACTGAAAATTCTCACAGTAAAGATCTGAAAAAGATTAATTAATGTGAATTGGGTCCAAAGCATTCTCACAACAAGAGCCTACTCAGTAAGGAAAAGACTTTACCAGAGCCTGGACCCAGCTGAGAAGGACATTCCCCAGCTTCTGCCTACTCTATTGTCTCTTATCTAAGGAGGAAGATAAAGGCTATACCATGGGAAAATAATTGTGAAGATCACAGACCTAAGACACACATCCTCTGATCATATTATATTAATAGAATGCTTCACCTCCGCTACATTTTACCACCATACTGAGAGAGTTCCGTTGTAACTATTGTGGATTATAGCTCAAACAACTGCGAAACACTGACTCTCTCTGAGGAGGATTGCTGTTTGCTGTGCGTAGCCACTCAGTCATGGCCGACTCTTCACAACCCCACGGACTGTAGCCCACCAGGCTCCTCTGCCTGTGGGGATTCTCCAGGCAAGAATACTGGAGTGGGTTTCCATGTGACCTGCATGCCTGAAACTTCCTGTTCCAGGAATTGAACCAGGGTCTCTCTCTTGCATTGCAGCCAAATTCTTTAACAGTTCAGCTACCCAGAAATACCGAGGACGAATGCTGAGGGAAACCTAAAGTCAAGAGGAGACAAAACAAGGACACTCGAGGAAATTCAAGGCACTGCACCTGCAGCTATAACAAACATTAAACATAGTTCAGTTCTTAGCCATTTTATCATAAATCTTCACATTAAAGGCCTATTTACCTCATTTTCTATTTCCTATACCTTCAACAAAAAAGTTACATAGCATGACAAAATACAAGGAAAAAACTCAAACTAAAAAAACAGTAATCACAAAAATCAAACTCTGATATGACACAGATGTTAGAATTATCAAAAAGAGAATTTAAAATAAGAATGATTAATATGCTAAGAACTCTAACGGAAAGAGTAGACAATATGCAAGAGCAGAAGGGTAATATAAGCCGAGAGGTGGAAACCCTAAGACAAAATCAAAAGGGAATTCTAGAAATTAAAAATAAATGAATACTTCAGAACAAAAAAGATGGCTACCTTTGCCTTTGATATGATCACTAGTAGACAACATGGCCAAAGAAAGAATTCGTGAACATTAAGATAGGTCAAAAAGTAATACACTCCGAGTGAGGTTTAAGCAGTGGATAAACACGACTGAGCGACTGAACTGAACTGACTGACTTCAACTTTTATTGAGAATTCAAGAAGGCATCCCTTAAACCCAGTACTTTCAAGAACAGTAACCAATTCTAATCAAAAGTGATAGTGGACTGGAATAAGCAGAGCTGAATCTGACTTTTGTCCTACCCCTTCTGTACTCCACCAGGATCTTTAAGTTCCCTCCCCTTCCAATCATTATTTAGCATGATCTCTGAGTCTTAAGTACTCTTGCCTGGAAAACCCCATGGGCAGAGGAGCCTGGTAGGCTGCAGTCCATGGGGTCACGAAGAGTTGGACACGACTGAGTGACTTCACTTTCACTTTTCACTTTCATGCATTGGAGAAGGAAATGGCAACTCACTCCAGTGTTCTTGCCTGGAGAATCCCAAAGACAGTGGAGCCTGGTGGGCTGCTGTCTATGGGGTCGCACAGAGTTGGACAAGACTGAAGTGACTTAGCAGCAGCAGCAGATAGCTCAGTTGGTAAAGAATCTGCCTACAATGCAAGAGACCCCAGTTTGACTCCTAGATCGGGAAGATTCACTGGAGAAGGGATAAGCTACCAACTCCATTATTCTCGGGTTTCCTTGGTGGCTCAGCTGGTACAGAATCCACCTGCAATTCGAGAGACCTGGGTTCAATCCCTAGGTTGGGACGATCCCCTGATAAGGGAAACACTACCCACTCCAGTATTCTGGCCTGAAGAATTCCATGAACTATATAGTCCATGCTGCTAAGTCACTTCAGTCATGTCCGACTCTGTGCGACCCCATAGACGGAAGCCCACCAGGCTCCCCCATCCCTGGGATTCTCCAGGCAAGAACACTGGAGTGGGTTGCCATTTCCTTCTCCAATGTGTGAAAGTGAAGTCGCTCAGTCATGTCCGACCCTTAGTGACCCCATGGACTGCAGCCTACCAGGCTCCTCCATCCATGGGATTTTCTAGGCAATAGTACTGGAGTGGCTTGCCATTGCCTTCTCCGACCCCATATAGTCCATGGGGTCACAAAAAGTTGGACATGATTGAGTGACTTTCACTTCACTGAGTCTTATATTAGGTTTTTATAATTTTATGCAAATAAACTTAATTTGTGTTATTTCTCTTGAAATATATTTGAATAAAAATTTTATATAACTGTGCATCTAAGGCCTTGCCTCCTAAAAGAGCAGACTCCAGAGAGTAAATAGGAAATAGAGGAGCTTCCTGTAAACCCTGGAGTCAAATTTCTGCTCCTACTCACAAGGTGGCCCTTGCTAGAGATTGTTATGTGCACTGCTCTCCAGGCACGGGTGAGCATAGAGATCTGAGAATGACAGCATTAGGAGGGTGAGCAGTGGGAGGCTGCAGGATAATGGGCAGGCTTCAGCTTAGGGGCCGAAGAGCCAGAGCTCCTACGGTATCAGGGCAGCCTCATTGAGTTATTACATCCAAGGGCAGGAGGAGTCTGGAAACAACTTCAGGGAGATCATGGAGGTGAGATAATCAAGCCCTATGTGAAAAGGTTACATTAACTTGCATCGATCAGCTGAGAAAAGAGACAGCAGTAAAGATTTTTAACACAATAAAAAAAAAAAAAGAAAATGACGATCAGCCTTTTTCAGAGGCCAGAACTAAGAAGCAGGCTTTAGAGCATTGGAGAAGGAAATGGTAACCCACTCCAGTATTCTTGCCTGGAGAATCCCATGGACGGAGAAGCCTGGTAGGCTATAGTCCACGGGGTCGCAAAGAGTCGGACACGACTGAGCGACTGAACGGAACGGAACGGAACGGGGTAGATTCAGAGCATATATTGTTACATGTTGAAATGGGCTACCTAAAGGACTATAGAAACAATGAATCCTTATAAACTATGGAAAGTTTTGACCTTTTCTGAAGGCCAGAGGAGAGAAAACAGATTCCAGACATTGATTAGAAGTTGTGTACTGGTTTTCATTGTGCTAACAATCTACTTTCATTTCATCAAGAAATTTTGGCAATTAATTTTTTCATCTGTCAAATGCAAATAGAATGAAATCTCTTTCCAGAACCATTCATTACTGAGTAATTTTCCTAAAGAAGCCAGTCTGTCTTATACCCCATCCAAAGAGTGCTTACTTACTGTCTAGTCAATAGAATCACATTGTAAGAGATTCTTATCTATAAAGCAACCAATGGTACACAAGGCTTCCCAGGTAGCTCCATGGAAAAGAATCCACCTGCCAAGCAGGAGATGTGGGTTTGATCCCTGGGTCAGGTGGATCCCCTGGAGAAGGAAATGGCAATACACTTCAGTATTCTTGACTGCGACATTCCATGGAAAGAGGAGCCTGACGGGCTACAGGCAATAGGGTCACAAAGAGATGGACACAACTTGGCAACTAAACAGCAACAACAGTGGTACACAACGTAGCAACTAAACAACAACAACAATGGTACATAACTCAAGGATGATACTAGGGTTCTCCCTCTGGAAACATCTTACTGTTGCAAATAGAATCACTACTAGGAAGTGCTGCCAAGATCTTTGAAAGGGAAAATGGTTCTTACCAGATAACCAGACCCTATTTCACAGCTTTCATCTGTGAAAGCTTCAAATGTAATACCACCTTAATGTATTCAGGGGACAATCAAGCATTGATCCAGTAACCCTTGAGGAAAATTCTGTTTCTTACATCATTTATTTTTTTAAAAAAAAGAATGTAATAGCTTTCTAGGTTTCAGTCAATGACTTGGTTTCATAGGAAATCGTTCATCTTGTTTTGTCACTCTTCTAAAATTGTTGAAATTGGAAGACCCATTTTAGTCAACTATTTCATGCAGAAGTCAAGAATTTTTCAAACTTAAAGGTGTTTTTTTTTTAATATTGTACCCAAACAAAAATGTTATTTACCTCAAATCCATATCTATTTCATAAATATGTATCTCTCAAGACTCCTAGCCAGATTTTTAATCAAAAATTCTGGTGAAAAAAGAAAACTATAAGTTTTAGAAATCTTAGACTTAGTTCAAAAAAATCTCTTTAACCCTCACCTTCTGTTCTAATGAGAATAACATATAAAATGGACAGTATAGAAGAAAGAAGATCATTAAACCTTCACATGAAGCAAAAGATATGAAGTATGAAGTATTCTTAATCACAACAAGGAGCATTGACTTATGGGAACAAAAGATGATGAGTGATATCTAAAACAAATGTTGCAGAAACAATTCAAGATAATTAACTGAATGATGGCTACCCATTGCCATCAGCAGATGTAGAGTTGAAAGTGAAAGTAACAGTAAATCTGTTTTTATTTATCATCTCCTTAAAGATAGGCTCAAAGAGATGCCAGAACATTCATTGTCCCTAATTGATTGGTCATGCTCTGAGAATACATAAGAACAGAGATTCATATTATATTTGTTCAAAGTATCTGAATGGGAGTTTCCTCTTATTTGACAGAGGAAATGTGGCAGATGTAACCAATATAAGCAATAGTATCAGACACTAGACAATAAGCTAGTGTCAAAAATCTACATCTACTTGGAATAAAAGAAAACAAGCATGTTTATTCAAAGTTGCCTTAAATTATGTTTTGAAAATAGATGTAATAGAAAAACAGATTCATGTCAATGTATGGCAAAACCAACCAATATAATATTGTAAAATAATTTACCTGCAATAAAAAATAAATTAATTACTTAAAAAAAAAAATAAATCCTTGCTGCTCAACACTGCCCACATCAGGTCGGGCTTGCCACTACAGAAATGAAAAAAAAATTATCAAGACATAACAGAAAGTAATCACATAAACTAGTTCTTCAAAAGTCTACACTGAGCAACACGAAGCAGCCGGACGAGTGTAATGGACAGGATACATAGTGCTCGTCTCAACTCTTCTGCTCCTGGACCTTAGTTCATGCCCATTATCACGGAGTTGTTCTAAAGCTCTAAAATTCTGTGACCATGGACACTGTTATACTAAAATACTAACATTTGTGCAGTTTTATTAATTACACTGACTCTTTACAACAACCCTGTGAGAAAAAATGTATCCTTTCTAATTTAAGTACTGATGAAGAAATGAAATTGAGTAAAATAACTTGAGGAAGATGACCATTGTCCCGATATCCTTCAGTGCAGAGATGAAGAAATTTGAATTCAAGTCAACTAATGTCAAATCCCATGTTCTTCTTACTGCATCATTCTGCATACCAGGCATCTCTTAATAACATAGGGTGCTACTTTGAAGCCACAAAGTGATTCCTATACGCAAACAAACAGAAAGAGGGTTTCTAGGACCTTCAGAGTTAGTATATTGATTGAGCCTTCAACTTTACTGAAAGAGTATAAAATGTTGGATGGGAACTCCCCCAACATTCTGCTTACCAAACTTACAAATCTACCTTGGGCGACATAGCATTAGAGGAGCTGTCTCAACCATTTAGGTTAATTCCTACTGTAAAGCTTTGGACTTCTTCACTTCCTGCTTTCTGGAGAAATTTACAATCGACTATCACTTCTCTTTATATATTCACCCTCTCTTCCTCAACAGCCTTTCTCATCAGTTTTTAGACACAATAACATCTCTAATACATGTAAAACCCTGACTTGTCTACACTCCCCATTTCAGAAAGCCCCCTAGCATTCTCCTTTCTTTCCCATTCTCATTTCCCAAGATGTTTAACAAAACTTCCCAGTTCCACTTGCTCACTTTCCACTTGTTAGTCCATTACAGCCTGGCTTCCATCTCCACTAATCCAATAAGACCTGTCTCATAAAAATCACCTTTGAGCAGATTTTTATAATCTTATAAAAATACAGCCTTTTATAATCTTTCCTAACCTCTCTGACTGACGACTAACCTTGACATTGCCTCGACTTTCTGATCTCCATAACCTGTCTCCCCAAACCTGGTCTTCTTTCTATATACCCCAAATAAATGACCGAACACACTGTTTATGTTAACCAAAAGCCTTGGAGTCATCTTTGACCCCTCCTTCTCCTCACCCCTCCTAACCAGTCATCTCCAAATACTAAAAATCTCCTCATGAATCCATCCTTTTCTTTCCATTTCTACTACCAACAACATGAGAAGTCCCATCTAGGGTCTTCTTTTTCTTGCATTACTGCAATGGTTACCTGAGTGGTTGCTGAACATCTGCTCTTGTTAGCCTCAACCACTTGTCAAATTGAATCCATTAATATGCAAATCTTATTATGTTTATTGTTTTCCCAAAACGTAACCATATTTTCCTAGGTCTTAGGATAAAGACAAATTTCCCTATTGTTTCCTATAAGGCTGCAGGTTTGGTCCCTACCCATATCTCCAACCTCACTCTGCTCCCTCTCATTCTCGCCACTCCAACTACACAGGCCTTCTTCAGCCCCTTGTTTGTACCACATTCCCTCTCAGCACAGGACCTTTGCATAAGCTGTTTTCTCATTGTTTCTCTTTTGTCCGCCTTCAACTAAGTGATGCCTGTATGTTTCAATCTCTCGGTGATGTCATGTGTGTAGAATAACATGAAAACAATAAAGTAGACATAGAACCTATCCTGGAAAGAAGTCACAGAAGCCTTCCTAAGAATCTTAGACCTCTAGTCTAATTCATAAAGAAGCCAAGTCAGGTGAAGAGGGAAGAAAGAGCATTCCTTGTAGAGAAACATCAGAGGCAGTGGAACAGAGAGATTGACACCGATGGAGGGAAACACAGAGGGAGCAGTGGAGAGCTGGAGAAGAAGAGGGGATCTGTTTACACAGGTCTGGAAGGTTTAGACTGTGTTCTGTAGTCTATAAGAGAGCATTAGAGAGTGTTAGGAAACAAAAAAGAATAGACATGCTTTAAGTGAGCTGCCAATATAGAATCTTAACTAAGACCTCAGTTTCCTGACGCTCAGACCAAATGCCATTCTATAAGCCTCCACATCAGAGTAACCTGAGGGCTTGTTAAAAGACAGACTACCAGACCCCACCAACAGAGTCTCACCAGATTTGGGGTGGGCTTGTGAATTAGCGATTCTATTAAGTTTCCAGGTGCTACTGATGCCTCTATCCAGGGACTACTCTTTGAGAATCACTGAACTAGGCCATATCTCTCAGTAAATTAAATAGAGAACCATTCAAAGAGATTAAGCTCTAAAAAGTATAAGAAAGAAAACTGGAGGCATAAGAACACCACCCAAAAAGATGGAATCGTTTATATTTAGTTTGGGAGCAATTTTTTCTCTTAGCAGCAAATATAACCTTGAGTCACAAATTAATTTCCTTGTGTCTTATTTCCTTGCCTGTAAAATAAAATCATTGAACCAGAATAACTCTAATGTCTCCTCCTGTTCTAAACTTTTACAATTTATCTTCTTAATTATATTTTGTTAAGGTTCTTGTTAAATTACTTTTTACTCCATAAATATACTTTTGGATACAAATAAGGAGAGGAGAACCGTCTAAGAGATCCTTGGGAAATGGGTAAGAGTTAAGACAGAAGTCTTACTGATAGCTAACAAAAAGAAGCTGGACTATCACACTGCACACACATATCTATAAAAGATGGTCATCAGTAAAATCAAGAAAAAAGTGTATACTTTGTTAACATTTCTAAACTTCGAAATGTTTAATAACTCAAGTGTTTGAGGCATCCTTCTAAATGTTTGTCTTTATTTGAAACATAATCCAAATGTTATTGTCCCTCTACCAAACATCCTGAACAAGATTTCTTTACCAGAAATGCTATCTTATTAGCTGATTCCCATGGTGAGACAAATTTTAAAGCATCACACAAATAGTAAACAATGTCCAAAGCTTATGTAATATTTATGAATGGGTCGTTTTCCTTCTAAAGCAACATCGAAATACTTTAATATGATTTTATATAATTTCAGTTTTATTACTTTTTTTTGCTTTAGATTCACTATTTTTAAATTGGTTGTTTAAGATCACCAGATTATTTCTTTGTTATATTTTTATTTCTTATTGATTAGGTATTGAGAATTAAATAGTAATCAATATTTTCACTGTGGGTATTGATTTTCTGTCATATTAATACCCTGTATATTATCATCTGTTAATTCACATTAAATATTACAACTTCATTTTACTCAGATATTAACTTTGTCACAGGCCTAAAATTGTACATAATTAATAATGAGCTGGGGGCAAGTTTGGAGGGTGGCAAAAGATGCATAGCAGTGACTCAGGAAATACAGCACATTCAGTTCTGTTCAGTCGCTCAGTTGTGTCCGACTCTTTGCGACCCAATGGACTGCAGCACACCAGGCCTCCCTGTCCAAAACCAACTCCCGGAATTTACTCAAACTCATGTCCATTGAGTTGGTGATGCCATCCAACCATCTCATCCTCTGTCATCCCCTTCTCCTCCCGCTTTCAATCTTTCCCAGCATCAGAGTCTTCTTTTTTTTAAAAAAATTATTTATTTTAATTGGAGGCTAATTACTTTACAATATTGTATTGGTTTTGCCATACATTGACATGACTCTGCCCCAGGTGTACACGTGTTCCCCATCTTAAACCCCCCTCCCACCTCCCTCCCCATCCCATTCCTCTGGTTCTTTTCAAATGAGTCAAATACAGCACATTATTGAAACTAAAACCCATAACTTCAGGAGGAATTTATTTTTCCATCAGTGAAATAGATTTATTGATTAACATCTTCTGTCTGTTATGTGTACCCATCTTAGACTCCTTTATAACAAGAATGAATTCTTTGTTCTTTTTAAACACTTTTCCCCACTGTACTCCCCTCCTTCCCCTTTGGCCCTGAATGACTTCCTTTTTCAAAATTACACCCTCTCAAGGGTCTCTGATGCTGAGGATAAAATTCAAATTTGTGGAGGTTATTACAGATGACAAATGATAGAAGCTTAGTTTGAAACAAGTTACACAAAATAATTTATTGAAAGGATATCAGGATAACTTCCAGAAATGAAGGAAGAACTGTAGGACTAAGGAAACCCAGATTAATTTTTTGGCTAGAACCAAAGTCCTAAGTAATACCACTTCTCTCTTCTTCCCTCTCCTCTCTGGGCTCTTTTTTGTACAGTTTTGTAGCTCATCTGGTAAAGAATCTGCCTGCAATAAAGGAGACCCCAGTTTGATTCCTGGGCTGGGAAGATCCCCTGGAGAAGGGTTAGGCTACCCACTCCAATACTCTTGGGCTTCCCTGGTGACTCAGTTGGTAAAGAATCAGCCTGCAATGCAGGAGACCTGGGTTTGATCTCTGAGTTGGGAAGATCTCATGGAGGAGAGTATGGCAACCCACACGAGTATTCTTGCCTGGAGAATCCTTATGCACAGAGGTACCTGGTGGGCTACTGTCCATGCGGTCACAAAGAGTTGGACACGGCTGAGTGAACTAAACATACATTCTTCCCTACTGCAGGAAGGCTTTCTCCATACTGTGGCTACATGGCCACAGTCTACTTGCTAGGCAAAAAATATTTTTTAACAGGCAAAATAATATTTCCCTCCAGGTCTAATTAAATTGACAGGAATGGACCCAGACTGTCCCTGGTCAGGTCACGTGCCATCCCTTGGTCCAGTCACTTTAGCAAACATGATGTATTATATTTTTTTGATTTATCCAATGTAGCCCATTTCCCACCTTATGCTAGTTAAGGTGTCTAAAGGTGAAGTACTTTGATTGACAGCTTCTTGGTTGTACAGGGGGAGTTGTCAGAATAGGCAGATAGTTTCCCAAACATTCAAAACAATATGTCCTCTCCTTTCCAGTCACTACTGTAGTGGAACAAAACACCCCAAGGATGCCTAGCCAACTAAAGCAGATATGGGCCGTGAACAATAATTCTCCTCTAACTTTGTATTGACAGAATAACAAACCTTACTCCTAGCAGAGCTTCTTATGGAGAACCTGTGGCAAACTCTGCAGCAGCTCCCAAAGCTACCGGGGCCTCCAGAATGGCCACTCTGAGGCTGCAGCTCCTGTTGATATTTCTGACTCTCTGCCCTCCCAGGACAGTTTCCCGTTCCCTCCACAGTTGTATAGCTCAGTTTTTTCTGAGAAAACTCTAGAGGGAGTTCACCATAGAACTGTGCTATGCTGGCAGCAACAAAGCTCCATAATTCTTCCAAGGAACTTCCTTGAAGTGCTCAATAATTGCATTAGGAAAGAAAGCCCATGAAATGCATTAACACCTGGTGCCATAACTTCACTGTCTCCTTGGCAACCTTTTACACCCCGGGAACACAGATTCAGGACCCTGGGCTCAGGGAGCAGCTTCATAATCCCTAAATGTGCCTCAAAGGCTGGGGCATGGAAAGTTCTGCTGCAGCAGAAAGAATGTTGTCTGCATCCAAGTTTGCAGAAGACTCTTAAAGAGCCAAATTTAGGCTTCATTTGTCTCCACACAGGCAAGCAAATTATATTTTCCCAACCCCAGATTAGCATTTGATATATTTCTGAAAGAGTATGTTAGAAATTTATGCCATTCTAAAAATTCCAGAATAGTTTTAAACACACTATATTCCTTAATATGTAAGCACTTTAATAAAGTGTAGCAACATATGTGCAGATCTACTGACTCAATTTATAGACAAAGTTTTTTATTTTTAATTCAAAACTGCAAAAGCTATCTTGCTGCTGTTAATAAAAATAATAACAAAGACGAGAACACTGAGGGAATTGATGACTATGTTAGGAGGTGTTGACAGACTATGTTAAACCCAAGGACAGTGAAGGCCACTGTACATTCATTTCTTTGACATGTTCAACAATGAGGTCAAATAGTCAATTATTTGGAGAAGGAAATGGAAACCCACTCCAATCTTCTTGCCTGGGGAATCCCAGGGATGGGGAGCTTGGTGGGCTACCATCTACGGGGTCAAACAGAGTCAGACATGACTGAAGTGACTTAGCAGCAGTCAATTATTAACAGTAGTATTGACACCAAAGTCTGTAAAATACCTTTATGGTTACTTTTATTTGGTGTTCTTCTCTCTCAAATTGCTTTTGTATTATTAACTTATGATCTCCCTATTACTTCCCTGTTACTCCCTATTATTACCCCTATTACCTATTACTCCCTATTGCTTCCCTGGTAGCTCACACAGTAGAGAATCTGCCTGCAATGCATGAGAGCCGGGTTCAGTCCCTGGGTGAGGAAGATCCCCTGGAGAATGGAATGGTAATCCACTCCAGAATGCTTCCCTGGAGAATCCCATGGATGGAAGAGCCTGGCAGGCTACCGTCCAATAGCGTCGTAAAGAATCAGACACGACTGAGCGACTAACACTTTCACTTTTCCTTATTACTGTTCTGGGTATGCTAAACATCCACACATTTCCAAAGAATTATTTCTTGATCAACAGAATTACAGAAAATTTATTCAAGTGCCTCTGTAAACATAATTTTCTTTCTATTTTACATAATTGATATTAACAGATCATCCTATAAAAATATAAATCATTCCAATCTACCTTTTAGTGATCCAAAATGAAGAACTGCCTATTAGTCTGCTAAAGACTTGCTCTCATTTCAGCAGTATTTTGATAGCAATCAGATCATGTCATTAATACTCTGTCATATTAAAATAGTTAAAATAGCCTATCTTAATCTTCATTCTTTAGCATGCATTTAGTATACTCCATACCTCAATACAGTCTCAAGCAGTGATCTGATTTTTACCCTCACTGTCATTTGGTGCTATTTCATTAAGAAGGAACACAATATTGGAACAGTGAAAAGTACATTGGCCCTGGTAGCAAATGACCCTCTTTCAAGTCCTGCCTTGCCCACATGCTATATGCCCTATGAAAAGGCAGATTAGTGCCAATCAGTGACTTCTAAACTTTGCTGTACATTAATCACCTGGAGAGGTTTTAAAAATTCCAACCACCAGATCATGCCCATATCAATTCCATCAGACTGTCTGGGAGTGGGAGAGTGCACCAATGTTTGGGAAACTTGGGACCACCTTACTAGAACTCTGTGTCTCTACAGCTTATCATAAGAGTCTGAATACTTAGTGAAAAGAAGAAGATTCAACAAGAAGAAAGAAGGGAATTAATGCCTTCCTCACTCAGTTCAATCATTCTAGTTTTTGATTTAAAGTGAGAGACATGTGACTCTTTCTACGTGAATACTTAGTGGCTATTGTAAGGCTATTAATTGACCTAATTTCAATATTGTGGTGTCTCAGGGTTTAGGGAGGCTCAAGGGGAGGAAGATATCAGGGAACAGCCAATAGGTGAAGCAATCACAACACAACTTCCATTGACTAAATTCACTATCTTACATGGTTGCAGTTTGTGGCTCCCAAAAATAATTACAATAGTAACATCAAATATCACGAATCATAGATCACCATAACAAATATAATATTAGTGAAAATGTTTGAAGTATTGTAACTACCAAAATATGGCACAGATACAGGAAGTGAGCAAACACTATTAGAAATATGACACTGATAAACTTGGTCAATACAGGGTTACCATGAAACGTCAATTTGTAAAATATTCAGTATCTGTAAGATGCAATAAAGTAAGGCATAATAAAGCAAGAGTATGCCTATATAATTCTATTTGTCTGAGTCTTCCAAAATTCCTCTTAGCAATGATATATAAAGTTCAGTGTACAGGTCATTGATATCTTTTATCAGAGTTGTACTTCATGTATTTTGAAGCTGTTATAAATGGTACCGATCTTTTAAACTTTATTGAAATAATTTATGACAGTGAAAGTGTTAGTCCCTCAGTCGTGACTGACTCTTTGTGACCCCATGGACTGTAGCTCACCAGGCTCCTCTGTCCATGGCATTTTCCAGGCAAGAATATTGGAATCGGTTGCCTTTCCTTCTCCAGGATCTTTCTGACCCAGGGACTGAACCTGGGTCTCCTGAATTGCAGGCAGATTCTTTACCGCTGAGTGAACAGGAAAGCCCACACAGTGTAGTTTTTTATATTACAAAACTGTTGCTACCCTTAGAACTGAAGGGGCAAGGTAGTGGTCAGTGTTACCAGACGTGGCAAGAGCTGGATCCACAGATGTGCCATCCGACAGGAGCCGTGGCTGTAGAGGAATGTAGGACCATCCTGCTAGTTAAGGAGTGAGAGAGGGGAATAAACATCTAAACCTATTTTTCAGCCTACTCTCTGATGGCCTGCCGATGCTTTCACTGACTGACCAGAAGCCATAAGATTGGGAGCAGAGATAACAATTTGATAATGATACACTATGAAGTAAAGGGGCATATTTGTATATTTCTTATTGTCTATCTTCTATCAACTAGAAAGTGTGTACTAAGACAGCAAGGAACTTTATTGTATTCACTACTGTGTCTCTACCACCCAAAATAATTCCTGGCATGTGGGAAGTATTCAGTAGGTATTTGTTTAAAGAATGTTTGCCTGGGTACAAGTTAGAATGGCTGCTGTTTTCCATATAAACTTCTTGTAATAAAGAGGCTTTAAAACCACATTCTTAAATTTAAACAATTATTTAACAGCTCCACAGAGACTTGAAAAACAATGGGAACAGAACTTAAACTGGGTTAAAACAAACACATAGAGGATCAAAACTTCTGAGCCAGTGATTGTCTAGGAATAAGTGTGGGGTGAAAACAAGGAAAACAACAGCAATAGTTCTTGGTGAAAAGATTTAGCCAACATTAGGGAACCACATAGTTAATCTTCCAAATGTATCCTTTTCCAAACTAGTGTAAGGAACCAGAAAGCCTTACCATGAATAAACTTCCATCAGTCCTTTGATGTGAGGCTTGCAAAAGAGCAGCAGTGAACGATGAAGTCTGACAGCTTTTCAGGCAAAATCTACTTTGGCCAACATAATTAATGGCAAACAAAATAAAAAGCCAGGCAACTACTTACACAGCTCAGAGAGGAATAAAGAACTCTTTTTCCTCCTTTATTTAAAGGCACCTACATATAAAATAGCTTTTAAAATTATATGATTTTTTTTGGTCATTCTGTGAAGCTTGTATAATCTTAGTTCCCCCACCAGGGATTGAACTTGAGCCCTCAGCAGTGAAAGCACTGAGTCCCAAGTGCTGGACAACATGGGAATTCCCTGAACGTATATGGTTGTAATTTATTTGATGTAAAAGTGACTGAAATAAAAGGCCTGTCATTTTATTTAGTGTAAATGATATTATTTACTCATTTAATATTTACTGAGCACTCACGGTAACTGTCACCAAGCATACAGAGATGAGTAACACAGTCCCTGCCATCTAGGGCATGAAAACATATGATAGAATATGAAAGCTGATGATCAGCTACATGATAAGAGCTATATGAGAGGTAAACAGGGGCATCACAAAAACACAGAAAAGGGAGTACTTGGCATTGTCCAGAGACATCAAGAAGGGCTTTTAGGGAGGAGGGGAGACATATAAACTGAAGCTAAAGGCTATATAGAAATTTTCTAGTTGAATAGGAGGTGGTGGCTCAGAAGGTAAAGAATCTGCTTTCAATGAAGGAGACCCAGATTTGATCCCTGGGTGGAGAAGATCCCTTGGAGAAGGAAATGGCTACCCAATCCAGTATCCTTGCCTAGAGAATTCCATGGACAGAGGAGCCTGGAGGGAAACAGTCAATGGGTTACAAAGAGTCAGACATGACTGAGCAACTAACAACACACAGGGATGGGGAAGGCAAGGCAGGCACTCTGTAACACCTACTACTACTAGCAGATATTTTAATTATGATGAACTAAGGAGACAAAGTCAGAGACAGAATGAACAGAAAAGGATACAGTCATGCCACTTGAAGACCAGATCATTGCAGAGGAAGCTATATGAACAACACTTTCACAATAATTCAAATAGAGAAAGTATTAGGGCTTCCCAGGAGGGTCAGTGGTAAAGAATGCACCTGCCAATACAGGAGATGAGAGAGTTCAGTGACTGGGTTGGGATGATCCCCTGGGGAAGGAAATGGGAACCCACTGCAGTATTCTTGCCTGGGAAATCCCATGGACAGAGGAGCCTGGAGGCTACAGTCCAGGGGGTCAGAAAAGAGTCAGACATGACTTAGAAACTTAACAACAACAAATAAGAGAATAAAGTAATCATATTTACATCACATGGCAAATGGGCTCTTAAATATCAAAGCTGCAACAAAGTCAGAAGCATGTTCATATTACAAGCGATATTCAGTTTCAGCAACAACTGCTGCCACATTGAATTAATATTCTTAATTTGATCTCATATAGTGTTATAGCTCTAAATATCACCTATAGAGTATATCTCTAAAGATTTTATCACTATCCGAGATTTCTCCTCTGATCTCCAGTTTGGTGTATGCTCAGGAGGCATCTCAAACATTTCCAAATAACAGCTCAGTCTCCTCCCTACCTTTATTCTTCCAACATGCTCTTCACCAGACTTCTTCATCTCAATAACTGCCCATCCTGTTTGCTCAGCCATCTAGTCACCCTAAAGCCCTCTTTTCTCATCCCTCATTCAATCCGTCAGCAAATTCTCTACTTTCAAAATATACCCAGAACATGACCATATCTGATTACCTCAGTCTGCCATGCCAGTCCAAGTGGTTGTTACTCCTTGCCGCCTAACAAGTCTCCCCTCTTGTCTCTTGCAACACCTCTGTCTATTCATCATATAATCCTCAGAGTGATCTATTTAAATATATTATCATGTTTCCCCTCTATCCAAAACTCTATTAGCTTCCAAGCTGATTCAGATATATATGTATGTGTGTATATATATATGTGTGTGTATATGTGTACATATACATACATACACATATATACACACATACATATACATATATATGTATGTATATATGTGTATGTATATATATATATACACATATATATGTATATGTATGTGTCTGTGTGTGTACATATATGTATATATGTGTATATATATATGTGTGTGTGTATATATGTATATATGTGTATATATATGTATTATATATATGTATATATAATTATATGTATATAATTGCCTACAGTTCAGTCGCTCAGTCGTATCTGACTCTTTGTGACCTCATGGACTGCAACACACCAGGCTTCCCTGTCCATCACCAACTCCTGGAGCTCGCTCAAACTCAAGTCCATTGAGTCGGTGATGCCATTGCCTACAAGGCCTTGTGTAACCTGCTCCCACCTGCCCTCCCACACTTAGCCCTCTGACACATGCCATACTTCTCCCCCCATAGTCACTCCGTTCCAGGGCTTCAGCCACACTGGCCTCCATGATGTTCTTCAAACATACCAGGCAACCTCTGACTTCAGTGTTTATTGGTCTCTCTCTGTTCTGCAAGGCCACATATTTATGCCTGTTTCATTCAATGCAATATCTCCAGAGCCCAATGTCTCCAGAACACAGAAACTGCTCAATAAACAGTAGTTAATTGCTTGAAAATGATGCGGCTTTTTATTACACACTGCTTTTGACAAAATAGGCAGTTTTGATGTTTTCTGAATTCGTTAACAAGTAGTATTTTGTTCAAACCAGAAGGGGGCAGCAAAGCTTCACTAGCTCAGCAAATGGACACCACACGGAGTCAGCAATGCAGAGGGAACAGCTAACCAGATTCAGAGGATCAAGCTGGTCCCAGAAGCCTGAGCTGAAGAGGATGAGTCATTGAGCTGGTTAGGACTGTGTCCTCACAAAGGAGCAGGGAAAGAGGCAGGAAGGGAGGGAGACAAGGCTTGTCCAGAAGAATGTGCCCCACACTGGGGGCCCATGGAGTGAACAGATGGGTTGTTCAGTTCAGTTCAGTCGCTCAGTCGTGTCTGACTCTTTGCAACCCCGTGAACCACAGCATGCCAGGCCTCCCTGTCCATCACCAACTCCCGGAGTCCACCCAAACCCATGTCCATTGAGTCGGTGATGCCATCCAACTATCTCATCCTCTGGCATCCCCTGATGGGTTGTTCAGGAACCTAATCAAAGAATTAGGCAAATTATCCCCAAGTCAGGAAACCTCTTGATAGTGCCAAGGGGGGGCACCCCTCTCAAATGACAAGGTTTTTAATCTTTGTAGCCAGAATCAGGAA
The DNA here is from genome assembly GCF_049115385.1 of Moschus berezovskii. Taxonomy (NCBI): domain Eukaryota; kingdom Metazoa; phylum Chordata; class Mammalia; order Artiodactyla; family Moschidae; genus Moschus; species Moschus berezovskii. Next base: position 62,314,066 of record NC_142477.1, read on the forward strand.
TCCAAATATACCTATCTCTAAGAAGACTGTCCTTTATTGTGCCCGTCTTTGCATGAAAAGTTCCCTTGGTATCTCTAATTTTCTTGAAGAGACCTCTAGTCTTTCCCATTCTATTGTTTTCCTCTATTTCTTTGCATTGATCGCTGAGAAGGCTTTCTTATCTCTCCTTGCTATTCATTGGAACTCTGCATTCAGATGCTTATATCTTTCCCTTTCTCCTTTGCCTTTCACTTCTCTTCACTTCATAGCTGTTTGTAAAGCCTCCTCAGACAACCATTTTGTCTTTTTGCATTTCTTTCTCTTGGGGATGGTCTTGATCACTACCTCCTGTACAAAGTCAAGAACCTCTGTCTATAATTCTTCAGGCACTTTGTCCATCAGATCTAATCCCTTGAATCTATCTGTCACTTCCACTGTATAATCATAAGGGATTTGATTTTGGCATACCTAAATGGTCTAGTGGTTTTCCCTACTTTCTACAATTTAAGTCTGAATTTGGCAATAAGGAGTTCATGATCTGAGCCACAGTCAGCTCCCAGTTCTGTTTTTGCTGACTGTATAGAGCTTCTCCATCTTTGGCTGCAAAGAATATAATCAATCTGATTTCAGTGTTGACCATCTGGTGATGTCCATGTGTTAGTCTTCTCTTGCATTGTTGGAAGAGGTTGTTTACTATGGTGCATTCTCTTGGCAAAAACTCTGTTAGCCTTTGCCCTGATTCATTCTGTACTCCAAGGCCAAATTTGACTGTTACTCCAGGTGTTTCTTGACTTCCTACTTTTGCATTGCAGTCCCCTCTAATGAAAAGGACATCTTTTTTGGGGTGTTAGTTTTAGAAAGTCTTGTAGGTCTTCATAGAAGTGTTCAACTTCAGCTTCTTCAGCTAATAACCTATAGACAGTTTATTAAAAATCAGAGATATTACTTTGCCAACAAAGGTCCGTCTAGTCAAGGCTATGGTTTTTCCAGTAGTCATGTATGGATGTGATGTGAGAGTTAGACTATAAAGAAAGCTGAGCGCCAAAGAATCAATGCTTTTGAGCTGTGGTGTTGGAGAAGACTCTTGAGAGTCCCTTGGACAGCAAGGAGATCCAACCAGTCAATCCTAAAGGAAATCAGTCCTTAATATTCATTGGAAGGACTAATGCTGAAACTGAAATTCTATTACTTTGGCTACCTGATGCTTAGAGCTGACTCATTGGAAAAGACCCTGATGCTGGGAAAGATTGAAGGCAGGAGGTGAAGGTGATGACAGAGGATGAGATGGTTGGATGGCATCACTGATTCAATGGACATGAGTTTGAGTAAATGCTGGAAGTTGCTGATGGACAGGAAGGCCTGGCATGCAAAGAGTTGGACACAACTGAGTGACTGAACTGAATGAAACTGAAGAAAACCGGTGGAGAATGGCACAGGTCCCAGGTGTGGTGCCTCTTCCCTAAGGATCATGGGTTTTTAATCACTGTAATATTCTATATCTTGTTTAAGTAAAATCCGAGATGGCAAGTGCTTGGGTCTAGGTGGCTACAGCAGAAAACCAGATATTTGTACCCTTGAATTATCAAAATGAGTTAAAATAATGCTAGCCACAAATAGTCAAAGACAGGTTATTTTTTTCCCCACTACTCTTTCAGACATTATCATTTACTCCCTAAGAAATCATCACTCCTTAGTTTGTTTGTTTTTTTTTCCTAAGTATACTCCCTTCAACCCACATTGTTTTATTTCAAGCCTACTTCCCAAGTTTCTTTTTCCTCTTTTCAATCAGCTTTCTTCTGGTCTTTCTCACATGACTTAGAGCTACTCTGTTTAATATGATAACCAGTGGAGAAGATTCTTGAAAGTCCCTTGGACTGCGAGATCAAACCAGTCATTCTAAAGGAAATCAGTCCTAAATATGCATTGAAAGGCCTGATGTTGAAGCTAAAATTCCAGTACTTTGGCCACCTGATGCAAAGAGCTGACTCATTGGAAAAGACCCTGGTGCTGGGGAAGATTTAACTCAGGAAGAGAAGAAGATGACAGATGAGTTGGTCGGATGGCATCACTGACTCGATGGACATTAGTTTGAGCAAGCTCCGGGAGTTGGTGATGGACTGGCAGGCCTGGCGTGCTGCAGTCCATCAGGTCACAAAGACATGACTTGAGGGACTGAATTGAACTGGCTACATGTGGTGTTTTAACATTGAAATGTGATTAGTGTAATTGACAAACTGATTTTTATAAATTCATTCAGTTTTAATTAGTTTATATTTAAAAGCTCATACTTAATTCACTTTCTGGGAAATTTTAAGTATGTCTAGAATAAAATTGAGTGCACAAATCTACTTTCTACTGTAAATGTTATAAAATACAAACATACATATATATAGTGCATTTCTGATGAAAAGTTAGCATCTGAATTAATATATTCCTCAAGTATAAAACATTCACTGGATTCCAAAGACAGTACAAAAATATATAAAATATCTAATTTACAATTCTTATATAGATTGTACATTGAAATGATAGCATTTTGGATATAATGAGTCAGCTGAACTATATTATAAAATTAACTTTATTCATTTCTTACTTTAACGTGGCTGCTAGCTAGAAAAAAAGTTAAATCACATATATGTCTTTATGTTTCTCTTGCACACTCTAGTCAAAGACTTGCTACTCAAATTTTAGTCTGTGCATCAACAGGCATGATGTCACCTTGGAACTTCTTGGAAATACAGAATCAGAACCTGCATTTTGAAAATCCCTGAGCAACTTGTTTGACCATTAAAGCTTGAGATGCAGTAATCTACACTGTGACCATCATCATCATCCACCCACTTTTTTTTCTGTATCTCTCATATACAGAAGTTGCCCAATCAACAGTTTAATTTGAAAATGATTTTGCAGCTTCTTATTCAGTTCTGTTCAGTCGCTCAGTCATGTCCGACTCTTTGCGACCCCATGAATCACAGCACGCCAGGCCTCCCTGTCCATCACCAACTCCCGGAGTTCATTCAAACTCATGTCCATCGAGCTGGTGATGCCATCCATCCATCTCATTCTCTGTTGTCCCCTTCTCCTCCTGCCCCCAATCCTTCCCAGCATCAGAGATTCTTATTACACATTTGCCATTCCCCTCAACTGGCTGCCATGCTAGACCCTGACCAAGCAGTCTGCTGAATAGCACTGGTCTAGGGAGCTTGCTGCTCCCATCATCCCTGGTCTTCCCTGCCCTTTAATTCCCCATAAACAAATGCCAGCTCTATATTTACATGTTATAATCAGAGACCATTATAGAATACAGACAATGGTTATCACAGGTTTCTTGTCCTGGAAGCAGAGCCTGAGACAGGTGTTTCTATTCAAGTGAGTTTTCAGGGAGAGATCTCAGAAAAGATGAGTGAAGGAAGTAGAAATGAGTATGGGAAAAGCACAAAGCAAGGACGGAATCCCCACTTTACCCTGATTCTGCAGAGATGGTCTGGAGCCCAAGTTGTGCTACAGTGTTTTTCTCACCTTGAGGCAAGGGTGGTCCTTTTGGTACTTTCAGGCTAGTCAGTCACTGGCTAACATTGGAGGGTCAATGCATGGCCTCCATGCTTAACGGCTCCCTTTTAACTAAATTTTTATGGAAGTGGACAGTTGTCAGTTGTTACCAGCTAACTGAGCTTTCCCTGGTGGCTCAGACAGTTTCCTGCCAATGCAGGAAACTCAGAATCGATTCCTGGGTCAGGAAGATCCCCGGGAGAAGGAAATGGCAACCCACTCCAATATTCTTGTCTGAGAAATCCCATGGACAGAGGAGCCTGGCAGGCTACAGTCCATAGGGTCTCAAAGAGTTGGACACAACTGAGCCATACACACACACACACACACACACCAGCTAACTCACAATGACTGGGCAGAAGGTGCATCAGCCTTTAAAGGGAATTGGATTAAGCACTGATAATTAACTATAGGCAACTCCATTGCACAGGTCCGATTCACTAGCTGTTCACATTAACTTTATCCTTCTAAGAACAGCTTCTTCAGGATTCTGGTGGGACACAATTTCTGAGCGATCATACAAAAAGAGGATTCTTAAGTGAAATATAGTCCCAGCTGTTATTGGGTCTTGAAGCCAAAACTCATACCCTCTACCTCCTTTCATGACCATTCTAGAATCCCCTTCTGAGCTTCCCTGGTGACCCAGTGGTTAAAACTCTGTGCCTCTACTGCAGGGGGCACAGTTTCAATCCCTGGTTGGGGAACTAAGATCCCACATACCGTGAGGCTAAAAATAAACAAAAATTAAGAAGTACTTAGAATCCGCTTCTTCTGCCCCAAGGTACTTGCCTAGAAGGTTGGCCCAGAGCCTCACTGCTGAGGGGGCTGGGCTCCTGGTTTTCATGCAGTTGTCAGGCTGTGAATTCTGTGTTGCTTATTTACAGGTACAACTGGGCACAAGTATAGCAGAAGAAGCCCCAGTAAGCCACCAAAACACCAAATAGTCTCCATCCTATTCCCATTAGGTAGCAGCATCTCTACCTCCTCAAGATGGTTGGGATCAATTACCCTTATGATGCAGGGAGTACTTTCTTCATTTCTTGTCTACTGTCAAGGGAATCCCAATGTGGCAGAACCATAAATTTAGTTTGGTGCGATGTTTACTGTGACCCCTATGAACTAGGACCACTCAAACCCCACAAGTCCAAAGTTAATACCCCAAGTGAGTGGTTTGGAGTGACTTCTGCTTTAACACTTTGATTTCTGAATGCGTACACTCTACCTGTTGGAAACGCCTTTGATGGAATATATAAACTGCCTTCTGAGGACAGTGCATCATCCTGCATGGCATCATTCCCAAGGTGGAACCTCAGCGGTGCCTTCAAGAAACCATTTCTTTGCTTTATCCTGAGTCAGAAATGAAAGACCCTAAAAATTTCATGGTTCTGGGAGGCCCGAATCTCTGTATAGTTTATCTCCCACCCCCAGGAGCACATATATTAAGATACATGCGATCCACTTGCCTCATGTTTACCAGGTCCAATGAACACATCAGTGTTGTCAACTAATTTGAAATTCAGTGGGATGATCAGATGGATAAGATGCCTTTAACCTAATTATGACAGAGAGCAGAAGGATTAACATAGCCTTGAGATGAGACCAGGTATGTGCACTGGGGTCCATCCCCTGTGAACACAAACTGCTTCTGATCCTGTTTCTGACACGTGCCCTCCCAAAGGACATGGTCTGTTGTTGGCTTTCCCTTCTTTAAAAAATACTAGAACCAGACAAGCATTCCCACATCTGCAAGCCTTTTGCTTCCTTCCTCAACAATTTGCGACAGCCGGTCTGGCATCTCAGCATCACTGAATGTAGGCCATTACTCAATGTAGGCTATCACTCTTTCCAAATGTTCTAGAAATGTTCCAGAATCGCTCAGTACTATTGCCAGGGATTTAAATTGTGTATCCGAGGTGCTCCCTTATCATCAAGCTGTCCCATATCCAGCCTTCTGTTCCTCCCCTCTTGATTCAGCATCCTGGGGATTCTCAGTCAGACCTTCCTGGTTTCTATTGGTATGTGTGGGCCAGGAGCTGCAGCAACTGTGGCACAAACCCCTCTCCTCTCTTTACCTTACTTAGCATCTTCCCGGTCAGGATTTGCTGAGATTTGATTTTCAGCTGGTCAGTATAAGAGCTAGGGAAGATTCAGAGGAGTGGAGGTTATTATGTTAGGCATCCACTTCTGCATAGGCTCCTTGTTGGGATCTCCCAGCAAGGAGAGTAGGCCAATTCTGCAGGTTTTGAGCATTGAAGGGAATGCAGGAGTTCAAGTTTCTCAAAGGGTCTCGTGATTAACCCACACAGCCCTCTCCCAAGTCTCAAGGTCCCACTCTTATCAGGGGACTGACTTTAAGACCCTTGCCAGGGTTGAGAATTCATTCTTCTCTGAGATTCTGCTCTTGTTGCAATTAGGTCCTGAGCCTCGCCTCCAGTGTATGTCCTCTGTCTAAAGAAAATATGGGTTTCTTTAAACGTTGCCAAATTGTCCCTTACCCTCACTCTTCTCACTCTTTGCTTTATATTGCCAATAGATCATCTCTCAAACAAATTAATGGCACATACCAAGAGCCACTCGGCATCAGCCCTTATAGTTATTTCCCTGCATTGCTCAATCCCACTGGACATTACACCAGCCAGTAGATCCCTTCTCATCTATATCCCATCTCAGTTCTGTTAGCAACTGTTCAACTGCAGCATGCCAGGGACTCTCAAATTCCACTTATCATCAGTGAGAGCATTCTCACTGTTAGCCACTTGCAGAATAATCCAGGATGAATGAACTAACTACAATAAGACATCCTTAGAGTCTGCAGAAGACTTGAGAATTCAGAGATGCCTCTTTTAATCCATTTCCCTGGAAACAGAACCTGAGGCAAGGATTCCTGTTCAAATGATTATAGGTGAGGGCTCTGAGAAGAAGAGGGAAATGAGATAAACCTGGGAGCAGGGGAAGGGGAGAAAGGGAGCTATTAGAGACTCACTTCTGGTCCCACAGGGAAGTTCTAGAGCTCAGATTGCACCCCAAAATTGATTCCAGCTTGAGGTAAGGAGCTGGCTGGCCTTTGTACCACATGCCAATTAGTCATTGGTTGACCCTGTCTTGCGTTGGGGATTTGGGTTGGTGGTGTGCTTGGTCTCTCAGACATGGTGGTTACAATTTCCTTGAAGGATTTCATTTAGAGAAGAGGGCATCTGAGAGTATTCATGGACACTGACAACAGTTTAGAGATGAGTGGACTGACCAGTAAAGGGAATCGGACACAGTTAAGCTAAGGCCTTAAAAATTAGCTAACCCAGTGATTTAATTTTTTTCCCCTTTTGTATCACACTCCTATGAGAAGTCACTGAAAGTTGTGAATTTGCTTCACAAAAAAATACACACACATAAAGATAAATGTCTATGCTAAGAAAAGGTTGACAGATGAGATTATGAAGCTTCAGATAATCTATATGACTTGTTCAAAGTTATGCTGTAAGTTAACGCAGAATGAGATGGCTAAACAACCAGTTCTAAACACCAAAATATTTTGATGGAAAAACATTTTATAATTTTATAATCACAATACACATACTTGAGGTATTGAACCAACTTGAGGTATTGAACCAACAACCAGTTCTAAACACAAAAATGTTTAGATGAAAAAACATTTTATAATTTTATAATCACAATACACATACTTGAGGTATTGAACCAACTTGAGGTATTGAACCAACTTGAGGTATTGAACCAACAACCAGTTCTAAACACAAAAATGTTTTGATGAAAAAACATTTTATAATTTTATAATCACAATAGGCATACCTGAAATACTGAACCAACTAGGTATCTGAAACATTTCCCATCACATAAATTCACAGATATGTTAAAGTCATACATGTGATCCTCAAAATATTCTTTGCATTTAAATATTGCCGCTTGCAACTTTAAAGCAATCATTAATTTCTACTTAAGGTGTTTTATGCTACTGGGAGTACAGGAAAGGATAAAGAGTCAAATATAACCAGGGCCCAGAGATGTCTTGTTCTTAACAAAAGTGCAAACCTTAATGTTTTTTGCTTTAATTTTATTAAGAATATCTAAAGAATGAACTAAAGTTTGCAAGTTCCGAGTATTTTTAAGAATGTCTGTAAGTTTTAAATTATGTCTTCTCATCAGTGATAGTCTCTGTAATCAGGTACTGTTATGAGACAAGGAGGCTTTGGTTTTTAAAAATACTTTAAATAGATATTTTTCTATGTCATATTTTTATAATGAATAATTATTGACTATTCCTTTTTAAATAGCATTTGAATGTTAACTTGCAACTTTGGAAGTCATGAGGGGAAAATAGAGGAAAATAAAATTTTTTTAAACAAATAACTAATTTCACTGACAATTTGAGCCCTTTGGGATCTTAACCATTTTTGTTTGACATTTGACCTCAAAGTAAAATAGTTTTCTGTTTCTCATAGTATGGATCTGGGAGTGGGAGTGGGGGTTGTGGTTTCACAGTAATTTGAGACCCAGGAAAAGTGGCCCTAGTTCCGGAATTTGAAATGATAAACTTTATCTAAAGATGATATGTGTACTTGCATGCATATTATATATACAATACTCAACTCATTTTCCATAGCCTTCTGTACCTCAGCACACCTAATGAAAGGTGCTTGTGTTTCACTCATGTGGCAGGGTGAGTTTTCACACTGTAAGCTTCCCTGGTAAAGATTCTAGTACCCACTTCTGACGGTGAGGAGAGGAGGTTTTCCCACATGACTAGGCAATTATCAGATACCAACTGGCCATCTTATAATTCAACTCAATACTGGCACTATCTACCCAGAAGTAGCATCAGATTCCATGGGTTAAGGACTCAATCCCACTGTCCTCCACTTCAGTTGCCAAGAGCAAGTTCAGTTTGTTACCAGTGCTTCGTACACAGGCTATAGATTAAAGGTTCCCATGCATCCTCCTTGGGTATAATTTGTCCAATTATAATTGGTTTTAATTTGTACCACTAGCATCATCCACGGCTAAAATCTCCGTGGGAAATAGCTGCTCCATCTGGAGGGGCTCTTTGTTCTCTTACTTTCTTCTGTATCCTTTTCTACATAAAAACACATGCGTCCTCTACATGTGCCCATTTTCCCTTTCCATAGTTCATACCACTATGCACTATGAAGACCTTGTGTGTATAATAACCAAGTCACACTTCCTAAGCATTGAGCACAGGAGTAAGGAGTTGAAAAATAAGGTACTGTTTGTTAAAAGGGCCTAGCACATGGTAATACTTAATAAATGTGTTATTTTACCTTCTATCAGAGAAAGCTTTTTTTTTTCCTATACTGGAAAACACTTAAAATCATTTAATTTACATTTTCAAAATTATGATTTTATTACACTTAGACCAAGAGAAGAACTTTGCACTAGGGATTAATTCATTTCCACATTCTGACCTTGATCATGTCTTTTGTCTCCAGTTCCTAACATATTTAATTTCTTTGGGAAAAATTTTCTATTTGATCTCTTTTATTTCTATTTCTTTGTTCTTAACTCCTCCTAGGCCTCTTTATCAATTGCAATAAAAATCCAGAAATGAAAGACTACTGTCCTAGAAACACACACAGCATTTATAAGCAAATTTTTTCTGTATCCCTTGCCTTAAGCTATAACACCTGTAAAAAATTAATGTGAAACCAAAAAATATATATATCTTTGCCATATTTCTGAAAGGCTCAGTCCAAATTCTGATTTCATTTAAAATTAAAGCTCAATAGAATTATTTATAATTACCTCATTTGCTAAAAAACCTTCAAATGAGTGAATAATATCAATAAGCAAATAATTTAATAAGAATCTTTATTGCTGAAAATTATCCTAGTTTAACATAAAACTACTGCTGCTGCTGCTGCTGCTAAGTCACTTCAGTCGTGTCCGACTCTGTGTGACCCCACAGACAGCAGCCCACTAGGCTCCCCAGTCCCTGGGATTCTCCAGGCAAGAACACTGGAGTGGGTTGCCATTTCTTTCTCCAATGCATGAACATGAAAAGTGAAAGTGAAGTCACTCAGTCATGTCTGACTGCTAGCGACCCCATGGACTGCAGCCTACCAGGCTCCTCTGTCCATGGGATTTTCCAGGCAAGAGTACTGGAGTGGGGTGCCATTGCCTTCTCCGAACATAAAACTACTGTTCACTAAATGTAATTATATTGTTTGAGAGTTGGTTTATAATTCTGGATTTAATAACTGACCACTGAAAGATGTTGATTATATATATTGTAACCTAAATGTTGAGAATAGTTCTAAGGCAATTTGATCATTCCTAATTATTAGGTGGGGCTTCCCAGGAGGCTCACTGGTAAAGAATCCACCTGCTAATTAATGCAGGACATGTGGGTTCAATCTCTGAGTTGGGAAGATCCCTTGGAGAAGGAAATGGCAACCCACTCCAGTATTGTTGCCTGGGAAATCTCATGGACAGGGCCGCCTGGTGGGCTACAGTCCATGGGGTCACAAAAGAGTTGGATGTGACTTAGCAACTAAACAACAATTATTAGGTACTTTTGGTAAATAACAATAGCCTGGTTCAAAGAGATATGTAAGGACAACAGGTCTCCTCCACCAAAGCCTTACAATGGACTATTATAGTGAAAGCAAGTCTCAGAGCAAAATTTGCCACAGCTACAAATACTGGAAAATGAGTAGACAAAAAAAGAAAAATAGAGAGAGAGAGAAACAAGTGACAAGAGCATGCAGTCTTTAAAAGGAAGGAAATTCTGATACGAACTTGAAGGAAGCTTGAGGACGTTATGCTAACTGAAATAAGGCAGTCACAAAAAGACCAGTACTGTATGATTCCACTAACATGAGTACTTAGAGTAGATAAATTCCTAGAGACAGAAAATAGAATGTTGATGGCAAGTGGCTGAGGGGCGAGAATAACTATTGTTTAGGGGGTAGAGAGTTTCAGTTTATAAGATGAAAAGAGTTCTGGAGATACGTGATGGTGGTGGTAGCACATCATGAATATATTCGGTATCACTGAACTATACATTAAAAAATGGTTTACATGGTAAATTTTATGTTATGTGTATTTTACCACAACACAAAAAAATAGGAAATAAAAAAAGGATATTAACCTATTCTGTAAATCCAGGACCTCTGTTCTTTCAAGCACTTTTCAAGAAAGATTCACTCACAGCAGATGCAATAATATTCTGCACTCAATATGCCAGCAAATTTGGAAAACTCAGCAGTGGCCACAGGGCTGGAAAAGGTCAGTTTTCATTCCAATCCCAAAGAAGGGCAATGTTAAAGAATATTCAAACTACCGCACAATTGCATTCATTTCATATGCTAGCAAGGTAATGATCAAAATCCTTCAAGTTAGGCTTCAACAGTATGTGAACCAACAACTTTCAGATGTATAAGTTGAATTTAGAAAAGGCAAAGGAACCAGAGATCGAATTGCCAGCATCAGATGGGTAATAGGAAAAGCAAGAGAATTTCAGGAAAACACATACTTCTGCTTCACTGACTACACTGAAGCCTTTGACTATGTGTATCACAACAAACTGGGAAATTCTTAAAGAGATTCGAATATCAGATCACCTCACCTGTCTCCTGAGAATCCTGTGTGCAAGCCAAGAAGCAATAGTTAAAACCAGACAGAGAACAACGAACTGGTTCAAAATTGGGAAAGGAGTATGTTAAGGCTATATATTGTCACTCTGCCTACTTAAATTATATGAAGGGTACCACATGGGAAAATGCCGGGCTGGATGAAGCTCAAGCTGGAATCAAGATTGCTGGGAATATTATAAATAACCTCATATATGCAGATGATACCACTGTAGTGGCAGAAAGTGAAGAGATCTAAAGAATGTCTTGATGAAGGTGAAAGAGGAGAGTAGAAAAGCTGGCTTAAAACTCAACCTTCAAAAATCTAAGATTGTAGCATCCGATCCCATCACTTCATGGCAAATAGAGGGGGGAAAATGGAAACAGTGACAGACTTTATTTTCTTGGGCTCCAAAATCACTGTAGACAGTGGCTGCAGCCATGAAATTAAGACACTTGCTCCTTGAAAGCTATGACAAACCTAGAGAGTGTATTAAAAAGCAGAGACATTACTTTGCCGACAAAGGTCCATCTAGTCAAAGCTATGATTTTTCCAGTTGTCATGTATGGATGTGAGAGTTTGACCATAATGAAGGCTAAGTGCCAAAAATTGATGCTTTCAAATTGTAGTGCTAGAGAAGACTCTTGGACTGCAAAGAGATCAAACCAGTCAATCCTAAAGGAAATCAATCCTGAATATTCATTGCAAGGACGGATGCTGAAGCTCCAATACTTTTGCCACCTGATGCAAAGAACTGACTCACTGGAAAAGACCCTGATCCTGGGAAAGATTGAGAGCAGGAGAGGAAGGGATTGACAGAAGATGAGATGGTTGGGTGGCATCACCAACTCAATGGACATGAGTTTGAGCAAACACTGGGAGATAGTGAAGGACAGGGAAGTGCTACAATCCATGAGATCACAGAGAGTCAGATATGACTGAGCAGCTAAACAACAAAAAGGATTCTGCCAACCTCCTGGTAAGATCAGATGATGGATGCCTCCAAAAATGTCCAGACATTTGACTCAGTGAGTCTTTAGGCATGGAGTCAAGTTGTTCTCAACAGCATACCCTCTTGGCATTGCTAGAATCTTGTTTCCTATTCATGCAAATGTAGAGGTAACTGTGAAGTTCTTTTTGCCAATCTGTATACTTTGAATACTAATGACCACATGAATGAAGAATCATTTCTAACATCCATGTTCAGTTCAGTTCAGTTCAGTCGCTCAGTCGTGTCCGACTCTCAACATCCATGTACTAATTATCAAATCTTTTGGTGTGGATCAACAATAATGCTGGTCATTCTGGTTAGTCTTTCAAACACTAGCTAAACACCTCTGGGATATGGATTCTTTATTATTTCAATAATTAACTCTGGAGTATCAACTAAAGCTAATACATATATCAAATTATTTCTCTACCCACAGACCAATAGCCCTTATTAATTTCTGGATTGTTGTTGTTTAGTTGCTAAGTCATAGCCTACTCTTGCAACCCTATGGTCTGTAGCCCACCAGGCTCCTCTGTCCATGGGATTTTCCAGGCAAGAATACTGGAGTACGTTGCCATTTCCTTCTCTAGGGGATCTTCCCAACCCAGGGATCAAACCCATTTCTCCTGCATTGGGGGGCAGATTCTTTACTACTGAGCCATGAGGGAAGCCCAGTTACTAGATTACCCTTAATTAACTATTTTCAAATAACATATAGGTTATTATGCAAGCATTTTAATGGCAGAAAATGTCTATCTTCCTTACAAACTCTCCAACTAATTCATCCCCTCCACCCCTCTTATTTTCTCAACTTTCTTCATTTCCCCCTCCAACCTGATCTTTCAGTATTTCGGGAATCATATACATGTTAAGCCCAATTTTATACCATTCTCTTCTCTGCAATGGCACTGAGACACTGAGAAAATAGGCTGATTTTCCTTCTATGTGTAAGTAATGAGAAAATGTTGCAAATATTTTACAATAAAAATATTAGTTATGGGGACTTCCCTCATGGTCTAGGGGTTAAGACTCCATGCTTCCAATGCAAGGAGTTCAGGTTCAGTTCCTGGTTGGGGAACTAAGATCCCACATGCTGTGCTTCACAGCACAGCATATATATATATATATATATAAATTATGTATTTCATTCAAAATTTATTATAAATTTATACTTTCTCACTGCCCTACAAGAACAGTCCCTGATACCTGGAGGATCCTTTGTGGGTGAGCTCTGTGAGGTATGAAAGTTTAGCGGTCCAAATTAGAAAAACAGTAAGTTGGTCTGTAGAAGGAAAAGAGAGAGGGAGGAGGGAGGGAGATGGAAAGAGAGAGAGAGGAGATTGAAGTACCTAAGGAAAGAAGGGCTAGGAGAACAGCAATCATGGGGAGGTGAGTTGAGACCTGTGAAGTGGCAGGGGCAGAAAGAGGAATCCAGAGATTGTGAAGCTGGGGGCAAAGACTCAGGAAGGGACAGCCAAGTGAGATTTTAAAAGTGATATGCCGTTTGAGGTGCAACGTGATCCCTCTGGGATCCACAAAACTACAAAGACTGCAATGTACTTAGTTTGGTTGAATTTCTTGTGGAAACAGAGACAAGAGTTGACTGAGAAGAAGAGGGACAGTTGAACTGTAAGTTATATAGAGATTAATAAGATGCCTTAGGACTCAGCTCTGAGTATGAGAGACTGTGGTTTGGAACATTGTATAGGACCATGGAGGCGATGGAGCCATGTTCTGCATACACCAGGGATACAGCAGCTGACTATTCTGCTGTCTTTATACTGGGTACCAGAGAAGATGTACTGTAAATCAGTAATAGGACTTTCCTAGATTTACCAAAGAGCAATAATCATGTAGCATTGGTGCACAACATTCTCTGCTTAGTGCTTTTGCAAGTAAACATTTAAAGCATTTGGTACCTTAAAAATTTTATTTCTTCACTTTTATCTACTTGATCAGCTGCCCAATTCTATCTTCGAGGTCTATCCCACCAAAAGCACACAGCAGAAATAGTAAAGACACATTTACCAGGAATAAAGAAAATAGGAAGGCATAATAAGGGCAGCCAAAAATATATGCTAAGAGTTCAGAGAACAGTCACAGCTTGGAATGTGCTGCGCCAAATTACAGTCAGTATCCATTTATTATTTGAGGTTTCCAAACTGAGCACTTGATTAGGATTTAGCACCATCTAGTTTAATGGTCACCAGTTTGGATGAATACATGGAAAGCACATCACCAAGTTTCAGAGAGCTCAGAAGTAAAAACAGTTACTGTAACTCCAAATAATAGAATCAGTGTTTTTGATACAGTGGTAGATTTGTATCATTAAAAAAACCCATATGATAGTTATCAGCTATATGGATTGCCAGTTACATAGAGATGTATCTTTCTGAGCTACAGGCTTATGTTTCCATCTACCTGGTTGACCTCTTTTCTTTGATATCTTATACAGATCTTAAGTTTTATATATTCAGAACCAAATTCTTGCTCTTCCTCTCTAAAGTATGTTTCTCTTCCAATGTTGTCTATATTATTTGAGTGTTACTTCCATCCAGTTAATGATGCAAATAAGCAATATAGTGCAGTCATCACAGATACCAACTTCCCTTTTCTGCCCATTTCACCTCAAGATCTCTCAACTATGAAGGTTACTCTGGTTCTACCTAAAATTCCAACATTTCTCAGTAGCTTCCTAATTGGTCTTCTTGCTGCTGCTGCTGCTGCTAAGTTGCTTCAGTCGTGTCCGACTCTGTGCGACCCCATGGACTGCAGCCCACCAGGCTCCTCTGTCCATGGGATTTTCCAGGCGAGAGTACTGGAGTGGGTTGCCATTGCCTTCTCCCAGTTGGTCTTCTTCGGTTGATTCTTAACTTCTTCTAATTCATTCTCCACACCATGGCTAGATTGATATTTCCAAAACACAAATCTGACCAATTCACCCAGTTACTTGAGCTCTTCAATGGATTCTCACTGATTTGGGAACAAAGAACAAAATAGTTATCATATCCAGTGATAATGGATAGTTATCATATCCATATGATAATCTCTGTGTGATATAACACTTTTTTATCTAGCTAGCCCCATTTTATATAACACCTTTACTCTCCGTGTACTAGTCCCAACAGTTTCTTTCTGAACTGAAAATTCACAGAACTTTTCACAGACTTATTTGTGTGATTATTTAATTGTCTCCTACATGAGGCTGAACCTTCCAGAAGGGTAGAAACCAGTTTTGTTTGATTTACTATTAGATTCCCAGTAAGTAACACAATATTTGACACATAGTAGATGAAGTATTTGTTTATGGCAAAAAAAAAAAAGGTAAAAGTTAAAGGAAATACATGTTAAGGTTCTGTATTTTGCTCCAACATTAATGAGCCAGAAGAATTTGAGTTTATGACAAGCTCAGTATAAACAGAGTGTTCCTGCCACTAGAAAGCTACTGCAATCTTTGACTACACTAATGGACATATGTATAATGAGGTGGTCAAGGAAGATCCCCTGGAGAAGGAAATGGCAAGCCACTCCAGAATTCTTGCCTGGAGATTTCCATGGACAGAGGAGACTAGCGGACTCCAGTCCATGGGATCGCAAAGAGTTGGACACAACTGAGTGGCTAACAAACAAGGGTGATGAAAGCTCCTCTGTGCTCGACACTGCCAGACTGTGTCTACAGCAATATGTCTGCACTTGCCGTTCCCGCAATACTCATGTTTTCGTGAGTATTACCCTTATCCTTAGCCACATAACTTACCCTTATCTCTTTCAAATATCACTGCATCTCTCAGTGTTCCAACAGGAAAACAGCATACTTTAAATAAGATAATGTCAAAGAAAGCTCATGAACAAAGGGACTGTTTTCAAAAGTGTGGACACAAAGAAAGCACAAAGGACAGTCCAAAAACCTAGAGCCCACCATGCCTAGGCCTAAAGGGACAAGAAAGGGAGTGGTTACTGGAGACAGAAGGAGAGGAATCAAACTTCCAGTAGAGGGACATAGTTAACCAGAAAGTCCTCACTAAGTGATAGCCAAGGAATAAATATCTTGACCTCACTCTCCTCCCTCCCTCTAATATCTTACTAGGATTCACAATGGTGAATCCAAACAGAGAGCCAAGTGGCAGGCGAACTGCTGATTGACTCCATATGTCAGCCTCTTGAGATGCAGAATAGGTGGGATAAGAGAGGAGAGCAGAACGAGGGGGTCACCAGAAGATGGGGGCAGTCACCTTCGCAGTGACTCCCTGATCACTATTTTACATTGTAAGCCCCCTAACCTCACCCTCAGAGTGTTCTATGTCCCTTCACTGCTCTGTTTTTTTTTTCTATAGCGTGTATTACTTTCTAATATACTGTACATTTTACTTTTTTATTTGTTGTCTTTCCCAATAAGAATATAACTTCCAAAGGGCAAGGACTTTTATCTGTTTTGTTCACCACTGGTAGGCTGCAGTCCATGGGGTCGCTAAGGGTCGGACACGACTAAGCGACTTCACTTTCACTTTTCACTTTCACACATTGGAGAAGGAAATGGCAACCCACTCCAGTGTTCTTGCCTGGAGAATCCCAGGGACAGCCGAGCCTGGTGGGCTTCCGTCTATGGGGTCACACAGAGTCGGACACGACTGAAGTGACTTAGCAGCAGCAGCAGCAGCATATCTTACCCTTAGAGACAGGTCATGTGCTCAATTAAAAACATCTTGAGTGAATGAAAGTACTAAGTCCTGGGTTCTCATTTTAAAGTCACCTACATTTTTAAGGGGAACATCAAGTATTAGAAAAGAACACTAGGATAGTGAAAGGTGTGGTCTGCATGTGCCATAAATGGTTGAAGAGCCTGATCACACTTGGCCTAGAAAAGACATGGCAAAGGATTGACTTCAAATCTTTAGAGTGCTAAACTTCAAAGGTTATGCTATTAATATGTTACATCAGAGAACAGAATTTAGGGCACTGGATGAAATTTTATTAGGCAAGAAGATTTCAGGTCAGCATAATAAAACATATTTGATTAATTAGAGCTCTTTCCTAACAAGGGCTTCCCTGGTGGTTCAGATAGTAAAGAATCTGCCTGCAGTGCAGGAGACCTGAGTTCTATTCCTGGAGAAGGGAATGGCTACCCATCCAATATTCTAGCCTGGAGAATTCCAGGGACAGAGGAGCCTGGTGAGCTACAGCCCATGGGTTTCTACCACAGCTACTAAATTGCTCATGTGGTCACTACAGGGCACGTTTGTGATACTAAATGCTGACCTTCATTTCAAGTTGTTTGAGAGGCAAGCTCTGTTTTGACTGGTTCTGCCAATACTGGATACTACAGTTATATTATTAATCTTTCCTTCCTTTCTAATCGTAAACAACCAAAGTTATACCCTCTAACTTGCCCAACTTATTCCCTGTTAACTCTCAAAGATTCTATTATTGGTGATGAATGCAACTTTAATGATATACTTAAACACTGACGCCTCATGCCCTGTCTGAGCAAAACACTCTCATACAGACTTAATTTACTTGCCCTGACTTTTTTTATTTCTCTTACTTTAATTTTCTCATTCATTCACACAATCACTTGAGAGGATTTTTTTCCCTTAAACTGTGTATCTATTAACATATCAAAATAATATTTATTAACTGATTTTCAAAATAAGCAAAGATGTCTCTATATTCTCAGAAATGACACTCTAGTCACTACTTGACATTTTGGGCCTCCAAAGACTGAGGCCAAAGTTAAAGATGGATTCTGCCTCAAGACTGACTGCATAAGACTGTGCTGAACTTTCAGGCGTCCCTGATTTTTAGGGTGCCTTCCAGTCCTAAAATTCTATGATTCTATTACTTTTCAGGTAAGGACACTGAAGTTAAGGCAGGTTAAGTCATTTGACCAGAAATAGCAAATAGCTAATGAGAGAGCCAGGCTTGGGTCTTTCATCAAAGTAACATGCATTTGCTCCATTATACATATTATAAAGGATAAAGCTGTTAAATATATAGTTAAGATATCTAATATAATGGATGCAATGTGTCTAGAACTTTGTTGTATAATGTCAAAGCAAGTCTTAAATCATAATTTTTTCTTTTTGCATTATAGACATGGGCTTCTTTACTTACTGAATACTGAAAGAAAAGTTAGCAAATGAATCTAATGGATTGCAGATGGTAAAAGACAGAAGTGACAGCCACTCTGATCATGACAAAATATGGCACAGAGAAATATATGAAACAATATTCACAAGTATGAATGATGTTATTTTGGTAAATTGGTGAATTCCATGCCCACAAGGCCCAAGGCCATAAACTTAAAAATTAAAGTGCACTGCAGGTTTGACATTTTGCAAGCAAGTAATAAGTTGTCTGACAGATTGAGACCTTGTTGCTGCCAGAGAGTAAGCTGGAGTGAGAAGTGTCACAATATTAAAAGCTTCTATTTGCTTGGATTCCTGTGGGAAGACAGCACATATAAATCACAAATTTTTTCTCTCCTCTTTCTTTTTATTCAGTTCAGTTCAGTCGCTCAGTCGTGTTTGACTCTTTGCAACCCCATGGACTGCAGCATGCCAGGCCTCCCTTCCATCACCAACTCCCGGAGTTTACTCAAACCCATGTCCATTGAGTCGGTGATGCCATCCAACCATCTCATCTTCTATCTTCCCCTTCTCCTGTCTCATTTAATCTTTCCCAGCATCAGGGTCTTTTCAAATAAATCAGTTCTTCGAATCAGGTGGTCAAAGTATTGCAGTTTCAGCATCAGCATCAGTCCTTCCAATGAATATTTAGGACTGATTTCCTTTAGGATGGACTGGTTGGATCTCCTTGCTGTCCAAGGGACTCTCAAGAGTCTCCTCCAACATAATTCTAAAGCATCAGTTCTTCGGCACTCAGCTTTCTTTATAGTCCAACTCTCACATCCATACATGACTGCTGGAAAAACCATAGCTTTGACTAGACAGACATTTGTTGGCAAAGTAACATCTCTGGTTTTTAATATGCTGTATAGGTAACTTTCTTCCAGTATAACTTCTCTTCCAGTGAGCAAACGTCTTTTAATTTCATGGCTGCAATCACCATCTGCAGTGATTTTGGAGACCAACAAAATAAAGTCTTTCACTGTTTCCACTGTTTCCCCAACTATTTGCCACAAAGTGATGGGACCGGATGCCATGATCTTAGTTTTCTGAATGTTGAGTTTTAAGCCAACTTTTTCACTCTCTTCTTTCACTATCATCAAGAGGCTCTTTAGTTCTTCTTCGCTTTCTACCATAAGGGTGGTGCCATCTGCATATCTGAGGTTATTGATTTTCTCCTGGCATACTTGACTCTAGCTTGTGCTTCATCCAACCCAGCGTTTCTAATAATGTACTCTGTATATACATTGAATAAGCAGAGTGACAATATACACCCTTGATGTACTCCTTTCCCTATTTGGATCCAATCTGTTGTTCCATGTCCAGTTCTAACTGTTGCTTCCTGACCTGCATACAGATTTCTCAGAAGGCAGGTCAGGTGGTCTGGTATTCCCATCTCTTTCAGAATTTTCTACAGTTTGTTGTGATTCACACAATCAAAAGCTTTGGCGTATTCAATAAAGCAGAAATAGATGTTTTTCTGGAACTCTTGTTTTTTGATGATCCAGCAGATGTTGGCAATTTCATCTCTGGTTCCTCTGCCTTTTCTAAAACCAGCTTGAACATCTGAAAGTTCATGGTTCACTTACTATTGAAGCCTGACTTGGAGAATTTTGAGCATTACTTTGCTAGCGTGTGAGATGAGTGCAATTGTACGGTAGTTTAAGCTTCTTTGGCATTGCCTTTCTTTGGGATTGGAATGAAAACTGATCTTTTCCAGCCCTGTGGCCATTGCTGAGTCTTCCAAATTTGCTGGCATATTGAGTGCAGCACTTTCACAGCGTCACCTTTCAGGATTTGAAATAGCTCAACTGGAATTCCATCACCTCCACTAGCTTTGCAGAGATGCTTCCTAAGGCCCACTTGACTTCACATTCCAGGATGTCTGGCTCTAGGTGAATGATCACACCATCATGATTATCTGTGTCATGAAGATTTTTTTGTGTGTAGTTCTCCTGTGTATTCTTGCCACCTCTTCTTAATATCTTCTTCTTCTTTTAGGTCCATACATTTCTGGCCTTTATTGTGCCCATCTTTGCATGAAATGTTCCTTTGGTATCTCTAATTTTCTTGAAGATATCTCTAGTCTTACCCATTCTAATGTTTTCCTCTATTTCTTTGCATTGATCACTGAGGAAGGCTTTCTTATCTCCCCTTGCTATTCTTTGGAACACTGCCTTTAAATGGTTATATCTTTCCTTTCCTTCTTTGCCTTTTGCTTCTCTTCTTTTCACAGCTGCTTGTACTTCTTTTTATTATTCCCTGCTGCTGCTGCTAGGTTGCTTCAGTAGTGTCCAACTCTGTGCAACCCCATAGATGGCAGCCCACCAGGTTCCCCCGTCCCTGGGATTCTCCAGGCAAGAACACTGGAGTGGGTTGCCATTTCCTTCTCCAATGCATGCAAGTAAAAAGTGAAAGTGAAGTCACTCAGTCGTGTCCAACTATTTGCAACCCCACAGACTGCAGCCCACCAGACTCCTTCATCCATGGGATTTTCCAGGCAAGAGCACCGGAGTGGGCTGCCATTGCCTTCTCCTTATAACTCCCTAATAAATAACAATTGTCTTCACAGCCAATTTCATTGAAATGATTACACCAAACAACTAACATTTGGAATGAGTCCCATAACAACATTTGTAGATGGAAGGTGTATGTAACTTCTTTGACTAGTAATATTCTCAATGTTAGGCAAATTAACTGGTTGTACAAAATTTCTTTGAATCATTAACTTAGAAAAGATAACTCTAATGGAAGGGAAAGCTGACTCAAATTGATTGGGAAATTACTTCAATAATCTGAAAGGAACTACTTAAATGAAAAGCTAGTGTTAAAATATGTGTGAGTGTGCTTAGTCATGTTCGACTCTTTGGGATCGCATAGACTGCATCCCACCAGGTTCCTCTGTCCATGGAATTTTCCATGTAAGAATACTGGAGTGGGTAGCCATTTCCTTCTCCAGGAGATCTTCGTGACCCAGGGATCGAACCTGTGTCTCCTGCATTGTGGGCAGATTCTTTACCATCTGAGTCACCAGAAAAATTAAAATGTATATTTGAGCTTCAGCATAAGAAGCATCAGAAGAGAAGAGAAAGACAAAAGAGAAAGGGAAAAATAGAGCCAACTGAATGCAGAGTTCCAGAGAATAGCAAGGAGAGATAAGAAAGCCTTCTTAAGTAAACAATGCAAAGAAATAGAGGAAAACAATAGAATGGAAAAGACTAGAGATTTCTTCAGGAAAATTAGATACCAAGGTAACATTTCATACAAAGATGAGCACAATGAAGGATAGAAACAGCAAGGACCTAACAGAAGCAGAAGAAATTAAGAAGAGGTGGTAAATAATACACAGAAGAACTATCCAAAAAAGGTCTTAATGACTGGCATGACCATGGTGTTGTGGTCATTCATCTAGAGCCAGGCATTCTGGAGTGTGAAGTCAAGTGGGCTTTAGAAAGTATTACTACAAACAAAGCTAGTGGAGGTAATGGAATTCCAAGTGAGCTATTTTAAATGCTAAAAGATGATGCTGTTAAAGTGTTGCACTCGATATATCAGCAAATTTGGAAAAATCAGCAGTGGCCACTGGATTGGAAAAGATCAGTTTTCATTGCAATCCCAAAGAAAGGCAATGCCAAAGAATGTTCAAACTACTGTAAAAGTGTGCTCATCTTCACGTTAGGAAGGTAACATTCAAAATCCTTCAAACTGGGCTTCAATAGTATGTGAACCAAGAACTTCCAGATTTTATTATTTCTCTTGATAATCATAACAACTGACTAAGACATACCATTTAAGATAAACCACTTTGTAGTTGAGGAAATTTGGAATTAAAGTCATAACTTGCCCAAGATCATGCAGTTGAAAAATCATGAATCACAAATCTTCTGTGATATTTTCATAACATCATGATTTTCTTTGAACAGTCTTTCCTATTAGGTGTTTTATGAATTAGAAAATTATCATAACTGGTAGAAGAAATTCTGCCTTGATTTTTATTAATACTAACATTAATCCTTTCTTAGGTATTTTATTATGACATATATTTATATAACTTATTACATAGCCATATTACATATGCTTATAACTAATAATAATAATAAATCAGTAATCTCCTGAACTGGTGCAGTGAAAGTGCTGCTCTCAACATGCCAGCAAATTTGGAAAACTCAGCAATGGCCACAGGACTGGAAAAGGTCAGTTTTCATTCCAATCCCTAAGAAAGGCAACACCAAAGAATGTTCAAACTCCTGCACAATTGCACTCATCTCACATGCTAGTAAAGTAATGCTCAAAATTCTCCAAGCCAGGCTCCAACAATATGTGAACTGTGAACTTCCAGATGTTCAAGCTGGATTTAGAAAAGGCAGAGGAACCAGAGGTCAAATTGCCAACATCTGCTGGATCATCGATAAAGCAAGAAAGTTCCAGAAACATCTATTTCTGCTTTATTGACTATGCCAAAACCTTTGACTGTGTGAATCACAATAAACTGTGGAAAATTCTGAAAGAGATGGGAATACCAGACTTCCTGACCTGCCTCTTGAGAAATGCAGGTCAGGAAGCAACAGTTAGAACTGGACATGGAACAACAGACTGATTCCAAATAGGAAAAGGAGTACATCAAGGCTGTATATTGTCACCCTGCTTATTTAACTTATATGCAGAGTACATCATGAGAAATGCTGGCCTGGATGAAGCACAAGCTAGAATCAAAATTGCTGGGAGAAGTATTAATAACCTCAGATATGCAGATGATACCACCCTTATGGCAGAAAGCAAAGAAGAACTAAAGAGCCATTTGATGAAGGTGAAAGAGGGGAGTGAAAAAGTTGGCTTAAAGCTCAACATTCAGAAAACTAAGATCGTGGCATCCAGTCCCATCACTTCATGGCAAATAGGTGGAGAAACAATGGAAACAGTGGCTGACTTTATTTTTGGAGGCTCCAAAATCACTGCAGATTGTGACTGCAGCCATGAAATAAAAAGACGCTCACTTCTTGGAAGAAAAGTTATGGCCAACCTAGACAGCATGTTAAAAAGCAGAGACATTACTTTACCAACAGAGGTCCATCTCGTCGAGGCTATGGTTTTTCCAATAGTCATGTATGAATGTGAGAGTTGGACTATAAAGAAAGCTGAGCGCCGAAGAATTGATGCTTTTGAACTGTGGTGTTGGGGAAGACTCTTGAGAATCCCTTGGACTGCAAGGAGATAAAATCAGTCCATCCTAAAGGAAATCAGTTCTGAATATTCATTGGAAGGAGTGATGATGAAGCTGAAACTCCAATACTTTGGTCACCTGATGTGAAGAGCTGACTCATTTGAAAAGACCCTGATGCTGAGGAAGATTGAGGGCAGGAGGAGAAAGGGACAACAGAAAATGAGATGGCTGGATGGCATCACCGACTCAATGGACATGAATTTGAGTAAACTCTGGGAGTTGGTGATGGATAGGGAGGCCTGGTATGTTGCAGTCCATGGGGTCGCAAAGAGTCAGACATGACTGAGCGACTGAATTGAACTGAATATTCATATAATTTATTATATAGCCATATTACATATACTTATAACTAATAATAATAAATCAGTAAACTCTTACACTTCACTGCTATCACCTACTAATCTCTAGAAACATTTCCCTTCTCAATGTCTCTAGCATTAGTCTTATAACTTGACTAGCACAGGAACATTCAGAGACATAAAGGTTACTTTACCTTTCTGGCCTTATTGCATCTCTGCCCAATCTGGCCCCAAGAATTGACATTTCCACAGCTCTTTTATGACTCTTTCCTTTAACGCTTCTCCTTTAGTCATGCTCACTTTCCCAAACCAGAACTTCACATAAATTACATTATTGTACATCATTTGATTTTCTTCCTGGGGTGCTAAACATCCCACAAAACATACATACAGATTTCTACCATCATTCAAGGCTCAGCTGGGGTTTCTCTGAGGTTCAGTAATCTTTCACTCTGTGTTTGATTAACTACACTCATCACTTATAATGTACATCTTTTATTTTTGTCTGTCCAAATATCCATTTCTGTGTTCTGATAACAGCACATGATATTCCTTTGAGGAACTATGCCTTTCCCACTTTCAGTCCATGTGGTCTGATTGAGGTTGATTCCCCCCAACAACCACATCCCAATACACACACAGAGTTTTATGGGTGAACAAATAGTAGTCAATTGGCCAATCTGCTTGTTATCTCCTTCTAGCTACAGTAATTAATGGGGATGGGCATGCAATCCAGGTCTATATGTGCTAAGTCACTTCAGTTGTGTCAGATTCTTTTTGACCCTATGGACTGTAGCCTGCCAGTCTCCTCCATCTGTGGGATTCTCCAGGCAGGAATACTGGAGTGGGTTGCCATGCCCTCCTCCAATCCAGGTCTATCTACTAAGACTCAGTTCCAGAATCTTGCTGCAACTATTGGGAAAGAAGTGTTCCTTTTCCATCATGTTTGCTAACTTTGTAACTGCTAAAGGTTACAGTTGAATTTAATCCTAGCGTCCCTGGTGGCCAATCTTGTTATGATATAGATTGTTCTTGCCTAAAAATAAAGCCAACACAGAACCAAAAATAGAGGCCAAAGATGGAGATATTCTGCCCATAGAATCATTGAATCAGTTAGAGCCAAACGTGTGCTCAGTTGCTTGTTCGTGTCTTTGTGACCCTGTATGCAGTGGCCCGCAGACTCCTCTGTCCATGGGATTCTCCAGGCAAGAATACTGAAATGGATTGCCATGTCCTCCTTCAGAGGATATTCTCAAACCAGGGATTGAATCTGAATCTCTTGCGTATCCTGCAGGTAAGTTCTCTACCACTGAGCCCCATGGGAATCCCAGAGGTACATAAAACTATAATAGACTTATTCTTATGAAATACTGAACATTTCCCCGGGGCCAACTAGAGTTGGATTTCTGTCATTTCACTGAAATGAGTCCTAACTATTACTCTACAGAAACTATTTTCTTAAATGTTGTCAATAATAATAACAGCTGGTATTTATTACTATGTGCCAGATATTTTAAGCACTTTAATGGGTAAAAGCAGAAAAATCTCCTACTTCTTTAATCTTATTATCTTCCATTTACAGATGAAGAAACTAAGACACAGAAAGAAATTTTCCCTAAGGTTTTATGATTATAAGCAGTAGAGTTGGGAATCAAGCCAGCGCACTGTGACTCCTGAGCCCCACATCTGAGCTATTATATCATGTTGCCTCATGGGTCAGCTAACCCAGTCAACTGCTTAGACTCTTTGCTACATTTGGCGCTATCTGTTTCTTCACACTCTCATGGAAAGCAAAGGCTTTTAGACTAGGTTATTTGTGGTCATAACTCTATATCAGCAAAATCTCTTTTACTGTGAAATGCAAGCCTCCAGGGACAGGATGTGGATTTTTTCTGGTGGCCATTCCAACCAAGTTGTCTTGGGTATAACCTTCACCTGTCTCCTCTAACAGACCCCTTACCTCACCTCTTTGCAGTGGTGGGGCAAGTTTTCCAATTGTTTTCTGAGAAAGAATGCATGAAAAGAACGTTTAAATTTTTGCATACTGAAATTTCTTTTTTTTTTTAATAACCTTAATTAACTTCTGGATTGGAAATAACTTTCTCTCAGAATTTCTCTTTACTTATGCTTCTTCAAAATTTTTCAATGCCATTCTGATTTCTGAATCTCTGTAAATGATCTCTTTTTTCCTCCCTGGAATCTATTAAAATCTTTTCTCAGAAACATGTCCTTTGAAATTTCATAATAGTACACTTTGACATAGGTAATTTTTATCCATTAATCTGAGAACTTTTGTCCTATTGCCTCTCAGTGCTAAAAACTACTGTCCTGGTTTTCTTCAAAAATTATTTTTTCTGTTTGATTTATTTCTATAAGATATCTGACCTTTCCTTGCTTAATTGCTCTGCTTAGAACCTGTAGAACAATGTCCAATAAAAGTAGCAAGAGTGTACGTACGTGTTTTTTCCTATCCTTGATCTTATGCAAAATTATTCATTTACCAGTGATTATGATGTTAGCTTCCTTTTTTATTTTTTAATTTTTAAAATCAGATTGTGGATGTCCTTTATCAGATTAAGGGTGTTTTCTTCCTACCTAGTTGAGTGTTTTTAGTCATGAAAAAGAGCTAGGTTTTGTCAAGTGCTTTTTCTTCAACTATTGAGATGATCCTGTGGTTTTTGTTCCCCCCCCTTTTTTAAAAGAGAGTGTATTACATCCATAATTCATTTTATGCTAAACAAACCTTTCAGTTACTAGCCAAGTTCCTCCTGCTCATGTTGTAAAATGCTTTTTCTATGTTGCTGGATTTGGTTTGCTAGGTTTTTTGTTGTGGATTTCTGTATTAATATTGAAAAGGTCTGTAGTTTACTTTTCCTATCATGTTTTTGTGTGGTTTTGTTGTTGATTATTTCATCAGATTTTCACTTGGGAAACCACTGCATATTGCCTAAGCGAGTAGAAAGAACGTGCCTACCTACGCAGGAGAAGTAGGAGATGCTGGTTCCATCCCTGAGTTGGGAAGATCCCCTGGATAAGAAAATGGCAACCCGCCCACTCCAGTATTCTTGCCTGAAACTGTAGCCTGGCAAACTACAGTCCAAGGGGGTCGCAAAGAGATGAATGGGACTGAACATGCACGCAATTCTTAGAACAAGACTCTAAAGAAACCACTTGGGCAAATGGCGATTTCTGTATCTAGCAGACAAAGCTGTACAGTCTTTTGAGGTCCTCCCACTCAGCTTCCTTCCCCTTCCTGAAGCAACCTAATAAAACTTGCTTTTTTATATTCCAAACCTTACTTACAGTCTTTTGATCATCTATTTTCATTGCTCTGAATCCAGAGTTCACAACCTGCTGACAAGTCCACCTTTACTCCAAGCGAGCCCTCCAACTCCCTGACTAAGCACTTTTGAATTACCTCCTGGCATCAACTCACCTACCAGCTGTAGTTCATCAAGAAAGGAATCAAAAGCCCTTTGGTAGTTAATCCCAGGTGTACTTGGACTGAACATTTGGCATAAGGTAAGCAACTAGGACAGTGACATCAGAAGGGGAAAGTAAACTCAGAGAGTGGCGGTGCTTAGAAAGAGCCTAGATGTGGAGAAGCGTCTGGGGATGTGAGTGGATCTCAGCAGGTAATGGGCCCAGCAGGTGGGCTCCGAGCTCCGAACCGTGGGTGGGACTGGGTGAGGCCGCGGCAGAAGCAGGCACGGCAACTTCTGATGCTCTGGTAAAGGGATGACCAGCAAGCCCAACTTTCCCACGGTGCCGGCGGCCGGGCGCCGCTCGCCAGGCTGCGCGGGGTCAGGACGGGGCGCCGCCCACGCGCCGCTTGGGCCGGAACCCGCCGAGGTGGGTGCGCGGAGCCGGGGGCGGCGGGCCGCGCCGGGGCGCCGAGACCGAGGCCGCGGGCTCCGGGCCGCCGGCGCAGCTCGAGCGCTTTCCGCGGGGTTTGGCTCCTGTCGCTTCCCGTCTCGCCGAACCGGCATCGCCGCCGCGGGGGCCGCCGCCGCGAGTCCTCAGAGCCGGGCTGCGAGCGGCCGGGCGCCCCAGGACGCGGACGCAGGTGAGGCCCGGCGGCTGGGAGCCCGGCGGGGCGCGGCCGCCCGAGGGGCCGGCGTCGGCCCGACCGGGCGCGGCCCTGCGCGGCGCTGCCCGGCCGCGGCGGCTCGGGCCCCGGGCTCGCGCCGGGCGGACGCGCCGCGGGCTGCGCTGCGCCGGCCCGGCCGCCTCCCGCCCCGGCCTCAGCTGATGCGGCGGCGGCGGCGGTTTAACTTTCGCACCTGAGGCTCCCGGGGCGGCGGCGGCGGCCTCGGGGCGCGAGCCGGCGGGAGGGCGGACTGACTCGGGGTCTGGCCGCGCGAGTGGCCGGCGCCGGGGGCGCGCGGGGAGGGCCGGGGCGGGCGCGGGCTGCCCTGCAGGTGGGAGCGGGGGCACCGCGTGGGGTTCCTCTCGGAGCTCGTGGGGAGAGTCGCGCACACACACCCTCCGCCGCCCGTTCCCTTCGCCCAGATCCACTTTCTTTTGTCTGGTCCGTTTCGGTATCGGCGTCTCAGCTGCTTTTGTTGCAGCCTCGGGTCCGCAGGGTTCAGACTTGGTGTCGGAGGTCGTGGGTAAGCCCTGAAATGCAGCGGGGCGGAGGCGGGGAGAGAGGGTCCATAGGATGGAGAAGATTTGTCATTAGTGTCCTAATTAGCACTAACATATGTCACCGCGTTCTTTTCGAGATAGGACGTACTCAATTTTTTTGTAGCATCTAATAGTTTTAAGTGTACACAGGAGAGCATTCATTAGTAATTTCAAAGGAGCATTGTGTGGGCAGGTTACTATTAAATTACCCATTTTATAGACCGGACAGCTGAGGCACCCACGAGGAAAAGTGATTACATCAAAAGCAAGCAGCCAGCCCTTGTGGGAACTGGGGTTAGAACTTGTCTGACTGAGAGTTCTCAGTACAGCCACTCAACCTCAAACAAAATTTAGCGCTGAGAGCCCCTCTAATTCGCATATTTTTATTTATTCAGTATTTACCAAAACCTTTCTTAAAAACAGACTTGAGTTCTTTCATATTCATAAAGTAGTACCGCTAAAAATGATCCTTAAATGACTAGAGTCATTCCATTTTTTGAATAGGATCACTGGAATCATAGTAAGGACGTTTTTTTTTTTTTTTTGGTCTTTCCTCTGTCAAACTGTTAATCTCCTATGTGAATCCACTGGGAGCTCAGTTGTACCTAGTGATTATAGCAGAGACTCAAATGGTTATTTAATGGATAAGTGGAATGGTAGTATGCCTGAGCAGTGAGTTTTCTTTTCTCTTACAAAAGAATTAAACATTTAGAAGAATAATTATTTTAATAATTTCAGTGAAAGTTAACTTGTAATCAGGTGCACATTGTGTTGTCCCTTCTCTCCAGTGCTGTCAACAATGCACCCCTTTCCCTGCTTTTAAATGATTTTGCCAATAGATCTTTTACTGGCCCATTTTTCTTCCTCTGTTACATTCATATGTTTGGTTTTTCAAAGTGAAGATGTTTTTTCTTTTAAAATTGAAAGAAAGGAGTCTTAAAAAAAAACAACCAAGCTTTTTCTCCTTTATGAAATAGACTTAACTAGGCTTTTATGGGCATATCTGAGGATGGACACCTGCTTCTTTAATTAGTAATTCCTGTATGTCAAGCAGGAGTTCTTCTAGGCAAGTATCTAACGAGTTAATATATCTCTGTAATATTTTATGAGACATCTACCCCATATAATACCTTTTTATCAACAGAATAAAGCTTAAAAATTCAGTTAAATTTTGCTAACTACATAGCACATTTTAGGGCACAGTTCGCTTAGACTTAATTAGTGACTCATGGAATAAACACTAACAATTCTCTTTCCCTTGCACCATCTTTGCTCAGCAACTGGAAAGAAAAAGAACTGTAATCTATCCTTTCTCTCAGAAGGGAGATTTAGAGAATTAATGAAGTAATGTCTGGAGAATATTTTAATCTCCTTGGAAGAAAGCTGCTTTGTGACCTCAAAGTGTGACTATAGGGTCATGAAACACTGCTACTCCCCCAACATGCTGTCATTTATGTTTTTAGAATGGTCATTCCAGGTAGTTACTTTAGGAGGCTAGATGTTTATTTAAAAAGTGCTGCTGCTATTGAGTTATTTTAAATATTTGAGAACTTTAGTCAATTTTACAAGCAACATAAAAATATGATTTTAGAATCTCTTTTATAAGTATTTGTTTTTTGTTTGTATTTTTGTAATCCAAAACTGTGTAGCTCAGTTTGAACATCTTTTATTTGCTAAACTTGGCAGAATGATTTCTGCATGGTTGCAAAACTCAGCTCTGCCTTCGAGATTTTACTGCTCTTAAGGGTATTTAAACAGTTATCATGAAGGCTATGAAGACAACTGTGAAAGGTGTTTTTAAAATAGTTTTAATTAATGGCAGCATTATTAGAAAAATGTTTGTAACCTTCTCAGAGTGACTACTCTGTAACGGACACTGCTTGCTTGTAGGCTTGTATACATTTGTAATGTGGTGGTGTAGTCACTAAGCTGCATCCCAGGGAACAGACAAGGATATCTGTTTCATGTTTAACTTGGTTTTTTTTCTCACTTTGGAAGGTTAATAGTTCATTTTTAAGGTCTCATCAAAATTCCCTGTATCAGAACAGATTCAATAAGTAGGCTGCTGCTGCTGCTGCTAAGTCACTTCAGTCGTGTCCGACTCTGTGTGACCCCATAGACGGAAGTCCACTAGACTCCCCCATCCCTGGGATTCTCCAGGCAGGAACACTGGAGTGGGTTGCCATTTCCTTCTCCAATGTGTGAAAGTGAAAAGTGAAAGTGAAGTCGCTCAGTCGTGTCCGACCCTTAGTGACCCCACGGACTGCAGCCTACCAGGCTCCTCCATCCATGGGATTTTCTAGGCAATAGTACTGGAGTGGCTTGCCATTGCCTTCTCCGTCAATAAGTAGGCAGTCCCCAGTAAAGTGGTGACATAAAAATGCTCACATTAAAAATATCTTCTTTTGGCCCTAGTATGCAATAATTTGTACAAAAATGTTATAGTAACCAAATAATATTATAGTAACCAAATTAAGTGTCTGGTTCAGTAAATGTTAACCACATAATTAACAAGGTGTTTGATTGTTTTTCTTGATTTAAGAAAATGTTTGAGGAAATTACTTGATTAGTAAGTCTTTTATAAAATCCAGCAGAGAAAATTAGAGATATTGCATTTTTTTGTCTTAATAAATTTCTCTGTAGCAAGCAGAAATATTAGAAATTATTCTGTTAATGATGGAACTTCCTTTAAGTTCTGTCATTTCTTTCCCTGTTTAGTTCCCTGATAGTCTGACAGGTGGGAACCTTAGAGACAAGCAGTGGGTCATTAGCAGAGATTTTAACAGTAACTTCAAAACACCACACCATTCATAAAATTGCTGAGATAAGAATGAGGCTTATTCTTGAGAATTTCATGGCCTATTCAGAAACCTGTTAAAAAAAAAAAATTTCCCCCCAAGTGGCCAGAGTTGAAATACAAACACCAATTTAGGCATCATGAAATGGATAGTATATATATAAGCAGGCTCTTGTGTGACACTATGGACTGTAGCCCACCTAGCTCTCTGTCCATGGGATTCCCAGGCAGGAATACTGGAGTGGGTTGGCATTTCCTTCTCCAGTCGATCTTCCCGACCCAGGGATCAAACCCGCATCTCCTGCATTGGCAGGCAGATTCTTTACCACTGAGTCACCTAGGAAGCCCACTAGTCTCCTGAAAGATATATAAATTATAGAATTAGTATTTTTGTATAGCTTCACTTGTCTGACTTAGAACTAGCTAAGGCTGTAGAGTCCTAAATAAAGCTTTCTATGCTGTAGTCTGGCATTATACTTTTTGCTCACCCAACAACCATAACCTTTCCCATTTAGTGTTTTGGCTTATATTTTTTCCTTGCTCAAGATGCCCATTCCTCTCCACTATACTTTCTGGTGCTGCTGCTGCTAAGTCACTTCAGTCGTGTCCGACTCTGCGACCCCATAGATGGCAGCCCACCAGGTTCCCTGTCCCTGGGATTCTCCAGGCAAGAACACTGGAGTGGATTACCATTGCCTTCTCCGACTCTACTTGCTAATGCTATCTAAATTCTCCCTGTGCTTTAGGACCCAGCTGGAATCCTTTTTTCCAGAAAGCCTTCCCTGACTCCTTAGTTCTTATTTTTTAGTTCACCATGTCTGTTTGTTAATTACTCCCTGTTTTTTTGTTATTTCTTTTATTTTGGCCTTGAATTTGTTTTTCTTTAATTTTTATTATAGTTACTTTACAATGTTGTGTTAGTTTCTGTTGTACAGCAAAGTGAATCAGTTCTACATATATACCCTCTTTTTTAGATTCTTTCCACCTCTAGGTCATTACAGATATTGAGAGTTCCCAATACAGTAGGTTCTTGTTATCTGTTTTATGTACAGTAGGGTGTATATGTCAATCCCAGTCTCTCAATTTATCCCCTCCTCAGTTTCCCCCTTGGTAACTAGAAGTTTGTTTTCCACATCTGTGACTCTTTTTCTGTTTTATAAATAAGTTTGTTTGTACCTTTTTTTCCTTTTTTTTTTTTTAAAGATTCCACATATAAGTGACATCACATGATATTTGTCTTTGTCTTTGAGTTCACTCAGTATGACAATCTCTGGGTCCATCCTTGTCACTGCAAATGGAATTATTCCATTCATTTTTTTTTTTCTTGAGTGTATCAGAGTTTTACTCATTGAAACCAAAAAAGGTTTTTGATTTTTATTGGAGTGTAGTTCCTCTGCAATGTTGAGTTAGTTTCTGCTGTAACTGAATCAGTTATACATACATCCCCTCTGTTTTTCAGGTTTCCTTCCCGGTTAGGTCACCACAGAGCATTGAGTAGAGTTCCCTGTGCTACACAGTAGCTTCTCATTAGTTTTCTGTCATATGCTTTGTAGAGAATATATGTCAGTCCCAGTCTCCCAATTCATCCCACCCCCATTTGCTCCTTTGGCATTCATAGTTTGTTCTCTGCATCTGTGTCTCTATTTCTGTTTTGCAAATAAGTTCATCTGTACCATTTTTGTAGGTTCCGCATATGTGTGTTAACACACTATGTTTGTTTTTCTTTCCGACTTCTCTTGTGTGACAGTCTCTGGGTCTATCCATGTCTCTGTAAATGGCACTATTTTGTTCACTTTTATGTCTGAATGGTGTTCCATTGTATATATATACCACAGCTGCTTTATCCATTCATCCTTTGATGGACCTCTAGGTTGCTTCCATGTCCTGGCTGTTGTAAATAGTGCTACAATGTATATTGGGGTACATGTATTATCATTTTCTCTGGATATATGCCCAGGAGTGGGATCAAATTTGCTTTCCACCTAGCTTTTTTTTCCCCCCTCAAAGGTACAAGTGTGTTTTAGTTGCTCAGTTGTGTCTGACTCTTCGCAATCCCATCGACTGTAGCTTGCCAGGCTCTTCTGTCCATGGGATTCTCCAGGCAAGAATACTAAGAATACTGGAGTGGGTTGCCATTTCCTTCTCCAGGGGATCTTCCTGATCCAGGGATCGAATCCTGGTCTATCACATTGCAGGCAGATACTTTACTGTCTGAGCTACCAGGGAACAGGTCATATATTCAGTATATATTTTCCTCAGTCACGTACAGCACCTATAATGCTGGATACTAGCTGGACATATTAAGCTTGTAAGGTTCAGTTCAGTTCAGTTCAGTCATGTCCGACTCTCCGCGACCCCATGAATCACAGCACGCCAGGCCTCCCTGTCCATCACCAACTCCCGGAGCTCACTCAAACTCATGTCCACAGAGTCGGTGATGCCATCCAGCCATCTCATTCTCGGTCGTCCCCTTCTTCTCCCGCCCCCAACCTTTCCCAGCATCAGAGTCTTTTCCAGTGAGTCAACTCGTCGCATGAGGTGGCCAAAGTATTGCAGTTTCAGCTTCAGCATCAGTCCCTCCAATGAACACCCAGGATCAATCTCCCTTAGAATGGACTGGTTGGATCTCCTTGCAGTACAAGGGACTCTCAAGAGTCAAAGCATCAATTCTTCGGTGATCAGCCTTCTTCACAGTCCAACTCTCACATCCATACATGAACACGGGAAAAACCATAGCCTTGACTAGACGGACCTTGGTTGGCAAAGTAATGTCTCTGCTTTTTAATATATTATCAAGGTTGGTCATAACTTTCCTTCCAAGGAGTAAGCGTCTTTTAATTTCATGGCTGCAGTCAGCATCCGCAGTGATTTTGGAGCCCAAAAAATAAAGTCTGACACTGTTTCCACTGTTTTTCCATCTATTTCCCATGAAGTGATGGGACCAGATGCCATGATCTTTGTTTTCTGAATGTTGAGCTTTAAGCCAACCTTTTCACTTTCCTCTTTCACTTTCATCAAGAGGCTTTTGAGTTCCTCTTCACTTTCTGCCATAAGGGTAGTGTCATCTGCATATCTGAGATTATTGATATTTCTCCTAGCAATCTTGATTCCAGCTTGAATAGATCTACAAAAAAGCATTCTGCTTAGAGACAGGGTAAAATATCTTCGTGCTTTATAATTGTGTCAGTCAGTGTTCTGGTAGAAAATATGTAGCAAGCTCAAAATGGAGTAGTTGATAAGATTAGTTTTAAAAGTGTGCCTGAGGTAACCATTCCTTGGACTGCAAGGAGATCCAACCAGTCCATTCTAAAGGAGATCAATCTTGGATGTTCATTGGAAGGACTGATGCTAAAGCTGAAACTCCAATACTTTGGCCACCTCATGCGACAAGCTGACTCACTGGAAAAGAGTCTGATGCTTGGAAGGATTGGGGGTGGGAGGAGACGGGGACGACAGAGAATGAGATGGCTGGATG
The DNA here is from genome assembly GCF_049115385.1 of Moschus berezovskii. Classification (NCBI taxonomy): domain Eukaryota; kingdom Metazoa; phylum Chordata; class Mammalia; order Artiodactyla; family Moschidae; genus Moschus; species Moschus berezovskii. Next base: position 62,348,733 of record NC_142477.1, read on the forward strand.
GCATCACCGACTCGATGGACATGAGTTTGAGTGAACTCCGGGAGTTGGTGATGGACAGAGAGGCCTGGCGTGCTGTGATTCATGGGGTCACAAAGAGTCAGACACGACTGAGCGACTGAACTGAACTGAGGTAAAATAAACCAACAATGGCTGGTGAAGCATCTCAGGACTAACAGTAATGAGAACCATTATCATCCCTAGGCCTAAAGGGGTGAGAGAAGAGGATCATGACTAAAACCCAGAGAGGGTAGCCATATGGGGAAGGCTGCCTGGCTAGACCTCTGGCCTTTCTGAGATTGAGAGGCATGGAGAAATAAATACCCCTCTTCACTCTTTTCCAGCCCTCTGATTTCCTGTTGGTGCTTCCCACTGGCAAATTTTGCTGGAAGGCAGAAGGTGGGAGGGGGAGAGGGAGTATTTCTGCAGGTCAGAAGTCAGCCTCCTGGAAATTAGAGCACAGCAGAGTAGGTGAAAAATACCTCTGGGGTGTGGATGAAGGAGGACAAAGGATATCCAGGGCTGGAATCACTTCATCTGGAGTGAGTGCTTTCATTACAGTTACAGAAGCCTTTTTGTGCTTTCTCTAGTTCATAAAAGGCAAGCATGTTTGTTTCTAGCCTAATTCAATTTGTTTTACGATTAATGTATGATTTATGACACTTTTCAGTTCAGTTCAGTTCAGTCGCTCAGTCGTGTCCGACTCTCCGCGACCCCATGAATCACAGCACGCCAGGCCTCCCTGTCCATCACCAACTCCCGGAGTTCACTCAAACTCATGTCCATCGAGTCGGTGATGCCATCCAGCCATCTCATTCTCCGTCGTCCCCTTCTCCTCCCGCCCCCAACCTTTCCCAGCATCAGAGTCTTTTCCAGTGAGTCAACTCGTCGCATGAGGTGGCCAAAGTATTGCAGTTTCAGCTTTAGCATCAGTCCCTCCAATGAACATCCAGGATTGATCTCCTCTAGAATGGACTGGTTGGATCTCCTTGCAGTATAAGGGACTCTCAAGAGTCTTCTCCAACACCACAGTTCAAAAGCATCGATTCTTCGGCGATCAGCCTTCTTCACAGTCCAACTCTCACATCCATACATGACCACGGGAAAAACCATTGCCTTGACTAGACGGACCTTGGTTGGCAAAGTAATGTCTCTGCTTTTTAATATACTATCAAGGTTGGTCATAACTTTCCTTCCAAGGAGCAAGCGTCTTTTAATTTCATGGCTGCAATCAGCATCTGCAGTGATTTTGGAGCCCAAAAAAACGAAGTCTGACACTGTTTCCACTGTTTTTCCATCTATTTCCCATGAAGTGACGGGACCAGATGCCATGATCTTTGTTTTCTGAATGTTGAGCTTCAAGCCAACCTTTTCACTCTCCTCTTTCACTTTCATCAAGAGGCTTTTGAGTTCCTCTTCACTTTCTGCCATAAGGGTAGTGTCATCTGCATATCTGAGGTTATTGATATTTCTCCCGGCAATCTTGATTCCAGCTTGTGCTTCTTCCAGTCCAGCGTTCCTCATGATGTACTCTGCATAGAAGTTAAATAAGCAAGGTGACAATATACAACCTTGACGTACACCTTTTCCTATTTGGAACCAGTCTGTTGTTCCATGTCCAGTTCTAACTTTTGCTTCCTGACCTGCATACAGGTTTCTCAAGAGGCAGGTCAGGTGGTCTGGGATTCCCATCTCTTTCAGAATGTTCCACAGTTTATTGTGATCGACACAGTCAAAGGCTTTGGCATAGTCAATAAAGCAGAAATAGATGTTTTTCTGAAACTCTCTTGCCTTCTCCATGATCCAGCGGATGTTGGCAATTTGATCTCTGGTGCCTCTGCCTTTTCTAAAACCTGCTTGAACATCTGGGAGTTCACGGTTTATATACTGCTGAAGCCTGGCTTGGAGAATTTTGAGCATGACTTTACTAGCGTGTGAGATGAGTGCAATTGTGCGGTAGTTTGAGCATTCTTTGGCATTGCCTTTCTTTGGGATTGGAATGAAGACTGACCTCTTCCAGTCCTGTGGCCACTGCTGAGTTTTCCAAATCTGCTGGCATATTGAGTGCAGCACTTTCACAGCATCATCTTTCAAGACTTGAAATAGCTCAACTGGAATTCCATCACCTCCACTAGCTTTGTTCGTAGTGATGCTTTCTAAGGCCCACTTGACTTCACATTCCAAGATGTCTGGCTCTAGGTCAGTGATCACGTTATCGTGACTATCTTGGTCGTGAAGATCTTTTTTGTACAGTTCTTCTGTGTATTCCTGCCACCTCTTTTTAATATCTTCTGCTTCAGTTAGGTCCATACCATTTCTGTCCTTTATCGAGCCCATCTTTGCATGAAATGTTCCCTTGGAATCTCTAATTTTCTTGAAGAGCTCTCTTGTTTTTCCTATTCTGTTGTTTTCCTCTATTTCTTTGCATTGATCACTGAGGAAGGCTTTCTTATCTCTCCTTGCTATTCTTTGGAACTCTGCATTTAGATGCTTGTATCTTTCCTTTTCTCCTTTGCTTTTCGCCTCTCTTCTTTTCACAGCTATTTGTAAGGCCTCCTCAGACAGTCATTTCGCTCTTTTGCATTTCTTTTCCATGGGGATGGTCTTGGTCCCTGTCTCCTGTACATTAATCGTAAAACAAATTGAATTAGGCTAGAAACAAACATGCTTGCCTTTTATGAACTAGAGAAAGCACAAAAAGGCTTCTGTAACTATAATGAAAGCACTCACTCCAGATGAAGTGATTCCAGCCCTGGATATCCTTTGTCCTCCTTCATCCACACCCCAGAGGTATTTTTCACCTACTCTGCTGTGCTCTAATTTCCAGGAGGCTGACTTCTGACCTGCAGAAATACTCCCTCTCCCCCTCCCACCTTCTGCCTTCCAGCAAAATTTGCCAGTGGGAAGCACCAACAGGAAATCAGAGGGCTGGAAAAGAGTGAAGAGGGGTATTTATTTCTCCATGCCTCTCAATCTCAGAAAGGCCAGAGGTCTAGCCAGGCAGCCTTCCCCATATGGCTACCCTCTCTGGGTTTTAGTCATGATCCTCTTCTCTCACCCCTTTAGGCCTAGGGATGATAATGGTTCTCATTACTGTTAGTCCTGAGATGCTTCACCAGCCATTGTTGGTTTATTTTACCTCAGTTCAGTTCAGTCGCTCAGTCGTGTCTGACTCTTTGTGACCCCATGAATCACAGCACACCAGGCCTCTCTGTCCATCACCAACTCCCGGAGTTCACTCAAACTCATGTCCATCGAGTCGGTGATGCCATCCAGCCATCTCATTCTCTGTTGTCCCCGTCTCCTCCCACCCCCAATCCTTCCAAGCATCAGACTCTTTTCCAGTGAGTCAGCTTGTCGCATGAGGTGGCCAAAGTATTGGAGTTTCAGCTTTAGCATCAGTCCTTCCAATGAACATCCAAGATTGATCTCCTTTAGAATGGACTGGTTGGATCTCCTTGCAGTCCAAGGAATGGTTACCTCAGGCACACTTTTAAAACTAATCTTATCAACTACTCCATTTTGAGCTTGCTACATATTTTCTACCAGAACACTGACTGACACAATTATAAAGCACGAAGATATTTTACCCTGTCTCTAAGCAGAATGCTTTTTTGTAGATCTATTCAAGCTGGAATCAAGATTGCTAGGAGAAATATCAATAATCTCAGATATGCAGATGACACTACCCTTATGGCAGAAAGTGAAGAGGAACTCAAAAGCCTCTTGATGAAAGTGAAAGAGGAAAGTGAAAAGGTTGGCTTAAAGCTCAACATTCAGAAAACAAAGATCATGGCATCTGGTCCCATCACTTCATGGGAAATAGATGGAAAAACAGTGGAAACAGTGTCAGACTTTATTTTTTGGGCTCCAAAATCACTGCGGATGCTGACTGCAGCCATGAAATTAAAAGACGCTTACTCCTTGGAAGGAAAGTTATGACCAACCTTGATAATATATTAAAAAGCAGAGACATTACTTTGCCAACCAAGGTCCGTCTAGTCAAGGCTATGGTTTTTCCCGTGTTCATGTATGGATGTGAGAGTTGGACTGTGAAGAAGGCTGATCACCGAAGAATTGATGCTTTGACTCTTGAGAGTCCCTTGTACTGCAAGGAGATCCAACCAGTCCATTCTAAGGGAGATTGATCCTGGGTGTTCATTGGAGGGACTGATGCTCTGCTTTTTAATATATTATCAAGGTTGGTCATAACTTTCCTTCCAAGGAGTAAGCGTCTTTTAATTTCATGGCTGCAGTCAGCATCCGCAGTGATTTTGGAGCCCAAAAAATAAAGTCTGACACTGTTTCCACTGTTTTTCCATCTATTTCCCATGAAGTGATGGGACCAGATGCCATGATCTTTGTTTTCTGAATGTTGAGCTTTAAGCCAACCTTTTCACTTTCCTCTTTCACTTTCATCAAGAGGCTTTTGAGTTCCTCTTCACTTTCTGCCATAAGGGTAGTGTCATCTGCATATCTGAGATTATTGATATTTCTCCTAGCAATCTTGATTCCAGCTTGAATAGATCTACAAAAAAGCATTCTGCTTAGAGACAGGGTAAAATATCTTCGTGCTTTATAATTGTGTCAGTCAGTGTTCTGGTAGAAAATATGTAGCAAGCTCAAAATGGAGTAGTTGATAAGATTAGTTTTAAAAGTGTGCCTGAGGTAACCATTCCTTGGACTGCAAGGAGATCCAACCAGTCCATTCTAAAGGAGATCAATCTTGGATGTTCATTGGAAGGACTGATGCTAAAGCTGAAACTCCAATACTTTGGCCACCTCATGCGACAAGCTGACTCACTGGAAAAGAGTCTGATGCTTGGAAGGATTGGGGGTGGGAGGAGACGGGGACGACAGAGAATGAGATGGCTGGATGGCATCACCGACTCGATGGACATGAGTTTGAGTGAACTCCGGGAGTTGGTGATGGACAGAGAGGCCTGGCGTGCTGTGATTCATGGGGTCACAAAGAGTCAGACACGACTGAGCGACTGAACTGAACTGAGGTAAAATAAACCAACAATGGCTGGTGAAGCATCTCAGGACTAACAGTAATGAGAACCATTATCATCCCTAGGCCTAAAGGGGTGAGAGAAGAGGATCATGACTAAAACCCAGAGAGGGTAGCCATATGGGGAAGGCTGCCTGGCTAGACCTCTGGCCTTTCTGAGATTGAGAGGCATGGAGAAATAAATACCCCTCTTCACTCTTTTCCAGCCCTCTGATTTCCTGTTGGTGCTTCCCACTGGCAAATTTTGCTGGAAGGCAGAAGGTGGGAGGGGGAGAGGGAGTATTTCTGCAGGTCAGAAGTCAGCCTCCTGGAAATTAGAGCACAGCAGAGTAGGTGAAAAATACCTCTGGGGTGTGGATGAAGGAGGACAAAGGATATCCAGGGCTGGAATCACTTCATCTGGAGTGAGTGCTTTCATTACAGTTACAGAAGCCTTTTTGTGCTTTCTCTAGTTCATAAAAGGCAAGCGTGTTTGTTTCTAGCCTAATTCAGTTTGTTTTACGATTAATGTATGATTTATGACACTTTTATGATGGATTTATTTCGTAAGAACCACTGTCCCTCTTTTATGGTTTAGCTAATGTATTGTTATGCATGTTTCTCAATCTGTGAGAAATGAAACAGTGAAAATCTGTTTCATTTTTTCTTATTTTGTGTTTTGCTTGTACAGTACCCAGGTGGGAGACATAGAGCTGTCTACAGAGCCACTGGGAAAACTGTCGCTTCACCATGCTAATCACATGATTGGTCTGAATTAGTGGTGCTTGTTTTTCTTTTGTGCTGTTTTCGTAGATCAGTGGTTGTCAGTCTTGGTGTGGTTCTCATTGCAGATACTGTGATTCAAGCAGGTTTAATAAATCTTGAGCATCTGTTCTTTTAAATAGGTTTCATATATTTCAGATGCACAGATGTGAGAATCACTCACACAGGTAGTCGTTTTGGCCATAGATTCCCCCACACTTTAATGTATATGTAGCACTCTTTAGTATAATAATTAAGCCTCCAACAGAAAACCACTTCTACTTTATGTACTCTTCAAAACAGTGTTTTTGATTTTTTCACATTGAGAAGTTTTCATGATATAAGATGTAAAACATGTGACTTCCATATTATTAAAGCAAATAATTTTTTAAATAGATATAAAAACTTTTAAATATTAACATACGGTATAGAGAATAGTATAACAAACACCCGTGTTCCCACCATGTAACCTTATAAAGTGTTAACATTTTATTTTTTTCAGATTTTTTTTTTAAGAAAAAAATGCTGGTAAAAGTTAAGCCTCCTCACGAAGAGTCAGACATGACTGAGCAACTTCACTTTCACTTTTCATTTTCATGCATTAGAGAAGGAAATGGCAACCCACTCCAGTGTTCTTGCCTGGAGAATCCCAGGGACGGGGGAGCCTGGTGGGCTGCCATCTATGAGGTTGCACAGAGTCGGACATGACTGAAGCGACTTAGCAGCAGCAGCAGCAGCAGTTACCTTTCTAGAAGTTACCATTATCCTCAACTTGGTGTTTATCATTCCTTTACTGATAGGTGTGTAGGCAGCTTTTATACTTTTGCTACATATTCATGTATCAGCAAAGAAACTATAACAGTGTTGCACATGCTTTTTTGTTTTGTGTTGTAGCTGTTCAGAATGTAGGGTAAATAAGTGCATCAGATTTCTGGAAACATTTAAAGAAGGCAAGCTAAACCATGCATACATACTTCAGGAGATTCTAAGGACATCACTGAGTGGAAAGACGGAAGAAAACAGGTGGCACGGCTGTTTCAAGGTTATAAAGCAAATCTTCCTCTTAGTACAGCATCTAAGTGTCACCGAATTCTAGGGAGATCCATGCTGAAGGACTATTTAGAACCGCTGTCTGCAGATACATTTGCTCCCAGACAGTGGTAAATGATAGCAAATCGGGTACATTGGGTACATGATCTAGATTCCATAATTACAAAAAGCAGGGAATAAGCAAAGGCAAATCAAACCTAAAAGTAAAATACACTAAAATTCATGTGGTTGGATAGAAGTGTATGCAGTTTTTTGTGGATGCTGTTAATTTATTTGGCCCTGATTTATTTTTAGAATGACTCAAGAAGAGTATTTCTGATGTCACCCAAAAGCTGATCGAGACAATGTAGATCCTGAAACTTAGAGCTGATCACTGCTTCCATACCTTACCCTCTGCTTTTCTTACTGTAGTCAGCTCAGATGCCAGCAGATAGGCAAGGGCAGCCAACGATTTCATTGGCTCCTCTGTTCTAGTAAATAACTTTATGGAGAGCACTCTCCGCCATCCCAGCTTTGAACTCTTCCGTCAGGGCTGCAGTCCTCCTCACTCGTCTCGTCCTTCAAAGTGTCCAGTCTCTAGAGAATATGAACTTCCTCCTCATGAAACGATAGACGTATCTGGGAAGTTAGTTTACTCTCTAGGCCTTCATTGAAGCAACAATCCCTACATCGCAGGAATGTCCTGATGGTCAAAGGAGATAGTGCTATTTAATAATCACTGTATTTAAGAGTAGTAGTTAGTATTTTTGGAGAAGGAAATGGCAACCCACTCCAGTGTTCTTGCCGGGAGAATCCCAGGGACAGGGGAGCCTGGTGGGCTGCCGTCTATGGGGTCGCACAGAGTCGGACACAACTGAGGTGACTTAGCAGTTAGTATTTAAAATTATTCCAGCCCCTTGAATTTGTGTTTTATATGTAGAGATTGTAGTTTAAAAAATATGGAGAGTATGCCACTTTTTGTCCCGTTGCTGTGAAAAGAGAAAAGTACTATTTTCTGATAGATACCTTCATAAAGAAAATTATAAATAATCTGAATATCTCCAATGAGATATAAGATGTGTCATCAAACCACATAAGGTATCATGAAGCTCAGATCGTATTCTAAAATGAAGCTTCTAAAAAGTCAATCTCTATGACAGCTTTATGAGGCTGAGACCAGCTTCCTCCAATGGTGTTTGCTAAATTTACCCTCGTGATGCCAGTAAGTTGTGCCCTGACTTCAAGCAGAGTTAGGAAAGAATGACTTTCTGTCTGCCTGTGCTTGCTTACTTATTCACTCACTCGTTCAACTGATCAAGTGCTTACCACTGTTATAAACTGCTAAGGATTTTGCATCTCAGCAAGGAAGACAGACATGGAATGAGTAGTTAAAAGAATGATGAATGTTCTAAAGGAGAATTAGAAAGGTTGTTGGGGAGAAATGGGGTGGCGATGAGTTGGACACGACTTAGTAACTAAAACTAACACACACTGGGTGAAAATAATAGATCAAGGATGACCCGCTCTCCTTTCTCCTCTAGAAAGCGGCATTTTAGCTGAGACTTGAAGGATATGATTCTATTCACTAGAGACTAGAGGCAAGCTTCCCAGAGATCCAGAGTTAGGATCTGGAGGAGTGAGCCAGTGATGGGGAGGAGTGGAAGGAAGCCTGGACTGCTGGAATGTAGAGTAGATGGGCTGAGCACTGGCAGCAGCCTGATGAGCCACTCATTTCAGTTCAGTCACTCATTCGTGTCTGACTCTTTATGACCGCATAGACTGCAGCACCCAAGGCTTCCCTGTCCTTCACCGTCTCCCGGAGCTTGCTCAAACTCATGTCTGTTGAGTCGGTGTTGTCATCCAACCATCTCGTTCTCTATCATTCCCTTCTCCTCCCACCTTCAGTCTTTCCCAGCATCAGGGTCTTTTCAGATGAGCCAGTTCTTTGCATCAGGTGGCCAAAGTACTGGAGTTTCAGCTTCAGCATCAGTCCTTCCAATGAATATTCAGGACTGATTTCCTGTATGATTGACAGGTTTGATCTTGCAGTCCAAGGGACTCTCAAGAGTCTTCTCCAACACCACAGTCCAAAACCATCAATTCTTGGGCTCTCAGCTTTCTTTATAGTCCAACTTTTACATCCATACATGACTACTGGAAAAACCATAGCTTTGACGAGATGGACCTTTGGGGGCAAAGTAATGTCTCTGCTTTTTAATATGCTATCTGTTTGGTGATAGCTTTTCTTCCAAGGAGCAAGTGTCTTTTAATTTCATGGCTGCAGTCACCATCTGCAGTGATTTTGCAGCCCAAAATAATAAAATCTGTCACTGTTTCCATTGTTTCCCCATCTATTTGCCATGAAGTGATTGGACCAGATGCCATGATCTTTGTTTTTTGAATGTTGAGTTTTAAGCCAACTTTTTCACTCTCCTTTTTCACTTTCATCAAGAGGCTCTTTAGTTCCTCTTCCCTTTCTGCCGTAAGGGTGGTGTTATCTGCATATCTGAGGTTATTGATATTTCTCACAGCAATTTTGATTCCAGCTTGTGTTTCATCCAGTCTGGCATTTCTCATGATGTACTCTGCATATAAGTTAAATAAGCAGGGTGACAATATACAACCTTGACGTACTCCTTTCCCAATTTGGAACCAGTCCATTGGTCCATGTCTGGTTCTAACAGTTGCTTTTTGAACTGCATACTGATATCTCAGGAGGCAGGTCAGGTAGTCTGGTATTCCCATCTCTTGAAGAATTTTCCACAGTTTGTTGTGATCCACACAGTCAAAGACTTTGGTATAGTCAATAAAGCAGAATTAGATGTTCTTCTGGAACTTTCTTGCTTTTTCTGTGATCCAGCGGATGTTGCCAATTTGATCTCTGGTTCCTCTGCCTTTTCTAAATCCAATTTGAATATCTGGAAGTTCTTGGTTCAGGTACTGTTGCAGCCTGGCTTGAAGAATTTTGAATATTAGTTTGCTAGCGTGTGAGATGAGTGCAATTGTGCGGTAGTTTGAACATTCTTTGGCATTGCCTTTCATTGGGATTGGAATGAAAACTGACCTTTTCCAGTCCTGTGGCCACTGCTGAGTTTTCCAAATTTGCTGGCGTATTGAGTACAGCACTTTCACAGCATCATCTTTTACAAGTTGAAAGAGCTCAACTGGAATTCCATCACCTCCACTAGTTTTGTTTGTAGTGATGCTTCCTAAGGCCCACTTGACTTCACACTCCAGGATATCTGATTCTAGGTGAATGATCACACCATCATGGTTATCTGGGTCATTAAGATCTCTTTTGTATAGTTCTATATGTTCTCACCACCTCGTCTTAGTATCTTCTGCTTCTGTTAGGTCCATAGAAGAAGATTGATGATTTGTTTTGTTTTTTCTACAAGGACTCTGCCTTCAAGGTGGAGAATAAAATGCTTCAGATTTTCAAAAAGTAAAACCTTGGTGACCAGAACCACAATTTTTGGCCTAGGATTTTTTAGGTGACACGTGTGCTTCTTGTTTACAGACTGTATGGGACAAAATATCTCCCTCTTCCTCTATCTCTTTCTTGGTCTCTTAGATTCTATCCCATCACACCTTTTTGAAAGAGCTGGCAAGATATCTTTAGTCTTGGACCCATTTTAATCCTCTTTTCTCACTTTGCCCTTTCGCTTCTGGATTCTGATGTTTTCAGAACAAATCCTAAGGAGCAGGACTATTTTTGTTTTGTTGTTTGCTCAGTGATGTCCAACTCTTCGCAACCCTATGGACTGTAGCCCACAGGCTCCTCTGTCCATGGGGTTTTCTAGGCAAGAATACTAGCGTGGGTTGCTATTTTTCCTCCTTCAGGGGATCTTCCTGAACCAGGGATTAACCTTTCCACCTTTTTGAAAGAGCTGACAAGGATTCTTTTCTCCTCAATACATTTTCATCCTTCTTTCTCCCTCTGCCCTTTCCTTTCAGGGTTCTGGATGTTTTCAGAACAAATCGTAAGGAACATGACCAGAACTCTGAGTGACATTTTGCCAAATAACTAGAATTACAAGTTTTTCTTACAGTGCTTAACAGAGAGGAAGCACCTGGTTATGATAATCTGAGGAGCTATGCTGCAAATATTAGAACTTATCTAGAAATATTTGATTATGCACTACATAAATGCATAGACGAGCTTGTAACAAGGTATTTAAAAGAGAGCTCAGGAGCTAAAAAGAAGAAAGGCGGAGAGAGCTTGTCGTGTTTCTACATGACATAAAATCTACCCTTAGTGTTAGGATGAGCTTGCTAGGCTCACCAATATAGCGGCTTGGGCTTTAATACTCATAGTTAAAGAGGAGACCAAAGCCTTGGGTACAAATGAAGCAGGGAGTTGGGAATTGAGACCTTTGAGTAAAGTCAGGACTTGGAAAGGGCAGTATTTTCAATAGAATAGTAGATTATTAAAAAAAAAAAATGGTCCAGTGATACAGATAATGAGGAAGTCTATATTGGCATAGTCTCTGAGTAGATGGTAAAGTCTCATCTGAAAATTCTATTTATTCAGTTTTTTTTAAATCTTTTTATGAAAAATTTCAAGTATACACAAAAGTAGAGGACTGGTATAATGAATCATTATGTATCTATCAGCCAGCTTTAATAGTTACTCTTCTATTTTTGTTTCATTTTTCTTTGTTATATATGATTTGTTTCTGCATTATATAATTTTGCTTGTAAATAGTCAAAATTAGAGTATTTATCTCTAGACTGCTGCTGCTGCTAAGTTCCTTCAGTCATGTCTGACTCTGGCCTAAGGACCTTTAAAAAGCAGAACAGTGTTCTGTATTATGTCCAATGAAGTTAACAGTTCTTTAATATCATCTAATACCTAATTCATGTATAATTTTCCCTGGTTGTCTCAAAAATATTTTTCTTAGAGTTGATTTGTTTGAATTAAGAATCAAACAAGGTCTACACATTGCATTTGATGGATGTCTTAAAATCTCTTAAATTTCTCCTCTCTCTTTTAAAACTAATTTGCTGATAAAGCCAAGTTGTTGAATTAACCACATCCTGTACTGGGCTAGTTTTAAAGCTTCATAATGTCATTTCAACTACTGCACAATTTCACTTATCTCACACGCTAGCAAAATAATGCTCAAAATTCTCTAAGCCAGACTTCAACAGTAAGTTAACCGTGAACTTCCAGATGTTCAAACTGGTTTCAGAGGAACCAGAGATCAAATTGCCAACATCTGGTAGATCATCAAAAAAGCAAGAGAGTTCCAGAAAAACATTTGCTTTATTGACTACACCAAAGCCTTTGACTGTGTGGGTATAGCAAACTGGAAAATTCTTCAAGAGATAGGAATACCAGGCCACCTTACCTGCCTCCTGAGAAATCTGTATGCAGGTCAAGAAGCAACTGTTAGAATTGGACATGGAACAACAGACTGGTTCCAAATTGGGAAAGGACTACATCAAGGCTGTATATTGACACCCTGCTTATTTACCTTATATGAAAAGTGCATCATGAGAAATGCTGGGCTGGATGAAGCAGAAGCTGGAATCAAGTTTGCAGACAGAAATATCTATAACCTCAGATACGTAGATGATACCACCCTTATGGCAGAAAGCAAAGAAGAACTAAAGAGCCTCTTGATGAAAATGAGAGAGGAGAATGAAGAAGTTGGCTTAAAGCTCAGCATTCAGAAAACTAAGATCATGGCATCCGGTCCCATCACTTCATGACAAATAGATGGGGAAACAACAGAAACAGTGACAGACTTCATTATTTTGGGCTCCAAAATCACTGCAGATGGTGACTACAGTCATAGAAAAGCTATGACCAACCTAGACAGCATATTAAAAACCAGAGACATTACTTTGCCAACAAAGGTCCATCTAGTCAAAGCTATGGTTTTTCCAGTAATCATGTATGGATGTAAGAGTTGGACTATAAAGAAAGCTGAGCACAAAAGAATTGATGCTTTTGAACTGTGGTGTTGAAGAAGACTCTTGAGAGTCCTTTGAAATGCAGGGAGATCCAACCAGACAATCCTAAAGGAGATCAGTCCTGAATATTCATTGGAAGGACTGATGCTGAAATTTCGGTACTTTGGCCACCTGATGCGAAGAACTGACTTATTGGAGAAGACCCTGAGTCTAGGCAAGATTGAAGGTGGGAGGAGAAGGGGACGACAGAGGATGAGATGGTTGGATGGCATCACCAACTTGATGGACATGAGTTTGAGCAAGCTTCGGGAGTTGGTGATGGACAGGGAAGCCTGATGTGCTGCAGTCCATGGGGTATAAAGACTCGGACATGACTGAGCGACTGAACTGAATATCATTTAACACATTCATCTATTCACACAGTAAATATAGTGGTTTTTAGATTTAATTGTTTGATTCAGTTCAGGCTATTATGGTTATTATTTTAAGAATACTTTAGAGATGGTGCTAAATTCTTCCAATTACATTTTATCAGGAGGCACACAATGTTTGGTGGTTGGTATAATATGAATTGTATCTCTTCCAAATTCATATATTGAAGAGTTAATTCTCAGTAAGTACATCAGGGTGTGACTGTATTTGGATATAAGGCTTTTAAAGTGTGCGAAAGTTGGAATGAGGCTGTTTGGGTAAACTCAGTCCTATCTGACTGGTGTCCTTGTTTTGTTCACTCACTCAGTAGTGTCTGACTCGGACTCCGTGGACTGCAGCACACCAGTCATCCCTGTCCTTCACTGTCTCTTGGAGTTTGCTCAAACTCATGTCCATTGAGTGTCCTTATAAGCAGAGGAAATTTGGGCTTGCAAAAAGACCCCAGGATACATACCTACAGAAGAAAGGTCATGGGGAGATGCATGAGAAGTCGGCCATCTAAAGCCCAAGGAGAGAGCCTTCAGAGAAACCAGCCCTGATGACCCCTTGATCTTAGACTTCTAGTTCCAGAACTGTGAAAAGAAAAAAAGCAAAACTGTTGTTAAAGCCACCCAGTCGGTGGTATTTTGTTATGTTAACCCTAGCTAACCAGTATAGTTGTTCTGTTTTCAGTGATGGTAAGATTGATCTTTGAGTTCAGGTGGTAACAGCCCTGAGTCACTCAGTCATGTCTGACTTTTTGCGACCCCATAGACTGTAACCCACCCGGCTCCTCTGTCCACCATCTTTTCCAGGTAAGAATACTGGAGTGGGTTGCCATTCCCTTCTGCAGGGATCTTCCTGCAGAAGATCTCAGGTCTCCTGCATAGCAGGCAGATTCTTTACTATCTGAGCCAACAGGGAAGCCCAGCCTTATACATACATTATGAAATGCTCATCCCTTTTCCCTAATGATTTTAGTAGAAGTAGCCATTGATTTCTTCCCCTAAATCCATCATTTCATTAGGAGTTGAAAATGGTGATTATATTAATCACCCTGCATTTATTAGCATGATCTGTAAAGGATTTTTCCTATTTGATTACCCAGAAATGGTCTATAGATTCTTTTCCAATATTTATTCATTTTTAATTCTGACATCCTTCAAATCACCTGAGAATCCTTAGCTTCACATTTTAGTTCTTGGATTTATACTAATAGGGTGAGCTAAGGAGCCCCAAACTGAGAAACTTACCTAAGAAACTATTCCTGTTCTGGTGATGTCCCTTACGCACCTGGCAGTTACAGTGTGAAACTGTTCTTTCTGGAGGGGTAAGTCCTCAACAAAGTCCCATGTTTGTCTCATGGCAAAGATGAATTCATATTCTAAGATTACAAAACTCAGGGGGAAGTAAATGAGACATAACTGAATGGAAATTTAGATCTCCAGAAAATTTATGTGAGCCCAGGGCTAAGGATTCTATCCTCTTCTCTATCAATTCTTAGAGCCTTATAGACCTCATCCTTTTTTATGACTTAGAGAACAGCTGTGTTTAAAGCTCCTGCTCAGATACTCATCAAAACTGCAGATTCTTGAATCCAACTTATACTCAACAGATCTATGTGAAAATTGAATAGACATCTCAAACTTAATACATCCAAAACTCCTCATGTACCCCTTCTATTCTACCTGTGTCTGTCCCCATATCTGTTGATGGCAGTTCTGTCCTTACAGTTGCTTTCATCCTTGATTTCCTTTTCTCTTAGAACCCATATTCAATCTGTCTGGAAGCCCTATCTGTTCTGCCTTCAATATACATCCAGAATTTGACCGTTATTTACCATTATCACTTCAGTCACCCCAATTGGAGGTTATGTTTTTTTTTAATTTATTTATTTTAGTTGGAGGCTAATTACTTTACATTATTGTATTGGTTTTGCCATACATTGACATGAATCTGCCCTGGGTGTACATGTGTTCCCCATCCTGAACCCCCCCCCCACCTCCCTCCCCATCCCATCCCTCTGGTTCATCCCAGTGCACCAGCCCTGAGCATCCTGTATCATGCATCGAACCTGGACTGGTGATTCATTTCACATGTGATAATATACATGTTTCAATGCCATGTTTTGACTGGATTACTGTAGGATCATTTTTCCATTATAATGGAGTTTATCTAGTAGAAGAGTTAAATTAGTAGTTATAATTGGTAGTACCACATTTCAGAGAATCTTATTTAAAACTAAACCTAGTAAGTCATTTTAAAAAGTGCTACTTTAATCTATATTTAAAATAAATAAACAGCAAGGTTCAACAGTATACTGCTGCTGCTGCTAAGTCACGTCAGTCATGTCTGACTCTGTGCGACTCCAGAGACGGCAGCCCACCAGGCTCCCCCATCCGTGGGATTCTCCAGGCAAGAACACTGGAGTGGGCTGCCATTTCCTTCTCCAATGCATGAAAGTGAAGTCGCTCAGTTGTGTCTGATGCTTAGCGACCCCATGGACTGCAGCCTACCAGGCTCCTCCATCCATGGGATTTTCCAGGCAAGAGTACTGGAGTGGATTACCATTGCCTTCTCCCAACAGTATACGGCAGTGACTATATTCAGTATCCTGTAATAAACCATAATGCAAATGAAAAAAAGTAAGTAGCTTTTAAAGAAGTACAACTTTATCCAGTTTTTCTTTTCTAATCTTAAGTAATTATGAGTAAGAAAGAGCTTAGTAGGGTGGGAGCAGAATCTTTTGGAAGCACCTTGTATATTAGGACAAGCTATTGACTCAACCGGAATAATATGAAAATGTTAATTATATTTTAGCCTCTGAATTGAACTGTTTCCCCATATAATGCAGTATAATGTAATTAGTCATAGATTTGACTCATAGGTGAATTTAAATGAAATGAAGAATATGGCTTATAGATGATCTGTTAGAATTTCCTTTCTAACAGAAAGGAATAGTGCCCAAAGTGAGAAAATCTGTTGCCTCTAATTCAAACCAGCAATGTATCTATTCATGTAAAAATCATCGTAAGGTATTATAAAGGTTTATATGGTCTATCCCGGAGAAGGCAATGGCAAGCCACTCCAGTACTATTGCCTAGAAAATCCCATGGATGAAGGAGCCTGGTGGGCTGCAGTCCGTGGGGTCGCTAAGGGTTGGACACGACTGAGCGACTTCACTTTCACTTTTCACTTTCACACATTGGAGAAGGAAATGGCAACCCACTCCAGTGTTCTTGCCTGGAGAATCCCAGGGACGGGGGAGCCTGGTGGGCTTCCGTCTATGGGGTCACACAGAGTCGGACACGACTGAAGTGACTTAGCAGCAGCAGCAGCAGCAGCAGCTGCAGCATGGTCTATCCGGTAGTCGTGTATGGATGTGAGAGTTGGACCATAAAGAAGGCTTAGTGCCGAAGAATTGATGCTTTTGAATTGTGGTGCTGGAGAGTCCTTTGGACTGCAAGGAGATCAGACTAGTCTATTCTTAAGGAAATCAACCCTGAATATTCATTGGAAGGGCTGATTCTGAAGCTCCAGTATGCTGGCCACCAGATGCAAAGAGCTGACTATTGGAAAAGACCCTGATGCTGGGGAACATTGAAGACAAGAGGAGAAGAGGGCAGCAGAGGATGAGATGATTAGATGGCATCACCTACTCAATGGACATGAATTTGAGCACTTCAGAAGACAGTGAAGAAGAGGGAAGCCTGGCGCGCTACAGTTCATGGGTCATAAAGAGTCAGACATGACTTACAACAGCAATGTAATTTCAAACTTTACCTGTATTTCCTCCCTAAGAAGGTAGTGTGTGAGAAATAAGTGAATATATGGGTACTACATACTATTACTCCCATCCATCTTAAGAATGAATTCCTTCTTCTACTGGAGTGGTAGCAGTTAAAATGGATAAAATTAATCAAAATACAGAAGTTATGAAGTATCTACATTTCTTCAGTTATTTTTTAAAAAATTCTTAAAGGAGTCACTTGGATTCAAAGACTGCAATGAGCATTCAAGACTGAGTATCTGTGAGGAAAAGGAGACATTTCAAAGAATAGAAAGTTGGTATTCAACTTCAAGTGAAGTGTGTGGTTTAAGAAGCTGCGTTGAGAGTGTATGTCTTTCTGGCTTGGTAGCGACTCTAGCATTAACTTTAATTACTTTGTCTCTTTAAAGTGAGATATGCATTATGTTATGTCTAAGAATTTAGCAAGCCCAGGGGAGGTGGGAGGAAAGAACAGGAGGGTGGGTGAGAGGTGACTAGATGGCAATAAGATAATTTGAACTATTGAGTAATTTTTTTATCAATGAAAGTTGGGTGCTTTTCATGAAAAATATTTCTGGATGTTAATACTAAAGTGTATGCAGAGTCATTTAAACAGTTAAAGTTGTTGGAAGTTGACTTTATCATGTTCAAACCCCAAAGTATGTAACACCAACAGTTACTAAAGAAAATTGAGATGCCTGTCTGTAACACATGATTTAGACACACATTGGAGAAGGAAATGGCAACCCACTCCCGTGTTCTTGCCTGGAGAATCCCAGGGATGGGAGAGCCTGGTGGGCTTCCGTCTATGGGGTCACACAGAGTC
This sequence comes from Moschus berezovskii, assembly GCF_049115385.1. Lineage (NCBI taxonomy): Eukaryota > Metazoa > Chordata > Mammalia > Artiodactyla > Moschidae > Moschus > Moschus berezovskii. The sequence goes on from NC_142477.1 coordinate 62,366,442, forward strand.
GGACACGACTGAAGTGACTTAGCAGCAGAATTAATAACGGAGAAGGCAACGGCAAGCCACTCCAGTACTCTTGCCTGGAAAATCCCATGGATGGAGGAACCTGGTAGGCTGCAGTCCATGGGGTTGCTGAGAGTCAGACACGACTGAGCGACTTCACTTTCACTTTTCACTTTCATGCATTGGAGAAGGAAATGACAACCCACTCCAGTGTTCTTGCCTGGAGAATCCCAGGGACAGGGAAGCCTAGTGGGCTGCCGTCTCTGGAGTCGCACAGAGTTGGACACGACTGAAACGAGTTAGCAACAGCAGAGTTAATAAATTGGAAGCTTCAATTGTCATTTTAATCACTGAAGTTACCAAGGCTAGAATTACAGAAGTGACAGTTAGAAATCACCTGATCCAGTCTCCTATTTGTACCTGTAAAGTATCCGATACCCTTGTCAAAGATTGAAAGCTAATATGAGAGGGATCCTGAATTACAAGCCAGCTTGCACTAAATAATACATGTTCTAAAAATAGCTATTGAACTACATAAGGCACATAAATTCCACAGGAATCTAATTATATTTGTAAAACCCTATTTTAATTTCTGCTAATGTAAGATTAATTTTGGAGTCCTGATATGTTTTTAAACAGTTTACAAACAAGTGTAGTGACTGCTGCTTTGAAAACTCAGTCATTTGTATTTTTGTGATTTTTACAGACCATTGACTGCAGTCCTAATGCTTTTTTTCTATAGATTGCGTGGAGTTGAACACATTTTATTCCAGTTCCTCTGTGTTCACAACACACTTGAATCAAGAAGATTCAGCATCAGCAGGGGGAGGTGACATGGTATCAGTTTTACAAAATAATATGTGTGCAGCTTATTCCCAACAGAGTTAGTACATATGATATTTGTGAGCAGTAACTGGTTTCAAAGCCCACTTCTGCGAAATAGTTATGGATTATTTCTGATGTTACTGTGCCCTACATAACAATGAGATTTCTTTTACACTGAGAACATTTCTTTGTATTATAAGAGAAATGCTGCTTCTTATTTCGTGGAGACATAATCTCACATCACTTCCAGTATACAGCCTTTAGGTAGACTGTGCCTCAGTCTAACGGCTGCAAATGCAACACGGTGCTTTTAAGCAAAGAAAAGTATATACTCATCTTTAATAATAGAAGCCCCCTGGGGGGCGATGGACAGCATTTCTTAATCAGTAATAGAATATTCTTTTTCTGTAGGTAATTTTCTCTCTGATTTTAGTAGTCGTACCCTCCAAAATTCTGCCAGACAGTACATTTTTGTTAACTATATATATATAGAAAGTATGTATATAAAAGAAACAGATTTCCTCAAACAGTTCTGACTTTTTACTACTGTCGTCTATTGCAAGAGACCTCATGCGACGAGTTGACTCACTGGAAAAGACTCTGATGCTGGGAAAGGTTGGGGGCGGGAGGAGAAGGGGACGACAGAGAATGAGATGGCTGGATGGCATCACCGACTCTGTGGACATGAGTTTGAGTGTACTCCGGGAGTTGGTGATAGACAGGGAGGCCTGGCGTGCTGTGATTCATGGGGTCGCGGAGAGTCAGACACGACTGAGCGACTGAACTGAACTGAACTGAAGGCTGACTGACTGTATTTTTCTCAATGGCATCATTCCTTTATAAGTGCTTGCGTCTAGCTTGGTTGCACATTAAAGAGGAATCCCATCACCATTAAATGTGCTGTCATTGGTGTATGTATCCATAGACCTCCTATTTTCAAACCAACCTTGAGCAGACAATAGATACAGGTGCTTTATCATTTAGGTAGTGACTGCTGCTTATTGAGAATCAAGGTTGACAGTAGCCTTTATCTGTAGTGCATTTTAACTAGCTTTTCCTTAAAAAACAAAATAAAAGCAAAAGACCCCTAAATTAGAAATATTATTTGTCTTGAAATGATCTGAATCAACTAATTCAGTTTAATGTTTTACTTTATTTCTAATTTGATATGCATTGCTCCTTCCACACTTTTATCAGTTTGACCTCCATTGGCTTTTTGTCTTTACGTTGTTCCAATTCTTAAGAAATATATGGATAATTGATAAGTGTGTTAGTTGCTCTGTCATGTATGACTCTGTGGCTCTATGGACTGGGTAGCCCACCAGGCTCCTCTGTCTGTGAAATTCTCCAGGCAAGAATACTGGAATGAATTGTCATTCCCTTTTCCAAGGGATCTTCCCAATCCACGGATTGAACCCAGCTTTCCTCTATAGAAGGCAGATTCTTTACCATCTGAGCCACCAGGGAAGCCCCAACTGATAATTGATAAGGGAACTCCAAATTCTTTGGTCATTTCACCTTTGATTTTTCTTTCTTGTTCACTTGCATGACTTTTACATTTTGAGAAATTTTAAGCTCAGTATTTTTCTCTTTTAATCCAGGACTTTTGTTCTATGAATTCAGTAAAAGGAAATACATACAATAAAACATGAACTTTCTCATATGTTAAAATTGAGAAGATTACCTTGGCTTTCATAGGTACTGTTATGGACTGAGTTAGCTGCAGATATGTTTTATCCTTCAAGAAAAGGGAGAAATGACCCTGAAAGTAATTCAGAGATCAGGGGGACCGCCATTGCCTCCACAGGCACAGAGCACACAGTTCCAGAGGGTAAAGTTGTCCCCTCCTGAGATTCAAAGTGGAGTCACCTCCTCAGTTGCAGTGGGTCATGTCCCTGAACATCGCCTCAGGGGCGAGGCTGCCTCCTGTGGCCAAGGGTATGAGGCCACCCATGCCAGTGGGCAGAAGACCAAGCAGAAGACCTTAGTGGGCCCCAGCAGGCAAAACTCTGAACCAGAGAGAATCATTGTTGAACCTTAAGTGTATTGTATTTCAGTTCAGTTCAGTTCAGTCGCTCAGTCGTGTTTGACTCTCCGCGACCCCATGAATCACAGCACGCCAGGCCACCCTGTCCATCACCAACTCCTGGAGTTCACGCAAACTCATGTCCACAGAGTCGGTGATACCATCCAGCCATCTCATTCTCTATTGTCCCCTTCTCCTCCCGCCCCCAACCTTTCCCAGCATCAGAGTCTTTTCCAGTGAGTCAACTCGTTGCATGAGGTGGCCAAAGTATTGGAGTTTCAGCTTTAGCATCAGTCCTTCCAATGAACACCCAGGATTGATCTCCTTTAGAATGGACTGGTTCGATCTCCTTGCAGTCCAAGGGACTCTCAGCAGTCTTCTCCAACACCACAGTTCAAAAGCATCAATTCTTCGGCGATCAGTTTTCTTCACAGTCCAACTCTCACATCTATACATGACCACGGGAAAAGCCATAGACTTGACTAGACGGACCTTTGTTGGCAAAGTAATGTCTCTGCTTCTTAATATAAAGATTGGTCATAACTTTCCTTCCAAGTGTATTGTATTAGGTTACTGCAAATGTAATTGCAGTTTCAGACCATGAATTTTAAATCATTATAATTTGGCTCAGACATATCTTTATTAATCAAAATAGGAGCCATTACAGTCAACACATTTTTGCCAACAAGAAATAAGTTTGTTTATTACTGTATTGTAAAAATCTGTGCTTTGGGATTTGATGAGCTCTTGGAAAGCATTTTCTGCCTCCTGCGGGGTGTGGAAGCATTTTCCCTGCAAAAAGTTGTCGAGATGCTTGAAGAAGTGGTAGTCGGTTGGCGAGAGATCAGCTGAATATGGTGGGTGAGGCAGAATTTCATAGCTCAATTCATTCAACTTTTGAAGCATTGGTTGTGTGACATGAGGTCAGACATTGTAGAGTATTGGGGCCTTTGTTTTGGCCAATGCCAACTGTAGGCATTGAAGTTTTTGGTGCATCTCACTAATTTGCTGAGTAGATTCTGGAATGGGTTAAGACTTTTGAGATAGTTGCTGCTGCTGCTGCTAAGTCACTTCAGTCGTGTCCGACTCTGTGTGACCCCATAGATGGAAGCCCACCAGGCTCCCCCGTCTCTGGGATTCTCCAGGCAAGAACACTGGAGTGGGTTGCCATTTCCTTCTCCAATGTGTCAGTCGTGTCCGACCCTTATCGACCCCACGGACTGCAGCCTACCAGGCTCCTCCATCCATGGGATTTTCTAGGCAAGAGTACTGGAGTGGCTTGCCATTGCCTTCTCCATTTGAGATAGTTAGGATAGTTTGAATATATTTTTCAACCAAGGACATGCATTTTGGGAACCAGAAGGAGAGTTCCGGCTCTATAGTTCTACAGGGAACTGTCCCTCCCAAATCTGTATATTAAAGGCCTTACCCCCAAGATGATGGTATTTGGAGACAGGCTTTTAATGAGGTAATTAAGGTTAAATGAGCTCATAAGTTGTGGTTTAGTTGCCAAGTTGTGTCTGTGTTTGCGATCTCAGGAACTGTGGCCCACCAGGTTTCTCTATCCATGGAAATTTCCCAGGCAAGATTACTGGAGTGGGTTGCCATTTCCTTCTCCAGGGGATCTTCCCAACCCAGGGATTGAACTCGTCTCCTGCATTGACAGGCAGGTTCCTTACTGCTTAGCCACCCAGGAAGCCTGAGCTCCTAAGGTGACCTAATCTAATTGGGGCCCTAATCTAATAGGACTGTTGCCCTTGTGAGAAGAGAAAGAGACACCAGAAGTGCAGATGCTCAGAGGAAAGGCCATGATAAAATAAGTTTCTGTTGTTAAAGTAACCAGACTGTGGTATTCTGTTACAGCAGCCCAAGTAAACTAATAGAGTTATCATACTGAAAATTTTTTCTTACATTTAGAAAACCAGTGATGATGTCAAACTTCAAAGGAAAAACAATTTTTAATTATTTAAATAGCCAAGACAAAAGTATTTTTTGTTAATGAATAACTTTGATGAGATAATGCTATTATTATGTCAAAATAATATTTTTTAATTAACAGGCTTTTTTAGAGCAGTTTTAGCTTTACAAAAATATTGCACAGAAAGTATACAGAGCCATATACTCCCTCTCCCTCTACAATTTTTCCTGTTATTAACCATTTGTGTTATTGTGATATACTTTTTAAAACTGATGATTGAATATTGATGTATGTCTATAGTTTACCTTAGAGTTCACTCTGAATAGTTCTATAGATTTTAACAAATATATAATATCTGTACCCACCACTACATTATAAACTATAGTTTCACTGCCTTAAATTTCTACTATGTTTTATCTATTTATTCTTCCCTCTCTCTGCCCAAATAATTAGACATTAATAAACTGATCTTTGACATATATCACTTTTATAATGAGAGCAGCAGGGACACATTCCTACATCTGGAAAGAATGGGGACATCCACCAGTTTTTCCTTGGTGGTAGATAAGTAATCTCCTTATAGGCAGAGGTAGGAAAATACATCTATGATTCCTTCTCTCAGTGAAATTCCTTGACTTCCATGTATCATAAAAACTGACAGTGTAACCAAAACCAGATGATGAAAATTGTTACTGTAGACATTGCTCCATATTCAGAATTCTTTACCCATTGTTCTCAAACAGAGCGAAGTGTGGAGTTCTATTGATAAGATACATACAGAAGAATAAACAGATCACAAGTGTGCAGCTTGATGAATTTTCACAAATTTTCACAAGTACCCAGACTGAGAAGCTGATAGTACTATAGAAATGAGCGATATAGTTCTAAGAAGCTGGAAATATCTGCACCGCCTCCCTGCCCCAAATGGTGTCACGGGCACTTAATTTCTTTATTACTTATTAAATCTTCCAAATCCTTATACCTCAAATTTACTTTTCCTCTATTATGTTCTAAAACTGAATAATATGCATAAATAGTGAGCATCATTGTCACTTAGTTTTCTTCCTTACCTTCATGGAATGTTTTGTAAAGTTCGTCAGGTGTTATAATTGTTAAAGTTTTCAGTAAGCCTTCTTTTTATCTGGTTAATGAAATTTCCTTCTATTTATGGGGTGCTAAGTGTTTGTGTCTTTTTATCATAACTAGATGTTGAACTTTATTGAAGGTTTTATTTTCTGTCTTTCGAGATAATCATGTGTTTTTTTTCTTTTGATCTTATAGTTTGTAAAATTGAGTAGGTTTTGTTTTTTTTTTTTTTTTGAATTATCCTTGAATTCCTGAAAATAATCTCATTTGGCCAAAATGTACTGTTCTTTTAAATCATTAATGGAGTCTATGACTAACAATCTGTTTATGATTTTATCATATATTCATAGATTGATATTTAATTTTCTTATATTTTATTTATCTAGTTTCATATCTCCTTGTCTAGTTAATGTGTCAAAGTTATGCTTCATTTGCAGAGGTCAGCTTCCTTTTATGTTTTCTGGACCCCACAATTATATGTTACAGAGAGTATCCATTTCTTAAAGAACTAGTAAAATTTGCCAATTAGATCATTTTTGCCTGGACCCACCTATTTTTATGAGTTTTGGAGAAGATATTCAGTTCAGTTTAGTCACTCAGTTGTGTCTGACTCTTTGCAGCCCCATGAATCGCAGCATGCCAGGCCTCCCTGTCCATCACCAACTCCCGGAGTTTACCCAAACTCATGTCCATCAAGTCGGTGATGCCATCCAGCCATCTCATTCTCTGTCGTTCCCTTCTCCTCCTGCCCCAATCCCTCCCAGCATCAGAGTCTTTTCCAGTGAGTCAACTCTTTGCATGAGGTGGTTCAAGGTCTGTTCAATTTTTAAAGTTTTGTTTGGGTCTTAGGTTTACAATTTGTCAGTCCCTCAGTCATGTCCTATTCTTTGAGACCCCTGCCAGACTCCACTGTCCATGGAGTTCTCCAGGCAAGAATACAGAGTGGGTAGCCATTCCTTTCTCCAGGTGATCATCCCAACCCAGAGATTGAACCTGGGTCTCCACTGCAGGTGGACTCTACCATCTAAGCCACCAGCGAAGCCCAAAATTTTGTTGGTATATTCTTATTTTCTAATTTTAGATAAATTTTAATAATTTATAATTTTGTCCACTTCATCTCAATTTTAAATCCATGAATAAAGAGAAGAAGGTGAGCAAACCTTGGGGACCCAGGAGTGTAGAATTTGATCTGTGCCACTGGCTGATGTTTTACCATAAATAAGCAGTAATAGCCAGATAAAGGAATGAAATGCCCTTGTGTAGGTTATAATTCCAGTAGTTGACTTTATAGAAAATTTCAACCAAATTTGTTGTAAACATGTTTCTCCAGGGTGACCGAACTGTTCTTCTTAGATATTTTTAAAGATATTGATGGGAAATAAAATTTTCATAGGCAACATTTTAAGAACAGTTGTTTTGCATGAAGCACTAGTTCTCAAAATGTGGTCCACGCTCCCTGGTGGACCTCAGAGAGTCAGGCAAACTATTCTTGGTAATACTAAGGTGTTATTTACCTTTTAAAATTCTGTTAACATTTTCATTAATCATGGGAAAGCAATAGTGAATAAAACTTCTTCTCCTTTAGCAGAATCAAGGCAGTGGTGACAAACAGTATTCAGTTCAGTTCAGTTCAGTCGCTCAGTCGTGTCCGACTCTCCGCGACCCCATGAATCACAGCACGCCAGGCCTCCCTGTCCATCACCAACTCCCGGAGTACACCCAAACTCATGTCCACAGAGTCGGTGATGCCATCCAGCCATCTCATTCTCCGTCGTCCCCTTCTCCTCCCGCCCCCAACCTTTCCCAGCATCAGAGTCTTTTCCAGTGAGTCAACTCGTCTCATGAGGTGGCCAAAGTATTGGAGTTTCAGCTTTAGCATCAGTCCCTCCAATGAACATCCAGGATTGATCTCCTTTAGAATGGACTGGTTGGATCTCCTGGCAGTATAAGGGACTCTCAAGAGTCTTCTCCAACACCACAGTTCAAAAGCATCGATTCTTCGGCGATCAGCTTTCTTCACAGTCCAACTCTCACATCCATACATGACCACGGGAAAAACCATTGCCTTGACTAGACGGACCTTGGTCGGCAAAGTAATGTCTCTGCTTTTCAATATACTATCAAGGTTGGTCATAACTTTCCTTCCAAGGAGCAAGCGTCTTTTAATTTCATGGCTGCAATCAGCATCTGCAGTGATTTTGGAGCCCAAAAAACAAAGTCTGACACTGTTTCCATTGTTTTTCCATCTATTTCCCATGAAGTGATGGGACCAGATGCCATGATCTTTGTTTTCTGAATGTTGAGCTTCAAGCCAACCTTTTCACTCTCCTCTTTCACTTTCATCAAGAGGCTTTTGAGTTCCTCTTCACTTTCTGCCATAAGGGTAGTGTCATCTGCATATCTGAGGTTATTGATATTTCTCCCAGCAATCTTGATTCCAGCTTGTGCTTCTTCCACCCCAGCGTTCCTCATGATGTACTCTGCATATAAGTTAAATAAGCAAGGTGACAATATACAACCTTGACGTACACCTTTTCCTATTTGGAACCAGTCTGTTGTTCCATGACCGGTTCTAACTGTTGCTTCCTGACCTGCATACAGGTTTCTCAAGAGGCAGGTCAGGTGGTCTGGGATTCCCATCTCTTTCAGAATGTTCCACAGTTTATTGTGATCGACACAGTCAAAGGCTTTGGCATAGTCAATGAAGCAGAAATAGATGTTTTTCTGAAACTCTCTTGCTTTCTCCATGATCCAGCGGATGTTGGCAATTTGATCTCTGGTGCCTCTGCCTTTTCTAAAACCTGCTTGAACATCTGGGAGTTCACGGTTTACATACTGCTGAAGCCTGGCTTGGAGAATTTTGAGCATGACTTTACTCGCGTGTGAGATGAGTGCAATTGTGCGGTAGTTTGAGCATTCTTTGGCATTGCCTTTCTTTGGGATTGGAATGAAGACTGACCTCTTCCAGTCCTGTGGCCACTGCTGAGTTTTCCAAATCTGCTGGCATATTGAGTGCAGCACTTTCACAGCATCATCTTTCAAGACTTGAAATAGCTCAACTGGAATTCCATCACCTCCACTAACTTTGTTCGTAGTGATGCTTTCTAAGGCCCACTTGACTTCACATTCCAAGATGTCTGGCTCTAGGTCAGTGATCACATTATCATGACTATCGTGGTCGTGAAGATCTTTTTTGTACAGTTCTTCTGTGTATTCCTGCCACCTCTTCTTAATATCTTCTGCTTCTGTTAGGTCCATACCATTTCTGTCCTTTATCGAGCCCATCTTTGCATGAAAAGTTCCCTTGGAATCTCTAATTTTCTTGAAGAGGTCTCTTGTTTTTCCTATTCTGTTGTTTTCCTCTATTTCTTTGCATTGATCACTGAGGAAGGCTTTCTTATCTCTCCTTGCTATTCTTTGGAACTCTGCATTCAGATGCTTATATCTTTCCTTTTCTCCTTTGCTTTTCGCCTCTCTTCTTTTTACAGCTATTTGTAAGGCCTCCTCAGATAGCCATTTCGCTCTTTTGCATTTCTTTTCATTAGCCATTTTAATCTTCACTGCCATACACATGTAGTTAAAAAAAAAATGTTTATTAAAGCAGTAACTAATACTGATTTTATTAAATCTTTATTTTTCAATACATACATTTCTAATAGTTTGTGTGAAAAAAGTGGGAAAAATGCATAAAGCACGTCTGTAGTACACTGAATGCTGATAGTGGGTAGTGCTGAAGAAAAGCCCGTGTTCAGTAGTTTCATTTGAGAGCTGAACTCTCCACCTTTCCATGGCATACCATTTTTACTCAAATGATTGACAAACTATGGTTTTTCAAACTTGGATGTTTGGCAGTATTTGTTGCAAGTGATAAAATTTGACTTTTAAACAAAAATTAGCACTTTGAAAAACTTGTATCCACTGTGATGAGCTTAACTACTGTCCAGTAATTAAAGAACTTTGCTCATGTTGGTAATGGTCATTGTGAGACATTCATATGTGTTCAGCAGTTAAGTTCATTTTCATGTTATGTTTCCCAAGGTCACTTCTCTGTTTGCTTTGATAGTTCTCTAGTTGCTGCCCCCAGGCCCTCAAAGTGTTAAAGCCATGTGGAATATGCTGCTCAAAATTGTTTAGACCCCAACAGAAAACGGAGGCTTCCCAGGTAGCTCAGTGGTATGGTAATGAATCTGTCTGCCACTACAGGAGATGCGGAAGACTCACGTTTGATCCCTGGGTGGGAAAGACCCCTTGGAGGAGAAAATGGCAACCCACTCTAGTATTCTTGCCTGGGAAATTCTATGGACAGAGGAGTCTGGCAGGCTACTGTCCATAGGGCCACAAAAAGTCGGGCACGACTGAGCACACACACTCGCAGACAGAAAACAGTTTTCAGTTGTTTATTTATACAGCTCCCTCTTTTCTAGAACCCATACCAGTGTCTTGGGAGCTAGACAGGGATGGATTTGAGCTAGCAGTCAACAACCAGACTATTCAAATCAACTCAAAGACTAGCATTTTGTTAACAGGTTCATTAACCGTGTTTGACCTCTTCTTTCAGCATAAATTCTCTGAAAGAAATCACCTCAGCTGTTCTATAAATATATCACCGTTGGGTAGCATCCAGTTCTTCTTTCAAGTTTAGATGTGTATAAACACAGCTTTATTTCTTCCCTCGGTCTCCTCACATCCCTTGCTAAAGGACTTCTGTTTGGGTTGCCCTGTTAGTTATACAGGCATATTTAGCACTTGGCATTAAAGAAAGACTTTTATAAGCTGATGGCACTCGTGCGCCATCACAGCCATGAAGAGAAACCCAACGTCCAAGGTAAGAGAAACCCAAGTAAGACAGTGGACACTGAGAGAGGGGATCAGAGGGCAAACAGACTGAAACCACAGTCACAGACAACTAGCCAATCTGATCACACGCACCACAGCCTGTCTAACTCAATGAAACCAAGCCATGCCTGGTGGGGCCACCCAAGATGGCCGGGTCATGGTGGAGAGGTCTGACAGAATGTGGTCCACTGGAGAAGGGAATGGCAAACCACTTCTGTATTCTTACCTTGAGAACCCCATGAACAGTATGAAAAGGCAAAAAGATAGTGCACTGAAAGATGAACTGCCCAGGTCGGTAGGTGCCCAATATGCTACTGGAGATCAGTGGAGAAATAACTTCAGAAAGAATGATGGGATGGAGCCAAAGCAAGAACAATACCCAGTTGTGGGTGTGACTGGTGATAAAAGCAACGTCGATGCTGTAAAGAGCAATATTGCATAGGAACCTGGAATGTTAGGTCCATGAATCAAGGCAAATTGGAAGTGGTCAAACAGGAGATGGCAAGAGTGAACATCGACATTCTAGGAATCAGTGAACTAAGATGGACTGAAATGGGTGAATTTAACTCAGATGACCATTATATCTACTACTGTGGGCAACATTCCCTTAGAAGAAATGGAGTAGGCATCATGGTCACCAGAAGAGTCCAAAATGCAGTACTTGGATGCAATCACAAAAATGACAGAATGATCTCTGTTCATTTCCAAGGCAGACCATTCAATATCATGGTAATCCAAGTCTATGCCCTGACCAGTAACACTGAAGAAGCTGAACAGTTCTATGAAGACCTACAAGACCTTTTAGAACTAACACCCCAAAAAGATGTCCTTTTCATTATAGGGGACTGGAATGCAAAAGTAGGAAGTCAAGAAACACCTGGAGTAACAGGTAAATTTGGCCTTGGAGCACGGAATGAAGCAGGGCAAAGGCTAATAGAGTTTTGCCAAGAGAACACACCGGTCATAGCAAACACCCTCTTCAAACAACACAAGAGAAGACTCTACACATGGGCATCACCAGATGGTCGACACCGAAATCAGTTTGATTATATTCTTTGCAGTCAAAGATGGAGAAGCTCTATACAGTCAGCAAAAATAAGACTGGCAGCTTGACTGTGGCTCAGATCATGAATTCCTTATTGCCGAATTCAGACTGAAATTGAAGAAAGTGGAGAAAACCATTAGACCTTTCAGGTATGACCTAAATCAAATCCCTTATAACTATACAGTGGAAGTGAGAAATAGATTTAAGGGACTAGATCTGATAGAGTGCCTGATGAACTATGGATGGAGGTTCATGACATTGTACAGGAGACAGGAATCAAGACCATCCCCAAGAAAGAGAAATGCAAAAAAGCAAAATGGCTGTCTGAGGAGGCCTTACAATTAGCTGTAACAAGAAGGGACACGAAAAGCAAAGGAGAAAAGGAAAGATATACCCATTTGAATGCAGAGTTCCAAAGAATAGCAAGGAGACATAAGAAAGCCTTCCTCAGCGATCAATGTAAAGAAATAGAGAAAAACAATAGAATAGGAAAGACGAGATCTCTTCAAGAAAATTAGAGATACCAAGGAAAAATTTCATGTAAAGATGGGCACAATAAAGGACAGAAATTGTAGGGACCTAACAGAAGCAGGGATATTAAGAAGAGGGGGCAAGAATACACAGAACTATACAGAAAAGATGTTTACGACCCAGATAATCACAATGGTGTGATCACGCGCCTAGAGCCAGATATCTTGGAATGTGAAGTCAAGTGGGCCTTAGGAACCATCACTACCAACAAAGCTAATGGAGGTGATGGAATACCAGTTGAGCTATTTCAAATCCTGATAGATGATTCTGTGAAAGTGCTGCATTCAATATGCCAGCAAATTTAGAATACTCAGCAGTGGCCACAGCACTGAAAAGGTCAGTTTTCATTCCAATCCCAAAGCTCAACCTACCACACAATTACACTCATCTCACACGCTAGTAAAGAAATGCTTAAAATTCTCCAAGTCAGGCTTCAGCAATATGTGAACTGTGAACTTCCAGATGTTTTTTCTCCCACCCCAAGGCTTTCCTATTATATTTTTAAAATTTACTTATTTTAATTGCAGGCTAATTACTTTACAATATTATATTGGTTTTGCCATACACTGACATGAATCTGCCCTGGGTATACATGTGTTCCCCATCTTGAACCCCCCTCCCACCTCCCTCCCCATACCATCCCAGTGCACCAGCCCTGAGTATCTTGTATTATGCAAACAACCTGGACTGGCAATTCGTTTCACATATGATAATATACATGTTTCATTCTCCCAAATCATCCCACCCTTGCCCTCTCCCACAGGGTCCCAAAGACTGTTCTATACATCCGTGTCTCTTTTGCTGTCCCATATACCGAGTTATTGTTACTATCTTTCTAAATTCCAAATATATGCGTACTGATGCTAAAGCTGAAACTCTAATACTTTGGCCACCTCATGTGATGAGTTGACTCACTGGAAAAGAGTCTGATGCTGGGAGGGATTGGGGGTGGGAGGAGACGGGGATGACAGAGAATGAGATGGCTGGATGGCATCACCGACTTGATGGACATGAGTTTGAGTGAGCTCCGGGAGTTGGTGATGGACAGGGAGGCCTGGCGTGCTGTGATTCATGGGGTCGCAAAGAGTCGGACACAACTGAGCGACTGAACTGAACTGAACTGATACTGTATTGGTATTTTTCTTTCTGGCTTACTTCACTCTGTATAATAGGTCCAGTTTCATCCACCTCATTAGAACTGATTCAAATGTATTCTTTTTAATTGCAGAGTAATACTCCATTGTGTATATGTACCACAGCTTTCTTATCCATTCGTCTGCAGATGGACATTTAGGTTGCTTCCACGTCCTGGCTATTATAAACAGTGCTGCGATGAACATTGGAGTACATGTGTCTCTTTCAATTCTGGTTTCCTCTGTGTGTATGCCCAGGAGTGCGATTGCTGGGTCCTATGGCAGTTCTATTTCCAGTTTTTTAAGGAATCTCCACACTGTTCTCCATAGTGGCTGTACTAGTTTGCATTCCCACCAACAGTGTAAGAGGGTTCCCTTTTCTCCACACCCTCTCCAGCATTTATTGCTTGTAGACTTGTGAATAGCAGCCATCTGACTGATGTGAAATGGTCCCTCATTGTGGTTTTGATTTGCATTTCTCTGATTATGAGGGATGTTGAGCATCTTTTCATGTGTTTGTTAGCCATCTGTATATCTTCTTTGGAGAAATGTCTGTTTAGTTCTTTGGCCCATTTTTTTGATTGGGTCGTTTATTTCTGGAGTTGAGCTGCTTGAGCTGCAGGAGCTCCTTGTATATTTTGGAGATTAATTCTTTGTCAGTTGTTTCATTTGCTATTATTTTCTCCCATTCTGAAGGCTGTTTTTTCACCTTGCTTATAGTTTCCTTTGCTGTGCAGAAGCTTTTAATTTTAATTAGGTCCCATTTGTTTAGTTTGGCTTTTATTTCCAATATTCTGGGAGGTGGGTCATAGAGGATCCTGCTGTGATTTATGTCAGAGAGTGTTTTGCCTATGTTTTCCTCTAGGAGTTTCATAGTCTCTGGTCTTACATTTAGATCTTTAATCCATTTTGAGTTTATTTTTGTGTATGGTGTTAGGGAGTGTTCTAGTTTCATTCAGTGGTTGACCAGTTTTCCCAGCACCACTTGTTAAAGAGATTGTCTTTTCTCCATCGAATATTTTTGCCTCCTTTGTCAAAGATAAGGTGTCCATAGGTGCATAGAATTATCCTTGGGCTTTCTATTTTTTTCCATTGATCTATATTTCTGTCTTTGTGCCAGTACCATAGTGTCTTGATGACTGTGGCTTTGTAGTAGAGCCTGAAGTCCGGCAGGTTGATTCCCCCAGAATTTCCAGATGTTCAAGCTGGATTTAGAAAAGGCAGAGGAACCAGAGATCAAATTGCCAACATCTGCTGGATCATAGAAAAAGCAAGAGAGTTCCAGAAAAGCATCTATTTCTGCTTTATTGACTACTCCAAAGCCTTTGACTGTATGGATCACAATAAACTGTGGAAAGTTCTGAAAGAGATGGGACTACCAGACCACTTGACCTGCCTCTTGAGAAATCTTATGCATGTCAGGAAGCAACAGTTAGAACTGGACATGGAACAACATACTGGTTCCAGATAGGGAAAGGAGTACGTCAAGGCTGTATATTGTCACCCTGCTTATTTAACTTATATGCAGAGTACATCATGAGAAATGCTGGGCTGGAGGAAGCACAAGCTGGAATCAAGATTGCCGGGAGAAATATCAATAACCTCAGATATGCAGATGATAGCATGCTTATGGCAGAAAGTGAAGAAGAACTAAAGAGCCTCTTGATGAAAGTGAAAAAGGAGAGTGAAAAAGTTAGCTTAAAGCTCAACATTCAGAAAACTAAGATCATGGCATCTGGTCCTATCACTTTGTGGCAGATAGATGGGGAAACAGTGGCTGACTTTATTTTTCTTGGCTCCAAAATCACTGCGGATGCTGATTGCAGCCATGAAATTAAAAGACGCTTACTCCTTGGAAGTAAAGTTGTGACCAACCTAGAGAGCCTGTTAAGAAGCAGAGACATTACTTGCCAACAAAGGTCCATCTAGTCAATGCTATGGTTTTTCCAGTGGTCATGTATGGATGTGAGAGTTGGACTATAAAGAAAGCTTAGCGCCAAAGAATTGATGCTTTTGAAGTATGGTATTGGAGAAGACTCTTGAGAATCCCTTGGACTGCAAGGAGATCCAACCAGTCCATCCTAAAGGAGATCAGTCCTGGGTGTTCATCAGAAGGACTGATGTTGAAGCTGAAACTCCAATACTTTGGCCACCTGATGTAAAGAGCTGACTCATTTGAAAAGACCCTGTTGCTGGGAAAGACTGAGGGCAGGAGGAAAGGGGGATGATAGATGAAGAGATGGTTTGGTGGCATCACCGACTCAATGGACATAGGTTTGGTTGTACTCTGGGAGGTAGTGATGGACAGGGAGGCCTAGCGTGCTGCAGTTCATGAGGTCACAAAGAGTCGGACATGACTGAGCGACTGAACTGAACTGAGACGCCAAGTCTTGTTGATTTTATTTCAGTGAACACTTGTGACTGTGTTATTTGGTGCCAGGTACAGTATTTGTTTGTAAAAATACAGGTTTGAATAGAATATGTTACTTTTTTGGATATCACCATTCAATTAATAAGACACATACACACATAAGTTACTACAACTTGGCTAGTGCTGCTGTTGAGGCACGTGCAAAGTGGCATGGAAACACAGAAGAGGGAGGAATTATTTTCTGGGGAGTCCTTGTAAAAAAACAATTTTGAGCTCAGCCTTAAATGATAGAAAGTATTTCTTAAAGTCAGAGGGAAAAAGAAGTGATTTACAGGAAGAGAGAACAGCAAATTTGAAAGTGGGAAAGTAGAAAAAGTTAGTTTTAGGAAACTGCACAAAGATCTGCATAGTGTTGGTATGGAGTATTCATGGAGAGGACACCAACACTTGAGAGCTAGTTTGGAATTGGATTTTAAAGAATTTAAAGGGACTTTTTTTTTTTAAAGAGGAAAGACTAAATGATCTTTTTATCCTCTTTTTAGAAAATATTGCAAAATTGTTGTTTGAAGAGGCAATCAAAAATTATGCAGCTAAAATTATAGGGAAAAGATATAGAAGATTATACACATATGTCAGGACAATTAAATTGGTAAAAAATGTTATGAGTTTTTAAAATTTTAAGTTTTTAATGTCCATGGTAAAAGTTTCTTTTTAACTTTATACTTTGAAATATGTGTAGGTTCAGTTGTGAATTATGAATTAGTTTCACAGAGAAATCCTGCATACCCTTCAAAGAGTCTACTTTATTCAGATTTTAACAGTTGCATACATTTGTCTGTGTGTATATTTAGTTATATGCAGTCTTATCACATGTGTGGATTCATATGAGCAAACCACAATCAGATACATAACATTTCCATCACTGGAATCCTTTGTACTGCCTAACGAACCTTTTTTGACATCTTAAGAAGCTTAGACTGTTTGTTCTTTTAATTAAAGTATAGTTGACTTTTTTGCTGGTCAGGTGGCACTAGTGGTAAAGAACCTTCCTGCCAGTGCAGGAGACTGGGAGACATGGATTCGATCTCTTGTGTTGAGAGGATCTCCTGGAGGAGGGCATGGCAACCCACTCCAGTATTCTTGCCTGGAGAATCCCATGAACAGAGGAGCCTGGCAAGCTACAGTCCATAGGGTCGCAAAGAGTCGGACATGACTGCTGTAACTTAGCACCTAGTTGATTTATAATGTTAGTTTCAGGTTTACAACATAGCGATTCAGTGTTTTTACAGATTGTACTTATTTAACCATATAATGGCTATTTTTATCTGTGCTGTACAATATATCCTTGTTGCTTATCTATGCTTTGCATATTGGTACGTCTTACTCCCATAGTCCTATCTTTCCCCTTTTCCTTCTCCCCACTGTAACTACTGAGTTTGTTCTCTATATCTGTGAATCTGTTTTTCTTTTGTTATATACATTGATTTGTTTTATTTTTTAGATTCTACAGGTAAGTGATAGCATAGGGTATTTGTCTTTCTCAGTTAAATACATATTCCACTAAGGTTAATACTCTGAAGGTATATTCATGTTGTTGCAAATAGAGCTTAGACTGTATTATGTCCCCCTGAGTGTGATCTTCAGATCACCTGTAATAGAATCACCTCGTGTGCTTGTTAAAAACACAGAGTCCTACCCTAGAAACATTGAATTAGATTTCCTGGGACTGTGACCTACATTTAAATAAACTCCCTAGGTGCTTCCTAAGGTGCTTCTTATACTATATTTATGAGGATATGACTTTGAGGTGATATTCAAAAAGTAAAAAGAAACGTGAAATATTTTTACAGTATATTTTTAACAGCATATTAAAATTATGATTTCAACATGAAATAAATATGAACACTATTAAGATATTTAACATTCCTTTTTTTCTACATGGTATTCAAAATCCAGTGTATGTTTTACACTTACTGTGCATGTCAGTTCAGATTGGCCGCATTTTGAGTGCTTAATAACACATCTAACAAGTGGCTCCCATACAGGGTAGACAGAGCAAACAGCCAGCACAAAGGCCCTAAAGAAAATTCATGTAGAGATAGCATTTGACATTCAGAAGTTGAAATTATTGGTCCAGAGCTTTGGAAAAAAATCAAACTAGAAATATAGATTTAAAAATCATTGCCATAAAAGAGTTGTGACACAGTATAATTCTCAGATTTTCAGTGAAAACTTACTAGAATCACCTATAGGGCTTTTTCTAATTGCATGATCCCACTGCAAGAGGGTATGGAACCGCCTGGAGGAAGGGGGGAAATGGGGAGGTGTGGATGGGAGAGGGAGAGCATAGGCAGGTATGGAGTTTCTCCTTTGTTGATTCTGATACAGCCCCTCCAAGCCCCACTCCTGGTTGGGAACCATTGGTGTTTTAAAGGGAGTTGAGGAGAGATGCCAAGAAGACTATTGAGAGATGGATAGAGTGTGAGTGAAGCTAAGTAAAGGAGGAGGAGGAGGTCAGGGAATTTGCAAATTAAGATGTTATTGATGATCTTTGAGGACAGACTTTCAATGGAGTGTTCATCTGGGGCAAGATGGGTTCTGAAGATGCCAGTGAAGACTGAACTGCTGCCTAGCACCTGAAGGTCAGAGCTAGATTGGCTTCAAGAGTGGCATGCTGTGCCCTTCCAGGCAGAGTTCCTCAAATCCTTCCTTTAAATTTGGCTAAAATCCATCTATGTTCCCTTTCTTGTCCTTTCAGCTGTTAATAGTACATTTTAGTTAATTGTTTGTGTATTAACACAGCTTGTCCTCATCCTGGCCACACTAGAGGATCACCTGGCGAACTTTTTAATAAAATGTACCCATTCCTCACTCCCTCTCCATCTCAGAAAAAGTCAAAATTTCTAGGAGTAGAGCTTGGCCTGGACATCACTAGTTTTTAAAACTTCAGTGATTCTAATGAGCTAGGTTAGAAAGCTGTTGATGTAGAAAGCATAGTGAGGTCTGTGACAGAAAATACATTTTGCTCATCATTGTGCCTCCAGAGTTTGACTCATTGTGTGGCATATGGTTGGTTAACTCTCAGTAAATATTTGTTAAATAGATGAAATACTGAAGAGCTAACAAATGAGGGAGTGTGGCCAGGGAACTAGGCAGGCCCTTGTGTGTAGCTTAATAAATTAACATTTCCTTTTTTAATGATGATTAGTTACCAGGCAGATTCTTAAATACACTGCAATTTGGAATCCTTATTAGTGTGAAACTTTCCTCAAACTGGTCTAAATCTCAATACTGACATAAAAATATCAGATATAAAAATACGCTAAAAAATGGGAGGGTTATTATCTAAGTCCTTTTGTTTGATTGCACATACCACAAGATGTAATATTGTTCCACTGAATACAGTATACAAAAAACATTATTGCATTTAGGATACAGAATTTTTCCCATTAATTTGAAGCAATTACTTCCAGTTTTCACAGAATTAACTATAACTCAGTAAATCCTATTATATTTAAAATTTAATGTTGTGGCTATGCGAACATCCTATTTATAAGAATGAAATTTTTTGTTGTGACCCTTTTAACTGCAGTAACTTTAAGTTATGACCAACCTAGATAGCCTATTAAAAAGCAGAGACATTACTTTGCCAACCAAAGTCCGTCTAGTCAAGGCTATGGTTTTTCCCATGGTCATGTATGGATATGAGAGTTGGACTGTGAAGAAAGCTGATTGCTGAAGAATTGATGCTTTTGAACTGTGGTGCTGGAGAAGACTCTTGAGAGTCCCTTGGACTGCAAGGAGATCCAACCAGTCCATTCTAAAGGAGATCAATCCTGGGTGTTCATTGAAAGGACTGATGCTAAAGCTGAAACTGCAATACTTTGGCCACCTCATGCGATGAGTTGACTCACTGGAAAAGACTCTGATGCTGGGAGGGATTGGGGGCGGGAGGAAACGAGACGGGGATGACAGAGAATGAGATGGCTGGATGGCATCACCGACTCGATGGACGTGAGTTTGAGTGAACTCCGGGAGTTGGTGATGGACAGGGAGGCCTGGCGTGCTGTTATTCACAGGTCGCAAAGAGTCAGACACCACTGAGCGACTGAACTGAACTGAACTTTAATTAACTCTTTGGCAGTTGCCTTTTACAACTTCGAGTGGAGACAGATGGAAAGAAATAAAATGTTTTGCGAAAGTAAGCTGGCAGTCACTAATATACTGCTACTGCATCATTATCATGATTAATCATGGATACAGTTTATAGAGCACCCATAGCCTAATAGTAGTAGGTACCTCAATAAATCTTTCTGGTACACATGTAGCTAAGGCTGTTCAAAGGGTTTAGACAATCAAGTTTAATCTGACATATTTTGACATTCTAAAAATGCATTAATTTTTCCACAGATGAAGAGAAGTAAAGAATTTATAACTAAAAATCATAATCAAGAAGACATAAGTATTCTTCGTTGTTGGAAATGTAGAAAATGTATAGCAAGTTCTGGTTGTTTCATGGAATATCTTGAGAATCAAGTGACTAAGGTGAGTACTGCTAACTGTATCATCTTCAAATGATTTCCTAGTATAGGAATGCTGGGGATATGTCTACACACGCACCCATATCCCTCCATACCTGACAGCTTTTAACCTTATTTTTTCTGATCCACGGAAAACACTTCAGAGTGGTATTCAGAAGGCATCCAACCTTCCACAGTTACCATCATTTTACCTCCAGCTACTAACAATAATATGACCTTCAAGTTTTAAGTGCAATATTACAGACCTAAGTTGAAGATAATAGTCCATTTTTTTTAATCCCTACTGTGAGTGAACCTTAGTCATCACCACACAATTAATTTCCAAAAAAAGTATAAAATGTTTTTATATGTATATAAAATATGTATATATAACACATATATTGTTGTTGATTTTGTTGTTACTTAGTCACTCATTTGTGTTTGACTCTTTTGTAACCCCATGGACTGTAGCCTGCCTGGCTCTTTTGAAAATGGGATTTCCCAGTCAAGAATACTGAAGTGGGTTACCATTTCCTCTCCAGGGGATCTTTTCCACCCAGGGACTGAACTTATGTCTCTGTGTCTCCTGCTTTGGCAAGTGGATTCTTTACCACTGCGCCAACTGTGAAGCTCCAATATATATTAGACATATATTATATATACACCTGTATGTTTATATAAGTGTATATATTACACAGTGAAAGGAGAATACTCTTGAAAGTCCCTTGGACTGCCAGAAGATCTAACCAGTCAATCGTAAAGAAAATCAGTCCTGAATATTCATTGGAAGGACTGATGCTGAAGCTGAAATTCCAATACTTTGGCCACCTGATGTGAAGAACTGACTCATTGGAAAAGATCCTGATGCTGGGAAAGATTGAAGGCAGGAGGAGATGGGTACAACAGAGGATGAGATGATTGGATGGCATCACCAACTGGATGGACATGAGTTTGAGCAAGCTCTGGGAGTTGGTGATGGACAGGAAAGCCTGGCGTGCTGCAGTCCATGGGGTTGCAAAGAGTCAGAGAGGACTGAGCAACTGAACTGAACTGATTACATGTGAATGCATATGAATATACTGGGAGCAATATGCAAGGGGAAATATCAAAGAAGTCCATACTAGATAGTTATCCATGGACTTCACAGGGAATTCTCAGTTTAGCAGAGAGTGGTTATAATTACCTGTCATTGTTTTCCCCTTCTTCAAGTGACTGTTTTGTTTTGTTTTTTGTCTCATTTGATCATGATTATTTCCTATCCACTCTAACAGATTAGCCAACTTGAACTGGTAATAGTGAAAGACTTTGGTTGCATGCTTACTGCATGTCAGATACTTTAAAAAACTGAAAACATTTTAATTGGAGGAATAAAAGTTTTCATGGTGAATATTAATTGGGTATAGTATAGCTTGATAAATTTTCAGCCCTGCTATTAATCAGATCAAGATGTATGATGTTTTCATCACCCCAGAAATCTATGCTGTCTGTTTTCAGGCAGTATTCACCCCCTCACGTGGAAATCACTGTATTAATGTCTGTCACTGTCGACTGGTTTTGCTTGTTCCTGACCTTCATTCAAATGAAATCATATACTCTTTTGTACCTGACTTATTTTGCTCAGCATATGTTCTAGAGGTTCATTTATGTTTTATATGTAGTAGTTTGCTTCCTTTTTCCTGAGTAGTATGCCATTAATGAATATACCACAGTTTATCAATTTTTATGCTGATAGATATAATTTTCCTTTTGGGGTTATGAATAAAACTGCTATCAGTATTCTTATAAAAGACTCTGTGTTTGTGTTTTGTTACTTCTTTTTGATATATATATATAGGAATGATGGAATTATACAGTAGGTGTATTGTAAGATTTTTAGAAACTGCTTGTAGTTTTTCAAAGAAAATGTTCATTTCCAACAGCAATGATGAGAATTCTGGTTGCTCAATATCTTTCTCTACATGTGGTATTTTCAGACTTTGTAATTTTGGACTTTGTGGTAGATATAGTGGTATATCATTATGTGTTTAATTTGCTTTTCCCTAGTGAAAATGATGTCCAATACATTTTTTGATGCTTATTGTTCAGTTCAGTTACTCAGTCATGTCCGACTCTTTGTGACCCCATGGACTGCACCACACCAGGCTTCCCTGTCCATCACCAACTCCCAGAGCTTGCTCAAACTCATGTCCATCCAGTTGGTGATGCCATCCAACCATCTCATCTTCTGTGGTCCCCTTCTCCTCCTACCTTCAATCTTTCCCAGCATCAGGATCTTTTCCAGTGAGTCAGTTCTTCGCATCAGGTGGCCAAAGTACTGGAGTTCCAGCTTTAGCATCAGTCCTTCCAATGAATATTGAGGACTGATTTCCTTTACAATTGACTGATTGGATCTCCTTGCAGTCCAAGGGACTCTCAAGAGTCTTCTCCAACACCACAGTTCAAACTATCAATTATTTGGTGCTCAGCTTTCTTTATAGTCCAGCTCTCACATCCATTCATGACTCCTGGAAAAACCATAGCTTTGACTAGATGGACCTTTGTCAGCTAAGTAACGTCTCTGCATTTTACTATGCTGTCTAGGTTGGTCATAGCTTTTCTTCTAAGGAGCAAATGTCTTTTAATTTCATGGCTGCAGTCATCATCTGCAGTGATTTTGGAGCCCCCCAAAATAAAGTCTCTCTTACTGTTTCCATTGTTTCTCTATTTGCCATGAAGTGATGGGACCGGATGCTATGATCTTAGTTTTATGAATGTTGAGTTTTAAGCCAACTTTTTCATTCTCCTCTTACACTTAAATCAAGAGGCTCTTTAGTTTTTCTTTGCTTTCTGCCATAAGAGTAATGTCATCTGCATATCTGAGGTTATTGATATTTCTCCTGGCAAACTTGATTCCACCTTGTGCTTCATCCAGCCTGGCATTTCACATGATGTACTCTGCACATAGGTTAAATAAGCAGATGACAATATATAGACTTGACGTACTCCATTCCCAATTTGGAACCAGTCCATTTTTGCATGTCTGGTTCTAACTGTTGCTTCCTGACCTGCATACAGATTTCTCAGGAGGCAGGTAAGGTGCTCTGGTATTCCCATCTCTTGAAGAAAAAACTTTTCCACAGTTTGTTGTGATCCACACAGTCAAAGGCTTTGGTGTAGTCAATAAAGCAGAAGTAGATGTTTTTATGGAACTCTTTTGCTTTTTTGATGATCCAATGGATGTTGGCAATTTGATCTCTGGTTCCTCTGCCTTTTCTAAATCCAGCTTCAACATCTGGAAGTTCATGGTTCATGTTCTTTTGAAGCCTGGCTTGGAGAATTTTGAGCATTACTTTGCTAGCGTGTGAGATGAGTGCAATTGTGCAGTAGTTTGAGCATTCTTTGGCATTCCCTTTCTTTGGGATTGGAATGAAGACTGAACTCTTCCAGTCCTGTGGCCACTGCTGAGTTTTCCAAATTTGCTGGCATATTGAGTGCAACACTTTCACAGCATCATCTTCCAGGATTTGAAATAGCTCAACTGAAATTCCATCACCTCCACTACACTAGCTTTGTTTGTAGTGATGGTTCCTAAAACCCACTTGACTTTGCATTCCAGGATGTCTAGCTCTAGGTGAGTGATTACACCATTGTGGTTGGGTCATGAGGATCTTTTTTGTATAGTTCTTCTGTGTATTCTTGCCACCTCTTCTTAATCTTCTGCTTATTGGTTAAGCATTTTTAAAAATGTCTATTATTCATTCCTTATAGTATAAAGATGGAAAGATTATCTTGAAGGAAATAAGCTGTCTTCTCCTTTTTATAGATAAGGAAGCTGAGCCACAGAAGATTAAGTAAATTGAGTCCGATTATACTGTTACGAAGCAGTGCAGTTAAAATTGAATCTGACAGTGAGAGTTTTGACCCCCACACTCTCTTTCGTGCCTTTGCTCCTCCCTCAGGGTATCATGAGCAAGAGAAATTCAAACACTGCACTAGGATATAGTGGGATAGGTTGTGAAAGAGAGTGATACAGAATTGAAAAATCTTTCTGTTTCTCTAGGAGGTTTTATTTTATATGCACATAAAACATACATATTTTAAACCTATTAAAAGCCTGTCTCAGGAATAATTCAATATCACTGTTAACTCCAGGGAGAAGGAGGAATGTGTAATTAGAGGGGGATCCTGAGACGGTTTCTAAAGTAGCTGTAATGTACTCATTAAACTGGGTAGCGGGTGTACATATTGGTGTTTGTGTCTCTTTAAAGATTTCTTTAAACTATACAAACATCTTTTGCATTTAGAAGCACATATATTTGATGTAAATATTAAAGAGGAACATAGAAGGATCTGTCTTAATTAAAGGAAACAATAAAGTAAAACACTGGAGTCCAAATGTAATTTATATGATGCTGGGCTGAAAGAGGGGCTTCTCTGGTGGCTCCCTTGGTAAAGAATCTGCCAGTAGTGGGGGAGACCTGGGTTGGATCCCTGGGTCAGGAAGATCCCCTGGAAAAGGGAATGGCAACCCATGCCAGTATTCTTGCCTGGAGAATTCCATGGACAGAGGAGCCTGGCAGGCTGTGGCCCATGGGATCACAAAGAGTCAGTCCGACATGACTGAGCACTCATATTTTTACTTCATGCTGAAGGAATGCTAAATTTATTACCTATCCAATTATCTTATTACCTATTAACAATATAATTTAAAATATATCTATGTATAAAATAAGTGTTTTGCTTTTTCCTGAAAGTGTTTTTCTTTTGTCTACTTTCTGTAGATGAAATCACAACGTAGGTAGGCATTCTGCTGGAAATTGCTGCTTTTGGTAATATCACTGTGTAGTACAGCTCATTTTTACTTTTTATATAGTATTCCATTGTATTAATATATCACAATTTGTAATTCACTCTACCATTGAGTTATATCTAGTTGTTATGCTCTGACAAGCCATGCTGCTATGAATTTTCTTGTCCGTATCTTGGTACACATGGGCAGGGGTATCTCACTGGAAGTGGAGTATACATCACAGGGTATGTGCATCTTCACCTTTCCTGGGCGATGCTACGTTGTTTTCAAGTGTGAGTCTGTGAGTAGTGGTTAACCATTGCTGTGATTCCACATCTTTTCCAACATTTAACATCTTCTTACTGTTCAAATCTCTTTGTGTTTCCTGCAGAATGTCTTTTTTTTCCCCTTTTCTGTTTTTCTCTTGTGCAGTTTTTACTTTGGGGAGCTCTTTACATATTCTGAATACTAATTATTTGTTGCTGTATTGCAGATATCTTTTGCTAGTTTGTGTAACTTTTATTTCACTCTTTGTGGTATCTTTTGCTGAACAGATTGTTTGATATAGGTAGATGGATTTATTAGTCATCTCCTTTTGTTCTTTACTTTTTTTCTTAATTCTTCAGAACCCTTAGGGAAAGTTGTTTTTTTTTTTCCCCCTTTCCTCCTGCTGAATACCAAAATTGAGATAGGCAAGCTTTTTCTTTCGTTTTTCTGAACAACAGGTTTATTTCTCGTTCACCCTTATGCTGATGTTGTAACCCAGCTTTTTGTAGGCGTTCCCCCTTAGGGTCTCCCAACCCTGGGCAAAACTTGGACTCTCTCCTTTCTTCATCACCGCGTGCAGGCATGAAGCGGCCCTCAGAAGGACACAGAGGATCAGGACACTGACAAAACAACACTCACTGAGGAGCTGTTGGTTCTAGGACCACAGTTGTTTAGCCCTGACCATTGCCAGAAAATGGAAGCCTCACACTTGGCTCTCAGTGCCCACAAAACTAGGAATGGACTGCAGACTAACCAAATATCTTCAGAGTTAACCTTGCTAAAAGAAATAGCAGAAATATTTGACTTCTTTTTTCATAACATTGAGCCATGTATCAGATTGGTGGAAGCTGGGTCGTACGTGGAACTTGAACTGTAAGAGAATCTGGGACATTTGAGCTTTAGTTTTCCAGCCACTGGCATGTAATAAGGCATGTGACTGGGAATTTAGAATGGAATTCTGAGACAGTATACAATGTCCACAGGTACAAAAGGGAACTCCTTCTCTACCTTCAGGCTTGAGACACCTGCAATGTAGGCAAGAACCAAAACAGAAAGCAAAATAACAATGAAAACCCTAAAAACAGAAAATAACAAAGTTGATCTCCATTGATGGGGTGGGGGTTCCAGGCAGAGATGGTGTCCTCAGTTTTAATTTCTTAGTTTTGACACAGTTTTGGACAAGTTTCTGTGGCCTAAAAGACATTTAAATAGAGAGATCTAGGAGGCTGCTGGTTCTATGGATATGGGATTCAGAACAGAGATCTGAACTAAAAATGTGGTTTTGGGAGTCATCAGCATTTAAATGGCGAGTGAAAGTAGATGAAATCACTATACAGAGTATGAATGGAAAGAGAAAGGACGGGGCCTAGGGACATTTAAGGGTTGGACAGAAAAAAAATTTACAAAATAGGAAAAAAAGAGTACTAAGAAATACAGGAGTGAAAATCAAGATACAGGATTAACGGAAGTCAAGCAATGAATGTCTTCCAGAAGGAAGTATTGGTTAGTAGTATTGAATACTGTAGGGAGATGTAGAAGACCAGGTACTGATTAATGTGCAAATTGTATACTACATAATTCTAGAAGGTGCTAGTCTGTGAAAGGTGCCCCCAGATTTGTACAAAAATGTTGTATAAACTGTATGGCCAAATGTAGAGACTCTGAATGAGAATTTAAAGCGTGCTTTGGTTTTAGCAAAGAGATCATTGTTCAATATTCTTTGTAGTTGTGAGTTCTAACCCCTAAAGTGACTGTATCTGGAGACAGGTCTTTAGGAGGTTATTAAGGTTAAATGAGGTCATAAGGATGGGGCCTTAATCCAGTAAGACTGTGGCTTATAAGAAGGAGAAGAGAGAGAAAGAGATTTCTCTCTCTTCTCCTTCCATGTGATGGCACAGAAAGAAGGCAGCTATCTACAAACTAAAAGGAGAGTTCTTACCAGTACCAAAGCATGCTGGAGCTTTGATCTTCAGCTTCTAGCCTCCAGGATTGTGAGGAATAAATGTCTGTTGTCTAAGCTACCCAGTCTGTGGTATTTTGGTATGCCAGTTCAAACCAAGACATGACAGGCCCTGTAACAGGCACAGGAAATTCAACAAAGAGCAAAAGAGAAATGTTCTGTCCTTTTGAAGCTTTCAGGGTAGTGTTCAATCATAAATATTAAATTATTAGCTGCATAATGGGAAAAAAGGAATCGTATACGGGGCCATGAAGGTAGGACGTGCACAGAGGATTTTGTAAGGCAAAGGCTTTCCTGAGGAAGTGACTTTTGTGGAGATACGGTAGATGAGTAACCCAGGCAGTGCAAGACAGAGGACGTTCCAAGCTTTGGCACCAGCATATTCAAAGGTCCTATGGTAGAAAGAGTGTGATGTATCTCCATGGAACTAGAAGTTTCCTATGATTGAAGTACAGAGATCAAGAGGGAATTTGACCAGATTTGAGGCTAGAAAGATGGGTGTTGATTAGATCATTTCTGCTTTTTTAAGACAAATTAAGGACTGATTAAAAGACGCTTACTCCTTGGAAGGAAAGTTATGACCAACCTAGATAGTGTATTAAAAAGCAGAGACATTACTTTGCCAACCAAGGTCCGTCTAGTCAAGGCTATGGTTTTTCCCGTGGTCATGTATGGATGTGAGAGTTGGGCTGTGAAGAAAGCTGATCACTGAAGAATTGGTGCTTTTGAACTGTGGTGTTGGAGAAGACTCTTGAGAGTCCCTTGTACTGCAAGGAGATCCAACCAGTCCATTCTAAAGGAGATCAATCCTGGATGTTCATTGGAGGGACTGATGCTAAAGCTGAAACTCCAATACTTTGGCCACCTCATGCGACGAGTTGACTCACTTGAAAAGACTCTGATGCTGGGAAAGGTTGGGGGCAGGAGGAGATGGGGACGACGGAGAATGAGATGGCTGGATGGCATCACCGACTCTGTGGACATGAGTTTGAGTTGCCGGGAGCCAGCGAGGGAAATCCTACCCATGGCAAAGGTCAATTGGGGAAGAGGCCTGACGGGCAAAGGCTAATCAGGGCTCGAGGAACCCCCTGGACTTACCTGAGCATCTACCCCAAAGAAAACTGGAGTCTGACTGCTTTACTATCTTACGCCTCTTACCAAGTCCTCTAATACTTACAGGGGCTTCCCCCCAACCACCTTTCTCTGAAAACATTAATTCAGAGCTGTAGTTTAAAAGTTCTCCTCGGCTTAATAGGAGTGTTCCAATCCAAGCCCCTCTGATAGCTTTCTAACTTGCATGACAAGTTTGTCCGGGCTCTTACAACTATGAGTGTGACTGTTTATAGCCTCCCAGCCATGCAAGGACAGAAAGCCTAATATTCTAAAATACAGGAATCTGTTGAAGAAGTTAAAATCACTAGAATAGTACTAGAAAAGATTTCATTGTTGAATCAATGCTTGCTGCAGTTTCCTCTATCTATTGTATTCTTGGAAATATATTAATCCTTTGATTTAACCACATCAGATCTTAAGTTAATAAATTCCTTTCTTGCAGCTCACTACACTGGTGCCTTATAGGAATGTAACTTTGTTATGTGTCTAGCACCTGACTCTAGGAAAGTCACCTTAAAAGAATATAAGCCTTTTACTTGCTAACTAACCTATTGTTAGGAGAGAGGGCCATAAACTGTTAGCAGGCCCCCTGGCCAGAAGAGGATGTAAACCACCTAAAACTTTTATCACAAGACACACAAAAATAAGCCCTGATCCTGATAAGGGTCAAGACTGCTGACCCCACGCGATTTTGGCGTGACTCTATACCTCCCTTTCTCTGTTTCTTATGCGCATAACTTAGGGTATAAAAGCAGCACTGGAAAATAAAGTTTTGGGCCTTGCTCACTGAAGCTTGGTCTCCCCGTGTCGTTCTTTCTCTTTTTCCATCCTTTTATCTATTCTCCTTTTTCTGGTTGAGATCCTTGGAGCGCTGGGCCCTCTGAGTTTACTTATCTGCCTGGGCTTCTAAGACCCACTCGAGGGGGTGCCCTGGTGGGGTGCCTCCAGTGATTCGAGAGGGCGCCTGCGGCCTACGTAAACAGAGCAAGCCCTGTGCTGGGGTTTTATTGGTTTCCAGCGTAAACCAAGGAATCATCAGCCCCTGTCTCTCTCTCTCTCTTTCTCTCTCTCTCTCTGACGCCGACGCCGTTCATCCCGAGGATACCCTGGGTCATATCGGGGCTGGACCCCGATATTGAGTGATCTCCGGGAGTTGGTGATGGACAGGGAGGCCTGGCGTGCTGTGATTCATGGGGTCGCGGAGAGTTGGACACGACTGAGCAACTGAAATGAACTGAACTGAACTGAAGGAATGATCATCTTCCTGAAAAAGCTGGAAAGTCAATGAAGAGGAGTGACATGACCACTGAATCCTTAAAAATCATTTTGGCAGTTATGAAAGAGTGAAATTAGAAAGTTAAATGCAGGGGATGGTCTGCCTTTAAGGCTTTTGATTTCTTTCTTATTCATCCAGACCTTTTGAGTGAAAAAAAAAAAAAATTCACTCTTGAAGTACCTTCTCAAAGTGCAAATAGGAAAACCAGGCAGTCCAGCTTTTTATTATCTGATCTTTTTCCTATAATGTTTATAGCTGCAGTACTTAAATAATATAGTTGTCTCACTTTTAATGTATTGGCTAGGGGAATATTATTACTAATGTTGCAAACGTGTTAAAGTGTTAAACATCTTTCAAAATAGCATGTAATAATATTACGTTAATTCAGCTGCCAAGAAATTATTCATCAGCAGTCAGAAACAATGATAGAAGAGGATACTAACATACCAAGTCAATCAAAAGGATTCCAAAAAATATTCAAATGTAAATTGATGATACAGTGTATTGTTAAAGTATGCTGAAAGATTTGTCTGCTCTGGGAGATACAGGAGATTCAGAGTCTGATCAATTCTTGATTTTGATAGAAAAGTCGACATCAGTATGATACTACTAAATGCATAAATAAAACTATTTCTTTTCAAATTAGCATAACAACATTGCATATTAGTTCTCCCCTCTGCTTTGGCCCTAAAAAGTTTCAGAGCCAAGATTGTGTTGTAGCTCTAGAAAGTATATGAGACCTTGAAACATGGTTTTTGTAAACTACCTTCATTCCTGGTTCTATTTTATTTTTTCTACGCTTTTTCCTTAATTTGGATCCAAATTTAAAAATTGAAACAAAATAGCATATAATATTAAATTAGGCCAACTTTTTTATGTTTAACCTGTTCTGCTCAATTAAAACTTTTAGCAATTATTAGATGATAAGATAATGTATACAATTTATAATTTTAAAATTAAATTCTTTGTACATAGCCACTGAAAACATATCTACATTTAAAGAAAAAATGAAATAACAATGCATTAGCTCCCCCTGCTGCTTGAACAAAAGATTTTATTTACAAAATATTTTGTCAACATTTTTTTCTGACAGCATTAAGTGAAATTTGCTGTTAGT
The DNA here is from genome assembly GCF_049115385.1 of Moschus berezovskii. Classification (NCBI taxonomy): domain Eukaryota; kingdom Metazoa; phylum Chordata; class Mammalia; order Artiodactyla; family Moschidae; genus Moschus; species Moschus berezovskii. The sequence continues at coordinate 62,397,231 of NC_142477.1, forward strand.
TACTTCTCTTCCTTCACTTCCTTCTTTGCCCACATGATAAACTTGAGACATAAAAAAAATGTCTAGTGAGGTTTTTAAAATCCTAATTGTACCGTGTTCCTAATTTTCAGGCAATTTTTTCCCCAAGGAGATAACCTGACATGCAGCTGCTCTAAGCCTTTAAATTCCTCAAATGAAATTGCTTCCTGTTTAACAATTCATCCTGAAATACATTCTTTAAAACTTGTTTTATCACATGTATTTGTGTTCTTTTTTCAAAATTAAGTGACTGTAGCTTTTATAAACTTAATAGATTGTCTTATTTTACCTGTAAAATTAAATTGAAAGTAAATATCATGAATATCATATATTTCTAAGACTGTGTAATCACAGTTGAAATAGCTGGCAGTCTCACTCATAATTGAGGCTTCTGTGTTAATCCCAGCCTTCTTTGTTTGCCATATCTAATTTTCAGAATAGGAAACAATACTTTACATTCTTAACCCAGCCTTTTATGCTCCTCCCACTGTTATCAACTGCTGTAACTGATCTTTGTCTGTTTTGTTGGTTTGAGAATATGCTCTAACTTGTAAATATTTAAAGAAAAATATGTGCTTGCTTTATGTTGCGTGCTGCTGCTGCTGCTAAGTCACTTCAGTCGTGTCCGACTCTGTGTGACCCCATAGACGGAAGGCCCACCAGGCTCCCCCGTCCCTGGGATAGCGACCCCATGTGAGTGCATGCTAAATCACCTCAGTCATGTCCGACTCTTTGCGAGGCTATGAACTGTAGCCCCCCAGACTCCTCTGTTGATGGGATTCTCCAGGCAAGAATTTAGAGTGGGTTACCATGCCCTCCTTCAGGGGATCTTCCCGATCCATCCAGGTATTGAACCCTAGTCTCCTGTGGCTCCTGTGTTACAGGCAGATTCTTTACCACTGAGCCACCTGGGAAGCCCTGCTTTATGTTAATAGTTCTCAAATCTAAGAGATTGGTTTGGGGGTCACGTATCAGAATCAACTGGAATTTTTTTCTATGCCTTGCTTTTTCCTATATAAGTTAGTATATTATTTTTGTTTAATTTAAAAGTAAGTTATACTTCCAAATTTTTTGTTGTTTTTCTTTTTTGGTAACCCTTTGGAAGACTAGTAATATCGTGCTTTAAACCATACTTAGGCTAACATGTAAGAGAGATGAAAATGTGAAAGTATTAGTCGCTCAGTTGTGTCTGACTCTTTGTGACCCCATGGACTGTAGCCCACCAGGCTTCTCTGTCTGTGGGATTCACCAGGCAGGAATACTGGAGTGGGTAGCCATTCCCATCTCCAGGGGATCTTCCCAACCTAGGGTTCAAACCTGGTCTTCTGCATTGCAGGCAGCTTCTTTACCCTCTGAGCCACCAAGAAAGCCAATTGCCCTATTAAAATAGTATTGATTTTGTATAGGAAGGTAACGGTGGAAGTTCAGTGAGTTGAGTTCTGAAACCAGACTGCCTGGATGGAAATCCTTGCTTTGGTGCTTCCTATGTGACCTTGGACAAGTTACATAAAAGTTAGTTTCTCTTGTTTCAGTTTCCTTATTTGTAAAATAACAAAACCCTTCAAATAGTGTCTAGGTATAATAAGCACAGTACAAATGCTTGTTACCTGGTGAAAATAAAATGTACATTGTAAAACTTCCTTCACCTACCTAGATATATGACTCTAGTGTTTATTCTCATAGGATTGCATGAAAAACATCTCTGGAATTTATAGCAGATGGAATTTATAGCAGATGGTTTCTTAGTATTGTAATCAATCTTACGTGATTAAATATCATGATCATTTAATCTGATTAAATGAAATAACAGAATATGAACAATGAAATAGAAATATGAGATAATAAGTGTAAGGTAAAACACAGTCCCTGCCATATATATAAGTTTCTTTACTTCTTTTGTATTGTCAACATTGTGTCTAGTCATAACTTAATAAATACTGATAGGTTGATTGCCATTATTTTACTTTGATGTAATTTTCTATTCTTTATACCAATGTAGAAATTCCCTGGTGGCTCAGTAGGAAAGAATCCACCTTACCAATGTAGGAGATCTGGGTTCGATCCTTGGGTCAGGAAGATCACCTGGAGAAGGAAATGGCTGCCCACTCCAGCATTCTTGCCTGGGAAATCCATTGGACAGAGGAGCCTGGTGGGCTACAGTCCATAGGATTGCAGAGTCAGACACAGCTGAGCAACTAAACAATCACAACAACAAAAGAAATATTTATTTACGTCAGAGATAGAACCTTGAAAAGTCAGAAAAAATTTCAGATCTAATAATGAAGACAGCTGTATTTGTCAGTTTCAGTTTGTGTTCACTGTGAGAACCTTTTTAAGGATTAATTAGTTATGCTAATCTCTGTACCTGTCAGTGCCTCAGCTCTTAATGAAAGGGATTAATGTATACACGGTATTGATGTTTACAAAGTTAATTCTGTTTTTCAAGAGTTAAATTTAGGTAGAGTATTTAGGAGAAGTTACACTGCTTATGTTCCAGATGTTGAAGCTGGTTTTAGAAAAGGAAGAGGAACCAGAGATCAAATTGCCATTTTCCTGGATCATCGAAAAAGCAAGAGAGTTCCAGAAAAACATCTCTTTCCGCTTTATTGCCTATGCCAAAGCCTTTGACTATGTGGATCACAATAAACTGTGGAAAATTCTGAAAGAGATGGCAATACCAGACCACCTGACCTGCCTCTTGAGAACCTATATACTGGTCAGGAAGCAACAGTTAGAACTGGACACAGAACAACAGACTGGTTCCAAATAGGAAAAGGAGTACATCAAGGCTGGATATTGTCACCCTGCTTATTTAACTTATATGCAGAGTACATCATGAGGAACACTGGGCTGGAAGAAGCACAAGCTGGAATCAAGATTGCTGGGAGAAATATCAATAACCTCAGATATGCAGATGACACCACCCTTATGCCAGAAAGCAAAGAGGAACTCAAAAGCCTCTTGATGAAAGTGAAAGAGGAGAGTGAAAAAGTTGGCTTGAAGCTCAACATTCAGAAAACTAAGATCATGACATCTGGTCCCATCACTGCATGGGAAATAGATGGGGAAACAGTGGAAACAGTGTCAGACTTTATTTTGGGGGGCTCCAAAATCACTGCAGATGCTGATTGCAGCCATGAAATTAAAAGATGCTTACTCCTTGGAAGGAAAGTTATGACCAACCTAGATAGCATATTAAAAAGCAGAGACATTACTTTGCCAACAAAGGTCCATCTAGTCAAGGCTGTGGTTTTTCCAGTGGTCATGTATGGTTGTGAGAGTTGGACTGTGAAGAAAGCTGATCACCGAAGAATTGATGGTTTTGAATTGTGGTGTTGGAGTAGACTCTTGAGAGCCCCTTGGACTGCAAGGAGATCCAACCAGTCCATCCTAAAGGAAATTAGTCCTGAATATTCTTTGGAAGGACTGATGCTGAGGCTGAAACTCCAATCTTTTGGCCATCTCATGCGAAGAGTTGACTCTTTGGAAAAGACCCTGATGCTGGGAGGGATTGGGAGCAGGAGGAGAACGGGACGACAGAGGATGAGATGGCTGGATGGCATCACTGACTCAATGCACATGAGTTTGGGTAAACTCCGGGAGTTGGTGATGGACAGGGAGGCCTGGCGTGCTGCGATTCATGGCGTCGCAAAGAGTCGGACACAACTGAGTGACTGAACTGAACTGACACTGCTTATAATTTTATGAATCACTTCCTCTCGTTTTCCCAAGGTTCCTTAAAAAATAAGTTTATATGGTTCATTTAAATTTGTTATAATGGACCTTGGCTAATACGAGTCAATTTTTAAGAATTCAGTTTTTTAAATGAATTTTCTCTTAGAATATAGAGAGTAAGAATGAGCAGACTATTATCAGTGCACATTTTTGGCAGTCTTCAGGAGTTTGAAGAAATACTTAAAAAATAAGGGGCTAGAGATTGTAATTGATAATGAGTGCATTGAAAAAATCGATAAAATCTGATATAGAATAGGCATTCTTTCACTCAAAAAGGATTCATTAAGTCCCTGTTATATTTTAGGCATTGTACTGTGATCTGAGCATACAAAGAGGACTAAGATAGTACATGCTCAAGGAACTTACCAACTAAAAATTTTAGGATTTTCCCATTTCTTATTTTTAAATTTTTTACTGGGGTATGATTTACAATGTTGTGTTAGTTTCAGGTGTACAGCAAAGTGAATCAGTTACACATATACATATATCCACTCTTTCCTGGGCATACACACCGAGGAAACCAGAATTGAAAGAGACACATGTACTCCAATGTTCATTGCAGCACTGTTTATAATAGCCAGGACATGGAAGCAACCTAGATGTCCATCTGCAGATGAATGGATAAGAAAGTTTTGGTACATATACACAATGGAGTCTTTTTCAGCCATCAAAAAGAATGCATTTGAATCAGTTTTAATGAGGTGGATGAAATTGGAGCCAATTATACAGAGTGAAGTAAGCCAGAAAGAAAAACATCAATACAGTATACTAACACATATATATGGAATTTAGAAAGATGGTAACCTGAACCCTGTATCAGTTCAGTCGCTCAGTCGTGTCCGACTCTCCACGACCCCATGAAGCACAGCACGCCAGGCCTCCCTGTCCATCACCAACTCCCGGAGTACACTCAAACTCATGTCCACAGAGTCAGTGATGCCATCCAGCCATCTCATTCTCCGTCGTCCCCTTCTCCTCCTGCCCCCAAACTTTCCCAGCATCAGAGTCTTTTCCAGTGAGTCAACTCGTCGCATGAGGTGGCCAAAGTATTGCAGTTTCAGCTTTAGCATCAGTCCCTCCAATGAACATCCAGGATTGATCTCCTTTAGAATGGACTGGTTGGATCTCCTTGCAGTATAAGGGACTCTCAAGAGTCTTCTCCAGCACCACAGTTCAAAAGCATCGATTCTTCGGCGATCAGCCTTCTTCACAGTCCAACTCTCACATCCATACATGAACCCTGTATCAGTTCAGTTCAGTTCAGTTCAGTCGCTCAGTCGTGTCCGATTCTCCGCGACCCCTTGAATCACAGCACGCCAGGCCTCCCTATCCATCACCAACTCCCGGAGTACACTCAAACTCATGTCCACAGAATCGGTGACGCCATCCAGCCATCTCATTCTCCGTCGTCCTCTTCTCCTCCCGCCCCCAACCTTTCCCAGCCCTGTATACGAGACTGCAAAAGAGACATAGGCATATAGAACAGTCTTTGGGACTCTGTGGGAGAGGGTGAAGGTGGGATGACTGGGGAGAATGGCATTGTAGCATGTATATTTTCATAAGTGATCAGTCCAGGTTCGACGCTTGGGGCTGGTGCACGGGGATGACATGGAGGGAGGATATGGGGAAGAGGGAGGTGGGAGGAGGGTTCAAGAAAGGGAACACATGTACACCCGGAGCGGATTCATGTCAATGTATGGCAAAACCAACCAATATATTAATGTAAGGTAATTTGCCTCCAATAAAATAAAAAAAAAATAAATTTTTATTGGGGTATGATTTACAATGTTGTGTTAGTTTCAGGTGTACAGCAAAGTGAATCAGTTACACATATACATATATCCACTCTTTCATAGTCATTAAAGAGAGTTTTGATTAGAGTTCCTTGTGTCATACAGTAGGTCCTTACAGTTATTTCTTTTATAATTGGTAGTGTTTATGTGTCAGTTCCAGTCTTCCAATTCATGTATCTCCCCTGCACATGTTTCTTGATCACTTTTCTTTAAGGATATTTTTCTTCACTATTTTTTAAAATCAGTTTTATTAGGATATAATTTGCATATAATGAAATGCAGATTTCAAAGAGCTTTGACAAATGTGTACGTACTCATGTACCTGCCACCATTGTCAAGATGTACATTTGGTCTTCTCTAGAGGATTCTATATAAGTTATCATATATATTCTTTTATATCTGGCTTTTTATGTTCAGCATAATGTTTTTGAGATTGATTCATATTGTTGCATATGTCAGTAGTTCATTCCTTTTTATTACCGAGTATTACTAATTCTACAGATTTCACAGTTATTGTCTAGATGCCCTAGTTGATGGAAATTTTAGGTGTTTGCAGTTTTGAGCTTTAATAAAGTTACTATGAAAATTAGTACACAAATCATTATGTGAACATACATTTTTATTTCTCTTGGTTAGTACTAGGGGTTGCTTTGGTTTTGTGGTGAGTGTAGGTATAGTTGTTTTAAGAAACTGATGAACTGTTGTCACAATGGCAGGATTTCATTCTTTTTTATGGCTGAGTGACACGTGCATTTGTGTGTGTGTGTGTACATCACATCTTCTTTATCTGTTGATGGATACTTTTATTGTTTCCATATTTTGACTATTTTAAGTATGCTGTAAACTTTGGGATGCGTGTATCTTTTTGGAGTATTGTTTTTGATTCCTTCACTTAAAAACCCAGAAATGGAATTGCTGAATCCAAAGACTCTGATTCTGGGAAAGGTTGGGGGCGGGAGGAGACGGGGACGACAGAGAATGAGATGGCTGGATGGCATCACCGACTCTGTGGACATGAGTTTGAGTGAACTCCGGGAGTTGGTGATGGACAGGGAGGCATGGCGTGCTGTGATTCATGGGGTCGTGGAGAGTTGGACACAACTGAGCGACTGAACTGAACTGAACTGAACTGATGGGAGCAATATCTTTTTTTTTTTTTTTTTTTTTGAGGAACCCGCTTGCTGTTTTCAGCAGTAGCTGTACCAATTTACATTGCCACCAGCACTGCATGAGGGTTTCCTTTTCTTCTAATCCTTATCAACACTTACTTTTTCTCATCTTTGTGATGATAGTCATGCTGACAAGTGTGAGGTGATATCTCATTATGGTTTTGATCTGCATTTCCCCAATAACTAGGGCTGTTCAAGTTTTTTCATGTGCCTATTATCTGTAAGTCTTTGGAAAAACGCCTGCTTAGGTCCTCTGCTCATTTTTTGAATTGGGTTGTTTGTTCTTTCTGATATTTAGTTGTACGAGTTCTTAATCTGTTTTAGATATTAACCCTTTATGAGTTATATCATTTGCTGATATCTTCTCCCATTCATTTGCTTGCCTTTCCATTTTGTTGATGGCTTCCTTCACTGTGCAGACTTTTAAGTGTGATTAGATCCAGTTTGTTTTCACATTTGTATTCCATGCCTGAGGAGACAAATCCAAAGAAAATATTGCTGAGACCAGTGTCAAAGACTGTACTGCCTGTATTTTCTTCTATGAGTTTTATGGTTTCAGGAATTTATATTTTGGTCTTTAATACATTTTGAACTTATTCTTTTATAAGGTGTGAAAAAAAGTTCTAACTTCCTTCTTTTACGTGTAGCTGTTCAATCTCCCCAACATTATTTATTGAAGAAACTGTCCTTTTCCTACTGTATACTCTTGCTTCTTTTGCTGTAGATTAGTTGGCTATATGGATATACATTTGTGTTTATTACATTGATCTGTATGTCTGTTTCTGTACCAGTACAATACTTTGGTAACTGTAGCTTTATAGTGTGATCTAAAGTCAGGAAGCATGATACTTTCACCTTTGTTTGTTTTTTTTTTTTCTCAGATTGCTTTGGATATTTGGGGTCTTTCAGGGTCTTTGGCTATTTGGGGTCCATACAGATTTTAGAATCATTTGTTCTAGTTTTGTGAAAAATGTAGTAGGTATTTTGGTAGAGATTTCATTAAATATGTATAATTCTTTGTTTAGTATGGGCATTTTAACCATAGTAACTCTTCTACTTGTGAACATGAAATATCATTCCATTTATTTATATTATCTTTAATTTCTTTCTTTAGTGTCATACAGTTTTTAAACTACAAGTTATTCACATCCATGGTTAAATTTATTTCTAGGTCTTTGATTCTTTTTGATATGATTGTTAATGAAATTGTTTTTTGATTTCTCTTTCTGATCATTTATTATTAGTCTATAGAAATGCAACAGATTTCTATATATTTTTCTTACATCCTACAAATTTATTGAATTCATTTATCAGTGCTAATAGGTTTTTGGTAAAGTGTATAGGGTTTTCTATATAATGTCATATCATTTGAAAATAGTGACAATTTTACTTCTTTTCTTCCAATTTGGATTCCTTTTCTTTTTCTAGTCTTATTGCTATTGCTAGGACTTCCAGTGCTATATTGAAAGAGTTTATATCCTTGATTCTTTTAAAAAAATTTATTGAAATATAGTTGATTTACATTGAAGTGCCTGTCTTGTTTCTAATCTCAGAGGAAAATCTTTGAACTTTTCACTGTTGAGTAGAATGCTAGCTGTATTTGTCATCAGTTCAGTTCAGTCGCTCAGTCGTGTCCGACTCTTTGCGACCCCATGAATCACAGCACACCAGGCCTCCCTGTCCATCACCAACTCCCAGAGTTCACTCAAACTCATGTCCATTGAGTCAGTGATGCCATCCAGCCATCCAGCCATCTCATTCTCTGTCGTCCCCTTCTCTTCCTGCCCCCAATCCCTCCGAGCAGCAGAGTCTTTTCCAGTGAGTCAACTCTCCGCATGAGGGGGCCAAAGTATTGGAGTTTCAGCTTTAGCATCAGTCCTTCCAGTGAACACCCAGGACTGATCTCCTTTAGAATGGACTGGTTGGATCTCCTTGCAGTCCAAGGGACTCTCAAGAGTCTTCTCTAACACCATAGTTCAAAAGCATAAATGATGTTTAATATGTTGAAGTTCTTGGTTGCTCAGTAGTGTCCAACTCTTTGCAACCCTGTGGACTCTAGCCCACCAAACTCTTCTGTCCATGGAATTTTCCAGGCAAGAATACTGGAGTGAGTTGCCATTTCCTTCTCCAGGAAATCTTCTGACCCAGGATCTAATCTGCGTCTCCTCAGCCTCCTGCATTGGCAGGCAGGTTCTACCACTGAGCCACCCGGGAAGCCCCAGTATGTTGAAGTATGTTCCCTCTATATCAACTTTGTCAAGGTTTTTTTTTTTTAACCATGGATTTTGTCAAGTATTTTTTTTTTGCATCTGTTGAGGTGATCTTGTAATTTTTATTCTTTGCTTTGTTAATGAGATGTATTACACTGGTTTGTGGATTTTTAATCATCTTTGTTGTTCAGTTGCGTACTCATGTCTGACTCTTTGTGACTCCATGGACTGCAGCACGCCAGGCCTCCTTGTCCTTTGCCATCTCCCAAGGTTTGCCCGAATTCATGTCCATTGCATCAGTGATGCCTTCCAGCCATCTCATCTTCTGACACCCTCTTTTCCTTCTGCCCTTGATCTTTCCCAGCATCAGGGACTTTTCCAGTGAGTTGGCTGTTTATATCAAGTGACCAAAATACTGGAGCTTCAGCTTCAGCATCAATCCTTCCAACAAGTATTCAGGGTTGATTTCCCTTAAGATTGACTGGTTTGATCTCCTTGTTGTCCAGGGGACTTTCAGGAATCTTCTTTAGCACCGTAGTTCAAAGGCATTAATTTTCTGGCGTTCTACCCTTTTGATGGCCCAGTACTTACAACTGGGAAGACCTTAGTCTTGACTTTATGGACGTTTGTCGGCAGAGTAATGTCTCTGCTTTTCAACCCACTGTCTAGGTTTGTCTTTGCTTTCCTGCCAAGAAACAATTGTCTTCTGATTTCATGGCTGCAGTCATCATCAATGGTGATTTTAGAGCCCAAGAAGAAAATATCCATCACTACTTCCACTTTTTCCCCTTCTATTTGCTATGCAGTAATGGGACTGGATGCCATGATCTTCGCCTTTTTAATATTTAGTCTTAAGCCAGCTCTTCACTCTCCTCTTTCACCCTTATCCAGACACTCTTTAGTTCCTCTTCACCTTCTGCTATTAGAGTGGTATCATCCGCATATCTGAGGTTGTTGATATTTCTCCCACCTATCTTGATTCCAGCTTGTAACTCATCCAGCCTGGCATTCCTCATGATGTGCTCAACATATAGATTAAACAAACAGGATGACAGCAGACAGCCCTGTCATACTCCTTTCTCAATCTTGAACCAATCAGTTGTTCCATACAGGGTTCTAACTGTTGCTTTTTGACCCACCTACAGGTTTCTCAGGAGACAGGTAAGATGGTCTGATATTCCCACTTCTTTAAGAGCTTTCTGCAATTTGTTATGGTCTACACAGTCAAAGGCTTTAGCGTAGTTGATGAAACAGAGGTAGACATTTTTCTGAAATTCCCTTACTTTCTCTAAGATCCAGTATATGTTGGCAATTTGATCTCTGGTTCCTCTTCCTTTTCTAAACCCAGCTTGGACATCTGGAAGTTCTTGGTTCGCATAATGCTGAAGCCTAGCAGGCAAGATTTTAAGTATTATCTTACTAGCATGGGAGATGAGTGTAGTTGTCCGATGGTTAGCACATTCTTTAGTATTACCCTTCTTGGGAATTGGGGTGAGGATTGACCTTTTCGAGTCCTGTGGCCACTGCTGAGTCTTCCAGATTTGCTGACATATTGGATGCAACACCTTAATGGCATCATCATTTTGGGTTTTGAATAGTTCTCCTGGAATGCAATTGGACCCACTAGCTTTATTAATAGCAGTTCTTCCTAAGGCCCACTTAACTCTGATCTCCAGAATGTGTGGCTCTGGGTGACTGGCCATGCCATCGTTGTGACTGGATTCATTGTACGTTGTTGCATACAACTTTTTTGTACAGTTCTTCTGCGTATTCGTTACATCTCCTCTTGATCTCTTCAGGGTCTACTGTATCTCTACACTTTCTGTTCTTTTAGTGCCCATTGTGGGCCATATGTTTCCATGATATCTCCAGTTTTCCTGAAGAGATCTCTAGTCTTTCCCCTTCTGTTGTTTTCTTCCAGTTTTATGCACTCTTCATTGAAAAAGGCCTCCTTGTCTCTCCATGCTGCTCTTTGGAACTCTGCATCTAATTGGATATACCTTTCCCTTTCTCCCTTGCTTTTCACTTCTCTCTTCAGCTATTTGTAAAGTTGCCTCAGATAACCACTTTGCCTTCTTGCTTTTCTTTTTCTATGTGCAGGTTTTGTTCACTGCCTCCTGTACAGACCTCCATCCGTAGTTCTTCAGGCACAATGTTAAATAGATCTAACTCCTTGAATCTGTTCATTACCTCCACTGCATATTCATAGGGGATTTGATGTAAGTCATTCCTGTCTGGCCTAGTGGTTTTCTCTGCTTTCTTTAGTTTAAGCCTGGATTTTGCTATGAGAAGCTGATGATCTGAGCCATAGTCAGGTCCAGGTGTTGTTTTTGCTGACTGTATACAGCTTCTCCATCTTTAGCTACAAAGAACATCATCAGTTTGATTTTGGTATTGGCCATTTGGTGATGTCCGTATGTAAAGTTGTCTCGTCTTGTTGAAAAGGGTATTTGCTATGACCAGTGAATTCTCTTGGCAGAACTCGGTTAGCCTTTGTCTGATTTCATTTTGTTCTCCAAGGTCAAACTTGCCTGTTACTCCAGGTATCTCTTGACTTCCTATTTTTGCATTCCAATCTCCAGTGATAAATAGAACATCTTTTTTTGCTGTTAGTTCTAGGAGGTCTTCTAGGTCTCCATAGAACTAATCAACCTCAGCTTCTTTGGCATCAATGGGTGGGGCATAGACTTGAATTACTGTGATGTTTTGAATGGCTTGCCTTGGAAATGAACTGAGATCATTCTGTCATTTTTGAGGTTATGCCCAAGTATTGCATTTCAGACTCCTTTGTTGATTATGAGGGCTACTCCATGTCTTCTATGGGATTCTTGCCCCAGTAGTAGATATAGTGGTCATCTGAATTAAATTCGCCCATTCCTGTTCATTTTAGTTCACTGATTCCTACGATGTCGATGCTTGACTGCATCCAATTTACCTTGATTCATGGACCTAACATTCCAGGTTCCTATGCAATACTGTTCTTTGCAGCATCGGATTTTACCTTCATCACCAGACACAGTCACTACTGAGTGTCGTCATGGATGAACCATCTCTATATCCCTGGAGTAAATCCCACTTGATCATGGTGTACCATTTTATATCTTGTTTAATTTGGTTTGCTGATATTTCCTTGATCATTTTTGCATCTGTGTTTGTCAGAGATGTTCAGGGATTTTTTATTTATTGGTGTCTTTGGTTTTGATATCAGGGTAATTCTGGCCTCATAGAGTGAATTTGTAAGTGTTCCTTCCTGTTCAGTATTTTGGAATAGTTTGAGAAGGATAGGTATTAAGTCTCCCTTAAACTTTTTGGTAGAATTCCCCTGTGAAGCTATTATATCCTAGACTTTGGGTTTTGGGGAGTTTTTTGATTACTGATTCAATTTTAATATTTGTAATTCATCTATTATATCTTGCATTTCAATCTTAGTTGATTGTACATTTCTAAAAATTTATCCATTCTACATTGTCCAGTTTGTTAGAATATACTTGTTCATAGTATTATGATTGTATTTTTCTGATACTGGTTGCAATTTCCCCTTTTAAATCTCTAACTTTGTGTACTTAGGCCCTCTCTCTCTTTTTTTTTCCCTACTGAGTATGGCTAAACGTTTGTCAATTTTATCTTTAAAAACCAACCCTTAGTTTAATTGATCTTTTCTATTTTTGGCCTCTATTTTCTTTATTTTCACTCTAACATGTATTATTTTATTATGAGTTTGTCCACTTCCTTTTTAAGTTCTGTCTGAATGGCTTGCCTTAGAAATGAACTGAGATCATTCTGTCATTTTTGAGGTTGCGCCCAAGTACTGCATTCAGGTATTTTGAAGTTCTGCTATTAGGTATGTACGTATTTACATTTATTATATCTTCATGATGAACTGACTCCTTTCTAATTATGAAAAGTTTAATTTTTATCCTTGATAATTTTATTGTCCTGAAATCTACTTTGATACTAGTATATTAACTCTAGCTTTCCTTTGATTTACTTTTTCATGATAAAAATTTTTATCCTCTAAATTTCTAACCTATGTGTGCATTTGTGTTATAATAAATCTCTTGTACATGATGTATTGTTTGGTCTTTGTTGATCTTCCCTGGTGGCTCAGTCGGTAAAATTTTGTCTGCAATGAGGGAGACCTGGGTTCATTCCCTGGGTCGGGAAGATCCCCTGGAGAAGGAAATGGCAACCCACTTCGGTATTCTTGCCTAGAGGATCCCACAGACAGAGGAGCCTGGTGTGCTACAGTCCATGGGGTCACAAAGAGTTGGACACAACTGAGTGAGATCATTAGATTTAACATGAGTATTAATATCTTTGAGCTTAAATGCAATATGTTATTTAATCTTTGTCTCATATTCTGTATTCTGTTATACTTTTACTGAATTTTTAGCTTAATTAAGTTATTTACAGGATTTCTTTATGTCTTCTGTTGATTTTTTGTGTGAAAGTCGCTCAGTTATATCTGACTCTTTGTGACCCCATGGACTGTCCATGGAATTCTCCAGGCCAGAATACTGGAGTAGGTAGCCTTTTCCTTCTCCAGGGGATCTTCCCAACCCAGGAGTCAAACCAGGGTCTCCCGCATTGCAGGCAGATTCTTTATCAACTGAGCTACTTATTTAGGGTACTTTTATTCCTTAGAGGTTGATCTTTTGGTTTACAACATATATCCTTAGTTCATCACCATCCTCCTTTAAATTGTATTATGCCACATTATGTATAGAGTGAGAGTCTTAGTATGCTTTCATCCCTCATGTGCTAGTCTTTGTATTGTTTTCATACATTTTATTTTTGCATTTAAAACTCCACAGGATATTTTTAATGATATGCTTTAAAAAGTAAGTTTTCTTTACGGAAAACTAAAATAAAATTTACATTTGCCAACATATTTGCCATTTGAGTATCACTACTCAATTGTGTTGATCCAGATTTTGTTTGATGAAATTTTTCTTGTACTTCAAGAACATGTTGTTTATCACAAGTTTACTGGTGATAAAATTCTTTTTGGGATTTGTTCCTATGAAAACAAAGGACTCCTTTGGGCTCTCTATGGCTCAAATGGTAGAGTCTGCCTGCAGTGTAGGAGACCCGGATTAGATCCCTGAGTCAGGAAGATCCCCTGGAGAAGGAAACGGTAACCCATTCGAGTATTCTTGCCTGGAAAGTCCCATGGACGGAGGACACTGGCAGGTCATAGTCCATGGGGTAGCAAAGAGTCGGACATGACTGAGCAACTAGCATACCACTTCACTTGCCCAATGAAAAAGTCTTCATTTCACCTTCATTACACACAGTAAAATTACTCTTTGGGATAGAGTTGCCTGGATTTTGACAAGTGAATAGGGTTGAAATGCGTAACTTCTGTTAAGATACAGAGCAATTACATTATTCCCTAAACGCTCTCACGCTCCCCCTTCATGTTGTTCATTCAGTCCCTCAGTCGTGTCCAACTCTTTGCAGCCTCAGGGACAACAACATGTCAGGCTTCCCTGTCCTTCACCACCTCCTGGAGCTTGTTCAGACTCACGTCCATCGAGTCGGTGATGCCGTCCAACCATCTCATCCTCTGTCGTCCCCTTGTCCTCCTGCCTTCAGTCTTTCCCAGCATCAGGGCTTTTCCAATGAGTCAGCTCTTTGCATCAGGTGGCCAAAATATTGGAACTTCAGCTTCAGCATCAGTTCTTCCAATGAATATTCAGGATTGATTTCCTTTAGGATGGACTGGTCAGATCTCCTTGCAGTCCAAAGGACTCTCAAGAGTCTTCTCCAACACCACAGTACAAAAGCATCAGTTCTTCAGCACTCAGCCTTCTTAATGGTGCAACTCTCACATCCATACGTGACTACTGGAAAAAGCATAGCTTTTACTATGTGGACCTTTGTTGGCAGAGTAACGTCTCTGCTTTTTAATATGCTGTCTAGGTTGGTCATAGCTTCTCTTCTAAGAAGCAAGTGTCTTTTAATTTCATGGCTGTAGTCACCATCTGCAGTGATTTTGGAGCCCAAGAAAATAAAGTCTGTCACTGTTGTTTCCCCATCTCTTTGCCATGAAGTGATGGGACTGGATGCCATGATCTTCATTTTTGAATGTTGAGTTTTAAGCCAGCTTTTTCACTCTTCTCTTTCACTTTCATCAAGAGGCTCTTCAGTTCCTCTTCACTTTCTGCCATAAGGGTGGTGTCATCTGCATTTCTGAGGTTATTGATATTTCTCCCGGCAATATTGATTCCAGCTTGTGCTTCTTCCAGCCCAGCATTTCTCATGATGTACTCTGCATATAAGTTAAATAAGCAGGGTGACAATATACAGCCTTGACATACTCCTTTTCCTGTTTGGAACCAATCTATTGTTCTGTGTCCATATCTAACTGTTGCTTCCTGACCAGCATATAGGTTTCTCAAGAGGCAGGTCACGTGGTCTGGTATTCCCTACTCTTGAAGAATTTTCCACAGTTTATTGTGATCCACACAGTCATAGGCTTTGGTGTAGTCAATGAAGCAGAAGTAGATGTTTTTGTAGAACTCTCTTGCATTTTCTGTGATCCAATTGATGTTGGGAATTTGACCTCTGGTTCTTCTGCCTTTTCTAAATTGAGCTTGAACATCTGGAAATTCTCGTTTCACTTGCTGTTGAAGCTTGGCTTGCAGAATTTTGAGCATTACTTTGCAAGCGTGTGAGATGAGTGCAATTGTGCAGTAGTTTGAACATTCTTTGGCATTGCCTTTCTTTGAGACTGGAGTGAAAACTGATCTTTTCCAGTCCTGTGGCCACTGCTGAGTTTTCCAATTTGTTGGCATATTGAGTGCAGCACTTTCACAGCATCATCTTTTAGGATTTGAAATAGGTCAGCTGGAATTCCATCACCTCCACCAACATTGTTCATAGTGGTGCTTCCTAAGGCCCATTTGACTTCTCACTCCAGGATGTCTGGCTCTAGGCGAGTAATCACACCATTGTGGTTATCTGGGTCATGAAGATCTTTTTTGTATAGTTCTTCTGTGTATTCTTGCCACCTTTTCTTAATATCTTCTGCTTCTGTTAGGTCCCTGCCATTTCTGTCCTTTATTGTGCACATATTTGCATGAAATGTTCCCTTGGTATCTCTAATTATCTTGAAGAGATCTCTAGTTTTTCTCATTCTATTGTTTTCATCTATATCCTTGCATTGATTGTTTAGGAAGGCTTTCTTATCTCTCCTTGCCTTCTTTCAAACTCCACTTTCAGAAGGATATATCTTTCCTTTTCTCCTTTGCCTTTTGCTTCTCTTTTTTTCTCAGCTATTTGTAAGGCCTCCTCAGACAACCATTTTGCCTTTTTGCATTTCTTTTTCTTGCAGATGGTTTTGTTCACCGCCTCTTGTACAATGTTCAGAACTTCTGTGTGTAGTTCTTAGGGGACTCTATCAGATCTAATCTTTTGAATCTATTTGTCACTTCCACTGTATGATCATAAGCAATTTGATTTAGGTCATATGTGATTGTGGTTTCCTCCTTCATATTCAGTCTTTTCATCCCCACCCCCAAACCTGACAATTGCTGATCTCTTCTCTATCCCCATAGTTTTAATATGCTGGTTCACCTTGAAGAGGAAGAACAACTTCAATAAGCCTGTAACTTCTCTACCTTCCCCTGATTCTCATTTGGCCTCCACCTCCTGGGTCAGATAAGTGAATTAACATATTTGTTTCTGTGGTGAAGCATTCTAGTTTCTCTATTATGTACCCAGACTATCAAGATCAGAGACAAACTGATGTGTGTTTCAGTTCATCCTTACCAGTACCATCTTTTCCTTGCTCTTCCCTAATTTACACCCACCTTGCGTGCCTGACAGCCTCAGTTTTAGCAGGCACTGTGTCCCTGGATCATAGGGGCTTGCCCATCTCAGGGCTCCTGTCCCTTTCAGTTATAGCTCTGGGCCCAGCACTGTATTCCTGCCACCCTCTCAGGAGGAGAGGATTTTGTGTCAGTGTCCAAGGGCATAATGTGTATTGTCCTTCCCCTAGTAATGTAAGGCTTTTGTTTGGTTGGAGAGACAAGGAGAAAAGATCTGGATAGAGCTTTATGCCTGACACACAAATAGTGGCTGCTATTCCTTTCCACCCAGGCCTGCACCATGTTAGATTTTTGATTGGATGCCAAAGACTGTAAATTTCATTGTAGATAGAGTGTTATATTTTGTTTTATTCTTTTAAAGGATTTTATGTTTCGTTCTGCCTAATAATTGTTTGTAGATAAGTTTGTGTGTAGTTCTTCAGGCACTCTATCAGCTCTAATCCCTTGAATCTATTTGTCACTTCCACTGTATAATCATAAGCGATTTGATTTAGGTCATACGTGATTGTGGTTTTCCCCTTCATAGTCAGTCTTTTCATCCCCACCACCAAACCTGATAAGTTTGATAATTTAGAAACTTATTTTTAGGTTCTGTAGTGTGGGTTTAGAGTAGTCCTTTTTCTAAGGCTTATTTTGCCCCACTTTTAGGAAATGACCCTTTGGGTCACTACTGAATGCCTCATTATTGAATGAGTCCTTTTCCATCAGACTGGTTGGAACGTAATGATTCCTGGCCCTGTGTGAGCTCTTGAAAGTGTTTGGCTTATAGCCTCTGTAATTGTTCTTTCCCCTGTAGGTGTTCTTAGCACAGTCTCCTGGAGTTTCACTCTAAGCATGACCAGATTAGAATTTGATCAAAGACTCAAGGGGAAACCATATACAAGTTTCTGAGGCTTTTTTCTTCTTATTTCTCTTGGATACTGTGCCCTACAAATTTTAGTTTGCCTTTACCTCTAAAAAATCTGATTCCTATTTCTTCACCTCAGAAAGCTGACCAGACTCTGTTGGGGTTCCTTCAATTGTCTCCAGAATAAAAGTCTGTATGACTGTAGGCTCCATTAATTTATTTCTTTCAGAAATCACTGTTTCGCTGCCTGTTGTCCCACTGACTGAAAATAGTTATTTGTTACATTTTGTTCGGTTTCCTAGTTGTTTGTTGCAGGAAGCTAATTCTGAACTCCTGTTCCTTTATGGCCCTAAGTGGAATCCCAAAAATCATTGTTTTCTTCTTTGTTCTGTTTGTAGGATACTTATTTTCTCTTGATGCTTACTTTTGTCACTGAATTTCAGCAATTTTATTAAGAGCCATAGTTTCCCTTGTATTTACACTGTTTAAGAATCCTTGAGCTTCTTTGATCTATAGGCCTTTGGGAAATTCGGCCATAATTTATCCTATGGTCCTATCTTTTCTCCGTTTGCACGTGTTGCTGTTGTTTTTCAGTTGCTAAGTTGAGCCTAACTCTGCAAATCTGTGGATGACAGCATGTCAGCTTCCTCTATTCTCCACTCAAATTCATGTCCATTGAGTCAGTGATGCTGTCTAACCATCTCATCCTCTGCCACCCTCTTCTCCTTTTGTCTTCAGTCTTTCCAAGCATCAGAGTCTTTTCCAATGATTCAGCTCTTTGCAACAGGTAGCCAAAGTATTGAGGCTTCGGCTTCAACATCAGTCCTTCCAATGAACAGTCAGGATTGATTTCCTTTAGGACTGACTGGTTTGAGAGTCCAGGGGACTCTCAAGAGTCTTTTCTAGCACCATAATTTGAAAGCATAAGTTCTTTTGCACTCAGCCTTTTTGATCCAACTCTCCTATTCATACATGACTACCGGAAAAACCATAGGTTTGCCTATATCATTTTTGTCAACAATGTGATGTCGCTGCCTTTTTTTTTTTTTTAATGTCTCTGCTTTTTAATACACTGTTTAGGTTTGCCATAGCCTTCCTTCCAACGAGCAAATGTCTATTTTTTTTTTTCCTTTTTTATTTCTTGCCATGCCCAGGGCCCCTGACTTCTGGACCAAGTCCATGGTAGACTCGGGGAGGAAAGTGCAGGTTGACATCCTTATTCTTTCGTCTCAAACCATAGGCCAGCAGAGGTGTTTCAGGATTCACACTTCAGTTCATCATGACACTGACAAGTTCCTGCTTTTTAATTGCTTGAGAAAAAAGCTCTCCAAAGTGCTGACATGTGCCTGGGTCCACCCCCACATTCCTGGCCCCTCGCCACAGATGCTCACTTGCCAGGCACACAGCCAGCATGGGCACCCAGGCCCCTGCCCCCACCAGGACAGGGCTGCTCTGCCATGGGACCTTGGAAAGCAGGACAGTGGTGGGGACAGGATAGGGTTCCACCCTAACCTCATGGCCGACCCTCAGCCTGTTTGCTCTTGTGAACAGTGGGCCGACAGCACCTATGCGCTGTCCCGAGGATCCCCAGGCTTGGCTGGGAGGCAGGGTGCTCCAGGGGTTCTGGGCGCCACCCTGTCATCATGGTCAGGTCAGGAAGGGAGAGGAGCAAGCATCTTTTAATTTCATGGCTGCAGAAACCGTCCACAGTTGGTTTTAGAGCCCATGAAAATAAAATCTGTCTCTGCTTTCATTTTTCCCCTTTCTATTTGCCGTGAAGTGATGGGACCAGATTCCATGCTCTTAGCTTTTTTTAATGTTGAGTTTCAAGCCAACTTTTTCAGTCTCTTTCACCTTCATCAAGAGGCTCTTTAGTTCCTCTTTGCTTTCTGCCATTAGAGTGA
Organism: Moschus berezovskii; assembly: GCF_049115385.1. NCBI lineage: Eukaryota > Metazoa > Chordata > Mammalia > Artiodactyla > Moschidae > Moschus > Moschus berezovskii. The sequence continues at coordinate 62,416,742 of NC_142477.1, forward strand.
TATCATCTGCATATCTGAGGTTTGATATTTCTCCCAGCAATCCCTCCACTCTTCCCTAGGAGCATATTGGACACCTTCTGACCTGGGGGGGCTCATCTTGCGGTGTCATATCTTTCATACTGTTCATGGGGTTCTCGAGGCAAGAATACTGGACTGGATTGCCATTTCCTCCTTCAGTGGACCATGTTTTGTCAGAACTCTTTGCTATGACCCATTAGCCTTGGGTGGCCCTTTGCCACGACAAGGCTGTGATCCATGAAGGGGTATTTACATTTATGTTACACTGTTTGATGTTTCCTGTAAGTCACTTCAATTTTGCTCATTTTTTTTTCCTCCTTTTTCTTCCTATGCTAGATTTTTTTTCATCATTTTTACTTCTATATGTTCATGTTCACTGATATTTTCTTCTACAGTATCAATTTGCTAATAAGTGAAAATTTTAATTTCAGAAGTTTTTCTCTAGACAAACCATTCATTTAGTATTAAGGTAATTTATCTTCTCATTATACTCATGAAAATATCTATCATAGCTAGTTTAAAGTCTGTCTGTTTATTCAATCTTCTCCACTTTGGGGGGATTTTTTTTTTAAATTTTTTAATTGAAGGATAAATGCTTTAGAGAATTGTGTTGGTTTCTACCAAACATCAACATGATGGAAGGTGGGGGATACTTCCATTGAACAATTTTTCTCCTGGTTGTGGGTCACATTTTTTTTTTTTTTTTTTGGTACATAATCTAGTAATTTCTCTTGTAGGTACAGCATTTTGATTTAACATTACTGAGTGTCTGGATATTATTCTTCATTTAAAGAATGTTTTAGCAGACATACAAGTTATTTGTGATTGAATTTCATTCTTTGGAGGCTTATACTCAACATTATTAGGGTTGATTTTTAGTAGCCTTTACTCTTGGGCTAATTTAGCCCTACTTTTAAGTCAGAACTCTTCTGAAATCTCTCCTAAATACTCCATATATTCCTTGAAATTCTTCTACTCTGGCTGCTTGGAACTTGAACATCTTCCCAGCTTTGCTGTGAGCCCTGTGTGAATAGTTATGCTTACAGCTCACTGGAAGATGTCTTTTTCAGGGTAAGTTTTCTCCATCTGATTGTCAGATATCTCACCCTACATACCTCCATAATGGTATTCAACCAAAAATTTAAAGGAATTACTATACAGATTTCTGGAACTTTTTTCTAATTACAGGTCTCTCTTTGCTGGTACAACAGTCCTGTAAATTCTAGCTATTTAGCCTTTATTAGCCTCTGATCTTACTCTTAAATCAGCAAGCCTGCCATACACTAATTGAGTTCCTCCTCCCTACACCAAGGTTCTGAAAGTTCCCTGAGGCAGAAATCCAGGGTTATTTTTAGGCTAACCTCATTTGTTTGACTTCTCTGAGAGATCACAGCCCTGTGCTTTTTTTTTCTTCTTTGGTTTAATGTCTTAAAACAATAATATATTTTGCCTAGTTTTATCAGTTGCAATGGTGAGAGCATGTCTAATACCACTTGCTTTAGTATTGTCAGGACCAGAAGTAATCAGTGTATTTTATTTACATCAATTTTAAATAAAATTTTAATTATGTAAGTATAATTTATTTTCCCATTAAAACAATTATGGAAAAGTTAGTTTCCTTTTAGTAACTTTCCTAATCTTGAACTTCTTTGTTTCTTCAAACCATGTGATGTCAATTTGGTCCACAGCCTGTAAGGTACCTTTTCTATTTATACACATATATTTCCATAGAAAAGTTATAATCTTGATTTTTTTAGGTTGTATATGCTTATAATATCATAATTCAGAGTATATTTACTTCTTTTTCACTTGCTTTAAAAAAACAGTGTGTATTAGAGATGTACCTTATTATTAGATCTATTTCACACTATATGTTGAGGTAGTTAACATATTAAATAATGTGATATTGTCATATGATAATATTTTCAGCCAGAAAACAGATTGGTCCTAGTAGCTCATCTCCTGGACTTATTGCAAATGATTTCCATTTTTTTCCAGGCCTCTCCAGCCATACTTTTAGAAATGTTGCCCTATTTCTCTCTGTCCCAAGTACTGCTCTTGCCTGGAGACAGACAGGTTTCAAATCCACCCCAAATAGTTCCCCAGGGCACTTTTTGCTTCCATTTGTCACAACTTTGGCATAGGCCATTCTTTGTGTTGTTCCCATCTGCTATGTACTTGCCCTGTTCTTGTCAATCAACCCTTTCTGTCATCTCATAGAATGAAATTCTGTAGACCTGGAAGGGACCTGAGCCAGTTATCTAGTGGAATTTAACAGGAAAAGAAACAGAGACCCAGAAAAGTAAAGCAACTGTCCTAAGGTCACAGAGGTCACAGAGGTACTAAAGAACCAACTGGGAAGTCATAGTGTCTCAACTATAGATCACATTTATTCTGCAAATCTACTTCAAAAGGCCAAAATTGTCCCTGAAATTTTTGCCGTACTCACACAGCTGAAACTTAGGGCCTTTTTAGCTCCCTGCACAATTATTCCTCTCCCCCAATCCTCTAAAACTTTTTTCTTATTTTTTTTCTTTTGCTTTGCCACACCAAGATCTTAGTTCCCCAAACAGGGGTCAAACCCAGGCCCTCAGCAGTGAAAGCGTGGAGTCCTAACCATTAGTGAAAGTGCGGAGTTCCCCTTTTAAACTTTTCTTGAGTATCTTGATGGAAAATAGTAAGTCCTTTATTCTGTTATTAGAATCAGAGATTGAAGGCTGGGCAAAGTTGTCATGAATAGTTTTTCTCACACACAGAATAAAATAGGGTGCCAAATTTGTCCATTCAGTGACTTTGTGCTCGTGTTTTAATTTGATGGTCTCAATGAAGTAGAGGGATTTTTTTTGTTTGTTTTTTGTCAGTTTAAATGTGGCTATTCTGTGAAAAACAAAACAAAACCTTTATAGATTTGTCTTGGCAATGGGAATAAGGAGAGAAGGGCGATATGTATTTCCTTCCTACCTAAAAGTGAATTTATATTTTTGTGTTTTACTTAAATATGAATTTTGCGAAATAAAATCTGAACTAGTCATGACTAATATCATGCATTTTGATATAACAGAATACAAATGATTCAGCTGATGATGAAAATATTTGTCATGTGTGGCACATGAATATAGAAGCTCTTCCAGAATGGATACACTGCCTGATACAAAAAGTAAGTTCCTTAGTTTCTGAGTAAATTTAGGAATATGCTACTTTCAGAATGTTTTTGTCCTCATTTTAGAGCTATTTTTCTTGGGTGCATTGTTTCAGGAAACATGAAAGGGTATGTAATTCTTGATTACACTTACTGCTTTCCTCATTATTACTGGAGTGCTCTGAGTACTTCTATAACTCAGACTTTGCACTTGAAAATTCCCTTTCTTTGAATTCTCTTTCCATCTCTACCTACTTGTTCCTTCATTTTCTTAGGTCTTTATTCTTAACTGAGGCATCGCCTGGCCAATCTATCAACTGCCTCGCCCCACTATTACCACTAAACACTACCTTTCTCCCTTCTCTACTTTATATACCTACCTATGTTTTACACACACATTTTATGAGATATGTAGAACTTGTAAATATGCTTAAGTATGTATGACATATATAAATTATTATGTACATACATACACATATGCACATACATACACATATGCACATATATACACATACACAAATGACTTACTGATCATGTTAATTACTAGATTCTCTACTAGGATATAAACTCCATGAAGTCAGAAGTTTTTGTTTTGTTCATTATGTATTATATCCCTCAGTACCTAGAACAGTCCCAGTGAAATGAATGAAATATCCTGTGGGTATCACTCATATATGCACACACATGTAAAATAAACTTGAAAATTAATGACTCTTACTGGCACAATCAGAATGAAAAAACCACACTTTTAAGAATCCTTAATGAAATAGTATAAGAGCAGGAACTTGTTCAATGTGGCCTCGTTATTTCTCCCAGTTCAAAACACCTAAGTATTAGAAAAGTATGGAAAATCATATCAAATATGATTTGGGGGAAAATATAGTTGCTTTTCTCCACTGACTAGCTTACTTTTTTGGTTAAAAAATAACATTAGCTAGATATCTCTTGCATTCATTCTCACTTTGTAGTGATTTCCTGGGAGAATGCCAGGGTGCTGCTTACAAGTGTCCTAAACTTTGCAAAATGTATTAGCACATTTCAGATATTCCACTATTTCTGTTAAAAGATATTTTTAAGCTAGTTCATTATTTATTTGTAATCTGAATAGAGAAAATGAACTAACTGATACATGCAACCAGTATCTTCCAGTTGTATGTAAAAAGGCAGGAAGAGCTTTATTCTGCTGTTTGGGTAAAGTTCCCTCCCACAGTCCTTGGTATGCAAGAAGTGTATCAAAACAGACACTTTTCTGTGAGATTTTACTTGCAAATTAAGCTCTGTAGACTGATTTGCTTCCTGGTTCCATAGTGTATTTTTCTTTTCATTAGTTCACACTGTATCCATATTCAGTCTATTGTCTACAAGACTCTTTTAGAATCTTAGGAGTATTGTCTAGATGGGTGTGATGTGCAATATGTTATCATTCTAGACCTCTGGAGCTTCTTATCTCTGCTTATTGGAAGGTTTGTTTCCATTTACTGTTCTGTCTACTAATCAGAAAACAGAAAGCTGGCCTTTTCTGTGGCATAGAAAACTTTCATGTGCTCAGCTTTAAAAAAACAAAAACAAAAACTCACATTCTCTTTGGTTACTTTACAATGAAAGCATTGTTTTTATTTTCCTTTATTACCTGTAGGCCCAGTGGACAGTTGGAAAACTGAATTGCCCTTTCTGTGGGGCCCGTTTAGGGGGCTTTAATTTTGTCAGCACTCCAAAATGTTCCTGTGGCCAGCTTGCAGCTGTACATCTCTCCAAGAGCCGTACTGATTATCAGCCAACACGGTCAGGCCGACTAATGAGACCATCGCTGAAATACTTGTCACATCCTAGAGTTCAGTCAGGTTGTGACAAGGAAACTCTGCTGACAGGTGGCGCCTCCAGAAACAGAAATCACAGGTTTTTAAACATGGGCCCAAATAATAATGGTCCTGGAAGATTAACTGAAGCACTCTGCCTGGAGGTACGGTCAACATATTTCAAGATGAAGAACGAAAAACTGCTCTTCAAAGCGTCAGATCCAAAATATCAGCTTTTTGTTCCGCAGCTTGTGACCACCAGATGCGCTCCGAGAGCTTTTCATAGAAAATCACATAGTTTGGATCTGAGCATCAGTGAGAAACTGACTTTATTACCCACTTTATATGAAATCCGTAGTAAGACTACTGTGTATCCTGGGCTCAATGAGACACAGCCTGTTGACCTTCCGAGCTTGCCTTTAGAATCGAATAAAAATAACTGTTCCTTTCAGATTTCATCCAGTTTTGATCCTAATATGCTGCTGCAAAGATTTTCAGTGGCTCCCCGTGAGACCCAGACACAAAGAGGAGGAGAATTTCAGCGTGGTCTAGAAGCTTCTGCTGTGTATTCTGGCCATGCTAGTCCTAACAGCCTGACTTTCCTGATGGACCTGCCCGCAGCTGGCAGGAGCACGCTGGAGGCTACGGACCAGGAAGAGCACCTCTCTCCTCTGAACTTCCTGCACTCGGGCAGTTTTTCACTGGGTGCCATTAATCAGAGGCTCAGCAAGAGAGAGAAGAGCAAGCTGAAGAATCTGAGGCGGAAACAACGAAGGCATGAGAGGTGGCTGCAGAAGCAGGTAATTTTTAGTAGAGTTTCCTAAAAACCCCGTATTACAAATGTCAGATGTTGGGGAGAGGAGCTAACTTTGAATACCTTTATTATAAAAACTTAGGTCTGAGTGATTTCTGAAATGACATTTCACCAAGTGAACTTAATAATCATATAGCTCTGTTATAGCTGGCAGGTATAATCATGTCTCTGTGCTGACACATATTTAGAAAATGCCCTTTTGTGAGATTTTCCCAAATTTTACAAATAGGAACATTATTCTCATGATATTGAGCCTAGGTTTTCATACACATTTGAAATATATTCAAGTTAGGATTGTTTTGCGGTATTGATTTTTCAGGTTAAATTGAAACAAAATCTTCCTGAGTAAATGCAGTGTGGTAAGAAATTCATTCATTTTCATTACATTTAGTTTAAATGTATATTTTCAAGGAGCCTGGTTTAATTATGTGCCCAAATGAGCCAGATATGGTTAACTGTGCTAAACTGTGAAAATTATCTAAAGGATAATTGACCGTGTAGTTTTATGGGGGAGGGTGCTTCTCTGTGGTTTGAACTCCTGTACCCATAATGATACATTCAAGGGTGGGGTGTGTGAAGGAAACCAGTGTTAGGTCCTTCAATTAAAGCCAGTGGATGAGGTCCTCATGAAAATTTGGAAGTTCGAGGACTGGCTTATTTCTATATAAACTGTTTTTGCAAATTGGCTTTATTATTTACTTGGTCATAATAGATTGCAGTCCTTATTAATAAGCATATTAAATATTAACAGTGTTCTCAGAGCTAAAATATAGAAAGCTACAGCTTTACATAAATAGTTCATTCTTAGTTAAGCAAACTCATTAGTGTTTATGACCTTAGTCATGGGCCAAATAAAATTACTGCATTAAGTGCTTCAATCAGGTTAAATGTTTTTATCTTTTGGTTAGATTGTTTATTATATTTTTGACTGGTTTCTGACAAAAGCAGTTTAGTTTGGTTTCTTTGCAAGTGATGGTGTAATGTGGTATCAAAACATATATTGTGGGATATAAAAAGTGAATATATTTTAGCACCATTATAATATACATTATAGTTTAATTTATCAGCGCTGTAAAAAATTCAAAAACTTTCAAAAATGTATTGAAAATTTGATTGAAACCTAGATAGATTAGAGATGATCATATTAGCTATATTAACAGAAAGAATACCTTAAAAACAGTGTGGAGAGCTCTAAAATAATTCTCTTAACAAACCAAAACTTCAAAGAAGTATGGGAATTATCCTTGTTCTGTGTTGTACATACATACAAATAGCATCTTTACAGTTTTCAAGATGTGTTTAATTCTTAGGCTAGGTTCGTCTAAAATCCTCGGTTATGTTTTTAATCATTTTCTCGTGTAGGAACACACTTTTTTCACACAGTTTAAAGCAAAGACCAAAATTAATGGTCTTTTTGGATTTTTTAATGAAGTTGCTTTTATTCATTCACATACATGTGATTTAACCAATCTGCTTAGATAATTGATTGAAATGAATGAGTCTTAGTCAGACCTGTGACAAGTCAGTACAGGAATGGTATAGTGGGATCCCATTTGGTTGCTTGCACGGGAGCTGCAGGCAAACAGATTCCCAATGTGTCCTTAGCAAAGATAATCTGAAAGCGTGTAGCTGCATAGAAATGACACAAACTCACAATGTGAGTACACACTGTGGTTTGAGTCAGAAGGAAGAACAGTTTTTAGTAGTCAGCTTTACTAATTCAAGGAAAAGGATAAATCCTAGAAAGAGTTAATATTCAAGATAAATTAATGGCTCAACTGTTCAGCTCATTTAATGTTTAATGAAGATTAGTTGATTATGTAAACATTCATCAAATATCTGTTTTGTGTATCATGCCATAGGGTAATGACTTAAAAACAGATCCTGCTCCCTTTTTAATGAGAAAGATATGCATATAAGATATAAAGAAAAGTTACCTATTATTAATGATAATCTTTAAAGGTTAAAATAATTGGTTGGAATAATAGATTTCTGACTTTCATTTGATATTTTAAATTATTTTTTTTGTGTAAACTAGAAACGTTTCTGTGGCAGATACCATGATAGAAAATGTTAATGATGCTACAAAAAGTTATTTACATGTTTGAAGCTTAGGTATATAAATAAGATGAATGTTAAAGCAGAACGTGCAGCCAATTTTCAGTGTTTTTGTTCAGCAGATGTTAACTGAGCATCTACTTTGGGAAAAGACAGTGCTGAGCAAATCATTTTTTTTATTCAATGTAATCTTTTTGGTTTATTTTTTAATTCTCATGCAATAAACTTGATTTGTTCTTGGCATACAACTCTATGATCTAAATATATCTATAAAATTCATTTAACAACCACCACAATGAATGTTAAGAACAGTTCCATCTCCCCTCAAATTTCCCTTGTGCCTTTATAATTGTACTATGATTAAATCTTGCAATCATACCCTTGTCCCATCCCTTACTCCCGAAAACCACTGATCTATGCTGTGATTCACGGGGTTACAGAGAGTCAGACACGACTGAGCAACTGAACTGAACTGATTCTCCATTACTTCAGTTTGTCTTTTTGGTAATTTTATGAAATAGTGATGTGATGTTTATAAAATTAGAATATATAGTAGGTAATGTTTTGAGACTTACCTGTGAGATTCATCCATGTTGTTGTATATATCTATATTTGTTGTTTTTTTGCTTAATAGTATTCCATTGTGTGAATGAACCACAGTTTATCCATTTATTTGTGGAGGACAGGTAGGTTATCCCAGGTTTTGGCAGTTATGAATAGAGCTGTTATAAACCCTCATGGACAGGTTTTTGTGTGAATCTAAGCTTTCATTTCTCTAGGGTAAATGTCCAGGAGTGGGGTTGGTGGATTGTATGGTAAGTGTATATTTTAAACTTTGCAAATAACTGTCAAATTGTTTTTCTGAGTGACTATACCATTTTTCAGTCCAAGCAGCAAAGTCTGAGAGTTCCTTTTGCTGTGTGTTCTCACAAACACCTGATTTACTCTATTTTTTAAATTTTGTCATTAATAGATATGTGGTAGTCTCGCATCGTGATTTTAGTTTTCATCTCCCTAACGATGTTGAACGTTTTTCAGGTGCTTATTTTGCCGTTTGTATATATTGTTCAGTGAAGTATCTTTTCAAATCTTTTAGTCATTTTCTTAATTGAGTTGTGTTCTTCATGATGGATTTTGAAAATTCTTTATACATTTTGAATGTAAGTCCTTCACTGATTTATGATTTGTAACGATTTTCTCCCAGTCTGTAGCTTGTCCTTTTATTCTCTTAGAAAAAAACTTTTTTTTTTCCTGTAGAGGAAACTATATTTAATTTTGATGAAGTTACTGTTTCTCAAATTTATTTTTAATGAATTATGCTTTTGGTGTCCGATCTAAGAACACTGCCTAGCTCTAGTTTATGAAGATTTTCTCCTATGACTTCTTCTGAAAGTTATATAATTTTAAATTTTATATTGAGGATTATGATGCATTTTGAGTTTTTTTTTTAAATAAGGTATGACATTTAGGTTGAAGTCCCTTGTTTTGCATAGAGATACTTGATTGTTCCAGAACCATTTGTTGAAAACACTGTTCTTTCTCCATTGAAATGCTTCTGCAGCTTTGTCAGAAATCAATTGGCTGTATATATGTGGGTCTATTTCTGGACTCTCTATTCTGTTCAGTTTATTATTGTGTCTCTCCCATTGCCAGTAACCCTTTTTCTTGTTTCTTGTAGCTTTCTACCAAGTCCTTAAAATAGGGTACTGTGATTCCGTCAACTTTATTTTTCTTTTTCAAAATTGTTTTTTATTCTAGCTCCTTTGCCTTTCCATATAAAATTTAGAATCAACCATTTATTTCTTTAGAAAAAATAGACCAACTTGGGGAGAAGGGAAATCTTGTTTTTTCCCGTCTATGAACACAGTATATCTCTCCTTTTACTTAGGTCTTTGATTTCTTTCATCAGTTAATATTTTGCAATTTTCAGCATTCAGAACTTGCACATATTTTGTTAGATTTATACCTACCTATTTACTTTTTGTGTTATTGTTAATTTAAAAAATTTATTATTGCCTATCACTAGTTTACAGAATCATAATTGATTTTTGTTTTGACTTTATATCTTGTGATATTGACAGTATATGTCTTTGACACGTCTTGTCAGATTTATCTCTAAGAATTCATATTTTATACTGTTAGTAAATAGTATTACTTTATTAAATTTTAATTTCAATTGTTTCATTAATAATATATAGAAATAAAATTGAGTTTTGTACGTTAATCTTATATCTTGTTCAGTCGCTCAGTTGTATCTGACTCTTTGCAACCCCATGGACTGCAACACACCTTGCCTTCCTGTCCCTCACCATCTCCCCAGAGTTTGCCCAAGTTCTTGTCCATTGCATTGGTACAGTCTTACACCTTACAACCTTTCTAATCTCACCTATCAAAAATAGCAGAGTTTCTGTATATTTCTCTAGGTTTTCTACTTAGATCTTATCTGCAAATAAAAGCATTTTTTCCTTTCCAATTTGGTTTTTTCTTTCTTGTGTTATTGAGTGAGCTAGAACATCGAGTACAATGTTGAGTAGAAGTGATGAGAGGAGATATCCTTGTCTTTTGCCTAATGTTAGGAGGAAAGCATTCAGTCTTTCATCGTTAAGGATTATGTTAGATATGGGTTTTGGGTAGATGCTGTTTATCAGGTTGAGGATGTATTTTTCTATTCCTAGCTTGCTGCAAGTTTTATCATGAATGGATGTTGAATTTTTTCAGATGCTTTTTCTGTATCAATTGATATGATTATGTGTTTTTTATGTGAATTTTAAGTGATTATCAAATATTGAGCCAGTCTTTCATTCCCACAGAAAATATTTTGTTATGTTGTATTTTTCTTTCAGTATATTGCTGGATATTCTTTGCCAATATTTTTTGAGGGGTCTTTCAGTTTGTTTATTTTCTTACTTCTGTACATGAAGGATATTATCCAGTAGTTTACTCTGTTTTTTACAGTCTTTGATTTTTTGATAGTTCTGCTTTAGAAAATGAGTTTATAAATTACTCTTTTCTCTTTAGTAAAAGATACTGTGGAGAATTAATATTACTCTTTTATAAATATTTGATAATGAAACTATCTGGGCCTAGGGATTTTGCGGGGTAAGGGAGTTGAATTTAACTATGAATTCAGTTTCCCTTATCTCTGTAGGACAATTCAAGTTATCTATTTCATATTGGGTAATTTTGGTAGTTAGCTTGTTTCTAATGAATTATCAGTATTATGAATTCATGAACTATTCAGTATTCTTGCCTTGAGAACCCCATGAACAGTATGAAAAAGCAAAAAGATAGGGCACTGAAAGATGAACTGCCCAGGTCAGTAGGTGCCCAATATGCTACTGGAGATCAGTGGAGAAATAATTCCAGAAAGAATGAAGAGACAGAACCAAAGCAAAAACAACACCCAGTTGTGGATGTGACTGGTGATGGAAGCAAAGTCTGATGCTGTAAAGAGTAATATTGAATAGGAACCTGGATTGTTAGGTCCATGAATCAAGGCAAATTGGAAGTGTTCAAACAGGAGATGGCAAGAGTGAACATTAATATTTTAAAAATCAGCAAACTAAAATGGACTGGGATGGGTGAATTCAACTCAGATGACCATTATATCTACTACTGTGGGCAGGAATCCCTTAGAAGAAATGGAGTAGCCATCATAGTCAACAAAAGAGTCCAAAATGCAGTGCTTGGATGCAATCTCAAAAACAACAGAATGATTTCTGTTTGTTTCCAAGGCAAACCATTCAATATCATGGTAAACCAAGTCTATGCCCCGACCAGTAATGCAGAAGAAGCTGAAATTGAACGATCCAATGGAGACCTACAAGACCTTTTAGAACTAACACCCAAAAAGATGTCCTTGTCATCTTAGGGGACTTGAATGCAAAACAGGAAGTCAAGAAATGCCTGGAGTAACAGGCAAATTTGGCCTTGGAGTACAGAATGAAGCAGGGCAAAGGCTAATGGAGTTTTGCCAAGAGAACACACTGGTCATAGCAAACACCCTCTTCCAACAACACAAGAGAAGACTCTACACATGGACATCACCAGATGGTCAACACCAAAATCAGATTGCTTATATTCTTTGCAGCCAAAGATGGAGAAGCTCTATACTGTCAGTAAAAACAAGACCGGGAGCTGACTGTGGCTCAGATCATGAACTTCTTATTGCCAAATTCAGACTGAAGAAAGTAGGGAAAACCACTCGACCATTCAGATATGACCTAAATCAAAACCCTTACGATTATACAGTGGAAGTGAGAAATAGATTTAAGGGACTAGATCTGATAGGCAGAATGCCTGAAGAACTATGGACAGAGGTTCGTGACATTGTACAGGAGACAGGGATCAAGACTATGCCCAAGAAAGAGAAATACAGAAAAGCAAAATAGCTGTCTGAGGAGGCCTTACAAATAGCTGTGAAAAGAAGAGAAGCAAAAAGCAAAGGAGAAAAGGAAAGATATACCCATTTGAATGCAGAGTTCCAAAGAATAGCAAGGAGAGTTAAAAAAGCCTTCCTTAGTGATCAGTGGAGAGAAACAGAGGAAAACTTTAGAGTGGGAAAGAAAGACTAGAGATCTCTTCAAGAGAATTACAGATACCAAGGGAACATTTCATGCAAAGATGGGCTCAGTTAAGTACAGAAATGGTATGGACCTAACAGAAGCGAAGATATTAAGAAGAGGTGGCAAGAATACACAGAAGAACTGTACAAAAAAGATCTTCACGACCCAGTTAATCAGGATGCTGTGATCATTCACCTAGAGCCAGACATCCTGGAATCTGAAATCAAGTGGGCCTTAGGAAGCATCAACGAACAAAGCTAGTGGACGTGATAGAATTCCAGTTGAGCTGTTTCAAATCCTAAAAGAAAATGCTGTGAAAGTACTGCACTCAATATGCCAACAAATTTAGAAAATGCTGCAGTGGCTACAGGACTGGAAAAGGTCAGTTTTCATTCCAAACCCTAAGAAAGGCAATGCCAAAGAATGCTCAGACTACTGAACAATTGCACTCATCTCAAACACTAGTAAACTAATGCTCAAAATTCTCCAAGCCAGGATTCAACAGAACGTGAACTGAGAACTTCCAGACATTAGAGCTCATTTTACAAAAGCCAGAGAAAATAGAGATCAAATTGCCAACATCCACTGGATCATCGAAAAAGCAATAGAGTTCCAGGAAAACACTGATTTCTGCTGTATTGACTATGCCAAAGCTTTTGACCTTGTGGATCGCAACAAACTGGAAAATTCTGAAAGAGATGGGAATCCCAAGCCATCTGATCTGCCTCTTGAGAAATCTGTATGCAGGTCAGGAAGCAACAGTTAGAACTGGACATGGAAAACAGACTGGTTCCAAATAGGAAAAGAAGTATGTCACGGTTGTATATTGTCACCCTGCTTATTTAACTTATATGCAGAGTACATCATGAGGAACGCTGGGCTGGAGGAAGCACAAGCTGGAATCAAGATTGCCGGGAGAAATATAAATAACCTCAGACATGCAGATGACACCACCCTTATGTCAGAAAGTGAAGAGGAACTAAAGAGCCTCTTGATGAAAGTGAAAGAGGAGAGTGAAAAAGTTGGCTCAAACCTCAGCATTCAGAAAACTAAGATTATGGCCTCCAGTTCCATCACTTCATGGCAAATAGGTGGGGAAATTAGAAACAGTGGCAGACTATTTTTGGGGGCTCCAAAATCACTGCAGATGGTGACTGCAGTCATGAAATTAAAAGATGCTTGCTCCTTGGGAGGAAAGTTATGACCAACCTAGACAGAATATCAAAAAGCAGAGACCTTACTTTGCCAACAGAGGTCCATCTAGTCAAGGCTATGGTTTTTCCAGTAGTCATGTATAAATGTGAGAGTGGGACCATAAAGAAAGCTGAGCACAGAAGAATGATGTTTTTGAACTGTGGTGTTGGAGAAGACTCTTGAGAGTCCCTTGGACTGCAAGGAGATTCAACCAGTCCCTCTTAAAGGAAATCAGTCCTGAATATTCATTGGAAGGACTGGTGTTGAAGCTGAAGCTCCAATACTTTGGCTACCTGATGCGAAGAGCTGACTCATTTGAAAAAGACCCTGATGCTGGGAAAGATTGAAGGTGGGAGGAGAAGGAGAGGACAGAGGATGAGATGGTTGGATCACATCACTGACTCATTGGAGATGAGTTTGAGTAAACTTCAGGAGTTGGTGATGGACAGGGAGGGCTGGCGTGCTGTAATCCATGGGGTTCCAAAGAGTCGGACACGACTGAGCGACTGAACTGAACTAAATTATCTAAATTGTTGAAAATATATGCATAGCATGTTCATAGTATTCCTTTATTGTCCTATTAGTGTCTGTTGGTTCTGCAGTGATATTCCCCTTCAATCCTGATAATGGCAATTTGTGTCTCTTCTCTCTTTCTTTTAGTTTTGCTAGTTTTATTGGTTTTATTGATCTTTTGAACCAGCTTTTGATTTCCATTATTTTCCTCTATTATTTGCTATTTTCGAAGTCATTTATTTTTGGCCTTATTTTTATTTTTTCCTTCATTCTGCTTGCTTTGACTTTATTTTCCCTTCTTTTATAAGATATTTTTTATGGTAGAAACTTAAGTTGTTGATTGGAAATCCTTTTTTAAATCTCATCTATGCTTTTATCGTTATAAACTTCCCCTTAGTTTCTGCATTAGCTACATCCCATGACTTTTATGTTGTATTTTTTTTTTGTCCGTTCAAACTGTTTTCTAATTTCCTTTGAGATTTCCATTGGGCAACCTAGTTTAAGTGGCTAGTATAATCATGAAGAGACTGAAATATTAGCATTTTAAGGAAATTTTTAAACTTCATCCTGTGGAAAAATATTTCTTCCTCTGGATTGAAAAATGTAAAGCTTCCACTAGTATAGCTGTGTAATATTTTTAAATAATTCTATTTAAACATTTTGTTCTACTGTGTTGACATCTTAACCTTGGACTTATTTAATATGAATAAAAGAAAGCTATTGTGAATGAGTTTACCTTACATTTATGTGGAGTGTTGTGTATGAGAATATAAAATAATTGACCAGTATTATGCTTTTTAATAAATCACTGAATGATCTACACAATGATTATATAACATGGTTCTGAGTGAGCTAAGAGAGTTAAGACTACTTGTATTATTACAAAAGTGTCATTTAGGCACTGGCGTGAATAAGGGCCAATAAATTATATTAAGACCTACTTATTTAGATTTGCATAAAGAAGATATTCATTTTCTACAAAGGCATTGTTTCATTTTCTTAAATTTGCACATAGGGATATTTTTACACAGGTTTTGAAGGAGCCCACTTAATGTTTTATAACTTGTTCAAATCACACATATCATATTCTAACTATATTTTTGATTATCTTTTTAAAAGAAAAAATTCTGTGCTTCTGAGTTATAATAATAATAGTTTACATAATGAACAGTTATTCCCCATTTGTTCTCTTTTTCAAGAAGAAAATTAATGGTTTATTGAAATAAAAATCTTCAGTTGTGAAACTTCAGAAATGAAAATACTACAGTTTTAATTAATGACACAGATTTTACTGTACTATCCCATTTTGTGTGTGTGTATACACACACATACCACAATTTTTTTTATCTGTTCACTTCTTGATGGACAATTGATAGTCAAGATGTGGAAGTAACCTGATGAACACTTAGGTTACTTCCATATCTTGGCTATAGTAAATATGCTGCTATGAAGTTGGGGTGCATATATCTTTTTGAATTAGTGTTCTTGTTTTCTTCAGATATGTATCCAGGAATGGAATTGCTGGATCATATAGTAGTTCTATTTTCAGTTTTTTGAGAAACCTCCACATTGTTTTCTGCGGTAACTACATCAATATACATTTTTAGCAGCATTGCTCTGAGGGTTCCCTTTAATCTACATTTTTGCTAACTGGTATTATTTATGAACTTTTTGGTGATAGTCATTCTGACAGATGAGAAGTAGAACTTTATTGTGATTTTGATTTGCATTTGTCTGATGATTAGCAACATTGAGCATCTTTTCATGTGTCTGTTGGCCATCTGTGTATTTTCTTTGGAAAAACATCTATTGAGGTCTGTGAGAGTTGGACCATAAAGAAGGCTGCATGCTGAAGAACTGCTGCTCTCAAATTGTGGTGCTGGAGAAGACTCTTGAGAGTCCCTTGTACTGCAAGGAGATTAAACCAGTCAATCCTAAAGGAAATCAATTCTGAATATTCATTGGAAGGACCGATGCTGAAGCTGAAGCTCCAATACTTTGGCCATCTGATGCAAAGAACTGACTCATTGGAAAAGACCCTGATGCTGGGAAAGATTGAAGGCAGGAGGAGAAGGGAACAACAGAGGATGAGATGGTTGAATGACATCACTGATGCAATGGACATGAACTTGGGCAGACTCCAGGAGATAGTGAAGGACAAAGTAGTCTGGTGTGCTGTAGTCCATGCAATTGCAGAGTCAGACATGACCTAGTGACTGATAAACAACAGTGTTGTGTAAGGAAGGGAGAAAGCATTATCATCAGTAAACTAGTCCCAAAGTGACATAGAAAACTGTAGTGTATCACATGTGACTGAGCTTAACTAGCTGTGCTTCTTGAGTAGCACCAGGCCCTGCATTCAGCCCTTTGGGCCTAGTGTGCACTGGGATTACTGTGCATGGTTTATATTCTGAACCTTCATATTTCATTTCATTTACTACATCAACCAAGATTTTCACTGCCCACCTGGTGTTCTCCCTCATTTCTCCATTTCTGCCCTCACACATTATAAAAATCATAGTCACTTGCTGGCAATGAATGCCTCCTTGTCTTGTTCAGACTTCCTTATAACATGTCAGATGCTGAGATGTTTCACCTACTCTTCTAACAGATGGGAACCTCACAATATCAACTTCCATGTGCCCAGAAATGGGGCAATATCTGGAATACTCTCTCTGGCTCTGCATAACTAATTGTGATTGCCGTCATTTGAACTTTCTTTTACAAAGTAATATTTTGAAGTTAATTTTTAATTTTAGAAGCAATATAACAATGTTAGAGAAAGTGTAGAAAACTGAAAAGTACATTTACAAAAATCAACTGAGCAGTTACCTAAGAGAGAGAGAGAATTAATCAAGGACTATGAGGGAACTCCAACTCTGTTTTTCTTCTTAAGCTGGGTGGTATTATCACAATTTATTCCATTTTATATGCTTTAATATTTTATAATACATTGAAAAGTCTATTATAAATTATACTCCCCTAATAATACTATTCCAAGGCAAACCATTCAACATTACAGTAATCCAAGCCTATGCCCCAACCAGTAACGCTGAAAAAGCCAAAATTGAATGGTTCTATGAAGACATACAAGATCTTTTAGAACTATCACCCCCCAAAAAATGTCCTTTTCATTATAGGGGACTGGAATGCGAAAGTAGGAAGTCAAGAAACACCTCGAGTAACAGGCAAATTTGGCCTTGGAGCACGGAATGAAGCAGGGCAAAGGCTAATGGAGTTTTGCCAAGAGAACGCACTGGTCATAGCAAACACCCTCTTCCAACAACACAAGAGAAGACTCTACACATGGACATCACCAGATGGTCAACACCGAAATCAGATTGATTATATTCTTTGCAGCCAAAGATGGAGAAGCTCTATACAATCAGCAAAAACAAGACTGGGAGCTGACTGTGGCTCAGATCATGAACTCCTTATTGCCAAATTCAGACTGAAATAGAAGAAAGTAGGGAAAACCACTAGACCATTCAGATATGACCTAAATCAAATCCCTTATGATTATACAGTGGAAGTGAGAAATAGATTTAAGGGACTAGATCTGATAGAGTGACTGATGAACTATGGACGGAGGTTCGTGACATTGTACAGGAGACAGGGACCAAGACCATCCCCATGGAAAAGAAATGCAAAAAAGCAAAATGGCTGTCTGAAGAGGGCTTACAAATAGCTGTGAAAAGAAGAGAAGAGAAAAGCAAAGGAGGAAAGGAAAGATGTAAGCATCTTAATGCAGAGTTCCAAAGAATAGCAAGGAGAGATAAGAAAGCCTTCCTTAGTGATCAATGCAAAGAAATAGAGGAAAACAATAGAATAGGAAGGACAAGAGATCTCTTCAAGAAAATTAGAGATACCAAGGGAACATTTCATGCAAAGATGGGCTCGATAAAGGACAGAAATGGTATGGACCTAACAGAAGCAGAAGATATTAAGAAGAGGTGGCAAGAATACACAGAAGAACTGTACAAAAAAGATCTTCACGACCAAGATAGTCACGATGCTGTGATCACTGACCTAGAGCCAGACATCTTGAAATGTGAAGTGAAGTGGGCCTTAGAAAGTATCACTACAAACAAAGCTAGTGGAGGCGATGGAATTCCAGTTGAGCTATTTCAAATCCTGAAAGATGATGCTGTGAAAGTGCTACACTCAATATGCGAGCAAATTTGGAAAACTCAGCAGTGGCCACAGGACTGGAAAAGGTCAGTTTTCATTCCAATCCCAAAGAAAGGCAAGGCCAAAGAATGCTCAAGCTATGACATAATTGCAATCATCTCACACGCTAGTGGAAGGAAATGGCAACCCACTCCAGTGTTCTTGCCTGGAGAATCCCAGGGAAGGGGGATCCTGGTGGGCTGCCATCTGTGGGGTCGCACAGAGTCGGATACGACTGAAGCGACTTAGCAGCAGCAGCAGCACACACTAGTAAAGTCATGCTCAAAATTCTCCAAGCCAGGCTTCAGCAATATGTGAACTGTGAACTTCCAGATGTTCAAGCTGGTTTTAGAAAAGGCAGAGGAACCAGAGATCAAATTGCCAACATCCTCTGGATCATCGAAAAACAAGAGAGCTCCAGAAAAACATCTATTTCTGCTTTATTGACTATGCCAAAACCTTTGACTGTGTGGATCACAATAAACTGTGGAAAATTCTGAAAGAGATGGGAATCCCAGACCACCTGACCTGCCTCTTGAGAAACCTGTATGCAGGTCAGGAAGCAACAGTTAGAACCAGACTTGGAACAACAGACTGGTTCCAAATAGGAAAAGGAGTACGTCAAGGCTGTATATTGTCACCCTGCTTATTTAACTTATATGCAGAGTACATCATGAGGAACGCTGGGCTGGAAGAAGCACAAGCTGGAATCAAAATTGCTGAGAGAAATATCAGTAACCTCAGATATGCAGATGATACCTCCCTTATGGCAGAAAGTGAAAAGGAACTAAAAAGTCTCTTGATGAAAGTGAAAAAGGAGAGTGAAAAAGTTGGCTTAAAGCTCAACATTCAGAAAACTAAGATCATGACATCTGGTCCCATCACTTCATTGGAAATCACTGGAGAAACAGTGGAAACAGTGTCAGACTTTATTTTGGGGGGCTCCAAAATCACTGCAGATGCTGATTGCAGCCATGAAATTAAAAGACTCTTTCTCCTTGGAAGGAAAGTTATGACCAACCTTGATAGCACATTAAAAAGCAGAGACATTTCTTTGCCAACCAAGTTCCGTCTAGTCAAGGCTATGGTTTTTCCAGTGGTCATGTATGGATGTGAGAGTTGGACTGTGAAGAAGGCTGATCGCCGAAGAATCGATGCTTTTGAACTGTGGTGCTGGAGAAGACTCTTGAGAGTCCCTTGGACTGCCAGGAGATCCAACCAGTCTATTCTGAAGGAGATCAGTCGTGGGTGTTCATTGGAAGGACTGATGCTTAAGCTGAAACTCCAGTACTTTGGCCACCTCATGTGAAGAGCTGACTCACTGGAAAAGACTCTGATGCTGGGAGGGATTGGGGGCAGGAGGAGAAGGGGATGACAGAGAATGAGATGGCTGGATGGCATCACCAACTTGATGACATGAGTTTGAATGAACTCCGGGAGTTGGTGATGGACAGGGAGGCCTGGCATGCTGTGATTTATGCATCATAAAGAGTCGGATACGACTGAGGGTCTGAACTGAACTGAATAGTACCATGCCCCCTTTTTTTTCATACCCTTTTAATTCACTGTTTCTGTTGTAAAATCTTAGGTTATTTACATTTGTTCTCCTTGTAAATCTTGAGGCTTCAACACATAACATAGGAAAGTATATTTTTACCTAAGAGATTCATTTGTTGATAATGCTATTATAATTTTAATGCTCTGTTAGAATAAATTTGAATATTTAATAATCCATGAGAAAAGCTTTCACTAAAAAATAATTGTATATCTGTGTTGCACTAGGATATGCTATTCAGCTTTAAAATTCTATGCTTTTATTCATTTTTTTATAATGCTTTTTTAAAAATTTATTTATTTTAATTGGAGGCTAATTACTTTACATTATTGTATTGGTTTTGCCATACATTGACATGAATCTGCCCCGGGTGTACATGTGTTCCCCATCTTGAACCCCCCTCCCACTCCCTCCCCATCCCATCCTTCTGGGTCATCCCAGTGCACCAGCCCCGTGCATCCTGTATCATGCATCGAACCTGGACTGGCAATTCGTTTCACATATGATAATATACATGTTTCAATGCCATTTTCCCAAATCATCCCACCCTCCCCCTCTCCCACAGAGTCCAAAAGACTGTTCTATACATCTGTGTCTCTTTTGCTGTCTCCTATACAGGGTTATCGTTATCATTGCTTTTAAAATAACCCTCACGGGAGTTTGTAAAGGTGACATTGGTCATATTTTTCAACACAAGAGGGCGCCAAATTTCCTCTTGCAACAAAACTGTCAAAATTATTTCTTTCCATGAAATAATCTCATATACTGGGGTAGAATATGGAATGGTACATCTTTAATTTTTTTACATATTAAAAATAAGAGAATGTGTGCTTTGTGAGAAAGAGTTTTCCGGTCATGGTAAGACTTTCTCTTGTTGCCATCAGGCAGGAATCTGTTAGTGCTTTAACACAGCTTCTTTTCAGAAGTATTGTATATTTGTTAGAGGGAATAAAGCAGCTACCCTGGGGTAATGCTTGGGATAAAAATTATTTTGAAAGAGCTATGGATAATCTACCTATTCTGTCTGTGAGTTTCAGGTGGCATGTGCAGTTTTCTGAAAATGGCTATGACCCCTAATTCAGGATAAAATCAATGGCGAGTGTTGTGCTTCCCTGGTGGCTCAGATGGTAAAGCGTCTGCCTGCAATGCAGGAGACCCAGATTCGATCCCTGGGTCAGGAAGATCCCCTGGAGAAGAAAATGGCAACCCACTGCAGTATTCTTGCCTGGAAAATCTCATGGACAGAGGAGCCTGGTGGGCTACAGCCCAGGGGTCACAGAGTCGTACGCAACTTAAGTGACTTAGCATGTATGGAGTAGGGTACTGGCAGATGGGCGTTAAATGATGCAAGCCAGTTAATCACAGTGAACCAGTCACACTTCGATGTTTAATAGTTTTGTTACCTTGGTTCGGTAAGCCATCTGCTCCCATGCTTGAATAAAAGAGTACTGGGAACAAAGCCACACAAGCCAGTGCTCCTTTTTACTAATTGTACTCTTTTTTCCAGTTTAACATATAAAGATATTTTTACAGTGTGTGTGTATGTTAAATTATTTCTAGTCATTCAACCTTCCCCCCTGTTCCCCAGTCATAAGAATTGAATATCTATTTTGATTTTCTAATCACAAGCAAATACAAATGAACAATTTTTATAAAGCAGCAACGTAATCCTGTACGGAAAATACCAAGCAGATATTTTAAAGAAATTAAGATGTACTCCCTCTGTGTACTTTTCTGACATGTTATAAATTACCATATATTTAGTTGCTTCAGTTCAGTTCAGTCGCTCAGTCGTGTCTGACTCTCCATGACCCCATGAATCACAGCAGGCCAGGCCTCCCTGTCCATCACCAACTCCCGGAGTACACTCAGACTCATGTCCATCGAGTCGGTGACGCCATCCAGCCATCTCATTCTCAGTCGTCCCAGTGTCCTCCCACCCCCAATCCCGCCCAGCATCAGACTCTTTTCCACTGAGTCAGCTCGTCGCATGAGGTGGCCAAAGTATTGGAGTTTCAGCTTTAGCATCAGTCCTTCCAATGAACACCCAGGACTGATCTCCTTTAGAATGGACTGGTTGGATCTCCTTGCGGTCTAAGGGACTCTCAAGAGTCTTCTCCAGCTTACTACAATACAAATATAGTTCTGGAGATCAGAAGTTTGAAATGGGTCTCACTGGGCTAAAATCAAGGTTTGTCAGGGATGTATTCCACTCCAGAGGCCTTGGGGACAATTCACATTCTCGCCTCTCATAGCTTCTAGACCCTGTCTGTCTTAGTTGGCTCACGGCCACCTTCCAACCACAGCGCCAGTGATGGCTGGTCCAGTCTTGTATGTTCTCTCTCTGGTTCTGACTCCTCTTCTTCTTCCTGTTTAACAACCCTTGTGTTTACATTGGGCCCAGTCCACTTAATCCAGTGTAATTTCCTTATTTTAAGGTCAGATAATTAGCAATTCCATCTGTAGTCTTCCCCTTGCCATTTAAATGTAACATATTCACAGTTTCCAGGGATTAAGATGTGGGCATTTTTGGAGGAAGAGGGATTGTTTTGCCTATCAG
The DNA here is from genome assembly GCF_049115385.1 of Moschus berezovskii. Classification (NCBI taxonomy): domain Eukaryota; kingdom Metazoa; phylum Chordata; class Mammalia; order Artiodactyla; family Moschidae; genus Moschus; species Moschus berezovskii. The sequence goes on from NC_142477.1 coordinate 62,439,124, forward strand.
AGATGGTTTAACTGGAACATATGGGTCAGGCCAACCTTGAGAGAGCTTTTTCCCTGGAATTTCTACATTACTTACTTCTATAGTTTTTCTTGGAGTTCTAAAAATGAATATTTGTTCTGAAAACATAATTGATTAATTCTTTGTTAGACGTTAGCATAATAATTTGACAGAAGTGATTAGATTAGTTGACCAGGGTCTTTCCTAAATACAACCCTTACGTGTCCAACTCTTTGTACCCCATGGACTGTCACCCACTAGGCTCCTCTGTCCATGGAGATTTTCCAGGCACAAATACTGGAGGGGATTGCCATTTCCTTCTCAGGGGATCTTCTTGACCCAGGATCAAACACATGACTCCTGCATTGGCAAGCAGATTCTTTACCTGCTGAGCCACCTGGGAAACCCCTTCCTAAGTACAGTAAAGGGCAGTTAGACTTCCCAGGTGACCTTCGTGGTAAAGAATCTGCCTGCCAATTGAGTAGATGCAAGAGATGACTCAGATTTGATCCCTGGGTCAGAAAGATCCTCTGGAGGAGGCAGCTGACAACCAACTCCAGCCTGGACAATTCCATGGACAGAGGAAACTGGCAGACTACAGTCCATTGGCTTGCACAGAGTTGGACATGACTGAGCATTATTTGGAAAGACTTGGGTAGGGAGCTTGATGAGAAAAGGTAAGAGGTAGAAGGCATTGTTTGAAAAGGGTTAGTGAGCTCAGGACAGAGAAAACAACTTGAGGGCAAAGGGATGCTTGGGTAGAAAGTATTATACTGAGGACAGTATTGACCCACCTAACAGTGTTGCCTGGAGCCACAGGGCTCTTGAGTAAAGGAACATTGAACATTAAACTACATCTTCTTGGTTCATAAATAACTTCCAAGTAGCACACGGCTATACCAAGATCTATTAGGGTTCATTTCATTTTATAGAAATAACAGTCACAGACCACAAGTGTATTAATGTTAAAAATGACAGCTTTCATTTATAACACCCATGTCAGTTTTTGTGCCTAATAATGGACTGTGTACCCTAAAAGCCCAGTTTTCCTAATGTTTCTTTTTTTATTTATTTTGAGTCAACTAAGTACTATTTGTGGAGAAAGAAATGGAAACCCACTCCAGTATTCTTGCCTAGAGAATCCTGTGGACAAAGGAGCCTGATGGACTGCTGTCCGTGGGGTTGCACTGAGGTACCTTAGCATTCATACATGCATTGGAAAAAGAAATGGCAACCCACTCCAGTATTCTTGCCTGGAGAATCCCAGGGACAGAGGAGCCTGGTGGGCTGCCATCTATGGAGTCTCACAGAGTCGGACATGACTAAGTGACTTAGCAGCAGCAGCAGCAGCAAGTGCTGTATGAGGGTTTCCCTGATGGCTCAGACTGTGAAGAATCTGCCTGCAATGCAGGAGGCCTGGGTCGATTCCTGGGTTGGGAAGATCCCCTGGAGGATAAAATGGCAACTCACTCTGGTATTCTTTCCTGGAGAATCCCATGGACAAAAGAGCCTGGTGCGCTACAGTCCATGGGGTTGCAAAAAGTTGGACATGAGTGAGCAACTAACACTTTCTTTAAGTGCTATATGAAAGAAAGACACTCTTAATTTTTTTCACAGTAAATTAAGTGATAAATAGATTCCATAATAGATTCTAAAGGAAATAAACTGAATATTGATTGAATATTGAATATCGGTCATTGGAAGGACCGATGCTGAGGCTGAAGCTCCAATAACGGCCACCTGATGTGAAGAGCTGACTTATTGCAAAAGACCCTGATGCTGGGAAAAATTGAGGGTAGGAGGAAAAGGGGGTGAAGAGGATGAGATGGTTGGATGGCATCGATGGACATGAGTTTGAGCAAACTCTCTGGGAGATGGTGAAGGACAGGAAAACCTGGCGTGCTGCAGTCCATGGGGTCCCAGAATCATACACCACTGAGCGAAAGAACAACTCCAATAACAAGATACCTCAGACTTACTGAGTTTGACAAGGAAGAGTAAGTTCTCTTTCAGTGAACTCATTATAATCATTATGCTAACTATTGGAGCTACACCTTTGAGTTAGCTTAAACTTAGTTTAAAGAAACTAATCAATTGTTTGGAAAACAGTGTATGTTGTGATATGATAAAGGGTTTCTGTCTCCTCAGAAGTGAATTGCTGAATTCTGCTCTTCCAGCAGACTCAGGAACATATTTAGGGAAGAAATGGAGATTTTAATCTCTCTGGGTAGGTTTTCTCTACACCTTAAAGAATTATGTAGTGTCATGATTCTCAAGTGCTCATTTGTGTGCCAAATGCTTCAGAACCACCAGTGGAGCTTTGTACAATTCCACTAGAAATTCTAGTGCCATAAGTCTGGGACAGGCCCCAGACAATTTTTGAAAGTTCCCTAGTTAATTCCAATATTTGGTAACTCTTAAATGCATATGCCAGAGTGAACTGGAGTTAAAACTTAGATCATTCTTTCCTTGTGTTACTATAATACATCTTTCAAAAGTCAAAAGATCAATATCGATGAAAGAACACTAGTAAACGGTATGTCACATTTGAAGGATTGACTTCAAAGGTAGTAGTCATTGTTTAGTTGCTAAGTCGTATCTGACTCTTCATGGACTGCAGCATGCCAGGGTTCCCTGTCCTTCACAAGCTCCTGGAGTTTGTTCAAGTTCATATTCATTGATTCAGTGATGCCATCCAACCATCTCATTCTCCTTTGCCCTCTTCTCCCCCTGACCTCAATCTTTCCCAGCATCAAGGTCTTTTCCAAAGAGTTGGCTCTTTGCATCAGGTGACGAAAGTATTGGAACTTCAGGTTTAGCGTCAGTTCTTTCAGTGAACATTCAGGGTTGATTTCCTTTAGGATTAACTGGTTTGAGCTCCTTGCTATTCAAGGGATTCTTAAGAGTCTTCTTCAGAACTATAGTTGGAAAACATCAATTCTTTGGCACTCAACCGTCTTTATGATCCAACTCTGACTGAAAAAACCATAGGTTTCACTGTATGGAACTTTATTCAGCAAAGTAATGTCTCTGCTTTTTAATACACTGTCTAGGTTGTCACAGCTTTTCTTCCAAGGAGCAAGTGTCTTTTAATTTCATGGCTATAGTCACTGTCTGCAATGATTTTGGATCCCAAGAAAATAAAATCCGCCACTGTTTCAATTTTTCCCATCTATTTGCCATGAAGTGCTGGGACCAGATGCTATAATCTTAGTTTTCTGAATGTTAAGTTTTAAGCCAGGTTTTTCACTCTCCTCTTTCACTTTCATCAAGAGGCTCTTTAGTTCCTCTTCACTTTCTGCCATTAGAGTAGTATCATCTGCATATCTGAGGTTGTTAATACTTCTCCCAGCAATCTTGATTCCAGCTTATGCTTCATCTAGCCCAGCATGTTGCATGATGTACTCTGCATATAAGGTAAACAAACAGGGTGACAATATACCACCTTGATGTTCTTCTTTCCCATTTTTGAACTAGTCTGTTGTTCCTTGTCCACTGGTTCTCACTGTTGCTTCTTGACCTGCATACAGGTTTCTTAGGAGGCACATAAGGTGGTCCGGTATTCCCGTCTTTTAGAATTTTCCACAGTTTCTTGTGATCCACACAGTCAAAGGCTTTAGTGTAATCAAGCAGAAGTAGATGTTTTTCTGGAATTGGAATTCCCGTGCTTTCTCTATGATCCAGTGGATGTTGGCAGTTTGATCTCTGGTTCCTCTGCCTTTTCTAAATCCAGCTTGAACATGTGGAATTTCTCCATTCACATACTGTTGAAGACTAGATTGAAGGATTTTGAACATTACTTTGCTAGCATGTGAAATGAGTGCAATTGTACGGTAGTTTGAACATTCTTTGGCATTGCCGTTCTTTGGGATTGGAATGAAAACTGACCTTTTCCAGTCCTGTAGCCACTGCTGAGTTTTCCAAATTTGCTAGCATACTGAGTGCAGCACTTTCACAACACCATCTTTAGGATTTGAAATAGCTCAGCTGGAATTGCATCACATCCATTCGCTTTGTTCATAGTAATGTAGTCTTACTTTCGAGTCAAAGAATGATATTAATGATAATAATAAATAACAGTAGCAACAAAACAATAAACACTTCCTTAGCACTAGCTATGTGCCAAGTCCTGCTCCAGGCCCTTAAAGTATGCTATACTAATCGCCTAATTTTCATGGCAACTGTTGAGGTAGTTACCTTATTATTGCTGTTTTATAAATGAATGGTACATACCTTGTCCAGGATCACTCAGTTAATAGGTGTGGGAGCTGGGATAAAAAACCAAGCCTTGAGCCTTAAGAAGCTATGTTCCATCTACTGTATTTCATTTTTTTCATGATTCTATTTTGCTTTGGAATGCATATATATGATAGGAAATAGAAGAGTAAGTTGTTTAAAACCATGTAATTACAAGCAGTCTCTGTATGGCTGAATAATCACTTAGGTGAAATACCTTCTTTGGGCCTTGATTTCCTCATCTAAAATAATAATAATAAAAATAAATGATTTTGAAAATATATTCCTAGAACTTCCCTAGTGATACAGTGGTTGAGTCTTCCAGTGCAAGAGGTGCAAATTTGATTCCTGATCAGGGAACTAAAATCCTGCATGCTGTGTGGTTCAGTCAAAAAGAAAAAATAAAAGCATGTAAATAAATAAATTCCTTGTAACATGTTGCAAGATTAAGGAATGTTTGAAAAATGTTGGGCATATGCATTTTACATAATAAACACCCAGTAATTAGATGTTGTCAGTCTTCATTCCAATCCCAAAGAAAGGCAATGCCAAAGAATGCTCAAACTACTGCACAATTGCACTCATCTCACACGCTAGTAAAGTCATGCTCAAAATTCTCCAAGCCAGGCTTCAGCAATATGTGAACCGTGAACTTCCAGATGTTCAAGTAGGTTTTAGAAAAGGCAGAGGCACCAGAGATCAAATTGCCAACATCCGCTGGATCATGGAGAAAGCAAGAAAGTTCCAGAAAAACATCTATTTCTGCTTCATTGACTATGCCAAAGCCTTTGACTGTGTGGATCACAATAAACTGTGGAACATTCTGAAAGAGATGGGAATCCCAGACCACCTGACCTGCCTCTTGAGAAACCTGTATGCAGGTCAAGAAGCAACAGTTAGAACTGGACATGGAACAACAGACTGGTTCCAAATAAGAAAAGGAGTAAATCAAGGTTGTATATTGTCACCCTGCTTATTTAACTTATATGCAGAGTACATCATGAGGAATGCTGGGCTGGAAGAAGCACGAGCTGGAATCAAGATTGCTGGGAGAAATATCAATAACCTCAGATATGCAGATGACACTACCCTTATGGCAGAAAGAGAAGAGGAACTCAAAAGCCTCTTGATGAAAGTGAAAGAGGAGAGTGAAAAGGTTGGCTTGAAGCTCAACATTCAGAAAACAAAGATCATGGCATCTGGTCCCATCACTTCATGGGAAATAGATGGAAAAACAGTGGAAACAGTGTCAGACTTTATTTTGGGGGGCTCCAAAATCACTGAGGATGCTGATTGCATCCAAGAAATTAAAAGACGCTTACTCCTTGGAAGGAAAGTTATGACCAACCTAGATAGCACATTAAAAAACAGAGACATTACTTTGCCAACCAAGGTCCTTAGTCAAGGCAATGGTTTTTCCCGTGGTCATGTATGGATGTGAGAATTGGACTGTGAAGAAAGCTGATCGCCGAAGAATGGATGCTTTTGAACTGTGGTGTTGGAGAAGACTCTTGAGAGTCCCTTGGACTGCAAGGAGATCCAAACAGTCCATTCTAAAGGAGATCAATCCTGGGTGTTCATTGGAAGGACTGATAGTAAAGCTGAAACTGCAATACTTTGGCTACCTCATGCGATGAGTTGACTCACTGGAAAAGACTGATGCTAGGAAAGGTTGGAGGCGGGAGGAGAAGGGGATGACAGAGAATGAGATGGCTGGATGGCATCACCGACTCTATGGACATGAATTTGAGTGAACTCTGGGAGTTGATGATGGACAGGGAGACCTGGCATGCTGTGATTCATAGGGTTGCAGTGAGTCGGACACGACTGAGCGACTGAATTGAACTGAAAAGTAGGTGAAAAATGATTGAAGCAGACATCTTTGAATTTTCTTGCATAATATTGACATAGTGCTTTGTATATAGGCACTCGGTAAATAATAAATGAATAGATTAATGTAAGAGACATTTAGTAAACTTTTTTGAAAAAGCAGTGTATACTGAAACTTTACATCATTTTTAATAATCTCATGAATTCATATGAAAAGTACATAGTTTGTGTTAGAGTGACTTTTTAAAGTTTTGAGACTTATGAGCTTTTTCACATAGGAAGTGGGAAATCCACACATTTTTAAATGTAGAATGTTCATGAAATTATTATATCAGTTATCTTTATAGTAGCTTATTGTATAATGTAAAAGATCTTTTCTTACAATTTGATCCTATATTCCAAGTTCTAAACTAAATATATGTTACTGAATCATTATCAGAGAAAACAGAAAAACTGTCGGCTAAATTATACTTATGGCTATTTTTCTTGTCTTTTAAAAATACATAGACAAGTATTTCAAGCACATAAATATTATTTTAGGCAAACTAGGGAAGAATTTACTTTGTCTTTAATGTTTATATCTTTAATTTGTTTAAATGTTAAATAAATGTTAAATAATCATGAAGATTATTTTGGATTAGTTATCTTTCACTATAATGCTGCCTAAGTGTGACTGTGTGGATCACAATAAACTGTGGAAAATTCTGAAAGAGATGGGAATCCCAGACCACCTGACCTGCCTCTTGAGAAACCTATATGCAGGTCAGGAAGCAAAAGTTAGAACTGGACATGGAACAACAGACTGGTTCCAAATAGGAAAAGGTGTACGTCAGGGTTGTATATTGTCACCTTGCTTATTTAACTTATATGCAGAGTACATCATGAGGAACGCTGGGCTGAAAGAAGCACAAGCCTGAATCAAGATTGCTGGGAGAAATATCAATAATCTCAGATATGCTGATGACTACCCTTATGGCAGAAAGTGAAGAGGAACTCAAAAGCCTCTTGATGAAAGTGAAAGAGGAGAGTGAAAAGGTTGGCTTGAAGCTCAACATTCAGAAAACAAAGATCATGGCATCTGGTCCCATCACTTCATGGGAAATAGATGGAAAAACAGTGGAAACAGTGTCAGACTTTATTTTTTGGGCTCCAGAATCACTGCAGATGCTGACTGCAGCCATGAAATTAAAAGACGCTTATTCCTTGGAAGGAAAGTTATGACCAACCTTGATAATATATTAAAAAGCAGAGACATTACTTCAAGGTCCGTCTAGTCAAGGCTATGGTTTTTCCTGTGGTCATGTATGGATGTGAGAGTTGGACTGTGAAGAAAGCTGATCGCCGAAGAATTGATGCTTTTGAACTGTGGTGTTGGAGAAGACTCTTGAGAGTCCCTTGTACCGCAAGGAGATCCAACCAGTCCATTCTAAGGGAGATCAATCCTGGGTGTTCATTGGAAGGACTGATGCTAAAGCTGAAACTGCAATACTTTGGCCACCTCATGTGACAAGTTGACTCACTGGAAAAGACTCTGATGCTGGGAAAGGTTGGGGGCAGGAGGAGAAGGGGACGACAGAGAATGAGATGGCTGGATGGCATCACCGACTCTGTGGACATGAGTTTGAGTGAACTCCGGGAGTTGGTGATGGACAGGGAGGCCTGGCGTGCTGTGATTCATGGGGTCACGGAGAGTCGGACACGACTGAGCGACTGAACTGAACTGAAGATTTCACTATAATCTTTCACTATAAAACTTACTGGCTTTAAAAAATCTAATTTGTTCTCTATCCTGTTGGTCAGCATGTTGAGCGAGGACCAGCTGTTCAGTTTTACTGGGTTTTCCTACATCATCAGGCACTCACTTGGGCCTGGAAGGTCCAAGATGTCCACACTCACACATGAGGAGGTTGATGCTGGTCTCAGTTTGTTCTCTTTCTCCATGTAGTCTTTTATCATTAAGGATCTTCTCGTGGCAGCATTGTCTTCTAAGATAGGTAGTATGGAAGCTGAAGACTGCTTGAAGCCTAGGCTTGGAAGTCAAAAGACATCATTTCTGCTACATAGTGTTGCTCAGAGCAGATTATAAGTTTAGAGCAGATTTATGTGTGGAGAAATGGATTTTTCCTTTTGATGAGAGGAACAGCGAAGTCACATTGAGAAAGAACATGCACACAGACATGGGAGGATTTGTTAGGCCCATCCTTGCAGACAATGTATGTTACAAGTTTTATGAACTTGAGAGTGCTATGGGTTAATCCTCAGTTGTCTTTTTTCTGTGAAAAAGTTCATGGAATACTGGTTGTTTCCAAAGTTTTTTGCTCTGTGATGACTATACTGCCCTTGGCTTAAATAGATTTTGTTGGGGAAATTTAAAAATAAGATCTCTGTTCTGCCTACCCCCACCCCCCCCCATGCCCTGTAAAGAATCTTGTTCAATTCATCTGGAGTGGGCCTAGTCATTAGTATTTTTAAAAAGCTTTCTGTATTGTTCTAATAATGTGCAGCCAGGGTTTTTAACCACTACACTAGACAGTGTTCTCTTTGTACTGCTGATTATCTGAATTTTAAAAAGTAGGCAGTGCCTATCTTATATCAGAAATTACATGATTGACAGATCTGTTTGTTGCCTTATTGATTTTAAAATTATTTCTCTTATTTAAAGCAAAATGAAGTACTAAAAATAAGAATTGAAACAGCCAGTGCAAATAATTTTTAAAGGGAACTGTAAATAAAAGACATTCAAAAATTAAAATAATGAGAAAGTACTGGAGAAGAGAATGACAAACCACTTCAGCATTCTTGCCTTGAGAAGCCCATGAACAGTATGAAAAGGCAAAATGATCGGATACTGAATGAGGAACTCCCCAGGTTGGTAGGTGCCCAATGTGCTACTGGAGATCAGTGGAGGAATAACTCCAGAAAGAATGAAGGGATGGAGCACTGGGAGGGATTGGGGGCAGGAGGAGAAGGGGATGACAGAGAATGAGATGACTGGATGGCATCACCGACTCGATGGACATGAGTTTGAGTGAACTCCGGGAGTTGGTGATGGACAGGGAGGCCTTGTGTGCTGTGATTCACGGGGTCGCAAAGAGTCGGACACGACTGAGTGACTGATCTGAACTGAACTGAGTAATGATTACTATTGAGAAGAATAATAGTTATAAGTGACACATTTGGTCAATTTTGCCTATTGGCTCTTGTACACACTCTCCACTAATAATTGATAAGGGAATCACGTTCACGCCTCTGAGAAGAGACTTTAGACCAATGGGTATGGGGTGATATGCACCAAAACTCTGTGAAGGAAAATGGATTGTATTGGTGGCTGAAAGAAATGAGTTCAGCAATTCTGCTGAAGAGTGCAGAGTCACAGAATGTTAGAACCAAAAAGGCCCACAGAAACGATCTAATTTACCACCCTATCTGGTTCTTTTTCACCACCATTAGGATTGAGAGTCACTGTCCTGAATAATCACCTTACGTTCTAACGAATGCTCTTAAGCATTTCAGGAAACCTGTTTTCCTGCTTGGCCTGTAGGTGAGGGGAGGTAGCATCGCACACTGGAGAGAGAACCAGAAGTCCCAGCAGGTGAAAATGTGAATCCCGGCTCCACTGACAGTGCAGCTCTGTAGTCTGGGCTGGTTAGTTCACCTGAGCCTTGGTTTCCTCTGTGTGTTTAGTGCCTGATCCACAAAAAGTAAGATTTCTGTGGATATATGTGATGACATCTCTTCCTCTCCATTTGTCATTCAATTAGTAAAGAACTTTTTCCTTTTAATTAAAGGTTAATACTATTGCTTAGAAAATCCCATGGACAGAGGAGCCTGGTAGGCTGAAGTCTGTGGGGTCGCTAAGGATTGGACACGATTGAGCGACTTCACTTTCACTTTTCACTTTCACACTTTGGAGAAGGAAATGGCAACCCACTCCAGTGTTCTTGCCTGGAGAATCCCAGGGATGGGGGAGCCTGATGGGCTTCCGTCGATGGGGTCACACAGAGTCGGACACGACTGAAGTGACTTAGCAGCAGCAGCAGCTTGGTCAGTGGCTTTCAAAGTCATGGTCTTAACTGGCTGGGCTTTCTGTATAACAGTTACCCTTTTTTATTTTGCCTTAATTCTGAGAACATATTTGTTTAAGATATTAATTTTAAATACAGTCTCATAATGTTAAATGAAAAACAAAACAGGCTATACATGTATGTTTACAGATAATTTAATTGCAACCCTGAAAAGAATTGAAAGAAAACATACCACAATTTTACAGATTTCCTTTTTCTTGCAAATACCTAAAATAAATGTGATTTATTTTCATAGTGATGTTGAATCCACTTGCAATTCTAAAGTTTTCTAAGCCAGTGAACCCCAGTGTTGACTTCTTACACCTTTTCCTGAATTTTGTATCTAAATTTATGGTGCAAGCATGCTAAGTCACTTCAGTCATGTCCAACTCTTCGTGAACCCCTGGATTGCAGCCCCGCCATGCTCCTCTATCTATGGAAATCTCCAGGGGTGAATATTGGAGTGCGTTGCCATGCCCTCCTCAAGGGGATCTTCCCAACCCAGGGATGGAACTCATGTCTCTTACGTCTCCTGCTTTGGCAAATGCGTTCTTTACCACTAGTGTCACCTGGGAAGTCACCAAATTTATAGCATCATTAAACAGTTGTCAAAATTAGAATATAGAAGTCTATTTTCTCTGTTACCCATGTTATTACACTTTTACATAATTGGTTATTAAACTTGATTTTTTATACTTTTAAACTGTTTCTTTTCTTCTGCTCCCACTGTTCAAGGCTCTTGTTCAAACCCTTATTATCTTACTCATTGTTGTTGTTTTGTCTCTAGGTCATTCTGACTCATTTGCAACTCCATGAACTATAGTCATCCTCTGTCCATGGGATTTCCCAGGCAAGAATACTGACATGAGTCGCCATTTCCTTTTCCAATCTTATTCTTGATTTACATCTAAACATACCTGGTCACCATAGTCTTTTACTTGAAAACCTGTGAGTCTCCACGTATGAAGGATAATGTCTAAACCCTAGAAGAACACTTGTTGTTCAGTCACTCAGTCATGTCCCACTCTTTGCAGCCCCATGGACTGCAACACATCAGGCTTCCCTGTCCTTCACCATCTCCCGGAGCTTGCTCAAACTCATGTCCATAGAGTCAGTGATTCCATCCAACCGTCTCATCCTCTGTCATCCCCTTCTCCTTCTGTCTTCATCTTTCCTAGCATCTTCTTCCTTCGCAGAAGACCCTGACCAAAGTATTGGAGCTTCATCTCAGTCCTTCCAGTGAATATTCAGGACTGATTTCCTTTAGGATTGACTGGTTTGATCTTCTTGCAGTCAAGGAGAGGCAAAATTTATTTTGCCCCTGCCAAACCTTCCTTGGATATACACTTTCACAACATAATCCACTAAGTTATCTAAATTTTCCTGTTTTCTCCATAATGTACTCAAAAATTTCATTTATTTCTTGTTCAAATGGGTGCCCAAACATCATGGATTCACACTTACAGGTATAATTTTCCATTGTGATATACTCAGCTTCTTAGACCCAAAGAAACTATTTGATTACAGTGATTGTGAAAAGTGAAACAAACATTCTTTTGCTTGTGTGTTGGATAGAAGTAGTTGAATTACATTCATATTTATAACCTCAGAATTCCATCATGTATAATGAATGATTAACACTGAGATTTCTTTTCCACACAAATGCACATACTTTGTCACACAGATGGATAGATAGATCAGGCAATCGGTGTCTTCTCACCTGTGTATTGTTAGCATATAAATCACTGATATAATACAGGACTACAGCGTGCATAGTAAATAGCTCAAGTGAATTGTGTTGGCGCCCTCTTGAGGTGCTGTCACTGACTGAGGTTTCAGCTCTATGAATCATTTTTCCAAGAAGTCTGGGGCTTCCCTGGTGGCTCAGATGGTAAAGAATCTGCCTGCAATGCAGGAAACCCGGGTTCGATCCCTGGATTGGGAAGATCCCCTGGAGAAGGAAATGGCAACCCACTCTAGTATTCTTGCCTGTAGAATTCCATGGACTGAGGAGCCTGGCAGGCCACAGTCCGTGGGATTGCAAAGAGTCAAGACATGACTGAGCTACTAACCCTTGGGAAGAAGAAAAAGCAGCATCTAACATGTCAGGAAACTTGGTCAGATAGCAGTGTGAGGGGAACAGATCATGGCCCTGGTTACAATTTTACTACATGTAAGAGCTCAGCCTGTTGATTTAAGGGATTTGTTTGCTTGTTTGTTCACTACAGTCGTGAATCAGTATTTCTCTGATTTAGGGTGTGAAGGTATTCTTACATTCTGCATGTACGAGAGTAACAAAAATAAAAGAAAGAGTTCATTTATGCCTTGAGGATACATGTTTATAGTCAGAATTTTTTTCAGAGGTCTCTAAACTCTTCAAACCACATGATGGGTTTCTTGACTAAATTGGTATAAATTGATTTCTTGACTCACTAATAGGTTGAAATCTGCTTTTTGAAAAAGACTGCTTTGAAGTTCTTTGATAAATTGTTACTGTGGTTTCTCCTTTTGAATCCTACATCTTATACCTCTTTTCAAAATGAGCCAGGCCAGTCAGTTTGTGAGTATTAAAAGTCATTTGATTTTCCTGCCTCTGTTGCTGCTCAAAATTATACAGCAGTACTTCTCAGTAGACTCATTGCAAAGAAAAATAAGTTCAAGTGAGGAATTCAGTTCAATTCAGTAGATTTGTTGAGCAAGCTCCTGCCGTGTGCCAGGCCCTACACTGGGCACGGAAGATGTGGGCATGAATTAAGCATGATGTTTTTCTTCTGGGGAACTGAGGTTACCAAAATAAAGTGTAATGATGGGCCTCTTATGAGGTGCACAAGGAGTCCAAAGGAGGAAGTAGTCAGTTTTCCCTGAGAAAGACTGAAAATGTTTCACAGGGAACGTGCTTGAGCTGAGTCCGGAAAAGGAGTAGATGGTAAGTGATCTTTAAAGATGCAAGGTTTTTGCTGACTTAACAGGGTGGCAAAGAAAGGTCCAGGCAGTGAGAGTAATGTGAAGGAAAATGCAGAGGCACGAGTTAGCCTGGTTCTTTCTCTGGTCCTCACTTTTGTTCACTACGAGAAGACAAAAGACTGGTAGCCGGTGGGGACGAGCTCAGTGATAGATTTAACAGGCTCTGCTGACGGGACCATTTGGCAACAGAGAGGCACTGATAACAGGTTTAAATTTTAGGAAGGTTATTCTTTGGGGCACGTTGTGGAGATTGAGACGGATTGTTTGGAGTCCAGAATATCACAAAGTAGACTGTCAGATAATCTCAGGAGAGCTTTAAATAAGGCAGTATTTGAAAGGATGGAGAGAAACAATGGTAGAGGAACTAAACCAAGGTCAAATTTGAGAAATAAAGAAACTTATTAATGTTTTAATGTTTGAGTTAGCCAAAAGTGTATTAATTGAATATTCTAGAAACTGAAAATTGATCATCCTTAGCAGTCCATTGAAGCACCATATTACCAAGAAAGTTGTCTCAACCACAGATTATTATAATTTTGACTGAGTCTGATATTATTAATAATATGTTTATATCTTCTGATTTGTTCCTAGAAAGATCTGAGGAATACAAATATACGTATCAGAATATATTTTTAAGTAAGGAATTATGGGGAAGGATAAGCAAGGATAGCTGAAATAAGATGAAGCTATGGGAAAGGTTGGTGCACAAACTTTAAATAGCCATTACAAGGAGAAAACAAAGATCATGGCATCTGGTCCCATCACTTCATGGGAAATAGATGGAAAAACAGTGGAAACAGTGTCAGACTTTATTTTTTTGGGCTCCAAAATCACTGCAGATGCTGATTGCAGCCATGAAATTAAAAGACGCTTGCTCCTTGGAAGGAAAGTTATGACCAACCTTGACAGTATATTAAAAAGCAGAGACATTACTTTGCCAACCAAGGTCCGTCTAGTCAAGGCAATGGTTTTTCCCGTAGTCATGTATGGATGTGAGAGTTGGACTGTGAAGAAAGCTGATCGCCGAAGAATCGATGCTTTTGAACTGTGGTGTTGGAGAAGACTCTTGAGAGTCCCTTATACTGCAAGGAGATCCAACCAATCCATTCTAAAGGAGATCAATCCTAGATGTTCATTGGAGGGACTGATGCTAAAGCTGAAACTGCAATACTTTGGCCACCTCATGCAACGAGTTGACTCACTGGAAAAGACTCTGATGCTGGGAAAGGTTGGGGGCGGGAGGAGAAGGGGACGACGGAGAATGAGATGGCTGGATGGCATCACCGACTCTGTGGACATGAGTTTGAGCGAGCTCCGGGAGTTGGTGATGGACAGGGAGGCCTGGCGTGCTGTGATTCATGGGGTTGTGGAGATTCGGACACAACTGAGCAACTGAACTGAACTGAACAAGGAGAAATGACTTAGATATACAACTCACAGTACCCATGAAATAAAAGCCAATTGCTTAGGAAAATCATATTTTTGGTACTGCTGAGAAGTCATCTCTCTTAAGTCCATCATTTATAAAGAGGATATTTGAAGTAGTTAACCATGTTACTAGTAGCTTTCTTTGTAGTAAGTAGAAAAATAAATTTTGGAGAGCTATTTTCATAATGAGCTTTAAGGTAAGTCCAAATCTGCAAGGAACCAAAAGTGTCATCAAAATATATAACTCTTGTCCATTTATCCATGAGATTGCAAGTAACTGTATTGTGTTAGGTTGTGTTGTGTGCTAAACACTGAGGATACAATAGAGAGCAAAACAGGCATGTACCTGTTGCCCTCAATGGAGCGTGGGCTCTACTAACAGAAATATCGTATTTGTAGAGAATATTAATTTTGTATTGTATACTATAGGGGACAGTATTTTAAGGGCAGTATGGGGTTCCTGAGTACTTAGAACCTTGGAGTTTGGGGGGGGTCTCAGATTTAGTCCCTGAGGACGTGTTGCTGTGGTAAAAGCTGTTTTCTTCACCATTGCAGAAATAGTGCTCCAAGTAGAGAGTGGCAGGGACTTCAAGGTTATACTCTCTTGCTAATATTCTAGTCACCAGTTACGGACAAGTCCTGGGGTTTTAACTGTGAACCAAACTGGAGATAAGGTCCCAGTATAATAATTAGTTTAGCTTAATTTAAAACATGAAGAATAATATTGGCAACATTTGATTGCATCATCTCATTTTTAAGGTACTTTTAAATGTCTTAATTTGTTCTCTGAATACAGTCTGTATATGTCCTTAATCCTGATGTAAGAATGATGTACTCTTGTTAAACAGCATATAGGCAGACATGTCTGGAAGACAGTAAATGAGGACAGGCAACAGGAGGCCTCACAAATGGTTCATTTCAGTTCCGTCGCTCAGTCGTGTCCGACTCTCCGCGACCCCATGAATCACAGCACGCCAGGCCTTCCTGTCCATCACCAACTCCCGGAGTACACTCAAGCTCATGTCCACAGAGTCGGTGATGCCATCCAGCCATCTCATTCTCCGTCGTCCCCTTCTCCTCCCGCCCCCAACCCTTCCCAGCATCAGAGTCTTTTCCAGTGAGTCAACTCTTCGCATGAGGTGGCCAAAGTATTGCAGTTTCAGCTTTAGCATCAGTCCCTCCAATGAACATCCAGGATTGATCTCCCTTAGAATGGACTGGTTGGATCTCCTTGCAGTATAAGGGACTCTCAAGAGTCTTCTCCAACACCACAGTTCAAAAGCATAGATTCTTCGGCGATCAGCTTTCTTCACAGTCCAACTCTCACATCCATACATGACCACAGGAAAAACGATTGCCTTGACTAGACGGACCTTTGTTGGCAAAGTAATGTCTCTGCTTTTTAATATACTATCAAGGTTGGTCATAACTTTCCTTCCAAGGAGCAAGCGTCTTTTAATTTCATGGCTGCAATCAGCATCTGCAGTGATTTTGGAGCCCCCAAAAATAAAGTCTGACACTGTTTCCACTGTTTCTCCATCTATTTCCCATGAAGTGATGGGACCAGATGCCATGATCTTTGTTTTCTGAATGTTGAGCTTCCAGCCAACCTTTTCACTCTCCTCTTTCACTTTCATCAAGAGGCTTTTGAGTTCCTCTTCACTTTCTGCCATAAGGGTAGTGTCATCTGCATATCTGAGGTTATTGATATTTCTCCCAGCAATCTTGATTCCAGCTTGTGCTTCTTCCAGCCCAGCGTTCCTCATGATGTACTCTGCATATAAGTTAAATAAGCAGGGTGACAATATACAACCTTGACGTACTCCTTTTCCTATTTGGAACCAGTCTGTTGTTCCATGTCCAGTTCTAACTGTTGCTTCCTGACCTGCATACAGGTTTCTCAAGAGGCAGGTCAGGTGGTCTGGGATTCCCATCTCTTTCAGAATGTTCCACAGTTTATTGGGATCCACACAGTCAAAGGCTTTGGCATAGTCAGTGAAGCAGAAATAGATGTTTTTCTGGAACTCTCTTGCTTTCTCCATGATCCAGCGGATGTTGGCAATTTGATCTCTGGTGCCTCTGCCTTTTCTAAAACCTGCTTGAACATCTGGGAGTTCACGGTTCACATACTGCTGAAGCCTGGCTTGGAGAATTTTGAGCATGACTTTACTAGCGTGTGAGATGAGTGCAGTTGTGCGGTAGTTTGAGCATTCTTTGGCATTGCCTTTCTTTGGGATTGGAATGAAGACTGACCTCGTCCAGTCCTGTGGCCACTGCTGAGTTTTCCAAATCTGCTGGCATATTGAGTGCAGCACTTTCACAGCATCATCTTTCAAGACCTGAAATAGCTCAACTGGAATTCCATCACCTCCACTAGCTTTGTTGTAGTGATGCTTTCTAAGGCCCACTTGACTTCACATTCCAAGATGTCTGGCTCTAGGTCAGTGATCATGTTATCGTGACTATCTTGGTCGTGAAGATCTTTTTTGTACAGTTCTTCTGTGTATTCTTGCCATCTCTTCTTAATATCTTCTGCTTCTGTTAGGTCCATACCATTTCTGTCCTTTATCGAGCCCATCTTTGCATGAAATGTTCCCTTGGAATCTCTAATTTTCTTGAAGAGGTCTCTTGTTTTTCCTATTCTGTTGTTTTTCTCTATTTCTTTGCATTGATCACTGAGGAAGTCTTTCTTATCTCTCCTTGCTCTTCTTTGGAACTCTGCATTCAGATGCTTATATCTTTCCTTTTCTCCTTTGCTTTTCGCCTCTCTTCTTTTCACAGCTATTTGTAAGGCCTCCTCAGACAGCCATTTCGCTCTTTTGCATTTCTTTTCCATGGGGATGGTCTTGGTCCCTGTCTCCTGTACAATGTCACGAACCTCCGTCCAGAGTTCATCAGGCACTCTATCAATCAGATCTAGTCCCTTAAATCTATTTCTCACTTCCACTGTATAATCATAAGGGATTTGATTGAGGTCATATCTGAATGGTCTAGTGGTTTTCCCTACTTTCTTCAATTTAAGTCTGAATTTGGCAATAAGGAGTTCATGATCTGAGCCACAGTCAGCTCCTGGTCTTGTTTCGTTATTACTATATAGTGCCTACCTTGCCTCAATTTCTGTGTTGGTTTACTCTTCCTGCTTTTCTCCTTAATGATACTTTCTCCTCCTTTTCTTCCTTTTCTTATAGCAGTTTATATCTCCCATCAGTATGCCTTAAGAATCTATGCATATCTTTTCTCTCTTGGACTATCTTTCTCCATATTTATATAATTATTCACTTGTCTATTTCTCTATAATTTATTTAGGTAAACAGTTAACTGTTTAGTCTTTATTATAGAAAAAAAATGAAACCTTATTGTAAAAAGAATACAGAAAGCAAAAGGACAAATGAAATCAACTGTGATCCCACCAGTAATAACTGCTATTAACAAAATTTCCTGTCATTCTATATTTTGTACATTTTCTGTTGCTCCTTTTTACAAAATGAAGTCAAATTATATGTATCATTTTAAAACTGCTCTTATCTCCGTAATTATATTATGATCTCTTTCCATGTTAGTATATACACTTCTGTGATGTTTTAAGTAATCAGATGGTATTAAAATGAATTATATTGTTGGGCAGTTGTTGAATGTATTTAAATGACATACTTATACCTAAAGTTATTGTGTGTATCTAGGATTATTTCCATAGAATAAATTCTTTCTAGACATAAAATGATTCATCAAGTGATATGCAGAATTTGAAGGCTGTTGATACTTATTGCTAAATTGCGACTGAACTGAACTGACTGATAAAAACATTTTAAGTCTTCCCACATGGTGAAGCAATGTCATTATGCAATAATATTAGAAAGTATATATATATGGAATTTAGAAAGATGCAAATGATAACCCTGTATATGAGACAGCAAAAGAGACACAGATGTATAGATCAGTCTTTGGGACTCTGTGGGAGAGGGTGAGGGTGGGATGATTTGGGAGAATGTCATTGAAACACATATGTTGTCATATGTGAAATGAATCACTAGTTCAGGGTCAATGCACGTTACAGGATGCTCGGGGCTGGCATGCGGGGATGACCCAGAGGGAGGATAAAGGGAGGAGGGAGGAGGGAGGTGGGAGGGGGGTTCAGGAGGGGGAACTTATGTAAACCCGGGGCGAATTCATGTCAATGTATGGCAAAACCAACCAATATAATATTGTAAAATAATTTGCCTCCAATAAAAAATAAATTAATTACAAAAAAAAAAGTAAAGATAATAGAGTTAAAGGATCAAAAATTATTAAAATGGCATTGCAGAAATCAGTAGTGGCCTTGGCAGTGTAAACAATGTGTGGCATAAGCTTATTTATAAAGTTTCTATTCTATAAATAGAATAAATGATATTTCTGATTTTATAGTATTCTGCATTTACCCCCTATTTACATATGAAGAACTGATATATGAAGAGGTTGAAAACATGTCCAGTGTTCTACTGTTGGTACATGGCAAAGCTGTGGTTCCAGACCAAATCGGTCCAATTTCAAGGCCTGTGTCTCTTCCTGAGAAAAGTGCAGGATGACTGCCTCGCCGTGCTGTTGAGGTGATTAAATTATATATTCCTTGTTAGTAAAGTCCTTCAATAGTTACTGCTACTATTGAAAGGAAAGTAAAAGTAAGAAATTTAGTAAACCCTCCAAAGTTGAGAGGCATATAGAATACTGGGAATTGAGATCGAAAGATACGATATCATCAGTTCTCTTTTGTTTTTCTTCTTACACATTCCATCTCCAAGTAACACCAGACAGTATAAACTGCTATTCCAGCCTTTGCATCTGGACAGATTGATTCTGAATTTTATAATTTTCCGTGATTTAGAAGACTGGAAACACATTGGATCTGATTTGCAGCCATGAAATTAAAAGACGCTTACTCCTTGGAAGGAAAGTTATGACCAGCCTAGATAGCATATTAAAAAGCAGAGACATTACTTTGCCAACAACGGTCCGTTTAGTCAAGGCTATGGTTTTTCCCGTGGTCATGTATGGATGTGAGAGTTGGACTGTGAAGAAAGCTGATTGCCAAAGAAATGATGCTTTTGAACTGTGGTGTTGGAGAAGACTCTTGAGAGTCCCTTATACTGCAAGGAGGTCGAACCAGTCCATTCTAAAGGAGATCAATCCTGGGTGTTCACTGGAAGGACTGATGCTAAAGCTGAAACTGCAATACTTTGGCCACCTCATGCGACGAGTTGACTCACTGGAAAAGACTCTGATGCTGGGAGCGATTGGGGGTAGGAGGAGACGGGGACGACAGAGAATGAGGTGGCTGGATGGCATCACCGACTCTGTGGACATGAGTTTGAGTGTACTCCGGGAGTTGGTGATGGACAGGGAGGCCTGGCGTGCTGTGGTTCATGGGGTCGCTAAGAGTCGGACACGACTGAGCGACTGAACTGAACTGAACTGAAGAGGAAAATTCACAGATCTCTTTCAGTTGATTTGCACAAAAATATCAATAGCTCAGCTAGTAAAGAATCTGCCAGCAATGCAGGAGACCCAAGTTCGATTCCAGAGTTGGGAATATCCTCTAGAGAACAGATACGCTACCCACTCCAGAATTATTGGGCTTCCCTGGTGGCTTAGATGGTAAAGAATCAGCCTGCCATGTGGTAGATCTGTGTTCGATCCCTGGGTAGGGAAGATACCCTGGAGGAGGGCACGTATTCTTCAATTTTTGTATACATGTTTTCTCCAGTATTCTTGCCCGGAGAATCCCCATGGACAGAGGAACCTAGCAGGCTATAGTCCATGGGCTTGCAAAGAGTCGGACACAATTGAGTGACTAAGCACAGCACACACATCACTAAAAGTATATGGAAGAATCTCTAAGTAAGCAAAAGCAGTCGTTGTGCAATTGGTGTTAGGTGCTTCATGCACCAAAATATTAGTAAAATATTTAAATGGCAACGATGGTGATGATAGCTGTTAACACCTACTGAGCATTTCAATAACAGGTGCTGTTCTGAGTTGTTATAGATACAAAATATTTAAAGGAGTGATAAAGAATCTGCCTGCCAGTGTAGGAGACCCAGGTTGGATCCCAGGATTGGGAAGATCCCCCGGTGGAGGAAATGGCAACCTGCTCCAGTATTCTTGCCTGAAAAACTCCATGGACAGAGGAACATAGTGGGCTACAGTCCACCGGGTCTCAAAGAGTTGGACACAACTGAGCACACAAGCACTAGGGCCTGTGGATCAGTCATTCAGTTCAGTCTCTCAGTCATGTCCAACTCTGCGACCCCATGGACTGCAGCACGCCAGGCTTTCCTGTCCATCACCAAATCCTGGAGCTGATCAAACTCATATCCATTGAGTTAGTGATGCTATCCAACCATCTCATCCTCTGTTGTCCCCTTCTCCTCCTGCCTTCAATATTTCGTAGCATCAGGGTCTTTTCCAATGAGGCAGTTCTTCGTATCAGGTAGCCAAAGTATTGGAGCTTCAGCTTCATCATCAGCCCTTCCAATGAATATTCAGGATTGATTTCCTTTAGGATGGACTGGCTTGATCTCCTTGCAGTCCAAGAAACTGTCAAGAGTCTTCTCCAACAACACAGCTCAAAAGCATCAATTCTTCAGTGCTCAGCTTTCTTTATGGTTCAACTCTCACATCCATACATGACTACTGGAAAAACCATAGCTTTGACTATATGGACTTTTGTCAGCTAAGTAATATCTCTTCTTTTTAATATGCTATCTAGGTTGGTCATAGCTTTTCTTCCAAGGAGCAAGTGTCCTTTAATTTCATGGCTGCAGTCACCATCTGCAGTGATTTTGGAGCCCAAGAAAAGAAAGTCTGTGACTGTTTCCATTTTTTCCCCATCTATTTCCCATGAAGTGATGGGATTGGATGCCATGATCTTAGTTTTCTGAATGTTGAGCTTTAAGCCAACTTTTTCACTCTCCTCTTTCACCTTCATCAAGAGGCTCTTTAGTTCTTCACTTTCTGCCATGAGGGTGGTGTCATCTGCATATCTGAGGTTATTGATATTTCTCCCGGCAATCTTGATTCCAGCTTGTGCTTCTTCCAGCCCAGCATTTCTCATGATGTACTCTGCATATAAGTTAAATAGGCAGGGTGACAATATACAACCTTGATGTACTCCTTTCCCAATTTGGAACCAGTCCATTATTCCATGTCCAGTTCTAACTGTTGCTTCTTGACCTGCAAATAGGTTTCTCAAGAGGCAGGTCAGCTGGTCTGGTATTCCCACCTCTTTAAAAGTCTTCCACAGTTTGTTGTGATCCACACAGTCAAAAGCTTTGGTGTAGTCAATAAAGCAGAAAGTACATGTTTTTCTGGAACTCTCTTGCTTTTTCCATGATCCAACAGATGTTGGCAGTTTGATCTCTGGTTCCTCTGCCTTTTCTAAAACCAGCTTGAACATCTGGAAGTTCTCAGTTCATGTACTGTTGAAGCCTGGCTTGGAAAATTTTGAGCTTTACTTTGCTAGCGTGTGAGATGAGTGCAATTGTGCAGTAATTTGAACATTCTTTGGCATTGCCTTTCTTTGGGATTGGCTCATATAGTACTGGTAATAGACACTGGAAACTACAATGGATCAGATTTGTTCATTCATAAAACTCAGTGTTTGGCCCTCAGGAAAGGACTTGATAATTCCCTCTAGTTCATTCTCAACAGATTGGAGCTATACATTTTTCAATATATTCTAATTTTTCCCTAACAATTCATTTATTCATCAGCTATCTATTAATTTACCTAAATATTCTAAGTTTACATTTTTAGCTCTTTATGGTTCCAGATGCTTTATACCCTCTAAGCACATTAATCTGTTCAGGCCTGCATTTATGTTTTTCAGATTTTGAGGCATGACCTTTGCTTCTAGTTTTTAGGAGTCAGGATAAAATAATAGTGTTAAGCATGGGCTCTGGACACAGATTGTGGGTTTTATTCCTGCCTATCTTCCATTATTTAAGTAACTTTAAATACGTATAAAATCTCCGTGCCTAAGTTTCTGTGTTAAAATGGGGCTGATAATACTACCTACCATATATGGTGGCAATGAGGATTTAATGAGCTAATAAATATAAAGTACAAAGAAGTTAGCTACAGTAACAGTAAGCAATCAATATAATAAATATAATAATAGAAAACCAATATTGATTCTTAATGAAAATTATATTGCAATATTTGTGTCTTTAAGACTTTTTAGTTTTCAAGTGAATAGTAGCTTTGTCTGAGAGAAAGCATTAATAAGGAATCTACCCTTAACCCATGTCTTAAGGGATTCTAACCAGTACAGAGACTGTTAAGGGAATATATGCCTCCTCTTCCTCTGTATGAAAAAAATAAAATTATTTGGGGGAGTTATTTATTAAAATAATAAAGCTTCCTATTCAAATTTAAATTTTCAACCTATGTGTGTATTTGCTCTATGTTTTGAAGTTTAGACATGGAATATAAACTTAATTTTTGTCATTGTATAATATATGTAAAAAGCTTTGTTTTTGTTTTATCAAAGCAAACTGAAATATCACTTAGCTCTTTTCCCTTGTCCACATATGAACTCCTGGTCTGAGGCACTGTAGGAAGATGTCATTTATTATTGGGTGGCATCTTTTACTGGAACTCCTTGAAGGCAGCAACTCTTCAGTTGTATTTTTACCTAGCCCCTATTAGGAGCTAAATAAATATCTTTTATGTAGATCTGTTGAAGGGAAAAAATACTTGAAAGATATTAAAGGGTCACTTTTGAGAAAAAGCAAAGTACATTATTACTTTTAAGGCCTAAAATACATATAGTACAGAATACAACATGCATCACTGCTAAAGAAATCTAACAACTTGATTTGTAGATGTATTTTTGTAGTTGTTGCATGTATCCTGAATGAGCTATCTGAATAAAGACCCAAATAAATAAATTCAACTTAATTTATATCCCTTTCTGGGATAAAAGCTCTATCTCCTTAAAAGCCAATATACAGGAATAACTGATAGGGAATTTTCTTTTAAACATTAAATCTTTGTTTTTCTTTTAGAATATTGACTTCCTGTAACCCTCCTATGTGTCTTATATTCAAAATCTTTAGAAGAACAGTCAGTTCCTATTCAATCTCTAGATATATATTCAACTTTTTAAAATGTGATATTCTAGAGTATTTTCTGTGTCATTAACTATCTCCCTTTAAATATCATATGTGAATGTTAAATATGTTTTCAGCCATATCTCACTATTGAAAACTTAGATTGTCTCCAAGTTTTGGTTATTGTAAATTGGCATCCTTAAATCTAAATCTTTGTGTTCTGAGTATCTCATCCACTTTGCTTAAGGTAAATTCCTAGGTTCAGGATTGTTAGGATCCTAGTTTAGTACATATTACCAAATTATATCCTATAACAATTAAACCAGGTTATTCTCTTACCAGCAATTTATGAATAGTCATTGTACTGCATGTTTAAAAATACTGAGTAACTGTGTATAGAGTTCTGCCTTAACTGCCATTTGACCACTTCAGGGTGTTTTTGTTCTGATTGAGAGCCTTCCGTGTGCCCGCTATCTCCAAAGGTCCTGAAGCTAATATGCAGACCCAGGAGTCAAAGCAGAAATGTGGTGATAACTTATCATCTTCTTAGACATGGCATAGCAAGAGATCATTTAAATCATTTAAAAAGAAAAAACAGCCAACTCTACTATCAGTCAGGTTCTGTTTTAAGCATTTTACGCATATTAGCATATGTTAGTTCTTACAGCTGCCCTGTAAAGTTTGTAATGTTATTATGCCTTCTTTTTAGGTGAGAAAAGTGATTCATATGTAAAGGGACTGAGTAGCTTACTTAAGATCTGAATTTGGGAAATATAAATCTAAAATCAATGTATTTGTATTCTGGAAAAATGTTTATTCATTTGCTTTTATTAAAGTAATTTTATTTAAAGCCAAATAAAACATTCAGATAAGGGGAAAAAACAAATTATTTTCTTATGTTTGCATATATTTAAGTAGAATAATTTTGCCCATACTACTCTCTAGCCTTTTTCTTACCAACAGTATTCGGTAAACATTCTCCCATGTCATTAGCTGTAAAGCTATATATATCAATATTTTGCTGGCTACCTAGTATTTTACTTTATGGATGAAATAAAATAGTATATTTTATGGACATACCATAATTTATTTAGCCAATCCCCAACTTTGGTCACTTTGATAACAAGCACAGACTTTTTGGCCGACATAATTGTATACATATACCTCCAATCTTGTCATTTCCTCGGATTAAACTCCCACGTGTTGTTTGACTTCCATCCTTGCTTCTGTCCAGTTGCTACACTATATTTATTCTCTGAAAGATTGTCAAGTCTTTTAGGTGGACATCTCCAGTTTACATCTCCAGCTAGGGAGATTGGATCTCCTCAGTAAGAGACGTCAAAGTTCTTAATATTCCAGTTTGTATTTTTTTCCCGCAATTTCAAATATCAGTTGAAATTTTTATAATTTTGAAGGTTAACTTTATAATAGTGATTGATATTTTGTGGGCATTTTGTTTGCTTTTAGTTTTGGAAAATTTACCATTGCTTTTCCTACCAGTTAAATATAACAGTATTTTTAAAAGAAACAATTAGGGTATTATCTTGATTCATGTAATATAGGCATCCCAGATGCCTTTGCAAATAGCATGTTTTAGGACTGCTTACTCAAAGCCAGATACTTGGACAAGTACCATCAGCATCATCTGAGAACTTGTTAGAAATATACTATCCTGGGCCCCTCTCTACTTACTGAATCAGAATCTGCATTTTGGTAAGCTCCCCAGGTAATTCATGTGTTCTTTAATGTTTCAGAATCATTACTTTAGGTTGTTTTTTTCCCAGCTCCCATTTGTCATTTATAGATAGCTCACTTTGCTCATGGATGTAAGCAAAAGATGTGTGGCTTTTGCTGTACACTGCATTTTCCTGTCTGCTAGTAAATACTGCTTGGAGAAGGAAATGGCAACCCACTCCAGTGTTCTTGCCTGGAGAATCCCAGGAACGGGGGAACCTGGTGGGCTTCCGTCTGTGGGGTCACACAGAGTCGGACACGACTGAAGTGACTTAGCAGCAGCAGCAGCAGCAATAAATACTGCCCCTTTTTGGGAAAAAACTTGATTTTTTTTATATGTCTGATTCCAAACAAGAGAGAACTGTTTTATGAGGTAATTGTCTTTTAAAGTATTGTTCCCCAGTTGAGTTAGAAGCTGTTGCATTGATTGTGGCATTTGAGAGCAAGCTGAATTATTAATTTGGCTTCATTTGGCAGGTAGAAACATTTTAAAATCAGAGATCTTATGAAACATGGTGCCCTCTATCACGGAGCTGTTATCATTCTCTTGAAGATTTTCTAGTGCTAATAAATATTTTATAATGTATCTGCCTGGATATAAGTAAGTAACCATCATTGTAGAACAAGCATTATATTCATGCTTACTTTGAAATGCTCACTTTGAAAATTCATTGTTTCAAAGCAAACAAATGGGCATTTTTAATGAGAAACATGATAAAAGTTCTATTTGAGATTATAGTTATTTACTGAATATAACAAAGTATATTTGAGGGTGTTACCTTTTCAAATCTTAGATGAAACTGCTAAAGCACAGCTCATCCATCAAAATACACAGTTATCCCCCTCAACCTGGCTTTAAATCAGGAACTAAATAAATTTGAACACAGGTTTAATGATAGTTTCTCTGTGGGTTCTTATTCCTCACTGTCTGAACTCAGGAACCAGATAGATTCAAATAGCAAGTGGTACTTGCATCCTTTTTCCGCACTAACCATCAGCATAATAAATACACATGGGACTGTAATATATAGCAGCATTTCACAGTTAACTTTCCACAAAAATATTAGCCTTTATTTTCATATGTGCTGTGCTAAGTCACTTCAGTAGTAGTATATCAAATATAAAAATACTCTGTAAACTATATCTTTTTTGACACTCAAAACACAGATCAGTATAATTAAGGCTTTGAATGAATCATCTGTGAAATAAAGCTGTTCAATTGTGTTTTAATCAAGCATTCTAGCACAACTATAAAATAAGGGCCAGCAGGTCATATGCCAAAATGAAGAGGACCTATTTTGTCTATAATAGAGACTATGAGAGCCTTAGGGGCTTCTGTGGTAGCTCAGCTGGTAAAGAATCTGCTTACAATCCAGGAGACCCCAGTTTGATTCCTGGGTCAGGAAGATCCCCTATAGAAGGGATGGGCTACCCACTCCAGTATTCTTGGGCTTCCCTGGTGGCTCAGATGTTAAAGAATCCATCTGCAATGAGGGAAACCTGGGTTCAATCCTGGATTGGGAAGATTCCCTGGAGGAGGGCATGGCAACCCACTCTAGTATTCTTGCCTGGAGAGTCCCCATGGACAGAGGAGCCTGGCAAGCTATAGTCCAGGGTGTCTCAAAGAGTCAGACATAACTGAGCAACTAAGCACACACAGCATGAGATCCTTCACCAGGATGAGCCTCAGATGCCTCATTTGTAAACTAGAGTTAAATATGCTAATATGCGTCAGAGTACCTGATACACACAGGCACTGGTTTTACCTTCCCATTGGAAACTTGGTGACAGGGCTGCGTTAGAACTTTTAACTGGTGATCACTCACTTAAAGTGGGATTTACTGTACAGTCATCCCTGATTTCTCTCTGATAGAATCACTGGTCACTTGTCTCCTCATCCTCTCTGCTACAGCAGTGCTGGTCCCCTCATTGTCTTTAGCACACAGCAAGCATTTATTGTTCCTTCTGCCCAGAAGGATCCGCCCTGGAATATCCATGAGTGTGCTGCTTCATTCACATCTCTGCTCAAAAGACACTTAGAGGGACCTTACCTGATGACCCTAAGTAACCCTCCACATATGTTCTCTGTTTTCTCACAGTTTATTTTTCTTTATGGTGCTTATTGCCACAAAGTATATATTTGTTTTATTTTTTGTCTATCCCCACTAGAGTATAAGCTCTACAGGAAAAAAAGATCTTTTTAAGTTGTGTTCACTGCTGTGCATATAGGAATTCAATATGAATAAATGAATGAGCAACAAACATTTTATTAAATATATAGAAATTAGATTTCTTCTGAGGCTTCTCCCAGTTGTACTTTTAGCATCAAATACATAATTTTGGAGCTGTATCAAATGCAGTCATGACAGACCTCTTTAGTGCACTAATTTAGTACCTATTTCCAGCCTCCTCCTTCCTTGCCTGCCTTTACTTTGGAGGACCCCCCCCAAAAAAAAAATAGAACAAAACAAATCCCAAAAACAAACTTTTCCAATCTCCCTTGTAGCTCATTGACTATGGAACATAATACAGGTCAATGAGAAATACGTAGAAATCTCCCAGGACCTTCCTGAAAAGTTTTTTCTTGTGTGCAGAAGAGACAGATGTGCTGGTCTGGATGCTCCCCTTCTTCCTGCCTTAAACATTACGATGCCTAAAGCTGTGACAGCCATCTTGTAGCCTGCAATTTCAGATTTCTTAATGGATGAGAAAATAAACACCTATCTGTTTAAGCGACATGTAATCAGTTTTTCTGTTTGTTGTATTTGAAAGCTTTCTTAACCATAGAAATCTGGGAGAAGAGGATAAGCTCAGCACCTGGCACACAGGAGACAGATTCCTAATTACAACAGCTGTTATTATACCGGTTTATGCTTTTGAGTGTTAAGCAGTGAAAATGGTCACATTCTAAATAGTTTTACCCACCAAAGCAACTTAATGAATTTGCTGTCCTTAATTTTTAGTGTTATACTAATATTCTAAATTAAGGATGTGAAAAAATTAACTTTCCTGGACCTGCAGTTTATCAGTTACATAACAAGTTCAGAAATCTCATTTCAGTTGGTGGTCTTAAGTGTTTTTAACTGATGTTCCCCTTGTATGTGTCCCTTCTTGCTTTTTTTTCCTCCACCACTTAACACATGCATTGTCCACAAGTAAAGGGCATAAACAATTTAGAAAAAAATATGTTAATGTAGTGGAACTTTGGGGGTCTTTGGCTGCTTGCTTGCTTGTTTAAGATGATAATGATGCTGCTTCTGATGTTTTTAATTCTCTGCGAAACAGTAATCATGAAAGCAAATGACTTGGATTTGTAAGAACTGGGCTCTTTGACAGAAAAGATTTTTGAGAATCCAAAGATAAAGTCCTGAAGGAGTTAAAAGTGAACTCTGTGGCATAAACAATTGATTGAAAAGGAAAGAATGATTGATACAGAAGCTCATTTTTCTTGCACTTGGAAAGTGCATAAAAACCTTTCTTATACTAAGAAAAGGAGACCAGCCCTCCCCCACCCAGAGTCTGTATTGGCAAAGGACACGCATAGACCATTTGCCCTACTCTCTCCTATCTCAGATGCCCTGATTCAGGCAAGCTCTGTGCCTCCCTAAGTCCTCTCAGGGATCAAGGATGGGAGAAAGGAAGGAGGAAATCCTATTTAGCAAAGAGAAACTAAGCTTTGAACTGGAAGCAGATTCTTTGCCCTGAAAATTGTTGTCCTAGTTTACAGAGAGAAAATGAGAGCTAAATATACTAGTTAGATTCACTTGCTGTGAAACTGTCATGTTTTGCACATCTTAGTTAGGTGACTGAAATTCATCCTTGGTAGACTATAAACGTTTATGAGGCTACAGACTTTTATTCTACAAGTTGTTCTTAATGTCATAGTTTAAGGTATGTCAGTAGAATTTATGTCTCATGTAAAATGTTTTACGTGAAACTTGTCGGTTGAGCTTTCAATTTCTTTTTTGCCTCATTTCCAACCCTCTCGTCATTTAACTGTCACAACTGAAATAGTGTTCTCTAAATTAGTGGAAAACTAACATTCCTTTTTCTTCAAAGACAGAAATAAAAACTTGAAAATTTCACAGGAACCTCTTACAGTTTTGAAGAAATAAATTAAAATTAAAATAAATAAAAATAAGTTAAAATTTGATCCTCTGGGGTTTAACATTTTGTTACTAAAATATTATTCAGATAAAAGTAGACTCTGATGTGCTTTATTTATTCCATGAACCTGGTAAATTCCAAGGAATCCTAGGAGTTTTATGGGCAGGGAAAACTGAAGATCTGTAACAAATTAGAGTAAAAAATGCAATTAGCAGTGGAGTCGCTTTCACTTTTCTCTTGAATCTTTATCCTAGAAGTGCTCTTAATAAGTGAACATCCCTCATTATAACTCTCATGTCACCTATAAAAGTAGGAAAAACCCTGAATAAAATAATGCAGACATATTCTACTTTTATATTGAAGTATAGTTGATTTACAGTGTTGTGCCATTCTCTGCTGTACAGCAAAGTGACTTAGTTATAGTTATATATACATATATACACTGTTTTTTATATTCTTTTCTATCATGGTTTATCACAAGATACCGAATATAGTTCCCTCTGCTATACATTAGAATGGTGTCATTTATGCATTCTAAATGTAATCTACCAACCCCAAACTCGCAGTCCATCTCTTTCCCTTCCTTTCCCCATCCCTAGACAACCATGAGTCAGTTCTTTAAGACGTGTTCTACTTTTAAACAAACTTGATGTATCAAAGTCTGAATTTATATTATGGCTGATTTATCCGTAGATAAATTCTTTCTTTTGCTAAAGTATTTGTATTAGATTTCCTTGAAATAGCAAAGTCTTGTAATCTAATGAAAATAGACATTTTCTGTCTACCAAGTATAGTTGATTCTATCTTCAAAATGTGTCCTGAATCCATTTGTTTTTCTTCATCTTCCTCCAGTAGTCAAATCGCCATTTTCACTTGCTTAGACCACTGCACCAGCCACATATTTTTACTGCTACTATTCTTTCCCCAACAGTCTACTCCTCCCTACCCCAGAGCAGTCAGGTAAATCAGAGCATATTATTTGATACAGAGCATGTATCAAAATGTCCTATGGCGTCCCACTGCCATATAGTGAATTTGCCAAAGTATAAAATATAAATGCCTTGCCAGTTCCTCAGCTAATGATCCGACCCCAGAAGAACAGAGCAGCCCATGTTCTTGACCATTCCTCCACCATTCTCCTCCTTTCTCACTTCACTTTGACTACACTACTGCTTTTCGGTTTTCTCCCTATATTCAAGTGTAGTCCTGCCCTCAGGTCTTGGCCTCGGCTCTTCCCCCAGTCTGCATGACTGGCTGTTCTTGTTTTTGATCAAATGCTGTCTTCTCAGAGAGGCCTTTTCTGACTACTCGTAGCTGTTCTTCTTTTTTTTTCTTGGTAGCACTTATCTTTATTTGCAATCATCTTATTTTTTTTCATTGTTTACTTGTATATTATCCCTCACTTTCATTAGAGGATAAGCTCCATTGGAGTATTTTGTCTTTATTATTCCTGTAAAACTAGCACTTAGAACTGTGCCTGGCACATTATAGTGCCTGGCTTAATAAATATTACTTGAACAAGTAAGTTGTAGGTATGTGGCCGAAAAGCAAAAATTATGTAAATCATAATACTTGTAAGTCAAATCATTTTAAAAGCATTAAGCAAAAAAAAAAGCTACTTATCTGTTTGACTCAGTTTTTTTACATTGCCCAGCACATTACTGAGCATGGATGATCACCTGGGAAATTTCTTGATCTGTCAGTCTGTATTATGGCCAGAGTGATCTTTGTCACATAACATAGACATACGCTCCCTTCTTAGAAACCTTCCATAGATTCTCTGCTCTTATGATAAATATCTAAATTCTGACATGGCCTGAGAATCCCAGCCTGGTCAGTCCCTGTCTGCCTCTCTAGCCTTAAGTCGCTGTACTTTCCCACTATCTGTTCACTCCTCAGGGGCTTTGTAACCTTTGCCCATTTTACTGCCTTTTTAATCCGTCTCATCCTTCATATGTCAGCTAGAGGATTTCTTCCTTGAAGGCTTCCTGTACCCATAAGATGAGATCAGATTCTTTTGTCATTTATTTCAATGAACTTTTCTTTTTTTCTTTCAGAGCATTTATCTCCAAATGTAATTAATCCTTCATCAGTAGGATTACTTAGTTAACATCTTCTTCCCCGCTAGGCTGTACCTACAGGAGAGAAGTGACTATCTCTGTTTTTGCTAACAGTCCTATCTCCAGCATCTGTCCCAGGGCTGGCATATTTTAGGGGTTCAATAAGTATCTGCTGGATGATTGGATGAATGAAGATTAAAGCCTAAATGTGCTGTGCCATATATTCAATCCTGGGAATACAAAAATTACTGGATCTCTACCCTCAAGGAGTTTATATTGAAGGCAGACCTAAGAATTTGTTACAGGGTATGAATATGGGGATTAATTTTTTAATTGCGATATAATTGACATATAACATTATTAGTTTCAAATGTACAACGTAAATTATTTGATACTTTAAAAATTATTTATTTACTGGGCTGCTTCAAGCTTTGGTTGCTGTGTGCAGGGTCTTTGTTGTGCCGTGTGGGGTCTTTCATTGTGGCCTGTAGGATGTAATTCCCTGACCAGGGGTCAAACCCGGGTGCTCTGCATTGGGAATGTCAAGTCTTAACCATTGGACCACCAGAGAAGTTCCTGTATATATTGTGAAATGACCATCACAATAAGTCTCAGTTCAGTTCAGTTCAGTCGCTCAGTCGTGTCTGACTCTTTGCGACCCCATGAATCACAGCACGCCAGGCTTCCCTGTCCATCACCAACTCCCGGAGTTCACTCAAACTCATGTCCATCGAGTCGGTGATGCCATCCAGCCATCTCATTCTCTGTCATCCCCTTCTCCTCCCGCCCCCAATCCCTCCCAGCATCAGAGTCTTTTCCAGTGAGTCAACTTGACGCATGAGATGGCCAAAGTATTGGAGCTTCAGCTTTAGCATCAGTCCTTCCAATGAACACCCAGGATTGATCTCCTTTAGAATGTTAACATCAATTATCATACATAGTTAAAATGTGTTTTTTTTTCTTGTAATGAGAAATTTTAAGATTTACTGTGTTAGCAACTGCAGTCACCATGCTGTTCAGTTCAGTTCAGTTCAGTCGCTCAGTCGTGTCTGACTCTGTGACCCCATGAATCACAGCATGCCAGGCCTCCCTGTCCCATCACCAACTCCCGGCATTCACTCAACCTCATGTCCATCGAGTCGGTGATGCCATCCAGCCATCTCATCCTCTGTTGAACCCTTCTCCTTCTGCCCCTAATCCCTCCCAGCATCAGAGTCTTTTCCAATGAGTCAACTCGTCGCATGAGGTGGCCATAGTATTGGAGTTTCAGCTTTAGCATCAGTCCTTCCAGTGAACACCCAGGACTGATCTCCTTTAGAATGGAATGGTTGGATCTCCTTGCAGTCCAAGGGGTTCTCAAGAGTCTTCTCCAACACCACAGTTCAAAAGCATCAATTCTTTGGCGCTCAGCTTTCTTCACAGTCAAACTCTCACTGTACGGGTGGTCAAAAGGTACAAGTTTACAGTTATAAAATAAGTCTATCCATAGGACTGATGGATGGACATCCTGTGGATGGACTCACTTATTTAGTAACTGGAAACTTACATGTTTTGACCATCTTCACCCATTTTTTTTTTTAAATCAGATATCAGATGGTTAGGAATCAAAGAGGCTAAAAACCTTAGCATATGCCAGCCAAGAATTTGAGGTCTGGCTCTTCCTTTTAATTACACTTTGTCAAGTACCTCAGTGTCTCTGGGATTCAGTATCCCTGTTGGTAAATTGGAGATAATAGTGCCTATATCCTAATGTTATTGTAGGGATTAAATGAGGTAATATATTTTAATTTTACTACAAGACCTTGCATATAGCAAGTATTTGACAAATACAAGGTATTAAAGTTAAAATTATTTTTACATGTAATTTGCTTTTACCACTAAGAGTGGATCCTCTCTTCCTGGTTCACATATTCTTAATACACTAATGTAATCTTAAAAAGTAAGAAAGGAACATTTGAGTATTCTGAACCTGAAAACTAGACCCAGAGTTCATGACTTCATCTTTAATACATGGAAGATATTTTAAAATTCTATTTAGTTATGTAAAAGGTTAAAAAATAAAAAATTATGAAGAGTAGTCACTTTGAAGCTTAAAGAGGGCTAACATCTTAGACAACTAATACCTTTAGAGAGCTAAGACTATTTGAAATTTACCATTAGCTATTTTGCTAGACTCAAGATTGCTGGGAAAAATATCAATAACCTCAGATATGCAGATGACACCACCCATATGGCAGAAAATGAAGAAGAAATAAAGAACTTCTTGGCGAAAGTGAAAGAGAAGAGTGAAAAAGCTGGCTTAAATTCAACATTCAAAAAACTAAAATCATGGCATCCAGTCCCATCACTTCATGGCATCCAGTCCCATCACTTCATGGCATCCAGTCCCATTACTTCATGGCAAATGGATGGGGAAACAATGGAAATGTGACAGACTTTCTTTCCTTGGGCTCCAAAATCACTGCAGATGGTGACTGCAGCCATGAAATCAAAAGACACTTGCTCCTTAGAAGAAAGGCTTTGACACACCTAGACAGCATATTAAAAAGCAGAGACACTTTGCCAACAAAGGTCTTTCTAGTCAAGGCTATGATTTTTCCAGTAGTCATGTATGGATGTGAGAGTTGGAATATAAAGAAAGCTGAGTGCTGAAGAATTGCTGCTTTTGAACCGTGGTGTTGGAGAAGATTCTTGAGTCCCTTGAACTGCTAGAAGATCCAACCAGTCCATCCTAAAGGAAATCAGTCTTGAATATCCATTGGAAGGACTGATGCTGAAGCTGAAGCTCCAATACTTTGGCCACCTGATACAAAGCACTGACTCATTGGAAAAGACCCTGATGCTGGGCAAGATTGAAGGCAGGAGAAGAAGAGGATGACAGAGGACAAGATAGTTGGATGGCATCACCGACTGGATGGACATGAGTCTGAACAAGTTCCGGGAGTTGGTGATGAAGCCGAGTGTACTACAGTCCATGGGGTCGCATGGAGTCAGACATGACTGAGTAACTGAACTGAAATTTAGCTATTTTATAGGAAGTTGTCATTTTAGGAGCAATGCCAAAATGATGGTGATAAATGGGACTTGACAACCAGATAAAAATGAAAATTGTGGAGGTTGTGTTTCATCTAATGATTCCTTCTCCTTAGGGACTGATGGAAACATATTGATGCATTGCTTCTGATATTTCATGACTCTTCAGTAGGAATTGTTTGCTTTATTTCTTTCATTTAAATAACAATAAAGTATTTTTTGCCTTGGGGACATCAGAAAACCACTAGCATTTTGTATGTGTTATGTTACAAAAATCATTTAGGAGGGCTTGAGCTTGAGGAAAATGAGTTTATAAATGGGCTTATCAAATAAAAGTTGCTTTTGTAATGATTAGGTTGTAAAGCAAGCCATTTTAAAAATAAATGATAGGCTCTTAAGAATATCCCATGTTTTTATTAATACGTAATCTTTTTGTTTTCAGTTCAGTCGCTCAGTCGTGTCCGACTCTTTGCGACCCCATGAACCACAGCACGCCAGGCCTCCCTGTCCATCACCAACTCCTGGAGTTCACTCAAACTCATGTCCATCGAGTCGGTGATGCCATCCAGCCAACTCATTCTCTGTCGTCCCCTTCTCCTCCCGCCCCCAATCCCTCCTAGCATCAGACTCTTTATAGAGTATGGCAAGCTTTAAGCAAAATGCATAAAATAAAAAGTCTTAGAAAATGTATAGAGCAATAATAAACTTTAATTCTCATGCTTTTCTCTAGCCATTAATATATGTCTTATCCTGGTTTCACAGGTTCTTAAGGGATCTTAGAAATCATTTGGTAAATACAGCTGAGCCATCTGATATGACATCTGATGCCCTAATCTCAGGGAAAGAGAACCCACTCTCATAAGACAGCATTGTTATTCCTTACTACATTTTTGTCCATAAGTAAAGCATGCTTTCCATATTTCTAAAGAAAGATTACATTGTTTTGGACTAAATTTTTTTGAAAACATTTCTCAGAAAAAAAAAATCAGCCATTAGGTGAACTTTGGATCCTTATTTTTTTTTTGAAAATCCTTAAATCATTCATCTAAAAAGTAAAAAATGTTGAAAATTAATAAAACTTTCAAATTCTTAATGTATTTCATTTATTTAGCATTTACTGAGTATTTTCCCTCTACAAGCTCAGGCTGTAATCACTGAGATGGATGGAAGGCAGTAATGATATTAAAATTATGGCAGATACCATAAAAGAAGTATGCACAGGATGTTGGAGTAACAGCCAACTCTGCAGGAAAGGTGAAGGATCAGAAGGCATTTCCTCCTGAGAATCCTCATGTGAAGTCTGTCGGACAGTCAGTCAAGAGCTTATTAGGAGGATAGGCAGAGAATTAAAGGAGAGGACATGGCCTCTTAAGCATAAGAAAATGGTAGCATTGGGAGGATGAATAAGGAGATGTTTCTGACTCAGGGTCAAGATGGGAAGTACGGCCATAGAGGCCAGAACCAAAAAACAATTTTATGCCTTGCTAGGAAATTTAAAACGAGATTAAGAGTGACCTGATAAAGCTGTGTTTTTGAAGTCAATAGAGCCAAAGTGTAGAGGGTAAATAGGAGAATGAATGGAAAAGACTTGGAGAGGCCTCTAAACCTAGTTAGGTTCTTTTGGAAATTCTGATAAGAGAGGTTAAAATGACATTGGAGATCAACAAATTTGAGAGAGACTGAATCCCAACAGCACTTGAGAACTAATAGATGTGATGATGAAAAAGGAAGAGATAGAATCACTGGGTTTGGTTAATGAATTTAGGATGCTGTTTCCTTGGATCATACATAAATACAAGTTGAGCAAGACTGGGAAGGGAATAAGATAAGGAATGGGTAGACATGTTGAGACTGACATGTTTTGGTGATATATAGGCAGATATATTCAACAGTTGGTTATAAATATGTTCACTTATTTATTTATTCATATGTTTATAGATGTTGAGACTTTCCCTGGTGGCTCAGAGGGTAAAGCGTCTGCCTACAATGCTGGAGACCCAAGTTCAATCCCTGGCTCAGGAAGATCCCCTGGAGAAGGAAATGGCAACCCTCTCCAGTACTCTTGCCTGGAAAATCCCATGGATGGAGGAGCCTGGTAGGCTACAGTCCATGGGGTCGAAAACAGTCGGACACGACTGAGCGACTTCACTTTCACTTTTATAGATGTTGAAGTTTAGAGTATATCCTGGACTAAGGTACAGTTTTTGTTGCTGTTGTTGTTCAGTTGCCCAGTGGTGTCCAACTCTTTGAAATCATGTGGACTGCAGCATGGCAGGCTTCCCTGTCCCTCACTGTCTCTCAGAGTTTGCTCAGACTCATGTCATTGAGTTGGTGATGTCATCCAACCATCTCATCCTCTGTCACCCCCTTCTCCTCCTGCCCTCAGTCTTTCCCAGCATCAGGGTCTTTTACAGTGATCTTTTTACAGGGTCTCTTACAGTCTTTTACAGCTCTTCGCATCAGGTGACCAAAGTATTAGAGCCTCAGTTTCAGCATCAGTCCTTCCAATGAATACTCAGGGTTACTTTCCTTTAGGATCCACTGGTTTGATCTCCTTGCAGTCCAAGGGACTCTCAAGAGTCTTCTCTAGCACCACAGTTCAAAAACATCAATTCTTCAACCCTCAACCTTCTTTATGGTCCAACTCTCACATCCATACATGACTACTGGAAAAACCATAGCTTTGAATAGATGGACCTTAGTCAGCAAAATGATGTCTCTGCTTTTTAATATGCTGTCTAGGTTTGTCATAGATTTTCTTCCACGAAGCAAGCTTCTTTTGATTTCTTGGCTGCAGTCAGCATCTGCAGTGATTTTGAAGTGCAAGAAAATAAAATCTGTCACTGTTTTCATTGTTCCCCCATCTATTTGCCATGAAGTGATGGAACCAGATGCCATGACCTTTGTTTTTTGAATGTTGAGTTTAAGCCAGCTTTTTCGATCTCTTCTTTCCTCTTTATCAAGAGACTCTTTAGTCCCTTTTCACTTTCTGCCAAAAGGGTGCTGTCATCTGCATATCTGAGTTTGTTGATATTTCTCCTGGCAGTTTTGATTCCAGCTTGTGATTCATCCAGTCCAGCATTTTGCATGATGTACTCTGCATATAAGTTAAATAAGCAGGGTGACAATATGCAGCCTTGATGTATTCCTTTCCCAATTTGAAAACAGTCTCTTGTTTCATGTCCAGTTCTGTTACTTCTTAACCTGCATACAAGTTTCTCAGGAGGCAGGTAAGGTGGTGATCTGGTATTCCCATCTCTTTAAGAATTTTCCACAGTTTGTTGTGATTCACACAGTCAAAGGCTTTAGCATCGTCAATGAAGCAGATCAGTTTCTTTAACATAGACATAATTTGTTTTTTCAAAATTAAGTTAGCTCTCCATTTTGTTTTGAATATTAGATATTATTAATAAATGCCCTTATAAAAATTCAAACACTATGAAAATAATCAAAACCTCTGATAATCCTATTTCTGGCTTCCTTACCTTTAATAGACTTTTCACATATACAGTTTTGTAACACAGAACATAAATAAGTGTAAGAAACATGTTGAATAGTGTATGTCTATATTCATATTATATGATACACAGATTTATTCATATGGACTTTATATAGACATTTTGCCAGAAAGGCGTAATTCTGCATAGTCTTATAAACTGCTTTTACCCCCACTTAAGATAACCTCATAGCAGTTTTTTTTAAATAAGTCTGTGGCTTACATCATCATTTTCAGTGACTGAAAAAATATTCCATTGTATATCCCATAATTTTTCTAATCATTCCCATATTATTGAATTTTTCATTTTTTCCAGTATTTTCTTATAACTAACTTCAAAGAGTAATTCATAAAAGAATAGTCTTTCATTTGAAATTAATAACTTGAAATTAAAGTAAGAAATAATTTATATAATGTTTGGTTAAATCTTGGGTTCCACTACTAATGTTTTCTGAGTAGGTCACACTACTTCCCTGGCTGGACATGAGTTTGAGTGAACTCCGGGAGTTGGTGATGGACAGGGAGGCCTGGCGTGCTGTGGTTCATGGGGTCGCAAAGAGTCGGACACGACTGAGCGACTGAACTGAACTGAACTGATTCATTTAAAATAATCCGTCCCTTACTTCCTCTCAGTGTTGATGATTATGTGATTGTTTTGCTCTGATGATAACTACTTCTAAGGAGGTAATTAAACATAAATATTAGTATGGAGCAATGACTTTGAAATGAGATCAATTCAGGATTGACCCTTGGTTGCACAACTGACTAGCTAGGTGACTGCATGTGTGCTAAGTCGTGTCCAACTCTTTGTGACCCTATGAACCATAGCCTTCCAGGCTCCCCTGTCTATGGGATTTTCCAGGCAGGAACAGTAGAATGGGTTGCCATGCCCTCCTCCAGGGGATCTTCCAACCCAGGGATCAAACCCGCATCTCTTAAGTCTCTTGCATTGATAGGTGGGTTCTTTACAACTAACACCACCTGAGAAGCCCCTAGTTAGGTGACTAGATCAGGTTTATTTAACATCTCATCTTTGAGCCTCAGTTTCCTCATATGTAAAGTGGGAATGGTAGTACCTATCTTAAAGGAAAATTATGTCCAATTTTCCTAGCACAGTGCCTTCCACATAACAAGTGCTGTTGTTTGTGTTATTGTATGTTTCTTCCTTCCCTTGTTAGCAAATCATCCAGAGTATTGGTTCAGCCTTCCCTTTTCTTTCTTATGGGTCAGATTTAATCCAGCAGTCATATTCATTCTGAATGCATACTAAATGCAAAGAAGCATTTCAAAGCCCCAAATAGGAAAGAATATAAAGAAGATATATTTGATTGATGTCATACAGATTTATTTCAGTACATGCAGAAATAGAAGATTTAACAATTTTAGCTTTCTAGTGGTTCTGTTTTAAGCTGAAAACTCATTTCACTAATCATTCAACATATCATGCTTCTGCCCACAACAGCAACCTTGGGTAGAAGTGACTTCATTTGTCAATTGTGTCCTTTTATATACCTCTAATACAAATGCTTTTTATTCATTGCTTCTCAGAATATTATAAATATTTTCTGTGATACAGCAAAATGTTTTTCCTTTTATCTGAAAAAAAAATATGACTCTTAGATTCAATAAACTCATTGGCTCCCCTTTCCTCTAGTTTTATTTCTTTCTGAGAATGCCATTACTTGATTAAATGCTGTAAATACATATCTTAAATTGCAGTTGGTGGGCGGGGGGTGAGGGGGTCTCTTGAATGTGAATACCATGTGAAAGTAAATGAAGATCACCCAAATCAGAATATGCGATGGCTGTTTATTCCAAACTTGCTAGATAGCAAGGGAGTCAGCCACTATCACTTATATTTGGCAGACTCCAAAGGCAGGCAGATGAATGAAAAATCTTTACAGTTAAAAAACAGGATGGCTTCAGGTATATCCTAGGAGGCTGTTGGCATGGAGGAGCTGTCTGTAGAGGGACTGACTAGAAGCAGAGCGTCCTGTGTAGTGGTAAGGGGTACATAGTTGGCTTTCTTCATTTCCTAAATTAGAAATGGGAGCAAAAATTAGAAAACCTGTCTATTATTAATCAGACCCTAGCCATTTAGGGCTGACTGTTTTGGGGTCATTTCTTGACTAGTTGCTAGAAATAGCAGGCTGACTTCCTGGACTGATTACCTTAGATAATGGGCTGATTTCCTGGGCTAGGAACTGCAAATTGTGGATCAGAGTTTTGTTTTGTATGTATGCCTGTGTGAATTATTTAGCCTGTCAATGACCTTTTTAGACAGGAAAGTACTACATAGACATCCCATAGCTGTGTAATTCAGGAAAAGTATTCTCAAGTCATTTATTATAGTTAATAAGTTCTTGCTATTTTAATAGTACTTTTAGAAATATTTTAATATCACTTAATATAGTAAAATATAAATTAACAAAGTATGTATTTGTTTATTGATAATTATTAATGATCATGTTATATTAACTATATATTACTAAGTTAATAATTATATTAAAGCTACTTTTCATATTTTTAGAAAAGATTGGTAGCTAGGTATATCTAGTGAATAATAAAAAATTTAAGGACATTTTGAACAAACCGTATCATGATTAACATTTAAATATTGTAATATTCTAAAGAAGTAATAGTAAGAACACATATAACTTTTATCCTGCAGCCCACCAGGCCCCTTTGTCCATGAGATTTTCCAGGCAAGGATACTGGAGTGGGTTGCCATTTCCTTCTCCAGGGGATCTTCCCAACCCAAGGATTGAACCCAGGTCTCCTGCACTGCAGGCAGATTCTTTACCGAGTGAGCTACAAGGAAAGCCCCCTTATTAACATCTCCGTTCCGTTCCGTCGCTCAGTCGTGTCCGACTCTTTGCGACCCCGTGGACTGTAGCCTACCAGGCTTCTCAGTCCATGGGATTCTCCAGGCAAGAATACTGGAGTGGGTTACCATTTCCTTCTCCAGGGGATCTTCCCGACCCAGGGATCGAACCCGGGTCTCCCGCATTGGAGGCAGACGCTTTAACCTCTGAGCCACCAGGGAAGCCCTATTAACATCTAGGCATTACCAATTAAGCACTATTTGAATATTAGCTAATTCAATCTCTCATCAGTCCTATGAGGAAGATACTTTTAGTTTTCTTCTTTAGTAAATGAGAAAACACAAGCATAGAGAAGTTAAGTCATTGTCCAAGGTTATTCAACTGGTATTGATAGAACCAAAATTTGAACCCTGAAAGCTTTGCTCCTCTTTTTATCTTCGTGTATTTATACAGCTTGACAACTAGATTACCCTACTTAATTGACACAGTTTGATCAGAAAACAAAGCTATGTAAAATTTTACCCCTATTCTCAAGAAGTCCTTTTGAATTGCCATTTTTATACTTATTCCCAGTTTTTCCACACGCAGATTACCCTTCACAACTTTTACACCTCAGGTAGTATTCTCCCATGATCTTTCTATACTTACAATGGTAACTTACTGAAATGATGCATACTATTTTAATATAGTAAACAGGAAAATAATATATGTATTTCAAAGCTAAATATAAGGCTGTTGCATTATCCATTTTTAAAAGTCAGCTCCTTCCCTTTGCTTAATACATAATTAAAAGTCTGGGGGAATCAGGAAAATGACAAGACCATCATTTACCATCATTGAACATACATGT
This sequence comes from Moschus berezovskii, assembly GCF_049115385.1. Lineage (NCBI taxonomy): Eukaryota > Metazoa > Chordata > Mammalia > Artiodactyla > Moschidae > Moschus > Moschus berezovskii. Next base: position 62,480,837 of record NC_142477.1, read on the forward strand.
CACGTATGTTCTGGGCACCCGGATGCTTTAATGTGCCAGCCTGTTTGTGTATTGTTTTTTTCGTGTGTCAGAATTGAATGGTAGAACTAGTACCCACAGCTTGCTAAGGGGTTTGCAGATATTGATGACTCAGTCATATTACCATGGCACACAATCCGAGCAACTGATGATTGTGAATTTTAAATATGTAGCTCGCTGGTAACACTTGGTTTCATCGTGAACAGTCTCAGTCAGTTGCTTCAGTTTTCTTAAAAAGGAAAATAGATAGCATTAATTTTCAGAAACACAATGGCATTGATGAATGGGAAACACGCACACGTTAAGAGACCTTTCCAAGAGTAGCAGAGCATTTTTGTTTGTTTCATAGTTGTCATGCAGAAAGTTCATTTTAACCTTGAATGATTTATTTTGAGCATTAAAGTCTGCAAAATGTGTCCTTCAACATTTTTGTGAGCTGCAAGTACTTTTTATTTTCCCTCCAACCTAGAGAAGGCTGGAAGGAAAAGAATGTTTGTGATACCTCTGCCCAACCACAAACTCCCACTGCAAGATAAGTGCGTCTGTAAAGGCTGCTAACTCAGATAAGCTGTGCTATGGCAGTCGCAACAAGATATAAAGCTAGGAAATAAATATGGCAATAAGAATGACTTTGTATAGTAGCATTTTAGATAAGTCCTGGCTCTGAGACTGGCTATCTCTGTGATTTTGAGTAAGCCACCTGTCTGAGAATCAGTTTCCTGAGAGGGAGCATGAGAGGGACATTCTGAGTGTTAGTAAAGTTCTATTTCTTCAGCCAGATAGTGATTAGACAAGTGTTTTCAGTTTGTTAGAGTTCATTGTGCATTTGTAAACTGTTGTGAGTTACACTTCAGCAAAATCACTGCTGTGCTGATAAATATTTCTCAAGGGGAGAAGAAACCCTGCCTTGTAGCACTTGCCAATATCCATGGCATAAATGCAGGGTGTAAATCACCATGGCTGGTTTCAAGCAACCAGTATGAAACCTCACTGAATGAAGAATTGGAAGGGGATGTACAAACCTGGCTCTTTAAGCTGGCTCTGTCACATTGCTAGATAAAAGTACTTGCAAGTTGACTACAGAGACTTTTAAGTACTGATATTTCTTAACTTATCCTTTCTTATACTGTGAACTGAACTGATACTGTGGTTCAGAGAAGGCAGTGGCAACCCACTCTATTACTCTTGCCTGGGAAATCCCATGGACGGAGCAGCCTGGTGGGCAACAGTCCATGGGGTCTCAAGGAGTCAGACACAACTGAGCGATTTCACTTTCACTTTTCACTTTCATGCATTAGAGAAGGAAATGGCACCCCACTCCAGTGTTCTTGCCTGGAGAATCCCAGGGACGGGGGAGCCTGGTGGGCTGCCGTCTGTGGGGTCACACAGAGTCGGACACAACTGAAGTGACTTAGCAGCAGCAGCAGTATACTGTGGTTAGCAGCTATGAAGTGAAAAATCACTTGTCACAATGGCTTCATCAAGCCCGATTAACTTTTTTTTTAAATGTATAACATTTCTTATTTCCTCAGTAGTCCAACATTGAATTTTTCTTTATCCATAGTCCATGACAAAACATTTAATTTATGCACATTAACTTATTATGTTTCATTTTACTCATTTAGGGAGTTTTGTTGTTTTTATTAATATTTTAATCAATCCTCATGAAACTGCTGCTCAGCCTAGGAACTAGAATATCCTCAGTGAAGCGTTCTTCTTGCCTTGTGTTAGTTTCATATCTCACACATATGTGTAATCAATATTTTATTTAGTTTTGAGTTTTTTATGTATTGTTTAATTGGAGAATAATTGCTTTACAATGTGCTGGTTTCTGCCATACAACAATGCAAATGAGTCATGATTATATATATCTCCTCTCTTTTAAGCCCCATCCCACTTGTCCAGGTCATCACAAGATGTAGGGTCAGGTTCTCTGTGTTATATAGCAGCTTCCCGCTAGTTACCTATTTTATGCATGATAGAGTATATATGTCAATGCTACTTTCTCAATTTGTCCTGCCCTCTCCTTTCCCCATTGTGTCCACATGTCCTTTATCTACATCTGTGTCTCCTTTCAGTTCAGTCGCTAAGTCGTGTCCAACTCTTTGCGACCCCATGAATCACAGCACGCCAGGCCTCCCTGTCCATCACCAACTCCTGGAGTTCACTCAAACTCATGTCCATCGAGTCGGTGATGCCATCCAGCCATCTCATTCTCTGTCGTCCCCTTCTCCTCTTGCCACCAATCCCTCCCAGCATCAGAATCTTTTCCAGTGAGTTAACTCGTCGCATGAGGTGGCCAAAGTATTGGAGTTTCAGCTTTAGCATCAGTCCTTCCAATGAACACCCAGGATTGATCTCCTTTAGAATGGACTGGTTGGATCTCCTTTCAGCCCAAGGGACTCTCAAGAGTCTTCTCCAGCACCACAGTTAAAAGCATCAATTCTTCGGTGATCAGCTTTCTTCACAGTCCAACTCTCACATCCGTACATGACCACTGTCCCTGCAAATAGATTCATCAGTACCATTTTTGTAGATTCCATATATACACATTAATATATTTGTTTTTCTCTTACTGACTTACTTCACTCTATAATAGACTCTAGATTCATCCACCACATTAGAACTGACTGAAGAGCATTCCTTTTATAGCTAAATAATATTCCATTGTGTATATGTGCAGTATCTTCTTTATCCTTTCATCTGTTGATGGACATCTGGGTTGCTTCCATGTCCTGGGTACTGTAAATAGAGCTGTAATGAACATTGGGGTACTTCTAAGGAGATTCTTCTGTATGGTTCTTTTAAATATAGTTTGTTCATTTTTGTGGTTAATTCTACAGACCTTTAACCCAGTGCTTTCATTGTTTGGTTTATGTCACTCTTGTATACTAGTCTTAATTTCCCAGCAGAGTGGATATATTGTGCTTTGTTTATTTTATATGCCTTTTTTGGGGGCAGTTTGATTTATTATAAAATATGTATCTTCTACTTTCTCTTCTTGTTTTTCTTTCCATTATCTGTTTTCTTTAGCAAATGAATGTATTTCCCCCCAAATGGGTCATAAGTCATTGAAATATCTTAATGTGTATCACTGACACACACACACACAATGTGCTGAAGGAATCTATGATGATTACCAGAAAAACTCTATTAATAGCTAAACTGAGAGTGAGCCCAGAATATTGTGGGTGATTAGCAACCAGAAGCATTAGAGTCTTCATTACAAGGAATGTAGCTCACTCAGAATGATTACCAGCTATCAAAATTTCATCACCAAATTTTACTAAATTATAAGAAAATACTTAAGATGACCTTCTGCTACAAATCTAACTGCTATAACCAAACTTTTAAGAAAATTTTGCTACTAATGAAATTTAAATGATGCTGAGTAAAAAAAGTTATATTCAGAATTATGTGGGGAAAGTAGATATAAATAGAGAAAATGACAGAACTGATGAATATTTATTCATCTATACAAAAATAGGACAACAGTTCCTGTCACAATTCTGAAATTCAAAAACCATTGAAAGCCAAAATTTTTGTTTTCATAATACATTGGATCGCCAGACTTGTCCTGATTTCAACTACCTGAATTGAAGTAAAGGGAAACTAAGTGTTGTTTTATTTGTTTCATTTGTTGTATATTTTCATATTCTACTGGAAAAAAATATGTAATGTTCAATTCCAGAACACTGCCCTAGACTCTGCGGGGACAGAGCTTCTCTACCTATCTGGAATTTTAAATATTCTGATTTCTGAAAAATATCTGGCCCTAACAGATTGTGAACTGTAGTAAATTGATTGCATTTATTTTGCACTCAGACCGTAAATTCTTAACCTTGTGTTTTCCATAGACTTCTTTGGCAAACTTAAAAAAATATTTTAAATGCATAAAAGAAAGTGCATGGATAAGTAACTATATTGAAAACATTATCAAAATAATTAAAATTTGAAATGTAGTTAATATATGTGCTTCTTTGTTAAAGCATTATGTAAAAGGTTCCATCAGTTGGTCTAACTATTATAATAAAGTTATCAAAGTGATGAGTATAAATGATATTTAGGAATATCTGCACTGTTTTATCATGTGAAAATCTTTAATTTCTGTTGGTCACAAAGTCACAGGTACTGCTAATACGTGGAAGCTCATCTCCTACATTCCAACTTGAAGGAAATGATTAACTTCAAATAGAGGTTAGAAAAATTTGATATGTAATTCATTTTTCCATCCTAGTTCGTAGAACCCCACCCACATTATATCCATGCATCATAGTTTAAGAAACTTTGGTTCAAATACTATTAATCATAAATTCATCTATCTTCCTTACTGGTTTCCAATGTTGATTCATTTAAATTCACAAGATGAGGAAGCTAGAGTTCAAGTCATGCCTTTACTCTCAGCTAGCATTATTTCAAACAATTTCCTATCTTATTTTGAGTTTTATTGCATAATAGACAAAGCATCTGAATGTGTTATTTATAGGTTGAGTTCTAGCTGTAGTACTTTAGAATTTATCCTATTCTGGCCATGTAATATTTATATACAAGTCTTTGTTCCTTTTTTTTAGTAGATGATGTTCCACTTATTTTTCCATTTCTGTTACAAATTTCTGAATATCTTAGGTAGAGAAAATTTGTGTGGAGGGGACAAAAACATCTGTATATCCTCTGCTGGCATCTGCTGTCCGCCTGCAGTTATTTATTATTACTTTCTCTAATGTCTTCTTCACACCTACATCCAAATAGCTAATCCCCACATCTGTAGCCTTGCTCATACCATTCTGAGCTCTCATTGTGCCCTTTCTCTCCTTTCTTTAATAGTTGATATTTCACTTTTGTTTTTTAAGGGATGATTTCAGACAACTCTGCCTGAATCTACCTGCAATGCGGGAGACCTGGGTTTGATCTCTGGGTTGGGAAGATCCCCTGGAGAAGGGAACAGCTACCCACTCTGGTATTCTGGCCTGGGAATTCTGTGGACCGTATTGTCCATGAGGTCACGAAGAGTCAGACATGACTGAGTGACTTTCAGTTTCACTTTTCAGACAACTCATTCAGTTCAGTTCAGTTCAGTCGCTCAGTCGTGTCCGACTCTCCGCGACCCCATGCATCACAGCACGCCAGGCCTCCCTGTCCATCACCAAATCCCGGAGTTCACTCAAACTCAGTTACATATGGTTAAATTAACTATAGCCTGGTCTAGTCACTTTTTGGACATGGCTTTACTGTTTTCATGCTGTATGCCCTTATATATTCTCCCCATTAAAAATGATCACCTCTCTGTTATAATTTTTAAGAAGAATGTTGATTTTGTTTTCCTTAATATTTCCCTTGTGCTGGATTGTCATTGCCAGCTACAGCCCACGTGCAGCAAACTTGAGGTGCCTCTTTTGTGTTTCTTTGTGCCTCAGGAAGCACTGCAGTCTCTTTGTATTCCTTCATGTTCAGGTAAAGCTTGAATATTATTTGTTTGTTCCTTTCTCAGCAGAAGTAAAGATGATTTTCAAAAAACCTCCTGAAGGCCCTGAGGTATTTGTCTGAGATAAACTGCTCTTCTATTAAGCCACTGTTCAGCTTAACGGTGGGATAGCAGAGTATTTCACGTGTGCCTTTGGAAATTGTGTTCAGTGCCTCAGTTGTCCACCTCTGACTTTATTTTCTAACTTCAAAGTTTATTTTTGAAATAAAGCTGATTTTCCAGTGGAGCAGCAATAGTTTTGGCATATATGCAAAGTATGTGTGTATTAGTCGCTCAGTAGTGTCCAACTCTTTGTGACCCCCATGGACTGTACAGCCCACCAAGTTCTTCTGTCCATGGGATTTTCCAGGCAAGGATACTGGAGTGTGTTGCCATTTCCTTCTCCAGAGGATCTTCCCAACCCAGGGATCGAACCTGGGTCTCCTGCATTGCAGTTAGATACTTTACTGTCTGAGCTACTAGGGCATAGTTCAGTTCAGTCGCTCAGTCATGTCCAACTCTTTGCGACCCCATGAATCACAGCACGCCAGGCCTCCCTGTCCATCACCAACTCCCGAAGTTCACTCAAACTCATGTCCATCGAGTCGGTGATGCCATCCAGCCATCTCATTCTCTGTCGTCCCCTTCTCCTCCCGCCCCCAACCCCTCCCAGCAGCAGAGTCTTTTCCAGTGAGTCAACTTGTCGCATGAAGTGGCCAAAGTATTGGAGTTTCAGCTTTAGCATCAGTCCTTCCAATGAACACCCAGGATCGATCTCCTTTAGAATGGACTGGTTGGATCTCCTTTCAGCCCAAGGGACTCTCAAGAGTCTTCTCCGGCACCACAGTTAAAAGCATCAATTCTTCGACGATCAGCTTTCTTCACAGTACAACTCTCACATCCATACATGACCACTGGAAAAACCATAGCATTGACTAGACGGACCTTGGTTGGCAAAGTAATATCTCTGCTTTTTAATATACTATCTAGGTTGCTCATAACTTTCCTTCCAAGGAGTAAGCGTCTTTTAATTTCATGGCTACAGTCAGCATCCGCAGTGATTTTGGAGCCCAAAAAAATAAAGTCTGACACTGTTTCCACTGTTTTTCCATCTATTTCCCGTGAAGTGATGGGACCAGATGCCATGATCTTTCTTTTCTTGAATAGAAAAGAAAAGAGTCTGTATCCTCTTTTCAATTTGGTGATAATAGCTGGGGAAGATTCATAGGTAAGTTAACCAAATGTACCATTCATTTCCCCATACACCCATCTAACCTGTAAACTAATTGCAGCAAAGTATTCTTACCTTTCTTTCCTGGGTATTGGAGGTCAGATTCTGAATTATATTTGCAGAGTATGCCATGGCCTTAAGTGTTATTTCTTTAATGTGCTCGTGTATTAGGGTCTTTGGGCTTCCCTGGTGGCTCAGAGGACTTACCCTGGCTCAGTGGTAAAGGATTTGCCTGCCAATGCAATAGACATGGGTTCAATCCCTGGGTCAAAAAGATCCCCTGAAGAAGGAAATGGCAACTCACTCTAGTATTCTTGCCTGGGAAATCCCATGGATAGAGGAGCCTAGTGGGCTACAGTCCATAGGGTTGCAAGAGAGTTGTATACAACTTAGCAACTAGACAACAGCATCAGGGTCTTTATTTTGGGGGCACTTTAGGTATATGATCTCATTTAATTCTTAACAACAAATCTATGAGGAGAATGGTATTAGTCCCATCATGCATTTGAATAAACTGAGAGAGAGGTTAAATAATTTGTCTAAGTTCACAAGATGCATTAAGCGCCAAAATAGGAAATTCATTTTATGCCTTTCTGAAGCACAAATTTTTAAGGATTTAAAAAAGGTATTTTTGTTTTAACTATAATCAGATTTTTACTTATTTGTCTATTTGCTTCTTCCAATTAGATTTTGAGCTATTGAGGAGAGGATTAATTTAGAAATCTTACTCATACTAAACATCTCTCTGAAGGTAAATGTATATGTTTTGATAAAAATAAGGAATTTTTTGATGTCTATAAAACTGGAATAAAGCATATGCCTAGTATTTTCTTTTTATGTAACCATCAAGTATAAGAAACATAATATCCCCTAAACTTGAAGCACTATTTTGGAGAACTGGATTGTTCTGCTTTCTGCCTGTTATAGTTACTTATCAGAAAACTTGCTTATTCCCAGAGGGAAGGTTAAAACTAGGACACCATGCAGTGGATACAGCAGAGTGAATAAAATGTGACTTCTGTTAGTCACATGTTGCTGCCTAAAGAGGCATAATGTGTCTCATGATTGCTTCTCTTCTTGTTAGAACTTTGTTTTGTGTTTTTGTTTGTTTGTTTTTAATAATAAGCTATTAGCTGACAATCTAGAGCAGCAATTCTCAGGTGTCTCTTTTCTTTTCTCCTTTTAGTGTGACACAAATGAAGAATTTTGCCCAGATTCTTAGAAATATCACCAGGTTTACTAACAGTTCCCAACTCTTCAGCTATAACCCTTCCCCTTTTGCCCTAATCAAGAAAGAAAATAAGAATGCAAATAGATTTAGAGTATAGGGAGAATAAAACAGGATAGAATAAGGAATTTAAAAGATAAATATTCTAAACATTGGTAATTCATCAAATATGTATTATTATATCTCATTCATTCAACATAAGTTAGTTGAATGGCTACTACATACCAGGCACTGTATTAGGGACAGAGTTTAAAGTCCAGTAGGAGTAGCGCACATCAATCAAGCTCTCATATAATGCTGTGAAGGAGAAATACATGTTACTATGAGAGCATATTGAATAGGTGACCTATTTTAGATTAAAGAAACAGAAAAGTCTGTCCTAAAAACATGTCTTTTATAGCCAAGATCTAATAAATGGGCTTCTCTGGTGGTTCAGATGGTAAAGAATCCGCCTGCAATGCGGGAGACCTGGGTTTGATCCCTGGGTTGGGAAGATTGCTTGGAGGACATGGCAACCCACTCCAATATTCTGGCCTGGAGAATCCTTATGAACAGAGGAGCTTGGTGGTCTACAGTCCATGGGGTCACTCAGGGTCGGACATGACTGAAAAATAAGCACAGTAAATAAGTAGGAGTTAAATAAAAGAGGTATGATCACCTAACATGCCAGATAAACAGATTGACATGTACCAAGATCTGTGTCCTGAAGGACGGTGGTACATTTCAGAAAGCAAAAAAATGACAGGCTAGAGCTCAGAGGGCAAAAGCATAGGTGGTGAGGGATGAAGTTGGTGAGGCTGGAGGTTGGGTAGGAGGGCCCATGGTCTAGATGTTGGCTGTTTAACTGAGGCCCTGGAGGTTTTTAAACCATAGGCTAGCATGATAAGAATGGCAGTTCAAAAAAATTTTGGCAAAGTGTACAAAATTGTTAGATACAAAAAAGGATGTAAGGACCACTTAGTTGTCTATTGAAGCATATAGTCCAGGTGAGGACAGAATGGTAGTTGTAATACAGAAAGGCAAATATGGATTTGATAAAAATTCAAGGACTAGGAAAAATAGGATTTACTGATGAATTAGGAAGAAAGAGGGTAACACCTAGACTGCTCACCTGTAGATCTGGTTGGATTCAGTTGATTAAAGAAAATTAGAAGTAATTTAGTTATGGAGCAGAGACAGTGAATTCAGTTTGAGGCATACTGAATTGAGGTGTCTTTCAGTTCAGTTCAGTCGCTCAGTCGTGTCCGACTCTTTGCGACCCCATGAATCACAGCACGCCAGGCCTCCCTGTCCATCACCAACTCCCGGAGTTCACTCAAACTCATGTCCATCGAGTCGGTGATGCCATCCAGCCATCTCATTCTCTGTCGTCCCCTTCTCCTCCCACCCCCAATCCCTCCCAGCATCAGAGTCTTTTCCAGTGAGTCAGCTCATCGCATGAGGTGGCCAAAGTATTGGAGCTTCAGCTTTAGCATCAGTCCTTCCAATGAACACCCAGGACTGATCTCCTTTAGAATGGACTGGTTGGATCTCCTTGCAGTCCAAGGGACTCTCAAGAGTTTTCTCCAACACCACAGTTCAAAAGCATCAATTCTTCAGCGCTCAGCTTTCTTCACAGTCCAACTCTCACATCCGTATGTGACCACTGGAAAAACCATAGCATTGACTAGACGGACCTTTGTTGGCAAAGTAATGTCTCTGCTTTTTAATATGCTATCTAGTTTGGTCATAACTTTCCTTCCAAGGAGTAAGCATCTTTTAATTTCATGGCTGCAATCAGCATCCACAGTGATTTTGGAGCCCCCAAAAAATAAAGTCTGACACTGTTTCCACTTTTTGCCCATCTATTTCCCATGAAGTGATGGGACCAGATACCATGATCTTAGTTTTCTGAATGTTGAGCTTCAAGCCAACTTTTTCACTCTCCTCTTTCACTTTCAACAAGAGGCTTTTGAGTTCCTCTTCTCTTTCTGCCATAAGGGTGGTGTCATCTGCGTACCTGAGGTTATTGATGTTTCTCCCGGCAATCTTGATTCCAGCCTGTGCTTCTTCCAGCCCAGCGTTCCTCATGATGTACTCTGCATATAAGTTAAATAAGCAGAGTGACAATATACAACCTTGACGCACTCCTTTTCCTATTTGGCACCAGTCTGTTGTTGCATGTCCAGTTCTAACTGTTGCTCCCTGACCTGCATACAGGTTACTCAAGAGGCAGGTCAGGTGGTCTGGGATTCCCATCTCTTTCAGAATTTTCCACAGTTTATTGGGATCCACACAGTCAAAGGCTTTGGCATAGTCAATGAAGCAGAAATAGATGTTTTTCTGGAACTCTCTTGCTTTTTCCATGATCCAGGGGATGCTGGCAATTTGATCTCTGGTTCCTCTGCCTTTTCTAAAACCAGCTTGAACATCTGGAAGTTCACGGTTCATGTATTGTTGAAGCCTGGTTTGGAGAATCTTGAGCGTGACTTTACTAGCGTGTGAGATGAGTGCAATTGTGTGGTAGTTTGAGCATGCTTTGGCATTGCCTTTCTTTGGGATTAGAATGAAGACTGACCTTCTCCAGTCCTGTGGCCACTGCTGAGTTTTCCAAATTTGCTGGCATATTGAGTGCAGCACTTTCACAGCATCTTCTTTCAGGATTTGAAATAGCTCAACTGGAATTCCATCACCTCCACTAGCTTTGTTCGTAGTGATGCTTCCTAAGGCCCACTTGACTTCACATTCCAAGATGTCTGGTTCCAGGTGAGTGATCAAGCCATCGTGATTATCTTGGTTGTGAAGATCTTTTTTGTGCAGTTCTTCTGTGTATTCTTGCCACCTCTTCTTAATATCTTCTGCTTCTATTAGGTCCATACCATTTCTGTCCTTTATTGAGCCCATCTTTGCATGAAGTGTTCCCTTGGTGTATCTAATTTTCTGGAAGAAATCTCTTGTTTTTCCTATTCTGTTGTTTTCCTCTATTTCTTTGCATTGATCGCTGAGGAAGGCTTTCTTATTTCTCCTTGCTATTCTTTGGAACTCTGCATTCAGATGCTTATATCTTTCCTTTTCTCCTTTGCTTTTCGCTTCTCTTCTTTTCACAGCTATTTGTAAGGCCTCCTAGGTCTGACAGATACAGTGCCTGATGAACTATGGACGGAGGTTCGTGACATTGTACAGGAGACAGGGACCAAGACCATTCCCATGGAAAAGAAATGCAGAAAAACAAAATGGCTGTCTGGGGAGGTGTCTTTAAGACATCACAACTGCAATATCAAACAGACACTTAAGTATATCTTAAGTATATAGTTTTGGAGCCAAAATGGGAGTCTCAGCCTCGACTTATAAATCTGAAAGTCATCTCTGCAAAAGCTATATATAGGTTTGCTGCCCAGGGAAATGTATAGATTGAGAAGAAAAATCAAGACAGCAGTTTAGAACTAAGCAACAGAGAACTCTAGTTTTATAGGAGGGAAAAGGAAGATTCATTTGAGGAACAAATAGGAGAAAAATGTGTCATAAAAATCAAGATAAGTGAGAAATATTTCAAGATATTTAAAATTTTTAAAGAAAAGAATGATAGTGTCAAATACAAGCCTAGAGATCAAGAAGAGTGAAAAACAGAGACAGTTCTCCTGAAATGTTTAGCTGTCACAGGAAGGAAAGAGAGGGAAGATAGTGGCTAAAATAAAATGCAAGAATTAGGGAATTTGGTGGTTTTTTGGTGTGAAGTTTTTTTCTTTATTCTTTTCTCTGTTTGTTTGTAATGTGAGAAGCCATTAGAGAAAAAGAACTTGTAGATCCAGGAAGAATTTGAAAGCAATGGCAAATGGCAAAGGTTGTCAGAGAGTAGGTCAGTGACTTAATAAATTATCCAGGATTAAAACTGAATTGTTCCCCAAAATTTGATGCTAGAGTGAACTGCCAATCTAGAAGAGTATGTATGTGGTCAGTTGCTCAGTCTTGTCCAATTCTTTACGACCCCCTAGACTATAGCCCACCAGGATCCTCTGTACATGGAATTCTCCATGCAAGAATACTGGAGAGGGTCACCATGCACTCCTCTGGGGATCTTCCTGACCTGGGGATCAAACCTTCATCTCTTGTGTCTCCTGCATTGGCAGGTGGATTCTTTACCACTAGTGCCACCTGAAAAACCCCAGAAGAGTATAATGCAGTTTAATTATTAGAGAAACATGTACAGTATTATTTGAAAGATTTTTACAGAAACTTTGATTTCAGTGATGAATTAGATGATTTTCTAAAATTCCTTATAGCCCTACTCTTATATAACATATTACAATATTAAATTTTCATGCTGTATATTATATCTCTAGTCCTTATTTATAACTGGAATTTTGTATTAATACTTTTTGATTGCTTTCATCCAATTCCCCCCCCACCCAACTGCCTCTGGTAACCATAAGTATCATCTCTTTTTCTATGAGTTTGTTTTTAGAAGGAAGTCTTTATCTTGCCACTCTAAAATAAGCTGAGAATCTTTGATTATTTATTCTATATGTTACCTTTAGCAGTTTTTTCTAATTTCATATTTCTGTCTTCTTTAACCTTATTTTTTTCATGTTTACAATCTCCATTTGCATTCTTAAATTCGCTTTTTGTTTTCATTTCATATATTTTTAATTGTAGTTGACTTACAATATTACTTAGTTTCAGATGTGCAGGCGATTCAATGTTTTTATACATTGTACACTATAGAGTTATTACATTTTTATAATATATTCATATTATATTATTATATTTTTATTTTATCCTGGTCTCTAATTAGCCATAAAGAAAGAGAAGTCACTCAGTCTTGTCTGACTCTTTGCGGCCCTATGGACTGTAGCCCACCAGGCTTCTATGTCCATGGGATTCTCCAGGCAAGAATACTGGCACAGGTTGCCAATTCCTTCTCCAAGTGAACCATATTCTTCTTTTAAAATCTCCTAACACAATTATTTTTAAGTTTCTTACATATTTCTCAGTTATATGTAGCTTTTAAAAGTGAGTTCTTTTCTTTCATACATCTACCTAGTACTTTTTCATTGACAGTTTGTTTTCTGACATAATTTGTAACTTTTGACTGTGAGCTTATCCTCAGTGGGAGTTGTTTGTGTGTGAATCTCAGATGCTCTGAATTGCGGAAGAAACCCCGTGAGACAAGTTTTGTATGTGACTTTGCTATGGTTTTATGGCTTTGACTAGTATAGCATTTATTTTAATTTTACTTTCTCTATTGAGGGTTTCCAAGCTTCTTAGGATGTGCTAGTTCATACCTCACACCTACAGACAGCACAGGTTTAGAGTACTGGTGTCCTGCCAACTCTTAGTCTAGATTAGCTGGCTCTGTTCCATATTGCTCAGACCAGTCTGCCTTTCTAGCTCACTGCTATCCATAGAGCTTAGAATCTTGACTCCTAAGTTATATCATCAACATATGTATTAGGTTTTTGAAAATTAAATCTAATATTTTTGTTTAATTAGAGCTGAAGGGAGACACTGCATTTGCTTGTTTCCCTATATTGACTAAAAGTCTTTTTTTGTGTGATATAAAAAAGTTTTCCGGTTTTTTCTTAAAATATATTTTTGATGACTGTTATGGAAGCTAGCATATGTTGGAAGTCCAAAACCGTTCAATTTGGAATATGTATTTATGCAAATTTGAAGTCATATTCTGAGTAGAAATACAGATTCTTATGCACAACAATGACATTTATAAAAACTTACATTTTTTTAAGAATCAGAAATGAAGAGAATGCTGTACCATGTATGTCTGTATATTTAAAGTAACTTCCATATGCTGTTTCTTAATCATTTCTATTTTCTGATAACTTTGATATCTGAACACATAGTATGGACTTTGTGTCGGGTATGAAATAAATGCAATAGATAAGATTTAGAGAAAACTAGGTGTACTTCAAGTTTATGTGAGGAAGTTAAATGATATAAGGAAAATATGGGAAAGGGAAGATTATATTCTAGGAATGACTTATAATCCATAAACTCATATATTCAGGGAATGTAACTTTATTTTTAGTTAAAGGTATTTGTACATATAAGTTACACAATAATTATTTGTTGAATGATTGGAGTGAGTTTGATTTCTATTTTGAGTACTCTTTCTATTGGAGGCTGGAAAATAAAGCTCAATTAGCCAAGGATTTCCCCTCTTTTTACCCCTAGGTCTGTGTTCTAAGTTTCTAGAACCTTCCAAGTGTCAGCATGCTGAAGGTGGCGTGAAATTTGGCTTTGATACCTGCTGAGTTAATACTCAGAAATACTGAGAAAGAAAGGCATTTATTGTCTTTCCTGTATTGACTGAAAGGTCTTTGCTGCCTACTTGGTGCCATTCTACCTTCCCACGCCACTCCTTTACCATGCTAAGCATGAGAGAATTCCAAGACCTTGCATCCTCCTTGGACTATATGCTGGAGACTGGAAGCTATGGGCTTCCTGCTATCCAAACTCCATCCTATCCATCATCTTCCTCCAGGTGTTAAGCTAAAGTGAACATGTTGCAAAGTACCTTTTCGGAGGTCCACTATACTCTTATGCCAATCCCATAGAAATTTTTATCCAGTATGTGTTCAGTAGAAAGGGATAGGGATAGGGGGAGTAGGAAAAAGATCTTTTCAATCTATTATTTATACTCAGAATCCTAGGCTTTTGAAAATCAAATGCCAAATATTTAATAATTTAACTCCTTTTTTATCTACATACTGCTGTGTCATCCATTCTTTAAATATCTGTTTCTGCCTATGTTAAAAAGGGTTATGGATAAGGAAAATTTGGAACAAAAAACACACTAATTAATATACAATATGTTTTTCTGTGGCAAAGAAACAAAGAAAGTAAAGCAGAATGGAATAAGGCAAGAAAATGCTTAAGAGCAAAAAAGAGAAAAGTCTGAAAAAGACCACTTTGCTCTCCAAACTATCGTGTGACCAGCTGTGGCTTAGGAGTAACTGAATTTATTGTATATGAAACTGATTGACAGGTGTAAACATAGTTGTTGGAGGCTTAAAAATGGCTTTTGATATAGACTTGCGTTCTTTCTGTTGTGGCCCAGTGGAACTTCTCACTTACCTGGAATTCAGAAACTAAGATCCTTGACTTCTTTTTAAAGTCTTCAAAAGAAAGGGGAATGCAAATCAAAATGAAATTGTGAGTTCAGAGATTTTAAGACTTACAAAGAAAAACTAAAAATTGTTTAGTATGAAATCAGTGTATCCTCTTCCACCCAAATGAGAATTCGCTTCTGATGATTTTGGTTTCAAAATGCCTTAAATTCTCAATACAACTTCTTTGATTGAGGACCTTGCTACCCCATGTCTTACTTTTTGCCTCTTTCTGACACTTAGCACTCACATACTTGAAACTATCTTCTCTTCACATTCTTTTTCTTTTTTAAAGAATTAATTTATAGGACTTGCTTGTTATGTTCACCACAACATCCCCAGTGCCTTGATATGGTCACTGCAACATTCCTAGTGCCCCAAAATTCATTCCTTGGAGCTCTAACCCCCACTGTGACTATATTTGAAGATAGGATTTTTAGGAGGTAATTGTTAAGGTTAAGTGAGGTCATAAGAGTGGTGTCCTAATCTGATAGGATTTGAGGCCTTATAAGAAAATGAAGAGAGATCTCTTTCCATATCCACAGAGGAAGGCCATGTGCACACAGTGAGAAGTTTGGTGTTAGCAAGTCAAGAGATTTTTCACCATCACCCAGCCATGCTGCCACCCTGATCTTGGATTCTCAGCCTCTAGAACTGTGAGAAATAAATGACTGTAGATGGGGAAACAGTGGAAACAGTGTCAGACTTTATTTTGGGGGGCTCCAAAATCACTGCGGATGCTGATTGCAGCCATGAAATTAAAAGACGCTTACTCCTTGGAAGGAAAGTTATGACCAACCTAGATAGCATATTAAAAAGCAGAGACATTACTTTGCCAACCAACGTCTGTCTAGTCAAGGCTATGGTTTTTCCCGTGGTCATGTATGGATGTGAGAGTTGGACTGTGAAGAAGGCTGATCGCCGAAGAATTGATGCTTTTGAAGTGTGGTGTTGGAGAAGACTCTTGAGAGTCCCTTGTACTGCAAGGAGATCCAAGCAGTCCATTCTAAAGGAGATCAGTCCTGGGTGTTCATTGGAAGGACTGATGCTAAAGCTGAAACTCCAATATTTTGGCCACCTCATGCGAAGAGTTGACTCACTGGAAAAGACTCTGATGCTGGGAAGGATTGGGGGCAGGAGGAGAAGGGGGCGACAGAGAATGAGATGGCTGGATGGCATCACCGACTCGATGGACATGAGTTTGAGTGAACTCCGGGAGTTGGTGACGGACAGGGAGGCTTGGCGTGCTGTGATTCATGGGATCACAAAGAGTCAGACACGACTGAGCGACTGAACTGAACTGAACTGAAAGCTACCCAGTCTATGGTACTTTGTTATCACAGCCCAAGCAAACTCAGAAAACCACAAGGCCTAAAATAATTCTTAGCTCACTCAATAAATATTTGATTGATAAATCAAATAAATCACAATAAAAATGTTGATTGTGGTGGAAATGAGCAGTGCTATGTTACATTCAGGAACACAATGAGACATCTCAGGCTGGCAAGCAGTGGTGTGTACCATCAACTTCACTGACTGTACAGTCTCTATGACAACTACTTATTCCACTATGGTGGCACAAAAATATCCATGCACAGTATATAGACCAGTGAGCTGTGTTCCATTGAAATTTGATTTACAAAAAAATATAGATAGCAGGTGGTATTTGGCATATAGGCTATATGCTTGATGTATAGCAACGGATCCACATTGGGTCTCAAGAAAGATTTCGTACTCCTTTTTGGAAAAGCTGTCATCCTATCAGACTGACAACTGCTTCACCCACAAACTCCATGATCTCCCCAAGTTGTCTCCTTGTCTTTAATTTCCTCTCCACTTGTCTCTTTGATTCCTATTTCTGTTCTTCCCTCTAAGTTCAGGAATTAAGGAAGCATAAATAAAACGTAATCCATTCCAAATGTAATAAAGGGGGACATATGTAGAAAGTCCATATAGGTATAACAGAAGGTGTAAAAAGAAGAGTACAGCCATAAAGGTGGAAGAGGTAGAACCTTTACAGAGGTAGAGTAGTAAAAGGTGGTGATTAGGCTTCATAGAAAAATGATAAGGTACAAGATGGAACACTATAGGAAATGAGACAGGGGATACTGGGAGGAAGAGCAAATATACAGAGAGCAGGGAGGAGGAAGGCCAGAAAAAAGGAGAGAAAAATTGAAATATAAAAAGCAGGTAAGAATTCATCCTACTTATGTAAAATATGTGTGTCCGTAGATTAGAAAAAAGAGTAAGAATCAATATCTAATGTCTTACAGAGACATCCATGATATGTTGGTTAGTGAGAAAAGTAACAGCAGAGTATTTATGGACTCTTGTGCTTTTATATTTTGCATGAACCAAGAGT
The DNA here is from genome assembly GCF_049115385.1 of Moschus berezovskii. Classification (NCBI taxonomy): domain Eukaryota; kingdom Metazoa; phylum Chordata; class Mammalia; order Artiodactyla; family Moschidae; genus Moschus; species Moschus berezovskii. The sequence continues at coordinate 62,498,240 of NC_142477.1, forward strand.
AGTTATGAAAGGATTTACCAGTGTTGACTGAGGGATGGTTGCATGTGGAAGTAGGAAGTGGAAAGAGTAGAGATGGTTATTGTGATTTTAGCTGTAAGTAAGAGAAACTTGACTGACAGGAGCTTGACAGGTCACTGTTTAGTTTTCTTATACAAGTCTAGAGCTTGTCAGTTTGTGCAATCAAGGATGCAGACTCTAACTCTGTCTCTGCTTTCTTTTATTCTCATGCACGTTGCCTCATGTTGCTAGATGGCTGTAACAGAGCCAAATATCAGGATCATCATGTTCAAGGAAAGTGAAGGGGGTAGTGTTAGCTTTTACTGCCCTTTTCATTGAGAATGCCAGACACTCTCAGCATACTTTCCTTATGTCTCATTGGCCACAGTTGGGACAGCTCTACCTGTGAGAAAGTCTAGATAAACAACTATTTAGGCTTTCTAGCCTCAGTAAGGGAAAGCATTTCTTATAAAGACCAAGAAAGTTGGAGAAAGTATTAGGTTATGCAACCAATAGTGTCTGCCACGCTTTGCTTTGCTAATAAGTTGTTATATTGTTTCATTTGTTGCCATAAATATATGTTCCTTAGGTTCAAACTTGCCACTAGCCTACCAGCTGGCCTCTAATCTAAAAGTATCGTATTTCTGATTATTATAATGTGAAAAAAGGAGAGGAGAATATGGTGGCAGGCTTTCATTTTTAACATATGACCTCACTCGCTAGTTAGTTAGTGGCTTGGTCAATTATCTGTAAACTGATTTACCTGATTTGTAAAACCTTTGCCTGAGGCTGGGTGGAATTTTCCCTGGATGAAAAAAGTGAAAATTTCCCTTTCTTCTAAGAGACACAGACAGCTATGTATTCCAGATTCCGTATATTTTTATTAATTTTTGTTGGAGTATAGTTGATTCATAATGTTGTGTTAGTTTCTGCTGTACAGCAAAGTGAATCAGTTATACATATATCCACTATTTTTAAAATTTCCTTCCCATTTAGGTCACCAAGAGCTTTGAGTAGAGTTCTCAGTGCTATATAGTAGGTTTTCATTAGTTATCTATTTTGTACATCAGTTCAATTCAGTCACTTAGTCGTGTCCGACTCTTTGTGACCCCATGGACTGTAGCACACCAGGCTTCCCTGTCCATACCAGCTCCTGGAGCTTGCTCAAACTCATGTCCATTGAGCTTGTGATGCCATCCAACCAACTCAACCTCTGTCGTCCCCTTCTCCTCCTGCCTTCAGTCTTTCCCAGCATCAGAGTCTTTTCAAATGAGTCAGTTCTTCACATCAGGTGGCCAAAGTATTGGAGCTTCAGCATCAGTCCTTCCAATGAATATTCAGGATTTATTTCCTTTAGGATGGACTGGTTGGATCTCCTTGCAGTCCAAGGGACTCTCAAGAGACTTCTCCAACACCACAGTTCAAAAGCATCAGTTCTTTGGTACTCAGCTTTCTTTATGGCCCAACTCTCACATCTATACATGCACCATAGCTTTGACTAGTCAGACCTGAGAGGGTAGCAGGCAGGAAGGCCAGAGTTCCCCAAGCTGCAGGAGGAAATAAACTGCAAGTGGCAGACCTTTTCTTTTCCTTCTTTACAGAGATTTAGAAGAGACTTCTTTTAATTCTGTGTTGATGACACCTGGTTCTGCCTTGAGCTAACCAATGCGTTTTTCTTATGGAAATGTATCTCTTAAGCTTTGTTAATGAAACTATGTATTTGCTTTGGAATTTGTCTCTCTTCAGAATGGTTCAACCTAAAAATAACTTTCTTTCTTTTCTCAAACCTTGGGCTGATAATGGCTCAAAAAATCAGTATTCCTGTCTATTGTTTTATGGCGAGAGGGTTGGGGGGGGATGACACACCTTCTGCCATTCTATCTCAGAAATGCATATTGTGGGGGAGGGGCCTGGTAAAACTCCTTCAGCCTTGAGGTGTCTCTCTTATCTGGTTAATTGCTTTCTAACAGACATGAAACACCTTGCAAAAACTAGCAAAGGGCACTCTTTATGTCCCTTTCTGACTCTAAGTCAGAAGCTTTCTCTATCTCTATTATACTTTGATAAAACTTTTCTACGCAAAATCTCCAAGTAATCAAGCCTGCTTTGAACCCAGATCAAAATCCTCTCCTCCAGAGGTCATGAATCCTGGCGTAAGACAAGGCTCCCAGCAGCAACATTTTGCACCTTTGTCGGTAAGGTAATGACTCTGCTTTTTAATAGGCTATCTAGGTTTGTCATAGCTTTTCTTCCAAGGAGTAAGCTTCTTTTAATTTCATGGCTACAGTCACCATCTCTACAGTGATTTTCGAGCCCAAGTAAAGAAAGTCTGTCTCTGTTTCCATTGTTTCCCCATCTATTTGCCATGAAGTGATGGGAACAGATAACATGATCTTCATTTTTTGAATGTTGAGTTTTAAGCCAGCTTTTTCACTCTCTTCTTTCACTTTTATCAAGAGGCTTTGAAGTTCCTCTTTGCTTTCTGCCATAAGAGTGTTGTCATCTGTGTATCTGAGGTTATTGATGTTTCTCCCTGCAATCTTGATTCCAGCTTTTATTTCATCCAGCCTGGCATTTCACATGACGTACTCTGCATATAAGTTAAATAAGAAGCGTGACGATATACAGTATTGATGTATTCCTTTCCCAGTTTGGAACCAGTCTGTCATTCCATGTCCGGTTTTAACTGCTGCTTCTTGATCTGCATACAGGCTTCTCAGTAGACAGGTAAGGTGGTCTGGTATTCCCATCTCTTAAAGAATTTTCCACAGTTTTTTGTGATCTACACAGTCAAAGGCTTTAGTGTAGTCAGTGAAGCAGAAGTAGATGTTTTTCTGGAATTCTCTTGCTTTTTCTATGATCCAACGGATGTTGGCAATTTGATCTCTGGTTCCTCTCCCTTTTCTAAGTCCAGCTTGTATATCTGAAAGTTCTTGGTTCACATTCTGTTGAAACCTCGCTAGGAGAATTTTGAGCATTACTTTGCTAGTGTGATGAGTGCAATTGTGTGGTAGTTTGAACCTTCTTTGGCATTGCCTTTCTTTGGGATTGGAATGAAAACTGACCTTTTCCAGTCCTGTGGCCACTGCTGACTTTTCCAAATTTGTTGGCATATTGAGTGCAGCACTTTCACAGCATCATCTTTTAGGATTTGAGAGAGGTCACCTGGAATTCTATCACCTCCAGTAACTTTGTGATGCTTCCTAAGGTCCACTTGACTTCACACTCCAGGATGTCTGACTCTAGGAGAGCGATCACACCATCGTGGTTATCTGAGTCATGAAGATCTTTTTTGTATAGTTCTGTGTTTTCTTGCCATCTCTTCTTAATATCTTCTGTTTCTGTTAGGTTCATACTGTTTCTGGCCTTTATTGTGACCATCTTTGAATGGAATGTTCCCTTGGTATCTCTAATTTTCTTAAAGAGATCTCTAGTCTTTCCCATTCTATTGTTTTCCTCTGTTTTTTTTTCTGCACTGATCACTGAGGAAGGCTTTCTTATCTCTCCTTGCTATTCTTGGGAACTCTGCATTCACATTTTAGAAACAGTAGTGCAGATACATTAGTCCTAATCTCTCAATTCATCCCACCTCCCCTTCCCCCCATGGTAACTGTAAGTTTGTTCTCAACATCTTAGATTCCATTTAGAAAGATCTGTCTGGCAGATTTGTGTGGCAGCATTCAATTCAGTTCAGTTCAGTCTCTCAGTCGTGTCCGACTCTTTGCGACCCCATGAATCATAGCACGCTAGGCCTCCCTGTCCGTCACCAACTCCCAGAGTTGACTCAAACTCATGTCCACAGAGTCGGTGATGCCATCCAGCAATCTCATTCTCGGTCGCAGTGCTATAGAGTATAAACTATGTGGATGGTGAAAAAGAAGGAAACTCTAAGCCCACACAAGGTTATGAGAGCTGAACTAAGGCAGTAACAGTGTGAAGGGAGAAGAGCAGTAAAATACATGCTTGTTAAACAAGTGGAATTTATATGAACAGATTACTGGAAAGTTGTAGAACACGAAAATAAAGGAAAAGTATGAAAGAAATGGTAACTTTCTTTTTTGGATGAGTAACAGTTGGATCAGGAGAAGGCAATGGCACCCCACTCCATTATTCTTGCCTGGAAAATCCCATGGACAGAGGAGTCTAGTAGGCTGCAGTCCGTGGGGTCGCTGACATGACTGAAGCGACTTAGCAGCAGCAGCAGGAACAGTTGGATCATGGTCACTACAATATTGGATGAAGCTCAGGTTTAAGGGAAAATTTAACTTACCTTTGAACATGTTATATTTTCCTGTGCCTAGGTGGCAAATCCATAGAGAGATGAAAATCTACTAAATTAATAGATATCCATAGATGAATGGATTTGTGGTTCAGAAGAGTGATTTGGGCTAAAGGTAGAGATTATTAAATCATCAGCATATCAGGTGGTAGCTAAAACAATAGAAATTAAAGATGAGATTGCTCAAGGAGAACATGTAAAGGTCCATGGCTAGGCACTACACAATACCAGAATTTAGTGGCTGGCCAAATGAAAAAAAGCCAGAAATGGAAATAGGGTTAGAAATTAAAATGAGATTCCATGTAAGTGGCATTCTAAAAAAGGATAGTTTTAGAAGAAATTGGCCAACAATGTTAAATGCTGCAGAATTTTCAAGTACAATGAGGACTAAAAATAGGCTATTGAATTTGGCAGTTGTGTTGCAGGAAAGGGGACCCCTTCCAGGGCCCGAAACTGGGCTCTTGTCTAACACTCGGAGAAGAATTGTCCGAGGAGACACGTGCTGACAAAACAAGAGACTTTATTGGGAAAGGGCACCCGGGTGGAGAGCAGTAGGGTAAGGGAACCCCGGAGAACTGCTCTGCCGCGTGGCTCACCGTCTCGGGTTTTATGGTGATGGGATTAGTTTCCAGGTGGTCTTTGGCCAATCATTTTAATTCAGAGTCTTTCCTGGAGGTGCACACATCGCTCAGCCAAGATGGATGCTAGCGAGGGGGATTCTGGGAAGTGGACGGACACTGGGTGTCTCCTTTCCACCTTTCCCGAACTCTTCCGATTGGTGGTGGCTTATTCCGTATTCCTTATCAGGATCTGCTGTCATAAAACAACTCATGCAAATGGTTACTATGGTGCCTGGCCAGAGTGGGCAGTTTCAATCAATGTGCTTCCCCTAACAGTTGGGTCATAAATACACAACTTTTGGCTAGAGCAGTTTTAAGTGAGTTGTAGGAAAGAAAAGTCAGAAATTCTATTCATTCCTCTTTAGGAACTTGATTCTAAAGGGAAAGGAGGAAGTGATTGTAGCTAGATGGAAACGTAGCATCCAAAGGGAGTTTTTTGTTTGTTTGTTTTTAATAGAAGAGATCTGTACACGTGTATCTCCTTTAGGAAAGAATATATCAAAAGAGAGGGTAATCTTCATTTTTATTTTTTTTTCATTTTAGATGAATTTTTTAATTGATGTATAATTGATATATAACATTATATTAGTTTCACATGTATTAATATAATGACCCTATATTTATGTTTATTGTGAAATGATTAGCTCAATAAATCTAGTTGACATCTGTTATAATACATAGTTTTGTTTTAATGAACATGTGTCAGTAATTTTATTTAACTAATTAAAGAGGAAGCCAGCAAAGTGTTACAACTGATTCAAATGAGAATTAATAGTACCACATGTATAGTTCAGTAAGCAATGCTGAAATGAATTTACAAAGTTATGCCAAACAGGTAAATCCACAGTGCAATAATAAAATGCATTCCACATTACATAAATCATGCTTTTATATATTCAAGAATTATTTGCATTAAATCAGTTTTCCACCACTTCCAGAGTTGTAAAATAGCTCGCAGACAATAAACACAACAGAATCAGACCCATAGGGTGTGCTAGACAATTGAACACAGCCAATATTTTTTTGTTCCGTTAAAAAACATCTGTCAATTTATTTGGAAATTGTTGTGAATACATACATAGGACTTAAAAGGTTTTTTCCTTATGATAAAGATTTTATGATCTAGTTTCTTAGCAACTTTCCATCATACAAATACAGTATTATTAACTATAGTCATCATGCTATACATTACACCCTCATGACTTAGTTATTTTATAACTAGAAGTTTATACCTTTTGACCCCCTTCAGCCATTTCTCACACCCTCCCACCTCTGAAAACCACCAGTCTGTTCTCTGTATCCATGACCTTGATTTCTTCTTGTTGTTTAAATTTCACATAAAGTGGGGTTGTTTGGCATTTGTCTTTCTCTGACTTATTTCACTTAGCATAATACCCTTGAAGGCCATTCATGTTGTCACAAAGGGTAAGATTTCATTCTTTTTTATGTCTGAATAGTATTCCAGTGTGTGTGTCTGTGTGTATTTATAAATAACACAGTTTCTTTGTCCATTCATCCATCTTTGAACACTCAGATTTTTTTCATACCTTGCCTATTGAAAATAATGCTGCAGTAAACATGGGGGTACGCATATCTTTTTGAATTTGCTTTTGTTTTCTTCAGATAAACACCCAGAAGTGAATCAATGGGTCACCTTGTAGTTCTATGTTTAATTTTTTGAGGAACCACCATTCACATTTCCATAAGGGCTTCAACAGTTTACATTCCTACCAACAGTGCACAAGGGGTTCCCTTCAATCCACATCCTCACCAGCACTTGTAATTTCTTGTCTTTGGGATAGAGTCATGCTGACAGATTTAAGGTGATATCTCATCGTGTTTTGATTCATGATGTACCTGTTAATTAGTGACATAACTGTTTTCCATTTGCATGTCTTCTTTGGAAAATGTCTATTCAGATCCTCTATCCATTTCTTAGTTGAATTGTTTGTGTTTTTTTGCTATTTGAGTTGTATGAATTCTTTATATATTTTGCATATTATCCCTTATCAGTTATATGATTTGCAAATATATTCTACCATCCAGTGGATTGCCTTTTCATTTTGTTGATAATTTTCTTTGCAGATTATTAATTTGATATATTAATTTTGTTTTCTAAAAATTTTTATTTAAATTTTTTTTTTAATTTTTATTGGAGGCTAATTATTTTACAATATTATATTGGTTGGTTTTGCCATACATTGACATGAATCCGCCCTGGGTGTACATGAGTTCCCCCTCCTGAACGCCCCCCCCAACCTCCTTCCTCCCCTTATCCTCCCTCTGGGTCATCCCCGCATACCAACCCCGAGCATCCTGTAACATGCATCGACCCTGAACTGGCGATTCGTTTCACATATGATAATATACATGTTTCAATGCCATTCTCCCAAACCCTCCCACCCTCACCCTCTCCCACAGAGTCCCAAAGACTGTTTTATACATCTGTGTCTCTTTTGCTGTCTCGTACACAGGGTTATCATTTGCATCTTTTTAAATTCCATATATATGCATTAGTATATTGTATTGGTGTTTTTCTTTCTGGCTTACTTCACTCTGTATAATAGGCTCTAGTTTCATTCACCTCATTAGAACTGGTTCAAATGCATTCTTTTTAATGGCTGAGTAATACTCCATTGTGTATATGTACCAAAGCTTTCTTATCCATTCGTCTGCAGATGGACATCTAGGTTGCTTCCATGTCCTGGCTATTATAAACAAACAATGCTACAATGAACATTGGAGTACATGTGTCTCTTTCAATTCTGGTTTCCTCGGTGTGTATGCCCAGGAATGCGATTGCTGGATCATAGGGCAGTTCCATTTCCAGTTTTTTGAGGAATCTCCACACTGTTCTCCATAGTGGCTGTACTAGTTTGCATTCCCACCAACAGTGTAAGAGGGTTCCCTTTTCTCTACACCCTCTCCAGCATTTATTGCATGTAGAATTTTGGATAGCAGCCATTCTGACTGGTGTGAAATGGTATCTCATTGTGGTTTTGATTTGCATTTCTCTGATTATGAATAGGAAAAGGAGTAGTCAAGGCTGTATATTGTCACCTTGCTTATTTAACTTATATGCAGAGTACATCAGGAGGAACGCTGGGCTGGAAGAAGCACAAGCTGGAATCAAGATTTCTAGGAGAAATATCAATAACCTCAAATATGCAGATGACACTACCCTTATGGCAGAAAGTGAAGAGGAACTCAAAAGCCTCTTGATGAAAGTGAAAGAGGAGAGTGAAAAGGTTGGCTGGAAGCTCAACATTCAGAAAACTAAGATCATGGCATCTGGTCCCATCACTTCATGGGAAATAGATGGAGAAATAGTGGAAACAGTGTCAGACTTTATTTTTTTAGGCTCCAAAATCACTGCAGATGCTGATTGCAGCCATGAAATTAAAAGACGCTTGCTCCTTGGAAGAAAAGTTATGACCAACCTTGATAGTATATTAAAAAGCAGAGACATTACTTTGCCAACAAAGTTCCGTCTAGTCAAGGCTTTGGTTTTCCCGTGGTCATGTATGGATGTGAGAGTTGAAGAAAGCTGAGCACCGAAGAATTGATGCTTTTGAAGTGTGGTGTTGGAGAAGACTCTTGAGAGTCCCTTGGACTTCAGGGAGTTCCAAGCAGTCCATTCTAAAGGAGATCAGTCCTGGGTGTTCATTGGAAGGACTGATGCTAAAGCTGAAACTCCAATACTTTGGCCACCTCATGCGACGAGTTGACTTACTGGAAAAGACTCTGGTGCTAGGAAAGGTTGGGGGCAGGAGGAGAAGAGGACGACCGAGAATGAGATGGCTGGATGGCATCACCAACTCTGTGGACATGAGTTTGAGTGAACTCCAGGATTTGGTGATGGACAGGGAGGCCTGGCGTGCTGTGATTCATGGGGTCGCAGAGAGTCGGACATGACTGAGCGACTGAACTGAACTGATTATGAGGGATGTTGACCATTTTTTCATGTGTTTGTTAGCCATCTTTATGTCTTCTTTGGAGAAATGTCTGTTTAGTTCTTTGGCCCATTTTTTGATTGGGTCATTTATTTTTCTGGAATTCAGCTGCAGGAGTTGCTTGTATATTTTTGAGAATAATCCTTTATCAGTTGCTTCATTTGCTACTATTTTCTCCCATTCTGAAGGCTGTCTTTTCACCTTGCTTATAGTTTCCTTTACTGTACAGAAGCTTTTGATTTTAATTAGGTCCCATTTGTTTATTTTTGCTTTTATTTCCAATATTCTGGGAGGTGGGTCTTGGAGGATCCTGCTGTGATTTATGTCAGAGAGTGTTTTGCCTACGTTCTCCTCTAGGAGTTTTATAGTTTCTGGTCTTACATTTAGCTCTCTAATCCATTTTGAGTTTATTTTGGTGTATGGTGTTAGGAAGTGTTCTAGTTTCATTCTTTTACAAGTGGCTGACCAGTTTTCCCAGCACCACTTGTTAAAGAGACTGTCTTTTCTCCATTTTATATTCTTGCCTCCTTTGTCAAAGATAAGGTGTCCATAGGTGCGTGGATTTATCTCTGGGCTTTCTGTTTTGTTCCATTGATCTATATTTCTGTCTTTATGCCAGTACCATACTGTCTTGATGACTGTGGCTTTGAGGTAGAGCCTGAAGTCCGGCAGGTTAATTCCCCCAGTTCCGTATTCTTCCTCAAGATTGCTTTGGCTATTCAAGGTTTTTTGTATTTCCATACAAATTGTGAGATTATGTTTCAATACATAGGAGAAAACACTAGGAATATAAATATGTACATAGTATTATCTGGCTAATAGTGGTTTTAATTTTTACTTTGTATTTTTCTGTATCTTTTAATTTTCCACAATAAATATTTATTGAGTCTCTAAACATAATTGAGACTGTTTTAAGTTACCTGTAATTTCTGCTTGTTTCAGTTTTACCCAGCTCAGCCTCATATTGCATCTGAATCAATCCTTCCTAAGCTTGTTAAATTATGAGGTGCCAGAGTATAAATCTGTGCCTTCTGTTGAGCTGCCCACCTGTAGACTTTCTGATTTCCACTCGTGTTTCAGCTTAGACTGGAGCTCTGGTTTACATAAACCATGCCTTACTAACTTTGTGTCCATCTTTTATCTCTTTCTTTTGAGTGCTAGGCCCTTTCATCTCGTTCCTACCATGTCTGGAGGTTTATGTCAAACACAGAATCCCTGAAATGCCATGACTGTAGTCACTGCTGTAGATCATTTACTAGCCTATTTTTCATATCTAGTCCTTTGAATACCAATACCAGCTTAGATTAAAGGCATTATAACCCTGGGTACTGTGATTTGGATAGCTAGCCACCCTCCTTTGGGGGTGTTTAGCAATTGATATCCTGTCCCACTTGCTGTCTCCAGCTGAATGCAAGATTTTACCCCACCTCCCAGTCAGCCTCCAGGTGAGAGAATAAAATTTAAGCATTGTTTTTATGAATAATATCCACTGTCTTTGTTTCAAACACTTTAATTTTTGAATAATTTAATTTGAACAGCATAGAAAGAGAAAGCCAGCCTATGAAACAAGTAGATAATTTCATCCACAGTCCACTTTTATTGAGTTCGTAAAGTAAGTGCACTGTGTAAGAAACAGTATTATCATCATGATAATGATATGTGGAGAGCTATTTTATTTAATTTTTTTTTCTTTAGACATTTGAAAATTTAGATATAAGATACGTATTACATGCCATGGTCAGTTGCTCAGTCATGTCCAACTCTTTGTGACCCCATGAACTGTAGCCCACTAGGCTCCTCTATCTGTGGGATTCTCCAGGCAAAAACACTGGAGTGGGTTGCCATTCCCTTCTCCAGGGGATCTTCCTGACCCAGGGATTAAACCTGTTTCTCATGCATTGGCAGGGAGATTCTTTACACTGAGCCCCATGAGAAGCCAAATTATAGGAATGTTCTAAACATAATAATCTACACATGTAATTTCTGGTTTCCACAAAGTAAGATATACATCCACTGTTTATTGAAAAGGCCATATGTTTAAAATATATGAGATTATGTTATGAGATTCTCCTTACATTGCAGTGATTCAAATAAACTCTTTCCAATGTTCAGTTCAGTTCAGTCGCTCAGTCGTGTCCGACTCTCCGCGACCCCATGAATCAAAGCACGCCAGGCCTCCCTGTCCATCACCAACTCCCGGAGTACACTCAAACTCATGTTCACAGAGTCGGAGATGCCATCCAGCCATCTCATTCTCCGTCGTCCCCTTCTCCTCCCGCCCCCAACCTTTCCCAGCATCAGAGTCTTTTCCAGTGAGTCAACTCGTCTCATGAGGTGGCCAAAGTATTGGAGTTTCAGCTTTAGCATCAGTCCCTCCAATGAACATCCAGGATTGATCTCCTTTAGAATGGACTGGTTGGATCTCCTTGCAGTATAAGGGACTCTCAAGAGTCTTCTCCAACACCACAGTTCAAAAGCATCGATTCTTCGGCGATCAGCTTTCTTCACAGTCCAACTCTCACATCCATACATGACCACGGGAAAAACCATTGCCTTGACTAGACGGACCTTGGTTGGCAAAGTAATGTCTCTGCTTTTTAATATACTATCAAGGTTGGTCATAACTTTCCTTCCAAGGAGCAAGCGTCTTTTAATTTCATGGCTGCAATCAGCATCTGCAGTGAGTTTGGAGCCCAAAAAAACAAAGTCTGACACTGTTTCCATTGTTTTTCCATCTATTTCCCATGAAGTGATGGGACCAGATGCCATGATCTTTGTTTTCTGAATGTTGAGCTTCAAGCCAACCTTTTCACTCTCCTCTTTCACTTTCCAATACTACTTTCTACTAAAATGATATAACTTTTTTCTACTGTTAAATTACTGCTATCTACTATTAAGATGATATAACTTCTTTCTACTTTCTACTAAAATGGTATAACTTCTTTTCACCTGTGTATGTATAATAGAGATGTAAATAATGAGAGTAGTAAATGCATTCTGTTTGCACTCATTAGAGAAATGCTTTAATAGAATGATTGCTATTTCTAGATAAGAAGGAGCCTGGTACAAACATCATAAGTGCACAAGCAGAAACCAAGATGGAGACCCCCAAGAAAAGTTATCATTATATTTATACATTCTTAAAAATATTCAAATATATGTGAAAATTCTCTTAGCTAACCATATGTCTTTAAAATGTTGAACTGGCTTTATAAACATAATTTTGTATAGAATATGAAAGACTAATAGACAATTAAATGTTAAATTATCAGAACTCAAATGTTGCTTAAATGTCACTTTGTTCTTATCCCACATTTCTCAAATGAGGAAAATTGGAGAGGTAGCTTAACACTGGGTCACAGTTGTTAGTGGAAAAGTTACAAGGAAATTTTCTAATCTAGAAAAAATTTCTAAGATGACACACTTGACTAAAAAATATGATATTTAATGATATAGCATAATTTACATTCAGTCAGTCGCTCAGTCGTGTCCGACTCTTTGCGACCCCATGAATCACAGCACACCAGGCCTCCCTGTCCATCACCAACTCCCAGAGTTCACTCAAACTCATGTCTATCGAGTCGGTGATGCCATCCAGCAAGTAAATATTTTGGAAACTTTTTAGTTTTTTTTTCACATGCTTCCCTTGTGGCTCAGCTGGTAAAGAATCCACCCACAATGCAGGAGACCTAGGTTCAATCTCTGGCTTGGAAGATCCCCTAGAGAAGGGAAAGGCTACCCACTCCAGTATTCTTGGCCTGGAGAATTCCATGGACTTTATATTCCATGGGGTCACAAAGAGTCACACACAACTGAGCAACTTTCACTTTTTTGGACATACTAATAATCAGAACTATGGAGAAACTTGAAGTCTCTGGGCTGATGCCATAGAGTTGCTGGCCTGACCTACACAGAGAAATTAGTTACAAAAAAAACAAAAAACGTGGTAATCAGTAGACTTGAAGCTAAATCTCTATGACTGATGAACTAGCAGGCTATAAAAATGTAATAAATTCTTAATTCCAATACACTGATCAATCATACAGAAAAAAAAGGCAGTATAATCATTATATAAGAGAAAGATAAAAGGAAACAGACATAAAGTAGTATAAAGATGAGAAGTCAGAAAAAGTATAAGAACTGGGAAATTCAGGACTGAATCACTTCTAAATTATTGAGTTGACCCTGCTGGTCACTTTTTTCAGGCACATTCAATCTTTTAAACAAAGTTTTGATAATCTGCATCTTTTTTGTTTAAGCTGTATTTAGCTCATTCATTCAATGAACACCCAACTCTTACTTGTGTAGAGAACTCTATTTTAAAAGCTTACAATGACACAGTGGTGAGAAAGGCATGGTTGCCTCTCAACTTGCAACCTAGTAGAGGGGCTATCAATATGTATATGAGAAACTGAATACGAAATCTACAGGAGGCACAGCAAAGAGCTGTTACCAGCAAAGAAGGTTACAGAGGCTTGAAAACAGGACCTAGTCCGTGCAGAGCAAATCACCCGTAGGAAAATAGTAAAGGAGGCAACCAAAAAGGTAGATTCATTGAAAAAGATAGAAAGCCCTAAATGGTAGCCTAAAAAAAGTCCAGATTTATTTTTGCATTGATACAAATCTAGTAATTGAAAAATCAGGTTACTAGGGCCCAATGAAGTCAGGAAAACCCAATGTAAATATAAGGTAGCTAGTATTAGTGGTTTACTAATTTCCTCCAGACTAGAAATTGACTCATTTCTAGTCAGTTTCCAGAACATCAATTGACCCACCATTTCAGGTGGAGAATTATCTACACTTTCTGGGATATGCAAGAGTATATATGTTCTCTGGAAAGTGTGCCTGCTTCTTATATCTGCAATTAATTGTGTCTGAGATAACAGAGAAATTCATATCTTGTAAAATAGAGATCTTAGTTTCAGGATAATGTGTTTTAAACTTCCTGGGAAAATGTGAGGGTCTCACAGTGTCAGAATACTTCAAGAGTGCTACTGGGCATACAGGTCGGTGTCTGGAGCTCTTTCTTACCCTAAGAAACAGGTGAAACATGATTCTGCGTCCTGTTCACATATTCTGAGATTGATCCCTATTATTTTGTTTGTTTGCTTTAGTTTTAAGTCATGACTTAAACATCAGTTATTATCATAGTGATCTACCAGATAAAGAAGTGTACCAGTGGAAATCAAAAGTTATCAGCTACACTAAAGAAAAGTGAAAGTATCACATTTACCTTCACTGGATATATTTCCTCTGGGGTGGGAGGAGGGGGCATTAATTTGTAATTGGAGAGAACAAACTCTCCAGTATGAAAGAAAGTGCTATATATGGAACATTAATGAATGTAATAACATGGAAAAAAATAAAGTATAAGGTGAAGAAGAGAAATTGTAGTTGTGGAAAGAGACTGTTTGTAGGCTTTAACAGGCAGTAAAAACTTCTTGGGGGAGTGTTAGTGTTTTTTTTCCTCCTGTGAACATGTGTATATTTACTTAGGCCTTCAAACTTTTAAAGACATTTCTGTTAGCTTGAAATAGCAGGGAAGGATATAACTGAAGCTCATTTAATAATCTATTAAAACACAGTTCCTGATTTTTCCTTAATTCTCATGAGAACATTATTTTGAGTTAACCGTTTTTATTACCCATGGCAAGTTTGGAATCTTATCAGTAAGCAAATCAGGAAGTAAGTATAGTTAAGTTTTATAGTACTTTTTAGAAACCATATGAAAGTTGTTTTATGTATTACATTAAATTGAGTTTAGTGAGCTATGCTATTTACACAAAAAAAGTCAATTACCAGCCAAACTATTGAGAGCATAAAATATTTTTATATTGTAATACAAAGGCTTTCTTTTGTTGGTACAGACTTTCCATGAAGATAAAGCCTGTACCAAGTTGCTGGTCTTCTATCTTCTTATCTCTAATCATATTATCCTTTACTAGGATCTCAAGGCTGTTTTGATAGCTGGAAGCAGGAATTTACTCAGAGAGGCTAAAGTAAATAAGGAACAAACAAACCTGTGTTAGAGATTGTCCTGGTCTGGGAATGGGTTGGAAAAGAATTTCCAGACATGAGACAGAATGAGAGGGAAATAAAGTTTATTAGAATGGGAGATGCTATTAGAACAGCAGGCCAGCTCAAGGGAGAACCGACTTTGAACAGGGGTCCTTAGTCCACCTTTATACTCAGGGTACAAGGAGTGGGATAGGGGTCTTGCGAGTCATTTGATGATTGGATGAGGCATGTATACTGGATGGGGGAAGAGTAAGACCTTCTCCCTGTATGGGAAGGGTGGGGGGGAAGATGGGTTATACTGCTCTGGAGAACCTGAAATCTGTTAACAGTTACAACACTGTGGAGGGAAGGATGATAAGAATCTGATTTTTCCATTCCTGTGTTCCAAGACCCTCCTTGGTTTTATCTGCTCTTTAGTCCTTGGGTCACCACAGAGATGTTCTTGTCCTTGGCACTACTGGACAAAAGTGCTGTGTGTGTGTGTTACAGCTACCATAAAAAAGTCATAATAACATGCTATACTGATAAAACTATTTTAGATCACCAAACCTTTTCAAATATCATGTTATAAAAGCCCTGAGTATAAGTAAATTAGTTTAAAAAAAATTACTTGTTTATGTACAGGAAAGAGGAAGCCTAAATTGATGAAGTGATTTGCCCATTTCTTTTCTAAGCCCCAGTGATAGAGTTAAATTTTGTGTGTGTGGTTGTGGGGAGGGATGAGAAGGTGCTGTTTTCATTTAGACAGAATCTTCTGGGAAAGACTCCTAGGTAACATTTGAACTGAGACCTAAATGAATGAGAAAATATTGCTTTTGTTTTTCTTTGATTGCCATGACTAGGGCTTCCAAAACTATGTTGAATAATAGTGGTGAGTGTGGGTACCTTTTTCTTGTTTCTGATCTCAGAGGAAATCTTTCAGTTTTTCTCCTTTGAGAATGATGTGTGTTGTGAGTTTGTCTTATGTGGCCTTTATTATGTTGAAGTAAGTTCTGAAGTAAGTAAGATCCCCTGGAGGAGGCCAGGGCAACCCACTCCAGTATTCTTGTATGGAGAATCCCCACAAACAAAGGAGCCTGGTGGGCTATAGTCCATAGGGTTGCAAAGAGTCTGGAAGCAATGGAAGTGAATTAGCACACCACAGGTTCTCTCTGTGTGCACTTTCTGGAGAGTCTTTATCGTAAAAGAGTATTGAATTTTGTCAGAAGCTTTTTCTGCATCTATTAGATTATTATATGGTTTTTATCCCTCAATTTGTTAATATGGTGTATCACATTGATTGATTTGTACATAATGAAGAATTCTTGCCTCCCTGGGATCAGTTCAGTTCAGTCGCTCAGTTGTGTCCGACTCTTTGCGACCCCATGAATCACAGCATGCCAGGCCTCCCTGTCCATCACCAACTCCCGGAGTTCACTCAAACTCATGTCCATCAAGTCGGTGATGCCATCCAGCCATCTCATTCTCTGTCGTCCCCTTCTCCTCCCACCCCCAATCCTTCCCAGCACCAGAGTCTTTTCCAGTGACTCAACTCTTCGCATGAGGTGGCCAAAGTATTGGAGTTTCAGCTTTAGCATCAGTCCTTCCAATGAACACCCAGGACTGATCTCCTTTAGAATGGACTGGTTGGATCTCCTTGCAGTCCAAGGGACTCTCAAGAGTATTCTCCAACACCACACTTCAAAAGCATCAATTCTTCAGCGATCAGCTTTCTTCACAGTCCAACTCTCACATCCATACATGACCACTGGAAAAACCACAGCCTTGACTAGACGGACCTTTGTTGGCAAAGTACTGCCTCTGCTCTTTAATATACTATCTGCGTTGGTCATAACTTCCTTCCAAAGAGTAAGCGTCCTTTAATTTCATGGCTGCAGTCAGCATTCGCAGTGATTTTGGAGCCCAAAAAATTAGTCTGACACTGTTTCCACTGTTTCCCTATCTATTTCCCATGAAGTGATGGGACCAGATGCCATGATCTTAGTTTTCTGAATGTTGAGCTTCAAGCCAACCTTTTCACCCTCCTCTTTCACTTTCATCGAGAGGCTTTTTATTTCCTCTTCACTTTCTGCCATAAGGGTAGTGTCATCTGCATATCTGAGGTTATTGATATTTCTCCCGGCAATCTTGATTCCAGCTTGTGCTTCTTCCAGCCCAGACTTAATCATGGTGTATGATCTTTTTAATGTGTTGTTGGATTCTATTTGTTAATATTTTGTTAAGGACTTTTACATCTGTGTTCATCAGTGGTATTGGCCTGTAATTTTCTTTTTTGTGTGGTACCTTTGTCTGGTTTTGGTGGCTTTGTAGAATGAATTTGGGAGTATTCCTCCCTCTGCAATTTTTTGAAAGAGTTTGAGATAGATAGGTGTTATGTCATCTGTAAATGTTGGATAGAACTGGCCTGGGACTTTTGTTTGTCAGATTTTTAATCATAATTTCAAAGAATTAGCCATTCATGGTGACCAAGAACTTGAGGCAGAGAAAAGTTATGTGGAATAATTAAAAAGAGAAAAGACTACTCTAGCTGATAATTGGTGTTTATTTAAGCAAACCATAGTAAATCTAGAATTACAGTATTATACAGGCATTAAATTTACTGTTTATTCAGATTTAATCTTATGAGAAAATTCTTAATCTATCATAATAAATGAAAATGTAAAGAATCAAGAATTTCAACTACTGTATAACTATATCTAGTACTTAAAATTAAAAGAAAAATAGAAAAGAAAGCATATAAAATATTAACAGTGTTTTTATTTGGGAAGTGGCGTCATAGGTGATTTATTAGTCATCTATCATTATTTTCCGGAGAAGGCAATGGCAACCCACTCCAGCACTCTTGCCTGGAAAATCCCATGGGTGGAGGAGCCTGGTATGGGTCACGAAGAGTCGGACACGACTGAGTGACTTCACTTTCACTTCACTTTCACATCATTATTTTCCACACTTTCTGTAATTTGTTTCTCAAATTCATTTCAAAGAAAGTATTCAAACATCTTTTGCCAAGAAGCAGCTTTATTCTGAATATTGAAATACAGTTAAATATGGTGTGCATTACATGTTTTTTTTCTGAAAAGTAAATAAATAGATTGGATCTCCTTGCAGTCCAAGGGACTCTCAAGCACATCCTTTTAAAAAACTTTAAACATTAAACATAATCATTTTATAACAAACATATTTAAAAAATAAGATTATTGTTATGTATGCATGCCTGTGCACCTACATACTTCAGAAATACCTGCAGGTGTTAAGTAGAAAGAGTTCCAAAGATTGTAGACCTTTCTTCTAAATACCCTCCAACACTTTTGGGGGTTTTTTGTTTGTTTTTAACCAGTGACATTTTTTAATTCTCTGTTTCAGAAGACGTAGAAATAGTTTGGGATACAAACTGACGTATACTAACTGAATTTGAATCTATTTACACCTTAATGTAATTTAAAATTTTTCTGTAGAAAAAAATTATTTTTTCCTGTTTTCAAATGATTAATATAAATACTGTATTGATGCATTTTTCTGTGTTTTTCTTTTTAAATAATTTTTTCTTAAAATAATTAAAACATTTTAAAACTTTTAAAATGCCAAAGACCTTTTAAATAGCAATTCTAATCTAGGTGTTTTTTTTTTCCTACTACCCACAGAAGTAATCAACATTAGAAGATTATTATATATATAATATAGCCTTTTAAGAAAAATAAATTACATATTCATATACATAATAAATACATATACAGAGAAAGAGAAAAGGGCTTCCCTGGTGGCTCAGTTGGTGAAGAAACCATCTGCAATGCAGGAGACCTGGGTTTGATTCCTGGGTTGTGAAGACCCCCTGGAGAATGGAAAGGCTACTCACTCCAGTATTCGGTCCTGGAGAATTGCATGGACTTTACAGTCCATGGAGGTCACAAAGAGTCAGACATGAGTGAGCGACTTTCACTTTCATAGAGAGAGAAATGTATATGTACATAGAAAATATATAGCATTGTTCTGTGTATTTTTTTATAAATTATGCCACCATGGTTCATTCCTATTGAATCATATTCAGCTGCATTAATATGACAGATTTTTGTTTGTATTTTTGTTTTGATGTGAATTTTACACACAACAAAATACACAGATCTTATATGTTCATTCCTTACTCCCCTTCCCAGCTGATTTCAGCCCCATTCCCAGAGGGAACCACTCTTATGATTCTTTTTAACTATAGACTAAACCCACTTGTTCTAGAATTTTACAGAAATAGAATTATATGTTATGTACTTTTTTCCTTAAGATTTCTTTTCATTAAGCATTGTTTTTGAGATTCTTCCATGTTGTTTGATATATGTTTATATATATGTGTATATATATATATATTTTTTTTTTAATTCAAGTATAGTTGATTTACAGTGTTTCAAGTGTATCATTTTATCCTGGTGGCTCAGACAGGAGAGAATCTGCCTGCCATGCTGGAGACCCAGGTTCGATTCCTAGGTTGGGAATATCCCCTGGAGAAGGGAATGGCAACCCATTCCAGTATTCTTGCCTGGAAAATTCCATGGACAGAGGAGCCTGGAGGGCTACAGTCCATGGGGTTGCAAAGAGTCAGACATGACTAAGTGACTGACACTTTCACGTCCAGTAAGCGATATGATGTTTGTCTTTCTCTGTCTGACTTAATTTAGTATGATAATTTCTAGGTCCATCCATGTTGCTGCAAATTACATGTTTCTTTCTTTCTTATGTCTGAGTAATATTTCTGTGTGTGTGTGTGTACACCATACCTGCTTTAGATAATGTTGCTGTGAACATTGGGGTACATGTAATTCTTTGAATTAGAGCTTTTCTCTTTTCCTGAAAAGTGCCCAGGAGTGGTATTGCTGGATCATATGGTAATTTTATTCTTAGTGATGTAAGGAACCTTCTTACTGTACTCCATAGCATCTGCACCAATTTACATTCCCACGAACAGTGTAGGAGGATTCCAATTTCTCTAAACTCTCTACAGCATTTATTATTGTAGACTTTTTGGTGATGGCCATTCTAACCAGCGTAAGGTGGTACCTCACTGTAGTTTTTAATTGCAATTCTCTAATAATTAGTGATATTGAACAAGACCCAAAAGAATAAAATCAGAAATGAAAAAGGTGAAGTTATAACACCAAAAAAATATAAAGGATCATAAGAAACTACTGTGAGCAACTATACCAATAAAATGTGCAACCTAGAACAAATGGGCAAATTCTTAGAAAGGTACAATCTCCCAAGACTGAACCAGGAGGAAATAGAAAATATGGCAGACCAGTTACCAGTACTGAAACTGAATCAGTAATGTAAAAACTCCCAACAAACAAAAGTTTAGGGCCAGATGTCTCCACAAGTGAATTCTACCCAACATTTAGAAAAGAGTTAACACCTATCCTTCTGAAACTGTTCCAAAAAATTGCAGAGGAAGAAACACTTTCAAATCCATCATGTGAGGCCACCATCACTCTGATACCAAAACAAGACAAATATATTACCAAAAAAAAAAAAATTACAGGTCATTATCACTAATGAACATAGGCACAAAAATCCTTAACAAAATACTACCCAACCAATCCAACAAGACTTTTAAAGGATCGTGTACCATGATAAAGTTGGGTTTATCCCAGGGATGTGAGGACTTTTCAGTATCCACAAATCATTAAGTGTGATATACCACATTAACAAATTGAAGAATAGAAACCATATGATCATCTCAATAGATACAGAAAAAGCTTTTGATCAAAGTCAGCATCCATTTTTAAAAATTTTCAGAAAGTAGGCAGAGAGGGAACATACCTCTACATAATAAAGTCTGTATATGAGTAGTTTGTATTCTTTATTGCTGAGTAGTATTTCATTTTATGAATGTACTAAAGTATATTTATTTGTGGCTCAGAAATCCTCTTAGCCTCTCACTTATCTCTAGGCTTTTGGTCACTTTTCTGGCCTAGCTATCATCTCAGAGGACAATTCAGCTGGGCACTTGCCAACAACTACACCAACAAGCAGATTAGTAGTCATTCCATCTTGGGGCTTCTATACTACCACTGAATCATGAGATGCAGTGAGACTCACCTGGTTTTCATTTGTGTGTAACTTGGGTGTGGGGAGGTTAGGGCAAACATTAGACGAGTAGGAGATGAGCACCAGAAAATAAATTCTTTTGTCTTTATCCCTAAACAGACTATACTACATACAGTTGGGACGTAGACCCTTTCTGAAGACTGTTCAGTTCAGTTCAGTCACTCAGTCGTGTCCGACTCTTTGCGACCCCATGAATCACAGCACGCCAAGCTTCCCTGTCCATCACCAACTCCCGGAGTTCACTCAAACTCATGTCCATCGAGTCAGTGATGCCATCCAACCATCTCATTCTCTGTTGTCCCTGTCTCCTCCCGCCCCCAATCCCTCCCAGCATCAGAGTCTTTTCCAGTGAGTCAACACTTCGCATGAGGTGGCCAAAGTATTGGAGTTTCAGCTTCAGCATCAGTCTTTCAATGAACACCCAGGCCCAATCTCCTTTAGGATGGACTGGTTGGATCTTCATGCAGTCCAAGGGACTCTCAAGAGTCTTCTCCAACACCACACTTCAAAGCATCAATTCTTCGGTGCTCAGCTTTCTTCACAGTCCAACTCTCACATCCATACATGACCACAGGAAAAACCATAGCCTTGAC
Source organism: Moschus berezovskii (assembly GCF_049115385.1). Lineage (NCBI taxonomy): Eukaryota > Metazoa > Chordata > Mammalia > Artiodactyla > Moschidae > Moschus > Moschus berezovskii. The sequence continues at coordinate 62,519,790 of NC_142477.1, forward strand.
TAGACGGACCTTTGTTGGCAAAGTAATGTCTCTGCTTTTTAATATGCTATCTAGGTTGGTCATAACTTTCCTTCCAAGGAGTAAGCGTCTTTTAATTTCCTGGCTGCAATCAGCATCTGCAGTGATTTTGGAGCCCAAAAAAATAAAGTCTGACACTGTTTCCACTGTTTTCCCACCTATTTCCCATGAAGTGATGGGACCAGATGCCATGATCTTCGTTTTCTGAATGTTGAGCTTCAAGCAAACCTTTTCACTCTCCTCTTTCACTTTCATCAAGAGGCTGTTGATTTCCTCTTCACTTTCTGCCATAAGGGTGGTGTCATCTGCATATCTGAGGTTATTGGTATTTCTCCCAGCAATCTTGATTCCAGCTTGTGCTTCTTCCATCCCAGCATTTCTCATGATGTACTCTGCATGTAAGTTAAATAAGCAGGGTGACAATATACAGCATTACTTGATACCACTTAAATGTCTACTGAGAAATTTACCTCCTCATGTTTGTTCTCCCTTTTCCTGCATCTGACTTTTTTTTCTTACCTCTGTTGCTGCTGCTGCTGCTAAGTCACTTCAGTCATGTCCGACTCTGTGTGACCCCATAGATGGAAGCCCACCAGGCTCCCCTGTCCCTGGGATTCTCTAGGCAAGAACACTGGAGTGGATTGCCATTTCCTTCTCCAATGTGTGATTTCCTTCTCCAATGTGTGAAAGTGAAAAGTGAAAGTGAAGTCACTCAGTCGTGTCTAACCCTTAGCGACCCCATGGACTGCAGCCTACCAGGCTCCTCCTTCCATGGGGTTTTCCAGGCAAGAGTACTGGAGTGGCTTGCCATTGCCTTCTCCATCTTACCTCTGCACTCCCTAATAAAATAGTGGTATATAAACTTTGCCTCGGACTCTGCATCCTGGAGAGCTCCAGCTGATGCAACCAAATTTAGACATTTACATTATTTTTATTTGACTTTCTTGTGTCTACCTGAAGTGTTTCTCTAGAGTCCTACCCATATGAAAAGTATATTTCTCTCCTTTACCAATATTAATATTCTCTACGTTTACTCATATTATTTGAGTATCTTCTATGTGCCATGCACTCTCTGAACTAATGATGTAATGGTTAAACATAACATTTCTGATTCCTGTTTGATGGGTAAAAGTTATATAGAAATGGTAGGTGTGAGGTATTGGGCTTTTGTCTGTTTGCATTTGTTTATTTTTTATTTTTATTTTTTTTATATTACAATATTGTATTGGTTTTGCCATACATTGACATGAATCCACCCCAGGTGTACACATGTTCCCCATTTTGAACCCCCCTCCCACCTCCCTCCCCATATCATCCCTCTGGGTCATCCCAGTGCACCAGCCCCGAGCATCCTGTATCATGCATCAAACCTAGACTGGCGATTCATTTCACATATGATAATACACATGTTTCAGTGCCATTCTCCCAAAACATCCCACCCTCGGCCTCTCTCACAGAGTCCAAAAGGCTGTTCTATTTAGCCACTTCCAGTTACTTCTGTTACCTCACTCCTGTTGCTTTATTCTGCCAATAGCAGAAATATGAATATTTTCAGAAAATTGAATATTGATATATTTATAATATACTTAGATTCCAATACCTTTTTTCCTAATGTGACTACAGGCTCTATCAGACTACAGTGATAGTAACTTGAAATGGACAGTACACATAGAGAATATCTGTAGAACACCTAATTTCACACAAAGTAAAATTTCTCAAGTAAGGCTTGAGAAAGACTACTGACATAACAGGATTAAGAGCGTGATATTTATCCCATGTCGTTTCCTTTCTGTTTTTGTTCATTAATTTAAAAAATGGGGGTTGAAAAAAAGGCTCAGTTCAAAATGGTGTCATTGAATATGGCTGACATGGATGTATTCTTATCAGTTCAGTTGCTCAGTCATGTCTGACTCTTTGTGACCCTGTGGACTATAGCATACCAGGCCTCCCTGTCCATCACCAACTCCCTGAGTTTACTCAAACTCAAGTCCATTGAGTCAGTGATGCCATCCAACCATGTCATCCTCTTGTGTCCCCTTCTCCTCCAGCATTCAATCTTTCCCAGCATCAGGGTCTTTTCAGCTGAGTCAGCTCTTCGCATCAGGTGGCCAAAGTATTGGAGTTTCAGCTTCAGCATCAGTCCTTTCAATGAATATTCAGGATTGATTTCCTTTAGGATGGACTGGTTGGATCTCCTTGCTGTCCAAGGGACTCTCAAGAGTCTTCTCCAGCACCACAGTTCAAAAGCATCAATTCTTCTGTGCTCAGCTTTCTTTATAGTCCAACTCTAACATCCATATATGACTACTGGAAAAACCATAGCTTTGACCAGAGGGACCTTTGTTGGCAAAGTACTGTCTCTGCTATTTAATATGCTGCTTAGGTTGGTCATAACTTTCCTTCCAAGGAGCAAGCGTCTTTTAATTACATGGCTATAGTCACCATCTGCAGTGATTTTGGAGAAGGAAATGGCAACCCACTCCAGTGGGTTGCCTGGAGAATCCCAGGGACGGGGGAGCCTGGTGGGCTGCCTGTCTATGGGGTGGCACAGAGTCAGATACGACTGACACGACTTCACTTTCACTTTCTTGCACTGGAGAAGGAAATGGCAACCCACTTCAGTGTTCTTGCCTGGAGAATCCCAGGGATGGGGGAGCCTGGTGGGCTGCCCGTCTATGGGGTCGCACAGAGTCAGACACGACTGACGTGACGCAGCAGCAGCGATTTTGGAGCCCAAAAAGTCTCTCATTGTTTCCCCATCTGTTTCCCATGAAGTGATCAGACCAGATGCCATGATCTTAGTTTTCTGAATGTTGAGCTTTATCCCAACTTTTACAGTCTCCCCTTTCACTTTCATCAAGAGGCTTTTTAGTTCCTCTTCACTGTCTGCCATAATGGTGGTGTCATCTGCGTATCTGAGGTTATAATATTTCTCCCAGCAATCTTGAGTCTAGCTTGTGCTTCATCCACTCTAGGATTTCTCATTATGTACTCTGCATATAAGTTAAATAAGCAGGGTGTCAATATACAGCCTGGACGTATTTCTTTACTGATATGGAAGCAGTCTGTTGTTCCATGTCCAGTTCTAACTGTTGTTTCCTGCCTGAATGCAGGTTCTTCAGGAGGCAGGTCAGGTAGTTTATCTGGGTCATGAAGATCTTTTTTGTATAGTTCTTCTGTGTATTCTTGCCACCTCTTCCTAATATCTTCAGCTTCTGTTAGATCCATACTATTTCTTTCGTTTATTGAGCCCATCTATGCATGAAATGTTCCCTTGGTATCTCTAACTTTCTTGAAGAGATGTCTAGTCTTTCCCATTCTATTTTTTTCCTCTATTTCTTTGCATTGATCACTGAAAAAGTCTTTCTTATCTCTCCTTGCTGTTCTTTGGAACTCTGCATTTAAAGGGGTATATATCTTTCCTTTTCTCCTTTGCCTTTAGCTTCTCTTCTTTTCTCAGATATTTGTAAGGCCTCCTGAGACAGCCATTTTGCCTTTTTGCATTTCTTTTTCTTGGAAATGGTCTTGATCACTGTCTCCTGTACAATGTCACGAACCTCCATCCATAGTACTACCTCCATCCATAGTACTTCAGGCATTCTGTATATGAGATCTAATCCCTTGAATCTGTTTGTCTCTTCCACTGTATTCTTTTAGATGCTTGATTCAATATTAGTAGCTTTAGATACTTGAGTATAACAAATTTTGTTCACTTGGGACTAAAATTCTATCTGTCCAATTTTAGGATTAAAATTTTTTCTGCCAAAGATGGAGAAGCTCTATACAGTTAGCAAAAACAAGACCAGGAGTTGAAAGTGGCTAGGATCATGAACTCCTTATTGCCAAATTCAGACTTAAAGTAAAGAAAGTAGGTAAAATAACTAGACCATTCAGGTAAGACCTAAATCAAATCCCTTATGATTATACAGTGGAAGTGAGAAATAGATTTAAGGGACTAGATCTGATCGACAGAGTGCCTGATGAGCTATGGATGGAGGTTTGTGACTGTACAGGAGACAGGGATCAAGACCATCCCCAAGAAAAAGAAATGCAAAAAAGCAAAAGGGCTGCCTGTGGAGGCCTTAAAAATAGTAGTGAAAAGAAGAGAAGCAAAAAATTAAAGGAGAAAAAGAAAGATATAACCATTTGAATGCAGAGTTCCAAAGAATAGCAAAGAGGGATAAGAAAGCCTTCATCGGTGATCAGTGCAAAGAAATAGAGGAAAACAATGGAATGGGAAAGACTAGAGATCTTCAAGAAAATCTGAGATACTAAGAGAATATTTAATGCAAAGATGGGCTTAATAAAGGACAGAAACTGTATGGATCTAACAGAAGCAGAAGATATTAAGAAGAGGTGGCAAGAATACACAGAAGAACTATTCAAAAAAGATCTTCATGACCCAGAGAATCCCAGTGGTGTGATCATTCACCTAAAGCCAAACATCCTGGAATGTGAAGTCAAGTGGGCCTTAGGAAGCATCACTAAGAACAAAGCTAGTGGAGGTGATGGAATTCCAGTTGAGCTATTTCAAATCCTAGAAGATGATGCTGTGAAAGTGGCACACTCAATATGCCAACAAATTTGGAAAAATCAGCAGTGGCCACAGGACTGGAAAAGGTCAGTTTTCATTCCAGTCCCAAAGAAAGGCAGTGCCAAAGAATGTGCAAACTACCCCACAATTGCATTCATCTCACACACTAGTAAATTAATGCTCAAAATTATCCAATCCAGACTTCAACAATACATGAAAAGTGAACTTCGAGATGTTCAAACTTAATTTAGAAAAGGCAGAGAAACCAGAGATCAAATTGCCATCATCCGTTGGATCATTGATAAAACAGGAGATTTCCAGAAAAACATGTATTTCTGCTTTATTGACTATGCCAAAGCCTTTGACTGTGTGGATCCCAATAAACTGTGGAAAATTCTGAAAGAGATGGGAATACCAGACCATCTGACTTCCTCTTGAAAAATCTGTGTGCAGGTTAGGAAGCAACATTTAGAACTGGACATGGAACAACAGACTGGTTCCAAATAGGAAAAGGAAGTACGTCAAGGCTGTATACTGTCACCCTGCTTATTTAACTTATATGCTGCATACATCATGAGAAATGCTAGAGTGGATGAAGCACAGCTGGAGTTAAGATTCCCGGGAGAAATAGCAATAACCTGAGTAATGCAGATGACACCACCCTTATGGCACAAAGTTAAGAAGAACTAAAGAGCCTCTTGATGAAAGTGAAAGAGGATACTGAAAATGTTGGCTTAAAGCTCAACAGTCAAAAAACTAAGATCATGGCATTCGGTACCATCACTTCATGGAAAAAAATGGCAAAAGAGTGGCAGACTTTATTTTGGAGGGCGCCAAAATCACTGCAGATGGTGACTGCAGCCATGAAATTAAAAGACGCTTGTTCCTGGGAAGGAAACTTATGACAAACCTAGACAGCATGTTAAGAAGCAGAGACATTACTTAGCCAACAAAGGTCCATCTAGTCAAGGCTATTGGTTTTCCAATAGTCATGTAAGGATGTGAGAGTTGGACTATAAAGAAAGCTGAGTGCCGTAGAATTGATGCTTTTGAACTGTGGTGTTGGAAAAGACTCTTGAGAGTCCCTTTGACTGCAAGGCAATCCAACCAGTCCATCCTAAAGGAAATCAATCCTGAATATTCATTGGAAGGACTGATGCTGAAGCTGAAACTCCAATATTTTGGCCATCTGATAAGAAGAACTGACTCATATGATAAGAGGCTGATGCTGGTAAGGATTGAGGGCAGAAAGAGAAGGGGACGAGAGAGGATGAGATGGTTGGATGTCATCACCAACTCAATGGACCTGAGGTTGAATAAACTCCGGGAATTGGTGATGGACAGGGAGGTCTGGCTTGCTGTAGTCCCTGGGGTCGCAAAGAGTCAGACACGACTGACAGACTGAACTGAACTGAACTGAAAATTCTGTCTGTGTGGTAAAAGAAATTTTTAATTGCTCTTCAAGCTTTTTAAGATGTCTGTGAATCCCCTGATATTTATGAAAAATAGCATATATAGAATGCAAATCAACTTGGGGGATAGGGGAATTGGGGAGAGCCAGAGCTTTCAGAACACCTGGAGGCAGGATAAGAAATACAAGAAAAAGAAAATAATTAATCAGTTCAGTTCAGTTCGTTCAGTCACTCATTCATGTCTGACTCTTTGAGACCCCATGAATCACAGCATGCCACTCCTCCCTGTCCATCACAACTCCCGGAGTTCACTCAAACTCATGTCCATTGAGTTGGTGATGCCATCCAGCCATCTCATTCTCTGTCGTCCCCGTCTCCTCCTGCCCCCAATCCCTCCCAGCATCAGAGTCTTTTCCAGTGAGTCAACTCATTGCATGAGGTGGCCAAAGTATTGGAGTTTCAGCTTTAGCATCAGTCCTTCCAATGAACACCCAGGATTGATCTCCATTAGAATGGACTGGTTGGATCTCCTTGCAGTCCAAGGGATGCTCAAGAGTCTTCTCCAGCACCACAGTTCAAAAGCATCAATTCTATGGTGCTCAGCTTTGTTCACAGTCCAACTCTCACATCCATACATGACCACGAGAAAAACCATAGCCTTGACTAGATGGACCTTTGTTGGCAAAGTAATGTCTCTGCGTTTTAATATGCTATCTAGTTTGGTCATAACTTTCCTTCCAAGAAGTAAGCGTCTTTTAATTTCATGGCTGCAGTCAGCATCTGCAGTGATTTTGGAGCCCCCCAAAATAAAGTCTGACACTGTTTCCACTGTTTCCCCATCTATTTCCCATGAAGTGATGGGACCAGATGCCATGATCTTTGTTTTCTGAATGTTGAGCTTCAAGCCAACCTTTTCACTCTCGTCTTTCACTTTCATCAAGAGGCTTTTGAGTTCCTCTTCACTTTCTGCCATAAGGGTGGTGTCATCTGCATATCTGAGGTTATTGATATTTCTCCCGGCAATCTTGATTCCAGCTTGTGCTTCTTCCAGCCCAGCATTCTTCATGATGTACTCCGCATATAGTTAAATAAGCAGGATGACAATATCCAGCTTTGACGTACTCCTTTTCCTATTTGGAACCAGTCTGTCGTTCAGTGTCCAGTTCTAACTGTTGCTTCCTGACCTGCATACAGGTTTCTCAAGAGGCAGGTCAGGTGGTCTGGTATTCCCATCTCTTTCAGAATTTTCCACAGTTTATTGGGATCCACACAGTCAAATCCTTTGGCATAGTCAATGAAGCAGAAATAGATGTTTTTCTGGAACTCTCTTGCTTTCTCCATGATCCAGCGGATGTTGGCAATTTGATCTCTGGTGCCTCTGCCTTTTCTAAAACCTGCTTGAACATCTGGACGTTCATAGTTCATATGTTGCTGAAGCCTGGTTTGGAGTATTTTGAACATGACTTTACTAACGTGTGAGATGAGTGCAATTGTGCGGTAGTTTGAGCATTCCTTGGCATTGCCTTTCTTTGGGATTGGAATGAAGACTGACCTTTTCCAGTCCTGTGGCTACTGCTGAGTTTTCCAAATTTCCTGGCATATTGAGTGCAACACTTTCACAAGCATCATCTTTCAGGATTTGAAATAGCTCAACTGGAATTCTATTACCTCCACTAGCTTTGTTCTTAGTGATGCTTCCTAAGGCCCACTTGACTTCACATTCCAAGATGTCTGGTTCCAGGTGAGTGATCACGCCATCGTGATTATCTTGGTCGTGAAGCTCTTTTTTGTACAGTTCTTCTGTGTATTCTTGCCACCTCTTCTTAATATCTTCTGCTTCTGTTAGGTCCATTACCATTTCTGTCCTTTATTGAGCCTGTCTTTGCATGAAATGTTCCCTTGATATCTCTTAATTTTCTTGAAGAGATCTCTTGTTTTTCCTATTCTGTTGTTTTCCTCTATTTCTTTGCATTGATCGCTGAGGAAGGCTTTCTTATCTCTCCTTGCTAATCTTTGGAACTCTGCATTCAGATGCTTATATCTTTCCTTTTCTCCTTTGCTTTTCGCTTCTCTTCTTTTCACAACTATTTGTAAGGCCTCCTCAGACAGCCATTTTTCTCTTTTCCATTTCTTTTCCATGGGGATGGTCTTGGTCCCTGTCTCCTGTACAATGTCACGAACCTCCATCCAGAGTTTATCAGGCACTCTATCAGATCTAGTCCCTTAAATCTATTTCTCACTTCCACTGTATAATCATAAGGGATTTGATTTAGGTCATATCTGAATGGTCTAGTGGTTTTCCCTACTTTCTTCAATTTCAGTCTGAATTTGGCAATAAGGAGTTCATGATCCTAGCCACTTTCAACTCCTGGTCTTGTTTTTGCTAACTGTATAGAGCTTCTCCATCTTTGGCTGCAAAGAATATAATCAGTCTCATTTTGGTGTTGACCATCTGGTGATGTCCATGTGTAGAGTCTTCTCTTGTGTTGTTGGAGAGGGCGTTTGCTATGACCAGTGCGTTCTCTTGGCAAAACTCTATTAGCCTTTGCCCTGCTTCATTCCGTGCTCCAAGGCCAAATTTGCCTGTTACTCCAGGTGTTTCTTGACTTCCTTCATTTGCATTCCAGTCCCCTATAATGAAAAGGACATCTTTTTTGAGTGTTAGTTCTAAAAGGTCTTGTAGGTCTTCATAGAACCATTCCACTTCGGCTGCTTCAGCATTACTGGTTGGGGCATAGGCTTGGATTACTGTAATATTGAAGGTTTGCCTTGGAAATGAACAGAAATCATTCTGTCGTTTTTAAGATTGCATCCAAGTACTGCATTTTGGACTCTTTTGTTGACCATGATGGCTACTCTATTTAATGCTAAACATGCTGTTGCATGTGTAATATCATTGTTTTTTCAACCTGTGTGATCTTGTCTGAGACTTTTGGAGAAATATATAACTAGAGCAGCTGCCAGCCTCCCCACAAGATCTATACCCTCTACTTGGCCATCGAAGGTAGTATTTTCTGTACTTCTCTTGAAATGGTGGTTTTACTATGAATGGGAATATTTTTCTCCTATTCATGAAGTTCTCACATACCAACTTTTGGTTTTCCAGTAGAAAAAGGGTGACTTTTCTACCTATACCTTGTTACTTATACAGAGATAAACTATCTTTATTGTGTGTGTTAGTTACTCAGTCATGTCTGACTCTCTGCAACTCCATGAACTGTAGTCCACCAGACTTCTCTCTCCATGGAATTCTCCAGACAAGAATACTGGAGTGGGTTGCCATTCTTCAGGATGGCAAAATGTTGCCAGATGTTATAAAGATAGGAATATGTATATAAAAAATACGTTGGACGTACATTTCAGTCAATAACAACTTTAATGAAATCATAGTTCAAAAAATAACTAGAAATAATAGTCAGGACTGAAACAATTAAAAATAAAATAATGAATATAAATTATTGTGTTTATTACTCCTATCAAGTGGTTCAGGCCCAAATATGTTATTCTTTTAATATTTTGTACATGGTTGAAATGGCTTAGTTTACTCTCTCCATAGTTTTTTGTTTTGTTTTGTATAGAAATATTCTGGAAATTTTCTCACAAAAGACCTTCTTATTTTTTGTTATTATGTATTTCAGTGAGTTATAGAAAATTCCAAGGTTTATGTGTCCAGTCTCTTCTCTCTGTAGACTAAATTACTTTGTATTTGACTCTGTTCACTTTTATTTCCAACTTTCTTAAATCCTTCCATATTTGGGTGGAATTTCTGTTTCTTGGGAAAGTTTCTTAAAACTCTTTGAAAGTAATAAAAAAAAAAAAAATCAGTTTTGGCCCATAGCATGGGAAAATAGTCTTAACTTCAGAGGTGAGTTTCTTATTCAGTCTTTATGGGTCTTTGGGAATACGTTTACAAACTTGATTTCTTGAAATGAGAAGAAATAAGAAAGTTAAAAAGTTATGACCTGTGTTGAAAGTTTTTTTATATAAAAGAGTATTTTCTTATAACTAAGCCCTATGACTTTAAAACAGTGAAATATTTTTATTGAGGAATATCATTCCAAAAATAAAATATATATAATGCCTTCATCTCACTAGCATACATTAATTTTTCCTGGTATCTCAGAGTCATGATTTCTCAGAATAGTCATCATCTATGACCTCAGTAGTTACTGGGTTATTATTGCACACACACACAAATACAAATGCATAAATTAAAGGATTAATCTAGTTGTCTTTCTTTAACCCTTATTATTTAATTATAGAAAATGTTTTAAAACAGCCTTTTGATTTTAAAATGCCAAAAGTTCTTATTTATTATTTGGTATACTATTATAAATTTTTTTTTAATTTACCTATAACTAGCCTCCAAGGCTGATGATTCTTAACCAGAGGTGTATGTTAGGATCAACTTTTAAAAGTATGTTTTTCCAAACCTTAGCCCAGAAGGTTTTGATTCAATCATTCTGTTTTGGAACTTGGACATCATTTCTCTTTAGCACAAAAGCAAATATTCATGAGTACTCATCTGTGAGGAATCACTGATCTAAGGAAATGCATTGTTCAGATATCTGCAGATTAAACCTCTAAGGCCCAGATCTTGAGCATTTAAATACTAGTGATGGTGGCACAATCACTGGATTCTCCCATTAATTCCTATCCTCCCCCTTCCTTGCACACATAGAGAAGAGATGCTTTAATGCTTCAGGTGTACTATGTAGAAGGTCATTTTATTCTCTAGAAATTTTTCTATATATACATTACTAGTTCTTTTCCTTACTGTATCCCTTATTCACTGACCTGGTTTTTTTGGTCACAGTTTTTATTCAGGATATTTTAAAATTATTTTATCTTTTTTATTTTTTTAAAAATTCTGTTGCTTGTCAGTATTCACCAAAAGGTTCATCGTATCCAACCAGTCCATTCTAAAGGAGATCAGTCCTGGATGTTCATTGGAGGTACTGATGCTAAAGCTGAAACTGCAATACTTTGGCCACCTCATGCGACGAGTTGACTCACTGGAAAAGACTCTGATGCTGGGGGCGGGAGGAGAAGGGGACGACGGAGAATGAGATAGCAGGATGGCATCACCAACTCTGTGGACATGAGTTTGAGAGTACTCCGGGAGTTGGTGATGGACAGGGAGGCCTGGCGTGCTGTGATTCATGGGGTCGCGGAGAGTCGGACACGACTGAGCGACTGATCTGATCTGATCTGAACAACCAACCAGAGTGTGACTTTACATTATATTAGAAGCTGACCCTTCTTGGATGATTTTGTTAAATCCTGTGGTTAAAAATGAAGTAAGACATTATTAATTATATATGGCCCAAGTAAATATTTTTAAATGCATGGGTAAAAGCTTTGAAACTATGGATGTGAGAGTTGGACTGTGAAGAAAGCTGATCGCCGAAGAATTGATGCTTTTGAACTGTGGTGTTGGAGAAGACTCTTGAGAGTCCCTTGTACCGCAAGGAGATCCAACCAGTCCATTCTAAGGGAGATCGATCCTGGGTGTTCATTGGAAGGACTGATGCTAAAGCTGAAACTGCAATACTTTGGCCACCTCATGCGAAGAGTTGACTCACTGGAAAAGACTCTGATGCTGGGAAAGGTTGGGGGCGGGAGGAGAAGGGGACGACAGAGAATGAGATGGCTGGATGGCATTACTGACTCTGCGGACATGAGTTTGAGTGAACTCCGGGAGTTGGTGATGGACAGGGAGGCCTGGCGTGCTGTGGTTCATGGCGTCGCGGAGAGTCGGACACGACTGAGCGACTGAACTGAACTGAACTGAACACAATTATAATAAAAACTCTTAATTTACTTTTATTACTCCATGGTAAATTTTACACATAAAAACAAAATTAAATAAGAATAATATGGTAAACCTCAATTCTCATTGTTCTCAAGCATTACCAGTAATTTTGTGAAAATTATTGATTCATTCTCAGAGACACTGCCAAACCCTGAGAGTTCCAGAAAGCTAAATTCCAGGTTGCTTAGGGTCTTCCTGTTTGTTCACGTGTTTCTTACAAAATAATCCTTCTCTCAGAGTGCTGTATGTGCATTGTAAAAGTAGTAAGATTCAGTGGTGAGTGGGAAAAAAAATACAATTCCAGAAAGTACTGTTTCGCCTAGCTCTTCCTATTGAATAACAGCAAGAACAACAAAAATTAACAGTCATACCCAGTTTATTTAAATTTATTCAATACGCTATAAATACAGTTAAAATTGCAAATTCGTGGCAATTGTTGAATCCTGATAAGCATTATGAACCTTGTGTGTATTTGTTAGTCGATTAGTGGTATCTGACTCTTTGCAACCCCATAGACTTTAGCCCTCCAGAATCCTCTGTCCATGAAGTTCTCTAGGCAAGAATATTGGAGTGGGTATCCATTCCCATTTCCAGGGGAATCGTCTCAACCCAGGAATCAAACCCAGGTCTCCAGTATTACAGGTATATTCTTTAGCTCTGAGCCAATAGGGACATGATCTTCTATGAACCTTAGGCTCTAAGAATTTGACCTGCAAAAATCAAAATTTCAAGTTTGAATTTAGTTTACTGAGTCTTGTAATATTTCACTTTCAGTGACTTTATATTTAGTTTCTGAAAACTAACCAAATAACTAAAGAGATGACTTTTAAATTTTAGAATTTGCAGATGGCTTCTGATTAACTATTTTATTTTTTATTCCATATATGTTAAAGAACAGTTAGATCTGAAAAATACGTTGAAAAAATATTTCTGTTAAAGGACTTTCTGACAATTTCTTCCTTTAGGTTAATGTTCAGACATATGGCTTCATATTTAGCAGGGAAACTTTTTAAATAAATCAATCAGAAATTAGAACTGTGTTTGCTTTTTAAAAAAGTTTAGTTAACTATTAGCTATATAATATGTATGTCATATCATAAAAAAGTATATTACAATTTTCAAGTTACTTTTTTCTTGATACCTTAAATGGTTTTGATCAGATTATTCTGGGAAATACAGTTTTCTTGGCAGAGGAGAGTCATGGAAGAACCAAAGGCTGACTCATAAAGTTTCTGCTCAGGAGTTACACACAGTACTTCCACTTACTTTCTATTATATCTGTGATCCACTTTGTCAGAAATATTTGCTTTTCCTTCTTACACATGCAAAATACCCACTCTCCTAATGGATACTCCTAATTCCTACCCCAGACCCAACTATGGGATTTGATAATAGTTTTTATATTTAGTCTGGATTTCTTACCGTTCTTCATCCAGTGGGCTAGAAACTAAAGTGACAAATTATCTGCAGAACACATATCCAGTGCATGGTGCTGGAATGGGGACAGGAATATCAGAATAATTCCAATTCAGAAAGGGAAAAATGAGAAGCATATAAGAATCACTGGTGACTTGCAGTTTTGAAATCACACTGGACATATATTGCAAAGGTTTCCTACACTGGAATAGGAAATACTTTTTCTTTTTTTTTTTTAATTCTGATTCTGTTCTCTAGCATTATCCCCAGTTCACTGCCTCCATGGCTTTTGACTCTGACTTTTGGGTAGCCCATCATTTCTTAGTATCTTCCTGGGACATATCAGAGGAAGATATTTCAAGTGTATGTCTGTTTAGAGCTGAGCAGCTTTGTCTGCCTGCTTAATTTCCAAAGCATATTGATGCCAAATGTCATTTTAAGTCTCAAAACTTCTGGTCTCTTCTCACTAGGTCGGTCAGTCAGTTCAGTCGCTCAGTCGTGTCCGACTCTTTGCAACCCCATGAGTCACAGCACGCCAGGCCTCCCTGTCCCTCACCAACTCCCGGAGTACACTCAAACTCATGTCCATCAAGTCGGTGATGCCATCCAGCCATCTCATCCTCTGTCGTCCCCTTCTCCTCCCGCCCCCAATCCCTCCCAGCATCAGAGTCTTTTCCAGTGAATCAACTCGTCGCATGAGGTGGCCAAAGTATTGGAGTTTCAGCTTTAGCATCACTCCTTCCAATGAACATCCAGGATTGATCTCCTTTAGAATGGACTGGATGAATCTCCTTGCAGTCCAAGGGACTCTCAAGAGTCTTCTCCAGCACCACAGTTCAAAAGCATCAGTTCTTCGGCGATCGGCTTTCTTCACAGTCCAACTCTCACATCCATACATGACCACGGGAAAAACCATAGCCTTGACTAGACGGACCTTGGTTGGCAAAGTAATGTCTCTACTTTTTAATATACTATCTAGGTTGGTCATAAGTTTCCTTCCAAGGAGTAAGCGTCTTTTAATTTCCTGGCTGCAATCAGCATCCTCAGTGATTTTAGAGCCCCAAAAAATAAAGTCTGACACTGTTTCCACTGTTTCCCCATCTATTTCCCATGAAGTGATGGGACCAGATGCCATGATCTTTGTTTTCTGAATGTTGAGCTTCAAGCCAACCTTTTCACTCTCGTCTTTCACTTTCATCAAGAGGCTTTTGAGTTCCTCTTCACTTTCTGCCATAAGGGTGGTGTCATCTGCATAACTGAGGTTATTGATATTTCTCCCAGCAATCTTGATTCCAACTTGTGCTTCTTCCAGCCCAGCGTTCCTCAGCGATCAATGCAAAGAAATAGAGGAAAACAACAGAATAGGAAAGACAAGAGATCTCTTCAAGAAAATTAGAGATACCAAGGGAACATTTCATGCAAAGATAGGCTCGATAAAGGACAGAAATGGTGTGGACCTAACAGAAGCAGAAGATATTAAGAAGAGGTGGCAGGAATACACAGAAGAACTGTACAAAAAAGATCTTCATGATGAAGATAATCACGATGGCGTGATCACTCACCTGGAACCAGACATCTTGGAATGTGAAGTCAAGTGGGCCTTAGAGAGCGTCACTACAAACAAAGCTAGTGGAGGTGATGGAATTCCAGTTGAGCTATTTCAAATCCTGAAAGATGATGCTATGAAAGTGCTGCACTCAATATGCCAGCAAATTTGGAAAACTCAACAGTGGCCACAGGACTGGAAAAGGTCAGTCTTCATTCCAATCCCAAAGAAAGGCAATGCCAAGGAATGCTCAAACTACGACACAATTGCATTCATCTCACATGCTAGTAAAGTCATGCTGAAAATTCTCCAAGCCAGGCTTCAGCAATATGTGAACCGTGAACTTCCATATTTTCAAGCAGGTTTTAGAAAAGGCAGAGGCACCAGAGATCAAATTGCCAACATCCACTGGATCATGGAGAAAGCAAGAGAGTTCCCGAAAAACGTCTATTTCTGCTTCATTGACTTTGCCAAAGCCTTTGACTGCATGGATCCCAATTAACTGTGGAAAATTCTGAAAGAGATGGGAATACCAGACCACCTGACCTGCCTCTTGAGAAACCTGTATGCAGGTCAGGAAGCAACAGTTAGAACTGGACATGGAACAACAGACTGGTTCCAAATAGGAAAAGGAGTACGTCAAGGTTGTATATTGTCACCCCGGATATTATTAGGACCCAGTAAAAATCGTGGCCTTCTGCTGCAGTGACTTAAAAAATCTGATTAGATAAGATTTTCATCACTTCCATTTATACTCTGTTCACTAAAATAAATCTTATAGATAAACTTGATGTTGATGTTTTATCCTCTCACAGGGATTAGAAGTAGATAATTGGGTATACCGTTCTGTTCCGTCGCTCAGTCGTGTCCGACTCTATGCCACCCCGTGGACTGTAGCCTACCAGGCTTCTCCGTCCATGGGATTCTCCAGGCAAGAATACTGGAGTGGGTTACCGTTTCCTTCTCCAGGGGATCTTCCCGACCCAGGGATCGAACCCGGGTCTCCCGCATTGGAGGCAGACGCTTTAACCTTTGAGCCACCAGGGATTAGGGAATCATTGGGTATAAAGAAGTCTAATCTAATTGAGTGTGGAGAAGTAGTCACACTTTATTTCCATAGTTTTTAATGAAGTAACTTGTAGTTATTGGATTTGAAAACAGCTAAGCTAAATCCTCAGATACATTTTTTGAGGTCAGTTGAATTAGAATTATCATGTTTCCTGTGAGGTTGTTTTATTTATTTACAAAATAGTAACACTTTTTATTATTCAGTTTGAGAATCTAAGAACAATATTTGAAAGAATTTTGTACTGATAATATCACAGTGGGAAGGCAGGTTGAGTAGAGAAAATTATGAATGTTGGAAATGTTTAAATTCTAATTATTTAAATAAGATAAAAAATACTATTGAAGCCATAAAAAGAAGCAACAGAGAGGAAAAATAGAGAGTCTAGCAAGCATAGCTGTAAAAACATTTTGGAAAGGGAAGTAAGTTGAAATTAATTGGGGTAAAAGGAAAACAGAAAATGTCATGTGGCCTATATGTAGGAAGAAAACACATATTTCCTAGTTTCCAAAAAAAGTGAGTAATCTTCAAATGGATAAAGTAATAAAAATCTCTCAGTTCAGTTCAGTTCCTCAGTCGTGTCCGACTCTTTGCGACCCCATGAATCGCAGCACACCAGGCCTCCCTATCCATCACCAATTCCCGGAGTTTACCCAAACTCATGTCCATCGAGTCGATGATGCCATCCAGCCATCTCATTCTCTGCTGTCCCCTTCTCCTCCTGCCCCCAATCCCTCCCAGCATCAGGGTCTTTTCCCATGAGTCAACTCTTTGCATGAGGTGGCCAAAGTATTGGAATTTCAGCTTCAGCATCAGTCCTTCCAATGAACACCGAGGACTGATCTCCTTTACGATGGACTGGTTGGATCTTTTTGCAGTCCAAGGGACTCGCAAGAGTCTTCTCCAACACGACAGTTCAAAGCATCAATTCTTCGGCGATCAGCTTTCTTCACAGTCCAACTCTCACATCCATATATGACCACTGGAAAAACCATAGCCTTGACTAGATGGACCTTTATTGGCAAAATATTGTCTCTGCTATTTAATATGCTGCTGAAATGGCAACCCACTCCAGTATTCTTGCCTGAAAAGTCCATGGACAGAGGAGCCTGGTGGGCTACAGTCCACGGGGTCGAAAAGAGTCGGGTACGACTGAGCGACTTAACTAACCAAGGTTGGTTATAACTTTCCTTCCAAGAAGTGCGTCTTTTAATTTCATGGCTGCAGTCACCATCTGCAGTGATTTTGGAGCCCAAAAAAATAAAGTCTGACACTGTTTCCACTGTTTTCCAACCTATTTCCCATGAAGTGATGGGACCAGATGCCATGATCTTTGTTTTCTGAATGTTGAGCTTTAAGCCAACTTTTTCACTCCCCTCTTTCACTTTCATCAAGAGGCTTTGAGTTCCTCTTCACTTTCTGCCATAAGGGTGGTGTCATCTGCATATCTGAGGTTATTCATATTTCTCCTGGCAATCTTGATTCCAGCTTATGCTTCTTCCAGCCCATCGTTTCTCATGATGGACTCTGCATATAAGTTAAATAAGCAGGGTGACAATATACAGCCTTGACGTACTCCTTTTCCTATTTCGAACCAGTCTGTTGTTCCATGTCCAGTTCTAACTGTTGCTTCCTGACCTACATATAGGTTTCTCAAGAGGCAGGTCAGGTGGTTTGGTATTCCCGTCTCTTTCAGAATGTTCCACAGTTTATTGTGATCCACACAGTCAAAGGCTTTGGCATAGTCAATGAAGCAGAAATAGATGTTTTTCTGGAACTCTCTTGCTTTTTCAATTTCCAGCAGATGTTGGCAATTTGGTCTATGGTTCCTCTGCCTTTTCTAAAACCTGCTTGAACATCTGGAAGTTCACAGTTCACATATTGCTGAAGCCTGACTTGGAGAATTTTAAGCATTACTTTACTAGTGTGTGAGATGAGTGCAATTGTGTAGTAGTTTGAGCATGCTTTGGCATTGCCTTTCTTTGGGATTGGAATGAAGACTGACCTTTTCCAGTCCTGTGGCCACTGCTGAGTTTTCCAAATTTGCTGACATATTGGGTGCAGCACGTTCACAGCATCATCTTTCAGGATTTGAAATAGCTCAACTGGAATTCCATCACCTCCACTAGCTTTGTTCATAGTGATGCTTCCTAAGGCCCTCTTGACTTCACATTCCAGGATGTCTAATCTCTAAATCTTCCTAAAAAGCAGAACAGTGGATCAAAAGATAGCAAATACCTCACATGCTTCCTATCATTTCTTCCTCTGTACCTTTTGCAAGAATTACGCTTTTCCCATATAGCATAGGGCAAGTACAGACCTTTAACATAACACTCCAAATACTTCAGGAAATCATCATTTGTCTTAAGATACATTACTTATCTACTATTGAGACTTGGTTGAACTGCTTTTGAAAATCAGAGTGTTAATAGTTTGACATCTTTGATTCCAAATGTATATTTTCCAAAGAGGAAATAAAGACTAATTAAAAGACACAATCTAAGCTTTTACTATCTAAATGGAAAAAATATAATTTTGAAGCATCCAGAGAACATGCACTAAGCAACTGTGTTGATCAATATAAATCTGACTTATACAGATACAGCCACTGAAACAATATGCTGAATTAGAAGAAACAATAGGTTGAGGCAGATAAATGTTTCTTAACAAAATGAGTTTTTCATTGGGCTCTGAAGGAAGTATATTAATTAATGGAAGGGGGGTAGGAAGGGCATTCCTAGAGGAATCTAAGAGTATGAATCAAATACAAACTTGGCCTCATGAACTAGATACAAATTAAGTATAAGAAGGAACCCAGGGCATTCATATTGCAGTGCAGCTATGCATAGAAGAATGAAAGGTGTAGTTGGAAGATGAAGAAAGCCTGTCTTATAGAAGACATTGAATAACTGATTCAGTAGATCCATATTACTCATGGATTCCATATTTATGAACTTAACAACGCACTGAAATTTATTTATATCCCTGAAATCAGTAATCATAGTGCTGTCACGGTCATTCATGCACTCACAGAGAATGACAAAAAAAAAAATTGAATTGCCTGATGTGCATGTTCCCAGCTGAGACTAAATAAGGCAATGTTCTGCCTTCTTATTTCAGTTCTCATACTATACATGAGTGTCCTTTTCATGGTCTATTTTTACCCCCTTTTTGTTTAATCAAGGTGACTTTAAACAGAAACACACATTCAGCATGGTTATGTATTGATCTGTTGATGAGATGTTGCACCCAGAGGTTCAAAGGAACATGATCGTGTATTTCTTCTTGAAGTATTGATTCAGTATTTGCTATTTTGATGTTCATAATGACTTTATAGAATGTAAATACCACAGATAATGATAGTCAACTGTATATATCGACTTATAATTATAGAAAGGCTTCTTCACAAATTTACGTTGTAGAATATCCATGTCTTCAGAGCCTCCGGTGCTGTTACTTCCTTTAATACATGAACAAATTGGTGAGCCCTCGTGGCTATAATGTGAGAAGGCTAAGATTCACTATAATATTTCTGACAGTTTCTGGAGAGTGTGTGCGTGGGGGAGAATGTACGTTTCCTATCATCTCATTTCTTAAAACTGTAGATGGCTTTCTTCTTTCACTCCAACCTTGCACAGAATAAGAACATGGAAGAGGATGTTTCTGTGTTACTCATACCTCAGGACTGGAATATGCAGCAATCTTTTACTAAGGACTTAGGGACAACTGTTGAGTATTTATCAACAGAACTAGAAACTTTATAAAGCTGAATATTAAATATCATTATTCTTTGTTTCTTCAGCCAGCCTCCTATGGGCATATGTTCTGGTTTATTCTGTTCTAATTGGTTTAAGCCCACCCTTCCATTCTGCTTCCATATCTCTGTCTCTTATCCTCTGAGATCTCAATGTCCAGTTTCAACTCTGAAATTCCTATGTTTTTTGTAATGAAGGGAATTTAGTCCTCTTTCTTATTCCTTCCCATTCTGAAATCCTTTTTCTAGACTATTCTTGATACCTATCTCCACATAATCAGAAGGTCTATTAAAGTATTTCCTCAAACAAAAAGGCATTTGTATACCTTCAGTGTTAAGGAATCTAGCTTCAATCTAGCACATTTGAAAATAAGAAAATGTTTTTCCATTCACTATA
This sequence comes from Moschus berezovskii, assembly GCF_049115385.1. Taxonomy (NCBI): domain Eukaryota; kingdom Metazoa; phylum Chordata; class Mammalia; order Artiodactyla; family Moschidae; genus Moschus; species Moschus berezovskii. Next base: position 62,539,748 of record NC_142477.1, read on the forward strand.
TTATTATAATTTTATGATTTTATTTAATTGTCAAGAAGATATTTCTAGAATCCAGAAGAAGACTTACACATCCAGGCTGCATCATGAAAATCGTTGTCATCCCATAAACTTATTGGGAATTGATTTAGATTTATTTTTTGTATGTAAAAAAGCCAAAACAATATTTCCTTTTGTATTTTAAAAAATGTATTAAAGTATAGCTGATTTATAATGAGTTACTTTCAGGTGTACTGCAAAGTGGTTTGGTTACATGTATTTTTCAGATTCTTTTCCCTTATGGATTATTACAAAACATTGTGTAAAGTTCCCTGTGCTATACAGTAGGTTCTTGTCAGTTATCTATATGTTAGTGTATATATGGTAATTCCAAACTCCTAATTTTCCCACCCCCTTTACATTCCCCTTTGGTAACTGTAAGTTTCTTTTCTATATCTGTAGGTTAATTTCTGTTTTATATGTAAGTTCATTTGTATCATTCTTTTTAAAATTCCACATATATGCAATAAGTGTTAGTCGCTCAGTCATGCCCGACTGTTTGCGATACCATGGACTGCAGCCCACCAGGCTCCTCTGTCCATGAGATTTTCCAGGCAAGGATACTGGAGTGGGTCACCATTTCCTTCTCCAGGGGATCTTACCAACCCAGGAATCGAACCCAGGTCTCCTGCACTGCAGGCAGATTCTTTACTGACTGAGCTACAAGGGCCATATATACAATATCATTTGATATTTGTTTTTGGCTTACTTCACTCCAAAGAATGATAATCTCTAGGTTAATCCAATTATTGCAAATGGCATTAATTCTTTTTATGAATGAATAATATTTCACTGTGTTAATCTTCTTTATCTACCCCTCTGTAGCTGGACATTTAGGTTGCTTCTATGTCTAGGCTATTGTAAATCATGCTGCTGTGAACATTGGCATTCATGTATCTTTTTGAATTGTGTTTTTTTTCCAGATTTATGACCAGGAATGTGATTTTAGAATCATATGATAGCTCTAATTTTAGTTTTTTAAGGAGCAACTATACAGTTCTCCATAGTGACTGCACCAGTTTATATTCCCATCAACAGTGTAAAAGGATTGCTTTTTCTCCACAATCTTTCTGGCATTTATTGTTTGTAGATGTTTTGATGATGGCCAGTGATGATGACAGGTGTGAGGTGATAACCTCATTATAGTTTGATCTGCATTTCTCTTATGATTCATGATGTTGAGCACCTTTTCAGTGTGCCTTTTGGTCATCTGGATGTGTTTGTTGGAGAAATGTCTGTTTAGATCTTCTGCCCATTTTCTACTTGGATTGCTTTCTTTTAATATTGAGTCATATAAGCTGCTTCTATATTTTGGAGATGAGTCACCTGTCAATTGCTTTGTTTGCAAATATTTTCTCCCATTCTGTAAGTTGTCTTTTTATTTGTTTATGGATTTCTTTGTTTTCCAAAAGTTTTTAAGATGAATTCAGTTCTGTTTATTTTTGTTTTAATTTCCATGACTTTAGAAGATGGATCCAAAAAGATATTGTTGTGATTTATGTCGAAGTGTTTTCCCTATGTTTTCCTCCAATAGTTTTATGTTATCTGGCCTTACATTTAGGTCTTGAATCCATTTTGAGTTTATTTTTTGTATATGGCGTTAGGGAACGTTCTAATTTCATTCTTTTACATGTGGCTGTCCTGTTTTCCCAGCATCACTAATTGAACAGATTTTCTTTCCTGTTATGTATATTCTTGCCTCCTTTGTCTTACATTAATTAACCATAAGGTCGTGGGTTTATTTCTGGGATTTCTATCTTCCTCCATTGATCTGCACTTCTCTTTTTGTAACACTATCATACTGTTTCATTACTGTAGCCTCGTAGTACAGCCTGAAGTCAGTGAGCCTGGTTCCTACAGTTCCATTCTTCTCTCTCAAGATTGCTTGGCTCTTTGGGGTCTTTGATGTTTCCATACAAATTGTAAAATTTTTTGTCCCAGTTCTGTGAAAAATGCCATTAGTAATTTCATAGAGATTGTATTGAATTTGTACATTGCCTTGGGTAGGATCTTCAATTTGACAGTATTGATTCTTCCAGTCAAAGAACATGGTATATTCTTCCATCTGCTTGTGTCATCTTCAGTTTCTTTTATCAGCAGTTTACATCTTTTGGAATACAGTTATTTTGCCTCCTTAGGTAAACTGATGCATGTGTATTTTCTTCTTTTGATGTGATGTTAAAGGAGATAGTTTCCTTAATTCCTCTTTCTGATCTTTCATTGTTAGTGTATAAAAATGCAAGATTTCTGTGCATTAAGTCTGTACCCTGTGACTTAACAGAATTCTAGTTCTAGTCTTTTTCTGGTAGCGACTTAGGATTTTCTATTTATTGTATCATGTCATATGCAAAGAGTGACAGTTTTACTTCTTTTCCAACTTGGATTCCTTTTATTTCTTTTTCTTCTTTGATTGCTATGGCTAGGACTTCCAAAACTATGTTGAATAAAAGTGGCAGAGGTAGACACCCCTGTCTTGTTCCTGATCTTTGGAGAAAAGCATTTAACTTTTCACCATTGAGTATCATTTTAGCTGTGGATTTTTCACATATGGCTTTTGTTATTTTGAGGTGTTTTCTCTCTATGCACACTTTCTGGACAGTTTTTATCATCAGTTCAGTTCAGTCGCTCAGTCGTGTCCGACTCTTTGCGACCCCATGAATCACAGCACGCCAGGCCTCCCTGTCCATCACCAACTCCCGGAGTTCACTCAAACTCATGTCCATCGAGTCGGTGATGCCATCCAGCCATCTCATTCTCTGTCGTCCCCGTCTCCTCCCGCCCCCAATTCCTCCCAGCATCAGAGTCTTTTCCAGTCAACTCATCACATGAGGTGGCCAAAGTACTGGAGTTTCAGCTTTAACATCAGTCCTTCCAAATGGATGTTAATTTATCAAAATGGATGAAATTTATCAAAAGCTTTTTCTGTATCTATTAAGATTATTCAATTTGTTAATGTGGTGTATCACATTGATTACTTGTGGGTATTAAAAAAATCCTTACACTCCTGGGATAAACCTCACTTTATCATGTTGTATGACCCTTTTAATGTATTACTGGATGGCTTTGCTAGTATTTTGTTGATAATTTTTATGTCTATGTTCATCAGTGAAATTGGCCTGTATTTTGTTTTTAATATCTTTGTCTAATTTTGGTATCAGAGTGATGGTGACCTTACAGAATAAGTTTGAAAGTATTCCTTCCTTTAAAATTTTTTGGGATAGTCTTGGAAGGATAGGTTTAACTCTTCTCTAAATGGTTGGTAGAATTGACCTGTGAAACCATCTGATGTTGAACTTTTGTTTTAAATCATAGATCCAATTTTAGTATTTGTAATCAATCTGTTCATATCTTCTATTTCTTCCTAGTTCAGTCTTGGGAGATTATACCTTTCTAAGAATTTGTTCATTTTTTCTGGTTGTCCATTTTCCATTTTATTGGTGTATAATAGCCTTACAGTATTCTCTTATTGTCTTTCGTATTTCCATGGTTCTGTTGTAACCTGTTCATTCCTAATTTTATTGATTTAGGCCCCCCTCGTAAAGTCATGCTCAAAATTCTCCAAGCCAGGCTTCAGCAGTATATAAACCGTGAACTCCCAGATGTTCAAGCAGGTTTTAGAAAAGGCAGAGGCACCAGAGATCAAATTGCCAACATCCGCTGGATCATGGAGAAAGCAAGAGAGTTTCAGAAAAACATCTATTTCTGCTTTATTGACTATGCCAAAGCCTTTGACTGTGTCGATCACAATAAACTGTGGAACATTCTGAAAGAAATGGGAATCCCAGACCACCTGACCTGCCTCTTGAGAAACCTGTATGCAGGTCAGGAAGCAAAAGTTAGAACTGGACATGGAACAACAGACTGGTTCCAAATAGGAAAAGGTGTACGTCAGGGTTGTATATTGTCACCTTGCTTATTTAACTTATATGCAGAGTACATTATGAGGAACGCTGGGCTGGAAGAAGCACAAGCTGGAATCAAGATTGCCGGGAGAAATATCAATAACCTCAGATATGCAGATGACACTACCCTTATGGCAGAAAGTGAAGAGGAACTCAAAAGCCTCTTGATGAAAGTGAAAGAGGAGAGTGAAAAGGTTGGCTTGAAGCTCAACATTCAGAAAACAAAGATCATGGCATCTGGTCCCATCACTTCTTGGGAAATGGATGGAAAAACAGTGGAAACAGTGTCAGACTTTGTTTTTTTGGGCTCCAAAATCACTGCAGATGCTGATTGCAGCCATGAAATTAAAAGACGCTTGCTCCTTGGAAGGAAAGTTATGACCAACCTTGATAGTATATTAAAAAGCAGAGACATTACTTTGCCAACCAAGGTCCGTCTAGTCAAGGCAATGGTTTTTCCCGTGGTCATGTATGTATGTGAGAGTTGGACTGTGAAGAAGGCTGACCGCCGAAGAATCGATGCTTTTGAACTGTGGTGTTGGAGAAGACTCTTGAGAGTCCCTTATACTGCAAGGAGATCCAACCAGTCCATTCTAGAGGAGATCAATCCTGGATGTTCATTGGAGGGACTGATGCTAAAGCTGAAACTCCAATACTTTGGCCACCTCATGCGACGAGTTGACTCACTGGAAAAGACTCTGATGCTGGGAAAGGTTGGGGGCGGGAGGAGAAGGGGATGACCGAGAATGAGATGGCTGGATGGCATCACCGACTCTGTGGACATGAGTTTGAGTGAACTCCGGGAGTTGGTGATGGACAGGGAGGCCTGGCGTGCTGTGATTCATGGGGTCGCGGAGAGTCGGACACGACTGAGCGACTGAACTGAACTGAACTGAACTGAACTTTTTTTGATGAATCTGCCTACAACTGTATCAATTTTGTTTATCTTTGCAAATAACTAGCTTTTAGTTTCATTTTTCTTACCTGTTGTTTTCTTAGTTTCTATTCCATTTATTTCTGTTCTGAATTTTATGATTTCTTTCATGGTTTTTGTTCGTTCCTGTTACTTTAGGCATAAGATTTTGTTGCTTACCTGAATTTATTCTTGTTTCCTGAGGTAAGCTTGTATCACTATAAATTTCACTCTTAGAACTGCTTTTGGTTAATCCCACAGGGTTTAGACTATCATGTCACACACAAATATGATATCTAAATCTGTACTCATGGGGGAGGAGAGGACAAATGTAGAATATTTGAAACACATTTGAATAAGAGATCAGCAACTTAAAACTTATATAGACTGCTATATCAAAATCTCATGGAAACCACAAAATGAAGATTCACATCACAACAGATACACAAAAAAGAGAAAGGAATCCAAGTATAACACCAGTTAGTCATCTATTCACTAGAGAAGAGAACAAAAGAGGAAGGGAAAAAAGAAGGAAAAATGAAGACCTACAAGAATAAATCAAAAACAATTAACAAAATGGCAGTAAGAGCATGCATATCAATAATTACCTTAATGTCACCTGATTAAGTGCTGCAACTAAAAGCCATAGACCAGCTCAGTGGATATAAAAACAAGGCTTGTGTGTGTGTGTGTGTGTGTGTCTGTGTCTGTGTGTGTGTGTGTCTGTGTGTGTGTGTGTGTGTGTGTGTGTATATGCTCTCCACAAGAGAACTGCTCCACATCTAGAGACAGATAGAGACTGGGGATAGAAAAAATTATTCCATGCAAATGGAACTCAAAAGAAAGCTGGAGTACCATACTCATATCAGACAAAATAGACTTTAAAATAAAGACTTACAGGAAACAAAGAAGGACACTACATAATGATCAAAGATCAATCCAAGAATATATAACAACTGTAAACATATATGCACCCAACATAGTAACACCTGAATGTATAAGGCAAATATTAACAGATATACAAGGAGAAACTGACAGTATAATAATCATGGGGGACTTTAACTCCTCACTTACATCAGTGGACAGATCATCCAGACAGAAAATCAATAAGGAAAAACAGAGTTTAAATGATATATTAGACACATGACTTAATTGGTATTTATAGAGCATTCCATTGAAAAGTAGTAGAATACATATTCTTTTCAAGTACATGTGGAACATTCTCCAGGATAGATCACATGCTGGACCACAAAACAAGCCATGATAATTTTTAAGAAAATTGACATAGTATCATGCATCTTTTTTCTTTTTTTATTTTTTAAATTATGAAAGTATGATAACATAATTACATGAGACTTGGAAAATACAGAACAAACTTACGTATGATTTACTGTCCGATCTTTGTAACCACATGGCCTGCAGCACACCAGGCCTCCCTGTTCATCGCCAGCTCCTGGGGTTTACTCAAACCATGTTCATTGAGTCGGTGACACCATCCAATCATCTCATCCTCTGTCATCCCCTTCTCCTCCTGCCCTCAATCCTTCCCAGCATCAGGGTCTTTTCCAATGAATCAGTTCTTTGCATCAGGTGGCCAAAGTATTGGAGTTTCAGCTTCAGCATCAGTCCTTCCAATGAATATTCAGGATTGATTCCCTTTAGGATGGGCTGGTTGGACCTCCTTGCAGTCCAAGGGACTCTCAAGAGTCTTCTCCAACACCACAGTTCAAAAGCATCATTTCTTCAGTGCTCAGCTTTCTTTATAGTCCAACTCTTAAATCCATACATGACCACTGGAAAAACCATAACCTTGACTAGATGGACCTTTGTTGGCAAAGTAACGTCTCTGCTTTTCAATATGCTGTCTAGGTTGGACTTAGTTGCAGTCACCACCTGTGTGGTTTTGGAGTCCTGAAAAATAGAGTCTCTCACTGTTTCCATTGTTTCCCCTGAAATGATGGGACAGATGCCATGATCTTAGTTTTCCAAATGTTGAGTTTTAAGCCAACTTTTTCACTCTCCTCTTTCACTTAGATCAAGAGGCTCTTTAGTTCTTCTTCGCTTTCAGCCATAATGGTGATGTCATCTGCCTATGTGAGGTTATTGATATTTCTGCTGGCAATCTCGATTCCAGCCTACACTTCATCCAGCCCCGCATTTCGCATGATGTACTCTGCATATGAGTTAAATGAGCAGGATGCCTATATACAGCCTTTAATCAATTCAAAATCTTGTTTGATACTTTTCTGAATTAAATTACCTTTCTAGGGTAATCTGTTCAGTTTGGCATTTAAGTGACTAACAACACTTCTTAGATCTATCAAATAAGTGAAGTCACAGAGCAAACAACTATCCAAAAATTGGTAAGAAAAATAAGCAGATACAGAGAATCAATCACAACTTATTGGAGCAGAAACCCACAAGCAGAAACCTGTGTGCAATAGGAAAACCTGAAGTATAGTGAATGAATTGCTGGAGGCTCAAGATGGACAAGTCTGAGAGTTAAAATCTCTAAAGGAACCCAGTCATAGGGGAATCCACCATTCTTCTGTGAGTTTTACTTCCAGGAGCTCTACTAGGTTCTCACATTGGATTTCAGAGAAAAATCTTGCACTTTTGGCACATGGATAGCGGAAGACACCAGAGGGAAAAATATCTTATATCTGTAGGAGCAAATATAAAAGTTACATCTGATTTCTTAGAAACCATGCAAGCAAGACAAAGTGGAGTGAAACATTTAGTGTTTAAAGGAAAAAACACCAACCTTGAATTCCCTATTCTGAAAAATGATCCCTCAGAAATGGAAAAAGAAATAAAAACATTGTTAGAAAAAAAAAATCGAGACAATTGGTTACTAGTAGAATTGCCTTGCTAAAAGTGTTAAGAAAAAATTCTTCAAAGAGAAATAAAATAATTTAGGTAAGGAACTCATTTCTGCAAAAGGAAGGATGAGCATTGGAGAAGGAATAAGTGAAGGTAAAATAAAACCTCACTTTTCTTATTCCCCTTATCTAACAAATAACAATTTGTTACTAATAGTCATGGGGTCGCAAAGAGTCGGACACGACTGAGCGACTGAATTGAACTGAACTGATATATGGCAAAACATATATATGAATCAAAAATATGTACTTGGCTGTATTATTTAAGTATACATGTATGTTGTTGCTGAAGCTAAAGCTTCAATTCTTTGGCCACTGGATGCAAAGAGCGGACTCATTGGAAAAGACCCTGATGCTGGGAAATACTGAAGGCAAAAGATGGGGGCAGCGGAGGAGGAGATGATTAGATAGCATCACCAACTCAATGAACATAAATTTGAGCAAACTCTGGGAGGTAAGTAGAGGAAAAAGGAGCCTGGTGTGCTGCATTCCATAAATTGCAAAGAGTGGGACATGACTTAGTGACTGAACAACAAAATAACTTATGCAGAGCAGATAGTCTTCTTAAAATAACTCCTAGCACATCTTTGGTTTTCAAAATTAAGAAAAGATATTTTGAATTTGTGATAGTGCAAATAGTGCAAACATTTTATTTCAAATGCCAGGAATGGGGGTGATGAGCAATATATTTTATATAAAGTAAAAGTCATATGTTTTTCCATAGAAAGTAGTATAGAGTCACATATATGTTCTTCAGTTCAGTTCAGTTCAGTTCAGTCGCTCAGTCGTGTCCGACTCTCCGCGACCCCATGAATCACAGCACGCCAGGCCTCCCTGTCCATCACCAACTCCCGGAGTTCACTCAAACCCATGTCCACAGAGTCGGTGATGCCATCCAGCCATCTCATTCTCCGTCGTCCCCTTCTCCTCCCGCCCCCAACCTTTCCCAGCATCAGAGTCTTTTCCAGTGAGTCAACTCGTCGCTTGAGGTGGCCAAAGTATTGCAGTTTCAGCTTTAGCATCAGTCCCTCCAATGAACATCCAGGATTGATCTCCTCTAGAATGGACTGGTTGGATCTCCTTGCAGTATAAGGGACTCTCAAGAGTCTTCTCCAACACCACAGTTCAAAAGCATCGATTCTTCGGCGGTCAGCCTTCTTCACAGTCCAACTCTCACATCCATACATGACCACGGGAAAAACCATTGCCTTGACTAGACGGACCTTGGTTGGCAAAGTAATGTCTCTGCTTTTTAATATACTATCAAGGTTGGTCATAACTTTCCTTCCAAGGAGCAAGCGTCTTTTAATTTCATGGCTGCAATCAGCATCTGCAGTGATTTTGGAGCCCAAAAAAACAAAGTCTGACACTGTTTCCACTGTTTTTCCATCTATTTCCCATGAAGTGAGAAGCCAAATGGCAGAAACATATTCTTTCACATTTGCTAGAGAAGAAGGAAGGTTTCTGTTCTAACTAATTGGTTTTAGTCTCCAAACAGAGTAATTTGCAATAATTTATAAATCCTAACCTGAACTTTTGCAATAATTTTTTGTGACTGTGAGTCACAAAAGAGTTCTTTGAATGTAAAGTCTATTTCTTAATATTTCTGTTTATTTTGCTTGGTTATAAGTAAAAGGATTATTATTTTAACATTAATATTTATTAAGAGAGCACATAGATGTATTGACTGTGTCATGCCCCAGAGCAACTTTTAATGTAATAAATAGAAGTCTTCAAATTGCAATTATAGGTATATCTTTCTTTAGAACTTTCTATTTCACATATATATCTCAATTGGGGGCAGTTTTATCACTACATAGAGTGATAATCAAGCAGCATAAAGAATAAATGGCCTCTGGAATAACTCTGTTTCTTATGGCCTGGACAATAATGTTGAGAATTGTGTTAACCTGCAAACACCCAGAGAAGTGTGATGGTGACTGGGGAAAAGAATACTATAGCCAGCATTGGCGAACCACTCAGAGGCACGTAAAGGCTTCAGTTAGTCCTTTCCTTCTCTTGGGTATATGGTAGACAGAGGAATGAATATTGAGAAATTCCCAATCCAGCTTTTGTATTGCGCAACTCTGGAGTTCATTTGAGGCCCTATGAATTCTTTTTTTTTTTTAACCATAGTCTGCATGGACTTATTCTGTTTCTTCTTTTGTAACTACTAACTGTGAATGCACATTCTAGATTGTGGGATTTTATTTTGGTTTTGTTTTTTAATTAGAATAAGCACTTAGATTCTTTTGACATAGATTCCTAGACCTAACTCTGATCTAAAGCTGTATTTCTGTCTTGCAAAATGATGATGTAAAAAAAAATTCTGAAACAGTAATTTACAGTCTATCTAGAATGGCCTGTTAATGAGATATTCTGATTAGTTGAATATTTATATTAAGCAACCCCCATATGAATTACCAATTTTCAAATAATTAATGTAAAAATATAACTAAAATTACACTGAAGATTATTTCATCTTTCCTTGATAATATAGAGATAGGCTAATGGTAACACTTTTCATTTTAAATGCTTTATCATCTAACAGAACTATAAAATTAATCTGATTTATAAAGTATCTATTGAAACATATATCTAGATATGGCTTTTTGAAATGAGTACTATATATTTTTCATCTCTTGTCCTCTCTAAAATCTACATATGCTAGCATTTTTTTTTATCCTATGTCTTTGAACTTTTATTTCTCTGGATCCTATATAGACGAGAACTTACCATAATTTACAACCCATATTGTATTTTCTGCCTAAATTATATTGTATAGTATTATCACTGATAAGCTTTTTCACAAAAGTGCTAATTCAATAGATACCTACATACATTCAGTATCTAATATATGCCTAGGGGCCCAGTCACCTTTACTTGCTATTTCCAAATATATCTGCCTCACATATTTTAATCTCGAGATCCCTTTAAAATCCTAAAAATTATTGAGAACCCCAAAAGCTTTTGTGTATATGGATTATGAATATTTTCTATCTGTTCAGTTGCTGAGTGATGTCTGACTCTATTTTTTTTCTGTGGAGTGCAACACAAGAGGCTTCCCTTTCCATCACCAACTCCCGGAGTTCACTTAAACTCATGTCCATCAAGTCAGTGATGCCATCCAACCCCCTCATCCTCTGTCATCCCCTTCTCCTCCTGCCTTCAATCTTTCCCAGATTCAGACTTTTCCAGTGAGTCAGTTCTTCGCATAAACTGGCCAAAGTATTGGAGTTTCAGCTTCAGCATCAACCCTGCCTAGGAATATTCAGGATTGATTTCCTTTAGGATTTGACTGGTTTGATCTCCTTGCAGCCCAAGGGACTCTCAAGAGTCTTCTCCAACACCACAGTTCAAAAGCATCAATTCTTCAGTGCTCAACTTTCTTTATAGTCCAACTCTCATATCCATACACGACTCCTGAGAAAACCATAGCTCTGATGAGACAGACCTTTGTTGGCAAAGTAATGTCTATGCTTTTTAATATGCTGTCTAAGTTATTCATAGCTTTTCTTCCAAGGAGCAAGCATCTTTTACTTTCATGGCTGCAGTCACCATCTGCAGTGATTTTCAAGCCCAAGAAAAGAAAGTCAGTCACTGTATACATTGCTTCCCCAGCTATTTGCCATGAAGTGATGAGACGGGATGCCATGATCTTAGTTTTTTGAATGTTTTAAGTCAGCTTTTTGACTCTCCTCTTTCACTTTCATCAAGAGGCTCTTTAGTTCCTCCTCACTTTGTCATAAGGGTGGTGTCATCTGCATATCTGAGGTTATTGATATTTCCCCAGCAGTCTTGACTCCAGCTTGTGCTTCAACCAGCCCAGCATTTTGCATGATGTACTCTGCATATAAGTTAAATAAGCAGGTGACAATGTACAGCCTTGACTTACTCCTTTCCCAATTTGGAACCAGTTCGTTGTTCCATGTCCGGTTCTATCACTTCTTAACCTGCATACAGGTTTCTCAGGCAACATGTAAGGTGGTCTGGTATTCCCATTTCTTGAAGAATTTTCCAGTTTGTTGTGATTGACACAGTCAAAGGTTTTGGTGTAATCAAGAAAGCAGAAGTAGATGTTTTTCTGGAATTCTCTTACTTTTTCGATGATCTAGCAGATGTTGGCAATTTGATCTCTGGTTCCTCTGCCTTTTCTACATCCAGCTTGAACATCTGGAAGTTCACAGTTCATGTACTGTTGAAGCCTGGCTTGGAGAATTTTGAGCATTACTAGCATGTGACATGAGTGCAATTGTGCAGTAGTTTGAGCATTCTTTGGCATTGCCTTTCTTTGGGATTGGAATGAAAACTGACCTTTACAGTCCTGTGGCCACTTCTGTGTTTTCCAAATCTGCTGGCATATTGAGTGCAGCACTTTCACAACATCATCTTTTAGGATTTGAAGTTGCTCAGCTGGAATTCTGTCACCTCCACTAGCTTTGTTCATAGTGATGCTTCATAAGGCCCACTTGACTTCGCATTCCAGGATGTCTGGCTCTAGGTTGAGTGATCACACCATCGTGATTATCTAGATCATGAAGATCTTTTTTGTACAGTTCCTCTGTGTATTCTTGCCACCTCTTCTTAGTATCTTCTGCTTCTGTTAGGTCCATACTGTTTCTGTCCTTTATTGTGCCTATCTTTGCATGAAATAGTCCCTTGGTATTTCTAATTTTCTTGAATACATCTCTAATCTTTCCCATTCTATTGTTTTCCTCCATTTCTTTGCATTGACACTTAGGAAAGCTTTCTTATCTCTCCTTGCTATTCTTTGGAACTCTGTATTCAAATGTGTATATCTTTCCTTTTCTTCTTTGCCTTTAACTTTTTTTCTTTTCTCAGCTATTTGTAAGGTCTCCTCAGACAACCATTTTGCCTTTTTTGCTTTTCTTTTTCTAGGGGATGATTTTACCCCTGCCTCCTGTACAATGTCACGAACCTCTGTCCGTAATTCTTCAGGCACTCTGCCTATGAGATCTAATATCTTGAATCTATGTCTCACTTCCACTGTATAATCATTAGGGATTTGATATAGGTAATACTTGAATGGTCTAATGGTTTTCCCTACTTTCTTCAATTTAAGTCTGAATTTGGCAATGAGGAGTTCATGACCTTTGCCACAGTCAGCTCCCAGTCTTGTTTTTGCTGACCTGTATAGAACTTCTCCATCTTTGGCTGTAAAGAAGATAATCAGTCTGATTTCAGTATTGACCATCTGGTGATGTCCATGTGTAGAGTCTTCTCTTGTGTTGTTGGAAGAGGGTGTTTGCTATGACCAGTGCATTCTCTTGGCAAAACTCTGTTAGCATTTGCCCTGCTTCATTTTGTGCTCCAAGGCAAAGTTTGCCTGTTACTCCAGGTATCTCTTGACTTTCTACTTTTGCATTCCAGTCCCCTGTGATGAAAAGGACATCTTTTTTGGGTGTAACTGAGAAAAATTTAAATATTTTTTATTAATTCACATAAAGATAATAAACCATTACATGGTAAAATAATATTTTATGGAAAATAACCCTGTTGTAGAACAAAAATTTTGAGAATGACATCATTTTACACTTTTGCAAGTCTCTCTAACATTTGGCTTAGTAGAAGACAGATGTATCTACATATTTGCTTTTGCATCCCAACTTTTGCCATGTATTAATATTTTTTGGTTGACTAATATTAAGAAAACCCAGCTAGATAGGTAGTCATAAAATAGAATATATTATAGTAGTTTTTCAAGATAATTTTGGATGGTTGTCTTTGATACTACACCAGAACTTGAGAAGTGTAAATTATTAAAGGCTAGTTTAATGTGGAATCTAAATATTGATGTGAACTTTAAGTACTCTTACAATAAAATCTGTTGATCTGTCATGCACTTTGGTTCATTTACTTATGGATGATTGTATATTATCATGCATTGAACATCTCGCAACTAATGGTTAGCTGAATTACGCAACTTTCCTAAATATTGATGTATTTCATTATGTAATATAAAAAATTGTTAATATCACCATTAATCTCTTCAATAAAGGCTGCAAGTATTCAGAAACTATAAGCAAATACAGGCTTTCCAAAATTCTGATTTTTACTTGAATCTCAAATTTCATCATTTTGATTGCCAACAAATACTGTCAGTTGTTTTTCTTGAAGTGACAGATTTACTTTGTTCATTTTTGTGAAAATGTCTGCCAAATAACAAAATCTGAATAATTACTTTGACAGTTGTTCTTTTACATAAAAATGGTATATTGTGGTAAAAGCAGCTAGTTCAGCTCACAACACAAACAATTACAAAGGAACTTTTTCTCAAAATAACCATTATGCTTTTTGGTATGCAGCAGAAATGTTTTGTATGTACTTCTTACTTTTGTCACATGTAATATTAAAATATACATTTTCAGTGGTGGATATTTAATAAAAATTTGTGTTTTCCTTGCTTTGTAGAGGTCATTCTCAACAGAAATTGGCTTTTTCCCCCAATTGGTGGAAGATACACACATACATATACATATATACAATAAAATGAGGTATAACTTTTAACTTATTTTAATTGTATTTACCACTTACACACAATTTTTAGTGAAAGAAAAATATATTAATTTCAACTGATACTATTAAATAAAGCAGAATTATAGAAAAAGTTTATTTTAAAAGAATACAGATATATAACAATGCTAGAAAATAAGAGAGCATTCCATCAGTAAACCAAAATCTTTTCAGAATTTCTAAAAGATAGAAAGCAATTGGGTTTGTATTTCTTTAGAAAATGAAACAAATCAGTGGTTTATTTTTTAAGCCCAAGAAAGAAAAATCATATAGAATTAAGAACAGTTCTCATTAGAGACCTGGCATAATTTCAAGATCAAAACTCAATTATGAGGTGCTTTGAATGCATATTGAAAAGTGTAAGAAGCCAGTCTGAAAAGAAGGCTCAGTTCAGTTCAGTTCAGTCGCTCAGTCGTGTCCGACTCTCCGCGACCCCATGAATCACAGCACGCCAGGCCTCCCTGTCCATCACCAACTCCCGGAGTACACTCAAACTCATGTCCACAGAGTCGGTGATGCCATCCAGCCATCTCATTCTCCGTCGTCCCCTTCTCCTCCCGCCCCCAACCTTTCCCAGCATCAGAGTCTTTTCCAGTGAGTCAACTCGTCGCATGAGGTGGCCAAAGTATTGGAGTTTCAGCTTTAGCATCAGTCCCTCCAATGAACACCCAGGATTGATCTCCTTTAGAATGGACTGGTTGGATCTCCTTGCAGTATAAGGGACTCTCAAGAGTCTTCTCCAACACCACAGTTCAAAAGCATCGATTCTTCGGCGATCAGCTTTCTTCACAGTCCAACTCTAAAATTCCTACCCTATGACATATGGAAAAAGAAAACAACACACAGACAGATCAGTAATTGACAGGGCTTGTGGGAGAGGGTGAGAGGAATGATTGGATAGAGCCAGTGAGTTTTAGGGCAGCGAAACTATTCTGTATGATACTGTAATTGTGGGTATAAGACATTATGTATTAATCAGAACCCAAAGAATGCAAAACCAGGAATGAATCCTAAGGTAAGCTGTGAACTTCAGTTAATGGTAATATATCAATATGAGTTCAATTGTAAAATTGCAGCACAATAATGCATGTGTGTGTATGTGTGTAGTAGGAGGGGATATATGGAAATTCTCTGTATTTCCTATATAATTTTTATGTAAACCTAAAACTACTCTGTCTCTGCTATGAAGAAGTACTATCTGACTTTTAAAAAACACCAATAATAAGAAAGATAAATATGAAAACTGATCCAAGAGGAAATAGATTTATCCAGAAAACAAAAATATATTTTGTTTATATTTTATAAATATTATAAAATTTTATTAATAGTTATTATTTTATGATAGTAAAGAAGATATATCTTGAGAGAAACAGTAGCCTACTATTAAACAAATGAACACTAAGAGGATAAGAAATGATTCATGAAAATTGAAATGTGACTTCTAAAATGAAAAAAAAAATAGCATGAAAGCTGTATAACAGAAGGACATAAAACATAAACCTTGAAAGCAAGTGTCCTGAAGAGATGTATCTTATATTATGTTCACTGCTTTATAACTAGCACCTGGAACGGTGTGCAGTCCTCAGTAGGCACTCAGTAAACATTTGTTAAGTCAAAAATTGAATGATTTTGTATCTTGCAAAATACTGCTGAGGAACTTTCCTGAACATAGATAACATAAAGAGATAGAAAATAGAAACACAAAATTGAACATGGAAAATAGATCCAAGGGATCTAATTTGTGTGTACTGAGAAGTAAAAAAGTAGGAACAGAGAGAATAGACAGTGGTGATTGATTAGGGAAAAATGAAACTTCTGCTGGACTGCAGAAGACATAATTCTTCAGATTGAAAAAGACTACTGAGTACTGAATAGAAGTGACTATAAGGACACATAAGTAGTAAAATTTTTCAAATCTAAGGATGAAAAGGTTGTAAGACTTCCAGCAAGAAAGAAAGCACAAATAAGATAGACATGTTTTTCATATTCAGTGATAGATGGTGTGAAACAGTGGATCAATCTTCCTTTTTTGAATTTTAAGTCCTCTTTATTTTTGAAAGATATCAAATATGCTCACCAGATACAGATTGATGTTCAGGTAGATAGTTTTTGTTTTTTACCCAGTACTTTAAAGGTTTTGATCCATGTCTTTTTTTTCCCCTTGCATTTTTATTTAAATATAATTGATATACAGCTCTGTAAAAGATTAAGTATACAGCAGTATTATTTGACTCACAAACATCATAAAATGATTACCACAATGAGCTTTATGAATATCCATGATACTATCTAGATAGAAAATGAAAGAAAAGAATATATTTTGTGATGAGACTTCCTAAGATTAACTCTCTTAACAACTTTCATATGTAACATACATCAGTGTTAACTATATTAATGATGTTGTCCATTATAACTTATAGTCCTTACATATCTTATAAGTTTGTACATTGTGACCACGTTTATCTAGTGATTAGATATTTAATATATTTCTGTACAAAACAAAATGACCACAAGTGTAAGTCTAGTGACCACGTGTCACCACACAGATGTTACATTGTTATTGACTGTTTTCCCCCTACTTTACTGTTCGTTCTCATGACTTGTTTACTCTGTGACTGGAATTTTTTACCTCTTCCTTTTCCCTCACTTATTTCACTCTTCCGCCACCCCTTGCCCCTCTGATAAACCACTTGTTTGTACTCTGTATCAGTGACTCAGTTTCTGTTTCATTGTTCATTTGGGTTTTTGTTTTGTTTTTTTACACTTCACATATAAGTGAATTCATACAATATTTATCTTTCTCTATCTGACTTATTTCAGTCAGCAAAATACACTCTAGGTTCATTCATGTTGTCACAAATGGAAAGATTTCATTTTTTAATGGCTCATTAATATTTAAATTTGTAGGCATGTACCACACTGATGCTAAAGCTGAAACTCCAATACTTTGGCCACCTCATGCGACGAGTTGACTCACTAGAAAAGAGTCTGATGCTGGGAAAGGTTGGGGGAGGGAGGAGAAGGGAACGACAGAGAATGAGATGGCTGGATGGCATCACCGACTCGATGGACATGAGTTTGAGTGAACTCCGGGAGTTGATGATGGACAGGGGGGCCTGGCGTGCTCTGATTCATGGGGTCGCAAAGAGTTGGACACAACTGAGCGACTGAACTGAACTGAACCACATCTTCTATATTCATCTATTGATGGGCACTTAGGTTGCTTCCATATCTTGGCTATTATGAATAATGCTGCAGTGAACACCGGGGTGCACATATCTTTTCCTAAAAGTGTTTTAGTGTTTCCTAAAGTACTTTTGTGCAGTAATTTGAGCATTCTTTGGCATTGCCTTTCTTTGGGATTGGAATGAAGACTGACCTTTTCCAGTCCTGTGGCCACTGCTGAGTTTTACAAATTTGCTGGCATATTGAGTGCAGTACTTTCACAGCATCATCTTTCAGGATTTGCAATAGCTCAATTGGAATTCCATCTCCTCCACTAGCTTTGTTCGTAGTGATGTAGTGATGCTCTCTAAGGCCCACTTGACTTCACATTCCAAGATGTCTTGCTCCAGGTGAGTGATCACGCCATCGTGATTATCTTCATCATGAAGATCTTCTTTGAACAGTTTTTCTGTGTATTCTTGCCACCTCTTCTTAATATCTTCTGCTTCTGTTAGGTCCATACCATTTCTGTCCTTTATCGAGCCCATCTTTGCATGAAATGTTCCCTTGATATCTTTAATTTTGGAACAACAGACTGGTTCCAAATAGGAAAAGAAGTACATCAAGGTTGTATATTGTCACCCTGCTTATTTAACTTATATGCAGAGTATATCCGGAGAAGGCAATGGCAAGCCACTCCAGTACTATTGCCTAGAAAATCCCATGGATGGAGGAGCCTGGTAGGCTGCAGTCCGTGGGGTCGCTAAGTGTCGGACTCGACTGAGCGACTTCACTTTCACTTTTCACACATTGGAGAAGGAAATGGCAACCCACTCCAGTGTTCTTGCCTGGAGAATCCCAGGGACGGGGGAGCCTGGTGGGCTTCCGTCTGTGGGGTCACACAGAGTCGGACACGACTGAAGTGACTTAGCAGCAGCAGCAGCAGTAGCAGCAGCAGAGTACATCATGAGGAACGCAGGGCTGGAAGAAGCACAAGCTGGCATCAAGATTGCTGGGAGAAATATCAATAACCTCAGATATGCAGATGACACCACCCTTATGGTAGAAAGTGAAGAGGAACTCAAAAGCCTCTTGATGAAAGTGAAAGACGAGAGTGAAAAGGTTGGCTTGAAGCTCAACATTCAGAAAACGAAGATCATGGCATCTAGTCCCATCACTTCATGGGAAATAGATGGGGAAACAGTAGAAACAGTGTCGGACTTTATTTTGGGGGGCTCCAAAATCACTGTAGATGCTGATTGCAGCCAGGAAATTAAAAGATGCTTACTCCTTGGAAGAAAAGTTATGACCAACATAAATAGTATATTAAAAAGCAGAGACATTACTTTGCCAACCAAGGTCCGTCTAGTCAAGGCTATGGTTTTTCCCGTGGCCATGTATGGATGTGAGAGTTGGACTATGAAGAAAGCTGATTGCCGAAGAATTGATGCTTTTGAACTGTGGTGCTGGAGAAGACTCTTGAGAGTCTCTTGGACTGCAAGGAGATCCAACCAGTCCATTCTAAAGGAGATCAATCCTGGGTGTTCATTGGAAAAACTGATACTGAAGCTGAAACTCCAATACTTTGGCCACCTCATGCGATGAGTTGACTCACTGGAAAAGAGTCTGATGCTGGGAGGGATTGGGGACGGGAGGAGAAGGGGACAACAGAGAATGAGATGGCTGGATGGCATCACCGACTCGATGGACATGAGTTTGAGTGAACTCCGGGAGTTGGTTTTGGACAGGGAGGCCTGGCGTGCTGTGATTCATGGGGTCGCAAAGAGTCAGACACGACTGAGCGACTGAACTGAACTGAACTGAAAGTACTCTTGTGTTTCCTGAAAACACTACAAACTTATTGTTTTCATTTCCTTTGGAACGCTACCCAGAAGTAGAATTGCTGGATCATAGCTTTATTTTTAATTTTTTGAGGAACCTTTGTTCTCTCTTCCACAGCATCTGCACCAATTGCAATCCCACCAATAGTGCACGAGAGTTCCCTTTTCTCCATATCCTCACCAACACTTGTTACAATCTTTCTGATAATAATTATTATGACAAGTGTGAGGTGATCTTATTAAATTTTGATTTGTATTTCACTGATGATTATGTGTCTTTCCTCCATCTGTTTGTCTTCTTTGGAAAGTGGGTGTCCTTGTCTTATTCCCAATCTTAAAAGAAATACTTTCAGCTTTTCATCATTGAGTATGATGTTAGCAGTAGGCGTATCATATATGGCCTTTATCATATTGAGATATATTTCCTCTGTATCCAGTTCTGAAGAGTTTTTATCATAAATAGATGTTGGATTTTGTTACAATCTTTTTCTGCATCTCTTGAGATTGTCATATGGTTTTTATTCTTCAGTTTATTAGGTGGTGTATCACACTGATTTGTGGATATTATACTGTCCTTGTATCCCTGGGATAAATTCCACTTGATCATGGTATTGCTATTCAGTTGCCAAGTCATGTCGGACGCTCTGTGACTCCATGAACTGCAGCATGCCAGGCTTCCTTGTTCTTCACTATCTCCTGGAGTTTGCTCAAACTCATGCCCATTGAGTCAGTGATGGCATCCAACCATCTTATTCTCAGTCACCCTTTTCTCCTCTTTGCCCTCAATCTTTGATGATTCTTTTAATGTATTGTTGAAATTGAATTGCTTATGTTCTGTTGAGGATGTTTTGCATCTCTGTTCATCAGTGATAGTGGCCTGCAATTTTCTCTTTTTTTGGTGTCTTTGGTTTTGATACCAGAGTGATGATTTCATAAATGTTTCTTCCTCTTCAATTTTTGGGGATAATTTGAGAAAGATTGGTGTTAACCATTCTTGAAATGTTTGAACTTAACTGTGAAGTCATCTGGTCCTGAACTTTTGTTTGGGGGAGTTTTTTAATTATCAACACTGATTTAAGTTCATTATTGAAAAGGGCCTGTTCATATTTTGTACATTTCTACAAATGTATCTATTTCTTCTAGGTTGCTCATTTTATTGGCATGTAATTTTTTGTGTAGTCTCTTATAATCTTTTGTATTTCTGTGGTATTAATCATAATTTTCCCTTTTTGTTTATGATTTGGGTCTTTCCTCTTTTTTTCAAGATGATTCTAACTAAAGATTTATCAATTATTGTAGTCTTTACAGAGAACCAGCTCTCAGCTTCATGGATCTTTCCTTTTTATTTTTTTGGCCTCTGTTTCATTTACATCTACTCTGACCTTCAGTACTTCCTTCTTCTCCCTTTGTGTTTTGTTTTTCTTTTTATAGAGCCTCTAAGCATATGGTTAGTCTTCTTTTTCTTTTCTGAGGTAATTTGTATTGCTATAAATGCCTCTTTTAGGACTGGTTGGCTATGTCTCATGAATTTTGGTTCATTATGTATTTGTTTTCATTTGTCTCCAGGTATTTTTTTTTTCTTTAATTTTGTCAGTGACCCATTGGTTGTTAAGTAGCATATTGTTTAACATCCACGTGCTTGTTTTTTTTCAATTTTTGTTTTATGGTTAGTTTCCAGACTTATACTTCTGTGTTCAGAAAAAATGCCTGATATAATTTCAGTCTTCTAAAATTTACTATGACTTGTTTGTGGCCTAGCATGTGATCTATCCCAGAGAATGTGCACTTGAAAAGAGTGTATATTTTTCTGCTTTTGAATGGAATGCTCTGTCTGTAGCTATTAAATCAATCTGATTAATATGTCATTTAAGCTCAGTGTTTCCTCTTTGATTCTGTCTGGATAATCTATTGATGTAATTGGGGTATGAAAGTCCTCTACTATTATTGTATTAATGTCACTTTCTCTATTTGTGTTTGGTAATATTTGCTGTATTATTTAAGTACTCTTAGGTTGGGTGTGTATGTATTTACAATTGTTATATCTTTTTGTTGAATTGATTCCTTTATCATTATGTAGTGTGTCTTTGTATAATATTTTAAGTATATTATGCTACTTCCTTCTGGCCTGCAGAGTTACTCTGAAGTCAGCTGGTAGCCTTATGGGAGTTAAAGTAACTTGTTGCTTTTCCCTTTCATATTTTTCATATTCTCTTTTTATCCTTAATTTTTGCCGTTTTAATTACAGTGTGTCTTGGTGTGGTCCTCTTTCAGTTGATCTTGTTTGAGACTCTCTGTGCTTCCTAGACCTGAATGTCTGTTTCCTTTCCCAGGTTAGGGTTTGTTTTTGTTTGTTTGTTTTTAACTATTGTATCTCATATATGTTCTCTATTCCTTTCTCCTTCCTTTGTCTTTCTAGGATCTCTATAATATGAATGTTAGTATGCTTGATGTTTTTCCAGAGGTCTCTTAAAATGTCATTTCTTTTTTATTCTTTTTAGTTTCAGTGGTTTCCACCAGTCTTCACTGATCTGTTCCTCTGCATCATCTAATCCACTGTCAGTTACCTCTAGTGTATTTCCTAATGCTTTGTTAAACTTCTCACTGTGTTCATCCAGTCTTCTCCCAAGTTAGTTGAGCATTTTTATGATCATTACTTTGAACTTTTATTGGGTAGACTGCTTATCTCCACTTCATTTCTTTCTTCATCTAGTGTTTTCATTCCTTCATGTGACCCTTTTTCACCTCATTTTGTCTCAGTCTTGCATTTATTTGTAGGTATTAGGTAGGTTGGTTACATTTCCTGATCTTGGAGTAATGGCCTTTTGTAGGAGATTTCCTATGGGGCCCAGCATCTCACTTCCCTCTGGTCACCAGAACTGGTTACCAGGGTAAGGCCCTAGCATGACTGGTTGTAGGTGCCAGGAATCCCAGGGCTGATGATGACCTATTTGTGAGCAGGGCCAAAGAGTTGGATTGCAGGATAGCTAGCTGCAGATGCCAAAGGTCTAGGGGCTTGTGCCAGTCTGCTAATGGACAGAGCCAGGTCCTTCTGCAATTGACTTCAGGCCTGGGGGTTCTGAGGCTGGCCTTGGCCTACTTTTGGGCAGTGTTATGTCCCAGGGAAGCTTGCTGAGGGTTGTGGGGGATCCTGGGACTGGTGTCCAACTGGCTGGTGGACAGGGCTACATCCCCTCTTGACTGGCTCCCCTGCCTGGGGTTTGCCAGAACTGATACCAACTGGAAGGTTAGCAGGGCTGGATCCCAGGGCCAGTGGCTAGAGGCAGGACTCCAAAGTGATACTTGCAAGCATGAAGGAGCTCCCCCAAAAGGTTGCTGTCAGTGTCTGTGTTCCCAGGGAGGGTCTTAGATGCCTCCACCTCTTTGAGAGGCTCTCCAAGATTAGCAAATGGGTCTGACCTGGTCTCCTTTCAAATTACTTACTCTGCACAGGGTCTCAGAGCCTGTGAGAATTTGTGTGTACCCTTTAAGAGCATAATCTCTGTTTCTTACTACCCTATAGCTCTCCCATATATAAATCCCACTGGCTTTCAAAGCCAGACAATCTGGAGGCTTCTTTCCCCATGCAGTACCTAGGACTGGGGAGCTCTGGGTGAGGCTGGGATCCCTTGAACCTTGGGGAGAACCTCTGCAATTGATTCTTCCCTCTATGGGTCACCTACCCCAGGGTGTGGGTCTTGATTATATTGCATCTCTGCCCCTCCTACCTATCTCATTGTGATTCCTTCTTTTTAACCTTTAGAAATATTTCCTGTTGGTCTTCAGGTCATCCTCATCAATAGTTGTTCTATAAATAGTTGTAATTTTGGTGGTGTGCCCATGGGAAAAGTAGAGCATGAGGTCTCCCTACTCTGCTTTTGGTCTCCTCTCTCTATCTTCAAAGTTTTGAGTTAAAAAAAATTTTTGTTATCTAGGACTATACTCAGATAAAATTCAAATGTGAATACAGAGGAAACTTCCAGAACATACAGTTTACCATTCACATACATTTCCTGAATAAAAAAGAAATTCTCAAGGACAGATTACAATAAAACAAAAAATTAATTCAAGAGAGAGGACAATAAGGGATACAAGAAAACAGTGTTAAATAAGCTGAAGAATAAAAATAAGCAGATAATAAAGCATAGTTAAATATAGACTAATTGATTTAAAGAATGTACTGACAAAGTAGAGGCATAGTATGTTTAAGCAATTAACAGTTTAGAAATAAAATTCAGATAATAAGATATAAGCTATGTTTGTGTTTTTGAGTGGGGAGTAAAATGCATTCAATTCATAGGTCTCATTCAGAAAAGTGAAATCATTAACGTTAAACTTCAACTCTTTTTGTTAAAAGTTAAGATTAATTATTAGAAAAAAGGAGACAGGATTTAATAACAGCAAACACTTGGATAGCACTTTTTATATTCCAGGTACTGTTCTGAATGCTTTGTATATATTAATTCTCTTAATGCTTTCAACAGCTCTGTGAGCTAGGTATCTTACAAATGAGGGAAGTGAGACCCCAGGGAATAAAGTAACTTGCATAAGGTTACTACTACACACTGCAGTGGCAGAGTCCAGCAAGATTGGCTTTATACTACTGCCCTACTGTTACTTCTTGGAAAAAAAAAAATCAGGAAATAAAAACAAATATACCAGTAATCACAATAATTGTAAATAAACTAAATGTCACTGCTGCTTTGTCTTTATTATTAACAAAAACTTTTGACCTACTAATTTTTTGCAGAATTTTTAAAGGTTGTTTGTATTATTTATCTGTTTATTATCTCACTATCTTTGACTTGAAGCCCCTGGAGAGGAACATGAGAGACTGAATATATTTGGTTGACTTTGTAGGATAATTTCTATGGGGCCAAAAGCAGTTGGGCAATTGAACACCTATTATATTCATTTGTGGATTATGGTGATGGTGTCTTGATAATTCTAACTTCCCTATAAATCCTATCTAAATTTCATTTCCTCTTTACATACATCATTATCATCATCAGTTAACTTTTATTATTTGCTGGGACTATTCAAAGTATAGTAACTCACTTAAGAATGTGGTGATAAAGAGTGTTGCTTCAAATCTATATTGGCTGGGTTGAAATTCCACTCATAGTTTCAGTAAGTGAGCTGTCTATATTTCACTTTCCTTTGATATGGAAAATGATGATAACAATAGTATCTACTTTGTAAGGGTTTAGTGCTAAAGAGATTAGTTAATATGTACAACGTTGGTCACCTTATTTCTAAGTCCCAAACAATTTGGTAGGAAACATCAGGTAAATGTTTAGCTCTATGGAAAACATACTATTTAAGATTGAACATTTTATGCTGGTGTTATATCACTTTGGTTGATGAATAGATATTTCTTTCATTTTCTATTTTTGTCAGCGTTCTCATAACTTTCATTCCATTTTAGATCTAATCATAAGAACTACACCAGAGAAAAATTATGATCTCTCTTTCACAAATACTTGAATATCTGATCTCCTGTTAATATTTTTCTGAGTGAATATCCTCAGTCTTTTAAAAACACTTTGTATGAGAAACTTTCAGAAGTCATACTGCCCTAGCCTTCAGGGTATTTCTGTGGATAACTATAGTTTGTCTGGGGCCCTCAAAGTAGCTGCAAATATGGTGTGATCATATACAGTGGTAGGAACATCAACCCACTTTTTAAGTAGCTGCATCATATGTTGAGCTTCCAATCAGTTAAAATCTCTGTCTCTTTACATGAACTGCTCTCAGCTAAGTATCATCCATCTTCTATGTGTGCAGTCTGTTTGGATTCTTAAGGAGGGATTTATATTTCTCAGCTGGTAAAGAATCTTCCTGCAATGCAGGAGACCCTGGTTTGATTCCTGAGTTGGAAAACTCCCCTAGAGAAGGAATAGATAACCCATTCCAGTATTCTCAGGCTTCCCTGGTGGCTCAGATGGTAAAGAATCTGCCCACAATGCAAGAGACCTCAGTTTGATCCCTGGGTTGGGAGGATTTTAAATTTTAAAATAAATTTTAATAGAAATGTATTTTTAATTTTAATTTTAAATTAAAATTTACTTTTTAATTTAAAAAGTAAATTTTAATAGAAAAATAGGCAAATAAAAATTATGAGGAAGCAACTAAGTGGTAGTGACAGAGAACAACTTCAGATAGACTAGCAGTGAAATCCTTTGGGGAAGTTGATGTTTAAGATTTTTAAAATGAGGTAAATTGAGCCATGTGTAGACAAGAATGTGTCAACTAATTTTTGTTATGTAACAAAGCAAATTTAGTTGTTTAAAACAACAGCCTATATTCACTCTGAGATGGCAGTTGGGGCTGGGGCTCAGCTATAATGGTTTCTCTCTGATCCACATATCATCTGGGCTCACCAGTACATTTGCAATTAGGCGACAATTATTGGCTATACCCACACATGTCTGGTGGTTGGATGTTGTCAGCAGTCACAATGGAGGCAGCTGGACCATATGTCACTTACTATTCAGCAGGCTAGCCTAGGCTTGTTCACATCGTGGGACTTGTGAGTTCCCAAGATCAGCAGGAGAGGACTATTCCAGTGCACAAGCTTTTTTTAAGCCTTTACTTGCATCACATTTGTTTACATTCCATTGACCAAAGCAAGTCACATGGCAGAGCCCAAATTCAGAGTGGAGAAAACTGATCTCTGCATCTTGATGAAATGCATATAGGTGTGTATAGAGAGATAGGAGAATTTTATTTTGTAATCATCCACATGGAGTAAGCACTTTTTAAGAGAAAGAAAGCATCATCTCTTAAGGCCTTAGCGTGAGAAAGTGTTCAATGTGTGTTTTGAGCCAGAAGATCAGTGAATTGGAACGTAGCTCAATATAGAGGATAAAAATGAAGGCTGGAACTGGATCCTGCAGAGTTCTATAGAGCATTGTAAGAAGTCTCATCTTATTCCAAATGTAAGAAGGCAGCATCAAGTAGGTGGCAAAAAAGAGGTCCTGGTCTACTTATGAAATGCTGCTGAAAGAGTAGTGAAGCTAAGTTAGGAAAGCATCCTAGGTTTGCCAGAAAGGACTTTAAGATGAAAGGACTTCCTTTACCAGATATTGAGGCTTATTATAAGGCCACAATAAGTGAAAGCCGCTCAGTCATATCCGACTGTTTGTGACCTCATGGACTATACAGATGATGGGATTCCCCAGGCCAGAATACTGGAGTGGGTAGCCATATCCTTCTTCAGGGGATCGTCCCAACCCAGGGATTGAACCCATGTCTCCCACATTGCAGGCAGATTCTTTACCAGCTGAGCTACAAGGTATGATTATGGCATAGGAATAGACAATAACATAATGGAACAAAATAGAAGTCAACATATTTGGCCTCTTAATAACAATGCGGCACTTTAGAACAGTGGAGGGAGAGTAAGGTCTTTGAAATGGTTATACCAATTAATAAGTAAATAAAAGTTAAAATGAAATTTACTCCTGATATACAGCATACTGAAAATCAATTTTAGGCAGATGATTAAATATTATTAAATGCGAAATAATACTCTGTTAATGACCTTGGGAAAAGGTAAGTGTTCTTAGATAAGACACAAAAATTACTAACCATAAAAGAAAAATGTTCTTTAAAATAAGAACTTCATTTCATCAAAAGATACCATGAGAAGTGTGAAAAGGCAAACCAGAAGAAAGGAAAAAATATTTGCAACACATCTAACCAATAACAAGTAACCAGGTTAAGTAAAAATACTTACATGTTTATAAGAAAAATCAGAAAGCCAATTTAAAAAATGAGCTAACAACTTGAATGTGTCCTTCATAAAGAGAGAAATTACCTACAGGTGGCAGAAAGAGGCTAACAGGAAGTAAGGCCATCTGGATAAATCAAGTAGCAGTTTATACAGTTAAAGGCTTTTCTGTATTTTCAAGGCTCTGTTTGTCTCTTTTCTGTAACTTTTACATTTCATGTTACCTAAAAATATTTAGAAAGCCCAAAGGCTACTCAAATATTAATCGTTGATCTCCATTTTTCACTTTCATCAAAGTGAGGAGAAAAGCATTTGCCTCAGTGGACTGAGGCCAGACCTTGTTTAAGGAATATTTCCCAAGGCTCTAACCAAAACTACTGGGCCTGTGAGAAAGGTAGGAGGGAAGGATGGCTGTGGATAATATTTATTGAATATTTGTTGTATGCCAGGCTGTGCTGAGCTCAATGCTTTATGTGGATTACCTCATTTAATTCTCACATAGCACCTTCACAGATGAGGACACTGTGATGTTAAGTAACAGGAATTGTGCCACCAGACTCTGTGCTGCTAACCTGAGTGCCTCTTTCCTAGCTACCTGTTAATAGCCTCTTTCTTAACTATTCTAGTTGGGAGAGAGGAGCAGGCTAGTATTTTCCAGCTGTAAGGCTGATCCCAGAATTACTACAGGTTTCTTTGCAATATCTCTTTCCTGACATACCTTGGGCTTTGGCCTTTTATTGTCTCTGAGGTCCAGGAAGATGCAACAATGTGGAATAAAGAATGCTGCCTGTGTAGTGTGAAGCTGAAGTTTGACTTCCTCTTGCCTTCACGTTTCAGTTCAGTTCAGTTCAGTCGCTCAGTTGTGTCCCGCTCTTTGCAACCCCATGTACTGCAGCATGCCAGGCTTCCCTGTCCATCACCAGCTCCCAGAGCTTGCTCAAACTCATGTCCATCAAGTCTGTGATGCCATCCAACCAGCTCATCCCCTTCTCCTCCTGCCTTCAATGTTTCCCAGCATCAGGATCTTTTCAAATGAGTCAGTTCTTCACATCAGGTGGCCAAAGTATTGGAGTTTCAGCTTCAGACAAAGGAGAAAAGGAATGATATACCCATTTGAATGTAGAGTTCCAAAGAATAGCAAGGAGAGATAAGAAAGCATTCCTCAGTAATCAATGCAAAGAAATAGAAAAAAACAATAGAATAGAAAAGACTAGAGATTGCTTCAAGAAAATTAGAGATACCAAGGGAACATTTCATGCAAAGATGGGCTCAATAAAGGACAGAATGGACCTAACAGAAGCCCTCAGGTCTATTCATGTGGCAAATGCCCATATAAGACTGGTACTCTTGTGACAGTAGCCTGTTTGCTGTGGTGGGAGTGGGATAGATTGGGAATCTGTCATCCTGGGACCTAACACTTACTTAACTAATTCTGGTTAAATAGAGATACAGGTTTACTTAGTGTCTTCAGGTACTGTACTTTAACATTTACCATTATATAAAAATACTAAAATGAATAATTAAGACTTCTGGTTTTTTCATGTACGTTTCCAGTTTCTTCTCACTTTGCAAAGTAGCATTTCTGTCACTGATTATGCACAAAAACAGATATACCTGCTTCTCATAAATATTTTCATTCACTGTAACAAAATATGAAATCAGTTTCTCAATTTCTCAAGGAAACCAGTCTCGTACTGAAATAAGAGAAATTGTTTTTGCTTATATTTTGCAGACTTTGGATAATGACATGAGTACAGATGATGACAATGAATATGCCGAAGAAAAGGAGAGCTACATCTGTGCAGTGTGTCTGGATGTTTATTTCAACCCCTACATGTGTTACCCTTGCCACCACATCTTCTGTGAGCCCTGCTTACGGACCCTTGCCAAAGACAATCCTGCAAGCACTCCCTGCCCGTTGTGTCGGACAATTATTTCCAGAGTCTTTTTTCAGACAGGTAATTGTTTTCTTTCATTAACATGATTGCCTAATTATTTTGACTACCTCTTTGTTCCAGTTCTAAAGGTATTTTATGAATTATTGTGAGAAAATTATTGAAAATCATATATAGCATAATTCGTTACTCTCCAGTTTATAGAAGAGTGCTTGCCAACTCGTTAGAACTTTGTTAAAATCGTAGAATCAGAGATGAAACCAGTTCCTCATCTCTACTCCTCTATTTAATGCTGAGATCTTTTCTAAAGCAACCTAACTAGATTTTCAGTCTTTACTTGGACATCTCCAGTGTCAAGGACATTCCATTAAAATTTGGAGCAGCCCTATTGATTATTTATTCCTCAAGTCTAACATCTATTTCTTCTCATCCTTCTACCTTTGTTTTTTCCTCTGGAGTCTCAAAGAATAAATCTATAAATATCTGAGATAACTACAATGCCTTTCCCTCAAACTCCAAATCTTCTAAACCTTCTTGTTGTTTTTAAGGTCTTTATTCTTAAAGAACTTTTAGAACTAACACCCAAAAAAGATGTCCTTTTCATTATAGGGGACTGGAATGCAAAAGTAGGAAGTCAAGAAACATCTGGTGAAGTGAAGTGAAGTGAAGTCGCTCAGTCGTGTCCGACTCTTTGCGACCC
Source organism: Moschus berezovskii (assembly GCF_049115385.1). NCBI lineage: Eukaryota > Metazoa > Chordata > Mammalia > Artiodactyla > Moschidae > Moschus > Moschus berezovskii. The sequence continues at coordinate 62,569,348 of NC_142477.1, forward strand.
CATGGATTGTAGCCCACCAGGCTCCTCCATTCATGGGATTCTCCAGGCAAGAATACTGGACTGGGTTGCCATTTCCTTCTCCAGGGGATCTTCCCGAACCAGGGATCGAACCTGGGTCTCCCGCATTGTAGGCAGACGCTTTACCATCTGAGCCACCAGGGAAGTCCCATCTGGAGTAACAGGCAAATTTGGCCTTGAAGCACGAAATGAAGCAGGGCAAAGGCTAATAGAGTTTTGTCAAGAGAACGCACTGGTCATAGCAAACACCCTCTTCCAACAGCACAAGAGAAGACTCTACACATGACATCACCAGATGGTCAACACCGAAATCAGATTGATTATATTCTTTGCAGCCAAAGATGGAGAAGCTCTATACAGTTAGCAAAAACAAGACCAGGAGCTGACTGTGGCTCAGATCATGAACTCCTTATTGCCAAATTCAGACTTAAATTGAAGAAAGTAGGGAAAACCACTAGACCATTCAGATATGACCTAAATCAAATCCCTTATGATTATACAGTGGGAGTGAGAAATAGATTTAAGGGACTAGATCTGATAGACAGAGTGCCTGATGAACTATGGACGGATGTTCGTGACATTGTACAGGAGAGAGGGACCAAGACCATCCCCATGGAAAAGAAATGCAAAAAAGCAAAATGGCTGTCTGAGGAGGCCTTACAAATAGCTGTGAAAAGAAGAGAAGCGAAAAGCAAAGGAGAAAAGGAAAGATATAAGCATCTGAATGCAGAGTTCCAAAGAATAGCAAGGAGAGATAAGAAAGCCTTCCTCAGTGATCAATGCAAAGAAATAGAGGAAAACAACAGAATAGGAAAAGCAAGAGATCTCTTCAAGAAAATTAAAGATTCCAAGGGAACATTTCATGCAAAGATGGGCTCGATAAAGGACAGAAATGGTATGGACCTAACAGAAGCAGAAGATATTAAGAAGAGGTGGCAAGAATACACAGAAGAACTGTACAAAAAATATCTTCAAGAACAAGATAGTCATGATAATGTGATCACTGACCTAGAGCCAGACATCTTGGAATGTGAAGTCAAGTGGGCCTTAGAAAGCATCACTACGAACAAAGCTAGTGGAGGTGATGGAATTCCAGTTGAGCTGTTTCAAATCTTGAAAGATGATGCTGAGAAAGTGCTGCATTCAATATGCGAGCAAATTTGGAAAACTCAGCAGTGGCCACAGGACTGGAAAAGGTCAGTCTTCATTCCAATCCGAAAGAAAGGCAATGCCAAATAATGCTCAAACTACCGCACAATTGCACTCATCTCACATGCTAGTAAAATCATGCTCAAAATTCTCCAAGCCAGGCTTCAGCAATATATGAACCGTGAACTCCCAGATGTTCAAGCAGGTTTAGAAAAGGCAGAGGCACTAGAGATCAAATTGCCAACATCCACTGGATCATGGAGAAAGCAATAGAGTTCCAGAAAAATATCTATTTCTGCTTCATTGACTATGCCAAAGCCTTTGACTGCGTGGATCCCAATAAACTGTGGAAAATTCTGAAAGAGATGGGCATACCAGACCACCTGACTGCCTCTTGAGAAACCTGTATGCAGGTCAGGAAGCAACAGTAAGAACCGTACATGGAACAACAGACTGGTTCCAATTAGGAAAAGAAGTACGTCAAGGCTGTATATTGTCACCTTGCTTATTTAACTTATATGCAGAGTACATCATGAGGAACACTGGGCTGGAAGAAGCACAAGCTGGAATCAAGATTGCTGGGAGAAATATCAATAACCTCAGATATGCAGATGACACTACCCATATGGCAGAAAGTGAAGAGGAACTCAAAAGCCTCTTGATGAAAGTGAAAGAGAAGAGTTAAAAGGTTGGCTTGAAGCTCAACATTCAGAAAACAAAGATCAGGGCATCTGGTCCCATCACTTCATGGGAAATAGATGGGGAAACAGTGGAAACAGTGTCAGACTTTATTTTTTTGGGCTCCAAAATCATTGCAGATGCTGACTGCAGCCATGAAATTAAAAGACGCTTACTCCTTGGAAGGAAAGTTATGAGCAACCTAGATAGTATATTAAAAAGCAGAGACATTAATTTGCCAACAAAGGTCCATCTAGTCAAGGCTATGGTTTTTCCCGTGGTCATGTATGGATGTGAGAGTTGGACTGTGAAGAAAACTGATCGCCGAAGAATTGATGCTTTTGAACTGTGGTGTTGGAGAAGGCTCTTGAAAGTCCCTTGTACTGCAAGGAGATCCAACCAGTCCATTCCAAAGGAGATCAGTCCTGGATGTTCATTGGAAGGACTGATGCTAAGGCTGAAACTGCAATACTTTGGCCACCTCATGCGACGAGTTGACTCACTGGAAAAGACTCTGATGCTGGGAAAGGTTGGGGGCGGGAGGAGAAGGGGATGACCGTGAATGAGATTGCTGGATGGCATCACCGACTCTGTGGACATGAATTTGAGTGAACTCCGGGAGTTGGTGATGGACAGGGAGGCGTGGCGTGCTGTGATTCATGGGGTCGCGGAGAGTCGGACACGACTGAGCGACTGAACTGAACTGATTCTTAAAGACAGTAAAATTGGAACAGGGATTTGTTTACATAATTACCATGTGAAGATGGGATATAATACAGTATTTTGATACAAATAGAAAAAGGGAAAACTAATGAATGTGAAATATGGATACCTGCTAAGGAGAAAGGGAAAAATGATAGAAGTAAGCAGAGCTGTTGGACTGTAAAGAAAGCTGAGCACCAAAGAATTGATGCTTTTGAACTGTGGTGCTGGAGAAGACTCTTGAGAGTCCCTTGGACTGCAAGGAGATCCAACCAGTCCATCCTAAAGGAAATCAGTCCTTGGTGTTCACTGGAAGAACTGATGTTGAAGCTGAAACTCCAATACTTTGGCCACCTCATGCAAAGAGTTGACTCATTGGAAAAGACTCTGATGCTGGGAAGGATTGAGGGCAGGAGGAGAAGGGGATGACAGAGGATGAGATGGTTGGATGGCATCACCAACTCAATGGACATGAGTTTGAGTAAACTCCGGGAGATGTTGGTGGACAAGGAGGCCTGGTGTGCTGTAGTCCATAGGGTCGCTAGGAGTCGGACATGACTGAGCAGCTGAACTGAACTGAGAGCAGAGCTGATATTTATTGAGTGCACTGCTGTGTGCTAAACCTTAGAGAAGGAAATTTCTGTATCCACCTTCTCACCTCAACCACAGGCCAAATAAGATCAAAGTATGTACTTTATTAATAGTAAAGCTGAAGAAAACATGTAGCACATTTTTCTTCCCCTAAAGTTGGTGATGGACAGGGAGGCCTGGCGTGCTGTGATTCATGGGGTCGTGGAGAGTCGGACACGACTGAGCGACTGAACTGAACTGAACTGAACTGAAAGAAAATTCAAAGACCCATCAGCAAAGAAGCATCAGTTTATAAAATGAGTTTTGTATACCAAATCAACTGCATGAATGCTTGCAAACCTGCCTTACCAGCTCAGTAATCAAACAATGAGATACCACTTCACACTCACTAGGACGGCTGTAGTTAAGAAGATAGATAAATAAAAGTGTTGACAAGGATATGGAAAAATTGAAACTCATATATTACTGATAGGAGTATAAAATGGTAAAGTCAGTTTGGAAAATAGCAGAATCAGCTTTGCACATAGAAGATTCTAAGACTGCTTGTGAGATGGGGAAAAAATTCTGATGTGCCCCAAATTAACTAAGAGTTCTTTTGTCTAAGAAGATGGAAAAGACTCAAGGATGAAGGAAGAAGACCTTTGGCTAGGGGGAACCTTTCCATTTCTTGACTGACAGCCTCATTCTTCCAGACAAGGTGCTCCCACATCAATACCTCAATAGCAGATCTGTTCAGGGATGTCAAACATGCTGCATGACAGGATCTGCTGGCCACCTTCATCAGGAGGCCAAGGAAGGGGAAAGGCCATGACTTACAAATGTTAAATGGAGTGGGGGTCATCCAAGAGAGTGGGAAAGAATCCCTTAGCCAATGAGATCATGGTTTTGTTTTCAGGGAAGGCATCATATTTTCTTGAATCGATTGTATGACTGAAGCCTTCAAACCAAGCATGGCATTGCCCCTACTGCAGACTGATTCTGGGGGACCCCTGTATGAGCCCTACTATAGACTTCAGGAATCCCAGCCTATGGTCATATGGAAGATGTAGATGTCTCAAGTATTACATAGAGAGCCACAGGGTCAGTGCAACTGAACTCTCAACTGTGAAGTCACTTGCTGCTCTCAACCCATTCAGATGCACCCGAACCTCAACAAAGAGAATTTCTAGCCTGCTTTCATTATTTTCCTCCATTCAACCTCTGTATCCTTTCAGACCACTGACCCCATGCCACTACTCTTCTGCCTTTACATAGTGAAACTAGGTGCTAATAAGCAGTAGTGCTGGTGAACTCCGTTGGAAATGGGAAAATAAAATGGCTGAGTCTTCACCTTGTGTATGAAAAGAAAGAAAGTGAAAGTGAAGTCGCTCAGTCGTGTCCGAGTCTTTGCGACCCCTTGGACTATAGCCTACCAGGCTTCTCCATCCATGGGATTTTCCAGGCAAGAGTACTAGAGTGGGTTGCCATTTCCTTCTCCAAGGGATCTGCCCGACTCAGGGATCAAACCCAGGCCTCCTGCACTGTAGGCAGATGCTTTACCACCTGAGCCACCAGGGAAGAAGTCCCTAACTAAGTAAATAAGCAAAGTTGAAGCTAATCTAGAATTTTAAGTATGAAGCAGGCTTATGATTTTTCACCAGGAATATTTTGGCTGCCACAATAATAGGAGGATGCTACTGGTATCTAGTCAACAGGGCAGGAATAACAGGTACCCTGCAGTGTTTGGGCCAGTCCCACTCAGTGAAAAATTGTCCCAGATTCAATCTGAATTTTAGATGTCCTGCTGGGCTTTATTCAGGACATATAGCTCATCCAAGAGATCACACCTCCTCTTTTTATCTGCTGTAATAGCCTGTAATTGGTCTTGGTCTGTTGTCTTTGTTCCCATTAAGGGTATTTCATACTTTCTCTTATTCTGTACCAAACAGTCTGGACTGTTAATTCATATGCTAATAGTGATTTTATTCTTGCATTTACCCATGCCTCAACTTTTTCACTTTTACATTCATCTTGTACAATATAGTCATTGCCTCTGAAATCAAAACTCATTCTTTTTTTATTGATGTATAAAAAAAAGATTTACAATGTTGTGCCGATCTCTGCTGTACAACAAAGTGACTCAGTTATATACATGTAGACGATCTTTATTTTTATATTCTTTTCCATTATGCTTTATCGCAGGATATTGAATATAGTTCCCTGTGCTGTACAGTAGGACCTTGTTGTTTATCTATCCCCTAAAATATAATAGTTTATATCTGCTAATCCTAAACTTCCCTCCCATATTCCACTCCCCCTTGGCAACTTCAAGTCTGTCCTCTATGTTTGTGAGTCTGTTTCTGTTTGCAGATAGGTTTATTTGTACCGTATTTTAGATTGCACATGTAAGTGGTATTATATGGTATCTGTCTTTCTCTTTCTGACTTCACTTAGTATGATAATCCCTAGTTGCATCCATGTTTCTGCAAATGGCATTATTTCATTCTTTTTTATGGCTGAGTAATAATATTCCATTGTATATGTCTATAAATTCATTCTTTATTAGTAGGCATATCTATTTCATAATGCCTTTTAGTGTAGTCACTCTTGAGCTTTAATATATGGAAATAAATATTTTATTATAAAAAAGAAACAGAAAATTAAGCATAATGATTAGAGCATTGTTTCTCAGGTTTCTGTCATTTTCCTACCACCTTTTCAATATTCACTATATCCACATACCACCTGAATTATTTTTTTACTTAAGGGTTTTCTTCATATCAACATAGTTTTAAATATATACTTATTTCAGCTTCATCTTTAACAATGTATTTGTAAATGTATTTGATGTTCTGCTGCTGCTGCTGCTAAGTCACTTCAGTCGTGTCCGACTGTGTGTGACCCCATAGACGGAAGCCCACCAGGCTCCCCCGTCTCTGGGATTCTCCAGGCAAGAACACTGGAGTGGGTTGCCATTTCCTTCTCCAATGTGTGAAAGTGAAAAGTGAAGTCGCTCAGTCATGTCCGACCCTTAGTGACCCCACGGACTGCAGCCTACCAGGCTCCTCCATCCATGGGATTTTCTAGGCAAGAGTACTGGAGTGGCTTGCCATTGCCTTCTCCGATTTGATGTTCTAGTTTATTATATACATTAAAATAATAGCTATGAAAAGTTTTATTCAATTTCACCCTAAATCCTTTAACATATGGCTAGTGCTTTGCAAACCAAATCTTGAAAAACACTGCCTTGCACTTATAGAGGTTAACACCAGGAAAAAAAAACAGCAAACAGGAATATTTAAAACAGTCCCTCGGAGTTGTGAGTGGAGCTGGAGATAGAAGGAGTGGAACAGACCTTCATTGGTGTTTTTGTTTTTTTTTTTTAATGCTCTTTTACATCATTGGATTTCTTAAACCATGGACATGTGTTAATTTGACAGTGTTTAAAAATAAATAAGTAAACCAAGATATACAGTATTAAATATGATGGTGGGCAGGGAGGATGAAGTCCTGTTTCTTTTCATACAGAAGACAGACAGTCATGAATTCTTCAAAGCTGAGGATGTATGCTATGATAACCTTTTGAGGATCCACTGGTATATCTCTATCCATAGGCTTTCAAAAGCATTTTTGTAAATATTGAAGTGTAGCTTTAAATGCAAAATAATAGTAGTATACATCACAACAATAAAAAGTACTTAGCACTTTGTCTTTATCATACTGTGTCTGTGCTTGTGTGCTTAGTCACTCAGTTGTGTCAAACTCTTTGCGACCCCATGGACTATAGCCCTGATCACTGAGAAAGGCTTTCTTATCTCTCCTTGCTATTCTTTGGAACTCTACATTCAAATGGGTATATCTTTCCTTTTCTCCTTTGCTTTTTGCTTCTCTTCTTTTCACAGCTATTTGTAAGGCCGCCTCAGACAGCCATTTTGCTTTTATGCATTTCTTTTTCTTGGGGATGATCTTGATTCCTGTCTCCTGAACAATGTCACGAACTTCCTTCCATAGTTCATCAGGGACTCTGTCTATCAGATCTAGTCCCTTAAATCTATTTCTTACTTCCACTGTATAGTCATAAGGGATTTGATTTAGGTCATACTTGAATGGTCTAGTGGTTTTCTCCACTTTCTTTAATTTAAGTCTGAATTTGGCAATAAGGAGTTCATGATCCAAGCCACAGTCGACTCCCGGTCTTGTTTTTGCTGACTGTATAGAGCTTCTGTACTCCAAGGCCAAATTTGCCTGTTACCCCAGGTGTTTCTTGACTTCCTACTTTTGCATTCCATTCCCCTCTAATGAAAAGAACATCTTTTTTGGGTGTGTGTTCTAAAAGGTCTTATAGGTCTTCAACTTCAGCTTCTTCAGTATTACTCATCGGGGCATAGACTTGGAGTACAGTGATATTGAATGGTTTGCCTTGGAAATGAACAGAGATCATTCTGTTGTTTTTGAGATTACATCCAAGTGCTGCATTTCGGACTCTTTTGTTGACCATGATGGCTACTCCATTTCTTCTAAGGGATTCCTGCCCACAGTAGTAGATATAATGGTCATCTGAGTTAAATTCACCCATTCCAGTCCATTTTAGTTCACTGATTCCTGAAATGTTCATGTTCACTCTTGCCATCTCCTGTTTGACCACTTTCAATTTGCCTTGATTCATGGACCTAACGTTCCAAGTTCCTATGCAATATTGCTCTTTACAGCATCAGACTTTGCTTCCATCACCAGCCACATCCACAACTGGGTGTTGTTTTGCTTTGGCTCCATCTCTTCATTCTTTCTGGAGTTATTTCTCCACTGATCTCCAGTAGCATATTTGGCACCTACCGAAGACGACCTGGCGAGTTCGTCTTTCAGTGTCCTATCTTATTACCTTTTCATACTGTTCATTGGGTTCTCAAGGCAAGAATACTGAAGTGATTTGCCATTCCCTTCTCCAGTGGACCACATTTTGTCAGAACTCTCCACCATGACCTGTCAGTCTTGGGTGGCCTCACACGGCATGGCTCATAGTTTCTTTGAGTTAGACAAGGCTGTGGTCCATGTGATTAGATTGGTTCGTTTTCTGTGATTGTGGTTTCAATCTGTCTGCCCTCTGATGCCCTCTCTCAGCACCCACCATCTTACTGGGGTTTCTCTGACCTTGGACATGGGGTATCTCCTCTCAGCAGCTCCAGCTCTGGGCAGCTCCGGCTCGCCACTCCAGTGCCGCACAGCCACCGCTTGCTGCTCCAGAACCTTTGTTCCTTTGTACAAATCCACCTTTCCATCTCAGATCACTTTCCTTCAGCCTGGAGTAACACTTCTTTTACAGGTATGGGGAATTCCATGGTGCTTCAATGATTAGAACTCAGTACTTTCACTGCCAGGCCCCAGGTTTGATCAGCAAGTCGTTTCCAATCACTGTAGTGTCTACCACTGATCCTCACACATGTAGAAGCTCAGTGTTGTTAAAAGGAAACAGGATGTCTGCCACTAAGTCAGAGGAAGTCCTGCCACTGCAACTAGGTCTCAGGCGCTCTAGCTCCAACTCTAGAAAATTAGAGATACCAAGGGAACATTTCATGCAAAGATGGGCTCAAAAAAGGACAGAAATGGTATGGACCTAACAGAAACAGATGATATTAAGAAGAGGTGGCAGGAATACACAGAAGAACTGTACAAAAAAGATCTTCATGACCACGATAATCACAATAGAGTGATCACTCACCTAGAGCCAGACATCCTGGAACGTGAAGTCAAGTGGGCCTTAGGAAGCATCACTACGAACAAAGCTAGTAGAGGTGATGGAATTCCAGTTGAGCTATTTCAAACCCTGAGAGATGATGCTGTGAAAGTGCTGCACTCAGTATGCCAGCAAATTTGAAAAACTCAGCAGTGGCCACGGGACTGGAAAAGGTCAGTCTTCATTCCAATCCCAAAGAAAGGCAATGCCAAAGAATGCTCAAACTACCGCACAATTGCACTCATCTCACATGCTGCTGCTGCTGCTGAATCGCTTCAGTCGTGTCTGACTCTGTGCAACCCCATAGACGGCAGCCACCAAGCTCTGCCGTCCCTGGGATTCTCCAGGCAAGAACACTGGAGTGGGTTGCCATTTCCTTCTCCAGTGCATGAAAGTGAAAAGTGAAAGTCGCTCAGTTGTGTCCAACTCTTAGCGACCCCATGGACTGCAGCCTACCTGGCCTCTCCATCCATGGGATTTTCCAGGCAAGAGTACTGGAGTGGGGTGCCATTGCCTTCTCCACATGCTGCTGCTGCTGCTGCGTCACTTCAGTCATGTCCGACTCTGCATGCTAGTAATGCCTAAAATTCTCCAAGCCAGGCTTCAACGGAACGTGAACCGTGAACTTCCAGATGTTCAAGCTCGTTTTAGAAAAGGCTACATATTTAGTTGGAGAATGGGACTTCTTAAGCTAGGTTTTAACTCTGAACAGTTCACTAGGAAAGGGTATGAAATCAGGTTAAATTTTATATTCAGAGGATACATAGATAAGTATTCATCAGTACTGAATGAGATATTCCTGGTTGGCTTCTCTTTCCCAACACTCAGAGCTCCTCTGACCCTGAATCACATAGGACATTCAGTTACTAGGAGACCGTGCAACCTCCCTAGGGTGAGAACCTGCCAGGTCTGAAAAGTTGAATCTGAGACTTACTGGTATTTCTTGAGTCCAAGTAGTCAGATTCTGTTAAATGCAGGCTGTAGTAGCAAACTCAAGTTTTCTCTAACTGGCATTGTTCCCCTTATAGACAAACGTTTCTGGGTGCTCTGCTGCTAAGTCACTTCAGTCGTGTCCGACCCTGTGTGACCCCATAGACGGAAGCCCACCAGGCTCCCCCGTCCCTGGGATTCTCCAGGCAAGAACACTGGAGTGGGTTGCCATTCTGGGTGCTCACATGGGTACAAAATGAGTTTCACTAGGAGATCTAGGGTCCCTTGCAAGTGAGACTTTCTGCCCCTCTTGCAGAAGTGTAAATCAAGCATTGCCATTGAAACTCTGAAGACAATTTTAAGATAGTTTATAGATTTTAACTGATACAGAGTAAAGTGAAGTCAAATATCAAGCTTTCATAATAATGAGATGTAATTTTAAGTAGGGAAACAAGGACTTCAGTAACCTAAGTGAGATAGCTGGACACATATCCTATCCTTTTAATACCTCTTCTTTTAAAACATAATACCACTGGGTGCATCTAATTAACTGTGCCCTGCATTTATAATTTGTCATTGTTGTTCAGTTGCTAAGTCGTGTCTGACTCTTTGCGACCCCATGGAATGCAGCACTCCATGTCCTTCACTATCTCCCTGAGTGTGCTAAAGCTCATGTCCACTGTCAGTGATGCCATCCAACCATCTCATCCTCTGTCATCCCCTTCTCCTCTTGCTTTCAATCTTTCTCAGCATCAGGGTCTTTTCCAGTGAGCTGGCCTTTCGCATCAGGTGGTCAGAGTTTTAGAGCTTCAGCTTCAGCATCAATTCTTCCAGTGAATATTCAGGATTGATATCCTTTATAATTCACTGGTTTGATCTCCTTGCAGTCCAAGGGACTCTCAAGAGTTTTCTCCAACACCACAGTTCAAAAGCATTAGTTCTTCTGCACTCAGCCTTCTTTATTGTCCACCTCTCATATCCGTACTTGACTACTGGAAAACCATAGCTTCAACTATATGGATATTTGTCAGCAAAATGATTTCTCTGCTTTTTAATATGCTGTTTAGGTTTGTCCTACCAGTTTTGCATTTATAATAATAATCTTATTATAGTCCCTCCTTAACAGGACCCAAAGGCCTGAATTAACCTACCAGACCCCTCAGACCATGGAATTTTCCAAGCAAGTTTCCAACTTGGGAAAGTGGGGACTTTGCAACCCACTAGAGTGGGTTGCCGTTTCCTTCTCCAGGGGATCTTCCAGACCCAGGGACCAAACCCACGTCTCCTGAATTGGCAGGCAGACTCTTTACCACTGATCAATTACCTCATAACTAAGGGTTACCTATTTACTGCTGCTGCTGCTAAGTCGCTTCAGTCATGTCCAACTCTGTGCGACCCGACAGATGGCAGCCCACCAGGCTCTCCCATCCCTTTATCAGATGTGCCTTTTGCAAATATTTTCTCCCAGCCTATGAATCAACTATTCATTCCCTTGACAGTGTCTTTGTAGAGCAGAAAAGAATGTTTCACAGTTTTAACTCTTATACTTAGCAGAATGCTTAAAACTATTACTGACAAATAATTGCTTAATAATTATAAATTATAATATAACAATTATAACTAGCTTTTAAATATAAAATTGCTCATATTTAAGCATAAGTGAAGTGAAAGTTGTTCAGTCATGTCCAACTTTTTGTGACCCCATGGGCTGTAGCCCACCAGGTTCCTCTGTCCATGGAATTCTCCAGGCAAGAATACTGGAGTGAGTTGCCATTTCCTTCTCCAATTTAAGCATAGAGCAGATCAAAGTTTAACCACCCTGTTGGTACTGCTTGTAGTTCAAAATTGTGCTTTGCTTGTGGTTGTCCTTATTTTATTATTTATGGTACAATACAGTTAAATTCTCTTGCTTTCTCCATGGTCCAGCGGATGTTGGCAATTTGATCTCTGGTGCCTCTGCCTTTTCTAAAACCTGCTTGAACATCTGGAAGTTCATGGTTCACATATTGCTGAAGCCTGGCTTGGAGAATTTTGAGCATAATTTTCCTAGCATGTGAGATGAGTGCAGTTGTGTGGTAGTTTGAGCATTCCTTGTCATTGCCTTTCTTTGGGATTGGAATGAAGACTGACCTTTTCCAGTCCTGTGGCCACTGCTGAGTTTTCCAAATTTGCTGGCATATTGAGTGCAGCACTTTCACAGCATCATCTTTCAGGATATGAAATAGCTCAACTGGAATTCCATCACCTCCACTAGCTTTGTTCGTAGTGATGCTTTCTAAGGCCCACTTGACTGAAGCACAAGATGGAATCAAGATTGCCAGGAGAAATATCAATAACCTCAGATATGCAGATGACACCACCCTTATGGCAGAAAGTGAAAAGGAGCTAAAAAGCCTCTTGATGAAAGTGAAAGAGGAGAGTGAAAAGGTTGGCTTGAAGCTCAACATTCAGAAAACAAAGATCATGGCATCTGGTCCCATCACTTCATGGGAAATAGATGGGGAAACAGTGGAAACACTGTCAGAATTTATTTTTGGGGGCTCCAAAATCACTGCAGATGCTGATTGCAACCATGAAATTAAAAGATGCTTACTCCTTGGAAGGAAAGTTATGATCAACTTAGATAGTATATTAAAAAGCAGAGACATTACTTTGCCAACCAAGGTCCTTAGTCAAGGCTATGGTTTTTCCCGTGGTCATGTATGGATGTGAGAGTTGGACTGTGAAGAAAGCTGATCGCTGAAGAATTGATGCTTCTGAACTGTGGTGTTGGAGAAGACTCTTGAGAGTCCCTTGGACTGCAAGGAGATCCAACCAGTCCATTCTAAAGGAGATCAATCCTGGGTGTTCATTGGAAGGACTGATGCTAAAGCTCAAACTCCAATACTTTGGCCACCTCATGCGATGAGCTGACTCACTGGAAAAGACTCTGCTGCTGGGAGGGATTGGGGGCAGGAGGAGACGGGGACGACAGAGAATGAGATGGCTGAATGGCATCACCGACTTGATGGACATGAGTTTGTGTGAACTCCGGGAGTTGGTGATAGACAGGGAGGCCTGGCGTGCTGTGATTCATTGGGTCGCAAAGAGTCAGACAAGACTGAGCGACTGAACTGAACAGTGAAACTCATGGTAATATACCCTGTGGTAAAGTGAATTATGTTTTTATGTATTTGGTAATTGACTCTTGCACTCAGTCACGTCAAGAAAACTGTAACTTCTAACACTTACTTATTATTTCTATGGTAGTGTCACACAAACATGCTGCTGTTTTCCACGGGCACTGTGACCACATTTAAATATACCATCTGAACAGACTTTAGAATCTTTCTAGGATATTCAGAGTTTTGTCCTTTTCTATCATATTGAATGATATGAAATATTGATTTATTCAATACATTATAATATATTGTAGTAAGAAGCCTCTACTCACTAATAGGTAGAGTTGACAAAGGAGGAGAGAAAGGTAGTTTTTACCACCTTCTACTCTGAGCCCTGCATCTTGGTCTGCCTTCAGATTTTTCTTAGTGCTTCTTCTAAATAATTCTGAGAAAGTTAGAATTGAATAGTTATCTGTTGCAAAATCCTGCAGTACCAAGTTCAAATACCACTAGAATGAAGCAATGTAGTTCTGTAGAAAGAACAACATCCTTCAGTAACGTTTGTACAGTTTACAGTAGATAAACTGTAAGAGATAAGGTTTGAAGTGAAGTCGCTCAGTCGTGTCCAACTCTTTGAGACCCCATGGGTACTTTTAGAATATAAAAGGATTTAAGGTCATTTCATCTAGTGGTTGACTGTGCATTAAAATTATCCCAGGAGCCTATAGAAAGTACAGACTGCTAGGTCATATCCCCATCAATTCTGCTTCAGTAATACCTGGGCAAGGTCCTAGAAATTGTCTTTTTAACAAATCCCCTCAGCAACTCTGATGCATAGCCAGGCTCCAGACGGGTATTTTGGAATCACTGATCTAGTACAGTGCCCAGCAGACAGGAATTAGATTTAATTAATTTCTGTATTTCTAGCTAGACCAGCAAAGTGCCAGGCACATAGCTATTGAAGAATAAGTGTTTGCCAGAGATAGGGCAGAAAGCAAGTACAAGGAAAAGTTCAACAGCTTATGAAAGGTGCCACAGTTAGGAAGCATTAGAACTCAGTTCTTATTTGCCCCAGCAGATGGAAGGACAAGGGCTTTTGGATCCACTCTTCTCCAAAGGTCTTTCAGATCAAGTGTAATAAATAGAATCTTCCAACATTTCATAAGACTATGTTATGGACTCATATATTTATGTTCAGTAGAACATTATAGGTACATCTCCCATCTCATTTTGTACATTTGATAAAGTAATTCCTCTGATCATAATTTTCTTAGGTATTAACAATTTTTGAAACCTTTCCTTCTTTGGTTTCCATTTGGGTTTGTTATATAGGTTAGAAGTGCATCATCTAATAAGCTCTTGAAGCTAGAAAATTTAAAAAAAAATCAGTTATCATTATTACTTTTCTCTCTCTCATCTACCCTCTAAGACAAGTTTGATTTGTGACCAGCTCTCAAAACTGCACTTCTGGATTACTCTTACAAGAATGTCTTTTTGATCTGGTTTACTGAATGCAATTACACTTCCAAGTAAGTTTTCATTTTAAGAGAGGCCAGTGCAGTGACATCCTCTGGTTTTTGCATCATCTTTTTAGAGCAAGGGTACAAGTTCTCCAAGGGAAGGAGGTGGTGGAGGGAGAGGAGGAAAAGAAAGGAGGGGAATAAGAATTTGGGGGTTTCAAATTCTTCTCCTTGATTTATATTATCTCCCACAAGAAATAATTTACCCACCACACTGGTCTTACTTTTAAAGGCATTTAGGAAGTTGTGAATCCAACAGTTAATTGTTAACACAATCCTGCTTATTTCATAGGATTTTTAATTTCTCAGAAAATACCCTGATTTATAGTTATCACTGCTTAAGGATAAGTCCTACAAGAAGACAATTGTTAATGTAAGTGAACGTGTTATAAGTCATTGGATAACTTCTTCCATTCTCTTCATCACTATGAATGACACTGATGAGTCATTTTAACCAAGAATTAGTGCCATGACCACCTTTTACTAAGGGGCTGTTCACAGCAGTGGGCAAAGTGGACTTTGATAAAACAAGTAAACACTGCTGCAGAAAACACTGAGAATATCCAATCTGAAATGATTTAACTATTAAATGCGTGAAAGTTAAAGCATTCACTGACAATAACAACCTCCAACATACACAATGAGTACATAGACTATGAAAATACTTTTTCTCTATCTTGTGTGATTGAATTACTGGCCCTTGGGTGTAGACTGGTGAAGGGAGTTAAAGAGAGTTGCAGGCTTATTACTTCAGTTCAGTTCAGTCGCTGAGTCGTGTCCGACTCTTTGCGACTCTATGAATCACAGCACGCCAGGCCTCCCTGTCCAGTACCAACTCCTGGAGTTCACTCAGACTCATGTCCGTCGAGTTGGTGATACCATCCAGCCATTTCATTCTCTGTCGTCCCCTTCTCCTCCTGCCCCCAATTCCTACCAGCATCAGACTCTTTTCCAGTGAGTCAACTCGTCGCGTGAGGTGGCCAAAGTATTGGAGTTTCAGCTTTAGCATCAGTCCTTCCAATGAACACCCAGGATTGATCTCCCCTAGAATGGGCTGGTTGGATCTCCTTGCAGTCGAAGGGACTCTCAAGAGTCTTCTCCAGCACCACAGTTCAAAAGCATCAATTCTTCAGCGATCAGCCTTCTTCACAGTCCAACTCTCACATCCATACATGACCACAGGAAAAACCATAGCCTTGACTAGACAGACCTTTGTTGGCAAAGTAATGTCTCTGCTTTTTGATATGCTATCTAGGTTGGTCATAGCTTTCCTTCCAAGGAGTAAGCGTCTTTTAAATTCATGGCTGCAGTCAGCATCTGCAATGATTTTCGAGCTCAAAAAAATAAAGTCTGACACTGTTTCCACTGTTTTTCCATCTATTTCCCATGAAGTGATGGGACCAGTTGCCATGAGCTTTGTTTTCTGAATGTTGAGCTTCAAGCCAACCTTTTCACTCTCCTCTTTCACTTTCATCAAGAGGCTTTTGAGTTCCTCTTCACTTTCTGCCATAAGGGTAGTGTCATCTGCATATCTGAGGTGATTGATATTTCTCCCGGCAATCTTGATTCCAGCCTGTGCTTCTTCCAGCCCAGCGTTCCTCATGATGTACTCTGTATATAAGTTAAATAAGCAGGGTGACAATATACAGCCTTGACGTACTCCTTTTCCTATTTGGAACCAGTCTTTTGTTCCATGTCCAGTTCGAACTGTTGCTTCCTGACTTGCATACAGGTTTCTCAAGAGGCAGGTCATGTGGTCTGGTATTCCCATCTCTTTCAGAATATTCCACAGTTTATTGTGATCCACACAGTCAAAGGGTTTGGCATAGTCAATGAAGCAGAAATAGATGTTTTTCTGGAATTCTTTTGCTTTCTCCATGATCCAGCGGATGTTGGCAGTCCTTCAGTTCAGTTCAGTCGTGTCCGACTCTCCGCGACCCCATGAATCACAGCACGCCAGGCCTCCCTGTCCATCACCAACTCCCGGAGTTCACTCAAACTCATGTCCCCAGAGTCGGTGATGCCATCCAGCCATCTCATTCTCTGTCGTCCCATTCTCCTCCCGCCCCCAACCTTTCCCAGCATCAGAGTTTTTTCCAGTGAGTCAACTCTTCGCATGAGGTGGCCAAAGTATTGGAGTTTGAGCTTTAGCATCAGTCCTTCCAATGAATACCCAGGATTGATCTCCTTTATAATGGACTGATTGGATCTCCTTGCAGTCCAAGGGACTCTCAAGAGTCTTCTCCAACACCACAGTTCAAAAGCATCAATTCTTTGACGATCAGCTTTCTTCACAGTCCAACTCTCACATCCATACATGACCGCGGGAAAAACCATAGCCTTGACTAGACGGACCTTTGTTGGCAAAGTAATTAACCTTCCTTATTTGAACTGGCCTGTTTTTTACATTGTTTCTTTTGTTGTTAAATGTAAACTTCCAGAATGTTTTCCCTGTCAATTGCTCAGATAAGAATAAATCCAAGAGAGTAGTTAGGAAAAATAGAGAAAATTTGATGTAACTGGTTAGAGAAGAAGCTCAAAGCCTTTGAAAGGATGGAAGCTGAGAAGAAAGTACAGGAATAATTCTGGGATGAAAGTAAGAGGGCACCACTGATGGAAAGACTTGTTTACTTCTCAGCTAGTAACTAGCTCTACACTGGCCTCCCTGGGAAGAACTTCTCCATCAAATAGTTCAATTCAGATTTTTCCTTGCTTTCCTTGGCTCATGTTCTAGAGACTCTTTTTTAAAAATGAATATCATCATATTTGTTTTTGACTGGTATTTGTTTACTTCAAATGAATATTTTCCTTTTCTGTTTAACTCATGAACAAAGTTTCTGAAGGGTTGAATTTATTTCTACATTTCTTTGACTTTTTCGTATCAGCAGCATCTACACAGTCCATCACATATGAAATGAAATAAAACTATAAAGTAAAAGTTTCTAGTGATTTTTCCTTTTCATTATCACTCCTGAGCCATGATTGCACTCTAGTTATTCTGTTGCTGCACCCATAACACATTTCCCCGCTTTTATGGTGTACCTGTTTATTACCATCTTTTAGACTACAGTCTTCTTGAGGGCAAGGACCATATCTCAGTCATCACTGTTTCTTTCATTTCTGGTGTTTTATCTGACATAGGAGCTGCTCAGTAGGTGTATGTTCTATGTGTAGGCATATCAAAGTTGCATCAAATTCAGAGAAATTTTGTTTGCTTGGGTTAAAAACAAAGTTGAGTCCACTTTTGTCTTCACTGTCTTAAAAGAGATCTGAATTTATTTTCAGAATACTACAACAACAATTTTTTGGATTCTTGCCATTTTGCTCAAATTAATGTTTAAAAATGCTATTTTCGTTTGCTTTGCTCTAGAACTGAACAATGCCACAAAAACATTCTTTACTAAAGAATATTTGAAAAGAAAACAAAGCTTTCAGAAATCCAGCTCTGCAAAGTGGCCCCTACCAAACTGCAGAAAAGCATTCCACCTTTTTGGAGGTAAGGAAACTAAGGTAAAAAATGAGAGAGAGAAGGAAATAAAAGTCTGGTAACATTGTCTAGCATTGTTTTTTAAAGCCATTTTCTCTCTGCCTTAGATATGTTAGTAGAAAAATATTCTGCACTGGTCAATTTTAAGCAAGGATTTGCTAGTGTCTTCTTCCTGAAAGCTACAGATGTATGCATGAAAAACTTGGAGACTATACCTTAAGAGCAAAATCTGACAGAAACTCATGATCAAATTTACCTTGCCTTGCCATCAATAATGTTTAATATGTAGGTAATGAACTTCATTTCAAAAGTAAGAGATTTAAAAGAAGCACTAGTATTCTTTATAAACATTTTTAATAACTCATCATAATTTAAGTTTGTTTTATAGGTTATAATCTCATTTTTATTTTTATTATATTTTAATTGAAGTATACCTGATTTAGAATGTCATGTTAGTTTCAGGTATACAGAAACAGCAATTCAATATATATATATATACACACACATACAAATATATATATGTATGTATTATTTTTCAGATTCTTTTCCCTTATAACTTATTATAAGATATTGAATCTAGTTCCCTGTACTATACAGTAGGTCCTTGTTGGTTATCTATTTTATATATAGTAGTGTGTATATGTTAATCCCAAACTCTTAATTTATCCCTTCCTGCACCTTTCCTCTTTGGGGAACCATAAGCTTGGTTTCTATATTGTGGGTCTATTTCTGTTTTATAAAAAAGTTCATTTGTTACTTTTTTGAGATTCCACAAATAAGTGGAATATGATATATTTGACATATGATATTTGTCTTTGACTTACTTCACTTATTATGATAATCTCTATGTCCATCCATGTTGCCTTCTACCATATATGCAGACTTTTTAAAAAACTGAATCATCATTCTCATAACCCCGTAATTTCCTTTGTCTATTTATATTCTGGGTGCTTCTTTGTGATTTCATGTTATTTTTCCTCATAGAAGTTCCACAGAACTCAAGTTTTTATAACTTTTTATGGAGGAGGTTCAAAGTAACTTTATTACTCACCCTAACTTGGAGAATTTTATAAGCATTACTTTACTAGTATGTGGATTCAGTGCAATTTTGGGGTAGTTTGAGCATTTTTGGCATTGCCTTTCTTAGGGATTAGAATGAAAACTGACCTTTTCCAGTCCTATGGCCACTGCTGAGTTTTCCAAATTTCCTGGCATATTGAGTGTAGCACTTTCACAGCATCATCTTTCAGGATTTGAAATAGCTCAACTGGAATGCGAACACCTGCACTAGCTTTGTTCATAGTGATGTTTCCTAAGGCCCACTTGACTTCACATTCCAGGATGTCTGGCTCTGGGTGAGTGATCACACCATTGTGATTATGTGGGTCGTGAAGATCATTTTAATACAGTTCTGTGTATTCTTGCCACCTCTTCTTAATATCTTCAGCTTCTGTTAGGTCTCAACCATTTCTGTCCTTTATTGAGCCTATCTTTGCATAAAATGTTCACTTGGTATCTAATTTTCTTAAAGAGATCTCTAATCTTTCCCATTCTATTTCTGCTTTAACTATGCCAAGGACTTTGACTGTGGATCACAATAAATTGTGGAAAATGGTTCAGTTCAGTTCAGTCGCTCAGTCATGTCTGACTCTTTGCGACCCCGTGAACCGCAGCACGCCAGGCCTCGCTGTCCATCACCAACTCCCAGAGTTCACTCAAACTCATGTCCATCGAGTCAGGGATGCCATCCGACCATCTCATTCTGTGTCATCCCCTTCTCCTCCTGCCCCCAATCCCTCCCAGCATCAGAGTCTTTTCCAGTGAGTCAAGTCTTCGCATAAGGTGGCCAAAGTATTGGAGTTTCAGCTTTAACATCAGTCCTTCCAATGAACACCCTTTAGAATGCACTAGTTGGATCTCCTTGCAGTCCAAGGGACTCTCAAGAGTCTTCTCCAAGACCACAGTTCAAAAGCATCAATTCTTGGGCGATCAGCTTTCTTCACAGTCCAACTCTCACATCCATACAAGACCACTGGAAAAACCATAGCCTTGACTAGACGGACCTTTGTTGGCAAAGTAATGTCTCTGCTTTTTAATATGCTGTCTAGGTTGGTCTTAACTTTCCTTCCAAGGAGTAAGCGTCTTTTTAATTTCATGGCTGCAATCAGCATCCGCAGTGATTTTGGAGCCCAATAAAATAAAGTGTGACACTGTTTCCACTGTTTCTCCATCTATTTGCCATGAAATGATGGGACAAGATGCCATGAAATGATGGGACCAGATGCCATGATCTTAGTTTTCTTAATGTTGAGCTTTAAGCCAACTTTATCACTCTCCTCTTTCACTTTCATCAAGAGGCTTTTTAGTTCCTCTTCACTTTCTGCCATAAAGAGATAGAAATACCAGACCACCTGACCTGCCTCTTGAGAAAGCTGTATGCAGGTCAGGAAGCAACAGTTAGAACTGGACATCGAACAACAGACTGGTTCCAAATAGGAAAAGGAGTACGTCAAGGCTATATATAGTCACCTTGCTTATTTAACTTATATGCAGAGTACATCATGAGAAACGCTGGGCTGGAGGAAGCACAGGTTGGAATCAAGATTCCCGGGAGAAATATCAATAACCTCAGATATGCAGATGACATCACCCTTATGGCAGAATGTGAAGAAGAACTAAAGAGCCTCGATGAAAGTGAAAGAAGAGAGTGAAAAAGTTGGCTTAAAGCCCAACATTCAGGAAACTAAGATCATGGCATCTGGTCCCATCACTTCATGGCAAATAGCTGGGGAATGAGTGGAAACAGTGGCAGACTTTATTTGGGGGCTCCAAAATCACGGCGGATGCTGATTTCAGCCATGAAATTGAAAGATGCTTACTCCTTGGAAGGAAAGTTATGACCAACCTAGACAGCATATTAATAAACAGAGACATTTCTTTGCCAACAAAGGTCCGTCTAGTCAAGGCTATGGTTTTTCCAGTGGTCATGTATGGATGTGAGAGTTGGACTGTGAAGAAAGCTGAGTGCAGAAGAATTTATACTTTTGAACTGTGGTGTTGGATAAGACTCTTGAGAGTCCCTTGGACTGCAAGGAGATCCAACCAGTCCATCCTAAAGGAGATTAGTCCTGGGTATTCATTGGAAGGACTGATGTTGAGTCTGAGACTCCAATACTTTGGCCACCTGATGCAAAGAGCTGTTCATTTGAAAAGACCCTAATGCTGGGAGATCCAACCAGTCCATTCTAAAGGAGATCAATCCTGGGTGTTCATTGAAAGGACTGATGCTAAAGCTGAAACTCCAATACTTTGGCCACCTCATGCGACGAGTTGACTCACTGGAAAAGACTCTGATGCTGGGAGGGATTGGGGGTGGGAGGAGACGGGGACGACAGAGAATGAGATGGCTGGATGGCATCACCGACTCGATGGACATGAGTTTGAGTGAACTCCGGGAGTTGGTGATGGACAGGGAGGCCTGGTGTGCTGTGATTCATGGGGTCGCAAAGAGTCGGACACGACTGAGCGACTGAACTGAACTGAACTGAATGCTGGGAGAGATTGAGGGCAGGAGGAGAAGGGGTCAATAGAGGATGAAATGGTTGGATGGCATCACCGACTCGATGGACATGGCTTTGGGTGGATTCCGGGAGTTGGTGATTGACAGGTAGCCTGGTGTGCTGCGGTTCATGTGGTCGCAAAGAGTCAGACACGACTACGCAACTGAACTGAACTGAACTGAACTAACTTAAGAAATATATTACTGTCAAAAGCTCAGCTATGCCAAGCAAGAGCTGAGCTGTTCAGTCAGTTCAGTTCAGTTCAGTCGCTCAGTTGTGTCCGACTCTCCGCGACCCCATGAACCACAGCACGCCTGGCCTCCCTGTCCATCACCAACTCCCGGAGTTCACTCAAACTCATGTCCACAGAGTCGGTGATGCCGTCCAGCCATCTCATTCTCGTTCGTCCCCTTCTCCTCTCGCCCCCAACCTTTCCTAGCATCAGAGTCTTTTCCAGTGAGTCAACTCGTCGCATGAGGTGGCCAAAGTATTGGAGTTTCAGCTTTAGCATCAGTCCTTTCAATGAACACCCAGGATTGATCTCCTTTAGAATGCACTGGTTGGATCTCCTTGCAGTCCAAGGGACTCTCAAGAGTCTTCTCCAACACCACAGTTCAAAAGCATCAATTCTTGGGCGATCAGCTTTCTTCACAGTCCAACTCTCACATCCATACATGACCACGGGAAAACCATAGCCTTGACTAGACGGACCTTGGTTGGCAAAGTAATGTCTCTGCTTTTTAATATACTATGAAGGTTGGTCATAACTTTCCTTCCAAGGAGTAAGCGTCTTTTAATTTCATGGCTGCAATCAGCATCCGCAGTGATTTTGGAGCCCAAAAAAATAAAGTCTGACAGTGTTTCCACTGTTTCTCCATCTATTTCCCATGAAGTGATGGGACCAGATGCCATGATCTTTGTTTTCTGAATGTTGAGCTTCAAGCCAACCTTTTCACTCTCCTCTTTCACTTTCATCAAGAGGCTTTGTAGTTCCTCTTCACTTTCTGCCATAAGGGTAGTGTCATCTGCATATCTGAGGTTATTGATATTTCTCCCAGCAATCTTGATTCCAGCTTGTGCTTCTTCCAGCCCAGCGTTCCTTATGATGTACTCTGCATATAAGTTAAATAAGCAAGGTGACAATATACAGCTTTGACATACTCCTTTTCCTATTTGGAACCAGTCTGTTGTTCTATGTACAGTTCTGATTGTTGCTTCCTGACCTGCATACAGGTTTCTCAAGAGGCAGGTCAGGTGGTCTGGTATTCCCATCTCTTTCAGAATGTTCCACAGTTATTGTGATTCACACAGTCAAAGACTTTGGCATAGTCCATGAAGTAGAAATAGATGTTTTTCTGGAACTCTCTTGCTTTCTCCATGATCCAGCGGATGTTGGCAATTTGATCTCTGGTGCCTCTGCCTTTTCTAAAACCTGCTTGAACATCTGGGAGTTCACGGTTCACATATTGCTGAAGCCTGGCTTGGAGAATTTTGAGCATGACTTTACTAGCGTGTGAGATGAGTGCAATTGCCAAAACTGAAAGAGTTAAGCCTTTAATCACTTAGTGCAATGGTGTAAACATTAGTCTGTAATCAGATGAACTGCCAGTGCTCCTGCCTACTATTCTGTTTTCCCCCATGGAACAGTGCACCATTCCAGGTTCAGTTAAGGTAGACCAGGACAAATGTGGGGTGATTTCATTGTTGAGGAGGCCCTGAACAAAAGACCTTGGCAGTTTTATGGACCCCAAAGAATGTGTATGTATGTGTTGGGCTTTTTTGGTGGGGTCGGGGGGAGGGGTGTGGTTTGGGAAAGAAGAGAAGACAAAGGGAAAGACTGGAAGTGAAAAAGTACTGTAGGAAAAGTATTTTTAAGGTTTTCCCCTGATACCCCTTTAAGAGGTCTCAGCAGAGGTCCAGAAGAAGCAGCCCTCTACACAAGGCCTCAGGTAAACGACAGAAAAATGCAGGTGCTGACACTAGGAATGTAAATATGTGAAAGAGAGTCACAGGCGGTAGTCCTGAGACCCTGATTGCAGCTCCTTCAAGAGAGATTGTAGTGCACTGGCTGCACACCAAGTCTGGTGGGGCAAAGGCAGCTTTCTTCCATGTGCTTAGTCATTTAGTGTTCTTGCCATCCCATGCACTGCAGCCCGCCAGGCTCCTCTGTCCACGGGGATTCTCCAGGCAAGAATACTGGAGTGGGTTGCCATGTCCTGCTCCAGGGGATCTTCCTAACCCAGGCATCAAACCCAGGTCTCCTGCATTGCAGGCAGATTCTTTACCGCCTGAGTGAGCCCTCTGTAATTGCCTACAGTCAAGCCTGAAAAACCACACATAGGATTTTAATCACAAACCAGACTCAATTACCAGTATTACTGAAGCACCTTCTGTCCTTTTGTACTTTTTGTCTGCTTCCTTCTTGCTCTGAATTTTCTATTAATCATTTCTTTATACAGGTAAGTATACATACATATACTTAATGTTATTTAATTTTGCTTGTCTTTGAACTTTTGCAGGGATAACAGTGTATGTATTCTGTATTTGCTTTGTCACTCAGCATTATGTTTCAGTGAGTGTAGCCACATTCATTTATTCTTACTCCTGTACTGTAGCCTGTTTTGTGAATACGTTTGGTTGTTCAGTCGCTAAAGTCATGTCCAGCTCTTTGAAGCCCATGGACTACGGCACATGAGGCTCCTCTGTCCTACATTATGTCCCAGAATATGCTTAAATTCATGTCGATTGAGTCGGTTATTCTATCTAACCATCTCAACCCCTGCTACCACCTTCTCCTTTGCCTTCAGTCTTTCCCAGCATCAGGGTCTTTTCCAGTTAGTCAGTTCTTTGCATCAGGTGGCCAAAGTATTGGAGCTTCACAGTTGATTTCCTTTAGGATTGACTGGTTTGATCTCCTTGCAGTCCAAGGGACTCTCAAGAGCCATCTCCAATACAAAAGTTTAAAAGCATCAGTTCTTTACTGCTCAGCCTTCTTTGTGCCCCAACTCTCACATCCCCACCTGACTACTGGAAAAACCATTAACTTTGACCATACAGATCTTTGTCAGCAATGTGGTGTCTCTGCTTTTTAATATGCTGTCTAGGTTGGTCATAGCTTCCCTTCCAAGGAACAAGCATCTTTTCATTTCATGGCTGCAGTCACCATCCACAGTGATTTTGGAGCCCCCCAAAATAAAATCTATCACTGCTTCCACTTTTCCCCCATCTATTTACTGTAAAGTGATGGGACTGGATGCCATGGTCTTAGCTTTTTAATGTTGAGCTTCAAGCCATCTTTTTAATTGTCCTCTTTCACCTTCATCAAGGGCTCTTTAGTTCCTCTTTGCTTTCTGTCATTAGGATAATGTCATCTGCATATCTGAGGTTATTGATATTTCTCTAGCAATCTTGATTCTACCTTGTGATTCATCCAGCCTGGTATTTCGCATGATGTATTCTGCATATGAGTTAAATAAGGCTGACAATATGCAGTCTTGTCATATTCCTCTCCTAATTTTGAACCAGTCTGTTCCATGTCTGGTTCTAACTATTGCTTCTTGACCTGCATATAGGTTTCTCAAGAGACCGATCAGGTGTTCTCATACTCCCATATCTTTAAGAATTTTCCAGTTCTGATCCACACAGAGGCTTTAGTACAGTCAGTGAAGCAGAAGTAGATTTTTTTTTCTGGAACTTCCTTGCTTTCTCCATGATCCAGCGAATGATGGCAGTTTGATCTCTGTTTCCTCTGCCTCTTTGAAGCCCAGCTTGTACATCTGAATGTTTTCTGTTCATGTACTGCCAAACCCTAGATTGAAGATTTTGAACATAACCTTGAAGTATGTGAAATGAGCACAATTTTATGGTAGTTTGAACATTCTTTGGCATTGATCTTCTTTAGGATTGAAATGAAAACATCTTTTCCAGTCCTGTGGCCACTGCTGTTTTTCAAATTGGCTGGGATATTGAGTGCAGCACTTTAACAGCATCATCTTTTAGGATTTTAAAAAGCTCAGCTGAAATTCTATCACCTCCACTAGCTTTGTGGATAGTAATGCTTCCTGAGGCCCACTTGATGTCAGCTTAGGAGAGTGGCTACACTATCGTAATTACCCAAGTCATTAAGACCTTTCTTGTATAGTTCTTCTGTGTATTCTTGACACCTCTTCTTAATCTCTTCTACTTTTATTAGGTCCTTACTGTTTCTGTCCTTTATCATACCCATTCTTGCATGAAATGTTCCCTTGATATCTCTAATTTTCTTGAAGAAATCTCTAGTCTTTCCCATTCTGTTCTCTTCCTCTATTTCTTTGCATTGTTCATGTAAGAAGGCCTTCTTTTCTATCTTCTGGAACTCTACATTCAGTTGGGTATATCTTTCCCCTTTTCACTTTCCTATTTGGAACCAGTCTGTTGTTCCATGTCCAGTTCTAACTGTTACTTCCTGACCTGCATACAGGTTTCTCAAGAGGCAAGTCAGGTGGTCTGGTATTCCCATCTCTTTTTTTTTTTTTACTTTTATTTCCAATATTCTGGGAGGTGGGTCATGGAGGATCCTGCTGTGATTTATGTCGGAGAGTGTTTGGCCTATGTTCTCCTCTAGGAGTTTTATAGTCTCTGGTCTTACATTTAGATCTTTAATCCATTTTGAGCTAATTTTTGTGTATGGTGTTAGGGAGTGTTCTAGTTTCATTCTTTTACAAGTGGCTGACCAGTTTTCCCAGCACCACTTGTTAAAGAGATTGTCTTTTCTCCATTGAATATTCTTGCCTCCCTTGTCAAAGATAAGGTGTCCATAGATGCATGGATTTATCTCTGGGCTTTCTATTTTGTTCCATTGATCTATATTTCTGTCTTTGTGCCAGTACCATACTGTCTTGATGACTGTGGCTTTGTAGTAGAGCCTGATGTCCAGCAAGTTGATTTCCCCAGTTCCATTCTTCTTTCTCAAGATAGCTTTGGCTATTCGAGGTTTTTTGTATTTCCATACAAATTGTGAAATTATTTGTTCTAGCTCTGTGAAAAACACCATTGGTAGCTTGATAGGGATTGCATTGAACTTATAAATTACTTTGGGTAATATATTCATTTTCACAATATTTATTCTTCCAATCCATGAACATGGTATATTTCTCCATCTATTAGTGTCCTCTCTGATTTCTTTCACCAATGTTTTATAGTTTTCTATATATGGGTCTTTTGTTTCTTTAGGTAAATATATTCCTAAGTATTTTATTCTTTTCGTTGCAATGGTGAATGGAATTGTTTCCTTAATTTCTCCTTCTATTTTCTCATTATTAGTGTATAGGAATGCAAGGGATTTCTGTGTGTTGATTTTATATCCTTCTACTTTACTATATTCATTGATTAGCTCTAGTAATTTTCTGGTAGAGTCTTTAGGGTTTTCTGTGTAGAGGATCATGTCATCTGCAAACAGTGAGAGTTTTACTTCTTCTTTTCCAATCAAAATTGGAAAAGAAGAAGTAAAACTCCCATCTCTTTCATAAATTTCTACAGTTTATTGTAATCCACACAGTCAAAGGCTTTGGCATAGTCAATAAAACAGAAATAGATGTTTTTCTGGAACTCTCTTGCTTTTTTTGATGATCCAGAGGATGTTGGCAATTTGATCTCTGATTCCTCTGCCTTTTCTAAATACAGCTTCAGCATCTGGAAGTTCATGTTCATATATTGCTGAAGCCTGACTTGGAGAATTTTAAGCATGACTTTACTAGCGTGTGAGATGAGTGCAATTGTGCAGTAGTTTGAGCATGCTTTGGCATTGCCTTTCTTTGGGATTGGAATGAAGACTGACCTTTTCCAGTCCTGTGGCTACTGCTGAGTTTTCCAAATTTGCTGGCATATTGAGTGCAGCACTTTCACAGCATCATCTTTCAGGATTTGAAATAGCTCAACTGGTATACCATCACCTCCACTAGCTTTGTTTGTAGTGATGTTTCCTAAGGCCCACTTGACTTCACATTCCAGGATGTCTGGCTCTAGGTGAATGATCCCACCGTCGTGATTATCTGGGTCATGAAGATCTTTTTTGTACAGTTCTTCTGGGTATTCTTGCCACCTCTTCTTAATATCTTCTGCTTCTGTTAGGTCCATACCATTTCTGTCCTTTATTGTGCCCATCCATGTTCCTCAGACTACCACTTTGTCTTCTTGCATGTCTTTTTCTTTGGGATAGTTGAAGTCACTGTCTGATATACAATATTACGAACCTCCATTCATAGTTCTTCAGGCACTCTACCAGATTTAATCCACTGAATTATTCATCACTTCCAGTGTATAATCATAAGGGACTTGATTTTTGTCTTACCTGATTGGCCTAGTGGTTTTCCCTACTTTCTTCAATTTAAGTCTGAATTTGGCAATAAAGATGCTCATGATCTGAGTCACAGTCAGTGCCAGGTCTTGTTTTTGCTGACTTTAGAGTTTCTCCATCTTTGGCTACAAAGATCATAATCAATCTAATTTCGTTTTAGACCATCTGGTGATGGCCATGTGTAGTCATCTCTTGTGTTGTTGGAAAAGGGTATATGCTATGACTAGTATATTCACTTGATAAAACTCTGTTAGCCTTTCCCGTGCTTCATTTCATAATCCAAGGCCAAACTTACCTGTTATAGCGTATTTCTTAACTTCCTACTTTTGTGTTCCAGTCCCCTGTGAAGAAAAGGACATCATTGTGTATAGTGTGTGTTATTTCTAGAAGATGTAATCTTCATAGAACCAGTCAATTTTGGCTTCTTTGGCATCAGTGATTGAGGCTTAGACTTGACTATGTGAATATGGTACCATTTATTCTCTTGTTGATGAGCAAATTAGTTATACAGTTTCTGTTACTATAACAATATTGTTATAAATATTTTCATGTCTCTTGGAGCATAAGAGTTCCTCTAGAATAAGTGCCAGTAAAAAACAGCTGGGTCATAAGAAAAACATATTTTTAATTTGATTGCTTAAACAAAACCATTTTCCTAAATGACTACTGGTCTAGCACCAACTTTGTTTACCACATTTAGTGTTTTCAGTGGGAATAAAATGATATCTCATTGGGGATTTAATTTCAATCTCTCTAATTACTAACAGGGATTGAAAATAGCTTTGTATATGTATTAGTTATTGAATTTCTTCATTTGTGAAATTCCTTTTCAGATTTTGTCCATTTTCCTATCAATTGCATTTTTTGTTGATTTTTGAGAGTTTTAAAATATTTTATGATGTCTCCTTTTCTTGTTAATTATATGAATGGCAGCTGTCTTCTCTCATTTGTTTATCTTTTCACTTTATGATGTCTTTAAATGAATTGTAGTTTTTCATTTTTTAGCATCTTTCTGGTATGTATCATCTGATTTGAGAAATTCTCTATCCTCAGTGTCATAAAGATATTTTCCTGTGTATTTTTCAAATATTTTAAAGGTCTTTGGAAGTGATTTGTGTTGTTGATACTTTCTGGATTTTGTGGTGGTGAGGGGAATGGGTGTTATGTTATGGAGTAGGGATCCAATTACTTTGGGATTTTTTTTCCTATTTTTTCCAACCACGATTTAATAATTCATTATTTCCCCACTGATCCACAGTGCTAATCTGTCATTTTTTAAATTTCCATTTCTGTGAGTCTTTTTCTGAAGTCTTTATTTGGTTCCTTTGGTCTGTATGTCAAGTTCTACTCCAATACTATAGAATCTCAGTTACTGAAGCCTAATAGGAAGTCTTGATATCTTCCTTCAGACTTGTTTTGCTGCATGAGTGTCTTGACCTTTTTTTTTTTTTTTTGACTCTTTGAATCTTAGAATCATCTTGTTAAGTTCCACAAAAACTTTACAAGGGTGGGACGAACTTAGAGAGTGCATTTAAATATATACATTACTTTGTGTAAAATAGAGAGCTAATGGGAAGTTTCTGTATAGCACAGGGAGCTCAGCCTGGTGCTCTGTGACAACCTAGAGGGGTGGGATGGAGTGGGAGGTGGGAGGGAGGTTCTAGAGGGAGGGGACATATGTATATATATATGGTTGATTCATGCTGATATATGACAGAAACCAACACAACACTGTAAAGCAATTACTTTCCAAATAAAAAGAAAAAAGAAAACCATGTTGAATTAAAGGAAGAAGTTCCTATTCAATGCATAAGTCCATGTGGGAAGAATTGACACCTTAATAACTTTCCCTATCAACTAAGTGTTTTTTCTTTTATTTAGATCTTCTAAATCTTTCATGTCTTATAATAAAATTTGATAATTTCCTTCACTGATGTTTTGTACACGTTTTAGTTATACTTATTCACATATATTTGCTGTTGTTATCCTCTTTTCTCCTCCTCTGAACCTTGAGTGAGGCTAGTTACTCCAGTTCTACTTGTTAATTAACTGCTACTGTCATCACCAGTCCACACACTCATTTGTTTCCTTTTATCCTCATGTCCTACTTTCTAGTATGTTGAATTTATTTAATCTGTATCTTTTCATTGTATCTTTAAATCATGTTTATTGTTTTCTATGCATATATTTTAATTTGTGGGAATGGTGTAGTTATATTACTGCACTGTTTCTTATCTTTTTCGTCTAGCACTAGGCTTTTAGATGAATCTTGGTGCCTATGTGTACTTCTAAATCCTGTTCTCTGAAGGTATGCATTTACCACATTTTATCCAACTGTTCACTGATGGAGCACAGAATACCTCCAGCTCCCTGCCACTACATGTAATACTAATGAATATCCTAATGTGGGCCTTGTGAAGATATATTTGGCATGTGGACTCAGGAGCAGAATGTCTAGGTCATATATTTAACTAAATAATGCCAACAGTTCCCCCAAATGCCAGTGTAGATACCTATAACAGTGCATGAGGCTTGGGGGAAATTGGAACTATGGAAAATGACAAAGAATGGAAGTTAGGAACTCTCATTATTAATTTAATTTGCTTTTATCTGATCTCTAGTAGTTTAAAATCCTTCAAATACTTATCAGTCTTTCAGATTCCTTTTCTGAAACCTCTCTCCTCATTTTCCTAAGGAGGTTTCTGCCTTTTATCAGTTTTACAGAATTTCTTGTTTATTCAGGATACTAATCCTCTGTCTGCTTTAGACATTATAAATGTTTTATCCCATTTTATAATCTGTATATTAAGTTTATCCATGATGTCCTTCACTGAAAGAAATTCAACTTTGACATAATTAAATCCACCTTAATTTTGTGTTGTCATTGTATTTTAAAGTTTTATTTAAGAAGTTCTTCCCCATTCCCAGGTTACAAAGGTTTTTGCTTAGATAAAACTATAAAGTTAATATTAAAAAATATTTCTCACTTAGGTCTTTATCTCGACTCTACCTCTTATTGTGTGTTATAGAGGATTCATGTCACCCTTCAAATAAAATAGCCCACTTTTCTGAATATTAAATAATGATCTGGGTTTTTTAAATTATTCCTTAACTGCATTGTATAGAAATGTCCTTGTGGGATTTTGATCCCATATTCAGCAGCCTTACTAAATTACCTCCAGTTTCATTATTTATAGGGTTTGAGGAGCTTTGAATGAAGATAATCATATCTGCCATACCTGTAAATAAAGACAGTTTTATATGTTTCAAACTGATATGTATGCTTTTTTCTTCTCTTTGTTTTCTTGCCATATTTTCTGAACAAGGACTTCTGTTTGATTTTGAATAGAAAAATGATAGCATCTCTGATATTAAAAGAAATATTTTTTCTTTTTTTTAAATTTCATGATATTGTATTGGTTTTGCCATACATTGACATGAATCCGCCCCGGGTGTACATGTGTTCCCCATCCTGAACCCCGCTCCCACCTCCCTCCCCATATCATCCCTGTGGGTCATCCCAGTGCACCAGCCCTGAGCAGCCATATTCCTGATGCTGAGATCCATATTATATCATCGTACTCAACATACCATGCCATCTGTGCCATGTTAATCGTTTTCTCAAAACAGTTTCTTCTCAGCTAAATGTTCAGAGGTTGGTAGAATGAAGTAAGGTGGGAAAAGAGGGTATTATGGAAAAGAATAGACATTCATGTAGACACCTTGGACTTCATACAATTACTATTCTTTCCACAAAAACAAAACAGGAGAAGTTGCTTGGTGGTGCCACTCTGCCTGCGGGGGCTACACGCAGCTTTGGGATGGCTCCATGCAAAACAAACATTGAAGCCAAAATCCATTTCAGATTTCTTTCAGTTAGTAAAAGGAGATACTAGTTCATACCTTTCATACAAGCAAAGTGGCATAAAGTCAACTTTTGAAAAGCGGGAAATTCAGCTTTTGTCTGAAGTTCTTTTATTTAACATCTATATTTATGAGTAAGATTGCCCCATGTTTCCAGTTTCAAAATAGCTTTGTTCTCAATTTGTCTTTGAGTCAGTTTATATAATATATCTCTTCCTTGAATTAATTTTGTCTGTTTTAATATTCATTGACAGAAAGCTGTTTATATTGTTTAATCTCTCCTGTGTCTATAGCTCTCTTTTCTGTATATTATCAATATTGTTTACTTATGCCCTGCTTTTTTCCTGATCTTGCCAGATATTTGTAAGTTTTATTATTCTTTTTAAATAATGAATTTTTGAAATTGACTCTATTGTATCTTTATTTTAATGTCATTAATTTTGGCTCTTTGTTAAATCCTTACTGCTATTCTTTTTTATTTATTCTGTCCTTTTTATATCATAATAAGGTACCTTAATAGTACATTAATTTTTATCCTTTTAATTTTTAAAAAATTATTATTTAAGGTCATCAATTTCCCTCTCAGTAATCTCAGTAATATATTACTTTCAGTATTTTCGTTAGTCTTCATTTCTGATTATTTTTCATAAGAATAAAGCATACTTAATTGGATACTGATTGAATCATCTTGATTAAAAGTAATAAAATTGTACAAAAATTAGGATAGTTGAAAATTGAATATGGATATAATATCCATATTATATACAGATATATAATAATATCCATATTATACGACAATATTCAACATCGTGCCATCTGTCATGTTAATTGTTTTCTCAAAACAGTTTCTTTTCAGCTTAATTTTCAGAGTTTGGTAGAAGGAAGTAAGGTGGGAAAAGAAGATATTATGGAAAAGAATAGACATTCATGTATACTCCTTTGGCTCCATACAGTTAGTATTCTCTCCACAAAACCAGAACAAAAACATTTTAACATAGTTTTAGATTTCCTAATTAATGAAGTTCATACAAACTTTTTAAAATTCATTCATCCATAAAGCTCACTCACACTTATTTATCCCTTTCACCTTGTCAAGTAGTGTCTTAAGAGATATTGATGAATAAGCAGACATGTTTTAAATTTATTTCTTACAAATACATGTTATATGTTTATGCATAAAATAAGTTATGTGAAAAGAAATGGAAATATTCTAGATATATGAGAACTAGCACTTTACATCTCTTATCAGGTGCCAATAACATGTTAACCCTCACTCTTAGTTTTTTCCTCTGAAGTATCTGTTGTTTCCAAGCATGGCATCCTCAGTTTATCAGTATCTAATTGACTTGCTTTTCAGGCATGCCATGTTTTAGTTGGTTTCCTAAGAAACCAATTTTGTATATGTTAACAAGCTAAGAGGTTTTACTAACACGTTTTGCCAAATTAAAGTTCCATGTTATTGAATTTTTTTCTGCTGCTGCTGCTGCTGCTGCTAAGTCACTTCAGTCGTGTCCGACTCTGTGTGACCCCATAGACGGCAGCCCACCAGGCTCCCCCGTCCCTGGGATTCTCCAGGCAAGAACACTGGAGTGGGTTGCCATTTCCTTCTCCAATGTGTGAAAGTGAAAAGTGAAAGTGAAGTCGCTCAGTCACGTCTGACTCGTAGCGACCCCACAGACTGCAGCCTACCAGGCTGCTCCGTCCATGGGATTTTCTAGGCAAGAGTACTGGAGTGGCTTGCCATTGCCTTCTCCGGAATTTTTTTCTAAATATACTTAAATCAAAGAAATGAAAAAAAAAGTCATGATTTAAAATCCGATGTCCTAATTTCTTCTGGTAATAACAAGAACATGCAGCTGAAATGAAGGTATCTGAGACATATTTATGACCAATCCATTTGTTTTCTTGTAAAGCCTAGGGAATTGTTTTATTTGGTCATTAGCTCATCTGAAGCTGTTAGATTGATTCTGCAAGTTTAAACATGCTCAGTATAAATGAAGGAATATCCACATGGAAAAGAATGCTTGTCTCTAATAGAGAACAAAACAATATATGATCAAATAGCAGGAGTTTGACTATCACCCAGAAATTTGCTTTCTCAGAAAGTTGGAGGTAAAATCAGAGAGATTTTACAATGTGCTGTAGCCTTGGTGCTGTCTTACTAGAAAGTTCATTAACCTTTTCGCAAGGTAATTTTTCAAAAGGGCCTAAGAATTTTAGTTTCTTTTTATATGTATTTTCTAGTGGCAGAATCAGGCCCTGTTTTTTGCTGTACAGTTTAATAATGAGTTTAAAATTTATTTTGGAAGCCAAATCAGTAATAAGCCCTACAGTATAAGAAATTGCCTTAGAAATCAGTTCAGTTCAGTCGCTCAATTGTGTCCGACTCTGCGACCCCATGAATCACAGCACACCCGGCTTCCCTGTCCATCACCAACTCCCAGAGTTCACTCAAACTCATATCTATCGAGTCGGCGATGCCATCCAGCCATCTCATTCTCTGTCGTCCCCTTCTCCTGCACCTAATCTCTCCCAGCATCAGAGTCTTTTCCAGTGAGTCCACTCTTCGCATGAGGTGGCCAAAGTATTGGAGTTTCAGCTTCAGCATCAGTCCTTCCAATGAACACCCAGGACTGATCTCCTTTAGAATGGACTGGTTGGATCTCCTTGCACTACAAGGGACGCTCAAGAGTGTTCTCCAGCACCACATTTCAAAAGCATCAATTCTTCGGCGGTCAGCTTTATCCACAGTCCAACTCTCACATCCATACATGACCACTGGAAAAACCATAGCCTTGACTAGACGGACCTTGGTTGGCAAAGTAATGTTTCTGCTCTTTAATTCACTATCTAGGTTGGTCATAACTTTCCTTCCAAGGAGTAAGTGTCTTTTAATTTCATGGCTGCAGTCAACATCTGTAGTGATTTTGGAGCCCCCCAAAATAAAGTCTGACACTGTTTCCACTGTTTCCCCATCTATTTCCCATGAAGTGATGGGACTAGATGCCATGATCTTTGTTTTCTGAATGTTGCGCTTTAAGCCAACTTTTTCACTCTCCTCTTTCACTTTCATCAAGAGGCTTTTTAGTTCCTCTTAACTTTCATAAGGGTGGTGTCATCTGCATTTCTGAGGTTACTGATATTTCTCCCAAAATCTTGATTCCAGCTTGTAGTTACATGCAATCACACTAAAATGTAAAATCATAGATTCTGAAAAGTTAGAGAATATACATATTGTAACTTCTCCGACCAATACAAGAACAGCCTCAATAATCATGCTCAGAGATGGACGTCTAGATTCTGCTTATCACATGCTTATCACTTACTACCTGAATTAGTACATTTGTTCATTTTAACCACTCATTCACATAAATTTCTGTGTAAATGAAATCTGGCTTCTCATAATTTCCTTTTATTGGTTCAAGTCTGTTTTAATCTTCCTCCATGTGACTGTTTTTCAAATGTACAAAGACACATTTGATGTTCTAGACAGGTCTTTATTCCACACAGACACTATATACATTCCTTCAGCTGTTCCTCATAGAACCTGGTTTCTAGTTCCTGATGGCCTGTTTCAGAGATACTAATGGGACTGGAAACCACATCAGTTGGATACTGATACACTAAGATGCAATGCCTGGAAATGGTTAGCTATTTCAGAGGAAGAAACTAAGATTGACAGAATCATCAGTGCAACTAACACTTGATAAGAGGTATAAGAGCCAGCTCACTTTTATATAAAATATTTCCTTTCCTTTTCACATGACCTAGTGTTATTCTGGTGTTGGGTCATGAATTCATGGTCTCTGTTGAAGGCTAAATAGTTCAGTTGGGCAGTGGAATAAAAACTAAAACACCATTTTCCTCTATATTAAGTTTATGATTGAACTGAATTATACAAATTATACATTTTGTTCAAATATCATTTTATGTGTTTTTAAATTACAGAATACCCCCCATACACACACACATACACTCTTACAATTCCATTCCCTTGTTTCACATATATAGAGTGAAGCTTTATTAATTCCATATGAAGTAGGATGTTGGTAGGAAGTGATCCCTCTTTTTTCCACAAATACTTGCATATATTATGTAAATGGATACATATGCCACCTTTAAAACCCACCCACTAACCTCAGGACCTCTGAAGTTAACACTGGAAGCATATTCTTGTGGTAAGAGAGGTGGGCTGCATCTGATCTTGAGCGTGAACTCAGTTTTAATACTGTGATTTTCCATTACTAAAGATTTCCCTATGTACCTTGCAGAATAGATTTGTTGTTCAGTTGTTAAGTCATGTCCTTCTCTTTGTCACCCTATGGACTGCAGCATGCCTGACTTCCCTGTCCTTCACTGTTTCCCAGAGTTTGCTCAAACTCATGTCCATTGAAACGGTGATACTATCCAACCATCTCATCCTCTGTCATCCCGTTGTCCTGCCCTCAATCTTTCCCAGCATCAGGGTCTTTTCCAATGAGTGCTCTTTGCATTAAGTGGCCAAAGTACTGGAGCTTCAGCTTCAGCATCAGTCCTTCCAATGAATATTCAGGACTGATTTCCTTTAGGATTGACGGGTTTGATCTCCTTCCTTCCAAGGGACTCTCAAGAGTCTTCTCCAGCACCACAGTTCCAATGTATCATTTCTTCAGTGCTCAGCCTTCTTTGTGGTTCAATGCTCACATCTGTACATGACTACTGGAAAAACCATAGCTTTAACTATATGGACTTTTGTTTGCAAAGTAATGTCTATGCTTTTTAATACACTGTCTAGGTTTGTCATAACTTTTCTTCCAAGGAGCAAGCGTCTTTTAATTTCATGGCTGCAGTCACTGTCCACAGTGATTTTGGAGCCCAAGAAAATAAAGTCTGTCACTGTTTCCATTATTTCCCCATCTATTTGCCATGAAGTACCAACCAGTCCATTCTAAAGGAGATCAGTCCTGGGTGTTCATTGGAAGGACTGATGCTAAAGCTGAAACTGCAATACTTTGGCCACCTCATGCGACGAGTTGACTCACTGGAAAAGACTCTGATGCTAGGAAAGGTTGGAGGCGGGAGGAGAAGGGGACGACAGAGAATGAGATGGCTGGATGGCATCACCGACTCTGTGGACATGAGTTTGAGTGAACTCCGGGAGTTGGTGATGGACAGGGAGGCCTGGCGTGCTGTGATTCATGGGGTCACGGAGAGTCGGACACAACTGAGCGACTGAACTGAACTGAATGGGACTGGATGCCATGATCTTAGTTTTTTGAATGTTAAGCTTTAAGCCAGCTTTTTCACTCCTCCTTCACCTTCAAGAGGTTCTTTAGTTTCTCTTCACTTTCTGCCATGAGAGTAATATCATCTGCATATCTGAGGTTGTTGATATTTCTCCCAGCAATCTTGATTCCAGCGTGTGATACATCCAGCATGGCATATAAAATGACGTACTCTGCATGTAAGTTAAATGAGCAGGGTGACAATATACAGCCTTGACATACTCCTTTCCCAATTTTGAACCCGTACCTTGCTTCACGTCCGGTTCTAACTGTTGCTATTGATCTGCATACAGGTTTCTCAGAAGGAAGGTAAGGTGGTCTGGTATTCCCGTCTCTTTAAGAATTTTCCATAGTTTGTTGTGATACACACAGTCAAAGGCTTTTGATAGTCAATGAAGCAGAAATAAATGTTTTTCTGGAATTCCCTTTGTTTTCCTGTGATCAAATGGGTATTGGCAATTTGATCTCTGGTTTTTCTGCCTTTTCTAAATCTAGCTTGTACATCTGGAAGTTCTTAGTACACGTACTGTTGAAGCCTGCTGCTGCTGCTGCTAAGTCACTTCAGTCGTGTCCGACTCTGTGTGACCCCATAGACGGAAGCCCACCAGGCTCCCCCATCCCTGGGATTCTCCAGGCAAGAAACCTGGAGTGGGTTGCCGTTTCCTTCTCCACTGTTGAAGCCTAGCTTGACAGATTTTGAGCTTTACCTTGCTAGCGTGTGAAATAAGTGCAACTGTATGGTAGCTTGAGCATTCTTTGCCATGCCTTTCTTGGGATTGGAATGAAAACTAACCTTTCCAGTCCTGTGGCCATTGTTGAGTTTTCTAAATTTGCTGACATATTGAGTGCAGCACTTTAACAGCATCATCTTTTAGGATTTGAAATAGCACAGCTGGAATTCCATTACCTCCACTAGCTTTGTTCGTAGTAATGCTTTCTAAGTGCCTTGACTTTACACTCCATGATGTCTGTCTTTAGGTGAGTGACCATACCATCGTAGTTATATGGGTTATTAATAGTTATTAGCTGTTATAAAGTACAGTTATTCTGTGTATTCTTGCCACCTCTTTTTATTCTCTTCTTCTGTTAGGTCCTTACCGTTTCTGTTCTTTATTGTGCCCATCTTTGCATGAAATGTTCCCTTGGTATCCCAGAATTGATGGCACAGACTTAAAATGTTGAAACAGGTAATAAGATGACTTTGGTACTTGACACTGAAATTTTTCAGCCTTTGATTAAGAGAAACCAAGAAGGATGTGAAGGAATTCATCACAGCCAAATTCAAATTTGACTGTCACTGTCTAATAAATGGTGCTATTTAATTTCTTTAAAGACTTAAGAAATGTGCAAATGCTTTAAGGTCTGACCACTGTATGACATTGTTAGGGCAATGGGCAATATGTGTATTCACTGGGAATTATCCTGGAAAATTGTGGTCAAATTGGAATAAAAAATGAAGATTGAGGAGCTTCGAATTAAGAGAGGTAATGGAAAAGCAAAGAGTCGGACATGACTGAGCGACTGAACTGAACTGAATGGAAAACTTACTCTATCTGAGAGATGCTGTGATCACTTTATCCTATTCTATAATCATGGTGAGTGGTGTACTCTTATGGGTGATGGTCGATATGCACCCTAGCATACAGAGGTTGGCAAGGTGTATAAAAGTACTCTGAGGACAGTTCTGGGTTTGTGCAGTGGCTGCAGGTTATACTTTATGCTTATTACATCTTTTATCCCAGACAATCTGAATATTACTTGAAAAATATGCTCTGGACCTGTTCCATATGTGAGATACAACACTACTCTTAGTTCAGCACTGGAAGAGTAGCAATCTTGTTTGATCATCAGCAATAAAGTTAGAATTAACAGATGAGGAATATAGGGATATTCCCCCAGTATAGAGGGATGCAATAGGACCTGGTTTTGAGCACAAAAAATTTAGAAAATAGCCACAGAACTCTGAGAAATGCAAGAATAAACACAGGTATAGCTTATTATTTTTGACAATGACAGCAGTGGTGATTTCTTTTTCTAGAATATATAAAATATAATAAGATATATTAGCATATAAGTTTTAGCATCATCATTCTCAATGGCAATACCTGGGAATAAAATAATTATAAAAGCTATATTTATAAATAAAAGAGCTCTGGAATTAAAGAAGTCTTCATGAAGTAAAATTCCAGTAGGGGGAGAGTCCCCAGTGAAGCTAATACTGCCAACTATTTGCTTCTCTGGAAGTATTTTATGAGTCTGAAAGTTATCTGAGGATCAGTCTTGCCATAGGCAGAGGGCTCTATTAGGGGAAGAGAAATCAGCTGAGGTTTTCACAACCATATGGACTGACATGTCAGGTTGGACAAAGAGTCTGAACATATGGCCATTTTCCCCATGAGACAGTTGCTGAGAGCTGTGGCAGTACAAGAGGTGCATAGTTGGCTAGTTGGCCCAAACAAGCAAAATGAAACCTCTGGCAATCTCACAGATGTCAGGAATCAACCACAGAATACCGAAGCCTACAACAAGCACATAGTAAGATTCCTCCTGAGGATGTCTGCCACATTTTAAAGCTGTGTAGAATGGAAGACAAAACAGTTACTTTCTAAACCTCTGAAAAGCAGAATTTTCAGATTAGAGGAGATAGAGACTTGTTAAACTCTTAACCAAAAAACCCAAAGGACCACGCTCAAGGAGGGGTCAAGACCCGAAAGCAGAGTTCAAATCCGCAGTCCCGTAGTGAACTCCATAGGATTTAGGAGATCAAGTCACAGAAAAGGAGCGTGCACAGAACAGGCCATGCCTGTAAGTCACTTGAAATCAGAGGTTGAGTGAATCTAATAAACACTGCAATGTAACATCAACCTCAATCCAGCTTATTAATTATTGAGTTGAGACAATGAGCTTCTCACTTTACCTGCCTGACAAAAGGACCAATCTTCTGTGGAGGGAAATATCTACTTCGGTAATTCATACAATAAAAAAATGGGACATAATTTAAGAAAGGAAGGTTAAGAGATTGTGACTAATAATCAACTAAAATGTTGACCTAAAATGGTAGGAAAAAATCAGTTATTTTACTAGCAAAACACTTTATTCAGAAAGAACAAAGGATTACATTCAAGACTTTCACTTTATGGCAAACCACAGGCAAGCCCAGAAAACAAGGGAGAGAAATGTCCTTTTGAAGAGGAGAAGGGGCTGTTACAAAGAGTCCACTGGAAGAAACTGAGTTCAAAGCATATTGGCTTTACATTGGCTAAATTGTGACAGCCTGTTATTGCAGGCTGTTGCTGCATTAGGAAAAGTTCTTCCTCTTGATGGGTAAGAAAAGTAGCAGCCTTCTTTCTGTTAGAAATGCAAAGGTACATCTCTTCCTGTTGGGTCTGTAATTGACATGGAGTGCTTGGGCATAAGAACTCCCCTTTCTGACCTGACTGTTTTAAGTAAGGTTTCTCTTTATTAGTTTTCACATACGAGTGGTAGCAGAAAACAGATGCAGATCCCTAGATGATCTAGATGTTGGATAAGCTGACTGGGATTTAAACTGTTCGGAAAAAATATCAATGAAAATAGAGAAAAAGATGAGCAGAGTAGGTAAGAGGGTGGACAATGTCAATAGAAAAGGAAACTATAGAAAATAAAAAGGTGGACGCTGCAGCTTGACAATCAGTGAGCCATATGTCATTAGCAGTTTAGGTCATGGTGTTCAGAATCACTGCCAGGGAGGGACAGGCCCTGTTTTCAACCCACTTCTGCTTCCTCTACTCAAGCACAGTCAATGCCCTCAAACCCCTTCTCTCAGAACCCAAACATGGTGTTTTATTTTGTTTTTCTCCAATCCACTGTTCTCATTCTCTCCTGACTTTTGCAGGATGAACGATACAAATCTGCCATACTTCTCCATGTTCTACTTCTTTCACGCAGCTAGGCTATTTGAGTAAGTGGATGGAGAGTTCAGTCTGTAGGCACAGTCCTACCTCTTACTATGTATATAGATCCCAAGATGAAGACTAGAGAAGGGATCAAGAAGCACCTTATTTTTAAAGCCAGTTTATTTTAAGTCTTTGATTTTCTAAATTACCAGTGATAGACTGTATTAATGAAGCAGTGATCCATTTGCCAGAATATAGATGATATAATTTGCAAGGTATAACCACATAATCCTCAGCTTGTAGCCTCTTAGAGGACTTTTAACCTACCTCATCATGGAGGATCATCCACCTGGGTTTACCTCCTAGATGCTTCCAAGTTAGGAGAGCAATGAAAGCTTTGAAGGGGTGTCACACTGCACAACCCCAGGAAGCATCTTTCCATATAGTCATCTCTATGAAGGGTCCTCCCTGGAGTTCTGCAGTGCATAGCGTAAGTAAGCCAATATGATAATTCTGCATCTTTTCTCATTTCCTGATTGAGGGGCATATACTTAGTGGCTGCTTGATCCTAAGGACAGTCTCTCCATCAAGAAAGATAATATCCACAAAAGTATTTCACGCCTATTGCATACGATGCCTCCATGCATAACATTATCAGAAAGTACCATGATACCCCAATATTTATACAAAAGAAAAATAAACAGGGAAGTGCTCATTAGATAAGATAAACTTAAAATGTTAATTATAGATGCATTGAAGAGATGCAGTCTATAGTCTCAGCAATGTCTTAATGAAAATTTCCTCAGTGTTCAGATAAAAACGATTTAAAAACTAGAATTTCTCTGTAAAGTCAAGGTCACTTCCAACCAAGAACACTTGTAACACCTGTCATGACAAATGCAAATAGGAACGGACTATAAACCATTTTTGTATATATAAGTTAAAGATTGTATAAACATCCTACATTACTCATATTACTGACTAAAATCTCTCCATTGTGGATAGCCATTATTTTATTTTTTTAATTGAGGTATAGTTGATCTACAATGTTGTGCCAATCTCTACTGTACAGAAAAGTGATCCAGTTATACATATATATAATTATTTTTTATATTCTTTTCCATATTCTTCTCTGTTACCACAGGATATTGAATATAGTTCCCTGTGCTGCCCGTTAGGGTCTTGTTGTTTATCCATGATAAATGCATTAATTTGCATCTACCAACCGCAAACTCACAGTGCATCCCTCTCCACATCCTCCTGCCCTTTGGCAACCACAAATCTGTTCTCTGTGTCTGTGAGTCTGTTTCTGTTTTGTAGATAGGTTCATCTGTGCCATATGTTAGATACCACATATATTTAGTTTTGTATGGTATTTGTCTTTATTGTAAATGTATGATTTTAAATCTTGTAAATTTATTTTAGACTCAAAATATCCTGAATTTATGGAAGGAGTTTTGGGGTTTTCTTTTTTTTATTTGCTGAATATGATTATATTTGTGCAGTTAAAGTATTTTTCAGAATGACATAAAATAACTAATTTCTAGAGAAATGACAGTTTGCATCACATATTCCTTTGAGAAAGTAAAATGTAAACTACTCAGTCTCATTTTGACCAATCAATAAAGAATTTAGGCTGATGATACTAATGAAGACATAAAGAACTTCCAAGAGAGAAAACATCAGCATTCATAATTTTAATCCAGAATTTCAGAAATAGAGTGCCCTAAAATAGATTAACTATAAAATAAGACCATTATGAAGAAACATAACTTTTTGTCTCATCTTGGAAAATCCTCAGTTAATGTAAGCAGATGAAAAAAAATTTTTTTACATAAGGAAGAAGTGATAAGTTTTTGTGTTGTTTAGTTTCTTTCTGTTTTAAAGCAGAACAGTTCTGGGTTTGGGTTTCTGTTATTATACACTATGACCTTAAATTAATTCTAATCCCCTGGTCATGGAGATGGTCTCAAAAATCAATAGTATATAAAGATCCCCAGGACAGTCCAATACACAGCCAAAGTACTAAGGTTGAGATACATTACTCTAGAAGCCGCTAGTATTTACAACTATATAGCAGAACAGAATGTGGACTCAGAATGGAAAGGAACTGTGAAAGATTCTTTTATTTATTCTCTGACTTCCAGGCAGTATCATATCCAAGCTTTTATGAAAAATGAATTAACCAGACAGAATACAGTGTTATAAATAAAGGAGAAGATAGGGGTTTTTCTTACATTGAAATGAAGTTAACTGTGGCATCATGCAAAGATAGTTTAATAGTGCATGGCAGTTGTCCATTTGTTTTGTATAGTAAAGTGAAAGAAAGTGAAAGTGAAGTCGCTCAGTCATGTCCGACTCTTTACGACCCCACCAGGCTCCTCCATCCATGGGATTCTCCAGGCAAGAGTACTGGAGTGTGTTGCCGTTTCCTTCTCCAGGAAATCTGCCCAACCCAGGGAATCAAACCCAGGTCTCCCACATTGCAGGCAGACGCTTTACCATCTGAGCCACCAGGGAAGCTCTTTGTATAGTATTGGTGGTTTAGTTGCTAAGTCGCATCCAACTTAACGGACTCCAGGCTCCTCTATACATGGAATTCTCAAGAATTAAATTTCTTGCCTGAAGAATTGCATGTATAGAGGAGCCTGGAGTCCATTAAGAGTCGGATGCAACTTAGCAACTAAACCACCAATACAAATTTGAAACTAAAGTGCAAACTTAAGAAATCTGCAAGTAACGGCACAAAATAGAGTTTAGCTAATATGTTCCTCTCCAGGGTAAATGCTGTGGGATTTAGGAGACAACAGAGTGTATATTATTTCCATATTGTATCCAAGGCACCAAAACTATTTGCCTATTTTTTCATCTATTAAGAAAACTACTTTTAAAAAATCTATTAAAAAAGGAATGTGGGTTGAAATGATTATCGAGGCTATCTTAAGAGAGGAAAAGAAGTTGTGCGAAAAAAAAAAAAAAGACAAGTATGTAGAGAAAAGGGGTAGGGACAATTCCACCTTCTTTCCTTTGGGGACAATAAGGAGTTCACTAATGATCTGAAGATATACTTGAACGTTCCAGGCCTTTTTTGTCAACTGGTGAACTACTGCCATTCATGGTTCACAATATCATAATTACAGCTGCATGTTATATTCTTACAGTGCACATGAAGTGGGAAGTCTTATTTATTATGGCTTTAAAAAGATGAATATTAAAGGAGATGTACACTCACAAATTTCCACAGCTATTCGCATATTAGTTCATTAAAATGAATAAGATAATGTGAAACCATTTTAATGTTCCTAGATTTATAATTTGCTACTAAAACTTGCAAACAACTGAACAGAGGTAAACTTCAAATCTTTACCTTCACTAGTATCAGGCTTATGCTATATTAAAATATTTAAAACAAACTTCATAACTATGCAGACATTGAAGTATTTTTTATTAGCAAAGTTCTATCCTGTATATACACATTTTAACTTTTTTAGAAAGTTGAGAAATTTTAGGTACTACTATTTTAGGTGAACAGTTCTATTTTGGTAATACACATTCTGTTCTGCTATATAGTTGCAAGTCCTAGCAGCTTCTAGAGTAATGTATCTCAACCTTAGTACTTTGGCTGTGTATTGGATTGTCCTGGGATCTTTATATACTACTGATTTTTGAGACCATCTCCAGAAACTCTAGAGTATTTGGTAATTCTAGTGTCTTCCACTGTCATTTAAAATATATGTTCTATTGCATTTCTGATGGGCTGAAATATTATGTTTATATAAAGCAAAATTATATAAAAATTATGTATGTTGTAGTAAAATTTGAAAATATAACTATCTATGGAAACAGTTTCTAACCTGTTAAGTTTTCCTTAAATACTATATTTAAATATCCTTTTTCCTAAAATATT
Organism: Moschus berezovskii; assembly: GCF_049115385.1. Classification (NCBI taxonomy): domain Eukaryota; kingdom Metazoa; phylum Chordata; class Mammalia; order Artiodactyla; family Moschidae; genus Moschus; species Moschus berezovskii. Next base: position 62,614,038 of record NC_142477.1, read on the forward strand.
AAAGGGATAAAAATAATAATATATGGCATAGGAACTGCTCTTTCAGTTGTTATTTCTTCTGGTCTGAGAAAATGAAAGGCAGTTAGGATAGTTTCTAAAAATATTCCAAGAAAATTTAAAAAGAGACCATTTGTCTTTCTAGAAACTTTCAGTCACTCTGAAATATGTATTATGCTTTCAATTTATTTAATTCTACATTGCTTATGTGGTATTTCCTAAGATTTCAAGAGAACAAAAAAGATTAAGGTTACTAGTTTATTTTCAAAAGAGCTTATACAAACAGTTCAGTTCAGTTCAGTCGCTCAGTCGTGTCTGACTCTCTGCGACCCCATGAATCACAGCACACCAGGCCTCCCTGTCCCTCACCAACTCCCGGAGTTCACTCAAACTCATGTCGACAGAGTCGGTGATGCCATCCAGCCGTCTCATTCTCTGTCGTCCCCTTCTCCTCCCGCCCCCAACCTTTCCCAGCATCAGAGTCTTTTCCAGTGAGTCAACTCGTCGCATGAGGTGGCCAAAGTATTGCAGTTTCAGCTTTAGCATCAGTCCTTCCAATGAACACCCAGGATTGATCTCCCCTAGAATGGACTGGTTGGATCTCCTTGCAGTCCAAGGGACTCTCAAGAGTCTTCTCCAACACCACAGTTCAAAAGCATCAATTCTTCGGTGATCAGCTTTCTTCACAGTCCAACTCTCACATCCATACATGACCATGGGAAAAACCATAGCCTTGACTAGACAGACCTTGGTTGGCAAAGTAATGTCTCTGCTTTTTAATATACTATCAAGGTTGGTCATAACTTCCTTCCAAGGAGTAAGCGTCTTTTAATTTTATGGCTGCAATCAACTAGTGGCCAAATATAAGACTTTTCCAGAAGATTTGAAAATATGACTTCCTGTCAGATGGGTGCTGATTTCTCAGGAATAGTGGCAGAGCTTTGAAAAGATAAAATGAATCTGAATTAATCGTGCCTTTAATCTCAAAGGGAAAATAACCTCTCAAGCAGATAAAGCGCTTTTTTCTTAAATTGACTCGTCATTAAATTAATGGAGTCTGAATTTTATGAAAAATATTTCCTATCAGGTTGATCTTCAAAATATTTAACAGCTAGTAACATAGTCATGTGACGAGTTGACTCACTGGAAAAGACTCTGATGCTGGGAAAGGTTGGGGGCGGGAGGAGAAGGGGACGACGGAGAATGAGATGGCTGGATGGCATCACCGACTCGATGGACATGAGTTTGAGTGAACTCCGGGAGTTGGTGATGGACAGGGAGGCCTGGCGTGCTGTGATTCATGGGGTCGCGGAGAGTCGGACACGACTGAGCGACTGAACTGAACTGAACTGAACATAGTATTTCCACATACATGAATGAAAAATTAGAAAATATATTCCTTTTCATTCACTTTAAGTGACTATAAATATAAAACTGATAATCAACTGATATAATTCATAGCATAAATTATTAACCAAATTATTCCAATAATTTCTGTTTGTAGACTTAGAAGTGTTAAAAATAATTTTTTGTTTGATATAGATACGGCTCAGAGAAAGCAATGGCAACCCACTCTAGTACTCTTGCCTGGAAAATCCCATGGACAGAGGAGCTTGGTAGGCTGCAGTCCATGAGGTCGCTAAGAGTTGGGCATGACTGAGCGACTTCACTTTCTCTTTTCACTCTCATGCATTGGAGAAGGAAATGGCAACCCACTCCAGTATTCTTGTCTGGAGAATCCCAGGGACAGAGGAGCCTAGTGGGCTGCTGTCTGTGGGGTCGCACAGAGTCGGACACGACTGAAGCGACTTAGCAGCAGTAGCAGCAGCATAGATATGGCTACTTAAATGATGCCCTTTCTGAGCCACACCAACATTTTAAGAATCAGTGAATTAAATGGACTGGAATGGGTAAATTTAATTCAGATGACCACTATATCTACCTCTGTGGGCAAGGTTCCCTTCAAAGAAATGGAGAAGCCCTCATAGTCAACAAAAGAGGCTGAAATGTAGTACTTGGATGAAATCTCAAAAATGACAGAATGATCTCTGTTCGTTTCCAAGGCAAACCAGTCAGTATCACAGTAATCCAAGTCTATGCCCCAGCCAGTAATTCTGAAGAAGCTGAATGGTTTTGTGAAGACCTACAAGACCTTCTAGAACTAACACCCCAAAAAGATGTTCTTTTCATCATAGGAAACTGGAATGGAAAAGTAGGAAGTCAAGAGATACCTGGAGTAACAGGCAAATTTGACCTTGGAATACAAAATGAAGTAGGGCAAAGGCTAACAAGAGTTTTGCCAGAGAACACACTGGTCATAGCAAACACCCTCTTCCAACAACACAAGAGAAGACTCTACACATGGACATCACCAGATGGTCAACACCGAAATCAGACTGATTATATTCTTTGCAGCCAAAGATGGAGAAGTTCTATACAGTCAGCAAAAACAAGACTGAGAGCTGACTGTGGCTCAGATCATGAAGACCTTATTGCCAAATTCAGATTTAAATTGAAGAAAGTAGGGAAAATCACTAGACCATTCAGATATGACCTAAATCAAATACCTTATGATTATACAGTGAAAGTGACAAATAAATTAAACGGATTAGATTTGATAGAGTGCCTGAAGAAATATGGATGGAGGTTCATGACATTGTACAGGAGACAGTGATCAAGACCATCCCCAATAAAAAGAAATGCAAAAAGGCAAAACAGTTGTCTGAGGAGGCCTTACAAATAACTGTGTAAAGAAGAGAAGTTAAAGGCAAAGGAGAAAAGGAAAGATATAACGATCTGAATGTAGAGTTCCAAAGAATAGCAAGGAGAGATAAAGCCTTCCTCAGTGATCAGTGCAAAGAAACAGAGGAAAACAATAGAATGGGAAAGACTAGAGATCTCTTCAAGAAAATTAGAGATATCAAGGGAACATTTCATGCAAAGATGGGCTCAATAAAAGACAGGAATGGTATGGATCTAACAGAAGCCGAAGATATTAAGAAGAGGTGGCAAGAATACACAGAAGAGCTATACAAAAAAGATCTTCATGACCCAGATAATCACATTGCTGTGATCACTCACCTAGAGCCAGACATCCTGGAATGTGAAGTCAAGTGGGCCTTAGGAAGCATCACTATGAACAAAGCTAGTGGAGGTAATGGAATTCCAGTGGAACTATTTCAAATTCTAAAAGTTGATGCTGTGAAAGTGCTGCACTCAATATGCCAGCAAATTTGGAAAACTCGGCAATGGCCACAGGACTGGAAAAGGTCAGTTTTCATTCCAATCCCAACGAAGGGCAATGCCAAACAATGTTCAAACTACCACACAATTGCGCTCATCTCACATGCTAGTTAAAGTCATGCTCAAATTTCTCCAAGCCAGGCTTCAGCAATATGTGAACTGTGAACTTCCAGATGTTCAAGCTGGATTTAGAAAAGGCAGAGGAACCAGAGATTGCCAACATCCACTGGCTCACAGAAAAACCAAGAGAATTCCAGAAAAACATCTATTTCTGCTTTATTGACTATGTCAAAACCTTTGACTATGTGGATAACAATAAACTGTGGAAAATTCTGAAAGAGATGGGAATACCAGACCACCAGACCTGCCTCCTGAGAAATCTGTATGCAGGTTAAGAAGCAGCTGTTAGAACCAGACATGGAACAACGGAACGGTACCAAATTGGGAAAGGAGTACATCAAGACTATATAGTGTCACCCTGCTTATTTAACTTGTATGCAGTGTACATCATGCAAAATGCTGGGCTGGATGAAGCACAAACTGGAATCAAGATTGGTGGGAGAAATATCAATAACCTAAGATATGCAGATGATACCACCCCAGGGCAGAAAGTGAAGAGAAACTAAAGAGCCTCTTGATGAAGTGAAAGAGGAGAGTGAAAAAGCTGACTTAAAACTCAACATTCAAAAAATAAAGATCATGGCATCTGGTCCCATCACTTCATGGCAAATAGCTGGGGAAACAATGGAAACAGTGACAGAGTTTATTTTCTTAAGCTCCAAAATCACTGCAGATGGTGACTGTAGCCATGAAATTAAGATGCTTGCTCTTTGGGAGAAAACCTATGACCAACCTAGACAGCATATTAAAAAGCAGAGTCATTACTTAGTCAACAAAGCTATGGTTTTTCCAGTAGTCATGTATGCATGTGAGTGTTGGACTGTAAAGAAAGCTGAACACCCAAGAATTGATGCTTTTAAACTGTGGGGAAGAAGAAGACTCTTGTGAGTCCCTTGGACTGCAAGGAGATCCAACCAGTCCATCCTAAAGGAAATCAATCCTGAATATTCATTGGAAAGATGGATGCTGAAGCTGAAGCTCCAATACTTTGGCCACTTGATGCGAAGAGCTGACTCATTTGAAAAGACCCTGATGCTGGGAAAGATTGAAGGCTGGGAGAAAAGGGGATGACAGAGGATGAGATAGTTGGATGGCATCACCGACTCAATGGACATGAGTTTGAGCAAGCTCAGGGAGTTGGTGATGGACAGGGAAGCCTGGCGTGCTGCAATCCATGGGGCTGCAAAGAGTCAGACACGACTGAGTGACTAAACTTAACTAAGCATGATCTGACAAAGTATATGTATCTGATAACAAGTTTTAGTTATGAATTTAACCACCCCTGGGTTATTTTATTAATTTCTTATTTAGTTTCAAATAAGAGAGCCCCTACTGTGTTTCTTAAAAGGATTCCTGTTAGTCTTTTGGTCAGGACAGCTCTTCATTGTATGAGACTTACCCAACACTGTTGAACAATTGAGACCACCAGTAGAGCCTCCTTTAATTGTCATTAGCAGTTTCCCCCGTATATTTGCAAATATCTCCCAACATCAACCCCATGGAGGTTACATACAGATTCAAACACTAATAAAAGTTGCTCATTCTTTTTTCCTTCAGCTTTTTTGGCAATATCAATGATGCCACCCCCAAAAACTTAATCTAAAATGTACAGTGTGATAATTTGATATGTGTATGCACTGTGAAAGATTCCCTCCACAGCTAATCAGTTAACAGAACCGCCATCTCACATGGCTTTTTTATTTAAGTTTGTTTTTATTTTGGGAGTGTGTTTTTGGTGAGAATATTTAAGTTCTACTTTCTTAACAGATTTCAGTTATACAGTACAGTGTTATCAACTAGAATCACATTAGTTCCTCAGACTTTATCATCTTATAACTGAAAGATTGTACCCTTTTACCAGCCTCTCCCTATTTCCTCCCCCACTCCTCAACTCTAAGCAACCATTTCTTTTTCTTTTTTTTTTTTCTTTTTAAGCAACTATTTCTTTACTCTGTTTTCATAAGATCTTCTGGTTTGGCTTTTTAGTTGTTTTTTTTTTTTTCTTTTTTTCTGTTTTAGATTCCATGGATAACTTATAACATGCAGTATATCTTTGTCTTGCTTATTTCACTTAAGACAATGCTCCCCATATTTATCTATGTCAAAATTGCAGATTAGGATTTCCTTCTTTTATAAGGCTAAATATTACTCCATAGGGCTTTCCTGGTGGCTCAGAGGGTAGAGAATCCGCCTGCAATGCAGGAGACCCAGATTTAATCCCTGGGTCAGGAAGATCCCCAGAGAATGGAATGGCTATCCACTTCAATATTCTTGCCTGGACAATTCCATGGACAGAGGAGCATGACAGGCTACAGTCCATGGGTCACAAAGAGTCGGACACAACTGAGTGACTAACACTTTGGCTTTCATTACTCCATTATAACATAACACCTTGTCTTTATCCATTTATGCATCAACGGACATTTAGGTAGTTTACATACCTTGGTGTATATCTCTTCCAGATAGTGATTTTGTTTACTTTATATATGTGCCCAGGATTAGGATTACTGAAGCTATGGTAGTTCTATTGTTATATTTTTGAGGAACCTCAATATTGTTTTCCATAGGGCTGCAACAGATTTTTCCTCACATCTTCTCCAGTTACCTCTTGCATTTTCAATAATAATCATGCTAACAGGTGTCAGTTGATATCTCACTGTGGTTTTGATTTACATTTCCCTGATAATTAGTGAGGTGGCTCAATGGTAATGAATTGGTATTACCATCAGTGGTAATACCCACTCCAGTATTCTTGCCTGGAAAATCCCATGGACAGAGGAACCTGTCGGCTACAGTCCATGGGGTCACAGAGTCAGACATGACTGAGCAAACGAGCATGATAGTTAGTGATGTTAAAAAAAAGCACCTTTTTATGTATCTGTTGTCCATTTGAATGTCATAAAGTTATCTTAGATTTTGTCAGATGATTTCTATGCATCTATCAAGGTGATTATCTGATTTTTATTTTTCATTTTGTTAATGCGGTGTATCATATTGATTCACAAATGTTGCACTATTCTTTCATCCCTGGAATAAATCCTACTTGATCATGTTACCTGATCTTTTTTAACATTCTGTTGTATTCATTTTGTTTACATTTTGTTGAGGATTTTTGCATCTATGTTCATCAGGAATATTGAACTATAATTTTCTTTTCTTATAGTATCCTTGTCTAGCTCTCAGAGTAATGCTGGATTAGTAAAATGAATTTGGGAGTGTTCCCTCTTCTTCAGATTTTTGGTAGAACTCATCAGTGAAGCCATCTAGTCGTGGATTTTTATTTGAATGGAAGTTTTTGATTACTGATTCAGTCATCTTACTAGTATTTGAGCTATTCATATTTTCTGCTTCTTCATGAATCAGTCTTGGTAGGCTGCATGTTTCTACAAATCTAAATTTTATCTAGGTTGTCCAATTTGGGGGCATATAATTATTCAGCCTCTTATACTCCTTGTTTTTGCATATTATCAGTTGGAAGGTCTTTTTCACTTATAATATTTTCTCTTTTTTTGGTAAACCAAGCTAAAGGTTTATATCTACTTTATCTTTTAAAAAACAACTTTTAGGTTCAGAGATCTTTTCTATTGTCTTTTTAGTTTATATTTCCTTTAATTTATATTTCAGTTATATTTCATTTAATTCTGCTCAGATCCTTGTTATTTCCTTCCTTCTACTCACTTTGGGCATAGTTTCTTTCTCTAGTCCTTAAAATGTAAAATTAGGTTGTTCATTTGAGACCTTTATCTTAATGAAGACACCTTTTACTACAAACTCCCCTCTTGGCCCTGCTTTCCCCATGTCCCATAAGTTTTTATATGTTGTGATTTTATTTTCATGCATCTCAAGGCAATTTCTGGTTTCTCATTTTGCCACTAGCTGACATCCCCTAACAAAATGACGTAATTCAGTGAAAGCAGTCAGCACTCCATGTCTGTGGATGTGAAACCTGTAGATACAGAGGGCCAAATGCATCCTCTTGATGAACTGGCCCCTTTATTACAATGACCTTTCTTTGTCTCTTGCTATAGTCTTTGACTTAGCTTATTTTGTCCAATCGAAGTATGACTACCCCTGCTTTTTAAAAATTTGCTTGAAGCATCTTTTTCCATCCCTTTAAGACTTTGTTTTTCTTTAAAGCTAAAGTAAGTCTCTGTAGGCAACATATATACACTATGTTTTTGAAGAATTTAATCCATTCACATTTAAAGTATTGATAGGTATTGACTTATTATTGCCATTTTGTTATTATTTTCTGTTTGTTTCATTTTTCTATTGTTCCTTTATTTCTCTCTTATTCTCTTCCCTTGTAATTTGAGGGATTACCATTTTCCTTCATAATGATTTTCTGTAATGGTATGCTTTGCTTGCTTTGTCTTTATTTTTTGTATATCTACCAGAGATTTTGTGTGTGTGCTTAATCTTACAGCATAATCATATATTTTATTATCTTAAAAATATTTTATGTTTATTAATTTTTCCTTACAGTATTATTGCGATATAATGGACATGAAGCACTATATAAAGTTCAAGGCATGCAGCATAATGATTTGACTTACATACCTTATGAAATGATTACCACAGTAAGTTTAGTGAACCTCTATCATAAAATAGAAAATAAGAGAAAAAGAATTTTTTTTTCTTTTTGATGAAGCTCTTGGGATTTACTCTAACAACTTTCATTTATAACATAGAGCATTGATTATATAATCATGTTATACATTACATCTCTAGTACTTACTTATCTCAAAAGGATGTTTGTACCTTTTGATGACCTTCATCCAATTCCCCCTCCCCTCACCCACTACCCCTCCACAACTCTGCTCTCTTTTTCCCTATGAGTTAGGTTATTTGGTGTCTTTTGAAGTATGATGGACCTGCAACATTATTTTAGTGACTGGTGTCCAGTGTTCTTGCCTGGAGAATCCCAGGGACGGGGAGCCTGGTGGGCTTCCGTCTATGGGGTCACACAGAGTTGGACACGACTGAAGTGACTTAGCAGCAGCAGCAGCACAAAATATTGATTTGATATTTCTATACAGTACAAAATAATCACAATATAAGTCTATAACCGTCTGTCACCATACAAAGATATGACATTATTATTGACTATTTTCCCCATGATATAATTTCTTTTTCATGACTCATTTATTTTGTAACTGGAAGTTTGTAACTCTTCACTTTCCCTCAATTTATTTCTCTCTTCCTCCATCCCCTCCCCATCTGGCAACAATTTGTTTGTTCTCAATATCAATGACTCTGTTTCTGTTTTGTTTTGTTCATTTGTTGTTTTTCTCTTTTTATATTCCACCAAGGAAGTCCAAAAATAATTTTTCTATCCTTGTGTATGCTAAGTCACTTCAGTCATGTCCAGCTCTTTGTGACACCAGGCTCCTCTGTCCATGGGATTCTCCAGGCAAGAATACTGGAGTGGGTTCTCATGATCTTCTCCAGGGAATCTTTCCAACCCAGGGATCAAACCTGTGTCTTAGGTTTCATGTATTGACAGGCAAGTTCTTTACCACTAGCACCACATATAAGTAAAATCATACGGTATTTTACTTTCTCCATCTGACTTACTTCACTTAGCAAAATACCCTCCAGGTTCATCCATGTTATCACAAATAGTGAGATTACATTTTATATGGCTAAGGAATAGCCATTATACGTATATGTATGTCTGCATCTTTTTTATCTATTCGTCTGTTGATGGGCATGTAAGTTGCTTGAATATATTGGCTACTGTGATTACGTTACAAATAATATAGAGATGCATCAGTTCAGTTCAGTCGCTAGTCATGTCCAACTCTTTGCAGCCTCATGGACTGCAGCATGCCAGGCCTCCCTGTCCATCACCAACTCTCTGAGTTTACCGAAGCTCATCTCCGTTGAGTCGGTGATGCCATCCAACCATCTTATTCTCTGTCGTCCCCTTCTCTTCACGCCTTCAATCATTCCCAGCATCAGGGTCTTTTCAAATGAGTCAGTTCTTCGCATCAAGTGGCCAAAGTATTGGAGTTTCAGGTTCAGCATCAGTCCTTCCAATGAATATTCAGGACTGATTTCCTTTAGGATGGACTAATTGGATCTCCTTGCAGTCCAAGGGACTTCAGTCCAAGAGTCTTCGCCAACACCACAGTTCAAAAGCATCAGTTCTTCGGCAGTCAGCTTTCTTTATAGCCCAACTGTCACAGCCATACATGACTACTGGAAAAACCATAGCTTTGACTAGGTGGACCTTTTTTGGCAAAGAAATGTCTCTGCTTTGTAATATGCTGTCTCAGTCAGTAAGTCAGTTCAGTCGCTCAGTCGTGTCCGACTCTTTGCAACTCCATGAGTCACAGCACGCCAGGCCTCCCTGTCCCTCACCAACTCCCGGAGTTCACTCAAACTCATGATATGCTGTCTAGTTTTGTCATAACTTTTTTTCCAAGGAGCAAGCATCTTCTAATTTCATAGTTAGAGTACATCTGCAGTGATTTTTGAGCCCCAAAAAATAAAGTCTGCCACTGTCTCCACTGTTTACCCATCTATTTGCCATGAAGTGATGGGACCAGATGCCATGATCTTCGTTTTCTGAATGTTGAGCTTCAAGCCAACCTTTTCACTCTCCTCTTTCATCATCAAGAGGCTCTTTAGTTCTTCTTCACTTTCTGCCATAAGCATGCTGTCATCTGCATATCTGAGGTTATTGATATTTCTCCCAGCAATCTTGATTCCCGCTTGTGATTCCTCCAGCCCAGCGTTCCTCATGATGTACTCTGCATATAAGTTAAATAATCAGGGAGACAATATACAGCCTTGATACTCCTTTTCCTATCTGGAACCAGTCTGTTGTTCCATGTACAGTTCTGACTGTTGCTTCCTGACCTGCATACAGGTTTCTCAAGAGGCAGGTCAAGTGGTCTGGTATTCCCATCTCTTTCAGAATTTTCCACAGTTCACTGTGATCCACACAGTCAAAGGCTTTGGCATAGTCAATAAAGCAGAAATAGATGTTCTTCTGGAATTCTCTTGCTTTTTCTGTGAGTCAATGGATGTTGGAAATTTGATCTCTGGTTCCTCTGCCTTTTCTAAATCCAGCTTGAACATCTGGAAGTTCACGGTTCATGTACTGTTGAAGCCTGGCTTGGATAATTTTGAGCATTACTTTGCTAGTGTGTGAGATGACTGCAATTGTGCGGTAGTTTGAACATTCTTTGGCATTGCCCTTCTTTTGGAATGGAATGAAAACTGACCTTTTCCAGTCCTGTGGCCACCGCTGAGTTTTTCAAATTTGCTGGCATGTTGAATGCAGCATTTTCACAGCATCAACTTTTAGAATTTGAAATAGTTCAACTGGAATTCCATTACCTCCACTAGCTTTGTTCATAGTGATGCTTCCTAAGGTCCAGTTGACTTCACATTCCAGGATGTCTGGCTCTAGGTGAGTGATCACAGCATTATGATTATCTGGGTCATGAAGATCTTTTTTGTACAGTTCTTCTGTGTATTCTTGCCACCTCTTCTTAATATCTTCTGCTTCTGTTAGATCCATACTGTTTCTGTCATTTATTGAGCCCATCTTTGCATGTTCCCTTGGTATCTGTAATTTTCTTGAAGAGATCTCTAGTCTTTCCCATTCTGTTTTTTCCCTCTATTTTTTTGCACTGATCACTGAGGAAGGCTTTCTTATCTCTCCTTGCTATTCTTTGGAACTTTGCATTTAAATGAGTATATCTTTCCTTTTCTCCTTTGTCTTTAGCTTCTCTTCTTTTCACAGCTATTTGTAAGGCCTCCTCGGACAGCCATTTTGCCTTTTTGCATTTCTTTTTCTTGGGTATGGTCTTGATCACTGCCTCCTGTACAATGTCACAGACCTCCATCCATAGTTCTTCAGCCACTCTATCAGATCTAATCCCTTGAATCTATTTGTCAATTCCACTGTATAATCATAAGGGATTTTATTTAGGTCATACCTGAATGGTCTAGTGATTTTCCATACTTTCTTCAATTTTAAGTCTGAATTTGGCAATAAGAACTTCATGATCTGAGTCTCAGTCAGCTCCCAGTCCTGTTCTTGCTGACCGTATAGAGCTTCTCCATCTTTGGCTGTAAATAATATAATCAATGTGACTTCAGTATTGACTATCTGGTGATGTCCATGTGTAGAGTCTTCTCTTGTGTTATTGGAAGAGGGTGTTTGCTATAACCAATGCATTCTCTTGACAGAAGTCTATTAGCCTTTGCCCTGCTTCTTCCTGTACTCCAAGGCCAAATTTGCATGTTACTCCAGGTGTTTCTTGACTTCCTACTTTTCCATTCCAGTCCCCTGTAATGAAAAGGACATCTTTTTTGGATGTAAATTCTAGAAGGTCTTGTAGGTCTTTATAGAACCGTTCAACTTCAGCTTCTTCAGCATTACTGGTCAGGGCATAGACTTGGATTACTGTATATTGAATGGTTTGCCTTGGAAACCAACAGAGATCATTCTGTCATTTTTGTGATTGCATCCAGATACGCATTTCAGACTCTCTTTTTGACTATAAGGGCTACTCCATTACTTCTAAGGGATCCTTTCCACAGTAGTAGATACAATGGTCATCTGAATTAAATTCACCCATTCTAATCTATTTTAGTTCACTGATTTCTAAAATGTCAATGTTCACTCTTGCCATCTCCATTTTGACCACTTTCGATTTACCTTGATTCATGGAACTAACATTCCAGGTTCCTATACAATATTGCTCTTTACAGCATTGGACTTTACTTCCATTACCCGTCACATCCACAAGTGGGTTTTGTTTTTGCTTTGGCTCTATCTTTTTGCCTTTTCATACTGTTCATGGGGTTCTCAAGGCAAAAATACTGAAGTGGTTTGCCATTCCCTTCTCCATGTCTGTAGGGATGCATACATTTTTTCAAATTCTGTTTTCATTTTCTTTGGAAAAATACTCAGAACTGGAATTGCTGGACCATATGATAAGTTCTATTTTTAATTTTTGAGGAAATTCCATATTGTTTTCCATAGTGGTCGCACCAATTTACATTTGTACCAACAGTGTATAAGGGTTTCCATCATTCTACATCCTTGCCAACACTTGTTGATATCTTTTTAATAATAGCCATTTTGATGGGCATAAGGTGACAGTGTAATGTTGAAGTATGTTTCCTATATACTTACTTTGAGAGTTTTTTCAATAAATGGATATTAAATTTTTTTGGATATTTATAAGAAGCTTTTACAACGTCTATTAAGATGATCATGTGGTATATCACAACAACTAATTTGAGGATACTGAGCCATTCTTATATTTCTGAGGTTCTTCAGCCAGTTTTCTGATCCTCTTAATGTTTTACTGGATTTGATTTCCCAACATTTTGTTGAGATTTGTTTGCATCTGTATACATCAGGTATATTGACCCATAATTTCCCTTTCTTGCAGTGTCTTTGTCTGGCTTTTGTATCAGGGCAATTCTGACCTAGGAAAATGAGTTTGGAAGAGTTTGAAAAAGATAGGCTTAATTCCTTTTTAGTGTTTGATATAATTCACCTATGAAGCCTTCTGATTCTGGACTTTTGTTTGCTGGAGTTTTTAAATTATTGATTCAGTTTCACGACTGGCATTGGTGAGTTCATATTTTGTGTTTCATTCTAATTTGGTCTTGGGCGACTGTAAGTTTCTAGGAATCCATCCATTTCTTCTAGGTTATTCGTTTTATTGGCATATAATTGTCATAATAATCCCTTTTGATCTTTGTATTTCTGTAGTGCTGGTTTTAACTTCCCTCTCATATTTTTTATTTTATTGGGTTGGCCAAAAATTTATTTTGGGTTTTTTGATAAACCCCTTTCAGAGAAAGACAGGCTATTTTGTCTGCTCCATCTGTAGCTGAGCCTTGATGGGATAGCCAGTTAAGAATTGCTACTTTGTTTGCTGTCATCCTGTAGGACTTATGAATGGAAGCACTTTAAATATCTCTGAGAGTCAGTTGATATGGGGACCCATACCTTGTTTGGCAGACATAAAATCTGGTGTGCAAATGTGTGTACCTGCTCAGGTCAGTACTAGTGACTTGAATCAGACTGGACAGAGAAGGCAGGAGAGGTGTTTCCACTGATGTTCCTTGGAAGATGCAGGCCAGCCCCTTGAGCTGTCTAATTAGAAGCCTGGCCCTAGGCAGCAACATGTAAAGTATGCAGATAAAGTTCTATTCAGGGAAAGACTGGCATATGAGTGATCCTGCCTGATGCTTCTGCACTGAGCCCTTGGGAGATAGCCATGGCAGTGCTAGCTAGTATGCCTGTTAGTAATTGCTTCTTTGTTATTATCCCCTGGATCTCATGTACATAAGCCCAGTTAGATTTCTGAGGTGGGTGTTTTGAAACTCCCTCTTATTGAAAGTCTCAAATATATTGAAGTACTAAATGTAGAGTCCAAACCCTTTGTTCCTCGGGGGTGAGCTGGGGGTTCATTCCCAGTTAAACAGTACTGTGTGAGGAAGGGGTTTATGGCAAGAGTGTGCCTTGGCCTTTCAAACCCACTTCAGTGTGGCTATTTTTTCATTCATCTGATGTGTAGCATCAGAGGGAAATTCTCCATGTGTATATCTACATTCATTTTGTCTGTGGGAGTAGGAGAGCTCGGGAAACTCCTGCATCGCCTTCTTGGTTGACTTCTACCTCAGTGTCTTCTAATTAATCAGGTTACTCAGTATTTTAGTGTAAGAGAAAAGATTTTTAAAATAAGGTAGGATATATTTATATATGCAGCAAAGTGGATTATTTAAAATAATTATCTTCTCAAAAGGCAGTTTGAAATAGTTTCAACATAAAATGTGAATCAAATGAGAGAATCTTGCATTATCTTACATTTTGAAATATCATGTAATATTAATATAGTATCATAGATATAGTAACAAAAACTAGCTTTGCGATCCAGCCTCGTCACTTCCAGTATGATCCATGGCAAACCAGTAAACTGTCAAAGCCTCAAGCTCTTTCTGTATTTTTAATTTGTAAATTGGAGACCATATCTATTTTAAGGGACTTACTGACAATTATCATGATCCAATACACTGTTTCACAACCTAAATGATTTTCTTTGTAATATTTCCTGGCAAGAGATAACCTTTGTAATATGTTGGATATTAGGTTAAGATCTCCAGACTAAATTTACTGCAAAAATTTACCACTGAACCTCAATTTTTAGCATTACAGCTATGTAACTAGACTCACTGATAAAATCTAGTTATTCTGAATTCCATGTTATTATAAATCAAGGAAAATAAGATTTTATTTTAAATAAAACGATTAAATCTTGTTACATGGAAAATATTCTCAATTTTTAGCATAAATCATTACATTATATCTAATTGAACATACATCTTATATAATACTTTTTGTTTAAAATAGACAAAAATTAGGGATTGTCTAAATCTTAGACAACCACTCACTCAAAACTAATACCACTAAATGATTCTGTAGTGGTTATTCAGTTTTTAATAGACAAGTGGTTTTCTGGTGTTTATTATATATTTATCCTGGAATCATAAAATATATCACATCTAGCTCAATTATGGCCAGTTAGACATAGAATAAATATAAACCCATGGTGGTGGTGGTTTAGTTGCTAAGTCGTGTCTGACTCTTGCGACCCCGTGGACTGTAGCTTGCCAGGCTCCTCTGTCCATGGGGATTCTCCAGGCAAGAATACTGAAGTAGGTTGCCATTTTCTTCTCCAAATAAAAACATAGTTATATATAAAAACATAACTATAATGAAAATACATAACAATGACAAGTAGTATAGTCCTCCAAAATTAAGGGGGAAAAATATAAATCATATTCATTTTTTGGACTTAAATTTATAATTAATTTATAAAAGTTAAAAAGACATGGTACTGCCACAAGACATGTCTTGATAAATTTTAAAAGATTGAAATCAAAGTATTCGCTTAACCACAGTGAAATAAACTAGAAATCAATAAAGGAAAATTGAAAATCTCACAAATATGTAGAAATTAACACATTTTAAACAACCAGAGGATCAAAGAGTAAAGTGCAAAGGAAATTAGAAGATACCTCAAGATGGAGTAATGTCACCATCATGGCAGTGTGAGTTCCTTTTTTATCTCCCCTTCAATTTAGAGCTCTTTGGATATCAGTAACTAAGCAAAAATGCCTCTGGACACCCACAAGATCCATCCATCTGTGCATCCGGAAGTGGGTAGATTGGACCTTGGAAAAGGCTGTGACGCCAAGGGAGACAGCAGCAGTACGTGGCAGGAACGACCACTCTAAAAGGAGGTGGAAAAAGAGTGGTTAAGTGAAAGTCTGCCAGGCCACGCAGGCTGCAGCTGGACAGACCACAGTGTTCTTTTTGAGGAGAGACCACCATGACCATGGAAGGTCACGGAAAAGGGAAGAAGACACAAAGAGAACTGAAGGAACACATTTTCTGCTGTCTGCCCAGGGATTTCAATATAAGGTCAAACCATAGACCTCTGATACTCCTTAATTCAAAGATCTCCCTACTGAGCCATGGGCACACCCAGTGCCCCAGATGCCAAGCCCACACCTCCCTATACTCTGCCACCAGCATGTTTTCTTTTTATAATGAAATTAAAGGACAACTTACAGACTGGGAGAAAAATTTTAGCCATATTATAAGCAATTAATATCCAAAATATATATAACTAATAAAAAAAGATAAACAATCCAGTTTTTAAAAGGCCAGAACTAAACACTTTCCCAGAGAGGACATAAGAATATCCAGCAGGCATATGAAAAGATACTTAACATCACTAATCATCATGGATATGCAAATCAAAACATGGTATCACTTCACACCTTTTAGGATGACTATAATTCAGAAAATAGAGGCAACAGATGCTTGTGAAGATGTGATGAAAAGAGAACCTTTATATATTGTTGGTGGGAATTTAAACTGGTCTAACCACTATGGAAAATATCATAGAGGTTTTAAAACATTAAAAATCTATCATCTAGCAATTCCATATCTGGGTATATACCTAAAGGAAATGAAAACAGGATTTTGAAGATATATATGTATACCCATTTTTACTTCAGCATTATTCACAATAGCCAAAATATGGAAACTTAAATGCCCATCAGTGGATGAATGGATAAGAAATATATGATATATATATATATATATATATATATATACAATGGAATTATATTCAGCCATGAGAAAGGGAGACATCCTGTGATTTGTGACAACATGGATGGACTATTCAACATGGATCTTAAGTAAATTATGCCAACTGAGATAAATACTGTATAAATTTACTTGTGTGGCCTCTAAAAAAGTAAAAATCATAAAAAAAGAGTAAAATGATGGTTAGCAGTGGATAGTGGGAATGTGGAAGAAGAAGACTGTAGTTGTTTAAGGGTCCAACCTTGTAACAAGTAATAAATAAGCCAAAGAGATCTAGTGCACAGCCTAATGAATATTGTACTGCTGCTGCTGCTGCTGAGTCACTTCAGTCATGTCCAACTCTGTGTGACCCCATAGACAGAAGCCCACCAGGCTCCCCTGTCCCTGGGATTCTCTAGGCAAGAACACTGGAGTGGGTTGCCATTTCCTTCTCCAGTGTGTGAAAGTGAAAAGTGAAAGTGAAGTCGCTCAGTCGTAACCGACCCTTAGTGACCCCACGGACTGCAGCCTACCAGGCTCCTCCATCCATGGGATTTTCTAGGCAAGAGTACTGGAGTGGCTTGCCATTGCCTTCTCCGAATATTGTACTACAATCAAACTAAACATTATCCTGCACACTGAACAAAAGGGTAACTATGCAGTGTGATAGCGGTGCTAAGTATTACTGCAGTGGCAATCATATTACAATGTATAAGTGTATTAAATTGATACCTTAAATTTATAGAATGTTACATGTCAAATATGAAGTGAAAGAGTTATTGCTCAGTCATATCCAACTCTTTGTAACCCCATGGACTGAGCCCACCAGGCTCTTCTGTCCATGGAATTCTCTGGGCAAGAGTACTGGAGTGGGATCTTCCTGACCCAGGGATTGAACCCTGGCCTCCTGCATTGCAGGGGTATTCTTTACTATCTGAGCCACAGAAAGCCCATATGTCAAATATATTCAAAATTTTAAAACTGGAGAAAAAATATGTCAAGGTGAATGAAAATATAAAACATACCAAAACTTATGAGATGCAGCAAAACAGTGCTCAGAGGAAAATTTATAGCTATAAAACACCTACATTAAAAGAAACAAAAATCTCAATAACATAATTTCATAGCTTGTGGAACTAGTAAAAGAAGAGCAATCCAAACCCAAAACTAGCAGAAGTAAGGAACTAAAAAAGATTAGAATGGAGGTAAATGAAATTCAGAATAGAAAAACAATGGAGAAAATCAACAAAACCAAAAGTTAGTTCTTTCAAAAGATCAAGAGTTGGCAACCCTTTAGCTAGATTGAAAAGAAAAAAGATGACGCAAATAACAAGAATCAGAAATAAAGTAGAGGCATCACTACCAACCTTACAGAAAAGAAAAACAGTATAAAAGAATACTATGAACAGTTATATGACAACAAATTAGATAACCTAGATGAAACGAACAAATTTCTAGAAACACAAAGTAGCTACACTTCTTAAGAATAAATAGAAAACCTCAGCACACTTACAACACGTAAAGAACTTGAATCAGTAAACAAAAATCCCGCCCCCCACCCCCGCAAAAATCAGGGACCAAATGACATCACTGGTGAATTTTACCAAAATGTAAAGAAGTAACACCATTCTTTCTTAAACTCTTACAAAAAATTGAAGAGAAGAGAATAGTTCCTATCTCATTCTAGGAGATCAGTATTGCCCCAATTTGGAAAGCTGTATAAAACATCACAAAAAAATATTGCATACCAATATCCCTTATAAATATAGATGCAAAATCCTCCAAAAATTACTAGCAAACTGATTGTACAATATGACTAAATAGTATTTATCCCAGGTATGCTCGGGTGGTCTAACATAAGAAAACCAATGTAATACACCATAAAATGCATAACGGCATTTGACAAAATCACCTTTTTTTTTTTTTGACAAAAAATTCAGAATACAAGGAACAAAAAGGAACTTCCTCAACATGACAAAGGGCATTTAAAAAAAAAATACAGCTAACATCAAATTCAGTGTGAAAAACTGAAAGCTTTCCCCCTAAGATTAAAAATAAGACAAGGATGCCTGCTTTCACCACTGCTATCCAACACTGTTAAGAATTTTAGCAGAACAAATAGATAAGAGCAAGAATTTAAAGGAATTCAAATTGGAAAGGTAGAAATAAACATATCAAAAAAATCCCAGGGAATCTAAAAGAAAACTACTAGGGCTAATAAAATATTCAGCAGTGTCAGGTTACAGCATCAACACACAGAAAAGAGAACAACCTGAAAAGGATATTAAGAAAGTAGTTTCACTTATACTAGCATCTAAAATAAATAACTAGGAAAAAATTTAACCAAGGATGTGAAAGATATATAATGAGAAGTATAAAACATAGCTAAAGAAATTAAAGAAGACCTAAACAAAAGGAAAGATATCCTGTATTCATGGATTAGAAGACTTAATATTAAGATATCAGTACTAGCTACAGCTATCTGTAGAGTCAATGCAATGTCTATCAAAATTACAAGACCCCTTTTTGTAGAAATGGAAAACTTGGTCCTTAATATCAAAGGGCCCTGAGTAAGCAAACAAACAAAAAGCCTTGAAAACAAACCACACTGTTGTAGACTCACACTTTCATTTTCAAAACTTACTGTAGGAATCAAAACAGAATGATACTAGGAAAAGAGTATGGAATAGAAATGGAATAGTAATTCTAGAAATTAACCTGTATGTCTGTGGCCACTTGATTTTTTTGAAAGGGCGCTAAGGCCATTCATTGGGGAGAATCTCTTCAACAAATAATGCTAGGACAAGTGGATTTCCACATGGAAAATAATTTGGACCATTTAACCTCATACAATGTACAAAAACTAACTCAAAATAGATCAGAGGCCTAAATATAAAACATAAAACTCTTAAAAGAAAATATAAAGGTAAATATTCATGGCCAGTAGATTCTTAGATATGACACCAAAACATAAGCAAATAAATTGAACTTCATCAAAGTTAAAATTTTGTGCATCAGAAGGACATTTTCAGAAGGTGAAAAGATAGCCCACACAATAAGAGAAAATGTTTGCAAATCATGTCTGATAATGGTTTAATACCTGCAATATATAAAGAACTCAAGAAGACAAATAACTCAATTAAAAAATGGGTAATGGACTTCAATAGACATCCTTCTAAAGAATATACATATACAAATAGCCAGTAAGCACATGAAAAATTATACATCATCATTAGTCACTAGGGGGATTAATGTAAATCAAAATGACAGTGAGAATCACACCTATTACTATGATTATAATTTTTTAAAAAAAGAAAATTAACAAGTGTTGGCAAGGATGTACAGAAATTGGAACCCTTGGGTATTGCTAACAGGGATGCAAAATGATATATTTTGCTGAAAAAAAAGTTTGGAGTTTCCTCAAAATGCTAAACATAGAATTACCATGTGACACAGCAGTTCTACTCTTGGGTATATACCCATAGGAATTAAAAAGAGGGACTCAAAACAGATACTTGTTTGCCAGTGTTCATTTCAGCATTATTCACTATAGCCAACAGATGGAAACAACCCAAGTACATAAGAACAAATTAATGGATAAATAAAATGTGGTATATACATACAATGAAATATTATTCAGCCATAAAAAGAATGAGGTTTTGATATATTATGTAGTATCAGTGAACCTTTAAAATGTTAAGTGAAATAAGCCAGTATAAAGGATGAATATTATATGATCCCACTTCTATGAAATATCTGGTTGCTGTTTAGTCACTCAGTCATGTCTGACTCTTTGCAACCCCACAGACTGTAGCCCACCAGGCTCCACTGTCCATGGGATTTTCCGGGCAAGAATACTGGAGTGGGTAGCCATTTCCTTCTCCAGGGGATCTTCCTGACTCAGGGATCAAACCCATGTCTCCTATATTGGCAGACATATTCTTTATCAATGAGCCACCTGGGAAGCCCATGAAATATCTTAGAATAGGCAAATTCATAGAGACAGGAAAGTAGATTAGAGATGCCAGGAACAAAGGAGAGTAGGCAATTGGGGAATTACTGCTTAATGGCTACAGAGTTTCTCTTTGTGGTAATGGAAAAATTTTTTAGAAATAAATAGTGGCAATAATTGTATAACTTTGTGAATGTAATTAATGCCTCTGAATTGTATACCAGAAAAGTCAAATTTCACATTATTTGTGTTTTCACAGTTAATATTCTTTTTTTAGAAAGACATGATTCTCACTTCATACCTGTTTACTGAAACAAAACATTTAAGAATTATATAATTTAGCCTGATAACTTGATAAACTATATTCAAAGTAAATCATGTGTTATAGAATATGTTGCAATCTGCAATGTATATTAATCTATATAAAAAGTTAATTTGGCAGGATTAATAAATGTTTGATTCTGGGATCCAGAATATAGAAAATAAAATGAAATTTAAAATCCATTTTGCATTAACTTTTCATGTCTATTAACAGAGTAACTGTATACCTGCTTATGACTAAAAATATCTACCACTGCTAAGGCTTACTTATATCAATCAAATTTTGACACATCAAAATTATTATATAATATGCAGAACAATAAAACACCAAGCTTTAATATTTCATCTGTCCTATCACAGATAAAGGATAGGATATACCTCCTTTTTTTCAGCAGTATGTGAACCAAGAACTTCCAGATGTACAAGCTGGTTTCAAAGAGGCAGGGGAACCAGAGATCACATTGCTGACATTCTTTGGATCATGGACAAAGCAAAGGAGTTCCAGAAAAACATCTACTATTGCTTCATTGACTACGCTAAAGCCTTTGACTGTGTGGATCACAACAAACTATGGAAAATTCTTAGATGGAAAAACAAAACCATCTTACCTGTCTCCTGAGAAACCTATATGCAGGCCAAGAAACAACAGTTAGAAGCAGAAATGGAACAATAAACTGGTTCAAAATTTGGAAAGATGTAAGACAGACTGTATATTATCATCTTGCTTTAACTTATACTCAGAGTACAGCATGAGAAATGCTGGGCTGGATGAATCACAAGATGGAATCAAAATTGCCAGGAAAAATATCAACAACTTCAGACATGCAAATGATACCACTCCAATGGCAGAAAATGAAAAGGAACTAAAGACCCTCTTGATGAGGGTAAAAGAAGAGAGTGAAAAAGCTAGCTTAAAACTCAAATTCAGAAAACTAAGATCATGGCATCTGGTCCCATCACTTCATGGCAAATAGATGGGAAAAAAGTAGAAACAGTGACAGATTTTATTTTCTTGGGCTCCAAAATTACTGTAGATGTTGACTGCAGCCATGATATTAAAAGATGCTTGCTCCTTGAAAGGAAAGCTATGACATAACTAGCCAGTATATTAAAAAGCAAAGATATCACTTTGCCAACAAAAATCTGTATAGTCAAAGCTATGGTTTTTCATGTAGTCATGTACAGATGTGAAAGTTGGACTATAAAGAAAGCTGAGTGCCAAAGAATTGATGCTTTTGAAACTGCAGTGTTGGAGAAGACTCTTGAGAGTCCCTTGAACTGCAAGGAGATCCAACCAGTCCATCCTAATCAGTCCTGAATATTCGTTGGAAGGACTGATGCTGAAGCTAAAACTCCAGTACTTTGACCACCTGATGCGAAGAACTGACTCATTTGAAAAGACCTTATTCTGGGAAAGATTGAAGGCAGGAGGAGAAGGGGATGACAGAGGATGAGACGGCTGGATGGTATCACTGACTCAATGGACATGAGTTTGAGTAAACTCCGGGAGTTGGCAATGGACAGGGAGGCCTGGCGTGCTGCAGTCCATGGGGTCACAAAGAGTCGGACATAACTGAGTGACTGAACTGAACTGAATTAACCTCTAAAATTTTTTTTTCATAAGAACTACAAAATGTATTTCAAATATATTCATAATAATATTCAGCACATGCTGAAAATATAGTTGAGAAGCTTGATTTGGGACATTCTCAAAATATGCTAATGATTCATTCTGTTCTCTGAAGTCTATCCTTAAATACAGGCATCCACCCATCCACTCAACGAACATTCTGCAAACAAATACTCCATCCTCTAAGTGCTGTGCAGGTTACTAAAATTACAAAAATGAAATAGATAATTGTGGACAGTCTTTCTGTCTCTCAATCTTCAAAATATAGAACTTAAGGGTCTTTGATGGCAAATATAAATTTGAACTATATTTTGTGGAGAAAAAGTCATGCTTTGTTTTCTAGAACACAAGAGAAATCCTTCTGATGTAAAATGGCTTTGACAAAATAGAATTTGTGAAGAGGGAGAAGTACCTGTATGAGATTCTGGAATGCTGGTTCTTCGTTATATTTTTTCTAAATCTGAAAGTGACTTGGAGATTTTCTTCACAGTTCTTTCTTACTCTTTGATTTCATGCAATGAATTTGTCCAAGAGCTTTATCTTCCCCCTGCCAAGTGAGAAAACAAATCAGTTTCAACTTTGTGATTATCATCCTTTTCTTTAATAGTCGTAAAAGTCACTTCATTATTTCCAGTCAGAATTAGTTTCTCTTTTAACCCCTGGGTGCTCTGCTCCACATCATCCTAAGCTTTAGGACCCAGGATGACAGAGAAGCCTCTGCCTGATA
Source organism: Moschus berezovskii (assembly GCF_049115385.1). NCBI lineage: Eukaryota > Metazoa > Chordata > Mammalia > Artiodactyla > Moschidae > Moschus > Moschus berezovskii. The sequence goes on from NC_142477.1 coordinate 62,637,166, forward strand.
CAGGTTGTTATGGAAGAGGGAGAGAGACTGCTGCAGCATCTCAAACTGATGAATGTGCTACCCAGAAACAATACACACAATATTTTCTTTGGACATTCATTTTCGTTTGTCAAGTCTCATGCCATGCCTAAATCGTAAGGGGCAGAGAAGTGCAAATAAGCCAGGCATTCAGGAGACCAGAACATTTGTGAAAAGCTCTAAAGTTACCACAGCCATGGAAATTTTAGTCTAATTCACTTAAAAACTTGAATAGAACGACTACTGCTATATAAAAATTACCAAACGTACTCAAGAATAACTAGAAGACATTAGTAATCTATACCATACCTGAAAAGACTACAGTCTTTATAGGTTAGATTTATCAAACCACCAAGAATTCTAATTTTATGCAGACCATTTTTGAGAGTAAAAAGAGAACACAGGATTGCCAGTGTCAGAACAGAGACAGTTGGTGCCTCTTGCTTGCAAGATATGCAGACACACAAAGATCCACAGAGAATTGTCATCTAACTGCCAACATGTTTTATGAAGACAATAAAATCATGAGATACAATCCAGGCAAATATTGCATAAAACAGAAAATTATAGACCAATCTTCCTTACAAACATAGGCATAAAAATGCCACATAAAATATATGAAGTTGAATTCATCAATGTGTAAAAACCAGTATCAGGAACACATGGAATTTATCCTGGATTTAAAGGAGTGATGAAGCACTGAAAATATATCACCTTAATTCATCACTGTAACAAATCTTTTTTAAATTATTCAACATGCTAAAAAATCTACTTTTGAATTCATCACATTAATAGATTAAAGGAGAAAATCATATGAATATATGTATCTCAATACAGAGGAACTGTTTTGATTTGATCAAATAATGAGTATGTACAGTATTGGCACAAAAATCCAAATTTTCTGATTCCTTGAAGAGTATGATTTCCACTCTAGTGGAAAAGTGGCCTTTACCTTGAAATACCATAGTTAAAATGTGCTAATAATACTGGCTATTCTTTAAACCATGTCTTAATAACAAATTCACTTTATCAAGTTATCACTAAATAGTAAGTTGTGCTTAAGTCTGTGAGGATTTCCTGGTGCAGAAACTTCTCACTCCATTAATTCCAATTTAAATCCAATTTTGGAATGAAGTGGTTATATATAATATATGCATTGACTGTTATATGCTTTTAAGTGTGCTGTCTCCTAGGCAATGCACTTCTAATGGGAGCAAAAACTGGTTCTTGGGGCACCAAAATAATCTTAGATGTCACAGTAGTTTTTGGACCTCACAAGCTCAACCCCACCTGAAAAAATTTTATTCCTTATTTTAAATTTCTCTCAGTAGAGAGAAATTGGATTTAAGCTAATTTGATTTACTGATTAGAATATTTCAGATAAATTTTAATTTACTAATTTTTTCCTCCTTACAGGGATGATAATGAAACAACAACAACTACAAAAGATTGATAAACTGTTTTAGAGCATGAATTTCTTTAGACAGGAAACGTGTCTAAAAATATCTTTAAATCCTCAGCCTCTAAGTGATAGTACCTATAATCTTCATAAATTTTAATATTCCACAGTTTCACTGTCTGATACTCTGACAGTTTATTTAAAGTTAACGACTGCCTTAGCGAGATCAACTCATACTTGAAGGAAACAGTTTCTCACCATTTGTCTGAACAAACAATGGCAAATATATTGATTTATTCACAAAAGACAGGAATAATATGAAGAACAAGAACTGAGAAAAGCAGCTGCTTTTCATATTGAAAGTAACAGTTACAATATTAATTAAAAAATAAGAATAATTTATTGAAACTTCAGTATTGGCCAGGAATGTGCTTAGCATGTATTAATTTATCTAATTCTCATATTAGCCCAATGAATTAGGTACTTTTATTATTTTGTTATTTTTACAGTGGAATCTGCAGTTAATCTCTGCAATGAGTGTTCTGGCAGTTTTTTTAGTGTCATAATCTAATATTTACTAAGTAATAGAGTCAGTGAGTTTATTTTCTTTTAGTCTGATTTTGATTTACAAATTATAATAATTTCATTCAGTTTACAGTTGTGAAAATTCCGAAATTATTACAAATACCTACTCACTCCTTCCCCACTTAAAAGAAAAAAAAAACATTAAGAAATCAACATTAATCAAGTACTGATCATTAGCCACCTTTCCTGTAAAACCATATTGCATAAGCCACCTGGGTCAGTATCGCCGCCTGGTGTTCAGATGTTGTAGTTCAGAGTCTTCCTGCACTGCCTTTTTTCTCTTTCCGTCAATAAAGAAAATTACTGCTCTTAAGGACACTTAGAAAGAGGCACTATGAGTATTACACCAAGACATCAAGAGTAAATGAGACTGCACTGTGGAACCAGCATGATTCCGTAACCCAAACAACTGAAACTTTTGCATCTGAAGAATCTAAGGTCTCTACATGCTCCTTTGAGACAGAAAAATCACATATTTTAAAGTACAGTAGTAATGGCGATAATTTCCAGTAACAGTATTACCTGTTATCCAGTCTATATTTGTGGAAAGATTTTTGAAAAGGTATATAAACTTCTTTGGAACATTTGTGTTTTGATAATAAAATGAGATATATGCCAGTAAAATGTATTAGAATAATTTTTGAATGAGAGGGAAACTCTTGTCACTTCCCCTCTCTCCTGCACAAACAAAAAGGTGCCTTTCCTCTTAAAGTATTGACTACAGTTGAGAGAACAGTGGTTAGATAGTTGTAGAAAGCTGTTAGGATTGAAATCCCCTAGATATGGTCTCCAAAACAGAATGCCTACAGGCAAGGTGCAAGGCAATCCTTTGGATTGTGAGAAAATAACATTAAAATTTCTGTAATGTTTATTCAAACAGAAGAAAAGTTAAACTTTACTAATACTTAGTGAGGACTGACACTGGCATTCTTACTTAATATGTTATGATGGTATGTAATATTAGCCAAGGAAAACTCTAAGTCTGAAAATATGAATAGCTGTCTTCATTAGTTTATTAGTTTTCAAGGTGTTGCAATATGTTGAAGTTTACATATGACCAGTTAAATGAATTTTGGACTATATTATCTAGTTTTAGCTATACTACCAACACAAGGTAGACAAGAAACTCAAATATAATCCTACAAAGAAATCAGATTGAAGCTAATACTGGTAAGGCAAACAAAAAAATAGAAGAGCTGACACATCATTCTAGTATAAGCTTTTTGTAAGCTATAAAAATAATCAAAAATATTATAGCAAGTCAACCAAAACTATTAGAAATTATTAAAAAGTTATTTGAGATATGGCTATTAAAATTATTCTAAAATACCACTTAACATTTATCTCATCCTTTTTAATTTCATGTTTTTAATCTACATAAGTAAACCCTGAAAAATATAAAATATCAATGAAAGAAACTGAAGATGGCACAACTAAATGAAAAGCTATTCCATATTTACTGATTAAAAGAATTAATATAGGGGTAGGGGAGTAAGAGGTACAAACTACAAGTGAGAGGTATAAAATAAGATATAAGGGTATATTGTACATTGAAAAAATATGACCAATATTTTATAATAAGTGTACATGGAATGTAACCTTTAAAAATTGTAAATCACCTTATTGTATACCTATAACATATTACTATATACCTGGCAACTATAGTTCAATAAAAAATGAAATTTAAAAATTATCGTTAAGATGTCTGTACTACTCAAAGCAAAACACAGACTCAGTACAATCCCTATCAAAATACCAATAGCACTTTTCAAAGAAACAGAAAAAAAAAAACAGTTGTAAAATTGGTATAGACTCACGTTGTTGTTCAGTCGCCAAGCTGTATTCAACACTTTGCAACCCTGTGGGCTGCAGCACACCAGGCTTCCCTGTCTCTCCCATCTCTCGGAGTTTGCCCAAATTCATGGTCATTGAATCAGTGATGCCATCTCATCCTCTGTCGCCCTCTTCTCTTTCTGTCTTCAATCTTTCCCAGCATCAGGGTCCTTTCAACTGAGTCAGTTCTTGGCATCAGGTGGCCAAAGTACTGGAGCTTCAACTTCAGCATAAGTCCTTCCACAGAGTACTCAGGGTTGATTTCCTTTGAAATTGACTGGTTTGATCTCCTTGCTTTCCAAGGGACTCTCAAGAGTCTTTGCCAGCATCACAGATCGAAAGCATCAATTTTTTGGCATTCTGCCTTCTTTAATGTCCAGCTCTCACATCCATACGTGACAACTGGAAAGACTATAGCCTTGACTATTCGGACCATTGTCAGCAAAGTAATCTCTTTGCTTTTTAACACATTGTCTAGGTTTGTCATAGCTTTCCTGCCAAGAAGCAATTGTCTTCTAATTTCATGGCTACAGTCACCATCTGCAGTGATTTTAGAGCCCAAGAAGAGGAAATCTGTCACTGCTTCCACCTTTTTCCTTTCTGTTTGCCATGAGGTGATGGGACCAGATGCCAAGATCTTAGTTTTTTTAATATTGACTTTTAAGCCAGCTTTTTCACTTTCCTCCTTCACCCTCATCAAGAGGCCTCTTTAGTTTCTCTTCACTTTCTGTCGTTAGGGTGGTATCATCTGCATATCTGAGGTTGTTAATATTTGTCCCATCAATCTTGATTCCAGGTTGTAACTCATCCAGCCTGGCATTTCACATGATATGCTCTGTGTATAAGTTAAATAAACAGGGTGATAATAAACAGCCTTATCGTACTCCTTTGTCTATCCTGAGCCAGTCAGTTGTTCCATACAGGGTTCTAACTGTTGCTTCTATAGTTTGTTATGATCCACACAGTCAAAGGCTTTAGTGTAGTCAATGAAACAGAGTTAGATGTTTTCCTGGAATTCCCTGTCTTTCTCTATGATCCAGAGAAAGTTGGCAATTTGATCTCTAGTTCCTCTGCCTTTTCTAAACCCATCTGCCTGAACATCTGGAGTTTTCAGTTCATGTAAGGCTGAAGCCTAGCTTGGAGGATTTTGAGCATAACCTTCCTAGCATCGGAGATGAATGCAATTGTCTGATGGTTTGAACCTTCTTTAGTATTGCCCTTCTTGGGAATTGGAATGAGAACTGACCTTTTCCAGTCCTGTGCCCACTGCTGGGTTTTCCAAATTTGCTGACAAATTGAATGCAGCACTTTAATAGCATCATCTTTTAGGATTTTAAATAGCTCTGCTGGAATTCTATCACCACCACAAGCTTTATTGGCAGCTGTGCTTATATGGAACCACAAAAGATCCCAAATAAAAGAACCTTGAGAAAGGAGAGTAGAAGGTATCACTTGATGATTTCAAGTTATATTACAAAGCTATACTAATCAGAACAGTATGGCATTGGTATAAAAATAGACTCATTGACCAATGGAACACAAAAAATCTATTCAAAAATATATCAAAGAGTTAAATGTAAGATCTGCAACCATAAAATTCTGTAAGAAACCATGTAGGATAAGCTCCTTGATATGGGCCTTTCCAGTCATTATTTTTGGATATGACCACAAAAGGTCAGGCAACAACAGCAAAAATAAACAAGCTAAAACTAAAAAGCTTCTTCTGCATGGCAAAGGAAATAAGCAAAATGAAACACAGTCCATGGTTTTGGACATGAGTTTGAGCAAGCTCCAGGAGTTGGTAATGGATAAGGAAGCCTGGCATGCTACAGTCCATGGGGTCACAAAGAGTCAGACACGACTGAACTGAACTGATCCATGTTGCTGCAAATGGCATTGTTTCATTGTTTTTGATGACTGACTAATAGTCTATTGTGTATATATAACAAATCTTCTATATCTGTTCATCTGTAGATGGACATTTAGGTTGCTTCCATATCTTGGCTATTGTAGACAGCACTGCATTGAACATTGGGGTGCGTGTATCTTTTTGAACCATGTTTTTCTTCAGATACATGCCCCAGAGTGGGATTGCTGGATCATATGGTAGCTCTGTTTTTAGTTCCTTAAGGAACCTCCATACTGTTCTTCATAGGGGGTGTTCCAATTTACATTCCCACCAACAATGTAGACGTGTGTGGTAGTCAGTCAGTTGTATCCAACTCCTTACAACCCCATGGACTATACCCTACCAGGCTCCTCTGTCCATGGAATTCTCCAGGTAAGAATACTGGAATAGGTAGCCATTCCCTTCTCCAGGGGATCTTCCCGATACAGGGATTGATCCCAGGTCTCTTGGATTGCAGGCAGATTCTTTACTTTCTGAGCCACTAGGGAAGAACCAACAATGTAAAAAAGGATCCTTTTCTCCACACCTTCCGCTTTTGTTATTTGTAGGCTTTTTGATGATGGCCATTCTAACTGGCATGAGGTGATATCTCACTGTAGTTTTGATTTGAATTTATCTAATAATTACTGACAGTTGAGCATCTTTTCATATGCCTTTTGGTCAACTGTAAGTCTTCTTTGGAGAAACATCTATTTAGGTCTTTTGCCCATTTTTTCATGGGTTGTTCTTAAAATGTGTATGGAGACACAAAAGAACCCAAAGAGCCAAAACAATCTTGAGAATGAAAGACAGAGTTGGAAGATTAGGTTCCTTGACTTTAAATTACACTGCAAAGCTACAGTCATTAAAGCAGTATGGTGCTGACACAAAACCAGACATAAAGATCAACGCAACAAGGTAGAGAGCCCATGTAGCACCTATGGTCAGTTAATCTATGACAAAGGAAACAAGACTATACAATGGAGAAAAGATGCTCTCTTTAATAAATGATGCTGAGAAAACTGGACAGCTACATATAAAAAATGAAATTAGAACATTCTTTAGCACCATACACAAAAATCAACTCAAAATGAATTAACAGCCTAAATGTAACCAGATACTATAAATTCTTAGAGGAAAATATAGGCAGAACACTCTTTAACATAAATCACCACAATATCTTTTTCAGTTTTCTCCTAGAGTAATGAAAATGAAAACAAAAGTAAACAAATGGGACCTATTTAAACTGAAAAGCTTTTCATAGCAAAAGAAACCATAAACAAAATGAAAAGACAACCCATAGATTGGGAGAAAATGTTGCAAACAATGCAGCCGATAAGGAATAATCTCTAAATCTTATAAAAAGCTCATGCAGCTCAATATCAAAAGAATGAACCTAAGAAAATTTTAATTAAAAAATAAGATGATATAGATGAGAAATCTGAAATCAAAGAGATCAATTAACTTGCCCCAAGTAAATGACAGAACAAAATTATTCTCTTAAAATTTCTGCCAGTTACATGACCAATAAGGAGTTCATATCCAAAATATATAAAGAGCTGATACAACTCAGTATCAAAAAAATTGATTAAAAAATACACAAGACCTGAACAGATATTTCTCCAGAGAAGACATACAGATGACCAATAGGAAAAGATGCTCAACATCACTAATCATCAAAGAAATGCAAATGAGGTATCATCTCACACCTGTAAAATGGCTACCATCATAAAGACCATAAATAACATTGATGAGAATTTGGAGAAAAGGATACCCTAGTACATTGTTTGTAGGAATGTAAATTGGTAAAGCCACAATGTAAATTAGCATGAAGTTTCCTCAATAAACTAAAAATAGAACTACCAATTGGTCTTCCACTGCCATTCTTGGATATACTACTGGAGTAAACAAAAACAGTAATTTGAAAAGATATATTCACAAGACAGGGATCGAGACCATCCCCAAGAAAAAGAAATGCAAAAAGGCAAAATGGCTGTCTGAGGAGGCCTTAAAAATAGCTGTGAAAAGAAGAGAAGCCAAAAGAAAGGAGAAAAGGAAAGATATACCCATTTGAATGCAGAGTTCCAAAGAATAGCAAGGAGAGATAAGAAAGCCTTCCTCAGTGATCAATGCAAAGAAATAGAGGAAAACAATAGAATGGGAAAGTCTAGAGATCTCTTCAAGAAAATTAGAGATACCAAGGAAACATTTCATGCAAAGATGGGTACAATAAAGGACAGAAATGGTATGGACCTAACAGAAGCAGAAGATACTAAGAAGAGGTGGCAAGAATTCACAAAAGAACTGTACAAAAAAGATCTTCATGACCCAGATAATCACAATGGTGGGATCACTCACCTAGAGCCAGACATCCTGGAATGTGAAGTCAACTGGCCTTAGGAAGCATCACTACAAACAAAGCTAGTGGAGGTGATGGAACTCCAGTTGAGCTATTTCAAATCCTAAAAGATGATGCTGTGAAAGTGCTGCACTCAATATGCCAGGAAATTTGGAAAACTCAGCAGTGGCCACAGGACTGAAAAGGGTCAGTTTTCATTCCAATCCCTAATAAAGGCAATGCCAAAGAATGTTCAAACTATGACACAATTGCACTCATCTCACACGCTAGTAAAGTCATGCTCAAAATTCTCCAAGCCAGGCTTCAACAATACATGAACCGTGAACTTCCATCTGGTTTTAGAAAAGGCAAAGGAACCAGAGATCAAATTGCCAACATCTGCTGTATCATCTAAAAAGCAAGAGAGTTCCAGAAAAACATCTACTTCTGCTTTACTGACTATGTCAAAACCTTTGACTGTGTGGATCAAAACAAACTGGAAAATTCTGAAAGAAATGGGAATACCAGAACACCTGATCTAACTCTTGAGAAATCTGTATGCAGATCAGGAAGCAACAGTTAGAACTGGACATGGAACAACAGACTGGTTCTAAATAGGAAAAGGAGTACGTCAAGGCTGTATATTGTCACTGTGCTGATTTAACTTATATGCAGAGTACATCATAAGAAATGCTGGGCTGGATGAAGCACAAGCTGGACTCAAGATTGCCAGGAGAAATATCAATAACCTCAGATATGCAGATGACAGCACCCTTATGGCAGAAAGTGAAGAACTAAAGAGCCTCTCAATGAAAGTGAAAGAGGAGAGTGAAAAAGTTGGCTTGAACCTCAATATTCAGAAAACTAAGATCATGGCATCCGATCCGATCACTTCATGGGAAATAGATGGGGAAACAGTGGAAACAGTGGCAGATTTTATTTTGGGGGGCTCCAGAATCACTGCAGATGGTGACTGCAGCCATGATATTAAAAGATGCTTGCTCCTTGGAAGAATAGATGTGACCAACTTAGACAGCATATTAAAAAGCAGAGACACTACTTATACAGCAAAAGTCCGTCTAGTCAAAGCTATGTATGGTTTTTCCAGGAGTCATGTATGGATGTGAGAGCTGGACTATAAATAAAGCTGAGCACAGAAGAATTGATGCTTTTGAACTGTGGTGTTGGAGAAGAGTCTTGATTGTCCCTTGGACTGCAAGGAGATCCAACCAGTCCATCCTAAAGGAAATCAGTCCTGAGTGTTCATTGGAAGGACTGATGTTGAGGCTGAAACTCCAATACTTTGGCCACCTGATGGAAAGAGCTGACTCATTTGAAAAGACCCTGATGCCGGGAAAGATTGAAGGCAGTAGGAGAAGGGGACAACAGAGGATGAGATGGTTGGATGGCATCACCGACTCGATGGAGATGATTTGGGGTAAACTCCAGGAGTTGGTGATGGACAGGGAGGCCTGGCCTGCTGCAGTCCATGGGGTTGCAAAGAATTGGACACGACTGAGCAACTGAAGTGAACTGATGTACCCCAGTGTTCATAGCAGCATTATTTACAATAGCCTATGTAAGTGTCCATCAACAGATGAAGGATAAAGATGGGATATACATATACACACAATGCAATATTCCTCAGCCATTGAAAAAAGAATGACACTTTGACACTTGCAACAATATGAATAGACCTGGAGGATACTATGCTTGGTGAAATAAGTCAGAAAAATACAAAGACTGTATGTGATCACTTATATATGGAATCTGAACACTGAAATGAGTAAACATGACACAACAGAAACAAACTCATACGGAGAACAGACTAGTTGTTATCAGCGGGGATAGGCAAAGAAGGAGACAGGCGGAGGCAGGAGCTTAAGAAGAACAGACCACTATGTATTAAAATAAGCTACAGCATATATTGTACAGCACAGAAAATATAGCCAATATTTTATTATAACTTTAAATGGAGTATAATCTATAAAAATATCAAATCGTATGCTATCTACTTGAAACTAATATTGTAGATCACCTATACCTCAGTTTTTAAAAAAGAAGAGTCTCTTGAGCGCATATTCCATGTTTTCGCTAATTTTACTGTCCCCCTTAGAAGCTTTAACTGAAAAAGACTTCTAATAGTTGCTTATCATTAAAAAGAAAAACTGTATGGAATACAATATATACCACTCAGTGAAATCAAGATAATGCTCTGGTCATGATACTCGTGTTCATAATGCAGCTTCCTCTCCGAGCACGTATCTGAATTTAATGGGCTTTACACTGTATGTTCATGTATCTTCTAGGTTTCCACAGACGTGCAGCTCCAGTTACAAGAAGGCAGTTTCCACATGGTGCACACAGGATGGATTATCTGCACTTTGAGGATGATAGCCGTGGATGGTGGTTTGACATGGATATGGTGATCATCTATATTTATTCAGTGAACTGGGTCATTGGATTCATTGTTTTCTGCTTTCTTTGCTATTTTTTCTTTCCATTTTAGGAATTTTCATACCTTAATACTGTTGCACAATTACAAATGATGTAGATAATAATACTTAAACATTTTTAAACTGTGCTTTGAAGTTTTTATAATGTATTATATAAATTGTTGGTGTTTATAGAAAATATGAGAATGGATTTATTTATGAATGTTTCATGTAAGAAACTAAACTTGATTTAAGATCTAATCTATTAGCACTTAGCAACAATGCGCTATTAATTTTACAGTTTTCTTTGATTTGGGATTTGTGGTTCTAATTTTACAATGTCACTTTTACACATATTGTAAAGACTGAGATTTTCCCTCCACTTAAAAATACTAAAACTATAAAATGAAATGGTAATATAAGTAGATATTATCTTTAATTATAAACTATTTAGTAATCATCACCTATTCTCAGGCAAGTTATATACATTGAAGATAAACCATCTTCTCTGGGAACTAATCTAGCAGGGTATATTCAGTTTTGCTTTCCAGTGATCTCTATTTATGTCCTTAGTTTCCTTTCTATTACCAACACAGCTGACTATATATTTTTTTTAACAGACCTAATAATATCAGTAGTGCAACATTTTAGACTATTACAAGAATAGAATAGTAAACACAAACAAAAAAAAGGAAAAATAAAAATAAAACTAATTCACACCAACAAAGACTTAGAAAATTATATTAACACTTTTCCAATAGCAGGATTACTCACCTGAAGAAATTAAAAAGTTACTTTCAGAGAAATGCATGTCTAAACTGTAATTAATTTAGTGATTCTTTTAATTTGGAGGTCGTCAAATATATTGTAAATGTACAATAAAGAGTGGCTTTTAAATTTTTTCATTGTTATTAACTAATTTTCTGTCTGGAATAAGAATTGTTGGAAATAGGCTTAAGGGTTTATAGAACAAAAACTTGGCTTATTATTATTACACTCTTCCTTGGAATTAGTTTTCCCACATTAATATTTTTAAAAAGGAAATCTGAATTATCCCAGTACAAAAGAGAATTTGGGTAGGTAGTCCAGTATTAAAAGTGAAAAAACTAAGCACAGAGAAGTAAACTTGTTTATTTCTATCATTTAGGTGGCCTTTGTGTAACCTAGAACCAAAGTTTTTATTATGAACTACTAATTCAACATTTTTATACTATGATGCCATATACTTGGTAAGGCAGTAGGCATATTTTAATAAAAGGTAAGTACGGGATTCTCTCGTGGCACTAAAAATACTACCGCCTTTCAAACAAATTGAGATTGATCAGTCTACGGAAAGTCCAGTTTTGTCCCAACTGCTGACTGTATTTGAATAAAAACATTTAACTGACAGTATGTGATGTTCTAAGAAAATATGGAATAGTGATACAAAATTTTATTCTGACATTGCTTATTGTGTTTTAAATTATATCTGTGAAAGAAAACAGTGTAAATCAGATAGCATCAAATCCAGAAATCAGAAGACTAAATACATTTTAGAAACAGATCAATCATCACACATATATTATAGTAAAATATATATATATGTATATATAATGCTTGTAGTCTAGTGACTAAACTATATCTTGGTGAAATAGCATTGTTGGCAAACTTCAGTATTATCTTACAAAAATGGGTATTTATAATCAGTGATTTCTATCAAAGTAAAGATGATATTGTTAAGGCAAAATATTGCCTTCTTAAAATATATGTCAGGAAAACTTAACAAAACACATGTGGGAAGCAATATTTTAAGAACTTTAAAATAAATTGTAGCCATTTCCCAAGCAACTCCTGGCTTATAAGCTCTAGCAAATATGCCTTCATTCATTTCTAACTTACTTTAAAAATTGATTGTAATTATACATGAAGTAACATTCAAAAAACTAAGATCATGGCATCCAGTCCCATCACTTCATGGCAAATAGATGGGGAAACATGGAAACAGTGACAGATTTTATTTTTCTTGGGCTCCAAAATCACTGCAGATGGTGACTGCAGCCATGAAATTAAAAGACAATTGCTCTGTGGAAGAAGAGCTGTGTCAAACCTGGACAACATATTAAAAAGCAGAGACATTACTTTGCCGACAAAGGTCCATGTAGTCAAAGTTATGGATCTTTTGATGTATGGATGTTAGAGTTGGACCATAAAGAAGGCTGAGCATCAAAGAATTGATGCTTTTGAACTGCAGTGTTGGAGAAGACTCTTGAGAGTCTCTTGTAATGCAACATCAAAGCAGTCAGTCTTAAAGGAAATCAGTCCTGAGTATTCATTGGAAGGCCTGATGCTGAAGCTGAAGCTCCAGTACTTTGACCACCTGATGCCAACTCATTAAAAAAGGCCCAACTCATTAGAAAAGGCCCAACTCATTAGAAAAGTCCCTGATGCTGGGAAAGATTGAAGGCTGAAGGAGAAGGGGATGACAGAGGATGAGATGGTTGGATGGCATCACTGACTCGATGGACATGAGTTGGAGCAAACTCCAGGAGTTGGTGATAGACAGGGGAGCTTGACGTGCTGCAGTCCATGGAGTCGCAAAGAGTCAAACATGACTGAGCAACTGAACAACAACAAAAGTAAAATAAATTGTATTACAGGTACATATTTCTCAGAGAAATAAAGTTGATTCCCAAAATATATTTATTAGGTCAGTGATACATATCAGTTTATGAAGTGAAGTCACTTAGTTGTGTCCAACTCTTTGCGACCCCATGGACGGTAGCCTACCAGGCTCCTCTGTCCATGGGATTTCCCAGGCAAGAGTACTGGAGTGGGTTGCCATTTCCTTTTCCAGGGGATCTTCCTGACCCAGGGATCGAATCCAGGTCTCCAGCATTGCAGGCAGACGCTTTACCCTCCTAGCCATAGCTCTGTATATACAAGCTAAATCCATATCCTTACCTGGTGCTGGGAGAGACTGAAGGCAACAGGAGAAGAGAGCAGCAGAGGATGAGATGGTGAGACAGCATCTCTGACTCCATGGACATGAGTTTGAGCAAGCTCCAGGAGACAGTGAAGGACAGGGAAGGCTAGCATGCTGCAGTCCATGGGGTTGCAAAGAGTGGACACGACTTGTCGACTACAACCTTCAGATAAACAGAATACCCTTTTCAAAAGGAGTCATAGTCTGGATGAGCATTCTCAATTCACGTCTGGTCACTGATACAGAGCTTGAGCTAGGAATTTAAATCCCTGTGTTCATCTTTTTCACTGGCCAGTAAGAGATGTCTATGTACCCATGCTTGTATATATATGTGTGTGTGTGTATATATATACACACACACACATACAAATATATAATATATATATAATGTACACATACACAAAACAAGGAAATGAAATGATTGCATGGTTTTGAGAATCAGTTTACACAAATCCAGAGTCCATAGGGAAGGCAGTAAGAAATGTAAGAACACAAAAGTCTAGGATTCAAACGACAATTGCCAAAACTATTGTCCACAGGTAGAGTTTCTATCTCCAGGGAATGTCTAAACCTTCTTTTCAGTTCAGTTCAGTCGCTCAGTCGTGTCCGACTCTTTGCGACCCCATGAATCACAGCACGCCAGGCCTCCCTGTCCATCACCAATTCCCGGAGTTCACTCAAACTCATGTCCATCAAGTCAGTGATGCCATCCAGCCATCTCATTCTCTGTCGTCCCCTTCTCCTCCCGCCCCCAATCCTTCCCAGCATCAGAGTCTTTTCCAGTGAGTCAACTCGTCGCATGAGGTGGCCAAAGTATTGGAGTTTCAGCTTTAGCATCAGTCCTTCCAATGAACACCCAGGATTGATCTCCTTTAGAATGGACTGGTTGGATCTCCTTGCAGTCCAAGGGACTCTCAAGAGTCTTCTCCAGCACCACAGTTCAAAAGCATCAATTCTTCGGCGATCAGCTTTCTTCACAATCCAACTCTCACATCCATACATGACCACTGGAAAAACCATAGCCTTGACTAGACGGACCTTGGTTGGCAAAGTAATGTCTCTGCTTTTTAATATACTATCTAGGTTGGTCACAACTTTCCTTCCAAGGAGTAAGTGTCTTTTAATTTCATGGCTGCAATCAGCATCCGCAGTGATTTTGGAGCCCAAAAAAATAAAGTCTGACACTGTTTCCACTGTTTTTCCATCTATTTCCCATGAAGTGATGGGACCAGATGCCATGATCTTAGTTTTCTGAATGTTGAGCTTCCAGCCAACCTTTTCACTCTCCTCTTTCACTTTCATCAAGAGGCTTTTGAGTTCCTCTTCACTTTTCTGCCATAAGGGTGGTGTCATCTGCATATCTGAGGTTATTGATATTTCTCCCAGCAATCTTGATTCCAGCTTGTGCTTCTTCCAGCCCAGCGTTCCTCATGATGTACTGTGCATATAAGTTAAATAAGCAGGGTGACAATATACAACCTTGACCTACTCCTTTTCCTATTTGGAACCAGTCTGTTGTTCCATGTACTTCTTTTAAGACCTTCCAACTGATTATCAGGCCCACCCAGGGTAACCTCCCTAATGACTGATGAGGGACTTTATATCTCAAAAATTTCTCTTTACAGGAGAAGCTACACTGATGTTTTATTAAGTAATTAAGAGAAGGTGTATATATGCTAGACTAGCTCATGCTTTCCTTCCCTCTTTCCAACTCTTATGAAAGCATAACTCTTGTAGCCTACTTACTCATAAACACATTGCAAAGGAAATTCTAAGGACTGTAATTTAGCCTAACTAAGTTGACACACCACAGAGCCATCACACATGTGATGTCCTTTCACTAGGTTTCATCTCTGAGCTATATATACAAAAGGATTAATCTTAAAATCAGCATAAACTCAAATTAAAAGTTTATAGCATAACCTTTAATAATTCTTCTCTACTACCATAAAAGTTTTAAAATGTTCTACACAGGTGGTCTGGTTAGCTATTGCTGAATAACAAACTACCCTAAATTTAACGGTGTAAGAAAATAATCATTTGATTATATCTCATATTTTTGTGGATCAGGGGCTCAGACAGCACTCAGCGGGATGATTCTGTGTTCCCCGTAGCATCAACAGAGGTCACTTGGTGATACTCAGCAGGCAGCAGACTGGGTCTGGAGAGTTCAAGACAGCTCCACTCGTAAGGCTGGTTTCCCTGGGAGAAGTGGCTTAAAATTCAGGCTCAGCTGAATGATCAAATGGAGCACCTTCATGTGGTCTGATAGGGCAGTCTCATAGTGATCAGAACTCTTGCATGGTAGCTCAGGACTCCCAGAGGGAATGTTCATGAAACCCAGGCAGAAAAAGCAGAGTTGCAGATCACCAGCCTCAGCAGTCCAGCTGCTTCCTATTGATCAAGAATGTCGCTAAGACCAGTTAAGATTCAAGGAAAGGGGAATCTGATTCTAAGAGACCAAGCAATAATCTGTCACTCTAGGAAATCTCTGTGGTGGCGGTGTAGTTCCTAAGTCGTGTCTGACTCTTGCAACCCCATGGACTGTAGCCCACCAGGCGCTTCTGTCCCTGGGGTTCTCCAGGCAGGAATACTGGAGTGTGTTGGCATTTCCTTCTTCAGGGGATCTTCCTGACCCAGGAATCAAACCTGGCTCTCCTGCATTGCAGGCAGATTCCTTACCGACTGAGCTACAAGGGAAGCCTAGGAAATCTTTGTAGGGGTTAATAAATCTAAAAATGTAACCCTTGGTAAAAGGATTAAAAACTGAAAAATGTATCAACTGTGTAGCCAGTCTTGATTACCTCAGCCAGGAAAGTATCAAGGAGCTTAATACTTAATAAATAAATAATATTATCCTCAACATGCTACATATGTATCAACACATATGATATGTATCTGTGCTTCTCACGCTTTAATATCCATGTTAATTACCTCAGTTCAGTTCAGTCGCTCAGTTGTGTCCGACTCTTTGAGACCCCATGGACTATACAGACCATGGAATTCTCTAGGCCAAAATACTGGAGTGGGTAGCCTTTCCCTTTTCCAGGGGAATCTTCCTAGAGATCTTGTTAAAATGCAGATCTAGGATAGGGCCTGGAATTCTGCATTTCTAATAAGTCCTATGTGATACCAAAGCTTCTAGTCAGATGAACAAAGTAATGGGTCAAGAGACTTTCTGCAAAGGGCTATATAGTAAATATTTTGTGGCCATCAAAGAGTATTTGTCACATATTTTAAAAAATCTGACCACAGATAATTGTCACTGGTATTCAAATTTGGCTGCATAATAGAATCATTTGGGCAATTCTTAAAAGTACTGATGCCTAGGTCCTACCCCAAATACTCTAACTGGTATAGGAATAGGGATCCATAAAATTTCTCTAGGTTAAATCTAGGGCTTCCCTGTTGGCTCAGAGGTAAAGAGCCCGCCTACCAATACAGGAGACACGGTTCAATCCTTGAGAAGATCTCCCAGAGAAGAAAATGGCAACCCACTCCAGTATTCTTGCCTGGGAAATCCCATGGTCAGAGGAACCTGGTAAGTTACTACTCATGGGTTAGCAAAAGAGTCAGACACGACTTAGTGACTAAACGACAACAGGTTAAATCTATTATGTGGTAAAATTTGAAAACTAATGATCTATATCACTTTCTATTTCTACCCACTTGTATCTTTTGGGTGATTAAATCTTTTTCAGTACATCTGAATGACTGAATTAATACAGATCTCTCTTCACTTGAATAGGAAACTGACAATCTAATTAAAAAATAACAACCCAAAATCGATGCTGTCATCAGCACACCCCTGCTCCCATTAGGAAGCCTATCCCCAATGGACTTCATGTTATTAATAGTAAAATGAAGTTGGATGTCAAATTTAGAAATGATAGAAAGTGATGAATAAGTAGGTTGCTGGGGCAAAAATAGTGAAACACAGAAAACTTCAAATAAGTAGAGTGGTAAATTGCAAGGCTATAAAAAGTAGAAATTACCATAAACCTCATCAGGATAATTAAGAAAAACCTATAAGAGGCTTCACCTAGACTAGCATTTTGCTTAAAAACTAAAGAGTTATGAACATGTCAATCTATAAGTGGCGTGAGAAGTTTACTTAAAATGTTCTCTTAAATATTTTTAACTCTCATACTTTTATACTATGTATCTCTGCATTATACAGGGTTTCCAAAGAAAGCTATGAATTCTTACTCAGTTCTGTCTGAATTAATATGCTTTTTAAAATGGAAGATACTTTTTAAAGAATTATACATGCTACCTTTATAAGCAAATAACTTTAACTGAAATTCCCATTTCAGTAATGCAACTTGGAAAATCACTTTACATTTGCCATCTTTCCTAAGTAAAATTTTGTCTATAACATTATAATGTATTTGTTGATAGTTAATGTCAATAAATTACTAAAGAAAACAGTAACTTATTCTGTGCCCAAATAATATTCCACTTTTCATTACATATTATCTTTTCTCTTTATCCTTTCTGAAGTTTTTATTTCAGCTCTTTCCTGTGAATTAGCTCCCTTAGTTTTAACCTCCTGGACTACATTTCTCTCTGCTTCTACATCTTCCATATAAAATAGTACATCTTCATATAGTAAAATGCAACTGTAAGACATAGTTAATACGATCTCCTCACTCATTCATGCATTCAACAAACAAAAGTAGTACATGCTCAATAAATATTCACTTACTCTACTAATGATGCTCAATTCAAGTTCTGACCATGATCTGAACTTCATTTAAATACTGATCACATATTCTAAGGATTTCAGAATAAATTTGTTACCTAGAGATCTATATTTGCTGTTTAGTCACTCAGTCATGTCTGACTCCTTGTGACCCCCATGGACTGCAGCCCACCAGGCTCCTCTGTCCTTAGAATTTTCCAGGCAAGAATACAGGAGTGGGTTCCCATTTCCTTCTCCAGGGAATCTTCCTGACCCAGGGACTGAACCCCTACCTCCTACACTGGCAGGTGAATTCTTTACCTCTGAGCCACCTCCTTTTAATTTAAAGAGTTCAGAAATCTACGTGGTATCTTACTATTTAAATGAAAGTTACATCTGGTGCAAGCAAAATTTTCTACTCCTGTCTGCTTTGTGTTATGGACTCAGAGATAATCAGTATATGTGTATATCAGAACGTCCACTTCTCCTTATGACTAACAGCTAAAAGTAGAGGGAAATGAAAATTACACCACCTTAGTTCTTCTTTCTACCAGATAAAGTTCTAGTTATATTAACCATGTTATTGTACATAGTTCACGGTTACTGCTATTCACTGCTTCTAACCTAGATATTAATTGAGTGTGTTTTTCCTTCCATAACTGGGGAAAGGCACATATGACCTCCCTTGGAAAAAATGTCTCTTGCCCTAGTTATGATCTTTACATCTTGTGGCTGAGAAAAGGCAGGAGGTGCATTTTATTTGCAAAAATTATCAACTTAAAACTATCAAAGGTGGAGGTATGTTTCAGAAGATGATTGTTTTATCAGCTAATCAGTTATAAACCCACTATAAATTTGACCCAATCTGGTTTTAAATATTTCAGAATAAATTTTTATCACAGTTTACTGATAAATTCTGAAATACTCCATCTCATTTATATCTAGAAAGGAAAAAACTTAATTAAAATTGTAAGAGTGAAGCAAACCATACACAAAATCTACATGGCCTATTTCATTAACATTAAAAATTCAGGACTTCTAAAAATAATATTTAATATTCCACTGCCATTCCTTACAACTTCATCATCAAATCTGCTGGAACAGTAAACAGCAATGATTAATGTTGTATATATTTACTTTTTTATTCTGAATCAAATCAGAGAGTCACAGCAGTGAAAATAAAGCAACAATGGTTTTCAAACAACAATTAAAGGAAAGGGAAACTCTAGGTAATGTATACACTTAAATCACACATTCACAAACATATTTACCTTGTTCTCTGTATAACACCCCGAAGAGTCAAAAGGGCACATGCTTCATAAGAGTCAAATGAACTCTTAGAGCAAATTCTAGGACAATACAAAACAATCAAAATTATATCACGGTGCTTAATAATGCTACAATTGTATGTTAATTTGTCAGATTCACTTTGACTCTGAATAAAATGTTACCTGTACAGTGTTTCCATCAGAATCAAAATGTTCACATGCATTACCACTAATGGTGCAAAAAGTTCGTAAGCTTTGTTTTCTTGCAGTTCTAGGTTGGTGCAAAGGTTCTTTCATGTCTTGAAAAATATGGCAGATTTTTACTTCTAAATCAGGAACTGCAGTTACTGCTGATGGTTTATCTGATTCTTCTTCAAAGACTATAAGAACAGAAAGTCTGGTTAAAACACATGATAGCCCCAAATTTGGCCCAATCTTTGTTTGAATTATTAAGTGACTTTTTTAAACTGGTGAAACTGATAAACCAAAATAAAATGAGCTCAATATGTCAAGGTGCAATGATTATTAACTAGGAGAAGATAAGATTTTTATAGGACACTTATTAAGCCCATTTGACTAATTAGAGTGGTTCACGAAAAGGTAAATTGAGGTCAGACTATGAAGTAGAAGAATTTGAACAATATACACTTCCTTCGAATTTGCTTGGTGCTTTCCATCTTTGAATTTTTGCTTATGCCTTTCTTATAATTATTTGTGTTTTCCTCAGGCCTAATCTTAGGCCTTGGCAAATAAGAGCTCAGTCTTTATTATTCTGCTCATCTTGTATTATATTTCCCCAAGAATAAGAATTGTGTGTGTGTGTCCAACTCTTTGCGACCCTGTGGACTATAGCCTACCAGGCTCCTCTGTCCATGGGATTCTCCAGCCAAGAATACTGGAGTGGGTAGCCAATGCTGGGAAAGATTGAGAGCAGGAGGAGGAGTGGACAACAGAGGATGAGATGTTTGGCTGGCATCACCAACACAATGGATATGAGTTTGAGCAAACTCCAGGAGATAGAAACAGGGAAGCCTGGCATGCTGCAGTCCTTGGGGTCACAGAGTCAGATGTGACTTAGTGACTGAACAACAATAAGAAATTTACCCAGTGTCAGAATTTATCAAAAAATATGTAAAAACCCAACTTCTAATAAAATAAAATTACTGTCACCTGTTAGTGATGGTGATTTGGTTACAGTAGTAATTAAACTCACCTAATGATCTGAAAGGCACTATTTCCTTCTCTGCATAGTTTTTATCAAAGTGATTCACAAACTACTGTAAAATATACTTGTACAATTTCTGTGTCAAACATTTGAGGACAATTTTTAAACATAATAAAACCACCCTTCCCCTGAAATATCAAAACATGTCAATTTTCTAATCCATAAAAATGAAAAAATAAATTTAATTTATAGAGGCACTGAAATTCAATTTCATGCAAAAAGACAAATAATTACATATGTGTAAACTAATGGGCTTTAAATTCCTGTCCCACTCCTTGGATCTGTCCTTGACCCTGTTGTTCTTGATTCTGTTGCCTGTTAGCTTTAGGAATGGGCTAAAAGTAATCTTTAAATGTGGCTGTACAGTAGAAGCACTGTTTAGAAAGGACATTACTGCATGTCATGTCAGGCTACTAAATGACTATCAACACTGGAATACTGGAATCTGTACTTTTAATAAGCTTCCTGCCACCACTCTGACACTGCTCTAGATTTACATATTCAAGAAGCCACTGAACTGAATGGTCCTTGTAAATAGTTATCCAAATTTTACTGTACATACTAAATATGACATTATTTACTCAGCAAAAACTGGGAGCTGACTATGGCTCAGATCGTGAAGTTCTTATTGCCAAATTCAGACTTAAATTGAAGAAAGTAGGGAAAACCACTAGACCATTCAGGTATGACCTAAATCAAATCCCTTATGATTATACAGTGGAAGTGACAAATATATTCAAGTGATAGCTTAGGTGAATGATATCAGATTTGTGATCTCTGAAGAAGAGGATTTAGCTTCAGGATTAGGGACCAGGCTTGATCACTCAGAGCTTTTGTGCAGCAGAAGTTTTATTACAGTGAAAAAAGGACAGAGAAAGCCTCTGACACAGACCTCAGAAGGGAGACAGAGAGAGCTCCACTCACTAGTCTTATCGAGGCCGTATATACTTTTACCAGACCCACTCCACAACATACACCTTAAATTAACAAAATTAGAACTAACTATACAAAGTTCTTATCAGATCTACATCCACAAAATGTCTTAAGATAACAAGATTAGTCAGAGGTTCTTGTTAAGAAGCAGAAACATGTCTTGGAGCAAGATACATTATTGTTATATAATCATTAATACAGAGCTCATGTATGTATATAAGAGTTGGACTGTGAAGAAAGCTGAACGCTGAAGAATTGATGCTTTTGAACTGTGGTGTTGGAGAAGACTCTTGAGAGTCCCTTGGACTGCAAGGAGATCCAATGAGTCCACTCTAAAGGAGATCAATCCTGGGTGTTCATTGGAAGGACTGATGCTAAAGCTGAAACTCCAATACTTTGGCCACCTCATGCGACGAGTTGACTCACTGGAAAAGACTCTGATGCTGGGAGGGGTTGGGGGCAGGAGGAAAAGGGGACGACAGAGAATGAGATGGCTGGATGGCATCACTGACTTGATGGACATGAGTTTGAGTGAACTCCGGGAGTTGGTGATGGACAGGCAAGCTTGGCGTGCTGCAGTCCATGGAGTCACAAAGAGTCAGACATGACTGAGCAACTGAACTGAACTGAAACAAGCTCAGATGGTAAAGAATTCACCTGCAATGCAAGGAAAGCAGGGTCTGAGAGAGGGCTGGAGGGTTCTGGGAGCCAAGGGTATGCCTCATATCCTCTCCCCTCCAATCGTGTCCCCTATTGAGTGTTCTTGCCTTTGGACTGTACATGTGAGGCTTACAGATTTCTTCAAAAGGCATACAAGCAATTTATCATCACTTATTGTAATCATACATGAGGATAAAATCCATGCCATATAAACATACATATGCATCTTTTATTAGGAATTTATAATTTGGCTTAACTTCTTGAAGAATACATTTAGTCCAAAATATTGAGTATATAATCTAGCTCTTTGTGACTGACATCACTAAGGTCCTCAAAAGTATTTACCAACTATACATTTACAAAAGGCATTGAAAGTGAAAGTCATTCAGTCATATCCAATTCTTTGCAACTCCATGGACTATACAGTCCATGGATTTCTCCAGGCCAAAATACTGGAGTGGGTAGCCTTTCTGCTTCTCCAGGGTATCTTCCCAACCCAGGGTTCAAACCCTGGTCTTCCATGTTGCAGGCGGATTCTTTACCAATTGAGCCACAGGGGAAGCCCAAGAATACTGGAGTGGGCATCGTATCCCTTCTCCCACAGTTCTTCCCAATTCAGTAATTGAACTGGGGTCTCCTGCATTGCAGGTGGATTCTTTACTAACTGAGCTATTAGGGAAATCCACAAATGGCATTATGAAAAGCAATAAGTATATTGTAAGAGCCCTGAAATTCTGCTTTCTCTCCTTTACAAATGATGAAAGATGGGGAAAAGTATAAACATTGAAAAAATAAAAAAATCATTTGCATCTTCATGAAACTGTTAACAAAATATCATTACAAAAACAGGTGCAAACAGTATATTTTGAATATTTTGAGACCGGGACATTGCTTCTTTTTTCCAGAAAAGGAAATTTTTAAGTAAGAAACTGGACTTTTAAAATTCTTTGAGAAAGCAAAGACCTCACCATAAAAGGGCTGTGAGCATGGAAAATATCATAAGAAAGGTAGGAATGACAAGAGTACGTGTAAAAAAGATGCTGAAAATGAGAGAGTATAGATCATGATGTTTAAGGAAATAAGCATTTGGGGTTGGAAATAATTCAGAGATCAACAATTCTTATTGCAATAAATATTTAACATTGAAATGCAGATCCTGAATTCTTATGAACACCTAAATTATAGAACAATGGTTAAGTAAACTAGTTTTGAAGATAGCCTTGAGTAGAAATCCCTACTGCTACCTACTAACTGTCTTAGACAAGTATCCCAACTTTCAGTTTTCTCATCTGTCAAACGAAGATAATGTCACCTACCTTACATGATTATTAGAAGGAGAAAAATCACTTTGTACAGTCTTGGCATAAAACTCAAAGAACTGTACCTATTATTATTAGTTACTAGCCACTCCAGTACTTGCCTAGAAAATCCCATGGATGGAGGAGCCTGGTAGGCTGCAGTCCGTGGGGTCGCTAAGGGTCGGACACGACTGAGCGACTTCACTTTCACTTTTCACTTTCACACATTGGAGAAGGAAATGGCAGCCCACTCCAGTGTTCTTGCCTGGAGAATCCCAGGGACGGGGACCCTGGTGGGCTTCTGTCTATGGGGTCACACAGAGTCGGACACAACTGAAATGACACAGCAGCAGTATCTTTAAAAAGCAGATTAGTACAATGAGAGATTGAGCAGTTTGGTCAATATCAGTAAAGATCCCAAACCCAGAGAATCTCAGCTTCCCCTCTCACTCAATTGAGAGCCACAAAACAGGTATCTGGTCACCCCACGGTGAGCAAAGATACAAAGAAAGCCCCACTTAGGCCAGCAGGAAAACTCACTGCTTCTAGTGCCACATTTCTAAAAGGAATTAGGAAGAATAAGGAAGAGAGGTGATGAGAGAAGACAATGAGTATATTCTATGTTCTTCACCAACTCGGGCAATGCCTGCCACTGAAGTCTGCTTCAGAGTCTCATCTTTGCCTTTCTGATCTATCTCCAGCAACATTATAACCCCAGTGCTAGAATGGCACCTCCTTTACATAAGCAATACAGGATTCTCTTGTATTTTCACCAGGAACCCAAAGTTCCCAAAGTCCTCTGTTCATACCTACCTGTTTCAAAGAGCATTTCAGATTTTTGTTCTTCCAAGCTCCCAAGGCCTGAATTTCCAATAGGTGATTTATACTGATTCAACTATCTTTAGTCATAGAAACTGGAAATGTGCTCTCATACCCTGTTATCACCAGTATAGAGAATCTCTGGTACAAATACACCTCCTACTGGCATGGGGGAGGAGGACAAAAGGAAAAATAAATCCCACCCTTTCCCTCTTCACTTTTCCGATCTCCTTGTTTTTATTTTCACGTTATTCTATCTACTTTCAAAAATCTATATTTTTCTTGGTTACTGTCTGAAGTAATGTCTTTGATGTTCAACTCACCACTGAACATTCCATACAGTTTTGCATATCTGCTTAGAGAGATTTCATTCCTTGTCTTTTGTTTCTTTCCCATCTAGACGCTGCCTTTGTAGACAGACTACAGAAACAGACAAGATAGACCACATAGACAGACAATTATGTAAATTATTCTGGCTTCCTTTTTTCAGAAGACAAGACAAAGCTCTTTGTGGTGAGAACAATGTAAGAAACAAATCACTCTTTACTTTCTTGATGTGTTGTTTCTATCTTCTTGCATCACGTTAAAATATAATAACTGCAGTATCTTTTAAAAAATGAGCCACTCTATCAAAAATCTTTTCACTATCTCTGAGTTGACTCCTCTGACTGCCTTAGCTGCCACTCATTCCCCAATAATTAAACAATGATCACTTGGTGTTTAGTTCATTTAAAAACTTCTGATACTACTGATGCTCAAGGGAACTTAAAATGCACCAAAACTTAGCCATGACTTTTTCCAAGCCAGTTTGGCAGACACTGAGGGCTTTCCACAGGTAAGAACTTGCCAAATGACCTTTGTTTGCAAGAAATTTTTTTTTACTCTTTTTTTTTTTATTGGAGGCTAATTATTTTACAATATTATATTGGTTGGTTTTGCCATACATTGACATGAATCCGCCCCGGGTGTACATGAGTTCCCCTTCCTGAACCCCCCTCCCACCTCCCTCCTCCCTTTATCCTCCCTCTGGCTCATCCCCACACACCAGCCCCGAGCATCCTGTAACATGCATCGACCCTGAACTGGTGATTCGTTTCACATATGACAACATACATGTTTCAATGCCATTCTTCCAAATCATCCCACCCTCACCCTTTCCCACAGAGTCCCAAAGACTGTTCTATACATCTGTGTCTCTTTTGCTGTCTCGTATACAGGGTTATCATTTGCAAATTATTCTTATTTTCCTCTACCCAAAGAGAACTTTAAGACCTTCTGTTTCTCCTACTGCCGAGACTTCTATTATCTCAGTTTCCATTTTCAGTTTCTAAAAGAATACAGTGGTAGTACTTACTACTTATACATGTGTGTTTAGGGATGTATGTGTACGTGTGTGTGTGTATATTTTGTTAAATTTTTTCTGTTAAAAATTTTAGCTATCTGTGTAGTGAAAGTGTTAGTCACTCAATCATATCTTACTCTTTGCAACCCCGTGGGCTATAGCCCACCAGGCTCCTCTGTCCATGGAATTCTCCAAGCAAGAATACTGGAGTGGTTAGCCATTCCCTTCTCCAGCGGATCTTCCCAAACCAGGGATCAAATCTGGGTCTTCTGCAGAACAGGCAGATTCTTTACCATCTGAGCCACCAGGGAAGCCCAGTTATCTATGTAATCCCTATGAAAAGTAAATAATATATAGCTTCTGGTTAGTTATTATATCAACATGAATAAATGACTAGAAATATTTTTACCAAATACATAGACTGCTAGTTGGGATGATCTGACTTAAAATAATGCTATTATAGCAAATGCAGATTTCACTTGGGCAGCTTCCAGGGGAGAACCGTAAAAGAGACAGGCAGAAATTCTCCAGAGTACTGAAACCAAGGTATAAGAAACTCAAATTGTAAGATATATCATACATATGAAGACACCTAGGCAGAGAAAGAACTGGTTGCATGCAAGATTACTAAACTGGATGTCAAACAAAACTAAATTTAAAAGTATATTAAATATAGGCAAGATAGAACTTTCAACTTTATTTTCAGCATGCATTTTCTGTCTTATTCAATATCTCACAATAAGAATATATAAACCTTCTCTCCTGAGTTTTTCTTTGCTTACAATGAATTTATTGTTATCAGATACTGTTTTTTCAGTATCCCTCTAACACATGCATGACTAATAAGGCAATTACTGAGTACCTTCCATGTCAGGAACTCTGTTTATTCTAGAAATATCTAGTGAAAAAAAAATACTACCATAAAAAATATTATCATCTAGTATGGGACACATTAAGTATGGAGGAAGTGATCACACAGAGTAATCAAAATTATGACAACTGTGAGCCCATGGAGTTACAAGAGCATAGAAGAGCAGTACCAAACTCAGGCCTGGAGGAAACAAAGTTAAACCGAATCCTTCATTTTTCTCCAATAATCACTTCTGATTATAGATATTTCCTGCATTGCCTTAAATCTTTTGGTAATTTTAAGGTAAAACTGGAGATGGGGAAAGAAAGAAAAAGAGATTTATTCTCTTGCAGAGTCCACCTTCTGAATTCCTAACCTCAGTCTTGCACAACTTTCTTGGTGGATTCTAAATTTGGTTCCACTGCTTGGGCTCTAATTTCCTCCCCTATTGCACTTTCCCTTCCCATTGTATTTTCAGAGTAAAAGGAACCAGCCTATTTTGCACCTATATTTTCAGCTGGTACTAGTCAATCATAATTGATTCATTCATAAATGTAATATAAAGAATAACAAGTAAAAACAATATTCAATTTTATCTTGCTAGAAGGTGAAAGAGGAGAGTGAAAAACCTGGCTTGAATCTCAACATTAAAGAAACTAATATCAAGGCATTGAGTCCCATCACTTCAGAGCAAATAGAAAGGGGAAAAGTGGAAACAGTGACAGATTTTATTATCTGGGCTCCAAAATCAAGGTGGACAGTGACTACAGCCATGAAATTAAAAGATACTTACTCCTTGGAAGGAAAGCTATGACAAGCCTAGACAGTATATTAAAAAGCAAAAGATCACTTTGCTGACAAAGGTCCATCTATTCAAAGCTATGGTTTTTCCAGTAGTCATGTATGGATGTGAGAGCTGGACTATAAAGAAGGCTGTGCGCCAAAGAACTGATGTTTTCAAATTGTGTTGTTAGAGAAGACTCTTGAGAGTCCTGAAGCTCCAGTACGTAAGCCACCTGATGAGAAGGGCTGACTCACTAGAAAGGACCCTTATGTGGGGAAAGACTGAGGGTAAAAGGAGAAAGAGGTGGCAGAGGATTAGATGGTTAGATGGCATCACCAACTAACAGACATGAATTTGAGCAAACTCCAGGAGACAGTGAAGGACAGGGGAGCCTGGCATGCTGCAGTCCATGGAGTCACAGAGTCGGACACAGTTTAGCAACTGAACAACAACAAGAACTAGATCCATGATGAGATCCAGACCTTCTAACTAATAAAATTCTCCCTGTAAACTTTGATGTAGTGAAAAGTACTCAATCCAGCATCAAGATTAAGCTGTTAGCTAACATAAGGGAGATAAAATAGCACTGATTCTTTTAATCTTAAAAACAACAAAAATAAATTTATACAAATAGATAGATATTTGTATATTTATACAAATAGATATTTATACAAATAGATCAGGCTTCTAATCTATTTCCAGATCACTAATATAGGACTTACTTCCTGCAACACCACGCACACACACATACACAAACACAAACGGGTCTGATCAAAGAGAAATCAATCAACACAGACAATGAAAAGAATATTTCACTTGATGTTCTCTGTAATTAGTACTGCTGCTGCTGCTGCTAAGTCACTTCAGTCGTGTCCGACCCTTAGCGACCCCACAGACTGCAGTCTACCAGGCTCCTCTATCGATGGGATTTTCTAGGTAATAGTACTGGAGTGGCTTGCCATTGCCTTCTCCGGTAATTAGTACTAATAGAAAGTAAAAACTGGCATACGTGTAATAATTTATACAAAAGCAGATAAGTGTTAGAAAAATAGTTTTAGAATATACAAAGAAGAGGAAAAATTAAATGAGAAGCAAATAGGATTGACCATGAGCAAATTTACTGGCAGTGAAAACACAGCCATCAGCAATGGTGACAGAGGCGGCAATAAACAGGCTCAGCCAATGGGAAGATGCCAGCAATAAAAAGGAAACAGGAGTTCCGTAATAGGGCAGAAGAAACAAAGCCATGCAAACTCTTCTATTTTCCCCCCACCAGTTTATGTAATGAGACACCAAAAGCAACCAGTAACTCAAGAAAGAAAGGGAGGAAGTGAAAGAAGAAGAAATAAGGGAAAGAAAGGAATTAAGATAAATAGACCATAACTGCATAAAATAATTTAGGTTGATCAAGGATGGTCACACAATCATTATCCTCAAAGTACCAGTGGCATACAAACTAGTACTTTTTTGCAACCTAAGGGAGAAGATTAAATGAAAGAACACTCTATTAAATGTAAGTACACTTCAATTTCCCTGGCTTCCCTGGTGGCTCAGACAGTAAAGAATCCACTTGCAATGCAAGAGACCCGGGTTCAACCCCTGGCTCGGGAAGATCTCCCAGAGAAGGAAATGACAATCCACTCTAGTATTCTTGCCTGAATAATTCCCCGGACACGGGAGCCTTGAGGGCTCTAGTCCATAGCGTCCCAAAGAGTTGGACACGACTGAGAGACTAGGCACACACGCTACACTTCAGTTTATCCCACTAAATGCAAAGAAAACGCAGTAAAATCCAGACAGATTAGATAGAATATATATTTGAAAACTCTGAAAAGTTAATTTGTCCAGATAGATTCTGGGAAAAGAATAGTATTTAAAACACTGACACACTAGTTTACATTTTTTCTCTTTACCTATCACCGGAGTTGGTGATGGACAGGGAGGCCTGGCGTGCTGTGATTCATGGGGTCGCGGAGAGTCGGACACGACTGAGCGACTGAACTGAACTGAACTGAAACTCAATATGCTTAAAGTAGACACTGGGATGCAGACAGAGAGAGCTCCAGGAAAAGCACTCTTAAATTTTTCTTGAAGAATAAAAAGGGAGACACTAATGCTCCGAAAGAGTGCTTTGTTCCCTCACACCTGGACCTCAATTAATCCTGCGGTTGTGGCAACAGGCAGAGGCAATGGGAGCACGTGAAAACCAAACTAGAGAGCAGAGGTTTCTCTGTTTAGAGGACCTGTGGTTAAAATAGTATGAGGCAAACAGCCATTGGTTTTTTCCTCCCTCAGTCCCCCTACCAACTCCCTCTTGGCCCTAGACGCAAATGTACTTACAGAAGCACACAGTAGTGTATGGCAACTAAAGTCTTAGTTTTCTGGGGAGACAATTTTTAAAAGAGGAACACAAAGACACTGGAAAGTTTGAGGGTGATTTGGGGCTGTGAAAGCCCAGGAAAGGAAACCCATGAAGTCATTTATGAACTCCTAAACTCACCTCTAACCTGCATCCAAATTCATTCTATGAGGCCAGCATCACTCCAATAACAAAATGAAAGATAATAAAACAAAAAATTATACGCCAATATCACTGATGAACACAGGTGCAAAAGTCCTCAACAAAATATTAGCAAGCTGAATCTAAAAATACAGAAAAGAATCATACAAAAGGATCAAGTGGGATTTATCCCCGGGATACAAGAATTTTTAAAATCTGCAAATCAGTATGATACACTACATTAACAAATTTAAGAATAAAAACTATGATTATCTCAGTAGATATAGAAAGAGTTTTTGACAAATTTCAACACCAATTTATGATTTAAAAAACCTGCCCAGAAACTGGGCATAGAGGGAACCTACATCAAATAATAAAGGCCATATATGACAAACCCACAGTTAAAGTCATATTCAACAGTCAAAAGCTGAAATTATTTCTCTAAGATCAGGAAAAAGACAAGGAGACCCATTCTCACCACTTTTATTCAACATAGTATTGGAAATCCTAGCAACAACCATGAGACAAGAGAAAGAAATAAAAGGAGTCCAAATCAGATCCAAATTGAAATAAGTAAAACTGTCACTGTTTGCACTAACATGATACTACTCATAGAGAATCTCAAAGATGTCACCAGAAAACTGCTAGAGCTCATCAGCAAATCCAGTAAAGGTGCAGAAACAAGATTAATACACAGAAATCTGTTTCATTTCTATACACTTAACAACCATCAGAAACAAAAATTAAGGCAACAATCCCATTTACTATAACATCACAAAGAATAAATATCTATGAATAAATCAACTTAAGTAGGTAAAAAAAGACTGTACTCTGAAAATTATGAGATGCTGATAAACTGAAGGATGACATAAACAGATGGAAATATATACTGTGTTTTTGCACTGGAAGAACTAAGATTGTTAAAATGACCATACTACTCTAGGCAGTCTACAGATTCAATGTGATATCTATCAAAATACCAAAAGAATTTTTCACAGAACTGGAACAAAATTTGTTTTATAATTTGTGTGGAAGCACAAAAGATCCCAAATAGCCAATAAAGTCTTGAGAAAGAAGAACAGAGCTGAAGGAATCAGGCTTCCTGACTTCAGACTATATTACAACATTAGAGTAATCAAAACAGTACATCACTGGCACAAAAACGAACTCATAGATCAATGGAACAGAATAGAAAGCCCAGAAATAAACCCACACATGTACAGTCAATTAATTTAAAAAAGGCAAGAATATACAATGCGGAAAAGATAGTCTATTATAACCCACTCCAGTATTCTTGTCTGGAAAATCCCTTGGACAGAGGAGACTGGTAGACTACAGAGGAAACCATTGATAAAATGAAAAGAAATTCTATTGAATGGGAAAGTATTTGCAAATGATATGACCAATAAGAGGTTAATATAAAAGTATATATAAATAGCTCACACAACTCAACAACAAAAAATAAATAAGTAAACAATCTGATTAAAAAACAAGCAGAACACTTGAAGAGACATTTTTCAAAAGAGAGCATGCAGGTAGACAAGAGGGTACATGAAAAGTTGCTCAGCACTGATAATCATCACGGAAATACAAATCAAAACCAAAATGAGATAAAATGAGATACCACCACACACCTATCAGAATGGCTATCATCCAAAAGAACACTAATAAATACTGCTGAGGATGTGGAAAAAAGAAAACTCTTGTATACTCCTAGGAGTATGAGAATGTAAATTTTTCACAGTGGTGCAGCCACTGTGGATAACAGTATGAAGTTTTCTCAAAAAACTAAAAATAGAACAGCCATAATACCCAGCAATTCCACTCCTGGGTATATATCTAAAAAAAAAAACACTAATTTGAAACAAATATATATAACATTGCACCTCAAAGTTCATAACAACATTAATTACAACTGCCAAGATGTGGGAGCATCCTAACTGTCCATTAATAGATGGGTTGATAAAAACAGATATGATATAGATACACACAATGGAATACTTCTAAGTCATAAAATGAATTAATTTTTTAAAAAAGAATTATACCATTTGCAACAATATGGATGGACTTGGAGGATATTATGCTAAGTGAGATAAGCCAGATAGAGAAAAACAAATACTGTATGATATTACTTATATGGAATCTGAAAATACAACAAACTAGTGAACAATAAACAAATAAGCAGCGTCACAGAGAACAAACTATTGGTTACCAGTGGAGAGAATGAATGAGGGGGCAATTTAGGGATAGATGATTAAGATATAAAAACTATTATGTACAAAATAAGCTATAAGAATATGTTGTGCAACACAGGGAACATAGCCAACATTCTATAGTAACTATAAATGAAGTGTAACCTGTAAAAAATGTGAATCGCGGACTACCCTGGTGGCTCAGTGGTAAAGAATCCTCCTGCCAATGCAGGGGACATGAGTTCAATCCCTGATCTGGGACGATTCCACATGATGCAGAGCAACTAATCCCATGCAGCACAACTGTTGAGCCTGTGCTCTAGAGCCTGGGAACTGCAACTCCAGAGCCCCTGTGCCACAACTACTGAAGCCCACATGCCCCAGAGCCCATGCTCCACAATGAGAGAAGCCACAGCAATGAGAAGCCTGCCCACCACAACTAGAGAGTAGCCCCTGCTCTGTCCAACTAGAGAAAAGCATGCACAGCAACAAAGACCCAGAACAGCCAAAAATAAATAAATAGAAAGTAAAATCACTTTGTATTTTAAAAAAATTGTGAATCACTATAATGTATACTTGCAACATATAATATTATGCATCAACTATACTTCAATTAAAAATTAAAAAACTGAACTTCTAATCACAGCTCAGGTCAAGATTGATCACTAGATGGCACACACATGTGAAAGCAACATAGTGCTACAAAGACTGTAAAAAATGCAACTGACATTGGAACATAAGTGAGTGGGAAGCGGTTCCCTGAACATAACCAGATTGACTGCCTGTTGAAACAAAACTATTAACATTATCCACAGAAATGAAATTATATCATAGTCTTATAATAATCAAAATGTCCAGAATATAATCCAAAATTACTCATCATTAAAATAACCAGCAAAATCTCAAAGTGACTGGGAAAAAATAAAGGATGCCAATGCTGAGATGACAAAGATGTTGGAATTATGAAAGATTCTAAAGTAGTAGCTATAAAAATACTCCGTGAAACGATCAAAAACACTCTTGAAACCAACAGAAAAATAGAAAATTTCATCACTTAAACAGATAATATAAAAAAGAAACCAAAGAAATATTTTGAACTGAAAACAAATAAACAAAAATTTAATTAACTGGATAACCTCAATAGCAGAACAAAGATAACAACAACAACAAACAGGAATCAGTGAACTAGAAAATATACTATTAGGTAGTTAGAATAGGAAAAAGGAGTCCAGAATGGTGGTGGCTAAAAGACAAGGAAGGGGAAAGCCCGCGAAAATAGAACAAAGGAAAGTCCAAAGACCAGAGTAGGACCTCAGGTAGAACAAACAGCACTCCCAGATAGCCCAATTTACATAGGGCAGGGCCAGGGGGAGGAGGAAAAAACATAAAAAGAGGAGCCAAAGGGCTGGGGGTCTCTCTCTCTTTTCTCTTCACGTCTTTTGGGTCAGCATGCCCTCACGCCTCAAGGATGTATTTTCCTTTATTTTCTAAATAAAACTTACCTGCAACACAGAACTATATCACTGATCTGTCCGAGAGCTGTGACATGGTCTGTCTGAGGGCTGTGATGCTGGTCTGTCGCTTCAAATTTTTGTTGTGATGAGACAGAATGAAGAAATTACACACTCCTCTGACATATACCAATAGAAATTATTCAGTCTGAAAAACAAAGAGAAAAAAAAGTGTTTGATTTTTTGTAGTGGACAAAACCCTCAGGGACTTAAGCAACTATAACAAATGAGCTACCATTTCTGTCATCTGTATCCAAGAAAGAAAGGATAAAGTGTGGTGCTAAGAAAAATAAAGGTACTTAAAGAAATAATGAGTGAAAACTCCACAAATTTAATGAAATAAATTAATAGATAGAGTCAAAAAGCTCAGAAAAGCCCAAACAAGAAAAATCCTAAGAAATTATTCCCAGGCATATCATAAATAAACTGCTAAAAATAAAATACAAAGGTAAGCAACTAGATATATTAACAATACTTTACATTTAAAGGAAAAATAATTTGAAAGACTTAAATTTTTCATCAGAAACACTGGACTCCAAGAGAGTGGAACACCATATTTAAGAAAGTGAAAGAAAAGAACTGTCAACTTAGAATTCTGTATCTATCAAAACTTTCAGGAATGAAGAATAATAAGAGCCTTCTCAGATAAATAAAAATTAAGAGAATGCATTGTCAGAAGACATGCTTTCAAAAAAATGTTGAAAGAATTTCATACAAAAGGAAATAAAAAAATTTACCAGAAAATGAATTTGAAATATCAAAAATTAAGAAAAAGAAGTAAAAATGAAAAAATCTGGGTAAACTGAGAGACTAGTCTTTTCTTCTTGGTTCTTTAAAATATGTTTACCAGTTGAAAGCAAAATATAACAATGTGTGATGGGATTTACAATTTAACTAGATGTAATGTATAAGGCAATGACATGAAGAGAAAGTACATAGTATTATAGGACTGTAAGGTCTTTACCTTTCTCATTAAGTGCAAAATGCAAAATACTGATTCTAAAAAGGTAGTGAAGAGTTAAATATGCATATTGTAAGTCCTGGAACAACTACTAAGAATATAAAGAGATACAATAAAAACACTATACATTAAAATTGAACACTAAGAAACATGAAACTAACCCAAAACAAGCAGGAAAAGAAAAAGAAATAAGAAACATATAGATGAAATACAAATACTGAGATACTAAAATTTTCAGTTCAGTTCAGTTCAGTCGTGTCCGACTCTTTGCAACCCCATGAATCACAACACACCAGGCCTCCCTGTCCATCACCAACTCCCGGAGTTCACTCAAACTCATGTCCACAGAGTCCGTGATGCCATCCAGCCATCTCATTCTCTGTCGTCCCTTTCTCCTCCCACCCCCAACCTTTCCCAGCATCAGAGACTTTTCCAGTGAGTCAACTCGTAGCCCAAATACATAACTATGTTATATACAGATGCTCAAAATAAAAATGAAAAAAGAGAGACTATGAATATTTTATTTTTTAAAAGACTTTTCCTAAATATCCCTCCCCCTCTGGCAACCATAAGTTTGATTTCTAAGTCTGTGACTCTCTTTCTGCTTTGTGAGTTCACTGTATCATTTCTTTTTAGATTCCACATATGAAGAATATCACACAGTATTTCTCCTCTGACATTTCTCTCAGTATGACACTGTCTAGGTCCATCCATGTTGCTGCAAAAGGCATTATTTCTTTAGTTTGAGTAATATTCCATTGTATATATGTACCACATCTTCTGTTGATGGACATTTACGTTGCCCTTATCGTGGCTATTTTAAACAGTGCTGCAGTGAACACTGGGGTTCATATATCTTTTAGGATCATGTTTTTCTCCAGATATATGCCTGGGAGTGGGATGTCAGTGTCATATGGTAGCTCTCTTTCCAGTTTTTAAGGAACCTCCTCACTGTTCTCCATAGTGGCTGTACCAATTTACATTCCCATCAACAGTGTAGGTAGGTTCCCTTCTCTCCACACCCTCTCAAGCATTTGTTGTTTGTGGATTGGGAAGGTCATATACACACTGCTATATTTAAAATAGATAACAAACAAGGACCTATTGTACAGCACATGGAACTTTGCTCAATGTGATGTACCAGCCTGGATGGGAGTGGGGTTTATGAGAGAATAGATACATGTATATGTATGGCTGAATCCCTTCACTATTCACTACCAGTATTTGTATTTCATCTATATGTTTCTATTGTTAATCAGCTATACCCCAATACAAAATAAAGTTTAAAGTTTGGAAAAATAAAATTGCATTACAAAAAAAAAAAGATTGTCACACTAAAAAAGAATTTTCTTTCAATGATAAGGGAGAAATTAAGATATTCCTTTACCAATAGACCTGCTTGCCTTGCAAGAAATGCTCAAGGTTGTCCTGAAGGGTGAAATGAAAGAACGCTAAATGATAACTCAAAGCTCTATGAAAAAATAAACATCTTAATAAAGATATGGGCAATTATATAAGTTAGTATTGTGTAAAATTGGTTTGTAACTCCAAATTTATTTTACACATGCTTTACGGGACAAATATATATATATTTTAAGTTATTAGTCTAGAAGCTAGTGATATGCTTCCCTGGTGGCTCAGATGGTAAAGAATCCATCTGCAATGCAGGAGACCCAGGTTCGATCCCTAAGTTGGGAAGATCCCCTAACTTTAGTTTATAATTCTATGTATCTACATAATTTAAAAGATTAAGCATTTAAAATAGTTTATATTTGGGGTAACACACTGTATAAAGATGTAATTTTGTGTCATCTACACCAAAAAGGGTGGAGATGGACCTGTAAAAGAGTAGAGTTTTGTATGTTATTGAAGTTAAGCTGGTGTAAATTCAAATTAGAGTGTTATAAATTTAGGATGTTAAATGTAATCCCCATGGTAACCTCAAAGAAAATAGCTGTAGAATGTACACAAGAGAAAAGGAGAAAAGGATTTAGACACATCCTTCCAAAAACTCAACTAAGCACTAAAGAAAGCAGTAATGCAGGAAATGAGAGACAAAAGAGCTATTAAGCATATAGAAAACAAAGAGCAAAATGATGAAAGAAGTCCCTCATCAGCAATTACTTCAAATACAAAGGATTAAACTTGCCAGCCAAAGCACAGAGATTGGCAGAATGGATAAAAACACATGAGCTAACTCCATGATGTCTATAAGATATTCATTTCAGATTCAAAGATGCAAATATATTGAAAGTGAAAATACAGAACAAGATATTCCATGCAAATAGTCACCAAAAATGAGCAGGGTGGCTATACTAACATCAGTCAAAATAAACTTTAATGGAAAGAATTCACAAGAGACAAAGACATTATATATCAAAAAAGGATTCAATACATCAAGAATACATAACAATTATAAACATTTAAGAAACCAGCAATAGAAAAAAAAATTTATAAAGCAAAAGCTGACAGAACTGAAGGAAGAAATAATTCTTCAAAGTAATTGAGGACTTTAATATCCCACATTCAATAATGGACAGAACAACTAGACAGAGGTTAATTAAGGAAAAGAAAACTTAAACAACACAGTACACCAATCAGATTTAATACACATAAACAGAACACTATTCCCAACAAGCTCCTTGGAGGAAAAGCTATGACCAACCGAGAAAGTATTTTAAAAGGCAGAGACATTACTTTGCTGACAAAGATCTGTAGAGTCAAAGCTATGGTTTTTCCAGTAGTCATGTATGTGAGAGTTGGACTATAAAGAAAGCTGAGCACAGAACTGATACTTTTGAACTGCGGTGTTGAAGACTCTTGAGAGTCCCTTGGACTGCAAGAAAATCCAATCAGTCAATCCCTAAATGAAATCAGTCCTCAATATTCATTGAAAGGACTGAATATGAAGCTGACACTCCAATATTTTGACCACCTGATGTAAAGAACTGACTCAATGAGACCCTGATGCTGGGAAAGACTGAAGGCAGGTGGAGAAGGGGACCACAGAGGATGAGATGGTTGGATGGCATCACTGACTCTATAGACATGAGTTTGAGTAAGCTCCGGGAGCTGGTGGACAGGGAAGTCTGGCGTGCTGCAGTCCATGGGGTTGCATGGACTGAATAACTGCTGCTGCTGCTAAGTCACTTCAGTCGTGTCCGACTCTGTGTGACCCCACTGACGGCAGCCCACCAGGCTCCCCCGTCCCTGGGATTCTCCAGGCAAGAACACTGGAGTGGGTTGCCATTTCCTTCTCCAATGTGTGAAAGTGAAGTCGTTCAGTCATGTCCGACCCTTAGCGACCCCATGGACTGCAGCCTACCAGGCTCCTCCATCCATGGGATTTTCTAGGCAAGAGTACTGGAGTGGCTTGGACTGAATAACTGAACTGAGCTAATTCCCAACAATAGCAAAGACATATTTTTCTTAAATGCCCATAGGAAATTTTCCAGGATAGAATATCAATTAGGGGGAGAGGGAACAAGATGGCAGAGAAATAGGACAACAAGACCACTTTCTCCCCCACAAATTCATCAAAAGAACATTTGAACGCTGAGTAAATTCCACAAAACAACTTCTGAATGCCAGCAGAGGACATCGGGCACCCAGAAAAGCAGCCCATTGTCTTCCAAAGGAGGTAGGAAAAAACATAAAAGATAAAAAGAGAGACAAAAGAGGTAGGGACAGAGCTCTGTCCTGGGAAGGGAGGCTTAAAAAAGACAGAAGTTTCCAAACACCAGGAAACACTCTCACTGGCGAGTCTGTGGCGAGTCTTGGAACCTCAGAGGGCCACATAACTGGGAGGAAAAAGAAAGAAATAATTAAAACCCACAGATTACTCACCCAACAGTAACTCCCAGCGGAGAAGCAGAGCAGACGCCCGCATCCACCATTAGCAAGCAGGGGCTGGGCAGGGAGGAGCCGGCTGAACTGCTTAGAGTGAGGACAGTGCCTGAATGCTGCGAGGGCAGTCTGAGACAGCTGACTGGAGACAGAAGAGCAGACTGTGGGATAACTACCCCACGAAAAGGCGAAAAGCCCTAACCTAAGACTCCGCTAGTCCCGCTCACAGAACAAAGGACTGAGCAGAGCTAGCCAGCTACCGACGGCCCATCCCCCGCCAAGACAGGCAGGGGAGGGCAGCCAGAGACAGAAGGGGGCAATTGTGGCCCCAGAAAGGCATCTAATATCAAACTGCAGGCAGGCTTCGTTGCTAACCAAGACTTCTTGGGTTTCTGGCCAGTTGACATCCGCCTGAGAAGGTGCGCCGGTTGTACACCCAGAAAACCAAGTGGGAGGGACCGGGGAGGTGATAAGTCACAGCACCCATGCTCGCCAAACACCTGGTCACCTGAGCTGCTCAGACCAGGAAAGGGCACAAAATGCAGGCCCAACCAAGTCTGCGCTTTTGTGGAGTTCCTGAGTGCCTGAACCTGAGCGGCTTAGACCTGGGATGTGCATGCAACTCAGCACCGGCCTCAGACAGTTCCCAGCAAAGCATCCTAGAGCCTGTGTAGTGTAGACTGGGAAAGGACACACGCCCTGAGCGGGGGCAAACCCAGTGTGGCCAGGACATTGTGAGCACCCCCACAGACGCCAGAGATATTTGTCTACAGCATTCCTCCCTTCCCAGAACAGGACGGAACAAGTGAGCCTTAAAAAGTGTCCACCACCACCCCCTAGTGTCCAGGTGGAAATTAGACACTGAAGAGACCAGCAAACAGAAGCTAAAACAGAGGGAACCACCTTGGAAATGACAGAGAAGTCTTGAGGTTACTCAAAGAATAAGACTGAAAACCAGAGGCAGGAGGCTTAAGTCTGAATCCTGAGAACACCAGAGAACTCCTGACTCCAGGGAACATTAATCGATAGGAGCTCATCAAATGCCTCCATACCTAAACTGAAACGAAGCACCACCCAAGGGTCAAAAAGTTCCAGAGAAAGACATACCACGCAAATTCTCCAGTAACACAGGAAAATAGCCCTGAGCTTCAATATACAGGCTGCCCAAAGTCACTCCAAACCCACTGACATCTCATAACTCATTACTGGACACTTCATTGCACTCCAGAGAAAAGAAATCCAGCTCCACCCACCAGAACACCTACACAAGCTTCCCTAAACAGGGAACCTTGACAAGCCACCCATCCAACCTCATCCACAGCGAGGAAACTCCACAATAAAGAGAACTCCACAAACTGCCAGAAGACGGAAAGGCCACCCCAAGCACAGCAATATAAGCAAGATGAAGAGGCAGAGAAATACCCAGCAAATAAAGGAACAGGATAAATGCCTACCAACTCAAACAAAAGAGGAAGAGATAGGGAACCTACCTGATAAAGAATTCCAAATAATGATAGTGAAATTGATCCAAAATCTAGAAAACAAATCGGAGTTACAGATAAATAACCTGGAGACAAGGATTGAGAAGATGCAAGAAAGGTTTAACAAGGATCTAGAAGAAATAAAAAGAGTCAATATACAATGAATAATTCAATAGATGAGATCAAAAACACTCTGGAGGGAACCAACAGAAGAATAGCGGAGACAGAAGATAGAATAAGTGAGTTAGAAGATAGAATGATAGAAATAAATGAAGCAGAGAGAAAAAAAGAAAAATGAATTAAAAGAAATGAGGACAATCTCAGAGACCTCTGGGACAATGTTAAACGCCCCAACATCCAAATCATAGGAGTCCAAGAAGAAGAAGATAAGACGAAAGACCATGAGAAAAGACCTGAGGAGATAATAGTTGAAAACTTTCCTAAAATGGGGAAGCAAATAATCACCCAAGTCCAAGAAACCCAGAGAGTCCCAAACAGGATAAACCCAAGGCAAATTACCCCAAGACACATATTAATCAAATTAACAAAGATCAAACACAAAGAACAAATATTAAAAGCAGCAAGGGAAAAGCAACCAATAGCACACAAGGGGATCCCCATAAGGATAACAGCTGATCTTTCCATAGAAACTCTTCAGGCCAGGAGGGAAAGGCAGGGAATACTTAAAGTGATGAAAGAAAATAACCTACAGCCCAGATTAATGTACCCAGCAAGGATCTCATTCAAATATGAAGGAGAAATCAAAAGCTTTACAGACAAGCAAAAGCTGAGAGAATTCAGCATCACCAAACCAGCTCTCCAGC
Source organism: Moschus berezovskii (assembly GCF_049115385.1). NCBI lineage: Eukaryota > Metazoa > Chordata > Mammalia > Artiodactyla > Moschidae > Moschus > Moschus berezovskii. The sequence continues at coordinate 62,677,802 of NC_142477.1, forward strand.
AAATGCTAAAGGACCTTCTCTACACAGGAAACACAAAATAAGTGTATAACCTCGAACCCAAAGCAATAAAGTAAATGGCAACAGGATCATCAGTTCAGTTCAGTTCAGTTCAGTCGCTCAGTCGATAATTACCTTAAATATAAATGGATTGAATGCCCTAAAAAAAGACAAAGACCAAAACAAGACCCCTATATATGTTGTCTACAAGAGACCCACCTCAAAACGAGGGACACATACAGACTGAAAGTGAAGGGCTGGAAAAAGATATTCCACGCAAATAGAGACCAAAAGAAAGCAGGAGTAGCAATACTCATATAAGATAAAATAGGCTTTAAAACAAAGGCTGTGAAAAGACACAAAGAAGGACACTACATAATGAATGATCAAAGGATCAATCCAAGAAGAAGATATAACAATTATAAATATATATGCACCCAAAATAGGAGCACCGCAATATGTAAGACAAATGCTAACAAGTATGAAAGGGGAAATTAACAATAACACAATAATAGTGGGAAACTTCAATACCCCACTCACACCTATGGATAGATCAACTAAACAGAAAATTAATAAGGAAACACAAAAGTTAAACGATACAATAGAACAGTTAGACCTAATATATATCTATAGGACATTTCACCCCCAAAACAGTGAATTTTGCCTTCTTCTCAAGTGCACACGGAATCTTCTCCAGGATAGATCACATCCTGGGCCATAAATCTAGCCTTGGTAAATTCAAAAAAATTGAAATCATTTCAAGCATCTTTTCTGACCACAATGCAGTAAGACTAGATCTCGATTACAGGAGAAAAACTATTAAAAATTCCAACATATGGAGGCTGAACAACACGCTGCTGAATAATGAACAATGTTGTCTACAAGAGACTCACCTCAAAACAAGGGACACATACAGACTGAAAGTGAAGGGCTGGAAAAAGATATTCCATGCAAATAGAGACCAAAAGAAAACAGGAGTAGCAATACTCATATCAGATAAAATAGACTTTAAAACAAAGGCTGTGAAAAGAGAAAAAGAAGAAAACTACATAATGATCAAAGGGTCAATCCAAGAAGAAGATATAACAATTATAAATATTTATGCACCCAACATAGGAGCACCGTAGTATGTAAGAAAATTACTAACAAGTATGAAAGGGGAAATTAACAACAATGAAATAATAGTAGGAGATTTTAATACCCCACTAACATCTATGGATAGATCAACTAGACAGAAAATTAACAAGGAAACACAAACTTTAAATGATACAATAGAACAGTTAGACCTAATAGATCTCTATAGGACATTTCACCCCAAAACAATGAATTTCACCTTTTTCTCAAGCACACACGGAACCTTTTCCAGGATAGATCACATCCTGGGCCATAAAGCTAGGCATGGTAAATTCAAAAAAATTAAAATCATTCCAAGCGTCTTTTCTGACCACAATGCAGTAAGATTAGATCTCAATTACAGGAGAAAAACTATTAAAAATGCCAACATATGGAGGCTGAACAACACGCTGCTGAATAATGAACAAATCATACAAGAAATCAAAAGAGAAATCAAAATATGTATAGAAATGAATAAAAATGAAAACACAACAACCCAAAACCTCTGGGACACTGTAAAAGCAGTGCTAAGGGGGAAGTTCATAGCAATACAGGCACACCTCAAGAAACAAGAAAAAAGTCAACTAAATAACCTAACTCTACATCTAAAGAAACTAGAAAAGGAAGAAATGAAGAACCCCAGGGTCAGTATAAGGAAAGAAATCGTAAAAATTAGGGCAGAGATAAATGCAAAAGAAACAACAGAGGCCATAGCAAAAATCAACAAAGCCAAAAGCTGGTTCTTTGAGAAGGCAGTTAAAATTGACAAACCACTAGCCAGACTCATCAAGAAACAAAGGGAGAAGAACCAAATCAATAAAATTAGAAATGAAAATGGAGAGATCACAACCGACAACACAGAAATACAAAGGATTATTAGAGAATACTATCAGCAATTATATGGCAATAAAATGAATAACCTTGAAGAAATGGACAAATTCCTAGAAAAGTACACCTTTCCAAAACGAACCAGGAAGAAATAGAAAATATGAGCAGACCCATCACAAGCACAGAACTAGAGGTTGTAATCAGAAATCTTCCAGCAAACAAAAGCCCAGGTCCAGACAGCTTCACAGCTGAATTCTACCAAAAATTTAGAGAAGAGCTAACACCTATTAGCTAACACCTATTCTACTCAAACTCTTCCAGAAAATTGCTGAGGAAGGGAAACTTCCAAACTCATTCTATGAGGCCACCATCACCCTAATCCCAAAACCTGGTAAAGATCCCACAAAAAAAGAAAACTACAGGCCAATATTACTGATGAACATAGATGCAAAAATCCTTAACAAAATTCTAGCAATCAGAATCCAACAACACATTAAGAAGATCATACATCATGACCAAGTGGGCTTTATCCCAGGAATGCAAGGATTCTTCAATATCCGCAAATCAATCAATGTAATACACCACATTAACAAACTGAAAAATAAAAATCATATGATTATCTCAATAGATGCAGAGAAATCCTTCGACAAAATTCAACATCCATTTATGATAAAAACCCTCCAGAAAGCGGGAATAGAAGGGACATACCTCTATTGGTATGTCCATATAATAAAAGCTATATATGGCAAACCCACAGCAAACATTATCCTCAATGGTGAAAAACTGAAAGCATTTCCCCTAAAGTCAGGAGCAAGACAAGGGTGCCCACTCTCACCACTATTATTCAACATGGTTCTGGAAGTTTTGGATACAGCAATCAGAGCAGAAAAAGACATAAAAGGAATCCAAATTGGAAAAGAAGAAGTAAAACTTTCACTATTTGCAGATGAAATGATCCTCTACACAGAAAACCCTAAAGACTCTACCAGAAAACTACTAGAGCTAATCAATGAATACAGTAAAGTTGCAGGATATAAAGTCAACACACAGAAATCCCTTGCATTCCTATACACTAATAATGAGAAAATAGAAAGAGAAATTAAGGAAACTATTCCATTCACTATTGCAATGAAAAGAATTAAATACTTAGGAATATATCTACCTATATATATAGATAGAAACAAAAGACTTGTACATAGAAAACTATAAAACACTAGTGAAAGTAATCAAAGAGGACACTAATAGATGGAGAAATATACCGTGTTCATGGATTGGAAGAATAAATATTGTAAAAATGAGTATACTACACAAAGTAATTTATATATTCAATGCAATTCCTATCAAGCTACCAACAATATTTTTCACAGAACTAGAACAAATAATCTCACAATTTGTATGGAAATAGAAAAAACCTCGAATAGCCAAAGCAATCTTGAGGAAGAAGAATGGAACTGGGGGAATTAACCTGCCGGACTTCAGGCTCTACTACTAAGCCACAGTCATCAAGACAGTATGGTACTGGCATAAAGACAGAAATATAGATCAATGGAACAAAATAGAAAGCCCAGAGATAAATCCATGCACCTATGGACACCTTATCTTTGACAAAGGAGGCAAGAATATAAAATGGAGAAAAGACAGTCTCTTTAACAAGTGGTGCTGGGAAAACTGGTCAGCCACTTGTAAAAGAATGAAACTAGAACACTTCCTAACACCATACACCAAAATAAACTCAAAATGGATAAGAGAGCTAAATGTAAGACCAGAAACTATAAAACACCTAGAGGAGAACATAGGCAAAACACTCTCTGACATAAATCACAGCAGGATCCTCCAAGACCCACCTCCCAGAATATTGGAAATAAAAGCAAAAATAAACAAATGGGACCTAATTAAAATCAAAAGCTTCTGCACAGTAAAGGAAACTATAAGCAAGGTGAAAAGACAGCCTTCAGAATGGGAGAAAATAATAGCAAATGAAGCAACTGATAAAGGATTAATCTCCAAAATATACAAGCAGCTCCTGTAGCTCAATTCCAGAAAAATAAACGACCCAATCACAAAATGGGCCAAAGAACTAAACAGACATTTCTCCAAAGAAGACATACAGATGGCTAACAAATACATGAAAAAATGCTCAACATCCTTCATAATCAGAGAAATGCAAATCAAAACCACAATGAGATACCATTTCACTCCAGTCAGAATGGCTGCTATCCAAAAGTCTACATGCAATAAAAGCTGGAGAGGGTGTGGAGAGAAGGGAACCCTCTTACACTGTTGGTGGGAATGCAAACTAGTACAACCACTATGGAGAACAGTGTGGAGATTCCTCAAAAAACTGGAAATAGAACCGCCATATGATCCAGCAATCGCACTCTTTGGCATACACACCAAGGTAACCAGAATTGAAAGAGACAGGTGTACTCCAATGTTCATTGCAGCACTGTTTATAATAGCCAGGACATGGAAGCAACCTAGATGTCCATCTGCAGATGAATGGATAATAAAGCTTTGGTACATTTACACAATGGAGTATTACTCAGCCATTAAAAAGAATGCATTTGAATCAATCCTAATGAGGTGGATGAAACTGGAGCCTATTATACAGAGTGAAGTAAGCCAGAAAGAAAAACACCAATACAGTATACTAACGCATATATATGGAATTTAGAAAGATGCAAACGATAACCCTGTATACGAGACAGCAAAAGAGACACAGATGTATAGAACAGTCTTTGGGATTCTGTGGGAGAGGGTGAGGGTGGGATGATTTGGGAGAATGTAATTGAAACATGTATGTTGTCATATGTGAAATGAATCACCAGTTCAGTGTCAATGCATGTTACAGGATGCTTGCGGCTGGTGTGCGGGGATGAGCCAGAGGGAGGATAAAGGGAGGAGAGAGGTGGGAGGGGGCATCAGGAAGAGGAACTCATGTACACCCGGGGCGGAATCATATCAATGTATGGTAAAACCAACCAATATAATATTGTAAAATAATTAGACTTCAATAAAAAAAAAAGAAAAAAAAGAATCCAATTTAAAAAAAAAAAAGAAAGAAGGAAAGAAATCGTAAAAATTAGGGCAGAGATAAATGCAAAAGAAACAAAAGAGACCATAGCAAAAATCAACAATGCCAAAAGCTGGTTCTTTGAGAAGGCAGATAAAATTGACAAACCACTAGCCAGACTCATCAAGAAAGAAAGGGAGAAAAACCAAATCAATAAAATTAGAAATGAAAAGGGAAAGATCACAACAGACAACACAGAAATACAAAGGATCATAAGAGAATACTATCAGCAACTATATGCCAATAAAATGGACAACTTGGAAGAAATGGACAAATTCTTAGAAAAGTCAGTTCAGTTCAGTTCAGTTGCTCAGTCGTGTCCAACTCTCCGCGACCCCATGAATCACAGCACGCCAGGCCTCCCTGTCCATCACCAACTCCCAGAGTTCACTCAAAATCATGTCCATCGAGTCGGTGATGCCATCCAGCAATCTCATTCTCTGTTGTCCCCGTCTCCTCCCATCCCCAATCCCTCCTAGCATCAGACACTTTTCCATTGAGTCAACTTGTCGCATGAGTGGCCAAAGTATTGGAGTTTCAGCTTTAGCATCAGTCCTTCCAATGAACACCCAGGATTGATCTCCATTAGAATGGGCTGGTTGGATCTCCTTGCAGTCGAAGGGACTCTCAAGAGTCTTCTCCAGCACCACAGTTCAAAAGCATCAATTCTTCGGCAATCAGCTTTCTTCACAGTCCAGCTCTCACATCCATACATGACCACGGGAAAAACCATAGCCTTGACTAGACGGACCTTTGTTGGCAAAGTAATGTCTCTGTTTTTTAATACGCTATCTAGGTTGGTCATAACTTCCCTTCCAAGGAGTAAACGTCTTTTAATTTCCTGGCTGCAATCAGCATCTGCAGTGATTTAAAAGTACAACTTGCCAAAACTGAACCAGGAAGAAATAGAAAATCTTAACAGACCCATCACAAGCACAAATATTGAAACTGTAATCAGATATCTTCCAGCAAACAAAAGCCCAGGTCCAGACGGCTTCACAGCTGAATTCTACCAAAAATTTAGAGAAGAGCTAATACCTATCCTACTCAAACTCTTCCAGAAAATTGCAGAGGAAGGTAAACTTCCAAACTCATTCTATGAGGCCACCATTACCCTAATCCTAAAACCTGACAAAGATGCCACAAAAAAAGAGAACTATAGGCCAATATCACTGATGAATATAGATGCAAAAATCCTTAACAAAATTCTATCAGAATCCAACAACACAATAAAAAGATCATACACCATTACCAAGTGGGCTTTATCCCAGGGATGCAAGGATTCTTCAATATCCACAAAACAATCAATGTAATACACCACATTAACAAAATGAAAAATAAAAACCATATGATTATCTCAATAGATGCAGAGAAAGCCTTTGACAAAATTCAACATCCATTTATGATAAAAACCCTCCAGAAGGTGGGAATAGAAGGAACATTCCTCAACATAATAAAAGCTGTATATGACAAACCCACAGCAAAAATTATCCTCAATGGTGAAAAATTGAAAGCATTTCCCATAAAGTCAGGAACAAGACAAGGGTGCCCACTCTCACCACTACTATTCAACATAGTTTTGGAAGCTTTGGCCACAGCAATCAGAGCAGAAAAAGACATAAAAGGAATCCAAATTGGAAAAGAAAAAGTAAAACTCTCACTGTTTGCAGATGACATGATCCTCTACACAGAAAACCCTAAAGACTCCACCAGAAAATTACTAGAGCTAATCAATGAATATAGTAAAGTTACAGGATATAAAATCAACACACAGAAATCCCTTGCATTCCTATACACTAATAATGAGAAAATAGAAAGAGAAATTAAGGAAACAATTACATTCACCATTGCAATGAAAAGCATAAAATACTTAGGAATGTATCTACCTAAAGAAACAAAAGACATATATATAGAAAGCTATAAAACACTGGTGAAAGAAATCAGAGAGGACACTAATAGATGGAGAAATATACTGTGTTCATGGATTGGAAGAATAAACATTGTGAAAATGAATATATTACCCAAAGTAATTTATATGTTCAATGCAATCCCTATCAAGCTACCAATGGTGTTTTTCACAGAGCTAGAACAAATAATTTCACAATTTGTATGGAAATACAAAACACTTCGAATATCCAAAGCAATCTTGAGAAAGAAGAATGGAACTGGGGGAATCAACCTGCCGGACTTCAGGCTCTACTACAAAGCCACAGTCAACAAGACAGTATGGTACTGGCATAAAGACAGAAATATAGATCAATGGAACAAAATAGAAAGCCCAGAGATAAATCCATGCACCTATGGACACCTTATCTTTGACAAGGGAGGCAAGAATATTCAAGAAAAGACAATCTCTTTAACAAGTGGTGCTGGGAAAACTGGTCAGCCACTTGTAAAAGAATGAAACTACAACACTCCCTAACACCATACACAAAAATAAACTCAAAATGCATTAAAGATTTAAATGTAAGACCAGAAACTAAAACTCCTAGAGGAGAACATAGGCAAAACACTCTCCGACATAAATCACAGCAGGATCCTCCATGACCTACCTCCCAGAATATTGGAAATAAAAGCAAAAATAAACAAATGGGACCTAATTAAAATCAAAAGCTTCTGCACAGCAAAGGAAACTATAAGCAAGGTGAAAAGACAGCTTTCAGAATGGGAGAAAATAATAGCAAATGAAGCAAATGGAAAGGATTAATCTCAAAAATATACAAGCAACTCCTGCAGCTCAATTCCAGAAAAATAAACGACCCAATCACAAAACGGGCCAAAGAACTAAACAGACATTTCTCCAAAGAAGACATACAGATGGCTAACAAACACATGAAAAGATCCTCAACATCACTCATTATCAGAGAAATGTAAATCAAAACCACAATGAGGTACCATTTCGTGCCAGTCAGAATGGCTGCTATCCAAACGTCTACAAGCAATAAATGCTGGAGAGGGTGTGGAGAGAAGGGAACCCTCTTACACTGTTGGTGGGAATGCAAACTAGTACAGCCACTATGGAGAAAAGTGTGGAGATTCCTTAAAAAACTGGAAATAGAACTGCCATACGACCCAGCAATCCCACTCCTGGGCATACATACCGAGGAAACCAGAATTGAAAGAGACACATGTACTCCAATGTTCATCGCAACACTGTTTATAATAGCCAGGACATGGAAGCAACCTAGATGTCCATCTGCAGACGAATGGATAAGAAAGCAGTGGTACATATACACAATGGAGTATTACTCAGCAATTAAAAAGAATACATTTGAATCAGTTCTAATGAGGTGGATGAAACTGGAACCTATTATACAGAGTGAAGTAAGCCAGAAACAAAAACTCCAATACAGTACACTAACGCATATATATGGAATTTAGAAAGATGATAATGATAACCCTGTATACGAGACAGCAAAAGAGACACAGATGTATAGAACAGTCTTTGGGACTCTGTGGGAAAGGGTGAGGGTGGGATGATTTGGGAGAATGGCATTGAAACATGTATATTATCATATGTAAAAAAAAAAAAAAAGAATATCAATCAGTTCAGTTCAGTTGCTCAGTCGTGCCTGACTCTTTGCAACCCTATGGACCACAGCACACCAGGCTTTCCTGTCCATCACCAACTCCCAGAGATTGCTGAAACTCATGTCCACCCAGTCTGTGATGCCATCCAACCATCTCATCTGTCATCCTCTTTTCCTGTCTTCAATCTTTCCCAGCATCAGGGTCTTTTCCAGTGAGTCAGATCTTTGCATCAGGTGGCAAAATATTGGAGTTTCAGCATCATTCCTTCCAATGAATATTCATGACTGATTTCCTTTAGGATTGACTCGTCTGATCTCCTTTCTGTCTGAGGGACTCTCAGGAGTCTTCTTCAACACCACAGTTCAAAAGCATCAATTCTGTGAAGCTCAGCTTCCTTTATGATTCAACTCTCATATCCATACGGGACACCTGGAAAAACTATCACTTTGACTTTATGGACTTTTGTTGGCAAAGTAATGTCTCTGCTTTTTAATGTGCTGTCTAGGCTGGTCATAGCTTTTCTTCCAAGAAGCAAACATCTTTTAATTTCATGGCTGCAGTCACCATCTGCAGTGATTTTGGAGTCCAAGAAAAGAAAGTTTGTCACTGTTTCCACTGTTTCCCTATCTATTTGCCATGAAGTGATGGGACCAGATGCCAAGATCTTAGTTTATTGAATGTTGAGTTTTAAGCCAGCTTTTCACTCTCCTCTTTCACTTTCATCAAGAGTTTCTTTAGTTCTTTTTTCCTTTCTGCCATAAGGGTGGTGTCATCTGCATATCTGAGGTTACTGATATTCCTTCTGGCAATCTTGATTCCAGCTTATGCTTCATCCAGCCTGACATTTATCATGATGTATTCTGCATGTAAGTTAAATAAGCAGAGTGAAAATATACAGCCTTGACATGCTCCTTTCCCAATTTGGAACCAGTCCAATGTTCCATGTCTGGTTCTAACTGTTGGTTCTTGACCTGCACAGATTTCTCAAGAGGCAGGTCAGGTGGTCTGGTATTCCCATATCTTTAAGAATTTTCCAGTTTGTTGTGATCCACACAAAGGCTTTAGCATAGTCAATTAAGCAGAAGTGGATGTTTCTTCAGAATTCTCTTGCTTTTTCTATGATCCGATGGATATTGACAATCAAATATCTTTTGCCACATGGTCTGTGTTGGGCCACAAAGTAAGTCTCAGCAGATTTAAAAGGATAGATATCAAATATCTTTAACAATCACAAGATATTATATAAAGTATCTTCACCAACTATAGTGTAATGAGCTTAGAAAGTTAACAACAGAAATAAAACTAAAAATCTAAAAGCCTGCAGAAATTAAATAACATACTTTCAAGTGATCAGTGAATCAAAGAAGAAATCACAAGGAAAATTAGAAAATACTTAAATGAATGAAAATGAAAATGCAACATACCAAAACACTGGGTTACAGTGAAAGCAGGGTTAGGGGGAAATTTATAGCTATTGATACTTACATTAAAAAACAATAATTATCTCAAAATAATAATCTAGCTTTACAACTTAAGGAACTATAGAAAAAAATAAACAAAGCCCAAAACTAGCAGAAGGAGCATAGCAGAGGTAAACAAAATAGAGAATAGAAAAATGATAGAGAAAAGCAATGAATCCAAAAGTTGGTTCTTTGAAAAAGTCAACAAACTTTCAGCCAGATGGATTAAGAAAAAAAAGACTCAAATTGATATAATCAGAATTGGAAGTGGGAACTTGACCAAGATCATGGAGATGAAGACCCTGAGATCACCTTCTCTCACAGGCACACCAAAATTACAATTATTTATGAAGCAGCCATTGATAAAAAAAAGATCAGAACTTAACCAGAAAAGATCTTCTACAATGAAAGCTATAAAGATAAAACCACAATAAGGTGGGTATGAGGGCTGGAATCCTGGTATAGTAGTCAAGACCTATACCCTCTGGTGAGTGACCTACAAAAAAGAGGATCATTGCAATTGGAGAGGTTCTCACTACAGAGCAATGGGTCTGAGCCCCACACTGGGCTCCCCATTCTGGAGCCCTGCATTGGAAAAATGAGCCACCAGAATGTCTGGCTCTGAAGGCCAATGGAGCTTACTTTTGTGAGGTGCAAAGGGTTGTGGGAAATAGAGCTCCACTCTTAAAGGGCACATACAAAATCTTACATGCTCCAAACCCAGGGAAGAAGTAGTAATTTGAATGGAGCATGGTTTCAGACCCACCCACTGATCTTGGAGAGTTTCCCAGAGAAGCAACTTGAGCTCACTTTGGGGACATAGAGTTTGGCAGCACCCACTATGGGGGGGACTCATTCTACCATATGGACACTTGTTCTGGCAAGTGCCAATTTGGAATACTCCCTGTAGCTTATTAGCACCAGGACCAGGCCTCACCCATCAGCCTTTTGGCATCAGCACTGGGACATCTCAGGCCAAGCAACTAGACAGGTGGGGATAGAATTGCATCCATCAGGAGGCAGGCTGCCTTTAGACCTCATGAACAGAGCCTACAGCTTCTCTGGGACATGACCCTACCCACCAGAGGGCACAGGACCTGGCCACACATACCAGTGTACAGGGACTAGCCCAGTACCCCCCAAGTCCTACAGAAAAAGACCCCAGTTTTACCCATCAGTGGGCAGGCACTAGCTCCAAAAGCCCCTGGGCCCCAAGCCCTGACCATGAGGAGGCTCAAACAACAACCCACAGATCCCCAGAGTCCTGTAGCAACAGACCTCATAATCAAGCTCCACCCATCAGAGGGACAGCACAAGCTTCAGGACACTCCAGACCCTACAGCCAGCTATGTCAAGAGCCAGTGCCTCCTACCAGTGGGACAACACCAGCTCTCAGACCCCCAGGGCTCTTCAGCCAGAGATATCATGTCCTGGCACTGCCCACCCATGAGGAAGCATTATTGCTAGAACTCCCTGGTCCCCAACTTGCCCACTGACAGACTCCAGCCCTAGGATCACTACAGCTCCCACAGCCTCCTTTGTCAAGACCCCACCCAAGACACAAGCAGGCCAGCACCAGCTCCAAGATATCTTAGACTTGTCACCCAGCCACCCCAGGACCCAGCCCCACTTACTGATTCTGCCAACCAGCTGCTGGCAGCCTCCACACCATCAGGGACCAGCAACCAACTGGACCAGGGCCCAGCCATGATTACCAGGAAAATATCAATGAAACTAAGAACTAATTCTTTGAAAAGAGAAATAAAATGAATAAATCTTTAGCCAGATTCATCAAGAGAGAAAGAGAGGCTCATATCAATAAAATTCTAAACAAAAAAGGAGAAATTATAACCTATACCATGCAAATACAAAGGATAGTAAGAAACAACCACAAGAAAACTACATGTCAATAAAATCAACAACCTAAAAGAAATGGATAAATTCCTAGAAATATCTTGAAAATGGAAACACAACTTATTGAAACATATGGGATGCAGCAAAAACAGTTCTAAGAGGGAGGTTTAGTGATAAAAAGAAAGATCTCTAATAAACAACCTAACTTTAACCTCAAAGAACTATAAAAAGAGGAATATGCTAAGCACAAAGTCAGATGCAGAAAGGAAATAATGAACATTAAAACAAAAATTAGAGAATAGGAAAGCAATAGAGAAGATTAAGATTTTTAAAAAGATAAAACTAAGAATTGGTCTTTGAAAAGATAAACAAAATTAACAAATTTTCAGCTAGATTCACCAAGGAAAAGAGAGAGGACCCTAATCAGCAAAATTGTATTTGAAAGAATAGAAGAATATTTGTATATTAATACTACAGAAACACAAAGGATAACAAACCACTATGATCAACTATATGCCAACAAACTTGACAACCTAGAAGAAATAAGTAAGTTACATGAATCATACAATCTACCAAGAATGAATAAGGAAGAAAAAAAAATCTAAACAGACCAATAATAAGTAAGAAGAATGAATCAGTACCAAAAATCTCCCAGGAAAGAAATGTACAGGACCAGATAGCTTCACTGGCAAGTTTTCCCAAATGTTTAAAGAACAATTAATGCCATCCTCTCAAAATTTTTCAAAATAATCAAATGGTAAGTACCACTACAAAGCTAATTCTATGAGTTGATTACCAGATATCAAAGACAGATAAGGACACTATAAGAAAACTACAAGGTATCTTAGTTCCCTGACCAGGGATTTAACCCATACCTATACCTATGGCTGATGCATGTTAATATATGGCAGAAACCAACATAATACTGTAAAGCAATTATCTTCCAATTAAAAATAAATTTAAATAAAATTTTAAAAAATAAAAGCTATTTTCCTTAAAAGAAAATTCTTAATGGAATTTGCACAGATTAGAGAACAATCCTAAAATTCATATGGGACCATTGCTGCTGCTGCTAAGTCACTTCAGTCGTGTCTGACTCTGTGTGACCCCATTGACGGCAGCCCACCAGGCTCCCCCGTCCCTGGGATTCTCCAGGCAAGAACACTGGAGTGGGTTGCCATTTCCTTCTCCAACGTGTGAAAGTGAAAAGTGAAAGTGAAGTCGCTCAGTCATGTCTGACTCGTAGAAGACCCCAAATATCCAAAGCAATCTTGGGAAAGAAGAAAAATGGAGACACCACACTGCACTATTTCAAACATTTTAAAGCTATCATAGTCAAAGAAGTATGGTACTAGCATAAAAACAGGTATGTAGGCCAACTTAACAGAGTCAAGAGCCCAGAAATAAACCTAGCTATATACAGTTTCCAGGCAAGAGTACTGGAGTGGGGCGCCATTGCCTTCTCCGATATACAGTTGACTAACAAGGGCATCAGGAACACACAATGGGGAAAGGGCAGTATCTTTAGCAATGGTTGAGTGAAAACTGACTCTCCATATACAGAAAAATGACACTGCACCCCTATCTTACAGCATTCACAAAAATTAACTCGAAGTGGATTAAATACTTAAATGTAAGAATTGAAACCATAAAACTCTTTGAGGAAAACACAAGTATGATACAAACAGTTCAGGCAACAAAAGCAAAAATTAACAAGTAGAACTACAACAAACTAAAAGGCTTCTGCACAGCCAAGGAAATAATCATCAAAATGAAAAGGCAGCCTATGAATTGTGAGAAAATACTCGCAAAGAGTCCGACACGACTGAGCGCAACTGAACTGAACTGAACTAGCAAATCATCTACATCTTAAGGTGTTAATATCTAAAATATATAAGGAACTCAAAATGGCAAAAACACAGTCCAATTAAAAATGGGCAGAGGACATGAACAGACATTTTTCCAAAGAAAACAAATGGCCAACAGGTTCATGAAATTATGCTCTTCATCATTAATCAGCAGGAAAGTGCAACTCAAAGCCACTGTAAGTTACCACTTCACACCTGTCAGAACGACTATTATCAAATAGACAAGAGATAACAAATATTGACAAGGATGTGGAGAAAAGGAAATCTTCATACACTGTTGGTGGGAATATAAACTGGTACAGCAATTATAGGAAAGCCTGGTGATTTCTCAAAAAATTAAAAATGAAACTACCATATTACCTAGCAGTCCCACTTTTGGCTATATATCCAAAGAAATGGAAAAGAAGCAAACTACTGACATCTGTAACAGCTTGGATAGATCTCAAGGGCATCAGACTGAGTGAAAAACGCCAATCTCAAAAAGTCACATCACTGATGATTCCATTTTTAGAATTAGAATACCTTTAAAATGAAAAACAGTTACAGAGTTGGAGTACAGAGTAGTGGTTGCCAGGATTTAGGTATAGTAAGGGGATGGGTGTGACTATACAGGGTACGCAACATGGGGCAGATTTTGTGGTAATGGACTAGTTCTGTATCACCAGTTTGGTGGCGGTTATACCAATTCACACACACAGTGAAAGGGCACAAAACTGTATACACCTATTGCACAATATCAATTTTCTGGGTTTTATCATGTACTATAATTATTGAAATTGTAACATTGGGAGGAACTAAGGAAAAGGTACAAAGGACCTCTCTCTACTATTTTCAAAATTTCCCGTGAATCTATAATTACCTGTAAAATGTTTAAAAAGAGAAAACTCTGGAAAAAATGACCATTTTTCATGAGATCTTACACACAGATTCTTCTTTTATCCTTTAACAGTTTGCCTGTATTTAAAAACGAAAAAAAGATATTTTCAAAGATAAAACTTTTAAAAGCTGGTGGCTCAGACAGTAAATGATCTTCCTGTAATGCAGGAGACCCAGATTCAATCCCTGGGTCAGGAAGATCCCCTCGAGAAGGAAACGGCAACCCACTCCAATATTCTTGCCTGGACAATTCCATGGACATAGGAGCCTGGTGGGCTACAGTCCATGAGGACAGAAAGAGTCAGACACAACTGGGTGACTAACACACACATATGAAATGCATGCTTAAATCAAATCAATCATTTATAGCTCTTCATAAATTGTTCTCAATGAGGGCGCCTGAGAATACCCATATTAGTTTGCTCAGCTGCCATAAGAAAATACCACAAACTGAGTGGCTTAAGCAACAGTATGGGCATACCTCAGTTTGCTGTGCTTCACTTTACTGCAGTTTTTACAAATTGAAGGCTTTTGGCCACCTTGGGTGCAGCAAGTCTACTGACATCATTTTTCATTCCCACATTTGCTCACTTCATGTCTGTGTTACATTTTGGTAATTCTCACAACACTTCAAACTTTTGTGTCATTACTATAAGTGTTACAGTGATCTGTGATCAGTGATTTTTGATGTTGCTAATAATCAACTCACTGAAAGCTCAGATGATATTTAGCATTTTTCAACAGTAAAACATTTTTAAATTAAGGGGTGTACATTGTTTTGGGGCTTCCCTGGTGGCCCAGTTGGTAAAGAATCTGCCTGCAATGTGGGAGACCTGGGTTCGATCCCTAGCTTGGGAAGATCCCCTGGAGAAGGGACCAGCTACCGACTCCAGTATTCTGGCCTGGAGAATTCCATGGACTGTATAGTCCGTGGGGTTGCAGAGTCGGACACAACAGAGCCATTTTCACTTCAGATTGTTTTTAAGACAATACTACAGCATACTTACTAGACTACAGTATAACATAAATTTTTTTTTAATTTTTATTTTATTGGAGGCTAATAATTTTACAATATTATATTGGTTGGTTTTGCCATACATTGACATGAATCCACCCCGGGTGTACATGAGTTCCTCCTCCCGAACCCCTCTCCCTTCTCCCTCCTCCCCTTATCCTCCCTCTGGGTCATCCCCTCATACCAGCCCCGAGCATCCTGTAACATGATTCGACTCTGAACTGGCGATTCGTTTCACATATGATAATGTACATGTTTCAATGCCATTCTCCCAAACCGTCCCACCCTCACCCTCTCCCACAGAATCCCAAAGACTGTTCTATACATCTGTGTCTCTTTTGCTGTCTCATATACAAGGTTATCATTTGCATCTTTCTAAATTCCATATATACGCGTTAGTATACTGTATTGGTGTTTTTCTTTCTGGCTTACTTCACTCTGTATAATAGGCTCCAGTTTCATCCACCTCGTTAGAACTGATTCAAATTCACTCCTTTTAATGGCTGAGTAATACTCCATTGTGTATATGTACCAAAGCTTTCTTATCCATTCATCTGCAGATGGACATCTAGGTTGCTTCCATGTCCTGGCTATTATAAACAGTGCTGCAATGAACATTGGAGTACATGTGTCTCTTTCAATTCTGGTTTCCTCAGTGTGTATGCCAGGAGTGTGATTGCTGGATCATATGGCAGTTCTATTTCCAGTTTTTTGAGGAATCTCCACACTGTTCTCCATAGTGGTTGTACTAGTTTGCATTCCCACCAACAGTGTAAGAGGGTTCCCTTCTCTCCACACCCTCTCCAGCTTTTATTGCATGTAGACTTTTGGATAGCAGCCATTCTGACTGGTGTGAAATGATATCTCATTGTGGTTTTGATTTGCATTTCTCTGATTATGAAGGATGTTGAGCATTTTTTCATGTGTTTGTTAGCCATCTGTATGTCTTCTTTGGAGAAATGTCTGTTTAGTTCTTTGGCCCATTTTGTGATTGGGTCGTTTATTTTTCTGGAATTGAGCTGCAGGAGCTGCTTGTATATTTTTGAGATTAATCCTTTATCAGTTGCTTCATTTGCTATTATTTTCTCCCATTCTGAAGGCTGTCTTTTCACCTTGCTTATAGTTTCCTTTGCTGTGCAGAAGCTTTTAATTTTAATTAGGTCCCATTTGTTTATTTTTGCTTTTATTTCCAATATTCTGGGAGGTGGGTCTTGGAGGATCCTGCTGTGATTTATGTCAGAGAGTGTTTTGCCTATGTTTTCCTCTAGGAGTTTTATAGTTTCTGGTCTTACATTTAGCTCTCTAATCCATTTTGAGTTTATTTTGGTGTATGGTGTTAGGAAGTGTTCTAGTTTCATTCTTTTACAAGTAGCTGACCAGTTTTCTCAGCACCACTTGTTAAAGAGACTGTCTTTTCTCCATTTTATATTCTTGCCTCCTTTGTCAAAGATAAGGTGTCCATAGGTGCATGGATTTATCTCTGGGCTTTCTATTTTGTTCCATTGATCTATATTTCTGTCTTTATGCCAGTACCATACTCTCTTGATGACTGTGGCTTAGTAGTAGAGACTGAAGTCTGGCAGGTTAATTCCCCCAGTTCCATTCTTCTTCCTCAAGATTGCTTTGGCTATTCGAGGTTTTTTCTATTTCCATACAAATTGTGAGATTATTTGTTCTAGTTCTGTGAAAAATATCATCAGTAGCTTAATAGGGATTGCATTGAATATATAAATTACTTTGGATAGTATACTCATTTTTACAATATTTATTCTTCCAATCCATGAACACGGTATATTTCTCCATCTATTAGTGTCCTCTTTGATTACTTTCACTAGTGTTTTATAGTTTTCTATGTACAAGTCTTTTGTCTCTACCTATATATATAGGTAGATATATTCCTAAGTATTTAATTCTTTTCATGGCAACAGTGAATGGAATAGTTTCCTTAATTTCTCTATTTTCTCATTATTAGTGTATAGGAATGCAGGGGATTTCTGTGTGTTGATTTTATATCCTGCAACTTTACTGCATTCATTGATTAGCTCTAGTAGTTTTCTGGTAGAGTCTTTAGGGTTTTCTGTGTAGAGGATCATTTCATCTGCAAACAGTGAAAGTTTTACTTCTTCTTTTCCAATTTGGATTCCTTTTATGTCTTTTTCTGCTCTGATTGCTATAGCCAGAACTTCCAGAATTGTGTTGACTAGTAGTGGTGAGAGTGGGCACCCTTGTCTTGTTCCTGACTTTAAGGGAAATGCTTTCAATTTTTCACCATTGAGGATAATGTTTGCTGTGGGTTTGTCATATATAGCTTTTATTATGTTGAGGTATGTCCCTTCTATTCCCACTTTCTGGAGGGTTTTTATCATAAATGGATGTTGAATTTTGTCGAAGGCTTTCTCTGCTTCTATTGAGATAATCATATGATTTTTATTTTTCAGTTTGTTAATGTGGTGTATTACGTTGATTGATTTGTGGATATTGAAGAATGAAATGGCAACCCACTCCAGTACTCTTGCCTGGGGAATCCCATGGACAGAGGAGCCTGGTGGGCTGCAGTCCATGGGGTCGCAGAGAGTCGGACATGACTGAGCGACTTCACTTCACTTCACTTTTGCATTCCTGGGATAAAGCCCACTTGGTCATGATGTATGATCTTCTTAATGTGTTGTTGGATTCTGATTGCTAGAATTTTGTTAAGGATTTTTGCATCTATGTTCATCAGTGATATTGGCCTGTAGTTTTCTTTTTTTGTGGGATCTTTACCAGGTTTTGGGATTAGGGTGATGGTGGCCTCATAGAATGAGTTTGGAAGTTTCCCTTCCTCAGCAATTTTCTGGAAGAGTTTGAGTAGAATAGGTGTTAGCTATTCTCTAAATTTTTGGTAGAATTCAGCTGTGAAGCTGTCTGGACCTGGGCTTTTGTTTGCTGGAAGATTTCTGATTACAGCCTCTAGTTCTGTGTTTGTGATGGGTCTGTTCAAATTTTCTATTTCTTCCTGGTTCAGTTTTGGAAAGGTGTAGTTTTCTAGGAATTTGTCCATTTCTTCCAGGTTATTCATTTTATTGCCATATAATTGCTGATAGTATTCTCTAATGATCCTTTGTATTTCTGTGTTGTCGGTTGTGATCTCTCCATTTTCATTTCTAATTTTATTGATTTGGTTTTTCTCCCTTTGTTTCTTGATGAGTCTGGCTGGTGGTTTGTCAATTTTATTTACCTTCTCAAAGAACCAGATTTTGGCTTTGTTGATTTTTGCTATGGTCGCTTTTGTTTCTTTTGCATTTATCTCTGCCCTAATTTTTATGATTTCTTTCCTTCTACTGACCCTGGGGTTCTTCATTTCTTCCTTTTCTAGTTTCTTTAGATGTAGAGTTAGGTTATTTAGTTGACTTTTTTCTTGTTTCTTGAGGTGTGCCTGTATTGCTAAGAACTTCCCCCTTAGCACTGCTTTTACAGTGTCCCAGAGGTTTTGGGTTGTTGTGTTTTCATTTTCATTCATTTCTATGCATATTTTGATTTCTCTTTTGATTTCTTCTATGATTTGTTCATTATTCAGCAGCGTGTTGTTCAACCTCCATATGTTGGCATTTTTAATAGTTTTTCTCCCATAATTGTAATTCATGGGGTCACGGAGAGTCAGACACGACTGAGCGACTGAACTGAACTGAACTGAATTGAGATCTAATCTTACTGCATTGTGGTCAGAAAAGATGCTTGGAATGATTTCAATTTTTTTGAATTTACCAAGGCTAGATTTATGGCCCAGGATGTGATCTATCCTGGAAAATGTTCCATGTGTGCTTGAGAAAAAGGTGAAATTCATTGTTTTGGGGTGAAATGTCCTACAGATATCTATTAGGTCTAACTGGTCTATTGTATCATTTAAAGTTTGTGTTTCCTTGTTAATTTTCTGTCTAGTTGATCTATCCATAGATGTTAGTGGGGTATTAAAATCTCCCACTATTATTTCATTGTTGTTAATTTCCCCTTTCATACTTGTTAGTAATTTTCTTACATATTGCAGTGCTCATATGTTGGGTGCATAAATATTTATAATTGTTATATCTTCTTCTTGGATTGATCCTTTGATCATTATGTTGTTTCCTTCTTTGTCTCTTTTCACAGCCTTTGTTTTAAAGTCTATTTTATCTGATATGAGTATTGCTACTCCTGCTTTCTTTTGGTCTCTATTTGTATGGAACATCTTTTTCCAGCCCTTCAATTTCAATCTGTATGTGCCCCTCGTTTTGAGGTGGGTCTCTTGTAGACAACATATATGGAGTCTTGTTTTTGTATCCATTCAGCCAACATTTGTCTTTTGGTGGGGCATTCAACCCATTTACGTTTAAGGTAATTATTGATAAGTATGATCCCATTGCCATTTTCTTTATTGCTTTGAGTTCAAATGTATACACCCTTTCTGTTTTTCCTGTCTAGAGAAGATCCTTTAGCATTTGTTAGAGAGATGGTTTGGTGATGCTGAATTCTCTCAGCTTTTGCTTGTCTGTAAAGCTTTTGATTTCTCCTTCATATTTGAATGAGATCCTTGCTGGGTACAGTAATCTGGGCTGTAGGTTATTTTCTTTCATCACTTTAAGTATGTCTTGCCATTCCCTCCTGGCCTGAAGAGTTTCTGTTGAAAGATCAGCTGTTATCCTTATGGGAATCCCCTTGTGTGTTATTTGCTGCTTTTCCCTTGCTGCTTTTAATATTTGTTCTTTGTGTTTGATCTTTGTTAATTTGATTAATATATGTCTTGGAGTATTTCACCTTTGGTTTATCCTATTGGGGACTCTCTGGTTTTCTTGGACTTGGGTGATTATTTCTTTCCCCATTTTAGGGAAGTTTTCAACTATTATCTCCTCAAGTATTCTCTCATGGTCTTTCTTTTTGTCTTCTTCTTCTGGGACTCCTATGATTCGAATGTTGGAGCATTTAACATTGTCCTAGACGTCTCTAATATTGTCCTCATGTCTTTTAATTCTTTTTTCTTTTTTCCTCTCTGTTTCATTTATCTCTACAATTCTATCTTCCAGCTCGCTTATCCTGTCTTCTGCCTCTGTTATTCTACTGTTTGTTCCCTCCAGAGTGTTTCTGATCTCATCTATTGCATTATTCATTGTATATTAACTCTTTTTTATTTCCTCTAAGTCCTTATTAAACCTTTCTTCCATCTTCTCAATCCTTTTCTCCAGGTTATTTATCTGTAACTCCATTTTGCTTTTAAGATTTTGAATCATTTTCACCATCATAATTCGAAATTTTTATCAGGTAGATTCCCTATATCTTCCTCTTTTGTTTTTGCTGGTGG
The DNA here is from genome assembly GCF_049115385.1 of Moschus berezovskii. NCBI lineage: Eukaryota > Metazoa > Chordata > Mammalia > Artiodactyla > Moschidae > Moschus > Moschus berezovskii. The sequence goes on from NC_142477.1 coordinate 62,698,728, forward strand.
GCATTTATCTAGTTCCTTTACTTTCTGGGTATTTCTCTGCCTCTTCATCTTGCTTATATTGCTTTGCTTGGGGTGGCCTTTCCCTCTTCTGGCAGTTTGTGGAGTTCTCTTTATTTTGTAGTTTCCTTGCTGTGTGTGGGATTGGACGGGTGACTTGTCAAGGTTCCCTGGTTAGGGAAGCTTGTGTCAGTGTTTTGGTGGGTGGAGTGCACTCCCACTCTCTCTGGAGTGCAATGAAGTGTCCAGTAACGAGTTATGAGATGTCAGTGGGTTTGGAGTGACTTTGGGCAGCCTGTATATTGACACTCAGGGCTATTTTCCTTTGTTGCTGGAGAATTTGTGTGGTATGTCTTGCTCTGGAACTTGTTGACCCTTGGGTGGTGCTTGGTTTTAGTGTAGGTTTGGAGGCGTTTGATGAGCTCCTATCGATTAATGTTCCCTGGAGTCAGGAGTTCTCTGGTGTTCTCAGGATTTGGGCTTAAACCTCTTGCCTCTGGTTTTCAGTCTTATTCTTGGAGTAGTCTCTAGACTTCTCTATCTGTCATTTCCAAGGTGGTTTCCTCTGTTTTAGCTTCTGTTTGCTGGTCTCTTCAGTGTCTAATTTCCGCCCTGACACTAGGGGGCGGGTGGACACTTTTTAAGGCTCAGTTGTTCTGTCCTGTTCTGGGAAGGGAGGAAATTGCAGACAAATATCTCTGGCGTCTGTGGGGAGTGCTTGCAGTGTCTTGGCCACACTGGGTTTTCCCCCACTCACAGCACGTGTGTTGTCCCAGTCTACACTGCACAGGCTCTAGGTTACTTTGCTGGGAACTCTCCGAGGCCGGCGCTGGGTTGTATGCACTTCCCAGGTCTGAGCGGCTCAAGTTCAGTTTCTCGGGTACTCCACAAAGGCGCAGACTTGGTTGGGCCTGCGTTTTGTGCCTTCCCCAGTCCGCGCAGCTCTGGTGACCAAGTGTTTGGCGTGCACGGTTGCTGCAACTTATCGCCTCCCTAGTCCCTGCCACTCGGTTTTCTGGGTGTACAACCGGTGCACCTTCTCAGGTGGATATCAACCAGCCCGAGCCCAAGAAGTCTTGATTAGCAATGATGCCTGCCTGCAGTTTGGTATTGGATGCCTTTCTGGGGCCGCAGTTGCCCCCTCCACCTCTGGCTGACCTCCCTGCCTGTCTCAGCGGGGGATGGGGGATGGGCCGACCGCAGCTGGCTCACTCTGCTCAGCCCTTTGTTCTGTGAGCAGGGCTGGAGGAGTCTTAGGTTAGAGCTTTTCGCCTTTTCGTGGGGAAGCTATCCGAGTCTGCTTTGCTATCCAAAGTTAGTTTGCTCAGATTGTTCTTGCGGCATTCAAGCCCAGTCCTCTCTCTCAGCCGGCTCCTCCCTGCCCAACCTCCGCTTGCTAATGGCGTATGCTGGCATCTGCACTGCTTCTCCACTGGGAGTTACCGTTTGGCGGGTAATCTGTGGGTTTTAATTATTTCTTTTTCCTCCCGGTTATGTGGCCCTCTGAGGTTCCAAGGCTCGCCACAGACTAGCCAGTGAGAGTGCTTCCTGGTGTTTGAAAACTTCTTTCTTTTTAAAGTCTCCCTTCCCGGGATGCAGCTCCGTCCTTACCTCTTTTGCCTCTCTTTTTATCTTTTATGTTTTTTCCTACCTCCTTTTGAAGACAATGTGCTGCTTTTCTGGGTGCCTGATGTCCTCTGCCAGCATTCAGAAGTTGTTTTGTGGACTTTTCTCTGCGTTCAAATGTTCTTTTGATGAATTTGTGGGGGAGAGAGTGGTCTCGCCATCCTATTCCTCCTCCATCTTGTTCCTTCCCCCAACATAAATTTTAGTTGCACTAAGAAGCCAACAAATTTATATGACTTGCTTAATTGTGATATTTGCTTTATTATGGTGGTCTGGAACTAAACCCACAATATCTCGAAAGTATGTCTATAATTTATTGTCTCAGTTCTGGAGGCTAGAAGGCCATGATTGTCAGCAGTATTGAGTCCTACTGAGGGAAGTGATGGAGAATCTGTTCCATGCCTCTCTCCTAGCTTCTGGTGACTTTCTGGCAAACATTGGCATGACATTCATTGGCATGTAAATCTCTGCCACCATCTGCAAACAATGTTCTCCTCATGTACATGTCTGTGTTCCAAATTTCCCTTTTTATAAGGACACCAGTCATATTGGATTACTGGCCCACCCTACCTCAGTATTTTAATCCTACTCCAGGAGATCTTCCCAACCCAGCGATCAAATCCAGGTCTCATGCATTGCAGACAGATTCTTTACCATCTGGCCACCAGGGAAGCCCAGTCTCTTAACAGCTCTATTTCTAAACAAACTCACTTTCTGAAGTACTGGGCATCAAGATATTACCACATGAATGGGGAGCAGTTCAACCTAAGCCAGTGTCTGACCTTTAGTCCAAATACAGTTGAAAAATGAGGGTGGGAAATGTGGGATTTTGGACTTTGATATTTTAAGGGAAATGGACCATTAAAAGTAGAGACCTTACAGTCGATGAAATCTTATCAGTAAGTGTAATGGCATTATGGAAGAATTTATGCCTTTTCCCCTTGATTCTTCCCTCACTTCTTTCTTTCATTCTCCCCTGCCTTCTTTCCTTCCACAAAAATTTTAGAGTACCTAATGCATGTCAAGATTGCCAGGAGAAATATCAATATAACCTCAGATATGCAGATGACACCACCCTTATGGCAGAAAGTGAAGAGGAACTCAAAAGCCTCTTGAGGAAAGTGAAAGAGGAGAGTAAAAAAGTTGGCTTAAAGCTCAAGATTCAGAAAACTAAAATCATGACATCTGGTCCCATCACTTCATAGGAAATAGATGGGGAAACAGTGGAAACAGTGTCAGACTTTATTTTTGGGGCTCCGAAATCACTGCAGATGGTGATTGCAGCCATGAAATTAAAAGACGCTTACTCCTTTGAAGGAAAGTTATGACCAACCTAGACAGCATATTATAAAGCAGAGACATTACTTTGCCAACAAAGGTCCGTCTAGTCAAGGCTATGGTTTTTCCAGTGGTCATGTATGGATGTGAGAGTTGGATTGTGAAGAAAACTGAGCACTGAAGAATTGATGCTTTTGAACTGTGGTGGTGGAGAAGACTCTTGAGAGTCCCTTGGATTGCAAGGAGATCCAACCAGTCCATCCTAAAGGAGATCAGTCCTGGGTGTTCATTGGAAGGACTGATGCTAAAGCTGAAACTCCAATATTTTGGCCAACTCATGTGAAGAGTTGACTAACTGGAAAAGGCTCTGATGCTGGGAGGGATTGGGGGCAGGAGGAGAAGGGGATGACCGAGGATGAGATGGTTGGATGGCATCACCGACTCAATGGACATGAGTTTGGGTGAACTCTGGGAGTTGGTGATGGACAGGGAGGCCTGGTGTGCTGTGATTCATGGGGTCGCAGAGTCAGACACGACTGAGCGACTGAACTGCACTGTTCTGAATGTATATCAGGTATTACTCTAGGAACAAATAAATAGAAATACAAAACAAATAAAAATCTTTGCCTTCACAGAGTTCCACAATAATGGCATACATAAAGTTTTATGTTGGATAGTAATAAATGCAGAGGAGGACAAAGTGAGTATGTAATGTTACAGCTGCGTTTGATGAAAGGTGACCAGATAGCATAACTGAAAACGTATTTTTGAGTAAACACTTGTATAAAGTGAGGGAATAAGCCATGCAGCATTCTGAAGAAGAGCATTCCAAGTAGAAACACAAGTGCAAATGCCCTGAAGCGACAGGAATTCCTTTTTCAAGGAATCACACTGACAAAGAGGCCATTGTGATTGGAGTAAAAGAATCAGGACAGTAGGAAAAGATGAAATCAGAAAAGTATCAGGACAGAGTATGTAGGACCTTGTGTGTAAAGATCTGCTTTTACTCTAAGTAAGCTGGGAGAAAACTGGCGAGTTTGGGTCAGAGAAGTTATATGACCCCCAACTTATGTTGTAAGAACAACTCAACACAGACTATCCCCTCAACAGCTTTAAAATTATGATGAAAAATATATCTATTTTCTTGATACTTTATAACTTCTAGTCTGGCAAGTGCCACTAAATCATGTCCCTGGCAAGCTTAAAACAGCTTCACAATTTTCCCTGGGCTAGACTATAGAGTCCTATAAAAGAAAATACTTAAAGTTTAGAACATTTCTCCACATAGAATTCTAGAGATACACAATTGCCTTATTTTTTCTCTTAACCCTGTTCTTTCAGTGTTTTGGGCCTCGATTATAGGCAATATGATGTACCCAGACATAAAGATATTTGTCTTCAAATAAGTTATCCTCTTACAATTTACATGACACAGACCTGTCCAGATATGTGCAAACACAGCTATCAAATAATCATTTTTAGTCTACTTATAAAATTGGAGATAAGCAAACAGTTTTGAGGAAATAAACAGATATGCAAAGAAACAACAGATAATCAGATTCAGAAAATGCAGTGAATGTTGAGAGAAAAGTATAAAATAAGTTCAAGATTGTTAACAAATTTTGTTGATTAATTAAATTAATAACTAGGAGACCCAATTTACTTGCCCCCTGAATACCTATATTTCTTGTCTCAAAGCAATATTAATATATCTGACAACGTCTCCAAATCCAACTCTAATCCAATTTCTGACCAAACCTCTACGTACAAATATAAACTGTACCTGGTGCTGACTCTATCTTAGAAACATCACTTACATATATCCTCCCTGGCCTTTCTGTAGGCTATTCTCTACCTTGTCACTGGTACCAGTTGTTTTACTAAAATAGACATCAGATCACTGCTTAAAATCAAATGACAATTTCCCTTACTGCTGCTGCTAAGTCGCTTCAGTCGTGTCCGACTCTGTGCGACCCCAGAGACGGCAGCCCACCAGGCTCCCCCATCCCTAGGATTCTCCAGGCAAGAACACTGGAATGGGTTGCCATTTCCTTCTCTGACAATTCCCCTTAACACACATTAAAGGTCTGAAATATTTAGGAGATATATTCCCACATTGGCCCTATCTTGCCTTTTCAAACTCGTACCACTTTCTCATATGCAATACATATTTCTGCAATTCCATTTTTAAATAACACTTCATTATAACTCCTACCAGATGTATATACACACATATATATGTATATATGTGTACATAGACATATATATGTATGTATATGCATACACGGCCTTCCTTGATGGCTCAGATGGTGAAGAATCTGCCTGCCAATGCAGGAGACCCGGGTTCAATCCCTGGGTTGAGAAGATCCCCTGGAGAAAAGAATGACTACCCACTCCAATATTCTTGCATGTAAAATTCCATGGACAGAGGAGCCTGGTGGGTTATAGCCGTTGGGGTCACAAAGGGTTAGACATGACTGAGCAACTTAAACTTTCACATTCACGTATGTGTATATATATATATATGTATCCATACCTTATACTATGCTGTAAACGCTACACAGACATAAAACATGCCCTATTCATTTTCAGGCTCCAATTATGGGGTCTAATACCCAGCAGTTCAGTTCAGTTCAGTCGCTCAGTCGTGTCCGACTCTCCGCGACCCCATGAATCACAGCACGCCAGGCCTCCCTGTCCATCACCAACTCCCGGACTTCACTCAAACTCATGTCCACAGAGTCGGTGATGCCATCCAGCCATCTCATTCTCTGTCGTCCCCTTCTCCTCCCGCCCCCAACCTTTCCCAGCATCAGAGTCTTTTCCAGTGAGTCAACTCGTCGCATGAGGTGGCCAAAGTATTGCAGCTTCAGCTTTAGCATCAGTCCCTCCAATGAACATCCAGGATTGATCTCCTCTAGAATGGACTGGTTGGATCTCCTTGCAGTATAAGGGACTCTCAAGAGTCTTCTCCAACACCACAGTTCAAAAGCATCGATTCTTCGGCGATCAGCTTTCTTCACAGTCCAACTCTCACATCCATACATGACCACGGGAAAAACCATTGCCTTGACTAGACGGACCTTGGTTGGCAAAGTAATGTCTCTGCTTTTTAATATACTATCAAGGTTGGTCATAACTTTCCTTCCAAGGAGCAAGCGTCTTTTAATTTCATGGCTGCAATCACCATCTGCAGTGATTTTGGAGCCCAAAAAAATAAAGTCTGACACGGTTTCCACTGTTTTCCATCTATTTCCCATGAAGTGATGGGACCAGATGCCATGATCTTTGTTTTCTGAATGGTGAGCTTCAAGCCAACCTTTTCACTCTCCTCTTTCACTTTCATCAAGAGGCTTTTGAGTTCCTCTTCACTTTCTGCCATAAGGGTGGTGTCATCTGCATATCTGAGGTTATTGATATTTCTCCCAGCAATCTTGATTCCAGCTTGTGCTTCTTCCAGCCCAGAGTTCCTCATGATGTACTCTGCATATAAGTTAAATAAGCAAGGTGACAATATACAACCTTGACATACACCTTTTCCTATTTGGAACCAATCCATTGTTCCATTTCCAGTTCTAACTGTTGCTTCCTGAACTGCATACAGGTTTCTCAAGAGGCAGGTCAGGTGGTCTGGGATTCCCATCTCTTTCAGAATGTTCCACAGTTTATTGTGATCCACACAGTCAAAGGCTTTGGCATAGTCAATGAAGCAGAAATAGATGTTTTTCTGAAACTCTCTTGCTTTCTCCATGATCCAGTGGATGTTGGCAATTTGATCTCTGGTGCCTCTGCCTTTTCTAAAACCTGCTTGAACATCAGGGAGTTCACGGTTTACATACTGCTGAAGCCTGGCTTGGAGAATTTTGAGCATGACTTTACTAGCGTGTGAGATAAGTGCAATTGTGCGGTAGTTTGAGCATTCTTTGGTATTGCCTTTCTTTGGGATTGGAATGAAGACTGACCTCTTCCAGTCCTGTGGCCACTGCTGAGTTTTCTAAATCTGCTGGCATATTGAGTGCAGCACTTTCACAGCATCATCTTTCAAGCCTTGAAATAGCTCAACTGGAATTCCATCACCACCACTAGCTTTGTTAGTAGTGATGCTTTCTAAGGCCCACTTGACTTCACATTCCAAGATGTCTGGCTCTAGGTCAGTGATCACGTTATCGTGACTATCTTGGTTGTGAAGATCTTTTTTGTACAGTTCTTCTGTGTATTCCTGCCACCTCTTCTTAATATCTTCTGCTTCTGTTAGGTCCATACCATTTCTGTCCTTTATCAAGCCCATCTTTGCATGAAATGTTCCCTTGGAATACCCAGCAGGCACTCAATAAATATTTGATAAATAAAATGTTAAGTGATAACCTAGTGATATTATCATTTTATCTTTTATAATCACTAATTGATATTTTTAGAATCATAAGCTTACCAAAGAATATCAAAGCTATTAATTTACAACAGAATTCTAGAATTTATTCCAAGGTATTGTTGGTGACTAGGAATATTATTTTTTACCATTTTTCTACTCCCCCAATCTATGGAAAATGGTGTTATTCAAAATGCAAAGATACTTGATGAGAACTGATCCATCTATGAAAGACCTAGGACTTTTGATCTTATAGTATATAGATGATATTTTGAAATGACGTTGACAAGTGGGAAAAACCCACAACAGTTTAAAAAGATGATAAAATTCTGGAGGAAAAGCTACTTATGAAAAGCTTCAGTTTTCATCTGCTAAGTTTACATAAGAGCAGACAGGCTATACTGCCTATGATGTCTTATGATTGTAACTGTCTCATTGCACCTTTGTGAGAAACAAGCAAAACACCAAGAGTATTTAATCCCAACAGAAATGCATACCCAAGAGCTGCTGCTGCTGCTGCTGCTAAGTCACTTCAGTCGTGTCCGACTCTGTGTGACCCCATAGACGGAAGTCCACCAGGCTCCCCTGTCCCTGGGATTCCCCAGGCAAGAACACTGGAGTGGGTTGCCATTTCCTTCTCCAAAGTGTGAAAGTGAAAAGTGAAAGTGAAGTCGCTCAGTCGTGTCCGACCCTTAGCAACCCCATGGACTGCAGCCCACCAGGCTCCTCCATCCATGGGATTTTCTAGGCAATAGTACTGGAGTGGCTTGCCATTGCCTTCTCCGACCCAAGAGCTACATATGCCCAAAAAATTAAAACATAGGTACACAAAAAAACTTGCATATAAATGATTATACATTATTTAAAAATAGAAAAAGCAGAGCAGAAATATCAAATATTCATCAAATGGTGGATAAATTTGTACATGTATACTCACATACACACAAAATGAACTATTTATCATCAATAAAAGAAATTAAATACTGATGCATGCCACAACATAAATGAATCTTGAAAATATTTGCTGAGTCAAAGAAGCCAATCTTTAATACCACATTATACTGATTCCATTTATAAGACACGTTCAGAATATCTTAATCTACAGGAAAACAAAGTAGACTGGGGTTTTGGGAAAACTAGACCCTGCAACTGGAATCTGAAAATGTGTAGGGCATGTTTTATGTCCATGTGGAGTTTACAGCATAGTATGTACATATATATATACATATGTGAAAGTAAATGCATTAGTCACGTCACAGGGAGTGACTGCTAATGGCTATGAGGTTTCTTCTTGGGAGAGTGAAACTATTCTAAAATTTACTATGCTGAAGATCATACAATTCTGAAAAACTAAAAAAACTTCCAATTATGCAAATTAAATGGGTGAATTATATGTTTTATGAATTATGTGCCAATAAAGCTTTTAACAACAGACTGGTTCCAAATTGGGAAAAGAGTATGTCAAGGCTGCATATTATCACCCTGCTTATTTAACTTATATGCAGAGAACATCATGAGAAACGCTGGGCTGGAGGAAGCACAGACTGGAATCAAAATTGCTGGGAAAAATATCAATAACCTCAGATATGCAGATGATACCACCCTTATGGCAGAAAGTGAAGAAGAACTAAAGAGCCTCTTGATGAAAGTGAAAGAAGAGAGTGAAAAAGTTGGCTTAAAACTCAACATTCAGGAAACCAAGATCATAGAAACTGGTCCCATCACTTCATGGCAAATAGATGGGGAAACAGTGGAATCGGTGACTTTATTTTGGGTGGGCTCCAAAATCACTGCAGATGGTGATTGCAGCCATGAAATTAAAAGACGCTTACTCCTTGGAAGGAAAGTTATGACCAACCTAGACAGCATATTAAATAGCAGAGACATTACTTTGCCAAAAAGGTCTGTCTGGTCAAAGCTATGGTTTTTCCAGTAATCATATATGGATGTGAGAGTTGGACTATAAAGAAAGCTGAGTGCCAAAGAATTGATGCTTTTAAACTGTGGTGTTGGAGAAGACTCTTGAGAGTCCTTTGGACTGCAAGGAGATCCAACCAGTCCATCCTAAAGGAAATCAGTCCTGAGTATTCACTGGAAGGATTGATGCTGAAGCTGAAACTCCAATACTTTGGCCACCTAATGCAAAGAACTGACTCATTTGAAAAGACCCTGATTTTGGGAAAGATTGAAGGCAGGAGGAAAAGGGGATGACAGAGAATGAGATGGTTGGACTGCATCACCGACTCAATGGACATGAGTTTGAGTAAACTCCGGGAGTTGGTGATGGACAGGGAGGCCTGCCATGCTGCAGTCCATGGGGTCGCAAAGAGTCAGACACGACTGAGTGACTGTACTGAAGTCAAAGCTTTTAAATTTTTTTAAAAATTTTTAGGGGAATTTTTTCAAGAAAAATCAATCCAAGTAGGTATGCTTTTTCAACTCAAGTGAATTCTTAACATGAGGGCTTACACTCTGATACTTGCATTTCCACATGATACCTTCAGCACATTACTCAAGGTTAAGTAGTGCTGGTGGTAAAAAGAATGGGATTTTGAGATGGATTTTGTTGAATCTGTAGACGATTTCGGGGGTACTGACATTTTAATATTAAGTCTTTAATCTATCAACACAGTTGTTGTTCAGTCACGAAGTTGTATCCAGCTCTTTGTGACGCCATGGACTGCAGCATGCCAGGTTTTCCTGTCCTGTACTATCTCCCAGAGTTCACTCAAACTCATGTCCATTGAGTCGGTGATGCCATCCAACCATCTCATCCTCTGTTGCCCCCTTCTCCTCCTGCCCTCAATCTTTCCCAGCATCAGGGTGTTTTCCTGAAGAGTTCACTTTCCCCATCAGGAACCCATAGTTTGGAGCTTCAACTTCAATATCAGTCCTTCCAATGAATATTCAGTACTGATTTCCTTTAGGATGGACTGGTTGGATCTCCTTGCAGTCCAAGGGACTCTCAAGAGTCTTCTCCAGCACCACAGTTCAAAAGCATCAATTCTTTGGCTCTCAGCCTTCTTTGTGGTCCAACTTTCACATCCATACAAGACTACTGGAAAAATCATAAGCTTGACTATACAGACCTTTGTCAGCAAAGTGATGTCTCTGCTTTTCAATATGCTGTCTAGATTTGTCATAGCTTTTCTTCCAAGGAGCAAGCATCTTTTAATTTCATGGCTGCAGTCACCATCAACAGTGATTCTGGAGAAATAAAAATAAAGTCTTTACAAAAATAAAGTCTGTAACTGCTTCCATTTTTTTCCCCATCTATTAGCCATGAAGTAATGGGACTGGATGCCATGATCTTAGGATCTAAGGTACTATAAAATAATTTTAAAACTATTTTTAGTTTTGACTCCAAAAATTCATCCTGTTCCTACTATGCTTCCAACTCTTTTATCATAAACTGTATACAAAGAAAGCCAATTACACTACTATAAGTTTCTGTTTCAGTACATTCTCTACACATAAGCATCAGGTTGGTTTGATATTAAGACACAATTTACTCAATACACAAAATAAAAACAATGTATTTCTTTACACTCTGAATGAACAGTGTAAAAATGAAATTAAGAAAACTTATTTTCTTAATCCGAAAGAAATTTTGGAACAAATATAACAAAAGAACTGTAAGATTTATAATCTGAAACCATAAAAAGCTGCTTGAGGAATTAAATAAATGGTAAGACAAATTGTGTTGATGTGAAATCAGTTCAATTGTTTGGTATTTGAACATTCAACAGTACGTGAACCAAGAACTTCCAGATGTGCAATCTGGATTTGAAAAGGCAGAGGAATCAGAGATCAAATTGCCAACATTTGTTGGATCATAGAAAAAGCAAAGGAATTCCAGAAAAACATCTATTTATGCTTTATTAATTATGCTAAAGTCTTTTACTATGTGGCTCACAACAAACTGTAGAAAATTCCAAAAGAGACGGGAATACTGGATCACCTTACCTACCTCCTGAGCAACTGGTATGCAGGTCAAGAAGCAACAGTTAGACCTGAACATGGAACAATGGACTGGTTTCAAGTTGGGAAAGAAGTAAGTCAAGGCTGTATACTGTCACCCAGATAATTTAACTTATATGCAGAAAACATAATGAGAAATGCTGGGCTGGATGAGTCACAAGCTGGGATCAAGACTTCTGGGAGAAATATCAATAACCTCAGATATGCAGATGATACCACTCTAATGGCAGAAAGTAAAGAGAAACTAAGATCATGGCACCAAGTCCCATGACTTCATTGCAAATAGATGGGGAAAAAGTGGTAACAGTGACAGATTTTATTTTCTTGGGCTCCAAAATCACTAGGGATGGTGACTGTAGCCATGAAATTAAAAGATGCTTGCTCCTTGGAAGAAAAGCTATGATGAATCTAGACAGCATATTAAAAAGCAGAGACATTACTTTGCCAACATGGTTTCTCCAGTAGTCAAGTATAGGTGTGAGAAATGGACCATAAAAAAGACTGAGCATGAAAGAATAGATGCTTTTAAACTTTGGTAATAGAGAAGACTCTTGAGAGTCCCTTGGACAGCAAGGAGATCAAACCAGTCAATCCTAAAGGAAATAAACCCTGAATACTGAATATTCATTGGAAGGCCTGATGCTGAAGCTCCAACACTTTGGCCACCTGATGCGAAGAGCCAACTCATTGGAAAAGATCCTGATCCTGGGAAAGGTGAGGGCAGGAGAAGCAGGCAACAGAGGATGAGATGGTTGGATGGCATCACTGACTCAATGGACATGAGTTTTCGAGAACTCCAGGCGACAGTGCAGGACAGGGAAGCCTGGTGTGCTGCAGTATGGGGTTGCAGAGTCAGCTGTGACTTAGCGACTGAACAACAACTGTGTTGATAGATTAAAAAACTTAATATTAAAACATCAGTATTCCCCAAATTGTCTATAGATTCAACAAAATCCATCTCAAAATCCCAGTTGCCCTTTTCCCCAGAAATTGGCAAGATGACTTTAAAATTCATATGGAAATAAAAGGGACCCAGAATAGCCAAAAGACACTTGAAAAGAACAAAACTGGAAGACTCTCATTTCCTGATTTCAAAACTTACTATAAAGCTAAGGCATTCAACACAAAGTGATTTTGCCAGTAAGGACAGACATGAGGAGCAATGGAACAAGATTCAGAATCCAGAAATAAACCCTTCCATTTATGGTTAATTGATTTTAGACAAGGGTGTCATGACATTTAAATGGGGGGAAATTATTTCACCAAATATTTCTGGAACAACTGGACTTCTGCACAAAGAAGACTAATGTGGGACTGCTTCATTATACCACACACAAAAATTCACTCAATATAGGTCAAACGTCCAAAAGTAAGAGCTAAAACTACTTTTAAATTCTTGGAATAAGCATAGGCATAACTCTTTGTGATTGAGAGTTAGGTCATGGTTTCTTAGATATGACAACAACAAAAAAGCCACAAAATAGAAAAATTGGACTCCTTAAAAATTAAAAACTTTTGTGCCTCAAAGAATACCACTAGGAGAGTAAAAAGAAAATATAAAATGTATGTTTGCAAATTCTTTATCTGACATGAGACTTCTATCGAAAAAAGACAAAGAACTCCTGAAAGTGAATAATAAAAAGACAACACAATTTTTATAAGGGAAAAGGATATAAGCAGAAATTTCTCCAAAGGAGATATGCTAATTGCCAATAAGTACATGACAAGATGTTCTACATGAATAGCCATCAAGGAAATGCAAATGAAAACCACAATGCGACTGCACTTCACATCTACTAAGATGGTATTATCAAAAACACATAAGTGTAACAAGAAGAAGAGTAATATTCTGTAGGTGGGGAAATAAATTATAAACCAAATAGTCTGGCAGTTTCTCAAAAGACAGCAATTCTGTTCTTAAGAATAGAATTTTCTCTTACACCCAAGAGAAAATATATGTTCACACAAATACTTATACATGAGTTTTCATAGCACCATTATTTATAATAGCCCCAAAGTAGAAACAACCCAGATTTCCATCAATTGATGAATGAATAACACATGGTATTATTATCCATATAATGAAATATTATTCAGCAGTATAAAGGAATGAAGTACTGAAACCCACTACACTTAGGTGAAACTTGAAAGTGTGCTAAATCAAGGGAGCCAGGAAAAAGGCCACATATTATAGGATTACATTTATATGGAGTGTACAGAACTGGAAAATCCATAGAGACAAAGTAGCTTAGTGGTTGCCTAAGGCTGGAAGGTTGAGAAGAAAATGGAGACTAGCTTACAATGATTACAAAGTTCCTGTTTTGAGGGTGATAAAAATGTTCTAAAATTAATCATGGTAATAGTTACACAACTCTGAACTTACTAAAAGCACTGAATTGTACACTTTTACTGAATGAATTATATGGTACAAAATGATATCTTATCAAAGCTTTTAAAACAAAACAAGGTTTTGTTACACTTAATAAAAGCAAAAGATTTTTCTATAGCCTTTCTCTCAAGATGGTTGGTCTCACTTTGTTTCACCTTCTTAACTCCTGTCACTATGATATCCTTATTCTGTACTATATAATTATTACAATATTGAGCTGCTACCTTGTCACACATTTTTGGTTTAAGGGTTAGAGGAGTGAAGAAAAACACCCCAATCCCTTAAGCCTACTATTTCATTCTCATTTACCTAAGAATTCTGCACTGAGACTTGGTATAAACCCAGCCCAGAAAGTATTATTTCTTGAATAAGGAAAGGAAAAAAGCAATTATAGGCTTAAATTTTGAACTTAAGAATCCACTTAAATAAAACCCATATACAACTAAAAATAACCCTAATTTTAATAGGGAGTATAATTTTTATAGACCAATACTTTGCCAACCTCAGAATATTTATTAAAAAAGATAATTTGACTAGTTCTAGATACCTCTCATAGACATTTAAAATATTTATATATTTACGTTTCAAATGTTGAAACATAATTTGGAGTTTTCTTTCAGTTTCATTACATACACAATGCAAATACAATAAAGTAGTGAATGCTTATCAGAAATGTATACAGTATATGCCTCCATCTAGAGTTAGGTATTTATAAATTCCATTTTTAAGAGCTTCAAGCAGTTGTGAACCTATTACTCTGACAACTTAAACCCGGTCCACTCTGGGAAGGACAGCCAAAAGATCATGCAAAGTGAAACTGTCCCCTCCCCCAGATGCATTCCTTCAGATCAGAGTGGTCTTCTAGGAATTGAAGACGGAAGAAAACAGTACCATGTTGATTTAACTTTTTCCATATAATGCCACATTTTTACAGCATTGCATTCAGAGCTTCAGAATTAGGTAGCACATTGCCAAAATTTCCATCTCCCATGTTTTTTCCATTCCCTAATCAAAATTTCTAGTCCCTTCCTCATATTTGCATGTGTGCTCAGTCACTCAGTTGTGTTTGACTCTTCGCGACCCCATTTACTGTAGCCCGCCAGGCTCCTCTGTCCATGGGCTTTCCCAGGCAAGAATTCTGGAGTAGGTTGCTATTCCCTTCCCCAGGGGATCTTCCCCACCCAGGGATTGAACCTGCCTCTCAGTCACTGGCAGGCGGATTCTTCCCCACTGAGCCACCTGGGAAGTCCCTTCCTAAGAATTACTTCCATTTTAATTAAGTAGTTATATCTTTGGGAGATTTGCTTGTGTGTTAGCCACTATTCCCTCTTTAATTACAGACAGCAGAACTGCAAAGTGACTAGCACTCCCCCTGCCTTCTGACAGATCAGGTGACCCTAAGCAAAGATCATCCTTTGTTGTTTTTTTTTTGGCAGGTCAATAACTTTGGACCATCAGCAGTTAGTTCTCATCCATACTGACTGTTCGTAGATTTTTGAAGGTGGTGACAGGCATGTACGTAACCAAAATGTAGAGCTTGTTGGGCGAGTCTTGGTCTTCCATTTTTGAGGCTCGGTAGCTCAGCCAGTAAAGAATCCACCTGCAAAGTGGCAGACCTGGGTTCAATCCCTGGGTTGAGAAGATCCCCTAGAGGATGGCAACCCACTCCAGTATTGTCTAAAGAATCCCCATGGACAGAGGAGCCCAGCAGGCTATAGTCCATGGGGTCACAAAGATTCACACACAGCTGAGTGACTAAGCACAGCACAGCATCAACTCCAAAGACTTCCTAAGGAAATCATTCCATGATCTAACAAGTCTCACTCTTAGGAACTGTTTTCACAAACTAACCTTAATTATTCATATGGAAAATTAAGATCACTTGTATTTTCAGTGAAAACATTATAAGAGGTCTATGGTTAGGATATTAAATGATGTCACATTTTCAACTTTTCAGATAATTAGTAGAAGACATGCAGTAACTGTAACTAGACACGGTTACAGTGTCTAAAGTTTGGATAAAGGCATATAAACCGAGGTTGGTCTTAAAGAAGGGTTAATCTCCTATTACCTAGGGAGATTTTTAGTATTTTATAACCCACAATAAAAATGATTAGGTTATAGAGTAGATTCCCCATTTGCCCTATAAAATTTCATCACCACTTCCTCCCATTGCACAGGTAAGAGGAAAATTTGGTAAAAGAACAATAATTTTTATGAAAAGTTTCAATTCACAGCTTCTCACACAATCAAGGTTTGAAAGCACACCAAGTTTAAAATAGATAAATGACAAGGCCACTTATTCAAAATTTCATCAAAAACAAAGTCAAATTCTTTAAAACGTGATGTTTACAATTTTCAAATAAACAGCTTTCTAATTCTGAATGCTATATCTGAGCATAACAGAAAATAATATCTGATCCCATTAAGTGAATGGAAGGGATTTCTAAGTAGGATTTGCATATAATAAAAAGAGTCTACTGCCACTATTAATTTTGAAAATCTACTTATGGTTATTTCTTAATGTGTAATTATTCATTTTTTTTAACAAATACAGTACATCCCCTACATAGGAACAAGTTCCATTCTAAGAGTGCATTTATAAGTCCAGTTTGTGCATAAGTCCAACAAAGTTAGCCTAGGTACCTAACTAACACAATTGATTTTATATTTGCTTCTGGACACCCTGGGCTTGAAATAAAGAAACTGTCTATACAGTGCTGCTGCTGCTGCTAAGTTGCTTCAGTCTGTCCGACTCTGTGCGACCCCATAGACAACAGCCCACTAGGCTCCCCCGTCCTTGGCAAGAACACTGGAGTGGGTTGCCATTTCCTTCTCCAATGCATTGAAATCGAAGCCTCTCAGTCGTGTCCGACTCGCAGCGGCCCCAGGGACTGCAGCCTACCAGGCTCCCCCATCCCTGGGATTCTCCAGGCAAGAGCACTGGAGTTGGTTGCCATTGCCTTCTCCAATACAGTACTGTAAAGTACACAAAAGCACAATCACTTGTAGAGAATGCACACAGAGGACAATGCACCCCATATACACGAACTAACTTAAATGACTGGATGTGAGGACACACATTCTCATCTTTGGAAGTTCACAACTTGAAGGCTAATATGGTAAGGGACTTACTCTGATGAAATCACCTGAATTAAGTAGTGCTTCATCAGCAATAGTAGTTTCCTACATTGCATTAGTTAATCAAACTTCCAAGATGGCACTCAGATCTATAGTAATATCATAGCCATCTAATTTCATGTCAGCTGGGAAAAGAACTTTTTCTAATATGTACTAAAAGAAAACATAATCTATCTAAAAGCCAACGCTTCTATTACTAATTTTTCTTCTCTCAACTATTTCTTCACCTCCAGCTCAAAATCAGATAACTTATTGACTCTTCTCCAAATATCAAAGTACTAAAAATATATCAAAATACTTCATATTTCAGCAATCATTTACTTTTCAGAGCTATTTAGGAGGCTGTTATCATAAATTTTAGGACCCTCCTTCTATACTAAGAGAATGAGAATACAAGTCACAGACTGGAATAAAATGTTTGCAAAAGACAAAGTTGATAAAACAGTTACACAAAATATACAAAGAATTTAACAAACAATGGTAAGAAAACAACCTGATTTTAAAGTTGGTCAAAGTCTTTAACAGATACTTCACCAGAGAAGATATACAGACAGGAAATAAGCAGATAAAAAGGTCTCCACATGTCATCAGGGAAATGAAAATTAAATAATGAGATACAATTATTACAAATCTAATGTGCTGTGCTTAGTCGCTCAGAGTCATGTCTGACTCTTTATGACCACATGGACTGAAGCCCACCAGGCTCCTTTGTCCTTGGGGATTCTCCAGGCAAACATACTAGAGTGGGTTGCCATGCCCTCCTCCAGGGGATCTTCCCAACCCAGGGACTGAATCCATCTCTCTCGTACTGCAGGTGGGTTCTTTACTGTCTGAGCCACCAGGGAAGCACTGACAAATCTATTAGAAAGGTCAAAATTCACAACATCATATTTAGCAAGGATACAGAGTGACAGGCACTCTCATTCATTACTGATGGGAAGCCAAAAAGGTATAGCCACTAGGAAAGACAGTGGATGGTTTCTTACAAAACTAAACATATTCTTAAATTGGATCTGGCAATTGTGCATTGGTACTTACCCAGATGAATTGAAAACAGCTCCACACAAAAACCTGCGTGTGGATATTTAAAGCAATTTTACTCACAATTGCCGAAACACAGAAGTAACCAAAATGTTTTTCAGTACGTGAACACAAAAATAAACTGTGGTACATCCTGACAATGAACGATTATGCAACACTGAAAAAGAAATGAGCTATCAAGCCACAGAAGGAAACGAATTCATATTACTAAGTGAAGAAAGCTAATCAAAAAGGCTACATACCATATTACTTCAACTATACGACTTTCTGGAAGAAGTAAAACTATGGAGACAGTAAAAGGATCAGTGGTTGCCAGGGGTTGTGAGGAGGGAGGCACCAGGAGAAGGAGCACAAAGGATTTTAGGACAAAGAAGGTACTCTACATACTGTAACGGCATACATTTGTCAGTACACATTTGTTCAAACTATAGAATGTACAATGCCAAGAGTGAATCCCAATGTAAACTACGGACCTGGCTGATGACGTTGCATCTATGTAGGTCCATTAGTTGTAACAAATGCTCCACTCTGGTGGGACATGTGTGTGTGGGGGTAAGGAGAACATGAGAAATCTCTGCATCTTCCTCTCAACTTTGCTGTGAAGCTAGAACTATTCTAAAAAATAAAGTCTATTGAAAAACAAAATTAAAAAATGTTATGATAATAAAGATATGTTAAAAGTCTCGTGAAGTGAAGTGAAGTCGCTCAGTCGTGTCCGACTCTTTGCGACCCCATGGACTGTAGCTTGCCAGGCTTCTCTGGGATTTTCCAGGCAAGAGTACTGGAGTGGGTTGCCATTTCCTTCTCCAGGGGATCTTCCTGACTCAGGGATCGAACCCAGGTCTCCTGCATTGCAGGCAGACGCTTTACCCTCTGAGCCACCAGGGAAGTCTCGTAGTCTGCCATAAACAACACAATTCCATTGGTTATAAATTTGAGTGACTTGGAAAAGAGTGACATGCCATTTCCCCCTCTATTATTACTGCATAAAATGGGCTTTCATGGTGGCTCAGTGGGAAAGAATCTGCCTGCAATGTGTGAGACCGCTCATAATGCAAGAGCCACAGGTTCAATTCCTGGGTCGGGAAGATCCCCTGGAGAAATAATGCGACCCACATCAATATTCTTGCCTGGGAAATCCCATGGACAAAAGAGTACAGTGGGCTACAGTCCATGGGGTCACAAGAGTCAGACACGATTTAGTGACTAAAATCACCACCATCACCTTACAGCATAATTATTGAAACGGCAGTATTAACACTCCATGACTTATTAAACTTAGGGGACTTTAAGAACAATGAATACCATGCAAATGAATACCTTAATTCACATGCTCAATAGATACTATTGAGAAAAACCTCAGTGCAAGGCCCTACACTTAGTCTTAGACGTATAGCAGGTACAACCCAGACAAAAATCTCTACCCTCATGGAATGACAGGTGACAGACAATAAACAAATTAGGTAAAATATATCCTCTATTATAAGCTAATAAAGCTATGAAAAAGTAAAACAAGAAACACAGATAGAATGTCAAGATAGAGGATATAATTTAAAAGAGGATCCTCAAAGGATGCCACTCTGAGATTCATTCATGTGAGTATCTGGGAGAAGGACTTCCCTGGCAAGAGGAAATATCAAAAGCAGAGGCCTCCAGTGGAGAATATACCTGGTGTTATTGAAGAATAGATAAAAAGGCTATTGAATATCTGTGACACAGTGAGTGACAAGGCAGTAGTAGATAGAACCAAGGATGTAACAGAGCTAGATCAGATGGGGTCTGATGGTCACAGAAGACTTTGACTTTGACTCTAAATAAGTTCAGGAAACACAGCACATATTGGATAGAAAAATGACATTGTCTGACATTTTTCTGGTGAAAATGGACTTTAGGAGGACAAGAGCAGGAGAAAGAAAACCGTTAAGAGAGTATTATAATAATCCAGAAAAGACATGAAGATGCTTGGAGATGCCAGGTGGTAAAGGGGAGGTGCCAGAGAGAGGACAGGTTCTGGATATTTTGGGAAGGCACAGCCAATATGCATTTGATGACAGACTGATTTGAAGATATAAGAGAAAGAAGTCAATAATGATTCCTAAAGTTTTTGACCTGAGCAACTAGAAGGATGAAGATGTAATCATATTAACTAAGAAGGATACAAGTAGAGAGAAGAATGTTTTGTTGGGGAATCAGGATTTAATTTTGGATTTATTTAACATTGAAGCGCTTAGTCATTCAGTCGTGTCTGACTCTTTGGGACCCTTTGGTCTGTGGCCCTCCAAGCTCTTCTGTCAATGGGATTTTTCAGGCAATACTGGAGTGGGTTGCCATTTCCTGAAGATCAGATGTCAGTTAAGCTGTGAATCAGATCTAGGTTTGGAGGGAGGGTCTAGGTTGAATATATGATTTTTGAATCAGCAAACAGGATTTGAAGCCAGAAATTTGGATAAGATCACTGAGGGAACAAAGAGAAGAACACAAACTGACTCCTAGAATGATCCAATAAGAAGAGGTTGGCACGATGAGGAGCCAGCAAAAGAAACAGAGACTATCCCACATTCCAACTCCAGCCACTGCGATTGGAAGTAAACCAGGAGAACGTGGTATTATGAAAACTAAGCGAATAAAAGCTTAAGGGAGAAGCCTCCAATAAAAAATTTAAAAAATAATAATAATAAAATAAAATCATAGGCACATGATCAAAAGTAAAAAAAGCTTAAGGGAGAAAGGAGTAGTCATCTGTGTCAAATGGGGCTGACAAATCAAAAAGGATTAAGATTGAATAATAGCCACTGGCCTTGAAAAGCATATGTGGAGTGTAAATGTTAGTTTTTTCCTTGATCTTATAACAAGGATCCATATAGCAAGTAAGGTGCCCACAGCTAAATGAGGAGAAATTCCAGGTAGGCAGAAGGAGAGTAAAAGGACATCTGGCTGTCTTCTGGGCCAATATTTACTGAGTTGTTCTCTGTGAAATCTGGGTTCTTCAGGATGTTGATAGGTCCTACAAAATTTTGCAATCAAGTTTGGGAAAAAATAGGGTAAGCCAAATTTAAAGTGCTTTTTGGCTCATCAACTTCTCTTATCTTTAACATACTATAATATACAGCTCAAATCTCCAAACAAGGAGTATAGTAACAGTGTTTTGCAAAATCACTTGAAAACATAAATTTTTATGCAGAACACCTCATGGTAATAATGTTTTATAAAAAATATTTTGCCAACTGTTAACTCTATTCCTTGCACAAAAGTAAAAAGAAAGTAAAAATTCTATTAATATTTAAGTAACTCTATATAAATTAAATTTTGAGTTCTTTCAATACTAAAATTTACCATACCTCAAAATGTGCCAGTTTCTTTAAATACAATCCTCTTTCAAAATGCTCATACTCCTTAAAAAATGTTTTGTAATAAGATTTATGTTTTATTTGTATATCAGCCTTTTTTCTAAAAGTAGCTAAAGACTATAGTTTAGATATGAAATTAATTATTGCAAATTTGAATGCAGATGTTAATACTATTTAAAATTTAAGAATATGACTTAAAGTTATATATTTTTGTATACATTTTTATTGAAGAATACTTGATATAAAAATATTTCAAATATACAGCAAAGTGATTCAGTTATATATATATGTGTGTACAAACTGTGGAAAATTCTTAAAAAGATGGGAATTCTTCAAGAAATGGGAATACCACACCACCTTGACTGTCTCCTGAGAAACCCATATGCAGATCAAGAAGCAACAGCTAGAACAGACATGGAACAATAGACTGGTTCCAAATTGGGAAAGGAATATGTTAAGGCTGTGTATTGTCACCCTGCTTATATAACTTACATGCAGAGTACAACATGCAAAATGCTGGGCTGTGGGAATCACAAGCTGGAATCAAAATTGCCAGGAAAAATATCAACAACCTCAGATATGTAGATGATACCACTCTAATGGCAGAAAGTGAAGGGGAACTAAAGAGCCTCTTGATGAAGGTGAAAGGAGTGAGTAAAAAAGCTGTCGTAAAACTCAACATTCAGAAAACTAAGCCCATGGTATTCAGTCCCATCACTTCATGGCAAATGGAAGGGAAAAAAGTGAAAGCAGTGAGATTTTATTTTCCAGGGCTCCAAATTCACTGAGGACAGTGACTGCAGCCATGAAATTAAAAGACTCTTGCTCTTTGGAAGAAAAGCTATGACAAACCTAGACAGTGTATTAAAAAGCAGACACATCACTTTGCTGACAAAGATATGTATAGTCAACGATATGGTTTTTCCAGTAGTCATGTACAGATGTGAGAGTTGGATGATGAAGGCTAAGTGCCAAAGAAATGATGCATTCAAATTCTGGTGCTGGAGAAGACTCTTGAGATTTCCTTGGACTGGATCCAAGGAGATCAAATCAGTCAGTCCTAAGGGATATCAACTCTGAATATTCATTGGAAGGACTGATACTGAAGCTCTAATACTTTGGCCACATAATGGGAAAAGCTGACTCATTGCAAAAGACCTTGATGCTGAGAAAGATTAAAAGCAAAAGGAGAAGAGGGCAGCAGAGAATGAGATGGTTAGATAGCATAACCTACTCAGTTGCCATTCCCTTCTCCAGGGGATCTTCCCAATCCAGGGATCGAACCCCAGGCTTTTGCACTGTGGGCAGATTCTCTACTGTCTGAGCTACCAGGGAAGCCCACACTATACCACAGGACATTGCTTATCCATTTTATATATAGTAGTGTGTATTTGTTAATCCTGAATTCACAATTTATCCCTCCCTGCCCTCTCCCATTTGGTAACCATAAGTTTGCTTTCTTTTTGTAAGTCTATTTCTGTTTTGTAAATAAGTTTGACTTGTATAATTTTTTAGATTCCACATAAGTGATATCATATGATATTTGCCTTTCCCTGTTTTTTGTCTTTTCTGGATATATGCCCAGGAGTGGGATTGCTGGATCATATGGTAACTCTATTTTAAGTTATTTTTAAGGAAACTCTATGCTGTGCTTCATAGTGGCTGTACCAATTTAATTCCTACAAACAGTTTAGAAGGCTCCTTTTCCTCCATATCCTTTCTAACATTTATTATTTGTAGACTTTTTGATGATGACCATTTTGACCAATATGTGGTGGAACCTCATTGAACTTTTGACTTGCATTTCTCTAATAATTAGTGATGTGCCTAATGGCCATCTGCATATCTTCTTTGGAGAAATGTCTATTTAGGTCTTTTGCATTTTTTTTATCTTGGGTTTTTTTTTATATTGAGCTATATGAACTGTTTATATATTTTGGAAATTAAGCTCTTGTCTATCATGTCATTTACAAATACTTTCTCCCAGTCTGTAGGTTGTCTTTTCATTTTGTTTATGGTTTTGTTTGCTGTGGAAAAACTTTTAAGTTTAATTAGGTCCCATTTGCTTTTGTTTCCATTACTCTGGGAGACAAATCCAAAAATGTTGTGCTATGATTTATTTCAAAGAGTGTTCTGCCTATGTTTTCCTCTAGGAGTTTTATTTGTATCTGGCTATCCATTTGGGTTTTTAATTCATTTTTTAGAAATTTTTTTTGGAGTATTAATTTGTTGTTAGTGAAATGCAACAGATTTCTATATATTGACCTTGCATCCAGGTCAATATCACTGATGAACAGGGATGCAAATATCCTGAACAAAATACTAGCAATCTGAATTCAACAATACACTGAAAGGATCATACACCATGATCAAGTGGGATTTATTCCACCAAAGCAAGGATTCTTCAATATATTCAAATTAGTCAATGTGATATACCGCATTAACAAATTGAAGAATAAAAGCCATAGGATAATGTCAACAGATACAGAAAAAGCTTTTGATAAACTTCAACATCCATTTATGATAAAAAAAAAATTCTTCAGGAAGGGGGCATAGAGGGAACATATCTCAACATAATAAAAGGCCATATATGACAAACCCACAGCTAACATCATTCTCAATGGTGAAAAACTGAAAGCATTTCCTCTAAGATCAGAAGCAAAACAAGGACACCCATTCTCCAAATTTCTATTCAGCATAGTTTTGGAAGTTCTAGCCACGGTAATCAAAGAAGAAAAAGAACTCAAGGGAATCCAAATTGGAAAGGAAGAAGAAAAACTGCCACTGCTTGCAGATGACATGATACTATACACAGAAAATCCTAAAGATGCCACCAGACAACTACCAGTTTATCAATGCATTTAGCTATATATTTTTAAAAGATGACTAATTCACTGTTGTTTGGTTAACCAGATTCAGCAATCACTTTTAACATACCTAGGCAGCTCATCCTTTAATGACTAGTCACTTTCATGAAAAGCCAGAACTATACCTAACTGGACTAAAAAAGGCAGAGACCAATGACCAACTCTTTGGAAGAACATGATACAAAAGAAGACAGAACACACTGTGTCATTTCACCTATGGGTCCTTGCTAAAGGATTTTACTTCCCCCAAAGAATGGGAAATTCAGTCCCTTGGGAACCCACAGGCCATGGGAGCAACCCCAACTATAATTCCCCATCATCTGCTTGCACTGAATCCTAACCGGCACAACAGTGGTAAAAAGAAAAGCAGTAAAATTTACTAAAGAACAGTAGTCAGAAGAATCTTTCCACAGAGGAGAGGAAAATCTTGACAAACATTCCACCAAGAATTAAAAAATAAAAGGCAGTAAGGAAGTCCACAAAGTAGGAATATTAAAAATGTAGGAAACAGATGGCAAGTAAACAAGCAGAAGTGGAAACAGTACGTATAACATATTCCCTTTGGGAGAAAAATAAGCATTTATTTATATTGTTCTATATAAAAAGAAACTCTGGGAAGAAACCTAAGAAACTAAGAAGAAAGGTTACCTGAGAGAACTGTGCAGAAGGGGCCAAGTTTAGCAGATTTTTTACTCTATAATTAAATTTTTTGGTTATTGAATATATGAATACATTACCTATATGAAAAAGTTAATCAATAAAATTAGTAATATCTTGTGAAAACACTAGTTGAGATTCCCAAGGAGACAGTTTGCTTCAAAAATATGGATTGTCATTATTTAGTCTCAGGTCATTCTTGAAACTAGTCATTACCAAATCTAAAAGGATATACAGCTGAGTCTCATCTCTATACACATACCAGTGATCAGAATCAGCACCTATTGAAACTTTAAATTCTGAAATACCTACTACAAAAGTAATATTTATCCACTAATTTTGAATGTGTGTTAGATTTTAGAACCGAACAGATGTCTATATTTTAATGTCTATGATAAAAACTCCAAGCAGATAATAAGTTGGAGGGGCAAAGCTCAAACCACTGGAGAACAAACTTAAAGGATTTTGAATGTGTTAGTGTATTCTTATTGAGGTCAAAAATTATAATGCAGTTCATACCATGTCAAACAAACATTCAATTCTTGTTTATAAAGCTAAAAGGCCCCAGGAGGCCTTTTAAATCCACTTATCAAAACTTAACCAACTGCTATATGTGTACTTTTAATGAATGAAATTACATTTTAAAATGTTGTGCCATTTTAAAATGTAATATCATTATCTTAGGATCAAGTTCATTAAAATGAAGATGTTATCAATTAATCTCAGAATTAAAGCAATAAATAGAAACAAATGAAAGAAATGTGTAACTCAACAAAACCAAAGTCGTGTGCCTCCCTTTCAGTTTATAGATAGGAAAAAAGAAAGTGAAAATGAAATGAAGTCGCTCAGTCACGTCTGACTCTGCGACCCCATAGAGTGTAGCCTACCAGGCTCCTCCGTCCATGGGATTCTCCAGGCAAGAACACTGGAGTGGGTTGCCATTTCCTTCTCCAATGCATGAAAGTGAAAAGTGAAAGTGAAGTCGCTCAGTCGTGTCCGACTCTTAGCGACCCCATGGACTGCAGCCCACCAGGCTCCTCCATCCATGGGATTTTCTAGGCAAGAGTACTGGAGTGGGGTGCCATTGCCTTCTCTGGTCTGAGCCACTAGGGAAGCCTAGATAGGAAAAAAGTCACTCTTAAAGAAAATGTTCTTTTCAGTGTGGGGATAAAATTGGCAATATCAAAATTCTACCAACTTTTCAAGATCTGAAGTACACTTTAGAAAACTCTTATCAGTGAATGTCTTGATGGTTCATACTGAAAACTGAGTTTGATTTATTTTTCTATATATTTTGTTTGTTTGTTTTGGTTTTGGTTTTTTTTATATTTTTTATTTTAATTAGAGGCTAATGACTTTACATTATTGTATTGGTTTTGCCATACATTGACATGAATCTGCCCCAGGTGTACACATGTTCCCCATCTTGAACCCCCCTCCCACCTCCCACCCCATCCCATCCCATCCCGCTGGGTCATCCCAGTGCACCAGCTCCGTGCATCCTGTATCATGCATCAAACCTGGACTGGCGATTCATTTCACATATGATAATGTACATGTTTCAATGCTATTCTCTCAAATCATCCCCCCCTTGCCCTCCCCAACAGAGTCCAAAAGACTTTTCTATACATCTGTGTCTCTTTTGCTGTCTCATATACAGGGTTATCGTTTGCATCTTTCTAAATTCCATATATATGCGTTAGTACACTGTATTGGTGTTTTTGTTTCTGGCTTACTTCACTCTGTATAATAGGCTCCAGTTTCATCCACCTCATTAGAACTGATTCAAATGTATTCTTTTTAATGGCTAAGTAATACTTCATTGTGTATATGTACCACTGCTTTCTTATCCATTCGTCTGCAGATGGACATCTAGGTTGCTTCCATGTCCTGGCTATTGTAAACAGTGCTGCGATGAACATTGGAGTACATGTGTCTCAATTCTGGTTTCCTCGGTGTGTATGCCCAGGAGTGCGATTGCTGGGTTGTATGGCAGTTCTATTTCCAGCTTTTTAAGGAATCTCCACACTGTTCTCCATAGTGGCTGTACTAGTTTGCATTCCCACCAACAGTGTAAGAGGGTTCCCTTTTCTCCACACCCTCTCCAGCATTTATTGCATGTAGACTTTTGGATAGCAGCCATTCTGACTGGCGTGAAATGGTACCTCATTGTGGTTTTGATTTGCATTTCTCTGATTATGAGTGATGTTGAGCATCCTTTCATGTGTTTGTTAGCCATCTGTATGTCTTCTTTGGAGAAATGTCTGTTTAGTTCTTTGGCCCATTTTGTGATTGGGTCGTTTATTTTTCTGGAATTGAGCTGTAGGAGTTGCTTGTATATTTTAGAGATTAATTCTTTGTCAGTTGCTTCATTTGCTATTATTTTCTCCCATTCTGAAAGCTGTCTTTTCACCTTGTGTATAGTTTCCTTTGTTGTGCAGAAGCTTTTAAGTAGGTCCCATTTGTTTATTTTTGCTTTTATTTCCAGTATTCTGGGAGGTGGGTCATGGAGGATCCTGCTGTGATTTATGTCAAAGGACTATGTGTTTCATTTCACGTTAAGGTAATATTGGGCTTCCCTGGTGGCTCAAATGGTAAAGAATCTGCCTGCAATGTAGGAGACCTGGGTTGGGAAGAAGGGAATGGCTTCCCACTCCAGTATTCTTACCTGGAGAATTCCATGGACAGAGGAGCCTGGCCATGTTGGGACAAGTAACATGATTATGGGAATTAGTGGTGGGCTGCCGTCTATGGGGTCACACAAGTCGGACACGACTGAAGCGACTTAGCAGCAGCAGCAGCAGATAGTTTCCTTTAAAATATATAGAATTTATATGGGGTCTGTGTGAACTAGTAAGTCTTAGAAATCCAGTGCATATGCTAAACTCAGAGCACATCTGAATTTGGACTAGCCATGAGTCCAGATTTTTAAAATTTGAGTGCTAGCCAATTTAGGACACTAGCCAAATTTTTTAAATGAAAATTATTCTTGTTATTTTTATTTGGGGGGCTTACAGAAAGTGGGATCTTAGGTCCCCCACCAGCAAAGCCACACACCCCTGCATTGGAAACATAGATTCTTAACCACTAGACTACCAGGGAAGTCTGAACTAGCCACATTTTAAATGCTCAATACTATTGGGTTAGCCAAGAAGTTCATTAAGGTTTTCTATAAGATATTACAAAAAAACCTGAACGACATTTTTGGCAACTCAAAACATTGTCCCTTCCTTACAGTTTCCTTCCTTTTTCCTGTACCTTTTTAATTAGTCTTTTTATTAAACTCTCTTCAGATTTTACCCATGTGGGTGTGTCATCTATTTTCTGACAGGATGAAACTGATATGCATGGAGAAGTGCTCACTATAATTTTCAAGAAAAAGTTATGGGAAATAATACAAAAAAGTGTATCCTCAACTACATGAAAAATGCACATAAAAGAAATTGCAAGGAAATATCACAAAAATTAATCTAAAATGATGGGACTTTTTTTTGGTACTTTTCTATAATTGCACTAAATTCACTAAAAATATATTGAAATGTCAAAAAAAAATCCTATATAGGGCTTCCCTGGTGGTCCAGTGGTTAAGAATCTGTCTGCCAATGAAGGGGACACAGGTCTGATCCCTGGTCTAGGAGGATCCCACAAGCTGCAGGACAACGAAGCCCGTGAACCTCAACTACTGAGCCCACACTCTAGAGCCCACAACTACTGAAGCCTGAGTGCTCCAGAGCCAGTGCTCCACAAGAGAAGCCACCACAGTGAGAAGCCTGCACACTGCAACTACAGAAAGCCTGCACACAGCAACAAAGCCCCAGCCCAGCCAAAACTAAATATTTTGAAAAAAATCATATGTAATAACAAAACTGATAAGCAGAATACAATCAACAGGGATTTACTATCTGTTGGCAATGGTTTTTCCCGTAGTCATGTATGGATGTGAGAGTTGGACTGTGAAGAAAGCTGATTGCCGAAGAATTGATGCTTTTGAACTGTGGTGTTGGAGAAGACTCTTGAGAGTCCCTTATACTGCAAGGAGATCCAACCAGTCCATTCTAAAGGAGATCGATCCTGGGTGTTCATTGGAAGGACTGATGCTAAAGCTGAAACTCCAATACTTTGGCCACCTCATGCGACGAGTTGACTCACTGGAAAAGACTCTGATGCTGGGAAAGGTTGGGGGCGGGAGGAGAAGGGGACGACGGAGAATGAGATGGCTGGATGGCATCACCGACTCGATGGACATGAGTTTGAGTGTACTCCGGGAGTTGGTGATGGACAGGGAGGCCTGGCGTGCTGTGATTCATGGGGTCGCGGAGAGTCGGACACGACTGAGCGACTGAACTGAACTGAACTGAACTGATGACAGACAACAAGATGGTTGGATGGCATCACTGACTCGATGGACATGAGTTTGAGGAAGTTCTGGGAGTTGGTGGTGGACAGGGAAGCCTGGCGTGCTGCAGTCCATGGGGTTGCAAAGAGTTGGACATGAGTGAGCAACTGAACAACTTATCTTCTCATAGTAAAACCTACCCGGAAAAGGCCTATATGAAAATTAAAATCGAACATAGATTTATGTTATAAACAGAATGTCAAACAAACTGAAAATAACATTATTTACAGCAAATAATATCACTTATAACAAATCAACACATCTCAGAAAGGGAAGTCAAACACCACAGATTTCAGATTATGTAGATAGCACACTGAGTTTAACACTGACGGTTCTCTTCTTTTACAATATAGGTAAGTAGAACAAAGTTGGCACATATGGTCCCATTCAAAGTTTGCACTAAAATTAGTAACCAAATATATGCTACATTTAAATGTGGAGCATTTCTAAATTCTAACTTCTAAATCTACATGGTAATGAGTTCATAAATATTCCTTAGTCTGTGGCAGACGAAACAGAGAACAAGTAAAAAGGGGCAATTAAATCTTAGGACTGATTTCTGCCTCTTTTTCTTACTCAATATCTTTGTCACCCAAAGAAAAAAAGTCCATTTGGAGCTGGGAAGGAGGGAACAAATGATGTGAAGATATATCACTTCCTTCTGTAACTATTTGGCCTTGCCATCCTTCCTGCTCTTACAAATGTTATTGCTGTTTAGTGACTAAGTCATGTCTGACTCTTTGTGATCCCATGGACTGTAGCCCACCAGACTCCTCTGCCCATGGGATTCCCCAGGTAAGAATACCGGAGTAGGTTGCCATTTCCTTTTCTAGGGGCTCTTCCCAGTCCAGGGATCAAACCCACATCTCCTGCATTGGTGGGCAGGTTTGTTTCCACTGAGGCAGCAGGAAACCCTGCTCTTAAAAAAGCTATCCCAAAATATCTAAAAAACATTCTTTTGATTCCCTATATCAGCCTCTCCAAATCTCTTTTAATGTCTAGTTTCATTGTAATAACAAAAATGAGAAGTTTAAATATTTAATAGATTAAATATCATCCATTGAATGGAATGTCAGCAACCATTAAAAGTAATGTTACAAAACAGGCATCTCCAACCTCCAGGAACTAATGTCTGATGATCTGAGGTGGCGCTGATGTGATAAGAAAAGAAATAAAGTGCACAATAAAGGTACTGTGCCTGAATCTCTTGAAACCATTCCCCACCCCTGGTCTGTGGAAAAGTTGTCTTCAATAAAACTGGTCCCTGGTGCCAAAAAGGTTGGAGACTGCTGTTATAAAGGATTATTTCATGCACTACAATGTGAATGTACTTAATGCCACTGAAATTTAAACACAGTTAAAATGGTACATTATATCTTATGTTTATTTTACAATAGAAATGATTTCATAACATGAGAAAATCTTCGAAATGCTTTACGTGTTTTTTTTTTTCTTCTAAGTGAAACTATCGTATGTCACAATAAACTGTGGAGAATTCTGGAAGAGATGGGAATACCACCCACCTGACCTGCCCCTTGAGAAACCTGTATGCAGGTCAGGAAACAACAGTTAGAACTGGACACGGAACAGCAGACTAGTTCCAAATATGAAAAGGAGTACGTCAGGCTGTATATTGTCACCCTGCTTGTTTAACTTTTATGCAGAGTACATCATGAGAAACACTAGGCTGGAAGAAGCACAAGCTGGAATCAAGATTGCCAGGAGAAATATCCATAACCTCAGATATACAGATGACACCACCCTTATGGCAGAAAGTGAAGAGGAACTAAAAAGCCTCTTGATGAAAGTGAAAGAGGAGAGTGAAAAAGTTGACTTAAAGCTCAACATTCAGAAACCTAAGATCATTGCATCTGGTCCCATCACTTCATGGGAAATAGATGGGGAAACAGTGGAAACAGTGTCAGACTTTATTTTTTTAGGCTCCAAAATCACTGTGAATGCTGATTGCAGCCATGAAATTAAAAGACACTAATCCTAAGAAGGCTGATCGCCGAAGAATCGATGCTTTTGAACTGTGGTGTTGGAGAAGACTCTTGAGAGTCCCTTATACTACAAGGAGATCCAACCAGTCCATTCTAAAGGAGATCAATCCTGGACGTTCATTGGAGGGACTGATGCTAAAGCTGAAGCTGCAATACTTTGGCCACCTCATGTGACGAGCTGACTCACTGGAAAAGACTCTGATGCTGGGAAGGGTTGGGGGCGGGAGGAGAAGGGGACGACGGAGAATGAGATGGCTGGATGGCATCACCGACTCTGTAGACATGAGTTTGAGTGTACTCCGGGAGTTGGTGATGGACAGGGAGGCCTGGCGTGCTGTGATTCATGGGGTCGCGGAGAGTCGGACACGACTGAGCGACTGAACTGAACTGAACTGAACTGAATCCTTGGAATGACAGTTACTACCAGCCTGGATAGCATATTAAGAAGCAGAGACATTACTTTGCCAACAAAGGTCCGTCTAGTCAAGGCTATGGTTTTTCCAGTGGTCATGTATGGATGTGAGAGTTGGACTGTGAAAAGGTCTGACCACCGAAGAATTGATGCTTTTGAACTGTGGTGTTGGAGAAGACTCTTGGGAGTCCCTTGGACTGCAAGGAGATCCAACCAGTCCATTCTAAAGGAGATCAGGCCTGGGTGTTTGTTGGAAGGACTGATGCTGAAGCTGAAACTCCAATACTTTGGCCACCTCATGCGATGAGTTGACTCACTGGAAAAGACTCTGATGCTGGGAGGGATTGGTGGCAGGAGAAGAAGGGGACAACAGAGAATGAGATGGCTGTATGGCCTCACCGACTCGATGGACATGAGTTTGAGTGAACTCTGGGAGTTGGTGATGGACAGGGAGGCCTGGCGTGCTGTGATTCATGGGGTCGCAAAGAGTCAGACATGACAGAGCGACTGAACTGAACTGAACTGAATGCTTCATAATGGTTATAGCTGAATAGTACAGGAAATGTTTGTTTTTCTGGGTAGCAGGCTGGTAGTAACTTTCATTCCAAGGATTAGTGTCTTTTAATTTCATGGCTGCAATCAGCATTCACAGTGATTTTGGAGCCCAAAAAAATAAAGTCTGACACTGTTTCCACTGTTTCCCCATCAATTTCCCATGAAGTGATGGGACCAGATGCAATGATCTTAGGTTTCTGAATGTTGAGCTTTAAGTCAACTTTTTCACTCTCCTCTTTCACTTTCATCAAGAGGCTTTTTAGTTCCTCTTCACTTTCTGCCACAAGGGTGGTGTCATCTGCATATCTGAGGTTATTGATATTTCGCCCAGCAATCTTTATACCAGCTTGTGCTTCTTCCAGCCAGTGTTCCTCATGATGTACTCTGCATATAAGTTAAATAAGCAGGGTGACAATATACAGCCTTGACGTACTCCTTTTCCTATTTGGAACCAGTCTGTTATTCCATGTCCAGTTCTAACTGTTGCTTCCTGACCTGCATACAGGTTTCTCAAGGGGCAGGTCAGGTGGTCTGGTATTCCCATCTCTTTCAGGATTTTCCACAGTTTATTGTGATCCACACAGTCAAAGGCTTTGGCATAGTCAATAAAGCAGAAATAGATGTTTTTCTGGAACACTCTTGCTTTCTCCATGATCCAGCAGATCTTGGCAATTTGATTTCTGGTTCCTCTGTCTTTTCTAAAACCTGCTTGAACATCTGGAAGTTCATGGTTCACATATTGCTGAAGCCTGGCTTGGAGAATTTTGAGCATGACTTTACTAGCGTGTGAGAGGAGTGCAATTGTGTGGTAGTTTGAGCATGCTTTGTCATTGCCTTTCTTTGGGATTGGAATGAAGACTGACTTTTTCCAATCCTGTGGCCACTGCTGATTTTTCCAAATTTGCTGGCATATTGAGTGCAGCACTTTTACAGCATCATCTTTCAGGATTTGAAATAGCTCTACTGGAATTCCATCACCTCCACTAGCTTTGTTTGTAGTGATGCTTTCTAAGGCCCACTTGACTTCACATTCCAGGATGTCTGGCTCTAGGGGAGTGATCACACCATTGTGGTTATCTGGGTCATGAAGATCTTTTTTTAGTACAGTGCTTCTGTGTATTCTTGCCACCTCTTCTTAAAGTCTTCTGCTTCTGTTAGGTCCATACCATTTCTGTCCTTTATCGAGCCCATCTTTGCATGAAGTGTTCCCTTGATATCTCTGATTTTCTTGAAGAGATCTCTTGTCTTTCCTATTCTGTTGTTTTCCTCTATTTTTTGCATTGATCGCTGAGGAAGGCTTTCTTATCTCTCCTTGCTATTCTTTGGAACTCTGCATTCAGATGCTTATATTTTTCCTTTTCTCCTTTGCTTTTCTCTTCTCTTCTTTTCACAACTATTAGTAAGGCCTCCTCAGACAGCCATTTGGCTTTTTGGCATTTCTTTTCCATGGGGATGATCTTGGTCCCTGTCTCCTGTACAATGTCACGAACCTCCGTCCAGAGTTCATCAGGCACTCTATCAGATGTAATCCCTTAAATCTATTTCTCACTTCCACTGTATAATCATAAGGGATTTGATTTAGGTCATATCTGAATGGTCTAGTGTTTTTCCCTACTTTGTTAAATTTAAGTCTGAATTTGGCAATAACGAGTTCATGATCTGAGCCACAGTCAGCTCCCAATCTTGTTTTTGCTGACTGTATAGAGCTTCTCCATCTTTGGCTGCAAAGAATATAATCAATCTGATTTCGGTGTTGACCATCTCGTGATGTCCATGTGTAGAGTCTTCTCTTGTGTTGTTGAATAAGGGTATTGCTATGACCAGTGTGTTCTCTTGGCAAAACTCTATTAGCCTTTGCCCTGCTTCATTCCGTGCTCCAAGGCCAAAGTTGCCTGTTATTCCAGGTGTTTCTTGACTTCCTACTTTTGCATTCCAGTCCCCTATAATGAAAAGGACATCTTTTGGGGGTGTTAGTTCTAAAATGTCTTGTAGGTCTTCATAGAACTGTTCAAGTTCAGCTTCTTCAGCATTACTGGTTGGGGCATAGGCTTGGATTACTGTAAGATTGAATGGTTCGCCTTGGAATGAACAGAGATCATTCTGTCATTTTTGAGATTGCATCCAAGTATTGCATTTCGGACTCTTCTGTTGACCATGATGGCTACTCCATTTCTACTAAGGGATTCCTGCCCACAGTAGTAGATATAATATATAATCTGAGTTAAACTCACCCATTCCAGTCCATTTAGTTCACTGATTCCTAGAATGTCTACGTTCACTCTTGCCATCTCCTGTTTGACCACTTCCAATTTGCCTTGATTCATAGACCTAACATTCCAGGTTCCTATGCAATATTGCTCTTTACAGCACCAGACCTTGCTTCTATCATCAGTCACATCCACAACTGGTTATTTCTTTCGCTTTGGCTCCATCCCTTCATTCTTTCTGGACTTATTTCTCCACTGATCTCCTGTAGTATACTGGGCACCTACCGACCTGGGGAATTCCTCATTCAGTATCCTATCATTTTGCCTTTTCATACTGTTCATGGGGTTCTCAAGGCAAGTATACTGAAGTGGTTTGCCATTCCCTTCTCCAGTGGACCACATTCTGGCAGACCTCTCCACTGTGACCCGCCCATCTTGAGTGGCCCCACACAGCATGGCTTAGTTTCACTGAGTTAGACAAGGCTGTGGTCCGTGTGATCAGATCGACTAGTTTTCTGTGATTATGATTTCAGTGTGTCTGCCTTCTGATGAACCATTATATATCCCTAAAATGGGATGGATGGAGAGAGACTATTAATGTCCCCCTGCATCTAAATTCCCTAATAATCTCTTCAATATAGAGAAATACCACCAGGGAAGCCCTCAAAATCCCACACATTTCACCAATAATTCAAATATCTCTTTTTTCCTTACCTTTTCTATTAACCAATAAAAGCAGCTAAATGAAACTGAGCACTTAACAATTTTACCTTTCACTTTGTATCTATTACTTAATTTATATAAATATCTTGTGAAGGACATACTACTATTTTCCTTATTTTACATCTGATAAAACTGAGTCTTCGACAAATTAGCCAGTTTTTTTTTTTTTTTTTTTCAAGATCACTTAGTTGAAAATGGTGAAACCAAGATTCAGATCCAGGTTCAGGTAACACCAAAGTCTGTGATCTTAACCACTCTGATAACATTTCTCACTTTGGTATAGGCACAAATAAAACCTTTCCAAATAAAACCAAACCTAGCTTTGATTAAAAATTTTCAGATTCATTGAACAATCCTGTTAATCAGCTCCCTAATGTTCTATCTTGGTGCCTAGAACTGGATAGAACTGATAGACAGGATTATTTAACTCCTCTTACATCAAACAACCTAAAAGAATATTTGACTTCCCTGGTGGCTCAGTCAGTAAAGAGTTTGCATGTAATACAGGAGATGGGGATTCAATCCCTGGGTCAGGAAGGTCCCCTGGAGAAGGTAATGGCAACCCAACCAGTATTCTTGCTTGGAGAACTCTATGGACAGAGGAGCCTGGTGGGCTACAGTCCATGGGATCAGAAAGAGTTGGACATGACTGAGTGACTAACACTTTCACAGTGTATACATTACTTTATAAATATCAAATAAGAGTGAAAAGAATAGCTCACACATAACCCAAAATGTACACCTAATTCATTTAAAATAACAATCATATGCTTTCTTTTCATTAATGCACTTAAATTGAAGGATTTAAGCAGTCACCACTAAAAATCAAAAGCAGATACAGAACACTAAACTTTTTCCCAGCTGTTGCAAATCTTAAAAAGAAAAAATTGTATGTACAGTAATTTAATGCTTTCATCAGAAACATAGAAAATTTTAGATAGTAGCATGAGGTTTTTTTTTTAATTTAGAATAGAAATGAAAGTATAATAACATACAAAAAATTTTAAATAAGATAATTTCCCATAATGAACATACTTCACCTTTTAGTATATTTGCATTCTGAAAGAATAAGCTAAAAAACAATTTATTAAATCCATCCTATTCTCCACTTAAA
The DNA here is from genome assembly GCF_049115385.1 of Moschus berezovskii. Lineage (NCBI taxonomy): Eukaryota > Metazoa > Chordata > Mammalia > Artiodactyla > Moschidae > Moschus > Moschus berezovskii. The sequence continues at coordinate 62,734,828 of NC_142477.1, forward strand.
TGTGAAATGTTTACCATGGAAGATATTCTCAAATTATAATCTTAAAGCCCTTTAAAGAAAGCCCTTTAAAATATAGGAAAACTCAAACTCAGTTCAGTTCAGTTCAGTCGCTCAGTCGTGTCCGACTCTGTGACCCCATGAATCACAGCACGCCAGGCCTCCCTGTCCATCACCAACTCTCGGAGTTCACGCAAACTCATGTCCATCGAGTCGGTGATGCCATCCAGCCATCTCATTCTCTGTCGTCCCCGTCTCCTCCCACCCCAATCCCTCCCAGCATCAGACTCTTTTTCCAGTGAGTCATCTCGTCGCATGAGGTGGCCAAAGCATTGGAGTTTCAGCTTTAGCATCAGTCCTTCCAATGAACACCCAGGATCGATCTCCCTTAGAATGGACTGGTTGGATCTCCTTGCAGTCCAAGGGACTCTCAAGAGTCTTCTCCAACACCACAGTTCAAAAGCATCAATTCTACGGTGATCAGCTTTCTTCACAGTCCAACTCTCACATCCATACATGACCACGGGAAAAACCATAGCCTTGACTAGACGGACCTTGGTTGACAAAGTAATGTCTCTGCTTTTTAATATGCTATCTAGGTTGGTCATAACCTTCCTTCCAAGGAGTAAGCATCTTTTAATTTCCTGGCTGCAATCAGCATCTGCAGTGATTTTGGAGCCCAAAAAAATAAAACTCAAACTAGGCTATAATAAACAAGTGCTTAAATATAAATTATGTCCCCTGGGAGCAAGATGCAAAGTGATTTGCTCCGTGTCTTACTAGGTCCTTTACATTAATTATTTATATATTGTTTGATGTAAAATAATGTCTTTACAGCCTTCTATGGCTTCCCTTGTGGCTCAGCTAGTAAAGAATCCGCCTGCATTGCTGGAGACCTGGGTTCGATCCCTGGGTTGGGAAGATCCCCTGGAGAAGGGAAAGGCTACCCCCTCTAGTATTCTGGCCTGGAGAATTCTATGGACTGTATAGTCCACGGGGTCACAAAGAGTCGGACACGACTGAGCGACGTTCACTTTCACAGGCTTATAAGTTAATGTTCCAATTGTAAACATGTCCTCAACCTCATTACTGAACACTCCTTCACCCTACTGCCTCCCCTTGCTTTTCATTAAAATCTGAACTTCTGAGGAAACCATTTACTATGCTCACCCCCTCAAGAGCCCACTAACCATTCTCTGATCCCCAATAATGAACAGAACAAGAAATGAGGGTTGTAGGGAGGAGAGAGACAGGTATTCTCCAATACCAATTGCAGACTGGAGAAAAAAACTCTCTTCCTTTTTAGGGTTCAGAAATCTGAATCCACCACTCTCCACGCCAGTGAGCTCTATAAACCCCATAACAGCCCTGTCTTTAGAGACAAACTTGTATAGTCAGAAAAAATCTACACAGGTGATTCTGATCAGCCACATTCCCAGTGAAAACCATCATTCACTCCCCCAGTCACCCGGCCTACATCTTTCCTTTTACTCCATATCCTGCCATCATCTTGGTGACTTTAACACTTATGAAGAAGCATTTGCTGGCTCCTGAACTTAGGTGACCATCTCCAGGCCCCTTCAGCAACTCACTGTTGTGACCACATTTGCCATCACCTAGAATTATCCCACTTCTGAAGTTCATCTTTAATTCTACTTTCTCGTTCTGTGACTAAAACCTCCATCAGTCTTAGCTTTATTCTTCCCTGGCTGCTTCTACATAAGCCTTTAGATATCACTGACATTCCAGTTCCTTGTTTCTCACATTCTCACAATTATCAGTTGCCCCTTTCATTTCCATCTCAGCTGTGTGTATGTGCTTAGTTGTTCAGTTGTGTCTGACTCTTTGCAACCCTAGTTACCAGAACCCATTTCTTCAATTACTTTTTTTAAAAATCAGTACCCTTTTCCCCTCATACTCATGTCTCTATCACATATATCCTCAGACCACCATTCTCGAGCCAATTTAAACATGACACCTCTGCTCCTAGCACTCTAAGTCCTTTATTCTTATTGCCACAGTAGCAATGTCAAATGTTCTTGAATCCCACAACCTGCTCCCAAGCCCTATACCTCAGCAGCCTCCTCTGGACTCTGCTCTATCATTAAACTCCTCTTTCCTGGAATTTTTCAGTCTCCCTGAGTGCATGTGTGACAACACTCCAGTATCTCTCCCCTTGTCCGTCCTTAATGCAAACACTCCCCAGATCAGTGCCACTCAAAGAATGGGCCATGGACTGTCTCTTACTGGTTCTTGAGGAGATAAACTTTCTCCAGATTGTAAGACATCCCTATCAACCAAAATCTTTTTAGTCCAACTGACACTATCTCTCTATTGTAATTGCTCGAACGCCTCCTGTCATTTCATGCTTAGAATCCTTCTCAAAGTTATGATGTTTCATCATTCCAACATTTACAAGGGCCATTGACTAAGAATGCCATTTTCTTCCTTAATTCCTACTGTTAAGACTTAGTTAAAGCTTCACTTTTTTCAATGCAATAACCCCAACACCACTCCAAGCTAGATTTGATGTCTCCCGCGTGCTTGCATAGATCAAAGGTCTATCTCTATTCTAGCACTTTCCACATTATAATTATCTGTTCAGACTAAATAACTTCTCCCTTATCCCCTACAGTGAATCCACTGAAGTGACTTTCTTACTTATTTTCCTATCTCAGCTTTTAGTACAGTATCTGGCTATTGATAAATGTTTTAAGAAAGAATGCATTTACTATTTTCTCTAAACCCCATGATCTTTACCTTTTTCATTTCCAGATTATGCAAATATTTGTGTAAAAAAGTGAAAAAATTAGGTAGAATTAAGTAGAATTTCCCAGGTTTATATCCACTTTTTGCTTAAGCATCTATCAATCATCTATCTACTATTAATTTCTTTGACCATGATTTTGGTACCATTCCCTTCTGTCACCCCTGAGATTTTGCTCCATCAGTTAGCACTCCCTCATTCCATCATTCCTCTTTCTATTTTCTCCTTGACTTTCGTATGTAAATATATTTAAAGCATTCTGACTTCTAAATTAACAATTCACCCACCCATATCCCTTCCCTAGAAACTGCTCTTTCTCATTAACTTTATAAACAAAAATTTTTATGTAGCCTACCTTCAAATATATCCAGTGGAATCTGGAATCCATCTTAACAAATCCAATTAAATTGCTCAGGAAAATATCACTAACTTCTCTCCTACCCTTCACATCAAATTTGTCACCAAATCAAGTCAATTCTATGCCTTAAGAACACTTTCAAAGCCATGAAATTCTTCCAAATCCAATTCAGGCCCCCATCTTTTCTCTGACCTCTTGCACTAACCCAATAACTCTATTATGGCATGTCTATGTACCTGTCTTTTCTCCATCCCCTAAGACTACTAAGGTTATTTTTTTATTATTTTTAATTGAAGGATAATTGCTTTACAGTATTGTGTTGGTTTCTGCCTTACATCAACATGAATTAGCCACAGGTAAATCTATGACTACTAAACTTTTGATGATAGATAATTTTGTTTTCAGTTCAGTTCAGTTCAGTCGCTCAGTCATGTCCGACTCTTTGCGACCCCATGAATCATAGCACACCAGGCCTCCCTGTCCATCACCAACTCCCAGAGTTCACTCAAACTCATGTCTATCGAGTCGGTGATGCCATCCAGCCATCTCATTCTCTCTCGTCCCTGTCTCCTCCCACCCTCAATCCCTCCCAGCATCAGACTCTTTTCCAGTGAGTCAACTCGTCGCATGAGGTTGCCAAAGTATTGGAGCTTCAGCTTTAGCATCAGTCCTTCCAATGAACACCCAGGATTGATCTCCTTTAGAATGGACTTAATCACCTTCAATTCCTAGTGCTTTGCAGAATGACTGCAACTCATTATGTATACAACAAACACAATACAACCTGAATAAACATTCCTGTTACAAAGCAAATCCACTCACATGTTCTCAACTACAGTCTGTATTTTTATATAATTCCCAAATCAAAACCTTAATCAACAAATATTTAGTGATACCAGTCACTGTGTCACAAAAAGTATAAGGATGACTACCTAAACTTGAGCTTAAAATATCCAACTGGGGACTAAATGGGGCATTGGTTCTCAGGAAGTATATAATAAGTTATGTTGGACCATGTTTCCCCAACAGCAAAGGAAAAAATATGTTAAGACAGAAAATTAAGGAAGTAAAATGAATTAAAATTCCATCTTATCTATATGACAAAGAAAAAGGGAATCCATTTTTCAAAAAGAAAGCATCATTTAGAGTTTCTATAGTTCCTTTTTTATATAGTGCCTGGCATGCAACAAAAATTACTAGACATGTGAAAAGGGAGAAAATAATATCAAATAATCAAGTTTAAAAAAACATTTCCACGTTTGAGCCAGATAATCGAGTTTTTTAAAAAGGACTTTAAAATAATTTAAAACCCTTTCCAGCAGGAAGTAGCCAGAGATGACAACGTAGCCCCCTATCCTATCAAAAGGGTCGGAATGTAAGGCCGGACCCCAGTGGCAATCTTGGCTTCTTCTTCTCCTCTTCATTTTCCACCAGCGGGAAAAAGTCCCGCCAAGCCGCTGAAGAATCTGACGCAACAGCTCTCAACTGAAATCAACTCTCCCTCCTAACCTCCGGAGCGACCAACCCGGTCTCATCACCTCGACTAACTGACCTATGAGAGACCACTACTCCAAATCTTGCCTAAAGTTATATAAGTTGCTCTCTGCCTTTGTTCCGCTCGGACTTCCCCAACCTCACCCTGTTAGGTCCAAAAATCCTGCCCGGGGACCTGACCATTAAAGCCTGTTACATTAAAAAAAAAAAAATGTTGGAGAAACTAGAAACAAAAGGAACAAAAATAAGAGATAGAAATCTCAACAGAAAATCAAATGGAAACTATAAAACTTCAAAATACAACATAAGAAAACTTGAGGAAATACCATAGTAATTCTCAAACTGAAGCCCAGAGAAAAAATAGGGGAAAATACGTCAGTGTGTAAAAGACATGTGGGAAAATGTTCTAGAAGAAAAAGTCATAAAATTAAAAGTTGCTTATTTGAAAAGATAAACAAAATTGATAAACTTTCAGCAAATTTATTAAGAAAAAAGTGAAATGCTCAAATTAACAAAATTAGAAATTAAAAAGTAGTTACAACTGACACTACAGAAATCCAAAGACCATACAAGACTACCACAAGCAGTTTCTAGGCCAGAATACTGGAATGGATACCCTTTCCCTTCTCCAGGGGGTCTTCCCAACCCAGGGACTGAACCCAGGTCTCCTGCATTGCAGGCAGATTCTTTACCAACTGAGCTATTAGGGAAGCCACTACAAGCAACATTATGCCAATTAAAAGGAAAACCTAGAAGAAATGGACAAATTCTTAGGAAGTTCCAAACTTCCAAGGCTGAATCAAGAATAAATAGAAAATCTGAACAGACCAATCCCAGTTCTAAAATTGAAACCATGACTTAAAAATTCCCAACAAACAAAAGTCCAGAACCAGGTAATTTCACAGGCAAATTTTATCAAACATTTAGAGAAGAGTTAACATTTACCCTTCTGAAACTATTCCAAAAAACTGCAGAGGAAGTAACACTACCAAGCTCATTCCATGAGGCCCACCATCACCCTGATACCAAAACCAAAGATATGACAAAAAGGAAAATTACAGACCAAAATCACTGAACATAGACACAAAAATCCTCAAAAAAAAAAAAAAACCAAAAAAACAGAAAATCGAATTTAGCAATACTTGATCATACACCATGATCAAGTTGGATTTATCTCAAAAATGCAAGGATTTCTCTATATATGCAAATCAATCAGTTTCAAACACCACCTTAACAAATTGAATAAAAACCATATGATCATCTCAATACATGCATAAAAAGCTTTTGACAAAATACAAAACCCATTATGATCAAATCTCTCCAGAAAGTAGGCATAAAGGAAGCATAGCTCCATGTAATTAAGGCCATATATGACAAACCCACAACTTTTTCTCAATGGTGAGAAACTGAAAGCATTTTCTCTAAGATCAGAACAAGAAAAGGATGTCCAGTCTCGTCGCTTTTGTTCAACATAGTTTTGGAAGTCCCAGCCATGGCAATCAAAGAAGAAATGGAAATAAAAAGAAGCCAAATTAAAAAAAAAAAATACTATCACTGTTTGTAGATGACATAATACTATACATAGAAAATCCTAAAGATGTTACCAGAAAACTACTAGAATTTATCAATGAATTTGGTAAACTTGCAGGATACAAAATTAATACAGAGAAATCTCTTGAATTTCTATAACTAACAACAAAAGATCAGAAAGAAAAATTCAAGAAATGATCCCATTTGCCATAGCATCAAAAAGAAGGGAATACCTAGGAATAAACCTAAGGAGGCAAAAGACCTATACATAGAAAACTATAAGATACTGATGAAAGAAATCAAAGATATACCATGTTCTTGATTTGGAATAATTAATATTATTAAAATGACCATACTGCACAAGGCAATCTTCATATTCAATGCAATCCCTATCAAATTACCAATGGCATTTTTTCACAGATCTAGAACAAAACAATCTTAAAATTTGCATGAAAATAGAAGACCCTGAATAGCCAAAGCAATCCAGAGAAAGAAAACTGGAACTAAAGAAATCAAACTCTCTGACTTCAGCCTATACTACCAACCTGCAGTAATCGAAACAGTACAGTACTGGCACAAAAACAGAAATATAAATCAATGGAATGAGACAGAAAACCAAGAAATAAACACATGCACCGATGGTCAGTTGATCTATGACAAAGCATGCAAGAATAGACAACAGAGGAAAGAGTCTCTTCAATAAATGGTTCTGGGATAGACAGATACATGTAAAAAAATGAAATCATAACATTCTCTATACTATAAATCTATTTAATTTAGTATTTAAACCTAAATACTTTAAGCCTATTAGAGAAAAGCATAGGAAGAAAACTCCTGGACATAAATCACAGCAAGATCTTTTTCAATCCACCTCCTAGAAAAATGAAAATAAAAGCAAAAATAAAGAAACAAGATCTAATCAAACTTACAAGCTTGTGCACAGCAAAGGAAATCATAAACAAAAATGAAAAGACAACCCAGAAAATAGGAGAAAGCATTTGCAAACAAAGCAACTGATAAGGGATTAACTTCCAAAATATACAAACAGCTCATGCAACTCAATAAGGCTTCCCTGGTGGGTCAGCTGGTAAAGAATTTGCCTGCAATGCAGGAAACCTGGGTTCAGTACCTAGGTTGGGAAGATCCCAGGAGAAGGGAACAGCTACCCACTCCAGCATTCTGGCCTGGAGAATTCCACACACTGTATAGTCCATGGGGTCACATAGACTTGGACACAACTGAGTGACTTTCACTTCACTTCACATGCAATTCAATATCAAAACAACAAACAACCCAATCAAAAAATGGAACATCTAAATAGACATTTCTCCAAAGACATGCAAACGGCCAAAAAGCACTGAAAGATGCTCAACACCACTAATTATTAGAGAAATATAAATGAAAACTACAATGAGGTATCATCTGACACCAATCAGAATGGCCATTGCCAAATATATCTATAAACAATAAATACTGGAGAGAGTGTGGAAAAAAGGGAACTCTCATACACTGTCAGTGGGAATGTAAAATCGGTACAATCACTATGCAGAATGGTATGAACTGTAAGCCTCTCTGTTATGTCCAATCCTTTGCAACTCCATGGACTGTAGCCCACCAGGCTTCCCTGTCCATGGAATTTTGTAGGCATGGAGTGGGTAGCCAATCCCTTCTTTAGGGGATCTTCCTGACCCAGGAGAACTGTATAGAGGTTCCTTAAAAAACTAAAAATAGAACTACCATAAGATCCATCAATCCCACTTCTGGGAATATATCCAAAGAAAACCATAATTTGAAATATACATGCACCCCAGTGTTCACTGCAGCACAATTTGCAATAACAGAGGCATGGAAGCAACCTAAAGGTTCATCCACAGAAGAACTGATAAAGAAGAGGTGGTACATATATACAATGGAACATTATTCAGCCACAAAATGAATGAAATAATGCCATTTGCAGCAACATGGATGGACCTAGAGATTATCATACAAAGTAAGTTGGTGATGGTGGTTTAGTCGCTAAGTCGTGTCCGACTCCTGTGATCTCATGGACTGTAGCCTGTCAGGCTCCTCTGTCCATGGGATTCTCCAGGCAAGAATACTGGAGTGGGTTGCCATTTCCTTCTCCAGGGGATCTTCCCAACCCAGGAAATGAACCCGGGTCTCCTGCATTGCAGGCAGATGATTTACTAACTGAGCTATGAGGGAAGTTAGACAAAGATAAATATCATATTAAATCACTTATATGTGGAATCTTAAAAAAAGTGATATAAATGAACTTATTTACAAAATAGACTCACAGACTTGGAAACCTAGCTTGTGGTTAACAAAGGAAATGTGGGCAGGGGAGGGATAAATTATGAATTTGGGATTAATTTGTACACATTGCTATATGTAAACTAGAAAATCAACATAGACCTACTGTGATAACACAGAAAACTACTCGATATTTTGCAATAACCTATATGGGAAAAGAATCTGAAAAAGAATGGATATAGGTATACTGAATCACTTAGCTGTATACCTGAAACTAACACAACACTGTAAATCAATTATACTTCAACATAAAACAAAAATTAAATTTAAAAAACACAAAAAAGGGGAAGTCTAACACACAAGGAATTGGAACACCAGCGGGGAAGGAGAATGGATCAGAAACAAAAGTTTAAGAGATATGACCAACAATTTCCCATGTCCCATTAAGGATATCAAAATCACACATTCAAAATCTTACTGAACTATAAAACTGAATACAAAGAAAATATACCTTGGTGCATTATAGCCAACTGCTAAAACTAAAAATGGGCAGAAACGGTGATGGTGGTAGCGGTGATGGCGAACACCGCAACATAAGCTTTGGTAGCCAGAAAACATTAGAACATTATTTTGTAGATGATAAAAGAAAAAATCTTGCCAATCTAGAGTTTTATAATCAACAAAAAAGTAAAAATCAAAGCAAAATAAGAACATTTATAGATTAAAAACTAAGAAAATCAATTGTCATTAATCCTGTATTATCAGAAATATTACAGAAAATCAGACTGAAACAGATGGATGTATTCAACTAGAGGTAGGAGTGAAGGGCACTGGACATTGTAAATGAATGGGCTGTTGTTGCTCAGTTGCAAAGTCATGTCCAACTCTCTGTGACCCCATGAACTACCACACATCAGGCTTCCCTGTCCTTCACTATATCCCAGGGCTTGCTCAAACTCATGTCCATCGAGTCGGTGATGCCATCCAACCATCTCATCCTCTATCGTCCCCTTCTCCTCTTGCCCTCAATCTTTCCCAGAATAATGGTCTTTTCCAATGAGTCAGCTCTTCGCATCAGGTGGTCCAACAGTCAGCCCCTCCCACCAGGAAACTTGCATAAGCCTCCTATCCTCATACATCAGTGGGCAGACAGCAGCAGCAAGAACTATCATATCATAGTCTCCAGAATGAAGACCCCAGTCACAGAAAGCTAACCAAAATGAACACATGGATCACAGTTCAGTTCAGTTCAGTTCAGTCACTCAGTCGTGACCGACTCTCCGCAACCCCATGAATTACAGCACGCCAGGCCTCCCTGTCCATCACCAACTCCTGGAGTACACTCAAACTCATGTCCACAGAGTCGGTGATGCCATCCAGCCATCTCATTCTCCGTCGTCCCCTTCTCCTCCCGCCCCCAACCTTTCCCAGCATCAGAGTCTTTTCCAGTGAGTCAACTCGTCGCATGAGGTGGCCAAAGTATTGCAGTTTCAGCTTTAGCATCAGTCCCTCCATTGAACATCCAGGATTGATCTCCTCTAGAATGGACTGATTGGATCTCCTTGCAGTATAAGGGACTCTCAAGAGTCTTCTCCAACACCACAGTTCAAAAGCATCGATTCTTCGGCGATCAGCTTTCTTCACAGTCCAACTCTCACATCCATACATGACCACGGGAAAAACCATTGCCTTGACTAGATGGACCTTGGTTGGCAAAGTAATGTCTCTGCTTTTTAATATACTATCAAGGTTGGTCATAACTTTCCTTCCAAGGAGCAAGCGTCTTTTAATTTCATGGCTGCAATCAGCATCTGCAGTGATTTTGGAGCCCAAAAAAATAAAGTCTGACACTGTTTCCACTGTTTTTCCATCTATTTCCCATGAAGTGATGGGACCAGATGCCATGATCTTTGTTTTCTGAATATTGAAAGTGAAAGAGGAGAGTAAAGGTTGGCTTGAAGCACATGGATCACAGCCTTGTATAACTCAATGAAGCTATGAGCCATGCCACGCAAGTTCACCCGAGATGGATGAATCTGACAAAACATGGTCCATTGGAGAAGGGAATAGCAAACCACTTCAGTATTCTTGCCTTGAGAATCCCATGAATAGTATGAATATATGACCAATAATTTTTAATTGTTTAAAAGAAAAATGCTGATAATGTCAAGCACAATCTATAACATATGTACAGGTCAAATATGACAATAATAATGCAAAGAACAGAAGAAAATTACTTTAAGTACTATAAGACTCTTATACTGTTCATGAGGTAACAGATATTAATTTGAGATAGACTACGATAAAGAGTATATACATTACATGTAAATGGACCAAACAATCCTTTTAAATAAGAGAGATCTTCAGCGTTAGTATAAAAAACTGAAAAACTGTACTATACTCTGCTTACAACAAACAAAAGTTGAAAAGGTAAAGGATATACTATACAAACATTAAGCAAAAGAAAGCCAATGTGGTTGTATTAATATTAAAAAAGGGTAGACTTAAAGATAAGAAATAAGACTAGAATTACTACAGGTAAAGAAATATATTTTCAATCATTAAAGAACATACTGATTCAACAGAAAGATAAAAATCATATTTGTCTGTATGCTACCTCAAGAAGTACAAAATAAGAATCTGACAGAGATAAAAGGAAATAAAGAAGTCTATGATAATAGTTGTCAAATTAAAAAGATCTCTCAGAATGAAAGACCTGTATATACACTGAAAAATATGAGAAAGATGAAAGAAACTGAAGATACAAATAAATGGAAAGATTTTTCATGCTCATGAATTGAAATAATTTATATTTTTATCATGCTTATACTACCCAAAGCAATGTACAGAGCAATACACTCCCTATCAAAAACTCAATGGCATTTTGAGGGATGATATGGGGTGGGAGGGGGGTTCAAGATGGGGAACACATGTACACCCAGGGCGGATTCACGTCAATGTATGGCAAAACCAATACAATAATGTAAAGTAATTAGCCTCCAATTAAAATTTTTAAAAAATTAAAAAAAAAAAACCAATGGCATTTTTCATAGAAATAGAAATGTTCTAAAATTTGTATGAAATCATACAAGATTTCAAAAAGCTAATGTAATCTTGAGAAAGAAAACCAAAGCTGGAGACTTCACAATCCCTTATTTCAAATCTAGTAAAATGGTACAGATGAATGTATTTTCAAGGCAGAAATAGAGATGCAGAGATAGAGAATGGATATGTGGACACTGTGGTGGAAGGCAAGGGTTGGATGAATTAGAAGATTGAGATTGACATATATACACTACCACGTGTAAAATAGATAGCAAGTGGGAAGCTGTTACACTGCACAGCAAGCTCAGCTCAGTGCTCTGTAATGATCTAGAGGAATGAGATGGGGGTGGATGGGAAGGAGATCCTGGAGGGAGACGATTTATGTATGCATATGGATGATTCACTTCATTGTATAGAAGAAACTAACATAACATTGTAAAGCAATCATATTCCATTAAAAAAAAACCCACAAAGGTACAACAATCACATCTATAGTACTGGCACAAAAACAGATACATAGATCAATGGTATCAAATAAAGAGCCCAGAAACAAACCCAGACATATATGTGGTCAATAAACTTACAATAAAGCAACCAAGAATATGCAATCGGGAAAGGACAGTCTCTTCAATAAAATGAAGTTGGGAAAACTGGATTGCCACATGCAAAAGAAGGAAACTGGACCACTATCTTACAGTATACTCAAGCATTAACTAAAAATTAACAAAAGTTTTGAATGTAAAACCTGAAATCATAAAATTGGAGGAAAAAAAGCAACAAATTCCTTGATAATGATTTTGGCAATTATTTTTTTGTCACCAAAATCAAAGGCAATAAATGCATGAAATAAATAAGTGGGATGACATTAAACTTAAAAGCTTCTGTAAAGCAGAAGAAACCATCAATGAAATGAAAACCAACCTACTCAATGGGAGAAAATATTTGTAAGTCATGTACCTGTTAACAGGTTAATATGCAACACATGAAGAACCCGTTCAACTCAATAGCAATAACAATAACGATTCAATTAAAAATAAGCAGATAATCTGAATAGACATTTTTTCCAAAGAAAACATACAGATGACCAATAGGTATGAGAAGAAAGATGAGCAGCAACACTTAGCATTCAGTTCAGTCCAGTTCAGTTCAGTCGCTCAGTCGTGTCCGACTCTCTGCGACCCCATGAATTAGGAAAATGCAAATCAAAACCACAATGAGGTATCATCTCACATTTGTTAGACTGACTTATCAAAAAGACAAGTGTTGGCAAGGACATGGAAAAAGGGAATGATGTGGTACTGTTGGTGGGAATGTAAACTGGTGCAGCCTATATAGAGAACAGCATGAAGATGTCTCAAAAAATTAAAAATAGAACTGCCATTTTATCCATCAATTCCACTTCCAGATATTTATCCAATGAAAAGAGAAACACTAATGAGAAAAGATAATACACCTTCCACATCCACATCAGCATTATTTACAATAGTCAAGATATGGAAGAAACCTAAGTGTCCAACAATGAATGGATAAAATTTAATGTGAGATTTAAATATATAATATTAATATGTAAATATATAAAAGCATTATATATTTGAATGTATTATTTTATGTATCAATTCAGTTCAGTCGCTCAGTCATGTCCAACTCTTTGCGACCCCATGAATCACAGCACGCCAGGCCTCCCTGTCCATCCCAGTTCCCGGAGTTCCTCAAACTCATGTCCATCAAGTTGGTGATGCCATCCAGCCATCTCATTCTCTGTCGTCCCCTTCTTCTCTTGCCCCCAATCCCTCCCAACATCAGAGTCTTTTCCAATGAGTCAACTCTTTGCATGAGGTGGCCAAAGTATTGGAGTTTCAGCTTTAGCATCAGTCCTTCCAACGAACATCTAGGATTGATCTCCTTTAGAATGGACTGGTTGGATCTTCTTGCAGTCCAAGGGACTCTCAAGAGTCGTCTCCAACACCACAGTTCAAAAGTATTAATTCTTCGGCAATCAGCTTTCTTCACAGTCCAACTCTCACATCCCTACAAAACCACTGGACAAACCATAGCCTTGACTAGACGGACCTTTGTTGCCAAAGTAATGACTCTGCTTTTTAATATGCTATCTAGGTTGGTCACAACTTTCCTTCCAAGGAGTAAGTGTCTTTTAATTTCATGGCTGCAATCACCATCTGCAGTGATTTTGGAGCCCAAAAAAATAAAGTCTGACACTGTTTCCACTGTTTCCCCATCTATGTTCAAGCTAGTTTTAGAAAAGGCAGAGGAACCAGAGATCAAATTGCCAACATCTGCTGGATCATCGAAAAAGCAAGAGAGTTCCAGAAAAACATCTATTGCTTCTTTATTGATTATGCCAAAGCCTTTGACTGTGTGGATCACAATAAACTGGAAAATTCTGAAAGAAATGGGAATACCAGACCACCTGACCTGCCTCTTGAGATACCTGTATGCAGGTCAGGAAGCAACAGTTAGAACTGGATATGGAACAACAGACTGTTTCCAAATAGGAAAAGGAGTACGTCAAGGCTGTATATTGTCACCCTGCTTATTTAACTTATATGCAGAGTACATCATGAGAAACGCTGGGCTGGAAGAAGCACAGGCTGGAATCAAGATTGCCGGGAGAAATGTCAATAACCTCAGATATGCAGATGACACCACCCTTATGGCAGAAAGTGAAGAGGAACTAAAGAGCCTCTTGATGAAAGTGAAAGAGGAGAGTGAAAAAGTTGGCTTAAAGCTCAACATTTAGAAAACTAAGATTTTATGTATAGATTTATATATTATGTTTAATACATATTTTTATTAGGCATAAAAAGAAGAAATACTATCATTTACCACAATGTGAAACTTGGAAATGTCATGCTAAATCAAATAAGCCAGACAGAGAGACTAAAACGATCTCACTTAGGTGTGGATACTAGAAACAAACAAACACAAGCTGATGGATACACAGAACAAATTTCTGGTTGCTAAACATGGGGACAGAGGAGCCTGGTAGGCTGCAGTCCATGAGGTCGCTAAGAGTCGGAAACGACTGAGCGAATTTACTTTCACTTTTCACTTTCATGCATTGGAGAAGGAAATGGCAACCCACTCCAGTGTTCTTGCCTGGAGAATCCCAGGGACGGGGGAGCCTGGTAGGAGGCCGTCTATGGGGTCACACAGAGTCGGACACAACTGAAGTGACTTAGCAGCAGCAGCAAACACGAGGATGGGGAGTTGGCTACATGGATGAAGAGGTCTAAAAATACAAGCTATAAAGTAAGTCATGCAGATATTGTCATGGGGACAATAGCTAATAATGCATGCTTAGTTGCTCAGTTGTTTCCAGCTCTCTGCCATGGACTGTAGCCCTCCAGGTTTCTCTGTCCATGGGATTCTCCAGGCAAGAATACTGGAGTGGGTTGCCATTCCCTTCTTCATGGGATCTTCCCAACCCAGGGATTGTACCTGGGTCTCCTGCATTGAGGGCAGATTGTCTATCATCTGAGACTGGGGAGAAATTTTCTCATTTCTGGTAAAACCTTAATCAATGTTAGTCACTTCAAGAGATTAGGACTTAAAATAGTAACCAGCAGCAAACCTGAAGGACTGCGCAGAGGCTGTTTCTTTGTTTTGTTTCTCTGGGGAGTGGAACTAGGCCTAGGAGGGACATATGTCTGTCCCTCACTGGACCACAAGCAATCATGACTCACTGAGGGCTGGCTGGTATGTCCCCACACCAAGCTAATTACACTGTATTGTATATTTGAAAGTTGCTAAGATAAGTAAACTGAAGATGAGTAAATTTTAAAGTTTTCATCCAAGAATCAGTTCAGTTCAGTCACTCAGTCGTGTCCAACTGTGCAACCCCATGAATCGCAGCACACCAGGCCTCCCTGGCCATCACAGATTCCCAGAGTTTACTCAAACTCGTCCATCGAGTCGGTGATGCCATCCAGACATCTCATCCTCTGTCGTCCCCTTCTTCTCCCACCCCCAACCCCTCCCAGCATCAGGGTCTTTTCCAATGAGTCAACTCTTTGCATGAGGTGGCCAAAGTGTTAAGAGTTTTAGTTTTAGCACCAGTCCTTCCAATGAACAAAATGTGTTAATTATGTATGGTGATGAATGCTAGCTAGACCAACTTTGATGATTATTTTGCAACATATATAAGTATCAAATCATCATGTTGTATCCCTGAAACTAATATAATGTCATATGTCAATTACATCTAAATTTTTAAAAAAATGTTAAGACCTTTATCAGTATCTAATAGAATAAGCAAACAAAAAAATCAATGATGATATAAAACATTTGAAGAACATGACTAAGCAACTTGACAAAACTGACATTTAGAATACTGCACTCAAATGACAATATATTTCTGGTTGAGGGGATAATCAATCATTTAACAAAATAGTCGACATACTGGATCACTGGGCTTCCCTGGTGGCTCAGAGGTTAAAGCATCTGCCTCCAATGCGGGAGACCGGGGTTCGATCCCTGGGTCGGGAAGATCCCCTGGAGAAGGAAATGGTAACCCACTCCAGTATTCTTGCCTGGAGAATCCCATGGACGGAGAAGCCTGGTAGGCTACAGTCCACGGGGTCGCAAAGAGTCGGACACGACTGAGCGACTGAACGGAACGGAACGGAAAACAAGTATTAAACATTTCACAATATTGTAACATACAAAGTATGCTCTCTGACCATAATGAAATTTAAGAAGCACTCAAAAATAAAAAGAACTAGAAAAGTTCTAAAAGCTTAGAAATTAGGCAACACAAATCTGATTTAGTTTATAGGTCAAAGGAAAAAAAACTCACAATGAAATTTAAGTGAATAGCAATGAAAAACCATTATGTTAGAACTCGTAAAATGTAGCTAAAGTACTGCTTAGATGGAGATTTATAACTGAAGATGAATAAAATGAAAAAATATAAATATTGAAAAATACATAATATTTCCAATTCAAAAAACTAGAGACAAATGACAAAGTAAGCTGCAAGAAAATATATATATATGAGAAAAATAAACAAAAGAAAATGTACAACTAAAAAGCCTAGAATTTATGCATTAAAATTTTAATTTTTTAATTAATAAAAACCCTAGCAAGAGTGATTAAGAAAAAATAGGTGAGAAAAGCCACAAATTATGAATAACAGAAATATAAAAAGTGGGCATCCCGATAGATCCTACAGATGTTAAAAAGATAAAATATAAATACTTCTATCAATAAACTTAAAAGTTTAGGTAAAAAACTTCTGAAATATACAACCTATCAAAAATGACACAAAAATATATAAATTATGAATATTCCTATACCTATTGAAGAAATTGAAACAACAACTTAAAACTTCTCAAGAACTACAACAACAAAGAGTCTAGTCCAAGACTTTCACTCTTAAGTTCTTCAAAACATTTTTAAGGAAAATACTACTACTCTTACACAAACTATTCCAGAGAAAAAGAGTTCCGTTCCGTTCTGTCGCTCAGTCGTGTCCGACTCTTTGCGAACCCGTGGACTGTAGCCTAACCAGGCTTCTCCATCCATGGGATTCTCCAGGCAAGAATACTGGAGTGGGTTACCGTTTCCTTCTCCAGGGGATCTTCCCGACCCAGGGATCGAACCCTGGTCTCCTGCATTGGAGGCAGACGCCTTAACCTCTGAGCCACCAGGGAGAAAAAGAATGACACTTCCCAAATCAGTTTATAAGGTCAGCATTATATTCATACCCAAACCGGAAACACATTAAAAAAATAAAAGAAGAAAGAAAGAAAAGTTACATGCCAGTGGTAAAGGACACGCCTACCAGTGCAGGAGACATAAGAGACACAGGTTCAATCCCTGGGTGGGGAAGATGCCCTGGAGAAGGGAATGAGAGCCCACTCCAGTATTCTTGCCTGGAGAATTCCACGGACAGGAAAACTGGCAGGCTACAGTCCATAGGATCGCAAAAAGTCAGACATGACTGTAGCAACTTAGCACACACAGACCACATCCCTCCTGAGTATAGGCACAAGAACCTTAGACAAAATATTAGTAGACTGAGTGCAAATAAATTGGTTATAAATAAGAATAGGATATAATAACCAAGTAGGGTTCACACAGGAAGGAGAGGATGGCTTAATATTCGGGAGCAAATCAATATGACTTCACCACATTAACCAGATAAAGGATAAAACCTGAGACTTCTAACACCTATCTAAAAAGATATGGGGAAAAAACATGATTTTAATATCCATTCATCACTTAAAAAAAATAAATCAGCAAACTAGGAATGAAAGGGGTTTGGGGGTAGAAACACTTTTGGGTAAAAACTGCCCATAAAATTTCTATATAAAATTTACATATATATATATATAAGTCCTAAATTGGCCAAGAAAATATAGAAGAACAGGAAAACTGAAGGACTTACACTACTGGGCATGAATATGTATTATAAAGCTAAGGTAATTAAGAGAGCATAGAATTGCCTTAGTGGAGGAGAAGAGAGTACAGAAATAGGCACACCCACACACACACTCGATGCACACGCAGTCACTTGATTTGTTACCAAGACACTAACTGCAATTTAGAGTGGAAAAAGACACACCTTTAAATAAAGGTACTGGAGCATGCTAGGAGGGATTGGGGGTGGGAGGAGACAGAGACGACAGAGAATGAGATGGCTGGATGGCATCACTGACTCCATGGACATGAGATTTAGTGAACTCTGGGAGTTGGTGATGGACAGGGAGGCCTGGCGTGCTGTGATTCATGGGGTGGCAAAGAGTCGAACACGATTGAGCGACTGAACTGAACTGAACTGACTGGAGCATGCAACAAAGAATCATATATAGATATAAATATAATTATAAATACATATGAATGATATAAGGAGAAAAGGTGACCCAGACCTCAACCATTTACAAAAGTTAATTCAAGGTGGATCATAGATCTACTGTACAAACCAAAACAATAAATCTTCTAGAAGAAACCATAGAAAAAAATATCTCCATAACCTTGGAGTAAAAACTTCTTAAGCAGAGCAGAAAAAAAAACACTAACCATAAAAAATACACTGATAAATTGTTTTTCATTTAAATTTAAAACATCTTTTGATCAAAGTACATTAAAAGAGTGAAAAGGCAGGACACTGATAACTTCAAAGCCTATGTTCAAGGATAGAATCATATCCAAACATATTAAGAACTACCCTTATAAATCAATGAGAAAAAAAGACAACCCTATTTTTTAATGGGTAAAAATAAAAAACAAAAAAATCTTAATGAACAAATGCAATAAGCCAGTAAACAAAAGGAAAATTGCTCAATATGGTAAAAATTTTACCCACAGTGCTAACATTAAATAAATAATACCAAATGGCAAGAATGTGGAACAATTAAAACTCTCATACATTACTGATGGAAACAGCTGGCAAAACTATTTTTGGAAAATATTTGGCAGCATCAAGTGAAGATATACATATGCCTATATGTGACACAAAAATTCCACTCCTGGGCATACACCCAACAAAAATGAGTATTTCAGTCCACTAAAAAAATTATACAAGAATGTTGATGACAGTAATTTTATGATAGCAAATACTAGAAACAACCCACATCTGTCTTTCAATGTAGAACAGATACATTAATTACAGTATGTTCATACATTGGAATAAAACTCAGCAATAAAAAAAGAACAAATTACTAATACATGCAATAACATGGAGGAATCTCAAAAAAACAATGTTGAACAAAAGAGGTCAAACAGAAAGAGTACATACTGTATGATCTATAGTGATAAAAAGAACAGTGCTATATGACTGAAGGGAATGAGTCAGTGGTACATGACTGAAGGGAGTTATGTAGAATATTTCTGAAATATTTTATATTTTTATTTAGGTGTTGATTACATCAGAAAAAAACAATTGCACTCCACACTTAAGATTTATGTACTTTAATATATTTAATACCTCACTTTTTGAAAAAAAGAAAAAGACAATTGAAAATAATATATATGTACTATGTTGTTGTTTAGTCACTAAGTCATGTCTGACACTTTTGTGACACCACAGACTGTAACCTGCCAAGTGCCTCTGTCCGGGGGTTTCTCAGGCAAGAATACTGGAGTGGGTTGCCATTGCCTTTTCCAGGGGATCTTCCTGACCCAGGGATCAAACCCATGTCTTCTCTTTGGCAGGCAGATTCTTACAACTGAGCCACCTGGGAAGCCCCTTTATGCACTATGCAAGGCAGTAAAAAAATAAAAAATTTGTAAATACAAAAACTGAGTAGTACAGGAGTTCAGAGGACTCTCAAAGAGTTATATCTAAAACAGACAGTAAAAGCCAAAAGCACAGAGTAAGTATATGAGCAAACTATATATACAGTAAGGAAATACAAGGCATATGCGATGATTGGTAAGTCCTCCAGCTAAAATGATATATATCAACAGTTCCTAAAGTATGCCCTCAGATCATCAGTATCAGTTGCTCGAAATTTGAATTCTCAGGTCCCATCCCAGGCCTACAGAATCAGAAACAAAAAAATCAGTTTGAACAAACCCTCCACGTGATTCTGATGTACAAAAAATCTGTGAACCCCTCATAAAAGAAGTTAGTATAAGAAAAATCTATAACAGCAGGCAATAACTACAGTTCTACTCTTTGGAAAAGCCATAAAAATTATTTGGGATAAAAATCAATATATTAGTGGCTTCCCTGGTGGCTCAGATGGTAAAGAATTCAACTGCAATGTTGGAGACCTAGGTTCGATCCCTAGGTTGGAAAGATCCCCTGGAGATGAGAATGGCTACCCACTCCAGTATTCTTGCCTGGAGAATTCCATGGACAGAGGAGCCTGGTGGGCTACAGTCCAAGGGGTCACAAAGAGTTGGACATGACTGAGTGACTAACACTAACTTTCAATGTATTATGAGAAAGCAAAAATTATGAGGAAGAGATATTCTGGCGATGAGTTTGATTTGACATATAAAACATACTATTCTAAGAGACATCAAACTGGAAAGGTTTAACAGGAAGATCAGAATACAGGACTAAAAAAGAGGTTAAGGATAGGTTACAGATACAGAAATAGAATATATGAGATAATTTCAAAAGAATTTATAAATTGTTACATACTGCTAGTTCCTGGAGACTCAAAGATGAATAAAAATAGACCCTGCCATTGCTGCTAAGAGTTTATAATCTACATCAGAGGGCCTTAAACTTTTTAGTATCAAGACTCCTTTACACTCAAAAATTTTGAGGACCTCCAAAACCTTTTTTGCATGGATTATATCTATAATTACCACATTGGAAATTAAAACTGAGAAATTTATACACACACACACACACACACACACACACAAGTTCATTTAACAAACACATTGCATGTATTTTTATGAAGAATATATTTTCAAAAACAAACAAAAAAAACACCAGAGGAGTTAATTTCTGCAAATCAACTTAATGTCTAGCTTAACAGGGACAGCTGAAGTTTCATACCTACTGCTGCATTCAATGTACTGAAGTAGATCACTTTGGTTGAAGTATGTAAAGAAAATCTGGCCTCAAACAGTCAGGTAACTGAAAAAGGTTTCAATAAATTTTCCAGATAATTGTGGATATTTTTCTTCAATACCACATCAGAACATAACCAGGGATAGTTTCCTAACAATCAGTTGCAATATGATATCTGGAACCATATCAATGAACTCGTCACACTCCATACACTTGGAGAAAATTAGAGTGAAGAAGACAAATAAAATCTATTAAGACTTATGAAAATACTTTTGGCTTTGAAGATCTCCTAAAGGAGCTCAAAGAGCCCTTCAAAGATCCATGAACTATGCTTTCAGTTCAGTTCAGTTGCTCAGTCATATCTGACTCTTTGTGACCCCATGAACCACAGCACACCAGGCCTCCCTGTCCATCACCAACTCCCAGAGTCCACCCAAACCCATCTCCATAGAGTCAATGATGCCATTCAACCATCTCATCCTCTGTCGTCCCCTTCTCCTCCTGCCCCCAATCCCTCCCAGCATCAGGGTTTTTCCAGAGTCAGCTTTTCGCATCAGATGGCCAAAGTATTGGAGTTTCAGCTTCAACATCAGTCCTTCCAATGAACACCCAAGACTGATCTCCTTTAGAATGGACTGGTTGGATCTCCTTGCAGTCCAAGGGACTCTCAAGAGTCTTCTCCAGCACCACAGTTCAAAAGCATCAATTATTCGGCCATCAGCTTTCTTCACAGTCCAACTTTCACATCCATACATGACCACGGGAAAAACCATAGCCTTGACTAGACAGACCTTGGTTGGCAAAGTAATGTCTCTGCTTTTTAATATGCTATCTAGGTTGGTCATAACTTTTCTTCCAAGGAGTAAGCGTCTTTTAATTTCATGGCTGCAATCAGCATCTGAAGTGATTTTGGAGCCCCAAAAAATAAAGTCTGACACTGTTTCTACTGTTTCCCCTCTATTTCCCATCAAGTGATGGGACCAGATGCCATGATCTTCGTTTTCTGAATGTTGAGCTTCAAGCCAGACTTTTCACTCTCGTCTTTCACTTTCATCAAGAGGCTTTTGAGTTCCTCTTCACTTTCTGCCATATGGGTGGTGTCATCTGCATATCTGAGGTTATTGATATTTCTCCCGGCAATCTTGATTCCAGCTGGTGCTTCCTCCAGCCCAGGGTTCCTCATGATGTACTCTGCATATAAGTTAAATAAGCAGGGTGACAATATACAACCTTGATGTACTCCTTTTCCTATTTGGAACCAGTCTGTTGTTCCATGTCCAGTTCTAACTGTTGCTTCCTGACCTGCATACAGGTTTCTCAAGAGGCAGGTCAGGTGATCTGGTATTCCCATCTCTTTCAGGATTTTCCACAGTTTATTGTGATCCACACACAGTCAAAGGCTTTGGCATAGTCAATGAAGCAGAAATAGATGTTTTTCTGGAACTCTCTTGCTTTCTCCATGATCCAGGGGATGTTGGCAATTTCATCTCTGGTGCCTCTGCCTTTTCTAAAACCTACTTGAACATCTGGAAGTTCACAGTTCACATATTGCTGAAGCCTGGCTTGGAGAATTTTGAGCATGACTTTACTAGCATGTGAGATGAGTGCAATTGTGTGGTAGTTTGAGCATTCTTTGGCATTGCCTTTCTTTGGGATTGGAATGAAGACTGACCTTTTCTGGTCCTGTGGCCACTGCTGAGTTTTCCAAATTTTCTGGCATATTGAGTGCAGCACTTTCACAGCATCATCTTTCAGGATTTGAAATAGCTCAATTGTAATTCCATCACCTCCACTAGCTTTGTTCGTCGTGATGCTCTCTAAGGCCCACTTGACTTCACATTCCAAGATGTCTGGTTCCAGGTGAGTGATCACACCATCGTGATTATCTTCGTCGTGAAGATCTTTTTTGTACAGTTCTTCTGGGTATTCTTGCCACCTCTTCTTAATATCTTCTGCTTCTGTTAGGTCCATACCATTTCTGTCCTTTATCGAGCCCATCTTTGCATGAAATGTTCCCTTGATATTTCTAATTTTCTTGAAAAGATCTCTTGTTTTTCCTATTCTGTTGTTTTCCTCTATTTCTTTGCATTGATAGCTGAGGAAGGCTTTTTTATCTCTCCTAGCTATTCTTTGGAACTCTGCATTCAGATGCTTATATCTTTCCTTAACTCCTTTGCTTTCGCTTCTCTTCTTTTCACAGCTATTTGTAATGCCTCCTCAGGCAGCCATTTTTCTTTTTTGCATGTTACAAAAGAATGGATTAGCAAACAGAAGACAAGAGTAATGGAAATCATTCAAGTTGAACAAAAAAAAAAAAGGGAAAAACTTGTTAAATAAGGATAGTTTAAGAGACTTTTGAGACAACATCAAGCATACTGTGGGTATACGTGCATGCTAAGTCACTTCAGTCATGTCCGACTCTTTGTGAACCTATGGACAGTAGCCTGGTAGGCTTCCCTGTCCATGGGATTCTCCAGGAAAGAATGCTGGAGTGGGTTGCCAAGCCCTCCTCCAGGGGATCTTCCCAACCAAGGGATCTAATCCACGTCTCCTGTGGCTCCTGCCATTGCAGATGGATTCTATACTGCTGAGCCACCAGGGAAGGACATCAAGCATACTAACATTCACACTGTAGGGGTACCAGAAGAAGAAAAAAGGTCAAAGAGATTAACTGAAGTAGTAATGGTTGAAAATTTCCCTTACATGGGAAAAAGACATCCAGGACCAGGAAAAAGACAGTCTCAAACAAGATGAACCCAAAGAAGTTCAAGACACATTACAATTAAAATAGCAAAAATTAAAAGACAGTTTTAAAAGCAGCAAGAGAAATGAAACTAGTCATGTACAAGGGAACTCCCATAAGACTCTCAGCTGCCTTTTCCGCAGAAAGTTTGTAGACCAGAAAGGAGTGGCACAATATATTCAAAGTGAGGAATTGAAAAATCCTACAACCATGAATACTCTACAAGGCAAGGTTATCATTCAGATTTCAAGGATAGAGTTTTAAATCAAGCAAAAGTTAAATGAATTTAACACCACAAAATCAGCTTTAAAAGAAACTTAAAGGGACTTTCTAAGTAGGGGGGAAAGTCCACAACTAGAAATATAAAGTTATAAAAGGAAAAAAATCTCCCTGGTAAAGGCAAATAGAAAAAAAAAAAAAAAAGTGAAAGAAAGAAAGTGAAGTCACTTAGTCATGCCTGACTCTTTGCAACCCCATGGACTGTAGCCTGCCAGGCTTCCTGTTCATGGGGTTTTCCAGGCAAGTATATTGGAGTGAGTTGCCATTTCCTTCTCCAGAGGATCTTCCCAACCCAGGGATCAAATCCAGGTCTCCTGCATTGCAGGTGTATTCTTTACCATCTGAGCCACCAGGGAAGCCCAATAAACAAAAGGCAGTATATTAATCACCTATAAATCTAATAAAAATTAAAATAAAAAAGAAATAAAATCATCTATATCCTTGATATGTAGTTAAGGGATACACAAAGCAAAGAGATGTGAAATATATTGTCAAAAAGATTAAACATGGTAGTGGGAGGAATAAAAATGCAGAGTTGTTAGAATTCATCAACTTAAAATAATATATATGTTGATATAAACCTCATGGTAACCAAAAATCTGCAACAGATAAACACAAAAAGGAAAAGGAATCCATAAAAGTAAAGGAACCCAAATATAACACAAAAAATAGTCATATCACAAAGAAAGAGAAGAAAAAGAAGAAACAAAAAAGAACTACAAAAGCAATCACTAACCAATGAAAAAGATGGTAATGAGTACATATCAATAATTACTCAAACTATAAATGGACTAAATTATCCAATCAAAAGTCATAGAGTGGCTGATTGGTTTTAAAACAACAACAAGAACCATATATACGCTGCCTATAAGAGACTCACTTCAGATCTAAAGACACACTTGAACTGAAAATGAGGGGATGGAAAAAGCTCTTCCATGCAAACAGAAAAGAAGTGGGGGTAGCAATACTCAGATCAGACAAAATGTATTTTAAATCAAAGACTAACAAGAGACAAAGGAGAACATTACATAATGATAAAGGGATAAATTCAACAAGGAGATCTAGCAACTGTAAATATACTTATATATATATCCTCAATATAAGAATATCTACATACATAAAGCAAATATTACAAAATTTATGACAAAGGATGAAATAATATACAATAGGGAAAAGATATCCTCTTCAATAAATAGTGTTGGATAAATTGGACAACTACAAGTGATAGAGTCAAACTGGACTACCTTTTCACACCATGCTGCTGCTGCTGCTAAGTCACTTCAGTCGTGTCAGACTCTGTGCGACCTCATAGACGGTAGCCTACGAGGCTCCCCTGTCCCTAGGATTCTCCAGACAAGAACACTGGAGTGGGTTGCCATTTCCTTCTCCAATGCATGAAAGTAAAAATTGAACGTGAAGACGCTCAGTCGTGTCTGACTCTTAGCGACCCCATGGACTGCAGCCTACCAGGCTCCTCTGTCCATGGGATTTTCCAGGCAAGAGTACTGGAGTGGGTTGCCATTGCCTCAAAATGGATTAAATATGTAGATATAAGACCTGAAATCACAAAACTACCAGAAGAAAACATAGGCAGAAGCATCTTTGATATCTTTTGGCAATGTTTTTGGGATTTATCTCTTCAAGCAAGGGAAACAAAAATAAGCAAATGGACCATATCAAGCTAAAAACCTTTTGCAGAATGAAGGAAACTATCAACAAAACATAAATCAGCCTAAAGAATGGGAAAAGTTATTTGCAAACTGTATATAAGGAGTTAATATACAAAATATATAAATTATTCAGACAAATTAACATTCAAAAAAAAAAAACCTGATTTTAAAAATGGGCAGAAGACTTAACATTTTTTCAAAGGAGACATACCAATGACCAACAGACACATGAAAAGATACTCAACATCACTAATTATCATGGAAATGAAAACCAAAACCACAATGAAGAATGAAATTAGAATATTCTCTAACACCATACAAAAAAATAAACTTAAATGGGATTAAAGACCTAAATGTTAAGACCAAATGCTATTAAACTCTTACAGAAAAACATAGATAAAACATTCTGACATAAGTCACAGCAATATCTTTTTGGATACACCTCCTAGAGTAATGAGAATAAAAGCAAAAATTTTAAAATGCAACCTAATTAAACTTAAAAATTGTTGCATAGGGAGCTATAAACAAAAAGACAACCCACAGAATGGGAGAAAATATATGCAAATGAAGCAACCAACAAGGGATTAGTCTTCAAAATATGCAAACATTTCATTCAAGTCAATATCAAAAACAAACAACCCAATCAAAAAATGTGCAGAAGATCTAAATAGACACTTCTCCAAAGAAGACATACAGATGACTAATACAACATTGTACATCATAACATTTTTTTGAAGACATACAGATGGCCAAAAAGCACATGAAAATATGCTCAGCATCACTAACTATTAGAGATATGCAAATAAAGTATACTACAATGAAGTATCACCTAAAACTGAGCAGAATGGCCATCATGAAAAAAATCTACAAACTATAAAGTGGAGAGGGTGTGAAGAAAAGGGAATCCTCCTACACTGTTGGTTCAGTTCAGCTCAGTTCAGTCGTTCAGTTGTGTCCAACTCTTTGCGACCCCATGAATCACAGAACGCCAGGCCTATATTACTTTGCCAACACTGTTGGTTAGGAACGTAAATTGGTGTCACCACTATGCAAAATAGCATGAAGCTTCCTCAAAATCTAAAAACTGAAATGCCATACAATCCAGAAATTCTACTTCTGCATATTTATCTGTAAAAAATAAAAACACTAATTCAAAAAGACATATGCACTCTAAGGTTCATTACAACATATTTACAACAGCCAAGATATTGAAGCAAGCTAAGTATCAATAGACAAATGGATAAAGACAATGGTTTACATATATATATACGCACAAAAAGTATTACTCAGCCATGAAAAAAAATTAAATCTTGCTATTCTCTGAAATAATTAGCAGCAACACGGATGGATCTGGAGATAATCATGCTGTGTGAAGTCAGTCAGTCAGAGAAAGACAAGTATCATACAATATAATTTATATACAGAATCTAAAAGATGATAAAAATGAACTTATTTACAAAACAGAAACACTCAAAGATTTAGAGAACAAACTTATGGTTACCAAAAGGAAAGGGTAGAGGAGGACCAATCAGGAGTTTGGATTTGACAGGTATACACTTCTATTAATATATTTAAAACAGATAACTAACAAGGACCTACTGTATAGCATAGGGAACTCTGCACAATATTCTGTGATAACTGGAAAAAGAATTTGTAAAGAATGCATACTTTTATGGGTATAATTGAATCCTTTTGCTGTGTTGTACACCTTAACATTCCATTGTTAGTCAACTATACTCCAATATAAAATTTTTTAAAAATCTTGCCATTCTTGACAACATGGGTCTAGAAAGTATTATGCTAAGTGAACTTTAAGTCAGAAAAAGACAAATACCATATGATCTCACTTATATGTGAAATTGTAAAAGCAAAACAAACCCAAATAAAGACAGAAGCAGACATATAGAAAACAAACAGGTGGTTGCCAGTGCGAGAAGTAAAGGAGATTACAACTTCCAGCTATATAGTAAGTCATGGAGATATATGCCATAGGAACAGAGTCAATAATATTGTAATGACTGTATGGGGACAGATTACTAGACTTATGGTAATCATTGAATAATGCATGCAAACATCCAGTCATTATGCATTATACATGAAACTCATTTTGTACATCAACTATATGTCAACAAAAAATTAAAAATTAGAAGCCCAATAAAACTGAAGTCAGATTGGATAATTTCTCTACTTAAACCTTCCAGAGGCTTCCCACCTCATTCCAAGTAAAATACAAAATTGTCAACACGGCCTTCAAGCTTTATATGGTCTGATCTCTCCCACCTCTCTGATCTTACTTACATCCTCATCCCATTGCTCAACTCTGCTATAGACACAGTCAACTCCTAAGAGTCTTGGAACACTCTCAGCGCACTCCTACTTCAGAATCTTTACTCCTGTGATTCCTCCGCTTGAGATCATTTCTCAGGAACAGCCACATGTCTTACACTACCTCACTTCACTCAGATCTGTGAGGGTGAACTCACATGGAAATAGCGTTACCAACCAGGTTCATTTTATCGTATACACAAGCCAAAACGCGGAGACACCAAGTTTCGCAGAGAAGAGAGGGTTTACTTACAAGACAGCCAAGTTCAGAGACAGAGAACACATTTTATTTTTATTTTTTTATTTTTTTTTTTGGTAATTAATTTATTTTTTATTGGAGGCAAATTATTTTACAATATTATATTGGTTGGTTTTGCCATACATTGACATGAATTCGCCCCGGGTTTACATAAGTTCCCCCTCCTGAACCCCCCTCCCACCTCCCTCCTCCCTTTATCCTCCCTCTGGGTCATCCCCGCATGCCAGCCCCGAGCATCCTATAACATGCACATTTTAAATCTACCTCCGGGAAGTAAGGAGCTGGAGGTGGGAGGCGGGAGGTATTTATAGGATACTTCCTGGTGGCTCAGAAGGTAAAGCGTCTGCCCACAATGCGGGAGACCCGGGTTCAATCCCTGGGTCGGGAAGATCCCCTGGAGAAGGACATGGCAACCCCGCTTCAGTATTCCTGCCTGGAGAATCCCATGGACGGAGGAGCCTGGTGGGCTATATATATAGTCCATGGGGTCACAGAGAGTCGGACACTACTGAGTGACTTCAATATATATATATATATATATATAGCAGTAAGACGGTCTGAGGTGTGGGGAAAGGTATTCGGAAAAGGTGCAGTTATCGTCCTGCACAAGTGCAACACGGCTAGGAACTTCTGCACCTGCTCTGGGCAAAGGTCAAGAGCCAGATACTCACACATGCGCAATTGAAGGGTTGGTGGTTCTAACCTGTCTCAACCAGCTCAGCTTCAACTAGACACAGCTGATTCAGCTCAGCTGAACTACGCAAAATTGCTGGAAAATAATTCAAGCAATCGTAAGGAATCCATCTGCAATGCAGGAGATGCAGGAGACATGGGTTTGATCCCTTGGTCACGAAGATTCCCCTGGAGGAGGGATTGGCAACCCACTCCAGTATTCTTGCCTGGAAAATCCCAAGGACAGAGGAGCCTTGCAGGCTACAGTCCATAGAGTCACAAAGAGTTGGACATGACTGAGCATACAAATATGCCGTTTAGGTTGCATGCAACTTGCAACTTAGTGGGCAAAAGTCTTAAAACAACCATTAGTGAAGGCAGGTGAAATGGATTCGAGCCACAGGTTTTTTGGATTTTTTTTTATGCAGATATAATTAAGATGAGATCATTAGTTTAGGCCCTGATGCAATGACTGGGGTTCTCCAAAGGCAGGGGAAATTTGGGCTTAGAGACAAAGGTTACAATGCCTTGTGAAGACAGAGCCAGAGATTGGGAAGATACACATACAACCAAAGGATACCAGGGATTTCCAGCCAACATCAAAAGCTAGAAGAGAGGCGTGGAGCAGACTCTTCCTCAGAGCCCACAGAGGGAACCAATCCCAACACCTTGATTTCAGATTTCCAGTCTCCAGAACAGTGAGAGAATACATTTCTATGATTTTAAGCTATTCAGTTTATGGTACATTGTTGCAGCAGTCCTAAGAAACAAATGTAATACTGTTTAAATAAAGAAGACCCAAATCTCCCATGCGGAAGTCCTCCAGATAATTTATGTAGGTGCATCATGCTCAAAGTGGAGTATAACCAGTGCCCCCCACCAGCTCATTAAGTGTGGGCTGCACATAGTGACTACTTTCCAAAGAGTGTAGTTTGGGATATGGGAGGTGAAATAACTTTACAGAAGAGAAACTTGACAAAAGTCAGTATCAACAGTGATAAGTCACGCACTCATGATATGATGTGATGAAAATGGCAGTTTACCTCTATGGTCTTCTTTCCAAAAACTCACGCGGGCTTGCTAATTCGCTTCAGCTGTGTCTGACTGTTTGTGACCCTATGGACTGCAGCCCACCAGGCTCCTCTGTCCATGGGATTCTCCAGGCAAGAATACTGGAGTGGGTTGCCATGCCCTCCTCCAGAGACTCTTTCTGACCCAGGCAGGGATTGAATCTGCATCTTCTGTCTCCTGCATTGGCAGGCGGATTCTGTACCACTATTCCTACCTGAGAAGCCCTCCACCCCAAATTTATAAACCCCGTCTAATCATGAGGAAAACAGAAAAACCCAAAGAATATTTTACGTAATACCTGATGAGAACATCTGAAAACTGTTAAGGTTACAAAAAGCAAGGAAAATCTACAGAAAAAGAGTAAATTTTAAAGTTTGTTACAAATGAAATAAAGCAATGGCTGATATTAAATAGAAAGTACTTATTCAGTATTACTTCCTACCAGGTACTGCTGTATTATAGGAGCTAAGAATAAAATGATGGAAAAACAAAATCCCTGCTCTGAATAGGTTACATTCTGATGTGAAAACACTGTAGTTCTTAAAGACGAAGAAAATCATAAATTCCTACCTGTACCTCAACATACAATTCCAAGTATACAGCGCAGAGAGTCCAGGACTAGACTGTCTTCACTGAAAACTTGTGAGCAGATTAGCCTGCTCTTAGAAAGGGGGAGGTAGGGGCCTCTAAAATGGCCAGTATGACAACAAATGGTAAGTTTTCATATAGAAACCACAGAATTTAAAGAGTAGGCTTTTCTTCTCAAGGAGTTACTGGATTGTCACAGTCTTGGCAAAGGAGGAAGAAAAGATGTGCTACAGGAAAAACGTTTCCTGCTAGTAGTTATAGATGTCCCACTGGCCGCTGGCAATTTTATAATACAGAAGAGGGAAAACTTTTTAACTAGCAATTATTAAATGCTTAAACAAACTAGGCACAGGGATAAATGCCTTGCATAGATTACCTTTTTCAGTCCTGATGGAGGAAAAATGTAATTCTCTTTTTACAAACAATAAAATCGGCACATGAAATGTAAGCCCTTGTCTAAGATCACATAAAAATATTAGTAGAAAAGTGCTGGCGTGATTGCTGTCTCGGTAACTCCCACAGCCTTCAATTTACCCAAAAACAGCACAATTAAATGCCCCCAGGTGGTGCAATGGTTAAAAAAAAAAAAAATCCTGCCTGCCAGTGCAGGAGATGCTAGAGACTCCAGTTGGATCTGTGGGTTGGGAAAATCCCCTGGAGAAGGAACTAGCAACCTACTCCAGTGTTCTTGACTGGAGAATCCCATGGACAGAGGAGCCTGGTGGGCTACAGTTCATGGGGTCGCAAAGAGTCAGACACATCTCTCTCTCTAGGCACCTGTGAGTGGACCTGGGACTAAACCGAATAAACACAGGGGGCTTCCCTGGTGGCTCAGACTACCGTCTGCCTGCAATGCGGGAGACCCGCGTTGGATCCCTGGGTCGGAAAGATCCGCTGGCGAAGGAAATGGCAACCCACTCCAGTACTCTTGCCTGGAAAATTCCATGGACAGAGGAGCCTTGTAGGCTACAGTCCACGGGGTCACAAAGAGTCAGACACGACTGAGTGACTTCACTTCTTCACTTCTGCCCTCAGGGAAACTTCACCAGTGCTTTCATTTCCCCCTGCTCTCATTCCAGCCTTTGCTTCAAGCCCTTTTCTGCGTTTACCACAGTCTGAATGTGCTTTTCCTTTCTTCGCATTTACTTAGAATCAAGTCACTTTACAATTTCTGACTTACCTCTTGATTCTTTAGTTATACTTCTCTATCGTATCTAGTGTTACAACACTGAAATGCTGTATTCCATCGTGGCCGACTCTGACATTCCCTGTGAGGACAGAGGAAGAGAGAAACTAACGCTTATACTGAATTACATTTTACAACAGTTACTATAAATGACAGTTATTCAATAAGATACCCCTCCCTCGGTGCTGCAGCCTCTTGGAATATTGCCAGTTGGCCATTTGCTCAGTTGAACCTGGATTAAATGGATGTATCTAGAAGAATAAGAAGTGATAAATTTGATAAAATAAAAATAAAACTTGAACAAAGTAAGTGAATGTTAAAGAAATTGAAATGGTGGCCAAAGAAATCTCCTTCCAAAAAGATATAGACCAAGAATATTTAACAGCTGAGTTATACAAAGGTGCTCAGCTAATTGCCTGAAGCTACTGTAATCAGATTCCAAAACTAGGTAACAGCAGAAAAATAAAAACTTGTATACTATTCATATTACTTGTGAATGTGGGTCTAAAATTACTTTAAGAAATAACTAACTCCAAAACTACATTTCAAAAAGACATCATTTTGATTTTATCCTAAGAATGAAAGGATGGTTTAGTATTAGCAAAATCTATTAGTGTAATTCACCACATTAATACATTGAAATATAAAACTGACATGTTCATGGCAAATGATACAAAAGTATTTGATAAAGTTAAGTCATATTTATTGTTAAAAGTTTAAGCAATAAAGGGTTCTATCTCTGCTTGGTGAACCAATAGCAAAAATGTATGTGGTAAGCCAACTTTAAAAGTTTCCTGTAAGGTCATAAATAAGATAAAGCTGACTCTTATCGTCACCACTACTTAACAGATTATTAAAGTTTCCAGAAAACACTATAAAAAAAATAAAAGGAGAAAGGAGCAAGAGAAGAAAGAGTGCAATGGAGAAAATAATGAATGTATTGTAATATGGTAGATTTAGGTGAATAAATGACAAAACTCACATGATCACCCCAGTAGACACAGAAAAAGCATTTTACAAAGTCCATTGCCCATTCTCAACAAATGAGAAATAGAAAAAACTTCCTTAACTTGACAGAGGGAAACACTGTAAAGCTTACAGTTATTATTGTACTTCATGGTAAAAGTATAAATGCTTTCCCTGTAAGATTAGGAAAAGGCAAGATTATCTACTTTCATCATTTCTATCCAGCATTAAATTGAATGTTTTAGCCAGTACAAGCAAGTACAAAAAAAAAAAAGACATCCAGATTGTAAGGAAAGAAATAAAACTCTCTTTACTGCAAATGATACGATCCTGTATGTAGAAAATTCTCAAGCATCCACATACCAAAAAAAAAATCATTTGAACTATTAAAGACATTCTGCAAAATCATAGGCTCCAAGATCAATTTACAAAAATCAATCTTACATACTACCAATAATCAGTGCAAAATGAAATGAATACAGCTCCACTTGTAATAATATCAAAAAGAACAAAACATTTAGGAATAAATTTAACAGAAGTGGGAGACTTGTACACTAAAAATTACAAAGCATTTTTGAGAAAAATTAGAGATTTTAATACAGGTGTCTCCCAGTGTTTTCAGGGGATTGGTTTGAGGGCCTGGCTTCATATACCAAAAGTGGGTGTACTCAAATCCCATATATAAAATGGTATAGTATTTGCATGTTCCCTTCTCCATGGGATCTTCCCTACCCAGGAATTGAACCTGGGTCTCCTACACTGCAGGTGGATTCATTAACAACTGATCCACCAGGGAAGCTCATAACCTACACACATCATCCCACATTCTTTAAATCATCTCTAGATTATTTATAACACCTAATACAATATAAAGCCTTTGTAAATATGTGAACAGTTGCCAGTTCCTGAGAAATTCAAGTCTTGATTTTTAGAACTTTCTGAATTTTCTTTCATATATTTTCAAACACCAGTTGGTTGAATTCGTAGGTGCAGAACTCAAGGATTCAGAAGCACAAAGTGTGAATGGAACGGGACATCCCATGTTCATAGATTTGAAGACTCAACATTGATATCAAATTTATCTATAGTTTCTGTATAATCCCTATCAAAAAACCTACAAGCTCTTTTGCAGAAATTGACAAACTAATTCTAAAATTTACATGGAAACTGAAAGGATCAAAACTGCCAAACAAACAAACAAAAATGACCAAGAACATTTATTTTTAGTTCACTGGACATATTTTCATTTACTTCTGTGAATATGTTTATAGTAATAGCTTTGAAGTCTTGATCTGCTAAGCCAACATCTGGGCCCACTTGGAGTTATTTTTTTTATTGACTCCTAGTGTTTCTGAGTATGAGTCACACTTTCCTGTTCCTTTGCACATCTAGTAATATTTGGTTGGAAACTGCTGCTGCTGCTAAGTCACTTCAGTCATGTCCGACTCTGTGCAACCCCATAGACGGCAGCCCACCAGGCTCCCCCGTCCCTGGGATTCTCCAGGCAAGAACACTGGAGTGGGTTGCCATTTCCTTCTCCAATGCATGCAAGTGAAAAGTGAAAGTGAAGTTGCTCAGTCACGTCAGACTCATAGCGACCCCATGGACTGCAGCCTACCAGGCGCCTCTGTCCATGTGGTTGGAAACTAGACCCTATATAATCTATACACTAATATGCAGTGACTTAGAATTTTGTTGTGTTCATCTGCAGATGACCAAGAACATTTATTTTTAGGTCACTGGATATATTTTCCTTTAATTCTGTGAATATATTCAAAGTGGTTGCTTTGAAGTGTTGGTCTGCTAAGTCCACATCTGGACCCATATGGAGTCATTTTTTTAAATTTACTCCCATTTTTCCTGAGTATGGGTCACACTTTGCTGTTTCTTTGCACATCTAGTAATATTTGGTTGGAAACTAGACACTATATAATCTACATAATAATATGCAGTGACTTAGAATTTTGTTGTGTTCATCTGCGGATTTTTACCTTTTATATTCTCTTGGGTAGTTCACTTGCCTAAATTCATACTGAACATTTAGTAGGCTCTGAATTATCAGTTGATGTATCCGTTCTAGTCTTGTGGTGGTTCACAGTTGCTCCTATGTTAGCTGAGGGCACACTCTGTGCCTGTATCATTTCAGTTCATCCAAGGATTTGGATAGATATTAGCCTTATATTTGAGGGTTCACTCTAAAGTTTTCTTGTTTCCAGGAAACTCACACCCCCCATTTCAAAATAATCTACAGTTCTCAGGCTCAGTTCTCTAACATTTCAAATCCTAAATTTTCAGCTTTAT
The DNA here is from genome assembly GCF_049115385.1 of Moschus berezovskii. Classification (NCBI taxonomy): domain Eukaryota; kingdom Metazoa; phylum Chordata; class Mammalia; order Artiodactyla; family Moschidae; genus Moschus; species Moschus berezovskii. The sequence continues at coordinate 62,769,828 of NC_142477.1, forward strand.
CTTGCCCAAACTGCACACAGTTGGGAAATGCATTTGATTTAAAAAAAAAAAAAGGAAAAAAAGACAGAAATTCACAACTCTTTTACCCTGTTAAGCTCTATTTTTTTTCAAGTTTCCCTTTTTTTTTTTTTGCTGTGTCCCCTGAACACCATACATGGATTTAACTGTCACCCAGGAATTTAGGGCTTCCCTGGTGGCTCAGACGGTAAAGCGTCTGCCTACAATGCAGGAGACCTGGGTTCAATCCCTGGGTCAGGAAGATCTCCTGGAGAAGGAAATGGCAACCCACTTCAGTATTCTTGCCTGGAAAATCCCATAGATGGAGGAGCCTGGTAGGCTACAGTCCATGGGGTCGCAAAGAGTCGGACACAACTGAGCGACTTCACTTTAATTTTCTTTCACTTTCATGTGGCATTAGTAGTAAAGAACTCACGTGCCAATGCAGGAGACGTGAAACCCATGTAAGAGACCCACATAAGAGATGCAGATTCAGTCTCCGGGCTGGGAAGCTCCCTTAGAGGAGGGCATGGCAACACACTCCAGTATTCTTTCTTAGAGAATACCATGGACAGAGGAGACTAGTGGGCTATAGTCTGTAGGATCAGAGGGTTGGACATAACTGAAGCTACTTAGCACACACATAGGAATTTAGATTTTGGGTTTTACTCTTTATTATTGTACCACTCAGACTATCTCCTTATATTTCCAGCTGCTTTTTCAACTCTGAAGTCTGATCTGGCGCTTCAGCTAGTAAGGCTGTGGTTTACATTTGTGATTTCCCAGCTCTATTGCTTTGGGGTTTAGAAAGAACCTTCAGGCCAAGTCCTTCTCAGGTCAAGTCATAACCTTGCAATTACCCCTTCCAGTTGCAGTTTTTGCAAGAGAAAACATTTTTTTGGCTTCTGTTTCCAATGCTTTCCAGTACCATTAATTCATGGCATTTAAAAATATTTTATCCAGTTATTATAATTATTATCTGTTGAGTAGTTCACATAATAAGGTCACTTCACAGCCATTTACTAGAAGTTTCCCTCTTCCTCAATACTTTAAATTTCCAATATTATGGAAATTTTCAATTCTGTTAGTAGTCACCTTTAAATGCATTTTTAAACTTATATTGCTTTCTGTTAAAGTTGATATTGAACAATATACTTATTAAAAATTTTCCCTGTTTAGGAACATTGACATAGGAGGAGAGGGTGGTCAGTGGGAGTTGTGCGAATGGACTTCTTAACTACTTGCTGCTGCTGCTGCTCAGTCGCTTCAGTCGTATCCGACTCTGTACGACCCCATAGATGGCAGCCCACCAGGCTCTGTTGTCCCTGGGATTCTCCAGGCAAGAACACTGGAGTGGGTTGCCATTTCCTTCTCCAATGCATGCAAGTGAAAAGTGAAAGTGAAGTCGCTCAGTCATGTTCGACTCTTAGCAACCCCATGGACTGCAGCCCACTAGGCTCCTCCGTCCATGGGAATTTCCAGGCAAGAGTACTGGGGTGGGGTGCCATTGCATTGTGGATTTTTCCCAGAAAATAGAGTTATTACCATAGATACCTTTAATTTAGAGCTTCCCAAATGGCTCAGTGTCTAAGAATCTGCCTGCCAATGAAGGAGACTCGGGTTCAATCCCTGGGTCAGGACGATCCCCTAGAGAAGGAAATGGCAACACACTCCAATATTCAATCCCATGGACAAAGGAGCCTAGCGGGTTATAGTCCATGGGGGCACAAAAGAGCCAGACACGACTTAGTGACTAAACAACAACAAAACCTGAACCACTGTGGCTTTTTGAAGCTCTAAAGCTACTTTCTTTTCTTTCTTCTATGTCCTGCATTTTAGGTAATTTGTATTATGTGATATTCTAATGTTTCTCAATTCCTCTGAAACAAAGTAATAATTTTCACTAAAAACACGGAATGCCCATTAAAATATAATAGTAATCAATTTTTTGCTGTACATCTTATGAAAGAAAATAAAAAATTATTATTTGTGAATAGAAAGCAATAAATCATACTGGAGAAATGACAATATTGGTTAATCTGAATTTTTCAAATCACAAATATACTTGAATTACCATAGATAAATGGGGAAAGGAGATAGAAAATACATGGGAAAGTATTAGTGGGTCAGAAACATGAAAAACACTCAACCTCACTAGTAACCAAGGAAATATCAAATAAAATAGGATATAAACTCCTATTATTTATGTTCATCAGTGTAACAAATATATGTCTCTGGTGGAGAATATCGACAATGGGGGAGCTATGAATATGTAGGGACAGAGAACACATGAGAAATTTCTGAACTTTTTCTCATGTTTGCTCTGAATCTAAAACTAGTCTACAAAATAAAATTTATTTAAAAAACTTGCAAAGATAAATAATATTCAAATTTAATTCAAATGATAATATCAAATTATTCTCAGGTTTCATAAGTTGAAAACTTGTCATCTGATAGTTGCAGTTTAATTCATATCAGTTTGGAGAGCAATTCGGTAATACTTATCAAGGGTCTTTTGGACAGCTGTGATCTTTAAAGGCCATAAGGAACCAATGTCTTTAGGACGTCAGCATCTTAAAGATACGCCTCATTTTAAGGATGCATCACAAGGATGTACCGTGACATAAACAAAGCTCTTTACCACAGGTTATTTACAATAGAAACTTTTGGAAAACTCCATAAACATTTGGAAAATTAATAAGTAATGATTATCATCCATACAAGAGAATGTTATATCAGCAAGCAGATATAATTAAAAATAAATTTAATTTTTATTTTTTTAATTTTTAATTTTATATTTTTTTAATTTTTATCATATTTTGATATGATTTAAAAAATTTTTTAAATAAGCAAGGCTAAAATGAAAAGCAAGTCTACAGAAATGCATATGTAGTCCTTGGAATTCTCCAGGCCAGAATACTGGAGTAGACAGCCATTTGCTTCTCCAGAAGATTTTCCCAACCCAGGGATCGTACCTGTGTCTCCTGCATTGCAGGCGGATTCTTTACCAGCTGAGCCACCAGGGAAGCCCAATACAATGTTAGGTATGTAAAAAAAAAAAATTAAGAAAATACACAGAGAAAAAATTACCAGAAAGTACCAACATGTTACATCTGATCTTTTCTGGGTGTTAAGATAATATGTAAGTATTTTCTTTTTCTTTTATGCCATCTAGTTTTTTACCTATTAAAAAAGAGTTATGTTTTACTTCTTTTAATTATAATAATTTATTTGTAGATTATATTTTAGGTTTTCTTCATACATAGAACAATTCCTTTCCAACCCTTGTATCTTTGATTTCTTCTTACATTACTTTGCTGGCTGGGGTCTTTAATCAATTGTTGAACACAAATAGTGATGGCTGGCACTTTGTAGATTTTCTAATCTTAAAGGGACTGTTTTCAGGGTTTCCATAATTTTCCATGTCTTAGATTGCTTGAGGACTGTTTATGTTGAATGACTGTGAAATTTTATCAAATAGTTTTATTTGTTAAAATCATGATAATTTTTCTCCTTTAAGCTAATAATATGAAAAATTACATTTAGTGGTTTTCTTTTATTAAATCAACCTTTCATAGAAGGAATAAACCCAACTTGGTAATAATAAACTAACATTTTCATCCATATATTTTGATAGCTACTATTTTGTTTAGGGTTGTCCATATACATTAATGAGGAAGACTGACCTATAACTTTCTTGTCCGATCCTTGTCAAAAGCATGGTAGTATCATGTTATCAGGAATGTTCCCTCTATCTACATTCTAGAATAATTTCCTTAAAACTGGGATTATTTTTTGCTTAAATGTTTGATAAAACTTGCCTGTAAAGCCATCTGGTACTTGTATTTTTTCCTTTATGAAGAGAATTTTATCTTACTTTCTTAACACAAGTTTTTCTAAGAATTTTTCTATGTCATCTAATTTTGGAGTGTGTTGGCATAAAGTTGTTCCTAAGAGCCTCTTACTGTCTTCTTCATGTCTGAAACATTTGTAGTAATAACCTCTTTTTAAAATTACTGATATTATTTATATATGCCTCCTCTTTTATTCAAGTTTGCCAGAGGTTTGTGAAATATGTTCCTCTTTCAAAAAAAAAAAAAACTTCTGTCTTGATCCTTTCTATTGTCAGTTTGTTTACAATTTCATTAATTACTATTTTTACCATTATTGTTTTCTTCCTAATATTTTCTGCGAGCTTATTCTCTACTATTCTTTTTTTTTAACACCTTGACTGGAATACTTAAGTCCTTCTTCTCTTCTAATATAAACAATTAAGGCCCTAAACCACCCTCTAGATACTACTTTAGATGAATCAAAGAGTTTTAATATATAAGACTTTCATCACCCAATGTCAACATTATTTTAAATTTCCATTATGATTTACTGGACACATTAGTTACTATAAATATTCTTTTACCAATTTCCAAACATATGGAATTTTCTAGTTATCTCTTGTTTGTGACTGCAAACCTAAATGCAGTGTAGTCAAAGAATAAAGTCTTTCAGTCTTTAAAAATTGTTGAAACTTGCTTTATGACCCAGTAGGGAGTTGATTTTCCTAAATGCATATATTCTGTAGTTGTAGAACCCTAGGCATATGTCACTTTATTGTCCTAAGGATCTATATTACTACTGAATTTTTATCAGTTTGATCTATAAATTACTGAGAACGTATCTTAAAATCTCCTATTATAGACTGTGGGTTTGATTAAGTCAAGCTTAGCTTTACGTATGTTGAGATTATGTTATCAGATAGTTTCCTAATAAATTACAGTTTTTCCACCATGGAGTCACTCTCATTATATCACATTAGTGCCTCTTATTTTAAAATCTACTTATTTCTGACAGTAACATATCCATTAACTTAATTGTTGTTATTATTTGCTTGGAATATATTTTCTCAGCCTTTAGACTTTTCACTTTTCTATATCTTTATATTTAAATGTCTCCCATAAGCAGCAATTTTTAAAGATTTTTACTTTGAAATTATTATAGATTTACAAAAAGTTTAAAAGATATAGGCAGAATTGTGGATTTACAGAAAGTTGAAAAGTTTCACTCAGTCTCCCACAGTTCGTTTAAATTTTAAATAACCATAGTACAGAATCAAAACCAGGAAACTGACACTGGCGCAATGAGTGTGTATAGATCTGTCATTTTATCACATGAGTAGTTTTGTGAAATACCACTGCAATCAAAACACAGAACTATTCCTTCATTACAAAGACGGAAACAACCAAAAGTGGCTCAGCCAGTTAGTGTTAGGCAGCCATTGTCAGCGCTCTCCCCGCTCAACCCACCTCTGCAGTGTGATATTGTCAGTTCAGTTCAGTCACTCAGCCGTGTCCAACTCTTTGCGACCCAATGGACTGCAGCATGCCAGGCTTCCCTGTCCATCACTAACTCCCAGAGCCTACTCAAACTCATGTCCATCATGTCAGTGATGCCATCCAATCATCTTATCCTCTTTCTTCCCCTTCTCCTCCTGCCTTCAATCTTTCCCAGCATCAGGGTCTTTTCCAATGAGTCAGTTCCTCGCATCAGGTGGCCAAAGAATTGGAGTTTCAGCTGCAGCATCAGTTCTTTCAATGAATATTCAGGGCTAATTTCCTTTAGGATTGACTACATGGATTTCCTTGCAGTCCAAGGGACTCTCAAGAGTCTACTCCAGCACCACAGTTTAAAAGCATCAATTCTTCGGCACTCAGCTTTCCTTATAGTCCAGCTCTCACATCCATACGTGACTATTGGAAAAACCATAGCTTTGACTACACAGACCTCTGTTGGTAAAGCAATGTCTCTGCTTTTTCATATACTGTCTAGGTTGGTCACAGCTTTTCTTCCAAGGAACGAGGGTCTTTTAATTTCATGGCTGCAGTCACCATCTGCAGTGTTTTGGAAGCTCAAAAAATAAAGTCTCTCACTGTTTCCATTGTTTCTGCATCTATTTGCCATGAAGTGGTGGGACCAGATGCCATGATCTTAGTTTTCTGAATGTTGAGCTTTAAGCCAACTTTTTCACTCTCCTCTTTCAATTTCATCACAAGGCTCTTTAGTTCCTCTTCACTTTCTGCCATAAGGGTGGTGTCATCTGAATATCTGAGGTTATTGATATTTCTCCTGGCAGTCTTGATTCCAGGTTGGGCTTCATCCAGCCCAGTGTTTCACCTGATGTACTCTGCATATAAGTTAAATAATCAGGGTGACAACATACAACCTTGACGTACTCCTTTCCTGATGTGGAACTAGTCTGTAGTTCCACATCCGGTTCTAACTGTTGCTTCCTGACCTGCATACAGATTCCTCAGGAGGCAGGTTAGGTGGTCTGATATTCCCATCTCTTGAAGAATTTTCCACAGTTTGCTGTGATCCACACAGTCAAAGGCTTTGGCATAGTCAATAAAGCAGAAATAGATGTTTTTCTGGAACTCTTGCTTTTTCAATGATCCAGTGGATGTTGGCAATTTGATCTCTGGTTCCTCTGCCTTTTCTAAAACCTGCTTGAACACCTGGAAGTTCTGAGTTCTTGTACTGTTAAAGCCTGGCTTGGAGAATTTTGAGCATTACTTTGCTAGCGTATGAGATGAGTGCAATTGTGTGGTAGTTTGAACACTCTTTGGCATTGCCATTCTTTGGGATTTGAATGAAAACTGACCTTTTCCAGTCCTGTGGCCACTGCTGAGTTTTCCAAATTTGCTGGTATATTGAGTGAAGCACTTTCACAGCATTATCTGTCAGGATTTGAAATAGCACAACTGGAATTCCATCACCTCCACCAACTTTGTTCATGGTGATACTTCCTAAGGCCCACTTGACTTCACATTCTAGGACATCTGGCTCTAGGTGAGTGATCACACCATTGTGATTTTCTGGGTTGTGAAGGTCTTTTTTGTACAGTTCTTCTGTGTATTCTTGCCACCTCTTCTTAATATCTTCTGCTTCTGTTAGGTCTATCCCATTTCTGTCCTTTATTGAGCTCATCTTTGCATGAAATGTTCCCTTGGTATCTCTAATTTTCTTTTTCTTGGGGATGGTCTTGATCCCTGTCTCCTGTACAGTAATGTCATGAACCTCCATTCATAATTCTTCAGGCACTCTATCAGATCTAATCCCTTGAATCTATTTCTCAATTCCACTGTATAATCATAAGGGATTTGTTAGGGCATACCTGAATGGTCTAGTGGTTTTTCCCTGCTTTCTTCAATTTCATTCTGAATTTGGCAATAAGGAGTTCATGATCTGAGCCACAGTCCTCTGCCAGTCTTGTTTTTGCTGACTCTATAGAGCTTCTCCATCTTTGGCTGCAAAGAATATAATCAATCTGATATCAGTATTGACCACCTAGTGATGTCCACATGTAGAGTCATCTCTTGTGTTGTTGGAAGAGGGTGTTTGCTGTGACCAATGTGTTCTCTTGGGAAACTCTGTTTGCCTTTGCCTTGCTTCACTTTGTACTCCAAGGCCAAATTTACCTGTTACTCCAGGTATCTCTTGACTTCCTACTTTTGCATTCCAGTCCCCTATAATGAAAAGGACATCTTTCTTGGGTGTTAGTTCTAGGAGGTCTTGTAGGTCTTCATAGAACCATTCAACTTCAGCTTCTTCAGCATTATTGGTTGGGGCATAGACTTGGATTACTGTGCCCAGTGTGATATGATGGCATATAAATGAAGTGGTCATGTTAGCAGATATGTGGTAGGACTACATGCAAGAACTCCTTGTTGTAGGGATTCAAATGATGTCATTAGGCCATCTCTGCTTCCCTATGAGGTGGCTTCATTGTCAGGCAGGCTTTCTTTATGTGGTGGAAGAGCAGAACATAGGAAGCTTCTGATTCTTATCATCCTCACAGTTAGTGATTACAGAGAAAAGGGTCGGGCCCGCTTTACCTTGGTCTACAGGCTAAATACTAAGAGTTCACTGGGTCATGTCCCTACCTTTGGACCAGTCACTATAATTAAAGGCTAGATGCTCTGATTGTCCGTATTGGGTTGCAGGCTCTCCTTTATGATGGAGAAGAGAAGATCCCATAATTGTTGCCTTCCCCTGCCCACAAACAGAATCACAGGGAGAGAAGCAGAGACAGCTCCTAAAAGGAACAGAGGTCTTCTGTTAGTAGAAGAGAGGGCAGGGAGAAACAACTGCTCCACTGCACCAGTGATTATAATACATGGCCTGGGTGGAGAATCAGTGTTCTACATATTTTCCTGGAGAATCATTTATTCTCTGGACTTAAACTTTCACTTCCGCTAGGAGGATTCTCAGACATACAACTTAAACCATAATTTATTTACTGAGTTTCAGACCTAGCATTTATAATGACCTATATTATTATCACCTCAGTTTAACACATATAAATCTAAGCTAATTATTTTCCCATGAAACCAGCCTCTCCTCTGGAGATTGAGATTTCAAGCATGGTTTCATCATTATTTATCCTCCTAACTATAAAATTCTGGAGGCATTCTTAATACCTCCTATAAAGTCTTCCTTTATAATGCCTGTTACAGCTCCTCATTCCTTTCCACCATTTCTATGGAATCCCAGGCTCCACTATCTTAATGGCAACACTCTTTCTCATTCTAACCTCTACCTTACCCATTCCAAACACTGATACCAGATTAAGCTTCTCAAAATATTGCTAGACTTCCACTCCAAACTGAAAAATAAAATCAATTTTCTCTATTGTTTATAGGATGCAGTCCAAAATACTTAGCATGGCATTTCAGGGTCTTTTACAATCTGGCTCCAACCCACTTTTCCAATCTACTTGATTATTATTTGCTTATATAAACCCTCTGATCTGGCCAAGCAGATGTACTTATCATTCCCCATACATACTGTGTGCATTTGAACCCCTTCTTGTGCTTTTGTTTATACCAGTTCCCCTACCTTGAATGCTTTCCCCAGTTCTTCTCCCTATCTAAGCCCCATCCTTTTTCTTCAAGACTGTAAGACCTTAACTTTCATTTATTCCCCCAAATTTTCTTTACAAATTCAGCAGTCTGCTGGCTCCCCCTCTATGGGCAATTGGTCCCACTATTCTTTTAGTAATAAATTTGAGCACCCTTTTCCCCAGCTGTGGAGAAGGAAACGGCAACCCACTCCAGCATTCTTGCATGGAGAATCCCACGGATGGAGGAGCCTGGTAGGCTACAGTCCATGGGGTCGCAAAGAGTTGGACATGACTGAGCGACTTCACTTCACTTCACTTCTTCCCCAGCTGTAGTCAAATTATGTGTGTCATGAACCAGCTCAGCTCTACTGCCAGCTCCCAAGACACTCCTCTCTAAGACAGGTAGTACACAAGAAGTCTCCAGATCTAAAACAGTCTTGGCCTGTACACACTGCTATATTTAAAATAGATAACCAACAAGGTTCTAATGTATAGCACAGGGAACTCAATATTACATGGCAGCCTGGATGGGAGGAGAGGTTAGGGGAAAATGGATACATATATATGTATGGTTGAGTTCCTTTGCTCTTCACTTGATACCAAGGGAACATTTCATGCAAAGATGGGCTTGATAAAGGACAGAAATGGTGTGGACCTAACAGAAGCAGAAGATATTAAGAAGAGGTGGCAAGAATACACAGAAGAATTGTACAAAAAAGAGCTTCACAACCAAGATCATCACGATGGTGTGATCACTCACCTAGAGCCAGACATCTTGGAATGTGAAGTCAAGTGGACCTTAGAGACCATCACTACGAACAAAGCTAGTGGAGGTGATGGAATTCCAGTTGAGCTATTTCAAATCCTGAAAGATGATGCTGTGAAAGTGCTGCACTCAATATGCCAGCAAATTTGGAAAACTCAGCAGTGGCCACAAGACTGGAAAAGGTCAGACTTCATTCCAATCCCAAAGAAAGGCAATGCCAAAGAATGCTCAAACTACCACACAATTGCACTCATCTCACATGCTAGTAAAGTAATGCTCAAAATTCTCCAAGCCAGGCTTCAGCAATATGTGAACTTCCAGATGTTCAAGCAGGTTTTAGAAAAGGCAGAGGCACCAGAGATCAAATTGCCAACATCCCCTGGATCATGGAGAAAGCAAGAGAGTTCCAGAAAAACATCTATTTCTGCTTCATTGACTATGCCAAAGTCTTTGCCTGTGTGGATCACAATAAACTGTGGAACATTCTGAAAGAGATGGGAATACCAGACCACCTGACCTGCCTCTTGAGAAACCTACATGCAGGTCAGGAAGCAGCAGTCAGAACTGGACATGGAACAACAGACTGGTTCCAAATAGGAAAAGGAGTACATCAAGGTTGTATATTGTCACCCTGCTTATTTAACTTATATGCAGAGTACATCATGAGGAACGCTGGGCTGGAAGAAGCACAAGCTGGAATCAAGATTGCTGGGAGAAACATCAATAACCTCAGATATGCAGATGACACTACCCTTATGGCTTAAAGTGAAGAGGAACTCAAAAGCCTCTTGATGAAAGTGAAAGAGGAGAGTGAAAAGGTTGGCTTGAAGCTCAACATTCAGAAAACTAAGATCATGGCATTTGGTCCCATCACTTCATGGGAAATAGATGGAAAAACAGTGGAAACAATGTCAGACTTTATTTTTGGGGGCTCCAGAATCACTGCGGATGCTGATTGCAGCCATGAAATTAAAAGACGCTTACTTCTTGGAAGGAAAGTTATGAGCAACCTAGATAGTATATTAAAGAGCAGAGACATTTCTTTGCCAACAAAGGTCCGTCTATTCAAGGTTATGGTTTTTCCAGTGGTCATGTATGGATGTGAGAGTTGGACTGTGAAGAAAGCTGATCACCGAAGAATTGATGCTTTTGAAGTGTGGTGCTGGAGAAGACTCTTGAGAGTCCCTTGGACTGCAAGGAGATCCAACCAGTCCTTTCTAACGGAGATTGATCCTGGGTGTTCATTGGAAGGATTGATGCTAAAACTGAAACTCCAGTACTTTGGCCACCTCATGAGAAGAGTTGACTCACTGGAAAAGACTCTGATGCTGGGAAGGATTGGGGGCGGGAGGAGAAGGGGACGACAGAGAATGAGATGGCTGGATGGCATCACTGACTCAATGGACATGAGTTTGAGTGAACTCTGGCAGTTGCTGTTGGACAGGGAGGCCTGGCGTGCTGTGATTCATGGGGTCGCAAAGAGTCGGTCACGACTGAGTGACTGAACTGAACTGAAACTATTCCACAGCATTGTTAATTGGCTATACTCCAATATAAAATAAAAAGGTTAAAAAATAAAATCAGTCTTGGGACTTCCCTGGTGGTCCAGTGGTAAATAATCTGTCTTCCAATGCAGGGGACTGTGTTCGACCTTTGTCTGGGAACTAAGACCCCACATGCCGCGAGGTAACTAGGCCCATGTGCTGCAACTGCTGAGCCCCCTGCCACAGCTAGAGAGACCATGCACTGTAACTAGAGAAGATTTCATGCCACAGCAAAGAGCCTGAGCACCGCAACAAAGACCCATCACAGCCAAAAATTAAAAAATAATTTAAAAATAAAATCAGTCTCATTGGCCAAGGTGTCATCTGGGGAAAAAAAGAAAAAATGTACAACCTAAAAGTTGAGAGTTATGTGTTACTCAGCAGAGTAACTGAGGACTTAAGCCCAGGACACCGCATCTCTTATCATTCTGAGAGACTGTTCCAAAGAGGAATGGGGAGGAGAGCCAGGGTATATGGGGGTTTTTACAAGACCAAATACTTGGAAAATTAAAAGATTACTGTTAATTAAAAAAAGAAACAGATATCTCAAGGAATTTATCGCTTTTCAATATATGAAAGATGCAAGAGTCTGGAATCACTGAAATCCTTCCTTTGATATGCCTCTCAGCTATCTGGGGCCAGGATCATGTCCTTTCTCACCCTGGGTTTTCTCAGGGTGCTCTGTCAGAAGTGGCTGTAGCAGCTGAGTGCCGGGTGGCAGGCATCCTACAGGGATGACTGTAATATGATGAATTGATGGCTGCAACATCCTTCGTTTACTGATGCAGCAGGCAATATTTTTCACTCACCCTGGTGTGGACACGTTCGTATACCAATGTAGTCATTGAATTATAGCCTTTGTCTGTGTCCGAGACTGTTGGCATCATCCATATCACTGACCTTCTGCTTCAAATTTTTCTTCAGCTCTCCAGTTCCTTTAGAAAATGGAATCCAGCTCTATATTTCAACCCACTTCTGTATGATCTCAGGTTTTTGAGCTCTTGTCAGCCTCCTTCCATGTTCCCTGTCTGCTGGGAGGCTCACTAACAACAGACTTCTTTCACAGATGGTTCAGCCACCCTGTATATTATCATTTCCACTTCTGTTATAAATTTCTCTTTGGCAGGGATTTGCCTTATTTGTCTTTGCATCCCCAGCAACTAGTAGATACATCAGTCATATTTTTTAACATGACCCCCTAAAACCTCCACTAAGTTAGACCTCCATGAACACTTGGGCTAATACTAATTATACCAACTTCGTCCCGTCTCTTTGAACACAATGTAATTAACAGATAGTTCCCCACCAAAGATCAGTTCTCCTGTTTGCAATTCTTGTCCAGACTTTCTTCTTCCTCTTCTCTGTCAGCCAATACTACCAGATTCCGGGAATCCCTCACTGTCAGGCATGAGATTTCACATTTAGCACTTGCCATCATAGATACATGTTTGGATGTCTCTGAGAGTCTAAAAACACCAGACATTCAGTAAGGTTTTGTTGATGATGCTTTCAGCTTATTGTACAAAGCTGAGATTCTCTGTTGTCTTTTAGTCTTATCAATTATTCTCTACCAGTTTCTTCTTCCTCACTATACCCTTGACAATGCAGATTCAGACATTTCCTCCAGATATGGAGTCCTTCCCAGTCTATTTATCTAAGAACTTTTTAGTAATTTTCATTGCAGTTATAATTACAGACTAACAAAGAAGATATGATTTATAAAAGGGAGGGAATCATTAGCTCCTTTTAATGCACACACAAAGAAATAGTCAAGCACTAAAACAAAGGTCTTTCCTTTTAAGATTTCTGGTTAACAACCTTTATTTCTGTCTTATCTATTTAATGCCTTTTTTGGTTTTATTTAGAAGTCTATTACTACAAATTTTCTCTTACTGATATCATCATATAAGGTGAGAATGATTTCCTGTCATTTGGATCACATGGATTATTAAAGCAGTCATTTAATTTTAAAAGCAGTAGTTAGAGCCTCAGTGTATTAGTTAGCTATAATACAAAGTTATAAGAAATGGCTTCTACTTTAAGTACACTATTATTAGAGGCCTTATTATAGAAATTAGTTTCAATTATTTTGAAGTTTAAAAAATGTTTATATACATCTTTGAGGGAAGAATGCGGGAACTGAATTATTTTTGCCTGGAAGGAAAAAGCCTGATAGGTGACCTGATATGACTCTTTAAGAAGGTGAGGGTTCCTGTAAAGTGGATGATAGCCTCATCGTACCCTTGGTCAGGCAGTGAATCAGTTGAACTAGTGATGGAGTCTGCACAGGCAGTTTTGAATGAGCCAGAGGTACTGTGACTGCATTTGCTGCCAGAATAGAAGTCAAACACTCTCTCCTCCTGCCAGACAATCAGAAGAGAGACATCAGATTCGTCCTTCCAACTTCCATGGAAATGGACAGAGGGCAGAAGAAGCCAGGTGGGAGGGGCTGTAATCTATCCTAGTCTGATGTAGAAACCTCCATCTTACCTTCCCTGGAAGCACCCTCTTATTCCCCAATTCCTTCAGGGAGGAAAAACCCAAGATCTTCGATGCCTTGGAGTTAAGAGATGCTCTCTCAACCTAATTCTATCCCCATTTCTGTCAGAGTCTAAAAGACTTAGCTACATCATCTTTTGGAAAAGGAGTTTTTATTTTAACTCATCCATCTTACTTAGAGTCTGGCACCAAATGCTCTGTATTTCCTATATTCACTAAGGAAATGGAATTAAATTGCTCCAGGAAAAAAATTTAGAATATGCAGAAAGAACAATGTCCTGACTGCAAAATTTGTTGGTTGTTAGAACAGGTAATTGTAAGGAATTGTAGTGTCCTCTTCCAGAACCAACCTTGGAGAAAAAAATACAAATGAAGTTTTGAGCTGACCTTCCTAGTGGGAGACTCTGAATGTCCTTTACCACCCACCGACGCATCAGAATTTCAGTAATTAGATTGAAAACGCAAGAGTTCAAATGCCTCAGTACTCAGAGCCATCTAATGGTGTTATTTTGTAGCCCTTTATTTATTCAAGAGATTATTTTATTAACCTACCCTAAGGACCTAAATACTTTAAACATGGATTTTATTTTCAGTGTTAAACTGAGATCAGCAACACTGGAATTCCTGTTAAAGACTCTGGGAAAGATTATCCACACTGTTTTCATTTGCAAGAAAAATAGTAGCTTTCCATTCCTTTGTATGGTAGACTACATTCTTCTCTCCTCTGATGCCTTCCTTATTCTGTAATTATGTCTTTCTGTTAATGCAACTTTTATCTTTGCTTACCCACTGGTTTTACCTCTTTCTTCCAAAGTGAAAGTTGCTCAGTCATGTCAGACTCTTTGCGACCTCATGGACTATACAGTCGATGGAACTTTCTGGGCCAGAATACTGGAGTGGGTAGCCTATCCCTTCTCCTGCAGATCTTCCTGACCCAGGAATCGAACTGAGGTCTCCTTCATTGCAGGCAAATTCTTTAACAACTGAGCTACCGCATACTCATCAGAATCTGCCATCCTGAAACCACTGTCCTATCTCTGTGCTTCGCATCATACTTATGGTCCCTGCCTGCTTCTTCCACGTCTCACCCTCATTGTTCCTTTACAATTTAGGTTTTGCTCCTTTTGTTCCTTGGATTTACACAACTTTCCACAATGACCTCTTCGTGCCAAAAAGTGTTTTTCTAAGTCCCTCTGGGCCAACAGGCAGCTCCCACCTTGAAAGCGACCGCCCGTCGTGCTGTGACACTGCATCCAGTGGTTTCTTGCTGTCTTCCTGGCAGTCCCTTCTCCATCCCTCTGCTGTCTCTTTCCTGTATCCCGTCTCTTATCTGATGACATGTCTTGAGATTTAATCATCCCTTCCCCTTTTCATTTTCTATACTTACTCCTTCCTGGACACACAGCATTCTCAAGACTTCCCTGAGCTTTCTTTGCTTCTAACTTCTACATTTTCATCTCTAGCCCTCATATCTTCAATTGTTCAATTTTATCAGGAAAAGCTCCAGTTTACAATTTCTCAGACTAGAAATGTGAATTCACCTTTTCCTCTTTTCTCTCATCTCTGACCTATTTTCCCTAATAGTAAGCAATTTGGAAGCCCACCTTTCAGAGACAGACTGACTCACTCAGGGCTACTTATGTGAGCAGGAGTCCTGGGACCATGACAGATGGAAGGGTGGTCTATGAATGTGTGGAGGGAATCATAACCAGGCTATAGAGTGTCTGTCTACAGAGATTCTTTTCTAAGAGGGACTAAATCAGTGAAATCCTGGGAAGAGAAACTGGAAGGTGGAGAGGTAAGAATATAGCATCAAGAGAGAAAGTCAAATTGACACAAATTCAAAAGCTTAATGATATCAAACTGACCAGTTTGTGGGAAAGCAGGTACTTTCATAAATAGATAACATATCATATAACTTGATATGGCCACTTTGGAAAGACATTTCAGAATGTCTTTTACAAATATAAATGTATATATTCCGTGACCCAGCAATTATCTTCTTTATATAACTAACGAAATATTTACTCACACATGAAGAAGAGGGCTTGCTTACAATTTTATTGCAGCACTGTTGATAATATTAAAATATTAGAAATAATCTAAATGTTCCAACTAGGGAATGATTTAGTGAACTGTGATATTTCTATTATTCAGAACACCATGCAGAAGTTCAAGATTGAAGGAGAGGTGCACGAATACAGGAACCTCTACAAAGACATAATGTTGAATAGAAAGAAGAAAGGCATGTTGCAGAATGAGGCATACAACATATAATTTCTATAAAACACACATATGTATATAAACAACACTAAGATACTACATTTTTTTCAGGCACATATAAATATACAGTTGTGTGACAGAAGATCTGCACGGCAAAATTATTAGAAGGATTATTTCTGGGGAGGAAGGAGAGAACGGAGGCTGGGATGGTGGACAAAAAGGACTTTATCCCTATCTGGATGTGTGTTATGTTTAGAAGAAGAAAAAGGCACGGTTATGTTAGTTGTATGATTATTAGAGAGACAGGGAGAGACGGGAAGAGAGAATGAAAGAGAGAATGAGAGAGCAAAGAAGAACCAGAGAAGAATGCAAGGTAGGAAATGGAACGGCCAGAAATGACCCGGGTCAAAGGACAGTTAAGGAACTGGTTCTGCAGATACAGCCTGTCCACTGCAGTGTTTCTCCAGTGCGTGTTTCAGCATACTTGGCTGGCCCAGAAGTGTCCTTAAAAGAACCAAGTTGTGTTGGAAGGAATGGCCACTGCAGACAAGGTTGGAGGAACCAGAAAAGCGGTGGCTGATTTAGCGTCTAGCTTAAGGTGTAGATAAGATGCAAGCCAGAGCCACAGAAATAGATCGAGTCAGTGGGAAGGAGGTCCCAATGGAATCCATGGACAAAGAGTCCGGCCAGTGAGTACATGTCCTCTGTGCATGCAAAGCTCATAGAGTCACAGTTAGATACACATTTCAGGGATGACTGTCAGTGGGTTTTGTTATTTCCGTGAGATATTGAATTTTTTTCTTTTTACATTGAACAGTTTCTATCATTTTCTAGTCAGTCGCTTTTTGAGGACTTACCCTAAAATAGTTTAAAGTTTCTTCCTGATTGTTACTGGCACACTCAGGCACCTTGTCTTCTTCTATTATGATAATAGCCTAATAAATGGCTTCACTACCTCTTCATTCCAATGCATCCTACCGATCACTGCCAAATTAATTTTCTTAAAGCATCACTTGCCTCATATTATTATTCACATAATCAAGAAATGGCAGTGGTCCTCTTTTGTCCAAGATCTTACCCAAACAAGCATTAGGATGAAACTCCTCTTTTTTGCTCTAAAAAGGTCTAAGTAATGTGAACCATTCCCTATTTCAGTTCAGTTCAGTAGCTCAGTCATGTCCACCTCTTTGCGACCCCATGAATCACCGCACGCCAGGCCTCCCTGTCCATCACCAACTCCCGGAGTTCACTCAAACTCATGTCCATCGAGTTGGTGATGCCATCCAGCCATCTCATTCTCTGTCGTCCCCTTCTCCTCCTGCCCCCAATCCCTCCCAGCATCAGAGTCTTTTCCACTGAGTCAACTCGTCGCATGAGGTGGCCAAAGTATTGGAGTATTTAGCTAACACTAACTCCCACTCTGCCCATAATTTGCATCATCAATTCCTCAGAACACTGGAGTTAACTTTTAAAGTCCACTTCTTTAAAAGTATAGGAAGGCAGTGGTAGGCATCAGATTTGTCCTTTGGTGTATCTGCTTCCCAACGTGGCCTCAAATCATGTACATTACTGTCATCCAAAGAAAACTGTTTGCTCTGCTCCTCACCTACCATCGTCCTTCTTTTCCTGAACCAAGTCATTTATCCTATTTCTGTGACCTCACCCACAGCACTTTTCATGTTAGCCTCTCTTCCTTCTTTTATATCCAGGTCAGGCTCTTCATGTACTTCCCTCCTCTCTTGTGCCTT
Organism: Moschus berezovskii; assembly: GCF_049115385.1. Classification (NCBI taxonomy): domain Eukaryota; kingdom Metazoa; phylum Chordata; class Mammalia; order Artiodactyla; family Moschidae; genus Moschus; species Moschus berezovskii. Next base: position 62,787,501 of record NC_142477.1, read on the forward strand.
TCCTCTGCTACTACTCAACCCTTGAAGAGCTCTCCCTGCTTCTTCATCTATCCAGATTCTACATATCCCTAACTCAAGAAGCATCCCTATCACGTATAAGGGCCCTTGTGGCTCAGATATTAAAGAATCTGCCTACAATGCAGGAGACCCAGGTTCAACCCCAGGGTTGAGAAGATCCCCTGGAGAAAGGAATGGCTACCCATTAGAGTATATGATAGAGATCCATCCTGATGCATTATTATCAGGATCCATCTCTAACATATAGCCTTTTCTAATAACTCCAGCCTATAGAGAGGTCGATCCCATCTCTTGATCCCATCACTTGAAGTATTTATATACATCAGAAATAACACTAGGCCTCTCTCACCTTCTAAGATGGCCCACATTGTCTGTGGATTATGTTTCTCTCTAAATAAATCCATTTTTTACCTATCACTTTGTCTCTCACTGAATTCTTTCTGTGCTGAGACACAAAGAACCTGAGCCTCAGTAAGTCCAGACAGGAGTAGTCCTTGTTACCAAACCAAACTTAGATAGACTCGCCAATCTACTGATACTGAGTTGTAGTGAAGTAAGTTGACTGATTGTCAATAGCTAGAAAGCAAGGGTTAGCCTCCCTTTCCAAAGGCAAAAAACACTGAAACCCATAGGGAGTGGGAGAAGTTAAGTATGCTGCCCCCAAGCACATAGAACCCAGACTGGTTGGAATCAGAATTTGATGATGCTGACTCCCACTTACCTTGCCATTAAGCGACCAAAAGAATCCTCGAGTTGATCATGCCCTCTTTGAACTGCTGCTGCTGCTGCTAAGTCGCTTCAGTCGTGTCCGACTCTGTGCGACCCTATAGACGGCAGCCCACCAGGCTCCCCCGCCCCTGGGATTCTCCAGGCAAGAACACTAGGGTGGGTTGTCGTTGCCTTCTCCAATGCATGAAAGTGAAAAGAAAGTGAAGTCGCTCAGTCGTGCCCAACTTTGCGACCCCATGGACTACAGCATACCAGGCTCCTCCATCCATGGGATTTTCTAGGCAAGAGTACAGGAGTAGGGTGCCATCGCCTTCTCCTCTCTTTGAACTATTACTATAAAATTCCTCACTACCCTCTCCAGGTTGGGATACAGTTTTTAGGGCATTATCCCACTATGGCCCCCATCTCCTGGCAAAGCCATAAAGCTATTCTTTTCTATTTCACTCCTTCCTAAAAAGAAAACACTAATATATATCTTATTCTTCATAATTTCATGTGTGTGTCTTTAAGGACCATAGAAGGAATCATATCTTTTCTTGTATTCTTTCTAGTCTTTATCATATCATCTTGCTCATAGTGAACACTAAGTATTAGATAATGAATTGATTTGATATATTTTCCACTTGTGCAAAAGTATTCTGTATGTGTCATATTAAGCAGGACTCTTTTGGTTGCAAATGGCAGTAACTCAAACTAACTTAATTTAAAAGGGGTTTGAGTCACCTAACTGAAACTGTAAGTATATTTTGACTTAAGGCAAAATTGGATCCATGTGCTGAAATAATATCATTAAGGATCAATCTCTCTAAAATTGCATCAAAGTAAAAATAAATATAAATTATCTAGCAACAAATTTAACCAAGGACCTGAAAGACCTATTTACACTGAAAACTGTAAAACATTGATGAAAAAAATTGAAGAAGACACAAATACATGGAAAGATATTTTGTACTCATAGATTGGAAGAATTTATATTGCTAAAGTTTTCTATTATCCAAAGCAATCTACAGATTCAATGCAATTGCTGTCAATATTTCAATGGAATTTTTCACAGAAATAGAACAAATAATTCTAAAATTTGTATAAAACCATAAAAGACCTTGAATAACCAAAGAAACCTTGAGAAAGAAACAAAGCTGGAGGCATCATGTTCCCTGATTTCAAACTACATTGCAAAGCTGTAGTAATAAAAAAATGTGGTATTGGCATAAAAACAGATGCAAAGATCAATGGAACAGAATAAAGAGCCCTACAATCAATCTACACATATATAGTAAATTAATTTATAACAAAGCAGTCAAAAATGCACTGTGGGACCAGGACAGTCTCTCTAAATTAGATGTTGTGGAGAACACTGGACAGCAAGCAACATCCAAAAGAATGAAATTGGACCACTATTTTATACCATATCTAAAAATTAATTCAAAATTGATCAAAGATTTGAACTTAAGACCTGAAACCATAAAACACCTAGAAGAAAACAAAGGCATCAATTCCTTGTTATCTGTCTTGGCAATTATTTTTCAGGTTTGACAGCAAAACTGAAGCAAAAAGTAAGTAAATAAATAGGTGTGATGATATTAGACTGAAAATCTGCATGACAGTGAAAACCATCAATGAAATGAAAAAGCAACCTATTGGATGGAAGAAAATATTTGTAAATAATATATCTAATAAGAGGTTAATATCCAAAATATATTAAGAAGTCATACAACTTATTGGCAAAAGTAAATTAATTGATTTTTAAAATCTAATTAAAAGTGTAAAGGAGACCTGAATAGACATTTTTCCAAAGAAGATATACAGATAGCCAATAGTACATGAAAAGTTTTTTGGCATCATTGATCATCAGAGAAATCCAAAATGAGATAAAACCACAATGAGATATCGCTTCATACGTATCAGAATGGCTGTTATGGAAAAGACAAGAAATAACAAGAGACAGTGAGGATGTGGATAAAATGGAACCTTTGTGCACTCGGTGAGAATGTAATCTAGTGCAGGCACTGTGGAAAACAGTATGAACGTGCCTCAAAAAATTCAAAATAGAACTACCATATGATCCAGCAATTCTACTTTTGGATATGTTTCTGAATAAAACAAAAACATTAACTAGAAAAGACAGAGGCATCCCCATGTACACTGCAGCATTATTTAAGATAGTTGAGACATGGAACCTATGTATGTTCATCAACAGATGAATGGTATGATGCTCACTTATGATGCCAGGCACCAGTAGCTCCCGGTTAGCCACACTACCGCAAGGATAAAGAACCAGTACACTCACAACCACCCTGTACACACACAATCATTCTGTTTTTCACTTTCAGTACAGTATGTGATAAATTAAATGAGATAGTCAACAGTCCATTATAAAATAGGCTATGTGTTAGAGGGTTTTGCTCAACTGTAGGCTAATATATAAGTGTTCTGAGCACATTTAAGATAGGCTAGGCTAAGCTGTGATGTTTGGTAGGTTAAGCATATTAAATGCATTTTCACGTGATATTTTCAACTTTCAATGGGCTTATTGGGAAGTAACCCCATTGTAGTAAGCTGAGGAAGATCTGTAGACTTGTTTTGGTGATCATTTTGCAATATATATATAAATATTGAATCAGTATTTTGTACACCTGAAACAACTGTAATGTTGGATGTCAATTATCCTCCCCCACTCCCCCAGAAATCTGTCTTTCTCCATCTCTGCATTCTGATGTTCCCTGGGTTGGCTCTCAGGGAGTCTGTCGATCATCAGCAGCAAAAGCAGTCCCCAGAAGCTACAGGCTTTCATCCCATCACCCCAACAACCCCAGGGAAACTCTTAATATTAGGTTGAAATATATAAAATTGTCATTTATGCAGGTCTAAAATGGTTGAGTAATGGCAATTTCATATGTTTCAAAATAATAGTTCTAGAAAAAGTCCCAACATCTACAGTTCACTACTTCAGCTTAGATTTCATACCCATTGATAAACCAATTATTTGTGGCCACTAGAATGTAGTACTTTTCTTGATCAGGTTGGAGTCATATGCCCACCCAAGAGCCATGTAACAAAAAGTGAGAGAAGACTGGTTTTCTCAAAGGAAATTTAAGATGCTATTAGCAGAAAAAGGAAAATAAAATCAGACGAGGCAAAACACCAGATGCCCACTGTGCATATAAGAAACAACAAATGTGGCAGTTTACTGTAAAGGGGTGTGTGTGTTGCTAAGTCATGTACATCTCTCTGTGACCCCATGCACTGTAGCCCTTCAGGTTTCACTGTCCATGGGATTTTCCAGGCAAGAATACTAGAGTGGATTGCCATTTCCTCCACCAGGGAATCTTCCCAACCCAGAGATCAAACCCAAGTCTCCAGTGTATCCTGCATTGGTAGACAGATTCTTTACCACTGAGCCACCTGGGAAGCCCCTACCATGAAGGCAGTTCAGTTCAGTCGCTCAGTCGTGTCCGACTCTCTGCGACCCCATGAATCACAGAACGCCAGGCCTCCCTGTCCATCACCAACTCCCGGAGCTCACTCAAACTCATGTCCACAGAGTCGGCGATGCCATCCAGCCATCTCACAAAGCCTAATTTCAGGGAACCTCAAATTACACAGGCTCCTTCCAAGACCGTATATCTAATTTTTATTTTAATTTTTTGAATTCTTTTTCTCAAAGAAGGCTCCCCAATTATATAAGCTTTAGGATCAATAAAACCTGGATCTGCACCTACTAAAAACACTCCAAAAATTTTGTGAAATTAGTAAATAAGCATTCCAATATTTTGCACTTTCTCCTGATTTTAGTGGAAACAAACCATTTATTAAATAGTTTATTCACTGAATTCTTCATAATAACATGATGTCTTTTGACCCTAATAGAAAATAGCTTGATCATTTCCTTCAGATCTTTTCAATTTCTCAGGGTTCAGTATTCAATATATTTTTCTTCACCTCTGTCCACAGATCCACACCAAAGGGTCCTTTTTCATCTTTGACCAGCCCAAGTTGAATGCGCATCTTTGGGTCTCAATGTGGTTTCTTATAGCATCCGTTTGAAGAAACTTAGCAGTTGTTCAGACGGTAAAGAATCCGCCTGCAATGCAGGAAACCTGGGTTCGATCCCTGGGTTGGGAAGATCCCCTGGAGAAGGGAAAGGCTGCCCACTCCAGTACTCTGGCCTGAGAATTCCCTGGACTGTAGAGTCCACGGGGCCGCAAAGGGTCGGACACGACTGAGCGAATTTCACACGCACACCAGTTGCTCATATTCACACCAATACTCATTAAAAAAAAAATTCTCTATTCTAAGTCAACATGAATTCTGTAAAATTACCATAGAGAGAACATGAAACGTAAGATGGATCTTACATTGCAATGAATCTAGGATGTGAGTTAGATCAAAGCTAGATAGCTACGGAGGACCCATTATTAGGACTGTGCCAAAATTGGGTCTAGATAACTAGAAAATGTCCCCTTGTTTGTGGGATTTCCAACTGCACTTTACCCTTCTATCTGGCAGTCAGACAGCCCCAGGAATGTAAATTCATGCTGTTTTGAATGTGGGGGAAGGTGAGGGAACTAAGCCTGCCTGCTGCTATTCTGATTACAGCATTTGTCCCCGGGAGAGACAGCTCTGGGATTGATGCTATTTTTCTTCCCTCTCAGGAAAGTGACTTGGGCTGTGTATCTGAGAGGGCCAAGGGGCACCTAACACATGACAATTTCTGCTTAATCTCCCAGCAGGTTTTTGAATCTGTAGTCCTTCTGATATGCCAGAGTTGGACCCATTCATTCCCTCCCCCCACCTCCAGCGAGAAAAACAGCATAGAAACAGGGCAGTGCAATTGTGTTGCCTTTTTTCTTTTAATTTGTTGAAATGGTCTCTAGGCAGAAGAAGCAGGGGGAGTAGAAACCAGATGGTTGTATCTGGAGTAGAAACCCACTATTGAGGAGCTTGGCGATGCTCAAATCTGGTGGCAGTACTTTCCTGCAGGGACTGGGGATGAAATAGCACAGTGGTGGCAAAAGATTTCCAGAAGACTCACCTCCGTTGTGCTTTCTTCTCTATCCAAGTTTCACACAATTTAAAATGCAGGCCCTTTTCCTTTAATTCTTGAAAGCACCACCAACCTTGGATTACAATAGACTTTTCTTTAAGTTTGGTAGTGAGGAGAGAGGTAGTTAATGGTAACACTAAGAGGAGAAAAGGAAAGATATATCCATCTGAATGCAGAGTTCCAAAGAATAGCAAGGAGAGATAAGAAAGTCCTCCTCAGAGATCAATGCAAAGAAAGGAAAACAATAGAATGGGAAAGACTAGAGATCTCTTCAAAAACATTCCGAGCAAAGAAGGGCACAATAAAGGACAGAAACGATATGGACCTAACAGAAGCAGAAGATATTAAGAAGAGGTGGCATGAATACACAGAACTATATAAAAAAGATCTTAATGACCCAATTAACCATGATGGTGTGATCACTTGCCTAGAGCCAGACTTCCTGAAATGTGAAGTTAAGTGGGCCTTAGGAAGCATCACCACAAACAAAACTAGCAGAGGTGATGGAATTCCAGTTGAGCAATTCTAAAAGATGATGCTGTGAAAGTGCTGCACTCAATATGCAAATTGGAAAACTCAGCAGTGGCCACAGGACTGAAAAAGGTCAGTTTTCATTCCAATCCCAAAGAAAGGGAATGTCAAAGAATGTTCAAGCTACCGCAAAATCGCACTCACCTCACACTAGCAAAGTAATGCTCAAAATTCTCCAAGCCAGGCTTCAATAGTATGTGAACCGAGAACTTCCAGATGTTCAGGCTGGTTTTAGAAAAGGCAGAGGAGCCAGAGATCAAATTGCCAATATCTGTTGGATCAAAGAAAAATCAAGAGAGTTCCAGAAAATATATATATTTCTGTTTTGTTGACTATGCAATGCCTTTGACTGTGTGTTTAGTGGCTAAGTCGTGTCCGACTCTAGCAACTCCATGGACTGTTTCCTGCCAGGCTCCTCTGTCCATGAGATTCTCCAGGCAAGAATACTGGAGTGGGTTGCCATTTCCTTCTCCAGGTTTGGCTGTGTGGATCACAACAAACTGGAAAATTCTTCAAGAGATGGGAATACTAGGCCACCTGACCTGCCTCTTGAGAAATCTGTATGCAGGTCAAGAAGCAACAGTTAGAACTGGACATGGAACAATGGACTGGTTCCAAATTGGAAAATGAGTACATCAAGGCTGTATCTTGTCACTCTGCTTATTTAACTTATATACAGAGTACATCAAGCGAAATGCCAGGCTGGATGAAGCCCAAGCTGGAACAATATTGCCGGGAGAAATATCAATAACCTCAGATAGGCAGATGATACCACCCTTATGGCAGAAAGTGAAGAGGAACTGAAGAGCCTGTTGATGAAAGTAAAAGAGAAGAGTGAAAACGCTGGCTTAAAACTCAACATTCTAAAAACAAATATCATGGCATCCGGTCCCATTACTTCATAACAAATAGATGAAGAAACAATGGAAACAGTGAGAGACTTTCTTTTCCTGGGCTCCAAAATCACTGCAGATGGTTACCACAGCCATGAAATTAAAAGACGCTTGCTCCTCGGAAGAAAAGCCATGACCAACTTAGACAGCATATTAAAAAGCAGAGATATCATTTTGCTGATAAATGTCCCTTTAGTCAAAGCTATGGTTTTTCCAGTAGTCATGTATGAATGTGAGAGTTGGACCATAAAGAAAGCTGAGCGCTTCAGAATTGATGCTTTTGAACTGTGGTATTGGAGAAGACTCTTGAGAGTCCCTTGGACTACAAGGAGATCAAATCAGTCAATCCTAAAGGAAATCAGTCTTGCCTATTCATTGGAAGGACTGATGCTGAAGGCTAAAGCTCCAATACTTTGGCCACCTGATGTGAAGAACTGACTCATTGGAAAAGACCTTTATGCTGGGAAAGATTGAAGGCAGGAAGAGAAGGGGATAACAGAGGATGAGACGGTTGGATTGTATCACCAACTGGATGGACATGAATTTGAGCAAGCTCCCAGAGTTGGTGATGGACAGGGAAGCCTGGTGTGCTACAGTCCATGGGGTCGCAAAGAGTCGGACACGACTGAGCAACTGAACTGAACTAAACTGAATTTACAAATGAGTATTTTCTATCCTTCCTTCACCTCCTTGTACCTTCCTTCAGCATCCCAACCACTCATCAGGTCCCAGAGAATTTCACCAAACCCTGTAATGTGTTCTCCACTCCCTCCTTACTACACACAGGAAGTAAAGAGAAAATTGAGACTGGGAGGCACAAGGAACAGTCAGAGATGGCTAAGAGTTAATCTCTTTATCTTCCTATCTTTGTGGAGACTCAGCCAAGAAGCAACCCCTTCACCCTGGTCTCTAAACACCCCATCTAAACACCTAGAAGACAGCTGCTGCACACCAAAGTCTGGGGTGGGGGCTGATGCTTCTCTCCTCAACTTAGGGAAAACTGATTTTCAATCTCTTGTGAAGACTGGAAGGACTGTTGCTAAAGCTCAATACTTCGGCCACCTAATGTGAAGTAGATTCATTGGAAAAGACCGTAATGATGGGAAAGATTGAAGACAAAAGTAAAAAGGGGCGGCAGAGAATAAGATGGTTAGATAGCATCACTGACACAGTGGACATGAATCTGAGCAAACTCATGAGAAAGTAGAGGACAGAGGAGCCTGGAGTGCTGTAGTCCATGAGTTCTCAAAGAGTCGGACATGACTTAATGCAAATGCAGCTGAATATCCATCCAGATATTCCCTGTGAGGGTTTTTTCCTCTCCAACCAAATATGTGGATTCTTTTTCAACACTATTTCTCCAACTCTCCAAAATCAACTGAGTGCTCTACAATTCAATACCCCAAGTTAGCAGCAGTTAACTTCTGTCCAACTTGGCTACAAATTCAAGTTCCCACAAACCCCTCTCAGATTTGATAATTTGGTAGCATGACTCACAGCACTTGGGAGTGCACTTTACTTACCAGTTGATTATAAAGATTATGACTCAGAAAGAGATGTGTAGGGTAAGGTATGTAAAGCATGGGAGTGGGGAGGTGGCGATGCCATGCCCCCTCTGAGTATGCCACCCTCCCAGCAGCTCCATGTCTTCACCAACCCAGAAGCTCCCTGAACCCCATCGTTTAGGGTTTTTAATGGAGGTTTCATTATGTAGGCAAGATTGATTACACTATTGGCTCTTTTCGATTAAATCAGTCTCCAGCCTCTCTCCCTTCTGTGGAAGCTGGGAGATGGGGCTAAAAGTTCCAAATGCCTAATCAAAGCTTGGTTTTTCTGGTGACAAGGGGCTCTTATCACCCTTGCACGTATGCTAAGGCACTTCGGTCAAGTCTAACTTTTTGTCACCCTATGGACCGTAGCCCACCAGTTTCCTTGTCCCTGGAATTCTCCAGGCAAGAATCCTGGAGTGGGTTGCCATTTCCTTCTCCAGAGGATCTTCCTGATCAAGGGATCAAACCCACGTCTTTTAGATCTCCTGTGTTGACAGGTGGATTTTTTACCACTAGTCCCACCTGGGAAGCCCCATATCACCCTTATCACTGAGGAAATAACAAGAGTTTTAAGAGCTCTGCATCAGGAACTGAGGACAAAAAACAAATATCTTTCTTATTACACTACCCTGTTATGTTTATCCATCCTGAAAAGAAAAAAATTCTAGAAACGTCTCCTTAGGGTGTTAGCCTTTCTGACTATTTCCAGCTCTCCCTCTCTGTATACTCTCTATAACCCCATAAGAGAGTGACTAGAAACTTCCTTTTTGTTCTTCATTAGGTTTTTCAACACATAACTAGTTCCCCTGTGACAGACTTCTTTATCTGTCCACTCCAAACAAACCGTTCATGGGAACAAGCATTCTCAGAGCACTGGAGTTGAATGCCCACACTAACTCTCTTCCTTCCAGAAGAATCTTAGGAAGTCAGTGGTAAGGATGAACTTAAATGGCCAAGGAATTCACTCCAGGGCCCCCCTTTCATGGGCCACCTCCTTTGGCCTCTGGGTCACTGAGTTCCACAGAGGAGAACTGAGCCTTTCCAGTGTCCAGGGAGGCCTGTTGGCTCTTGTTCAGACCTCCTCTGGAAAACTCTCAGAGCTGTGTACCCAGCCTCTGGAACGGAAGACCAGGAACTTCACTAGTTAAGATGGGATGGGATGGCAAGAGGACCAGTTTGACGGAAGGCCTCTTGCCTTCTGCCCCCGCCTGTTTCCCTCCCTGCACATGCTGAACAAAAACAAAAACACAACAAACCCCAGGGAAACAAAGCTATTTTAAAATACTGTTATCAAGAGATCTTCCTTCTGAGGTAGAAACCTCACTTCCTCCTTGTCGGGCTCTGCTCATCTGTGGCCCCAGAGCGTCTCTGACGGCGAGGGCCTCAAGCCCACACTGGTTGATCTGGAATCTGGGTTTAGGTCCCAGCATGTGGTAATGTGCTCCACTCTGATGACACTTTTCGTTTCTAATAATAGAGCCGATGAAGTAATATTGCAATTGATGTTCCCGGGGATTTGATTGGATAAGTGCATAAGCCCTAGAGGGGGAAGGGGGTTGTATGGACGCATCACATTAGTATTCCCATCCTATCGATGCGCCGGGCCGCGAACCACGTCAGCCGGACTGATTCCCGGCGTCTGCCAGTCCCGCCACGGATTCATTTGGGATCCTCAAACAGGCGAGCCCCGTGGAGACGAGGGATCAAGACAGCGGATTAGAACCAATTGCCTGCTTCGGGGACAGCCAGCCCTTCCAGGCCTGGTGACTGGGAGGGAGGGGAGCGCCGCCGACGTGGCCGTGGGAAGACACCCGAAGCTAGAGCGACACTCTCCCCGCTGCACCCCCACCCCTGCCCCCCTCCACCTGGCAGCGCAGGCTTTTGAAAACTGTCCATCTGAATGGAAACTCGGAACCGCCGGGCGGCGTGTTCTTTCTCGCCCAGCCTTGCGATCCATGCCGAGCGGAAAGCGGTGCGAGCCCGCGCCAGCGCCCAGCTCCCGGGACAGGGCCGGCAGTGTTGCTGAGCAGAACTTGACGGAGCCCCTTCCTCGCTGCTAGTGGAAGCGATGCTGCACTGCACAGCCAGCGCTTCCCCGGCTCTCCTTCAAGCTGAAGGTTACCCACCCGCGCAGCCAGCCCCAACCCTGTGAGCGCCGCGCCTCGGGTCCCAGCTCCGGCTGCTCGGCGGCGGCTCGCAGGGCAACGACAGGGCCGCCCGCGCCGGGGCGCACTGCACCAGCGGCTTCGGCTTGGTGGATGTGTATGCATGAGTTCTGCACCGAATGGGCGCAAAAAGCGCCCCAGCCGGTCCACCCGCTCCTCAATCTTCCAGATCAGCAAGCCCCCGCTGCAGAGCGGGGACTGGGAGCGCAGGGGCAGCGGCTCCGAGAGCGCCCACAAAAGCCAACGAGCCCTGGACGATTGCAAGATGGTAGGTGGAAAATGCGTCTCCTTTTTTTCCTTTTTTTCTTTTCCCTTTGGAGATGTGGGGGAATCGTGTCCGTTAATCGTTCGCCTGAGTGCCAGCCACTCCGCCACCCTCATCTCCTCCATGCCGATCACGTGCATATGCACTATTTTTAAATCTGCAGTCCCCCAGATTCGGGGTGACACCGGGTCGTCATGGACCCGCCAAGAAGTGCCGCGGAGAGAGTCTTGGGGGCAGCGGTTGTAGGTCATCCTTCTAACCCCTCGGAGAATGGCAGATACGAAAGACGCGGTGAACCGGCCGGCTCACCAGGGAGGGAGGGGTTAGGAAGGTAAGAGTGCTGAATTGTGGGGAGACAGGAGCAAACAAACCCAAACAGGACGCACAGGGCGCTGCGGCGGGGACGAAGGTTCCAGCGCAGAGGCTGTGGCGGGTCTTCCTGTCAGACACCAGAGCCCGAACCGTTCAGTGGTCTGGCAGGAAGTGAACGGACTGCCTTAATACAACCCGCCTTTGGAAATCCACAGGCCAATTCAGATTCACATCCCAGCTCTAGTAGAGGGGAACATTCTATGCGAGAGTTGCCAGCATCACTCTCTGGTGACCTGGGAGTGGCATGGTAGCTCTCCAAATATACTCTCGATCGTCAGAAACTTGAGTCTGAACGGATGGGAGCAAGTAGGTCTGGAAATAGAACTTCCATGACCAGACTTTGGGATGAAAAATAAACACTTGCCTTGGACAAAGAGAACAATCTTTGTGTCCCAGTCTTTAAACACTCTGTAGGCTCTTTAGTAGATTTGAGGTGGCTCAGGGGTCAGTGAAAGCCTCTGTTTAGGTAGGAAAAAATAGCAAACTTTCTGTTGATAAATGTCTTATGAAAGAAACTCGCTTCTTTTCCAGCTTGTGCAGGAGTTCAACACGCAAGTGGCCCTGTACCGAGAATTGGTCATTTCCATTGGGGACGTCTCGGTCAGCTGCCCCTCTCTCCGGGCGGAAATGCACAAGACAAGAACCAAAGGCTGTGAAATGGCCCGCCAGGCACACCAAAAACTTGCTGCCATTTCGGGGTAGGAGCCTCTTTGGCGTTATTTGGTAATTCATGTATATGATGTGTGAATGCTGGCACACAATGGATATTTAGAGTGATCAAAGCCTCAGAGATGATTGCTGCAAATGTGAGGTTTTAACCAATTACTCTGAGATCAGGATTGTCTAGAGAGCTATGAACAAACTATAGGCCAAATTATAATCCAAAAGTTGTGTGATTTTTGTATATATAGTGAATATTTGGGTCGTTGAGTGTCTTTTTTTTTTCAAAGTTAACTTTCAATATGCTGGCCACATTTTGGAATTTGAGGCTTAAGATGTTTTTGTACCAAAGTGAAGTAAAATCATCATGCCTCAAGATTATTCTGTCATCTGCTGCTAAACATGTACTGCACAAAAATCTTTGCTAAATCCCAGATTTACTAAACTATTTATACCATGAGTCAAATTCCTATGATACCATTTAAAATAAGATCCCTAAAATAAAGTCTTGGATATAAATTACTCTCTTCACTGTAGTGTGTGAAAGGGAAGTTTGAACTTGAGAAAAACTTTTTCAAGATTGGGGAACTTCACAAATTTAACTAAATTTAAGCTGCTTTTGCTCCCTCCCCCAATTATTTTTAATTCTTTTTTTCACATTTATGGATTCTCATGCCTATTTTAGGTGATAAGACAGTGAGTGAAAACTTCTCTCCTGAGACTACACTCACTTCCTCCTGATCTCTCAATAGTGGGAGAAAACTTAATTGTGGATTTTGTTAACAGTTCCTATTTCAGATAAGTACAAAGAGCAAGGAAACACAGGAATCTTTATGGAGGTACATTGATTTAAGTGTTTGATTCAGTCTGGATTTAGCCTTTATATGTTTGTCTTTATCAGTATGATTATATCACAGTAGAAGTTCTGGTTAGACTCTTGTGCTAATGTTGTAGATTAATCACTTATAGGAATTATATCCAATTTACTTTTTTGAAAGAATCATTTTATCTTTAGTGCCATTAATATATATGGTGACAGTTACTGGTATATAAAGATTAGAAAGCTGTATGTCACCTCTCTCAGTAACTAGTTTACATTTGACAACTAGTTTATATTTTATGTGATGAAAAATGATACACTCTACTAATCTCCTTGAAGTGAAAGACATATAAAATGTTACAAACCTATTTTATTTAGTAGAAGTATTGAAAATTATTGTCCTTTTCTGTTTTGTTTGTCATACTATACTTAACAAGAAGTGAATCTGTGAGTGAATCTAAGTGTTTAAGGATTTGGGGGAGGAAATGCAGCTGTGAAAAGTATCAGAGAAGAAGAGAGAAAAACAATCAGAATCACAAAAGGGAATCATGGTGGATTAAAGTCTACAAAGCAACAACCGTTTGGAAGAAAAAACAGGTTTAGAACAGGAAGTTTTATGCTCAGAGCTAAGGAACTGCATATTTGTAAACTGTGTGTCTAACAGTTTATGGTGGGTTTATATCCAGGATTCCTTTGAGCTGGACCTCAAATTGAGAACATGTTCTAATCAGATAAGGTGTACTGCAGAAATGAACAAGTCAGTTTAGTCTATTCTGCTACACACATGAAATTCAGTTTCTTCTAAAGGTTTAGGAAAGAAAGAGTCTGCAACTATTGGGTACCAGTTAAGTTTTGAGGATTTGAGGTGAATTTTATTAATTCAGGGAATTATAGCCTTTCACTCCTTGCTTACATGTTATTTGAGGAATGTTACTGGGGGCAGGTTTATAAGGATTCGTGGGAAAACAGTTGTTCTTAGAGCCTTGAAAGTAAGGTCAACTCTATTGAATGTTCTGGTGTAGGATTTGAAACATTTTCCTCCTTAAAATAATGAGATAGAGTTTAACCTTTCTGAAAAATGACAGCAAGATAATTGAGGAAAATCCCTTAAACCCATCACCATCTGGACCCCATTAATGAAGGATGTGATTCCCCTAGGTGGAATTCTGTTCCTGATATTGCTGGTTATGCAGGCTCTCGTTTCAGGCTTCCTGTGAAGGTTGGTAGGGAGGCTGAAGGATTCACTTTACAATTGGATGCAGGGGTAAGAAAAGCAATGATTCCTGGGGAATGTAGACAGAAAGACTAGATTTCTTGAGTGCCCATTGTCTGCTGGTACAATCCATTTAATTGACAGAGTAATCCTCTGAGGGAAGGATTAGTATCTTTATTCAACAAATTGGTTTCAGGGAGGTTGAGCAAATTGCCCAATCACAGAACTAAAAAATGGTACTTCAATCTGGCCCCAGGTTTGCATGCTTCTGAAAACCATCTTTCCTCCATATAATGCTGCCATTCAAAAAGATGTCAGGTAGAAAGGAACAAAGTACTTAGACATGCTCAAGAGATGAACTTCCAAAAGAGTACATAAAATGAAAGAAGCCAGTCACAAAATACCACATATTATACGATTCTGTTTAAGTGAAATGCTCAGAGAAAGCAAATCTATAAGAAACAGAAAGTAGATTAGTGGTTGCCTATGGTGGGAACAGAGAGGAAGTGCAAATGAGCTTGAGGTATCTTTGGGAGTGATGGAAATGATCCAAATTTGAATTAGGGTGATAGTTGTCAACTGTATGTTTTCTGAAAATCAATGACTTGCACACTTACAATGAGTGAATTTTATGGTATGTAAAGGATACCTCAATAAGTGTTTTTAAAAAAGTGTGATCACTGTTACCGTGATTAACACTTGCCTTTCGTTGGGTTTATTCTTTTCTACATATGTAGCTTTTAGTGAAAGGGATATGAGCTACAGAGATGGGACAAAGTAAAGCTTGGCTCTCCATGCATCAAGATGCCTGCCTGATAGTGATCATCTAAGCACCAATTTGTTTCTCTGGGGAGGAATACAGGTGGGGAAAAGGCAGGACTTGAAGGACTAAATTAAATCATATCTTATCAACACAGACCCCTCCTTTACCTCTCTACCATCTGGTTTTGGGGCCAGAAGAAGAAGACAGGGTCGAAGGTGGACAGGATGAAAAGAGGAGGCAAGATAATTAGGGAGGAAGAGAATTAGAATTAAGCCACACAGGTAGCCCATGGCATTGCAAGAACCCCAATTTTACCATCCCTAAGGTCTTTTACATTTCACTGTCTCTGAATTTACGATTTATTTTACAATGGATCATGCATCATCATATTGAACAGCAGCATCTTTTCTTTCTTATTGGTACATAAAACAGTGTTTCTTAAAATGGATGATGTCTAAATAAAATATAGTTTGGGTTAAAAGTTAAAAATAAAAAAAAAAGAATTAAGCCACAAATGCTATATCGCTTCTATCCTTGACCAATTGAAGTCCTCAAGGAATGGTGACCACAAGAGAAGAAGATTCAGAGTGTGGTTCTCACTAGCTGGCCCTGGGTAAGCAGGCCTTCTTCACAGATACAAGGGAAACACTTTCTCAAATTGTATTTAGATAAGCAGACGTTTGGGTACAGCCTTTTCTTTCTTTACTGTACCTTCGCCATGCTGATCTTGTCCTAGGTGTTAAAGCTAAGAGGGGCCCTGCTCAGTGTTTCTGTGTATGTGTGAGTGTGTGCATGCATGTATGCATATGTACACACATCAGGAGTAGCTGGCTTTCTGGGCCCCGTCTCCTTGAACTTCCTTCCAAAAATGACTTCTGAGACACCTTTGAAGAATCCCTAGGGCTCCATGATACAGAGAATACTGAGTTAGCAAAATATCCTCCCTTTATATTTGCAGAATCTGAGTTTTGGAGGATTTAAAGTGACTTTAGAAGCAACTTGGTCATTTGACTGTGTATGAGGATTTTATAGTCAGGCAGACCTGCGCTGAATACCATATTTGCTGATCTTGATGGAATTACTTAACTCTCTGAATCTCAGTTCCCTCCTTTGTAAACTAGTTGAAGTGCTTACTCCTGGGTTAGTTGAGAGGACTTGGGGAGTCAGCTGGGTGATACCTACCCTGGCAGTGGCACTCTGCCCTTCCCAGGTTGCTCTAAGGATGCAACCCAGGTCTCATGCTCCCTCATCTAGTGTCTGTTCCATCAACCACATCATCTCCTGAGAGTGAAGACAGAAGAGCACGAGCTAGGAGGACCAGAAGAGACAATATCCTCTAGCAAACCCTCTAGTTTATGCTGTGACTGGTGGGTTGGTGGTTAGGAGTCCTTGTCCTATGTGCTTAGATGGTGTCTATGTTGCTCTGGGTCTTCACACCACAACCTTCTGCTAGTGGCTGCTGATGAGAGTGAAAGCGAGCTTTGAGTGTGCTACTATGAAAGGCAGTATAGCCGTCATAGGGAAGAGCACTGACTCTAAATCAGATTGTGTGATCAGTCACTCAGCCATGTCCGACTGTTTGCAACCCCATGGACTGAAGCCTGCCAGGCTTCTCTGTCCATGGGGATTCTCTAGGCAAGAATACTGGAGTGGGTTGCCATGCCCTCCTCCAGGAGATCCTCCCAACCCAGAGATCGAATCCAGGTCTCCTGCATTGCAGACTGATTCTTTACTATCTGAGCCTGGCTAAAATCCTGGCTTCACTACTTACTAGGGATACATGTGAACTGATATGCCAGTTGCTTCACAGGGTGGTAAATGGCAGTCTGGTGTGGTGACTAAGTACATAGACTTTGGAGTGAGACTGCCATTGTTCAAATCTCAGCCTTACTACTCACAAACAGTGTGACCTTGGGCAAAGATATTGTCTCTCTGCCTCAATTTCTTAATCAGCAAAATAGGGCTGATGAATAATGGGAGCAAATCGTACAGTATTCTGAGGATTGAGTAAAGTAAAATATATCAAACACTTAGAAGACTGCCTAGCATCCAGCAAATGCTGGTATTAAGTTCATATTAGTGTTACTGTAATTTTTAACAAAACATTTAAATTCAGGTGGTCAGATACATTTATATAAAAAAATGTATCCATCAAATAGTTTTCAAATAAATATTTCAGCTGGAATAAATTTTTGTTTACCTTGGCTTCTTACTTTATGTTCTGAAAAACTTTCTAGGCTGAAATTTCCCAGACAGTTATCGAAAGACCTCTTCTTTAATATGTTAAAAACACTATGGAGATGTGAAGGTTCAAAAGTAGTTAGGTTTAAGATTATGTTCTTCATATAAATCAACCTAGATTCTTCATAAATCATAATATTTACAAAATCTTTTAGCCTAACTCTGGTATAAGCTGTGTGACATTGAACGAGACTGTTAAATTCTCTGTACACCTCAAAAATTGAATTGAATGATTTCTGAGTCATCTGGCTTTATCATTCTAGTGTTCTATGTTAATTCATATAGAATCACATAGATTTTCTTTACAGAACTGAGCTATTAAAAAAAAAAAAATAAGCACATGCCAGAAGTTTGATGATTGAATTCCAGAAATAATGTTAGGATGTGAACACACTGTGATCACAAGAAGAATCTTAATCTCCTAATGGCTTCCAGGAATAATATAATGATTATCCTAGGGGTTCATATCCACAGATTTTAGGTTTTTCCCTTCAGCAATTGTTTTCCTGACCGGCCAGGCCTATGTTTTCCTCCTTGTCCTCCTGTCTTTTCTTCTTTTTTTGGTCTATTTTAGTTGTGCTTGATTCTTGTTTGACTTCCCTGCTCTGTTTCTCCAGTCTCCCTGTGTGTCCACTTCCGGTCTTCTTTGCTAGGATACTGAAATGGGAGAGGGAGAATACACAACTGCAGCTCAGTCAGGGTGCTTCTTTCAGCTCTTTGCCTGAGGGTGCAGCGATTACGGGGGGTGGGGGGGGGGTGATGGAGAGCGGAAGGAGTGTTCGGTGAGAGAGCAGAAGGGGTGTTTGGTGACTATGGAGGCAGCTCACTCAGCTTTCCTTGATCCACATTATAGAGGAGGCCTGGGGTGTAGTAATAGAAGCCTAGTTTGTAGTCATGCCAGGTCACCCACACTGTCCTTTATGTTTTCTTCCTATTACAGATGCTTGGGTTTTAAATTTTTAACTCTCACTGGTCTGAGAGTGAAAGGTGAGTTATATCTGCACCAAAAGAATATGCTATCCACCTAAGACAATGACAATTCAGTGTTAGTTTTCTAGGACTCTAGTAACAAAGTACCACAACCTGAATAGCTTAAACTATGGAAAGTTCTTTTCTCACAGGACTGGAGGCCCAAGATCAAGGCAAGGCTAGTGCCCTGTGAAGACTGTTTCTTTACCTAGCTTCTAGTGGTTTGCTGGCAATCTTTGGTGTTTCTTGGCTTGTTGAAGTATGTCTGCCTCCAACTGCACATGATGTTCTCTGTGTGTATGTACGTGTGTCCCGAATTTCCTGTTTATAAGACATCAGTAATACTGAACTTGGGGCCCACTGTACTGTACTAGTATGACCTCATGCTAACTTTACTAATTGCACCTACACCAACGTATTTCCAAATAAGGTCACATTCTGAGATCCTGGGTGTCAGGATTTCAACATATGAACTTGGGAGGAGGGGTACGGACACAGAAGGGTAATTCAACCCACAGCAAATTTCCTTCCCCCATCTGCAGTAGAATGCATACTTTGGGTTGTTTTGCCTGGTGGGGATGGAGTTTTGCCCAACACTATCTGCAAAGATAGTGGAGGACAGAGGAATCTAATGTGCTGCAGCCCATGGGGTCACAAAGAGTCGGATCCGATTTAGTGACTGAAAACAACAACAATCTGCATACTTTCTCAACACTTTTGCACTTCCCAGCACCCAGCGTTTTATCATTTGCAACACTGCAGCTCATATTGGGGTGGGATTTGTGACCATGAAATAGAATGTTTTTTGTATGAAATGGATGTATGTGTTCACAAAGAATTCCCAGTATGGTTAGCACTTTGCTCTAACCGATTTAATTACTGATGTCTGAAGGTGGAGCAAAATCAACTGCAGAAAAGAATATTAGGGGGAAGTAGTAATTAATACATCGAATATTAGGCACCTGACAGACCACATATAGGATGCTCTCTTCCTCTGATCTGCATGGCTGGGAGTAGGTGGTGGTTCTCAGTGGTACTGATACTGTGCTCAGAAGCAAGTGACAAACGACCGACTCACACCAAATTAAAGAAGAGTGTTATTCTTATTAACCAAACTAAGTGTGATAGGGAATCTAGACACATGTCTCCCATTGCATATCGAGGTTTAGCCTTTTTATTTTTGAACAGACCTAATGACTTTTACCTTGTTAAAGCTTTCTAATAGATGTTTCAATTTAGAGAGAAAATTAAATCTAATACAAACTTCAGGAAAACTCCTCATCACTTTATTATTTATTCTGTGAAGTACAAGAGAGCAAGGCTGTGTTTAATTCATGTTTATACTGGGTGCCAAGCTCATGAGGAAATGTGCACCTTATTTGTTCATTAGGTTTACTTGGTTGTTTTAAGTCTATTCTTAAAAGACATTATGTCATATACTTCAATTTAAAAATCAACTAAACTTTAATAGGGAAAAAACTGTGTCTTGATACAGACTTTAGAAAAAAAATCAGCAAATACATTAGCTTACATTTTATATTTCTATTATATTTTACTTTATTTTTTCTTGTTTGTAACTATAAAATCAATATGTTGGTTTTTAAATGAGAGGACTTGAAGAACACACTTAAGATCAATTTCTGAGGCATAGATGTTCATTCTTATAAGAAATTAGTGGGCAGTGTGTATTTTAGAATTACTCAGAAGGTAATCATGTTTCAGGTTATTTGATAAATGTCATCCTAACATCACCCCACTCCAGTACTCTTGCCTGGAAAATCCCATGGACAGAAGAGCCTGGTAGGCTGCAGTCCATGGGATCGCTAAGAGTCGGACACGACTGAGCAACTTCACTTTCACTTTTCACTTCCATGCATTGGAGAAGGAAATGGCAACCCACTCCAGTGTTTCTTGCCTGGAGAATCCTAGGGTTGGGGGAGCCTAGTGGACTGCCGTCTATGGGGTCACACAGAGTCGGACACAACTGAAGCTACTTAGCAGCAACATCTATTTGGTGACTTTATGTTGAGTAGTTAAACAACCATTTTCTATTGAGATTATTTTTTAAAAACCATTCTTTAAACACTTGGCCCTTGAAAGTTTAGATGTGTCTCATCCAAAAAGATACCTAAAGCAAACTCCGGAGCAGTAACTAAACCACCAGGCAGTTCTTTTATTTCCTTTGCTCTAGAAGACAAGACTTTAAAAAAACAGTGAAACTTCCTGAAAAACATGTAATTGCTCATCTATATACATATATGTATATTGCTTGTTCATACACATATAATATATTCTTATAAATAAATACTGAAATTTATGAAATAGATTCCTGTTAGGATAATGTGTCTAAGCCTTTAAAAAGAAGTGCTGCTTTAGCAAATAGTTTCCAATCCAATGGAAAACTCTAGCTACAATAGGTTAACAAAAACCAACTTAACATTTGCAGGTATAGATAAATAGTAAGTTAACAATTCACAACTATTTAGCTGAGTTTGAGCCAAAGGTCGGGGGCGGGGGGTGTTGTATACTAACCCAGAAGGCATCAAATCCCTAGCATATTCTTCAGTTACTAAAAATAAGTATCTCAACGTCTCCCATAGTCGTATTCTGTCAGTTACTAAGTCCTGTGGTGTTTTACCTTTTCCAACATCTGTTGTATCTCTTTTCACCCCATTGTTGTGGCCACCCGCATAGTTCAGAATCAAGCCCCCTCCAGCCATCAGCTATTCCAGTTGGTCTCCTCACCATTAGTCTCTCACCTTTTCAGTCTCTTGCTGGATCCAGACTAATCCTGCTAAAACCCTCCTCTGATCTTGTCACGTCTTTGCTTTAAAACTTTCAAAGATGCTCCATTGCCTAAAGCAGTGTTTCTTCAAATGGGATTCATGCATTAACCTGCCTCAGAATCATGTGGGGTGCCCTTGGACTGACAGAACCAAAGTTCTAGGGAAGGAGGCCTGGAAATCCAACTTTTTAACATGCATCACCCCACCCTCTAGGAGATTCTTGAACATGCTGAAAATAAGGCCTGTCAGCCTGAAGCGCTAATTCTCAACCTGGGCTGCACGCACTGTAGTCATCTGGGAAGCTTTAAAAAATTGCTGATGCTTGAATTCCATCCCTAGGGTTTCTGATTTAGATGATCTGGGAGGCAGCCTAGGCATTGGGATATTTTTTAAAGCTCCCTATGTGAGCGTTTGTATAAAAATGGATTACATTTGGCTACACTGAACACAAAAATTCAAAGTAGCAGTTGCTTAAAGACACTAGGGTTTATTCTGTCACAGAAAAGAAGCCCTAGAATGGCCAGTTTCGAACTGGTATGCTGGCTCACAAGTGACCATTTCTGTTGCCTGTTTTTCATGGCTTCCATTAATTTCAATTTATGATGTGAGATTACAACAGGTGCTCCAGCCATGAGTCCCAGTTCCAGACCAGAAGAAAGGTTGAAGGCGAAAGGCCACTTCCCAGCTGGGTCCTCTCTTTTTAAGCAGACCCAAACAGAACTTCTTCCAGAACTGCATCATGTGACCACATCTCACTGTGAGGGAGACAAAGAAAAGTGTTCTCTTATCCCTGCCACCTTAAATAAAAGAAGGGCTTTAACACCAAGGAAAAGAGAGAGAACAAATATGGGGAAGCAACACACGACCTCTGTCCCCAGTCTGTATTCCTGGACTTAACTTTTACCACTTAATTTGTAAACACTTTGCTTACTCGGACTAGTCTGCTTTTTAGTCCTTAAGGGTATGTAGCTGGATGGCCCCATTCTATCAAGTCTACATCTATGGTTTCTAGATGAAAAAGCCCATTCCATCTATTAAAAGAACTAATTTACTCTCCTAAATGTCAAGGCCTTGCTTGCAGTCTCATTGTCTGCCATGCTCCTTGCACAGAAATTCAGAGTGGATTGGAGGGTCCCAAAGTGAATAAGAATATTTTTTCTGCCTTTAAATGGACCAGTGAAAAAGATGAAAGGTTCAGGAACCACTTGGGAGGACAGGAAGTTAGGCAAGGTGCCTTTGAAAGGGTTTGAGTATAATTTTCACACAGCAGGATGTGAAACAGGATAAGGCCTACAAGGAGGATAAGTAGTGGCATTCAAGAAATCAATTTTTAAGAATCTACCAGAAATGGAGTGGGTTGTTTTTTTTAAAAAATAGATCTAAACTTTATTTTTTTAATTTATTCTTAATTGGAGGATCATTGCTTTACAATATTAGTTTCTACTATACACAAACATGAATCAGCTATAAGTATGCATGTATCCTCTCCCTCTTGAGCCTCCCGCACCCCGACCCCAACATTCTAAGTCATCACAGAGCACTGAGCTGAGTTCCCTGTGTTGCACAGCTTCTTCTCACAAGCTATTTTACACATGGTAGTGCACACATGTCAATGCTTCTCTCTCAATTCATCCTACCTTCTAACCTTTATTTTAAATCAAAGAAAAAACTCCATCAAGGAGCTAAAATCTGATGAGCTATATTAGGCATAAAAGGTAGGGAGGCAGGGTTTTCTGGAAATGGATATAAGCTTCAAGATGATCTGTGGTCAACATTGTGAGTTCATTGAGAGAGACTGAAATTGAAACTCATTATCTCATATAAATGGTGTTATAAACAGAAGTCGGGACATAAATGGTATTTAACCCATAATTTCCTAAACTGTAAACCTATTCAACACATGTGACAGTATCTTCGGTGAGGAAACATATTCGTTTCCAACTATGGAAGTCATCTTCCTTTCTGGGGACCTATTCATAGAGCATCCATATGCCACGTGCTTTTCTAGGTGCCAGAAACACAGCAGTTCTGAAAAAGTAGAGAAGATCCCTGCATTCATGGTAGGGATGATCAAGAAGAGCTATAGTCTAAAATTTTGTGTCCCCACAAAATTTATTATGTTGAAATTCTAATGCCCAATATGATGACACTAGGAGGTGGGTCCTTGGGAGGTACTGAAGCCATAGGATGGAGCCCTCATGTATGGGATTTGTGGGCTAATAAAGAAGGCTCCAGAAATATCCCTCACCCCTTGCGCCAGTGAGAACACAGAGAGAGAGCATGGCTATGAGCCAGGAAGAAGGCTCTCACCAAACAGGACCTTTTTGTGCCTTGATCTCATATTTCCCATCTCCAAAACTGTGAGAAATACATTTCTGTGAAATGGCACCCCACTCCAGTACTCTTGCCTGGAAAATCCCATGGATGGAGGAGCCTGGTAGGCTGCAGTCCATGGGGTCCCAAAGAGTTGGACACAACTGAGCGACTTCACTTTCTTTCTTTGTTTCTAAGCCACTCAGTCTGTGGTATTTTGTTATAGCAGCCTGAATGGACAAAGACAAAAAGGAACAAGCAAAGGAGAGAGCATTTCAGAGAGTGATAAAAGCAGTGGAAAAAATAAAATAGGATGATATTATTAAAGAATGATGGATGCAGTGTGGTGACATCTGAGAAGGTGACATTCTAACTTGATATCTGACTTTGAGAAGTCATGTGATGAGCTAAGAGAAAAACATTTCAGACAGAAGGAATAGCAAGTGTAAAGGCTCTAAAATGGACTGACCTTGGCATGTCTGAGGGAAAGAAAGAAGACTAGATGATCCGTTTGGAATTGACTTCAGCTGCAAGTAACATAGGCTGAATTTCTGTGACGTTCATAGACACAGGTTTATTTTCTTCCATAATTATAAACCCAGTGATAGGGGATAGCACACATTGGTTCATGATTTAAAGGTATCAGGCCTGAGATTTCTATAATCATGCCTTTTCCTCAAAGTTCCAAGATTGGTGCTTCAGCTCCAGAAATTCTATCCATGCTTCCAAGTAGGAAGGACAGACAGCAAAAGGCAAAGACAGAGACAATTGTGTCTCTTTTAAAAGAGCTTTTTCAGGAGACTTCCCTGGTAGTCCAATGGCTAAGACTCCACACTCCCAATGCAGGGGGTTCCGGTTCAATCCCGGATCAAGGAGCTAGACCCCACCTGCTGCAACTAAGAGTTCACAAACCACAATTAAACATCCCACTAGCCGAAACTAAAGAAAAAAAAGAAAAAGATTCTATATGCTGCAACTAAAGATCCCACGTGCCCAGCACAGCCAAATAAATAAATAATTAAAAATAAGTAAATAAATAGCAAACTTTGTCACAAGTCTCACATAACAACTTCCATGAACATTCTGTGGGCCAGGAATAAATCATATGACTTTCTTGGCTACGAGTTTCATGCTGTGACTTACACACATCTCTGTCCATATTAGCTGTCTAGTGAGGACAAAAATTTCCCAATCTGTAAGCCAAAGTGATGCTTCCTGAGGCCCAGGATAGGGGAACTTTAGCAAGCCCAGGGAGACAGGTAGGGTAGGGCGCTTGGATGTGAGAAGTGAGGAAAGGGGTGTTGGAGGGGGAGAAAGTAGTGGGAAGAGATCCCCCAGCATCTACCCCTCCTTCCTGTCCACTTCCTTCTTGGCTTATGAGTCCTTCCATTTCTTCCTTAAATATTGAATACCTACTATGAGCTGGCCACTGTGCAAGGCTCTGGAGGTAAAAAAAGAAATAGAGCACATTCCCTGCCCTTCAAGGAGCTTATTGCCTAGCATCTGTAGAAACAAGCAGACATGTAAACAAATCATTGCAAAACAGTGGGATCACCGCTACAATGGAAACATGTAGATAGGAGGAGAGGCACAAAGGAGGTGGCAGTCAGCTCAGCTTGGGTGGGTGTAGCCAGGGAAGACCACTTCACTAAGGGCAGGATGTCACCTGGACAGAGTTTTGAATGCAAGGAGTAAAGTTCTTTCTCTTTTGTGTCCTTTGAGGTTTCTGCCATCAGTAAACTTGAAGAGACACTATTTGTGTGTCTTGAACCAAGGAGAAACAGAAATAAGAGTTTCACTGTGCTGAAAACCAACCTTGTGCTGTACCCCTTTGCCTATAGTATTTCATGATTAAATGAGTTCATCTGAAATATTTACCTAGAACCCAGTGAGATAATATCTTAAAGTGAGCTATTTCGGCTAAGAAATGCCTGTACCTATGAGTAGCAGAGACCAGCCTAATCATAGAGCCTACTGTGAATTAGGGAGGTGGGAGTTGGGATTCTTTCACAAGTTCAAGCATGTCAGAACAGTGGTCCTGGTGATTCTTGTGGTTCAAGTGACTTGGCCCTTGTGGTTCCAAGATCATGGTCCCATTCATAGCCAATAAGACCCAAGACTGACTCTTGAGATTAGACCAGCAGTCCCCAACATTTTTGGCACCAGGGATCTGTTCTGTGGAAGGTGATTTTTTTCATGGACCCTGGTTGTCGGGGGAGAGGATAGTTTCTGGATGGTTCTCATAAGGAGTTTACAACCAAGACCTCCAACATGCACGGTTCACAGTAGGGTTTGAATTCCTATAAGAACCTAATGTTGTCAGTGATCTGAAAGGAGGCAGAGCTCAGGGGTGATGTGAGTGATGGGGAGTAGCTGTAAATACAGATGAAGCTTCACTTGCTCAACCACCACTCACCTCCTGCTGTGCAGCCTGGTTCCTAACACAGGAGTGGGGGACCGCTGTGCTAGAGCTTCCACACCTCACATGGAAGCTCCCCAGAGCACCCATAGTGCTAAATATCTTTAGAATTTCCATTTGGTAGTACATTTAGTTCAACAAGTTGAGGTATTTGCTCAAGATATTGGGCAGGGTTGGGGTTTGAACACAGGTCTTTCTAGTGCCTTAGTCTATTTTGACACTACACGGGGCTGTTTTGTTTCCCCAGGCAGCCCCTTTCTTTCTCCTAGTGGCCCCAGGATTGGCCGACCTGCCTTTCTTCCCTTCCACTGTTACAAAGTGTTATTTCCACTCAGAGTCTCTCTGCTTCCCTGGACTCACTTCAGCACAAGGACCTCTTCAGCCAGCACACAGCTGACTTGAGGGTTTTTAAGGTTTCCTCAGCTAGTAAGAGAAGAAAACAGGCAGGCAGGAAAAAAAATAACAAAATTATGGCCTTGCTGAAGCCGCCAGTGGAATGTGAATGGATCTCAGCTCTGCATTCTCGAGGCCTCAGCATTTCTCTCTGGGCTCCAAATTTTTCAGACTTCCTCTCTCCATACCGGGTCTACCTCAAATTGCTCCATCCTTGGGCACCCCTTTTCTGGTCTGTTTCTCTACTCAAGTCCTAGAAATATTGGACCAGGTTGAGGCAGGCTGAATTCTGGATTTCAAGAAACAACCTGCTTCTTCTCAGCAGAGCACACTGGAGGAGGGGACACTCTAACATCACAGTGACACTGGCCACCCAGCTTCACGCCAACACATCAGTGAGCACAGGAGTGGGAAGAGAGCTGAAGATAAGGGTGAGGAGTGGACCCCACTCACCACTTTTGAGAGGCTCAATAAAGCTTCCCACTGGGTGATGGATGATAGGAACACTCAGGAAAGTAACATAGAGGCTGGGTAAAAAGATGGGAAGGACTCATAGGTGACAAGAATGGGAAGAGATTACCAGACCAGTCTCAAAACATCTTAAAACTTCTTAAAATACCCAAATTCCTTGTCAGTAAACCCAAAAGAGCTCCTGCTTTCCCCACAAATGAAGCTTAAAATTGAAATACACAGTAATTATCTAAATTGGCCCCTTCGTGGGATTTCCAGATTTCGATGAGACTGATAACTTCTCAGAGCTTCAGGCTCTGAGTTTTAGGCCCTGTATGGATGTGAGAGTTGGACTGTGAAGAAGGCTGATCACCGAAGAATTGATGCTTTTGAACTGTGGTGTTGGAGAAGACTCTTGAGAGTCCTTTGTACTGCAAGGAGATCCAACCAGTCCATTCAAAAGGAGATCAATCCTGGGTGTTCATTGGAAGGACTGATGCTAAAGCTGAAACTCCAATACTTTGGCCACCTCATGCGACGAGTTGACTCACTGGAAAAGACTCTGATGCTGGGAAAGGTTGGGGGCAGGAGGAGAAGGGGACGACAGAGAATGAGATGGCTGGATGGCATCACCGACTCGATGGACATGAGTTTGAGTGAACTCCGGGAGTTGGTGATGGACAGGGAGTCCTGGCGTGCTGTGATTCATGGGGTCGCAGAGAGTCGGACACGACTGAGCAACTGAACTGAACTGAACTGAATTCCCTTACTGGGTCTCATTTTGAAGCATTCCAATTTGGCTTGGAAGTTTTCTCCCTTTATGTGTGCAGACATACCTCATTTTGGTATACTTTACAGATACCACATCTTTTAAAGAAACTGATGCTTTGTGTCAACAATGCATTGAATAAGTCCGTGGCTTGGAATTCTTATTTCCGTTCTTGCCATCCACTCCCTGAGCTCAGGAATTATGTGAAACTGATAGTTTTTTCCTCTCTCAGATACTCATTATCAGTAAACAGACAATTTCTGATTTTTTAATCTTCAGAATCATATTCCTATTATTCCTTTACTATGAAAATTCCTACTTGTCTTAGAATCAAAGAGTAAATGATTCCCCCTCACCCTCACCAAAATATTTCCAATGTAGGAAAAATTTAGGTGGAAACCACAGATTAATTCCTAAAATTACCTCTGGTGTATAATCATGTATAATTCATGTTTCTTAAGTCACACACTTCAAACATTTGGGGGTTTAGTCATTATTTCTGTTCAAGGGGGGTTATTTGAAAAAACCCACTGGTGTCTGTAAGGAGAAGATGTGGTAAGAAGTGAGTTTTGGGGAAGTGAGTCAAGGATAAGTCATCTTAAGACTCTTGTTCTTGTTCTTACTAGCACTTTTATAAAAATCTATTTGTTTTGGTTTCATGATGGTCCTCATTTGGGTCCTGCTCAAAAATAGAAAGACCTTCCACCTGAGGACCACAATCGAGTGTTCATTCCTACAGGCGCTGGCTGAGGCAAATGGTAATGGTCCGGATCTTTCTGTGGTTGTGATTTGGGAATGTGTAGCTTGGATGAGCACAAATGCGCTCACAGTGGAAGAGAGAAACACTCACCCTACTGAGAAGTGACTGACAGACCTCTCCCTAGTGTGGGGTATATTAGGATTCTCCAGAGAAACAGAAACAATCAGGGGTGGGGGCTGGGGTAGGGGGGTGGGAGGTAATATAAAACGAGAAATTGGTTCACACAATTATGGAGGCAGAGCAGTCCCACAATTTGGCATCTGCAAGCTGGAGACCCAGGAAAGTGGTGGTCTAATTCACTTAGAGTCCAAAGACCCAAGAAGCAGGGGAACCAATGGTGTGAGTCCTAGTCTGAGGGCAGGAGGGGACTAATGTCTTAGCTCAGCATTCAGACAGTGAGAGAGACAATTCAACCTTCTTGCACTGTTTTGTTCTGTTTGGACCCTCAGGGGATTGAATGGTGCCCACCCACACTGGGGAGGGCTTCCTGCTTTATGCTGTGCCAATGCAAATGCTAATCTCTTCCAGAAACAGCCAGAAACAGCGTTTCACCACATGCCTGGGCATCCTGTGGTCGAGTCAAGTTGACACATAAAGATCATCATTATACTGGGTCAGTTGCCTGACCATAGCAGAGGGCTGAAAGCCCCAGAATTCATAATTCTCCAAGAGTAGCTGTGGGAGGATCACCTGTGGACATCTGAGGAGACTTCTCTCTGTGAACAGTGAGAGGCGCGAGTTGAGGTGGGCCCTGTCCATCAGCACGTGGTCAGGAATCAGGACTCAGCCACCCCTCACCTCAGAATCACTACATGGGGGATGACAGGGTTTGAAGGAGATGGCTGCATCTTCCAAGCTGGGTGACTTTCATGAACGTTTTTTGCCATGAATCCTGTTTTCTTACTATCTGAAGTTTGAGCTCAAATGGCTGCATCTGTTTGCGTACTGTACCATCATTGAATAATGAGGAAACTGCTCAGATTATTTTAGGCCACAGCATGCACCATAATGCAAAATCACTCAGCAAATGTTCCCTCCAGAAAACAAGCCTTCTCAACTATTTTTATATTCATGGATTCAATCTTTTTGTTTTCTGAGGATGAAATATGTTTTAAGCTACCAAGTCTGTTCAGAGTAGCTTTAAATGATTCTCGAAATTTTCCTATTAGGTTATTGTACAGGCACCATCGTGGATCTGATGTGAAAATGTGAAACAAGTTAAAATGTCTGTTTAGGTGTAATCTTTCCTAAAGACAAGTCACCCCAGTTCATTTGGGGAAAGTCTTGCTTTTCATGCTTCACTGTTATAAAGACAATCTCCAACTTCAGAGAAAGAAATTCTGTGGGATGTGAGGGGGAAAGAGGCAAGAAAGGAGAATGATTCAGCTGGAAAAGAGGAAAGAAAATGAGGAAGGAGGAAGTAATTAGTTCTTTGGGAACTATGCTGATTAAGGAGCTGGCGCTGCCGAGGGATAAAGGAATGAAGCTAAAGGGAAAAGAAAAGGGAACATGCAGTTGTAAGGTTGGAGGCAGTGTGCAAATCAAGTCTCCAAACTCAGATCCATCAGGGGCCAGAGAGGCGATGTGAAAAAGTGAAGTGGTGGGGGAAGGGGGAGGGGTCTGCTGGATGTCCACACTGTGGGCCTAATGCAGGCTGCCTCCAGGCTCCACTGATTACTGATTCCCATGCAGAAGGTGGGCCAAATGTGCCATATTTGTGGCTTTTAAAAAAGAGAATCCATGAATTCATGTTGGTGTGTGAAATATCACAATTTTTAAATGCTGGCTAACAGAAAAGTCTGCTGAGTGAAAGTGGCCCTCAGCCATTAGTGGCTACCTCTGTCAATTATTACCTGCTTTCTTGCTCAGAATATTTACAGAAGGTTGGGTATGAACAATTAGAGAGATGCCAGGATGTGTGACCATTTTGTATTTGTGTTAGTAACTGTATCACCTTCTTAATTTCTTTGTTGCTTTCTGTGTGGAGTATTAAAACTCACTAATACCTGTCACCTCATTAAGCAAAATGAAACCCAAAAAAATCCTACCAAATATAGGAACAACAGAGATGTATATTTTGGCCTTTAATTGTTAGCTAATGAAGGTCAGACATATTTAATTAGCCTTAGGAGTGTTAAACATTTTTGGAATTCAACCTAAGGAAAGAAATTATAATATTTGTACATGTATCCTGAAGTCAGATTGCTTGAAAGATGCTCTCTTTTGCCAAGACAATTATTTACATTATCATCTAGCTCACACCATTACTCTTTGGTATCAAACAGGAGCCATTGATCTTATTAGGATCAAGATCAAGACAAATAGCCTGTCAGATATCTAGCAGAGTCTGAGTTCCACATGAAAGCTAAATATAGGACATACATATTTTACTTTAGCTAAATGAGATCCTAAGGGGAGGGGGGAAATACTCTCTTAACCTGATTTCTTATTATTTATATGATTTAGTAGCTATTCGGATTTAACTGAAAAAGGATGCCGTATACAAATACAGACAAATGTCAATGTGTAGAAAAGAGTCAAGGCCATTTCTAGACAGCTATTTCTGAATTCCCACCAAAGGGTGTAATTCTCTGATCATTTTTCTCTGCTTAAGAGTGTGGAACCTACATCAGGTATTTTCTTTTACTAAACAACATGTCCCTTCCAGACTTAAGATTTAAGGTAGCCTCAGTAGATCATTGGAGAAGGCAATGGCAAGCCACTCCAGTACTCTTGCCTAGAAAATCCCATGGATGGAGGAGCCTGGTAGGCTGCAGTCCATGGGGTCACTAAGGGTCGGACACGACTGAGCGACTTCACTTTCACACATTGGAGAAGGAAATGGCAAGCCACTCCAGTGTTTTTGCTGGAGAATCCCAGGGACAGGGGAGCCTGGTGGGCTGCCGTCAGTGGGGTCACACAGAGTCGGACACGACTGAAGTGACTTAGCAGCAGCAGCAGCAGTAGATCATCCATGCTTCTCTTGCCCTTCCCCCTACCCATCCCTCCCCTCCTTCAAGCAATTGGAAGAACAGCTAGTGGGACTTCCCAAGTAGTCTTATAAAGACAGTTCCCCTCCCTACCATTGCAGGGGTTCTTTGGGCCTCTGCCTTTAGAGCTAAAGTGGGTACTAACATTCCGTGATTTCATGGAGCTATAGTGGCCCCTGAGAGGTGCACTCATCCTTCACTGAATAAACAAAGCCCTGTCAGTATGGATATCTGCTGCTTTGCAGGTTGCAAAGTGATGCCACAAATATTAAGTCACTTAATCCTTTTTATACCTTTGTGAGCTGGAAATATTATCTCTGTTTTATGCATAAGGAAATTAAAGCTCTGAGAGGTGAAGTGACTTATCTTTGACCACACAGCCTGTGAGTGACAGAGGTAAATTGAGAGGCCGGGTCTCCTGCCTTCTAGTCATCCTGTTATTTGTCTCTAAGAAATTTCTGGATAACCAGACCCGAGACTGGGCAGATTCTTTTCTCTTATAAATGGACATGCATATGCTCCATTTGGATGTCCTCCGTTCCTTTCAGTGTTCTACTGTATTATACAGATCAGTGTTCTACTGTATTATACAGATCTGAGGAATCCACACCATAGCCAGGACAGCAAGGAGGCCCCAGGAACAAATCTACTACAAGGAAGAAGGAATCTGGCACTTTTCTGTAATTTCTAAGAGTAGTATTCTATGTATAGCATGCTCCCTGAACACTTTCCCACCCAGTCCTTGGGACAGAACCTGTGGCTGTGAACCGAAAGCTAAATCATTAAATGCTAGAGCTATGCAGCTCAACTGATTTTGCTTCCAAATGTTTCTTCAAATAAACATAAGACATAGTGAACAGTCTTTTTCTAACTTTTCATTCTCTGACCTGGAGGAGTGAGGTGAACTTCACTTTCCCCAGCCTCAGGTTACAGTCAGTTTTCAACTCCACTGCCACCAGGAAGAGGCAATGGCACTGGTGGCCAGTTCTCGTTCAGTTGGCACCTCTGTGGGACATTTGGGACCTGGGGCAGCAAAGTCTCAGGCCAGCTTACTGTGCAAGTGAATAACTTTAATGGGGCTATTTAAACACTCTGCCAGTAGTTTCCAGAAACACCACCCCAGAGTTCCTGGAGATGCTGGAGGATGCAACCAAACAACCAGGCAGGTGGAGGAATCAGAGCCTTTGTGATCTTGGGGCTAATGCCAAAGGGCCTTGTAGCTGTGAGTACACGTGGTGAAAAACCAAAGACACTCAGATTTCCCTCCAACTGCAGCTGCTCATTTGCCTTTCCCCTGTACTGGCTCTAAAACAAACATTCAAAGCTCTCTAAAATCTGAGCAGTTACAAGAGTATGCACTGGTCTTTCAGCTCTCAGGACCAAATATCCCATGAAAATTGACTAAGAAATCACCAGAGTAACACTCGAGTGTTATTAGCTCAAGAAAGAATAATTAATTGTAGGAGTGTTCGCATTCCCCCTTTAACGGGCAGGAGTGACTGCTGAGAGGATCCCAGGACACCTCTCTGTGTGCTCTTGATTCCAGAAGCCCCACGGTGCTGAGCAGGGATCAGACTCTGCTGCACGTTAGACTTCCTGGAGGAGTTTTTGAAAATACTGAGCTGGATTCTGCACCCCAGATTGATTATATCAGAATGTCTGGAGGTGAGGTCCAAACATAATATTTTTAAAATTTTCTGCACAGTTGAGAACCTCTAGTATAGGGGAATGAGGTCCATACTGGTAATCAGTTTAGAATTTCAGCCAAGCTTTCAACTGAGTAATTTTGATCAATCCCTTGACTACTCTAGACTGTGGTTTTTATATCATTTCTAAGTTTCCTTTGGGCTTCCCTTATGGCTCAGACAGTAAAGAATCCACCTGTGATGCTGGAGAGGCAGATTCAATCCCTGGTCGGGAAGATCCCCTGGAGAAGGGGATGACAACCCACTCCCGTATTTTTGCCTAGGAAATCTCATGGACAGAGGAGCCTGGTGGGCTACAGTCCGTGGGGTCCCAAAGAGTCAGACATGACTAAGAGACTAACACTTTCACTTTCTTTTTCTTTCAAGTTTCCTTTAAGCTGCAAAAATGTGTCTGTACATTATAGAATCACTTGTCATAGTTAAAAATTAGGAGTGATCTAAATATTCAGCAGAAGATTAATTAAATAAATAACAATATACCTAGAGTCTAGAATACTGTGCAAACCTTGAAAATGACAGTAAGTGGAAAAAACAGATTATAAAACAGTTTTACAGTATGACCCATATCTGAAAAAAAAGAAAAGAAAATTATATAGCTAGGGACTTCCCTGGTGGTTCAGTGGCTAAGACTCTGTATTCTCAATGCAGGGAGTCCAGGTTTGATCCCTGGTCAGGGAACTATTGATAGATCCCACAGGACACAACTAAAGATCCCGCATGCTTCACCAAAGATTGAAGATCTCCAGTGCTACAGCTAAGACCTACAGTAGCCAAAGAAATATTTTTAAAAAATTCTACAGCTAGAAGTAATTGCAAAGATATGCACCAAAACTTTATAAGTTTTCCTTTCTGGGTAAATTATTTTCATTTTCTCTCTTATATATATGTGTGTATTTTCTAAATATCCTGTATTAAACATTAAAGGGGGAAAATTGACTCGTACGTCATCTTGAATATACACCTTGATCATACTTGTAGAATAATCTCAAAAATAAGCACATTTTTCTATGTGGTGGTTCTTCTAGTCACTGGGCAGCTAGAGGCAAAAAAAAAACCCTGAAGCTTTGTTTGTCCTCTAGGTTACCTTCAAAACTGCTTTAGACTCGTTCATTTTCCTGATTTGGAACTACTGATCTAGGGGAAAAAAGTAGGAGAAAGCATTTCTCCAGCAGTATTTGTTCTGTGTCCTGGCGGGACTGCCCCCGTTTCACTGGAAAGAATAATTAGAGAGGAAGCAGGGGCGAGAAAGTCAGGAGGAGAGAAAGCCAGGAGGCTTTTGATCTGTGCTTCTTCCCTGGAGCATCCTGTCATATTTTTTGCCTGTATGTCAGTGGTTATAAAGATAAAATGAGAGACATCCGTGCAAGGACTTGGTGCACCTTTCTGCACACGATTGCGCTATAAATTTCTGTTCATTCACACATGCCTCTGTGAAGAAAATAACTTAGGTACTTACTAAGTGTGTGATGTGACCTCAAAGATCCTCGTCCCCTGTGTGCCTCAGTTTCCACTTCTGAAAAAAGTAAGAGTTATAATATCTGTGAGAATTAAATGATGTGATGAAGGTAAAACACTAAGCAAAATGTCGAATACCTCATAAGTGCCAGCTATTAGCATTATTACTCCTTTTTCCAAAATCCCTTAACCAAAAACACCTTGTGGTATTGGTAGGACTTTCGTTGCAATCCAGAAAAGGAGAATTGTACAAGCTTATAGCTTTAACAATTTGGGAGGGGAATGATAAAAATAGTTTGGAAGATTATATTTTGATTAGAAAATGTATCTTTTCTGCCATTTCAGTACTAAAAAAAGAGTATTATTTCAAGCACTCAGGAATAATTCCTCTGTGGTTTGACACCAAGAATAGAGTATTTCATTTCAGAAAAAAATGCCTTAGAGAAATGATGAGCCGCTGATAAACGCAGTCACATTAGAAAATGACTTTGGGTTTAAGGCAAGTATTTTTCTATTACAAAAGTGATTAGGCTTTTAGAAATGTTTTCAATGCAAAACAATATATATGCATAAAGTATAATGAGTGTACCTGGACTTTTGCTGTCAGACTCAAAGTTCACAAGAACTAAGAATAGGAGAGGAATGGGGAAAAAGAAACTTTGACATGGTTGCAATTCACAAGCTTTATTAACATAAACAGGATCTGAGGAGGACAGGCCAGTGGTTCCCACACTGGATTCCAGCGTTGCCAACTGGAATCACCTGGGAAGCTTCAAAATATATTAGGGACTGGGTCTCATCCTTAAAGGTTCTGATTTAAGGGTTGAGGGGATGGCCTGGGCTCCAGAATTTATTAAATATCCCCAGGTGATTCAGATGCATAGATAAGTTTGACAGCCACTGGCATAGACAAAGGATTCACCCAGCAAACAAAAGGTGTCTCCCTTCCTTTTTCCTCAAGGGGATGTTCCCAGGCTTTGGCAATGGAGGGAGCCCCAACATGGGACCCTCTCTTCTTCCCCTCTTTTTCCTGCCCTCAGCTGGAAGAGTTACATCAGCTGCCCAGAAACAATTTGTGTGACATCATCTAAGACCAATGACCAGATTTCAGACTGTAATCCTTGCTAGGCCAGCATCACAGCACCTCCCTTTTTCTGCCTCGGTTTTCCCAGTCTTCCTTTAGCTGTGCCTGCATTACATGACCAGAAAGCTTCCATCTGTATCCACTTAAGAGCTTCCATGGGCAGGACTTTAATTCTATGCTAAATGACATCAAGAAACTGGGAAGACATGTTTCAGTCACAAATCTTAGGTAGAAGCCAAAGTTTGAATGGTATCTTTGAAGGATGTGGTGATCAATAGGCAAACAAATTATGGTTTGAGCTCGGCTCTGTATGTCTTTCAGTAGGGGAGTAGCCTCAGTTGGGTCAAATATAAACTCAGCTGTTGAACTAAGAAACAAGGAAGTCATCCACTCATATTTTTAACTTCGTTTATGCTTTATTGCTTACACTGGATGTAATAATATAAAGTACTTTTTGAACAAGAATTTGAAGCCAAAGAAGAAACCCGGAGATATATAATAGATGTGGATTATGAACAGGAGTTGGTGATAGACAGGTAGGCCTGGCATGCTGCAGTCCATGGGGTCACAAGGAGTCGGACACAACTGAGCATCTGAACTGAACTGGTGGACGAGATGAGATTCTATAGAAGAGATTTTGTTGGCCTGGAGTGATAAAAATAGCTTTAAGACTCCTTTAATGATAAAAATAGTCTCCGATTGTCCTTAGAACACACCTATGTGATGGATTTAATCTTGTGCTGTAGGTGAGGAAGTGGAGACTCTTAGAGATTAAGTGTTTTACCAAGGTCACGTAGTAAATGGCAAGGTCAGTTCTTGAATTCATGACTTCTTGACTCACAGGCCAATAGACTTCCCCCAGTGCCACCATTGGAAGAACATAAATAATATCTGAATGTGCTTCAAATTCACTTGATAATTTATCATTTTTGCTTCCCCCTTCATTTTTTAATAACTGCCAGGAACTGTTCTGTTATTGATCAGTAATTATATCAATTTGGGTTTTTGTTGCAAGCAAGAGCAGTTTGCTCTGGACTTCTTAAGCAGATAGAAGGATACTTTGGAAGGTTGATGGGGAGATCATACAATCAAACGGAGGAGTGTGAGGGAGGGCATGCAAAATAGATGTAAAGCGAGGAGACTGTGTGGGCTACATATCAAAAACAGGCCGGCCAGGATGCTGCCCTGGCTAATGCCACTGAAGGACACTGCTGCCCCAAATGAGCCCTAATCACCCCTTCCTCTTGGGTCACACTTGAGTTTCAGAGGCCTGGTAGGATTGCCCAACCGGTCATGTGCTGCTAGCACCCTGGCTGCAGGGAGTAAAGGGAGAGTGACTGCCCTGCGTCATCTTCCATAATGGGAAGCAGGACACTGTGACCCCTCAGCACCACTGATAATGGAGAATCTCTTAATAGGTAAGACAGGCTGAATGTTGAACAATAAAAGAAAGGACTAATGTCTCCTGCAAAACAACAGTGGTTTAAAAGATGTATCTGTATTTTTCTATTTTCCTGCAGTGTTAGGGGAAAAAACTCATAAGACAGGTTTCTAAGGAAATTACAAGCTATTATTAAAATACCTACATTCATTTTTTTAATTTAAAAAATTTGTGGATTATGATTCAAAAGTCATTGGAGACATCAATTTGAGAAGAATGAGAAGAAAGCAAAACTCTGCACCTGGGGAGTTATCTGCCGTCTCCCGAGTTTGGAGGTCTGTGGGTTTGAACTCCTTAGTGCTCCAGTCCAGCTCCACCGCATAAAGAGTCACCCCAAGCAGCAGGGTCACAGCTGCTGCCAGCCAGACTCTGGAAATGCCTCCTTGTTCATTCAGCTATTCTGCCTATATTTATCATGCACTTCTGTGTGTGCTAAGCACCGAGGCTTCCAGTACCCCATTCTGGGATTTCAAAATTAAAGATTCATACACCCCTTAAAAATAGATCTTGCTTGTCCCTGTGTGTGATGGGCCCTTCCTTGCAGGTATGAATTTGAATCCCTGGGTTGTAAGTCTGTTGCAGTGTAAGAATTAGAGATGGTCTCATTTTGCAAACCACATAGGGTCTGTAGGTAATTTAGAGAACCCCTGTAGTGATAACACTGGGGTAGTAAAGAGACTAATATGGTTAGACAGTGTTTAAATGTGCATCATCTTGGAAATTCACCTCCTGTTCTATCCTCTGGTTTCCTTCCTGCTAGGTTTCCCCCTTTTCTTGCTATGTGCATATCCACGCAGCTAAAGTATAGAAATTCCTTACTGGTAAGTGCTATAAGAGCACTTACCTTACTTACAATTACCTTATTGGTAAGTGCTGTTTTTAGAGAGAAACTTAGGTCTTGAAAAATTTTTGTTTCATAAATCTTTTGGGCACTCTCACCGCCTTTCAGAAAAATTAAAGAAAGGAGCTCACCCAAGGCAAGTTTATACTAAAAGTCTGGCTAATTTTGATGATAAAAATGGAGCTGGACCCGTAAATGGAAAAAGCCGTATAATGACTTAATGTTCTCATTGTTGAAATCTCTATCTAAACCATGCAAGCACTACCACAATTTGTTGCAATATCCTTTTTTCCTGAAGCTGAACCTGGGTTGTATCAGCCCCATGTCTGTTTTTTTATAAACCAAAACAGAAAGCGCTCCCTAGAACAATGGGGCTTCATCTGTAAAGCAGAGAGAGGCAGAATGGGCTTTATAAAGAGCATTTACTCTTAGGAGAAATTGTGTAAATACCTTTTCAAGTGTCAAAATAATAACCTTTTGTTTCAGGAAGTTGAATTGTTAGGGCATCTATGTTTGCTTTTCTAAGTATTCGGAAGGCCATTTCCATTTAAAAACAATGAGTAAAAAGAGTGATGATCTAGTCTCCTACTTCACAAAGTAAAAGCATCAGCTGCTCAAATACCTCTAGAAATAATGAAACAAAATTTCTCTGTTCTTCAGTCCCAGTGGCACTGTTCTTACCTTTAGTCCACATCCGACCTTCTTCGAGGAGTCTGACCCTCCCAGGCCCTACACACTTCCTTTCCAGGCCATTCTGCTCTGGTACATTTGAATAGCTGGGGGCTTGTCTTACATGTGCTATTGCATCAGCTTCTGCTGCAGCCTGCATCACTGATTTTATCAGACACACCCCCTCTAGGATTGTTCTTGGCTCTTGTGTCTCTGAATCTCTTTTCTCATAGCTTCATCCTATACACATACTGATTGAAATAGAGACCACTGCTCTTGTGTCATTTCCCCAAGACACCACTAACTGCTGTCACCAGTTAATCTCTCCTCCTGCCAGAGCATCCCCTGGTTGTCATCCCTGAGGACTCTTCCATCAGTTGAAATGGTCCAGGAGATAATCATACCAGTTTCTCCATTGAACCGCATGTGTAACCCCTTCATTTCTTATCCCTTGAGTGGAACATCATCTCCTACCTGAATTCAGTTCTCTTCTTACAGCTTCTGAAATGCATTCAGTCTTTTAGTTGCCTTCCCAGCTTTAGGGAGACTGCTGTTGGTGGTGATACTGAAACTCAACCAGGATAAAATAGGCGTTTTCTACTGTGGTTGTATTAATGAATAAGAAGCTGTGGAAACCTCACATACTAGATTCTAAGGCAAATGGCTCTATTTTTCAGATTTCATGGGCTTTGGAAAAACATTTCATGAAGTCCAAAAATATCTCCTAGAACAAGGCTTCTCAACTTTGGTCGCATACTAGAATCGCCTGGAAAGCTTTTAATAACCACTGATGCTCAGGCTACAACACAACATCCATAATATCAGCATCTCTATGCGTGAAACTCAAGCCAGCCAGGTGATTCCAGCAGGCAACCAACGTTGAGAACCACGGACCTTAAAAGCAGCAGGTTAAGGAGTTAAATAAGGAGATCATCACCTGAAATTTTCTTTCATAAGTGAAATTATATACCTTCAAGAGGTCTGGATTTTAAGAAAAAGCTCACACCCATTCAAAGCTCTGTGCTTTTTGTAATTTGACACAGTGCAGTAAAACTGCCCCAAGTAAGAGGTGGAGGTTACTCCAATCTGTTTCTGAACTACAGTTACTCCTTCAACAAAGATTTATTGAGCACCTGTGTACCAGGCAGTGAGGATACCACAGGAAATAAAGCAGATGCGATACAGTGCTACACCCTCATGGAATCTATAGAAGAGACTTGTGACAAATAAGATAACAGCAAGATAGTTACAAAAGTGGTACCTGTACAAAGACGATAATATAAAAGGATAACAGGACAAGCGTGTCACATCCAGGGCGAGGGGAAGGCAGCTGGTTTGGGTGGTCAGGGAAGTCTTCTCTGTGGGGGTGACATGTGAGATGAGGCTTGAATGGTAAGAGGAACTAGCCCTGCAAAGATCTGGGGCAGAGCATTTCGGGCAGAAGGAGAAGAAAGTGCCAAGACCCTGAGGCAAGAACAAGCTTGGCGAGTTCTAGAATCTGACAGACTGGAGAGGGTGGAGAAACAGGGCCAGATAAGGTAAAGGAGGGAGCTAGAAGCCAACCCAGCAAGGCCTCATGAGGTAACAAATAAGAGGGGATTTGATTAAAAAATGTGGTGAAAAGCCATTGGAGAATGAGCTTTGTGTTTTTAAATATGTGGGAGAAGACTGTGGAGGGCAAGAGAGAAATCAGTTGCTCAAGTAGGAGTGGCTTATTTTAGAGGTGAAGGCAGAAGGATTTCCAGATGGACTGAAGGTTGCAGAGGGTGACATGGAGGTGGGAGATGAAAGGAAGAGAAGAGTCAAACATGAGTCCTTTGTCTTTGGCCTGAGCAGCTGACCGGATGGTAACGCCTTGACAGGAAACAGGGAGGTCTAGGTGAGGCACACTTCAGGGAATGAGAGAGCAAAAGATGAAAAGCTCTATTTGAACATAATAACTTTGAGATTCCTTTAGGCATCCATTAATATCCATTAGAAGCTAATGTCCATTCGAACAAGCCTGGAGCTCAGAGAAAAGGTCAGGGCTATAAATTTAAATTTGGAAATCATTGGCAGGGAGGTGGTATTTAAAACTTTGGGACTGGATGAGTTCACTTAGAGAGGTAATGTAAATAGGCAACAGAAGAGAACTCCGGGCTGAGAGACCCAGGCAACACGACTGAGGAGGAGCCAGGAATTTAGGGTTGGAGTGCCCTGGAAGTCAAGACAAAAAGTGCCTCAAGATGGAAGGTGTGGGGACTTTCCTGCTGATCCAGTGGCTAAGACTCTGCACTCACAATGCAGAGGGCCCAGGTTCGATCCCTAGTTGGAGAAGTAGATCCCACATGCTGCAACTAAGAGTTTGCATGTTGAGACTAAAGATTCGCCTGCAGCATCTAAGTCCCAGCACAGCCAAATAAATACATAAATAGATTTAAAAAAAAAAAAAAGATGGAAGATGTGATTGTTATGTCAAATGCTACTGAAATGTCAAGTAAGAGAAATGGGATTTTGTGAGAGAGTGGTTCTTGGTGACCTTGATGTGAGCAGCTGGCAGAGTGGTAGGGACAGAAGTCCAGATTGGAGGGTTGAAGAGGAAACAGGAGGTCGGGAAATGGAAACAATAGCTATTGACACAGGTGCCGAGAAGTTTTGCTGTGCCTTAGAAGCATGTATTTATCTCCATCCTGATTTAGACCATAAAGAAACCCACTCCAGTGTACACATTCCTCTTGTCAGGGGAGGTGAATATATCAGATGCCTGATCCCAATCTCAGTGTCATATATTCAGTGCATCCCCTGGTGGGCATAATGCTGCAAAAACACCCGAATGAAGGCTAGGGATAGGATTGATCCTGCTCTCACCCCAAGAGTGAATAACTTCTGAAGAGATGCTTCCTACCAGGCTTGTCTCTCCAGCTCACCATCATAATCAAAGAGCAAAACACGTGGTCAGCTTAAAAGCTATAAATAAAAGCTGATTATTAAATGACAAAAAAGCTGTCTAACATAACTTAGATATTAAATAACACAAAGTAAGACATCCTCAAATTCCTGTTCATTTCCATATAAAACTGAACTAGATGTTTCACCCTCCTTCTCTAGCAGATAGGAATGAATGCTTCTTCCTTTATGGAGTTCAAATGGTCTTGCCAACACCAATATCTGTTTTTAAAAAGGTGAAAATCTAGTCTTTTGGAAGAAAGTCTGAAAATCAAAATGTATGACATAAAAAAGACCCAGAGACTTAGTTGCCTGGGGTATCCATATAGACAAGCCTTTGGGGTGCAGTCGTAATTGAAAAAATAGTGTGGAGATACCAATTTAAGTCTATATTTTGCAGAAAAGGATAATGTGTAACTCTCAAAATAGTCTTGCCCTGTATAGCACACTTTCAGAACTGGAGTCCTAATATCCTCTTCATGCAGGTAATATCCTCATTCAATGTTAAGGAACAGCTGAAAGGATGCTGACAGTCTTGGAACAGGGCCACATTTAAAGACAGAAACCTGTAGTCATAGCGGTAAAAACAAGGGATTTCTGATTTCTGTGGGCAGACCTCAGGTGGGAGCAGGAAGTGGTGATCACAGTGAGGGAAGAGAGAAAGAAGAAAATTCTGAGAGGGACCTTGTGAGCATTAGATATCCTCAGAGACGAGAACATGAAACAAAAAATTGCGTTTACCAGGATGATTCTGTTCCTTCTGGTGTTTATTGCCATATACATTCACAGTTTAAAAAAATCCAAATAGGTTGTAGTAGTAATCCTGTTTGTACTTCTTCCTGCGATTTATCTTTGTTCAGAGAGGGGTTGATTTCTCATTAAAGCAAGGAATACATATAAGACACTTCACATTTCAAAACAAAATGTATATAAAGCATACATGTCATCTGTCAACCAACAACAGAGAACATCTGCATCTCAGCTACTGCAGGTATCCTTTCAGCTGACCTTCACTTTCTTAAGCCTGCTGGATTAAGAGAAACTCTCCATTTCTTCTGTAAAACCTCCTAATGCCCACACTGTTGTTGCTGTGTAGTCTCTAAGTCATGTCCGACTCTTTTGTGACCCCAGGGACTGTAGCTCTGGAGTGGGTTGCCATTTCCTATTCCAGAGGATCTTGAACCAGGGATCTAAACCATGACTCCTGCGTCTCCTGCATTGGCAGGCAGATTCTTTACCACCGAGCCACCTGGGAAGCCCCGAATGCCCACATTGGAAAGCATCTAATACATGCTATGGCCTTCTGCACACCACCATCCAGTTGAGTTTTTTGCTTATCAAGAGTCAGTTATGTTGGTTTCCAAACATGTTTATGCTATAATTTTAACTATGTAAACTGGTGAGATAGGAGGGGCAAAAGAGACCTATTAACATACGAATTAAGTAGTTGTATTCCTTAGAAAGGGACCATAAAAGTGAGCTGGTGAGAAAAAATTACTATCAAATTAGGTGTGGACAAGATAACTGTAAAACACTAGGAACAATAATCATAAAATTTTAGGAGGATTTTGCACTTGGTGTGAATCACAAGTATTTAAGTTCTTGCTGCACTTAAAAGAAATTGAAAGTGGAAATTGGAGATGATTATTATGGGTGTGGGGTTTTGTCAGATGGAGAACACTGATCCACATTCAAAAAGAAGACCTTAGCCTTTTATCAGAAAACTGGTGGGTGACCATAAATGTATGTCTCAGTTTAAAATAACAATTTAAGATATAGAGTTAGAGCTGACTTACTGGTCACCCAATTACCAGTCTCAGCAACACTGGATAAGAGAGCTTCCACTGTACCTGCTAGGGATGTTCATTTTGGACTCTCTGAGCTGTACTTCTCACTAGAAGCTTGGCTAAATCATTTATATTCAAGAGAGATATCCTAGAAGTAGGTTAGCCACGAATTTCTCTCAGCTCTATCCCTCGGTCAAGTCAGATCCCCAGAAAAGCTACCATTTTGATCTAGATTATGATGGATATTCCCTCACAGAAATATTTTAGCGTTAGACTCCTGACTTTTATCAAGAATCCATAAAAGAGATGATCATATAAAGACTGTCTCTCTCTGCTTCGTCTGCTATTCTAAGCTTTCTGATAGACTATTCAAAGCCTGGTACATGAAGACCCACAGGGAAGTTTCACTCAGTGTTAAATGCCTGAAGGCAGCCACATGGGAAGAGCAAGAGACGAAGGAAAGGGAGAGAAATCACAGCCTTGGACATAACTGTCTCAGCTGATTAATTATAAAGCTCCTCTTTCCTTCTGCTTTAACATGTTTTCATGTGGATTTATGAATTTTAAGGGTTGATAAAC
Source organism: Moschus berezovskii (assembly GCF_049115385.1). Classification (NCBI taxonomy): domain Eukaryota; kingdom Metazoa; phylum Chordata; class Mammalia; order Artiodactyla; family Moschidae; genus Moschus; species Moschus berezovskii. The sequence continues at coordinate 62,831,101 of NC_142477.1, forward strand.
CTAGTTAATATGCATTATTTAACCTCAACCATACATGTAGCTAATTTTAATTTATATCAGTTTTAATAAAAAACAATTTTTTTCAGCTTCATCAGTTAACATTTTCCACACATTTCCACTTTATTGCCCATACTTAATTTTTATCTTTTAAAAATTTATTTAGCTTACATAGAGTAAAATTTGCTTTTTTGTTGTACATTTTTATAAGTTTTGACAAATGCATACAGTTATTTAAGCACCACCAACATCAAGATACAGAAGAGTTGGGACTTCCCTGGTGGTCCAGTTGGCTAGGATTCTGCATTCGCAATGCAAGGGTCCTGGGTTCGATCCCTGGTCAGGAGACTAGATCTTGCATGATGCAGCTAAGACCTGGTGCAGCAAAATAAATAAATAAAGTTTCTTTAAAGATACAGAAGAGTTCCATCACTCCAAAACATTCTCTCATGCTGCCTTTCACAGTCAGTTCCTCTGGGAATCCCCAGCCCCTGGCAAACGTTGATCTGTTCTTGTCCCTCTATTATTGCCTTTGTCAAATGTCATATAAATAGAATCACATAACACGTAATCTTTTACCTCTGGCTTCTTTCACTCCTCTGAGATTCCACTTGATTCTACTTGAACATCGTCCATGTCAGGAATGGTCATTCCATTTTATCGCTCAGCAGTGTTCCATCGTACAGATATACCACCATTTATTTATCGATCAACTAAGTGAAGAACATTTGGGTTATTTCCAGTTTGGGTGATTCTGAATAAAACTGCTGCAATCATTCACATACAGGTTCTGGGAAAAACATAATTTTCATTTATTTGCAGTAAATACCAAGGAGTAGAATGTCTGGGTCACATGACAATGATGTATTATGTATTTAGCTTTGTAAGACGCTGCCAAACTGTTTTCCCAAATGACTGTACTATTTTGCACTCCAGCCGGTATGTATAGGAATCTCTGTGCATCCTTGCCAGCGCTTAGTACTGTTAGCTTTTATTTGTTTTAGCCATTCTAAAAGCATACAGAGGTATTCATGTTTTTAATTTGAATTTCCCTAATGACTAAGGATCCCCTGGAGAAGGCAATGGCAACCCACTCCAATATTCTTGCCTGGAGAATCCCCTGGACGGAGAAGCCTGGTAGGCTACAGTCCACAGGGTTGCAAAGAGTCAGACATGACTGAGCGATTTCACTTTCTAATGACTAAGGATATTGAGCATCTTTTATGTGTTTATTTGTCATCCATATATCATCTTCAGTGAAGTGTCTGCTTAAGTGCTTTGCTTAATTTTTGTTATTTAGTCATTTGTCTTCTAAATGTTGAGTTTTGAGAGTTCTTTGTATTTTCTGAATAAGTGTCTCTTGTCAGGTGCATAATTTGAAAACATTTTTTCCAGTCTGAGGTTTGTATTTTCAATTTCTTAATAGTGTCTTTCCAGAGGAGGCAATGGCACCCCACTCCAGTACTCTTGCCTGGAAAATCCCATGGACGGAGGAGCCTGGTAGGCTGCAGTCCATGGGGTCGCTAAGGACCAGACACGACTGAACAATTTCACTTTCACTTTTCACTTTCATGCATTAGAGAAGGAAATGGCAACCCACTCCAGTGTTCTTGCCTGGAGAATACTAGGGATGGTGGAGCCTGGTGGGCTGCCTCTATGGGGTCGCACAGAGTCAGACACGACTGAAGTGACTTAGCAGCAGCATCAGCAACAGTGTCTTTCACAGAACAATCTAAAAATATTACTGATGAGCTTCAATTTATCAGTCTGTCTTTTATGAATCATGATGTTGCCTTGTTTAAAACCTCTTTGGCTAATCCAAAAGAACAAGGGCTTTCTCCTGTGTTTTCTTTTAAAACGCTTGCAGTTTTATGCCTTATATATAGGTCTGTGATCCATCTTGAGCTAAGTTTTAAAAAAAGTATGATGAAATGGGCTGAGTTTATATTTTTGAACACAGATGTCTAATTGTTCAAGCTCCATTTTAAGTTGATTTGCATTGTTTTAAAAAATTAGTCAAATCTAATTTTAATGATGATTATTTATAATATTAGAAAATTTGAAAAATTCAGGAGAGTAAAGAAGAAATAAAATTACTCAAATATCATCAAAGAATAACTGCTAGTTATATTTTAGTATTTTTCTTGTTTTCTAAATGCCTATAACTGTACTATATAAGTTAACTAATAAGTATTTTTACCATAATATGTTCAATGCAGAATTTAGAAATTAAAGAAAAAATAAAAAATATATCCTTGAATATATACTTTGTTCTTTTGTCTACATATTTAATAAAATTTTACCACTTGTAAATTTTTTTACATTAACAAGTCTAATAAGTTATATCCCCTATCTTTAAAGTTAAGACCATGTATACCATTTTATAGGATATAATGTATCCAATCTTTTATGATTATTTTCCCTTTTTTGCCAACTATAAATAATACTGTCAAATAATCCATCATAAAATTTACAAGTATATCTCTTAATTTCTTTAGTGTCAATTTCTAGAGGTGAAATGTGGGTCAAAGAGTATCACTATAATGACTTCCAGAAAGATTGAACTAACTGATTTTCTTTGGATTGTCTAGGAAGCAGACACTAAGATGAAGTTAGGTGTGCCAGATATTTATTGGCGAAGACATTTGTGAAGGGTTAAGGGGAGCGAGGGGTTTCCCAGGTGGTGCTAGTGGTAAAGAACCTGCCTGCAATGTAGGAGACATCAGAGATGCAGTTTGATCCCTGGGTCCAGAAGATCCCCTGGAGGAGGGCACGGCAACCCACTCCGGTATTCTTGCCTGGAGAAATCCCATGGACAGAGGAGCCTAGTGGGCTGCAATCCATGGGGTCGCAAAGAGTCGGACATGACTGAGTGACTAACACACACACACACATACACACAAGGGGAGCGAGAGCAGAAGTGCAAAGGAAAAGATTTCAGCAGGACTGACACTGTGAAAGAAGTGTGGAAGGAAGTAGGAATGGGTGAGCAGAGCCTCAGATTGCAGTGCAGCTCTGAAAAAGTCTCAGCCAGGTCCATGAGCAGCCCCCGAGCGAAGAAGTCCTGCATTGGAAGCAGTGGCCAGGTTCTAGGGGCCCACTGTGCTCAGTCACCAGCAGGGAGCTCTGCAGAATGTGTCACAGACATGCACACCTGGGTGGATCCCATAAGTAGAGCAGCCAGAGGCCCTGAGCTTGCTGCACAGCTCACAGCACATTCTCTCCCCGGGGCTACCATAGTTACTTCCCACCATAAGGATGTTAACATTACTCTTAAAGCATGGCCAGTGTATCTCATTTGAAAACAGTATCTTAGTTTCTTTTATTTATTTTGAGTTTTCTTAGTAAGTAATACATTTTACTTATGTTCATTGACATTTTATATTTTTGCATTTAGTCATTCCTTATTTACCGTCTTTGCCCTTTCCCTACAGTGGTATTAATTTTTTCAGTACTTTTAAACTCAATATACTAAATCTACTTTTGTTAGATGCAGTGCAAATACAGTTCTTCAGTTTATTCGTTGTCTGTCAATCTTTTCTCTGCTAGTTCATCTTTCGATTTTTTTTTTCTGCCTTAGAAAGAGCTTTCCTAAGTCAAAATCAGATATATTTTCATGTATTTTTCTGTTCATTCTATTTTTAAATGATTTTTTTCCATTTTACTTCTTGTTCTAGTATATAATCTATAGTTCAGTTCAGTCACTCAGTCGTGTCCGACTCTTTGTGACCCCATGAATCACAGAACACCAGGCCTCCCTGTCCATCACCAATTCCCGGAGTTCACTCAAACTCATGTCCATCGAGTCGGTGATGCCATCCAGCCATCTCATTCTCTGTCGTCCCCTTCTCCTCCCGCCCCCAATCCTTCCCAGCATCAGAGTCTTTTCCAGTGAGTCAACTCATCGCATGAGGTGGCCAAAGTATTGCAGTTTCACCTTTAGCATAAGTCCTTCCAATGAACACCCAGGATTGATCTCCTTTAGAATGGACTGGTTGGATCTCCTTGCAGTCCAAGGGACTCTCAAGAGTCTTCTCCAACACCACAGTTCAAAAGCATCAATTCTTCGGCGATCAGCTTTCTTCACAGTCCAACTCTCACATCCATACATGACCACTGGAAAAACCATAGCCTTGACTAGACAGACCTTTGTTGACAAAGTAATGTCTCTGCTTTTTAATATACTACCTAGGTTGGTCATAACTTTCCTTCCAAGGAGTAAGTGTCTTTTAATTTCATGGCTGCAATCAGCATCCGCAGTGATTCTGGAGCCTAAAAAATAAAGTCTGACACTATTTCCACTGTTTCCCCATCTATTTCCCATGAGTGATGGGACCAGATGCCATGATCTTTGTTTTCTGAATGTTGAGCTTCAAGCCAACCTTTTCACTCTCCTCTTTCACTTTCATCAAGAGGCTTTTGAGTTCCTTTTCACTTTCTGCCATAAGCATGGTGTCATCTGCATATCTGAGGTTATTGATAGTTCTCCCGGCAATCTTGATTCCAGCTTGTGCTTCCTCCAGCCCAGGGTACCTCATGATGTACTCTGCATATAAGTTAAATAAGCAGGGTGACAATATACAACCTTGACGTACTCCTTTTCCTATTTGAAACCAGTCTGTTGTTCCATGTCCAGTTCTAACTGTTGCTTCCTGACCTGCATACAGGTTTCTCAAGAGGCAGGTCAGGTGGTCTGATATTCCCATCTCTTTCAGAATGTTCCACAGTTTATTGTGATCCACACAGTCGAAGGCTTTGGCATAGTCAATGAAGCAGAAATAGATGTTTTTCTGGAACTCTCTTGCTTTCTCCATGATCCAGGGGATGTTGGCAATTTGATCTCTGGTGCCTCTGCCTTTTCTAAAACCTGCTTGAACATCTGGAAGTTCACGGTTCACATATTGCTGAAGCCTGGCTTGGAGAATTTTGAGCATGACTTTACTAGCGTGTGAGATGAGTGCAATTGTGAGGTAGTTTGAGCATTCTTTGGCATTGCCTTTCTTTGGGATTAGGATGAAGACTGACCTTTTCCAGTCCTGTGGCCACTGCTGAGTTTTCCAAATTTTCTGGCATATTGAGTGCAGCACTTTCACAGCATCATCTTTCAGGATTTGAAATAGCTCTACTGGAATTCCATCACCTCCACTAGCTTTGTTCGTAGTGATGCTTTCTAAGGCCCACTTGACTTCACATTCCAAGATGTCTGGCTCTAGGTCAGTGATCACGTTATGGTGATTATCTTGGTCGTGAAGATCTTTTTTGTACTTTTCTTCTGTGTATTCTTGCCACCTCTTCTTAATATCTTCTGCTTCTGTTAGGTCCATACCATTTCTGTTCTTTATCAAGCCCAGCTTTGCATGAAATGTTCCCTTGATATCTCTAATTTTCTTGAAGAGATCTCTTGTTTTTCCTATTCTGTTGTTTTCCTCTATTTCTTTGCATTGATCGCTGAGGAAGACTTTCTTATCTCTCCTTGCTATTCCTTGGAACTCTGCATTCAGATGCTTATATCTTTCCTTTTCTCCTTTGCTTTTTTCTTCTCTTCTTTTCATAGCTATTTGTAAGGCCTCCTCAGACAGCCATTTTGCTTTTTTGCATTTCTTTTCCATGGGGATGGTCTTGGTCCCTGTCTCCTGTACAATGTCACGAACCTCCGTCCAGAGTTCATCAGGCACTCTATCTATCAGATCTAGTCCCTTAAATCTCTTTCTCACTTCCACTGTATAATCATAAGGGATTTGATTTAGGTCATATCTGAATGGTCTAGTGGTTTTCCCTACTTTTTCAATTTCAGTCTGAATTTGGCAATAAGGAGTTCATGATCTGAGCCACAGTCAGCTCCTGGTCTTGTTTTTGCTCACTGTATAGAGCTTCTCCATCTTTGGCTGCAAAGAATATAATCAACCTGATAATAGGCATCCATTTATTTCTAAATATTAACCAATTTTCATAGCACTCTTTTTATAAATAATCTATACTCTTTCTCTCTTCTGATATGCCACATTCATCAGCAGCTTCCTATCTCTTGTATTCACGTGATATGTTAGCCAAAGAGTTGAAAGGTCAGAATGGACCCCTGTGTACCACACAGCTTACCCAAAGCCAAGCTTTACAAGTTATACAAAGGGTCCCGTCAAAAACCCATCACAGATGATGCCTATTCTCGTTTGGAAAAGCCTGAGTCCATCAGATACAGCTTCCCAAAACTGCCCCTTTTTCCTGCATTAGGATATGTTTTGGTTTCAGATTAACAACTGAGTTCTGAACAATTTATGTGAACATGCTGTTCTTACACACACACACACACAAAAAAAACCCATCATTTTGATTTTGGGGTTCCTAGTTTTACATATTTTTAGTTAGAAAATGCTCACATGACTACTTCCCATTCTCTAGCCAGCCATGCCCCCATCAAGCCATAAACTGCTGGTTTATTTATAATACACAGTCTAGACAGCCCAGGTCTATGCTGCCAAAAAATGTTAGCATTTTAGATAGGGAATCTTGGGTATCTTTCCACTAATAAATACCACTAGCATGTTTCTAAGTAGCTCTGACTGAGGTCAATCGCTTTCCCCTAATAAGGAGGGCAGGAATCCCAGACCCACTGTTCACTCTTTACTTTCCATGTGAGCATCACTTGATTTACCTCTAAAAGGTAACATGCACAATTACTTTTGTATCCAATTTACATGTTTCTTCCAGCACCATGAATTGAATACTCTGAATTTTACAACTAGAATTCATCAGCATCTATAGCATCACATTTTCATCGCAAAAAATTAATGAATAATGTACATCAAAACTATAATGAGATATCACTTCACAACAGTCAGAATGGTCATCATCAAAAAGCCTACAAACAATAAATGCTGGAGAGAATGTGAAGAAAAGACAACTCTCCTACACTGTTGGTGGGAATGTAAACTGGTACAGCCACTATGGAGAACAGTTTGGAGGTTTCTTAAGAAACTCAAAATAGAGCTACCATATGATCCAGCAGTTCCATTCCTGAGCACATATCTGGAGAAAATCATAATTCAAAAAAGATACATGCACCCAAGTGTTCATGGCAGCACTATTTACAGTAGCCAAGACATCAAGCAACTTACATATCCATCAACAGAGGAAGGGATAAAGAAGATGTGGCACATATATACAATGGAATATTAGTCAGCCTTTAAAAAGAATGAAATCATGCCATTGGCAACAACATGGATGGACCTGGAGATTATCATCTATCAAGTGAAGGAAGTCAACCAGAGAAAAACAAACCTCATATGATATCATTTATATGCAGAATCTTAAAAAAAATTATACGAATGAACTTATTTACAAAACAGAAACAGACTCACAGACTTAGACAGCAAACTTATGGTTCGCAGGAGGGAAGGGTAGCAGGGAGGGACAGATTGGGAGTTTGGGATTGACATGTACACACTGCTATATTTAAAATAGATAAGCAGCATCGACCTACTATATAGCACAGGGACTGTTGCTCAGTACTCTGTGAAACAAATTTGACAAAGAATAGATGCATTTATATGTGTAAGTGAATCACTTTGCTGTACACCTGAAAATAACACAACATTGTTAATAAACTATAATATAAAAAAAGGAACTGAAAAAATAAATACAAAGTTATTAAGCATGTGATGCTTATCTCTTATACACGCCCATTCCCTTATGGCCTCATACAACTCTGAAGTCAGTATTTGGGGAGAATTCCTGTATCTCATTCCAGACATCTCCTTCCATGTGGAAGTCCTTTCCCTAATGTCCTATTTCTGATCCATAACAGGAGGCACATCCCCACATTGGAATGTCATAATAGTTAAATGGAAAATACTTTGAGTACACATGATATATCTAGAAAAATATAACTCTTGCAAGAGAACATGTCTTAAAACATAGAAAGTCTACTTAAGTGTGGCCAAATACTCAAAGACCTTTATAACTGTAAGCAAAGGACTTTCCATACTATTTACTTTGCATATGAAGCTTTAGTATAAAAGTACTAGACAACTGAGGAGAATTAACATATATCAGAAAAACACATTGAAAATAATCATCATTCTAGAGCCAAAAATAGGGCAATGACAAGACTTTTTCACAAAGGGTCACCCTCTGGACAAGTAAAATGGAGGAGGAGTCACTCTATGGGCATGTGCACAATACAAGGTTTATTCCAGGAAAAACATCTGCTGGTAGAATAGAACTGTCTTATCTATAGTTTGTGTATTGATTACTTAGCCAGATTGTGAGACGTTTGGAGAGCTTTCTTGTGGTAGTTTCAGCAAAGACAGAAACATTTCACCGTAAATCAGACAAAATTCTTTCAATTACAAGGGACAGAAACCAGCACCAGACTAGTTTAGGCCAAAAAGAAAATTAATTGATGCGATAACTCTATGAAAGAGTTGAAGTCAGTTGTAGGAAGGATAGGGAGGTCCCTGTCCATTCAAGAATAACTTTCAGAATAATTGGATCCAGAACTTAAACACCATGAGGAGTTCATCTCCTCACTCAAGACCAGCTGCCTCCACCTGGAGAGAAAGTGTAAAAGAAAAAATTCCCAGAGAAAGAACAGACTTGCTCCCATCTCTCAGTTAATCAGTTGGGGGCAAGCAATGGGTTCTATGATGAAACAACTTAAGTCTGTTGTCTACCTCTGTTAATTACTGTGTCTAGGGAAGCAGGGTCATGAAGGAAAATGCCAGATCTGTAGGAGCTGCACAAGTGGAGCAAGCAGAGGGATTGTTGCCAGGAGATCTATGCTCAACAAACATGGCGGGTGTGGAGGGTGGAGAAAAGGGTACCCCCTCTATGCTTCCTGTCAAGAACAGAGAAGAGGGGAGGGCAGAGGCCTTTAAGTCATGGTCTCCGATCATTATTTTTAAGTTCTGAGTTTAATTTCTGTGGACAAAGGCTTTGGTATCTCTGTACAACAGGTAGACTTTATGTAAAAAAAAACAAACAACTTTTGAATATGGCTCCCTTTTCAGAAATGTGAAAAAGATAATGCTTCAGACACCCCTGACTCTCTACTACTTCTATTAGTAGCACAATTATGTGTATACACTAATAATGTTTAATATGTAGTACTTTTTAAATGGTTGACTTATCCTTCATTTAACAAATACGAAGCCAGTGTGTCCGGCACTGTATCAGGCACTGGGGCACAGAAGTGAACAAGTCATAGCCCCTGCCTCCATCAGGCTTATACTGCAGTGGGAGATGGAGAGCAGCTAACAGGTGATGATATTTCAGTAACACATATGTCATCTGAGGGATAAATATAGGGTATATTTGATCTCACAGGGATGGATGGCACTTAACGGAGGTTAGGGATTTTAGGGAGAATCTGCCAAAGAAAATTATATTGCTATCTGAGACTTTAAGTAAGTATAGGAGTTGGGGAGGACAAATGAATTGAGAAAAGTGTGGCAGCCGGTGGAAGAGCATGTGCAAAGGCCCTGAGATGGAAGAAATGATGCCACATCTTAGAAATGAAAGTAGTTTTAATATAAGGCTGTAGTGTAGTAATCAATGAGCAGAAGAGAGAGATTAGACTGAAAAGGTAATCTAGAACCATGTTGTAAGCCATATAAGCAGTTGAATTTTATCCTAAAGGTAATGGGGAGCCATTGAAGAGCTTTAAGCAAGGAATAATATGATCAAGTTGGCATTTTAGAAAGTTTTCTCTGGATGTAGGAGGCTGGATCAATATGTAGAAGGACGTGGAGCTCATCCCCTCTCATGAATCCGTCAATTATATACATATACATGGAACAATTCTCACAGAGTACTTGTGGAAACTTCACTTTGGCCCTACTGTGGAGAATAACTTGGAAGGGGGTCTAAACTTAGGAAGATGTTAGTGTGGTTTGTGTTCAGTTCAGTCACTAGTCGTGTCCGACCCTTTGCGACCCCATGAACCACAACACGCCAGGCCTCTCTGTCCATCACCAACTCCCGGAGTTCACTCAAACTCATGTCCATAGAGTCGGTGATGCCATCCAGCCATCTCATTCTCTGTCATCCCCTCTTCCTCCCGCCCCCAATTCCTCCCAGCATCAGAGTCTTTTCCAGTGAGTCAACTCGTCGCATGAGGTGGCCAAAGTATTGGAGTTTCAGCTTTAGCATCAGTCCTTCCAATGAACACCCAGGACAGATCTCCTTTAGAATGGACTGGTTGGATCTCCTTGCAGTCCAAAGGACTCTCAAGAGTCTTCTTCAGCACCACAGTTCAAAAGCATCAATTCTTCGGCGATCAGCTTTCTTCACAGTCCAACTCTCGCATCCATACATGACCACTGGAAAAACCATAGCCTTGACTAGACGGACCTTGGTTGGCAAAGTAATGTCTCTGCTTTTTAATATACTATCTAGGTTGGTCATAACTTTCCTTCCAAGGAGTAAGTGTCTTTTAATTTCATGGCTGCAATCAGCATCTGCAGTGATTTTGGAGCCCCAAAAAATAAAGTCTGACACTGTTTCCACTGTTTCCCCCATCTATTTCCCATGAAATGATGGGACCAGATGCCATGATCTTAGTTTTCTGAATGTTGAGCTTTCAGCCAACTTTTTCACTCTCCTCTTTTACTTTCATCAAGAGGCCTTTGAGTTCCTCTTCACTTTCTGCCATAAGGGTGGTGTCATCTGCATATCTGAGGTTATTGATATTTCTCCCGGCAATCTTGATTCCAGCTTGTGCTTCTTCCAGCCCAGGGTTCCTCATGATGTACTCTGCATATAAGTTAAATAAGCAGGGTGACAAAATACAACCTTGATGTACTCCTTTTCCTATTTGGAACCAGTCTGTTGTTCCATGTCCAGTTCTAACTGCTGCTTCCTGACCTGCATAAAGGTTTCTCAAGAGGCAGGTCAGGTGGTCTGGTATTCCCATCTCTTTCAGAATTTTCCACAGTTTATTGTGATCCACATAGTCAAAGGCTTTGGCATTTCCTAAACTTAGGAATATGTTAGTGTGGTTTGTGTAGTGATGTTAAGCTGAGCTCTGTTAATGTAGTGAAAATGGAAATAAGCAGAGGAAACTGAGCATAACTCAGAAGGCAGAATCAAAGTGGTTAACTGCATCTGAGGAAAGAAAGGGGAATGCATTAAGAATAACCCATAAAATCCTGGCTTGGTCATATTGATCAGGGGTAACATTCATTGAGGTAGAGAATACAGGAGGAAGATTTGAGGGCAGGGTAATAACATTGAACTGGGAACACCCATGGGAAATCAAAATGGAAATGCCTAATGGCTGTTAGATAACTGGACCTGGACTTCAGTAAGTGGACTGGGGTGAAAGTAAACATTGCAAGTGTAAAGGGAAGTAGTGGGAACAGGGAAGGTGGGTGATGGAGAGTGTATAATATAATGTGATGATGAGTGCCATGGCAGGAACTTGAGGGACATCAAAACTAAGGACAGACAGATAGGAGAGCCAGAACAGGGACTAACAAGCAGCACCCTGAGAGGTAGGAGTGAAACCAAGTAAAATAGCATAACAGGAGCAAGGATGAGAATGTCAAGGGAAAGGAAACCAAGAATGGGGAATGCTCCAGAGAGGTCATAAAGTCATGAAAAGTAGTCCGTTAGATTTGATAGCAGGAATAATAAGGACCTTGGAATAGGTTTCAGGGGAAAAGGAGGAGAGTGATTGAATCAAGTGGTTGAGAGATAAGAAATAAAGTGAATACACACATCTTTGAAGGAACTTTGACTGTAAAGGGAAGGACACAGAGAGGCAGGTACTGGAAGGGGACACAGGATAAAGGATTCTTGTAAGCTGGAAGAACCTTCAATATATTTATTCTAACTTTCATACAGTAACAACAGAATTTTTTGTCATATGAGGTGGAACAGTGAGTTAATACACTCATCTTAAGTGTATAGTTTATGCAATTCCTACATATGAATACACCTGTGAGCCACCATCTACATCGACATGTAGAACATTCCCAGCACCCCAAAAATTCCCCTCATACCTTTTCTCACTCCACCTCATTCCCAAAAGCTAAATAACCACTATTATAGGTATCACCATACATTACTTTTATCAGTTCTTAAAGTTCATGCAAATGAAATCATGTAGCATATCTGTGATATGTATCCATGTGTTGCATGTAGGATGAATTTCTTAAATTGAGTATAATATTTCATGGTAGGATTGTACCACAGTGTATTCATTTCCCAGTTTGGAGCTATTATGAATAAAGCTGCTATGAATATTCTTGTATATGTTTTGGTAGACATACATTTTCCATTCTCTTGGGGAAATGCTGAAGAGTAAATGCTAGATCATAGACTAGGTGTGTATTTAGCTTGAGTAAATAGAGCCATGTATTTTTTTGAAAGGGGGTAGTACCAATTTCACTCCCAAGATCAATATATAGAAATTCCTCTCACCAAAGCTAGGTATTGACTGTCTTTTTAATTTTAGCTTTCTGGTGAACAGATATTTTGAAAGTCAGGTTTCCTGAGGTTACAAACCACAGCTTCTCAGCTGGTACTCATAAAAATTTCAAAGCATTTTATCTTAAGTATTTCCCATCATTGGCTACTGCCCTTCAGTAAACCAAATCTAATATTAAAAACATGTAAACATAAGTCAGGATGTTTCATAAGAAAAAGGTAATTTAATTCTCCTTTAAAGTTAGCTAAATTATAAACGTAATGATCAGGAAAATCCTGTCAGAAAGAATCTTTGCCCTAATTATGAAGATGTTGGAAATATTGCCATCCAATGTACTAGTAAGAACAGAGTGGTTTATATGATGATAGAAATTATTCACTGATACATCAATTCCTATTTACATTCTGTATAAGTAGTAAGTTTGGAGATAATGGCTGTTTCCTCATTTTCATTTAAATGAACTATATTTGAAATCATCACTCACAATGATCAGAATTATAGACTCTCTATTTTGAAGAATACTAGTGAGTCTTTTGGGGGAAAATAATGAAATAGAGTGAAAAGGTTGGCTTGAAGCTCAACATTCAGAAAACAAAGATCATGGCATCTGGTCCCATCACTTCATGGGAAATAGATGGAAAAACAGTGGAAACAGTGTCAGACTTTATTTTTTTGGGCTCCAAAATCACTGCAGATGCTGATTGCAGCCATGAAATTAAAAGACGCTTACTCCTTGGAAGGAAAGTTATGACCAACCTTGATAATATATTAAAAAGCAGAGACATTACTTTGCCAACCAAGGTCCGTCTAATCAAGGCTATGGTTTTTCCCGTGGTCATGTAAGGATGTGAGAGTTGGACTGTGAAGAAAGCTGATCGCCGAAGAATTGATGCTTTTGAACTGTGGTGTTGGAGAAGACTCTTGAGAGTCCCTTGTACCGCAAGGAGATCCAACCAGTCCATTCTAAGGGAGATCGATCCTGGGTGTTCATTGGAAGGACTGATGCTAAAGCTGAAACTGCAATACTTTGGCCACCTCATGCGACAAGTTGACTCAATGGAAAAGACTGTGATGCTGGGAAAGGTTGGGGGCGGGAGGAGAAGGGGACGACAGAGAATGAGATGGCTGGATGGCATCACCGACTCTGTGGACATGAGTTTGAGTGAACTCCGGGAGTTGGTGATGGACAGGGAGGCCTGGCATGCTGTGATTCATGGGGTCGCAGAGAGTCGGACACGACTGAGCGACTGAACTGAACTGAACTGAATGAAATAGAATAAATGGTGGACATAAAATTGAATACTGATTATTTTATAATCACAATCTTTCCCTGTCTTTGATGCAGTTTCTATTTGATTCAATATCTGAAACCTGACAAAGAAAATAAGTGTATGACACTAAAATAACATTACCTGTATGATTTATGGTTGTTTTACATAAAAGCTTATTCATGTTAGTATTACACACAGGATTGGTTGTCAATATCATCACCTAATAATTTACTTAATTCTCTCAAGTGTCACGGTAAATCTATTAAGGAATCGTTCAAAATTTTACCAAAATAAGATGGGTTACAGATTTAAGTGTAAAACTTGATAAAAGTACTGGAAAATAATAGAGATACACTTTTATATAATTGTATTGGGAAAGGCCTTTCTAAAAATGACACGAAAGCCAAGACCATACGTAAAATGTTTGACACATTTAAAAATTTTTAAGTTTTAAATTTGTATATGTGAGTAAAATAATATCACATAGTAATAGATTCAGAATGTGAAACATTTTACTGGACAACTGTTCTGGTCTCTTCAAAAATGTCAGCATCGTGGGAAAAAAAGACAAGGGACTGTTGTAGATTAAAAAGAGACGAAAAAGACCTAACCTTGTATGATGAGCCCTCACTTATTGCTGGTTTAAATTTTTTTTTAAGTTTTTTAAAAATTATTGACAAAATTTTAAAACATTATTAGATACTATTAAGAATGCTTTGTATTAACTATAAAGTTAATTTCTTAATTTCTGTAGCTGTTTATTTTTCAATTAAAGGAAAAACATACTAAGAAAAATATGTTCAACAAATGTTTTTGAAATAAGATAATAACTTATGACTTTAACAAATTAGTAAAAAATATAAACACTTTGTGAATAAACTAAGCAAAGGATGCAAAATTACAAATAATGAAAGAAGAAATGAAGTGATCAGAAAACTTACAGAAACATTTTCTAATTTCTTGGTAACCAAAGAAATGCAAATTAGATTGTCAAGATCAAAAAATTATAAATCTATATTATCATAAATAGCTGGTAGAGAACAGGAATTAAAGTTGATGGATGTCTATTTAGCAACATTTATTAAAAGCCTTAAAAGTATTCCTGCCTTTCATGCAGTGCCTGTTGGCCATTTGTATGTCTCTTTTTGAGAAATGTCTCAGCATTATTTTTCATCAGAGAAAGACAAATCAAAATCATGATGAGATATCACTTTACATCTGTTACTATGGCTAGTATCAAAAGACATGGAAATAATCTAATTATCTATGGATGCATGAACAGATAAAGAAAATGTGACATATAATATTTATTTATCATATGTACACATATGGGACTTTCCTGGTAGCTCAGATCGTAAAGAATCTGCCTACAATGTAGGAGACCTGGTTTGATCCTGGGTCGGAAAGATCCTCTAAAGAAGGAAATGGCAACCCACTCCAGTATTCTTGCCTGGAGAATTCCATGGACAGAGGAGCCTGGTGGGCTACAGTTCATGGGGTCGCAAAGAGTCAGATGACTGAGCAACTAACACTTAGTATACACACACACACACACACACATATAAAGGAATATTATTCAGCGACTAAAAGAAAGAAGGAAATTCTGCCATTTGCAACAACACTGATGAACCTAGAGGACATTATGTTAAATAAAATAAGCCAGCCAGTATTCTTGACTGGAGAATGCCATGGACAGAGGAGCCTGGTGGGCTATATAGTCCATAGGATCTCAAAGAGTCAGACACGCCTAAGTGACTAACACTTTCACTAACATTCAGACCATAATTTGAACATTCCTCATCTTATAAAACAAACACACTTTTAAATATATTAAACATGAAGCAGTCTAAACCTATCCAAATAATATTTTCCAACGCAATTAGGTGAGAGTAAAATCATATCAGCAGTTTCTCAAACCAAATGCTCACTGAAATGATGTTTTATTTTGTTGAAACCCCAGTCATTACCATCTAGTCTCTGTATTGAGCTTTCCATTTGTCACTCTCATTCTAGAACATTCCCCCTTTGGCCAACATAGTAGTAAAATGTATTTAACCTGACATCCTCATATTAAGTTTATTAACGTGCTCAAGCAGTATCAAGTTAGCTTACCATCTCCATGTCTGATATCTTACAAACTTGATCTTTTCTCTTGACTCAGAGTCTGAATATGGACCTTTGTCAAGTATTTTGTTTTTTAGTCAAAGCATCCCTTCATCTCTTACCTACAAAATTCATTTTCCTTAAAGCATGTCTTAAAGCAAATTACCTTCACACACTATAAACTATGCTTTTGATGATCACAAAATATTGATAATGTGGTCTAATATAAAAAGTATACCCCCTAAATAGAAGTTCCCCAGATTACTTTTTAATGTATACATATCAGAAAAATTTTATTTTTAACTCCCTTTTTTCTATCAAGTCTGATTACTTTTCCTAAGCAATATTTTCTGAATAGCCTTCCAAAATTAATTCAGTTTTAAGCTTATATTAGCTATTGATACTCCTAACATTTTTGGACTATTTGGCCTTTCATGTAGAATGTATTTTACTGCATTCCAGGAAGTGGAGCAGGGGTCCTTTTTCTTTCCCTTTTTTAAAAAAATCTTCCCTCCTGCCCTTATTTTTTTTTTCTTTGCAGTAATTTCTCAAAGAAGCAGGATTTTTCTTTGCTTTTGCAAAATGAAAATTTTAAAAATAATTGGTCTAATATTCTTCATTTTTAATTTTTTCTTCACATGAAGCAGTTATGTGACCTGAGTCAACATAATCAGGAATCAGAATTTCTGATTATTAAGTTTTAATTTCTTCACTATTAATTTCTTCTATGCGTGAGGCAGTTATGTGACCTGATTCAACATAATCAGGAATCAGAATTTCTTCTCTGTGCTCTACATCAACTTCTTTCACTTGGGTCTGAATTTAAACTGAAGATTTTTCTAGACTTTTAAATGTTGCTTTTTTCTTTTAAGATGTCTGTCTATTGACTGCTTTATTTGGAGGCTTTTAATTCTGTTTTGAAGTAACATGGTAATGGTACTCAGATAATTTTAAGAGTATTTTTGTTTCGGGTCTCATTGTTCAAAGAGAAATAAATGATTAGGATTCACTTTTTCACTCTCTTAATGATGGATTCCATGGAAGAATCCATGTCAAATTCAAACCTGTAAACATAACACTTTAATGCTAGTTCTTATATTAATGACTCTCTGGCACTCTTTTTTTTTTTGGTCTTGTCCTTTTGGAGCTTCACAGTTAATCTTATCTTACAGGTGGCCTAGTATTAGCTGAATTTATAAACCTGCCTCCCTTCCTCTCTCTTTCCCACCCTCCCTTCTTTTCTTTCTGTTTTCAAAACAGCAGCCACACAGCACGCCTGTGTCGAGTGTTTCCTGTCATAGAAAGAACCTGGATTTTGGAGGCAGTGTTCTAGTCTGAAGCTTAGTAGTTCTGTGACCCCTGAAAAGTAACCCAAACTTGGTTTCTTCATCTTCAAAATGTAAATAATGACAGAGAATATATATAAGATCGGGTGAGATAATTTGTGTCTTCTGTGTTAGAAAACACAAAGTTTCTCACACAGGGCTCAGTTCAGTTCAGTCGCTCAGTCGTGTCCAACTCTCTGCGACCCCATGAATCACAGCACGCCAGGCCTCCCTGTCCATCACCAACTCCTGGAGTTCACTCAAACTCATGTCCATAGAGTCAGTGATGCCATCCAGCCATCTCATTCTCTGTCGTCCCCTTCTCCTCCCGCCCCCAACCTTTCCCAGCATCAGAGTCTTTTCCATTGAGTCAACTCGTCGCATGAGGTGGCCAAAGTACTGCAGTTTCAGCTTTAGCATCAGTCCTTCCAATGAACACCCAGGATGGATCTCCTTTAGAATGGACTGGTTGGATCCCCTTGCAGTACAAGGACTCTAAAACTTCAGATAAGATGTTTAAAGTATGACAAACACCCTTTTAAATGTCTGAGATCACAAGAAAGACAGAGAAATCTCCAGGGTCAAAAAATGAAGAAAGAATTACAAGTGAGATGGTCGATAGCATGGACTAGATCTGATGGGTTTCCTGGGGGAGTTTGCTAGTTTCATTATCAAGGAGCTTGCAGTTTGATGGTTTTATGGGGACAGGAATTAGAAATGAGATATCCACCTAGAAAGTTATGAGCTGAAAGTCTATACTCTTTGATCCTCCAGATTCACTCTTTTCCCTTTCCCACTCTATCACTAGGCTCCCTTGTTCTGTCTTCTAGTTGAGCTTAGTCAACAGGGAACCCTGGCAAAACCCTGGAGAAATGTGGAATCAAGGTATCTATTCCCCTGTTTCCCTCGCTATGATGTCATTTTGAACTGGCTGTGTCCCATAGGTGCAAGGAGGCTGCACTGTCTCCTCTCAGGTCCCAAGAACCTCACTCCTCCCATGACTTAATGCCAACAAGCAGTGCACTGCAGTTAGCCTTAAGTTCCAACTTACCACCCACACCTTTTTATTTTAATCAATCCTATGTAAATAAATGCTTCTCAAACCATCCATTTGCTTCCTATTGGGATTCTGATAAAAACCAAAATATTCAAAGGGCTACATGTTTAGTGAAAAGGTAGTCCAGGGAAAATGTACCACCAAAACAAGAAGATAACTGGGATGTTTACTTGACTTGTTCTCCTAAGAAATTATAACCACATTTTACTACTATTGTAGTCCAAAAGCAATATTTCTCAGGAATCTATAGAGTCCTGTGGAAAATGAGATCACAGGTTTAAATTTTAAGACACAAAGAACCTCACAAAGGTGAGAGTAACATGCAAAGTAAACAGTAGGATTTTAACTCTCCAAGAACTTTAGTTAATAGCATGATCTGATAATGACTTAGAGTAAGCATGTCTTAAATCATTAAAGGTACAAAAAGAAATTAAAAACATGGGACCAAAGAGGGTATGTAGAAAGACCGAGTATATTTAGAAAAGAAATCACTCCAGAAATGAAAAATATGATCCTCAAAATGAAAACCTAATGGATAGATGATATACAGCTAAAAAGAGATAAGCAGAGAGGATCTAAGGAAAATGACAAGAATGCAAGAGAAAAGTACAGAAAATATAAAAGAGTGTTACGAAGATATTAAGGCTAGAATGAGATGGCCCAGTATATTTCTAGTAGAAGTATTAGGAAGAAGAAATAGAATGGAATGATACCATAGGATCCCATGGAAAAAGGAAGACCTTAAGAGCAACCAGCAAGAGAAGACATTACCTACAGAGGAACTACAATTAAGCTGAAAGCAGGTTTCTCCACAACAAAAATTGAGGCCAGATGCTAGTGAAATAAAATGTATAGCAGATAATAGACACTCAGCCAATAAGCAAAAAAATCTTGCTACACCTCTCAGTGGATTGTTTCCTCACGAATTGAATGAACTTTGTATTTTATACAGACATATTTGTATTTTGGCTCAGTGCAATCACTGTTTGCATCTTTCTTTAATACTAGTTTTATACAGTCAAATCTGTTAATTTTAACTAAAGTTGTGTTAAACCTCAAACAAGAAACTGTAAGTAAAAACGCAGAAATATTTTAATGCTTATTTAAAAATACAATGGAAAAATTGTATTGAAATTCTAGGAGATACAAATTTTTAAAAAAAAGAATATATAAATTTAGTAGGAACTGTGGCCAGAAGAAATGAAACATATTGCATGGGATTTATAGCAAAGACTTCAGCCAAAAATGGGCAAAGGGCATAAACACACATTGCAATAAACAAAAACGAAAATATTCAACTCTAATAGTTGAAAAAGCACATGGTAAAACGACATAAATAGTTTTGCACACTGTAAATTAGCAAAATGTCAAAAAATGATTACATCCAGTTTGGGTAGTTCAGTGATGAAACTGGTATGCTTATAATAATGCTGGAGGCATAGAAATTTAGATTCACATAATAAAAATTAAAAATTCAGGAAGGGTTGGGAGTTTGGGATTAGCAGATGTCAACTATTGTATATAGGATGATAAACAACAAGGTCCTAATATATAGCACAGGGAACTGTATCCAATATCCTGTGATAAACCATAGTGGAGAAGAATATGAAAAAGAATGTATATGTGGTATAATTGAATCACTTTGCTGTAAAGCAGAAATTAATACAACATTTTAAATCAATTATGCATCAATAACATTTTTAAAAAATTAAAAATTCAGTTCCTCAGCCACACTAGTCTACTACAGGGGCTCAGCAGCCACATGAACTGAGTGGCTACCACACACCATTCAGCGCTGTTTCCATCATTGCAGGAAGTTCTGCAGAACAGTGCCACTCGAGCAGGCAGACATAGGAGGAGAATTGATGGTTGGTTGAATATGTAACACTTCCCTTGTACTTGATGCCGAATTGTTCTCCAATGAGTCTCCCATTGCTTCTTGCTACACTGCTCCAATTCCTCTTAAACACTTGGTATTTTCAGACTTTTATTTTTCTATCTAATGGGTATAAATTAATAGAGCTCACGGATTTAAGTTAGCATTTTCCTGATTACTAATGCAGTTGAGGACTTTTAAAGGATTTATTGTACTTTCATATTTCCTCTTCTGTGAGTTTCCTACTCAACTTTTTCCCTCATTACTGTGTTGAAATTATTTAACATGAGAAAATATTTATGATAAAGATAAGTTTAAAAAAAAGAAAGGAGCACAAAATTGGCCTATGATTATTTTAAATGAGTAAAAGCAAAAATCTATATAGTCAAAGTTTGGAAAAGTTGTCACAAAAGTTAGATACAGTAAGATGTGGGATTTGAGAATAATTTATTTTTCATCTAAAAATGATTTTAACGTTGTCATAATACTGTTTTCTCATTTTCAGAGAGCAAACAAATATAATATTGCTTGATGCTTGGGGAAATTGTCCTACAACTTCTGACTGTTTTCTAAATCTTCGTCTTGGCTCCATATATATTGAGTGATTCTTTTTCTTTGTTCTTGCTATTATTTTTGACATTCTTCCTTTCTGGTAGAACACTGCATGCCTGACCTGAAAACTCTGTGTGTGCCTGTGTGTGTGTATAAGAAGCAAGGATAGAATGGTGAAAAAACATAAACATTTCAAGATTTGTATCCTTAATTAGACAACATGTTTAAACTGCAGCAGAAATTGCCTTTCATAATTCACAGTAAAGGGAGATGAATGTTTGTATATCACTCAGAGACTTCACATATTCATGTTTAGAAATGTAACTTAAGCACACACTATTCAATGTTATCAACTTGGGAAGGGAATAACATTCTTTACAAAGAGGACCAGCAGTGTCTATAAAAAGCAAAAATAAGACAGAGAGAAATGGTCATGTAAAAATTAAGTAGAAGTTAATTCCTGTCCTCCCAAACCCCTGGGAAAGAATGAACTGTATTCTATGTTTCACTGCCGCTTTAACAACCAACATGCATAACCTTCCACCAGTGAAAAGTAGTTAAGTCTCCAAACAGAGTTGTCCCCACTGGTCCTTTCCCTCTGTCTTCCTGTCAGCCAGGCATTTATTCTTCCATTTCCTGCCTGGATTTCCGGTTTCCCCACCCTCATGCAAGTGCTCTTTGCAGTAGGTCCAGAGAGCACAACCAGAATTTTTACCTTTCATGAGGACAGATAGGAGCTGTATTTTTACTTCGTACTGAGACTGCAGGCCCCAGCCCATGCTGCAGCTTCCTGTCTTTCAAGCAGTTTTCATCAGCCGTAGGCATGTTGGGTTTCTGTTATGAATCTCTGGGATATTAGTAATGTGAGCTGGAACATACCTTTCCCACTAGCTTCCAAAGGAGCAAGAGGCAGAGGTTATCCTCCTTGCCCTTGCTCAGAACTGTGTCACTTTCCAGTCGTCTCAGCATTTGAGTGCTTCACTAACTCATACACTAATTTGTAAAGTCGCTGCATTTCCTTTGATTTGCAATAAAATGTCAGTTCGTATTAAGAGTGTTGCGACATGAGTTCAAAGATAAGAAATGAAAGAAGGTCAAAATGAAGCCAAACTTTTAAAACAGGATGTTTTTAAAATTAGGATAAAACCTTGCCCAGTAAAACCTGGAGAGCCAACCAAATAGGATTTGCAACTTGAATGCACACCCTCCAGGAAGCCTCTCAGAAGAATCTGCCAAGCCATGTTTGACTTCTCAGGGGTGCTTGCCGTGTGGGGTGCTGCATCACTGAAGTCCTGGGACCTCCTATGGTCTTCCATCTGCTTAACTTTGAGCTAAGGTGTGGGTTTGAATTCCTTAATGTGTGTCTGAAATATTATCCAAAAACATTTTTCTTTCTGTGGGCTTGGAATGTACTTGGATGTTTTTTGAAGCTACTCTTTGGCTTAATGGAATCAGCTCCATGGCTGAGTGTTAGGATTTGGGGGTACCCTGTAGGGTCATCTGCTTTAAATATCAGCCTTACCATCGGCCAGCATCATTACTGCTTCTTTTCTTTGGATACTGGATACCTTCCCTAAGGAGTAAGGCTGTCTTAGGTTAACCCGTTGCGTCTCAAAGTGTGTTTCCTGGATCAGCTGGGAACTTACTAGAAATCAAGTAATCAGGCCCCAACCCAGCCTCTAGGGATGAAGCCCAGCTTTCTGTGGTTTAATAAGCCTTTCAAGTGATTCAAATGCACATTAAAGTTTGAGAACTTCTGGGCTTCAAAGTATATGCTAGATGATCTGAAGGAAAATATTATAACTTTATATTTTATGATCTCTTTTTCTAATCTCTATTTATTTATATTTTAATATACCCAATACATTAATATCATTATCTATGTATCATTTATCAACAAATGTATGTACAGTAAGA
The DNA here is from genome assembly GCF_049115385.1 of Moschus berezovskii. Lineage (NCBI taxonomy): Eukaryota > Metazoa > Chordata > Mammalia > Artiodactyla > Moschidae > Moschus > Moschus berezovskii. Next base: position 62,853,626 of record NC_142477.1, read on the forward strand.
GTGCATGCTTAATTTTTTTATAGCTAGGGATGCATGATATGCAAAGTGTGAAGACTGCTTGTCTAAGTATAACATTTTAAAATTCTCATGGTCTAAGTCAACTGAGCCACTAGCCACCAACAATGTCATATATTTGCATTAATATATTTATCTCACTGCTCACTTCTGAAATGCTTTGCAAATAATTTATAGTGTTCATTTCTCCTCCTATGCAGAGAGCTCTCACATTTCCAGTAATGGGGTAAAAAGAGGCCTCTGCGTTGCATACTGGAGCCTTTTTCCTTCTCCATGAGCACAATAAGAGAATAGTGATGGCCCCTGAACAGCATCAAGGGCATCTCCCACCACCCCACCCCACCCCTGCCAGTCCATCCATTTTTGTGCATCAGAAAAGAGCACAGGAATCCAGAAAGAGGATTCTATATGCAATATTTAACATGCCCTTTCCCCACTCTCATTGCTCTGCTGGATGGAGTGACCCCTGGGGGTTAGGGGACACAGCACTCACTGGCGGTTTCCCCCGCTCCCCCACATACACCAGCTTGCACTAGCCTGGCATGCCTCCTGTGTTGTACACTTATGTTTCTATTATGTTATGCATTTCTGTGAGCAAAGCAGAAAATATCACGGTGCATTTATTATTATTTATTATAATTTATTATTTATTATAGAGCCAACTTAAGTTACAACAATTTAGGGGCTGAACAAAGAAAATGTAGAAAACAATTATTTCACTCCTAGCATAATAGTTTACACACACAAAGTATGATCTTTATAACAATGTGTGAGACCAGTGACAAAGATATAAATACAGTTTGGTTCCTGAGCACTCAGTGCTGGTAATATGAAGCAGTTAAAAGCATAAATATAGGTTTGAGTCTTATCATTCTGTTTACTAATTATGTGACCTTGAGCAAGTTCCTTAACCTCTCTTAAGCCTCATTTCCTTCTGTTGGTAAATAAAGGATAAGGACACAGGAAGTACTTCATAGATTACTGGGAGAATTAAATGAGATGTAAGTGCTTGGCATGAAATCGCGCACACAGTAGTCTCTCAGTAAATGTTCCATTTTATTGCACTTTGTAATCAAATGCCAAGAAATAATAAAGTGAATTCCTACCCCGTGACAGTGAAGCCCACAACCCAGTGTTTTTTTCCTAGCTAAAGGCTAATGATTTACATAATTCATACTATTTTGAAAATCAAAAGTAATGCCTCTATTGGAGAGACTGACCTAAAGATTTGTTAATCACTCTCTCCTCCTGCCCATATGTCTGTCTGCCTGGAAGAGCTATTTCTGTTCTTGAGCTAACTATTGGCAGGGGTGCAGAGTCCTTTTCTTCTGTTTCACCTAATGGCACATTATACTTCATCATTAAGAAAGAAAAAAAATTATATCTAGATCTCCACCACGGAGCCATTAAGTTGATAACTCGAAGGCAATAAAATGATACCACATCAAGGAAGAAATAAAAGACTGCAGGTTTTCTGTCACTGTTCAGAGAAATTAATGTGTCTTAGAGGAGACTTTATAATATGTTATCATCAAATAAAAACATCACAGGATAATAATAGGGGTTTCTATGAACTCTTTTTAAAAAGTAATGCTTTCCTTTATTTTCCTCCCCAGATCCACCTTTTGTTAATAGAAGGAAATGGATAAATATTATTTGAATTAATAATTAAATAGGAAAAAAACCTGTAACAAAATTGTAAAGATATCTAGGCAGTATGTGCAAAACTGCTTCCCTGGAATATTTCCCTTATTTATCTGTACTTGTTATGACCATATAACACCCATATATTATTTCACTTAAATCTTTTCAATAATGCTGTGGATTAGGTGCGCTAGTTGCTCCGTTGTGTCCAACTCTTCGCGACACCATGGACTGTAGCCTGTCAGGCTCTTCTGTCCAGGTGATTTTCAAGGCAAGAACACTGGAGTGAGCTGCCATTTCCTCCTCCAGGGGATCTTCCTACCCAGGGATTGAACCCAGGTCTCCTGCATTGCAGGCAGATTCTTTACTGTTTGAGCCACAGTGAGGTATTACCGTTCAGAAAGTTGCCCAAGATCACATAGTTCTAAGTAATGAAATCAGGCTATAAACCCAGAACTGTTCAATACAGGACCACTTATGCTTCATATGGAGGCTGGAATGTGGCCTTTATGCTAATATTTTTCCTTCTTTAAAAGAACATGAACTACTCTAGTAAAGTAAACTCTACTCATCCTCTGACTGCAGAGTCCACTTTATTACAGTAGTTTTACTACCAATATTCTCCTTCACTGACTTGACCACTCTGAAATTATTAGCCTTGCCCCTATGAGAACACTCCAGGTAGCACATGGACTCACATGGTCAGCCTCCAGCGTTCAGTTTGATTCATATCAACAAACATGGATTGAGAGCTGTGAATGAGCCAGGAACTCTGCTATGTGCTTGCTTGTTTGTTTTGCAACCCTATGAACCATAGCCCACCAGATTCCTCTGTCCATGGGGTTTCCCAGGCAAGAATACTGTGGTGGGTTGCCATTATCTTCCCCAGTGAATCTTCCTGACCCAGGGATCAAACATGCATCTCCTGCATTGCAGGCAGATTCTTTACCACTGAGCCACCAGGGAAGCCCATTAGGTGCTTGACAAAGAGAAATAATGGATAAGACTTCTGGCTCTCAGGGATATTAATCTGGAAGGAAATATACCAAAACACTAATAATGGATGCCTCTGGTATTAGTATAAGTCATCTTTTCCTTTTTTACTTAGCTACATAAAATGTGTGTTAAAATGTATTAAAAACAGCTTAAAGAAAAAAAGAAGGCTGCAAGACAGGAAATTCTTAAGAAAATGATCTCTAATTGTGAAATGAAGCTGGTGATGGCAGAACCAGAGCTGAAATTCCAGCCTTTAGCATCTTATCATTTAGGTGCTACTTTTTAAAACTGCCTGGGGCTGGTGCACAGGGATGACATGGAGGGAGGATATGGGGAAGAGGGAGGTGGGAGGGGGGTTCAAGAAAGGGAACACATGTACACCTGGGGCGGATTCATGTCAATGTATGGCAAAACCAACCAATATATTAATGTAAGGTAATTTGCCTCCAATAAAATAAATTTAAAAACAAAACTGCCTTGGGGTACTGTTTAATTGAGAACTTACTATGTTCCAGACAATCTGTTAAGTGCTGGAAGACATAAAGATAAATAAGATAAACTTTCTGGCCTCAAAGAATTTATAGTCCAGTGGGGGAAAAACTCATAATGGAATGTGAGATTTTTCCATGTTTATAGATACTGGTCTCTTCTGTTTGCATAAAGCTTTTGCCTTTCTGTAGAAAATAGCTGTTACATCTGTCTTAGAAATGCACATTTCCATATTGTCATGAAGTGTCATCTTTTGAGAGTTCTGCAAAAAATACAAGCTATCATTGTGTGCCAATGGAAAGACAGAATAACACGACAGAATCCCATTAGGTATAGTATTTAAAGAACCTCTAGCATTGGGTAGGAGTCTGAAGTTGGACAAGTAGACTGCAAAATGCTAAAAAAGTTCTAACTCTTCTCAAAATCCTTCATGCAAGCTGAAAAATGAGCCAGAGAGCTAAACTGGCAGCACTGAAGCTCTGGCACAAACAAGAAACTCTATGTATTTGCCATTGTTATTTGTACGATAAACAGACGCCATCTTTCTACCCTTTTCCTAAACCTTCCCCAAAGAGTCTTCCTGGTTTAATCATTTTGTGAGACTAAAAAGAGAAGAAAAAAAAGGATTTCAGGCCTGTGTGGACTATAGTTTGGACTCTTGCGAACTTTTGTCACCCCTCAGGCCATCGCTCTATATAGTCTCTCACACATAAGAGGAGGCCAAACCACAATGGACTTAACTCTGTATCTATACACATTAGTATATGTAACTATACTAAATTGTCATCATTAGATATTAAAGTATTGATTAACATTTTGTGCTGTCCAATTAAACAAGATGGGGAGATTTCTCTTTTTTTTTAGATATTAAAGTATTGATTAACATTTTGTGCTGTCCAATTAAACAAGATGGGGAGATTTCTCTTTTTTTAATCAAAAACTCTCTTTTGGATTAACTGAATGAGTTAAACTTGGTCATCCCAGTTATCTTAGTTTGTTTTAAAGTCATATCATTGTTTTGGTAATATTCATGAAGCCTATAACTTTAGCTAAAAAGAAATATAGCTTCACCTAGGTTAATGACATAACTAAGAATGAAGGGCTAAATGTCATTTAGATAAACCAACAGTTCAGTATGTTGAACTCTAAAATTCCAGTGGATAAAGGCAGGAATTAACCACTTGCAGCAATTACTGACCCACACTTTGAATATAATGAAAATTAATGAGCTGAATTCTTTCCAGCGTAACACATGATCACTGAATGATAACTGACCTTTGAAGATCATTGCTATCATGTGAAAATAGTAAGCATGAAAGGTTGAAAATCTTGATTTTGATGCAAAAATAATATTTTCAAATTAAAGGGTAAAAGCATATATATGTTTCCTTAATTTAAATATAAATGTAACTATGAGAGCCAAAGAATTGATGCTTTGAATTGTGGTGCTGGAGAAGATTCTTGAGAGTCCCTTAGACAGCAAGGAGATCAAAAAAGCCAATCCTAAAGGAAATCAACACTGAGTATTCATTGGAAGGACTGATGCTAAAGCTCCAATACTTTGGCCACCTGATGTAAACAGCCAACTCTTTGGAAAAGATCCTTGTTCTGGGAAAGATTGATGGTAAAAGGAGAAGGGGGCAGCAGAGGATGAGATGGCTGAATAGCATCACAGATTGAATGGACATGAACTTGGGCAAACTCTAGGAGATAGTGAGGGACAGGGAGGCCTGTCGTGCTGCAGTCCCTGGGGTCACAGAGTCGGACATGACTTAGTGACTGAACAACTACAAATACTATGTATATATGTGCCTTTATTGTTCAGTCACTAGGTTGTGTCCAACTCTTAACGCGCCAGGCTCCTCTGTCCATGGGCTTCTCCAGGCAAGAATACTGGAGTGGGTTGCCATTTTATTCCCCAGGGCATGTGTGTGTGTGTTTGTGTGTGTATAAAATAAACTGATCCTTGCCATAGTCAGTGGGATAGGGCTGGTTATAGCCATGTAACCCATGGTGCTGATTATCATCTCAGCAAAGATTCAAGAATCTAAAACTCAGACCCCACTAGCCACAGGCTTCTATCTAGTAACTGTAAGAACCACAAGACCTGGTAAGCCAAGGCCTAAAGAGCTGTTTGCAGACCCCACATGTCTCCCAGGTAAAGATCTTAAAGAGGAAAAACAGTGAAAGAATCAGAGGGAAAATGGAAAGATCAAAAGACTCTCAAACCAAAAAGGATAGAAGGGTGGGAGAAGAGGCCAAGACAGAATAAGATATTTTATTCTGAAAATGGAAGGAACAGAGGCTTGTACATGTCAGTTTTCTCCAATCAATAAGCATGAGTTTCAAGTATCAAGAAAAAAAAGTTATGATGTTCAGTCCATTAACTCCTTCAACCTCAGATGCCCTGGGACATGCCCAGAAAGGCCTTTCAGCATCACCACAAAGGTCACCACCTATTCCCAGCTCTTCTCAATAATGCCTTAAACAGTACCATTTAAGATAAATAAAAGATGATTTACAATTCAATAGTAGTATTTTTAGTCTTATTTCAAGTGTCACAATGTCAGAAAAATGATGGCTCTCAATTTTTTTGTGAGTGTTTAAATATGTTTTATTCTCTAAATGGAAAAAACGAACAAGCTGCTTGGTAATGCTGCTCACTATTTATCAATCTCTCAACTGGGTCATGGGGAAATGTCAAAGGTCCTGCCAGAGGGTAAACCAAAAACAACAGGAAGATGAAGACCAGAATACGGTGCTAAATCATAAACAGTGCAGCCCCTCTGAAACCCATTGCTTTGCATACAGTTACTCAAAGCAGCTACCAAAAGATAATTCTGTTGCACTACAGGTTTTAACCTTGCTTTTAAAAGTCAAGTTTCCTTTCTGACTGAACCTGTATAGCTCCAGGGCAAAGTTTGATCCAGATTTGTGTTCAGTGGTGAGGAAGTCACGGAGCCATATGTTCCCATGAAATTAACATGATGAGAAGCGAGGGAATTACCACAATTACTTCTTCAAAGGCTTCTGGGGCGGGGAAGAACCAAACTTGCTTTGACTCTCTATAAAGAAAATACAGGAGGTTGTCACCTAAAGCACATTTCACACACATACACACACAAAATCACTAAAGGAAGGTTACGGAGAAAAGTGGAGACAATAGGGAGAGTCAACTATTACATATAGAGATACCTTGAAAAATGTCTTGTCCCTGTTCTGATTCACTGGGCTCCTCTTTCTATTCCAGGGCTTATCTTGGTGTGAAAGACTACAGTCATTTAGTAGGTACATGCCATGTGTTCTGAGTTTATGAACTTGCATAGACCCTATAATTATGTTTAAGAATTTGCAACCCAAACTAAAAATTAGGTCACACACACACACACCAACATATACACCCTTGTGCCCTCTCTTGCCCTCTGACTATTCATTGATTATGTTAACTCATGGAGCCACCTTGAGAAGTGTCCTTCACGAAGAGAAGGAGTAAGTGTACAAAGGCTGGCCTCTGAGACCATCACTGAATTTGGCACAGCATTAGGATATATCCTTGTTAAGTGGAATCTATCTGAGAAGAAGCCAATGCAGGTATTTTGAGATCAGTATCCTAGGGTAAGCCAGTTAATCCCTTTCCTCCTTAATTATTTGCTCTGAAAAATAAAGCGAAGATTATCATCCCTTTCCCTCATCCCATTTGTCTTCCTGAGTCTTTCCTTGCCATTTGAATTAATAGCCAACAACAAAGTTGACTCTGATAACGACTCTGACATATTTGCTGCAACAGCAGTTCTGGTTTCCGTCTCTGCTACCTGACAAACTCCAAGTGTGTATCTGTCATCACCAAAGTCTGTGAAATGCTGAGGGGTTGTCAGTGGGGTCACACCTTTCTTTCTCAGCCTAATGGCATGTTTGTTTAACCAAAGTCTCCTTCAGTTCCATGTTTGGGAGCTGTAAACAAAGAAAGAATGCTGTTGAATGGCAGAGAAGTTTTAATACTAAAGACTATACACAAGCATAAGGCTAAGTAGACAAATTTGATGTGTTTAGATGGATTGCAGCCAACTTCTAACAGTCCTTCACAGTTTTTACTTATTTTCCCACCATGATCTCATTTGATCCTAACACCAACCTTAAGATACTTCAATCATAAGTAGCTATGATTCCCTGGTGGCTCAGATGGTAAAGAATCTGCCTGCAATGCAGGAGATCTGGGTTCAATCCTTGGGTTGGGAAAATCCCCTGGAGGAGGGCATGGCAAACCACTCCAGCATTCTTGCCTAAAGAATTCCATGGACAGAGGAGTCTGGCAGGCTACAGTTCATGGGGCCGCAAAGAGTCAGACACCGCTGAACAACTAAGCACAAGCACACATGCCTATTTCACAGCTAAGGAAACTGAGTATTGAAGAACTTAAAGTGATTTTCCTACGATCACAATTCTAAATAATGAAGTCTATTTTTAGAATTGTTTTCTGACTCCAGAATCCATTTTCCTTTTATTATGTCTTGCTGCCTTCATCTATTGATAAATATATAAACCACTGCATTAGAGACAGACCTTTAAAATAACAAATTTTGCTGGTTTTTAAGAAGCTATTAGCAGCTGCACAGAACACCAAAATCTGGCAAATGAGCATAGAGATGCAGAGTCATCATTTCATAACCACAGTCCCCAGTGTGCTAACTCCTGAACTTGACCTTACTAGTTGTAAAGCTTCCCAGTTGTTTTGTTCAGTTTATGCCAGGTAACTATTAAGGGAACTGTAAATCCTTGGATATCAAGTAAATGCCCAACATACAGATTCTACAGTTAAGTTGTACTTGTTTACCATACATCTGTCTGTATATTAATTCCTCCATCCATAATCTATATTTTTTTCTGAAGTTGCAGACATCAGAAAACTTTACACCTAAATGCTTCAGCATGCTTACTATTAAGTGGGGTTCAATATTTGCCTATGGTTCTATATTTTTTATTTATTAACTAAGCATCAATTGAAAAGGGTTGAGAAAGATAAAAGAGTGGAAGTACATGCTTCCCTTGTGGCTCAGCTGGTAAAGAATCTGCCTGCAATGCAGGAGGCCTGAGTTCAATCCCTGGGTTGAGAAGATTCCCTGGAGAAGGGAAAGGCTACCCACTCCAGTATTCTGGCCTGGAGAATTCCATGGACTGCATAGTCCATGGGGTCTCAAAGAGTCAGACACGACTGAGCGACTTTCACTTTCACTTCACTTTCACAATATGTAAAAGAGTGCTTATAACTTAAAGTCATCTTCGTAACAACTTTCATGTCAAACATGCTTTAAAACATCTTTATACAGAATTGAGGAAAAAATGTTTTTTAATATACTGAAAAAATTAAGGAATAAATGTTTTTAATATGCTGAAAATCTGACTAAGATTTTCTCATTCCTTACACTTAAGTCATACTTTCCAGGTACATGTTACAAAAGCTTCAGGACAAATTTAAACTCATCTATACTCTCTTTTATGAAATATCATTGCCTATAGTTCTTTTATAAAAGTTTAAAATTTGCATATGATCAAATAAATGCCCAAATCTGAAGTGTACCATTCAATAAGTTTTGCCAAATGCGTTGTTGTTTTCAGTCGCTAAATCATGCCTAACTCTGGGACCCCATAAACTGCAGCAGCCAGGCTCCTCTGTCCATCACTATCTCCCTGAGTTTGCTCAAACTCATGTCCTTTGAGTTAGTGATGCTATCCAACCATCTCATTCTCTGTTGTCCCCTTCTCCTCTTGCCCTCAATCTTTCCCAGCCTCAGGGTCTTTTCTAATGAGTCAGCTCTTCACGTCAGATGGCCAAAGTATTGTTGAAGCTTCAGCATCAGCCCTTCCAATGAATATTCAGGACTGATTTGTTTTAGGATGGACTGTTTGATCTTGCAGTACAAGGGACTCTTAAGAATCTTCTTCAGCACCACAGTTCGAAAGGATCAATTCTTCAGCACTCAGCCTTCTTTATGTTCCAACTCTCACATCCATACATGACTACTGGAAGAACCATAGCTTTGACTAGAGGGACCTTTGTCAGCAAAGTGGTGTCTCTGCTTTTTAAAACACTGTCTTATTCTTCCAAGGAGCCAGCATCTTTTAATTTCATGGCTGCAGTCACTGTCCACATTGATTGTGGAGCCCAAGAAAATGAAATCTGACACTGTTCCCACATTTTCCCCATCTATTTGCCATGAAGTGATAGGACCAGATGCCATGATCTTAGTTTTTTGAATGTTGAGTTTTAAGCCAACTTTTTCACTCTCTCACTTTCATTAAGAGGCTGTTTAGTTCCTCTTCACTTTCTGCAGTTCAAGTGGTATCATCTGCAAATCTGAGATTGTTGATATTTCTCCTGGCAGTCTTGATTCCAGCTTGTGATTCATCTAGCCCAGCATTTTGCATGATGTATTCTGCATAGAAATTAAATAAACAGGGTGACAATATATAGCCTTGATGTACTCCTTTCCCAATTTTGAACCAGTCCATTTTTCCATGTCAGGTTCTAACTGTTGCTTCTTGTCCTGCATACAAGTTTCTCAGGAGGCAGGAAAAGTGGTCTGGTATTCCCATATCTTTAAGAATATTCCACAGTTTGTTGAGATCCACAAAGTCAAAGGCTTTAGCATAATCAGTGAATTGAAATAGATGTGTTTTTGGAATTCCCTTGCTTTTTCTGTGATCCAGCCTATGTTGGCAATTTGATCTCTGGTTCCTCTGCCAAATGTATATACCCATGTAACTCAAACTTTCATCTATATATGAAATAGTACACTCACTCTAGAAAGTTCCCTCTCTTATGTCCATTCCCAGTTAATACCCTCCCCACCATGGTTCTAATACCTGTTACTATGGATTCGTTTTATCTGTTCTAGAACTTCATATAAATGGAGTCATGCAATATTTACTCTTTTGTATAAGGATTTTCTCACTCAAAATTGTGTTTGGCATAATTGAAAAACACACATGTACCCCAATGTTCACTGCAACACTATTTACAATAGCTAGGACATGGAAGGAACCTAGATGTCCATCAAAAAATGAATGGATAAAGAAGCTGTGGTACATATATACTATGGAATATTACTTAGCCATAAAAAGGAATGCATTTGAGTCAGTTCTAATGTGGTAGATGAATCTGGAACCTATTATATAGACTGAAGTAAGACAGAAAGAGAACAACAAATATCATATATTAATGCATATATATATATGGAATCCAGGAAGATAGTACTGATGAACCTATTTGCAAGGTAACAGTGAAGATTCAGGCATCGAAAGCAAACTTCTGGACACAGAGAAGGAGAGGGTGGAACAAATTGAGAGAGAAACACAGAAATATATATATTACCATATGTAAAATAGATATCCAGTGGTAATTTGCTGTGTGACACAGGAATCTCAAACCAGTGCTCTGTGACAACCTAAACGGGTGGGATATGATAGAAGGTGGAAGGGAGGTTCAAGATGGAGGGGACATATGTATGCCTATGGCTGATTTATGTTGACATGTGGCAAAAAACAACAAAATATTGTAAAGCAATTATCCTCCAATTAAAAATAATTTTTTTAAAGTGAAAAAACAAATTATGTGTTTGAGATTCATCTGTGTTGTTTTATGTATCAGGAATTTACTCCTCTTAATTATCAAGTATTAGTCTACTGTAGGAATATTCTAGTTTCTTTTTTTAAACTGAAGTATAGTTAATGTATGAGAGTCTAGTTTCTTTATCCACTTTCCTTTTAGACACCCGGGCTATTTCTAGTATTTAGTTATTTCAAATAAAACTACTCTGAACACTCTTAAAAAGATCTTTTTGTGAATAGGTTTTCATTTCTCTTGGGTAAATACCTAGAAGTGGAATTATCAGGTCATAGGAAGGTATATGTTTAGTTTTTTAAGTAACTTCCAGAACTCTTTTCAAAATTTTAACTCCTACTAACAATGTACGAGATTTGGTATTGTCGGTCTTTTTAATTTTAACCATTCTAACAGGTGTTCATTCTATTACTTTTGAGGTATAAAACAAGAATATCCATAATAAAGAGCATTTCCATGATCATCGGGTGACTTAGGCAATGTCTATATTCTTGTCTGCCTATTACTACACCAGTCCAATTCTCTTAAGTCCTAATATTAAGACACTAAATCCTGATTCTCAAGCTTAAAGAGTTGATTGAAGTTTCATAAGTTGATGGTTATTTTTAAAGTTTTTTAATTCAGCTTGAGCTCTAAATCACTGAATATCATTTAAGTTCATTTTAGAGTGGTTTTCTATTAATACTTAGGCTTTCAAATTAACCAAAATAAGGTTAGTTCTTGATTTATGCTCAGTAGAAAAATAATCACACCTTACAAAATTTCTTTCACAATTAAATGTGCATCAGATTGACTCTCATAGACTTAAACTTGAATAACATGAGTAAATAGTTTTAGACTAAGCATCAATCACATGTGGTAAAGTTACCTGTAAGTTATGTCAGTTCCTAGAGGAAGTATGTAGGTCTAATTTTGTTACATGTAAAATTCTCTATGGGCCTTCTAATTTATTCCTAGTGAGTCTCAAGCCTTTACATTGCTGTCTTCTTGACTTTTCTTCCATTTTCAAGTTCTAACTCTTGCTCACTTGTTACAAAAATAACCTAAATACTCTTAATGTTTCCCCAAAATGAATTTCAGTCCACTGATCATATGAAATTAAAAGACGCTTACTCCTTGGAAGGAAAGTTATGACCAACCTTGATAATACATTGAAAAGCAGAGACATTACTTTGTCAACCAAGGTCCATCTAGTCAAGGCTATGGTTTTTCCCGTGGTCATGTATGGATGTGAGAGTTGGACTGTGAAGAAAGCTGATCGCCGAAGAATTGATGCTTTTGAACTGTGGTGTTGGAGAAGACTCTTGAGAGTCCCTTTTACCGCCAGGAGATCCAACCAGTCCATTCTAAGGGAGATCAATCCTGGGTGTTCGTTGGAAGGACTGAGGCTAAAGCTGAAGCTGCAGTACTTTGGCCACCTCATGCGACGAGTTGACTCACTGGAAAAGACTCTGATGCTGGGAAAGTTTGGGAGAGTCGGACACGACTGAGCGACTGAACTGAACTGAACTGATCATATTAGACATATTATTATAACCCATTTGACAATTTCTCTTTTAATGAACTTTAGTAATCAGTAGCAGCAACATAGCTTAAAGCTCTAAAGTAGGAGAAATAGGGCTTCCCTGGGGGCTCAATGGTAAAGAATCCACTTGCCAATGCAGAAGACACTGGTTTGATCCCTCATCCAGGAAGATCCCACGTGCCATGGAGCAATTAAGCCCATGCACCACAACTATTGAGCCTGTGCTCTAGAGTCCGGGAACTGCAACTACTGAGCCCACATGCCACAACCACTGAGGCCATGCTCTGCAACAAGAAAAGCCACCATGATGAGAAGTCTATGTACTACAACTAGAGAAAAGTCCCCAAAGCACTGAAGACCCAGCATATCCAAAAATAAATAAAAATAAATAAACAAAGTAGGAGAAATAAACTGTACAAGACCCGAGGCTAATGTAGTCTAGTCAAAGCATTGGGAAACACTAACATAAAAGATTAATTGTCCACTGCTCTTTGACTATTTTTTTTCTTTATATTTCAGTTATCAAGATATTAAAGGATGATCTATGAGCATATGTAAGAATTTTTAAGTAGGAAATTTATAATGCAACTTTAGTATCAATCAATTTTTGTTAGGCTGACTACATTTCTGGTAGCCTCCATTCAGTTTCCTCCCATAACATTTCAGTTCAGTTCAGTCGCTCAGTCGTGTCCAACTCTCCGCGACACCATGAATCACAGCACGCCAGGCCTCCCTGTCCATCACCAACTCCTGGAGTTCATTCAAACTCATATCCATCGAGTCAGTGATTACATCCAGCCATCTCATTCTCTGTCATCCCCTTCTCCTCCCACCCCATAACATTTAGGAAGGGCAAAATGGTTCCATAGTTTTGAGACTCTCCATTGGTTACAGAGACATTAGGAAGCTTGCATCCAAGGAAACGATATGAATTAGGCATTTTAATCTCTATTCTGACGTTTTTTTTTCAGAACCACTTGATACATTGTCTCTCACCATCTAGCTGTAAAGTAATAAAATTTATTGGCTCTTAAGATATGCTCATACAGTAATCATTTGTTTAAATTACATAAAACATCATCTATATATGAAGTTTACATATTTTTGGAATGAAGCCACAAAGCACATATTTTGTACTTTTGAAAATAACAATATTCTGTGGCTTGGAATAATACTGTACTGTCAATTTCCCCATTCATCAAATGTATAATGCATACCACATACTCATTGCAGTTTTTTTTTTTTAATCTGCATACAAGCCACCAGGGCCGTTATGCATAGGTGAAAACAAACAGCTATAATTGAAATGATGAAACAGAACAGAAAAGAACTACCTGCCATAAAATGTTTTTGCTCTAGCTTCTTTTTGGGATAAGACATTATCTTCAAATTTTTCTATCAAAATTAGTATATTAGCAGGTAATATATCAGGATCACTTCCTATTATATGAACCATTGATGTCCATTATTCCTTCAGAGTCTAGCAGGGCTATGAGGGGAAGGGAGGGGAGGGGACACAGACATTTGGAAAGGCTGGAGTTAATATGAAATAATGAGGTGGTGGTGGTTGTGTGTGGGTGGGTGGATGGGTATGTGTGTGTGTGTGTGTGTGTGTGTGTGTGTCGGGATGGGGGAAAGCTCCAGGAAGCAGAAGGACAGCTTGAGGGTAGAAAGCACCTGTGGGAAGAAGCTCTGCAAGAAAATCTGGGACTTTTGCCAGAGATACACTTGCTTCCAATGTTGGCCTAGGGCTGGACCCACGAGACATAAATAAGAAAGTAATATAGGCTCATATTTTTCAGATAAAGCCAAATTTTGCATGTAAGCTTTTATGAAGTCCTTTGTTCTGACACAGGAAAGACATAGAATAATTTTGCAGGCATCGTTCATACTCAGGCAAAGGATTTTGCATTTTTCTGTGTTACATAAGCCATATAGTTAGATAAATGCTGGCTCATCTACTAAATAAATATTGAAAATGAAAACTTATTATTACTGTAAATTTCTGTGTAAATACAAATTCTATTTAGTGTGATTCCAGAACTTATATAAAAATGAAGTCACCTTTTTTTTTTTTCTGATAATTGCCCCTGCTATTTTGCCACTGACCACTTTACAAAGGAATCAAATCCAAATGCTGCATTGCTTAGTCAGATTTCATTGCATTTTAAATGGAGATAGAAGTAAAGATACCCTAGGGTATTTGACAGAGTTCACTTTTAGGCTTCTTCCATTTATAATCTAGCTCTAAACTGTATCCCTTTTATTTAGTTTGCTTTATTCAATACATGCTATTTTAGTAACATATAAAATATGTCCTATCCACAACTAGTTTCTGTCCTCTCAAAAAATAAAAGTGATCACTTCATGTTTTATCATAATCACATTTGTATATTTTACCATAGTTAATAGAGAAAGGCTCAAGGCTTCAAATAAATTTGAGAGCATAAATTTAGTATTTATTTAGAATTAGATCATGAAGCAAAATTATTAGAATTTTATTACATTTCATTCTTCATAAATGTTTTATTTTTTCAATAAAAACACTTAGCCTTTCATAAATTAACCATAGCAAACAATAAAGGGATGTCCTTTAGACTGAGACAAAAGACCTTGATAAAAATAATTTCAATCTTGGCTCTCTAACCATATTATCCTAGGGCCTTAATATTAAAGAGCTATCTTCTAACTGGTAATTGAATAGCTCTTCGTTAGTTTCTCCAAAAATAAGAGTTTTTAATCTAGTCTTACAGATTAGGATAGCCTTATGGTTTAAATATATTTTGGAAATTTGTTCCAATACTTAAATTTAAAATGTCTGATATTTTCAGTTACTTAAAACATTTATGATTTTAAGCTCCTAGCAGAAATCTGCTGCTGAAGGGGGAAAATATTAAGAGCTGTTAGTCAGAAAGACACTTATGTAAGAACTGTGACATTGGTTATTGGTTTGAAAGCAAAAAGTCCTTTATTTTAGACTCAAGGCTTTAGAAATCTTCAGTGAGCATTTTCCCCTCTCAGAACTGAGACAAATGGCTGATAAGTGAAATCTCGAGAATGTTCACAGCTTTTCTCCATTCTGTTGCAGCCCTGAAGGTGGTGAGATCCATCCAGAAATCTGTCGGCTCTACATTCAGCTGCAATGCTGCTTAGAAATGTACACAACAGAAATGCTAAAATCTATATGCCTGCTGGGGTCTCTTCAATTTCATCGAAAAGGTATCTCATTTAATATATTGCCATAAACAGTGAGGAATGTTAAACCAAAACATATTTTGCAAAGGCCAATATGTACCATATGTTTGAAAAGTGAAAAGTGAAAGTGAAGTCGCTCAGTCGTGTCCTACTCTTTGCGACCCCATGGATTGTAGCCTACCATGCTCCTCCGTGCATGGGATTTTCCAGGCAAGAATACTAGAGTAGGTTGCCATTTCCTTCTCCAGGGGATCTTCCCAACCCAGGGATCAAACCTGGGTCTCCCACATTGTAGGCAGATGCTGCCTACACACAATTAGGATATGTTCAGGAAATATTTGAAATAAATAAAAAAAGCCTGTATCAGTACTATCAAAATGCATAACAACCCTGAGTATCTTGAACAGAAATTGTGGTAGAAACAGTTCTCAGATTTATTATTTTACCACTAGTGAACATGATTTTGGCTAGAATTAGTGTGGGCAGCAAAACTATATAATGATCTTACAAGGGTAGTAAATGCTATCCAAAACTGCTGCTATGTCCCTAAATGTATTTGATTGCAAGAAGACAAATCACAAATTGTGCCCCAAAGATTTAAAAATAGGGGGAACTCAATAAACAATAGAGTGGCATATCAGTGACTGAAAAATCTCATCCTCTGGTTTAAACTTATAAAGAGACTATATTGGTCTAAAGGACTGAAACCTCCAGAGACGGCAGTGGCTTCAGCATAGTGTGATCAGACTTCTGAATTCCATTCTGAACGATGCTCTGCCTTCTCCTGGGTGTTGGCGTTAACCCTCAAGCTGCCTTCCCCCACATTTACAAACTGTTTCCAACAGTTTCAGTCATCACATATGCATAGAGAGAATTTCTCCCACTACAGATTAGCTCCCTTCCCTTCCCATTCCATCCCTCTGGGTTGTCTCAGTGTTCTGGCTTTGAGTGTCCTGCTTCATGCATCGAACTTCGACTGGTCATCTACTTCATGTGTGGTAATATACAAGCTTCAATGCTTGTCTCTAAAATCATCCCACCCTCGCCTTCTCCAGAGAGTACAAAAGTCTGTTCTTTATATCTCTGTCTCATTTGCTGTCTTGCACATAGGGTCGTTACCATCTTTCTAAATTCCATATGTATGTGTTAATATACTGTATTGGTGTTTTTATTTCTGACTTACTTCACTCTGTATAATAGGATACAGTTTCATCTACCTCATTAGAACTGATTCAAATGTGTTCTTTTTAATAGTTGAGTAATATTCCATTGCGTATAGGTACCACAATTTTCTTATCCATTTGTCTGCCTATGGACATCTAGGTTGTTTCCATGTCCTAACTATTGTAAACAGTGCTGTGATGAACATTGGGGTACACATGTCTCTTTCAACTCTGGTTTCCTCGGTATGTATGCCCAGCAGTAGGATTACTGGGTCATATGGCAGTTCTATTTCCAGTTTTTTTAAGGAATCTCCACACTGTTCTCGGAGAAGGAAATGGCAACCTGCTCCAGTATTCTTGCCTGGAGAATCCCATGAACAGAGGTGTCTTGTGGGTTACAGTCCATGGGGTCACAAAGAGTCAGTCACAACTGAGCAACTAACACACTCACACACACTGTTCTCCATAGTGGCTATACTAGATTGCATTCCCACCAACAGTGTAAAAGGGTTCCCTTTCCTTCACACCCTGTCCAGCATGTATTGTTTATAGACTTTTTGACCATTGTGAGATGGTACCTCACTGTGGTTTTGATTTGCAATTCTCTGATAATGAGTGATGTTGAGCATCTTTTCATGTGTTTGTTAGCTATCTGTATGTCTTCTTTGGAGAAATGTCTGTTTAGTTCTTTGGCCCATTTTTTGACTGGGTCGTTTGTTTTTCTGGTATTGAGCTGCATGAGCTGCTTATATATTTTTGAGATTAATTCTGTCAGTTGCTTCATTTGGTGTTATTTTCTCCCATTCTGAAGGCTATCTTTTCACCTTGCTTATAGTTTCCTTCATTGTACAAAAGCTTTTAAGTTTAATTAGGCCCCATTTGCTTATTTTTGCTTTTATTTCCATTACTGAGAGGTGGGTCAGTAATCTCACTGTGATTTATGTTTTCCTCTAGTTTTATAGTTTCTGGTCTTACATTTAGATCTTTAATCCATTTTGAGTTTATTTTTGTGTATAGTATTAGAAAGTGTTCTAGTTTCATTCTTTACAGGTGGTTGACCACTTTTCCCAGCACCACTTGTTAAAGAGATTGTCTTTTCTCCATTGTATATTTTTGCCTCCTTTGTCAAAGATAAGGCATCCATAGGTATGTAGATTTATCTCTGGGCTTTCTATTTTGTTCTATTGATCTATATTTCTGTCTTTGTGCCAGTACAATACTGTCTTGATGAGTGTAGTTTTGTAGTATAGTCTGAAGTCAGGCAGGTTGATTCCTCCAATTCCATTCTTCTTTCTCAAGATTGCTTTGGCTATTTGAGATTTTCTGTGTTTCCATACAAATTGTGAAATTATTTATACTAGTTCTGTGAAAAATACCATTGGTAGCTTGATAGGGATTGCATTGAATCTATAGATTGCTTTGGGTAGTAAACTCATTTTCATTATACTGATTCTTCCAATCCATGAACATGGTATATTTCTCCATCTATCTGTGTCATCTCTGATTTCTTTCATCAGTGGTTTATAGTTTTCTATGTATCGGTCTTTTGTTTCTTTAGGTAGATTTATTCCTAAGTATTTTATTCTTTTTGTTGAAATGGTGAATGGGATTGTTTCCTTAATTTCTCTATTTTCTCATTGTTAATGTGTAGAAATGCAAGGGATTTCTGTGTGTTGATTTTATATCCTGCAAATTTACTATATTCATTGATTAGCTCTAGTAATTTTCTGGTGGTGTCTTTAGGGTTTTCTATGAAGCGAATCATGTCATCTGCAAACAGTGAGAGTCTTACTTCTTTTCCAATCTAGATTCCTTTTATTTTTTTTTCTTCTGTGATTGCTGGGGCTAAAACTTCCGAAGTATGTTGAATAGTAGTGGTGAAAGTGGACACCCTTGTCTTGTTCCTGATTTTAGGGGATATGCTTTCAATTTTTTCCCATTGAGGATAATGTTTGCTATGGGTTTATCACATATGGCTTTATTATGTTGAGGTATGTTCCTTCTATGCCTGCTTTCTAGAGAGTTTTTATCATAAATGGGTGTTGAATTTTGTCAAAGGCTTTTTCTGCATCTATTGAGATAATCATATGGTTTTTATTTTTCAATTTGTTAATGTGGTGTATTACATTGATTGATTTGTGGATATTGATGAATCCTTGCATCCCTGGGATAAAGCCCACTTGGTCATGATGTATGATCTTTTTAATGTTTTGTTGGATTCTGATTGCTAGAATTTTGTTAAGGAATTTTGCATCTATGTTCATCAGTTATATTGGCCTGTAGTTCTCTTTTTTTGTGGCATTTTTGTCTGGTTTTGGTATTAGGGTGATGGTGGCCTCATAGAATGAGTTTGGGAGTTTACCTTCCTTTACAATTTTCTGGAAGAGTTTGAGTAGAATAGGTGTTAGCTCTTCTCTAAATTTTTGGTAGAATTCACCTGTGAAGCCATCTGGTCCTGGGCTTTTTTTTGTTGGAAGATTTTTTATTACAATTTCTATTTCCATGCTTGTGGTGGGTCTGTTAAGATTTTCTATTTCTTCCTGGTTCAGGTTTGGAAGGTTATATTTTTCTAAGAGTTCATCCATTTCTTCCAAGTTGTCCATTTTATTGGCATATGTTTGCTGATAATAATGCAGATGCTGATTGCAGCCATGAAATTAAAAGACGCTTACTCCTTGGAAGGAAAGTTATGACCAACCTAGATAGCATATTAAGAAGCAGAGACATTACTTTGCCAACAAAGGTGCATCTAGTCAAGGCTATGGTTTTCCAGTGGTCATGTATGGATGTGAGAGTTGGACTGTGAAGAAAGCTGATCGCCGAAGAATTGATGCTTTTGAACTGTAGTGCTGGAGAAGACTCTTGAGAGTCCCTTGGACTGCAAGGAGATCCAACCAGTCCATTCTAAAGGAGATCAATCCTGGGTGTTCATTGGAAGGACTGATGCTAAAGCTGAAACTCCAATACTTTGGCCACCTCATGCAACGAGTTGACTCACTGGAAAAGACTCTGATTCTGGGAGGGATTGGGGGCAGGAGGAGAAGGGGACGAGAGAGAATGAGATGGCTGGATGGCATCACCCACTCGATGGACATGAGTTTGAGTGAACTCTGGGAGTTGGTGATGGACAGGGAGGCCTGGCGTGCTGTGATTCATGGGGTCGCAAAGAGTCGGACACGACTGAGCAACTGAACTGAACTGATTCTCTCATGATCCTTTGTATTTCTATTTGTCTGTTGTGATTTCTCCATTTTCATTTCTAATTTTGTTGATTTGATTCTTCTCCCTTTTTTTCTTGATGAGTCTGGCTAATGGTTTGTCTATTTTATTTATCTTCTCAAAGAACCAGATTTTAGTTTTATTTTTGTTATAGTCTCTTTTGTTTCTTTTTCACTTATTTTTTCTCTGATTTTCATTGTTTCTTTCATTCTACTAACTTTGGGGTTCTTCATTTTTTCTTTTTCTAGATTATGTGTAAAGTTAGGTTATTTGATTTTCCTCTTTTTTTTGTGGAGAAGGAAATGGCAACCCACTCCAGTGTTCTTGCCTGGAGAATCCCAGGGACAGGGGAGCCTGGTGGGCTTCCGTCTATGGGGTCACACAGAGTCGGACACGACTGAAGTGACTTAGCAGCTTGTTTTTTGAGGTAAGCTTACATCGCTATGAACCTTCCTCTTAGCACTGCTTTTACTGAATCCCATATGTTTTGGGTTGTCATATTTTCATTTGTTTCTATGCATATTTTGATTTCTTTTATTTCTTTCATGATAATAAAAAACACCTAGATTCTTAACTGATCATTTCATCTGGCTTGCACTGCCTCCTGTCTTCACTGTCAGTCTCTGACTGGTGCCCTTCTCTGCTTCTTCCTTTAAAAATATAAGCTCCTGCTCCCTGCTCTAGCACCTTACTGTAAAACTCTTAAAAGAGTATACCTAAGAGCATCTTTGATTTCTCCTCTTTGTAGGATTAAGTCTCTATTTGGATTTCTATTTTATTCTCCTAAAGTACTACTTAGAATGTAAATCCTTAGAAAATGTGCTACAAAATTATCCAGGATAAACATGGAGATGAACGGATCCTGTCCAGGACCCACTGAATCAGAATCTGGGGGCACTCCAGGTGATTCTGAAACACAGTGAAGATGGATAACCATTTAGCTACCCTTTGAAACAAAAGGAAATAACCCCATTGTATGTATAAAAATGGAAACTTCCAAACTCTTACCTGGCTATTCTTACTCATCTAAGTACATACATGTTGTAAACTTTCTTCTTTATCAACACTAGAAAGAAATTTGTCCACCAAGATTTAAGATGCCAGAAAATACACTCTTTATCCAAACAGTGATAGCTCTAGTGTAGCCTTGGGCTAGGAAGGGTCTAGGAGATCTCACAAAGTCCCTTCCTGAAATAAAATACATTTGACCCTTCCAGATTCAAACAATGGCAGATCATGCACTATGCTTACAATCTGTGGCTGTTTGAATCCATGGATATGGAACCATGGATATAGATGACTGACTGTGGGACTTGAGCATCCATGGATTTTGGTATCCAGGGTATGTCCTAAAACCAACCACCCCACCTCCCCACACATAGAGATACTGAGGGATGAGTGTAGTCCTCAGAATCTTAGGGGAATGGTGATTGCCATTCTAGTCTGTAACATTCAATCTCTTTCTGTTTAGAATCTCTTTCTGGTATGTTTCTTTTAATGCTATGCTATAGTAAAAATTTATATTTTGGTAACTATTAGGTTAGCTAGTTTCTTCTTCCTGCTAATTTTTTATTACAGGTTGGCTAATTTGTTATTACAGGTTCTCTTATTTATTCTATTTCATCAAGGCGGGGGGAAAAGGAATTGCAATTGAGTCATTATTTTGGCTCTATATGGTTTCTGGTCAATTTTTTGTTGTGATTAGATTCTGAAGCCAAATTATTTTGCAGTTATCTGTACTTTTAATTTATTTTTATTTCTAATTACCTCCCTGACTGCTAAGTCCAGAAAGGATTGTATTATCACGTTTAGTTTTACTATTGTACTGAGTAGTCATGTGTTTATTCTTTGGAGGAAAAGGGCACACAAGGTTACTGCAGGGGTGAGGAGTACAGTTTGTTTCTGGGAAAAACTAAGCCTCAAATCATTTTAAAGCTTCTGCAGGGAGCTTGAATTTAATAATGAAGATTGTCCTCTGTCAATTAAGCAAATTATAAGTATCCTTCGTTAACAATATATTCAGTGGCTCTTCATGCTTTCTGCATACCCCATGTTTCTAAATTTTTGCTGTCTCATAAGTCTGATTGGTACAATCTACTTAGAAATCTTTTATAAGATCACATTATTGCCAAAAATGAAGACAAACAATGCTAAGATGATTGTCCTATTTCATGGCCAACAAAATTAAAGTAAATTACAGAAATATGAGGTAAAAATACACATTTAATAAAGGCTATTAGATTATGCTATACAAGTGTGGTTCTGAAAAACTGTTATGAGAATATGACAGATAGGAATAATTTTAGGCATTGTATAGCCTCATATTCTAACAGTTTTAAGTTGTAGATTGCACTATTATTTGACAAAGTCTAATTTCTGTGTTTATAGTGAAAAAATAACTGCTCTCACTTCTTCACAGTTAATTAGGTAGGAAATCTTTTCTCACAACTGAATCCATGTATCACATTGACCATTAATGCCTGTTTCCTGACACCAGATAAAATGAGACCTCAGGATTCATTCACTCCAGTGGCAGAAAGCGAAGCCAGGTGTCTAAGAGAATTCAACAATTCTGCTGTTTTGCCCACAGCTTTCCTCTCTCCCATTCTACTCCCAGTTAGTCAGTTTTCACAACATTCCCATTCTGGAAGAAGCAGAGATGAGAGAACACTCCAGTGCAAGCTCCCTTCACATGTGAACTTGCTCTTTCCGTTTTTATGCTCAATTCTCCTCATTCTGTCAAGCACTTTCTCTGACTCTGCTCCAACCCTCTGCCATCGCTTACAGTCAGATTTTCCCCAGGTCCTTTGAGGTATACCACTCTTCCTTCCTTCTCTTAAGATCTAAAATAAGATGGATTCTTCCCCTGTATTGTGCCACTAGGATATATACAGATAGAAAAAAATGCAGAGGAAATGTAATCACAAAAAGGAAAAGAAGAGAGAAATGTTGAAAGTTTAAAATTCTTAATTCAAAGTCTAGTAGGAGTTGAGAGATCAAGATGCTCTAATAAGAAATTAATGAACAGCCATCCATCCAGCAAAAACAGGATAAGCTCAAGACAAAGAATAGCATATGAGCAATAAAGACTCCTGGGTATTCCATTTCCTATTAAGGAATGTAAAGAAAATGACCCACACCAATAAAAGAAACAAGCAACATAAAGCCAGAAATAGAGTAGAGCCACAAGCCTTACTTTCCAATGTAATGAGGCTGTTGATACTGAAATAGAACATTAGGTTAGAAGAAATGAAGTGGGATAAATCTTAAAATAGATTATGATTCAAATTATGGGTGGACATGTGCATTTGTCCTTTGAACAAATATTTATTGAGCACCTATCATTTGCAAGGTACTGGGAAACTGAAATTATCAGGACTACAGAGATAGATTTGTGTTCTTGTTGAGTATATAGTCTCGTGCAGAGACATAGGAGGGGAAGAAAGTTCTAAAAATCCCAAACACTAATAATTACAATGTCAATAATTAAAATGGAATAGGTGAACTGTGACTGGGTGACTGTTTTAGAAGGGGTGATCAAAACTCTCTGAGGAGACAGAACTTAATCTGAGATTTAACGACAAGAAGGACACAACTTCATAAGCATTTGTATCTAATGCAAAGGACCCAAGACCAGAACAAGTTTGTACTATTTGAAGAACATAAATATAAACAACTTCTGGAATCTAAGGGCAGTCTAACACCATCTATTATTCTGTCTCCTTGTCTTAAATACCAAACAGGGAGCAGGACACCATATTCATCACCTATGGTCAAAGTAGATGTCAGCTGAGGACTAGGAAAATAACAATGATCACAGCTTCCACTTGTTGTGTACCTTCTACTTGCCAGGTGCTTTATCCATGCCATCTTATTTCATACTCAAATATTGTTTTTCCCACTTTACAGATGGAGAAGCTGAGGCTCAAAGAGGTAACTTGTCCGGGGTCACCTAACACATTCATCCCCTTGACTAAGTGTGCGATTGTTCTACCACACCAAACCATTGCCCACTAAGCTACCTTGGAGAAAGGCAAGAGAACATATCAAATGCAGAAATGAAAAATACTAGACTAGCACCATGGGCTGAATTTATTCTCAGATCTGACTGGGATTGCTGTGCATATTTCAAGACACCATGTTTAATGAATTGCTAAAATTCATTGTGCATTTTATTTCTTACCAAAAGAAGTTCAGAGTTACTTCTAAGATAGGAGGGAACGTGAACTCCATCAATCACTTAATTATTTACAAAATATTTTGATTTGGGTAAAGAAGTTTAATTCTGCCTAGGAAATGCTTATATTTAGGAAAATAAAATGAAGCTTTCATGTGATACAAAGGGAGCGGGATTTTAGCTATGATACTCATTCTGGGAAAGTTGAAGTTAATTAACTACACAGTTGATACCTCCTGCACGTTGTTCTGCTCTATCTTAGGGGCTGGAGATGGAGCAATGAAAGCCTCACAGGGACCTCCCTTGAACGTGTTTCTGTTGTCTCCAGTGTCCTGTTATTCCGCTTCCTCCATGCAGCTAGGAGACCACCAAGATGACTACTACTCTGGGGGCAGTGATACGACTCGTGTCATACGGAGTGCAGAGGACGTAGGGCAGTGGGAGGGGCTGGGAAGAGGAGGTAGCTTGGTCTCTTCTCTAAATTGGAAAGTGTTCATTTCCCAGTGTATGGGCAAGAAAAGAGCTCTGTTTATGGTATAAGTATTATTTTTCCGCTATATGTTTTATGGCACTATGAATATCTCACCACAATGTAGAAGAGCCTTTGAAACTATTTTTTAATACAGGTAAACAACTAACTGAATTAATATAACTTATTTGTATTTAAATTACATGCTTTTCGGAAATGCAAGGATAAAAGTGAATTACTTAACAGCCTACATTTCCCCACTCCTTTTCACAGTGCATGGAGTTACAAAGCTTCTACCAGTTATGAAAATGCATGAGAACAAGCGTAACCATGTGGATAAGCTTCCACACATCTCCTGTAAGCTGTGTTCATTTAGTTGCTCACAGTCAGTACAAAAACCATCCCGGGAGCCTTCCCTAGATACACTATCATAGCAGATAATGTGTCTGGAGCACAGAGGACATGAGAAATTTGCCCCTGCCATCAAGGAAATGATAGTGCAGTGATATCATATTTGCTCGGAGAAGATTGTTTTGTTTTGATTCCTAGGGAAATTCACACAAATGAATAAAGTTGACTACAGCGGACATCAGAGGCCAAACTCAGGGTCTCCAAGGGGATGCTATGGCAGTGCTTTCTACTGTCACTCTAGGCTGAAGACGGAGTGGCAGCAAGAAGGAGTGGAGGGGAGGGAAGAGAGAATAGTAAGAGAAGAAAGAGAACGGGAGACGTGAGGTCAGGAGTAGGAAAGAAGTCTCCAGAGTGGAGGGTGATAAAGGGGCCACTTCTCTAAACAAAAGACCCCAGCCCAGTCTTCTGGGGCTAGTGAAGTCCTAGGACTTTGGAGGTGGAAGGAGCTCTGTGGGACTTTTGAGACTGTCCCACAATCAGATGTGTTTTTGTTCCTCCTCAACAACTGGCCATTTCTCACGAATATAAGAATAACCAGTTTTCCAAACTGGTATGTGCTTCATGGGTGGTTTCCTTTTTCTCAAACATGCCTGTTATAGTATCCATAAACAGGCTAAAAATACATGGAAATCCCAAAGGAGCTGAAGGCCAAAAGCTTTGCACAGCACTGAGGAAAGTGGCCAACTTTTTGATGTCTTGGTTCTCAACAGGGTGAAGCCAGCTTAGTGTGATTTTAAGGTGCTCTAAAGGCTCTCCCTTCTCCCCTCCCTCCATCTCCTCCCTGAGAAAATATTTGTTCACTGAGGCCTGAAATTGATTTTTCAGGGGACAGAGTTTTTCATTTCATAATAAAAAAAAAAAAGATTTTAAATGCATAGTCACTCTCAGGCAAAGTAAAACTTTGACTTGAAGTTACCATCTGGAAGCAGCCTGACGCTTTTCCTAAGAGCAGCGCAGACACCATCTGAAGTGCTCCTTCTAAGGATCCCTGGTCAAAGTGGGGAAGCTGGGCATGCAGAACTCAGATCTGCCACTGTCTAGGTGTGTGGGGCACTCCCCTGCTGACTTTCTGATGGGGTTCAAAAGAACATCTAATCTCTCCAACCTCAATTCTAACCAGCCACCCCACCCCATCTGACCCCCAAACCCTGCTGGCCACACTCAAGGACTCGAACTAACCTGAATTTGGAAGTTCTTTCCAGTTGCTCCCTCTGCCTGTAACATACTGTCCACCCTACCCTATCCCACAACCACCCTTTTACATGTCTACCCCTGTGCTTTCTTTGAGTTGAAAGTCAGATGGGACTTCCCTGCAGAGCGCTTTCCCTGGCTCTCCATGGCTGGACCTATGCCCACCCAATGTGTTCCCCAGGCACATGTTAAATTGAGGGGTAGACATCTGATTTGTCATCTGTTGTCCTGTCTAGAATTGATCACTTTGAGTGTGTTCACCATTACTTTCAGTTAATAATTATTGAATAAGCAAAAGGAATTTGCTTTCATTCTGTTGTTGAAAGAGAGAGAGTGTACCTGGAGAAAAAGAAGCTTGTCCAGAGATGTTGGACTTAGTACCAGCAAAAGATATAATGAACAGAGTAAATCCATATTAGTTCTTGTATTTGTCAGGGTAGGGTACCAAGTGTATGAAACACCACCAAACCTCAATGGATCAGAATAAAAGAGTTCACTCTTTACCCATGTCAAAGTCCAGCCCCAGAGCTGGGGTGGGCTGGGCCCTTTGCTCTTTCCATTCCCCACATCCATCCAATGGTCAGGGGAGAAAAGAAAGCATAAGGGTTTCTACGGGAGAATTTTTAGAAGCTCATCTGGAAGAAGCATACATCATTCTTATTCAGAATTCATTTGCCAAAACTCTGTCACACAGGCAAAAAAAAAAAAAGGAGGAAGAGGAAAAAAAAAATAGAGTTCGGCAAACACAAAACAGTCTCCCATGGCCCTGAAAAACAAGGAAGGATGATTTCAACAAACCAGAAATTGAGGAATTTCTCAAAGCTCAAAAGCAATGGAGATAGGATTGGTGGATATAAAGGAAGAAAGGAAGCCAGAGCCGATAAGAAACTCAAGGAGAAACAAAAGAAATTCATGCAGGAGAAAAATACTACAAAAATAAAATTGATTCCAGAGATACTTCAACCTAAGAGTCAACAAATGCAAATCACAGGAAGGATTTCTGGAAATGCTGTCAGGGAAATGAATGTTCGAAACTGCATTCAGGAAGAGCTGGACTACCTCACACTGAGTAACTGAGATAGGCATTGCTTGCCACAGGAGGACACCTGCTGTGAGTGTCAGGACTGGGCGGCAAAGCAGAACAGAGGGTGAAATAACCCGAATCCTCCATGAGGGCAGATGCAGAACAGGAAAGAGAGCACAAGACTGCAGTGTTTTTTCTCAGGCTAAATTGACCCACCTATCTCTTTGGAGTAGAACTTGTAAACAAGAAACTCAAAGCAAACACGGGACTCAAGAAATAGGATGTGTACCCAAGTCAGCTTATCAGTGGAGATGAGAAGCACCCAGAAGACAAGCTGTAGACATGCATTGTCCAGCCAAACACCTGCTCCATTTCTAGTCACCAGAAGAAAGATGTTCAACAGAATGATAGGCAAACAGAAAAACCAACACCCTTAAAGGGATGTACCAAATGGCAATATGCAAACAGGTAATGCTTGATGAACAGATTTTAAGTAGAAACAGATGAAGAATTTAAAATATAAATGTAATTAATAGTTTCAGAGACTTATTTTAGGTCTGTCACACCTCAAAAACTACAGCAGTAAGGAATCTATCAGTTTTCTTGGAAATCAAAGTGTTATCTATCACATAAAATTTCAGTAGATGGTTTAATTAGTGTTGGGAGACATTTTTTCAGTCTCTTGCATGTCTGCTTATCTTGCAAAGTGAGATACTGACTGCCTTTGTTTTACACTATCTTTTCAAGGATGTTTATTTAGTAAATGTCTTGAAAAAGAGAGACTGTGTCTCCCTCCAGAGCAAGGAATGCTTCAATTCAGTATAATGAGAATATTTCCCTCTGAAGCAAAGGGCATGCCTTCTATAAGAAGGCATGTCTCTTCTATAAAGTCTTCTATAAGAAGACTTTGGATCCTTAATCTCTGGACTTTTATCTCCTGTGTGTGTGGAAGTATGATCTGGCCCTTCTGGTGTCTCAAGAAATTAATACAGATGCTGCTACTCTATTCCTGTTCTGTGTACAAAGTTGTCTTCGTCTCTAACCTAGGAGTCTTGTGTCTCTT
Organism: Moschus berezovskii; assembly: GCF_049115385.1. Taxonomy (NCBI): domain Eukaryota; kingdom Metazoa; phylum Chordata; class Mammalia; order Artiodactyla; family Moschidae; genus Moschus; species Moschus berezovskii. The sequence continues at coordinate 62,881,825 of NC_142477.1, forward strand.
TCCAGTGCCCGTGAGATTGTGGAAGGTTAACACACATAGAGGAAATTCAGACCCTTCACAATTCTTAATTATTATAATGGAAATACTGAGAGCTTAAAATAGGGACTGGTGGTTAAGACTCTGGGCTTCCAATGCAGAGTGCTGGTTTGGTCCCTGGTCAGGAAACAAAATTCCACATGCCTTGCAGTGCAGTCAAAACAAACAGAAACCCATCAAATAGGGACCTGAAAGGTCAAGTCAAGTTACTCTCCCAGAACTCAGTCCCCACAGTGAATATAGAATATAGGGGATAAATACGATCCAGAGATTCTAACATGAAATAGGAATTCTGATAGAACTGAGAAAATATAAATAATCAACGAAAATAGAAAAGCTTTTCCCAAACCTAATGGAAGAAATATTTAAATTGAGAAGGCTATAACATCTCAATAAATCACTCCACATATTACTTAATAATTACAAAGGGAAAGCGTTCCTCCACCTAAAAATGCTGGAAGAAATCACCTTAACCACGCTATCAGTACTTAACTAACCTCATTAATAATGGAACAAACACTTGTGTGCTTTCTAATGCAATGCACTAAAAAGGACACAGTATTACTTCTATAATATTCTCACTAAAAATGTTTACTCTGAATCTAGACTTGTGGAAACAATCAGACAATTCTCTATTTAAAGACATTCTTTAAAACAACTGGCCTGGACTCTCTGTTCAAAAATATCAGCATCATGAAGGATGCAGAAAGACCAGGAGTCTGTTCTAGGTTAAAAGAGAATAAAGAAACATGACAGATAAATGTGGTACATAATCCTTAATTGAATCCTTCAGTGTGGAAAGAAAACTATAAATGACATTACTGGAAAAACTGGATATTGTGGAATACTTATAAAACTGGAAAATTTAGATATAGATATATATATTAAATAATAAAGTGAAAGTGTTAGTTGCTCATTGTGTCTGACTCTTTGTGACCCCATGGGCTGTAGCCTGCCAGGCTCCTCTGTCTGTGGAATTTTGCCAGGCAAGAATAGTAGAATGGGTTGCCATTTCCTTCTCCAGGGGATCTTCCCGACCCAGGGATCCAACTGGGATCTCCTGCATTGCAAGCAGATTCTTTACCATCTGAGCCACCAGGGAAGCCCATCTATTAAATAATAGTATTGCATCAAATTGAATTGAATCATGGATTTAATTAAAGTTAAATAAAGTTTTTCATGTGATAATGGTTTTAAGATTATATAGGAAAATGTTCTTTAGGAGATATATGTTGAAGTATTTGGGATGAAATATCATTAATGTCTGTAACTTTTACATGGCCCATCAAAAATTATAAACATTGTACATATAAATTATACACATAATCTTATATGTGAACTCTATATATATGCATATATAGGTATACACAGAGAGAGAAGGAGAGAGACAAAAGAAAAATATGGCTAAACCAACAACACTGTAAAGCAATTTTCCTCCAATTAAAAAATAAGTTAAAAAAAGAAAAATAGGTCTAAATATTAACAATTGGTGAAACTAGAATATTTGGATGTTCATTGAATTATTCTGGAAGTTTGCTATAGGTTTGAAAATTTCCATATAAAATAATTGGAGAAAATAGACTGCAAATGCAAGTCAAATGCCAAAAAAGGAGTAATGTATAAAGTACTCATATCTAGACATATTTAGGAACCATTTCATAACTCAATTGTTTAAAGATAAAAAATTTTCAGAGGGCGATAAACAGTCTACATACATAGCATCCTTGGATATATATAGAAGAAAGAGAACAATATCAGCCAAGTTCTGAAAGAAACTCAGAACACAGATTTTTATATCCAGCCAATTAGAATTTAAGTGCAAGTACAGAGAGAGAAGCAAAAAGTATTTTCAGTAATATGAAGACTAAGAAATTTTGTATTCAGAGATCGCCTCTGAAATAATCAAAGATATATTCCAGAAAAATTAAAATGAATCCAGGAAAGAGGAAGATACAAAATCCAAGAAGCAGTGGTATACAAAGAAACTGTCAGCCACCAATATGCAGCAGTAGAGATGGGAAACAGTTACAATAGAAAACTGTCTATTAAAAATGTAATTAGTGAATGATTTTCTAGGACAAATAAATTACCAGACTCAAGGAGAGCAAAATCTTTTAATAAACCACGAAATCTAGACAGTACTGAAAAAGTAATCAATGAGTAGAAGCGAAATGTAAATTAGCAAAGCCTGCGACTTCCCTGGTAGTCCATAGTAAAGACTCTGCCTTCCAATTTAGGGAATGCAGGTTCAAACCCTGATTGGGGAACTAAGATCACACATGCTGTGGGGCATCAAAGCCCATCCTCCACAAGAAGAAAACCTGCGCACCACAGCAAAGACCCAACACCCCCGCCAAAAAAAAACTAGCATAGCCTTTTCGGAAGCCAGTTTGGCAGTATGTATTAAAGTACAGAATGTGAATATGTGTGCTTTGTCCCAGTTTTCTATATTAAAGGATCTGTCCTATACAAATACTGGCATATGGTAAAGAAGGGGAAGAATTATAATGTCAATTCCTTGCTGGGGAATACTATGCATCCATTAAAAAGCATGAAATAAATCAGAATGCACTAATATGAAAGTATCTCTAACCATGATGACATGGCAAAGAAAGTTGTATAACATATATAATTCCTTTTTAATGCCATATATCTATTGAAATTGTCCAATGTGTAAGACTTCATCCTTGGTACTAGACTTACAGAACAGAAAAAAACAGAAAAATTCCTGGCCTTACAGACTACATATCCAGTTTGGAGATGAGTGATTAGAGTAGGGTTTGGGCAAGCAAATAATAAACTAGTTAGCAAATACATAACATACTTTCTAACAGTGGTTAAGTTCTACGAAGGCAATACACAGGGACTATAGTGGGAAAGATGCCTAGTGTCAAGTCAGTGCTCTCAAGGAATGAGAGCAGTTTTGATTTGAATACATGTTCTGAAATTGAAAACCACTCCAGTGTCCTGTCTTTTATGATGTGCCAGCCAGAGAAGATATAGTATGATCAAAATTCTGCAGAGATTTTGTGAGCTGACAGAAAGCACCAAACTGCAGGTCCAGCATCCAGGTTTTCCATTCTTGTTCATCTACATTAGCAGAATTAGACCTAGGCTCTGAAAAATGAGGGAAAGGAGGGTGTGCTTGCATTGCAAACTCATAGGCATGTTTCAGGAATACACGAGTAGTTACGTTACTTTGAAAAAGTTATAGAACGTATTTGCCTCATATAAGTAGAATTAGCACAGGCAGTAGGAGTAAACAAAGTGACTGTGGACTGGAATCCATATGAGCCTTCATGTGTAAGAGGTGACTATATGAAGGAGGTAGAGGGAGGACTTTAAGTCCGAACATCACACTACCTTGCGTTCTCCCATTCCCACGAATGAAAGCTTTGGACTCCCTAGTCCTGACCACAGGACAAGGGCTACAGTGGTCCCATGCAAGCAGAGCCCATAAAGCAGAGAATTTGTGTGAATCTTCTGGGTCTCCAATTTGCTGCCCAAACCATACTCCATTCTGCACAGCATTTCAGCACCAAAGGAGCAGAACAGGAGCCATGTGGGCTTTCAGATGGGCCTCTCCTTTAGAGCTTTGGGCTATTTTGGGGGTGACACACCTTGTTTTGTCTCTAACTCAAGTTATTATCCACCACTGCTCAGATTCACATCCCAAGGCTGAATGCTCAGAGGTAGGTGCCACATGGACTGCATTTGTGCACTCTACCAGGAGAGGAATGCAAATGCTAAGAAGTCAGTGCCTTCCAACTGGGAAATGATCGTATGCTAAATTATGTACTTAATTCATCTCTACCAACAGAAATACCATAAAATTAGAAAAGCAATTAAATCACCCAGGATCAGTGTGCATAAAGTATACACAAAGGATCAAAATTTCACCAGTAAACTTGTGTTTGTGCTTTGGCTGAATATTCAGAGGTCCATTTCTACTATAGGCTGATGAATGGTACACAGTTAATTACCAGTTAATTGCTTGTCTCTTTCTCCTGGTGTTGCTACCTCATGGGTTAGAAATGACCCCATGGATAAAATTTTTGCTGCTGCTGCTGCTGCTGTCACATCAGTCATGTCCGACTCTGTGCGACCCCATAGATGGCAGCCCACCAGGCTCTGCCGTCCCTGGGATTCTCCAGGCAAGAACACTGGAGTGGGTTGCCATTTCCTTCTCCAGTGCATGAAAGTGAAAAGTGAAAGTGACTTTCAAATTTTTGCTAGACCCCTTCAAATCAAGAACCCAAGGGAAAAGATTCCCATTAGATTTTACCGTAACAGCCTGCTTTTTCTTAAGTGTTTTTATATTTTGTTTTTTTCAACATGCAAAAACAATTACATGATGATTAAGGAAACTGAGCTAAGAGGTAACTGGGTGGAGCTGCTATCTCATGAACATTCAATAATAGAGGCTGTAATGATTTCTTGACAACTAGTCTAGAGCTGCAGTTACGTAATACAAATAAAACTCGTTGAAAGAGTGAAACAATATAGCTACCCACTTTTTACCAGATTACTTCATATTATACAACAGCTTTGTAATCATTTCTAAATTTTTTTAGTTGTCTATCTCCAGCACTTTAAGCTCCATGAGGCAAAGACTATGTCTTTCTCTCACTTCTGTATCTCTAGCATCAAGCCCAGTACCTGATACTTGGTGGACACTCAGGAAACATTTGTGAGCGGATGAATGAATAAGTGAACAACTGAAAAGGCCAGTTTCAAATCCTGTTCTTGAGCCTCACAGGCCCTTCTCATGACAGCAAGATAACTCCGTGCAGATACACAGATGTTCAAGGCAGAATAAAAGGCATTAACAGAGGACACCTGGGCCACAGACTATACCTCCCATGTAATTTCATAGGAATTTATGGCTGAACCACTTTGGAGATTTATTTCCAGAAAGCATTTGATTTATTCCCTTAAGATCAGTCGCAGTAAGTACAAGTCTTCGTGCACTGGCAATGCACTGCTAGGGACAGCTACGCAGTGCACGGTGCTTCAGCTGATGACACTGATGCTCCCAACAGAGTACGGCTGGATCCTGACACTGGGCTCTTTCCTCACAGAAGGATACACTGGTGGAGGCTGGAGAGCCAACGAAACGGAAAGCAGGTCCTTAATCTCTGCTGCTTCCCTCAGGCCCACAGAGCTGGTGTCAGAGTCAGAGAGAACACCAGGAGCTCCTATTTCTCCTGCTGGGTGTCACCTGCTTCTGGCCCTGCATCTGAGGACCAAAGAGAAGCACGACTTTGCAGGCTAACTACCCTTCTCCCGAGCTAATCTGACTTCACTCCCCAAAACTCCATCAAAAGCAGGGTCCTAACTTCAGGTTGAATTGACCTCAAGATACCTGTCCCAGAATGTTGTGAAAATATGCTACTCTCACACACACAAATCACTGTACTATTCAGAAAGTTTGTAGGGGCTTCCCTCGTGATCCAGCCATTAAAAATCCTCCTGCCAATGCAAGGGACACAGGTTTAATCCCTGCTCCAGGAAGATTCCACATGCCACGGAGCAGCTAAGCCTGTGTGCCACAACTTCTGAAGCCGGCGAGCCTAGAGCCCATGCTCAACAAACTGAAACCACCGCAATGAGAAGCCTACGCACTGCAACGAAGAGTAGCCCCTGCCTGCCACACCTGGAGAAAACCCATGCAGAGCAACAAAGACCCAGCACACCCAAAATGAATAAAATAATAATAAAATAAATAGTAATAAAAGCTTTTAGGGTTAATGGAGCATTCGGCTCAAAGCATAGCCAAAGTCTGCAATGATACCTTGGGTATAGAATTTGCATTTATGATTTCTTATCCCCTTCTCTTTACCAACACCCACTCCCTTAGGAAAGGAGCCTGGAGGGGGAAGCAAGAGTCTGGATTGCAAAATTGAGGAGTGTGCCGAAACACCTGCTCTTGAGGACTCCTCGTCATCCCCTGTAGATGTTCAGCAACATTCCTGGCAGGTTTCCACAGACATCGAGAACACTGAAAGGTAAGTGGGCAGTTACCCTAAATAGACTGCCAGTCCTCCTCCAGTTAATACTTAGGGGCTACAGAGGGTTGAGATTATTTTTCTTTCAGATTCAGAAAACAGAGCTCTCAGTGAACTGAGAGGAGAGACAGTAAGGGGTCCAAATCCATCTACAGAATGGCAGCAGAACTGCCAGGAGACATGGGCTCCCAGCCTCTGCTTATCCCACGCCATCAGCCTTGCGTCTCCATGGAGATGAAAACCGAGTGCTTCCTTGGGAAGCAAGAAAGTCAAATCTATATGCCCATCACTGCTCGCTCACCAGGCTGGGTCCCAAAATTTCCATTTGTTTAAGGGAGAATAACTCAAAATTGTGCAAAGATTACTCCAGGAGATCTTCAGATTTCAGGTGTATGGGATGGCCTATTTAGTGGCCAGTCAGGAGCTGAGGCATCTATCTAGTTCACAGTTTTCTGAAGAGCTGTCTTCTCTACCTCTCCTAGGATTTAGCTGATGGCCCCTTAGTGGTCAAAGTGTGTTAATGCATTTGTCTTTACAAGCAGTAGCTCAAGGCCAGAGACAGTTTCTTTCTTGGGAAGAAGAAATTCTACAGTGCTTCTATTTCACTTGGGAAAAGGAAGCAATAATAATATAATCATAATCAATTCTTGATGCTAAAAATTCCATTCTTTGAGGCAGAGGCATCAGCCCCATGTTTATTGGCCTTCACACTGCTTTCTTGTCCTTTGCTACTGATGTCCCCAGAGCCGACATGGAGCAGCTGAATGAACGCTGGGCAATTCCACTGAGAGCCCTGTGTGTGGGGTTGAGTCATTGACAAGATAATGAACATTTTATTTTTTTTATTTTTAGAAATGTAACACACAGTGGCATTTATAGCCATTGTGGTTTTACTTTCAGATTGTAATATAATTCTAAAGCTAATTACCAAATTTCTGTGTTTATAGAAAATTGAAGCATGTGGTAATTATGTGCTATTAATAAAACTTGGACTTTGTGTAAGCTTGGGAATCCAACAATTCAAACAATAAAGCTGGTTGGCACAATTTGATAGACCTATAGACAAATGATGAGGGAGTGATTTCTCTTAATTTATAAAGTAGAAAATACTTTGCTCTATTCCCAGGAAGAAAAACCTGCCAGAGTGCCGTGGTCAGGGTATAGTCCATCAGCAAAGCCATTTTCCTTTTCAGAAACCTTGAACAGAAGCACTAATCAAGCCTTGTAAGCTTGTCAGAGAGCGAGCTATGGCGGATAATAATAAGAGGAGAGTCTGCCCCTCAGCATTGGCAGTATTTCATTTCTGCCTCCAAGTCCAGATTGTGGTCAAAGGGGATGGGAGCGAGTGGGAGAAGGAGGCACAGTAGACCTGTGATGGGAGACGGCTTCCTTGCTCCTCCCTATCACTTTGCCCTAAGAGACCCCTGGGCTTCAAACTGGGCTGCACTTTATTTATTTTTAATTTATTTATTTTAATTAGAGGCTAATTACTTTACATTATTGTATTGGTTTTGCCATACATTGACATGAATCCACCGCGGGTGTACATGTGTTCCCCATTTTGAACCCCCTCCCACCTCCCTCCCCATCCCATCCCTCTGGGTCATCCCAGTGCACCAGCCCCGAGCATCCTGTATCATGCATCAAACCTGAACTGGTGATTCGTTTCACGTATGATAATATACATGTTTCAATGCCATTCTCCCAAATCATCCCACCCTCGCCCTCTCCCACAGAGTCCAAAAGACTGTTCTATACATCTCTGTCTCTTTTGCTGTCTCATATACAGGATTTTCATTATCATCTTTCTAAATTCCTTATATATGCGTTAGTATACTGTATTGGTGTTTTTCTTTCTGGCTTACTTCACTCTGTATAATAGGCTCCAGTTTCATCCACCTCATTAGAACTGATTCAAATGTATTCTTTTTAATTGCTGAGTAATACTCCATTGTGAGCTGCACTTTAAAATTACTAAGAGGGCTTTTTAAAAATATTCCAAGTCAGTTTAATGTGTTGATCCTTGGAAATGCTTAACACTTGTGTTACTCTGAATTTCAATCAGAGTAATGAGAGACGACAGGGAGTGAACCCACACAGCTAGAACAGCACTGGGACCAGATGAGAACAGCATCACCCAGCCTCAACTTCACCCAGGATAACCCCGTTGTCCTAGTTGCATGTCCTTCACCTGCCCTTGGAAATCGAAGTATTGTCCTCATTACCAGAGGCTCATCTCTCATCTCAGCCAGGTCCAACTGAAGGCAGAGATGGAGGGCTCCTACTAGCAGAATGCCCTGTGGAAATGTTTGTCCAAGTAGTTCTCATTCCTTCAGAGCCACCAACTTAGCTTTTTTTCTTATAAAAGCAAAATAAATGCAATTATTTGCCTACTGGAGGCTCGAACTGGTACACTAAGGCACAGACTTTGTCCTTCAGTTGTGTCATAGAACACACAGTTGGAGATTGCATTTCAAAAATGTACAGCTGATTATTTTTTCTTTTTATCAATTTTACAGAGACATGCGAGAAATGAAAAACCTTTTAAGCAAACTCAGGGAAACTATGCCTTTACCATTGAAAAATCAAGGTGAGTCTTGTCATTTCTTTTGAGGCAGAGAATGTTTTTCACACGATAACCTTGGGTCTTGTTTCTTGAGAAATGAAAGCAAGTGTTTTTTACACAAGCAATAGAAGGCATCGAGCGTACCTTTGTCTTTCCTCGAGAAGATAAGAGGATGAGAAAAGTTTATCAGGTGAAAGCAGTTTTGTTCTGAGGGGCGCTGAGAAACACTCTGGTAACAGACACCTCCTTCCCTGGCCCCATCAGTCAAGAGCGTGTATTCACTGTTACCCTGCGAAGAGCATTGCACCGTGTGTGGCAAACACAAAAGGGCTGAAGACCCGGCCCTCGTCTTTAAGAAGTTTACAGCCAGCTTCCCCAGTGGCTCAGTGGAAAGAATTCGCCTGCCAGTGCAGGAGACCGGCTTCTATCCCTGGTCAGGGAGGATCCCACTTGCTGCAGAGCAACTAAGCCTGTGTGTCACAACTGCAGAGCCTATATTCTAGAACACAAGAGTGGCAACTACTCTGCCCACGTGCCCTAGAGCCTTTGCTCGGCAACAGAAGACACCATGATAATGAGAAACACCTGTGTACCACAGGGAAAAGTAGCCCCCACATGCCACGACCAGAGAAAAGCCCACGCGGCAACCACAAAGACCCAGTCAAAATAAAAAAATTTTTCTATGAAGTTTATAGTGGAAGAGACTTAAGAACACCTCCAAAGGAAATGCTCTGCCATCCACATGTTATCCAAACAAACTAACAGTAGTAATTAACGTATCTTGCCACTGTAATTTTATATCCAGTTCCAGTGGGGGGGCGGCGTTTTCCACATCACCAAGCAATTATCAGACACTAGTCTGGTGTCCTGCAGCTCAACTGATTTCTGACACTTACTGGAGATGGCATCAGATTCCTCAGGTTAAGCGTTCAGTAGTCCTAAAAAACTGTCCTCCCCCCAACTTTAGACCCCAGTCCCAAGCCCAAGTTGTCACTTGAGCTTCTGTACATCTAGCTATAGATCAGAGGGTCCAATGAGTCCTACCGTAGGTTCAAATTAGTTCACTGGAGCAACTCACAGAATTCAGAGAGATATTTTACCTGCCAGTTCACTGACTTATTATGGGATATTAACTCAGGAGCAGCCAGATGGCAGAAGTGTGGGCGAGGTGTGGCAAAAGGGTATAGAAATTCCATGCCACCTTCAGGAGGGCCATCTTCCCAGTCTCAGAAGCTCTCCAAACCCTTTCCTTTTTGGTTTTTCTGGCAAATTCCTAAACACAGGCATGATTGAGTAAATCATTGGCCATTGGCAATTGGTTCAACCTCCAACCCCTCCCCCCTCCCTGAAAATCAGAGATGAGATTGAAAGTTCTAACCCTCCAATCAAGAGTTGGTTCTCCTAGCAGCCAGGTGTTTTCCTGGCTCAGGAAAACACCATCCTCAGGTGTTTTCCCAAAATCACATTATTAACCTAATAAAAGACATCTTTATGGCTCTCTAAGGACATTCCAAGAGTTTTAGTAGCTCTGTGCCAGGAATAGGTCGAAGATCAAATATGTATAAATTACAATGTCACAGCCACTAGTCTAAATACCTTAGATGTATTAACTGTATTAACTTCTTTAATTCTAATAACATGTTTGAGGGAAATGCTATTCAAATTTCCCAATTTACAGGAAACTGAGACACAGGCTAGCTAACTTGGCCAAGGTCAAACAGACTATAAGTAGGACGTCTGGGATGTGACCCCAGGCAGTGTGTCTCCAGAACTGTGCAATGGGAGTATACACTCTAACACAGAGAGGGAAAGGGGATATTCTCTAGGATGCAAGCTCTGTGAGGGAAGGGTCTCTGTATGCTTCCATTAACCGTTTTGTGTTCAGTACCTAGAGAAATGCTTTGAACACAGCAGAGTAACAGCCGACATAAACAGGAAATGTTTGTTCAACCTGCACCCAACTTTGCAGCCCCAGAGTCTGAAGATAGGTACAAAGGGCTAGTAATAATCACTTTCACTGAGCACTTATGGCCAAGAGCAATCTTAAGTGAAGCATCTGCTTCAGAGAGTGTTACACCCAGGGTGGGGAAAGGGTTTGCAGAAGAAGGAAAGATCCCCCTCCTGTTTTCGCTGAGCACAGCCTCAGCAGGAGGGAGGGCAGGTTGCCTCTGAGCGAGGAGGAAGAGGACTTGGCGGCAGAGCTGGAGTGCAGCTTGGCTCAGGCAGCCGCGTGGCAGAAGGTGGAGAGGTGGAGGTGAGAACACAGACAGAAGAGTGCAGTGTGACCCGAGCTGCAAGGGAGGGAGGCGGGTGTTGGAAAATAAGAGGCAGGAGACACGGTGCATCAGGTAGCTGCAAGTACCCCCTGAAGGGCCTGTTGACCAAGGCTTACTGCCTTGGGCTGTGGGTTATGTTTGAGAGGGCTTGTAGGGTTTTAAGAAAGCAGCGTTTTACTCCAACACCTGGTGGTGACAAGAGCCCTGTGGACACAGCATGCAAGTTTGCTGCTAGATATAAGCATGGTTATAGCTAGCCTTGAGTTACCATGCTGGCTCTGCCATTTTCCTAGAAGTTGTTTCCCTTCTGAACATGTATGTTTCCTCATCCCTGAAAAAGAGATCAGGTGACCTACTTCAGAGAGTTGTTATGAAGATTCAGTGAAAAAACGCATATCACATGCCTGCTACTAACCTTACAGAGAGGAAGCACTCAACAAGTGCAGTATATTGTTTATTATTATTATTATTATTATTATTATTTACCAGCTGGCCCACCAGCCTAGCTTAGGAAAACTCCAAATCATCATCAAATAGAATAATCCCTGATTCCATTCACTCTGAAGCCACTGTGTGTAACATCCATGAAAATTTGACCTTGAGCCCATGAAAAGTTGACCTTGAACCTGCTCTCCAGAATATTGATCCCTGAGACTGGATTTTGGGCTCACCTCTGAAGCTATCCTCAGCTTCTTAATATGTAGAGCAAGTACCCCCACCAATAGCACATGGGTCTCCTCTTGTACTTGCTTAGAAGGATGACACCCCAAAGCCCCCCCAGGCTGAATTTCATGGATTCCATGTAGCCTATATTAAATTTAAATATCTGAAACATTACCCCTACAGTTAATAAAAGTTCATCCAAAAGTTTTTGAATCAGGCATTATTAGAAGAACAGATATTTTATTTTCTTTATTTAGGACATTTTTATAATCATAAAAGTATAATAAAATAGAAATCTTTTGTATAACTTTATTACTTTTATAAGCAGGAAAAATAATTAGAATTTTAAATACATTTTAAAAATATAATAATAGTAGTGAATGATTGATACTGTCAGCGAAAGGAAAAAGATCCTAAAAAGGGATACCCAGGACTTGAATCCTAAATCCATTTGGGGCATGAAAAGGAAAAAGCTAGAAGATAGAACGTCTTCTTCAGGAGGGAGTAATGCTGTATGATTTTAAAATAATATTTTTCAAACTTTAAACTTCTAATTTTGTACTGGGGTATAGCCAATTAACAGTGTTTTGGTAGTTTCAGGTGAACAACGAAGGGACTCAGTCATACATGTACTAAAATAATTTTTAAAATTCAGGTGAAGTCTTGTGGTAAATTAAGGTTTCTTCATTTGGAACCTTAGCACATGAAGATGCATCTCTATTCTGGGCGTGTTTAATCGGCCCTCACAGTATGATGGAGGGCTCATTAAACACACCCAGAACAGAGATGAGTGGCTCAGATGGTAAAGACTGTGCCTGCAATGCAGGAGACCCACGTTTGATCCCTGGGTTGGAAAGATCCCCTGGAGAAGGGAATAGCTATCCACTCCAGCATTCTTGCCTGGAGAATTCCAAGGACAGAGGAACCTGGTGGGTTACAGTCCGTGGAGTTGCAAAGAGTAGGACTTGACTGACCATACTGGGAGTGAGCAGTGGAGAAGCAGGGTTGTGAGTCTCCACCAGGAGTCTGAGAAGGCCTAAAGGAAGGAGAGAAGGTCTCTGGGAGTTACTCTGGGAACATGTTTTAGCAGAGGCATAGGGCACCATTTTAATGAGCAAATCAGCCAGATTCCTCTCTCTGACTGCATACACCAAGGTAGAGCATAGAAGCTGTCCCATTATCTTCCTGGAACTCTGTTCAGACAATCCCTTTATTATCCAGGTCTCATCTCAGCAGAAAATGGTGTGGGATGACATGTGGAAAAAATGTATTCCAGTTCTTTTCTTTAGGACCTTATTTTCAAAACATAATTCTAACTGGATGAAAAGCATGATAGAAAGCCATCTGTTTTCCTTCTGGCTGTGTCTTTCTTTTCTCTTTTTATTCCATTTACATGTGTGTTTGAAGCAGAGAGCAAAAGGAGTAAGATACTGCCCCGTTTCCCTACTCAAATCCTAACCATGTAGAAATCCTGCCAGGCAAGTATATGGGGACCCACCCTGGAAATGCTTTGATTGCCCTGCTCTCCGAACTCCATATGTATGTGTGTGTGTTAGCTGCTCAGGCGTGTCCAACTCTTTGCGACCCCATGGACTGTAAGCCGCCAGGCTGCTCTGTCCATGGGGTTCTCCAGGCAAGAATACTGGAGTGGGCAGCCATTCCCTTCTCCAGGCATCTTCCTGACCCAGGGATCAAATGCAGGTCTCCTGCATTGCAGGCAGATTCTTTACCATTTGAGCCACCAGGGAAGCCCTTCCAGACTCCATCCTGTCCCCTCAACTCAGAGATTCTTCCTGTTGATTTTAACATTTCAAGATTTAATCCTATCATCTCCCCTTCCCACCACAATCAAAACTTGACTTAGCAACAATATGCTATAAATTGACTTTCAGTGACAAGCAAAAGTGGCCAACAGCAGGAATGGTAATGGTTCACGATTATGCCTTCATTTGAGATGGGGCCTTGACCTTCCCGTACTTTAAGACTGGAGACAAAGGTGTGCAGAAGAGGGAGCCTGCCTTGCTCTGCCCCAGCTCCCCGCAGCCTCCCCAACTCCCGGCTCTCAACCCGCTGTCCTTCCCTCTGCTTCAGCACCTCTCCTGTCCTACATTCTGGGTCACTGGCAGTGCTGTAGGGAGCTTCATTAATTATGAGAGTCTTGCTGTGTCAAATGGATTACAAATGGAACCACCTGTGGAGAGCCCACAAGGTTACTGACAAAGGCTAAAAGGAGATGGGAACGTGAAGGACAAGCATCTTCTAAATGCAGGCTGCAATCAAACAAAGCATCACAGAAATAAATTAAGCCTGAAAGACAGCTTCACCTTTTCCAAAATTCTGACTTCACGAATCCTGTGCGGTGTTGTCAGTACATTTACTTTTGCCTAAAATTCGGTTGGTGGTGCCACGCATTAGAGTCAGTCTCTAGTGGATCAGTCAGGACTTGCAGTTGTTCCAGAATGGGTCCTCTCCTGCAGACAGTCGTGTGTGTGTGTGGGTGTGCGTGTGCGCGTGCACACGCTCATGCACTCAGTCCCTCGGTCATGTCCAACTCTGTGACCCCATGGGCTGTAGCCTGCCAGGCTCTTCTGTCCGTGGAATTTTCCAGGCAAAGATACTGTAGCGTGTTACCATTTTCTACACCAAGGGATCCTCCCAACCCAGGGATCAAACCTGCGTCTCTTGTGTCTCCTACATTGGCAGGCGGTTTCTTTACCACTGTACCACCTGTGGACAGTCCTACTCCAGACTAAACTGGGTCTAGGAACAGTCCCCCCATGCTCTACACCCTGCTCGACTCGTGTCAGTGTGCATAAGTGGAAGCAACCAAGCCTGCTTGAGTTCTCTGGCATGGGGCTGAAGGACATTGAGCTGTTATGCCACCTGCTAGCCTAGAGATGACCTTGTCGGTCCTTCCCCAGCGCCTCATTTAAAGACTTTCCGTGCTTCAAACTGGTGTCTGAATGTCACTCTGGGCAGTTTTACCAGTTCTCCCAGATTCTTTGCAATCTGTACAACATTTTGCCCGGGATTCAGTGTGAAGTACGCTATGCCCCTCTCTCTCTCCTCCCATCTAGTCCACTCATCACTGATCATACATCAGTTTCTTAGTTCATTACTCTAATTATGCTGAGCCTCTACTCACAAATTTTAAGTGTCTACACATTGTCAAAGGAAAAATAGATTTCTCACCTCAGCATTCTTTGTCCCCACCATCATCCAACATGTGATGGTCACCCATGATGTGCCAGGTGCTGGGGATGTCTCTATCCCTAGAGCAGGGGTCCCTAACCTCTGGGATCTGGTGCCTGATGATTTGAGGTGGAGCTGATGTAATAATAATAGAAATAAAGTGCACAATAGATGTAATGCTCTTGAATCTTCCTGAAACCATCCCACCCCAGTCTGTGGAAAAAGTATCTTCCACGAAACTGGTCCCTGGTACCAAAAAGATTGGGAACCACTGCCCTAGAGGCTCTCTATCTCAACAGGACAAAATGGGAATGAGAATCACCTGGGAAGCTTTTTCAAATGACATAACCATCCCTTGCAGAGATTGTGATAGAGCCCTCAGGGTATGGCACATGAATTCTGGAAACACACACACTATTGGAAAGACAAAAAAAAAAAAATGTGTTTAAAGGCAACAGTGCAATAATAGTAAAGGATGCTACAAGGGCATACTGGATTCTCACCTAGCCAGATTTTAGTTATAAATGGGGATGGAGGAGATGGGAGTAATTGAGAATTGCTTTTTGCAAAGTGTGTGAGCTGAGATTTTTTTTTTATGATAAGTCAGAATTAGCCAAAAAAAAAGATGGAAAGAAGACAGTCTAGGCAGAAAATTCCAAATGTGTGAAGGCATCTGGGGCGATGACAGAGCAGGGGATTTTTATGAACTACAAGCACTCCATTAATTGGGAAAGTGGTTAGAAAAGACACTTCAGAGAGAGACTAGAGAGGTAGGGGGGCTATGTCATTAAGACCGCTCTAATTCATATTAAGATGTTTGGACTTTATCCTGGGGTCACTGGAGGGGTTCAGTTAGTAGGCAAGTATGATAAGCCAGGTAAGAAATGCTTGCGATCTGACCTAAAGCCAGGGGCTTGGAGAAGAGGACATGGCCAGTTGGATGAAATATGTTAGCAAAGCAGAATCAAGGATAAAACCTGAGTTCAGATTTGGATAGCAGAGTGAATGATTCGGAGAAGGCAATGGTACCCCACTCCAGTACTCTTGCCTGGAAAATCCCATGGATGGAGGAGCCTGGTAGGCTGCAATCCATGGGGTCGCTAAGGGAGTCGGACATGACTGAGCAACTTCACTTTCACTTTTCACTTTCATGCATTGGAGAAGGAAATGGCAACCCACTCCAGTGTTCTTGCCTGGAGAATCCCAGGGACGGGGGAGCCTGGTTGGCTGCCGTCTATGGGGTCACACAGAGTCGGGGACGACTGAAGTGACGCAGCAGCAGCAGCAGTGAATGATTGTACTAAGGTAGAGCAGAGCGGTACCAGTAGAGGTAGCACACAGGACAGATGGAGTTCTGATTATGGGGACACTCCAAGACCAGTGCTCAGAACTTGTGGTGGGTGTACATGCCTATGCTGGTGTGAGACATGAGAGCTGGAGGGGAAGGAAATACAGATCTGAACACAAGCAGCATGTTGGTAATTGAAGCCCTGAAAATACTTGAGACCACCCCCAGAGAGTACACAGAGAAGTACCAAAATTTAAGGTTTGAGGGGAAAGAAGAAGAGTTTACCAAAAAAAATTATATGAAGCTCAGCATACTGGAATAAGAAAGTTGCAAGGAAAGAATGGCTCATAGTGTGGGGCAGTTCAGCTAAAGAAGAACTGAAATTACCCATAGGATTTAGCAACAAAGGAATCACTGGTGAGGTGGACAGAATCAGCTTTCTCAGAATTGGGGGCATGCACAGAGCCTAATTAAGGAGGGTTGAGGAGTGAATGAGAGATGAAGAGTTGAACAGCAAAGGTAAATTTATTGTCTCATAAAGAGTTGCTTATAGAATTGTGGATGCCCAGGGTTGGAAACAGACAATGTTCCAACGGCTGTGAAAGTGAAAGTCACTCAGTCGTGTCCAACTCTTTGCAAACCTATGGACAGTCCATGGAATTCTCCAGGCCAGGATACTGGAGTGGGTAGCCTTTCCCTTCTCCAGGTGATCTTCCCAACCCAGGGATCGAACCCAGGTCTTCTGCATTGCAGGCAGATTCTTTACCAGCTAAGCCACAAGGGAAGCCCAAGAATATTGGAGCAGGTAGCCTATCCCTTCTCCGGGGGATCTTCCCGACCACGGAATCGAACCACGGTCTCCTGCATTGCAGGCAGATTTTTTACCAACTGAGCTATCAGGGAAGCCCAAGGGCTATAGCAATTGTTTATAGAATGAATGCAGACATGAAGGTTAAAGCATAGAGCAATCAGAAAAGACTTTTCTGGATAAAAGGAGATGGCATATGTAAAGTCAGGGAGGGGAGAGAAGGTATATGGCCTTATTCAGGGAATTCTCAGTAGTTCTGTGTTACACTAACCCTTCTTCATATGCCTTTCATTCCAGCCAGACTGGACTGTTTATTTGGACCCAGTTCAGGCTGCCTTGACCTCCACATCTCTGTTCACGCTGCTCTCTTCATCCAGAACGCCTGCCCCCTGCTTCACCAAATGTCCAAGTTCTCCCCATCCCTTTTGGCCTAGCATGAACACCAAGGCCCCGGGAATCTTCTGCAAATGTTCTCTTTACAGATGGGAGTAATTTCCCTCTGAGAATTCTCACAGCATTCTATTTGTATCTCTCCAGTGGCATTTCTAATGAAGCCTCCTAGTTACTCAAACCAAGATCCCTGAGGCCAAGGGTCACCTTTCTCTTAGGACCCATCTGGTGTTACCCTCAGCACCTGACATAGAGCCTTGCAGTTCATAGACCTTTGATTAATTCAGTGGTTCTCAAAATGTGCTCTCAGGACCAGAAGTATCAGCAGGTTTGGGAACTTATAAGAAATGCAGATTGTTTGGTCCCACCCCAGACCTACTGATTCAGAAACTCTGGAGGTGGGGCCGGCAATCTGTGCTTTAACAAGCCCTCAGATGAAACTGATGCTGCCCATGTTTGGGAACCCTGGAATAGATGAAGATCTCTTTTTTTTTTTCCAGAATAGAAGTTTCCAACTGCAGTTCCATCATAAGCACTCCTCTTGACTCAGAGAACATAGCTTTAAACTCAAACCTCAGCTTATTATTTGCAAACCTCATTTTCATGCCCTCTGTTTCTAACACATCAGTTATGTAAAAAATCTTTGATTGGCAAAAGCAATTTGAAGTGGTATTATTGTACCTTAGGGGACTTCAGTGTTCCTGGCTCTAGTAGCACCCAAACATTAAACATCGGTTGACTGGATTTTGAACTTACTGATGACTGAATACCCTGCTCTCCTTTTCTTTCACTTTCTGCTGTGCTTTCCGCCTTCCTCTTCCCTGTCTCACTTTTTATTTTCAAATTTAAAACTGTCCTAGGTTACAGTTCTTTGAGAGTATGCCCTTTGGAAAAAAGACACCATAAAAGTCTCAAACATTAGCAATAAAAATCAAAGATTTCCCAAGTTCAGATGGATTAGCCCAGAAAGTTTAGAATAAGTGGGGAAACACCCATTTTGCTCACATTCTGTTGACAGCCCCTCACTTTGAAGACAAGATTTCAGTGAATGTAGAAAGACATCTTTCCTTGGCATTGAATTCATTTCAAACCATTCCAGGCAGACTTACTGCTCGGTGAATTTCAGCATTTCCTTGCAGGTGTCAGCTTCCTGCAGAGCAGAAAGCTGCTCTGAATTTCTGCCAAGAATTTTTTAAGCTTTAGTGTCACCTCAGCCCTAGGTGATGATCAGACAAGCTCTGGGCTAGGCAAAGGTGTCACAAATGCTCAACAAAGATGCCCCAAACCAGCAGTCATCCTTATTAGGCAGCCTGTCCTTTGCTTAACATCTGAGCACTTTCTTATCACTTCTAACACATCCTGTTCACTTGTGAGTGCTATATACATATGTGTGTATATAGCACTCACGAGTGAATGTTTCATATATATATATGAAAAGAAGGGTGAATGAGGAGAATTTCAATAGCACAGAGGTTTTTTTGATTCACTGTAATGAATGCACAGATACAAAGGTCAGTCTTGATACAAATCTCATAATCCCTGTGTATAATAACTGTGTGCTTTTAATACATAAAAAAGAGGAAACAGAAGCAAATATACCACCACAGAACACACATGCCACAGCACACACATGAACACTTTCTTTGTAAATGCAACATACCAATGTATGTAGACATTTCCCCATGTGGTGGGAACAATATATATCAAGAATTACATTTTATAATATATAAATACCAGTGAAAAGTGAAAGTGAAGTAGCTCAGTCGTGTCCAACTCTGCGATCGTGTCCCAGGATCCTCCCTCCATGGGATTCTCCAGGCAAGAATACTGGAGTGGGTTGCCATGTCCTTCTCCAGGGGATCTTCCCAACCCAGGGATCAAACCTGGGTCTCCCACATTACAGGCAGACACTTTAACCTCTGAGCCACCAACGAGGTCACTCCCAAATCTCTTAAATGTTTGGAGAAAGGCAAACATATAGGAAATTCAGGAAATAAATGGGAATTCAGAAAATAGATCTCTAAGTCTCAAAGAAATAAAAATAAAAATTTCCTTTTCTATCACTATCTTCATAATTTTGGTGCATCTATTCCAAGGAAGTATTGACTTTCAGTTGAACTTGAATTTCAGGAAGCGTGGTCAGCATTCAAATAGATACCAAAAACTTCAGGGTCTGCTGTATCTTTGCCATATCCAATTAGGTTAAGTTCACTGATCATTTGGTGGCTAAAGAAGTGAGAATCCTAGAAATGATGAGATAATATGGTTATCATTTCTTTCTGCTCCAGATATATCATGATTCATCTCTGAGAGATTCTGCTGAGAAATTAGGCTTATATATAGGATTTGACATTGCTTTCAACGTCTTAAACTATTTGGGGCAAGTTTAACTGTTAAAAAAAAAAAGAGATGTCCCATTTTTAGTCTCAAAATGTTGACATCCAGATTATAGTGAATTATTTTTCACTGTGAAAAAAAGACAAAGAAAGCCCTGTTTTCCTCCACATTAGCAGAGTGTGGGTTTTAAGAGAGGACTGTAATCTGTGGAGACTGGGGAGAAGGCTGTGTTTGATTAATCTGATGTGCCCAGCTGGGGCGCCTGTCTTTCTTCCTGCCTCCAACTTGCTACTCTGCTGCTGCTAAGTCACTTCAGTTGTGTCCGACTCTGTGCGACCCCAGAGACAGCAGTCCACCAGGCTCCCCCGTCCCTGGGATTCTCCAGGCAAGAACACGGGAGTGGGTTAAATGTGTAACATAGTGCAGCATTCCAAGGAACACTGTCTGCTCGGTGGGTGATGCTAATTTACAAACAAGTATGACACATGGGAGCCTTGGGGACTGGGGAGAGAAAAGCCAGGGCACTTGGATGACAATTTATGTAAGAGGACCAGAAAGCCAGGACTCATTTTTGTTCCTGACAGTTTCCTGAATGTCTTGTTGTTTTTGTTCAATCGCTCAGTCGTATCCAACTCTTTGCGACCCCATGGACCGCAGCACGCCAGGCTGAGTTATCGAGAAAACCATCCGTCATCTACAAGCCAGTTTTATTCAGCTGGGGCACATTCTTCACTACATCCATCTCTTCATCTCACTCCCGATTCTGGGCTCTTTCCCAAGGTCCTGCATCTTCAAGATTAGCTTGGGGAAAGGAGGGGAACATCTTAGCTTTGTTCTTGGAGAGCAGTGCCAAGTGGTCCTGACAAAGCTTAGGTTTAAAAAAGTTCCAGAGGGATGACCCTGTTGGTTCAGTGGTTAAGAATTCACCTTGCAATGCAGAAGATGTGGGTTCAATCCCTGGTCGGGGAACTAGGATCCCACTGCGATGGAGGAACTAAGCCCACACGCCACAACTAGAGAGTCCATGTGCCACAACAAAAATCCTGCGTGGTGCAATGAAGACCCGGCATGCAACAACTAAGACGCAATACAGCCAAATAAATTTTTTAAAATGTTTCCCAGAGCCAGCCAGCCATTTTGTTGCCCCTAATTCCATTCTGACCATATCCCAGCACTGCCCTAGTTGACAATTTACAGGCTATTTCCCTGTGGTCCTTCTCCAGCCTCTGGGACTCATACTGGCCAATTCCACTCCACAGGCCGTTTCTACTCACTCTCTCTGTTGAATTGCACTATCTCTCCAAAACCCAACTCATTAAACGGGATTTGGTTTATAGGTTTATTTCTTTGTTTCTCTACTTGTCATTGTACTAAAAATTTCAGGCCAGAACTGGTGAATTTAACAGCTGACAACCTTCTCCAAAAGCCTCTGTATTCAGATACCTGGCTATAAAAAGTGCTAGGGAAACACTCAACAAGAAATAGTTGAAACCTCTTCCTGAGACATAAAGTGAGTGAATTGAGGTAAAACAAGGTCCTATGTAAAGGAAAAATAGTTTATCATAGCTATATTATTATTAATAATAAGTGTCTCCTCTATGCTAGGCACCAAGGTCACCAACCAAGCTAAATGTTTTAATAGATTATTTCATTTAGCTCTCACCTAGGGTAAGTATTATTAAACCCTATTTTACATATGGGGAAAATGAAGCTTAATGAGCTTAAACAACATGTTCAAAGTCACAGGACTAGTAAGCAGTAAACTATAGAAAAGAAGCCAATTTTATTCCAAAGCACGGGCTTTCTCAGAAGGATACATTGCCCAAGTAAAAAACTGCCTCTAAGCAGTTTAAGCCTAAGCAGTGGTTCTCAACTGTGGCTATTTGCTTCACTTTCACCCCCACCCCAGGAACATGTGGCTGAATCTCGGGACATTTGCAGTTGTCACAATTGGTAGGGAAGTGCCACTGGCATCTAGTGAGTTGAGGCCAGAGATGCTGCTGGATATCCTACAATGCTCAGGACAGCCCCTAACAATAAAGGATGATCTGACTCAAAAATGTCAAGGATGCTGAAGTTGAGAAACTTGAATTCGAAGGACGGTGGATTTTTAAGGCCAATCCTTAAAAAACAGTTGTTTTGTCTGTACCTCACTCAACCTGTACATTCTATCCCATCACAGATGACAGCAGCCTTCTCAATCTAACTCCCTACCCCCTGGTTAGAAGACGGAAGAGAAGGTTCTTTGGGCTGTGCTGTCTCGTCTCAAGCTAGGCGATTCCTCCCGGAAGCCACCACTGGGAAGACCTGAAAATATCACTGAACCCGAGGACCTCCAGACAGCTGAACCACAGTCATTGGCTTTTGACTATGTTTTCTAAGCTTCCTTATTACTTTTATCCACCTCTCGCTGTCCTTTTAAATGATTTTACATTTGAAAGCAGCTGCTGTCAAGGAAAAAAAAAAAAACAGATTCAAAAAGCAGTCTGTTTTTAAAAGGATTTTTAAAGCTGACATTGCACATGTCTGCTCCAAACCACACCATGGCAGATGCAAGAATTATGATTTTTAAATTATTTAAAGAATTTTTAAGTGTATTATACAGAGAAAATTATTTCATGTATAATAGTATATCTGTAGCTCTTGCTGATCTATGTAAACAATTGATCACATATGAGAGTCTTTAAACATAGAAATCTATTTAAAACTGCAAAACTGTTCAAAATCCAACCAATATTAGAAATAATATTATAATCAAATATATACCACCTCAACCTATTGCTTTCTCAGCACTCATTTATGTTTAGTCTTCCATTCTGTCAGACTCTAAGAGCTTCAACAAAAAAATGTCTTAATTTACAATGCAACAAAAACCATATATGAAAAGTATTTAAATTTTGTAAATACACAATAATCCTAATACCTTCCTACAGTGCATATGGGCAACTAATTTCCTTTCGATCCAATGGTGTCTTTTTCAGCTTCTTGGAGAATGAAGTAATCCAGTTAGGAAATGGTGTAGTAACATATACAATTACCCTCAAATGTAAAATTGAATATTATCACATTTTGTTCTAATTGAAACTGAAGCATGATGTCTGCATATCAGCATAGTGTTAAATCTTATAGGGCATGCTGGATTTAGCTCAGATCGTAAAAATACTTAACATTTTACATTGTTAATAAAATCTTTTTAGTTAAGCTAAGCTTGTCTCATTTTAGATAACTATGCAGATAAGACTTTTCCAACGTGTACTTGGTGTCTTGTCTTATGCTTAGAATCTTACAAGCAGGACACATTAAGCAATACTCTATTCTAGAAAGAAGGAAGCCACATGCTTTGTTTTTCTGCTCACAGTTTTGTTGTGCTCTTCCTGCACTAAACTTGTAACATGGTACAGATTTTGTTATATTTTTCCCTTGTTCTTCCTTTGACCTATTTCCCAGACAGAATTTTCCATGGGTTGAAAGATCAAGCCTTTGAACTTCTTTTCTTGTTTTCCATAGTCTGAAAATTCCTAAGGTCAGACAAGAGGCACCAGAATCCAGCACAATAAAAGGATGAGCTATCCGTGGTTTATCCAAGACACGTATTTAATACCAACCCTATAATTTATCAGCATTTATGTGCACAGGCATTTATATGTCCTCCAACATTTTGACCTAAAAAAATAAATATACCCAAGTTTTTATAGTAGCTTCAGTGAAGAGGGAGAGAGGTAGAGACAAACTACTGGAATAATTATCATATTAGGTTGAATTATATGAAATTGCTGATATTTGACTGTTTTTGACCTAAAAATGGCAACTTCATATAGTTCAACCTAGTATCTGCTGTTGTGGAAATTATCCTTGGAATTGTCTTCTAGTTTTTTTGATAAGTGAAAGGACTGAAGAGTTGGAAGAGATCTCAAAAGACTATGCATGTCTCTATTTAGATCACACCAGCTGGTTATTGGCCTTATTCTTGGAGTCCAGAGATGTGTTCCAATGAGTTGGCAACTGATACATGGTTATAAGTATGACTAGCTTTATGTCGAGACATACCCTTGAAAGTTATACAAGAAAAATCACAATTTTCTAAATCAAATACTTATAAAGCAGTTGTCAGAGTATGCTATTGAAAGACTCCTAGGGTGACTGCTCCTTGGCGAAACATGTAACCACTCCCAAATTTCCATGGTCTGCAAACCCCAATTTTCACACATCTGGTTTGATTCAAGCTTAATATCCTTTCCTGAATGCGGTTCATTTTCATCTCCTGAAGTTTAATTCACTTCAGGTCCCTTGTTTTAGAAATTACGAAGGAGCCTACTCTGGCATGCTCTCAGCTGCCATCTCTGCCCTCTCCCACCTTCTACCATATTGAACCCTTCGCTTCAATCTAGTTCCTACTAATTCACGTGCAGCTATTAACAGATAAGCCCAATCTTGGTCTTCAGCACCTTCTCTAAATGCCTGACCTAAATCACTTCTGCTTGGTTAATTTGTGCTCACTCTCGCCTTAGTCTCCGTGTGAAAGTAACACCTTCCGTGCAGTTGTCCTTTGTACAACTGAAGACTGTTAATAAATTCAGGTCTCACCTCCATGTCTGGGGAGGGCTATAGTTGCTATTCATGGAGATGAGGATTTGTCTAATTCCCCAGCTAGGCTTTCCATATCTAAGATAAATAAATTCAGCCACCTTATCTTTTATTCATAGTGCCTGTTTCCCAGTCTTGGATCAATTTTGTAGTTCCTGTGGACATACTCCAAGATTTATAGATCTTCTTTCACTATAGCAGGTCCTAAAATTAAATTTAGTGCTCAAAGTCCCCATAACCTACCCTGGCTCAGAGTTGCAATGGGTAATTCACCATCTCCTATTAGGTATGCCAGTGCATCTTGTTAGGAGCTGACCCCACTCCCCTGTTACCTACCAAAGGACTTTCTCAGGTGTAGTTCCATGAGATAACTGTCTCTGCTTCCTGCTGGTAATTTGCTTTCAGATTAGCAATAACACTGAGCTGATCTCTAGGGATAAGGAGAGCCCACTGAACTCATTTTGTTTCGTGTGCACATATGCTTGAAACAAAAAAGGATGTACAGTTTCTCTGGCACACAGTCACCCATTTTACCACCATATTTTTAATACCCTTTGTTGATTTTTTTCTTCCAGATTACAGAGGCGATGCATGTTCTTTGTGGGAAATCTGAAAAACACCACCAAATACAAAGAAAATAAAAATCACTTGAATCCCACCACAATCACATTGTTTAAAATCACATTTCCAGGCTTTGAATCAGTCATTGGCTGGGCCCAAAGGCACTTTTGGTTGAGGTGTATGAAGAAAGGCCCACAGTAGGTGCCACTTTTAAAAATCAGTCCACTTCTGTTTTTTGCACGTGTCTAGGAACAAATTCAGTGCACATTTCTGATTGTGCCATTGTTTAAGGGTACAAAGAAGACTTTAAAAGTATCACAGCCCTGATGCCTCCTCTAATGAAAGCTCTTAGGGGAATTCTAAAATCCTGCCAGATCGTATTGTTCCTCAGTGCTCCTGCACTGAGGATACTTACTGTTTGGCAATACTGCCACCTACTGGAATCTAAGCTTTATACAGAGCATGCTGCTGCTGCTAAGTCACTTCAGTCGTGTCTGACTCTGTGCGACCCCATAGACAGCAGCCCACCAGGCTCCCCCGTCCCTGGGATTCTCCAGACAAGAACACTGGAGTGGGTTGCATTGCCTTCTCCTATACAGAGCATAAAAGCATCTAATTAATTTTAGCCAGCCAACAAATTGGCCAGATTAACAATGTTCCCATGTGGGATTTCAGCCTCTGGAAGTCTCAAAATTGAAAGAATTAAGGATACCCATCCATAATAATTTCTCACCCACCTACACACATACCTTAGCAATGTATACCATTTCTTTGTGTTCTAGAACATCACCAAATGCAAAATGCTCAACTTTCAGGTAACTAGAGAAAGAATGAGAAATGTTCCAGAATAAACCATTAATATTAAATATAAAGCCAAGTTATAAACCCAAGAACATTGAAGAACTGAATACATTAAAAAGATGTCATTTCAAATCTATGAGAAAAGGTTGGTTTATTAAGTACATTATATTGGGAGAAATGGTTAGCCATCTGTTGAGGGATATATTAGATCCATACATCAAAACTGTCATCAAAATAAATTCTAAGTGAAGGAAATATTTAAATGTTAAAGCACATAAATAAACTGGCAGTACTGATGAATATGATGTAATTTTAGTGTGTGTGGGGTGGTAGGAGGGGAGCTTTTCTAAGCATTACAGTGAAGCAAGAAACACCAAAGGAAAAGATGGATGGGTTTGACCAATTAAAAATGCAAAATTCCTATAAAGTTTAAAAAAAACCAAATCAGATCAAGAGAAAGCAAAATTTTAAATATATGCAACAAAGAGTACAGATGTCTAATAAATATCAAGAGCTTAAATTCCACTACCTTTGGCAAGTTTTCATGATCTACAACTCCCTCCCCAGCCAAGTGTTCCCATTTTTTTCTTTTCCTTATTATACTTTTTTCATTATTGCTTGTTTAACTGTCTGTCCCCACTAAACTGAAGTTCCAGAAGGCAGCAACCATGTCTATTTTGCTTATTTATATAACCTCAGCACAGTGCTAATCACAAAAGCAAATAGTGAAAACATATTTATGGAATGCGTGCATAATGAATGCATGAATAAATGACATTTTATGACTCAAAAAGAATCAAACTTTCCAGTAGAAAATTGAGCCAAGCACACAAACTGGCAATGTACCGTAAATTAAAACAATACACTAATAATATGAAAATATTTGAATAGACTAGTAATCAGAAATGTAAGCTATTGTGATATACTCTTTTTTAATGTATCAGAAAGGCAAGAATATAAAGAATGAATGTTTCCAGGGATAGCAAGGAAATCTGGACGTGAACATCCTCTTATAGAGCAACATGTATGTAAACTGATTCCACCTTTCTGGAAAATAATTGGGCAATATATTTTTCACCTATACCAAGTAATTCCACTGTAGGGAAATTCTCCTGGAAAAGGTCAGAAAAAATGACCTAAGAAATAGTCATTTATTACTCAAAAAATGTGTAAGAAAGAATACTTATTTGAAAGAATGGGAAAAATTATAAATAAACCCACAGAATACGATTGGTTAAACATGGTATATCCTATCAATGGAATACTGTAATTAAGAATAAGCACCATACATATATTTATGGAAATTATATTGTTAAATGAAAACAGAGAAGAATATCTATAGCATCATCCCATTTAAAAAATATACTTACATATATGTGTGCATTAAAGAGTCTGAAAAGATATTTGCTAAAATATTAACAGCATTTATCTCTGGGAGGTGAGATCTGGAGTAACTATTTTTTTTTTTTCGCATATCTGTAATTTCTGACTTTTCCACAATGAGCATGTAGTAACTGTATAATTTTTTCAGGGAATAAATAATAATGTTCACAATATATATTAAATTAAAAACATATTCTAAAACAGTGTGTATAGTATGACACAATATTTGTAAAAAAAAGAAAATATATATAAATATATCTATGTATGTATATATATTGATATATATGCATAAAAAGCTAGAAGGACACACACTAAAATGTTAATAGTAGTTATTTATGGGTAGTGGGATTATGGGTGATTATTTTTTCTTTTCGCTTTTCTGTGTTTTCTAATTTTTCTACAATGAATATGTATTACTTGTGTAATAAAAACTAATAATTAAAGTTAAAAAAAAATGAAAAGGTGAAAGAGACTTTGTGATTCACCACTTGCAGCGATCCTACCCACCCCTCACCCCACCCCCAGACGTGTTCCTGTCATCAAAATGAAGGCAGTGGAGACATGGAGAGGAAACAACAGGGCACCGCAACTTCTGAAGAGAAAAGAGAAAGACAGGCGGACAAAGTGG
The DNA here is from genome assembly GCF_049115385.1 of Moschus berezovskii. Lineage (NCBI taxonomy): Eukaryota > Metazoa > Chordata > Mammalia > Artiodactyla > Moschidae > Moschus > Moschus berezovskii. The sequence continues at coordinate 62,909,346 of NC_142477.1, forward strand.
GGTGGGCAGGAAAGAGAGAAGAAGAAGAAAAGAAGAACAGATGTGGGGGCAGGGGGAGTTAAGTGAAAGTGAGTTAAATAATTTTATTTCCTAATAAAAGGAGATGACACACAGCTGAACCTTGAGCAATGAGTTAGAAATCTTTGTCTAGAAGAACTTGCTCACTAAATTAGTTACCTTCTGTAAGCTTCAGTTTCCTGAGAGCGAAATGGAAATAATATATCAATATTACAAAAGGTTCAACCAAATAACAGTCCAATTATTTCCTTAGAATTAAAGCTCTTTTACGCATGATACTGTGTTATGGAACAGCAGACAAAGGGAAATCTTTGAAATAAACAGTGCTTTTCAGCCAAATGGTCAATTGATTTCCATTTGCAAAAAAATTAAACTTCACTCTTACCTCATTCCACGTTGATTATTGACCTAAAAGTAAAAGACCCTGTAACAGCTTGGAGGGGTGGGATGTGGAGGGAAATAGGAGGGAGGTTCAAGAGGGAGGAGCCATACATAAACTTATGTCTGATTCATGTTGATATTTGTCAGAAAACAACAAAATCCTGTAAACAATTATCCTTTAATTAAAAAATAAATTAAAAAAAAACAGTAAAGCTTCCAGAATATAGGATAATATCTTCATGCCCACAGAGTTGTGAAATAGTTCCTAACAAAATGCAAACTATGTTGGAAAACTGTTTAACATTATTGTGGGACATACATGTACCCTATGATCCAACAGTTTCACTCCTAGTAGAGACTCAAGAGAAATATATGTGTCTGTATTCAAAGATGGTTAAAAGGATATCCATAGTGGCTTTGTCTGTAATATCCAAAACCCATAAACAATTCAGCAAAAGAATTCATCAACAGAAGAATGGAAAAATGAATTGTATTACACTGATACAATTGAATACTATACAGCAAAAAAAGAAATGACCTTCATTATAGCTATTCATAAGCAGATGAAAGAATAAAACCATTGTAGTGCTGAATGAACAATGAATCTAGGTTTAAAAGTGCATACTGCCATTAGCAGCCAACATTCATAGAAGCTGAGTGATGGATGCTGTGGTTCAGTAAAACAAAGTAGGCACCATAGCACCTACTACAGTTCACCCTCTGTGCTGCTCAGATCCAGTTGCTTCTCACAGTGATCTACGTCATCCAGTTTTAGCTTCTTCTGTATTCTGTTGTCACAACTCACATACACAAAAAGAGATACCGTGCACAAAGCATAGCCCCCACTCATGCTGCTGCTGCTGCTGCTGCTAAGTCACTTCAGTCGTGTCCGACTCTGTGTGACCCCATAGACGGAAGCCCACCAGGCTCCCCCGTCCCTGGGATTCTCCAGGCAAGAACACTGGAGTGGGTTGCCATTTCCTTCTCCAATGTGTGAAAGTGGAAAGTGAAAAGCGAAAGTGAAGTCGCTCAGTCGTGTCCGACCCTTAGCGACCCCACGGACTGCAGCCCACCAGGCTGCTCCATCCATGGGATTTTCTAGGCAAGAGTACTGGAGTGGCTTGCCATTGCCTTCTCCGCCCACTCATGCAGTTGGTCCCAATTTCTATCTAGCAGCTGCTGATGACCTCTCTTCTCAACCACCCATTCTAGATTTCCTTCATCCTAGTCTGGCACTTCTGAAGTGCCTGGTATGATGAACCAGACCCTCACTCCTAGTGTTCTGAGACTCTGGTGACCCTTCATTAGAGTATGGTTGTTGTACTTGCCCATTTATAGGTAAACCTGAAAAACCCATGAGCATCCAAGAGATGACCTAGTCATCTAAGTGTGAAACGTGTCCCTCTGTGCCTCACTGTGTTACAGGAGCCCTCTTTCCTCCTGACGATTAGGGCCAATCATCTCTGTCAGCATAGTAACTTCTTCATTCACCTAATAGTTTCCTGGCATGAGGAACCTAAAGTGACCAAGTAGCAATGGTAGCTTAAAGTTTTATAAGGCTCTGCCCTGTGACCCAGAACCTCTAGACACAGATTCTAGACCCCCCTTAAATATTAGATTGTGAAAAGGTAATTGCTGTTTTGGACTGTGAGCCTTAAATTATTAAAACTAGGCTCAAACACATCTTTATTAATTAAAATAGGAACCATGACAATCAACACATTTTTGCCAACGAGAAATAAGTTTGCTTATGCCTGAAGCAGAAAAATCCTTGCTGTGGGATTTACTGAACTCTTGGAAAGTATCTTCTGCTTTCTGCTGGTTGTGGAAGTGTTTTCCCTGCAAAAAGTTGTTGAGATGCTTGAAGAAGTGGTAGTTGGCTGGTGGGAGGTCTGGTGAATATGGTGGATGAAGCAAAACTTCATAGCCTAATTTGGCCAAAGCAGAAATGACCCTCAGCTGCGGATGTGTCTGGTAGTAAAAGTCTGATGCTATAAAGAACAATATTACATAGAAACCTGGAATATTGGGTCCATGAACCAAGATAAATTTGACATGGTCAAGCAGGAGATAGCAAGAGTGAACACTGACATCTTAGGAATTGGTGAACTAAAATGGATGAGAATGGGTGAATTTAATTCAGATGACCATTATATCTACTACTGTAGGCAAGAATCCCTTGGAAGAAATGGAGTAACCCTCATAGTCAACAAAAGAGTCAGAAACACATTACATAGGTGCAGTCTCAAAAACAACAGAATGATCTCAGTTCATTCCCAAGGTAAAGCATTCTACATCACAGTAATCCAAGTCTATGCCCAAATCACTTATGCTGAAGAAGATGAAGTTGGATGGTTCCATGAGGGTCTAAAAAACCTTCTAGAACTAACACCAAAAAAAAAAAAGTCCTTCTCATCATAGGGGATTGGAATTCAAATGTAGGAAGTAAAGAGATACCTGGAGTAATAGGCAAGTTTGACCTTGGAGTACAAAATGAGGTAGGTCAATGGCTAACAGAGTTTTGTTAAAAGAACACACTGATCATAGCAAACACCCTCCTCGAACAACACAAGAGATGACTCTACACATGGACATCAGCAGATGATCAATACAAAAATAAGATTATTTATATTCTTTGTAGCCGAAGATAGAGAAGCTCTATATAGTCAGCAAAAAAAGACCTTGAGCTGTGGCTCAGATCATCAGCTCCTTATTGCAAAATTCAGGCTTAACTTGAATAAAGTAGGCAAAAAATCTTGGCCATGCAGATGTGGCCTAAATCAAATCCCTTATGATTATACAGCAGAGGTGATAAACAGATTCTGGGGATTAGATCTGGTAGACAGAGTACCTGAAGAACGGATGAGTGTTCATGATATTGTACAGGAAGTGGTTACCAAAACCATCCCCAAGAAAAAGAAGGTAATGTTGTCTGATGAAGCTTTACAAATAAATGAGAAACGAAAATAAGTGAAAGGCAAGGAGAAAGGGAAATATATACCAACTGAATGCAATAGAATGGGAAAGACTAGAGATCTCTTTGCATTGATCGCTGAGGAAGGCTTTCTTACCTCTCCTTGCTACTCTTTGGAACTCTGCATTCAGATGCTTATATCTTTCCTTTTCTCCTTTGCTTTTCGCTTCTCTTCTTTTCACAGCTATTTGTAAGGCCTCCTCAGACAGCCATTTTGCTTTTTTGCATTTCTTTTCCATGGGGATGGTCTTGGTCCCTGTCTCCTGTACAATGTCACGAACCTCCGTGCAGAGTTCATCAGGCCCTCTATCTATCAGATCTAGTCCCTTAAATCTATTTCTTACTTCCACTGTATAATCATAAGGGATTTGATTTAGGTCATATATGAATGGTCTAGTGGTTTGCCCTGCTTTCTTCAATTTTAGTCTGAATTTGGCAATAAGGAGTTCATGATCTGAGCCACAGTCAGCTCCTGGTCTTGTTTTTGCTAACTGTATAGAGCATCTCCATCTTTGGCGGCAAAGAATATAATCAATCTGATTTCGGTGTTGACCATTTGGTGATGTCCATGTGTATAGTCTTCTCTTGTGTTGTTGAAAGAGGGTGTTTGCTATGACCAGTGCGTTCTCTTGGCAAAACTCTGTTAGCCTTTGCCTTGCTTCATTCCGTGCTCCAAGGCCAAATTTGCCTGTTACTCCAGGTATTTCTTGACTTCCTACTTTTGCATTCCAGTCCCCTCTAATGAAAAGGACATCTTTTGGGGGTGTTAGTTCTAAAAGCTCTTGTAGGTCTTCATAGAACCATTCAACTTTGGCTTCTTCCACATTACTGGTTCAGGCATAGGCTTGGATTCCTGTAATATTGAATGGTTTGTCTTGGAAACGAACAGAGATCATTCTGTCGTTTTTGAGATTGCATCCAAGTATTGCATTTCGGACTCTTCTGTTGACCATGGTGGCTACTCCATTTCTTCTAAGGGATTCCTGCCCACAGTAGTCGATATAATGGTCATCTAAGTTAAATTCATCCATTCCAGTCCATTTTAGTTCACTGATTCCTAGAATGTCGACGTTCACTCTTGCCATCTCCTGTTTGACCACTTCCAATTTGCCTTGATTCATGGACCTAACATTCCAGGTTCCTATGCAATATTGCTCTTTACAGCATCGGATCTTGCTTCTATCACCAGTTACATCCATAGCTGGGTATTGTTTTTGCTTTGGCTCCATCCCTTCATTCTTTCTGGAGTTATTTCTCCACTGATCTCCAGTAGCATACTGGGCACCTACCGACCTGGGGAATTTTTCATTCAGTATCCTATCATTTTGCCTTTTGATACTGCTCATGGGTTCTCAAGGCAAGTATACTGAAGTGGTTTGCCATTCCCTTCTCCAGTGGACCACATTCTGGCAGACCTCACCACCATGACCCACCCGTCTTCGGTGTCCCCACACGGCATGGCTTAGTTTCATTGAGTTAGACAAGGCTGTGGTCCATGTGCTCAGTTCGACTAGTTTTCTGTGATTATGATTTCAGTGTGTCTGCCCTCTGATGCCCTCTCTCAATACCTACCATCTTATTTGGGTTTCTCTTACCTTGGTCGTGGGGTATCTCTTCATGGATGCTCCAGCAAAGCACAGCTGCTGTGCCTTACCTTGGACGAGGGGTATCTCCTCACAGCTGCCCCTCCTGACCTTGAACGTGGAGTAGCTCCTCTCGGCCCTCCTGCGCCCACGCAGCCGCCGAAAGTTGGACTTGGGGTTATTCCTCTCATCCGCCTGTCCTGGCCTTGAGTGTGGGGTAGTTCCTCTCAGCCACGCTTCTGTGCCTGATTGGTCATGGAGCCGGCATCGCTTCTGCCCGCTCGGAGCCACAGGCGTTGCTTCCAAAGAAGAGCAAGGAGAGATAAGAAAGCCTTCCTCAGCGATCAATGCAAAGAAATAGAGGAAAACAACAGAATGGGAAAGATAAGAGGTCTCTTCAAGAAAATTAGAGATACCAAAGGAACATTTCATGCAAAGATGGGCTCGATAAAGGACAGAAAAGGTGTGGACCTAACAGAAGCAGAAGATATTAAGAAGAGGTGGCAAGAATACACAGAAGAACTGTACTGTGTCTTCACAACCAAGATAATCAGGATGGTATGATCACTCACCTAGAGTTGGACATCTTGGAATGTGAAGTCAAGTGAGCCGTAGAAAGCATCAGTAGGAACAAAGCTAGTGGAGGTGATGGAATTCCAATTGAGCTATTTCAAATCCTGAAAGATGATGCTGTGAAAGTGCTGCACTCAATATGCCAGCAAATTTGGAAAACAGCAGTGGCCACAGGACTGGAAAAGGTCAGTCTTCATCCCAATCCCAAAGAAAGGCAATGCCAAAGAATGCTCAAACTACCGCACAATTGCACTCATCTCACACGCTAGTAAAGTCATGCTCAAAATTCTCCAAGCCAGGCTTCAGCAATATATGAACCGTGAACTTCCAGATGTTCAAGCTGGTTTTAGAAAAGGCAGAGGAACCAGAGATCAAATTGCCATCATCCACTGGATCATGGAAAAAGCAAGAGCATTCCAGAAAAACATCTATTTCTGCTTTATTGACTATGCCAAAGCCTTTGACTGTGTGGATCACAATAAACTGTGGAAAATTCTGAAAGAGATGGGAATACCAGACCACCTCACCTGCCTCTTCAGAAACCTGTATGCAGGTCAGGAAGCAACAGTTAGAACTGGACATGGAACAACAGACTGGTTCCAAATAGGAAAAGGTGTATGTCAAGGCTGTATATTGTCACCCTGCTTATTTAACTTACATGCAGAGTACATCATGAGGAATGCTGGGCTGGAAGAAGCACAAGCTGGAATCAAGTTTTCCGGGAGAAATATCAATAACCTCAGATATACAGATGACACCACCCTTATGGCAGAAAGTGAAGAGGAACTAAAAAGCCTCTTGATGAAAGTGAAAGAGGAGAGTGAAAAAGTTGACTTGAAGCTCAACATTCAGAAAACTAAGATCATGGCATCTGGTCCCATCACTTCATGGGAAATAGATGGGGAAACGGTGTCGGGCTTTATTTTTTGGGCTCCAAAATCACTGCAGATGGTGATTGCAGCCATGAAATTAAAAGATGCTTATTCCTTGGAAGGAAAGTTATGACCAACCTAGATAGCATATTAAAAAGCAGACACATTACTTTGCCAACAAAGGTCCGTCTAGTCAAGGCTATGGTTTTTCCAGTGGTCATGTATGGAAGTGAGAGTAGGACTATAAATAAAGCTGAGTGCAGAAGAATTGATGCTTTTGAACTGTGGTGCTGGAGAAGACTCTTGAGAGTCCCTTGGACTGCGAGGAGATCCAACCAGTCCATTCTAAAGGAGATCAATCCTGGGTGTTCATTGGAAGGACTGATGTTGAGTCTGAAACTCCAATACTTTGGCCACCTGATGCGAAGAGCTGACTCATTTGAAAAGACCCTGATGCTGGGAGAGATTGAGGGCAGGGGGAGAAGGGGACAACAGAGAATGAGATGGCTGGATGGCATCACCGACTTGATGGACATGAGTTTGAGTGAACTCCGGGAGTTGGTTATAGACAGGGAGGCCTGGCGTGCTGTGATTCATGGGGTCGCAAAGAGGTGGACACGACTGAGAGACTGAACTGAACTGAACTGAACTGAGAGATCTTTTTGAGAAATTTGAGATATCAAGGGAACATTTCACACAAGGGTGGGCACAATAAAGGAAAGAAATGGCAAGGACCTAGCAGAAGCAGAAGAGATTAAGAGGTAGTAAGAAAAACTATACAAGAAAAGTTTTAATGACCCAGATAACTGGAATGGTGTGGTCACTTACCTAGAGCCAGACATTCTGTAGTGTGAAGTTAAGTGGGTCTTAGAAAGCATTACCAGGAACAAAGATAGTAGAGGTGATGGAATTTCAGCTGAGCTATTTCAAATCCCAAAAGATGATGCTGTTAAAGTGCTGCACTCAATTAGGTCATAAAATTTGGAAAAGTCAGCAGTGGCCACAGGACTGGAAAAGGTCAGTTTTCATTCCAATCCCAAAGAAGGGCAATGCCAAAGGATGTTTAAACTACTATACAGTTGCACTCATTTCACATGCTAGTAAGGGTATGCTCAAAATCCTTCACATTAGGCTTCAACAGTACATGAGAACTTCCAGATGTATAAGCTGGGTTTAGAAAAGACACAGGAACCAGAGATCAAACTGCCAAAATCCACTGGATCATAGAGAAAGCAAGGGAATTCCAGAAAACCATCTACTTCTTCTTCATTGACTAAGCAAAAGCCTTTGACTGTGTGGATCACAACAAACTGTGGAAGATTCTTAAAGAGATGGGAACATGAGACTACTTTACCTGCATTCTGCAAAACCTGAATGCAGGTCAAGAAGCAGCAACGGGCTGGTTCAAAGTTGGGAAAGGAGTAAGTCAAGGCTGCATATTGTCACCCTGCTTACTTAATTTCTATGTAGAGCACATCATGCAAAATGCCCTGCTCAGTGAATCACAAGCTGGAATCAAGATTACTGGGAGAAATACCAACAACCTCAGATATACAAATAATACCACTCTAATAGCACAAAGTGAAGAGTAACTGAAGAATCTGTTGATGATGGTGAAAGAGGAGAGTAAAAAAGCTGGTTTAAAACTCAACATTCAAAAAATTAAGATCATGGCATCTGATCCCATTGCTCATGGAAAATAGATGGGGAAAGAGTGGAAACAAACAGATTTTATTTTCTTGGACTCCAAAATCACTGTGGGTGGTGACTGCAGCTATGAAATTAGAAGACAATTGCTTCTTGAAAGAAAAGCTATGTCAGACCTAGAGAGCATATTAAAAAACAGAGACTTCACTTTGCTGACAAAGGTCCCTATAGTCAAAGCTATGGTTTTTCCAGTAGTCGTGTACAGATGTGAGAGCTGAACCATAAAGAAGGTTGAGTGCTGAAGAACTGATGCGTTTGAATTGCAGTGTTGGAGAAGACTCTTGAGAGTCCCTTGGACTGCACAGAGATCAAACCAGTCAATCCTAAAGGAAATCAACCCTGAATATTCACTGGAAGGACTGAGGCTGAAACTGAAGCTCCAATACTTTGGCCACCTGATGCGAAGAGTCGACTCATTGGAAAGATCCTGACACTGGGAAAGATTGAGGGCAGAAAAGGGCAACAGAGGATGAAATGATTGGATATCATCACTGACTTAAAGGGCACGAGTTTGAACAAACTCTGGGAGACAGCAAAGAATAGGAAAGCTTTGCACACTGCAGTTCATGGAGTCACAAACAGTTGGACACAACTTATCAACTAAACAGCAGCAGCTATTTGTATTCCTGTGTGTCCAGTCATTGTATTTGTGACTCAGAACCAAAAGGTTATGCCTGAGTTAAGAAATATAGTGCACCTGAGTATAGTAAACCGAATGCCGCAAGGTCTCCACTCCCTTAAGAGACCACGCCACCATACCACTGGGATGGCAGCTGCTGTTTGGTGGAGTGTGTGCAGGAAGAGTGGATCCTAACCATGTCACTGATGCACCTCCTTTGCTATTAAGTGCAGCCTTTTTGTTTTTGTTGTTCAGTTGCTGCTGCTGCTAAGTCGATTCTGTCATGTCCAACTCTGTGCGACCCCATAGACAGCAGCCCACCAGGCTCCCCCGTCCCTGGGATTTTCCAGGCAAGAACACTGGAGTGGGTTGCCATTTCCTTCTCCAATGCATGAAAGTGAAAAGTGAAAGTGAAGTTGCTCAGTTGTGTCCGACTCTTTGCGACCCCATGGACTGCAGCCCACCAGGCTCCTCTGTCCATGGGATTTTCCAGGCAAGAGTACTGGAGTGGGGTGCCATGGCCTTCTCAGTTGCTAAGTTGTATCAGACTCTTTGTGACCCCTTGAACTGTAGCACACCAGTCTCCTCTGTCCTCCACCATCTCCCAGAGCTTGCTCAAACTCATGTCCATTGAATCAGTAATGCCATCCAACCATCTCATTTTCTGTCATCCCCTTCTCCTGCCCCCCAGTCTTTCCCAGCATCAGGGTCTTTTCCAATGAGTTGGCTCTTCGCATCAGGTAGCCAAAGTGTTGGAACTTCAGTTTTAGCATCAGTCCTTCCAGTAAATATTTAGGGTTGATTTCCTTTAGGATTGACTGGTTTGATCTCCTTGCAGTCCAAGGGACTCTCAAGAGACCTCTCCAGCACTACAATTCAAAAGCATCAGATCTTCGGCACTCAGCCTTCTTTCTGGCCCAACTCTCACATCTATACATGACTACTGAAAAAGCTTTGACTATAGCGACCTTTGTCAGCAAAGTGATGTCTCTGCTTTTTAATATGCTGTCTAGGTTTGTCATAGATTTGCTTCCAAGAATCAAGTGTCTTTTAATTTCATGGCTGCAGTCACCATCCGCAGTGATTTTGGATCCCAAGAAAATAGTCTGTAGCCACTTCCACTTTTTCCCCTTTGGTTTGCCATTTGGGAACTTTGGTCTGAGACAATGTTATATAGGATTCCATGTGGGTATATCAGACACTCTGTGAGCCCATGAGTATAGGTACTGGCTGCAACCTAGCAGCTGGTAATGGCAAACCCACATCCAGAAATCAACTTAGCCCTGGTCAAGTGGATGTAGTCAACACACCACCAAGTGGCAGGTGTTTTTCCCAAGGAATGCTATTGGATCAAGAGCACAGTGTCAATCTTTATTGTGAACAGGACATTTGTCAGTGGTAATAAATAAGCCAGTCTTGGAGAGAAAAGCCTGTATTAGCTTCCTATTGATATAATAAATGACCACAAATTAGTGGCTTAAAACAAGTCTAAAATCAAGAGGTCAGCAGGTCTGCATTCCTTCTGGAGGCTGTAAGGGAGACTGTTTCCTTTCTTTTTCCAGTTTCTCCAGGCCTTGGGCATTCCTTGCTCATGGCCCCTTTTCCATATTCAAGTTAACAATGTAACATCTTAAACTCTCTGTCTCTGTCTCTGACCATGACTCCTACTTCCAGCATCACATATCCTCTCTCAACTTTTATTCTTCTGGCTCCCTCTTATAGGAAACCTTGTGTTTACATTAGGCTCACCCAGATAACTCAGCATAATTTTTCCATCTTAAGATTCTTAACATAATCATATCTGCAAATCCTATTTTGCCAAATAAAGTAACATATTAATAGGTTCCAGAGATTTGGATTTCCACGTCTTTCAGTTCAGTTCAGTCACTCAGTCCAGGACCTCAACACACCAGGCCTCCCTGTCCATCACCAACTCCTGGAGCTTACCCAAACTCACGTCCATTGAGTCAGTGAATCCATCCGACAATTTCATCCTCTGTTATCCCCTTCTACCCCTGCCTTCAATCTTTCCCAGCATCAGGGTCTTTTCAAACGAGTCAGCTCTTCACATCAGGTGGCCAAAGTTTCAGCTTCAACATCAGTCCTTCCAATACTCAGGACTGATCTCCTTTAGGATGGACTGGTTGGATCTCCTTGCAGTCCAAGGGACTCTCAAGAGTCTTCTCCAACACCACAGTTCAAAAGCATCAATTCTTTGGCACTCAGCTTTTTTATAGTCCAACTCTTACATCCATACTTGACTACTGGAAAAACCATAGCCTTGACTAGATGGACATTTGTTGGCAAAGTAAGGTCTCTGCTTTTTAATATGCTGTCTAGGTTGGTCATAACTTTCCTTCTGAGGAATAAACATTTTTTTAATTTTATGGCTGCAATCACCTTCCACAGTGATTTTGGAGCCCAAAAAATAAAGTCAGATGTTTCTCCATCTATTTGCCATAAAGTGATGGGACCAGATGCCATAATCTTAGTTTTCTGAATGTTGAGCTTTAAGCCAACTTTTTCACTCTCCTCTTTCATTTTCATCAAGAGGCTCTCTAGTTCTTCTTCCCTTTCTGCCATAAGTGTGGTGTCATCTGCATATCTGAGGTTATTGACATTTCTCCTGGAAATCTTGATTACAACTTGTGTTTCATCCAGCGAACATCTCTGGGGAGCTGCTATTCTGTCTACCACAACACCAATATTGTTGGACCCATTTATAGCCTCTATCTCTTCCAGGAGCTGCTTTCTGAATACTGTGCCATTCTCTGCTGCCAATAGCATGCCCTTGCTCTAGAATCCTAAGCATCCATGCCTTAACTCTCTTATTGGATTTTGCCAGAGTCTTCATACCATCATTTTTACCCAGATGCCCTTTACCAGTTATGGCCTAAGTGACAAAGCTGCTTAGGCTGAAGCCTAAACCCACTGTAAAGCCCCCTCCTTCTCTGGAACCCACTTATAGCTAGATCTCTTAACATTATCCAATAAACGGGTCAAGTGTGAAATACACTGCTTCCAAGGCCTGACGAGGCCAACCAAGCCTGACATTTCTTTCTCAGTGGTAGAAGATGCAAGGGACAATAACTTGTTGTCACTTGGGATGGGATAGCCCAGCATCTCCTGACCATAGGACTCCTAAAAAGTCAGTGATGTGCAGGCCTCTTAATCTTGGTAAGTCTTATCTCCCACCCTCTGAAGTTCATGAGCCTTACTTACCAAGGCATTCAGAGTACTCAGCACTTTTGCTCACTAAGTGCAGGTAACATGATGGCATCAACTTAGTGGGAAAATGTGATCTTCTCTAGGAAGAATGCTCAGATCAATAGGATCAGACTATGCTTTTGTGAGATGTGGTGAGGCCTTCTAGGGATAGAGAAGACTGGTTTCAGAAAGCCATCTGTGGACATGGATTTATGCTAAACCTTGGGTACCCAACCACTCGATGATTAAAGTAAATATTATAAATGAGAACACAGAGTGCTATAGATATGGAAAGTCTATTAGAAGTAGAGAAGCCGGATTCTAAAAGGTCATCTGAGGACACAGAGTTGGCCTATACCCCAGTTCACAGCTGCGAAGTAATATTATATTGTAAGTAACAGGGTTCTATTGTCTACATTCTCATTGTTAGATAAAAGTCCATAACAATGTGGCATAACTTATAATAGTGCATATGTACTTCAGTTCACTTAATGGTTGGCATTTTAGGGATTCCTCTTCACTAGCCCTACAAAAAACTCTCTGCTGGGGAATTTTAAGGATAGTTAATTTGTTGTTGGGAAGGCAAAAGTAGCAATTCTCACAGGGAAGTCACAGTGTCTAGAATCCTGATCCCTCTTCAGGCTTCTTATACCTTTTCCATGGCTCTCCTAATTGCTATTTCTCCCAAGTGAGGGAAACCGCTTGTGGCTCAGTGGCAAAGAATCTGCCTGCTAGTGCAGGAGACATAAGAGACGTGGGTTCAATCCCTGGGTTGGGAAGATCCCCTGGAGAAGGAAATGATAACCCTCTCCAGTACTCTTGCCTGACAAACCCCATGAACAAAGAAGCATGGTGGGCTATAGTCCATGGGGTCACAAAGAGCCAGACATGGCTTAGCAACTGAACAACAAAGGAAACCACAGGAGTCAGCACAACCCCTCCTACTTACAACCTGTCCAAATTCATGAGGTGAAGGTCTTAGAAATCGCACTGCTACAACATCCCCGATGCAGCATTCCACCTACCATCAGGCCAGGAATGTCACTGCTGTCTATCTGGTGAGTAATCCCATCCTTAGAGCCAGTTTCCTAGGACTACTTCTAGTCCCCAAAGTCTTCAGGTAGGTTTCAAAGAAATGGATCCTAAAATAAGGATTTGTGTGCATATGACTTTCTTTTGAGGGGTGGGGTATCTCAGCACCTCCCCACACCACTGGACTCCTAAAGCATTTGATTGAAAGCTCTTTGGGAAAAGTCTAGGAGGGAGAGAAGGAAGCAGGACAGGAAAGAGGGAAGTAAGGATGTTGCCTCAGGTAAAATCTAGGCTGTCAGGCGTGGGAGACGGACGGTCTGGAGCTTGATCTGCATTGCCTAATGGTGCCCTCTGAGGGAAGAAGTCCAGCTTCTTACCCTCATATTTTTCAGTCGTTGGTGTGGGCCACCTGACAAGGGAACTATGCAGAGTAACCCCTGAAGAAAGGTAGGTTATCAGCTGAGGGCCTAATGGTGCCCTCTGAGGGAAGAAGTCCAGCTTCTTACCCTCATATTTTTCAGTCGTTGGTGTGGGCCACCTGACAAGGGAACCATGCAGAGTAACCCCTGAAGAAAGGTAGGTTATCAGCTGAGGGCAGTTCTCTGTGAACCATCAGCAGCCATTGAAGGAAGGTGCACAGCCTGGGAAAGGCAATCAAGCAAAGTATCATATCTTCCAGAGTCACCTTTCACTGGGGTCTTACATGATTTCCCTGTTTAAAATAGGAAACTCAGCACTCTTCAGCTTCCTTCCTGGATTTATTCTCCTCCAGAAAGCTTATCAGCTCCTAATATTTACTTATTTTTACTCATATCTTCCTTGTAAAATGTAAGCTTCATGAGGGCAGGGTTTATAGTCTGGTGTTGATCACGATCTGCCAGAAGAGTGCCCGGCACATAGCCATCCTTGAATAACTCTTTTGAATAAATGGTTTGTTAATATTACTGTCTTGTCATTTGGCATATCAAACAAATGGATATCTTTTCAGTTAACAGAAGAATCATTTCTCTACCCTGCGTTTTCCTCAGAGAATTTTATTCTCTAATTGGCAACTACAATTTTCCCATCAACAGTGAGGCTGAGATTGCCCCAAAGATTTATTTAACAACGTGTTTTTTAAGTTTTTTAAGTTCTGTCAAAAAAAAAAAAAAAAAAGCTCTGTCTTCATCAATACATGTCAGGAAAAAATAATGCAAAACAATAAGTTAATATAGGTGTCAAAAATAGCATTATTATGTTACAAGCTTACAGTGCTTGGGACTCAGCTGCTACTTTCTGATTCTGCAAGAGAAACTTTTATATATAATAAATTTCCACAAAACTCCAGAGGGTGAAAGTCTCCATTATATTACTCAGTGCAGGAAACAATTTGGTGGAGAGTGCTCTGAGGTTTGGCTTCACAGTATGTGGTTTTTATTCTAGCTCCTTCCTGCATGACCACAGAAGTTTACTTACTTCTCATTCTACACGATCCCAGTTCACCGTGTTTTGGTCACCTCATCTGTAAGGTGAAATGTGCCTAAGGAAAAGCTTTCCCAAACACATCCACTGCATATGACAGGGAAGACAGAAAAGGCAAAGGAGGAAAGAATAGACATACCCATCTGACTTCAGAGCTGCAAAGAATAACAAGAAAGCCTTCCTCAGTGATAAATGCAAAGAAATAGAGGGAAACAATAGAATGGGAAAGACTAGAGGTCTCTTCAAGAAAATTAGAGATACCAAGGGAACATTTCATGGACAGATGGGCACAATGAAGGACAGAAACGGTATGGACCTAACAGAAACAAAAGATATTAAGAAAAGGTGGCAAGAATACACAGAAAAACTATACAAAATAGATCTTCATGACCCAGATAACCATGATGGTGTGATCACTCACTCACCTAGAGCCAGGCATTCTGGAGTGCGAAGTCAAGTGGGCCTTAGGAATTATCACTGCAAACAAAACTAGTGGAGGTGATGGAATTCCAGTTGAGCTATTTCAAATCTTGAAAGATGATGTTGTGAAAGTGCTGCACTCAATATGCCAGCAAATTTGGAAAACTCAGCGGTGGCCACAGGACTGGAAAAGGTCAGTTTTCATTCCAATACCTAAGAAAGGCAATGCCAAAGAATGCTCAAACTACCGCACAGTTGCACTCATCTCACACGCTAGCAAAGTCACGCTCAAAATTCTCCAAGCCAGGCTTCAACAGTACATGAACCATGAACTTCCAGATGATCAAGCTGGATTTATAAAAGGCAGAGGAACCAGAGATCAAGTTGCCAACATCCATTGGGTCATAGAAAAAACAAGAGAGTTTCATAAAAACATCTACTTCTGCTTTATTGACTATACCAAAGCCTTTGATTGTGTGGATCACAACAAACTGTGGAAAATTCTTAAAGAGATGGGAATACCAGACCACTTTATCTGCCGCCTGAGAAATCTGTACACAGGTCAAGAAGCAACAGTTGGAACCAGACATAGAAAAACGGACCGGTTCTAAATGGGGAAAGGAATACGTCAAGGCTGTATATTGTCACCCTGCTCATTTAACTTATATGCAGAGTACATCATGAGAAATGCCAGACTGGATGAAGCACAAGCTGGAATCAAGATTGCCGGGAGAAATATCAATAACCTCAGATATGCAGATGATACTACCCTTATGGCAGAAAGCAAAGAGGAACTAAAGAGACACTTGATGAAAGTAAAAGAGGAGAGTGAAAAAGCTGACTTAAAACTCAACATTCAAAAAACTAAGATCATGGCATCCGGTCCCATCACTGCATGGCAAAAAGATGGAGAAGAATATTCATTGGAAGGACTGATGCTGAAGCTGAAGTTCCAATACTTTGGCTACCTGATGGGAAGAGCTGACTCATTTGAAAAGATCCTGATGCTGGGAAAGATTGAAGGCAGGGGTAGAAGGGGACGACAGAGGATGGGATGGTGGGATCATATCACCAACATGATGGACATGAGTTTGAGCAAGCTCCCGGAGTTGGTGATGAACAGGGAAGCCTGGCAAGCTGCAGTCCATGGGGTCGCAAAGGGTTGGACATGCCTGAGTGACTGAACTGAACATCTCTCAGAAAAGCTTTCTTATAAAGGATTTGTTCCAATCTAATTCCATCTTTTAAAATCCTCTCTACTCTTCTGTTAAAGCTCCATCTCCTAATACAGTACATTGTTTATCTCTGAGGGTTCTATTTCATCTCTTATCTATATAAGAATTTATTCTACTTACGGGTAAAGAGAGGCATTTTCACCCCAAGTTAGGGGTAGTGTGGGACCAGCATTCACCTTGCAGTAAATGTTCAGAACCCCAATCGTGACACCTGAGCTGGGCTTGCCCCTTCCACCAGCAGCCCTCTGTACTTGTTGCTTCCCCTCTTGCCCTCCTCCAATATAGAAATTACTTCTATATTTTATTTCCTCACAGATTTAAAAGGGATTTCTGCACACACAAGTTTCTAGAACACTGGTGCAATTGCCTATGAAATTTTGGTAATACTTTTGCTAGCTGTTGCTATGGTGAGTTTGCCACTGAGCTGAGAAAATTGGATGACTTGTTATAGAGCAGGAACCACCTTCAAATAAAAGGTGAGTGAGTGAGTGAAAGTCGCTTAGTTGTGTCCGACTCTTTGCGACCCCATGGACTATACAGTCCATGGAATTCTCCAGGCCAGAATACTGGAATGGGTAGCCTTTCCTTTCTCCAGGGGATCTTCCCAACCCAGGGATTGAACCTAGGTCTTCCACATTGCAGGTGGATTCTTTACAGCTGAGCAACAAGGGAAGCCCAAATAAAAGGTAAGAAACTTATAAAATAAACTGGAAGACTGGGTTCTTCTTAAACATACAGTAGTTTTGCCTCATTAATACAAAAAAGATTATTGTTACGGCAATGAACAGTTCTAAAAATTGGCACAGTGGTAAAGGGAAATGAGGTGAATAGTTCAAAAATGATTATGCCACAAAATTCCAATGTTAGAAACCATGCTGTGTTCCTGATACATTTTCCCTGCCCTGGAATGAAGCCATTAGTCAGCTAGTAAGAAGTCTGCCTGCAATGCAGGAGACCTGGATTCAACCCCTAGGTTGGGAAGATCCCCTGAAGAAGGAAATGGCAACCCATTCCAGTATTCTCACCTGGAAAATCCCATGGTCAGAGGAACTTGGCAGGCTACAGTTCATGGGGTCGCAAAGAGTCAGACACGACTGAGCAATGTCAAATCACTTCACTTCACCACTCAGAGCAGCCAGTAACAATGGCTACTCATTGTTAGTCAGGAATAGACAAACAAGGCTCATCGGATACTAAGAATAGTTTACAACTTAAAAGGGAAAGACTATCATCAAATAAATAAACAAATTAGAAACAACACCAGAGAAAACAAATAGTTCTAATTATACTCAAATAAATTTGAGAAAATATCGCATCCTCATCAAACAAATATAGGATATTCTGAAAAAGGAAAAAAATTAGGGAGTAAAAAGGAGCTAATGAAATTCAAATCAATTGCTGAAATAAAAGTTCAAAAAAATTATTTAAGAAAGCACTACAAAATCAAAGATAATATAAGCGGACCAAGGCTATTTTCTTAGGAATGCATGATTGGTTCAGTTTTCAAGAATCAATTGAGAAAGAAGAGAAAAAAGAAAAAAATTAATCAATGTTTGAAGAAACCATCTTGAAACATCAAGAAGAAAAATCATATGATAATCTCAATAGATAGGGGGGAAAACATTTGATAAAATTCACCATCCATTCATAATTTAGAAAAAACTCTCTGCAAGCTGGGAAATAAAACAAGTTTTCTCAAAAGGATAAGGGGCATCTACAAAAAAACCTACAATTAACATCATCGGTTGGTCAGTTCAGTCACTCAGTCATGTCCGACTCTTTGCGACCCCATGAACCACAGCACATCAGGCCTCCCTGTCCATCACCAACTCCTGGACTACACTCAAACTCATGTCCATCGAGTCAGTGATGCCATCCAGCCATCTCACTCTCTGTCGTCCCCTTCTCCTCCTGCCCCCAATCCCTCCCAGCATCAGACTCTTTTCCAGTGAGTCAACTCGTCGCATGAGGTGGCCAAAGTATTGCAGTTTCAGCTTTAGCATTGGAGTTTCAGCTTTAGCATCAGTCCTTCCAATGAACACCCAGGACCCATCTCCTTTAGAATGGACTGGTTGGATCTCCTTGCAGTCCAAGGGACTCTCAAGAGTCTTCTCCAGCACCACAGTTCCAAAGCATCAATTCTTCAGCGATCAGCTTTCTTTACAGTCCAACTCTCACATCCATACATGACCACTGGAAAAACCATAGCCTTGACTAGACGGACCTTGGTTGGCAAAGTAATGTCTCTGCTTTTTAATATACTATCTAGGTTGGTCATCATACTTAATGGTAAATAACTGAATTTACCATTCTATACCAAGAAGAATTCTTCTAAGAAGAAGAAAAAACAGGTGAGAATATTTACTCTTAAAATTGTACTGAAGCTATAAGATAGAAAAATAACAAATTGATTAGGATGTGAGAAACTGGAACTCTAGTACGTTGCTGGTGGGAATTTAAAATGGTACAGCTGTTTTATAGAACAGTATAGTTGCTCAAAAGGTTAAATGTAATGTTACCATATGACCCAGTAATTTCACTCCTAGGTATATGCCCAACAGGAAACAAATGTCCACACAAAAATCTGCAAACAAACATTCGTATCAGCATCATTCATGATGAACTCCACGCCTCTAGCACAGTGCCTGGCACTGATGAATGGATAAATAAAACGTGGTATATCCATATCATGATGTATCTTTGGCAGTAAAACAAAATGAAATACTGATACATACTACAACATATATAAATGTTGAAAACATAAACTAAGTGAAAGAACCTAGTCACAAAAGACCACGTATTATATGATTTCATCCATATGATATGTCCAGAATAGGTAAGTCTATACAGACAGGGAAGCAATTGCTGGTTTCCTAGAAGCAGCAGGTTGTGGGGGACATGAGGAGTGATTGTTGATGGCTACGGGGCTTCTTTTGAGAATGATGAAAATGTTCTAAAATTGATTGTGGTGAAGATAACTGCACAACTTTGAGAATACACTAACAACCAGTGAACTCTGTACCTCAAATGGATAAATTGCATGGTATGTGAGTTAGATCTCAATAAAGGTCTTTTTTTTTTTTTTAAGTGTACCAGTGGTCCCAATCAGTGAAGCAAAGAATAAAAAAGAAGTAGGCAAAGATTTCTTAGATATGACACAAAGAGCACAAACCGTGGGAGAAACATTGATATATTGGAATTAATCAAAATTTAAAATTTCTGTTCCTTGGAAGATTTTAACAAACAAAAATCAAACCACATACTGGGAGAAAGTGTAAGATACACATCAGATGAAAGTTTGAAATCCAGAATATGTATATATACATATATAGAGAGAGATATATCACACTCTTGAACTTTGATAAAAATAATCCCATTTTTAAAAACAAGCAAAAGATTGATGAAACATTTCATTCAAGAAGATACACAGATGGCTAATAAACATACAAAAAGAATTATCAGTCATTGAGAAAATGCAAAATAAAACAACAATGAGATCACACTATTAGAAAGGGCTTCCTTGGTGGCTCAGATGATAAAGAATCTGCCTGCAATCAGGGTACCCAGGTTCAATCCCTGGGTTGGGAAGATTCCCTGGAGAAGGACATGGAAACCCACTCCAGTATTCTTGCTTGGAGAATTCCATGGACAGAGGAGCCCGGCAGGCTATAGTCTATGCGGTCGCAAAGAGTCAGACACAACTGAGCAACTAACACACACCTATTAGAAGAGGGGTCGGGGCATGGAAAAAAAAAAAAAAACCAACCATATCAATACAAAGTGTGTACAAGGGTATGCAGCATTTGGAACTCTATGCATTGCTGAGGGGGGAAGCAAAATGGTACCTCCGCTTTGGAGAATAGTATGGTACTTTGTCATTAGGATAAATCACATTCTTACCTTGCCTCTAACCCCACTCCAAAACATTGACTCAAGTGAAAACATGTTCACTCAAAAACTTGTATGCGAAAGATTATAATGGCTCTGATCTATAATAGCCAAAATCTGGAAACAACTCAGATGTCCATTGTACACTTAATACTCATATAATGTTTTATATCAATTACATCTCAAAAAAATTTAAAATAAAAATGAATGGTACTTGCAACAATATGGATAAATCTCAAATGTATTATGCTAAGTGAAAAAGCCAGATTCAAATGGAGACTTAATGCTTCCATTTATATGCTATTCTGGAGAAGGCAAAAGTATAGGAATAAAAAACAGAGCAGCAGTCACTGGGGGCTGGAGGGAAAGGGAGGCAATTGATTTATGACAGAGCATGAGGAGACTCTAAGGGTAAGTGAAATATTCTACATCTTGATTGTGATGGTTACCTGACCGTGTACGTCTTGTCAAAATTCAGAAATACTCACCAAAAAATAGTGTATTTTACTGTATGTATATATACCCACTATGCATAACTTTAGAAAATCTGCTGAAGTGTCAGTCATTTCTTTCCTGAATTTACCTCAATCTGGGGTTCTAGCTCTCAGTCTTACAACTTCAAAACCTGTCAGCAAAGTCTGAGGAAGAATCAAATTAACACTTTAAGGATCACATTAAGTTCACAAGAATTAATACATAAATCAAAATGTCAATTGATTTATTTGTCACAGAATTGCCAATGCTAATAGATAACCTAGGTTTTCAGTCAAGTCATTCCCTCCCTGTAAACATGAAGTAAAGTGATAGTCACTCAGTCCTATCTGGCTTTTTGCTACCCCATGGACTGTAGCCCGCTAGGCTCCTCTGTCCATGGAATTCTCCAGGCAAGAATACTGAAGTGGGTTGCCGTTTCCTTCTCCAGGGGATTTTCCCAACCCAGGGATTGAACCCAGGCTTCCTGCAATACAGGCAAAATCTTTACCAACCGAGCCACCAGGGAAGCCCTCCCTGTAACCATGCTTCATGAGAAACCATGGCCATCATCCTAGAAGATGGTCCCCCCATGCAGCCTCTCTAGGTCCCACTCCATAGCTTTGGTAACGTGTTCTCACTGCCAGTACACCACTATCTTGTGGTTTCCCTACACCTTGTCCATACTTTATAACTCCTTTTATTACACTTCCTTCAAATCAGTCATTTGGTCCCTACAGATTGAGTTACTTTGTATATTATATCCGATAGTTGATACACTGAGGCTTTCATGCTAAAGGCAGCACAAAACATTCATTTCTTCAACAAATACTCCCTGAGAACATCCTTTGTGCCAGGTCTTAGGGAATACAGCAGTGAACAACATAAATAAATCCTCCCCCTCTGTTCTCCGCTGGGTGACAAAGGCAAGATTTCTCCCGGAGATGACTTTGAGGCAGATTCCAGGACAAGGTGATAAAAAGCCAGACATACAAAAATCTCTAGGAAGAACTTGCCCGGCAAAAGGACAAACAAGAGTGATGACCCTGAGGCAGAAACAAGTTTGGCCTTTTGAGGGACAGATATAAATGCAAGTGGCTGTAGTGGAGTGAATGAAAGAGAAAATGGTGAGAATGGGAAGAAATAGGAGGTTTTGTAGGTTGTGTTAAAGGGATGTGGATTTGATTCGAAGGTTTGTAGGCAGCCCTCGTGGGAGGGGACAGGGGAATGCTTGAGTTTGGGAGAAACATGATCTGATTTACGTTTTAAAGATTCATTGGCTGCTATGTAAGAATAGGCTGTAAAGCAGGAATGGCAGCAGAGAGTGTAGCTGAGGGAAGAGATTATGGTGGCATGGATCAGGCTGTTAAGAATAGGAGATGGAGAGACAATACTCAGAAAGTATCTGAATTTGCTTATTAACTGGAAATGGAGTGAAGGGGAAAGGAAGAGCCTGCTGCTAAAAATCATGATTTTTAATACCTCAGGTGCCAGTTACTCGGTTTTTAAACATTGGGATGGTGTAGAAAAATAAGGATTGATATGTTTATTTGATATCCAAATTGAGATGTTGAGGAGGCAACTGAGTATGAGCCTGGCTCTTAGGAAAAGAAATGAGTGTTCAAGAAATACTCATGTGTGCTGCTGCTAAGTCACTTCAGTCGTGTCCGACTCTGTGTGACTCCATAGACGGCAGCCAACCAGGCTCCCCCGTCCCTGGGATTCTCCAGGCAAGAACACTGGAGTGGGTTGCCATTTCCTTCTCCAATGTGTGAAAGTGAAAAGTGAAAGTGAAGTCGCTCAGTCATGTCTGACTCGTAGCAACCCCATGGACTGCAGCCTACCAGGTTCCTCCATCCATGGGATTTTCTAGGCAAGAGTACTGGAGTGGCTTGCCATTGACACCCACATATGGGACTGGATGAGGTTACCCTGGACTTCTCTGGTGGTAGAAGTCTGGAAGACTCCCTGCTTCCAATGCAGAGGGTGCAGGCTTGATCCCTGGTCAGGGAACTAAGATCCCACATGCTGTGCAGTGCAGCCAAAACTCTCAGAGGCTTCCCTGGTGGCTCAGACAGTAAAGAATCTACCTGCAATGTAAGAGACCCAGGTTCGATCCCTGGGTTGGGAAAATTCCCTGGAGAAGGGAATGGCTACCCACTCCAATATTCTTGCCTGGAGAATCCCTTGGTCAGAGGAGTCTGGTGGGCTACAGTCTATGGGGTCCCAAAGAGTCAGACATGACTGAGCGACTAAGCACACACTTAGGAGGTTACCCTGGGAAACTGTGTCTGGAGAAGATCAGGGACAGGGATGAGCCAGGAGGTGGGCTGGGGTTTAGAGCTTGGAGAAAAGAGGAGGAATTAGCAAAGAAGTCTAAGAAGAAGCCCCAGTGAGGAACAGGGAAGAGAATTGTGGTGGGTATGCCTGGACCAATGTGAGACTGACAACTCCATCCCCTAGGGAAAGGGTGTTTGAGAAAAATCAATTGTGCTAAATGTGACTGAAAAGTTGAAAGAAGAGAGAGTTGAAAGTTAAGTCATTGAACATGCCAACATGTAGGGTATTGAGGCTTTCAACACCAAATGACAGAAACAAAAGTAGGTTTATTAGAAAATTGATGGTTTTAGAATGGAGGGCACAAATATAAACAGCTATGCAAAGGAGTTTTGCTATAAAGGGAGCAGATAGAGAGAAAAGTGGAGTTGAGATTGTTGTTAAGATAGACATCAGGACCTATTTATACGGGTGGTGCTAGTGGTAAAGAACCTGCCTGCCAATACAAGAGATGCTGGAGACAAGGATTTGATCCCTGGGTCAGCAAGATCCCCTGGAGGAGGGCATGGCAACCCACTCCAGTATTCTTGCCTGGAGAATCCCATGGACAGAGAAACCATAGGGTCGCAAAGAGTCAGACACAACTGAAGTAACTTAGCACACATATACTGATGGGATTTTTCTAGCAGAGAGAAAAATAGATCATCTAGGAAAAGGAAAGATATGTGAAAGAAAAAAGTTTTGAAGCGAGGACAAAGAGTGGGAGCCATTGTGTAAGCAGAGGAGTTGCCAACTTACAGGAACATTCTAAACTCAGTTCTAAATTCCATCTATATATTAGAATCTTCTGAGAATTAAAAAAAAGGAGGATGTTTCATATTGGATTAATTAATTAAGAATCTCTGAGAGTGAGATCTGGGCATCAGCATTTAAAAAATTCTACCTATAGCCCCCACTGATAACCATGGACGCATTGAAAGAGGAGCAAAGATAGATTGAATATGAATCCAGGTAGTTTGCTCAACTTGGTGATGGGAAGATGAGACATTCCTTCCCTGATTGCTTTTCTCTTTTCTCCGTGAAACATGAAACAAGGTCTGAGCCAAGAGAGTGTGGTTTGTTTAAAGAGGAAGAGAGGGTTAGCAGATGAATAATTTTAGGAAGTAGGAAAGCAAATTTACTCACTAAATGTAATAGGATTGCAAGGATTTTCAGACGGCTGTGGCTCATCTGATAAAGAATTTGCCTGCAATGCGGGAGACCTGAGTTTGATCCCTGGGTTGGGAAGATCCCCTAGAGAAGGGAAAGTCTACCTACTCCAGTATTCTGGCCCAGAGTATTCCATAGATTGTACAGTCCATGGGGTTGCAAAGAGTTGGACACATCTGAGTGACTTTCACATTTCACTTGAGATTTATGGTGATAAATGTAATATGAGACTAAATTAGCACAGCTGTATTTCTTCTCCAGCTTGTACCATCCAGGACAGGCAAGGAGTAGGTGGAGATGTTCCTTTCGTGATATCTGAAGCAGTTGCCACCCCTTGATTCCTCAGTAAAGTTACAAAGTGGAGACGAGCTGTCTTCAGAAATTTCCTACCTGCTCCTGCTTCCTAACATATTAAAACCAACATATTCCAGGCTGACTTAACCCCTCCCACCAACCCACCAGAATGTTATACAAGAAGAACTAACAAACCCAAAGGGAATTTTAATTGGTGGAAAATTAAGGTATAGGAAGAGATTTTAACAGCATCTTAATTGAGCCATGATTTACATAAAGTAAAATCTGTACAAACCTTATGTGTAATGCTTGATAACTCTGAATGTTTATATACACCAAAATGTGATCACCACTAGATGAAGACAGAAAACCATTCTTATCACCCCCACAAAGTTCCCCTCTGGCCAGCATAAGAGACTCCAAGGCTGATTTTCTGATTTCCACCCTTACTCAATTCAGACAGAGCCAGGGTCAGTGAGGAATCGACCCTAACACCAAAAGTTTCATTCCTTCATTCACAAACAGATACATCGATGATATATACATGGAGAATCTGGATGTCAATGTCTCTTCTTTGTGCCAGAGCCTGCTATCCCATCCTCCAGGGCGCTTCCCAGGGGTAAAATCTTCCTGTTGCTAAATTCCTGAGTTTGGGGGTTGCAGACAGGAATCCATCTGCAAAAACTGACTTCTAATGTCCCTTCCAGCTTTACCAGCTAATCATTCCAGGAGACCGGCATCAGTCATAGCTCTTTGACAGGTGCTAATCATTGCTGACTCAACATCTTACAGGTGGCCCAGTAGCTAAAAAGCCTTCAGGTTCTACACCGGTGACCATACTCACTTTTGCTGATACTTTTAAAACATAACTACATTGCTTTTGAAAAACAATTTATTTGAACTACATAAAACTGTAGTTCAAAACATGTCCCAAAGATGGCAGTACAATAATACTTTGTGCTCTGTTGTATTAATAGCTTCAAATATTTTTAGCCCTGCTAAATTATAAAACATGTTAGGTGAAAACTTCATCATGAGAAACTAAGAAAAATAGAAATTTTGTTTTCTGTTATTCTGTTTTGCTACAGGAATCCATCTCCAAGTAAATCATATCACACATCTGCATAGTACTTTAAAATATGCAAAACATCATCACATGAATTACTTTGCTTACAAACCTGTCTGATGGTTATTTTCATTTTATATCATGAAGTTCAGAGATTAATCGTGACTAGTTTAGAGAAAGCCCGACACCCTAGGAACCCACTTGGTCCCAAACAAAACAGGACTGTTGGTAATCAATGCCCTGAATCACCTTGTCCTCTGGTTACCTGGTGGTTGTCCAATAATTCTGTAAGCTCTGCTAAGGAGTGCCCAAAACATTGCCTCCCACTTAAAACTCTTCAAAAAAAAATTAGTGAAATTGTAATTCAGAGTTGTGTTTTGTTGGGGAAAAATTTTTTTTCTGGTGTTTCCTAGATAAGACATAATCTCTGGATTCACTCTTATTGATTCCAGACATATCAGCTCAGCCCATTGTGGCATCATTTTCCACTCTGGTCACTCCTGGTCTCAGTTTGGTTCAAACTTTTAGAAGTTTTCATCTTCTCTTCAGAGGCTGCTGTTTGAGAGAGGGCAGCAGAGAACAGGAGCTGAAAAATACTGTGGCTGGAAGTAAAAGATCTGCGTCTATTTGCCTCCAACACAGCGTAAGGCAAAAGCAAGGTCTTTCCCCTTTCAAATACTTCAACAATTCAGCAATGTTTAATGTGTGATACACAGACGGTCAGTCTTTCATTACCCTTTATCTTGGATATGCAAAGAATAACATACCCCTGGGAAAATGAAAGCAAAATCAAGTGTATTAGGAGTTGAAGTAGAAAGGGTGTGTGTGTGTGTGTGTGTGTGTGTGTGTGTGAACACAGCAGGCAGAGAGCACACGTAAATGTGGGAAGACATCCCCAGACACAGTTCCCTGCACACCCCTGCACCTCTGCCTCATTCTGTCCTACTCCAGAAAGCAAAGTCAGTGAAGTGGAATTGGAAAGCCAGAAGATGGTGGGAAATTCTTTTAACCAAAGAAACCAACCTTATCATTAAAAACAAAATGAAACAACAAAAAAAAACCACTTCACATTTGTGACCTGTCCAATACTTATTAGTAAAAATATCCAAGAAAATAATATTGTAAAAGGACATGGAACACCGGGTAGTTTCTGGGAAAAGTGAATTGCTATAAACTTTTCAAGTAGCTCCACAGATTTACTCAAACTAAAGTTCAAATATGAAAAGGAAATGTATTTTCTATTTTTCTAATCTTTATTCGCACTGAAATATCTTAATCTCTTCAGCCTCAACATTTTCTTTTCAGTATCAATAGTGCTTATAGGGAAATTCTGCTGCTCAGATGCCCTGACGCAGGGCTTCCCTATTGGTCCAGTGGTTATTAATTCTCCTCCCAGTGCAGGGGACATGGGTTTGATCCCTGGCCCGGGAAGATCCCACATGCCACAGAGCAACTAAGCCCAAACATTACAATTACTGAAGCCCGCATGCCTCGAGCTGGTGCTCTGCAACAAGAGCAGCCACTGCAGTGAGAAGCCCGCACACCCCAACGAAGAGTAGCCCCTGCTTGGTGCAACTAGAGAAAGCCCACATGCAGCAAGGAAGACTCAGTGCAGCCAAAAATAAATAATAAAAAAAGATGCCCCTATTCTCCCCTCGCAAGACGGCACATGGACGTATGTACTTGTGGGGACCTGGGACCTTCTCAGCAGTGGACTCCTTCCTGTCACACTGGTGGTGTGGATGCATGCAGACTGCGGCTGCTGCTTTTGCTTGGGCTCCTCCTCAGCCTGGCTTGCGCCACATGCTCCTCTGCCCTGACCGGACCCCATGTCAGCCACCCACCCTGCATGTATCCTCTGGGGGTTTAACTGTAATCCCTGTTTTGCCCCCGCAGCAGGCAGGCAGCCCTAGATCCAACTGTGGTGAAGAGGAAGATGATTAGGGAAGAAAGGCATACACATGAAATTTTTTAAATACGAGCTGAAAATATATTTCTTTTCTCTCTTCTCCCCAGTAAATTAAGCTATCACGCAGGGAACCAGCCTGTCATTATAGCCCCCACAAAAGGAGGAGAGGGAAGAAGCCCTCTCAGGCAGAAGGCATGATGGAAGGGAAGTTCTGACAGGCCAGCAAGAAATAGAAATCTGGCCCCTTTCAGCCTGCATGAGATAATAGAGAAAGACAAAGAACAGAAGTAGGAAAAGCAAGACTTGAGATTTGCTAACTGATCTCTGCACTGGTATCACAGCAAATATAAGCTGAGAAGAAAGCTGCAAGACTTCGAAGGGGTCCTAAGGATACTTGCAGGGCACAATGTAGGGGCCCAACGATGCACGCAGCACTCTTGGCAACTCAAGGCAGCTGCTTTAGAGGACAATCGGAAGGATTATGGGATGACTTGGTATTGAGGGGCTTCCTAGACTTTCTCAGCTCTAGGTGGCATGAAAAGTTGCTAGTAGCTCCCATGTGGCTTGTGGGTGGAGCACAAAGGAGTTAACATTGCTGGCTGGTGAGCTTCTCCAGGTCATCTGACTGAGAGCCATGTCTCAGGACCAAGACCCAGGTCAAGACCAAAGTGGAGTTCATGGCCAGATCTCAGGCAAACCATGCAATGTCCACAGCAGCTGACAGACAAGACTACCCCAAGAGAAACCAGACCACGACTTCTCCAGAAACTTCAGCAATGGGAGCCAGCAGAGACAGCAGGAACAGAAGGACAAGGATCCACTCACAGATCAGAGTCCTCTCCCCTCTCTCTGCTATTGCCACATGCTCAGTTGCTTTAGTCATGTCCGACTCTTTGAGACCCCATGGACTGTAGCCCACCAGACTCCTCTGTCCATGGGATTATCCCAGCAAGAATACTAACTAGAGTGGGTTGCCATTTCCTTCTCCATGTGATTGCTACAAGAACACAAAAATCATGACCTCAGAGGCCATCTTTGTCAGGGACAAGGAGAATGGTGAAAGAATAAACAGTTACTAAAAAGGCATAAACTAAAAGGAAACACTAGAAGTCAGAATATAATGATAAATCCTTAATTTGCATTCCTTTGGACACACACTCACATACACACACCCACACATAATACTCAGTAGGGCAAAAATGGGGAGGGAAGGGTGCTTACAAGACTGGATTTTTGTTGAAAAATAAAATAGCCAGATTTTTTTTTGCACTTTTATGAATAGAATGAGCAAATATGCCATTCTGCTATAGTAGTTAATAGAATGAAGTTTTTAGTGTATTGCTAATTCAGCAAATAAGTCTTTTGATGAATTATTCAATCAGCTAATTACTAGCCCATAAATCACAGTTTGGTAAACTGGTGCTCAGCAAATTGGTTTTTTGTTTTTTTAGTAAACTAATCTTTTGATAAATTGCTGTTCAGTGAATTGATCTGTTTCAGCCTACTGGTTCAAATCACACACCCAGAGAGAAAATCCCTACTCCCATTATGCTTATTTTGACTCTCTGCTGTCTTACCTCAAATTCTGCACTAGTTGGAAACACTTTAAAATACATTTATATTGCTTTCCTATCAGCACCTGCAGCTTGATCATTTTGGCACAAACAAGAAATCTATGAACCGTGTATAACTGTCACAAACCTGGTGTGAGTGACTCTCCAAATACAGTGCTAGTTTTTCCAGAACACATACAGACAAGATGGGACTGCAAGAGCCAAAAGGAGGAAAATGGGATAGGGAGGATGAATGGGAGGTTGAATGATAAAAAAATAACCCTGAAGCAACCGGCACTCACACCCATCAAAATCTAGGTTTTCAGCTCTCAACTGGGACTTGCACGCCTTAGGTTCACTTACAGATAATTGTTCTTACTTCAAACCACTGTGTAGTTCCACTCTACCTAGAATTCCTTCTCATGATAAGCTTTGTTGGTGCATGGTATGCAACATTTTTTCCAAGGTTTACTTTGCATAAGTTGAGACTTTTGTGTCCCTGCAAGCATCTGTAGTAAGACACCATTAC
This sequence comes from Moschus berezovskii, assembly GCF_049115385.1. NCBI lineage: Eukaryota > Metazoa > Chordata > Mammalia > Artiodactyla > Moschidae > Moschus > Moschus berezovskii. The sequence continues at coordinate 62,938,624 of NC_142477.1, forward strand.
AACTAAAATCAACCACTGTCAGGACGTCCCTGGTGGTCCAGCAGCTAAGACTGTGCTCCCAACACAAAGGGCTGGGATCAATCCCTGGTCGGGGAACTAGATCCCACATGCCATAACTAAAAGCCATTAAAAAAGATCCCATTGCCACAAAAAAGATTGAATATCCTGTGTGCTGCAACTAAGACTCAGCACACCTAAATAAGCAAATAAGAAATAACAATTTTAAAAAATCATCCACTGTCACAATCCACAACACGGAAGGCAAGCTCTCCCTGCCTAGTCATTTTGATTCTAGCTCTCTCTGCTCCAACACAATATAGGCAAGTAGGTGCCATCAGTGTCTCCCACATCCCACACATTACTTCTGCCACAACTGTCTCTTATTCCCACTGTCCCAACATGCCTACCTTTTGCTCAATCCCTGTTTTTAAGGCTCTCTGATCTCAACAATCTTATGAAACCCTGCATCAACTACTCCACGATGATCTCTCTATTTTCTGGATGCTTGCCTGCATTATTCATTTTGGCTCTCCACTCCATTCATTTAACATTTTACTTATTTCATGTATGTATCACTCCAAATACCATACATTTCTTGAACTGAGGTGTTGTGTCTGATATTTCATCCCTCCATTCAGTGAGGAAGACATCAACATATATCCTAATAAAGATTTATGGAACCGAATGGAATTTTCTATTGTAACTTTAACACTGTGATCAGGTTTAGAAATAATTGCGCTTGTTCACATGCTCAAAATAGACACCACACCGAATCACTGAGTAGAAAGAATGCTTTCAGAAAAACCTCTGTAATGACGGGGAGAGATGGTATTCAGAAATGGAACTGAATTGGTTCTTTGGAAAATCAACGTTGGAACATAATATTCTTCTTACAAATTTGCTGAACAAAGAATACAGATCTAGCATATTGGCTATTTCTGGGGGTGGGGAATAAATTTAGGATCCAAATGAGATAATAGAAGCAGAATCTAATTCACTTACGAGGGAAAAATCTTACAAAATGCACAACAAGAAAATAAAGAAATTATCTTCGTGTCACAATAAGCCATAAATTGAAATATGACGGTATTTTTAGAGTGAATATGATATTGGGGTAGAATGAATAAGGCATATGTATACGGAAAAGGGATCTGAAAATAAAATAATTTTTGATGAAGATTCATACACAGCCCCCTCAAATCCACGGACACAGATCCCACAAATACCAAGAACCGGCTTGTACTGTACCATTTTATGTAAGGGACTTGAGCATCCAAGGAACTTGGTATCCATGGGGGACCTGGAACTTATCTCCCTCAGATTCTGAGGGAAAACTGTAGTAAGTTTATTAAAATTTCCTTAAATGAACTTAAAATCAGTTTGGCAATGTAGTTTATGTGTGTCTTAAGAGCATATCTATTAAATACTTATGGGCATTATGACACATTCTTTTTGTCCTCTTATAATTGGTTAATTTTTAAGGCACAAAATTTTCATTTGGGAACCTCATCCAGAGGTGTGGAGAAATTGGAGTTAAAAAACAAATGAAATAAAGATTAAAAAAATAAAATAAAGCAAAGGTTATAGATTTCATAAGCATGATTTTACCTATATAACTACTCTGAATATTTTTATGTATACATAAATCAAAATGTTAGCAGAATATGTGTAGAAATATGGAGATAAATACCAAAAGAAACAGCTAAAAGATTTGAAAATAGTACCTCTGGAGAAGAAAAAGATGGAAGTTCAGGTAACAAGAACTTTATTCCCACATTATACTAGTTGTAATGCTAATTAATTTTAAGGATATTCATGCATTATTAATACTTCAAAAAACAAAAAATTAAATTTTAATGAAGATGCTGAGGAGCTGATTGGAGGTTCTGCACACCTCGGTGGAAATTCTCCACTAGTGACCTTCACTAGTGACTGGGTAGTGATCCAGCTGTAGAGATGGGGTTTGAGTCTGTTATTAAATGAAAGTCTTTTCTCTGGGGCTGTTTTCCTGAAGTAAGTTAACAGTGTCTACAGCTGATCAATCAAATTTTAAGTATAAGCACATTTTTGGAGATGTGTACATTACCATGGAATTAAACAGATTTTTTCTCTGAGAAGAAAGTGATATGAGGAAGTGAACTGCAACTTTCTATCACAAGCCCATTTTAACCATGTGCTTATACTAGTGAAGGGAGCACTTTAAAAATAGGAGAATTTTCAGCTACAGTCTATCATAAATCATTTTTTAAATGTAAATAACCACTTTCCATAGGAATTATGCTAATTTTATATCTGTTTCTCTCACATTTCTGAGTGCAGTGCTTTCTGACATGCTAAGTAATCAGTGGGTACTGAATGAACGAACTTTGGTACATAGGTACTGCATACTCTCCCTGTTCCCTTCCAGCTTACAATTCACTTTATCTACTGTCTATTGGCTTCCAGTTGGCTCAGCCAACGGGAGCCCTTCCAGGATATCTGATCTTGGGAAGAGAAAAAGATCCAGGTATTTTCTCCATCTGCTCTTTCTCTTTCCTTTCTCTCTCTGCCAGCTCACAGTTTGGCAGCGATGATGTCCTCCCCCATCCAATGTCACCTCTTGCTCGGCAGCCTGCTCGCAAAGTCGCTTCAGTTGTCTCCAACTGTGCAACCCCATAGACTGTAGCCCACCAGGCTCCTCTGTCCCTGGGACTCTCCAGGCAAGAATACTGCAGTGGACTGTCATGCCCTTCTCCAGGGGATCTTTCAGACCCAGGGATTGAACTCACATCTCTTGTGTCTCCTGCATTGGCAGTCAGGTTCTTTACCATTAGTGTCACCTGGGAACCAGCCTTTTTTCTACAGTTGCCAGATTCCAACAGTTGCTCCCTTTCCTTGCTTTTTTCAGACCCAGAGTGAGTGACTGCTTCCTGTTCATCTCAGCCCCCGTGTGCTTCACCACCTTCCCTTAACCCACAGTTTTGTAAGTAGCCCTTTTTAAAATTTCTTTTATTTCTCTTTTGATTCTTCTTGATTTCTCTTCTATTTCCTGTTCTAACCTTGACAGATTCAACATGTGCCTAACATATTTAGTCCAATTTCAATAACTCTTTAGGGTATGAGGCACTGGGCAAAGTAATGTGGTAGATACAGAGACTGAGATTTGCCCTTTAGTTATTCAATCCAGTGAGGGGAAAAAAAGACAAACAATTATATGCTCAACATACAAGTCAATTTTATTCATCAGAGATGAATGTAAAATTGGTAAACACAGGGTAAATTTAAAAATTTCTCTCTCTCCATCTGTTGCCAAAAGAGCTCTTCAAGGACTGAATGTGCATATATCTGCCTTGTCCTTTGTCATAACTAGGTCAGAATAATTACTTTAATAAAGAGGTCCTAGGTTTCTGGACCTGGGACCCATTTCAGCACCTATCTGATATACATTTAAGACCTTTGAAGGTTGATGTGGAGCAATAAAATATACAGCAAAGGCCTAGATCCTTTAGTATTTATGAATGCATAAACTTTTTTGTAAAAATTAGAAATACCAAGAGCTCCAGAACTTACAGAGTTGGAGATTTCCCAGGACAGAGGGAACGAATATATTTTTTCCTCATCCAGTAAGAATATAGTTTCATTTACAGAAGTAATAAAAGGAATATACCACACAAGTGTTTTACACACAAAACACCTTAGACACAAAAAGATGGAGGTGAATTTTCACAGTTGATTCACGTTGAGCCTAGAGTACTAGGTGACCAATTGTCACCTTTAAAACAAAGAATCTTGTTGCATCTCTTGAACGCAAATTAACAGCTAAACCAAGTTGAATAAGGTCACATAGAATCTGGAACTCACTCTAGTCTGTGCCCTTGCCGTAACTCTTGAAGCTGCTACACTTACAATAGAATAATTCAGTGGGTGATGTGTCAGACAGAAACACCAAACAGATTCTCCTTCACAGCACTGCAGGTGAAAGAGAAAGATAAACTTTAAACAAAACTGCATCTGTCAATCGTGTTCCCTTTTGTCTACCCTCAACAGCTTTGTCATACGAGTGGTTGTGGTATTTTGTTGGGAAAAGAATGGAACTGGTAGACCAGGATTTTTAAAAAGTATACATCAGGCAGTATGGCTTACCAGTTAAAGATAAGCTGCTTGGGTTCAATCTTGGTTCTTCTACGTCCTTAGATAAGCTATTTAGCAGCCCAATGCTTTAGTTGTCTGTAAAATGCAAATAAGAGCAGTATGTATAGGATCACAATTAAAATCAAATGAATTAACATGTGTAAAGAACTTGTACATGGCACATTATACAAGTATTAGTTGTTCTTCTATTTTGGGAGCTTACAAAGTCATTTTAAAACTCTTACTCTGAAATTGGTTTGGTTGCCCTGGTACATGCATTGACTTTCTCGATGTGAGAAATTCCATGTGGCCCATAGATATTTTGAAATTCTGCCAGTTATATGTCGCTACATTTCCCAAGATGAATCCTGATTGGTATAACACTATGAACCATCGTAAAATTTACTATTAATTTAAGAACATTTCAAACTGTAAGTTCCAGAGTGCTCAAAGAGGGAAGAAATCGTTGCAGACTGGGAACAGGTCAGGAAGAAGGGTATTTGGGATGGAATATGAAAAAATCAGTGGGATTCTGAGAAGGGGGAAAGGAAAGGTACATGCTTTCCCTCTTAGGAAACTATTTTTAGTTACCAGATTGTGCTTATCTTTGTTTATTCCAGGGTACACTTTCTAAAAGCACTTAGTCTTCCCAAGAACAGCACTAACAGGCTCTGATGTTGTCTATTGTGGGGGAAAAAAAAAGAATGAAAGAAAACCGAATAAAGGTTATGTAACTGTGTTACAAATTTAAATGCTTTGTGTTCTGCTCTGCCAGAATTTCATTAAAGACTGTGAGTTCACAATAGTAGGCACCCACCAGGGGTGTGTGTGTGTGTGTGTGTGTGTGTGCGCATCTGCTTCTAAGTCATTTTCGTCGTGTCTGTGTGTGTGTGTGTGTGTGTCTGTGTGTGTGTGTGTGTGTGTGTGTGCATCTGCTTCTAAGTCATTTTCGTCGTGTCTGTGTGTGTGTGTCTGTGTGTCTGTGTGTGTGTGTGTCTGTGTGTGTGTGTGCGCATCTGCTTCTAAGTCATTTTCGTCGTGTCTGTGTGTGTGTCTGTGTGTCTGTGTGTGTGTGTGTGTGTGTGTGTGTGCGCATCTGCTTCTAAGTCATTTTCGTCGTGTCTGTGTGTGTGTGTCTGTGTGTCTGTGTGTGTGTGTGTCTGTGTGTGTGTGTGTGTGCACATCTGCTTCTAAGTCATTTTCGTCATGTCTGTGTGTGTGTGTCTGTGTGTGTGTGTGTGCGCATCTGCTTCTAAGTCATTTTCGTCATGTCTGTGTGTGTGTGTCTGTGTGTCTGTGTGTGTGTGTGTGTGTGTGTGCGCATCTGCTTCTAAGTCATTTTCGTCGTATCTGTGTGTGTGTGTCTGTGTGTCTGTGTGTGTGTGTGTCTGTCTGTGTGTGTGTGTGTGTGTGTGTGTCTGTGTGTGTGTGTCTGTGTGTGTGTGTCTGTGTGTGTGTGTCTGTGTGTCTGTGTGTGTGTGTGTCTGTGTGTGTGTGTGCGCATCTGCTTCTAAGTCATTTTCGTCGTGTCTGTGTGTGTGTCTGTGTGTCTGTGTGTGTGTGTGTGTGTGTGTGTGTGCGCATCTGCTTCTAAGTCATTTTCGTCGTGTCTGTGTGTGTGTGTCTGTGTGTCTGTGTGTGTGTGTGTCTGTGTGTGTGTGTGTGTGCACATCTGCTTCTAAGTCATTTTCGTCATGTCTGTGTGTGTGTGTCTGTGTGTGTGTGTGTGCGCATCTGCTTCTAAGTCATTTTCGTCATGTCTGTGTGTGTGTGTCTGTGTGTCTGTGTGTGTGTGTGTGTGTGTGTGCGCATCTGCTTCTAAGTCATTTTCGTCGTATCTGTGTGTGTGTGTCTGTGTGTCTGTGTGTGTGTGTGTCTGTCTGTGTGTGTGTGTGTGTGTCTGTGTGTCTGTGTGTGTGTGTCTGTGTGTGTGTGTCTGTGTGTGTGTGTGTGCGCATCTGCTTCTAAGTCATTTTCGTCATGTCTGTGTGTGTGTGTCTGTGTGTCTGTGTGTGTGTGTGTGTGTGTGTGCGCATCTGCTTCTAAGTCATTTTCGTCGTATCTGTGTGTGTGTGTCTGTGTGTCTGTGTGTGTGTGTGTCTGTCTGTGTGTGTGTGTGTGTGTGTGTGTGCGCGCGCATCTGCTTCTAAGTCATTTTCGTCTGGTTTGCTGGGGAGAAAGGACGCTTTGTCTCCTCCCTGCCCTGAGTCAGTTTCACGCTGCAGCTGTTTCTCCCTCAGTTAGTGCCCCATGAGCACTAACCACTTCTTGCTGCCAGGACACCCCTTTCAAAGGATGTAGTTACCGCTGGTAGATGTCAGCAAAGGGATGACTCTGGGGTTGGCATATTTATTGCCCTGACATTTTATTTCCTGCATCACCAGCTCACAAGGTTGTTCTGGCAAATTAAATTTTTACTGGAGATTTAGAGTCACAAGGAGTTTACTTCATAACACAACTTATTATTATTGAATATTAGACATCCTTAGCCTTAAAGATCTTTTGGTTCCTCCACTATCGGGAATTTTCTTCCTTTGTCAGTCTTACTTCCAAATTTCTCAATCCTTTCCCCACAGTCCTCTGTCCTTTTAGATTCAGTTCAGTTCAGTTCAGTTCACTTTAGTCGCTCAGTCGTGTCCGACCCTTTTAGATTAACCCCCATTTAAAATCTTTGTTTACTCTTTTACAGATCAACTTCTCTTTTTGTTTCATCCTCCTCTTTAAATGCACACCCTCAGGATCTCTCCTCCACCCCCAAACAGCTCATTAAGGCATTTTCCTAAACAATGACATGAAGAGAACTCTAAAGACAACTCTGGCGCCAGGTGCTAAATGGTAAACATAGATGGTAAGAGGGAGAGGAATCTCCTCACAGAAGAAACCTGTAACTAAGTATGAAAGGATCAGCCTGGCTTCTTATTCCTTCATCGACTTGCTAGCAAATTTGTAGACAGTAGCAAAGTGGAAGACCATCTCTGCTTAATCAAGTTAAATGTTAGATGATTTCTTAAATTGGGCTTCCCCCATGGCCCAGTGGTAAAGAATCTGCCTGCCAATGCAGGAGACACAAGAGATGTGGGTTCAATCCCTGGATCAGGAAGATCCCCTGGAGTAGGAAATGGCAATCCATGCCAGTATTCTTGCCTAGAAAATTCCATGGACAGAGGAGTTGCTGGGCTGCACTCCATGGGGTTACAAAGAATTGGACATGACTGAGCGACTGAGCACGTACATACGATATCTTAGATTGGATCCACTAGAAATACAACTGAGATGGAAATCACTGTTCAAGCGTTTTATTGAGAGAATGCCCTCAGGGGAAACCTGTAGAGGAGTGAGGAAAGCAGGCTGGGGACCAGGGGAAAATCCAGGCAAAGATATGGGTTCATCCCACAGGCAACTCTGGAGCAAGTACACTGGCTCATGGAGCTGTCTATCAGTCAGACATTAACCATGAGCCACCCTTCAGAGGAGGGTATAACTTCACAAGCATTTCCAGGTCAGGTGCTTTTGTTAGCCAAATGCAGTTCTTGGGAGAAGGGTGCACCTGTGAGCTGTTACCAATCAACAGGTAAAGGAGCTGGGGGCTGGGTGTATCAGTATAATGAAGAGGCTGAGGTGGGTGCACAACAATAGCATCTTCTATGATGTCCATGATAGAATTTACCATCCTGACACCTGGGTCTGAAGCTAACTGAGACAGCTCAGGAGCTATCCAGACCCAGGAAATGATCAAACATACACCAAATTGCACTCTGCCCGTCACTTTCTTTTCCATCTTTTTCCTTCCCTAACTTATTTCAAAATGTCTCCTCTCCATACTTCTATCATATTTCATATTTTTATTTTAATATAACTTGCTGCTGCTGCTGCGTCACTTCAGTCGTGTCTGACTCTGCATGACCCCATAGATGGAAGCCCACCAGGCTCCCCCATCCCCGGGATTCTCCAGGCAAGAACACTGGAGTGGGTTGCCATTTCCTTCTCCAATGTGTGAAAGTGAAAAGTGAAAGTGAAGTTGCTCAGTCGTGTCCGACCCTTAGTGACCCCACGGACTGCAGCCTACCAGGCTCCTCCATCCATGGGATTTTCTAGGCAAGAGTACTGGAGTGGCTCGCCATTGCCTTCTCCGAATATAACTCGCTAGCTACAAACATTTACTGTTCTTGATGGATGAGTGGTGCTTTTTTCCACAATAGGTGTTACCAAGGTTGAATCACCAAATCCTGATAACATAACTAGACACATGTGTGAGGCTTACACGGGATCAAGACATCACTGGGTTCTGATTGGCTGGCTTGCTAGAGGCATAGATTCACAAAACATTGATAGCTCTTACCAAAGAAGTAGAAGTTATGTTCTTTTAATATTTTATACTGCAGTTTTTTTCCTATGCAAATATTTGGCAATGTTCTTTTCCTTTGATAACTGCAAATAAAATAACCCAAAATACAATGCTTCCCTATAACAAAAAGAGATGTGCACAATTATATAGTATTAGAGCCAAGATTGTCAATTGCAAAGAACAAATTAATTCTACTAAAGAGAGAAGTTAATGTCAAGGATCCAGAAACTTCACTGACTCCAAGAATAAGGGATAACACAGAGAGCTGGAATGTCAGAAGCTCTCTATTTCTTAGCAATCATGTGGCCTCCTTCACCCCTGATTCTTTCTCCAGATTGGTCCATGTATCAGGGACTCTCAGTCATCCTTCTTTACTTTCTCACATTATACATGGCTATTGGCCCAATTCCACATTAGACCCCTGATGACTGGAACCTCCCTCTAGGTCTCTTGGTTCAAGTCCTAAAGAGAAGAAATCTGACAGGGTAAAGTGAATATCTTCAGTTCAGCCAACTCTTGAAAGGGTCAAAGGAATACTGTCACCAACTGTCCACTCAGCGTGGCTGCAGCAAGAAAGCTCAAGGTGGAAAATTAAACTGGGTATGATAAGACATTACTTTGCCAACAAAGGTCTGTATAGTCAAAGCTATGGTTTTTCCAGAAGTCATGTATGGATGTGAGAGTTGGACCGTAAAGAAGGCTGAATGCTGAAAAATGTATGCTTTTGAGCTGTGGTGTTGAAGAAGACTCTTGAGAGTCCCTTGGACTGCAAGGAGATCCAACCAGTCCATTCTAAAGGAGATCAGTCCTGGGTGCTCACTGGAAGAACTGACGCTGAAGCTGAAACTGCAATACTTTGGCCCCCCTGATGTGAAGGGTCAACTTGTTAGAAAAGACCCTGATGCTGGGAAAAATTGAGAGCAGGAGGAGAAGGGGAGACAGAGGACAAGATGGTTGGATGGCATCACTGACTCAATGGACATGAGTTTGAGTAAGCTCCAGGAGATGGTGAAGGACAGGGAAGCCTGGCGTGTTGCAGTCCATGGGGTCACAAAGAGTTGGACATGGCTGAACAACAACGATAGAGACATTGGTATTTTTGATAAATTGAATTCATATAAACCACACGTGTTCATGGTCAGTGACTGGGCGTTCCACATTCTCCTGTTAAGATAAGGGAATAATTTATTCCAGTTTAGTCTGAGGCCTGGAGACTAGTAAGTTCAGTTCAGTCGCTCAGTCGTGTCCAACTCTCTGCGACCCCATGAATCACAGCACGCCAGGCCTCCCTATCCATCACCAACTCCCGGAGTTCACTCAAACTCATGTCCACAGAGTCGGTGATGCCATCCAGCCATCTCATTCTCGGTCGTCCCCATCTCCTCCCGCCCCCAATCCCTCCCAGCATCAGAGTCTTTTCCAGTGAGTCAACTCGTCGCATGAGGTAGCCAAAGTATTGCAGTTTCAGCTTTAGCATCAGTCCTTCCAATGAACACCCAGGATCGATCTCCTTTAGAATGGACTGGTTGGATCTCCTTGCAGTCCAAGGGACTCTCAAAAGTCTTCTCCAACACCACAGTTCAAAAGCATCAATTCTTTGGCGATCAGCTTTCTTCACAGTCCAACTCTCACATCCATACATGACCACGGGAAAAACCATAGCCTTGACTAGACGGACCTTGGTTGGCAAAGTAATGTCTCTGCTTTTTAATATATCATCAAGGCTGGTCATAATTTTCCTTCCAAGGAGTAAGCGTCTTTTAATTTCATGGCTGCAATCAGCATCTGCAGTGATTTTGGAGCCCAAAAAAATAAAGTCTGACACTGTTTCCACTGTTTTTCCATCTATTTCCCATGAAGTGATGGGACCAGATGCCATGATCTTTGTTTTCTGAATGTTGAGCTTCAAGCCAACCTTTTCACTCTCCTCTTTCACTTTCATCAAGAGGCTTTTGAGTTCCTCTTCACTTTCTGCCATAAGGGTAGTGTCATCTGCATATCTGAGGTTATTTATATTTCTCCCGGCAATCTTGATTCCAGCTTGTGCTTCTTCCAGCCCAGCGTTCCTCATGATGTATTCTGCATATAAGTTAAATAAACAAGGTGACAATATACAGCCTTGACGTACTCCTTTTCCTATTTGGAACCAGTCGGTTGTCCCATGTACAGCTCTGACTGTTGCTTCCTGACCTGCATACAGGTTTCTCAAGAGGCAGGTCAGGTGGTCTGGGATTCCCATCTCTTTCAGAATTTTCCACAGTTTATTGTGATCCACACAGTCAAAGGCTTTGGCATAGTCAATGAAGCAGAAATAGATGTTTTCCTGGAACTCTCTTGCTTTCTCCATGATCCAGCGGATGCTGGCAATTTGACTCTGGTGCCTCTGCCTTTTCTAAAACCTGCTTGAACATCTGGGAGTTCACGGTTCACATATTGCTGAAGCCTGGCTTGGAGAATTTTGAGCATGATTCTACTAGCGTGTGAGATGAGTGCAATTGTGCAGTAGTTTGAGCATTCTTTGGCATTGCCTTTCTTTGGGATTGGAATGAAGACTGACCTCTTCCAGTCCTGTGGCCACTGCTGAGTTTTCCAAATTTGCTGGCATATTGAGTGCAGCACTTTCACAGCATCATCCTTCAAGACTTGAAATAGCTCAACTGGAATTCCATCACCACCACTAGCTTTGTTCACAGTGATGCTTTCTAAGGCCCACTTGACTTCACATTCCAAGATGTCTGGCTGTAGGTCAGTGATTACGTTATCGTGACTATCTTGCTCGTGAAGATCTTTTTTGTACAGTTCTTCTGTGTATTCTTGCCACCTCTTCTTAATATCTTCTGCTTCTGTTAGGTCCCTACCATTTCTGTCCTTTATCGAGCCCATCTTTGCATGAAATGTTCCCTTGGAATCTCTAATTTTTTTGAAGAGATCTCTTGTTTTTCCTATTCTGTTGTTTTCCTCTATTTCTTTGCATTGATCACTGAGGAAGGCTTTCTTATCTCTCCTTGCTATTCTTTGGAACTCTGCATTCAGATGCTTATATCTTTCCTTTTCTCCTTTGCTTTTCACTTCTCTTCTTTTCACAGCTATTTGTAAGGCCTCCTCAGACAGCCATTTTGCTTTTTTGCATTTCTTTTCCATGGGGATGGTCTTGGTCCCTGTCTCCTGTACAATGTCATGAACCTCCGTCCAGAGTTCATCAGGCACTCTATCTATCAGATCTAGTCCCTTAAATCTATTCCTCACTTCCACTGTATAATCATAAGGGATTTGATTAAGGTCATACCTGAATGGTCTAGTGGTTTTCCCTACTTTCTTCAATTTAAGTCTGAATTTGGCAATAAGGAGTTCATGATCTGAGCCACAGTCAGCTCCTGGTCTTGTTTTTGCTAACTGTATACAGCTTCTCCATCTTTGGCTGCAAAGAATATAATCAATCTGATTTCGGTGTTGACCATCTGGTGATGTCCAGGTGTAGAGTCTTCTCTTGTGTTGTTGGAAGAGGGTGTTTGCTATGACCAGTACATTCTCTTGACAAAACTCTATTAGCCTTTGCCCTGCTTCATTCCGTGCTCCAAGGCCAAATTTGCCTGTTACTCCAGGTGTTTCTTGACTTCCTACTTTTGCATTCCAGTCCCCTCTAATGAAAAGGACATCTTTGTTGGGTGTTAGTTCTAAAAGGTCTTGTAAGTCTTCATAGAACTGTTCAACTTCGGCTTCTTCAGTGTTACTGGTTGGGGCATAGGCCTGGATTACTGTAATATTGAATGGTTTGCCTTGGAAACAAACAGAAATCATTCTGCTGTTTTTAAGATTGCATCCAAGTACTGCATTTCGGACTCTTTTGTTGACCATGATGGCTACTCCATTTCTTCTAAGGGATTCCTGCCCACAGTAGTAGATATAATGGTCATCTGAGTTAAATTCACCCATTCCAGTCCATTTTAATTCACTGATTCCTAGAATGTCTACGTTCACTCTTGCCATCTCCTGTTTGACCACTTCCAATTTGCCTTGATTCATGGACCTAACATTCCAGGTTCCTATGCAATACTGCTCTTTACAGCACCAGACCTTGCTTCTATCATCGGTCACATCCACAATTGGGTATTGGTTTTGCTTTTGCTCCATCCCTTTATTCCTTCTAGAGTTATTTCTCCATTGATCTCCAGTAGCATACTGGGCACCTACCGACCTGGGGAATTCCTCAGTCAGTATCCTATCATTTTGCCCTTTGATATTGTTCATGGGGTTCTCAAGGCAAGTATACTGAAGTGGTTTGCCATTCCCTTCTCCAGTGGACCACGTTCGGCCGTGGTCCATGTGATCAGATCAACCAGCTTCCTGTGATTATGATTTCAGTGTGTCTGCCCTCTGATGCCCCCTCCCAATACCCACCGTCCTACTTGGATTTCTCTTACCTTGGTGGTGGAAAATCTCTTCACAGCCGCTCCAGCAAAGTGCAGCCGCTGTACCTTACCTTGGATGAGGGGTATCTCCTCAAGGCCGCCCCACCTGACCTTGAACGTGGAGTAGATCCTCTCGGCCCTCCTGCGCCCGCGCAGCCACCCCCTGTTGGACGTGGGGCAGCTCCTCTCGGCTGCTGGGCCTGGCCTCAGGCGTGGGGTAGCTCCTCTCGGCTGCGCCTCTTTGCGCCGGGGACCGGCGTCTCTCTAAGCCTGTTGTGTAATTTGTCTTAGAATATAGCGAATTCTATAGGTGGACTAAGTCAGGAAATAAAGAAGACATCTGGAAGAAGTTTTAGCTTTGGACTGTGTGTAGTCAATGACCCAGAAGAGGTAGGAAAGTTTGGAGGGGTTATAAATGCCATAATTCTTTCCTAAAGTCATTTTCGTTTTAGGGTGCTGAGGTTGAAACGAAGATGGAAGATTCTGCTCTAATCACCCCTTTTCAATTCTACCCAGCTCCCTGAAGCTCCAGGAAGGTGTCTGGCCTGCAGATCACCTTGTGCCTTTAAGGAACAACGTTATATGCAGTGCTATACAGAGTGTGATTGGAACTGTCAGAAGGGCATGCCTATTCTAAAAAGCTCCTTGCAAAAAACAGACAGCAAAGCCTGAAATTTCATCATTAAAGACTTAGCTGTGCCCAGATGAGTTTCTAAATACCATTCCCCACTAAAGGGAAAGCACATCTTGGAAATTTGCTGATTCCGGTCAAGGGCAGGGAAAATTCAAGGTGAACCTGGGACCTCTTGTCCTACAAACCAAAGAAGTGCTCAGAAATTAATCAGATCATGTCAAAGGGACATAGGTGCTAACTTACAGGGACTTTCACTGGTTAAATTTGGAATAATTTGAGCATTAAGAGAATAATTTTGACAATGATTGTAACATCCAGAAGTCCATAGCTATACTTGAAAGAAAGAAGGAAAACTCTCCTTTACAAAAGACTGCAGCTAATAAATATAGATGAAATGATAGAGGAAATCAACATTTTGCAGCTCTCATTATAACTGATTGAGACAAGGATCCTCAGTGGATTCTCCACTGATTATTATTGCAGATGGTGTTGGTTCCTGGAATCCATACCTCCCTTCTACAGTTACTCCAGAGTGGCTTTTGAAGGTAGGAGACTGCAGCCCAAGCTTGTCTATCATCTTGACAGAAAGCAGAAACAAGACATTTTTATAGCTCTTGATCTATAGTGGATCCAACATTTGGACTCAATATAGGCTACAAAAATAATGAAGCCATTTGTGCAACCACTAAAATATACCATGCGTGTGTGCTAAGTCACTTTAGTCATGTCTGATTCTTTGCAACCCTATGGACTGTAGCCCGCCAGGCTTCTCTGTCCCTGGGATTCTCCAGGCAAGAATACTGGAGAGGGTTGCCAGGACCTCCTCCAGTGGATCTTCCTGATCCAGGGATTGAACCTGCATCTCTTATGTCTCCTACATTGGCAGGCAGGTTCTTTACCAAGAGTGTCACCTGGGAAGCCCAGAATGTACCGTACTGTCCACTAACTTCTATCCTTGCCAGCAATATGTTTAATAACTATATATTTTTCTAATTCAGTAGGGCAAAAGTACATTTTATTGATTTATTTGCATTTCTTTGTTCACTAATGAAGTTGAAATTTTTTCCAATATGTTTATTGAGTCCCTGGATTTCTTCTCATGAGAATTTGGCTGTTCGTGGCATTTTTTCATTTACCTTTTTAAGGCTTTGTGTTCTTTCCTCATTTATTTAGTCTTCTATGATTTATTTTGGTTTATGATTTATCCATTTATTTTGACTGACCTTGAGGACTTTTTAAAGTATATTATAAAAGGCCTTTTTGGTATGATAAGAGCAATAATGGAAAATCTGATGATCCAACCACAATGGAATTTTCCTCCACAAGCTCTCTATGAGATAGAGATTGTAACTCTTTTTCTATTATTTATGTGCAAATATTTCTATTTATGTACATGCAAATCTGTCAACATTTTCTGTATTATTTTATCTGCTGTTTCCAAGCTTATAATTTTAAACCCTCTCTTCACAATATTCAAAGCTATTAAATTACATTTTATTCAGGTTTCCAAACTTTAGTATTTTATTAGTCAATCTTTTAATTCATCTGAAATGGATTTTGAGGAAGAGGAAAAATAGTTTAAAATGCAAAAATTACAGATTGACTTGCAAAATGGACTTCATGCCTTTTATCCAGCTAAATTATTACCACAGTGGATGGCATCATGGATCTAGGCATTACAAAGAGATAAATGCTCTGTTGTCAAAAAAAAAGATTGCTCAGCCAAAAGAGAATAATGACAGAGGGGAAACTCATAAAATGTTCTTACTGAGATACTGTTTGGTTTTATTTTGTTGTTATGATAGCTTGATTGTTGGGGGAAGGGCTGCAGAAGGAATGGAAAAGGCTAGCTCAATTTAACTCTGTATTTTATTGCAAAACTGCCTGAATAATACAGGAGCAAGTTTGAATTGTGACAGCTGGTGCAGCCTTGCCTAGACCACATGGAGTTTCAGGCATAAGCTGAACAGTAACTATTAAACTTTGCTGAGCCAATAATCCTTTTATTTCCTAAATAAATTCATTACCTTTATTTACTTCATTTTCTTTCTGCTTTCCTTTGATTCAAATATGAATGAATTTATAACATATATACTTATGTTCTTTGATGACCAAGTTGCTTTCAGATTACACTCAACTCCTTTCATCTTACCAAGACCTGTCCTTCATCCCAGATACTGATCATCTTTGTAAATCAAGGAAAAATCAAGGGTTGACTTTTTACTGATTGTCTGAGAAAAATAAGATACACAGATGACAGAAATGTTCTCTGTACGCTTCCTGTGTGCTTTTTCCCTGTGGAAATAATTTGCCTTATTGAATTAATACAATTCTTACCTTCAACTTGGTAGAAGGTATTTATCAAACTGCTCTCAGACTCCATGCCTGGATAATTCTGTTGCTTGAGCTGTTTGGCACATTGGTTGTCAGGTAACTTGAATGAAGTCAATTTCCTTCTTTGTACTTTAATGTTTTCATTTGCAATAGCATATAGCACCTATCTATTCAGGATTTCAATTATTCAAAATATATTCATATAAATGTTTGAGGACACAGTTGAATGCTATTTCATAATTGCAAAGGAGAGCTTAGGAAAGGAACAGGAGGAAACTTCTGGTTAGTTTTATCCTGTCTACCTTAATGGACAACAGCAGCTGCTAATTCTTAAAGGGACATTATCTCACCTTTGCTTTAAATGTATTTTTTATTGTTTTTGCTTCATTTTTGGTTTTGTTGTTAATGCTACAGTGTCTGGCATATATGTTTTCCTTAAATAAATGAACAAATGAAATCCAGCCATCCAAATTCTATACTCCCAATAAACCAATAGACAGGTAAGTCCGTGACTCATTTGAAAAAAATTAATACTATTTTACGACTAATAAAATAAAAGTTAATACCATGAGAAGGCAATTAAGAAAGGTCTGTTGTGCCTTGATTTACTTTGGTCTGTATTCTTATTCTATTACAAACAGCTGATTCTATTAGAAACAGTTGGATGTTTGTAATACAGATTAAATGAAAAAAAATACACTTTCATATTTCAAGTTCTTTTTCTTGTACTGAGATCTGGCTCCCATTCACCTTTACTATCCGCCATTAGAATATCTTTTTTTTTTTTGGTGGATGTTACCCATTAAAAGCCCCATAAAATAGTAGATTTCCAAGTTGAGTTCTCTTACCAGGTTAGCTATCCTATTCCTATCCCCATAGCCTTCCCTAGTGAAAGCTCTAAACCCTAACCACTGGACCACTAGGAAATTCCCATCACGTTCTACTATTTGTTATCACTGTGATGTCTTCATCTTGTCTCCTGTTCAAAAGAAACTCCTTAAAGATAGGAAGAAGCCATGTCTCTGACAACTGCATAGCTGCTATGGAACCTGGTACAGTGTCAGTGTACAGCTGCAGCAGACCAATGTTTGTTGACTGATTGATTGACTGAAGGAATATTAAAGGGTCAAATTAAGTTTTACCTTATTTTTGTGGTGCTCCCCTCCATTTCCTTTAACTCTTCCTCCCCTCTCCCTACAACCAGGCAGATGCCCAGTGTCTTCTCCTGCTACTTTCTAACTGTCCAGCTTTTCCCATCCCCACTTCATGCATTACTTGCTAAACCCATTCCCTCAGACATGCTCATTGCCATGGGTCTGTGTTAGATTCCTGGTTGGGGAACTAAGATTCTGCAAGCCATGCATGGTGTGGCCAAAAAAAAAAAAAGGTAGAGTGTGGTAAAGGACATAAATTCTTTCATCCTCAAATTTCTCTCCTCCCAATTTTTTCTTAATTTACTCTAAAAAGATTCTTTCCTATACCACTTTTCCAAAAATGTCACCAGTGACCAACTGCTAAATCTAATGGCCAGTTCTAAGTCCTTATCTGATTTATTAGCAGCACTTGTCGCAGTTCATCATTCTCCCAAAATTTGTGTCTTCACTTGGTTTCTAGAATAACACACTCTCTTGGATTTTATCTCCTCTCTGGTCTCTCTTTGTATCCTTTGTCGCCTCATCACCTTCTCTCAGATTTCTTTATGATTCGAGTGTCGCAGAACCTAGTTGTTGGTCCTCTTCTCTATCTACCCTTACCCTCTTGATGAGCTCATCTAGGCTTATGACTCTAAATAGTACCTTCTTGCTGATGACTCCCAAATTTTTGTCTCCAACCTAGTGCTCTCTTCTGGACTCGATACTCATAAATCCAATTGGATTCATGACACGCCACTTGAATGTCTAATAGACATCTTATATTCAGCATGTTTATATATTGAAACTGAAGTGCTGATCTACCCTCACCCTTCAAAACTAAAAAATCCTATTTAACCCACAACTTGCCCTTCTTAGCTTCTGGTTACTCTGTCCTTCCATTTGCTCAGGCTAAAAACCTTGAAGTCAACTGTGATCCCTCTCTTTGTCTCACATCCCATATGCAATCTGTCAGGAAATCCTGTTGGCTCTACTTTTTCTAAAAAATATCCAAAATTTCACCATTTTTCACCATCTCCACTGCTACCACTGGTCCAATTAACTTGGACTCAGGTTCTCTCACCATCTTTTCTTTGCCATGCTGCACAGCTTGCGGGTTTGTAGACTGGCAATCAGAGACTGAACCCTGGCCCTCAGCAGTGAAGGCACAGAGTCCTGACCACTGAACTGCTGGGTAATTCCCAGGTTTTCTTAGTTGTTAACTGATATCTCTCCTATATTTGCCCTCCTTCTCTGTAGCGTATTATTAACCTAGATGCCAGAGTAATTATTTTAAAACAAAAGTCAGAAAATGAAAAAAGTCAGATCATGTCAGAACCTGTTCAAAACCCTTCAGTGGCTTCCTTTTTCACTCACATAAAAGTCAGAGTCCTTACAGATGGCCAAAAGGGCCCTGGAGGATGACTCCTCTCCTACTCTTCTCTCCCTTGCTCTCTCTGCCCTAGACCCTGCTTCCTGAAATTTCCCCAGCACACCAGGAATTCTCAGGACCTTTGCGCTAGCCATCCTTTTGCCTGGAAAACTCTCCCCACTGGGTGTCTGCATGACTAACTCTCTCTGCACCTTCAAATCTGTGCTCAAGTGGTGCCATTACAATGGGACCTACCCTGATGGCCTCATTTAGTATTGCAAATTATGCACTTCCGTTTTCCTTCATACTCCATTATTATTTTACTTTTCCAATTTCAGTTTAATTTACTTTTTCATTTTTTTCATAGCAGCACTATTTAACCTACTGTATAATTACTTGTTACAAGTCTATCGTCTATATTTCCCTGCTAGAATCGGAGCTCTATGAGGGAAGGGGTCTTTGCCTTCTTTATTCATGATATAACTCAAGTACCTGGAGCATTGTCTGGGGCATGAGAGGTACTTAATAAAATGTGCTAAATTAAAATGGAATTCATTCAACATCCATTTGGCATATACATATTTAGCATCTCCTGTACGAAGCACTCGGAGAAGGCAATGGCAAGCCACTCCAGTACTCTTGCCTAGAAAATCCCATGGATGGAGCAGCCTGGTAGGCTGCAGTCCGTGGGGTCGCTAAGGGTCAGACACGACTGAGCGACTTCACTTTCACTTTTCACATATAAGTTAACAATATAAAATAATTACATACAATTTAGAGGGTCAAGCAGAGTGATGTGATAAGTAGAAATGGCCTATCTACACATGTTTTCATCTGCTCAGCCAGTCTATGTCCTTTGTTTGGTGCATTTAATTCATTTACATTTAAGGTAATTATCCATATGTATATGGTCACTCTGCTTATTTAACTTATATCCAGAGTACATCATGAGAAATGCTGGGCTGGAGGAAGCACAAGCTGGAATCAAGATTGCCGGGAGAAATATCAATAACCTCAGATATGCAGATGACACCACCCTTATGGCAGAAAGTGAAGAGGAACTCAAAAGCCTCTTGACGAAAGTGAAAGAGGAGAGTGAAAAGGTTGGCTTGAAGCTCAACATTCAGAAAACTAAGATCATGGCATCTGGTCCCATCACTTCATGGGAAATAGATGGGGAAACAGTGGAAACAGTGTCAGACTCTATTTTTTGGGCTCCAAAATCACTGCAGATGCTGATTGCAGCCATGAAATTAAAAGACACTTACTCCTTGGAGGGAAAGTTATGACCAACCTTGATAGCATATTAAAAAGCAGAGACATCACTTTGTCAACAAACATCTGTCTAGTCAAGGTTTCCCGTGGTCATGTATGGATGTGAGAGCTAGACTATAAAGAAATCTGAGCGCCAAAGAATTGATGCTTTTGAAGTGCGGTGTTGAAGACTCTTGAGAGTCCCTTGGACTGCAAGGATATCCAACCAGTCCATCCTAAAGGAGATCAGTCCTGGGTGTTCATTGGAAGGACTGATGTTGAGTCTGAAACTCCAATACTTTGGCCACCTGATGCAAGGAGCTGACTCATTTGAAAAGACCCTGATTCTTGGAAAGATTGAGGGCAGGAAGAGAAGGGGATGACAGAGGATGAGATGGTTGGATGGCATCACTGACCTGATGGACATGGGTCTGGGTGGACTCTGGGAGTTGGTGATGGACAGGGAAGCCTGGTGTGCTGCGGTTCATGGGGTCGCAAAGAGTCAGACACGACTGAGTGACTGAAATGAAATGAACTGATGATCCTATTACCATTTTCTTAACTGTTTAAGGGTTTATTTTCCGTAGTATGCTTTTCTTTTTCTTGTTTTATACATAAAGAAGTTCCTTTAGCATTTGTTGTAAAGCTGGTTTGGTGGTGCTGAATTCTTTTAACTTGTGCTTGTCTCAATACCTTTTGATTTCTCCATCAAATCTGAAGGAGAGTCTTGCTGGGTAGAGTATTCTTTGTTATAGGTTCTTTCCTTTCATCACTTTAAATATATCATGCCATTCCCTTCTGGCTTGTAGTTTCTGTTGAGAAATCAGCTGATAGCCTAATGGGAGTTCCCTTGTAAGTTATTTGTCATTTTTCCCTTGTTGCTTTTAAAATTTTATCTCTGTAATTTTTGTCATTTTGATTACTCTGTGTCTCATTGCTTCTCCTTGAGTTCATCTGGCCTGGGACTCTCTGTGCTTTCTGGACTTGGTTGATTATTTCCTTTCCCATGTTGGGGAATTTTTCAGGTATTATCTCTTCAAGTATTTTCTCAGGTCCTTTCTCTCTCTCTTCTCCTTCTGGGACTCCTATAATGTGAATGTTCATGCGTTTAATGTTGTCCCAGAGGTCTCTTAGGCTGTCTTCATTTCTTTCCATTCTTTTATCTATACTCTGTTCTGCGGCAGTGAGTCCCACCATTCTATCCTCCAGGTCATTTATCTGTGCTTCTGCCTCAGTTATTCTGCTATGGATTCCTTCTAATGTATTATTCATCTCTCTTTGTTTGTCCTTTAGTTCTTGTACGTCTTTGGTAAACATTTCTTGCATCTTCTCAGTTTTTGCCTCCATTCTTTTTTCTGAGATCCTGAATCATATTCATTATCATTATTCTGAATTCTTTTTCTGGAAGGTTGCCTATCTCCACTTCATTTAGTTGTTTTTCTGGGGTTTTATCTTGTCCCTTCATCTGGGACACAACTTTCTGCTTTTTCATGCTGATTAACTTTCTATAATGTGGTTTTGTTTTAGTCACTATTCTTAAGTCTCCTGAATTGGCAGGCATGTTCCTTACCACTAGCGCCACCTCGGAAGCACATACATTCATATGTATATATATGTCAAAGATATCTCAATAAAACTGTTTAAAAAATACCAAGGCTGGGCACCACCCCTGGTGAAATGAATCAGAATCTCCTGCAGTGGAACCCAGGCATTGGTGTGACAGGGGTAGTTTCTCAGGGCTCCCCAGAACTCTCATTTTGGATTGATCCAACCATAAGCTTTGGAAGGGAACTTTGTCAATGGCCTCTTAGGACCTCCCTTTGGAAGCCTCCAGGAATAACCAGACTTGGTCAGTTTGACACAATTTGGTACCAGACATTCTTTGGAGATATTAATCCATTCTGAGTGGTTCATAGGGGGAGGTTTCCTGCAGGTCTTGGAGTGATCCTGCTTTTAGCTCATGTTGTCTGTCTCTGCTCTCACATAATATTCACAGGATTCTTCCTAATGGAAAAAGCTTCCCTCATTTTTTAAGTTCTACCAGTGATAGGGGGCATGTCACTAGGTGATTGGATGAATCAAATGGAAAGAAACCTGGAATAAGCAGGTTGGCTAGGAATCTGTGCTGTAGTCCAAGCACTAGGCTGTGGGTAGGGTGATAACAGCAGGACAGCAGGACAGAAAAGGAATGGAAGATTAAATGAATTGTATTCAATTTAAACTATTCTCTTTGTACTAAAACTTTTAAAAGTTTACAGAGGAATAACTGAAGTCCCTGAGGGAGGGGTGATTCACAAAGCATCTCAACATAGAAAATTATGTGACAATTGACTGCCATTGACACTTTGACAAGCTAACCACAGGGTTTAATTTATCATTTGAATAATGGTTTTTCTTTGTAACTATGAATATTGTATTTTTCTGACTCTAAGTCACACATTATATAGCAGTTAGACTATTAGGTCACAGAACAGAAGGCTGAGCTATTGACAGATGAATTTCAGAAGAGCTAGCAATCACTTGGGATATGAAGGTTAGATTACACACACACATACGCATGATAAACTCCAATAGTTCAGTTCAGTCGCTCAGTCGTGTCCGACTCTGTGACCCCGTGAATCACAGCATGCCAGGCCTCCCTGTCCATCACCAACTCCAGGAGTTCACCCAACCACATATTATATTCAAGATAATTTCTGATCTTGATAGTCTTAAAGAACTTTGCAACAATTTGTTTTTCTTTGAATATGCAAGCAAGAGCCTAAAAAAAATTAATGAAACAAAAATATTTCTTCAAATTCACTTCTGTAATGTGTCTCCCACACTGTTCAAATTGTCTTTTTCAGATAAGGAATATAACTGCTTGATATACATCAGTGTTCACAGATGTATTTAGAGGCAACATGTTGTTTACCAAATCCCTTTCATGTTTTTCCCTCTGTGTTCAGGAACTTAGCACAATCATGTAACTGTCTAAATAGCTATCCTGCTGAGTTAATAATAGCATACTTATTATTTCATTTTAGAAGTTTTCCGTTTCACTATTTGGATTCAATAGCAATAATCTCAATTACAAAGTGAACCAAATTGAAATGTTTTTGACAGAAATGAAACATGATATCTGAAATTTTAGAAAATGGAACACAACACAACAGCTTGAAATCACTGACTTAATATCTATTAAAATATATATTTATATAAAATATAATATAAAGTATTTATATTTATAAAAATATAAATAAATTTCATCCAGCCAGACTGGATGAAGCACAAGCTGGAGTTAAGATTGCTGGGAGAAATATCAATAACCTCAGATACACAGATGACACCACCCTTATGGCAGAAAGTGAAGAAGAGCCTCTGGATGAAAGTGAAAGAGGAGAGTGAAAAAGTTGGCTTAAAGCTCAACATTCAGAAAACTAAGATCAAGACATCCAGTCCCATCACTTCGTGGCAAATAGATGGGAAAACAATGGAAACAGTCAGAGATTTTTTATTTTTGGGGGCTCCAAAATAACTGCTGATGGTGATTGTAGCCATGAAATTAAAAGATGCTTACTCCTTGGAAGAAAAGTTATGACCAACCTAGACAGTGTATTAAAAAGCAGAAATATTACTCTCCCAACAGAGGTCCATCTAGACAAGGCTATGGTTTTTCCAGTAGTCATGTATGGATATGAGATTTGGACCATTAAGAAAGTTGACTGCCAAAGAATTGATGCTTTTGAAGTGTGGTGTTGGAGAAGACTCTTGAGAGTCCCTTGGACTGCAAGGAGATCAAACCGGTCCATCCTAAAGGAAATCAGTTCTGAATATTCATTGGAAGGACTGATTGAAGCTGAAACTCCAATACTTTGGCCCCCTGATGCGAAGAGCTGACTCATTTGAAAAGACCCTGATGCTGGGAAAGATTGAAGGCAGGAGAAGAAGGGGATGATAGAGGATGAGATGGCTGGATGGCATCACTGACTCAGTGGACATGAGTTTGAGCAGGCTCTGGAAGTTGGTAATGGACAGGGTGATGGCATGCTGCAGTCCACGGGGTCACAAAGAGCCGGACGTAACTGAGCGACTAAAAAACAACAACAAAGGAGAACCAGTAAATGTCAAGCTGATTAATCAGATTATCGATTTCTCCTACACGCAGAAGCCAGTAACAGAAGGGAGGAGTTATAAAAGAGGTCTGCACTCTCTACTCCTAATGCAGGGTGCCCAGTTTTGATCTCTGGTCAAGGGACTAGATGCCACATGCCGCAACTAAGACCTGGCTCAGTCAAATAAACAAATAATAAATCAAAGAAATATTTTTTTAAAAAGAGGTCTGCAAATGTTTATTTCAATATTCCTTACCTGTGGCATGTCAGCATAGTTTCTTTAGAAGGTACCATGAGTCAGAGTTAGTTAGTGGTGCAGGTAAATTGTTGCGGGAGGCACAGGGCAACACCTTGGAAAATTATAGGAGAAGGAAGTAGGAATTGCAAGAAAAGATTCTGCACCATGACTCTGATCTAATAACTGTGATAAGAAAGGCAGAAATAATCAGAATTGCTAGTGAGACTCTCGGACTGCAATGTAGATATGATGGTCTCAGCCAATGTGAGGCTCGAAGGTAAAAATGACCAAGATGGTTCATTTTAAGTGTCAGCTAGACCATATGATCAGGATGCTTCACCAAACATTGTTATAGATGTTCTTTGAAAGTATTTTTTAGGTGAGATTAACATTAAAATCAGTGGACTTTGAGTGTAACAGGTTGAGTACAACGGTACCCTCTGTAATGTGGGTGGGCCTCATCCAATCAGTTGAAGACCTAAATGGAAAAAGACTGACCTCCCCAAAAGAAGAGGGGAGATTTTCTGAAGACTGCCTTGGGAGCTGAAACTTATTTTGGTGTACATAATAGAAAATGTATATCTTGGTCTCTGCCCCCAGTTTCTGGCATAGAGCTCCTAAAATTCTAACAAATTCTTAAGTAAAAAGAACACTGGGAACATCTCTCATTCTTATATTTGGTCTGCCAACAACTTGAATTTAGACTTCTAGCATATCTTGGGAGAATGAACTTTTATGGTAAAATGTCCAGTTTGTGGTAATTTGTAACAGTAGCCACAAGAAACCAGTAAATTCTTCATCATTTCCCCAAAGCTAAAAGAGCAATAAGTCTTTTGGTTGAAGAACCTAATTTGCCTGCATCAAATTGGTAGACTTAAGGTATTGTAGATAGAAAGTGTCAGTTGCTCATTTGTGTCTGACTCTTTGAGACCCCATGGACTGTAGCCCTGCAAGGCTCCCCTGTCCATGGAATTCTCCAGGCAAGAATACTGGAGTGGGTTGTCATTCCCTTCTCCAGGGGAACTTCCTGACCCAAGGATTGAACCCAGGTCTCCCGCATTGCAGACAGATTCTTTACCATTCGAGCCACCAAGGAAGCCATTTGAGCCACCAGAGAAGCCACTGTGGAAGGAAACAGAGGCATCTAACAGTGAAGATAAGAAAGTCAGAGTTTTCTATCTGCCTGTTCTTAAAATCATAAGATTAGTCATTTCTATTATTTGTATTATTCTATCATTATTCCATTCTATTATTACCTGCAATTAGTCTTAGATAGTAAATAAGTCCTTAATGTATAATATATGCATGGAGGTTATCATTTCACATGTGAGATCCTGTGGCTTTTTCCTTTAAGATGTATGTTCCTCTCATTTTAGCATCCTTTTGCAAATTTATCTATTTTGATCCTTCTGTTCTCCTAACTAATGTTTTGGAAGATGAAAAAAAAAAACCTCGTTATTGATTTTCTGGTTTTATTTGTAATATGAGATAGAAGATTTTTCTAAACTTTATTCTAATCATAAATTTATGAGAGATGGACTTTTTTCAAACCGTGATTCTCAGCTTGCAATTTTCATTATGCTGCATCCAAGATTGCATTTCTTATTACATTTTTATAAGCATAGTTTCTTATTAGAATGCATTTTCTGTAGTTACTTAAAATTACAGTCTACTAAATCAAGAATTTAAATGTGGCAATGTCTTTTATTTTCAGTGTGTAAGTATGCTACCAACATCATTCATTACAGAAGTTGTCTCTATTTTGATTTAGGGGTAATTCTGCTATTGTTGATTTAAACCTTAATTTCTCTCAGAATTATTCCTATGAGAGTATTTCTACAGAAAATGGAACTTTTACAGAAAATAACTTTCATTGATGTATATGTCTATATATCTCAGCTGTCCTACATTTTACATGTCAATTATAAACTCAAATTTGACAGTTTCTATGATTTAAATTATTTATTTATTGCTGCCAAGTTGATTGTTCTCTGTAGCCTTTTTACTGTTTTATTTTCCATCTCCCATTTGAAAAGAAAATTAAAATTATTTGTACACATATTTAGACCTTCCCAGGGCTTCCCAGGTGGTGCCAGGGGTAAAGACCCGCCTGCCAATGAAGGAGACATAAGAGACATGGGTTCAATCCCTGGATCTGGCAGATCCCCTAGAGAAGGGCATGGGAACCCACTTAAATAATCTTGCATGGAGAATCCCATGGACAGAGAAGCCTGGTGGGCTACAGTCCATAGGGTTGCAAAAAGTCAGACATGGCTGAAGCAACTTAGCACGCATATATGCAGACCTTCCCAATTTATTTCATTAGAAAAGTACTGCTCAATTGTTTTCCACCATTTTTTGATGTGGGAATTATTTCTTTGCAGCTTTGTTGAGCTATAGATGGCTGTTATACTATACACTTCACCTATTTAAAGTATATATTATAATGGCTTTAGATTGTGTTTTTCATTCATGATGAATTATTTACACAGGATCCCCCATGAAATACGGTCATTTCAATGGAAAGCGTGTGGAGGATTGAAGAAGCAGAGGAAGCTATAACCCAGGGTCTGCAGAGGGCCTACCAACCAGAAGTGTGAGAAACACTTTCCCCTAAGCCCTTACAGCACTCACCAGAAGAAGAGGTATGGGAGCCTGGCACAGGCTGATACAGAACTCAGGTATCCACCCCCATGAAGGAACAGCATGAGTCTTAAAAGCAGGGTAACTGAGTGACTATCTGCACACTAAACGGTGGGATATGCAGCCTCCCTCACCCAGTTCACTGCCCAGACTACCAGCAGCTAGGGCAAGGGCACGTGTACATCCGCACGTGTCCCCATCTCCCACCCTCACCCTCCACACAAGAAATCCATGGATTCTTTTCTAGAAAAACTTAATGCCCTACGAAAAGAAAAAGACTTCCACAAATGACATTTAGTGTTTTCCCAATACAAACATAGCAAACCCACACAACTCACAGAACTTCAATTCAGATTTTTAGCAACTTCACATTGCAATATGAACAGAGTCAAAGATTATCAAACATTTAAGAAGTATTTTAATATGAAAGACATGCACACACACACATACAAACTCCTTGCACTTGGAGAAAAATGGAAGAGATACATAAAATGAGGGACAAAAGAGCTTCAAGGAGAACAAAACGTGGTAGAAGAAGTATAATCATATTAGATGATTTGCCTCAGTAGGGAATAATGATAGTAATGATTTATAAATTAAAACATAATTATATATGATATTATTATTACTAAACAAGGTGATAATATTGGGAGGGAAGGAAGAGGGGAGGAATGTATTTTTTTAATGTTAAATCATCTAAATCAGAAAGTAGATCCATAGGACTTCCCCTGTGGCACTAGCGGTAAAGAACCTTCCTGCCAATGAAGGAGACATACGAGATGCAGGTTCAATCCCTGGGTCAGGAAGATCCCCTGGAGGAGGGAATGGCAACCTCCTTCAGTATTCTTGCCTGGACAATCCCACGGACAAGGAGCCTGGTGGACTACAGTCCATAGGGTTGCAAAGAGTTGGACATGACTGAAGTGACTTAGCATGCATGCATGCATAGATAATGTCTGACATGGATAAATAAAAAAATAGCCAATTGTTATTATATATGGTTTTAAATAATGGTTTTAAAATATGGAAAAAAAGTATCAAACAGTATCAAAATTAACAGCTAAGCCAACTGTAAGTGAGTCCTTCCAGGAAGTGGGATTATATGGTCTAGAAGTTCAGGGCCGATAAAAGGGAAACCAGAAAAAGGACTACTGTTTTCCATTACAAGCCCTTTAGTACTACTTGAGGTTTGAACTGTCCATAGATATTACTTTGACAGAGAATAAAATATAATTTAAAAGGTAAAACCCAAAGACAGTATTTTAGTTGGCATTGCTTTTATTTTTTTCCCCTGAATTAGTTTTCAAAGAGAACAAGGACTGTTGATCTGATAGCTACACAAATTGGTCAATTCTTCTAATATTTTTAAGTAAACTGGTTACAATCTTAGATGATCCTTCAGGAAATAAAAATCTTAGTAATTCCTTGAGAAAATAAACTTTTAAATTAAAAAACATAGTCAGGCGATAATTCTACTGCAAGAAGGGAAATCAAAACTTCAAGGGGTTTTGGAATCATTTTTTTCAGACATACATCTGTGCCCCTGACTGCCTGGGAGGCATAAGGGCCAGCTACTTGATGACCTCTCATTCCTAGTTCCTCAGCCTCTTCCACCTTTTTTGCCTTTCTTCCCCCGACAGCTACTTCTCATGTCCCCTCTTCCACGCTTCAACTTTTACCAGCACTAACCATACCAGAAAGATTTCTCTTTTTAGATATACCTCATTGAATACATGAGTGATGAGTCAAATTGTAAATTTTTTTTGTGCAAACAAAATAATGATCAGTTCATTTCAGTTCAGTCGCTCAGTCATGTCCAACTCTTTGCGACACCATGAACCATAGCACATCAGGCCTCTCTGTCCATCACCAACTCCTGGAGTCCATCCAAACCCATGGCCATCGAGTTGGTGATGCCATCCAACCATCTCATCCTCTGTCGTCCCCTTCTCCTCCTGCCCTCAACCTTTCCCAGCATCAGGGTCTTTTCAAATGAGTCAGTTCTTCACATCAAGTGGCCAAAGTATTGGAGTTTCAGCTTCAACATCAGTCCTTCCAATGAACACCCGGGACTGATCTCCTTTAGGATGGACTGGTCAGATCTCCTTGCAGTCCAAGGGACTCTCAAGAGTCTTCTCCAACACCACAGTTCAAAAGCATCAATTCTTCAGCAATCAGCTTTCTTTATAGTCCAACTCTCACATCCATACATGACCACGGGAAAAACCATAGCCTTGACTAGACAGACCTTGGTTGGCAAAGTAATGTCTCTGCTTTTTAATATGCTGTCTAGGTTGGTCATAACTTTCCTTCCAAGGAGTAAGCATCTTTTAATTTCATGGCTGCAATCACCAACTGCAGTTATTTTGGAGCCCCCAGAAAATAAAGTCAGCTACTGTTTCCACCGTTTCCCCATCTATTTGCCATGAAGTGATGGGACCAGATGCCATGATCTTAGTTTTCTGAATGTTGAGCTTCAAGCCAACTTTTTTACTCTCCTCTTTCACTTTCATCAAGAGGCTCTTTAGTTCTTCACTTTCTGCCATAAGGGTGGTGTCATCTGCATATCTGACGTTATTGGTATTTCCCCCGGCAATCTTGATTCCAGCTTGTGCTTCTTCCAGCCCAGCTTTCCTCATGATGTACTCTGCATATAAGTTAAATAATCAGGGTGACAATATACAGCCTTGACGTACTCCTTCTCCTATTTGGAACCATTCTGTTGTTTCAGTCCAGTTCTAACTGTTGCTTCCTGACCTGCATACAGGTTTCTCAAGAGGCAGGTCAGGTGGTCTGGTATTCCCATCTCTTTCAGAATTTTCCACAGTTTATTGGGATCCACACAGTCAAAGGCTTTGGCATAGTCAATAAAACAGAAATAGATGTTTTTCTGGAACTTGCTTGCTTTTACGATGATCCAGCAAATGTTGGCAATTTGATATCTGTTTCCTCTGCCTTTTCTAAAACCAGCTTGAATATCTGGAAGGTCACGGTTCACATATTGCTAAAGCCTGACTTGCAGAATTTTAAGCATGACTTTACTAGCGTGTGAGATGAGTGCAATTGTGTGGCAGTTGGAGCATTCTTTGGCATTGCCTTTCTTTGGGATTGGAATGAAAACTGACCTTTTCCAGTCCTGTGGCCACTGCTGAGTTTTCCAAATTTGCTGGCATACTGAGTGCAGCACTTTCACAGCATCATCTTTCAGGATTTGAAATAGCTCAACTGGAATTCCATCACCTCCACTAGCTTTGTTCGTAGTGATGCTTTCTAAGGCCCACTTGACTTCACATTCCAGGATGTCTGGCTTTAGGTGAGTGATCACACCATCGTGATTATCTGGGTCTTGAATATCTTTTTAGTACAGTTCTTCTGTGTATTCTTGCCACCTCTTCTTAATATCTTCTGCTTCTGTTAGGTCCCTACCATTTCTGTCCTTTATTGAGCCCATCTTTGCATGAAATATTCCCTTGGTATCTCTAATTTTCTTGAAGAGATCTCTAGTCTTTCCCATTGTATTGTTTTCCTCTATTTCTTTGCATTGATCACTGAGGAAGGTTTTCTTATCTCTCCTTGCTATTCTTTGGAACTCTGCATTCAAATGGGTATATCTTTCCTTTTCTCCTTTGCTTTTCACTTCCCTTCTTTTCACAGCTATTTGTAAGGCCTCCTCAGACAGTCATTTTGCTTTTTTGCATTTCTCTTTCTTGGGGATGGTCTTGATCCCTGTCTCCTGTACAATGTCACGAACATCCATCCATAGTTCATCAGGCACTCTTTCTATCAGATCTAGTGTCTTAAATCTATTTCTCACTTCCACTGTATAGTCATAAGGGGTTTGATTTAGGTCATACCTGAATGGTCTAGTGGTTTTCCCTACTTTCTTCAATTTCAGTCTGAATTTGGCAATAAGGCATTCATAATCTGAGCCACAGTCAGCTCCCGGTCTTGTTTTTGCTGACTGTATAGAGATTCTCCATCTTTGGCTGCAAATAATGATAGTATTTGAAAAACCCACAAAGACCCAAAGAACTATGTATGTTTTTTACTATGTATGTTTTTTACTTGCATGAGAATGTTGATCGGGTGGGAGTATCAGCCACACCTAATAATAAAAGATTTGGCATCACTGACTTAAAATAAGAAAAACATGCACATGTATTTTCCAACAGTCTTTGGTGGATGAATGCATAGTTTAAGGGTTTTAATGCACAGACACATGGACTCTCAATTCCGTGGTCTTCTCAGCACAGTTCCTCCAGACCCAGACTTGATCACTGAAGGTAGAGTGTTATCCATCTAATAAGCTGTCAGGTGGGAAAAGAACCTGCAGATCTCTACCCTTGACTTTCCAGAACTGTCTGAAGCATTATGTCATACGATGGTCGACTTGCTGCATCTTTGTTCTTACCCTCCAGAGAATAGAAATGCGCAACGGTTTTAAGTGTTGGCATTTAATGACTGCAGTGATTGAGAAACATCTATGACCATTTTTATCCAGAGACTTTTTTAGGCTTTTTGAATGCCAAGCCACATGCTTTTATTTGACAGAATTAAATTTCCATACTAGAAAGGTTAGACATTTAAAACATGCCCTCTAATATTTAAAAATAACTTTATGTGATATTTTATTTTTTACCCTGTTTGCCTGTCTCTCTGTCTCTGATAATTCTGGAATATACAGAATCGTAAGACTGTCCTTCTTCCCGTCTCCCTCTCTCCTAATCTATTTTTGGGTTCAGTATGAAATCAGTCTCACTGATTCCCCCTTCTCAGAGCTTGTCCTGAGAGCATAGTTACTCGTACTTGCAAGTTAACTTGTATTTGGGTGAGCAACTAGGGCTTTGCCTTCTTCTTTTCAGGCCCCAGGTACCTAGTTTCAGAGTAGATAGATACAGAAAAACTATGGCAACTCTAGTAATCAGGGCTGTTTACCTAGGCTGTTGCTAGGCAATGGGAGGGAATGCAGGATGCCTTGTACTTGGGTCTTAGGACTGAACTAGGAATAAAGACCTGCCAGTCATTCCTTTTCCTCAGGGAACATGCAGGTGCAGGGTAGACCCAACATATGGAGATTCAGCATAGCATCTGGGCTTCCCTCTGGGTTTCATGCTTGCAGCTCATCAACATTCCTCGCTCTGAGGCCACATTCTGATGATGGGGCTCTTATGCCTCAATAAACATCTCTTCTCCCCAGCACATTCTCCTTTCCCCTCCTGATTTATTTCAGTTCCGAGGACCACACTTCTCGTTTTTCCCATTTGAAGGTCCTGCTTCCCTCTGGAGATCCTGCTTAGAGTCCCCAATCTTAACACCAACCTGGGGTCAAGTGCTTTGATAATTATACCTCTATCTTCCAGCTACCATCCTTGCCCTGGATTCGCCACCTCTATGTACCCTACATTCTCCTCGGTCCGTGATGGACAGCGACCACTTCTCAGCCCTTTCTTGGGTCCCACCCCAGTTTTTGCCACTCCTGACTAGACAGGTCAAATACCCAAGGCTTCTCTCCTCCTTCCAACTGCAATCCTTTCCACATACTCATACATTCCACAGACACTCCAGATTCCAGCGCCCATGTGTGCTCAGTAATGTCTGACTCTTTGCCACCCCATGGGCTGTAGCCTGCTAGGCTTCTCTGTCCATGGGATATTTCAGGCAAGGATACCGGAATGGGTTGCCATTTCCTACTCTGGGGGTCCTCCCAACCCAGGAATTAAACTCACATCTCTTGTGTCTCCTGCACTAGCAGATTCTTTACCTCCAGAGCCACCTGGGGCTCCCGAGGTGGGAATCTGCTGTCAATGCAGCAGACACAACAGACTGGAGTTCGATCTCTGGGTAGGGAAGAGCCTCTGGAGTAGGGAATGGCAACATACTCCAGTGTCCATGCCTCTTTGATAAATCCTGAGGTATGATGTTACCATCAATTTATCAAAGCCTTGCCTTGATGCCCTTTTTTGAACCTTTGTTCTGAACACGGAGCTGCACGCACACTGGTGCTTTGGCATAGGCTAGAGTACACAGACCAGACTTTATATGAAGTATCAGGGGGTTTCTAATGTACAAACGGGTTATGTTCCCCCAGAAAAATCTACTTCTGAGACAATAATTGAGTCTACACCAACAATCATTTCAGAATCAATGTTATAAATTGTAGTTGGGCTCTCATGTCAGCCTATAAAAAGCCTACTTGATACAAAATGCACCAGAGGTACCGTACTCAAGCATTACTTCAACTCTGACAAAAGCTATTTCTGCAAAGAAATGGAATGTAGGGTTTCACTAGCAGTTTCAGGATCAAGCCCCTGAGCTCCAGTGGTGGAAAAGGAAACTTCCCTA
This sequence comes from Moschus berezovskii, assembly GCF_049115385.1. Classification (NCBI taxonomy): domain Eukaryota; kingdom Metazoa; phylum Chordata; class Mammalia; order Artiodactyla; family Moschidae; genus Moschus; species Moschus berezovskii. The sequence continues at coordinate 62,971,529 of NC_142477.1, forward strand.
GTGCCTAACAAGAGAAGGTGGAATCGGAGAGGCACTGCTGGAAGGAATACAAAGAATTAAGGCCAGCTGCAGTAGGAGTGGAAGGGTTAGAAGCAAATTCACTCAGTTATTACCATAGACCTTGGAAGATGGCAGGCAACCCACTCCAGTATTCTTGCCTGGAGAATTTCATGGACAGAGTTAGCCTGGTGGGCTACAGTCCATGGGGTTGCAAAGAGCTGAACACCACTAAAGTGACTTAGCATGCACACATGGCCACAGAAGCTGAGAAGGGGGAGCCCAGTTGGTGGAGAAGCAGAGGTAGAGAAGTTATTCTCTGCTGGGAACCTTCCTGCCTGAGCAGCCAGTGCCGTTAGAGAGACTGCCAACTGACAGGACCCAGGATGGGCACCAGGGAGGGGTGGCCCCTATATCAAATCTGAAACAGGCAAAACCTGGGACAGAACCAAAGTGATGAATAAGAGTGATGAAAGCTACTGGGATTTCTGTCTAGAACCTTCTTTAGAGAAATTCGTCACTAATTCCCACTTCTATCCACTGCCATGTTTTTGCAACCTGGGGCCGCTAGGGTAATTTAGTGACTCTATCTGAACAACATATTAAGAGATTAGACAAAGGATGGACCTTTCACTTCCCAGGAATGTAATCTTCAGATCAACAGACCTGAAGTATTCTCAGGACACATGCTTAGTTGCTTCAGTGATGTCCAACTCTGAGACTCTATGGACTGTTGCCCACCAGGCTCCTCTGTCCATGGGATTCTCCAGGCAAGAATACTGGAGTGGGTTGCCATGCCCTCCTCCAGGGGACCTTCCTGAATCTGGGATCTGACTCGCATCTTTTATGTCTCCTGCGTTTGCAGGTGGGTTCTTTACCACCAGCTCCACCTGGCAAGCCCATTCTCAGTATACCTGAACACAAAATATAAAAATTCAGGGACTGTAGGCATGTTCTGCCATGTGGCCATGGAACAAGGAAAACTAGCTGGCAGTAGAGAAGAATTAATTCATTGTTCACTCATTCATTCATCAAGGGGGAAAGGGAAAGGCAGAGGAAGGGAACTAGCATTTCATGAGAGTTTATTATGTGTCAAACACGAGATTATACAGAGGCTGCAGAGAAAACTGACAATGGTTCAGGAATGGGTGGTATAGTCAGTAGGGAGAGGAATATGGTTGTGATGATTAATTTTGTACAACCTGGAGTCAGAGACTAAGGATGTACCTTGCCTGTTTGGAGGTATCCACCCAGGGCTCCCAGTCCTACCATTAAAGAAAGTTTTCCTTTGCTTGCGGAGTGTAGCAGACGTGCAATAATCTCCATGGATAACTTCTGAGGATTAGTAACATGTTTTCTACACACATATGAGAAAAAGTAACCATCTGGTTCAAATAGCCACTGTGTTCTGAAGGAAAACAGAAGGTGGTGTTGAGGAGAAGAAGCATCCTGAAGCAGCATCCCCAACTTTCTTTAGGTGAGTTAAGCACCTTGCATAACATTATGCACAATTGAATGCTCAGTTAACACCCCATGGTTTAATCAATGAATTCTGGCTTACAAAAATGTGATTTTATTTTTTGTCATCTTCAAAGTAACACTATCACCAAATTATAGCACAATAATATAGTATGCTGAGAAGACCACAGGACAATGATATAATCAATCAGCGATGGACATTGCCAGAGCCCACAAAAGGAAGCTAAATTGTAATTACTAAACTAGGCAACTCAAGTGGAATATCATTTCTAAGCTTGTGTGATTTAAGAGTACTAAAAATACCATCTTTTTCGTTTTCTAAATTGATAGTACTCACAAGAATTGCTGCTTAAATACAATTGCACAGTAATCTTGACTAACGTGGCAAGATAACCCAAGAGAAAAATAAGCAGTGTTTCATGTTTCTATAGTCTCAAGACAAAATAATGAGATATATGGCTCCAAATCCCCTGTTTCCATCCCGATGCATCTTCTAATGATACACACACACAAAAAGGAAAGTTGAGCTTTCTCGGTCACAGGACTGTGCCATGATTTTTTTTTTTTTCCCAAAAACCTAAGCAAAGAGCAGAATTATTCAGGAAGGGGAAGGTATTAAGGATTAAGTGGAAGGGGACTGGCCCGACTGGAACTGGAGTAAGGGGATGGCAGTTACCAATGGTCCCCACAGCATGGCAGAAAAGTGACTTTTGTTGATGAGCAGAGCATGAATGTAAAATAGCCACAGAAACAGTCCCGGTGACTCTGTTGGGCAGACTTGTCCCCTTTAAACAGACCCTACTGACAAGAGCAGCGGCATCTGCAATAGACTGAACACCAGAGCTGGAGCACAGATAGCACATTTCATACCAGGAGCAGATAATTTATTTGATATCTCTACCTCCATAAGCCAAAACTTTAAAAGAATTAATCACATAATAATAACTATTTTCTTGACTTATTCCTTAGTTTTAAAACAGCTAACAGTTTAAAATATAAAATTTCAGTTTACGAGTTATTGTGCAAAGGCAGCAGTATCATTAATGTAGGAACTAAAAGGCACTAACCAAAACAATAATATTATGCATCGCAGTCTGCACTGTCCCCCACTCCCACTGCTGGAGGCCTACAAGGCCTGTGCTTGCCTGGCTTCAAGACTGAAGAATGGGCTTGGAGTCAGCCATGGAGACATCAGTGGTTTAATGGATGGGGGAGCTCACAATTCTGAAGTAATGGCCTGGAGTGACACCCCAGGGTGTGCAGGCAGATGGTGGTGGAATGCAGAGGATGGTGGGCTGCACATGTCATAGTGGTGCTCTTCATTGCCAGCGGAGGGTGGCGGGGGGCGGGGAGAAGAGATTGCCAGTAACAGGGGGAATTAACACCAGTTACTAGGGAAACCAGCAGAGGGGCACACCCTCACTGCCCCTGTGATGAGAACAATCACCGGCTGGGGCCTGGGACTAGTCCGTTCAAGGTCAGTCTTGTGAGCAGGGTGTAGGTGAAGCGGGTACTGGTAGAGCCAGGGAGGGACAGAGAGTGAACGAATAGCCATCTTGAGTGGCCTGACCATACACTCTCTGATTCACTGTTGTAAAATTTAAACAAGTTGTCAAATTGAGTGGGAGAACTGAAGTATCTGAAGTCTTATTTCTTCATCTGCATAATCAGTTTGTTATCTTTGCTTCTCTTGAATTGAATCTACTGTTGAAATGCAGGAATACGTAGCAACACAGGGATTCATTCAAGTGTTTCCTAACAGGAATTAATTACTAACCAAACATGTATGACTGCTGGGTCCACGGCAGAAATGGGGGTGACGGGCAGGGAAGAACTGAAAAAGATTTCTTCTAATTGAAGTTCATGCACATAGAATAGCTTATTTATTAAAGAATAAGTAATAAAAGAGCTAATTTGTAGTCTGATATATATTCTAAAAACTCAACAACATTCACAGCAGTTCTTTAGAATTCATGCACACAAAGATGATTTTCTCATAACAGAGTATATATCACTGAGTGTTTAAAATTGCTCTTGCATGATGACAATAAAAAAGTAACCTTGTAATCAGCATTATTATTCTTAATTACCCACAAAAATGCACACCCTTACTGCCTGCACCTCGAGCAGACTGTTCCCACCAGTCCACTTTTGGTGTGCATAAATTGTTCGAAATTGCATAATCTCTCTAGGACATTTGTACCACCAGAAGAAGAGGAAAACACCTCCCAAAATATAAATGAGACACTGAGATTAAATTTCCTATGAGCCAGACTATTAAATTTGCAAATCAGTTGCATCAGATTCCTTGCTTTTTTTTTTTTGGTTGCACTGAACCTGTGAAAACACAAAATGTTAATCACTGGACCACCACGGAATTGCCTCATTTGATTTTAAAAAATGATTCTTTACCTGTGTGCTTTAAATTCATATCAGTTATAATAATACAATATAGATATAACATAACTAACATGACTGACATATTACATGCTTAAACATTTGTTTTTTTCTGCATTAAAAAACTAAGCATTCGTAGATTATTTTTTTCCTGGTAAAACATGGGAGGAGGTGGTCAAATTTCCAAAATTTTATAAAGTAAATCAATCACAAAACTTATGATCTAGATAAATTTTCCAGATAATTCTCCTACCAGAAAGTCTTCTATAACAATGGTAAAAATGTTATTTTTTTCCCTCTCCAACTTGGTAGTCACTAAAAGTGTTCCAGGCTTGAAAACTACTCAGCCTGTTTCCTCAGTTTGAACCGTTCTGGGAATAAAATAATGTCATATAAATAGTAAATAACAGTATTTCTTTGCTTCAGCTCCACCTGTGATTTCAGTATTTTAGGTTATTATCCATCTTCCAAATTACCTGCATTTATTTATAGGTGCATTCAGAGGGGCAGCTAATTTTTGCAGCCTATAAGCCCTCTTAGCGTTTATCACCTCAGAGATCTTTCCTGGCCCTGAAAGCCTTGGAGCTATCTGAGGTCACCTATACTGCCACAGTGGCCCTCTGCTTCCAATGAGGACACCTGTGCCACCTCCACAAAGCAGCTGCTGTCACTGCTGTTGAATGGCCAGTACTGGTGCAGTGACCCAATTTACACTTGACCCGGGGAGATTCCTGAAGACATTTGAATGCAGATAGCAGCACTCAAAATTACAACCAAAGTTGAGAATATGAATTCTTCATTCCAGGAGGATAACAAGGAAAGAATGCTCCCCAGGGGGTGTGAGGGATCTGAGACGTGAGGGATCTGAGACGGCCTCTGGGCTGTCTGAGATACCAGTGAATAGAAAACCTGATCATTTATCCTAGTAGGAGCATTCCTCCCCGAGGTATCAAACTTTCAGACAAGCAGAGCCAATCCCCAGTCCTTGATTCTCAAAATTACAAAATCTAGCAGAGAGAGAGAGAGAGAGACAGAGGTAGAATCTTTGAGTTGAATACTAGTTGTGGAAAATTCTGACAGAGATGGGAATACCAGACCACCTGACCTGCCTCTTGAGAAACCTGTATGCAGGTCAGGAAACAACAGAACTGGACATGGAACAACAGACTGGTTCCAAATAGGAAAAGGAGTACGTCCAGGCTGTATATTGTCACCCTGCTTATTTAACTTACATGCAGAGTACATCATGAGGAACTAGATGAAGCACAAGCTGGAATCAAGATTGCTGGGAGAAATATCAATAACCTCAGATATGCAGATGACACCACCCTTATGGCAGAAAGTGAAGAGGAACTCAAAAGCCTCTTGATGAAAGTGAAAGAGGAGAGTGAAAAAGTTGACTTGAAACTCAACATTCAGAAAACTAAGATCATGGCATCTGGTCCCATCACTTCATGGGAAATAGATGGAAAAACAGTGGAAACAGTGTCAGACTTTATTTTGGGGGGCTCCAAAGTCACTGCGGATGCTGATTGCAGTCAAAGCTATGACCAACCTTGATAATATATTAAAAAGCAGAGACATTACTTTGCCAACAAAGGTCCGTCTAGTCAAGGCTATGGTTTTTCCAGTGGTCATGTATGGATGTGAGAGTTGGACTGTGAAGAAAGCTGATTGCCAAATAATTGATGCTTTTGAACTGTGGTGCTGGAGAAGACTCTTGAGAGTCCCTTGGACTGCAAGGAGATCTAACAAGTCCATTTTAAAGGAGATCAATCCTGTGTGTTCATTGGAAGGACTGATGCTAAAGCTGAAGCTTCAATACTTTGGCCACCTCATGCGACGAGTTGACTCACTGGAAAAGACTCTGAGGCTGGGAGGGATTGGGGGAGGGAGGAGAAGGGGATGACAGAGAATGAGATGACTGGATGGCATCACCAACTCGATGGACATGAGTTTGAGTGAACTCCGGGAGCTGGTGATGGACAGGGAGGCCTGGCGTGCTGTCGCAAAGATTCTGAGCAACTGAACTGAACTGAACTGAGACTAGTTTCTCCAGCCATACAAATTAAACAGAGCCTTGGTAGACTGACTATCAAGTTTATCTTTGGGAACTACATACTAGTTCCATGTACCAAAGCTAACGATGCAGACACATGAGGCCATTCCACTTCTGCCACTCTCTGAGACCTACCTGCCCTTGGACCACCCATTCTCACCAACCTTAACAGTCTAGACAGTGCTTCTCGCAGTGTCTGGTCTCTTATATCAGACAACCAAAACACAAATCACAAGTCCACTTTAATGCTGGAGGAGGGGGAAGGATAAGTAACTCTTTGTCACAGCTCCTCAGTCACAGTAAATGCTAAATGAATGAGAACCTTTTCTTCTTCGTGGACAGGGGAGGGCAGTTTAAACAGTGACTGTTCGGTAGGTTTCTGTACTTCCCTGGTGGCTCAGTGGTAAAGAACCCACCTGCCAATGCAGGTGCAGGTAAGATCCCCTGGAGAAGAAAATGGCAACCCACTCCAATATTCTTGTCTGGGAAATCCCATGGACAGAGGGAGCATGGTGGACTATAGCTCATGGAGTTGCAAAACAGTGGGACACGACTAAACAAACGAACCAAAAAATTAATTAGGTTAATAATGAATAGGTTACTGCAGTAAGAGAAACTCCTTAAAAATTAGAAAATGACATATTGGCAAATGAAAGTCTAATCAAACCAGCTCCTCAAATGAGGAAGAGACTTTTCCTTCTCTCCATACCCTGCGAATCCCAGGGAAAGGGGAAGTTCAGAAACCGGGTCCCTGGGCTGTATTATGATACAATAAGCTTGTCTCATTTCAGCCCCATCCCAGGGACCAGAGGATGGAGGCCCCTAAATACTGGGAACCAACCTTCTCTCAGCTCAAGTCCTACATGTCACGTGATGTAACAGGCTCTTTTTTTTTTTAATTTATTTAATTGGAGGCTAATTACTTTACAATATTGTAGTGGTTTTTGCCATACATGGACATGAATCAACCATGGGTGTACACGTTACCCCCATCCTGAACCCCCCTCCCACCTCCCTCCCCATCCCATCCCTCTGGGTCATCCCAGTGCAGCAGCCCTGAGCACACTGTCTCATGCTTCGAACCTGGACTGGTGATCTGTTTCACATGTGATAATATACAAGTTTCAATGCTATTCTCTCAAATCATCCCACCCTCGCCTTTTCCCACAGAGTCCAAGAGACTGTTTTATACATCTGTGTCTCTTCTGCTGTCGTACATATAGGGTTATCGTTACCATCTTTATAAATTCCATATATATGCATTAGTATACTGTGTTGGTGTTTTCCTTTCCGACTCACTTCACTCTGTATAACAGGCTCCTGATGGAACACCTGCACCATTTGTTGGGGACAGCCACAACAAATGAGATGGCTGGATGGCATCATCGACTCGATGGACATGGGTTTGAGTGAACTCTGGGAGTTGGTGATGGACAGGGAGGCCTGGCGTGCTGTGATTCATGGGGTTGCAAAGAGTCAGACATGACTGAGCAACTGAACTGAACTGAACTGAAGCATAGTCAAGGACCTTTAGTTCCTTCTCGAGAGCTCTTGATGATACTCTGAGCCATAGCCTGTGAACTCTTTTAGATACTAACACCCAGCAGTGGGAGAAGATAACTACATGATGACCAGACTGTAGCCATGACACATGCTGCCACAATTCTGAGAAATGGTCTCAAGGAAATGGTAACAAATTGACCTGGAACTGAAGATTAACTGTGCCTAAAGCAGCCGAGATGACACAGGTCAATATCAAGGTGATTTAAGAGCTGACTGTGCTGTTTCTACATGTAGTCCCCTCCCTCAGCCTATAAAAGCTTTGAGCCATTGATTGCCTGTGGGGAGAGTCAGCCATTTGACCCGGGTTCACTCTCCCCTGGGGTCGCCAGCATCTAAAATAAAGCAAACTTTGCTTTCACCAACTTGGCCTCTTTAATGGCTTTTGAGCGGTGAGCAGCCAGACCTAGGTTCAGTAAAAGTTTAGCTACTGTTTCTACCCTGCATGTTTTCTTCAGGAGGGAAGCCAGATACATATGGAGGGAAGATAATGTGAAGATACTGGAGCAGATTCATCCTGCAGAGCCCTCAGAGTAACACAATCCTGCTGACACCTTGATTTCAGACGTAGTCTTCACAACAGTGAAAAAACTACTTCTCTGTTGTTTAAACCTCCCAGTCTGTGGTTCTTAGTTATGAGGACCCTAACAAACTAGTACATGAATCTGCCTGCAATGCAGGACACCTTGGTTCGACTCCTGGGTTGGGAAGATCCCCTGGAGAAGGGAAAGGCTACCCACTCCAGTATTCTGGCCTGGAGAATTCCATGGGGTTGCAAAGAGTCGGACACGACTGAGCGACTTTCACACACAATTATACATAAGGCCTTTATTGTGATGTAAAGAAGAAATAAATGGAAGGTGATTTACAATAAAGTATGTATTGGCACTTGTAAATGATCAAGTACAACTATACCAAAAGACATAATGTTTCTACCATACTGGGCTCCAGTGGCTGTAAGTTTGACAGTACAAACGAAAGCTGACACGGAAAGCACATGGTACTGGCGACTCAAATACAAAATTTGGAGCAACATTACTGGTGATGCGAGATCTTCTGAGAGTGAAAAACGATTGGTAAAGTTCCAAACAAAACAAACAACAAAATTCTTGCCATTTACATGGTAGTCACATTCCTGGAAAATTTAAGTAACGTGTGGTATTCATTTGTGACACGGGAACAGGTGCTAGGCACAGATCATTATAAACAGGTTTTTCATCTCCAAGAAGGTCCTGTGGGACGTTTGAAAGTCACAGCCAACTCTTCGTTTTTCTGTCCATGTGCAGGTTGCCAGAGTGTCTAGCATCGCTGGTTCACAGCCCTCATTGTCAGTAGTGTATAGTCATCATGACAACCAAAAGAAATGTCTCTTATTTCCAGAATATTGCCTAAAGACTCCCTAAAGGGGAGCACCACCTTGGTTGAGAAGCAGTGATATACAAGAAAATTTAAGTGGGAATTCCCTGGTGGTCCAGTAGTTAGGACTCTGCACAGGGCACGGGTTCAATTCCTGGTAGGGGGACGAAGATCTTGCAAGCCATGCAGTGCAGCCCAAAAGTTTTTTTTTAATAGAATAAAACTTTTTAAAAAAAGATGTAATATATGGCTATCTTTTGGTGCCCAGCCAGCCCCATCCACTCCTTGCCAGAGCCCCTCATGCCTGGAGGCAGTGAGCTGGGGACTGGTTCACACAGGATCACACAGCAGGCAAGTCAAGCAAGGGATATGCATCTTCTGAAATGGTATTACTGAGACCCATAGACTTGTTTTAAAAAAAATTACTTTATTGAAGTAAACTTGATTTGCAATGTTGAATTAATTTCTGCTTTACAGCAAAGTCATTTAGTTATACATATGTGCATGCATGCTAAGGTGCTTCAGTCATGTCCAACTCTTTCTAACCCTGTGGACTGTAGCCCACCAGGCTCCTCTGCCCATGGGATTCTCCAGGCAAGAACACTAGAGTCAGTTGCCATGCTCTCCTGCAGGTTATCTTCCTGACCCAGGATTCTAATCCATGTCTCTTATGTCTCCTGTATTGGCAGGTGGGTTCTTTACCACTAGCGCCACCTGGGAAGCTCTTTTAGTCATACATGTCTATATTTGTGTCTATATTCTTTTCCATTATGGTTCGTCATAGGATATTGAATATAATTCTCTATGCTACACAGTTGGACCTTTTAGTTTAGAGAGCCATAGTCTTGACACAGTCTTTAAGCTTCCTGTATTAAAATTTTCCTTTGCCTACTGGAACTTTAGAGGCCTCAATGTACTCTAAGCTTGGTAGAGACTAGCAGTTTGGGCACGCCTTCCTCGGTGTGAGCTTTTGTGTGTGTTTGGAGGGTTGGAAAGGGCTAAGGCACTGGCTGAGATTGCAGAGGTGGTAATGTGCCAGAGCACAGCTCCAGAGAACCATCCTGACAAATCCTGCTGTCCATTGCTTGGCTCCTGTTCCTGTACAATTGAACATTCATTTTTGGAGGAAATCTCATGAACCCACGAATTGGTTTCACCAGAAAGCTGTGATTTTTAATCATTAACTGGGCCCCCAATGCACCCAACCCTCCTGTCCCACTCTACCTGTCACCCAGGCAGAGGATGGCTTCCAGTGTTCACTCTCACACTTTTCCCTTCTCTCACGTTCTCAAATTCCACCTCGTTGTCTCATGCTCCAGGCAGATTTTTGTACATTGTATTGAGACAGTATCAGTGTTCAGAAAAACTTCCTTCCTTTCACCTCAAAATTTCTTCTCCTCTCACACAACAAGAAGCAGAGTCCACTTGTGTGGGCTATTGCTCCCCTTTTCAAGGGAATATGCTCCACTGATTAAAGAACTTTTTCCTTTTCAACTGCCCTCTCCCCTTCACCTTTGCCTGGAGATGTGCTGTTTGAGTTAGAACCCTTTCCTTGCAGGTAACAGAATCCAACTGAGTGCACTTAAGCCAGAAAATAGGGCTTTACGGAATAAAAACAAACAAACAAACAAAAACAAACCAATGGTTGGAATGCCACAGGTCTCAGGAAAGGACTTGAACGAGAACTACAAAGCCATCAGCACCACTTCCACCATTCTTCGCTGCTCCTTCGTGCTTCTTTTTTCTCTTTCCTGTACACTAGCTTCTTGTGGCTTTCTGTTGCCGACTGAAAAGATGCACAACCTGCGAGCTGACAGTTATGTTTGATTCAGGTTTTCTGAGGACTTCAAGCCAGGGAGACAAGACTCTTGGATTGCTCTTAAGGATTACTTTAAAGAGGTAAGGTAGGAGACAGGTTACATAGGAGTTTTGTAACAAAACCAGGTAGTTGGAACGTCAAAAGATGACTGTTAATTAAAGAAAACCAGACATCTCAAGTTAATGAATTTAGCGCTTTTCTATGTTTGGGAGGATGCAAAGGTCTAGAGTTCATTGAACGCATCCTTTTGATACGTACCTCGGTTATCTAGGACCAGTATCCTGTGTTTTCCATCCTGAGTCTCCTCAGGGCACACCCTTGGGGTGACTGCAGTGGCCAACTGCTTGATGGCGGGGCATTCTGTTTCTTTCCTGCGTTCCCTCAGGGCTCAGTGTTGGCTGCGAAGGCTGATGGCCTGATAGTAGCAACCTCCTCTGTTTACCGTTAGGCAGGTGACGCTCACTGTCAGTCCACACAGCAGCACCTCAATTCCAGGAGTGAGAACCCAACTGGCTAACTTGGATCAGGTCCTATCCCTTGTCCAAGTCCATCTAAAATGACTTCTCTCAACTTCTGAGATGACCTAATGCTCCAGGGCCAGTCTCGCCTTTTGAGAGGAGTCACGTGTGGAATGTGTATGTCTCTAAATAAGCCTTCTTTCACTTTCCTGTGGCACGCTCTTGAATTCCTTCCTGCGCAAAGCCAAGGACCTTCACTTGGCAGCCTGTCCCATGGGCTCACCTGAGACCTGGGACATGACCATCCACTCTAACCCCATTTTTCTGCAACAAGAAGGGAATCATCAGTTTAGTCCTAGAGTCTGCTCTGGTACTGCCTAATAAAGTTTAAAATCAAACCTGAAAAAATCCAACTGTTTCTATTAGGGAATCGTGGACTGAAGCAGCCTGCCTTGGCCAGGCATGATAATAACCACTTACATGAGTTGTCTCACAACAGGCGGTCCCAATAAGGAACACAGTGTTACCCTGAAAACTAACTGGGAGAATGTGGGAGGGGTCAAGAGGAGAAAGGAAAGGCCAGTCCATAATATGTTCTGCCAACCTCCCAGAAACCCTCAGGCTGGAATCCATCTTGGCTCAGAGATGCGCACACCATCAGGAAGGGCCTTGAGTTGGACCAACTACAGGTACAAATGAGATGATTGACCAGAGACAACCCAGAAAGCTAACCCTATTACCATAAACCCAACCCTATTACCATAAACCCCGAGACTGTGAGCCATGTGGCAGAGCAGTTCTCCTGGGTTCCTTAACCCTGCTGCTCTCTGCCTTGTTGAATAAAGTCTCTTGCTTTGCTGGTATGTATGTCTGCATGGAAAATTCATTTCCAAGTGTTAGACAAGAGCCAGCTCTCAGACCCTGGAAGGGGTCCCAGGTCCAGTAACGTTTCCAAGTAATTTAACTCCATCAAAGAGCAAAGCTCAAGAATACTTATGGGAATACAAAAATATACAGCATTCAACAGGATAAAATTCATGATTCTGGTGCCCAATCAACCCTCAGCTGAAGGAAACAAGTGGAAAATGAAGAGGAAGGAACAATGTCCTATCTCAGCAATTCTATGAATAGTCGCCTCCTCTCCCATTGTAAGGCTATTGAGATTTTTTTTTTACACATCAAAGTATTGTTTGACTTATTACAAAAGCATCCATTATTACTGTTATTTTAAAAATCTTGGTCAACAAATGAATCACTAAAATGGGAATACCAAACAAAAAGAGAACAAGAGAAATGTCGGCAATGCTTTAAAAGGATGAAGCTTCTCCCTCTCTTCCTATTTCCTTTGCCTCCTCTTTCTGCCCGCCTCTGTAAAAAGTCCTCAGTTTCTTTACCTCAATCTCTTGCTTTCCTTCCTTTTTCAGTTTAACAATACAGAATGCTCAGCGGTTGCGGTGCTTGGGCTTAGTTGCCCCGTGGAAAGCGGGATCTAGGGCTTGCCAGGTGGCGCTAGTGGGAAAGAACCTGCCCGCCGATGCAGGAGGCCTAAGAGACCGCAGGTTCGATCTGGGGGTCGGGAAGATCTTCTGGAGAAGGAAAGGGCAACCCACTCCAGTATTCTTGCCCTGGAGATTCCCAGGGACAGAGGAGCCTGGCGGGCTACAGTCCATGGGGTCACAAAGACTCGGATACGACAGAGTGACTGAGGACGCAGGCCCATGGGGAGTTCCAACTGTTTGCAATGTTTTCAATACAGGATGAACCCTGCATTGAAAGGGGGATTCTCAACCACTGGACCATAAGGAAGTCCCTTGTCCTTGATATTTAAATGGGTAGGTTTTAATGTCTTACACATACCTCTGAAAAAAGAAGGGGTCCTATTCAACAGCCCCTCACGGTGGTTCAGCGCCTCTTGATCCGCCCTCTACCCCGCTCCCCCAGCCCTGCTCTGTTGGCCCGGAGCCCATCTGCCCTGTCCCTGGGCAAACAATCACACCTTTGGCCGCATCTGTCCGGATGGCAAGCCGGTCCCACACCTCCCGGCTTCCTCCAGGGGCAATCTCTTGCTGGCATGCAGGGGGGTGGGCGCTATGAATTGAGGGAAAGTGGAGATAAGTGAGCAGGCAGACGAAGCGAGAGGGAGAAAATGTACAGGGCCAGAGATGGGCAGATGGGAGAGCCGCTCAGTAGCGGGAGGGAGAAGCGCGAGTAAAGCGAACACCATGTGGACAGGGCGAGGCGAGCGAGCAGAAGAGGCGCGCGCCGGCTGGCCGCCCAGGCAGTCAGCTCCGGATCGCAGGAGGTGAGCCCGGCCGCAGGGGTCTGCGGGCCGGGCCGGGTGGGACGCGTGCAGCCAGGGCAGATCGGGGGGCCTCGTGAGCCCCCGGCCCGCAGCCGCCCGCGATGAGCGAGGCCAGTCGGCTGTGCTCCGGCTACTACAGCCTCAACCACAGCTTCGTGGAGCCCTTCCAGTGCCCCCGGCGCGGCGAGGGGGCCACGCTCCTCTACTGCTGCGGCTTCGCCGACCTCAAGTACTGCTGCAGCGAGCCGGGCAGCTACTTCCCCTACAAGCACAGCTACATGTGGAGCCTCAGGTGGGCAGGGCCGGGGGCTGGCGGCCGGGGGGCTGGGGAGGCCAGCAGCCGCGCCACGCCGGGAGCGGGCAGGGCGCCCGCGTCCTCGCGACACGCTCGGGCCCCTCCGCGGGCTGGGGGGAAGGAGCCTCCAAGGGCGGGTGAGGGCCCTGCCGAGACGCCGTTTGTGGCCACCGTGGTCCGCGAGAAGGTCGCGCTGTGGTTCTAGAGTTGTGAATCCGCCCCGGGACTAGGGCGAGGCGCGCGCGGGAGGAGCGCCGGAGACTCGCCCTGGGCGCAACCGAGCGGACTGCTCTGCTCTCCTCTCTCCCTTGCCCGGGGACCAGTCCCAAGCCCGCGGCTCTGCGAGCACACGCAGACTCACAGATAACTTCAGGACGTTTCATTCTCTTTTTGAATTGAGTATTTGGTGCATTTGAATGGAAAGGGGCTCTTTTGAGACTCATTTTAAGGCGTTAGCCAAGGATGAGTATTTTAAGCCTCTTCGTGACTGAAAAGCAATTTGCTGTATGCTTAAAAAAAAAAAAAGTGTGTGTGAGTGTGTATGTGGGCGCGCACAGGCGACAGGGCTTTATAATTTGCCCTTTCAGTTGATCTCACACTAACTCCGAACAGAACCGAAGATCCACAGAGAGGAAGAGTTTCAGTTGCTATGATTACACACTGAAGAACCTTTGCAGGACACCCCCCTTCTCAACGTCTGAGCTCTTTGGCCATTGCTAGAAAACGAAGGGACTTTCAAAGGTGGTGTCTTTCTGGCCTTTTTTCCCCATGATGGGAATTTTATAATTAAATATTAATTTATTCAATTGGTATTCACACAGATACTTTCATTATGAAGTGCTTTTCCCTCCCCTCCACTCCAAAAGATTGAAAACTTAGACCTTCATTCTTACATTGTGCCGGGATAAGGAATAGGTGCTGGGGTTATAGGAAAGAACTAACACACCACCAGAAATTGTTTCTGACAAATTAGCTAATGTCTGGGAGAGAGAAAGAGGCTGACTCTGCTAAGGACGAGGAAGAGTACTTTTTCTCCCAGTGTCCTAGCATGGTCACAGCAAATGACTTTAAATGTTATTTCTTAGAGCAGTGAAGTCATTTTTCTAAAAAAATGCATTGCAAGCTTCTAAAAAAAAATCTCAAAAAGAATACCTACTTACCAAGTTCAACTACAACTTTGGGTTGTGCCCTAATAGGCAAAATCTCTGAAAATAATGACAGCTTATCCTTACTACTTGGGGAAGAAATCTGTATTGCACTGGGATATTATCTGGCCTTTTGGAAAATGACATAGTAACCCAGCTCTGAGTCCTTGGAGGTGTTAATAAGGGTGGCAGCACCTCTGAGAAGAGACTGTCAACTCTTAAGTCAGACTCAATTGGAAAAGTGCCTGGGATTTTCAGATCCCTGAATAGTTCAAGAGTGACAAGCAGCAGAGGATAGAAAACCTTGCAAAGGTTTATGAAGGCACGAAAGAATGAATAGCTTGCTGGGGTCTTCATTCAGCACTGACAATGCAGCTCAGTTGCTGGGAAATATAAAAATCATTTCAACTGATGCATCAGGCAATGTAATCCTGGGGTTCTTCTTTAGTTATTAAGCTCTGAGAACACAATGGGGAGGTGAACATTTAGAGCTTCAGTTCCCTCATATTCTTTGCGCTCTCCCCTAATTTATAACAGTCCAACTGTGAAAAATTTCCCTAATGTCACTAGCATCTGTTCTGAGATTCTGTAACTGCTGCAGAAAGGTTCAGGTGTGGTACCTTCAGGTAAATGAAGTTGTCGAGTTGGAGAATTCATTAATGTGACAGCAGCTACAGACCTTTTCTCAGGGATTGAAAAGCAAACTGCCCTGTGGTGCTGGGAAGGAAAGATAATTCTCCCTTTTCTCTGCCCCACTTTCATCCCTTCTCCTCTTATAAATAAATCCCTAACCTCTAAGGGTTCCCTTTGGAAACCTCCTTCAGGACCTAGGAAAATAATGCATGTTGCACAAGGCTACACTCGAGTTCAGTAAGTTATTTATTGAAATGAATATTTTAGGAGATTCCCAGAGCTGCATCTTTATCTGGAGTTTTGCAGGCATAAAGCAACATTTCTAGAAAGTGGAACTATGACACTGAAACAGTTTGTTAGGATTACGAAGAATATCTTTTTATAACAGAAAGAAGTGCCATGTTGTTTTTATTTTTCCTTCAAATCATGTGACCTGGTTTTTAAATTGTGTATTAATACATGTAAATCGCATACTATGTCATTGAATTCAATTAAGTTGATAATCTTACTTTTAATTGACAATAACTTTTTCACTTTGAAGATGTTTTTAATAACTGGGTTCTCGTTTCAGAAATCTTTCCAGATGTCTGGCCTCTGAGCTGCCTTGTGAAGCAAATAATTAATTAAGTGGCTTATGTTCCCATATGTCTGTGTAGAGTCCTAACCCTTCCTGACACATAGAATTTACAAAAGTCAGCTTTGGTGCAAACAAGCATGAAAGAGTAGTTGCCATAAGCAGGGAATCTACCCCTTGAAAGAGAGGGCACCAAGTGAGGGCAAATTCCAATTTAAATGTGTAACTTTACTGACTCTGCCTCTCATTGGTGGCTCAGACAGTAAGGCGTCTGCCTGCAGTGGGAAGACCGACCCAGGTTCTATCCCTGGGTCAGGAAGATCCCCTGGAGAAGGAAATGGCAACCTACTCCAGTACTCTTGCCTGGGAAATCCAATGGACGGAGAAGCCTGGTAGGTTACAGTATACGCGGTCACAAAGAGTCGGACACAACTGAGCGACTTCACTTTCTATACTGACTCTAACCAGAAAATTACCTAGTCTACACTTGTGTGCAGGGCTAAGGGAACTGGGCTGATTAGCAATAAACAAGTACAAAAATTTTTTGAAGTCTGACTCCATGTCTTTGACTCAGAAGGCAAACAACCTCTAAATGGCAAAGAGACTTTATCTGCTAACATTAAGCACAAGTGGGACGAATTTAGCCCTTCGCTTTCAATTCTATTCTTCCTCTCAAAGCATGACATACCTAGTATCCCTGGTCAAATTCTCCCTTCCCTCCCTTTTGGAACAAGTCAAATTTGTTAGCGCCCTAATCTCTGGGAAATAGCAGAAGCTAGCAAGCCAGGAAGATAATGAAGAAAAAGATCATTACTTTTCAATGACTATTCCAATGATTGTTACTTTTCAGTGATGATTACTTTTCAGTGACTACAAACGGATCAATCATCAGTCACTTATCATTTACTTCCATTTATGAAACATTAACTGCAAGCTAAATACTCTGTTGAACACTTTTAAGTGTGCAGATCACTATGGGAAAGTCAACAGAAGCATCTGCTCTTGAGCAGTTAGAATCTAATTTTATATCTTTACACACCACCACACACATAGGGCTTATGAAAGTACATGTGTTTATATATTAGTCTTTCAAGATAACTTTCTTTTTTTCCAAGCTTCTTTTCCCATTTGAAAATATTAAGTTCACTAGTTTATAAGTTCACTGTTATTTCTCAAATGATTAGCCTTATACATAACTGTATCAGGAGGAATGATTATAAACTGAGTGCTGAGCAAATATCAGATGTGCAATGCATTTTTAGAGAAAAGTACAAAGATTTCTTCCTTAATGCTAGAAGCCATTGGTGTTATGTTCTTTTAGAAAGGAAAACTTCAGATTGAACATGAACTTTATATAAATTCCATAAATATTACTAATAGCTATTTGTATATTAATACATGATAACTCCAATACACATCTCCAAAATAAATGTTCTACACTTCTGGCAAGCATTTGTTTCAGTATTTTTGCAGAGGTAGATCCCTGGTGGCTCAGATGGTAAAGAATACACCTGCAGTGCAGGAAATCTCTGGGTCAGGAAGATCCCCTGGAGAAGGGAATGGCTACCCACTCCAGTATTCTTGCCTGGGAAATCCCATGGACAGAGGAGCCTGGAAGGCTACAGTCCATGGGGTCACAGTCAGACATGACTGAGCTACTAAACACATACAGATTTTTTCTATTCATCTTTTATTAGTGAACCTAATCTTTCCCCTGCTGCTGCTGCTGCTGCTAAGTCACTTCAGTAGTGTCCGACTCTGTGTGACCCCATAGACGGCAGCCCACCAGGCTCGCCAATCCCTGGGATTCTCCAGGCAAGAACACTGGAGTGGGTTGCCATTTCCTTCTCCAAAGTGTGAAAGTGAAAAGTGAAAGTGAAGTTGCTTAGTCGTGTCCGACCCTTAGCGACCCCATGGACTGCAGCCTACCAGGCTCCTCCATCCATGGGATTTTCTAGGCAAGAGTACTGGAGCCTAAAATACATTAATAATAGAGGTTTATTGTATTGAGATGTTCTTGAACCATCCCTAGAGAACTGTGTGACCTTTTACCTGTAATATGAATTCACGTGGTATTCTATGGTAATATTAACATACAACTGTATAGAGAAGTACAGTAAGAATTTGATGGTAGAAAAAGGTGAGCTGTAGATCTCAGTCATATGCTGTTTATAGTAAAATATAATTTGGTTATGAATAACTGAAACAAGAACTAACAATATCTAAACTTTTAGTTTATGTGCAAACCAGTTTGTATGACAGTCGCAATGTTTTTTCTGTTTTCCTCAGCATTGGTGCCCTGATCGGATTGGGAATTGCTGCCCTTGTTTTACTTGCCTTTGTCATCAGCGTCTGTGTTCTTTGCTACTTATTTCTGTATACAAAGCCTCAAAGATTAGACACTGGCCTTAAACTTCATCACCTAGAGGCTGTTTCCACTCAAGAAGGTAATCAGTAGCCATTATTTGCAATCAGTTACCTGTACTCTATTCAAAGTAATAACCTGTGCCTGGGTGGCAGATTATACACTTAAAAATGAATGCTTTTTGAAAATTCAGTTTATTATGTGTCATTATAAAAATTTACAGTGAATTAGGTCTTAATGATGAAACACCTTTGAAAGATTGTGCTCAAGGAAAAAATAGTGGCAGGATGTAAATGTTCTAATGAAAAATAATACATTGATCTAATAAATCCACTTTGATTTATTTAGGTGTCCCTCAATTACAAAGGTTGTATCCTCTTGAAATTTTTAAATTTTGTTTTTTGATGGAGCCAAAGAAGTCAAATAAACAGAGGAACAAAATACTGATAATTAATCCTCAGTGTTGCATTCCTCTAAACTGATTAGTCAGTGGTCAGTTAGGCATTAGCTATGTGCCAACCGTGTGCAGAATTCAGAGGCATATAAAATAAATTAAAAAATAAATAAAAGACAGTCTTTGTTCTTGAATAGATCACAAACCAGTTAAGTGCTATGTGTATGTGTGTGTATATTTGTGTATGTAGTGCAACCATAAATTAGAAATGTTAAAACGTAAGGTTTTTGGAACTGAGTCTCACTGTTATCTTAATTATAAAGTGCAATACATGCTAATCATTATTATTATGAAACAATCAGAAAGAACTGGTAAAATTTTTGTGAATACATATTTCTATTAGTGTATTTTAAAAGTCAGTTCAGTAAGTTCAGTCGCTCAGTTATGTCAGACTCTTTGTGACCCCATGGATTGCAGCTTGCAGGCCTCCTAGTCCATCACCAACTACCGGAGCTTGCTCAAACTCATGTTCATCGACTCAGTGATGCCATCCAACCATCTCATCCTCTGTTGTCCCCTTCTCCTCCTGCCTTCAGTCTTTCCCAGCATAAGGGTCTTTTCAAATGAGTCAGTTCATCAGGTGGCCAAAGTATTGGAGCTTCAGCTTCAGCATCAGTCCTTGCAATGAACATTCAGGACTGATTTCCTTTAGGATGGACTGGTTGGATCTCCTTGCAGTCCAAGGGACTCTCAAGAGTCTTCTCCAACACCACAGTTCAAAATCATTAATTCTTTAGTGCTCAGCTTTCTTTATGGTCCAATTCTTACATCCATACATGACTACTGGAAATGGACTTTTGTTGGCAAAGTAATGTCTCCACTTGTTAATATGCTGTCTGGCTGGTTTGGTCATAGCTTTTCTTCCAAGGAGCAAGCGTCTTTTAATTTCATAGCTGCAGTCACCACCTGCAGTGATTCTGGAGCCCAAAAAAATAGTCGGTCACTGTTTCCATTTTTTCCCCATCTATTTGCCATGAAGTGATGGGACTGGATATCATGATCTTAGTTTTCTGAATGTTGAGCTTTAAGCCAGCTTTTTCACTCTCCTCTTTCACTTTCATCAAGAGGCTCTTTAGTTCTTCTTTTTCTGCCATAAAGGTGGTGTCATCTGCATATCTGAGATTATTGATATTTCTCCTGGCAATCTTGATTCCAGCTTGCACTTCATCCAGCCCAGCATTTTGCATGATATACATTGCATATAAGTTAAATAATCAGGGTGACACTATACAGCCTTGACGTACTCCTTTCCCAATTTGGAACCAGTCTGTTGTTCCATGTCTGGTTCTAACTGTTGCTTCTTGACCCACGTACAGATCTCTCAGCAGGCAGGTAAGGTAGTCTGGTATTTCCATCTCTGGTATTCCATTTTAAAAGTGGTGATCATGAATTTTATTTTGATATACATATGAATATATTTAGCAAAAATTTAGACTATGTATATTATATATATATATTTAGAACAAGAAACAGGTGCTTACTAACTTCTATTTGAAAAGAAAGTGAAAAGCTCTCTTCAAAATAATTTAGAAATTTCCTTCCTGTATGTCTCACTTTAGCTGAATACAGAAACTTATGTTTATGGAGTACATACTCTTCGACCTTCTCAAATACACCAGCATTGCATGACTGCATTAGCTCTAGTTTTCTTCTCTGTAGGGATCTCAAAGGGTGCCCTGTGTCACAAAGCAAGAAGCCAAGATCCATTTGGAGTTCTTTCTCTGAAGCACTGTTTAGAGATAACAGCCGAATTGACAGGTTGTTAGTTGAATTTAGTGCAATGGCTTAGACTCTGTTTCTCCACAGGCAACATGAAGCAGTGGACTAGTGATTATCAAATAATCAAATAGTAAAATCAATTTTTGCCTCAATTGCTTAGACAGTTTATAGTCCTTACATTTTATTGTGTGTAAGAATCACCTAGGGAGCTTGTTAAAACCAGAGATTTCAGACTCTGCATTTCAAAACAAATTGCTCCTCTTCCTGCCCTAATCTTTCTTTCCTGCTGTCTATTCTCCACAGAGAAACCAGAGGGAGCCTGAGTCAGGTTGCATCACTACTCTGGTCAAAATCCTAATTGCTTCCCATCTTTCAATAGATGGGAATGGAGCCCTATATGTATGGACCCTAACTGTGAAGTATGGGGGTTTGCCCTTTCCATCTTTATTTCTTGCATCTTATGTCCAGCCACCTTGGCATCTGTGCTGTTCCTTGAAAATCCTCCCTCAGGGCCTTTGTGCATGCCATCTCTGTACTCTGGAATGCTTTTCCCTCACTTTCATTTTCTTTAAATCTTTACTAAGTCACCTTTCCCCATCACTAAATCTGCATCTTTAACTTCAACATGTCATGCCCCCTTCCTGCTGTATTTTTCTCCTAAGCACTTACCACCAATTTACTATGTATTTTACTTGTCTATTGCCCAGTTTTTCTCTATTCCAACTAGAAAGTTCCAGGAAAGTAAGAATTTTTGTCTTGCTTGCTCACTATGTGTCCCTAGTGCCTAGAATGGGACTTCCAGGTGGCACAGTGGTAAAGAATCCACCTGCCAATGCAAAAGACACAGGAGACACCGGTTTGACCCCTGGATTGGGAAGATCCCCTAGAGAAGGAAATGGCAATCCTCTCCAGTATTCATGCCTGAAAATTTCCATGGACAGAGGAGCCTAGCGGGTGACAGCCCATGGGGTCATAAAGAATTGGATGCAACTGAGTGAGCACACAGCGCCGAGAACACCTAACAAATGAACTAATGAGATAGCACTGCACTTCTGTTGTAAGCGATTAAAGGAGCATGTTTATTGTCACCATTACAGTCATCAAACATTCACCGAGTGCCTCTTCTATACAATGCATTGTGCTAAATAAAAATGGATTGTTTTTCCCTGATCTATCTCAGGGACTACTCCAAAATTTTATTCAAGCTGACTCTGAGAGCCCAGCAACAGAATTAGTTGGCTTGTTGATCCTTCTTGTATGCTTATGGCTCTTTAGCTAAGGAGATCCATTAACGTACTTCTTACATAGTAAGTTGAGGCTACTTGCTTGCAATGAACTATCCCTATTTTGCCCCTCTGAAAAACAGTTTATCAAGTCAGCAAATTAATTCAATACACTTTTCCTGAGTGATTACTCTTGGTAAGGCAAAATTTTATACAACCACTGGCTTCTGCTGCTATTAAATTAGATGATTTTGGGCCCACTGATTGATATTAACCAAGTAAGACATAGTGGCGAGTCAAAAACAAAATAGGTAATTCAAATGTTACTGGAATAGGAAGGGAAAGTAGTTTATATTTGAAAGTTAACTCTTCAAAGTTATAATTAAAAACCATTGCTGTACCTGTTGTTAAATATGCATGCTTCATTCCAATGATTCTCCTACCCAGGGATAGATGCCAGTGTTCCAGCATGAGAAAACAAGATTTTATTCCATTTAAGGAATGCCTTGAAAGGTTAGGAACATAATATTATGTTGTTGTAATAAGCAAACAAGTAAAACTACCTTTGAGAAAAATTGATTTCACCAGTTACCACTCCTTTTTTAAAAAAAATTTTAATTTTTTAAAAATTGGAGGGACTGATGCTAAAGCTGAAACTCCGATACTTTGGCCACCTCATGAGACGAGTTGACTCACTGGAAAAGACTCTGATGCTGGGAAAGGTTGGGGGCGGGAGGAGAAGGGGACGACGGAGAATGAGATGGCTGGATGGCATCACCGACTCTGTGAACATGAGTTTGAGTGTACTCCGGGAGTTGGTGATGGACAGGGAGGCCTGGCGTGCTTTGATTCATGGGGTCGCGGAGAGTCGGACACGACTGAGCGACTGAACTGAACTGAACTGAACTGAAAACTACCTTTGAGAAAAATTGATTTCACCAGTTACCACTCCTTTTTTAAAAAAAATTTTAATTTTTTAAAAATAAATTTTGGTCAGGCAGCATGTGGGATCTTAGTTCCCCAACCAGGGATTGAACCCATGCCCCCTGCACTGGAAGTGTGGAGTCTTAACCACTAGACCACCAGGGAAGTCCCTACCACTCCTTTCAAAACTATCTGATCTTAAGACTCAACCTCACATTATTTTAAATTTTTTAACGTTTTGTGTTTGGGTATAGCTGATTGGGCTTCCCTGGTAGCTCAGCTGGTAAAGATCCGCCTGCAATGCAAGAGACCCCAGTTTGATTCCTGGGGTCGGGCAGATCCCCTGGAGAAGGGATAGGCTACCCACTCCCGTATTCTTGGGCTTCCCTGGTGGCTTGGCTGGTAAAGAACTCGCCTGCAGTGCAGGAGACCTGGGTTTGATCCCCGGGTTCAGAAGATCCCCTGGAGGAGGGCATGGCAACCCACTCTGGTATTCTTGCCTGGAGAATCTCCATGGACAGAGGAGCCTGGCGGGCTATAGTCCATGGAGTTGCAAAGAGTCAGACAGGACTAAGCATAGCACAACCAAGCTGACTGACTAACAATGTTGTGATAGTTTCAGGTGAACAGCAAAGGGACTCAGCCATACATATACATGTACCCATTCCCCCCCCCCCCGCCCCCCGCCAACTCCCCTCACATCCAGGCTGTTACATAACACTGAGCAGAGTTCCCTTTGCTATATGTAGGTCCTTGCTGGTTATCCATTTTAAGTATTGCAGTGTGTCCATGTTGATCCCAAACTCCCTGTCCTTCCCTCACATCCTTCCCCGCTCCCCACTGTTGGCAGCCATAAGTTTGTTCTCTAAGTCTGGGAGTCTCCTTCTCTTTTCTAAGTTCGTTTGTATCATTTCTTTGTATCTGCCAAACGAGATGTTTGGCAGTTTGAATGGCCTAAAGGGAAACATGTTTTCGTGCACATACTAACGCTGACTTAAGGCACTGAACTTTTTTTGTTTCTATAAATGGCTGTAGTGTTATAGAAAGAACAGGCCCCAAATGGAGTCCCTTGTGCTAAGCCCATCAGCAAACCAAAACTATACCTAACTGCAGTTTCAGTCTCTCCCAGGAGAGAAATTTTAAACCTATTGGTCTGGAATTTCCTGATCAATACTAGTGAGGTAAACTGCAGGACAGGGTGACTTTACCATAAAAAAAGTCTTTTCCTTTGTGTATGATTTCCTTATCCTATCCCCCTTTTCCTATAAAAATCCTTCATTGCCTGCATCATCTCAGAGCCCCCTTCTACTTGCTACGTGGGATGTTCCCAATCCATGAATTGCTGGACAAAGCCAACTAGGTTTTCATATTCACTCAGCTGAATTTTGTTTTATAACAATAGTCCAAGTCTAAAATAGTGTAATCTTGGACTATTTTGCCAAGATTTTTCTTTCAGGTTATCTTTATTCTCTTGGGGTTCATTATTTTTAATGTATACAATTGAAGGCTTTATACATTTTGA
Source organism: Moschus berezovskii (assembly GCF_049115385.1). NCBI lineage: Eukaryota > Metazoa > Chordata > Mammalia > Artiodactyla > Moschidae > Moschus > Moschus berezovskii. The sequence continues at coordinate 62,995,810 of NC_142477.1, forward strand.
ATTGATCCTGAAAATAGCAGGTCTCTGGTACTGACTACATGTAGAGTTTAATTTGGCTACCTCCAGGCTCACTTAGTACAGAAGTACTATTGCTAAGCAATTGATTGGGCTTTAAATTGTGTCCCATAATCATTTTCTTTCTTTCTAACTTTTGTGTTTTGAGTTACATCTGTATCAAATGTTAATGTTTAAAAGAATACCATGGTTTGTAAATTGTACTGTATAGGACAAAGAGTTCTGGGCAAAGGAAAACTGTGTGAAGGACATCTTTCTGAGTAGACACTCCTGGGATGAGGGCTCATGGCATAAATTGTGGAAGAATTAATGGTTAACAGGGGAGTAATTAAAGGGATGATTGTTTTAGATTCTTGCTTCTCAAATTTTTCCATTGGAGAATCCTTAAAGGTAGATAAGAAAGGAATGGTACCGCCAAAATTCCAGGGTTTCCTTGGAAAGGCTTGCTTTATGAGCTTTAAATTATTTGAAGATACCCATTATACTTTTTAAAATATGGTAATTTTTAATTTGATTACAAATATAATGACTTGTTTTATCTAACAATAACATCGTATCGTTTCCACTTCTGATTAAAGGGATGCTCTTGCAAGATAAAATATATTCATCCTGTGGCTTTGAGTATCCATTGACACTCTAGGGTTGTGGAGTGTGGTGGAGAATCGAGGCGAGGGTCCTTAGAAGCAGAGTTTTTGATGAAAATTAGAAGAACAGAGAGTAGAGTTGCTTGACACAAATAAAATAATATTGTTGTACAGGAATAATAGACAATTCCAATTACCTATTATTTGATGGTCTCTTTTGCAAAGGCAGGCAATATAAATGGAAAAGGGTAAACAAATCAGCAGTAAGGCACAGGTTGTCTAGGAGAGAAACAGAAATTATATCTAGAAAACTGAGAAAACAAAGAGAATTTGACAATCACATATGCAATTATTTGTTCTGCCTGTGAGCAAAGTAGGATTTGGACCAACTCAAAATGGTTTGCTATATTTCTTCTTAAAAGGCATCCTTCCGTGCCCCCCCCCCAAAAAAACAAACCCTCTTAATGCACTTTCTTATTAGGAAAATTAAAAAATATAGAAAAACTAGTAACTTCATCCATGATCACATCACACAGAGGTAACAGATATTAACAGTGGCGAATATCCGTCACAGATTTTTTTTTCTATGTATCTATAGATACATGTATGTATAACAAAATGGGGAAAAATGAATCTTATAACATGGGTTTTTTTCCACTGAACAATATTGACATCAGTGTTTGCCAATAAACACCACTTTGTGTAAAGTGCCTTTATTTTTATTTTACAAATAATGAGCCTATTGTCCAAATATGGAGAGATCTCTTTTTTACTCTTGTCAATTTAAAATGTCACCTTTGCCATAAACTAAATTATTATATGTACTGGGATTTGTCTTAGATGTTGTTCTGTTAAACTTATCAGTCTGTTTATTCTTAAGCCAGTAATATACTTTAAAAATTATTGTAGCTATATGGTTTAATATCTGATTAGGCATGACTTTCTCTTCTTTCCCATTATGATTTTTCAAAATCTCCTGGCTACTTTTGTAATGTTCAGTATTCCAAATAAACCTCTGAATCACACTGTCAGGTATTTAAAAATCAAGTGATATTTTGATGTGTTGTACTAATTTATAAGTAACTTTGCAAGCTATTTTTCTTAATAGCCTTAATACCGCTTCAACCAAATTCTGCTCAGGACACTTACTAATTATGATACCAAATTATTTTTAAATGCTATTCTTTGTTTCAAAGAGATTTTAAGAACTCACTTTGACCTCAGTAAAAGATGAGGTAATTTGAACTCAATGGCAGAAAAGGACACTTGGGTCTCCTGAAAGGACCTTTCTACTGAAAATAATGAATCTGGAATTTCCTGCAACTCTTTTTGCTCCTGGAATGTAGAAAATCAAATTGCTCAGTAGAGCTACTGCTACTTTTAGCAGTTGTGAGTCCTCCTCAGGGAGCAGGGTTAGGCAATGCTGGCTGATATTGGAACCAATTAGCAAAATAAAAGCCAATCTCTCACTTTGAAAATTCATTTAAAAGATTTAAAATATCAGCTAAATTCTTTTGTGAACTATGCCAGTCATCTATGGTTGAAAGAATCCAACAATGCAGAAAAGAAAAAAAAAAGTCCCAATTGTGGAAAAAATAGGGTAGGAAAAACATTTCTGGAGAGAACTGAGTTCATTCACTGTTGTAGGAGGAAGTCTAAGATTTTTTTTCACAATGAATTGTTAACTATATTTTCATGATATACATATGTGTCCTCCAGGTGAAGGCAGAGCATTGAAGAAGGGAGAGGTCAATAGATCATGGGGTCACGGGGCAAATTTTGCTCACGTCACCATTTTCCTCAGATCCAGTTCTGTGCATTGTATTAAATTTGAAGGGAAAAATGTCCCCTCGTAAATAAAAAACACCTTTAGGGTGCAAATTTGAGATTGCTTGTTTCCACTAGAAGAAAATGCAAGATGAGTCGGGTGGGAGAGATTTCTACTAAACAATAAGGTGAGTCAGCTGATTTGTCACTGAGGCTACTATAGGGCAGCAGATTGGTAATGCAGAAGCTGGGAGGTCACAGAGTGGCAGAAAAGCTTAATTACAGTCCTGCCAGATAGCCTGAAGATAAAGACCTGCAGTGGGGCCCAGCATTCTTTTGACATCTTGAAATGGCAGGCAAAAGCAGAGTTCACAGGAAAGTTTCAGGATAAATGGACCTCTGAGGAATGGTTCTGAAAATGAATGTAAAATTTAACTATTGTAGAAAAAAAAATTGGCCTAGTTTGTGATGAGGATAAGTGGAAAGATTTTGATGAATTTGACTTAAATGGTGAATTTGATTTGCTTGATGAACTGAATTTAAATTTTGGCAAAGGCCAAAGCTTTAATTTAAATGATGGGCTGAGAGGCGTAGGATTAAAGGAAGGTTGAGATTTAGGGATGTTGACCAGAAAAAAATGGGACATGAGCAGCAGAAAAGACTAGTGTCAACCCAGGAGAGCACAGGGATGTTGGATCTTTGCAGTCTGCACTCAGGTAAAGAAAAGAAGAAATTAAATAAGAAAAACCTTTTATGTGTAACAAATCCCTTGAGAGCCCCATGGTATTACAGATTTCTTATTTAAAACTTAATCCATGTTGTAACCTTGTGACAGAAAAGGCAGCTGGTTTTATCTCTTTTTTGGTTAAGAAAGTAGTTTCTGTTTATTAAAGGAAAACTACAAAAAGGTGAAAAGGAAAACTAGGAAAAATAAGATTTTTTCTCTTCTCTCTTTTAAAATCACTCCAAAGGGATACAGTTAGCTGGACTCTGCTATCACCACAAGCACAGCCCCACTTAACTTCAGTGGCTTTTTCCATAATATGCCCAATTACTCTAACTTAACAGAGGGGTATACATTGAAAGCACCTTTGACTTTTAGAAGATGCAGGTTTGATCTCTGGGTCAGGAAGATCCCCTGGAGGAAGAAGTGGCAACCCACTCCAGTGTTCTTGCCTGGGAAATCCCATGGACAGAGGAGACTGGCAGGCTTCAGTCCACAGCATCGCAGAGTCAGACATGATTGAAGTGACTTATCACACACACACACCAGCTGCAGGAAGAGAGAACACCAGGGTGCTGACTTCCTAATCAAAGTTCTTGCTTCAAATGATGTCAGTATGGTGTTTACAGCAAATATTTTTTTATTTTCTCATGTGGCAAATCAGTTTGGCTAGTGGAACTGCCTTGCCTAAGGAGCCAGTCTAAGACGTGATCTTTGTACCTGCATTGGTTAAAAGGATCCAATAGCCAAGGACATAATGAACCAGGGCTGGGGAACAGGGGGTTTTACAAGTCCGAGACGAAGGAAAATCTATAACACTGGATTGTGTTTTGCAGGCCTTTAAATCTCAGAGGGCAGTAGACAGGTTAGATAAATTCTTTCGGTTGTTTCCAGAAAAATACATAACGGAAACAAGCTGACAGCTCTGGAGATGGCTTAAGAGAGAACCCCAGGCTAAGGGATTCCTAGAGAGAAGCTCAAATTAAGGAATTAACTTTCCGAGTTTAACCCTCATAAAAAGCAAAAAACCCTTTTATGTGACAAGGCAGAAAAAACATCTTGAATGTCTCACTAGAATATTAGGAATTTAACTGTGTAAAAAGCTTAGGAAACATGAAGGATTTGAATTAACCAACATTACTTTCAGGACTTTCAGGACTTTGACTCAGTTCAGTTCAGTCGCTCAGTCGTGTCCGACTCTCCGCGATCCCATGAATCACAGCACGCCAGGCCTCCCTGTCCATCACCAACTCCCGGAGTTCACTCAAACTCATGTCCACAGAGTCGGTGATGCCATCCAGCCATCTCATTCTCTGTCGTCCCCTTTTCCTCCCGCCCCCAACCTTTCCCAGCATCAGAGTCTTTTCCAGTGAGTCAACTCGTCACATGAGGTGGCCAAAGTATTGCAGTTTCAGCTTTAGCATCAGTCCTTCCAATGAACACCCAGGATTGATCTCCTTTAGAATGGACTGGTTGGATCTCCTTGCGGTACAAGGGACTCTCAAGAGTCTTCTCCAGCACCACAGTTCAAAAGCATCAATTCTTCGGCAATCAGCTTTCTTCACAGTCCAACTCTCACATCCATACATGACCACGGGAAAAACCATAGCCTTGACTAGACGGACCTTTGTTGGCAAAGTAATATCTCTGCTTTTTAATATATTATAAGGTTGGTCATAACTTTCCTTCCAAGGAGTAAACGTCTTTTAATTTCATGGCTGCAATCAGCATCTGCAGTGATTTTGGAGCCCCCCAAAATAAAGTCTGACACTGTTTCCACTGTTTTTCCATCTATTTCCCATGAAGTGATGGGACCAGATGCCATGACTAAAAGGTTAAAATTTTAGACGTTTAAAGAAGTGCTGGAAAGGGAAGAGGAGTAAGAGGCACAAACTATTATGTATAAATAAGTGACAAGGACATACTGTATAGCATAGGGAATACAGCTAATATTTATAATAACTTTAAATGGAGTATAATCTATAAAAATATTGAATCACTATGCTGTATGCCTAAAACTAACATGATATAAATCATCAACAAAGAAGAAAAGAGGGACTTCCCTGGTGGTTCAATGGTAAAGAATCTGCCTGCCAACACAGGAGACATGGGTTTGATCCCTGGTCTGGGAGGATCCCACATGCCATGGAGCAACTAAGCCCATGTGTCACGTCTACTGAGCCTGTGCTCTGGAGCCTGGGAGCTGCAACCACTGAGTCCATGTGCCACAACTGCTGAAGCCCGCACTCCTTAGAGCCCGTGCTCTGCAACGAGAGAGGACACTGCAATGAGAAGCCCACCTACCTCAACTGGAGAGTAGCCCCCACTCTCTGCAACTAAAGAAAAGCCTGCTTAGCAACAAAGACCTAGCACAGCGAAAAATAATAAATAAAGAAAAGAAATGCTTGTATCAGACACAAATTCTGCCCAGATAATATGGAACTAATTTATATTTTAAATCCTTGGTCTTTTTAAACTTTACCTGCTGTGATACTGTAGAGTACTGCTGCTGCTGCTGCTGCTGCTGAGTCGCTTCACTCATGTCCGACTCTGTGCGACCCCATAGACGGAAGCCCACCAGGCTCCCCCGTCCCTGGGATTCTCCAGGCAAGAACACTGGAGTGGGTTGCCATTTCCTTCTCCAAACTGTAGAGTACAAATGATGCTAAACCAATAAAAATAAACCTACAAACATTTTATTTTCCAAATGTATATAAGGCAAATAGTTTCAAGGGTGAACACACACATATATATATAAACTTAGGTAATGAGATATACATGCATATATATATAATATACATACATACACCCTGATCCCATAAGTTTTTAGCAGTTACATTTGAATCTCAAATATCCTTTATGGTCTACCTTGCAAATAATAGTAAAAAAATCTATCAGGTCATCATATTTTCATGCCAGCTTCCCCAACTACATTTATCTTAAACAATTTTGCTTGCTGATTGGACAAAGAGCTACTTGCCAGGCTGGAAAATGTTGTGTTACAATTATCTTTTTGTTTAAAAATCAAATTATATAGTCAAAACATTATGATTGGATGTTTAGAGATAGAACATTAATTTATTTAACACCAAAGAGTTCAGAAGTAATGAAATAAAGTCCATCTGTTGTAGGCCCCACATTTAAAACTTAAGATACTTTGAATGTTCAGCTCAGCGAATGCCACACATTTCAGGCATATGGGTAAGATCTGGGAGCTGGAGTGAGACATTATCCTTCAAGACTTATCAATAACATTGCCCCTTAACAACCCACAGTGGAGGATGTCCTCATTGACTCCAGAGAGCAGTCTATGTATAAATTACTTATAAATAGGCAAAGCCAGGCAGTATGAACTCATTTAAAGGTGAGGCTCAGAATCATCTAAAGAGGGAAAGTGAAAAAGTCATATGAGAAGACAGACTAGATGGCAAAGAGAAAAACTACTTCTAATAGTGAAATCTCTTGACTAGTGAGTCTTCCTTCCCCTTTAGGCAGTTTTGGAGCAGACTTTCTAAAATTTAAAGGATAAGTAAGAGTTACTCAAACAAAGAAGAGAGTTAGGGACACCAGGCAGCTGGAAGCATGCGAAGGCTTGGGGCAGAGAAAGCAAGCAAGCAAGCAGGGTAAGTCTGGGAGCCTGTCAGTCAGTATTTCTGTATGTCTGATATGTCAAATATGAGGAAGAGAATGGGGCCAGCTGAGCCAGGAGAGGGAAGCAGGGCTGATCCTCTATCTAAATAAGAAATTCAGATTTGATCCTAAAGGATTTTAAGTAGGGAGAAGCTGTTATGAGGAAATGCTATATGAGCAGTAACTATTATCGTATTGCTTGACAGCATCACACCTTTTCTCACTTAACATTGTATTCAATATAACAGAACATTCAATTAAAAATTTCTTATAAATCATTTTTTTCAAATTAAATGATTGCATCATACTTCACTACTATTGTTAAGGTACTTACATTTTTTGGTATTGAAAATAATCAGTGAGTATCTTTATATATAAATTTTAGAGCTCATCTCTCATGGATTCCTTGGGAACTTCACGTTAAAACCACAAGTTACGAACACTGGAGACTTAAAAAATAAATGTACCAGTTTACATTCCTATTAGGCTGTCCCATTAGTCCAGCTTCCTAGGGCCCAGCAGGACATCCCCCACTACGGGTTGATTTCATAGACCAGCACTCAAAGGGGCAATATTATTTGTAAGTCTTGAAGAATGATGTCTCACTACAGGTAGCAGATGTTGCCCACTGACCTGAAACATGCATGGCATTATTCTCTGGGCTAATATTAAAAGTACCTTGAGTTTAAAATGTGGGGTCTTAAGTGGTACCATATATGGTTTTATTGCTTTTCTTCTGAATTTTTGTGATGGAAACATAGATTACTAATATAGTAAATATAGATTACTTCCTCTTAGCCAAGAAAGATTACTTTTAATCTGCTCCTAATTGAGACATGAAAAATGGTATTATAATGTTTTGAATTTACACGTCTTTCTGACTAGTAAGACTGGAGATGCAGTATATCTTTTATCCATCTCTTTACCAAGAGGTGTTAATGTCTTACATATGGATGTGTTTAAGTCCCTGTTACGTTAGACATGAGTCATTTGTTCTAAACATTTCTTCCCAGTTGACTTTCAGCCTTGTCTTGTGCAATCTACAACTTTAAAACTTTTTACTGTGTCACACTTTCAATCTTATTATTTCACTCAACAAACTTATTGAACACTAGCTACATGAAAGGCAATTTTCCTGCATCATCAATGAATAAAACAGTGAGATCTCTGGCATGTGGTGCTTACATTTTAGAGAGAGGAGACAGATAATAAATGATAAACAAAATAAAAAGGTAAATTATATAGTATATTAGAAGATCAATACTATGTGAAAAATAGTAGAGAGCAGAAGGAACTGGGCACGGGATGGAGGGAATGTAGGTTGTAATTTTAAATACAGTGTTTAGGTCCCATTGAAAAGATGACTTTTGAGCAAGGATTTAAAATTAAGAGTTACCATAAAGATAATCTGAGGGAAGAGCACGCCAGAAGTGTAAAGGTCTCGTGGCTAGAACACGCATGAAAGTCTGATCAAAGGGGTGAGAGAGAGAGAGAGTGAATGAGAGGACAAAGCAGAAAAAGATGAAGCCAGGAATATTAATGTGTGTGTGTGAGAGAACATGAAGGCCATTATAAAGACCTGGGTGAGATGAAGGGATCTGAGGATGTGCTTTATGTTTCAAAGGATTACTCTGAGTGCTGTGCTCAAAATAGAACAGTGGTAGTAGTGAAGGTGGTCTGATTCTGGATGTATTTTAAAAGTGTAGTCAACAGGATGTCAGATGAATTGGTGGTGGGGCTGAGAGAACAGGAGCAAGGCTGACTGAGGTTTTAGTCCTGAGCAACTAAACACATGGAGTTGCCAGCAATTGAGAAGAAGAAGACTGTAAGAAGAGTAAGTTTTGTTTTGTTTTTTCTGGGAATGATCCAAATATCAGTTTTGGACTAAGTTGGAGATGTCTATTAGATACCCAAGTGGAGACGGCAACTAGGCAGTTGAGTCTAGAGTTCAGGGGATGTGTGGGTTAGAGATATGGATCTGGGAATGATCAGCAGAGATAGTGTTCTGAGACTAATAAGGGAGTGAGACAGCGACAGGAACCAATGGCTGGAGCCCGCAGGCCCTCCTCCAGCCCAAGATGCCCGGAAAAGGAAAAGGGACCAACAAGAGATACCAGGAAGGAGCAATGGTGACACCGCAGTGAGTCGAGGAATGGTGGCATCTAGGAAGCCAAGGAAAGAACATGCCACTGAAGGGTCAAATAAGTGTGGCTTGTGAAGTGGACTGTGGTTTTAACAACGGGGGGTGGTGAATAGCACCATCTGTGACTTCTTGTACTGCTTTCACATACTTGTAAATTTTTAAAATATATTTAAATTTGTATATATTGGTGAAATACATTACATATTATTTTCACACTTAATTTTTCTAACATCATCCACTGATTATAATAATCCATTTCTTCACTATAAGCTTGTTAGTCTAACTTCTGATGAGCAAAGATCCATATTCCTCCACCTTTGAGCATTCTGGACTCATTTACATAAACTGAGTGAATGGGATTGTGACACAAACATGCGCTTTTTAAATGTTACATCTAAATTGATTATAATGGCAAAGCCTTGAGACTGTTGTAAATTATGACTGACTGTAGCTTTGTTCACTTCATGCATAGGGACAGTCATACTTTTACTAAACAACCGAGAAATTGTTACCTTCTGATCAAAAGTGTAGTTTCCTCCATGGAAGTGTAGAGAAAGAAAGGTAAGCATGGAAACGAAATCCTTACTTTTGTTACTGAAAATTTCCCTTATTTGACCTTCAGGAGAAAATGCTCAAAAGCAACTTTGCAATGATTCAATTCTTATTCATCCACAGTGCTTAGAGGACATCTTATTTCCAATATTCTAAGAAGTTTATTTTTTAAGGGCAAATTTTAAAGTAAAATTTGATGTCATAATTTCACATAATTATTTCATTTTGTTTTGTGTATTTATTTGCAGGCAACTCAAATAGAAAAAGCAAAGCCCCCCGTTCAAATGCAGCATCAAATTCAACAAATGAAACGTTCTATGAGGCTGATGATATAATTCAAGAAAAAACAATGGATACGACACAAATCAACACTGCTTATTGTTAAAAATCCTGTGTTGTAAAAGCTCACTGGAGAGATGGAGCAAAAAAATAAAGAGTGCACTTCAAATACAGTTTGTAATAATACTTCTCAAAATTTTGCCACACACAAAGCCAGACACAGTTGCAATTTTGATCATTCAGTTAATTTATTAAATATCCACTAGGTTTCTGATAGATTTCCATGTGAGTAAGTTTACTTTTATTTGCTAATTAATGTGTTTCTACATTACATGAAATTATGCTAACATTGAGGAGAAATTATAGAATTTATCAGTAACACAGATTAGCACACCTATGTCAGTGAGGAACAATGAGAAGTTTATGTCACATTACCAGCATTTCACAAGTTTCTCCTTCTTGGAGGCAGTTATTTTTATAAGAGTTGGTACTGGATAAGCTAAATCTCAGAGAGGCGGCCTTATGAACAAGAAGTGGCATGTTCTTAAGTCTCTTAGAAATCAACCCATGCCTTTTTTAGAGGATTTGCTGAGCACACAATGTATTATTGCCTTTATAAAAACTAACATTCGATAACAAAATATATCATCATGTATAATCTGCATGATAAATATTTTCTGTATACCAAAGGGTAATCATAACAAAAATCCTTCACTGATAAAGTTCCTAAGGAATTTCTAGAATGAAAGTTATAAAGCAAACAAGTTACTTCTCTGGTCCCACCTAGGTCTACTGCAGTAATACCATTTAGACATCTAGAAATAAAACCACAGTTTCTGCAAATTAAACCTGCCTTAAAAGATTTTTATTCGTAAAAATGATTTCTATTATAAGAATGGAGACCTGGTCCTATAATGGAATTCAATAGGAAAAAAAAAAAGAATTAATTTTAAGCCGGCTCTGCTAAACATATCCAGTGTGTTGTACAAAGTTTCTGTAGTTGGAAGACTAGCCTTTCAAGATGTGCCAAATACACTCTGATCTGTTAGGGCAGGGGGCAGGTAAGGAATGTTTTATTCCTCTCTGGCATGCAAAGCTCAGGGTTAGAAACTTTTGATCAAGTTTTCTACCAAGAATTGGGAATTCTAGCACTGTCCAGTAGAGGTTTATGTGATGATGGAAATGTTCCTTCTGTATCTGTCTTGTCTGGCAAGGCAGCCACCAGCCATATGTGGCCACTGGGCACTTGAAATGTGGCTAGTGCAACTGAAGAAATACTTTTTCATTTAATTAATCTAAATTTCAACAGCCACGTGTGGCTAAGTTGACAGCATAATTCCAGGTCATTATTGCAACATCCTACTGCTTGTGTTGTATTTCCAATTCAAAAGGAACACAGTTTTGCCAATGTTTAAATATTAAAATTGCTTAGAGTATGTGTGAAGTCTGAAAGTGGAAACATTTCCACTACAAAAATGACATTTTATGTGGTTATAAAAGCAAAGAATTTTCATTTATTTTTTGAGAAAGCACATAAAACATTTGTGGGTAGTTCTTGATCTCAGATCCAGCTTTGATGGAAAAAAAAAAAATCCCAGACAATTGGCTATCTTGATACACAGATAATAAGAGTTATATTACTAATTAGATGTTGCCTCAGGTGAAAATCTCAGTTGAGAAAGTTAGTTTAAGGCACTGGTTAGTCTACTTTTGTTACTTAAGGGCAAGAGCAGAGGCCATAAAGAATAAGCAGCAGGAAACTTAAGAGACAGGCAGGGCCAGCAAAATCCTCCTGATTCCCCAGACTCTTCCCAACTTTTTGGAAAGGCAAGCTGGGGTTGGGCATGCATCATGGGTTATGCTCTCAGGGGCGCAACCCAATTCTCTGGCACTCTGCAAAATTTTGGAGGAGTTAGGAGGAGACAAATGAAGTCTGAAGACCCTGGGCTTTGCAAGTGAGAGAATCATTTAGTGGGCATAAAAAATCCCTACTATTCTTGGATGCCAACTGCCTGGGAAAAATCAAGTCTCAGCACTTGTATCAGCTGGATACAAGTGGAGCACTCCCTGCTGAACCAGGGAACCTGAGGGAGAGCAACAGGGCTCACGAGTGGACCAACTGTGTGTGACACTGTAACTTGGAAGCAACTGTGCTTCATAATAGTCACAATATTGAGACAAAATGTTAAAAGAAGGCTCACTGAATTATTATAGTCTGTACATTGAAAAATACATTTTAAATGATTTATTTTGACCAAAAATACTAACATTATGACAGAATATATTCTGTCAAAAATAACCTAAAATAAAACTAAAAGCAAAGCATTCCAAATTATGTACATATGCATGTAATTCTGGGGATGGGTCTGATAAAGAAGACAGTAGCTTTTTAGAAAACTTAAGTTACTGTAACTTTTAGAAATAATCAGAACTTAGAAAGAAAAGTGGGCCTAGAATAAGACACCAAATAACAGAAAATCAAAATTTCAAATTATTCTTTATGTGGGCTTCTGGTGAAAGCAAGTTCATCCTTTAAAAACTGTGAATTGGATTATGAAATGGATGGAACCAAACCCCAGTAAAAGTCACTTCTTTCTTTGTTCGTTGTTCAGTTGCTAAGTTGTGTTTGACCCTTTGCAACCCCAGGGACTGTAGCATTTCCTTTCTTAAAACTCTCTGGAGGGGTCTCTTGCTTACAGATAAAGTCCAAGCTCCCAAACGTGGAACATAAAACCTCTTTCTCTTGCACCTAAGAACCTAGAATGGTGGTCTTGATTCTTACCACTCCTGTCCTACACAAGGCTTGTAATTCTTGACACACACACCAGCCTTGTCTACTGTGGGCTTTGTTCACAGTACTCATTCTTTCAGGAACTGCTCTAACTCCCACTCTCATCTGCAATCAAAACGTACTTCAGGCATTATTTTTTCTAGGCAGCTACTTCTAACTTCTCCAGACTCTTAGGTACTCCTTGAAGTCTTCCAATTACTGCAGTTAATACCTAATGATGAGTGTGCTGATTCCCCTACCAACTAAATTCTGAATTCCTTTCAGGGAAGCAAATGTGTCTTATTAATTTCTGTATCCCTGGTTATTTAACATAGTGTTTGCCATGCTAAGTTCTCAAATGTTTACTGAAGAAAGGACTCAATGGCATTTATCTAGACTATTAATGATAACTCATCAATCTAGTTTAAGGTCACCTAAGGCATGTAATTTGAGAGACTCATAAATACAGATACACACAGTTCTTTTACTTATTGATGTTCAAGCTTCAAAGAACCAAAGATGTAAACAGATATGTATTCTGTGACAAACGGGATCTCTCTGAGAGGTTTTAGCCAACAGATTATATGGAGAAAAGAAACAGGGAACTGGGCAGGGTGTAGGTCCATCATCTCAAAAGCAAAAGTCTCAAAATGTTCAGATAATTGGGTTACAGATACAAATATAAAAATAAATTCTGTCCGCATCTAGTGAAAATGACATACACTGAGTGGTAGGATGTGAACCAAATGTCAATTATCTGCTTTGAGAAGTGACATGTGTTTAACAGTTATATTAATAAATTCAACCTTTACCATTACAGAATGCCACCTGCTTATCTGCAGCAATTTCTAAATGAATACAATAATTTATATTCCTAAATGAATATAATTTCTAAAATAATATTATTTGAATTGTACTAAAACATTGATAATCATATATATTAAGGATTACAAGGGATCTCAGAGGTAATTTGGTACAATATTTTATAGATGAAAGACATCAAAGCCCAGAGAAGGTAAATGACTTTGTTGAAGGTCACACAGGTAGTCAGAATGACTAGGATTTTTGGATTTTTTACTACCAAGTTCAATTTTCCTTATGCTACATATTGCCTGAGAGGAAATGTCACTAATTTACTCCTATAGTATATTAGTGAGATTTATATTCAATCCTAATAACAATAACAAGATCACTTTAGTAGAAATTATTTTAGTAAAAACAAATTATTTTACTTAGGTGAGAGCTTTCATAACTATCCTCATACTATGGGAAATTTAATCAAGAACAATTCCAAGATTTTTTTCTGGGAGTAAAAAAATTACACAGCATTAAAATGTTTTAACTTGCAAACTCTAGTAGTTAATGAAGGCCGAATATTATACAACCCTCCTGAGCCACTGAGTATGCCACCATTCAAAAAACAAATCTGACAAGCCAATTTATTGTCTCTACAATTAACAGAAATAAAACTTACAAATAACTGGATTAACTCTGTGTCACTATAATAATCACTTTTAATCACATTACACACTCAATACAACGAGACCATCTATTTGCATGTAGCACTTTCTAATCTTTTTAAAGTTGGAATTTTTTTTTTTTACTTTTTTTTTTAATCCTGATAACCAAAGGACTGTATTTTCATAAAGTACCATTTTAAAAAATAAACTACAGCAAAGGCAAAACAAACCCTTAAAAACATAACAGCTCTGTGTTTCTCTCCAAATAACTGACTAACACATTTAAACATGTAGATGTCTTTTAAAGGAGGCCACCAGACCAAGTTAGGTTATAGAAAAGCTACAAGTGTGACAGCATCCATGGCTGCAATGCTTGAACAGGGATGTGGACGCAGCGTCCCCAGAGTCTGTGCCTGGTAAGCACATGCTCAGAGGAGCTATGAGGCTCTCCCAGTCTTACTGAGGTCATGCCAGCTAGGACTGCTGGGTGAAGGAAGAATCAGTACACCTTTCCAGCCTGTGAGGTTATGTATACTTACCTGATTTCATCATTATGAATACACCTACAGCCACATATGTAAGCTACCAATTTGTAACTGCACCACAGTGAGGTACTCGGCAATCTTTGGTGCTGTACCATGATAACTAGCTGACTTTCAATGCTGCTACAATAAAAAGTATTTAACTTATAGGATGTAAGGGATATTGGCGTATTCAGCAAAGTAAGTAACACTGATCATTGTGAAATTAAAAAAATGTAGAAACATTTATACCTACTGCTATGTGTCTGACAATGCTGACTCATACAAAATTTTCATTATTATATAAAGGCTTTCATGATGTAACTCCCTGGCTCTTAAATTTTAAAAAGTACAGAATAAAATTCTTAATCCTAAAGTTTTGTCACTGCTCCTGAGATTTATGACTGAAGTAAGAGAAACACCCCAAACTGGTCATATTATGAAATCATAAATTCAACAGAAACCTGCTTCAAAGCTACAAATTATTTCAGACAAATAAATATATATGTTCACATTTATAAAAAAATTTCCACATTACTCATAGAAACAAGCTTCATAAAATTTATATACTGAATACAATAAAAATCAGTTCTAATGAAGATTTAGCTGTTGTCCTTCTAAATAAAAAACTCTGTGTTTGAGGTATCTCTTTAAGACATGCCAATATGGCACATTTGTAAAACAACCCAGGAGTCTGTCCTAAAAATCCTGCCCAACACAGCATCATCTCTACCAGAATTACAAATAGGTTGAACTAGACTTGTCTTTTTAAACAAGGAAGAAATATTTTGTTACAAAAACGAAGGAGGCAGGTACTAGAAACTCTGCATCTCAGAAAACAGTGAAATTTTGTTATAAATATTTTCATTATCATATTCCCGTTGACACCATTCATTTAAAAGACCAATAGAGTAGCTTCATCTCCTATGACATCCAAAAAAAAAAAAAATCCAAGTGAAGAATTTCACTATCTTAATAGTAATATATTATCATAGGATATAAAGCTTTTAAAATTTTCAGTTCCAAGCCTACCTCACTTTATCACTGGAAGATGGACACTTAATCCAGCAATATTCATTTACTGCTAGGTAGACTGCCTGTGTTGACTGTAGTAAAGCAATTTATAATCAACTTATGAAGTAATAACATTAACACAGAAAGGAATACCAAAAATAATGAGTTTTGTTGCACAAATATCCATACCTGGGGCATGGCTATCAAATAATAAGACTGATTCAATACTCTATAATCATAGCACATTAAAATATTGTCAGAAAATAATGGTCCTATATATGAAAAAATGTCTATATGGAAATGGCTGTGATTTATTGCAAAGCATAATTATATGGCAAATTTCAAAGAAGGTCAAATAATTTTCAAAACTAAATTTTTAAATTTAATAGCTCAGGCCAGTATCAGTTACTTTTTGGAGATTTCAGAACTGTTAGGGGCAGAGGAATGCTTTTCCTTTTTTCTCTTCTTTTTGTCCTTTTTGTGATGCTTCCCCTTTTTTGACTTACTCTTTTTCTCCTTTTTCTTTTCTTTCTTCTGGTATTTTTGCTTCTTTTGTTTTGAAGTGTCCTCTTCAGTGGAACTAGATGAATAAGACCTACGGGTAATAATACATACTGACTGATAACTGTATTTATGGCTAAAGGGTGCATTTAAATGGAATCCGAACTGCTTTAAATCCTTCTTGGAACAAGGTGAGAGTATAAAGAAACTCAAATGAAATGTGCCTTTTACATCTGCATGCTGTTAAAATACTGTAATCAGAATTTTTGCCACTTAGCCAGAGAAACTAACAAAATAAATATCTCTATTCTGCTCAATTCCAGTGATGAGTTTTAAATTCAGCAAGGATGAAATAGTTTTTCTGTGATTTTCAGTTTCTCATCCTGTGTACCCTTCAAAATCTTTCTTATAAGGCAAAGAAAGTGGCATTTTATACACTCTCATTATATACACAATTCACTGTGTATACAATAACTTGTTATTCTCTTAAAAGAGCCACAAAGAATGCAATACTATAAAAAGAGCTATAATTGTACCTCCATATAAATGTATGAAAGCTGAAAATCGGCAAAATAAAAGCACTTCTGTTATTTCTTTTTTATTTTTCAAGTTAAAGTACTTGATTCTTTTATATACAGAGTGATACAGATGAACAGTTGCATTCCATAATAATTTTCAGTGGTTACAAAAGGATACTTTTAAATATATAATCTAAATGAATGAGAATGATTTACCCAAACCCCAAATAAGTGTAACAAAACAGAAACTGAGTTAATTTATAACAAAAAAGGTATCCCAGAGTTAGATGAGTGATCTAAACATGAGAAGTTAAAACTCAAACTAAGAAAACCCTGACAGAGACATACAGGAGAAGGAAAAGTAAACACAGACCACAAGGTTGTGCCTGCAGAGTGACTCACTGTGTGAATTCCTTGACTGCCTTCCTTGATTAGGGACTCTGAGTCTCCCGGGTTTCTCTAACAGTGTGTTCCTTCCTTTTCCTCATTTACCCTCTCAGACGCTGGCTATCTCCTGAGCCTAGTTTCTCATGAATTCTCTTGCACTCTTCAGTTCTGTTTTTCTCAACTCTTGTCTGCTTTCCTGTTTTCAAGACCTTCTTGACCTCTATATTCTGACCAGAGCTGCTTCTCTGCCTATACCTTTTTCTTTGCCTTTTCGGACTTGGATTCTCTTTTTCAAGGCAGAATGTTAAACTTTAGCATAGCAACTACATTAAGGGGCATTATCTTTGCTAAAAGTGTACTTAGAAAAGTTCTTTTAATTCTGGGCTGTGTCTGAATGAGGTCTGTGAAGCCCAAAGTAAATAATATGTTACTCTAAAATCAGTATATGAAAATTTAGAAGAAAGTAGAAAATCTCACTTTTCCTACAAGGATTCCATTATGTTGTGCTAGTGCAAATAACAAAACAATACACTAATCAGACTAAGTGATACACTGAGCTCGACCTTCCTTTGTTAGTTCTTACATTAAACATTGTCATTTAACTATCACCACCTGAAAGTGAGTTAACTTCCAATATGTATAGTAGCTGAGGTGTTAGAGTGTATATATTTCATGCTCTACAAAAACTACAGAGACAACACCTGACATGCAGAACCTACTCTATCAGAGAACTAAGGTCCAAGCTAGATATTACTACCTGCTAAATACCTTAAATAGTGCCTACATGTACATGCTTATTCTGGTATAAATGAAAGTGCACTCATGAACCAAGGAAGAAGTTGCCTCTTGAGTCTTTGGATCAATTTCTTTAACCAACTGCTGTTGAAAGAGTTGACAGTAAAAAAAAAATCATAGGTAGTTGAGAATTCTGAAAGACCTGAAGGAATTTTTAGCATGACAAATGGGTACACAAATCCAATTAATTAATTTCATTAATTAGTGATGTTCTGAGAATACTGATATTTAAGCCCCAACTTCATATATATGAGGACAAAATGTGTATGTGAAGAATTCCAACATATGTCCAAATTAAAACTTGACTAATGTTCCATAATTTAAAAATTCTAGAACACAAACAGAATACATAAAAGAAGAAGGTGGGGCTATTATTTATTTATATCTTAATTTGCTACAAAAAAGAAAATTTAAGGTATCTGAGTGCTGACTCTATTTTTGAATCCTGACATGAAGGATTTTGTTATTTTACTGAAACAACTGAACTCTCATTAATATTAAATTAACTAGACTGTATTGTGAAAAATAAAAATTTTTAATCCATCCTATATTCAGTCCTACTTTTTCAAAATAAATGTTAAAAAAAAATACCTCTTCCTTTTTTTTTTCAACTTGATTTTCTCTTTGCTTTTTGCTTTTTTCTTTTCCTCTTCTTCATTAATTCCTGTGTGTTGAGGGGAAAGAATCAGGTCACCATCAGTTTATATATCATGGTGGTATGTAAGCATTTTTTTTTTAATTGGGGTATAGCTGCTTTACAATGTTGTACAACAGTGAATTAGCTGCATGTATACATACATCGCCTTCCTCGCACCAGCCTTCATCCCACCCTGCCCACTGAGGTCACCACAGAACACTGAGGTTGAGCACCCTGCACTAAACAACAGCTCCCATTAGCGATCTGTTTGACACATGGCAGTACACATTCGGCAATTCCAATCTTCCAATTCACCTCACTCTCTCCTCTTCCCTGTGTGCCCATGTCTGTTCTCCACATCTGTGTCTATTCCTGCCCTGTAAATAGGTTCATCTGTACCATTTTTCTAGATTCCACATATATCCATTAATATATGATATTAATATTTTATACATTTTAAAATTTTGCTTGTTGGTTGGTGAATTTCACTGGTCAGGATCTGCACTTTTCTTGTAACAATGTCCCCTTTCTTGATTATTTTTACTCATTAAAAATCTAATAAAAACACTATGCTTTTAATACAAATTTCAAATCAACTACGTTTATTTACTAAAAACTTCAAGTATTTCATTTCTAATTCCTAATCAATGTTGACAGTTTGGTGGGTACTATTTAAGGCCTTAAGAAATGAAACAACACAATCATGTGTAATTTTTAAAAATTTTCCTTTTCAAGCAAAATTAGGATCATGAAATCCTAGGGTAATGGGACAGTAACAACACAACTAATATTTATGTTGTCAGTATCATGGAAGGAGAGAATACACACTATTCTCTAGCTTGATTTTTAAATACACAATTTGGTGTGTATTCTTCTAGGTTTTCTCTCTACATAACTAAATACAAACATACATTCACATATACAAATAAAGTTACATGTAAGTCTCAAGTTTTGAAAAACTTTTCATTTGAAAAAGGTAGCATACACAATGTTTTTCAACTTCTTTCACTTAACACTTTTAAAAATATTCATTTATTTTAGCACTATTTGCTGAAAAGACTTTTTCTGCTCAGAACTGCCTTTTCACCTTTGTAAAAGATCAGTTGAACTGCTTCTAGGAATTTGAAGTAGACATATTTTTCCTATTCCTCTCATTAGGTATAACTACACGTCCCAGACATAACACAAACAAGCATAAGAAGACTCTGAGAGGTGAAAAGGCAGACACTAGCCAGGGTTCTCGCATAATCTAGACAACGGCCCAGTACTGAGTTCCCTGAAATGTCTTTTTGCTTTATACAGCATAGACTTAAGAGCTACAGAAGCTGGCAACTGGCAATGTCAACAGGTGGAGACAAAAATGCCCCAAGAATCTGCTCTTTCTACTCAAAGGACCAAAAAAGAGACAGCATGGTGACAGGAAGCTTTTAGACAATAATTGCCATTCTCCAGCCAAACACCACAGAAAAATATGTGGCAGCACCCACATCATCAAAGGCTGAGTGGAGAACACAGACTTCCTCCCTTGTGAGGCTGTGATCCCAAACATTTAAAGAGGGATTAATACAAATTTTATATAATCTTATCTAACAAAAAAAGAGAATGAAACTCTTCTCAATATTCTACGAAGCTAATGTTACTCTGATACCAAAATCAGATTAAAATAGTACAAAATTAGAAAAAAAGACTAACATCTCTCATGAACATGGATGCAAATAACTGTTAACAAAACATTAGCAAAGAGAATTCAGTATTTAATATTTTTAAAAAATTATACACCATGACCAAATGTCACTTATTCAAGGTATGCTAGGCTGACAGAATATTCAAAAATCAATTCATGTAATCTACTGTATTAACAGGTTAAAGAAAAACTGTAGGATCCTATCAACTGATAC
This sequence comes from Moschus berezovskii, assembly GCF_049115385.1. Lineage (NCBI taxonomy): Eukaryota > Metazoa > Chordata > Mammalia > Artiodactyla > Moschidae > Moschus > Moschus berezovskii. The sequence continues at coordinate 63,016,005 of NC_142477.1, forward strand.
AGAAAATGCATGTGGCAAAATCTGACACCCACTCATGATAAAAAACTCTTTCAAAATAGGAATAGAGGGATACTTCCTCAACTTGATAAAGAGCGGCTACAAAAAAGCTGACAGCTAACTGCTAAGGTCTGAATGTTTCTGTCCCCTAGGGCTGGAATCCAGGTAAGAATTCATCTCCCACTGCTCTTTCTCAATATGGTACTATAAGTTCTAGCTACAGCAGTAAGTCAAGACAGGGAAATAGAAGGCTTCCAAATCAAAATGGAAGAAGTAAAACTGTTCTGATATGCAGATGACATGATGGTTTACACAGAAAATTTCAAGGAATCTACCAAAAACTCCTAGAAATAATCAGTGAGTTCAACAAGGATAAAATATAAACATACACAAATAAACTGCATCTCTATATACTCATAATGGACATGCAGACAATGAAAAAAACATCATTTACGATTTTTCAAAAAATAAATATTTATAGATATAAATCTAATAAAACATGTAGGATTTATATGCTGAAAACTAAACAGTGATAAGAAAAGAAATCAAAGATCTAAATAATTATAGAGACATATTTGGAATGCTCAACATAGTAAAGGTGTCAATTTTCCCCAAACTGATTAACATGCTTAATGCAATGTGTATCAAAATCCCAGCAAGATTCTTTGCAGATAAAAACATTATTCCAAAGTTTTTATGGAAAGGAAAAGAAACTAGAATAGTTGAAATAATTTTGAAAAAGAAGAATAAAGTAGAAAAACTCAGTCCCTCCAACTTCAAAACTTATTGCATAGCTACATTAATCAAGAATGGGTGGAGGGATAGACACACAGATCAATGGAACATTATAGACAATCCAGAAACAAACCCACACAAATATGATCAACTACTTTTGGCAAAAGCAATTCAATGAAGGAAAGGCAGCCTTTCAATGAACAGTGCTGAAACAATTGTTCATTCTTAAGCAAAATAATAAGTGCTCTAAGTTTCATATCTTATATAATAATCAACTCAAATGGATGAAGGACTTAATGTAAAATATAAAACTATAAAAACTTTAGAAAAAAGTAAAGGAGACCAAGAGATAGGTAAAAAGTTACACTAGAAAGCAAAGCACAATCTACAAGGAAAAATTAATAAATTGGACTTTATAAAAATTAAAATCTATTGCTCTGTGAAACACCTATTAAGATGAAAAGAAAAGCTACATATTGGGATAAAATATTTGTAAACCAGGCATCTAACAAAGGACTTATATAAGTACACTAAAAACTATTTGCTTTCTCCTATTTTAATTATATCATTAAAAAAAAAAACTTACAATATTCAAGAGTTGGTATAAGAGCTCTCTAGCTCTAAGGACTAAGGAAGAACTCAAGGAGCCCCTAGGATTACCTAAAGGATGCAGGTCAAGGATGCACTCAGTCACTCACACTGAGAACTTACCCTTTCAGCGATTTTTAACAACATCACCAAATTATCAGTGGAACTACCAACCACAGCCTCTACACTCCCTTCCTCTGTGTGCTTCAGACCCAATCTTGGTTTATTTGGGTAGGGGTTACTGGGATTCCTTTGCACTGTTCACTTAAGAAGGCTTTCTTGTCTCTCCTTGCTATTCTCTGGAACTCTGCATTCAGCTGTGTATATCTTTCCCTTTCACCTTTGCCTTTCATTTCTCTTGTTTTCTCATCTATTTGTAAGGCCTCCTCAGACAACCAGTTTGACTTCTTGCATTTCTCTTTCTTGGGGATGGTTTTGGTCACCACCTCCTGTACAGCCTTATGAACCTCTGTCCATATTTCTTCAGGCACTCCGTCTACCAGACCTAATCCCTTTGAATCTATTTGTCACCTCCACTGTATAATTGTAAGGAATTTGATTTATGTCATATCTGAATGGTCTAGTGGGTTCCCCTACTTTCTTCAAGTCTGAATTTTGCAATCAGGAGCTAATGATCTGAGCCACAGTCAACTCCAGGTCTTATTTCTGCTGACTGTATAGAGCTTCTCCATCTTAGGCTGCAAAGAAAATAATCAATATAATCAATCTGATTTTGGCAATGACCATCTGGTGATGTCCATGTGTAGAGTTGTCTCTTGTGTTGTTGGAAGAGGGTGTCTGCTATGACAAGTATGTTCTCTTGGCAAAACTCTGTTAGCCTTTGCTTTGCTTCATTTTGTACTCCAAGGCCAGATTTGCCTATTACTCCAGATATCTCTCGACTTCCTACTTTTGCATTCCAATCCCCTATGATAAAAAGGACATCTTTTTTTCGGTGTATATTGTCACTCTGCTTATTTAACTTACATGCAGAGTACATCATGTGAAATGCAGGGCTGGATGACTCACAGGTTGGAATCAAGATTGCTGGGAGAAACATCAAACCTCAGATATGCAGATTGTACCACTAATGGCAGAAAGCAAAGAGAGCCTCCTGATGAGGGTGAAAGAAGACAGTGAAAACTCAACATTCAAAAACTAAGATCATGACTTCATGACAAACAGATTGGAAAAAGTGGAAACAATGATGGATTTTGTTTTCTTGGGCTCCAAAATCACTACAGATGGTGACTGCAGCCATCAAATTAAAAGATGCTTGCTCCTCAGAAGAAAAGCCATGACAAACCTAGACAGCATATTAAAAATCAGAGATATCACTTTGCTGACAAAGGTCCGTATAGTCAAAATTATGGTTTTTCCAGCAGTCATGTACGGATGTGAGACCTGGACCATAAAGAAGGCTGAGCGCCAAAGAACTGATGTTTCGAAACGTGGTGTTGGAGAAAACTCTTGAGAGTCCCCTGGACAGCAGGAGATCAAACCAGTCAGTCTTAAAGGAAATCAACCCTGAATATTCACTGGAAGGGCTGAAGCTGAAGCTCCAATACTTTGGCCCCCTCATGCGAAGAGCCGACTCATTGGAAAAGACCCTGATGCTGGGAAAGATTGAGGGCAAAAGGAGTGGTAGAGAATTACATGGTTAGATAACATCACTGATTCAATGGACATGAGTTTGGGCAAACTCTAGGAGGTAGTGAAAGACAGGGAAGCCTGGCCTGCTGCAGTCCATGGGATAGCAAAGAGTCAGACATGACTTAGCGATTAAAGAACAACACTGGGATTCCATTTGGTGATCATGAAATAAATATGGGTCCCTTCTTTGTGTGTGTGTTAGTCACTCGGTTGTGACCAACTCTTTGTGATCCCATGGACTGTAGTGCACCAGGTTCTTCTGTTCATGGAATTCTCCAGGAAAGAATACAGGAGTGGGTAGACACTCCCTTCTCCAGGGGATCGTCCCAATCCAGGGATCGAACCTGGGTCTCCAGCATTGCTGGTGGATTCTTTACCGCTGAGCCACCAGGGAAGCCCTACTATACTGGAGTGGGCAGCCATTCCCTTCTCCAGGGGATCTTCTTGACCCGGGGATCGAACCTGGGCCTGCCACATTGCAGGCAGATTCTTTACCATCTGAGCCAGAAAGCTGATGCTAATAATGAAGCTTCTTCACCAATTACTCTCTGTCTTGGAGGCTATTATATGCTACCTCCTCCCCTTTCTCCCAGAGTGGATCTGATTGAAAAATTACATCTATAATAAACCACTACTCAAGATGGGAGTGTAGTTTATCCTTCAAGATTGATGTGATAAAGGACAAAAAGGTCAAGAACCAACAGACTGGATGATATTTAAGGTAGGAGAGCAGCACATTGTAATGAAAATACTACAGGACCAAGTAGGCAAGAAACCTGGATCACGGCAAGAAATGTTGGCTCTGCTGTGACCTGTGAGTGACTTTGGAAAGTCACCTGTTTTCATTTTCTTTTTCTACAAAACTAGGTTTTTAAACTATTTGTTCTAAAGACTCTTCCTAATTCTAAACTCTTATGCATTTGTCTCTTTAAAAATAGGGCAGTATAGGTGAAAGGGGTAGAAAGTATCCTTGTGGAATTAAGGATCTTGGGCTTTCTCTCCTAGAATCTTGGTTGTGCTCCGATGTGGCTTGACCGCTCTCCATCTTGGCGCAGCTGTCCTTCTGGAATATCTCCTTACCAGCATGCTACGAATTTCCCTTCTTATCTTTTCTGTTCCCTCCATTCCTGTCTTCCTTTATTCAGTGTCTTCCCTTACATTGGTAGAACACTTATTCCAGAGGTTTTCTGAGAAAGAGTGACAAGTAAATTGTTTTTTGAGACTTGAATGTCTGACAATATCTTTACCGTGCTTTCACATTTGATTAATGACTTGGTTGGGTATATTATCCTAACTTGGATATAACTTTTCTTCAACAATCGAAAGCATGATCCACGTTCTACCAGCTTCCAATATTGGTTTAGAGATGTCCACAACTGTTCTGACTCTCGATTCTTCACCTACGACCTGCCTTATCCTCAACTCTGGAAGTCTGGATTGTATCTTTCGGTTTCTATCATACATTAAGTTTCATTATAGTGTACCTTTGTGTGGGATATTTTTAACACTGTGCCTGGTACTTGTTAAACCTTTTCATCTGGAAATTATTTCTTCTCTTTCTGGGATTCATTTGAATGAAGTATTTTCTAGAATGACCCTTCAATTGTTCTATCTTTTTTCTCTCACTTTGCTCTTCTTTGTTTTTTCCAACTTTACCTTCCAACTCTATCAAGTTTTCCATATAATTTTTAATTTTCAAAAGCCCCTTTGTTGGTTTTATTCATATTGTGTGCTATATCTTATCTTTCTATGAAACTATTTGTTATTTCTGCTAAGTTTTCTCCCTCTATAGACTGTGTATTTCTCAAGTTGATTTTTTGTTTGTGTTTTGGAATCTATATTTCATGTGAGAATCCTTCTGTAGAAATTTAGCTCTCCTCACTGTCTAAAAAGCTGACCGGAAGCTTTTAGCAAGCGAAACTTAGAAGACCAGACTTTACCGGCCATCTGGTGAGATCTTGTCTTTGAAAGATCCCTAATGTCAATACCCTTACTTCTTTCTTCTTTGGCTGGTTAGATTTCCCAGGGATGTATCTTCAGATCTTCTGCCCGAGTGATCCATGTCTGGGAACCAATAGGTGAAGATGGCTAGAAGGCTCTCACCATTCTGTATCTAACCTTTAACTTAAATATTTTCATTTGTGTTTGGTGTGTCCCAGTTTAAAGACTGTTGATCTGACCCTGTCTAGAAAATAGACCTGTGGCAGTCTGCTGAGGAGACAGGGCTTCACAGAGTAGGGAAAGGGGACAGAGCACTAACTACTTCAGGCTTTTAAGCAATCCCTATTTTTAGCCTTACATTCTCACTTTCAGATGTACCCAAGAATGCTCATTATCAAGACTTCAGGGGGTTTTATAGTGTATACTCAGGTTATTTCTCAGCTTTCCACGCTGTCAAAGGCTTGAGCTCTCTTAAAGTTGAGTCCATTATCACTAACCCAAATTTTCTGACTCTTGCTTTCTGTGTCCTTGTGAATTTGGGTCTTTAAAAAATTCTTCTACTATTATTTTAGTGCTGTTTCAGTAGGGAGCAAAAGAAAAAATAAATATATTCAAGCAGCTATCCCTGAAGCTGTAGAGACTCATATTTCCCGTTACTCTCGCCTGCCCTCTTTGGGATGCTACCCTTCTCACCGTGTCCTAGTACCCTGGCATTTGACTTTTTCCACTTACCTTCACTGGACATTATATGGAAAGGTTAAAAAATTTTAAGGTGGTTATTGTTCTCTTATGATCAAAAACAAGTTTAACCTTTTTGTATCTGTCTCACTCCATGCCTAAACCCATAGACAAATAAGCTGCATTTTGCTTCTGTGTGACAACTACCAATATGGCTGCTGCTGCTAAGTCACTTCAGTCGTGTCCAACTCTGTGTGACCCCATAGACAGAAGCCCACCAGGTTCCCCGTCCCTGGGATTCTCCAGGCAAGAACACTGGAGTGGGTTGCCATTTCCTTCTCCAATGCGTGAAAGTGAAAAGTGAAAGTGAAGTCGCTCAGTCGTGTCTGACCCTTAGCGACCCCACGGACTGCAGCCTACCAGGCTGCTCCATTCATGGGATTTTCTAGGCAAGAGTACTGGAGTGGCTTGCCATTGCATTTTGTAGTTTACAAAATATTTTCACATATGGCATCATATTTTATCCCTAAAACCCCACTGCAAAGATAGGTCATTTTATACACAAGATAGAAAACAAATGGTTAAACAGTTGGTCTGAAATTTGTTCTCTTTTGCAGGGGAAAGGAGGATGCCTTAGGAAAGAAAAAAGGTAACTTGGTCAAATTTCTTTATAAACTTGCTAATGATAGATTTCCTGGAAATAAATTACTAGTATTTGGTAACCAGAGAATCCTTTTTTGGGGGAGTGGGGAGGAGGTGGTGTACGGCTAAATTACAGAAATTTATTTCCTCACAGTTCTAAAAGTTAGAAGTCCATGATCAAGCTGTTGGCAGAAGAATCCTTACTTATAGACTGCTTATAGCTGAATGTACTTGGTTGGTCTAGGACTGTTTATGGTAAATAATCCTGAAATGTAGGGATTTATGGGGCATAAATCCATAATCCCTGGGAAATGTTAACTATCTGGGCATAAAATTAAGGTATTTCATGATCAAAATGACTTTCTTTTGTGCAAGTAACGTCAAAACCTTTCACATTAACCGTGGCCAGAGTGGGAACCTAGGAGGTTGTACTGTAGTCCCAGAACTCTTGCTGCTTTACTATGCCACATGGTCATCTGCATACATGAAGTTAGAGTTGACCCTTGAATGGCACAGGGGTTAGGAAATAAATTTTCTGTAATTTTGCAGTCCAAAATTCAAGTATAATTTATAGTTGGCTTTCCACATACAAAGTGTCTCCACATGCATGGTTCTGAATCTGTGAATTCCATCAACTGAAGCTTGTTTATTATTCTAGTATGTAATGCTGAAAAAATTTGTAGGAAAGTCAACCCACGCAATTCAAATCCATATCGTTCAAGGGTCAACTAAAGCTTGCTACTGCTAAGATCTCTGATTTTAATGAGGGTCATTTGACAATCCAGTCCTTTAGACTCTTTGTACCATGTGATACATTCCAGTGAGATGGAAAAACAAAACAGAATAAAACACAATAAAACCTGGGTTGCAGAATCAGAAACATACTTGCCTGCTGGTTCTATCACTGACCAATTGTTTGACTTTGGGCACGTTACTTACATCGTTCAAGCCTATTTCCTTACCTATGCAAAACTTCTTATGTGAGGTGCAAACTATCTTAATGACAAATATAATAGAACAATAGATAAAGATGACATAATACAACAGGACATTTAGAAACAACCTTAAATGCTGGAGGGAAACACAGTATTGCTTACTTTTCTCTTGTAAAGCCTGCAGTTTATTCAGCTCCTCGTTCTCTTCATCACTCTCCTCACTGCTTGTGCTGCTGACATCCAAAACTATATCCCTCTTGGGATCTACTCGGAGAAAATTGCGGCACTCAAAAGTCAGGTGACCAGCTAAGTAAAACAAAGAAATATGAATGACAAAACTACAGATACATTACGTATTTTTTGCTTTGTCCACTAAGCAACAATTACAATTTAATAATATAATATTTAGTTTTAACTTTTATTCAGTGAGTGGTCATCTGCTTTACCCAAATAAAAAAGAACTTTTTTTTAACAGGGCTTCTTATTCAATAAATAATTTTTTTTTGGCTACATGTTATGGATTTTACAATACTGAATTAATGTAAATATTCTCAACTTTGGATTTTATATTTAATTTCTTTCCCCTATATTTAATTCCTTTCCCCTACCTTTTTGCTTCTCATCTTACTATTATATTACTTACTATTACATTTTTTATTACACAGCTTTCACCTAACTAAACGTGTCATAATAACATAATTGAACATGTTGTTTGAAAGAATACTTATGATTTTAATTCTAACAATAATATTCAGTCCTTAAAGATTCTCCCCATAAGAAAACTACAACAGTTATCTACTTATTGCATGATGCAATTAAAAAATCAAACATTATAAACACCAGGAAATGAAACAATATCACTAATATCTAAGTACCTATCACTTGCATGTTAACATTTTGCTTTATTCACTTACAATTTTTTTTAAGTGAAAGGCTTGCACATGCGCACACACACATACACAAAGTTGGAGAGCTTGCACCATGCCTTGGAACCCTGCCCCAAACCCATTCCATTTTCTTTGTCTTCAGAAGTTGGTTATACTGAAGTTGATGTTGATATTTTCAGAACATCATATTATTTTTTAACATAAACTCAATTATACTTAGCTATCATTCTGTAACTGTTTCTGTCATTCAATATTACGTTTTGTGATTCATCTATGCTAACATAAATAGATGTAATTATCTCATTTTATCTGATGAATAATGTTCCACTGTATAAAAATATGTTTACCCTTTCTACGACTGATAGGATCGTAGGTTGCTTCTAGCATTTTGCTATTATAATAAAGGTGAAATGTGTAGTTAAACATGTGCACATATGCCACGGCCTCTCTAAGGCAGTAACTTTGACATTTTTTGACTGGGACTGACTAACGATAAAAGACAACAATTCAATCAAGTGTATTAATATATATGTTCATATGCAAATACACACTAACTCACAAAAATTAAAACAAAAATTACATAAAGCATGATGACATTTGATATTGAAAAAATAAGAATGCTGATAGAAACCACATAATTTATTTCACAACCCACTATCGATTCACTACAACTCTGTTCTAGGATTTATTCCTAGTTCTCTCTTACTCAAAGATAAAATCTTTTGGAAGTCTTAGACTCATATGAGAGCATCTCCTGGGAAAGTACCAATCTTGGGCCGGGTCCTGAGCCTTGCCTTATTCCCTGAACTCAGTCAATACATGAAAATAGAAGTTCAAGAACCCTGGGTTCAGCAAATACCTTCAACACCTCCTAGACTTTCTGCTTTCCTTCGGTTGCTAGTCTCTAAGTTTTCATGAATTCTGTATTTTCTCCTAGCATACTGATATATCTAGTATGCATTGCATATTTTATACTAGTTTCTTAGTTGTTTACAGAAGGGTCCAGACTGCCATAATGCTGGAAACAAATTTTCTCGCTTTTGATTTCCTTCCAAATGAGTCATTCAGAAATGTTCTTTTCGGTTTCCAAACATACGGAGCTTTCAGATTATGCTTTTGCTGATTTCTAAGTGTGTTACACTGTTATCAGCGAGTATCTGTACGGTAAATCAGTGTTTTAGTGTTTGTATGGTATCAGGGTTTCAGTATTTGCTTTCTTTTATGGCCTATCTTGTAGTAAATGTGGGGAAAATCTTGGAATATATTTTAAAAGAATACATCACGATTTGTTGAAGAGAGGCTTTTATGTTTATTTTGTTGTTCAAACCTCCATCGTACTTTTTCGTGTAATAATTTCTGATAGTATAATTTTTAAGTACCTTTATCACTATATATTGTCCATTTTTCCTTGTAATAGTTTTTGCTATACATGGTTTGAGATTATATTAATAGGTATAGTCAAAATCATTATTTTATCTTCTTGGTTGATTAGAACTGCTCTTGCCTCAAAAGTCTAATATTATAATTGCTCCACTAGTTGCTCTTTTGGTTATTATTAGTTGAATCATATGCAATTACCATTTTCACGAGTAAAACTGTTGAATATCAACAATACTCAACCTATCTGCTCTTTTTCCCCCATCCCTTTATTTTGAAATTTTCTATGCAGTTTTCAGTTTTCTAAGTAGTTTCACTAATAATGGCATGTAGCTGGACTTCCTTTTTTAACTTAGTTTGATAACAGAATAACTTTTCACATTAATTTCTTAGCTTGGAAAACAAGTTTCTGCCTCATTGGAGGCAGTGTAAATTCACTCCTCATACCTATAAGTGGTGTAAGCTTGGGCTGTCAATTCTGAATTATTCCTTTTACTCTAATTATTGTTTTACAGGAAGTTAAACACAGTAAACTTTCTCATCACTTCCCCTAGACAGTAAATGGAATTTCTGTAATTCCTGCTGCACTGCTTTTTCGAGCAGTCTGGCTTTAACCAAGAGCCTACACTCCAGGCATGCTGTGATCCTGCAGGGGTCTAAAGCTTCATTCCATATTCCATAAAAGTCTACCCAGGAGGCCTGTGAACCTCATTGTTTTCAGCTATCATTCCCTACTCTGGCTTTGAGCTCCTTTTCCTTTCTTTTTTTATATTTTTATTTTTATTTATTTAAAAAAATTTTTTATTGGAGGCTAATTACTTTACAATATTATATTGGTTGGTTTTGCCATACATTGACATGAATCCGCCCCGGGTGTACATGTGTTCCCTGTCTTGAACCCCCCTCCCACCTCCCTCCGGGTCCTCCCTGTGCACCAGCCCCGAGCATCCTGTATCATGCGTCGAACCTAGACTGGTGATTCATTTCACATATGATAATATACATGTTTCAATGCCATTTTCGCAAATCATCCCACCCTCACCCTCTCCCACAGAGTCCCAAAGACTGTTCTATACACCTGTCTCTTTTGCTGTCTTGTATACAGGGTTAAGGTTACCATCTTTCTAAATTCCATACATATGCATTAGTATACTGTATTGATGTTTTTCTTTCTGGCTTACTTCACTCTGTATAATAGGCAATTTTACTTTTATTCTTTTGAGCTAGGTTATTTTTATTTTTGTTGTTACTATATTTTTCTCCAGCATCTCTTTGTGTTTGGAGCCAACTCTGTGTTCGGAGGACTTTCTATGTTGGTTTAGCTTGCCATTTTGATCAGAATTTCTGATGATACAATTTTTCTTTTACTTAAACTAGCTTGGCATTCGAACACCTTATACTGTCATTATTATTTAATATAAATAAACTACCTAAATAATAACGACACTGGCAGCAGTCTTTGTCTTACATCATTTTTAGCCTTGCTTTAATGAAACTGACCATAAACTGATAATAAGACACATTGCTTATGAAGCTACAAAAAAAATTTCCTTTTTTTTTAAATTGGAGAACATAAGTGAACAAACTTAGGAAATTACTCCAAAATATAGTTCTTGTAAGCTCTTCTCTAAATAGACTCTCAGGAGACAATGAGCAGAAAAATTCTTAGATGATCAGAAACTTAAATTTTGACCACAGATATGTAGAGACATTTCAAAGTTATAACATTTCAGTAGCTGATTGCAAAAAGTAATGGGGCATATTCAGTAATGGAAAAACAGATCCTTAAATTTATACAAAAATACAAGAGGCCCTGAATAGCCAAAAAATTCTGAAAAAGAATAGAGGTGGAAGACTCATATTTCCTGATTTCAAAACTTACCACAAAGCTATAGAAATCAAAACAGGGTGATACAGTCATAAGGATAGTCACATAAACCAATGAAATAGTCCAGAAATAAACCCATACGTATATAGCCAATTGCTTTTTGACAGAATTGTTAACTCTATTCAGTGGGGAAAGAATAGTCTCTTCAACAGACAGTGCTAGGAGAACAGGATTTCCACTTGCAAAATAATAAAGTTGAATTCCTCACCTCACATCATATACAAAAACTGACTCAAAATGGATCGAAGACCATTACAGTATAAGAGCTAAAAGCATCAGTCTTAGAAGAAAGCATGGGGTAAGTCTTTAACTTGGGTTTGGCAATGGATTCTTACATGTAAAGCACTAACAGCAAAATAACAAAAGATAAAACTGGTAAGTTGGGTTTCATCAAAATTTAAAACATTTGTGCAAAGAAATTATGGAAAGTGAAAAGACAACCTACAGAATGGAAGAGAAGATTTGCCAATTATATTTGATAGGGTTTAGCATTTAGTGTCCGGAGAAGGCAATGGCAACCCACTCCAGTACTCTTGCTGGAAAATCCCATGGATGGAGGAGGCTGGTGGGCTGCAGCCCACAGGGTCGCTAAGAGTCGGACACGACTGAGCGACTTCACTTTCACTTTTCATTTTCATGCATTGGAGAAGGAAATGGCAACCCACTACAATGTTCTTGCCTGGAGAATCCCAGGGACGGGGGAGCCTGGTGGGCTGCCGTCTATGGGGTCGCACAGAGTCGGACACGACTGAAGTGACTTAGCAGCAACAGCAGCATTTAGTATCAGAGAAGGCACTGGCACCCCACTCCAGTACTCTTGCCTGGACAATCCCATGGACGGAGAAGCCTGGTAGGCTGCGGTCCATGGGGTTGCTAAGAGTAGGACACGACTGAGCGTCTTCACTTTCACTTTCATGCATTGGAGAAGAAAATGGCAACCCACCCCAGTGTTCTTGCCTGGAGAATCCCAGGGATGGGGGAGCCCGGTGGGCTGCCGTCTATTGGGTCGCACAGAGTCGGACATGACTGAAGCAACTTAGCAGCAGCAGCAGCATTTAGTATATATACAATTCCCACAACTCAAGAACAAAAAGACAACAAATAAAAAATGGGATAAGAAACTGAATAGACATTTCTCCAAAGAAGATATACAAATGGCCAATAAGACCATGAAAAAATACACAACATAATTAGTCATTCTAGAAATGCAAATGAAAATCATGAGTTACCACATCACATCCACTGAGATGGCTACAATTCAAAAAAAAAAATAGGAAAAATGAACATAAATATTGGCAAGAATATGGAGAAACTGGAACTCTTATATTGATATATTTCTGGTGGGAATATACAATGATGGAGCTGCTGTGGAAAACAGTTTGGCAACTCCTCAAGAAGCTCCACATATATGACCCAGTGTTTTACTCCTAGTTATATACCCCAAAGAATTGAAAACAGGGACTCAAACAGATGTGTACACATTAATATTCGTTGCTCATTATTCACAATAACCAAAAGGAAAAATAACCCAAGTGTCTATCAACAGATAAATGAATTAAGAAAATACGGTATATCTAGACAATGAAATATCATTCAGTCATAAGGAGGAATGAAGTTATGATATGTGCTACAACATGAACGAACTTTGAAAACATTAGGCTAAGTGAAATAAGCCAGACACAAAAGGACAAATATATGATTCCACTTCAGTTCAGTCGCTCAGTCGTGACCGACTCTTTGCGACTCCATGAATCACAGCACGCCAGGCCTCCCTGTCCATCACCAACTCCTGGAGTTCACTCAAACTCATGTCCATCGAGTCGGTGATGCCATCTAGCCATCTCATTCTCTGTCGTCCCCATCTCCTCCCACCCCCAATCGCTCCCAGCATCAGAGTCTTTTCCAGTGAGTCAACTCCTCGCATGAGGTGGCCAAAGTATTGGAGTTTCAGCTTTAGCATCAGTCCTTCCAATGAACACCCAGGATTGATCTCCTTTAGAATGGACTGGTTGGATCTCCTTGCAGTCCAAGGGACTCTCAAGAGTCTTCTCCAGCACCACAGTTCAAAAGCATCAATTCTTCAGCGATCAGCTTTCTTCACAGTCCAATTCTCACATCCATACATGACCACTGGAAAAACCATAGCCTTGACTAGATGGACCTTGGTTGGCAAAGTAATGTCTCTGCTTTTTAATATACTATCTAGGTTGGTCATAACTTTCCTTCCAAGGAGTAAGCATCTTTTAATTTCATGGCTGCAATCAGCATCCGCAGTGATTTTCAGTTCAGTTCAGTTCAGTTCAGTCGCTCAGTCGTGTCCGACTCTCCACGACCCCATGAATCACAGCACGCCAGGCCTCCCTGTCCATCACCAACTCCCGGAGTACACTCAAACTCATGTCCACAGAGTCGGTGATGCCATCCAGCCATCTCATTCTCCGTCGTCCCCTTCTCCTCCCGCCCCCAACCTTTCCCAGCATCAGAGTCTTTTCCAGTGAGTCAACTCGTCGCATGAGGTGGCCAAAGTATTGCAGTTTCAGCTTTAGCAGTGATTTTAGAGCCCCCCAAAATAAAGTCTGATACTGTTTCCACTGTTTCCCCATCTATTTCCCATGAAGTGATGGGACCAGATGCCACAATCTTTGTTTTCTGAATGTTGAGCTTCAAGCCAACCTTTTCACTCTCCTCTTTCCCTTTCACCAAGAGGCTTTTGAGTTCCTCTTCACTTTCTGCCATAAGGGTGGTGTCATCTGCATATCTGAGGTTATTGACATTTCTCCCGGCAATCTTGATTCCAGCTTGTGCTTCTTTCAGCCCAGCGTTCCTCATGATGTACTCTGCATATAAGTTAAATAAGCAAGGTGACAATATACAGCCTTGACGTACTCCTTTTCCTATTTGGAACCAGTCTGTTGTTCCATGTCCAGTTCTAACTGTAGCTTCCAGGCCTGCACACAGGTTTCTCAGGAGGCAGGTCAGGTGGTCTGGTATTCCCATCTCTTTCAGAGTTTTCCACAGTTTATTGGGATCCACACAAAGGCTTTGGCATAGTCAATGAAGCAGAAATAGATGTTTTTCTGGAACTCTCTTGCTTTCTCCATGATCCAGCAGATGTTGGCAATTTCATCTCAGGTGCCTCTGCCTTTTCTAAAACCTGCTTGAACATCTGGAAGTTCATGGTTCACATATTGCTGAAGCCTGGCTTGGAGAATTTTGAGCATGACTTTACTAGCGTGTGAGATGAGTGCAATTGTGCGGTAGTTTGAGTATTCTTTGGCATTGCCTTTCTTTGGGATTGGAATGAAGAATGACCTCGTCCAGTCCGGTGGCCACTGCTGAGTTTTCCAAATTTGCTGGCATACTGAGTGCAGCACTTTCACAGCATCATCTTTCAGGATTTGAAATAGCTCAACTGGAATTCCATCACCTCCACTAGCTTTGTTCATAGTGATGATTTCTAAGGCCCACTTGACTTCACATTGCAGGATGTCTGACTCTAGGTGAATGATCACGCCATCATGATTATTTTGGTCGTGAGGATCTTTTTTGTACAGTTCTTCTGTGTAATCTTGCCACCTCTTATTAATATCTTCTGCTTCTGCTGGGTCCACACCATTTCTGGCCTTTATCGAGCCCATCTTTGCATGGTCCCTGTCTCCTATACAATGTCACGAACCTCCATCCATAGTTCATCAGGCACTCTATCAGATCTAGTCCCTTAAATCTATTTCTCACTTCCACTGTATAATCATAAGGGATTTGATTTAGATCATACCTGAATGGTCCAGTGGTTTTCCCTACTTTCTTCCATTTAAGTCTGAATTTGGCAATAAGGAGTTCATGATCTGAGCCACAGTCAGCTCCCAGTCTTGTGTTTGCTGACTGTACAGAGCTTCTCCATCTTTGGCTGCAAAGAATATAATCAGTCTGATTTCGGTGTTGACCATCTGGTGATGTCTATGTGTAGAGTCTTCTCTTGTGTCATTGGAAGAGGGTGTTTGCTATGACCAGTGCGTTCTTTTGGCAAAACTCTATTAGCCTTTGCCTTGCTTCATTCCGTGCTCCAAGGCCAAATTTGCCTGTTACTCCAGGTGTTTCTTGACTTCCTACTTTTGCATTCCAGTCCCCTCTAATGAAAAGGACATCTTTTCTGGGTGTTAGTTCTAAAAGGTCTTGTAGGTCTTCATAGAACCTTTCAACTTTGGCTTCTTCAGCGTTACTGGTTGGGGCATAGGCTTGAAACTGTAATATTGAATGGTTTGCCTTGGAAACGAACATGAAATATATAGAATGACCAAATTCATAGAAAGTAGATTAGAGGTTACCAGAGTCTGGCAGAAGGGAGGAGTGGGGAGTTAGTGCTTAATGTTTATAGAGTTTCTGTTTGGTATGATGAAAAAGTTTTGTAACTGAGAGTGATGGTTGTACAATACTGGGAATGTAATTAACACCACTGAATTATATACTTAAAAGGAGTTAAAATGGCAAATTATGTTATATGTATTTTACCACAATTTTTTTGAATGGGGAAAAAAATACCACGGCATAGTGTAAAGTCTTACAAATAACCAGATTTCAATTCCCAGTTTTCCTACTTAACAACAGAGTAATCCTCTTGATTTTTGAAGAATAACTATAGCAAAGCATAGATCTATGACTTGTATTAGCTAATTTAATCTTTATAACAAGTCTATGGAAATAAGTACTATAATCTCATTTTACAGACAGGAAACTGAATCACAAGGTGGTTAGGTAACTTGCCCAAAGTCACAGAGCTAGTTATTGCCAGCTGTGTAAAAGCAATACCTAGGTGCCAGACCAATGGTTTTGAATATTCCTAAAAATGTGTGTATGCTCAATTGCTAAGTCATCTCTGACTTTTTGGGACCCCATGGACTGTGACCTGCCCAGTTCCTCTGTCCGTGGGATTTTCCAGGCAAGAATACTGGAGTGGGTTGCCATTTCCTTCTCCAGGTGATCTTCCTGACCAGGGCATATAACTTGTATCTCCAGCATTGCAGGCAGATTCTTTACCACCTAGCCACCTCTTGGGACTATGAAATCTACCTACCTCACAGGGTTGTTTTAGCATTGAAATGCAATGAATTTAACCAAGCTCTGTCTCTATTTTAGGTCCTGAGTTTTGAGAACATAAGAGCTACATTATAAACTTCTGAATTCTTAAACCGAGCTAATTCCCCCCAAACTTCACATCCCTATCATTTCTATTCCTACCCAAAAGTATAGGCCTCTGTATTCCTGTAACTTTCCTGAAGTCTCATCCATACATCGCTCTTTCTGTTCCTCTGACTTAACTAATCATCACCCCTGTATCTCCCAATCGTTTTATGACAGCTGCTGAAACACGCAATCCCTTGTGGACAAACTGTGCTCAGAATGCTCCCTCTACCACTTTTTGAAGGGATAGCTGGCTCTTCCCTGAAGATGCCTCTCTACAGCTTACCTCAGTATTATTAGCATGCTCCCCACTTCTTATCACTGCTTCCAAGCAGCAGTCCCCTAGGCTCCCCTTTGGGCTTCCCTGGTGGCTCAAAGAATCTGCCTGCAATGTGGGAGACTCAGATTCGATTCCTAGGTTGGGAAGATACCCTGGAGAAGATAATGGCTACCCCACTCCTGTATTCTTGCCTGGAGAATTCCATGGACAGAGGAGCCTGGCAGGCTACATTCCCGGGATCACAAAGAGTCGGATACAACTGAGCAACTAACACACGCTCCCGTTCAGCCCTCTGCAGCTGTACAACACCGCCGTCCACTAAAACTGTTGGAACCTGGCTCAGACAAGCTCTTTACTTTAAGCTTTCCTACAAGTCTTAAGTTAAAAGAAGTCCAAGTAGACAAACTGATATTAGTAGACAGACTGGGAAATCCATTCTAGATTTTGAAGTGAATATAGCATTTATATGTATAGAGCTTCCTTAAGTCTTTTTTAATGTAAAAATTCAAACAAGCTTTATTATTACAGTGCGTCACATATAGAGAAGACTAGAGAAGAGTATATAAAATGAATACTTACAGTTGAAAGAGAATTAATAAAGTAAATGGCTGCATCTCTCATGTTAGGGAACAGACTGTTACCAGAACCTTGACTAATCCTCTGTGTGCCCTTCCCCCACAAACCACTTGCTGACCCCTCCACCCTCTCCCCGTAACCACTAGCCTCACTTAGGTATGTCTTCTCTGCTTTTCACTGTGGGCTTACTCCTTATGTATACACTCCTAAACTTAAATCTTAAATAAAGAAATGAAATTAACAAGGATTGAAACACATAGAGTATAAATACATGTAAGCAAATTTTAAAAAACAGAAAAGACTTCATTGTACTTATTTCTTGCATGCGAACACAGTCTTCAGGAGTTTTTATTCATATGAAGGATATGCATACTTACATGCCCAGTTTTGCTAGTTAGCAAGCTTCCACTGAGCCAGGTTTCAGTCGTTGCTTGGAGGCATGTGACTTGGTTTTCCCAGCATGCTTTCATTTTTAGCCCTTCTCTTGGAGATTCATACCCCAAGTATTATTACATGATTTAAAAAATAAGATTTTTTTCCATACAAGAACATCTTTATTCCGTTACAAAATAACTCTGCTATGAACTAGAGTATCAACAACAATCCAGGTTCATTTGCATTTTCTCCAAACAAGTTAGAAAATTGTAATGCCACTGTTAGAGCTATTATCAAGGTTTTAGGAATCGTCACATTTATGTAGAGAAATGATATTTGTTTACAGTACATAAGTACACATTTAGATTGCATAATTGCACAAGCTGAAGTTTACTTTTCCACTCCATTTCATTAATCATAATGGAGCTGTTTAAATCAAGGTTTCACCAGACCAAATTCACCTTTATAAAGAGTTAATTCAATCAACAGGAAAACCTTTCACAAACAGTTTCCACTGCTCACCTCTTCACCTAGTATCTGCAAGGATAAGGAATAAAAGGTTAAGTATCTATATAGTTTTTTCTGGAATAGACTTTCTCCAAGCTCCTAAATCTACTCCACTTGTACTTCATGACAACTTTTAGTCACCAGATACATAGCCACCTATCACTGGGTCCACGGCAGGGAATAGCAGTGAGTATTTAGTGCTGACAGAGGGATTTCTGAATTGTCTGCAAACCTGAGCCAAATAACAGAGCTAAAGGACTATGCCCAAGGCCCTGAAATCAGGATGCTAAATCACATTATCCAAAGAGGCAATGATTCACTGCACAAAATGCTATTCTTTAATGTACTTACGGTAGCCACATTTTTTACAACCTGCTCGGACACTGTCTTTGTTGCAACCTGAAATACAATTAGATAACATTTTAGAAGACATACAGATAAGTAAAAACAAACATTTCATCACATGGAAAAGCTGAGAAAACCACTTGCGATAGAATTTATTTCTTAAAAACAAAACCAAATCCTCCCTGACCTAGCTTAGAGTACTGTTCAATTATTGTAATTATTAGAAATCACTGGAAAAGCTAATTCACTCAAATTATTTCCTTGACAAATACAGAAGATGTTTTTCTCTAACACAACAGAAATGCAGTACGACAGTCAAGAGTTTCAACATTTCAAGGGTTCTCTAACACTGCAGAAGAAATTCCAGGGTACTCCGGCCTATCCCTCAAACACAAAGTAACTGACTAGACAGATGTGTGAACATTCAGGTTAACAAATGTTTTTCTGCTTACCCTTAAAAGAAAAAGAAATTCTAACTTTCCTAAAGGAATTGGTGAAACTTTAGAAAGATATTTTAATTGCTAGGTATTAGAAGGAACATCTAAAATCGGCACTCAAATTTTGACAAGAGAAAGGGAACTAGTCACAGACTCAGTCTGACCAACGTTTATAAGTATTTACAGTATCTCTGTATAATTAGTGGTATCCACAAGTAATGTTGAAGATACAAATATCAGATGAAATAACATTTTTATTGCGATAAAATACATATAAAAATTTATCATCTTAATCATTTCAAAGTGTACGATTCAGTGGTGTTAAGTACATTCACAATGTTATGCAACCATCACCACTATATGACTTCCAAAACTTCATTCTTATCATCTCAAACAGTAACTGCAGCCATTAAACAATACAGTCCATCCCCCTTCCTCTTTAGCCCCTGGTAATCTCTGTTCTACTTTCTGTGTCTATACATTTGCCTATTTTAGGTATCTTATATAAATGGAATCATACAATATTTATCCTTTCGTGCTTGGCTTATTGTATCTAGCATTAAGTTTTCATGGTTCATCCATACTGTAGCACAAACCAGAACAGCATCCCTTTTTACGACTGAATAATATTTCACTCTGTGTTAAGGGCTCCCATCGATCAATCAAAGGGCCAGTACAGTATTACTCTATTTCCTTAATGAAGGGTGTTTCACTTCCAAATCCTTCAAATGGAGATATCCCAATTTAACAAGGTACACAGTACAATATACCTAATTTTAAAAGAAAGATCATTTTCTTTTTTCCTTTTTTTTTAATTGGAGGCTAATTACTTTACAATATTATATTGGTTGGTTTTGACATACATTGACATGAATCCGCCCCGGGTTACATATGTTTCTCTTCTTGAACCCCACTCCCACCTCCCTCCTCCCCTTATCCTCCCTCTGGGTCATCCCCGTGCACCAGCCCCGAGCATCCTGTATCATGCGTCAAACCTGGACTGGTGATTCGTTTCACATATGATAATATACATGTTTCAATGCCATTCTCCCAAATCATCCCACCCTCACCCTCTCCCCCAGAGTCCCAAAGACTGTTCTATACACCTGTGTCTCTTTTGCAGTCTCGTATACAGGGTTAAGGTTACCATCTTTCTAAGTTCCATATATATGCATTAGTATACTGTATTGGTGTTTTTCTCTCAGGCTGACTTCACTCTGTATAATAGGCTCCAGTTTCATCCACCTCATTAGAACTGATTCAAATGTATTCTTTTTAATGGCTGAGTAATACTCCATTGTGTATATGTACCAAAGCTTTTTTATCCATTCATCTGCAGATGGACATCTAGGTTGCTTCCATGTCCTGGCTATTATAAACAGTGCTGCGATGAACATTGGAGTACACGTGTCTCTTTCAATTCTGGTTTCCTCGGTGTGTATGCCCAGGAGTGCGATTGTTGGGTCATATGGCAGTTCTATTTCCAGTTTTTTGAGGAATCTCCACACTGTTCTCCATAGTGGCTATACGAGTTTGCATTCCCACCAACAGTGTAAGAGGGTTCCCTTCTCTCCACACCCTCTCCAGCATTTATTGCATGTAGACTTTTGGATAGCAGCGATTCTGACTGGCATGAAATGGTATCTCATTGTGGTTTTGATTTGCATCTCTCTGATTATGAGGGATGTTGAGCATTTTTTCATGTGTTTGTTAGCTATCTGTATGTCTTCTTTGGAGAAATGTCTGTTTAGTTGTTTGGCGCATTTTTTGATTGGTTAGCTTATTTTTCTGGAATTGAGCTGCAGGAGCTCCTTGTATATTTTGGAGGTTAATTCTTTGTCAGTTGTTTCATTTGCTATAATTTTCTGCCATTCTGAAGGCTGTCTTTTCACCTTGCTTATAGTTTCCTTTGCTGTGCTAAAGCTTTTGATTTTAATTAGGTCCCATTTGTTTATTTTTGCTTTTATTTCCGATATTCTGGGAGGTGGGTCATGGAGGATTCTGCTGTGATTTATGTCGGAGAGTGTTACGCCTATGTTCTCTTCTAGGAGTTGTATAGTTTCTGGTCTTACATTTAGATCTTTAATCCACTTTGAGTTTATTTTTGTGTATGGTGTTAGGAAGTGTTCTAGTTTCATTCTTTTACAAGTGGCTGACCAGTTTTCCCAGCACCACTTGTTAAAGAGACTGTCTTTTCTCCATTTTATATTCTTGCCTCCTTTGTCAAAGACAAGGTGTCCATAGGTGCATGGATTTATCTCTGGGCTAAGAAAGATCATTTTCAAACCATTTCTTTAATATTATAAAGTCAAATATTAATTTCCAGCTAAAATATACATTACTGAGTTGTTCTAGTAAAAATACAGTCAGTTCTACTACAACGCTTGATTTTAGAGACATAAATTTGTTCCAATGCATCTAAGAGGGAACAATTGGAGTGCAATGTGTCCATGAAATAGATTAGGTGAATACAAAAAACTGCATCCAGTTGATTGGAGCCTCAAAACACACATGGGCACATCTAGGGACCTCAGTTCACCCCATGTGTGCTGAGAGCAGCCATACCTATCTGGTTTTGTATTATCACCTTCCTACCATTACTTTAGAACAACTCACAAGCTGCAATTCTTCTGAATTCCACTTCCACAGAAAACTTCAGGTCTTTTAAAAGGTATAATGCCCTATTTATTTCAGTATTTATGTATCTTTTAGCCAATTAACATGTGCAGATAGGTTCCTATGATTTTTTACGTACCAGTGATGAAGTTTTTGAGTGTGGTGCCCCAACCTCATTTTTCTTCCCTTAAACCTGTGGGTTTTATTGCAGAGTGTAAAAACACATATGCTGCACTGTAGCAGAATTGTGAAATGAAATTGGGTTAATAATAAAATCAGGCTCTTTGTTATGAAATAAATGCATGTTGAGAAAAAGGCTCAGAGAATCCAGGTCAATGTCAAGTTTGTTCCCATAGAAACCACAGACACTGAATAACACTGAATAAAACTGTGCTAAATGCCCCGTTATCTGTCTTACAGCAAACTCAAGATGCTGTAATGGGCAGATTTGAAATCATCTCATCTCAGCACGTATTAGAAATTAACTCATCTTTGATGAAAGCCATTGATAAAACTCATCATTCAAGTATCCCATATTTTTAGAATGAATAAAATATGAAACTTTTTCAGAGCAGTTCATTGTCTTTAATAAGGTTGTAATTTTTACACGAAAGGGAAGTATAATAAGAACTCTAAATAATTTCACATCAGCTATTTCCTCATCAACCTTTGGTTAAATTAAGATTTCAAGCTTCATTTGTCTATAATTTTCATGACTATCTGGCCGACTAAATGCTTCTACCTGGAACCTTGAACCTATCTTCCTGGAACCTATCTTTCTTGAACCTTCTACCTGGAACCTATCTTCCCTTTTCTGCCTAAATTAACAAGTCAGTTTCTGCTGTCTGGAACAAGAACTCTGTTAATATACCAGTACTTGAGATCTGTGTCAAACTGAACAGCAGGATTGTAAGGGAGGCCCTGACTCTGACAAGTTTTCCATTTCCCCACTTAGGTTCCCATGCTGTTCTCTGTTCCACTCCTCTTCACATTTTGAGAATAATAAACCCTGCCTCCCTCAAAATGTTTCAACAATCGAAAAGTCATTAAATAATCATAACCTATAATCCAAAAGCCATCAAATAAAAACTCAGAAATCTGGCTACATAACAAAATCTGAATGTTGAAGACTACCAAAAGCAAACTCAAAATACACATAAAAAAATGGGAAAAAATATTTGCAATTCCTAGTACCAACAAAGGGCAGCTATCCCTACTCTAACCCACCAGATCACTAAGACCAATAGCCACCAGGGAAAAAATGGGCAAAGGAACTGAACAGAATGTTCACTGAAAAGGAAATAAAAACAACTCTGAAACATATGAACAGATGCTCAGCCTTATTCATGATAAATGAAATGTACATTAAAATCTATCCTGGGATTCCATTTTAACTTATCTGAACAGCAGAAATTGAAAAGGTTGAAGACAGCGTGGCGGGGAATATACATATGTGTATCGCTGGCAGAAGTATAGATCAGTACCATCTCTATGGAAAGTAAGCAGACAAAATCTATCAGAACCACTCAAGTACATACTCCTTTGATACAGCACATCCACATTTGGGAATTAATCCTCAATTTACCTGCACAAATGCATGCAGGTTTATGTACAAAGTTATTCACTGCAGCATATTTGTAATAGTAAGAGTGGAAGTAATCTAGTCATCAATTATGGTATAAAAGAATAAGGATGTTGTTTACTTAACGATATGCAATGATCTCTGAAAGAAAAAAGTAAACTATAGAATAGTTCTTATGGTACACTGCCATTTGTATAAAAGGAAGGAAAACCCCTGCACAGTTATACATAATATACATTTTAGATACATTACATTAATAGATACAGACATATAAAAAAAATTCTGCAAGGATATACATTGGTTACCTGAAGAAAGCAGTCCTGGCTTCAGGAGGGAAAGGGTGAGAGATATGTCACTACAGACCTTTTATATCTCTAAAATTTAAAACATGTGAATGAGTTGCTTTCTCAAAAACCAAACCAAGAAACCTCCCTCAAACAAACCAAACCCAACACTAAGAAGGGTTGCTGTCAGGCAAGTATTTGTAGACAAAAGGCAATGATTGCACTCATAAATTCTTCAGAAAAGGTACATTGAAGATTTTCAATAAAATTTCATTAACTGAAGATTTTAGGAGCAAATTATAGAGGTCTTTACATCTTGCATTATTATATGTTAACAGAGGCTTCCTCTGAATCTAGAATTCTGCTGAAGTTGAGTGGTAGGAGTCCTTCCCCTCCCAAGGAACTTACAGGAGCAAAAAATGCCAGATTCTCCAGATTTGGACCATGCTACATTTTGTATACAACTTAGTGCCTAGCATGGTGTAGAGTGGCTAGGAACTTCTCAACAAATTTTTGTTGCTTTGAGGTAATAAACTTAAGAAAATACTTCAACAGTTGGGAATCAGTAATTTCTACAGCTCCCAATTGCCAGCTCTGAAACTATTATCATTAGCCTATCTGAAACACAATAGGCACTAGAAGAAAAGGAATTAAAGGACAAAAGAAAACAAAACAATGATTGCTGGGTAGGGGGAAATGACAGAGACACAAGGAAACTTCTTGAGGTGATGGAAATATTCAAAAATTTTATGTATATATGATCTTCAAGTTGTACAAAAGTTTTCCTGCCACCTACATCAGTAACATACATTGCCACTTGTGCCAGGTAACTCTTCACTGGGAATGGTTACTTATTAACATGAATGTAAGAATGTGAATGATAAAAGCAGTTTCAAAAGAAAGCAAACTTCACTGAGTGGCTTTCCTGGTGGCTCAGCGGTAAAGAAGCTGCCTGTAGTACAGGAGACGCGGGTTCAATCCCCAGGATGGGAAGATCCCCTGGAGGAAGAAATGGCAGCCCACTCCAGTATTCTTGCCTGAGAAATCTCATGGACAGAGGAACCTAGGGTCACAAGATTCGGGCACGATTTAGCGACTAAACCACAACTTCACTGGGTTTCAGTGTGTTAAAATGTCCTTTCTTTAATAACAAGTCCGAGTCCATAATTTCACTAAGTAACAGAGTATACATTTCATTGTGTTACCTACACAATGGTTACACACACTGCTATGGAAAAGCAGCTGAAGCAGGTGATCATAAAATAGGTGAGGCTGATTATCTTTTGTGGAAACTAACCTTGATACTTTCAAGTCATACTTTGTAATAATCACTAGCAGGACCACCCAAAAAACGCCATGCTGTAGAAGAAGGCAGCAGAGGATGAGATGGTATGATAGCATCACTGACTCAATGGACACGAATCTGAGCAAACTCCAGCAGACAGTGAAGGGCAGGGAAGCCTGGTGTGCTGTAGTCCATGGGGTCGCAAAGAGTTAGACACGACAAAGTGACTGAACAACAATGTCTGTATGAGCATTATACCTAAAAATAAAAGAGCATTCTTGTCCTTTTTGATGATCAGAATCGTTGGAGCCCAATTTTCGTCTAATACACTATCTGGATCAATCATCAAAGAAATTACCTTCACATTTTCTGTATTTTCTAATGGCACTTGCATTGTGCTTTTACAGTGCTGTCATGCTTATTATTTCAATTTTTTCCTGGGTTTAAACAGTTTATCTATGTCTTACCATCTAACTTAATGGCACAATTTAAAGATGATTACACTTTGAAGCATTATTTTGAATTGAAAGAAGGTTAACATATCTATAACTCTGGTCTAAGTTTAGGGAACTTCAACAAGGATTTTTTTTTTTAAAAAATCACTTTTGTCCTCCTTCTTAAGCAGTGCATGACATTTCATTACTTGACCTAAGTTTTATGAAGACGCAGGCTGTGACACTGTGTCCCCCACTGTGTCTATACCACAGTGGTGCTCAAAACACTTGCTCAAATAATGAAACCAACAGTGGCAGGTCAACTCAGGATGCAGCTGTGTGTGGCAAAGGCCACCAGGGCTGACTCGGCTTATCAGGATGCTGAGGCAATCTACTGTGAAGACTGGACTTTCTCCGCTGGCCCCTTACACGTTGATATTCTCCAAGCTCCAGCCACAGACCTTCCCTTCACACTCTACACATTCCACCTGGGCAAAGACTTCCATTCCCCTGGCCTATTATAAATGTGTGAATGACACCAAATTGTTCCTTGATTCTATTTTCCTTCCTAAGCTACAGATTTTCTCTCTTAGTGTCTATTAGATATTTCCATTCCATGACTGCACCTCAACATAAGACCCAACTGAACACATCATCTTGCTAAAAACTGCTCCTTCTCAGGAGTTGCCTGAAATAGCCCCACCCAACTGCCTAACAGTGAAACCCAGGTCTACCTCATTTCCAGTCTTACTCACCTGCCATGAATCAATGAGTGATTTTACCACCAGAAATACATCTCCAATCTATCTACTTCTCTCCTTCTTTACTGAGACCATCTGGTGAGGCATCATCATAACTTAGCAGAGTTACTCTGAACTGGTGACTCTGCCTCCAAACTAGCTCTCCTCCAATCGACTGTGCAGCCATAATGCGCTTTCCAAAATGTGAGTACGTTTAAAAATCCTTAAATCTCTTCCTGTGGTCTTGATGGAAACATCCAAACTCCTTCTCATGGCTTAAAATGTCCTCTATGAATGGGAAATTGCCTTGTAATTACACTAAAACATGGCAAAATGGATAAGCACACAGGGTCCAGAGGAACCGCACTGACCCATCACTTCCTAGCTGTCTCAATCTATTCACTTGACTTCTCTGTCCCTCAGCATTCTGAACTGCAGAATGGAAATTGTAATACCTATCTCACAGTGTGGGTGCCAGTGTTAAATAAGAGAAAAATGCAATGCTTCAGACAGCGTCTGACACATCTGACATGCAGAAAATGCTTAGTAAATATTAGCAACTGTTGTTCTGTCTCCAGTGAATTTCTCACCTCTCTCTGTTTGTACTCTGAGTTTCATCCAAAGGGCACATGTTTCATTTCGTCTTCTCACACATTTCCTCTTCCTTTACGTATCTGGTTCCTCCGGCTATAACTCCCCCTCCCATAATTCTTCAGGTCTCATCCTAAATGCCACCTCCTCTGGAAAGTCCTTCTGAACTCTCCAGTCTCTTACTAGATGCCCCTTCTATGTGCTCCTCAAGGCTGTGTATTCTCCCTGTTATACCACTGACTTTCTAGTACTTTCTTTTCAATGCAAAATTGTAAGTCCTGTGCGAAGGGCAACTGTATTCCCGGGGCCGAGCAAAGAGCCTAGCATGCAATATGCCTTTAATAAAAATTGTCAGGGCTATGAATAAGTGTATCTTTCATCTCCTACAAGATCTCAATGAGCCAGATAACCATGATGGTGTGATCACTCACTTAGAGCCAGGCATCCTGGAATGTAAAGTCAAGTGGGTCTTATGAAGCATCACTACAAACAAAGCTAGTGGAGGTGTTAGAATTCTAGTTGAGCTATTTCAAATCCTAAAAAATGATGCTGCTAAAGTGTTGCACTCAATATGCCAGCAAATTTGGAAAATTCAGCAGTGGCCACAGGACTGGAAAAGGTCAGTTTTCATTCCAATCCCCAAAAAAGGCAATGCCAAAGAATGTTCAAACTACCACACAATTGCACAGGTCTCACACGCTAGCAAAGTAATGCTCAAAATTCTCCAAGCCAGGGTTCAACGTGCGTGAACTGAGAAATTCCAGATGGTCAAGTTGGATTTAGAAAAGGCAGAGGAACCAGAGATCAAATTGCCAACATCCACTGGATCATAGAAAAAGCAAGAGAGTTCCAGAAAAATATCTACTTCTGCTCCACTGACTACGCTAAAGCCTTTGACTGTGTGGATCATAACAAACTGTGGAAAATTCTTTAAGAGATGGGAATATCAGACCACCTTCCTTGCCTCCTGAGAAACCAGTATGCAGGTCAAGAAACGACACTTAGAACCAGACATGGAACAGACTGGTTCAAAATTGGGAAAGGAATATGTCAAGGCTGTATATTGTCACCCTGCTTATTTAACTTATATGCAGAGTACATTATATGAAATGCTAGGCTGGATGAAGTGCAAGCTGGAATCAAGACTGCCAGGAGAAATATCAATAATCTCAGATATGCAGATGACAGCACTCCTATGGCAGAAAGTGAAGAACTAAAGAGCCTCCTGATGAGAGTGAAAGAGGAGAGTGAAAAAGCTGGCTTAAACCTCAATATTCAGAAAACTAAGATCATGGCATCCGGCCCCATCACTCGCCAGCAAATTGGTGGGGAAACAATGGAAACAGTGACAGACTTTCTTTTCTTGGGCTCCAAAATCACTGCAGATGGTGACTGCAGCCATGAAGTTAAAAGACACTTGCTTGTTCCTTGGAAGAAAAGCTATGACCAACCTAGACAGCATATTAAAAAGCAGAGACATTACTTTGCCAACAAAGGTCCGTCTAGTCAAAGTTATGGTTTTTCCAGTAGTCATGTATGGATGTGAGAGTTGGGCTATAAAGAAAGCTGAGTGCCGAAGAATTGAGGCTTTTGAATTGTGGTGTTGCAGAAGACTCTAGAGTGTCCCTTGGACTGCAAGAAGATCAAACCAGTCAATCCTAAAAGAAATCAATCCTGAATATTCATTGGAAGGAATGAAGCTGATGCTGAAGTTCCAATAGTCTGGGCACCTGATGTGAAGAACTGATTCACTGGAAAAGACCCTGATGCTGGGAAAGATTGAGGCAGGAGAAGGGGATGACAGAGGACGAGATGGTTGGATGGCATCACCAAATCAATGGACATGAGTTTGAGCAAGTTCCCAGAGTTGGTGATGGACAGGAAGCCTGCATGCTGCAGTCCATGGGGTCACAAAGAGTCGGACACAACTGAACTGACTGACAGTGCCCTGTGTGATCCTCCCAAAACTGCAGTTGGTAGAACAGCACAACCTTCCCTTGCATAACAGTTATGTGCAAAGTACAGTTCAGCAAAGGCTGCCACGGAACAAACGTGGTCAAATAATACTGGGGAGGCCAGGTTAAAACAAAGTTAGGGCTTCTGAACACTGCAATTCTCAGCGTCTTTTCCAAGTACAGTGAATCTCCAAGTTGCATGTTTGAGTGGGGGGAGGGGTGGTGGTGGTGTATATTTCTCAAAAATAGCTCCTGCAAGGAGAACTGGAAGGAACCACAGGTATAAATCAACACATCTCCTTTTTTTTTTTTTTTTAAACAGTTGCAGAAACTGAGGGCCAGATGGGCGAAATGACAGACGGGTTCAGGACCACACAGCTACTACATGTAAGAGGAAGAGAGAAGTGGAACCCCAGAGGCTCATTTCAGCCCTGACACTTCCAGTGCAAACAATGCCTTCAGCTACTTGGGTCCTCCAAGTGTTGCTACCTCAAATTTTATTTTCAAACCATACTAAAGTTGAGGTTAGTTTTTCTGGGCCAACTGCCTCCTCGGCCTACAGATAGGAGTCTGTCTCAAATGCCCCTCCCCCACGCCGCCCTATATATACTTTCCCTGTAAGTCTGTTTTTGGCAGTGGGAGCTGGGCTGCTGCGGGGGAGGTCGTTTCTTTCTTCTTTTCTTTCCTTTAAAGTTTATTTTTGGACTGTAAAATTTTTCTTGTAAACCAAACGAACCTGATGATTTTAACGCCTCCACCCTTGGGCGCTACTCCTTACCCAGCGCGGACTAACCTACCCTACCTACTCCCTCCCTCGCCCAACCCCTGCGGCTGGTCTTTACCTGGAATCGCCATGGCGCTGGTAAGAGGGGTCGCAGAACCCCGAGGCTTCTGAGGATTCGCTCGCTTCCCGATGGCCGGGAAGGGGGCCGTCTTTCTCCCACCCGCGCCGCGGCACCCGGGTGACAGTAGGGGAAGGCCCTAGAAGCCCGCGGAGCTCGCGGAACCAAGTGGCTGCCGATGCCGTTTCCGGGGGGATTGTATTGCACCCCACACACGGCGCGAACCATTACGGCCAGCCTCGAGGGGGTGAATGAGACCTGCACACGCGTGGAGTGAAGTAAGCAACCCCAAGACCTACGAACTGTTGTTTTAAAAATTGGAATACAAGTTAACTTAATCTATAGGAGTTTAATAGTCTCTTCTCAATTCCCTGGACGCCATTGGAATCCCCCTTTTCAGGATTAGCGGTGCTCGGGTCCGGGAGGAACATGGCGGCGTCCGTGAGGACCTAGGCTTGGGAAAAGCTACTGTTTGGTGTGGTGCCGCTGTCTTGCGGGATACTGACAGGCTGGAGCTTTCCGCGACTTCCCAACTTAAGGAAGCGTGTGCCGATAGGTGGTCAGCTCTAGTTACCGGCGGTTCTCTCTCATCCCCATTTAGGAGCGGAGTCCTGAGCACCGACCGGAATGAGCAACATTTACATCCAGGAGCCTCCCACGAACGGGAAGGTGAGTCTCACCTAGAGTACCTGGGCTCCCCAAAGCGATATCTCATTGATTAAAGGAATTCTGGAGTTGTAGGGTTGGAAGAGATTACAAAAACTTTACCTCTGTCTCTGAGCAGGCTTGCATTGAAAGCCATATGCTGACATTTCGCAGCACATAATTGAAAAAGTCCTCAAGTGTAGATTTCTTCATCAACCAACAGTATTTCTCCATCTACAAACCTCCCGGCCCTACGGTTCCTTGTTTTGCTTCAACTTAACTCTGCATGCGTTTTCTAGGGTCGTAGGTAAAAAGCCAAGTATGTTTTAAAAATTGACATTCTTTTGCTAAGCTTGGAGATCGCTATTCCTTCATTTGTTCTACAATTCTTTATTGATCGAATGCCTACTAGGCACCAGGTGCGGGAAATACAAAGGTGGATGGATAAAACCTGTTGCTGCCCTAGAAGAGCTAATGGTTTTAGAGGCAGGCAGGTAAAGAAAAACCTAATGGTATGTTTGCTAGGCGTTCTAATGGACAGAGGAGCGTTTCCTATGGTACTACTGAGAAGTTAGCAACTGGGAAAGTAGAGAAAGTCTTCGTGGACGAAGTATCTTTTGACCGGGCTTTGTCGGCGGAAGTGGAAAGAAAAGCCAGCATTGTCCCTATTATCACAGCATAAGCTGAGTGAAATATACATTGATGAAATAGTCATGCAAATTAGTGTATGCGAACTGTGTTAAACATTGTCCTGAACAGAATTGGACTGAGATAGAATATCAGGCATAGCCCAAGCTTTCCTTCAAAACCAGTTTGGGACTTTTTATAGCATAAAACCAGTTGAAGAATTGAAGCTTCAAAATTCTGTACCATAGACAGCTTGGCAAGACTTTTGGCGTGGAGAACTCAGACCAATGCTATGTGACAACCTAGAGGAGTGGGATGGGGTGGAAGGTGGGAGGTTCAAGAGGGAGGGCACACCTGTATACCTATGATAGATTTGTGTTGATGTATGGCAGAAGCCAACACAATATTGTAAGGCAGTTATCCTCCAATTAAAAATAAAAAGAAAATAATTTTGACCTCGAAAGAATTTAAAACAGATGTAATAAGTTTGCTTAAAGAATGTTTGTTTAGTGGTCTGTACTGAAAGGATTCAAAGCTATTCCAAATAAATGGGACAAAATTTCTCTCTTCAAAGAGTAGTATCAACTTAGAAAGTACCCCTTGACAGAAATTTCCTTATCTACTGAAGGTGAAATTTCCAAGTATTACGATGATTTAATCTACATTTTATATTAACCCATATGTTTTATTCTTAAGAAACATTATCACAATATTGTCTTACTTGTAAGCGTTAAGAAAAAGAGCCACTGATACATGACAGAGTGGTTACGGCCAAATGGAATGCGTGGCCAAAGGAGGAGCAATGTATCTTCTTTTTTAATTCAGCAGCTTACCAATGAGAAGGTTAAGAAAATCTGGTTAGAAAGGTGACCCAACCATAATGTGGTTTTACAGTATAAACTTACTTTTATAAGTTTCCTGTTGTCAAAAATTTTTATAAAAATAATAATTACAACAATTATAGCTACCATATTTTGAGCATTTACTCTATCAGGTACTGTTCTAAGCAGTCTGTGTATAACAACTCATTTTGTCCTCACAACGAACCTATGAAGATATTATTATCCCTATTTGTATTTTTAATTGAAGTATGGTATATGTGATATACATTATTAGTTTCATGTGTGCAGCATGATTTAGCATTTGAAACATTACAAAATGGTCACCAATAAGTCTAGTTACCACTTGTCAGCATACAAAGTTAATGCTGTTTTATTGACTGTATTCTCTATGCTATACTTTTCATCTCTGTGACTTATTTATTACGCAACTGGCTGTTTGTACCTCTTGATTCCCTTCATCTATTCTACCCCTCACCTCCCACCCATTTTCCCTGTTTCTCACCTCTGGCAACCACCAGACTATTTTCTGTATCCAAGAGTCTGGGTTTTGTTTGTTTCTGTTTCAGAGTCCACATGTAAATGGACTCCTGTGCTATTTATCTTTCTGTATCAGACTTAGTTCATTTAGCATAATACTCTTAAAGCTCTATCCATGTTGTGGCACATGGCAATATTACTTTCTTTTTTATGGCTGAGTAGTATTCTGGTGTGTGTCTTCTTTATACTCATCCATTAGTGGACACTTAAGTTGTTTCCATATATTCAGTTCAGTCTCTCAGTTGTGTCCGACTCTTTGCGACCCCATGGACTACCGCATACCGGGCTTCGCTGTCCATCACCAACTCCAAAAACTTGCTCAAACTCATGTCCATCGAGTTGGTGATGACATCCAACCATCTCATCCTGTCATCCCCTTCTCCTCCCACCTTCAGTCTTTCCCAGCATCAGGGTCTTTTCCACTGAGTCAGTTCTTCACATCAGGTGGCCAAAGTATTGGAGCTTCAGCTTCAGCATCAGCCCTTCCAATGAATATTCAGGACTGATTTCCTTTAGGACTGACTGGTTGGATCTCCTTGCAGTCTCTCAAGAGTCTTCTCCAACATCACAGTTCAAAAGCATCAGTTCTTTGGCACTCAACTTTCTTTATACTCCAACTCTCACATCCATATGTGACTACTGAAAGAACCATAGCTTTGACTAGACAAACCTTTGTCAACAAAGTAATGCCTCTGCTTTTTAATGTGCTGTCTAGGTTGATCATAACTTTTCTTTCAAGAGCAAGCGTCTTTTAATTTCATGGCTGCAGTCACCATCTGCAGTGATTTTGGAGCCCAAGAGTCTCTCACTATTTCCGTTGTTTCCCATTCAATTTGCCAGGAAGTGATGGGACCAGATGCCATGATCTTCATTTTTTGAATGTTGAGTTTTAAGCCAGCGTTTTCACTCTTCTCTCTCACTATCATCAAGAGGCTGTTTAGTTCTTCTTTGCTTTCTGCCCTAAGGGTGGTCATCTACATATCTGAGGTCATTGATTCTTCTCCTGGCAGTCTTGATGTGTGTGATCCACATAGTCAAAGGCTTTAGCATAATCAACGAAGCAGAAGTAGGTGTTTTTCTGAACTCTCTTGCTTTTTCAATGATCCAATGGATGTTGGCAATTCGATATCTGGTTCCTGTGCCTTTTCTAAATCTAGCTTGACCATCTGGAAGTTCTTGATTCACTCACTGTTGAAGTCTGGCTTCAAGAGAAGCCAGTCAGAATTTTGAGCATTACTTTGCTAGCTTTTGTAAATAATGCTGCCATGAATGTAGGGGCGCATGTATCTTTTCTAGTTAGTGTCTTCTTTTTCTTCGGATAAATACTCAAAAATAGAATTGCTGGTTAGTATGGTAGTTCATTTTTAATTTTTTGAGTAACCTCCACAGTGTTTTCCATAGTGGCTGTGCCAATTTATATTCCCACCAACAGTTCACAGATGTTCCCTTCTTCCATATCTTTGCTGCTGCTGCTGCTGCTAAGTCACTTCAGTTGTGTCCGACTCTGTGTGACCCCAGAGACGGAAGCCCAACAGGCTTCCCCGTCCCTGGGATTCTCCAGGCAAGAACACTGGAGTGGGTTGCCATTTCCTTCTCCATTGTGTGAAAGTGAAAAGTGAAAGTGAAGTTGCTCAGTTGTGTCCGACCCTTAGCGACCCCACGGACTGCAGCCTACCAGGCTCCTCCACCCATGGGATTTTCTAGGCAAGAGTACTGGAGTGGTTATGTCTTTTCTTTTTAATAATAACCATTCTGTTGGGTGTGAGGTGATACCTCACTGTAGTTTTGATTTGCATTTACCTTATGATTAGTGATTTTGAGCATCTTTTCATGTGTCTGTTGCCCATCTGTATGTCTTCTTTGGAAAAAATGTGTATTCAGATCCTTATCTGTGGTTTCCAAACAGATTTTTTTGTTACATATGTTATATAAGTTCTCTTTATATTTTGGAGATTAACCCTTTATCAGATATATGATGTGCAAGTATCTTCTCCCAATTCAGTATAACCTACTGAATTGTTTTCATTTTGTGGATGGTTTCCTTTGCTGTGTAGAAGCTTGTTAGTTCATATCATCCTTTTTGGTTATTTTTTCTTTCGTTGCCCTAGGGTTTGAAATCTGATAAAAAAAAAAAAAAAGCAATTTGCTAAGACCAGTACCAAAGGCATTTCCTGCCTATCTTTTATTCTGGAATATTTATGGTTTCAGATTTTGCATTCAAGTCTTGAGTCCATTTTGAGTTTATTTTTATATATGGTATATGATAGTGGTCCAGTTTCACTCTTTTACTTGCAGCTGTTCAGTTTTCCCAGGATAGATTATTGAAGAGAGTATCCTATCCCCATTATGCATTCTTGCCTCCATGGTAAACTAATTAACCATGTAAGTGTGGTCTTATTTCTGAGCTTTCTATTCTGATCCATTGATCTATGCCTCTGCTTTTTATACCAATACCATTCTGTTTTGATTGCTGTAGTTTTGTAGTATAGTTTGAAATCAGAGAGCATGATACCTCTGGGTTTGTTATTCTTTCTCAAGGTCTCTTTGTCCATTTGGGGTCTTTTGTGGTTCCATATAAATTTTAGGATTATTTGTTCTAGTGAAAAATGCCATTGGAGTTTTGATAGGGATTACACTAAATGTATTGGGCTTCCCTGGTGGCTCAGAGGTTAAAGCGTCTGCCTGCAATGCGGGAGACCCGGGTTCGATCCCTGGGTCAGGAAGATCCCCTCGAGAAGGAAATGGTAACCCACTCCAGTGTTCTTGCCTGGAGAGTCCCATGGACGGAGAAGCCTGGTAGGCTACAGTCCACGGGGTCACAAAGAGTCAGACACGACTGAGCGACTAAACGGAACGGAACACTAAATGTATAGATTATTTGGGTAATATGGACTTTTTTTTGTTTTTGTTTTACTTTCTGGCCTTTATTTTTGTTGTTGTTGTGTTTTTTTTCTAATTTATTTATTTTAATTGGAAGCTAGTTACTGTACAATAATGTAGTGTTTTTTGCCATACATCAACATGAATCAGCCTCAGGTGAACCTGTGTTCTCCATCCAGAACCCCCCTCCCACGTCCCTCCTGGTCCGATGCCAGGGTCATCCCAGGGCACCAGTCCTGAGCATCCTGTCTCATGCATTGAACCTGGACGGGCGATCTGTTTCACATATGATAATACACATGTTTCAATGCTACCCTCTCAAATTATCCCACCCTTGCCCTCTCCCACCAAGTCCAAAAGACTCTGTTCTTTTGGAACAGAGTTCTTTACATCTATGTCTCTTTTGCTGTCTCGCATATAGGGTCATCGATACTATCTTTCTAAATCCCATATATATGCGTTAGTATACTATATGGTGTTTTTCTTTCTGACTTACTTCACTCTGTATAATAGGTTCCAGTTTCATCCACCTCGTTAGAACTGATTAAATGCATTCTTTTTAATGGCTGAGTAATATCCCATTGTGTATATGTAGCTTTCTTATCCATTCGTCTGCAGATTGACATCTAGGTTGCTTCCGTGTCCTGGTTATTGTAAACAGTGCTGTGATGAACATTGGGGTACATGTGTTTCTTTCAATTCTGGTTTCCTCGGTGTGTATGCCCAGGAGTGCGATTGCTGGGTCATACAGCAGTTCTATTTCCAGTTGTTTAAGGAATCTCCACGCTGTTCTCCGTAGTGGCTGTACTAGTTTGCATTCCCACCAACAGTGTAAGAGGGTTCCCTTTTCTCTGCGCCCTCTGCAGCATTTATTGTTTATAGACTTGGATAGCAGACATTCTGACTGGCATGAGATGGTAGCTCATTGTGGTTTTGATTGTATTTCTCTGATTATGAGGGATGTTGAGCATCTTTTCCTGTGTTTGTTAGCCATCTGTATGTCTTCTTTGGAGAAATGTCTGTTTAGTTCTTTGGCCCATTTTTTGATTGGGTCGTTTATTTTTCTGGAATTGAGCTGCAGGAGTTGCTTGTATATTTTGGAGGTTAATTCTTTGTCAGTTGCTTCGTTTGCTATTATTTTCTCCCATTCTGAAGGCTGTCTTTTCACTTTGCTTATAGTTTCCTTCATTGTGCAAAAGCTTTTAAGTTTAATTAGGTCCCATTTGTTTATTTTTGCTTTTATTTCCATTACTCTGGGAGGTGGGTCATGGAGGATCCTGCTGTGATTTATGTCAGAGAGTGTTTTGCCTATGTTTTCCTCTAGGAGTTTTATAATTTCTGGTCTTACATTTAGATCTTTAACCCATTTTGAGTTTATTTTTGTGTATGGTGTTAGGAAGTGTTCTAGTTTCATTCTTTTACAAGTGGTTGACCAGTTTTCCCAACACCACTTGTTAAAGAGACTGTCATTTCTCCATTGTATATTCTTGCCTCCTTTGTCACAGATACGGTGTCCATAGGTGCGTGGATTTATCTCTGGGCTTTCTATTTTGTTCTGTTCATCTATATATCTGTCTTTGTGCCAGTACCATACTGTCTTGATGACTGTAGCTTTGTAGTATAGTCTGAAGTCAGGCAGGTTGACTCCTCCAGTTCCATTCTTCTTTGTCAAGATTGCTTTGGCTATTCGAGGTTTTTTGTATTTGCATACAAATTGTGAAATTATTTGTTCTAGTTCTATGAAAAACACCATTGGTAGCTTGATAAGGATTGCATTGAATCTATGGATTGCTTTGGATAGTATACTCATTTTCACTATATTGATTCTTCCTGCCCATGAACATGGTATATTTCTCCATCTGTGTCATCTTTGATTTCTTTCATGAATGTTTTATAGTTTTCTACATATAGGTCTTTTGTTTCCTTAGGTAGATTTATTCCTAAGTATTTTATTCTTTTTGTTGCAATGGTGAATGGAATTGTTTCCTTAATTTCTCTGTTTTCTCATTATTAGTGTATAGGAATGCAAGGGATTTCTGTATGTTGATTTTACATCCTGCAACTTTATTCGTTGATTAGCTCTAGTAATTTCTTGTTTTGTGGTGTCTTTGGTTGTGGTATCAGGGTAATGCTAGCTTTGTAAAATGAGTTTAAAAAGGATAGATATTTAGTCTTTGAATGTTTGGTAGAATTCGTCAGTGAAGCCATCTGATCCTGTGCTTTTGTTTGTTGGCAGTTTTTGATTACTGATTCGATCTCCTTACTAGTAATCTGTCTATTTTTCTATTTTTTCATGATTCAGTCATGGAAGATTGTATGTTTTTAGGAGTTTATCCATTTTTTTCGTAGGTTGTCCAATTTGTTGGCATATAATTGTTCAGAGTATCTCTTTGTTCCTTTGTATTTGTATGGTATCAGTTGTAATTTCTTTTTCATTTCTGATTTTATTTATTTGAGCCCTCTTTCTTTGTGTGTGTGGCTAAAGTTTTGTCACTTTTGTTTATCTTTTCAAAGAGCTAGCTGTTAGCTTCATTGATCTTTTCTATTGTTTTTTAGTCTCTATTTCATTTATTTATACTGTGTTCTTTATTATTTCCTTTCTTCCACTAACTTTTGACTTCATTTGTTCCTCTTTTTCTAGTTCATCTAGGTGTAAAGTTAGATTGTTATAGATTGTCTTGTTTCTTGAGTTTGGCCCATGTTGCTATGACCTTCTCTCTTAAAAACACTTTTGTTGTACCCCATAAGGTTTGGTATGTGGTGTTCATGTCCCTAGGTATTTTTTTTCCCTTTGATTTCTTCAATGAGCCATTGGTTGTTCAGTTATTCTTTTTTTTTTTTTTTAACTGAAGTATACTTGATGTACAGTGTTGTTAGTTTCAGGTATACAGCAAAGTGATGCACTTATCCATATAAGAGCAAGCCTCTTAGCATTTTTCCAACAGCATTTGTTCACTTTGTGTCTTTGGGTCACATTTGGGTAATTCCTGCAACATTTTAAGCCCTCCACCAGTGAAAAGGTTATGATTTGCTAAAGGCTTACATGTGGATCGGTAGTTTTTAATAATAAAGTATTTTAAAGTTAAGGTTTATGCTTTGTCCTTTCAGACGTAATGCTGTCGTGTACAGTGTAGAGTAAACGTAGCTTCTGTGCTCTGAGGAACCAAACGTTTCACGCGACTCACTTTTTTGCAGTGTTTGCTTTGTTGTAGTTGTGTGAAACCAAACCTGTGATGTCTCAGAGGTATGCCTGAATATGCTCATATGCAAAGCAGTATATGAGTGCTTTTGACTTAGACTCTGTTCTCTACTCAAATCATTTGTGACCAGGGTAACTTGGAGATTTATTTTGCAACATGCGATGGTCCCTCGAATTTGATGGACTTTTTTTTTTCAGCATAGTATGGAATTTATGGAAGACTTTGTGGAGGCAGTATCGTGAGATAGAAGAAGCATTGGCTTTGCATTAGATAGCCTTTGGTTTAAGTGTGTTCACTGTAGACCCTGGATAAATTGACTTTATCTGAGTCTCTGATTCTTCATAAGTAAAATAAGAATAATGATACCTACCTTGCAGATGAGGATTAAGTGAGATAGGATATGTAAAGTGTCTGGCACTGAAGCTGGCACATGGGAGGCACTCAACAAATGTCCCCTTCTTTTTGTAGAGAAAGTGTAAAGGATTGAGAAAATCATGCACATTAGTACTTTGGTTCTTTTTTATTTCTTTAAGGGTTAAGAAAACCATTTTAAAGTCTACCACAGTATAGATATTGTCTCTTCCTCCACCCCGAGGTACATATTTATAAGAGAACTATGTAGCCGGTAAAAGCCCCAAAAGATACAATACATTCATCAATGTTATATAAATACAGTTCAGTTCAGTCGCTCAGTCGTGTCCGACTCTTTGCGACCCCATGAATCACAGCACACCAGGCCTCCCTGTCCATCACCAACTCCCAGAGTTCACTCAAACTCATGTCCATCGAGTCGGTGATGCAATTTGGGCTTCTGAAGCAGAAACTGAAAGGCGGTTGTAGCAAAAGTGATGGTGATGGTCATATGTCATGGACCATTAATCACCGATTGAGAGTGGACTCTTCTGCTTTGGTACACTGAGGGCTGGGTGTGTGGGGGAGGTGATACTAGAGCAGTTGGATTCAGCCATGCCAGGGTGTTCAGATTTAGAGCTTTCTATTCTTTTTGATTGTTTGTGGTTATTAATAAGACTCTTATAAGCGGTTTCTTCCTGTGGACTCAGTGGGGATCTTGGTTCCTGCAAGATGGCTGCTTGCACCGAGGAGTAACTGCCTTCATGAGCTGTGGAAAGGAGACTATCAAAGGATTTCATTTACTGTAGATAGTAATTTTAAGTGGCTCAGTGGTAAAGAATCTGCCTGCCAGTGTAGGAGACACAGGTTTGATCCCTAATATACAACCCAGAACTGGATTAAGAATGTTCCAGTGTAAATTAGTAATGGCATGATTGTGAATGAAGAGGTCAACTGTTCATATGTTAAAAGATAATTATTAAATTGTCTTATAGTGCTGCAGTTTCATGGGATCATTGTTCTTTAATGTCTTAATTTGCTCTACCAATTTTATTGGAAGAAATGATGTGGAAAACTTTTAAAGCAGGTTTGCAGTATTGATTTTTAAATGAATGCAGTTGTTTCTGTGATTAAAAAATATTTGTGCTATTTTTTCCTTAAAGCATAAATTATTTCTGAAAATAGTATTTAAAAGATAGAAATAAGTAACTTGTACTGATTATTTGAAGTTTTTGAGTATAA
Organism: Moschus berezovskii; assembly: GCF_049115385.1. Taxonomy (NCBI): domain Eukaryota; kingdom Metazoa; phylum Chordata; class Mammalia; order Artiodactyla; family Moschidae; genus Moschus; species Moschus berezovskii. Next base: position 63,055,677 of record NC_142477.1, read on the forward strand.
AAACAGAAACCAAAGTTTCTCATTTTTTGTTTTAAAAAAATTGAAAATTCAGTTCAGTTCAGTCGCTCAGTCGTGTCCGACTCTCCGCGACCCCATGAATCACAGCACGCCAGGCCTCCCTATCCATCACCAACTCCCGGAGTTCACTCAAACTCATGTCCACAGAGTCGGTGATGCCATCCAGCCATCTCATTCTCCGTCGTCCCCTTCTCCTCCCGCCCCCAACCTTTCCCAGCATCAGAGTCTTTTCCAGTGAGTCAACTCCTCGCATGAGGTGGCCAAATTATTGCAGTTTCAGCTTTAGCATCAGTCCCTCCAATGAACATCCAGGACTGATCTCCTTTAGAATGGACTGGTTGGATCTCCTTGCAGTCCAAGGGACTCTCAAGAGTCTTCTCCAGCACCACAGTTCAAAAGCATTGATTCTTCGGCGATCAGCCTTCTTCACAGTCCAACTCTCACATCCATACATGACCACAGGAAAAACCATTGCCTTGACTAGACGGACCTTGGTTGGCAAAGTAATGTCTCTGCTTTTTAATATACTATCAAGGTTGGTCATAACTTTCCTTCCAAGGAGCAAATTCAGTAGTGAATACTTTATGTTGAGCATCCAGTAAACTCATTATGAAGCAAAATGATAATGATTTTATATGCTTTCTACAGGTTTTATTGAAAACTACAGCTGGAGATATTGATATAGAGTTGTGGTCAAAAGAAGCTCCTAAAGCATGCAGAAATTTCATCCAACTTTGTTTGGAAGGTAATCATAATTCTTGAATTTTATTCTGTAAAAGAAATTTTGTTAATTTAAAAATTACAGTGTATTTTCCCACAACATTGAAGACTCCTGTTAAATAGTGGTAATGAATGATTACAATTGATATAAGTAATGTGGGTTTGAGCTGTGTGTCAGGAAATTGAGAGAGGAGATAAAAATCCCTCCACCCCCCTGCCACCAGTCAGTAAATCTCTGCATCTTTAACAGAGAAATTTATCTCACTTCTTTCATCCTCTAAAAGTGGGAACTCCCTAAGATGCTTTTAGTTCTGTATTATCTTTTTTCTTCAATTGTTACTTCCAACCAGTGAAAGTGAAAGTTGTGAAAGTCACTCAGTTATGTCCAACTCTTTGTGACCCCCTGGGCTGTATAGTCAATGGAATTCTCCAGGCAAGAATACTGGAGTGGGTAGCCTTTCCCTTCTCCAGGGGATCTTCCCAACCCAGGGATCAAACCCAGGTCTCCTGCATTGCTGGCAGATTGTTTACCAGCTGAGTCACAAGGGAAGCCCAAGAATATTGGAGTGGGTAGCCTATCCCTTCTCCAGCAGATCTTCCCTACCCAGGAATCGAACTGGGGTCTCCTGCGTTGCAGGAGTTGAGCTAACTCCCAACCATGTAACTATCAAATGTAGAATTCCAACCATTTCTCCTCCTTTGAACTCTAATTTACATATCTGATTGCCTAGTGGACTTTTCTACTCAAATCTTCTTGTCAGCTACAACTCAAATAGTATAAAACCCAATTTACCAGTTTCTTCCCCAGAAAGCCTTAACTGTTACCCATGTGATTGTAATTGCCTCTTACCTCGTCTTCCATTTTCTTATCGTTGATCTGTTTACCCTCACATTTAATTCATCTGGTAGTTAAATCCTCAGGCAGCTTGGCTTCCTAGTTTCCCAACTTCATTTTTCATTGCACTGAATAACCATGTGGTTTAGTTGTCTCTTACCTTTATTTCCTGAGCAGGTCCTTCCCATTTCCACTCATAACCTCATTTCCTGAAATCTTCTCATATCCTCACATGCCTTTTTGAAATGCTTTCTCTTCCCTTCTTTTTCTGTTCAAGTTAACCCACTTGTTCTTTTGTTTTTTGGCCATGTGGTATGGCTTGTGGGATGTTAGCTCCTTGACCAGGGCCGGGGTAAAACCTGGGACCCCAGTAGTGAAAGTGCCAAATCCTAACCACTGGATTACCAGGGAATTCCAAATCCACTTTTTCATGTCTATTAAAAATTTTGTTTGCTCCATAAAGCCTTCCATCCAACGTTCAGTGATGATGTTATCAATGTCACTAGTAACTCTTAGATTTGAGTAATAAAGTGACTATCTTTATTTTTAACAAACTTTACAGAATTACATTCACTTGGGTGTTTTCCCCTCTAGAATATTCCCTTTTAGAGCTAAACATCCCTAACATTTGTAACATGTTGACTTTCAGTATACATTGCGTGTAGTTTCAGATATCCCCAGTGGTGGCAAATCATGGTCCTAAATTATATCTGATTTTTAGGAAAAGAGAAGGTTAATCAAGGTATCAGAAAGCAGCGCTCTGAGTCTAAAGCAAGATGTGAAAGAAAATACAGAATAACCAGTAGTAGGATGCAGTGAGAGCTCTCCAAATAGATAATTGGAGAGAAAATTACCAGTGGAAGATTTAAAGAATAAAAATATCCAGATAAAAACCATAAAACAAAACAACCTCCTTCAGTGCCTCAAAAAAGAAAAGAAAAATTGAGCTGATGAAAAAGAAAAGGAGAAAATAAGACATCTGTAAAGACCATTATTAATAATTACTATGGCAGGCAGGAAGGAAATTGAGTCAGACAGGTAGTTCAGTCAGAGAAGCCTCAAATAACTGTCTGCAGAGCTGAGAAACACAGTAGACACAGAAAAGTCAGATTTTTTTTCTGGAAAGAAGTTTGAAGAATATTAAGCTCAAATGTTACAGAGGAGTGAAAGTATAAAAACATTAGAAAGCATAAATGGTAAATTATAATCCATGACCAGGTGAATAGAAGAAACAGAAAACATCTTGATATAATATAACAATGAAAGAAGAAATAAGGTATTTAAGTTAGGTGATGATGAAACTTAATCACAACATCAATAAAATTATTTCCCTATTTATGAGAATACAAGTAGAAAGAAAAAAGACAAGGAAAATAATAAAAAATAACTAGAGCAATTCCTTTAACTGAAAAGGTGAGAAATAGAATTATTACAAAGGTTAACAAGAAACTTGAGAAAACTAATTAAATAAAGATGCTCCTAAATGAATAAAGTCAAGGTTTTAAAAATTTAGTTCAGAGGGCCTCATTTTAATTCTCTGCTTATATGATTTAAACAAGTCACAATATTTCTAGATCTTATAATGGTCATATCAATATTTAAAAAAAAAAGCCATGGTTTCCAAAATTAAAGAGCAAATGAACATGCGAGCTAGTGGGAGCACAGCCTCAGATACAGCCTTCAGCTAAAATGGTGTTCACAGCTAAAGAGAAGTTCTTATTTTTTTCCTTCAATTTTATTGAGGTATGATTGGCAAAAATTGTATATATTTAAGTTGTACAACATGATTTTTTAAAATAGTGTACAATGTGATAATATATGTATACATTGTGAAGTGATTACCGTAATCATGTAACATATCTGTTACCTCGCATAGTTACCTTTTTGTGTGTGTGTATGTGGTGAGAATATGATATGTACACATTTCTAGTATACACAATACTACTAATAAAAATTTCTAGTGTACAGTAATCACCATGCTGTGCACTGGATCCCCAGAACCTACTCACCTTATAATTGAAAATTTGTATCTTTTTGACCATCATCTCCCAATTTTCCCCATCCCTCCCAGCCTCTGGCAACCATCATTCTATTCTCTGTTTCCATGAATTGAACTTTATTTTAGATTCCACACAAAAGTGAAAAAATTAACTATTTGTCTTTCTGTGTCTGGGGGTAGTTTTTAGTCTTTATGAAAACAGAAGATTTACAGTTACACAGACTTAATCTTGGATTTCAGATCTTTGCAGGATAGTTAGGTGAACACTCAAAAATGAGTGAAAATGTTACTGGGATTCCCTGGTGAGCCAGTGGTTAAGATCCGCCCTTCCAATGCAGGGGGTGCGGTTTTGATTGCTGGTTGAGGAACTGAGATCCCACATGTCGTGTGGTGTTACCAAAAACAATTTTTTTTTAATGAGTGAAAATTTTTAAAAATTACCAGTTTAAAAAGTAGGTTAAAGAAGAAGAGAAGGGAAGCTTGTTATCTTTGATAATTTGATTAATTCTTCTGAAAAATGAGGAAGAAATAAAATTTTAGGTTTGAAAAGCAAAGTGGGGAGTAAAAAGAGAAGTCAATAGGAAAACCAAACCTTCCGTACTTTATGTGACTGTGAACTCTTGAAATTTTACTTCAGCCATGCCTCCTCAGTGTCCATGCTTCATCAGTTATCTTTTGTCCACTTCCTCCTTTAGCAAGAGTTTAAAATTCTTTAGAAGTTACAAACATTTAAGTATATAGTAAGAGATTAAAAGAAACATCTTTACAAAACTATTTGTTTAAAAAAACCCGAGGCTAAAATAGAGAGCTCATAAAGGAGTTTTAAATAAAAAGTTATTAATGATAATATTTGCAGAAGTAAACACACAAAAAAATTCTAAAACAGACGCATATACATGATTTTAAAATGCAATATTAATTCCTATATGTGCTTGAGCAGAAATATAACTAGTCAGAATATGTTGTTATTTCCATACATTGTTATAGCCAGAAATACAAAACTTAATGACAATAGCAGACTCAGCATCCAAATAGAAACTTCATTTTCTATTTGAGATACGTGTAAATTGCTTTTTTCAGTAGTGGAGAAAATTCAGGAGGATATTATGAACACACATAATGAAAGAGTAAAACCTCTTCAAAATGCTAATTGAATGATACATAAACATTTAAGAAGGACGTGAAACATTGCAAACAGCAAGATCTTTTATAGCACATGATAAGCTATAAGTGCATAGTTAAATATGCATTCATGCATGCTGAGTTACTTCAGTCATGTCTGACTCTTTGCATCCCTATGGACCATAGGCACCAAGCTCTTCTGTCTACGAGATTCTCTAAGCAAAAATATTGGAGTGAGTTGCCGTGTTCTACTCCGGGGAATCTTCCTGATTCAGGGATTGAACCCTGTGTCTCTTAAGTCTCCTGCTTTGGCAGGTGGATAGGCAGACACAGTTCAACAGTGATTATTAATAAGTTACAAGGAAGTAGAAATAATGGATATAGAAATTATGTGAAAATTTGGAATGTTAGGCATGATAGAATACAAAATTAATGTGTAGAGAAACTATAGAAAATTTATACTCAATATATATAATGTTATAATATCATTTATCTGACAAGAATATAATTAGGAAAATAAAGAAAAGTTTAAAGTTAAAATCCAACATCACTGAAAGACTTAATAGGAAATATGAAAAGGAAAGATGGGTAATTTTAAAAATTTGAAAACACAATAAAGACCTCTTTTATTTCCCTCTTCCGTCATCTCAAATAGATTGCAGAGTCTTAATAGATCCTGTTCTAGAGAATTCTTGAATCTGTGTGTCTCCAGATAAGCCATAGTTGTGTTTTGATTGGACAACAGTTGCTCTCTATCCAGCTTTGTAACTTACTGGAGTTTAAATGATCCTTTGAAAAAGTAAATCTGATCATGTGCTAGAAACTGTTGCTTACATATTATGTGCATAATGGATTATTTTTATTTTTGGATGTAGACTGGGGTATGTTTTATATTCAAATATAAATATGGATTTGTAGAATTTAAGAGGAAATATTAAATCTTGATCTCACATTTGTGTTGAACTTGAAAATTTATCGGTTGCCTCCATATTATTTAATCTTCAGAATAGCACTATAAGTAATTTATATTGTTGGTTTCATAATTAGAAAATTATATGTGCAGCATGTTGACTATAGTTATTGCATATTTGGAAGTTGTTAAAAGAGTATATCTTACAAGTTCTCAGCACAAGAAAAATTGTAACTGTGTTGATGGATGTTAACTAGATTTATTGTCTGTGAACATTTCACAATATATGCAAATATTGAATCCCTGTGTTGTACATCTGAAACTAATGTAATCTTGTACATCAGTTATATCTCAGTTTTGTTTTTTTTTTTAAAGAAAATTGAGTTTTCAGGTTACAGCCAAGGAGAGGCAAGACTTACAATTCCTAAGTGCAATATACATTGTTAATCAGAGTAAATGGTTACTTAGGAATACAGAAGAAATACTTTTAGACTTCTTGGTTTTTACAATTTCTGTTTGTAGCCAAAAAGAACTTATCTGTACTTGGGAGTTCTTAGGAATGTAGTGCAACAAATCTTCACTCAGAGACTGGATTGGGGAAAAAAATCAGTTAATTTTCCTTTCTATTTCTTCCAATCCATCCTCCAAATTGGATACACTTGTTAGATTACAGGTTACTTTTTTTAAATGTGAGTTTTATTTCCAGTTATAGCTTGCTCATGTGCAAAATTATGAGGGTGCCTGTGAACAAGCCACAGTATTATAGTATTTTATGAATTATGATAAACCATAGTCATGTTTTGGCTAATAAAGTGTCACAGAGTACTCATATAATTGGTATTTTATGGATTATGTCAATAATTGTATCAGTATAGTGCCTGGTTCACAGTAGGCACTTGATAAGTGTTGTTGAATGAGTTGGGTTGGTTCAGTTTCACGTAATAGAAGACTCAACTCAAATGATTTAATTAATGGAGACATTTGTCATTCTCTTTGATAAGAAATCTGGGGTCAAGAAGTTCTGCAGCTCAGTAAAGTCTCTATGGAACTGTACTCTTTCCGTCTCTGTTTTGCAGTCATCAGCATGTGATTAAATTATAACTACACTCAATAAATTGACTCTAACTCAATCAATTAAGGGATCATATATGATCTCTCTTGTATGTTTATTAGTGTATTGTATATAAATACAAATAATTTCTTCAGTCATTTAGCAAACTTAATGAGAGTCTAATTTGTTGTTCACTCAGTCATGTCCATCTCATTGAGACCCCATGGACTGCAGCACACCAGGCTTCCCTGTCCAGCACCAACTCCCAGAGCTTGCTCAAACTCATGTCCACTTAATTAGTGATGTCATCCAATCATATTATGCTCTGTTGCCCCTTCTCCTCCTGCCCTCAATCTTTCCCAGCATCAGAGTCTTTTCCAATGACTCAATTATATTGTGTTGATTACTCATTTTATTTATTTACTGTGTCTTGAGAAGGGTGCACTGATGGTGCCAGACCTATAATCAGTGAGTAATTTTGATATGTTTTGGATTTGTATAGTGTTTGTATAAGTTAATTTTCTGTGGGGAGATGAGGGAGAATTAAGAAATAGGGTATTTATGAAGGTTTCTCAATCTCCAGCATTGTTGATATTTGGGGCTAGTAATTCTTTGTTGTGGGGATTTTTTGTGCCTTGTAGGATGTTTACAAGTATCCCTGGCCTTTCCCTACTAAATGCCAGTAACATCTCCCATGTGTGACAGCCAGAAATTTCCAGACATTGACAAATATGTGCTGCAGAGAAAAATTGCTGCTCCTCCTACCCCTAGTTGAGAACCACAGATCTATACCAAAACCTCTTCAATTTTTATTTTGAAAATTGTATCCAGAGTTTGAGAGAATCCTCGAAAAGTAGATACAAAACAACCAATACTATGGTTTCTGTAGAAACTGTGTTAGGTATTTTATAGTAAGTAGGGAAGAAAAGATTTTGGTTTAGTAGCCTATTTAACATTCTGGGGAAAAAACGTCTTGTGACCAGTTGTGTTAACTCTAACTATAGATACACTTAGTTTTAGGCATTGATAAATTTTCATTTTATTAAAGTATATTAGTTTCAGATGTACAGCAAAGTGATTTAGATATAGGTAAATAGATTCAGCTGGGAAAGGTTGGGGGCGGGAAGAGAAGGGGACGACGGAGAATGAGATGGCTGGATGGCATCACTGACTCTGTGAACATGAGTTTGAGTGAACTCCGGGAGTTGGTGATGGACAGGGAGGCCTGGCGTGCTGTGATTCATGGGGTCGCGGAGAGTCGGACACGACTTAGCGACTGAACTGAACTGAACTGAAATAGATTCAGATTCTTTTCCATTATAGGTTATTGCAGGATACTGAATACTGTCCTGTGTTATCCATTGATCTTGTTGTTTCTTTTTTGTATAGTAGCTTGTATCTGCTAATCCCAAGCTCTTTTTTCAAATCAATTGAGTTTTGGCCGTGCTGGGTCTTTGTTGCTGTGTGTGGGCTTTCTCCGGTTGAGGCAAACAGGGGCCGCTTTCTAGTTGCAGTGTGTAGGCTTCTCATTGCAGTGGCTTCTCTTTTGTGAAGTGCATCAGCTTCGCTTGTTGTAGCTTGTGGGCTCCAGAGCACAGGCTCAGTAGTTGTGGTGCATGCCCCATGGCATGTAGGATCTTCCCAGATTAGGTATTGAACTCATGTCCCCTGCATTGGCAGATTCTCAACCACTAGGCCACCAGGGACGTCCCCAAACTCTTAATTTATCCTTCCTCCACCCCCTTTTCCCTTTGGTAACCATAGGTTTGTTTTCTACATCTGCTAGTCTATTTCCGTTTTGTAAATTAGTTCATCTGTGTCATTTTTTAGATTCTCCATGTAAGTGATAACATACGATATTTGTCTTTCTCTGACGTCACTTAATATGATAATCTTTAGTCCATTCGTGTTGCTGCAATTAGCATTATTTCATTCTTTGATTGAAATATTTCATTCATTGATATATGTGCGTATATATATTGCTTTATCTATCTATCTGCCACATCTTCTTTACCCATTCATCTGTCGATGGACACTTAGGTTGTCGATGGACACTTAGGTGTCAATGGACACCATGTCTTTGCTATTGTGAATAATGCTGTATGAATATTGGGGTTGTGTGTATCTTTTCAAATTAGAGTTTTTGTCTTTTCTGGATATATGTCCACGAGTGGTTTTGCTGGATCACATGGTAACTCTATTTTTAGTTTTTTTTAAGGAACCTCCATACTGGTCTCCATAGTGGCTGCACCAGTTTACATTTCCATCAACAGTGTGAGAGGGTTTCCTTTTCTCTACACTCTCTTATTTATTACATTTACATTTAAACCCATTTATTGTTTGTAGACTTTTTGATGATGGCCGTTCTGACCAGTGTGATGTGATACCTCATTATGGTTTTGATTTGCATTTCTCTAATAATTAGTGATGTTGCGTTTCCTTTTATGTGTTCGCTGGCCATTTGTATGTCTTCTTTGAAGAAATGTTTATTTACATCTTATGCCCAATTTTTGATTCGGTTGTTCAATTCTATTAAGCTGTACGAACTGTTTGTATATTTTTTAACTTAATCCCTTGTCAGTCTCATCTTTTGCAAATATTCTGTCTCATTCTGTTGGTTGTCTTTTCATCTTGTTTATAGTTTCCTTTGCTGTGGAAAAGCTTATAAGTGTGACCAGGTCCTATTTGTTTACTTTTGCTTGTATTTTTGTTTGTTTTGGGAGACTGACCTATGAAAGCATTGTTAGGATTTATGTCAGACTTTTGCTTATGTTCTCTTCTATGAGTTCCATTGCATGATGTCTTATATTTAAGTCTTTAAGCCATTTTGAGTTTGTTTTCTAAGTTCATTGATTTATATGCAGCTGTTCAGCTTTCCTAATACCACTCTGAAGAGACTGTCTTTTCTGCATTGTTTATTCTTGCCTCCTTTGTTGAAGATAATTGACCACAGTGTGTGGATTTACTTCTGGGCCCTCTGTTCCATTCCGTTGATCTATATGTCTGTTTTTGCGCTAACACCACGTTTTGATTACTGTAATTTTGAAGTATTATCTGAAGCCTGAGATAGTTATGGTTCTACCTTTGTTCTTTTTCCTCAGGATTGCTTTGGCATTTCGGGGTCTCTTGTGTTTCTGTATAAATTTAGGATTACTTGATCTGCTGCTGCTGCTGCTGCTAAGTCACTTCAGTTGTGTCCGACTCTGTGCGACCCCATAGACGGAAGCCCACCAGGCTCCCCCGTCCCTGGGATTCTCCAGGCAAGAACACTGGAGTGGGTTGCCATTTCCTTCTCCAATGTGTGAAAGTGAAAAGTGAAAGTAAAGTCACTCAGTCGTGTCCGACCCTTAGCAACCCCACGGACTGCAGCCTACCAGGCTCCTCCATCCATGGGATTTTCTAGGCAATAGTACTGGAGTGGCTTGCCATTACTTGATCTAGTTTCATGAAAAGTGTCATAGATAATTTGATAGGGATCTCATTAAATGTTTAGATTGGTTTGGGCAGTATGGCCACTTTAACAATGTTAATTCTTCTAACCTACAAGTGTGGGATATCTCCTTTGAATCATTTCTGATTTCCTTTATCAGTGTTTTATAGTTCTCAGTGTATAGGTCTTTCACCTCCTTGGTCAGGTTTATTCCTAGGTATTTTATTTTTTGATGTGATTTTAACAAAAACCGCATGGTCATCTCAGTAAAACATTTGATAGAATTCAGTATTAATTCATGATAAAAACTCTCACCAAAATGGGTATGATGGGAAATATGTCACCATAATAAAAGCTACTTGTAAGAAACCCACAGTCAGCATAATACTCAATGGTGAAAAACTGAAAGCCTTCTTGCTAAAATTCGGAACAAGACAAGGATACCCACTCTTATCAATTTTATTCAACATAGTATTAGAAGTCCTAGCCATAACAGTTAGACAAGCAAAATAAATAAAATTATCCAGATTGGAAAGGAAGAGGTAAAATTGTCATTATATGCAGATGGCATGATACTCTATGTAGAAAACCCCAAAGACGCCACACAAAAACTATTAGAACTGATAAATCATCTCAGCAGGGTAGCAGGACACAAGATTAGCATTCAGAAATTTGTCGCATTTCTTTATACTAATGCTGAAATAACAAAGAACGATAAATTCTTTTTTATTTTCTTCCAGCATATTATGACAACACCATATTTCATAGAGTTGTGCCTGGCTTTATAGTTCAAGGGGGAGATCCTACTGGCACAGGGACTGGTGGAGAATCTATCTATGGAGTCCCATTCAAGGTGAGATTGAATTTTACAATTTATTTTCAAGTCAGTTTGAATTGCTCAATTGAAATGATTGAGCCCCGGAAGAAAATGCATTTTACATTAGTACACAAAATTGGGTCTATAACATATTTAGGATTATACAGAATAAGTGCAGCACTTATCCCATTAAGCTTTCTTTCTAAGTTGTCTTATCACAGAGTTTTATGCTAGATTGAATTCAGGTGGAGCTAAAGGTGATAATGAGAATAATGTGAATCAGAGAAAAGACTGTATAACATTTTTCCTGATATCTGACTGTCTGATCTCTGTAACTTTGCACATGTAAAACATTTTTGCTGCTGCTGCTAAGTCGCTTCAGTCGTGTCCGACTCTATGCGACCCCATAGACGGCAGCCCACCAGGCTCCACCGTCCCTGGGATTCTCCAGGCAAGAACACTGGAGGTTGCCATTTCCTCTCCAGTGCATGAAAGGGAAAAGAGAAAGTGAAGTCGCTCAGTTGTGTCCAACTCTTAGCGACCCCATGAACTGCAGCCTACCAGGCTCCTCCGTCCATGAGATTTTCCAGGCAAGAGTACTGAAGTGGGTTGCCATTGCCTTCTCCGAAACATTTCTAGAACATTGCATATACCATCTGATTTTAAAACATTTTAACAAGAGAATTTATATTAATTTACTTGAGCCACTATAACAAAGTACTTCTGACTGGGTGGTTTAAACAGTAGGAATTTATTTCTCACAGTTCTGGAGGCTAAGAAGTCTGAGAGCAGGGTACTAGCATTCACCACCTGTGAAGGCTCTCTTGCTGGCTTGCAAATGGCTGCCTTCTTACTGCATCTTCACATTCTGGAGAGAGAGCGTTTTGGTGTCTTTTCCTCTTCAGTACAGGCACATTGGAGGTTAGAGTGTCAACATGAACTCCAGGAGGACTTAATTCAGTCCAGAGCAGAATTCATTTTAACCTGTACACAGTAGACCTTTGTAGCACAAACTGCATGCCTTAATAAGAAATCACAAAATGCATGCCATAACACAGGGAAATAGAAGAAAGAAGCAACATAAAAAATGTTAGTAAAGGATGTAAGTTTTAATCAAGAATAAGTCAATGCTTTGTTAACTGCCAACATAGATCTAAAAGTTAATGTCATATTTAAGATATTAAGGATAATGGTAGGTTCAAGTAAAAGCTAAAAACTGGGTTATTTATCAGTCTTATGGTATCAATATTATGTTCTATTAGTAAACATCAGTAGCTCTTAAAATATGTGAATTTTTTAAAAATTCACATTTATACTAAAAGGATAGAGTGTCTGGAATTTCCTTTAATTTTATACTGGACTACTATATGACTCTTGAGAAAAATATTTGAACTGTTTGCTTTAATTTTCATATGATAATGGCCTTTAGAGCATGTGAAATAGTTTAAAAAATCTCAAATGTCACTGTTAGACTATTTTATATTTTACAAAATTGAGATATATTATTATTTTAGAGCCTCCATCTGGTAGGAAGCATTCCTTTATCATTTGGTTAACAGAATAGCTCTTTGTGATAATTCCTTTATAAACTGAGATTTTTGCTTATTTTATTCAGGTAATACAGTTATGTTGGTAAAATTTTAAATTGCTTTTCTTTCATTTGGGCTATGCTGGGTCTTCGCTGCTGTGTGGGCTTTTCTCTAGTTGTGGTGAGTGGGGGCTATCTTCCTTTCAGTGCCTGGGTTCAGTAGTTGCAGTAGCCAGGCTCCAGAGTGCAGGTGCAGTAGTTGTGGCCCACCGGCTTAGTTGCTACATGGCATGTGGAATTTCCTGGGACCAGGGATCAAGCCTATGTCTCCTTCATTGGCAGGTGGATTCTTTACCACTGAGCCACCAGGGAAGCCTGGTAAACTTTTCAGTTAGGTCATTTTTAATACAGTGTACAGAGTTACGATCTTTTGAGTTTAGATCTCTTGAGAAGAATTTATTAAAGGAAAAGAACTTTCTTTCTGAAAAGCATTGATTATAAAACATGTCTATATTGTAAGTGAGTCTAGTATCAGGTCTTCTATTAACTAAGAGACTGCTGTTAATGTTAGGTAGCCCTACCCTGGCAAGAAAACCACCTTAGAATGACTTGCCTGCTTTTTTGAAAACTGGCAAATGGAACCAGTGCCAGTTCAAAGAAATTTGAACTTAAAACTTTAAAAAGCATAGTAAAGCACCTAACACAATCACACTAGCTTCCTTGAGTTAAAAAACAATAACAGTTTTTTCATGACATTCAGAAAAGAATCGAGAAGAGAATAGTTGAAGCTTCTGAAGTGAAGTGAAAGTTTCAGTCATGTCCAACTCTTTGCAACCCCATGGACTGTCAGTCTGTGGAATTCTCCAGGCCAAAATACTGGAGTGGGTGGCCGTTCCTTTCTCCAGAGGACCTTCACAACCCAAGGGACCAAGCCAGGTCTCCTGCATTGCAGGTGGATATTTTACCAGCTAAGCCACAAGGGAAGTCCTTACAATTAATTCAGATTATATAATGTGGCCTATTTTTTAAAGTGAAAGTCACTCAGTCATGTCTGACTCTTTCTGACCCCGTAGTCTATACAGTCTGTGGAATTCTCCAGGCCAGAATATGGAGTGGGTAGCCTTTCCCTTCTCCAGCGGATCTTCCCAACCCAGGAATCGAACTGGGGTCTTCTTCATTGCAGGCAGATTCTTTACCAACTGAGCCACAAGGGAAGCCCATTGAAGCCTCTATAATGACTCAAAAGTAGTTATCCTGGAGAAAAAAGAAGTAGATGGTTCTGAAAGCTTGGAAGGAAAGTTATGACCAACCTAGACAGAATATTAAAAAGCAGAGACATTACTTTGTCAACAAAGGTCCATCTAGTCAAGGCTGTGATTTTTCCAGTAGTCCTCTATGGATGTGAGAGTTGGACTGGTGAGCGCTGAAGAATTAATGCTTTTGAACTGTGGTGTTGGAGAAGACTCTTGAGAGTCCCTTGGACTGCAAGGAGATCCAACCAGTCCATCCTAAAGGAAGATCAGTCCTGGGTGTTCATTGGAAGGACTGATGTTGAAGCTGAAACTCCAATACTTTGGCCACCTCATGCGACGAGTTGACTCACTGGAAAAGACTCTGATGCTGGGAAGGATTGGGGGCGGGAGAAGGGGACGACAGAGAATGAGATGGCTGGATGGCATCACCGACTGGATGGACATGAGTTTGAGTGAACTCTGGGAGTTGGTGATGGACAGGGAGGCCTGGCGTGCTGTGATTCATGGGGTCGCAAAGAGTCAGACACGACTGAGTGACTGAACTGAACTGAAAGCTTAGATGGGTTTGAGGGATGAGAAGAATAGGGAAATGTCTCAGAAATCCATTCCCCTTGGTACCCTTCCTCAGTGTAAGTAGGCAACTTTCCACAAAAAATTTGTGTTTGAGTATATTTAGAAGACACAGGTGAGTAAAGTCAAGATTAGTAGATTGAAGGAACTGTAGATATTGGATTTGATTGTATGTGAAAATCAGTTAAAGTTGTGTGGGACCTTGTTCGTTAGCTGAAATATGAAGGGCCTTATAACTGAGGACATTCACTAAATCTTTTTTTTTTTTTAACTAATGCTTCAGGATGAATTCCACTCACGGTTGCGTTTTAATCGAAGAGGATTGGTTGCCATGGCAAATGCTGGCCCTCACGATAATGGCAGCCAGTTTTTCTTTACCCTGGGTCGAGCTGATGAACTTAACAATAAGCACACCATCTTTGGAAAGGTTTGTATCCAGTTATCTTAGGCTTCTATGAGGTATGCGATCAACTTACCTAACAACTGCCTTCATAAAAATATTCCCTAGGATATTTATTTATTACTTCTAAAAATGGTGAAATGCTTCATATTCCTGTTATAATGAGCTGTGAGGGGCCACCTGAAGTTTTCTGTGTGTATTTCAGGCAAGTAACTGATTTTTAACTTAAAATTTTTATTTTTTCTAATATTGTTTTAATTGTTATTATTAACCACTGTGTCACTCAGCTGATACGTTTTAATGTTTTTAGAAAGACATTTAGGTAATAACATTTAGTAGTTTAAAATTTATTTTGTTAATAATGAATTCCCTTCAGTTTAAAGTGGAAGTTGTGTTAACATTTAAACTGCTTACCTGAAATATTACTTTGAATAGTACCTATTTAATCCTGCTGACATTTAACAGCATGTCAGAGATTGTCACTTCCATAAAATTTTCAGTAGTTTTCTTTTAAAGGGATTCTGAAAGTTTTTTTTTTTTCTCATGCTTGTCCGTTTTCAGGAATGTGTTCTCAGATGCCTTAAGTGTTAGGCATGTTAGGCATCATTAGTGTATCAGCTCCCTCTGCTGGTTCAATTAGAACGGTTTCCGCATATCCCAGACAAAGCTAGATTTTGTGCTGATGAAAAGGAAAAAAACAAACAGCACAACTAGAAAGCTGGTATTATTTTAGATTTTTAAGTATTGAATGAAAGGAGTCATGCCAAAAACATGCAATGCAGTATTGTTGCTTAATACTTTTGAGCCACTCCAGCACAGGTTGTCTGACATTCATGGATTTTCTTTCCTGTTATTTAAAAAAATTAGTATTTAATAAAATGATATTTAGGTTGTCCTTCTGCACCATTGTTTACAACCAATGTTATATAACTCACACAGTAGAGGCAAAGTATAGCATAGTAGTTAGAAGTCAGAAAGGCCGTCACTGTCGGATCTACAACTTCTTTCAGCATCAATTTTCTTATCTAGAGAAGAAAGATAATGATAGTACCTACTTTTAGGGTGTTTTGAGGATTAAACATAATGTCTTCAAAGCACTCACCACATTGTTTTTATTATTTGCTTGTTCTCCCCTCTTCTAAAGTCTAAATTTGTTTATAATGTTTGAACAAAACATAGTCATTCAGAAGGAAGTTACTTGGCATTTTTAATAAAAACTGCCATTAGGTATATATAGGAAATTTCCCAAAAATCTTATTGAGGAATTAAAGTTTGTTAAACCTTTTCCCCTTAGGATTATGTTGCTTTATTTTCACTGTTTAATGCATATAATCTTATATAACAATATGAAATGCCTTTTTAATTATTTTTAAAATATTTTCAAAAGTCATCCCTGATTTCAAAGAATGAATTTTAATAATTTTCAATTAAATTTCCTTTTTTATTTGATAGGTTACAGGGGATACAGTATATAACATGCTACGCCTGACAGAAGTAGACATTGATGATGAAGAAAGACCACGAAATCCACATAAAATAAGAAGTTGTGAGGTATGAGCATGATCATTATGAGATATATTACTTTAATTATCACTTAAAAGAAATTGAATATTTGTGTTCAGTTATCAGATGAAGGCTTTATACTAAATTAACATCACAGCTTGTATTTTAGCTCTATAATTTAGTTACAGTTTCTGATTAAGAATTTTTTTAATGGAAGATTTTGAATTCGAGGATGAAACTTAAGCTGATAATCCAGTGAATGAAAAACTCCATAGTGCAAAGCTGGATGAATTAGGTTTACTTAGCTCAGTGAAATGTTGTCTTTGGTAATTTAAGAGCGATCCTTCATTGAGAAGACAATGTTCTCAAATGCCTGAGAACATTTGATTTGGAGTCAGAATACCTGAGTTTAAAAAAAAATACCCAAGTTTGTCTCTCTAACTGTATATTGTTTTCTTGAATGTCTTTCCCTTTTGTTAAATAAGTAGAAAACATTTTTTCCTTAATACCACGTTGGATTACTGGGAGAATCCAATGAGGCCATGTAAGTGGAAGTATATATATCATTATAGTGGTTCTATGAGGAGAAATTATAGACACTGATGGCACCATAATTAAATATTGGTTTTAATTTTTTGTGAAATTAAAAAAACTGAGTAATATCTTCAAAATATGTCTTTTCATAGGTTTTATTTAATCCTTTTGATGACATCATTCCAAGAGAAATAAAAAAGCCGAAAAAAGAGAAACCAGAGGAGGAAGTAAAGAAATTGAAACCCAAAGGCACAAAGTAATCAGAGTACAAAGATTTTTTTCCTCAACTTGAAAAGCAACACTGATTTATTTAGTTCACTTTGTTTTCTTCTGTAATAATTGTTTAGTAATTAGGGGGAGGCCAGTGTGGACCAGGATATATGTCTAAATTATCTGTATGTGTTTCTTTTTCTAGATATACATTTCTTATATTCAAATACAGTGTATAACTTAAAACCTTAAGCTAAAAAAGTATTGTCTGAGATGTCTGATGAAATCTGTTAGTAAATAGGTAAATATTTATGACCATCATAAGAATTATTTATATAAATGAGTTGTTGAAACTATTTTTTGTTTGTTTGCTTAATTGTTTTTCCAATAATTCATGCTCAGGATAAAGAAGTTAGAAAGTAAGATATGAAGGATATAATGACTACATGGTTAATATTATTTAACTGTCTCACTCATTTTTTTAATGCTATTAAAATAACCTTATTATAAATATATTTACACATAAAGTTATTTCTGTATTCTGGATTAATTCCTGAGGATAGTTTTCTAATAACAGAAATTTCTTCAGTATTTTTGTGAGTAATATTCTTTACATTATTAATTTTGTTTGTTTTATTAAAATAGGTATCAAAGAGTTAGATTTCAACTTTCTCTTTTACTAAACTGTAGCATCCATATTAGGGATTTTTGTTGTACTTATATAAGTGTTAGATTCAGACAACTTTAAGTATAATCCTGCCTACTGTAGTTATAGGAAGCAAAGTCTACTGATCTTGGAGCTTCAGTTTCCCCATCTTATAAAATGGAGATTTATAGTACAGGATCTGCTTATTACAAAGATTAAATGAGAAGGAGAATTTGAAAACACCCAATAGTGTAGGTATTCAATACATATTCATTTCCTTTCTTCGATATCCTATAATGTAAGTTAAGTTGCTGTTATAAACTGTCAAATATGAGCCAGACTCTTTAACAGGCAGTTGATATCTTGTGGCAAAATAACTTCTTACACAACTATATATTTTATTTCTTTTATTTTGTATTAATTTATTTTACTAATTTATATCTGGGTGAAAAGTCAATGTCAGTATATTCAGATGTAATATTTCATCACTGATTTTTCTTGACAGCAAAGCCAAAAGTTGGATATTTTGTTTTTGTTTTTAATTCATAGCAAATATGTTAGGGGTGATGTGATAGTTACTGATTATATCTAAGTTTTGAAATGAAAATTCCTCTTTTATTGCCAGATCTTTTGTTTTTCCAGTATTTCAGAGGAGTTTTAATAACTTACTATTTATCTTCCTTGTGATGTATTAATGTGAAGGGTCAAAAAAGACAGTTTTTTATTCCCATGGATTGTTTGCTTAGCTCAGTTTATTGCTTTTCCCCCCATAATTTTGTGTAACTTACTAATTTTAAAATATTGAAATTATTTTGGCAGACACTAGATAAAATTGCTTCCCATTTATAATACTCTCAGAGCTATATGTTTATTAGTTTTTTAGCAATCCTTATTTTGCTAACTAGTTTAGATAATATGCTGTGCTGTGCTGAGTTGCTCAGTTGTGTCCAGCTCTTTGTGACACTATGGACTGTAGCCCACCAGGCTCCTCTGTCCATGGAGATTATCCAGGCAAGAATACTGGAGTGAGTTTCTGTGCCCTCCTTCAGGGGATCTTCGGACCTGGGGATGGAACCTGAGGTTCTCATATCTCCTGCATTGGCATGCAGGTTCTTAACTGTGTGCGCCACCTGGGGAACCCACAGAAAGCTTTAATTATTTCTGTCATGCTTGAGTTAGTGCATTTCATGGTAGTTTTCAGGATATATTTTTGGTCATTAATTTAGTATGTGAAATATGGGAAAGATTGAAGCAAAAGGAGAAGGGGGCAGCAGAGGATGAGATGGTTACATAGCATCACCAACTCAATAGACGTTAATTTGGGCAAACTCCAGAAGATAGTGAAGGACAGGGAAGCCTGGTGTGCTGCAGTCCATGGGTTAGCAGAGTAAGACATGACTTTGCAACTGAAAAACAACAGTATATAAAACATCTGGAACTAAACATTTAATGTTATGCTGAAAATATATATCCTTAGTACATTTCCCCTGAATACTAAATAATTATTGTCTGTTGAGAGAATGTATTTCTTCTCGTAAATTATGTTCTATTGCTTTGAAAATAGGATATTTATAAGTTTTGTTTAACTTTTTCTAATTTTTATTTCATTCTTTTTTCCTTCTTTCTTTTGGGATAGAAATTTTAGTTTACTTTCATTTGGAGAGGAAGCTGAGGAAGAAGAGGAGGAAGTGAATCGAGTTAGTCAGGTAAAACTCTTAACTTGCCCTTTGTTCAGAGTTGTAAAAGAGATTAGGGTCTATATTCTCACTCATTTTTGTATCTACTGCTATATATAGGACAGCATGTTTGAAATGTTTTACAGCAAATTTTAAATGTTCATTGAACTGATTCATAAAATGATTTGTGTGGTCAGTAATGTTTGCAACTTCTGAAATGATTTGAAATATATTTTTTAATCTGGCATTTTTAAAATCAGTTACAAACTGGGGTTAAAGAATGACTTAATTTCGTGATTCAGATTTTAATTGCTATTGGTTTAATTGGATTACTAGATGGTTTGTTATTAATATTGCTGTAATAAACAGTGACAGACCAAAGCTCTTATATTCATTTTAATATCATTTATATATATTTATTCTTTTCATTAATTCTCATCACAGCCCTTTAAGGTAGGTATTATTATTTCCATTTTACCTATGAGTAAATTAAATACTGCTGCTGCTAAGTCACTTCAGTCGTGTCCGACTCCGTGTGACCCCATAGACGGCAGTCCACCAGGCTCCGCCGTCCCTGGGATTTTCCAGGCAAGAACACTGGAGTGGGTTGCCATTTCCTTCTCCAATGCATGAAAGTAAAAAGTGAAAGTGAAGTCGCTCAGTCATGTCTGACTCTTCGCGACCCCATGGGTTGCAGCCCACCAGGCTCCTCCATCCATGGGATTCTCCAGGCAAGAGTACTGGAGTGGGGTGCCATTGCTTTCTACTAATAGGTTGTAATTTGCTCAAAGTCACATACCTAGTAAGTTGCTAGAGCTGGGGGCTGAACCTACATCTTTCTCTATAAAATCCATATCTCAGGGTTATACATTGCTTCCTGGCCTTTACCCCACCAATGCTTCCCATAGGCCTATAAGTATGGTTTTCTTCAATATCCCTTTCATACGGTACTCATTGCTGAAACATCTACAGTGCCATACCATTGTTTAAAGCAGTGATTTTGACAAATATGCTCCAAGAAAATAATCTTCAAAGATTTTTACTCTCCTAGATTTTCATCTTGTCCATTCAGGACAATTAGGGAACACTGAGAACTAAAGGATAAGATTCAAAGTCTTTTTTGTAGTATGTAATAATTAAAACTCTGTAACCTAGTACTGCCTTTCTCGCTTAACACACTCACCTATTTCTTCTGACACTGACAATAGCATCAACTTAAAAACACCTTATTTTTACCCTTGTCTTTACTTCTTTATCTACATACTTCCCTCATCATTGAACCTGGTTTGGTAAGCTACTATTGGACATACAGTAAGCACTCTACTTATACCTCTTACATTAAAACTGAATTAAAATGGACATGTGTAAGTAAGAATTTAGTCATAATTTTTTTTTCTTTTACTGTCTTCACTATCCTTGATTGATCTATTTGACACCATAGATTCAGTTACCACCTACAGGCGGTAATGTTACTGTTAGTAACATTCTAAACTGTAGGAGACAAAGCCGAATATTTTCCCTCGGCTCTTATCCCTCATTCTGTGTTACCTTTAGGAAACATCACTAATTTTAGATATCAAAACTAAATTCATTTTCACATGATAAGTTCCTTTTCCTATTTCTTATCAAAATCACCAACTACTCTGTCACCTCTCCCATCAGGAAGCTTCTGTACCCTCTTATCCTTCTCCATCAGAGGACAGATAGACTGAAACCACAATCACAGAAAACTAACCAATCTGATCACATGGACCACAGCCTTGTCTAACTCAATGAAACTATGAGCCATGCTGTGTAGGGCCACCCAAGATGGACAGGTCATGGTGGAGAGTTCTGACAAAACATGCTCCACAGGAAAAGGGAAAGGCAAACCACTTCAGTATTCTTTCCTTGAGAACCCCATGAATAGTATGAAAAGGCAAAAAGATAGGACACTGAAAGATGAACTCCCCAGGTTGGTAGGTGCCCAATATGCTACTGTAAATCAGTGGAGAAGTAACTCCAGAAAGAATGGAGGGATGGAGCCAAAACAACAACACGACCCAGTTGTGGGTATTACTGGTGATGGAAGAAAAGTCCTATGCTTAAAGCAATATTGCATAGGAACCTGGAATGTTAGGTCCGTGAATCAAAGCAAATTGGAAATGGTTAAACAGGAGATGGAAAGAGTGAACATCGGCTTTTTAGGAATCAGCGAACTAAATTGGACTGGAATGGGTGAATTTAACTCAGATGACCATTGTATCTACTATTGTGGGCAAGAATCCCTTAGAAGAAATGGAGTAGCCATCATAGTCAACTAAAGAGTCCAAAATGTACTTCGATGCAGTCTCAAAAATGACACAATGATCTCCCTTTGTTCCCAAGGCAAACCATTCAATATCACAGTAATCCAAGACTATGTCCCAACCAGTAATGCTGAAGAAACTGAAGTTGAGCAGTTCTATGAAGACCTACAAGACCCTCTAGAACTAACACCCAAAAAAGATTTCCTTTTCATCATAGGTGACTGGAGTGGAAAAGTAGGCAGTCAAGAGATACCTGGAGTAACAGGGAAATTTGGCCTTGGAACACGGAATGAAGCAGGGCAAAGGCTAATAGAGTTTTGCCAACAGAATGCACCATAGTAAACACCCTCTTCCAACAACACAAAAGAAGACTCTACACATGGACATCACCAGATGGTCAACACCTAAAACAGACTGATTATATTCTTTGCAGCCAAAGATGGAGAAACTCTATGCAGTTAGCAATAACAAGACCAAGGGCTGACTGGCTCAGATCATGAACTCCTTATTGCCAAATTCAGACTTAAATTGAAGAAAATAGGGAAAACCCTAGGCCATTCAGGTATGACCTAAATCAAATCCCTTATGATTATACAGTGGAAGTGAGAAATAGATTCAAGGAACTAGATCTGATAGATAGAGTGCCTGAAGAACTATGGATGGAGGTTCGTGACATTGTACAGGAGACAGGGATCAAGACCATCCCCAAGAAACAGAAATTCAATAAGGCAAAATGGTTGTCTGAGGAGGCCTTACAAATAGCTGTGAAAAGAAGAGAAGCGAAAGGCAAAAGAGAAAAGGGAAGATATACCCATTCGAATGCAGAGTTCCAAAGAATAGCAAGGAGAGTTAAGAAAGCCTTCCTCAGTGATCAATGCAGAGAAATAGAAGAAAACATTAGAATGGGAAATAAAGACTAGAGATCTCTTCAAGAAAATTAGAGATACAAGGGAACATTTCATGCAAAGATGGACACAATAAAGGACAGAAATTGCATGGACCTAACAGAAGCAGAAGATATTAAGAAGAGGTGGCAAGGATACACAGAACAACAATAGGAAAAAGGTCTTAATGAGCCAGATAACCAGGATGGTACGATCACTCACCTAGAGCCAGACATCCTGGAATGCGAAGTCAAGTGGACCTTAGGAAGCATCACTCCAAACAAAGCTATTGGAGGTGATGGAATTCCAGTTGAGCTATTTCAAATCCTAAAGGATGATGCTGTGAAAGTGCTGCACTCAATATGCCAGCAAATTAAGAAAACTCAGCAGTGGCCACAGGACTGGAAAAGGTCAGTTTTCATTCCAATCCCAGAGAAAGGCAATGCCAAAGAATGCTCAAACTACCGCACAATTGCACTCATCTCACATGCTAGCAAAGTAATGCTCAAAATTTTCCAAGCCAGGCTTCAACAGTACGTGAAGCATGAAATTCCAGATATTCAACCTCAATTTAGAAAAGGCAGAGGAACCAGAGATCAAATTGCCAACATCCGCTGGATCATCAAAAATGCAAGAGAGTTCCAGAAAAACATCTATTCCTGCTTTATTGACTATGCCAAAATCTTTGACTGTGTGGATCACAAGAGACTGTGGAAAATTCTTAAAGAGATGGGAATACCAGTCCACCTGACCTGCTTCCTGAGAAATCTGTGTGCAGGTCAGGAAGCAACAGTTAGAAGTGGACTTGGAACAACAGACTGGTTCCAAATTGGGAAAGGAGTATGTCAAGGCTGTATATTGTCACCCTGCTTATTTAACTTATATGCAGAGCCCAGAAGTGCTGGGCTGGATGAAGCACAGTCGGAATCAAGATTGCTGGGAGAAATATCGATAACTTTAGATATTCAGATGACACCACCCTTATGGCAGAAAGCGAAGAACAACTAAAGAGCTCTTGATGAAAGTGAAAGAGGAGAGTGAAAAAGTTGGCTTAAAGCTCAACATTCAGAAAACTAAGATTGTGGCATCTGGTCCCATCACTTCATGGCCAATAGATGGGGAAGTAATGGAAACAGTGAGAGACTTTATTTTCTGGGGGGGCTCCAAAATCCCTGCAGATGGTGACTGTAGCCATGAAATTAAAAGACGCTTACTCCTTGGAAGAAAAGTTATGACCAACCTAGACAGCATATTAAAAAGCAGAAACATTACTTTGCCAACACAGGTCTGTCTAGTCAAGGCTATGGTTTTTCCAGTAGTCATGTATGGATGTGACAGTTCAACTATAAGGAAAGCTGAGCATCGAATAATTTATGCTTTTGAACTGTGGTGTTGGAGAAGACTCTTGAGAGTCCCTTGGATTGCAAGGAGATCCAACCAGTCCATCCTAAAGGAGATCAATCCTGGGTGTTCATTGGAAGGACTGATGTTGAAGCTGAAACTCCAATTCTTTGACCACCTGATGCAAAGAACAGACTCACTGGAGAAGACCCTGATTCTGGGAACGATTGAAGGTGGGAGGAGAAGGGGTTGACCGAGGATGAGATGATTGGATGGCATCACCGACTCAATGGACATGATTTTAAGTAAACTCCGGGTATTGGTGCTGGATAGCGAGGCCTGCTGTGCTTTAGTCCATGGGGTTGCAAAGAGTAGGATATGACTGAGTGACTGAACAGAACTGAACTGACTGACTCTGTCACCCCGGTATTAGTCATCTTTAGATGTCAATGTACTAGTCTTATATTATTCATGATTCACATTTGTCCATAATCAAAATGAAAGATTCACTATATGTCGTGATCCTTTAGGTATATTTGTAAATGGAAAAAATTATGAATATTAGATCTGAGAATTGCCGGGATTCCCTTTCATTGATGTTTTCTGAAGATGTGAAGTTTCCTTGTATATCCATGCCTTCTGCAGCATCCTCCCAACCCTGTTTTTTCTCTTGCTTGGAGTGTGTGCTCTCCTTTACTTGGCTAACTTTTATTTTTCCTTTGTAATACTTAGTTTCATTATTAACGTCTCACTGCCTCTATCTCCCTCCCAAAGCTTAGCCATCAAAGCACTTATTATCCTTTATTGTAATGATTTCTTTTCTTATCTGTGCTATGTATTTTATGTAATCTTTATAACAATAATGTCATGGATTTTGTTCCTGTTTTCAAATGACAGAATCAATACTGAGATATTAAGTTGCTTGTCCAGTTAAGAGTCATGGAATCAGAATTTTGACTTGAGCTTTCTGTAGCTATTTAAGTATCCAGTGTGATTTTGAATACTGTAAAAGCTGCTTCCTTCTAAATGGCTGGCAAAAAAATTTCACTGATAGCACAACATTCTGGGGTTGGGGACAGCTAGCTCAGTGCAGTCAGCCCACTGCCCTTTCCTAATTTCCGCAAGGTCCTGGGTGGTACTAGTTTAGCAGCCATGTAGAGCAAGAGTAGGTAGTCAAAAGGAATTTTTCTGTCAGTCTTTTTGTTGAATTAATTTTCTGGTCTAAAATAAGATCTGTGCACAATTACTGAGATTGACTTTACTAGGAAATTAGTTTGAATTTTTTCTGTTGGTAACAACATGTCTTAAATGTTGAAAACATATCTTCCTCCTGCTGCTTCCTTTTTGCACAAAGTTTAAAAAAAAATATTTTAACTTCTACTGAATAGGGTGAACTGGCCACTGCAAAAGCAATTTGTGTTTGCTTAAGGTTGCAATGTGAGAGAATCTACTGTGGATAGTTGTAGCTTGCTTTTTAAGTTTTCTTTTAAATGTGTAAAACACTTTATAAACAGTACAAAGACCAGTTAAAATCTTTCCTTCTTGCCAAGAACATTGCAGCCCACAGTCCACTATCAAATAAGTAGTATAACTAGTATTGTGTCATCACATTTCTTTCGTCTGACTTTTTAATTGAGGGTGCTATGTGATAAAATTATCAACTGTTTGTTTCTGACTCTCAAATCTGTATCTCCAGGCTGACTTATTTTTCTCCAGCTGCCTACTAGCCATCTCTGTATTAGAATTTCTCACTAGTTACCCAAGCACTAGCCAAGGCTTAATTCATTATCTTTTCTTCCCAAACTTTTTCCCTGTTCTGTGAATTCTTTTTCTAATTCCTTGGTATCAGTGTCCCTCAAAGAAGAATTTTAAATTTAATTCTGATGTTTTTCTTAATTTTCCCCTTGCACAACCAGTTAGTTTCATTAGGTCTACCAATTTTTCATCTGTGGCGTATCTCAAGTCTATTTTTAATTTATTTTACTACTCTTCTTATTCCAGCCTTCATTATCTCTAGGCTGTGCTGCTGCCCTAGTCTGCAGACTGATCTGCCACATCCCTTCTCTTTTTTCCCTTCCACTCACTGCTATCAGAGTAGTCTTCCTGAAGCCTGATAAAGATGCTGTAGCTGCTCTGTGTTGACTATAAAAATAAGAGCAAGTTCCTTGTCCTATTATTTCAGGCTTCTGCTTTCATGACTCCTCTTTACTAACTCTGTCCATTAGGGTAATGCTTTTTAAACTTGCTCACTAATAAAATGTCACTTATAGTACTTAAAAAAAATTAAATTCCTATATCCATCTCAGACCTGATGATTCAAAATCTTTAGGGGAGAAACCTAGGAATCTGAATTTTTAATGAATTCACTAGAAATCTTACCTGGAAAATGTAGGAGACACTGTGTTATCAGATCTGAAATACTTGCTGTTCTATATGTATGCCTTGTATTTTCCTTTATGTGTCCTTATTCATGTTTTTTTTCCCTCTGCGTGTAGTAGCTTATTCCACTTCTCAGTGTCAAAGCCATATTTATCTTCAACATGTAGAATACTATATTTTCTAAATGTCTTTCCCAGTTTTTCTTAATCTTTTCTTTTTCTAATCTAATTTCTATCTTGTGAAGCTTGCATTTTCCTTTTAAACACATTCTTTTTGCTTTATTATGCAAGAAATGTATGACTGTATTCTTGTTGTATACTGTTCAAGCATTACACCCTTTTATTTCTGCCTCATTAATTTTGTAGGGTCCTAGGCTCTGAGCTCCTTCACAGTAAACTTTGTGTCATTTTTGAGTGGCCGTGTGTTGTAGTAGAAATAGCATAGATTTGGGATCATACAAACTCATACTGGCACTTCATTTTTACAGATAGGCTGTGACTATGGATAACTTAAGTCTCTCTGAGCCTCCATTTTTCTCTTTGTAGCACGGAAATAATAGACACCATTTAGAGCTGTGAAGTAAGGGTGCAGATAATCCTTACTTTGATAGGTCATGCAATTGAAAAGAGGTTTGAAAATCAAATGTCTTAAACAATGTGCTCTAGAAGTTGTCTTTTATTCTCAAAGAGCTAAAGAATATCGGTCACTAATATGGTCATGATTATCATGCAGAAGCTGCTGCCCTGCACTCAGGTAGTGTAGAGGGCTGCTGAGAAACTTCACCATCAGTCCAGCTTCCTGAGGTAGGAGGTCATGAGCGCAGCACAGTTGGTCCAGGGCCCTTCCTGAGCACTCCCACAGGGTCTCTTAGCAGTCTAAGAGAGCATGAGTGTACACCTGTACATCGTGACCCACCAACTCATTCTCCATATGTGAGTGGGTCTTGAAACAATGAGCAGAATCTTTTGGCATACAGAATTTAGCTGTTTTGTCTATTCATATTACGGAATCATGGTTAAGTTTAGCTTTAGAAAAGACCCACACCATCAAAAATTGTTGACATTTACTGGCTTAAATAAAAGGAAATTTCTGTAGAGAGCATGAAATAAATTCTAGGGAGAACAGAAATAGAAATATATTTTGTTTATTTTGCTTTTGTACTGTTTTTCACCCTTCAAATACATTTTGCCTTTTGGGTACAATGAAACTTGGGTCAAAAAAGGGAAGGCCAGCCTGAATTTTGGAAAAGTGTGACCAAATGGTATATTTTTTAAAATTTAGCCTTCAGTTCAGTTCAGTCACTCAGTCGTGTCCGACTCTTTGCGACCCCAAGAATCACAACACGCCAGGCCTCCCTGTCCATCACCAACTCCCGGAGTTCACTCAAACTCATGTCCATTGAGTCGGTGATGCCATCCAGCCATCTCATTCTCTGTTGTCCCTTTTCCTCCCGCCCCGAATCCTTCCCAGCATCAGACTCTTTTCCAGTGAGTCAACTCATCGCATGAGGTGGCCAGAGTATTGGAGTTTCAGCTTTAGCATCAGTCCTTCCAAAAAAATATCGATAACTGGAGCCAAAGTCAGTGTCTTTTACAGTGATTAAGAGCAATTTGCAGTTTCAGAGGTTGCATGAAATTAAGTATTTCTGGAGGGCTTGAAAATAATTGTTTCATCATTCATTTGCTTATCAAGTTTCTTTCAGTGACTCCACAGTGTTAATCTTTATCCCAGAACCTAACATCACAAGTTAATAATTGGTAAAGTCTGAATTGAGGCTTTACTTTATGTGAAAGGAGAAGTAAGATAGAGTCCCCTCTGGTTTATGGATTATCAGTGTGGGATTACAGACACTGCTTCACCCCACTCAGTATTCATGAGAAGGTGCCTCTCTCCCAAGGATTAGCTTTCTTTCATTATTTATTTCAGTAACTTTCTACTACCTGATAAAATCTCTTTTAGAATAATAGAATTTTATAGCTCAAAGGGATCTAGTCCAACTTCCTTTCTTTACAGATGAAGAAACTGAGACTCTGGTTAAGTGACTTGCCAGACTGACTTCATTTCCTTTTTGATAGGATTGCATGATAGGAGGATGCCATAACAAGTATCTTGAGTTCAGGAAAGCACATTGTCAGAGTCTCTCATGATATGCTTGTAGACAACATGAGGAAATGTGATCTGGGAGATAGTACAGTCAGATGGATTTAGAGCTGATTGAATACTTCTGCCCAAAGAGTGCTTTGTTGTCAACCTGTGCCTGATTATTTGAACTAGTAAGTTGAAATGTAATAGGAGTGCATGTATATTCTGTTCTTTCATTTAATGAAATCAGCTAAATAGGTATGACTCAATAGCCTGTAAGCCTTATTGAATTATTAAGAGTAAGGTCTCTGGAATAAGGAATTTAACATTCTTTGCATTTTGGGGGACCGCATTTGCAGCATTTTGTTCAGTTCTAAACACCTTTAAGAAGGATACTGACAAACTAGATGTATCCAGAGGAGGGCAGGGTCATGAGGAGGATGGGCATGATGCCAAAACATGCTCCTCAGGGAATGCTTCGGTAACTGGATATACATTGGCAAAATAAAATCTAACTGAAAATGTGAGCCTAGGCTTCAAATATGTGAAAGGTTTTTATCTGAAAGATACTCTCCTTTATATTGC
Organism: Moschus berezovskii; assembly: GCF_049115385.1. NCBI lineage: Eukaryota > Metazoa > Chordata > Mammalia > Artiodactyla > Moschidae > Moschus > Moschus berezovskii. Next base: position 63,084,458 of record NC_142477.1, read on the forward strand.
TTTATAATAATAGTTTCATTCAAATGTCCATGTTGGTTTAAAGCTTGTTGCTGAATTTTTGTGTATAACTTAAGAATGTCAGAAAATGTTTTTCTAATAAAAACTTAGGATCAGATGAGTGGTTTTCTCCAGGCAAGTTAAATGGTAGGTCTAGTTAAAAAAAAAAATCTTAATAGCTAAATTTGAAAATAGTTACTAAATTGTGCCACATTCATATTGATACACAGTATTTTTCTTACTTGAAGATATGTTAACATTTTAATTGCGAACCCAAATTTATAAAAAAGCTTTTTTCTTACCCGGAAAAATGTATATTGATAAATATATCACGTTTGAGAATAAAGTGATAATGTTTTTGTCTTATTCTCGTTTATCCTGTGAGATTATAGTTTCCAGGTGGGTTAGGCATTGCTTGGAGAGTTTTGTACAGAGACTGTCGGAAATGTTAAATAGTTTTTTTTAATCACATGGCTTGTGGGATCTTAGTTCCCTGACCAGGGTTTGAGCCCCCGCTCTCAGCAGTTGAAATGTGGAGTCCTAACCATTGGATCCCATCACTTCATGGGAAATAGATGGGGAAACAGTGGAAACAGTGTCAGACTTTATTTTTGGGGGCTCCAAAATCACTGCAGGTGCTGATTGTAGCCAGGAAATTAAAAGACACTTACTCCTTGGAAGGAAAGTTATGACCAACCTAGATAGCATATTAAAAAGCAGAGACATCACTTTGCCAACCAAGGTCCGTCTAGTCAAGGCTATGGTTTTTCCTGTGGTCATGTATAGATGTGAGAGTTGGACTGTGAAGAAAGCTGATCGCTGAAGAATTGATGCTTTTGAACTGTGGTGTTGGAGAAGACTCTTGAGAAGTCCCTTGGACTGCAAGGAGATCCAACCAGTCCATTCTAAAGGAGATCAATCCTGGGTGTTCATTGGAAGGACTGATGCTAAAGCTGAAACTCCAATACTTTGGCCACCTCATGCGTCGAGTTGACTCACTGGAAAAGAGTCTGATGCTGGGAGGGATTGGGGGTGGGAGGAGACGGGGATGACAGAGAATGAGATGGCTGGATGGCATCACTGACTGATGGACATGAGTTTGAGTGAACTCCGGGAGTTGGTGATGGACAGGGAGGCCTGGCATGCTGTGATTCATGGGGTCGCAAAGAGTCAGACAGGACTGAGCGACTGAACTGAACTGAACTGAACCATTGGATCAGCAGGGAGTTCCCCAGTCTATTTTATAAAATGTTTTTTCCCATTAAATTGTATTAAACTTTAATTTACTTATATTTCTAGTTGTTTATATTTCACTTTTTAAAAATGTTGATGTATTTGTAATCACTTTTTATTTCTGCTATAGCAAATTACCATAAACTTAATGATTCAAAGCAAAATAAATTTAGTATCTTATAGTTCTGGAGCCAGAAATCCAAAACAGGCTTCACTGGCCTTGATAATGAGGTACTGGCAGGGCTGCCTTCCTTCTGGCAGCTGAAGAGAATCCATTCCCTTATTTTTCCAGTTGCTAGAGACTGCCTGTATGCTTTGCTTTATGTCTTCTTCATCTTCAAAGCCAGCAATAGCAGGTCAGGACTTTCTTATCTTTCATCATTCTTCCCCTGACTTTCCTGCTTCCATCTTTCTTATAAAGACTCTTGTGATTACCTTGGACCCACCCTGATAATCTGGGATAATCTCATTTCAAAATTCTTAATTTACCTACAGTATTCCTTTTGCCAAGTCAGGTAACATACCCACAGGTTTTGAGGATCAGGAAGTGGACATCTTTAGGGACTGTTACCTGCCTACCAACCTATTTGTATCTAAACAAAACTGTGTGGAGTATTCCTATTGACAGCACTTGTTTATGGTTCATTTTTAGTTTTAGAAAGTAGAAATAGGATTAGTTGGTTAGTTGAAAATTAAACATAGATATTCTTTTTCTCCGATTAGAGAAAGAGTTGCCCAGTTACAGAGCTCCTTTAAAAAGGGGTGATTTTTCATGTATGTGTGTGTGTAGTTATTAAGCTCCTTTCCATTGTGGAGATACTGGTTGACTAGTCAGTGATGTCAGGGAGATTCCTGCATTGTGTGGGAGACTAGATTAAATGGCTTAAGATTTTTCCTCCTGTTAAGTTTTCTGATTCTGTAGTGAAGGTCACAAGAATGTAATAGGGTTCATCACAGAAACTATATATATATATATATATATAAATATATATATATAAGCAGAGATGGAGACTGATTGATTGAATTTTAGGAATTGGCTTATGTATTTACAGGGGCTGGCAAGTCTAAAATCAGAGTAGGCCAGCAAGCTGGAAACTCAAGGAGGAGTTACTGTGACAGTCTTGAGTATAAAATCTGTAGGCTGGAAAGTCAGGCATAATTTTTGTGTTACAGTGTTGAGGCCAAATTGCTTCTTCTTGGGAAAGTCTTTACTCTTAAGGCCTTAAGCTGATTAGATGAGGCCCACCTACATTTTAATGGATAATCTGCTTTACTCAGTCTACTGATTTAAGTGTTTAATCACATGTTTAAAAAATACTTAGTTTTGTAACACCATCTAGGCTGGTGTTTGAATAGACAACTTGGGTATACAGCATAAAATTAACCATCACAGTGAGGTAGTTTTAAATTGACACTCAGACCTTCCAATTTCTTGACCACTATGCCTCTTGCTTTCTTTCTACTTGTATTGTATTTAGTTCCCACTGTTTCACTGCCTCTGTGTTCTTGATAAGAAGTAGCAGATAATAGTATAACTTTCCAAAATCCCCTTTGATGTTCATTTTCAGGTTTGCTTATGGTTTTGAATTTACCTTGGAGCTTCTTCTGTTGTGCTCACTAAATACATTTAGTATTTTTTTCAGCCCCTAAACTGATTAATGAGCCAGCTGCCTTTATGTAACTTCTTCAAAAATTATTTTAAAGTATATTTGGTGTTTCTTCTTTCTCTAAAATTATTATTGATGGTATAAATAAGAACCTTAAATTAGGTCTCAGAAAGAATAGGCATGAAAGAAATATTTGAATTCATTTTTACCCTCTTAAGAGCCTATCTCCTATTTATTTTCTTGGCCTGCAGGATTCAAAGTCTACTATAGTGGGAATGGACATCTAAAAAATTGCTTTTAATCATATATTTCTATACTAGCTTAATTGAAAATATTAATTTAAATTTGAAATGGTAATGATTATTCATATTAATCAGTTTCCTTCTATTGTGAAGTCTTATTTAAAGTTAATGTTAAGACAAGTTTCTTCTTTTCCTTTAAGCTGGTTAAGTTTTAGGAGATAAACAGGAAACCATTTTTAAAGAAATTTTATTTATCTGTTTTTGACTGCACTGGGTCTTTGTTGCCGTGTGCGAACTTTCTCTAGTTGCAGGCGGGGGATACTCTCTAGGTGTGGTATGCAGGCTTCTCATTGCAGTGGCTGCTCTTGTTGTGGACCACAGGCTGTAGAGTGCACAGGCTTCAGCAGTTGCAGCGCATGGGTTCAGTAGTTGTGGCACATGGGCTTCGTTGCTCCATGGCATGTGGAATCTTCCTGAACCAAGGATTGAACTTGTGTCCCCTGTTTTGTTCTTTACCACTGGATCACCAGGGAAGTCCAAAAACCCATTTTTTAAAAATGTTAATTAAGCTAACAATTATAAACTAATATTAACAAGTAAATGGAATAGTATAGCTTATTAATGGACCAAGAACCTGGAGACCTGAATTCTAATCTTCCTCCTCTTATGTATTAGTACAGCTCTCATTTCCTGATCCATTATCTGTTTCTGGACTAGAGCGTCTGAGGCCTCCTCTAGCTGTTATGTCTGTAATTGTGACTCTGTGAAGGAAGCACATGGGGAGAATTGATAAGGAACTATTTCTTAGAGTAAATGAAAGTAAACATTGGTGGCTAGAGATGCAGAAGGAAGAAATTTTAGAAAGGAAAACATGAAGAAAAGATGCTTGTGTTTTATTCTAGTTGAGGTCATTTTATATTCATTTGTTCACTTTTGCACATCCCTCATTTAACAAAACTGCTATTATTATTATTTCCACTTTGTAGGCATAGGTTCTGAAGTCTCATGAGGTCGTTTTCTTTCCCCAAATGGTACAAGTTTTGGCCTAAAGCCCACAGAATTACTGATTATTAGATTTTGAAATTCTTTTGGTCCAACTGTTACCCTGTTTTCCTGTGTTCTTTCTATTATACCACCTTCAGTTTTTGGACAGTTTACATTGTTAGACAAACATCAAGTAATTCTTTGATGTTTGTCCTTTTATTACTTCTTGGTTTTTGTAAGGTTATGGAATTAGAAATATATATTAATTGCATATCAGATTCTGTGACTTTTTTCAAGTACAGATAATAGTATCTTTAGATTAATTGAGAAAAGTTTTTATTTTGCCTAGTGAAACTGAACTATAAGTATGTTTAAACTGATTAGGTCTTTAAAATGTGGAGTACTCCATGTTAATGCAGAAAAATTCTAAAATCAATTATTTTCATCATGGAAATAAATTTCAGAAAGTATACATCTGCTTCACAGTAAGGCCTGTCAAATTTAGAAGCCTATTCTCAAAATTGTTAAGCAGTGAAGAATGAGAATAAAGGGAAAGAGGTATTTTCACCTCTCTGTATTTAACATTTTAAAATTTTAGTTAACATTTTGTAATGAATTTTTCAAAATAATAATTTCCTTCAAGATAGAAATTGTCTTTTTTCCTATCAACTCTAACTTCATACTGGTCACTCAGACATGATTAATTGAGGGAGGGGAATGGTAAGCAGCTTTCCACCTTAAGATAGAAAGTATGAATTTAAAGTTTTCTCACCTTGTGGTGGGGAAGCTTATACAATAGTCTGCAGCTCTGAAACAGGCCAGTTGTTCTGGGTCCATAGGGGCCTATAGGAAAAGAAAAATGGATTATATCATTGTGAGATAGACCAGGGTTTAAATCCTAGATCTTCTACCACTAGCTTAGTGAATTACTTAATCTCTCTATTTTCCATCTGTAAAATGGGGCTAATAATGCCTACCTTACTTACGCGTTCATCTGGGGACAAGAGGAATAGCTCAGTGCCTGACACAAGTATGTATTTAATAAATTAGAATGATGGTTGTCGCTTGTTTTAACTTTTATTAGGGTGTATTTGATTTACAGTGTTGTGTTTCAGGTGTACAGCAAAGTGAATCAGATATACATATATCCATGCTTTTTTTAGATTCTTTTCCCATATAGGTCATTACAGAGTGCTGAGTAGAGTTCTCCGTGATATACAGTAGGTTCTTAGTCTGTTTTACATATAATAGTGTGTTTATGTCAGTCGCAGTCTCCCAGTATATCCCTGCCCCTCCTTTATTCCCTGGTAACCGTAAGTTTGTCTTCTGCATCTGTGAGTCTACTTCTGTTTTGTAACTAAGTTCATTTGTACCTTTTTTTGATTCCACATATAGGCAATTATCATAGGACATTTGTTTTTCTGTGTCTGACTTCACACAGTATGACAATTTCTAGGCCCTTCCGTGTTGCCAAACATGGTGTTATTTTGTCAGTTTTTTAATAGTTCTTATCTTATAATGTCTTGTTGTATAAATTTAAAGTATAAATTTACTGAGAATATGATTTTTGAAATTATTTTGTAAATATTAAGTCACTAAGAGTCATACATGAAAAGATCTTTTACATATGTTAAATAGTATTTTATAGATGTTCTCATATGATTGCTTGGGTACATTTCAGAAGTGATTCTGTGCAAGAATACTATACTGCTAGTGTACACAGTATATTTGAAGAATAATAGTGTGTGTGTATTTCAAGTTACTCTTGTGATTTATCTTCTAAGTTTTAATTTATCAATCAAAAATTAATTAGGAAATCATAAAGAGTGTTTAGTGTTTGGAAATAGTAATCAATAAACTTGTTTTTAAGGATACATCACACTTTTTGAAGGAGAGATGCTTTTAAAATAATATTTTTAGTCTATGGGAGAATAAGATTGCTATTTTACAAAGCTTTTGTTTCTACTTAGATTTTCAGGAACATGTATCTTTTACTAATAACCACAGTATACCAGTACTAGATTCTATGTAAATGTGTTCACTTGTCCTTTTGGAAGACTGTTTTTTCCTCCACTCATGATTTACATTGTACATTTCTTTCTAGAGCATGAAGGGGAAAAGCAAAAGTAGTCATGACTTGCTTAAGGATGATCCACATCTCAGCTCTGTTCCAGCTGTTGAAAGGTTAGTGTGGTGCTAAGCTCTTATTTTTTGGCTCAGATAATTTTCTGGCTCCCTTTGTGAGTAAGCAGTCGGTTCTCATAAGTCAAATTTTGTCAGCCCAACCAAAAACTTAAAGCATTTTGGTAATGGGGGTAATAGAGCTATAGCACAATGGAGAGAGCATCACTCTCGTCACATTCACTCTCTTGCTATTTATCTATCTTTGTTGAGCTAATTAAATTCAAAGTTATCTGTTCAACTTTTAAATCTCGGGATAGTTTGAACACTAGAGAGCTGTCTGTTTTAATGATTTAATGCTTAATTCAAAGGTTTTTTTTACTAATCTTCTTCTTGAATCATTTTTGTCTCAGAATCGTGAGTAAGCAAATCAGATTTGAAGGGTTTTGTGAGGAAATCACCACATTTTGGACCAGTTCACTGAGTATTATTCCATACATATTTCAGAATTACCAGAAAACTGTCTTACTGTTTTTGTTGCTTCTCTTTGGTACGGGAAAATGTCTGACTGTTAAATGTAATTATATGTGATTTACTGGACCAGTGTCTGAAAGGGGGACTACAATACTGTGGTACTGAGTTTAGCTCATTTTCAGAAATTGTATATTGAAACAGTCTCTTCTTAACATACTTATATTTGAAGGACTTGTCTTCTTCAGCCTGAAGACATAAAGCCAATAGAAGAAATTAATTTCTGCAGCCTTTTGTTCATAAAAATAGCACTATTGGTTATTTGCTTTCTTAAAAAAAATTCTAATGAATTTGTATTTATGCTAATGGAGCATACCTTCTATTCTAATTTATAAAAACAACTTCCTTTTAGAATGTTTCTCTTTGCTCTATGATGCCATTCTGAAATTCCTGTGTTGAAGTATTTTTGAGCTGTTAATCACAGCAAAATATTCTAAAATTTTGGATAATTGAATAATTTTGCTAGCTTCATTTTCACGCTAAAATTTGTTTTTCTTATTTTTTGTAGTGAGAAAGGGGATGCAGCAGAAGATTCAGATGATGTGAGTTTTAATTTTAGTATAAATATAGTTGAACAGTTTATAGAAAATTCAAAATCTTTACAAAAGATTATTTTTCCTAAAAGGTACTATATATTATCTTTTATAAATATATAAAAATTTGAAAAAATTTTGAAAGATTTGAAAAATTATGTATTTCAATATTGGAATTTTCTTCATAGTATATTTATGTATTTGTTTTCCTACAAAATCAGAATCTTATATATGAATTTCTAGCCTGTTTTTTCTCCATTGCACATAACATTATATGAATACTCAAAATTTAGATGTCATTGATTTCGTTTTATTATGATAAGTTTAAATGCTAATGTGCGACGTCCTGTGTGATATATGGGAAATGCTTGGATCAGACATTTATGGTAGTTTCCCTCTTCATACACACACTTCAGAGCATTCTCTCTTAAAACTGCCTTGACATCTCTGCATTACTTGTACTGGCTATTAGAACTGATAAGGCAGGATTTCCTTTATGTGTAAGAGATCAGGTTTTTCAAGTTGTTCATTTGCCACTTGATATAAAAACTCATTGATCTGTGCATTGTACAGAAGGAAACACATAACTGCCCATGCAAGAACACAGCTTCATCTATTATCATATTCAAAAGACAGCATTTTCTCTGTGTATAATGGAGAAAGAATGACTGTCTAACCTGGTCAGGAGAACCTTCTGGGAAGAGATGATGCTGTGATGTGTCTTATAGGAGAATTAGAAGTTAGCTAGATCAAAAAAGAAACTGGTAAAGGGTGGGATTACTCTAGCTTAGAGAACAGCATATGCTAACATATAGCATATAGTAACCGGAGAAGGAAATGGCACCGCACTCCAGTACTCTTGCCTGGAAAATCCTGTGGATGGAGGAGCCTCGTGGGCTGCAGTCCATGGGGCCGCTAAGAGTCGGACATGACTGAGCAACTTCACTTTCACTTTTCACTTTCATGCATTGGAGAAGGAAATGGCAACCCACTCCAGTGTTCTTGCCTGGAGAATCCCAGGGATGGGGGAGCCTGGTGGGCTGCCGTCTATGGGGTCGCACAGAGTCAGACACGACTGAAGCGACTTAGCAGCAGCAGCAACACATGGTAACAAGGAGAGAGTATATCTTATTAAGGAAGTACACACTAAGGTTAAAGTTTGATAAGGAACCTCATTGTGAGGAGCAGGAGGGACGAGGTTTAGAGGGAGCTATGTCTACAAAAGGCTCTGAAGTAGGAGAGAGTTTGTTGTGTTTCAGGAGCTGAAAGCAGACCAAAGTGACCAGAACTTAGTGACAGGAAGGAGAGTGGTGAGGCTGGAGAGGTGGGGAGAAGTCAAAGAGTAGAGAGCTTCATAGACTGTGGTGAGGAGTTTAAATTTCATTCTAAAAGTGATGAGAAACAGTTGAAGGGCATTAGTTAAAAAGATGAGTGCTGTGGTCAACTTTGCATTTTAGGAAGATCCCTATTGGCTAAGTTAGAGAGGACAAATTAGAAGAAATAGGCAGGAGTCAAGGAGAACTGTCAGGGAGCTATGTTGAGAGGAGAAAGAAAGTGAAGTTGCTCAGTCATGTCTGACTCTTTGCGACCCCATGGACTACAGCCTACCACGCTCCTCCATCCATGGGATTTTCCAAGCAAGAGAACTGGAGTGGGTTGCCATTTCCTTCTCTGGAGCATCTCCCCAGGGAGCGGGAACCTGGGTCTCCCGCATTGTAGGCAGACACTTTACCATCTGAGCCACCAGGGAAGTCTTGTTGAGAGGAGAGCTGATAGAAAATCACAGCTGTGAGATGGGAGGGAGACAGACTTGAAAGAGGTCTAAGAGGTGACTTATTCTCAGGGAGACAACGATAAGATTTCTGATTTGGGCAGCTTGTTAGATGGGTACAAAAGACAGATGAGGAGAATGATGAAAAATAATGTGCTCAATAATGTACATTTTGTGATTCAGATAACTTGGAGACATCTGTGTAATGTTAATATGGATCTGGAAGGTAGGACCAAGGCCTGATGTAAAATTATCCATACGTTCTTATGGTCTTGGCGGGGGTGAGGTCACCTAAGGATAGTGTATGATGTTTAACCTGTTTAGTGTCCCAAGATCCTTTGCAGTCACTAAAACAGTGGACTTCTGTCCCAGGGAACAGTGCATCCACAAACAAAATATTAATTTGCATGGCATTTTTTTTTCTGTCTCCTGAGGACCACACATGGAAGACCTGGGTCAATGGATATGAAATTTTAAAGCTAAAGAAAGTCTTAAACATCTCACTCACTGAAAACACTCACAATTTCTATCCACAGAGATTAGAAACAATCCACATTTTATAGCCTGAGAACCACCGCCTAGGGTCCACAGGCCTCAAGTTAAGAATCCTGCCTCACCATGACTCACCTGGTCAGAGAATCACAAGAGAAAAAGATCAACTTGGGTAGTTTCTTCTTCTCTACCATCATCCTTCCTTCTCTCTTCCTTTTTCTCTCCGCTCCTCTCTCTATTAATCTGGGTAGCTATTCTGGAAGTTGTCAGTTTAGCAATAAGCACAACAGTCCAGAATTTTAGCTCTTATGGAGTCCTTCCTCTGATTATTGGAGACAACAATATATAAATAATTAAAATATATAGTATGTCAAATGAGTTATAAGTGTTCTGAGGAAAAAACAGGGAAAGGGAATAGAGACCACAGTGGGTGAGTGTATGATTCTGCCATTTTATTAGGGTGATCAAGAGAAGGAGCATTGAGAGGGTGACATTTGACCAGAGACCTGAAGGAGATGAAAGAATGAGCAATGCAGATTCATAAAATAAGAGTTTCAGGTTGGAAGGAAGAGCAACTCCAGAGTTGGCTGTGTTGCTGGCCTGGAATTGTAGGAGATTATGTCAAGGAGGTACAGATTGTGTAGTGTCTTGGTAGAGTTGGGGACTCATTGCAGGGTTTTGAGAAAGGAGTGATTTGCTATCACTTAATTATTTACAAATTAAGCTATGTCTTAATTTGTAAGAGGAAATATCAGCTTCTTTACCTCCACCTCTTTTACTTGCATTAATACGTGGGTGAGGTCAGTATGCTAGCCAACTGGCTCCAGAAGCCACCTTGTCTACTGGGGAAGAATAAGAATGTACAACAGATCAACACAAAAGTCTGGGTGATCCAGCAGGAGCACAGTCTGCTGCATAGAGGGACTGGTTATGGATTGAGCAACAACCCTTGCTGGGCTGTGGCATACTCAGAGCAGACCCCAGCAGGTATTCCCACCTGTAGCAGATTCTTCGAGCCCTTCCTAGTTCAAAATGAAACAAAAAAACCTGGTCTAAAATTCAGTGAGGAGATTCTGAGACAGACCTCTGGAAGTGAAAGGAGAAAATGGAATGCCCAGTAAATACTACATTTCAACTTTTACAGGATGGAGAATATGAAGGTGCAGAGCATGATGAATATGTTGATGGTGATGAGAAGAACCAGATGAGAGAAAGAATTGCAAAAAAGTTAAAGAAGGACACAAGTGAGAATGTTAAGACAGCTGGAGAGGGTGAAGTGGAGAAGAAATCAGTTAGCCGCAGGTGAGTCAAGCAGTTGAAATATCAGAGTTTCTGTCTTTTATACTTAATTTTAAATGAAGATTGAGTCCTCTATTCAGCTTACTTTCTAAAATGTTGTTTTCATAGTGTTTGATATATACCAGTTGTCCTAAATTAACCCACTCAGGCTTAAAAGAAAATACACCAATTTTATTTACATCAATAGTCTAAAGAGTCAAATTCTGCTTTATTTCTCTTTGATCTCTTCTTTAAAAGCCTCTAAGTTTTTTTTTTTTAAATATTTGAGTTAAACAAAATATTAGCTATATGTGGAAGACTGTATTTGTTTAAAACACACAAGTTAAGTCATTATATAAAACAAAAAGATGTCCTCAGGGGAGTAAAATTTGTCAAAAATGGCTAAGAAGGGTGTGGGCCTGAAAATACTCTTAAATATTTTTTCAAGTCTGATTTATGCTGTCTACCCCTCCTAACCTTCGTGGTATCATAAAATAAATCTCAGCACTTGTCTCATTTTAAAGACTTGTTGAATTTTGTGAGTTAACATTTTATTCTCTTGAAATTCATCTTAATTGAAAAGCTCTCCTTTGTAATTCTGTTATTACAACTTTGTTACACATATAAAGTAACATAGCTTTAAAAAATGGTAGTGTTTGTTTTCTTTGAATGACCTACAATTGGGGGTAAGATAGGTGTAACTCCCTATAAACAACATTGTTTTATTCTATTGTGTTTCTCAACCTCATACAGAAAAACTAAAAATAAAAAACATTTTCATATTATCATCACTTAGATCTCTAAATTTTTTCTTTATGTAACCAGAAAAGTACTTCCCCAGAAATTTCCACTGATAGTATAACCTTTTGCATTCAGAAATGGTACTTAGAAGTTGTCTTTAAATATCTTTTTCTGGCAACATTCACCTGATGCTCAAGTAATCATTGTTGAATAATTTAATATAGTTGATTAACTTTGGGCCACTATTGGATGAAGATTTTAGTGATCATATATATGCTTATATAAGCGTGGAATTGATGGGCCTCTTATCCGCTCGAACTTTTAGTTAGATCATGAATATAATCAAGAATACTTTATTTCTCTCTCTTACTCAGGAATTGCATTTCCTGTTTTTTCAGTTCCTTTCAGTCCGTTCGCTCAGTCATGTCCAACTCTTTGCAACCCCATAGCCTACAGCACAATAGGCTTCCCTGTCCATCACCAGCTCCTGGAGCTTGCTCAAATTCATGTCCATTGAGTCAGTCATGCCATCCAACTATCTCATCCTCTGTCATCCCCTTCTCCTCCTGCCTTCAGTCTTTTCCCAGAATCAGGGTCTTTTCCAATGAGTCAATTCTTCTTATCAGGTGGCCTAAGTACTGGAGCTTTAACTTCAGCATCAGTCCTTCCAATGAATATTCAGGACCTATTTCCTTTAGGACAGACTGGTTTGATCTACTTGAAGTCCAAGGGACTCTGAAGAGTCTTCTGCAATACCACAGTTCAAAAGCATCAGTTCTTTTATGCTCAGCTTTCTTTATGATCCAACTCTCACATCCAGCATGATTACTGGAAAAACCATACCTTTGACTAGACGGACCTTTGTTGGCAAAGTAATGTCTCTGTTTTTTAATATGCTGTCTAGATTGGTCATAGCTTTCCTTCCAAAGAGCAAGCATCTTTTAATTTAATGGCTGCAGTCACCATCTGCAGTGATTTTGGAGCCCAAGAAAAGAAAGTCTGTCACTGTTTCCATTGTTTCCCCATCTATTTGCCTTGAAGTGATGGGACTGGATGTCATGATCTTTGTTTTTTGAATATTGAGATTTAAGCCAGCTTTTTCACTCTCCTCTTTCACTTTCATCAAGAGATTCTTTAGTTCCTCTTCGCTTTCTGCCATAAGGGTGGTGTCATCTGAATATCTGAGGTTATTGATATTTCTCCCAGCAGTCTTGATTGCAGCTTGTACTTCATCCATCCTAGCTTTTCTCATAATGTACTCTGTATATAAGTTAAACAAGCAGGGTGACAATATTCAGCCTTGAGGTACTCGTTTCCCAATTTGGAACCAGTCCATTCTTCTATGTCCGTTTCTGACTGTTGCTTCTTGATCTGCATACAGATTTCTCAGCAGGAGGCAGGTAAGGTGGTCTGGTACTCATATCTCTTTAAGAATTTTCCACAGTTTATTGTGATCCACAGACAAAGGCTTTAGCATAGCTAATGATGCAAAAGTAGATGTTTTTCTGGAACTCTGTTGCTCTTTCTGTGATCCAGCAGATGTTGGCAATTTGATCTCTGTTTCCTCTGCCTTTTCTAAATCCAACTTGAACATCTACAAGTTCTCAGTTCACACACTGTTGAAGCCTATCTTGGAGAACTTTGAGCATTACTTTGCTAGCGTGTGAGATGAGTGCAATTGTGTGGTAGTCTGAACATTCTTTGGCATTGCCTTTCTCTGGGATTGGAATGAAAATGGACCTTTTCCAGTCCTGGGCCACTGCTGAGTTTTCCAAATCTGCTGGCATATTGAGTGCAGCACTCTCACAGCATCATTTTTTAGGATTTGAAATAGCTCAGCTGGAATTCCATCACCTCCACTAGCTTTGTTTGGAGTGATGCTTCCTAAGGCCTTCTTAACCTCACACTCCAGGATGTCTGGCTCTAGGTGAGTGATCACACCATTGTGATTATCTGGGTCATGATCTTTTTTGTACAGTTCTGTGTATTCTTGCCACCTCTTCTTAATATCTTCTGCTTCTGTTAGGTCCATACCATTTCTTTCCTTTATCGAGCCCATCTTTGCATGAAATGTTCCTTTGGTATTTCTGATTTTCTTGAAGAAATCTCTAGTCTTTTCCATTCTATTGTTTTTCTTTATTTCTTTGCAGTGATCACTTAGGAAGGCTGCCTTATCTCTCCCTGCTGTTCGCTGGAACTCTGCATTCACATGGGTGTATCTTTCCTTTTCTCTTTTGCCTTTCACTTCTCTTCTCAGCTATTTGTAAGGCCTTCTCAGACAACTTTGCCTTTTTGCATTTCTTTTTCTTAAGGAGGTTTTGATCACGGCCTCCTGTACAGTGTTATGAACCTCCATCCATAGTTCTTCAGGCATTCTGTTGATCAGATCTAATTCCTTGAATCTATTTGTCAATTCCACTGTATAATCGTAAGGGATTTGATTTAGATCATACCTGAATGGTCTAGTGGTTCCCCTACTTTCTTCAATTTAAGCTTGAAATTTGCAATTTAAGTCTGATTTCTAAAAGATTAGCTTCCTAATGTGACAAAAAATACATTGAGTTTTTAATAGGTGAACTAAATACTTGTCATGTTTAAGTGCTTTTTATGTCCTCATCTGTTTTGTTGGCCTTAATACAATTTTAGATACTTATATACCCTGTAATTAATATAACTTAAAGTTTAACTAAGTTGAATTTTCTGTAAGAATAAGTAAAACTTACTTGGTAAAACTTGCCATAGTAAGTACAAAACATCCATTTGTAACTGTTGTTTTCTTCCCCCAAGTTTTCAGTATTCACATCCTCCTTTCTTCCTCCTTTCTCCTCCATTTCCTACCCTACAAAGAGAAATGAAAGAAAAATAAGGAGGTCAGGACAAAGTACAGAATTTCAGAGAGAAAATACAGTCTTTCTTTCTTGTCTGGAAATGTCCATGATTGTCTCATGACCACTTATTTTGAGTGGAAGGAAATTTCAAAATCATTAGAGGTTTTGGTCAGCTATACCAGCTTCACTATAGTTTGTCTCAAGTTAATTTTGTGTTAAAAGCAAAAGAAACTTCTAAGAGTCTTTAAAACTTGTAATGTGGTTAAAAAAAGGATAATTGTATTTATTAATAAAAGAAAATCACTGCTCAGCCTAAGTTAAATTGTACTGGTTATAGATAGTTGCCAGCCCTGTAGGATGTCAATGTGAAATCATTATCTATTCAAAAATCAATTCTTTTGGTATATACAAACTTTTCACCTGGATGTCTTTGAAGTACTTTTTTATCCTTCAGTTGTTTTCTGATTTGAGTGGTATGATCAAGGACTAGACTAGCCTTGGTCAACTTTTTATGCTAGAGCCATTCAAAGTGTGATTTTACTGAAAATTTGTGGTAAAGATGGTAAACCTACAAGCAGGTTTCTTGAGTACTTAATATTTAATTTGGGAAATGATATTTCACAATATAATTTTTAGCAGATTTACAGAGTGGAATATTTTCCTAATTGTTCTGTTGAAAAATACTTAGGGGTTCAAGATGGGGGAAAAAATCCAAAGCTCTTATTACCGTCTCTCCTTTCTTTTCTTTCATGCACTTATTCTGACTTGAATCTCTGTCTCTTGCTTCCTTCCTTTTCTCAGTGTATAGTCTCACTCTTTCTTCTCCAGTCCACTTTCTCTGAGCCTCTGCCTGTACTGCTGAATGCTGCTGAGCAGACCCACACAGCCAGGGACTAGTGCAGCCTCAGCTGTGTCTCCAGTGCATCTTCAATACCCAGCCCCTGGTGCTCCCCATCAACCTCAGGTTCACTCTCTCTCATCAGATCGCCTGGCCTTCTGCTCTATGAAACAGGAGTACCTTCTTCAACTCTTACTCTTTTCCCTGTTTATTCAAATCAATTCTTATCTCCTCCTCTTCTACCCACTGAAAATGATTCCACCCTCTTTCCTTTGTTTTTAGTTTTCTCTCTCACTCTTGCCTTTCCGTCAACTTGTGCATAGACTTAAGGAGTGGAAAAAAGAAAACCACTTTAATTTTATGTCCCCACCACCTTAGTTCCCATTTATTTCTAAATACACATCATTCAGCTTTTCCTTCATCACTCCTGAAACTACTCTCCCTAAGGCCGTGTATTTGACACATCTAGTGACTGCTTTCCAGTGTTTGTTTTTCCTAGTGTCTCTGTTGTGGAATTCGGCATTTTTTTGCTTTTTCCCTCTTAAAAACCATCCTCCTCACGAACTTGCTACTTAAATTGTGTTTCACCTGGGATCTTTATAGAAATGCCAAGTTTCAAGCCCCACCTCACACTTTTTGAATCAGAATCTGCATTTTAGTTGAGTCCCCAGGTGATTTGTATATTCAAGTTTGAGAAGCACTCCTCTGGAATAGTAATTTTTACCACTAGTGCCACTGGACTAGTTCAAGTTTGTATCATCTTAGCTCCAAGGCCAGCAACTTCCAACTCCCCAGGGTGTTTCCCAGGGTATTCCTATAGCATCTTTCTCATGCTTCTGTGACAGTTAGTATGACATCAGGTTATTTATGTATATATATGTATACATATTTCTTCTTTGTGTAGCCTTATACTATTATTTTCTTGAAGGCAGAGATTATGTCCGTTTATCTGTGGTCAAATATCATCAGTACACAAATATTTATTTAAATGAATGAACAACAAAATAAATTGAATCCTTCATTGACAAATCATTTCTGTAGATCTTGTAAGTGACTTGTATTTATCACATGAGATTTATTGGTTTGCCTTCTATCCATTGCCTAGAGTGAATTCCTTCAGAGATCATCTTATTTATCTTTAGGTCCTCTGAGTCTTATGTAATAAGTTTATGGTAACTAGTCATTAAAGTTGTGTAATGAGTGGGTGACTAAATGAATGAATGCATTTGTGATTCATTAGGGGAATGGTCATGACTCCACATTAGATTCACTGGAAAAGTGTTAAAAAGAAAAACTACTGATACCCAAGATCCCACTCCCAGAGATTCTGCATGATTTAGTCTGAAGTGAAGTCTGGGCATATCCTTTTTTAACATTTTAACTTTCAATTTAAATATAATATACATACAGAATTTATCTGTATGAACTATATTTCATAGTGCACGTATTGCTGAATTTTTACAAACCAAATACACCCCTATACCCATCACCCAGTACAAGAAAAAAATTCCCTTACCCACACGTCTCCCTCTTGCCCTATTCTGGTTTTTTCTTCCTTTATCCCCTAACAGTAACTACTTTTCTAAGAATATAACATTAATTTAGGGCAATAATACTTTGTAAAATCTCTCCATATATTCTAGTGTGCAGTTAGGGTTAAGAACCCTAATCTCCACCAAGCACTAGACTTAAAAAAAAAAAAGTTGCATCATCTCCAAATCTTTTTTGCAGTCTGACAGACAAGATATTAATATCAATGGAACTCAATTTAATCTCTGAAAAAGTTAAAGGGTTAGTATAATGGGAAGTCATTTTGGAAGAAACAGAATGATACTGAGTTTTCCTAATGTTTTTCAAGATGTGTGCTGTTAAAACCCAAATCAGTATCTCAATCTTTTCCATATATTTGGATCACCTGAGGACTACCCCCCCCCAACCCCTGCCGCGATCAAGACAATCAAAATGTTTGGACCATGAGAAGTTTTAGAAAGCACAGGTTATTCTAATGTGCGCTCAAGGTTAACTGAGAGGCATTGTAGCCTGTCTTTTGGAAAGTCCTGTTTTTAAAACTTTTTCTAAAGAATCCTTTTGTTGCCTATAGGTGGAGCTCAGCTGCTGCAAGTTAATCATATAAACCAAGCTGAGTTGTCTGCTCTACTTCTTTTTCGCCTATGTGTATAGGTTTATAATAAATGGCTAAACAGTAAAATCAGATGTAACAAGCAGACTGGATAGTCAGAAATCAGTGGTTTGTTGTGCTGATTACAGTCACCATGGAAATCCTGTCTTTTATTGTGTAATTTCTATCATCTCTAATTTTATTGTGATTACTCTTACTTCTGTATTATTTTCATCAAATTAAAATATAAATCAGAGAAATCTTGACACAAACCCTGACATCGCCATTGTTAGTTTTTGTAGTAGTTGTTCAGGGTTAGCTGGAGTAGTATTAGTTTTGGTGTTTGTACAGGTTCTCGTTTGGTCAGCTGTGTCTGTCACATCAAGTCAACTGTGGCACTATTCCTTTTTCATAAAACAGTTCTCTTATTTGATAAAGTCAAGTTAATTTGTGTTCTATTCATAAGTTGTGTTAGGTTGACTGAATATGAACTATCTTATCTGATAGTACCAAAAATTTAGATATAAATATCAAAGTTGAGTTTGAAACCTAATGAATTGAACTTTAAATTATGAAACAAGGGATAATAATACAGTCAGAAATACCTCCTTTGGCCTGGGTGAACACCCCAGTGGGCTGTTGCTAATTTTAGCCTTACACAGTAAGTCTCCTTTTGTTGAATTTGAAATATGTGACCACATTTTCTTATGGCACTTTGAATACTTTTATTTCCTCAATATTTCTAGCCTTCTGAAAAATATTAATAAGTTTTCCTTGAGCCTTAGGGAATTTTTTGAGTCTTAATATACTTTGTATTCTGTTTCTTTTACTTTATGATCAAACTTGAGGAAGTACATAGCTGTCTTCAGTACATAAGTTTAGTTTAGCGAATTCAAAAAGATAGTGTCATATTTAAGTTTCAAAAATTTTAAAGATAGTACACATTTAAAAATGATAGTATAAAATTTAAAAAATAATACAGTAACAAAGATTGAAGTCCGGAGACATTCTAACCATCCTGTGTAAATCATTAAAATCATGACCTCTGAGAAGTCCCCCTGCTGATCTTCTCAGAACTTTTACAAGCAAGGAATGAAATTAACCAGTTAGAGCATTTCTGCTTCTTTTCACCTTCTGTTGCCCCAAGATATTGTACTGAAGCAGAGAGTAAAAAAAAAAAAAGAAAGAAATGTAAGATATGTATACTGGATAAGTGGTCTCTGAAAATTTGCAAGTGTTATTTCTTTGGTATGGAGTAGTAGTGGTTTAAATACTGTATTTTCAGAAAATATTTGGGTTTAACATCAGATGTTGTTTTGGAGCAGTCTGGTAGCAGCTAGTTTGCACACTAACTTTTACTAGAACTTGACTTTTCTTTTTTTATGTTCTTTCTTAATCTATCCTTCTATTCTCTTATTGTCAGTTACTGTGTAAGAACTGCTATATGCCAGACAGTGCCAGGCCCCAGGAACATGAAAACAAAGGAGAAATGGTTTCTGCCCACAAATGTTCACAATTGCAGCATAAGAGTAAGAATTATAAACAATTAATTACAGTTCAGTATGGCATGTGCTCTAATGGAAGTGCATGTGAAATATTATAGATGTTAAGTAGGCAATGTATATTTTAGGAAAAGATTAAAATACCAGGTTTAAAAAGGATTGGATGTATAATTGCCTTTTTTGTAGATCAAGAATAGTCAAATACAGCGATCTCATAAGTTCCACCCAAATGCTAGTAAGATAGGCCATTTTTTGGAACCACTGTCTAAAAGAAATAACATTTTAGCGTTGTCAAATCATCTAAATTAGTGTTGTATAATCTCCTTATGTATACTAGATGGTTTATCATATTGTCTTTACCTGTTGTTTTTAAAATTATGAAATAGTTATAAACTATACCATCATTTGACTTTTCTGGTGAGCTTCCAGTTTTCTTCTTTTTGGGTATGTATAGCAAGAATTTGGATAAAACTATTTCTTGGGCAGTTTGAAATAAAATACCATTTTTAAAATGCCCAGTTAGTTTATTGATAACCTTAATCCATATCAAAGGAATCACTTTCAGAATAAAACCAAAAAGGTCCTTGAACTTCAGTTATACACTTCAGATATACAATCATCCTACCGTTTTTACAGTTAGGTTTCATATGACAGAAAGAAAACAGGGAAGTGTACATACGGGGGGAGATTCTCCTGTCAAAATAGAGAAGTAATTGCATCTCTTTAGAATGTATTGATTTCTATTACCCTTGAGAGTTGCGTTCTATTGGTCTTGTGGTATCAATTGTTCATAGGCAGTGGAATTATACATTTGAAATGTAGCATTGAGATTATGTGTGGGGTAGCATTCTTTTAAGGAATCCCAGGGAAGGGGGAGCCTGGTGGGCTTCCGTCTATGGGGTCACACAGAGTCGGACATGACTGAAGTGACTTAGCAGCAGCAGCATTTGAAGAAATGTTCAGTGTAGTCACACTGAAGAACTTTTAAACATTCATTGCTTTCCTCCCTTCCTCATCAGGACTTTGTGAATTCACCTGTAAATGAAGTTGGCAAGAGTAGTTTGGTTAAATACAGAAAAGAATAGCCACCCAAGATGCCAAGTTCTTGTTTAGCCCAAAGTTAAATGCACATGCAGTTACACAAGTACTTGAGGAAAATTTATCGTTATTAATGATTTTATTCACTCGGACTTCAGCCTTTCTCTCTGTTCCCTTCTCTAACCGTTCAGGGTGTGTTATCCACTTTCAGTGTTTGAGTTCCTCCTTAGTCCAGGTACTGTGCTTGGTCCCAGGATGCTCAGATTAGAAAGGCTCAGCCCCTTCTCAAGCTGCTTAGTTTCTAGTAAAGGGAGACAATTAGATAAGCCAATAAGAGCTTTCACAGCCGGAAGTTTTCACAGCCAGAGATTTGTTCTCTTATTCCACAAGTGTTTATTGTTCTACAGTGTGACCAGACAATAAATTTTGCCAAGTCAGTTTATTTCTCTAATTTAATCCCGAGAACAAAGCTGCAAGTAATATTATGATTCTCATTTTACAAAGGAAAAAAAAAATTGTACTTGAAGAGGTTAAGTTACTTGTGGCCAAAAAGTGGCAAAACCTATACCTGAACCTGCAGTGGTTTGATACCTTTTGGAGCCTAGAGAGGGGTTGGCTAGGGTTGACTTGTGTGTGTCCACCTGAAGTGTGTCTCATGTGGTACGAGACACACACTTTCTGGCAAAGTGGTAACATCATTTTAGGAATATGTATTGCTCTGTATAAATGTAGGGAGTGAATTAGAGGAAGGAGACTGAAGCAGAAAGGCAAATTAGTGGATTATTACATTAGTGCAAGGGAAAGGTAGTAAGGCTAATTAAGATAGTATCTTTGGGGATAGATACAAGAGACATTAAGGAGGTAATAGATTGGATGTAGGAGACTTGGAGGAAAAAGATATATTCCAGATGACTGTTTTCTGGCTTGGATAATTGGCTAAGTAGTGTGATAACTGAGACGGGAACCCTGGATGTTCCTATTGCTTCTCTCCTGTTAGTTCTTTCTGTTATACATTGATGTCTCAACAAATAAACATACATACTGAATTGTTTCTCATTTAATTGCTCCCCCTGGTGGCTCAGACGGTAAAGAATCTGCCTACATGCAGGAGACCCGGATTTGATCTCTGGGTCCAGAAGATCACCTGGAGAAGGGCACAGCAACCCACTCCACTATTCTTGCCTGGAGAATTCCATGGACAGAGGAGCCTTGTGGGCTACAGTCCATAGGGTTGCAAAGAATTGGACACAAATGAAGCAACTTTCACTTTCATCTTTTAAGTCAGTTGCAGAGCCAGAGACGACTGAGCAACCGAACAAAAATAAGTCAGTTTAGGTTAGGTTATGCTGTAGTAACAAACAATTCCCAAATCTCACTGGTTTAAAATTAATGTTTATTTCCTGCTCTAGCTACATCCTGGTGGGATCTGTACATCTGCTCCATTATTATTTTCATTCAGGGATAGAGGATGAAGGAACAGCCTCTTTCTGAGAAGCATGGTAGAGGGAAAAGAGTGACAATGAATCATATACTAGTTCTTAAAGCGTCTGTCTAGAAGTGTCATATATCACTTCACCATTTATTAGCCAGAACAAGTGATGTAGCCAAGCCTGATGTCTACATGGTAAGTTATCAACCTTTCACCAAGTGCTTAGAAACAGTAACACAATCTACTACAGCCTCTGTGCTTTATCCAGGAATTGCTATAAACACCTGTGCCTGTGTAATAAATTTATCCATCCTCCTCCTGACAGAAAAGACGAAAATAGACGTCAGTTCAGTTACTCAGTTGTATCCGACTCTTTGTGACCCCATGGACTGCGCGTGCCAGGCTTCCCTGTCCATCACCAACTCCCTGAGCTTGTCAAACTCATGTCCATCGAGTCTTGGTGATGCCATCCAACCATCTCATGTCATCCCCTTCTCTTCTTGCCTTCAATCTTTCCCAGCATCAGGGTGTTTTCCAATGAGTTGGCTCTTTGCATCAGGTGGCCAAAGTATTAGAGCTTCAGCATCAGTCCTTCCGATGAATACTCAGGGTTGATTTCCCTTAGGATTGACTGATTTGATCTTCTTCCTGCCCAAGGGACTCTCAAGAGTCTTCTCCCTCACCACAATACGAAAGCATGAATTCTTCAGTACTCTGCCTTCTTTATGGTCCAACTCTCACATCCGTACATGACCACTGGTAAAACCATAGCTTTGACTATGTGGACCATTGTTGGCAAAGTGATGTTTTTGCTTTTCAGTAGGCTGTCTAGGTGTGTTATAGCTTTCTATTAAGTGTGGCAGATCCTAAGTCTAACTGATAGTGTAAGACTGTTTCTTCCAGGGCTGTGACTAGGCCAGATTCTCTAAGGTGGGAATGTGGGAAGGGAGGAAATGAATAGGTGCTTCATTATTTCAGATAGTTTTCTTAGTTGATTTTCTTGTTGTTCCTGGAAGAGAATCATCTCAATCAATAACACTCAACATGTCCATCCCTCCTCTTACTTTTTGGCGAATCATCTTGCTCCTTATTTCATTACAGAAACAGAAGTGATGGGAGAGCTTTCTCATTTTCCCACCATGAAATCTACTTATCTACATCTGAATTCATCTTCTAGCGAAGGCAGCCCACCTACTATCTTCTCTGGTCCTCACTTTCTTACACTTATTACCAAGCTGTTAGCCACCTTACTCTTGTTGCTCACATCACACCTGGCGTATTATCCTTCTTGCTGTTCCACAGACACATGAAGCTCATTCATCTTTCAAGCCTCTGCGCTTGGGGTTGCCTCAGCTTGAAACTTTCTTCTCTGAGATATTCTTAGTAACCATTCCTCCTCTTAGTAGCCATTCAATTCCTTATTCAAGTGTCATCTTGACAGAGAGGCTACCATACTGCTTAAATAATTGCCTCTGTCCCTACTGACGGCACATACCCAAATGACCTGGGGACATATTTTTAAACTTTGGTTGATTTTTACCAAATGCATATGCTAGGACTTTGGAGAAGGAAATGGCAACCCACTAGAGTATTCTTGCCTGGGAAGTCCCATGGACAGAGGAGCTATAGTTCTCCTCGTGAGTATAGTCCACGAGGTCACAAAAGAGTCAGACACAACTTAGCAACTAAACAACAGCAAATGGTAGGGCCTACTCCCCTCAAAAAAGCAAACAAAAAAACAAAACTCATTCAGTAGGTCTAATATGATTTGCTCACAGTTTTTGAAGCTAGTTAATTAGTGATGAAAATACACATTACTTAATGTTTTCGCAATATTGGGAGCATCAGAGAATAAAATTAAACAAGTTTAGAAAGCAAGTTTGGAACTAACTTATCTGTCCTTTACAGGCTCAGATTTTGTAGAAGACAATGGGTACTCTACTCTAGGGAGTTAGAGGGTTTCTTCTCCCCACCAAAGTCACTTTTTCTACAAGTTCTACAATTTTAAGAATGATTACTGTAGTGTTTCATCAGCATTAATCTTCTAAGCAAGTGGATTTTGTTCTATTTTGCTAGCCTTATTGACCCTTAGCCTTTATTTAAGCTTGTCTTTTAAAGAGTAGACATGATATAAAGTCTTCAGTAAAGACCTACTTTGAAGAAGAATCTCACAGAATTCACTACAGTTCTTTCCTACCTTTTTCCAGTTTTGATATGTTAGAAAAATTTGACCTCTCCTCCTTCCTTAGTTTTTATTATTTAGATATTGCTATACCATGTGTATCAGTTTGTTCAATGTAAGTGTGCATTTATATTGATTTCAATGTGTGTACTGTATAAATGCACCTATGTGAGTGTTAAGGGCTTTCCTGGTGGCTCAGATGGTAAAGAATCTGGCTGCAATGCAGGAGACCTGGGTTCGATCCTTGGGTTGGAAATATCTCCTGGAGAAGGGAATGGCAACCCACTCCAGTATTCTTAACTGGAGAATTCCTTGGACAGAGGAGCAGGCTTATAGTCCATGGGATTGCAGAGTTGGGCATGACTGAGCAACTAACACTTTCACTTTCATATGAGTGCTAAACCTTAAATAGGTTTCCCAGGATTATTTTGAAGTATAGCTTCAGTGGCTTAATGTGAGAGTTTTAATGTAATTTTCTATTTGATAAATATAGTAAGCCTGTTTCTTCCAGGGCTGTGAATAGGGTAGGTCCTTTCAGGTGGGATATAGACAGGAAGGAAGTTTATATAAATCTATCTTCTACTTCATTTTTTTGTTGAAGGTTCTTAATACATTTTTCTGGTATCACTAATTGAAAATTTTGTAATGTCAGCACAGTTTGCTTTCCATTTTAAAATTTATATTGCTGATTTATCTGCTTCTTTAAAGATTTATCTTGTTTAAACAGTCTCAAGTTTATTATATGATAATGGATAGGATTCTGTTCCTACTGAAAAGTACTTTTCTTATGGTCAAAGGCAGTTATTAATCGGCATGCAAGCTTAAGTATTAAATCCTTCCTTTTTAATTTGTGTTTTCAATTTGTTCTAGAAATTCATTAGATCAAAGGTATATATGTACTCAACAGATAGGAAGTTAGATTTGTTCTTTACTGTATATTTGATTTTCTTGATCCTAAGAAAATGTTTTCTTAACTTCAAAAGTTATATAATGACTTCCTGCCAATTTCTTTTTCCTTTTAGATAAGCATTTACTTTTTTATCAATGATTTTATTAATCATTACATATTAATAGAAAATTTCTGGATGTGCTTATTTGTTCACAGTATTGACAGTAACTTCAAATGTCTTAAAGTCAGGCTTTATGTAAGGGAGTTAAAAAGAAAAACCCTTGGCTGGACTTCAAAGAGTTCAGAAAGATAATCATGTAGGCCTCATACAAAGACTTGAGTGTTACAGTCTCTATTTTATATCCTTGCTGCTCTTTGGTAAGATTCAGTTTTAGATGCAGTTTGTATGTACTTGCCTAGTCATGTAGAAAAAAGATCTCTGGCTGACCTGTGAAAATATATTTCGTGTGATAGAAGGTGAGAATGTCTAATCCTGAAGCTGCTGGAGAATAGCCCAGAATTTGCAGGCCAGGATAACATTTCAGAGTTATCACCAGTATTAATTATTTGACTTTATGCTCATCATTATACTCTTAGGTAGGATTTATCAGTGTCCTAGTGAAGTTTTAAAAATTAGGATTTTTTTTTTATTGTTTTAAGTGATACTGTATGGTATGCAATGAATTTTGTAACAATGTGTTTACATTTTATTTAAGTCTTTGCTCACAGTTTTTGTAGTAAATTAATTAGTGACAAAAATGTTACTTAATGTTTCCTATGTATTGCAAGTATAGATGAATAAAGGTAAAAAGACTAAAAACAGTTTTAAATATAGATTATTTGTCTTTTTCAGTGTTAGGCTCAGATGTTTGCAAAAGACAATGGTTACTATAGAGAGACAAAGTGAGAAGAACCTTTCTCCCAGCCGAGCTAACCTTGTTTCTAAGCTGTGCCACTGAATAGCAACAGTTTGCACTAGGAAGAAAGAGACATAACACCTGCTATAGTACTTACACACAGCCTTCAACAAAAATTAAACACCTAGGACCTTGGCCTCCAGAGTGGGGCTGCAATCTAAGGATGATTCAATGCAGCATCACTGCTTTGGGTCTTTGGTGCTAAGGCCATAAAATGGAGAAATGTTAGAATTACCTTAATTCATGGAGTTTAAGTAATAACCTTTTACCACATGTAAAAGCTCCTACTAACTCAAGGTGCTTTTCATAAAATACTGATAAATGACTGTTCCACCAAAAAAAGCACATAAGGCATATTTGCGTATGAGAGGATTAATTTGTTTGTTCTTTTTAAAAGTTTTTAAAGTAACATTTTAAGAATGTTTGTAATGTATGTATTTTTAAGTTACTCTTTTTTATTTATAGCACTATTGAAGTTTAATATAGATGAACATCTGGCATCTAAAGTGGGTTAAAACAAAGTGCAAACAATTAAAACAACTATAGAGTTATAAATCTAATATGAAATGAGATTATGCCTAAGGGATTTACCTCATCTGGGCCCTTTACTGTTGAGAAACTCCCAGTTTCTAGGTAGCACAGTTGCCTAGCCTTAGTATAGTATTGCATGCTACAACATTACTTTTCTGCTGCACATTAGTCAGTTTCTGTTTAGGTCAACTTTTTGTTATTGTTGTTAGATTTTCATTTTTCTATTCTTAGGACGGAAAGAAATTCATAAATGAAACTACAATACCTTGAACTAGAAGGGATACTTAATTAAGCATATTCTGTTGACCAAATCTAGAGCATTGCATACCTATTAAATCTTAAAGAGGAAGAAATAATAGATGGCTAAAGGGTAGAGAGAGATTGATGGGACAGAATATACAGCCCAGAAATAGATTCATACAAATATAGTTGTCTGATTTCTGACAAAAGTACAAAGACAGTTTGACTGAGAAATGGTAGTCTTTTCAACAAATGGTAATAGTATAGAGGTCGATATGCTCCAAAAGTGAATCTTGACACATACACACATTTAAATAGAAATTAACTCAAAATGAATCATAAAACTAAATGTAAAACTTCTAAGCTTCTGAAAGAAAACAAAGGAGAAAAACCCATATGAACTTGGATTTGATAATGAGTTTTTAAGATATACAAAAACATGAAATACACTAATAAATTTAAATACTTTGGCTCTGCAGCAAATGCTATTAAGGGCATAAAAAGACAAGCTATAGACTGGGAAGCAATATTTCCAAATTACATTTCTGATAAAAAAAACATGTATCCAGAGTCTATAGAGAACTCTTAAAACTCAATAATAAGAAAACAAAGCAATTTAAGAAATGGACAAAAGATCTGAGCAGACATCACCAAGGATATAAGAGGCAAAAATGTATGAAAATGTACAGTAAGAAAAAAAAATAAAAAAAAGAAAGAAAATGTACAGTATGTACATCCTTACTGAGATGGACAGCTATTGTAACTGAAAAAGAATTTGAAATTTTCTGTTTTGTTACTTCACATTTTAGTATACAGTGAATAAGGAGCTAGAAGAAAACAAAGAGTACAGCTTATTTGTTTTTAAATCTGGAACTTTACTTACCTCTACTGACAAGGAACCTAGAGCTTAGGTTTTAATGCTGGCTCTTATTTTTTTTATTTTACAGTAAATGTTGATGTTGCGCACCTAACCACTAAAGCAGAGTTGTATTGCAAAGAGAGCAGGAAAAGAATGGTGAAGCTAGAGTTTTCCAGTCTTCCCTCAATTGTATTTGCAAAGTTTAATTTACTCAGAATTACTCTCCCAAGTAAGGACAATCTGAGATTTAAACACAGATATATTTAACTCAACTGCCATATTATACCTCCCCTGAGATGAGGCATAAAGAATGAGCTATTAGAATGATGGATCTTGTAGATGTTTTTACAAGGGTATAGGTGAGAGTTTGCTCTTCTGATAACTATGGAAACGTGTGTAAACATGGATGCACATCTGCATGAATTAACAGTGCAAAATGGAAGAGAAGTAGACTGGGGTCATGTCAAGATCTCCTTTAGACAGTGGAGAATAGTATAAATTTAGAAAGGGACGTAATCAGGTTTTTGTCTTAGACCACTGTGGTAGTAATATGGAAAATACACTGGAGACAGCCAGAATTAGAGGTTGAGGAAACTGACCAGGAGACTGCTTTACTAGTCCAAGTCCAAGTGAGATATGGTGAAAGCCTGATCTAAGACAGTGTTCTGTTTGCTAAGTAATTTGTGTGAGGTAAAAACAGTTTTTCATACATCTATAGTATACATGTAGTAGGTATAAAACTAAAGAAAGATACTCCCTTGCCACAAACTCTGAGCTGAGCCAGATATATAGCCGTGAACTATAAAACATGATGAACTCAGTATAAAACAGAGGTCCAGAGAAAGTGCAGTAGCCTCATGGAGGAGGGAGAGATTAATTCTGACTTAGGGGTCAGGAAGTCTGCATGTATGTAAAGTAGATAGCATTGATACCAGTCCTTGAAGAAGGGGTAGAGTTTGAATAAGAGGAAATGGGTGGGAAAGGACATTTCCAGTAGAGGAAACTGAGAAAAGTACAGAGTGTATTTGAGGAACAGTCTGTTGTGACTGGAGGAGAGGATATAGTTGGAAATAAAGCTGGAAAGATAGTTTGGGATAGATGAGGTACCTTCCAGGACAGTAAAGTGGAAATATAACTCATTTTTGCTTGACTTTCATATTAATTCAAATGTACAGATAAGCATAGATCAGCTTCTTATTTTCAACCAAAGTATATCAGTTTGAAAGATTCATGGTTAGGTAAATTTTGGATTTCTACATTTTTGGAAAAGAGAGTTTGGTGAGACTACTATAGCTGGTAGTCATCTTTGTTTCACTTTTTATAATTGGAAAATGAGCGCCTATAGTAAATGAGGTAGTAGTTTAAGGAGAGATACGGATCTACCTAATGGCAAGATAAAAACAAGTTTTATTTCTGGCACTGTGCTAAAAATTTTATTTGAATAATGAAAGTTCTGGTTGTTTAGTCACTAAGTCACGTCTGACTCTTTTGCTAGCCCAATGACTGTCCCCATCAAGCTCCTCAGTCCACGGGATTCCCCAAGCAAGAATACTGGAGTAGGTTACCATTTCCTCCAGGGGATCTTCCCAACCCAGGGATCGAATCTGCATCTCCTGCTGGTATATTCTTTACCATTAAGCCAGCAGAGGGCTTCCCTCTGTGTATTCCCTCTGTGTATTTCTTGGCAGAATAACAACAGCATTCTAGACTGAAAATGTCTTTAATTTCCACAGAATTCCAAATGATCAAAACATCCTCAGAATCATTTGAAATATGATACCAAATATAGATAGGAATTCCCTGGTGGCCAGTGGTAAAGGATCTGCCTGCCAATTCGAGAGATGAAGGTTCAGTCTCTGGGTGGGGAAGATCCCCTGGAGAAGGGAAAGGCTACCCACTCCAGTATTCTGGCCTAGAGAATCCCATGGACCATATAGTCCATGGGGTTGCAAAGAATCTGACACGATGAGTGACTTTCATTTCACTTCACTCCATGCCACCAGAGAACCCATATTGAAAGTGACTCAAATTTAATGACAATTTAAACAATGATGAATTGCTTTGTTTACTCTGATATCTGAACAAGTCAACTTTTCTGAATCTGTTCTTCACCTGTGAAATGTGATTAGTACCTGCCCTCCCTGTCTCAGTAGGATTGTGGTCAGATCAGTTGAAATATTGCATGTGAGACTACTTTTAAAACATGATACTATTGATGGCTCATGACTATAGAGTTTAAAGTGCCTTTGCTACCTCACAATCCAACCCTCTCTTTAACAAGCCTAGGACAGCTCACCTTTTGGTACTCCTTCCAACCATGGCATATTTTAAAATAAAATGAAAAATTAATTTGTCAGGTAATCAATAATAATTATTAAGCATGGATGGCAGCCAGAGTAGTATTTAAGGGGATGTGTGTTTAAGGGGTATGACACCAATAGGGTAGAGGAGATCCATGGGGACAAGGTGGAGAGACAAGCCAAGACTGCCTAGAAAGAAAATTAGTCCCTGCTGTTCTTCATAAACCTCCTGGTTGTCCAACCTCCTCCATCCTTCTGTTGACTACCGAGCATGTACTCTGTCTGCATCAGATGCGATTATTGCCTAATTCATGCTCTGTAAACTACGAGCACATGAAATTACTTAAGAAAGTCATACATTGAAAAGTACCAAATGGTATAGACAGGGTACTCTGAGTACATAGAAAATCCCAAGTAAAATATTGTTAAGTGAGATGAAGTTAATTAGATTTCCTGAAGGTGTGTTTTAAGGCCATTTATATTCCAAATAGTCAGAACCTAAACTGCAATAAGTGGATTGTAGCAGTAATTTTGCTAGTAAAAGAGATCTTCTTCTAAAATAATGTGTTTTACTGAAATTGTTAATTACTATTTTTATTTCATTTGTTTCATTTTGAATGTTTATAAAAATGGAAGTATTATTTTTGAGAACATCCTGTTTATAATAAAAACTTAATGACAGCTTCATAAAACAAAAATAGCATGTGTCTACAAATGTGATTATGGACTTGTTCACTTAAGGAAGCAAATTTAGAAGATAAAATTCTAACTTTAGCTAGTATATGCAACTTTTATTTTAGAAAGATAAATGTCCTTGCAATGATGACATTTATTGCTTAGGAAAACATGTTGCTTTATTTTTTCCTTCCATGTGATTTTTAATATAGCACTTACAGAAACACTTCAAATCTAACTAAATAAAACAAACATAAAATTTCACTTTTTAAAAGGAAATATTGATAAAAAACTTTTTCTGTCTAACTCTTACCATTGAGATTCTCCTTGAATATTTATAATATTAGAACTTCTGTATGCCAAGAGTTTTAAGATACAGCTTAAGAGTTTTAAGATGTGGGGTTTTTTCCTTTTTTTAATTTTGTTTTATATACATTCAACTCATTTATGAAGGGAGTATTTTTATGGAGTGACATTACTTGATTTTGTGCATTTGACAGTATAGCAAATGATTAAGTAGGACTACTGAAGACAGCTTTGCCCATTATAACCTGAAAAAGAGGACTTAGCCAGAGAGTGCGAACATGGGCTGGACTCTGGCTGGAGCTCCACTTCAAGCTTGTGCACTGGTGAGGGGCCACAGGGACTCCAGACAATAGGTGCCTTTTTCTAATCTCTCAGCTGAAAAAATGTTTGTTTTGTAGGGGGTTTTCCAGAGAGAATATGCATAAAGGTGTTTTATGCGCTGGCCTGTGGATAAATATAAGAAGTAAAAGAAAATGAGCAGATAGATATGGTGGTAGTTTTCTTGATGGTTACCTGTAGCACAGTAGCCTAGATGTGGCAGATTTTTGGTGACATGTAAAGCAACTGAGGGAGAAGGCAATGGCAGCCCACTCCAGTACTCTTGCCTGGGAAATCCCATGGGCAGAGGAGCCTGGTAGGCTACAGTTCATGGGGTCGCAAAGAGTCTTACACGACTGAGCGATTTCACTTTCACTTTTCACTTTCATGCACTGGAGAAGGAAATGGCAACCCACTCCAGTGTTCTTGCCTGGAGAATCCCAGGGACGGCGGAGCCTGGTGGGCTGCCGTCTATGGGGTTGCACAGGGTCGGACATGACTGACGCGACTTAGCAGCAGCAGCAAAGCAACTGGGAGATTGTAAGTTGCAATGGGAAGAACTCTGGGAAGCAGTTTTGGAAATCAGGTGCTAGTCCTTGCTCAGCTTTTTCCTAGCTGTTTGAGCTTGGGTGTCTTTTCTTGAAAATGAAGGGATTAAACTTCATTCTACCTTCAAGGATGCATCCAGATTTCAACTTCTGTGAAAGTTGTATCTGGAGCATGGTAAGCAAGGAGAAGTTGAAACTGAGAATTTTTCAAATTGTCATATGTGATTAAAAGTCTTTGAGATACCTATTTACATGATTTATAATATAAAATAGTTTTTAAATCAAGTAGCTTTCTGCTTTCCTTCTTTTACTTACTTTCTATGTAATCTGCTCATTCTTTTTTTTTTTCTTCTTGTCTGTTCTTTGTTGTTGTTATTGTCTTGTTTTTTGTATTTTTTTAGCTTTATTCTGGAAGCTGAGATAGTTGATCTTGGAATTTCTTTTCTATTATAAACACTTAAAGCTCTAATGTTCCCTCTAAGCACGGCCTTCTCTGGATCTCACTGATTTTAACATATTATTATGATTGTCAGTTTCATCAGCTATCAACTTGGGTAGGCTATAGACCGTTCAGTTCAGTCACTCAGTAGTGTCCAACTCTTTGCGACCCCATGAACAGCAGCACACCAGGCTTCCCTGTCCATCACCAACTCCCGGAGTTTACCCAAACCCGTGTCCATTGAGTCGATGATGCCATCCAACCATCTCATCCACTGTCGTCCCCTTTTCCTCCTGCCTTCAATCTTTCCCAGCATCAGGGTCTTTTCCAATGAGTCAGCTCTTCAGGTGGCCAATGTGTTGGAGTTTCAGCTTCAACGTCAGTCCTTCCAATGAACGCCCAGGATTGATCTCCTTTAAGATGGACTGGTTGGATCTCCTTGCAGTCCAAGGGACTCTCAAGAAGCTTCTCCAGCACCACAGTCCAAAAGCATCAATTCTTCGGCGATCAGCCTTCTTCACAGTCCAACTCTCACATCCATACATGACCACTGGAAAAACCGTAGCCTTGACTAGATGGACCTTTGTTGGCAAAGTAATATCTCTGCTTTTTAATATGCTGTCTAGGTTGGTCATAACTTTCTTTCCAAGGAGTAAGCGTCTTTTAATTTCATTGCTGCAATCACCATCTGCAGTGATTTTGGAGCCCAAAAAAATAAAGTCAGCCACTGTTTCCACTGTTTCTAATACTAATATTGGTGTTGCTGTGCCAGGCAAGAATACTGGAGTGGGTTACCGTTTCCTTCTCCAGGGGATCTTCCCGACCCAGGGATTGAACCCGGGTCTCCCGCATTGGAGGCAGACACTTTAACCTCTGAGCCACCAGGGAAGCCCGAAGGTATTCTGTAGATACTATTAAAATCGGTAATCAGTGATTTAAGGCAGATTATCCAAGGTAATCTGGGAATCTTAATTCAATCAGTTGAAAAGCTGAGGAGCAGAGCTGAGGCTTCCCTGAAGAAGAAATTCTACTGGTTCTGTTTCTCTGGTTAAACCTAGTAATTTAGTTGCTCAGTTGTGTCTGACTCTGCAACCCCATGGGCTCTAGCCTGCCAGACTCCTCTGTCCATGGGATTCTCCAGGCAAGAATACTGGAATGGGTTGCCATTCTCTTCTCCAGGGGATCTTCCCAACCTCGGGATCGAATCCAGGTCTCCCACATCACAGGCAGATTCTTTACCGTCTGAGCCACCAGGGAAGACTGGTTAAACCTGGACTGATACAGTTGTGCTTTCAATTTCATTCAGTTCATAATACTTCCTAATTTCTTTGTGGTTTCTTTTTTGACCTATGGGTCATTTAGAAATGTGCTGTTTATTGTCCAAATATCTGGCAACTTTCCAGATATTTTTGTTTTTTTTTTTTTTCAGTCACTCAGTCGTGTCCAACTCTTTGAGACCCCATGAATCACAGCACACCAGGCCCCCCTGTCCATCACCAACTCCCAGAGTTCACTCAAACTCATGTCCATCGAGTCGGTGATGTCTAAATTGATTTCATTGTGGTCAGAGGACATATTCTGTAAGATTTCAGTTCCTTTAATTTATTAGGGAGGCTTGGTTTTTGGTTCAGAGTTTGGCTTATCTTGCTGCCTGTTCCATGCGAACTTGAATATGTATCCTGCTGTGGTTGTTTGGAATGTTCTATAAATGACCCCAATATTTTTGATGGGACTTTAGATCCTTTTTAATGTTTGAATTATACCTGGTAGCTTATAAATTTCACTGACCCATCAGATTTTTAGATATTATCCTATTTCTGAAAAACTAAAAGATGGAGTAATAAATTCTGACTTTCTACTTCATTAGTTATTTCAATTAATAAGTTAATAGTTATTTTAACTGCAGTTCTTACTACTTGATTATTTGCAGTAGTTCATAATATAAGACAACTATTAGTTTCATGTCTTTGCTTTCAATTTAATCTTATATAATACTTTTATAATACTTAGAAATCTTTCTCAACTTCTTGATTATCAAAGAATAAATTTTTAGTTGGTAAATTTTGGATTTGTCCTACTTAATTTTCTTCAGAACAGTGTGTGTGTTGTGTGTGTGTGGTAATTTTGTTGCTGTACCCTAGGAACAGGAAAAATACATGGAAATGAAATATCGTATCAATATATTTTTCTTTGGAGCAAGTTTTTCCTATCTTTAAGAAAGAATTATTAGCCTGGGTTAAAATGGTCTTTTGAGTTTTCAATATTTTTCTTTTAAACAAACTCAATGAAAGAAAATAGAAAGTTTTAAAAGAGCAAGTCTTTGGATCCTTTCCTTAGAAGATCCCCAGTATTATTTCTTGAAATTATATGCTTATTATTTGTGATTAATCTAGGATTGATGTATATAAATTATACATTTATATATGAGTGAGAAAATGCATTAGATAACCTATTTAAGGCTCAGTGAATGACGAAGACTGCTTAGATTTGAGACTTGGAAAATGGCCCAAGAAGCCATCTGATCTAGAATGTCACCCAGCCCCAGAACTCATTTTACTGGAATTTATTCCATGTCATAAAGTGTTATACCATGTGTGTGTGGGATTTATTTTTCCATGCTGTTCCTTTTCCCATTACTATGAGCAATTAAAACTTGACTTTAAAAAAGATACTCATTTGTGGGAATTGAAATGCATGATGTTGTTATAGTGGGAAGAGTATTGCTTTATAGTCAGACAGACCCAGGTTAGAATATCAGTGGTGCCATTATTTAATTTAGTGTCTTTGGATGAATTATTTAATCTGAGCCTCAGTTTCTTCATTTCAAATAGGAATTAAAATACCCTTTTTACCAGATTGTTATATGATGAGATGAATTAGTAAGCAGTCAGTAAATCATAGTTATTAAAATTACATCAGTTATAATAATTTCTTTTTCTGTTTTCAAGAAACTTTGTACTTAGAATGATATTCTCTAATATATTTTCAGAACTTTTCAAGTGATTCTTTCTGAATACTGTTCATTTTACTGTTTAGTTTCTTAATTTAAGAAAACACAAATAATGTATGGTACATTTTTTAATAGCTAGGATGAGTCATTTATACTACTTTCGTTTTCCTACTAAGAAGCATATAATCTCCTTTCTCAGTAGTTCTAAGCCAAATGTTCACAGCATCTAAATAGAATTATTTAAGTTTAAAACTGGAGGATCCACAAAAGTGAAAGTTGTTCAGTCATGTCCAACTCTTTGCAACCCCATGGAATTCTCCAGGCCAGAAGACTGGGGTGGGCAGCTGTTCCCTTCTCTAAGGGATCTTCCCAACCCAGGGATCAAACACAGGTCTCTCATATTGCAGACAGATTGTTTACCAGCTGAGCCACCAGGGAAGCCCAAGAATACTGGAGTGGGTAACCTATCCCTTCTCCAGTGGATCTTCCCGACCCAGGAATTGAACCAGGATCTCCTGCATTGTGGGTGGATTCTTTACCAGCTGAGCTACATTTCTTCTTCGTCATTTAGCAGATAAAACGTTGAGAGGTTAAGTGACTAGATCAAGATCATTTGTTATGGACCACCTAAGCAGTTTCAGTGAGTCTGAATGTCAGTTTGGCATACTTTGTCACGTACTTCCCTTTGAAAGCTTCCAAACCACTCACCAGTCTACTGCAACATGTTAAATTCTGGAAGCAGCTGTTAAGTTCACATTATTTTTCCTCTACTCCCTAAATAGTACACGCAAGCAAAAGGCCAGGAAACCACCTAAGGAACTAGTCACAACTTCTACCAGTGACATCTGGTATACAATAAATTATTCAGCCATTGTGAGAGAATGAGTGAATATTGACTCTATGAATTAGGCAAGTGATAATCCCAGTGTTGGTGTGAAATGAAAGTGTGATTTTCAGTATTCTGATGTTTAAGATAAATTTGATTACAAAAGAATAATTATGCTGTTATAATGACTAATAAAATTATCTTTCTTGATTTAGGTTTTCTAAAAATTTGCCTCACCTGTACCTTTTATGACTCATATGTTTCATTTTTTTTTGTTAGATTATTTGTTGGGTCCGGGAAATTCAGTCAGTTTCCAGTTTTAGAATTATTGGCTCAAAGTCAGGGTGCTCACTGATTTGTAAATGGATCATATTTGTAATTTTGTTTTTTTATTTAGAATTGAAGAAAATTTTCCTATAGAAACAGGCTATAACTTGTAATTGGCTTTTCTTAATTTGGGAAATTTAATTTGGGATCTATTGGAATGCCACTAGGGAAACAAAGATGTTAAGCGATAAATATGTAACTTGGATACATATGCATTAGTGTGTATGTGTAAAATATATGAAATGCCTTTAGAACTACATGTAAGGTGCATATACACAATTGCTAAATGTATCCTGACAATAATTTCAGTGGCAGGTCTGCGGAAGGAGAATCATTTAAATCAGTTTATTCACATATATTTTGTTAAAATCTATTTAGCATCTGATGTCTTTAGGGCGTATTTTAAGAAGTTTATATCTCAGCTAGATCTTCAGAGATGGATAGGATTTGAACATATGGTATATCGCATTATGTTATGCTTGTATAAGTGTTTGCCT
The DNA here is from genome assembly GCF_049115385.1 of Moschus berezovskii. Taxonomy (NCBI): domain Eukaryota; kingdom Metazoa; phylum Chordata; class Mammalia; order Artiodactyla; family Moschidae; genus Moschus; species Moschus berezovskii. The sequence continues at coordinate 63,120,546 of NC_142477.1, forward strand.
TACTTTATAAATACGGTCTGTTTGTGAATCACACATTTAATTTTGTGTTTTTTCAAATATTCAGGAGTGCTTATATAGTTTTGCTGGCCATTTGACCCTCATAGCTTTCATAATTACTATTACTATTTCTGCTTAGAACACTACTTTTATTTTAATGATGAATAACAATTTCTTGAGTTATAGAGTGACAGTAGCTAAGATTATTTCCATGTTTGTCATCAGTACATGCTCTTCCCCACAGGGAAGTAGAGAATCATCCTTCACAAACAAAACAAAGCTCTAGAAGTTGGGTAGTAAATATAGGCGCAGCCAAGGGCTATTGTTTTCCCTCTGTCCCCTAATGTGTACATGGATACACACAAACTCACACAGGTAGAAGAGTGACAGTATAGCTTTGTGTAGCAGTTCTCAACTTTTAGTCTCAGAATCCTTTGTATTCTTAAAAATTTATTGAGGACCCCAAGAAGCTTTTTTTTTTTCTTTTTGCAGCTTGAGGCAGTTGTAAAATAACTTAATGTAGCTTTTTACAACTGTGTATTCTATAGTATTTTTTCATTTGGTGAAATTTTAACTGTTAATGTTTTTGGCATTGTGCTTTGTACCATTTATTAAATAAAAATTAAAAAAAGAAGCTTAATATCTGTTAATATAAATTTAAAATAGCAATAGTCAACTTCATTTTAACATAAATAACACACGTTAGAGAAAATAAAAGCCTATATCCCTAAAAAAAAAACAAAAAAAATTTAGTTAGAAAAGTGGAATTGTTTTACATTTTTACAAATCTGTTTAATGACTGGCTCAATAGAGGGCAGCTGGATTCTCATATCTACTTCTTCACTGAGTCTGTTGTGTGTTGTTTTGGTTAAATTATAGGAGGAGAATATGTTCTCACACGGATATATGCTTTCAGTAGAGATGAATATTTAATAGCTCTTTCAGTTAATTATGGTTATTCTCCTTTGATAATATTTCAAAACTCAAGAAGTATTAATTTTTGTAGGTTAATGTGAAACCAATAAATCCTTCATAATCTACTATACTTTAAAACCCATTGGTTTAACTTGGACCTTGAATGGATCTTTTACCATGCATGATTTTTTTAATATTATGCATTGATCATTTGGAAAGTGTTGATCCAGTTAGTTAATGCAGATCTACCAATGTTGATACAGTTCGCCATGCAATTTTTTTAAAAAATCACATTCATTAATCTCATCACTGATCTCCAGGGTCTCCCAGTGTAGTGATAGTGTGGTTCTGAGTTTTCTAAAATTCAATTTCTTTTCCTTGAAAACTCAAATTTTATCATTGTCAACAAATTTATCATTTTCAGTCCTTTTCCTTGAAGTAAAAGTATCACTTTGTTCCCAGATCAGAATAACCAGTTTGTCTATTGTTCATTCAAATAAAAGTGGTGTACTATTTGAAAAAACAAAACTGTTTTACCTCATAATTCAAATAATTGCATGTTTTTCCTCAGAACAGCTATGTATGCAGTAAAAATGCTTTATGCAATACTTCAGTTTCATCACATAAAATATTGTGCTCAAGGGTTGAAGTTTCGTAAAATTAACAATTTTTACTGTTAGTATATTAAAAAGCAGAGACATTACTTTGCCGACCAAGGTCCGTCTAGTCAAGGCAATGGTTTTTCCTGTGGTCATGTATGGATGTGAGAGTTGGACTGTGAAGAAAGCTGATCGCCGAAGAATCGATGCTTTTGAACTGTGGTGTTGGAGAAGACTCTTGAGAGTCCCTTATACTGCAAGGAGATCCAACCAGTCCATTCTAAAGGAGATCAATCCTGGATGTTCATTGGAGGGACTGATGCTAAAGCTGAAACTGCAATACTTTGGCCACCTCGTGCGACGAGTTGACTCACTGGAAAAGACTCTGATGCTGGGAAAGGTTGGGGGCGGGAGGAGAAGGGGACGACCGAGAGTGAGATGGCTGGATGGCATCACCGACTCTGTGGACATGAGTTTGAGTGAACTCCGGGAGTTGGTGATGGACAGGGAGGCCTGGCGTGCTGTGATTCATGGGGTCGCGGAGAGTCGGACACGACTGAGCGACTGAACTGAACTGAACTGAACCTCAAAATATGCCCCTTGATCTTTTTTAAAGGAAATCATATTGTATCATTTATATTAAAACTCTAAAGAAAGTAAAACCAAATTATTTCTTTGAAAATTTTCGATATTTATCGAATTGCATCTGTTTACATAAAAGAGTAATAAGTACAATTTTTTCTGTCGTCTTTATAACCAGAAACAAACGTCTGTTCTTTTCTTATTCGAACTTTAAATGAACTCTTCTATAAAGCTCTATTACATCTCCTCTTACTCAGTATTCTTCTACATATCATAACACAAAGGAACTTTCTATTTAAACAAGGCAACTTTGATGTAATTTGCTAAGACCCTACAAAAGGTCTGGAATACTTTTATATTTTGTTTTAACCTCATGTTTATAATTTGGTTTTTGGAGTTCTATGAAACGCCTTTCACTCTAAGTTAGACTAGATGATAATCACTCTTCTCAGTCTGGCCAAAAGGTAATACTCAGTGCAGTGACACTTTCAAAAGGAAAATGGAGAGATTTCCAAGCATTTATATCTTAGCTTGATTTTTTACTGATGTATGCCCTTTTTTGTATTTTCTGCTGTTTGCTTTGATTGAAATTAAAGTTTCTTCATAAACTCCAAGGACACATATGTATTCTATACCTAGGGTCCAAAAGTTTCCCAGTCATATGCTTATACTATGCTTCAAGACTTGTGTACACCTAAGCTCTTAATCCTTTCCCCTGAGCCATCTCCAAAAGCAAGCTTCATATTTGGTGAAGCAAGAATTGTTTCTAAAGATTGTCCTTGGATTCAGATGTAGAACAGGAAAAGAGTTTGCAATTCTGGGAGTTCCCCTGGCTCCCACCGCCAAAACAACTGATGGTTTCTGGAGCCTGCATATGTCCCCCTCTTAACAGTACAGAGACACTCTTTTAAAACCTGAATTAACAAAACAGAAATGGAGAACATTGTAATAAATGTGCAATTTCTTATGGTTTTTAGATTTACAAGTAATTTTATTTATTTTGATAAATAAAACACTACTCTTTCAGGCACATAAATAATAGAATGAAGAAACTTTTCTAACAGTAGGATATTTCCACTCAACTTCTTTAGTATATATTAACCTTGTGTCTTTTACTAGTAGACATCTTCCAATATTATAATTTAAGAATTTACTTTTCAAAAAGTTACTGAATAAACGAATAGTAGTTTTCTATGTAAAGTCTAAATCACATTTTTAAAGGATTATAAGCTAAATCTGTGTTCCTCCTTCCCATTTACATGCTTGTCCATAAAACAGATGTAATACTGGCTATGGATATCTTATGCATTCAGAGTCTGTAGATTGCTGAATGTTTGGCAAAGATAATTATATGCTTTGGCTTGGGATTTGGAAACAGTAAACTTTTCCACTTTCCATTATGTAAATTAGCAGTGGAAATAGCTGTATATTTCTCTATGATGTTATCTTGCTAAATATAGGTGATGCAGATTCATTTCTATTAGAAGGAATAGTTTGCCATAAATTGATGGTTCAGTTTTTGGTATAACTTAGATCTTATATTAACATTTTTCATTGTATAGGAGTGTCTTTCAATAATTTATTTTTTCTTCTAAACTTCTATGGATTTTTAGCCTCTAGCAAAATTAATCAGACTTCTCTGGTGACTTGTTTTATAGGATATCTTTATATTATTTATTTATTGATGTATAGTTGATTTATAATATGCAGTTTCACGTGTATAGCATAGTGATTATTTTTGCAGATTATATTCCATTATAGGTTATTACAAGATAATGGCAGTAATTCTCTGTGCTATACAGTATATCCTACTTAAAAAAAAAAATCATATGAACACAATATATTTGCATTCAGAAAACCATATAATCCCAATTCAAGAATTTCTAATAGCCTATGGTTATCCTTGGAGAAGGCAGTGGCAAGCCACTCCAGTACTCTTGCCTAGAAAATCCCATGGATGGAGGAGCCTGGTAGGCTGCAGTCCGTGGGGTCGCTAAGGGTTGGACACGACTGAGCGACTTCACTTTCACTTTTCACTTTCACACATTGGAGAAAGAAATGACAGCCTGCTCCGGTGTTCTTGCCTGGAGAATCCCAGGGACGGGGGAGCCTGGTGGGCTTCCGTCTGTGGGGTCACATAGAGTCTGACATGACTGAAGTGACTTAGCAGCAGTAGCAGCAGCATGGTTATCCTTACAAGAGAAGAGGCTCCTATTTAAAATTAGACATTCAACAATGTTCACTTACACTTTTAACAGATATTTATCTTTGTGTCCCAAATCTAGTTTTTATATAGAAGATAAAAAATTAAGAACCTTATAGTAGAGAGGGAACTTAAAATTCATAACAGATCATTATAAAACAGTGTCACAGATAAAATTCAATTATGATGTAGTCATTCAACAAATACTTATGCTTTGACCTTCTGGGGCTTAGAGAGGACTAGAGAAGACAGCTCAGACATTGTATGCTCTGTCTAAAATTAAAGATTTAAGTTTTCTATTTATTATTTTTTGAAACTAAACTGCAGACATTATTTGAATTTTATTTATTTTTCTGCTAATGTCCTTTTCTGTTACCAGATCCAGTCCAAAATCCCATAATGCATTTAGTTCTGTGTCTCCTCAGCCTCCTCCAATTTTCAAGAGTTCTTACCTCATTTTGTCTTTCATGACCTTGACACTTTTGAAGGGTTCTGATAAATTATTTTGTAATGCCCCTCACTGTGGGTTTGTTTGATGTTTTCTCATAAGTAGGCAGAGGTTATGCATTTTAAACAAGAGTATCAAAAAGTGTCATGTTAGGAGTACATGATATCCATAGATCTTTTTATTGATGATACTATCCCTAACTATTTTGTCAAGGTAGTATGGCCCAGGTTTTCTATTATAAAATTACTATTTTTCCTTTGTCATTAAAAAATATCTTGGGGGCACCCTTTGGGACTGCATTGTTTTTTAAAAAATTTTAATGAGAGAGACCATTGTGTTCTTTTTTTTCTTGTTTTTGACTCTATTTTTACTGGAGGATAATTGTTTTACAATGTTGTGTTGGTTTCTGCCATATATCAACATGAATTCACTGTATTCTTGCCTAAGAGAAAAAGATTTGTTTTGTCCTGATATATGTTTCTTCTGTATCTCTTATTTCTTTGTGAGCTTATCTTAATTCTTGGTACTGTTGAAATGTGGACAATCAAACCCAAACAAAAATTTAAAACTTGCCAGCTTAATTTTGATGAACATAGACAGTAAATTACCTCATTAAGTATTTCCTTCTTGAGTTAAGCAAACTAGTTTATAAATTATATCCTATATTCAGTTTAACAAATATTTGAATACTGTATTCAAATTATTTAATTATCATATTTAAGGCATTCAACTGAGAGTATATTATTCTTATCAATTTATGATAGCAGAATCTGGTGAACTTTCAGCAAAGGACTTAGGTTTGAATATTGCTAAGGAGATCAATCCTGGGTGTTCATTGGAAGGACTGATGCTGAAGCTAAAACTCCAATACCTTGGCCACCTCATGCGACGAGTCAACTCACTGGAAAAGACTCTGATGCTGGGAAGGATTGGGGATGGGAGGAGACGGGGACGACGGAGAATGAGATGGCTGGATGGCATCACCGACTCGATGGACATGAGTTTGAGTGAACTCCGGGAGCTGGTGATGGACAGGGAGGCCTGGCGTGCTGTGATTCATGGGGTCGCAAAGAGTCGGACACGACTGACCGACTGAACTGAACTGAACTGAGGTACCATTTTGTTTCAAAATGTTTATAAATCCTACACTTTTGAAGTAATCTCCTGTTCCTTGGTGGTTCTAGAAGACAATGGACAGGAAGGAGAAAGAAGTGAATCTGAGGCCGTCAGGCACAAATAGCACATATTGTTTGCCCTGGGCTTACACTGCATTGTGTGGTGTGTTCTATTTTTAGTTTTCACTTAACTGTTACATTTTTACTTTCATTCAGTTGCTAATCAAGAGTTTCCTCTGTGAAGATGTTTTTGCTATTCTTGGAACCACATGGAGTTTTCCCTTTAATAGTAATACTGTTTGCTGTGGTCCCAGACATGTGACCTTTAAAAAAAAAAAAAAAAAAGGCAAATCATCTTACTTTTAGTTTGTGGTTAGGAGTGAGCTGCCCATTCACATCAAGCCTAATTTGATGTGAGTTAGTACTAACCTTTGACAAAATCCATGGTTTAAAATTTAGACTAGAAAGAGACCATAAATCTTACTGTTTAAATCACCCAAAAGGGTAACTGTACCGTTTGTTACATTTCTCCAGTCTTCTGTTCCCAAATCTGTTATTCTGTGATGTAAAGCCTTGGTTGCTTTTCAGTACTTTAAAATTTGTTTGCAGAAGGTGGAGCCCAGAAAATGTGCCCATCATTGAATATTCTAAGTTTAGCTAAGGAAAAGCAAGGCTGCTGTAATGTTCCTATTCTAAAAAAGTTGTATTTATCTGAGTTACAGGACTGGTTTACATAAATGAGAAACTAAGATTTTCCATACACCAGGAAAAGTTTCAAAAGGATGGCTTTTGTGCCTGCCACTTCATCCCCACCAAATGGTACAAACAAATACTCATGTCTGCAGTGGGCCATTTGTGGGTGTACTTAATTGCAGTTCTCAAGTCATTCAAGCTCAAGACTTTTCCAGGTAAAAATGAGATAGCCTCAGAAAATTTGTCTTTCCTCTGCACTTTTGGAATGAGGTTTAGCTTTTAAGGTGTACAATTTTTTTTAATTTAATTTTTTTTGTTTGTTTACATAGACGTAGATATATCAGAGGCTCACTTTATTTCAGGAGGGAATTCTAATGCCTTTGGAGTAAAACAGCACCATTATAATCTCTGTCATATGTAACTACATTTTTGATTGTTGGGACTGGTATTTTAGAGATGTTAAAATCTTCAATAGCTTACTTTAGTTAACTTTTAAAAAGAACTTTGTACACTGATAAGTTTTTAATGTGACTCTATTGCTTACTTTGGCTACTGAACTGCCAAATTTGGTTTCAGAACTCAGGAGAAGATTTTAATCAGTCTCTTTTTCATAAGGAAACCAGAAAAGATTTCAGTGAAGTCGTGTTTAATGTTAGTCTTATCTGTTACTGTATAGCAAAACAGCTTGTGCTTAGACCAATAAGAGAGAAATCCAGGCTAAACAAGATCCATTTTTCCACTCTTTTTTCCACGTCGGACATTGAAAAAAAAGACACAGAAACCCCAAAAAGTACTCACATGGATCTTTCTTATTTAGTTTTACAACTTTACAACTTATTTAGTGTGTAATTTTGCTGAACTTGTTCCAAAATATAAAATCTAAAGTAGTTGTTGCTGGTTCAAGGAACTCTTTTCCTTTTGAAGTATTTTTGAAGTTTACAGCTTTTAGTAGATTTCCTTTGGAAGACATTTTTAAAGTCAAAAGACATTTTCTGTCTTTTGAGGTATCATTTCTAAAAAGTTGAAGTGTCTCTCAAAAAGCACCTTACTGTGTTTTTCCTAGAGATTCCTGAGCTATGTACATTTTGTTTGCTGAGTAGGAGTACTGTCTGTAATAGAAGGACTGTTTTCAATTAATCAAATGATCATTCTCTGCAATTATTATTAATCATGTAATTCATTTATTCCTGAGTAATATAAATAACATTACTTATTTAGTCGAAGCTGTCTTAGTTTTTCTCTAAATTAAGTACAGTGTTTTGGGTTTTAGATTGACGTATATACATACATGTGTGCTTTTTAGCTTTAGTTCCTAATTTAATTGACCAAAGATCCAGTATCTTATCAGAAGTAAAGTCAGGGCAGAAGCAGATGTAACATATCTCAGCATAGCTTCTTTTAGCTCATAATAGGAATCAGCAGTTGCTAATAACAATGTACATGCAAGATAGGATCCTTGAATTAGGAAAAGTTCATTTATTGCTATGTCACTGCCCTTTTAGATTCACTCTGCTAAAAGAACTAACGATCTGGGAGCTATTCCATTTTCATCACTATTCCAGAAGAACTTAAACTGACCATCTGTGGGCTTCCTTTTAAGGGAATGTTTATAATTACCAGACTCCTGGTTCTTGAACCAAACTCAGTGTCAGCAAGGGCATTTCCTCATTCAGAGGGAGAAAGCAGAGTTAATACACAGGTGTCCTCTGTCTCTTTACTTACAAGTGTTCTGAAGGGCCCACTTCCCCCTAAGTATTAAACCTGAAATTTATAATTTTGAATCTTAGAATAACCTAGTAAGCTCTTGATTTTTTGCATCAAAGAAAAGGAATAGAACTATACTAATCTAAACGGACCAAATTTATACAATAATTTGTTTCAGTTTAGAATTTCTTTTATGCTCAGATTTGATGCGATCATATGTACCTTAGGGTATTTTTGAAAAATAATGATTCATATTATGAAAACTTGACTCAAGAAGAAAAGAAGCTACCTGGTCTCTCTCTTCTTCGATAGGAAAATAACCTTTCAAAACAATGCAAGATGGCACCGTAAAAGAAAAAACTATTTCTTACACACCTCTGACACCAAATGTGTGGTTTTCCACAGCAAGCAATTCTCCAACAACACTAAAGAGGTGTCCTACAATTTAATTCAGTTCTGATAGTTAATACGTCGACTTAGCACACATTCCACAACTTCCATCTTGCCCAGTCATGTATTTTCTTATGCTGTAGCCTTTTTAAACTGAAGTCCCACAAGACTGTTCCCCCATTTCAGATACTAGCTGCAAGTTGTGGGTTTGAAGATTACCCACAGAGAGTCCAACTTTGTTACAAATCTGAGGCTCCCACATTTTTTCCTCTCTCTCAGTTTCAGTAGTTTGCTTTAACAGCCCACAGAACTCAGGGAAATACTTTTGTTTCCTGGTTTGTTATAAAGAATTTTTAAAGGATACAGGTGAACTGCCAGATGAGATAATCATCACATGAGATCGGGAAGGTCCTGAGCACAGGCACCTCTGTCCTCATGGAGGTTAGAGGGTATCACCTTCCAAGCGCATAGATGCGTTCACCAACCCGTGAGCTCTCTGAAACCTGAAGTTTAGGAGTTTCTGTGAAGGTTTCATTACAAAAGCATGATTATTAACTCAATCTCCAGCTCCTCCTCCCTCCCCAGAAGATGGAGGGTGAAGCTGAAAGTTCCAAGCTTCTAATCACAGTTTGACCTTTCTGGTGCCAGGCTCTATCCTGAGGCTGTCCAGTTAGCCCGCCAACAATCACCTCATTAGAACAAAAGATACTCCTGTCACCCAGGAAATTCCAAGAAATTTAGGAGCTCTGTATAAGATACTTCTATCACCCCTGTCATTCAGCAAATTACAAGCATTTTAGGAGATTTGTGTCACAGGCACATCTTATGTCTCAGACCATTTTTATAATTTTAGTTTAGTCCTCTTTGTGAACTCCTAACCTCTATGCCTGACATACACTGGGTGCTCAGGAAACACTTATTGAATGAGTGAATAAGTGAAGTACTTACATCTATTAAGTACCTTCATCAGATCCTTAATTAGATGTGCAGAAGTTAGAGATGTGAAGACAAAGTCTTGGTCCTTAAAACATTTGTTGAGAAGAAACATTCATTCAGCATTCATCTACTGTACGTTGAATTATGGTGATCTCTGTGATGATTCCAATAATGAAGAAGATGAGGGTAAAATAACTTTAGTAAAATGTAGTATAGTGACATAGGAGACAGAAGTTGGGGAGTTAAGTATTATGATACAGGCAGTGTTGGAAAGAATTCAGGTTGACTCTTGCGAACAAGGAGAGATTAACAGAGTAGATAGCATTTAGCTGGACCTAAAAAACTGAGTGGAATACTGAGGAAACCAAAATTGAAAAAGACACATGTATCCCATTGTTCACTGCAGCACTATTTACAATAGCTAGAACATGAAAGCTACCTAGATGTCTATCGACAGATGAATGGATAAAGAAGTTGTACATATACACAATGGAATATTACTCAACCCTAAAAAGGAATGTGTTTGAGTCAGTTATGATGAGGTGGATGAACCTAGAAGCTATTATACAGAGTGAAGTGAGTCAGAAAGAGATAAATATTGTATCCTAACACATATATACGGAATCTAGAAAAATGGTATTGAAGAATTTATTTACAGGATAACAGTGGAGAAGCCGACATAGAGAATAGACTTATAGACATGGGGAGAGGGAGGAGAGAGTGAGATATATGGAAAGAGTAACATGGAAACTTACATTACCATATGCAAAAGAGATAGCCAACGGGAGTTTGCTGTATGGCTCAGGAAACTCAAACAGGGGCTGTGTTTCAATCTAGAGGTGTGGGATGGGGAGGGAGAAGGGAGGGAGGTTCAGAAGGGAGGGGATATATGTATACCTATGATTGATTCATATTGAGATTTGACATAAAACAACAAAATTCTGTAAAGCAATTATCCCTCAATAAAAAAAAGAAACTGAGTGGGATAAAGACAGGCAGAGGGAGGCCACTCCTTTTTGGAGAGGATTTGAGAAAATACCTAAAAGCAGGAAAACACAAGGTCTGGTGAGGGAGCTGGGAGAGACCCAGCTATCTTCATGGACAAATACTGGGGAAAGAAGTGCTGGTCTGGAGTGGAGTCTGAGGCAGACTGTTTCGGCCTTCTTTGGAGGGCTATTTAAGGTTTCTAAGTGCTACACTCATAAGATGGATTACAGCAGTGGAAGACTGGAGGCAAAAAGATCAGTTAGGAATCTGGGGCAGTTACAAAGGAAAGATTAAAGCACTTGAAAAGAACATAGAAAGGAGAAGATGGGGGAAAAGTTGATTGTGAAAGAAGAAATGGCAACTAGACATGGCACCGACTGAGTGCCCAAAGGGGACAGAATCAAAGCGGATTCCTGACACTTCTTACCAGGGCCTGGTAACTGCCTGAAGACTGCAGATTACAGACTTTCTTAGACCTAACCTCACAGGATTCTTTTTGGGAGGAAACTCCTGCAGATGCACTCCCTGCCAGGGACATAGCCCTTCAGGCCTGCCCCCTCCTGAGCCAAATCTCCAGTCTGGGTCTGGGAGTTAGTGTGGTGGGAACAAGTAGCTGAGTGTGCCAAGCAGAGAACTGAACTCTGCAGGCTGTTCCGGAGAACAGCCAGATGGGGAGGAATGACTCCACCACCCCAGAGCCCTGTCTTGAAAGAATATAGATGCAAAGATGGAAAGATTCGAAAGACTTAACAGAAGGAGTTGCCAGGAAAGGGAATTTTGTTGTTGCTCTTGTATGTGTTTTAACTTTCTCTCACTTTTCATTAAAAAAAAAAGTTGGGGGGGGATAATATGTACTAATTCAAGACATTTCAGAAAACAAAAACTTGTTTAAAAAAGTTTTCCTCATCTATATAGAACTGTTCATATTTTTGGCATAATTTTTATAAGTTTGTCTGTGGAGCAGGTTTTTTCAGCTGAAGGTAGTGGTGTATGCTATATAAGGCAACAGACAGCTACTATAATTGCTTGTTATTATTTGTCAGCAAGACGGGATTCTCTGGTGGCTCAAATGATAAAAAGTCTGCCTGCAATGAGGGAGACCTAGGTTCAGTCCCTGGGTCAGGAAGATCCCCTGGAGGAGGAAATGGTAACCCACTTGAGTATTCTTTTTCTTTTAATTGAAGGATAATTGCTTTACAGAATTTTGTTTTCTGTCAAACCTCAACATGAATCAGCCAAAGATATACATATATCCCCTCCCTTTTGAACCTCCCTCCCATCTCCCTCCCCATCCTACCCCTCTAGGTTGATACAGAGCCTCTGTTTCAGTTTCCTGAGCCATACAGCAAACTCCCGTTGACCATCTATTTTACATATGATAATGTAAGTTTCCATGTTATTCTCTCCATACATCTCACTTCAGTATTCTTGCCTGGAAAATCCCATGGATGGAGGAGCCTGGCAGGCTACAGTCCATGGGGTCGCAAAGAGTTGGACCCAACTGAGCAACTTCACTTTCACTTTCAGATAGGAGTTAGATCCTAAAAGGACTTGCACATTGTTGGGGAGCTGTTGAGTTTTAAGCAGGGGAGTGCCATGATCAGATTTATGTTGGAGAATGGTTCTTTTGGCCATAGTGTTCTTGTTGATCAGTTGAGTTGCTAAGTCACATCCAACTCTTTATAACCCCATGGACTACAGCATGCCAGGCTTCCCTGTCCTTCACTGTCTCTTGAAGTTTGCTCAAACTTATGTCTTGAGTTGGTGATACCATCCAGCCATCTCATCCTCTGTGGTTCCCTTCTCCTCCTGCCCTCAGTCTTTTCCAGGATGAGGGTCTTTTTCCAGTGAGTCAGGTCTTCTCATCAGGTGGCCTAAGTATTGGAGCTTCAGCTTCAGCATCAATCCTTCCAATGAATATTCAGGGCCAATTTCCTTTAGGATTAACTGATTTTATCTCCTTGCAGTCCAGGAGACTCTCAAGAGTCTTCTCTAGCACCAGAGTTCAAAAACGTCAGTTCTTCAGTGCTCAGCCTTCTTTGTGGTCTAACTCTCACATCCGTACATGACTACTGGAAAAACCATAGCTTTGACTATACAGACCTTTGGAGGTGTAATGTAAAGCAGCACAATGGCATGATTCTTACTACATTCACTTCCCATCCTAGATCCCTCTCTTGGTGACTATGTTCATGCCCACCTAGATGACCAAACTGGAAATTTGAACGTCATCCTAGACTCTTATTCCTCTCATATCTATCTCTACATCTAGCAGTCTCCAAAACCTACCAGGTCTTCCACTTAAATCCTTAAGATTGATTTCTTTATGTCTTCATTGCCACTGTACTTGCCAAGTTCTAGTTTTTATTTTTTACTTAGAACAGAGACTGGCAAACTGACAGCTTACAGACTAAATCCATCCTGCCACTTATTTCTGAATCACCTGTTTCTGAAAGTGTTGACTGAAATAAAAACAACACAATTTGAGAGCTGTGAGTTTCATTTATACTGGGGACTTACTGAGGACTGTATCCCAGGAGACAGCCTCTCAGGTCTGAGGAACTGCTCTGAAGAAGTAAGGCGGGAGGTCAGCATATATATGGTTTTGGCAAAGGGATGCATGCAACCAAATACATCTCAGTAGAAGATTTCTCCTAGTCACGAGGCACAGATACCTCTATTAGTGATCTTAGTGCTTTTCTAAATATGGGAGGATACAAGAAATTTAACTCACAAAATTTTCTCCTGAAGATATCTAACTGTCTGAAGGCCTGTTTTGCCAGTTTTACCAGAGCACAGAGTACCTCATTCTTGATCTCCACCCTGAACGCCTTTCAGGGCGTGTTGAAGGTCAGCGACTGCAGTGGCTGGTGACTCAGCCCTTGCAGAGTGGATAGCTAGCGACATTCTTTAGTTGGCAGAAGTTTTAATAGAACACAGCCACACTCATTTGTTTACATTTTGTCTGTTGCTGCCTTTACACCACAAGGGCAGAGTTGAGTACTTGTGATCGAGACCATGTGGCCTATAAAGCCAAAAATATTTGCTATCAGGTCCTTTACAGAAATATTGCTGGCCCTTGGGTTATATTGTTGCAATTAGCTGGCTTCCCTGCCTTCAGTCTTCCATCTGGCCTTTACTGTGTTGATGGAGTGACTTTCCTAAAACACAGTTCTAGTCGTGTCAGCTCCCCTTGCTCACATTTCTTTAATGGCTCCCAACAGAATTAAATCTACAACTCCTTCACATAGCAGGTGCTGAGTTCTAGTATAGTTTCTCAAATCCTAATCCCAAAATGCCTTTGCCAGTAAACCCGATCTCAATCATCAAGTTCTTTGTAATGGTTCACTTTAAAGGGATCATTTACATGAGAACAATTTCCATTAATGTTAATGTTATGAAGTTTAGTCTTTCACAGTCTTGTGCAGAGATTATTTGATAAATCCATGTTTCTATGAGGTGGTATTTCTTAGAAAACCTCCATCTATTGGCTGTCAGTTGTATATGTGAGTAAAAAGGAAGAGAGTAAATATTATTGCCAGACATTAGTTTTACTTCTTTGATGAGAACTCTGAAGCTTGCTAAGATTTTTTAACACTTCTGCTGTTTTCATTTATTTTGTGATTCTGGAAAGACCGCTACTACATATTATCAGGAAACAGAGCCTTTTATAGACTTCCAAATTCAGCACAATAAAAGAAGTTAAAGATATTTTTGTGTGCAAGAGAAAACAGAATCAAATTTTTGCTACATATATGAGAGAACATTCTTTTTAGCATCTTCAGTTCAGTTCTTAGCACTAAATAAATAATATTGAAACATTTTAACGTACAAAGACATTTCATTTGCAAGTTTAGTCTCAAACAGACTCCATTAATGACATATTCTAGGAGAAATATGTCCGGAATCAGTCTTCTTTTTACCCTTTATCCCAGTAAGCAATTCTGTCAGAAGAGAAGAACCTTGTTTTCTAGGTTGAAAATGAAAGGAACTCATAGATTTTGATTTGAGAAAGGTCACAGATTTTTTTAAAAGGGAAATTAGTTGCTTGTCTCTTTCTGAATATTAGCAGAACTTTTTATAGCACTGGAAAATCAAAATGGAAATGCAGTTGTAGCCGTTCAAGTACCTAAATAGATTTTTCTTCTTTTAAATAAAATTTACTGGAAAATTTTTGAGAAATGTAAATTTTAGTTATATGAATTTAATTGCATTTAATTTATTGACTTTGTTTTCATTTCCCTTTTCAGGTAAATTTCAGCCCTTTTAGAAGCTAATAGAATTTCAATTACGTACATGAAGGTAGACTTTTCAAAAAGTTTATAAGCAGTTATTATGGTGTATGGCGTAGCCTATCAATATAGTTTAGAGAGCATAGTCGATCAGAATAATTTTGAAGACATGATAATGTTACCTAAATTACTTTTTTTAATTCCTGAAATAAACTTTCACTAGTACTGAACTACAAGAGATTTTCTTAGAGTGGAAAGCAAAAGTAATTGATTAGAGTGCTTCAGTAATTTAGATGGGCTGCAAACTAATGCCTAGTATTGGTTCTTGTTTACACAAATGAACCCAATGATCACAATGACAAAAATAGTCTTAATCACTTTAGTTTGTGTAAGTGCTGAACACCTAAAATCTCCAACACAAACGAAAATGAAGCAAATGGCTCCTAATAAGATACTGTGCTTTTGTCACAACTTTGGGCTAAAGCACTTTGCTAACAGCATTTATAGATCTCTGGGAGCTACTTGGAAGAAGGACAAACAAGCCAAATGGAGTTTCAGGGTCTGAAGAAAAAGCCCTGTTGGTGATTAAAGGCTTGCATTGCCAAATAGAAGGAAAACCTAAAATTATAAATGATTTCAAATGAATTAACATTCCTTTGAACTTCTAATCAGAACATTTTGAACTCTATTTTAAGAGAAAATGACTTGGAATTATATGGGTCCTATTATCCATCCTTGAGGGCAACAGGCTAATGAACTTGTAGGCAAAGAAACTAGAGACTATGGTATTATGGCATTGTCTCCAACCCCTTTATACTGAAAGATGTTCATATGAAAGAACTAGGTTATTTCTGTCCTCTAGAATTCCTAAGGCGGGAGCCAGAACTAATGAATGAATGTTACTAGGAAGCAGTTTTGGGTTCAACAATAAATAAAAACTTTGTAATAGGTAGTAAGTGAAAGTCACCCAGTCGTGTTCAACTCTGCGACTCCAAGGACTATATAGTCCATGGAATTCTCCAGGCCAGAATACTGGAGTGGGTAGCCTTTCCCTTCTCCAGAGGACCTTCCCAACCTAGGGATCGAACCGAGATCCCCCACATTGCGGGCAGATTCTTTACCAGCTGAGCCACCAGGAAAGCCCTGTAACAGGTAGACCAGGCTCAAAATAGGACAGAAGAGCCTGGCAGGCTACAGACCACGGAGTCACAAACAGTTGGACATGACTGAAACGACTAAGCACACACAAAGCATTATCACAAAGCATTACAGTGGTCCAAATGGAAGTTAACGGCCCTTTGCCAGAGGTGCTGGGGAGGGGTATGAATGGGGAAAGAGTGGATTTTTTTATTTTTGAATTTAAGAAATGAACTTTAAGGCTCCTACTGAGTCAAACAGTGAATCCCTGCTTTCTTCTGAGGAAGCAGTGCAAAATTTCTGGACCTTATTTCAGCATATCATCAAGAAATTAATTGACTTAGTTTATTGAGCACTGTCTTATGCAAAGTATTGACATAATTTTGCCCCTCCTTCTCTTGGAACTCACTTTTTTAAAAAAATTTTTAGATGTGGTAAAACAGAGCATAAAATTTACCATCATAACTCTTTAAGTGTATAATTCAGTAGAGTTAACTTTATTTGTGTTGTATAACCAACTTCCAGAACTTTTTGATCTTGCAAAACTGATGTCTGTATCTATTAAATAGTTCCCAATTTTCCCTTCCTCCCAAGTTCCTGGCAACCATCATTCTACTTTCTGTTTCTGTAACCTTGACTCCTATAGGTAGTATCACACAGTAGTTGTTTTTTTGTGACTGGCTCATTCCACTTAGCCTAATGCCCTCAATGTTCCTTGATGTGTCAGAGTTTCCCTCTTTTTTAAGACTGAATAATATTCCATTGTATTTATGTACCACATTTTGTTTATCCATTAATCTATCAGCAGACACTTGGGTTTCTATTGTGAATAATGCTATTAGAAAAATGAGCATGTAAATACCTCTTTGAGATCCTGCTTTCAGTTCTTTGGGGTATATAACCACAAGTAGGATTGCTCGATCATAAGGTCATTCTACCCTTATAGTTTTTGAGGAACTGCCATACTGTTTTCCATAGTGCTGAACTCTTTTACATTCCCACCAATGGTGCACGGGGGTTCTGATTTCTTTACATTCTTGCCAACACTTGTTATTTTCTGTTTGTTTGGATTTTTTTTGATAATAGTCATTCTTATGGATGTGAGGTGTACTGACAATTTTGACTTCAGTGCCTTGTGTTATACCCTACAGCACCTACTTTGTAAAAATTCATGCTTGAGGTGAAAACTCATATTTTCATAAAATGTTCATTTTATAAAGTTGATCTTGGATAAAAATAATAGAGTCAATATTCTCTGCTCTAGGATAGAACAAGGAAGCCACATCTTAGTTCTTCTTACAGCTGTTTCTCTATTAATATTCCACTTTTCAGCACTGATGTTAACTTATATGTGTTATTCTCATAAATACCTATCAATATCCTAGCTTAGGGTCATAATCCATCTCCTGGTTTTAGCAGTCTGCTTCGTTCTTTTATTCTGGCACTTTTAAAATAACACTTGTAAAAGAGAAACATACTGATTAGTCTACAAGCAAACTATTCACTGTATCTAGGAATTAAGGTTTTTGGAGTTTTTTTTTTTTTAAAAGAGTCTTGTCAAGAAAAGAATCTGGTTTACTACATTTGGAGTTGTAGTGTTTAGTTTTTCTCTTCTCTTTTCTTCCCCTGCAGTTCCTACAGGCTGATATGAGATCACTGGTACTCTGAGCCAAGTTTATAGTTAGTGTGGTCATGTTTAAACTTTTGCTATCTTGAGTAAATGCTTGGTAACCTTAGTATTAACGGTCTAACAATTACCAGTTGCTGCCCTTTTGAAAAAGAGATTTATGATTGTTATCATATTTGAAAAAAGTGGTTTGGGAATAAATAAGGAAGTAAGAGAGCTGAAAGTTTTCACTCCTAAGTAATTATTGCAGAAGGGTGTTTTAAGTAGTATTTTCTTAGCAATGAGTAAAATCAGCATTCTGAGACTTTTGCAAGTAGAAAATATATATCTTTTCTGAACATTTTGTCATAATAAGCAGGTGCTTTGTAGCTGTTTCACCTTGTATAGTTAGGGTTGACATAGAGCAGGGCTCTGGTCTGTGTTTAAAATGAGGAGGTTTCAATTAATTTATTGCTTCTTTAAGAGCAATATAAGAAATGTGTAAGGTATAGTTATACTCTATTTATGAATCAAAACCAAGTGCTATGAGGCTCAAGCAAGGGGAACGTCTTTTAACCTCCCAGGGATAAATGTTTATTGAATAATGACTGAAGCAAGCCTACACAGTGAGCAGTTGGGAGTAATGTGGTAATAATGTACCTACTTAAATAGTGTTCCATCATGACTATTTCACCAGAGAAGGCAATGGCAAGCCACTCCAGTACTCTTGCCTAGAAAATCCCATGGATGGAGGAGCCTGGTAAGCTGCAGTCCGTGGGGTCGCTGAGGGTCGGACATGACTAAGCGACTTCACTTTCACTTTTCACTTTCACACATTGGAGAAGGAAATGGCAACCCACTCCAGTGTTCTTGCCTAGAGAATCCCGGGGCCGGGGGAGCCTGGTGGGCTTCCGTCTATGTGGTCACACAGAGTCGGACACGACTGAAGTGACGCAGCAGCAGCAGCAGCATGACCATTTCACAAATAATATTTGGTTGAACACGAAAAGATTCTTCAGAAAGCTTCGCCAGGTTTTTCTTTCTGTTTTAATAGAACAAGGCAAACAAGGGTATGGAAGTGTGAGTAACTACCAGACTGGACACATGGGAGTAACCATTTTTATTCAGACATTTTCCCTCACGGTCACTTTGACAGAAAAAAAACTTTTTCTTGATTTAATGTAGTCTTGTTTTAGGTCTCCAAGAGAGAAGCAAAGACTGAAAAAGGCTATTTGAAAGAAATCCATAATATGAGCAGGTCAAACATAAATTTAGCTATCAGGAAGAAGCTTGGCTTACAGGGAGTTATTATCATCACCATCCCCTTTAGTCCAAAAGTTTTTAGTTTATTCTTTTTGAATGCAGACTGTTAGTTTTTTAGATGACTGAAGTCATCAACATTAATAATTTCTTAAACAACTGTCTCACATTCTCTTTAAAAAGCAAAATGTGTCCTGTAATGAGCCAGCTACAGTAGGTGCACATACCACCTAATATCAAGTGGCTCAATGGTAAAGAATCTTCCTGCAATGCAGGAGCTTGGGTTCAGTCCCTAGGTCAGGAAGATCCCCTGGAGAAGGAAATGGCAACTCACTCCAGTATTCTTGCCTGGGAAGTCCTATGGACAGAGGAGCCTGGCAGGCTATAGTTCATGGGTACGCAAAAGAGTCAGACATGTCTTAGCAGTTAAACAAGATTAACACCACCTAATGTCAGTACTTATAGACATGATTGATTTGTTCTAGTCATTTTAACTTTTTAAATGTTGATATATTTATGCTTTAATTAAAACTTTTGTAGAGCATATTTTCAAAAGCAAATAAAAATAGTTTTCCTAATAGGAAGAGATATTATAAAGCATTTATAGTAAAATTTAAAGAGAGCTTTTTAATTTTTTCTTGAAATATTTCTTATATATTTTAGGAGCTGTTATACCACTTTCATACTTAAAGAAATTTAGTGTGTTGTGTGTGTATGTGTATATATGTGTGTGTGTGTGTGTGTGTGTGTGTGTATCTCCTAGATTTTAATCTGAATTTTTAATCATTTAGCTTTTCAACAAGTTTTTGTGTCTGCTGAAATAAAACAATATTTGGGGTAAGAAGTTTGTGAGGTTCTCTTATTGCTCTAGTTGCAACATGTAATTCTAGGAAGAATTAGGGACTTGGCTCATTAAGGGATATCACATTCATTCGAAGAAAAGAGATATTAAGTCGGTGGTAGTTTTAAGAGGTAGGCATTGTTAAAGATATACGTTTGAAGGAATAGTTGAAGGCAATAGAAACGGACTTATTAGTTGCCTTTTCACAGCCTTTCTGTATAATCAACTCCATTTTTTTATAATTCTGAAAATCAAATATACATTGTTTTCTTATTTCTGTAAATGATCTCTGTATAATAACAGTCTGTGATGGACCAAATGCTGTTAACTAATGTAAATAGTCCAGTTGAAAATACAGGTATGTTGATAAAGATCTATAAATGTGTAAAAGCCTATAAAGAATAGTAATATTTTACTGGCAAAGAGAAAAGTGTCAGTTGACAGTGCACTTTTCAGTCTGAGAAGGCTTCAGATTAGAGATATTGTAAGCTCTTACTTAAGTTCTGAGTAAGTTGTTAATAGCTGAGTGATATATTGTTTTAAAGAATAAAACAATTTATTACTTATTATCAGTTTAAATTGTCAGTATTCAGTTTATTCATTACTGACTAATATATTGAGATGGTTCCTTTTTTTTTTCACTACATTTACTCACTGACTAGTGTTCTACTACTGTCCAAATAGAGACAAGGATAAATGCCTATGTGTGGGCAGAATACACTCAGTCAGGGTTTCACTTGATGACTACCAGGTTTAAAAGAACCAGCAAGACAAAGCCTATGAAAGTGGAACCCTTGACAGGGACCTACTGTTAGGTAACTTAAGGATCAGACCCACAGAGGAACTGTTAGCACTTTTTGGCAACCTGGAGGGTGTATTGAGTGCCTGATCCATGTGAATATCTAATTTGTTGACTTTGAAAAAAGGAGTCAAATTAATATTCAGTATATTTGTACACATAAGGTAACATTACTAAAATACTAGAGGTCAGATTTAAAATAGCCTTATTAAGTCAGGGGGGAAAAAAACGCCTTAAAAATGGAAAGCCACGCAGGTCAAATGTATCAAAGTAATGGAGGAAATCGTGGATCAGAGGTCAGTGACAGATGACCTGTTGGTCTCCTATTGGAAATTCATCTTGGACCTCATTGCATTTTCTTTTGGATTTAATAAATAATGATTAGAATTATGATTTTGCATTATATAATTTCAGTATCAATTGCACTTTAATGGAATAACAAGGACTTCTACAAAATTAAAATTTTCTGCATATCAAAGGATATTGTTTAAAAAATGAATAGGTGAATACAGATTTGGAGAAATATTTGCAACATGTATATTTGATAAAGACTTGTATCTAGAATCTTACCATTCAAAAATAAGAAGATAGTTTTTTAAATGAGGAAAGGACTTGAACAGACATTTCGCAGGAAGACAAATGTCCAGTAAGCACATGGAAAAACATTCAACATCACTTTAAAGGAAACAAAATGAAACTACTATGAGATAACACCCACTGGATTGACTAAAAAAAAAAAGACTGAAAAAAATGTAAGTTTAGCAAAAATGCAACAGACTAGTCACTGGTGGAAGTATGAAATATGACAGGCAGTTTGAGAACTTTTAATGAAGATCAGCATGCACATATCCTATGTCCCATCATGCCCAGGTGTTTATCCAAGAGAAATGAAAGCATTTATCCACAAAAAACACTTGTACATGTATGTTCATAATAGCTATATTCATAACAGCCAAAAACTAGAAGCAGTCCAAATTTGTATCAACACAATCGATGGTAAACAAAGTGTGTATATTCTTGATGGACTACCACTCAGCAATAAAAAAGAAACAACTTACTGATCCACACTATAGTATTTTCTATGAATCTCAAAAAGTGCTTTGTTCTGAGTGAAGGAAGCCTGACACCAAAGAGAACGTACTACGTGAGTTTCATTTGTATGAATTATTAGAACAATGCAATCTAACATATGGTGTTAGAAAACCAGAGCAGTGGTTGTGGGCAGGGATGGTGGAGGTGGCAGAGAGTGCAAAGGGGTACAGGGGAACTTCTGAAATGATGGAAACATTCTAAGAGTTTGGGTTACCCCAATGTAAACATCTATCAACACTTATTAAACTGTATACACTTAAGGTACAGTTCATTACACTTTGTCTAAATTATATCTCATAGAAAAGAAAAAAAATTTCGAAAAAGAACAGGACATGATTAGAATTCAGAGTAGAATACCAACGTCACTAGAGTGGGGGCAAGGAGACCTATCAGCTATGATGAAGTTACTAGAGGGACTTTGTCTGAGGAAGGTACTGCTGAGTGTTCGAGCGTTAAGAAGGCAACACATTCTAGAAGCAGAATCAGATGATTCCTAATCCTTTCCTCTTAGGATTCTATTCTTGTTGTTAGGTACTTATTCTGTCTCAGGGACTATACTGAGTCCTTTATGTTGATTTTCTTATTCTTGGTGAGACCTTTTCCAGAGAGTCGTCTTTGTTGTTCAGTTGCCCAGATGTGTCCAACTCTTTGTGACCCCATGGACTGCAGCATACCAGGCTTCCCTGTCTTTCACCATCTCCCAGAGTTTGCTCAAATTCATGTCTATTGAGTCAGTAAGGCCATCCAATGTTATTGTTCATTTAATTTTGAATTTTGAAACTATAGCATCAACATTTTATTGTTGGTAAAGTTAATAACAATAACAGATATTTATTTGGCACATCTTATATGTGCACTGTTCCATGTTAATTCATTAAACCCTCTCCACAACCCTACAGGAGTCACTATAACTAGACCTATTTTTGAGTTAAGCAGCCATGGCCAAAAGCTAAAAAGCGGCAGAGCAGCATTCCAGATCAGGTGGTCTCATTTCAGATAACCATGCATTTAACTGCTTTGTCATATTTCCTACTATTATTACATTCTTAACTTTAACAAACTGTCACATTTTAACAGTTTTATCATTTGTTGATATTTAAATGAATTAAAATATTATTGGTGAAAAAATTATAAATTAATATGAGAATACTAGATTTTTAAAATGTATTTAAATCCTCAATGTGAATAAAATGCAAAAATCAGTAACATTTATGATAAATGAAGCATCAGACATCAACATCTGTCTAAATAGAGCTTTTGCCTGCCCTGTCTGTTGGGGTTGTGTGTCTGCATCACCCCATGAACTGCCCTCATGTTATTTTCAAGCAGACCACTATGGTGTGATGGGTGTCATCAGATAAGGCTGAAATGCTAGCCCAGGCTCAAGGTTTTAAGGCTTGATTTTCAGTTTTTGCCTTTGGATGCTTTGCCTGTTTTATTTTGAGTATGTTCAGTGCAAGGATCTCACTGGAGTCTTTTTATTTTTTAATGTTGGTAATATTAACAGCATAAATCTTTCTAGCTTAAAATTTCATGTCAAATTTTTGAGTGGTTATTTTACATGTATAATATAGTATGTTTTAAACTGTTGTAATAGAAACATTTGTATTTCCTCTTAACCTCAGGTGTTTTGATCCAACTCTTTGTGGGCACCATTTGGACTGATTAATAATGGTGAATTCCTTCAAAAGCTAACTTACTAATTCCTTCACTGCTAACTTACAAGTACTCTTGGTATGTTATCTGTATATAAATGACTTTGTACCATATTATAGTCCTATTTCGGTTATCTATTTCTCTGTGGAACTATTCCCAAACCTAGTGACTAAGACAAAAAACTATTTCTACCCATCAGAAATGTAGACAGGGTACAAAAGGGACCATTCATTTTCTTCTGCTTTATCTGGGGCCTTAGTTGGATGTGATATCTGGCTATCTCTTGTTTCCTCAAGACTGATGAAATAAGTTTAGGTACTTATAGCTAGTCTACTCTATTGTAAAGTTATGTTTTTCCTGGCATATTCTCTATGAGGTGATACTTTGGTATCACATGAATATCTAGTATTCAAGTAATCTAGTAAAGTTTTTCATATCCATTGGTAATTCTTTTCTTGCATCAGTTACTTCAGTAGAAGTCGCAAAATAATGATTTTCTATCATTCTTTCTATATGTATTAGCTTGCCATCTTTTATTTAAAAAAAGGCTTTCACTCATTAGCTGAGGCTGTTGGTTAGTTTGAGATGTTGTTACTAATGTAAACACAGGATAAATCCTTATTTCCTTCCTTTCATTATCAAACTTTCTAGCAACAAGTGTAATAGTCACCTCTGCTGCTGCTGCTAAGTCGCTGCAGTCATGTCTGACTCTGTGCAACCCCATAGATGGCTCCTCTGTCCCTGGGATCCTCCAGTCAAGAATACTGGAGTGGGTTTCCATTTGCATCTCCAGTGCATGCATACATGCTAAGTCGCTTCAGTCATGACCAACTCTGTGCGACCCCATGTACAGCAGCCCACCAGGCTCCTCTGCCCATGGGATTCTCCAGGCAAGAATACTGGAGGGGCTTGCCATTTCCTTCTCTGATAGTCACCTCTTAGTTCAGTTCAGTCGCTCAGTCATGTCCGACTCTTTGCAACCCCATGAATCACAGCACGCCAGGCCTCCCTGTCCATCACCAACTCCCGGAGGTCACTCAAACTCAAGTCCATCAAGTCGGTGATGCCATCCAGCCATCTCATTCTCTGTCGTCCCCGTCTCCTCCTGCCCCCAATCCCTCCCAGCATCAGAGTCTTTTCCAGTGAGTCAACTCTTCACATGAGGTGGCCAAAGTATTAGAGTTTCAGCTTTAGCATCAGTCCTAGTCACCTCTAGAGATAGCAAATGAGTTTTTTGTCTTGGCTTTCTTTTTTATGAGTATTATTTATGACTCATAGATTTTTATATTGATAACCTGAATAGTTAATATCTTGTTGGAATATTAATCTTAACAGAATTGTACATTTAGAATCATTTTCTAAAAAGGTCCTCTTATTTTGAAGTCTTCCAGATACATCTGTCATATATTGTAACTGTAAGAAAGCCAATCTGGATTTAAAATATTTGGAACTCAAAACAAGTGATTATAACCAAAGTATGTTAGAAAGACTTGGTTAAAATAATCACACACATAAATAACAAATATTTCTAAGTTCTTGGACAAAGTCCCATCTTCTGTCTGTCAAGAGGCTTTCTTAATAAGAGCCTCAGTTTTTTCATCCATGGAACAGGTGATAAGCCCCTGCCCTGCATTCTGAGACTTCAGTAAGATCATGGGTGTAACACAAACTTTGCTGGTATAATTTGAATTTGTGGTTGAGACCAAGGCCAGTGATTTTTATCTCCAAGTTATCACATTAACTTTTGAACCCCCGGAAGTATAATTCCCAAGTAGCAAATGACAAGAGGAAATAATTCACTGGTTGATTCTTATTATATGGTCCAAATTAGGAAGAAATACTGGAAAAGAATTACTAGGCTAAGAGTATCATATCGATAGCTTATGTTTACTTAAGGTTTACAGTGTGCTAAAGCAATAAAAAGCACTTTATAATTATCTCATTTATTATTCAGAACATCCTTATGAAGCTGGTGCTTTTGTTAATCTCATTTCCAAATTGAAGACATTGAGGCTTAGAAAATTTAAGTTACCTACACCAGATGTTCAAGCAGGTTTTAGAAAAGGCAGAGGAACCAGAGATCAAATTGCCAACATCTGCTGGATCATGGAGAAAGCAAGAGAGTTCCAGAAAAATATCTATTTCTGCTTCATTGACTATGTCAAAGCCTTTGACTGTGTGGATCACAATAAACTGTGGAACATTCTGAAAGAGATGGGAATACCAGACCACCTGACCTGCCTCTTGAGAAACCTGTATGCAGGTCAGGAAGCAACAGTTAGAACTGTACATGAAACAACAGACTGGTTCCAAATAGGAAAAGGAGTACGTCAAGGTTGTATATTGTCACCCTGCGTATTTAACTTCTATGCAGAGTACATCATGAGGAACGCTGGGCTGGAAGAAGCACAAACTGGAACTTCAAGATTGCCGGGAGAAATATCAATAACCTCATATATGCAGATGACACCACCCTTATGGCAGAAGGTAAAGAGGAACTAAAAAGCCTCTTGATGAAAGTGAAAGAGGAGAGTGAAAAGGTTGGCTTGAAGCTCAACATTCAGAAAATAAAGATCATGGCATCTGGTCCTATCACTTCATGGGAAATAGATGGGGAAACAGTGGAAACAGTGTCAGACTTTATTTTGAGGGCTCCAAAATCACTGCAGATGCTGATTGTAGCCAGGAAGTTAAAAGACGCTTACTCCTTGGAAGGAAAGTTATGACCAACCTAGATAGCATATTAAAAAGCAGAGACATTACTTTGCCAACCAAGGTCCGCCTAGTCAAGTCTATGGTTTTTCCCGTGATCATGTATGGATGTGAGAGTTGGACCGTGAAGAAAGCTGATCGCCGAAGAATTGATGCTTTTGAACTATGGTGCTGGAGAAGACTCTTGAGAGTCCCTTGGACTGCAAGGAGATCCAACCAGTCCATTCTAAAGGAGATCAATCCTGGGTGTTCATTGAAAGGACTGATGCTGAAGCTGAGTCTCCAATACTTTGGCCACCTCATGCGACGAGTTGACTCACTGGAAAAGAGTCTGATGCTGGGAGGGATTGGTGGTGGGAGGAGATGGGGACGACAGAGAATGAGATGGCTGGATGGCATCACCGACTCGATGGACATGAGTTTGAGTGAAATCCGGGAGTTGGTGATGGACAGGGAGACCTGGCATGCTGTGATTCATGGGGTTGCAAAGAGTCGGACACGACTGAGCGACTGAACTGAACTGAACCCCAGGGGCTTCCCTGATGACTCAGGTGGTAAAGAATCAGCCTGCAATGCAGGAGACCCAGGTTCAGTCCCTGGGTTGGGAAGATGCCCTGGAGAAAGAAATGACAACTCACTCCAATATTCTTGCCTGGGAAATCCATGAAAAGAGGAGCCTAGTGGGCTATAATTCATGGGGTCACAAGAGTTGGACATGACATAGCAATTAAACCACCTTTCAGTTCAGTTCAGTTCAATCAGCCATGTTTGACTCTTTGCGACCCCATGGAATGCAGAACGCCAGGCTTTCCTGTCCATCACCAACTCCTGGAGCTTACTCAAACTCATGTCCATAGAGTCGGTGATGCATCCAACCATTTCATCCTCTGTCGTCCCCTTCTCCTCACGCCTTCGATCTTTCCCAACATCAGGGTCTTTTCCAATGAGTCAGTTCTTTGCATCAGATGGCCAAAGTATTGGCGTTTCAGGTTCAGCATTCGTCCTTCCAGTGAATATTCAAGACTGATTTCCTTTAGGACTTATTGGTTGGATCTCCTTGCAGTCCAAGGGACTCTCCAGAGTCTTCTCCAACACCACATTTCAAAAGCATCAATTCTTCAGTGCTCAGCTTTTTTTATAGTCCAACTGTCACATCCATACATGACTACTGGAAAAACCATAACTTTGACTAGATGGACCTTTGTCAGCAAAGTAATGTCTCTGCTTTTTAATATGCTAAGTTGGTGATAACTTTTCTTCCGAGGGGCAAGCGTCTTTTAATTTCATGGCTGAAGTCACCATCTGCATTGATTTTGGAGCCCAAGAACATACAGTGGGCAGTGTTTCCATTTTCCCCGTCTATTTGCCATAGATGGGACTGGATGCCATGATCTTAGTTTTCTGAATGTTGAGCTTTAAGCCAACTTTTTCACTCTCCTTTTTCACTTTCATCATGAGGTTCTTTAGTTCTTCTTCGCTTTTTGCCAAAAGAGTGGTGTATCTGCGTATCTGAGGTTATTGGTATTTCTCCTGGCAATCTTGATTCCAACTTGTGCTTCATCCAGCCGGGCATTTTGCCTGACATACATGGCATATAAGTTAAATAAGCAGAGTGACAATATACAGCCTTGACGTACTCCTTTCATGATTTGGAACCAGTCCGTTCTTCCATGTCCAGTTCTAACTATTGCTTCTTGACCTGCATACAGATTTTTCAGGAGGCAGGTAAGGTGATCTGGTATTCCCATCTCTTTGAGAATTTTCCACAGTTTGTTGTGATACACACAGTCAAAGGCTTTGGTGTAGTCAGTAAAGCAGAAGTCGATGTTTTTCTGGAAGTGTCTTGCTTTTTCTATGATCCAACGGCTGTTGGCAATTTGATCTCTGGTTCCTCTGCCCTTTCTAAATCCAGCTTGAATATCTACAAGTTATCAGTTCACATACTGTTGAAGCCTGGCTTGGAGAGTTTTGAGCATTATTTTGGTAGCGTGTGAGATGAGTGCAATTGTGAGGTAGTTTGAACAGTCTTTGGCACTGTCTTTCTTTGCAATTGGAATGAAAACTCCTTTTCCAGTCCTGTGGCCACTGCTGAGTTTTCCAGATTTGCTGGCATATTAAGTGTAGCACTTTCATAGCATCATCTTTTAGGATTTGAAATAGCTCAACTGGAATCCGTCACCTTCACTAGCTTTGTAGTGATGCTTTCTAAGGCCCACTTGACTTCACATTCCAGGATGTCTGGCTCTAGGGGAGTGATCACACCATCGTGATTATCTTGGTCATGAAGATCTTTTTTGTACAGTTCTTCTGTGTTTTCTTGCCACCTCTTCTTAATATCTTCTGCTTCTGTTAGGTCCATACCATTTCTGTCCTTTATTGACCCATCTTTGCATGAAATGTTCCCTTGGTATCTTTAAGTTTCTTGAAGAGATGTCTGGTCTTTCCCATTCTATTGTTTTCCTCTATTTCTTTGCATTGACCATTGAAGAAGGCTTTCTTATCTCTCCTTGCTATTCTTTGGAACTCTGCGTCCAAATGAAAATAGCTAGTGAGTGACTGACTTGTAATTTAAATCTCAGCAATCTGACTCTAGAGCCTACACTTCTGATAAGGATAGAGTTCAATCTATAGATCAGTATGAAGAGTATTGCTGTCTTTATAGTAAGTCTTCAGATGCAGGAATCTGGGAGGTTTTTCCCAATTATTTACATAATTAGTAATTTCACTGAACAGTGTTTCCTAGTTTTCAGTATACAGGCCTTGTACTTCTTTTGTTAAATTTATTCCTTAGTAGTTTATTTGTGATGCCTAAATGGGATTTTTTCTTTATTTTCATTTTCAGTTGTTCATTGCATTATAATAAATAGCATGTTTGCATGATAGGTCACTTCAGTCGTGTCCACCTGTTTGTGACCCTATGGACTGTAGCCCACCAGGCTCCTCTGTCCATGGGATTTTCCAGCCAAGAATACTGGAGTGGGTTGCCATTTCTTCCTCCAGGGGATCTTCCCAACCCAGCGATCAACATGGTTCTTACATCTCATGCATTGGCATGTGGGTTTTTTTGCCACTAGCACCATGTGGGAATGTTTGTATCCTACAGTCCTGTGGAGCTTATTAGTTCTAATATTATTTTTATGGATTCCTTATGATTTTCTATGCAAAATTACATCACCTTCAATTTGGATGTCTTCTATTTCTTTTTCTTTCTTAACTTTAGTGGCTAAATCTCTGATACAGTATTGAATAGAAAGGGCAAGATCAGATATTTTAGTCTTGTTTCTGGTCTTAGGCAGAGACATTCAGTCTTTAACCTTTAGATGTGATGATAGTTGTCTCCGTTTTACGTACACACTATCAGATTGAAGTTCATTTACATTTCTAGTTAAGTGTTTTTTTCATGAAAGTGTTTTAGATTTTTCAAATTCCTTTCATGCATTTATTAAGATTAAAATATGGGTTTTGTCCTTTATTCCACTGATTGGAATATAACATTGCATATTACATTGGTTGATTTTTAGATGGTAAACCAACCTTGCTTTCCTGGGATAAATCTCGCTTGATCATAATTATAATTCTTTTTATCTGCTACTTTTGTTGAGGGTTTTAGAATCTGTATCCACAAGATTTTGATCTGAAATTTTCTTGCGATAGTTTTGTCTGGTGTTGGTATCAACATAAGACAGAATGAGTTAGGAAGCATTCCCATCTCTTCTGTTTTCGGGCAATGTTTGTAAAGAATCGATATTAATTCTTTAAATGTTTATAAGAATTCACCATTGAAACTATCCTGGGTTTTACTTTGTGGACAATTTTTCAATTACTAATTCAGTCTCTTTACTCATCATAGGTCTATTCCAGTTTTTTATTTCTTCTTGTTTTGGTTTCAGTAATTTTTTGTCTTTCTAGGGATTTGTCCATTTCATCTAGGTTACCCAATTTGTTGGCATGCAGCTGTTCATAGCATTCCCTTATAGTCCTTTTTAATTCTGTGAAGTCAGTATTGATAGCCTCTTTTTAATTTCTGATTTCAGTAAGTTGAATTTTGTCTCTTTTTTCCCCTTGGTCAATCCAGCTAATGGTTTGTCAGTTTTGTTAATCTTTTCAAGAACCGACTTTTGGCTTAGATGATTTTCTCTGTGTCTTTTATTTCATTAATTTGTGCTCTAGTCTTTATCATTTCCTTCCTCTGCTTGGTTTAGTTTTAGTTTGCTTTTATTTTTCCAGTTCTATATTACTGATTTGACATCTTTTTAATATTAATTTACGGCTATAAAATTTCCTTTTGAACATTGTTTTAGCTGTATCCCACAAATTTGGATTTGTTGTATTTTCATTTCTGTTAATCTCAAGTAACTTTAATTTGCCTGGGACTTATTTGATTCATTGGTTATTTAGTGTGTTGTTTATTTCCACATATTTGTGAATTTGCCAAATTTCTCTTTGTTACTGATTTCTAGTTTCATTCCATGTGTTCAGAGAACATACTTTGTATGATTTCACTTCTTTTAACAACTACATTGAGTCTTGTTTCATGACCTGGTATATGGTATATCCTGAGAATGGTTTACATGCACTTGAGTAAAACATATATTCTGCTCTTCATAGGTGGAGTGTTCAATAGATTAGAGCCCACACTTTTGGTCACTCACCACAAGATATGAGCAGGAGTGTTGGAAAATCTATGACACTTTTACTTAGATATTTCCACTAAAGTGCTTTATAAACATTCCACAAACCTAAGAATTATGGATAAATAGAATTCAGTAGCTTCTAGCAAAAAGGAGAAACAGTTTGGGTTAGTAGGAGAACGGAAGAAGAAGAATCAACATTTGTTGAGAATTCCCAGCAATACTGTGGTCCAGTACTCCTTGGAAACAGCCTCAGGAATTTTATATAAACTTCCCTAATGTCACACAGATCATGAGCTTTTGAATCTGGATTTGAACCCATATATTTCTGACTGCAAAACTTCTAAACTTACTATGTGTATGTGTGTGTGTGTTAGTCGCTTAGTCGTGTCCGACTCTTTGTAACCCCATGGACGGTAGCCCGCCAGACTCGTTTGTCCATGGGATTCTCCAAGCAAGAATACTGGAGTGGGTTGCCATTTCCTTCTCCAGAACTTCCCATATAGAACTTATAAATGGAATACATTTGAATCTTGCTTTTGGTATTATTGATGTTGTTGTAAATAGATATGTTGCAAATTTTCAGGATTATAAAGTGTGAATTTTCACTTTAACAAGATTTACGTTTCTATTTTATAAGCACCCTTTTCACGTGGATCTTGAGAGGAGATGAAATCCAAGAAAGCAGCCAGTGATTTATCATTAACTTGATCCTAACAGCTGGGCAAGCAGTGCTACTCAGAATCTAAAATATGTGGTAAGAGTGCAGAGTCGAAATTTGCAGACTAAGTCCGGGGTCCTGATAAAGCAAACCTTGTTAGGCATGAGGACAGACCTCCAGTGTGAATTATAAGGAATAACTTTGCAAATCAGTGGGACATGAGAAGGTACTCTCAGCCATAATATTCCAGTACTTATAAAGTACACTTGATGTGTGAACTTACTGAATGACAGTGATGCCATGTCAAGATTCCTATAATATATTGAGTGTTGGAGGTTATTTTCAATGCAGAACATTAGGACTAAACTCTAACCCTAACCTCCTCTCACCCAGAACTAGGGAAGCTTATCAAAGGGAGAAGAGAAGGAAAGTACTTTAGGAGATACCTCCAGATCCCATTTGTTTTTGTTCTTTGTTCTGTCTTTAACAGTAGTTGTAGACATTCACTGCTGTGTCAGGTACCAGATTTGTATCCTTCTGAGCCAGTGCTTGCATTATAGTGCCAGTTCTGAATGCACATCGTAAAACCAGGGTCCAGTAACATCTATAAAGCTAATGGTAATGTTGAAAATTCATCAAGAAATTACCAAGACTCTGGAAGACTGCTCTCCCTACCCCAAACGTATTACCTTCTTTTAAACTACATATTAGAAAAGTCATTCTGAAAGCTCTCCATGTTAACTGTGACAGTGAAAGAGCATTAAGCATGTAGAGGGAATCTGTGTTCCCTCTGGCCTCTGGAAAATACCTGAGCTTGTTTATTGAAGACCTTACCTGGGAGCAAAATTATATGTACGTACTTACTCACCATTTCCCAGTTGCCTCTGAAGTTTTTTTATCCCCAGCTATAAATACTAAAATTTGATCAGATCATTTCATGGCAAATAGATGGGGAAAGAATGGAAACAGTGACAGACTTTCTTTTCTTGGGCTCCAAAGTCATATTGGATGGTGACTGCAGCCATGAATTTAAAAGACACTTGCTGCTTGGAAGAAAAGTTATGACAAACTGAGACAGTGTATTAAAAAACAGAGATATCGCTTTGCCAACAAAGGTCTGTATAGTCAAAGCTGTGGTTTTTCCAGTAGTCATGTATAGTTGTGAGAGTTGGAACATAAAGAAGTCTGTGCACCAAAGAATTGATGCTTTTGGACTGTGGTGCTAGAGAAGACTCTTGAGAGTCTCTTGGACAGCAAGATCAAACCAGTCAATCCTAAAAGAAATCCCTGAATATTCACTGAAAGATGGATGCTGAAGCTCCAATACTTGAGCCACCTGATGCAAAATGCCAACTCATTGGAAAAAGCCCTGATGGTGGGAAAGACTGAAGGCAGGAGGAGAAGGGGGCAACAGAAGATGAAATGGTTGAATGGCATCACCTACTGAACGGACATGAGTTTGAGCAAGCTCCAGAAGTTGGTGATGGGCAGGGAAGCCTGGCGTGCTACAGTCCACAGGGCCGCAAAGAATCTGACACAACTAAGTGACTGAGGAACAACACAGCAACTAGTTCTATTCAATAACTGACTTAGATTTATTTTCAAATTTAAACTAATCTTAACAAAATTGAAGATTTGCATATGTGACATTTCTTTGAGCCATTTGTTCTCAAAGTACGGTTCTCAGACCGGCAGCATCATCTTCCCCAAGGAACTTGCAAATGGAAATCTCAGATCCCACCTCAGACTTAAGGAAGCAGAGAGCATGGGAGGAGAGACCAGCATCTGTTTTAAGAAAATCCTCAGGTGATTCTGATGTGTGCTAACAGTTTAGAACTACTGTTTAAACTAGATTCCATTGAAAACACTTTCCACTGCCCCCACTGTTATCTTAAGTGATCTTTAAGCTTATCTGTCCAATCAGACTCTTTTGGCATTGAGAGTGCAGTATGTATGAAATATGTCATTTTTATTATCCCAGGTTTAGACTTGTAGTTTAAGTGATTGTGCACTATCTTCTAGGTAAGCTGAAATGTTTCTTCATTTGTCTTGCAGTTTCTTGCCTCATTATCTTTGCATATATCATTCCCTCTGTTCAATTCCCCATAGCATTTCCTCTGTCCAGCCTTCACTTGTAAAATAAAACCTCTATAGAGTTTGATGTGAGGTCTAAAGGCAAAAGTGTATATAGATGTACTTAGCACAGCACTTGGAACGTTTTGGAATAGACAGAAAGATAAAAGTAACTGTGTGAAGTTCTGATCATATTACTTTACTGATTATAATTTTTTAATAAATTTACTCCATTAGAGAAAATTTTAGTTTATTGACAAAATTAAGGACAAATACAAAATGTGATCCACTGGAAAAAAGGAATGGCAAATCACTTCAGTATTCTTGCCTTGAGAACCCCATGAACAGTATGAAAAGGCAAAAAGATGGGACAATGAAAGAGGAACTCCCCAGGTGGGTAGGTGCCCAATATGCAACTGGAGATCAGCGGAGAAATAACTCCAGAAAGAATGAAGGGACGAAGCCAAAGCAAAAACAACACCCAGTTGTGGATGTGACTGGTGATAGAAGCAAGGTCCGATGCTGTAAAGAGCAATATTGAATAGGAACCTGGAATATTAGGTCCATGAATCAAGGCAAATTGAAAGTGGTCAAACAGGAGATGGCAAGAGTGAACATCGACATTCTAGGAATCAGCGAACTAAATGGACTGGAATGGGTGAATTTAACTCAGATGACCATTATATCTACTACTGTGGGCAGGAATCCCTTAGAAGAAATGGAGTAGCCATCATGGTCAACAGAAGAGTCCGAAATGCAGTACTTGGATGCAATCTCAAAAATGACAGAATGATCTCTGTTTGTTCCCAAGGCAAACCATTCAGTGTCATGATAATCCAAGTCTATGCCCCAACCAATAATGCTGAAGAAGCTGAAGTTAAATGGTTCTATGAAGATCTACAAGACCTTTTAGAACTAACACCCAAAAAAGATGTCCTTTTCATTATAGGGGACTGGAATGCAAAAGTAGGAAGTCAAGAAACACCTGGAGTAACAGGCAAATTTGTCCTTGGAGTACAGAATGAAGCAGGGCAAAGGCTAATAGAGTTTTGCCAAGAGAACGCACTGGTCATAGCAAACACCCTCTTCCAACGACACAAGAGAAGACTCTACACATAGACATCACCAGATGGTCAACACCGAAATCAGATTGATTATATTCTTTGCAGCCAAAGATGGAGAAGCTCTGTACAGTCAGCAAACACAAGACCAGGAGCTGACTGTGGCTCAGATCATGAACTCCTTATTGTCAAATTCAGACTTAAATTGAAGAAAGTAGGGAAAACCACTGGACCATTCAGGTATGATCTAAATCAAATCCCTTATGATTATACAGTGGAAGTGAGAAATAGATTTAAGGGACTAGATCTGGTAGAGTGCCTGATGAATTGTGGATGAAGCAAAAAGCAAAGGAGAGAAAGAAAGATATACCCATTTGAATACAGAGTTCCAAAGAACAGCAAGGAGAGAGAAGAAAGCCTTCCTCGGTGATTAGTGCAAAGAAATAAAGGAAAATAAATAGAATGGGAAATACTAGAGATCTCTTCAAGATGATTAGAGATACCAAGGGAACATTTCATGCAAAAATGGGTCAATAAAGGACAGAAATGGTATGGACCTAACAGAAGCAGAAGATATTAAGAAGAGGTGGCAAGAATACACAGAAGCACTGTACCAAAAAAAGATCTTCAGGACCCAGATAACCACGATGGTGTGATCACTCCCCTAGAGCCAGACATCCTGGAATGTGAAGCCAAGTGGGCCTTAGAAAGCATCACTACGAACAAAGCTAGTGGAGGTCGTGGAATTCCAGTTGAGCTATTTCAAATCCTAAAAGATGATGCTGTGAAAGTGCTGCACTCAATATGCCAGCAAATTTGGACAATTCAGCAGTGGCCACAGGACTGGAAAAGGTCAGTTTTCATTCCAAACCCTAAGAAAGGCAATGCCAAAGAATCCTCAAATTACCGCACAGTTGCTCTCATCTCACATGCTAGTAAAGTAATGCTCAAAATTCTCCAAGACAGGCTTCAACAGTACATGAACCATGAACTTCCAGATGTTCAAGCAGGTTTTAGAAAAGGCAGAGGCACCACAGATTAAGTTGCCAACATCCGCTGGATCATGGAAAAAGCCAGAGAGTTCCAGAAAAACATCTATTTCTGCTTCATTGACTATGCCAAAGCCTTTGACTGTGTGGACCACAACAAACTCTGGAAAATTCTTCAAGAGATGGGAATACCAGACCACCTGACCTGCATCTTAAGAAACCTGTATGCAGGTCAGGAAGCAACAGTTAGAACTGGACATGGAACAACAGACTGGTTCCAAATAGGAAAAGGAGTACGTCAAGGCTGTATATTGTCACCCTGCTTATTTAAGTTACATGCAGAGTACATCTTGAGAAACGCTGGGCTGGATGAAGCACAAGCTTTAATCAAGATTGCCAGGAGAAATATCAATAACCTCAGATATGCAGATGACACCACTCTTATGGCAGAAAGTGAAGAAGAGCCTCTTGATGAAAGTGGAAGAGGAGAGTGAAAAAGTTGGCTTAAAGCTCAACATCAGAAAACTAAGATCATGGTATCTGGTCCCATCACTTCATGGCAAATAGATGGGGAAACAGTGGGTGACTTTACTTTTTTGGGCTCCAAAATCACTGCAGATGGTGACTGCAGTCATGAAATTAAAAGACGCATACTCCTTGGAAGGAAAGTTGTGACCAACATAGACAGCATATTAAAAAGCAGAGACATTACTTTGCCAACCAAGGTCCGTCTAGTCAAGGCTATGGTTTTTCCAGTAGTCATGGATGGATGTGAGAGTTGGACTATAAAGAAAACTGAGTGCCGAAGAATTGATGCTTTTTAACTATGGTGTTGGAGACGACTCTTGAGAGTCCCTTGGATTGCAAGGAGATCCAACTAGTCCATCCTAAAGGAGATCATTCCTGAGTGTTCACTGGAAGGATTGATGTTGAAGCTGAAACTCCAGTACTTTGGCCACCTGATGCGAAGAGCTGACTTGTTTGAAAAGACCCTGATGCTGGGAAAGATTTTCGGCAGGAGGAGAAGGGAATAACAGAGGATGAGTTGGTTGTGTGGCATCACTGACTCGATGGACATGAGTTTGGGTAAAGTCCAGGAGTTAGTGATGGAAAGGGGGCCTGGCGTGCTGTGGTCCATGGGGTCGCAAAGAGTGAGACTCGACTGAGCGACTGAACTGAATTAACCTATGGACAAATATTGAATCTTGCAACACATCTCATATTGGTTTAATGAAAAGCAGGAGAGGTGGTGATGGCCAAATGTGCACCTTATTTTTTATAAAATGGCACTTTTTGTTCATGAATCATGAATCAAGCCTAAATTAAAAACTCATATAAGGATAAATAAAGCATCTTTTCCATTTAGATTGAGCTAGTTTGGATTTCATATTAAGCTGAATTAAAAATATGTTTTTATTAGGTGCAAGTAGTTTCCAAAGTGCATTTTCTAGCTCATGTCTTGTCCTTATTTTCCTGACGGCTTGGTCTAGCACAGTTCAAGCAAGTTTTTTGGTCCTGTTTGTCTGACAGGTGATAAGAGAGTGGGAAACCCACAGAGAGATTTCGTTTACATCAACTTGTAGAAAAGAAAAACTGGCCTTTTTAGCAGCAATAGCCTGGAAGTGAGTCAGTTCTTGCATACAGCCACTAATGCTCTGAGGATGCAGCTTGTTTTCAGCTAAATACCAGCCAGGGTTCTAGAAGTAGAGAATCTGCATCCTAATTAATCTCACAGGTGTAGGTGAGAGTTTTTACAAAAGTCAGGAAGCACAAATTGATAACCTTTGCTGTGGCTCAGTGCCTGTTGGATATGTAATACTTTCATACTGTACTGTGTGTGTGTTATGGTAGCCAGAAAGGAAAGAAAACTAGTGGAGTTTTCCCTATAAATTTAGAGCTTTACTTTTAATATTAAAAGTATTATAATTTCTTTTTTCCTCTTTTCCCATTATTGTCTTGGTTTCTTGCTCCTTCCCCCAACCTCCACTCCCTTCCCCCATGGCTCTTAAGATAGGAAAGAAGCCTGAAAAAAATAATAAGGTTTATGTTCATTCTCCAAACACCTTCTTAGTGGCTGTGGATCAAAAGCATATTTCAGTGTAGGTCCCAAAATGTTTAGTTTTGAGAGGTGAGATCAAATTTGAGCAAAAGGTTTTGAGTAATTTGGGTTCATAATTTTATAAAATTTGTACAGCAAGTTTATTTATCCGTAGTGACAGGTAATAAAATTGCAATGGAAATTTTAAGAAGGCTTTTCTAAAAATCTCAATAATGCCATTGTGTGATAGTCAACTTATTACTGAGTACAAATTATAATATGCCCTATAGTAGAATTTGTCTTACAAATAGGAAAATCTAAAATTGTATAACGGCTTCCCTGGTGGCTCAGACGGTAAAGCGTCTGCCTATAATGCGGGAGACCCAGGTTTGATCCCTGGGATGGGAAGATCCCCTGGAGAAGGAAATGGCAACCCACTCCAGTATTCTTGCTTGGGGAATTCCATGGATTGAGGAGCCTGGTAGGCTACAGTCCATGGTGTTGCAAAGAGTCAGACTCAACTGAGCAACTTCACTTCACTTCAGATATTGTATAAGCATTCAAATATGCCAAACTCTGTCTTCTCTTCTGGACTAGTATATTTTATTAATAAGCTCTAAAATATCTGAGATTATGCAGTGTGACTGTTGTGGAAATCAGAAAGGTCTAACAGAAGGATTCTTAAATTGGTCAGAATGATGCATTCAGAGTGCTGGACATCAGAGAAGTTTCAGTTGATTAAATTTAACTTCTTAGTTATAATTTTTAATTTTATTTCTTTTTTGCTTTAAAGAAAATCAAGGAAGGAACAATGAATCATAATACATACCAAAGATATTCAGGGAACATTATTTCAAATAATTCCCCTAAAAAAGAAACTTTATTTTTTAACAGAAATAGATTTTTCTTTATAATCAAAATTGAGAGTAGTTTGTAAAAATCAGTAAGTCATGTGGTATTATAGTGTACAGAGCCAATTATTGTTTTCATTTTGGTAAACTTACTTTCAAATCTTTCACATGGCAACCCACTCCAGTATTCTTGCCTGGAGAATCCCATGGACAGGGGAGCCTGGCGAGCTATAGTCCATGGGATCACACGACTGAACACGGCTTGGCGTGCACACACAAACACATAGCTTTATATAAGTTGAATGATTCTTTGTCTTTATTATGTAATCTATATTATATAGTCTAATTATTTTGAACAGACATTTCCCATTTGTGATGATGTTTTAATGAACAACCGGCACATTTTTTTTTTTTTTGGCGTTGGTCCAGGTGCTTGAACACTTTGGAGCCCTTAGTTGAATGCCTGGAATTGCTGAGTTCAAGGGTACACAGATTTAGTACTGATACATGTTGTCACTGCTTAAGAGAAATTATTTTTTTAGTGTTAAATGTACTTTTTTCACCTATCCAAAATGAAGATAAATTGCTGCATTAGGCAGTTTTGAAGAAAAATTAATGCCACTAGCAATTTGGTTCAATTTGATGTGTTTTCTGAATGCTTAATACTGCTTATGTGTCAGATTCTATGCTAGTTATTAGGTTTGTAAAAGTGAAGTGACTCAGTTTTATTGGACTAATGGAGATTGCAAAGAAATAATAAGGAGTTAAAATACAGTATGATAAGTGTGACAGTAAGGATAAAATACAGGCAGCTTGTGTACCAGCATCAGGAGTTCAGAAGTCTCAGCATGAAAGCTGAGATCTGAGGACAAATGTGGGTTATGTGGACGAAGGATGTAAGAAGGAGGAGTATTGTAGGCCATGAGGAGTAGGTGTCAAAGGTTATGATACATTCTAGGAACTATTATAGTGGGATTTTAGAATGTGTGGGATGCACATAGGGAGTGAGGCACCAGAGCTAGAGCTGGAGAATAAAACAGAGCTGAAACTGTGAAGAACCTTGTAGTCGAGTTAATGAATGTGGACATTGAGATTCAGGGGTGCTGTGTCACGTGGAAGCAGTGAGATCAAATTTGAGCTGTAAAAAGTTATCCTGGTTCTAGTTTGGAGCCAGGATAATGCTAGCTCACATTGTACTTTTTGTCTTCCTCGTAAATGGTTCCGGAGGCATGTGAAGTGGACTTGTAGATGAAACAGAGACCTCAGCATCTCTGCATGCTATAAGAAAGGCAGGGCCAGTTGTCCCTAAACTTAAAATGTGGAAAGTTTCAGTGATGTAAGAGGAACACCTCCATGCAACTCCATTTGTAGAGTACTGTATAAAACCTCATGATTCTCTAGGAGCCAATTTATATAATTCTGATTCATACTGATAAAAGTCCAGCTGAATGCCAGAAAAATTTTTGCCTCAATTTCTTTTCCTTATATAGTCATATAGTCCATTTTGTACTTAATATCATTTGTTTACATTTTCATTCTTTTATGTAATGTTGAAATCATTCTGATGTCAGGAAAGCAGACTTCTGTAATAAACAATTTGCGTAAAGCTTTTCTGTCACTGAGTCAGTATGACCTTCACTAAAACGACCTCATGTTTTTTTAGGCAGACATTATTTTAAATGATGTCTTTTCTTAGTAATTTTTATCCTGTGTGCTACATTTGAGATGTCTTTCTTCTCACAAAATTTCTGCTCTTTTCTAGCTTCCACACCTCCTTCTGGTGGTTTCCAGGATTAGTATTCTGATACTGTTTTCCCCTTAACTTATGACTATTTTTATTTAGTATATACTACATAGTATACTCACAGTGTTAGAAACTGTGATAAAGGTAGCTTATTAAATTTTTCACATGACTTTAGTTTTTTGTAAAAATGATGCCTGCTCATAAAAAATGAAGGCAGTACATCAGAGAGCGGAGAAAATAGAAAGCCCAGAATGACAGCTCACTGAAAAATATCCGGAAATAACTATCATTAACAGTAAGTAAACTTTATTCCAACCATCTCTTGAACTCAGGACCAGAGAAAGGTACTGGGGTAAAAGAGATGGTGGCTAACAATGAATCTATTTAAATAGAAAACTAAGGCTATACAGCTCTGAAAATTTTGTGCACAGATTCTTTAGACTTTGACAATTTAAAAACACTAACACAACCCACTGGAGAAGGAAATGGCAACCCACTCCAGTGTTCTTGCCTGGAGAATCCCAGGACGGGGGACCCTGGTGGGCTTCTGTCTAAGGGGTCACACACAGTTGGACACGACTAAAGTGACGCAGCAGCAGAACATAACCCAAATTGGAAAATGAAGGAAGGAAAAAGTAGAAAAAAAATGTTAAGTATACTAATTTCCTCAACCTTTAGAGCAGGATGTTAATCAATATAAACTAATGTGGTTTAAAAAGTGACTCTATTCTCTTAGTATTTTCATAACATTTTTCTGTAAAATGGAGACATTTCCTAAGAAAGCTCTTGAGACAAAGAAGTGAAAGTCACTCAGTTGTGCAACCCTATGGACTGTAATCCATCAAATTCTCCAGGCCAGAATACTGGAGTAGGTAGCCTTTCCCTTCTCCAGGGGATCTTCTCAACCCAGGGATAGAACCCAGGTCTCTCACATTGCAGGCAGATTCTTTACCAGCTGAGCCACAAGAGAAGTCCAAGAATACTGGAGTGGGTAGCCAAACGTTTATATAAAAATTAGAAATTTCTTGATTTACTTCTGTTTAGTATTTTTGTGTTAAATTCAAGTACAATAAAATATTCTCTTTTAATTAAACTATCTATTTAAACTTCCTTTCCCTCTTCTTGGGTCACTAAAAGAGGTGAGAACACAGAGCAAATTGCTACCGGCCAAGATTAGAGAGATAAACAGTTGAATACAGGGAGTCAGTTTATCTGAGCACAAGCAGAAATTGCATGGGAACCAGTGCTAGAATACGAAACCTGAACTACAATTGACGAATTGATGGAGGCTCAGCCTGGATAACTCTGAGAGTTAAAAACTACAGGGGCACCCGGTCATGTGGGGGGCACAGTATTGTGAGATTTATTTTTGAATGCTTAACTAGGTCCTCATAGTAATATCACAGAAATAAAATTTCTACTCCTTCCTTTAGGAGGAGGAAGAAAAGAACCATTTTGACTTAGGCCAGAGCACTCTTTTGTTTTCCTTCAAGGAAAACCAGTTAACTAGAGCTCAATTTGCTGCAGGAGAAGGCAATGAAACTCCACTCCAGTACTCTTGCCTGGAAAATCCCATGGACGGAGGAGCCTGGTAGGCTGCAGTCCATGGGATCGCTGAGTCAGACACAACTGAGCAACTTCCCTTTCACTTTTCACTTTCAGGCATTGGAGAAGGAAATGGCAACCCACTCCAGTGTTCTTGCCTGGAGAATCCCAGGGACGGGGGAGCCTGGTGGGCTTCTGTCTATGGGGTCGCACAGAGTCGGACATGACTGAAGTGACTTAGCAGCAGCAGCAGCAACTTGCTGAAGGTTATCAAAGCTTAATGGGCCTGGGAGAAGGGAAATGGCTGGCTTCAGCTGACTCTAACCCTCCATGTTGGAGAATAGAAACACCCAACTGCAGCCCATCCTAACCATCCTGTCCCTGCCTAAGGGAGGAGAGAAAACCTAAGAAACATTTCTATGTTCCACAGTCCGGAGGCACAGTATCACTAAGAGACTTGAGACCTAATCATAGGACTGTAGGACACACCCCATTTCCCCATACTTCACTATTACATTACTGAAGTTCTGTTTACATCAGTTCCCTTTACTGGTACATAATATCTGGCTATCAAGAAAAAAGTGTTCAGTTCAGTTCAGTCGCTCAGTCGTATCCGACTCTTTGCGACCCCATAAATCACAGCACGCCAGGCCTCCTTGTCCATCACCAACTCCCGGAGTTCACTCAAACTCATGTCCATCTAATCGGTGATGCCATCCAGCCATCTCATTCTCTGTCGTCCCCATCTCCTCCCACCCCCAAACCCTCCCAGCATCAGACTCTTTTCCAGTGAGTCAACTCATCGCATGAGGTGGCCAAAGTATTGGAGTTTCAGCTTTAGCATCAGTCCTTCCAATGAACACCCAGGATTGATCTCCTCTAGAATGGACTGGTTGGATCTCCTTGCAGTCCAAGGGACTCTCAAGAGTCTTCTCCAGCACCACAGTTCAAAAACATCAATTCTTCAGCGATCAGCTTTCTTCACAGTCCAACTCTCACATCCATACATGACCACGGGAAAAACCATAGCCTTGACTAGATG
Source organism: Moschus berezovskii (assembly GCF_049115385.1). NCBI lineage: Eukaryota > Metazoa > Chordata > Mammalia > Artiodactyla > Moschidae > Moschus > Moschus berezovskii. The sequence continues at coordinate 63,163,085 of NC_142477.1, forward strand.
GACCTTGGTTGGCAAAGTAATGTCTCTGCTTTTTAATATGCTGTCTAGGCTGGTCATAACTTTCCTTCCAAGGAGTAAGCGTCTTTTAATTTCCTGGCTGCAATCAGCATCTGCAGTGATTTTGGAGCCCAAAAAATAAAGTCTGACACTGCTTACACTGTTTCCCCATCTATTTCCCATGAAGTGATGGGACCAGATGCCATGATCTTCATTTTCTGAATGTTGAGCTTCAAGCCGACCTTTTCACTCTCCTCTTTCACTTTCATCAAGAGGCTTTTAAGTTCCTCTTCACTTTCTGCCATAAGGGTGGTGTTGTCTGCATATCTGAGGTTATTGATATTTCTCCCAACAATCTTGATTCCAGCTTGTGCTTCTTCCAGCCCAGCGTTCCTCATGATGTACTCTGCATATAAATTAAATAAGCAGGGTGACAATATACAACCTTGACGTACTCCTTTTCCTATTTGGAACCAGTCTGTTGTTCCATGTCCAGTTCTGACTGTTGCTTCCTGACCTGCATACAGGCTCCTCAACAGGCAGGTCAGGTGGTCTGGTATTCCCATCTCTTTCAGAATGTTCCACAGTTTATTGTGATCCACACAGTCAAAGGCTTTGGCATAGTCAATGAAGCAGAAATAGATGTTTTTCTGGAACTCTCTTGCTTTCTCCATGATTCAGTGTAGGGCATACCAAAAGGCAAACACACAAGTTGAAGAAATAAATCAAACATCAGAACCAGATATGGCAGGGATGTTGGAATTATCAAACTGAGAATTTGGCACAGCTACAATGAATATGCTTAAGGCTCTAATGGATGAAGTAGACAGCATGAAAGAAAAACAGGCAATGTTAGCAGAGAGATGAAAATCTTAAGAACAAACCAAAAAGAAATTCTATAGACCAAAAGCACTGTAAGAGAAATGAAGAATGCCTTTGATGGGCTGGTTAGCAGACTGGACTCAGGAAAGAATCTCTGAGCTAAAGGCTATATCAAATGGAATCCTCAAAAACTGAAGAGCAAAGAGAACAAAGATGGAGCAAAGAGAAGAGAACATTCAAGGACTGCAGAACAGTTACACAAGGCGCAAATACTGTACTTCTCTTGTGTGCGAAGTCACTTCAGAAGTGTCTGACTCTTTGTGACCCCGTGGACTGTAGCCTGCCAGGCTGTTCTGTCCATGAGATTCCCCAAGCAAGAATACTAGAGTGGGGTGCCATTCCCTTCTCCAGGGGACCTTCCCGACCCAGGGGTGGAATCAGCGTCTCTTATGTCTTCTGCATTAGCATGAAGGTTCTTTACCACCTCGCACCACCTCGACCTAGTGAACATAAACATTTTTGGCAGTCACATCTCAGTGTTGACTCAGACTGTGCGGTCAACTAAATGCCTCACAGTCCTTTTTGTTCTTGCTGCTGCTATTACTCCTCTTACCTCCTGACTTATTCATATACCCTCTACCTGCAATTGGTTTGTCTTCTGATTTATATTCAATGCAACATCATATGCCAGAATATGGTAAGGACCTAGTTGACAGTATCTTAGTAGAAATATATCTTAAAGTTAACTTTGACCTGTTATTTAGCATTCTTGGAATAATTGCACTAGTTGAGACTAATTCATAATCATTTTTGCTTAAGCATCCAGGCATTATTTGTTCTCTGCTTTAATGGCTGTAATGAAAGATATCACTTAAATCTTTTGCCACGTAAGTCCATGACTACTTTATTCTCACAATACGTAGTGTGTTGCTGCTGCTGCTAAGTCACTTCAGTCACGTCTGATTCTGTGTGACCCCATGGACAACAGCCCGCCAGGCTCCTCTGTCCCTGGGATTCTCCAGGCAAGAATACTGGAGTGGACTGCCATTTCCTTCTCCAATGCATGCATGCATGCTAAGTTGCTTCAGTCGTGTCCAACTCTGTGCGACCCTATGGACAGCAGCACACCAGGCTCCTCTGTCCACAGGATTCTGTCCAGTGTACTATCAAAGAAAAAAGTGAACTCAATTTGAAGTGATTTATCCCTATGAATTTATGCTGGTTGTTTATGGTGCTCTGCATTTTGACTACGAGATGTCTACATTTGGATTTTACTTTTATTTTTCCTGCTTAAATTCATTGAGCTTCCTGAATCTGAAGGCTAATGTTTTTCATCAGTTTTGGAAAGTTCTCAGACATTACTGTCTCAATCTTATTCTATTTTCTCTTTCTACAATTTCACTTACACATATGGTAGACCTCACTCTGTCTTCCATGTCCTTTAAACTCTTCATAGTTGATGTTTTTCTCTGTGTGTTTTGCATCCTGTGTTATGCATTTTTTTTCAAATAGGTCTTCTGATTCACTCATTCTCTTTTTCAGCTATTCAACTTTTCATTAACCTTAAATTTAACTATTCCATTTATTACTTCTAAAGTATTTTTCTTTTTCCAGTTACTGTTGTAGATCTCATATTCAGTTCTTTATTCTCTTTCATTCTTTCCATATAATAAACATATCTGTCTTATTTTTACAGTATCTGAAGTTTTAAGAGTCAGGTTCTATTACTTATTGCTCCTTTTATTCTTACAAACAATGCCTTGTTTCCTTGTATATTATGAACTCTTTTTATTGGGAGCTGATTTTTTTAGAACTTTTTTTTAAAGTTCTATGATATCTAAAGATTCTTTGTTTCAGAGAGGATTTTATTTTAGTTCAAGCAGGTACATTAGAGTACCATACATCATTAGTGACTTTAATTGAAAATACTTCTTAGATACCCTGAGAATATTCATTAGCTTGAACGCCTGCTTATCCACATAGACCTGAGACAGACAAGCTTCATAGCAGCCTTTCTCTGTTTTTTAGTTGATGTGTTTATTCCCACCCTTCCAGTGAGTGAAGAATGTTTAGCTTTATGTGTAGGAGTTCTAGTTCATGTTAAACCCACATTCCTAGGTAGAATAACTCAATGTCTCAAAAATAGTACCAATGCTTCTTTGGTTTTCAGTCTTCCCTTGGTTTTCAACCCCTTGGTTTTTTGTGAGCTAAGCTATGCATTTAAAGGTATTTTTTTTTTAATGTGTGTTATTCAGCACTCCTAGGTATGTGATTGTAAGAGAATTTTTGGGTTACCTAGTATTCTGCCTTACTGGAATTGGAAACCTCATTTGTTTTTCATATTGATTTAATGTCATTCTATAAAGTTGGATTATGGAATAGACATATGACTAAAGACCGAACTTCTGCCACAACAGATTTACTCCACTTCTCTGAAATACTGGCTAAGCCAAGTTCTTCCTGTGAAATAACATATTTGATTTAGAACTTTTTACTTGGTATTTAGACAGAATAACACTATCACCTATGCTTATTCTGGATATTTTATGATTTAATGCAGGGTTTACTCTTCTTTAGTTTGTTCTGGAATAGACAATAAGATTTTCTAAGATATGAAGGAGGTTGACAATCTATATCAGATATCTAAACTTTTTATTTAAAAATAAATGTGATCTTTCATATGAAAGGAATAAGACTGTAAGTCTAAAGGCTAGTTGCAGATGCATTTAAATTCTTCCTTCTCAAATTTCAGTGTACATATAGGTAGGAATTATGTACCTATGGACAGGCATTTTAGTCTTTCTTTTCCTACATAGTGGTATAACAGATTATAAAGGGCATGTGGAACATTATCTCTCAGATTAAATTTTATCTTCTGATAGATATGTCCACGATCATTTAGACTAAAATAATGTAGATTCTCTGTTAATTTCCCTCATAGAAGTTATAAATGTGTACACACACACACGTACATACACATATATATACATTTCCTTGTTGACTTGTTTATTCCTTATCTTCTTGACTAGACTATAATGGATGACAATAAGCAATTCCATTCCAAGTGTTTAGTAACCACAATTAAAATATAAGAATTTAGTAATTTTTAGGGTTTTTTTCTACTTTATATTTCTCATTTTCATAGCATATGATATTTAATCCAAGCAGTACATCAGACACACACACACAAAAATTATCAATAAGCTTTTAAAATCTGTGCATCCATGAGAAAAATGAAAGGATTTGCCTTTTTAATCTCTTCAGTTAGCCTGAGATCTTATTTTGTCAGTAATTGATTCTGTAAATAGTAAGACTAGTAGTGTTATTACTGGAGAGGAGAAGAATGATGGTAATTGAAGAAGCAAACTCATGTTGGGCACATATTCTGAGCCAAGCACCATGTTAAGTATACTGAGTAATTTCCATGGAATCATGTTTCTTCCTTACAACTTTAATTCTCAAGATGAGAAAACAGATTTACATTGGTTGGCTTAATTGTCTAAGTCCATACTGCTAGTAACAGGTAGAACAGAACTTTGTACACACAAATCAGGGGTTCTGTGATTTAACTTGATTTTGATATTTTATTTCCTGTGTATACTTTCAAAATTAATGTATAAACTATAGCATATTATACTTCCTGATACATGTTTAACCTGCATCTCTGCTCTTTCTGCTCTTGCTGATGATACCATACTAAAAATCGTGTCATACATTTAATAGTTTTAGTACTTATAATGGGCTTTTATTATGGCCATTTTATGATTTCATCAACAGCCAAGTTGTTGTTTCATTACAAACAGATTCAGTATCTTTGTGATTAAAGCGACAAACTAAAATCCATGAAGGCTGTACTGTTTAGCTTGCAATCATTCCCAGGTGTTATGAATTCTTATCAGATGTTGGAAAATAGAAGGCTTAAGCTCACTGCAAGTACTACATCCATGGTCCAAGAAGCAATGATCTGTAATGGACTTGTGTTTAGCGGTCAATTTGCTTAACAAGATCTCTAAGCAAATTCATTTACCATCTTATGTAAGATATATATACATATTCCATTTTATTTTTGTAGATTAAAGTTTTCTTCAAAAGCATGTCAAGTACTCAGGTCTTGATAATTTTACCTTTTTTTTTTTAAGTGAATGTTAGAGTTCAGTGTTTGAGTTCACTACCCTTATGTTAAGATAATATTTTTCATGCCATAAGTAAAAAGAACAGATATAACTCAAAATTTTCCTAAGGCACATTCCTGGAAACTGGAGGAAATGAGAAAAGCATCTGGGAAAAAATAAAAACTGACTGAAAATTATGCAGGATACTTGTCATTGCCATATTAAATCCTCAATCTCAAGCTGAAAAGTTGTACGATTTAAAAAATTGCAAGAATTCTACCTTTTATAAAGTAATATAAACAGTCTGATAAAAATGTAAATATACTGCCTACTTACTTATTCATAGTGTGTTCTGTTGCATGAAAAATACTCAGCTCAAAAATAAGGTATTCAAGTCTAAATGTACTTTTCATTCAGTGGGTAGGAAGCATATGAAGGGGAAAACTGCATAAAGAATTAGAATGTCTGTATCATGTTTATAGTATTGTAATTGATTTAGGCAATATTGAAAAAAATAAAAAACTCTTACTATCTGTACACTGCAACTTCTTTGTGTCTAAGACCTCTCACCATTTCTTTAGAAAATGGGCTTTAAGATCTTAAATACAAAGGAATTGAAATAGAATGATATACAGAGTACAGTCACTTTTTACACTTATAGTTGATTATACATTTCAAAAATATGAATTTTTACCTTCCTCTGATTATTTTTAGATGATGATATAAAGAGATAAAGCAAGATAATTAATTGCTTTCCTGTAACCATATAATGATGTTGGGTCTAGGTCTTCTCAAACATGTGTCTTTTTTTAATGCAAAAGTTTTGTTTAATCTTCTGGAATGGACATGGGCTTTAAGACAAAGTCCACATCCATCAATGAGATTAGAGTGTATGTCTTTAACAGTATAGTAATTAACATCATTTTACATAAAATCCTTGATTTTTATTTAAAGTTTTAATTCTTTACATTGCTCATATAATTTAATAGTCATGAGTTGGTTGTAGTATATTTTCTTATTTAAAAAAAGAAAAAATTCCCTGGTAGCTCAGATGGTAAAGAATCTGCCTGCAGGAGACCCAGGTTCAATCCCTGAGTTGGAAAGATCCCCTGGAGAAGGAACTGATAGCCCACTCCAATATTCTTGCTTGGAGAATTCCATGGACAGACCATGGGGTCACAAAGAGTCAGATACGACTGAGGGACAAACACTTTGGGCCTCCCTGGTAGCTCAGAGAGTAAAGAATTCACCTGCAGTGCAGGAGACCTGGGTTCAGTCCCTGGGTTGGGATGATCCCCTGGAGGAGGGCATGGCTACACACTCCAGTATTCTGGTCTGGAGAATCCCCATGGACAAAGGAGCCTGGTGTGCTACAGTTCATGGGGTTGCAAAGAGCCTGACACGACTGAGCAACTAAGCACACGTTCTAAGCACCTAATGAAAGTGAAAGTCACTCAGTCGTGTCTGACTCTTTGTGACCCCATGGACTATACAGTCCATGGAATCCTCCAGGCCAGAATACTGGAGTGGGTAGCCATTCCCTTCTCCAGGGGATCTTCCTAACCCAGGAATCAAACCCAGGTCTCCCTCATTGCAGGAGGATTCTTTACCAGCTGAGCCACAAGGGAAGCCAACAATACAAGAGTGGGTAGCCTGTCCCTTCTCAGGGAATCTTCCCAACCCAGGAATCGAACTGGGGTCTCCTGTATTGCAGGCAGATTTTTTTTACCAGCTGAGCTACCAGGGAAGCCCTAAGCACCTAATAGTGCTCTTATTTTAATCCTTAATTTTTGCATTGGTCTTCTTACAATACATAGGCTGAATATAGTCACTATTTATAGATAAGAAAATTGAGATTCAGTGAGCTTGACAACCTTGCCCCAAGGCTGTGCTCAAGGGCTGCGTTCTCCATGAAACCTTGAAAAATGAAGACGACTTTAGTTAGCAGCAATAGGAAAGAAAGACCATTTTAGGTAATGGAAGTGGCGCAAACAAAGGGGTATGTGTGCTGAAGCTCAGAGTTTGCAGGGTAATTATGCCTAGTATGTTTTGGCTGAAATTTAGAGTAATTGTACAGGATCTGTGACAGATAAAATTAAAAAGTAGTTCGACAGTTTCTCATGAGAGGTACTTGAATGCTGGGGAAAGAAATTAGTGCACAAGTCAGTAGGACTTAGGGAGTAACAATAGTCAGTAAGTAGAATTGTAGGATTTTGCCTCAGTGTGCAAAGTGAATGGAAGAAAGGTCAGACCAGAAGCATGTAGACCAAGATGTGGTCATAGTGAAGTGTAGGCTCCTGGTATTTATTGCGGTGATTTTTTTAAAAAAATAATTTTTTTCTTTGGAGCAAAGTATACTGCTTATTTAACTTATATGCAAAGTACATCATGAGAAACGTTGGGCTGGATAAAGTACAAGCTTGAATCAAGATTGCTGGGATAAATATCAATAACCTCTGATATGCAGATGACACCACTCTTATGGCAGAAAGTGAAGAAGAAGTAAAGAGCCTCTTGATGAAAGTGAAAGAGGAGAGTGAAAAAGTTGGCGTAAAGCTCAACATCAGAAAACTAAGATCATGGCATCTGGTCCCATCACTTCATGGCAAATAGGTGGGGAAACAGTGGCTGACTTTATTTTGGGGGGCTCGAACATCACTGCAGATGGTGACTGCAGCCATGAAATTAAACGATGCTTACTCCTTGGAAGGAAAGTTGTGACCAACCTAGACAGCATATTAAAAAGCAGAGACATTACTTTGTCAGCAAAGTTCCGTCTAGTCAAGGCTATGGTTTTCCCAGTGGTCATGTATGGATGTGAGAGTTGGACTGTGAAGAAAACCGAGCGCCAAAGAATTGATGCTTTTGAACTGTGGTGTTGGAGAAGACTCTTGAGAGTCTCTTGGACTACAAGGAGATCCAACCAGTCCATCCTAGAGGAGATCAGTCCTGGGTGTTCATTGGTAGGACGGATATTGAAGCTGAAACTCCAGTACTTTGGCCACCTGATTCAAAGAGCTGACTCATTGGAAACGACCCTGATGCTAGGAAAGATTGAGGGCAGGAGGAGAAGGGGACAACAGAGGATGAGATGGTTGGGTGGCATCACCGACTCAACGGACATGAGTTTGGGTGAACTCTGGGAGTTAGTGATGGACAGGGAGGCTTAGCGTGCTGCGGTTCATGGGGTCTCAAAGAGTCGGACATGACTGAGCGACTGATCTCAACTCGACTGATACTACAGATTTACCAAATTAAAAAATATATATGATGAAGAATTAACCGACGGCTTATTAGCTGATGCTGATATCATAAAAACCATGTTAAAATTCAAATGAATCCAAATTAGAGATCTATTAGGAAAAAAATTAATGAGCTTAAAATTATTAGTAGCTTATAGAAATATTTATTTTATCATACAAGTGGAAACTAGGCTCTGAGGAAGCCAAACAGATGCTGCCTGTACTCAAGCAAGCCCATAGTTGGTATTCTTGCTTTGTAAGAAGTGTAAGGTGACATATAGTCCAGGCTTACAATTTTCATTCTTATTTTAGCAGGTTCAAATATATTCTATTACCAACGGATGCAGTTATATTCCAGAGAATATAAGATGGGTGTCGTAAAACTAGACTGTGATCTAAAGACTAGGTTAAAAACGTGCACTTCATTTTCAGAGTTATGGATTCCACATGTACTAACAAATGGTATTGTTTGAATAGTCTTGGAAGATTTTGACAGTGTTGTAAATTTTTATTTTATTGTTTATTTATTTTATTTTATTTTTTATTTATTTTTTTATTGGAGGCTAATTATTTTACAATATTATATTGGTTGATTTTGCCATACATTGACATGAATCCGCCCCAGGTGTATATGAGTTCCCCTTTCTGAATCCCCCTCCCACCTCCCTCCTCTCCTTATCCTCTCTCTGGGTCATCCCCGCACACCAGCACCGAGCATCCTGTATCATGCATTGACCCTGAACTGGCGATTCGTTTCACATATGATAATATACATGTTTCAGTGCCATTCTCCCAAATCATCCCACCCTCACCCTCTCCCACAGAATCCCAAAGACTGTTCTATACATCTGTGTCTCTTTTGCTGTCTCATATACACGGTTATCATTTCCATCTTTCTAAATTCCATATATATGCGTTAGTATACTGTACTGGTGTTTTTCTTTCTGGCTTACTTCACTCTGTATAATAGGCTCCAGTTTCATCCACCTCATTAGAACTGATTCAAATGCATTCTTTTTAATTACTTGAAAAATTAAGTATAATGAAGCATACTTTTATGTATATAGACAAAAACCTTCTCTGTCTTACTTTGTCTTTTTTGAGTTCTTATTCATCATTGTTCAGTTTGTTTATTATTATGGCTACTTCAGCAGTGTATCTAAATCTTTGTCTATTTAAGAGTAGATTTTTAGAAGCTGGCATTAAACATTCATTGCCCTTTTTAAAAATTATGAACAGAGTTGATCTTCATATGTAGTAGAGGTGGCATTTGATTATAATAAATAATATAAGAAAATATTCCTATTTGACAAACTGACCTTAACTGTGGTACTATTTTTAACAGATGATCTAAATAATAATAGCCATCATTTGCTGAAAATGTATTGAATACCCAATATTTTAAATACCTTACTCTGTATAGCTGAGGAAACTGAGTCTCAGAGAAGTTAAATAATTGTTGTTAAGTCTTCCAGATAATAAATTATGGAATTGGCTTTTAAATGAGGACTTTCTGATCTTTTTAATATCTGTGTTAGTCTTTTTGGTATCTTTGCTTTACTGGCTATTCAATAGTTTATACTCTCATTGCCCCTCATTGTTTGCATACTTCAGATCATCCTGATAACTAGTTTGTTTGACTGTCATGCAGCACCACTTCTTCAGCTTTCAAATAATGTTCCCCTCACCTTATTCTTCAGAAAATATCTGAATTTCCTGAATTATTTATAAAAAAAAAGAAAAACTTAAGCTAGTATTTAGTGGATGGAACAAAGATGTGGTTGATATTTTCTGTTTTCATATAACTTCAAGAAATAGGAAGTAATTACATTTATCTGAGAAACAGATCATGAGAGCCTAACCCAGGCATTGATGGTGAGAATCAAGAAGAGCAGTTGCATGTGAGAGAGAGATTGGAAAATGACATACTTGGACAGCGATTCAGTGAAAGGGAGGGTGAACAGTCCCAGGGGAAGTTTAAAGTTTGGTCATTAGAAGGAAATCGGTTTCGTGATCAAATAGGGACTTCAGGAGAAGGAAAAGATTTGGCCAGGGAAAAGATGATTTAGAGTTTGAACACAGAGAGTTTGTAATTCTTGTGACATCTAGCCTCAAACTATATCTGGGTCTAAGCCCTTGACCTGTGGCTAGTTTGAATTGAGATGTCCTCTAAGTGTGAAATACACACTGCATTTAGAAGAGTTAGTACAGAAAAAATGTAAAATAGTGTATTAATATTCTTATATTGATCCCATGTTAGCATAATAATACCTTGGATATTTATTGAGCTAAACAAAGTATGTTTTTAAACTTAACCTGTTTCCAAAACTGAACCAGGAAGAAATAGAAAATCTGAACAGACCCATCACAAGCATGGAAATTGAAACTGTGATCAGAAATCTTCCAGCAAACAAAAGCCCAGGTCCAGACGGCTTCACAGCTGAATTCTACCAAAAATTTAGAGAAGAGCTAACACCTATCCTATTCAAACTCTTCCAGAAAATTGCAGAGGAAGGTAAACTTCCAAACTCATTCTATGAGGCCTCCATCACCCTAATACCAAAACCTGACAAAGATGCCACAAAAAAGAAAACTACAGACCAATATCACTGATGAACATAGATGCAAAAATCCTTAACAAAATTCTAGCAATCAGGATCCAACAACACATTAAAGAGATCATACCTCATGACCAAGTGGGCTTTATCCCAGGTATGCAAGGATTCTTCAATATCCACAAATCAATCAATGTAATAACATTTAATGTGATGTAAATACATCACATTAACAAAATGAAAAATATAAACCATATGATTATCTCAGTAGATGCAGAGAAAGCCTTTGATAAAATCAACATCCATTTATGATCAAAATGCTCCAGAAGGCGGGAATAGAAGGAACGTTCCTCAACATAATAAAAGCTATATATGACAAACCCACAGCAAACATTATCCTCAATGGTGGAAAATTGAAAGCGTTTCCCCTAAAGCCAGGAGCAAGACAAGGGTGCCCACTCTCACCACTACTATTCAACATAGTTTTGGAAATTTTGGCCACAGCAATCAGAGCAGAAAAAGACATAAAAGGAATCCAAATTGGAAAAGAAGAAGTAAAACTCTCACTGTTTGCAGATGACATGATCCTCTACACATAAAACCCTAAAGACTCTACCAGAAAATTACGAGAGCTAATCAATGAATATAGTAAAGTTGCAGGATATAAAATCAACACACAGAAATCCCTTGCATTCCTGTACACTAATAATGAGAAAATAGAAAGAGAAATTAAGGAAACAATTCCATTCACTGTTGCAAAGAAAAGAATAAAATACTTAGGAATATATCTACCTAAAGAAACAAAAGACCTATATATGGAACACTATAAAACACTGGTGAAAGAAATCAGAGAGGACACTTAATAGATGGAGAAATATACCGTGTTCATGGATTGGAAGAATGAATATTGTGAAAATGAATATATGACCCAAAGTAATTTATAAGTTCAGTGCAATCCCTATCAAGCTACCAACGGTGTTTTTCACAGAGCTAGAACAAATAATTTCACAATTTGTATAGAAATACAAAAAATCTCGAATAGCCAAAGCAATCTTGAGAAAGAAGAATGGAACTGGGGGAATCAACCCGCAGGACTTCAGGCTCTAATACAAAGCCACAGTCATCAAGACAGTATGGTACTGGCATAAAGACAGAAATATAGATCAATGGAACAAAATAGAAAGCCCAGAGATATATCCATGCACCTATGGACACCTTATCTTTGACAAGGGAGGCAAGAATATTCAATGGAGAAAAGACAAGCTCTTTAACAAGTGGTGCTGGGAAAACTGGTCAACCACTTGTAAAAGAATGAAACTAGAACACTCCCTAACACCATACACAAAAATAAACTCAAAATGGATTAAAGATCTAAATGTAAGACCAGAAACTATAAAACTCCTAGAGGAGAACATAGGCAAACACTCTCTGACATAAATCACAGCAGGATCCCCCAAGACCCACCTCCCAGAATATTGGAAATAAAAGCAAAAATAAACAAATGGGACCTAATGAAAATCAAAAGCTTCTGCACAGCAAAGGAAACTATAAGCAAGGTGAAAAGACAGCCTTCAGAATGGGAGAAAATAATAGCAAATGAAGCAAATGACAAAGGATTAATCTCTAAAATATACAAGCAACTCCTGCAGCTCAATTCCAGAAAAATAAACGACCTAATCAAAAAATGGGCCAAAGAACTAAACAGACACTTCTGCAAAGAAGACATACAGATGGCTGACAAACACATGAAAAGATGCTCAACATCACTCATAATCAGAGAAATGCAAATCAAAACCACAGTGAGGTACCATTTCATGCCAGTCAGAATGGCTGCTATCCAAACGTCTACAAGCAATAAATGCTGGAGAGGGTGTGGAGAGAAGGGAACCCTCCTACACTGTTGGTGGGAATGCAAACTAGTACAACCACTATGGAGAACAGTGTGGAGATTCCTCATAAAACTGGAAATAGAACTGCCACATGATCCAGTAATCACACTCCTGGGCATACACACCGAGGAAAGCAGAATTGAAAGAGACACATGTACTCCAATGTTCATCGCAGCACTGTTTATAATAGCGAGGACATGGAAGCAACCTAGATGTCCATCTGCAGACGAATGGATAAGAAAGCAGTGGTACATATACACAATGGAGTATTACTCAGCAATTAAAAAGAATACATATGAATCAGTTCTAATGAGGTGGATGAAACTGGAGCCTATTATACAGAGTGAAGTCAGCCAGAAAGAAAAACACCAGTACAGTATACTAACGCATATATATGGAATTTAGAAAGATGATAACAATAACCCTGTATACGAGACAGCAGAAGAGACAGACATGTATAGAACAGTCTTTTGGACTCTGGGAGAGGGCGAGGGTGGGATGATTTGGGAGAATGGCATTGAAACATGTATATTATCATATGTGAAACGAATCGCCAGTCTAAGTTCGATGCATGATACAGGATGCTCGGGGCTGGTGTACTGGGATGAACAATATGATGAACAAATCAATACAATAATGTAAAGTAATTAGCCTCCAATTAAATAATTTTTTTTAAAAATGAAAAATTAACCTCTTTCTTTTTACCAGTTTTTAAAATGTGCTAGGAAACAAAATTGTATGTGTGTCTTGGCTTATATTTTTGTTGGACAGTACTAATTTACAAAGAGATTTGTAATAGAAGTGTAGGGGTAAACATCTAGATTTGGAAATAGCCTATTATAAAAGTGATAGTTAATAAGATTAGATAAAATGCCAGCATACAGGGTATAGAAATGAGGAAAATGACAATTATAGTATGAGAAGAGAAAGTAATTCAGAGGAGAAATGGAGAATCAGGACTCTAAAGTGGTACATAGACTGATTAGCAGAAAATTTCGGAAGGAAGTAGTTCATATCATTGGATGATAAGAAGGCCAAAGAGGAAGAAGAGGACTGAGAAAAGGCCATTGAATTTGACTGATACAGAACCAGTTTCAGTAGAGTACAAGAAGGATCGATTGCAAGAGATTAAGAACTTAGAGCTTGATGAATTAGACTCTGTATATAAGCTGTTCTTTCAGGCAAGGAGTCCACTTGTAAAGATAATAATCTCTTGATTGGAGCAGAGTACAGGGAAATTTGAGTATGCTGTTGGCCGAATGAAAGGATCAGTAAAGTAGAAGTGCTTGAAGTTGTTAAGAAAGAGAAGATAATTTCTATAGTAAGGTCTTAATGCATTGGGTCCCAAACTTGAGTGCATGTTAGAGTCACCTGGGTAACTTGTCACAGGAGCAAATTCCTAGGCAACGTCTCACATCTAAAGAAATCATCTTCCCTGGAGATGTCTCCCTGAACATGTTTTAATAATTGATTATGATGTATCCAACAAGACAAACAAGAAAATTAAGGGTCCTGGTGAGGACATGAGGGAAATAACTGACCATAGTAGCATCAGCATGCACAGAGAGCCAATCAGGTTAGAGTAAGACTGGCGGACCATGAACTGTGATTAAGGAGTTGGCTTTCATTCATAGAAGAGTGAGCCTAAGTTCAGTAGGAATGAAAGACTGAGAAAGCTAAAAGCATAGTAATCAGAGAGGGAAGTTTCAGAATTGAGGACCTTGGAGGTCATGCAGATACATACAAATAGGGCTGTGTGTGTTTGATACAGAAAAAATGTGAAAAGAACTGAGTCACACACATTATAAAACCTATCAGTTTGGTGACTCTAATACGGGACAGAGTGAAAAAATATGAGACTCGGGGTTTAGGAGGAAGCACTAAAGGCTTTATTTTGGGGGGCACCAAAATCACTAGAGATGTAACTGCAGCCATGACATTAAAAGACACATGCTCCTTGGAAGAAAACCTATGACCAACCTAGACAGCATGTTAAAAAGCAGAGATATTACTTTACCAACAAAGTTCCATCTAGTCAAAACTATGGTTTTTCCAGTAGTCATGTATGGATGTGAGAGTTGGACTATAAAGAAAGCTGAGTGCCAAAGAATTGATGCTTTTGGACTGTGGTGTTGGAGAAGCTTCTTGAGAGTCCCTTGGACTGCAAAGAGATCCAACCAGTCCATCCTAAAGGTAATCAGTCCTGAATATTCATTGGAAGGACTGATGCTGAAGCTGAAACTCCAATACTTTGGCCACCTCATGTGAAGAAATGACTCATTGGAAAAGACTCGGAAAGATTGAAGGTAGGAGAAGGGGACGACAGAGGATGAGATGGTTGGATGGTGTCACCGCTGCAATGGACATGAGTTTGAGTAGGCTCCAGGAGATGGTGATGGACAGGGAAGCCTGGTGTGCTGCAGTCCACGGAGACACAAAGAGTCTGACATGACTGAGCGACTGAACTGCTGAACTGAACTAAAGGCTGCATCAGTGTAGAACGAGTGTCTTTAGAGACTATTCCAGAACGAGGTGCTTCCTAGGGCTACAGTGTTCTCAGTCTCCATGACACAGTCTAGCATGTTGAAAATAGAGTGAATGCCTGACATTCACAGATATAAAATGCATAGTTTTAACTATTCGCAAGTGACTCACAGGGTTCATGACATGAGCAGTTAATAATTGTTTCCAAGCCTTGAAATTGAATCTCCTGCCCTAAAGTGGCTTGTAGAAACTAGTCACATAACATGTAAGTGTTGCAGTAAAGCCAGCTCTTACATCTTCATTTGCCTTTGATATATGATTGTATTAATTATCAAACTATCTCCACATGATAGGTTTCACAGAAGAGGAAATTATTTGGCAAATTGTGGTATCAAAAGGTTTGAAAACTAATTGAGTTTAAAAAAAAATTAGCATTGCTCCCAGCCTGTAATAAAAAAGGGCTAGAAACTAATTGAGTTTAAGAAAAATTTTAGCATTGTTCTTAGCATGTAATAATTGCCTGAGAAGTGGTAGTTACTGGTGCCAATTCAGGAATTCAATAAGTTTTGAAGTCAGATATTTTTTGTGTATGCCCAGGTTCAGAGAATAGTATTTATATAAAAAAGTATGTTTTGATTTGGACTCTCCATGCATTATTAAACTGAATTTAGAATGTTAAATTTGAAAGTGAATTAGAGGGAGAACAAAGGTTCATTTATCACTCATCAACTGTTTGATATACTTGAAGGGGGCTATATTTCATAGTGCATGCCTGTGTGTGTGCTAAGTTGCTTCAGTCACGTCCAGCCCTTTGTGACCCCATGGAGGAGCCTACCAAGTTCCTCTGTTTATGGAATTTTTCAGGCAGGAATCTGAAGTGGGTTGCCAATTCCTTCTCCAGGGCATCTTACCAACCTAGGAATCGGACCTGCCTTTCCTGGGTCTCCTGTATTGGCAAGAGGATTCTTTACCACTGTGCCACCTGGGATGCCCCTATATTTCATAGTTAAATGTCTGCCTGCAATGCGGGAGACCTGGGTTCAATCCCTGGGTCGGGAAGATCTCCTGGAGAAGGAAATGGCAACCCACTCCAGTATTCTTGCCTGGAAAATCCCATAGATGGAGGAGCCTGGTAGGCTACAGTCCATGGGGTCGCAAAGAGTCAGACACAACTGAACAACTTCACTTTCACATTATATTACATTTGTGAAATCACAACTTTTAATATATCTTTTAAGTATGTTTCCATATGTTTCCATATGTGGTTCAGGTGGTAAAGAATCTGCCTGTAGTGAGGGAGACCCAGGTTCAATCCCTGGGTCAGGAAGATCCACTGGAGAAGGGAATGGCAACCCACTCCAGTATTCTTGCCTGGAGAATTCCATGGACAGAGAAGCCTGGCAGGCTACAGTCCATGAGATTGCACAGAGTCAGACACAACTGAGTGACTGTCGCTTCATTTCACTTCCATACCATAAATACACATACACAGACACAAAATGAATTACATTATTCATTTTCTTACCATACATGACAACTGGATTTAGGTGTTTTTGCTAAACAACTTTCTCAGTCTGTTATAAACTTACATAATTGTTTTTGATTTGTAGTGAAGAGCTCAGAAAAGAAGCAAGACAATTAAAGCGGGAACTCTTAGCAGCAAAACAGAAGAAAGTAGAAAATTCCTCAAAACAAGCAGAAAAAAGAAGTGAAGGTAAGCACGGTTATCAAGCTTATATTTTCACTTGGTATTTCTTCCCTCCCTCCTTCCTGAATTGAGTGGTGGTGGTGTTTATTACTTTCTTTGGCTAATTAGTCAATAAAATTGTTTCACTTAGGACTTTTGTCTGAGAAGGAAATTCAATCAAATGTGATCATAACTACTGTTCCTTAATAAAGAGAGTACTTAACATCAGCAAAACTTACGTTTTCATAGCACACATCTAGAAGTGCACAGGATAGAGTGTTCTTGTGTTTTTTTACATTGTGTACTCTTTAAAACATTTAATAAAAATGTTTAGGCCCTACATTTGGCACTTGGGTAAACGTTACTCGTACACTGTTTGAATAGTATTAAATACAAATTCCTGTTTTTTGTTTATTTTGCTCTTATTTTTTAAGTACAGAAAATCTAAAACATTGATAAAAGTGATCAAAAGCTTATCAGAATAATACCCTGCTTTTTATACACATTAAATATTTATTTATTGTACTGTGATTTTTTTTTTATTAAGCTAGAACGGCTTCAGAAAAGCTATTGCACTGAAGATTAAACTGTTTCAGCTATGAAACATGTAATGTTCAGTTTCCAAAATAGCAGTTGGAACCCTCCAATCTGTCTTCTTTTTATAATAATAAAATACATTGTAGATTCAGTGAACCTGATCAGAAATTTAATTATCTTTAATAATGTACACTAAATTTGGCTAATAAATTTGCTTTGTGCATATATCATGTATTCTCATGCTTTTGGAAAGCATGAATATTTTTATCAATTGATACTAGGTTCTGTAATAGTGACTGGAGATAAAGCATAAAATGTAACATCTAACCTTAAAGAATACACATTCCAATACCAAACAGTGGTACAGCATTTGACCATATGATTATTATTCATTTTAAGTAGCACAAGTAATACCACATAACCCTCTAAAGCTCACAGTTCTTAGATGATTCGCACCATGTTCCCAATGGCTGTTGTCGTAAAGGCAGGTACTTGATGAAGAACTTGAAATTGCCAACATATGTTTGAATGAAACAAAGTATTAAAAAGTTAACTCACCCAAATGACACAAATTATAGACTGAATTTTTAAAAAAGGATAAACTTATACATGTGACTAGATCATATGGGTAAAATGTAACCCCAAATAGAAAGAAGATACATTGGCAATATTGAGGTTTGAAGAAGTACAATAAGGATTCTTTAAGTTTATGTATAATTTTCCCAGGAGATTGTTTCTTATAATTAAAAAGCACTTTAAATATATGAAAGTAATTCCTTTTAACTGGGAAGATCTTCATTTTTTTATTCTTTTCTGAGCTGCTGCTGCTGCTAAGTCACTTCAGTTGTGTCTGACTCTGTGTGACCCCATAGACGGCAGCCCTCCAGGCTCCCCCATCCCTGGGATTCTCCAGGCAAGAACACTGGAGTGGGTTGCCATTTCCTTCTCCAATGCATGAAAGTGAAAAGTGAAAGGAAGTCTCTCAGTTGTGTCCGACTCTTAGCGACCCCATGGACTGCAGCCTACCAGACTCTGCCGTCCATGGGATTTTCCAGGCAAGAGTAGTGGAGTGGGGTGCCATTGCCTTCTCCATTTCTGAGCTAGTAATTGTTATTCCCACACTCCATCTCAGAGTCCATGATGTACTGTAAAATTAGCAGTGGATGGTTCTTGCTTTTGTAGTTTATGATCTCATAGGAGTGAGAGAACTGCAGTAGGAAGTTTCTGAAAGAGAGCTGTATGGTTAAGACTTGTATTAGACATAAACAGTGCTGTGTTAATTTATCTGCCTTTGAAATACTTAATACAATTAGATAAAGAAAGATTTGAGTCTTAAAACATTGATTTCTTAACACAAAAAAGATTCTTCTGGAGCTTATTTCAGTCTGTTGATATGAAAGCTAACCAGATTAAAACTCTTTTTATGCCATAATTAGAGAATTATATTGGTAATTTTCTGAATTCAATTTTTCTTGTATCATCTAGAAATACCTGGATATTCCCTAAATCTAGAAGACAGTTAAAATTAGCTTCTTTAAAACTGTGATCATTTGGTTGCTGTCATTTTTCTTTTAGTCTCAGAATGGGCCATTTTTTTTTATTATTATTATTTTGAAATAATTTTAGGCTTACACAGCAGTTATAAAAATCAGGAGTTTCCATATACCTTTAATGTTAAGGTCTTGTATAACCATAGTACAAGGATCAAAACTAAGCAATTAATGTTAACACAGTCCTGTTACTAACTGCAGAACTTACTAGAATTTCATCAGTTTTCCCACTAATGACCTTTGTCTGTTCTGTAATTCCTTCCGGAATTCCATATCGCATTTAGTCATCATGTCTCCTTAGTCTCTTCTCATTTTTAACACTTCCCCCTCCTTTCTTGTCTTTCATGACCTTGACACTTTGGAGAATCCTGATTAGATATTTTGTAGAATGTCTCAGTTTGAGTTTGTCTCCTGTTTTCTCATAATTAGACTGAGGTTACACGTTTGTTGGAAAGATTGCCACATAAGCTCTGTGTCCTTCTCCTTACATTGTACCTGGAGTAACAAGATGTCTGTTTTCTTTTGACTGGCGATATTACCATAATCACTTGGTTAATGTGGTTTCTGCTTAGTTGCTACACTGTTAAGTTGCTTTTTCCCTTTGAGATTATAACTGTTGGGGGTAAGATATTTTGTGACTACACAAATATCCTGCTTCTTTTTGAATTTCCTCCTACTAATTTTAGCATCCATTGATAGATATTGCATACAGGCAACAGTTATTTACTGTGGTGTTCTAATGGTGACTGTTTTCTTGATTACTACTACTTTAATTACTTGGAATACTTCATTAAGAAGAATTTACTATTTTTAATACAAATTTTGACATTAATTACTAGGTGCTCATTTATCTGTAACACTAATGGTTGTAAGAATGGTTTGGAATATTCTACTTTCTTTCAAAGTAAAGTATTGATTCACTTTCAGTTGCTAGCAGTGAAGTTTTTTAAGCCTTAGTGACTCCATTTTTTTTCATCATAAATCCAGAGATAAAATGCATTGTGCACCTTTCAAGTTGCTTGTAAGAAGTAAATTAGGTAATGCTGCTGCTGCTGCTAAGTCGCTTCAGTCGTGTCCGACTCTGTGCGACCCCATAGATGGCAGCCCACTAAGCTCCGCCGTCTCTGGGATTCTCCAGGCAAGAACACTAGAGTGGGTTGCCATTTCCTTCTCCAGTGCATGAAAGTGAAAAGTGAAAGTCAAGTCATTCAGTCGTGTCTGACTCTGCACGACCCCTTGGACTGCAGCCTACCAGGCTCCTCCATCCATGGGATTTTCCAGGCAAGAGTACTGGAGTGGGTTGCCATTGCCTTCTTCGAGTTAGGTAATGAGAAGCCCTTTAATAAATTTACAGTGCTATATAACAATAATAATTTTATATTTTTAAGAGAAATATAGCTATTCATGGTTTTATTTTGTTCTCTGTCCAAACTTACAAACTGAAAATATGAATTTTAGTACGGTGTTAGAATTAAAGCCTCTAATCAATATAGCTACATATAAATATGACATAAATTAAATCTCACAATGAGCTTTCCTTAACTGTGTTTTCAGAGTTGTATTTTTATAATTATATCTTTCTTTAAAAGTATGTGTGTGTGAACTACATATTTGCATTCTTAAGTAAAGCTTCCAGTAGTAGTATTTCCTGATTTTATGAATTAATTTGGCAAATCTAATACTTGCTGACTACTGCCACTTTTTTTAGAATTTAATGTATTACTTCCACATTAAAAGCACTTGGAAAGAGACCCATAAGAACAAGAAAGCTTCTGTGTTCTTCTGTCCATGCATTGTTTTCCCAAGTTTTGTCACTGTGTGAATGGAGGTCTCCCTTGCAGGCAGGTGCTCCAGTAGATGTGGCACTCTCCTCAGGGCTTCTGTCATCTTGGGAGATCACCTTTGATCAGGAAATGATATTCCCTTCGTTTTATGATCTCTGTCGAATTTCCTGAGCTAGATCCTTAGCCAGATCTGTATAGATAATCAGGAATTTATATTCTAACCATGGGCTTTCCTGGTGGCTCAGGTGGGAAAGAGTCTGCTTGCAATGGGGGAAACCTGGTTCGGTCCCTCGGTTGAGAAGATCCCCTGGAGAAGGGAATGGCGACCCACTCCAGTATTCTTGCCTGAAGAATTCCACGGACAGAGGAGCAGGCGGGCTACAGTCCATGGGGTCGCAAAGAGTCGGTCATGACTGAGTGACTAGTACTTTAACTTTCACTTTTTTCATTTTAACCAGTTTTGCTTCTAAATCTATTCTTTTACCTGAAGCAAGTTACTTTGAAATCAGGATCCATCTGTTTCTTCATATAGAAAATCTAAGATAAGATTTTATATAATCTTAACATAAGGTCTGCTTTTTTAATGTTTTACTGTATTTATTCTTTATTAATTCCTTCAGTTCCATTATTACAGCAAATAAAATAATTAAAATTCATTGTTACTTTTACATCAATAAATACTTTGGGCCACATACAATTAAGCAATTCTAAGTACATTGCCATTTTGATATTATCTGATTGTAGTGACAGTGGCCATGAGTATATGCACATGTTCACACCCATCAAACTGTGCAAGTTCAAACATGTACAGCTCATCTGTATGCTAGTTATGCTAGTATGAAAGCAGGTACGTATAATTGAGTCAATGTGTAAATCTTTTTTAACACTAGTGTAGTAATAAAGCTTCTCTGTGTAGTAAAACTGAATATGGGACCATCCATTTTTCCCTTCAGTCTTCCCAGTAAAGCTCAGGTTCTGCTGTTTCTTCTATCACAGAGATATGGTCAGGTAATAGATGTAATTATGCCTCTCTGTATGAGGAAGAGCACTACATAAATATAACCTCATAATTTTTGCCATTGCTTTGCCACCTATTTAGTTTTTAAAGGCTTCAGATAATGTGTAAAAGAAGGCTTCAGTAAATTAGAGAACTAGAATATGAAGGAATAAAGCCACTATTATAGTCATATAATGAGAATTTTTCTAGTAATGTGAAATTTGATTCTAAAATTCAAAACAGTTACATTTCTTAGTTGAATACAGAATCTGCAGTAGGCTCTAACATCCCAATTTAAGTAAACAAGGAATGTGGTGTTTTACTTTAGATACCAGCAGTGTCAAAAGAGATGTACTGCAGGACAGTCTGTTTACAGCCTGGGAGTCTCTTTAGTCCCACTGTAAATCATCCAGGCCTGTGCATAGGATTTTTGTAGGGGGTAATAAATTTCAAGTAAGATTGATAGTTAATTGGAGATAGAGTTGGTTTTCTGGGTTGGCTCTGTCAAGTTCTTTAATAAACTATATAATCCTTTTCATTAAATTATGCCTCTAAGTCCTTTCCAGATTTCTTTAAGTTTCATCATATCAAAACCAGTACCAAACTGAACACAGTCACATAAAGATACATGTTTGGACATATTCTCTAATCAGCTTTAGGGAGATAAGGTGACAGATCCTCTTTTCAAAGTTCCAGGCATACAATACCTGCTGTATGACTAGTGCCAGAAATTAGAGGAGGAAGAGCAATCTGAGCTTGTAAATCAAGAAAGAATTTTAAAGCCTCTTCATGAAACACATCCCTGAGGTGCTTAGTACCTCTCAAATTGCACTGGGCCATTTCAGTTTCTTCAAACTGTCTTTTTAATGCTGGATCAAGACAGACTAGGGCCCTTCAGGCTTGATAGGTTGTGAAAGTATATAGTTTGCTTTTTTGTTTTTTGGTTTTTTTTTTTTTTACTACTTTTTGTCTCTCTAACATATTATGTTAAACTAGCTTAATCTTGGTTTTTATAAGAAACAGAAACTATTGTGGAATGTTAGCTCTGTGTTGTGCCTGATACCATGTATAATTAATTCCTCTCTGAGCAAACTGGTCCTGTTTGCCACAGCAGTTAACTCTCTTCAGGGAGTCTTAAGTCATCATTTTTTTCTTGGAGGCTAGAAGTATCAGACCTATTTTTCCCATAGTCTACTCTTACTGTATTGCTAACTTTTAATGTTATTTACACAGAAAAGTGAAAGTATATTTGCCCTTGACTTATAGAAAGCCTCTCAGTCCAGCCGTCAGTAATAGTCTATAGATTCTTACTGTGAGCGTAGAGCTAACAAATTGTTTATCTGATTTTATGTTTCAAAACAGGTTAAAGAATATACAAGTGTCGGACAGTCCTCTTTAAAAGGGAAAATTTAATGTTGTATAAAGTATATCTCAAGGACTAGAAAATAAATAAGCAAAGGAAAACCCAGGGCAGGACTGCCCTGTGGGTATTCCTAGCCTACTAGTTTATTAGACTAGAAAGAAAATAAAATTTTTTAAAGTGAGAGATAAAGACACAGCTGGGGACATCCATTCAGGTAGCAGTAAGAGTTGATACTGAACACTTTACATTAGATAAGGAAACACAAGAAGATGGTAATGGAATGTTATGGACATATTTACTATAGATGATACTTCACTATATTTGAAAGTATGTCAATATTCAAATTATTGATACTCATTTTAATAACCCTGGTTCATTAAGAAAAGTTTACATGCTGTTTATTACTGTTTAATAAGGCAGATAATGGGCAATGGTTCTAACTTAATTGATTGAAAAACTGTTTTTAATTCTTTTAATCAGCTAAAGATAAGATTATTTTTTAATCTGAAATAATTGTGTAGAATACTTCATTTCCTAGAAGTCCTGGAAAAATGAAGCTTCCTTCTATAGTCAGGACAGTCTGTCAAGTGAAATCTTATTGAATACATTTTACTACCTTTACGTACCAGAAATCATGTTTATTTCTAACAGTATGTTTTTCAAAAATATACTTTTTAAAATAATACTTTTAAAAGTATATAACAAGTATAAATATGTGCATACCCTGACAATTAGAACAAGAATTTAATCTTTTTTTAAAGTGAGTAAGAGATGATTATCTTTATTTTATGAGTCCATAGCGAACTCTATTCTTTTTTATTTTTATTTTTTTGAGTTTTATTTTTCAGTTTTATTTATAATTTTTTTTTACAATATTATATTGGTTGGTTTTGCCATACATTGACATGAATCCGCCCCGGGTGTACATGAGTTCCCCTTCCTGTATCCCCCTCCCACCTGCCTCCTGCCCTTATCTTCCCTCTGGGTCATCCCCGTACAGCAGCCCCAAGCATCCTGTATCATGCATCGAACCTGGACTGGTGATTCGTTTCACATATGATACGATACATGCTTCAATGCCATTCTCCCAAATCATGCCACCCTCGCCCTCTCCCACAGAGTCCAAAAGACTGTTCTATACATCTGTGTCTCTTTTGCTATCTCGTATACAGGGTTATCATTTCCATCTTTCTAAATTCCATATATAAGACCAGAAACTATAAAACTCCTAGAGGAGAACATAGGCAAAACACTCTCCGACATAAATCACAGCAGGATCCTCCATGACCCACCTCCCAGAATATTGGAAATAAAAGCAAAAATAAACAAATGGGACCTAATTAAAATCAAAAGCTTCTGCACAGCAAAGGAAACTATAAGCAAGGTGAAAAGACAGCCTTCAGAATGGCAGAAAATTATAGCCAATGAAACAACTGACAAAGAATTAATCTCCAAAATATACAAGCAGCTCCTTCAGCTCAACTCCAGAAAAATAAACGACCCAATCAAAAAATGGGCCAAAGAACTACAGACATTTCTCCAAAGAAGACATACAGACGGCTAACAAACACATGAAAAAATGCTCAGCATCCCTCTATTCTTTTTTAGACAGTCCATCTCAGACTTTTCGCTAGCCACCATGAACAAATCTTGTTGCGCTTTAAGAATTATACATTGTGAGCATATTTAATTTTATTTTCTTGAATTCTGTGCCATCTTGCAAACCTCCTAGCAGTTACTTAGGATTCTCATCTCTTGCTACTTTTAAAAACCAGTGTATTAGGAATACCTCTTTGCTGCCCTTCGCTGTCTTAATATAGTTTTTTAATAAGCATTCTTTTTGCCTGGTGATTGATGTAATTCCAATATTGGAAATTTGACAAAAACCTTAAGCTATTTTTTTAGTAACTGCAATTTGTCTTCCTTTTTAATATCAATGCCTTTCCTAACCCATTAAATATATGTTTGTTAATTTATTCGGGTAAGTGTTAACCTTTGGCCATAACTGTCTCTTTTTAAAAAGAAAAAAAAAGTATGTTATTTCTCCCAATTGTAAAAGTAACATATGTCCTTTGCAAAGATAGCAGAAATATAGAAAAGTATAAATGAGAAAAAGAAAGACCACTCCATAATACGTCTTCCAAAGATAGCCATGGTTAACTTTGTGATATTTATTTTTCTGTACTTTTTAATCTTCATGCCAGAAACACATGTGTATTATTTTCCATAATCTTATTTTATCATAATATTTTTTGTAATGTATGTATATATTTTTCAAACTTTCCAAGTGAATTGACTGTTAACTCTTAAATGGACAACTTGCTTTTAGGGGCATTTCTTCCTCTTCATTCTCTCATATCTGATAGAGTAGACTTTAAAAGATGATAAAGACTGTATAAATGTAAATGAGAGATGAAAATTTCCCACTGTTTTCAGTTCTAGGCTTTAGAAGATGTGAGGGACTCCATCTGTGTTGCTGATTGGGAATTATGTATCTCTCTCATAAGTTAAAACAAGAAGACTGACATTGCCTGGTAGCTTGCCATATTGTCATTTCCCAACGGGCCACTGATAAATCTGTAAGGAAACATTATAATCAAGTTAGATATTTGGAGCCTGAATTGAAATAATTAAAAATTTGTCCACATTAGAAAATAAAAGAGGTGAGGGCTGTGTATGTGTGCGTGCACATGTTGTTATTTTATTTTGTTTTGTTTGGGTATTTAAATTGTCTCGAAGTGGGAACTAATACCATCATTAAAAGTTTGATTATAACCAGCAATTCCATTTGGGAATGGTGTTGTTAACTATTCCAGACTGCTGTCAAGACCTTATTTTAAGTAAGATGTTTTTCTTTTATATGACATTTTCTGAGGCTTTGCCAAAAATGACATCAAACATATAACTCATTTGAGTGCTGAGTTTCTTCAACATCTTGCAGCACTTAATCAAATTTGAAAAAGATATTCTTTTCACAACTTTGTAGTGTAAACCTGTGAATATGCTGCATTAAAACTTACTTGGGACAATTTAATCTGTATGGTATTAGGTTGATTTTTTTTCTAATGATTAATGCAATATGCTGACAGTTTTAAAAGGTTCTGTTTTCAAAATTCTTCACATAAACTCCTGGCAGATTATTCAGATGCGGCTTTTGAGTAATAGTAATTTTTCATGCAAAAACCAGATAATCCATAAATTATGTTAATAGCTACATTAAAATTTTTGAAATACCATATAGGACAAAGAGAATAATGAAGTTCTCAGAACTAAAAAGATGTCAAAATATTAAGAATCATTAAGAATTTGTTTGAAGTACAAAAGTAGTCTATATAGATTTTTTAAATGGCTTCACCAGAGTGTAAGCTTTTTAAAAACATGCTGCAGTATGTTTAAAATGTGAAAGTAGGCTAGCCTTTAGCAATGCCATGACATCAGAAACTTCTATATTGAGTATGCTCTCCATCACATAGCTCTGTGCAGTCACAGAGGTTTGGTCCAGAGAGGAACATCCAGCCCTACCCCTCCATTATATATAGGAAATCAAAAGTGTTAGTCACTCAGTCATGTCTGACTTTGCCACCCCATGGACTATATAGCCCACCTGGCTCCTTTGTCATGGAATTCTCCAGGTAAGAATACTGGAGGGGGTAGCCATTCCCTTCTCCAGGGGATCTTCCTGACCCAGGAATCGAAGCCGGGACCCCTGCATTGCAGGCAGATTGTTTGCCATCTGAGCCACCAGGAAACCCACAGGAAACCAAAGGCCAGCCCGTTAAGGGACTTACCCAAAACCACAAAGCCAAGTAGTAGGACTGGAGCTGAGGTCCCCTGGTTTCCAGTCCAGTGTTCTTTCTACAACTCTGTTTTTCAGTTTGATCCAATCTTGAGTAGGTACAGTCTGTAAATTTTTAATTGTTATTTATTAAAACTCACCTTGGTTTTAGTGCTAATAGTTATTTCTAAGATCTTCTCAACAAATCTAGAGTCCTTTAAAGAGCACTTTATCATTATACTTGTTGTGCCTTTTCAAAGACTAAAACTTGTGATTTTTGAATGAGTGACAAAAATTGTAATGTTATAGAAAATGTTCATTTCTAACAACATAGCAGATTGAGTTCAAACTGATCTTACTGCTAAAAACAACTAAAAATGTTGGATATACTATTTAAAAAAAAAAATCTTCTCATATGCTCCTACGAGCTTTAAAAAAAAAAAAAAAGCCCACAAGAAATACTCAAACCAGGGAATAAGTAAAAGTGTGAGGTAAGAGAAGGAAGCAGGGCACCAGGTCTAGCTGTAACTCTAATGACATTTGCTAAACTGGGTGAACTGAAGCATTGTTTTTTGAGGTCTTACTAAGAACATAAAACCCGGGCCCTTCCCAAAGTAGAGGCTGACTAATAAAAGACTGTCCCATGTAGTTGGGGGCCCAAAGGATCTCATCTTTAATGGCAGGGAGAATTAGAAATAAACATAATCACCATATCCCCCATCAGAAGACTACAAGGAAAACTACCTGTCTTGCTTGAGTCATGTCACAGAGTACTTTGGGGCAAGAGCATTTACTAGGAAGTCTAGCCACAAGGCAGTCTTCCCATTACTTTGGAGTGCCAATTGACCATGCTTGGATGGCTTCAGAATCCTCCAGCCAAGAATGTACTTGGGAATAGTCCTGGATTCTTAGTGCCCGCATAAGTCTGATAGAAGAAAGCATAAATCTTTTTAGGAGGAACCTGCTATGATTCATCCCCTGTTCTTAAAATTCAGAAGAAAATAGAGTAGTTCTGAGTGAAAACACAAACAGACACACACCAATCCAGGCATCCTGTCAAAAACCTGATAGAAACAACAGAGAACGGAATCAGACTCAGGAACGAATTCTTAGGACTTCAGTCTGACACTGAATGTTAAGTATATGTAACGTATTTCAAGAAATGATAAATTAAGAACAAACAAATTTTAAAACAAGGTAAATCTCCTTGAAACAAAATATATAATAATTGACAATAAAAACTCAGGAGTTTTTTTTTGTTTTTTTTTTAGCAAATTAGATACGGCTTGAAAGAACATTAGTGAACTGAAAGATAGATCTGAAAACATCATGTAAAATTCAGCCCCAAATGATAGAAGAGAAAGAAAATTACTAATTGTCTAATCAAATTCTATGAAGAGATCAAAAGGCAAAGGCAAGAGTTGAAGAGATGATAGCTGAAAATTCTCTTTAACTAATGCAAAAGATCAATTCACAGAGTAAAGAAGTTTTTTTAAAAAAATGAATAGAGGATAAATAAAAACAAATCCAGTTCTAGACACATCAAGTTAATACTTCCTAGCATTTAAGACAGAGAGACCTTAAAAGCAGCAGTAGAGAAAAGACATCTTTTAAAAAGGAAGAGCTGATTTTTCAACAGCAACAAGTGAGGATGTAAGAATATAATCTTCAGTGTATTGAGGGAAAATGTTCTTCAAAACTGACAGACTTTGCTACCTACATACCGTTACTAAAAGAAATTCTAAAGGACGTACTTTCGGCAAAAGGTGAGCACATATGGAAAATCTGCAGAGAAAGGAATGTGGAAAGTAATAAATACATGAGTACATCTGAAGAAACATTGAATGAATAAAATAACAATAATGTCTTATGTTAACAATAAAAATAAAATTAAAATACATAATAACAATAGCATATAAGTTTGAGGAGCAGATCAGGAAGTTTGGAAAAGCATTTTATGGTCCCTGTATTGGTTCTTATTTGGGAAGAAGGTAAAGACTCAAATTAACTTTTAGACTTGAACACAGTAAATATGCATGTTAATATTTTTAAGAAAACTGATAAAAGGATTGGAAAAATAACTTCCAAACTGGTAGAGAAAAAAGACGGATCAAGGAAAAATCGAACCCAAAAGGAAGCAAGAAAAAAGAGAAAAAGAAATGCAGTCTGGATACGATATTAAAAATAATGGTACAAAATAAGATAGTAGACATAAAATAAAGATATACTAGTGATTATACTGAAATAATGCAAAAAGTCAAATATTTACTTTAAAAGATCAAGATTGTCAAACTGGGTTGAAAAAAGAAATTTAATCATGTACTATTTACCTGAGAAACATCTTAAATATATTGGACAATCTAATTCTTAGGGCAAAATGTGTGATTAGGGATAAAGAGAGTCTCTACCTAATAACAAAAAATTTAATTTTCCAGGAAGATTTAACAGTCCTAAACCTGAGTATACCCAGTAAGACAAACTCAAAATGTATGAAGCAAAAATTGGTAGACCTATATATATTAAGTAAATAAGCTCATCATAGTGGAAGAATTTAATATATTTTTCTCAATAACTGATTTTAAAAGCATATAGAAAAATTAATGAAACTAGATTTCATTATTTGGACTACAGAGTTAACCTACTTTATAGATTTGGACTACATAGTTAACCTACTTTATATAATACACCTATAGAGAATATTGCACCCAACAGCTTCAGAATGCAGTCTTTGCCAGCACCCTTGAAGAAAGTTAGAAAGGTTTTAGTTGACTGTTTTCAAACAGCCTACCTTCTCTGACAAAATGCAGTTGTTAAGGATTAGTAACAACTGATTTTGAAGTTAATGATTTCCAAATATGTTGATGTGTCTATCGCTGTACTTAGAAGGAAATCATAGCTTCAGATACTTGTACTATTTTAGGAAATTACTAAGAATGCTTCTCATGGAAAGAAGTTTTAGAAAAATAAAAAGAAGCAGGCAAAATTAACGCAATGAAGTGAAAAAAAGGAAATAATAAAGAACAAGATCAACAAAATAGTTTTTAAAACAGGGTTGCAATCATAAATTACTCCTGGTATAACTTCTTAGTCCTTTATGTAATACACGGTAGATATCAAGGAAATTGATTTGATGTTGTTGTGTTAGACATTTGTCACTTGGTATTTATTGGATGTCCTTCCAATCCTGAGAAAATAAAATCTACTTACTTTGTACAAGGAGTTCCTCAGGGGAAAGTTTCTATTAACAGTGCTGCTTTTATTCACTACAAAAGAAGTTGCTATTAAAAAGAGTTAGAGAGAGAAGCAGACAGGGACTCAAAAATACAGTGTTTAGTTGAAATTGGGGATTATTTCTCTTGCGCCGACCATTAACCTGTAAACACTTCAGGGCTAGCAAGTGATTCAAGAACCAAGTTTCTTTTCATTTTGATTTTTCATTGTCCACATTGCTCACCTTTATGTCTGTGTTCTAACGAGGGAAGAGGAAAAATCAAGTACCAGACAAATGGCTTCATCTTAAAGTTGACCCAAAAGTTGCACACAGCACTTTCATTCATATCATATTGTCCTGAAATCACGTGGTCATACCCAGCTCTCAGAAAGCTAGAATACAGTTGGGTGGCCAAATTCCTGACTAGAACTTAATGTTAGGACTGGGGAGGTGAGGATTGGTTCTGTCACTAAAAGGTAAAAGGAGAGAATAGATTCACGGAGAAAATCAGCAAATTCTGTTACGTAATATAAACCAAAGCCTGAA
The DNA here is from genome assembly GCF_049115385.1 of Moschus berezovskii. NCBI lineage: Eukaryota > Metazoa > Chordata > Mammalia > Artiodactyla > Moschidae > Moschus > Moschus berezovskii. The sequence continues at coordinate 63,193,636 of NC_142477.1, forward strand.
AAACTAAAGAGGCAGTAATCCATTTGGCTGAAAAAACCTGACCAAGTATCTGAGTCAGATTTTGAGAGAGAACTAAGATTTCACCATAAAATGAAGGGCAATAAAGTAGAGCAATAGTTGGAAGGGTGCCCTGCCATGCAGGAGTCATAGCTGATTCATCCCTTCCCTGTGCTTGGTACTTGACACAGTGACTTGCAAAATAAAAAGTATTCAACAAATATATGCTGAAGGAATGAATGAAATTGACTTTTCTATCTGAATGGATAATTCTATAACTTGTAAGGGGAAAGAGAAAAATAAGAATGAAAGAAACTCAGGATAATATTTTTAACATGTTAAAATGAAGAGTACAGATGAGCAAATAATAAACTAGATAGTAAGAGCTAAGAGAGCAATATAAAACAGGATAGTGTAAAACACTGACCAGAGAGCTACCTTCAATTGAGTGCGTATCAGAAAGGACCCAGTCACAAACAGAAGCCACAAACATGAATTTGAATGCAGAAAAAAATCTAACAGCTTTATTAAGGAATAATTTAAAGTTAATAGTTTGACATGTTTTGACATATGTATATACCTGGAGAAGGAGGTGGCAACCCACTCTAGTATTCTTGCCTGGCAAGTTCCGTGAACAGAGGAACCTTGCAGGCTGTAGTCCATGGGGTTCACAAAGAGTCAGACACAACTTAGCTACTGAATCAACAGCATACCTGTGAAACCTTCACCACAATCAAGATAATATTTTCTTCAAGGTCCATTATGTTTTCATGCCCCTTGATAATCCCCTCCCCAATCCCCAGACTGATGTTGAAGCTGAAACTCCAATATTTTGGCCACCTGATGCGAAGAAATGACTCCTTGGAACAGACCCTGATGCTAGGAAAGATTAAAGGTGGGAGGAGAAGGAGATGACAGAGGATGAGATGATTGGATGGCATCACCAACTCAATGGACATGAGTTTGGGTAAACTCCGGGAGTTGGTGATGGACAGGGAGGCCTGGTGTGCTGCAGTCCATGGGGTCACAAAGAGTCCAATATGACTGAGCGACTGAACTGAACTGAATCCCCCTATAACCACTCAAGTTCTTCCTATCACTATAAAGCAGTTTGTATTTTCTAGAATTTTATTTAAATAGAATTATATATTTTGTACATAATGTACCCTTTTTTGGCATGGCTTCTTTCACTCAGCATAAGTATTTTGAGACTTATCCATGTTATTGTATATATCAGTAATTTATTCCTTTTATACTAAATAGTAAGTAGCCCATGATATATTCTGTGAGGGGTTTTGTTTTTGTTTCTACTCTGAGTTTTTATATAGCTGTATGGTCTTATTTCTCTTGGATATATATCTGGAAATAGAATGACTAGGTCATGTGATAGGTTTATGTTTATGCTTAACTTTTTAAAGATTGCCAAACTGTTTTCCTGATGGCTCAGGTGGTAAAGAATCTGCCTGCATTGCAGGAGACCCAGGTTCTAATCCTAGGTTAGGCAGATCTCCTGGAGGAGGGAATGGCAACCCAGTCCAGTATTCTTGCCTGGAGAATTCCATGGACAGAAGAGCCTAGCAGGCTACAGTCCATGGGGTCATAGAGAACTAGTACACTTCACGTATAAACTGTTTTCCAAACTAGTTGTGCCATTTTGCATTCCTACAAGTAGTGTGTGAGATACACTCTTACTCCACATCCTCATTAACACTGGTGTGGTCACTTTTAATTTTAGTCATTCTAATAATTTGTAATGTTACCTTGTAGTTTAATTTGCATTCCTCTAATTAATAATGATGTTAAGCATCTTTTCATGTTTATTTGCCATCAGTATATAGTCTTTAGTTAAAAGTCTATTTAAATCTTTGCCCATTTATTATTGTTATCTTTTACTGGATTTTGCATTCTTTATATATGCTGGATTCAAGTCCTTTATCAGACATATGATTTGCAAATATTTTCTCACAGATAGTGACTTAATTTTTCATTCTCTTAATTTTTATTCAAAAAACAAAACAAATTTTTATGAAGTCTAGCTTACTTATTTTTCATTTTTGAATTGAATTTTTTTTAATTTATGTAATTGGGGCTAATTACTTTACATTATTGTATTGGTTTTGCCATACATTGACATGAATCTGCCCCGGGTGTGCATGTGTTCCTCATCTTGAACCCCCCTCCCAAATCTTTTCCCTGGTTTTTTATGACTGGCTTCTTTCCCTTAGCATATTTTCAAGGTATCCATATTGTATCATGTGTCAGTAGTTTATTCCTTTTTACTAACAGTTAATAATCCATTGAATAGATACACCACAATTTATCTGCTAATCAGTTGACGGACCTTTGAGTTTTTTCCTGTGTGTGTGTGTGTGCGCGCACGCGTGCATGTGTGTGCACATGCACGCGCACACACGCTGTGTTGTGTTCAGCTCTTTGTGACCCTTTGGACTGTAACGTGCCAGGCTCCTCTGTCCATGGAATTCTCCAGGCAAGAATACAGGGGTGGGTTGCCATTTCCTATTCCAGGGGATCTTCCCGACCCAGGGATCAAACCTGCATCTCTTGTGTCTCCTGCATTAGCAGGCGGATTCTTTACCACTGAGTCACCTGGAAAGCCCTTTGAGTTTTTCCTACTTCTTGACTGTTTGAATAGAGTTTCTGTGAACTTCTTGTACACTCACTTTGCTTTAACCCTTCACCAGTGGTATTCTCAGAGATTATTGTGCTTCTACAAACAGTTCCTTCAGGATTGTTGAAGCTTTCATTAACAAATTCCTCAAAGTCCTTCCAACTTCTGTCCACTATAAGGTTCTAGACCTACTCACATGAATTCAATTTTAGGATTTTGATAGAGCAGCACCAGACATCGAGAATTTTTCAATGTCTGTATTACAATAAATATGATTATACGCCCCCACACACATATGTGCATATCCAAGAGATCCTGACAACAAATTAAAAATTTCTATCCATTAGATACTTATGTGCTTTTGGTTTCCAACTGTTTTTCTCTGCCCTTCTCAACATCCTTGTCCTGATAGTCCTCTCACCACCTTCACCTGACTCAGTTTAATGACAGCTACAACAGTAATAGCAGCCACCGTATTGTATATGCTTACCATGTGCCAGGCTGTAGAAGTTTTATATATTTAGTTATCACACAGCGACCCTATACAGATGGATATTACTACCCCCATTTTATAAATAAGGAAACTGAAACTCAGAGCGATTCATCTAGCCCATTTCATAAAGTTGTAGAACCAGCAGAATCTGAATATTTTAGAGTTTCCATTGTATTCACCTGCAGGAGAAGGTCTGTGGTTTTTTCAACTTATGAAGGTTTTTGACGATTTTGCCCTTATTTCTTCTCACTGACTGAGAGAGTACAGCTAAAGTATCATTTTCTTACTTTGTCTCTTTTATATAGTACTCAAATAACACAACTCAAATATGCCTACTAAAGATTTGCCCTTTCAACAATAAAATGAAATTGTATTTTTCAGAGTAACTTTACAAGATTTTCCATGTTAGCTTAACTGTTTTCAAAAAGTTTATTAAAGAAACCAAGATACATACATGATCAGAAAAATGCTATAGTTTCTTTTGGTGGCATATAAGACTATAGGATTTCAATTTTCAAAGACAGGAAATGTGTCATGGTTAAAAGTACAACCTTTGAAGTTAGAAGAATCTAGTTTTGAGAATTAGCTCTTCCACTGATACCTCCTGCTCTTGGATAAGTTCTATACCTGTGTATTTCTTAATGTTCTTGGTCTCGCCCAACTACAATTTAAACCACAGGATGGGATACTGAGATAGCACACTGAATAGCCAAGCTTCAGGAAGGGCAAGACGACCAAAGGCATCAGATGCAGGACGTCTTGGATTCTTATCAGGATCTATCACCAGACGACTCACCCTAGCTTCTTTCTAATTTTCTTGCGTACCCACCTCCGAGAAGTCAGACATCAGTTGATTGGTGTGTCACTCTGTCATCAGGGGCAGGATCTGTTATCAGAAGAAGCGGTCAGAAATACACTAGGCAAACAAAAAGCATACCGACACTTGACCTCTCTTACCTCGGTTTCCTCATCTGTGACATTCATTTGTTTATTGTTAGGTTTGAGCATGTAGAGTATACAGTATCTTTGGTGGTAGCTCTGGTGGCAGTAGTGACGGTGGCAGTAATAGTATAGAGGATTTGCTGTGTGTTGGAAGGTTATCTTCAGGTTTGTGACCTCAGGTAGTATTTTAGAATGTTCTCCCCTTTTTGCCATAGCTAAACAGATAGTCAGAGTCGACTATAAGGCTTATGTTCTCATTCCTCCAGAAAATTGGCTCTGTTCCCTCATAAGCATATGACTTGGTGCTGGGAGATTAGTTCTGCAGTTTTTTTGTGATATTCAGCTCTTTCCCCAAATCCCCTCTGCTTCCACACATGTGCCCAACCAAGGTACCACCCATCTTCTGTGGTCCCCTTGGTGTGATTATGACTAGAGGAGGCCGCACTGAGGTACTACAGCCCTTGAGTGTTAGTACCTCAGGAAAACATATTTCCCTGTTCCAAGTAGGGCATCTGGCAGTATCTTCTGTATATGCATTATTACATGGACTGCATGTGTAATATGAAGGCTGAATTCTGTTCATTATGTCAGAGAAAGGACAAAGGCCCTTAATCTGATGTGATGTTTAATTTTATGTATCAACTTTATAGGGACACAAATACTCGGTCAAATATTACTCTGAGTGTGTCTGTAAGGGTGTTTTTGGATGACATTAGCAGTTGAGTGGAGAAGGCAATGGCAACCCACTCCAGTACTCTTGCCTGGAGAATCCCATGGACGGAGGAGCCTGGTGGGCTACAGTCCATGGGGTCGCTAAGAGTCGGACACGACTGAGCGAGTTCACTTTCACTTTTCACTTTCGTGCCTTGGAGAAGGAAAGGGCAACGCACTCCAGTGTTCCTGCCTGGAGAATCCCGGGGACAGAGGAGCCTGTTGGGCTGCCGTCTTTGGGGTCACACAGAGTCGGACACGACTGACGTGACTTAGCAGCAGCAGCAGTTGAGTTGGTAGAGAAATAAAGGAGATTGCCCTCCCTAGTGTATGTAGATGGCGCTCATCCATCAGTTCAAGACTTGAATAGAACAAAAAGGCCTATCTTCCTGAGAGTAAGAGAAAACTCCTGCCCGGACTACCTTGAGCTGGGACACTGGTCTTTCCCTGCCTTCAGAATCAAACTGAAACATAAGCTCTTCTTCAGTTTCAAACCTGTGACTATTTTAGATGAGAACTTAAAACTATCAACTCTCTTGGTTCTTGGACCTTCAGACTCAGACAGGATCTCTAGCCTGCCAACTGCAGGTTTGGAACTTCTTAGCCTCCATAATCTTGTGAGCCAGTTGCTTATAGTAAACCTCTTACTGCATATAATCCTATTGGTTTTGCTTTTCTAGAGAACCCTTACTAATAGACCTGGTAAATTCAAAACAAAAAAACCCCTTTCTGTTTTTCCAGTGGAGTATTTTTCAGCATCCTAGTCTCAGTCCAAAAAAAAGAGGGAAGGAGTAGAGAAGTCTTTAAATAATAAATCTTGAAGATATCTATATGTCATTCTAATAAGATTAAAAAATGAAAATAAGACCAGTTGGTATTAATATTTTTCTTTAACAAGTGTAATGCAGTCTTACCTTGAATCTTTTCTGTTTGTTTCTTCTTGGTTTCAGTTTAATAATGTCTTTCACTTCTTTTCTTAAATGGTTGTTTAATATTACTGCTCTGTTCCACAGAATACCTACCACAGTCCTGACCACTTTTCTTCCCACCCACCCCACCTCCATCCCTCAGTGGTTATGTATTGAACATGAGCAACGTCATTCTTCCAGGGTTTGTAAAGCCCTTTGGGATTATTGAGAATGAATCGTGTTGTATAAATGTCGTATTGTTTCATAACAGTTCTTAAAACAATGAGATAATGTCTGTTAAAGGACTTTAAGTTCCATGGAGAAGTGGAAGGTATAAAAACAAGTCATTTTCATTATATCCATATATTCTTGCTGCACAATTTGAAACATTCTTATATCCTTTAGAGATATAAATGTTTGTTTGATGGTGTGTGTGCACACATGCTGTTGACTATATAGAACTAAACTATATTTTGACTTTGTTGCTTCATTTTGTCATTTGAGTATGGTAAATTTGTCACTGTAAAAGCTGGCTAGAAATCTAAAGAAGTCTCTTAAGATTAAATATGGTGTTTATCTCTTAATTTAAAGCTTTGTACTTGTGCAGTATTGAATTTTTTCTATATACATGATGATTTACTTAGTTTTACAAAGACCTCAGTGAAGTCAGTTATTTAAAATAATTCTAAAACTCTGAGCTTCAGACCCATGTAAAACTAATAGTGACTAAAATTAAATGTGTTTTCTTCTCCACAAAAATAAGCCCCTGACCTAATTCCCCTACTAGTATTATTAATGTCACCACTGTTCTTCCAGTCAGCCACGTTAAAAAATCTGAGTATCATCTTTGGCTTCTTCCACTTCTTTACTCATCCTCCATCTCTTATCCGCCCTCCCTCCCTAGACCCACAGGCAGCCCTGTGCATCTTTATCTGTCCTTTCAGGTATGTTACCTCACCCTTGCTCTTGGTGTGACTCTCACTGCCTCTTCCTAAAACGTTGTCGTTAATTCCTGAGTGGTCTCCTTGTCTCGATGCTTCCTTATTCCAGCTACTCCTACATTTGTGGAGTTAAGACACAGAGCCTGAGGTTTCATCCTAGCGTCATCTCATATTAGTTGTTTTTCTTAGGAACTTTACTTATACTCGCTGAACCTTAGTTTTTCTAATCTAGAAAATACCTTACCTCATGGGTAATTCACTGTGATAATTCAGTTGGCTGACCTGTTGTTCTAGTTTATACTTTATTGGTTTCATGCTTCAAGAACCATTCAAGCTAGCTTAAGTAAAAAGGAAATTTTTGTAAGCATACAGTGGAATCTCATGAATACCCAGAGATAGAAACCGAACAGAATGTGACCAGAAGAATGTGAAGTTGTTCTCCTTCTAGAGTTACGTAGTTTCCTTTCCTCTTTGTATCTCTGCTTTTCTTTTTTTACATCTGCCCTGTACTGTTCTTTCTATACGCAGTCTTCTCTTTTTAATCTCCTGTAGAATTCTGTGTTGCACATGGTATCATAATGACCATCCTAACTCTGAATATGCACGTCTTTTTGCCTACCACTAACTGGCTCAGTCTCACCGTATTTTCAAGAAAGGAACCTGACTGGCCTAGCACATATTTTGACTAGCTACACAAGTCATAGTCCCTTGTGGGCATGCATGTCTCACATGCTACCCCTGACTCTAGCCTCTGAGGCTAATAGAAGGAGCTGCAGTTGTGGACAAGGAGATCCCACTAGACATAGATATGGACAAGCTGATAATGATTGGCGCCCAGAGAAATTTTAGGTAAAGCATAGTGTGCTCAATGAGTAGTAGGTATTATTTTTATATATCAAAATAAACTAAAGTTAAAGCCTGATTTTCTGTCTCCTCACTCTCTTTTTTAGATATATATATATATATATATGAAAACATACAAAATAAAAAATTCATAATTAGCAACAACATGGGCCTGAAGCCATCAAATATGAATTTGAGCTATAAATCTATTATTTAAGCCCTATGTGACCTTGGACAAATTATTTACTTTCTCTATCCTGCAATTTCTTCTTTTGTAAAATGGAAATGACATTCTATCAGTTGGGAATCTTACGGTGTCAGATAGTTAATCAGGCTTATTGACATTCTAAAAAGCTTATATTTGAGCTGGCAGTTCAGTTCAGTCACTCAGTTGTGTCCAACTCTTTGCAACCCCATGGACTGTAGCACACCAGGCTTCCCTGTCCATCACCAACTCCTGGAGCTTGCTCAAACTCACATCCATCCAATCGGTGATGCTATCCAACCATCTCATCCTCTGTCATCCCTTCTCCTGCTTTCACTCTTTGCCAGCATTAGGGTTGTTTCCAATGAGTCTGTTCTTTGCATCAGATAGCCAAAGTATTGGAGCTTCAGAATCAGCATTAGTCCTTCCAATGAATATTCAAGGCCAATTTCCTTTAGGATGGACTGGTTGGATCTCCTTGCTGTCCAAGGGACTCTCAAGAGTCCTCAACACCACAGCTCCAAAGCATCAATTCTTCAGTGATCTGCTTTTTTTATGGTCCAACTCTCACATCTATACATGACTACTAGAAAAACCACAGCTTTGACTAGACAGACCATTGTCAGCAAAGTAATGTCTATGCTTTTTAATATGCTGTCTAGGTAGGTCATAGCTTTTCTTCCAAGGAGCAAGTGTCTCTTAATTTCAGTCACCATCTGCAGTGATTTTGGAGCCCAAGAAAATAGTCTGTCACTGTTTCCATTGTTTCCCCATCTATTTGCCATGAAGTGATGGGACGAGATGCCATGATCTTAGTTTTTTGAATGTTGAGTTTTAAGCCAGCTTTTTCACTCTCCCCTTCACTTTCATCAAGAGGCTCTTTAGTTCTTCTTCACTTTCTGCCATAAGGGTGGTGTCACCCACATATATGGGGTTATTGATATTTCTTCCAGCAATCTTGATTCCAGCTTGTGCTTCATCCAGTCAGGTATTTTGCATGATGTATTCTGCATGTAAGTTAAATAAGCAAGGTAACAATATACAGCCTTGACATATTACTTTCCCAATTTGGAACCAGTCTGTGGTTCCATGTCTGGTTTTAACTTTTGCTTCTTGACCTGCATACAGATTTCTCAGGAGACAGGTAAGGTGATCTGGTATTCCCATCTCTTTAAGAATTTTCCACAGTTTGTTGTGATCCACACAATCAAAGGCTTTTCCAGTTGACTATTGGCATAGTCAATAAGGCAGAAGTCAATATTTTTCTGGAACTCTCTTGCTTTGTCTATGATACACTGGATGTTGGCAGTTTGATCTCTGGTTCCTCTGCCTTTTCTAAATCCAACTTGAACACCTGGAAATTCTTGATTCACATACTGTTGAAGCCTCACTTGGAGAATTTTGCGCATTACTTTGCTAGCGTGTGAGATAAGCACAATTGTGCAGCAGTATGAGCATTCTTTGGTATTGCCTTTCTTTGGGGTTGGAATGAAACTGACCTTTTCCAGTCCTGTGACCACTGCTGAGTTTTCCAAATTTGCTGGTATACTGAGGGCAGCACTTTCACAGCATCATCTTTAGGATTTGAAATAGCTCAGCTAGAATTCTATCACCTCCACTAGCTTTGTTCATAGTGATGCTTCCTAAGGCCCATTTGACTTCGCACACCAGAATGTCTAGCTCTAGGTGAGTGATCATACCATCATGGTTATCTGAGTCATTAAAATCTTTTTGTATAGTTCTTCCATGTATTCTTGCCACTTTGTCTTAATATCTTCTGCTTCTGCTAGGTCTATACTGTTTCTGTCCTTTATTGTGCCCATCTTTGCATGAAATATTCCCTTGGTATTTTGGAGCTATAAATAGAACTGATTTCAGGCACAGCTTTATCAGAGGCTAAAATAATGTCAGGTGGACCTTGATTTCTCTATGTCTCCATCTTTTCATTCTGCTTTCACATCCCCACCTCAGTCCCCATATACATACCCTTATTTGTGCCATTCAGGTTTTCCCCGTCGTGGGTTTGAATAGTTATATCAGCTCCTCATATCTTCCCTGAATCTAATCCAGTGGACAGAGGATGCTTGCCTTTTTCCCAGAGGTCTCAACAAAGAATCGCATACCACCTCATTGCTGCTGATACTATAATGATTACTGGAGTTGTAGAACTAAAGGCTTTAATTGAGCAGTCCTGAAGCACATGCCATTTCTCACGCCATAGATAGAATCAGCTCCCCTAGAGTCACGTGGACTCAGGTGTGCAGGGAGCAGTTTGCCCACCACAGTTATAATAATACCAGTCTCACATGACTGTCTAGAGGATTAAGTCAGATAAGGTAAGCCAAAAAAACTCTCAATCTATGCCCATCCTGTTCTCAAGACAATTATATGCACTCAGAATCTGCTGTAAAACAGATTTGAAGTCTTTTCTTCCATTATTTCCCCAGACAGATTCCAACTTCTCCCTCAGCTGCCCTCATGGATCTTTGACTACCCTCCACCCTTTCTTGTCTGTGTCAAACTGCTTACTGCTTATCTAATTCTGTTGCACCATTCTTCCACCGTTTTATTCTCTGGAATTATTGTCCTTCGTGCCCCATCTCAAACACTCTTCCACCTACAAACCTTTGCCAAACCACCTTAGACTCTAATCAAAATCCCACAAAAGATATGGTTGCTGGTACACCAGACTATTTCTAGCTTCACACCTCAGACATTTCAAAATACACTTCCCTGGATATCTCAGTAAATTTCTTTTTTTTTTTTTTCATTTTTAAAAAAAATTATTTATTTTAATTGGAGGCTAATTACTTTACATTTAGTGTATTGGTTTTGCCATACATTGACATGAATCTTCCCCAGGTGTACATGTGTTCCCCATCTTGAACCCCCCTCCCACCTCCCTCCCCATCCCATCCCTCTGGTTCATCCCATGCACCAGCCCCGAGCATCCTGTATCATCCATTGAACCTGGACTGTCAATAAATTTCACATATGATAATATACATGTTTCATTGCCATTCTCCCAATCATCCCACCATCGCCCTCTCCCACAGAGTCCAAAAGACTGTTTGGACCTGTGTCTCTTTTGCTGTCTCGTATACAAGGTTATCATTATCATCTTTCTAAATTCCATATATATGCGTTCAGTTCAGTTCAGTCGCTCAGTCGTGTCCGACTCTTTGCAACCCCATGAATCACGGCACGCCAGGCCTCCCTGTCCATCACCAACTCCCGGAGTTCACTCAAACTCATGTCCATCCAGTGAGTGATGCCATACAGCCATCTGATTCTCTGCCATCCCCTTCTCCTCCTGCCCCCAATCCCTCCCAGCATCAGAGTCTTTTCCAGTGAGTCAACTCTTCACATGAGGTGGCCAAAGTATTGGAGCTTCAGCTTTAGCAACAGTCCTTCCAATGAACACCCAGGACTGATCTCCTTCAGAATGGACTGGTTGGATCTCCTTGCAGTCCAAGGGACTCTCAAGAGTTTTCTCCAACACTACAGTTCAAAAGCATCAGTTCTTTGGTGATCAGCTTTCTTCACAGTCCAACTCTCACATCCATACGTGACCACTGGACAAACTGTAGCCTTGATTAGACGGACCTTGGTTGGCAAAGTAATGTCTCTGCTTTTTAATATGCTATCGAGGTTGGTCATAACTTTCCTTCCAAGGAGTAAGTGTCTTTTAATTTCATGGCTGCAATCAGCATCCACAGTGATTTTGGAGCCCAAAAAAAATAAAGTCTTCCACTGTTTCCACTGTTTCCCCATCTATTTCTCATGAAGCGATGGGACCAGATGCCATGATCTTAGTTTTCTGAATGTTGAGCTTTAAGCCAACTTTTCATTCTCCTCTTCCACTTTCATCAAGAAGCTTTTTAGTTCCCCTTCACTTTCTGCCATAAGCATGGTGTCATCTGCATATCTGAGGTTATTGATATTTCTCCCGGCAATCTTGATTCCAGCTTGTGCTTCTTCCAGCCCAGCGTTACTCATGATGTACTCTGCATATAAGTTAAATAAGCAGGGTAACAATATACAACCTTGGCGTACTCCTTTTCCTGTTTGGAACCAGTCTGTTGTTCCATGTCCAGTTCTAACTGTTGCTTCCTGACCTGCATATAGGTTTCTCTAGAGGTAGGTCAGGTGGTCTGGGATTCCCATCTCTTTCAGAATGTTCCACAGTTTATTGTGATCCACACAGTCAAAGGCTTTGGCATAGTCAATGAAGCAGAAATAGATGTTTTTCTGGAACTCTCTTGCTTTTTCCACAGTAATCCAGCGGATATTGGCAATTCATCTCTGGTTCCTCTTCCTTTTCTAAAACCAGCTTGAACATCTGGAAGTTCACGGTTCACATATTGCTGAAGCCTGGCTTGGAGAATTTTGAGCATGACTTGATGAGTGCAGTTGTGCGGTAGTTTGAGCATTCTTTGGCATTGCCTTTCTTAGGGATTGGAATGAAGACTGACCTTTTCCAGTCCTGTGGCCACTGCTGAGTTTTCCAAATTTGCTGGCATATTGAGTACAGCACTTTCACAGCATCATCTTTCAGGATTTGAAATAGCTCAACTGGAATTCCATCACCTCCACTAGCTTTGTTCATAGTGATGCTTTCTAAGGCCCACTTGACTTCACATACCAAGATGTCTGGCGTTAGTATACTGTATTGGTGTTTTTCTTTCTGGCTTACTTTATTCTGTATAATCGGCTCCGGTTTCATCCACCTCATTAGAACTGATTCAAATGTATTCTTTTTAATTGCTGAGTAATACTCCATTGTGTATATGTACCACAGCTTTCTTATCCATTTGTCTGCAGATGGACATCTAGGTTGCTTCCATGTCCTGGCTATTATAAACAGTGCTGCAATGAACATTGGAGTACATATGTCTCTTTCAATTCTGGTTTCCTTGGTGTGTATGCCCAGGAGTGCGAGCAAAAATCAACAAAACCAAAAGCTGGTTCTTAGCGAGGGTAAATAAAATTGACAAACCACTAGCCAGACACATCAAGAAACAAAGGGAGAAAAAGCAAATCAATAAAATTAGAAATGAAAATGGAGAGATCACAACAGACAACACAGAAATACAAAGGATCATAAGAGACTACTATCAGCAATTATATGCCAATAAAATGGACATCTTGGAAGAAATGGACAAATTCTTGAAAAGTACAACTTTCCAAAACTGAACCAGGACGAAATAGAAAATCTTAACAGACCCATCACAAGCACAGAAGGTGAAACTGTAATCAGAAATCCTCCAGCAAACAAAAGCCCAGGTCCAGATGGCTTCACAGCTGAATTTTACCAAAAATTTAGAGAAGAGCTAACATCTATCCTACTCAAACTCTTCCAGAAAATTGAAGAGGAAGGTAAACTTCCAAACTCATTCTATGAGGCCGCCATCACCCTAATACCAAAACCTGACAAAGGTGCCACAAAAAAAGAGAACTACAGACCAATATCACTGATGAACATAGATGCAAAAATTCTTAACAAAATAATAGCAATCAGAATCCAACAACACATTAAAAAAATCACACATCATGACCAAGTGGGCTTTATCTCAGGGATGCAAGGATTCTTCAATATCCTCAATCAATGTAATACACCACATTAACAAAATGAAAAATAAAAACCATGTGATTATCTCAATAGATGCAGAGAAAGCCTTCGACAGAATTCAACATCCATTTTTGATCAAAACCCTCCAGAAGGCGGGAATAGAAGGAACATTTCTCAACATAAGCTATATATGACAAACCCACAGCAAACATCCTCAATGGTGAAAAATTGAAAGCGTTTCCCCTAAAGTCAGGAACAAGACAAAGGTGCCCACTCTCACCACTACTATTCAACATAGTTTTGGAAGTTTTGGCCACAGCAATCAGAGCAGAAAAAGACATAAAAGGAATCCAAATTGGAAAAGAAGAAGTAAAACTTTCACTGTTTGCAGATGACATGATCCTCTACACAGAAAACCCTAAAGACTCGGTAAATTTCTTATGATACTTACCATATTCTGCCTTGTATTAATCTTCTGTATCAATCCATATCATGTATACTGAAGGCTCACAATAAATATTTCTTTCATCAAATTAAACATAATTTCATTAAATATACATAAGTTTTAAACCATTTATTTTACGCAAGACAAAATTTTAATCTTTAATAAGGAATTTACACTCTTGACTGTATCTTAGATATTTAGCAATGATCTAATAAACCAAATACATAGTCAGTTCGTAGTATCATCATGGCTCATGTTATATCATACAAACCTTTTTTCCCTAGGGTTCAGTTCAGTTCAGTTCAGTTCAGTCTCAGTCGTGTCCAACTCTCCGCGACCCCATGAATCACAGGACGCCAGGCCTCCCTGTCCATCACCAAATCCCGGAGTTCACTCAAACTCATGTCCACAGAGTCGGTGATGCCATCCAGCCATCTCGATTACATTTTCCTTTATATGCATTAGGATTCTATATTTGATTTTCTATCTGCTGCTAAGTCACTTCAGTCCTGTCCAATTCTGTGCAACTTCATAGACGGCAGCCCCCCAGGCTCCTCTTTCCCTGGGATTCTCCAGGCAAAAATACTGGAGTGGGTTGACATTTCCTTTTCCAATGCATGTAGACGTGCTGAGTCGCTTCAGTTGTATCCGACTCTGTGCGACCCTATGGACAACAGCCCACCAGGCTGTTCCATCCACAGGATCCTCTAGGCAAGAATACTGGAATGGGTTTCCATTTCCTTCTCTAGATTTTCTATTAATCCATATTTATTGAGTACTTATTATAGTCTAAACATTCAAGACTCTTGAGAAAACAAAGAAGGAAATGATAAGTATCTGTTCTCAGGGGACTTACATTCTAGTTAGGCATGGGGTGAGTTGGGATAGGCAATGGTGAGTCGGGATAGGCAGTAATGAAGCAAATATACTTTATAATGTTAGGTAATGACCCAGGTCAGTATTCTTGCATGGAGAATTCCATAACAGAGGAACCTGGCAGGCTATAGTCCATGGGAGTCACAAAAAGTCAGACACTCTTGAGCGACTAACAGTGACAATTCTACTAGTTTTAAGTTGCCAGAAAGTTTGCTTGTTTGTTTGCTTTTAAAATATCTGTGTTGTAAGAGGAGTGTTGAAAGGAAATTATCATATGGCAGACTTCAAACAAAGTAGGAAAAAAGCATATTATGCTGCTTGCTTCACTGAGTTATCTCACAGAATGTTTTTTCAGTTTCTTTAACTTTCTCACTTTTTAATCTCTCACTGAACTGGGATTCACCACCATTTTATTTTATGAGCAGTCAGCTTTTTTTTGGCTCTAAAAATTGAGACATTCCTAAAAATTGTTCTCAAAGAATGGTGTTTTACTGTGTAAAAGCAATGTTTATTGACATTAACCTTTAAATCAGTTCGTTCTTTTACATACTTATAATGGTGAAGAGAATTCTTTAGATAGTTATTACTACAAGCTTAAAATAACATGTAAATACAGTGTGTGCATATAATCACAAATATACATATTTCTAATTCAGACTTAGCAAGTGCCGTATTTTTAAAAGTTCAACTCTTTGTTGAGTTGATATATTGTTTGTGATTTTATGGAATAGCTTAAAATGTTTAGTCCAATAATAAAAAGATGGCAGCAATTTCAGAACAGTCACATCATTTAGCATCTGGCAAATGTTCCACTGAAATAGGAAAAAATTGAAAGAGTTTACTTGTTATTGACATCCCTGGTTTTAATGTAGGTAAATGTACTTTACATTAAACTCAAAGCTGAATAAATTCCAGTACAGAGATTGTCATATTTATATTGTTCATTCTGTTCTGATTTCTCCATGTAGCCTCTCTCTCTGCCAAGCATTTTCCACAGTTCTCACATCACAGTGTCAGCAGTGCCTCCCTGCCCCAACTTTTCACAGACTACCTCATCTTTACTCTTTTCAGAAGACCATCTGATATGAGCTTCCTCATCTTCACTCCTCTCCACCACAGGATTTGTTTCCCCACATATTTCTACAGACTCTTTCAACTCATGACAAGGTGACCTTAATTATTTTTAAGGCTAACCACCTATCTACCCAGCCCCACAATCTTCAGGAAGTTTCTCTTCTCATTCCTTGATCTCGTGCAAAAGTCTCTCCATATCCACAAACTTTTTTCCCTTTGTCTTCTATCTGCTCATTTCTCCCCTGATCTTAAAGATGATGTTTTAACTTTGTTTCTTCTGTGGAATAAGTTTGTTATTTCCTTTCAAATTCTGTTTTCCACTGTTGATCTACTTCTGAAAGGAGCAATCTTAAAAATCCTGTCTCTTTTTACAGCTTCTAATTATTTCTTGGGATCTAGGTTCTTAACTTCACAACAGTATGAAAATTATCCTTTAAAAAAATAGAAGTATAGTTTATTAAATATAATTATTGACTTCCCTGGTGGCTCAGATGGTAAAGCATCTGCCTGCAATACAAGAGACCCAGGTTCAATCCGTGTGTTGGGAAGATCCCCTGGAGAAGGGAATGGCAACCCACTCCAGAATTTTTGCCTGGAGAATCTCGTGGACAGAGGAGCCTGGCAGGCTACAGTCCATGGAGTCACAGAGTTGGACACAACTGAGTGACAAACATTTTACGAACTTTAAAAATAGTTTATTTATAATATTCTGTTAGTTTCAGGTATGCAGCATGTGATTCATCTTGTATATATATGTACACACATATATATCTTTCCAGATTATTTTCCATTGTAGATAATTACAAGATTGAGTATAGTTCCTTGTGCTATACTGTAAATCCTTGTTGCTTATTTATTTTATGTGTAGTAATTTGAACCGGTTAATCCCACACTTCTAATGTATCCCTCCCCACCTCCCTTTTCCTTTTGTTAACCATAAGTTTGTTTTCTGTTTGTGAGTCTGTTTTTATTTTTGTATTCATTAGTGTTATTTTTTAGATTCCACATATAAGTAATATCGTATATTTGTCTTTTCCTATCTGACGTACTTCACTTAGTGTAATATTTATACTATAGTATAATATAATCTGTAGGTCCATCCATGTTGCTGCAAGTAGCAATATTTCATCCTTTTTTATGACTGAGTAATATCCGTTGTATATATATACCACATCTTCTTAGTCCAGTTGTCTGTTGATGGGCACTTAGGTTGCTTCCATGTCTTGGCTTTGTAAATTGTGCTGCTGTGAACACTGCAGTGCACATATCTTTTCGAATTAAAATGTTTATCTTTTCTGGATATATGCCCAGAAGTGGGTTTACTGGATCATATGGTAGCTTTATTTTTAGTTTTTAAAGGAACCTCTGTACTGTTTTCCATAGTGGCTGCAAAAATTATCCTTTTAAAAGTCAACAGTCATCCATACTCAGTGCCTTTTTTCAGTTCTCATATTCTCTTGAGAACCTTGAGTCTTTTTCTTATCACCATTGCCTCTTCAGGTTTACAACACAGGCATGCCAGTTGCTTCTCTGAAATACAGTTTTTTACTCCTCCATAGCAAAAACAAACATTTAAAAGTCCAGATATCCACTATAATCATAGGTAATGACAGTATTGTTTGTTTTCAATTGTCAGAAAGTTGTTTTGTTTTTCTTTTAGCAATCTCTATGTTGCAAACCTAATGCTGAAAAGGTATTGCTAGGGGACTACTTCAAATAAAGATAGGGGAAAACTCATAAGTTACTACTTCCTTCCCAGGGGAATAGAAAATACCTTTTCAGAGTGTTAAACTTTTTTTTTATTCTTTGAAAATAAGTGAAAAAACTAAGTATATGCTATGCATATGCCATATATTTACTTCTATGTGCAGGAAAAATGGGGAAATAAGTATACACATACCATTACTTTTGCAAAAAAAAAAAAAAAAGCATAGGATGGATAAGCTAGAAAACAGTGAAATTTGTTGTTTATAAGGAGGAGGCAAGCAAGAATGGGTGGAAGAGCTGGGGAGGCAGTAACATTGCTCCGTATTTGTCTTTTGGTGTGGTTTTGACTTTGGGAAATATACTCATGTTCTATGTATTTTAAATCAGCAAGCATAGGAAGAAAAAAAAAAACTAAAACTGAATGTAAACAGAAACAAATAAACCCAACTATAAGCCAAATGAATAACATTATACTGATGAGGGATAAAAGAAAGAGAAAATTAATTCAAACTTTGAACTTGGTATTTCGATTATATTATGTTTGGTCTGGGGGGAAGATCAGAATAGCCAACAAATTTTGAACTCTTCTTAGGAGGTTTTATTTTTGTTGTTCTATAGACCCACTAATTATAAAGCTGCTTATGAATGAGATTTAGTAAATGAATGCATATGTTGATGTTGTAGGGAGCCAGAATTCTCATCAGAGAAGAAAGGAAATAAAAAATACAGAAAGAGGGAAGATAAACACTTTTGGAGAAGGACTGAATCTGCATAAACTCATAATTTCATGTTTATGTATATACATAGATATATGTATTTCCTACCTATGATTGTTAAAAAGACCAAAAAGCAGAGAATCAACAGCAGTGAACACACCTAGCACCCAGACAGTGGTTTCTGATACTATTTCCCACTGAGAGGAACCAGAGCTCTTTGGAGAAAAGCAGTATTCTCAAGCCTGGATCACCTGTTATGCAAGCAAGTGTCAAGAAGTCATAGGAGGCATCTTGAAAGTCCCTTCCCTACTCCCAGGTCACATCTGGAATAATTTGAGCTGCAGCTAATTGAGGATATACAACTCAAGAACACAAAGGTAGACAGCCCAATGTAAAAATAGGCAAAACATTTTTTCTAAGAAGATATACAGGCAGCCAATAAGCTGAAAAATACTCAACATCACTAGCTATCAGTTCAGTTCAGTTCAGTGGCTCAGTCTTGTCCGACTCTCCGCGACCCCATGAATCACAGCACGCCAGGCCTCCCTGTCCATCACCAACTCCCGGAGTTCACTCAAACTCATGTCCACAGAGTTGGTGATGCCATCCAGCCATCTCATTCTCTGTCATCCCCTTCTCCTCCCGCCCCCAACCTTTCCCAGTCTTTTCCAGTGAGTCAACTCATCACATGAGGTGACCAAAGTATTGCAGTTTCAGCTTTAGCATCAGTCCTTCCAATGAACACCCAGGATTGATCTCCTTTACAATGGACTGGTTGGATCTCCTGGCAGTACAAGGGACTCTCAAGAGTCTCCAACACCACAGTTCAAAAGCATCAATTCTTCGGCGATCAGCTTTCTTCACAGTCCAACTCTCACATCCATACATGACCACAGGAAAAACCATAGCCTTGACTAGACAGACCTTTGTTGGCAAAGTAATGTCTCTGCTTTTTAATATACTATCAAGGTTGGTCATAACTTTGCTTCCAAGGAGTAAGCGTCTTTTAATTTCATGGCTGCAATCAGCATCCACAGTGATTTTGGAGCCCAAAAACATAAAGTCTGACACAGTTTCCACTGTTTTTCCATCTATTTCCCATGAAGTGATGGGACCAGATGCCATGATCTTTTTTTTTGAATGTTGAGCTTCAAGCCAACCTTTTCACTCTCCTCTTTCACTTTCATCAAGAGGCTTTTGAGTTCCTCTTCACTTTCTGCCATAAGGGTGGTGTTATCTGCATATCTGCAGTTATTAATATCTCTCCCGGCAATCTTGATTCCAGCTTGTGCTTCTTCCAGCCCAGCGTTCCTCATGATGTACTCTGCATATAAGTTAAATAAGCAAGGTGACAATATACAGCCTTGACGTACTCCTTTTCCTATTTGGAACCAGTCTGTTGTTCCATGTACAGTTCTGACTGTTGCTTCCTGACCTGCATACAGGTTTCTCAAGAGGCAGGTCAGGTGGTCTGGGATTCCCATCTCTTTCAGAATGTTTCACAGTTTATTGTGATCCACACAGTCAAAGGCTTTGGCATAGTCAATGAAGCAGAAATAGATGTTTTTCTGGAACTCTCTTGCTTTCTCCATGATCCAGCGGATGTTGGCAATTTGATCTCTGGTGCCTCTGCCTTTTCTAAAACCTGCTTGAACATCTGGGACTTCACGGTTCACATATTGCTGAAGCCTGGCTATCAGGGAAATGCAAATCAAAACCACAATCAGGTACTATTCCACACCTACTAGAATGTCTTTAATTTTAAGAGAAAGGAAGGAAGGGAAAGAGGGAGGGAATAAGGAAGAAGTTTTGGCAAAGGTATGGAAAAATTGGAACCCTCATACATTGCCAGTGGGCTTATAAAATGGTACAGCGACTGCAGAAAAAATTTAACACTTCCTCAAAAAAGTTAAGCATTGAATTACTAGATGACCCATAAATCTCATTCCTAGGTATATACGTAAAAGAATTGAAAACAAAAGTTGAAACAAAAACTTGTACACAGTTGTTCACAGTAGTATGATTCATGATAGCTGAAAAGTGGAAACAAACTGGACAAAAACAACCTGACAAAATATAGTATATCCATGTAATGAAATGTAATTCAGCCATAAAAAGGGATGAAGTACTGACACATGCTGCAGCATGGATGAACCTTAAAAACATTATGCTAAATGAATGAACCCAGACACAAAAGGTCACACAGTATGATTCCACTTACATGGAGTGTCCAGAATAGGCAAATCCATAGAGACAAAAAGATTAGTGGTTGCCAGGGGCTGCAGGGTGGTGAAAATTGTGACTCACTTTTCAAAGTGTTTCTGCTAAGAGGTACCATATCTTTTTTGGGTGATGGAACTGTTCTAGAATTATATAGTGGTGATGGTTGTACAATATTGTGATTGTACTAAAAATAACTGGCTTACACATTTAAACATGGTGAATTTTATGTGGATTTTTGCCTTAATAAGAAATGGCAAAAAGTATGGGGCTTTCCTGGTGAATCTGCCTTGCAATGCAAGGGACATCAGTTCTATCCCTGGTCAGGAAAATGCCACATGCCTAGGGGCAAGTGAGCCCAAGCTCTGGAGCCATGAGCCACAACTACTGAAGCCCGAGCGCCTAGAGCCTGGGATTCACAAGAGAAGCCCTACAATGAGATGCCCTCACATTGCAACTAGAGAAAGCACTTGCACAGCAGTGAAGACTCAGCACAGCCAAAAATAAATATTTTTTTAAAGAAGAAAATGCAAAAAATCGTAATTTAGAACAGGAATGAAATTTAATATCTGTGAGTCCATAATGCTACAAATGATTAAATAAATACTTAGAAGCAAAAGAAAGTCTTATAGTAAGATGCCAACCAGTAGATGTGCAGAGAGTGGTAGAATTGAAAGATTACAGTTTTCATAGTTAAGATGGGTTTGGCTAAAAATTATCAAAGGATACTAAATGTATGGAACTGTTTGATGAAGAGCTATGTATTGGCATGATCCTAAAGTATCTCCCCACTGATTGCTTATTAGTTGCAATATGAAATACATACATTATTTCTCTCTAGAGAAATCAAATTAACACCTTGATTGAAAGTGAAAGTCGCTCAGTCGTTTCTGACTCTCTACAGTCCATGGAATTCTCCAGGCCAGAATGCTGGAGTGGATAGCCGTTCCATTCTCCAGGGGATCTTCCCAACCCAGGGATCGAACCCAGGTTTCTCACATTGCAGGGAGGTTCTTTACCAGCTGAGCCACCAGGGAAGCCCTTGATTGGCTCATCAGAATTAATATCAGCAGTGAGGGGCACCACGTATCTCCTAATGATACCCTGAGAAGGACGAAAAGTCCCTTATATGGTGCTTTAGCCTGAATTCTAATAAGGGAGCATCAGACAAACCCAAACTTGTTTATTAAAAAAAAAAAAAACAACTGAGCTATATTCTTCAAAAAATGTCCATGTATAAAATACAAAGAAAGGCTCAGGAGAGTAAAGACATGTTAAACTAAATGCTGTACATGATCTTAGACTGGCTCTTGAAACAAAGGAAAAAATAATGCTAAAAAAGGACATTATTGGGGTACTTGACAAAATTGGAATGTGGATGGTATATTAAAGTATTGCATCAATTTTTATCTTCTGAATTTGATAATCATGATTTAGTTCCATAAGAGGTCATCCTTGTTCTAATAATTACAAGCTGAAATATTAAGGACTAAACTACATTCAAGGGGTTGAGAGAAAATATACATGTATATATGCAAAGGGAGAGAAAATAGTAAAACCTGTGGCAAAATGTTAAAAATCCATGATTTTGTATAAAAATATGTTGTATATTATTCTTCAGCTTTTCTAATTCTTCTACATTTCATTAAGATGTGAATTTTAAAAATTTACTCAAATTGATGGGCTGCCATTTTTTCTTCTGCTTTTTCCCCTTTTTACCTTATGAAATATTTTTAAAACACAGAGAAGTATAGGGATTTAACCTATATTTTACCTAACTAATCAGAATATTTTTTCACAGTTGTTTTAGAGGGATTTTTTATGTGAATTTACATATACTAAGTCATCTGTGTATATATATGTACTCTCCAGTTTAGTTTCTCTCCCTCCTCAAAAGTAGCCACTACTCAGAAGTAAGTGTGTTTCCTTCCTGTGCATATTTTTAAACTTTTACTATATGTATTTGTATATAGTCATTAAAAATAATAACAATGTTAGTATGCCCCTTAACATAAGCATTATCAAATGCTGTGTATCCAGTTGCACCTTGTATTTTCGCTTAGCATTATGCTTTCCATACTTGTCTGTTTTTAAATGTACTACATCTTTATTCATTTTAAATGATGTATTAACTGAGTGCTTATACCTGTTCATAGACTTTGACATTCTTTCCATATATTTTCTATTTTAAACATTCTGCAGAAAACATCCTTAAGCATTTACTGTGCACATAAATAAGAGTTTCTCTTAGTAAGGTCTTGGAATGGAATTGCTAGATCTAGGTTTGTCAACATCTTGATGATCCTATTGGCAGGCAGTGTTTACCACTGTTATGTACTGGGCATGGGCACTGTTCTAAGTGCCTCATATGTATTAAATATTTAATCCTCAAAACAATAGGTAGACACTGTTATTATCTACATTTTACAGATGAAGAAACTGAACTCTAGGTCCCAAATCCAGTAAGTAGAAGGTGTCAGAGCATTGATTTAGCTGATGTATGTTCTTAGCAATGGGGCTTCCCTGATGGCTTCCCTGCCTGCAGTGAAGGAGAAGCAAATACACAATACACAAATTCTGCCATGTTCAGCGGAATATGAACACCTCCTCTGGATATTGACATTTTTCTCCAAAGTAGTTTTACCAGCTTTCACTCTAAACAGCTAAAAGAAGTGGTTTTTTTTTTTTTTTTGGAGTTCTTACTTTATGAAATTAAAAAGCAACTCATCCATTACATTTGTTTGGAATGTTTTTAGATCTCTAAAATCTGCACGTCTGAAAAGCACTTCCTTACATGACACTGTTTAGAGGAACATGCTTTATAGAATCTTAAGGCTGGAATCACCACTTCCTTACTTGACACTGTTTAGAAGAGCATGCTTTTATAGGATTATAAGGCTGGGATCTTGGCCTTTAAAAGGCCCAGCTATAGGAAGTTTTCTTGAATTCATCTGGATCCAAACTCTTCTATCAACCAACCAGGCGTGAAAACTCAGTAACCTTTGCTCCCTCTCGTCTCTCTTACCTCTTGACCTCTTCTCAGCACAGTTCCTTACCCTGTGCCTGTGCCACATTCAGCCAATCAGCAGGTCGCATACACTCACCCTCTGTGGAATCTCTCATCTGTCCCCTACAAGTCCCGTAGGCTAGTTCAGGTTCTTAACACATCTTTCTTGGCACACTTATAAAAAACATACAGTGCTCTTTTCCTCCGGAATCTCCCAGAAGTGACACATTCTATACACTACTACTAGAGTGATCTTAATATAATTATTGTATTATTCCTCTGGTCACAAACCTTCTGTAATGTCTTATTGTGTACCAAATTAAGTGTAAAATCATCTACTGCTGTTCTCCATAATCTTACTTTCAAACAGTTTAGCATCTTATTCCCTATTACTGCTCTTATGTTCTATAGAGCATAGGTGGTCTAGGATGGAACCGAAGAATTTGAGTTTCTATCAAGTTTTCAAGTGAAGCTGATACTGCAGGTGCAGTCTGGGTATCACACTCAGAACATTACTCCAGCTGATCGATAGGACTTGACATGAGGTTTTATAAATGAGGTGCTCACTGGCTATATGCTGAACAGAATTAAATCTCTTTTTTTAAAGCCTAGAAAAACTGATTTTCCAAAGATCACAGGGATTAAGCATTCAAATCATAAGAAACGATTACTTTTGAAAATTTTAAACTTACTAAAAGTAACAAGAATACAGTGATTCTTTATACATCTTTTACTTTGATTTACCTGTAGTCCACATTTTGTTACATTTGCGTATGCTGTATGTTTGTAGTTTTGCATGAATGAATAAATGTAATGTCCTTTCCGTGAACTATTTGCTTGTCCCTGCTGTACTATCAGGAATATGATTTTACAGAATTCTCAGATAGAGGCAGGCTTCGTTACTCTGATTTGGGGGATGGACAACCTTTGGTGATAGGTGAGTTATTTCTGAGCCTGTTTCCTTATCTTTAATATCTGAATATAATAAATAAATTAGGTACAACAATTTAAGTAATATATATATAAATTACCAATCACAGACTTCTTAACATAGCAAGCATTCAGCAAATATGACCATTTTGCAGATTATCAAAGGAGTTATTTACATGTGTAGATAAATAATTTATTAAAAAGTTTGTTAGCATGCTAAGTATATTGTACTAGATGGAAGCACTTTTAAGGGCAGGAAGTGTTATATCTTCTACCAATAAAAAATTGGCAATAGATCTTTTAAAAATAAATGGACAATATAAATATATATGTATGCATAATAGAATATACTATATTTAAGACAAAGTCAATTATGCCTCCATTACATATAAATCCAGAAATTAGGAATCTTAGTTTTATAATACATATACCAGAGAACTGATGAATGCATGTGTTATTTGCTGTTAGAATGTGCTTGGTCAGCCTGTTTTTAGCCTTTATGCTTGTAACAAGTAATGAAAACATTGGATTTCTACAGTCAACCAAATATTTGTTTTGCTGTTACTTACTCATTACTGTAGACTAAATAATTTTTCTTGCCTTCAGCAGCAAAAATATGATTTTATTCCAAGCTTTGGATACTTCAGCTTTAATTTTGTTCCTGTATATATAATACACATGTGTGCTCCTATAATAAAATTGTAAATACTTTATCTTCTGTTGCATAATAAAGGATTGTACTCAGGTACACAGAAATGACTCCAGAAGAAAAAGATAATGCTTTATCTGCTAAAAATGAAAGGAGGAAAAAGCATGCTGGCATGGAACAGAGAAATATAACTCTTCTAAAGAAAAAAGCAGACATCAAAACTCTTAAATGTTTAAACAGGGCATCCTGTGTGCTTTTCAATAAAAACTGGTGATAGCTGTGGTAAAATGTTTCATCAGTATGATTGTACTCCTAGGTCAAAAAAAAAAAAAGATGGAGACAAGAGAGAACAATGAAGTTAATGAATAAAACAAATGTTTCCCTAGATCATGGCCCTAGTTGTGTCTTACTAAGGAAAAATATAAGGATTATATAAAATAAATTTCTTTTCAATTTATTTTTATAAAGAAATTATCAGAATATTCATATGAGGCAAAACATTTTATAATTAACATTCAAATGGTGGAAGCTTATTTTCACAATCTGCAAAGATGTTCATTTCCTTTCACAATCAAGGCTGGCTAACATCCAGTGCTTTCCCCTATTTTACCACTTAGAGCATGGGAGTGTAATTATTTCTTTATTTGCTAGTATATATCACTATATAGTGCATTTCTTAAAAGCACAGCCCATTTGATAATACTTCATTTATTTAGCAAATATGTATTGAGTGTGTACTATGTGCCAGACACTCTTTGGACAACTTGGATACACCAGGTAACAAAATTAGAGACCTCTGGAGTCCTTTTAAAATGTATAGATAGGTCAAATCATCACACTATACACCCTAAGTATCTCAGAGTTTTGTCAGTTCAGTTCAGTTCAGTCGCTCAGTTGTGTCCGACTCTTTGCGACCCCATGAACCGCAGCACGCCAGGCATCCCTGTCCATCACCAATGCCCAGAGTTCACCCAAACTCATGTGCATCGAGTTGGTGATGCCATCCAGCCATCTCATCCTCTGTCGTCCCCTTCTCCTCCTGCCCCCTATCCCCCCCAGGATAAAGGTCTTTTCCAAATGAGTCAACTCTTCGCATGAGGTGGCCAAAGTATTGGAGGTTCAGCCTCAGCATCAGTCCTTCCAATGAACACCCAGGTCTGATCTCCCTTAGGATGGCCTGGTTGAACCTCCTTGCAAGCCAAGGGACTCTCAAGAGTCTTCTCCAACACCACAGTTCAAAAGCATCAATTCTTCAGCAATCAGCTTTCTTCACAGTCCAACTCTCACATCCATACATGACCACGGGAAAAACCATAGCCTTGACTAGACGGACCTTTGTTGGCAAAGTAATTTCTCTGCTTTTTAATATGCTATCTAGGTTGGTCATAACTTTCCTTCCAAGGAGTAAGCGTCTTTTAATTTCATGGCTGCAGTCACCATCTGCAGTGATTTTGAAGCCCCCCAAAATAAAGTCTGCCACTGTTTCCACTCTTTCCCATCTATTTCCCATGAAGTGATGGGACCACATGCCATGATCTTAGTTTTCTGAATGTTGAGCTTTAAGCCAACTTTTTCACTCTCTTCTTTCACTTTCATCAAGAGGCTTTTGAGTTCCTCTTCACTTTCTGCCATAAGGGTGGTGTCATCTGCATATCTGAGGTTATTAATATTTCTTCCAGCAATCTTGATTCCAGCTTGTGCTTCATCCAGTTAGGGATTTTGCATGATGTACTCTTCATGTAACTTAAACAAGCAGGTGACAATATACAGCCTTGACACACTCCTTTCCCAATTTGAAACTAGTCCATTGTTTGTCCAGATTTCAACTGTTGCTTCTTGACCTGCATACAGATTTCTCAGGAGGCAGGTAAGGTAATATGAGAGTATTCTCATCTCTTTAAGAATTTTCCAATTGTTGTGATCCATGCAGTCAAAGGCTAACATAATCAATAAGGCAGAAGTAGATGTTTTTCTGGAATTCTCTTGCTTTTTCTTTGATCCCACGGATGTTGGCAATTTCATCTCTGGTTCCTCTGCCTTGTATAAATCCAGCTTGAACATCTGGAAGTTCTTGACTCACATACTCTTGAAGCCTGGCTTGGAGAATTATGAGCGTTACTTTGCTAGCGTGTGAGATGAGTGGAATTGTGTGGTAGTTTGAGCATTCTTTGGCATTGCATACTTTGGGATTGGGATGAAAACTGACCTTTTCCAGTCCTGTGGCCACTGCTGAGTTGTCCAAATTTGTTGGCATATTGAGTGCAGCACTTTCACAGCATCATCTTTTAGGATTTGAAATAGCTCAACTGGAATTCCATCACCTCCACTGGCTTTGTTCATAGTGATACTTCCTAAGGCCCAGTTGACTTCGTATTCCAGGATGTGTGGCTCTAGGTGTGTGACATCACCATCCTGGTTATCTGGCTCATTAAGATCTTTTTTGTATAGTTCTTCTGTGTATTTTTGCCACCTATTCTTAATATCTCCTGATTCTGTTAGGTCCATACCGTTTCTGTCCTTTATTGTGCCCATTTTGCATGAAATGTTCCCTTGGTATCTCTAATTTTCTTGAAGAGATGTCTAGTCTTTCCCATTCTATTGTTTTCCTCTATTTCTTTGCATTGATCACTTAGGAAGGCATTCTTATTTCTCCTTGCTGTTCTTTGGAACTCTGCATTCAGATGGATATGTATTTCCTTTTCTCCTTTGCCTTTTGCTTCTCTTCTTTTCTCAGCTATTTGCAAGGCCTCCTTAGACCACCATTTTGCCTTTTTGCATTTCTTCCTCTTAGGGATGGTTTTGACCACTGCCTCCTGTACAGTGTTACGAACCTCCATCCATAGTTCTTCAGGCACTCTATCAGATCTACCTCTTAAGCATGCCATCTATCAGATCTACCTTTTACCCAGAGCTGCCTCTTGCCCACTTGCAGATATACTCCAACCATTCTCTTCTTTCTGTCCTGTACCCTCTTTACTGGATCATTTGCCATCAGCGTGAAAATGTGCAGTATTTTCCACATTTAAAAGACAAACAAAAACTCTCTTGTCCTCATAGTTCCCTCTAGTTAATGCTCTCTAGCTCTGTTCCTCTTTCCAGAAAAACTCCATGGAAGAATGTATATGCTTGCCATCTCCAATTCCTCTTCTGCCATTCCCTCTTAAGCTTACTTCATCCTTGCAAGTCAGCTACTCAGCCCTCTTCTTAAGTGATCTGTCACCAGCATTTTGTACTGTTGATCGCTTCCCCTTCTTTCAGTCACCTTCTTTACTTAACCTTCAATTTCTTCTATCTTCTAGCCTTACTTCTTTGCTGTAAGTCTCGTGGATTTAAATATCATCTGTATGCTTATAATGTGAAAAGTATTTAGTAGTAGGCATCTTAAATTTAGCGTGTCCCAAATTGAACCCCTAATCTTATATCCCCAACTTACTCCTCTTGAAATCTTCCCTATATCAGTTAATTTTAGAATCATCTTTAACTTCTCTTATTCTTTTATACCTTCCATCTGGTCAGCAAATCTAGGATAGATAATCTGACCACTTCCACTGTTACCTCCTTGGTAGGAGCCACAGTCATCTCCTACCTGAATTAGTACAGTTGATTTTTAACTGCGCTCTACTTTTGAAAGTCTGTTTTCAACATGGTAACCAGAATGGTCTTTTCAAAGTATAAGTCACATCTTATCACTTCCTTTTTTTTTTTTTTTTTAACCTACCAATGGATTTCTTAACAGCCAAAGCCTCAGTGTTTGCCTGCAAAGGTCTGCCTGATCTGTTCCCCCACCTACTTTTTACCTGTCTCACTTCCCCTACTCGTAGTTCCCTCTCCTTCATTCTGTTCTAAGCACAGCAGCCTCTGTGTTGATCTGAGTTCATGTTTGGCATTGTTTCCTGCCACAGGGCCATGGTATGTCCTCATACCTAGTCTTGACTGCAGTTCCTCCAGGCTTCCACATGACTCATCCCCTTACCTCTCAGATCATCCTCTCACTGGGACCTTCTTTGACCACCTTTGCTTGGCACTCCCTAACTGCTCTTCCCTACTTCTTTCTTCTCTGTACTGTCTTACCACTTTCTGATAGACTGTATGTTTTACTTATTTATTGATTTCTGTTTTACCCACCAGAATTTTTGTCTGTTTTCCTTACTATTTTCCTAACACTTAGAACAATGTTTGGCTTGTGGTAGGCCTTCAAAAAGCTATGACAAACCTAGATACTGTATTCAAAAGCAGAGACATCAGTTTGCCAGCAAAGGTCCATAAAGTCAAAGCTATGGTTTTTCCAGTGTTCATGTATGGTTGTGAGAGTTGGACCACAAAGGAGGCTGAGCACTGAAGAATTGATGCTTTTGAACTGTGGTGCTGGAGAAGACTCTTGAGAGTCCCTTGGACAGCAAGGAGATCAAAAAAGTCAATCCTAAAGGAAATTGACCCTGAATATTCTTGGAGAACTGATGCTGAAGCTAAAGCTCCAGTGCTTTGGCCACCTGATGTCAAGAGCCGGCTCCTTGGAAAAGACCTGGTTCTTGGAAGATTGAAGGCAGGAGGAGAAGGGAGTAACACAGGATGAGATAGTTGGATGTCATCATCAACTCAGCGGACATGAGTCTGATCAAACTCTGGGAGATGGTGAAGGACAGGGAAGCCTGGCCTGCTGCTGTCCATGGGGTCACAAAGAGCCGGACACAACTGAGCGACTGAACAACAGCAACGGACATTCAAAAAATGATATTTGGGAAAAGAAAGATGAACTAACTGACTTAAAACAGTCATGATTTGTCCTCCATTACTAAGCATTCTATTGCCCAAAACAGGTCTAGATTTTGTTAGCAAAAAAAACAAAAAGTAGGCTTATTACTTGGGCAATCAACTGTGTATAACACAAGCCTGTACTTGTGAATAGTTTAGTGCCTTTTTCCTTTTCTCCTCCACCTTTATCTCTTAAAAGAACCAAAGAGGAAGCTGGGGCAGGTTGGCACAAGGAAATTATGGCTCAGATAACTTAACCTGTTTTTCCCCAAGAGCACCGACACACTGGTAGGACCTAAACTGCCTGGCAGCAACTGCAATCCTCTTTCCATGGTTCAGTTTAGTTGCTCAATCGTGTCCGACTCTTTGTGACCCCATGGACTGCAGAATGCCAGGCCTCCCTCTCCATCTCCAACTCCTGGAGTATACTCAAATTCATGTCCATTGAGTTGGTGATGCCATCCAACCATCTCATCCTCTATCAACCACTTCTCATCCCACCTTCAATCTTTCCCAGCATCAGGGTATTACCAGTGAGTCAGCTCTTCATATCAGGTGGCCAGAGAATTGGAGTTTCAGCCTCAGCATCACTCCTTCCAGTGAATATTCAGGGCTGATTTCCTTTAGGATTGACTTGTTTGATCTCCTTGCTGTCCAGGGGAGTCTTCTCCAACACCACAGTTCAAAAGCATCAATTCGGCACTCAGCTTTCTTTATAGTCCAACTCTCACATCTATACATGACTACTTTGACCATAACTTTGACCAGATGAACTTTTGTTGGTAAAGTGATGTCTCTGCTTTTTAATATGCTGTCTAGGTTGGTCATAACTTTTCTTCCAAGGAGCAAGCATCTTTTAATTTCATGGCTTCAGTCACCATCTGCAGTGATTTTAGAGCCCAAAAAAATGAAGTCTGTCACTGTTTCCGCTGTTTCCCCATCTATTTGCCATGAAGTGACGGGACCATATGCCATGATCTTTGTTTTTTCAATGTTGAGTTTTAAGCCAACTTTTTCACTCTTCTCTTTCACTTTCATCAAGAGGCTCTTTAGTTCTTCGCTTTCTGCCATAAAGGTGGTGTCATCTACATATCTAAGTTATTGATATTTCTCCTGGCAATCTTGATTCCAGCTTGTGCTTCATCCAGTCGGGTATTTTGCATGATGTACTCTTCATATAAGTTAAATAAGCAGGGTGACAATATACAGCTTTGACGTACTCCTTTCCTGATTTGGAACCAGTCCATTGTTCCATGTCCAGTTCTAACTGTTGCTTCCTGACCTGAATACAGATTTCTCAGGAGGCAGGTCAGGTGGTCTGGTATTCCCATCTCTTTAAGAATTTTCCACAGTTTCTTGTGATCCATACAGTCAGAGGCTTTGGCATAGTCAATAAAGCAAAAGTAGATGTTTTTTCTGGAACTCTCTTGCTTTTTCGGTGATCCAACAGATGTTGGCAATTTCATCTCTGGTCCACCTGCCTTTTCTAAATCCAGCTTGAAGATCTGGAATTTCATGGTTCACGTACTGTTGAAGCCTGTCTTAGAGAATTTTGAGCATTACTTTGCTAGTGTGTGAGATGAGTGCAATTGTGTGGTAGTTTGAGCATTTTTTGGCATTGCCTTTCTTTGGGATTGGAATGAAAACTGACCTTTTCCAGTCCTGTGGCCACTGCTGAGTTTTCCAAATTTGCTGGCATGTTGAAGGCAGCACTTTCACAGCATCATCTTTTAGGATTTGAAATAGCTCAACTGGTATTCCATCCCCTCCACTAGCTTTGTTCATAGTGATGCTTCCTAAGGCCCACTTGACTTTGCATTTTAGGATGTCTGCCTCTAGGTATGTGATCACACCATCAGGATTATCTAGGTCATGAAGATCTTTTTGGTATAGTTGTTCTGTGTATTCTTGCCACCTCTTCTTAATATCTTCTGCTTCTGTTAGGTCCATACCATTTCTGACCGTTTTTGTGTTCATCTTTGCATGAAATAAATGGTCCCTTGTATCTCTAATTTTCTTGAAGAGATGTCTAGTCGTTCCCATTCTATTGTTTTCCTCTATTTCTTTGCATTGATCACTTAGGAAGGCTTTCTTATCTCTCTATGCTATTCTTTGGAACTCTGCATTCAGATGGATATATCTTTCCTTTTCTCCTTTGCCTTTTATTCTCTTCTTGTCTCAGCTATTTGTAAGACCTCCTCGGATAACCATTTTGCCTTATTGCGTTTCTTTTTCTTGGGGATGGTTTTGATCCCTGTCTCCCGTACAATGTCACGAACCTCCATCCATAGTTCTTCAGGCACTCTGTCTATCATATCTAATCCCTTGAATCTATTTCTCACTTCCACTGTATAATTGTAGACAGAGTTAATATCTAGTATGGTGTTTTGTGGAATAATGTGTCATCCTTCATGCGAGCCAAGAGAGCCTTGACCTTCAGAAAAGTGATTATGAGTCTACGTTTTTCTTTGCCTGTTGTCTCAAAATGGAAAAAATAAGAATACTGAATATT
Source organism: Moschus berezovskii (assembly GCF_049115385.1). Lineage (NCBI taxonomy): Eukaryota > Metazoa > Chordata > Mammalia > Artiodactyla > Moschidae > Moschus > Moschus berezovskii. The sequence continues at coordinate 63,225,765 of NC_142477.1, forward strand.
TAATATGATCCTGTTCTTTTCTATAATTTGGATTAAAGGACTTTTGTAGTAATTTGTGCATTTTTTTTTTATTCTGTCGCTCAGTCGTGTCCGACTCTTTGCGACCCCATGAATCACAGCATGCCAGGCCTCCCTGTCCATCACCAACTCCCGGAGTACACTCAAACTCATTGGTTACTGATTATCTTATTTACTGTCAGTGTGTACTTTTTACATAACAGTATGCAGAATATGCTTTGCTCTCAGATTCCTCCATATTTTGCCTAGCTCCTTCCCTTCACTTCCCCACCAGAAATCATCTGTTTCAGCAAAAATTGTTATTTTTAACCAGTCAAGTAAGGTGAACCGGCTAATTGTCACCTTTTTTGTTAGATAGTAGAGGAAAAGGTATTTGTGGACTTTTTCACCTAGAAGGAATTATTTACAGCACTCAAATATGCCATGATACTAGTAGACTAGCTATGTGTATGTTCAGTTCAGTTCAGTTCAGTCGCTCAGTCATGTCCGACTCTCCGCGACCCCATGAATCACAGCACGCCAGGCCTCCCTGTCCATCACCAACTCCCAGAGTTCACTCAAACTCATGTCCACAGAGTCGGTGATGACATATACCATAAATGCATACATGTTACATAATGTATAACATAGAATAAATGCATATAATAACATATCTGACATTGAAGCTATCCTGAATGTGATTTACTCCCTCTTTGACATTTCAAAATGTATTTCTGAATTTTGTAACTCCTTTTGGTGGACATCAGGGCCATTATTATCATTGCATTGTGATTAAGCATGTTCAGTTTTACAAAACTTGTAGTGAATAGAGTGATGGACATTTAGGCTTACTATTCAGTGAAGAAAACACAGTGAATGCCCTTAAGTTCTAACATGAGATTACAGGATGGAGCAGATGAAAGCATTCTCTTGGTCTGGAACGTGAGAATGTGCTGGCTTTAAGAAAGATGCTTATAGTGAATTCCCTGGTGGTTCATTAGTTAGCTTTCACTCCCAAGGACCCAGGTTCGATCCCTGACCAGGGAACTAAGATCCCGCAAGCTATGCAGTGCAGCAAAAAGAAAAAAGATACTTATTATTAAAACTCCTATTTCTATTTACTCTTATTAGCATTTACAGTTATAAAACTTACTTGTTTCAGGTTTTGCTTCCTTCCTAAAAGTAGACATTCCCTCTGATTTTTATATTGGCATCATAGGTCTGTAGTTTTTGATTGGCATGATGAATAGTCAGGCCTCTCAACTGACTAGGACTTGGCATTCTTATCTTTACTATTGTCATGCTTTATCTGCTGAGGTAAAAGGACCAAACAGTCTTGCATGAGCTAGAACTCAGCTCAGTTCTAGTATGCTTATCTATGTGGCCAGGTGTTATTTCCTTTAGATTTATATTTTTCATCTCAGTGTTTTAGTGCCTTGTTGTATACACTGACCATTTATTTGACTTTCTTTGATTCTTTGTTTTCTAAAAACTAAAAACATTTTTTTATATCAGAAAACTGTGATAATCCATTTCAACCATGTTTTCATATATCATCTTACTGCTACTTCCAAAAAAGGAAACATTCCCTCCAGCCAGCAACTGCTCCACCTTTTCTCATCAGCAGGGCTGGCACCAGTTCAAGTTCTGTCAACACTGTTCCATCAGATAAAGCTGCTGGTAACATAAAGGGTGAGAGGGGGTGGTATGAATGCACATGATTCAAGCACCAAAGAGCAGGCTAATGAATTCTCATTGCTCCCATGTTAGCCTGAGTGCCTGTGCTCTTGCTTGAAGCCTTAGAGCTGAGAGTGACACTTGCCCATGCACATATCAGCATCTGTCTGATAATAGTTGAGTCATTTGGATAAGAACTCATGCTTTGGGGTTTTAATTGACAAAATGGCTAATAATTAAGCTTTTGTACAAGATCTTGTATAAACATCATTTTTAATAAGCTGAAAGCCTAATCAGAATATAAGCAGTATGTCTGCAATCTGTTATCATCTGTACTGTTTCACTCGTTATTAACAGAACTGGATAAGCTTCACTTTTAGAACATGTTATGCAGCATGGGAAGTTTCATTTCGTCCAACAAAATGATGATCTTCTAAAAAACAGGGAAAGAAGTGTCAGACAGAGCTGTTCCCTATGGGCCTCTTCTCCTTGTGGAAGAAAATCTGGCATTACACATAAAGGTTTTTTTGGATTCAGGAAAGGGCTTTGGAGAGAGCCTTATAAAGCTATCACTGTGTGCCAAAGGATAGCCCTCCTTCTGAACATTACCAGTCAACCATGCTGAATCACAGTCTAGTTACGTGATCAGTTTAGTTGTGTCAAGTCAGAAAGGATTTAATCAAGCTCTCCAATCTCTGTATTCTGTCCATTTTGTATGGTCCTTGCCAGTTCTGCTAAGTACTCAGGGATGCACAGAGAGCTTCCAGGCAATTGCACCACCTTTCTGACTTGCTTCATCTTTATTTACCCTGCTGCCCTAGGCCACTCGTGAGTCTTTCAAGATCTTATTCTCCTGTAAGCCTAAGTCTTATGCTAGAGGCAGGCCTGAACAGTAGGTTAGGGGCTAAAGGAGGGGTTTTCAAACTGTAGTTGATAATTCACTTGGGGGGTTCATGAAATCAATTGTGTGTCTTAATCAACATTTTGATTTAATGGAATGGCATGAACCAGAAAACATCAAAGTGCATCACATGTAGTAAGGGTAAATAGTGTTTTATGAAATTTTTTTTTCATTATATTTTAGTAACAATATGAAATTGCCTTTTTTTCTGGGTAAAACAATAGAATGCCAGTGATTTCATGGGGTTCAACCTTGTACATACAGTTTTATTTGTTAGTTATGTATACCAAACATGTATGTGTGCAGAATTAAGGTGAAAAACTTAACTTCATGTGCTCAGCCACAGCCTAAACAGTTCATCATCAGTGCATTAGACTAAATGTCTAATAGTGCTGTGCCCAACCAGAAAAAAGAAAAGCCCACAAAACTCTTTCCCCCGGGTCTAAAATAGCTAACCTCCGCTGGGTAGAACAAGACTATTCATGAGAAACAAATATTTTATAATTAATAGACAATTTAATAATAGTCATAATTAAACAGTATTCACAATTAACAGACATTTCAAGTGCTAAATCTGGTGTGCAAACGAGCTGGTTTTAGAAAAGACAGAGGAACCAGAGATCAAATTGCCAACATCCGCTGGATCGTGGAAAAAGCAAGAGAGTTCCAGAAAAACATCTATTTCTGCTTTATTGACTATGCCAAGCCTTTGACTGTGTGGATCACTATAAACTGTGGAAAATTCTGAAAGAGATGGGAATACCAGACCACCTGACCTGCCTCTTGAGAAATCTATATGCAGGTCAGGAAGCAACAGTTAGAACTGGACATGGAACAATGGACTGGTTCCAAATAGGAAAAAAGAGTACTTCAAGGCTGTATATTGTCACCCTGCTTCTTTAACTTATATGCAGAGTACATCATGAGGAACGCTGGGCTGGAAGAAGCACAAGCTGGAATCAAGATTGCCGGGAGAAATATCAATAACCTCAGATATGCAGATGACACCATCCTTATGGCAGAAAGTGAAAAGGAACTAAAAAGCCTCTTGATGAAAGTGAAAGAGGAAAGAGAAAAAGTTGGCTTGAAGCTCAAAATTCAGAAAACTAAGATCATGGCATCCGGTCCCATCACTTCATGGGAAATAGGTGGGGAAACAGTGGAAACAGTGTCAGACTTATTGGGCTCCAAAATCACTGCAGATGGTGATTGCAGCCATGAAATTAAGACACTTACTCCTTGGAAGGAAAGTTATGACCAACCTAGATAGCATATTAAAGAGCAGAGACATTACTTTGCCAACCAAGGTCCGTCTAGTTAAGGCTATGGTTTTTCCCATGGTCATGTATGGATGTGAGAGTTGGCAGTGAAGAAAGCTGAGCACCGAAGAATTGATGCTTTTGAACTGTGGTGTTGGAGAAGACCCCTGAGAGTCCCTTGGACTGCAAGGAGATCCAGCCAGTCCATCTTAAAGGAGATCAGTCCTGGGTGTTCATTGGAAGGACTGATGTTGAAGCTGAACCTCCAATACTTTGGCCACCTCATGCGACGAGTTGACTCACTGGAAAAGAGTCTGATGCTGGGAAGGATTTGGGGCAGGAAGAGAAGGGGAGGACAGAGAATGAGATGGCTGGATGGCATCACTGACTCAATGGACATGAGTTTGGGTGAACTCCGGGAGTTGGTGATGGACAGGGAGGCCTGGCATGCTGCGATTCATGGGGTCGCAAAGAGCTGGACACGACTAAGCAACTGAACTGAACTGAACTATAGATTTAGAGGCATTCAGAATAGTAAGAAATACTAAAATCAAAAAAACGTTCCTCATTGAGACAGAAAGGAAGAAATGTGTCTAACTGGACAAAAGGGCACATTCTTATAACATGTTTAATCTCTGTAACATAAGTAGTTTAGTTTGATAATTTATAGAACCTTGAAGAAACATAAAAGAAGTAACCTGTATGAGAGATAAATTATGAATAATGCATAATTTTGATGAAATAATATCAAAAAACAGTGTCACTTTGAAAACCCCTAACTTTAATGTGATCGATAACCTGCTGTTTGGGAAGACTTTTGAAATATCACTTTAGAGACTGATGATACCTTACAAAATGGCTTTAATTTTACCTAATGGGTGTTTTCGTTTCTTTTTAAGATTTGATTGTTCTTTTAAGTAATTTGGGAAATGTAGAATTATAACTTCAGGAAAATTCTTTATTTTACTTAGCAAATAAACAAATTAAGAATTCTGAAAATGAATGTGAAATCCATGACCTCAAGGATAATTATTTTAGAAACTGTTTTATTGTCTAGATACCTAGAGGTATTTTTAGAAAAAACATCATTTATCATGTGTCAATGAGGGATTAGTATTTGCCTTTTTTTCCCAAAATGAAAAGAATTAGATGTAGATCTCAAAATACTGCCATATCCTCAAATCTGTTCTTTGTACATTTCTCTTGCAAATTCCACCTCTTTTACTGCAGGTTTTAAGTCCACACCTTATGTCCTACCCTGACCATTTTAGCCACAGTTTTTTCTGTTGGGCTCTTTTAACAACCTGCTAACAGGCTGACAACAGATCTCTGTTGCTAATCTCAGATCCTGCCAATACATTCTGTGTGTGGCTTTCTTAAACACAAACTTGATCATGTGTCAATCCCCTTCATAAAATTCTTTAATGGCGTCTCATTTCCTACAGGATGAAATCCTTTGCATTCCATAGGAGGCCCCACATGGACTAAACTTTGCCTGCCACACTAGTCTCATCTCTCACTGTGGATTCACAGGCTTCATGTTTCTGCAAAGCAACCTATTTCCCATCCAGCCTTTGTATCACAACTTCCTCTTCCTGAATTGATTTCTATTTATAGTGGATATTGCCTCCATACCCAAGTTGTTATTTCAGACCATTTCTCTAAGATGCCTTTCCTGATCTCTCCTTCATCACTTCCAATGGTCCTCAAACTTTTCTGCACATTAGAATCACCTGAAAATTCTAAAGCTCAGGAAGTGAGACCCTTTCAGTTTTGTTTTGTTTTTTTTTAAATTCCACAGGTGTCTGATCGGGATAGTTTAAATATTCCTCCTTATCTTCCTACAGTTTATTCTATTGTTTTATTTACACTTTTAATTCTTTAAGCCACCTTAAGATTATTTTAATCTGTGATGTACAGTGAGGATATAGGGTTTGTAGTTTTAACAGATGAAAGAGACAGACTACCAGTTACCAGTACAGCATTTTTTCATAAATCTCTTCAAACATCACTGTAATTTTAGAACAGTTTCATCATGTCAAAAAGAAGATGTATTCTTTACTGTCGGCTGCGACAACCTCAGCCTCCCCTCCCCCAAACCTAGACAACCATTAATCTACTTTCTCTCTTTATAGACTTCTCTGTTAAAGATATTTCATATGAATGAAGTCATATAATATGTGGCTTTTTTTGACTGGTTTCTTTCACTTATCATGTTTTCAAGGTTCATGTATATTGTGGGACATATCAAGTAACTCATTCCTCTTTATGGTTTCAATTTTATGGCCAATTCACATTTTGTTAATTTGTCAACTGAATGGACATTTTGGTCACTTACAAAGTATGAACACTTCCAATATATATGTGTTCGAAGTGTGTTTATGACTCACGTAGGTGCTACTGCATATTTAGCCAGTAGGTACTGTATATAACATATACCAAAAAGTTTAAAAGATACAATGAAATATAAACAGCATTCTTACATTTTTTTTTCCCACCTCTCAGTGAGTCATTGTATTCTGGAAACCTCTCATTTTTACAGATTTTTGAGGCTACTAGTCATGGGAAATAGATGGAAAAACAGTGGAAACAGTGTCAGACTTTATTGTTTTGGGCTCCAAAATCACTGCAGATACTGATTGCAGCCATGAAATTAAAAGACGCTTGCTCCTTGAAAGGAAAGCTATGACCAACCTTGATAGTATATTAAAAAGCAGAGACATTACTTTGCCAACCAAAGTCCGTCTAGTCAAGGCAATGGTTTTTCCCGTGGTCATGTATGGATGTGAGAGTTGGACTGTGAAGAAAGCTGATCGCCGAAGAATCAATGCTTTTGAACTGTGGTGTTGGAGAAGACTCTTGAGAGTCCCTTATACTGCAAGGAGATCCAACCAGTCCATTCTAAAGGAGATCAATCCTGGATGTTCATTGGAGGGACTGATGCTAAAGCTGAAACTGCAATACTTTGGCCACCTCATGCGACGAGTTGACTCACTGGAAAAGACTCTGATGCTGGGAAAGGTTGGGGGCGGGAGGAGAAGGGGACGACCGAGAATGAGATGGCTGGATGGCATCACCAACTCTGTGGACATGAGTTTGAGTGAACTCCGGGAATTGGTGATGGACAGGGAGGCCTGGCGTGCTGTGATTCATGGGGTCGCGGAGAGTCGGACACGACTGAGCAACTGAACTGAACTGAACTGAGTTGAGGTGAGTAAGTTAGCTGAATAGCAGTGTTTTAGATAGAAGATACAGTGCATGCAAATACATGGAAATAAGAGGAAATATGGCACCTTTTCTTGTCTTGGAAGTTGTGTGTCTGAAATATAAAGTGGAAAGGAATTTTCAGGCAGTCATTTTTATCTTGTCCCTCACTATGATAGTTTAAGGCTTAGTGAGAGTAGACTGTCTATACTCATCTTCTTTCTCTCTCTCTCTACACACAAATACATATATATGTGTGTATATATATGACACATATGTATGTATATTTGACACATATGTACATATGTATTTGCGTATATGTATGTGTGTGTGTGTGTGTGTGTGTATGTATATATGAGGGCTTCCCAGGTGACTCAGTCGTTAAGAATCTGCCTGCCAAAGCAAGAGACACAGGAGACATAGGTTCGATCCCTGGGTTGGAAAGATGCCCTGGAGAAGGAAATGGCAACCCACTCCAGTATTCTTGCCTGGAAAATCCCATGGACAGAGGAGCCTGCTGGGCTACAGTCCATGGGGTCACAAAGAATCAGACACGACTTAGCGACTGAGCACCAATTATATATATATGAATACCTAAGAAAGAATATTACATAAAATTTTTATTCTATAAAAGTCTATAATTTTTGTAAATTTATAGTTTTATTATTACAGTTGACCCTAGAATAACAAGGGTTTAAACTGTACAGTCCCATTTATTCATGATTTTTTCAGGGGCTGCATCCAGCATGTGATTGGTTGAATCTGTACAGGTGGAACCACGGATACAGAGGACCAACTATAAAGCTGTACTCAGAATTTTAACTGCTGGAGGATTGGCACTCCTAACTGCCCACATTGTTCAAGGGTGAAGTTAGACGCTATCTATATTAGAATGCTTTCAAGAAACCCCCTTATAGTTTGGACTTTTTTCAAATAACCCCAACCAAGAATTAGCATTAATTTCCTACTTAACCACTCTTTTCTGGTTCATTTCTAAACATCTTAGTTGCAGTATTCTCTGTGATTTAAGGAGACGGACTGAGTCTGCTACAAGAAGACAACATCAAAAATAAGTCCTTTGTACTTTCTCTTCTACAAAACCCATGGAGATGTCCCTCACACTTTTATTTCATATTGTGCTGAGTTCAATATTAAGCAAATATAGAAGAAAAATTATGTGTGTTCTTACCAATTTGGCTGTGGTTGAAGAGAAAATGGTTGTAATATTTATCCTACTACAGCCAAAGACTTTCCTAGTCTGTGGTATCTTGTGAAGATTCTGGGCAGACTACTGGGATAGAATCCAATCAACTTAATTTCTCAGAAATATTTCTCAAGATTAGCTTGTTTATTTTTCTATTATTCACACTCTCATTTTTCTAGGTATTTTAACAAGCATATCACAATAATTAATTTACTACCTTATATACTCTTAAGGCAATAGTAATTAATACTGAGTTTACCATCCAAAAAAATAGACACAAAGCATTTGTGAGGTCAACTCAAGCCTTTACTTCAGTGAGTGACAAAGCTGGGAATAGAATGTAAAATTGCTAACTCAAAATATTGAACCCAGTCCATTCAATGTGTTGGTTTTCTTTTGTGACTAAGCCAGAGATTTTTTAAAAATTAATCAGTGAGAATGTGTCTGTAATTATGTTCTAATCCAAAATAAGAGGGTGAGAAATTTTCCACTTCACCAAGAAAAAAAGTGTAAGATTGCTTTGGTAACGATTTCAGTTTATGAAATTAATCAGACAAACAAACCAAACTAATCCTTATTCATTAAAGGATTAATTAATACCATTTGAAAACTTAGGTACTTTCTAAATCATTTTATTTCCTCCATTAAATGTGTTTTTATACTGTAGAGTTCAGACACTAACTTTAGTTGATAAACTACCTTGATGAGGTTTCCTGATTGTTTTTTGACTGTGGGTACCATATAAGAAATGTTCAGAGACACGAAGCCTAAGAGAGCACCTGAAGATTACAGCTCTCCATGGTTTGAGACAAAGAAAACTGGGTTTTCAGCCTACTCTGCTTTGACACACTGCCGTTTCCCACTCTCAATTGTTTTCTTTAAGAATCCACTTTCCTCTGAAATATGACTTTCCTCTTTTAAAAAAATAATATTCATTAGAACAATATTTGTCAAATGCCTGAAAACATACGGCACTGTTTTTAGGCTCTAGACATAAATCGGCAAGTAAAGCAGAAAAGTCACTGCCCTCAGTGAACTCAACAGGTTGGACCTAACTTTGGTGCCCTTTTCAGTTTGAGCTCACCAGCATTCACTCATCACGTACTTTTTCAGTTTTCCGCTTTTTCCAAAATGGTAGGTTTCCAAATGTAATGCCTTCATCTTTCTAGTGGCAGCTTCTTCCCTATTATATTTAAATGAGTTATTATGCACAAAGCACTTAAAATAACTGGCACATGGAAAGCCCTATTTGTGTAAGTATCAGCTACGGGTCAAAGTTGTGGTTTTTCCAGTAGTCATGTACAGATGAGTTGGACCCTAAAGAAGGCTGAGTGCCAAAGAATTGATAGTTTCGAACTGTGGTGTTGGAGAAGACTCTTGAGAGTCCTTTCAACTCTCAAACCAGTTGGAGAATTGAAATTGGTCTCAGTTGAAAACCAGTAGGATTCAAACGAGTCAGTCCTAAAGGAAATCAACCCTCAGTATTCATTGGAAGGACTGATGCTGAAGCTGAAGCTCCAATGCTTTGGCCACCTGATGCAAAGAACCAATTCACTGGAAAAGACCCTAATGCTGGGAAAGATTGAGGGCAGGAGAAAAAGGGGATGGCAGAGGATGAGATGGTTAGATAGCATCACTGACTCAATAGACATGAATTTGAGCAAACTCCAGGAAATAGTGAAAGACAGGGAAGCCTGGAGTGCTGCAATCCATGGGGTTGCAAGGAGTCGGACACGACTTAGGGACTGAACAACAAAACAGGTTGAAGATAAGAGGAGTTGTTCAGAAGGTAGGAGTAGCAAAGCATTTTCCATCCTATCAGCATGCCAGCAGATACGGCTTATTCTTAAGCAAATTCAGGATTATGGGTAAACCTCATAACAAGAATACTACCTGAACATTTAAATTTAGAAAAATATAAATTGTTCTGATAATGCAAATCACATGGATTCTCTACATTTCTTCCAATTATAAGTTTTATTGGTGCTTTGAAAAGATGACTTAATATACAGAAGTATTTTTAGTCAAACAAGTATGTTAATAGAAAGAAAAATATTGTATCTATTCCTTGCTTCTTCAACTGAGATTTAGTCATTTGAAGGGAACCATAACTATAAAGTAGCTTATAGGCATAAAATGTGGTATTCTGTATTCTCTGCCAAATAATAATACCTCATATTTATATAACATGAATAGTTTATAAAATCCTGCCACATGCCTCATTACACTTAGTTCTATAACAGTCCTGAGAAGTAGATTAAACAAGTATTGTGTCCATTTTGCAAATGAACAAACCAGAGTATTAAAGATACATAGTATTCACCCTAACTTAAATGGTAGACTTGAGGAATCAGATCTTCTATCCAATATTCTTTCCACTATAAAACTGCAAAGCATTGTTTCCTTTTAAAATAAAAGAAGCCACAAGCAATATGACCTGTTAGCTTGAAGCCAGAATCAGCAGACAGAGGACTGGCCTGTAATTTACAGCATTACCACTAAGATTGAATAAAACGACCCCTATCCAACTCACCCTCTAACCCCAGGTTCCAGAAAGCATATTTGGACACAGTCAACTTCAGGTGAAGCATACTTTGATCATCTTTTTTTCCACTCTCACTTCATTAAATGTACCTTGTTAGAGCTATCATTAAAGATGGAGTTGGGAAGAATGGATAAAATCTGAACCAGATTATAGAACAGTCTAGGCAGGTAAAAAAATCTGAGACACTGAAGAGAGCCAGAAATACCGAGTATGGTTCATTCAAATAATGGCACATATTTTCACATTTAAATTAAGTTATTCTGATAGATGTGGAAAGTGTATTTTTCCAGGATATTTTTCGAAGTTTCTTCCTAAAATAATTAGGGGAAAATCCTATAAGATTTGGGGAGTCAGTTTCTCTTTGTCTCTTTCTCTCCCTTACCCACTTGCCTTTGTTCTCTTCATCCCTGAATTTGGGGAATGCATTGTTTTCCTTGATTGAGGGAAGTGGGGATGTCAGGAAACTTGGAATTGTAATTTTATCAACTAACTCAAACTAGTACCATAATAGGAAAATACCTTTTAAAAAGCTTCTTAGAAATGAGTTCAAACAACTTAACAACCTAGGGTGGTTCAGCACACTTCATTTCATTTTCTGAAAGGCTCACAAACACTTGTAACCTGCACAGTAAAAATTGTGCCTTCCTCCTTGCATCCCCTAAGGGAGTTCAAATTCCTTTCATGATCAGATTTTTACCTTATTGTTTTATTCCCCACTTTATTTACCCATTCTTCATTTCCCCAAAATATTACTCCTCTTCCTCATATGTATCCTGCACCGTGTTGCTTCCGTGCTTTGGTTGTGTTGTCTTTTCTACCTGCTGTGGTTAAATCTTCTTACTCCTTTAAGGCCCAGTTCTGCTTCCACTTCCACCACCCAATTTTTCCCTCTCCCTCCTCTGCATAAATTTCATAATTACTTTATCAGGACCTCTCATATGTCATTTGCACCATCGCATAGTTGAAGAGTATGTCTTATCCATTTTCCAGCCTACAAGCTCTACAACATCACAACTGTCTTTTTTTCCCTCACTCTCATGTGTAACAGGGCCCCACCATAACAGTTTGCCATATAATCGGCTAGAAAAAGCGTGGACTTTGAAGTCTGACAGCCCTAATTTCAAATTCTTGCTCTATCATTTATTAGCCACATAACCGTGGGCAAATTACTTAAACTCTCTGAACCTCTGTTTCTTTATACTTCAACGGGAGTATGAGATGGTCATACTCCTGTTGTTACAGCATAGATTTAAGTGAGAAAGCAGGCACAGAGTTATGAGTATCTCAGACAAGCTAGATCCTAAAAACTGATGATGGTGCTGGTGGTAGTAGTCATACTTGTATTTTAGAAGCCACTTTATTGTTTGTTTCCTCAGTCACATAGGACAGGAAGAAGACTCTGTCATACCACACATGAAATGATTTAAGGACTATTTTGAACCAGTTTAGAAACTCTCATCATTAACTTGAAGAAAAGTACTTCATGAGTTTACTACAAAATAATAGAATCCTCCTTTAAGTACTGTTAGTAATGTTATTCTGCGCAGTTGAATTTGCTAGGGTAGTCATAGCCTCAGGAGATTTTAGAAAGCAGTTATTTCTTTAGTATCCTCCTTGATTGACTTTATGAAATCTTTTTATTTTTAAATATTCAGGGTTTTTTTCCTTATTGCTACAACACAGAGTATGTATTAATAATTTCTAAGTTCCACATTCAGAATAACAGGGCAACATAGGGATGTTGTCAAAATGTCCATCAAATTACAAGAATTGTGTGTCGTGCCATCTGGAGAAGTACAAAGTGTGTTCTGTTGAGGGGTCTGGAGGCAACATCAGTCAGCCTTGTGCTAATCCTGGTCCACATGAGGCAGAAGCAGGCAAAAGTGAACAGGAGGACAGGCTGCAGCCGGCAGGTGGGAAGCTGGAGCCTCCAGAAGAAAAGTCGTTTATGCCCGTCAGTAATTCTCAGGAACTATTTATATATTGTATTTGTTTCTTGTGATCATTATTAATAAGAATGGATAAGCATCTGATGAAAAGCTTATCGGATAGTCATATAATTTAAAACTTTTATTAGTAAAATATAAGACAGTTAAGCCTAATTGAAATCAGTTTTACCAATCTACGTTTTCTTATCTCTTAATTTACTAGATAAGTTCATCTAACTTTATTTGAATTGATTTTAGTATATGTGTTATAATTAATTTATGTGCTGTATGACTATAAGTTATTTCCAGGATGACTGCTATTTGAATTATAGACATGACAATCAATATACTCACTAAAAAAGAGAGACAAAGTTTCATATTTGGAAAGGAGTGAAACTTAAGCTTCCCACTCCAGTATTTTTGGGCTTTCCTGATGGCTTAGATGGTAAAGAATTCACCTGCAATGCGGGAAACCTGGGTTCGACCCCTGGGTTGGGAAGATCCCCTGGAGAAGGGCATTGCAACCCACTCCAGTATTCTTGCCTGGAGAATCCCCATGGACAGAAGAGCCTGGTGGGCTTCAGTCCATGGGGTCACAAAGAGTCAGACACAACTGAGTAACTAAACATACATGAGACTTTAAAAAGCAAGGTTTTTAAATTACTAAGAGTAGACTTTATTTGGGGATTAAAAATTCCAGGAAGTTTCAAAAATCAAAACTTGAATTTTCTATATACCAACTATTTACAATAGTATTTACATTGTACTAATTGTTGTAAGAATCTGCCTGCCAATGCAGGAGACGTTAGAGATGCATGTTTAGTTCAATCCTTGGGTCAGGAAGATCCCCTGGAGAAGGGAATGGCAACCCACTCCACTATTCTTGCCTGGAGAATCCCACGGACAGAAGAGCATGGCAGGCTATAGTCTGTGGAGTTGCCAAGAGTCAGACACAACTGAAGCAACTTAGCACACAAAATGTTTTAGGTAATCTAGAGATAATTTAGAGGTTATGGGAGGATGTGCATATTTATATGCAAATACTGTATCATTTTATATAAGGAACTTGAGCATCCTTGGATTTTAGTCTGGATGTTGAGGGTCCTAGAATCAGTTCCCCACAGATACTGAGGGACAACTGTATATAATTGAAAGTGGTTATTAGACTGTAATGAAATACATCTGCAGTGATTATGCATTACAAAAAAAAAGTACACATAGCAATGTATAGAGAGAGGAAACAGCATTGGGTTATCAGAAAATCTGATTTCTGATATTCTAAGCTTAGCACAACCATCTAACCTCTCTGAACCTCAGTTTTCCCATCTGTAAAATAAGCAAGTTATTACTGTTTAAATTCTTAGTGTTAATATTTTGTGTTGTGATTCTGCACATATTCCTTTTGTACTAAATTTATTTTTTTTTACTTTTTATTCATTTATATTTTTTATTGGAGGCTAATTATTTTACAATATTATATTGGTTGGTTTTGCCATACATTGACATGAATCCGCCCTGGGTGTACATGAGTTCCCCTTCCTGAACCCCCCTCCCACCTCCCTCCTCCCTTTATCCTCCCTCTGGGTCATCCCCACACACCAGCCCTGAGCAGCCTGTAACATCCATCGACCCTGAACTGGTGATTCGTTTCACATATGACAACATACATGTTTCAATGCCATTCTCCCAAATCATCCCACCCTCAACCTCTCCCAAATTAAGATTTAATAGCTAGTAGAATATGAACATACAGACCCCTAGATATGAACTGTCATATATTCACTAGTCACCCCTTCTGGAAGTGCCTAAATGGAAATACATATATATATATATAGTTATATTCCAAATGGAAATATAAAATACAGTCTGAAAATGTGGATAAATTTAACTGTATTATAATGTGCTACCTTTATATTTCTTAAATCATCTAATAGAAAAACACAGAGGAAGGTAGTCTATATTACTTTGGAGAATTATTTTAAGCTCCAAAATAACATGATGAAATGAGGCTAGGATGAACAACAGAGAAAGAAAAAATTTTTTAGTTTGTTTAAATGTAGATAATTCCACTTAACATTCAATATTGAGGCATACCTCAATGTGTAGTATTCAATATTCAAGCATATTATTTCACATAGTACCTAAATTATTTAATCACTTTTGACTAATTTTCATGAAGTTCTAGAGGCTTATTTTGACCACCAGATGGAGCCAGCATTGTTTGATTTGTAGAATTAAAAATATACTGAAAATAAAAATTGGTTAAATGAAATTAATAAGTTGTAGATTTCTTACTTCGGCACATAGTACAGAAAAAATTAAACTTTTAGCCCAGTCTTTGCCTAAATTTCTGCCTAGTCTTCATAAATGTAGATAACTCCTTTAAATAATTTCTTTATTGTGAATTAGTTTTTATATTAGCAGTTTCATTGGATAAACCAGTTTTCTTATCACCTTTTAAAGATATCATCTAAGCACTTTCAGTTATCTTTAAAACAAAATTAGTACAATAAATAAATATTGTGGATTATAATTATGGCTATATTACATGTAAGCTCTCATTTTAATGTCACAGAATATTCCCAATGTTATCATTTCTATAGTGGATTTTCTTAATAAAACAAACCAAAAAACCAGGCATTTTGACTGAGGTGGAAGATATGCAGTTTATCTCCAGTAGCTCAAGGAGATGGTATAAAGTTTCAATGATTGGCTGTAGCTCTTACAGAGATTCTACCCAGAAAGCTCAATGCTCAAGGGCTTCATCAGGGATAACTGCCTTCAGGTTGACTTCTACTCCTCTCACCTCTGTTTAATAAACATAGAAATTATCTAATTCCTTACAACTCAACTTAATTAGGCAGCTAGCTATTGAAAAAATGTTTGTACACTAGGGACCCAAAGTCCCTACAAGCCCTCAAGGAGCCATTCCATCCAGCAAGAGCTGCAAGGCAACCATGGACACTGTTGTAATTTAAGATCTAAAAATGAGCACACTGTTTATTTGTCCATTCAGCTTCTATCTACTGAATACATACTATATGCAAGGAATATACTCGCCCACAAACAAGGCACTGTCCCTGCCATTTGAGTTTATAGCTGAAGGGGCAGTACAAAGAGAGAGTTATGATGTAGTTAAGTGAGGAGCTACAAAGTGTTAAAAAATTCAAATGAGGGAAATATATGATTAATTAAGGGGAATCAAGAAAAGCCATAGAGGACTCTTTCTAGATGGAAATTATTTTCATTAACCCACTGTTTGGCATATCACAGTTCCTATTTATTACAGTCCGGGAAGAATTCAAGACCTTTTTTGGTAGGACTTTATATTTCATCAGGACACTTCCAGTATGGTGACATGATGCCTTTTTATGTCAAACTGGAATATCTTCTTCTAAGTTTTCTTTTGTTTCAGACATGAAGAAAAAATAATACACTGGTTAAGAGATTGTACTTTAGAGCTGGACTGCATGGTTTTTATTCCCATGTTTATAATCCCCAATTATAACCCAATCAGCAGAATGGGTTAATAATATGTTGTTTATGAGGATTAAACAAGTAATTCAAGGTACCAGTATCTGGCACTTAGTGAGTACTTGAAATGTTAGCTATCATGTTATTTATTATTTTCCTTTTTTTGTATCATGTTAGCTATTTTCAGATCTGGTGTTTTCCTAGAATTAATTTAAGGTATATATAAAATTTGATAAAAACATACTTTGTAGCTTCCAGTATTATGAGATACAATTAGATGTTAGTAACTTTGGTACTTTTCCATATTTATATTCATTAAAGTCTGTCCCTTTTCTTTTCAGATGTTGTTTACTATTATCACTAACGTATCACCTTTATTTATATAAAAGTTTTTATTTTGGGAATTTTTCCAAAATTTCCTTCAAATAGTGGGTCCAGTCCATGGGGTCACGAAGAGTCGGATACGACTGAGCGACTTCACTTTCACTTTTCACTTTCATGCATTGGAGAAGGAAATGGCAACCCACTCCAGTGTTCTTGCCTGGAGAATCCCAGGGATGAGGGAACCTGATGGGCTGCCGTCTATGGGGTCACACAGAGTCGGACATGACTGAAGCAACTTAGCAGCAGCAGCAGCAGGCTCCTCTGTCCATGGAGTTTTCCAGGCAAGTATACTGGAGTGGGTTTCCGTTTCCTTCTCCAAGGGATCTTCCTGATTCAGAAATCGAACTTGCATCTACTGTGTCTCCTACATTGCAGGCACTGCAGGATGGCTCATTACCCACTGAGCTATTGGGGAAGGCTATTTAAAATCATAAGTAGCTTTATTAACAGTTTCTGAAACATAATAATCACTTAATAAACTTTTTTAAAAATGAATGAATATGTACCTACTTGAAGCTTTCAGCTGTCTGAGCTCTAGTACTGAGACAGTAGAAGGTATAAGCCCTTTTATCTATGAAGTGAGATTTGTAGATGGATACCATTGGTTCATTAGCTAAGTAACCAATAATTGAGTAGTCATCACCCCTTTTTGCTCAGAACAAAATAGTTTTGTAATGAAGAGAGTCAAGTGGAACAAAGATTATGTTTCTGACTAGTTCTTAGGGAAGAGTTAGAGACATTCTTTATAACACACAGGGGGGAAGTGCAGTATTAATGTCACCAAACCTCAGAGTCAGAACATCAGTTTTAGCCCAGTTTCTGCTTCTAATCCACAAGGGACGCTAGCTTAAGTTCTGGTGCTCTAGTAAACTGATGCTCTAATAGTAGATTGATGGTTATAGTGATGTTGGACATTCTTGTCACCAAACCCTTTTAAATATATTTTCTAATATTATTTTGGAGATCACTAATATATTTAAATTTTGTTATTCTAATACCACTTGAGAGTCCCTTATACTGCAAGGAGATCCAACCAGTCCATTCTAAAGGAGATCAATCCTGGATGTTCATTGGAGGGACTGATGCTAAAGCTGAAACTGCAATACTTTGGCCACCTCATGCGACGAGTTGATTCACTGGAAAAGACTCTGATGCTGGGAAAGGTTGGGGGCGGGAGGAGAAGGGGACGACGGAGAATGAGATGGCTGGATGGCATCACCGACTCTGTGGACATGAGTTTGAGTGTACTCCGGGAGTTGGTGATGGACAGGGAGGCCTGGCGTGCTGTGATTCATGGGGTCGCGGAGAGTCGGACACGACTGAGCGACTGAACTGAACTGAACTGAACTGAATACTACGCAGGTTTCCCTGGAGAAGGAAATGACAAACCACTCCAGTATTCTTGCCTGGAAAATCCCATGGATGGAGGAGCCAGGCAGGCTATAGCTCATGGTGTCTCAAAGAGTCAGGCACAACTGAATGACTTCACTTTCACAATTTTTTTCATTCTAACACTATAGCACAGGTAATGGCTTCCCTGGTGGCTCAGGCGGTAAAGAATGTGCCTGCAATGCAGGAGATCCAGGTTCAATCCCTGGGTTGGGAAGACCCCCTGGAGAAGGAAATGGCAACCCACTCCAGTATTCTTGCCTGGGAAATCCCATGGACAGAGGAGCCTGGCGGGCTGCAGTCCACGGGGTCACGAAGAGTTGGACACGACTGAGCAGCTAACACAACAACAATGGCGTAAGTAAGCTTTAAACCCTCTCTTGGTGGCTAATATTCTATCCAAGAATCAGCAACATAATACTTACAATCAGTGGCTTGATTTCTTAACTATTTTTATATATATTATGTTTACTTTACCCATGAGATTACTTTCTAGAATGAAAAGCCAGGCAAACAGCAGAAACACATTAAATTTTGTTTTCTGAACTGAACTTTTAATTGAAGACAAATGGGCACAGTATGGGATTTTAGTATCAGAGACTTGGGTTCAAGTTACAGCTTTAGTATATTCTAATTGTGGTCTTAACCCTGTTTTCTAATTGGTAAAATAGGTTTATAGATGCTTTCTTCATGGAGCGTCAAAGAACCTAAGCATGGTACCTAACATATAGTAGGTATTCAGTCAATGCTCTTTTTTCCCCCATTCATTCCTAGTTATTTAGCCTACATTTTGTTGAGATTTCAGTTAATGACAAATAGTTGTCATATTGCATTATTATTTATAAATTATCCAGCATATATTAAGATTTTTAAGAAAGGTATTAGATGTGGAGCACTCTGTACTTAAACTGATTTTTTTCAAGCCCCTTTTCTATTTTATTAGATAATTTTATGTCACTAACGTCATCTAGTCACTCACTCAATTTTTCTTATTCAGGGGAATTCAAAGTGAAAGTGAAAGTTGCTCAGTTATATTTGACTCTTTGCAACCCCATGGACTGTATGTAGCCTGCTAGGCTCTTCTGTCCATGGAATGTTCCAGGCCAGAATATTGGAGTAGATAGCTGTTCCCTTCCCCAGGGGATCTTCCCAACTGAGGGATCGAACCCAGGTCTCCCACATTGCAGGCAGATTCTTTACCATCTGAGCCACCAGAGAAGCCATGAATGTGCTACTTTGTCTTCTGGCCACATGGACTGAGTTAGAACATCTTTCTTCAAATATACAGAAATGCTAGATAAAATATGATCCAGCCCAATTTAAGTCTTAGCTAAATATATATGGAATCTAGAAAAATGGTACTGATGAACCCATTTGCAGGGCAGGAATAGAGGCAAATATTGAGAATGGATTTATGGACGCAACATGGGAAGGAGTGTGAGAGAGCAGCATCGACATATACACACTACCATGTGTGAAACAGATACTACTGGGACGCTGCTGTGTAACACGGGGAGGCTAGCCCAGTGTTCTGTGACGATACAGAGAGGAATGGAGGCGGGGTGAGAGGGAGGCTCCAGAAGGCTGATTCCCATTGTAAGGCGGAAACCAATGCAACATTGTAAAGCAGTTATCCTCCAATTAAAAAATATATACTTGGCTAAGCTCAAAAGACGGAGAAGGCAATGGCAAGCCACTCCAGTACTCTTGCCTAGAAAATCTCATGGATGGAGGAGCCTGGTTGGCTGTAGTCCGTGGGGTCACTAAGGGTCGGACACGACTGAGCAACTTCACTTTCACTTTTCACTTTCACACATTGGAGAAGGAAATGGCAACCCACTCCAGTGTTCTTGCCTGGAGAATCCCAGGGACGGGGGAGCCTGGTGGGCTTCCGTCTATGGGGTCACACAGAGTCGGACACGACTGAAGTGACTTAGCAGCAAGCTCAAAAGAGACTGAGAAGGGGTGGGTGGGGGTTAGGGAAAGTGGAAGTGAGAGAGAGGGGGTAAGAAAGAAAGGAAAATTCCTAGGTACTAGAAACACAGGGGAGGTATAACTGGAGCATTAAATGCTCAAGTTGACACAGTAGTTGCCCAGGGGGATGTTGAAACCACATGTAGGCTCTGATAGCTAGAAGCTCTGGTTTTAATATCACACTTAGAGATACAGTTTTGGATCAACAGAGGAAGGAGCTAGAAAAACTGTCCTACTGGTCAACAAAGTCCACAAAGAAGCTCGTCATTTTTCAAAACTATATATGGATGGAAAAAAAAAGTTTGTCATAAAAAATCAAAACTCTAAACCTCTACCAGACACAGCTGTAAAGTCTGAATGTACACTCCCTATGTGGCACAGAAATCCTAAGCCAAGAAGTTAACTTGGGGAAAATGGCTGTGCACTAATGGAACCCCTTAATTTCCTGGTAGAAACAAATGCAGAAGCTCTCTGGAGGAATGCTGACACAATCCTGGGTGCCAGGGATCCCTATGGAGCATGATGGAGATGCAGCTCTAGCTGTAGGAACACTCAAAATCAAGAATTAGAAAACTCATGGAGAAATAACCACTGTGGGGAGAGAGTCAGAAGCCATAACAAAAGCAACTCCAAGAATAATCCAAAAGATATAACAGTGTATTTAAGATAAAGAAGGTTTAAATATCATAATAAAAGACTTAGGCCATCAAAAAATGGGTGAATTTGAAAAAGAAATAGAATATCTAGAATTTTAAAATATGATTATTAAAATCAACAACTCAGTTTATGTCTTAAAACTGATTAGATACAACTAAACAGAGAATTAGTGAACTAAAGTAGAGCTAAGGAAATTACTCAGAGTATAGTACTGAGGAATAAAAACATGAAAAATGAATGTGCTGTGAACATTTGATCACACTATAAACAAAAGTGCTTTATACTGATATAATATGCCCCATTCAGTTCAGTTCAGTTCAGTCACTCAGTCGTGTCCGACTCTTTGCGACCCCATGAATCACAGCACACCAGGCCTCCCTGTCCATCACCAACTCCCAGAGTTCACTCAAACTCATGTCCATCCAGTCGGTGATGCCATCCAGCCATCTCATTCTGTCGTCCCCTTCTCCCGCCCCCAATCCTTCCCAGCATCAGAGTCTTTTCCAGTGAGTCAACTCATCGCATGAGGTGGCCAAAGTATTGGAGTTTCAGCTTTAGCATCAGTCCTTCCAATGAACACCCAGGACTGATCTCCTTCAGAATGGACTGGTTGGATCTCCTTGCAGTCCAAGGGACTCTCAAGAGTCTTCTCCAACACCACAGTTCAAAAGCATCAATTCTTCGGCGATCAGCTTTCTTCACAGTCCAATTCTCACATCCATACATGACCACGGGAAAAACCATAGCCTTGACTAGACGGACCTTTGTTGGAAATAAAAGAGTTGACCATAGTCTTTCGCACAGTTGGGTTTGTGTAGCGGATAATCATTGCGTTTGGCTGTGTGTACCATGTCGAAGTGTTTTAGTTGCAGTTTCTATGCAGTCCTGATGGAACCTTAGCAGGCTTAATCCTGGTACCACAGATGTATATAATGAAAGACCAGCTGATCTCACAGCTATTCTAAAGCTGTTTGTTCATTTTGGCTAGAAATTTAAAAAGGAGGAGAAGAAACACATCTGAAAAAACAGTTAAAAATCTCAGAAGACCGAGAACTAGAGAAACCATAATTACCAAGAACTAGATTCGGTGAAGTGACTTAGCAGCAGCAGATAACTACAATCTATCTAATTAACATATATCCATCACCTCACAGCGTTACACTTTGTTTACATATGTGTGGTAATCACCTTTCTTAGCAAATTTTAGGTATCCAATACAGTATTATTAACTGTATTTGCCATGTTGTACCTTAAATCTCCAGAACCTTCCTATCCCACATAATTGAATCTTTGTACCCTTTGACATCAAAATCATATTAGGTAACCATAAGAAGACTCCTTGTTTCTTAGTTCACACATTTTTTTTTAACTAGATAGTCTCTTGAACAAAATGGCTGGTTATTAGTTTATTACACATTAATTGTGCTTCTCAAACTAGGTAACAAAGAGGCAAGGCTTGAGTAGAACAGTTTCTGATATTCTTGATTACAACTGGCTCATCTTGGTTTGTCAGCCAAAGATGAGAAGATACAGGTTTTTTTCTTAAGTCACAAATTTTCATTAATATATATAAATGTAAGTATTGTAAAATATTGGTACTTTTTTTTGAGGCAACACTGTATTCTGTGAACCCAGATGTTAACTAATCTTTGTATGGAATTTATTGCAGGATCAAATCCATAATTTTTTTTTCTCATTTCTAATTTAGTAAAAATTACTTTATCTGCTTCTGGGTAACTATCCTGATTTTTTGTTAGATATATTTGTATTTTATGATGCTATTAAATTGAAGTTGTTTGTTGTTGTTTTGTTATTGTTTTAACTGGGAGCAGAAGTGGCAAGTAATTGGAAAATCAACCAATATTGAAGGACTATATCTTGTAAGACAAAGGAATAATATGAAATGGTACTGCTGAATTTTAGGACTATCTTTTTTAAAGGTGAGATAGGTGATTTTAAGTGAGAACAACTATAATAGTACAGTATAAAATAAAGACATTAAAATTTGTTGTTTGATTAACATCAGTCACTTTCTAATCTAGGAAATCATTGTGGAGTTTGTGGAATTTATTGGTTTGTTTGTTTGTTGAGTTTTCTTTTTTTAAATGGAGGAAAACCAGTCCCAGGTTCTGACCTCCTCTTCAGCGATAGACATTCATAGACTTCAGTATGAATCCATACAGCCTTTTTACTGTTTATTCTAAAACTAGTCTATTATTCCTCAGAAGAAGAGGCTGCTCCAGATGGTGCTATTGCAGAATACAGACGAGAAAAGCAAAAGTATGAAGCTTTGAGGAAGCAGCAGGCAAAGACGGGAACTTCCCGGGAAGACCAGGTAACTTCACAAACCAAAATCCATATGCAATTCATTGCCTTTTAATTGTATGCAGGAGTTGCTAACAGAACCTATTTTGATTAAACGTCTTAAAAATGAAAAAGGATATGTTAACACTTGGTGAGGTGACCAGGACCTTGGCCATTCAAGCAAAGATCCACATGATAGAGTTCTTTCCAGATAGAAAGTTACGAAGCCTAAGACTTTCAAGTTTTAACTTTGTGCATGTGTGCTGAGTCGCTTCAGTCATGTCCAATTCTTTGCGACCCCATGCACTGCATGTAGCCTGCCAGACTCCTCTGTCCAAGGGATTCTCTAGGCAGGAATACTGGAGTGGGTTGCCATGCCCTCCTCCAGGGTACCTTCCTTATCCAGGGATTGATCTCAGGTTTCTTTAGGTCACCGCATTGGCTGGTGGGTTCTTTACCACTAGCGCCACCTGGGAAGCCTAAGTCGTGGGGACTTGGTATAGACCTTAGGTATCCTGGAGGATCTTCCTGACACAGGAATTGACCCAGGTCTCTCTCATTGCCAGCAGCTTCTTTTCTGTCTGAGCCGCGAAGGAAGTCTTCCCTAATTAAACACAGGAGCCTGGTAAAACCACATATTACCAGATATTCAGAATCTTTGCTAAGTGAATATTATGAGACCGTAATTATAAATGATGAAGGGCTCAGCATCTCACCTGCTGCCTAGCCAACTTCACTTGAAATAGTACACTGCCTATAAATAAGGCACTTGGTCTGATAGTTAACTTCTACCATAAACAATATTGCAAAACTCTCTTTACTGAAAGTAATTCCTGAATCTTTAGCTAGTAATATAAGAAGATTGTCAGAAATCAAGAATAAAAAAGATAGGAAGTTAGCTCAACAACTGGGGGGTCAACACCATGCAGCACTTGGCACTTGATGAGATGGATCCCTTGAGCAGCCCTTTATGTTGAAAAGCTAGGGGGCAGACCAAAATTACTTATATTTGGTGCTGCCATATATATATATATATATGAGAACATATCATTTTAGGCATATAAATAAAACAGGCAAAATAAAAGTAAATTATAAAGCCCAAGCCTGTCTGAATAAATTAATCTAATCAGGAACTGTATTATAAATGACACCTAATTACTAGTAAGGAAGATCACGCATCAGTGCCTAGCGTGAAAATAATCATAGGGAAAATTCAACTAGAATTCAGGTATAGGAAATTATAATTACAGAGAACTAACTTATGTGCAATTTTCAAAAGAAATGGCACATCAAATGAAATTAAGAAAAGTGCTATATTAACTTGTTTTCATGCAGTCACAAAGTCCTCTAAATGTATTACCAAAAGATGTTAAGGATCACTGTTATTCTTGCATTTCTCTTTCTTCCTCCTAGTAAATAATTATTAAAAATCTACCATGTCCTAATCACTGTAATTGGTGGTAAACAAGGCAGAAACATCCCTATCTTCTCTGAGCTATCAGAAAAAAAAGGCAGTTAAACAAGTAATACCAATAAAAGGGGATGAGCATTATGACAGGTTAGATACAGGAAACTATGTAAATGTATCACAGTAGGACCTAATACGGCATAAGAATCCAGAAAGGCTTCCCTGAGAAAATGATTTGTCAGCTGAGCTTTGAGGGTTAGTGAGGAGATACATGGCTAGACAAGAATAGTATATGAGAAGTCTTTAACCTCTTTGCAAAGAACTAAAAGATGTTAAGTATGACTGGAACTTAAACTAAGAGAAAGAAAGACATGAGTTTGGAGAGGTAAGCAGGAGCCAGTTCACACAAGATATTTTTGAGCCATATGAAGGAGTTGAGATTTACCCTAAAAGCAGTGGGGAGACATTGAAGAAAGAAGGTATAATAATCTCATTTGCAGTTTGGGAAGATCCCTCCAGCCTGGTTGCTGTATGGAGAGTAGAGGGCCCGGGGCAGGACTGGAGGAGCAAAGGCCATTTGAGAGACCCATGTATACACATGTGTGCAAAAAGTCTACCACGAGAGACGCCATCAACACAGCTTCTTCATCAACACAGCTGGAAGGCGCACTCTGTACTGAAGAGAATGTGGTTAGTGGTTAGTCCTTTATTCCTCCTTCAGGAGCCAGAAGACTGATTCCTCTGGATGCCAAACACAAATACCTCCATGCAGATCCTATTTTCTTCCATTTCTTTCCACAGTGTCTGCTTTTTTGGCTAGTATCTTTCTTGCCTTTCAAATGCAACTAGAGAAAGTCCAATCTTGAAAATAGGAAATGTTTAGAAAGGCCAGCCGAATGCAGAGTTCCAGAGAATGGCAAAGAGAGATAAGGCCTTTGTAAATGAACAATGCAAAGAAATAGAGGAAAACAATAGAATGGAAAACACTAGAGATCTCTTCAAGAAAATTGGAGTCATCAAGGGAACATTTCATGCAAAGACGGGCTCAATAAAGGACGGAAACGGCAAGGACCTAACAGAAGCAGACGAGGTTAAGAAAAGGGGGGACAGATACACAGGAGAACTGTGTATGTCTGACTGACCCAGATAACCACACAAGAGACGATTCTACACATGGACATAACCAGATGGTCAACACCAAAATCACATTGATTATATTCTTTGCAGCCAAAGATGGAGAAGCTCTATACAGTCAGCAAAAACAAGACCAGGAGCTAACGGTGGCTCAGATCATGAACTCCTTACTGTAAAATTCAGACTTAAATTGAAGAAAATAGGGAAAACCACTAGACCATTCAGGTATGACCTAAATTAAATCCCTTACAATTATACAGTGGAAGTGACAGATTCAAGGGATTAGATCTGATAGAGAGAGTGCCTGAAGAACTGTGGACAGAGGTTTGTGACACTGTACAAGAGGCAGTGATCAAGACCATCCCCAAGAAGAAAATGCAAAAAGGCAAAATGATTCTCTGAGGAGGCCTTACAAATAGCTGAGAAAAGAAGAGAAGCTAAAGGCAAAGGAGGAAAGGAAAGATATATCCATCTGAATGCAGAGTTCCAAAGAATAGCAAGGAGAGATAAGAAAGCCTTCCTCAGTAATCAGTGCAAAGAAATAGAGGAAAACAATAGAATGGGAAAGACTAGAGATCTCCTCCAGAAAATTAGAGCTACCAATGGAACATTTCATGCAAAGATAGGCTCAAAAGGACGGAAATGGTATGGACTTAACAAGCAGAAGATATTAAGAAGAGGTGACAAAAATACACAGAACTGTACAAAAAACATCTTCATGACCCAGATAATCATGATGGTGTGGTCACTCACCTAGAGCCACACATCCTGGAATGTGAAGTCAACTGGGCCTTAGGAAGCATCACTACGAACAAAGTTAGTGGAAGTGATGGAATTCCAGTTGAGCTATTTCAAATCCTAAAAGATGATGCTGTGAAAGTGCTGTCCTCAAATGCCAGCAAATTTGGAAAACTCAGCAGTGGCCACAAGACTAGAAAAGATCAGTTTTCATTCCAATCCCAAAAGAATGCAATGCCAAAGAATGCTCAAACTAGCACACAATTGTACTCATCTCACATGCTAACAAAGTAATGCTCAAAATTCTCCAAGACAGGCTTCAACAGTATGTGAACGGAGACCTTCCAGATGCTCAAGCTGGATTTAGAAAAGGCAGAGGAACCAGAGATGAAATGGCCAACATCCACTGGATCACAGAAAAAGCAAGAGAATCCCAAAACAACATCTACTTCTGCTTCATTGACTACTCTAGAGCTTTTGACTTTGTGGATCACAACAAAGTGTGGACAATTCTTAAAGAGTGGAGAATACTCTCAGACCACCTTACCTGCCTCCTGAGAAATCTGTATGCAGGTCAAGAAGCAACAGATAGAACCAGACATGGAACAATGGACTGGTTCCAAATTGTGAAAGGAGTATGTCAAAGCTGTATATTGTCATTTTGCTTATTTTAACTTATATGCAGGATACATCATGTGAAATGCCAGACTGGGTGAAGCACAAGATGGAATCAAGGTTGCTGGGAGAAATATCAATAACCTCAGATGTACAGATGACACCACCCTTATGGCAGAAAGCGAAGAGAAACTAAAGAGCCTCTTGATGAAAGTGAAAGAGGAGAGTGATAAAACTGGCTTAAAACTCAACATTCAAAAAACGAAGATCATGGCATCCGGTCCCATCACTTCATGGCAAATAGATGGGGAAACAATGGAAACAGTGACAGACTTTCTTTTTGGGGCTCCAAAATCGCTGCAGATGGAATTAAATTAACTGCTGCCATGAAATTAAAAGACACTTGCTCCTTGGAAGGAGAGTTATGACCAACCTAGACAGAATATTTAAAAGCAGAGACATTACTTTGCCAACAAAGGTCCGTCTAGTCAAAGCTATGGTTTTTCCGTAGTCATGTATGGATGTGAGAGTTGGACAGTGAAGAGAGCTGAGCACCGAAGAATTGATGTTTTTGAACTGTGGTGTTGGAGCAGACTCTTGAGAGTCCCTTGGACTGCAAGGATATCCAATCAGTCAATCCTAAAGGAAATCAGTCCTGAATTTTCACTGGAAGGACTAATGCTGAAGCTGAAGCTCCAGTACTCTGGCCACTTGATGAGAAGAACTGACTCATTGGAAAAGACCCTGATGCTGGGAAAGATTGAAGCAGGAGGAAAAGGGGATGACAGGATGAGATGGTTGGATGACATCACTAACTGAATGGACATGAGTTTGAGCAAGCTCTGGGAGTTGGTGATGGAAGCCAGGCGTGCTATAGTCCATGATGTCACAAAGAGTCGGACACAACTGAGTGACTGAACTGAACAGAGCTGAACCACAACAGTATGGTCACTCACCTAGAGCGGAACATCCTGGAGTGTGAAGTCAAGTGGACCTCAGGAAACATTACTACAAACAGAGCTAGCGGAGGTGATGGAATTCGAGCTGAGCTATTTCAAATCCTAAAAGGTAATGTTGTGAACATGCTGCACTGAATTATGTCAGAAAATTTGGAGAACTCACCAGTGGTCACAGGACTGATAAAGGTCAGTTTTCATTCCAGTCCCAAAGAATGCTCAGACTACCACTCATTTGCACTCGTTTCACATGCTAGCAAGGTAATGCTCAAAATCCTTCAAGCTAGACTTCAGCAATATGTGAACCAAGAACTTCCAGGTTTACCAGCTGGGTTTTGAAGAGACAGAGGAACCAGAGATGAAATTGCCAACATTCATTAGATCGTGGAGAAAGCAAGCAAGTTCCAGAAAAACATCTACTTCTGCTTCATTGACTAAACTAAATCTTTTGACTGTGTGGATCACAACAAACTCTGGACAGTTCTTAAAGAATTGGGAATACCAGACTTACCTACCACCTTACTTGTCTCCTGAGAAATCTATATACAGGTCAAGAATCAACAGTTAGAACCTTACATGAAACAGTGTAACATGGACTGGATCAACATTTGGAAAGGAGTATAACAAGACTGTATATTATCACCTTGCTTATTTAACTTATATGCAGAGTACGTCATATGAAATGCCATGCTGGATGAATTAGAAGCTAGAATCAAGGTTGCCTGGAGAAATATCAACAACTGCAGATGTGTAGATGATACTACTCTAATGGCAGAAAGTGAAGAGGAACTAAAGAGCCTCTTGATTAAGGTAAAAGAGGAGAGTGAAAAAGCTGGCTTGAAACTCAGCATTCAAAAAAACGAAGATCATGGCATTCACTCCCATCACTTCATGGCAAATAGAAGGGGGAAAAGTGGAAGTAGTGATAAATTTTATTTTCTTGGACTCCGGAATCACTGTGGACAGCAATTGCAGCCATGAAATTAAAAGAAGCTTACTCCTAGAAGGAAAGCTATGACAAATCTAGACACATATTGAAAAACAGAGACATCACTTTGCCAACAATGGTCTGTATGGTGAAAGGTATGGGTCTTCCACTTGTCATGTATGGATGTGAGAACTGGACAATAAAAAAGGCTGAGCGCCCAAAATTGATGCTTTTGAATTGTGGTGCTGGAGAAGACTCTTAAGAGTCCCTTGGACTGCAAGGAGATCAAACCAGTCAGTCCTAAAGAAAATCAACCCTGGAAGGACTGATGTTGAAGCTGAAGCTCCAGTATTTTCACCACCTGATGCAAAGAGCCCACTCATTGGAAAAGACCCTGATGCTGGGGAAGACTGATGGCAAAAGGAGAAGAGAGGCTGCAGGGGATAAGATTGTTAGATAGCATCACCGACTCAGTGGACGTGAATCAAAGCAAACTCTAGGTAGGAGATAGTAGAGAACAGGCGCGCCTGGCATGCTGTAGTCCGTGGAGTCACGAAGAGTCACGCGTGACTTGGCGACTGTGCAACGGAAAGAAAAGCGACGAGAACATCGCTTGCCTGGCGTGGGCCCGGCTCTCCTCTGAGCTAATGCCAGTGTCACGCTAATGGGCTCAAAAAACAGAGCCACTTCCACCTCAAAAGAATAAGATCCACAGCTAGTAATTTTCTAGGGAGTTTTAAAATTTCATTCCACTAAGAAGTCTCCTTTGTTTTCATTTTTATTTGTGTCCCCAGAGAAGACATTTCCAAATCTGTGAAAA
The DNA here is from genome assembly GCF_049115385.1 of Moschus berezovskii. Classification (NCBI taxonomy): domain Eukaryota; kingdom Metazoa; phylum Chordata; class Mammalia; order Artiodactyla; family Moschidae; genus Moschus; species Moschus berezovskii. Next base: position 63,255,261 of record NC_142477.1, read on the forward strand.
TCCACCATTAAAAATTGATGGGGTTTGCCTTTAAGTGATAGATAGATATGCATGTAGAGATACATGTTTATAAAATATATAAATATATAAACACATATACACACACAGAAACACTTAGGAAGCCCTGTAGGATATATACCATATGTCCACAGTGGTTACTAATTCTTAGTGGTGAGATATTAGATATTTTTATTTTGCTTGTCTTTGTTTTCTATTATTTCTACAATAATTTCTTTCCTTATTATAAAGCAAATACAATAGAAGTTTGTAGGCAGAAGGGTTTTTTTTTAATGAATAAGGTTTTAAAACAAAGGATGTTTTCTTTATTAACATTGTTTGAAGAGCTTAATCCTTTAATTACTACTTTAGAAACAAATAAAATATCTAAATCCTAACTCACTGCTGCTGCTAAGTCGCTTCAGTTGTGTCCGACTCTGTGCGACCCCATAGACGGCAGCCCACCAGGCTCCCCTGTCCCTGAGATTCTCCAGGCAAGAACACCGGAGTGGGTTGCCATTGCCTTCTCCAGTGTGTGAAAGTGAAAAGTGAAAGTGAAGTCGCTCAGTCGTTTCCGACTCTTAGCGACCCCATGGACTGCAGCCTACGAGACTCCTCCGTTCATGGGATTTTCCAGGCAAGAGTACTGGAGTGGGTTGCCATTACCTTCTCCGTCCTAACTCACTAGCAGCCCTTAAAATGCTTATGAGGATATTCTGTAGGAATTTATAGTTTCTCCTTAAAACTCATCTCTTTCAGCAACTATGGTAATGTGTATTTTTCAGCTATTGTCTATGCAGGCATTAAATCTTACAAAAATGTATAAGACACTTTTCCCTATCATTTTTTAACAATAATTTCCTTTGTTTCTTATGGTTATTTTGACACCACCTGTCTTAGCGAACCTAGGTTCTAGGCCACCAACACCTACTTAATTTTTTCATAAACTGTGGTCTTAATGATATTTTAGATAAATTCTGGAGCTTCCAAGTTACCATGACTATTATATCTGTTTTTCACACATTGAACTATTACATATTTTCTCTTACGAAACGTAAGTACGGTTAGCCCTTGAGCAACACAGCTTTGAACTTCATGGGTCCACTTATACTCAGATTTCTTTCAATACATGTACACCGCAGTCCTGGACCAACCATGAATGGTGGCATAACCACAGACGCAGAGAGAGGGCGGATTTTCAACTGCTCAGAGGGTGGGCGCCCTTAACCTCCATGCTGTTTAGGGTCAACTATATTTCAGTACTGGATTCAGTGCACCGTTGTCTTAATTAGAAACAATTTTTTTTTTAGACAGGTGGTACTTTATCCCATTTCACAATTATGTACCTTCTAAAACTGTAAAATAAAAGTTTTTTTCTAATTTCTGATTTCTCTGCTCAAATTCTGAAACAAATTTATAAGGTATAGCTGGGGACAATATGATTAAAATTTCAGGCACTTGTTTCCTCTTACCTGTAAAGGGCATGGGAGTCAAAAAAAAAAATCAGAGGACTGGTCCCTTTTTTATAAAAATATACTCAACGTAATCATTATATCCTACTTCTTTCACTTAACAATAGAATACTTCATGAATATAGTTTTAATAATAGTGTAATCACACATTCGCTGCTTTTTACCAAATTTATTTTCTTATAAATAGACATTTAACATTTCCCTTTTTCACTTGTATGAATACTGCTGCAGTATACATCTTTTGCATAAGCCATTTTCGGTGTTTCAGATTATTTTTCTACATGTATTCCCAGGATTGGAATTATTGAATCAAAAGCAATGAGCATTTATTGTTTCTGATATGTATAAAAAACTTTCCAAAGATGTCACTCCAGTTTACCCACCTTCCAACTATCCGTGTGTTCATTCATTTCACCTTTCCCAACATTGACATCTTTACATTTTTGGAAGTTTGTTCAGTGAAAAATGCTGTCTGTTGTTGGTGTTTTGTTTTTGATTTCACATGTCTTAGTGAAGTATTAATACCTCCCTATCTTGTGTACCCTAAAAACTTAGCTCTTAGTAAGCATGCATTTTAAAGTTTAAATGTCTTCTATTTAAATAAGTTTATATCTCCCAAATCAGAAATAGTCACATATTCCTGGGGAAAATGTCAGCGCAAATGCAAACAGGGCAATGTCAAGGTTTGTGAATATCAATCACGGTTATAATTGGAGGGCGGTTTTGTTATTTTCCTTCAAAGTTAGAAAATTGTTTTATGGAAGGATATTTTCTCTTCTACCAAATTTAAGTGTCTCTTCTGAAGTTATATTTATCCTTATCAGGAAGTTTAGCAGTCCTAATTGTTATTTCAGACTCTTGCGCTGCTGAACCAGTTTAAATCTAAACTCACTCAAGCAATTGCTGAAACTCCTGAAAATGACATTTCTGAAACAGAAGTAGAAGATGATGAAGGATGGTAAGGCCTTTGATTTCTTTATATTAACTATGAACAAATGGACTCAGAGCAGAGACACTATTAAAAGTTATATTATAGCATCCTTTATTTTTTCAGACTTTACCTTCGATTATATTCTCATCTTATATGGTCTCAACCTCCTTTTACTCCATTTCAGTTCAGTAAGCATTTATTTAGTGCTTTGTGTATTCCCAATATTGTATTATCTAGCAGAAAATACACAGGAAATATATGACACTATCCTGCCCTAAATAATTTTCTAATATCATGGAAAAGATAAGACTCACGTTTACCAACTAGAAAACAGTCTTAAAAGATTAAGTCATTAATTTTTTTCACTTTCCCACAAACTCTTTCGAACTCGTTAGTCCATTTCATAATCCTACTAAGTTCCTCTTCAAATTTATGATCTCCTGGATCCTAGCAATACATACATAGTTAACTCATTTTTATCTTTGGATATTTTTCAGCTTTTAAAGACACTGATAAGAAATAAAGGGATTAATGTCCTGTGCTTAGCATTTTATCCTATACTGGAGGAAAAAAAAAAATTGTGCTTTCTCTTATTATTCTCCTCTGTCCTCCAGTTGACTTCACATGTAGTATATTAGGCCTCCCCACACCTAACTGCCTCCACCTCCCACGACACCCTGGCTCAGGCACATTGCTGCAAGCAAGCCAGTGGGTCACCCCCACACATGACTCACTCTCTGGAGCCTCTAAACTGTCACAGTGTGCCATTACCCCAACCCAGAATCACAGCCTCACTCCCCTCTGCCAAACAGCATCTCTCCCCCATTTCAAAACACTGTTCCGTACTCCCATGCTCCAGGAAACCAGTCAGCAAGATTTGTTGAGCACTCACAAATCTAGAGGGTGGAGGAAAGAGGGCTGGAACACACATTTAAAAGGACATAAAAACACTTACTAGGAAAACATTTAAGCAAGTAAGACTGCAACTGTATCTAACTTTAATCAAAAGGACCAGGTGATGATGAGTTGAATGGGATAAATCTTACCTACCATACGATCCTGAAAGCACTTGTGTATTTCTCAATCTATAATTTCTGTATGATTTGGGTTATGATGCCAATGTTTGTAAAACCCTAAGGCTCTTTTAATAGGTTTCTACTGCTTATGTGTATTTGGTTATACTTAAATTCAAAGTTGCTTAAGACAGAAGCTGGCTTATCCCATAGTTCTTTGCCAAAGGTGAAGGCTCAATGAGTGGTGAGTGACCCACAGAGATAAATGCACATTGCACAGAACTTTCTGTTTTTTTATATGACTGGACAGGTTTAGTTTTATTTTGGATTCCTTGAATGTCTCAAAATATCTTTCAAATGTTTTGGGTTCAGCCACCACACCAGAAAAATGTTTTGCCAAGTCCTCTTCCTCTTATTTTTGAATCCATATGCATTTTTTAGGGAAATATGATCCATGTGTTTCTGATTCATTTACACTTAACTCATCAAGACGGTGTTTTGTAAGAGCAGTTTGATGCCCAATAAGTTTTTTTAACCTTTTTATAAGCCATTTAAGTCCTTTTTTATTGAACAGGAAAGTCACCAACAAATTTAAACCCAGAAATTTCATTTGAAACTCATAACCCACAGGATTCAAATTTACTTTCAACTTGGCAAGACCATTTAACTTCCCAAAGTTCTTCCTAGTCCCTTGGTTCCCTATCCTCTCATTTTGAATCCCTCATTAGCATCAGATATCAATTAGTGTTTTTGAAAGTGTCATTCTTATTTTTGATGTGATTTCACAATACAATCAGTATTCTAACACCCTCATGAGAAAGTTGAAACAAACAGGAAAACTTCACCAGATTGGGGGTGGAAGGGGGAATAATCACAGGGCAATGATATTGACTAGTTCTCCATCTAGGAAACAAAAATAAGTAGTAAAGGAAGAGGGATTAGAATAAAGGAACCATTACCAGGTCTTCAGGGGGTTCCTTTCTGCTTCCAATTACAGTCACCTAACCAGAAAGTCTGGAGAAGGCAATAGCAACCCATTTCAGTACTCTTGCCTGGAAAATCCCATGGATGGAGGAGCCTGGTGGGCTGCAGTCCATGGGATCATGAAGAGTCGGACATGACTGAGCAACTTCACTTTCACTTTTCACTTTCATGCATTGGAGAAGGAAATGGCAACCCACTCCAGTACTCTTGCCTGGAGAATCCCAGGGACGGAGGAACCTGGGGGCTGCCGTCTATGGGGTCACACAGAGTCGGACACGACTGAAACGACTTAGCAGCAGCAGCAGCAACCAGAAAGTCAGAAGTCTATGCTATGTACCTACACACTTTTTGTATTTTTTTAATCTAACATCTAATTAAAATATCTGGGGCTCTTATCTACCACCTTTCTGTTTCAGTGTAAACTATTGAAATTTTGTAACCGGATAAGCAATGGGATCAGTTCTGTTCATAAATAAACCAGTATAAACCAGTTCAGCTTTATCAGATCCCTGGCAATTCAGATCATCTCTCATAAAATATATTCCACTAGGAAAAGATGTCTTATATTCAAAATGATTTATAGCAAATATTATGAGTGCATGGCATATGCATGTGTGTTATGCATAAATTACATGGTTCCCAGACTGTTTTGTAGGTCACGCTTGCCACTTTTCTAAGACGTGAAAGTCAGCCAGTGCTGTACTACACTGTCAGGGTCTGTTATCTGAGGTAAAATGATTACTTCTAAGACATTTTTATGTGTCCGCATGAGTGACCACACATTGAGGGATCGTTTTCATTTTCTGTCAAGATAGAAACCATTACCAATTTGTTATGTTTTCTTTTACTTGGCAAACTGTTCTAGTCGCATTTTTGGCCGAGCTGCTGTATTGGCATGGTATACAACAGACATTTGGGTACCATTCAGCTGCCTTCTACTTTTTATGCAAAAAAAAGTGGGAAGGGGAGAGAAAGAAAAGAAATATGATTCTATTGTAAACACTGTATATGGTGTTTGATAATTATTCCCAGATTTTACTGTCTAACAAGGCATTTAAGAAAGTGTTATTAGTAGATCTAAGCTGAAATGCGTGATAGAAATTTTTCACTCAAAACGATTAGCATTCTTCCTTTGTTGGGATATATACTGCCAATATTTGATAGTGGTAGTGACGGGCACCAGATTCTAGTATAGCAGCTAAAGGAACCTCTTTGCCATGACATTCCATCTTCCCACCCTTCATCCCATAATATCACACACTTTTCTAGCTATAGAAACCATCTTCAAACATGGATTTTATAAAACCAATTAGATACATAGCAGGAGTTATCAGCCAAAGGATTTGTATGACCATGTAGATGAAGTCCATATGCCATTTTGAGTTTAGTTAGATAAAGCTTGGTTAGCTCCCAAAAAAGTTTAGAGAGTTGTGTCTGACAAGGCAGTAGGGAGACTTATAAAAAAAGAAAGCCACCTGCTCCTTATACAACAAAATTAGCATTCCAAGAGGAGGGAAAAAAGTCTATGAAAGTAGACTGCAGTCTTGTGAATATTAACTATTCACTACTGTGTTCCATTGAAACTTCTTTACAGATCATTAACATAAAACTTCACAACAAATATATGTGATAAAATAATAAACAGTATAAATGTCTATCTGCCTTCATCCCTTTTTCTCTTCTCTCTCGGCCCTTCACCACTTTCCCTTAGTACATACAATATTCAGTAATATAAGAATAGGAAAATACTAACAATTGCAATGGTTGCCTTAAGTAAATTGGAGAAGGAAATGGCCACCCACTGCAGTATTCTTACCTGGAGAATCCCATGGACAGAGGAGCCTGGCAGGCCACAGTCCATGGGGTCTGGATACAACTTAGCAACTAAACCACCATCACCACCTCAAGTAAAGATTTTATTTTTTTATTATATAAGGCAAAGATATTCACTAGAAAAACCAGAGTATAGATTCCTCAAAAGAAGTAAATCACCTGTGATCCCCAACTCAACAATAAGTGGTATTAATTTATGCATGTATATATGCCCTTCCACATACGTATGCATATTTTAAGCAGAAATGAGATTATATAATGCTACAGTCTTAGAATTTGCTTTTTTACCCTCAGCTATGTATAATAAATACTTTCCCTTGTGATATATAATTTTATGATACTCTGTTTATATTCTGTATCGTGGCCATATAGTATTCCCTTATATGCTGAACCATGTTTTACTTGGTCAGTTTAGGCTGCTTCCAGTTTTTATTATTATACACAGCACTGTAATGAACTTCCTTATATCTGTGTCACTGCCAGTTTTCTCAGGATAAATTTCTAAAACTGGAATTGCTTAGTCAGTGGGTATGCATGTTAGACTCTGCTAAATATTTTCAAGTGGCCCTAGCAAAATGTCATTCCAATTTATACTCCCAAGTAAATATCTTTTTTATGACTTGCTTTTAGGACTGTTAGAATCATAAGAATTAATTATGGTACTTTGCAACGCTTAGTGAAAGAGAATAATATTTCAGAAGAAATGCTTTTCCCTTGTAAACTTTTTAAAAATACTCAGTCTGGTTTGCTTCTGTTTTTAATATATCAATAACTGGTACATATTTCAACATAACTCCTCAAGATTGTCAGCTCTAAGTATCCTTGTTCTTGGTTCTGAAAAAGTCTTCAAGATAATCCTTTGTGTTAGAACTTTAGGATCTAGAATTTTTTTCCCATTTTATTATTACAGTTTGGCTTGCATTAAAAATCAGTTTTGTCTATCAGCCAGACAGTTTGTTTCTGCTAAAGATTAGAGTTCTGAGAACCAAGTTAGCATAGCATAGAAGCAACAGGTACCAGTTGTCCTGAGTATCCAAAACAGTGAAAATTTAATAATGTAGATGTTAAAAAAAGATTACAAACTGTTAGACCAATTTAGACCTTACTATAAGATACCATTAAAGGATATAGCCTCATTTCATTCCTTGTACTAGCAAAGCTATAAACACTTTTTATATGTAATAGTATAATTATAAATGTAATGCATACTGTGTATGATTTGGTCATGTTTTGAGTGAAAGGTGCTGTGACAACAAATGAATATTTTAATTATATTCCCCACTTCATTCAAGTAGCACATTGCCAGGCAAGGGTAATAAGTTGGTGTTCAGTTCAGTTCAGTCACTCAGTCATGTACGACTCTTTGCGAGCCCATGGAGTGCAGCACACCAGGCTTCCCTGTCTGTCACCAACTCCCAGAGCTTGCTCAAACTCATATCCATCCAGTCGGTGATGCCATCCAACCATCTCATCCTTTCTTGCCCCCTCCTCTTCCTGCCTTCAGTCTTTCCCAGCATCAGGGCTTTTTCTAAAGAGTCAGTTCTTCATATCAGGTGGCCAAAGTATTGGAGCTTCAGCATCAGTTTTTCCAATGAATGTTCAGGACCATTTTCCTTTAGGATTGACTGGTTTGATCTCCGTGAAGTCCTAGGGTCTCTCCAGAGTCTTCTCCAACACCACAGTTCAAAAGCATCAATTCTTTAGTGCTCAGCTTTCTTTAGGATCCAACTCTCACATCCATAAATGACTACTGGAAAAACCATAGCTTTGACTATAGGGACTATAGGGACCTTTGTCCCTATAGTAATGTAATTACTATATAATACTGTATAATAGGGCAAAGTAATGTCTCTTTTTTAATATGCTGTCTAGATTTGTCATAGCTTTTCTTCCTAGGAGCAAGCTGTTCTTCCAGGATAAGATGAGGGCAAGTCCTTCTACTCCACCATCTGTTCAGCAGCCTGAAAGTGAAAGTCACTCAATCATGTATGTCTCTTTGCGACCTCATGGACTGTACAGTCCATGGAATTCTCCAGGCCAGAAACTGTAGTAGGTAGCCATTCCCTTCTCCAGAGGATAAAAAAACATACATTCATGGAGGCTCTCTGTAATGCCATATATTGAATCATTTCCTAATTATACAGTGGGCTATTAAATTATAGCACCTGGTTCAAATCCCTCCTCTCACAATGACTGCAGCAAGCAGCCTCTCTTGCAAGCCTCAGTTTCTTCACCTGTAAAATAGAGATGACAATGCATACCTCGGAGTTATTATTAGAGTTAAATGAGCTAACTAATGTGAAGTTGTCAACAGAGTGCCTGACTCTTAGGAAATGCTCGGGAAATATTAGGTGCGAGGGAAGGAGGGTGCATGGTACCAGGGTAGTATTGATAAAGCCTGCCAAATTACCCAGACAACACAAACTAAATAAACTGGCAAAATGTTAGTTATACAGTCCTCTCATTGTAATAACCTCAAAGAAAAAATAACATATAAAGAAAAGGCAAATGTTCATTTACTTATGTTATCTGTGACCTAGAAGGAATGTAGACATATTCATTAAATTGGTTAGTAGTGCTCAGTGATTCTATCTTAAAATCTGTTGAGAAAAGGGGATAAGTATGGTCAAGCAGGTTCTTTAGCTGAATCCAGAGCTTAAGTAGGCAGAGTTCAGCTAATGCAAATATAGCATTCATAGAAAAAGAGGAGGAGAGTGGGAATACAGTCATAGATTGTAGACTGTCTCCAGAATCTTCCCCCCCTCAACTGACAGCATTTTGGAACAGAGAAAACTATATAGGCATAAGCAGTTTACTTCTATTAAAAAGTAAGTTTAAGGGGCTTCCCTGGTGCTCCAGCGGCTAGGACTGCGAGCTCAGAGGGCAAGGGGCCCAGGTTCAGTCACTGGTCAGGGAACTAGATCCCACATGCTGCAACTAAGACCCATTTTAGCCAAATAAATAAATAATTTTTTTTTTAAGTTTAAGGAGCAAGCAAAGGTCCTTGGGATTAGCACAATGTAGTTTAAAAGTCATTTCTCAGTGGTAGTTTCAAACAGCAATAAAGCCAGTACAAAATGAGACTGGAAGTTGCCATCATACACAGGCAATCAAGAAATTCTCAGCAATCATTTTGATATATTAACCACATCTGAAATTATATGATGCTTAAAGCAAGATAGAAAAACCCAAGTGGTAGGATCACAGGCAAAATTTAAGGAAAGACTATATGTAAATTGTACATAGTCTTGTGTTTCTCTAAAGGCAGTTGGCATGCTGTGATTCATGGGGTGGCAAAGAGTCGGACCAGTCCATTCTAAAGGAGATCAATCCTAGATGTTCATTGGAGGGACTGATGCTAAAGCTGAAACTGCAATACTTTGGCCACCTCATGCGACGAGTTGACTCACTGGAAAAGAGTCTGATGCTGGGAAAGGTTGGGGGCGGGAGGAGAAGGGGATGACAGAGAATGAGATGGCTGGATGGCATCACCGACTCTGTGGACATGAGTTTGAGTGAACTCCGGGAGTTGGTGATGGACAGGGAGGCCTGGCGTGCTGTGATTCATGGGGTCGCAGAGAGTCGGACACAACTGAGTGACGGAACTGAACTGAACTGAAAGAGTCGGATACCACTGAGCGACTGGACTGAACTGAACTGAACTGAAAGGCGGTTTTAAACAATGTGTCATTTTCTTTCATAAGAGTTTTGTTGTTTGTTGTTCAGTCGATCTGAGTCATGTCTGACTCTTTGTGACCCCATGGACATTGAATTATAAAACATTGAAAAAGAAAAGAAAAAATCATTTTAATCTTCTATCCCACAGGTAATCATCACTATGCTTTTGTCTAGACTAAGAACACTCACCTTTTTATTATAAGCCTTTCATCAGTGAATAACCCAGTAGTTAAATATTTTGTGTATCCACTGTTATTACTTAGGCTAAAGGAATTTAAACTGCTGAGCCAGGTATGCATTTTTAAATTTTCATTGAGGTATATTTTACAGATAAAAAAATTCACAGTTCTTATTGTTCATTTTTAGAATTTTAATAATTATATACAGCCATTGTAAACACCACCAGAACAAGATCCAGAACACTTAAAATACCCCAGAAAGTTTCCTCATGCCCCTTTTCAGCCAGTCACCTCACCCAACCACTCTGATTTCAGCTCAGGTATGCCTTTGATGACACTTTTGCCTTTTTGATTCCAGAAAATTGAGTCATCTATACCTGCACAGCAATGTGTGAAGTTGCTGGATTCTGCGTACTCTAGGTATTATTTATGTATGTGCTGTAGCATATCCCAGAAAACAGATACAGTAGTCTTTGCCAGTTTCTACTCTGCATTCTTTTCTATTTCTTTGTTTACTGGTAAAGTGAACTTGTTAAATATGTTAGCTAGCCATTTATATTTCATTGTTGTTTCGGTGATGCTTAGTTGTATACTCTAAGATGATTATACATTTCTTATTGTTTTACGAAAGCTCTTAAATATTAAGAATGATATTATTTGCTTTAAATATTTTTACCAGTTTGTCATTGCCTTACAGTTTGTTTATAGAGGTTTTTGTTTTGTTTTAAAAAGTTTTAAATTTGCGTTGCCAAACCTGCCAATCTTTTTCTCCATGTTTTCTGCCCAGTTTCATCTTTCAGTTCAGTTCAGTTCAATTCAGTTCAGTCGCTCAGTCGTGTCCGACTCTCCGCGACCCCATGAATCACAGCACGCCAGGCCTCCCTGTCCATCACCAACTCCCGGAGTACACTCAAACTCATGTCCATAGAGTCGGTGATGCCATCCAGCCGTCTCATTCTCCATCGTCCCCTTCTCTTCCCACCCCCAACCTTTCCCAGCATCAAAGTCTTTTCCAGTGAGTCAACTCGTCGCATGAGGTGGCCAAAGTATTGCAGTTTCAGCTTTAACATCAGTCCCTCCAATGAACATCCAGGATTGATCTCCTTTAGAATGGACTGGTTGGATCTCCTTGCAGTACAAGGGACTCTCAAGAGTCTTCTCCAACACCACAGTTCAAAAGCATCGATTCTTCGTCGATCAGCCTTCTTCACAGTCCAACTCTCACATCCATACATGACCACGGGAAAAACCATTGCCTTGACTAGATGGACCTTGGTTGGCAAAGTAATGTCTCTGCTTTTTAATATACTATCAAGGTTGGTCATAACTTTCCTTCCAAGGAGCAAGCGTCTTTTAATTTCATGGCTGCAATCAGCATCTGCAGTGATTCTGGAGCCCAAAATAATAAAGTCTGACACTGTTTCCACTGTTTCCCCATCTATTTCCCATGAAGTGATGGGACCAGATGCCATGATCTTTGTTTTCTGAATGTTGAGCTTCAAGCCAACCTTCTCACTCTCCTCTTTCACTTTCATCAAGAGGCTTTTTAGTTCCTCTTCTCTTTCTGCCATAAGGGTGGTGTCATCTGCATATCTGAGGTTATTGATATTTCTCCCAGCAATCTTGATTCCAGCTTGTGCTTCTTCCAGCCCAGCGTTCCTCATGATGTACTCTGCATATAAGTTAAATAAGCAAGGTGACAATATACAACCTTGACGTACACCCTTTCCTATTTGGAACCAGTCTGTTGTTCCATGTCCAGTTCTAACTGTTGCTTCCTGACCTGCATACAGGTTTCTTAAGAGGCAGGTCAGGTGGTCTGGGATTCCCATCTCTTTCAGAATGTTCCACAGTTTATTGTGATCGACACAATCAAAGGCTTTGGCATAGTCAATGAAGCAGAAATAGATGTTTTTCTGAAACTCTCTTGCTTTCTCCATGATCCAGCGGATGTTGGCAATTTGATCTCTGGTACCTCTGCCTTTTCTAAAACCTGCTTGAACATCTGGGAGTTCACGGTTTACATACTGCTGAAGCCTGGCTTGGAGAATTTTGAGCATGACTTTACTAGTGTGTGAGATGAGTGCAATTGTGCGGTAGTTTGAGCATTCTTTGGCATTGCCTTTCTTTGGGATTGGAATGAAGACTGAACTCTTCCAGTCCTGTGGCCACTGCTGAGTTTTCCAAATCTGCTGGCATATTGAGTGCAGCACTTTCACAGCATCATCTTTCAAGACTTGAAATAGCTCAACTGGAATTCCATCACCTCCACTAGCTTTGTTAGTAGTGATGCTTTCTAAGGCCCACTTGACTTCACATTCCAAGATGTCTGGCTCTAGGTCAGTGATCACGAAACAGAAGAGTTTCATCTTTAGGCCTTTAAAAATCCCAGGATTATAAATACCTAGTTGTATCTTTCTCAAGTAATTTTATGGTTTTATTTTTAATTTTACATCTTTAATCTATCTGGAATTGATTTGGTGTATTATATTAGGTTAATGTTACAACTTTTTTTCCCTAAATTACTAATCACCGCAATTGAATAGTCCTATGTTTCCCCACCGATATTAAACATGTCCTTTATGATGGAATAGGTCTTACGTATATTTTTGGATCAGCTTCATTATTTTACATGGAATTTTCTATCTGTTCCTGTGTCAGTACCTCAATACTGTAGCAGTGTAATACTATTTAATATTTGGTAAGCAAGTTGAACTTTATTGTTCAACATTTTTATTTTTACTGTAAATGCCTAAACAACTGGTTAGTGTGCTACATTCTTATTTTCCTTTAGTTAACCACACCTGGAGAAACCTTAAGACAGTTGACCATGAAATCAATAAAAAGCCCTCGTTATTTAACAGGTGGCCACTACCTGAATTGTGGCCCTGGAGCCAAGAAGGAAGTAATCAATCCTAGGCAAACCCCCTTCCTTCAAAGTAATGGAAAAGATTGCATGTGGAAAATAAGTAGTGTGAGGAATAAAAAGAACAAAATCTAGGATATTTGATTGCCATTTTCTATTATAGGTATATAAAAGTTTTTATGAGAAGTTTGATCAGAATTTTTCCATCTCCTTGGTACCAAACAAAAGCACAAAGGATCAACAAAGGCATAGGGTAGACAATATCTCACTTATATTTTATAAGATGTGAATTCCCAGGACATATAGGGTGGCCATGTATAAATGCAAGTCACAGAACCTGCTTCCAAAGACATTCATTAATAATCTTTCTACCACCTGACATTTTGGATTATTAATACCCTTTTTCTTCTCTGGCACTAGTGGATAATCAAGTTACATATAATAATAATGTTCTGTTCTTTGTGTTCAGATAGTTCACTTGACTATGATAAATATAACAGTGGGCTTGAGCTATTTTTCTAAGTAGAAATAAACCATAGTAAGAAGTTAACTTTTACTGAACATTTTCAAAACACCTATCTTTTTTAAGCCTATAAGTTTGATATTGTTCTTAGACCCAGATGCTATGGGAAGAATCTGAGGCACAGAAAGGTTACATAATTTTGGTCAAGATCTCATAGCTGGGAAGTGGTAGATTTCAGAAATAGCCAATCATGTTTGACTCAGTGATTTGATTCTGTTTGTTTTCAAAAACGTTACCTTGTTTGTGATTTTGTATTTCAACAATGCATATTTTTCGTATTTCTAATAAGGCAGTGTTGTTTCAAATTGTAGTAACTAGGTCAGACAAGTGACTTCAGGACTTTAATTCTTGATCAAAAATTGTCTGACATCTTTAGATCATGGAAAATGTTAAATTCATGGCCCTACTATTATAATCCCTATATTATTTGAAGAACTATAATTCAGAAAGTTACTCAAAATGTTGTTTAACTTGAACAAGAAGTAACTGTGATTTATTGTAATTTTTCTTAAAAATATAAATCGAGTGGTTGATTATGGAGTTTGAAGTTAGACTTGATTTTGAATGCTACTTTGGAAGTTTACTAGCTGTGTGATCTTGGACAAATTACATATCCTTTCTTACCCTGTTCCTTAAAGTGTAAATTGGGTATAATAAGAGTATCTTCCTGACAGGTATATCTGTGGATTAAGTGAAATACTGGTTTTGAAGGATTTAGCATGGTGTCTGGAACAATCAGTGCTCCAGAAAGTATTTTATTCTCATTCAGTGTTGTCCCTGATATTTTTAAGAATTAATCTGTCTATATTTGACTACTGTCAGTATATTGAGATGATGAATGGAATTTATAGCATTTCTATAATATTTGACAGTCTTTGTGACCTTTACCTAATTAGCCCACAAGTTACAGTGTTTAGTTTTTATTGTAATTCTTAATATTCTGAGATAAAATGGAGCTCTGATATTTTTATGGTAAACAGTACTACCTCATAAATGAAATGTTGGGGTTTTTTCCCTTGATGCCAGTGCTGGAAAGAAATTGGGGGATGGGGTTTCACTGGTAAATACAATTTAAATATGAAGCAGAATATCATTACTTTGGAGATTATACAATTATAAGCTCAGTGTAATGTGAATGTTTTCCTTCCATTTCTCCCTCTTAGCCAAGTTTGAAGGCAGTAATAAAATGAAGGGAGAAGGAATATGATTATAGACCAGGTTCACCATTTAGTGTTCATTTTATACAAGACTATAAATAATGCTGCTGAAGACCAACATGGTTCTTTATAAATAAGTCTTTGTCAGAGTTGCTGACCCTGGAAAGGTGACTATTCAAATTGTAATAAGCCTTCTGTCCAATCCCTGAAGTTACCTCTTTTTCTGCCCTTCTAGATGAAGAAGACTCTTCTGTATTTACTCTGCTTTCATGTCTCTGCTCTGAAATAAGTTTCTATCACATTAGAGAAGTTTGCTTTGTTCATGGATTTGTCTTGACACAGGCAGATAGCCATGTGCCCTGACTGCTTACCAGGCCTTTTTGATTGGAAACTCTATCTTCCCTATGTTTTATTAGTTCACAGACCATATATTAAAAGTTATTGGCAAGATGACACAAACAGATGGAGAGATATACCACATTCTTGGCTTGGAAGAATCAATATTGTGAAAATGGCTATACTACCCAAAGTAATCTACAAATTCAGTGCAATCTCTATCAAACTACCAATGACATTTTAGGACTAGAACAGAAACTTTTACAGTTTATCTGAAACACAAAAGACCCCAGATAGCCAAAATAATCTTGAGAAAGAAAAATGGAAGAATCAACCTTCCTGACTTCAGACTATACTACAGAGCTAAAGTCATCAAGACAGTGCAGTATGGTAGTAGCACAAAAACAGAAATGTAGACCAATGGAACAAGATAGAAAGCCCAGAGATAAACCCACACACCTATAGGTACCTTATCTTTGACAAAGGCAAGAATATACAATGGAGAAAAGACCGCCTCTTCAATAAATGGTGCTGGGAAAACTGGACAGCTACATGCAAAAGAATGAAGCTAGAACACTTTCTAACACCATACACAAAAATAAACTCAAAATGAATCAAAGACTTAATTGTAAGGCCAGAAACTTAGTGGAAAATATAGGTAGTACACTCTTCAATGTACATCACAACAAGATCTTCTATGACCCATCTCCTAGAGTAATGGAAATAAAAACAAAAAAAAAAAATGGGACCTAATAAAACTTAAAAGCTTTTGCACAGCAAAGGAAACAATAAACAAGATTAAAAGACAACCCTCATGATGGGAAAGAAGAATTGAAAATGAAACAACTGACAAAGGTTTATTCTCCAAAATATACAAGCATCTCATTCAGCTCAATACCAGAAAAACAACCATTTTAAAAAAGTGGGCAGAAGACCTAAATAGATATTTCTCCAAAGAAGGCATACAGATGGCTAATAAAACACGTGAAAAGATGCTCATCACTCATTATTAGAAAAATGCAAATCAAAACTACAGTGAGGAATCACCTCACACCGGTCAGAATCAGTTAAGTTCAGTCACTCAGTCGTGTCCGACTCTTTGCGACCCCATGAATCGCAGCACGCCAGGCATCCCTGTCCATCACCAACTCCCGGAGTCCACCAAAACCCCTGTCCATCAAGTCAGTGATGCCATACAGCCATCTCATTCTCTGTCATCCCCTTCTCCTCCTCCCCACAATCCTTCCCAGCATTAGGGTCTTTTCCAATAAGTCAGTTCTTTGTGTGAGGTGGCCAAAGTATTGGAGTTTCAGCTTCAACATCAGTCCTTCCAATGAACACCGAGGACTGATTTCCTTTAGAATGGACTGGTTGGATCTTCTTGCAGTCAAAGGGATTCTCAACACCACAGTTCAAAAGCAGCAATTCTTTGGCGCTCAGCTTTCTTCACCGTCCAACTCTCACATCCATACATGACTACTGGAAAAACCATAGCCTTGACTAGACACATTTGTTGGCAAAGTAATGTCTCTGCTCTTTAATATACTATCTAGGTTGGTCATAACTTTCCTTCCAAGGAGTAAGCGTCTTTTAATTTCCTGGCTGCAATCAGCATCCGCAGTGATTTTGGAGCCCAAAAAAATAAAGTCTGACACTGTTTCCACTGTTTTTCCATCTATTTCCCATGAAGTGATGGGACCACATGCCATGATCTTCGTTTTCTGAATGTTGAGCTTTAAGCCAACTTTTTCACTCTCCTCTTTCACTTTCATCAAGAGGCTTTTTAGTTCCTCTTCACTTTCTGCCATAAGGGTGGTGTCATCTGCGTATCTGAGGTTATTGATATTTCTCCCGGCAGTCTTGATTCCAGCTTGTGCTTCTTCCAGCCCAGCATTTCTCATGATGTACTCTGCATATAAGTTAAATAAGCTGGGTGACAATGTACAGCTTTAACGTACTCCTTTTCCTATTTGGAACCAGTCTGTTATTCCATGTCCAGTTCTAACTGTTGCTTCCTGACCTGTATACATGTTTCTCAAGAGACAGGTCAGGTGGTCTGGTATTCCCATCTCTTTCAGAATTTTCCAAAGTTTATTGTGATCCACACAGTCAAAAGCTTTGGCATAGTCAATGAAGCAGAAATAGATGTTTTTCTGGAATTCTCTTGCTTTTCTGATGATCCAGCAGATGTTGGCAATTTGATCTCTGGTGCCTATGCCTTTTCTGAAACCAACTTGAACATCTGGAAGTTCACAGTTCACATGTTGCTGAAGCCTGGCTTGGAGAATTTTGAGCATTACTTTACTAGTGTGTAGATGAGTACAATTGTGCGGTAGTTCAAGCATTCAAGCATTGCCTTTCTTTGGGATTAGAATGAAAACTGACCTTTTCCAGGCCTGTGGCCACTGCTGAGTTTTCCAAATTTGCTGGCATATTGAATGCAGCACTTTCACAGCATCATCTTGCAGGATTTTAAATAGTTCAACTGGAATTCCATCACCTCCACTAGCTTTGTTCATTGTGATGCTTTCTAAGGCCCACTTGACTTCCCATACCAGGATGTCTGGCTCTAGGTGTGTGACCACACCATCCTGGTTATCTGGCTCATTAAGAAGTTTTTGTATAGTTCTTCTGTATATTCTTGCCACCTCTTCTTAATATCTTCTGCTTCTGTTAGGTCCATACCATTTCTGTCCTTTATCGAGCCCATCTTTGCATGAAATGTTCCCCTGGAATCTCTAATTTTCTTGAAGAGATCTCTAGTCTTTCCCATTCTGTTGTTTTCCTTTATTTCTTTGCATTGATCACTGAGGAAGGCTTTCTTATCTCTCCTTGCTATTCTTTGGAACTCTGCATTCAGATGGGAATATCTTTCCTTTTCTCCTTTGCTTTTCACTTCTCTTCTTTTCACAGCTATTTGTAAGGCCTCCTCAGACAGCCATTTTGCTTTTTTGCATTTCTTTTCCATGGGGATGGTCTTGATCCCTGTCTCCTGTACAATGTCATGAACCTCCGTCCATAGTTCATCAGTCACTCTATCAGATCTAGTCCCTTAAATCTATTTCTCACTTCTACTATATAGTCATAAGGGATTTGATTTAGGTCATATCTGAATGGTCTAGTGGTTTTCCCTACTTTCTTCAATTTCAGTCTGAATTTGGCAATAAGGAGTTCATGATCTGAGCCACAGTCAGCTCCCGGTCTTGTTTTTGTTAACTGTATAGAGCTTCTCCATCTTTGGCTGCAAAGAATATACTCAATCTGATTTTGGTGTTGACCATCTGGTGATGTCCATGTGTAGAGTCTTCTCTTGTGTTGTTGGAAGAGGGTGTTTACTATGACCAGTGCAAACTCTTTTTCTCTTGGCAAAACTCTGTTAGCCTTTGCCCTGCTTCATTCTGTACTCCAAGGCCAAATCTGCCTGTCACCCCAGGTGTTTCTTGACTTCCTGCTTTTGCATTCCAGTGCCTATAATGAAAAAGACATCTTTTTGTTAGTTCGAATGGTCATCATCAGAAAAATCTATAAACAATAAATGCTGAAGAGGGTATGGAGAAAAGGGAACCGTTTTGCACTGTTGGTGGGAATGCAAATTGATCCAGCCATTGTGGAGAACAGTGTGGAGATTCCTTAAAAAGCTAGGAATGGAACTACCATATGATCCAGCAGTCCCACTACTGGGCATATACCCTGAGGAAACCATAATTGAAAAAGATACATATACCCCAGTGTTCATTGCAGCACTATTTACAATAGTGCCCAGAAGCAACCTGGATATCTGTTGACAGAGGAATGGATAAAGAAGTTGTGGTACATATACATAATGGAATATTACTCAGCCAAAAAAAGGAATGCATTTGAGTCAGTTCTAATGAGGTGGATGAACATAGATCCTATTATACATAGTGAAGTAAGTCAGAAAGAGACAGATATCGAAATGTTAACACACACACACACACACATATATATATATATATATATATGTATGTGTGGAATGGCTCAGCAGATAAAGAATCCACCTGCAGTGCAGGACACATAAAAGACACGGATTCAATCCCTGGTTCAGGAAGATCCCTTGGAGAAGGAAATGGTAACCCACTCCAATATTCTTGCCTGGAAAATGCCATGGACAGAGGAGCCTGAGAGGCTATAGTCCAAAGGGTCACAAAGAATCAGACAAAACTGAATATGCACACATTATGGAATCTAGAAAATGGTACTGATGAACCTATCTGCAGGGCAGCATTGGAGACACAGACAATAGACAACAGATTTGTGGACAGAGGGCAGGGAAGGAGACGGTGAGAAGAACTGAGAGCGTAGCACTGAAACATATACATTACCACATGAATAGATAAAGTTAGATAGCCAGTGGAAACGTGCTCTGTGGTGTGAAGCTCAAATCCAATGCTCTGTGACAACCTAGAGGCGTGGAATGGGGTGGGAACAAGGTTCAAGAGGAAGGGGACATATGTGTATACCTTTGGCTGTTTCGTGGTGATGTATGGCAGAAGCCAACACAATATTGTACAGCAATTACCCTACTATTAAATAATTTTTTTAAAGTTACTGCCTGAGCAGTTGGTTAAATCTCATGGCAAGTGTAAAAATACATATTACAGATTTATTCTGGAAAGCCTCTTAAATCTTTCCACCTGTGTCCTGTTGAGTGTGAAGCATGCTAGATAGGCCAGAAAGCCAAGAAACTGCATTCCCATGTTGCTGAATATATTTTAAAAGTTGCATATTTTATATTTGCCTCAGCAATATGCAGTATTTATTAAAGGCACTCTATAATATTGTGGAAATTCTCTTTTTTAACTAAAGAAAAGAAAATACATTTTTTAAGTCAGCTTTTCAAAATTCCAAACTAAAGGAGAAATACTAATATTCATTCAAAACTCAAAACAAAGGAAGTCTTCCCATGTGAACAGCAAAAGAAAATCCACTGGCTTTCATCTTTGTTTTCTTTTTCAAAGGCCAGCGTCTGTTTTCCTCTTTGCTTGGTTTACCTAGTGTTCCATTTTCCTATATTTTGCGTATTCCTATTTTTCTTCCTGTATTTCTATCTGCATTTTTCTATGCTTCCTTTAGTCACTGTTTCTCTATCCCTCTTTGAGTTTTCTTACATTTTTTTCTCCTTGTCTTCTTGCTTTTTTAGTCTTTTCTGTTTCTCAGTCATCTGTCTTGTGCCATCCTGCTCTGCTGTTCATAAAGAATGCTAGTGACCTCATTTTCCAGGAATTCTTTTTAAACATACATACTTTGGTCTCTGGACTCATTTATGTTTTGTCTGTCTCTTCCTATGAATTACTGTGATCTCTATATACTTCATATTGAAAAAAGATATTTTAAAAAGTAGTACTTTTTAACCCTTTAACTTCTTAATTCCTATAGAAGCTTTGAACACTTGTGAAAACAAGAGCCCTAAGTTATTTGTAACTAGTGATGGCGCTAAATCCTAAAAATAAAAAATTCATAAGGTTTTAACTTTAATATTACATTTTGGAGTTAAAATGCAGAAATGAAATCATCTAATTAGTATTATCCAATTAATGTTTTTAAATTTATTCTAGAAATCATGTTGACCGTATGTACCCTTGATATGATGTAATGATAATTACACTTTACACCTTGGTCTTGGCTGACAAAGGTCCAAAGCTATGGTTTTACCAAAGCTATGGTTTTACCAGTAGTCATGCCGTCAGTGGGGTAGCACAGAGTTGGACATGACTGAAGCGATTTAGCAGCAGCAGCAGCATGTATGGATGTGAAAGTTGGACTATAAAGAAAGCTGAGTGCTGAAGAATTGATGCTTTTGAACTGTGGTGTTGGAGAAGACTCTTGAGAGTCCCTTGGACTGCAAGGAGCTCCAATCCATCATCAATCCTAAAGGAAATCAGTCCTGAATATTCATTGGAAGGACTGATGCTGAAGCTGAAACTCCAATACTTTGGCCACCTGATGGGAAGAAATGACTCACTGGAAAAGACCCTGATGCTGGGAAAGATTGAAGGCTGGAGGAGAAGGGGACGACAGAGGATGAGATGATTGGATGGCATCACTGACTTGATAGACATGAGTTTGAGCAAGCTCTAGGAGTTGGTGATGGACAGGAAGCCTGGCCTGCTGCAGTCCATGGGGCCACAAAGTCGTGTCAGATTTCTTCACTGTAAAGTTAATCTTTTTTTTTTCCTGCTTTCCATGTTGAATCCTTTGGAAGCAAATTCACTATATGCAGTCCACACCAAGGAGTGAAGAGTTTACTTCCCTACTCTTTTTATTAAAATTCTTGTTTTCTAACTTATTTCAGACTGAGTGACTGAACTGAACTGACTGAGAAGTCATAAGAAAATGTCAGTATTTAAACAAAATTGCCTGTTATATTGTTGTGTCAGAAATGAGCTGAGACTCAAAGAGAAAAGATTTGTGATATCTGTGATTGATAATTTCATTATTCCTTATATAACTAGTTTTAATCCATCTGATGCAAATCTAAAAGTTTGCAGATTTTATACTACTTGTACTTTCTTAAAGTTGTAACAAGTACCAAATGTTTGTTACCTTAGTTACCTAAATCCTCAACAAGTTATTTTAGTCTTTATTTTTTTATAGAAGCAAAAGTACCTGTAAAAGTACTGGACATAATGAGATAGATTTCTAGGCATGAACTGGAAATCAGGCTTCAGGTTGGTAAATAACCTCAATAGCTTTTCTTCAGTTGCTTATCTATAAAACGAAACGGAGGAAAACAAGTTACCTGCAGATCTAGAAAATCCAAAGCTAACTACCAGCAGTCCTAAGCAATCAGTATTATTACTAGATATAAAATAAATACACAAAAATCCATCATTTTTCTGAAATAACAAGTTAGAAAATAAAAATTTTAATAGAGTGAAAGTGACGTCGCTCAGTTATGTCCGACTCTTTGCGACCCCATGGACTGTAGCCTACCAGGCTCCTCCATCCATGGGATTTTCCAGGCAAGAATACTGGAGTGGGTTGCCATTTCCTTCTCCAGGAGATTTTCCCCACCCAGGGATTGAACCCGGGTCTCCCGCATTGTAGGCAGACACTTTACTGTCTGAGCCACCAGAGAAGTCCAATATAGGGAAGTATAACTCTTCACTCCTTAGTGTGGACTGCATATAGTGAACTTGCTTCCAAAGAACTCAACATAGAAAGCAGAAAAAAAAAAATTAACTTTACAGTGGAGAAATCTGACAAGTACTACCTTAGCAATGTGGTCCTGGTCAACATCAGCATTATAAATCATATTGATAGTATGTACCCTTAATACGATGTAATGATAATTGCACTTTACATCTTGGTCTTTATCCCAGTAACTCAAAGCCCAATCTTATCATGAGATGAATCAGACCAAATTCAATGATGAGCATCCTACAAAATATCCAACCAGTATCTCTGGAAATTGTCAAAATTTAAGAAACTAAATCATAAAGCAGCTTTTCTGACTACAATGCTATGAGATTAGAAATCGACTATATAAGGAAATAACAGCAAAAAAAATGCAAATGTGGAAGTTAAGCAATATCCTATTAAACAACCAATGGTTCATTGAAGAAATCAAAGAGGAAATCAAAAAATACCTGGAGAAAAATGAAAATGAAAACATGATGATTCAAAACCTATGGGATGCAGCAAAAGCAGTTCTAAGAGTGAAGTTTATAGCAACACAAGCTTACCTTCAGTTCAGTTCAGTCGCTCAGTCATGTCTGACTCTTTGCAACCCCAAGAATCACAGCACGCCAGGCTTCCCTGTCCATCACCATCTCCCAGAGTTCACTCAAACTCATGTCCATCGAGTCGGTGATGCCATACGGCTATCTCATTCTCTGTCGTCCCCATCTCCTCCCGCCCCCAATCCTTCCCAGCATCAAGTCTTTTCCAGTGAGTCAACTCTTCGCATGAGGTGGCCGAAGTATTGGAGTTTCAGCTTTAGCATCAGTCCTTTCAATGAATACCCAGGACTGATCTCCTTTAGAATGGACTGGTTGGATCACCTTACAGTCCAAGGGACTCTCTAGAGTCTTCTCCAACATCACAGTTCAAAAGCATCAATTCTTCGGCGATCAACTTTCTTCACAGTCCAATTCTCACATCCATACATGACCACTGGAAAAACCATAGCCTTGACTAGATGGACATTTGTTGGCAAAGTAATGTTTCTGCTTTTTAATATGCTATCTAGGTTGGTCATAACTTTCCTTCCAAGGAGTAAGCGTCTTTTAATTTCATGGCTGCAATCAGCATCTGCAGTGATTTTGGAGCCCCAAAAAAGTCTGACACTGTTTCCCCATCGATTTCCCATGAAGTGATGGGACCAGATGCCATGATCTTAGTTTTCTGAATGTTGAGCTTTAAGCCAACTTTTTCACTCTCCTCTTTCACTTTCATCAAGAGGCTCTTTAGTTCCTCTTCACTTTCTGCCATAAGGGTGGTGTCATCTGCATATCTGAGGTTATTGATATTTCTCCCAGCAATCTTGATTCCAGCTTGTGCTTCTTCCAGCCCAATGTTCCTCATGATGTACTCTGCATATAAATTAAATAAGCAGGGTGACAATATACAACCTTGACGTACTCCTTTTCCTATTTGGAACCAGTCTGTTGTTTCATGTCCAGTTCTAACTATTGCTTCCTGACCTGCATACAGGTTTCTCAAGAGGTAGGTCAGGTGGTCTGGGATTCCCATCTCTGTCAAAATTTTCCACAGTTTATTGTGATCCACACGGCCAAAGGCTTTGACATAGATAAAGCAGAAATAGATGTTTTTCTGGAACTCTCTTGCTTTCTCCATGATCCAGCGGATGTTGGCAATTTGATCTCTGGTTCCTCTGCCTTTTCTAAAACCAGCTTGAACTTCTGGAAGTTCATGGTTCACATATTGCTGAAGCCTGGCTTGGAGAATTTTGAGCGGAACCAAAAACATTCCCAACCAACCAGCCTAAACTTACACCTAAAGCAAGGAGGAAAAAGAACAAATGAAACCTAAAGTTAGTAGAAGGAAATAAATCATAAAGATCAGAGCAGAAATAAGTAGAAACTTGAAAAAAAAAAACTAGAAAGGATTTACAAAACTAAAAACCAGTTCTTTGAAAAGATAAAATTGATAAACATTTAGCCAGACTCATCAAGAAAAAAAGGAAGAGGGACCATATGAACAAAACTAGAAATGAAAAAAAATTATAACCACCACCAAAGTAATACAATGGACCATAAATGACTACTACAACCAACTATATGCCAATAAAATAGACAATCTAGAAGAAATGGACAAATTCTTAGAAAGGTACAGTCTCCAAAGATTAAACCAGGAAGAAATAGAATATGAACAGACCAAATTACAATACTGAAATTGGACCTGTGGTTTTAAAACTCCCAATAAAAGTCCAGGACCAGATGGCTTCACAGGTGAATTCCATTAAACATTTAAAGAAGAGTTAACACCTATCCTTCTGAAACTGTTACTTAATCTGGAAAAGTGAAAGGCTTACAAACATTCAGTTAACACTTGAGCAATGTGGAGATTTGGTGAAGGCAGTGGCAACCCACTCCAGTACTCTTGCCTGGAACATCCCATGGACGGAGGAGCCTGGTGAGCTGCAGTCCATGGGGTGGCGAAGAGTCAGACACGACTGAGCGACTTCACTTTCACTTTTCATTTTCATGCATTGGAGAAGGAAATGACAACCCACTCCAGTGTTCTTGCCTGGAACATCCCATGGACGGAAGAACCTGGTGGGCTGCCATCTATGGGGTCGCACAGAGTCAGACACGACTGAAGCGACTAAGCAGTAGCAGCAGCAGCAATGAGAAGATGACATAATAGCTTAGAGAGAGGAACAAAAGCTGGGTCATCGAGGCTATGTAAGAAATTTGGGTTTCATTGTTTAGACAGTGGGAACAGGGCAGTTTTCATGGCTAAATCTGAATTTTTGAAAAATATATATGTAACAGAAAAGACCTCTTGGATATCATCGATCACAAGGCACTCCTTAGTAATTTGGATGGCTGAGAGGAGACTGCCAGACATCCACCCTACAGGGTCAGCCAGGGCCTGTGGCACTGCAGACATCCACTCTGTCAGGGTCAGGCCGGGGCCCTTGGCTCTTGCTCCTTTTGGACCTCCAGCCGAATGGAGGGCCTCATTTTAGGAGGATTATGGAGAAATTGGGACTAATTTCAGAGAACAGTGAGAAAAGGCAATAAAGGCATAAAAACTTACAGTGAAAATTAACTGCCCCCTTTTTTTAAAAAAAAAAAGCAAATGTTCACCTCACAGAGAAGTGCCTTTTCCCAAAGAGGCTCTCATATGGCTCAAGACATTTTGGGAACTTCTTTTCTAATTGCATTAAAGGCCAGCCTGGGAGCTACACATATTATCATTCTTGTCTCTTTAAAGCTGCCTTTTCAAAATGTTGTATTCTGAAATAAGCACTACTTGATCTGATTTTTTTTATGCTGTTCATTCGATTTAGCACTGAATTAACTTTTGATTTATTCCTAAAGTTAAATACATCATCACAAGATGAAAGTTTGTTACCTCTAAAGACATTCAGTCAAGCATCCTGTCAACTATTTATCAGCTACAAGTTTCTTGACCACAAATCTCTCAGGTTGCCTGTTAAATGGGGGTGAATAGCATATTTCCCACCTACCCCATATAGTTATTGTGAAGATAATACCAGACACATGAAAGCTCTTCTTAGGCTGCTATGTAAGAGGATGCTCTTCTTACTGTTGCCTCACACTCTGCAAACAGTTCCAAAATGTACATTTGTTCCAGTGCCAGTATGTTCATCTCCCCAACAGGCTGTTCACTTCAGGAGAGCAGAGCCTGGGTCACGTTCGGCTTTATTTCCCTGGTGTCTGACACTAGGTCTCACACATAAAAAGGCTCCAGTGTTTGTTGAATGAATAATTCAGCATAGCTCCTTGCCTTTTCCTCAGACTATATTTAAGAAATGGATGATACACTTGAGATTATTCAGTTAAAACAGGCTCAGAAGTCACTTAAGATTCTTTAAGTATGTGAGTAGTTCGTCATTAGGAACCAGCTGTTCTTAATGTTCTCTGAAGGGACCAGAACAAATGGCTGATGAAATCAATCAATCTGAACATGTAAAGGTTCTTAAACTTAATGCTGTGGTCTTAACTTTGGCTGTATTTTTAAATCACCAGGAAAAAAATTTTAGATTACTGAGGCTGAGGCCACATCCGGGAATGATAAGGCCTGGCATTGATAGTTTTAAAAACTACCCAAGTGATTGTAATGTGCAACCTATGTTTGTTGCAGAACTCTGGGGTCAGACTTTGAGGAACACTGTTTTAAAAGAAATCCTGTCTAGTTCTACATTAGGTACCGTACCATAGGAAATGGGAAAGAATGTAAGACATGCTCCCACCACAGTCTACAGGGAATAAAAACTAGCCATCACTGATCTGAGAGCAGTGGAAAAGCAACCATCAATGTGAGCCGAGCTATGAGAGGTCACGAAAAGGTGGGCCTGTGTGGAGCCCCAGACTTTCTGCAGAACCTGTTAGACATTTAGAAGTTTATCATAGAAATAAAAAACAGTCCCTGACCATGAAAGGAGGTTAAGTGTTAGTTTAGCAAACCAGCCAGTTCCAGCCAGAGGGCCTGGCCAGTACAGAGGGTCTGAAGGCTTTGATTCCCAGCACAAAGAACTTAGCTGTGAAAAAGACAAACTGTCTGAAATAACTGATGTTCAAACTCACGTAAACGGGCAATTAAAAAATGGTGAAAGTTGATGAAAGAAACAAAATAAAGTTGGTGAGATAGGATGATCCCATTGTCAAAGGATTTTAAGGTCAAGCTAAGGTATCTGAGTGGAATCCAATAGCTGATAGTTTCTGGTCAAAGGATATGCTATAAAGAAAATGTGTAAGAAAGATTAGGGCTTCCCTGGTGGCTCAACAGTAAAGAATCTGCCTGCAATGCAGGAGACATGGGTTGGATCCCTAGATTGGGAAGATCCCCTGGAGGAGGAAATGGCAACCCACTCCAGTGTTCTTGCCTGGGAAATCCTATGGACAGAGGAGCCTGGCGGGTTTTATAGTCCATGGGGCCGCAAAAATGTCGGACATGACTTAGTGACTAAACAACAACAACAACATAGGAAAAGATTATTTTAGAACCTTGGGAGGTTAGAAAAGGAAGAAATAGTACAGACACCTACAACAGCCTCAGGGCAGGGTGGTAAGTTCCTGTGGTAGGGAGACTTGGTAATGGGAAAGAGTGGTTTATAGAATTGCAAATGACAAAGATAGCTGTTTACATTATATTAAACATAAATGCATTTCAGTTAGAAATGAGTTATGAATATTGGAATTCTGTAATACTGCTTACTCTATATCTGAGAATAAGGACCTCTCTTGTTTTCCCAGTGAATATGAACTGCTGTCACATCTTAATCTAGTTCACAATTATATGAGGTTTTAAAAACAGATGTCAGTTTGGTCAGGGTCCAGGTCCCTTTTGAAGAATCACTTGCTTACCTCTGTTTATAATTCCACACAGTCTCATACAAAAAGAAAAATAAACTTACCTGTTTTGGGGCTGCACCCCACTGGCCTATGAGCCTTTTAGTTGCCCACCCGTGAGACCAAAGAAAGAACCCGGAAACAAAGTCATCCAAGATGCATTGTATAGGGAATCTTACAAGCCACAAGCAGAAGGTCCTGGAGTGACACCCCACCCCACAGGCAGATGGCAGGCAGGAGGCAGCAGCAGTCTTAGCTACCAAGGGGGAGAAGGAGGTTAGCACTTACAGGGGAAACTGATGTCAGACTGGCTCACCAGTTAACAGGAGAACCAGCAGAGGAACAAGTCTCTGCCAGCCCCTCAGGTTAACAGTCGCCAAGGGGGCAAGACGCTCCCCTTTGATAGCCTCGCTTGATGGAGTGGTTCTGTTCTCAGCACTAGAATAGGCACTACCTGGGACGGGGGGCACACATGTAGTGGTTACTGTTGAGGCTCTGGAGTTGAACGGGTAGATGGGTCATGTGGTAAAGCAGGGTGAGGCAGGGACTGGTTGAGGTAGGGACTCTAGAGAGAGCAAGAGAACCGCCATCTTGGAGGGCCTGACCGTACACCTGTCAGACGCAGCCTCTGTGGAAATGGAAAGCCTCCACATTTCTGTAACCACTAAAGTCAGTGTTCTTCCTTGAGAATCTGATCTTATGTAAAATTTTCAATTAATGAGAACTAAATATTTGTCTTTGTCTTCAGCTGAACAAGCTCTAAAATTTTCATATGTAAATGATGTGTGTAATTCTGAAAACTTCACTGCTCTTGTTGGCCCAATTCTACGAGCAGCCACAGAGTGGATAGTATTGAGTTATTAGTACTTACAGGGTTATAAACTACCAGACCTTATGTACTTGAATTAAGTCTGTATAAGAAGTCTGTGTGTGTATTCTCATAGGAGACTGGAAAATGTGGGCATGCTTTCAATTCATGCAGTCTGTGATTTATGAAGGCACACAGGTCAGGAGTTTATTATGCTGAAAATCATAATAACTGTTTTGTTTTGCTTTTTAAAATGAAGTGACCAAAGCATGTTGAAAGATAAATGGGAGAAGCATTTTGATTATGTTTTTATTTCGATTAAAGATTAAATATTATTGCTGAGTAACCAGCCATGCTAAGTAGTATGATATTAAAGCTGAAGTAATTTGTAAGCTGATAGCCCCTTCTTTCCTCTGGGTTTAGGTTTGTTATTAATCAAAACGTTGGACTTGTTTAGTGCAATGGTGTATGAAACAAACAGTTGAAAATGACAGCTACTTTAATTTACAGCTTTCTGTTTTTTCAGATTTGTAGGAAAATCTGTTTCTTTTTGTGGGCTGTTGTGCTATTATTCACATGTCTAGATTTTATTCTTAACACCAAAGCCAACTAAATTCAGTAGTTGTAAGATTCTCTCATGACATAGAAAGGAGGGTGCCTTTTAATGGTTTTATTTGACAAATTCTGATAAAGTCATGTTTGAAACATGGACAACCCCTACTAGAAGTTGATATTACAACAACAACGACAAAAAAAAAACCCGAAACCCATCTGTCTTTGGGGCAGAGAAAGGACTAATTTTTAAAATAGAAGAATGTGTATATAGAAAGGTATTAAGTTAACTAGGATAGTGGGGTTTGTATTTTTATATTAATATAGGAGTAGCGAATAAAATTGTTTTAAGGGAATATGATTCCAGCTATTTTCTGGTTTGGGGTTAGCCTCAGCACATGTCATTTGGAAAGCTGCTGCTCACTTAGCAAAATATAGTGTTAGGGTCTGGGTTCCCCATGACGTGTGATAAGGACCTTAACAGGACAGTCTTGCCACACTTCTAAACTTAGTCCTCATCAGTGGTAATACACTTACAGGTTCTGAAGAGCACACTGTAGGGAATGCTGCATAGATTGTAAGGAGTGTCAAAGAAAAAGACTACCTCTCAGCATCTGGGGGCAAAAGCATACTAAGTAAGAAAGAGCTTGCTTTTAGGCACAGTCTCTGAGCAAAGCAGGTTGCAAACCTTAGGCAGAGTTTTGGGGTTGGGGATCATCTCAGGGTTCATCACAGCCTCTGAAGCACCACTTAAGGAGAGACCGCTGGTGACTGATTGGCGGGCGTTCTGAAGCATGTTCGCTGGTGTGGTTCTGCCACTGGCTGGCCAGCTTTCAAAAGCATGAGGCTGTCACTGATTTTTTGGCTTTTCAGAGGTATAGTTACTGAAATGAGTGACCACTGATCATTTTGGCCTACACAGGCCATCATTAATTGATTAAATCCTGTTTGATCGATTTGGTCTGGTTCTAATGGTCTCTTGCTACCCTGGCTAGAGAGTAATTGCCGTTTGCTCGGAGTTGAGGGTTGTTTTATTCTCAGATGCTAATACTTAAAGAGTGTAGAACATTGAAAGCATAAGAAAATCATACTCGGAGGATTCCATCTAATAAGCAATAATCCTATAATGCACTTTCTAAGTAAGGCTGTTTCCAAGGTTAAAGCCATGAAAGTAAAAAGTCAGCAGTTCTCATGTGTGATACTGTTATGAAATCTATTGCAAATAATATATTAATAATGTACAGAAATGCAAATGCGCTTTACTTCAGTTAGTAAATTAGACTCTACTCTAGGTCATCCATATAATAATATCATTTGTACTCTTGGCATTCTAATAAGCTTTTCTGGGAAAGAAGAGGGTGGGAATGGTGGTAATATATAGCTTGTCAACTCATGACAGTCAGCTCTACTGAATTCTTTGCAATTGTAGTATCACAAATATTGTAACATTTCATTTCGCTCACAAAATCTTTTTAGAATTCTTCAAAAATCTAAGTATATCCATGGGAATGAACACAAGTAAACTTCACCCAGCGTTTGTGGTACTGCATGAAGAAAGGGTGTGGGAATTTCTGCTAGTACCTATCACCCAATCTCTGCTTATAGAGGGAAAAAGAAATCACTATAATATTTGGATTTCATCTGAAAGTTACAGCTGACACGTGGGGAGTGTTAATCCTTTAGGCAATTTAGCCATATCTGCTGTGATAAAGAAAAGTGCTGGGTACGCCTGTTTTAAAAATTGCTTAAATATCTAGTGAGAAAAAGAAGCCTTGGTAGTTTTACTTATATATCAAAAAACTGAAATTTTTTCTTTCCAAATTTATTCAGCTACCCTAGAATCTGGTTTTGGGGACTTCCCTATTTATTCCCAACACCTCCTAATGGGGGCAGAGCTAATCACTTACACATTTCTGTGCCGCTAAGCATGGCCAGCTTATGACCACTTAGGATTCAAGCACATGTTGATACCTTAAGACCAGTAAGCATTTGATAAAGTAGGGAAGCAGGATGGTTAGATTTGTTGTAATCAACAGTAAGAGGAGGAAATTAATTCATGGATCTGTGCCCAAAGCTCAGTTTCTTTTTGTACAATTTTTTTTTTTAAAACTCAGCAGCTCCCCAGAAAAGGGAGTCATAATACCATTTGAACAGGAATTTTCTGAACACATTCCCTACTTGACCCATTTAACTACTGCAAACAAAACAGATAGGACTGGTTTACTGTCAGGGTTTTGCTTTGCAACCTGGCTCACTCTGGCTCAGTGAGTGTGCTCTTTAAAGGAAGCTGACAGAACGTTCTCTGAGTTTAGTTGAAGGAAGACTTCTGGGTAGAACCGTTAACCTCCCATTAGAGAAGGAACCTCAAGAGAAGTCTGAAGAACAGAGACTCACTAGTAGAAATACAAACCAACAAAACAAACTCCAGACATGTTTTTCAAATTTAAGTGTTTTCTGAGAAGTTGGTTTCCATGTGGTTTAAGCACCAGTAAACAATAAACCCATCTTGATGTTTTGTAGCCTTTCGGTTCATTATGCCAAGACAAGTGTAGAACTTCTTTCAGTTCTTATGCCAAAATCAGTGAACCATCTCTCTCCCACTTTAGGATGTCGCATGTACTTCAGTTTGAGGATAAAAGCAGAAAAGTGAAAGATGCAAGCATGCAAGACTCAGACACATTTGAAATCTATGATCCTCGGAATCCAGTGAATAAAAGGAGGAGGGAAGAAAGCAAAAAGCTGATGAGAGAGAAAAAAGAAAGAAGATAAAACAAGAGTAATCATAACCAGACCTCGCTGGAAATGCGCCCACAATAAGGCCATTTATTGCCATTGTTCCCAACAGCATCACTTAAGGGTGTGAAAGAAGTATTTTTGAACTTGTCTGGTTTTGAAAAGCAGTTATCTTCTTATGTAAATTGTGGAATGATGTAAGCAAATGCTTTTGGTTACTGGTATCTGTTTTTTTCTTTTTTCTAATTGACCTTTTGTACTGCTAAATCTGAAATAAAAATCGCTTTCCTTCCAGTTTACATATTAACCATTTGCAGACTGTGCAAGCCTGTTTGTATCTTTTTAGCCTAAAATCTGTGAAGCCTTTGTTTTCAAGATTTTTTTATAAAAGTTTTACAGGAAGAATATTTAAGGGAATCGTCCTTGGCATTCTGCTATCTTTGAAATATAATTTTTAAATTATGTAATATAAAGACTGATAGCTTTGTTTTGCATATAAATATCTAACAATAGCCAAGTCAGTAAGACTTAATAGCCTTAAATCTTCAGGAACCCCTAAGTGAATGTTGACACCTTCATCTAGGTCAGTGCCTAGGCTTAATGAATGCAGTCAAGACACGACCACACCAAATAATATCAGCCAGGCTTACTGTACACCATGGCCTGACATATACCTGCCCTTCTCAGCACAGCAACAGCAGGAGCATGTACAGAGGTCCCATCCTGGCAACAGAACTCGTTAAGAATTTAGCCTTTTATGACAATCAGTCATGCTGACTGTTTACTCTATATTATCTATACTATTTAGTCAAAGTCTTTGAGAATCTGAATGCCCAAATTATTACCACAGGTTAACTCTCAGTTACCGAATAAACCCTTACCAGCTACATATTTTCAGATAGTGTCTCATCAGTTCTCTCTTTTGAAGTGGAACCCAATAGGCTTTCTTTATGAAGCTACCAGGTGGCGGTAGTGATAAAGAATGTGCCTGCCAATGCAGGAGATGTAAAGAGATGCGGGTAGAATCCCTGGGTCGGGAAGATTCCTTGGAGGAGGGCATGGCAACCCACTCCAGTATTCTTGCCTGGTTTTCCATGGACAGAGGAGCCTCACAGGCTACAGTCCTTGGGGTTGCACAGAGTTGGACACGACTGAAGCAACTTGGCACACACATGCAGGCTTTCTTTACAGCAGTTTCTCTCAAAACATGGTCCCAGACATTACAACTGTAGCAGCAGCAGCCTCATTCATGGCCATGTTAGAAAAGCAAATTCTTGCCATACTACCCACCACCACTACCCCCATCTAGACTGAATGTGAAAATTTGATCATAGAGAGCTTGTTAAACAACCTGCGAGCTTCACTGCTGGTGATCCAATCTTTGAGACAAGCAATATCTAGTGAAGTTTAAAATGTTCATATCCAGTGATCCAAAATTTCAAATCCTAGGTCTGCCCCCTGAAGAAATTCTCACACACTGCTCAAGGGAACTGTACTAAATATACATTGAAATATCAACCAAAGACTAGATAAATAAGTTATTGTATATCCATGCTGTGGAATACTTTGTAAGTGGTAAAGATCAATAAACCAGACCTCTGTATATTAGTTTCTCTTAAAAATAATGTGAGGAAAAGGAAACCTCCCATATAAATATTTAAAATGTGCAACTCATGATTATATATTGTTTATAGATGTAGACATGTAGCAAAAGTATAAAAACAAAAAATAGTGTTTACCTCTAAGGAGGCAAAAGGAATACACAGGGAGCTTCACTTATGTTTGTAATGTTTGATTTCTTAAGATAGATGTTGGGTAGTCAATCCTCGCTATATTTTTCTCTATCCATTTTGGTATGCCTGGAATATTTCATAATTTGTTCTTTATGATCACATCTAGAACCTGGGGTGAGAAGACAGAAGGATAAGCCCTTTCTTTTTTGCTTCAGAAGTAGGAGAAAGTTTCAAAGAGGAGAGGGACATGATAAAAGTTTTCTGGGAAATAGATGCAAAGTCACCAAAAAATAAGCCAGTGTTTGGAAATGACCCTGTCTTTCCCTCATCACTGTAATAGCAGTTGTATTACAGAGGTTCACAAAGCAAAAGGCTCTTTTCTCAGCTCACAAAGTCTCCGTTGGTTACTGTTGAAAAGTATTACCACTGGATCTGTCTGTATTGAAGTACCCCACAGATTTTCTCTATCATCCAAGACTGTGTTCACCTAAAACAGTGTGGCTTTGTCTCCAAAACAGAAGGAACCACAGGTCTCTAGGGCACGACCGGAAGACTGGTATTTATAGGTTGAAAAGTATAACTGAATGACAAAATTAAAACAGGTTGGCTGAGTGCTCCTTATGGTGCTTTAAATGCAAGGAGCAGAAAGATCTGAAATGCTACAGAGGTTAGAATCTAATCAGAATTTCACCATGATAATAAAACTGACTTTGAACTTAACCAAATAATAGCAACAGCAATTTTTAAAAGTTTAAGAACATGGTTAAACTGTTATATATGATATTAAATGTGCTTATAGTAAAATCTTTGGAAATGTCACAGGAACATGTTTGGGACATGTGAATTGCAAAAAAAGAAAAAAATGAATTCAAAGATAAAGAAAATATGTAAGAAAATTAGCCTTTATAGTTCATTCTAGTTTTACATTTATTTGGGCTTATTTTTCTCTATGTGCATCCTCTAGGGATGTGTTATCCTAAAACAGTCTGGTAGCCTTCTTGTTCACTGTCTTTGGTGATGCTGGACATTGTGGACAGCAGAGAGAAAAGCAACTCCCAGCAATTTTTTTTTCCCTAATTTTCCTGACAAGCCATTTTTTTCCCATTGGTTGAAGCTGATGGCAAGGTGAAAGTTAAAATTCACTCTAGACCTCCCCTTTCTCAATAGGTAATTGAAGAAATGCAGATCTCTAGAATTCTTAATGGTATAATATCAAAATGCACATTATCACATGCCCGCAGCACTCTGTATGCTCTGAGGCCGCGCAGTCAGTAATATGCCTGCTGCATCTAAGAACAGGGACACCACAGAACAAGGTCATTAAAGAAGTGTGAGGAGATAAGTGGTTTGCTGCTGTTGTTTTTAGAACAAGTTCAATAAACTATGGTGTCCTTATCAAACTGTCACTACCAGGTCTCTTGATAGGATCTGACGTGTGAGGTACATAAACCTGTGCTGTTGTATCGCTGTGGCCTGAGTGAAAAGGTTAGATAAATGCAGAATATTGCCCCAACATGCTGTTTAATCTTGGTGATAACAAGAAAGAAAATGGATGTGTGAAGTGAGTTACCATTGAGGATTGTATCAGTATAAGCAATTTGTATGTACGGGGTGTAGAGAAGTTAAGAGGGGTTACATTCTTTAACACCGTCATTCACAAAAAAAAAAAAAAAAAGGCAGCCTGGTGTCTCTATGGCTTTGACTTCTTTCCAATGACTACAGTTTATCCTGGGATACCACTTCTGCTTCCTAGAAACCAGGAGGGTTTCCTGTCCCATATATATTTATCTCCATTCTTTTAGGTTTTATTAAAGGCGAAATAGGAGCCATATTTTAGAGAAATCCTTTCTAATAAGGATTCAATGAAATCCGAACTCCTAGAGAAATAAAACAATCTTAACAAGACGACTATTAGAAGTCCCCACAAGAAGTATGCTTGTGGAAAGAATACTCATTATTCCTCAAAATCTTCCTTGCAAAGCCATACTCGAGCATCTTTGTCACAGGTTCTAAGGGTTGTGCTAATCCCTGGGCAGAGTTTTCAATGGTGTGCTGCTTAACTGGCATCGTAAAAAACAGAAGGCAAGCAAAGCCCTGATTTGCATCATTTGTGAACTTCTGTGGTGTAAATACTCTCACTGTGGCTGATTTCAAGCCACCAAAGGTAGCTCTCGGCTACAGCCAATTATTTTTCCCATTCTGTTTCATTGCTAAACAAGAACTTCTACAGTAACTCTTGCACTGGCCCGAAAGAACTCACAAAGGTTTTTAACCTTTTTTCCAAGATGACAGTCTTCAGGGGTATTTCTCTTTTATGTGATTACTTTAGACAATTTGGGGAAGTTCTAAACTGTAGCAACGTCTGCACCCTATGCTTTTCATGATGAGTTTGCATCTTCAGATTCTCTGCTGAGAGAGTTTTCTGAAGTCACTTGGCTCACATTTATTTTTCCCTCTGCTCATCTTTTTGCCTCAATTTAGTCCAAATCTCACAGAAAGAAAAAAGGGGGAGGGAGAAGGAAATGTAATTACATTTCTTTGAATTATTTTCTGTAAGTGATATGTAGAAATTCATCATTTACATTTTTTGGAAGATATTTTGGGCTAAGGTTGGAGAATCCTACCTGGAGAGAACACCAGCTTCTAAATGAAATGCAGACAGGAATCCGGTCTCTCTCTTCCACATCTGCTGGGGATTATTCCTTCAAGGTTAGATCATGGTATTAATTCACATTACTCGATCAGTAAGAACATCTTCTGAAGGCTTTCTTCATAGCACCAGTCAAAAAGAAGGTGTTCTTAGTCTTTTAGAAAATTGTTATTTTCTCATTCCATGATGCCAGAAATGATAATCATTGCTGCAGTTCCAGCACTTTTTAATAATCAGGATAATTTTGAAGCAGAAAACTCTTATGTGATTTTCCTACTTGTTTTCTGATTAATATAATTGGACCTTTGTTATTCAAATGCTTTAATAATATATTTGAAACAAAGGGCATCATGTATTGAAAATGTATTTGAAATGAAAGGCATCGTGTATAGAAAATAAATGACTAGTATATATTGTATGGCTAGTTCTCACTGGTTATGAGTAAATTTAAAATTTTTGAACTATTTTTTTTTGTATTACGTGTGTAAATTGTTCTTTATTTGCAATTTTTGAGGAAATATTTGATTTAGGGTAAGAGGAATGTGATCTCTGCTCTAAACTTTTATTATATTATTGATGTAACTGAATACAGTAGTTAAGAATGGGTACTATCTCCCAAGCAACCAAAGAATCCAATTAGTGATTTTTAAATTAATTTAGAAAAGTTATGCATGTGAGGCGTGGGTCCATTTCAGAGTCAAGTTTCCTAATGTCCATCTTGTGAATTTCATGTATCATCAAGCCAACATGTCCAATACTGAACCTGTCTACACCTCCGAGCCCTTCTTGCCCTGGATCTGCTTCTCCTGCACTTTCCCCCATCTTCCCCATTGGCAGTGAGACTTTTCTAAGTTGCGCAGGCCAAATAGTTTGGATTCCTGTCTTCATCTCACACCCTGTATCCAGTCTGTTATGATAATCTGTTGGCTCAACCTTTGAAATATACCCAGAATTTCACCATTTTTTTACCACGTCCCACTGTTACCATCCCTGGTCAAAGGGACCATCAGCGTTCAAGTGGACAACTATAACAGCACCATAACCAGTCTCCCTGCTTCCACCCTTGTTTCCCTAAAGTTATTAACCACACAGCAGCCAAGTGAACCCTTTGAAAACATAAGTCACATTGTTACACTTCTCTGCTCACACCCCAACAGTGTCTCCCCATTTCATTCACAGTGAAACCCACATCCCCACAGTGGCCTGCGGGGCTCTAGAGGAGCACCGTACCCTCCCTCAGTCTCTGACCGCCCCCGTTATTCTCCTCCTCACTCACTGTACTGACCACGCCATGTGTCCTGTGCTTCACCAAATGAGCTAGATGTGGTCCTCCCAGGTGCTGCACTAGCCAGTTCTTCCGCCTGACCTCTTGTCCTCCACACCCCAACTCCCACACCGCCTTCAAGTCTGCTCAAATGGCCCTTTCTCAATAAGGCCTATAGTAACCTACTCAACTTTAAAATTGCAACCCATCCCCACCCCGCATGCTCAGTTTCTCTACGTCTCCCACTGCAGTTATATTCAATGGCACTACAAACTCCTAAGCACTCGTCCTTATTAATTTATTTAACTCTTACAAACAACCCTATGGAGGAGGTACGAACTCTTGTGACCATTTTACAGATGAGAAATAAAGCTTTATAGATGTTAATTATTTGTTGTTTATCATTATCTCCCACCGTAGAATGCCCTCCAAGAGGACAAGGAGTTTTGTCAGTTTTACTATGGATCCAGTGCCTAGAACCATGCCTAGCAAAGATAGACACTTAATATTTGTTGAATGAATAACCCTCCCTCCAAAAAAAACACAGGATCCATTATAATATTGATGCTTCCCTGGTGGTTCAGACGGTAAAGAATCTGCCTGCAATGTGGTTGGGAAGATGCCCGGGAGAAGGAAATGGCAACCCACTCCAGTATTCTTGCCTGGAGAATCCCATGGACAGAGCAGCCTGGCAGGTACAGTCCATGGGGTCGCAATGAGTTGGGCATGACTGAGCGACCAACGTTATATAGTGTTACTCTGTATTTTATCACTTAATATTGCCATCATTTCAGAAAGTTAGGACATTTTTATACTAAAAATGAAGGAAGGTTATAACTTCAGTTCAGAAACAGCTCTAATATTTGAAGAAATTTAACTTTAGAAAAACCTTACTACATTGTCTTTTTCTCATTCTAACATAAGACACTTTGTCACAGGTGGGCATGGATCCAAAGACCATTTGGGGGAAACCTCTGGTCTGTAGGAAAACACACATGGCTTCCTTGAGTACCTGCTCTTTATAGAGAGCAATATTCTAATTCCCGAGGCAAGAGGGAACCGAGGGCCAACATGTAATGTGTAGAAAGCCAGACATGTAATGTGTATGTGGCTTCAGACATGCAACTGGTTTAACAGAAAAACAACCTCTCAATATCAGTTTTCTCCTCTCCCATGGGAACAGTATCAGCTGCTGTACCTACCTGTCACAGTCAAAAGAGGGAATAAACACAAAAACCAAGCTTTATAAAGCATATAATGATAACAGCTAACATTTAACGGATGCTTCCTTTATGCCAGACACTCTGCTAAGTACTTGATTGGTAGTAACTATTTTAATCCTTATAAACAACTCTGTGAGATAGGCTCTACTGTTGTCTCCATTCTACAAATGAGGAGGAGACTTGAAGCTTAGCAAAGTTAAGTAATTTGTCCAGGTCACACATGAAGTAAAGCAGCTGGCTAAAATTTAAAACAAGACTGAACCCAGAGTTTTGAGTTGATTACTAGACTACCATGCCTCTTGCTATACAAACCAGACTGCTTTACAGTCCTCTCGGATACCTATAGAGGTATACCTACAATCCAAAGGAGGCTAACAGCCCAGAATAAGGACACAACGCAGTGACTTCAGCTGACAAGAGTTATATGTGTAAAAACTGAGTGAGTGCTAGAATGAACACGGACTGTGGTTTAGTGGGATTAGTCTAGAACTGCTTTGTGGCGGAGGGAATTCTGACCATAACTTGGAAGGAAGGGAGAATATGGCATTGAGGAGACAGGCCATGTTGCAGGTGGAGAGAACGTTATGCAGACAAGCCATTAAGACAAATGCAGGAGACAGTGATGTGTCTACATGATGCCAAAACATCTGGTCAATTCAGTTTAAAAAAAAAAGAAAACTCTATCAGCATAGATTTCTTCAGTCAATCCAGATGTTTGGCGTCTTGTAGACAAAACATCCAGATGATTAACTGAAGATTTGACAGAGTTGACTGAATTAACCAGATGTTGTAGCATTGTATAGACATAGTGTCAGGACATTTGTTTGGCTGGAGTGGGGTCCAGCTGTCAAGGAGATAATGGTCTGGGCAATGAGAGAGGACCTGGAGCTTGCATTTCATGCAATTGGGAGCTGCTGGAAGAGGCGTGTGATGGAAAGGATGCTTAAGGAAGAGGATTCTAACAACCATGTGAAGAAACAAATATGGTGAGAGGAAAAGCCGTAGACAGGAGAGGATGTGAGCAGAATGCAGGTGTGTGTGAGGCAATCAGAGCCTGGACCAGAGTCAGGCTGGGGAAAGAGACAGGAAGGAGCGGATCTGAAAAGCATTACAGGAAAAGAACAGGAAGTCATGATGGGCTAGACACGGGAGTGAAACTGCACATCACCCCAAGGGTGGAAGCCTCCAGGCCTGGGAAAGCAGCTGCTGTCAGCCTCACCACAGTAGGAAACCAAGACGGAATCCCCAAGAGACCTCCCCCACGAACCTCCATCCAGAGGCCAGAGCCAGGCCCACAGGCAGAGGGAACTTGGTTGAAGACCACAAACACAACTCTTATGTGAGGTTCCCTCTTCCTTTTAGAGCCACCTAAATTGATTTCCCTTCAAATCCAATTTCATGCAAGGATTGAGAATGCTAGATAAGACTGTTAGGTAGACACAACTTCAGCAAAAAAAGACAACATTTTGATGTAATTTGCTTTTATACAGTATATAATGTAAACTAAGGTCTATAGAGGTATGACTAAATTAGATGAGATTAAGAGAAATTATAAATATAGTACCTATATTACCTAGTTATCTTTACAAAAGCCTGTTAACAGGCACAATTAATGGCTGAATTCAAGAATTTATATATCTTTTAAAATCCTTAACTTATGAAACCTTGTAACATTGACTCTTGGTTTCAATATTCTGAAGATTTTTAAAATTCCAAATCTTATTTGACAAGAATCAAGTTTATCTCTAAAGAGTCACAAATTCTAAATTACTAGGATTCAAACTACGGTAACTGTGTGTGCTCCTATTTATTTTTAAAAATTCCAAATATTCATGGTTTTGAAAATTTGCAGTTTTAAATGTTTTCAGCCCCAGGTTTATCAGCCCACCCAACCAGTGCGTGCCCTTTACAAAAACACCTAGGATTTCTTCAACTGTTTCCTTGTTCATTTCAGGAGGCAAGAAACCATCAACAGAGGTTTGCTGCTGCTGTTCAGTCACTCAGTCGTGTCCAGCTCTTTGCAACCCCACGAACTGCAGCATGCCAGGCCTCCCGGTCCCTCACCATCTGCCAGAGCTTGCTCACACCCATGTCCATTGAATCAGTGATGCCATCCAACCATCTCATCCTCTGCTGTCCCCTTCTCCTCCCGCCTGTCAACAGAGGTTACTCTCTGTTCATGGTTTGGAACAAAACCGAGACTTTCTCTCTTTCTCTTTCCCTCTCTTTCCCCTCCCATCTCTCTCTCCTTCCTCCTCCCCCTCCCAGAGAAACAACACAGAAGGTGAGACCATGAATATATTGATGTGTTCCAAATCCCCATGGGGGAGGAGGAAGGGTCAGGAAACTTGTTAAAATCAATTTCCCAGGCCTCAAAAATGACAAGTCTGTTGATCTGGGGTGGGAGCCCAAGCATCTGTTGCTTTTTCTGTTAGATTTTTAACAAACTTCCCCAACAATTCTGATGCCTGTTTCCTAAAATTCAGACGTAGATGCTGCCCTAAAACAGAAAGCTAGAGAATGAAATGCATCTATTGGAAATGCAAATTTAAAATGGTAAAACATAGGTTAAATTTTTTATTACACATCCCTTAGTCCTTCCTTTATGTAATAAGTGCCTAAGTAAATTCATGGTGTTCTACGATATGCAGAATGTTTCACAGAAACTGCATAAAGTCAAGCACACCTATGCAATCAAGCTAGAAGTGCAGGAGAAAAATAAGACAGCTTGTCTGTTCTCAGTTCACAGCAGTGGCCACAACAGCCCTTCCCAAACACAGTGTATGCATGATGGGAAATATAATTAATGATCTTAGTAAGTCTTTCTAGTGCTCCAAGGCTGAGTAACTTATCAGACAGAAAAAAGCAGTTGAGTTCACCGAAACAATGGGTGATTTATCCAGGTGTGTTTGAATATAACCTTCCCACAGCCATCTTTTTGTAAGAAATACTTCAAAGTTAGTAGATAGCAAACTAGTTTTTCAAAAAGTTAATCAGTGAAATGTCCCCCATCATAACATCAAGATTAGAGTGTTTGTTCTCTACATTTAATCCCTTAGGTATCCTTTTCTGGCAGTACTAAATCTGCTACAAGAAATATTAGTAGATTTTTTTCCCCTGGTACTATGGCTTCATTTGCCTTAAGCTCAACTCACTCTCAGAAATCTTTTCCCCAAGGATATAGGAATGAGAATAAATTGGGAGAACTTTATTAGGGGCCCTTCATTACCTAAGGTGTAACAATTAAAAGTCAAATTTACTTTTATTGTGCTTTGAATGATGCTTTGGAAACAATCAAGGGTTTCATATGTAACTCAAGTAGTTTTGACTTAAGTAGTGATTCTTTCCCACTTCGCATTCTCCTGCCACTTTCAAATCTCATCTGAACCATGGGGAATGGGAGAAAGTTACAACAATCTGGGATTACAAAAGAAAACCCTTAGGAACTTTAAAAAGCCCTTGCCTTCTGATACAGGTTAAAATGAAGATTCATTTCCAATGATCCTCTTTTATCCCACGGCATGTGCTCTAGAGCCTGAGCGTCTGCTTCTACATCCTCTGATCAAAGAAGAAAGCTTTCCTTTGCTTCTGAACCAAACCTGGTCTCTTTCTATTGGTTCAAACAACACCAGGGGGTGGGAGAAGGACCCTTGTTGGGGCTTGACTTCACAGGGTTTAAACCCTACTTTCTTGGAACTCTCTCCTCCCACCTCTTAATCCTGACTCTCCCTTTCCTACCAGCAATTCTTGTCCTGCTCCTTTTTTTTTTTTTTTTTTGAACTCTGATCTTAGATGCTGGCTCTGAGGAATCTGGTCAACACTCCCCGAGATAAAATGGCCTTCAGAGCCAAGGCAGTCAACAGGTGGAAGCTAAAAGTGCTGCCTCCTCCACATGACTCAGCCTGTACCACCTCACTTTCCCACCGCGAATACTCATCAAATACTTGTCTTCCTGTAAAACTTGTGGCACAAGCTAGCTGATTTAGTGACAAGACAGAAATTTATGACTTGGGCCATCCAATGTTCCATCTCACCTACAGAGGCCCATGGCTTGTTCAAGAAATAGATCTGCCTGGAAGTTCAGACTCTACAATAACTAAAGAGGCTTCTGAGCATCACCGTTCGGGACCACAGCTCTCTGCCTCTGGCCCCCAACCATCTGCAGCACTTTGAGGAAGATGGTTTTTCACCAGGCCTACAATTTCACGGCCACCCAGTAAGATGTGGAACAAAGACACTCTTCCCAGGCCTGTGAGCTATATGAGTAGCCAAAGTGTCTCTCCACAGGCTGGCAATAGTCCCAGGTTTAAGAACGAGGTCCTCATGACCTGCTGAGCTGGAAGAAGATTGTGTTCCTGGATGACAACCTGCCTTTGGCTCCTGGGTGAACCCTCTCTGTAGGTATAATATGAAAATGTGTTTAGTGCCTCTCTTCAAAGAAAACCTCCTCTCTGCTGACAAGGGTTAGTAATATGCTAAAATGGTACACTTACCTCTCTCTCTTTCTCCTTTAAATATCCAAGACACTTAGTGTCTCCAGAGGTTTGCTAGTTAATAATGGGTCTTTTTTCCCCCCGACAATCCCATCAAGTATCACCTGAAGAAGGGCTAGCCATTTCAAAATCCATAGTAGGCAAAGAATTCTTCTAGCACCTGCATGCACCTGAACGTAGTTCCTCTTGTCTATCCCACATTATACTTACTGCTTTTAAGTAAAATATCTCCTACCAATAGAGAAAAAAAATTTTTTTTATTTTGTCTTTCTGCAAGTGCACTTTTTTCCAATCATCTTGTGTGCTGGAAGTTAAGTAAACATTGACCTAAAAATGTTACAGCACCTTCAAGAACCAAGTTTTTTTTTCCCTCTGTCTCATCCAATATGATGGGGCCAAGTTTGACATTGCCAGAGTATTTAAAATATAAGGCTAAAATATAACCTTGGTGGTCATTGGCCTGACATGAGTCTGGTTAAATTTAAGGAAACTGCTTCCAGGATACGACACAGATGCTTCAGAATTTGTTGGAATGTGGTCAACAAAAAAATAAAATTTCAAATCCCAGTT
The DNA here is from genome assembly GCF_049115385.1 of Moschus berezovskii. Classification (NCBI taxonomy): domain Eukaryota; kingdom Metazoa; phylum Chordata; class Mammalia; order Artiodactyla; family Moschidae; genus Moschus; species Moschus berezovskii. The sequence continues at coordinate 63,298,783 of NC_142477.1, forward strand.
TATTTACTTGAAGGACCTCCATGAGGTAGACTCTATACAAGAAACAATTCCATCATCCAGAGTGAATATTCACTCATTTTTTTTTCCAGCCAGGAGTTTGGAAGAAGCCAGCAGGCAGTGTAATCATTTGGTAACATCCTTCCCACTGCCAAGATGGATTAATGCTGGGAGATCTTACAACTGGTGAGTAATCGGTAGTACTTACAGACCCTTCATGATCCACAAGGTGTGATTATTTTCCTACATGGATTTCTGTCCTCATCCTCCAAAGGGTGCTTTGTCATTTCCTTTACTCTCCCCGTCCATGGACATTCAAGCCCATGTTACAACTATGGCATGGTCTCCAAGTCATTGCTGACTTCCTTCTCAAACCAAGACGATGAGCATTTTTTTGACACTGCTAAAATGTGAGGGCTATATTATCAAAGTTATACCAGTTTCCTTTTAAGTGATTCTGGAAAGGTATGAATAGTTGTTTATTAAAATTTAGAACCTAAGCATCCTCTGGTTCCACTGGTTTGGTTTATTATGCCCCGACCAAATACTCAAGCTGATTTGAAGATATCATGGATATACTAAAATGTCACACTATGGAGAACCTAATTGAAACAATAACCCCACTGTGAGTTTTCAAAATAAATGCTCTTTGCGTCTTTTAGCACTATCATTCGTTCCTTAAATTCTGCTCACCTCCACTACCCCAACTCTTCAACTTATATTCAACTCCCTTCTTGGACTAAAAAGGCCTCTGAAAAGGGAAATGAAATCTGACTTCAAAAGAACTCACATTCAGGAATCAAACAGCCTAAAGGTCAAGCTCTGTCTCTGCCACCAACGAGCTGGGAATCCTTAGATGATTCACCTAACTGCTCTGAGCCCTGGTTTCCTCATCTGCAGTTTGGACATGCAGTTTACCTCAAAAGACTGACGGTTCTTTGACTGAGCCAGACTCCTTTCCTTTAGGCTTAGGGACCTGTAAACCTCTGCTTCCTAATCACTCAGGAGGTAGGTACGTTGGTCCTCTTCCCAGATCCCTTCAGCTGAGTCCCAAGTCTTAAGGTCATCCCCGACAGTAAGGCTAATTTTGGAAAACTGTGCTAAATATATCTCCAAAACCTCATTATTTCTGATTAGCAGCCTCACCTCCAGAAACACTGTGTCGCCTAAGCTGAGTGCTACCCCTCATTCACAGTAGCCCACACCATAAACCAGTGGGCCCTGCCTTACCTGATATCAGAATCAGCCAAGAGCTTTGAAAACCACAGATGTCTGCTCCACTCCCAACCATGGAAGCCTCTATTTTTAAGTTTCCTGGGTAATTCTGATGATAACCTCAGTTTAAGAAGGTCTGATTTTAGCAGCCACCAAACATCCCTATCTTTTCCTCCCACACCTCTGAACTGGGTTATCTCTCTTGAGCTACATAAACACACTGCTACTTCTCCTGAACCCAGTTAGATGTTGACTATAAGCTCCAAACAGGTCACAGGGACTCAAGCTACTGATTATGGCTTAGGAACCCTCCTCCACATCCCCAGCCCCTTGGGTCCAAGAGGCAGAAAAGGCATCACGTTTTAGCCAAAGAAATATAATCAAGAAAGCACTGGGGTTGTAGAGTCAGTAGCAGCCAGTGTGGAACGATGGATCTAAGTTCAAAAGATTTAAAGGCCTGAGACTCCAACAGTGATCAAAAGCAGATAAACACCCTTCTCCCTGCCAAGGCTATCTAACACGATACAGCACTGAGTGTGCTGGTGAAGTTCATAAAGCAACCCTACTGAGACCTCTGTTGTGAGAGAGAGTGTGTGTGAGAGAAAGTGAGTGTGTGTGAATAAGAGACTGTGTGTGAGAGTCAGAATGACTGTGTGAGTGTGAGAAGTGTGTGTGAGAAAGACACAAAGTGTGTGAGTGTGAGAGTGAGTGTGTGAGAAAGACTGTGTGTGAGAGTGAGTGAAAGTGTGTGAGACTGAGAGCGTGAGAGAGTGAGTGTGTGTGAATAAGAGACTGTGTGTGAGAGACAGAGTGACTGTGAGAGTGAGAGTGTGAGTGTGAGAAAGTGTGTGTGAGAAAGAGACAAAGTGTGTGAGTGTGAGAGTGTGTGTGTGAGAAAAAGACTGTGTGTGAGAGTGAGTGAAAGTGTGTGAGACTGTGAGAGCGTGAGAGAGTGAGTGTGTGTGAATAAGAGACTGTGTGTGAGAGTCAGAATGACTGTGTGAGTGTGAGAAGTGTGTGTGAGAAAGACACAAAGTGTGTGAGTGTGTGAGTGTGAGAGTGAGTGTGTGAGAAAGAGACTGTGTGTGAGAGTGAGTGAAAGTGTGTGAGACTGTGAGAGTGTGAGAGAGTGAGTTTGTGTGAATAAGAGACTGTGTGTGAGAGACAGAGTGACTGTGAGAGTGAGAGTGTGAGTGTGAGAAAGTGTGTGTGAGAAAGAGACAAAGTGTGTGAGTGTGAGAGTGTGTGTGTGAGAAAGAGACTGTGAGAGTGAGTAAAAGTGTGAGACTGTGAGAGAGCGTGAGAGTGAGTGTGTGTGAATAAGAGACTGTGTGTGAGACAGTGACTGTGTGTGAGAAAATGTGTGTGAGAAAGAGACAAAGTGTGTGAGAGTGTGAGAGTGTGTGAGAAAGAGACTGTGAGAGTGAGTAAAAGTGTGAGACTGTGTGAGAGCGTGTGTGAGAGTGTGTGTGTGTGTGTGAATGAGAGACTGTGAGAGACAGAGTGACTGTGTGTGAGAAAATGTGTGTAAGAAAGAGACAAAGTGTGTGAGAGTGTGTGTGAGGGTGAGTGTGTGAGAAAGAGACTGTGAGAGTGAAAGTGTGTGAGACTGTGTGAGAGAGAGAGTGTGTGAGTGTGTGTGTGTGTGTGAATGAGAGACTGTGTGTGAGAGACAGAGTGACTGTGTGAGTGAGAGTGTGAGTGTGAGAAAGTGTGTGTGAGAAAGAGACAAAGTGTGTGTGTGTGAGTGTGAGAAAGAGACTGTGTGTGAGAGTGAGTGAAAGTGTGTGAGACTGTGTGTGCATAAGAGAATGTGTGTGAGACAGAGTGACTGTGTGAGAGTGTGAGTGTGAGAAAGTGTGAGTGAGAGACAAAGTATGTGTGAGAGTGTGTGTGTGAGAATGTGTGTGAGAGTGAAAGTGTGTGAGACTGTGTGAGAGACAGCGTGTGTGAGAGAGTATGAGAAAGTGTGTGTGTGAGACAGAGTGACTGTGTGAGAGAGTGAGAGTGTGTCTGAGAGAGAGTGCCTGTGTGAATGAGAAAGAGTGTGTGCGAGTGAGAGACAGACAGGGAGGGAGGGGGAGAGGGAAGAAGGAAGAGAGAGGAAGAAGGAAGGAAGGAAGAAATAGATTGTGTCAAGTCATGATGTGATTAAAACAAATCAGCAAGGCAATTTGCATTTATGGGCATTTTTTAGGAGCACCAGTGCTGCTCATGTGGACCCCAACTCCAATTCGATCTCCACTCATCCCCAAGTTCCAGGCACTTGCCTACACCCTGCTCAGCGGTGTGGTTCATAGTGTGGTTCACAGTTTCACATGTGCCTGGTAAACTAGACAACAAACACAGGGTGTGGGAGCTGGGGCACTGAGCTGCAGGGACTCCAGTGGGAGCTCCCTCAAGACTGCCCCCAAGGAAAGTTCATGTAAGAGCCTGCTGTGAGATGAGACGCTGTGAGGCAAAGGGAGGCGTCCCTCAGGCCCTGTGCTCCTGGGCACTCTTCCCGGCACTGCCTCCTGAGCACAGTCCAGTAGCTTCCCACTTAAAATGCATCAAGCCCTTTGCTTGACTGGCCTGAGAAGAGTGTGTCACCTCACCCAGAATTCTTTTCAGAAGATTTTACAAAGCCATTCATAAGAACGACATATTTCACTGTCTGGTGTCTTTACTGACATCTCAGAACCCCTAGAATCCTTTGATCACTTTTTCTCCCAGAGGACATAGCTTTTCAGCAACACCAGTGTGAGGACCATCTCCAAGGAAAACAGTCAGCATCCAAGGTTCACCATCCCTTAGCAAGCCTCTCCAGGCATCGGCAGCCCTGTTCCATAAAATGCTGCTAGGTGCCCATTCAGTTTTTGCTGAGGTGGCTCCCTGCAAGGGCTCCTGGGGAACACAGGCCTGCACCCTGACTCTGGAACCTAGAGCCCGACCATCCTCCAGCAACTGGCTAATGGAGCAGGCTAACAATGGTTGTAAATCGTTAAAACAATTTTAATAAAGTCATGAATAATATGGAACTCTAATACAGATCTCATTAAAGCAGGTAGCTATAAGACCCAATACTTTAAGAATGGCCTCTCTCTCCAAGTGAATTCCAGTTACGGTCCAGGATTTAATTTACCCTTTGGGGCTCTGATACTACTTCAGATGGTGACCAAACCATTGTCTCAGCACCGTGGTGATGGTCAAGCACGGTCTTCAGTTCAGTTCAGTCGCTCAGTCGTGTCCGACTCTCCGCGACCCCATGAATCACAGCACGCCAGGCCTCCCTGTCCATCACCAACTCCCGGAGTACACTCAAACTCATGTCCACAGAGTCAGTGATGCCATCCAGCCATCTCATTCTCTGTCGTCCCCTTCTCCTCCCGCCCCCAACCTTTCCCAGCATCAGAGTCCTTTCCAGTGAGTCAACTCGTCGCATGAGGTGGCCAAAGTATTGCAGCTTCAGCTTTAACATCAGTCCCTCCAATGAACATCCAGGATTGATCTCCTCTAGAATGGACTGGTTGGATCTCCTTGCAGTATAAGGGACTCTCAAGAGTCTTCTCCAACACCACAGTTCAAAAGCATTGATTCTTCGGCGATCAGCTTTCTTCACAGTCCAACTCTCACATCCATACATGACCACGGGAAAAACCATTGCCTTGACTAGATGGACCTTGGTTGGCAAAGTAATGTCTCTGCTTTTTAAAATACTATCAAGGTTGGTCATAACTTTCCTTCCAAGGAGCAAGCGTCTTTTAATTTCCTGGCTGCAATCAGCATCTGCAGTGATTTTGGAGCCCAAAAAAATAAAGTCTGACACTGTTTCCACTGTTTTTCCATCTATTTCCCATGAAGTGATGGGACCAGATGCCATGATCTTTGTTTTCTGAATGTTGAGCTTCAAGCCAACCTTTTCACTCTCCTCTTTCACTTTCATCAAGAGGCTTTTGAGTTCCTCTTCATTTTCTGCCATAAGGGTAGTGTCATCTGCATATCTGAGGTTATTGATATTTCTCCCAGCAATCTTGATTCCAGCTTGTGCTTCTTCCAGCCCAGCGTTCCTCATGATGTACTCTGCATATAAGGCAAACCATTCAATATTACAGTAATCCAGGCCTATGCCCCAACCAGTAATGCTGAAGAAGCCGAAGTTAACCGGTTCTATGAAGACCTACAAGACCTTTTAGAACTAACACCCAAAAAAGATGTCCTTTTCATTATAGGGGACTGGAATGCAAAAGTAGGAAGTCAAGAAACACCTGGAGTAACAGGCAAATTTGGCCTTGGAGCACGGAATGAAGCAGGGCAAAGGCTAATAGAGTTTTGTCAAGAGAATGCACTAGTCATAGCAAACACCCTCTTCCAACAACACGAGAAGACTCTACACATGGACATCACCAGATGGTCAACACCGAAATCAGATTGATTATATTCTTTGCAGCCAAAGATGGAGAAGCTCTATACAGTTAGCGAAAACAAGACCAGGAGCTGACTGTGGCTCAGATCATGAACTCCTTATTGCCAAATTCAGACTGAAATTGAAGAAAGTAGGGAAAACCACTAGACCATTCAGATATGACCTCAATCAAATTCCTTATGATTATACAGTGGAAGTGAGAAATAGATTTAAGGGACTAGATCTGATTGATAGAGTGCCTGACGAACTCTGGACGGAGGTTCGTGACATTGTACAGGAGACAGGGACCAAGACCATCCCCATGGAAAAGAAATGCAAAAGAGCGAAATGGCTGTCTGAGGAGGCCTTACAAATAGCTGTGAAAAGAAGAGAGGTGAAAAGCAAAGGAGAAAAGGAAAGATATAAGCATCTGAATGCAGAGTTCCAAAGAATAGCAAGGAGAGATAAGAAAGACTTCCTCAGTGATCAATGCAAAGAAATAGAGGAAAACAACAGAATAGGAAAGCACGGTCTTAGCACAGAGCAAACCTGGCTGGCTGGAGGGAGCAGGTGGCCGGCCCGCGGCCTGCGGGCTGTTGCGCATGCGCCCCTGCGCAGCCCGCCGGGGCGGGGGCGTGGCTGTCCGGATGGCGGCCCCCGCGGCCGGTGTCTGACATCGCTGTCTGGGGCACCCTCTCATCTCACCCCGACCCGAATTCTTCTCAGGGATTAGTCCTGACTTCGTGATTAATCGGCGCTTTCTGGTTTTCCTAGGGTGACGTCATAGTGCGCGGAGATAAAACAGGCTCCCCTCTGAAGGCTCCGGCGCAGAGCAGGGTCCTGAGCCCCGGGAGGCGGCCCGGGACCCCGCCCCGCCCAGACGGCCGTAGCCAACTCCGCCCTGCGGCCCGGAGGAGCGCTGGGTGGCCCACCACGGAGCCTCTGCTCTTTATTGCTTTGGCCCACTGGTTAAATGCAAAGTTCAAGACTTTCTGTGCTTTTTTTCATAGTTATGAAAGTAGGACATGCTCATTTCAAAAGCTGGAAAATTATAATGAGAAAGGTAATCAATAACGGCTCACCCTGAGGGCTCCATCTCTGTTCATTTTGATGCATTTCTTTCCAGGCTTTTTTGTCTTTCTTTGCAATAGATTTTCAGGTGTTAAACACTGCTCAGCTGCAGTCGTGTTATAAGGAAATAATTTTCAATCTTTTTTAACTTAATGTGGGAGCAGATACATTGCATGTGCTTGGATTAGCCAACATTTCTGTAAAGCTCCTTTAAAACCTCCTTAGTGGATGTACTCTCAGATACGAAAATATTATCTCTATTTATGGACATCTAGGATGGGGCTTCCCTCATAGCTCAGTTGGTAAAGTATCTGCCTGCAGTGAAGGAGACCTGGGTTCAATTCCTGGGTCAGGAAGGTCCCCTGGAGAAGGAAATGACAACCCACTCCAGTATTCTTGCCTGGAGAATTCCATGGGCAGAGGAGCCTGGCGGCCCACCGTCCGTGGGGTCACAAGGGTCACACACGACTTAGTGACTAAACCACCACCAGGATGTTTCCATTTTTTACTGGAATCTAGGTAACAGGTAGACCAACCCTGCAGCCTTTCTCATGTTTGCCTGGGATTGTTTTTTGGTGAAACATACAAACCCAAACTAAGAATTTCATCCAGTATACATTAGAGAGAGAGAGAACTTGAAAACTTCCACCCTTTTCCATATTGCTGAGGGTGGGGAACCAGGGTGGGGCCTGGCTGCAGGACGAGCTTTCTGTGTCTGTGAAGTGAGAGGTCACAGGGCTTTGCAATGGAGATGGAGGCTGGCGACAGAAGAGGATGCACCCTCCACTCAGCTGAGAAAGAGAGGTCAAGAAGGTAGTAATCTGGCAACTATGGGGAAAACTCCCTGTGAAGATAAGGGGTTAATTATTTTTTTGTTGTTCCATCGCTAATTCCCGTCTGACTCTTTGTTACCCCATGGACTGCAACATGCCAGGTTTCCCTGTCCTTCACTATCTCCCAGAGTTTTCTCAGACTTATGTCCATTGAATCAGTGATGCCATCCAACCATCTCATCCTCTGTCGCCCCCTTCTCCTCCTGCCTTCAATCTTGCCCAGCATCAGCATCTTTTCCAGTGAGTCAGCTCTTCACCTCAGGTGGCCAAAGTATTAGAGTTTCAGCATCAGCCCTTCCAATGAATATTCAGGGTTGATTTCCTTTAGGATTGATGGGTTTGATCTCCTTGCTGTCCAAGGGACTCCCAAGAGTCTTCTCCAACACCACAGTTTGAAAGCGTCAGTTCTTCGGTGCTCAGCTTTCTTTAAGGCCCAGCTTTCACATCCCTACATGACTACTGGAAAAACCACAGCTTTGACTATACAGACCTTCGTTTGCAAAGTGATGTCTCTGTTTTTTAATACACTGCCTAGATTTGTCATAGCTTTTCTTTCAAGGAGCAAGCATCTTTTGATTATTTTTAGAACATTGTTATTAAATGATCTATTTTAATTCTGTTGGTCACAAGCTCCAATGTATTATTTGGGGAAACTCTTCTTGTCTCTATTAAAAAAATAATAATAAAATCAGAGAAAAAAAGGAGGGAGAACTAGGTCTGAGTGAAGGGAGAGAATCACCACTTGCATTTACTGCCCTGCTGTGATCTGCCCTCTGGAAAGTCCCTGCTCCATTTTATGAGAGACTGGTGTAATGTTTTTGTAAGATTCCAGATAGCTGGGATAAGTAGAACCCATGAGCCATCCAGAACTTCTCTGTGGGCTCCTGTATAAGCCTACTTCTATTTTACCTCCTGCAAGTCACCATGTCTGCAAGTTGTGATAGGAGAAGGAGACAGTGGGACAAAGGCTGGCAGCTGGAGAGTAAATTCAGCCTCCCAGGGCCTTTCCATCCAGTTTTTATGAACTCTGTCACTTGTTAGTCTAGTTAGTAAATGGGCACACCACCCTATGAGTTGTGTGAGGACCAGAACACTGTAGGTCCCAGCCATGCTTGGTCTGGGGACGCTTTCCCTTTATGCGAGAGCTCTGTCTCCAGTGTAGTCCGTTTCCTCAATGCTATCTCTGAGAGCAAAGCTAGACTGACCAACTGGCAGCATTAAGACAAGCCACCATGGTACTTGCTCTGAGAGGAGAGGATAACCAGCTTTCTGGAGGGCAACACTCCAGACCTGCCTTCCAGCAGTAAACCCACCAGCTCCCAGATCTCAAAATCTGGTCCTCTTTTAGTATCTAGCGGTTTTCAAAGCTTCCGTTTCTGGAGGATGGTTTCCTTTTTGCTGTCTGGCTCTCACAGGACTAGGGAAAAGCCAGCTCCTTCACAGTTACTTCTCATCATGTCCAGTGAGGTCAGTCCCTCTTGGCCTGGGCTCTCAGCATCTTTCTCCAAGTCACAACATTCTCTAGGCACTTGCTGACCCTACTGTGTTCTGCCTGTTAAAAGGTCACCTGCGTTTGGAATTCTTTCCACTCTCCTCCTGGTTATTTGTGATAGCCTCTTAGAAGCTTAAAAATAACACTTATTTCCCCGGTGGTTTTGTATATTTCCATTTGGCAAACTCTATTTTGTTCCATGTGTTTCTAAGGGAACAGAAACCAAAATGGCTTATGAGCTACTTCCTACACTGGACTGACTGATGTTGTCAGACTGGAATTGTCCTTCAGCCAGAGTGGGTACTCCCAACCATAAGCTGGACCTTGATGCAGAAACTATATAAACTACAAAGACAATGGACATTGTTTGGCTGTTGGGAAAGCTACTTCACTGTACTTCCTTTAATCAAGCAGTTAATTTTTTAATAGATAGATTCAAGCCACTTTGCATAGATATGATAATATAAAAGTGGGTTACACCAAGATACTGTGATTGTGAATCCATTATTAAAAGTAAAACTGAGGGCAATATCAGACATCAAAATGGAAAACAGCAGTTACCAGAAGGGGTACACTGGGGGACTTCTGGGGAAAGAAAATGTGCTGGAAATATTCTATTTGAAGATGTGGGTGAATTATATGAGTGTGTTCGCTTGTGAAAATCCAGCGAGCTCTGTAATTTATGATCACGTTTTTCTGCATGTATGTTCTACCCCAACAAAAATTTGACTTAAAATAAACAGACAAACTGAGGGCTGTGGTTGAGGCAGGCAATTAAAGGAATGAGGACCACTCTGCTTTCATTTGACGTGTATTGTTTTGGTGCTCACACAGTGCTCAGTGGGAAACACAGACTTAGTACGTGTTACAGAAATGAAACAGTGGCCACGGGGCCTGACTTCAAGGAGTTTACAATTATGAGTCAGTTACAGTATAAATGTAAGTGCTCAGAATATATACCAATGATGCTAATTAGTTGTGGCAATGTGCCACAGTAATGTAGGATGTGAACATTAAGGGAAACTGGCTGAGAGGAATATGGAATTCTCCATACAGTCCTCACAACTTTTCTGGAATTCTAATCCAAGGCTATGTTTAAATTTTTATGCCATGAGAATGACTAGAAGGAAGAGATTGTTTGTTTTGGTACTAAGGGAATCTGAGATGACTTTGTAGAAGAAAAGATGTGATTACTTTAAAGGAAGAATAGGATGATAATCAAGGAAACTAGGGAAGAAGTTAACTGAAAGGTGAAAAATGACATAAGGAACTATGGGGTTGGAGTCAGGGGTTTCCCTGGCAGACCCGTGGTTAAGACTGCGTTTCCAATGCAGAGCGTACAGATTCAATCCCTAGTTGGGAAACCAAGCCATGTGGCCAAAAAAAGTAAAAATTAAATAAATTAAGCAAAAAGAAAGAGAAATTTTACAATCAATAGTCAAGATATGGAAATAATCTTTGTCCATCAACAGATGAACAGATACGAAGATATGTATGTATATATATAATTCAGCCACAAGAAGAGTGGATTCATTTAGCATACTGCATTCAAGATACATCCTTTAGGGCAACATGGATGGATCTTGAATGCAGTATACTAAATGAAATTAAGTCAGAATAAGCCAGATGAAGACAAATACCATATGATTATTACACATGTGTGAACTCTAAAAGTCAGATTCAAAGAAACAGAATAGAATAGTGGTTACTAGAGGCATGGGGTGGTAGGAGAGAGGGAAATGTTGGTCAGAGTTCAAACTTCTAGTTGTAAAGTCATTAAGTTCCAAGGATCGACTGCATAGCACAGTGATTATATTTAATGATACTATATTACATCCTTTAAAGTTCCTAAGACAGGGAATCTTACATGTTCTCACCGCAAAGAAGAAATGGTCATTTAGGATGCAATGCAGGTGTCACATCCTACCCAGTGCTGTGGTGGTAAGCATTTTGCAATATATAAGTGAATCAAGGCAACATATTATACACTTGAAACTTACACAACGCTACATGTCAGTTTATCTTAGTAAAGGGGGAAAAGAAACTGTGGAATGTATCAGGACTAGTACATGGTTTTGTCAGACTGGTGAGTTGGAAGCAGGAAAGAAGTGGTGTGGAATAGGACCAGAGAAGCAGAGGGCTTTAATAGCAGATCGGGAACAGTCTTCAATTTTCAAACTTAACTAATGCACAAAATACTAGCTCTTGATTGCCATTAAAACTCATTATTGGGCTTCCCTGGTGGTCTAGTGGTTAAGAATCCACCTGCCAGTGCAGGGGACACAGGTTTGATCCCTGGTCTGGGAAGATCCCACATGCCACAGAAAAACTAAGCCCATGCACCACAACTACTGAGGCCCACACATTCTAGCATTCACCTCGGCAACAGAGAAGCCACCACAACAAGGACCCCACACACCGCAACGAAGTGCAGCCCTTGCTTGCCACACCCAGAGGAAGCCCATGTGCAGCAACGAAGACGCAGCGCAGCCAAAAATAAAATAAACGAATCTTTAAAAAAAAAACTCATTATTTTATAGTGAAAGATAAATGTTAATTTGAAAACCGATGGATATTAATACAGGTATTACCCACTTTTCAAAATTTGACTTTACATCATTTCATTTTTACAAAAGGCCGAAGTTAGTACCTGTTTTTGCTAAAAGAAATCTGAAGAGGATTTTTTTTGCTTTTATGAAAGAAGGTGAAAAGCAAAAATACACTTCAGTGTCTGACTTGCAACGACTGATAGAGGCAGCACCCAGCTCAAGTGGTGAGTGGCCCTGCCAAGCTCCGTCCCCAGAAACTACACTCAGCATCTCAGCATCAAGATGCCATAGCTTTTGCATTATTCTTTAGATTCCATAGATAAGTAATATCATATAATATTTATCTATATATCAATCAGAAACAGACTCATAGATGCAGAAAACAAACTTACGGTCAACAAGGAGGAAAATGGGGAGAGAGATTAAATCAGAAGCATAGCATTAACATATAATCTACTATACATAAAACCAATAAGCAACAAAGGTTTACTGTATAGCACAGGGAACTATATTCAATATCTTATAAGAACCTATAATGGAAAATAAAGTGAAATATATATGTATGTATGACTGAATCATTTGCTGTATATCCCAAACAAACACAATATTGTAAATCAACCACACTTCAATTTAAAAAAAAAAAAATGCCATAGCTTTGAACTGTCTGTGAGGATCTGTGCTTTATCTTGATTTATTTCGTGCATCCTTAGCAAGATGTGTCCTAAGGTAATTGCTTTTTCACTTTTTGCCATTTCATCTTGTGAAATAATTTCCTAGGAACTCTCTATTTTCAGATAGTGGGAGAAACCTATATTTAACTCACTTTCCAAGTCTTTGTACGTCTACCATGAACTAAAGGAATTAAATTTATTAAACATTCACTATGTACCTCATACTGTGAGATCACTCTATGTCTACTATCTTAATCATCTGAAAATCCTTATGAAGCAGCTGTTATTATTTCATTTTACAGATAAAAAAATCAAGAACATGTTCATTTCCAACAAACACAAAAGAGTCATAAATATAAAAAATAGATATAGGCACCTGAGATCTTATTTGTTTCCAACAAGCACAAAAGTCATAAATGCCAAAAAATAGATACAGTGCTTAGTGCCAGAATGTGCTTCAGTGGTTGAAATAATAACTCTGAGTTAAAAATATGTTTACATTCGGATTTTATTTAAATTCATTTTTTAACTGGAAAGAGAGTCATCTGGGACTAATTTAAGTTCTTCAAGACTTAATGGTCTTGATAAACCCATTTATCAAGTTGTTTCATGGAATAATTCAGACAAGTGTGTTTGGCAAGGAGTAATTATCACACAGTACCCAAAACTGATAAAGCCTGGCCTACACAGACTGGACTAGACATAGCACAGGAGAGCTGTTTCCCAATTCGGCTGCATAAACTCTTGTTCTGCAGAGTCAGAGACAACACAGTCATGCTGCATGGGCCATAGGGTGGACAGCCCAGTTCTGAGCTCTGAATGTTTACAAACAGTTCCAAAGGAAATGAAACAGACTCAACCTTCCTATCTTGGGGTGACTTGCATTGTGACTTTCCTGCAAAGCTAAATTACTGTGTATTTGAGAATAATATGGTCCAATAGTTACTAATGTCAGTTTCCCCTCAAATTATAGAGTGAGGAACGAAATAGGTTTCAGCTTGGCTCTTCTAAATCTCAAATCATGCAGAAATGAAAAAGTCATCAAAGATCCATAGTTTCTATTGAGGATTTCCTTCCTTTGTTTTTTGTTTTATTTTCTAATGAGATTTTCTCTCCCCATACAACCACATAACAAATTTTACCTTCTTTATATTTGTTGGAAAAAAAACTAAATTCTCAATTCTCTAAATTCTCAAAGAGAAATAAATTCTAAATTTTGCTTTCCTCTAATTCCTAACAAACTGTGTTCTATACCTGACAGCCACAAGGTAGCAAGGCAGCTGAGTCATTCAAAGCAGCATTTTGTTCTTGATCTTGCCATTCAATATCACAGGGTGTGATGAAAACTGGAACAAATATGGAAATCACAGAGGTGCCAGAACATTACATTTAAAAAATGGAATTATTTGAGTCAATCTGGAATGTCTGGTTCTTTTAGTTTAGGCCTCATGGGTAGCATTGTGCTTCAAAAACAACTTGAGTTGGCTACCAGGATTCCAGAAGGGTAACATAATCGTGTACCTTTGTGGGAGATGCTTATCTATGTCTCCTATGAGCAGAAGGAGGCTGGATTCTTCTACCTTTTCAAGTTTCAAAATGAAAATTATTCTAAAAAGTTCCAAACCTGAGTGGAATTTGGAAACAAATGGGAGGAGGCAATTTCTCAGATCTTTTCCATTTGTGCTAGTCTTTATTTGAAATAAACACCCAGCATGAATCAAATCCTCTACAGCTACAGACATATGGGGCTTGGGGAAGGTCCATCCTTACCACTTCCCTTATGTGATTTGGCAAGTATAGAAAAGGTCTCCAAGTTAATAATCCTGAATACAAAATTCAGACCTGCGGAAGAGACAGAGATACTTAGGAGACCCAGGAGCTGGCAGCAGCTCACCTCCCCTTCTGAAAAATGCAGCCTGGAACCCTGGGACCCCCACCCCCTGGAAGGACACTGCTCCCTCTGCAAAGTCCTCCACTGAGGGCTGTGAACACAAGGCAGGTCTCTTCTCCCCAGTCACTGATGCACAACATTGTACGGGTGTTGTCAGACCTCAGAAAAGGGTTGGGGAAAACCAAAGGGAATTATAACATATGAAGGAAGGAATTTTCAGCTGTGTCATCCAACACGGGGGAAAAATTCTCCACTGAGTTAAGGGGACACACCCAAACTCCTAACCTAGTTGCCTTGTCACACACTGGGAATGAATCCCCAAGTGCCTTTGGGGTTGGAATTTCTTCCCATGGGGGTAGCCTGCCTCCATCATCCTTCCTCTCCTCTGTTTAGTACCCATCTCCATGTCTGGGCTATCCCATCTAGTAAAAGACTCTAAACGGCTTGAGCTGAACAATCCACAGTGCCTCGCAAGAGTCTAGGGTCCAGTTACCTTGAGGGCTTCACCTTTGGTCTGGGTTGCGGACATGCCTCTGAATGCCATTTGGATGACCCAGATGCTCCTCCCCTCTACACACACACAGAAGCATTCCCCTGACGTAGTATCACAACCAAGAATCGTAATACTATTCAGTCATAAAAAAGAATGAAATAATGCCATTTGCAGCAACATGGATGGACCTAGAGATTGTCATACTGAGTGAAGTAAGTCAGAATAAGACAAATATCATATGATATCACTTATTTGTGGAATCTAAAAAGCTAATACCAATGTACTTATTTTCAAAACAGAAATAGATTCACAGACATAGAAAACAAACTTATGGTTACAAAAGGGGATGAGGGGAAGATAAATTAGAAGTTTGGAACTAACATATACTTACTACTATTATACATAAAATAGGTAAATGACAAGACCTACTGTATAGTACAGGAAATAATACGCAATAGCTTATACTAACCTATGGTGGAAAATAATCTGAAAAATAATATATATATGTATAACTGAATCACCTTGCTGTACACTTGAAACACAACATTGAAAAGTAATTGTGCTTCAATTAAAAATTAAAAATAAAGAACTTTTTAAAAAGAAGTATTAAGCTGACTTATTAATATCATCTAATATTCTAATATAATGCTTCTCAACATTTAATGTGCATACAAACAACCCGGGGTTGAAGCTGTGTTTCGAACAAGCTTCCAGGTGCTGCCACTGCAGGTCAGCTGTCCAAACTCTAAAGAGTAAGGATTGAATTAATATACAATCCATATTCAACTTTCTTCAATAGTTGAAAAATATCTTTGACAGTTTTTTATTCCCAACTCAGGATCTGGTCAGGAATCATTCATTACACTTGGCTGTCACGTCCTTTTAGACAGAGGATGTGAGCTTTTTCTTCGCTGCTCACTTGGTTACACAAAGACTCAGTCAAAGTGTTGACATTTCCCCTAGTGAGACCCTCCCTCACACCATTAAATACTTAGACACGGACCACCCCTCTCACAGTCTCCGTGAGGGAGAGGCAGAGGAGAGTGATGTCTTGTCCAGTTGGATCTGTTATGGTTAGGTTCTATTATGTGCTTTTTTTAAAAAAAATGCAAACCACATATACTGACCTGGATTTTCTAAGACAAGTGCAGGTACATGGGGCCTATCTCAGAATAGCAGCACAGCACTCAAACATAGCTGCAAAAGAGTCTTATTCTCCTTGTTGCTAGCCTGAAAGGCCTTATCCATTCTCTCCAGAGAAATTAGAGTCCCGTGCTTCTGGCATGGTAAAACCCAGTGGGTGTACAAACTTCAGTTTCTATTTTTCAGAGCTTAGAGTTTAGATGAATTCAATCCTTTCTAGAATAACTCTTCTAAGGGCTCCAGCAGGGTGGGCCATAGGGACTTGTCCAAATCCCACTACACTGCCCAGTGTGGGCTCTACCATCCCCTCCCTAGCTTGGTGTGCTCATCTCATTCACCTGTGCAACCTCGTCATAGTAGTATTTGCTAAAATGCTAAATATTGCCTAGAAGGAAGGATGAAAGATGCATCCTTACGGCCAGGTAGCTACCAAACACTCACTGAAGAATCAAGATGGGTTATCTTTCAATTGATAGAGAAAGGGGTTATGTGGCAAAGGGACTTGACCAAATAGGAGGAATGGAGAAGCAGGGAACCCAAATAAGCAGGCAGCACAACCAGCCATCTGGCACCTGAGATGAGGATGAGCATCTCAAGAAAGGCAGTGGCATTGGAAGGGCCCTGAGAAGCTCCCTGTTCACCAGCCTCGCTCTTTGTCCTCAGGTTCACATATTATGCTCCCAGACAGCACAGGAATTAATTCATAGAATGGAAAACAATCTAAGATAATGTTAGATCCAGACACCCTTGTCCCCTCATGTCCCAGTACTGTATTCCCTTACAACATTTTAACAGTAGGAGTATTTTAGCTTCTGCTTGAGCATTTCCTACGTGGGGTTCACAGCAGGCCTACATTCCTACAAAACACATAATACTAACAGTTAGTGGTTACCAACCTAGACAGCATATTAAAAAGCAGAAACATTACTTTGCCAACAAAGGTCCAACTAGTCAAGGCTATGGTTTTTCCAGTGGTCATGTATGGATGTGAGAGTTGGACTATAAAGAAAGCTGAGCACAGAAGAATTGATGCTTTTGAACTGTGGTGTTGGAGAAGACTCTTGAGAGTCCCTTGGACTGCAAAGAGATCCAACCAGTCCATCCTAAGGGAGATCAGTCCTGGAAGGACTGATGTTGAAGCTGAAACTCCAATACTCTGACCACTTGATGCGAAGAGCTGACTCGTTTGAAAAGACCCTGATGCTGGGAAAGATTGAGGGCAGGAGGAGAAGGGGACAACAGAGGATGAGATGGTTGGATGGCATCACCGACTCAGTGGACATGGGTTTGGGTGGACTCTGGGAGTTGGTGATGGACAGGGAGGCCTGGCGTGCTGCGGTTCATGGGGTCACAAAGAATCAGACACGACTGAGCAACTGAACTGAACTGAGCTGAGTGGTTACTGAGTGCATACAACATGGGCACCACTCCAAGGGCTTTACAGAGTCATTTAACCTCCACAGTAGCCCCAAACCTGTAGTTCTATTATAATCTCCATGTTATAGATAAGGATATGAAAGGATTCAAATTAGACCAAGATTGGGATTATAGACCAAAACCAAGATGATGCATTCTAAATTGGAACAAGAAGTGGGATTCCAAGGCCGGTGATCTTAACCACTTCAAACTGCTTCTCAACAAGTCACAAAACAAAACAGTTGCTACCTTACAGAGGATTAAAGCCTAAAACATGTAGCACACATATATTATGTATTCACTCAACTTAAAAATTTAAAACTCATAATGCAATGTAATGATCAAACCAGTCAATCCTAAAGGAAGTCAACCGTGAATATTCATTGGAAGGACTGATGCTAAAGCTCCAATACTTGGGCCACCTGACTCAAAGAGGCAACTCACTGGAAAATATCCTGATGCTGGAAAAGACTGCAGGCAAAAGGAGAAGGGGGAGGCAGAGGATGAGATGGTTAGACAGAATCACAGACTCAATGAACATAAATTTGAGCAGACTCCAGGAGATAGAGGTGGACAGAGGAGCAGGCATGCTGCAGTCCATGGGGTTGCAAAGAGTCAGACACGACTCAGCGACTGAACAACAAAAACAACACAGTGCAATGTACTTTTCTTTAAAATGTCTTGCCTTGGTTTTCTGTTTTTCCTATTTTCTATATTTTACTTGTGGTAGACTCAGCACAGACCTCCTGGGAAAAGACTTATGCCAGAGAGGAACGATGAAGATTCCTCCCATAACTCACCCACAACAGGAGGCTTCCCCCAAGGTTTCAGGGGGGATTTGGCAAGAGATTTATGGGGGAGAGAGGGAAGGGAGATGGCTAAATACTGTCTCTGAGATGATGACTTCCAAATCGATCATTCTTGCCCCAAACTTTTCCATTTTGATATCTAATAGACGTCTCCAACTTAAGTCCAAAATGAAATACTTGATTTATACCACTGCTCCCCAAACTGGCTCTCATCCACCTTGTTAAATCATACCACTGGTCACCTAATTCCTTAAGCCAAAAACATGACAGTCATTCGAGATCTCTCTCTCCCTAATATCCACAGCAATTCCACTGGCAAGTCCCATTGGTTGTACTTTCTAAAGATATCCAGCATCCAAACATTTTTCATCACCCGGTCATTCTCATCACCTCTTGAGTCTAAGCTGCCATCATATTCTGCCTGGAATCCTGCATTAGCCTTGCATCTGATCTACCTTCTTTGGCCCTTGTTTCCTGAAGACTCTACTCCAAATGGCAGCAGTGGTCATTAAAAGCTTAAGTGACATCATTTCACTCCCTACTCAGAACTCTCTAATGGCTTCTCATCAAACTTAGAATAAGATACGAATCCCTCAACATGGTCAACAATGTAAACTCCATATGACTAGTCCCTGACCACCTCTCCAAGAGCAACTTCTGTCACTCTCTTCCTGCTCAGTTTCCTCTGCCCACGGAGTCCTTCTTGCTGTCCCTAAAACACACTATGCTTACCTTCCCTTTGCACTGCTTCATTCAGATTGCTTCTCCTTGTCTTCGAACCTCTGTAGGACCTACTCCCTAATTCCTTTTAATGTCACTTCCTCAGAGACAACTTCCTGGACACCCTTTCTGAAAGAGTTGTTCCAACCCCACCTCCAACCATCGTTCTTTACCACTTTGCTTTGCCCTATTTTTCTCTGTGAACTCTTATCACTCCAAAATCATATATTTACTTGTTTACTTTTTTATTTATCCTATTAGATTATAAATTTTATGAAATTGACAATTTTATAATTGTCTTGTTTCCCGAGTGGCTCAGTTGGTAAAGGATCTGCCTGCAATGCAGGAGATCCAGGTTTGATCCCTGGGTCAGGAAGATCCCTTGGAGAAGGAAATGGCAGCCCAATCCAGTATTCTTGCCTGGAGAATTCCATGGACAGAGGAGTGGAGCAGGCTACAGTCTGTGGGCTCACACAGTTGGATCCGACTCTGTGACTAACTTTCATAATTGTCTTATTCACAAGTGTTTCCCCAGTGCCTGGTACATTCTAAGTGTTCGATTTATATTAATTTATTGAATGAATATCAAGATTGCCAGGAGAAATAACAATAACCTCATATGTGCACATAGAGCCACCCCAATGGCAGAAAGCAAAAAGAAACAGCCTCTTGATGAAGGTGAAAGAGGAGAGTGAAAAAGCTGCCTTTCAACATTCAAAAAACTAAGATCATGGCATATGGTCCCATCACTTCATGGCAAATAGATGGGGAAACAATAGAAACAGTGACAGACTTTATTTTCTTGGGCTCCAAAATCACTGAAGATGGTGATGCAGCCATGAAATTAAAAGATGCTTGCTCCTTAGAAGAAAAGCTATGACAAACCAAGACAGCACATTAAAAAGCAGAGACATCACTTTGCCAACAAAAGTCTGTATAGTTAAAGCTATGGTTTTTCCAGTAGTCATGTATGGATGTGAGTATTGGACCATAAAGAAGGACTGATGTTGAAGCTGAAGTTCCAATACTTTGGCCACCTGATGCAAAGAACTGACTCATTGGAAAAGACCCTGATGCTGGGAAGAATTGAGGGCAGGAGGAGAAGGGTGTGACAGAGGATGAGATGGTTAGACGACATCACAGACTCAATGGACATGAGTTTGAGCAAACTCCAGGAGATAGTAAAGGACAGGGAAGCCTGGCTGCTACAGTCCATGAGGTCACAAAGAGTCAGACACAACTGAGTGACTGACAACAACAACAAATCCACAGTTTGTTTTTAGACTTTCTCACTGATACTCAGATCCATATAACTTGCTGTCTGTGACCCACAAGTCCAAAAGGAAATTCAAACTCGGCATGGAAACTGAGCTCACTACTCCTTCCATTCATCCCCCGTCACTTCCAAGCATAATTAACAGCACTACTATTCATCTAGGCCCTCAAGACAGAATTCTGGGTGTCATTCCAGATTTCACCTTCTCACCCCCAGTCTATCACCAAATCCCATCATTTCCACTGGTATCAGATTGTGTTCTTGGTCACAAACAGAATCCACTCTAGCTGCTTTAAGAAAAATCAAAAAGCACTTACTCAACTATCAGGTAGCACACAGCATCTTCAAGAGGGCCGAAGGCCCAACCTGGCAGATTGCAGACAAGAACAATGCCCAAATCACCCTGCCAAGCTGTCCAGGGGAAACCTGTCACTGCCACTGCTGATCCAGGTCCCAAAGATCACAACAAACTCCAGAGTGGAAAATTATAGCTAGGACCACTGTCTCTCAAAACTCAGTGGCCCCCACTCTCCTCTGCAGAATGTGTTCCCTGTTATCTCTTTCTTCACGTCCCTCTTTTCTAAAATCAAGTACTAATGGGCAGAACCTGGATCACATGCCTGTTCCCCATCTGTCAGGAAGGCTTCCTGGGAAATTCCCGAAGCACTGGAAGAGTGTTTAAAAAATGCAGGGCAGCCACAAGGCATCACAGACCGTCTCCCATTTCCCGAGCCCACCCACCACTGCTGACTCAGCGCTAGTCTTCATAGTTTGTGGTCTTGACTAATACGATCACCTCCTAACTGGTTTCCCCTGCCTCTTTTCTCACTTCTTCACTAGTGCTAGAGGAACATGTCTAAAAGCTTACCCTTACTTACCATCCATTACTAAAAAACAAAGTCTCTCAAGAGCTCTCATTGCCTAGAGATAGAAGTCCAAACTCCTTTGACCGGCATAGAGAGCTTTTGGTAACATGGCCCTGCCCATCTTTCCACGATCACCTCCAGGCTTCTGTGCTTCCACTATACCAAACTATTTACCCTTCTCCAAACATTGTTGCCCATTCTCCCCTGCTTCTGCTTCTTTGTACACACTCCTTCCTGCTCCTTGGAATGGCCTTCTCCTCAACAAACTCTTCCTCATCCTTCAAAACCCATCTCAAGCATCACTTCTTTGCCTCTACCCTGATCCCTCATGAGACACCCCAGATTTGGTTCTCCCTTGACATCCACCTCTACCAGTACTTATTCTATTATTTTGTAATTGTTTGCTTCCACATTTGTCTCTGTGACAGGAAGCAGCTTAACTGTGAACTCCTTGAAGGCAGGAACAATTGCCTTATTTTTGTATCCCTAACATGTTGACTGACTCATAAGAGACACAATAAATTTTGTGGATAAATAGAACTGCTGATGCCTCTGCTGCAGTTAATCAGCTCCATTTATGCCACTTCCTATGTGTCAGGCACTGTACTGAAATATTTATATATATTATATATATATGATATATGCATATATAGATTCCAATATATTGTTTATTTAATAAAGATAATGACTCTATGATTTAAGTATGATTATAAGGGCTGATGCTAAAGCTGAAACTCCAATTCTTTGGCCACCTCATGCGAAGAGTTGACTCACTGGAAAAGACTCTGATGCTGGGAGGGATTGGGGGCAGGAGGAGAAGGGGACGACAGAGAATGAGATGGCTGGATGGCATCACCGACTCGATGCACATGAGTTTGGGTGAACTCTGGGAGTTGGTGATGGACAGGGAGGCCTGGCATGCTGCGATTCATGGGGTCGCAAAGAGTCAGACACGACTAAGCGACTGAAGTGAACTGAACTGATCCTCATTTTACAGGTTGGGGAAAAAGAGCCTTAATGAAAATATAAAAAGGAGTAGGGGGCGACAGAGGATGAATGGTTAGATGGCATCACCAACTCAATGGACATGAATTTGCACAAACTCTAGGAGACAGTGAAGGACAGGGAGGCCTGGCGTGCTGCAGTCCACAAGGTTGCAAAGTCAGACACAACTTAGTGACTGAACAATAACAACAACAAATAACATTCCCAGGATCACATCACTAAAAATCAAGTGAGCTGAAATTTGAACTTGTGATTCCAAAGCTTATACTTCTGATTAATATAATTGACAGCTCCCTGTGAATAAGTGAAAATGTGGGGAAAAGAATAAATGACAGTGTGAAGCTTTACCTTGCATTCTACAGTTGGAATTACTCTCCAGCTTGCACAACCAGAACAGTGTCCTTGCTTTTTCGTTATTTTATGTACTTCATTCTGCTTGAAATACAACTGTTTCTTCCCATGCCCTTGGAGACAGTGAGCTCCCTGAGGGCAGGAAGTCCTATCCTTTTCATCTTCATGTCTGTTCATTCGTATTAGTTTCCTGGTGCTTCCCTGGTGGCTCAGACCTGCAGTGTGGGAGACCTGAGTTCAATCCCTGGGTTGGGAAGATCCACCTGGAGAAGGGCACGGCAACCCACTCCAGTATTCTTGCCTGGAGAATCCCCACAGACAGGGGAGCCTAGCGGGCTACAGTCCATGGGGTCACAAAGAGTCAGACACGACTGAACAACTAAGCACAGCACAGCCTAAGGTTACCAAAATATTGTACCACAAATTGGGCAGCTTAAACAACAGAAACATATTGTCTCACAGTTCTGGAGGCTAGAAGTCTGAGCTTAAGGTCTGGGCAGGGCCACGCCCCACTGAAGGCATGAAGGGAGGATCTGCTCCAGGCTCTCTCCTAGCTTCTGGTAGCTTCTTGGCTTGTAGCAGCAGAACACTAATTTCCACATGGCGTTCTCCCTGTGTGACTGGTCTTTCTGTGTCCAAATTTCCCTTTCATAAGGAGCCAGTCACTTTGGATTAGCGCCCTCCCTCATGACTTCATCTTAACTTGATCACACACAAAGACCCTATTTTCAAATAAGGTCGCATTCACAGGGCCTGGAGTTAGAACTGCAACACATTCGAGGGGACACAATTCAACCCATAACACCATGCATCCAGCAAAGTGTCCTGAGGTTATCAATGCTCACTGAAGGTTGGTTAAAAGACCTGGAGGGCCCACAGTGAGACCTGGCCTCCAGTGTGTCTGAGATTCCCTTCCCTGATGGCTCAGACAGTAAAGAATCTGCCTGCAATGCAGGAGATGCAGGTTCAATCCCCGAGTCAGGAAGATGCCCTGGAGAAGGGAATGGCAACCCACTCCAGTATTCTTGCCTGGAGAATCCCATGGATAGAGAAGCCTGCTGGGCTACAGTCCATGGGGTAGCAAAGATTCGGACAGGACTGAGCGACTAACACACACATATACCCATGGTGAGGTAGAAAAGCATCACCAGGTGGTCATATTACTCCTTGTGAAATCTCTGCAGGGCTGGTGGGTGGAGAGGATCTGTAGAGACTTCAGGTCATCTTCTCTTAGAAAACAGTATTTTCTTCCAGGAAGGGGGTATAATGTCCTGGGGCTCATTTGTAGATAAGAAGAAAGGGATTTGAGCTGGCTGCTTTTATGGCAATGGTGTTGGGCCAAGAGGTTGTAAACATGCCATCCTCTGGAATGTGTCTGCCTGCTTCATTTGGCAGATTCCTTAGGGACTGGATGAGCTCCAGCCAATGTCCAAGGCTCTGCATCCTTACTTGGGACCCATCAGCCTGTCCTGCTGTCCACAGCCTACTCCTCTGTGCCTTCCAGTCCCACCCTTGCCAAGGCTCAGGGAAGAATGATTTTATTATTTTTTTAAAAAAATTTACACACATATTATATTGATCACCTTTATGCCTGGCACCGTGTGTGTGTCATGGGTCATTTAATCTTTTTAATCTTTGCCATAATACCACAAAGTAGAGTTTTTATTTAATTGCAGGATGTATCACAGATAAATGAATAAACGTTATCTGTAAATGTTTGAAATAATGGTGAAACGTGTAACCACTGCCCAGAATAAGAAACAGAACATTACCAAGTCTCCTAGAGGCTTCTTTGGGCCTCTCTCCAGTTAGACTGCCTTCTCTCCCTGTACCTAAGTTTTTATTAATCATAGCCACACTTTTCTTTATAATTTACCAACTATGTATGCATCTCTTAGAGTATAATACTTGGTTTTGCCAGTTTTTGTTTTTTATATAAATGGAATCATCTCATTTGTAATCTTAGTAGATTATTTTGTTACATTTTTCATGTTTTTATATCTTTTATCATCACTTTTTTGAGAATCATCCATGTTATAGTCGTTCAATCATTTTCTCTGCTGTGTATTTTTCCACTGTATAAATAAGCCAGTCTATCTATTTTACTCTTTATGGACATGTGGAATGTCACCAGTCAGAGTTATGAACAATGCTGCCAGGATATTTGTCTCTTTTTGTGTTGTTTAGTCACTAAGCCTGCCATGCTCTTCTGTCCATGGGATTTCCCAGATAAGAATACTGGAGTGGGTTGCATTTCCTTCTCCAGGGCATCTTCCCAACCCAGGGATTGAACCTGTATCTCCTGCATTGGCAAGCAGATTCTTTACCCCCGAGCCACCAGGGAAGCCTATAGGACATTCTTCTACATGTCTTTAACATATAAGCAGAGTTTCTCTAGGTTATATACTCAGAAGTATAAGGAATAGATTCAGGATAAGCACATTTTTTTTTTAGCTTTACTAGGTAATGCCAAAGTGTTGTAAAATGTTTACACCAAGTTATATTCTGCATAATTACATTATTCCAAGTTACAGTGGATTAGAGGGCTCATTATTCTATAGACTTGCCATCTGCTTATCATAATTAAAATTTTCACCCATCCAGTGAGTAGGAAATTATAATTTTAATATTAATATATATTTCTTTGATCGTTAGAAAAGGATGAACACTAGTGAATTTGAGGCTCTCTTCATGAAGTGCCTATTTTCATTCTTTTTTCTATTGGACCATGCTGTCTTTTTCTTACTGATAGCACATTTTAATATAGTCTGGATGTTAGTCCTTTTTGGTATTTGATTTTATATGTTGAAATACCTTTTTCATCTTTATGACCTCTTTTTACTCCTTATTTGGTGTCTTTTGAAAGATATTTAACCAAACTGAATTTTTCAATTTTTCATTATGGTTTATGTTTTCAAATTTTGGCTTAGAAAACCCTCCTTTACCCTTAGAATACCATAAAGATATTCTCCTAATTTGCCTTCTAAAAGCTTTATACACTTGTCTTTCATATTTAAGTCTTTATTCCACTTGAACTTGATGTTTGTGGGCAGGTTAAGTTAGGATCTGATTTCAGGTTCTTACACATGGATAACCAATTGTCCCAATACCATCTGTCAACCTCATGCAATCCACCATGACCACTTTGTCTTCTTTCAAGTGTCCATGTGTATAAGTCTGTTTGGAACCCTCCTTTCTGTTCCACTGGCCTGTTTTATCTGTTCCTGTATAAATATCACACGGATTTAATTCCCATAGCTTAAGCAGATCTGCCAGGATAAGTTTCCTAGAGGTCTTCTTCCAGAGAATACTGGCTATTCCAGGCCTCTGTACCTCCATAATAATTCTAGTATCATTTCATCAAGTTCCAGGAAAACCTCTGAGAGAATATTGATTTGAATTCTACTGAATCTCTGTGTTTATTGATTTGTAAGCTACTATAACTTCCTACTGAAAAATCTGCAATATGGTTTCACTTAGTTCAGTTCAGTTTAGTTCAGTCACTCAGTCGGGTCCGACTCTGCGATACCATGGACTGCAGCACACCAGGCCTCCCTGTCAAATCACCAACTCATGGAGCTTACTCAAACTCATGTCCATTGAGTCGGTGAAGCCATCCAACCGTCTCATACTCTGTTGTCCCCATCTCCTCTAGCCTTCAATCTTTGCTAGCATCAGGATCTCTTCAAATGTATCAGTTCATCACATCAGGTGACCAAAGTATTGGGAGTTTCAGCTTCGGCATCAGTCCTTCCAATGAATATTCAGGACTGATTTCCTTTAGGAATGACTGGTTGGATCTCCATGCTGTCCAAGAGACTCTCAAGAGTCTTCTCCAACACCACAGTTCAAAAGAATCAATTTTTTGTTGCTCAGCTTTCTTTATAATCCAACTCTCACATCCATACACGACTACTAGAAAAACCAAAGTTTTGAGTAGATGGACCTTTGTAGGCAAAGTAATGTCGCTGCTTTTTAGTATGCTGTCTAGGCTGGTCATAACTATTCTTCCTAGGAGCAAGCGTCTTTTCATTTCAAGGCTGAAATCACCATCTGCAGTGATTATGGAGCCCCAAAAAATAAAGTCTGACACTGTTTCCACTGTTTCCCCAACTATTTCCCATGAAGGGATGGGACCAGATGCCATGATCTGAGTTTTCTGAATGTTGAGTTTTAAGCCAACTTTTCACTCTCCTCTTTCACTTTCGTCAAGAGGCTTTTTATTTCCTCTTCACTTTCTGCCATAAGCGTGGTGTCATCTGCATATCTGAGGTTATTGATATTTCTCCCAGAAATCTTGATTCCAGCTTGTGCTTCCTCCAGCCCAGCATTTCTCATGATGTACTCTGCACAGAAGTTAAAAAAGCAGGGTGACAATATACAACCTTGACGTACACCTTTTCCTATTTGGAACCAGTCTGTTGTTCCATGTCCAGTTCTAACTGTTGCTTCCTGACCTGTATACGGGTTTCTCAAGAGGCAGGTCAGGTGATCTGGGATTCCCATCTCTTTCAGAATGTTCCACAGTTTATTGTGATCCACACAGTCAAAGGCTTTGGCATAGTCAATAAAGCAGAAATAGATGTTTTTCTGGAACTCTCTTGCTTTCTCCATGATCCAGCGGATGTTGGCAATTTGATCTCTGGTGCCTCTGCCTTTTCTAAAACCAGCTTGAACTTCTGGAAGTTCACGGTTCACATATTGCTGAAGCCTGGCTTGGAGAATTTTGAGTATTACTTTACTAGCGAGTGAGATAAGTGCAATTTTGCGGTAGTTTGAGCATTCTTTGGCATTATCTTTCTTTGGGATTGGAATGAAAACTGACCTTTTCCAGGCCTGTGGACACTGCTGAGTTTTCCAAATTTGCTGGCATATTGAGTGCAGCACTTTTACAGCATCATCTTTTAGAATTTGAAATAGCTCAACTGGAATTCCATCGCCTCCACTAGCTTTGTTCGTAGTGATGCTTCCTAAGGCCCAGCTGACTTCACATTCTAGGATGTCCGGCTCTAGGTGAGCGGGAGTTATCACACCTTCGTGATTATATAGCTCGTGAAGATCTTTTTTGTACAGTTCTTCTGTGTATTCTCTCCACCTCTTCTTAATATCTTCTGCTTCTGTTAGATCCATACCATTTCTGTCCTTTATTGAGCCCATCTTTGAATGAAATGTTGCCTTGGTATCTCTAATTTTCTTGAAGAGATCTCTAGTCTTTCCCATTCTATTGTTTTCCTTTATTTATTAGCATTGATCCCTGAGGAAAACTTTCTTATCTCTCCTTGCTATTCTTTGGAACTCTGCATTCAAATGGGTATCTCTCATTTTCTCCTTTGCTTTTCGCTTCTCTTCTTTTCACAGGTATTTGTAAGGCCTCCTCAGACTGAACCTAGACAGCATGTTAAAAAGCAGAGATATCACTTTGCCGATAAAGTCCATCCAGTCAAAGTTATGGTTTTTCCAATAGTCACGTATGGACGTGAGAAAGTGAAAGTTGCTCAGTCGTGTCCGACTCTTTGTGACTCCATGGACTATACAGTCCATGGAATTCTCCAGGCCAGTATACTGGAGTGGGTAACCTTTCCCTTCTCCAGGAGATCTTTCCAACCCAGGTCTCCCTCATTGCAGGAGGATTCTTTACCAGCCGAGCCACAAGGGAAGGCCAAGAAAGCTGAGTTTCAAAGACTTGATACTTTTGAACTGTGATATTGGAAAAGACTCTTGAAGAGTCCCTTGGACTGCAAGGAGGTCAAACCAGTCAATCCCAAAGGAAATCAACCCTGAATTTTTGTTGGAAAGACTGATGCTGAAGCTGAAATGCTAATACTTTGGCCACCTGATACGAAGAACTGACTCACTGGAAAAGACCCTGATGCGGGGAAAGACTGAAGGCAGGAGAGAAGGGGAGGACAGAGGATGAGATGGTTGGATGGCATCACTGACTCAAACATTTGTTTGAGCAAGCTCTGGGAGTTGGTGATGGACAGGGGGGCCTGGCGTGCTGCAGTCCATGGGTTGCAAAGAGTCGGACAGAAATGAGTGACTGACTGAATCTTTTTCTTAATAAAGTTCTATAATTTTCTCCACTAAGCACTTTCACATTTTCTTCTTAGATTTATTCATCACATGTATTTTGGTGTTTCCATAAATTACTATTATTTTTTAAATGCATTGCTTTTTGTAAATGATATACTTGGGTGAATGACTTTCTAGTAAAATACTGAATAGCTATTCAGTCTCCCTTTTTTTTCATGCATCTTATGTAGAATGTTTTCAATATTTCCTTAAAAATTATAATGTATTCTGTAGAGATTTTAATGGACACCATTTTCCAAATTAGGTAAATCTTTTTGTTTTTTAATCATGAATAAATTTAAAATTTTATCAAATGCCTTTTCTGAGTCATATGTGCCTGGCAGCTCTTTGTTTTGTTTTGTTTTTGTATGTGGAAAGATTTGAAATTACTAATTCATTTTTTTAAAACTATTGTAGTAGAACTATTCAGATTTTCTACTTTTTGAGTCAGTTTTTCCATTATGTTTTTGTAGGACCCAATCCATTTCATCTAAGTTTTCAAATTTATTGGTATAAAGTTGATCACAATGCCATTTTTTTTCTAGGAAATTTTTTCATAATTGAAGTTTTGTTTCTGCTATCTCTTTTTTTCTCCCTCATTCATAGTGTTCTGTTTTCCTAGTATGTTTTCTGGGTTTGATTTTATTGTGAGTTGCTCATTTTCCTTGTAACTTTATCTGAACAAACTCTTTAAGGCTAGGGTTGAAGGTGAGTTCCTCTTCAGAGGATTCAAATTGCTTCTGCCAGTCTCCTGGGGGCACTAATCTGGTACTATTTGAAGTTGAATACTTAAAGTTGTTCTGACCCTGAAGGAGTATGAATTCAGGCTGATAGACCCTTAAGAGGGCTCAGTTGTGGTTGCATGATTCAGCGGGGGGAGCTGTTTAATCCCTTCACCCAGGAACCAGGTCAGGGCACTGATTTCTCTCCGTGTCAGTCTGTGCCAGGGTGTCTTACTCAGTCTCCATGCTGAGCAAGCGCTGGGAGTTGCCTCCGACCTCTTGAGGCCGACACAGCCACCAAAGCAGAGATTTGCTGCCCCCGGAAACCTCAGCGTGGGAATCACCTCCTTCCCCCGTGAGCCCTGGTTCCTGGGTTTTTGGTGACTGCTGCTCTTTTCCTCTGGGGAATCACAGATTCTTTATTCTCAAGACACTTTAACAACGCGCTTTTGTTTTTGTTTTTTAAAGGCACTTTTTTTTTCCTTCTTTCATTTTAGTTGGTTCAGCTGTAAGTGCCATCCAGTGTATCTAAGCTGTTTTACTGCCAGAAACTGAAACCCAGATAATCTTTCTCCAGATGAGTAAAATGAGGTTTGATAAAGCTATCAGTTCAGTTCAGTCGCTCAGTCGTGTCCGACTCTTAGCAACCCCATGAACCACAGCATGCCAGGCCTCCTTGTCCATCACTAACTCCTGGAGTTCACTCAAACTCATGTCCACAGAGTCGGTGATGCCATCCAGCCATCTCATTCTCTGTCGTCCCCGCCTCCTCCTACCCCCAATCGCTCCCAGCATCAGAGTCTTTTCCAGTGAGTCAACTCGTCGCATGAGGTGGCCAAAGTATTGGAGTTTCAGCTTCAGCATCAGTCCTTCCAACGAACACCCAGGATTGATCTCCTTTAGAATGGACTGGTTGGATCTCCTTGCAGTCCAAGGGACTCTCAAGAGTCTTCTCCAACACCACAGTTCAAAAGCATCCATTCTTCGGCGATCAGCTTTCTTCACAGTCCAACTCTCACATCCATACATGACCATGGGAAAAACCATAGCCTTGACTAGACGGACCTTGGTTGGCAAAGTAATGTCTCTGCTTTTTAATATGCTATCTAGGCTGGTCATAACTTTCCTTCCAAGGAGTAAGCGTCTTTTACTTTCATGGCTGCAATCAGCATCCGCAGTGATTTTGGAGCCCCAAAAAATAAAGTCTGACACAGTTTCCACTGTTTCCCCATCTATTTCCCAAGAAGTGATGGGACCAGATGCCATGATCTTCGTTTTCTGAATGTTGAGCTTCAAGCCAACCTTTTCACTCTCCTCTTTCACTTTCATCAAGCGGCCTTTGAGTTCCTCTTCACTTTCTGCCATAAGGGTGGTGTCATCTGCATATCTGAGGTTATTGATAGTTCTCCCGGCAATCTTGATTCCAGCCTGTGCTTCTTCCAGCCCAGCGTTCCTCATGATGTACTCTGCATATAAGTTAAATAAGCAGGGTGACAATATACAACCTTGACGTTCTCCTTTTCCTATTTGGAACCAGTCGGTTGTTCCATGCCCAGTTCTAACTGTTGCTTCCTGACCTGCATACAGGTTTCTCAAGAGGCAGGTCAGGTGGTCTGGGATTCCCATCTCTTTCAGAATTTTCCACAGTTTATTGTGATCCACACAGTCAAAGGCTTTGGCATAGTCAATGAAGCAGAAATAGATGTTTTTCTGGAACTCTCTTGCTTTCTCCATAATCCAGCGGATGTTGGCAATTTGATCTCTGGTGCCTCTGCCTTTTCTAAAACCTGCTTGAACATCTGGAAGTTCATGATTCACATATTGCTGAAGCCTGGCTTGGAGAATTTTGAGCATGACTTTACTAGCGTGTGAGATGAGTGCAATTGTGCGGTAGTTTGAGCATTCTTTGGCATTGCCTTTCTTTGGGATTGGAATGAAGACTGACCTTTTCCAGTCCAGTGGCCACTGCTGAGTTTTCCAAATTTGCTGGCATATTGAGTGCAGCCCTTTCACAGCATCATCTTTCAGGATTTGAAAGAGCTCAATCGGAATTCCATCACCTCCACTAGCTTTGTTCACAGTGATGCTCTCCCACTTGACTTCACATTCCAAGATGTCTGGCTCCAGGTGAGTGATCACGCCATCGTGATTATCTTCATCATGAAGATCTTTTTTGTACAGTTCTTCTGTGTATTCTTGCCACCTCTTCTTAATATCTTCTGCTTCTATTAGGTCCATACCATTTTTGTCCTTTATCGAGCCCATCTTTGCATGAAATGTTCTCTTGATAACTCTAATTTTCTTGAAAAGATCTCTTGTTTTTCCTATTCTGTTGTTTTCCTCTATTTCTTTGCATTGATTGCTGAGGAAGGCTTTCTTATCTCTCCTTGCTATTCTTTGGAAATCTGCATTCAGATGCTTATATCTTTCCTTTCCTCCTTTACTTTTCGCTTCTCTTCTTTTCACAGCTATTTGTAAGGCCTCCTCAGACAGCCATTTTGCTTTTTTGCATTTCTTTTCCGTGGGGATGGTCTTAGTCCCTGTCTCCTGTACAATGTCACAAACCTCCGTCCAGAGTTCATCAGGCACTCTATCTATCAGATCTAGTCCCTTAAATCTATTTCTTACTTCCACTGTATAATCATAAGGGATTTGATTTAGGTCATATCTGAATGGTCTAGTGGTTTCCCTACTTTCCTCAATCTAAGTCTGAATTTGGCAATAAGGAGTTCATCATCTGAGCCACAGTCAGCTCCTGGTCTTGTTTTTGCTAACTGTATACAGCTTCTCCATCTTTGGTTGCAAAGAATATAATCAATCTGATTTCGGTGTTGACCATCTGGTGATATCCATGTGTAGAGTCTTCTCTTGTGTTGTTGGAAGAGGGTGTTTGCTATGACCAGTGCGTTCTCTTGGCAAAACTCTATTAGCCTTTGCCCTGTTTCATTTTGTGCTCCGAGGCCAAATTGCCTGTTACTCCAGGTGTTTCTTGACTTCCTACTTTTGCATTCCAGTCCCCTCTAATGAAAAGGACATCTTTTTTGGGTGTTAGTTCTAAAAGGTCTTGTAGGTCTTCATAGAACTGTTCAACTTCGGCTTCTTCAGCATTACCGGTTGGGGCATAGACTTGGATTACTGTAATATTGAATGGTTTGCCTTGGAAACGAACAGAAATCATTCTGTCATTTTTAAGATTGCATCCAAGTACTGCATTTCGGACTCTTTTGTTAACCATGATGGATAAAGCTATAGCCAAGTCCAAAAGCCACTACATGAGTAGTGCTGACACCTAGCAGGAGCCACAGGTAGTGTGAACTCTCACATAGCATTCTGGCTATGGACAGGTGCAAGAGATACAATTTAAAACCAGAGACTCTCAAGCAAAAGGTCCCAGGAAGTCTTCTGTCTCCCCTGGTGAGTAGAAGTTGATATCGTCTCATGGGGAGAGTGTCTACCCCCCTTTACAGTCCCCTACTCCATTCATCTGCCCTTTAATACCATCTTCACTCATGAATCTGGCAATTCTGTGTATTATATAAGGTAGGAAGAGTCAGGGGTAGCAATGCTCACAGAATCAGCCAAGTTCAGAACTTGAGCTTAGAAGTCATCCCTTAGGGACTTTCCTGGTGATCCAGTGGCTAAGAATTCCATGCTCCCAATGCAGGAGACCAGAGTTTAATCTCCCATCAGGGAACTAGATCCCACATGCCTCAACTGAAGATCCTGCATATTGCAACTAAAAGATCACACATAATGCAATTAAAAATCCCACAGCCATAAATCAAGATCCTGCCTGCTGCAGCTGAAAGGTCCTGCGTGCCTGAACTTCCCCAAGGGTCAAGTGGTTAAGACTCTGCCTTCCATTGCAGGGGGTGTGGGTTCGATCCCTGGCTGGGGAACTAAGATCTCACATGCCTCAAGGCCAAAAAATCAAAACAGAAAGCAGAAGCAGTATTGCAACAAATTCAATAAAACACTTTAAAAATGGTCCACATCAAAAAAAATTTTTCTAAAGATCCCACATGCCACAACTAAGACCAGGCACAGCCTAAATAAATAAATATTTCTTTAAAAGGTCATCCCTTAATTCCTTCATTTAACAAATGTTTATTGAATACTGTGCTATTCCTGGGGGAGTCACCGAAAACCAGAGACAATATTTGCATTTATGTAGCTTACAGCTGATGGAGGAGATCGAGGGATGGAGCAGACTTTCTGAAGGTATGACAGTTGCTACAAAGGGGTAAGCACTGGATACTGTGGCAGCACCAATGAGTCACGGGGTCAAGGAGTGCTGCTGGGAGAAGGAACGCCTAAGCAGAGATCTGAGGGCAAGAGGGGCTTAGCCAGGCAGAGAGAGGCGGCGGCCACAGTGTTCCATGCACAAAATATCCTGGGCTTGGGAGCTGAAGTGAGGAACAGCATGAGAAAAGTCTGGAAGGTGGGGAAGGGCAGCTGGGGGAAGGGTCTTGCCTGTTGCGTTAAGAAGTTTGGACTTTGGAGGGAAATAGAGAGTTAGGGAGGGTTTTAAAGAAAGCTCATTTAGAACAATTGCTCTGGCTGCATTATAGGGAATGGAGTGTTATAGGAAATGGAGGGTGGAGGAAATGACATCATGGTGGCCTCAGAGGACTGAGATGCATTTAGTATTTAGGGCTTTGAGGCCAGACTGCCTGGGTTCCAATCCTACTTCTATCATGAATTGGCTGTATGACTTCAGGCAAATTGTCTAATCTCTTTTGCCTCAATTTCCTCATCTGTAAAGCAAGAGAATGACAGCATCCACCTTACAAAGTTGTGAAGCTTGATGACAACACATGTAGAGTACTTTTGACAATACCTAACAAGGAGATCCAACCAGTCCATCCTAAAGGAAATCAGTCCTGAATATTCACTGGAAGGACTGATGCTGAAGCTGAAACTCCAATACTTTAGCCACCTGATGCAAAGAACTGACTCACTGGAAAAGACCCTGATGCTGGGAAAAATTGAAGGCGATGCTGGAAGGAGAAGGGGACGACAGAGGATGAGATGGTTGGATGGCATCACCAACTCAATGGACATGAGTTTGAGTAAGCTCCGGGAGTTGGTTATGGACAGGGAAGCCTGGCGTGCTACAGTCCATGGGGTCACAAAGACACAACTGAGCGACTGAACTGAACATATATTAAGAGTTTTATTTTACTGTTATTTAAATGGACAGGACTTTGTGGGTGACTGAATAAAGGAAGTGGAGGAAAGAAGAATCAAAGGTGGTTGAAGGGACAAGGAAACCACGGAAGGAGCCAGTGGGACATTTGTGTCTAGTCTACAGCTGGATGTTCTTACTTTCTGGTTCTTATATATCCCTGAAGCCTAGTACACAAAGAACCGGGAACAGTGATTCAGTCCCTGCTTTGGAGGAGCTAACAAAACAAAGTGATGAGTGTTTGGCTAGAAGAATCCACAGGATGCACAGGAATGGCTCCTACCTAAGCTCAGGTGGGCAGAGAAGACATCCCAGAAAGAAACTGAGCCGAAATGTGAAGGACACGTAGGAGCTATTCAAGTGCTGGGAGGTAGGGAGAGGAAAATGGCAGGAGATGACCCAGGGAGAGGGATAATGCAGAAAGGCCAGAGA
The DNA here is from genome assembly GCF_049115385.1 of Moschus berezovskii. Taxonomy (NCBI): domain Eukaryota; kingdom Metazoa; phylum Chordata; class Mammalia; order Artiodactyla; family Moschidae; genus Moschus; species Moschus berezovskii. The sequence continues at coordinate 63,333,379 of NC_142477.1, forward strand.
ACAAACGGGAAAGCAGCAAAGGAGGGCAACAGTGGAGGTAACCCAAGAAAACAGAAGTGTTATGCACTAACAGTGTGATGCAGTCCTGCTCAACTCCCTGTTATCAGCACCTCCCATGAGAACTGACTTCTCTTTCCCTTCCTTATTTTTTTCTGGGGAATGCTAACTTCTTAAAATGTTTGCAACATGCAAAATGCTCTGCCCCATTGCTTGCACTTTTAAAAATAGTTCACAGCAGATCTAGTTAATCAATGTGGTAGGTCATTACAGTGTCCATGTGGGCCTGGCCGTCTCTGTGATTCTGCATCCCGGGAGTGGGGCTGAGGCCTGGCTACCCTTCCCTCTGTAGGACGCCCGGAGCACATGACAGACTTTGATGGTAATGAAAACGCTTCTCTGCTCCTCTTCACGGGTCAAGTCCATGGCAACGAGCCAGCTAGCACCCTGGACCTCACTCACTGTCAGACTCTCAATATGATGTGTTCTTTCCACTTTCAAGGCTTAGTAAAGCCACCCAAAATTTCAGCCAGAAATGTAGCTGCAGGCCAACACTGACAGCACATCCTCATGATTTTTCAACATCAGGAGCGCAGGTGTGCTGGTCACGACTCTTTATGCCCCTCCCCCTCACTCTTCCCAGACCTCAGGTCCTGGAAACGGACTGCAGCAGCCCCACCAGGCAGCCTCCCCCGAATTCAGCCTGATGAGTCACAGGCTGCTGATTCCACATCCCCAGTGAAACTTCCTGAAATCCAGCAGATGGGGGTATGTTTATGAAGTTGCACTACTGGCGGTGATGGTCAGTGCCAGGCATGGGCCTTCCCAGAGGGCTCACTCCTGGCATCCTGGGCTCATTCAATACTGGGGAGACAGACCTGGGTTCAAATCCTGGCTCAGTCAGGCACTCAGACAAGCTACCTCTGCGTCCTCACCAAGAATGGCCCCCGGAAAATGGAGGTGATAATAACTACATTAAAGGGTGGTTGAAAGGATTAGAAACAATTATATAAAATTCTAGCACACGGTAAGGATTCAGAAACCAATAGCAACTGTTAAAAATAACATTTTGTAAGATTGGAGGCTCAAGGTGTTAGACTGCATGATTTCAGAGTTTCAGAGAGCAGACTTGGAGGCTGATAGTTTCCTGCCAGGCCAAGCAAAGAGGGTGGGTTGCTGGTGGGAGGGTGGGGAAGGATGATCAGACTCTAGACCCCAGGGATTCTCAGCCCTTGCCCCACAGGACAGCAGGGAGTTAAACGGAACATCTTTTCTCCACGGTTCACCCCTTCTTTGGGCAGAGGCATGAACTCTCCAGCTTCAGGGAACCCTCTGTCTTCTATGTTTAATATATAATTTTATAATTAGCACTTCCCAGTCACCATCTCCAACTGCTCTGCAACCCCCTTGGGGACTCTGATGTGATGAAACACACCCCACCCCACTTTGCCACAAGCCCTCCCCCACCAGCACTGGCTGAGAAGGGCACAGAAGGAGTCTGTCCCCTCATTTCTAGAGGGTCATTTCCTCACTCTCTGCAGGCTGGTATCTCAGTCCAGCCGCGGTCCTTGTTCTGGAATCATTCCACACAGACAGCACCAGATGTAACGCACACACACTTCACCTCTCAGGCCTACAAGCTTCAGATCCCCTCCTCAGTTCTGCTTGGACTGTAGGAGTGCCAGGAGAAAACAGGACTGAGGATGCGAGGCTCCTCAAGGATAATCCTTTGGGATTTGAGCAATCTTCCCAGCCAGACGTTACAATGTGCTAACACCCTTGTGAGTCATGAACTAACTCATGGTCAATTCTGTTTGGAGAACAGGATGAATAATTGAGAGTAACTGGGTGTTTGCTTGAATCTGGGCCTAACCCAGTATTTATTCTGTTTTCTTGTCTCTTTTTGCCTAAAACAAACATGTCTAGTTTCCCATCTTCCTCCACATTCCCAGCTTAATCCTTCACTGGCTCTTAGAGGAAAGTCAAAGCCTTTAACATGGTCTGAAGACGCTGCAGGATGGCCCTGCCTACTTCTCTGGCATCTCTAGACTGGATGTGAGGGCAACCACATTCTTGGGGGTATGTGCCTGAAAGTCACAAACTTAATTTTCTTTAATTTTTTTTTTTGGTGGAATAATTTTACAGACAAGTTGCAAAATTAAAACAGAAAGTTCCTCCATTTCTCTAAACCAACTTCCCTAATGTTAACATCTTACATAACCACAGTCCAATGATCAAAACCAGGAAAATAACATTGGTACAATACTGCTAACTAAACCACAGTCTATATTTGAATTCTAACAGTTTTTCTATTAACATCTTTTTTTCTGTCCCAGGATGCAATTTGGGACCACACACTGTATTTAGTTGTTGTTACTTGTTAGTTTCCTTTAACCTGTGACAGTTTCCCAATCACTTGTCTTTTATTTTTGATGAGCACTGGGCAGTTATTTTGTAGAACATCTCTCGGTTTGGATTTGCCTGATGTTTTCCTCACAGTTAGATTGAGATTATGTATTTTTTGGCAAAAATGCCACAGAAGTAATGTCATACTCTTCTCAGCGCATCAAATCAAGGGGTAGGTGATATTGCTATGTTTTACCACTGCTGATATCAACCTTGATTACTGACTAGAATTACCTTCTTCATGCTCAGCCTCTAAACACACTGTTCCTATTCTCTATCGTAATTCCTTTGGTGAACTTGTCCTTTCTCATTGGGAGTATCATCTATCTATACCCCAAATATAACCAAATTTGTATGTTTATTTTAGTTCTCCTCTTTAAACTTTAACTTGTATGTCTATTCATGCTTTCAAATTGATTATCTAGTAAGGATCTCAAACCTAATAATCAAAATCAAACTCCTTAATTTCCAGTAGTCTTTTATATCTTAGTGAATGGCAATCCATCTTTTTCATAGCTCAAGACAAAAAATCTTGGTGTCATCCTTCCCTCCTTTTTCTTGCTCACTACATCTAATCCATCAGAAAACACTGTTGGTTGCCTGGTGGCTCAGATGGCAGAGAATCCACCTGCCAATGTGGGAGACCCCAGTTCAACCCCTGGGTCAGGAAGATACTCTGGAGTAGGCAATGGCTACCTACTCTAGTATTCTTGTCTGGAGAATTCCATGGACAGAGGCTACAGTGCACGCGGTTGCAAAGAGTCGAACATATCTGAGTGACTAAGACTGTATTAAAAATTTATCCAGGTTCATTTCTCACCACCATCTCAGCTACTGCCCTGAAGTAAGTCATCACCACCACCACCTTCTACTTGGATTACTGTAATTGTCACCCACCTGATCTCCTTGATGTTAGTCTTGTCCTCCTAGAGTCTTTTCTCCATACAGAAAAAATCTTTCAAAAACCTAAATCAGATCATGCAATGCCTCTGTTCAAAACGCTCCAATAGCCATCCCATATTGACAGCATCCCGTCGAAAGGTAAAATCCTTTCCCGGTGACCTGTATCATCTACCTTCTCCAATCACACCTCTGATCTCATCTCCTACTGCTCTCCCCCATGCTATTCCTTGAAAACCATCAAGTTTTGTCCAATTCAAGGCCACCTTTGCTCATGATTTCTGTTCTCCTTTTCAGTGATCCCTCACACATAAGTGGAGCTCAACTGATCCAGCAGCACAAATTGGAGCCTCACTCATCCTGGATGATCCCTTTCCCTTGAGTCCAATCCATCATCAAACCCTATTTTCCCACACAGACAATGCTCAAACCTGTCTATGTCTCATCTCCACTGCTAAAGCCCGTGTTCACTATGATCTCTCCTCCCTGGGCTCTTTGCCCACTGCCAATTAATTCCCCCCACTGAAGCCCAGTGGTCTTTTTGAAATGCAAATCCAGTCAAATCACAGCCTGTTCAAAGGCTCCTCAATGGCTTCCCACTCCTGGTAGACAGAGATCACAATTCTAAACAAAGCTTACAAATCTCTCCTCCTGTGGCCCTCGCTCTTCTGTTCCAGCCACAGTGACCTCCTCTCCATTCCTCCCAGGGCACCATGCTCCCCTCACTATGGCCTGCTACTCTGGAAAATACTCCTCAGCCCAACCTGCTCCCACTCGCCAGCCCTGTTTTTTGCCTAGTTGAGACCTATACCTATACATACTCACACAACCTAATCGTCACTTCTTCAGAGGAGCCTCCCCAACTACTCTGTCCAATTGAGGTGTGTGTTCAGTCACTCAGTCATGTCTGACTCTTCACAACCCCATGGATTGTGGCCCATGGGCCACAGGTTCCTCTGTCCATGGGATTTGGCTGCCAAGAGTACTCGAATACTGCCATTTCCTCCTCCAAGGGTCTTCCCAACCCAGAGGTCGAAGCCACATATCGAGTCTCCTGCATTGCAGGCAGATTCTTTACCCACTGAGCCACCTGGGAAGCCCCCTTTGTTTTATAGGTACTATCAAAGAATCTTTCTTTCCTACAGATATGCTCACCAATTTATAATTGTCTATTCAGCACTGGAATTCTTTGTCAAATATGCCTCTCCCTCATTAGACCATAAATCTTGTTATAGCAGACAGCAAAGTGTTTGACAGCCAGTTGGCACTCAATAAATATTTGTTGAAAGAATGGATAAATTGATGGACAGACGAAAATAAAATCATACTTTTGAAAGACAGATCTGGCAAATCAATTAACAGAAGGAAGAGAAAGGGAATTCTGTATAATTAAGAGGCAGAGTAACACAGGTCAGGAAAGAGGAACAAAATCCTAAAGTAGGATGCTGCATGCAGAATGGAAAGTAACTGCCTTGGGGGGCTGTGTTGTGCTGACATACCAGGTCACCCACAAATAGCTAGCAACACTGTGCTTAGTGCCCACAGCTCACCCCAAACATGGGTGGAGGATCAACAGACATCTGGCATGCTCAGGAGTCTCAGCACTGAGGGAAGTTCCAAGGCAAGGACAAAGGCACTTTCTAGGACATCTTGTCCCTTCAAAAGACAAAACTGTCTGAATGACAAAGAAATTCCAGTACCCTTTTGCCATCCTCTGGACCCTGGGAGTTCATAAATAGCCTGGTTCCTGTGTTTTAATAGCCTCTGATGTATTTGATTACATTTTCAATTCAAATGGTTCCATTACTACAAGAAGCAACTTGATTACCAGGAGGGCCCAGAGCCCAGACTATACTAGCTCCCTGTCATATAATTTAGCCTCAGTCATACCTCAGACAATATTTATACAAGGTCACTTCGTCAAACCATGTCTAGCCTTCCCAAATGACAATATTATTTATGCCAAATGCTTCTCCTAAGGGGTGGAAAACTGCCAACTCTGGTTTAATAGGCTATACGGACAGGCTAGAAAAACATCATTTGTAGCACACACAGTTTATGCATTTAGTATATAACTAGAAGTACAGACTGATCATTGGAATCATGGCCGAAAGCTGGCCCCAGGGGAAAAAAAAAAGCCACAAAAGCAGTAAGGTTTGGATCTTTCCTCCCTGATATTAGTTTTGGAAGCCCTAGGCTTAGCCAGAATTATGAATGCACAAGAGAGAGCTGCTTCAGTGGCTACCTGGATATCCAAACTAGGGGGAAAGCCTGCAAAAGGAAATTTAACTTGGGCGTGTTTGCCCAGCAGCCATCCTCCTGTGGTTGCAAACTAATGTGACCATCCAGTGGAACAGGCAGCCCAGGGGCATTTGGTAACAAAGAACAGTCTAACCCATTGATGTTAATTTACCAAATTATTCACATCCCACAATCTGGAATAGAAATCAGCGGCCAAAAAAATGCCTCCTCTACACCTCAGTCAAAACACCTATAAAAATCTAGATACCAGGAGGCAAAGTCTGGAACATAAACTACTTCATCCTGTTGCCAATGAGTTATTAAAGTACAGAGCGTTGGAGCTGCCAGCAGTGTCTGGGCCTCCCTTGCTTCCAAGCTCCATTCTTGGTGGTGTCTTTAATAAGACATTTGGGCAAAATATATTGGTGACAACTCCTTTCTCTTAAAATCTAGTTAAGGATATACAAGTCATGCATTCCACTTAATCCCTTAGGGACCTCAGGAACTTGAAAATCTCTCTCGTAGAGAGTTGGCAAATGTTAGGATGCTGAGCTTTCTTCACATAAAGTAAAAATATTTGTCCAGATTTGCATGATTTATTGATGAAAAATATCACTAATAAACAATTTAAACATTATTGTCCTTTAAAGAGATGTTTACTACTCCTATGTAAAAATACTGTATCTAATTTAAATTTTAGGAACAAAAATGTCAGATTATAAAGGAGTTTAAAAATTCAAAATTTTCCTTTGTATTGATCAACTTGGACTGGTTCTTGTTTCTTAACATGCATTTTTTTAGAGAATTTACATATTGCATTTTTGTTTTCAAGCACTGTCTCCAGAGTAATTGCCTCCCATTGGCCCAATGTTTAACAGGACTTTATAGCATTATGATTTATTAATAATAATAGAATTAACCCTTCATGATGACTACAGCCTTGACCAAGCAACTCCATGCCCAGAATTCATTTCAGGGCAGCATTTAAGAGATGTGTGCAAAGATGTGAATGTAAAGACGTGCATGCAAAGACAATCATCACAGAATTATTTTATTATTGGTGGTAAATGTACAACAATCAAGGACTGGTTAAACAAATTATCCATACGATGGAATACTATATAATCATTAAAAATGTAATACAAAGCAGGAGACACAACCCTCACACACTTGAGACAATACTACAAAACTACAGTAATCAAAAGAGTGTGGTATTGGCATAAAAAACAGCCATATGTATCAATGAAACAGAAAAGAGAGCTCCAAAATAAATTCACACTAGAGTGAATTAATCTTTGACAAGGGGGAAAGAATAGAAAATGTGGAAAGGATAGTCTCTTTAGCAAGTACTGCTGGGAAAGTTGGACAGCTCCATGTAAATCAATGAAGTTAGAACACACCCTCACATCATACACAAAAATAAACTCAAAATGGCTTAAAGACTTAAATATAAGACATCATAAAAAACTCCTAGAAGAGCTCATAGGCAAAACATTCTATGACATAAAATCATACCAATACTTTCTTAGATCAGTTATCCAGGCAATAAAAATAAAAACAAAAATAAACAAATGGGTCTAATCAGATTTACAAACCTTTGCATAGAAAAGGAAAACATAAACAAAACAAAAAGACAATCTATGGAATGGAAGAAAAAATTTTCAAATAACACAACTACCAAGGATAACCAGTCTGTACAACTCAACAACAGAAAAACAAATAACCCAATCAAAAAATGGGCAGAAGACCTATACAGACATTTCTCCAAACAAGACATACAAATGGCCAATAGGCATATGAAAAGATGCTCATCAATGCAAATTATTAGAGAAATACAAATCAAAACTACAATGAAGTATCACTTCACACAAGTTAGAATGGCCATCATCAGAAAGTCCACAAATAATAAATGCTGGAGAAGATGTAGAGCAAAGGGAACTCTCCCACACTGTTGATAGAAATGTAAATCAGTGCAGCCCCTACACAGAAAAGTCTGGAAGTTCTTTTAAAAGCTAAAAATAGAACTACCATATGACCCAGTGATCCCACTACTGGGATATATCCTGAGAAAACCATAATTTAAAAAGACACATGTATCCCAATGTGAAGCACTATTTACAATAGCCAGAACATGGAAGTGACTTACATGTTCATCAACAGAGGAATAAAGAAGATGTGGTACATATATAATAGAATACTACTCAGCCATAAAAAGGAACAGAACTGAGTCATTTGTCGAGAGACAAATGGACCTAGAGTCTGTCATACAGAGTGAAGTCAGAAAGACGAAAACAAATATTGTATATTAATGTATGTATGTGAAATCTAGAGAAATGGTGCAGATGAAGCTAGTTCCAGGGCAGGAACCAGGAGGCAGATGTAGAAAACAGATGTGTGGACACGGGGCAGGGGGCAGGGAAGAGGGGGTGAATTGGGAGATTAGGTTTGGCAAAAATATTTTTCCGTGCGTAAGACAGACAGCTAGTGGGAAGCTGCTGTACGGCATAGGAAGCTCAGCTCGGCACTCTGTGATGACCTAGAGGGGTGGGATAGGGAGTAGGAAGAATTCAACAGTGAAAGTGAAGGTCCCTCAGCCGAGTCCGACTCTGTGACCCCATGGACCATACAGTCCATGGGATTCTCCAGGCCAGAATACTGGAGTGGGGAGCCTTTCCCTTCTCCAGGGGATCTTCCCAACCCAGGGATCAAACCCAGGTCTCCCGCACTGCAGGTGGATTTTTTACCAGCTGAGCCACAAGGGAAGCCCAAGAACACTGAAGTGGGTAGCCTATGCCTTCTCCAGCGGATCTTCCCAACCCAGGAATTGAACCAGGGTCTCCTGCATTGCAGCTGGATTCTCTACCAAATGAGCTATCAGGGAAGCCCCCAATATATGTATACATATAGCTGATTCAATTTGTTGTACAACAGAAACTAACAGAACATCATAAAGCAATTATACTACAGTTAAAAAAGATACATGCACCCCTATGTTCATAGCAATGTAAATGTCCATCAACAGACAAATGGATAAAGAAAATACGGTACCTACATTTAATAAAATACTACTCAGCCATAAAAAAGAAATAATACCATTTGCAGCAACATGGATGGACCTAGAGATTATCATACTAAGTGAAGTAAGTCAGACATAGAAAGACAAATATCATGATATCACTTATATATGGAAACTAAAACATGGCACAAATGAACCTGTCAACAAAAGAGAAACAGACTCACAGGCATAGAGAACTCTGTGGTTGCCAAGGGAGAGGCAGGTGGGGGAAGGACAGACGGGGAGTTTGGAATTAGTAGATGCAAACAATTATGGATAGAATGGATAGACAACAAGGTCCTACTGTATAGCACAGGGAACTATATTCGATATCCTGGGATAAACCATAATGGAAAAGAATATGAAAAAGAATGTATATGTGTCATGTACAGATGTGAGAGCTGGACAATAGAGAAAGCTGAGCACCGAAGAATTGATGCTTTCAACTGTGGTGCTAGAGAAGACCCTTGAGAATCCCTTGGACTGCAAGGAGATCAAATCAGTCAACCCTAAAGGAAATCAACCCTGAATATTCATTGGAAGGGCTGATGCTGAAGCTCCAAAATTTTGGCCACCTGATGTGAAGAGCTGACTCATGGAAAAGATCTTGATGCTGGGAAAGGTTGAAGGTAGAAGGAGAAGGTGACAGAGAATGAGATGGCTGGATGGCATCACTGATTCAATTGGGCAAACTCCGGGAGACGGTGAGGGACAGGAAAGCCTGGCGTGCTACTGATTATAGGGCTGCGAAGAGTCGGATACGACTTGGCAACTGAACAACAACATGTGTATAACCGAGTCAGTTTGCTATACATTAGAAATTAGTACAACATCGTAAGTCAACTATACATCAATAAAAAAACAAATTTAAAAAAGAGCCATGTTAGGGCTTCCCTGGAGGCCCAGTGGTAAAAAAAATTCTGCTTGCCAATGCAGGAGACACAGGTTCAATCCCTAATCTGAGAAGATCCCACATGTTGCACAGCAACTAAGCCCATGCACCACAACTATTGAGCCTGTGCTCTAGAGATAGGAAGTTGCAGCTGCTGAGGCCCCAGCACCCCAGAGCCCATGCTCCACAGCAAGAGCAGCCACCACAATGAGAGGCCCTTACACCACAACTAGAGAGGAGCCCCTGTTTACCGCAACTAGAGAAAGCCCACACAGCAAGGAAGACCCAGCCCAGCCAAAAAAATTAAATAAAACTTAAAAATGAATAAATCATTTAAAAACCAGTTTATAGAAAATATCCCCTCATAGGAGAAAATTCACAGTACACTACATGAAAAAGGGAATAACAAAGCAATACATAACAAGTGTATGTCCAGATGGAGTAATATCAAAATCTTCACCCATGCAAGACAGTCCTGGAGACGCCCCAAAATTACGTGTGTCGGGTTTCAGAAGGCGGCTAAGGAAGTAACACTGATGTGATTTCATTTATACCTGCAGGCAGGTAAGACTTGGGAACATTTAGACAGTAAGAATTTTTATTTACACTTCTATTATGGAAGTAATTTGCTTCCTACTTGTCATCATCCAAGCAAAGAAGGAAGAGCACGGGCATTTTTCACTGTTCCTAGCCCAGTGGTGGTTTGGATGGGGTCTGCATAAGATTCCATCTGGTTCTCTGTCTGAATCGCTTTCCTTATGTCAAGAGCGAGAAGCCTGACTTCAGTCTCATACAGTGAGATCCCTGTGTCCTCAACAGTAAAGTGTTGCCATATGGTTCGCAATATTACAACACTCGTGGGTAACCCCTGAAACTGTCTTCATGTCTACATGATCCCAGAGCACAAAGATTTATTTAGGATATTGTAAATAAAACTTGGATAAACAGAAGCATGAAATGGGAGACCCCACCGGCTAGGGGGAAAAAGTTAGAAAAATAGACCTGCTTCATCAGCCTCTCTGGCAAATAGATATGACCCATGATTTATTAAAACAGGAGCTTTTTCAAGACATAATTATAGGCAAGAGAAAAAGCCTTTTTCCTAAGAGTGTCTCTGTATGCTTCTGCTGAGACTTTTTATTTGAACTTGACACATTTGAAAATCATTTTAATTTTTTCTTAGTGTCACTGTTTGGATAGTACCTGAACAGAGGTAACAAGCAAAGCAATATGGGTGACTAAGATCTCTGTGGGCAGGAGCATCATAAGACTGGGGAAGAGGACCAACAAGAGACTCTTGGGACAGACCAACATTTGAGGGAGAAGAAGAAAGAAGTAAATACAAAGGTATCATTCAAGAAGTCAGAGTGTGAATGAGTCCTCTCTATCAAACTATGTAAATAACATTTGCTTTAAGGTGGAAATTTTTAGTGAAAAATATGGTTTGAAGGCTATAGTTTGTTTTGTTTGATGCGAATGGATCTTTGCCTGGGGCTAAATTAATCCAGATGTACTGGATAAAACAAAGCAAAATTATACTTAAATAGATTCAAGAGTTCGACTATTTTACTCTTCTGGAAAAAAAATAAAAATAAATAAAGGTTTTCAGGGAGTAAGTGAATAATTACAAGCATATAATCCTAATCCAAAACATAAAATGTATCAAGGAAAGTTTCTAAATGAGCAGACCTTGAAAGGGTCCTACTGGTTTTACAGACCACAGTTTCTCATCCTCAAAGGTTCAACTGACATTTTTGCTAGAACATATTACTAAACAGAGGGGGCTAGTGAGGGTTCACTTTTTGTTTCCCAGCCTGCGTGTTGCCTGGCTCCCTGCACTCGGAAATAACCACAGGGCTTGCTCACTCAGTACCAATGCTGACAGCATCCTCCGCGACTGGAACTGTAGAAAATTTGCCTCTGTGGTTCCAAGGCTAGAAGCAGACTAGAGCAATTATGCACTGAGTCTGGCCCAAGTTGGGGACTTTGGCTCTCAAATGGCAGGGCTACGCAGACTAAACTGAAGGTTGTTTTACAAGAGACCATCAAAATCCTCATTTGCATGTGTGACATTCCTGTGGAGAGGCTGATTTTGAATCAAGCTGGCTAGGCCAGATTACAAATCCAGTCTGCTTAGTGTGAATGTAAATGGCATCAGCTGGATCTCATCCCTCCCAGTTAGCCTTTGCCTTCTCTGACCCAACGCGTGCTAAGTCACTTCAGTTGCATCCTACTCTTTGTGACCCCATGGACTGTAGCCCACCAGGCTCCTCTGTCCATGGGGATTCTCCAGGTAAGAATACTGGAGTGGGTTGCCATGCTCTCCTCCAGGGGGTCCTCCTGGAGGTTGACCCAGAGATCGAACCCACGTCTCTTATGTCTCCTGCCTTGACAGGTGGGTTCTTTAACACTAGCACTACCTCGGAAGCCCCATATCACTAGCCAATTGAGTTTAAATACAAATGATCCCAACACCTTCTAGCTAACAGGAAGACATCGAGTCTTCTTAGAACGATGGTAATCAGCAGCCATCCCCACAATCATGAGGTCCACTGGGTACTGACACTGTACTAAGTGCTTTACATGCATCATCTCCTCCAATCCTCACAGCAGCCCTGTAAAATGAAAGTGTCAGTCGCTCAGTCATGTCTGACTCTTTGTGACCACATGGACTGGAGCCCACCAGGCTTCTCCGTCTGGAGAATTCTCTAGGCAAGAATACTGAAGTGAGTTGTCATTCCCTTCTCCAGCAGATCTTCCCAACCCAAGGATCTAACCCGGGTCTCCTACATTACAGCAGATTCTTTAGCATCTGAGCCGCCACAGAAACCTTCATATCAGACCTATGGCATGTGATGTCACTGTACTGTCATGTTGCCATTTTTCAAGGGGGAAACAGAAGCTCAGAGAGATTAAGGTTAACTCATCCCTGGTCACCTTGGACTGCAAGGAGATCCAGCCAGTCCATTCTGAAGATCAGTCTTGGGTGTTCATTGGAAGGACTGATGCTAAAGTTGAAACTCCCAATACTTTTGGCCACTTCATGCGATGAGCTGACTCACTGGAAAAGACTCTGATGCTGGGAGCGATTGGGAGTAGGAGGAGGCGGGGACGACAGAGAATGAGATGGCTGGATGGCATCACCGACTCGATGGACATGAGTTTGAGTGAACTCCGGGAGTTGGTGATGGACAGGGAGGCCTGGCGTGCTGTGATTCATGGGGTCGCAAAGAGTCAGACACGACTGAGCGACTGAACTGAACTGATCCCTGGTCACACAGGAAGAAGGCAATAGATGTGAATGCAGATAGTCTAATTTTCACATCTAAGCTTTCCACCCTTTCTGCCTGATGTCATATTACTTATGAGCAGCATGGCTTCAGTTGACAATAGCAGCAACGAACTTTGAGATCAAAACCAAAAGACGATGTGATACAAAACAAATCATAAAGTGTAATTAGAAGCTGTGTCATTTTTGTCACACAGAGCTGTGTGAATCTTAGGGAGCCCTCCCACTTCTGCATGGAGAATCTAGTTCATTAAAAACCTGAACATTATATGGAGGATCCAGACAGAGGATCTACTCCATGCCTCTGCCTCCCAGTGGTAATAACTCTGTAATTCTGCAGTTTTTCTCTGTTAGGCAGCTCTGGGACTCAGCGCTTTCTCTGTAGAGGCCAGGGGGAATACAAAACAATCCATAAACAAAGTCCCAAACTGGAGCTGCAGAGGCCAGGTGCCCAATGCATTGCAGTTGCACAGACTACTCCCCCACCCTACTTTCAGGGTAGGTGCTGGGGATCATGAGGAAATGGGGACATTTACTCTTCAGCACAGAGATTTCTGGGAGTCATCAGGACACCCTCGGTCTTGTGGACACAAGGCCCTGACAGCCATTCCAGGGGAGAACGAAGCCCAGTAGTTACAAACTTCCCAGCTCTCAGTCCCTGCGGAACATCTTCCACATATGGAGGGGGGTCCTCCACTCATCACCTGGACAGCAGTCTGGCAACCGCTGGCCAAAGTGGTTTATAACATCTGGATAACTGTTTCCAGATGGGGCCTTCCCCTGAAAGACTTGATTAAAAGTTTCACACTCAGCGTCTTGAAATAACTGACATATGCAGAGAGTTTCTATCATCTGCACCCAGAGCAGAAGCAGCAAGCCACGCCTAAGATGAGAGCACACATCCTTCGTAGGATTTCAAGAGACTCAGAAAACTGCAAGGCTGTTTCTACTGGGTTCACATCAAAGTCCAGCAAATTCAGCTGCATAGGGAGGCAGTAAAGTGGACTGGACAGAACAAGAGCTCTGGAATCAGATCTGCATCCAAACCCAGAATCTACCCATTGCCAGCAGGGACTTCAACAAGGACTTAACCTCTCAAAGTCTCAGATTTCCTCTCTGTAAAATAGGAATGCAATAGTCCTTACTTAGAGGAGGACTGTGACACGCCTGCACACAGCAGGCACTCAATAAATGTTTTTTCTCTCTTTTTTATTATTAGCTGAGTCTATAAACACAATTCACTATCACACTTATTACAAAACTGTTAGCAAAACAGGTAGGACTAGAAGTTCCTTTTTCAGTCTTTATACAGAACATTAACATTTTAAAAGCATAAACAATAGTAGAGGATGTTTATAATGTGTCCTTTTGAGGAGGAGCTCTAACCATCTCCCATCAGGAAAAAAAAAAAAAAAAAAAACACCCTGAATTTGTCTTATATACAGATTCAGTCCAATCCTGACCCCTTGATTAAAATCCTGTGGTCCCTCATGTCTTCTGGAGCTAGACATCTTGATGTTGAAGAGAAAAGGAAGTCTGACTGGACCTAAGATTGGGGGCTTCCCTGGTGGCTCACAGTAATGACGCCTGCAGTGTGGGAGACCAGGGTTAGATCCCTGGGTCAGGAAGATCCCCTGGAGAAGGGAATGGCAACCCACTCCAGTATTCTTGCCTGGAGAATCCCCATGGACAGAGGAGCCTGACAGGCTACAGCTACAGTCCTTGGGGTCACAGAGAGTTGGACACGACTGAGTGTTGTCTTATAAACAGATTCAGACCAATCCTGACCCCTGGATTAAAATCATGTGGTCCCTCACTTCTTCTGGAGCTAGACATTTTGATGTTGAAGAGAAAAGGGTGTGAAAAGGAAGTCCAACTAGACCTAAGATTAAGATTCACCAAATATGTGAATGTATCAAACAAAATAATCCTCATTTAATAAGTCCAGGGAGGGGTTTCCCTGGTTACTCAGTGGTAAAGAATCTGCTTGCCAATACAGGAAACACAGGTTCGGTCCCTGATCTGGGAAGATCCCACATACTGCAGAACGATTAAGACCACATGCCACAACTACCAAGCCTATGCTCCAGAGCCCAGGAGCTGCAACTATTGAGTGCATGTGCCACAACTCCTGAAGCCCTCTTGCCCTAGAGCCCGTGTTCTGCAACAAGAAAAGCCACTGTAATGAGAAACCCTCACACCTCAACTACAGAGTAGTCCCCGCTTGCCGCAGAGAAAAGCCCAAAGAAGCAGTGAAGACCCAGCACAGCCAAAAACAAATAAATAAAATTTTAAAAAATAAAAATAGGTTCAGAGAGGTGAAGTGATGCTTTAAGTGTTTGGTTGAAGATTTAGTACAAATGAGTAAGCTAATTTTCTTCACTTTACAGCACTTATCCCACTTTTTTTTTTAATTAATTGGAGGATAATTACTTTACAATATTGTGATGGTTTTTGCCATACATCAATACAAATCGGCCATGAGAATACATGTGCCCCCCCATCCGGAATGCCTCTCCCACCTTCCTCCCCACCCAGATAGTCCCAGATTACTGACTTTGACTGCCCTGTTTCATGCATCTAACTTGCACTGGTCATCTATTTTGCATATGGTAATGCACATATTTCAATGCTATTTTCTCAAAACATCCCATCGTTGCCTTCTCCCACTGAATCCAAAAATCTGTTCTTTACATCTGTGTCTCCTTTGCTGCACTGCATGTAAGATAGTCGTTGCTGTCTTTCTAAATTCCATATATACGCATTTATATACAGTATTTGTCTTTCTCTTTCTGACTTAACATCACTATGTATAATAAGCTCCAGTTTCATCCACCTCATTGGAACTGACTTAAATGTGTTCCTTTTATAGCTGAGTAATATTCCATTGTGTATATGTACCACAGCTTCCTAATCCATTCATCTGCCAATGGCTGTCTAAGTTACTTCCATGTCCTAGCAGTTATAAATAGTGCTGCAATGAACATTGGAGTACATGTGTCTCTTTGAATTCTAGTTTCCTCGGGGTGTATGTCCAGTAGTGGGATTTCTGGGTTATATGGCAGTTCTATCCCCAGTATTTTAAGGACTATCCACACTGTTCTCCATAGTGGCTACACCAGTTTGCATTCCTACCAACAGGGTAAGAGTGTTCTCTTTTCTCCACACCCTCTCCAGAATCTGTTTATAGACTTTTTGATGATGGCCATTCTGACTGGCATGAGATGATACCTCATTATTATTTTAATTTGCATTTCTCTAATATTCCCCCACTTATTTTGAAAATCATTATCAATATAATAATGGCTATAATTTATGGAGCATGTATAATATTCCAGGGCAGTGATAGGCACTTTCCTTACACTATTTCCATGTAATCTTCTTTACAACGTGCCTATAAAGAAGGCATAATCATCAACCCTGGGTTTTTTTGGGTGAGGAAATTGTAGCTCAAAGAAGTTAAATAGCTTACCACAAACCATAAAGCCAACCAGCAGCAGACCTGGAATCTGAAGCCATCAGTCTAGCTCCAAAGGCATCTGCCAATAGCTGTGAAACAATTTCACCTTGCCATGAGGCAAGCAAGAAAACTAGTGAGAATAATTTTTCCTGCTCATCACCTGAAAGCTCTATGATAGTTAACCTGTGGCATCCTGGGTTACTGTGTCCACAGTCTGGGCTCTGTCCACTATTTCTCAGAGCTGCTACAAACCCTCTTTTTTTTTCTTGTCTCTATTGCCGGACAGGTGTTCAACACAATAGCTCCCTTTTCCCTCCATCTGCTTCTGCTTGCACAGTGAGGCCCTGATCCATTTCGGGCGGCTGCTCCCCACATGTGTTCACAGCCCCACTGATGAGAAATGGCAGAAGCAGGTATTAAAGGTGGAGGTTCTGGCTTGTTGCTCTGAATGTATTAAAAACCATTCCCAGACTCCACGTAAAGAGTTTTACACACATACCCAGCACATGCGATATGAGGGAGACAGAGAAGCAGACGTGGGGATAACCACAGTGAGACAAGTAACCACAACAGAAGTCTGGAGAGATGGGCCCGAGGAAAGCCGCTTTCACAGACCGGGTGATGGATTGTCTCCTCAGCAGACAGACAGACAGCTCGAGGTACTTATTTTTATAAAAAGTTGACAGAAAGAACTCCAGACATCCAGGCCCGCTCCCTGCTCAGTCCTGTGTCCAGAGCTGACTCAGCTCTCTGTTTCCCTTCGCAGGATGGTGAGTTATTCCATGCGCTCCTGCTAATTATCCCCATCCAGCTCCTTTCTTTTCTCACAGGTCATTTAAATGTCTCCTCGTCTGGGTTAGAACTTGGGTGGATGCTGAATTCCCTTCTGTTTTCCTCCCCAGGGATGAATTTCTCATACCTAGGGTGTTGTTTGTTGGGGAAAATTCTTTCAGTTTAAAGGCCGTTGAGATGATTATCCCAAGAATTTGTCTCACTAGGCTCTTGAAGAGGATACTCACCATTTACTGAGTACACAGTAGGTGCCAGATAATTTCCATACGCTGTCTCCTTTAACTCTCAGAATGATTATATAAGGTCCCTGTAAGTCCCATTATATAGATCAATAGTTTTGTGTAGTGGCTGTATCCTAGCCAATGAGGTTTATCCAAGGCGCGATTATTGCTAATTATCGCTAACTGTCAATAGCACATCGGACATACACAATAAATGGAAGGGAAGATAAAGCCACAGAGCATACTGATTTCCTCAGTGTTTCTTTATAAACCAGAAGACACAGTGATATAATAAATGGGGCTGATTCTGGACCAGGAGACCTGAATTCTTGTGTTAACAGGAAAACCAACCAGCTCTCTGGTCTGGGCAAGACATTTTACCTTTGTGCACCTCTGTTCACTTAATCCAAAAAATGCATGAATAGACCAGCAATTTCTATACACATGGCTCCTTCTAAATTTCTACGACTATTGCCTGTTTTCATACTATAGTTAATATTCATAATGTCAGACTCTCCAAAAATAAAGTCCTTGAACACAGCTAGTCCATCAGCACTGAATTGACATCCTTCATCACCCAGCTCTGGAGCACATCTAAGCCACATCTGGATAACAAATTAAGGTATCCATAACACTTTACCCCTTCCAGGCTAATTCAGCATGCTGTAGCTTTTAAAGACAAGATGAAGCAGAACTTCAAACCCTGTGGCATAACAACAGATTCAGTTGTCTTACTACCCTGGATCTGAGATATTTCCTGATAAAAATAGATACTTGGTATTGTAGTTATTTATTTCTGCCCCCCCAAACCCCAAAACTTAGTAAATGACAATAAATATTTACTATTTCATGATTCTGAGCCTTTAAAGACTCAGCTGGGTGTTTTTCTTATATGGGGGTCCCTCATATAATTTTAGCAGAATGGAGGCAGAGGCTGGGAGTCTTAAGTTATAGGTTTTTTCATTCACATGTGTGACAAATGAGCTGAGATAACTGTGGGCTTCTTGGTCATATCTCTGTCCATGTGACGACCTTGGGCTTCCTCACAGCATGGTAGCCCTGGGGAAGTCAGATTTCTCGTATTATAATGGGTTCCCCACTAAAGTGAGCATTGCAAGAGAGCCAGTCAAAAGCTGTAAGCCTTCTTGTGAACTAACTTCACTTATTCTGTAGGTCACAGCATTCACAGATTAGCCCAGACCCAAATATGTGGAGGCATGAATTCCAGTGCTCAGCGTGGGCAGTTTTTCCCTCCAGGAATGAAGAGATGGTAGTCATCTTGGGGACAAGTTAAACCACTTGGCCTATCTCAGAGCAAAATGAACTACAGTAAAGGTCAGTTAGATTCTCAACATTTCTCTCCCTTTTCCTTACACACACACACACGCACACTTATACAAACAGTTCCAAATGATGCTAATTATAGTACCATGCTTGAACACCAAAGATGATTACATCAAGTAGGAATTACAGGTTTAATCCCACAAAGAATAGGTCACAGAAACCACTCTTCCATTTCTCTCTGAAATAACGTTAAGCTCTGTCACTGATGGGAAAGGGAAAGCAACTTAAGTGAGGAAAATGTCTTCAGAAGAAATAGTAATGGCAGGTCAGTGATCTAGTCAAGTCCATCAGGATGGACACTGAACCCCAGTTATCTTAAGAGAAATCCAGATGTTCCCTTGAAACCATCCTTAAAGGAAGGTGAGCCAGCAGGATGAAGTTGCCAGACTCTATTCCAGACGTCCACACCGATAAGCAGGCCTGAAGTGTGGCAGTTTTGATGGGCAGGCTTAAGAACACTAAGAAGCAAACTGAGGATCTGGACAGCATCACTATCAGGAAAGCATATCATAAACCTCAGAATATGACACTGCCCCAAGAAAAACAGCAACCCAGAGGCCAGCTGAAAAACTAGAGATTCTGGAGTACAAATGCAGGTCAGATAGGAAAGCAGTGGTGAGCAAAGTCTAGATGGTGGGTTGGGACCCAAGAGGGATGGCATAAACACTGGAATTACAGGCCCCTAAAGGGCTGAGATGATCTGTAAAAGAAAATGCCAGCAGCTCCCAGGGAGAAAGAAAGACAGGAGCCACCAAGGAAGCAGCACAGTGATCCTTTGGGTATGGACGCCAGAGCAGAGCTAGAATTACTGTGGCTTGGAGGTGACTCTAAAGGCCCCCAAAAGAAGCATTTCTTTTTCTTCATGACTCAGAGAAAGTCAGTAATAAATTCCCTAGACACGAAACTTAAGGAGGTTTCTGGCCTCTAATTGGAATATTTAGGATTTGTCAGTCTTGAAATCTGATGGGCATTATAAGGAGCTCTGTGGGTCTATGGAGCAGAAAGATAGAATAGAAAGTTATTTTCCTCTCTGGTTCTGCCTTCAGATGGGAATTTGAGGCTTGTTCTTTAAGCTGTACAACTTTTAACACCAAAGGGCCCAATGGGCCAATCATAGTCCACCACCCAACAGAGGGCACTAACTGGACCAATCTTCAGGTTATAGTGCTCAGTTAAACCTGCCCCTCTGGCGCTTAAAGCCTTCTCCCATAATTCTGGCAATCATAAAAATCTGTAAGTCTTTTTAATTTATAATCTCATTTCTGGGAATTGGATGCAACTGCAAGGAGATCCAATCAGTCCATTCTAAAGGAGATCAGTCCTGGGTGTTCACTGGAAGGACTGATGCTAAAGTTGAAACTCCAATACTTTGGCCACCTCATGTGAAGAGTTGACTCACTGGAAAAGACTCTGATGCCGGGAGGGACTGGGGGCGGGAGGAGAAGGGGACGACAGAGAATGAGATGGCTGGATGGCATCACCGACTCGATGGACATGAGTTTGAGTGAACTCCGGGAGTTGGTGATGGACAGGGAGGCCTGGCGTGCTGTGATTCATGGGGTCGCAAAGAGTCGGACATGGCTGAGCAACTGAACTGAACTGAAACTATCCATGAGCAGGGAAAATGCATGTGCATGAAGATGTTCACAGCAGCATTATTTATAAGTAGACAAAATCAGAGCTTCTTAAACTTTGATGTGCATCTCTTCAGTTCAGTTCAGTCGCTCAGTCGTGACCGACTCTTTGCGACCCCATGAATCACAGCACGCCAGGCCTCCCTTTCCATCACCAACTCCCAGAGTTCACTCAAACTCATGTCCATCAAGTCGGTGATGACATCCAGCCATCTCATTCTCTGTCGTCCCCTTCTCCTCCCACCCCCAATCCTTCCCGGCATCAGAGTCTTTTCCAGTGAGTCAACTCTTCACATGAGGTGGCCAAAGTATTGGAGTTTCAGCTTTAGCATCAGTCCTTCCAACAAACACCCAGGATCAATCTCCTTCAGAAGGGACTGGCTGTATCTCCTTGCAGTCCAAGGGACTCTCAAGAGTCTTCTCCAGCACCACAGTTCAAAAGCAAGGTTTTCTTAAAGGGCAGACGTAGTAGATCTGGTAGGTCTGAGTGGGGCTCTCATCTCTGTATTTCTAACAAGCTCTCAGGTGATATCCAGCTTACTCAGGCCACACTTTGAGTAGCAAGGGGCTTACTTTATACGTAACTTTAAAACAAAATCAAACATGTACATGACTAAATAAATGATAGGTACACCTCCTCCATGGAATACTGAAATGGATGTTAAAATGAGTTCAAAAACAAGCAATGTGAAAAAGTGTTTATGACATAAACTAAGAGAAAAACACAGGATATAAAATCATATACATATTAGAATTGCAATTGTAAAAAAAAATAGGGAAAACATTGGAAGCAAATCCAAAGATATTAACGGAATGGTTCTTTAAGGATACTGAGATTATGCTTTCCCCCTCGTTTTCAAGTTTTCCATCATGCTGCCACATTACTTTTATCGTCTGACAATGCTGGTAAACCGGGGAATATTAGGTAATCACACATCCTGCTTTGCTAGAATAGTCTCCGGTGCCTGTTGTCTCTACACAATTATTAATAGTGGTCCCTTCACTCCCAAAGTGCTTTATGTAGTTGATAAATTCTATGGCCATATTAGATACAGGAATGTCTGGAGGCTAGTTACGTGCTTTCTCTGTTACTCCAAAGCATGTGAAAAGCTGAACTGAAATGCCTGGAGAGAGTAGGCAGGGGATGGGGGGAGGTCCCTGAGGTGTACATTGTTTTAATTGATTTTTTTAGAGCAGTTTAGGTTCACAGCAAAATTGAGAGGAAGATATAGAGATTTCCCATATACTCCCTGCCCCCCAACACGCACAGCCTCACCTATTGTCAACATACAACTGTACCTACACTGACACATCATAGTCACTGAAAGACCATAGTTTACATTAGGGTTCACTCTTGCTGTTGTACATCCTACGGGTTTGGACAAAAGTATAATGAATGACATGCGTCTACCATTACAGTCTCATACACAATCATTTAATTTCACTATCCTAAAAATCCTCTTGCACATTTGTTATAGGTCTATTTAGGTTGTGACATAAGACCTCAATAGTATATGCATTAAAAAACATCTGACACAACCATGAAAGCTAGCAATTTTGAAAAAGGGGAGACAGGAAGTCAGATAAATGTTTGCTGTGCTTTTTAAAACTCTTGCTTTTTAGTTAGCTCTTTCCGACCTTTTCTCCTAACTGCACACCAAGAGTCATAAGATGAAATCCTACACATCTTAGGGCTGTGATTTTTCTCCTGCTGTTGATGATCCTCTAAGACAGTAGAGGTAATGTTTTAAAAGGCTGATGATTTAATTTGATTCCTTTTTGCTGCTTTTGCTAGTTTGTGAAATTTTTAGAGCCAGATTTTTTCACTGCTGCCTTAAACCACGTAACTTACTAGGTCTTTTACTTTATGCCTTACAAACCTGAATCAAACTAATGCTACTACTTATCAGTTAAATATTTTTAAAGTATTAAGAGGAAAACTTCAAAACAACTGAATTAACTAAATACAAGCCAGATTTCCCTACAGCAAATTCTAAGGCACATTCCAATTTCACTGACTTGGCATTTTATCATATAGAATATTATCCTCAAAAATGTAAGCAATCAAAAAAAAATACGTGAGCCATTAAAAGAAAAAAACATGAGCCATCAGTTGAAGCTTGGAAAATATCTTACAGATATACCTTCTGTTGTAATTATTCTATACAAATTGAATTTAACTTGCAATGTTATTTCTTTTGGCTTTATGAGATTCATTAACTTTTTTATTCTTACAGAAATTAATATATGTTTCTCTCTCTCTCTCTCACACACACACACCCTGGTGTGAAACACTCTAAGTCCTAGGCCCAAACTATTTGCTTTAAGTCCTTGTCTGCTAATGATTAGGTAGGTGGGAGCCCAGAGAATGATGCTCTTTGTTCTTTTGTTCCCTCTGGTGTATATTCCATTTCACCTGTGTAGAGCTAAACTTACACCCCAAGGACAAATGACACTTAGGTGAACGACAATAGGTGATTCTAAACTGAGAACAGCTATTCAGTATGGGTGTAAGTTCTGATTGATGGTGCATTTAGAAGCAAAAAATAGGAGCCCATGGGGTGGATACTGGACTTCACCTTTTAGGTCATTTTAAAGAATAGTGAAAGAAAGACAGGAGAGTGAGAGGCAATAGTCTGCCATTGCAGGAAAATAAAGGAAAGAAAAAGACAATAGATAAAGCTGAAAAGCAATGGTCTCAGAGTATACAAGAAACAGAACAAGAGTGAAATAGAGTGTGAACAAACTCCAGAAAAAAAAAAAAGTTTAAAAATGCTTAAGGGACAAAGTGCTACTAAAGAAAGGAAATCCTAGCTTGTGAGACTTAACGTGAAACAAGAAGATAAAAATCCTTTATACAATCAGCAAACAAAAGCAAGGAAATATAAATTCTCAAATCCCATGGAGAGCCTGGAAGGGAAGTCAGCGAGACAATGCAGAACATGCAGTTGAGAGAATAAATCATTTCTTTACCTCACTCTACACAAAAAGAAGATAAGGGCCAGGGTGAGACATGTTTTCCAGGAGAAGGGTAGGGAATTCTTGAAATGCTTTTTCCTTACCACAAAAAACTAACAGAACACCCAAAATTCCAATGAACAAGAACCTCTCAGGAAGACAAAATCCATTCCTATAGCAAACATGGGTGAGGTCCATGAAGGTGGAAGGAAAAGAGGCTGCCCACTCTGGCACCACATGAAGCATCTGTCCTCTCACTGCTGAAGGAAGATCAATAAGGACCTTAGAATTTGTGGGAGCAGCCTCTCTTGGGGGAAGACACTGGGGTTTTCTGGAGGTGCGGTCTGAGTAATTGGAAAGTTGGATCATTGGAACGCTGAGACCATGAGTTTCTCACCCATAACCACAATTTTGAGAGGGAAATTAAGATTGTTTAAAATAAAGAATCAAATTTACTTAAAAACATTTACTTAAATGTCTCGGCATGTACTTAAAAACAGTACACACACACACAAAAGACCTGGATTCCAAGAAGCAGAAGTCCACCAAGGTCCTACAAACTTGAGGGAAAAAAGAAATGCCTGACATGATATTGAAGCCAAAAATATCTCCCCTTGGCCAAAAAGCGTTTAAAGTTCATTTCTCATAATGAAACACAAGTTTGGCACATATACAGAATGTTTATTTTTTCAAATGGCTGAAAAAGTAGGTAACCGAAACATGCAATGTCAATGAACCATGTCCATTAATTTATCCTGGCTATGGATAATCAGATATGGAGTACCCTGAAAGCAATCACGTGAGTGACCTGAATAATTGCAAAGGGGCATTTTTGTAGCTGGGCCTTAGAACCAATAGTAATTCTTGTCTCTAACAAACTGTCCTCATTGTTCACCTGCAAAATGGACTCTGTGATAATACTGCTTTTCTCTATACTGGCTTTTTTTTTTTTTAATGCTCTGAAAAAGGTCTAGGCTTTTCTGAGAAGCAGTTTTGAAAACAACAAGAGGCTTGGCAATTCAATTCAAATTAATTTGTATACAAACTTGAGTTTCAACGATACAGACAGAAGAGGAAGTGTTTTTGGTTTTGCTTTGTGTCTGTGTGTATGTTTTAAAAAGTGAGTGACTTTTCTTGAGAAGTCTTTCCTAGTTAGAAAAAAGCCATCAAAGAGTTTTCACAAGCTGTAGGGAGTCTTGCCAATATCTTTATCTTCCTCTTTCTTTTCCTCCTTGGTTTCTGATTGATTTAGAAATTTTCAACTTGTAAAGGAAAGATGCAAGTACTATGGGTACAGGCAAACACAATTTGCATTTTCCCTAGTAAAATGCCTATTTCCTTCCCACAGTTAAGAGAGCGGTCTAGAGCATGAAAAGTAGGCCATCTCTCTGACTGGGGCACAAATAGATAGTTAAAGCCTTTTGATGTGCATGAGCAGACAGCTTAAAGAAGATTATTGATAGAGACTTTCGTGCTCTTTGATGCACCATGTGGAAATAGATTTTTCCTTAAACCAAAATAATAAAAAAAAAATAACGTTGGTAAAATAGTGGTTAAAAATTGAAGCTTAGGGGAATATTTAATTTGTACTTAGGTGGTTATGTTTCTTTAAAAATCTGTTTAGACTGTGTAAACATACATTTTATTAAAATGTCCTTTTTATATCCCTTTCATCTTTTTTTTGGATAGTACTATTATGGCCAAAGAAATGGCCCTTAACTTTTCTATATGACCAATGAAAACCAAAGTTAATTACTTATATTCAGAAATATTCTATGAAGGTTTTTTGCCCAACAGATGTGTTTCTGGCTAGTAAGCTGTAAATTTCTTTAAAATGCATGTTTGCCTAATGTTTAGTTCTAAACTCCAACATATTAGTCTATTTCATTAAATCATAAAAACTTTTTGAAACAAGAAAAAAACTGCTGTTATTTCAAATGAATAAAAGGTAAGAAAAGACATATAAAGTATGGTTTCCTTGTTTTTGTTAAGATTACAATTTTAACTTGTTATGGAACACTTCTGTTAAACCAGGAAATCCTGCTAGAACTCAAATTTGTTGCATTATTTGAGATGAACATACTTTTAGTTTGCAGTGAATCTCCTTATTCAAAAGCTATTCGGAATGAAAAACCCAGTCTAGAAAGTAAACCTGATAGTTTGCATTTTTAAAAGAACTAATTTGCTGGTAGGAAATTCTTCTTAGATAAACCACATTGACTTTTCGAATGCTATGTTTCAAGAAAACCCTAAGGGTCATTTGTCTGTAAGAATAAGGGCGAGGCTGCCTCCAGGGGCTGTGCTTTTCATTGACTCTCACCCGGGCATTCCAGTCAATCAGAGCAGGGCCCATCCTCTGGCCCCCTTTGCCTACACACATCACACCTAATTTTGGCCAATTTCCCCTCTTCTTTTCATCTTCCCTTGTTCTTCCTTTGTTCTCTTCTCAGTTTTCTAAAGGAAAAACTATAGCATTTAATAAGTAGATATAAATAAAATTCCCTTTCAGCTTTTAAAAACTGCTTCCCAAAGGTACAGGAAAACCTTAAATTGTGAAATGTCAAAATGTCACTGAGATGACTCTTTCGCTGTTTAAATATATATGTTATTTTATACATACACACACATAATAAAGTTATACCCTATTCATTAGGAATTTACAATAATTCAACCTGGTTGAGATTAGAATTTATCTTTTTAGTCTTTAGAAATGATTTTACATGGAAGTAATACCATAAAAGATAATAGCATTAAGTTTAAATTACTTAAGACTGTCTAAGGCCAAATGAATATTGTTTTCTACTCAACAGAAAGCATCCAATAAGAAATCTTGGTAACCTTTTCTTAGCAGCTATGTGAGTTATTTTTGATTTTGAAAGCAAGACCTACATACATTTTGAAAAATACCTGTGTAGCCAGTTAGATCTCTTTTTCACAGTGTGATGAAAGAAAAAAAAAAAAAACAGACTTTGAAGTTAAATCTGTTTGACCCCTGGCTCTATTGCCCACTAGTTTAATATCTTTAGACAAACTACTTCTTCAAGCCTCAACTTTCTAACTATAAATAGGGATACTAATACCTACGCCAGTGACTTGTTTTAAGTGTACAGTGCCAGATTCCTACTATGAGATCAGTCATGTACATTTCCTGCCTATCTCTCCCAGCTCTCGGTGACCAGTTTCTTCTCAGTGATCTGAAGAGAGGAAATGCAGAAAAAGGTTGGAGGAGGGGTAGCTTTTGTCAGCTGGTGTTATTGAGTTGACTCAAATACAGTTGAAAGAAGAGTGATAAACCTCCCTACCAACAGTGTGGCATTCCAGAATGTTTTTTCTCAACTGTGATTAGAGCTTCTTTTCCTCTCCAAGATGAGTTTTAAATGAATAAAAATGCTGAAGGGTATTGAAAGCTATGAGATAACTGGCAGTGCAATTATTACATGCCCAACATATCTTGGGAATGACCCTGAATACCAAGGTATGGGCTTCCCTTGTGGCTCAGCTGGTAAAGAATCCGCCTGCAGTGCACGAGATCCCTGGGTTTGATCCTTGGGTTGGAAAGATCCCCTGGAGAAGGGAACAGCTACCCACTCCAGTATTCAGGCCTGGAGAATTCCATGGACTGTATAGTCCATGGGGTCGCAAAGAGTTGGACATGACTAAGCGAATTTCACTTCACTATGATCCTACTAACATAGGTTCATTCATTAATTCATCAATCATTCAACTAGCATTTATTATGTGCCTGTCAAGTCCCCAGCACTGCACTGGGTATTCAAAGATTTAGCCCTCAGGCATATTACAGCATCATTTACAGACATATAAACAAGTGCCCTAAAGTCCTGGCACTCAAAGTGTAGCCTGTGGGCCAGCAACCTTGGTATCCCCTGGGATCTTGCTAGAAATTCAGTATCTTGGTCTCTTTTAACTTTGGCTAAGAAATAAGTATTGTCTCACTGTGACTGATGATCTTTTTTGACCAAGTATTTCAAAGTTTTTTGACAAACTTCCCAAATATCAAATTTTAATTAACATTCTTTTGACTTCCAGCTAACTTTGGGATGCTTCAGAGGGCATCTCAGAGAGAAATGTTTAACTATTATTTGGTATATTAAATTACATAAAGTCCATTACTACATGAGCAATAAACCTACTTAAGATATACTGTATAAATAAATGTTATTATATAGACATTCTAAAAATTATATAAAGTTTCTAAAATTTGTATAAGTCCTGGTATAATGCTATTGTTCTAGTTGTTATCTTAAAAAATTGTATGTCACAACAAGTAACCAAGCTTCTGTATCAATTACACTGTAATCAGATGTCTAAGGGAGAAGGCAATGGCAATCTACTCCAGTATTCTTGCCTGGAACACCCCATGGACGGAGGAGCCTGGTAGGCTGCAGTCCGTGGGGTCACGAAGAGTCGGACACGACTGAGTGACTTCACTTTCACTTTTCACTTTCATGCATTGGAGAAGGAAATGGCAACCCACTCCAGTGTTCTTGCCTGGAGAATCCCAGGGACAGTGGAGCCTGGTGGGCTGCCGTCTATGGGGTCGCACAGAGTCGGACACGACTGAAATGACTTAGCAGCAGCAGATGTCTAAACATGCCTTTTCAGTCTTTTGTCATTCATGGACAACTATTATTGTACTCTGATGGTGTTACAAAAGTGCTTTATCTTCAGAAAAATTCATAGAAAGACTACAGAAGCAGTTACAACAGTTCCACACTAAGATGATGTCTGCACAGGAATTCCAGCCCAAACCTACCTAAAACAAGAAGCTGTCCTGCCCTTGGGGCCCCCAGATCAGGCATCGAAACATTTTTACTTCCTGACAGGCAGAGTTGATGCCCCTACTTAGCCCTGAAGCAGCTACAGAAAATGGACTATCCCCCTTGCTTCTCAAAAGATTATGGGAGTAAAATTTCTAAGTGGCGAATGAAATGGAAGGGAAGGGGGCAGGGCACAACCTTTAAAAGTGACAGTCATTGAGGACACAACATACACTGTTTAGAACCAACTAAGTCCAAGATGGCGTATAACTGATTTCCACTAAACCTTGAGCCTTAATATACCTTTTTTTTTCTCATTTTGCTCATAAATATTATTAATATACTTTCATACTACATGAGCAAGCTACCCACAACACACCCACAGGTGACAGTTCCAAGGCTGACCAGAAAAGGCCAAAAAGTGGGCAGTGGCCAAATTCTTGGAAATCTCTGTCTCTTCCCCAAAATAGCTGGAATACTCGTCCCACTCACTAGCTCATGAAACTACCCTCCCCTTTAAAAGCCGACAACGCCGTGCCCCGGCCCCTCTCACTTTCTGAGATGGCCCACACTCAGTCTCGAGTGTTTATCTCCCTAAATCAACCTTTTTCACTTAATGAAAAAAAGAAACTCAGCATCTGAGGCCCCAATCTGGGCCTAATGAATCAGAACCTGCATTTTAACAAGGTTACAAGGTGATTTGTATGTACATTATAACTTTAAAAGTAGTGCTTTAAATGGGACCTAGTTAAAAGCTTTTGCACAGCAAAGGAAACCATAAACAAAATGAAAATACAACCTATAGATTGGGAGAAAATATTGGCAAACAATGCTACAGATAAGGGATTAATCTCCAAAATATAAAGTTTAATATATATATATATAAAAAAACAACAAAAAATGTGCAGAAGACCTAAGTAGACATTTTTTTGAAAGAAGACATACAGATGGTCAACAGATATGTGAAAAGATGCTCAACATCACTAATTATTACAGAGATGTAAATCAAAACTACAATGAAGTATTATCTCACATCAGTCAGAGTGGTCATCATCAAAAAGTTTACAAATAATAAATGCTGGAGAGGGTGTGGAAAGAAAGGAATCTTCCTACACTGTTGGTGGGAATGTAAATTGGTGCAGCCACTATGGAAAAGAGTATGGAGATTCTTTAAAAAACTAAAAACAGAGTTACCATATGATCCTGCAATCCCACTGCTGGGTGTATATCTGGAAAAAACTCTAAAGATACATGCACCCCAGTGTTCACAGCAGCACTATTTACACTAGCCAAGACAGAAGCAACCTTAAGTGTCCAGGGACTGATGAATGGATAAAAACAATGCCAAAGAACTGATGCTTTTGAACTGTGGTGTTGGAGAAGACTCTTGAGAGTCCCTTGGACTGCAAGGAGACCCAACCAGTCCATTCTAAAGGAGATCAGTCCTGGGTGTTCACTGGAAGGACTGATGCTAAAGCTGAAACTCCAATACTTTGGCCACCTCATGTGAAGAGTTGACTCACTGGAAAAAGACTCTGATGCTGGGAGGGATTGAAGGCAGGAGAAGACGGGGATGACAGAGAATGAGATGGCTGGATGGCATCACCGACTCAATGGAGGTGGATCTGAGTGAAATCCGGGAGTTGGTGATGGGCAGGGAGGCCTGGCATGCTGTGATTCAAGGGGTCGCAAAGAGTCGGACATGACTGAGCGACTGAACTGAACTGAATATACATACAATGGAATATTATTCAGCCATAACAATGTAATAATGCCATTTGCAGCAACATGGACAGACCTAGAGATTATTGTGTAAGTCAGAGAAAGACAAATATCTCATGG
The DNA here is from genome assembly GCF_049115385.1 of Moschus berezovskii. Classification (NCBI taxonomy): domain Eukaryota; kingdom Metazoa; phylum Chordata; class Mammalia; order Artiodactyla; family Moschidae; genus Moschus; species Moschus berezovskii. The sequence continues at coordinate 63,363,188 of NC_142477.1, forward strand.
TAAAACTTACATGTGAAATCTTAAAAAATGACATAAACACACATTTATAAAACAGAAGAATACTCAGACACAGAAAACAAACTGATGGTTATGAGAGGGAATGGAGATAAATTAGGGGGCTGGAGATAAGTTAGGAGTTTGGGATTAACAGACACACACTACTATATATAAGATAGGTAACCAAAGGACCTACTATATAACAAAGAGAACTATATGCAATGACTTATTATAACGTATAATGGAAAAGAATATGAAAATATACAGAAAGGTGTAACTGAATCACTTTGCTGTACACTTGAACCTAACAAAACATTGCAGTTCAGTTCAGTTGCTCAGCCGTGTCTGACTCTTTGCGATCCCATGGACTGCTGCACGCTAGGCCTCCCTGTCCATCGCCAACTACTGGAGTTCACTTAAACTCATGTCCATTGAATCAGTGATGCCATCCAACCATCTCATCTTCTGTCATCCCCTTCTTCTCCCACCTTCAATCTTTCCCAGAATCACAGTCTTTTCCAATGAGTCAACTCTTCGCATCAGGTGGCAAAAGTACTGGAGTTTCAACTTAAGCATCAGTCCTTCCAATGAATATTCAGGACTGATTTCCTTTAGGATGGACTGGTTGGACCTCCTTGCAGTCCAAGGGACTCTCAAGAGTCTTTTCCAACACCACAGTACAAAAGCATCAATTCTTCAGCGCTCAGCTTTCTTTATAGTCCAGCTCTCACATCCATACATGACTACCAGAAAAACGATAGCCTTGACTAGACAGACGTTTGTTGGCAAAGTAATGTCTCTGCTTTTTAATATGCTGTCTAGGCGGGTCAAAACTTTCCTTCCAAGGAGTAAGCGTCTTTTAATTTCATGACTGCAATCACCATCTGCAGTGATTTTGGAGCCCAGAAAAATAAAGTCAGCCACTGTTCCCACTGTTTCCCCATCTATTTGCCATGAAGTGATGGGACCAGATGCCATGATCTTAGTTTTCTAAATGTTGAGCTTTAAACCAACTTTTTCGCTCTCCCCTTTCACTTTCAAAGGCTCTTTAGTTCTTCACTTTCTGCCATAAGGGTGGTGTCATCTGCATATCTGAGGTTATTGATATTTCTCCCGGCAATCTTGATTCCAGCTTGTGCTTCATCCAGCCCAGCTTTTACCATGATGCACTCTGCATATAAGTTAAATAAGCTGGGTGACAATATCCAGCCTTGACGTTCTCCTTTTCCTATTTGGAACCAGTCGGTTGTTCCATGTCCAGTTCTAACTGTTGCTTCCTGACCTGCATACAGGTTTCTCAGAAGGCAGGTCAGGTGATCTGCTATTCCCATCTCTTTAGGAATTTTCCAGTTTATTGTGATTCACACAGTCAAAGGCTTTGGCATAGTCAATAAAGCAAAAAGAGATGTTTTTACAGAACTCGCTTGTTTTTTCGATGATCTGATGGATGTTGGCAATTTGATCTCTGGTTTCTCTGCCTTTTCTAAAACCAGCTTGAACATCTGGAAGTTCACAGTTCACATACTGTTCACATATTGAAGCCTGGCTTGGAGAATTTTGAGTATTACTTTACTACCATGTGAGATGAGTGCAACTGTGCGGTAGTTTGAGCATTCTTTGGCATAACCTTTATTTGGGATTGGAATGAAAACTGACCTTTTCCAGGCCTGTGGCCACTGCCGAGTGTTCCAAATTTGCGGACATATTGAGTGCAGCACTTTCACAGCATCATCTTTTAGGATTTGAAATAGCTCAACTGGAATTCCATCACCTCCACTAGCTTTGTTTGTAGTGATGCTTCCTAAGGCCCACTTGACTTCACATTCCAGGATGTCTGGCTCTAGGGGAGTGATCACACCATTGTGATTATCTGGGTCATGAAGATATTTTTTGTACAGTTCTTCTGTGTATTCTTGCCACCTCTTAATATCTTCTGCTTCTGTTAGGTCCATAACATTTCTGTCCTTTATTGTGCCCATCTTTGCATGAAATGTTCCCTTAGTATCTCTAATTTTCTTGAAGAGATCTCCAGTCTTTCCCATTCTATTGTTTTCCTTTATTTCTTTGCATTGATCGCTGAGAAAGGCTTTCTTATCTCTCCTTGCTATTCTTTGGAACTCTGCATTCAAATGGGTGTATCTTTCGTTTTCTCCTTTGCTTTTCGCTTCTCTTCTTTTCACAGCTATTTGTTAAGGCCTCCTCAGACAGCCATGTTGCTTTTTTGCATTTCTTTTTCTTGGGATGATCTTGATCCCTGTCTCCTGTACAATGTCATGAACCTCCATCCATAGTTCATCAGGCACTCCGTCTATCAGATCTAGTACCTTAAATCTATTTCTCACTTACACTGCATAATAGTAAGGGATTTGATTTAGGTCATACCTGAATGGTCTAGTGGTTTTCTCTACTTTTTTCAATTTCAGTCTGAATTTGGCAATAAGGAGTTCATGATCGGAACCACAGTCAGCTCCCAGTCTTGTTTTTGCTGACTGTATAGAGCTTCTCCACCTTTGGCTGTAAAGAAATCCAAGATCAAAGTGTCAGCAGCCTTGGTTCTGAGGGCTAAAGGAGAATCAGTTCCATGCCTTTCTCCTGGCTTCTGGTGGCCTTTGTCATCCCCTGGCCTGTAGATGGTGTTCTTCTGTGTCTTCACCTGGTCTTTCCTCTCTGCAAGTCTATCTGCAACCAAATTTAGTCTTTTTATAAGGACACCAGTCACTTTGCATTAGGGCTCACTCTAGTGACCACATCTTAATTTATCATCTGCAAAACTCTATTTCCAAATAAGGGACTGGGATTACAACTTCAACATCTTTTGGGGGGACAAAATGCAATCCTTAGCATGACCTTTGACCCCTCAACTTGAAAATGATTAGGCATTAGTGAAACACGCTGGGCATTTCAGGTGGTAGAACCAGAGTTAGTAAAGGCTAGGTGACAAAACGAGCTTAAGGAATCACACCTCTCAGTAACCACAGTTGAAGGATAAGAGCAAATGGAAGGTGAGGGAAGGAAGGAGGCAGATTTACTAGAAAACTAGGTAGGTCTCAAAATGCTGCAACATAATTGAACTTTTCATTCTGTAGGCAATGGAGACCCAAAAGGAGGGCTCCAACCTTCAGTGATGTGGCCAGGTTTCCAGCTCCCTGGAAGCAGGATGCAGAATAGACTGAGTTGGCCTCTGGAGTCAAGTCACCAGTGAAGAAGTCACTACATTGGTCTCTGTGAGAGATGAGAAGGGCCTGAGCTGGGGCAACTTCATATAGGATGAAGAGTCAGGAAAATGAGAGTCATGAGGAAATGGTGATGTCAGCCCTGTGTCTGTTGCTTAGTCTGCTTATATGGGAAATACCTACCTCAGGGGGAGCACGTTAAGACTTGGGACTTGTGTTCCTTCAAGAAGAGAGTTTGGCCCAATGAGAAAGCAAGACAAAGGATGCTCCCCCTCTGTACCCCCAACCCCCAGGAATCAACCTACAGACACATCAGCAGAGCTTCCTGGCAACATTCAGACAAAGTTGCAGCAGGAGAAACACTCATGACTCTTCTGGGATTCAGATCAAAGAGTAAAGAGGAAGAACCTGGAATGAAAGGCAGTCTCTATCTCACCAGAAACTTTAGGAATCAACTTAGAATCTTATCTTCCCCAAACCTTGGAGGTGAGCCAGCTCTTAAAGAAGGGTATTGGAAGAAAAACTCCCAAGTATCAAATGGCTCAGACGATTTGATAAACACGTGTGCTCGCTGGGAGGCAAGGCTGCTCTGGGAGTTCCTTCGTGGCTGGGAAGTTAGAGAGCATTGCTCTAGTCCCCATTCAGTCTCACTCTTTGTAAGCCCTTGGTTCTGCATCCACTCACCTGCTGAACACAAGGTATGAGCCTTGGACTGTGGTAAGGCATGCCTCAGAGCGATGCAGAAAGCTCCCAAACTGCACCTGGTTCTCACAGGGTCCTTGAGCCAAAGGCCTCTCCTAAGCTGACAAACACAGACAACTTAAGGGACAAAGAGAAATGACAGAGCAGCTAAAAATGAGAAATTTCTCATGAGTGCACCCTCCTGGCTTAGACACTTTTTTTGTAAAAGTCCAGATAATAAATATTTTAGATTTTGTGGGTCACATACACTCTCTATTCCATATTATTTGCTTTTAGTGTTTTTTTCTAACAGCACTTTAAAAACGTAAAAAATCATTTTTAGTTAGTGGCTGCATATCAGGGTACAGATGATAGTTTGCTGACCCCTGGCTTAAAGCTGACCCATGAAGCCATGGAAAACAATAGACACACAATCTTTCTTGCTTAATCACTTGAGACATTTGAGTTTTTATTCTCACCTCTTTCCACCACAGAGTCTGATTAATTGGGCTCTTGCAGTTAGCTGAATTGAGAACTCTCCAAGAATTCAGAAGCAAGGCTTGTGTGGCCTGCCCTCATATAAACAAACACACTCTAAGGTCTGAGGCGCAAAGTGATTGATGTGCAGGAAGCGAAAGACCTCTAGTCTTCCACTCACTACCTTAAAACCCTGAGCACTATCTTTTTTTTTTTTTTTAACTTTTTGGCCTCTCCCTGTGGCACGTGCGATCTTGGTTCCCCAATCAAGGATTGAACTTGCATCCCCTCCATTGGAAGCATGAAGTCTTAACCCCTGGACAGCCAGGAAAGTCCCATGACCACTAGTAAGGAAGGAACCCCACTGAGAAGCGTAAGAAAAGGCCTGCCTCCGAGGTGGCATGACTTTACGTTCCCCAAACAGTCATGGGTTATGCTTCCAATTAGCTCCAACCCTCCCTACATCCTACAGAGAAACTCTTGGCCAGTTCACACGTGTTAGGTGTTCCATTAGTAGCTCACATCATGGTATCGATACAGCAGCCCTGGTGTTCGCTTTCTGACTCATGGACATGGTTTCCGTGGAACTACAAGCACGCAACCCCAACAATGCCTGGTTTGTTCAAGGTACAGACTATTTTAGGAGCGTCTGGCTTACAGCAGAGTAGATTAAATGGAAATAATCAGAGAAAGAAGAATTTTTAAAAAGTTTTATGGATAGATCTCAGTTCTAAACCCAAATCTCTAACATCAAACAACATAGATACTACTGTGTATTTATACGGATGCAATGGCGTGAACTGAAGTTAGTAAACTCTAGTATACATGCAAAGACAACAATATATGATGAATAATATGGCCCTGGGTGTGTGTGGTATTTTACCCTAGAAGCATCAATAAAACAGTTGGTTTGGGCATACGCAAAGACAGATATTTGCCTGGTAATTGACAGAGGAAACAAAAACACACTGTGTACTCTTCACCCTAGGAAAAAGATGGAGCACTTTGTTACCCTCTCCTTTCCTTCTCACCCCCCAACCCTGCTTAGAACCCTGCTCTCAGGTGCTAAACTACATTCTCGTTTTACAGTGAGCATACTGCCAAGAATCGAAAGGAAAACAATGTGCCTGTCATTAGAGCATCTGTGAATTGTTTTGTCACATGAGCCCAGACAAAGCCATGCCCTACACAGGTCAGTCTGCTCTTCAGCTATATACACGGGTGTTTCTCTGTGTGCCTCGGCATCCCCTCAGCGTGACCTCACCACTGTGTTGTCCAGAATCAGCTGAAAAATAAAGGCCCATTTTTCAGCGACTGTATTGCTGGCTTGTTTTATGTCCAGAAATATTCTATTTAAATACGGCTTTTGTAGAACTTGGAAAATGTTCACTATAATTGCTAAAATATCAGTGTAAACCCTCTTGGCTTTGGGATTTAAATATATCCATGAGCCACTATCAAACTGCACAAGTTGAAAATTGTCTGCAAAGAAATAAAAGTGACAAATATGGTAGGAATATACAATAGTACAAATGATGAAAAGTAAATTGCCCTTTGAATTATGCTCATTTAATAACTGAAAACATTGTACTGCACATACGGGATTTTATGAGGCATAGCATTTTAACTGCTGTTTCTCAATGCAGCCCTCTATCTGTTCCATCTCCCTCTAAAATGCCGTAACCCAATGTCCTGCAACTGTGAAGGAAGGACAAATTTTGAGTTATAAAGCTGGGCTCTGCCACGCACAGCTGCCTTCTTAGAATAGTACAGCCCACTGCCAAAATAAATGAACTGCATCTTTTTGTGGAACTTACTGTCAGAAACCCTCTAGCCTCACATCTACAAGCTTGATTGGTAACAGAAGCAACCCGAGGAAAACTATGTGATGCCTGCTCTCTGCTTAATGGTGCCATCTGCGCATTTGCTATTCAGACCCAGCTTTTCAGAGCAACCACTGAATATGCAAAGTTGAATTTAGGGATGCCAGAGTTAATTAACACCAGCTCCATTTGATGGCAAGCTTTGTAAACAGTCAGGATTCTAACTTCTCTAGACTTGAATTTGGGAGCCTGACAATTTTTATCCCTTGGAGTTAGGAATTTTGTATAAAGTATAAATAGATGATTTCAAGTCATATTTACTTGCCAAAAGATGGAACACTAATTGGTAAGGATGCCTGCACACCTACAGGCTACTGGATGAAGGAGGATTTTCATTTTCAATGGTTAGCAGTAATACCTCGTTTAAATTCAGAGGGAGGCCCAGGCTTTCCCTCTGTGGAGAGGCAATAATCTGAGGCAGGCTCTTCAGAAATCCTAGGTTGTGACCTCCTTTTGCTAATTTTCCTTGCACACCCTTCAAGAATGACTACTACTTTGCTGTTCTCAAAGTGACCATGCAGTCGCATGCAACAGAAGAGGGTTTCATTTTTTCCATGTTATATGCTGTGCCCTGAAGATACTGCAGAGGCTTAGCATCTTGCCAAAGGCAAATGTCCCCATATTCTGCCCAATCTACGGACTTCCCAGCTCCATACAAACCATTCCCTTACACAAAACTCTGAGTTGCCACAGAAACACCCATCTCTTATCTGCTACCTGGCATTTGAGGCCCAGCACTTCCAAGTTTAGAAACCAGGCAGCTTCTGCTCTCCGAAATGAGAGGAGACGCCAGTGAATTTTCATTTTTCCAGAGGTTGAATGTCCAGGTTGCTGCTCTTCCTCTGGCCACTTGCCTTTGGCATTTTGCTGCCCATTCACACTGCCACCAGAGCCTGGGCAAGAGAAGTAAATGAAGTTAGGATTCAAATCTGCCAATTTGCTTCCTCTTTAGATACTGCCTGGTAAAAGATTTGGCCAAGAAGGGTGACATGTCTAAACCATTTTTTTAAATTGGAGGATAACTGCTTTACAATATTGTGATAGTTTTCACTGTACAACAACATGAATCATCTACATACATACACATATCCCCTTCCTCTTCAGCCTCCCTCCCACTGCCCCAACCCACTCCTCGAGGTCATCATGGAGCACTGAGCTGTGCTCCCTATGTGTCTAAACCATTTTAAAACGTAAATTATCTATGAGTTGTAGCCATTTGACAACTTGAAAGTCAGGGAATAAAACAATTTTTAAACTTTTCGTAAATGAACTTACTCCAACAAACTAGGAGGACTGTGGACAAGTCAGGAGCCAAAGAAAATGAATCAGGAACCTAAATATGGAGAAAGCTGAAAACTGTGTTGCTGGATCTAGACAAGGGAAGGCTCAGTGCAGTTTTCTGATGTGCAATATGAAGGAGTCATATTGAATGAGAGCTGCAGTTCCTTCCAGCTGTGACTTTCTACAGCGTTTCAGCCGAGTGTAGGATTATTGTTTCTGTATAGAGCGGTAATTACAAGGAAAGACCTGGGCACTCAGGGCAGGGCTATTTCGTTTTTCTTCTGCCAAGAAACTGCTCTAAGGCTGTGAAAGATATCCTAATAGTCACTATGGACCCACCTCTACCACGTGAGCACCGACTATACACCAGGCACTCTGGTAGGGACCCAGGATGACCCAGACTCTGCCTCCCAGGAGCCCAGAATCTGGTGAGGGAGACAAATGTGAAAAACCACCCCAATACAATATAATAAGTGCTGCGCTAGAGATGACAGAAGAAATATTATGAGTTACACGAAAGAGCAAAAATTCTTAAGGGATAAGGCAAGGCAAAGAAAAGGATGCAAGCGCATTTCTGGGAATGGTGATGAGTGAGAAGTGGAAGGAACGGGAGCAGCTTGTATGGCTCAAGTGGGGCAAGAAGGCAAGCACAGCAAAATGACTGGAGATGAAACTGGAAACAGTTTAAAGTAGCTTATACAGCTCGCTAATTAATGTGGATGTCATCAGTGGTTCTTGACTGGTGTTAAGTAGTCATGGCAAGAAGTCAAGAATTCATTGTCTACAGATTGAATGTATCTTATGTTTCTGGATAGGTATTATTGGTCAATTGTATATCAGTGTTTTATTTCTTAATAACAAAATAAATTGTAAACTGTTGCTGAATTCAAAGTAGCTTTTAATTTAGGTAATCTCTCAATTAACAGGTAAAAAGAGTATAGCTATCATGGGGGCAGACATGATGTTTTTTGACATGAAGAAAAAAACCCATGCAAAAAGGATTGGCAACTACTATTTTGGGTGATAAAAAAATAATTACTTTAAATAAGGGCATGATTACTTTAAATAATGCAGCATGATTTAAATCATTCACTGTAGGAATGAATGAATTTTGGAATGATCACTCTAAACGAAATTCAAGGATGAATATGAGTGCAGTGAAAGGAACAAGGATAAAAGCTTTGACAGTAACAGGAAGAGACAGAGGAGAGGATAAACTCATGAGGTATGCAGAAAGCAGAAATAAAAGGATTTGTTGACAGATTGGATAGACTGGAGAAAGAAAGAGAAGGGAGTAAGGACCACTGCCGGGTTTCACATGTGGACTGTGAAATGCAAGCGGGACATACAGGAAACAGAATGTTGGAGAAGATAGGAAACTTGATTTGGGATATATTCACTCAGAGGTGACTGAGGGACAGAGAAGTGGAGTCCTTCATAGGAGATGCGGAATATGAGTTGGAACCCCAGGACAGATGCAGAGGCCAGAGGTTAAGGAATTTCCAACAGATACCCAGTGGAAATCACGAGAATAATTAGGAGGGGTAATGGAAACCTCAAGAGTGGATGACATTACTCAGAGAGACTGTTGATTGTAACAAAGGAGATTGTAAGAAAAGAATGCTATGAAACATCAAACTTTAGGGGTGGGCAGTAGAACAGTCCTGACAAAGGCGACAAAAGACCCAACAGGAGGGGGACAGTGAGACAGAAACTCTGGAAGAGATGGCAAAAGTCTAAACATCACAGAAGTAAATTAAAAGAGAATAAAAAAGAAGGCAACAAATTCTGGCCACCAAGGGGCCGTGGTGACCTTTAAGAACCCCTCAGGACAGGAATGGGCAGAGAATCCAGAGCACAGGGCACTGAGTAATGAGTTGTAAAGGGAGGAAAAGGAGGCCAGGAATGGAAGGAAAGAGAGAGAGATACAGGGCAGTAGATTGAGGAAACAGCAATCAAGGAGAATGATTTCAGACCTGAGGAAACATGAGTGTACAGGTTTCAACCAAGGAGAGGCTGTCAAGGGAGAGGAATTATGAAGATACGAAAAAGGAAGGTGTCAATTGACAGAGCCAGTCCCAGAACCAATGAATGGGTTGATCGTGATTACCTCTCCTCCCCAGCAACCTCAACACAGTGCTAGTTCTTCCCCCGGGCTGACAGAGAGTTTTCACACCACTGTGCCACTGCTGTGGTATGAAGTCACTGAATCTGTGGCCTCACGCAGTTCTATCAGCTAGAAGCGACTTGCCCATTTGCCCTGCTCCTCAATTTTACATTCGCACTCACCCTTCTGACCCAGAGCAAATCCTGCCCTCCTCTGAGAATCCCGCCTGATTTCCTCCGCAGTTCCCAGTCCTACAAAACAGAGATGAACCTGGTGTGTATTTTTATCACACACTTTATTTGTACTGCCATCATCATTTTCCTCTCTGTTTCCCCCAGTAGAATGTGAGCTCCTGAGGGCAGGGATTTTGTCATAATATGCTTTGTATCTTTATTGCCTAGCCTGTTATCTGATTGACAGGGGCAGGGAACTCTAAGTGCATACCCACTTTGGAGGGTGCTTCAATCCTAGCAAACTCTGTTTCACATGTAAGATGATCTTCCTCTTATAGAGGAGAAAGCTAAAATTCAGTAACTCTAAACAATTTGCTGGGTCACATTATCAAAAGTAATAAGTAGGGGGGGGGGGCGCTTTCCTGGTGGCTCAGTAGTAAAGACTCTGCCTGCCAATGCAGGAGACACAGGTTCGATCCCTGATCCAGGAAGATCCCACATACCGCAGAACTAAGCCCATGTGCCACAACTTTTGAGCTTGTGCTTTAGAGCCCGGGAGCCACAACTACTGGAGCCTGCATGCCGTAGAGCCTATGCTCCACAACAAGACAAGTCACCGCAAGGAGAAGCCCATGCACCGCAACATAGTAGACCCTGCTCACCACAGCTATAGAAAAGCCTGCATAGCAATGAAGACCCAGCCCAGCCAATACTAAATAAATAGATTTTTTTAAAAAAGACTTCTTGTTTAAAAAATACTTAAAATAACAGTAATAATGCAGTCATAGCAAATACAGATGTTACTCCACCAGGCACTGCTTTGGGTCCCAAAGGAAAAAAGATACAAAATTCAATTGATAGGGCCCTTACAGTTTCATGCCTTTTAGCCTCAATGAGCCCCACAATTGCATCTAATCAATCCTTTTATGCTTTTCAGAGTATCTCCTTAACACAATCCCCGCATATTTAACCAACACATTTTTCTTCCTCCCATTGAGTAGCCATCCTCCTACCACTTCATTACTGTCAGCACATAATTACTGACCCGAGCTCAAAGGTAACCTCTTCCCCAAGCCTGTGTGTACTCAATTCTGCAATTTAATCTCACAAGGTGCAGTTAATTGTGGGATCTAAGTCACATGCATATAGACAATCTGTTAAGAAGACTGAGAGAAATAGGTGTGTTTGGTTATCTTTCTATACCTTGTGATAGAGGACTCCTGGAAGGGAGAGTGAATGGCTGTTGAAAAAGCTAATCTTCAGTTTCTTCCCTATATGGTCTGCTTCCCTCTCAAATTTAGCATATTCCAAATTAAAACAACATCTTCCGATCAGTCAGATTTCCAATCCTCTCATATTTTTGTGATTTTCTGATTTCACATAGAATTTCTGTCAACCCAAACAAAAAAATTACGTCAACTCTTTTCTCTTTATTAGCTGTGTCCAGTCTTTTACAAAGACTCAGTGCTTCCTTTGAGAGGAACTGTTCGTGGACACATGCTTTCTGCTCCATGCCTCATGCCCCTATCCTATCAAGGGTCTCACTGCCCCAGTGTAAGACTGCTGCCATTGACTCCTAGCCTGTGTACATGCCTCCAAGCTCAATCTCTTCCAAACATCTTTTGTAAAGTCAGGCATCCTTCTGAAGCATGGCTTTCATGATCTCAACTTCTGGTCAAAAATGAATTATTAACACAGGAGAAAAAACATGTGATGTTTGATTAACAATTCCTAATGCTTGTATATGTATGAAAAACATACATATACATACACACAAGAAAACCTAAAACCGAGATTCTAAAGTATGCAAGGACAATCTACTAATTACAAAACATTTGGAACTGAATTGAGAAATTCTACAGAAGGTGACAAGGGCTTCCCTGGTAGCTCAGTGGTAAAGAATCTGCCTGCCAATGCAGGAGACACGAATTTGATCCCTGGGTTGGGAAGATCCCCTGGAGAAGGAAATGGCAACCCGCTCTAATATTCCTGCCTGGGAAATCCCATGGACAGAGGTGCCTGGTGGGCTACAGTCCATGAGTCACAAGAGTTGGACACGACTGAGCAACTAAAAAACAACAAAAAATAGAAGGTGACATATTTTTGCCACTTAAAATTGAACAAACCACAGTCTGAAAGAAGGCAAAGACATGTTTCTTTCCCACTTCCTGCATGACATTCTGGAATGTACTTTAGAAAATCAGGCAGCTGTCACTGTACTGATTTTTGGAGTAGCACAGTACATTCCCCTCGTATCCTCAAAACTATCCTAAGTGTGTCCCCTACTATGTCCTTCTAGGACTATTGCTCCCAGCCTACAGCAAGATGGGATACAGAAAAATGGGTGCAGTGAGCATGCCTCCCATGATGCAGAGTGCTCCAGACCAGACGGAGGCAGAGACAACCCTACCACTGGTGTGACAGAAACTTTTCATTGCCCACCCCCCCCATATCAATTCTTTCTTCTTCTCTGGTAAGAGTCTATAGCCAGATGACGGCTTCCAAGAAAGGAACCACCACCTACTCTTCACCTAGGCATCCCCATGAATGAAGTTCTCAACAGTGGCCTTTAAGACAAATGTGCTCATGCATCTTCAACAGACAGCTGGTGTATTCTCTTTACCCCTTATTCTTCATCCCCTTTCCCACAAAACTTCCCAGGTGGCACCAGTGGTAAAGAATTTGCCTGCCAATGCAGGAGCTACAAGAAACATGGGTTCAATCTCTAGGTTGGGAAGATCCCCTAGAGAAGGAAATGGCAATCCACTCCAGTATTCTTGCCTGGAAAAATCCCATGGACAGAGGAGCTTGGTGGGCTACAGTCCATGGGGTTGCAGAGTCAGACATGACTGAGTACACACACAAATATCTGTGCAAAATAAAATTGAAAAGCTAAAAATTGAAGGTTGGGCCACGATTTCTTAAGCAAATGCAGACACTAAATCCAGGTATGACAATATTAACTTCAAACAACGGAAAGTTAAAGCAAAAGACATTAGAAAGGACAAGGAAGATCATATTCCTTTATAAGGATCAATGACTGGGATATGCTACTAAGTAACAAAGCATCAAAATACATAAGATAGAAACAATTAAAAATTACAAGGAGGACTTCCCTGGTGATCCAGTGGTTGGAGTCTGCCTGCCAATGCAGGGAACATGGGTTCAATCCCTGGTCTGGGCAGATTCCACATACGTGGGGGCAACTAACCCAAAGCACCATAACTAATGAATCCTGAGAGCCCTAGAGTCCATGTTCCACAACAAGAAAAGCCACTGCAATGAGAAACCCAAGTACCTCAAGTAGAGAGTACCTCCCTCTCACTACAGAGAATGACTGCACACTGCAATGAAAAGCCAGCCCAGTCTAATAAAATTCAATAAAAAATTATAAGAAGTCAATAGACATAAAACTAGAGCGACCTTTTTGATAAGTCAGGTAGACTAAGAATAAATGCCATGAATTCTGGAATGAAATAATTACATTAAAAACTAAGCCATTAGAAACTCTAGGTGAAAAATGAACTGATCTGAGAATGGGTAAATCTAAAAACAATGCAAGAAACAACAGAAGAAAGATTTGTGTAATTTTAAAATACATAATCCAAAAAAAGGGCAAATGACATACTAGAAAAAGTTATAACAGGTACAACAGACAAAAGGTAATATTCTGAATTTATGAAGGTCTCATAAATAAATATCAGAGATACTAATGTTCTATGCCTATTCTATCTAAATGTTCTAAACCTGCACTGTCCAATAGGGTAGCCACTAACCACAAGAAGACTTGAAACAAGGTTAGTGTCAGTGTTAAAATGGTAATGTTTGGGGTATATTTGGCAAAATAAATTTTATCATTAAAATAATTTTTCATTAAAATTATTTTACCTGTTTCTTTTTACTTATTTAATGTTGATACTAGAAAATTTTAAATTACATACATGGCTCACGTTAGGTCTTTATTGAAAAAGGCTCTTTTAGAGTAATGATTAAGAAAACAAAAAAAATTCACAAAAGAACAAATACAAATGGCCAATAAACTCAGAAAAAAATTGTACCTCACTTATAATCCAAGAAATACAAATTGAAACAAGATACCATTTTTTCTTTGAAATTGACAAAGTTAAAAAAGAAAAAAAGAGTTCATTGTTGGCAAAGTTTCCATAAAATGGAAGGCCCATAAAATGGAAACTCTCATACAGAGCTGATGAGAGTATAAACGAATTCAACCTTTCTTGAAAGCCACTTGGCAATATGAATCAAGAATCTTAAAAACACTTATACCCTTTGACCTAATGTCTCTGTTTCTAGGAATTTAGCCTAAAGAAATAATTTTTAATGCAATTAAAGCTTTTGCATAAGGATATCCATCACAGTGCTATTTCTAATGGTGAAAAGTTGGAAACAAATAGACAACAACAGAGAAACTGTTGGGTATATTATGGTTATACCTTACTATTCACATTCTATAGCCTTAAAAATATAAAAAAAAATCTAGTGATGAGGAAAATGTTCACAACAAACTGAAAAAAAGCAGGACTTATTTTACAGTATAACCATAAAGAATACTGTATTTTTGTACATATCATGCATATAAACACTATTTCATAACTTTAAGATCTTAATTTCCTAGTTTATAACACCTTTCACAAAGTTAGGATCAAAGTTAGGTAATGCAAAAAAAGGCTCTAAGTGGGTATCTCTGGGTAGTAGAATTATTTTATTTTCATCTTTATACCTTCCTGGGTTTTTTTCCTCCAAAACATTCATGAGTATGTACTATTTTAAAAATAAGAAGAGAACAATCCCTTTTATGAAAGTATCTAGGCCACATCAATCCCCACCCTCTCTCAGGTTGCAAGCCCTCTATGAACCAGAGCCCTTTTCCTTTCCAAATTTATTTCCCATGGCTGCCATCAGTCATGTCAGAGTTCCCTGCATGCCACGTCTGTCCTCGCCTCCCTTTCCCTAATGTGGTCTGACTTCCCACTGAGCACATGCAGCTCAGAACATTCACAAGCCCTCTCATTTATCCCACCAAACAATCCTGAAAGGTGGGAATTATCATCTGTGCTGTAAAGAGAGAAGGGGGAGAGGAAATGGTGTTTCTGTCACTAACCTACAATCTCACCCACCCTTCTTCCCTTCTGCACAACCAAGGAGCAAGTTACTTAACTTCCCTAAGGTTGGCTTCCCACAGGCAAAAGCGGGCAACGACGGTACAAGCCGCCACGGAGCTGCTGTGAGGACAACGGGATCCCACTACTCAGCTCTCCCAGCCCGCTGCCTGGCCTCCTCCTACCGTTACTGACCTTCTTCAGGTGGACCCCGACAAGACACCTCCTGCGGGGTATCTCAGGCCTGCGAGAACTAGCCGGGTGCAGACGCCACGGAAACCCTTCTCAGCTCAGAGAACCGAAAGCCCGAAGCCCGAGCTCTAGAGCACAAGCTCACCCCACAGCTTGTGCGCCCGGCTGCCGTCTCGGGATCTCTCCAGAGGGGCCGGAGTTCTCGCGGGGCTTCACAAGGGCGCTGCTCAGCTCCCAGAGAGCCGGGCTGAGCCGTCCCCTCTGCACACTGCCTGCGGCCACCGGCGCCATCTTGGCTTGGGCTTTGTGGTCAGCGCTCTGCACGGGCCTGTCCATAACTGAGTTATAGGAAACAGCAACCTCCCACCAGAAACTCTGGTCTAAAGGGCTGGGTGCGAGGCCTCTGCATGTGGCCCCCTGTGAGCAAGTGAAACCCTTAGTTTAGACCTTATTTCATTGCTCAGATTCCTTTTTCTATTTCCCAGGAATTGTTAATGGGCTTTGCTGGTGACTCTGCCAGCTCAAGCCCCTCCTCGCCTTCCAACTCTCTCCAGCTCCTAAGACCCATGCTTTTCTCTGCCCTCTCTACTCTTCCTTAACACAGGGCTTGGTGGTTCTGTGTGTTAGTTGTGATTCCTCAACTGCACCACAGGCTCCCACCAGGGAGAGGCAGAGCCCTTTCCCCCGTCTCCCTCTCCCACCACACTGAGTACTGTGGAATATTCTAGACTTCAACATCTAATTGCTTGAAAAATATTTAATTGCTTGAAAAGTCAGTAGCATTATTTCACATGTCAGCTCTTGGGCAAACTGAAAATTTCATACAGGGTGAGCAACCAGTCACATGGATTTAACAGGCTTCTCCCAGAACATTCTTACAAGCCAAAGACTGAGGAGAGGTCCATCCACTTTACTCAAGCAAACCTAAAGCACCTGCACATTGCCATGGGCTGGATACCTCCATTGCCTTAATTAGCAGGGACTCCCCAGGGAAGTTCAGGTGGTGCTAGTGGTAAATAACCCACCTGACAGTGCAGAAGACTTCTAAGAGACTGGTTTGATCCCTGGGTCAGGAAGATCTGCTGGAGGAGAAAATGGCAACCCACTCCGGTATTCTTGCCTAGAGAATCCCATGGACAGAGGAGCTATAGTCCATGGGGTTGCAAAGAGTCAGACGCTCCTGAAGTGAACTTAGCACACACAAGGAGTCCCATTTTTCTAGCTAACTAATTTCCTCTCCTTCCCATCCTGACCCAAAACATCATCTGCTGGATCTCAGCGAGATAGGGCCTCTCCACAAAGAAGCTCACATAAGGGATTCCTTCAGATGAGCCACACCTGTCCCTGGGTCAGCGCGTGCTTAGCCCATCACCCACAGTGCCCCTGGCTGAGGACTCACTCCCCACTGGGCAGACACAATCCAAGATCAGGATGAGTCTGATATGATACCAAGTTATTAACCATCCAAGGAAAAAACAACAAAATAAATTGCTTTGCTTAGTACACACCTTTAGCTAAGGTAGTCCTGATAAGAGATAGTTACTGAGATGAAAAGAGGAGTTAGTTTAGGGGAAGCAAAAAACTTAGAAACCCAGAATGTTTCATCTTCAAATAGATTCAGCAAATATTTTCTGAGCGTCTGTTTGGTGCCAGGCACAGTCTGGGACACTCGGCACACAGCAGCATTACTGTTGCTAAACTCCCACAAGCCTACCCTGCTCCTTGCCACCCGCCCACCCTCCCCACACCCCATGATGATTCAGAACCCTGCATTTATCCACAAGCCTGCCTCCCTTGACAGCTTGGTGAAGAGTGATGTGGACACAGAAGGAAACCAATAAATATTTGTTGAAGGAATGAATTGGCAAGGAATCCAAGTCTTTGGTTTCCCCACGCCTTAAGCACAGGACACACAGAGTGAGAAACATTCCCTGGGCCCCTGGGAGGTAGGATCCTGCAGAGCTGCTCACAGCATCACCTGGAAGTGGGGAGGACGGAATTCTTTACCGAAGGAGCCGCACACGCATGCACCAGGGGGCAGAGTGAGAAGTACTTTTGGAGTTGGCCGGGAGCTGGTGTCTTTTCAAGAGAGTCCTCCTGGAGCCGTCTGAGACCTCCCAGTAGAACAACAACATATTTTCTGTGCTTCTCCGCACATTCATGTTTCTAGTCGAAGTGTGGTATCTCTGAAATCCAGAGTGTGATGTCCAGGTCAGGATGGGAAGCAGAGGAAGGCAGTGACCTGGAAAGTTGGGATTCCTCAGGAAATGTGGATAATTCATCCTACCCTTTTGGTTGGGGAGGCTGAAGGAACAGTCACTGCTGCTGGGAGACTGTGTAACACAGTTCCACTGTCTGAGGTGCCTTCCACTCAGTGTCTGAATGGCCAGCCCCATGAAGCTGACAGTAATCCAATAACTGGGAGGCACTCCTAGTTTTATGTCCCAAGAAGAATGTGTAACATTTAGAGGACAGTAAACCCCAGACCCACATTGTTCCATTAGACTTCCTTACTAGGCAGTAGGCACCACTTGGGCACTCTAAGCCTAGCATTATCAGGAAATAATTGAGAAATACAAACTGAAAGAATTCTGCTACAAATGGTATTTATTACTTCAAAAGAGAGAACTGTTTTCCCTTTTATGGCATCGAAGATATCCATTTTTTGAAAATGTTTTCCTAGCACATTACAAATTACTTCAGAGTTGGGAAATGCTCCTTGCTAGGAAGAGGCTGTGTGCTCTGAGGATTGGTCCTGACTCCTGATTGAAAATATTGTTTATTTGGGCAACTACATTCTTCAGTCAGTAAGGCCTGGGGAGTTTACTATTAATCCCAAATGTAAACCCCAGTTAGAGTTGCTGCTTACAAAAGCTGACTACTATTTAACTCTTATGTTCACAGCACATCTTGCAAATGCCTCCGATAAATGAGAAAACAGTACTTCCAAGCAACGCTGACTGAGGTGGCCTCAATTACTGCCCCTTCAATCTTTTCTCCCACCTTGACTCTCTCCATTGACTGTCCCAGAAAACACCTGAGGGTTTAGCCTAAAGATGAACTTGCACCAATTTGGGGAGGACAGAGGGGAAGACAGGAAGTTGTGCCTGACGGCTGGCCTGGTGATTGTATGCTCCCTTCCTGTTTTAAAGAACTGTTGTCTGGACAGAAATTGAACCAGAAGAACCATAGATACACATGGCGTTAGCATTGCCAGATTTAGCAAAACAGACAAAAACTATTGTATGTGACATATACAATATAGTCCCTGTTGATCCGAGGTTCAACTTGAACTGGGCATCCTCACAACTCTCCACTGAACAGACAACCCAGACTTGCAGGAGACAGGGGCCGTAGAAGGATGAGGCCCTCAAAATCCCTAAAAGAAAGGTTCTCAAGATTTCTAGGCCAGCCACAAGTACCCAAAGTAGAGGTGGAGAGTCTAAGACTCCTAGAGGGCAAGGGCTAGTCCATCCCATGAGCCTGGCACCCCTGGTCCCCCTGGTTCCCCTGGCCAGCAATGGGCAGTGGGAGAGGAATCAAAGAAAAAGGAGATAGCCAGCAGGACATGCCCCTTCCTCTTCCTGCAAGCTCCTCTCTCACGTGCTCTTTTTCCTTCTCTCCCCTTCGCCTCTCCTCCTCCTCGCCCCAGTATCCCCTAAAGCAAAACAAACCCCAAAAAACAAAAAGTAAAAAAAGAAAAAACAACCCTTTTTTTCCACTGTGGTTTTCACGTAGATTTTCAACCTACAACGTACAGACATGATTGAAGCAATTAACCCTGAGGTGCGAGTGACACTTCTCTAGGATTTGCAGTCACCAGTCAGAAGGCAAGTTGGGAGCAGGAGGGGTGGTGGGGCCCCAAGAGGAGGGCGCCCCCAGCCGCCATCCCCAGAGGATCCCAGAGGGCTCCTGCGACCGCGGCTGTTTATCAAGCTGCTCACAGGAAGGGCTTCACAAAATAAAATAAAAATCAGCTTTCCAGTCGCAGCCCTGACAAGTCCCAGGACGGCCAGCTCCCAGCTCCCGCACACGCACCCCTTGTGCCCTCTCTGGCTTTCAATTCCAACTCCCCATCACATGGGGGTCCCCACCTGCTGGCCCACGAAGCTTCTCTTCCTCTTGTAACAAGAACGTCCATCTCGGGTTTTATTTCCTCCCAAGAAGCCTGAGGAAGCCTCAGGTGGGTTTCCATGTCAACCTTCACTGAAATCCAAACATTTGACTTTCTCAAAGGCAGTTTAACCTCTGCCACCACATCCTTAGAAGGGCAGAGGATTTTTTCCCAAGGCTTAAAAAAAGAAAGACTAGAGCTTTCAAAAGACTCAGGCTTCTGGGGGATTCTATTCACAGAGTGATAACACATCTTGAAACAGGATATTTATAATTTGTTTGGTTTCACGTTTATCCTCCCAAAGCTAAACAGTAATGGCTGAGAGCTATGAAAACACTTAGGTAACAAGAGGGGCCAGAGCAGAGATAAAAAGGATAATTGGAAACAGAGAAGCTGCCTCCAAGTCACACCTTCCTGAAGGCTCATAGCTCGGCAGGCTGGAAAGCTCAGGGCAGGCCGCAGCATCCTTCCGTTCTGGGCATTCCTCCGCCTCCCCTCTTCCAGGGTTTACTTATGCAAGCTTAGCTGCAATTTTCCACAGATCCTTGGCCTGGTCCTGGGCCACCTTCCCAGGGAAGAAGCCCGCAGGGATGGGAGCTTGAGGGAGAACAAACACAGGATCCAAGTTCTGGAACAGGCCACCTGGAAATGAAAGATAACCTGTCGAGATAAGGGATTTACCCAGGCCAGGGTGCGCTGAGGGAAGGGGGCAGAGCAGGAGCGGCGCAGTCTCACATGCCCAACCATCAGATGATGAAACTGGGAGGTAATAAATGGGTCTAGTGAGGACACACGTGGAATAGTATGTTCCTCACAGCCTCACAGGGAAGAGGCACACACTGAGTTGGCTGCCATTCAGAGAAGAGCAATTAGGATGATTAAGAGGCCAGAGGGAGTGACTTAGGGGGAGAGATTAAAAGAATTAAACATGTATACCTTGGCTAAACTCAAAGCAGAGGGAATGTGGAAACTCTATAAGCATCCTCAGAACATAAACACGAGGAGAACGTGGAATTGTTTCACATAGTCCCTGAGGGATGTAACTGGAAGTAATAGGATGGAGGAAAAGAAAACTGAACTACCTGTTGGAGAAAGCTTCTGAATAGGTCCAGATCAACCCTGACACTCAAGAAGTGTCCGTCACACCTAATGTTCCTGAAAACAAAGTTAACAAGGGGAGGGAAAATGTGATAGGAGAGAAATAAGTTCATGTAACAGGGACTGGTCTGGCAGAGACGCTGTGAAAGGGAAAAAATAATAACACAAGACAATTTCTTGCAGGGCATAGTCAAAATCTTTGGAGGCTCCCTACTAACTAGAATTGATTATTGGATGTCTTAGCTTGGCATTCAAGGCCCTCTCCCACTGGCCTGAGCTTACCCTCCTAAAATGACTTCTCATCAGTTCTCAACATTAAGCATATCTCCTGACTGTTCCTGCTGTGTTTCCTCCTTTGTTTATGAAATCCCTTTGTTTATGGAATTCCTCCCCTGACTCCCACTGTCCAGCTATTGAAATCTTACTCGCTATTTAGAATCTACTTAAACCCTGCTTCCTCTGGCTACCCTGATTGATCTCAGTGCTCCTCCCTCTCCTTCCTGGAACCCATTTTGGCAGCTGTGACAAACTACTTGTTTTGTCAGCTAATAGGTTCATATAGCATTGGAGACATCATGAACTGGAATGTGTATCTTCTCTCTCATCCTTTGCCACCAGCTTTTTGATCCTTCTTTGACGGTTCTTCCCTCCATGGTGAACCAGAATTCACATAACACTAGGGTCCTGTCCTGCTTGCCTCCTTAGTTTTTTCTTACTCTCCTTCAGATGCTGGTACTCCCCAGAACTCCTTCTCAGCCACTTCTTTTCTCGTTCTGCATTCTCCCTGGAAGATCACTTCCAATCTTGGGGCTGCACAGACTCTCTCAACACTAATAATTCACAGGTCTTTGTCCAGCTTAGCTGCTTCTCCTGTGCACCAGGCTTCTTACTGGGCATCCCAAGTTGGAGGTTCCATGTGCTCTCTTCAACACGCCCCAGGTACAGATCTGAACTCAATGTCTTCTACTTCAAACCTGCTTCTACTTCTTTCAAGAGAATGCCCCCAATTAGAAATCTCCCTGTCACCCCAAAAGAAAATCTCCCAAGTGCCCTCCTTGGCTCATTCCTGCCCTTCCTCCACAATCAATCATCTCAATCAGTCACCAAGTTCAGTTTATTCTGCCATGCCTTTGTGTCTGCCCAGGACTGCCCCAAACTCCCCGCTACTTATCTGGTGAGAGTACTTACCTCCTTGACCACTGATGAGAGCATGTCCCTCAGACACAGTACTTCCGTCGCATCCAGAGATGAGCCCAGGTGTAAGTATATGATCCAAGCCTGGCCAATAACAGGTTTTCCTGGGCCCCTACATTCTGAAGCTGTTCTGAATCACAGAGAGCAGGACTCCTTGGTTTCATCAGACACTGCAAAGACATGATTTCAGAGCCACCAACAGGTCATGTAACCAGGCTTGAAAGAGTGAACAGCTAACTTCCAGAGATAAGAATAAAAATAGAAAGAGATGGCAGGATGCCATTCCCCAAACCAGCTGTGGTGGGGCCAGCGGCTTCCTTGCATTTCCATGATTTGGTTACAGGAGCCAAAAAATTCTCCACCTTTAATAGAGCTTATTAGAGGTCCTCTCTGTCTCTTTGAGAGTTCATATTAATATTTTAAAAATAATCAAATCTGGTATATTTCTTCTCATTCTGTGCATATCACCATCAGTCTCACCCAGGCCACTAAAAGCCTTCCCACTGAATTCTGCAAATAGTTTCACTCCTTTTGGTGTCACTCTCTCAGTGCAGCCACCATGAATTTTCTAGAACTCAAGCCTGGTCAAGACACTCCTGACTTAAAAGTCTAAATTCCTTGTCAAGGCTTACCAGGCCCTGTGCACCCTTGCTCCTGATTACTTCTATTACATGCTGTGTACCCTGATATAGAATCCATTCTGCTTGAATTGCTCTTCTTCTCCTAATTTTGACTCATCCTTAAAGTCAAAGTGTAAAATTCCACTTTGTCAGAGAGACTCTGAACTCTAAATTGGATTGTATATTAGTCCCTCAGTCGTGTCTGACTCTTTGTGACCCCAGGCTCCTCTGTCCATGGGATTCTCCAGGCAAGAATACTGAAGTGGGCTGCCATTCCCTTATCCAGGGGATCTTCTCAACCCAGGAACTGAACCCGAGTCTCCTGCATTGGCAGGTTCTTTATCATCTGAACTACCAGGGAAGCCTTAAATTGGGTTAGGTATTCTGTTATTTCCTTGATCATTACACACCCATCACACTTCTTGCAAAAATTATTTATTAAATGTCTTACCTTTCCCCACTAGTCGATAAGCACCTGAGAGCAAGTCCATGTCAGCTTTTCCAGAGAGAGAGTGAATAGTGGCGAACATGGTGAATTAATAATACCAGCTACCACCTAGTCATTGATGGCTTTCAAATGTATTTCTAGACTTTCTCCCTTGGTTCCAGATGTGTATTTCCAACTGTATCCCAAACTGGTCCACTTCCTATGGTCCATATCATCCTAGATGCCTGGGAGTCACTTTCTGACTCCTCCTTCCCTCTTCCCCAATATGCATTCAATCAACAAAGCTTATCTGTAGTCTCTTTTACTCTCTGGCTTTGCCAGCTCTGCCTAGTAGAGGTGGTAGCCTCCCAACTGGTCCCATTGATTAACTGTCTTAATTCATTTCAATCTATTCTTGACATTGTACCCAGAGTTGTCTTTAGAAAAATGCAAAGCCAATTGTGTTGCTCCTCTTAAAATTCTTATATGATCTACCTGAGATAAGAGTTCCTCTCTTTTACGATCTGGCCAAAGCTGACACTTCTTTCACTTTCTGCCCCTTCTATCTAAATATTGTTCTGGGGGCTTCCCTGATGGTCTAGAGATTAAGAATCCACCTGCTAATGCAGGGGACATTGGTTTGATCCCTGGCCTGGGAAGACACCAAATGCCACAGATCAACTAAGCCTGCGCACCACAACTACTGAAGGCCGTGCACCCTGGACCCCTACTTGGTAGCAAGAGGAGCCACCACGGTGAGAAGCCTGCGCATCACAATGAAGAGGAGCCCCTGCTCGCCACAACGACATGTGCAGCAATGAAAGCCCATGTGCAGCAAGGAAGACAGCACAGCCAAAATAAATACATAAAAATATTGTTTGTGATACTTACATTATCTTTCATGCCTATGTATCTTGGCATATGTAGTTTCTTCTGCCTAGAATGTGCTTTCTCCTATGTCAGCTTGGCCAACTTAAGACAACTAAGCTCTGGGAAGCTTACCATAACTTTCTTAAGCAGGTTTAGAGTAGTCTTCCTTCCTACCATAATGATAATGGTAATAATGTATCACATATATACTATATACTAGTTTCTCTGCTACTAACCATTAGTCTATATGGATTGTTATGTCCAACAAAGAAACTAGGAACTGAGGTAAAGAAAGGCTAAAATGACTTGTCCAAGTCTTCACGCTTAATACATTTCCAGCGTCAGGATTCAAACTCAAAAGTCTCACGGCTCCAAGGTCTATGCTCAGGTTCTTTATGCCATGTTGCTTTATGTACCTCTGTTATTGCACACATGTATTTTATCACTAAGTACATTATTTGGTTTATTTCTGTCTGTCCTATGAGAGAGTAACTTAGAAGCAGGGCCCATGGCATTTTACGTTAGAGTCCCAGTGTGGTAGACAGTCCAAATTGTTTGTTGAATGAATAAATATATCAGTGAAGGTATGGTGAGAAATGAGACCACTCTGTAGCTTATTCATCTCCAAATATGGACAAAATTGTGACACAGGCAAGTTTCCCCTCAGTTCTCGTGTCGGTGCACTCATGTTTCCTTTCCACCCTTGGGAATGAGGTGAAATTAGAGATAACAGGTGAAGGCAAGTGAGCCAGAGATTCCAGGGAAACTGTGCAGGCCAGTGGAGCAGAATTGCATAGGAAAACGATAAATAATATGAAATTCACATGAAGTCAAAATTCCCCTTAACATTTCCTAAAGAAGATGCTATGTCAGGACCCAAAGTCGTCGCCTGTTAGAAAGTTTAATAAAGTCAGTTTTTCCCCCAGAGTTCAAATGCATTACTGTTTCTTTATTGAACCTTGATAACACAGTGAATGCATCTGGGAGTCATATTCAGGTGTTCCAGGCAAGGATACTTCTAATATACATCCTGCATAGTAAGTTTTATCTGACCTTGCTTCCTAGAGAAGTTGGTACCAGGAGTAGTCTGGGCGCACAGATAGTAAGATTGGGTTTAGAGCTGGATCATTTACAGCCTGTTTGGTGGTAGGTAGAGCACAGATATCCCCCAGCACAAGGTGGAAGTCCAACTGTTAGAGCTGCATTATTGGTGAATTAAGATATTATAGTAGTAGAAAGAAATTACATGAACTGGGGCAAAGTGTCAGGCTTTTGAGGTATATGAGGCAAACAGTAAGTGTAAAGTCAACGAAACTGAATGGATATTGCTAAGCCCCACATCACTAGGAAAAGATAATAAAAGGCTGAAAGCAAAAAACAGGCAATAGAAAGTGAAGTACGAAAACAAAGGGCCTGTCATACAAAAAAGGCTCCCAGATCCTTCAGGATGGCAGAGAAAACTAAGGACAGGTTTTAATCATGCTGTTGCTGCTGCTGCTAAGTTGCTTCAGTCATGTTCGACTCTTTGCGACCCCATAGATGGCAGCCCACCAGGCTTCACTATCCCTAGGATTCTCCAGGCAAGAACACTGGAGTGGGTTGCCATTTCCTTCTCCAATGGTTTTAATCAAAAGAATAGACAAACTCCAAAGAAGGCTGAGCTCCCAGCTGTAGCAGGTATGCTATGCCTGGTTGGAAAAGAATACAGGCCTGAATTAGTTACTGTAAACAACTCATTTCCTTTTACATGGCTTATCACATGAATAGATTTGGGAAGACAAAACAGACATTTACATCCATAAAGTGTCTGTTCTTGTGCACTGGGTGGAGAAATACGGTGGATCTCATTCACTCAGTCAACAGTTAAGTTACACAGTGCCAGGCACTGGGCTAATTCAGTGAGATACAAGACAAATTAATCATGGTAGAAAGGAAATAAGAATAGAATCCAAAAATGCCATTTGGTGAATTGATTTCTATCTAGAGGGAGGTTTTTAGTGGCATGTCACAAATCTCAGATATTGTCCATACCCTGTGTAATATTATTTATTGGCCGTGATTTTGATAAACAATTATAGGAGACCTAGTTGTCACATTTTATATTAGCACAAAACTAAGTAGGTTAGCAAGTACAATGATGGCAGGATCAAGACACAGCCAAGACCAGAAGCATCAAGGAGAAAGGTTCAATATAGACAAATGTAAATTTTACATTAAGAATAAGTACAGGTTGGGGGTGACATGGCTTGATATCAGCTCATGAGGAAGAAAGTTGGCTTTGAGCGCAACAGGAGAGTGGGCTCTGAGAGAAGAACTGGATTTTTTGTAGCACAGAATGTGATCCACAGAGCACCTGGAATACCATATCCAGTTCTGGGCACCACATTTTAAAAACACTGATCCACTGAAGTTGGTTCAGTGGGTGGCAGTTAGGACATGAAAGGTCTGGAAATCATACCATATGAAGAGAGACTGATGAAACAGAAACCCAGAGAAGACTGAATGGAAACACAGTGGTTATCCTCAAATATTTAGGTAGAAAAAAAGAATGTCTTGTATTTTGTTCCAAACAACAGAAATAGAATTCTGTTCTCCCTCAGACCTGTCCCATAGACAGGCTAGCATTGTCCAGAACAACTTATAAGGCAGAATGTAGGACTGGGAGATCGGGTTTGATCTCCTCTGAAGATTCTTGTGCTTCCTTGGTGGTGCTAGTGGTAAAGAATCTGCCTGCCAAAACAGGAGATTCAAGAAACATAGGTTCCATCCTTGGGTTGGGAAGATAAACCGGAGAAGAAATGGCAACATATTCCAGTATTCTTGCCTGGAAAATTCCATGGAAAGAGGAGGCTGGCACGCTACAGTCCACGGGGTCACAAAGAGTCGGACACAACTGAGTGTGCACACACACACAAAGATTCTTTAGACTCTAACATTCTGTGTTCCCATCTGTCAAAAGTGAAAGTCACTCAGTCATGTCCAACTCTTTGTGACCATGGACTGTGGAATTCTCCAGGCCAGAATATTGGAGTGGGTAGCCTTTCCCTTCTCGAGGGGATCTTCCTGACCCAGGAATCAAACCGAGGTCTCCTGCATTGCAGGCGTATTTTTTACCAACTGAGCTATCAGGGAAGCTCTTCAAGTGTACTGGAGTGGGTTGCCATGCCCTCCTCCAGGGGATCTTCCCATCCCAGGGATCGAACCCAGGTCTCCCACATTGCAGGCAGATGCTTTGTGTCTGAGACACCATGGAAGCCCCATCTGTCAAAATCTGCTCTCAAATACTTTCAGACTCAGGCATACATGATGGAAGACAAAATTGTAGCCTCCCCATTACCTCCTGGTATCTGGACTTTCATAGAGTTAAAGACACATCAAAGGGTTAATTTGCTTGCTCTTGGTGAGGCCATTCTAGCTGACAGTTGTAGTGAACACTAAAGGGTATGGAGCCCTTTCCAATGCCTAGAATTCGCAGGCAGTGATCCCCCAGGAAGCTCACAGCACTTCGCTTTCCTGGCACAAGGAAAAATTCTGCAAGAATAATGTATTTGTTGTTAAATCTGCTCTTCCAGCAGAGCTGTCATTGCTTCCCAGGGAACATCTTTACATCACAAAAGCATCGGTCTCCTTTTAAAGTGAATGAATGAATGAACAAAAATGTCAGTGCTTTCATTTCCTTTCATCAAAAGCCATGCTTACAGTAATAAAAGACAAACCGGGGTAACTGAGAATACATGAAAGCAGGAGGAAGTACCTAGTAAAGCTTACATTATAAAAGCTCCTTTGGCTGAAAGATTTGCCTGTCTGGATACGAAATTGGCATTTCAGAGCCATATAATTTATGTAAACGGTAGCCACAGAGATATTTTATCTTGGTCATGTGCATAATCTGAAAAGAAAAAGAAAAAAAAAAAAACTGGACATCATCCGGGAGGACAACTTCCTGCTGGAGCTTTCTGGTTGATTTATCAAGAGACGGAGCATGAGGTCACCTCTTTAGGTGGCAGACGCTTTGGAGATAATTATTATGACCACGACTGGAGACCCTCCCGAGTCTGAGTTCAGGACCCCTCCCCAGCCTCTCTGGGCCGGTTGCCTCCTCCGTAACCATGGCTGACAGCTGTCTGCACACAGTCCTGCCCGACTGGGAGTCATTAGCCCATCTTGACGGGGCTCTTTCCCAGACAGAGACTCGCTGGCAGTGCGTTTCTGCAGAGACAAGCCGGGTCTGCTCCTGGTGCGCTGGCATGCAGCTCCCCTAGAAGGCCGGGGAGCCCAGCCTGGGTTTAGAGCAGCACTCCAGAACGAATGTGTGGTTTTGGAGGATGAGGGTTGGAGGGTGTTGGTCTACACTCAGTGTAATTCCACACAGGAGTGAGGAAACAGTAGATGAAGTGAAGGGGTCAGTAAAGAAGTAGAATAAATAAAAATGAACCCCAAACAGTGAGAAGGCCCAGAGTCAGCCGGGTCCCATTTCGTTGGTCTTGAGTCACATCAGGGAGGTATAGGCCCTCACAGGGGTTCAGAAGACCTGCTTATGGCCAGTTCTGTTTTAGTATAGTGCCTTGTGAACAAGCTGGAAAGCAAAGACCACTATCAAGCAGAAGCCCAGCACTGGATCTGGATCTGAGGGAACACTGTGGCAAAGGCTTGAAACTCACGGGGTCCACATCCACAGACACCGAGTATGACTGTGGACAGACAGGAGTGGGACTGTTGCGTAGGCCTGAGAGGTGGTAGCAAAACGACCCTGGGTATTTCTCTATGACAAATTATTGTTTTTTTTCCTTAAGGGAAGACTGGAAGTTTGCAGGCTGTTCTTGGCAATTCTGTAATCCCAGCAAAAGAGTTACCCAAACCATGGATCTGTTTGGAAATCAAGAGATCGTGCTTATCAGTTCCTTATCTAGGTCTGACAAAACTGCTTCACTCTAAGGCTTTCACAATGCAGTTTCCAGAGAGTATCTGAAAGCAGAGAAAATAGGAGAGGAGAAAATAATTTGAGAATGACCTGAGACTATCAGAATCTGATAAGATTCAAGAAACCTAAATCCCTAATGACACTGGGGGCAACTTGTAAATTCATTTAGTGACTCCAAAAGGGTCTCTTTCTCAAACAAATGTTTTTTGTTATTGTTGTTTTACATAAACTTATTCACAGCAACTTTTTTCTAAATGACATTAGAGTACACACTTTTAATTGGTAAAGGCAATCTCTTGCATCATGAGGAATGAATCATTACAGGACCCAGACGTCCCCTCAGTTTCCTCCACAAACACATAGGTATGAAAATGGGTCACAAGAGCCTGTCATCCATGTCATATTCTTTCTTGTATGTTTTATTCAACATTGTTTTGTACTTATAAGGAATTGTTACACTAATCATCTTTCTGCCAAATTGGCCACAATATAATCCACCTACCACTGACCAACTACAGAAGAAAAATTAAACAAACATTTTGCTGTTGTTATCCTTTTTTTCCTAGGGGTTGAGCTTCTGAAGCCAGGAGGTCACTTGGATTATGTATACAATTTTGGTAATTGCATTCCTAGATTCTACAAAATGCCACGGCACTCGCTGGAGTCCAAAATAGCTGTTGCAAACAATGACAATTACTGCCCAGACATTTTCAAACACAGCAGGTTACTGGCTGAGGCCGTGATGGAAACCCTAAAAAACATATAAATATTTTGAAATGCTCTGTAAATCAAACTGATGCCCCAGACACGGAATGGATTGTCTCGGAGCAGCTGAAATCATTTGGAGGCTGAGAGGCTTTGTGGAAGGGTGCTGGAAAACTTTTGAGCTTGTTAATATTAAGCCCCAAAGTCATAATTAAATGATTTTTAAGTTTTCTCTCTCTCCAGGAACAGGGATCACAGTTCTGTCTGGTCACCTTCACCCTATAAAGGCCTGTACTCTATTTAAAAATAAAGATTACGACTTAAATTTCCCCAGTGCTTCCATACGTTTATATTTCCACGTCCAATGGCTGCTATTGGATGGTGATTGGCACCTGTTTATGGAAGGGCGAGCTGAGGCCCCTGTCCAGTGGTGCTCTGAGGGGCCTTGAGGATAGGCAGTTGGGGTCAAAGGGGAACAACGATGGGCCCCAGGACATTTTGCTTACACACTCTAACAGTTTCTGCTGCCCTGGGTCAGCCTATGGAGGAGTTGTGGTGCCTTCTGTTCGGAGTTGGGTGGGGCTAATTTTGTCATGACTGATGTCCAGAGGGAAGCTTCCAAGTCTTGTCCAGTCGGGGCTAAGGTAAGAAATCTGATCCTAATATAGTCTCACAGGAGCAGGAAAACCTGCCACAAGGCCCAGTCCCACCCCAGAATATGAAAGAGCCTGCTTCGAAAACCCCAATATGGTGGGCTTCCCTTGGGGAAGTAGGAGGTCAGAACTTAACCCAGTACACAGCCTTAACGAGTATCTCTTCTTCTTCCAAGAGGAAGTCTGGACTTTGAGTGAGACTTAAGGAGAGTTTCTTTTCCTAATAAATGTGTGTCATGAACAGAACGTTTGGTTTCACCCAAAACGTATATGTTGAAGCCCTAACCCTAGTATAATGGTGTTCAGTAGTGGGGACTTTGAGAGGTAATTAGGTTTAGATGAGGTCATGAGGATGGGGCCTCCATGATGTGACTAGTGTCATTCTAAGAAGAGAAGGAGACACTGGAGCTCTCTCTCCGCTAATGAGCACACAGACCAGAAGGTAGCTGTCCATAAGCCAAGTGCAGGGCCCTCAGCAGGGATGTAAGTGATCAGCACCTTGACCTTGGACTTCCCAGCCTCCAGACCTGTAAGAAATAAATATCTGTTATTTAAGCCAGTCATTCTATGGTATTTTGTTATAGTACTCCAGGCTAAGATACTATACATGCTGGTATACTGGATTTACTGGAAGTAAATCCCTACATTCAAGTAAGTCATTTCCTTTAAAAGCTGAAAGCTATTAAAACAAACAAATATCCACCTATATTCAATTCTTTATAAAATGTTTGTTTCAGGTCCTGGGTTACAGAAAAAAAACAAAACTTCCAAACCCCAGAAAGACCTGAATCCTGTCCTCAAGGAACTTACAGGCCAGGAAGAGAGGTAGATATTTTTAAAAATGAGCCGAGTAATACATTTAAATTGTCAATGAGTATAATATTAATTTATCTCAGCATTTTCCTGTCTTTTTATTTTTTATGTGCCATGGACTATGTGTTATTTTCCACTTGGCAGTGAATAAATCTGTGAAAGAAGACTTTTGTCATTATTCAGCGATCAGGAAGCTGGAGGGATCACAGTTAGTGCAAAGGACAACTTGACTCTTCACTTCCCCCAATGTTGCCTTGAAGGTGCTTCTAGCCCTTCTGAGGACCTGCCTCGTTGTGGGAAATAACTGTTGCTTCTTGTCAGGCAGCCCTTACAGATCATGGGCAGGACTCTCTTGGTTGCATGCAGCATGAACCCAATTGCTACGGTCTGAATGTTTGTGCCCCAAATTCATATGTTGAAATCCTAATCCCAAAGATGATGGTACTGGGAGGAATGAGGCCTTTGAGAGGCACTTAGGTCATGTAGGTGGAGCCTCACAAAAGAGATTAGTACTTTTTTAAAAATTTTGGTTGCGCTGGGTCTTTGTTGCTATGTGGGCTTTTCTCCAGTTGTGGTGAGCAGGGTCTACTCTCTAGTTACAGTGCCTGGGCTTCTCATTGTGATGGCTTCTTCTGTTGCAGAGCATGGGATCTACAGCAGGCAAGCTCAGTAGTTGTGGCACATGGGCTTAGTTGCCCCATGCCGTGTGGGATCTTCCCGGACCAGGGACTGAACCCAAGTCCTGGCTTCTTAACCACTGGACCATCAGGGAAGTCCAGGATTAGTGCTCTTAAAAAAGGAATCCCAGAGCGCTCCCTTGCTTCTTGCACACAAGAAGTTCTGGCTATGAACCAAGAAGAGGGTTCTCACCAAAATGCAAAATGCTGACACCTTGATCTTGGACTTCCCAGTCTTCAGAACTCTGAGAAATAAATCTCTGCTGCTTATAAGCCACCCAGCCTGTGGTGTGTTATTACAGCAACTTTAACGAGCAAAGATACCAATGGAAAGGAAATTCCAGATTCACATATATCAAATAAACAGGTAAAGCCAAGTCACAGGATTCTGTGAATGGCTGTGAGGCCAAGCACGGCAGCTGCTATCGGCAGAAGGAGTAGTGAAGCCATACCAACTGTCTAATACTGGGATAATAGGGCACTTTTGGGGGATGAAAAATATGTCCCTGTAGTTTCCTCCCCTGGAAGAGCCCTGCTGCTGCTGCTGCTAAGTCACTTCAGTTGTGTCTGACTCTGTGTGACCCCATAGACGGAAGCCCACCAGGCTCCCCCATCCCTGGGATTCTCCAGGCAAGAACACTGGAGTGGGTTGCCATTTCCTTCTCCAATGCATGAAAGTGAAAAGTGAAAGTGAAGTCGCTCAGTTGTGTCCGACCCTTAGTGACCCCACGGACTGCAGCCCACCAGGCTCCTCCATCCATGGGATTTTCTAGGCAAGAGTACTGGAGTGGCTTGCCATTGCCTTCTCCGCTGGAAGAGCCCTAGACAAGTCTAATTTCTCTCCAATTTGAAAGTCATCAAAATATTTAAAGACAGGTGTGAAGACTAAGAATTCATCTCCATACCAAGTATTCTCCGGTCCAAGACTTCATTGCTTAATGTAAAGTCCTCTCATAAGGTGAATTACCTGTTCATCTTCTAGTTTGTTCATGTCTGTCCCTCTTTGATCCTCAGCACAATCTCCAGCAAGAGGGTTCAGTTCAGTTCAGTTCAGCTCAGTTGTGTCCGACTCTTTGCAACCCCATGGACTGCAGCATGCCAGGCTTCCCTGTCCATCACCAACTCCTGGAGCTTGCTCAAACTCATGTCCATTGAGCCATTCAACCGACTCAACTTTTGTCGTCCCCTTCTCCTCCCGCCTTCAATCTTTCCCAGCATCAGGGTCTTTTCCAGTGAGTCAGTGCTTCACATCAGGTGGCGAGAAGCTCTACATCACTGGAAAGGAAATGTCTAAGTTTTCTTCCTAGCATTTGTCTAATAATTATATGCATTTGGGAAACATCGTGGAAGTATTTTGAAGTGTAGATCCATCTGTCTGTAATTACCATACATAAAAGAAGACTTCATAAATATTACCTTTCCTGTACTGTCTAAACACCATGAGGTGCCAGAATATACAGACATGTTCTGAAAATAAACTACTCAGGGGAGAAGGAAGCCCCCAGGTATCACTTCCCAAGCAACAGATCATTCAATTGTCATGATGATTAGTAAGAGTTATTAGCAATTTTTTCTCATTGTCTTCCTCTCCTTCACTGAAATACAATAGTGGCCTATGCATGACTTAGTCCTATCCTGACTTGTAATTCGAGAACCATTCACTGAGTGGCTGTTACGTGAAGAATACATTTTACCATTTTCTCTAAGTGATGGTTCGAGGAGCTAGGGATTTATTGACTGTGCATGGAAACCATTGCTTGTAGAATGAAGTCTTATCTTCTTCAGTTGATCAACAAAGATTCTTGAATTCCTAATGATTACATTGTACAATTATATTATAGAATTACAAGTAATAGAAATAAGCTCAATCTAGTAAAAGTGGTATAAGGATTGAGAAGTGTCTCATGGAATAGCAGGAAGGAGCTGCTTTCACAAGGGACTGGGTGAAACTAACTCAGGAACTAAAGCAACCACTCTCTCCTAGGACTGTGCGGACTCACACCGCTCTTTATCGCTGTGTGTCTGCTTCTTCTCTGCTCTGTATAGGTCAGCTTTCCAGTTCCACCATGTGCATGGCAGAAGATGTCTGCTTCACAGAGAAGTTTATACGTCCTGCAGGTCCAGTCATACCCAGAGACGGACCACATTCTTAAATTCCAACTCCACATTTTCAGGGAAACTCCATCAGCCTGTCCAACCCAAGGACCCACCTTATCAGCTCTGGTCAAGGCAGCAGGAACGCGTATAACAGGTATGGCTCTGATGGATGAGGGGCCCCTTCTCAGAGAAGAGTGGTTGAACAGGCACCCCATAATGCATCACATCTAGTCCTCCTTCACAGTCTGATTTCAACTCACGACTTCCATGAATGTATTTGTTTTCACGTAATCACTGTGGTCATCTAAATCTTTTCATCTCATTAAGTGCTCCATCTCCATTTTCAGTCACAGCTTCTCAGTTCCTTCCTCTAACGAAGAGATAGTCATGCTAATTCTCACGAGTTGTCAACCAGTCTTCTGTAGGACTTATTCTTGGGGGCAGGTTTCTAAGCCTTGCCAGAATCTTCAGTATCTTTGCTTGGAGTAGAGTGAACACTCAGTTCAGTTCAGTCGCTCAGCCATGTCCGACTCTTTGAGACCCCATGAATCACAGCACGCCAGGCCTCCCTGCCCATCACCAACTCCTGGAGTTCACTCAAAGTCATGTCCATTGAGTCGGTGATGCCATCCAGCCACCTCATTCTCTGTTGTCTCCTTCTCTTCCCGCCCCCAACCTTTCCCAGCATCAGAGTCTTTTCCAGTGAGTCAACTCATTGCATGAGGTGGCCAAAGTATTGGAGGTTCAGCTTTAGCATCAGTCCTTCCAATGAACACCCAGGATTGATCTCCTTTAGAATGGACTGGTTGGATCTCCTTGCAGTCCAAGGGACTCTCAAGAGTCTTCTCCAGCACCACAGTGCAAAAGGATCAATTTTTCGGTGATCAGCTTTCTTCACAGTCCAACTCTCACATCCATACATGACCACTGGAAAAACCATAGCCTTGACTAGACGGACCTTGGTTGGCAAAGTAATGTCTCTGCTTTTTAATATGCTGTCTAGGTTGGTCATAACTTTCCTTCCAAGGAGCAAGCATCTTTTAATTTCATGGCTGCAATCAGCATCCGCAGTGATTTTGGAGACCAAAAGTAAAGTCTGACACTGTTTCCACTGTTTTTCCATCTATTTCCCATGAAGTGATGCGACAAGATGCCATGATCTTCGTTTTCGGAATGCTGAGCTTCAAGCCAACCTTTTCACTCTCCTCTTTCACTTTCATCAGAGGCTTTTTAGTTCCTCTTCACTTTCTGCCATAAGGGTGGTGTCATCTGCATATCTGAGGTTATTGATATTTCTCCCGGCAATCTTGATTCCATCTTGTGCTTCTTCCAGCCCAGCGTTCCTCATGATGTACTGTGCATATAAGTTAAATAAGCAGGGTGACAATATACAGCCTTGACGTACTCCTTTTCCTATTTGGAACCAGTCTGTTGTTCCATGTCCAGTTCTAACTGTTGCTTCCTGACCTGCATACAGGTTTCTCAAGAGGCAGGTCTAGCAAACACATCTGGGAACAGGGCACATGCTAGTTGGCAAATATCCAATGGAAGCAACAATCCCCAGGAACACTCAAAGATACACTCACACTCTAAGAATTTAAGAGGGGAGTGGCAGTCCAAGCGCCTACCTGTGACTGAAATGACAACACAGTGTCACCTTGAGATTTACCACAAGCCCAAGTTGGTGATGGAACAGCCCTGGGACACCAACAACCTCAAGACCTGGCATTTTACATGCAAGATATCCTTGCAGCCTTATATCAAAACATGGGGTAGGAAAGTATAAGCTACACTCAACCCACAGGAAACTGAAGCAGCAACATCAGACAGGTGACAGAGGCAGGGGAGGAAGACAGCTCTTCTGACCCCTCACCTAATACTTTCTCTGCCCCAGTGTCCCCTAGTGCCCTCTAGTTGACCTGTGCCTGGAGGATTCTTCTCAAGGAAGGGCTGTCTATGCTTCCAAGGGGGCAGCAGCTAGTT
This sequence comes from Moschus berezovskii, assembly GCF_049115385.1. NCBI lineage: Eukaryota > Metazoa > Chordata > Mammalia > Artiodactyla > Moschidae > Moschus > Moschus berezovskii. The sequence goes on from NC_142477.1 coordinate 63,398,441, forward strand.
CCTGAGGCATGGGGCTTGGAGTACAATGCTGTTTTAATATTCTAAGAAACAGATGTAAACAACTGTGATCAGGCCATGGCAACACCATCCAAAGCCCATCTCCCTGGAGGCCTATACCTGTCAACAGCAATCTTTTCATCTTGGACAGCTGGTCCACCATGTTCAACATGCCAAGTCTCTACTGACTGGCACCTCCTGGCTTTGCATTTCATTCTTTTTGGTGGTGTCTGGTGAATTTTTCTTTTCTTTTTTTTTTTTAAAGAACTAAGGGTCCTGCCTCTTTGGTGAAACTAGTTGGCTTCCATTTCATTTTTCAGGATAACTCAGTGTATTGATTTTTCCCTTTGCTGGTGATCAGCTTGGCATCTATGCCTGTGGGAAAGCTGTTTAGTTTTCCTGTTGTTTCAGGTTGGTTTTAGACATTTCAGACTGCCCCAGACTAGCTGAACAGAGGCACTTACAGGGGTTTTGCAGTCACATGCTCATTCTGAGAGGTCCCACCTGGACCAGCCAGGTGTGGAGTCTGTTCTTTGCCAACTGTTACCAACTGCCTCAGATGGTGATGAGGATTGGCAGGCGACTCTGTCCCATCTGTCACCTGTGGAGCCACACATCAGGGAAGCAGAGATGTCTGGTGTCCATCTGCTTCCCTCCAGCAGAGAACCCAGCCTGGGTCACGCTCACTCCTGCCCCTTTGGGGAAAGGTCTCCATTTCATGTCGCCAACCACTGCCAACTTGGATTCAAAGTCAAACTATGTTGGGCTGTAGAGCTTTTTGGATGTTTGACATTGTATCAGGAATACTCCTGAGAAGGAGGCAAGAGGTCTCAAAAATGCCTCTCTTGGCTGGAAGGCAGGAAACTGATTCTGGGGCTATTTGTACGATACAGCCTTGGAAAAGCTAACTCACATCTCCATAACTCAACTTCTCCTTCCCAAAAATGGGGACGATTCTGTCCCTTGAAGCTTTCTGAGGCCCCTGGGCAGGGGCAGGAGCTGTGTTCAGAAGTACCTGAGCCCTATGGCAGAAACGCTTCCTGCTTATAAACAGGCAGGATCATCTGTTATTTTGTTCAGTTTACTACTTCTCAAACAGGTCAGACTTTGACTTCTGGCAGAATCCCATTTCTCTCCTCTTGGACTGAGAGCTAGAACTCTTCAGGGAGCCAGTTTGTCCCCCATGAAAGACCTCTGGCTCATCAAATGATATTTATTGACCAGCCTCATGCACAGGGCCCACCACTGGCAACTTAGCGAACTCTCTGAGCACGGACTGTTTCTAACTCTGTGTTCAGGACAGCAACTAGAAATTAGCAGCAATCAAGACTTAGTTGAGATCATCATCTTGGGCTATTTTCTGTCTGGCGAGTGTGTGCATCCAGGCTTCTGCTGCAAACCTTCTTAGCTAAAAACCCTCTCTGTCTGCTCTGCAGCCCAGGGGATAGCAGCCCGCACTTTGTGGGCAGGAGCTGCTCTCATAACTGTACCTATTTTGGGCAGACACTGAGGGAACAGGCAAGAATTCCTGTAGTGTTAGATTGGTAAAGAAAGGATCTGCCTTGGATTTAACAACTTATACATTTCAAATAGGAGGAGAGAAATTCTGAATATTGGATAAAAGAAGAAAACCAAGAACCACGGAGGGTATATTTATATGAGCTGAGGAAGGAAGTTGAGGAATGGGGCTATGATGAGGAGCATTCCCTCCACTCCAGGTCTGGATATCCCTCTCTGTCTGAAGCAATGGCCTTTCCTTTCTGATGCTCTGGCAAGAGTGCCAAGATTTTCCCATGAGCTCATAAGGACGGGCTGTTTTCATTTCTCTAGATAAATTTGGAGAAAGACAGATTTCACAACGGAATCTCAGAATAGTCATCTTCAGCTGGACCTGGTTCACAAGATTGGGCAGCCAGGCATGTGGCAGAAAAAGAACATTCTATCTGGGGCACTGTTTTCAGGAAGCATCTCCCTAGGGGGGATGGGAGGGACAGTGTTATGGAGAGAAGAGAAGGTACAGGAAGGGAATCATGTGTCAACATTTTCTTCTTATATCTTACTGTGGATGTGTGCTTCCAATGTACTCAAATGAACATTCAAAATAGAAACCAACTATGTGGTGCTGTTTTGGACAAGTCAGTCTCATGGCAGAAAGAAAAAAGAAAGAGCCAACCACCAATGGCCAGGACACAGAGTATATCACATTTGCTCACATGCCATTGGCTAAACACAGAAAGTCGTATGGCCAAGCCCAAAGTCTGTTCCTGGCCAGGGAACAGACTTTACTCTGCAGCAGGGGCCACCTCGAGTCACAGGGCAAAGGGCAAGGATGAGAAAGTAAAGGAGCAGCTGGGAAGAACAATGTATTCCACCACAGCCCTATATCACGACCCATGTAGCTAGTATATCCCCATCCTGTGGGCTTGAGGGTCTTTTCCCAAATTCTCCACAGTGCTTTCAGTTCAGTTCAATCGCTCAGTCATGTCTGGCTCTTTGAGACCCCACAGACTGCAGCACATGAGGCTTCCCTGTCTATCACTAATTCCTGGAGCTTATTCAAACTCATGTCCATTGAGTCGGTGATGCCATCCAACCATCTCATCCTCTGTTGTTCCCTTCTCCTCCCACCTTCAATCTTTCCCAGCATCAGGGTCTTTTCCAATGAGTTAGTTCTTCACATCAGGTGGCCAAAGTATTGGAGCTTCAGCTTCTGCATCAGTCCTTCCAGTGAATATTCAGGACTGATTTCCTTTAGGATGGACTGATTGGATCTCCTTGCAGTCCAAGGGACTCTCAAGAAGCTTCTCCAACACCACAGTTCAAAAGCATCTTTGGTTTTTGAAAGTAAAAATTCTGTGGCACTCAGCTTTCTTCATGGTCCAACTCTCACATCCACACATGACTACTGGAAAAACCATAGCTTTGACTAGATGGACCTTTGTCAGAAAAGTGATGTCTCTGTTTTTTAATATGCTGTCTAGATTGGTCATAACTTTTCTTCCAAGGAGCAAGTATCTTTTAATTTCATGGCTGCAGTCACCATCTGCAGTGATTTTGGAGCCCAGGAAAATAAAGTCTGTCACTGTTTCCATTGTTTTCCCATCTATTTCCCATAAAGTGATGGGACCATATGCCATGATCTTAGTTTTTTGAATGCTGAGTTTTAAGCCAACTTTTTTCCTCTTTCACTTTCATCAAGAGGCCCTTTAGTTCCTCTTCACTTTAGGACACAGCAAATCATCATAAACTTTCCTTCTTTTTTAAACTGTGATTCAATATACACAACATAAAATTTACAACTGTCTTTTGGGAGGCCTGGCGTGCTGTGATTCATGGGGTCACAAAGAGTGGGACACGACTGAGTGACTGAACTGAACCCCCTGGTGGCTCAGACAGTAAAGAATCAGCCTGCAATGCAGGAGACCGGGATTTGATCCCTGGCTCGGGAAGATCCCCTTGAGAAGGGAATGGCAGCCAATCCAGTATTCTTCCCTGAGAAATCCCATGGACAGAGGAACCTGGTAGGCTATAGTCCATGGGGTTGCAAAGAATCGGACACAATGAGCAACTAACACGTTTTTAAATGAACAGAGTTCCGTAGCATAAGCACATGCACATTGTGTACTGCCATCACCATCATCCATCTCCAGAACTTTTTCATTTTCTTCAACAAGAATTCCAATGAAATATAACTCTTCCCTCCCCTCCCCACAGTCCCTGGCAAGCACTGTTCCACTTTCTGTCTCTATGAAGTTGACTCTTCTAGGTACCTTCATACAGTATGTGTCTTTGGTGACTTGTTTTCTTTATCATGTCCCCAAGTCTCATCCATACTGTAGTAGGCATCACAGTTTCCTTCCTTTTTAAGGTTGATAATATTCCATTGTATGTATCACATTTTGTTTATCTGTCAATGGACACTTGGGTTGTTTCCAGCTTTTGACTGTTGTGAATAATGCCACCACAAACATGGCTGTACAAATGTCTTGAGTCTCCTCCGCTTTCAGTCCTTTTGGTTATCTACCCAGATGTGAAACTGCTGGAAAATATGGTAATTCTAGGTTGAATTTTTTGAGGAATGTCCATAGAGACTGTGGCTGTCCTTATCTGTGAAGTTGTGGTAAGCAGAGACTTCTGTTGTTGACGACTTAGGTCTGTTCTTCCTAGAACCACCGATTCAGTCCCTCAAACTGCTTCTTCCCATGTTGGAGAATATTACTAAAAATTTTTAGGATTTTGCTGACTCACCTTCTTTTCTGAGTACCAGTTATGATGGGTAGGTTCAAAGGTAGGAGTTGCATGTAATTGTGTGGATTGCACAAGACTTCCCTTCAACCACTGTTTTTCAATACAGACAGCAGAAAATTATTCTGCTTCTATTGTTGGCTTGTTGTTCATGATTTTTTTAGTCCTTTAAAAATTCTCTTGTTTATTTTATTGGATTGAGGGAAGAGAGATTCTATATTATGAGTTTATTCTGTCATTTAATCCTGGAAATCTGTTTCTTTAGTTTTTGCTAAAATTGCAATTTCTCTTTTGTATAATTTCAGTACATGTCTCAAAAGAGACTGGAGCTCCAGGCTAAGATGTTGTTTTAAAATTATCTGTGGGTTATCATGTTTTCCATAGCTTGTCAAGAGAGTAAAACGTTCATTTTAATTACACTAACAACTCTCACTAGGAGCTGTTACAATTTCCTTTATGTTGCAGAGGAAGACCAGTTCTGTGGGTCTGAATATTTTTGCTTTCATGAATAATTCAATAAGGCAGTTAATAAAGATGAGTAGTTGTTCACAGGCAATTGGGGGTGAAATGATGGGAGATGATTCAAGCTTTTCTCAGCAGAGCTATGATATCATTTGGCCAGGTTTCTTCAGGCTCCCTTGAAATGCAGGAAGATTTTGAGCATTATTTACATAAATCTCTGCTCTCAGCATGGATGAAACTAAGGAAAGCATTTCTTAGACTGTGGATATATGCTCAGCAGGTGCTGCAGGCCTCAGCATGGGAAGCTCTAAGTGAAGAGCTCCCAAACATCAGGCTTCAGCCCCCGAGGAGGCTTTCAGATATGTGTATTGTCCCAAGTTCCCTACAGTGGATCCTAGGCACTGGTAGCAGAGATACTGCGGATTTCATCTCAGCCTTCTTGGAGCTGGAGCATGGAGTGAGGCTTAGTACCAGCCTCTGTGTTCTCAGGGTCCATGTGCTACAGCTTCTGGGAGCACTCTGTCTCCATGACAGTGCTCTCTGAGAGCAGTTGACTTTTCTGCATGCCCCCCTGGAACTGCCATGGCCATCTTGCACATGAGGGAAGCCACAGGCATGTGGAGACAGGCAGAGGGACGTCCAGGGTTCCTCCAGGACCCTGTGGAACAATGGACTTCCATCTGGAACTGGAACTGCACTGCCCTTAGTGTTCAAGTCACCTGTTTAGTGTTGTAAGTGGTAGGGGTGGTTGAATCACTAAGCTGTGCCCAACTCTTGAGACTCCACGGACTGCTAGGCTCCTCTCTCCATAAGATTTCCCAAGCAAGAATACTAGAGTGGGTTGCCATTTCCTTCTCCAGGGGATCTTCCTGACCCAGGGATCAAACCCAAGTCTCCTGCATTGCAGGCAAATTCTTTACCAATTGAGCCACCAAGGAAGCCCTTAGTGTCATATGTGTGTTGTGTTTAGTTGCTCAATTGTGTCTGACCCTTTGTGACTCCACGGACTGCAGTCCACCAGGCTCCTCTATCCATGGGGATTCTCCAGGCAAGAATACAGGAGTGGGTTGCCATTTCCTGCTTCAGGGGATCTTCCCAACCCAAGGATCAAACCCAGGTTTCCTGTATTGCAGGTGGATTCTTTATTCCTTGAGCCACCAGAGAAACCCAGTTATTATTGTTGTATACGTGTAGTTAAAAGCCTTCTTAGTTGAAAAGGAGGTTAAATGGAAAAATAAGAATAAGATAGTAACTTCCACTAAAGAGAAATGTACTCACTTTTAGTGTTCAAGTGTAATTTCTCTTAGAAAGGATAGATTTTAGAAAAATGTCTTTGCTTGGCAGAGCAAAAAGTTAGCCACTCTACATCTGTCTTCAAAGTAGTTTGAAATTTTACTGGTCCATGAAATCTGAAAGTCTGGGAACCACTGCTCCAACTTGAGAAAAACTCATTTTTGAACCAAGACTCAGAATTGGGTTTTAGCCCAGTTGCTTTCCTCCCTGGCTACTCCTTACATGAAAGACTTGTGATTCCAAGTCCTGCTTTTCACTTGGTTTCCTTCTTAGAAAGATGAAAAAGGATAGGAAAGACTAATTCACTAAGCTTTCTTTTTTTTTTACTGAGATATCTAATAAGCCATTGCTCATTCCTTCTCCCTGTCTCTAAACATACACGTACACACACATGCATGTGAACACACATAGACATATATACACATGCAATACATGCACACACTCACACACATTCTGTGGGAATGAACATTCTTCCTATTTACCCATCACCTATACTTACCAATTATTAACATTTGCTGTATTTGTTTGTTGTTCTCTCTCTACACCTGCCCCATTAAAAAAACTCAATTCTTTGAAAGCTATTTGCAAACATTACAACACTTCCATACAGATAACTTTTAATGACACAGTTGAACTTGCTACAGTTACTTACATATGGTTACAGTCAGAAATTTTGCAGGGGAGTTGGAACTTGAGAGAAGTTTCATTAACTAGGGGAGCTTTTGACTCGCTGATTGTAAAGAAAAATATGGCTGAAATCATTTGCAGCAACAGGCAGTTACAGGAAGGCAACACTGTCATACGAAACACAGGCTGGAAGCACCCATGGTCCAGAAGGGCCAGAGGAGGGGGATTGTTTTCTCCATGAGTTACTTGTTTTTGGACCACTCTTCTGGGACCAAAAAGCAGAGAGGGATGTTGGATGTTCCTCTTCCTAAATGTGATTTGCAACAAAGAAAGGATAGACACTGGCAGTAGCAGAATTGTTTTCTCATAAATCCTGGTTTTCTACAGTCCTGCTGGGCACAACATGCCAGCGGATGTCTCAACCTCTCTCAGCCTCAGTTTCTTTGATAAAATCAATAATTATTATGATAAGATAATGGACAGAAAGCCCCTTCTAATATGATCTGACCTGGAATAGAGCATACAGTAGGTGCTCATTAAGTGGCATATACATTTTTTTTTTAATTTCTTAAGTTTGAGGACAACAGCTTTAAAAAGAGCAAAAACAATTTCACAATGAAAATATAAAATGTTTATAAAATAATAGTGTGGTCTCTTTTCAAAGTCTTTATCTTTTAGGGCCATATTCTAAAATATTTAATGATGAAATAATTTTGCTTAAATAATCCACAGTAGAGGAGTGTAGATGGAAAAAAGGCTGGTCATGTGTTGATAACTGCCAGAACTTGGGTGAAGAAGCTTGGATAGTTAAACAAGTCTCTCTGCTCTTTGCATATGCATGAAAATTTCCAAAATAAATTAAAACAAAATAAACAGAGTTGATACTTTCTTGCTTAAAGCAAAAAAAAAAAAAAATTAAATGTCTTCAACAGTGCAGGAAACAGTTCTAATTTCTCAGCACCCCTTATTCTTATTAAGCATATTACATTAAATAAATACACAATCACTTATTATTTTCTTCATACACTTCTTGAAGGGATCCCATCTGTCTTATCAGAGCTTTTCTCCTAGGCGATTATCAGCAACTTAATTACTATGAAGTGAATGAAAAAGATCCATTTGGTTAGACTGTTGGTGGTGGGGGGAGGGGAGACTGTAAACAGGTTTAAAGTGAAGTTTTCTTTTTGACTTGGAGTGACAGTGGACTCCAAAAGTGTCCCTGACCATAGCTGTCATCACCAATTTTGAGGAACAAGAATTCCTGGCCACCCAAGGAGCCTTTTTGAAGCTGTTTGGAAAGAGAGGGTATGAATTTAAAATGATCTGGCTCTTTGGGGGTGGGGGGTGGAGTGTTACGTGCTCAGTCATGTTCGACTCTTTGCGACCCCGTGGACTATAGCCCACCAGGCTCCTCTGTCCATGGAATTTTCCAGACTTTGGTGGGGGTGGGGGCAGGTGGGAAGGAAGATACAAAAATTGTGAATTTTAAGGCATGTTCCAGCAAAAATCTTGGGAAAAAATGTTTTTGGTTTGTGTCTTAATATTTACATGGGTATCTGTTTTACATGTAAAAACCTCATGGTAAAAATGCACACTTCGAAGTTAAATAAATAAGGGAGCAACTGTCATCTTCAAAAGGCCACCTGGGATTCCTTACAGCATCAGTCGACCACCTGTGTTTGAGTACCTGTTTGCACATTATTAACAGCTTCCTTGAGAACTCTAGGAGGGAGGCAGAAGACACTCAGTGCTGGCTTGTCAGCCCCACATGCAGCCAATTCAGCTCAGAGGACAAGGCTCATTTTGGAGTTATCATTTAAGAAAATGGGAAATGACTTGAGCTGCAGGAATGCAACACACAGACAGTTGTGTAAACTTGTGACATATCCCAATGGTGAGGAAGCAGAGCATCAAGTCTTGCGCACTTGGCGGCAGCTTTGCTAGAGGTGCTGATAGACCTTGGTTAATTAGCCCTCTGGAAGGGAATCCTGAAAGGACAGCTGTGTGCTAACCTCCAGGGTCTGAGAAGTGGTTCTGCTTCCTGTATTTAAGAGTTGACTCAGTTCTAAGAGGTCAGAGATCTTTTTTCTCCCTAACAGATAACACATCAGGTTAGGTGGTCCAGGTTTCAGCTAATTTTAGAACTGGAAATAGGGACATTTAGTAAAAGCACATATTATATCAGTCTTAAATTGGATTATAAAGTAATGCCAATAATTTTTAGACAAACCACCAGCATTTTTGCATCCAAATGAGTGAAATCCTTCAAAAAAGTCACTTGCTCAAAGCATATTTGGAGTTGTTTTTGTGGTATCACCTGGGGTCAATTTGTAACACAAAAGATATTTGTAGCCAAAATGATTATATGCAAATTACTCATCAGATCTGGTTTTGAAATTTTGTGAAAATCAAATCCATCTTACTCGGGGAGATAGTCTAAACAAGCAATTTTAAGACAGCTTTGAGTGATGATTTTGCTCTTAGGATGAGTACAGAGTGATCTCTGGTGATTACATGGAAGGGAACAGTGTTCATTTGGAGAGTTAAGTTCTATGGTATTGATTTTAAAAGCCAGACATAGGAGATAGCTGGTACATGTAGTTTCTGCAGTTGAGATTAAATATGGGGAAAAAAACAGTGGGGCCTCTCCTCCTTCCTTTTAGCAGGAGCTTCCCATATTGGTGGGAACTTGGGTCCTGGCACAGTAAATAATAACATCTTCCTGACCCAGCCTACATTCAGAAAATCCAGAAAACTAAATGTGGCTGCTCCAGGTTATTATCTTGTTTCACAATTTCAACATACACTTCCTCTTTTAAATCTCAAAATTTATTTAATTTCTCAATTTTACTTCTCTGTTTCAAAGTTTAAAGCTCTTAAATTCGTCTTTATTGCATTTAGGTCAGCTGTGAGAACTTTTTTTTCCCCTACCCATTTTAATTCAAACTCCCATTTTAGTCACTTCTGGGAGTGTTTTTTAAAAAATATCAAGCCATGCTTATTACTATCTAGATAATAAGTACACATTATCTCTTTTAACTTGGACGTCATCCTCCTTTGTCTTTATATTTGTATAGATACAAAGCATCAGGAGATTTTTTTAATTCTAACAACAACATAAGCAACAAATAGGAACTAAATGTTGATTCATTTATATTGGATTTGAATGGTTAAAAATAAAATACCAAAGTTGATGATAGAGGAAGAAGGGGAAGAGAACAGCATGCTTTTTGCTTGCCTTTGGACCACAAAAGCAATTCCTTAGTGCATGTACACTTTGGTTTTCCTTCTCCGCAGCCTGTTGAGTGACCTGGTTTGGGGAGGAGCTGGGGTGGAGGGCAGAGGCTCATGAGGTCCACTTTGCCAGGCTGAGTCAGGCCAATGCAGCTGCTGGCCTGGGCACAAGCGTGGGCGGCCACCTGTGGCTCCCAGCACAGCTGTTTGGTAGAGGGCCAGCGAAAGCCCTGTCGGTGGGGTGGAGGCAGGTGGCCAGTCCGACAGCCAATACATTCTGGCATGGGCTAAAAGAACACCTGGTTCCACTCTGTGGACCCACCACAGAAGGTCAAAGAATGTGCTTTCTGGCAGCAGCCCCATGGCCTGGGCTTTCCATTCCCTATGGTCCTGCTCTGACTAAAACACAGAGAATCCCACCTTCCTTCTTCAGAACTTACCCCAAAGCCAACACGGGACTCATTCTGCTCCAACTGAGTGGATGCAGGTCAGCAAGGCCATCGGGCACATCTGGAAATGGTGTGGTGTCAGGCAGGGACAGGCTCTTTGGTTCCAAACAGCACGTTTCAGGAGTGGTGACAGCCTTCGTGTTGCTTGGCTGCTGCCACATCCTCCAGTGTCTTTGACCTTCCTTCTCCTCCTCTTCCCATGAACTCTAACCACATGCTCAGAAACCACTTCTGGTCCCCACCTGTAATTTTGTCACCAGACATAGGAATTTTCAGAGTGACCACCACCACCTACCAGACAGGAGCCCAAAGTTCACCCTTCAGTGACCCCTGAGGCCCCTCCCATGGCCTCAGGCCCACTGCTTCCCAGGAAGTAGGACCCCATTGCCTCTGGCCTGGTCATTTTCTTTTTGGTAGAGAAGCTTCCTTCCCAGCTTCCTTGTCCCAGAGGTGGGCCAGGCAGCTCCCTTCTATGTGCCAAAGAAGTGACATTTCCTCACTGGCCTGTGACTATTCGTAACTTACTCAACCTCTCTGAGCCTCAGTTTCGGCATCTGTAAATGGGGATTGACAGGTTTGTGTGAGAACATTCCATGGGACAGCATATGCTAAGTGCCTAGCACAGAACCTGGTCACAATAGGGCCTCAGCAAATACTGACATAAATGAATGCCCCTGGCTAATGCCAATCTCCAGACACAGTGGGCACACCTGGCCTGGAATCGAACTTCCTGTGGCCATGTTTGCTTGGGATTTTAGGAGCGTCATCTTATAATTGCTGCTCTGTGAGCCCACACGGTAGCCTGCTATCCACAACTGCCCTTGCCAGGGACACAGAGCAGGCCTCCCAAGAATTACATCAGTCTGGGGATGGTGGATGCCACCAACTTTTTGAGCCATTGATCTGAAGAAGCACTCAGAGTTCTAGGAGGCCTTGCCCCTTTTTATGTGAAACCTCTTGGTAAGGTAAGGTATCCAAGCCAAAAATTTAAGAAGTACCTATAGAGTTCAAGGCTTTCAGTGTGCTAAGGAAAGCCACTGACCAAGAGACAATATAGGCATAACCTTGGTTTGCTCCACAGAGCAGAGCCAGCCCTCAAACCACTGTTTCATTTCTGGCCTCAGATATCATCTGCGGATGAAACGAGGGATGAACGAGACTAGAAATAACCCTCTGAGAAAGAAACGGGAGAAAAGACCATTTTCCTTTTAAGTTCCAGCCTGAGGTTTTGAAGTCTAAGGCACAAAACCATTGTGGACAGCTGCTTTTTTTAAAAACCATGTGTTAGTTTAGTCCACACATTCTGATGATATGAATGAGACAGAATTGCAAAAATAATCTGTCACTTTTTTTATTCAGTGAGTGATCTCTTTTCTGTGACCACTTATTTAGAATTTTCCAGTCCTTCTGGGCTATGACTTTTTTTTCCCCAGAATTACATTTCTTTTCCCTTCTTTTAAAAGTAATGAATCTTACCCTTGCCACACAAATTCACATATTTTCGTTACCAAGATCAATATCCAACTTTCTTCCTAATTTACTTGGAAAAAATGTCACCTGGCCTCTTGGAGCATAAGGTTGAAGGGTCCTACTGCTCCTCCAGCAGTGGCAAAATCTTTAGAAAGTCAGACTTTCTTGTCCTTGGGGTCACTGCCCTAGGCAAGATAGTGACAGGTATTTCACAGGGAGAGAAACATTTAATCAGAAGCTTGAAAACAACTGTAGATGAAAAGACAGATTTGAATATGAGGAATCAAAGCCAAAGCAAGACTTATTTCTTGGTTGGTATTCCCCCTTCCTGACCCATAGTAGTAGAATTACCCTTTGCAAATGCAGTGGGAGGTTGAAATAGTTGGTGCCAGGGTCTTCTTATTAACTGAGCATTCATAATACTTCACCGTTTTTGGCTCCTAAGATGACCTTGAGAAAGCACCCCCCAGGACTATCTAATCACCATACTTGATTCCTTCTAATGTATACAACTGAATGTGTGGGGGAGGGATATGGGAGTGAGTGGATTAAAGCACAAACATATTTTGGATAGTGCACATCTTTTAATGTAATTGATGAAGCTGTCATTATGAAAGTACTGAAACAGCTAAGCATGCAGGAGGGACAACTTATTAGCAGCTAAGCTTCATGTTAACTGTTGCCTTTCCATATGATAGGATCCCTCAGTTCAGCAAAGTGGCTCAGCCTAAGAGGAAACATCTGAAGGTGGCAAAGTATGCTTATCATGTTCTTTGTTCCTAGTCAAATATGAATAGAAAAACCCTTCAAGCATGAATTCTTTGTTCAGCACCCTTTCTACAATGAAATACTTTGTGTCTATACTAAAGAGCTTACATGGAAGGCAAAAAGGAAAGGGCAAAGAGCTGTGGGCCGCGTGACTGAAGTTGCGTGGCAGTGGCCAATCTGACTTCCCTTCTGGCCTTAGAACAGCTGGCTGGTGGCATCTGGGGATATAGCCCCACCAGAAATAACTGAGGCCTTACATTTAGATGTTACTGACATACAAGCAGATGTAATCTCTGAGGAGGGTAATAAGAAGGCAACAAGTGGGACTTCCCTGGCAGTCCAGCAGTTGAGACTCTGCACTTCCACTGCTGGGGGTGCGGGTTTGATCCTTGGTCAGGGAACTAAGACCCTGCATTCTTCGTGGTGTGGCCAAAAAAAGAAAAAAGAATGCAACAAGTTATCTCAATCCAGACACTTCCCGGAAAATTTAGATGATGTAGGGGCTTCCTTGGTGACAGACAGTAAAGAATCTGTCTGCAGTGCAGGAGACCTGGGTTTGATGCCTGGGTTGGGAAGATCCCCTGGAGAAGGGAACTGCTACCCACTCCAGTAGTCTCACCTGGAGAATCCCATGGACAGAGGAGCCTGGCAGGCTACAGTCCATAAGATTACAAAGAGTCACTTCCATTTCACTTTCACTGCAGTATGGTATTGCAAGGGAAAGAGTTCTCCTACTGTGAGTTTAACAGCAGCTTTTCAGGGAACAGACAACTTTCATCTGAATCATTCTTACAAGCTGAATTTTTATTTTTACTAAATTATCTATGTTAAAAAATCTGTGCCTGGTGTGGAATTTCACTCCATCAAGTGTTACAATGACTTTTTCATTTTCATTACAAGCAGGAGACTGAATGTAGAACAAGTGTTAGGAAACATGGCAATAAATTAGAATATAATTTACAAAAAAAAAAAAGTAACAGTGTACCACATTAATACTGAATATAAAATAAGCAACAACTAATCACAATAATACAAAGGTAATTTCATTCTGTATTATTAAGGATACCTATGTGACATTCACTCAAATAATAAAATTCCTAATGAAACGGACTGTTCAGGGAGTCAGTTGGCTACGCTTACCTTGCCTTTTTTGGTGGGTCTCTATGCAGTGGCAGATACTTCTCTCAGTCATGGGGTACCAGTTTCCTTAGGCTTCTCTGAGTAGCCTACACAGCTCACTTCTTTCGGAGGGCCTGCCAGGGTGGCTCAGCCTCCACAGACAATCCTATTGTTAATATTTAGGAATAGGGCATCATGCAGCCACGTGATGGATGAGAGAGCAGCAGCAATGTTGTTATGTGATATGGAATATGACTTTCTCAGTCAGGTATAAATTTGAGGCCAATAGAAAGTTTAGTCCTGATGTATATATTCTGTGCTTGGATCTTTCCAGAAAGTGATCGGATGCTGTTTTTAGGTGTTCTCTGACCCCTGGCCTTGCCGCTGCACACCCCCCAGAGGGACACGGCTACCCTCCTTTCTAGCACCAGTTGGGGTGCTTCACGGGGCCCAGGGTTACGGCCCTCACAATGTTAGTTCCTGGGTGAGGGGAAAAGGAGCCTCTAGTCAGTAATGTAAGAAATCTTCTTGAAATAAAAACATAAGTTGGTATTTACGTTGGAAAAAAGCAGATCCTGACAGCGAACTTATGTCTAAAAGGTGCCACAGAAACCACCTATCCTTGGTTGGTTTATTTTATTTCACCAGGCACATTAGCTCCGAGTTAACTGCTCTTTGCAAGGGACCAAAGGAAGTCAGTGCTTGTGGGCTGCCTGCCCTTCACTGAATGGCTGAGGTGGCACTTGGGCTGTCTTCCAAGGCAGCAGAGATAGACGCACTGGCCACTCTCGTCCACTGTCAGTAGCTCTCTCTGGAAACTCAGGGATGTGAGCTGTGGTGTTTAGGGAGAAAGAGGCGAGGAGACACAGATGACCGTGACTGAGCACGCAGAGCAACAAACGTCCAGGCTGACTGTGCACAGCAAACCTGACATCTAGTTTGGTTTTTGAAGAATATGAGTTTCTCTTCCTTTCTGAAAAACCTAATCAACCACTCTGAGGTCATGGTGTATGTGATACACCTGACAGGTCGTTTCAGAGCACAGTGATGATTTAAGTCAAACACACTCTTTAACTGCAAGTAGTATCTTGCAAAGTAGCCATTTGGTTTGAGTTTGAGGTGTTGGTGTCGCATGGTGCACTCGTGTTTTGGACACAAAACACATTCGTCAAGATCCTGCTGCAAGTGTTCAAGTACAACATATTCATATAAACAAGTACCCTCTTTTTGTTTCTATTCTTAAAAAATCTCACTGTCAAATCTTTTTGATGAGTGTGATGTGAAACTTGTGGACAGGGAAAATGTGAGCTAGTCAATTCAATTTAGGTGGATTTGATTCTAGAATTTGAGCTACCCAAGAAATTGGGTTTCACATTTAATTGCCATTCAGAGTATCCATAAAAAATACAAAATCCTTGGTTAGGTGACTATTTAAATGATGCTTTATGATCTCTAGTCTTCATGAGTCTTTCTTCTTTGGTTATTGTTCCTTGCCTACCTTAGAACTCACAGAAATAGCACATCTATGTGCAAGCACACTCATCTACCCACACACTCAAAAGCGCCTGCACACACACACACACACACACACACACACACTTGCTCTCATATAAATAAATGCCCTTCTGCCATATCAAAGAAGGGACATCTGGAACCCATCGTAATTGTCAGCAAAAGGGTCTGCCTGGTTGTCACCGAGCCAGCCTGTCTCTTGCATGGTATCATCTCAGCAAACTCAGCATGCATATGCAATGATCCAACAGGGCAGAAGCCGGTCTGTGGCTGGAGAGGATGTAAACATGAGTGAGTTGGGGTGACTCAAATAAGAACTGAGGCAGCCTGTGTGCTGGCAGCAAAAGGCCTGGTACTTCAGTCTCTACCATACCCCAGGTCTGCTTCTGCATGAAATTGAAATGCTTTTCTCTTAAAGTTTTAATGGAAATCTCAGCTTCACTTGCACAATGGCAAGTTGGCCACAGTCTTTTAGCAGTGAATTTATAGACTTGCACAGCTGCAGTAACTGATGCACTGCTTTAAACTAAGTCCTTCATTGTTGTTCAGTTTAATATAGTTTATATATGG
Organism: Moschus berezovskii; assembly: GCF_049115385.1. Lineage (NCBI taxonomy): Eukaryota > Metazoa > Chordata > Mammalia > Artiodactyla > Moschidae > Moschus > Moschus berezovskii. The sequence goes on from NC_142477.1 coordinate 63,414,187, forward strand.
CTCACAGCAGTGTTCAGAACAGGGGGATTATTCCTAAGTAAATTAAGTGGAATGAAGAAAAATAATACAAACTTTCATTACTACTGATTTATAATTGCTCCTTAAATTACAGTTCAAAGCCCATTTTAGAATTTAAATTGTGGTGCTGTTGTAGTGAGATAAAGTATAGTAAATATTTTTAAGCTATGACTTAAGATTTCTGAATCTTCTTTACTTCCATAGTTGACCAAGTCAAAACAGCTACATTTTAAACAGTTTTAAACACAAATGGATTCAGTGTCATTGCTAAGTCCATAATAAAAATTATCTTAATGGTCCAAGGAGGTAAACAGGCTATTGGATTTACTCGAAAGAACACTAAGGTTCCACAGTAAGCAAGTCTCCCTGTGTTGTTTGGATCTCTCCAATCTGGCATTCCCTCCTACTACTGTGTCCAGCACTTTGGATCAATAAATCCCACTTCACAGAAGTTAAAATAATATTGAAATCCTGTCAGCTAGGGCTGACCAGTGGTTACGTTTTCCACAGGGTAATGCATTCGCAAGGACATCAATCCTCTTCCTCTGGGTGGCTCTCTGTGATGGATACATTTCCACGGTGAAATGACAGGGCGCTCTCTCTGGCTTTCCGTGGGTCAGTGTCCTTGGCAGGTCTTACAACACATCTGTCTGAAGTATGCTCGACTACAGAACTTGAACTTCAGCACCAGTGGGCAATAAGCCACTTTGTTCACATCTTTGCACTCTAACCAGTGGGGGAAGAAAAGGGAAAACAATTAGAGGCACATAAACAACTACATAAACAATAAGCTTGGATGTTCTACAGACCCCACCCCCACCCCACCCCGCTGGCTCCCTGGGCCAATGTACCTTGGCTTTCACATCCATGTGGTTTTTGTTTTCAAGCATACCCTGTCTGGTACACCCTACCAGAAATATTCTTTTGATACATTTTAACACAGATTAAAAAAAAATGATTTGCAAGGTTTTTCTCCCAGACTTTTATAAGTATGGTGCATGCCCACTGTGTCTTGAAAGAATTACCATTTGTTGGGATAAGTGATCACTTTAGACAGCTTGGAAACATGAGTCATTTTTCTCACAGCGCTTTTATTGCTTCTTTCTCAAGGGTTATTTTATTCAGCAGTGCAAGGTTATCCAAAATCAAACATGAGTTGCATTGTTTGATACCAGAGTACACATGTCTCCAGAGAATCTCTGCATCTGTGGGGTGTGGGGATGGGCCTGGGTGAATGAAAAGGACTGCTGACAGTGGCCTAGATTCAGCAACTACACTAGACAAAGAGGAAAACTTGGAGGGGGTTGGCCTCAAATGGCAGCAGTCTGTGGGCTATGGAAACATGTAGAAATGTCTTTTTTTAATTTGGAAGTGAGACATGGCCTTCTTTTTTCCTCTGTGTGCTTTCTCCTCAATGCTAGAACTGCCACAGTTGAAATCTGCAGTTCTTGCAGCCAGAAGGTGAATAAATGATTCTTTATCCACTTCCCCTTGAAGCTGGTTGTAGAAGATGGGGCTGAGGGGCCTGTGTAGAAAAATAGACACAGGCTTTTGAGTCTCAGAAACCCCCACCATTCCATATAACCCCACTACTGCTACTAAGGATTATTCTTCTCTAGTCCTCTGGTCAATTTTATCTGGGGGTTTTAAAATACTTTGTAAATCTAGTAATTAAATTTCCATATGCCTCCCAGAATCAAAGTTCTACCCTCATTTTTCCAGGTGGTTATACTGAAGCATCCTGGGTAAATTGTTTAAGGTAATTAGAATCAGGCAGAACACTGGGAAATGTTCAGTGTAACAGAACAGAGTTGTTGTTTCTTTATTTGCCTGTTTTTTCCTTTGGCTTCATAAATCCACTATAGTTAAAGAGATCATATGCGTGATACATAAGCCATATGATAAACATGGAAAATTAAATGCAAAGAAATGGAAAAATTTCTAGTCATTATTATTAAAAAGTAAGGTAACAATTTTATTGATCTCACTTTCAAGGCTTTTTCAGCGAAAGATTTAACTTTTTAAAATGTAACCTTTAATCTTCTGAAAGCATAAGCTCTGCCACCATAGAACTCCCTTGAGTTCTGATTTTCAAAGAGAATAATTGTTAGAAATTTGAATAGAAACTTTCTATACTAAGATTCTCAATAAATTTAAGTTTTGGCTGAAAAAAGGTAGGAGAGACATTAAAAATTTCTTTAAACTTTGCACTAAAAAAATCAGATATTTGGTGAATCAAGTATGAATATGAGGCGAAAGTATCTCCATATATTTTAATTTGCAGGTCACTTGTTATTTTTTTTTCTTCTCTGTCATGATCAGTGAAAAGTAACCCAAAAAGTTTAGACTAAGGATATTTTTGTGTTGTATATTTTTCATAAAAAAGAGTATTTTGTTTTGTGTTGTACAAAAAAGGTTGTATGAGTGTTACCTAGAGGAATATACTATACAGATAGTGAAGTTATTAAAATCATGAGAAAAGCTAAGCATAAAGGATGAGGCAACCTAGACAGCATATTAAAAACCAGAGACATTACTTTCCCAACAAAAGTCTGTCTAGTCAAGGCTATGGTTTTTCCAGTAGTCATGTACGGATGTGAGAGTTGGACTACAAAGAAAGCTGAGTGCCGAAGAACTGATGCTTTTGACCTGAAAGACTGAAGGTGGTAGGAGAAGGGGATGACAGAAGATGAGATGATTGGATGGCATCACTGACTCAACGGACATGAGTTTAAGTAAACTCCAAGAGTTGGGGATGGACAGGGAGGCCTGGCGTGCTGCAGTCCATGGGGTTGCGAAGAGTCGCAAAGAGCGACTGAACTGAACTGAAAGGATGAAGAAAGCTGATACAATATCACTCATCTTTAATTTGAAAACACCATTCTAATGGGGTAGCCCTCCAGTGGAGACCATCACTCTCACACACTATAACAGGGTTTGGTGGAACTGCTTTAAGTTCCAAATAAACTTTGGCTTTCATCTTCTTTGCCAAAATACAAAAATGATTTAGTTGATAAATGGATAGAGGAGGACTGGCTCTTTTAACAGTACAAGGAAATAAAATTAGTAGTCAGCCTACTTGGATTTAAGACCAGCTTTCTATTTACAAACTTTATGACTCTGAACAAATTTCCTAACCTCTCTGTGCCTAAGACGTTAAGCATGCTCACTTGTGAATAGGAAAGATGACTGTTCCCATTCCCACATGTAGCATGTGTATCCAGTGATTCTGCCTAGCACAGTGCATAGAATGGTTATTGGCTCTCAGTAAGTGTAAAATCAGTTCAGTTCAGTCGCTCAGTCGTGTCTGACTCTCCGTGACCCCATGAATCACAGCACGCCAGGCCTTCCTGTCCATCACCAACTCCCGGAGTTCACTCAAACTCATGTCCATTGAGTCGGTGATGCCATCCAGCCATCTCATTCTCTATCGTCCCCTTCTCCTCCTGCCCCGAATCCCTCCCAGCATCAGAGTCTTTTCCAGTGAGTCAACTCTTTGCATGAGGTGTAAAATACTGAATTACTATTACTACTATTAGTTATCATTACTTTTTACCACCTGATGACAAGTACGTTGTGCTCTGAATTTCTCAACAAGGATGCAATACTTAGATTACTACTTAGAAAATGCTGTCCTACAGTCAGTTTGAAGACAAAGAAGAATATCCTGAGGTGTAACTTTACTGGGAGGTTCATTACTCCATTGTTGAAGAGTTTCTGAACCAGGAAAATTCTGAGATGAGCAAAATACAAGAAAATTTACAGATTTTTCTTTTAAATTTAGACTTTTAGAAATTTGATTCAATAGTAGATAGTGAATAAAACAAAATATTCATAAATTACTTCTTCCTCCAACCACCCCTCCAGCCACCCATTCAGGCCATTACAAATAAAATATTCAGGATTCAGCTCCTTAGGTAGGGACTAGAAATGAGAAGCCTCCTTCACACCCAGAGGTCCCAGCACAGCCCTTCGGCCAGAGCAGTGTCTAGTCTAGGGGCAGCCTGGAGGCCCACTGCCAGGGTGTCTCCCTCTGAACTTCCCAACACCTCTTCTAAGTTAGTTCTCAATAACTTGATTCCAAGTAACTTGAGCAAAAGTAGGAATTCATATGGGTCCTAGGAGCAGGATCAAGCTTAGGGAGGCAGGGACGTTCCAGGATCTGACAGTATCACTGGTGAGAGTGGCAGATCCAGGGGTGAATTTCGGCACTGCCTCTTCCCAGTATTTGTTTGTCCTTGGCCAAGTGACTTCATCTCTCTAAACCTCAGTTTCTTCATCTGTGAAATGAAGCTCATAGGATGTTGTGAAGCTTGTATGAGGTAAAATCTACAGCACATGTGTGACTTGGCACAAGAGTGATCACTCAGTTTATCAGCTCTCGTTGCTGCTACCAATAACACATTTGAGAACAACCATCCTGTATTATTTCTCTGGGATCCCTGTCAAAAATATATAGGCTCTTCACTGGCATACATAAGTAAATTAACAATAAGATTTTAAGAGAGAGCAGGTAAATTATGATGAGGTGAGAAGAGATCTGGGCTAAGTACCAGGGTTGAAGACTGCCAAGCAGATAATGGGCCTTGATGAGTCATTAAATAGTGATTCTTGGGCTATGGAAGGACACTCAGTATTGATGGAGTGCAGGGGGCTCCCATGAAGAAGGGGCCCTGAGGAAGATTCCATTTCTATGTTATGGCTTTACCTTCTAGGGATTGCTTCAGTTCAGTTCAGTCACTCAGTCATGTCCAACTCTTTGTGACCCCATGGACTGCAGTATACCATGCTCCCCTGTCTATCACCAACTCCCAGAATTTACTCAAACTCATGTCCATAGAGTCGGTGATGCCATCCAACCATCTCATCCTCTATCATCCGCTTCTCCTCCTGCCTTCAGACTTTCCCAGCATCAGGGTCTTTTCCAATGAGTCAGTTCTTCACATAAGGTGGTCAAAGTACTGGAGCTTCAGCTTCAGCATCAGTCCTTCCAATGAATATTTAGGACTGATTTCCTTTAAGATTGACTGGTTGGAGCTCCTTGCAGTCCAACAAGCAACTCTCAAGAGGCTTCTCCAACACGACAGTTCAAAAGCATAAATTCTTTGGCACTCAGCTTTCTTTATGGTCCAGCTCTCACATCCATAAATGACTACTGGAAAAACCATGGCTTTGACTAGATGGACCTTTGTCAGCAAAGTAATGTCTACACTTTTTAATATTCTGTCTAGGCTTGTTGTAGCTTTTCTTTCAGGAGCAAGCATCTTTTAATTTCATGGGTGCAGTCACCATCTGCAGTGATTTTGGAGCCCAAGAAAATAAAGTCTGTCACTGTTTGCACTGTTTCCCCATCTATTTCCCATGAAGTGATGGGATAAGATGTCACGATCTTCGTTTTTTGAATGTTGAGTTTTAAGCCAGCTTTTTCACTCTCCTCTTTCACTTTCATCAAGAGGCTCTTTAGTTCCTCTTCACTTTCTGCCATAAGGGTGGTGTCATCTGCATATCTGAGGTTATTGATATTTCTCTCAGAAATCTTGATTCCAGCTTGTGCTTCATCCAGCCTGGCATTTTGCATGATGTCCTCTGCATATAAGTTAAATAAGCAGGGTGACAATATACAGCCTTGACATACTCCTTTCTCAATTTGGAACCAGTCTGTTGTTCCATGTCTGGTTCTAACTGTTGCTTCTTGACCTGCATACAGATTTCTAAGGAGGGAGGTAAGGTGGTCTGGTATTCCCACCTCTTGAAGAATTTTTCACAGTTTATTGTGATCCACACAGTCAAAGGCTTTGGTGTAGTCAATAAAGCAGAAGTAGATATTTTTTCTGGAATTTTCTTGCTTTTTCTGTGATCCAACAGATGTTGGCAATGTAATTTCTGGTTCCTCTGCCTTTTCTAAATTCAACTTGAACATCTGGAAGTTCTCAGTTCACATACTGTTGAAGCCTTGCTTGGAGAATTGTGAGCATTACTTTGCTAGTACGTGAGATGAGTGTAATTGTGTGGTAGTTTGAATATTCTTTGGCATTGCCTTGTTTTGGGATTGGAATGAAAACTGACCTTTTCCAGTCCTGTGGCCATTACTGAATTTTCCAAATTTGCTGGCATATTGAGTGCAGCACTTTCACAGCATCATCTTTTAGCATTTGACAGCTCAGCTGGAATCCTATCACCTCCACTAGCTTTTTTGTAGTGATGCCTAGGGACTACCTACACTAGAATAACTGGTCTTCAGAGAGGTGAAAACCTGCTCATCAAAGAAGATCAACCAATGACCAGTCTTTCATTCTTTGTCTTTTAAGTCCATGAGCGATTAATCTAGTAATGATAACATTAAAAATAATGTATCAAGTGCTTCCTTTACGCCAGGTATTGACTTAGGAAGTTTTACATATTTATATATATTTAATCATTTTAAGTGGGTATCCCTGATGGGTCAGTGGTAAAGAATCCACCTGCCAATGCAGGAGATGTGGGTTCGATCCCTGGGTTGGGAAGATCCCTTGGAGAAAGAAATGGTAATCCACTCCAGTATTCTTGCCTGGCAAATCCCACGTACAGAGGAGCTTGGCAGACTACAGTCTGTGGGGTTGCAAAAAGGTCAGACATGACTTAGCGACTAAATAACAACAATCGTTTTAAGTAAATAAAATGTCAGCTTTACACAGATGGAAAATCTGAGGCTCAAAAAGGCTACATATGAAACTCATTCTGTGTCACACAGCTGGTTGTTTAAGAAGTGGGACCAGAACTCAGGTTTGTCTGATTCCAAAACCACTCTATTTTGGCAGCATTCTTCTCATCTTAATGCAAAAGAGTTTCTGCCTGTCAATACTTATTCTTGGCTAATAACCCTGATAATCCCAGGGACGGCGGAGCCTGGTCAGCTGCTGTCTGTGGGGTTGCACAGAGTCGGACACGACTGAAGTGACTTAGCAGCAGCAACCCTGATAAGTCAAACTTTGGGGACATCTTATTAGGAGGTCTGCTCTGCCATTCAAGAAAAGGGGTAAATATTTTTAAATAAACAATGACAGATATGTTTTGACTGGATTTCTGAATGATCCTCAGTTGGCATTGATTTCTAGCTAATACATATACACAATGGAGTATTATTCAGCAATTAAAAAGAATACATTTGAATCAGTTCTAATGAGGTGGATGAAACTGGAGCCTATTTTACAGAGTGAAGTAAGCCAGAAAGAAAAACACCAATATAGTATACTAACACATATATATGGAATTTAGAAAGATGGTAATGATAACCCTGTATATGAGACAGCAAAAGAGACACAGATGTATAGAACAGTCTTTTGCACTCGGTGGGACAGGGCGAGGGTGGGATGATTTTGGAGAATGGCACTGAAACATGTATATTATCATATGTGAAACGAATCGCCAGTCCAGGTTTGATGCATGATACAAGATGCTCGGGGCTGGTGCACTGGGATGACCCAGAGGAATGGAATGGGGAGGGAGGTAGGAGGAGGGTTCAAGATGGGGAACACATGTACACCCGGGGCAGATTCATGTCAATGTATGGCAAAACCAATACAATATTGTAAAGTAATTAGTTTCCAATTAAAATTTAAAAAATAAAAAAATTAAAATAAAAAAAAAAATCTAAACATTGGTTTCTCTATCTCCAAGTAATACATAATCTGCATATAAACAATTATACTAGGAAAGCTACTGAAAGGAATCCTTTTTTTAGGTAGAATCTTTTTGTAATATAATCTCTTTGTAGTTGATCTACTTTGAAAGTCTGGCCTTTACTATCACGTTTTCTTCAAGCAGATACACTTATATCTACTGCTTTTAAAGCAGTGCAATCTGAGCTAGCAGGTCAAAGATTTTAAGATGACAGAGTCTGATATTTTTCTTCTACTATCTTCATGTACCAGCTAAACTCTCTCTGGGGAGGAGAATGAGAAGACACTCTTGTATCTTTTTTCTTCTGAGGCTATTAGAAGGGTGAGAGGTCCTTATAGTGTGGTTTCTGGGACATATTTTGTGAACCTAACTAGTCTCTCCTTTTTTTACTTCTCCTCTCACCTCCCTGCTCAAAAATAAAGTTTCACTTTATCCAAGGTGAGAGATTTCTGGAGGGACAATTTATGGACTATTTCTAAATTCTTCTCAGAGAGACTTGGGGATATATCAAGGGCTGAAAGCCAGCTTCTAGGCCTTATGATATGAATTAGACCCACCATTAGAATCTTAAGTAACATGCCAGGTATGCTGGAGTGGGTCTCACTGGTAATCTGGGTTCTGGTAGAGTTGAACAATAAAATTAGACACCCTGTTTCATAGGTAACACATGAATTTACTTATCATTGATGTGCCAATAGTTTTTCCCCAGGTACTTTACATTAATCTTTCAAAACTCTGACCTAAAAGACATGATTTTGAACTAGTCCCACTGAACATAAGCTTATGAATTTAGGATGCAAAAGGATTGAGATTCATTGTGACTTTGATGGCCTGACTTAATCCAAGGAGTATAAGAACAACCCCTGAAATGCAGTGTTCCCATATTTATTTCATAAAACACTGCCAAGCCTGCCTAAATCAGGCTTAAATTCTATTAATGGAGGAGTTGGGATACACAGGACATATCCTTCCATGACCAAGTTGGACCATTCAGGATTTTTCTCTGGAGGAGGCATGTTCTCTGTGCCTGTGAATTCTTTATGAAATTCAGAGGGAGAACACAGTAAGCAGAGTTATGATTCTCATCTAAGGGTCTATCCTTTGGATTACAAAAGTAAAACTAGCTGTACTTTTGTCAAAGAGCCCACCGAGATGCAGAGCCTGGTGAGAAGACAGAGGCAAAGTCTATGCATGTACATGTATGGTGCTGGAGTTAGGGGTATGGGATGTGAAATCAGAATACTTTTCCTGATGAAACTATACTTGAGTCTTTAGTATTTTACATATTCAAACTGGAAAAGGATGAAATAACATGTTTTGCTTGGGAATTTGATAGCATTCATTGCAGTGGGACCAGCCCACTGACTTCTACTAGTAAAGCAAGGTAATATCAACTGTGGGACTTCATTTTGAGTCCACCTTACCATGGACTAAGCCATTTCTTTCTCTCTTTATTTCTTGGTTTCTTCTTACCCAGTCTTATTCTCTGGATGCCACCCACAGTCAACTTGAGGTGCTTTGATCCAATACAAATCCAGGGTTCCCTCCAAACTAGACAGCAGGAATGCGACCCTGAATGTTATAGTGGATTATGAGCTCTTTAAAATGGCAACAAAAATGTCTGGTCTTCCTCACCTGCTTGAACTCAAAGTCCAAATGACCTTCACCATTCATTCCTTTCACTGATTTTAATATATCAGATGCCACCTTAAAACCCAAATTCAGTAGCTGTTTTGTTCCATGGATCTCAGGAGATTGCTGGAGCTGCTTAGGCAGCTCAGAGTCATTTACTTAAGGGAGACTGAGACCCGCCAAAGGCACCGTTAGACAGCCTGGTCTGGTAAACCAATGTACACTAACCACACCTTTCCTGCTCACCTTTCCACACCATGAATCATTACCTGGCAGCAATAAATACTAGATGACAGAGTGCTTTGTGCAATTGAGAAGCTGAAAAGACTCACCACATAAACTACAAGGGAATCTGAAACTGCATAAAGATGAATAAAATGGCATTTGGGATAGAATTTCAGGTGAGTTTGAGTAGGCTAGTCTCAGCTGCCAGATGCACTTTAAAAAAGTACTCTGAGTAGTATTTCAAATGCAGTGATACCCAGTGTGTCTATAACTTGCTCTTAGTAGCAATGTAGTGTTACCCTCATCAGTGGCAGTCTGTCAAAATCAGGCCTATAATGCCTTTACTCTTAGCCGAAGGTTTTTAGGAATAAAAAGCTAAAGCAGATGTTAAACGTGGCAAATTGTGTCTTCCTTCTTCCTCCTAGCTCCCTCTCACCATTTACTTTTAATTTTTTGATGGTCCACTTCTGATTCTCTTTCTCTTACTATCCTTTGTTGCCTTAACCTTCCTCCATTTCTTCAATCTCTCTCCATTGTTTATTTTTTAAAACTTTATTCAAATTCCATTATTTTATTATGGCTTTGGGGGACTAATGTGCTTAATTTTCATGTAGATGCCTAAATTTCTTACCATGATTAATAGTATCCAGTTCCCTATATCTGACACTTGAGAGTCATATGTAATACTTCCGCAACACATTCTCATTCCTATGTCCAATGGTTCATCAGGGTCTTTTTCTTCTCCTTTCTATTTTATCTTTTTTTCAATTCATTACCCTCTTTTTTTGCAACTTTTTTTAATTGAAGGATAATTGCTTTACAGAATTTTGTGGTTTTCTGTCATATGTCAACAAGAATCAGCCATAGGTACACACATGTCCCATCCCTCCTGAACCTCCCTCCCATCTCCCTCACCATTGCAGCCTTCTAGATTGTCACCGTTGCCCTCTTTTTGATCCTTACCATATCTGCTTGAGTTCAAGCCTTCATCATCTCTAGCCTGGACTCTTAGCACAACTTTGTAACTCTTCTCCCACACAAGGCTATCTTCCCTCTGCCCCTTTATACACTTGCCAGCCTAAATATGTCACTCCCCAATTTCCTTCACTTGTTCTCAGAACTGGTAGATAGTCTTACCTTCCTTCCACTGCATCCAGGAATCCCCCAAACCAAGTCCTGTATCTTTCTTTGTAGCCTCATCTCCACTGCCTGCTCATCTGCCTCCCTCTGCAGCCATACTGAACTATGTTTGACTCCACAGTTCTGTAACTGCACATACTCAGTTACAGAATTCTGCCAGGAATGCCCAGCATCTCAACATCTTCTCGGCCAACTATTCCACTTCCAGTGCCCTGCCCAGTGATGCTTCTGCTGATACCCGCTTCCTCTGTGTACTCATGGGAGCTTCTGTCTACCCCTATTACAGCACTGGCTATATGGTAAAAACTATTTGTTTGCATGTTGTCAACCCTACTAAACTGTGCTTCCTTTGAGGACAGGAATCTTTTGTAGTCTCAGTGGCTGGCACATGGTAGGCATGTTTGCAAATTAAATGAATTTATTGGTTGGATGGCTAGAAAACACATTATTTAAACACCATCACTTGACATATGAACAGATAGATTTCTATGTGATAAGGCAAGTTCATTAAAATGTTAATGGCAGAATCTAGATGGTGGATATTCATTATAAACTTTCAACTTTGTTGTATGTTTGAAAGTTTTTATTATTTTAAAATAAGAATATCAGGAGGGGAACCATCTCTTAAACTTCAGTAGTTGAAATAATAATCAGGATTCTATCAGTGGTTCATGTTACCCATAGAGATCCCACTGAAAGATGGTCTTTTAGTTCCCAAGAGATCTTCCTCAGTCCTATTCTGTCTTGCTTGGAGTAGAGATGAACTAGCTTCTCAGTAGCCCCTTTTCCAAGAAGCAAGGGAACCTGACTCTGTTAGAAAAAAGCAGTCCTCTCCCTTTTACCTCTTTTACCTCCTGCGTTAACCAGGTCACCTTCCCCCACAACTGGACCTTCCTCCCAGTTTCCCCTTTGTAAGAGTTATTTCCTCTCTCCTTGACCTGATTTCCAGAAACTGTGTGAGAATCACTCTCACATTACTTTCATGTAAGAGCCTTTTCTCTTTTGAAATCCATATTATCTGCCCATTTCATATCTCTGTGGATGACAAGTTATGACTTAAATCAACTGTTTCATCTGTATTTTTCCAACTACAGATTACAACTGGCTCACAGACCACTTAGTCTATGAAGCTTGCCTTGATCCAAAAATTAAAGTCATCAGTCACTTATGTGAGCACCCTTAGCATTTGTGTAAATGGCTCCACATAACACATTCCATCTTGCTTTTTTTTTTTTAAAAAGAAGTATCTTCCCTGTAAGACTATGAACTTACAAGTATATTTGAATTTCCATAATAAATGGCAGAGGCTGGCCACAGCAAGCATTCATTAAGTGCTTCTGATGGAATGAACAGATAGTTTCAGACATTTTAATATACGCAATATATATGCTATTGGGAAGCTAAGGAAAACACAAAACAAGTTACAACAGATACATTATTTCTACTTTAATTCTAATTTTATCCTGTCTTAAATGAGTCAACAGCTTTAGGGAATAACAATTCTAAGATTAGTCATACTTTGCAGGATTAATAATTTCCTAAAAGTTTCCTCCTTTACTGAGAAGGCTAAAAATATTGTCCTAACTGCATACTTCACATTATGGTGATCAAAAGGTGATTTGGCCAGGCAGAAATAACTATGAAGTATTTTTCCAAATAATCCAAGAAATATCAGATTAAACCTATCCATTTTAAGAGAATTTTTTTAAGGCAGAAATAAGTACAGTTGCAAAAGATATTCTGCTCACTACAAAAACAGCCTTACATCTTCAGCTGCAAAGTTCATGTAGATAATTATACACTGTAGAGAACTGTTTGGAGAAATTACTAAAATAGCCTATAATAAAGTTATAACTTCAATATACATTATTGTGGGCATATCAATAATTATTAAGCCTTAATCCTTTGAGAGTCATGCCAGAAGTCTCTGTAGTTCATAATCAGAAGCTCTGTTTTCATGTTAAAATTCTTGATTTTAAGAGTAAATTACAAACAGCATATAAATGTAGTTGAAAATAATATGCCCTAGGGCTCTTCCAAATCTTTGTTCAAATCCTGGTTCTTCTATATCCTACTCTTGTAATGTGGGTAAATTTCTCTGTGCCTTAGTTTCCTCATCAGTAATACCAACTCTCAAAAGGTTGTTATCATGATTATATAATACATATAGATATTTATGTACATGAGATATATATAATGGATAATAAATATAAAGGGCCTAACATAATACCCAACATACTTTACTATGATAGTTATATCCTCTCTTCCACCTTAATATTTTATCTTTCAACTCTGAAAAACAGACTCCCAAACCCACATGAACTGATTGATTGCCAATAATTTAAAACAGAGGAAGACTTGTTTGCTGCAAGGCTTAAAGAAATCTTTAAATTTCAGATTATTTAAGGAAAATAGTTTTGCTATGAAAAGTACTTCTGTTTGTCATAGATTTTTGAGCCCTTCTCAAGAGAAGGAAAGCTAAATTTATAGAATATCCCTTACCAAAGGGAAAAAAGGAGATGGCATTATAGCCAGAGATTCTGCAAATTAAAATTGTGATTTTTAATTAATGTAAAGCTACACTTCTTCAAAACTGTAAACTATATAGTAAGTATACTGTATTGAGCCACTAGGGAAGTTCCTAGTGGCTCAGAAGGTAAAGAATCTGCCTGCAATGCAGAAGACCCGGGTTTGATCCCTGGGTTCGGAAGATCCCCTGGAGAAGGAAATGGCACCCCACTCCGGTACCCTTGCCTAGATAATTCCATGGACAGAGGAGCCTGGAGGGCTACAGTCCATGAGGTCACAAAGAGTCAGACACGATTGACCGACTAACACTTTCACTTTTCATGATGTTCATATATAAGAAACGGGCCACTTGCAAAGATGCAAGTTTTATGCATCTTGTCATGCAAGATGCTTGCCCTTCCTAAAATGAAAATCCTTATGGAAATATTGAAAAATAAGATTAAAAAATGTCCCTAAAACTAGATAGATTTTATCAAAAGGTACAATCTCTTTTTAATAGATTAATTACCATATCATTTTCATTTGATAAGTACTAACAAATTATAGTCAGCATAGTACTTTATCTTTTTGTTTTTTTAAGTAGAGTCCTATAGCTGGGTTTCTTAAATAATTAAAATTCATGGCTTCAGATGTTTATATATGAGAAAGCAGTCTGAACTTCCTGACGATGACACAGTTGTCTCTGTACTCTTCAGTTTCTGCGATAGTGCCTTTCACATAGTAGCATTCAGGAGATTTCAAATGGATGTTTGATTGAATAAACAAAGTACATTCATTTAAATATGATATAAGAAAATTCAGAATTTGGATGGGTATCTGCTGTTAATGGAGAAGGCAATGGCAACCCACTCCAGTACTCTTGCCTGGAAAATCCCATGGATGGAGGAGCCTCGTAGGCTGCAGTCCATGGGGTCTCGAAGAGTTGGACATGCCTGAGCGACTTCACTTTCACTTTTCACTTTCATGCATTGGAGAAGGAAATGGCAACCCACTCCAGTGTTCTTGCCTGGAGAATCCCAGGGACGGGGGAGCCTGGTGGGCTGCCATCTATGGGGTCGCACAGAGTCGGACACGACTGAAGCGACTTAGCAGCAGCAGCTGCTGTTAATATAGAAACTTCCCCATATGTAACAGAAAATTTTCAGAGTCTGAAGACATTGTCCTCCTATATAAACAGCTATACAATAACATTCTTCTATTTTTCTTCAATGAGAAAATTAGTATTTGAAACCTAAGGAGTTCCAAACATATGCTTTCATTATATGTATAACAAGCATGGATTTTAACCTTTCCAATAGCAGAAATCCATTGTTATAGCCAAAAAGAAACAGAAGTTTTTACTTTCAAGCTTGGTTCATTAGAAATCATCTCTCTCTCTAGCACAAGTCAAACATAAAATGCTAGGTTGGACAGAACCTTAGAGATTATCTCCATTCCAGTCTTTCATTGTAAGTAAACTTAGCTCCAGAAATGTTAAGTGACTTAATAAGGTCATACAGTTAGTGGAAGAGTCTGGGAAAAAACCCCAACAACTTAGGTTTCCTGATTATACAATCCAGTACATGTGTAGCTTTCACAAATGCTCTATGCAAACACACTACAACAGTGGTTTTATGGGGCTCTTTGAACCCTCTAAATCAATACAGTTGAATCACTAGAGATTACAGTTCCCTTACCATCTGTACTGGAGGTACTGGGGAACTTACCTTCAGTACTGGAAATGGGGGTACTGTCACATTTGCTTTCACACTGCTGCATTGATGGAGGTCGATTAATTTCTGGACAGTCACTTGATGCCTGTCCAGTATAGGAAAGACATTGCACAGTCCGCATTTGCTGTCCAAGGCCACACTGAGCAGAACACTAAACCAAAAGACAAGGAGAGACAAAATACTGTTCTCAACAATTTTCAGGAGATAAAATAGATACTATGTCATTTCAAATACTATATATATTAGCTTTTAAAGCCCATATGTAGTTAATCTTGGAGAGGTATATGATTAAATCATTCTATTACAGCATTGGTTTGGAAACTCAAGGATCGTGTCATTACCCTAGAATATAGAAGTAATATAGTTTCCAGAAGACAACAGATGGAGATTTCTTGGGCTGTGATTCCAACAGTGCCAAGCAGTGCCAGTGAAGTTAAATAAGAGTATAATGAGTAAATACCTGTGATGAAGTAAAATAGTCAGAGATTCTAGGGCTGGGACATCACTATTGCTCCCTATTTATTAAAGACTTGTGGGAAGACAACTCAGTGGTCTACTGGAGTGCTCTGAATCTGATTAAAATATTAGTTCAGTCTAACAACAGTGACCATTGTGGGCCCTGTGATGAGATCAGTTTGAAAAAAAAAAGACATTAAATAAGTACCTTGAGTTTTGTAAGGCATACAAATCTGAGACAAATCTGAGAAGAGGTCTGTAGCTAGCCAGTTAGCATGTCTCCCTTTTCTTTTTCATCTAGTCGGGATTCAACTACTTTAGGACTGAAGTGCTCTCTGGGCCTGATCAGCTATCCTGGCTGAAGAGTAAAGCTGTGGTCTATTTTCGGGGCCTGCTACTCAGAATACTGGAAAGCCTGTGAGATTTGGAATCAAGGAGATGAGGAGCTACTTGTGCAAAGATAGGTGATGGTGATATTTACAAGGTAAATAGACCGAGGCCCTGTTGGATTAATTTGCAAAAACTCTAAAGGCACTTATAGACTTGCCAGGATATTCACAGATACTTTTATTTTTAACTTTCTAAATACAGAATGATGAATAAATGCACCATAAAGATGTAATAAAGCATCTCTGAAAGGTATTTTCACTGGTTAATTTCAATTTTAGGAAACTGAATTGAAAGTACAGAGGAAAAGAAAAGGACTTGACAACATTTAAAAGAATAATCTCAAACAGGGAAATTTGGTGAAATTATTAACATGAAAAAACTTCTACATGACCTTTATAAAACAGTACATTGCAACAAAGAATATATAAGAAAGGAAATTCCTACCTGATTTAAATAAAATCATGAGTATGTCTGCACTGATTCTTTAAAAGCAGAATATCAATTATAAATTGTGAAACTATCACATGTCTACAGATAAACACTTAACTGCATTCTTACTTAAGTTTATGATGTATATTCCACTTGAGCACTTTGTAAATTAAACTAAATATCATTATATGAAAGAACATTATTAATTACTTGTTGACAAATGCAAATGTTAATTATTTTATGGTCATACTTCTTTTATTTCCCCACAGGGCTGAGCACAGACCAAGAATATTTATTTGTCTTAATGGAGACTGAAAATCTTTGCCCACTCCCCAAAGAGGTCTATAGATACAGCTACACTCTAGAGATAATGCATTTTGGCCACAGTTTTGGTAATTCTATGAAATGCCATTCCTTCTAAGTAATGGCAGGCCCAGAGCACAGACAAAATCATGCTGGTGTAGTTATATGCCACTATGATTTACTTGGGCTCTCAGATATTAGAAAATAACTAGCTACAAGGTTAATTGTAAAACCACAGGAAAAGGGCATTGATTCACTAGAAATTTACTTTCTGGAGCATTATTTTTTAATATAACCAAAATAGGTTTCCTTTTCAACTTTCAAAAGAACAATACTTAATTTGCCTTCTATCCAAATATATCAATTTGCTTTCAAAGGATTTAAGAGGACCTTCAGCATGATAACATAATTTAAAACTGAGACAGAAAAAAATAGGAATTGGAAGATAAAATATAAATGAATCCAACCAATATAAAAATACAGGGACTTCCCTGGTAGTACAGTGGATAGGACTCTGCCTGCCAGTACAGAGGACATGGGTTCGATTCCTGGTCCAGGAAGATCCCACATGCTGTGGAGCAACAAAGCTCGTGTGCCACAATTACTGAGCCCGAGTGCTACAGCTACCGAAGCCTTCATGCCTGGAGCCTATGCTCTGCAACAAGAGAAGCCACAGCAGTGAGAAGCCCTTGCACCAAAATGAAGAGTAGCACCTGTTCACCCCAACTAAAGAAAGGCTGCTCACAGCAATGAAGACCCAGCACAGACATTAAAACAAAAAAAAAAAGATAAAGCCTAATTAAGATCCTTACATGTTTTCTGTGAGGTTAAGAGGATTCATTTTAAAATGGTGTTAACTGATTTGTTCTTGAAATAGTTGAGAGAGTCGGCAATATAAGCCAAAGTTCTGGTAGCTTGGTCAAATCTCTGGTCATATAGATTATTTCTCTTTAAGTTAAAATGTTAGAATCCAAGAAGTAGGTGAATGTGGGAAGTGTGTATGTATGGAAGAAACATGGCTCAGTGTGTCTACATCTGACTGCTGCCGCCTGTGCACTGTTTCACATTCACAACCATACCTAAGTCTGTGTGTTGTTACTCATGTCGTGAGCCCCTATAATGCCCCAATCAGGAACCTCAAGTGTCTCAAGGTGCTGCTTCAGCAGGGGCCCATAGTCCAACTGCCTTACCTGGCCCCAGTCTCCTGTCACCCAGCGAGGAGGAGGGCAACGGCCCAAACTGCAGCGGATGCGGACAGGTGGTTTGCTCTCCTCGGAACACTGTGTTGCTGGGAATGTTTTAGAAAGGTCACTGCTCTTGCACAGAACAATCCGATGCTTGAATCCTGGACCACATTTGGGAGTGCACTGTAAATAAAACAAATACTAATGAATAACGATAGTCTAAAGATAGAGAAAAATTTGAGGAAAATCTTTCTCCAACTAAATGTGTATTTCAGTAAACAACATACACATGTACTAAATCTTAAGCAAAGTCTTAACAGATATGAAAATTCCTTAAGTTTTTAAATAGAAGAACTTCTATCTTTTGCCCTAAGGTCTTTAAGAGCTAAATCCAGAGTTTGCTTTTCTTGGCAGCTTCTTTTATTGTGTGTAGGTTTATTCTTTTTGACTCCTCCCTATCCTTGGGCATATTCAGCTGTGGTAAGATGCTACTGATTTTTGGAATGTGGAATCTTTGGTTTCTTTTGAGAGTCCCCTGGACTGCAAAAAGATCCAACCAGTCCATCCTAAAGGAGATCAGTCCTGAGTGTTCATTGGAAGGAATGATGTTGAAGCTGAAACTCCAATACTTTGGCCACCTGATGCGGAGAACTGACTCACTGGAAAAGACCCTGATGCGGGAAAAGACTGAAGGTGGGAGGAGAAGGGGATGACAGATGATGAAATGGTTGGATGGTATCACCGACTCAATGGACATGGGTTTGGGTTGGTAATGGACAGGGAGGCCTGGTGTGCTGCAGTCCATGGGGTCGTAGAGTCAGACATGACTGAGTGACTGAACTGAACTGAGGTGTAGTCTTCTGAAAAAAATTCTTATGGGTACTGGTAGGCCATGAGAAATTACCTTTGTGAAGCAAGCTAAGGTTTGATTTAGATGTGTACAGTTGGCCCTCAGTATCATCAGGGGACAATTTCAGGACCCTGGAGGACACCAAAACCTGTTGAAGATCAAGTCCCTTGTATAAAATGACACAGTATTTGCATATAACCTACACACATCCTCCTGTGAACTTTAGATCATCTTTAGATTACTTATGATACCTAATATAATATAAACACTGTGCAAATAGGTGCCAGTGTGGCAAATTCACGTTTTACTTTTTGGAACTTTCTGGAAATTTTTTCCCAAATATTTTTGATCTTCAGTTGGTTGAATCTGTGGATGTGGAACCCGGAGATATAGCAGGCCAAATGTACTCTTAGTATGCGGTAGCTAAGAATACATGATCACAGGTAAAGATTTATTGCACAGAGAATCTCTGGATTCTCTTGTCCATCAGTTAAACATAATGAATTTGATGATTCTTTAGTTGGACCAGTAAGCTTTTCACACTGAGGAAAAGATCCTTCTTCCTGTCACAAAGTCTATTATTTACCTCTTTTTGAAGTTAATTGGAGTGCTCTAGAGTTACCTACTCAACGTGGTGGCTGACTGAAGTCCTCCAGTTTTCTCCCCTGAACATCTGAGCCTTTCCTTAAAATCTGTACTTCTCAGTGAAGTAAGACCCTTACCCACAATATTTTGAAGCCCTGTTTCTACGTCTTTCATTCAAAAACTCCTACCAAATTCCCTACAGAAACTATACTAGACTGTAGCGGGAGGGGAGACCTAAGAATGAATAAGTCAGTCTGTATCTCAAGGAGCTCACGGTTTGAACGCAGGAACAGACGTGTGAACATAAGTAACATCACAGAGAATGTAAGAATATATAAATTCTTGTGCCCCTAGTTATCATCTGCCTATTCTATGATTATGAATTCGTATGTCCTCTCATTCCTATCAGACTATAAGCTTAAAATCATTTCATTTCTGCTTCATCTTCATATACAACCTCACCCCATCCTCAGAATCCAACAGAGGACTTTGAGAATGCACTCAATTAAAGATATTTGGAAATATCTTCAAAATATAAATATATTTGGAAAGATGATGGTTTTGATTTATTTTTAGGTAAATCAAGACCTACTCGCTGTGGGATGGGAATGTCTTAAGGAACAAAGTACACTCTCCTGAGCAGCTTTGTCAGGGGCAATCTTGAACTGGTGACATGTCATAGAGAGAAAGAAAAATAATACAAATTTTTCATGTGTAAATCAAGGATCCACGAACACTCTTCATCACAATGAATGTAGTTCAGTTCAGTTCAGTCACTCAGTCGTGTCCAACTCTTTGCGACCCCATGAATCACAGCACGCCAGGCTTCCTGTCCATCACCAACTCCCGGAGTTCACTCAAACTCATGTCCATCGAGTCAGTGATGCCATCCAGCCATCTCACTCTCCGTCGTCCCCGTCTCCTCCCACCCCCAATCCCTCCCAGCATCAGACTCTTTTCCAGTGAGTCAACTCGACGCATGAGGTGGCCAAAGTATTGGAGTTTCAGCTTTAGCATCAGTCCTTCCAATGAACACCCAGGATTCATCTCCTTTAGAATGGACTGGTTGGATCTCCTTGCAGTCCAAGGGACTCTCAAGAGTCTTCTCCAGCACCACAGTGCAAAAGCATCCGTTCTTCGGCGCTCAGCTTTCTTCACAGTCCAACTCTACATCCATACATGACCACAGGAAAAACCATAGCCTTGACTAGACGGACCTTGGTTGGCAAAGTAATGTCTCTGCTTTTTAATATGCTATCTAGGTTGGTCATAACTTTCCTTCCAAGGAGTAAGCGTCTTTTAATTTCCTGGATGAAATCAGCATCTGCAGTGATTTTTGGAGCCCCAAAAAATAAAGTCTGACACTGTTTCCACTGTTTCCCCATCTATTTCCCATGAAGTGATGGGACCAGATGCCATGATCTTTGTTTTCTGAATGTTGAGCTTCAAGCCAACCTTTTCACTCTCCTCTTTCACTTTCATCAAGAGGCTTTTGAGTTCCTCTTCACTTTCTGCCATAAGGGTGGTGTCATCTGCATATCTGAGGTTATTGATATTTCTCCCAGCAATCTTGATTCCAGCTTGTGCTTCCTCCAGCCCAGCGTTCCTCATGATGTACTCTGCATATAAATTAAATAAGCAAGGTGACAATTTACAACCTTGACATACTCCTTTTCCTATTGGAACCAGTCTGTTGTTCCATGACCAGTTCTAACTGTTGCTTCCTGACCTGCATACAGGTTTCTCAAGAGGTGGGTCAGGTGGTCTGGTATTCCCATCTCTTTCAGAATTTTCCACAGTTTATTGTGATCCACACAGTCAAAGGCCTTGGCATAGTCAATGAAGCAGAAATAGATGTTTTTCTGGAACTCTCTTGCTTTCTCCATGATCCAGCGGATGTTGGCAATTTGATCTCTGGTGCCTCTGCCTTTTCTAAAACCTGCTTGAACATCTGGAAGTTCACGGTTCACATATTGCTGAAGCCTGGCTTGGAGAATTTTGAGCATGACTTTACTAGCATGTGAGATGAGTGCAATTGTGCTGTAGTTTGAGCATTCTTTGGCATTGGCTTTCTTTGGGATTGGAATGAAGACTGACCTTTTCCAGTCCTGTGGCCACTGCTGAGTTTTCCAAATTTGCTGGCATATTGAGTGCAGCACTTTCACAGCATCATCTTTCAGGATTTGAAATAGCTCAACTGGAATTCCATCACCTCCACTAGCTTTGTTCGTAGTGATGCTCTCTAAGGCCCACTTGACTTCACATTCCAAGATGTCTGGTTCCAGGTGAGTGATCACACCATCATGATTATCTTCGTCGTGAAGATCTTTTTTGTACAGTTCTTCTGTGTATTCTTGCCACCTCTTCTTAATATTTTCTGCTTCTGTTAGGTCCATACCATTTCTGTCCTTTATCGAGCCCATCTTTGCATGAAATGTTCCCAACAGAGTGCATTTCCTCTAACTTAGAAAACATTTAATTAAGATACAGTTGAAGGAGAATAACATCCACTTTTTTCCAATATGGTTCCCGAAAAGGCTTTAGTTAGGGATTTAGAGGTCAAGAGAGAAATTCCTGATACCTGTTGTTATGTTTTACAGCCAAGTCAGCATCCTTCTTTCCAGCTGCAGCTTCATTCTACCCATATAATCAATCACTAGGTTCTACAACCTGAAGTCCTAAACCTCTCTCACATCTGTTGATTTTTCTCTGTCTCCACTGCCACTAACCCTCCTACCAACAAACATCATTTCTTGCATGTAATATTGTAATAACTTTCTAACAGGTCTCCTGTTTCTTGCTCTTGTCTTACTTCAATCCACTCTCTAAAGCACATATCTGATTACATTCTATTTTGATTTTTTAAAAAAATCCTACAGTGGTCTTCAAGATAAAAACGCAAACTCTTTAAATATGCTTACTATACACTGATAGGAAGGCTCTGCTTACCTTTCCAGACTCACTTCGATAGGCGTAAAGCTAATGCTGCTGCTGGTACTACTATGACTCTGTGTGTGTGTGTGTGTGTGTATTCAGTTGTGTCTGACTCTGTAACCTCATGGACTGCAGCTTGCCAGGCTCTTCTGTCCATGGAAGTTTTCAGGCAAGAATACTGGAGTGGGTTGTCATTTCCTACTCCAAGGGAATCTTCCTGACCCAGGGGTCAAACCTGAGTCTCCTTCATCTCCTGCATTGGCAGGAAGTTTCTTTACCACTGAGCCACCTGAGGAGACTTACTCCTATGACTACCGCTGCTACTAATAACGGTAATTATGATAGCAGCCACCATTTAATAAATACTCTAGATATCAATGGCTTCCTTAGTAGCTCAGCTGGTAAAGAATCTGATTGCAATACAGGAGACCCTGGTTCAATTCCTGG
Source organism: Moschus berezovskii (assembly GCF_049115385.1). NCBI lineage: Eukaryota > Metazoa > Chordata > Mammalia > Artiodactyla > Moschidae > Moschus > Moschus berezovskii. The sequence continues at coordinate 63,436,680 of NC_142477.1, forward strand.
GTTGGGAAGATCTGCTGGAGAAGGGATAGGCATCAAGTGCTGTAATTCACAAAGTTCTCACAAAAATCCTAGGAGATGACAATTATGTTTAAAAGGAAGAAACAACCTTGGGGAAAGTGATTGGTACAAAGACATGCAGTGATTAAATGGCAGACCTAATGTTAACACCTACCGAGTGTTTCCTGGATGTCAGACCCTACACCATGAATTTTGTATATATTATCTCATTTAATCCTCACCACAACCGTGTTACTTTATATTTCAAGAAACTAAGACATGCAACACTATCTTGCCATCATGCATTCTGTAGAATGAATAGAACCCTGATTTGAGTCTCTTGGGCTTGCCCCACTTGTGTTTGGTCCTCTTGACTTCACACAAGTCTCTTCTACCATGTATCAGTGTTAGAGGACATGGTCTTAGAGAATTTCTGTCACTCTCCTCATGTTTAACATTATTATTGATAATGATACTCCTGTTTTATATTCCACTAGAGTTTCACAGTTCACAAAACACGTTCAATACATTATTCTCATATACATCTTTGAGTCTTTTACAGGAAGCCTAAACAACTTAATTGAGGTTAAACAGGTAGCAAATGGTAGAGCTGGAACTAAATTTTAAGGCTTCTATTCTAATCCATACTTTAGCTCTTAGCATTCATAGAAACAAAGTCTCATGAATACATAAGTATTAATTATTATAAAAATAAATGAGGTGAAGTACAAAAGGATAGAGGGGTACTTCAGACTTTAGGGATATGAGCAGAGACATATAGGATGTACCAGGAATTCCGATTAGTATTTAGTATTCAGTTTAGTGTTCAGTAAATATTTTGAGGCTATGATTAATTTTCTATATTGGGAAAATTTATTGAAAAATGCACTCAAGCCTTTCTCTTTCTCTCTTCATATTTTAAAAGCATATGTATGTATATAAAAGAATGTTTATATGGGTATAACTGAGTCACTCTGCTGTATAGCAGAGATCTGCGCAACACTGTTAATCAATGATATTTCAATTAAAAAATAAAGTTAATTAAAGCCTGGGACATAAGTCTCTTGTTTATTCTAATATCTTTTTACAATAGCAAGAAGCTTCTGCTCTTATTTGAACACTGTAGTGATATCTAGCAGTCTTCCCTAAGAGCCTGTGCCAAAGTCCTGTTTACAATTAGGGGAAGCAGACAATGCAAAGACAGACGATTCATTCATTTGTGTCCCCAGGGAACCAAAGACAAAACAAATGAGATCGATGACAATAGGGAGAAGAATAAAAAGAGAAAGCAACACTGAAATTTATTAAGTGTTCTAAGCCCTCTGCATATCATAATCTACCTAATCTTCACAGAAACCTCACAAAGTGCTGTTTTCACACTCATTTTACTAGTGGGAAGCTGAAGTATTGAGCAGTGCAAATAAATTCACATGGCAGTTCTGAAAAAGATAATGATCTGAAAGATAAATGTACAAATCCTCTGTGGGACAATGTGAAGTTATATGCAAAGCTTAACATACAACATCTTCTATTGAGGCAAGAAATAATTTTAGAAAATTATAGCCCAGGCTCCACTAAATAAGCCATGGATGTTCTATCCTATAGCACTGGAAATAAAGAGATACTCAACCGGATTCTCAAAATAGTGAATGATTGAGAACTACATTGGATTCAGTGAATACAACGGCCGCAAGCCCTGAATATCTAGCCATGAATATCACACGTCTATAGTCATAATCTCAACTCTTCTAGAGGGTGATTGTAAAATTGTTTAAAAATTGCTTGTAAAAAATAATAAAGGCACAAGGATGTCACTTAGACTAGCTTCGATTTAAGCAGGGCTTCATCCTGCAAATTCTTCTGACCTTGTCAGCGATGCTCAAGCAGAGACATCCCTCAGCTTGGTTTTATTTTTACTTTGTACCTCTTCTTTATTTAAGCTACATTTCATCTTTGCCTCTCTAGCCTTCTGATGAATAAAGATGTTTATCTATCTGACATCTTCAGTTTTAGTTACCCCAAAAAACAAGAAATCCTAGAAAATCAAGAGTAACCATGATTATGCATATGATTAGTAGGTGGTAAATTAATCATGAATGATTCAGAGCATTTTTTAGAGACAATATTAGTCTATACTCATGTAAAGGGCATATTTTTGCACATTTTTTTAGTATGCAGTAAAATTCATTAGAAATAATTAGAAATTGAATACTTAGTTCAGTAATAAAGTCATTTTTTAGACTAAAGTCTAGTTATAAATATCAAAATCCATTCAATTCATTCTTATAATAGCTGGGCGGAAGGTAATTCAGTGGAGAATGATTCTTTAGTAAAATTATTTCTCATTATTTCTCCTTATTGTAGATAAATATCTATCTTTCTTCTTTTAGTCATATAATCAGAATCTTACAATTATTTAAAATCTGATCAGACCATTTGTTTTTTTGTTCTCATCTCAGTTGGATATAGATGGTGATTTTTATGAGAGATACATTTGTACTTCAGTTTAACATTTTACGATTAAGAAGCAAAAACACATTCTGCAGAAAAAATTTTGAAACCACACCAGGGAAAATAATTTGGCTCTCACTTATAAAGAACAGAAACATTAACATTTTGGGGTTAGACTGAATTCTCTCTGGATAAGTGGGTTTAATTTACTTAGTTATGGCACCAGAGTAGAACCTCGGCGTAAACACGGTGATAGCACGAGTATCTACTAAAACAAAGAATGACTTGGAGGTAGATTTTCCCCCACCCCCATCCTTCTTAAGTAATGCTACCTAAATGTAAACCCCATAAAGTCAATTGAGTATGATGCCAGTCATCCACTTGTCAAAGAATAAGTACAAGAAACAGACCTTTTTCAATGGGTACTCTGTGGGAGTCAAAAGGAACCATTCTTATACATCAAAAGAATGGCTAAGGATTGCTGGAGTCCATCCACAGTACACAGCAATGCTTTCAGAGTCACATGCCAAGAGAGGGCAAAAACAGAAGGCCATTTAAGTCCAACATAGTATGGGTGATCCCAGGAGTGAAGCTAGATTGTAGGAAATGGGAAAGCCATGGCTTCATTAGTTCCACAAAAGACTGCAGAAAAGTCATTTTCCACGAAGGTAATTTGGCTGAATTTTTTTTTTTTTTTTGCCATAAGCATGGGGTGGGATTCACTGATGGGGAAAATGGTTCCTGGCTTTGCAACAATGGAAATTTTATGTGAGAGCAGCCAGCAAAGAAAAGGAAAAGGTCAGAGGGTACATTCCTCTTACTGCAACATGTTTTCACCAGTTGAACCTCACCCTTGTGATTAGCAGAGCTCAGACAGCTGACAGTTGGAAGTGGGAAGGGGGCAGAAAGAGGAGGAAAGTTTTCATGGGCGTGTCAGAAAGATATTGTGTGAAATATCTTTGCAAAAGTAAAGTGAAAGAGACTGAACACAGACTGCTCTTCTGCTGGAACCCATCTTTTCATTAGTGGGAGATGTTACATTCCTCTGGGAAGATCAGGCTCCTTGTTCTCATTTTGTTCTCCATAGCTACTCAAACATTTTTTCACTTAATGTTATTTACTTTTACTTATTTTTAATTCATCTAGAAAAGAGGTAGGTTTTGTGGTAAAGGGAAGTGGAAGAGTGAGAGTACACCCTGTCCTTTGGAAAACACAAAGGAGAGACTGAATGGGGCAAAAATCCTCTCTCCTCCAGAACAAAGGATCAACATGATGGTATTGATGATGTTCAACTAGAATCTTTGAGATGGTAATGGCAGGATTTCCTGACTCATGCTTACCCCAGAATAGTTTTCCTGCATTGCCTGTAGGGAGACAATAGCCCACTAATTTTTTGGGGGGGCGGGGGGCGGCGGTAATAGTCCCAACATGTGTACTCCATGCCCTCGGCTCTACTTCTCTACCCTAAGCTTTGATTCAGCTATCTTAAAGAGATAGCAGAAATGTGATTAGAAGTCCCCTACACTTACATTTATTTCTTCAGGCAGCTTCCAGGAGTGCCTAACAGCTTCATAGAATCATTTGAGCAAGTCACTTATAAGACTGGAGAGAAGAGAATCGAAATGCCAAGAGTAGGGTAATTACAACCTACATGAGGTTGAATTAGGAAGAAAATCTTAAAATGGTATTTGAAATCAAAATATACAGTAGTTTACACAATCCGTTTTTTAAGTTGATAATATTTGGTGTTTTATGTTAAAATAAAAATATAATGACACAGAAAAATGTAGGTCCAGAGACCAGTGTGAAGTGAGTCTGCACATGAGAAGGTTTTGCTGTTTTAGCGATTGGCAGAAGTTTTTTTCTAGTTTTTGTTTTTGAACTTGTCTGTTTTTCTCTACTTTTTGCAGAAGAATGATGTGGTATAAAGTTCTGTATTCAAGCCTTCTTTAACCTATCACTACTTTTTCAATCTTCTCTTCCATTTATTCTTTAAAACAAATCCTTTCCTCCCACCCTACTTTCACCACATATTCTTTGTGTTTTTGTTCAGTTGTTTCTCTTAACAGGAATACTTCTTCAGTTTCTCAGTTCTACTTCAAATTTTATACTCCTACAATATTCAGTTCAACTCTCATCAACTAAAAAGCCTTCTGATTCTACTCCAGGTTATTCTGACCTTCTTAGCTCTGAATTTCTGTATCACTTATACAATCCATCATTGTGTTAAACACTGTCTTATGTTATTCTCTAGCTTTTCATAGATATTCCTTATTTTTCCAAGTTTATGAGATTCTTTTGAATTCTCCTTAGTCCCTATCCCAATAAGGTTAGAAAGCACCCAATTATACTTATTGAGTTGGCCTAAAACCCTTCAAACATTGCAGCCAATCATCAGGTCTCCCATTATGATTTTTCAGTAACAATGCTGTCATCATTATCAACAACTATTTATGAATTTCTACAAGGGTTTTGGGCACTGACTTGCAAGTAGAACAACTACTAACATGTACAATTCCGTAAAATGTCTCTTCTTTATCAATGGATTTTATCTTCCAAATGAATTTAGGAGTTAATCTGCCACCGTAGGTAACAGAAGAGTTCATACCTTTTCCATAACCACTGAGTGAATAGTACCGGGGATATTTCTACATTTGATTGAAACAAAAATAAAAGTTAGGTAGGCAGAACATAATTACTGAAGCTAGACTATGGCCAGGAAACTTGGGAGAACACTCCCAACTTCTCCCAAAGATTCCACAGATAACCACAACTGGTCAGAATCTCCATTTCCATGTACCATCTTAAACACAGTCTCTCTTTCAACCCCAGCCCTCTAGCAAAATAAGGCTACTCAAGTAGTAAGATTCACAGGGAGAAAAGTTACATCCATAGGTTCCTAAAGAACAATGTTTAATTATTTTTGTTTATTTTTTGACAAACTTATGAGGTCTACAGGAAATACCTAAAGAAAGTACCATAATGTTTCCAACAGGAAATGCATCCTGTTTTGCTAACTTAGAAAAATGATCTTTAGTTATATAGCCAGATACTCATCCTTTCTAACACTAAACACTTGAGAAAGATTCAGTTCCTCTTCAGGAAAAGTAGAGAATGGTACAATATGTATACGTGTATGTCTCATGCAGAATGAAGAGTCAATTAACTCTACCTCTTACCTCATTTTTCATAAGACCATTTCTCTGAGACTTTGGGATTATATTTGACTTTTTACATGTATGCCAGAAAAACATTATCTTAGAAAGATCTTCCTCACTGATCATGTAAGTGGAGGTAATGATTAAATCTGAATTTGACTTTTTGATATGTTATAACCCTCAACTCCATATTTCTTCCACAGAAGCAATTAAAATATATAGATATATAACATGTGATAATAAATTAACAAATTCATATGTAAGAGTTATATAGTTAGGCTTTAACATTACTTTGAAAAAAAGATAAACATATCATGCATTTTGAGCCTATAAATGCTGTTCAATAATAGCAAAGAAAAAGAAAAAAAAGAAAAATATACATAAGGTATATATATGTGTATATATATATACATATATACCTTAACTCACTATAATAGTCTTTCAAATTCACTTCAGGCTTGTTTTTAATCAAATTGATTACTAGTTTCTCATTGAATTTCCTGACCCCCAAAGCCTTTAGTTCCTGGCAAGCAGCAAAAAAATATAACATGGCCAAATTCACTGTTATGCAGTCCTTACTTGTTAAGTTCTAAGATGCTCACACGCTCAGGTGTCCTTAATATTAAATGCTTTGGTACTGATAGTTAAGACATCTCAAAACATACAGCCTCAGATTTCCTTACTTCTGACCAGTCCAAAGTCACCCACTGAGGTGGACACGACTGGTTGTTGCAGGGCTCTTTTTCAATAGGCCGGTGTGTTAAACAACCACTGTAGTCCAGTGTCTCCTCCTCAGAAGGTCCAATCTTCCTGATGCAGAGTACTGCCCTTGTGCGCATCCCACCATCACAAGTCTTGCTACATTCCAACCAGTCCCCAATGAACCACCTGCAGCAGGAAGTGAAACAAACACAGAAAAGCATTCCCTCAGTGCAGCCAGAGATTTCAGCAGAGTGAAGGCACTATATCAGTGGACTACCTCCTCTTCCCAGAAGAGCTAACATTTCAGTGTTTGTTGACGTGACAAATGACAAACAGAAGAACTGCTTCCATATACATAAGGAAAAGATAAACCAACGTTAGCTGCTTTCTAGAGTATAGTGCATGGGCTTTGCAACAGGCAAATCCAGGTTCAAACAAGCAATGCAAAACTTCTTTTTCTCCATTTTTAAAAATTAATTTCTAAAATGAGGATAACAATACCAATCATGAGATTCTCATGAGGATTAAGCAAGGTAACATATGAAGCTCCAAGCCATATGCTGGTAAATGTTAAAAACTGGCTCCCTGTGGGAGGGAGAGAGTCCTGATCCATTGCATTTGCCAGTTTTTGTGATATAGATACTTCATTATGGCCAAATTCAAGCTATCACCCTGAACATAACCAAGAGAAGATATGCTAGTCACAGGGTCTCAGGCGCTTCTAACAACATCTGACACACAACAAACAAGAAACAGAAGCCATTTTTATTATTATATTGAGAGCGGTTCTCCCTCAATTGATTGTTTGGTGATAAAACCACCCTGCAGGAGCAAGGGATTTGTTTCCTGATTCCCAGAAATGTACATCACGCTCTGCATAAGACAGAAGTCTTTACTGTTCTTCTAGGGGCAGAGATGGCCCAGGTATTCATTCAGAAGACATGGGAATCCTGAGCCAGGTCTGTGAAAACATGGAGATCCCTTGCTTTGACATCCTTTACTCCTAAAAACAGTTTCTACAGAGCTAATGTGGGAAGAAACAGAAACATCTTAATAAAAGAATATATCTCATATTTGTAGGTATACCATGCCTAAAGTCATCAATGAACTTTCATATATGCAATTTCAGGTGTATGTCTGTGTCTGTGTCATATTTCTGCAGGACTCACTTTTTTGGGCACATTAATTGGTCCAAAGGTATGAATCATGATCCCAACCAAACCAAGAAGAATTCAGCTTTAGAGTTTTTACATCTAAATGTAAGCAAAAGGAATACTTTCCTTTCTGGTCACAAGGGTATATAAAGATATAAGAGCTGATGATGGCCATATTCCCTGTCAAGTGGAATTAACTGCTCTGAAAGAATGCAGAGGAGGAGCTAGAGTCTTGAAAGTATTTGAGTGCTTGATTCCAGCCATTCCTGAAGCTAGGTCCACTCTTATACTTCCCTCGGCTTTGTTAATATAAACCAATAAATTCTCTTCAGTGAAGAAGCTAGCCAAAGTTGAAGTTGTGCTAGTTTCACCAGAGTCCTGACTGATACATTATTGTATTTAATGTCACGAATATATGCTGAATGCCTACCATGCTTAAGGCACTATGCTTTGTTTTATAGAAGAAAGTAAGACATTGTGTTAGGAAAACAGTTTTCCAAAATCATAAGTGCAATGATGGAGCTAGAACTAGATCCTGCATCCACTGTTATCCACTGAATTTCACTTACAACAATTCAACATTTCTAACAAATAGTAGAATCTAAACCACAAACATGAGGTCAAAAGACATTTTCTTCAAATGTCTACATTTCTTCAGGCATACATCCTAAATGGAGATGCTCATGCTCGTGGGTAGGAGACTAACCAGAGAGAAGAGCATAAAAATTAAGAACAAATGTCACCTCTTTCCATGAGCTTAATTCATTTGTGCCAATTTTGTATGTGGAAGATAATACCTTAGTGAAGTCAGAGTACTAGTATCCTAAATTTGAGCCTGCTGCTGCTGCTGCTGCTAAGTCACTTCAGTCGTGTCCGACTCTGTGTGACCCCATAGACGGAAGCCCACCAGGCTCCCCCGTCCCTGGGATTCTCCAGGCAAGAACACCGTAGTGGGTTGCCACCTCCTTCTCCAATGTGTGAAAGTGAAAAGTGAAAGTGAAGTCGCTCAGTCATATCCAACCCTTAGCAACCCCATGGACTGCAGCCCACCAGGCTCCTCCATACATGGAATTTTCTAGGCAAGAGTACTGGAGTGGCTTGCCATTGCCTTCTCTGAAATTTGAGCCTACACTCAGCCAAATAAGCCACAATGGCCTTTGTTCATTATTATTTTTATTATATTTACTGACAGAGGGAAACCAGCATTTAGAAATATCATAATTAACCAGTTTCCCAAACTTAAAATATATCTTGTCAAAAATTTATAATTTTTCAATCTAAAATTTACTTAAAGAGTGACAATTTAATCTGGAATTTTAGAAATCTGACATTAACATCTTTTTCTAAGTCATTTTCCAGAGGAGATTTAAAGTGATTTTCATATTCTTTCCATTTTGTTTTCCACAGATGAATAGGATCCTAAGTTGTTAGTACCATTTTTGGTAAAGAGGAAAATTTGTACTGAGAATAATAACTTGCATGCCAGCCATAGTGATACTTTGATTCAATTTGAAACAATGATTTCATCACCAAGATTAGGGGATAAAACAGTAATGTGTATAACTCAGCCACAAAAAGTTCAGTCATACCACCTCCAGCCATGATCTCATTAGGTCTCATAATGTAAGAGGGATGGAGGCCTTCAAATTAAACACAGGTGCCCAGAGTAAGAGCAATGATTCAGGAGGTGTTGCCGTTATTTTTGCTCACAAGGCCAGGGCCACCTCTTCCTTTTTATTCTTTATCCTCTCTTTTATTGCCAACCATCTCTTAGCCTAGATGTATCACTCTAGCATTTAACTCAAAATGTATGAAAGTAAAAACATTATCTACCCTCCTAATTTCCCTTCTGACTTTAACTTTGATTTCAGGCTTCACACTCAGTCCCTCCCTGAGTTGTATCTTTATTGCTCAGCAAATCATCCCTTCCCATGTCTCTCTAAAGGATTAAATCACCATCCAGATATTTAAGTAGTTTTGCAATTTTACCACTGTATCTACCAGTCCCAGTTTCATCACTCTTCTGTCCAGTTTAAGACAGACTGCTTCCTCCATCATTTTCCATGTATTTGACCCACTGATGACATTCTCCCTATTTCTTTTTTCATTCTCTAGATTCAGTGGTAAAATATGAGCATGAAAATTCTCAGAGATTATCAACTGCTGAATCATTATAATCTGCATAATACTGGGCTATTTCTTTCTGAGCTGAAGAACCTACAATAAAATTGTCTTCATTCTCACCAGAATGAAGAAGCTGTACAGTTAGTGGGATTCATTTTTGAGTGTCTGAAATATGAGTGGCTTGATATAGACTGTGTAATCCAATCTACAGTATCTGTACATTAAGAGGACAAACAATAATACTGGGGGAAGGGAATGAGATGACGGGAGTTGACTTCTAGGATGCCTCCCAGGTCTGACATCTTAAAGTTTTATACAGGAATCTGATGATCTTTTCCTAAATTTATAACAGAGTATTGTACATGGGAGTGAGGTGCAATAACGCAAAGAAAACCTTTCCTCTGGGTAAAAATCTCTCTCCAGTCTGAATCCTTTTGCTTATAACTCTTATCATATTTAACATATTTTGCCTTGTGTGGATCACAATAAACTGTGGAAAATTCTGAAAGAGATGGGAATACCAGACCACCTGACCTGCCTCTTGAGAAACCTATATGCAGGTCAGGAAGCAACAGTTAGAACTGGATATGGAACAACAGACTGGTTCCAAATAGGAAAAGGAGTACATCAAGGCTGTATATTGTCACCCTGCTTCTTTAACTTATATGAAGAATACATCATGAGAAACGCTGGGCTGGAAGAAGCACAAGCTGGAATTAAGATTGCCGGGAATATATCAATAATCTCAGATATGCAGATGACACCACCCTTATGGCAGAAAGTGAAGAGGAACTAAAAAGTCTCTTGATGAAAGTGAAAGAGGAGACTGAAAATGTTGGCTTAAAGCTCAACATTTAGAAAACTAAGATCATGGCATCTGGTCCCATCACTTCATGGCAAATAGATGGGCAAACAGTGTAAGCAGTGTCAGACTTTATTTTGGGGGCTCCAAAATCACTGCCGATGGTGACTGCAGCCATGAAATTAAAACATGCTTACTCCTTGGAAGGAAAGTTATGACCAACCTAGATAGCATACTGAAAAGCAGAGACATTACTTTGCCAACAAAGGTTCATCTAGTCAAGGCTATCGTTTTTCCAGTGGTCATGTATCGATGTGAGAGTTGGACTGTGAAGAAAGCTGATCGCTGAAGAATTGATGCTTTGGAACTGTGGTGCTGGAGAAGACTCTTGAGAGTCCCGTGGACTGCAAGGAGATCCAACCAGTCCATTCTAGAGGAGATCAATCCTGGGTGTTCACTGGAAGGACTGATGCTAAAGCTGAAACTCCAATACTTTGGCCACCTCATGCGACGAGTTGACTCATTGGAAAAGACTCTGATGCTGGGAGGGATTGGGGGCAGGAGGAGAAGGGGATGACAGAGGATGAGATGGCTGGATGGCATCACCGACTCGATGGACATGAGTTTGAGTGAACTCCGGGAGCTGGTGATGGACAGGGAGCCCTGGTGTGCTGCGATTCATGGGGTCGCAAAGAGTCGGACACGACTGAGCGACTGAACTGACTGAACTGATAGTTAATTTTATAGGGCTTCCCTGGTGTCTCGATAAGGAATCTGCCTGCAATGCGAGAGACCTGGGTTTGATCACTGGGTTGGGAAGGTCCCCTGGAGAAAGGCATGGCAACCCATGTCAGTGTTCTTGCCTGGAAAATCCCCATGGACAGGGAAGACTGTCAGGCTACAGTACATGGGGTTGTAAAGAGTTGAACAGGACTAAGAATAGTACAGCACCATGTACTGTATTCTATTGCTTTCAGCTGATTTTCACCAATTTAAAAATTAAAGTTACATATAGGAATTATATTCAGCATTTAAAGATTCTTCACATGAGGTCATATACAGAAATATTTTTGCTATTAAAAGACAGCATGGTCAAAACTGAACTCTTGGCCTTTCTCTTTGGATTCTAACTCAGCATTACTTCCTTTTCCTATGGTGAGGCACCAACTTCCTATCAGTCATGCTCTTTAATATCAACTCCTCCCTTTTCCTTTTCCTAATGATTTCTGCCTATGTCATGAATCGCACTATTTTCATTCAATGCCTCTAGAATTCTTGTGTTTTTTTTTCTCTCTCCCTAGTCACCTCACCACCTTGACTATTATTTTCATTCTCATAAGAGTTGCTCTTCTGACCACACTACTTTTTCCTAGCAAGGCTTCCTTTGGCTTTTTAAAATCTGTCAAATAAACAAGATTACCAGTATTTCTTTATCAATGCCTCTTTTGTCTATTCTTCCTAGCCCCTGTCATTTTCTTCACGTAATATAAGGACAAATCTCATTGCCCTCTTTTTTTATCCATTCTCTACTTATAAAGTCTCCAATATGACTAAAGGACATTTAAAATATTTCATTATTTGAAAAGATAATTTCTGATTAAAAAGTACCATTTAGGATTATAAATTAATTGTATTGGGAAAACAGTAATATCTGAAAATAAATATAAATCCTTTCCTCAAAGCAGGCAAATATATTTCAGATAGAGTTTACATTAAAAAAAAAAGACTTTGAAAGCATAAGCATAAAGTGGGTAAGGCCTTCCTAACATTATACCAATGAAAGAAATAAAAGTTAGATAGTTTTCCTATATAGTATTAAAAAAAAAACTTTTATAAGTAAAACTAGATCATAACAAACTAGGAAAATATATTTCCAAGAGTTAATAATTCATTAAGATTTCATACAAAACAATAACAAAAAGATAAGCACTTTAATAGAAAATTGGCACAGGCCATGAAGAGGAAAAACAAAAAAGAAATGATCACTGAACATAGTTTTTAAATGTTTAGCTGCATCAGCAATTCTAGAAGTACAAAAAATAAAACAGCAATTAGATATCAAGGTATTTTTTTCCCCCTTTAAATAGTTAAAGATTGTTTTAAAAATAATATTACCAAGTGTTCTTCAGGTGAGGGAAATGACAGTCTTATGTACATACTATCAGTGAGAATACACTTTTATACATTCTTTCTAGAGAGTAATCTGACAATGTGTCCCAGAGGGTTAAACATAATTCTGTTTATACTAGAAATTTTAGAAGCAAAAATGGTTAATGCTGTGGAATAGAAAGGGATCAAAAGCCAGGGCCCAGAGAAGATTGTTTTACAGTGGAAAGTCAACTCTAATAAACATGACATATCTACTAAATGTTGTAGATGGTGTTTAATGTTGAGAACAACATAATGTTCAATATGCTGAGACCTGACTACAAGACATCATAAATAACTGTTGTTTAGTCGCTAAGTCGTGTCCGACCCTTTCGCAACCCCATGGATCGTATGTAGCCTGAGTCCTCTGTCCATAGGATTTCTCAGGCAAGAATAGTTGAGTGGGTTGCCTCTTCTTTATCCAGTGGATCTTCCCGATCCCCGGACTGAACCCACATTTCCTGCATTGGCAGGTGTATTTTTTTACCACTGAGCCACCAAGGAAGCCCAAATAATATAATACCACTTTGTTACATACATGTGCCATGGTAGACATTGAAAAAGATGAAAAATATTAACCATGATCTTACAAGTAGTATACTAAGTGTATTTTAAATTTTCTTCTATTTATCTGTATTTAAGAAATTTTATGCTTTAATATGAATTACAAAAACCAAACATGATTGTACTTTGTCATCTGAAAAAACTTCTTTCTCCCATACTCATTTAAAGTTTTTTTGAATTCAGTAGTCCAGCCGTAGTTTCCTGAGACCCCTCAGCCACACCAATGCCTGCTTGCCGGGACCTCGGCTTACACACCGACTTCCCGGGGTATGCTGATCGTCAGTGAGGCCGTGGGGAGAATCCCTCACCGTGGGTCCTGAGTTGTCAGTTTTGCCACCAGCTGGTCATCCCTCTGTGGGTCCTGTGAAGGCGGGGACTCTCCGGCCCCCGGATTCTTGCCTGGCCTTGCAGGGTGTGCAGCCAGAGCACCTTGGGGATGGGGAGGTGGTGGACGCGGCTCAGTGCTGGTTGTAGTGCTGTGTCGGGATGGCTCCTGGGCAGATCCTGATCCTTCTGTGATGCTCCGCACATAGACTCACGTGACCCCAGTGTGGGCCAGGGGTGAGGTTGGAACCAGTGTCGTCTTGGGTTGGCGGCAGATGCCTCGAGAGTGAGAGATTTCTGATTGTGTTGGGCTTAGCATGCATTTCTAGGGGACAGGTTTGAAACTTAATCTCTAAAGGGAGCATGTATTTATAAATGACTGCCATCTGCCATCTCCATCGGAGAAGGCAATGGCAAGCCACTCCAGTACTATTGCCTAGAAAATCCCATGGATGGAGGAGCCTGGTAGGCTGCAGTCCATGGGGTCGCTAAGGGTTGGACACGACTGAGCGACTTCACTTTCACTTTTCATTTTCACACATTGGAGAAGGAAATGGCAACCCACTCCAGTGTTCTTGCCTGGAGAATCCCAGGGGCGGGGGAGCCTGGTGGGCTTCCATCTATGGGGTCACACAGAGTCGGACACGACTGAAGTGACTTAGCAGCAGCAGCAGCAGTCTTTTAGTGAGCCTTATCTCTATAATACCAATGTAATGGGAATCTTATTACATATGATAACCATTCTGGATAGTTTATTAAGATTTCCTTATTCATTTATATTGGGGTATAAAAAAAAAAGTTAAATTAAAAAAATTCCTTTTTCATAGCCTGAATTCAAAGAAATAAGGAAGAAATTAAAAAGGAACTAACAAGAAAACTACACTAATAAAGAATATTTTAAATATGTATATTAACTCTTTTCAACAAAGAAAACTGATTTTTCTTTTTCAAATTCCATTCTCTTACCTCCAAACAACAAAAAAGTTAAGAAGTAACTTTTTATTTCAGAACTACAAAAAAAAGGGAAATACAAAACAATTTTAATTGTTTAGGTTAATTCCAATATGTCAATTATCCTTAGAGCATTAAAAAAGACTCCAATTTAATATACAAGCATATAATATATGGGATGAAATGACCAACCACTGAAATCTCAAAGGATGCTTGAATAGCATGCATTTGAACTTAAATGAAAAAGTTGAGGCCCAAATAGAACAAGTGTGACCACGCCCATTCAAATGCCTTAAATGGCTGATCATGATAAACATAATACTTAAAAAGTACTGAGTGCTGGGGAAGTAACTAGGTTGAGGCTCACAATTAAATGGAAATACACTTAGGTCTTTAGAAATGTCAAAAAACAGCTTGTGCATTTTGAGCATCACTTTGTTTTACATGGTTTTTCAGTTTCTGTTGAGACAAATTTACAAAAATAATTAGCAGAAGAAAGGAAAATAAAAAATAATTAAATATCTTGTCTTTGTAATACATACCATAGGTTGTATTTCTATACTTCCCAATGTCTGGATTTTAAGGTGTTAGTTACATAGCGAGCACATTTGAAAAAGATGAGACATGAAATTTCAAAAGTCTTAGAATAAAAACTTCTATCACCCTAGATTCTGTGTGCGCCTTATTTGGCAGCCACTAAACCTTTCCAGAGTCAAAGCAAAACAAATACCCAGTTGTGGATGTGACAGGTGATAGAAGCAAGGTCTGATGCTGTAAAGAGCAATACTGCATAGGAACCTGGAATGTTAGGACCATGAATCAAGGCAAACTGGAAGTGGTCAAACAGGAGATGACAAGAGTGAACGTAGACATTCTAGGAATCAGTGAACTAAAATGGACTGGAATGGGTGAATTTAACTCAGATGACCATTATATCTACTACTGTGGGCAGGAATCCCTTAAAAGAAATGGAGTACCATCATGGTCAACAAAAAAGTCCAAAATGCAGTACTTGGATGCAATCTTAAATGACAGAATGATTTCTGTTCATTTCCAAGACAGACAATTCAATATTACAGTAATCTAAGCCTATGCCCCAAACAGTAATGCTGAAGAAGCCGAAGTTGAACGGTTCTATGAAGACCTACAAGACCTTTTAGAACTAACACCCAAAAAAGATGTCCTTTTCATTATAGGGGACTGGAATGCAAAAGTAGGAAGTCAAGAAACACCTCAAGTAACAGGCAAATTTGGCCTTGGAGCACGAAATGAAGCAGGGCAAAGGCTTATAGAGTTTTGCCAAGAGAACACACTGGTCATAGCAAACACCCTCTTCCAACAACACAAGAGAAGACTCTACACATGGACATCACCAGATAGTCAACACCGAAATCAGATTGATTATATTCTTTGCAGCCAAAGATGGAGAAGCTCTGTACAGTTAGCAAAAACAAGACCAGGAGCTGACTGTGGCTCAGATCATGAACTCCTTATTGCCAAATTCAGACTGAATTGAAGAAAGTAGGGAAAACCACTAGACCATTCAGGTACGAACTAAATCAAATCCCTTATGATTATACAGCGGAAGTAAGAAATAGATTTAAGGGACTAGATATGATAGATAGAGTGCCTGATAAACTATGGACGGAGTTTCGTGACATTATACAGGAGACAGGGACCAAGACCATCCCCATGGAAAAGAAATGCAAAAAGGCAAAATGGCTGTCTGAGGAGGCCTTAGAAACAGCTGTGAAAAGAAGAGAAGCGAAAAGCAAGGGAGAAAAGGAAAGATATAGGCATCTGAATGCAGAGTTCCAAAGAATAGCAAGGAGAGATAAGAAAGCCTTCCTCAGGGATCAATGCAAAGAAATAGAGGAAAACAACAGAATAAGAAAAACAAGAGATCTCTTCAAGATAATTAGAGATACCAAGGGAACATTTCATGCAAAGATGGGCTCGATAAAGGAGAGAAATGGTATGGACCTAACAGAAGAAGAAGATATTAAGAAGAGGTGGCAAGAATACACAGAAGAACTGTACAAAAAAGATTTTCACGACCAAGATAGTCACGATAACGTGATCACTGACCTAGAGCCAGACATCTTGGAATGTGAAATCAAGTGGGCCTTAGAGAGCTTCACTACGAACAAAGCTAGTGGAGGTGATGGAATTCCAATTGAGCTATTTCAAATCCTGAAAGATGATGCTGTGAAAGTGCTGCACTCAATATGCCAACAAATTTGGAAAACTCAGCAGAGGCCACTGGACTGGAAAAGGTCAGTCTTCATTCCAATCCCAAAGAAAGGCAATGCCAAAGAATGCTCAAACTACCACAAATTGCACTCATCTCACATGCTAGTAAAGTCATGCTCAAAATTCTCCAAGCTAGGCTTCAGCAATATGTGAATCGTGAACTTCCAGATGTTCAAGCAGGTTTTAGAAAAGGCAGAGGCACCAGAGATCAAACTGCCAACATCCGCTGGATCATGGAGAAAGCAAGAGAGTTCCAGAAAAACATCTATTTCTGCTTCATTGACTATGCCAAAGCCTTTGACTGTGTGGATCACAATAAACTGTGGAACATTCTGAAAGAGATGGGATACCAGACCACCTGACCTGCCTCTTGAGAAACATACATGCAGGTCAGGAAGCAACAGTTAGAACTGGACATGGAATAACAGACTGGTTCCAAATAGGAAAAGGAGTACGTCAAGGTTGTATATTGTCACCCTGCTTATTTAACTTATATGCACAGTATATCATGAGGAACACTGGGCTGGAAGAAGCACAAGCTGGAATCCAGATTGCCTGGAGAAATATCAATAACCTCAGATATGCAGATGACACCACCTTTATGGCAGAAAGTGAAGAGGAACTAAAAAGCCTCTTGATGAAAGTGAAAGAGGAGAGTGAAAAGGTTGGCTTGAAGCTCAACATTCAGAAAACAAAGATCATGGCATCTGGTCCCATCACTTCATGGGAAATAGATGGGGAAACAGTGTAAGCAGTGTCAGACTTTATTTTTTTGGGCTCCAAAATTACTGCAGATGCTGATTGCAGCCATGAAATTAAAAGACGCTTACTCCTTGGAAGGAAAGTCATGACCAACCTAGATAGCATATTAAAAAGCAGAGACATTACTTTGCCAACCAAGGTCCGTCTAGTCAAGGCTATGGTTTTTCTCGTGGTCATGTATGGATGTGAGAGTTGGACTGTGAAGAAAGCTGATCGCTGAAGAATTGATGCTTTTGAACTGTGGTGCTGGAGAAGACTCTTGAGAGTCCCTTGGACTGCAAGGAGATCAATCCTGGGTATTCATTGGAAGGACTGATGCTAAAGCTGAAACTCCAATACTTTGGCCACCTCATGCGACAAGCTGACTCACTGGAAGACTCTGATGCTGGGAGAGATTGGGGGCGGGAGGAGAAAGGGACAACAGAGAATGAGATGGCTGGATGGCATCACCGACTTGATGGACATGAGTTTGAGTGAACTCCGGGAGTTGGTGATGGACAGGGAGGCCTGGCGTGCTCTGATTCATGGGGTCGCAAAGAGTCGGACACGACTGAGCGACTGAACTGAACTGAACTGAAACTTTTCCAGAGACTAGGGGTGTGTATTTCCCTTAAAGATTAAAACATTCAGGCAGATACTGACTTTGGATATTGAAAGTCAAAGGTATTATTTTGGAACAAATATCAACAAATATATCTTGATTTAACCATATTTGTTGCTGTTGTTTAGTCACTTGGTCATGTCTGAGTCTTTAACCCCATGTACTGCAGCATGCCAGTCTTCGATGTCCTTCTTCCGGAGCTTGCTCAAACTAATGTCCACTGAATTAGTGATGCCATCCAACCATCTTGTCCTCTGACGTCCCCTGTGCCTCCTGCCTTTGATCTTTCCCAGGATCAGGGTCTTTTCTAAAGAGTTGGCTCTTCACACCAGGTGGCGAAAGTACTGGAGTTTCAGCTTCAGCATCCTTGCAAAGAATATTCAGGACTGATTTCCTTTAGGATTGACTGGCTTGATCTCCTTGAAGTCCAAGGGACTCTCATGAGTCTTTCCAAACCACAGTTCAAAAACATCAATTCTTCGGTGTTCAGCTTTCTTTATGGTCCAACTCTCACATGCATACATTACTACTGGAAAAACCATAGCTCTGACTAGATGGTCCTTTGTTGGCAGATCAATGTCTCTGCTTTTTAATATGCTGTTCAGGTTTGTCACAGCTTTTCTTCCAAGGAGCAAGCGCCTTTTAATTTCGTGACTGCAGTCACCATCTGCAGTGATTTTGGAGCCCAAGAAAATAAAGTCTGTCACTGTTTCCATTGTTTCTCCATTTACCATGAAGTGATGGGACTAGATGTGATGATCTTCGTTTTTTGAATGTTGAGTTTGTTTGTTTGTTTTTAAATGAGCAATGTGTAGTATTCTTAAAAACAGATTTTATTTATTTAAAAAATTTTCTATGTATTATGTCATTGGTATGGCAAAAACCATGACATGTATGTCATGTCAATGTATGGCAAAACCCACTACAGTATTGTAAAGTAATTAGCCTCCAAATTAAATTAATTAATTAAAAAAATAAAAACATATAAATGAAAAAAAAATTAAATTAAAAATAAATAAAATAGGAAACAGCATAGAGAGAGATTGAATGTTGAGTTTTAAGCCAGCTTTTTCACTCTCTTCTTTCACCTTCATCAAGAGGCTCTTTAGTTCCTCTTTGCTTTCTGTCTATGCCATAGACTTTTTTTAAACCATATTAGGGACCAGAATTCTTTATCCATTTTAAGTCTCAGATTTTTGTGACTCTTACTTTTAGAGAAAAAATTACTTTGTTATAGAATTTCCCTCTCCAGTTCTAGAGAGCCCGGAATACATAAATTCCTTTGCCTACTTTCTTTTTTTTAAAATCAATTTCATGTTTGGAATAATTAGCTGAACTTGGGATAATAGTTACTCTGATTTCTCAAACAAGAATGAAATGCCTTCCATACATGTTCTGTCTTCCATACATGATAAGGATTAAATCATTATCTTTGTCTTTTTGCACATAATTATTGCCTTTTGCTCAATCAAAAAACCTTTCTTTCATATTATAGAGTGTAGCCACTGACAGCATGTCTCATATTTTTGAATTTTTTTTAATTAATTAATTTATTTTTTTACTGGAGGCAAATTACTTTACATTAATATATTGGTTGGTTTTGTCATACATTGACACGAATCTGCCCTGGGTGTACATGTATTTCCCTTCTTGAACCCCCCTCCCACCTCTCTCTTCCCCATATCCTCCCTCCAGGTCAAAGTCATCATTAAGATGGATGGGCTCTCTTCTTCTGCTTCCCTTTATAGTGAGTTGTAATTGCTACATTAATCAAAGGAAAGGGACTTAAGTACACTTCTATGCCTGTGCTCAACACTTAGAAGACAGGATGCCTTAGGATGACAGAATTTAAAACCAGGTCAGCAAATTAAAGCACTGATATTCCATTACAGAATACTTCTAGACAACTAAAAAAGTCTTTAATCCTTTAAAATAAATATCTGGAAAAGAAGGGACTGCATGATAACCTTTTGTAGTTTACTGAATCTAAGATATCATTATTTTATATACCATTAAACAAAAATAATACTGATTATTATTGTAAGACACCATCAATTGCAAAATGAATCTAATTTCAGAGATGTTAAAATGCGAAAGATACGTGCTTTAGAATTATGGAAATATGACAACTGCCAGCACTATGCCAGGATCAATCTACTGAAGTTCCTGCTCTAAAGGGGTTACTTACTAAATTTTGTGAATAAATAGGAATCAAAATCCTACCCTCTGTGATGTTTTACTTGATTTTCTTAGCTTAATTTATTAATATCATATGAATATATGTTTCCAGATAAGAATATCTAATGTTTTTCTCTTTGCACTTGAAAATATTTCTCACTTCTTTCTCTTACTTACTCAGGTGGGCAGGGCTCAGTGTTGCAGGTTCTTTGATTTTCAGGTGGCTTACTATCAGGGTCACAGTAATTGTTCTGGACAATGGAGTTGTCATCCAACCTTTTACAGACCACCTCCTGTCTTTGGACACCTTGAGAAAAGGAGGACATCATTAATTGAAGAGTAGTTTACCTTCCAGTAAGTTAGGTATGCATAGCTTTCCTCTGTGGGGAATCAACCTCACTGGATCGATGCTGTCTTATCTGTTCCAGAATACTTGACTGCTTCTCTAAAAAGGAGAGAAGTCCTGGTCATTATATTGCAAATTTAGGCAAAATCACTGTTCTCATATTTAGAAACATAACTGTTTTCAAGTTCAGAAAAGAAACTATTGGTAATTTTAAACAATTGGTATATCCATATGTATACTCTTCTTCATGCTTTCCTTTAAAAAAAGAAACTTTATTTTCCCAAAATATTATCAGATAAAGTATATGAATATACATTTCAATGCCAAACAATGGTTTTAGATCTATTTAAAAACAAAACATTAGGGACAAATTTACATTTTAATATTTTGTAGGACAAGTCCAATCAATTTAGTCTTTGTTAGGAACACATAACATTCACACATTTCATTTTTCTCCCTTCCATTTCAAAAACGTTTATTTCTCTGAAAGTCCACAAAGTCTAGAATTTAAAGACAGCAGTGAGCCTCTTTGAACTGCAACCCATTAAGCAATCTGTTTGCTTTTGTAGAGTTGGCCCTGTTGATCACACCATCGTCAAACAGATATATACATATTCCATCAAATATTAACTTATAGAATACTTTTCATCCTTAAATATTGGTCTATATAACTTGTTAGACACAGCTAAAAATATTCTCATAAAAGTTGTAAAATTCTAAATATGTTTATTATTTTTCGCAAAGATATCCACCACAACTTGCTCACATTTCACAAAATACAAGGACACACACAAACACACTCTGATTTGTAAGCATTCCTGGAAATAGACTTTGTGCAGATTCATTTTCTCTTCAGTGGGGAAGAATGATAAGGTTTATCAAAGTCTCAGAGAAAGGTCAAGCTACAAGACAATGCTAAATATTTCAGATCTTATGGGGGTAGTAGCTTACTCCTAGAACTAAAAATAAAAGCACAAACTAAGCTACCCCCACTAACCACCCACCTCATTTCTATAACCAGGTAGGCTAAATTACCCAGAACCAATTGAAAAAGCAGCATTAGCAGTATCTAGGAAACTACAGTTTCAAACCAGGCTAAACCTACACAAACCTTCAGTTTTTCTTTTTTTCTCAGTTGCTTTTACAGTGCTCTAAAGATTTTGACCCCAGATTAGGGAAATCAATGTGAAACAGGACCATTCGATGAAGGAAACTGTCACCTAAAGAGGTATGCACTAAATGCTTCCTCAAGCTCCCTTACATGCATGAGACCTCTGTAGATGGGAGTGCCACAGCTATCAGGCTTTGCACACTTATAACTAAGCCCTTTGAATTTGAAGATAGGAAATCTATTTCCCTGATAGGGAAAACCATTAATTCCCATAGTCTCCATAATGGTGGTGAGCAGTTGAAGAAGATGTATTTGATTATTTGCAGTGGTTCTTACTAATCATCTTCAACAAGTTTCCTGATTTTCCTAAATTTAGAGCTTTAAAGCACAGCCAAACAACTTACTGGCAAAATGTCTCAGAGTATGTGTTGTATTCATTCCTTCCCAACCCATTGAACAGGCCAAACATCTCAGTTTATGCAACAACAGTTTGGAATTTTTTTACTATTAAACTTAAGATTTTTGAGGGAAGAATGATTCACATCAGGCATATCTTTGACCCATTCACAGATGTTCCACAATATTTACCAGATAGCTCCTCATTGTGTCATTCCAGTGGGCAGATAACTAAGTCCATGTGATTCACCTAGACAAAAATCTCTATTATTAGTCATCGGATTCAACTACCAAACGCCACAATAGCTCAGAATATATATCCGCCCGGCTTCAATACTTTGTTCCTATCAGGAAGAGCAGGGAATTGTTTTTATAGGTTAGCATGGTTATTTTTAAAAAAGTCATTCAAATATGATTATACTTGAAGTGGGGAGACTCAAAATATCCACTTACACAAAGGACTTACAACTTTAACTAACTTTTATAAACATATTTAATAATTTTAAAAATATGATTATATTTGCAATAAGAAAATTGTCATTCAATCTAGTATCTTGGGTGTTTTTCAGAAAAGTATAAGCTTTTAATTTTATTCTATGTTTATTGAGGGAGGATAAACATTTTCAACACTATAAAATGGGACTGATATTGCTTGATATCAGTGGCAGAAATATCAATTTAGTTTCTACAGGTTAAGATAAAATTCTACTTCCTTAAAAAATCTTAGAAATGTTGTTTGGTTATAATGATATTAGTTTTTAAAAGTAGCCTTAATTATAAAAGCAAGGCCTCTGCAATTTGAATCGCAGAAGAGATACTAGTTATTAGAGGTAAGATTTACATTTGATTTTAAGATAAATTCTATCCATGTACGATCTTGAAAAAAATTCAGCTACATAACATTAATTATCAAAAATTTGGAAAATAAACAAAACCAGAAAGAGCAAAATAAAAATTATCTACAATCTCATATCTTTGCTTTGGGTCTTTATTTTTAAGGCTATCTGATTCTTTGGTGGGATCCAGTAATTAAAATTAATAGTACACAAACTAAAAATGCCAGCTAAACATGGTTAGCGGGTCATGCATTCTTTCACTCATCCATTCATTCATTCAACAGAGAATATTACTGAATACAAGGCACTGTACTTCTTTTGTGATACTGAGCTAAGTGTGAAGAATTACAAATTGACTTAATTTTCTCATGTCTAGTTTCTTAACAACTAGAATTTAGGATATTTAGGGGTGCATTTCAGTTTCATAATTTCAGAATGCTATTTTTTATGAAGCAAAAATTAAAGTTCTTGAATAAGCAGCTGAAACAACTATTTTCCAAAGACACATTTTCCTTGCATTCATCTTTTATTAATTTTCTTCTAAAATGTCACATTAGACAATGTGGTATTTCACACTCAAGAACTGACTATACCAGTAATCTATTCCAAATCTTCCTAAAATGCTGAACCATCTTCCTTCAACAGCACAAATCTTCCAATTTATACCCCCACACTTGGCAGGTTTACAGACTTTTTTTTTTTAAATCAGTAGCAACAGACTAACTCTCTAAGGCAATGCACTTAATTGAATGGATTTTTCAACACATACTTATGGATTAAGGAAAATGCAGCTTTTAGCGATGGAAAATTTAAATCAACTGGAAATAATCTAAACTAAGTCAACAAGAGAAATGATTGAGTTTAGAATCTTTTTATATGATTAACCCTCTTGTACATAGCTTCTTTTAAAGTAATCTGTAAAACATTGCTAAGAAATTGATTTAAACCTTTTGGGGAATAATTACATCCAGTTACACAAAGCCACTATGCTTTCAAATCTAAAGACATATAGTTTATAACCCAAAACATAAAATGTCTATATGACCAGTCAGTATATGCCTAATCAAAAATAAAATTCTGGTGGTTTAGTGCCCATATCCCCTGGAGATATGCACATGTTTAGCAGAATTTAATTGGTCAAACGTAAAACTGCACTAATTATATTTTATTCTTAAACACCTGAAGTTACAGGCATGCAAATTCTATACCTGATTCTGTTTTTAAATGCAATTCCTCTTCCATGTTTAAAAAAAAACACAAAAAAACTTTGCTGCTTTCATATTACAGAATTTAAGTACAAAGATATCACTACCAATATACATTTACTCTAAACTCTCTAAAATGAGTGTATCCTGTTTAGAGTCTTTTAATTTGTTTATCATTTTGATTAGTAGTAGTAGTAGTATTAGTTGCTCAGTCGTGTCCGACTCTGCAGTTCCACAGATTGTAGCCCTCCAGGCTCCTCTGTCCATTCTCCAGGCAAGAATACTGGAGTGGATTGCCATAGGATCTTCCTGACCCAGGAATCGAACCCAGGTGTCCTGCGTAACAGGAAGATTCTTTACCATTTGAGCTATAGGGCAGCAAACATGCTTCTTAACACAGAAACATAACCTTTATTTTTAGCTTGGAAGCTTAAATTTGATAGATCTTTTATTTCATTTCTGCCAGTAGTTAAAGGTTACAGATGATCTACTTGCCCATCAAAAGTTATGTTGTCCAATTGGAGGAAGGAGTACACAGCTTGAATCACTGCTTAAGGTACACATGAAGAAATGGCATTTAGTATTTTGAAATAGCATATACCATAGGAAAATGAGCAAGAAGTCCTGGATGGAATCCTTTATCTTCTGTGCTTATTCTAGGAAATGGTGATGGTTCAAGACTACAGGGTCTTTTGCTCAGCAGTTGCAGTCATAGGGCCAACGCTGAGTGAAGACTTTAGAGAACTTTCCTCCTTTTCACTTCTTGCATTCTTTTCAATCCTTCTATTCCTCTTATAAGCTGCTCAGAGTTCTCATGTCCCATCTCTCTTCTTTCAGATAATTAAATCATTTTATACATACATGTGTAAAACTATTTAGCAATTTATTGCTTTTCTCAGGGCATTTTTTTCAAATGCCATGATCAACAAACTAAGATCTTGGCATCCAGTCTCTTCACTTCAAGGCAAATAGATAGGGAAACAATGACAATAGTGGCAGACTTTATTTTCTTGGGCTCCAAAATCACTGTAGATGGTGAGGCATGAAATTAAAAGACATCTGCTCCTTCAAAGAAAAGCTATGACCAACCTAGACAGCATATTAAAAAGCAGAGACATTACTTTGCTGACAAAGATCTGTGTAGTCAAAGCTATGGTTTTTTCAGTAGTCACATATGGACGTGAGAGTTGGACCATAAAGAAAGCTGAGCGCTGAAGAATTGACATTTTTGAACTGTGGTGCTGGAGAAGACTCTTGAGAGTCCCTTGAACTGCAAGATCAAACCAGTCAATCCTAAAGGAAATCAATCCCGAATATTCATTGCAAGGACTGATGATGAAGCTGAAACTCCAATCTTTCGGCTACTTGATGCGAAGAACTGACTCATTGGAAAGACCCTGATGCTGGGAAAGACTGAAGGCAGGGGAGAAGGGGATGACAGAGGATGAGATGGTTGGATGGCATCACCGACTCGATGGACATGAGTTTGAGCAAGCTCTGGGAGTTGGTGATGGACAGGGAAGCCTGGTATGCTGCAGTCCATGGGGCCGCAAAAAGTCAGACACAACTGAACTACTGAACTGAACTGAACAGGGCAATTCATCATTTTAAAAGTAGAGAGAAGGCACTTAGTTCATAGAAATTACCACTTGAATTTCATTTAAAAGAGTGACAGGTATTAAACTAAGAAGGATGGGAGAGACGTTAAGGGCAGGAGAAAGATATTTTAGGTCTTCTCAAATCTACTCACAAGAACCAGCATTTCAGTTCTAGACCATTCAGTTAGTAAGTGTGTAGTCTACAACTACATGTGAGTATAAGGGAAAGAAAGAGAGAAAAAGTGCAATTTTAGGATTGATGGGCTAATCGACACTTAGATAATTTAATCTAGTGGCAAAGCACATCATATTTACCCAAGAAACAGCTTCTCTGAAGAAGAGGGGGGAGGTTAGTAAGTCAGAGCTTATAGTAAAAATGTGGTTGGTGGCTAAGGCAACAATTTGCTTAACCACAGCATCCAAAGTAGCTAGCAACCAAGACAACACTATATAACTACAGTATACAGAACATATGGCCAACAATATTAATTTAATCTAAATCTTTAGTGCAGATAGCATCCAGAGAGCAACAAGTGCCAGGAAAAAAAAATGTCTCTCTGCTCTGCCTTTCACAGCTGGAATCTGGCTGCTGTGCTGTGATTATTGGCCAGACATAAGCATTTGTAGGGCAGAGCAAAGCCCATCTGCCTTGGATCTAACAGCTGGCATCAGGATACCAATCAGCTCCACCCATTTGCTTCCTTCTGAAGAGCTTCGTGCTAGTTTTTTATCTTCCAAAGGTTTCCTTTCTGTGTCTTTCCAGTGTCTTCCCTTCTGTCTTGAGGAAAACTAAACATCCTAAGAAAGCAGGATTAAGAAAAGGAAAATGAGCCTCTAAAAATATTTATTTTTCTAGAGCAACTGTGTTTAGTGATGGTTGGATAGGGTGGAGCATACAAATACTCTGTTATTGGAAATTACATTATCCTTAGAGGGAATTCCTACTACTCATTACAAATTAACAGTAATCTCTTCCATGGAAAGAATCTAACTTAACTCAATGAATTCCTACGAAGCCTAAGTCATGGATTTTCTATTATCATAAGGGGGAAAATGAGTGAGACAGACTTGACTTCAATGAGATTACATTAATAATGAAGGGAGAGGATAAGGCAATTACCATTATATTACGGAAGCTACCTTATCTAATAAGACCATGCCTTTTCATACCTAATATTGTTAATTTTACAGTCCTCTCATTTTGTTAAGTTGCTCTCTGATTCCTTTTTCTTTGATATTCGTGGATCTTAAGAATTCTCATAGCCAAATGTCTATGTGGTTATCTCCTTTCACTTAATCTTTTCATGATATTTTTTTCTCAGTCCAATTTCTGCCATGTTTAGTTACCACCTCTTTTTGAGTTCTAGGTGTAGGTAAATGATCTAAGGCAAGTTTTTATTCTCCTTTGTATAATGAGATTTTAAAAAAATTAAATGATTTCTAATGTTTCTTTCAGATCCAAAATTCTATGAAAGTTGGCTTTTCTTTTTTCCCCCACAATTCAATTTTTCATTTTGACCCCTTCTATGTCTGCTTTTCCCTGTATTCTACAAAATATAAGTCTGGAGAACAGCATTTGATAGATTCCATTTGGTTTTGAGTTGTTTAAATGTCTCAGTTCTTAGCAGTGTGAGGTATGTATCAAAGGAGTCAGACATGTCAAGAGGCAGAACACTAGAAATAAAAGACTTTATGAGAGGCAAATTTCCTAATATAAAGAATTAACTCATATTATACTAAAAAGGTATTTCCGTGAACTTTAGTAGGAGTTTATTTGTTTTGGGTATTTCATTAAAAATCTTACAGGAATGATGCTGGAGTACAAGATGATTTTGAGCTTCTTTTATTTATTACCAAATAAAAAAGCTTTTCTTTAATTATATGTAAAATCCTTTTCTTGGAACCAAAGAGCAAATATTTCAGATTTAAATTATAACAAACACACAATCATAAACAAGCTGTACAGTTTTTAAACTAAAATCTTAATTTTGTTTACATAAAAAAATGGGAGTAGTAATATCATAAAATCCTATAAAATTGTGATAATGCTTATCATTTTAAGAAGTTTTATTTTTTTCCAAAAGTATTTTATGCATAATACCCTGTAAACATGCATAATGCTATGACTGTCAAAAAGTTTGGGACAAAATTTCTGTGAAGTGAAACATGACCTGTGATACATAGATCATCAATACAACAGGAATACACTCAAACATTGCTTTCAGAACTACCCAAGTTTTTCAGTGAGTAAATATATATGCAAGCCCTTTTTATGTTAAGGAAGAACACAATCTCTAAAGCAATAGAAACAAAATGAAAGAGGAAGGAAAACAGCATTAGGAGGAATATTTTAGGTTAGCAGAGATTTCTTGCCCTCAGTTATAAATCTTAACATTAGAGAAAATGCAAGCCACAGTATGTAAGAATAAACAGTAAAAAATGTCAGATTCTCAAACTAAACTTTCATATGCAAGATTTTTTACAAGAGGTTAGAAACTTTAAACTATATTGAAAATACAGAGTAGAATTCAAAGAATTTTTTAAAATGTATATTCCACAGAGGAAGCCACATAAGGAAAATGATAAATAGAAATAATTACAGAAATAAAAGAAAAAACATATTAGCTTCCAGAAGTGTGAATCAGCCAAGAGTATGCGTTTACCTAGCGGAATACTCCTCTGAAGGGCATGTTACATGAGAACTGAGCTAAGTGCAGTCGATGGCTACATTTGCTGCTCATTTGTTCAGTGATGTCCAGCTCTTTGCCAACCCATGGACTGCATGCAGCACACCAGGCTTCCCTGTCCATCACCAACTCTTGGAGCTTGCTCAAACTCATGGCCATGGACTTGGTGATGCCATTCAAAAATCTTGTTCTCTGTCCTCCCCTTCTCCCTCTGCTTCAATCTTTCCCAGCATCAGGGTCTTTTACAATCAGTCTGCTCTTCGCATCAGGTGGCCTAAGTATTGGAGCTTCAGCCTCAGCATCAGTCCCTCCAATTAATATTCAGGATTGATTTCCTTTAGGGTTGACTGGTTTGATCTCCTTGCAGTCCAAGGGACTCTCAAGAGTCTTCTCCAACACCACAGTTCAAAAGCATCGGTTCTTCAGTGCTCAGTCTTCTTTACGGTCCAACTCTCACATCCATACATGACTAACAGTAAAACCACAGCTTTGACTAGACAGACCTTAGTCGGCAAAGTGATGTCGCTGCTTCTTAATATGCTGTCTAGGCTTGTCATAGCTTTTCTTCCAAGGAGCAAGCATCTTTTAATTTCATGGTTGCAGTCACCATCTACAGTGATTTTGGAGCCCAAGAAAATAAAGTCTGTCACTATTTCCATTGTTTCCCCATCTATTTGCCATGAAGGGATGAGGCTGAATGCCATGATCTTCATTTTTTGAACGCTGAGTTTTAAGCCAACTTTTTCAGTCTCCTCTACGTAGCATAGGCTTTTAGGAGCTGTGATGTTCACGAGTGCCCTGCTATAAGCCTGGTACAACTAACCCCATATGTTAAAGTGTACTCTTCCTTCTCAACATTGAAAGTTAACTGAAAGACGAGAATGATGAGAAAGAGTGACTAGGGGAATGCCACAGTCAGTACAATGACAGACTATTGTCTAGTCTAACAGATAGTTTATTTTTCAAAGAGCAAAGTGAAAATTAGGGAAAAACGAACAAAGCTCATGCAAATCTTTAATTCCTTGTAAACTCAAGTCACTTTTTACAAAGGCCTTGTGTCATTAAAAGTATCACAGTGATCTGCTGTATGTCTAAGTTTGGTATATAAAGGAACCAAATGTAACAGGACCCTCATAATTTCAAACAGAACACAATACAACCTTAAACAGAAAATATCTTTTATAGGGAATTTTTCCTAAAAACGAATTATGTAACTATATTTCTTCAAAGGGAAAGAAATGACGACTAATAGGTTTTTAATTATTCAAACTAAAATTTCCATCTCTTATCTTTTACTTAACTCTGAAAGTAACTTATGGATGGTAATTTCTAAATCAAAGGGAAGAAAACAATTATATGACTTATTAATGTCTTTCACACTTCATTCCAGTCAAGTCTATCTTGAAACTCGAAAAGTAATTGAATTTTGTTTTCCTCTGTTTCATTTTGGGACCCCATCCACTTTGAGTTTGTTTCCAAGTTACAGTGTATGTGTCATTTATAAGCTGCAATAGAAGTGTTAGTCATTATTATCTTTACTAAGTCTATAAAAGTCAGTCTCAAAACCCTTGTTTGTATGAAGCATATTCTGTTAGTTCACTAATAATGTCAAATGACCATTATTAGTGATGTTAAATATCTTAGGCATATTTAACATCACTAACAGAATCAGCAAAGAAATTAAAAGGACATCTGTGAATATATAAAGCATTTGCCTCTGTTTTATCTAGTCCTTTGAGAGCTGGTCTCTTTCAGCCAGATATTAGTACTGGCATTAGGATTGCATTATATTTTTCTAATAATTACTTTTCAAAATTGTTATTTTAGAATGGATTTATTTTATTTTTAAGTGCACAACTATGGCCATGTTGCATCACTCATGAAAACAATAAAATATGTAACATTAAGTGCTTCTATAGAAACAAGGTAGAAATATCTAACTTTCTAAAGGGACCAGGTAATCTGCATGAAAAATTCACTAAAACAATCTGAAAAGTCTATTATTAGTAAATAGAATAGTGTATATTATTACATAAACTTGTTAGGTAGTAAATTGCAAAGAAGAATTTGCTATTAGGGGCTCTTTTAAATATATAGTTTTTTTTTTTTTTTTCTTTTCCCTTTCTTCCTTTTTTTTTCTTTTGTTTTAATCACTTGAAACTGAACTAACAGA
Source organism: Moschus berezovskii (assembly GCF_049115385.1). Taxonomy (NCBI): domain Eukaryota; kingdom Metazoa; phylum Chordata; class Mammalia; order Artiodactyla; family Moschidae; genus Moschus; species Moschus berezovskii. The sequence goes on from NC_142477.1 coordinate 63,467,201, forward strand.
AACAGAGGAAGGAAACATATTCAAGCAGGGCACATCAGAAGAAATAATACAGATATGAAGGAGAAATTTACATACTACTCAAAATCTCTAGTTTCTTAATGAAAGTGCATGAGAGTCTCCATTTTTAAACTCTGAACATCACTAAGACCCTGAATGAGGAGTTTTTATACATTTCTTCCTCTTATGAAATAAAATTCACCATCTACTGAAAGGAAGTGAAGTGACTAATTTTTGTCCAACTTTACTGATACTCATTTTACTCCAAGTCAAGAGTTCTCAAAGTTTCTTGGTTCACAGCACCATTAGTGTTCCAATAATTTTTTCACAGCTCTCCCAGGAAGAAAAAAAAAAAAAAAAGAACTTCCCTTATTAAATAGTTAGGTCCAAACGACTCAAAAGGAATAATTTCTGTAGTGTATGACCCATGTCATTGTGTTTGCATTGAAAATGTACAATATTCAGCAGTGCCTCTGTGAGTTTGCTGTAGAGCCTGGGGAACCACAGTGCGGTGTGAAAAATATGATCCTAATTCAGGAAAATACAAACTAGTAACTGGAAACTATGTAAAGCATCTTAAAAATCTTAAAAAGTAGAAACCAGTTCCAATACATACAAGAATCTAGGTGAGCCAGGTAAAACCACAGAGTAAAATAAAAAAATCTGTCTTAAAAAGAGGAAAAACAGAATTTCTTCTTAAAATTTATATGCTATTCACACACATACACACTCACACACACACACACACACACACACATTAGGCTTAAGATGATATCCAGGGAGGAAAAAGAATAATAAGTAAAACAAGCATCTATATAAAATTTAGGCATCAAACATATAATAAAATTAAACAGACTATGTAAATGTAAAAGAAAAACTGGTAACATTTTAAATAGTCAAAGACAATTGATCAGAAACATTCCTTAAACACTCCATTGTATAAGAAAAATCTGTGCTCTTTGATCATCAAACAAAATCAAAATTGCCTCTAAAAATAAATCTGTCTCCCTCTTCCAGTCCTCCATCTAAGCATAGCTTTAGCTTATCTTTTTCTTTTTTTCCCCTGAGCTGCTAAGTAATGAATGGCTAGCAGAGATGCCTTTGTTAGCAGAAACCTGACCAAATTGGTATATAAATTTTGTACTTCAATACAAAGAGAAAGAAAGAAAAGCCTAGAAAAAACAATTTGAAGAAAGTAATCAGAAGTGTCAATAGACCTGATTGCAGGACAAACACTGTATCTTTAGAGTATAAGTGTAAAACTAATACATTAAAATACATAAGTATTGCTGACCTTTCTTGGCATAACTAAAGCATCCTTAAGATTTATTTTGTAACAGAACAGGTACAACAGTACAGCATCAACTCTGTTAAATGGTTTTGGAATGTTTTGCTTTAAAGTCTTTGTTAGCTTCTCAGTCCTGTCTGACTCTTTGTGACCCACAGACTGTAGACCACTATGCTCCTCTGTCCATGGGATTTCCCAGGCAAGAAGACTGGAGCAGGTTGCCATTTCCTCCTCCAGGGGGACTACCCGACCCAGGGATCAAACCTGGGTCTCCCACATTGCAAGCAGGGAAACTTTAAAGTCTAAGGGTTCTTTAAATAAGAGGAGGACTTGGGGGGGGGTGAGGTGTAAAGGGACTGGTTTGAATAGTGGGAAATAAGAGTACATCGAGAAAGATAGGGGAGGAAATTATCGTGAATACTGCTGCATTTTGCAAAAATGCATCCCCTAACAAAAACAATAATTTCCTATAACAATAAAAGGCCTTCTCTGACTAGAACTTTAAGTCACAAAGAAAAAAAAATGTTTGTTATCAGTTTTTAACAAATGTTAAAACAGGGGCCTCATATTCTGAGTTGTGCGTCTAAATTAAAGTTGGTTGAGTATATATATCACTTATTCATTTTAGCTCACTAAGTACCTCAGAAACTTGAAATGAGAAGAAAGGTTTTGGAAAGTCTATTTAGTAGAATTTCACTTGATCTTATCCAAAAGGCCAAAATAAGATATTTAACACAATTTCAGTCAGTTTTAAAAGCATTATTCAGATGCTTATAAATGATTTATTAGGTAAAGAAGTAAGCATGTAAATAAACTACAATAAACTTTCTAAAGACAAGTCCAAGGACAATAACCACACTAAACAAAATTGTGAAATTAATTAGTATTCTACTGCTCTTTTCCGGAGAAGGGAATGGCAAGCCACTCCAGTACTCTTGCCTAGAAAATTCCATAGATGGAGGAGTCTGGTAGGCAATCCGTGAGGTCGCTATGGGTCGGACAGGACTGAGCGACTTCACTTTCACTTTTCACTTTCACACACTGGAGAAGGAAATGGCAACCCACTCCAGTGTTCTTGTCTGGAGAATCCCAGGGACGGGGGAGCCTGGTGGGCTTCCGTCTATGGGGTCACACAGAGTCAGACACGACTGAAGTGACTCAGCAGCAGCAACCGTTCTTTTCATTCCCTTCTCTGATCCCTCTAGCTACTTTTCCACCCCCAGATACTTATACCAAAAGCTCATTAACCTTTGCTTTCAACTAGTAGCCAATTAATAACAGAGATGTGAGTAATGCTTTGAGAGGTGTTTGCATCTGAATGCAATTTGAAGACTAACTAAACCTTCAATCAGCCTCAAAGGCAGTACTTAACCATGGCTACACATTAGACTTAGCAATGGAGCTTTTAAAAATCTGATGCCCAGGCAATATTCCTAAACAATTAGATAGGAATATCTGGGGACAGGACCGAGTGTCAAAGTTGTTTCAGGTCAGTTCAGTTCAGTCGCTCAGTCGTGTCCAACTCTTTGCGACCCCATGAATCACAGCACGCCAGGCCTCCCTGTCCATCACCAACTCCCAGAGTTCACTCAAACTCATGTCCATCGAGTCGGTGATGCCATCCAGCCATCTCATTCTCTGTTGTCCCCATCTCCTCCTGCCTTCAATCTTTCCCAGCATCAGGGTATTTTCAAATGAGTCAGCTCTTCGCATGAGGTGGCCAAAGTATTAGAGTTTCAGCTTTAGCATCAGTCCTTCCAATGAACACCCAGGATTGATCTCCTTTAGAATAGACTTGTTAAAGCTCCCTAAGTTATTCCAATAAACAGTCAAAGCTGAGAATTACTGCTTTAGGAAAAACATTTGAAAAAATGAAATTTCAAGCTAGTAAAGGAGAAATTATTAGTGGGGAATATATCATGTTGCTTTATTGTTGTTTAGTCACTAAGTCATGTCTGACTCTTTGTGACTCCATGGACTGTATCAGCCAGGCTTTCCTGTCCTTCACTGTCTCCTGGAGTTTGCTTAAACTCATGTCTATTGAGTCAATGAGGCCATCCAACCATCTCATCCTCTGTCACCCCCTTCTCCTCCTGCCCTCAACCTTTCCCAGCATCAGGGTCTTTTCCAATGAGTCAGCCTCCAGAACAAAAACCACAGTACAGAAAACTAACCAAAATGATCACATGGATCACAGCCTTGTCTAACTCAGTGAAACTATGAGCCATGCTGCGCAGGGCTACCCGAGACAGACAGGTCATGGTGGAGAGTTCTGACAAAATGTGGTCCACTGGAGGAGGGAATGGCAAATCACTTCAGTATTCTTGTCTCAGGAACCACATGAATAGTATGAAAAGGTGAAAAGATATGACACTGGAAGATGAGCCCCCCAGGTTGGTAGGTATCCAATATGCTACCAAAGAAGAGTATAGAAATAGCTTCAGAAAGAATAAAGAGGTTGAGCCAAAGTGGAAACAATATCGAGTCTGGTGGTAAAAATAAAGTCCAATGCTGTAAAGAACAATATTGTATTGGAACTTGGAATGTTAGGTCCATGAATCAAGGTAAACTGAATGTGGTCAGACAGATGGCAAGAATAAACAACAACATTTTAGGAATCAGGGAACTAAAATGGACAGGAATGGGCAAGTTTAATTCAGATGACCATTGTATCTACTACTGTGGACAACAATCCTTTAGAAGAAATATAATAGTCCTCACAGTCAACAAGAGAGTCCGAAATGCAGTACTCGGGTGCAGTCTCAAAAATGACAGAATGATCTCCAGTCATTTCCAAGGCAAACCATTCAACATCACAGTCATCCAAGTCTATGCCCCAACCACTAATGGCAAAGAAGCTGAAGTTGAATGGTTCTATGAAAACCTACAAGACCTTCTAGAACTAACACCAAAAAAAGATGTTCTTTTCATCACAGGGGATTGGAATTCAAAAGTAGGAAGTCAAGAGATACCTGGAGTAACAGGCAAGTTTGGCCTGTTTGGAGGGCAAAATGAAGCAGGGTAAAGGCTAACAGAGTATTATCAAGAAAACACACTGGTCATAGCAAACACTCTCTTCCAAAAACACAAGAGATGACTCTAGACATGGACATCATCAGACAGTAAATGTTGCAATCAGATTGATTATATTCTTTGCAGCCGAAGATGAAGAAGCTCTATATGGTCAGCAAAAACAAGAGAAGGGAGCTGACTGTGGCTCAGATCATGAACTCCTAATTGCAAAATTCAGAGTTAAATTGAAGAAAGTAGGGAAATCCACTAGGTCATTCAGGTATGATCTAAATCAAATCCCTTATGATTATACAGTGGAAGTGGCAAACAGATTCAAGGGATTAGATCTGATAGACAGAGTGCCTGAAGAGCTATGGACAGAGGTTCGTAACATTGTACAAGAGGCGGTGACAAAAACTACCCTCAAGAAAAAGAAATGCAAGAAGGCAAGATGGTTGTCTGAGGAGGCCTTAGAAATAGCTGAAAAAAGAGAAGTAAAAGCCAAAGGAGAAAGTGAAGCATATACCCAACTAAATGCAGAGTTCCAAAGAATAGCAAGGAGAGGTAAGAAAGCCTTATTCAGTGAATAATGCAAAAAAAAAAAAAAAAAAGGAAAACAATAGAATAGGAAATTAAGAGACACCAAGGAAACATTTCATGCAAAGGTAGACCTGTTGCTCTACTGATAATGTCAACTGATGAAAAAGCTCTGTTCAAGGTAAAGGACCATTTTTATTATAAGAGAAAATGCTACATTTAGAAAATCACTAGTTTGAAATCTTGATTTCAGCAAGTTACTTGAGTTTTACCTGTAAAAGAAGAATAACAATAGCAATGCCTATCTTCTGGTGCTATTTAGAATGAGCAAATGAAACAGGGCACCAAAAAAATGTTTCATAAAACTAAAATTTTATTTGTTATTACACAGATGAGCTAGAACCATTTATCATTAAAAAGATTAGTTGTAATGTGATTACAACTGTAATATGGATTATTATCTAAAAGATTTATCAGTTTATTTTAATAATTTATAAAATCTAAGCATCTAGCCTAATGTTTCTTGAAGTATGATTTCTTAAAGTATGGTTCACTGATACCAGTGAATGCTGATATTACCAGCATCAGTTGAAAATTTGTTAGAAAGGCAGATTCTTAGAGTCTGCCTCAGACCTACCAAATTAAAAACTGGAGGCAGAATCTAGCAATCTTGTTTGAACAAGCCTTCCAGGTGATTCTGATGCATGCTACAACTTGAAAACCATACATCTACCCAAACATCAGTAAAAAGAGAGTATATACAACTAAAACCAAAATATAATATATATTATTTATTGTATGTGCTTAGTAGCTCAGTCGTATCTGACTCTTCGTGACCCCATGGACTGCAGCCCACCAGGCTCCTCTGTCTATGGGGATTCTCCAGGCAAGAATACTGGAATGGGTTGCCATGCCCTCTTCCAAGGGATCTTCCTAATCCAGGGATCAAACCCAGGTCTCTTGCATTACAGGCTGATTTTTTACCATATGAGCAAATATTCAAATAAGAAATGTTATTTATTATTTAAATGTTTAAAAGTCACAGCAAAGGCATATCATCATAAATTGCTACTTAAAAAACTCCTAAAGTTTTGTATTTTAAAATAGTACAATTCTCACTACCTGGCCAAGCTTTATCAATTTACACATTAATCATGAATACAATAGTATATAAGTTTAGAAGTCAGTTTAATTACAGAGTATACAATACTTTGGATAAGAAATTCCCACAATAGTGGGAATAACAATGGTTCATAAAATAGTCAAGTTTTAATTCTCTCAGAGAGGAAGAGTCACAACTGTATCTTAAAAATCACATTTATCCTGAAGACAACACCCCACAGCATCTCAATGTTTTTATTCAGGCTAAGGAAGTGTGTCATCACTGACTCAGAGAAAAGACCATTTCTTGGACTGAATCACCAGTAATGTTTCCTGCAGTCTTAGATTTGTCATTGTGTCTGCTAAGCAACAGAAAAACAGTCTCAAAACTTCTTATCTTGAAAGATTTCATAAGAGAAAATACCAACATTGCTCCCAAACTCAAAGTCCAAAGGTCTTGCTATTAATTAGACATATGCAGGATAGCATAGGTGAGAACACTGACGAGTCATGAGATTGCAATAGAAAGTTCTTTGAGATCTTTCCTGTTCCTTTGTTTTACATTTTAAAAAGTTTTGGCAGTCTCATGATACCTAGCACCACCTTGGAAAGATGAGCATAGAGTATCTCAATTAAAAACTTATGTTTAGTATTCATGTTTAGCTTCTGAGAGAAATTGAGAAGAAATGACTTTCCCTGAAAGACTCCTTAACTACAGATGAAGTTCCATTTACCATCACTGAAGCATATGACTCTGGTTCTTTCTTTGATTGAGATTCTTGGAGCCGTAAGGGAATTTTCTTTCCTCAATCCTAAGCCTCCAATATTTAAAGAACCTAGGGTTAAAAGTGGGGTTATGTGTAGGAAGAATAACTCTAATAATTGATATCTGTACTTTATATTCTAGGAAATATTTTCAACCTCTTCAAACAAAAGACTATAATCAAAATTATACTGTCTTTCTCTAGCAATTGCTTTGCTCCACTTTACAAGAAAAACAGCAGTTCTAAACTCTAATTTCCCCCACCGGAAAGAATAACACAAATATAAAATTGCCAAAAATAATTCACTCCTTTTGCCCATTCACTTACTATAAACATTTCCCGAGTTCCTAGTATGTTCCAGAAATTGTTTTAGATGCAAAATGAGTCTAGTGAGATGCATAGACTTCAGTGATGAGGATGTGAATTCTATGTGTCTAGAGCGCTAGGTTTCAGATTCTCTGTGAACTAGGACCAGTGGTACTGAAATTTGAATGAGTATCAGAATCACTTGGAGAACTTGTTAAAACAGAGTTTGGGGCTCCATCCAGAGAGATGCTATTTGGTAGGTCTGAGATGGGTCCCAAATTAGCATTTCTCATAAATTCTCAGGTAACACTGATACTGCTGGTCTGGTGACCACACTTTGCAAACTACTTACCAAGAAATAACAGCTCATCACACTATGCCTGCCAATTTTCAAACACTGTATATCTCTCTTCCAAAGAAGGCAATGGCCTTTTAAAGGCTTGTCACTTATAACTGAGCAGAATTCTAGTTTCCAGAACCACCTCAAATATCTAGGATGGTAGCTCCACAAAAAGAAAGAAGTACAAATAACAAGGAGAAAATTCTCTTTCCAATGGTTTTGCTTCCTCCTTGTTTTTCTTTTATCTCCTAGCACAAGAAGTCTATCTTCTATTATGATTTCTCAATACTAGGGTCATGGAAAAGAATAACACACATTCAGATTTTTCATACTTCTTTACTTTAATAAAATCATAGTTTCTCTCCTAAATTCAGTCCCCTTTTTTATTGGACTATCTCCTTTCTGAACAAAAGAATCAGAGTTAGAAGCAACATTGAGAATTTACTTAATCCCTCCTTGGCCTCAGACAAGACTGTATCTAAACCATCCCCAAATATAGCAATTGTCAGTACAAAGATGAATAGGCACTAAGAATTTCCCATTCAACATTCTGTCACATACTTGAAGAAACTAATATACTTTCCCTCAGCCTTCTCTTCCCTGAGATAATCAACCTCGACATTTAAACTTCATTAGATTTTCTAAACTTAAATTCTTTTGACTTTTCTTTAATAAGTTTATCCCACCTTACCTCAGGGCCTGAATTATGTATTTACTGTTATCATGAAGATTTCTTTTTGGTATGTGAAAAGGGGAAAGTTAATTTATGGATTAAATAAAAAGGAATTTAATTGAAACAAAGAAAGATATTATGTATAAATGCCACTATAATATAATGGCATTCACTTGAATGATTCATTTCAAATATTCTTTATTTTATTAAAAGAAGTAGTAATACCCTATCGTTTTTTAAATTTTATAAATCACCAGCCATTTCACACATAAAACGGATGGGAATTAGAGATCTTTATAAATATGCCACAGATTACACATAACCATGTTTCATGACACTTCACACAGAAGGAAAACATTATTATTATTTGTTTTTCTTTTTTCTATAGTGCTTACTACAGAAGTTGGAGTTTATCCATGATTTAATTCTATATGAGTTTAAAATTACTGAATCTATTATTGTGATTATTCACTTCTGTGAAAAATAATTTCTCTGATTCAAGCTTTGAGAATCAGAAGTATTTAGAGATTCAGTGAGTACAGGACTAGTAGGATAAAGTCCATGTAAAGCATGTGTTTCTCAGTAGTTTAGAAAGGAAAAATAGGTAATTGGAATATGGGGTAAAATGGGATGATTCACTTTAGTTCCATCTCTCCCATTCTATATATATCACTATTCAAAATTTCACCTTTGCTTTTGGAATGGTGAGGGGCTCTAGTCCAGCACAAACCTGAGGGATACGTTTGTTTTCTTGCCTATTAGGATCAAGGTGTACGGTGGAGGCGATGCATTTAGTCTCCAGAGAGAAGGAAGATGCTGCTTGCACAGCACTTCTACTCACCAGTCCATGCAGCAGCAAGGGTGTTGGCTTTGAAGGAAGCCAACTGTCCTGCTCTCCCAGCCAGAGGTAAAGAATTGCATTGGTGGCCACTAGAGGGAGGAGGATTAGGAATAGAGTAAATTGTGGGGAAAAGGCACCCATGAAAAACGCACATGGGACAACCAACACATCACCAACCACCGCCTAGCAGCTACCTCTCTGAGGGACTACCATGGGGTCTGCAAACACCATTAAGCCAGAGACCCAGACCGGTAATTATTGTAGTATCCCAGAATATAGCCCCTTAACTTGGATGGCTGCAGAAGGGAGTTTGAATAGGATTGTGGGAAACACACAAGCACACAAACACAAACATACAAGCACACAGACATACATTCTCATCCCCCATTACAAGATGTTGCATCTGTGCCGTCTGATTCTTGCTCATTTTCTTATTTAAAACTCCTGATGTTCTTTACCAAGAATGTGTTCACGAAAAGCAAACAGCCCACCTTCAAGATAGTCTTGGGAGAAGCACCAGCAGAGACACTCATTGTGCCAAGATGTATTTTACCAACAAATCTGTACAAATTACATGAGGTTAAAAACAAATGGAATATAATGTAATTAAAGCAAAGTTTCTTTTGCTAAATTACAGCTTGAAGCAAACCTGCAAGAAATGTTTCCAATTAGCTTCTTTAGCAAACACAAAGCATAGCTCAGAATGTTTTGCTTTCCATCCTGCCCTCTGGGTGGGCTGCCTAGTGGGTGTCTTACCTCCAGCGCAAGTAGCAGAGCATTCTGACCAAGGCTGATGATTCCATGTAAAGCCAACTTCATTGTCTCCACTGCCCGTCCGGGTGATGGGAACATTGAATTTATACCTAATTCCCAAATTCTGTTCCTGAAGCAGAACCTGCCATTGAAAACAACTGGTGAAGATAATTAAAATACAATGAGCCTTTATTCAGATATTTATTATTTCTTTTGAAGAAGAAAATGCCATAATATAAGTCTTAAGGGAAATTTAAGACAACTTTTAGAACACATGTACTTATACTGAATATTCTCCTTCCATTTTCATGGGTAATTTGGAGCCATTTCTCTCATTTGCCTTGTTTGGTTATACAAATATTATTCAAGCAGGCATTGAAAAGATCAGTCACATGGAAAGAGCAGCACAGTCTTAATTTTACACAGATTTTTTCACCCTTGGGCATTTTACCATTATTTACTTTAATTTCATCACTTTAATTTCAGATAATAAATCCTGCCCCATCTTACCTCAAAGGACAGATTAAAAAGAGGAGAAATGAAGTGGCAAAGGCATATTTACCATGACAATGAGATTTTCCGAGGTGGGACCTAAAGCTTCTAAGGATTCTGGTTCATCAGTTGGTCTCTTATAGTGAAAAGCTGTCCCAGCAACATCAAATTTCCTCGGCCAGTCAATAGTCCAGGCACCATTAATATAGTAATCATCCCCTTCAGATTTTAAAGCTAAAAAAAAAAATTAAAAAAAAAAAAACACCAAAACACTTTAGCTAAAATGTGAAACTTCATTCACTACAATGTAACTGATTAATAACTGCACTGAAGTGTACAATGAATATCCATTTTTATTTAGATATGGGATTCTTGACCATCTTCTTAAGTACACTTTAAAACAGTAATTTTCCACGTGAATGTCAAGAAGATATTGAGCATTTATGTTATTGATAGAAAAGAATGAAAGGCTTATCTGAAAGAATAAAAATATGGAAAAGGCAAGGGAAATTATGACTAAAGGATGGGAGTAGGGTGAGGAGTGGACTTTCCTGTCCAAATGTTAAAACGGTAATTATACAAATCAGGGGTGGGGCAACCTGTGGTCTGGCACACAAATGGACAGAAAAATAGAACAAAATGGACAGTTATGAATTAAACACAAGTACAATAGGGAGTTTTCCAGGCAAGAGTACTGGAAAACTTCTATTTACAAGAAATATTAGAATAGGTATATCCATAGGGACAAAGAGCAAATTGGTGGCTGCCAGGGGCTGTAGGATGGGAAGTAACTGTTTAATGGACATGGGGTTGTTTCTGGGATGATTAAAATATTTTGGAATGTATTTAATGCCACTATATTGTTCATTTTAAAATGTTTGAATTCTATATTATTTGAATCTTAATTCAATAAAAACAAAGTTTAAAGAAAGGGAGAGAAAAGAATAACTGCCAGATGTGTAATTATTTAAATGTAAATATAGTTAAGTCATAAAATGCTAGGAGAAAATGTGGGAATATTAAAAAAAAATAATGTTGGGGCATTGAAAGGCTTTTCTAAGCATGATCAAAACCTCAGAAGGTATAAAGAAAAAGATTAACATCATTTTTTAAACCTCCTTAGGAAAAAAATGTATAACAAAGTTTAAAAATATGTAACACAGAAATGGTTATCAGCACCACTACATAAAAACATCTATAAATAAATGAGTGATAATTTTGATAATAATTATCATGCTTTGACAGTGACAAACATGTCAGCTTAATCTTTCTGTTAGTTTGGTAAATTATTCAAAAACTTTATGAGGCCAGATGATCATGCAGCCCCAAAGGACTAAAATGATCATGGTGCAGAGTCTGGAAATCTACCACTTATCCTTAGGAGTATAGATCATTTTAATTTCCTCATCCCTAACTGCCTGGAAAATATATCTGTACCTTCTTGACTTCAAAAATGCTGTAAATGCATTTGACTTTCAAAAAAAGTCTAAACTTTAGAGACAGGAACATGCTAGCTAAAAATTATTTAGTCTTAAATTTGTCTTATATTTAAAATTTTTTATTTTCAACTCTCACAGTAATTCTGTCTCATTTGAAAAATAAAAATTACCTAGGTAATATAAGGACAAAATGGAGCAGGGCAAAGGCTAACAGAGTTTTGTCAAGAGAATACACTGGTCATAGCAAACACAAAAACACAAGAGATTACTCTACACATGGACATCACAAGATGGTCAATGTTGAAATCAGACTGATTATATTTTTGCAGTCGAAGATGGAGAAGCTCTAAATTGTCAGCAAAAACAACACTGGGAGCTGATTGTGGCTCAGATCATGAACTCCTAATTGCAAAATTCAGACTTAAATTGAAGAAAATAGGGAAAACCACTAGGTCATTCAGGTATGACCTAAATCAAATCCCTTACGATTATATAGTGGAAGTGACAAACAGATTCAAGGGATTAGATCTGATAGATAGAATGCCTGAAGAACTATGGATGGAGGTTTGTAACAATGTACAAGAGGTGGTGACCAAAACTATCCCCAAGAAAAAGAAATGCAAGAAGGCAAAATGGTTGTCTGAGGAGGCCTTACAAATACATGAGAAAAGAAGAGAAGGAAAAGGCAAAAGAGAAAGGGAAACATATACCCAACTGAACGCAGAATGCCAAAGAATAGCAAGGAGAGATAAAGTTTTCTTAAGTGAATAATGCAAAGAAATAAGAGGAAAACAATAAAAGGGGAAAGGCTAGAGACCTCTTCAAGAAAAGTAAGAGATACCAAGGGAACAGTTCATGCAAAGATGAACACAATAAAGGACATAAATTATATGGACCTAACAACTGTGGAAAATTCTGAAAGAGATCGGAATACCAGACCACCTGACCTGCCTCTTGAGAAACCTATACGCAGGTCAGGAAGCAACAGTTAGAACTGGACATGGAACAACAGACTGGTTCCAAATAGGAAAAGGAGTACGTCAAGGCTATATATTGTCACCCTGCTTATTTAACTTATATGCAGAGTACATCATGAGACACACTGGGCTGGATGAAGCACAAGCTGGAATCAAGATTTCCGGGAGAAATATCAATAACCTCAGATATGCAGATGACACCACTCTTATGGCAGAAAGAGAAGAAGATCCAAAGAGCCTCTTGATGAAAGTGAAAGAGGAGAGTGAAAAGGTTGGCTTGAAGCTCAACGTTCACAAAACTATGATAATGGCATCTGGTCCCATCACTTCATGGCAAATAGATGGGAAAACAGTGGAAACAGTGACAGACATTACTTTTTGGGGGCTCCAAAATCACTGCACATAGTGACTGCAGCAATGAAATTAAAAGACGCTTACTTCTTGGAAGAAAAGTTATGACCAACCTAGACAGTTTTATTTTGCCAACAAAGGTCTGTCTAGTCAAAGCTACAGTTTTTCCACTAGTCATGTATGGATGTGAGAGTTGGACTATAAAGAAAGCTGAGTGCAGAAGAATTGATGCTTTTGAACTGTGGTGTTGGAGAAGACTCTTGAGAGTCCCTTGGACTGCAAGGAGATCCAACCAGTCCATCCTAAAGGAAATCAGTCCTGAATATTCACTGAAAGGACTGATGTTGAAGCTGAAACTCTTACACTTTGGTCACCTGATGCAAAGAAGTGACTCATTTGAAAAGACCCTGACTCTGGGAAAGATTGAAGATGGGAGGAGAAGGGGACAACAGAGGATAAGATGACTGGATGGCATCACTAACTCAATGGACATGAGCTTGAGAAAACTCCGGGAGTTGGTGATGGACAGGGAAGCCTGGTGTGCTGCAGTCCATGGGGTTGCAAACAGTTGGACACGACTGAGCGACTGAACTGAACTGAACAAAGCTGAAGAGATTAAGAAGAGGTAGCAAGAATACATAGAACAATTATACAAAGAAGGTCTTAAGGACACAGATAACCACAATGGTGTGATCACTTGCCTAGAGACAGACATCCTGTGAATGTGAAGTCAAGTGAGCCTTAAGAAGCATCACTATGAACAAAGCGAGAGGAGGTGATGGCATTTCATCAGAGCTAATTCAGATCCTAAAAGATGATGCTTTAAAGTGCTACACTCAATATGGCAGCAAAATTTGGAAAACTCAGCAGTGGCCACAGGACTGGAAGAGGTCAGTTTTCTTGCAATCCCAAAGAAGGGCAATGCCAAAGAAAGTTCAAACTACCATACAACTGTGCTCATTTCACATGCTGGAATGGTAATGCTCAAAATCCTTCAAACTAGGCTTCAAAGGATGTGATCCGAGAACTTCCAGATGTAGAAGTAGGATTTAGAAAAGGCAGAGGACCAGAGATCAAATTGCCAACATCTGTTGGATCATAGAAAAAGCAACAGAATTCCATATAAACATCTACTTCTACTTCACTGACTTCGCTAAAGCCTTTGACTGTGTGGATCACAACAAACTGTGGAAAATTCTTCAAGAGATGGGAATACTGGACCACCTGACCAGGTTCCTGAGAAACCTGTATGCAGGTCAAGAAGTAACAGTTACAAGCAGACATGAAACAACAGGTTAGTTCCAAACTTGGAAAGGAGTTCATCAAGGCTGTATATTGTCACCCTGCTTATTTATCTTGTATGCAGAGTACCTCATACAAAATGCTGGGGTGGATGAAGCACAGCTGGAATCAAGATTGCTGGGAGAAATATCAATAACATCAGATATACAAATGACACCACCTTAATAAGTGAAGAGGAACTAAAGAACCTCTTGATGAAAGTGACAGAGGAGAGTGAAGAAGGTGGCTTAAAACTCAACGTTCTAAAAACTAAGATCATGGCATCTTGTCCCATCACTTCATGGCAAATAGATGGAGAAACAATGGAAACAGTGACAGACTTTACTTTCTTGGGTTCCAAAATCACTGCAGATGCTGAATGTAGCCATGAAATTAAAGACGCTTACTCCTTGGAAGAAAAGCTATGACAAACCTAGACAGCATATTAAAAAGCAGAGATATCACTTTGTCCACAAAGTCCGTCTAGTGAGAGCTATGGTTTTCCCAAGAGTCACGTACGGATGTGATAGCTGGACGATAAAGAAGACTGAGAGCTGAAGAATTGATGCTTTTGAAATGTGGTGCTGGAGAAGACTCTTCAGAGTCCATTGAACAGCAAAGATATCAAACCAGTCAACCCTAAAATAAATCAACTGTGAATATTCATTGGAAGGACTGCTGCTGAAGTTGAAGGGTCAATACTTTGACCACAAAGAGCTGACACAGTGGAAAAGACCCAGATACTGGGAAAGATTGAGAGCAGGTGGAGAAGGGGGTGACAGAGGATGAAATGTTTGGATGGCATCATCGACTTGATGGACATGAGTTTGAGCAAATTCCAGGAGATAGTGAAGGACAGGAAAGCCTGGCATGCTGCAGTACATGGAGTCACAAACAGTCAGACATGACTGAGCAATTAACAACAACAAATATATCTGAATCTGCACAATACAAAACAGTGAAAACAAAAATAAAAACAAGACATCTAGCAGCTTTGAATTCTCCTTTATTTTAAGCTCTCACTTTTCAATTTTCCTATCTACTCAGTTAAGTAATCCTAAGTCATCTTTTCTAGTATCATAATGTATTTCAGAGCAACACCAAACATTTAAAGGACCGAACAAAAATATGCTAAGGAAGGAGGATGTGAGGAGGATGTGGCATTACGGACAGAGAATTATCAAAGGTAAAACATCTGATGTTAGAAATCTTATTTTTGTTTTGATTCTTGCTGTTGCACAAAGGAATCTAAAATTATGCTGTAAAAATAAAAAAGTCTTCTTAAACAAAGAAAGGAAGAGTCTGATGATACTGATATTCTAAAGATACATTCCAGATATAGTCTTATTTTTAAACGATTTAAGGAAAAAGAGGTGATATTTTAAGAGGAGTAAGAACTCATAAGTGACATAATACAGTCTAAATCCATCTCAAGGAATCAAATATCAAATAAACAGAATTTCCATTTTTTTACATGGGAAATAACTGGGATTGGGCTTGCCCTCCAACTATAAGCAACTAGAAAACTTATGAAATATAAGAAGCAGCTGTTTTTAGACACTGGCCAGGATGGTGAAGGACTGTGACATGCAAAAAGGAACACAAAGTGAGTCATATAATTTCCCTAGCTTTCTGCCTGGAGGTACTTTCTGTCAGTGTAGACCAGGAGAACCAAAGTAGAACATGGTGGTCTCACTGAGTTAGGAGACAAAGATCAGAAACTAGGAAGGCTAAAATAGCTGGAATTTGCAGAACCAGAAAATTAGAGTAAAAGGAGGGAATCTGTTACTGAATAGTAGTCTATACATACACAGGATAAAATTCCATGAGGCAAGACCACCTCACCCCAATAATAGATAAGCATAAGCAGAAAAATTTCTAGAGCAAGAATTCAGAAGTTTCAAGCACTAGGGCATTCATCAGAGAATAATGTCTTTTTAGTGGGGCTGAGCAACTCTGGAATAAAGGCTACTCTGGACTCATCTCAACAACTCTCAAAAACAGGCCTCAAAAAGATCATCATCTACAAGTTACTTAACACTCCAAAGGAAAACAACAATAAAAAAATCCACACTCTCAGTAAGAAAATATTCACAATGTACAACACCTAATGAAAAACTACTACAAATGGCAAGGAGGAGGAAAATATGGTCTAAACCAAGAAAGCCAATTAACAGCAAGAGACTCAGAAATGACAGAAATTATAGAATTAGTAGAAAATAACTTTCAAACAACTATCATAAATATACTCAAGAACTTTAAGGGAAAACAAATCTAATGAAAAAACCTGGAAGATATAGATGGATGGATGCTCAGGTCAACACAAAGAAAGAAAGTATGACAGATACAGTAAATATGTAAGTAAACAAAATAATTCTTATTTTAAAATTTTTTAAAAGGATAACTGACTCTTTAGAAAAAAATAATAACAATGTATTGTGTTTATAATATATGAAGAAGTAAAATGTGCTTTTAAAAAACAACACAAAGGATGGAAGAATACAATGGAAGTAATCTGTTGTTAAGAGTCTTGTATCATACATAAATGCTGTAATATTTTTTGAAGGTATAAAGATGCATTTTGTAAATTCTAGAGCAACTACTATTTAAATAGAACAAAGCAATATAGCTAATAAGTCATTGTGTGCGCTTAGTTGCTCAGTTGTGTCTGACTCTTTGTGAGCCCATGGACTGTAGCCTGCCAGACTCTTCTGTCAATGGGATTTTCTAAGCAAGAATACTGGAGTGGGCAGCCATTCCCTTCTCCAGGAGATCCTCCCAATCCAGGAACTGAACTTAGGTCTCCTGCATTGCACACAGATTCTTTACTGTCTAAGCCACCAGAGAAGTCTATTACTTGGAATACCATAAAACATTTGAAAAAACATAAAGAAAACATAAAAGAAGAATAAAGGGAAAAATACAAGGACAGAATAGAAAAACAACACAATGACAGACTTAAATCCAATGATTTTAATAATCCTACTAAATACAAATGATTCAGACATAGCTGACTGAGATAGTCTTCATGTCCTGTAAAGCTGAAAATATTTACCATGTGGCCCATTACAGAAAAAGTTTCTCAAGCCCCCGTATTTACAGATTGTATTTGAAAAAGCAAAGATTGTTAGACACCATAAGAAAGGAGAATCAAAAAACACGTTGCCTAGAAGAAACATATTTAAAGTTCATAAACACCTACATATGAAAAGTGGGTTAACAGAAAAGAATTTACTATACAAGCACTAATAGAAGAAATCTGGGTTGCTAGATTAGTACCAGTCAAAATAGATGTGGGTCAAAGAATACCATCAGAAATAAAGAATATAGGATAATGATAAAATGTTCAAGACATCAATAAAATCTAATAATCTTGAATGTCTACACACCTAACAACAAGGTTTGAAAATAAATGCAGCAAAACCTTACAAACTAATGGGAGAAATAAACAAATCTACAATTCCAGTTGGATATTTCAACATGAATCTTTCAGTATTTGCTGAAACAAACAGGCAGAAAATAAATTAAAATGTACAAGACTTCAACAAAACTATCAACCAATTTAATCTAATTGACATTTATGGAATACTCAACCCAATACCACTATAATACACATTCTTCTCAAGTGGACATGGAACATTCACTAAAAGAGACTATGTTCTGGGGCATAAAACAAACCTCAACAAAAGAACTAAAATCATACAAGTATCTTATCTGTCCATAATAGAATTAAAATAAAAATCAGTAATGACACCTGGAGTCCCCCCAAATATTTAGAAACTGAATAATACCTTCGAAGCCATGATTTGTGGTAAATAAGAAAATATTTTAAACTGAGCATTAATGATAAAACAACATATCAAAAGTATATGGGATGATGTTAAAGCAGTGCTTAGAGGGAAATTTATAGTGCAAACTATAGTGCTTATTTTAGAGTGGAGAACAGACTTTAAAAATCAATAATCTAAGTTTCTCTCTTGATAAGCTAGAAAAAATAACAAATTAAACAGAAAGTGAGTCACAAAAAGGAAATAATAAAGAATGGGAATCAATATGATGGAAAATGGAGAAATAATAGGAAAATCATTTAAACCAAAAGCCAGTTCTTTGAAAAGACAATAAAATTAATAAAAACTACTAATCAATTTAATCTAATTGACATTTACAGAATACTAAATGATTTATGGTATACTGGTCCGTCTAGTCAAGGCTATGGTTTTTCCCGTGGTCATGTATGGATGTGAGAGTTGGACTGTGAAGAAAGCTGAGCGCCGAAGAATTGATGCTTTTGAACTGTGGTGCTGGAGAAGACTCTTGAGAGTCCCTTGGACTGCAAGGAGATCCAACCAGTCCATTCTAAAGGAGATCAATCCTGGGTGTTCATTGGAAGGACTGTTGCTAAAGCTGAAACTCCAATACTTTGGCCACCTCATGCGACTAGTTGACTCACTGGAAAAGACTCTGATGCTGGGAGGGATTGGGGGCTGGAGGAGACGGGGATGACAGAGAATGAGATGGCTGGATGGCATCAGCGACTCGATGGACATGAGTTTGAGTGAACTCCGGGAGTTGGTGATGGATAGGGAGGCTTGGCATGCTGTGATTCATGGGGTCGCAAAGAGTCGGACACAACTGAGCAACTGAACTAACTAAATAATACTAGAATGATTAAGAAAAAGAAGACACCAAACACCAATGTGAAGAATGAGAGAAGAGCCATCACTACGGATCCTACAGGCATTCAAAGAGGATAATTAGGTAATATTACACAAAGCATTATGCTAATAAATTCAACAACTTTATAGCTATTACAAAAACTGAATTTTTCATTAAAAACTTCCCACACAGAAAACACCAGGCTTCACAGTTTATTTATAACTGGAGGATAATTGCTTTACAATGCTGTGTTGGTTTCTGCCATACATCAACATGAATGAATCATAGATATACATATGCCCTCTCCTTCTTGAACTTCCCTACCTCCTACCCCATACCACCCCTCTAGGTTGTCAACGAGCACTGGGTTGAGCTTCCTGCATCATACAGCAAATTCCCACTGGCTACCTATTTTACATATGGTAAGGTGTATGTTTCAATGCTACCCTCTCAATTTGTCCCATCCTCTCCTTCCTCCATAAGTGTGTCCATAAGTCCGTTCTCTATGTCGGCATCTCTATTGTTGCCCTACAAATAAGTTCATCAGTACCAGTTTTCTAAAGATTCTATATATATGCATTAATATAAGATATTTGTTTTACTCTTTCTGATTTACTTCACTCTGGATAACAAGCTTTAGGTTCATCCACCTCACTAGAACTGACTCAAATTCATTTCTTATTATGATTGAGTAATATTCCATTATGTACATGTACCACAACTTCTTTATCCATTCATCTGTTGATGGACATCTAGGTTGCTTCCATGTTCTGGCTATTGTAAATGGTGCTGTAATGAACACTGGGCTACATGTGTGGAAGACAATATTTTTAAGATGTCAATTCTCCCCAAATTGATCTATAGATTCCAAATAATCTCATTTTTTAGAAATTAACAAGTTGATTCAAAAAACTATATAGAAATGTAACGGACCTAGCGAAGCAAGAATATTTTGAGAAAGAACAAATTTGAAGACCTAATGCTTCTTATTTTCAAGACTTAATGGAAATGTCTATTAATCCATACAACATGGTTTTGGTTTAAGGGGAGGGAACATCAACAGATCCATACCTTTATGTGAGATTGACCTCTCACAAAAATGTCAAGGTAGTTGAAGGGGGAAACAATTGTCTTAAATAAATGTGCTATAGCCACTGAATATCTATGTGAAAATAATTGAACCTCAATCCTTACTTCACACCTTACATAAAGATTCAAAATGGACCAAATATCTAAATGTAAAAGCTAAACTCATAATTTATTTAAGACACATGAAGACAGTCTTTGCAACCTCAGGGTAGGAAAAAATTTTAAGGTAAGATGTGAAAGTACAAACCATAAAAAAATTTACACATTATATCTCATCAAAATTAAAAGACACAATTAAGAACAAGCCACAGACTAGAAGAAAATATTCATAAAACATATACTTGAGCAGGGATTTATAACTAGTATTTATAAATAACTTACAACTTTATAAATTAAAAAAAAAGTAGGCAAAATATTTGTTTAGGTACTTCACACACAGAAAATATCTCTATGGGTACAGTTAAAAAGACTGACAATGCCAAGAATTGATGAGGATGTAGAACAACTGGAACTCTTTCACATTCCTGGTGGGAATATAAATGATACAATCATTTAAAACAGTTAATTCAACCAATTTCTTATAAGGTTTTCTTGTTTGTTTTTGTTTAGTCACTAAGTCACGTCCAACTCTTTTGTGACCTCATAATGAGCCTGCCAGGCTCCTCTGACAATGGGATTTTCCAGGCAAAAATACTAGAGTGGATTGTCATTTCCTTTTCCAGGGGATATTCCAGATCCAGGGGATATTCCAGATCCAGGGATTGAACTCATGTCTCCTCCCTCCATGGGGAGGCAGATTCTTTACTGCCAAGCCCCCAGGAAGCCCTCTTAAAAGGTTAAACATATATTTATTACATGACCAGATATTTCACTCTTAGGCTTTTTATCCAGGAGAAATGAAAATATATGTCCGTACATAGCTTGTCTGTGAATGTGCAAATAAGTTTTATTCATAATAGTTGAAGACAGCAAATACTCAAATATCCATCAAAAAATGAGCAGACAAATGATGGTATATTCATACAATGGAATACTATTTGGCAATTAAAAAGGAATGAACTTCGAACACACTCAGCAATATAGATGAATCTCAAAATTATTTGTTATGAACGAGAAAAGCCAGATGTAAAAGTACATATTGTTATGATCCTATTTATGTGAATATGAAATTCCAGAATAAAGAAAGGTAATAGAATAATGTCAGAATAATAATGATACGTCAGAAAAGAGATCAATGTTTTCTGAGGCTAAGGCTGGGAGACTTGACTGCAAAAGATAAGGAAAAAATGTTCTGGAGTCATATAAATGTCCTACATTTTGGTTGTAGTATTTATATGGATACATAGACACACACACACATATAATTGTAACACTCTTTGAACTACAGACTTACAAAGAATGCATTGTATTTTATGCAAATTATTTTTAAAAAATCAAACCACCCATAAAGAGTAAGGTGTAAACTGCTAATTTTTTGTTTAGTTTTTTCATATGGAACTTCTTTTTTAACGTCAAAGTGTTCTACCTTAAAGCAGCATGTCTTTTCCTTTTTGATACTGTGCCGCTTTTCCTCATTAATATTTAAAATCTAGCAAAATATGCTACTTACCAATATAGTTCTTTGACATGGCAACTTCTTTGACTTCAATGTGAACAGAGCCTCTTGGTATCTGCACTACTTCCATGTAGCCTGGAACACAGAATATTACCAGTAATAAGCAGCATCTGGAGCTTTCATCAGAAAATGAGTGTTCAGTAACCATTCAGCAGTTAAGTTTCCTTATTCTTCCATTCTTTCTATACTTTATAAATTATAAGTAATAAGTAAATTCCCCTTTGGGTTCATGAATACACCTAGAGTATTATTTTTCTCTAAATTATCTCAAAATATCTTTAAAGCCTCAAAACATATAATATTGGTTCATGCTTTTTTTTCCCTCAGCACAGGCTCTATGGGAATGCCCATCTTAAAGAAACATTATTAAATGAAGCCAAGTAGAAATGGAATAATATTTCCTTAAAATAACTAATCTGAAGCCACATTTAATGTTTAAAATATTGAAAGCAATTTGGGGAGAAATCACTGTCTGCTTAAATAAAGAAATTTTTAAAATAAGGGGGATATCAAGTAATTTGTCTATTTCAAGTACACCAGAGGTGTGAGGAAGAGTTTCTTTCTACACACTCACCTCCTCTGGGCAACGAATCATTGAAGAACCCTTCAATGGCATCACATGTGCTTCCATCCCCTCCACAGACTCGACATCTATCTTCCCTAGCATCGGATCCCAAAATATTATCACAACCTACATGCTGAAAACAGAGAAGAATATTCAATGTGTCAAAAAGAGTAACTCTTGGACCCACTAATCAAATGAATACAACTTACTTATCTACTTGCTTTTCCAGTAAAGGAAATCTAAACAGGAAATGTGAACCACTTCTACCTTCATTTTCTGGTAATTCTAGCTAATACCTCTCAACATACAATTTGAAAGAAAAATATTCTGATTCCCCAGGAATGTATATCTACATTTCTAGACTAGATTTCTTCTTCATTTATAGATACCATGCTTCAATTCTTAAAATATTGCAATTTGTTGTTAATGGGCTTTTATTTATAACCTCAATTAACTAAGAAAAAATGGTATATGGTCCTATACAACATGGGTGATGATAACAAGTCTTTACTGAGCATTATGGTTTGCCCTTTCTAAACCACTGACCCTTTAGGATATCCAACTGTTAGTATTAAAGTCAAAGACTAGTTGTGGAATTGATGCCTGTGTAAATTCCTAAAAGTGAATACCTGTTTCCATTAGCTGAATAAAAGTATCATAAATAAAAAGGAGATGTAAACATGTAATTTTAGAACGTGAAAGTCTACCGTTCTGTTTTGCATGTATCATAGAAATAGTTTGTATCTATATTTTTGGCATATTTTATCACTTTATTTGTAACTTGTCTTTTAGCCATTAATACTAGGCATGTAGTCTCTGAATATAACCTGTGCCTCGGTCTTTTTTATTTGAGAAACATTTTTATACTATCCCAGAAACAAGTGTTTCTTCAAGTAAATATATAAATACACACACACACACACACACACTGCATCATCTGACAGACATTTGGAGACAAGTTAATAAGGACAGAATTTGCGAGAAATGATAAGATTAACTAAAGTAGTGGTTTTTTGTTTGTTTGTTTTTAAATCTTATCTTTCTCAGTTTCTGGCATTCAGTTTATGCCTCTCTTTAAGGTAAAACAAAAGCAGACAAGGAAAAAAGTTAAGAGAACAGTGGCTTTTGTGGATTTTCATACGATAAGATTCATATACAGTTCTAGGAAAACACCATGGATTTGCTCCTGCAATTTCCAACGGACTGATCCGGCTAATTCTCTGAAGTAAACGCTTTAAAAAGGTAAGATTAATTCTATAATGAAAACCACTATAAATGCTTCAAAAGAAGACAAAATGAGAAAAGCATAGCTATTTTACATTTTGAGGAAATATTTTGCTATGAAATACATCAAATTATCTTTCCTTGAGAACACACAGTAGCCATACAAGTAATAACTGAATCCTTATTCCCTCTCTTTTGCTATCATCTTGTTTATAAACAGAACATAAGAATAATGAAAATTAAATTCCAAAATATTTTCATAGCTCTAGCAATTCCTATAAATATAACTAGAACACCAGAATAAATCACATTTGCAAGGTGCTTGTGAATGGATAATTCTACCTTTAACTGTGTACATTTCTTATAGAAAATCAAATGAGTCCAAACTACAGCTCTCTTTATTAAAAAATTAGCATAGTATTAATTAGGAGCTATTATCTGGAAAAAAAAGACAACAGTTTCAAAAACCCCAGCAAAATGGAGTGAGATTCAAAATCTGAGCAACCTTGCATTCTCCATTGATACAGATATCCAGCGAATCCGCATTGCACTGAGTCCCATCAATCACTGCAGGGGAACGTTCAGTGTAGAAATTGTAACCTTCAGCCAAGCAGTTCAATGCACAAGGTTTTACCCCACCTGGAAGAGTAATAAATGGAGAGATAGTAGGAAAAAAGTAAATGGAGTGTTTCTCTTAAGGAACAGTGATTCAATATTATCCATGGCAAATTTATGATTGATATAGACATCACTCTCTGTTCTATCGCCTTCTTTGCTAAAATATCATGTTTATTTGCATTGCTTGTGCAACCTGACGGAAGATCTGCTGAGTAATATTATGGTTTTAAAATTTCAGGTATTTCCCATATATATTTTCAATATATTTTAGGTCAAAAGGGATCATAGTGGAAGTAACTGAATATTGAAAAGAAATGGAGGAAATAAAAGCAATTTTTAAAAACTGAAAAAGTTTAAGACCTTGAGAATGACCTTGTAAGACAAATACGAATTTACACAAATGATATCACTTGTTACTGAAGATGATACAAAAACTGGTACTTCAAGTAAAGATACAGTAGTTGTAAAATTAAACTTAGACCTGCTTTAAACATATCAGGGACTTCCCTCACAGCTGGAGGTTAAGACTCCGCGCTTTCACTGTAGGGGGTGCGGGTTAAGTTGGGGGACTAAGATCCCACATGCCTCCTGGTGCTACCAAAAAGTAAAAAATAAAAGCATAAAAATAAATAAATATATTCAATGAATATGGCTTTAGCATGAAGATAAATTCTTATGAGATTAGCAAATCAAAGATAAAAATATATCAAATTTGAATAATTCTATGAATCAATAAATTGAAGAAATATTGCATAGTATCATATGTATTTTAGCTTAAATAAACTGAATAAAAACTTAAAAATAAACTTTAAAACTCTAATTTTATATTGTGAATAAATGCATATAGTAACTTGAGCATTTTTATTTTGTCACTGAAATCTGTTTTTCAATGGTTGTATGTATTTTTCAGTTCAGTTCAGTTTAGTCGCTCAGTCCTGTCCAACTCTTTGCAACCCCATGAATCACAGCACGACAGGCCTCCCTGTCCATTACCAATTCCCGGAGTTCACTCAAATTCACGTCCATCAAGTCTGTATTTTTCAAGGTTGATGTGAAACAGGTAAAAACAGATATAAATAGTAGCAATTTAAAAAATAAGCAGAGTGCATATCATAACTTCTCAGTATACTGGAAAAGTAGCAATAAATATGAATTTACCTTTATTCAAAACTGCACATAAAAAGCTATTAATACATACATAATTATTTTAAAATACTTTCTTTTGAACTCTTGCTTTGGTCTTATTATAATAATCTTATAAAATTTATTTTTGAAATAAAAAAAGAATACTTCTAAACAAGAATATTAGGCAGGAAGATGATATGCCTAGGTGTTAGTGAAGGTAGAATCCAGGTCTCTACAGGGTGAAGTAAAAGAAAAGCCAACTGAGTGGTGCAGACAGTAAGAGAGAACGATCCATTAAAGATCACTGTTACAGTTGACATTTGTCATGTAAAAAGATGGCCCAATATTGCCAGACATTCTGTTTTTTTCAAGAGAAGATAAAAACCTAGATTTTAAAACTATAAATTCTTCTTGGCAACTCATTTAAAGTTTTCAAAAATACTGTGGAGTTTAAGACATGTATATAAGTAAAAACGGTTCCTGAACTGCCAGTTTACAACTTTTGGCTGAATTCCATGTTTTCTTCCATTTTTAGTGTCTACAGGCTATAGAACTTCTATATAACTTACAATGTTATTATTAGGCTTAGGTTAATGATACATTTTGCTGTACTAAGCACAGAAATAACAAGTAATAAATAAAATAATTTCTTCCTGAACTGATAATCAAGGTATTATATTTATTTTTATAAGATTCTTGTGAATAAAATTGCTCTAAATTTCCACAGATCTTACTGGGAATTTTTTTTCATTACTACCCAATATAGTTCTTTCCCCATCTCTTTATTGTAATGCTTTGGAATTTAATGCAGCTTTTATGCATCAGGTTTTAAAAAGAGAACCTGAATCTTTTATTTATACAATTTTAGTATTAATTATGTAAGGTGGTATTTGATAGGCAGGACATATAAATGCTATGGTATATTCCTTAGCCCACTATGTTATATGATAATAGTACAAATAAATTTATTCTTCTTTTATTGTTAAAGATGTGTTCGGCTTCCTCCACTACATTTTTAGAAGAGGTAATGTTACTATTTCAAGAAGGGATTTAAGATGATTGTCTGAATGGAAGGTCACATTATCAGTTATCTTCATTTAAAGCTCATTATGAATTTAGGGTTAATTTACTAAGCACACAATTATCAAGATGCTAGTGATTAAATCCGTGAACTATTTCAGAGACTTACTTCTACAGTAAGACAGAACAATCCCAAATGTATATGTACCTAATAAAAGCAATTCAAAATACATGAAGCAAAAACTTCAACCACACATAAAAAGAAGAGCCGTAAAATACTTGAAGATTTTAAGACACTTCTCTCAGGAACTAATTAAAAAACCAGAGCAGAAGAAAATCATAAAGATTATATAAAAGACCTGAACAATATTATGTCAACTTGACATGATGATCATATAGAACACAACAGCCAACAATTGGTGAAAATACATCCTTTTCAAGTATACATAGAACATACACCAAACTGGACAAGAAGCTGTATCATAAAACAAATTTTAACTAATTTTAAAAATTTAAATCATGTAGACTATTACTGATCATAATATAAATAAATTATAAATCAATAACCGAAAAATCTAGAAAATTTTAAATTATTTAGATATAAAAATAACATAGCTTTAAATAATACATGGGCCAAAGAAGAAATCACATTTTAAATAAGAAAATATTTTTAACTGAAGTAAATAAAAATATATAGAATTTGGGGAATGCAAAATATCAAAATAAACCCCTCAACCAAAATAATAACAGGAGCAAAAAACTAATTAGAAAAAAGGATAAAAGCTTTTTTTCTTTGAAAAGAGTAATAAAATTGATAAACTTCAAGCAAGACTGATCAAGAAAAAGAGAGAAGATACATATTATCAATGTCAGAAATACAATAGTATATATCACTACAGATCCTACAGATATTAAACAGGATAATAAGAGAATGTTATGATAGTTTTCTGCCAATAAACTGGACAACATGGAAGTAACATAAATTTCTTGAAGACAAACTCAAAAACTGACATAAAAATAAAAAATGTGAATAACTTTGTATCTATTAATGGAGTTGAGTTTATAATTAAAAAAAATTCTTTTCACAAAGAAAATACTGAGCCTACATGGTTTAATTAGTAAAATCTATTCTAAGGAGGAAATATTAGCAATCCTACGAACTCTTTCAAAGTAAATAAGAATTCTATTTCTGGAAGCCAGATTAACTTTGACACCAAAACTTGTCAAAACCATGAGAAGAAAAAATTTATAAATAAATATTTCTTATGAAGATAGATGTAAACATCCTCAATTAAATATAAGCTATTAAGCCCAATAACATATAAAAAAAGGTCATCAACACCTGGGGTTTAATGTGAAAAGCAAATGTTGGTTTGGCATTACAAAATCTATCAACTAAGTCACTCTATTAACAGAATAAAGAAGAAAACACATACAATTGACACATGCACAAACTTTACTCAAAGGCCAAGTCAGTTAATTAAGGGAAGAAAATAAAATGGCAAAAAGATTGGAAAAAAAATAGTACCTATCTCCAGATAGCATGACTATTTACCAAGAAAATTCTAAACAATCTACAAAACAACTATTAGAACTAGTAAGGAAATTTAGAAGGGTCACAGAATATGTAAGTTAATATATAAAAATCCATCTTATTTGTATATATTAGAGCAAACTATTGAAAATGAAAACTTTTAAATCTTTATTTACAGTATTGTCAAAACCATAAATTACTCAGGAAAAGATTTAACAGAAGATGTACATGACCTTAAACCTAAAACTATAAAGCACAGCTGAGAGAAGTTAAGTAAAACATGGAGAATATACCATGTTCATAAACTGGAAAATCCAATAGTTAGCATAGTAGTTCTCCCTCAATTGATGCATAGATTCAACAGGACAACAATCATAAGTCCAACATGTTCTTCTGTAAAAATTAACAACTGACTCTAAAATTTATATGGAAATGCAAAACACTTAGAATATCCAAAGAGCTTTTGAAAAAAAGACCCAAGTAGGAGGAGCTTATACTACCTATGTCCAAGACTATACAGTTAAAGTAATTAAATCAGTATGGCACCAGGATAGGACTGACAAATACATCAATGAAACAAAATAGAGTCCGTAAATATACTACAAATACATGTCATACCCCAAAATTATTTTTAGGGTGTAGATATAAAGAACAAAACTTCAAGGTTTTTAAAAGAAAACATAAGAAAATATCTTCCTGAGTTGAGGGAGGCAAAGATTTCTAAGACAGGACAAAGAACACAATGACTGTAAAATATTTAAAAGCTGAAAAATTAGAAGTCATCAGAATTAAAATCTTATATTCATCCAAAATATCATGTAAAACATAATGAAAAGTAAAAGAAATATTTTCTCATAAGCTATGAGAAAATACTTGTAAAATTTATAAATGAACCACTTGAAAATAAAAAAATAACCAATTTAAAAATAAGCAAGGGATTCGAACAAACATTTTATGAGAAGATATAGAAATGCTCAATAAGCACATGAAAATGTGCTCAACACATTCAATAATCAGAAAACACAAATTAAAACTTCATTGAGACAACATTATAGACCCACAAGAAGAGGACTGCAAACAACAAATGCTGGCAAGGATGAAGAGCAAACAGAACTCTCATACACTGGTGGTAGGAGTGTGCTTGGTACAATACTTTGGAAAAACATCTGGAAGTTTCTTTTAAAACTAAACACAGCTATTCTATGGCCTAGCAATCCCACCCTTAAGTATTTACCTAAGAAAAATGAAAACTATGCCCATAAAAAGACATACACAAATGTTTACAGCAGCTGAAAACTAGAAACAATACAGGTTTCCATCAATAGCAGAATGGAAAAACAAACTGGTTAGTACAATGGAATACTGCTCAACAATAAAAAAGAATGAACTAATTACATTTGCAGTGATATGGATGGATATCAAAAACATCAGGCTTAGAGAAGCCTTGCTGCTGCTAAGTCCATGAGAGTAAATACGGCATGATTTTATTTACACAAATTTCTGTAACAGACAAAACTAATTGATAGGGGGGAAAAAATCAGAACTGCCTCTTGTAAGTAGGTGGAGCCAGTTGCTGAATAAGAAGGATGAGGACTAAGAATTTTGCAGGCAATGGTAATGTTCTATAAGTCAGTAAGGTTTTATAGGTGCATGTGTTTGTCAAAACTCAGGGAAAGTACAATTAGGTAGGTTAAGATCTGTGTGCTTCATTGTACATAATCTTCGCTCAAAAGAAAAATAAGCAGTGAACTACAGTTAATCTTATGCATGCCGAAGTATTTAGAGAGGAAAGTATACTGATGACTACAATTTACTTTGAAATGCACCTGAAAAACATAGTAAATTAATGAATGGATAGAGATGACTAGACATATAATAAAGAAGTATATTAAAATATTAATGATAGAATCTTGGTGGTGGGTATACAGTTGTCACTGCAAAATTATTTTAACATTGCTCTGTGTTGGAAACTTTTCAGAGTAGGATGTTGAGGGAATTCCCTGGTGGTCTAGTGATTAGGACTCAGCACTTCCACTACTAGGGCCTGGGTTCAATCCCTGCTTGAGGAACTAAGATCCCCTAGCTGCATGGTGGAGCCAAGAGGAAAAAAAAAAAAACAAGATGTTGGAAAAACAATAAATAAAAGTTGTTTTGAAGAGTACATCTTATTTTTCTAAGAGAAAATTTGAACAAATTTTAGTTTGTGTTTTGGGAGCATAATAAAACTTGTGCTTACTGAGCAATTAGTGTCTGATGCTTGCCTAAGTTAGAGCAAAAAATATTTCCCTAAAAAAGAACAATAATCATCCGTGGAAAGATCTTTGGCCTTTGGCCAAGAGAGAAACACATTTTCTTAGCTTCTTTTGAGTTGATTTATATCAGGATGATAATTCCAAATATTCTATAATTATAAATTATTATACTATCTATACACCTCAAGGAAGTCTGAAGAATTCAGAAATATTATTTGGATTTACACCCTTTCGAGGAACTCTGTACCTAAATAGAATTAGGTTTTAAAAAGTGATTTCTGATCATTTGTACTAACACATTAACTTTACTACAGGGAAACTATTAATAAAACAGGAGACCTTTTTAGTACTAGAGCACATTCCTGCTTTGATTTGTCAACACTAATTTTTACTAGGCTGTATATGAGTGTATGGGTATGTTTGTATTTATATATTCTCATATTTGCAAAGCTCTCAAGAATAATGAAAACTCTGCCAGGTTATACATTACCTCCAGTATAGGGTTTCCAGTTATAATACTTTCCACGGAAAGGCATATTGTCAAAGTCTGCACATTGTTTCTCTCGAAAATCTCGGGCCCCCAAAGGACATGGCTAAAATAAAATAAAATAATGAATAGCACGATTGTTGAAAAATACCAAACCAAGGGACAATGCCCCTAAAATTAAAAATGTCTGAACTCCCAACACATTAGTTCACTCCCTTATTCTTGGGCTATAATTCTGGAATTTGCTTTACTGTTTACAACCAGTATTCTGACTGAAGTGTCTGAATTGTAATCTTAGGCACAGAAGAAATAACTGAAGTAATTTAAACAAAGTTAAGTGTTAGACAGTTTCCATATAACTTTATACTCAGATGCATGTCACAGTCCACTTTGCAATCAATCCATTTGGTATCTCCTTATAAACAGACGTAAAAACTAGGTGAAGAAACTAAAACACAAAATCCTTTTTGGTAACAGTATTTGAGATCCAGTTGCCACAAATACTCCCAGCTCCTTATTTTAAGAAATCAAGAGGCAGGTTTGTAACATGACATTCAGCACTATTAATTGTGGTTTGGATCCCAACTGCTATAGCTGTTTACTGTCTAGTCCTGACAAAAACCATATTTTGAGATGTGGAATGAACTGGGCAAAATCCTAGGCCTCAAGTCTAAACACCTTTAAATCAAGGAATTTGGACTTATTAAGATTTACATTTAATCAATTAACATCACGGAAAATAAAATACTGAATTTTCAAAACACGTACATGTGTTGGTTGTTGGAGAAGAGAAGGATGTTGAGAGACTGAAGAGAGGATTATTTGTTTTTAAAAGATTGCAATGCTTTTTCTACCTAAATTTTTAAGAGAAGAAAATCTTGCCAATCTCGCTAGGTCTAGATTCCAAATTCCACATTATTTAGGGCCATCCTAAACTTAAAGTTCACAAAGAATTAAAAATATAACGTCTCATAGTTTTGAGGAAATATGACCTAATTTGACTTATCTTTTAGAGTTCTGTACCAGTAGAATCTAAAAAGCTAAGTATTGCTTTAGAAACAGGGATGGAGAAAATATTTCCCTTAAACATGACAGAACAAAACAAGTCATTAGATGAAATTCTCAACTGTGAACAAATATGTTACATTCTCAGAGATCATTTTGAGGACATTTTACTACCCTCCCTTCAGTTCAGTTCAGTCGCTCAGTTGTGTCCGACCCTTAGATCTCTACAATTACTTGATACAGTTTCCTGAGATCAGTACATTGCAAATGTCCTTTAAATCAAGTGCAAAAAATAAGGCTACAATGTACAAACATGTGCAAGGTCATCATTACTTGCTATATGCGAAGACCTGACTCATTGGAAAAGACCCTGATGCTGGGAAAGATTGAAGGCAGGAGGAGAAGGGGATGACAGAGGATGAGATGGTTGAATGGCATCACTGAATCAATGGACATGGGTTTGGGTGGACTCTGGGAGTTGGTGATGGACAGGGAGGCCTGGTGTGCTGAGGGTCATGGGGTTGCAAAGAGTCAGACACGATTGGGCGACTGTACTGAACTGAACTGAGGTTTGAATTTCTACCATATCAAGTTTAAAGCCTCAGATTCTGAAAATAGTGGCAGCGGGTGTACATTGTGTTATGAGCCTTGCATTTTAAGATATTTTCTGCACATTAAAATATGACACTGCAATGCTAAATCCAATGGTTTTACTTATCAAATTATCCTTCATATTTGCCCTTTAAAAAAATGAAAAAGAACTATTCACATAGGCTATGCAATGCACCACACTAGAAAGATATGCTTCCACCATCTATTGTTTCATGGTGTGCTAATTTTTGGAATAAAGAAATGCTTCCCATTACAAGACATTTTCAGGAAATCCCAGAAGATGACCAAGGTTATCAGTGGCTTTGTATGCAGCAAGACTAGTTTTAAAGAAAATATTCTCAATTTTAAAAAACACAAGTAATTTGAAATACAAGTTTTCACACAGTATTGAAGTATTTGTAAAGCACCAACCACCTAAAACTTCAACCAGGCATGTCTTTCAATCTATTTGGAGTAAAATATAAAAATGGAAAAACTGCAATCCTATCTGAGGCAATAAGTATATGACAGCACATTATAAGTTGTCTACAGGTACTGTATATAGGTGAAAGATCAAAGTTCAAATGAATCAGGAAAATATTTGTTGAGGAAGAAAATCTTGAGTGTATCACAAGAATTATAATAAAAGTGTAATACATACTTATTCTTTATAACATTATAAAATATTAAAATACTATAGGAATTGAGCTGGTTAAGAGAGAAAACAGATTTCTATTAAGAATGAAGCCAGGACTTCTCTGTGGTCCAATGGCGAAGACGCCACGCTCCCAACGCAGGGGAGCCAGGTTCAGGGAACTAGATCTCATACGCTGCAACAAAAGATCCTGTGCGCCACAACTAAGACCCAGCATGGCCAAATACATACATAAAATAAAAATAAATATTAAAAAAAGAATTAACCCAAGTAAAGCCATGGGGAAAGAAAAAGTCAATTTTGGGAATAGTTGGATAAAGGCCATCCTGGATGAAAGAAAGGAACTGTATAGAAGCATACAAGTTAACATTTCATAGATAAAAATTGTTTTTTTTGAAAAAAAGCCCTGAAATAATAAACGAAGTTGAGGGACACTCACTTCAAATAAAAAAAAAGAAACAAAAATCCTATTCTTGACCATCTTGTAATTATTATCCTAAACAGCAGAGAAGTAAAAAGTCCAAAAGAAGAATATTAGTTTAATGACACACTTGGATAACATTTCATAAGATTTCTGACCTATTCTTTTCTTGTGATAACCACTCCCAGGGTCAATATAATAAAAATATTAACAATAACAACACATACTTACGTTTTTCTAAGCATTTAGTAAGTACCTATTCCATGGCACACTGTTCAGAGGTCTCTAGATCTATCATGAGCTCTCTCACCACTCTTGAGGTGGTTATAATTAATAATCCCAATTTATAACTGAATAAATTATATTTTATTACAGTCTGCTTAGTGATAGTTTCAGTATGCAAAGACACTTCCTTCATCTGAGTGGGGGCTTCCACTGGACTCTGTAAATGCTACAATAACAACATAGGTTTTTAGCTCTTACAATGTACAAAAACCTAATAGGAGTAACTCGGGTTCTAGACCTAGCCTTGTCTTTACCAGCTGCAAGTTTATCTGCTCCAACTACTTTTTTCTTATTTATAAAATGAGAGGGTTAAAGTACGAATTTTCAGACAGAAGACAGAATTAGATTTGATTCTGATTTATTTCATTTACCTCCTTCCGCAACGTACTTAACTTTCCAGGTCTCATCTATAATCTAGGGATAATACTAGTATTTACTCTGTAGGTGAGGATTTATGTAAACTGTTTAGTTCTGTACCTGGCAGTGGTTCAGTTCAGTTCAATTGCTCAGTCATGTCCGACTTTGCGACCCCATGGACTGCAGCACGCCAAGCTTCCATGTCCATCACCAACTCCTGGAGCTTGCTACCTGATAGTGGTAGCACTCAATAACTATTAGCAGTTGCGTGATCTTTGGTCTAGGCATCCTTAGACTCATTCCTCAACCTCCTCTTGGTCTGCTCTTTATTTCAGGGGAACAAATCTGCAGGCTCTATTTCACAGGATTCTATGTCAGTTGACTTCTAGTTGAGTTCAGGCAGTGGAAGGCACTAGTGGGAGAAGCCAGGGTATTTCATTTCCTCTCTGCCTCTGGCAGCATCTTAGGCAGAAGCAGAGTAGTTTTGTGGCTCCAACATCAAACAGCCACCCTTACCCTCAGTCTTATGGTTCCAGATTCAGCTGTGTGATCTCAGTCTCTCACATGTAATAAAACTACCTCCTTCCTGTTTCTCTAGTAGGAGGTGTGGTATCTTTCTGCTGTTGCTGATCTATGGCCTTGCCAGCCTCTTCCATTATTCATGTAACCAATTCTTTGCATTAAATTCACTCGATTCAAATATTCAGAGGTTCATATTATTATGGTTGGATCTTCACAGATACTACAGTTGATGATGACGATGATGAAGAAGAGGAGTAATGAGAAAAGAGAAGAAAAAGGAGGAAATGATAGTAGTAGTATTGGTACTTGGGAGACTGAATAGAGATGTTTCCTTGGATTATATATTTTGCAATTTATTGGTTAAGGGCAGAGACTGGAAAACTTCTGTCAAGGCCCACACAGTAAATATTTTAGACTTTGTGGCCATATAATCTCTGTTGAATGTGCGCGTGCTCTGTTGCTTCAGTCGTATCTGACTTTGAGATCTGTGTCTGACTCCTTGTTACTGACCAAAGTAAAAGATGCCCAGGGAATTTTACAAATAAACAAACATTTTATTTTTCTAATGTACTAATCCAGTGGAATCTTTCCCTCTTTTAAAATATTTCAATATACATTGTGTTAGTCGCTCAGATGTGTCCAACTCTTTGAGACCCCAGGGACTGTAGCCCATCAGGCTTCTCTGTCCATGGAATTCTCCAGGCAAGAATACGGGAGTGGGTTGCCATTTCCTCCTCCAGGGGATCTTCCTGACCCAGGGACTGAACTCACATCTCTTGTCTCCTGCATTGGTGGGTGGGCTCTTTACCACCAGCACCACTTGGGGAGCCTATAAAATCTGTCACAACTACTCAAATGTGCCATTACACTTTTTAAAGACATAGACAATATGTAAATGATAAGGCTGTGTTCCATTAAAATCTTATTTACAGAAAGAGACGATGGTTCAAATTTGACCCAGCAGGCACAATTTGCCAACCCCTGATTCAGGATGTTAACATATAGTTACATCTGTATGTCAGCATTGTGCAGAAGAACCAAGCTCAACTATTAATTTTTGAGTCAATACAGAATCATATACTTTAAAGAACTGATGTCAGATTATAATATAATTTGTATAAAATGCTTAAACTTCCTGTACAATCATCCCCATAGGGGTCATACACTCTGCATAATCTACAGAAAGATACATAAAATACTTTTCAGATGACCACAATTATTATCCAGTTCTTTCTTTCAGCCAAAATCTGTTTTCCAATAACCTGGTGGTCTTGCACCTTTCTTCTGAGCAAATCTAATCCCTAACTGAAAGATATCTAAACCTTGATGGCTTTCTTATGGGGACATAATAAATTATCATTAGTACTTTTAAAACCAGGCACCAAGAACTGGCCCTAAGGGTCTTTTTTTATATTCAGCAAATATATATAAAAATATTTTATGTATCACATATGATCTAGGCTCTGGAGATAATGCAGTACACAAAACAGAGTAGGTCCCTGCTTTCATGGAGCTCACTGTAGTTGGAGATGATAAAGAAGAAAAATAATGCAGGGCACTAAGATGGTGGTTAGGTGGAGGTTTGGGGAAGTTGTTTTAAATGGTAGACTAAGAGAAATTTTCTCTGATAAGGTGGCACTGAAACAGAGAGTTAAAAAATTGAGGACATAACTTATGCACATATCTTAAAAGAGTGTTCCAGGAAACATTAAATGCAAAGGGTCTGAGGCAGGAATGTGTTTGGGAAATTCACAAAATAACATGGAAGATGGAAGGTCTTATAAATTGAAAACTGCAGCAGACTTGGGGACTTGATTCCATACCTTTTGTTTCTAGAATATATCAGCTAGAGTTATGTTTTAATTTAACTGTTTCCTTCAGTGGACGTTCTGAATCTGTGTTGATTAGAAATAAGCTTACGAGGAGTTGCATATTCTGGTTGCAAAGAATGAGAGAGATCAAAGAAAAGAGTATTTCTTAAGGAAAAATTCCATAAAATATATTTTTGTTTTGTTTAAGAACAGTGGCAAGTTTAGAGGCAATGTTTTTTAAATTACTTAAGTATAATAAATGCTGACACTATGTCAAAACCGTAACAGGAAATAGGCATAGGCAACAAATTTTTCATGTAAAGCTTGACAGGTTTTCAGCTTCCTAGTGTTAACACTAATCAAGCATCCTCTCCTTCTAAAAAGCAACCAGCAGGGCCACATATAAATCTAGAAAGCAACACTGCACGTCTCGGTATCTTTTGATCTTAGTATTTTCAAATATACAAAAAAACTTAATATTAGCATCTTTTTCATCACTTTTTTTTTTTTTAGAGAGAGAAATGTGTATGTTAGCACATTCTAGGAGAAGGCAATGGCAAGCCACTCCAGTACTATTGCCTAGAAAATCCCATGGATGGAGGAGCCTGGTAGGCTGCAGTCCGTGGGGTCGCTAAGGGTCGGACACAACTGAGCAACTTCACTTTCACTTTTCACTTTCCACTTTCACACATTGGAGAAGGAAATGGCAACCCACTCCAGTGTTCTTGCCTGGAGAATCCCAGGGACGGGGGAGCCTGGTGGGCCTCCGTCTGTGGGGTCACACAGAGTCGGACACGACTGAAGTGACTTAGCAGCAGCAGCAGCAGCAGCACATTCTATGGACTATCTTAGGCTTCCAGTCATGTTGACAGATTATAAGAATCTCCTTTCACAATACTTTTTATTGCTAGATAAATCTAAAAAAAAGAAAAAGAGTAATTCATTGGGGCATAAAGTGCTATAAAAAGAAATCTCAGCTTTCGCTGACAAACTGTCCTGGGGCTTTTCTATTACTAGAGTTAAAATCTTCGTTTTATTCCAAGAAATAGGGTGACCTTGGAAAGTCCTGGGATCTCTTTGTGCCTTCTTTCTTTTGTTTGCAAAATACACCCCAAATGCCCTTACCTTCAAGAGCAATGCATCCCAATATGTTTGCAAATGAGGAAAATTCTGCAAATACTGAATTAAGTCTTCTTGTTGTTCAGTCACTCATTTGTGTCTGTCTCTTGTGACCCCATGGACAGCAGCACGCCAGGCTTCCCTGTCCTTCACCATCTCCCGGAGTTTGCTCAAACTCATGTCCATTGAGTCAGTGATGCCATCCAACCGTCTCATGCTCTGTTACCCTCTTCTCCTCCTGCCTTCAATCTTTCCCAGTATCAGGGTCTTTTCCAATGAGTCAGCTCTTCACATCACGTGGCCAGAGTATTGGAGCTTCAGCTTCAGCATCAGCCCTTCCAATGAATATTGAGGACTGATTTCCTTTAGGATTAACTGGTTTGATCTCCTTGCGACTGTCCAAGGGACTCTCAAGAGTCTTCTCTAGCATCACAGTTCTAAGGCATAAATTCTTCGGTGCTCAGCCTTCCAACTCTCACATCTACACATGATTACTGGAAAAACCATAGCTTGGACTATACAGACCTTTGTCAGCAAAGTGATGTCTTTGCTTTTTAATACACGGTCTAGGTTTGTCATAACTTTTCTTCCAAGATGCAAGTGTCTTTTAAATTCATGGCTGCATTCAGCAGTTGCAGTGATTTTGGAGTCCAAGAAAATACAATCTGTCACTGTTTCCACTTTTTCCCCCACCTATTTGCCATGAAGTGATGCGACTGGATGCCATGATTTTGAACACAGAGTTTTAAGCCAGCTTTTCCACTCTCCTCTTTCACCCTCAACAAAAGACTCTTTACTTCCTCTGTCTTATGGGTAATAAAGAGAGAGAAGCAAGCTGAGAATAAAAATTTGGTCCTCTCCATCCACTTTTCCCTTTCCTCTTTTTTTCCTAAAAGAGATGGGAAGGCTAGGAGACAGGATTCCTACAGCCTCAGGAAAAACATCAAAAGGAGCATTTTGTTGGCCTTTTCTCTTTTCCACCTTCTGTTTTTTCTTTCTTTCTTACATGCTTGCCAAATGCACTCGTATTTCTTCACTATTACACTAGACCAACTTTATACATTGCCCAAATTTAATGTTCTTTCTCTCCACGATAGAAACATATTTTTAGCCACTTATACCCTATTACTTGAAGAAGCAGAAGTGGAGGTTGGATTCTGACCCTTGCTTTGCTTAGCAAGGCATGTACTTGACCTGGGATTGTGAAAAAGGGATATAATTCTGTTCACCCAGACAGGTGTCATATACATGAAGATATCACATGCCTCTCTTATAAGTTCCAAACAAAATTACTGATTTCTTAATTATCAGGAACTGTTTTACTATCTCATTAAAAAATTCACAAAGACATTTCCAAGGTTAAATTTAGTGTTCAACATACACAGTGAATCATTTCAACCCGTTTTTTCTTTAATTTATTTAATTGGAGGATAATTACTTTACAATATAGTGGTGGTTTTAGCCATACATTCACATGAATCAGCCATGGGTGTATATGTGTTCCCAATCCTGAATCCCCCTCCCGCCTCCCTCTCCATCCCATCCCTCTGGGTCATCCCAGTGCACCAGCCCTGAGCACCCTGTCTCATGCATTGAACCTGGACTGGCGATCTATTTAACATATGATAATACATGTTTCAATACTATTCTCTCAAATCATCCTACCCTTGCCTTCTCCCTCAGAGTCCAAAAGTCTCTTATTTACATCTGTGTCTCTTTCGCTGTCTTGCATATAGGGTCATCGTTATCATCTTTCTAAATTCCATGTATATGTGTTAATATACTGTATTGGTGTTTTTCTTTCTGACTTACTTCACTCTATATAATAGGCTCCAGTTTCATCCACCTCATTAAAACTGATTCAAATGCATTCTTTTTAATAGCTGAGTAATATTCCATTATGTGCTTTCTTATCCATTCGTCTGCTGATGGGCATCTAGGTTGCTTCCATGTCCTGGCTACTGTAAACAGTGCTGTGATGAACACTGGGATATCAACCCCAGTTTAAATGTAAACTTCTCATCTTTTCTCTCCCAAATAGTTCCTGGTTTGCGAGCAATTTCACTATACTTTTACTTTTGAAGAAAAAAAAGTCTGATAATCCTACATTGTCTAGAAAAATTTAAATCTCAATCTCATATTTGATATTATAGTCTCAATCTCATGCTTGATATTATAGTCTCTTATACAGGTTTTCAAAGTTAAAGCTGTTTTTATATGCCGTGTATAGCCTGTGTTTTATTTAAATGGCTTCTATCCATAGCATGACCCTTTTCTCTAAGCCTGTAAAAATGTTAAGAATCAAATTTTTACTGTGTGATTTTAAAAATGTCTCTTTAAAGAACAAAATAAACAAGCAAGTTTTTTTTTATGCTTAAAGCTAGTCTTTATTTCTTAAAACAAGATATACACTATAAAATTCATACTAACCTAAAGGTTAATGACACTGCTTCTGCTATTTTTTGCCATCTTTTATATATATATATATAGATACATACATACATATGTATACATAAAAGTAAACTTTTATAAGTATATTGAAGTGTACATTTAAGAATAATGTGGTTGATACATATTTGCTTTCTAATTATAACTTGGGACACAGTTATAACATTGTTAGTTAATAGATCAACTCTATACTTTGTCATCACTTACCCCATACCTTTCCCTGGGGGCAAGGTCTGTAGTTTCATAATTTTCTCAGCTATCTGGTTCTGCTGCAGGTTAAGGTTAGACTGGAAGTAAGACAATGTCAAAGGTGACTAAACTCAGAGCTTACTTTGCCACACCCACCTCCCAACGCTCCATCTTTCTTCAGAAGGCTAGAGCACCATCCGGAAATTCTATGACTTACTGAATCCTTTCCACAGCACTAGCCTATTGCTAAGCTTTAGTTCCTCTATTAAAAATATTAAAAAAAAAAAAACAACCAGACAAACAAGGCACTTTTCTGGGCAGTTCAGTGGTTAAGACTGTGCTTCCAATGCAGGGTGCACAGGTTCCCTGGTTGGTGGAACTAAGATCCCACATGCCACGCAGCAAGGTCAGAAAAACAAAACAAAACAAAAAACCAACCCTGTCTTTCCCTTTATAAAAGTGATTTGAAGATTTAATGAATACTTTTTAAAATATACAAAAGTACTTTGTAATCTCTAAAACATAAATGTATACAGTAATAGCCACACTGACTGAGTAAAGATTATGTACTAGGAATAGCACTGATATTTTTTAAAGTATTTGTGCTCAGTCACATCTGACTCTTTGTGATCCCACGGACTGCAGCCTGCCAGGCTCCTCTATCATACATGGAATTTTCCAGGTGAGAATAATGGAGTGGGTTGCTATTTTCTACTCCAGGGGATATTCACAACCCAGGGATCAAACCGTCATCTCCTGTGTCTCCTGCATTGGCCGGTGGATTCTTTACCACTGAGCCACCTGGGAAGCCTGATTAAAGTGTTACTTCTTTTAATTCTCAAACAGACCTGCAAGTTTGATACAATTATACTCTATTTATACAGGTGTTCCTTAAAAATTCAGTGATGTTAGGTATCTTGCCAGGGTAAAACAGCAACAACCAGGATTAAATTTAAGTCAATTCTAATCCAAAGTCCATACTTCTTTCACTATAGTCTTACTTCCAAATATAGGCTATACTTTTCCTGTGTACCACAACCAAGGCAATAACACCATTTAACTGACCTTAAGCAATGAATGGAAGTAAAGAACTGCAGACAGCATGCACCTCTAGCAAAGGTGAACACCCATGGACTACATAACCTATGCTTAAATTTTAGAACTGACCACAGGTGAACTGGAAAATTCTTTGTCTCCATAATTTTTTTATAGTTTTGATGCATAAAATAAAGGAGGAGATGAGATGCTTAAGATGTAAGAATAACATGATTTCATCCTAACCAAGGTGGAGCTTAGGTTTTTCACCAGAAGTTCTATCCTAGTCACATTTTCAAGCAGACAGGCAAATCACAAATAGTATGGAAAGAAAAACTTAAGGATTTTCTGGAAAATAGCTAACAATATCAGAATGCTCCTTTTAGAAATGTAGAATAGTTCTTTGTACTGTAGCTAATATTTCCTCTTTAGGCTTTGATATAAAGTTCGGCTTATAACCATAATGTAGGTATATTTTTTACCCATGACAAAAATCAAGTTTGAGTAGTTAACACACTGATGTATAAATTCTTCTACTTAAAATACTATGTACACCAATTTTTACCCTCTTAGAACATTTTACAAAATAGTTTTAAGTGACTGCAGTGAAAAGTTTCACAGGAAAGCAGAAATGCCTGCTTAACAGTCAATATTCTTTTATGCCAATAAAAAGGAGATTCCATATACAAAATAAAGTATTTTTTGAGCAGTACTTGAGTAAACACTTTTAGAAGACTGAGTACATATCTGAATCTTTATTTCTCATAATGGCACTACTGGATAATCATGTTAGCTCCTATCTGTGCTCATTTATAAACACTGTCAGGACCTTGTCAATCAGTCCAAAGAGGGCAACTGTCCTCAACAAATGAACCCTCAGCATCACAGCTTCAATAAAGTTCTGCTCTCCAAACCCAAGTTCCGTAGGACCATGTCTATTAGATTAGTTTATGATTCCAAATATTCTCTTGAAGTTCCTGTTTAATGATGAGACCAAACTTCATCTAATTATCCTGTCTTTAACAGATACCTTCTTGGGCTTCCCTTGTGGATCAGCTGGTAAAGAATCCGCCTGCAATGTGGGAGACCTGGGCTCAATCCCTTAGTTTCTCAGTAGCTTCAAGGCAAGAAGCATATTCATTGTTCCTGCCACATCTATTGTCTTTACCTGCTATTCTGTCCTAGAAACCATGATGTGAATATCATAGAAAGAATCCTTGTTCAGATGCCAGAGGCTCCTAATACAGGGAACATACTACAAATCTAATACACCCTGATGCAGACAGCCAGCCTCAGAGTCTATTGTGCGATAACTCTGGCCTCTAGGCTGGTCATGCTGCTGCTGAGAGTAATCAGACCAATTTTACAGCTCACTTTATTTAAGAGTCTTATAGACTGAGATTCTCTCTTTATAAGTTGCCTCTTTCAAGAAACATAAGAGAAGTAAAAGACCTATACAAAATAAACACAAGAAAATTAACAAAATGGTAATAAGCTCATACATATCAATAATTATCTTAAATATAAATGGATTAAAAGTACTAACAAAAGGCTGGCTGGGTGGATGAAACATGTGCATGTATGTACTTCCACTTACCACATCACTCTACTTAATTAAACCCCCAAATTATATGTAATCATTTTACATTGTTAGTTTAATCATGTTTCCATTATAGCTTACAACTGTAATTATCTTTTTTGTCTGACTATTAATCGTGAAAACTGATAAATGTCTTTTACTACTGTGATTATTTAACCATTATCTGCTTAATAACATTGTATTATGATTGGTCAACAGAAAATAATATAATTCTATATTACTAAAACTATAATTTTATAGGAAAACTGGTAATCACTTTTTAAAAATCCCGATGCATACCAGAATTATCTTGAAATTTTTGAAAAATACAAATGTCCAGTATTGCTTTTTTTCCTCTAGAGTTCCAGATGTATTTCTAATAAGCATCATGTTTAAAAACAACTGGACTATATGATGATTTTATCTAGTTTGTTTCACTTATTCTATTTCATATTCAGTACTCTCGTTTCATTTAGTTTATGTTTTCCAATTTTTGTGTCTCTTTTTGTTGTTCTTTCTCAAGCCTTCATCAAGAGTAGTAGAAAAGCTTTTGTACACACACACATATATATAAATAGTATGTATAATTTGATATATATGTGTGTGTGTACAAAAGCTTTTCTTATATTAGAAAACCTATGAATTTTTGCCTAGCTAAAAAATTTATGACATTTTGGTTCCACTTGTTTGACTTAGTATGAAAAGAATGCTTAATTTCTCATTTATAGTCACTCAAAAGTTTGATATAGTTTCATGTATTCTGGCATCTAATATTACTGTTAAAAGACTAGAAAGTTTACTTTCTTAGTGATCATTAAAAGAATATTTGAATGAGGCTGGAAACTTCTAATCCAGTTCTAAGAATATAAAGAAATACTGTTGTAAAAAAAAAAAACCAACCAGGAAATTAACGTCATACAGTATTATTAACTAACGTGCAAATTTTGTTCCAATTTCACAAAATGTTATGGGAGTGGCCATTATTTGTTTTCATAACTTATTCAAGATTCCACATTGTATTTAGTTGCATTAAGCAGCTTCAGCTACATGCAAAAAATTCTGGTAAATTCTCTTCTCATTTTTATTCCATTACAAATATTTTCTAATATTCCTTGCTATGTTAATAGCTTCTTAGACATACCCATCATTTAAAAGTGAACATTTAATTTTTTTCTAAATACATGGGGCTTTTAAGGTATCTTTTATATTAATTTCTCATTTTGATATTAATTTCTAATTTAAATGTTTTCTTCTCTGCAACCACCATCTGTGTTTTTTCAGTCTTCTAACTTTATTTCAATGGCTAAGTAAAAATCTCTCTTGCTAAATGTCATATTACACTTGAAAATATGCGGGTTATTTTCAAATATCTTTTGATATTGACTTCTAACATAATTCTACAGTGATAAGAGAACAGACTCTGTATGATTTCAATACCTTTAGACAATGAAATTTTTGCACCTTGTTTTATGTCCCTGGATATGTTCCAGGGTCTCCTAGTTTAGAGCCTATGGGAACCTGAATATAATTTGTATCCTACTATTGTAAGAAAATTGTATAAATCTTAATTATGTTGAATTGGTTCATGATGTTTTTCAGGTCTACTATGCCCTCCCACTTTTCTGTATATTCATCTTATTAATTTTTGAGAGTTTGATATTGAAACTCCAACTAAAAAAATCTTAATTTATCTACTTAAAAAATAAGTTTGATATATAGTAGAAATATATATAACCTTGTTCTAAATTTTCCAAGTCTCTTATAAATGTGTTATCATACTTTCATAATTTCATCTGCTTTTAGCTATATAAAGTCAAAACGTATTTTGACTTCAGTGAGTTGGTGATGGACAGGGAGGCCTGGAGTGCCGTGATTCATGGGGCTGCAAAGAGTCGGACATGACTGAGCAACTGAACTGAATGTATTTTGCTGTATTTCTTAGAGGCACAAAATAAATCACTTATGAATTAATTTGTGTTGTAGAAACAAGGCTGTAATAAAACAGACTATAAGACAAGTTTATAACATAGTTTTTCTAGATTTCTATTGAACAAATGGAAATTAAGATTATCCTACAAGTCAACTCACCACTAAGGAGTGGTGAATACAGAAAATATGGTTAAAATAATAGGTCTAGTATGTAGAAAGTACACTACTGCTGCTGCTGCTGGTACTACTGGTACTGCTATTAATACTAGTCCTGTTACTGCTGCTACTACTTTTGTTGCTGAAAGACAGAAACTAAATGAGCTATGATGCAGACATCTGAGGTATACTCAACATCTATCACTCCCTACTTTCTTGCTTGTTGTTGTTGTTCAGTCACCAAGTTGTGTCCTGCTCCTTGAGACCCCATGGAATGCAGCATGCCAAGCTTCCCTGTCCTTCACCATCTCCCAGAGTTTGCCCAGGTTCATGTTCATTGAATTGGTGATGCCATCCAACCATCTCATCCTCTGTTGTCCTCTTCTCTTTCTGTCTTCAGTCTTTTGCAGCATCAGGGTCTTTTCTGATGAGTCAGCTCTTTGCATCAGATGGCCAAAGTATTGGAGCTTCAGCTTCA
Source organism: Moschus berezovskii (assembly GCF_049115385.1). Lineage (NCBI taxonomy): Eukaryota > Metazoa > Chordata > Mammalia > Artiodactyla > Moschidae > Moschus > Moschus berezovskii. The sequence continues at coordinate 63,512,118 of NC_142477.1, forward strand.
CATCAATCCTTCCAATGAGTGTTCAGGGTTGATTTCCTTTAAGCTTGACTGGTTTGACCTCTTGCTGTTCAGTGGATTCTCAAGACTCTTCCCCAGCACCAGTTTGAAAGCATCAATTCTCTGGTATTCAACCTTCTTTATGGTCCAACTCTCACATCCGTACATGACTACTGGAAAGACTATTATTGTTTAGTTGCGAAGTCGTGTCTAACTCTTTCGTGATTCCAGGAACTGTACCCCTCCAGGCTCCTCTGCTCATGGGATTTCCCAGGCAAGTACAGTGCCATTTCCTTCTCCAGGAGATCTTCCCGAATCAGGGATCGAACCTTAGTTTCCTGCTTGGCAGACAGATTCTTTACCACTAAGCCACCAGGGAAAGACCATAGCCTTGACTATCTGGACTTCTGTTGGCAAAGTGATGTCTTTGCTTTTTAATACACTGTCTAGGTTTGTCAGAGTTTTCCTTCCAAGAAGCAAGATCTTCTAAGTTCATGGCTGCAGTCACCATCCACAGTGATTTTAGAGCCCAAGAAGAGGAAATCTGTCACTGCTTCCACCTTTTTCCCTTCTATTTGCCATGAAGTGATGGGACTGGATGCCATGATCTTAGTTTTCTGAATGTTGAGCTTTAAGCCAGCTTTTTCACCCTCCTCTTTCACCCTCATCAAGAGGCTCTTCAGTTCCTCTTCACTTTCTGCCATTAGAGTGGTTATCATCTGCATATCTGAGGTTGTTGATATTTTTCCTGGCAATTTGGATTCCAGTTTGTAACTCATCCAGCCTGGCATTTTGCATAATGTGCTCTGCATATAAGTTAAATAGACAGGGTAACAATATGCATCTTTGTTGTACTCCTTTCTCAGTTTTGAACCAGTCAGTTGTTCCATGTTGGGTTCTAACTGTTGTTCTTGACCCACATACAGGTTTCTCAGGAGACAGGTAAGATGGTCTCATATTCAGTTCAGTCACTCAGTCGTGTCCGACTCTTTGTGACCCCAAGAATCACAGCACGCCAGGCCTCCCTGTCCATCACCAACTCCCGGAGTTCACTCAAACTCATGTCCATCGAGTTGGTGATGCCATCCAGCCATCTCATTCTCTGTCGTTCCCTTCTCCTCCCACCCCCCAATCCCTCCCAGCATCAGAATCTTTTCCAGTGAGTCAACTCATCGCAACCATCTCTTAAAGAGTTTTCACAGTTTGTTATGGTCCACATAGTCAAAGGCTTTAGCGTAGTCAATGAAGAAGTCCCTTCCTTTCTCTATGATCCTGCAAATGTTCTCAATTTGATCTCTGGTTCCTCTGCCTTTTCTAAACAGAATTCTAATTTTTTCTCAGGAATCTACTTCTCAGAGAAGATGACTCTAATCCCATTTTAAGGACTTATCTGGATTAGCTGAAACTAGTTATAGTAATATCCTTCCTTTTGCTTGTGACTGGGTTAAGGGTAGGCATGTGGCATCTTGACCAACAAAACATGAAGGAAGTCTGCTGAGGGAACAGGGAAGAAGCTTTGGTAAAAACTTGTCATATACTTAAGAAAGACACACGGGAGTACTTTATCTCTTCTCTTCCTCTGAATATTGTCAGGGAAAAGTACCTTAGTTGTTCCGTTGCTCCCCTTTTGCTGCTTTTCAGTTTCTTTTAAAAAAATATGACCTTAGGATATTTTCCTTACTATCTGGTCAGCTCTTTGCTGATTTTAAAATGTTAAAAAAAAATCTTATTCAGCAATCTAAAAAAATTTTTCTGTCACAGTAATGTCATTACAAAAAACAGAAGTTTCACAATTGTTTCTAAAATGAACTAAGATTGATTTGATTAAAGAATTTTATACATACTATTTATAATCTTTTTTATGTTTTTCTTAATTTTACATTTACAATGCTTCAGGTGTACAACAAAGTGATTCAGTTCTATCTATCTATATATATTCTTCTTCAGATTATTTTTCATTATAGCTTATTACAAGATATTGACTACAGTCTTCTATGCTAAACAGTAGGTCCTTCAAAACAAAAATAGACTCACCAGACACAGAAAAAAAAGACTTAAGGTTAGCAAAAGAAGAAGGGAGAAGGATAAATTAGAAATTTGGGAATAACAAATACAATCTTCTTCATAATCATTAGTTTTCTACTTCAAAGCTAGATTAGCTTTGTGCTGTCCAATACAGCTGTCACTAGCCACATGTGGCTATTTAAATTAAATTAATTAAACTTAAAGATTCTGTTCTTCTGTTGCACTAGAGTGAAAGTGTTTCAAGTGTTCAACAGCTAATTTGACTGTGCATTGGACAGTGCATATATAGAATATTTCCATCATTGGGGAACATTCTCTTGGACAGTGCTGGGCTAGATTACGTGTCTAGAAAGTTTAAATTTTCATGTATTAGATTAAATTTTAAAAGGCTCCAACTTTTTATGCTCAGATAGCTTTATTAACTTGGATAGCATGAAAATAAATTTTGGTGTGGTAATTTAATTGTCTCAAATTCTGAACTAGTAGAGACAAGATTAATGAAAAAAACATTATTTGCATATCCATGATATATATATATATATGTTAAATATATCTCCTTAACATTTGCTGAAAGCTGAAACATAAGACAAAGATACTAATAGAAATGTCAAGTCACCAAAAGCAAGCTTTATAAAAAATCTGAGCATATAAAATATGGGTAAAATGAAACAAGCTTGGCATGTGTGTCTGGCATGTCTTTATCTGTTTTTTTATTACCTACCATGCATTATTCATATTATATAGCACTTGTGTTATTAGGCCCAAAATGTGGGCCTACCTCTACAACTATATAACAGAAATAGATAGGGATTGAGAGGTGGGTTTGGCTTTCACACTCCTACCTAACACAGTCTAATATATAGTAGGACTCCCTTCTTCTTATGCATAAAACCTCTATTTTCCGAGATTTATGTTATTCATCCAAATCACTATTTGGTTTCATCGTTGCTTTTTACTAACCTCATGATGACCATTTCCCATCAGTGGATAAAGAGCTTCATGCCTATTTCACATTTTCACTATATGCTCCAAGTCCTAATGTCATCCACATAGAAGACTCCCCAAACTCCCTACCCTTAAACAGTCCCTGAACTCCTTGCGTGCACTCCCATGACCACACTCTAGATCTGACCTCAATGAGAACAATCTCACTTCTCACATCTTAAATTCAAATAATAATACATTCCATTCTTGGATCCCCTGACTTGCTATCTCTTTCACCCTGTTTATCCTGCAACCTTGGTTCTTTAATTTTTACATATTTTTCAAAGTTAGACATTTAATTTTCTCCCTGCTAGCCCTCTTTATAGACTCCATTGTCATTCCCTAGTGTACAGTGCATGACTCACCAGCATCCTTATTTCTTCTTGATTTGTTTGCTGTTCTGTTGTAGTCTCACCTTTCTCTAACCCATTTTCGTCTAAAGCATAAATCTGAGACTAAATTTTAACCTACACACTTTGCACTTAATTTTATTTGTGCCTAGAAAGCTCTCAATGTCTCTTCCTTCTTTTCTTTTCCAATTTGCCCTTCAGGTCTTTTGCTTCCTATGGGAAGAAATCCTTAACTCCCTAATTAGGCTATGGGCAATTCCACATGTTTTTACAGCATTCCATACTTATTCTATCGTATCACTTGTCACCCTTCCTTGTGGTTTTCTGTGACTTCCTAAGAAATTATAAAATCCTTGAAGGCATAGACTCTCTCACTCTAGCATAGGCTGATAAAAGTAGGCACTCAATTACTTGTTAATTAATGCTGGAAATTTAACATAATCATTGTAATTGAAGCTACATATAATTATTAAAATGAAGCTACATGTGTTATTAAAATTAAATTTAATAGAACTAAATATCATAAGCTATAAATAAGAGTGTGTTAGCAATAATATGAGGAGAAATAGAGTAGGGTAAGGAAGATTAGGAATCCCAGGGTTGTAGGGAGAAGGGAGGGTTACAATTTTAAATTCAGTATTCAGATTAGGCCTCACTGAGAAGATGATCAGTTGAGTAAAGGTGAGGTAAGGGAGTTAGTGATGTAGATATCTGGGTTGGAAGAGTATCCAGGGTAAAGAGAATAGCCAGTGCAAAAGCCCTAAGGTGGGAGCGTGCATGGCATATAAAGGAGGGAGACTGTGCCTGCAGCATGGTGAATAAAGAGGAAAACAGTAAAAGATGAGTTCAGAGAAGTAACAGAAGGCCAGATTGTGCAGGCCTTGCAGACCTCTGTATGAGTTTGGATTTAAGTAAAACAGAGAGCCATTGAAAGGTGTTGGGTAAAATGCACTGAAACTCTGCCTCTTATATTGAGCACCGTAGGAAGCAATAGTAGTATCGGGAAATTCACTGAAAAAGCTATTTAGAATAATCCAGGGAAAGAAAGGGGACAACTTCCCTGATGGTTCAGTGGTAAAGAATCTACCTGCAATGCAGAAGACACAAGAAACACAGAAGAGCATATGAATGAGGAATAGTGTGGGAGTGTGGGTAATAGTCTCATGATATGACATCAAATTAAAAGCTGTGGTTTTTAGATAGGAGAAAGGAAAAACTATTTGGAAGGAGTAATAAGATGTAATGACTGGGTATGGGCTTCCCTGGTGGCACAGTGGGAAAGAATCCGCCTGCAATGCAGGAGATGCAACAGATGCAAGTTCAATCCCTGGGTGGAAGATCCCCTGGAGCAGGAAATGGAAACCCACTCCAGTATTCTTGCTGGGAGAATCCCATGGACAGAGGAGCCTGGTGGGCTACAGTCCATGGGGTCGCAGAGAGTTGGACACGACTGAACAATTAACACACACTACTGTCTAATCAAGGCTATGGTTTTTCCAGTGGTCATGTATGGATGTGAGAGTTGGACTGTGAAGAATTGATGCTTTTGAACTGTGGTGCTGGAGAAGACTCTTGAGAGTCCCTTGGACTGCAAAGAGAGCCAACCAGTCCATTCTAAAGGAGATCAATCCTGGGTGTTCATTGGAAGGACTGATGCTAAAGCTGAAACTCCAATACTTTGGCCACCTCATGCGACGAGTTGACTCACTGGAAAAGAGTCTGAAGCTGGGAGGGATTGGGGGCGGGAGGAGACGGGGACGACAGAGAATGAGATGGCTGGATGGCATCACCAACTTGATGGACATGAGTTTGAGTGAATAGGGAGGCCTGGCATGCTGTGATTCATGGGGTCGCAAAGAGTCAGACACGACTGGGCGACTGAACTGAACTGAACTGAATAAGATATAAAGAAGATAGTCAATTCACTTCCAGGCCCAGTCATTCATGGGCTAGGGGAGAAAATACAAGTCCTTAAATTTAGAGGCCTGCAAAGGAAGCAGCATCTTCAGAGGAAAGCCAGTTTCCATTAGAACAAGAAGGTAAAAGGAAAGAAAATTCAAAGACTTCAAGATATAAGGGATTTTGCTGATGATGAATCACAAGTTTCTGGGGCACAGAAGAGTTTCAGTGGTTGGGAAGGGATAGGAAACAGCAGGGATATGCAAAGATTTATGGAATTGAATAGAAAGAGATGAGGAATGACGTGTAAGTCTGGGACTTCTTGAAGTGGCAAACGTAAAATGAAATAAAGGCCTTAATAAGATTAATCCTTATTTCTCGAACTCAAGAAAGATAATGGTGGCAAGGTTGTGAGTAATGAGGGGCTAGGAAGTTCAGGGTGTGTGTGTCTCTCTCTTGATTCCTTTTCAGGAGAGCATATTTGCTCCTAGTGCTGGAGCTTCCTCTTGACTCTTGTCGATGGAATTGATGGACCTGAAAGGCTGGTTCCATCCAATTTCAAAAATTCATGTGACCCTCACACACCTGGATTTCTGATCAAACTAGCTCACAGTTTAAAAAATTTCCCTGCTCCAGGGAAAATGTAAGCTAACTTCATAGCAGAATTTGGTTTTACTTACATCTGTGTTGCAGGAACGATACCGTTTCCTTTCCCCAAGGCAGTATTTTCCACCTCCTGAAGGTCTGAAAACACATTTTGTTTAACATGTGAATATAATATATCTAACAACATAAAGAATACATAAATTGCTTGATGAAAACATATTGACATTTAAGAAAATAAAAAATTTGACATTTTATCAGTTATTAAAATGATAATCATGGTGATAGCAACAATGATTATGGTTGTTAAACAAAAATTAAGACAGTTTAGTATAAGTAATTTTATAAGGCTCTTAATTGTAATCACATTCTTAAGAAAATGTGATTAAATCAATGTACTTTCTAATTAACATAGTAAACAGGTACTCAGTTCAACATAATGAGTTTAAAAATCATTTATAATGAAAAGCCATTTGAATCATATTCAACAAAACACATAATCTGATACTATATGTTTATCAAGTAGGAAGTGGAAAGTTTATTTTTACACACTAGAAATAAGGAGAAGACACTAAATAACTTTCTGGAAATAGCTTCAGTTCAGAGTATATAATGCAGAAATAAAATTTCTATCTAATTTCAAATATTACATAAAGTTTAAAAGAATTAAATCTAAATATAAGATAGGCTTGTATATCAGATAGATACTTTATAGTACATTCAATTAGGGTGTTAAATACTTGTTTTACATAAATCAATTTCTGGAGTATTTAACATTAGAGAAAGTCATATGCTATTATTTTGGCATGTAATATTTGAATGGAAAAAACTAACTTGTTGTTTCAAAAGTGGTCCAAATCATTCTCTTAAGTATTTCGGTATATTATTTATTACCATAGTGTTTTATACTTTTGGTTATTAAATTACAGTAGCTTGGAGCTGAACTTCATTATTCTGTACTTGTTTTAAAAAAATCAAGTCTCAATTATAATTTTGGTTCACTGATAACTATTATCAATTTATTACATTATCAATTATCTCATTGATATTAATTACAAATGAGATAATTAAAGTTACACTTTGAATATATTTTGAATGCTGACTTTAAACAAGGGGAAAAAGTGGCCCAGCTTGAGCCAGGGTGGGAGAAATGGGTTGGTCAGACAAAAACAAGGTAGTAGGAATAGTGGTGGCACTGCTGTTTTATGAGTGGGTGACGGTGAGCTCTGTTTAACAGAATGAAAAAACGGAAGTAATACAAAGGGAAACAATTTCAAACTAAAAAAGAAGAAAAGAGAAGACACATTTAGAAGGAGGAACCAAAGACAGGGATACCAAGTTAAAATGGGAAAAAATAAAAATAGACCATGTTTTACCCCAGCAGGGGGAAAAGCAGAGGTGGTATCATAACATCATTCTGCGCCAAGTAATTGTTAGCAAAGAAGGTCCTTAACCTGAGTTCTAGACAAAAATGGGAGCACTTGACATGAAGCAGCTAAGGAGCAGTTCAGTCTCTGGTAGGACACAAAAGACCAACTAAAGAAATCATCCACCTATAATGGGCACTGGTGGGAGGGAGAAGCAATACAGCTTAGCAAGGAATACGGACGGGCTGGCTTTATGCCAGGGGGACTCTGGCTAGAGAAAGAGTGGTGGGAGAGGAGCAGTCTGACCTGCATAAAACAGTCATGAGGAGAAAAGTGGTGGCAGTTCCGGAAGATGATTAATGGGGGCATGTGAATGGAAACTATTTTAACACATGGGCAGTATTCTTTTCATTGTGATTTGTGATGCGAATCAAGGCATTTCAACCCTTGAAGTGCGCTCATTGGTCTTTTTAATACTAACGTAGCAGTAATAATTTTATGTGACATGTGAAAAGACCTTAGGTTTCCTGGGAATAATGGTAATGTGGCTAAGACCAAACCTGGTTTCATCCATAATTCAGTAGTTTTGGGAGAAGGAAATCTAGCTGATTATTACTAGATGAGAAGTCTGGCTGTACCTGGGATAGATACACAATGCTTTTCTTTTCTTTTTAGTTACACAGTAAGGTGAAAAGAAGAAAAAGAAAGTCTGTCTAACAAGGCTCCTCCACTTTCCTGTGCCTATTGCTTGTTCTGAAGACAAGCACTTGGCTCACTGGCGAAACGTTTTTACAGATAACATGTGAAACCACAGCTTTGAATCATTTCCAACTGTGTCTTTTTGTTGGCTCCGGCTTACTTTAGCTACTTACGCTGGACTGTCACAGTGTCTTAGGGATGAGGAGACGCCTCCCCCGCAGGTCCTGCTGCACTCTCCCCATAGTGACCAGGGACCCCAGCCCCCATCTATGCTCTGGGGCCAAGTGCCAAAAGGAACACAATCTCCCTGATAACACCACTGCAAGATTTCACAGAAAACACAGAATTAGCTTTTAGGCAGACAGGGCTACCAGGATAGAAATAAATACATAAGGGTCAGGCAATGACCAATTATAGGCATTAGCATTCTCCCAATAGATAACAGACTGAGAGTTCTTTAACTGTGTTTAGACATTGGTAAAGGTGCATGTGATTTGCAAATTATCTTTAGCTAAGCAATGATTTATAAATCTCTAACAAATACCAGGCGTCTAAAAAACTTGACTTTACTTCTTTTTTTCCTTCTTTCTCCTCCTCCAGACTTTTGGTGTTTTCTCATTATAGAGACCTCAAAAGCTTTTTTAGATATTTTAGTATTATAAAATTTTTTTCTTTATATTCCACTATTATTAGACTCATGGAATGATAACGCAATATGGAAAGTTCCCCAGTAAGGAATTTTTATGATGGTAATTGCTTTCTCTTAAAAAAAAAAAAAAAAAAAAAGGCCGATTGAGGCTACAATAGTAAAAGAATGTGTTGTGGCATTTCATCTACATGAGTACTGCAGACATAATAAAAGTAATGCCAAGACACTAGGGACAAGGTACAAAAAAACCCTTATATACACTGACTAGCCATGTGTTTAGCCCCTACATGAACATGTGTGTTGGAATTCTTCTCAGCTTTACTCTCTGCAATAAACCACACATACTGCACATAAGTAGAAAGCCAGGAATAATTTATCAAGACGCAGACATCACATAATCAGCTCATAACTCTAACATGATAAATCTTATTTGCAGAATATGGTAAAAATGAAAGCCATTTTTAAAAAAACCAAGCACTACGCAAGGCTTTTATTAGCACATTTTTCTGAGTTATCAAAACTTGATGAACCATGCTGATGCTTGGAGAAGAAAATGGCAACCCACTCCAGTATTCTTGCCTGGAGAATCCCATGGACAGAGGAGCCTGGTGAGCTACTGTTCATGGGGTCACAAAGAGTCAGACACGACTGAGTGACTAAGCAGCATGCTGATGTTATGAAAGTTCTTTGTTTATATGATGAATAACAATAGTGAACATTATCAGAGTTGAGTAACTGTCAGTAATGTTAGATTGTTAAACAAAAATTCAACTTTATATTAAAATGTAAAGGGTTTATGACACGTGATATTTTTAAAGTAATCAATTTATATTCTATATATCCGGAATTCTCTCACTTTCACCATTTGTACTGCTATCACTCTAGACCAAACTGGCAAAGGGAATAGCTTGTTACCTGGTCCCCCTGCCTCACTTTCTTCTATCTATGATTGACCTATTCTCCAGGGAGACATCAGAGAGCTCTTTTAAAACACACTATAGTATCATGTTACTCTTTTCCTCAAAAGACTGTAATGGTTTCCTCGTCCCCTATGGTCAACAGTGACCTTTGTAACCTAGCCCCTGCTTCCCTCTCCAGCTTCATTCTCTTTCTGGTACAGAGTGCTCCAGACATACTGGCTTTCTTTCTGTTCCTCAACATACTAAACTTGTTCTCTGATCAGGGTACTTGGATTTGCTGGTTCTCCTAGAAATACTCTTCTAATTCCTTCCATTGTAGTCTTCTCATCATTTGGTCTCAGGTCAAGTGTCTTTCAAAGAGGGGGCCATCTTCCCTTGACCACTCTTATTATGAAGTGGCTGTACCGCACTACCCCTGCCGCCCTCCCCTCCTCCTACTCTAGCATGTACAGAGATTACATCTTCCTGTTTTAGTCCATTTTACCACTCATTTAAATTACCCATGGCAGAAGATTAGATGGGTTAGATAGCATCACTGATTCAATGGACATGAACTTGAGCAAAATCCAGGAGATAGTGAAGGACAGGGAAGCGTGGCATGCTACAGTCCACGGAGTTGCAAAGAGTCAGACAGGACTTAGCCACTGAACAGCAATAACTTATTTTTCAAATTATTTTTTATTATTTTTATTGTCTCCTCTCTTTGGTATACAAAAGCCTTAAGAGCCACATGTGGCTATTCAAATTTAAATTAATTAAAATTGAAAATTCAGTTCCTGAGATCCCTTCTAGGACTCCATAGCCACATGTGTCTAGTGGCTATGATACTTGACAGAGTAGATATAGAACATTTCTATCATCACAGAATGTTCTAATTGAAAATGCTGAATGTCTAGAATAGTGCCCAGAATGTAGTGGATATTTAACAAAACTTTATCGAATGAATGAATACATTAGCTAAATTATTGAATTCTGTGTCCCATTTTGGTTACTATATGTCAAGAAGGAACTGGAGATACTGGAGTAAAGAAAGTCAAATTCATCTTTGCGTCCTTGGTAGATGGCATTCAGAGAATGTTTCAGTAGTTGTAACAACATAAGGACTTTTCAAGAAAAGTGCAAGGGAATTATTATTTGTTCATAAAAAATTAGGCAAAAGGAAGTTATAATTTGGTTGACTATGTAAGGCCAAACATTTTGATCCTAAATCGAATAAATGTTAAAGTAGTACATTAAAAAAGATAATAAGTTTTGGGCAATTAAAAGTATTATGAAGAGAAAAAAAAATCTGTCTAAAATGATGAAGCAGAGGTAGTTGGCTGAACCAATAATACAGTACCAACTCTGGAAGCCGGGTAGATAATTATGTACATGTGAGAGGGAGAATGTTCAAGGCGCCAGCTTATGATTTACCTAATTGATCTTGAAGACCAACCAGTTTGTATAATGGCATATCAATTGTGTTAGATCTTCATCTATATAAAAATCATAACAGTGAACCAAATATCCTCTGGTTTTACATTTTTGGTATTACAAATGTTATTACAAGTAGCTCTGTGTAAGAATATTTATGCCTCACCTATTTTCCTATGAGAGTAACTGAGTAATGTAGTATTAACCAGCAATTACTGTTCCTCCCCCCTGTGGTTTGGAAGGACTGATGCTGAAGCTGAAACTCCAATACTCTGGCCACCTGATGCAAATAACTGACTCATTTGAAAAGACCCTGATGCTGGGACTGATTGAAGGCGGGAGGAGAAGGGGACCAAAGAGGATGAGATGGGTGGATGACATCACCAACTAAATGGACATGAGCTTGAGTAAGCTCCGGAAGTTCGTGATGGACAGAGAAGTCTGGTGTACTGCAGTCCATGGGGTCACAAAGAATCAGACACAACAGAGCAACTGAACTGACTGAACACTTAAAAATTCCAAATATTAAAATTTGTGTATTTTTTAAGTCAGAAACTTAGCATTACTGATTTCAAATAAGAATAAAATTTGATTTTACATATACCTATATAATCACAGTGCTGCACTTAAAGCTCAAAGAGGTTTTAGAATTTATGTGGTCTAAGCACTTCATTTTTTCATATGCAGCAACTAGAATCTTAAGGTTGACTTGCCCAAGATCAGTTACTAAGAGAAAAGGATTTGCTGTCCAAATACACATAAAAAATGTAGGGAAAAATCAATTGGAGGTATAGGACTATATATCTGAACACATTAATAAATACGCTAATATACTTTATTGAACTGTTTTTACTACATAAAATACAAAATAACACGAGTTTTTTTTAAATTCAATTAGCTGCAAATATATATATATATATACATGTATATATGTTTTTTCATACCTCCTTGAATATTCTTATAATTAATAGAGGAAAAATTCCACTTTGTACATTTTTTAGGGCATAAAATTGTGAAGGCCACAAAAACACTGAAAGATGTAGGTTATAAAGTATTAAATAATATTTTTTACATGTTTTTTAGATGCTCACAAAACACAGCACGGGGAAATAAATCACATAAATTCTCCTGTTTTCCTCTTAAAATGTATACTTAAGGTACAAGACAAATACCAATATTCAGTTTGTAAAACGTTGCTCAGTTCTTACCATTAATTAATATATACACAGCAGTAGTATTCTGTTAAGTGGTTTGCTAAAACCTTTTATTGTGAAAATTCATGCTATTGATTATATCTATTCTACAGTCATAACATAATAGACAATTATATCAGAAAGTTAAATAACATAAATTAATGGGTAAAGAATGAAGAATTCATAATAATAATATAAATTTCAGCCATTTAGCAGTTGACAAGAGACTAGTGTCTAATTTAATAATTAATTAACAACTTAGTCTTCAGTCAGTGTGTTGATTTTAGTCTCTCAGTCGTGTCAGATTCTTTGCCACCCCATGGACTGTAGCCCACCAGGCTCCTCTGTCCACGGGGATTCTCCATGGCAAGAATACTGGAGTGCGTTGCCATGCCCTCCTCCAGGGGATCTTCCCAACCCAGGGACTGAACCCACGTCTCCCACATTGCAGGTGGATTCTTTACCATCTGAGCCACCAGGGAAGCCCAAGAATACTGGGGTGGGTAGCCTATCCCTTCACCAGGGAAAATTCCCGACCCAGAAATACCATCAGGGTCTCCTGCATTGCAGGAGGATTCTTTAACAGCTAAGCTACCAGGGAAGCCCAACTACCAGGGAAGCTCAAAGTTGCTCGGTCATGTCCGACTCTTTGCGACCCCATGGAACTCTCCAGGCCAGAATTACTGGAGTGACTAGCTATTCCCTTCTCCCGGGGATCTTCCCAACTGAGGGATCGAACCCAGGTCTCCCACATTTCAGGCAGATTCTTTACCTTTTGATCCCACCAGGGAAGCCCAAACATTTTCTTGGCTCCTCTGTCCATGGGGCTTCTCCAGGCAAGAATACTAGAGTGGGTTACCATGCCTCTTCCAGGGGATCTTCCCAACACAGGGATCAAACAAAGGTCTCTAACATTGCAGGCGGATTCTTTACCATCTGAGCCACCAGGGAAGCCCACCACGGAAGTCTGTGTGTAGCCTCTTACAAACTTCAGTTCTCATTTAGCAACATCCTTCTTTAGTCCAAAGCAAGTCCTTTGTTTCTTTTCTTTAGTTTCCCTAACTACAAAATGGGGACTAATTCCAGTTTTTTATTATAACATGGTTTGGATTAGGATGACTACAGAAATTAGTTCTATACAGACATACCCTCAAAGAAGTTACAAATCTATCAAATGACTTGTTTAACTTTGCTTGCTGGCAGACTGTTCTTTTATGCTTGTTTACTCTCCTCTCAACCATGTGTTTATAGGAAAGGATCTCTGGAGTTTTTGCTACCTCTCCTTCTGGTAGTATTATGTATCTTAATGTACTACATGATTTTAAGAGAAGAAACTTATTTAACTTAATAAGCTTTTTAAGAAACCTATAGGGAACTTCATGTGGATCAAGTTATCTGAGCTAATTTTCTAGATGACGATATTAATCAATCTACACTAAGATTTTAATGTAAGTCATAATTAATATAATTAGTTTACACCAAATAAACTTTAAGTATACAAATCCTATAAGCATAGTAAAGGTGAGAATTCTGAGTTTTGTATTTTCTATTATTATCCTTTTTTAACCTGAAGATGCCAAAACTGTAAAAGTTCTACTTCCACAGGCATAGAATTTTACTTCATTTCTTAAACTAGAAACGTTAAATATTCAGAAGGAAACTAGTTTTTAATTTTTATTCTCAAGGATTATATCCAATCTAGTGATTTTGTACTATTCTAAATATCAGTCATATTACTTTAGCCTAAAATATCCAGATAAAGTAAATAAATTTGGCCTTCTTTTCGCTAATTCCGGTGTGTTTAACCAGATTCAGAAAGGTGAAAGAAGTGAAATTATCACATTCCAAACATAACATCTCGTACTGTTCATTCTTGCTTTACACATTCCTTCTAAATAAAAGAAATACGTCTTTAAAACTATCTAGAAAGATGATATATTCCACTGAGGCTTTAACATTTTTCTTAAGAAACACTTATTCATTATTAAACATTTTTTTCTGTTAAGCCACCAAATTTTATTAATATTATAAATCAAACAATCTAACTTTGAAAATTTATCAGAATTCTACAAAGTAAAATTTCAAAATAAGTATACACACAGTATTTTAAAATAATTTTTTTTAAACTAGACATATTTTAGGATGTAATTATGGTAGATCTTGTACCACAGCCAGCACTGGGTCTAGCCAGCATCTGGAATAAGATACTTCTAGGAGATCAATCCTGGGTGTTCATTGGAAGGACTGATGCTAAAGCTGAAACTGCAATACTTTGGCCACCTCATGCGACGAGTTGACTCACTGGAAAGGACTCTGATGCTGGGAGGGATTGGGGGTGGGAAGGGACAGGGACGACAGAGAATGAGATGGCTGGATGGCATCACCGACTCGATGGACATGAGTTTGAGTGAACTCCGGGAGTTGGTGATGGACAGGGAGGCCTGGCGTGCTGTGATTCACGGGGTCGCAAAGAGTCGGACACAACTAAGTGACTGAACTGAACTGACTGAACTGAAGGAAATCCTAAGATTTTAAAGGATGTGATATTGGTGATTCAATATAGAACATTCTTCCCAAATCAGAAAAGCTGAGAGTTGGAGCACAGTGCTATTAGAAGGCTTATCTTTCACTGTGCAGGTGTGAGAATGCTAAAGTTTATTTCAGCCCAAATTCTAAATCAGAACTTGTCATCCCATACTATTCAAATTTCTGGAGCAATTGGAAGAGTTATTCTTTCTTTACTTCCTGTGTTTATAGTTTGGTACACAGACAAGACATATTAAATTCTACTCTAGGAGAATGAAGATCTAAGGCTGCAAATGTCCTATTATATAGCCAGTGCTTTAAAAGGACATGTAATAATTCTATTCTAATCTAGTCTTGTGTTTACCATGCAAAAATATTAGGAATCAATGTCATGTATATGTAAGCCTAAATTCTGGACTGTGTCTCTAATTGGGTCTTGTAGAATCACTAAATTAATATTTTGGCAATAAACCAAATATATTAAATGTTCTTTGTGGTCACCATCAGAGCTTACAAGAGCTGGGTTTTGATTATCCTTAATATCCTGTTTAGTAACAGTGCTAACACTACTATCAGAATTTTTATACTGTAGATCTTTGTTTACTATCACATCAAATATGGCATCCCTCCGAGTTCTGTCCAAAGGGCTATTGCTGATGGCATGTCTAACAAAAACTCTTTTACTGCAAGTTATACTGACTGGTTTGTAGGAGTGTGACCCATGGACACACAGTACCAATGCACTGTCTGGGCTCATCAAATTTCCTCCTTTGGTTAATGCTACTGTCCCAGAGCACATCCTTTCAGACCATATGGTTCTTATTCAGCCCTTGAATGGCTTATTCAGGCAAACATCCAATGCCTGTAATAGCGATGTCAGACCCCCCAGGACTCACGCAAAGATCAGTTTTTAATTTTTTGGCCATATTTCTTACTCCATCTGCTAAATGTGCATGGAACAGCTCCCATACTTACATGGAACATTTGTGGAACTGCGCCCCCGGGCAAAGATCCCGTATCTTTTGCAGCCAGAGTTTGACGAGATCATTGTGGATCCAGTCCTCTGGATATGTCTATGCTATCACTTGAGCCATATTTCTCCCCTCCCCCAACCTTTTAAAAAAAAGATTTATTTAAAAAACTATGAGCAGCTTTGGTTTTATCCTGCTGGCTAGACAGGATATAGGTTCTTTCTTGTTCCTTCTGCTAAGAGTAATTTTGAAATTCAGAATTAAGATCAGAGGTTGTGGATATACCATTCATGCTTCTGAGACACACAACTCATGCTTACAGTCTGTGAGGCTCATTACTAACAGTTAAGACAGTCTGGCAAATAATTTTCTGCCCACCACCATCTAAGGTTGGCACATAACAATGAAAAGTAATGATGATGTTCTAGTAACATCTATTAGCACCATTCCTCTGAGGAAGCCAACAAAAAGCTCACCAAGATAGTATCTCATTCCATTCTCACTCTATCTCTATGAAATATGTAAAAATAGGTTTTCTCTCACTTTAAAGTGAGATTCATTATTTTGCCAATTCACTATTTTGCCAACTACCGTATATATTTAGCTTAATGTTCTGTCCAGGGGCCTTTTTATTGTGATTCCAGAGATAACAAACTGCTGCAAGTAAATAAGTGAAAAATCTACTTAGTAATAAAGGGTAAAACATACTGTTAAACCATTTCAGGCTCAGTGACTCAGCATTCCTCTGACATGAAAATTTGCCTTTTATTCCACATAATTTCCCATTTGAAGGTAAACTATAATCAGAGGCAGTAGAGAGGGACAGTTTTCAACTTTGAAACCAGAAAGACCTGGGCTAGAATCTCAGCTTTACTATTCAATGCTATGTAATCTTAGGCTTTCAAGTCTTACTTTCTTCATCTGTAAAATGGAATTAAAACAGTACCCACTGTAGAAGATTTTTGTCAATAGTAAACAGAATAAATATGCGCTTGGCACAGTGTAAGTATAAAACTATTCATTATCATTTATAATCATTATAACTGATAATGTCAACTATTTATAGATGGCACAAATACAGACTGGTTACACAAAGTTGACCAGACAAACTGAAAACTTTGCTTTAATTTTGTTACTGTTTGCATGGCTATTTTGGTTTGAATTAAATTCTGGGCTCTTATTTAATATCCAAATGTGTGTGCATGCCCAGTCGCTTCAGTCCTGTCCAACTCTGTAACGCTATGGACTGCAGCCTGCCAGGCTCCTCTGTGCTTAGGAGCCATTCTCCAGGCAAGAATGCTAGAGTGGGTTGCTATGCCCTCCTCCAAGGGATCTTTCCAACCCAGGGATTAAACCTTTGTCTCTTATGTCTCCTGCACTGGCAGGTGGATTCTTTACCTCTAGTGCCACATGGGAAGCCCTAATACCCAAATAGGTATAGCTTTAAGAGGAAAATCTGCATTTGTTAATAGTACCATGCTTCTCTCTTAAGGAAAAAAGTAGCTTGAGATCAACAATAATAAAAATTCATAAGCAGATAACAAGGCAAATGCAGTAAGTGAAAAATAAAATAAATTCAGCTCACATGAATAGTTCTTTGTACTTTTTTCCCTTAAAAATGTAAGTTGGAAAAAAATATAAGTTTATCTAGCTTTTGAAGTTTTTTCATAAATTCAAAATTAATGATTGGGGATATTTTGAGAGTCTTCTCCTAGCACTCTGTCCTTTCTATTTCTAAGAGTTTTTATGTTTATTTGTTTTTTTCATTCATTCATTTAAAAATCTCCTAAGGCTATTCTATCTATAGACCTTCCATGACTTTGGAAGAACGGCTAAGATTTGTTTTACATATTAATTTGAGATGATGAAATCCAAAGTATTGACTTTATGAAACTGCACTCTAATGTTGTGAATATTAATGACCTCTGGGTAGGCAAACTTTGCTAACACTTGTTCTTAAACAGACTTTAACAGAGTGCAAGTTGTTGTGTAAAAGTCTTCTGGAAGCTGAGAAGATTCTAAGGAGAGGGTAAGAAGGCAGGCAAGGGGTTCTTTTAACCTGAGCATTTCCATTGTTTTCAAGTGTATATAACAGAATTATGTAGAATGCATTTGAACAAAGTATTTAACGATTAAAAAGTTGACAACCATTAGCCTAGATTAAGAAAGTGAATCTTTAGAAATCAAATACATTTTTGCCCCATTTTATTTACTTTCTCTTGTCTGTGCTTATTCTTACTTATGCTTAGAAATAATTATATTTCCCTTCTATTTGCTAATCTAAATTTAAATTCAATATTGTTAGCTTTGATATTATTTAGAACATTTTCTAAGTAGCCTTCAAAACTGTAATGCATTTGTAAATGACATCTCTATCAATTATATGCACATAAGCTTTAAAATATGATATTTCAGAGCCCTGCTATTAAGCACAAATTATGAGATATTGACTGTGTTTACCATAAAGATGACTGAGTTGGGTTCTCAGATAGCCACTACTTGTGGTTTACCTAATTAGAGTGATCATATAATTTACAGATGCTTTCAGAAGAGCTCTTAAGTGTTTATAAGAATGAGTTCTTCATGCTTTGGGTTTAAAATTAAAGTAAAATAAAAAGAGATATCAGGTCTAGTGATACTATTATTACAGGCAAATAGAAACAGTGAGCTGCTGGTGTAGATCACAAGAATGATAATCAATCAATGGCAAATAAGGAAACAGATTCTCTCTGTGACTTTCCCTTTACAGTTGTATATTTCTTCTAAGTACAGATCGATGTAAATTGCTACTTGTCATTGACAAGAATTGTTGGTTCCAGAATAAACCTAGACTGTTGTTTCAAGAATGTGGTTCCTAATATTTCTATTACATCTATTAAAAAACAGAAGGAATTTTTGGTAGTGTGTGAAGGTCTCTGTATTTTTATTGGCTACTTACAAAAGTTTCAAAAAAAGATTCTTAATCTTTTAAAAATGACCCTATCAATTTATACATTTAGCATAATTTACCAACATTTCCAAACTCAGTATGGAAAAACCATCAACATGGCACTAGGTCATGGGTCCTGAATGAAGCCATCAGCACAGATTAATAAACTGTGACAGCTGCCCAAAAGCTTTCATTCTTTTTATTTAAACGTCAGATTGCAAGCTGAAATTCACTATAATATTTGTTGAAACAAGCCCAACTAACATGGAAGAAGTCAGAACTGAGAACAGATGACAGTGTTGTTACTGTTGTAAACTCAGTCCATAGCAATAAATTTTAGAATCACATATATTGCAATTCCTATTCAAGAAAAGCCTAAAATATTCTTATTCGTTTAAACAATTCCTAATAATTATGGTTTTTGAAAACTAGGTTGATGATACTAAAAATTATTTAGCAATCATTTCTATGTTCAATAAATTATTCTTCTACTATTAGATCTTTCTCTCATATTACAATTTAAAAATGACTCATTAGACTATAGTTATAAAATCTATTTTAGGATCACATAATTTTCTTGGAAACTGTTGCAAAAAAACAGTCATATGACTAGATAGACTCTATTAAATAAGACTGCTGTTGGGCTTTTTTTGCACAAATACAGCTCGAATGTATACATACAGAAAGATGAAACTGATTCAGAAAATACTCACTATACTTTCCTAAACAATGCATATTTGCAGATATCCAGATAATTCATTAGGCTAGAAAATTACTATCTTCTCAAGCACATTTTAATTAGGATGCATGATTTTCTAGTGGCTGAATATCAAACCCAGAAATTTGTCAGTTTAATCTACATATTAAAAGCTAATGAATCTTTTGAGCTTACCCCCTTTTCAATATTCCCAGTTTGACAGAGAGTTCCCTCAGCTGCGGGAATACTGTTGGTGACACAGCGGTTGCTTTTGCTGAGACACCAGAGCTCTCTACACACTTCCTAGGAAAGAAGGCAAAAGCAAGTTGATCAGAAGTAGAGACTAAAATCATAGTCATTTGTCCATAAAAAATACCCACAGTATATTAGCCATATTAAGCATTACTTGTCTCTTACTGGTACTGAAGCATCAGAGATGAGGATTTTAGAGGAGGTCCTTTTGGAAGGTAGGTTACCTGTTTCACAGAATAATTTTTAATATTTGTCTTCATAATTCTTTTTTCAATAGATAAAGTATATCTTCATTTTTAAGTATATCTTTGTTTTAATCAGACTCTTTTTAAAATAATGTACACAAATTCTATTAATAGAGAGTAGTGAGAAGGAAAGAATATGTGGAAAGCACACATATGTCTATTACTCCCCAAAACATACGATAGCACAAATGTTCAAACTAATAGAGTTGCCGAGTAGGGAATTTCCTAGACCTAATGAAATATTCTAATAAAGAGTATTTTTTTAAAAAAGAGAGATTATAGGAATGTACAGGGAGTGATTTCTAAAATTATTATATGCCAAAAGAACAATCTAGCAATGTTATTTGCAGTTCATCAACGTAGCCCACTTTCATGAAAGGGAAATTTGGTTTGAACAAATGCTGCTATTTATGTGCCATTTCCATAACTGATATATTTCAGATGTTATTTGGGGCTGTTCTGTCTTCTTGATTATGACTTCTCACTACCCCATTCCAGCACAGGAGAATTACATGCTGGCAATTTAAAATATCTCATTTTGTTCACACCATCTGAGGTGTCTCAGTGGGTAAAGAATCTGCCTGAAATGCAGGAGACACGGGAGCTACAGGTTCAATCCTTGGGCCAGGAAGATCTCCTGGAGAAGGGCATGGCAACCCACTCCAGTATTCTTGACTGCAGAATCCCATGGACAGAGGAGCCTGGAAGGCTACAGTCCATGGAGTTGCAAAGAGTCGGACACAACTGACGTGACTGAGCACGCATGCACATATTAATCTATCAGATTTTAAAATAAGCTGGCCAACATATACCAAAATAAAGCGTTTGAAAAGAATGGCCAAAAAAGATTACTTTGAAGAAAATACTGAAAAATTTTAGGTGTTTTTAATATATGCTCACCAACTAGCAGGAGGCAGTGATCAAAAGCATCCCTAAGAAAAGAAATGCAAAAAAGGCAAAATGGTTGTCTAAGGAGGCCTTACAAATAATTGAGAAAAGAAGAGAAGCGAAATGCAAAGGAGAAAGGGAAACATATACCCATCTGAATGCAGAGTTCCAGAGAATAGTAAGGAGAGATAAGAAAGTGTTTTTAAGTGAATAATGCAAAGAAATAAAGGGATATAATAGAATGGAAAGACTAGAGATCTCTTCAAGAAAATTAGAGAAACCAAGGGAACAATCCATGCAAATATGGAAACAATAAAGGACAGAGACAGTATGGACCTAATAGAAGCAGAAGATATTAAGAAGAGGGGGCAAGAATACACAGAAGAACTGTACAAAAAAGATATTAATGACCCACAAAATCACGAAGGTGTGATCACTCACCTAGAGTCAGACATCCTGGAATGTGAAGTCAAGAGGGCCTTAGGAAGCATCATTACAAACAAAGCTAGTGAAGGTGATGAAATTCCAGCTGAGCTATTTCAAATCTAAAAGATGATGCTGTTGAAGTGCTGCACTCAATATGCCAGCAAATTTGGAAAACTCAGCAATGGTCATAGGACTGGAAAAGGTCAGTTTTCATTCCAATCCCAAAGAAGGGCAACACCAAAGAATGTTCAAACTATTGTATAATTGCACTCATTTCACACACTAACAAAATAATGCTCATAATGCTCACAAATCCACACTAGGATTTAGAGTACGTGAATCGAGAACTTCCAGACATTCAAGTTGGGTTTACAAAAGGCAGAGGAATCAGAGATCAAATTGCCAAAATCCAATGGATCACAGAAAAAGCTAGAGAATTCCTAAAAAACATCTACTTCTGTTTCTTTGATTATACTAAAGCCTTTGACTTTGCAGATCACAATAAACTGTGGAAAACTCTTAAAGATATGGGAATACCAGACCACCTGACCTGCCTCCTGAGAAAACTGTATGCAGGTCAAGAAGCAACAGAACTGGACATGAACAACGGACTGGTTCCGAACTGGGAAAGGAGTATGTCAAGGCTATATATTGTCACCCTGCTTATTTACCTTATATGCAAAGTAATCATATGAAATGCGGGGTTGGCTGAAGCAAAAGCTGGAATCAAGACTGCAGGTAGAAACATCAATAACCTCAGATATGCAGATGACACCACCCTTATGGCAGAAAGTGAAGAGGAACTAAAAAGCCTCTTGATGAAAGTGAAAGAGGAGAGTGAAAAGGTCGGCTTGAAGCTCAACATTCAGAAAACAAAGAAAATGGCATCTGGTCCCATCACTTCAAGGAAAAAAGATGGGGAAACAGTGGAAACAGTGGCGGACTTTATTTTCTTGGGCTCCAAAATCACTGTGGATGGTGACTACAGTCATGAAATCAAAAGATGCTTGCTGCTTGGAAGAAAAACTGGGACAAACCTAGATAGTGTATTAACAGGCAAAGACATTAGTTTGCCTACAAAGGTTAGTATAGTCAAAGCTATCGTTTTTCCAGCAGTCATGTACGTATGTGAGAGCTGGACAATAAAAAAGGGAGAATGCCGAAGAATTGATAGCTTTGAACTGTGGTGTTGGAGAAGACTCTTAAGAGTGTCTTGGACAGCCAGGAGATCAAACCAGTCAATCCCAAAGGAAATCAACCCTGAATATTAATTGGAATAGCTGATGCTGAAGCTCCAATAGTTAGGCCATCTGATGCATACAGCCAACTCACTGGAAAAGATTTTGAAGCTGGGAAAGACTCAAGGCAGGAAGAGAATGGAAGAAAGAAGATCAAATGGTCGGACGGCATTTCTGAATCAATGGACACAAGTTTTAGTAAACTCCGGGAGATGGTGAAGGACAGGGAAGCCCTAGCGTGCTGCCATCCACGGGGCTGCAAAGAGTTGGACACGACTGAGCGACTGAACAACAACAAACCAGCATCATTAGTGACATTAAAAGTTTTCAATTTAAACTGGAAACAATATCTATAATATATAAATTTGCAGTAAGAACATATTAATCTGGAGGGTAAAGATACATTTATACGCAACATTAAATTCTATTGCTATTATTCCCCAACTGCTCATTTATACTCAAAGCATAAATGTAAGAACTTATGCCACATATGACAAGAAAAAAAATAGTAACTGTTTATGGTGATACATACTAACTATATTTATTGTCAGGATAATTTTGCAATATATACAAATATTGAATCATTATGTTGTACACCTGAAACTAATATTATGCTATTTGTCAATTGCATCTTAATTAAAACTTTTTAAAAATAATTTTTGCCACATAAACACAATTCAGAAATACAGCAGTAATATAATGAATTCACTAGTTAAACATTGCTATAAACAGAGATGCCCCACGGAACATAGCAAAAAGGAAGGAACTTTCGGGGCCCCTCTTTAAGGTGTTTCACTCCACCAGGCAGAGAAAGAAACAAAATTTATATTAGACTTTTAAAATACTCTAAAAAATTCATCTATTATACCTAATTTATCTACTTTAAATCCCATGTGGAGAATTATTGAGCCAGAAGAAAGTTAAAACCTCAGAAAAGAAAAACATGTGCTGTGGATAATATAAAAAAACTTTCCTGTCCTACAATCCAACATATTAAAAATTCTTCTTTCTTTCAAAGTTTCAGTTTCTGTTTAAAGAGAAAGCTATTTGTACTAATTTATTTTTCCTTTTCTACAGGAGATGGTTTTTTACTATATGTTCCTAAATATATTCTCTTAGTTTATTTAAAAGCAGTAGGATTAATATTTTATGCTATTAAAATATTATATCATATATCAAAAATACTCAAAGAGAAATATATTCACAAAAACAGAAAGCATTGTTAGGATAATGATTGAGAAATTACTAACAATGTTATAATCCTTGACCATACTCTTGATATTTTATTATTTTTATTAGGTAAAAGTGCTTCTCTGGTGGCTCAGACAGTAAAGAATCTTCCTGCAGTAAAGAATCTACAGTAAAGAATCTACCTGGGTTTGATCCCTGGGTTGGGAAGATCCCCTGGAGAAGGGAATGGCTGCCCACTGCAGTATTCTTGCCTGGAGAATTCCATGGATAGAGGAGAGTTGGACACAACTGACTAACATTTTCACTAGGTCTAAATCTTACTTTAAACAGAAGAAAAGAAGCCTAAAATTTCTTCAGACAGAACTATGCAAAGAAACGGAGAAGGCAATGGCAAGCCACTCCAGTACTCTTGCCTAGAAAATCCCATGGACGGAGGAGCCTGGTAGGCTGCAGTCCATGGGGTCGCTACTAGTCGGACACGACTGAGCAACTTCACTTTCACTTTCGCGCACTGGAGAAGGAAATGGCAACCCACTCCAGTGTTCTTGCCTGGAGAATCCCAGGGATGGCAGAGTCTGGTGGGCTTCCGTCTATGGGGTCGCACAGAGTCGGACATGACTGAAGCGACTTAGCATTGAATATTGAAGGACAATATTCATCGTATCTATTAGGAAAACATACTATTTAGTCAAGTCATAGAAACTCTATTGATATTTTCCAAAAGTTTCTTGAAAATCTCTACCCTAAAATGGCAAGTGCTTAAGATATTCTTTCCAAAAATTTAATCTCAAGATTCTAAAATAGAGTCCTCTGATAAAGCACTCATATTCTTCAGGGAATAACACATTTTGAAAGTTTGATTTCCACTCTTAAAAAAAGATTTCATTATGTTAGTGGGCTCCTGGGAATTTGAATCTGCTAGGTATTAACTTCTCACATATCGCTGTTTAAAGTATGGGACAAGAAATCGACATGTGGGGAAACTCTCAAGATGCTAAACTAGTCTTGGAGGACACTCTGCAGAGTTTTCAAACAGACCTCTCATCTAAAATATCAACTTGAATAAGAAAGATTTTGAAACCCCAATTAAGAATACCAAGATAAAAAATACTGTCTTGGAAGACAAAAGAAAAAAAAAAACAAGAAAATTTTATTTCTTATTAAGAGAGCAAGAGGTACGTTTTCTGAAAGAATCTGAGAACAATATCATACTTTCAGAAATACCCTTTTTTCTCTAAACTGAATCCTACACCATGGTTGATTTATTTGCATATGAATATCAGTTCCAATTGCACATGTATATCAATTGCTGAATAAGCATCAAGAGGTAGGTCCCAAACTCTAATTAAGTTAAATGAATACTGAAACATTTTTACTCCTGGAGAAACTGTACAACAATCGTAGTAGGTGAGTTAATTTCCCTAAATAAAATATATAAGGTGATAGAGTATAGAACACGACTGGGTGACTGAACAGTGAACAACACAGTACAGTTAGTGTGTGGCACTGATGATTTTCTTTCTGATTACCCACGAGCTTAGCTCTACAAGAACACAGTTCTTTTTCACATACGCATTATTCTTCATAGCATAAGTTAAGATTTTTTTGAGATTAGTTTCACAACTTCTATGAACTAATAAATAATTGCCTATTTCTTATGGCAATCAATTCCTGTCAGTAAACCTACAATTCATTTGAGAAGGCTCTCTAGGAGAAACTTGGGTCTTAATGTTTGCCCGTGAAATTAAGAAAGGAGAGAGAAGTCCTCAACAATCTCCATTACAGAAAATTTCCGTTACATTACACTGAAAATTGGAAATGATATTTCTAACCTCATAGGATCAACTTATAACCAGTTAGGAGAATTGCAAGGTAAAACAAGTAACAACTTATTTCCCATTCATTCAAGAATATTTGTAGAGCATTCACTATTCACCAGGTAATATAGTTAGTGTTATGAAAAAATAATACGATCACTTAGAATTTATGAGAAACAGGAGAAGGTAGGATATAATTAGACATGTAACCCAACTGCCATCAATAGGTAATGCTCTCTGATAAAGTCTTTAATATTCTGGAAAGAAATTAGAAGAATGCTATCAATATGGTTAGATGTTTCAC
Source organism: Moschus berezovskii (assembly GCF_049115385.1). NCBI lineage: Eukaryota > Metazoa > Chordata > Mammalia > Artiodactyla > Moschidae > Moschus > Moschus berezovskii. Next base: position 63,537,701 of record NC_142477.1, read on the forward strand.
TAATTTTTAATTTTAATGAACTGTCCTTATTTACTAAATTTTACTATTTTCTATTTCTAAGTTTCACAAAAGACTATAAAATTTCTCAGTGCAGGGTATGTGTGATGATGGCAATCTTTATAAAAATGTTCCTACTTCGCAAATGTGAGAGTTATCATTCCTATGTTGGTGTCTTAACTTTTGGAGAAAATTTTTTCTAGCATCCAAAAATCTAAGTTTTTGACCCCCCCTCATTAACCAAATGTGTGTTTAGATATAGCTCTGTGTTTACCGGGCTTCCCTGGTGGCTCAGAGGTTAAAGCGTCTGCCTCCAATGCGGGAGACCCGGGTTCGATCCCTGGGTCGGGAAGATCCCCTGGAGAAGGAAACGGTAACCCACTCCAGTATTCTTGCCTGGAGAATCCCATGGACGGAGAAGCCTGGTAGGCTACAGTCCACGGGGTCGCATAGAGTCAGACATGACTGAGCCACGGAACGGAACTGTGTTTACCAATGCCTTTAATAACCAATTGTTTCTTATATCCCACCACTATCTTCTGAGTTCAACTTCTTTCTTCCAGCATACATTCTTTAGTAGTTAAAAAAGCAAGTTGGAAGTGGTCAAATGGGAGATGGCAAGAGTGAACATCGACATTCTAGGAATCAGCAAACTAAGATCGATGGGAATGGGTGAATTTAACTCAGATGACTATGATATCTACTACTGTGGGAAAAATCCCTTAGAAGAAATGGAGTAACCATCATAGACAGCAAAAAGGTCTGAAATGCAGTACCTGGATGCAATCTCAAAAACAACAGAATGATCTCTGTTCATTTCCAAGTTTGCAAACTTTTCAATATCACAGTAATCCAAGTCTATGCCCCGACCAGTAACACTGAAGAAGCTGAAGTTGAACGGTTCTATGAAGACCTACAAGACCTTTTAGAACTAACACCCAAAAAAGATGTTCTTTTCATTATAGGGAACAGTAGGAAGTCAAGAAACACCTGGAGTAACAGGCAAAGTTGGTCTTGGCACACGAAATGAAGCAGGGCAAAGGCTAATAGAGTTTTGCCAAGAGAATGCACTAGTCATTGCAAACATCCTCTTTCAACAACACAAGAGAAGATGCCACACGTGGACATCACCAGATGGTCAACACCGAAATCAGACTGATTATATTCTTTGCAGCCAAAGATGGAGAAGCTGTATACAGTCAGCAAAAACAAGACTGGGAGCAGACGGTGGCTCAGATCATGAACTCCTTATTGCCAAATTCAGACTGAAATTGAAGAAAGTAGGGGAAACCACTAGACCATTCAGGTATGACCTAAATCAAATCCCTTATGATGATGCAGTGGAAGTGAGAAATAGATGTAAGGGACTAGATCTGATAAGAGTGCCTGATGAACCACGGACGGAGGTCGGGACATTGTACAGGAGACAGGGATCAGACCACCCCCAAGAAAGAGAAATGCAAGAAAGCAAAATGGCTGTCTGAGGAGGCCTTACAAATAGCTGTGAAAAGAAGAGAAGCGAAAAGCAAAGGAGAAAAGGAAAGATATACTCATTTGAATGCAGAGTTCCAAAGAATAGCAAGGAGAGATAAGAAAGCCTTCCTCAGTGATCAGTGCAAAGAAATAGAGGAAAACAACAGAATGGGAAAGACCAGAGATCTCTTCAAGAAACTTAGAGATACCAAGGGAAATATTCATGCAAAGATGGGCTCAATAAAGGACAGAAATGGTAGGGATCTAACAGAAGCAGAAGATATTAAGAAGAGGTAGCAAGAACACACAGAAGAACTGTACAAAAAAGATCTTCCCAACCAGATAATCATAATGGTGTGATCACTCACCTAGAGCCACACATCCTGGAATGTGAAGTGAAGTGGGCCTTAGGAAGCACCACCACGAACAAAGCTAGTGGAAGTGATGGAATACCAGTTGAGCTATTTCAAATCCTAAAAGACAATGCTGTGAAAATGCTGCACTCAATATGCCAGCAAATTTGGAAAACTCAGCAGTGGCCATAGGACTGGAAAAGGTCAGTCTTCATTCCAATCCCAAAGAAAGGCAATGCCAAAGAATGCTCAAACTACCGCACAATTGTAATCATTTCACACACTAGTAAAGTCATGCTCAAAATTTTCCAAGCCAGCCTTCAGTAATACGTGAACTGTGAACTTCCAGATGTTCGAGCTGGTTTTAGAAAAGACAGAGGACCCAGAAATCAAATTGCCAACATCTGCTAGATCATGGAGAAAGCAAGAGAGTTCCAGAAAAACATCTATTTCTGCTTCATTGACTACGCCAAAGCCTTTGACTGTGTGGATCACAATAAACTGTGGAAAATTCTTCAAGAGATGAGAATACCAGACCACCTGACCTGCCTCTTAAAAAACCTGTATACAGGTCAGGAAGCAACAGTTAGAACCGGACATGGAACAACAGACTGGTTCCAAATAGGAAAAGGAGTATGTCAAGGCTGTATATTGTTGCCTTGCTTATTTAACTTATATGCAGGTATATCATGAGAAACGCTGGGCTGGAGGAAGCACAAGCCGGAATCAAGATTGCTGGGAGAAATCTCAATAACGTCAGATATGCAGATGACACCACCCTTATGGCAGAAAGTGAAGAACTAAAGAACCTCTTGATGAAAGTGAAAGAGGAGAGTAAAAAAGTTGGCTTAAAGCTCAACATTCAGAAAACTCAGTTCATGGCATACTGCCCCGTCACTTCATGGCAAACAGATGGGGAAACAGTGGAAACAGTGGCTGACTTTATTTTTTTGGGTTCCAAAATCACTGTAGATGGTGATTGCAGCCGTGAAATTAAAAGACGCTTACTCCTTGGAAGGAAAGTTATGACCAACCTAGACAGCATATTAAAAAGCAGAGACATCACTTTGTCAACAAATGTCCATCTAGTCAAGGCTATGGTTTTGCCAGTGGTCATGTACGAATGTGAGAGTTGGACTATAAAAAGGCTGAGTGCTGAAGAATTGATGCTTTTTAACTGTGGTGTTGGAGAAGACTCTTGAGAGTCCCTTGGACTGCAAGGAGATCCAACAAGTCCATCCTAAAGGAGAACAGTCCTGGGTGTTCACTGTAAGGACTGATGTTGAAGCTGAAACTCCAATACTTTGGCCACCTGATGCAAAGAGCTGACTCATTTGAAAATACCCTGATGCTGGGAAAGATTGAGGGCAGGAGGAGAAGGCGACGACAAAAGATGAGATGGTTGGATGGTATCATTGACTCAATGGACATGGGTTTGGGTGGACTCCAGGAGTTGGTGATGGACAGGGAGGCCTGGCGTGCTGCAGTTCATTTGGTCACACAGTCGGACATGACTGAATGACTGAACTGAACTGAAAATAGCAAGGTACTCATTCTTATTTGTCTGAAAATATCTTTGTTTTACTTCCATTTCAAAAATAATATTTTAGTCAAATATAGAGTCCTGGCACTATTTATCTTACTTCTGCATTTGAAGATATTAAGTTCATTGACACCTGGACTTTACAGAGGCTGATTGAAAATCACTTGCCAGTCTAATTGCTGCTTCTCTGTGATAAAGTATTTCTAGTTGCTTTCAAGAGTTCTCTTTGTCTCTGCTTTACAGCAGTCTCACCACAGTAACTATGTGTTCTTTTTATTTATCTATGCTTTGAGGATTTATATCTTTCTTTGTTTTGGAAAAACTACTAGTTTAGTCACTAAATCTTTTAATATACCTATTTTCCATTCTTTCTTCTAGAACTTCCTATTCAACTTACATTGGACCTTCTCATTCTAACTCACGTCTCTTAATGTCTTTCCATATTTTCCACATCAGTTGATCTTTTGTAGGCTTAAAGTCTGTGGATTGTGATACTTCCTTTTTAGACATGTAGGTCATTACCTCCAAGAGAAATCAGTGTCATAAAAATTAGTAAGTGGTTTCCGGATAAAGCTTCTATCAAAAATAAAACAAATGAATGTATCTTCACAGATTTTTCACTTGCCCTGATGACTTCATCATCTTAGTTTTGTAAATCAAGCTACTAAGCTATCTGTGTCCAGTAAAGAGGCCATTCTATAGGATTCTCAAATGTTTCTAAGAATCTAATGTTAGATTTTTCTCTTTGTAAGAAAACTTGCCCGATAGCTTCATACCATTAATGCACTTAGAAACAATCTAAGTGAAGAAACAAGATTTATGCATTAATACTGCATCATTCCACAATTTATCAATTTTACCTGTGCCTCTCCTTATCAGAGAAGTACATGCTGAAGCTAAAAAAATGAAATTTAATTATATTTTGTCAGTTTTGTGTGTGTGCATGTTAAGTCGCTTTAGTCATGTCTGATTCTTTACATCCCTATGAATCACAGCCAACCAGGCAACTTTGTCCATGGTTTCTCCAGGCAAGTATACTGAAGTGGGTTCTCGTGTCCTCCTCCAGGGGATCTTCCTGACCCAGGAATCAAATCGCATCTCAAATTCCATCTACTGCATTGGCAGGCGGGTTGTTTAACCCTAGCACAACCTGAGAAGCCCTTTCTTTGTTAGTTTTACTTATCTACTATTTTATGTTTTTGTACCTGAAGGAGTGACTGTTTACTCTAAATCATGTTTTTGAAACGTGACTTTTAAAAAAAAGTTACATACAGGATTGGAGATAAAATATGCATGCTGACTTAGAAGTCAGTTCAACTAATGGATAAAAGGTAGAAGGTACACAGGAAATTTGTTAAAAGAGTAGATCCTAAGGAACTTTTCTGGTGGTTAAGAATTCAATTTCCAATACAGGGGGTATAGATTTGATCCTTGGTGGAGAAGCTAAGATCCCACATGCCTCACGGGCCCCAAAAGCAGAACAATACTGTTACAAATTCCATAAAGACTTTAAAAATGGTCCACATTAAAAAAAAAAAAAAACTTAAAAAAAGAGTAGATTCTAAAAGTTCTCATCACAAGGGAACAATTTTTTTCTTTTCTTTTTACTTTATCTATATGGGAGATGATTGTTGTTTTAGCCACTAAGTCATGTCAGATTCTTTTGTGACCACATGTACTGGAGCCTGCCAGGCTCCTCTGTCCATGGGATTTCCCAGGCAAGAATACTGGAATGGGTTGTCATTTCATTCTCCAGGGGATTTTCCAAACCAAGGGTCAAACCCATGTCTCCTGCATTGACTGGAGGATTCTTTATCAGTGAGCCACCTGGGAAGCCCATATGAGATGATGCGTGCATGCATACTCAAGTCACTTCAGTCACGTCAGAATCTTTGCAATCCTGTGGACTGTAGCCCACTGGGCTTCTCTGTCCATGGGATTCTCCAGGCAAGAATACTGGAGTGGCTTGCCATGCCCACCTCCAGGGTATCTTCTCAACGCAGGAATCGAACCTACATCTCCTCAATCTCCTGCATTGCAGATTCTTTAACGCTGAGCCATCAGGGATGCCCATATGAGATGATAGATGCTAGCTAAACATATCATAGTAATTATTTCACAACATACGTAAATCAAATCATCATGCTGTACACCGTAAACTTATACAGTGATCTATGCCAATTATTTTTCAAAAACACTGGGAAAAGAGGTTTTTAAAAAAAGTTGGGGACTATGAAGATCTGTTTAATGTACAGAAAAATCTTCCAAAAGTCAGACCTGAACAATCATAATTTCCTAATCATTGGAGATACTGCAGCATACACTAAATAACTTCTTAGCAGCAATGTTGCAGGCATGAAAAAAGAAAGAAACTAATACTTTTTCAGGGTATACTGGCAACTACTGTGCTAGGTATCTTCATATCTGTAACATGACAATCTTTTAGAAAGTATAAGAAACACAAGCTCAGAAAGAACAATTGCTTCAATCCTACCTAAACCTAGATTTCAATCAGTTATCTAATATCAATCCCTAAAATATCTCCACACAATTAAGCTACTTTTCAGTTTCTTTTAAGTGTATCAAAACCAAATAAAGTCACTGGTCAATTAAGGCTGATTAGTAAAGGTTTACTTACAACAACAACATCATACAAAACCCCACTCAATATCCATAATGTCCTTTATGGACATAATCATAATCCTACATTTTACCTGTATTTTAAAGGAAGATACCTCAACTTAATATTAATTAGCCTCCAATTAAAATAAATAAACTTATATTAAAATATTATTATGTACTAATTCATAAGATATTCATTCAATATATGAGCTTGAGGGCTTCCCTGGTGGCTCAGATGGTAAAGAATCTGCCTGCAATGTGGGAGACCTGGGTTCAATTCCTGGGTTGGGAAGACCCCCCTGGAGAAGGGAAGGGCAACCCACTCCAGTATTCTCGCCTGGAGAATCCCATGGACAGGAGCTTGGTAGGCTACAGTTCATAGATAGGGTCACACAGAGTTGGACACAACTGAGTGACTGACCCTTTCACTTTCAAAGTATGAGCTTAGGCATCAACTTATACATTATTATTATTGGAACTTCTGAATGTAAATCAGCATGTACATTAGAATGCACATCTCTAATATAATTAAAGATACTGTTAACATACTCTTCAAAACTTATCTAAAATTTTAATATCAACTCCAAGATTTCTATTCCATTTGACTTTTCAAATGAAGGAAGTTTGCAAACATTAATAACAATAAAAATATTAGCAAGTATAAATCATAATTAAAAATACATAGAGAGGGTAGAGTTTTAAAGTAATTATCTAATGAAAAATAATTTAGCTGATATTAAGAAAATAACTTTGTAAAGGACTGAACTTGGGCTCCTTTGATCAGAATAGAATAATTGGTTATTTTATAGTCAAAGACATTAGAATTATCTTTCCTAGTGTTTCCATCCTTTTCAAGTAACTATAGCTGTTAAATGATGCTAAAAAAAATGGGGGAAAACCTGAGAAAATTAAAATTAGCAGCTGACATGGGGGAAAGTGAAAGTGAAAAGTGAAAGTGAAGTCGCTCAGTTGTGCCCAACTCTTTGCCACCCCATGGATTGTAGCCCATGGAATTTTCCAGGCAAGAGTACTAAGGTGGGTTGCCATTTCCTTCTCCAATAGGGGAAAGGGATATTATGAAAAAAAACAAAACCATTTTGTAATTATTATAAAATTAAGAAATTAAAAAAGTATAAAAAGAGAAAATGATGTTTTTACTGCTATTGGTTTTTGTTTTTAATTTTTTAAACAACTCTAAAGATCAATTAAGAGACATACACAAATTTTCTGCCCTTGTGAAATCCTAACCCTATGACATCTAGGGTTCTTGGTTCTGGGTATGAAATATTCTCTTTGTCCTCATTATCCTGTTGGTAACATCTCTCAACAACTGTTTGCAATAAAGGATCCTAATGGCCAAGGGGGAGAGCAGAGCACTAAAGAGGTCAAGAAGGAGCATCAGTGATTAGAAAGGTTACTTATCATTTTATCACCCAAAGGAAAATTGAAAACCAACATATGGTGACCCTGTGGCCTGGCTCCAGGTGTTTAGTAGCCATTTGAAGAAAGAGACAAATGCACCCTCATTTCAGCTTTAAATAAATTAATTCTGTTATGTGTGTAATTTAAGTGCAAGAGATCCTAAAAAGGTTAAAAAAAGCCATATATATATAGTTATATGTGTATTATATATATACATTAAACACACACACATACATATAAACAAAAAACTAGCCTAGAAATTTAGATTAAATAACTATCAATCTAAAGGGATTAAAAATTATTCAGTTCAGTTCAGTTCAGTCGCTCAGTCGTGTCCAACTCTCCACGACCCCATGAATCACAGCATGCCAGGCCTCCCTGTCCATCACCAACTCCCGGAGTTCACTCAAACTCATGTCCACAGAGTCGGTGATGCCATCCAGCCATCTCATTCTCTGTCGTCCCCATCGCCTCCCGCCCCCAACCTTTCCCAGCATCACAGTCTTTTCCAGTGAGTCAACTCGTCACATGAGGTGGCCAAAGTATTGCAGTTTCAGCTTTAGCATCAGTCCTTCCAATGAACACCCAGGATTGATCTCCTTTAGAATGGACTGGTTGGATCTCCTTGCAGTCCAAGGGACTCTCAAGAGTCTTCTCCAACACCACGGTTCAAAAGCATCAATTCTTCGGCGATCAGCTTTCTTCACAGTCCAACTCTCACATCCATACATGACCACGGGAAACACCATAGCCTTGACTAGACGGACCTTTGTTGGCAAAGTAATGTCTCTGCTTTTTAATATACTATCAAGGTTGGTCATAACTTTGCTTCCAAGGAGTAAGCGTCTTTTAATTTCATGGCTGCAATCAGCATCTGCAGTGATTTTGGAGCCCCAAAAAAATAAAGTCTGACACTGTTTCCACTGTTTTTCCATCTATTTCCCATGAAGTGTTGGGACCAGATGCCATGATCTTTGTTTTCTGAATGTTGAGCTTCAAGCCAACCTTTTCACTCTCCTCTTTCACTTTCATCAAGAGGCTTTTGAGTTCCTCTTCACTTTCTGCCATAAGGGTGGTGTCATCTGCATATCTGAGGTTATTGATATTTCTCCCAGCAATCTTGATTCCAGCTTGTGCTTCTTCCAGCCCAGTGTTCCTCATGATGTACTCTGCATATAAGTTAAATAAGCAAGGTGACAGTATACAACCTTGACGTACTCCTTTTCCTATTTGGAACCAGTCTGTTGTTCCATGTCCAGTTCTGACTGTTGCTTCCTGACCTGCATACAGGTTTCTCAAGAGGCAGGTCAGGTGGTCTGGGATTCCCATCTCTTTCAGAATGTTCCACAGTTTATTGTGATCCACACAGTCAAAGGCTTTGGCATAGTCAATGAAGCAGAAACAGATGTTTTTCTGGAACTCTCTTGCTTTCTCCATGATCCAGCGGATGTTGGCAATTTGATCTCTGGTGCCTCTGCCTTTTCTAAAACCTGCTTGAACATCTGGGAGTTCACGGTTCACATATTGCTGAAGTCTGGCTTGGAGAATTTTGAGCATGACTGTTCTAGCGTGTGAGATGAGTGCAATTGTGCGGTAGTTTGAGCATTCTTTGGCATTGCCTTTCTTTGGGATTGGAATGAAGACTGACCTTTTTCAGTCCTGTGGCCACTGCTGAGTTTTCCAAATTTGCTGGCATATTGAGTGCAGCACTTTCACAGCATCATCTTTCAAGACTTGAAATAGCTCAACTGGAATTCCATCACCTCCACTAGCTTTGTTCGTAGTGATGCTTTCTAAGGCCCACTTGACTTCACATTCCAAAATGTCTGGCTCTAGGTCAGTGATCACGTTATCGTGACTATCTTGGTCGTGAAGATCTTTTTTGTACAGTTCTTCTGTGTGTTCTTTCTTGCCACCCCTTCTTAATATCTTCTGCTTCTGTTAAGTCCATACTATTTCTGTCCTTTATCGAGCCCATCTTTGCATGAAATGTTCCCTTGGAATCTCTAATTTTCTTGAAGAGATCTCTTGTTTTTCCTATTCTGTTGTTTTCCTCTATTTCTTTGCATTGATCACTGAGGAATGCTTTCTTATCTCTCCTTGCTATTCTTTGGAACTCTGCATTCAGATGCTTATATCTTTCCTTTTCTCCTTTGGTTTTTGCTTCTCTTCTTTTCAAAGCTATTTGTAAGCTGGTTTAAAAAATACTTCTAAGAAGCAAGTGAAAGTGTTAGTCACTCAGTCATGTATGACTCTTTGAGACCCCATGGACTGTAGCCTGCCACAGTATCCTGTCCATGGGATTCTCCAGGCAAGAATACTGGAAAGGGTTGCCATTTCCTTCTCCATGGGATCTTCTCAACCCAGGGATCAAACCTGGGTCTCTGCATCACAGGCAGATTCTTTACAAAGCCCAGAGTAAGAAGCAGCAAACCCAGAGTAGAAACTACTGATCTCCAAGAATACAAATGATTATAGACCTATGATTTTGGCTTGAAATTTGAGGAAAAATAAAAATTAAATCAACTTCTTGTCAAGTATATGCCTGATAAATACATGTTTGCACTCCAAAAGAATATTGAGGTGTTAAAACAATTCCATGTCTTTTATTCCCTAAGCCCATATCAAACCATACTGCAGAATATTTATGTCTTCTTAAAATCCTCAAGGAAAGTGATTCTACAATTTCCCTCAGTACAAAATTCCAGTATTTAATAACTTGAAATTCTTCCTACTACCTAATCGACAACCTTCTAGCTGTAAAAATTAAGGCAACTGTGCTTTTTTTATGCTCTTGGTGGGGAAGGAGAACAATTTGTTACCAGCAATCAAACTATAATAAATGTTCCAAAGCCTGAAAGTGATTTTGAAGCCAACATTTAGCTTTCTTTTTTACAGGCTACTCAAACTCAATTTCTTTAACCTTCCCTTATATGTAATTCTAAGTATTTCACTATTATCCTCTCTCAAATTATCTGAATCTCTTAAAAAAATTATGGAGGTAGTCAAAAGTACCCAAAAAAGACTAATGAAGTATTTTCAGTGAAATGATTCTCTATGAGAAAGCAAAAATGACTTGAACCTTAGCTAACTCATACTGATAAAATAATAAACAAAAGAAAGTAACAAGAAAACATTAAAAAGTGAGTCTAAAATACAAAATAGGTCAGTCTTAAGTATACTCCATGGGGATAATACCTTGATTAAATAATTCAAATATCTTATCTCTAGCAGGTTACCCTTACTGCAAAGAGCTATATTTCAGGCAGACACAGCTTGATGGAAGGCTTCTTAAAGACATTAATTACTATAATACTGTAAAGTAATTAGCCTCCAATTAAAATTAATAACTAAAAATACAAAGACAATAATATGTTGATAAAAATAATTTACACTGTCCTATATAAAATTATCAGAGAAGGCAATGGCAAGCCACTCCAGTACTCTTGCCTAGAAAATCCCATGGATGGAGGAGCCTGGTAGGCTGCAGTCCATGGGGTCGCTACAAGTCAGACATGACTGAACAACTTCACTTTCACACATTGGAGAAGGAAATGGCAACCCACTCCAGTGTTCGTGCCTGGAGAATCCCAGGGACGGGGGAGCCTGGCGGGCTGGCGTCTATGGGGTCGCACAGAGTCGGACACGACTGAAGTGACTTAGCAGCAGCAGCATATAAAATTATATTTATTTCCTAACATAATGTGTCTTTGAAATTTTGTGATCCTCTGCACATCAATAAGTTCTCCTGGTCTCATTCATTAAAAATCTTTTGTTTTCTATTGCTCTTAAGACAAAAACCTAGAATTCTTAACAAAGCCTGTAAGTCTGATTTGGATCCTACTCTTTTCTTGCCTCCTGTACATAATGGCTGCTTTGAGAGCGTCAGTCACACTGGCCTTCTCTCAGCTCTTCAAATACACAGCCTCAGGGTCTTCACAGGAGTCTTCTCTTCTCTATCTCTTTACCAGATAATTCTTCTCACTCATTTATTCACTAAATATTTTCCAAGCTCCTATTATGAGGCAGACATTGTGCTATTCACTTTATAAAGAGCCATGAACAAATAGGTAGGCAGAAGCAAAATGAACAAAATATACAGTATGTTAGAAAGTATCAGTAACAAATAATAAGGAAGAAAAAAAAAGTCAGGAAAAATTACATGAAGTGTGTTTGTGTATGTGTATGCGTGTGGGCAGGTTCAGATAAGGTTGTTAGGGAAGGCCTTACTTAGAAGATCACATTTAACTAGCTATTAAGTAATCAAATAAGTAAAATGATTATGGACTGTGGTAAGTGCTATGAAGGAAATAAAAAGCATAATTTCCTTTATGCTTTAACTGGGAGCATAAATGTAAGTAACTGGGAGAAGACTGCATATAGATGGATCAGACTGAAGGCCTGTCTGCAGGGAAACTGCATGTGAGCTGAGACTGAAGGATGAAATTTATTCAAAATGTGACCCTTAGAGTATGTTAACATATTCCCCAAAGATGGCTCAGATTCTCCTAAAGCACTTCTAGCATATCAGTTATATAGGATGGTATCATGGATGACATAGATATTCATAGAGGAAAGGGAAATATGTATTGAATGTCTACCATGTGAAAGGTAAATGAAAAGTATGCTTGTCATACTCTAGCTTTTTGAAGTCTTCAAGAACAAGTTAGCTGATGTTCACTGTAAAAAGTGGTTGAGTAAAATCTCTTGGTTGTCAATGAACATTTAGGTTGTTTTCACGTCTGAGCTATTTTGAATACTGTTGCAATAAATATGAGAGTACATACCTTCTTGAAGATCCTGATTTCAGTTCCTCTGGATATATACCCAGGAGTAGGATTCCTAGATCATATGGCAGTTTTATTTTTAAATCTTTTGAGAAAGGTCCATATTTTTTTCCACAGTGGCTGCACAAATTTACATTCTCACCAACTGTGTATAAGAATTCTCTTTTTTCACATTTTTGTGAAAACTAATTATCATTTTTTAAAATAATAACCATCCAACAGATGTAAGGAGATATCTCATTGCCATTTCGATTTGCATTTTCCTGATGATTAGTGAAGTTTAGCACCTTTTCATATAATTGTTCATTTGTATGTCTTCTTTTGAGAAATGTCTATTTAGTTCCTTTATTGATTTTTAAATTGAATTACTTGCTTTTTTTGCTATAAGAGTTCCTTATATACTGTGGACATTATCCCTTCATCAGATATATGCTTTACAAATAATTTCTGCAAATTCCATAAACTGGCTTTTTTTGTTGTTGACTGACTTGCTGTGCGGAGCTTTTTATTTTGATGTAGTCCCACTCGTCTATAATGACTTTTGTTGCCTGTGCTTTCCATATCAAGAAACCACTGCCAAGACAAAGATCAAGAAGCTTTTCTCCTATATTTTCTTCTAGGAGTTTTATGGTTTCCAGTCTTACATTTCAGTCTCTAATCCACTTTTGTTAATTTTTGCAATATGGTGTAAGCTAAGGGTCCAGTTTTATTCTTCTGAATGTGGTTGTCCAGTTTTTCCAGAGACTTTTATTGAAGAGACTATCCTTTCTCTTGACTCAGCTCCACCCATCAACAGAAAATTGGATTAAAGATTTACTAAGCATGGCCCCACCCATGGGAACAAGAGGCAGTTTCTCCCTCAGTCAGTCTCTCCCATCAGGAAGCTTCCATAAACCTCTTATCCTTCTCCATCAGAGGGCTGCTGCTGCTGCTGCTGCTAAGTCGCTTCAGTCATGTCCGACTCTGTGCGACACCATAGATGTCAGCCCAACAGGCTCCCCCCGTCCCTGGGATTCTCCAGGCAAGAACACAGGAGTGGGTTGCCATTTCCTTCTACAATGCATGAAAGTGAAAAGTGAAAGTGAAGTCGCTCAGTCATGTCCGACTCTTAGCAACCCCATGGACTGCAGCCAACCAGGCTCGTCGGTCTGTGGGATTTTCCAGGCAAGAGTACTTCTCCGAGGGCAGACAAACTGAAAACCACAATCACAGAAATCTAACAAATCTAATCACATGGACCACAGCTTTGTCTAACTCAATGAAACTATGAGCCATGTTATGTAGGGTCATGGTGGAGAGTTCTGACTGACAAAATGTGGTCCACTGGAGAAGGGAATGGCAAACCACTTCAGTACTCTTGCCTTGAGAATCCCATGAACAGTATGAAAAGACAAAAGATAGGACACTAAAAGATGAACTCTCCAGGCCGGTAGGTACCCAATATGGTACTGGAGATCAACAGAGAAATAACTCCAGAAAGCATGAAAAGACAGAGCCAAAGCATAAACAACACCCAGCTGTGGATGTGACTGGTGATGGAAGCAAGGTCTGATGCTGTAAAGAGCAATACTGCTTAGGAATCTGGACTGTTAGGTCCATGAATCAAGGCAAATTGGAAGTAGTCAAATAGGAGATGGGAAGAGTAAATGTCGACATCTTAGGAATCAGTGAACTAAAGTGGACTGGAATGGGTGAATTTAACTCAGATGACCATTATATCTGTGGGCAGGAATCCCTTAGAAGGAATGGAGTAGTCATCATGGTCAACAAAAGAGTCTGAATTGCAGTACTTGGATGCAATCTCAAAAAAGAGAATGATCTCTGTTCATTTCCAAGACAAACCATTCAACATCACAGTAGTCCAAGTCTATGCCCCGACCAGTAATGCTAAAGAAGCTGAAGTTGAACAGTTCTACAAAGACCTACAAGACCTTTTAGAACTAACACCCAAAAAAGATGTTCTTTTCATTATAGGGAACTGGAATGCAAAAGTAGGAAGTCAAGAAACACCTGGATAACAGGCAAAGTTGGTCTTGGCACACGAAATGAAGCAGGGCAAAGGCTAATAGAGTTTTGCCAAGAGAATGCACTAGTCATAGCAAACACCCTCTTCCAACAACACAAGAGAAGACGCTACACGGGGACATCACCAGATGGTCAACACTGAAATCAGACTGATTATATTCTTTGCAGTCAAAGATGGAGAAGCTGTATACAGTCAGCAAAAACAAGACCGGGAGCTGACGGTGGCTCAGATCATGAACGCCTTATTGCCAAATTCAGACTGAAATTGAAGAAAGTAGGGAAAACCACTAGACCATTCAGGTATGACCTAAATCAAATCCCTTATGATGATGCAGTGGAAGTGAGAAATAGATGTAAGTGACTAGATCTGATAGAGTGCCTGATGAACCACGGACGGAGGTCGGGACATTGTACAGGAGACAGGGATCAGACCACCCCCAAGAAAGAGAAATGCAAGAAAGCAAAATGGCTGTCTGAGGAGGCCTTACAAATAGGTGGGAAAAAAAGAGATGCGAAAAGCAAGGGAGAAAAGGAAAGATATACTCATTTGAATGCAGAGTTCCAAAGAATAGCAAGGAGAGATAAGAAAGCCTTCCTCAGTGATCAGTGCAAAGAAATAGAGGAAAACAACAGAATGGGAAAGACCAGAGATCTCTTCAAGAAACTTAGAGATACCAAGGGAAATATTCATGCAAAGATGGGCTCAATAAAGGACAGAAATGGTAGGGATCTAACAGAAGCAGAAGATATTAAGAAGAGGTGGCAAAATAACACAGAAGAACTGTACAAAAAAGATCTTCCCAACCAGATAATCATAATGGTGTGATCACTCACCTAGAGCCAGACATCCTGGAATGTGAAGTGAAGTGGGCCTTAGGAAGCACCACTACGAACAAAGCTAGTGGAAGTGATGGAATACCAGTTGAGCTATTTCAAATCCTAAAAGATGCTGCTGCATCTGTGACAATATACAAGGTACCCTGCTTATTAACTTATATGCAGAGTACATCATGAGAAACACTGGGCTGGATGTAGCACAAGTTGGAATCAAGACTGCCGTGAGAAATATCAATAACCTCAGATATGCAGATGACATCACCCTTATGGCAGAAAGTGAAGAACTAAAGAGTCTCTTGATGAAAGTGAAAGAGGAGATTGAAAAAGTTGGCTTAAAACTCAACATTAAGAAAACTAAGATCATGGCATCTCGTCCCAACACTTCATGGCAAATAGAGGGGGAGACAGTGGAAGACTTTATTTTGGGGGCTCCAAAATCACTGCAGATGGTGACTGCAGCCATGAAATTAAAAGCTTACTCCTTGGAAGAAAAGTTATGACTAACCTAGACAACATATTAAAAAGTAGAGACGTTACTTTGCCAACGAAGGTGCGTCTAGTCAAGGCTATGGTTTTTCCAGTAGTCATGTATGGATGTGAGAGTTGGATTATAAAGAAAGCTGAGTGCCAAAGAATTGATGCTTTTGAACTGTGACGTTGGAGAAGACTGTTTTTTTTTTTTCTTTTTTTAAAATTTAATTTAATTGGAGGCTAATTATTTTACATTATTGTATTGGTTTTGCCATACATTGACATGAATCTGTCCCAGGTGTACATGTGTTCCACATCTTGAACCCCCTCCCACCTCCCTCCCCATCCCACCTCCCTCCCCATCCCATCCCTCTGGTTCATCCCAATACACCAGCCCCAAGCATCCTGTATCACGCATTGAACCTAGACTGGCGATTCATTTCACATATGACTGCAAGGAGATCCAATCAGCCCATTTTAAAGGAAATCAGTCCTGAATATTCATTGGATGGACTGATGTTGAAGCTGAAGCTCCAGTCTGGCCACCTGATGGCGACCTGATGGCCACCTGATGCGAAGAACTGACTCATTTGGAAAGACCCTAATGCTGGGAAAGATTGAAGGTGGGAGGAGAAGAGGACGACAGAGGATGAGATGGTTGGATGGCATCACCAACTCAATGGACATGAATTTGAATAACCTCCATGAGTTGGTGATGGACAGGGAGGTCTGGCCCACTGCATTCCATGGCATCGCAAAGAGTCAGACATGACTGAGTGATTGAACTGAACTGATCCTTTCTCCACTGTGTACTCTTGGCACCTTAATTGAAAATCAGGTGATCATATATGCATGGGTTCATTTCTGCATATCCATTCTGCTCCACTGGTAAACTGCCAAAAGTATTCAAAATGTATATTAATCAACCTATTTAGAAAGAATTCAGACAAGATTTTTCATAACTACAGATGTAATTACTGATAATCCCTACAATAACCACATGATAACAAAAATGGAAGAGATAGAAAGCTCACCACCGCTGCAGTTCTTGGTCAGTGTGTAGATCTTTGTTTAAAATCTTCCCTGACATCATTATAGACCTGCTAGTTGAAAGATTTCTTGATGAAACATTTCTTGATGTTTCAACACCAAAAGTATCTCCTCACAAAAAGGATAGAGTGCCTTATTTGAACCTCCAGTGTTTGTGTTTGGCATTTATCTCAGGATGCTATACTCAGATAGCTATCTAAATTAGGGCTGGTTTGTTTTTCCCTTCAGCTACCATCTGAAAGCATGACTTGCTTACCTGACTGAATTCTCACCTTCAAAGCCATTATTATTTTCTAAAATAGCAGTTAGAGTCATTAAAAATCTTAGTGATATCCAGAGAAAACACATATGTTTTGGTGTGTGTTTATGTGCTATTAATCGTGAAACCCAATTCTTCAAACAAGCTTAAGTGGTTGTAAAGAATCTGTTACACCCCTAAAAACTTTGCTAGTAATATACATCACTAAATGTAGATTAACTTTTTTCACTTGCTAATAAGGAAACGAGAGATCATAGATAAGAATAATCTAACAGAAAACCTGTATTTTTGATTATGAATTTCAACCTACTAAGCAAAGAGTCGGTCACGATTGAGCGACTGAACTGAACTGAACTGAACTAAAGCTACAAGTATATACAAAGATTGTGATTAAAGTTTGGCTTTTTCTGAGGGAAAAAGCAACCAAGGGAAAAAAGTAACTAAAACCATACAGAAACAAGAATAGAAGATTCTTTATGGAGAGACAAAGTTTTACTTAAGGCTCTAGATCTTTAGACAGTTGCACACAATCTTTAAATCTAGTGCACAAAATGTGCTGCCAAAGCCTCCTAGGAATAATAATATACTTGTCATTCAAAGGTTATTTAAAAAATCACTTTCCTTTGTACTGCACCCAAGAAGAATAACTGGTACAGTACAATGTGTGTATCATTTAGTCTTAACTACCTTTTATTGTTATTATTTTTTTAAAGGGATTTTAAACACAGTGTTTACAAAAAACCAAGCGCTTAAACTTACTTTCAAATTTTTTTGACATACAATTCATCATTTAAAAATCCTATTCTTTCATTCAACATGTTTACATTGAGTATCTACTATGAACTTCTCCCTATATTAGACACTGAAATCTTCCTCTATGAAAATTTTAAAACAATTATTTTTTAACATCTTCTGAGGTAGATTCTGAAACTGTTTTAGACAGACAAGAAGAGTAAACCATGATGCCTCCATTATTTTCCCATAGCAATTTCCCTTGTTTCTCTATTTAGCCTAATGTCATTTTGTCCCCAACTCAGGTACTATTTTAGCATGTGGGCAGCTTGCAATGACTCAATCCTAAAAGTATAAGTTAAACACTCTGAGTCAAAGTGAAAGTGCCCTTAACCCAGTTATTACAGTACCAGAAAAGGTGGAAGGTTTCAAAATCACAACATTTTAAAGACAAAAGTTGGCATTATAAACTCAGGACTTAAAAAAGAAATACACTGGAAAATTTTTAAATTCTATCTGCATCCCTCTCAAGACATTTGAAATGTATTTATTAAAGGATTATTCAAACATTTAGAATAAATATTATACAAATGATTTCAGAAAAGGAGCAATGTCAAAGGCCATACTTGTGTTAATACTGATACCAGAGAAATTACATTCATCAAAATTCCATCTTAACAATTGCATCATGAAAAAAAATGTATATATGACTAAACAGAAGGATTAAGACTTCTTACCCCATATTTACATTGGCGAGATGTTGCTCCATACTGGAAACGGCATTGTTCATCGGCATCATACACCTGACCTGGGGCCACAGCTGGATAAAGAAAGTCACGCTTGGGAGGCTCATTATCAAGGCAAGTACCACGGCCTGAACTGTTCAACATAAAGGATCAAAGGAGATTAGGTACACTGTGGACTATTTCAATCTCAGTCATGAAACCATGTATTGAGCTCTTTATTTTAATAATTGATGCATGAAAAACAATATATTCTACTAATATATAATCATTTCAAAATAGAATAACTTTACTAAAACTTGAATAAGAGCGCCAATAGTTTTTTCCAGAACTAAGACACAATAAAAGCATCTTACAAAATAATTTAAAAATGTCAGGTTGGCCTTTAAACACTGACTTAAACTAATTTCTGGAGGAATCAAAACAATTTCATACTGCTCTAAGTTTCTTGTTTGTTTTCAGTGAAAACATAACCATATCTGGTAGTGGAATCAAAAACAAAATATGGGAAAAAAAACTGGTTGTGATCCTTAAAGACCTAATCTATATACTTCCACCTTGGGTAGAACAAATAGATGGTGTGGTAAAACATGTCCAAAGGTTCTTGAAATATTCAATAACAAATGGGCTGAATGACAGATGAGGCCAAGATCCAAAGTTCTCTTCTCAAGTATATTAAAAGTGTTTAGTCTCTCAAAAATTTCATATTTCATCTAGGATCATCATAATTGGAAAAGAGAATGTTCTCCTCTCTATGATTTCTGCTTTTCAAAGTATGCTTCATTCAAACATAATATTTAATTCAGTGGAACAAATAACATAAAGATCGCCAAAAGTCAAACAGAATATCTTAGTTTAAGGAGCTTTAGACTTTGCTAAATATAATTGTTCTTTTTATTTAGTCAGTGTGCATAAAATAGGACAGATGCTTTTTTACTTTCATTTCACATGTGAGTAAGTTAGAATTTTTAAAGAATTCCTATGCCAACATTTAAAAATTTTTTCCAACATTCCTGTCAATTGTGCCAGCACTTGTGTTTTTTTTTCCAAATCTTTTCCATCCACTTTGCCAAAGGAAAATAATTTTACAAGTAGAAGTTCCTCAACTATTATTTAGGACAGTACAAATTTTCATTTACAGGTAACCAAGAAAAAAACATGCATAATAATAAATTTCATATTCACTTCAAATTTTATCATTCTTATAATACAAAAGTACATGTTATATACTAATATATAGAGAAGCAAATACCTTTCAAAAACTGAACCATGCTATTCATAAGGTGATAGATTCAAAGACCCCTTTTTCTTTTTATGCCTCTTGATTAATTTTTTAATTTTGTTTTGCTTTTTTGATTAATTTTTAAACAATAATGATACTTAGATGAAATAATAAATGTAGTACCAAATAGATGGATGTTATTATTGGCTATTAAAATCATCTCATTTGTCACTGCTCTAGGTGTCTAGCTAATAGAGAAATTTTTTTACCCAGCTATCCATATTTCAAGACATATTGCCTTTTATTTTCTGTTCACAATGCTTTTAGAAATTGACATATACTAAGAAAGACCATTTCCAGATGAATTTTAAAAATAGTAAGTTCTTTTTATTATATAAAATAGCTGTACATGGGTATGCAAATTTTAGCCAAATAAAATTCTACTAGGAAATTCAAAATTTATATTAAGGTTAGTGATAAAGAGGTCAATGTGAAAAATTAACAAAAGAATTTATGAGATAATTCCATTAGTAGTTTCATTTCCTAATTTTCTCCCTAAAATATAAATTTCATCTCTATCTACAACCAAACTATAAAAGTCTCTCTGAAAGGAGCTAAATATGTAATAAAAATAAAATATAAAGCTAAGTTCTATATAAATTAATGGAAAAATTTTAAACACTGACATACTTAAGTACAGGATCCTACAGATATTAAATATTTGCCAATGGCATAACAAAGAAAGTATAAGATATATTCACTTAAGTGGTACCAACTCAAAATCCATTAAAAATTAGTATATATAATTATTTTTATTACCTAAAATTAACCTAAAAACTTAAGAGGAAGAAGTATGTGGACTCCCCCCAAAAGTTTATAAACAGGATAACCTGAGGAAAAAAATAAAACATGGAAAAAATTCTTTCCTGATAGCTAACAGAACTAGTTTAACCTAGGAAGAAACAACAATAATTACTTCATTTAAAATTCTTGTTCCCAGGTATTAATGGTCTACAAATCATGGTTGGTGGGCTTTCCTAGTAGCTCCACTGGTAAAGAATCCACCTGCAGGAAAGCCCAGTTCAATCCCTGGGTTGGAAAGATGCCCTGGAGAAGGGAAAGGCTACCCACTCCAGTATTCTGACCTGGAGAATTCCATGGACTGTACAGTCCATGGGGTCACAAAGAGTCAGACACAACTGAGTGACTTTCACTTTTTCTTCTCACTTTCAATCCTGGTTGGCATTCTTTAAAAACTACCAAATCAGATGACTATTGCAGGAGCCTCCATACAATGAAGAATGCCATGTACTGTGGTCCCCTGTGGGAAAATCTTTCTGAGAAAGTCTACCCCAGAAGTGATTTGTGTTTCAACTGCTTGGTATTGATGTGGTCTAGTTAGTTATCTAGATATGTGTCATTCTCTTTCCAATATATTTTTTTTGGTAGAAGAAACACCATATGAAATACAAGTGAAAAAAATAACAGACCTTTAAATAATAAACATGAATTAAGGAATACAGCATCAACAAAAACCTTTTAAAATGGATTTGGCTATAGTTGTACAAAATATCAGTGCTTGCAAGTCAAGTGTTTTACCTATTAGTATTGGCTCTAGGATAGCAAGTGTGGGATATCTGCAAGGTTGATTTAAACTGTTTCTACATTTTGGGTAGAAAATGTACCACATATTTTCCTTCTAGTAATGATAAATATTACATACAGTAAAACCTTGACTGAAGTATTTGAGGGGTAAGATAGTCTTCATACTTTAATTCTTAACTGAGGGTTAAGCTACAAAAACAGTTTTTGCATGATGTTACTAAAATCTGTTACTTTTTGGTTATTTTCAAGTAAGTTAAACCTATAAACAGTATTAATTAACTCTTTAGTCGCTCAAGCTGTGTCTGACTCTTAAGAGACCCTGCAGGCTCCTCTATCCATTGGATTTCAAAGGCAAGAATACTGGAGTGGGTTGCCATTTCCTTCTTCCAAGGATCTTTCCCAGGGATTGTGCCCACATCTCTCGCACTGGCAGACAAATTCTTTAGCCCTGAGCCACCAGGGAAGCCCTTCAGTTCAGTTCAGTTCAGTTCAGTCGCTCAGTCGTGTCTGACTCTTTGCGACCCCGTGAATCACAGCACGCCAGGCCTCCCTGTCCATCACCAACTCCCGGAGTTCACTCAAACCCACCTAAGATAATAATTCTGGATATTTTCATGCCTCTGTGCCATCAATTGCCATTATGAAATATCACAGATATAGGTATAGAAAGAAGATAGAGGACATGAACCTGAGAGATGTACATTTAACTCTAAAAAGGGTTTTCTATGTTTTTTTCCCTTAGAAAATTTCCAAGTGCCCAATCACAACTCTCTTTGTCTCCCAAAGAATTAATGATTTTTTTCTGTGTAATTCAAATTTCTAATGCCCACATATTACATTTTCATTCTCCAAATAAATAAAAGGTATAAAATCTGAATCTACAGGGAAGAGGATGCAATTAGATTTTTAAAATAATTATTTTTGCCTAATTTTTAAAATAATAATTTCTCTGGTGTTCTCAGTAATTATTCATCTGACAGTTCTTGGATTCTACATAAAAGGAGTCATTTTGTAGGTTTTCCTTTATGACTTTATCCTTCTGCTCAATACTATGAATGTGAGACACATCCATGTTGAGGTGTGCAACTGTAAGCTATTCATTTCCATTGTTCTTCGATATTTCATTTAAGATTATGTCACTTCTATTAACAAGTGTTTAAATTATTTCTAATTTCCGGAAATTGCAAATTATGCTGATATAAATCATTTTGTATTGTCTTCTGGTATATATAGTTTTCTTAAAAATATTAGATATGAGTTAATTACACATATTTTATAGTTATTTCCTTTTAACAAAAAGAAGCTATGAATAATTTTTACTAATCTAAGTAAATTAGTTTTTACTAATTAAGTAAAGATTAAGTAGGTTTTTACTAATCTAAGTAATTTTTACTAATCTAAGGTTCCAATTAATCAATATAACCATATATTTCTTATGATACTGAGCCTGTTATTTATGCTATTTTAAAATTAATAGCGGTAATATTATATATAAATTTTCTTGAATTTTCTCATAAAATGCCACTTTTAAGCATAGCAAGCTTGTCCCCTAGTGTCATATGTGAATTTTTTCACTCAGAAAACATAAACCTCACTCGTTAATAAATGAAATGGAGCACAATGTATATTCCACCTATAAGATGTTATTACAACTTACTATTGCTCGGGACAAGATATACTTGTCCTGAGCAAAACTGTATACTCCATAAAAGCAGAACTAGCAGCACATTAGTTCCCTAGCAGCACATATTTCACAACTAAAAGTCGAATCCTGGTAAATATCTACAGCAATATAGGTAATTATTGAACTAATACACTCTATTTTTCTTTATGCTTCTAAGACAAGGCAAAAAATGTGTATTAGTTTGAGAACATGCTTTTCCCTTGCTTATGAAACTCTTAGTAAATCAAGTATATTTACATTTCCAGAAATCCTTACAGAATGATAGCAAAGTCATATTTTATGTATTCTACTTCTAATTTAGAGAAGTCTTACTTACAGAGTTCAAAAATTAGCCTTGAAAATAGGAACATGAGCCAGATTTGTGTCTTCAATTAAAATGTACAGATTTTTATGTAAAATATGGTGTACTGGCTTTGTTTCCAGAACACATGAAAACATAATTGTAATTTTAGATTTATTTTTCAGTTAAACAATTACACTATAAAGTACAGATCTTCAGCCTATAACAGTGGGTCATTCTAAGAAATAAATCTTTCTATATAACCCTGATTATATCTTAACCGTTTCTTAACAACAACAACAAAAAGTTAACAGATAATACAACATCTACTTTTTCCTATAAAGTTGTGCTAACATATGTAAATTAAGCAAAAATGAATTAGGTGTCTCATCTATGGCAAGTCAAGTGTCTTACCTACTGCATTTTCATAAATTGCTCTACCAATCTTCACAAAACTAACAATACTTACCTTTAAAATGAATTACTCTAAGTCAGACCTTTATCTCTTGCCCTCTATAGGACTGGGATACTTGAACACAACTGAACTTGAGGCTTCCAATATAAAAACACTATGCTAATTATGTTTACTAAGTTATGCTCTTTTTCTCCATATGTAATTATGACTTATCAAAGATATTTATGGGTTAGAGTGAAGTCCCCAAAATATGTCAGATAAATGGAAGGAGAAGAAATTTGTTTTGCTAAGCTGTTTTTTGGCTCCACATAAAAAAGAGGTCCCATCTATAAAAGTTGCTTTCTGTCTAATAGACTACTGATAGTGGCTTTCAAAAGTAATTGCTCTAGAAGAATTGTTAAGTGCCTTACTTGTTCTGTTCATCTTATATATTTCTCTTGCAGCTCTACCTTTCTTTCTAGTTCATCTTCAATCATAATATTGCTTCTCTTTTTGTCAGCTTCCATCCTCTCTGTGAAAATATTTAATTTGGAACTATAGGAAATTTTGCTACGGATCTCTGACAGTTCAAACAATATAACAGACTTTAATTTAAATAGAGCAAGAGTTGATTCACAGAGGCCCCAGGATTTTTGAAGACTATATGAAATTACTCTGTACTACCACTAAGTGGTGGAAAATGTATGAAAAACTGGCCTCAATTACTTCTGGCTGTCTTCTGCTGCCTGGTAAATTAGCCCATAGACATCAATGAATGTGAGCCATAATACCAGGTTCATCTTCTCTAGTTTCTAAATAAATAAATAAATGAATAAATAAATAAATAAGTCCCGCAGGCAGATAGGAAGGACACTACCTGCAAAGCCGTCGTCGAAAACATCAGAAGCTGGCATAACACGTCCATTTTAACGGTAATGGGTTCTTTATTATTTAATCAGGACGGCTTCTGGGCGATTCATGAACCACTTATTGAATCACCGAGTTTAAGAAATCTGAAAAAAAATATTGGGAGTTGGTAAACACCATCTCCTGATTGATCAATAGCACCTCGTGTTTCAGAATGACATGAGAGACTTTTTTAATCTATTGGCATTTAAAGGCCATGGAATTGCTTTCAGTTGAACATAGTGAATAGTGAATCTCTATAAATCATAGAAAGCTTATTGTTAAAATCCACCATCATCTTTGGCCTATATAGTCACTAAGTAGAGAAAAGTATGCATTCTGTTGGCAGGGCTGCAGTTCCTAAACAATTCATCTTTCAAGATTTCTTTTTCTTGAGAAGAGAAACTAAAATAAAATGTTATGAGTCTTTTTAAGCCAACTATAAAACATAAATGTAACCTCAATCCCTAATCAAAATATCTCTGGATTTTTAAAAATATCACACAAAGCTGTTAAAGCAATTAAGTCCCCGCATTAATAAACAGGAACAAAGAAATTCAAGAAAGTTACTATTATATCTTTGTGCTCCAGTGAACTGACCTTTTTAAAGGGCCTTGTGTTTAAAAAACCTTTATTGCTTGGTCAGATTACAATCAGAGTTGTTTAGTTTACTATTAAAGAGAGGGGAAAAGATGCCAAATTCTCCCCAAATCCCTACCCATTGTCTTTCACATCTATCTTTTACTAATGGCTTTAACTTGGTGAGCATTCCCATGAGGATGCGACAGAAATATTTTTATAAAATACAGGATAATAAATCCACTAGAACCCTGTCAACACTAATTATGCTTACACATAGAAAATGCAAACAGGCAATAAGGCTTACATAATGCTTTTTGGATTAATTCTTTCAATTAATTCAGTGGAATGATTTATTGCAACTAGTAATAATTTTACATCTCTCACCAAACCAGTGGTGATTTCTTAACCGTATTTTATCAGCAATTTAGGGATTCCCTTTTGGAATGTTTTAACAGCCTTAATACAGTTTTAACTACACAGGGTCTGGCAAGAGATCAAAACCAGTCCTTGCATTTAGTATAAAGAGATATTCCTAGCAAATGGGCTGTACAACACAAACAAGACAGAGGAGAGAGAAACGATGTACTTGGGGAAGGAAAAAAAAACAAGCAGAGGAAAGTCTTCAAAAATGCACAGGAATACTGAGCATTCATACAGTTTGTCTTTCTGGAGATAGACACTAAGATTCCATTATAAAAACATCAGCCAAGTCAAGGAAGAAATTCCAGATCTAGCTTGATTTTTAGGGAGAGAAGATCTTCAACAGTGCTTAAAATTTAGGTTATATGACCTTGTTAAAACATCTCAGAAAATGATATTGCTAGTGCTTTGTGTTAAAAAACTACAAAAAGATGTCAACCAAGTTTTCTGTGGTCCTTCACCCAGTTTTGACACAAGGCAAATATTATAATTTATCTATTACAAAGATTAAAAATTGTTACCTTCTAAAAATACTTCCAATTCCTTCAATTTAATTATCACATTAATTCAGAACAGCCATTTTAAACACTTTGTCTTTTTATCTTTGATTGAGCAAAGCACTGCTCTCGGTAATTTATTAAATAAACTCTCTTGTCTGGGGCTTTTAAAAATATGCAATTATAAGTTTTAAGACTATAATCTGGTTCTCACCAGATATGAACTAAAATATTAATAAGTAATGTTTCTACATAGTGTTAGAAAGAAAATGTTGGTCACTGAGTTGTGTCCAACTCTTTGTAGCCCATGGACTGTAGCTTGCCAGGCTACTCTGTCCATGGAATTTTCCAGGCAAGAATACTGGAGTGGATAGCCAGTCCCTTCCCTAGGTGATGTTCCCGACCCAGGGATCAAACCCAGGTCTCCCTCTGAATTTCTAAAACATTAAACTATAATCATGTTAAGACGAACTTTAAACAAAGACAGTTTTTAAAAGGAATTTTTGTTGCTCTCCTGTACTTTGTGTATGACCAACTTTTTCAGAATACTTAATCTCTCCTCCTTAGAAAAAAATGGCAGAAAACAGTTGAAGGTAATGATAGAACAACAGTGCTTAAAACCTTGATATTATTTAATATACCACATAATGAATGTCTATTCAGTGTTCCATATACATTATAGTGCTATACATAGTTATTTACATAACAACTTGATGATATGTGTATCATTACCTAAATTTATTCAAGAAATGAAGTCACTGAATATTAGAAAGTTTAAGTAACAAACATGACCAAGGTCACACTGTTAGAGAGTGAGACCTAAGTCTAACAGTTTCTAAAGGCTAATCTTAAAGTTCTATGCAGGTGAAATATGGAAAAACATGTGCTTTCCTAAACATAGTTACACCTGAGCTAATTTATAGTCTTCAAATTTAAATAACCGGACTCTTAGAATATACATTAAAGGACCAGCAAAGAAGTTCTCAAACTGGAGAAGAGATGAGTCACTTTAATATATTTTCAAAGACAAATTTTCATTTTCTTATTTTTATTTCCTAAGTGTTTGGTTTTTCGCTGTTGTTGTTTGTTACTATTAGATACTTTGGCATTTCTACAGAACTCAGTTTTTTTTTTTTAACCAACAAAATGAAATATGTAATCACTGAATTAATGCTTGGCTTATGCATTACTAAATTATGTAAATCTAAATTCTTTCTGACAATCCTTCCCATTTATTTAACATTTCTAACTCACATCATCACCCCCTTTTACAGTCTTACTCCAGTTCCTTAATCTCTTTGTGTCCCCCTAATTTAGTCTGTGTTCTATTTGAGTACAAAGAAAAAATTAAAATTTTGCCACAATGATACATAAAGTATTTGGGGAACAGTCTGAAGTATCACTGGGACCTATAAAAGTTACTCATTATGCAAAGTTTGAAGCACTACATATTAGGCTTCTATCAATTGCTTACTTTTGGAGCAATTCATCATCACTCTCCAGAGATTACTTACTCTAGAAAGCTGGTGATATAGTCTCGACTGCAGGCAGACCAGGAAAAGGGATTGGTAT
This sequence comes from Moschus berezovskii, assembly GCF_049115385.1. Lineage (NCBI taxonomy): Eukaryota > Metazoa > Chordata > Mammalia > Artiodactyla > Moschidae > Moschus > Moschus berezovskii. Next base: position 63,565,177 of record NC_142477.1, read on the forward strand.
TTGCAGTAATGTGAGCTGCCATAAGTTTTGCTGCTTCATGACCTTTTGTCCCACAAGAATTTCCAATTCCATCATGGTTCATACCAAAACTGTTTTGACAAGGAAGAAACATAAGAAACATAAAAGAAAAAATAAATAAAACAAACCCTCAATATGTTTATTTCCTTATTGGATCATTTATTAGCCCTATCAACATACTGCTTCTATCAGGATAGACTAGATTCTCAAAGGAAATACAGGATTAACGTAAAGATATTAAGGAATAATTCAATGATATAATGTGTTTCTAAATCTGTTTAAATTTATAATATACTCTCAAATGTTATCTCATATGATACAGTCTCTCCTTGAACAGACAGGGGATATATAATTGACCCATAAAAATCATACAGTTACTAACTGTTGAAACTGTTAGTAGAACCTACCTAAAACCTGCTAGAGTTCAAGCTTTCACAATGCTGAATCCAAAATGGAATTATGAAAAGATAGCTATGATCCATAGAGTTCTACGTTATAGGCCAAACATAAAAACTCTTTTCTTATTAATATGTATAAAAGAGAATTCAATACATTATATAATTTATGTTTGTGTGTGTATGTGCTTTCAAACCACCTTTTGAAAAATCTCGATACATTTAAGAATTATGAATATAGTCTTTTCTTTAACATGGCCTCTTTGATTTTTTAAAGCTTTTCTTTGTCATTTTTTTTCCTGTGTCCTATAGCCATACTGAGTGCTATCAATGTGATCTAAAAACATATCTCAATGATAAATCATAAAATTTTTCTGTAAAGGATCACTGCATATGAATTTAAGTCTTTCATGACAAGAAGCCAGAAGTTTAGGTAAAATCACTAAAAAATATCCTTGTGTCCACTGTGACATTCTAGTAAGTGCACCATTATATCTGTTCAAGGAAATAAGTAATTTGTGTGACACAAGTAAACAGATAAGAATAGTTGCTGGAGAAAAATTTGGAAAAGTAGTTTAGAACAGATAGTCTCAAGCTAATAAACATTAAGAAAGTATCAAAACTTTAGGAAGTGCACAGACATTAAAGATTTGTCAGTAAGAGCAACTGAAGATTTCTAAGCACGAGGATATGGAATTGATCCAAATTTTAGAAAAATTATTATAGTAATTCTGTGGTGGAGACAATGGAGTGGAAAGAGAATGGAGCCAGGGAGCACAGATAAAAGATGATAACCAATTGAGAAATGAGGTAGATCTGAATGAGGGCATGGGATAGAGAAGAGGGATTAGATTTGAGACATGTATGGGAAGGTGAATTCACAAATATAATATAAAAGAGCTATCATTAAGACAGATATGGTGGGGGGAGGGAGGAGGAACTAATTATTCAGGTGTAGGGACTGACATAAGCAAAAGAAGAGAATTATATGAGAGCCCTAAATGAAACCACCAAATAACCTTCTGAGAATATCAATACTTAGTCTTGGGTTTGACATCAACACACTCAAGTCAACCTCTTCCAGGAACATAATGATGGAGTATACTATTTGTTGAATTAGATATACATTTTGTCAAAACATATATAAATTTACAGCTATAGATTTACATTAAAAAGTTCCTTACTGTAAATTGATAATTCAATAAACTTAATACTCTATATTTCTCACAAAGGTTGATGCTTCTATGATTTTCTTGGAATAATGAGAGCTTAAAAAATATCATTTCTGTTTAGCAGCAGTCTCATACAAATCCCTGAATTATGTTAAGATAGGTGTATGCAGGCACAGATGGCTTAAGAAAATCATTTTTTAAAGATTCCATAATTTCTTATTTACTCTTTTCTATGAAAGTAAAGTTTCTTTTGAAATCATATTTCTCCCACATTACAACAGAAAAATTTACCTTTCACTCATACATAATTTTGTAATAGTTCATTGTCTCAGGGTATAAAAACATGGGTGTCAAGGAAAGAGACAATTAGAAACAGTGTCAGCACTAAGAAGAATGATTTCAGTGACTGAGTAACATATGCAGTTTCTTCCTTTCATCAAGTTTGTAGGACGATATAATCAAATTAACAGCTGATGGGTTGTTAAAAATTTTGATGATACATCCCCAAGTTTATGTTTTAACAAATAATTCAAAAGAAGTTTAAAGAACTGAGTGATATTTCTATAATAAAATCTCTTCATCTCAACTATTTATGTGACCCAATTTTATCAATATTCACATCTATAGAAAAAAAAAATAAAGAAACTAAATTGGTGCTGAAATCCTGTCTTATTCTAACAGTACAGAGGTAAATACAGTAATTGAAAATATACATTTAAAGATACATCTTCTATTGCTTCTTGGTCTTTTGGCTAAGATCAAGTCTAGTAAAGATATATTTTCTAACATAAACTTTACTTTTATATTTAACTATTTATTAAAATTCATAATATGTATATATTCTTCTAATCAATTATTAATAATTATAATGTAATGAACATATAATCCAGAAAAAAGATTTATAATCACAGGAAATTTTAAAAATATAATTGTAACTTAAATTTTTTGTTGTAGAGATATTTTATATAATTGAAATACTTTTAAGCATAAAAACATATTTTTAAAAAATATTAAGAAATATTAAAATATGCATTAGGAATGATACTCTGGGAGGGAAAGGAGCAGCAGAAACAATGTGCTAAGAAGGGGAAAAAAGATGCAAATTTGACTATAAAAGAAGAATCAAACAGATAAAGAAGCTGTGATACACATACACAATAGAATATTCTTTAGCCATAAAAAAGAATGACTTGCAGTAAGTTCTAGTGAAGTGGATGAACCTACAGCCTGTTAAATACAGTAAGTCAGAAAGAGAAATACACGTATAGTATATTAACGCATATATATATGAAATCTAGAAAATCGCACTGTTGAACCAATTTGCAGGGAAGGAATGGAGACACAGAAGTAGAGAATGGACTTGTGGACACAGTCGGGGACAGGAAGTGTGAGAGGAATGCAGAAAGTGGCATCAACATATATACACTATCAGGTGTAAGACGGACTGGTGAGAAGTTGTTGTGTAGCACAGGGAGCCTAGTCTGGTGCTCCATGATGACCCGGAGGGATGTGACAGAGGGAGGGGAGGAAGGCTAGGGAGGAAGAGGATGTATGTATAACTATGGCTAATGCGTGTTGCTGTATGACAGAAACCAACACAACATTGTAAAAATAAGAAACAAAACCCAGAAAAACCTATTAGTGTATTTTTAAAATGAGTAATGATAGTTACCAAATTGCTATGGCATTTAGATTCAATCAGGTATATTTAAGGAGGTTTTTTTTGAGTCTTCCCTGATGGCTCAGAGGTTAAAGCATGTGCCTCCAATGCAGGAGACCTAAGTTCGATCCCTGGGTCGGGAAGATCCCGTGGAGAAGGAAATGGCAACACACTCCAGTATTCTTGCCTGGAGAATCCCATGGACAGAGAAGCCTGGTAGGCTACAGTCCACAGGGTCGCAAAGAGTCAGACATGACTGAGCGACTTCACTTTACTTTTTACATAGTAATTTTTGCAGTACTCTAGAAATTCTTTCCTTTGCAATTAGTTAGACATAACAAATTTTGGACACCAACTGAAAAATAACCAATAGGGTACATAGTTTTTAAAAATTCAGAAATAAATAAGGGAAAAGATTTGAAAATTGATGAATTCAAGTATCTGAAGAAGTAAATCTTAAATTCTACACAATCTTTGTAGTTTAAAGGTCAGGTGCAGATAGCTGTCTTAAGGATCTTGGTTTCAGTTGTCTAGGAGAATGTATACTTCTACAAATTATATTTAAAATGTAAGAAATCTGAGAAATGATATGACTAATGTCAACTGGTTTACTGACAGTGACACAAAGTGAAATGGGACTTTACAATTGCCATACAGGACATCAGCTTCAAAATATCCCTCTAGTACACTGACCAGGTTGGAGTGTGTGTGTGTATGTGTGCGTGCCTGTGGTGTGCATATGTGTGTGTGCATTACAGAAAAGTTCCTTCCTGAGGAAACTCTATCAGTAAGGTGTTTGGCAAAAGAAATGAAACTCACTAGTAATTAGAGAAAATAAATGAGAGAAAACTTAAAACCATCATATTAGCAAAAATGAGAATGTTACCTAGGACTAAATATTGGCAATTGTATAGAGAAACTGAGAGCTTAGTATACAACAGTTAAAGTGTGGTAGGGCAGCTGTTCCATAGGGCAGTACTTTGATTAAATTAAATAGAAGAAACATTCAGTTCAGTTCAGTTCAGTCGCTCAGTTGTGTCTGACTCTCCGTGACCCCATGAATCACAGCACGCCAGGCCTCCCTGTCCATCACCAACTTCCGGAGTTCACTCAAACTCATGTCCATTGAGTCGCTGATGCCATCCAGCCATCTCATTCTCTGTTGTCCCCTTCTCCTCCCGCCCCCAACCTTTCCCAACATCAGTCTTTTCCAGTGAGTCAACTCGTTGCATGAGGTGGCCAAAGTATTGGAGTTTCAGCTTTAGCATCAGTCCTTCCAATGAACACCCAGGATTCATCTCCTTTAGAATGGACTGGTTGGATCTCCTTGCAGTCCAAGGGACTCTCAAGAGTCTTCTCCAACACCACGGTTCAAAAGCATCAATTCTTCAGCGATCAGCTTTCTTCACAGTCCAACTCTCACATCCATACATGAACACGGGAAACACCATAGCCTTGACTAGATGGACCTTTGTTGGCAAAGTAATGTCTCTGCTTTTTAATATACTATCAAGGTTGGTCATAACTTTCCTTCCAAGGAGCAAGCATCTTTTAATTTCATGGCTGCAATCAGCATCTGCAGTGATTTTGGAGCCCAAAAAATAAAGTCTGACACTGTTTCCACTGTTTTTCCATCTATTTCCCATGAAGTGTTGGGACCAGATGCCATGATCTTTGTTTTCTGAATGTTGAGCTTCAAGCCAACCTTTTCACTCTCCTCTTTCACTTTCTTCAAGAGGCTTTTGAGTTCCTCTTCACTTTCTGCCATAAGGGTAGTGTCATCTGCATATCTGAGGTTATTGATATTTCTCCCAGCAATCTTGATTCCAGCTTGTGCTTCTTCCAGCCCAGTGTTCCTCATGATGTACTCTGCATATAAGTTAAATAAGCAAGGTGACAGTATACAGCCTTGACGTACTCCTTTTCCTATTTGGAACCAGTCTGTTCCATGTACAGTTCTGACTGTTGCTTCCTGACCTGCATACAGGTTTCTCAAGAGGCAGGTCAGGTGGTCTGGTATTCCCATCTCTTTCAGAATTTTCCACAGTTTATTGTGATTCACATAGTCAAAGGCTTTGGCATAGTCAATGAAGCAGAAATAGATGTTTTTCTGGAAGAAACATTATGACCCAGCAATTCTATGCTGGAGAGATATTCCAGAAATATTCCTAAAAGGAACATGTATGAGGATGTTAGTGACAGAATTATTTACGATAGTGAGGAGCTGAAGACAATATAGGTGTTTGTCACTGGGGAATGGATAAATAAACTTTGGCAGATGCATACTATGGAAAACTAGGCAGAAGTTGGAAGCAACAAACAAGACAGATGTATACACATAAATATAGGTGGATCTTAGAAACACTGAAAAATTGAGAAAAGGAACAAGGTCTATAGCAGTATATCATACAAACAAAAATTACATACATATTATCAAATAACAAAGAAAGGCCAAGGAACTGTTCCAGAGAGTTAAAGACTGAAGAGACAAGAACAAATGCAACAGAAACTAGACTGGAGGAGGGAAAGGTTAAAAAAACACTGCTGAGACAATTGAGGGAATTTGAATATGGATTACATATCAGATAATAATAGTGTATCAATGTTAAACTAACTTGACAATCATACTGTGGTTATGTAAGACATTGTTTTTTCTTCTTAGGAAAGATACTGAAATATTTAGGGATAGGGGACATGTATTCAACTTATTTTCAAATAGTACAGAAAAAAAATACATGTACATATACAAAAAGAGAAACAAATATTGCAAAATATTAACAATTAAAAAAATATGACTTAAGGACATATGGGAACTCTTTCTACTATATCATTTTCTCCATAACTTTGAAAACATTTCAAACTTAAAAAGTTAAAAACTAAACAGACATATATAAAACAATCTACAATATTCTGCAAGGATACATATGATTTCAAATATGCTAAGTCATTTCATTCATGTCCGACTCTTTGTGATCCCATAGACCATAGTTTAGCAGGCTCCTCAGTCCATGGGGATTCTCCAGGCAAGAATACTGGAGTGGGTTGCCATTCCATTCTCCAGTGTGCCAATCCAACCCTCATCCTTTATGCTTCCTGCACTGGGAGGTGTTCTTTACTATTAGTGCCACCTGGGGAGCCCAAATATAGGTATCAAATTTATTAAAGGAAAGAGGGAAGAAATAGGAGTGAAAACGGGAATATAGAAATATACATTTACATATATTAAAACAGGTTTTCCCTGGTAGCTCAGCTGGTAAAGAATCTGCCTGCAACGCAGGAGACCCCAGTTCAATTCCTTGGTTGGGAAGCTCCCCTGGAGAAAGGATAGGCTACTCATTCCAGTATTCTTGAGCTTCCTTCGTGGCTCAGATGGTCAAGAATCCATCTGCAATGTGAGAGACATGGGTTCGATCCCGGGGTTGGAAAGATCCCCTGGAGAAGGGCATGGCCCCCAACTTCAGTATTCCTGCCTAGAATCTCCATGGACAGAGGAGTCTGGCAGGCTACAGTCCATGGGGTTGCAAAGAATTGGATACAACTGAGTAACTAAGCACAACACATATTAAAACAAGGGTTCTTGCTGGGACTGATAATGATGATGTGCCAAGATCTAAGGAAAGATAGATAAACAGATATAAAATAAACTTAGTTCCCTGCTCTTGAGGTAAATAATAATTAAAAAAAAAAAAAAGAACAAAGGAGAGTTGGTGAACCTGGTGCCCACTCCACTGAAAGAATAGTGATAGGAAGAGAATATTATCATGGTTCGTTTTATGTATTTAATAAAAATACTTCAGATTAGGTAATGATTCTCATTTGTTTGACAGAGAGAGATAAAGACACATATAGGTAGAGAGAGAGAAATGGGAGAGATGCTCTTGTGATTTCCCACATTTTGTTGAGTATGATAAGTCTGCAAGGCTTGCTCTTAACCCAGGCCCCAAGACATTCCTCAGAATAACTTTGAGAAATGACGTTACATCCCCCCTGGACAAACAGCAGGTTTACTTATTACCTGTTATAAAAGTATTGGGCTTCCCAGGTAGCCCTAGTGGTAAAGAACCTGTCTGCCAATGCAGGAGACAAGAGACTCAAGTTTCATCCCTGGGTTGGGAAGATCCCCTGGAGAAGGAAATGGCAACCGACTCCAGTATTTTCTTGCCTGGAGAATCCCAAGGACAGAGGAGCCTGGCTACAGTCCACAGGGTTGCAAACAGTTGGACATGACTGAAGCAACTGAGCACACATAGAAGTATTAGATTCCCCAAGCTCACTGTTTCTCAGTTTTGATATAAACCCACTACTTGTGTGGCATTTATCTGAGGCCATATTGTGCTGCCCATGTGGGATTTTGGGCTCCTTCCAAAAGGAACTAAAATAAATATGCTAATGCTTATACTACTTGCTGTGCTTAAATGTCTGATCCAGGAACTCATGCCTTTTGCTAGCATCCATGCAATAGTAATAAGCTAACTTATTGGCTTATAAGTAAGGCAAAAACAAATCTCAAATCCAATGATAGAGGTTTGTACTAGATTACGATAACATCATTAGGAAACAGCAACCCACTCCAGTGTTCTTGCCTGGGAAACTCCACGGACAGAGGAGGCTGGTAGGCTACAGGCCATAGGGTTGCAAAGAGTCACACGACTTAGTGACTAAATAATAAGGATAGCATAGCCAATTATGGAAAGCTAAGTAATCCTGAAACCAAAGTACTCCAAAATTATTCTTAACTGTTCAGAAAGTGAAGTACAAAATCTATTAAAACAAAGTAGGCTTTTTGCTTTCTTTCTTTCCCAGGAAATAGACTGTTTGATGAACATTTTCAGCTAAACCTCCCCCAGGTGATACAAATGAAAGACTAGGAATTCCCTTTCTCATATCTTGGTACTTCTGATTATATCTCAAAAGTTTAAAGGACACTCTTATTTCTACACTGCGAGTAAAAAGTCTTCCCTTTTCCTCTAATATATCACTCAAAAGCAATAAAAAAATGGGAAAAAAGAAACATAAACTCCACATTCAATGAAAAGTAGAAAACTTGTAAAACCATAAACCACCATGTCATAATGTATGTGGGAGGATGACTAAATACAGAAAAAATCAAAGAGGAATGAAGAAAGACACACAGAAGGGACAGTAATAATTGATCTAAGCTAAAACGAGTAGAGCATGTTCTTCGAAGTTAAGTGCAACAACCTGAGGGACAGAACCAACAGTACTTTCTTATAAACAACTGGAATAAGGGTGCAAACTGTTGGAATATACACCCTTATTGTAGTTGTCAGAAAAGTAGATGTGGCTAACTGGGGAGTGAAACAAACCATATTTGTAGGAATCAGTCTGTCAGTGAGAAAAGGTGAAAGAGAGACTCTATCCTGCCAGTAGTTATAAAAAAAAAAAACAGGGTTAAAGAATTTCAGTCATGCAACACTGTATATCATTAATACATTTCTGTTGACAAAGTAGCTCTGGTCCCTCTGCAACATAACCTTCTACAAGTAGTTCATCCAAAAGAATCAAACTCATTCAAAGATGTGTGGTTCAAAAGGAAAAAGAAGTGTGTCTACAAATATATTAAATATTTAAAACAAAAAAAAGAATAGGAAATTACAAACAGAAGATGAAGGACATCTGGCAGAAAAAAGTATTGCTACAGAAAAGATAAAAGTTGGACAGGTATAAACCCAAACTTAACAAAGCCATCATTTCAGAAAAACAAGAATTCAATGTAGAGATACAAGTAATAAGGGAAGATATGGTAAGACAAGATGAAAACATGAACTGTCAGAGGGAATAAATGGAGGAGGGGAAGAATAAAACTATTACAAGAAAAAGGCCACACTGAGGTAGCAAAAAGAAAAACAGGCAACTGCTAAAAATATTCCTCAGAGAAGTAAAAAGAGCAGAGTTTAAAAGGATCAAAGTAAAAGAATCCAATATATGTATCACTATTATTCCCAAAGAGAAGAATCAAAATAATAAACACTAAGAAAAGTGATTTAAAAGTACAAGAAAACTTTCAAGAAATAAAAATGGCTCAAACCTCATCAAACATGAATTATTCTACATCCTAGGTAAAACTGACACAGGGGCATCCACACTGGTCACATCCTAGTAAAATTACTAGACATCAAAAGTAAAATATATTTGGGGCAACAGAGGGCAAAAGAACAAATTACCTGTAATAGTAAAACAATCCAATTAACCTCAGATTTCTCCACGGTGACATTTAACACAAGCGCACAATAGAGCAGTGCCTAGGAAAAGTCTTGCATCCAGTCAAACTGAATATGAAGTCGTTTTGAATAAGACCACAAGAAATAGAGGGCTTCTGAATCATTCTTGTAACAATTGCTTCAAGATAAACTTCAGCTTTGTTTAAAAATAATGTAAAGGTGTGATGGTTTACTGACTATGAGTTTCATAGCAGGCAATATATACAACACATGTGAAATTAGTCACCAGTCAGATTAATTCCCTTATCATATTTCTTAATCATATTTTCTTGTTTGTTGTTTTATTTTTCTGGAGAGGTTAATTTTATTTTCTTATGTTCATAATATATGATATAAGAGAGAATAAAACATATATTTACATTTTAGAGAAAAATTATAAAGCAAACATCCATGATCTCTCCACCAAATTTAAGAAACACGCATTTTCAGAATAATAAGAACTTGTCTCCTGTACTCACCTTAACAGTTATATCCTTCTTTTTCACTCTGAGAGAGAACCACTATCCTGACTTCTAAGGTAATCATTCCCTATACAACTCTAAACAATATATGTTAACTCTGCCTGGCTTTGAAATCTATACAAGTGGAATCACAGTGTACATATTCTTTTATAACTTGCTTCTTTTATTCAATAATCTATTAGAAAGCATCATCTCTGCTGAGCTGTCTAGCTATACACACCATTCATTTTCACCGCTATATAGATTTCCACTGTAAACACACCATTTAATTATCCACTCAATGATGAAGAATTTGCTGTAGATCCTGATACAGGGATACTATGGACAATGCTGCTATTTGGATTCTTAAACATCCTGGTCACATATGCAAGAACATCTCTACAACAGCTTCTGAAATTTTTGGTACCTTTTACACTCTTAAAATTATCAATGACCCCAAAGACCTTTTGTTTATGAGGTTGTGTGTAGTGATATTTATCATAATAAAAATTAAAACTGAGAAAAATTTTAAATTTGTTAATTTATTTTAATAAATAAATGATTAGATTCATTATAACCCAATACATGGCTAACATAAATAACCACTTTAATTTTAAAAATCTTCTAAAACAGAAGCATGTCACTGAGAATAATAGCATTGTTTAATTATATTTTTGCTAATCTCTTTAGTATTTGGCTTATTAGAAGACATCTGGATTCTCATATTTGATTCTTCATTCACTCTATTATGGTCTTTTGGTTTGGTGAAGTATATGATGAAAATCTGGCCTTACAATAACATATAGTTAGAAACGGAATGAGTATTTTCATTAGTCCTTTCAGATAATGGTAGTTTTTTTTGATTCTACAATAAAACTTGACAACTAGAAATTTCTTAAAAAGTTTAGTTGCAATGCAGATTCTGAAAATGTTATCAATGATCTCTTTATATCCTGTTTCATCAATTATCACCAATCTCACTGGAAAAGTCTTTAAGTATTAGGAAGCTGTCAGGCTCACAGTGACAGAACTTTTATTAAATTTGAATTTTCGCTCAAAAAAGTTCAAATTTTATCATCGGCAATAAACAGGATTGGTTGTTTTCCTTGAATAGTAAGCTCTTTTGTTCATTTTTCAAGTGAATTTCTGCTAACCACCCATAGTTTTTCGTTTGTTCTTTTAAATAAAAATTGTGTTCCAGGAAAAAGAGGCTAGTTCACCTCAAACAACTGCACACGCGCTTTTCATTATAACAACCAACAGACTAAGACATGAAGAAAAGGAGGTTTACATATTTTCCATTTTGTGAAACAGATGATTTGTTAAAAGACATGTACTTAAAGGTCATTATTTAATAAAATTAATAATAATTCTGCTTCATCAAAGATATTTTTAAGTGAAACTGGTGTGATGGTGACAAATACAATGACTATTAGTATGGTTGCCTAGATTCAAGCTAAAGTGCCAGTACATACTCAGTACTGTTTTTGCACAATCAGAGGAAACAACAAAAATGTTAAGTCTTAGTATTATTATGAAAGAAAAAAAGAATACAAAAAAAAGAGTGAGTTAGAAGATGTTCTTGAAACAATCAAGAGCTGGAAAACTGACCAAGGAAAAGAGGAAAAGAGACAGTGATAAAAAGACATGTTCCTTCAGAAGAGAAGACTATTTTAATTATCATTGTATCCATAATACATTATATATTTGGTAAATATAGCAGCTGCTCAGTAAATCTCTGGAATCAAATACATTATACATCAGTGAGAGAGTACATACTGATCAACTGTGAACCATAATAGAAATAATTTGTGAAGTATCATACAGTTATACCTCCCATGATGGTGAATAATATACTAAAAGTATGTACTATCATATAAGCAGTAATAAATGGGCTAGAGGGTAGGTTTCAAGTCAAAATAAATGACATCATCAGTCAGAGACAAGGTGGTTGCTATATAGAGACCAAGAGATATGCAATAAAGGTTACTCATTAAGTTTCTGTAACTAAGGAGTCTATCATACATATTAATCTATTGTTACACATGCTTTCCTCAAATATAAGTACCCAGTTTTCTATGCAAATGATATTTTTTCATTTGAAACTATATTTAAACTTCCCCTTTCTATGATAGATACAAAGAGATATATCTTAGGAAAGAATGTCTTATGTTTTAAGATATATATACGAGGCAGCTAATTTGTGATTACATTTTATGTCATTTCACCATATATTATATGACCATTTAACATTGAAAAAGTAATACAATGTGTGTGTGTGTGCGCGCGTGTGTGCGCACGCATGCGCGCTCAATCCTGTCTGATTTTTTGTGACCCTACAGACTCTAGCCCACCAGACTCCTCTGTCCATGGAATTTTCTAGGCAAGAATACTGGAGCAGGCTGCCATTTCCTACTCCAGGGCATCTTCTCAACCCAGGGATTGAACATGCATCTCTTATAACACAAAATAACAATTTACTTTTGATTCTGGTACACAATTAACACTGGTTCTTTTGGAAGATTTGTAAAAATGAAAAAGCGTAAATATAGACTACTGAGTAAAAATTTAATACGCATTGTCAGGATTTCTTCTAAAAATCAAAACAGATGTTTTCAAACTTAACAGAAAATCTATATAGCTAAGGAAAATCTTAAAATGCTTAATTCAATTTTTTGTCTAAGCAGTTAATTTTGCCATGTTGCCAATATATTAACATCATTGTTCTTTTTTAGAAAACCATGGTACATTTAAACACTGCCTTTCATTTTCTTAAATATAAACTCTTCACTAAAATAAGTAGATGACTACTCAGTTCTTCAAAAATATAACACATTTACAATTACAAAAAGAATAGTTTCCTAACATTTTCAATTAGATTAAATTTCTCTTCAGAAAGTGATGAAATAATTATAGTCTAATTGTGACAATTATAAAATCTCAAAACTACGTCTTCTCATTGTAGCAGAAAAATACAAAGGAACAAAGGGACATCTTTCCTTACAATTATTTTCCATTTATTCTCTTTGATCTGTTCTTAGTCATAACTGATCTTGGCTATGAATTACTTGTTATAAAAAAGCAAAGATGAAATTTAAGGGATGTATTCAGAAACTTCTCTACCCACATCTGGCAAACATTTTTAGATTTAACAGTTACCAACTAGGATAGCTATTACCATTTGTTCATGTGCTTTCTAAAACAGAGTTTGGAATTCATTTCTACTTTTGGGCTTTATATACAATTTACTAAACTAAGTGAACTCAAGATTCTGAACTTATTTAGGAAGATATTTAACAAGCGAGGTGCCTAAAAGAATCTAGGACCTAGACTCTTTCCACATGTGTAGAAAGCAATGTTCACATTTAGTATAAACATTTCTGAGTTCAAAGTTAGGTTTCTAAAGCCAATGATATCACTATAATGCATTTACATCTTTTCTATTCTACTTCACACTTTTTTTCCTTTCATCTAACTGCAAATATGCTAAGGTCAGAGGAAACAAGCTATTTGAGACATACTAAGATTTTGGGCAAGGCGTGTACATGTACGTGCATTTGTGTGTGTGCATGTGCAGTGAAAGTAGGGAAGACAGAAAATCATGGCAAAGATAGGGAAGGGAGCTGAAACAAGGAAACCTTTGCTGTTATAATTTCCCATGTATTATGAGCAAAATGTAACTGAATTTGTTTATGGCAGCTGAAATTTATGTTAACCAATTAGCACAATCGTGTCTGCCTACAAATTCATTCTGTTTTTCTTGCAAAATGAAGAGAGCGCCTTATCAAAGTTCTTAAAGTTGACAGTGACTGAATTCTACTTCAGTAGGTTTAATATTTATATAACATACATACATACACCTATTCCGTCCTGTAATTCTAGACATTTAATTCAGTAATTACCTGATTGGTTTTAGCTACTTTTTGTACTACTGCATGTCATAGCAAAGACTTAATCATTGAAATAATTCAATTTGTTAGAATTTATTATAAGAACTTTTCTTAAAAAACTTAATGTTATTATCATTGTTTTAGCTATTATTGGGAGTATGTCTGCATATGTGACAGCCTATATATTAAAATGCATATTGTATTAATATATATAACATGTATACATATGTATATGTACATATGTGCATGTATGCATATGTAGACAGGCAGGTAACATAATTTTGGCTTCTTCCTAGCCCTGACAGTAATGGAGTAGCATTCTACTAATAATAGCAATATGTTCTAACTTGAAATATATACAAATTTTATAGTAGATTCATAAAATCTAATACAGATAGGAAGAAACAGGTATATTATACCATACATGGTACTACTAGTTTAGGTAAATAACAATGGCACCATACAGCTCTAAAGCTCAATCAACTGACACATTCAATCATTCATTAACAATTATTGACAGAATGCCTATTACCTCACATTAAAGTACTATTTACCTCAGTCCCTATTACCCAATACATCATGTCTGTCTTTAAATAAACAATGGCAAGGCATGCTGAAACATAGTCAAAATGGAAAAAACAATCATCAAAACTAGACTCAGATATTATATAAATTTTGGAATTAACAGAATGGGAATTAAAGATAATTATAATTAATATTTAAGGGCTCTAATGAAAAAAGTAGCCAATATAGAAGAAAAGATAGGTAACAACAGGCAGAAAGATGAAAACTCTAAGAAAAAAATCAAAAGAAAATCTAGAAACCAAAACCAGTGTAATAGAAATGTAGAATTCCTTTAATGATCTCATAAGTAGACTAGACTAACTGAGGAAATAATCAGTGAGCCTGATGACAGCTCAACAGAACCTGCCAAAATTGAAATGCAGAGAGAAAAAAAGAATGAAAAAGATGCCACCACAAACAGAATAAGACATCCATGAACTCGGGAACAATATCTGAAGGTATTACATATATGTAACGTAAATACCAGAGATTGAATAAAGAAAGACTACAGTCGAATAAATGTTTGAAGTAATGACCAAGCATTTTCCAAAATGAACAAATACCAAAAACAGATTCAGGAAGTTCAGAGAATATCAAACAGGATAAATATTAAAAAAAAAATCACTATCTACTTATATTGACTCAAATTGAAGAAGACAAAAGACACAAAATCTTAAAAGAAATATCTTCTAGAGGACAAGGACAGCAATTTTTCATCAGACATCATGCAAATTCTATATCCAGTAAAATTATTCTTCAAGAGCTCTGAAGGATACTTTCTCAAACAAAAACTGAGGGAAGCTATTCTCAGTAGACCTGTACTGAAAGAAATGTTAAGTGTTTCAGGGAAAAGGAAAATTAGATAAATTAGTTAATTAAAAATAAATATATATAAATTTTATATAAAATTTTTATGCTAAAACTCAAGAGAAGCCATTAAAATTTTTAAAAGAAGCATAATTGATAAGCTATGAGAAGAGATAAAATGAAATCATGTAAAATGCTCAATTAAAACCAGAGAAAGGAGAAAAAGAGAAAGAAAAGAAACAAACTGAAACAAAGAGAAAAGTTACAAAAATAGTAGATATTAATTCAACTATATTAATAATCACTTTAAATATAAATGGTTTAAATACATCAATTAAAAGAGAGAAACTATCAAGAGTGAATAAAGATATAAGAACCAATTTTATACTGAATTTAAGAAATCCACTATAAATGTAAAGACCCAGTGAAGCTAAAGGGATGGACATACACAGATAAACCTTTCTCACATGAATCAAGAGAAAACTGGGGCAGCTATATTAATTTTAGACAAAGAACACTTCAGAAAGGAGAAATTCTCAGGATAAAAATATTAAATAATAATTTAGAGGTCATTTCTCCAAGGAGACAAAAAACTTAACAAGAATGTATGCATTTAACAATAGTGTCAAACATTTGAGTCAAAACTGATAAAAAGTATGGGGAAATACACAAATCCATCACTATAACTGGAGACTTAAACATCCCTTTCCCAATAACTGATAGATCAAACAGGAATGAAAAATCAGTAAGGATACAGTTGACCTGAACAGCACTATCAACTGGATCCAAAGAAGACATACAGAGGGCCAACAAGTACTAGAAAAGATGCTCTCATCACTAATCACCTGGGAAAATCAAAACCACAATGAGATATAATTTTATATCTGTTAGAATGGCTAACAAGAGATTACAAGTGCTGGCAAGGATGTGGAGAAAAGGGAACTATTTTGCACTGTTAGTGAGAATGTAAATTGGTATAGCCACTATGGAAAATAGTATTAAGTTTTCTCAAAAAAATTGAAAATAGAACTATCATATGATCCAGCCATCCCACTTCTGGATATGTAGTCAGAGGAAATAAAATCTCTATTTCAAATATATATCTAAACTCTCATCTTCATTGCAGCATTACTCACAACAGCCAACATATGAAAGCATACCAAGTGTCCACCAATGAATGAATGGATAAAGGATATGTGATACACATCCCCTCTCACACAGTAGAATATTATTTAGTCATAAAAAAAGGAAATTCTGCCATTCCCTTCTGTGTAGCAAAAGAAACAACCAACAAAATAAAAGGGACTCTTTGAAAGGAAGAAAATATTTGCAATATGGATGAAACTTGGGGCATTATGATAAGTGAAATAAATCAGATAAAGACAAATACTGTTTGATCTCACTATATATGTGGAATTTAAAAAAGCTGAACTCACACAGAGTAGACTGGTGATTGTCAGGGGTTTTGGAGAAATGGGAAGATGTTGTTCAAAGTGTACAAACTTCCAGTTATGAGATGAACAAGTTCTGGGGGGTCTCAGGAAAGCATGGCTGACTATAGTTAATAATACTGTATTGTATGGGCTTCCCTTGTAGCTCAGCAGTAAAGAATCTGACTGCAATGCAGGAGATGCAGGAGACACAGGTTCAATCTTTGTGTTGGGAAGATCTCCTGGAGGAGGCATGGCAACCCACTCCAGTATTCTTGCCTGGAGAATCCCATGGACAGAGAAGCCTGATGGGCTACAGTCCATAGATAGGGTCGCACAGAGTTGGACATGACTGAAGCAACTTAGCACGCATGCAAGCACTGTATTGTATACTTGAAATTTGCTAACAGAATCAATCTTAAATATTCTCACCATACCCACACAAAGAAGCAATTATATGATGTGCTAGATCTGTTAACTAACCTTATCATGGTAATCATTTCGTAATATATACGTGTATCAAATCACCACGCTGTACACCTTAAACTTATACAATGTTATATGTCAATTATATCTCAAAAAAGCTGGAAAAAAAGGAGAAAACACAAATTACAAATATCAAGAGTAAATGATGAAATGTCATTATTTATACTATAGACAATAAAAAAGACAATAATATTAAGAATAACTGTAAAACAAAATTGGTAATTATGCTAAGATAGTCAAATATGTTGAAAGACAAAGTTAACCCCCCATAAAAAGACTCAAAGATTTAAATAAATATGTTATCTCACATCTAATTTAAAAATTAAATTATTAATGATAGTCCTACAAATGAAATTCCAGGTTCAGATGGCTTCATTGGTAAAGTCTATCAAACATTAAAAATGAAATAATATCAAACTTATATATACAAACTCTTCTAGAAAACAGAACACTTCTTAATTCAATTTATAAGACTAACTTTATTCTGATACCAAAACTAGTCAAAGAAATTAAAAGAAAGCTACAAACCAACAATTCTTTGACAAATTGGACTGAAGTAACTGGATCTTCATATGAGGAAGAAGAGGAACTTCAACCCTTACTTCACATCATACAAAAAAAGTTAACTCAAAGTGCATTATAGATCTTAATATAAAAGCTAAAAGTATAAAACTGAGACAAAAATATTGAAGAAAATCTTCACAATCTTGAAGTAGACAAAGATTTCTTAGTACACAAAAACACAAACCATACAAAAATTATAAATAAGATTTCATCAAAATTTTAAAATTCTACTTTTCACAAGACATCATTAAAAAATGAATGACAAGCAAAAGACTTGGACAAAATATTCCTATTGCATATATATGATAAAGACTTTTATCCAGAATATATTGAGAATTCTTGCAGCTCAATAAGAAACACCTCAGTTTTTTTTTTCAAATGGGAAAAGAATTTGAGTAGACATTTCAGAAGATAATAAATAACAAATATGCACATGAAAGATGTTTATCATCACTACTTATCAGAAAATAGATAATTAACTAATTAAAGCCACAATGACTCTGATTTCCAGCTATTGTTTTTAATTTTCCAATTTAGAAGCAGACTGTTGCCATGGTTTAAGGACATTAGGATGGCACAGAGTCAGGGCTATGGGAAATCCAAGATGGCTGCTTGGCTTTTCCCAGCTCCCTGACAAACCTCATTTTTTATTTGATGGGTTAAAGCCTCCCTGGCTACAGGGCCTCCATAATGAAAAATCACGGAATATTAAGTTTTGTAAATTGTTAAATTAAGTTTCTAGTTTTGTTAATGTTTAGTGTTTACTAAGACTCACTGCTGAGACAGTTCCTTGTTACATGATACTGCTAAAAGATTTAATTAAGTTATTAAAAAGGACACTCTAGGTTAGTTTCTAAGGCTTATCTCAGTAACCAATCTTCAGATAAAGGTCGGATGCTCCATAATGTACAACCAGGAGATTAACACCAGACTATAGTCATTTAACGAATGAAGTCAGGTGACTTGGGGTATACCAGGCTTTATCTAATGAAAGTTCTTGACTTATAATTCTTATTTTACTAATAACTGCTAGCTATGGCTATATTATTTTCTATGTCACTTGTTTCACTGAGCCTGTGATATAATGCTGAACTGACAGTTCCATATGAGATCAATAATTGTAATAATGTGACTCTGGGTATGGGAAAAAGCAACAAGAGGAAATATTTTCCTGGACCAGGAGGCTAGTAAGACAGTGGTCCAGAGACTTTTGCTACTTGCAAGGCCTGGTCCAATTTTAGCACACTGAGTGGCCCATCACTTCCCTAGACCTGGGAATGAGCCTTCCCAGCACCGCGGGACACAATGGCCATGAAATGGTGTCACATGGTCAGATATGTGGCTATGAAGGGACCCTGCTGACTGGAAGTTGGTACTTGCCAGCTGCAAAGATTACATCATGACCCTTGCAAGCTGCTGACCTTCAACACCCCCTGAAAGAAGTTCAGGGTGAAAATCAGGAATGAGGCACTCTGTGCTCTGAAAAAAAAAAAAAAAACAACTGGCAGAACAGGCCTTCAGATAGTTAGATCTTTTCAGAAAAAGGTTTTATGAGTTCCAATTCTTGCATCTTCTCATACCTAGAAAAACACTGATGTCATTAATGGTGAAATCTGCTTTGGCTATTAAAAAAAAAAATTTTTTTTTTTTTTTTTTTTTTACAATTAAAAGTCAAAATAGAGTAGCTATGGTTCAGACATCCTGGGAAATAACTATTTCCCAGATATCCTGAAAAATGATATTATGGGTGTGATTTCAGATTAGATGCTGTGACCTAATGTAGAACTTAATGCTCCTGTAAATTTTTGCTTCTGTACTTTGCTTGCTGCTCGTAAAACCAAAGTTACTCCATTTTAAGATAAGGTTGTTTTTAAGTAAAGATTCCTAAAATTGTTTTTGAAAAAATAAAAATTAAAAAAAAAAGCCACAATGAGATACCACTAAAATGTATAATAATGGGTAAATCAAAAAGACATAATGTCAGCAAGGATCTGAAGTAACTGGAACTCCCATAGATTGTTACTGGGAACACAAAATGGTATATAGCCATTTTGAATTAGAGTTTGTTTATTATAAAGTGAAACTAACATATACCATTCTACCAGCAGGACTACCCAAGAGAAATGGAACCATATGTCCATACAAATTCTTATACACCAAATATATTTAAAATAGCTCCAGACGAGAAATAGCCTAAAATGTGATGTATGCTATTATGATATGGAATACTCTTCACAAAAAAAGAACTATCGATATACACAACAACATGAAATGAATCTCAAAACGTGTGCTGAGGGAAGAAAGCTAGTCACAAAAGGGTACCCACTATATGAGTCTACTTAAAACTACAGGAAACTACAGGAAAGACAAGTTTAATCTATAAAGACAGAAACTAGATCTGTGGTTGTCTGGGGCCAAGAAAAGGTGTAGGAGTGTGGAGACTGACCATAAAAGGGAGCAGAGGGACTTTTCTCAGGTAATATTCGTGTTGATATCGTGATTGCGGTGATGGGTACATGGTTATATACATCCGTCAAAATTCATCAAACTGTACACAAAATGGATGAATATTTATTGTATACAAATTATACCTAACCGTTTTAAAACTTACTCATGGGAAAGCAAACACTTTGAAAAAACAGAATACTTAACTCATTTTATAAGACTAACACTATTTGATAACAAAATTAGACAAAGGCATTCAAGTACCAACTACCTTAGTGTATGTTTATTATTAGCCTTCTATCAAGAAAACACACTTGTACACATTGCTATATTTAAAATGGATAACCAACAAAGACCTACTGTGTAGCACAGGGAATTGTGCTCTTATGTAACAACCTAAATGGGAAAAGAATTTTAAAAAGAATAGTCATATGTATATGTATAACTTTGCTGTACACCTGAAACTACCATAACATTGTTAATCAACAATATGAAACAAAAAGTAAAATATATATATATAAAGAAAAAATAAAGTCTCCATATATTATATATCCACCAAAAAATGAAAAAAAACCACAAAACACAGCACTGATCAAACATTTAAAGATACTTAGGGGGTTTCCATGGTGGCTCATTGGTAAAGAATCGGCCTGGCAATGCAGGAGACACAGGTTCGATACCTGGTCAGGGAAGATCTCACATGCCACAGAGCAATTAAGCCTGTGCGCCTGTGCTCCAGAGTCCGGGAGCTGCAACTACTGAGCCTGTATGCCACAATTACTGAAGCCGGTGAGCCCTAAAACTTAAGATCTGCAACAAGAGAAGCCACTGTGATGAGAGGCCCAAGCACAACTAGAGAGTAGTCCTTACTCACCACAACTAGAGAAAAAGCCCGCATGCAGCAATGAAGACCCAGCATAGTCAAAAATAAATAAATAAAATTATAAAAAAATAAAATTAAAGATACGTAGGTATTTGCAGCAGGAAAGGGAAAGTTTGGATAAAGAGAACAATAATAATAGCTTCCTAACAAAAGTAACCTAATTTACAATTTTTATTTACAATTTTATCCTGAAGTCTTGCTACATTTCTCCTTCTTTAAAAAAATTCATCTCCCAACCAATCTCCTTTAAAAAGTATATCTCTGCTGGAGACCAAATATTGATACTGATTTCCAAAAGCAAGATTTATATATCCCTGAAGCTTTCAATACAACTTTTGACAATTCTTCCAAAATTAGAATTATAGTTCACTCAATTGCTATTAATTAATAAATGAGTTAAGTAAAATCTAAAAGTTTTATGATTGAAAAACCTGTTCATTTTTTGTGAAAAAAAATCAGACATATATAATAGTAGAGTAGCATAATGAACTCTCATCCTAGCCACATATCATTAAGATTACAAAATTCAAAATGTTATTATTTTTGTTTCATCTTTCTCTTTTCTTCTTCTTTCTTTAACAAGCAAATCACAGATGTCCTGCTACTTGAATCACATATACTTCAACATATATCTCTAAAAAATATTGATTTCTTAAAAGATTTCTATTTAAGATTATCTGTTTTTATACAGTATAAATATATTATCTAGCTTTCTCAATATATACATGCCTGGCTGAATTCTTGTGATTCTCTTCCACATAATTTTTTTCAATTTCTAAAGCCTATGGCAGTTACATCATTAATAACAAAATATCAAAGAAGACTCTTTTCTCTAAGGTTTCATTAAGTGTTTATAGCTTATGACCTGTGTTATAGCCAGACATATTTAAATAAAGCATACAGATTAGTTTTCCATTTGACAAGGAAGCTGATTTCTTGCTTGCATAAAGGAATGAACATGGTCTAGTCTTAGCTATCCACTGCTGTTTAAAATATACCATCCCCATATAAGTATGTGTGTGTGCTCAGTCATGTATGATTCTTTGTGACCCTATGGACTGTAAGGTCAACAGGCTCCTCTGTCCATGGGATTTTCCAGGCAAGAATACTGGAGTGGGTTGCTGTTTCCTTCTCCAGTACGTAAGTATACCCTGGGTGCAAAACCATATTCTATTAATACACAACCTAAAAATTAGTACAAAATATTCACAGTCTAGTAACACAGTAGAGGCACTTCTCACTAATTCATGGTCAAAGATTTTTCATAATCACTTAACATTTATCTTGCTAAATGATAAAAACTTTTGTCTTATACTCTATATAGGGCACTTTATACTCTGAAAAGTACCTGATATATTTACCATATTATTTTGTTTCAGCACTTTATTTTAATAATGACATGAGTTGTACCAGAGTTGACTTGCTAAATTCCTTAAAGTTCAACCCTATGATCTTAGAAGCAAGTAAAAGAATTTTCATCCATGAATAGGCAGTATATTTAGCACACCCTACCTAGCTGTCTGAAGATAAAGGGATAAGGGGATAGTGATATAGGAATCAACATGGAAATAAAGCTAATTTCTAGTGTTTCAAATAACATTTTTGAATTGAAGTATTCTGGCTTTCAATATAAAGCATTTTGTGGACTTCCCCCCAATTTTCCCTTACATCATCAAACAAGAATTAGCTGTGAAAAAGTTACTCCAAGGCACATACATCTTAAGAGGTATATTCTACTTCTCTTTTACATTTCTTCTACATAAGGTACAAACCATTCATCTTAGGAAGAATTACAAGGAATTATCCATAAGGTCGACAAAAAAATCTAATAAGCTTAGAGTAGCTCAGTTAGAATCTAATAAAAAGTACAAAAGAGATAAACCCTCACCTTGCCTATTTAAGTGCATATAAGAATGGGGTCGCGGAGAGTCGGACACGACTGAGCGACTGAACTGAACTGAACTGAACTGAAGAACTTAAGTGCATATTGTAACTCATATGTTGACATTGACTAACTTGTGGTTGCATGAGGTAACAGTGCCCTCATTGACACATTATTCATCTGCTGCATGTTACTTGTCCTAACCTTTCAATTTAATTGAACCTAAAAGACCCTATTAAATTCAGTCTGGTTGCATAAGATTATGAGTCATTAATGAGTCAGATTTTTAAGTGAGTTCAAGATAAACTGCCTGGTTAAGAGGGCTTTTCCCTTTTGTTTCCCTGCTGTTTACTGCAATGGAAACTAGAATACCAATATTTTTAGGACTTCATTAAAAGTGTAATACTGACTTTCCTTGTGTCTGAATTAAGTCAGGTTTGAAACTTGTTGGTTACTTGAATTCACACATAAATCAATACCAATGTGGTAAAATTTAAATAGCAACTTTCAAAGTAATGCAAGAGACTGACCCAATTTTACTCTTCACTTAGGAGAAAAAAAATGAACTACAGATTTATCTCAGGAATGACCTCTGAGGCAAGTATACAATAAACATTCATTTTGTTTGTTCTTTTCCCCCATCCATTTTTCTACCAAAAAAAGCAGACTGTAAAAAATTTAAGTCATAAGAACAACATCAGAAGTTCTTGCAAATAGACTGCTTCTTTTAGTTTAAATTGTTTGACTATCCTTTTAAAGCATTCAGATTTCTCTCCCTCCACATCAGCAAGCCTTTACATTTACTATTGCCTGTTGCTTGAAATAAAGTAAGGGTTTTATTGTGACTGGGTAGTGGGTTAGGGGAGGGGAAAGTCATAGGATAGTTTTTGGCACAGATTTATTGAAAACAAATATTAAAAACTCCAGATCCTCCTAAAAAGTAGTGAGAATGATATCTCACTACTCCTGTAATATCAGGATTTTGTTTTTTACTGACACACAAGTACACCTGAAAATGCAAATTGCACAGCAGTAATTACACAAACCTAGGAAAGGCCACGCTCATAGATGTATAAATAGTGAAAAATCAGAGTTCACTTGATGGTAATGATGTCAATAGTGATTTTTAAATATTATGTATTGTCACTTAAGGAAATGAAAGATCATTTAAACAATTTGACTGTGAGAAATTGGGTGTTGAGTAAAGCTAAACTGTTTCAAACGTACATAAAAAAAACTTAAGTGTAGTGCATTCACTACTCTGAGGACACTAATCACTGAATCAGAGAGACTATTTAACAAGTCTCCAATTTTTAAGATGATTTATCCCAATACCTTAAATGATAGCACTCTCTATTGAAATCAGACAAAAAGCCATAAAATATGGTTGAGTATGGGCATTTCACACAGTAGTTATGAATTGCTCAAAAAACTAGAGCTCTAAAATTTATTTTGATTTTTTTAAACTCACTCACTTGTGACCAATCTCATGTGCAATGGTAAAAGCTGAACCCAGGCCAATGTCTTCATTAATGCTGCAGCTCCTTTCAGGCTCACACATTCCAGCCACAGAGGCCAAGCCTGAATAAACAGAAGGAGACACAAAGGGTCAAGCCAAGGTGTTTCAGTCTTAAAAAGCCCATACTTATAAATGCCTGGATTCTTTTTAATAACCTCCATGCACAGAAGGAGCAGTTGGCAAAAGGTTAACTTTCTAGTCATTTGCAAAATCACTGGGGGGAGTTTCACTTTGCCGGCTAGACATTAATATTTTTTGAACTGCAGTCAGTGCTGGAAAATGTCTAGACTAGGGGTTAGATTTATAAATTTTACTTCTGGTAACTTGGGACCACCTAGTAACTTGAGCCAGAAGAGGGAATTCAAGAAAGCATTTCTATTTTAACATTCTTCAGGCTGTAGAAAGCAAAATATATCCACATTATTTTTCTAAAGAGATCTGTTTAAGTTTAGTGGGTTCATAAAAATATACAAGCAACTTTTTTGTTACCAAAAAAAAAGGGAATCCCAAATGCTTTTTTAAAATGACATTTTTATAAAAACATAAATGAATGATTCAAAACAGAAAAAAGAACTGTTAAAGATGCGAGGTTTTTGCATTTTTTTTTAATTTTCTGAAATTAGTCCTGCAAGTGATGCAACAATTTCTTAAGTATTTTAATAGACAGAAAGTCATTCACACATTCAATGTGGTTCTCCTCTCTCCTGTTCCCCTAAATGAAGTAGAGTTTTAATAATAAAGCAAAAACTATGGTGTTAATTCACTGATTCTGGTGAAATGGTATGTTACTGAAGGCATTCTTCTCTTGGGAATTTTACTATGTAAAAATTTTAATATTTATTTCTAAATGAATACCATGCTCTGTGATTAGTCCATAACTTTAAAACAGTGCTGAGAAAAAAAAAATGTGTGAAAGATAAAATTTCATGTGTTATAAGGAAATAGATGCCAAGTCATACTTAACACACACACGTACTTAAGTTATTTAGAATAAACTGAAGAAAGAGTAAAAAAAAATATTTCATATATTAGTAGTCTACTATCATCACCCAGGTATTAATAATTATCTTCCCATGAAAAGTGATTTCAATCTAATTCAATTAATATTTACTGAATCTCAATAAACAATGTTCTATGCTAAGAACAATATCCCAGTTGCACTAATGTGGAACAGTAAAAGCTATCCAATTCATATTCTTACTGACAAGAAAACTCTAAAATTGCATTTCTATTGTATACATTAATATGAAATATCAACACTTACTACCATATTGGAACAAAGTTGAGGTTAGTATTGGATTTGCTAATAGACTGTTTGCTTTTCTTACTGTTTTATGTTGGGAGGTAGGCAGGAATTGGGGAAGGAGGTAATTTCTGTCTCACAGAGTTAATAGTGATACCTTTGTTCTGCTCTTCCATTTAACTAGAAGCCTTGGGACTTGAAGAAGAGGAAGTAAAAAGAGATTAGTTGGGCAAAATGACTTAATTGTTTTTTTTGGTTAATCAAAAAAATTTAATGAATATTACTTCTAAACTCCACAGACAGAAAAAGAGAGGGAGGAAAAATACAAAAATGTTTACAGTCCATTATCTTTTTTAAGCTATTGGGTTCAATATGATCCATAATATGGGAAAAATAAAGCCACTCTATTTGAATATTGTTTCTCTTTTGGGCTGTATGAAATCTGATTTTAAAAATTGCCAATATTTATTGCTAAACTAACATTATTTATATTTCCCAAATACATTATTCAACAGGTTATCTTTTTGTTGTTATTGTTGTTCTTGTTTCGTATGTGCCATATAGCCCTATTTTTAATTGAGAATTCTAAATGACTCCCCAAGGTGTATTTGCAATCACAGATTTACTTCTGCATCTGCTATAAAATTGTTAGCTCTACTAAAAGAACAATGTAAGAAAGAACAGTTCTGGGAAATAACTACGATTTATTGAAAATACAAGGTATATCTTAACTAAAATAAAGAATTTAGATGCTAATATATTTTTTACAACTCCCCACCATTTTTTTCTGTCAGTTTTTATATGTGATTGTGTTAATAAGGGTTTGATTACCATCAGGTCATTTAGATTTCCTCAGTTTGATGGCCAGTTCGCATGCTTTAATCTACTTAGCCATGTCACAATTAGTCACCAGCAGTACTAAGCAAGGCAATATCCAAGAATTGGCATAAAATCAATATAAAAGTTATTAAAAAGACCACTCAAAAAGAAAAAAACCTGATCAACTGTGCTGATAACATATTTGCCACATATTAAAATCAACACATGTATATATAATGCAGTTCATTCAGTTTTCAGCATAAGAGATAGTATAAAAATAATTCATAATAGTTTATAATTTGAAAAATATAATTTATATTATGACTGAAAATACATTGACATGTACCCAAGTATTAATATATTGATTCTGGACATTAAAATATCCCAAAGCATTAGGCAGTGTTATTATTTATGTCCCAATGAAGAATGTATCTCAAGTATAAATAAACTGCTTTTAAAAAGCAGAATAGACTATGTACAGATCCTACATATGAATATAGCTATACATATTTATTTCCTCAAAATATATATGCTAGAGAATATAAGCTGTAGCTGGTATCCTCTTTGAGACTTAGTGGATACTGTACCTAAAACTGATTAAGCACTTAATAAAGGCTTATAGAATTTGCCCAATAATGGAGGGAATAAGTTAAACAGTATAGATAATTTCTACATTAAATAATACCATTTCATTTCTATAGTAAACACCCTTATATTTCCTTAAGTGACTTTAACAATATCCTTGCAGCATAAGGGCAGATATTACTCTTAACTTCATAGATAAGGAAATTAAAGAACAAAGAGCTAAATAAACTGTAAAAGGTAATGCACTAAAACTGTCAAAGCCAGTGGTTGGTTTTTAGCTCAGGTTCCCTTCCTTTGGACTATTGTTGGTCTTGCTAACCTAAAACACTACGAAGAAAACCTTTCTGATGTGAGCTTTCTCAGAAAAAAGAGCTCTTCCTCTGTTATGATTTTAACTAGCAAACTTCTCCACCATAATACTTGTCATTGGCAAAGTGGGATTTCTTCTTTCACCATAAATCCTGAGGGAAATGGCCTGAGGGAAATGGTGAAGGAGAAGCCTGGAAGGCAGGTAAAATCATCAAGAGAAATTTTAATTTCTAAAGGGGTATTTCACTGACCTCCTCAGGGAGTGGGGTTAATACCTTTTCTCTCACCTCTACTTTAAATTTGATCTTCTCAAAATTCTCATGAAGTGCATAGGAACAGATTTATAACTATTCCTTTACAGATAAGAAAAGTGAGACTTCTCAGAGAATCTAGAGAATTCACCTTCAGTTGTTTAACTTCTAGGTCTGTAAAAAGTCACTATAACACTGAAAAAAAAAACATAGAAAAGGCTCCTTTTTCACTAAAAATAATTCTAGTTGCTTAACAATTTAGTTGACTTGAAATCTATCATTTTCCCTCATTTGTATTTGCAATTAAAACCACTATGAAGTTATGCTCCGCAACAATGCATAATTTTTTAAATTCTAGAATAGTATAGAACTGCCTTAAAAATGTGATATTTAGGAAGAACAAGGAAGATAATTCTGCTCTCTCTCCAAGTCTGGATGTAATATTTTACAAAATTGGATTTTTTTCTGTTCAGGTAATAAAATTTTCCAATAATATCTTAATTTATGAGGACATAATCTTTCCACAAAATTTGACCAAAAGAAGTACTGTTCCTAATGTCTCTGAATGAAGTATCTCCCAAGTTTCTTTTTCCTTTCCTTTCCTAAGATTTGAAGGTGCTTTAATTTGCCCTCAATCTCTCAGTAATTTTGGAAAATACATTACAGAGATGGATTATATGAAAATGAGTGATAACTTTTGATTTAATATTACTGTGTGATGATTCTGAAACACCTTCTAATTTGTTTTTAATCATCATTCTACTTGTTTCCTAATCAGTGACATATCCACAAAGGTCAGGTTTAATAATTTATAGGAATAATTTCAGATGTGCCAGAAATGAAAATTACCAAATAAATAATGATTAAAAAGTAAAACTACTGGACCAAAAAGACAATCTGAACTATCCTCCCTTTATAAAAAAAACTTACCCAGTGTTCCACAGGGCTTATTTTTATAAGTGCAGATATCATATCTATAGAGGAGAAAAAAGAGAAATGAAATTTGTAATCTGATCAAATTTTTAAAATGTTTTTTATATTCATCACATTTCTTTCATGCAGCTCTGGTTGTCAGACCACAATCAGTGCAATTATAAGCAGCCAGCTGGAGTGTCGGCATTTTCAGCACTCTGGGGGACACGCCGGCTGTACTACACTCACAGCCTCTGGCTGCAAGCCAATGGGACACCTGCCAGTAAGAAAGAAAGGTTAAAGTGGATTTCTGTAATTGCAAGTTCCATAAAACCATCTACCATACTGTTTAGAAGCTAGAATAGCTTGTCTGCAGATTGCTACTGCTTCTACAAAAAGCAAACGGGTGGCTTCTTATTCCCAATATCTTTTGGACCTGCTGGAACATTTTTTTTATTATAGCCACAGACAGTATTTTATACTTCTGAGTTATAAGCAATATTTGGAATTCCTTCAACTCTAACACGGGTTCTTTTTTTTTTTCTTTTTTTTTTAAATAGGGCAAAACAACAATGGCAATAAAATTGATATCATATAGTTTTCCTAGTTGTGTACCAATAATTTAGTGTGGTTAAAACACAAACATTTTACAAAGAACTAAAAAAACAGCTCAATAGAAAACTTTCCTAATGTTGGTCAGATACTTATTCCAATGTTATACTACATTAAAACTCAAAATAAAAAATGGATTACATAATACTTCATATTTTAATGTATATTACATTTAGAATGCTAAATCAATACTGATGCAGACATTTAAGTACTTTTATCTTTTTAATCTAATCTCTAAAATCAAAATTATTCAAAGTACTAAAGTGAAAATAAAAAATAAAGTTAAAAAGACTGAACATTTTTGTTTGCCCACAATTTATGCTAGAAATGAAAAGGCATAACTACAGGAACCAACTACAGGAGACTCTAAGTTGGAAAAGTTTTTTTTTTTTTATTGTATATAAACGGTTAGTCCATATCACTTGAAGAAGGAGTTAATAATCAATCTCATTCTTGTTCATCAGATCAAAATGTATTTTCAAGAAACAAATATTATACCGTTGGTTATTTCATTAAAATCCCTGAAGATTCCTTTGGACTACTTTTGAATTTCAAAATCTTGATCTTGATGACTTTATATTTGAGAAAAGGGATTTCTTCTTTTCTTGCATAACTTTATCTTCTGACCATTCACACATCCATGCCCTCTCTTTTCCTGTAATTAGTAAACCACAGGATTGCAGTATCTGGTACACTCCTAAATATAAGATAGATACCAGTATCTAGTACACTCTTGAATATAAGAGAGAGGGTACTTGGTGTACTTATCAAAGCATCAGAAAATATATTCTGGGTGTCACAATCAATTTATGTTGTGATTATATGTGGAATGCCTATGACATTACATAGACACCACCCAAACCAGCAGTCTTCAACGTAACGTAAGCAGACCTCTCATTGGTAATGCAGATACAAATGCATTACCTATTAAACAGAGCCTACTTCCAAATCATTAATTTCCATTTGTACCCCTTCCTAAAGTTGATTTGCTGAAAATACATCTGCAACTCACCAATATTCTGTCCTTCTTTCACTTTTCATAATTAGCCTGTTTCTACTTTACAAAAAAAAGAAAGCATACTTCTCACCCACCCCAAACCTTGTCACCATGTATTGTTCCCCTGAGGATAAAAGTCTCCAGAGCATAATGCAAGTGGATAATTCAAGAATGCATTGATCCTAGAGGATAATCTTTTATGTGAAAAGCAAGAAAAACTGAAGGGGATGGTGCTTGTTTCATCCTGGGAAGATCCTGTGTCTGTCAGTCTATCTGACTGTTTGTAAGTAAATCTATCTATCTCATAATTAGAATTCAGAAGTGAGATGGTTGTCATGGAGTGTATTAACAGGTTGATTTGATCTAAAAAATAAAGACATCAAAGTCTGACCTAGCTAAGTAGTTTGTAAGCAAGTTATGATGTAGCCAGTTAGATTTTATGTAGACATTTTTTCATGACAATGAAATAGGTACCTCCAAAGTTTTGCAGAAATTTATTTGAAGCATATACACGATATATGTTTTTAGCTATAGTCTCTGTAGTTACTTAAACTTGCAATTAAAAGTATTTTAGATTTAAAATATGGAAAGTGGTACATCATTTCTCAAAATTATTTAGGGGTTAAATTAAGCAAAACATTTGAAAAGCACAGAAAACCACAACTTACATTTCCACCTCTTAGCAGTCCTTTATTATCTTCCTTCCTTCTTCTCATTTTGCCTATACCCTTTACCTTACACTCAATGAATATTCTTTCATTCTGTCATGACTGCAAAAATACTTACACAAAGGCTAAAAACACCAATAATAAAAGCTAACGCATCCTAGACTAAGATATTTCTATTTGCATTTTCTTCAGCTTTCTCTAATCCTTTAATATACCTATAGAATTTTCTGGAGGAGGGAACAAGATGGCGGAGGAATAGGACGGCAAGACCACTCTCTCCCTCACAAATTCATCAAGAGAACATTTGAACGTGAAGTAAAATCCACAAAACAACTTCTGAATGCTGGCAGAGGATATCAGGCACCCAGAAAAGCAGCCCATTGTCTTCGAAAGGAGGTAGGAAAAAACATAAAAGATAAAAAGAGAGACAAAAGAAGTAAGGACGGAGCTCCGTCCCGGGAAGGGAGGCTTTAAAAAGAGAGAACTTTACAAACACCAGGAAACACTCTTACTGGCAAGTCTGTGGCGAGCCTTGGAACCTCAGAGGGCCACATAACTGGGAGGGAAAAGAAAGAAATAATTAAAACCCACAGATTACCGGCCAAACGGTAACTCCAAGAGGAGAAGCAGTGCAGACGCCTGCATCTGCCATTGGCAGGCGGGGGCTGGGCAGGGAGGAGCTGGCTGAACTGCTTGGAGAGAGGACTGGGCATGAATGCCGCGGGAACAATCTGAGAGAACTAACTGGGGATAGCAAGCAGACTGGGATAGCTTCCCCCGCAAAAAAGCAGAAAGCTCTAACCTAAGACTCCGCCAGCCCCGCTCACGGAGCAGAGGGCTGAGCAGAGCGAGCCAGCTACGGTCGGCCCATCCCCCATCCCCCACTGAGACAGGCAGGGAGGACAGCCAGGGCCGTAGGGGGCAACTGCGGCCCCAGAAAGGCAACTGATACCAAACTGCAGGCAGGCGTCATTGCTAATCAAGAATTCTTGGGCTCGGGCCAGTCGATATCCGCCTGAGAAGGTGCGCCGGTTGTACACCCAGAAAACCGAGTGGCAGGGACCAGGGAGGCGATAAGTTGCAGCAACCACACTCGGCAAACACCTGGTCACCTGAGCTGCTTGGACCAGGGAAGGCACAAAACACAGGCCCAACCAAGTCTGCGCCTTTGTGGAGTACCCAAGGACCTGAACCTGAGCTGCTCAGACCTGGGAAGTGCATGCAACCCAGCCCAGAGCCGGCTGCGGATAGTTCCCAGCAGAGCAACCTAGAGACTGTGCAGTGTAGACTGGGACAGCACATGAGCTGTGAGCGGGAACAAACCCATTGTGGCCGAGACACTGTGAGCACTCCCCACAAACGCCAGAGATATTCGTCTGCCGCATTCCTCCCTTCCCAGAACAGGACTGAACAACTGAGCCTTAAAAAGTGGCCACCACCGCCCCCTAGTGTCAGGGCGGAAATTAGACACTGAAGAGACCAGCAAACAGAAGCTAAAACAGAGAGAACTACCTTGGAAATGACAGATAGAGAAGTCTAGAGGCTACTCCAGAATAAGACCAAAAACCAGAGGCAAGAGGCTTAAGCCCGAATCCTGAGAACACCAGAGAACTCCTGACTCCAGGGAACATTAATCGATAGGAGCTCATCAAACACCTCCATACCTACACTAAAACCAAGCACCACCCAAGGGTCAACAAGTTACAGAGCAAGACATACCACGCAAATTCTCCAGCAACACAGGAAAATAGCCCTCAGTTTCAATATACAGGCTGCCCAAAGTCACTCCAAACGCACTGACATCTCATAACTCATTACTGGACACTTCATTACACTCCAGAGAGAAGAAATCCAGCTAACCCACCAGAACACCGACACAAGCTTCCCTAACCAGGGAACCTTGACAAGTCACCCATCCAACCCCACCCACAGCGAGGAAACTACATAATAAAGAGAACTCCACAAACGGCCAGAAGAGGGAAAGGCCACCCCAAGCAAAGCAATATAAGCAAGATGAAGAGGCAGAGAAATACCCAGCAAGTAAAGGAACAAGATAAATGCCCACCAACACAAACAAAAGAAGAAGATATAGGGAATCTACCTGATAAAGAATTTAGAATTTTGATGGTGAAAATGATTCAAAATCTTGAAAGCAAAATGGAGTTACAGATAAATAACCTGGAGAAAAGGATTGAGAAGATGCAAGAAAGGTTTAATAAGGATTTAGAGGAAATAAAAAAGAGTCAATATACAATGAATAATGCAATAGATGAGATCAGAAACACTCTGGAGGGAACAAACAGTAAAATAATGGAGGCAGAAGACAGGATAAGCGAGCTAGAAGATAGAATTGTAGAAATAAATGAAACAGAGAGGAAAAAAGAGAAACAAATTAAAAGAAATGAGGACAATATTAGAGACCTCTGGGACAATGTTAAACGCCCCAACATTCGAATCATAGGAGTCCCAGAAGAAGACAAAAAGAAAGACCATGAGAGAATACTTGAGGAGATAATAGTTGAAAACTTTCTTAAAATGGGGAAAGAAATAATCACCCAAGTCCAAGAAACCCAGAGAGTCCCTAACAGGATAAACCCAAGGCGAAATACTCCAAGACACATATTAATCAAATTAACAAAGATCAAACACAAAGAACAAACATTAAAAGCAGCAAGGGAAAAGCAACAAATAACACTCAAGGGGATCCCCATAAGGATAACAGCTGATCTTTCAACAGAAACTCTTCAGGCCAGGAGGGAATGGCAAGACATACTTAAAGTGATGAAAGAAAGTAACCTACAGCCCAGATTACTGAACCCAGCAAGGATCTCATTCAAATATGAAGGAGAAATCAAAAGCTTTACAGACAAGCAAAAGCTGAGAGAATTCAGCATCACCAAACCAGCTCTCCAACAAATGCTAAAGGATTTTCTCTAGACAGGAAACACAGAAAGGGTGTATAAACTCGAACCCAAAACAATAAAAAAAACGGCAACGGGATCATACTTATCAATAATTACCTTAAACGTAAATGGGTTGAATGTCCCAACCAAAAGACAAAGGTTGGCTGAATGGATACAAAAACAAGAACCCCATATATGTTGTCTACAAGAGACCCACTCAAAACGAGGGACACATACAGACTGAAAGTGAAGGGCTGGAAAAAGATATTCCATGCAAATAGAGACAAAAAGAAAGCAGGAGTAGCAATACTCATATCAGATAAAATAGACTTTAAAACAAAGGCTGTGAAAAGAGACAAAGAAGGAAACTACATAATGATCAAACATAGATGCAAAAATCCTTAACAAAATTCTAGCAATCAGAATCCAACAACACATTAAGAAGATCATACATCATGACCAAGTGGGCTTTACCCCAGGAATGCAAGGATTCTTCAATATCTGCAAATCAATCAATGTAATACACCACATCAACAAAATGAAAAATAAAAAATCATGATTATCTCAATTGATGCAGAGAAAGCCTTTGACAAAATTCAACATCCATTTATGATAAAAACCCTCCAGAAGGTGGGAATAGAAGGAACATACCGCAACATATTAAAAGCTATATATGACAAACCCACAGCAAACATTATCCTCAATGGTGAAAAACTGAAAGCATTTCCCCTAAAGTCAGGAACAAGACAAGGGTGCCCACTCACCACTACTATTCAACATAGTTCTGGAAGTTTTGGCTACAGCAATCAGAGCAGAAAAAGACATAAAAGGAATCCAAATTGGAAAAGAAGAAGTAAAACTTTCACTGTTCGCTGATGACATGATCCTCTACACAGAAAACCCTAAAGCCTCTAACAGAAAACTACTAGAGCTAATCAATGAATACAGTAAAGTTGCAGGATATAACATCAACACACAGAAATCCCTTGCATTCCTATACACTAATAATGAGAAAATAGAAAGAGAAATTAAGGAAACTATTCCATTCGCTGTTGCAACGAAAAGAATAAAATACTTAGGAATATATCTACCTAAAGAAACAAAAGACCTGTACATAGAGAACTATAAAACACTGGTGCAAGAAATCAGAGAGGACACTAATAGATGGAGAAATATACCGTGTTCGTGGATTGGAAGAATAAATATTGTGAAAATGAGTATACTACCCAAAGTAATTTATACATTCAATGCAATGCCTATCAAGCTACCAATTTTTCACAGAGCTAGAACAAATAATTTCACAATTTGTATGGAAATACAAAAAACCTCGAATAGCCAAAGCAATCTTGAGGAAGAAGAATGGAACTGGCGGAATCAACCTGCTGGACTTCAGGCTCTAATACAAAGCCACAGTCATAAAGACAGTATGGTACTGGCATAAAGACAGAAATATAGACCAACGGAACAAAATAGAAAGCCCAGAGATAAATCCATGCACCTATGGACACCTTATCTTTGACAAAGGAGGCAAGAATATAAAATGGAGAAAAGACAGTCTCTTTAACAAGTGGTGCTGGGAAAACTGGTCAGCCACTTGTAAAAGAATGAAACTAGAACACTTCCTAACACCATACACAAAAATAAACTCAAAATGGATTAAAGATCTAAATGTAAGACCAGAAACTATAAAACTCCTAGAGGAGAACATAGGCAAAACATTCTCCAACATAAATCACAGCAGGATCCTCCATGACCCACCTCCCAGAATATTGGAAATAAAAGCAAAAATAAACAAATGGGACCTAATGAAAATTAAAAGCTTCTGCACAGCAAAGGAAACCATAAGCAAGGTGAAAAGACAGCCTTCAGAATGGGAGAAAATAAATGCAAATAAAGCAACTGATAAAGGATTAATCTCTAAAATATACAAGCAGCTCCTGCAGCTCAATTCCAGAAAAATAAATGACCCAATCAAAAACTGGGCCAAAGAACTAAACAGACATTTCTCCAAAGAAGACATACAGATGGCTAACAAACACATGAAAAGATGCTCACCATCCCTCATAATCAGAGAAATGCTAATCAAAACCGCAATGAGATACCATTTCACACCAGTCAGAATGGCTGCTATCCAAAAGTCTACATGCAATAAATGCTGGAGAGGGTGTGGAGAAAAGGGAACCCTCTTACACTGTTGGTGGGAATGCAAACTAGTACAGCCACTATGGAGAACAGTGTGGAGATTCCTCAAAAAATTGGAAATAGAACTGCCATATGATCCAGCAATTGCACTCCTGGGCATACACACAGAGGAAACCAGAATTGAAAGAGACACGTGTACTCCAACGTTCATTGCAGCACTGTTTATAATAGCCAGGACATGGAAGCAACCTAGATGTCCATCTGCAGACGAATGGATAAGAAAGCTTTGGTACATATACACAATGGAGTATTACTCAGCCATTAAAAAGAATGCATTTGAATCAGTTCTAATGAGGTGGATGAAACTAGAGCCCATTTTACAGAGTGAAGTAAGCCAGAAAGAAAAACACCAATACAGTATACTAAAGCATATATATGGAATTTAGAAAGATGGAAATGATACCCCAAAATGAGACAGCAAAAGAGACACAGATGTATAGAACAGTCTTTGGGACTCTGTGGGAGAGGGTGAGGGTGGGATGATTTGGGAGAATGGCATTGAAACGTGTATATTATCATATGTGAAATGAATCGCCAGTTCAGGGTCAATGCATGTTACAGGATGCTCGGGGCTGGTGTGCGGGGATGACCCAGAGG
This sequence comes from Moschus berezovskii, assembly GCF_049115385.1. Classification (NCBI taxonomy): domain Eukaryota; kingdom Metazoa; phylum Chordata; class Mammalia; order Artiodactyla; family Moschidae; genus Moschus; species Moschus berezovskii. The sequence continues at coordinate 63,601,672 of NC_142477.1, forward strand.
GAGGATAAGGGAGGAGGGAGGTGGGAGGGGGGTTCAGGAAGGAGAACTCATGTACAAAAAAAAAAAAAAATTGAAATTAAAAATAAATAAATAAAGTCAGATCATTAGTTTAAAAAAATTTTTCTATAAGCCATTCTATATAGAAAAGACATCATTTCTCATTGGCTTCTTCATTCAATTCACACTCTATCCTTCTCTATTCTACACTCACAGAGAACAATTATGACCTATGCTTCACCTATAATATCAAGTACTAAAAGCAACATTTTTACATTCATTCTTTTATATACAGATATACTGGGTACCTATCATATGCCCAGGTATAGTGCCATATACTTGAACCTAAAGATGAACAAGTAAGTTATAGTCTATTTGGGACACATAAGCAGATAAGTTACAAAATGTGAAAAGATGATTAAATAAATGTTAAAAAGCTAAACTTACACATAATAGAGCTAATACTTGCTAGCTATTATAATTAAGATTATTGTCACAAAATACTGTGGAAATACAGATGAAGGAATGATTCCGTAATAGAAAACTAGGAAACAGATGCATATAGAACATAACATCTGAAATAGATTTCAAAGATCGAGCCAGATAAAATAGCAAAGTAAACGCATTCTAGGTAGATAACAAAATAGTCAAAGAAGCAGAGTTTGGAAAGGGTATGGCATGTGCAGGGAACCATGAAAAGTTTAGAGAGGCTGAAACACTCAAAGCATAGGGTGAAATATCAGAATACGAATTTGGGGAGTTGTTGTGGGAAGGATACAGTATTAAATACCTGAATGCCAAACAGATTTTTTTTCCTATAGGCAAAAGAAACTTAAAAATAAGTTTGCACAATAGGAAACATTTTTAAGTATGTTTATATGAATGTGTATACAGATTAAGTTTGCATACAGATAAGTGTGGAAGGTAAATGGTGGGTATCTGAGAGTGGGAGGCGGAAGAATGGGGAGAATATAATGATTTTTACTCTTTTTACTATGTGTGTGTTCGTTGCTCAATCATGTAAAACTCTTTGCAACCCCATGTACTGTAGCCCTGTACAAGGGAATTCTCCAGGCAAGAATACTGGAGTGGATTGCCATTCCCTTCTCCAGAGGAACTTCCCAACCCAGGGATCAAACTCCGGTCTTCTGCCTAGCAGGCAGATACTTTACTGTTTGAGCTAGAGGGAAGTCTCCTCAAAAAATATATGAGGCCTTAGCACCTGATCAGGGACATGAACCCTGGACCCTCGGATTAAAAGTCTGATGCTCCAACGACTGAACTATCCAGGCAATGTATACTCTATTACATCCTCCCTCAGTGTTAGTCGCTCAGTCATGTCTGACGCTTTGTGACCCCATGGACTGTAGCCCACTAGGCTCCTCTGTCCATGGAAATTCCAGGCAAGAACAGTGGAGTAGGTTGCCACTCTCTTCTCCAGGGATCTGCCCAAGGATTGAACCTGGGTATCCTGTACTGCAGGCAGATTTCTTTACTGTCTGAGGCACCAGGGAAGCCTAATAAATTTCTGTTTAGCCAAGATTTAATCAGAAAGCATTTTGGCTATACGGGCCTCTGATTATCAACACAAGCTATAACTGATAACTAGCCTAATTAATGTTTAATACATGTTACCTGCCTCCTTAGAAACCTAAGGAGGCTATACAAAACCATACCTAAGCAGGTATACAAAACCATACTTTTGTATGTAGGACAAAAAGTAACACGTAGAACCAGACATGGAAAAATGAACAGGTTCAAAATTGGGAAAGGAATATGTCAAGGCTGTATATTGTAATCCTGCTTATTTAACTTATATGCAGAGTACATTATTTGAAATGCTGGGCTAGATGAATCACAAGCTGGAATCAAGATTGCCAGGAAAAATATCAATAACCTCAAATATGCAGATGAGACCACTTTAATGGCAGAAAGTGAAGAGGAACTAAAAGCCTTTTGATGACGGTGAAAGAGGAGAGTGAAAAAGCTGGCTTAAAACTCAACATTAAAAAAACTAAGATCATTGTATTCAATCCTATCACATCATGGCAAATGGATCGGGAAAATGTGGAAACAGTGTCAGATTTCATTTTTCTTGGGCTCCAGAATCAATGCTGATGGTGACTGCAGCCACGAAATTAAAAGACACTTGTTCCTTGGAAGAATATCTATGTCAAACCTAGATAGTGGTGAAATGTATGGAGAGAGTAACATGGAAACTGACATTACCATATACAAAATAGAGAGCCAACGGGAATTTGCTGTATGACGTAGGGAACTCAAACAGGGGCTTTGTATTGGTGAGATGAAGATGGAAATGAGAGGGAGGTTCAAGAGAGAGGGGACATATGTATATCTATGGCTGACTGATGTTGGTGTTTGATAGAAAACAAAATTTTTGAAAGCAATTATCCATCAAGATGGGGAACACATGTATACCCGGGGCGGATTCATGTCAATGTATGGCAAAACCAATACAATATTGTAATTAGCCTCCAATTTAAATAAATAAATTAAAAAAATAAATACAAATAAAATATTATCTGTAAAACACTAAAAAATACAACAGCAAAAAAATATATATATATATATTTTTTTAAATAAAAAGAAACCTGGACAGTGTTTTAAAAAGCAGAGACATCACTTTGCTGACAAAGGTTCATATAGTCAAAGCTATGGTTTTTCCAGTAGTCACGGATGGATGTTAGAGTTGGACCATAAAGAAGGCTGAGAGCCAAAGAATTGATGCTTTCGAACTGTGGTGCTAGAGAAGACTCTTGAGGGTCCCTTGGACTGTAAGGAGATCAAATCAGTCAATCCTAAAGGAAATCAACCCTGAATATTCATTGGAAGGACTGATGCTGAAACTGAAGCTCCAATACTCTGGCCACCTGATGCAAAGAGCTGACTCACTGGAATAGACCCTGATGCTGGGAAAAACTGAGGGCAAGAGGAGAAAGGGGTGACAGAGGATGAGATGGTTGGATGACATCACTGACTCAATGGACATGAATCTGAGCAAATTCATGGAGATAGTGATGGAGAGAGAAGCCTGGCATGCTACAGTTCATGAGGTCGCAAAGAGTTGGACATGACTTAGCAACTGAAAAGCAACAACAAATGTTGAAAATGTGTTTTTCATTGAAAAAAAAAAAATTATGCTCCAGATCTGTAGATTGGCTGAAAGATCACAGAAGTATTCTACTACTCTTCATGAACACTTACAATAATTCAGCAAACTTTGCAGGTTGTACACTAAAGATTCTAAGATTTATCTTGTGAGTCCACTCAGTGGTTTGAGTATTACAGCGCTGACAACTCTAAGAGAAATAGAATTCTGTCCCTAAAATATGTTCATGCACACATGCAATTTATTTTTTCACAGAAAGAGTACCAAAACAATAGCTGAAATGTCACCCAACATATACCACAAGGAACATGAACTATTTTTTGACTCCTTGCTTACTTTATAAATATCTGTATGCTTAATGAAATTTGATCTAAAACTTCCCTTCATTACAGTTGATACCATACACTCACCAAACCCTAAGAGTATGCCTGATCATATTAGCTTAGGTCAGTATGACAAAATTCCTGGCTGATGGAAGGAAGAGGTGATACAGTAACACAAAAATAATACTCTCAGCACCCTATCAATCTCTAATAAATCTTGACCAATCCAAATATGGCAGGAGTCCCCACACTTGGGCCTTTGTCTAAACTACAGGCTAGGCTAAGAAATACACTGGAGTCCTAAGTAGTGAGAGAAAAGCTGAAATATGATTAGAAAAGGTTTTCCAGATTCTGAATTTAGATAGAAAAATAACACTTTTTCACTATGGTACTTTTTTCTTTGTTTTCTTTTCATGAAAGAATAATAAAGGGCTCAATCAAGGCAGGTGAAAAAGAGCTAAGAAAAGTGATCAAAAGGATTCTAGATAAAGCCAGATACCTAAAGGAAATCAGGGATCTTTTTGAACGAGTAGATGAATGCATACATTGTCATTTCCTTACCCTCAATTCATCAGGTTGAATTGACTGAGCAAGATCAAAACCACAGTTAACTAAATATCTGTTACTATAACACTGGTATACTTTTCTGCTGTGGATACTCTAAACTGTTTAATCTCCTAATCACTTTGGCTAGACAGGGCTATCAGAGGAAACTGACCAAAACAAATCATGAAGCTCCATTTTAAGATCTGCAAAATATAGCACTACCTTACAGTGAAGTAATACCTGGGTGGATTCTTCAGACCTTTCTTCAAAAACTACATTCCATTCTTATGCAAGTGAAACAATCATTGCACAAAGAAGCATTCCTTTCAATGATTTATTGTGAAAGTGAAATGAATCAAAATCTAAACCTTGAGTCTCATTTGTTTAACACCAAATCACAGACTAACTTCCAAACAGAATGTCCTATGTGCTGTGCTGTCTTATTTTGTTCTCTTAGATGTGGTGGCAAAAGCCAAGGGATGGTGACACCACACTTTTCAGCTTTCTTTTCATGTACTAAGGCTCATTATAAAAAATTACCTCAGTTCTAAAAACAACTGTAATAAAATAATGAGAAAAATTATTTTAATCTAATATATGTGAGAACCTGGGAATTCCAAGGTCAAGGTGGCTGCTGATTCACTGTCTGGTGAGAGCCCACTTTCTAGCTTGTACACTGCTGACTTTTCCTAGTATGTGCACATGACCTTTCATTGGTGCTTGCTCATGAAGAGACAGAGAGCTCTGTGTCTCGTCCTCTTCTAGTAAGGGCACTAATCCCATCATGAGGACTCGGTCCTAAAGACCTCAACTAAACCTAATTACTTCACAAAGGCTCCACCTTCAAATATCATCATACTGGGGATGAGGACTTCAACACTGGAATTGGGGGTGTGGTTCAGCGGCTCAGTCGTGTCCAACTCTGCGACCCCATGGCCATGGACTACAGCACTCCAGGGGTGACATACATTCAGTCCATAACATTTCAGTCCCACCCCCTAAATTTATGTCCTTCCCATGTTCAAATATGTTCATTCCATCACAGCAACCTCAAAAGTCTTAATGTATTCCAGTATCAACTCTAAAGGCCAGAGTCTTACCTAAGTATTGGTTAAATCAAATACGGGTGAGGCAAAATTCCTTTTCAAAAGTTGTGAACTTTTGAAATCAGAAAAGTTGTGTTTCCAAATGGAGGGACAGGCATAGAATAGATGTTCTTATTCCACAAGGTAGAAATCAGAATGAAGAAGGGGGTGATGGGTTCCTAGTAAGTCTAAAATGTAGCAAGCAAATGCTATTAGACCTTAAGGCTTGAGGATAATGCTCTCTGATGTGATGTTCTCCCTTCTAGAACCACTGGGGTGGTGGTATCATCCCATGGGCTTCCTGAGGTGGCCTCACCCCTTCAGCTTGGCAGAGTGTTGCCCATCTGGCTTCACCCACTCAGCTTTCTGTGAGGGCCCTCCCATGCAGCTCTGCAGGGCAAAGCCTTGCCCTTTGAAACCAGGTAGAGGCAGTCTTGCTTCCTAGGCTGCACAGGCTGGGCCTGTGGTGGGAGTAGTAGCCCTGATGGTCTCTGAATTGTCTTTAGGGTCTCTCTTCCCTTTTCTTGAAGGATAATTCACATTCACACTTTCTTTCATTCCATCCTATTTTCTGTTTCCTTTTATCTCAGCTGGCAATTTTTTCCTAGTATAACCCCATTTCTATTCCTGACTGTTTAGATGGCTGAAGAGGTCTGTAGCTCATAACCACACTACTCTCCTTGTCAAATGGTTCAGTCAGCCACACACTTAGTGTTCTCTTTTGAACACGTTTCCTCACTTTTTGCAATTTGGACAGGATGAGGATTTTCCAAATCTTGAAGTCCAGATTCTTTTCTGTTTAATAATTCCTTCATTTCTCTCTTCTTATATTTTATTTTAAGCAGTTGTGAGGAACTAAGGCACTCCTTCAATGCTTTGCTTAGAAATCTTCTCAGCTAAATATCCAATTTCTTTACTCACAAGTTCTACCTTCCACAAAACACTAGAACACAAATATAATTTGGCCAAGTTTTTTTGACATTTAATGACAAGTTTCAGTAAGATTCACCTTTTCTCCATTGTCCAATAACCCTCACTTCTGACAGAGACATTGCCAAAATGGTCTTTCTATCCATATTTTTATCAACATTCTGCGTGATTGTGTACATGATTGTGTATTCTCTAAGAACACTGAAGCTTTCTCTACAACTAACTCGCCTCCTTTTATGAGTTCTCACCAGAATCACCTTTAAAAGCCCCTTCATAGCAACTTAGCTTCTTCTAGCAGCCACCTTAAAATTTTTCAGCCTTTACACACTACCCAGTTTTAAACCTACCCCACTTCGCAGTGCCAAGTGCTGAATTACTCAGCTTGGGCTGTGTAACAAAATACCAGAGACTGAGTGGCTTTATCAACAAATATTTATTTCTCATATTTCTGGAGCTAGCAAGTCCAAGATCAAGGTGCTGGCCAATCCTAGGTCTGGTGAAGGCCCTCTTACCAACTTGCAGACAGCCACCTCTTTACTGTATCCTCACATGGCAGAGAAAGGGGGGCGGGCTCTGGTATTGCCATCTTATAAGGGCACCAATTTCATCATGGGGGCTCTACCCTCAAAACTTCATCTAATCTAATTACTTCCTAAAGGTCTTACCTCCTAATACTATAACCCTGGGCGTTAAGATGATGACATATGTATATATTATTTTAGGGGACCAAATTCAGTCCACACTACTTTAAACAGCAAATTTGATTCAATTTATGAACTTCACTTCACAAGTTATATTTTTTCCCCAAGTTACATGTTTTATAATACTTATCTCTGTATCCAAATGACCTTAATTATCTTGGAAAAGTTATTTGCTAATATTGTTGAACTCCTAAAATGCAGGACTAACCATATGTATATTATCTAATAAACGGACATAATTATTATTATGTGAATACCTTATACATTAGTCCTCAAAGATATGTCAGTTATTTAATAAATATTAGATTTAGCTACTAATTCCTGCCTTATGTCAGAGGTTACCCATGTTGTTCCTCATGGGATGAAATAAAGATTTACCTTTAAACTGTAAAACACAACTCTGATTATTCACATTATAATATGAATTTTCCATTCAGTCTACTAGGATTTTTTCATTGGGAAGCATAAAGATAGTTAGCAAAGAATGATTTTGCAAAACAGTCTCCAAACTATTATAACAAAATGTTGATCTACCTGACAAGATTGAAACTTTCCTAAGTAAGTTATAAAAGGCCTACCAACACAGAATTTTCATTACAATCACCAGTAGCCTCAATTCAAGAGATCATCATTTTGGTCCTCCGGGCCTATTCTCAATAGCATTTCAATCTTTCTACATCTCCTGGTAAACTAACAAATTTTCTCCTTGATTGTTTTGTCACTAAATCATGATATATTATTTTCCATGAATAAATTGTTTCTATATTTCTACACACTCACAAAAATCAGGATATTGCATTGTTTGCATTCTATTAGTTAACAATATATTTTGAGCATCTTTTTATGTTAGTAAAGAAATATGCAAGTCATTTTAATGACTTAATCAAATTCTACTATAACAAAATTTACTTGAACAATTTTCTATTGTTGAAAACATAAATGGTTTCTAAGTTTTTGCTGATATAAACTTAACTGCAATGAACATCATTGTGTTTTGGCACATATATCTGATAATATTTTTTCATATTAAAATCCTAGTAAAGAAACACATTAAAGGATTATCATTCATATTGTAATGATCTCATCCTTGCTCACTTAAATAACCTTAGGTCTACCTCTGTCTCCTCTCAACGATCAAGCTGTATTTGTCTTCTTTTGGTTTCCTGAACATATCATATTTTCCCCCATTTCACGAACTCTGATCTTGCTCTTCCCTCTATTTGAAACACTTTTCAACCAACCCTACTCTCTCTGCTGGGTTACTCTTACTAATCTTTCAAATTTCTAGTCAATGCAGCTCCTCAAGGAAGTCTTTTCTGACTAGATGCTGCTGCTGCTGCTAAGTCACTTCAGTCATGTCTGACTCTGTGCGACCCCATAGATGGCAGTCCACCAGGCTCCCCCGTCCCTGGGATTCTCCAGGCAAGAACACTGGAGTGGGTTGCCATTTCCTTCTCCAATGCATGAAAGTGAAAAGTGAAAGTGAAGTCACTTTAGTTGTGTCTGACTAGATGAGGTTTCCCTAATCAATACCTGTGGAACTCCCTAAATTTTTCCTTCATACCTTTCCATACCTTTTCCTTCCCACCAGATTGCAAATTCTTTGAGATTAGAGACTAGACTGTTTGCTCACTACTGTATCCCACTACCCAGCAAAAGGCCTGGCACACAATAGGTATTTAGTGTTTACAGAATTAATGTCCTCTAGAAAAATATCCCATTTTTGTGAATGTGTAGAAATATTGAAACAATTTATTCATGGTAAATAATATATCACGATTTAGAAAGAAAACCAAGGAGAAAATTTATTCATTTGTCAGTTTATGCTTCTGCAAGCATATTTCCCAATGCCCTTGCCACTAGTTAATGAGGAGAAAGTTATTTTAAGGTACTAAAACAAAGTTAAATAATGAAGTTCTTGTGTGTTTGTCAGGGAAGCAGAATTTTTTTAAAGGTACATTTAACATAGCAATGCCTAGATAATGGAATAAGTTTGATTCATTTAAAAAATTATCTACTAAAAATTCTCTCATATTAATAAATTTATAAAATTAACTCATTTTTTGAACAAATATTTACTGAGAGTTTTCCATGTGTTGGGATAGGGGAAAACATGGACAAGACTAACATATTTCTCATCTGAAGAAACTTAGAAGCTTTTCTAAGATCAGTAAAAGATTAATCAGGCATCACCAAAAACAGCAAATCTTTTCACTCTTTTACATCAGTGGAGTATAATTTATTGGACTCACTTTAGTCATTTTAGTTATTTTTGTGCCCTACTTTTCCTTTGTTTTTTAATAAGAAGTAGATAACCTTTTCTCAGGTTAGCTATATTCTTCCTTTGAGTTTCAACTCTACTCATAACTCCCTAATTTATATGCTATGTGTCTCTTGTTGGGGTGAATGCAAATATCTTTTATCCAACTCTACCTTATATTATTATTTTATAATACCTAGAGATTAGCTCTGTTCATACCATTCTCCCACTCAAAAACTCAATTGTCTCCAAAAAAACTAAACACTTTAGCTTGGAGTTCAAGACCCTCAAAAATCTCAATTTACCTTTCTACAACTACCTTTTACTTCTCCCTACATACGTCTTTTATTTTAGCTAAATTTGACATGATATTCACCACTGTCTAAAAAGTGGTAGGAATGTAAATTGCTATAGCCATTATGGAGAACAACATGGAGGTTTCTTAAAAAACTAAAATTTGAGTAATATAAATTGTTCAAACTCTCCTATGCTGTGGTAGGAATTTAAATTGCTATAGCCACTATGGAGAACAATATGGAGATTTCTTTAAAAACTAAAATTAGGGCTACCATATGATCCTGAAATCCCACTCCTGGCCATATATCCAGAGAAAAACATGATCCAAAAGGATATATGCACCCCAATGTTCATGGCAGCACTGTTTACAATAGCCAAGACATGGAAGCAAGCTAAATGTCCATCCACAGAGGAATGGGTAAAGAAGATGTAGTACATATATACAACAGACTGTTAATCAGTCATTAAAAAGAATGAGATAATGCCAACTGCAGCAACATGGATGGACCTAGAGATTGTCATAGAGTGAAGCAAGTCAGATAGAGAAGGAGAAATACCATATGACATTTCTCATATGTGGAATCTAAAAAGAAATGATACAAATGAACTTACCACACAGAAAGAGACCCACAAACTTAGAGGATGAACTTATGGTTGCTGGGGGGAGGATGAGGGCAGGGACAGTGAGAGAGTTTCGGATGGACATGTACACACTGCTACGTTTAAAATGGACAACCACAAGGACCTACTGCACAGCACATGGAAATCAGCTCAGTGTCATGCGGCAGCCTGGACAGGACAAGAGTTTAGGGGAGAATGGATAAATGTAAACATATGGCTGAGTCCCTTCACTGTTCATGTGGAACTATCACAATATTGTAAACTGGCTATTTAAACAAAATAAGTTTAAAAATATTTTTTAAAAGGTCCTCAATTTTCCTGTAACCCATACTTTGATGATGCAATATTCTCTTCCATTTATATAATGTAATTCTAGAGATACTTTACTCATTTCAAATATCTCATTCTGCATTTTGCCTGATGTGATCTATTCCTTATCTAATTATTACAGCATTCCTATGTTTTACATTGCTGCTTTACACCATAATTACTTATACAAACTTCATTTTCTTCCCAAATACTGTCATCAATATTTAGGAATTATAATAAAATCAGCCCATCATTGTACCCCTCCAAAAAAAAAAAAAGAGAGAGAGAAAGAGAACAAAAGACAATAATGATGAGAATTTGATGGATTTTTTTATCCTTGGGATATTTATATTTATCACTGCAAAATTATTAAATGGTGCTCAGATTATAATTAAGCTTTTCATGTGATTTAGCAACAAGGAGGAAAAATGCTGTTAATTTGTAAAGTTTAGTCCACTGTCAGTCATACTTGTTACTTTAAATTAATAAGAAATGGGGCATTTTTATTTCATATAGATCAATTTCAAAAGTTGGTTAATTGTGAGTATATTTTTAACACTGAAATTAAATGCTGAAAAAAGTCAGCTTTTTGAATCTCCAAGGTTAAGCACCAGGTTCTAGAGTATCTAAATTCATCTAATTAATAAATGCCACCCTGAGATATATACTTTCTTCTTTAGAAAGTAAATACAAAGTTCAATATTCTGTTGCAGTTGCAAGGAGATCCAACCAGTCCATCCTAATGGAGATCAGTCTTGGGTGTTCATTCAAAGGACTGATGTTGAAGCGGAAACTCCAATACTTTGGCCACCCGATGTGAAGAGCTGACTCACTGGAAAAGACCCTGACACTGGGAAAGATTGAGGGCAGGAGGAGAAGGGGATGACAGAGGATGAGATGGTTGGATGGCATCACTGACTCAATGGACATGGGTTTGGGTGGATTCTGGGAGTTAGTGATGAACAGGGAGGCCTGGCATGCTGCAGTTCATCGGGTCGCAAAGAGTCAGATACGACTGAGCAACTGAACTGAACTTGCAGTTGCATGAACAAACACGTCACTTCTTTCTTTTGCTTTTTTTCTTGCTATATGATATGTGGGATCTTAGTTCCATAACCCCCAGCAGGAGGAGTGCAGAGTCTTCACCACTGGGGAAGCCCCCCACATCAAATACTTTCAATATTAAAATATTTAAAATCATTATAGCACCTAGAACAAAAAAGGATAAGATTGTTGAATGAAAAACAAAGGTTGGCTTTCTAAAAAATAAAATTTCTCTTTGATTAGAAAATTAATTAGCTGACTGTAAAAAAAATACAGCTTCCTTTAGTACTAAGAAAAAAATTACTTTTGATATCAATTTAGAATGAAAATGCTTTATAAACAATGAAAAATCCATCCGTCCATTTTATCTTATTTATAATATAAGGACACTTTATACAAATAACTTTATATACTTACTACATCTAAAATGTTTTTTCTTTCTATATTTTTACTATAGCATCTTTTTAGTTTTATGGAATATGGTAGACCACAAGAGCTCTCTGCCTTAAAATAAAGTACATAGCTTATTTTGTCTTTTTCCTCAAAAACCTCAAAACCAAAGAAGCTATTTAAAGCAAAAAAGGAAAAGCATAATATACATGTAAAGCACTGCTCAATAGGGAGAAGAATTTTTCTGTTGTTAGTATGCGGGTCTTTTATATCTAGCCACAAACAACCAATAGTCTAGTTCTGTCTGTCAGTACCTTAGCAGTTGATTTACAAAGATAAATAATATTTATTTATGGTCAGCAAACTATTTTACATCATTGATTTTAAAAGTCTGACTGCATTTTCAAAATATATATGAAAGGGCTACTCTTAGAAAAAGATACCATCGTAGCATTTTATCATTTGTAAATATGTATATTAAATAGAAATCTATTTTAAAACTTCAAACTAATCATTTCCCTCTTATTGATATTCACAATAAAACCAATGAACAGCTGTCATTTGTCTTCTAAAGCATGGTCTAGTTAAAGAAAGTGGGCGAAGAGGTCATATTGACTATTTTGAAATTTAGAATACAATTTTTAGAACAGAATATTCTGTTCTAATATTTCAGAACATTATACTATACTGTTATTAACAGAATTGATTATAACTTGAATTATATTACCTCTACCAAGTCAATTAGAAACATTTTCCAAAAGACTGATCATAAATCAGAATTAACTGTTAACTTTCCTTAGGGAAAAAAACAAAAAACCAAAAAAAGGCAGGCTTACCTAGTGAGTTGCTGCTGCTGCTGCTACTGCTAAGTCACTTCAGTCGTGTCCGACTCTGTGTGACCCCATAGACGGAAGCCCACCAGGCTCCCCTGTCCCTGGGATTCTCCAGGCAAGAATACAGGAGTGGGTTGCCATTTCCTTCTCCAATGCATTAAAGTGAAAAGTGAAAGTGAAGTCACTTAGTCGTGTTCGACTGTTAGCGACCCCATGGACTGCAGCCTACCAGGCTCCTCCGTCCATGGGATTTTCCAGGCAACAGTACTGGAGTGGGGTGCCACTGCCTTCTCCGACCTAATGAGCTACTGTGATCATAAATGCCTCAAATGCCCTTTGATGTAATCAATAAGGATCTATAGTGTTGCAAAAGGTTTCACGTATACCATAGCCATTTATTTTATCATTCCATCTGTAAAATTTTCCTTATATCTAATCTAAACCCTTCATGACACAGTTTAAATTGATTTCTTGTTTGACCTTCAGTGAAGATTGAGACAATCTGTTCTCCATACTTTAATGCATAAATTAAATACCTCTAAGTCATCTCTGGAATAATAAAAACCCCTGCTACTTTAAATTTTTTCTTTTAGGTTTCTTTTTCAACCCTTTAATCATCTTTGTGGTCCCCCTCTGAACTTCCTCCAAGTTCTCCATGTCCTTCTTTAGTGGTAGAGCCCAGAACCAGAAACAATGCTCTCAAAACGTTCTGACCATGGCAAGTACAATGGGGAAATAATCTCAAGTTTCCCACATTTTTGATTCTTATTTATATGACCTTATACTGTGCTTGCGTTAACCACAACATTACATAATGTTAACCCATGATTGTTAACCTATAATAACCTTATTATTTCTTTACTACTGAGGGGCCTTCTAACTTTACTTAAATTCAGTTATTTACCCTTTGGAGTTCATGATATTTTTCATCTCTGATCACACTGCTTTATATCTGTCCCCTACAATATTTCATTATCCTAGTTTCTAATCTATATTCCAATTTACTAAATTATTTTAGTCTAACACTACTTTCTAACTCTGATATAGGATTGACGTCTCTTGCCATATTTCTCTCCAATTTCAACTTCTAATATTTTATCAAGAATATTAAAATAAGTAATCATTACATGTCTGTAAGAGGGGATGAGGTGTTTTTTTTTTAAAAAAAAAAAACAAAACGGAATGCCAGAATTCATCCTCTTAAAAAGTATGATCACAGAGATCTTGTCAAATTTGCTCCATCGCCTTCAGGTCCCAGCCTCAAACTGTCCATCTCAGGAGCTAGAGAGTAGAATATATGATGGACCAAAATGCTTTCATAATTTCCAAAGGTCTCAAAGAGCTATGTTAAAATTTTCCCAATATACTGACCAGTTACTTTTGCAGAAAACAATAAAAAGCTTTCAGGATCACAATACATTATAACTATTTGGGTTTCCTTGCTCTCTACTAGGCAGACCTTCCATTCTGTCATTAACAGAACAAGATTTGTTTGAATAAATTCACTAATAAATACAAAACAAAACAAAACACTTTCATAATGACCTTATTATATGTAGAGCTATATCAGATAAAATACCAAGAAAATTAAACTGACCTGGTTTCCACTGGGTAGGAATTTATTATGATGGAAGTATACATAGCTAAGATCATGGCATCTGGTCCCATCACTTCATGGGAAATAGATGGGGAAACAGTGGAAACAGTATCAGACTTTATGTTTTTAGGCTCCAAAATTACTGCAGATGGTGAATGCAGTCATGAAATTAAAAGACGCTTACTCCTTGGAAGGAAAGTTATGACCAACCTAGATAGCATATTAAAAAGCAGAGACATTACTTTGCCAACAAAGGTCCATCTAGTCAAGGCTATGGTTTTTCCCGTGGTCATGTATGGATGTGAGAGTTGGACTGTGAAGAAAGCTGATCACCGAAGAATTGATGCTTTAGAACTGTGGTGCTGGAGAAAACTCTTGAGAGTCCCTTGGACCAAAAGGAGATCCAACCAGTCCATTCTAAAGGAGATCAGTCCTGGGTGTTCATTGGAAGGACTGATGCTAAAGCTGAAACTCCAATACTTTGGCCACCTCATGCGACGAGTTGACTCACTGGAAAAGACTCTGATGCTGGGAGGGATTGGGGGCAGGAGGAGAAGGGGACAACAGAGGATGAGATGGCTGGATGGCTACACTGACTCGATGGACAAGAGTTTGAGTGAACTCCGGGAGTTGGTGATGGACAGGGAGGCCTGGCGTGCTGTGATTCATAGGGTCGCGGAGAGTTGGACACGACTGAGCGACTGAACTAAACTGATACATAGCCAGATAAAATTCAAGTCACCTATTGCTAACACACAGACATGAATTATATATTAAACACTGCTGCTGTTGTTGAGGCTAAGTCGCTTCAGTTGTGTCCGACTCTGTGCGACCCCATAGACAGCAGCCCACCAGGCTCCTCTGTCCCTGGGATCCACCAGGAAAGAATACTGGAGTGGGTTGCCATTTCCTTCTCCAATGCATGAAAGTGAAAAGTGAAAGTGAAGTCGTTCAGTCGTGTCCGACTTTTCAAGGCCCCATGGACTGTCTACCAGGCTCCTCCACCCATGGGATTTTCCAGGCAAGAGTACTGGAGTGGGTTGCCATTGCCTTCTCCATATTAAATACTGTTGAAGAGTAAATATACTTAAGAGATGAAAAACAAAGATCAGTACATAAATGCCATGAAGAAAAATAATCATGGTGTTCTATGCTCTATCTGAACAAAGTCGTTCCACACAAGGGAGGTGGGAGGGGGGTTCAGGAGGGGGAACTTATGTAAACCCGGGGCAAATTCATATCAATGTATGGCAAAACCAACCAATATAATATTGTAAAATAATTTGCCTCCAATAAAAAATAAATTAACTACAAAAAAATAAAAAAATAAAAATAAATAAAAATAAAAATATCAAATGAGCACAAATATTGTCTTCTACAAAGTGCAGAATCAAAAGACATTTAACTTTTTAGTTATAAATAAGAAACAAAGGTCAATTTATTGTTTAAATTTAAAATGATTATATTAGGAAGATGGGAATAAAGTCAGTGGTTTAAATCAGTGAAGTTATTATCCATAAAAGAAGCAAATAAAAGAGAATGTATAAAATTGACAAATCAAAAAGCTATCATAAAAATCATATTTTTTATAGACAGAGCACTAACTCTCAGAAGTAACAGCTGAGAAGGAATGGGACAAAAGACAATTGTTTAGTACCATAGTAATACATTACTTTGGTGTTAAAATTTTCATCTCCTTACTAAAACTTAATCACAAATTCCAAATTTCACATCAGTAAAAACTGCATAATCTAAAAATAACAATAACTCTTTTATTGAAGATTATGAAGCAATTAACAATATTTTACTTTCTGCAGATTCCCTCTTAACTGAATTCACAAAGCATCCATTGAAAGATGATATTTATAAAATTATAATTTAACTAATAGCAAGCTAGGAACCACCTTGAAATTTATTCTGAATATTCAACAAGGTTTCCTTGGAAGTTGCCAAACTAAAAAATTATTAGCCCTAATGCAGTTAAGATAAATGAAGTGTCAGGAAAGGTTCTGTGGCAAGCATAAAGGCCTGTTTGGCTGGTAAATTTTTTCTATTTGCCAATTTAACGAAAACTTCACCTTTCTTCCAAAACCACTATTCTTTTAGTCTCGTGAGCACTGTAAAAGTAGTCAGCTTTTTTTTTTAGAAGAGGTATAAATCAAATTTGAAATCCCCAAAGTGCTCTTGCTGTTTTTTTGGCCAAATCTAGTATATCTTCTAGTATTTTCCTCTGTTCTTTGCCCCTTATATTGCTTCCAAGACTAAAAATTTTTCTGAGCAGAAGTCCTAATGGCCACTTTGGTGGATTAATCATAACCCAAAAGGTGTGTCACAATGTAATGTGGTAATGTTCTGTCACAAAACAATGATACTGATGTGAATATGAATATAACATGAAAATGAATCACTGTATAAATAGTTATAAGGTATAATGATGTTTTGTTAAAACTATACAAAGAAAAGGCAATAATCGAAGGTGAGATAATTTTTTAGAGACAAACAGCAAAATTCTAGAATGCATAATAATCTTCAAAATACCAAGATAGTTCAAAAATGTGTCTTCACTCAAAATTTCAACTTCCATTATGAACTTACATTATACAGAATATGATTCTACTCTCACCAAGGAACCATTATGGCAAAAGGGCAATTGAACTGTGACATTCACATTTGGCATCAATGAACCAAGAAAAAAAGGTTTGACCAAAGAAAAGATAATATTTTACTCACTGAAATCAAATGAGTTCTCTAAATCCTTCTTTAGCCTGGCACCAAGCCACATAGGTTTAAAATTAATAACCACTTGAGACATAAAACAAAGCCACCTTGGATAAACAGAACTGGGTTTACTCGATCCAAGGGAAATGAGTAAACAAGGAAATCAAAACACCCTCTCCAATGCATGGCCACAAGGATATTTTAATAAAACTATCAGTTTCCAGGTACCAACTGGCATTAAAAAATGCTCTGAGACACACACACACACAAAAAAAAAAACTATCAGTTTCAAATAGGTCTAGGAACATTTTAATGATACTAACAGTACATACACTTCAGGTATGAGAGTATTTCATAAATATACCCAGAGTAATAATTGCTGTCATAACATTAAACTATATATTTTAATTCAGTTTCTTTATTTTTTAAAGTTTCTCTCTTCCATCCCCTAATCTCATCATCACATTTCTCAATCCTAGTTTAAACACACACACATTCATACAACAACGTGATGCTAAGAAACCATTCATGTAATATGAGATTTTTTTTAATACCAGAGCTCTTACTTTTAGTAGACATATTTTTAGGTTACATTTAAATAATTAATGGTATATATTTTTCAGATTTTGTCAATATATTTCATACTTCCAATTCATCAATATATTTATTTTGCAGGCTTGATAGCCAGAAAAATAAATCACAAAAAATGAAAGCAAGGCCCATTTCAATAATAATTCACTGAAATAATCTCAGTTACAAATATTTTATCTTGAAAATAAAACATTTTTGTAGGTCTCTTTCTAACTAGTATTCTCAAAAAAGCTCTGATCTAGGCAAATAGGAGAACTACATCCTGTGTGGTGTGTCAGTGAACCTTTCCACAACTACGTCAGATGATGAGTGCTATCCTTTCCATCTTGTTTATCTCAAAAGCAGAGTCTATAATAATGGAAGGCATGCAGTGTGAAAGCAAGAGCCAAACAACAGGACCCTACCTCCCAAGACCCAGAGAGCAGCTGGCTAGCCCCAAAGAGCTATGCTTTTCAGTTCTTGTCTGAGAGAAAGCATTTTGCACTTTTTCCTGTTTAGTATTTAATATCTTTCTTCATATATTTTTTCATCCCTGCCAAGGATGCCCCCTGTGTATGTCTCTTCTGATTAATCCAAGCCAATGATACCATACTAACATTTATCACTTTGCTCAAATTCTATTTTGCTGGGAAGTTTGAATTTATTAGAGATTTTAAGTTCCAACCAAATATTGATGCAGCTGCTCCCTGAAATTTTAAGGGTATGTTAAAATTGTGTTTTGGAGAATGAAAAATAAAGGTGTTCAGCATCCTACCTCTGCTTTCCTTCCATATCTGAACACACTTTTATTTAGCTTTCAGTTTTAAATGAAGATAACATACATTTTTCAGGAATGAGAAAATTAATAATGAAAGAGCCTCCAGTGCAGATTGGAAGGAACTAACCTGGTTTGTCATGGAGTTTGCTGTTGAGTATGGTAGCAGTGAAAAGTAAAGAAGAGTGTCAGATACTTAAATAATAATTAAAAGACTTTACTGCACTCAAAATTACGTATATAACTACTCCATGACCTACATATTTACAGTCAATTAAACTACAATAAAGAAGGCAAGAATATCCAATAGAGAAAAGGCAGTTGCTTTAGTAAGTGATGCTGCAAAACTGGACAGCTACACGCAAATGAGTGAAATTAGAACATTCAACCAGTCCATTCTAAAGGAGATCAGTCCTGGGTGTTCATTGGAAGGACTGATGTTGAAGCTGAACTTCCAATGCTTCGGCCACCTCATGTGACGAGTTGACTCACTGGAAAAAACTCTGATGCAGGGAGGGATTGGGGGCAGGAAGAGAAGGGGATGACAGAGAATGAGATGGCTGGACGGCATCACCGACTCGATGGGCATGAGTTTGAGTGAACTCCAGGAGTTGGTGGTGGACAGGGAGGCCTGGCGTGCTGTGATTCATGGGGTCGCAAAGAGTCGGACACGACTGAGCGACTGAACTGAACTGAACACCAAATATAAAAATAAACTCAAAATGGATTAAAGACCTCTATGTTAGATTGGAAACCATAAAACTCCTAGAGAGAAACACAGGCAGAACACTGCTTGATATAAATCATCACAATATCTTTTTGACCTATCTTCTAAAGTAAAGGAAATAAAAAATAAGCAAACAGGACCTAATTAAACTTAAAAGCTTTTGTATAGCAAAGGAAACCATTGAGAAAACAAAGACAACCTACTGACTGGGAGAAAATATTTGCAAATGATATGACTGATAAGGGGTTACTATCCAATATACATAAACAGCTTATGCAACTCAACAACAAAAAATGAACCACCCAATCAAAAAATGGACAGAAGACCTGAACAGACATCTTTCCAAAGAGGAAATGGAGATGACAAACAAGTACATGAAAAGATACTCAACATCACTAATTATCAGGAACATGCATCAAAAGTATAATGAGATATCACCTCACACCTGTCAGAATGGCTATTGTCATAAAGAACAAAAACAATAAATGTTGGTGAGCATGTGGAGAAAAAGGAATCCTCATACTCTATTGGTGGGAATGTAAATTGGTGAAGACTCTGTAGGAGGTGCAACCTCAGTAGGGAGGTTTCTCAAAAACTAGACAGTTACTATATGACCCAGAAATTTCACTCCTGGTTATATATCCAAAATAAACAAAAATACTAATTTGAAAAGATATATGCACCCCAACATTGACAGCAGCATTATAAAGTAATCTAAGTGTCCATCAACAGATGAATGGATGAAGGAGATGTGTTATATATGTTACACACACACACACACACACAGAGGAATACTATTCAGCCATAAAAAGAATTAAATGTTGCCATATGCAACAGCATGCAAGGACTTGAAGAGTATTATGCTAAGTGAAATAAGTCAGACAGAGAAAGACATGGCACTATCATATTTGTAATTCAAAATCATTTTTGCTATTTCATTCACACATTGAGAAATTACCATAACAATGCACTTTGAATAGTCCTTTGTCCTAGAGACCTAAGAAATACAGTGAATGTTAAAAAGAATTAAGAGGAGAAAGACAGTATGTCATCAAAAGAGCTCCAAATTTAACTATATAGTCCATGGAATTCTCTAGGCCAGAATACTGGAGTGGGTAGCCTTTCCCTTCTCCAGGGGATCTTCCCAACTGAGGGATCAAACCCAGGTATCCTGCATTGCAGGTGGATTCTTTACCAACTGAGCCACAAGGGAAGCCATTTTATCTATAGAAGCCGTTAAAATACAACCTTAATGCTGTGTCTCTTATTAAATGTTTCATATTTTTTAGTAGTTAGCCATGCTGGCCTCATATTCCTTTAAAGTAAGCTTTTGGAAGGTATTGACCATATCTTCGCTCTATGATGTAAGCTCTTCTAAGAACTTAGTGAAAACTATGAATCCTCACAAAGAACTTGCAAATAAAGACTATAAAGTATGTAACCAGATAGCATAGCATCAACCTCCTTTGGGACCATCTAGAAGTGATTCATCAGACCCATGAATATGAATCCCATAGTGAAAACTGGAAGCTAGTCTTAGACACAAAAACTACAGACTAGAGGACAAAAATTTCAGTAAGAGCAAGATGGCTTAAAATAGTTTATACAAACATGAAACGAGTTTTGTTTGGATTCTAAATTTGCAGTGAATTTATAAGCCACCCTGCTCCAAAATTCCTCTTTATAAGATGTACAATTATGTCGAATGCCTCAGTATTCCACAGACACTCAAATAGCCACCACTGCCATCTACCTTAAAAAAATTGTTTTAAATATATACACAAATTTAGTACTCAAAGTTCAGTACCAATACCACTTCATAGAACTAGGCACCTCAGTTTCAACCTACAACTCCCAAATTGTTTCCGTTTCTACACCACTGCAACTAACAATCCTGCCAGACTGCACAAAACCATCCAGTGGTTTTGTCTGATGTGGAAAAACATCCATGAGGGACTAGGAGGTGCCACCAATTTCATGCCAGGATAAAGATCTAAGTTGGTTGTGCTAGAAATTGGTGCCTTAACCGAATGCATCACCTTATTTCCATTCTCTATCTTTCTAAGCAAAAATTATTTTTACCATGCTAATTTTGTATTTATCACTCAAAAAACCTGCTTTATATGAACCAAAGGTAGTGTACCTGAAGGAATCATTCTGACAGATTTTTGAGAGTGAATTTTTATAATGGTAAAACTTTAGAACACAGTGATCATTAGGCTATAAAAGGAGAATGTGATTGGCTAGAGAACAAGAAGTTAGTCTATCAGAAGATCTGAATTCTAGTTCTGGTGCTACTAGCATCTAGTTATATTCCCTTGACAAGTCACCTCACTGTGCCATAACTTTCTCATACTGGCTCTCTCAACTTCATAGTATCCTGCCAGGAGAGTCAGATGAAATATTCCACATGCACAGAAAAGTACTTAATATAATAAACTAGTGAATCAAAATTAATAAAAAGTAACTTCACTTTGTTTTTTTTAACCCAGAGAGAATTCTGTCAGTGAATATTATATATTCTCCAAAAAATTTTTCCAAGTCTAAGTACTTTTCTAAGCCTGTTTCTCAAAAGATCAAATTATAAATCTATAAAAGGAAACACTATTCAAATCATATTCTGTAGACATTTATTATATTAATTCAACAACAGAAAATAGAGCTTGAAAAGTATCCCACATGTTTCATATGAAAGCTAACATATTACCAGGAATTACTGGACTCAATTCTTCTAATCACATATTTTATTTTTCTCTCGATAACTTTTTCTTGACTTCAGAAGAGATTTCCGCCTTCAGTTGAGGAAGAGACAAACAAAGCCCGGTCTATGAATTTCACTCCAGGAAATAAGTCATTCATAAATGTGATTTTAAAACCAAAGATAATTATCCTGTTTCAGTAGAAAACTTTTTTAAAAAGGAATATTTTAAATATCACTGAATAAAAATAATTTCTTTCCAAAAATATGACATCACAGAATGCAGAAAGAATATATAACAAATCCCAGTTATCCAAAATCCAACAGGTAAAATTAAAACAACTAGCATTTTCCCATAATTTTGTATAATATCTAAAATTCAAAAAGATATACCCAAGACAATGCAGAAGCCTATCAAGATTTCTGATTCATAACGTATTAAATTATATTCAAAGTATTTCTCATACAAGTATTTATCATAGCCTAGTTTCACGAGTACATATTAATCCATGGATATGTGCATGCATGCGTATATGTTCTGTTGCTCAGTAATGTCTGACTCTTTGCGATTCCATGGACTGTAGTCCACCAGGCTTCTCAGTCCATGTAATTCCACAGGCAAGATACTGAAGTGGGTGCCATTTCCTACTCCAGGAGGTCTTCCTGACCCAGGGATCAACCCTGCATCTCTTGCATCTCCTGGATTAGCAGGAGGATTCTCTACCAACTGCGCCACCTGGGAAGTCCCCAATGCATGGAAAAAATATAATTCTCACATAAATAAAATACCATATACTCCATCTTTTTGAAGAAAGAAAAAGCGAATACTCTAGCATGCTACTGATATAATAGGCGATTCAAACAGAAGAAGCACTTGAGGTGCTTCAGTTACTGGTTTCCCAGTTTTCCTACTTGTAAGTCAATAAAAGATACAAAGATAGTAATCAATGCCAAAAATGTTGTAGCAAGAGCTTCAGCCTCTTTTATGGTAGCAAAATTATATATCCTTTATGCCCAGACAGCAAATAATGGTATTTTGGCAAATTTTAAAGTTAGCATTAGGAAAGCAAAAGAAAATTTTAGCATTAACATGAATTTCTAAAAATTAAAATTTTCCTTCAAAATGATACTTTCTGACATAAGATACAAATTTTGTTGTTAATTCATTTCAGACCAGTATTTATTATTCTTTTGGCAATGCATGTTTCTGCATCTTGAAAATGCATTTAAGTTCACTTTAGTATTATTGAATCCGTTCATCAAATCTAAATTATCCACTAAATGCAAATAATTTTTGGAAGCACTGATTAGTGCACCTTTATGCTGTGTAACGTGTTCAATTAAAGGTAAGAGACTTTTAAATAATTTTTATGGAAAGCCACCTGCCAAACCACACAGAGGTCCCGGTAAGAAAATTATCTTTGATATTTACAATTTTAAATCAAAATAAATCATCAACTATTCAAAAAATTAATTTTCTGTGCCAAATAGAAATGTTAACATCACAAAAAGCTTGTAGCTAATTATGAATCATTTAAAAATCATCTCAGGATACTTCAAGTTGATCTAAGCCATAACAAAGCTCTCAGAGCTAATTGAGAGTTACCTTTGCAATCTACTTTGAAAAATTGAGTGCAAACATCACACAAATATATGGTAAAGATTCTGGTGTTCTGAACTCTTGTCACTTTGGCAAACAGTTCACTATCTAAAAAGTCAACCACTCTGTGTTTGGAAGGGGCATACATATTCTCAATTTAACGACAGGACATGGTTCTCTCTCTTCAAATATTGATATGAAAGTCTTTTGGCAAAGTACAAGGACTATTTTTCCCTGGAGAAACTGCAGCTGTGAGAGTTGACCTCAGTCTTTCAGGATCAAAGGATTCTGTCTGAGAAAATAATTTATGGATTATCAGCATAAGCCAAAATAAAAGACCTCAGTCTTCAGAGCATCCTCACCAAATAACTACTGTCTTTTAGTATTCCTAATACATCATGGAGTACTGCCATGTTGCACAACTCTACAGGATAACATTCAAAGAGAATACAACAGGAATGAGTATGCCCCTTGGAATTTCGAAACTCAGCCCTGGTATTACCATCATTGTAAAAGCTTTTTTGACTCGCTGCTAAGCTCCTGATTATGAAATCCTGGTTTATTTTGATATAATCTATTTACCTTAGATATGCTGACTAGAGTAGACCACCTTACCACTTTATACTTCTTGTGAAAGTGAAGTCGCTCAATTGTGTCCGACTCTTTGTGACCCCGTGGACTGTAGCCCGCCAGGCTCCTCCGTCCATGGGATTCTCCAGGCAAGAATACTGGAGTGGGTTGCCACTTCCTTCTCCAGGGGATCTTCCCGAACCAGGGATCGAACCCAGGTCTCCCACATTGCAGGCAAACACTTTAACCTCTGAGCCACCAGGGAAGCTCTAAGAGCAGCACTTGTTTCTCACCCATGCCTCCTAGATCACTCCTTCTGGTGCCCCAAACCTTGCTTGGTGGTGGTGGTGTAATTGCTAAATCATGTCTGGCTCTTGTGACCCCATGTACTGTAGCCTGCCAGGTTCCTCTGTCCATGGGATTCTCCAGGCAAGAATACTGGAGAGGGTTGCCATTTCCTTCTCCAGGGGACCTTTCCAACCCAGGAATCGAACCCGGGTCTCCTGCATTGCAGGCAGATTCTTTATCCACTGAGCTATGAGGGAAGCCCAATTTGAGAGAGGCAACCTGCTTTTGGTTTTGCCCTGTAAAAGTCACTCAGTCGTGTCCGACTCTCTGTGATCCCATGGACTATACAGTCCACGGAATTCACCAGGCCAGAATACTGAAGCGGGTAGACTTTCCCTTCTCCAGGGGATCTTCCCAACCCAGGGATCGAACCCAGGTCTCCTGCATTGCACGCAGAGTCCTTACCAGCTGAGCCACAAGGGAAGCCCAATATATAGCCTACAGCACCCAGTGGTCTCCCATCCAAGTACTAACCAGGCCCGACCCTGCTTAACTTCTGAGACAAGACGAGATCCCACGCATTCAGGGTGGTATGGATTTCTTGGGAGCCTCATAAAGACCTACATATCTTATAACAAAACTAAGATCATGCCATCTTGTCCCATAACTCCATGAGGAAAAAGTGGAAACAGTGACACATTTTACTATCATTGTGGACAGTGACTACAGCCATGACATTAAAAAACGCTTGCTCTTTGGAAGGAAAGCTATTACAAACCCTAGACAGCATATTAAAAAGCAGAGACAGCACTGTGCCAACGAAAGTCTCAATAGGCAAAGCTATGGTTTTTCCAGTAGTCATATATGGATGTGAGAGTTGGATCATAAAGAAAGCTGATCGCCAAAGAATCGATGCTTTGAATTGTGCTGCTGGAGAAGACTCCCGAGAATCTCTTGTACTGTAAGGAGATCAAATCTGTCAATCCTAAAGGAAATCAACCCTGAACATTCATTAGAAGGACTGATGCTGCTGGTGGGATATAAACTGATACAGCCACTCTGGAGTATGGATATGTCTTTAAAAACTAGGGATAAAATACCACATGATACAATCCCTCTACTGGGCAAATACCCTAAAAAAGCTGTAACTGAAAAAGACACATGTATCTTAATGTTAATTCAAGCATTATTTACAATAGCCAGAACACGGAAACAACCTATATATCCATCAAGACGTGAATGTATAAAGTTGTGGTACATATAAATAAGGGAATCTCACTCAGTCATTAAAAAAGAATGAATTTGAGTCAGTTGTAGTGAGGTGGATGTACCTGTTATGCAGAGCGAAGTAAGTGATAAAAACAAATGTACATTAACTCATATAGATAGAATCTAGAAATATGGTACTGAGGACAGTACCATATTTTTCACAACAGTAATAGAGACTCAGATGTAAAGAACACTTATAGACACAGCAGGGACAAGAGAGGGTGGGACGAACTGAGAGGCACTGAAACATATACACTGCCATATGTAAAACAGAGAGCTAATGGGAATTTGCTATATAACACAAGGAGCTCAACCTGGTGCTCTGTGACAACCGACAGGGGTGGAATGGGTGGGAGGTGGCAGGGAGCTTCAAGAGGAATGCAACACATGCATAGTTATGGGTGATTCATATTGATGTATGGCAGAAACCAACAAAATATTACAAAACAATTATTTTCCAATTAAAAATAAATACTTTTTTAAAAAAGAATGAAATAATGCCATTTGCAGCAACATGAATGCTCCTAGAGATTATGTGTAACTGAATCACTTTGCTGTACACCTGGAACTCTCCTGGAAAGAGGAGAGTGAAAAGTTGCCTTAAAACTCAACATCCAGAAAACTAACATCATGGCATCCAGCCCCATCACTTCACGGCAAATAGATAGGGAAACAATGGAAACAGTGAGAGACTTTATTTTCCTGGGCTCCAAAATCATGGCAGATGGTGACTGCAGCCATGAAATTAAAAGACGCTTGCTCCTTGGAAGAAAAGTTATGACCAACCTCGACAGCATATTAAAAAGCAGAGACATTACTTTGCCAACAAAGGTCTGTCTAGTCAAGGCTATGGTTTTTCCAGTAGTCATGTACGGATGTGAGAGTTGGACTATAAACAAAGCTGAGCACTAAAGAATTGATGCTTTTGAACTGTGCTGTTGGAGAAGACTCTTAAGAGTCCCTTGGACTGCAAGGAGATCCAACCAGTCCAACCTAAAGGAAATCAGTCCTGAATATTCATTGGAAGGACTGATGCTGAAGCTCCAAACCTTTGACCAACTGATGCAAAGAACTGACTCCTTAGAAAAGACTCTGATGCTGGGAAAGATTGAAGGTGGGAGGAGAAGAGGATGACAGAGGATGAGATGGTTGGTGGCATCACCGACTCAATGGACATGAGTTTGAGTAAGCTCTGGGAGTTGGTGATGGACAGGAAAGACTGGCGTGCTGCAGTCCACGGGTTCACAAAGAGTCGGACACAACTGAGCAACTGAACTGAACTGGAACGCTGTAAATCAACCGTACTTGAAAAAAATTTAAAAAGTCTTATCGATATTATTTGAATATAGCAATGTTAAATAAACTATTTGGAACAGAATTTCCAAGAGTCTATTTGTTGTAAGTACTGGGGCTTCCCAGTTGACTCAATGGTAAAAGAATCTGCCCATTAATGCAGTAGATGTGGGTTTGATATCTGGGTTGAGAAGAACCCTGGAGGAAGATGGCAACCTACTTCAGTATTCTTGCGTGGGCTTCAGTCCATGGAGTCGCAAAGAGCTGGACAGGACTGACTGACTAAGCATATATATGCACGGCACATACTGCATTTAGGGTCTCTTAGACAGGTCATTTTTTACGTAAAAATAGCTCAAATCAAATTAAAGCAGCAAGCACTGTCACTCTTTCTACAAGGTAGAACAACGATTACTAGATTATCATACACAACAGAGTTTATACCTGCTAATTGTTTTACTTATGTACAGGCTTTTTAGCACTTTAGAGATTTACTGTATCTATAGTTTCAGGGAATAAGCATTCCTATATAAGTGAATGAGAGTAGACAAACATCTAGTTCAACTTTCGGACTTCACAGTCATCACATGAAACGAGAAACATCTCTTTTAATGCTATAGGCACAAAGTCATCAACTAAACTAGAAAACCAAAAATCCATTTTCTCCAAGTTTAAACCAGACTATTGCATCAGATTTCCGGAAACTAACCTGAAAAAAAGGAACTAACTTCATAAATGCAACCTCCTAAAGAACAAAGGAATACATAACTTTTCATGCTACATAAAGGCAGAAGTTGAGAATTATTATTCAGAGAACCCTACGTCAGTTCAGTTCAATTCAGTCGCTCAGTAGTGTCCAACTCTTTGCGACCACATTAATCACAGCACGCCAGGCCTCCCTGTCCATTACCAACTCCCGGAGTTCACTCAAACTCATGTCCATCGAGCTGGTGATGCCATCCAGCCATCTCATTCTCTGTCGTCCCCGTCTCCTCCCGCCCCCAATCCCTCCCAACATCATAGTCTTTTCCAGTGAGTCAACTCGTCGCATGAGGTGGCCAAAGTATTGGAGTTTCAGTTTTAGCATCAGTCCTTCCAATGAACACCCAGGATTGATCTCCTCTAGAATGGACTGGTTGGATCTCCTTGCAGTCCAAGGGACTCTCAAGAGTCTTCACCAGCACCACAGTTCAAAAGCATCAATTCTTCGGCGATCAGCTTTCTTCACAGTCCAACTCTCACATCCATACATGACCACGGGAAAAACCGTAGCCTTGACTAGACGGACCTTGGTTGGCAAAGTAATGTCTCTGCTTTTTAATATGCTATCTAGGTTGGACATGACTTTCCTTCCAAGGAGTAAGCGTCTTTTAATTTCATGGCTACAATCAGCATCTGCAGTGATTCTGGAGCCCCAAAAAAAGTCTGACACTGCTTCCACTGTTTCCCCATTTATTTCCCATGAAGTGATGGGACAAGATGCCATGATCTTTGTTTTCTGAATGTTGAGCTTCAAGCCAACCTTTTCACTCTCCTCTTTCACTTTCATCAAGAAGCTTTTCAGTTCCTCTTCACTTTCTGCCATAAGGGTGGTATCATCTGCATATCTGAGGTTATTGATATTTCTCCCGGCAATCTTGATTCCAGCTTGTGCTTCTTCCAGCCCAGCGTTCCTCACGATATACTCTGCATATAAGTTAAATAAGCAGAGTGACAATATACAACCTTGATGCACTCCTTTTCCTAGTTGGAACCAGTGTGTTGTTCCATGTCCAGTTCTAACTGTTGCTTCCTGACTTGCATACAGGTTTCTCAAGAGGCAGGTCAGGTGGTCTGGTATTCCCATCTCTTTCAGAATTTTCCAGTTTATTGTGAGCCAGACAGTCAAAGGCTTTGGCATAGTCAATGAAGCAGAAATAGATGTTTTTCTGGAACTCTCTTGCTTTCTCCATGATCCAGCGGATGTTGGCATTTGATCTCTGGTGCCTCTGCCTTTTCTAAAATCTGCTTGAACATCTGGAAGTTCACGGTTCACATATTGCTGAAGCCTGGCTTGGAGAATTTTGAGCATGACTTTACTAGCATGTGAGATGAGTGCAACTGTGCGGTAGTTTGAGCATTCTTTGGCATTGCCTTTCTTTGGGATTGAAATGAAGACTGACCTTTTCCGGTCCTGTGGCCACTGCTGAGTTTTTCAAATTTGCTGGCATATTGAGTGCAGCACTTTCACAGCATCATCTTTCAGGATTTGAAATAGCTCAATTGGAATTCCATCACCTCCACTAGCTTTGTTCGTAGTGATGGTCTCTAAGGCCCACTTGACTTCACATTCCAAGATGTCTGGCTCCAGGCTTCAGTAATGCTGAAGAAGCCGAAGTTGAACGGTTCTATGAAGACCTACAAGACCTTTTAGAACTAACACCCAAAAAAGATGTCTTTTCATTATAGGGGACTGGAATGCAAAAGTAGGAAGTCAAGAAACACCTCGAGTAACAGGCAACTTTGGCCTTGGAGCACAAAATTAAGCAGGGCAAAGGCTAATAGAGTTTTGCCAAGAGAACGCATTGGTCATAGCAAACACCCTCTTCCAACAACACAAGAGAAGACTATACACATGGACATCACCAGATGGTCAACATCGAAATCAGACTGATTATATTCTTTGCAGCCAAAGATGGAGAAGCTCTATACAATCAGCAAAAACAAGACCAGGAGCTGACTGTGGCTCAGATCATGAACTCCTTATTGCCAAATTCAGACTGAAATTGAAGAAAGTAGGGAAAACCACTAGACCATTCAGATAGGACCTAAATCAAATCCCTTATGATTATACAGTGGAAATAAGAAATAGATTTAAGGGACTAGATCTGATAGATAGAGTGCCTGATGAACTATGGATGGAGGTTCATGACATTGTACAGGAGACAGGAACCAAGACCATCCCCACGGAAAAGAAATACAAAAAAGCAAAATGGCTGTCTGAGGAGGCCTTACAAATAGCTGTGAAAAGAAGAGAAGCGAAAAGCAAAGGAGAAAAGGAAAGATATAAGCATCTGAATGCAGAGTTCCAAAGAATAGCAAGGAGAAATAAGAAAGTCTTCCTCAGTGATCAATGCAAAGAAATATAGAGGAAAACAATAGAATGGGAAAGACTAGAGATCTCTTGAAGATAATTAGAGATACCAAGGGAACACTTGCAAAGATGGGCTCGATAAAGGACAGAAATGGTATGGACCTAACAGAAGTAGAAGATATAAAGAAGAGGTGGCAAGAATACACAGAAGAACTGTACAAAAAAGATCTTTACGACCAAGATAATCACAATGGCGTGATCACTCACCTGGAGCCAGACATCTTGGAATGTGAAGTCAAGTGGGCCTTAGAGAACCCTACATAAGTTAGTCCAAATTGTTTGCTAATGATGACACCACCCTTATGGCAGAAAGTGAAGAGGAACTAAAAAGCCTCTTGATGAAAGTGGAAGAGGAGAGGAAAAGGTTGGCTTGAAGCTCAACAATCAGAAAACAAAGATCATGGCATCTGGTCCCCTCACTTCATGGGAAATAGATGGGGAAACAGTGGAAACAGTGTCAGACTTTATGTTTTTGGGCTCCAAAATCACTGCGGATGCTGATTGCAGCCATGAAATTAAAAGACACTTACTCCTTGGAAGGAAAGTCATGACCAACCTATATAGCATATTAAAAAGCAGAGACATTACTTTGCCAACAAAGGTCCGTCTAGTGAAGGCTATGGTTTTTTCAGTGGTCGTGTATGGATGTGAGAGTTGGACTATGAAGAAAGCTGATCGCCGAAGAATTGATGCTTTTGAACTGTGGTGCTGGTGAAGACTCTTGAGAGTCCCTTGGACTGCAAGGAGATCCAACCAGTCCATTCTAGAGGAGATCAATCCTGGGTGTTCATTGGAAGGACTGATGCTAAAACTGAAACTCCAATACTTTGGCCACCTCATGCGACGAGCTGACTCACTGGAAAAGACTATGATGTTGGGAGGGACTGGGGGCGGGAGAAGGGGACGACAGAGAATGAGTTGGCTGGATGGCATCACTGACTCGATGGACATGAGTTTGAGTGAAATCCGGGAGTTGGTGATTGACAGGGAGGCCTGGCGTGCTGTGATTCATGGGGTCGTGAAGAGTCGGACACGACTGAGCGAGTGAACTGAACTGAACTGAAGGGTAAAAAGTTTGGCAGGCCTAAAAAAATAGCATCTCTATAACTTCCATTCTGATTATGTCTTCAAATTGCCAAAGAGAAAGAAGAAAGAGTGAGAAAAGGAAGAAGAAAATACTTACTATAGAAATTCAGCCAAGATCTACCAATCTTATTTGAATCCTGGAGTACAAGAAGCACAAAGCCAAAGGAAGCTAAGTAAAATGATGCTTAAATCATTACTGATTTTTTTGGCCTTGTGGATTTACACTCCAAAAGCGTAACCTTGTTATTTAAGATGTGTAAGACTCTCTTATAACTAGAGTGTCTTGTTATAAAAATCCATGTTCATAAAAGTATTATTTTACTGATCCCATGTTCTCACAAACTGGTCATAGACTTAAAGTCCAGTTTATTCTAAGTGTAAAACCTGTGAAATCTAAATTCAATCCATCTTATTGCTGTTCTTGTAGTCAATACAAGATATCCCCACCCTCTACCCCCTACTAGGTTCAATAGTAAATTGCTCTGTTCTATATATACTGTAGCCTCTGGATGATTTTCAGGGAAAGTCCAAAAGAAAATAAATTATAGCAGTTTAACCAAGAGGCAAGAAAGGTACAGATAACAACCAAGACAGATTCTCTTTTTTAAGCTTCCATTCCAAGAAAAAGAATGGGAAGCATTAAAGAAGGGATTCTTTTAATACAGGCCAGTTAATTTATGAGGCAGGAAAAGAGAATGATGTCAAGCATAATTCTTAAAAATACTACAGAGATAATTATGGAAATGCACTAAAATGAATATTCCCATGAGTAAATTAAAACTAAAAAAATTGAAAAACAAGCCACTATTCTTACTTAGTATTCAACATATGCAGAATGATATTATTACAAATGTGATTTAATACAATTAACATTTCTGAAGGCAGGGGAGACTAAAGTGAAGTTCATACTAATCTTAAAAAAAAATCCTGTTTATTAGAATAAGTCACTTTTTAATAGTTCAAGAGCTTTAAATAAAAGCACATATCAGTAAAATTGGCACAACACCGCGAAACAATTCTACCTCAATTTTAAAAAATACATATATCTGTAGATTTTGCACTTAGCATGGGTAATATTCCTAAAAACCGTAATATAAAAAAAAAATTTGTAAGTTAAATCTGATTTTCCCATGGTTACAATGTTAAATGGAAGAATTTATTCTGCAAATGGTTATTAGCCCTCAACTGTCAGTCCTCTCCAAGAATTACTCTCAGTTCTACACATCACTTTGCTCAAGATTACACCACCTCTTGGTGGTAGCCTGCATCAAATGACTTATCAATGTAGGGGAACAAAGATCCAGCCCACTTACTTCATCCTACGTCAGCTCTGAACTGCCTCCCTGTAGGTTTGGCTAAGGTTATTGTTCGGATTGAAGCAGCACAGCCCTATTTCTCCTTCAGCCCAATTCTGCTTCCTTCCCTTTACCCGTTGGTGTAAATCCCAAAAGTTCTCACTAACAAATCCAGCATGTTGATCCTGCTTCCAGGGAACCAACCTACAACTACTGTAGATAAATCAAACAAGATTACTTGTATAAACCAAACAAGACTACATATATAACCAATCACATAAAATTCTATTTATGATCATACTATATCACATCCTACTGCACAAAATTCTTTTTTCTTAATTCAGGCTTGCTTTTCGTTTTTTAAGTAATCACAAGGGTATGGAGTAAGGAGATCTTGAACTTACCTCCTCCCACAGACACACCAAAACTATAACTACATAAAAGACAACTATCTCTGAGAGCAAATTAAGGATTTTCCACAAAGAAGGATATAAAGGAATGGCCACATCAAGACAACTAAGAAGAGCAGAGACATTATCCAATTAGAATCTACACTTCTAGTGTGGCAAACCACAAGGAGGAGGGATGTCACAACTATAAAAGTTGCCTCTGAGGGGTGAGTGGGCTGAGTTGTACATCAGGCTCCCCAGTCTGGGGGACCTGCATAAGGAAGAGGAGTCCTCATAAACCTGGCTTTGAAACCAGTGGGGCTTATGTCCTGGAGAGTCAGAGAGCTGTGGGAAACAGAAGATCAACTCCTGAAGGTATCATGCACAAACTCACAGCACAGGGGCAACAGCTTGAAGAGCACATGGTTCATACAAGAAGGAAATTCATTTTAGCACATGTGCCAGACAGTCAGGGATCTGGGGGAACTCCGTGGATGAAGCACCGGTAGGTAACATTTTTTCTTTTTTTACTCTTCTTCCTCCCAGTAGGTCCTGAGATGGCAGGCATCATTTCTTTCACTCACTATCAACCTAGCTAACACAGTGAACATCAGTTAATGCCCAAATCTAGCATTCCAGAATCACCCCTGCCCCAAACACCAAACCCAGTACCTCTAAAGTTGCCCCTGCCTCATTCTACCTTATAGGCCACCTCAGCCAGCAGTATCAGTCAGTCAGTTCAGTCACTCAGTCGTGCCGACTCTTTGCAAACCCAGGGACTGCAGTACTTCAGGCCTCCCTGTCTATCACCAACTCCCGGAGTTTACTCAAACTCATGTCCATTGAGTCGGTGATGCCATCCAATCATCTCAACCTCTGTCATCCCCTTCTCCTCCCACCTTCAATCTTTCCCAGCATCAGGATCTTTTCAAAAGAGTCAGTTCTTCGCATCGGGTGGCCAAAGGATTGGAGCTTCAGCTTCAAAATCAGTCCTTCCAATGAAAATTCAGGACCTATTTCCTTTAGGGTGGACTGGTTGGATGTCCTTGCAGTCCAAGGGACTCAAGAGTCTTCTCCAACATCACAGTTCAAAAGCATCAGTTCTTCAGCGCTCAGCTTTCTTTATAGTCCAACTTTCACATCCACACATGATTACTGGAAAAACCATAGCTTTGACTAGACGAACCTTTGTTGGCAAAGTAATGTCTCTGCTTTTTAATATGCTGTCTAGGTTGGTCATAACCTTTCTTCCAAGGAGCAAGCGTCTTTTAATTTCATGGCTGCAGTCACCTTCTGCAGTGATTTTGGAGCCCAAGAAAATAAAGTCTGACACTGTTTCCATTGTTTCCCCATCTATTTGCCATGAAGGGATGGGACCGGATGCCATGATCTTAGTTTTCTGAATGTTGATTTTTAAGCCAACTTTTTCACTCTCCTCTTTCATCAAGAGACTCTTTAGTTCTTCTTCACTTTCTGCCATAAGGGTGGTGTCATCTGTATATCTGAGGTTATTGATATTTCTCCCGGCAATCCTGATTCCAGCTTGTGCTTCCTCCAGCCCAGCGTTCCTCATGATGTACTCTGCATATAAATTAAATAAGCAAGGTGACAATTTACAACCTTGACATACTCCTTTTCCTATTGGAACCAGTCTGTTGTTCCATGACCAGTTCTAACTGTTGCTTCCTGACCTGCATACAGGTTTCTCAAGAGGTGGGTCAGGTGGTCTGGTATTCCCATCTCTTTCAGAATTTTCCACAGTTTATTGTGATCCACACAGTCAAAGGCCTTGGCATAGTCAATGAAGCAGAAATAGATGTTTTTCTGGAACTCTCTTGCTTTTTTGATGATCCAATGGATTTTGGCAATTTGATCTCTGGTTCCTCTGCCTTTTCTAAATCCAGATTGAACATCTGGAAATTCATGGTTCACGTACTGTTGAAGCCTGGCTTGGAGAATTTTGAGTATTACTTTACTAGTGTGTGAGTTGAGTGCAATTGTGACGTAGTTTGAGCATTCTTTAGCATTGCCTTTCTTTGGGTTTGGAATGAAAACTGACCTTTTCCAGTCCTGTGGCCACTGCTGAGTTTTCCAAATTTGCTGGCATATTGAGTGCAGCACTTTCACAGCATCATCTTTTAGGATTTGAAATAGCTCAACTGGAATTCCATCACCTCCATCAGCTTTGTGTGTAGTGATGTTTCATAAGGTCCATTTGACTTTGCATTCCAGGATGTCTAGCTCTATTTGAGTGATCACACCATCGTTATTATCTGGGTCATGAAGATCTTTTCTTATAGTTCTTCTGTATATTCTTGCCACTTCTTCTTAATATCTTCTGCTTCTGTTAGGTCCATACCATTTCTGTCCTTTATTAAGCCCATCTTTGCATGAAGTGTTCCCTTTGTATCTCCAATTTTCTTGAAGAGATCTCTAGTCTTTCCCATTCTATTGTTTTCCTCTATTTCCTCTATTCCTTTGCATTGAACCCTGAGGAAGGCTTTCTTATCTCTCCTTGCTATTCTTTGGAGCTCTGCATTCAAATGGGTATATCTTTCCTTTTCTCCTTTGTCTTTAGTTTCTTTTCTATTCACAGCTATATGTAAGGCCTCCTCAGACAACCATTTTGCCTTTTTGCATTTCTTTTCCTTGGGGATGGTCTTGATCCCTGCCTCCTGTACAATGTTACAAATCTCCAACCATAGTTCTTCAGGCACTCTGTCTATAGATCTGAGAGACAGCCAGCACTGATGCCCCTACAAAACTACCCCACCCAGTGGGCATCACTGGCCAGCACTGGCACCTCAAAAGTATCTCCCACTTCAAGGGGCCAGTCACAACCACCAGCCCACCTGCAGCAGTCACAGTCCAATTACAACAGAAGGGGTACCCTGCTCACATAGGGAATATCACTTGAGAGGAGCTGGCTCTGGTGACCATGGGGCATTGTGTCACTGGGTCCCACAGGACATCCACTACATTTGCTCAGTCACTTCAGTTGTGTCCGACTCTCTGCGACCCATGGACCACAGCCCGCCAGGCTCTTCTGTTCATTGGATTCTCCAGGCAAGAGTACTGGAGTGGGTTGCCATTTCCTTCTCTAGTGATAAAGTGTGAGGTGAGTGAAGTGAAGTCGCTCAGTCGTGTCCGACTCTTTGCGACCCCATGGAATGTAGCCTACCAGGCTCCACCGTCCATGGGATTTTCCAGGCAAGAGTACTGGAGTGGGTTGCCATTTCCTTCTCCAACATAAAGTCATTAATTGTAGCTAACATACCTGCTAGGAGAAGGCAATGGCAAGCCACTCCAGTACTCTTGCCTAGAAAATCCCATGGACGGAGGAGCCTGGTGGGCTGCAGTCCATGGGGTCGCTACGAGTCAGACATGACTGAGCGATTTCGCTTTCACTTTTCACTTTCACACATTGGAGAAGGAGGTGGCAACCCACTCCAGTGTTCTTGCCTGGAGAATCCCAGGGACTGGGGAGCCTGGTGGGCTGCCGTCTATGGGGTCACACAGAGTCGGACACGACTGAAGTGACTTAGCAGTAGCAACATACCTGCTACACATAGAAGAATAGAGTTAGTGAAAATGAGACAAAAGAATACTTTTCAACAAAAAGCAAGACAAAACCTCAGAAAAAGAACTAAATGAAATTAAAATAAGCAATTAACCTGAGTTCAAAGATACAGTCATTAAGATGTTCAACAAACTTGGAGGAAGAATGGATGAACACTGAGTAATTAAAAAAGAGGTAGAAAATATAAAAGAGAAATAATCAGAACTGAAGAATACAATAAGGGAAAAGAAAAATAAACAAGAGGGAATCAACAGTAGATTAGAGGATGCGGAAACATTTGATTAGTGATCCAAAAACTGAATGGCAATGGCAAAAAAGAAAAAAAAATTGTTTAATGAAGATCATTTAACGACCTCTTGTATAACATCAAACATACTAATATTTGCATCACAGAGGTCCTAGAAGTAGAAGGGAGAGAAAAAAGGACAGAAATCCTACCTGAAAGAATAATGGCTAGAAATTCTTCTAACTTAGTAAACGGAGCAGACATCCAGGTCAAGGAAGTACTGAAAGTGTAAACAAGATGAACTGAAAAGACTCACACCAAGACATATTATAATTAAAATGCCAAAAGATGGGGACTTCCCTGGTAGTCCAAAAGTGAAGAATCCACCTTGTAATGCAGGGGACATGGGTTTGATCCCTGCTGGGGAAATAAGATTCCCACATGCTACAAGGCAACTAAGCCCATATGCTGCAAGTGTCTCAAGTATGACTCGATGAAGCCAATCAATCAATAAATATTTTTTAAATGCCAAATTTAGAGAATCACAAAAGTTGTAGGAAAAAAATAGCTAGTTATATACAAGAGAATTCTGTAAGACTGTTAACTGATTTTTCAGCAGAAATTTTACAGGCCAGAAAGGACTGGAAATATATATTCAAAGTATTAAAAGGAAAAATACTTAAAACAAAGAATACTCTACCCAGCAAGGTTATCATACAGAATTTAAGAAGAAATAAAGAGCTTCCAGACAAACAAAAGCTAAAGGAGTTCATCATCACCAAGCCAGCCCATACAAGATAAAGGGACTTCTTTAAATGGAAAAGAAAAGAATGAAATGGAATAGAAACAAGAAAATTATGAAAGTACAAAAAAAAAGTATTACTGGTAAAGACAAACATATACTAAAGGTAGGAGATCAACCACTTACAAAGCTAGTATGAAGCTTAAAAGATAAAAATAGCAAAGCTATCTACATCTAAATAATTACTTAAGTGATACACAAAATAAAAGATGCACAATATGATGTTCAAAATGTAACATGTTGGGGAGGATTAAAATGTAGGGCTTTTAGAATGTACACAAACTTAAGGAACCATCCATTTAAACTACTATGTACATAGATTGTTATAGAAGAATCTCTCAGTAACCACAAACCAAAAACCTATGCAGATACACAAATAATTTAAGAAAAAGGAATACAAACTTAACACTAAAGAAAGTCATCAAATCGCAAGGGAAAAGAACAAAAGGAGAAAGGAATAGAGAACTACAAAACAAACAAACAACAAAAAAACAGAAAATAACAAAATGGCAATAAGTACATTATGTCCAAAATACTTTAAACATAAATGGGCTAAAGGCTCCAATCAAAAGATATAAGGTGACTGAGTAGAGAAAAAAAACAAGACCCATTTATATGGTGCCTACAAGAGACTCACTTCAGATCTAAAGACACAGACAGACTCAACGTGAAGGGATAGCAATAGACATTCCATGCAAATGGAAAGAAAAGAAAGTTGGGGTAGCTATATAAATATTAGACAAAATAGGCTTTAAAACAAAGACTGTCAAAGAAAGATGGAGAAGACCATTACATAATTATAAAAGGATCAATACAACAAGAAAATATAACACTTGTAAATATCTGTGCACCTAGTATGAAGCACCTAAATTCACAAAGCAAATATTAAAGACATAAAAGGAGATATCAACACTAATACAATAGCATAGCAGTAGGGGACTTCAACATCTTACTTACATTAATGGCTTGATTATTCAGAAAGAAAATTAATCATTGAAACGTAGGCTTTAAATGACATGCTGTACCTGATTAACTTAATACATATAGAATATTGCAGTCCAAAACAGCAGAATATAAATTCTTTTCAAGAACACAGAACATTCTCCAGGATAGATCACATATTGGTCCACAAAACAAGTCTCAGTAAATTTAAGATAGGCCCGACCCACCATGGACCAACTCCAGGACTTCCAGGAATGTGCAGTTAGACTCCCTGGAGCCTAACTTCACTCAACTATAAGCCAGCACTAGCCCCAGGACCAGCCTGCCCCCAACCGTGAGAAGGCATCTGTAGGATGCTCTAAGCCATGGCTCTGCTCATCAGCATGTTGACACTAACTCTAGACCCCCAGGGGTTGCAGTTAGAGACCTTGGGATCTGTCTGCACCTACTAGCGAGACAGGCCACCAGCAGGATAACAACAATGCAGTCAGTTCAGTCGCTCAGTCGAGTTTGACTCTTTGCGACCCCATGAACCACAGCACACCAGGCCTCCCTGTCCATCACCAACTCCCAGAGTTCACCCAAACCCATGTCCCTTGAGTAGGTGATGTCATCCAACCATCTCATCCTCTGTCGTCCCCTTCTCCTCCTGCCCTCAATCTTTCCCAGCATCAAGGTCTTTTCCAATGAGTCAGCTCTTCGCATCAGGTGGCCAAAGTACTGGAGTTTCAGTTTCAACATCAGTCCTACCAATGAACACCCAGGACTGATCTCCTTCAGGATGGACTGGTTGGGTCTCCTTGCAGTCCAAGGGACTCTCAAGAGTCTTCTCCAACACCACAGTTCAAAAGCATCAATTCTTTGGTGCTCAGTTTTCTTTATAGTCCAACTTTCACATCCATACATGACTACTGGAAAAACCACAGCCTTGACTAGATGGACCTTTGTTGACAAAGTAATGTCTCTCCTTTTTAATATGCTGTCTAGGTTGGTCATTACTTTCCTTCCAAGGAGTAAGCGTCTTTTAATTTCATGGCTGCAGTCACCACCTGCAGTGATTTTGGAACCCTAAAAAATAAAGTCAGCCACTGTTTCCACTGTTTCCCCATCTATTTGCAATGAAGGGATGGGACGGGATGCCATGATCTTAGTTTTCTGAATGTTGAGCTTTAAGCCAACTTTTTCACTCTCCTCTTTCACTTTCATCAAGAGGCTCTTCAGTTCCTCTTCACTTTCTGCCATAAGAGTGGTGTCATCTGTATATCTGAGGTTATTGATATTTCTCCCGGCAATCTTGATTCCAGCTTGTGCTTCCTCCAGCCCAGCGTTTCTCATGACGTAATCTGCATATAAGTTAAATAAGCTGGGTGACAATATACAGCCTTGACATACTCCTTTTCCTATTTGGAATCAGTCTGTTGTTCCATGTTCAGTTCTAACTGTTGCTTCCTGACCTGCAAACAGGTTGATTTGCAAGAGGCAGGTCAGGTGAACACATTTAGAGGATATTATGCTAAATGAGAGCTTCCCAGGTGGCTCAGTGAGTAAAGAATCCACTTGTAATGCAGAAGACATGCATTTGACCCCTGCGTCAGGAAGATCCCCGGAGGAGGGCATAGCAACCTAATTCACTATTCTTGCCTGGAGAATTTCATGGACAAAGGAACCTAGTTGGCTATAGTCTATAGGGTCACTAAGAGATACAACTGAAATGACTGAGCATGAACACACACACACATGCTATGTGAAATAAGCCAGATAGGAAAAAACAAATACTTTATGACTTGACTTTATGTGCAATTTAAAAAATAAAGCAAAAAACAGACTCATATATGGAGCACAAACAGGTGGTTGCCAGTGGTGGTGTGTATGAAAGAGGTGAAAGGGATTAAGGGGTACAAACTTAAAATTAAGAATACAATATACAGCACTGAAAGGAAACATTCAATGAAGATAAGACTTAAAGTCACTTAACTTTTCGAGTTAGTCATAGTATGTCTGTTTTGCCTCTTCCTTCTAATTTCACATTTCCCTGTAGCAAATATGGTTATCAGAAATCAATCTATGTAAAAGAGAAGAAACTCCTTTTGCTTATTTCAGCCATCATTTCATCTTTAACACTTCTTTTGGATCCTGATATTATTCAAAGGATATCTGCTTTCAGAATGCAAAGACCAGCTCAATCAGCCTGAAATTTACTAGTCTTGAATGGTTTATCACTAATTGCTTCACGTTGTCACTCAATAGCTATTTCAATGCCTCTTTCCTTTGCATTCCTCTACTGTAGAAATTAGAAAATAAATACTTTCAGAAATGTAGCACAATTCTAGACAATGAGATGCAGGCAGAAGTCCCATTCTTTGTAGGGAATGACAGGAAGATCTGAATGCTTATACCCTCCGCCCCCTGCCAAAAGCCACTAATCACTGCTATGCTTCAGTTTTAAAAAAATGAAATAAACACTAAAATTTGAACAAAGCAAATTTGAACTATGATTACAGCCAACTCACATTTTATAGCAAATAACTAATACATTAAAAAAATTTAAGTACTCAAATAGCTTTATTACATTTTATTAAGAATGAATATAAAAATATTTCTGTATTTAATTAAATTATTGTAGCTGAATAAGGATATTAAATACTATATTAGTAATATTATTAACAAGAATGCAAATATGAGCTATCTGGTTACCTTTAAGCATAAATTTTCCACACAGGTATATTTTTTCTTGCCATGTGTGATTAATTCTATAACAAAATAACAATTCTAGAAATCTCTTAGCAAAAGTGTATGGTCAATCAGATTTCACAGTTGATAAGAGAACTGAGGGAAATACTGCTCCTTACCAATATGTTTAATGGGAAAGTTTTGCATGGCAACCAAATGGACAGTGTATACCCACTGGGAAAAGGAACTTATGTTCCAAGGTCAATGAGCATCAAAGTCTATATTTTCACTAAAAAAATAAAAAATTGTGGCTTAGGCATGAGGAGTTCCAAAAAAGCAAATGTTCACATGCACTCAAAAGTTTTACTTTCCAAATTACTTCAGTTATTTGGTAGCCTAACTGATCAATCTCCAAAATGTAACGAAAATAAAAAGAAGGTATTCCTGCTTGGAAGACATATATCAAAAGCCAAATCAAAAAAGCAGATCAAAGGGAAAGGGAACAATGTCTATAAAATTAGATACAACCTTTATTTCAATCATTAAAAAACTGAATTTGTCAGTTAAGACAATATCACTAATACACAGGACCTCTTCAGACAGAGTGACATGGGCAAGCATTTACTACTCTCTCCCTTTTTTCTTTTATTACTCAAGTCCCCAGAGCACCTGAGCATATGCCATTATCTACATGTTCTGTGACTCATGCTCTCTTTCCTTATTTTGTGATCCCCATATTGTCCCCACTTCATGTGGTTATATTTCCACTTTATTCTGACATCTGATATTCTTGAAAATGTAGGTAATGGGATTTTAGATTGCCAAATAAGCTAGAAAGACTTATTACCTTTATTCCCTAAAAGCATATGCACATACCCCAAAGACGTATCCCTGCACAACCCAACAAGATGACTTGGCCCACATTAAAATCCCGTTTAAGAATGATGATATTAAGTGAATAAAATACTAATGAACAGATTATTTTTAAAAGTTAAAAAACTGTTCTAATTTTGACTCCATTTACTAATTTGTGTTTTTGTACATTTTTCCCAAGGAGGAAGTTAGGGGAAAGGAATAGTTAAAAAGAAGAATCAGGGATGACCCTTGTGGTCCAGCGGCTAAGACCCTGTGGTCCCAATGCAGGGGTCTGGGTCTAATTCCTGGTCAGGGAACCAGATCCCATGTGCCACAACTAAGACCCAGTGCAGCCAAATAAATTAATTCATTTTAAAAAATCAAAGAATAGCATCAGCATCTGTATTA
This sequence comes from Moschus berezovskii, assembly GCF_049115385.1. Classification (NCBI taxonomy): domain Eukaryota; kingdom Metazoa; phylum Chordata; class Mammalia; order Artiodactyla; family Moschidae; genus Moschus; species Moschus berezovskii. The sequence continues at coordinate 63,643,629 of NC_142477.1, forward strand.
GTTTCCTGTGGCTGCCATACCAGAGCACTGCAAACTCTGTGGCTTAAGACAACAGAAATTTATTACCTCATATTTCTGGAGAATAGAAGTTTGAAATCAAAGTGTGAGCAGGGCCACACTCCCTCTGAAATCTAAAGGAGAGAATCATTCTTCCCCTTTTCTAGCTTCTGGTATTTGCCTGTGATCCATGGGGCTCCTTGCCTTATATATATATATATACACCTCACTCCAGTATCTGACTCCATCATCACATGGCCATTTTCTCCCTGTGTATCTCTATCTCTTTGTCTCTTTTACTCTTCTTATAAAGACACCAGTCATATTGGATCAAGGGCCCATGTTATTCCCACAAGAATTCATCTTGAATAATGACATTTGCAATGACCCTATTTCCAAGTAAGGTAATAGGGGTACTAGGGGTTAAAACTTAAACATGTCTTTTTTAGGGGGATGTAATCCAACCCACATCAGTTAAGTTCAGTTCAGTTCAGTCGCTCAGTCGTGTCCGACTCTCCGCGACCCCATGAATCACCGCACGCCAGGCCTCCCTGTCCATCACCAACTCCCAGAGTACACTCAAACTCATGTCCACAGAGTCGGTGATGCCATCCAGCCATCTCATTCTCCGTCGTCCCCTTCTCCTCCCGCCCCCAACCTTTCCCAGCATCAGTCTTTTCCAGTGAGTCAACTCGCCGCATGAGGTGGCCAAAGTATTGGAGTTTCAGCTTTAGCATCAGTCCCTCCAATGAACATCCAGGATTGATCTCCTTTAGAATGGACTGGTTGGATCTCCTTGCAGTATAAGGGACTCTCAAGAGTCTTCTCCAACACCACAGTTCAAAAGCATCGATTCTTCGGCGATCAGCTTTCTTCATAGTCCAACTCTCACATCCATACATGACCACAGGAAAAACCATTGCCTTGATTAGACGGACCTTGGTTGGCAAAGTAATGTCTCTGCTTTTTAATATACTATCAAGGTTGGTCATAACTTTCCTTCCAAGGAGTAAGCGTCTTTTAATTTCATGGCTGCAATCAGCATCTGCAGTGATTCTGGAGCCCAAAAAAATAAAGTCTGACACTGTTTCCACTGTTTTTCCATCTATTTCCCATGAAGTGATGGGACCAGATGCCAACCCACATAGCATATGACAAATAGATATTGCAAATTAGATAGATAATTATTCCATCAAATATAAAATGCAATATTTTCTCTTACAAAATTTTTCTATGCTCCCAGACCTCTTTAATTTTTGACTTATTCTTTTCATATCTATCAACCTTTCTTTCAAGATGGCCCTAATTAAGTTTAACCCATTGAGTCAGATTTGTTTCAACAGTCTCTGAATTGGCATCCTCCTACTTTCAAGGTCTCCTCATTCAGACAATCCATTTCAAACATACTGTTTTCTTCACTTCTTACCAACATGTGAATCCTGTTTAAAAACTCCATTAAATATATATAAAGTGCTTAGCAGGACTAGTTCATGGTATTACTTAGTAAAAATTTTTAAAATCTCTTACTATCATTTTACTGTATTTATTGTTACTCACATTTTTATTATTTCTTATAGTATTTATATTTTATGAACAATTTTTTCCATATAAAGATCAATAATTTCTCAAAACTAATACTTATTTCCAATAAATTTTAAAAGCATCAGGACAGAAGGATGCTTGTTATTCATTTTTACTATGGCATGATATTATACCCAAGTATTGAATATTTTACAAACAAAAGGGCAAATACATCCAGTTCTATACCTGAGAAGGAGTGGTTATAGGAATTTAAAAATTATCAAAAGGAATAGTGTAGTATGAAAAATATCTCAGAGTATAAGACCGTGCATTTAAGTTTCAATGTGGACCTTAAAGTTTACCACTACTCATTTTGGCTGAGCATGGAGGAAACACTAAGAATTATGGGGCAGTGATGACCTCTATGGTCAGAGAAAAGAGAAGCTGTTTATGGTGACCAGATTTTATTTTATCAGGACTCCTCCAGTCTGATATTTGAGTATTTTCACAATAGAGGCTCTGTAATTTACTAATTAAGCTATAATTTACCAGAGTCATGGGTACTCTACAAAAATTACAGTATTGATGTCTTGGCTACATCTTTAGATATGTTTCTTCTAATTGAATTTTAACCTATATACTATTACATTTTGCCTGAGGATTGAAAATATCTCATTTTTTAACAATAGGTAATGAGTACATCTACTCTATTTTTGTGTACATTTGAAATTTTACACTTAAATATCCTCCTTTACTTGATTTTTAAGCTGCATCCAGTTTTCTTCTATATAAATAATATGGTAATGATATCTGTTTTTCACAAATCTTTAATGACATACCTGTTTACATCCTTAAAAGGGATTCCAATAAATGCACTTGATGGATCTAAAGATATATAAATGTTAATGCCATTAATTCATATTGATAAAATGCTTTTTGGTAATCTTAAACCAATTTATACTATCAAACACAGGGGACATGAGGGCAATTGACACAATACCTTAATAAACATTGCTATTAGCTTCTTTAATTAACATCTTAACAAGCAATGACTATTACCTTTTAGGTCTTGATGAATATAAAATGATTAGTGAGAAACAAAGATGATTTCATTGGATTTGTTATGGAAGGGAGAACAATAATGCAAGCTGGTTTCTATGTTAGTCATTTGGAAACTGTACAATTTTAAAATTATCTCATGCTGTCCTTCCATGGTACCTGAAGTTCTTCCTTCAGAACTTCCAAAGAGTAGAGTTACTCTTTGGTTCAAAACATGGGGCAGTATGTATGATAACTGACATTTATTGATCTCAGCATAGGTGATCTATTGATTTGAAAAAAAATTATCAGTGCTAAGAAACAAAACCTATGCTATTAGTCTGAATTTTAGTGTGAAAGCTGTAAAACAAGTTGCATATATATATATATATGCAATTACCCTAAACCACAAAAAGCATATTCATAGTCACGTCATCTAAAGCACACTCATAATAAGATAAAAATGTAACTCACAGATTAGCTAAAGACTTCATTCCTTAGTCATTAAACTATTATGAATAGATGTTCAGTAACACATTTTTCAAACTTTATAATTCTATCTCCAGCACAAGACAAGAATTTTTTACTTTATATATGATGACAGTGTACCTTTTAAATCAAAGGTTTTAAAGTGTCTGACAGGTTGTCAGTAAGGTCACTGTAAACTTCAGATTCACGGTTAAGTCAAGCCAACCTGATATCTGAGTGATGGAACAGGGCACTGGACAGCATGAACAAATTTCTTAATTTCCAAGCATGTAATCATCAGCAGTTTTATAGAAGTGATATTTATGATCTCAGAAGGTTATAATGAAGGAGACCATTATTAATAAGTTTTTTGATGTGCATCTCATGTGGATTAAACTCATGAGTTACCCTGAAAATTTTCATAGTGAGGTTTGTTGGTAAATTTGTCCAAGAAAACAGTATAGTTTACCATATGCTACCGTACATAAGACTATTCAGAGAATTGAAACAATATATTACACCACATTCTTTTGCCTAAGAATACTTACATAAGGTAGGAGACCAAAGAAGAAAATAAATGGTAGAAATTGTACAATAAATATTGTAAGACTGGTATAGTAAGCAAGCATAATATGCAAGTATATACAGTAAGTATAATATGCAACCAACCCTTATCACTCTGCCACTACCATCCTTCTGTAGTTGGTTGCATCTAATGGTTCTCCTAAATCTACTTTCTATGGTATGATTTAAAGCAAGTTATTTAACGTCTCTGAACCTCAATCTCATCTATAAAATGGTAAAAAATAATATCAACCTAGGGTTTTAGTAACAATTAAATCTGATAATGTAGTGTCTCTCATCCTGGGAGTGCATAAACTCCTTCTGGTCACAGATTTACTGATTATTGTTTTTGTTTTAGATTTTCATTTTGAGGATAATCTTTTAAAATAATGAACCCATTATTTTTTAATGATTAAAAAATAAGTATGTAAAGTGAATGAACATCTTAAAGTACCAGTATATAGTGTCAGTGCTGCTTTGGCATTTGTGTTCTGGATCACACTGTCCCCCAAAATTGTCATAACTGTCATAACTTCAAGTGAAAAAAAAGTCACCTTTAACGGTCATTCTTGAAAAATTATCATTAGATATGTATGCCTTTGGTTCAACAAAGAGAACAGGAGGTCAGGTATTCAAGGGAACTCTCAAAGCCTAGACTCATACAGTTTCTTAGAAGCAGCAGCAATTAGGGCCTAACAGGTTACAAAGTAACTCTAGCCTAACAATCCTGAAAGCAGAAGTAGACAGTCACTGAAAACAAACTAGTTTTATTCATTTCATTATAACCTCTTTCCATAAAGAATTTTATATAAGCATATTAAAATTAACAAAGCCATAGATATGACAAATTTCATCATAGACCAGGTCTCCAGGTCTAATGCAGTGAGAGAGATCACCTGGTGTTGTGACTTGCCTAGTCAAGCGTTTTAAAACTGCTTCAGTTGGTCAGAATTCCTTGACTAGTTCATAAGAGGAATTTTTATCACTGGGTCAAAGACAAGAGGGGAAAATAAGTAAGAAAGGCATTGATAGAGTAGGCTGCCAGAGATTTCAGTAAGCTGGAGAAAATTAGGGTAGATTAGAAAATTAATGAATCTTACAGGACTGCAGAATAGAAGCAAAAAGAGCTTTCAAAGCAAGATATAAGCAAAGGAATGGTTAATACAGTAGCACACACTGGCAAGCAATTATTTTCACAAGTAACAGCATAAATTCATAGTCATTCAGGTCACTGAAAATAATACATATTGTTCTCTAATTCTACAATTCTAGAAGAAAGGATAATAGTTTGAGTTTATTTTTCTTACTTTCAGATTTAAAAACCTCAAAATAATAGAAAAAAAGTTAGGACATTATCAATTAGCTCACTTTTTCCTTGATCTTTTCTCACAGCTTTGATTATGCCAAATCACAGATTTTGTGTTGCCAAAATCACAGAAAGAACCATAGACAGAAGAAAAAACTCCATCATGTTGTTCACTTTGACACCTTCATGAAATAATCTCTTTAATATCTTTGAGATATAGTTTCAAATGTCTCAAAGTAATGGATCTCCTACTAGCTTATTAAATGAAATTATTTAGTTTTGCTTTATCTTTTAATTCTAACATCAGCTAGGTTTTCTGTTCCCTAAAGAACAAACAAAAACAAATCTTAATTGAAAATTTCAAATTTATACAAAGCTGCCAAAACAAAAAGAGCACAATGAACACATATATCCAGACTCCTCTATTGTTAAACCCTTTACCCTATTTGCTTTATTATTTGCACCATGCTCTCTATACACATATATAAAACATTGTTTGAACTATTTAATGGTAAGTTACATACAATCACAGTCCTTTACCCCTAAAATTTCAGTGAGTATTTCCTAAGAAATTTACTCATGGATACTCTCTTATCTAACCACAAAAATTATAAACTGTATACATTATATATTGATAAACATACTTGTATCTAATATTCTAATTGTTAGTTGACTTCATAATGCTGTTTATAGTATTTATTTTTCTTTCCCCCAGTACTAGAAACAGCTTAGGGTTAGGTATTATATTTAGTTGTCATGTCTCTTCAAACTCTGAATATTTCCACAGTCTTTGTCTATTTGACATTGACATTTTTAAAGGACACAGTGCTCACTCCTTTCTTTAAATAAAACATTCCTCAGTTTGCATTTGTCTGATGTGATTAAGATGAAGTTAAGCATTCTTGACCAGAATGTCACAGCTAGAGACATACCAGGTCTAACTGTCCTTCATTCACTCTGTAAATTTTAGTCACATGGCCAAGTTGTTGCACGATTTCTCCATACTTATTATGGATATTTTTCTAATTGCAGCCTACTAAGTAGACTCACACTTGAAGTCAATCAAACATCCAGCTTCTCATCAAAATTTTGCCCTAGATTTATCATCCATACATGATCCTTCCCTGATCTCTCTTTACTGTGATGATTTTCAAACTCAGACCACAGTATTTACAATTAGTCCTTAGCATTCTATTGTAAGCAAGAGCCTCTCTTTCTCTTCTATTTATGGTAACAAAACTTTACTGTAAACCTGAAAGTTACTAAGAAAGTAGATCTTGAAAGTTCTCTTAACAAAAAGAAAAACAAAAAAGGTAGCTATGTGAAGTGATGGATGTTAGCTAACTTTATTGTGGTAATCATTCTACAATATATACATATCAGATTGTTGCATTGTACACCCTAAACATACACAATGCTATAGGTCACTTATATCACAATAAATCTGGGGTGGGGGAGAAACAGAATAGAGTAGGTGTGAACTTAATTTGGTGTGGGTAAACTACCCAATTAATCTCTGAAACAGAAAGGGAAAATGTTAGTTGCTCAGTCGTATCTGACTCTTCAACCCCATGGACTGTAGCCTGCCAGGTTTCTCCGTCTATGGGATTTTTCAAGCAAGAATACTGGAGTGGGTTCCATTTCCTTCTCCAGGGGATCTTCCAGACCCAGGGATCAAACCCAAGTCTCCCACTTGCAGGCAGGCAGACTACCATCTAAACCACCAGGGGGGTTTCAAAACCAGAAATGGGCTAATAACTAATGTTCTTTAATACAGAATAACTGTCACTCCCTATGGGCACTAGCCACTGGTTGTAGAGGAATCAGGATGGTCATCTCTATCCTGTCAACTCCCTGAAAATACAGATTATCAAATTCAACAAATGTTTATCAAGTAACTACACAGTGACAAACCAGCAATTAATTTTACCTATAAAGAGATGACAACATATTCTGAAGACGATATGCACATAACTATAACATAGTTCAGTTCAGTTCAGTCGCTCAGTCGTGTCCGACTCTTTGCGACCCCATGAATCACAGCACGCCAGGCCTCCCTGTCCATCACCAACTCCCGGAGTTCACTCAAACTCATGTCCACAGAGTCGGTGATGCGATCCAGCCATCTCATTCTCTGTCGTCCCCTTCTCCTCCCGAGTATAAAGTAACAAATATGATAACATGCACAGAAGGTGTCAAAAGAAATAAGAATAAACATCATAACTATCTATCATAGCACAAACTGTTCTCCCCAATAAAAGTGTCTGGAGTTTCAATGCAAGCCAATGCAATGCATACTTTTAACATGTGCTTTTCAAACTAATATTTAGTAGCACACTTTTCGGGGAGAAGGCAATGGCAAGCCACTCCAGTACTGTTGCCTAGAAATCCCATGGATGGAGGAGCCTGGTAGGCTGCAGTCCGTGGGGTCGCTAAGGGTCGGACACGACTGAGCGACTTCACTTTCACTTTTCACTTTCCACTTTCACACATTGGAGAAGGAAATGGCAACCCATTCCAGTGTTCTTGCCTGGAGAATCCCAGGGACGGGGGAGCCTGGTGGGCTTCCGTCTATGGGGTCACACAGAGTCGGACACGACTGAAGTGACTTAGCAGCAGCAGCAGCAGCACACTTTTCGGAGAAGGCAATGGCAAGCCACTCCAGTACTCTTGCCTAGAAAATCCCATGGATGGAGGAGCCTGGTAGGCTGCAGTCCGTGGGTTGCTAAGGGTCGGACACGACTGAGCAACTTCACTTTCACTTTTCACTTTCACACATTGGAGAAGGAAATGGCAACCCACTCCAGTGTTCTTGCCTGGAGAATCCCAGGGAAAGGGGAGCCTGGTGGGCTCTGTCACACAGAGTCGAACACGACTAAAGTGACTTAGCAGCAGCAGCAGCACACTTTTAATAAATAAATATGACTCCAAATAAAATTGAGGGTTTTTTCCATTAGCTCTGTCAATAATCTTTCCAAAATGACGCTGAATTTAGATTTAAGAGAGTAGTCTTATTACTGTTACTTGGTTTTTGTTTCTTCCTTATTCATATGTAGCAGGAAATTTGTGTAATTACAAAAAAAAAAAAAAGATGAAACTAAAGTCATTCAATATTGTGGTTCCAGAGAAGTCAGGATAACAGGTGGCAAGAGCTATATGTGAAATAATAGGATCAATCATCATTCATATGGCAGATTATTTTTTCCAAAGATGGTCATAATAATATCTCTAATGCACCTGTGATTTTGACACTCCTCTCATGAGATGAGATATGTTTCTTTCTCTGGAATCTTAGCAGGTTTGTGACCTCAGAGGTGAGGTCATAAAAGGCACCACACTTCCTCCTGTTTCGCTCAGGACACTATCTTTTGGATTCTCCTGTGAGCAGGCTGGCTGCCCTAAAGTCAGCAGGCTGTGAGAAACTCCCAAGAGATCACAAGGAAAAACTATGTGAAGAGACAAAGATGCCCAGTCAGACTTCAGCTGCATCAACTGCCTTTATCAGCTCTGGCCGCAGTCTATCTGCAAATGCATTAGAGAACGAGCAACCACTGCCCAGCTGAACACTTCTCAAATTCTGACCCAGAGAATCCATGAGCAATAATAAAAATGACGACTGCTTTAAGCCACTAAGTTTGGGGTGATGTTATGCAACATAACAGCATTCCGGACAGTGAATAGTGAGTAACACCATGGAATGATCTGAAAAGTAATGTCAGGTAAAGAATTGAAGGTATGAAAATCATGCTGAACATTTATTATAATTCTCATTCAAGTGTCCACAGGGCTCTTAGTTTTCCTCAAAGTTCATTCAGTAATGTTGATCTAAGCAAAAAAAAAAAAAAAAGAATCATGAAGAATAAGTGGTAAAGCTAACTTTGGTCTGCTAGAAAGAGTTAGCAGCATCATTAAACAGAGTTATGATTCCAATAACTGGATCTATTACCAAAGTTCCAGAGATTTAGCTTCTGATTTACCTACTCTAATATACTAATATTATATATATACTTTGTAAATAATAATTTACAAAGTGCTCTCATGCACATGATTTCATTTGATCTTATAAATAACCCTGTGAAGTAGCAGAGCCTCATAGTGAGAAAACTGAGACTCAGAGAAGATACACAAGTTGCTTAGAATTGAAGAGCTGGGGGGTGGGAAATGTTTTTAATCCAAACAAGTAGATTTGATCTGCTAGCCTGACGTGAGATTCAAGACGTAAGTACATGCATGGAGCAACATGATATGTTAGACTCTAATTGTCACTGATCATGTGGTATATGCTGGAAATGTGCCACTCACCAAAAAACAAAGACTCAGGCAGGGGAGCCTGGTGGGCTGCCGTCTATGGGGTCACACAGAGTCGGACACGACTGAAGTGACTTAGCAGCAGCAGCAGCAGCAGCAGCAGCAGCAGCAGGTGTATATTAAATATTATGCTCTTAAATGTTATACTCTATGCTTTAAAAAACCCTCCCCTGAAAAACTTACTTTTTTTTTATTATTCTCTGGATAATCACCAAAGGCTATTCCAAGGAATAGTCTCAGGAGCCTTATAATTTTTAAAATGTTAAACAAAGTAGGTGCTATTTCAAAGTCCAAAGATTTGATTTAATGAATGCCAAGCATCTCAAATCCACAGGAAATTTTTTTAACACAACATTGCTGGACATCCTCCAAAAAGGAAGATTAATATATAGACCAAATGGAAACTTAGAACTTCAAGTACTGCTTATCAGGATGGAAGATATTTGTTGCTATTGTTGTTTTTGTTCAGTGTACCCAAACACTGATTATTTATAGGAGAAAAACAAAGTTTTTTTATTCTTTGCCCTACTAACTACCCCTCCCTCACCATTGGAATAGTTCCATCTCCTTTTAACAACTTCCCATTAAACCTCATGAACCATATCCTGTACTTAATGGGCTGTTAATATTTTAAAGCTTCTGTAGTTCTACTGTAAATCCCTAATCCCTTTTGCAACATTGAAAAGATATACCAAAAAAATTCCTCCAACTGATGGTACAAAGAAACCACACATCTGACACTTTGATAGTTAAACAATAACCTGTTCTATTACAACAGACACATCACTGGCTTCAAGTTACATACTTGTCATGTTAGCCCACCACAGGCCACAATGCACTGGCTTAATCATTAGAATGGCACTTCACCGCCTAAAAACATAAGTAATAAATACAATCAAGGTAATATGCCAAGAGAGTTTAACCTGATTATTTCACTCTAGAAAATTTACATTAAAAAAAAGATAATAAGGTAAACTAACTATCTCAAGGAAGTAAACTAGACCTCTAAAAACATTTGGCCCTCCCTCCTTTTTTGGGAAAATACATAAAAACAGTTGAGATGATGTCATTTCTAGTTTCTGTGCCCATTTTTATGCATGCATATAATCTTTTAATAATTCTTGCCAAGAACTGGAATGAGATAAGTTTTATCTAAGTAAAACATTTAAGTTCAGAAAAAGAAACATTATGATAAAATTTACAGGACTTAAAATGTCTTGATTTGAAATAAGGAAGAAAACTACACTACTATCTGATTGGAGCAGACGTTTCCTATCTATGCCCACCCAGTTTATCCCCTGGTCACTCCTGACCTAACCCATCTGGTTCATACTGTCAACCTCGCTTCTGTTTCTATTTTCAGCTCTCCAACTTCAACAATCAGAGATTTCAGAGCAGAAAGCTGTGAATTTTATATTAATAGAATATATCTATGATGAAGGGGACATCATTCTTCCTTAAATTCTAATGGATGCTTTTTTTTGATGGACCACAACCATTCTTGAAATTTAACTTTAGTTTTTTTTGTTGTTTAACTTCTGACAATTTTCTCAAATTTTTCCTACTAAAATCAAGACTTGTGTATCTTAACATTTTCACTTGGCTATACAAATAAGCCCCTGAGTCAGTTCTTCAAAACTCCAATACTTTGGCCACCGGAAGAACTGACTCATTTGAAAAGACCCTGTGCTGCGAAAGACTGAACACGGGAGGAGAAGGGTGTGACAGAGGAGGAGATGATTGGATGGCATCACCAACTCAATGGACGTGAGTTTGAATAAACTCTGGGAGTTGGAGATGGACAAGGCCTGGTGTGCTGTAGTCCATGGGGCTGCAAAGAGTTAGACATGACTGAGTGACTGAACTGATAAAAATAAGCATCTTAAAATTAGCAAGATCAAGAACTCTTGGTTTTCCTCTAAAAACCTTCCTCAACTCTTCTAAAAAATTCCATTCAATCACTTAGTCAGCCTAAAACTTTGGAGCTTTCATTTACTCCTCTTTTTATCTAATGCCACTGGCCCCTATACAATACACTGGCATAATTCTATTAACTATGCCTTCTAAGCATATATTTAAAATATGATTCCACTGACATAATACTGTGGTTCAAGCTCCTATCATGTCTTATTGGAAGTGCTGAATAACTTTTTTTAAGAATTTATTTATTTAAATTGGCGGCTAAATACATTACTGTATTGGTTTTGCCATACATTGACATGAATCTGCCCTGGATGTACATGCGTTCCCCATTTTGAACCCCCCTCCCGCCTCCCTCCCCATCCCATCCTCCTGGTTCATCCCAGTACACAAACACCGAGCATCCTGTATCATGCATCGAACTTGGACTGGCGATTCGTTTCACATATAATAATATACATATTTCAATGCCATTCTTCCAAATCATCCCACCCTCGCCCTCTCCCCCTGAGTCCAAAAGACTGTTCTATATATGTGTCTCTTTTGATGTCTCGTATACAGGGTTATCATTATCATCTTTCTAAATTCCATATATATGCGTTAGTATACTGTACTGGTGTTTTTCTTTCTGTCTTACTTCATTCTGTATAATAGGCTCCAGTTTCATCCACCTCATTAGAACTAATTCAAATGTATTCTTTTTAATTGCTGAGTAATACTCCATTGTGTATATGTACCACTGCTTTCTTATCCATTCGTCTGCAGACAGACATCTAGGTTGCTTCCATGTCCTGGCTTTATAAACAGTGCTGCGATGAACACTGGAGTACATGTGTCTCTTTCAATTCAGATTTCCTCGGTGTGTATGCCCAGGAGTGCGATTGTTGGGTCATATGGCAGTTCTATTTCCAGTTTTTTAAGGAATCTCCACACTGTTCTCCATAGTGGTTGTACTAGTTTGCATTCTCACCAACAGTGTAAGAGGGTTCCCTTTTCTCCACACCCTCTCCAGCATTTATTGCTTGTAGACTTTTGGATAGCAGCCATTCTGACTGGCGTGAGATGGTACCTCATTGTGGTTTTGATTTGCATTTCTCTGATAATGAGTGATGTTCAGCATCTTTTCATGTGTTTGTTAGCCATCTGTATGTCTTCTTTGGAGAAATGTCTGTTTAGTTCTTTGGCCCATTTTTTGATTGGGTCATTTATTTTTCTGGAATTGAGCCGCAGGAGTTGCTTGTATATTTTTGAGATTAATCCTTTGTCAGTTGCTTCATTTGCTATTATTTTCTCCCATTCTGAAGGCTGTCTTTTCACCTTGGTTATAGTTTCCTTTGCTGTGCAGAAGCTTTTAATTTTCATTAGGTCCCATTTGTTTATTTTTGCTTTTATTTCTAATATTCTGGGAGGTGGTCATGGAGGATCCTGCTGTGATTTATGTCAGAGAGTGTTTTGCCTATGTTCTCCTCTAGGAGTTTTATAGTTTCTGGTCTTATATTTAGATCTTTAATCCATATTGAGTTTATTTTTGTGTATGGTGTTAGGGAGCGTTCTAGTTTCATTCTTTTACAAGTGGCTGACCAGTTTTCCCAGCACCACTTGTTAAAGAGATTGTCTTTTCTCCATTGAATATTCTTGTCTTCTTTGTCAAAGATAAGGTGTCCATAGGTGTGTGGATTTATCTCTGGGCTTTCTATTTTGTTCCATTGATCTGTATTTCTGTCTTATGCCAGTACCATACTGTCTTGATGACTGTGGCTTTGTAATAGAGCCTGAAGTCCAGCAGGTTGATTCCCCCAGTTCCATTCTTCTTTCTCAAGATTGCTTTGGCTATTCGAGGTTTTTTGTATTTCCGTACAAATTGTGAAATTATTTGTTCTAGCTCTGTGAAAAATACTGTTGGTAGCTTGATAGGGATTGCACTGAACCTATTAATTACTTTGGGTAATATATTCATTTTCACAATATTTATTCTTCCAATCCACGAACACGGTATATTTCTCCATCTATTAGTGTCCTCTCTGATTTCTTTCACCAGTGTTTTATAGTTTTCTATATTTAAGTCTTTTGTTTCTTAGGTAGATATATTATTAAGTATTTTATTCTTTTCGTATCAACGGTAAATGGAATTGTTTCCTTAATTTCTCTATTTTCTCATTATTAGTGTATAGGAATGCAAGGGATTTCTGTGTGTTGACTTTATATCCTGCAACTTTACTATATTCATTGATTAGCTCTAGTAATTTTCTGGTAGTCTTAGAAAATTGCAGAGGAAGGTAAACTTCCAAATTCATTCTATGAGGCCATCATCGCCCTAATACCAAAAGCTGACAAAGATGCCACAAAAAAAGAGAACTACAGGCCAAAACCACTGATGAACATAGATGCAAAAATCCTTAACAAAATTCTACAATCAGAATCCAACAACACATTAAAAAGATCATACATCATGACCAAGTGGGCTTCATCCCAGGGATGCAAGGATTCTTCAATATCTGCAAATCAATCAATGTAATACACCACATTAACAAAATGAAAAATAAAAACCATATGATTATCTCAGTAGATGCAGAGAAAGCCTTTGACAAAATTCAACATCCACTTATGATAAAAACCCTCCAGAAGGCGGGAATAGAAGGAACATTCCTCAACATAATAAAAGCTATATATGACAAACCCACAGCAAACATCATCCTCAATGGTGAAAAATTGAAAGTGTTTCCCCTAAAGTCAGGAACAAGCAAGGGTACCCACTCTCACCACTACTATTCAACATAGTTTTGGAAGGTTTGGCCACAGCAATCAGAGCAGAAAAAGACATAAAAGGAATCCAAATTGGAAAAGAAGAAGTAAAACTCTCACTGTTTGCAGATGACATGATCCTCTACACTGAATAGTAACTCGACTTTCACCCTTGTTCTTTATAGAGCATGTTATCCACCTAGATGGAGAAGGCAATGGCACCCCACTCCAGTACTCTTGCCTGGAGAATCCCACCAGAAGAGCCTGGTAGGCTGAAGTCCATGGGGTTGGGAAGAGTCAGATATGACTGAGCAACTTCACTTACACTTATCACTTTGTTGTATTGGAGAAGAAAATGGCAACCCACTCCAGTGTTCTTGCCTAGAGAATCCCAGGGACGGTGGAACCTGGTGGGCTGCTGTCTATTGGGTCGCACAGAGTCGGACACGACTGAAGCAACTTAGCAGCAGCAGCAGCATCCACCTAGAAGTCAAAATTATTTTGCAGTGTTTTTGTCTCTCAATTAGAGTAAATATTATCTTTACATTGGTCTCCAAGTTCATAAGTGATCTAGTCCCTGAACCTCTCTGATCTTACCTTCTACCTCTCCCTATTCCTATCATTTACTCAACACCTGCCACACTGGTCCCTAGATTTTCCCTTGAATATGTTTAACTTGCTCCTGCCTCAAGGTCTTTATTCTCCCTGTTTCATTTGACAGGGTGCCTTTCTCCTACTATCTCCCAATATCTACCTGGCTTATTCTATCACTTCGACTGAGTCTCTAAAATTAAATTTCACCTTAAGAGAAGCCTCCTGACCACATAATATAAAATGGCAATTCCTACACACATACATAAACATATACTGTGACTCTCTTTACTCTATAATATCTTCACACATTTAGAACTAGCAGTTTATTCTGCATTTATTTATCTTGCTTTTCACCTGTGTCCCCAATGTAAATGCAAGCTCTCCCAAAGACAGGAGGAATTTTGTTTGCTCATCACTGTACTTCAGCTCTTAGAATGCATGGTACATAACGGCTCAAAAAAAATGAATTAATGAATATTAAACTTTATCCCAATTTAAAATCACTGTTTAAGAATCTTCATCCAGGTTGCTTATGATATCCAGATGTGATATAATAAATCCTAAAAAAATTAGAATAAAGTTTCACATTTTAGTACTGATATTAATTAATGAATTAGGAAACTATATTTGACTCAGTTTTTAATATAAACACGTAGGTTACTTAAATGCTTTGGCCTCTATGAAAATCACATACTCGAAGAAGAGAAAGCATAGTATTTGTAATTTCAGAGGACTGCTTACAACTCCATTTGGTTGAATATATCATATTATTTCCTAAAAATATACTTAGAGTCCCAGGTAACAGTAGGAGTGAGCAAAGAGTGAGAAAGGGCATGAAAAAGAGAAACTTGGAGTCCCACTGACAAACTTGGCCATGTCATAAATGCTCAAGTCCTGGACATTGTTGGTAACCAATTAAGAAACATGTCTGTTTATGAAAAAAAAATAATATTTACTCTTATACAAATTATTATTACATACAAATTCAATCATGTAACAGTATATTGACCCATGCATAATTCATTAAGTCAAATAAATTATGGATACAAGTTAGAGCTAATAATAGTTGCTAGCATTCTTTTTCTTATATTGTAGATTGAATATTTGTGTCCTTCCCAAAATTTATATGTTGAAGCCCTAATGCCCAATATGATGATACTTGGAGGTTGAGCCTTAAAAAAGCAATTAGATTTAGTTGATGTCATAAGGATTGGTCTCCATGATGAGATTTGTGTCCTCAAAAGAAAAAGAAGAGACCACCTCTCTCTCACTCCCTCTTCCTTTTCCCTCATTAGAGCACAGCAGAATAGTGGCCGTCTGCAAGGCAGAGCAAAATCAGGGAACAAAACTGACTGTCACCTTGATCTTGGAACTTCTCAGCCTCCCGTGAGAGATAAATTCCTGCTTTTTAAGCCTCCCAATCTGTGGTATTTTGTCACTTGCATCTTGAGCTAAGACAACTTAAATGGAAAAATATATATATAAAAGTTAAATTTGTATAAATAACAGAATTCTATTTCTTTCATAAGCATTTTATTCCTATTCCAACTACCTCCTACCTTTTGCTACCAATCTGTCCTCCTCACAGTCTATCTAGTCCCTGTTACTTCTCAAATTGGAGTATGAGTAATGAGAGGAGCTTGGCAGGTTGCCATAAAGTATGCAAAGTCATAAGCGAAATATGGTGCCTCTTCCTGCTCATTCAATTTTATTCAAAGACAGGGATACACTAGGGAAAGAAAAAAACAACTTAAAAGTTAACAGAAAACATTTATTATTAAAATAAACATGGATATTAAAACTGCAGTGCACAGAAGCCTTGAAAGATATTATGTATTTCTTGAAGGCTGGCACAAAATAGAAGTTGTAGGTTCTCCTGTAGACCACATTACTATGCCCTTAAGGGAAGGGAAATAGGGAATTAGAGCTGCTCTACAATATATTCCATTTGTAAGTTTCTGACTAAGTCAATTAATCTCACTAGAGTGCTAAATATTAATAATAGCTGTCATTTATTGAGTGCTAATTTATACCAGGCACTGCTCTAAAATACAAGAATTATTTAATCATCATAATCACTCAGTGAGGTAGGTCATTATTACAATCCCTGTTTTATAGGTGAGAAAATTAAGCACAAAGAAATAATCTGTCCAAGGACACACAGGAAAGCAAGGGGCATCTTTAATTTAACAAATGATTATGATGTGATATATATTGAGAGAATATATACTTTCAAAGGTGAAAATACAATTATCAAAAGCTAAAAGCTTTTAGAACCAATAAGTTATATTTTAAGAGTAGAATGACAAACGCGAATGCAGAGTCTCAATTATCAATAGTTAGTCCTTGGTGGAGTGAATTATGATTGTAAAGTCATGTATAAGCATGTTTTTGTGCAAGCACACAAACATACATTAACTTTAACCATATACACATAATTTCATATTGTATAATAATGTCCTTTAAATATTATAAAGCAATAACCTTATTACTCTTACTATGATAGTAGGTTATAACCTATTTTCATGTTACACATTCATAGCACATGTCACCAATAATATATGCCTACACAAGTAAATCTCAAGTAAAGGGTAATTTATATAGATCTGCTTTAGCAATAAAGTTACAGATGATTCATATTGAGATATGATAGCTAAATTATTGGGATATTACATATAAAAAACAAAAGAAAAGATTGTTCATGCAAAACATATACTTGGTATCAAATAACAAAATTAAATAAAACTAAATAATGTAATTGAAAACAACAATGAATTTACTGAAAACTATTCAAAATAACACTGATACAATGTTTTCTGAAAATTCAGCTATATGCAGCTGGAAACTGTTAAATGTTAAAATACAAGTCCCTAATCATATGTATCTTAGTACTTTCTACTGTTTTGCTTAATTTTATGAATACCAAGTTTTTCCAAATCTTTCTAACGTGCTTGTGTGTGCTAGGTCACTTCAGTCATCTCTGACTCTTTGCAACCCTATGGACTGTAGTCTGCCGGGCTCCTCTGTCCACAGGAATCTCCAGGCAGTAAAACTGAAGTGGGTTGCCATGTCCTCCTCCAGGGGATCTTCCCAACTCAGGGATTGAACCCATGTCTCTTACATCTCCTGTACATGCGTTCTTTACCAATAGCGCCACTTGGGAACCCCTATAAAGTGCTTTGTAGTTTCTTAATAAACAGCCCTAATCTACATATTAAAGATCAAAGATCACAGAGCTGTATTTACTTCTCTGTAGCACCAAAGGAAGAACTTGTAGTTTTGATCAATTTGTAGCCTCTGAAAATGACCTTATAAAGGTCATTTTTTGGGGGGTGAAACAACAGGCCTTTATACCTTTTCAAAGAATCAGTGGCTACAACTATAAGCAGACTCAGCAGGACATCCTCTCAGATGACAATGGCTTCTCTAAAGAAACTTGACCCCTATATATGCTGTCTACAAGAGACCCACATCAAACCAAGGAACACATACAGACTGAAAGTGAAGGGCTGGAAAAAGATATTTCACTCAAATGGTGACGAACAGAAAGCAGGAGTAGCAATACTCATATGAGAAAAAAGATTTTGAAATAAAGACCATGAAAAGAGACAAAGAAGGACACTACATAATGATCAAAGGATCAATTCAAGTAGAAGATATAACAATTATAAATATATATGCACCTGACATAGAAGTACCTCAATATAAGGCAAATGCTAAAAGTATGAGAGGGGAAATTAACAGTAATAGTGCCAGACTTAAATACTCCACTCACAAATATGGTTAGATCAACCAAACAGAAAATTAGCAAGGAAACATAAGCTTTAAATGATACAATGGACCAGTTAGACCTAACTGATATCTATAGAGCATTTCACCCCCCAAAAAATGAATTTCACCTATTTCTCAAGTGCACACAGAACATTCTCCAGGATAGATCACATCCTGGGCCATAAATCTAGTCTTCAGTCAGTTCAGTTCAGTTCAGTTCAGTCGCTCAGTCGCTTTGCGACTCTTTGCGACCCCATGAATCACAGCACGCCAAGCCTCCCTGTCCATCACCAACTCTCGGAGTACACTCAAACTCATGTCCATCGAGTCGGTGATGCCATCCAGCCATCTCATTCTCTGTCTTCCCCTTCTCCTCCCGCCCCCAATCCCTCCCAGCATCAGACTCTTTTCCAGTGCGTCAACTCGTCGCATGAGGTGGCCAAAGTATTGCAGTTTCAGCTTTAGCATCAGTCCTAACAATGAACACCCAGGATCGATCTCCTTGCAGTCCAAGGGACTCTCAAGAGTCTTCTCCAGCACCACAGTTCAAAAGCATCAATTCTTTGGCGATCAGCTTTCTTCACAGTCCAACTCTCACATCCATACAGGACCACGGGAAAAACCATAGCCTTGACTGGATGGACCTTTGTTGGTAAAGTAATGTCTTTTTTTTTTAATGTACTATCTAGGTTGGTCATAACTTTCCTTCCAAGGAGTAAGCGTCTTTTAATTTCATGGCTGCAATCAACATCTGCAGTGATTTTGGAGCCCAAAAAATAAAGTCTGACACTGTTTCCACTGTTTCCCCATCTACTTCCCATGAAGTGATGGGACCAAATCTAGCCTTGGTAAATTCAAAAAAAATTGAAATTATTTAAAGCATCTTTTCTGAAGATTAGATGTCAGTTACAGGAAAAAAAACTACTAAAAATACAAACATATGGAGGTTAAACAACATGCTTCTGAATAACCAACAGATCATGGAAAAAATCAAAAAAGAAATCAAAATATGCCTAGAAGCACATGAAAATGAAAACACGACAACCCAAAACCTATGGAATGCAATAAAGCAGTCTTAAGAGGAAGGTTCATAGCAATACAAGCTTACCTCCAGAAACAAGAGAAACATCAAATAAATAACCTAACTTTACACCTAAAGCAACTAGAAAAAGAAGAAATGAAGAACCCCAAAGTTCAGTTCAGTTCAATTCAGTTCAATTGCCCAGTCATGTCCAACTCTTTGTGTCCCCATGAACCACAGCACGCCAGGCTTCCTTGTCCATCACCAACTGCAGAATCCACCCAAACCCATATCCACTGAGTCAGTGAGGTCATCCAACCATCTCATCCTCTGTTGTCCCCTTCTCCTCCTGCCCTCAATCCCTCCCAGCATCAGGGTGTTTTCCAATGAGTCAGCTCTTCGCATCAGGTTGCCAAAGTATTGGAGTTTCAGATTCAACATCAGTCCTACCAATTAACACCCAGGACTGATCTCCTTCAGGATGGACTGGTTGGATCTCCTTGCAGTCCAAGGGACTCTCAAGAGTCTTCTCCAATACCACAGTTCAAAAAGCATCAATTCTTCAGCACTCAGCTTTCTTTATAGTCCAACTCTCACACCCATACATGACTACTGGAAAAACCATAGCCTTGACTAGAGGGGCCTTTGTTGACAAAGTAATGTCTCTGCTTTTTAATATGCTGTCTAGGTTGGTCATAACTTTCCTTCCAAGGAGAAAGTGTCTTTTAATTTCATGGCTGCAATCACCATCTACAGTGATTTTGGAGCCCAGAAAAATAAAGTGAGCCACTGTTTCTACTGTTTCCCCATCTATTTGCCAAAGTTAGTAGGAGGAAAAAAAATCATAAAAATCAAAGCAGAAACAAATGAAAAATGAAGGAAACTATAGCAAAAATCAACAAAACTAAAAGCTGGTTCTTTGAGAACATAAATAAAATAGAAAAACCATTACCCAGACTCATCAAGAAAAAAAGGGAAAAGAATCAAATCAATAAAATTAGAATTGAAACTGGAGAAATCACAACAGACAGCACAGAAATACAAAGGATCATGAGACTAATATCAGCAACTATATGCCAATAGAATGGACAACTTGGAAAAAATGGACAAATTCTTAGAAAAGTATAACCTTCCAAAACTGAATCAGGAAGAAGTAGGAAATCTTAACAGACCTATCAGAAGCACAGAAATTGAAACTGTAATAAAAAATCTTCCAACAAACAAAAGCCCAGGACCAGATGTAAATTCACTTCACAGGTGAATTCAATCAAAAATTTACAGAAGAGTTAACACTATCCTACCCAAACTCTTCCAGAAAATTACAAAGGGTGGTAAACTCCCAAACTCATTCTATGAAGCCACCATCACCCTAATACCAACACCAGACAAAGATGTCACAAAAAAAGAAAACTATAGGCCAATGTAACTGATGAACATAGATGCAAAAATCCTCAACAAAATTCTACTAAACAGAACTCAACAACATATTAAAAAGATAATACATCATGACCAAGTGGGCTTTATACCAGGGATGCAAGGATTCTTCAATATTTGCAAATCAATCAATGTGATACACCATATTAACAAATTGGAAGATAAAAGCCATATGATTGTCTCAATAGATGCAGACAAAGCTTTAGACAAAATTTACCACCCATTTATGACAAAAACCCTCCAGAAAGCAGGCACAGAAGGAACATACCTCAACATAATAAAAGCCATCAACTGTGGTGTGGGAGAAGACTTATGAGAGTCCCTTGGACTGCAAGGAGATCCAACCAGTCCATTCTAAAAGAGATCAGTCCTGGGTGTTCATTGGAAGGACTGATGCTAAAGCTGAACCTCCAATACTTTGGCCACCTCATGCGAAGAGTTGACTCACTGGAAAAGACTCTGATGCTGGGAGGAATTGGGGGCAGGAGGAGACGGGGACAGCAGAGAATGAGATAGCTGGATGGCATCACTGACTCAACGGAGGTGGGTTTGAGTGAACTCCGGGAGTTGGTGATGGACAGGGAGGCCTGGCATGCTGTGATTCATGGGGTTGCAAAGAGTCGGACACGACTGAGCGACTGAACTGAACTGAACTGATGAAAAACCCATAGCAAACATTATCCTCAATGGTGAATAATTGAAAGCACTTCCCCTAAAATCAGGAACAAGACAAGGGTGCCCACTCTCACCACTAATATTCAACATAGTCTTGGAAGTCCTAACCACAGCAATCAGAGAAGCTAAAGAAACAAAAGGAATCCAGATTGGAAAAGAAGAAGTAAAACTCTCAGTTTGCAGATAACATGATCCTCTACATAGAAAACCCTAAAGACATCATTAGAAAATTACTAGAGCTAATCAATGAATATGGTAAGTTGCAGGATGTAAAATTAATACAAAGAAATCCCTGGCATTCCTATACACTGACAATGAGAAAACAAAGAGAAATTAAGGAAACAATCCCATTCACCATTGCAAGGAAAAGAATAAAATATTTTGGAATAAAGCTATCTAAAGAAACAAAAGACCTATATATAGAAAACTATAAACCACTGATGAAAGAAATCAAAGATGACACAGATAGATAGAGAAACATACCATGTTCATGGATCGGAAGAATCAATATAGTGAAAATGAGTGTACTACCGAAAGCAATCTATAGATTCAATGCACTTCCTATCAAGCTACCAACGGTATTTTCCACAGGACTAGAACAAATAATTTCACAATTTGTATGGAAACACAAAAAATCTCAAATAGCCAAAGTAATCTTGAGAAAGAAGAATGGAACTGGAGGAATCAATCTACCTGACTTCAGGCTACACTACAAAACTACCGTCATCAAGACAGTATGGTTCTGACACAAAGACAGAAATATAGATGAACGGAACAAAATAGAGAGCCCAGAGATAATTCCACACACCTATGGACACCTTATCTTTGACAAAGGAGGCAAAAATACACAATGGAAAAAAGACAATCTCTTTAACAAGTGGTGCTGGGAAAAGTGGTCAACCACCTGTAAAAGAATGAAACTAGAACACTTTCTAACATCATACACAAAAATAAA
Organism: Moschus berezovskii; assembly: GCF_049115385.1. NCBI lineage: Eukaryota > Metazoa > Chordata > Mammalia > Artiodactyla > Moschidae > Moschus > Moschus berezovskii. Next base: position 63,665,943 of record NC_142477.1, read on the forward strand.
CTCAAAATGGATTAAAGATCTAAATGAAAGACCAGAAACTATAAATCTCCTAGAGGAAAACATCGGCAGAAACTCTCTGACATAAATCACACCAAGCTACTCTATGACCCACCTCCCAGAGTAATGTATATAAAAGCAAAAATAAACAAATGTGACCTAATTAAACTTAAAAGCTTTTGCACAACTAAGGAAACTATAAGCAAGGTGAAAAGGCAGCCTTAAATAAAAGCAAACAAAACTGACAAAGAATTTAATCTCCAAAATATACAAGCAGCTCATGCAGCTCAACACCAGAAAAATAAACGACCCAATCAAAAATGGTCCAAAGAACTAAACAGACATTTCTCCAAAGAAGATATACAGATGGCTAAAAAACACATGAAAAGATCCTCGACATCACTCATTATCAGAGAATGCAAACCAAAACCACAAATAGGTACCATCTCATGCTGGCCAGAATGGCTGCTATCAAAAAGTCTACAAACAATAAATGCTGGAGAGGGTGTGGAGAAAAGGGAACCCTCTTACACTGCTGGTGGGAATGCAAACTAGTATAGTCACTATGGCGAAAAGTGTGGCGATTGCTTAAAAAACTGTAAATAGAACTGCAATATGACCCAAGCAATCCCACTCCTGGGCATACACACCAAGGATTGAAAGAGACACATGTACCCCAATGTTCACTGCAGCACTGTTTACAATAGCTTGTATATGGAAGCAACCTAGATGTCCATCGGCAGACAAATGGATAAGAAAGTTGTGGTACATATACACAATGGAATGTTATTCAGCTATAAAAAAGAACACATTTGAGTAGGTTCTAATGAGGCGGATGAAACTGGAGACTATGATACAGAGTGAAGTCAGAAAAAAAAACACCAATACAGAATATTAATGCCATATGTATGGCATTTAGAAAGATGGTAATGACGACCCTATATGCAAGACAGCAAAAGAGACACAGATGTGAAGAACAGACTTTTGGACTCTGTGGGAGAAGGTGAGGGTGGGATGATTTGAGAGAATAGCATTGAAATATGTATATTACCATATGTAAAATAGATGACCAGTCCAAGTTTGATGCATGAAGCTGAGCACTCAAAGCCAGTGCACTGGGACAACCCAGAGGGATGGGATGGGGCGGAAATGGGAGGGGGTTTCAGGATGGGGGGACACATGTACACCCGTGGCTGATTCATGTCAATGTATGGCAAAAGCCAACACAATACTGTAAAGTAATTAAACTCCGATTAAAATTTTTTAAAAAGTGTACAATTCTGTCATTTTACTGTATACACAAAATGGTCCAGTAATTTTCATCATCATAGCAATAGAAACTTTGTACCCAAGAGCAGTCACTCTGCATTTCTTCTTAGCCCTAAGCAACACCTAATCTATGATTTGTTTCTCTATTTTCTTTTATTCTGGACACTTCATATAAATGGAACCATAATATATATGTATGTATGTATATACATATATATACAAACACACACAGAGCCTTCTATTTGACTTCTTTCACATAATATAATTCCTTCAATGTTCATTAATACTGCACCATGAAACACTTCTTCATTCCTTTTTATAACTGAATAATATAACAATGAATGGATATACTACATTGTAGCTTTCATTGATCTGTTGGATTTTGGGATACTGTATCCTCTTTTTGTCTATTATGAATAATGTTGTTATTAGTACTAATGGACAAGTTTGGACATTAAATTTTCAATTCTCTTAGATTTATGCCTAGGAATGGAATTACTGAATCATACAGTAATTCAGTAATCATACAGTAAAAGCCACATTGTTTTTATTCCAACAAATTCAAAGTGTATTCCAAAATGACTGTACCACTGTGCATTTACATCAGCAATACAAGAGGGTTCCAATTTCTCCACACTATCACCAAAACTTGTTATTCTGTCATTTTGATTACAATCACCCTAGTGGGGTGAATTCCTTTCTAATTGTAGTTTGATTTACTTTTCCCGAATGACCAACGATGCTGAACATCTTTTCATGTGTTTGTAAGCCATTTGCATATCTTCTCTGAAGAAATGTCTATTGAATATTTTACCCAATTCTTAATTGAATTCTAGTGTAAAATTTCAATATTATTTAAAGAACAGAAGATTACAACTGAAAATAATAGTAAGGAAGAAAAATTATAGGATACAATATCAATAGGTTATCATTAAAAAAACCAAATTTCCTCTAAATAAGCATCAAAGAAGTCACATGAGTTAATGAATTAAAGATGAAATTCTGTTTAGGTTCTCCAATTTTCCTAATAGTAATACAGTCAAATTTCGATAAAAATCCTACTAAAATGTAGTTATTGGTAACTGGTCTTTAATATTAAAAACAATTATCTTAGTTGCTTTTGAAAGTGAAGTGAAGGTGAAAGTGTTAGTCACTCAGTTGTGTCCAACTCTTTGCGACCCCATGGACTGTATATCGCCAGGCTCCTCTGTCCATGGAATTCTCCAAGCAAGAATACTGGAGTGGGCTGCCATTCCCTTCTCCACGGGCTCTTCCAAATGCAGGAATCAAACCCGAGTCTCCTGCATTGCAGTCAGACTCTTTACCGTTTAAGCCAAAAGGAAAGCTGTTATTTGCTTTTAATACCTATAAATTGGCATTTTAGAGTTAAATCTCTGATAACCTCTTTTGACTTTTATATTTTCTTAAACCAAACCCAAAGACTGTTTTAACCAAGGTTTAATATCAGACATAGAACAGTGGTTACCAATTCATTTTCTATAAGATAAAAAAGCATTTTAGAAATTCATTACCAATCTTTCATCCAATGTAACTCTTTCTTTCTGGTCTCCTCACCCTAATATCATCTCCAAGAGTCCATCCATCCAATCGGTCAGTCCCACCAATCCTCACAAAATTCTTCCACATAAATTTCTCAGGGTCTCTGACTTGTCTCCCTCATTATTACCCTCATTCTCCCACAAATGTGATGATACTAAAAACTCATCAATGTAAAACTGTCCAACTGTTCTTTATCCTCCTTTCTATCTTAAGTGCCCAGTGTCTTTTTTAGCCTCTAAATCTGATTCCCACTATATATGGGCCTTGCTCTCTGAGCTCTGTTTCTTAATAATTTCTGAAGCTTCAGCAGAGCCCTTACTAGGATTCAACACATTTATAATGCCGATTTATAAATAAATCTTTAAAAAGTAATTTAAGAGCCAACATGCAACATTATATGAATTCTCAAAGTGTCTTCTTTATATCAGTGTCCACTCTTGATCACTGCAGTCATAAAATCACTTAATAAATCAAAAGTTTTAAAAGTCACATTTTTCCTGTAACATCAGCTAAAATTTGGTTCAGAATCTGTTTGGAAGTAGCTGTGATCTGCACAATAAGCTTGGCCCCATTTTTCCTGATGTTCAGCGCTAATGTTGTGTGATCCTGTCAGGAGAGAAATGGGATGAACTAGCCAAAAACTCAAAGTAGGTTTATAAGGAGGATGAGGAAGAGAAAACTTTCTAGTATGGCAGAGGAGCAGGAGGACATGGAGTTCATTTCCCTACACACACATCAAGAAAACATTTACAAATCAAACAATTCTCACAGAGCACCTGCGGAACACTAGCAGAGGGCCTCAGACACTTAAAAGGACTAAAAAGATCCCCACATAACTCAGTAGAATGAAAGAAAGAAGAAGGGAAGAAGTGTGGAGGAAGTAGGACAGAACCTGTTCCCCTGGCATAGCACTGAAGGTAAGGAAAGGTTCCTGCATCTGGGAAAGTTTCTTAGCCAGCAGGGAGATCAGATGGGACAGAAGGGGAACTTCAGGGGCTCAATAGAAAAGACAGCTTATTGACAGCACAAATATATATTTAGTATACAAAAAAAAAAAGTTTAAATTAGAAGTATATAGATAGCCAAATACAGCTAAATGCAGGGGTAAGTCAAAATGCCAATGACTCAGAACAATATTTGAAAAAAAATTTTTTTTCTTTAACTTAAAGCTATACTCCTAGGGTAAAAATGGTTAAGTTTTGAAAATGAGAAAATATAACTAGTCAAAATTCTAATCACAATTAAGTTAATACATGAATTTTTATTACAAAGTTCTCTTGCTCTAAGAAATTATTTATGAAAAAGGAGGGACTTCCCTGGTGGTCCAGTGGTTAAGAATCTGCCTGCCAATGCAGGAGAAATGGGTTTGACCCCTGGTCTGGGAAGATCCCCCTTGCGTGGGGCAACAAAGCTCATACATCGCAACTACAGAAGCCCACGTGCACTAGAGCCCATGCTCCTCAACAAGAGAAGCCACTGTAATGAGAAACCTGCACACTGCAATGAAGAGTAGCTCCGACTTGGCACAACTAGATAAAGCCCATGCAGCAATGAAGATGAAGAGTCAATAAATAAATAAAACTTAAGTGAAAAATGAATTATTTATAAAAAGGAATTGTAATATAAAAAGAAGTTCAAAAATCATGATATGAAAGTCATTTTAATTATTGTCTTTATTCCCACTGGTCCTAAAGAGTTGGACATGACTGACCGACTATTTCTTATAGACAGTGTCAACTACAAATTGGCATTTCCCATGGGCACTTGCCATCCACCTCTACAAGGATTACATCATATGCTGCTGCAGTTGCTGACCTCCACCATTCCCTGAAAGAAGTGCAGGGTAAGAGCAGAAATGAGGCACTCTACTTAGCGGTGGGTGAGTACGGGTGGCAAGACAGGCCTTCAGATAGTTATATATTTTCAGGAGCAGTTTTATGAACCCAACCTTTATATGTCCTCATATCTAGAAAAGCACTAAAATCCTTCATAGTGATGACTATTCCTCGTGACTAGCAAAAAATTTCACGAGACTAGCAGAAACTCTTTGGAAAAATATGTGCTTGATTGCATGTATTTCTATTTCACTAAAAGCACATATATACTGATCGTGCCCCCTGCCTCTCTGGAGCAGATTCTCAGAGCTATCTGAGGAGGTGTCTCCTAGACTGCAGTCCTAATTTAGCCCCAAATAAAACATAACTTGCAACTCTCATGTTGTTCATTTTTTTAAAGTTACAAAAGCACTAAGCACACAACACTAAGCACACAGTGTTACTATTTTTAGTCATTTTCATTAAATAAACATTCAGCATCAAGAATATAATCATTATCCTTCTACAAACTTTATGTAAAAGTACTTAAATGCCAAAGGAAGAAAGCCAGAGAGAAACAAAGGGCTTCAAGAAGTACTTGCCCAATAAACACTGAAATGGTTCAGTAATTTATATGCTGTACCCATAATGGGTGAAAGTGAAAGAGGAGAATGAAAAAGCTCGCTTAAAACTCAACACTCAAAAAACTAAGATGGCATCTGCTCACATCACTTAACAGCAAAAAGAAGGGGAAACAATGGAAACAGTGACAGACTTCATTTTCTTGGGCTCCAAAATCACTGCAGACAGTGGCTGCAGCCATGAAATTAATAGATGCTTGCTCCTTGGAAGAAAAGCTATGGCAAACCTAGACAGTGTATTAAAAAGCAGAGACATGACTTTGCCTACCAAGGTCCGACTAGTCTAAGCTATGGTTTTTCCAGTAGTCACATATGGATGTTGGACCATAAAGAAAGCTGAGCGCCGAAGAATTGATGCTTTTGAACTGTGCTGTTGGAGAAGACTCTTGGGAGTCCCTTGAACTTCAAGGAGATCAAACCAGTCCATCCTAAAGGAAATCAGTCCTGAATATTCATTGGAAGGACTGATGCTGAAGCTGAAGCTCCAAAATTTTGGACTGGATGTGAAGAACTGACTTATTAGAAATGACCCCAACGCTGGGAAAGATTGAAGGCGGGAGGAGAAGGGGACGACAGAGGATGAGATGGTTGGATGGCATCACCAACCTGATGGACAAGAATTTGAGCAAGTCCCGAGAGTTGGTGATGGACAGGGAAGCCTGGCGTGCTGCAGTACAAGAGGTCACAAAGAGTCAGACACAACTGGGTGAATGAACTGAACAGAACTTAATCTTCATTGCAGATAAAGTTACTTGTTTTTTTCTGAAAATTATTCACTTATTTTACATATCTGAACTGTCCTAAGGACCATGTTACACACCAAAGTACTTAAGTAGCAATACTCATGATTTTCTAGAGTTTACCTGGCAGAAATCCAAAGGGATGCTCAGTCTATTCTGAATTGACTATTGCACAAATAGTAGGAAATCAAAGCTTCCTTTCTAACTACAGTTAAGTATCATAACCAAGTACTTAAGAAAAAAATTGAGGAAGTGAAAAATTGTCATTGGAATGAACAAGTCAATGGGAAATAAAAATAAATTTATTATATGCATAATATTATTTACCATCAAACTACTGAATGATTAAGCAGAATTAACCAACTCTAAGTAACAAGACAAAATCAAAATTAAATCATTAAATTGGATGTGTTCTTTTAAAAAGTCAATAAATGGAAGGCTACTAATACATCTGACATAGAAAAAATACACAATAATTCTATTTAAATAATCAAGATTTTATAAACAAAATTATAAAATACTACAAAGTATGCACTCCAAACATGTTTGATTTTATAGGCACTATTTTAAGAAAGCATATATTTTAATAACTATTTACTCAATGATAGTTTCCAATAAGTCACAATACTATACTTAATATTAACTTATCTCAAAGTTAACAAATTTTGTTTATTCCACATACTTCGTTATCAATATCACTTGAAGTGAAAGGAAAGTTGCTCAGTCATGTCTCACTGTTTAAAACCCCATGGACTATATAGTCCATCGAATTCTCCAGGCCAGAATACTGTAGTGGGTAACTGTTCCCTTCTCCATGGGATCTCCCCAACCCAGTGATCAAACCCAGGTCTCCCGCACTGCAGGTGGATTCTTTACCAGCGAAGCCACTAGGGAAGCAATTATCATTATGATAGCTAACTTCAGCTATCGTTATCAACATTTGTTCTGTATTTCTGAAAGATTTAAATGCATTATCTTTGCAAAAAGGAAGTGGAAAATTAAAAAATAACCATCTCTGGGACTTCCTTAATGGTCCAGTGTTTTAAGAATCCACCTTGCAATGCAGGGGACATGGGTTCAATCCCTGGTGTGGGAACTAAGATCCCACATGCCTCAGGGCAACTAAACCCCTGTGCCACAATGGAGAGCTAGCATATGGCAACTACCAAAGAAAACAAAAAATTAACCACCTCTGAAAGGACTGAGACAAGAGGTTGAAAACTGGGATTGGTACAAAAATCTGTACACAAAAAATTAGGTATTTCTACAAGTCTAGAAAATAGCCCTAACCTCTAGTTTTGCTATCTGAAGAAACAAAAATAGAGAAGCTCAGTCTGAAGCATATTTTATTCAGTGGAAGGCAAAGGTAAAGTGTAAGGCTAAAAAATTGAGAATGTGCATATATGGAACCTTTCCACCCCTCATCCATCTTGCTTTCAGAACATGTGCAAATGGGCAGGAAACTCTTGGTTATTTTCTGCAGAAAAAGAATGACCTCAGGGAAAAGCCCCCAAAACACCAACACTTTTGCTCCCACACACAAAAAAAGTCAAACAACTTGAAATCACCTTAAGGAAGCCCTTCTCCACAAGCCCTACCCAATGTAAATAAGGTTCCCAATTAGCATTTTTTCAATATAAACAGACAGCTAAGGGTGCTCATGGAAAGACAAAGCACAAATAAGTGAGAAAAGAGTGAGTGTGCTTGTACTTATAGCAAATATTCTCATAGAAGCTAAACTCTTTACCACTTCTTTTACTTGCTAGTGTTTATTATTTGCATGTGCTGTTTCCTTTGCCTAAAACATATATATGCCCTTGTCATTTCCTCCTCCAGTAGGCTTCATCCTTCAGAACTTTTAAATCAAGTCACCATATTAAAGAGACTTTTCAGTTTATATATATATCACATGCATTTGTTTACTTATTTATAATCTATTTCCCTCGGTAGAATATAAGCTGTACCCAGATTTTTATCTCAGTCACTGTGATCCCAACAATTTACACACAGTAAGCACTCCATAAATGCTGAATATATGTTAAGTCTTAGTGAATGAATAAATGCAGTTTTAAGATATTTCTTAGAAGAGATAACAATTTCTTTACATTTCAAGATTACTTTTAAATTGTTTACTTATTTTTGTAGCCCTATAGAGCCCAATAAACATCTCCTCTTAGTTTTTGCTTTCTCAATTACCCTTTGTCATTAGTAAAATGGAAAAAGTTTATTTTTTGAAGAAACTTTTGAAAAGTTACTGTATTATTTCAAGCGTTTCTTTAAGGCCCCTAAACTATTTCAGAATTTAAACCCAAAACTTCAGAGAAATGGACTGGCTGGCAGGATCCCCTGAATACACCATTTACCTTTACAAGAACCATAATTCATCTTCTTTCCTCTTAGTGTTTTTAAGTTCGTATATTTTGCTAATATAGCTCATGACATACATAAACTATGAGGAGGCAGGTACAAAGACATGAGAGATTAGCAAAGAAAAACTATCAATTTAAAGCAAGGAAATAGAGGAAATGCTTGAAAATTCTGTAATAACTAAATGTATATTAATTTTCCAGTATCAAGTTATAAATTCTCAAAATTAGTTCCCTAACCGGAACCTCATTCACTTTTTACGACAGGAAAAAATACTATAATTGCCATTCAGGGACAACCTGAAAAAAGAAAAGCTGCAGAAAGAGTAGGTTTAAAGGAAAGACTGGGAATCTGGTTTAGTCTTAGACACATGGAGATGTCAACTATGCAACTTGATAAAAAAAAATACAGAGTTTAGGGGAGGGACTCAGCTGATGATGTATCTTTAAATATAAATGGTGCATAAAACTGTATAGACATACCTAACCCTATAGATGGTACATAAAATCATGAAAAAAAATAATAAGATCACTAAAAGTAAATGTAAGCTGAGAAGAGATTGTGAGAGAAATAGTAAAAGTTTTTCGAGAAAAACTTGCTGATTTTTGATAACTTTTGGGGGAGTGAATAAGAAAGATAATGTGAATTTGGTAAATACTGTCCCAAAAGAATCCAGTGTAAAATTACCAAAAAAGAGGAAGAACCTACCATAAACTTCAAGTGGAGTTTTCCCCCGTTTTAAGCCCCAAATCTCCTTTTTCTCTTTCTCCTTTACCCTTTTATGTCACTCATCAAGAAGTCCTCATCTTCCAACACCAAAACTCAAAGATTTTTGCCTGGCATCCAATTCTTCAGGATAACAAGAAAAAGGAAAGTGAAATGCTAATTCAAATGGTTCTAAAAAGCCTTTCTAAACTGGAGAGAAAAGAGGCATTGAATTTTTTTTCTAGCCATTTTTCACTGCTTTGCATATATTAGCACTTAAGTCTGTCTCTCTCTTTCTCTCTCTCTCACACACACACACACACAAAATCTATCCTCATACCCCTTCCAGGGACATATTTTGAATTTGCTCATGTCACTTTTCTCCTTAAATTTCTACAGTATCATCCATTATGTAAAGAAAATAGAAGCTAATTCTTTTTCTTCTCAAAACCTGACTAAATCTAACATACAGTTAGTTACAGCTGCAAATTATTACTATGCCTCCCTACAAGGTACCACCTACTTAAAAGGATAATATGAAAACATTATCAAGAATTTTGTCAATACATTCTAAATTTAGATGAAATATATTTCCTGAAAGACTGAAACTACCAAACCACACTGAATAAGATAGTCTTAATAGCCCCATATCTCAGGGACGTCTCTGGTGCTCCAGTGGTTAAGAATCCACCTTCCACTGCAGGGGACAAAGGCTTGATCACTAGTCAGGGAACTAAAAGCTCATATGCCTCAAAGAAAAGATCCCACGTGCTGCAACTAAGCAAATAAATAAACAAATATATGTGTATTTTTTAAAAGTCTTATATCTCTGAAAGATTTGAATTGGTAGCTAAAAATTACCCCACAAAGAAAAGTCCAGGTCCAGAAAGCTTCATTTGTGAATTCTATAAAACGTTTACAGCAAAACAGTATTGATTCTATGTGAGTTTTTCCAGAAAATTGAAAAGGAAACAATGTTCTCTAACTCACATTGCGAGGTCAACATTACCCTCTTAATACCAAAACCAGATAAAGACATTATTAACAAACACATCGACTATGCCAAAGCCTTTGACTGTGTGGATCACAATAAACTGTGGAAAATTCTGAAAGGGATGGGAATACCAGACCACCTGAACTGCCTCTTGAGAAACCTGTATACAGGTCAGGAAGCAACAGTTAGAACTGGACATGGAACAATAGACTGGTTCCAAATAGGAAAAGGAGTACGTCAAGGTTGTATATTGTCATCCTGTTTATTTAACTTATATGCAGAGTACAGCATGAGGAACGCTGGGCTGGAAGAAACACAAGCTGGAATCAAGATTGCTGGGAGAAATATCAATAATCTCAGATATGCAGATGACACCACCCTTATGGCATTTTTTTGGGCTCCAAAATCACTGCAGATGCTGACTGCAGCCATGAAATTAAAAGACGCTTACTCCTTGGAAGGAAAGTTATGACCAACCTAGATAACATTAAAAAGCAGAGACATTACTTTGCCAACAAAGGTCCGTCTAGTCAAGGCTATGGTTTTTCCCGTGGTCATGTATGGATGTGAGAGTTGGACTGTGAAGAAAGCTGATCGCCGAAGAATTGATGCTTTTGAACTGTGGTGCTGGAGAAGACTCTTGAGAGTCCCTTGTACTGCAAGGAGATCCAACCAGTCCCTTCTAAAGGAGATCAATCCTGGGTGTTCCTTGGAGGAAGCGATGCTAAAGCTGAAACTCCAATACTTTGGCCACCTCATGCAACGAGTTGACTCACTGGAAAAGACTCTGATGCTGGGCGGGATTGCGGGCAGGAGGAGAAGGGGTCGACAGAAATGAGATGGCTGGATGGCATCAGCGACTCGATGGACATGAGTTTGAGTGAACTCCGGGAGTTGGTGATGGACAGGGAGGCCTGGTGTGCTGTGATTCATGGGGTCGCAAAGAGTTGGACAGGACTGAGCGACTGAACTGAACTGAACAGGACAATATCCCTCAAACGTGCATGTGTGCGTGTTAAGTCGCTTCAGTTGTGTCCAACTCTTTGCGACACTATAGACTATAACCCGGCAGGCTCCTCTGTCCATGGGATTCTCCAGGCAAGAATATTACAGTGGGTTGCTGTGCCTGCAGCTTCTGCACTGCAGGCGGATTTTTTACCACTGAGCCACTTGGGAAGCCCATCTGTCATACCATGTGGGAAGCCCATTTTGCATATAGATGCAAAAAACTATAAATAAAATTTTGGCAAATCTTATCTAATGGTATACTGAAAAAATAACATACATCATGACCAAATTGGGCTTATCACAGAAATTTAAGTTGATACAATGTTCTAAACCAATCAGTGCAATTCACTGTATTCAGCTGCTGCTACTGCTGCTGCTAAGTCACTTCAGTCGTATCCGACTCTGTGCGACCCCATAGACGGAAGGCCACCAGGCTCCCCTGTCCCTGGGATTCTCCAGGCAAGAACACTGGAGTGGGTTGCATTTCCTTCTCCAATGCATGAAAGTGAAAAGTGAAAGTGAAGTTGCTCAGTCGTGTCCGACTCTTAGCGACCCAATGGACTGTAGCCTACCAGGCTCCTCCATCCATGGGATTTTCCAGGCAAGAGTACTGGAGTGGGGTGCCATTGCCTTCTCCAGTATTAAGCTAAAGAATGAAAAACCATATATATAATCATCCCAATAGATGCAGAAAAGGCATTTGACAAAATTCAACATCCATTCCTAATAAAAACTCTCAGAGAACTAGGTAGAGAAGAGAACTCTGCTAGCCTGACTGAAGGGCATATACAATAACCCTACAACTAACACCACACTTAATAATGAAAGATAAAATGCTTTCCCACTAAGATCAGGAAGGAACAAGACAATGATGTCTGCTTTTGCCACTGTGAGGAGACAGCAAACTAGCCAAGATGGCATGTTTAGGCTCTTACACTCCACCTTTTGTAAATAATGACTTTGTAACAGCTGAGATCATTTATAGCACTGAGCATAACCATCATAAGGTACTCCCTTGGACACAGGCTACTTCTGTTATAGGGGCTCCACCTAAAAAGCGGCAGCATTACTGCTGCATCACGACTGTGTCCCTTGGGTCAGCCATGAGAGGAGAGAAGACAGCCTGTCTACTGATATGGCTGCTATGTCAGCCAGGAGAGAACACTGTTATGGCTGCTGTGTCAGCCAGAAGAGAATAAATGTGTCTGCAGTTCCTACAGCTCCTCGAATTTTCTTCAAGTCTCTCAGACCACGCCTTGCCTACCATAGGTTCAGCGAACAGTACACATAATGACATACAGCAAGACAACTGGCACTGCAATACAGCCAGCTTTATTCCACATTGTACTGGAGAGTATAGACAGTGAAAAAGGCAAGAAAAAAAAATCTTTCATGATTAAAAGAGAAAAGTAAAAATATGTCTAATCTCAAAAATCATTATCCTCTTTGTAGAAAATACCACCGGAATCTTAAAAAAAAAAAACTACTTAAAGTAATAAGGGCTTCCCTTGTGGCTCAGCTGGTAAAGAATCTGCCTGCAATTCTGGAGACCTGGGTTTGACCCCTGGGTTGGAAAGATTCCCTGGAGAAGGGAATGGGTACCCACTCCAGTATTCTGGCCTGGAGAATTCCATGGACTGTCTAGTCCATGAGGTTGCAAAGAGTCGGACACGACTGAGCAACTTTCACTTAAAGCAATAAACTTAGCACGGTAATACAAAATAAACTGCATTTTTATATACTGAAAGTGAAAGTGAATAGACTGGTGATGAACAATTAATAAGTGGATTTTTTAAAAACAGTATCATTTACAGTAACATCAAAAAATGACAAGAGGTATGAAAACACTGAAAACATTCCTGAGAAATTAAAGACCTAAAGAAATGGAGAAATATACCCTGGCTGTAAGAAGGAAGAAGTCACATTATTAAGATATCACAAGGTCCATCTCAAATCCAAGAGAAGCTGATTACACAAAGTCATGAACATTAGGAGGCAGAGATAGCTGAGGACCATCTTAGAAGACTGCCTACCATGGGCACCAATATTAGTAAAGTATCTCCACATTAATTTTTGTTGAATACCCTTGTAATTCCTCTAAAAGTACTCTGGAACCAAACTATCTGGTTTACATTCTGGGTCTTCTAACTAATGTGTGAGCTTTCCAATCATTTAACTTCTCCATGCCTCAGCTTCCTCATCTATAAAATAGAGATAATGATAGAACCTATCACATGCAGTTATTAAGAAGTTTAAATGACTATAATTCTGTAAAGCACCAAGTATTTGGCACATAATAAAAAAGTGCATAAATACATCCATACAAACAACATAAAAATGTACTTACTATTAAAGTGTTGATTATAACATATCCTTCTTAGATTTAACTATTTAGTGATGCCCATCATAAATAAAACACAGTTTTAGGCAAGATGTATACAAGGACAATGTACTAAATTGCATGCTATTTAATCTTCATGGACTGAAGAAAAGGTATCTTCTTATTTCCATTTTTTAACAAAGTTTAAAGCAAACATGAAAAACATCTGGGATGACCATAATCCTGTTTACCTGGTACTAGTTTTGTGCCTATTATTTAGCCAAAACTGTCAACGGTACCCTCTTTTACTCTTAAAATGTCCCAGACTGCACAAAAATTAGGGTCACATAAGTGTTTCATAATCCTCAAATGGAATGGAAGCTGAATCTAGATAAACACATCTACATAAGGGACAAACAAGCCAGGGATAAAGAAAAAAAGAAAAAGAAAAAAAAAAAAAACCTGAAAAAGGAAGAAGAAAGGTAGGCAGCAGGACAGGTAAGAATGGTAGAGCCAGGGTGGTAAGAGGATAATAAATGCTTCAAAATGTCAAAATAAAAAAATCAATAAACCCACAACCTGAAATCAAGATTCCTTTTTTGCCTGTAAACACAGCATATTCTTAAAAGCTTAACAATACTTCATAAAAAATTTAACTGGCATTTCCTTAAGGATTAAAAAAATCCATAAATGAATACCAAATAAATAGTAAGGTACCATATTTAATTTCCCTTTCCTCTGTTTTTAATATACAATCAAAGTCTATATATAATTTTGAAAGTCTTTAAAATTTTTTTTTAATTTCTTTAAACCTGTATGTTACAGGCCAAGTTTTAGCAAGAAACCATTTTTATAGCTATTTTTAATCTCCCACCTAAAATCATTAGTTGACTTTGGAAATTCTAATCCCTTTAAAACCCAGCAGCATCAAAGCAAATAGTCATGATCCCTTAAGAGGATAAATATGCTGATTTTAATTAAAGACTAAATTATGTCACTTGGTGTATAATTTTTGCATCTGTACTTTGAGTAGTATTTATATATCACATGCATTTCATTAATGAAAAATTGAAAAGAAAGTATATATTTTGAAGAAAAGCTTATTGACAGAGACATTTTTAAAAGAGCTATACCTTGAATTTTCCAAGAATTTAAGATAATAGGAAAAAAAGTCCTGGTATGTGCTACTATAGGATGAACCTTGAAAACACCATGCAAAGTAAAAGAGTTATTCAGTCACTCAGTTGTGTACAACTCTTTGCAACCCCGTGAAGTGTAGCCAGCCAGGCTCCTCAGTCCACGGGATTTTCCAGGCAAGAATACTGAAGTGGGTTGCCACTTCCTACTCCAGGGGATCTTTCCAACCCAAGGATCAAACCTGCATCTCCTGCTTTGGCAGGTGGATTCCAGTAATTGTGGTTACTTATTTTAAAAAGCAAACATACTGAATGGTATGACTAGGCTTATTACGCAGTTTAAAAATAGGCCAAGTACTAGCACTGCATTCTCCTCATGCTAACAATGGTAATTTAAAATGGTGAATATTAAACATGTGGGCTTCATGTCTAACCCACAGAATCTCCACCCCAAATGTTAATGTTCCATGTATCAAATATCCACCCTGTGTGTACTATGAAAGTTTTATTTATGCCAGTCACAAAAGACTACACATTTTCAGTTCAGCTCAGTCACTCAGTTGTGTCTGACTCTTTGTGACCCCATGAACTGCAGCACACCAGGCCTCCCTGTCCATCACCAACTCCCAGAGTTTACTCAAATTCATGTCCATTGAGTTGGTGATGCCATCCAGCCATCTTATCCTCTGTTGTCCCCTTCTCCTCCTGTCCCCAATCCCTCCCAGCATCAGGGTCTTTTCCAATGAGTCAACTCTTCACATGAGGTGGCCAAAGTATTGGAGTTTCAGCTTCAGCATCAGTCCTTCCAATGAATATTCAGGACTGATTTCCTTTAGGATGGACTGGTTGGATCTCCTTGCAGTCCAAGGGACTCTCAAGAGTCTTCTCCAACACAGTTCAAAAGCATCAGTTCTTCAGCGCTCAGCTTTCTTCACAGTCCAACTTTCACATCCATACATGACCACTGGAAAAACCATAGCCTTGACTAGACGGACCTTTGTTGGCAAAATAATGTCTCTGCTTTTTAATATGCTATCTAGGTAGATGAGCACTAATAACTGTCAGATAATCCAAATAGATCTAGCCTACAGAAGCAAGCAATGTTAAGTTACTACTATTTTAACTAAAAACAGATCACAAAAATGGAAGACAAGTTTCAATAATGCATCATTATTCAAAAAAGCATCATATGGTCATATTTTGACAAATTTATACATTATAGCACTATCTCTGGTATTCAAAACTAAAATGTCAAGTAGCTGATATACCATAGAGAAGTAATCAATGCAAGTATATCAGTTCAGAAAGTGACATGAAACTGCTCTTTGATGGGGCATAATAAGACCGAATAAAGCAAGGAGAGTAATATCAGCAAGATGGTAAAGCAGGAAATACCAACCTTCATCACCCAACAGAAAACAATTAGATACCAATCCACAAATGAAAATGGTCCTGAAAGGGCTTAAGTCTAATTAAGAAACTACAGTAACATAATAGGGCAAAAAATAAAGGGTAACTGCATAGAAAGGATCATTGGGGAAAGATCAGCTTACTGAAGATGTCTAACGGAAACTAGGAACAAAGAGGAAAGGTGGAAACTATCAGCCACAAGACTGAAGAGCCCTCACAACAGCTGCTCCCAAGGAGACTGGCAGTTTTTACCACCCAAGTAATTAAGTTATTGCTGTCACAGATCTTGGGGAAGATGTCACTGTGCTTACCCCAAGAAAGAGCCACTATTATGCTGGCCTGGGAAAAGAACTTCCAGCACTCCCCGGCCCTGAGCACATCCTGGTCACTACAGAGTCATAGTTGCCCCCCCTGTTCCCACATGCCAGACTTGGATCTAGGGCCACTTTGCGGCACCCATGCACCAGACTCCAGCTCTGTCACAGGTCCACACATGACTACATCTCAAGACTTGGAGGCACTGTCACTTCCAGCTAGCCAGCACCTGGACCCAAATACCATCACTGCTCTCTAAGTGCCATGCTTCAGACTCCATCGACATGGCTAATTGACACATATCTACAACTCATACATTACTGCTGCTGTGGTATAGCCAACACACCAACCCCAGAGCCGCTGTCACTTTGCAAGCACTAGCATTCCAGTCCCCAGCTCCATGACTGCTCCACAGGTGCCCACGCATCAGACACCAGCACTGGTGTAGGCTCTTCCAAGCCAGACCCAACACCAAGAGGAATCCCTTGCACAATGATATCCCCTGTGAGAGAAAAAGAGATCAGCTGGTCTCCAGCAGCCTTTGCTGCTGCTGCAGGGGTCGTGACCATTGGGGACTCCTGCAGTCTTTACCAATGCTAACCGCAACTAATAAAGCTGCATGAAGACTACACTGCTGGGCCTTCTCCAGAGCTAGAAATGATTTAGCTTTAAGGATACATAATAGACTGAAAGTGAAGGGAGGAAAAAACATATAAAAGATATTTCATGTAAAAATAAACTCATATCAGACAAAACAGACTTTTTAAGTCAAAAGCTGAAAAAGAGACAAAGAAGGTCATAATATAATGATAAAGGGATCAATTCATCAAAAGTATTTAACTGGAAATATATACGTACTCCAAAATCAGAGCACCTTAACATATTTAGCACATATTGGAAGATCAGAAGGCAGAAATAGGCAGCAATGCAATACTAGTAGGAATTTTAAGATCTCACTTTCAACAATGGATATATATATATATCCACAAATATACATATCAGCTTATAATGTATATGTATATCAAATCATCACATTGTACACTTTAAATATACGTAATTTTGCTTGTCAATTATACCTCAGTTTTTCTTGTTCATTTGGACATGCTGCCTGGCTTGTGGAATCTTAGTTCCTTCACCAGGGATTGAACCAAGGCCCTCCCAGTGAAAAGACCAAAACCTAACCATTGGTGCATGCATGCTAAGTTGCTTCAGTCATGTCTGACAATTTGTGACCTATACATGGGATTCTCTAGGCAAGAATACTAGAATGAGTTGCCATGCCCTCCTCCAGGGGATTTTCCCAACCTATGGGTCAAACCTGCGTCTCCTACATTGGTAGGCAGGTTCTTTACCACTAGCATTATCTGGGAAGCCCTGCTAACCACTGGACTGCCAAGGAATTCTCAGCTTCAGTTTTTTTAAAAAAACGTTAGCTAAAGCTAGTTGAGGTATAACAAATTTCACTATATATTATATATACATATATGCTTACACACAAAAAAGTATATAAACATTTTTAAATATATGTATATATTAATCATTTTTAATATGCTCTTTAGAGTTAATTAATTCAATACTGCTGATACCAGATAAAACAACAAAATTTCATTTTTTAATTTTCTTTCTGTCTGCTTTTGATAGTCTGATAGCTTTGTACAGTGCCTTGTTTTAAATTTATATGAATAAAATATCATTTGATAAGGGGAGAAGACATTTTGAGTTTTTATACTTTTTTCCAAAAGTAACTATTATACCTATATAACTAGGTTCCAAATGTTTTTCTGATTAAAACATTTAAATCCCTAGAACAAAATTTGGCCTAGTAGAGATAAACATATACATCAATTGTTCTCTGGAATTCTCGATGAACACATTATACATTCTCCCTAGTGAGCTGACATTTCGAGCAAGCATAAATCACGATCTTACCTCCAAATGGTGAAGTCACAATCCTGAACATGTCAACAAATGAGTTTCATGAAGCAATTTTCAAAGTTAATATAAAATCATCTATGTAAATGTCATAATTATTTTTATTAAAAGTGGCACTGTGATATAAACATATATTCAATTTCGCAAATCAAAAACATACAAGGGAGAGTCAAGAACTGGTAAAACTTTCAACCAATAAAAAACCTAAATAATATTTCAGAAACTCATTTATATAAGCCACTCTGTGGCCCTAATAAAGATAATTACAGATTTTTAATTAAGGTGAAAGTTATTTTGAGACTTCAGTAACAAATCAAAAAGGTATTCTATGCAGTCCTAAAGGGCATTTTCCTAACCTCCATTATAAAACCAATCTAAAATTATATGATATGTGAATTCTTTGTAGTACTGACCTTTAAGTCCTGAGATCATTTCTAGTGCTTTCTGAACATTAGGAGGAAAATTTTTAAAGAAAATTTTGTGTTCAAATCTCAGACATCAAACGCGCTCAAAGTAGCTTATAGAAGCAAAGAAGAGTTATGCAGAGGATCACAAAAATATCTGGGCCAATTCAGAGTAATAAGTCAGACAGTTGAATGCTGTAGCCAGTGTAAAGATAGGGTGGCTAACTGCCCAGATGTATTTCCCTACTTGAATACTTATAATTTTATTATAACTCCTGTCATTTGATGGAAGTTAAAAATCCAAGAATTCCTTGGCAGTCCAGTGGTTAGGACTCTGTCCTTTCACTGTGGAGGGGTCAAGGTTCAACCCTCTGGTAGGGGAACTAATATCCCGCAAGCCATGCGGTGTGGCACAGTCAAGTAAATAAATAAATAGATTTTTTAAAATGCTGAAAATTCAGTGCAGATACAATAACAAAAATATGAATCATCAGGAGCCTTTTGGGGAGAGGTAGCATTTTATAAATATAAGTACTATGAGTACAGATACCAATGCAAGTATCTGTGATCACTCTGCTAAACACATATAATAGATATATTCCTCTAGTAATTTCACACAAACCAATCATATTATATAAAAGTTTCTATATTTGCACAATTCCTAGTATATTATTAACTCCTCAAATATATTTGGGAATCATACCAGACCATAAGACTCTAAAGAATTGAAGAATTTATCAGTCTGATGAGTCAACATATATGAACAAAGAACTTTAAAATGTTGGTTTTATTCAGCAAGCATATCATAAAAAATTTTTTTGGTTTACAATGTGAGGTAGATGAAGTCAATTGTAAGCATAAAAAAAGGTGAAATCAGAAATTTGAAAACTCTATTAACAGGAATATTTTTCAAAAAGCTAAAGTCACATTATCATACTGGGCCTCACAGTTCTGATCCTACATAGTTCTTCCTCCCCTCCTAGAGAGTCTAATGTGGAGTCAGTGGGCATACCACAGATGATGGTTATGTTAAATACGGCCTTGCAAATTAAAAAAAAGTAATCCACTTGTCAAGATAGAATAATGCTTCCATTTTGCTTATTTGTCTATCTGTTATAACCTATTTTGTTTTCATTTTTAAATACTAATAAGAGATCAAAAGAAAAGCATCTTTAGTTGATTTAAGTATGGTTCTAACCAACCATAATCAAAATATTACAAAACTAAGACAGACAGCCAAGTATAAACAAAGATAGGATCCTGGACTTGAGCCCTTCTCTTTTACTTAAATATTTTGAACTGGCTTCCTCATTTCTTACATGAGAAAAATAACAACAATATCTACTTCACAGAATTTTTGTTGAAGACTGAGGAATAACATGGATCTGAATATAGGTTTATAAAACTGGAAAGAAATATATGAATTCATTGAGTTATCATCAAGTAATAATTCTACCTAAAAGACAAGCGAGTCAACATACAGGATAGTAAATATGCCTCTTTATGTATCTCTTAATTAAAATGTTTAATTAAATAAGCATTCATATAAATATACTGTATAACTACTGATGTCTTCCCTTTTAACAATTTGGAGGTAAGAATAATTAATATATTTTATAAACAAGAGTAATGATCCACTTTTATATTTAAGACAGATTTTTCTCATACTTTTCAATCTTGCTTTAGCAAGTATTTTGTTCAATTAATAAAACATGTATGTGTTTCCAGTTAAACTTTATGAATAGACCTTAACAGAAGAAAGATATTTGACTAAATTTCTAAGTCAGCTCTAAATCTTTTCTTTTCTCTTATTTGGTTCATTTAATGCAAACACAATAACAGTGTAATATATTCTTTCTCAGTGGTGAATAATAAAGTACCATTTTGCTTTCTCTATACTCATTACCTGAATGAGGCTTTAGACAGAACCAAATATAGTTATAATATCAAACACAACAATCAAAGGTAAAATACTTTCAACAAACCATACCTAGTAATAAGAACTGCATTATCGTGGTGGGCAATCCCATTTTCTGGAATGGTGTTTCCATCACTTTGGTGGGAGAGAATGGATTTCTGCCATTTACAGAAGCTATCGAGGGACTTGTCTGCATGGTGGTTTATCTCCAAGTTTGGCTGCAATACAACATGCATACCAGAAATGTTCCAAACAAATTACTAAGGTCAGTTGTTAAAACTTTTGAAGACTAAAGTGGGACTATAATTAGACATAGTGGTTTCTAGGAATAACCTCTTGCCAATTTTCATCTCTGTCATATCTGGCCTAGAATTAATTTAGGGTATTATTGAACAGATAGTCTTTCCAGTTTCAACTTTAAAGATAATGTGAATATATGTGATTATCAGGCTACAAAACCAACCAAAACCACTGTTATAAGGTCTGCCATGCAAATGTTCATCTTTATACTGAAACATATAGCTAACACACACATATATACATCTTGTACATAAGAGGTATACTCTTGTAAACTATTTCAAATTTGCTTAAAATATTAAGTGCTTAGAGCTGAAGGTCATATTCAGCTAGAACTTTCTAGGAGTAGCAATAATAAAATATTCTTTTTAATATTTCTACAGTCTGTTAAGAGTTTTAGACTTATAAACTAACTCATTCTTACCTGATCTTCTGTGAGAACAATTAAACGGGCCACTATAATATTCACAACGTTTCCTAGGCTGGAATCACGGTAAAGTTTGGCAACCTGACCTCCAGAAAATAAGAAAAGGCACAAAGTCAGACAAAAATCACAAAGTAATTGTTCAATTTTTTTTTATAGTGGCAGAACAATTTTCATCAAATTAATCACTGTGTATATAAAAAGGTATTTTATCTCACATAACTTAGAACTCTACCCGCAAGACATCTTAGTAAAAGGTTATACAAATCTACTTCAAGAAAAATTTTCTTCTAAAGATGAACTATAACATAGTAATTAAGAGGGTGAGTCAATCTAAATGAACAATAAAGTAACCTTTAAATTTATCTTCTATAGAACTGAAACACTAATAGATCAATTCTAACTTTCGATGAGCTAGTTCTCAAAATTATTTCACAATAAAAATCCATGACCTTAGTCAAAAATCACAACAAATTATTAAGTTAAAAAATTATATAGAGGGATCAAACTTACAATATTCATCACACTCAAAATGTAATGCTCAATGTCTTTGCGGCCATGGTAGCCCACCATCATTTTGTCTGCCACTACTAGTGTCTCCACAAACCGCTCAATGCTTACTGATCTCTTCTGTCTCTGATGGATATGCGTGCCATTAATTGGTAGTGAAGAAGGAAAAGCAGATGTGTCATTCAACCACCAAGGTTTACCACTTCTTAGGAGGTCTACAATAAAAACAATTACATAGTTCACATAGGTTAACTAATTTAACCTACTTATTCATAGAGCTGTCATGCAGACGTGCTTCTCAAATTCTCTAACATATTAAGATTTTTCAAAGTGAGGGAAGGGGATGAAGAAATGCAGTAGTGAAAAAATTTAATTCTTCAAATTTTTCAAAATAATCACCTGAAAAAATTAATAACATTAAACTGTTCATGAAAACAAAATAAATCTAATAGTTAACTTTAAAAAAGGAATCTTCAAATAATCAGTTCACATTTTTCCAGTGAGTGATTATGTCATAATACTTTTATATTTAAAATCTATACTTTAATACATCATTTCAAGCTGTTTAAAAATCAACTATTAACATTAACTTTCTAAACAGTCTAAGACAGTTCTGATGAAGAATATTAATATTGCAACAATCTATTCCTAAAATGCTTAGCAAGCATTTATTTTAAAATAGATGCTTTTATTAAACTATTTTAAATTAGAGCAATTTTACTGCTCTAGATAAAGACCCTGACTCAATGGACATGAGTTTGAGAAAACTCAGGGAGATAGTGAAAGACAGGGAAGCCTGGTGTGCTGCAGTTCATGGGGTCGCAAAGAGTCAGATATGATTTAGTGACTGAACAACAACAAATGCTCTAGAAATCTCAGTTCCAAAAAGATATGTATTATCTTTTCCATTTAGTTTCATAGTCTAGAACTCTATCCTGACAAAGTATCCAATATATTCCTTTTCCAAACTCTAGAGGTAAATGGGATTAGAATCAAAGTTGAAAGACAATGATTCCAACATGACTCACTTTAAACCAGATTTCAGCGTGGATTGTAGCTTTTCTTTTGATTTCTAGATATTTGGTCCTTCAGCACAGAGGAAACCTTTTAGTACTATAGCATTTGTAAACAGTTGCCTAACTTATATTCATCTTCAATTAGTAAACTTGAGCAAGTACAGATCCATTGTACACATTTTCTTTTTTTTTAAGGGAAGACTTTTAACTATAGATTCATTCTTTTTTTTTATTATTATTTTGGCTGTGCTGGGTCTTCACTGAGGCTTTAGTTGCCTCACAGCATGTGAAATCTTAGTTCCCCAACCAGGGATTAAACCTGTGTCCTCTGCTTTAGAAACGCAGATTCTTAACAGCTGGACCACCAGGGAAGTCCCTATATGCCCCACTTTCAGATCGTTAGACTGAACAGGAAATCTTTCTAACCATCACTTAGTGATAAATTTAGTGAGGAAAAATTAGAGTAATCTGTATAATCTACTTGATAAAAAGCAGTGGCATTACTCTCTGTTTTCAGCTTTTCTCTTTAAAAAATGACTTTGAGAGAAGTTATAAATTTTAAGAAATAAGAGAAATAACCACAGGAAGCATCAGTCAAATACTCTGAAAGTCAAATAAATTAAATGAGTGTCTATTCCTAGATCAAAAGGTCAAGAAAGACAGAAACATTCTACTTCTTAATTCAGTAGCATATCCCCAAGACAGTAAGTATTCCTCTATGACCATTGTGGCAGACACTAGTTCCCATAAACTCCTGTATCCTCATCTCCTCCATTGAGTATGAGCTGGAACTGTGACTAGCTTCCAACAGAAACATGAACATGCCTACATAGCTATGTTATATAATATTGTAGCATCTCTCCTACTACAGTTGTTCCCTTGCTGACTTACAGGAAGGAACCAACCAAGCTGGTAAACTGTACATGCTGAGGCACTGCAGGTGGACTCTGGCAGACAACAAGCCAAAACTAAAGCTTTCAGTCTTATAACAGCAAGGAACTGAAAGCTGCCAACAACTATGGAAGTGAGGAAGTGAATTCTTCCCCAGTGAAAACTCTGGATGAGAACTCAGCCCTGATTGAGGCTAAATAAATAACCTATCCATACACAAACCTCTGGTCCACAGAAATTGCAAGATAATAAATGTATATTGCTTAAGCCATTTGGGTTTGTGGTAATATCGATATGAGAGAGCCAAAATCTTTTCTGCATTAATATTACTCCCAATTTCTCTTGCTCAGTCTTTTGTGATCATGAAACCACTCATACATTCAAATCATGCTTAGTTTTCTTCTTCGTCTGTCTGGACAGCTTAAAGGTCTAAATACAGGATAGAATTTCCATTAATCATTTTCACTTCTCATTCAGTTTCTCCGTATTTTCATTTAAAGTATTATATAAAGAATTAGACATAATTGGGCGAAATAAACATTAGCAATAGTGTTTCTCATTTTATAGTGTTTAGTATAAGCTAACTGTTTTTATTATCATTTTCCCAGCTTTCAGCTTTTAGGATTTTTAAATGTTAGTTTGCTTGGTTACTGCTCCATCAGAAATATATATTCACAATGTCCTTGATGGACATTCATAAATGAAAAAATGTAATCCTGACACTCAAAAGATTTGTAGTCTGATAAATACATGTAATAAACATGCATGTATTCTGAAAGAATAAAATTTAAAGATTAAATTAAAATCTCTCCCATGTGATTCAGTTCAGTTCAGTTCAGTCGCTCAGTCGTGTCCAACTCTTTGGGACCCCATGAATCACAGCACGCCAGGCCTCCCTGTCCATCACCAACTCCTGGAGTTCACTCAAACTCATGTCCATCGAGTCAGTGATGCCATCCAGCCATCTCATTCTCTGTTGTCCCCATCTCCTCCCGCCCCCAATCCCTCCCAGCATCAGAGTCTTTTCCAGTGTGATTAGATCATTACAAAACATTATCTACATTTTACAATTGTCAATTGACTGCTTAACATTAAGTTTAATGATCTGTAATTAACATCCTTTTTAGTGTGAAGTAGAATACATAACTGACTTGTTTTGTTTCAAAACAGAGATAAGTAGTTTTTCAAATGATATTCATTACATGTGGCTTGCTCAATTCAATCCTGGATTGAGTACAGAATGTTAAAGAAAACATTCTTCCACAAACATATATTGTACAATGAAGAACTTTACCCCCAAAACCAAATACTAGATCTCTTCGTCATCTAAAATAGAATTTTAAGTTTTTGATCAATATTAAAACATTTTTAATATATACAGCCATGCAAAATTATCTCATTGACCTGCTTTATTTTTCATTACTCACTACTTCTTGATGGTTGGCCGTGTAGTTATTTATTTAAATGCTCGTTTAGTAACTGTCTCTCCTCACTGGGCTTCCCTGGTGACTCAGATGGTCAAGAGTCTGCCTGTAATTCAGGAGACCTAGCTTTGAATCCTGAGTGGAGAACATCCTCTGGAGAAGGAAATAGCAACCCACTCCAGTATTCTTGCCTGAAGAATTACATGGACAAAGAGCTTGGTGGGCTACAGTCCGTGGAGTGGCAAAGAGTCGGACACAACTGAGTAACTCTCTCCTCACTAGAATATAAGATTCCAGGAAGTACAAACTTCTGCTTTATCTGTTGCTGCATCCCGGCACTGAGAACAGTCTTGTGCATGCATGACAAATGAATATTTATTTAATAATATATATGAGTAGATAATGTAGGTATAAAGACATGTCTGTGTGAATAGACTATAAGAACATTCAGTTATCTCTGGGTAGTGGTATAAGAACAACTTCTCTTTTTTCTTTTTATCCTGTATTTTCTAAAATTTCTACAAAGAACAGACATTTCTTTCATAAAAAGTTTTCTTTTTAATTTTTAAAAATTTAATGCAGTTCAAATTAATGTGTATGGTTCACTTTAACGCCTTCACTGTCAAACCTAGGGGCAAGGACCGCTTCTTTGCCTTCTCCTTGTCTGTGAAGATGAAGGTGTAAAGGTATCTGCTGCATCAAACTTTAAACTTTGTATTATCCTTATTTTTCTTGATCTTGACAGATCTCGTGTCCCTTCACCTGGCTGTGGGCAGAAAGTCCTTGATTTCCTAAATTTGGTGAGGCATGGTGATGAAGCGCAGGGAGTGGGGCTAGACACGAGAGACTCACTTTGAGCTCCATAAAAAGTGTTTTAATCAACAGTAAATCTAACTAGAATTGGAAAATTCGTGTTTTTTGAGATAAATATACCCACTGTCAACAGCTTTTATATATTTTAACATAAACTTGAATTCCTGATAATAGGCAGTGTATACCTGTAAATGCACATCTCACTTTACTATACTGAACTATACCATTGAACTAGTATCAAAATTAAAATCAGTAGTTCTTAACCAGACATTTCTCAAACTTATTAAATATAAAATGCTTTTTTCCCCAATAATATCTAGTGACATATCCATGGAATCTAGGAAACCACTAGTACTACTATATTCCCAATATCGGGATCAGAGTGGGAAGGCGTGTAAGCCAGAATTAGGAGACAAACCTGACAAAAGACAGAAATGGACAAACCTGGAGATAGGAAGACTAGACAGAAACTCATTACAATGGTCTAAGCAAGAGATAATGAGGGTCAAACTAAATGGACCAGTGTTTAGAGGTAGCACAAATGGCTAATGAAAGGATGCATTAAAAGCAAAGACCATTTACGAAACAATTTCCGTAATCTAGGGAAAGAGATTGTAGAATATAAAAATCTTATTCCAAGAGGACAGAATTTTAAGATGATGATAAAAATAGAATTGCCTGATTCATGTCTAAACCATTGAAAAATAAGAATCTTCTTGGTAAATACCAATTAGTAACAAAATAGGCACTGCAAAAGTCGATAATCTGAATCTTAAATAGTTAAGAGATACTTTTCAGAATATGAAATCTTTAAATGTTTTTGCAAAGGTGATCTTTACAATCATGACGTGGAGAATGTCATGTTAAGGAAAAAGCGGTGGGAAAATTATATCACAATAAACAGCTAAATATTTGAATCCTGCTTTTTAAAGAATTTATATAAGGTTGTCACTTATAGCCTAAATTTTGTTAACTATAAGATAAATGAAAGATTTCCATACTGTTTAGTTTCATTATTTAATCCAAAGACAAATCAAACTTTTTTTCATTATTTACTATGATGTTGTATTTCATCTCTCGGGTAGATTCACTTTAAGTGATCTTTTTTAGGACCAATTATTCTTGAAGAATAAGAATCTCCCACAATTAAAAGCCTCAGAAATCACTCAGGAAGAGAGTATGGAGAATGAGAACAGTAAGCTGAGGAAAGAACTTCAAAGAACACTTGTACTTGAAGCAGAAGAAAAAGAGCCTATGAAGGATACAGAGAAGAAACAGAGGGTGATGCATTCACTAACTCACAAGGTAAACTATTCCACTTTTACAAATCTACCTGTTGAACACATTCCATATTTTACTAAATTTACTGGTTGGTGAACTCTTTGTATTAAGCTGAAAGCTGTCTCTGAAATATTCTGCTCCTACTTCCAGCTACCAGAACCACATGGAATAAATCTACTCTTTTTTTTAATACAGTGTCTCAAAGGTCATCCCAGTAACAATGATGGCTGCTGCCACTGCACTGAGTAACTAATGTTTGCTGAGAGGAGCAGTCAGAAGGTTGGGTAATTTGTCCACAAATATGCCATAGCCCATGTTCTTTCTAGTATATTATACTATATCCTCTATTTCTTTAAGTTCCTAATCTTTAGACTAAATAGCCTCCTAACCCCTTACCTCTAGTCTTTCTCTTCTGCCCAAATCACTCTCCATAAGGCTGCCAGAGTAAGCTTTTTAAAATCCAAATCTAATCATCTGATTTTCACTTTCAGTGGGATATCAGTACACTGAAGATAAACAAACTCTTCAACAAAGTTTACAAGTCCTTTGTGACCGGGCTACTTCTTACAGTTTCACCTCTCACAACCACTCACCCCAAACCACTATGAATCTCACCCCTTCTCTCCAATCCATATTCTAATATCCAGTTACATCAACTGTCAGTTTCAGGAATGTGATGTCTTCTCTTTTGGTTCAGAACCTTTGTAAATGTTATTCCTTTTATACAGAACACTCTATCCATTACTCCCTCAGCTTAAAATTCACTTCCTCCGTGAAGCCTTCTTTAACCACTTAAGTCTAGGTTTGTTGTCTCTCTTATGTATCTCCATAGTACCTGAACTAACACTATCTTTGAATACTACCTTTAAGAATCTTCAAGTTTTATTCAAGTGTTTAGATTCTTATATCAGGCAAACCAAACAGCAAAGAGTGCTACAGAACACCTGTGCATGAAAGCTGTAACTATTACCTGGATAAAATAAGGTTTCCCCTTCAAAGAAACAGGTTGCCCTAGTGGCTCAGACAGTTAAGAATCCGCCTGCAATGCAGGAGACCAAGGGTTCAATCCCTGAGTCAGGAAGATCCCCTGGAGAAGGGGATGGCTACTCACTCCAGTTCTCTTACCTGGAGAATTCCATGGACAGAGAAGCCTGATGGGCTACAGTCCATGGGGTTGCAAAGAGATGGACATGACTGAGCAACTAACACTTTCAGAGAAAAAAAATACCAACTTTTACACAGACTTGTATTTTATAGGCTTCTTAAAGAACTTCCAAAATTGACTTGAAATTATTGACAGGTGACATCTTTTAAGTAGACTCTGGATATTATCATTCCAATTACTCAAATTCCTATTTTTTTATTAATAATCTTACCATATGTGCCAGAAGTAAGTGGCAATACAAGACTATACTTTCTAAAAGCCACACACTCACCTGAGACACCACAATGAGAGTGATCATATAGATGCCTTTGCTGAAGGGTAGACTTTTTGTAAATGACATGAGGATGGCCATTTTCATAGCTAAAATGTTTGGAATCCTCTGTGGTATTCTTTAATGGTTCAATAAAATATTCTTCATCTTCTGTAGCAATAACACCATGCTAAAAGAAAAAGAAGCAAAGATTTTAACAAGAAGAATCACTTTAAATATTAATTACTACTATCACCAAGAGTCAAAAATAAGGTGATACCTCTCCAAAAAGGAGGCTAAAACACATGAATTTTGCTATTCTTTAAAAAGGATGCTTAAATACCTTTACATGCTTTGCCTTGTACTAAGCATAAAACATAAATTATTCCCTCCAATCTTCCCAATAACAATATGAAGTAGTAGAGATCTCTGTATGTTCGTTTGGTGGATGCTCGTCACTCAGTTGTGTCTGACTCTTTGCAACCCCATGGACTATAGCCTGTCAGCCTCCTCTGTCCGTCAGATTTTCCAGGCAAGAATAGTAGAGTGAGTTGCCATTTCCTTCTCCAGGTCTGTATGTTCACTAAGACTTATTTCTTTTCCAAATTGTGCACACAACTTAACTAAATCATATGTGCTTAGGTACAGCTTTATAGTCTAATTGTGACCAACAGAAAATAGGCAGAGCATATACGACTTTCAGGCCAAGCCCCTAAGAGTGTCTCCACTGGAATTCTCCACTCTCTCTGAGAGAAAACCTAGGAAAAGTGGAAGCCAAAAAAGAACTTGGGTCCCTAAGTGACCTCATAGAAAGCTGTCCAGTCTAGACACATAAACTGGAGAAATAATCTTGTATTATGATACACTTCTCACATTTAAAGCTCTATGTTACACCAATATATATATCCTTAATTCATATACATGCCATACATCTCCATTTTGCAGATGAAGTACTAGATTCAGAGGTTAAGAACCTGTCCAGTATCAGACAGAGGTAAGTGAAGGAGCTGGCGGTCACACAAAGCTCTGCTCTTATTTGCAATATTATATTGCCTTACATCTGTTTACTTAGCCAAGTCCTACTTAGCTCAGTCATCATTCCTCTTTAAAACATCTTTGAGTCCAACTGGAGTAGCTTCACGCTCTTCTGAACTCCAAGAGAGCTTACTATTGGTATCATTTATATTTAATTAACTCAACACTGCATTGCTACATCTCAAGTCTTGAATCAATTTTTAACTTTTCAACTCCATGTTTTCTTTTCCCAAGCATACTATTTTCTCTCTTAAACAGAGACTGGGCCACTTCTTATCCCTCCAATCCCCATCTCTTAAACTCTGGAAAATGGTTTCTTGTATCAGTTACAGGCAAAGAAAGTGTTCCATATGTCGTATATATAGCAAAAAAAAAAAAAAGCTGATTAAAAGAAATGAGATAGCAAGTTATCTTCATCAGAAATAAGAACTTCCAGCTTTGTCTACCAGTGTTTTCCTAAGAATGGCACATGTAAGGACTGTTCTTAATCCAACTAATTTACCCTGTAACATTGGATAAAACACAAACTCTGAGCGTATTTCCTCAACTGGAAAAATGAAAGGGTTGCTGTAAATTAGTGCTTTTAAAACAGAACTCTAGGGAGCCCTAAGGGTTCCATGGAAGTGCCTTCAGGAGATTGTCACAGACAACAAAGGGAGACCTACATACATGGCTTGGAATGCTAGGCTTAGGAATCAGCTGTGCTTTTATTAATCTATATATTAAGTTTCCACATAACATTTCATTTGAGAAAAGAATTTTGCTGCTTTAAAAAGGAAAAGAAAAAAGCTGAAAACCTCTGGTGCAGATAATCTCTAAGATCCCTTTGAATCTAAACCTCTATGATTCTGTTTAGGGAAATTCATGCTAAGTACCACATGCAAGGAGATCCAACCAGTCCATTCTAAGGGAGATCAATCCTGGATGTTCATTGGAGGGACTGATGCTAAAGCTGAAACTGCAATACTTTGGCCACCTCATGCGATGAGTTGACTCACTGGAAAAGACTCTGATGCTGGGAAAGGATGGGGGCGGGAGGAGAAGGGGACGACGGAGAATGAGATGGCTGGATGGCATCACCGACTCTGTGGACATGAGTTTGAGTGTACTCCGGGAGTTGGTGATGGACAGGGAGGCCTGGTGTGCTGTGATTCATGGGGTCACGGAGAGTCGGACACGACTGAGCAACTAAACTGACTGACTGACTGACCACATGCTTGAAGAGAAAAATAAGACATAATCAGAGGTTGGCTGTCACCTACACAAAATGAGCTAAAAGAAATGAGTTAAAGAAGAGAAGCAAAAAGCAAGTGAGAAAGGGAAAGATATACCCAACTGAATGCAGTTTCAGAGAATAGCAAGGAGAGATAAGAAGGCCTTCTTAAAGGAACAATGCAAAGAAATAGAGGAAAACAGAATGAGAAAGACTAGAGATCTCTTCAAAAAACCTGGAGACAACAAAGGAGCATTTCATGCAAGGATGGGCATGACAAAGGACAGAAATGGTAAGGACCTAACAAAAGCAGAACAGGTTAAGAAGAGATGGCAAGAATACACAGAATAACTAAACAAAAAAAGATCTTAATGACCCAGATAATCATGATTGTGTGGTCACTCAACTAGAGCCAGATAACCTGGAGTGTGAAGTTAAATGGGCCTTAAGAAGCATTACTACAAACAAAGATAGTACAGGTGACGGGATTCCAGCTGAGCTATTTCAAATCTTAAAAGATGATGCTGTTAATAATGCTTCACTCAATATGCCAGCAAATCTGGAAAACTCAGCAGTGGCCACAGGACTGGAAATGGTCAGTTTTCATTCCAGTCCCAAAGAAGGACAATGACAAAAGAATGTTCAAACTATCATACAACTGCACTCATTTTACATACTAGCAAGGTTACACTCAAAATTCTTCAAGCTAGGCTTCAGGAGCATGTGAACTAAGAACTTCCAGATGTACAAACTAGGTTTAGAAAAGACAGAGAAACCAAAGATTAAATTGGCAACATTTGTTAGATCATTGAAAACACAAGGGAATTCCAGAAAAATATCTACTTTTGCCTTATTGACTACACTGAAGCTTTTAACTGTGTGGATCATAACAAACTGTGGAAATTTTTAAAGAGACAGGAATACCAGACTATCTTACCTGTCTTCCGAGAAATCTGTATGCAGGTCAAGAAGCAACAGTTAGAACCAGACATGGAACAATGGACTGGTTCCAAATTGGGAAACGAGTACATCAAGGTTGTATACTGTCAGCCTGCTTATTTAACTTCTATGCAGAGTACTGCATGTCAGACTCACAAGCTGGAATCAAGATTGCCAGGAAAAATATCAACAACATCAGATATGCAGATGATACCACGCTAATGGCAGAGAGTGAAGATGAACTAAAGAGCCCCTCAATGAGGGTGAAAGAGGAGAGGCAAGTGAAAAAGCTGGCTTAAAACTCAACATTCAAAAACAAACATCATGGCATCCAGTCCCATCGTTTCATGGCAAATAGAAGGGGAATAGTGGAAACAGTGACAGATTTTATTTTCTTGGGTTCCAAAATCACTGCAGACAGTGACTACAGTCATGAAATTAAAAGGCACTTGGTTCCTTGTAAGGAAAGCTATGACAAACGTAGACAGCATATTAAAAACAGAGACATCACTTTGCCGACAAAGGTCCATATAGTCAAAGCTATGGTTTTTCCAGTAGTCATGTATGGATGTGAGTTGGACCATAAATAAGATCTGATGCTTTCAAATTGTGCTTGAGAAGACTCTTAAGAGTCCCTTGGACTGTAAGGAGATAAAACCAGTCAATCCTAAAGGAAATCAACCGTGAATGTTCATTGGAAGGACTGATGCTGAAGCTGAAGCTCTAATACTTTGGCCACCTGATATGAAAAGCCTACTCATTGGGAAACACCCTGATGCTAGGAAAGATTGAGGGCAGAAGGAGAAGAGGGTAGCAGAGAATGAGATGGCTAGATAGCATCACTAATTCAATGGATACGAATTTGAGCAAACTTCAAGAAATAGTGAAGGACAGGGGAGCATGGTGTGCTGCAAACCATGAGGATCACAGAGTCGGACACAACTTGTGACTGAACAACAATAAAAAAAAAGAATGCAAAAAAAAACAAAAAAGCAGCCTAGTCACTTCACATTATTTTAACTATCGTTGGCTTTACTAAAGGATATTAGTCCCTAAATTAAATAGAAATTCTGACAGGAATGCTTCCCTGGTGGCTCAGTGGTAAAAAATCTGCCTACCAATGTAAGAGATGTGGGTTCAATCCTTGGGTTGGGAAGAACTCATGAAGAAGGAAATGGCAACCAACTCCAGTATTCTTACCTGGGAAATCTCATGAATAGAGGAGACTGGCCCTCTATATTCCATGGAGTTGCAAAAGAATCAGACACAACTTTGCGAGTAAATAATAACAACTAACAGGAATAACAGAATAGGCCACTAACAAACCCTAATATTGACTATGAATTACTTTACCAAGAAGATTAACAAAGCAATAACAAACTGAGCAAGTCTCCTGAAGAAAAGAGGGAGCATGAAGAAGGGAGGACTTATATAAGACATTTTGATAAGCATGAAGTATAGGAAGCAGGGTCTACGGTAGATGCTGAACTGTGGGCAGATGTCAAAAACAAGAAGCTCAGGCTGCTGGAGAAAAATAGTCAGAAACCCGGTAAATAAAATCTCTAATATCAAGGAGGTAAAGGTCCTGGAAGAAAATCCAGAGATCTGATGTGTTAGGTAGTCTGTAAAATGTTTATGCACATTATCCCATTTAATCTTAATATCTCTATAAAGTAGGTACTACTATTTGGCAGATAAGAAAATTATATTGAGCAAAGTTCAGTAACAAATTCATTCAACTATCTTTGGAGGCTGAACTCTTAGTCACTATATTATAATTCCCTTAGTCTCTGAGGGTTGCTTCTAACTTCATCTATTTATTTAAAAAGTATATTTCGAGAGCCTATCACATGACAGGTACTGTTCTAGGTGGTAGGAGTACAAAAGTGTAAAAAGAGTTTTAGCCCTTTCAGAAACTTATATTCTTTAGGGAAGAACTAGAAAAAAAGTCATTCATTCATTATATAAATAAATGATCAATCAGGTAGCAATATACGTCGGAAGAGAAATAAAGCAGTAAGAGGACAAAAAGTAATCAGAGGACAGAGAGAATTACACAAACTATTTAGGATGGTCAGGAACGTCCTCTATAAGATGGCATTTGAACAGAAACCTGAATAAAGTGAAGGAGTATGCCAGATATCTTAGGAAAGAGCCAGACAGTGGGAATGGCAAATGTAGAGACAACAGGATAGAAGCATGTACACCGTATATGAGAAGGAGCTCTGTGGATAGAGGGAGGGTAAGGGGAAAGGATTATGTGCCGGAGGTCAGATGATGGAGTCCTCCTTTCCCTGAATGCCAGTCCCTCCAAAAACCCCAAGACTCATTCCCTGGATTCCATTCCCCGTATGGGGCACATCACATTTTGTGATCTCATCTTCTACTTCCCCCTTCACCATTTAAAACACTGCGACTATACCCTCTCAAACTGAACGTCAATTACATATAATTGATATATACCCTCTGCCTCATCTGTGAATGTTCTTTTCATCATGTTCAAACAAAAGCCTGAATCTCCCTAAATAACATTTTTCCTTCCCTGTAATTTTCTGGAATGGAGGCTACTTTCTCCCCTACATGCCTCCTATTGGACCTGGAGGGAGGGTTAAGATTTCTTGTACTCAATGCCATTTCTAAGCAATTATTGGCCTGTTCTCAAAAAAAAAATAAAAATAAATTCCATACCCTTCAAATCCCATACCATCACCTTTTCCCTCTGCAAGTAGTAGTTGCCAACTACTGACCCAAAGTCACTTTGATCACTCCTCAAAGACCTTAGCTTCTGGATCATTGTCACTCACTGCAATACCATTCCTGAATAATTGTTGACTTCAGTATTTTCTTATATCGTTGGTTCTTAATATTTGTATTTGTGTATGTGCCCTGAATCCCTCTGGAGGTCTAGGAGAGAAGCCATTGATAAATTCAATTATTAGTCTTAGTCTTTCAGTTCAATTCAATCACTTAGTCATGTCCGACTCTTTGCGACCCCATGAATCACAGCACGCCAGGCCTCCCTGTCCATCACCAACTCCCGGAGGTCACTCAAACTCATGTCCATCTAGTTGGTGATGCCATCCAGCCACCTCATTCTCTGTCGTCCCCTTCTCCTCCTGCCCCCAATCCCTCCCAGCATCAGAGTCTTTTCCAGTGAGTCAACTCGTCACATGAGGTAGCCACAGTATTGGAGTTTCAGCTTTAGCATCAGTCCTTCCAATGAACACCCAGGATTGATCTCCTTTAGAATGGACTGGTTGGATCTCCTTGCAGTCCAAGGGACTCTCAAGAGTCTTCTCCAGCACCACAGTTCAAAAGCATCAATTCTTCGGTGATCAGTTTTCTTCGCAGTCCAACTCTCATATCCATGTATGACCACTGGAAAAACCATAGCCTTGACTAGACGGACCTTGGTTGGCAAAGTAATGTCTCTGCTTTTTAATATGCTATCTAGGTTGGTCATAACTTTCCTTTCAAGGAGTAAGCGTCTTTTAATTTCATGGCTGCAATCAGCATCCACAGTGATTTTGGAGCCCCAAAAGATAAAGTCTGCCACTGTTTCCCCATCTATTTCCCATGAAGTGATGGGACCAGATGCCATGATCTTAGTTTTCTAAATGTTGAGCTTCAAGCCAACTTTTTCCCTCTCTTCTTTCACTTTCATCAAGAGGCTTTTTAGTTCCTCTTCACTTTCTGCCATAAGGGTGGTGTCATCTGCATATCTGAGGTTATTGATATTTCTCTCGGCAATCTTGATTCCAGCTTGTGCTTCCTCCAGCCCAGCATTCCTCATGATGTACTTTTATTTTGACTCAGCAGCATTTTTCCCTTTAAATATTTCCCTGTATTAGCTTTTAGGATATTTGTCTGGTTTTTCTTCAGCCTTCTTGCTCCACTGTTCTTAGATGTGCCCTCCACATCTTTCTGATCTCCCTAAACTCTTGGGGCACCCATAGGCTCAGTCCTTAGACCTCTAATTTATTCCATATATAGTCTCTAAAGCAAGTTCATATTACCTCCTGGCTTTAAATGCCATATATATAGATAGATACAGACACAGACAAATAGATAGATGACTCCCAAAATAAGTTCACAACTCACATCTCTCTGCTGAACTCCAGGCTTGCATATCTAGCATTCTATATAGTATCTCAAGTTCAACATGTGAAATTATGATATATAAAACCCCCAATCTACTACTCCTACAGCTTTTCCATCTCAATTAATATGTACATCTTTCTCATCTCATGGATGGCTGCTATTAATATATTCCAGTTGCTCAGGACCCAAGCTTGAAATCATCACTGATTCTTTCCTTACTGTGTTCTCGAAAACCTAACATCTGCCCCCAGTTCTCTTTCTAACTTCACCTTCCATTACTCTTGCTCTCTCTCACTTAGCTCTAGCCATGGTAATCTTCTTGGTGTTCCTCAAACACTCTCAAATCAGACCTTTCTATTTGAAGATTTCCACCTGGAAATCTTATCTTTCAGATGTCATCATTCCTTTTCTTATTCCTTTTAAGGTCTTTAGGAAACATTTCTTCTACCTTAGAAATTATCACTATCCAACATATTACGATTCTTATTTACTTAATTGTCCATCTCTTCCACTAGAATGAAAGCCATTCTTGTTTTGCTCACTGTTGTACTCCTATCACCTAGAACAGTGCCTCTTACATGATAAGCAGTTACAATCATTTGATGAATGGATGAATTAATAATGAAAAATGTAGAGGCAACTGTGAACATAACTAAATGAACATAAAGTCTAATGGGGTTGTTGGTCTTTTCTAACTATGTGTATAGTATTTAGTATCTTAGAGAGATAAAAGAAAATCATTTTTCATAAAGTAAGAACAAACTACAAAGAAAGAAACAATCTGGAAAAGATCTGTTGAAAATAAGAAATATGACTGCTATAATTTTTAAATCAATTAAAGAAAAAGAAAGCAAAATGGGAAAATTTCATAGATCTTAGAACAAAAATGAAAAAAAATGGGGGGAAAAGAAAAGAGGAGAACCAATTACAGAATGGGATGGTGGGGGACAAGGAGAGAAAGTTACTAAGAATTTTTTTTTAATAAATCTCTCAGTTGAAGGGGAGTCTTTAAATTGAAAGTACTCAGCAAATACAAAGTCAGAGTCAGGACAGAAGACCCACAGCTTACCACATTATACAATTCCTGAAACAAAAAGGATAAAAAGAAAAGCATACCATTTTGAAGAAAGAAAAATTTTTAAAGAAAAGAACAAGAAGCAGACTTTTATCTGCCACCAAAATAAATCAGTGCTAATTTTTTTAGACCTTTAAATCTTTTCCTAAGATATAAAACCATAGAGATAAGTTTGATACCCCATATTTCCCTTTTCCAATTCCAACATCCATGGTCCTAAAGGAAAACTATTTTTGAACCTAGACTTCTATATCTAGCTAAATTATTAACCAAACAAGAGGGCAACATAAAGTTACTTTGAAACAGGCAAAGACTCAGAAATTTTACTTCTCAGGCACCTTTTCTGAGGTAATTACTTAACAATGTTCTCCAACAAAACAAGTATGAAAATTCTGTAAACAAAAAGAAAACGTGGAACTAACCTAGGAAAAAAGAAACCCCAAGATCGTGAGCTATTACTAGCTCAAGAAATTGATTAATCCATATACTCCAAGAAAAATGCCTCCAAAGAAGACTGGAATATATTCCAAGCAATAACTACAAGGGCTAAGGAAATGGATGAGTGATATAAGCATTGTAAAATTGAAATTATGGGTAAGGAAATATGATTAGAAAGCGCCAATGATCTCTACATTGAAAACTATTTTATATAGAACAATTAAAAACAAAATTGGTTAAAAAGGACCTTAGAAAAATGGGATTTTAGAAAAACGTATTTATATATTCCATTTGATTAAAAATGTAACATGATATAGGGCTTCCCTGCTGGGTCAGATGGTAAAGAATCTGCCTGCAATGCAGGAGACTCAGGTTCAATCTCTGGGTTGGGAAGATCCCCGGAGAAGAGAATGGCTACCCACTTCAGGATTTTTGCCTGGAGAATTCCATGGACAGAGGAAGACTGGCAGGCTACAGTCTACAAGGTCACAGAGTTGGACACATTTTAAAAAATAACATGACACAAAATAAGAATAAACCTGAAGATTACTAAAACTGGCAAATAAAAGTGTGATGAGGAAGGATATTTACATAATATCTGCTCACAAATTCCTTATTAGTTGCCAAAGAGAAATGGAAACTTCAGTTATAAACCTGGCAGACCACCCCTAAATCAAGAAATCAAAGTGAATCAACACCACACAGTTTCAATAGGAAGCAAAGTAAAACAGGTGCTAAAAGTGAAAGTCGCTCAGTCAGGTCCAACTCTTTACGACCCCTACAGTTCATGGAATTCTCCAGGGCAGAATACTGGACTGGGTATCCTTTCCCTTCTCCACAGGATCTTCTGAACCCAGGGGTCAAACCCAGGTCTCCTGCATTGCAGGCAGATTCTTTATCAGTTGAGCCACAAGGGAAGCCCAAACAGGTGCTAATGAATAGGAAAAAAAAAAAAAAGAGAACAAGAGACACAGAAAGTTTCAATGAGGGTGAAAAATAGATGAGTGACACTCTGCTATTCCCTTAAGTACAGATTTCATTTATAACCTTCTCACCTCTGCCTTATCAACATCTTTCACCATTCCATCAGTAGTCGCTTATTTCAGCAATTCTCAAATTATTTGTTTCCAGAATAAAATTCTTTTCTAAATTTCAAAGCTATATTTTCCAAAAGCCAACTAGAATCTTTAACCTTTATTTCTTCAGATTCTTCACATTTACTATATCAAAATCACTATCTTCATCTTCCTTTAAAATCCAGCATTCCACTACCATAACTTTTCTCTATTAGTAAAATTCATATACAGACTCGTCCAAAAGTGAAATCTCAATCATCTTCAATTACTTGCTCGCCTCCATTTCACATCCAGTTAAATTTCACATCCAGTTCAATGATATTTCAATTTTTAAAAATATTATTAGATATCCACTATGTACTATATGCTAGGGAAGAAAAATCAATAAGACACAAATCCTATAAATTTTCTCACCAAAATGAGGTTCAAATTCATTCCATCTGCTCCATTCCCAGTGCCATAGTCTTGGTATAGACCTTCATTATCTCCTATACAATCTTACTCATCTTCATATCTCCAATCACTCCTCTTCCCTGAACTTTCACAATAGAATTAGCTTTTTTCCTAAATCTCAGATCTGTTCATTTGACCACCGTGTTAAAATTATCAACGGCATAATTAATGTTAATACAAAATTTAAAGAGCTTGATTAATGACTAAGAACAGTATTTTTCTATCATATTTAACAGCAAATGTCATAAGTTTTAAAATAGTCATTTTGGATAATTTATTCAAAAAGAGGAATCTCTTTTGTATATAAAGTTTAAAACTGCTTAGAGACAAAGAAACTAGTGATGAATATATTCAATATGTCTATATTATAGGAATTAACCCAAATATTAAAATCTAAGTAATCATTTTGACTTATTAACATTACAGAAAACTGACATTTGAGCAAATTTTTATATATACCTATAGCAAAAATTTTTCTCCACTATGTGGTTCTTAATACTTCTTTGAAATTTAGAACCTATCTAAACTCAACTCCATATACTTTTTTATACTGAAGTAAGATTGAGGATATGGATGTGATAGATTAAGGAAGGAAAAGTAATTTCTGAAAATGTGAGTTGAGCATCAAAATGTCTGTACTCTTTCACACCAATAAAGCTTTAACAGAACATCTACACTAGACTGAAAAGCAGTAGATGAAGTGTGAAATACAGGAAGTAGAAATGGAAGAATGTGTTTTGTTCTACAACCATTACTATGTGCAGCCTCGAACTGTGTATTTACCATTAGACTAGAATGGACTCAAATGCCCAGCATAGAACCTATACTCTTGAAATCCAGTTTCAGGGTAAAATAAGATTTATTATCAATTATCAGATAAATGTAGGAAAAAATTATTTTCTAAAGAGACATTGATTGATATATAACATTTTGCTTCAAGGACTTATAAACCTAAGTAGGTCATGAGTAATTTCAAGTTATGTTGATTACCAGAGAAAGACATAAAAGAAACTTAAAGAGGTAGTCAGTGTCATCGTTTCCTGTGTAATACAAACACATACATACACACATACCCTTAAGTTCCTCATCAAAGACTGAGCTTTGTCTATGCATTAAGCACATAGTATTTGATCAGAAAAATGTAACTCTAAAAGGAAATGAGAGGTTTCATTCACTCCTCTGCTAACAATACAGGGTTTTAAAAATTGTTCCTACTTTGAAAGTTCAATGCAAACATTATGAAAAAGATTATCAAAAGCAAAGGCAATAGAAATAACAAAAATTTTAGAATGCTTTCTTCCCTAGATAAAACATATATGTGTGTATATTATTAACCTGAGAAAAGACATTTATATTGTGAATTTATTTCCCCATCAGAAATTTAAAATTATAACATCTACTTACCAACCCAACACAATTGCTTAAAGCCACTTTAGTTGTACTACGTTGATCTTGCAAGTATCCTGTGTAATGACAGTTGTCTAAAAAATCATGCTTCCACTGGGGTCCATCTTTTCCCCAGTATTCTACTGTAAAATGTTTGGACACAAAATCTGTGTTGAGAGTCAAGTTTAGGTGAAAGTGCTTGCCATAGGCTGAAAGTTTAAAAAATAACTTAGATACTGCCTGGTGTGGATCGATAGGGTCCATACTCCGTCTTCTCCTGGAGTGTTTATCATTTTTCACAGTAAAGCTGAGAAAAGCTCCATTTTGATCAACTCTTATTGGAATAGTTAGCTGGTAGTGTTCTAGATAAGTCAGGAATTCCTCTTTTGTAATCACAAGGCAGAAAATCCAGAAAAAACACATGGAAGAAAAGAAAATTTAACAGATCAAAGAAGTAGCAGTATAAGCAACTATATTCCTTAAAACTATGCATTATTATATGCGAAGTATGGGAAAACATGTTATATTAAGCAAAAATGAAAGAGCGAAAGTTTAAAATCTCAAGATGAATTAAGTTCCAAATATTCCATTCCTTAAAAAAGTATTTTAAAGTTTTTTGAAAGGCTATTTTTTCTTAAATTTAATTTTGAAAACATGAATTCTAAGAGCTAAATTCTATAGTACATAAGAATACTGGTACACATATGTAAAACAACAGAATTTCATTCAGATAAAATGTTGTGAAAGTTACCCAAAAGAGTTTACACAGAATCTCTACAGCCTTGTTGAACTTTTTGTTAATTATCAGTCACAATGTGAAATACAGCAACCACTTTTGAAAACAGCCTAACAGTTCCTCAAAAAGTTAAACACAGAACTATCATCTGATCCAGCAATTTCACTCTCAGGTATTTTTACAAGAGAAATGAAAACATACATCCACACAAAAACTTGCACAAAAATGTTCATAGCAGCATTATTCATAATAACTAAAAGGGGTAAATAACCCAAATGTCCATCAATTGATAAATGAATGAATGGATGAATAATATGTAATGCATTCATGCAACAAATTATTGTACAATAAAAAGGAATACTGAAACATGTTATGACATGAATGAATCTTCGTAACAGCCTTCATAATCAAAGTTCATTATCTAATACTATAAAAACACTACACTAAATGAAAAGAACCAGTCACATATGATCCATTTATATAAAATATACAGAATAGGCAAATCTCTATGGACAAAAATAGACCAGAGGTTGCCTAGGACTGGGGATAAGGTGGTTTGGAGGGAAGTGGGGAATGACCATTAACGAATTCAGAGTTTCTTTTGGGGTTGACAAAATGTTCTAAATTTGATTGTGATGATGGTTGTACAACTCTGTGAGTAACTATAAACCAATGAATTGTATACTTTAAATGGGTGATTATATGGTATGTATATTACAGTACAGTTGTTTAAAAATTATCAGATCGATAAAAAATTCAGAAGACTATTGAATATATTTTCCTCACTTAGATGCACTAAATATTACCAGTTTACCTTCTCAACCATATCTTCCATTAGCCAAGTTTATCACTAAGGCAGAACCAAATGTCTGCACATTGCTTCACTGTCTAAATATGAAGTTCACCCACAAATAAAAACTCCCATGAAACCATGACCAAATGGAAAAAATTTTTAAATAATACTTATTTCATTTATAAATAACAGTTTATATTAAATGCTACGGCTTAGTTGGTTTCAGAGCCACATTTTGTACATATGGACTTCTTAGATATATACATCAATCCATAATGGTCCTGAAAATCTGGCTTATCAGGACAAAAAAAAAAGATCTGTTACTATACATTCATGGGAGCAAAATTTAAAAAGGTATGCTTTCAATAACTCTTTAAGAATTGAACTGGTCTGTGGAAAACAAAACGATCTTCACTCCTAGGACCTCTGGTAACATCTTTTCTATGATAAAAAGTTCAATTTTATGGACTAAAATTATGGGTTTCCCTTGTGGTTCAGTTGGTAAAGAATCCACCTGCAATGTGGGAGACCTCGCTTTGACCCCTGGGTTGGGAAGATCCCCTGGAGAAGGGAAAGGCTACCCACTCCAGTATCCTGGCCTAGAGAATTCGGTGGACTGTATAGTTCATGGGGTCGCAAAGAGTCAGACACGACTGAGCAACTTTCACACATGGATTAGAACTTGACATGTTGAACTTCTTCTACATCTTTTATCTAGCTTCTAGTCCTTAGATCAGAATTCTTAAGTTTGGAAACACATTTTTATATTAACGGTCCACAAGGATCTTACATCAGAATTTGTTTGGTCTCATTCTTCTATAGCAATAACCTTTGAATTCCTTTTGAACATGATCTTTACTGTAAACCCTGACAATGAGTATATTAGTAAAGTTAAGAATCAGAAGAAGAGGGCAGGGATTCTGAGGAAGACCAGTCAACTCTAAAATACACTAGATGTTAAATACTAGCACAAGTTAAAAGTCTATTATAGTCATTAACATTTATGAAACTAGCACTGAATTGACACAGTAGGTCTCTGCTCCTACCATTATATATCTGAAAGAAAATGTTCATTCAACTAAATATTTAGAATCTTTCCTTGTAAGATTAATAGCAATATTTTTTGTCAGTTTCAAAAGCAGGAATCCTACCTTGAGAACTGTATGAAAGCCTGTAGTCACTATGAAATTCCGATGAAGCCATGAAGAGGCTCAAAATCCAGGTCAACGTCTTCCACAAAATTTCCATAATTTAGAAAACTGGATGATTTTTTAGAGGGCTACCTATGTTCTAGAGAGTCAATACCATACCAAAATCGAAGCATAACAATTTTATTTCTTTACAACTTCTTGCAGATTAGTTATTAGATGTTCCACTATTTAGCAGGTATTTTTTCCCAGCATCTCGTAATTTCTTCTATATTTGGATTCATTTTCTCAATCCAAAATGAAAAAAAAAATGATGGAAATTTTCATAAGCAGAGCATTAGGCTGAACAGTCACTAAAGTAAGGCCATTTTTTAACCTAGAAAAAAAAAAATTAAGTTAATTGAAAAACATTCTGAATGGACAGATCTATATTGCAGAATGCTTGCCAAAGGACATATACTACAAAGTTACATAATTAAATCAGACCATTGTTGTCCTTCATAGTGTAAATAAACATTCACAAGACTAAGTACTGAATTGGAAACCTAAATGTTTAGAAGGATAATACCAAAGCTACTTGATAATCAAAGAAGGAACCTAAAGAGGATCATAAAAATTCTCTTCTTAAAACTTTGAAAATAACAATGTATGGGTATAGTGACTAATCTTTCAATAAAAACCAGGCTGACTTCACAAAGTTCATTTTATGAAAGAGATAAACAGTATGTGACTGTATTCTTTAACATTTAGTACACTTCTATCTAGTTTGATTTGTTGTCTATCAATTTTTCTTTGAGAGTAGATCTACAAATACACAGTGGTATTAAGCAGCTATTTGTGAAAACTCAGACAGTAGCATAAATTAAACTTTTGAAAAGTTGAACCATATTTACTGTAACCCTTGACTTTATCTGGAAATCTTTTGACTCATAAAGCAACACATATGAGACAATTTATCATATATAACTATATTTATCAATATAACTATAAAGAAAAGTAATTCGTTTTCTGAAAAGAATTTTTAAAAATTCAGTTCAGGTAACACAACAGATTTCATATCCTATCTCATGTACTTTTCTTCTGACTTACAACTTCACTCAGAGGCCATGATTTCACATTTTATACAGAACACTGGAGTATTTGGCTACCTGATTTTCCAGCACACAGCACTTTAGAATAAGGAAACAAAAAAAGGACTACAAAGTAGCTCAGTAAAGGCAACAAAAGTTAACCAAAAAAAGAGGAAAAACCAAAAAGTAGCTTTAGA
The DNA here is from genome assembly GCF_049115385.1 of Moschus berezovskii. Taxonomy (NCBI): domain Eukaryota; kingdom Metazoa; phylum Chordata; class Mammalia; order Artiodactyla; family Moschidae; genus Moschus; species Moschus berezovskii. Next base: position 63,710,204 of record NC_142477.1, read on the forward strand.
AACCCAAAGTAATACATTGAAGGTAGAGAAAAACAGTCCTTACATAGCTTAATAGTTCATATTGTGTATATGACTGTGTTATAGCTAAATATGTGATATACAAAAGCTTAACTGTAAAATTAACTTATTTGGAATACTTCATTCCCTGTAGTGCTAAAAATATTGGTTATTACAATGTATAAAAAACCCACAATCATTTCAAGTTTCTTAAGTCTGTATCTACAAATTTAAAATTGATAAACCTTGAAAAACTAATTCAACCAATCAACAACTGCTGTCTTACATGTTTTAAAAATGATGCTATAACAACATGGAGATAAGAAAAGATTAAGACACAATCTTTGCCCTTTAGGCAATCATAATCTAAGGAAAAAGAAAAAACTCAAGACAGACTGACATATGCCATAATAAACTTACAAAAGTATTTATAAGAGATCAGATGAAGGGGATGACTTCTGAGTCAAAGAAAGATAGGTGAAGAAAAGGTTATGAAAAAAAAAAAACATTTGAGATACACCCTGGAAGATGAACAGAATTTGACAAGTCAAGTTTCTGGGGGCAATCACTACAAATTAAAGAAACAGAGTCCACAAAGTATAGATGGCAAGAAAAAATGGAAAATATTATTAGTAATGATAATAAGTTTGGTTTCTGTGCAGAAGACAGGTAATATCTAGAAAAGTAGTTTAAGGTAAGGTCTAAAATCAAAGAGAACTTTAAATATATGCTACTCCTTTTAATATTCATTACAATCTTATAAAGTAGGTATTATTGCCCCTGTGTGAGGAATGGCCCCAGTGATCCTGCCTCCTAATACCCATGTCATTCAGTAACCTCTTTCCTTGGAGTAATTTGATCCTAACTAATATAATACCTCAATGGTGAGAGGATGTCACTTCCACGATTAGATTACAAAAGATTCTGACGTCCATCTTAACGGTAGACTCCCTTACTGGACTTTGATGAAACAAGCTGCCATATGGATAGGCTCACATGGCAAGGAATTGAGAGCAGTCTTCAGATAACCACTAGCTAGGAAATGCAGCCGTAAATGCTATAGCTTGCAAGGAGCTAAATCTTGAATATGTGAGCTTATAAGCATATCCCTCCCCACTCAAGGGTTCTGTGGTTCCCTTAGTCCTTGCCAACACTTTAACTATAGCCTCTTGAGAGACTCTGAAGCACAAGACAGAGTAAACCATGCCCAGGCTCCTGACTCACAGATACTGTTAATAAATGTGTATTCTTTAAGCTGCTAAGTTTATGGTGATAATTTCTGCACCAACTGATAACTAATACAGCTGCTAATTTACAGATAAAGAAGTTGAAGCTCATAGTGGCCACATAACTCGAAAACAGCAGGGCACAGAGTCATATATAAGATTATCTGGCTTTAAAGTCTAAATTCTTTCTATTATATCACATTTCCATTTTAAATTACTCTAACTTAAATATTTAATAGTAATTGCATACAACCAGTATCAAACTAAATATTCATAAATGATGTTAATTAATGTGAAATTTTAAGCTACTCGATACACATAACTGTTTTATCTCAAAATTTCTTCTACAGTGATTTAGGCAAAACAACACGCACTATATATTCTTTCTCAGGAAAAAAATCTATAAAGAGATTAAATCACACCATCATTCAATAACAGCACAACTGACCTTTGAATTAGGTGTGAGCGGGCAGTACCCAGTTTCTGCAAAAATGTGACTTATAAACTACAGGCGGCCCTCTACATATGCAGCTTCTCCATAATAGATTCAATTAATCAAGGATAGTGTAGTACTATAGTATTACTACTGAAAAAAAAATTATTGTATATGTGGACTTGCAGCTCAAACCTGTGCTGTACAAGGTCAACAGTAAAGACAATAATCCAGTTATTCTGATTCCCAGCCTATTTATGCACAGTCTCCAACTGCTTAACTGTTGCTTCATGAACATTTACTCTTCATTGTTGTTGTTTTTTCAGATTACTTGAGTGTTGGGCATTAAAATATCTGACATTAAGTGTGTCCCTCACAAACTTCAATCTTCTTTTAAAGAAGAATATATAATAAACATATTTGAGTTAATTTCTAGTAAGTGATGACAGATTTGTATTGAATCATATTTATCCTTTTTTTCCTATTTTCCTAGGCTCTAAAACTGACAAACTTATAATGAGCAGGTTGAAGAAACAATTGTTTTTTCCCCTTGAGAAATCTGCTCTTCACAGTTTTTTAACCTCTACTTTTACCATTACCATCACTATCTTATAAATGCCCAAGTTAAGTAAGCAAGTATAACATTCAGAGAAAAAGTAGTATGAACTACCTGGCCAAAAGTACACTAACATTTTATTTTAGAACTTGTAGTAAAAAGAGAACATTAATGCATAATAGAAAGAGCAGAAGTTTTGAAGATAAACAAACGAGTGCTATAGTCCTGGGTCTACCACTGGCTACAGTATCTGGCACACAGGCACTCAATAAATTTCAGTCTCTTTCTCCATTCTCATTCCTGCCTCCCCTCCTCACGTTTTTCAAGCTTCCAGTGCTAGTGAAGAAATTTAACAATAAGTAAATGAGTAGGCTCAAGTTCAATTAAAGTCAACAACTAATATAGCTAACTACTCTTAGTCACCTATACAATAAAAATGAACAGCTTAACTTACTTTCTGACACCTACTGGAGAATTTAATCTGGACATCATAAGCAAATACGTATAGGTACTAACTTCTCCAGATATAGTTTCCAAAATTCAGATTAATATTAAAATTGTACATAATTATCCAAAAAGCATAACGTCCTTACATTAGACAGCAGAAGCATTATGCTGTAGAAAATACAAAAGGTTTTGAATCCTGCTTTGACTGCGAGTTACTTAACTCTAATAGATGTTTCCTCATCTATAAAAACATGATTATGATATCTACCTTACAAAGACTTGCTGAAAGATTACATTATACATGTAAAGTGTCCACATGCTTCACTTTAATAATTAAATAAATATTAGTCCCCTTCTCCTCAATATCTGACTCATCAGTTTTCAAAGACCTTCCTTCAAGGAGTTTCACGTTCCTCCGTCCCTTAAGAATGTGGAAGAGTTGGATATGATGATGGAATCAACTAGGTCATATTATCTATTAGAGTGAACAGTAAAGAATTTAGGATATGATAACTGGACTTACAACTATTTTAAATTTTAAAACAGAATCAAAACTTCCATTTTACATTGATTTTAAATAGACTTTTTCCCCTAAGACAAATGCACCAGTCAGTAGAGTTAAGGGATCATTTACCTGCTTCCATCGATCAAAGTGACACTAAGTAGAAATAATTTTAAACAACTTAAACTTTACTGATTTCCTCAGTAGTCCACTCTGGTTGAAGGGTACTTGTCTTTTTCCTCTATCATCTGTACTTCCGACTCAAATGATCTAGGTGTAGCCAAGGTAATAATTTCCTCTCTAGAACTATCATTATGGAGCTAAAGAACACATATAACATCCTTCTTGACTTCTTTCATTCAACTTAACTCTGATTATTTTTTTAAAGCTGATTTTGTCTTCACTGAGGAAGCAATAATACTACACTTCCTTCAGGAACTTAAATTTTTATATGTGAAAATTGACTTCTCATTTCATTTTCCAATTATTCATTCAACAAATATTTAGCTACCCTGGTGACTCAATTAGTAAAGAATCCACCTGTAATGCAGGAGACATGGATTCAGTCCCTGGGTTGGGATGATCCCTGGCAAAGGAAATGGTGACCCACTCCAGTATTCTTGCCTGGGAAATCCCATGGACAGAGGAGCCTGGCGGGCTGCAGTCCATGGGGTCGCAAGAGTCAGACACAACTTAGCAATAAAACCACCACCATTATATGCTAAGGCTTGAAATACAAAAGTTTACAGGTCATTTATAAATTCTGTGAGACTGCTTTCCAAGGAAAGGTGTAGTTAAGGAGACTTAAAACTTACCTAACAAGAAAAGCAAATAAGCCAAAAGCAAAAATACACAATATATTCTATAAAAATCAAGCCCCAAATTACATATAGTGCACAACCATTTTTTCCAGATGGCAAGTTAAATACATTATCTGTATTATAACTTCTCTCCTGAAAAACAGAAACACCTTTTTCTCTTGACATTAGCTCAAAATGTTGATAATCCTTTGGTAGAACCAAGAGAGCTATCCACTTCTTCCACCTTTTACTCTTCTCCCCAGAAATGTTCCAGAGAATGTGCTATCAACTCTCTTAATATGTTAGCTCTCTTTATTCTCTCAAGGTTTGGCATAGAGGACCATCCCAAAGCACCAGCAGCTACTAATGGTTGCTTAAGGAAATGAAAAGGAAGTAGTAAGAATAGACAAGAATAAGAATTAATCTTACATGCAATGACTCAGACATGAAAAGCATTAAAGTATTTCAAGTCTTGAGGTGAGAAAGTTTTGCCCTTGAGAATCACAAAAATATTAATACCACAACACAGATTTCATTTGCTGCCATTTGTAAGAAATTGAATGTAGTTGATTTGTTTGAAATCAGCTTATTTGCCTCTATAGCTATTCTTCAAAAATCTAAAATACCAATGATCACATACAAACACTAAATTAATATAAACTGGAACTGCAGCTATTACTTTGGTGAAACACAGGAAAACAATTATCTCCAAAATTAATTTTCTCAATTTCCTTTCAACTACACCAGTCTTATGTTACATTTATTTTCCTGTCATGAATTTTGAGAGCTGTCATTCACATATCTAAGTTTCAGTCTAATCAACCTAACCTAAAAAAGGAAAGAAAAAAAATTGTCCAAGAAATCTGAACATAAAAGAGTATGTTGAAAATCACACTCCGGTGTGTTTTTAAAAGTTCCAAGCAATAGTTCAGTTTCCCCTTTCCTCCATCATTCTGCACACTCTCACCCCCCAACGCCCCCCCCACTCCCACCCCACTTCACCCAGACAGAGGGTAACAGTCTGAGCTGCCCTGGTTGAGTTGATCCTAAAGTTAACATTCAGCAGCCCATTTCCAGACAGCAGCGCTAAATCTATTTGGATAAAACGCGTGTGACCCAGACAGTTGGCATTTGGCCCAAACGCGTTGCACCGGCAGCTCAAATAAAAACAAGAGTAAGAAACTCACTCTCTTGTTCCCTCTCAGTGCGCTTTCTCACTCTCTCCCTCTCTTTGCTTCCACTACAACAAGGAAAGAAATCACCAAAGACAGGAATTATAGTAAACATTATCTGAAGGCAGCTTTCCAATAACCCCTGAAGCACAATTCCCGCTCCAGTCTCTGAACTTTGATCCCATATACACCGACATATACTGATATTCAAGGCTCCAGAGGGTTATGAGCCTACCATGTCCCAAGTGGCCAAAAGTAAATCAAAAACACACGTTTCCATCTCTTTGATTAGCCTATTAAGAGCTTAACATATCTAGAGCATCGGGACTATAGCTAGCACATTAATTCTGCCCTCTGAGCCCAGGCATAAAATATGCACTTGTCTGATTTCTTAAGACACTGACTTGAAACTGTAAAATGCAGGTCTTTTTTTAAGAACTGAAAATCAGATTAAAATCACATCATTATTACTTTCCCAATTACTATTTGGTGATTAAAGACTACAAAAATCATAATCAAGTCATACTTCACAAAACATGTCTATTTGTATAATAAACATATATTTCTTTTTGCATCATAAAATATTTGCAAGACCCAGAATTCTCCAACCCCCGACTAGTCTGGAGTTAAAAGATTTCTATCTGTAAAATGAGTTCAGTCAAGCTCACTCATTGCCATTAAAAAAAAAAGAAGAAAAAAAAAACACACAGAAAAAAGTTTTCTACGCGTTATTCGGAAGACAAGCAAAGCACAAGTTTTAATAAAAAAAAAAAAACGGTTTCATTGAATATTGTGAACTCTTCCTTACCGTTTTCATCTTCAAATTCTGATAAAAAGTAAGTTTCAAACAATAGAGATTGCACTGGACGACTCACGTACTCCCTCTCCTCTTTTTTTTCTGCCCCCCTTTGCAAAGCCACAGCAGTGAGTTAGTTATTCTGCAGCCAGAATAAAACCCTATAGTCTGGCTAACCCGGGCTTTAGAGAACGGACTTTCCGATTTGGCAGAAAAAAAGATGCCTTCAATACATCCAGGCTATCATCCTGAGATGCTGCCTTTGCAAACCCCCTTTCTCTCCCGCACCCCCTCCCTCCAAAAAAAAAAAAAAGGAAAGAAAAAAAGGAAAGGAAGGAAGAAAAAAAAAAGACTTATTGGGGGTGGAAGTGGTGCCCTCTCTTCCTGGACAGCTTAGTGCCTTTGCTATGCAAATAACATGTGAAGAGCATCAAAAGGTATCAGGAGAAAAGAAGACAAGAAGAGCAGGAAGGGCAGCAAAGTTTTGTTGAAGTAGCCCTAGATCTCACTACCGGCCCCCAGCCAACTTGAATTGCAGCAGTAGAAAATTTTGGCAGCTTTTCCTCAGAGGCAGAGCACACTGACGTCAGTCTGCAGATGTGCCGGGCTGCGTCGGGTGCGCATGTGTCCTGGGTCGTCACGTGGAGGGGGAGGGGAGGTAGAGGTACAATCGGGGTAACCAACTACCAGCCATTCAGAAGGGTTTAGACAATGTCAACTTTTCCACCCTGTGAATGAGAGAAATTCTGGCCCTTCTAACCTCAATCCCCTTCCCCACTCCGCCTCGTTTTCTCCTCCTCCTCTAACCTCTTTTAGAAATTCTAGCTTGGTTTGTGATTAGTAGTTTCTTGGAAAAGGCAAGGGGGAGGGAGGATGAATGGCTTTAGATGAACTAATGTCACTATTAAGATCTCTGGTACCCTTCTTCGTGTATTTTTTTTAAAGTCCACGCAACAACGTTAAAAGTTTCACACAAACAGTGTCTCTGAGGAAACTATAGTAAACATCAATCAGTGGCAGATTTCAAGACTCGGTAGCTACAAGTGCACAAAATGCCTGTGTGTGAGCTTTTTCTCCCCCTTAATATACCTCAACAAGCAAAATTGCCAGCAAAAGGGAAAGTAGACTAAAATAAACTAAGACCAGCACATTTTCCATCTGATTACTGACTTCAGGTTATGTGGGGCTTTAAAAGAAAAAAAAAAAAAAAGTGGGGGAGGAGAGAGAGCGGGGGAAGAGAGAAGCTTGCATTATTTCCAGATGAGGGTGAGACTGGATGGTGTTTTAAAGTGCAACCGGGGAAAGCTATGAATATATATATATTTTTAAGACAGTATATTGAATGAAACTTCAATGACTACCCCAACGAAAATAAATCCCAAGTCAGACCCCAGAGTCGGGGGAGGGGGCAGATACCCTCCTGCTATCTCAAGATAAACAAACAAAACCTGAAAACTGGTTCTTCAAGTTTCCCAATCCAACCCCTCCCCCATCAACTCCATACACACCAGCTGCCCGTCCACACTTTAAGGATAAAACAAGGCTACAACGTAGCACTTTCACTTTCATTTGCTGGGGAAAAGCCACTGGCATTAAACTGTAAGTGAAATGCCCAAATATGTTTTCCATGTCCTAAGAAAGCAAACAAAGTCTGGCACACAAATCGGAAACAGGAAAAAATGTGAAAATAGCTCAGGACAAATGTTGCCTTTCAGCGGTGTAATCTGCTGTATCATTTATCTGTTTCTATGGTTGAGAGGAGGGTAGGGAGAGATTTAAGAGTTTCCGAGGGGTGGGCAGTGGGGGGTTGGGAGGCTGGGAATTGACGCCTTGAAATTCCAGTTCGCTGTTAATGCCAAGTCAATTTCCGATGGCCAGAACTAGAAAGGGGAATTGGACCGGAGGGAAGGGGATAGGGAGGAGGGCGTTTCTGAATACCAGCTCTTAAGTTTCAAGCTTCTGTTAACACTATTGCTCATTTGATTTTTTTTTTCTTCCTACACCGGAGGTAGTAGGTGTAATACTTCTGGTGAATACATGAATAGTTGGCTAAAGAAGGCATGAATCAGACTAAGAACATCCAAGAATACAGTTATTTCTATTCTTTGAGGACTGAAAGGGGAAAGCATCTGTCCACAGTCAATAGTTTGCATCTTGACCTTAATCAGTTATATCTGGCTCAATTCCATTTAAAATGTAAAAACATGACCTGAGGTTGGAACTGACAGTTTTAAATAAAGATGATTCATATGGTGATATATAGATATAGATAGATATTCACATTAAAATATACAAGTTGGTAGTCCATGGGGTTGCAAAGAGTTAGACACGACTGAGCGACTGAACTGAACTGAATACAAGTTGGCTAATCTCTTAGCAATAACTGTAAATACTAAAAATAAGAGTGGGCACAGAGCTGGCTTTGCATCAAACCACCTTTGAAATAGTAGTTGAAACTTATCCTTAATTTTTCAAAACCTGGTAGTAGACACAGCCAGCAGAGAAAATTTAGAGTTAAGGTATGAGTAGTAATCATGTCTTTAAGTTGACTGTAAAGTTTTTACTCTCACCCAGACACACTGCCTTAGGAAACAGCAGTACTGTAGAGGAAAGGAGCTTATTCAATGAGAAGTGGACTTTGGCTAATTACTTATTCAAAGAGTGCCATCCTGCGTCTAAACAGAGTAATGAAAAATTTCCAAGAGATTCCTATCCTGTCCTCCAAATGACTTAAGAAAAATTTTAACAAGGGTAAAAAATTATCAGCATAAGAAATGAATTCTCAGTTTAACTCTGTGTGTGTATGTGTACATTTTCACTGCATGACAGAAAATTCAAACACATTAAAAAGCAGAAAAATAGTACAATGAATCCCAATGTATCCATTATCCAGTTTTAACAAGTATCAAATCATGTCCACTTTTCCTATTACTGGTTCCACCCCACTAGATTACCTTAAAGCCAAACTCAGGTAACATCTCATTTTATTCATTAAATATTTACTGTACTTCTAAAATATAAAATATAAGGACTAAAAAAATAGCCACTACTACACTATTGACTTAAAACAACAATCCCTTAATTTCATTAAGTACTGCTGCTGCTGCTAAGTCACTTCAGTCGTGTCCGACTCTGTGTGACCCCATAGACGGAAGCCCACCAGGCTCCCCCGTCCCTGGGATTCTCCAGGCAAGAACACTGGAGTGGGTTGCCATTTCCCTCTCCAATGTGTGAAAGTGAAAAGTGAAAGTGAAGTCGCTCAGTCGTGTACTAGATTTCCTCAATTGCAAATAAACGCTTAAAAAACTTATTGGAATCAGATCTATACATTGCTATAGGTTGATCTCTTAGGTCTCCTTTTTAAAGAACTTTTTAATGAAGTAGCATATTCATAAAGAAAAGTACATAAATATATCTTGATGAAAGTGTTATCCTAATGTATTTTCATAAAAAGAAGCTACCCATGTAACCACGTAAACCTTTTAATCTATTGGTTCCTCCTCATTTCTTATCAGGCTTCCCTGGTGGCTAGACTGGCAAAGAATTTGCCTGCAATGCAGGAGACCCAGGTTCGATCCCTGGGTCAGGAAGATCTCCTGGAGACTGGAATAGCTACCCACTCTAGTATTTTTGCCTGGAGAATCCCATGGACAGAGGAGCCTGGGAGGCTACAGTCCATAAGTCCCAAAGAGCTGGATGCGACTAAGTGCACATGCATTCTTTATCTTGCAATGTAAATGCTGTATTAATATTTTGCCCTCCTAATACTATATTTATCACTTCCATTAGCATGGAAATGTTTTAGTGCACTACCCAGACATTAGTTTTTAGTTGAATTATATGTAACAAATTAAAATCAAACCCTGAATGAATTTAAGTTGCAACAGAAATTCTTTAAAAGTTTTATAATGAACAATCCTCTACTCTTAGACCCTAAGTTTTCGCTCCAACTTTCTTTCTCTTTTCACTGTTTCATTTTAAAATGACAGAGGAATCGGGGTAGGGGAGAGATGGAATGGGAGTTGGGAGTTTGGCAAATGTAAACTATTATATGTAGAATGTATAAACGACAAGGTCATACTACATAGAACATGGAACTATATTCAATATTCTATGATAAACCATAGTGGAAAGGAATACAAAAAGAGTGTATACAAAGCACTCACTTCTCAGTGGGAGACACCTTAGCTTTAAAAAATAATAGTAAATAATTAATTTTAAAAATTTAAAAAGAAATAAAGATTATGGGCAAAGTGGAATTGATAGCAATCTCCCTACCTAAAAATATTTCCGCTATCAGTTTTAAAAATATAATTAAATGTAAATGAATGGACATTTTCAGGAAATCAAAGATGAATGGAAACATGGGAGAGGAAGAAACTTGTAAACACACACACACACATATATATATATATATTTTCCTGCACACATGTGTGTATTTATTTCAGAGACTGAAAAACAAAGGTAGAAGAGATTGACAGTCAGAAAAGAGAGACCAAGGGAATTTTAAGGGTAATAAAAATTGTAAGGTAGTTTATTAATATATTATTAGCATATAAATTAAATTTAATATTTTTAATTAAAAATCAAGCCATGTCTTATAGTTATGGTGTTTTCTTGTATTTTCAGAAAAAAATGAGATGAAGAATTCTGATTTTATGTTTGTTTGAAATTATTAAATTGAAGCAGGTAACTATCTCTAAAGATGATGAGTTTTAAATTTACCTCACAGACATTAAAACCAGATTCCATACACTTTCTATACAAAACATTTTATTCTTTCAATAGGACTGGATTTAAATTTGACTTAGTTAAAATACATATCTTCTAATCTTTGAAAGACTATTGTAGGATTTCTTAGGTAATGTGCAAAAGCTCAAAGCATAAAGGAAAAGATTGGTAAGTTTAAACTTATTAATGAAAAATTTTAAAACATTAAAAAAAGCATAAACCAGAAAGTGGGAGAAAAATTGTAACAATATAACTGAAGCATAATATCAAGAATATTGAAAGAACTCTCACAAATCTATAAGGGACAGGTAAAAAAAATTTCTTAATGGTATAAACAAGAAAGTAGCAGGAGAAAAAAACCTGAGGACCAATAAATGAGTAATGAAATGTTCAATCTTGCTAGCAATCAGAGAAATGGAAATGTTTCTTTCATCAGAGTGGCAAAAATGTTACAATTTGATAATATCAAGTGTTTGGCAGGACTGGGCAAACTGGACATGTAACATTTGAGGTTTTTTTTTCTCTTTTTTAAAAATTATTTTATTTTTTTAAATGTTTTATTTTATACTGGAGTACAGTTGAGTAACAATGTCATGTTAGTTTCAGGTGATTCAGTTATACATGTACATGTATCTATTCTTTTTTAAAGTTCTATTCCCATTTAGGTTATTACAGAATATTGAGCAGAGTTCCTAATGCTACACAGTTCATCCTTGTTGGTTATCTATTTTAAATAGCAGTGTATATACTTCAATCACAAAACCCAATCTATCCCTCCCCCTAACAATTCCCCCTTGATAAACATAAGTTCATTCTCTATATCTGAGTCTGTTTCTGTTTTATAAATAAGTTAATTTGCATCTTTTTTCAGATTCCACATATAAATGATACCATATTTGTCTTCATCTATCTAACTTCACTTAGTATAATAATCTCCAAGTCCTTCCATGTAATTACAAATGGCATTATTTCATTCTTTTTATTGAGTAGTATTCCACTGTATATATGTATTTGTATATACACACACACACCATGTTTTCTTTATCCATTCATCTGTCAATAGACATTTAGGTTGCTTCTGTCTTAAATATTGCAAATAGTGCTGCAATAAACAATGGGGTGCATGATTCCTTCTGAACTATAGTTTTCTTCAGATATATGCCCAGGAGTGGGACTGCAGGATGATATGGTAGCTCTATTTTTAGAGTTTTAAGGAACTTCCAGGCTGTTCTCCATAGTGGCTGTACTAAGTTACATTCTCACCAACAGTGTAGGAGGGTTCCCTTTTCTCAACACTCTCTAGCATTTATTGTTTGTAGAGTTTTTCATGATGGTCATTCTGACTGGGGTGAGGTAACATCTAACATATTGTTGATGGAAGTAAATTAAGTGCAAACGCTGCAAACAGCAAATTTGGCAATATCTAATACAGAAGATGTGCATTTTTGACCCAGCCATTTCATTTTTAAATACATAACCTTAAGAAATTCTTGCAGATGAGCATTTACATTAATAAGTAAGGGAACATTAGTTGTAGCAGTGAATAAAAGGAAATAACCAAAATGACTATCAATAGGGGAAAAAAAAGTTGTAATCTATTTCTACATTGGAGTATTATATAGTAGTTAAATGATGGACTAAATCCACACACATCAACATGGATAAACTACATAACATTAAGTTGAAAAACTGCAACAGGATACATTATGATTCAAATTGGGATAGGATGTAAATATATGACTATATGTATATAAAGCTTTAATTATAAATATTTTTAACACTAAATATATATCTCAAACTTACCAAAGTATGCAGAGGAAGAACATAGTATCTCAGGGATCATACTTACCTAGGAGAGAAAGAGGATGGAATTAAGGAGCACAAAGTGAGCATCAGCTAAATCTATAAAATTTTGTTTGAAAAACAAAACAACTTGAATTATCACAAAATGTTAACAGCTACTAATTCAGGGTATTGAGTGTACATGGGTATGTATTAATTTTAATCTCTGTATACTTGAAAAAATTTACAACTTTATAAAAAAGGAAAAAAGATTACTGTGATTTGTTGTTAGCATTTACCTGGCAATTTCAAAATATTTTAAATTTGCAATCAGCAATATAATGATACATTATGGGTGAGCAAAGCTCACTAAAATTCATGTATTGTGTTTTACTTTATAGTTTCAGTCTTTATATCCAAAACTTTTTACTACAGATAGTGACAAAAAATAATTTCACTTTAACCTTTCTTTACTTATTGAATATGAGATCAATTGCAGGATTTTTTTTTTTTTTTGAACTTTCTAAGAGAAGTGTGTGTATAACCAATTACTTTTAACTGTATTATACAAATATCTATCATTCAGAAAGGAGAAGAAAAAGAATATCACTGAGCTAACAGCAAAGGCCTTGATGCCAGGAAAGACTGGGGGCAAGAGAAGGGGATGACAGAGAATGAGATGGTTGGATAGCATCACTGACTCAATGGACATGAGTTTGACCAAACTCTAGGAGATAGTGAAGGGCAGGGAAGCGTGGTGTGCTGCAGTTCTTGGGGTCGCAGAGTCCAACATGACTTAGCAACTGAACAACAGCAAAGACCCTGATATGCTAATAACAACTGCCTACTCTTCAGCACTGTGCAGAGAGCAAAAGAGTATAAAAATAAAAGGCAAGGTTCTTGCCCTCAATAAAGTTACAGATGGACTGCAATAAGTTACATAATTTAATAAGTACTTTGGGCTTCAAACAAGAGAACTCAGTGCAATCTAAATAATGATTTTTTTTGGACATTTAGTTCAGTTCAGTTCAGTCTCTCAGTCATGTCTGACTCTTTGCGACCCCATGAAGCACAGCACGCCAGGCCTCCCTGTCCATCACCAACTCCCGGAGGTCACTCAAACTCATGTGCATCGAGTTGGTGATGCCATCCAGACATCTCATTCTCCGTCGTCCCTGTCTCCTCCCATCCTCAATCCCTCCCAGCATCAGAGTCTTTTCCAGTGAGTCAGCTCTTCGCATGAGGTGGCCAAAGTATTGGAGTTTCAGCTTTAGCATCAGTCCTTCCAATGAACACCCAGGACTGATCTCCTTTAGAATGAACTGGTTGGAACTCCTTGCTGTCCAAGGGACTCTCAAGAGTCTTTTCCAACACCACAGTTCAAAAGCATCAATTCTTCGGCGATACATGTAGACAAATTTTGTGGTCGATTTTTTAGTTCTCATTTGAACTCCCAACAACATTCAATTCAGCTGATTGCTCCCAACTTCTGGAAATCCTAATGCCTGATGTGACTGTTTTAGGAAGTGGGACTTTGGGGAGATGCTTAGGTCATGAGGATAAAACACTCATAAACAGGATGAGTGTTCTTATAAAAGAAACCATACAGAGACCCCCTCAGCCCTTCTATTTTTGCAAAAGAATGAAATAATTGCATTTTTGTCTTTGTAAAATATCTTTCCTCTTTAGTATCTTTGCAAATTCTTTCTCTTTGATACTTTACAGCTTTATTAAACTGTTTCACAGTGTGGTTTATCCTGCACAGTATTCAGTGTACATTTTTCTGAGGCTTTCAGTTCTGCAGAAAAGTTTTCAGCTATTATCTATTCAAATATTTCTTAACTATCATTCCTGCTATTCTTTCCAACAGGAACTTCTATGTTAAAGTGCCTCAATTTGTTCTTTTTATCTGCTCTTCATAATTTTATTATTTTTTTTTCTGGATGAATTCTTCAAATTATCTCAATCCGTAACTCTATCCAATCAAGAGTTTATCCTACTTGTAGGATTTGTATTTAAGTCATTATATTTAATCATATATATATAGGACATACAATTAATTCCTATTTATAACCAAATGTTTCATTTGTTCCTATTTTTGTATTACAATGTCTGCTGCTGCTGCTGCTAAGTCACTTCAGTCGTGTCCGACTCTGTGTGACCCCGTAGACAGAAGCCCACCAGGCTCCCCCATCCCTGGGATTCTCCAGGCAAGAACATTGGAGTGGGTTGCCATTTCCTTCTCCAATGTGTGAAAGTGAAAGTGAAGACCCTTAGCGACCCCACGGACTGCAGCCTACCAGGCTCCTCCATCCATGGGATTTTCTAGGCAAGAGTACTGGAGTGGCTTGCCATTACAATGTCTAGACCTTTTTAAATGGAAAAACTTAATTTCTCCCAGCAACCTCAAAATACACATTTTAAAGTCTTTGTCAGACTGTTTCATAAAATTAATTTCAGCAAGTTCAAGTTCCATTTGATGGTTTGGTTACATTGGTAGAATGTCTTCAGTTTCAAAACACAACAAAAGAAATCTGCCTCAGAAGTAAAATGTATTTTCTTGTAAATCATGCTCCCTAGTACAGCAGCTGATTGGTCAATTACCTGATTCAATAACATCAGGATTTGTTACTTTTTTGAGATACTGCCACACTAAATATGCCAGATTCTTCCATGGCAGCTCTCCAAATGGTTACAAAATGGCTAAAGAGTCATAGATCTTTGATGCAGATGTAATAACATCCACCAGAACACCACAAACCATTTCTTCATTTTTTTAAATCAGTATGAAAAATCTTTCTCCAATTCCTCAGTTTCCATATACTTCCTTTTCCTTTGCCCATAGTTTCCACTATCATTAACATCTTATATTTGGTGTTACACTTGTTAAAACTTAAGAATTAATATTGATACATTATTATTAACTAAAGTCCATAGTTTACATTAGGATTCATTTTTTGTATTGTATAGTTCTATGGGTTTTAATAAATGCATAATGTTATGTATCCACCAAGATTTATCATAAAGAATAGTTTCACTGTCCTGAAAATCCCCTGTAATCCACCTATTCATCCCACCTCTCTGCCCTACCCACTGCTGCTGCTGCTGCTAAATTGCTTCAATCATGTCCAACTCTGTGCGACCTCATAGACGGCAGCCCACCAGGCCCCCCTGTCCCTGGGATTCTCCAGGCAAGAACACTGGAGTGGGTTGCCATTTCCTTCTTCAATGCATGAAAGGAAAAGTGAAAGTGAAGTCGTTCAGTCCTGTCCAACTCTGCCAATCCCCTAAAATCATAATCAATCATCTTTCAACTGTCTTCATATTTTTGCCTTTTCCAGAATATCATACAGCTGGAATCATACAGTACATAGGCTTTTCAGATTGCCTTCTTTCATTTAGGGATATGTATTTAAGTTTCCTTCATCCTTTTTTGTGGCTTGAGAGTTTATTTCTTTTCATATCTGAATCCATTGTAATCCACTGTCCCATGATTTATCCATTCAATTATTGAAGAACATCTGGATTACGTCCAATTTTTGACAACCATGAAAAAGGCTGCTAAACTCACTGGTGTGCAAGATTTTGTGTGAACGTAAGTTTTCAACTTATTTGGGTAAATACCAAGAAGCATAATTGGTGGATAGTATACTAAGAGTATGCTTAGTACATTTTTTCCAAATGACTGTATTTTGCATTCCCACCAGCAATAAATGAGTTCCTGTTGCTCCACACTGTCAGCATTTGGTCATTTTGATGGGTGTTTGGTGGTATCTCATTGTTTTTCAATTTGCATTTTCTTGATGACATACAATGTGGAAATCTTTTCATCTGCTTACTTGCTATCTGTTTATCTTGTTTGGAAAGGTGTCAGTTTAGACATTTTGACCTCTATTTAGTTGGGATGTTTGTTCTTATTGAGTTTTCTGTATTTTGGTGAGTTCTATCTTTTTTCTTTTTGATATATGTGTTCTACAAACATTTTTTCCTAATCTATTTTTTTCCACTTTGAGTATTTTTAACAGAACAAAAAGTTTTAATTTTAATAAAATCCAGTTTATCAATTTTTTAAGAAGTCGTCACCAAACTCAAAATCACACTAGATTTTATGTTATTTTCTACAAGTTTTGTGAGTGAGTGAGTGAGTGAAGTCGCTCAGTCGTGTCCAACTATTTGCAACCCCATGGACTGTAGCCTATCAGGCTTCTCCATCCATGGGATTTTCCAGGCAAGAATACTGGAGTGGGTTGCCATTTCCTTGTTGTGCATTTTATATTTAGGTCTATGATTCATTTTGAGTTAATTTAAAGGTGTAACATCACTATTGCAGTGCCCAGTTTTCTTTCTTTCCTTGCATGTGCATGTACAGTTCTATCACCATTTGTTGAAAAAGACAGAGCTTCCTCCATTGGATTTCCTTTCCTCTTTGTCAAAGATTCGTTCCGTTCCGTCGCTCAGTCGTGTCCGACTCTTTGCGACCCCGTGGACTGTAGCCTACCAGGCTTCTCCGTCCATGGGATTCTCCAGGCATGAATACTGGAGTGGGTTACCGTTTCCTTCTCCAGGGGATCTTCCCGACCCAGGGATCGAACCCGGGTCTCCCGCATTGGAGGCAGACGCTTTAACCTCTGAGCCACCAGGGAAGCCCCTTAGCTGATCATATTCGTATGGATCTACTTCTGAGCTCTCTATTCTGTTCCAGTGATCTTTTATCTGAATTTGCTCAAACTTCACAATATTGGTTACTACAGATTTACAATGAGTCTTAAGGTTGCTGTCAGTTCTTCCACATTGTTCTTCTTCTTCATTATGGCAGATATTCTGGGTCTTTTGTCTTTCCATATAAATTTATTCAACTTCCAGTACAATGCTGAATAGCACTGGTGAGAGGACATATTCCTGCCTTACTCCTGATCTTAGAGAAAAAGCATCTGGTTTCTACCATTAAGCATGTTGGCTGTACGTTTTCTATAATTTTTTTTTAAAGAATAAGTAATAATGTACAAGATTGTGGATGTTCTATATCAAGCTAAAGAAGTTTCCATTTCTAGCTTTCTGAGAGCTTTCATCATGAACAGGTATTCAATTTTGTCATATAGCTTTTTAATAACCTATGTATCATCATATGATTTTTCTATTTTCTATTTTGATAATATGATGGGTTACATTAATTGATATTTGAATGTTGAACCAGTCTTGAATATTTGGAATAAATACCGCTTGGCTGTGGTGTATAATTCTTTTAATATATTGTTGAATTTGATTATTTTGTTGAGGATATTTGTGCCTGTATTCATAAAAGATATCTGCAGTTGCCCTTTCTTGAAAAGTCTTTGGTTTTAGTATTAGGATAATGTAATGTCTGGTTTTGGTATTAATGCCAGCCTCATAGAAAGAATAAGCTTCTAGTTTTTGGAACAGATTCTACAGAATTGTCATCATTTTCTTCTTAAATATTTGATAGAATTCACCAGTGAAACCATTTGGGTCTGATGTTTTCTGCATTGAAGTTTAATAACTATTGATTCAATTTCTTTAATATATAAGCTTATGCAAAGTGGCAATTTTTCCTTGTGTGAATTTTAGTAGGTTGTGTCTTTCATAAAATTGGTCCAGTTAATCTAATTTATAACATTTATGAGAAACAGTTATTCATAATACTCATTACCCTCTTAATGTTCCTGGGATCCATAGTGATGGCCCCTACATACAGGTTCTCAAAAACTGAAACATTTTCTCCAACATACTCAAACCACACACGCAAAAAACAACAACAAAACAAAAACCCTTCAAGGCCTGTAAGTTTGCTGCTGCTGCTGCTAAGTCACTTCAGTCATGTCCGACTCTGTGCGACCCCATAGACAACAAATCAAGACTAAGTCTACTGTAATTTACTTTGTTTATGATTGAGATGAAAAGTGGGCAAAAAATTGTGCTATATAAGAAGGCTGGGTTAGGAAATTAAAAAGTAGGATACAATCATCATAGTTTTCTTTAAAACTGTACACAAGCCCATGTACCCTAGAGCCCATGCTCGGCAAGAAGAGAAGCCACCACAATGAGAAGCCTGTGCACCACAACTAGAGAGTAGCCCTCGTTTGCTGCAACTAGAGAAAAGCCCGCACGGCAATGGACTCAGTACAGCCAAAAGTAATAAATAAATTATATAAAAAATTTTTTTGCAAAAGATGCTGTAGTAAAAAGATCCAACTTAATAAATGTGAAATCAAGACTTATCAAATAAATCATCAAATTGTTTACTGCTTTTATCTATTTATTTCTGTAATTTGCAACACAGAGAAGTTCACAGACAACAGTTTTATCTGCTCTGTAGAAATACTGTCAAACTTATACTGCCAGCACCATTTTTCCTTTTTGTAACTTCAAGGAATAGTAAGTTGCTCATTCCTTTGAATCTCAACTAGAATATTCTAGGAAGGTATTTTTGTGCGTCATCTTCCCGAAAAAGAATTGACAAGTTTTCTAAAATATAACAGTATTTGTATTTTCTACAAAAGGGAAACATTATACTTGGACGTTTTTGCCTGTTTTAAGAGAGATTTAGTATTGAAGGTAAATAAGAAATTTAAGTAATACAATGCAGTAGAAATCAATTTCAAAAATAAAAATATACACCAAGTCCACTCTGAAAACTAATGATACAAAAAGTGTTTGGAATTCTCTAGTTTACCTTATATGTAGTTTAATTACATTGTCACTTATCTACCTATGATAAAGTCTATTTATTAAAATATCATGCCACATCCCCAAAAAAGCTAGAGAATTTTAAATGAGAATTTTATTTCAGAAAAGTCACAGAGGATTAACAAAATTTTATGAACACAATATCATTAGTAATAATTAACAGAATTAAGAAAGGTTTAATATATATACCACTTATAATATAATACACATTAAAATAGCTTTCATGCTACCTTTATTCATTATTTTTTAGTACTCCAATTTTTAACAAACCTAGAAATATTGTAGTATACATGGAACAGATGTACTATATATTTAAAAATTATGCTGCATTATACATTAAGATACTAAGTCAGTTTTTTAACCTCCAGCAAATTATGGCCTTTCACCATAATTTATAAATTTAAATGATGAAAGCACCAAATATAACTCAAAATGCATAAAATAAACTGGCATATATTTTAAAAGAAAAACATTACATTAGGAATATAAGTAACAAAGAATTTTCCAAAGAATACTGCAGAATTAAGGTATATTTAAAGTATTATAATGATTAAGTCTAGAATGTTTTTTACTTACATTCTTGTCAAATCAGTTGAAAACACAAAAGCACTGACTGACTATGAAGCTATCATTTTTAAATGAATAGTAGATGGCAGCATGAGTCATTTTAAGCATGAAAGGAAAATGGACTATATTATGTGCTTTGATTAGCAAATAACATTCTTTATCCAAGTAATCCTCAGTGTTTCCATTATCCTTGAATGACAAGATTCTTTATGTACTGTGTGAAAAAAACACCATCTTTTTACTGATGGAAGGCTTCTAATCTTATTCGGGTTGGATCTTCTGGATGTCTCAAGGCAATTCCATTACGCAGGAGCAGCTCAATATAAGGTGGCCAAAAAGACTCACTAATTTTGACATATGGGTCATGTGGAACACCAAATAATCTATTTAAAAGAATCTAGGAAAAAACATCATTCAAGATATATCTTACTTGGAAAAAAATTGATACAGATATATTAAAACAGTTGTTTTTTTTTTACCAAAGAATGTTGATCTCTTTCCTTTTGAATAATGTTTAATCATAATTTCTATGTATTAAATAGTTGATTCTATTTTTTAAAAAACTACAAATATTACTGAATGGAAATAGCTTTAAAATTAATCTTTGCACCTGAATTTTTAAAACATTTCCTAAAAACTTGTTAAAAAGCATTTACAATTCTCCCACTTCTCTCAAGATTAATAATTTGTTTATGTTAGAAATTTGGTTATAACCATTTCTTCAAATTAAAAACCAAAGTTCAAAAAATTGCATACATGTCTTAATATTTCAGGAAAAGAGAAAACATCAACCTTCCCCCTCCACTCAAAGCCACTTATTCACCTGATAAACCTTCAAAACAAAAATTCTATCATCATTATTTCCTTCAACTTATCTTAAACATCTTTGATCTCTTCACTAAGAATATTGAGAAGTTTTCAATACCTGTAGTAAATTATATAAGACTAACATTTCTTGAACTACATTCCATGAAATTGGTCTCCCAAGCAATGCTCTTAGCATGGAGTAACAGGGTCCTGTGGTTAAATAAGCTCAAGAAAGATGCTAATGTACACTGAGAATGACCCATCTTTCCCAAATTCAGGGCATTAGAAAAGTTTTGTTAAGAAACACACATTAAATAATTGAACATTAATGTTCCATGAGATATAATGAAAAATGTTAAATATGTATCAATTATTACTCTACCTCCTCAGCTCCCACAGAGTGCCTTCAAAAATTACAAAATCTTCAAGATAAAACAAGTACACAAAACACTTACCTCTAACATTTCATGCAGTGTTATCAGCTGTGCAGTTGATTCTTGAATGTTTTTCTTTGAGGGAAGTGTGAATAATAAGGAATTAAAATTCCAGTTCTGACAATGGCAGGCTATTAGACTATTTCTTAAAAAATTTTTTAAATCTTTTAAATTGATATCTCTCAATTGTAATGATACAAGATATACTAAAACCAAACATTTAAAATGAGATGAGTTTAAAAGAATTCTGAAAGAAAACAACCTATTGTACTAAACATTAAGGTTCATAAAAATACAGCTGAAACAATCTCTAAGACAGGGAAATCTTTCGTAATTACTAAAACATACAATTCAGACTATCTACCTGCTGCTGCTGCTGCTGCTAAGTCACTTCAGTCGTGTCCGACTCTGTGTGACCCCATAGACGGAAGCCCACCAGGGTCCCCCGTCCCTGGGATTCTCCAAGCAAGAACACTGGAGTGGGTTGTCATTTCCTTCTCCAATGTGTGAAAGTGAAAGTGAAGTCGTGTCCGACCCTTAGAGACCCCACGGACTGCAGCCTACCAGGCTCCTCCATCCATGGGATTTCCTAGGCAAGAGTACTGGAGTGGCTTGCCATTGCCTTCTCCGGACTATCTACCTACGTATCTATAAATATATAATGGGTAATGTATATTACACATATTATATATACTCATATAAATGAAAATCTAATTTTTGAACCTCCCCAATTGAAATATCCAAGCAAATGACATTTCAGACTGTACTGAAACAGTTTCAGGACAGAAAACTTGCTTCCTGGGGAGATTTGCTCATCTTTACACAGTTCTTGATGGTTCCTAACATTAACTCAACTCACTAGTTCTTTTTTTCCTGGAATGATAGAGAATAGATCTCATTCCAGTTCCATTCTAGAGTCTCATTGTATCTAGCTAAGATATGTTTCCTTTATTCTTTAATGTTTTAAACCCAAGAAAGATATTCTATGTTCCTCCACTAAATATTGTTCTATTTTATTTGGACTATCCTATTTTATCATGGCAATTAAAAAATACGATTTTAATTTTGTCATCCAATAAATTTACTCTCTAGTCCTCTTCAGTTTCATATCATTTACAAACTGTGATGACTATGTTCTCTACCTCTTTATCCGAATTACTGCTAAAAATGTTCAACAGGATAAGATTCTACAGGAAATCTTGCAAGACAATACTAAGTGAAATTAGGAGCTTTTGAGTTCCGACATTCAATTAACTACATTTCCTACTTAAGTAAAATCCAGTACCTTCCTGACAACAGTCAAAGATTACCATAGAGTCCTTACAAAGTCTTACAGTAATACAAATATATAAAAGAAATAGTAAAATAATCCTGACAAAAACAAATGTGATTACTGAGTAAAGATGGTAAAGCTGGAGATCATCATCTCCTGTCCCCCTAACACCTCACTAAATGGAAGAGAGGTAAAAAAGCAGCATATGATTCACTAGTGATGAAAGCAAATACAATTACCAAACTGACAAAGAAAAATGGCAACCCACTCCAGTATTCTTGCCTGGAGAATCCCAGGGATGGGGGGAGCATGGTGGGCTGCCGTCTATCGGGTCACACAGAGCTGGACACGACTGAAGTGACTTAGCAGCAGCAGCAGGCATAGATAAAAATGTAAAGGTTTGAGACAATCAAAGAAAATAGAGAAAAATTATAATGAAAGGAAACAAAAAATGGTTAAACATCAAGATATGATAAGCATATAATAAAGGACATAAATGGCAATATAATTATATAAAAAGGCAATATAACAACATATAATAAAGGACAGAAATGGCATGGACCTAAAGGAAACAGAAGAGATTAAGAAGAGGTGGCAAGAATACACAGAACTTTACAACAAAGGTCTTAATGACCTAGTTAACCACAATGGTGTGGTCACTCACATAGAGCCAGACATCCTGGAGTGTGAAGTCTAATGAGCCTTAGGAAGCATTACTATGAATAAAGCTAGTGGAAATGATGGGATTCTAGCTGAGCTATTTCAGATCCTAAAAGATGATGCTATGAAAGTGCTACACTCAATATGCCAGCAAATTTGGAAAATTCAGTGGTGGCCACAGGACTGGAAAAGATAAGTTTTCATTTCAATCCCAAACAATGGCAATGCCAAGAATGTTCAAATTACGTTACAACTGCTCTCATTTCACATACTAGTAAGATGCTGCTCAAAATCCTTCCAGCTAGGCTTCAGCAGTATGTGAACCGAGAACTTCCAGATGTATAAGATGGATTTAGAAAAGACAGAGGAAACAGAGAGAACAAATTGCAAAGATCTACTGGATCATGGAAAAAGCAAGCAATTAAAAAAAAAAATTTATTTCTGCTTCACTGACTACACTAAAGTCTTTGACTGTGTGGATCACAACAAACTGTAGGAAACTCTTAAAAATATGGAAATGACAGACCACCTTACCTGTGTCCTAAGAAACCTGTGTGCAGGACAAGAAGCAATGGTTAAAACTGGATATGTAACAGCAGACTGGTTCAACATTACTGGGAAAGGAATACGTCAAGGCTGTAAACTGTCACCCTGCTTATTTAATTTATATGCAGAGTAAGTACATCATGCTAAATGTCGGGCTGGAAGAGTCACAAGCTAGAATCAAGATTGCGGGGAGAAGTATCAACAAACTCAGTTATACAGAGGATACCACTTTAATGGCAGAAAGCGAAGGCGAACTAAAGAACCTCCTGATGAATGTGAAAGAGGAGAGTGAAAAGGCTGGCTTAAAACCCAACATTCAAAAAATGAAGATCACAGCATCCGGTCCCACCACTTCATGGCATATAAATGGGGGAAAACTGGAAACACTGACAGATTTTATTTTCCTGGGCTCCAAAATCACTGCAGATGGTGACTGCAGCCATGAAATTAAAAGATGTTTGCGTCTTGGAGGAAAAACTATGACAAACCTAGACAGCATATTAAAAAGCAGAGACATCACTTTGCTGACAAAGATCCATATAGTCAAAGCTATGATTTTTCTAGTAGCCATGCATGGATGTGAGTGTGGGACCATAAAGAAATCTGAGCATCGAAGAATTGCTGCTTTTGAACTGTGGTGCTGGAGAAGACCTTTGAGAGTCCCCAGGACAGCAGAGAAATAAAACCAGTCAATCCCAAGGGAAATTAACCCCAAATATGCATTAGAAGGACTGATGCTGAAGCTGAAGCTCCAAGACTTTGGCCACCTGACGGGAAGAGCCGACTCTTTGGGAAAGACACTGATACTGGGAAAGAGGAGGAGGTGGTGACAGAGGATGAGATGGTTGGATGGCATCAATGACTCAATGAACATGAGTTTGAGCAAACTCAAGGAGATAGTAAAGGACAGAGAAGATGAGGTCACAAAGAGTCAGACATTACCTAGCGACTGAACAACAAAAGCAGTATAAAATATAATAAAATTTCCATGAAATGAAATGTGACCGAAATCTGCCCCAAGAAACAATATATCATCAAAGGAAACCTGATACTGAATGATCAACATGGTGACATATCCTCATTAAGTTACTGAAGGTCAGACATAAAGAATCTTTCAGGAAAGAAGTCATACCAAAATACATCTGCAGGCTGGCCTCAACTTCTCCACAGCACATTTCCATCTAAGAAAAATGTAGAAACCCACTACCAAGTCTTGTGATTTTTTTAAACTCTCTGCCAAAGATAAGCCTCTAATTATAAAGTAAACAATGTCAGCAATTAAAACTTCAAAAATAAAACACCCAAGAATTCTTCTTGAACAAATTACATAGCAAATAATGGATTAAACTTAAAAACTCAAAATGAAAGGTAAAATATGATAAGAATGGAATCTAACAATGTACAATAAAGACTAAATGCATACATGAATGATGGTACAGAACAAAATACAAATGCAAGAAAACTGGGAAAGTTAAAAGTAAATAATACAATTTACTTATTTTAAATAAACTGATGGCACTTTGGACTTTTGGCCACCAAAACTGTGAGAAAATAAATTTCTTTTAAGCTACCTAATCTTTGGTATTTTGTTATAGCAGCTTGAGCCCACTAATAAATCCATTTTTCTAGCTTGACAGAGAAAGTAACCTATCATTTTGTAATATGTATAAACAGTTCATATACTTCATTTAAAAAAACTGAGTTTATCCAATATGACTTAACAAATTCATGATAGCTTCTGGTAATGAATGTTTCCTTTTAAGAATATAACAAATCTCTGGTTCTATTAGTGGAGAACCTTAAGAGGTTTTAAAAAAAACCCAAAAAACAGTTAAAAAAAGAGAGACTAGAATCAGGAAATAAATCACTGAATTATTTTAAGATTATGATCACTAAGAGGTTAAGGATCCTAAATTAACTGAAATGGTTAACAGAAGGCTGTCAACAATTTCAGAAATGACTAATGGATGGAAATAACAGAATCAGAAAAATATTCCATAACAAATGTAAAGCCTACTGATAATTGCAAAGAAGAAAGAGAAGAATAAATAAACACAGATTATAAGAAAACTAAACTTTCTCCTTTCCCTAGCATGTGCACAGTCACTCAAGAAATATGAACTCAGAGGTACTACAATAGGTATGAAAGACAGTACAAATACAGATGTGAGTTAAACAAAGCAAGCAGCTCACAGAGCATGGTAGGTGAAGAGAGAGACACAAATTGTTACTACAAAATCATGTAATAAATGCTAATAAGATGACACTTAAACTTCATTTAATGCCTCATACAAAAGATGATATTTGAGTTGCTTTAAGAAGGAATTTACTATCCTCATCCGATAGGAACTCTTTTGTAACCAGAGGGAATAGCATGTATAAGGCACAAAAAAGTGCCAGGTCAAATTGTACATCTGCTCCAATAGCATGGATGAATGGACTCATGCAAGAGATGGATAAAGATGGAAAGAAGGCCACAGAGACAGACAAAGTCCAGAATACAAACCCATCACTCTAAGGAGTTGACAGACTTCATCCCAGAGGGGAGCATCAAAAGTTTTATGTTGGGAAAAAAAAGTTTTACATTGAAAAGATTAAAATATGTATATGTTTAAATATATGATTAAATAAATTATTAAATATGTAAAGTTTTAGAAAGATCATTCTGGAACCTGTTTCATAGGAACCAGTATCCTACTCCCACAAGTTCTTATTATTTATACCCTGTTTTGCTTTTTAAAAATGAATTAAAGTGCTTATTTCCAACTTTCTGTCACCCAATGAAATATTTATTTGCTTTTTTCATAACTACTATTAAAATAGTCAATAACTTACCTCAGCTATAGGTATCTTCTGATTTTAAGCTACATATGTTTATTATAGAAAATTTGGAAAATAATGAAAATGAAAACAAAATAAATCTCATCTACAATATTAGCCCCAGGCATAAAGCACTATTACATTTTTTGGTACCAATTAGACATTTTGGTATACAATTTAATCATCTATGCTTTATCCTCTAACAAAAATTTGTGAGCATTTCATCAATTCCTTTGATAGTGTTCAATACATTATTTTTAAAAGCTCCATTTTCTCCACTATATGAATACAGTGTAAAAAAAAATTTATTTCTAGTTTATTGAACAACTAGATTCCTTCTAATTTTTCAGTAAATACCATAACGTGATGATGGAATACTTCTGTACATGTACCTATTTGTTTATATCAATGAAAAGAAAAATAAGAAAGAAAGAAAGACAGTGAAGTCACTCAGTCGTGTCAGATTCTTTGTGACCCCATGGATTGTAGCCTACTAGGCTCCTCCATCCATGGGATTTTCTAGGCAAAAGTACTGGAGTCAGTTGCCATTTCCTTCTCCAGGGGATCTTCCCAACCTAGATATCGAACTCAGGTTTCCCACATTGCAGACAGACGCTTTACCGTCTGAGCCACCAGGGATGCAAGCTTATATCTTTGAAGTGCATATTAAACAAGAAAATTCATCAGAAAATTTACATTTGAACCTACTACAACAATTTCATATCTGAATATCTACAAGAATGTCTTCTCTACAACTTACCTTTTTCTTTTTAACATTTCTATCAGGCAGAGGAAAATGGTCTTCAAGAAACCCACCCAAGGTAACCAAGAGTTTTTCCTTATATTCTTTTATATCACGCATTTTTGTTTTCAGCTCATTAAAAATTCTAGAAAGATTTAAAAAAAAAAATTAAGAGAACTAATTTGTTGACAAAATACTTAGGTATAAAGAATTGGTTACTCATAAAATTAATCAAACACTCTTTTCATACTTCATTGCTCAAATCAAATAACTAGCTTTATGAGATAGTCTATTTAACATAGGAAAACTAAAAGTCAAATTATTAATAAAAGATTATGTAACTTTTAACAATTAGTAAAAGTCAGGGTAAGACAATTTCTAGCAAAATTCACCTGCTTTTCAACTATGCATTTCATATAACATAAAAAAGGAAATAATTTATCCTATTTTGAAAACCTAGAACACAACATCAATACCTTGATTCAGAAAATGTCACAACCTGCTGTTTCAATCCATTTTGTAGTTCATTAAGAGATTCCAATATCTGTTGCTGTTCATCCAACCATTTTTGCTCCCTTTGTATGTGAAAAAACCAAACAATAGTCAAATAAAACATTAATGCTAATTCAATACATATAAAAGACTAATGGTAATCATAATATAAATATACCTTTCTAAGTCTTCTTTTAATTTTTCATTATTTGACTGGATAGTAGATAGCACCAATTCAAGATCATGTCTCAACTTTTGGAACTAGAACAAAATAATTAAAATTAATTGTTTAATCTTTAATCTTGTAGGTAGTTATATGTCTGAACAATAGTGAAATTTACATACTAGGATATACATTCAGAAACCAATGGCAAAAAAACGCTAGCAAAAAAGTCTTTGAAAGGTAAATATACACCAGGTACTAGGGTGTTCATTGGTAGGACTGATGTTGAAGCTGAAACTCCAATACTTTGGCCACCTGACTCATTTGAAAAGACCCTGATGCTGGGAAAGATTGAGAGCAGGAGGAGAAGGGGAAGACAGAGGATGAGATGGTTGGATGGCATCACCAACTCAAAGGACATGGGTTTGAGTGGACTCCGGGAGTTGGTGATGGACACGGAGGCCTGGCGTGCTTGTGGTTCATGGGGTCACAGAGTCGGACACGACTGAGCAACTGAACTGAACTAAGTTATATGTAATATTTCATTGTTAAATTAAAAGATATAAGAGGCTTTGAGCAATAAATTGTAATTTCATACTGAAAGGCAATTCAGTGGAAAATTTTCAGTAACCAGGCATATTAGGTAGGTCTCTTTTCTAATGAGACTATACTAAACAGACACAGATGAGTATCACTCATTCAACAAATATTTCTTGATCAATTGTTAACACCAGCCACTGTTGAATGAGTCAGGGATGCGAAAGTGAAGAGAACAAAGAGGAAATCCAAATGAAGAAACAAACTTGAAACTCCAGAGTGGGATAAATACAAAACAGTAAAAGTAGGTCAAAGCAAGACTACAGAAATGAGGAGCAGGGATGGCATTTTTAGGTGTGATATAGACAACACTGATAGTACATCAAATATGGTCCAATAATGGACTTAAATTAATAATCAAAAAATTTATTGGAAAAAAATGCAAAAATTTGGATGCTAAAAATACACTTGCAAATAATCCATGGGTCAAAAACACAATTCTCAGAAAAATAAGAAATTATGATGAACTATTTGAAAATAAAAGCAAGATTAAACTTTCTGGAATAAAGCAAAAGAAGTATTCATATTAGAATTTACACCACTAAAAGCCTGTATTAGAAAAAAAGAAAGCTGTCTCTATAAATCTAGCTTGAACATCTGGATCATCAAAAAAGCAAGAGTTTCAGAAAAACATCTACTTCTGCTTTATTGATTATGCGAAAGCCTTTGGCTATGTGGATGACAACAAACTATGGAAAATTCTTAAAGAGGTGGGAACAGACCACCTTACCTGCCTCCTGAGAAATCTGTATACAGGTCAAGAAGCAACAGTTAGAACTGGACATGGAACAACAGACTGGTTCCAAATCAGGAAAGGAGTGGTCAAGGCTGTATATTGTCACCCTGCTTATTTAACTTATATACAGAGTACATCATGCAAAATACCAGGCTGGATGAAGCATATGCTGGAATCAAGATTGCCAGGAGAAATATCAATAACCTCAGATAGGCAGATGACACCACCCTTATGGCAGAAAGCAAAGAACTAAAGAGCCTCTTGATGAAAGTAAAAGAGGAGAGTGAAAAAGTTGGCTTAAAATTCAACATTCAGAAAACGAAGATCATGGCATCTGGTCCCATCATTTCATGGCAAATAGATAGGGAAACAATGGAAACAGTGACAGACTTTATTTTCTTGGGTTCCAAAGTCACTGCGGATGGTGACTGCACCCACGAAATTAAAAGACACTTGCTCCTTGGAAGAAAAGCTATGACCAATCTAGACAGCATATTAAAAAGCAGAGACATTACTTTGCCAACAAAGGTCCATCTAGTTAAAAGCTATGGTTTTTCCAGTAGTCATGTATGGATGTGAGAGTTGGACCATAAACAAGACTGGGCACTGAAGAATTGATGCTTTTGAACTGTGGTGTTGGTGAAGACTCTTGAGAGTCCCTTGGACTGCAAGGAGATCAAACCTGATGCTCGGAAAGATTGAAGGCAGGAGGAGAAGGGGACGACAGAGGATGAGATGGTTGGATGGCATCATTGAGTCAATGGACATGAGTTTGAGTCAGCTTCAGGAGTTGGTGATGGATAAGGAGGCCTGGTGTGCTGTAGTCCATGGGTCACTAAGAGTTGGACATGACTGAGTGACTGAACTTATGAACAATGAGGTGCATGTATCTTTCTGAATTAGTATTCTTGTTTCATTCAGATATATACCCAGGAGTGGAGTTGCTGGGTAATATGGTAGTCTATTTTTAGCTTTTTGAGAAACCGCCATACTGTTTTTCACAGAGGATACACCAATTTATGTTTCCAACAGTGTTTGAGGGTTCCCTTTTCTCCATGTCCTCACCATTTGTTATTTGTATTCTTTTTGACAATAGTCATACTGACAAACGTGAGGTATTATCATTTTAATCAGCTTGTTTTTTTGCTTTTTTGGGGGCATGACCATGTGGCATTCAGGATCTTAGTTCCCCGACCAAGAACTGAATTCAGGCCCCCTGCAGTGGAAATGCAGTCTTAACCACTCGACTGCTAGGGAAGTCCTAGATTTTTTTTTTTTTTTATGTTGACTTACATAAGTCTTTTATATAAGTTGGATATTAGCCCCTTATCAGTCATTGCATTTGCTAATGTATTCTCCCATTCAGTTGTCTTTTCATTTTGTTGTTTTCTTTTGCTATGCAAAAGCTTTTAAATTTAATAAGGTCCTATTTGTTTATTGTTGCTTTTATTTCCTTTACTTTAGGAGACAAAGCTAAAAACACATTACTATGCTTTATGTCAGAGTGTTCTACCCATATTTTCCTCTAGGAGACTGATGGTTTCTGGTCTTACTTATCCGTCTTTAATCTGCTTTGAGTTTACTTTGTATATGGTGATAGAGAATGTTCTAGATTTATTTCTTTATGTATGGATGTCCAGTTTTCCCAGCACTACTCACCGAAGAGACTGTCTTTTCTCCATTGTAAATTCTTGCCTACTTTGTTGTAGATTAAATGATCAAAAATCTGTGAGTTTCTTTCTGGACCTTCTTCCATGTCTACATTAGTTCCTTGTTAGTGTAGAGAAATGTAATATGTTTCCATTAATTTTGTATCCTGAAACTTAACCAAATACACTGAAGTGTTCTAGTAGTTTTCTAGTAGTGTCTTTAGGATTTTCCATGTATAATATCATGTCATCTACAGTAATAGTTTTACTTCTTCTTTTCCAATTTGGATTCCTTCTATTTCTTTTTCTTGACTGATTGCTGAGTCTTGGACCTCCAATACTATGTTGAATGAAATTTGGTAACTCACATTTAAAGCTCAAAAACAAACTCTATTCATAAATTACTTTTTGATGAACATCCACCCTGCTTTCCACTGGGAACCCCCCTGTATTAATACTTATAGACCTTTTTTCCAGGGCCATTTCTATTTTCCAGAGATTATTTTGACTCCAGTTTGAGGCTACTTTTATACCATACTTTAGGATCCCTAAAGGAAATCAACCCTGAATAGTCACTGGAAGGACTGATTCTGAGGCTGAAGCTCCAATACTTTGGCCACCTGATGTGAAGAGACAACTCAATGGAAAAGACCCTGATGCTGGGAAAGACTGAGGATGAGAGGAGGAGGGGGCGACAGAGGATGAGACAGTTGGATGGCATCACTGATTCAATGGACATGAGTTTGAGCAAACTCAGGGAGATAGTGAAGAACAGGAAAACCTGGTATGGTACAGTTCATGAGGTTGCAGAGACTGGGACACAACTTGGCAACTTAACAACAACAAAGGACCCCTGTAGACAGATCAAGGGAAGGAGCTGGTACTTCCACCACACAGTATAAAAAAGTTAACTTGAACTTTCTAACTTTTGACCTCACACCAACCTTGTTAAACCTGGTGTGCTAAGGTCAAAGCCTCAATAGTTTAATGTCTCCAAATAACATGCCTCCAGTTTTCAGGTGTGTGGGTGAAAGTTAGCCACCTGATTGCAAGAGAGAGAGAGAAGGCCTAGTGGTCTGTTCTTACTTGAAAGAAATCTCATTTTAAGCTCTATAGTTGAACCCTGAATTTTCAAGTACCAGGTTCCTTCAAATTCAAAGCCTTTCTTCAGTTCTATTGGGCAGATTCTGTCTCTAAGAATACAGATATTTATCTATTTCAATGCTCTACAACTTTGTTTAAAATTCTTGTTTGCTTCTATCTTATCTCCTAAACTTTGATCTAATAAACTGATGCTTTAAAAAACATCTTTATTGATGAAAGATGCTTTAAAAAACATCTTTATGTTAAATTTTAAGGACAAATATATATGTATAATTGTTTAGTTATATGTAAACTTTTAGCATTTATTATGAAGTTTAATCAACAAAAATTAAATACAAGAGTAAAGTTTATATATTTAATTCAAAATTCAAATAATCTGAAGAATCCTATTCAATAAAACATAATTAATACAATTTTAAACTGATTTCATCTCACTCACTATGGCATGAACTTATCCAAAACACTTCTTGTCATAAGCTATTCTGCTGCTGCTGCTGCTGCTGCTAAGTCACTTCAGTCGTGTCCGACTCTGTGTGCTCAGTCGTGTCTGACCCTTAGCGACCCCACGGACTGCAGCCTACCAGGCTCCTCCATCCATGGGATTTTCTAGACAAGAGTACTGGAGTGGCTTGCCATTGCCTTCTCCGAAGCTATTCTGGGTTACTACAAATTCATTCAGTGACTTACCTCTTCTATTCCTAATGTTACCAGAATTTCTTCATTCAGAGGAATCACTACAGGAACAAAACAAAACAAAAATTATACATATGCTTAGTTATCTCTCAAAAATCAAGAATTTGATTTTGTAGTTTCTAAGATACCGCTTTCCTTTTTCATTTATATACAATAGAATGTTTATGAGATGTGTACAGTTTTTACAAAATTTTTTACTTAACACCTTTACATATATAGCCAAATTATATATCACATTACACAAATGTGATATTTTCACATTTTGTTTTCAGTGCCTTTTTCTCTATTTTATTTTCCCAATCCATCAAAAACAAAATTAATATTCTACAGTGTGTTTCTTAAATATTTCTCTGTGGTTAAATGATTCTATGCATACAAACATAGATCCAATGTATACAGTCTACGCATATTTGTACATATACAAACAAAGGGTTATTAATTTTGTCATTCCTGGTTTTACAAGAATGAGATCATATCATACACATTACTCTATTTTTCACTCAACAAAACCCACATGGAGTAAGTCAAATTCATAACTTTAAATCACTGCATAATACTGCACATGGTAAATTCATCAAATGTGTTGAGCAATTTCACTATTGATTGAGCACTGACTTGTGTCTAGAGTTTAGCCTCAAAAAACAATGATGCAGGAAACATTCTTTTATTTATGTTCTTATACATTGATTCTTTCATTTCTGTGGGACAGAGTCCCAGAAAGTGAATTTCACAGAAGAAAATGTGTATTCTGAAGTTTAAAATAGGATGCTAGATTTTTTTTTTAATTTTCTGGAAGCAATGACTAAGAAACAGAAAATATATTATAAACTCTTCTAAAAATTCTGCCAATCTGATGAATATAAATTAATATTCCATTTTAATTTCATATAGCAAAATCAAATCCTTATATTTACAAAAGTTCAATTCTTATACTAAATTTATTTTTCCTAATAAAGTGCTACTAAAACTTCTCAAATGATATGCTACTGGACACTTTCTAAGCTTTCTTCCATGCTAGAGGGTTTTCTAACAGAAAAGAGCTATGAAATTCATAGGCCCTGTAGAACTAAATAGGACTAGTTATAGGCAGCCCTGGGATAGCTACACAATGAAAAGGATTCTAAGAATATAAAGTTTAAAAATCTCCCTTTTGACAAGTGTGACCAAAAGTAGCACTTCATATTCAAACAATCATTTCAACCAATATGGCAGGCTCTAAGAATATAAAGATTTTAAAAATCTTTCCAGTGTGGCAGCCTATGGGATTCACAACCTTAAGCAAGGTGGGTGTTTGACCAACAAGTCAGTGTGTTCAGTGCTAGCAGTACAAGGTCTTTATGTAAGATTAAAAGACGTCTGGAAGGTAGAGAGATATACAAGTCTGATGTTACAAAGAAGTCTGCTTTGGATATACAGACATGAAACTGTGGAAATTTTGTGACCTCTCCCTATCCTTCCATCCATTCCTACTCCACCAAAACTCATATTTTGACGTCCTAAGTTCTAGTACCTCAAAACATGACTGTATTGGGGCTGGATCATAATTAAGTTAAAATGAGGTCAACACGGTAGACCCTACTCCATTATGAATGGCTTTCTTATACAAAGAGATTAGAACACAGATGGGTGACCATGTGAAAACACAGGAAGAAAATGGTAGGCAGTCTACTTGCCAAGGAGAGAGGCCTCAGAAGAAACCAACCCTGCCAACACCTTGATCTTGGACTTCTATCTTCCAGAATCGTGAAGGGGGAAAAAAGCTTCTGTTGTTTAAGCAACTCAGTCATGCTACTTTGTTATGACAGCACTAACAAACTAATATAGAAGTCATTAATACAGATATAACACATTAAAATAGGAGCAGAAAAGTATAATGTTGAAATAGCATATAGAGTAAGAAGCAAAAAGCACTGAACACCAACATTTTAATAGCAGAGTATGAGCAGTCTTTGAGATGCCCAATATAACGCTAGAGAAGGCAACAAGATATACGGTTGAATGTAAATTAAAATCATAATTGTATATACATACATATCAGAGGTGCTGAAATAAAAAGACTACTAGGTGGTAGTGAAGACATAAAACGATGGTGGACATTGGCATGAACATAATATTAGGTTGGTGCAAACGTAAATGCAGTTTCAGATCATGAATTTTAAATCACTATTACTAGGCTCAAACATATCTTTATTAATCAAAACAGGAACCATTACAATCAATACATTTTTGCCAATGAGAAATAAGTTAGTTTATTCCTTTAGCTTAAAAATCTGGGCTTCAGGATTTGACAAACCGTTGGAAAGCATTTTCTGCCTCTTGCTGGTTGTGAAAGCATTTTCCCTGCAAAAGTTGTCAAGGTGTTTGAAGAAGTAATAGTCCGTTGGCAAGAAATCAGGTGACGAGAATGAGATGGCTGGATGGCATCACCGACTCTGTGGGCATGAGTTTGAGTGTACTCCGGGGGTTGGTGATGGACAGGGAGGCCTGGCGTGCTGTGATTCATGGGGTCGCGGAGAGTCGGACACGACTGAGTGACTGAACTGAACTGAACTGAACTGATGGTAGATGTGGCAAAACATCATAGCCCAGTTCATTCAACTTTGGAAGCACTGGTTGTGTGCTGTGCAGTCAGGTATTGTTATGGAGAAGAATTGGGCCCTTTCTGTTGATCAATGCCAGTTGCAGGTGCTGCAGTTTTCAGTGCATCTCATCAATTTGCTGAACATACTTCTCAGATGTTATAGTTTCACCAGGATTCAGAAAGCTGTAGTGGATTAGACCAGCAGCAGATCACCAGTGACCATGACCTTTTTTCAGGGCAAATTTGGCTTTGGGAAGTGCTTTGGAGTTTTTTGTTGGTCCAACCACTGAGCTGGTCATCACTGGCTGTCATATAAAATCAACTTTTCATTACACGTCACAATCCGATTGAGAAATGGTTCACTGTTGTTGTGTACAGTAAAAAACACTTAAAATGATTTTTTTTGACTTTCAGTCAGCTTACAAGGTAGTCAGGTAACAAGCTTTTTCACCTTTTCAATTTGCTTCAAATACTGAACAACCATAGAATGGCCAACAATGAGTTCTTCCACAACTTTTTGTGTAGTTGTAAGAGGATCAGCTTCAATGATCCTTTCAACTAGTTGTCAACTTCTGATGGCCGGCCATGTGCTTCTCATCTTCAAGGCTCTCATCTCCTTTGCTAAACTTCTTGAACCACCACTGCACTATACATTTATTAGCAGTTCCTGAGAAAAATGCATTATTGATGCTGCAAGTTATCTCTGCCGCTTCATCACCTGAACTCATGTAAGAAAATCACTCAAATTTCCTTTATTTCTAACACCACTTCCTGAGTCTAAAATAAATATAAAATAAACAGCAAGTAATGTCATTAGCAAAAACAACATAAAGCTAGAAATGTGCATTGAATCTATAACATAACCACATTTATTGAAGATTATATCCCAATATTAAATGGCAAAGTTCAACATTGCAAAACTGCTATTTCTTTTGCATCAACCTAACAGTTTAAAACAAGAATGCAGATAAAGTTGTTTAGGAAGAGAATGAGAAAAAAGAATCCCGATAACTGGAAGAAAATGGAGAGGAAACTAAGAAAGAAAGTTGGAAAGGAGACAGAAGGGTAGAAGAAAGCAGAAGGGATACCTAAACAAAAAAAGAGAGTACAATCCATATAGAACATCGAATACAGACATACATACCACTTAAAGGAATGCAATCTTTAATGACAGAAAAATATCTCCTAGCTGAGTATTATAACCACAGATTTTTAAGTAATTTTCTGTTTCTCAGCTACACTTGATCTAAGCCAAAAGGCTGAGAAGCGATATCTGTTTCTCAACTAAAGGCAAAAATACCGTTGGACAAATCAAAAGGCAACATAAAATTTATGTAGCTTTTAATGCAAGTATCTAAAATAATTTCTCTCTTCCACTATGTAAATTTCATTCATTACTGAGCATATAAAATAGTGTCTATGAGGATAAAGTAATGGCTATAATAAAGTTTCCATAATCAAGATTACTATATTCTAATGTGAGGCAGACATGCTCATCTATAAAGAACTATGAAATTCTGTGTGTAAAAAAAAAGGTGACTTCCTTATAGCAATGGAATTTAGACCAATTTCAAGAAAGTTAAATACATCTTGAATTCTTCTTGTGATCATTAAATTAATTCAACATTAATTTGTTTATAAAAATATAAATCTAAAAATAAGAATCTTACTTTCAGGAGTTTCTTTTTGCCACTGACTAAGTTCAGCAGTCAAACATTTCACTTGCATAATTAATAATGACAGCTATTTAAAAAAAAAGAAGAGAATAAAACAAAGTTATTTCCTATGGAATATTCATATCTATTCATAGATGAATGTGTAAACAGTTTTAATACTTTAATACAAGTCCCTAAAATAAGTGGCTAGTGTAACAGCTATCTAAACTATAAAAAATTATCACTCCCAACATAATTTTCCTTTAAATCACATTAACTATAGCCTGTAAATTGCCATTATAGCAGCAATACAGTCCTAAAAATGATCATTTCTAATTTCACCATTCAACCTAAAAGAACCTAAGTACATTAAGTTTATTCTCTGAAATAATATTCTTTTTAAAAAATGCTATTTCTTGCCCATTTTTTTGGACAAATTTGCTTGAAAGATGCTCTTTTTTCCCTTTTCTATGCACTTTTAGAAAAATTGCAACTAGTTTAACTAAGCAGTTAAAAATAAGTTTACATATATAAAAAACAATTATAAAATGAGATTTATTCCACAAATCACACATACACAGACAAAAAGAGTTTTACCATACCAAAGTTTGTAAATTGTATATCCCTTTAGCCAAAAATAAATCAGAATAAATGTTTCTGATACTCAGTTCAGTCGCTCAGTCGTGTCCAACTCTCCGCGACCCCATGAATCACAGCACGCCAGGCCTCCCTGTCCATCACCAACTCCCGGAATTCACTCAAACTCATGTCCACAGAGTCGGTGATGCCATCCAGCCATCTCATTCTCTGTCGTCCCCTTCTCCTCCCAACCCCAACCTTTCCCAGCATCAGAGTCTTTTCCAGTGAGTCAACTCGTCACATGAGGTGGCCAAAGTATTGCAGTTTCAGCTTTAGCATCAGTCCTTCCAATGAACACCCAGGATTGATCTCCTTTAGAATGGACTGGTTGGATCTCCTTGCAGTAAAAGGGACTCTCAAGAGTCTTCTCCAACACCACAGTTCAAAAGCATCAATTCTTCGGCGATCAGCTTTCTTCACAGTTGCCTGGGAAAAGCCATGGACATAGAAGCCTGGTGGACTAAAGTCCATGGGGTTGCAAAGAGTCAGACGCAACTGAGTGACTAACACATGCTTAAATTTCAGAACATTTTTATCTCGTCTTCACAATTTTTATAGGTAGCCAAATAAATCAAAAACTTACATTTCAAAAATGCA
The DNA here is from genome assembly GCF_049115385.1 of Moschus berezovskii. Taxonomy (NCBI): domain Eukaryota; kingdom Metazoa; phylum Chordata; class Mammalia; order Artiodactyla; family Moschidae; genus Moschus; species Moschus berezovskii. The sequence continues at coordinate 63,748,106 of NC_142477.1, forward strand.
ATAGGGAGGCTTCCCTGGTGGTCCAGTGGTTAAGACTCCACCTTGCAATGTATGGAATGCTGGTTCAAACCCTGGTGAAATTATCCTTAAAGGCCTGCGTGCAAGGTTGGCCCCTGGCATCTAGGAACCTGGATCTTAAGTAGGTTCCCACCAATCTGATAAGAGCGGCTCTCTGTGCCTAAACTGTGAGAAAATACAATTTATACTGAAAACTTGCTTTCCTCCTAAGAGTCTGGTGTTTTGATAACTGACAGGCAAAAGGGTGCCTATGTAACTACCTCCCACAAAAAACTTTGGACTCTGAGTCTCTAATAAGCTTCCCTGGTAGACTATGTTTCACACTTTCACAACTCAATGGGGTAATTAAGTATGTCTTCTGTGACTCCACTGGAAAAGGGTCCTGAAAGCTCATGCCTGGTTTCCTCTGGACTTCAACCCATGCTTCTTGTCCCTTTGCTGGTTTTATTCCGTATCATTTCAATGCAATAAATCTCAGTCATGAATATGATGACTAGATTGAGTCCTCTGAATAATTGTAGAGAACCATCAAACCTGGGAGGAATGTTGGAGACCCCCAACACAATAGGAAAAGACATTTTGTGGATTCTTTGGATAATGTTATTATTGACTATCTCAGGATACTGATTATTTACCACTACCTAAGCACTTCCCTCAAAACTGATGTTTGGCTTATTGCCTGAAAATCATTTAGGAAACTTACAGGCTTCATCACTAATGATTCTGATTCAGTAGGTCTCAATTTCCACAAGAAAAGAATCACATTTCCCAAGGAAACCAGATAATTTATTTATTATTTATTAATGATTTCCCAAATATAATATTCAGTTTTACCCTGTGCAAAAGAACATTATTTACTTATCAATGGATACAAACCTTTTTACAAAAGGTGACTTAATTTTTTATGACCAGTTTTCAAAGATCTGCTGTAATAGGCACTTTTCAAAGTGACAAATTAGCATTTTCCTTGTCACTTTCTAACTCATTCTCATTTATTACTGAAGAGTATTATGCTCATAGATTTTAATGTTTTCATATTGTTATAATCAGCTGAAGTCATTTTTTTTTTATGCTCACATGATACCAAATATGGACAGCTGAGTGCCTTCAATAGGTTCCAATGTCTTTTGACAAGCTCCCAGTATTTCTGGAGAACTTTCATTGGAATTATTTGCATATTTAACTCTGTTCTTAGAATTTTTATTATAAAAACATTTTTAACTTTTTATATGGTCAAATGCATCTAAATTTTCTTTTACCATGTCTAGATTTCTATTATTAGCCAAGTCATTTTCTTCTGTCTCTACCAAGACTGCACAGTCTCCAGCTTTTCTTAGGTTTTCATAGCAATTCATCTAGAACTTATGTTTCTACAATAAAAGACAGAAGTCCAATTTTATTTTCTCCAGATGAATATCCAGTTGTACCACTATTATTTATTAACTAATTCATCCCTTTCCCAAAGATTGTGCTGTCATCTCTGTCACACTTTAAATTCTTAACCTATTGCACTGAACCACTGGTATATTTCTAAACTAATTCCATAGGTCTTTGATTATTCAGATGAATAGTTTAATCCTTTTATGAAGGTTAAGGTAAAATTAGTTAAGATTCCACACAGAAAGTATATAACTGTGGCTACTGCACCTAACACAATGTAGGACAGTCTTTGTTCTAATTTTTAACAAGGTATCACAATAGCAGCCAATGAGCAATTCGCTCCATGTTGAATGCATGTATAGTTGTTAAAACATAAATAATAAAGAATTTACTTATAACAGATTATTCAAAAAGTTTTAGAATATTTCTCTTAAATTAGAAACAGGAGAAAATTTTCCAAATCGTTAAGTATACAGGTAGTAACAAAAATGTTATACTTGGCATAAATACAAACACATTTTGTACCTAAAACAATGTATTCTACTTTTAAGAACAAAAGGAATCATACCTGAGCATTTGAATCAGTGAGTGTCTCAGTTCCAGTAAGTGATAATTTGTTTTGACACTTGATTTAAAAAGTAAAGAAAAACAAATCACACGCTATATACCATAAACAATTTCTTTCCTCTATCCTTTTGTACCAATGTAATATTTCTCTAAAACAATATACAAATATCTTATGTATGAGAACAATCTTTAAAATCCTTACTTCCTAAGCAAAAGGATCAAGAAGGAAGCCAAACAGGTCCCAACATGAACACAACAAAAGTACATGTAGACTCTTGACTCAACACAGAATGAAAAAATAAGCATAAGAAAAACAAAAACTAATAGCTAGGGTGAATTAGAAAGTAGATAATGGAAAAATGGGAAATAATAGAACAAGGGGGAAAGCACTACAGAAAGATAACAAAAGAGGTAAGAAGACAGTTAAGATCATATGAAAATAAAATCATCAGGAGACATTGCTACGATGCTACTGAAAAATGAATTCACAATTGTTAATAGTGATTATATCTAAGTAAAAATACGGGCAACTTAAATTTTAATTGTGCTTATTTCTAGTTGCAATACTTTTCCATAAAAATTTTTTATTTTTTTAATTCAAAATTCTATATTGAAAATATTTCAAAAACAACATGAAGTATCTTAAAAATTCAGTAATCACAGAGTACCAAGGATATATGTTTAAAAAATAATAATTTTTAAGAAAGGAAAAAATAAAAAAACCATTAACCTGCCTTAATGTAAAATTTTACTGGGAATAAGATGTAAAAAAATGTCTATGGCCTGTATCGTATATTACACTATTTTGAGTAAAACAAATTTTTACCAGCATACTATAAAGAACCAGAGTGATTCTATCTCATTAACTCAGAAAATATACATATAATTCAATCAAATTTTCTAAATTAATTCATATTTTCACTCAAACTCCATGAAGTATAAAGTGTTCTTACCCTTTATATTCTCTATCTTGGAAAATAAAACCACTAACCACTCAATGGCCCAAGCTAGGAACCTAAAACTATCTGTAATTCCCCATCACCATTTCACAACAATTAACCTCCAGGTCCTTTTAGTCCAATCTTCTTAGTATCTCTTGAATCCATTCTTCTATTCACAATGATAAGACTCTGGCTCTAATACTTCTTACAGGACCACTACTAGAGCCTTCTGAATATTCCTTCTGTAGTCTCACTTTTCTACATTCCATCTTCTTCAAAACCACCAGAGTTATTTCCTCAAACAAGGTATCTCATAATGCCACTTCATGTTTATAATCCTTTAATAGCTCCCCATAATATTCATTCAACAAAATCCTTCATGTGCTTGCCCCTAATTACCTCTCCAGTCTCACTCTACAAATCCTTCTTCTAATTTAAATGTCATACTATTCTACTAAGAGTTCTCTAAATTCTCCCAACATTTATATATTTTGTTCTTTCTACTTTGTACACCTCTCCCACTTTCACAGGCTAACTCCTATTTATCCTTTTGAAATGAATTCAGTATTATTTCCTCTTTAAGAAAGCTATCTTTGACACCTTCGGGCTAGGCTTAGTACTCCTCTTAAGTATAGTCTTTAAACTTTACCATCATATTATAATTTGTGATGGCCTGCATTAGATGATAATCTCCATGAGGGCAGGGACTGCTATAATTTTTTCTCTTTCTACAGCTCACCTAGTATAAAATTTCTAAAATGAATGCTTGTAAGTCTAAAAAATATGTAAGGATTAATCATATAATATAACAGCTTTCAGGCTTCCCTGGTGGCTCAGCAGTAAAGAATCTTCCTGCCAATACAGAAGACACAGGAGATGTGGGTTTGATCCCTGGACCACGAAGATCCCCTGGAGAAGGGCATGGCAACCCACTCCAGTATTCTTGCCTCGAAAATCTCATGAACAGAGAAGCCTGGCAGGTCCATAGGGTCACATATGGCTACAGCCATTATGTACACATGCATAATTGCTTTCAGAAACCAGTGCAATTCTTTCTTAAGTCTATTACTGAAATGGAATTCAACTTTACAATAATTAATTAGTATATCACTTTTATGTTTTGATACTTACTTCTTCCATATCTTTCCACATTTCTTCACATTTTTTAATAAGTTCTTCTTCAGCATCAGCAACATCTTCCACATCTGTAGTACTATCTGGATCTAGATCCTGCTGATTCACTGACATGTGCCTTACAATTTTTGTTAACCTTGTAAGAAAAACTAAAGTAAAAAATATTCATTTAACGATATTCATTGATACCCACTACCTGCCAGATACTCACCTAGAAGCTAAAGACGTAACAGTGAAGAAAACAGGCAAATATTCCTCCAACCAGGAGCTTACATTTCACTTGAGGAAAACAATATAAACTCAAAAAATTAAAACAAATATAAATAAATATAAACTATAAATAAAATAAAAGATTAACTATACATATGTGTTATATATCAAATAGTTTAAAGTACTATGAAGAAAAGCAAGACAAGGAAGAAACATAGGGAGTGCTCAGACAGGGGCAACAGGATTTTTCACAAGGTGGTCATATAAGGTCAATGAGACAACTTAGCAAAAATATGAAGGCGAGAAGGCAGTAAGACACATGGATTTTAGCAGAAGAGGCTCCAGGCAGAGGGAACTGTAAGCACAAAGGCCCTGGGAACTAACATGACTGCTGTGTCCTAAAGCAGTAAAGAAGACACTGTGATTAGAGCAGAGTAAGGCTGAGAAAACAAGATGAGGTCAGAGGTCCTTTGTTCTTGAGGTGAGGTCATAGGTTGATGTTTCTATAAACCGCCGCCGAAACAAATGTTATTCTCTGTTCTGACAAGAGAGGGAAAGGTCCCAAAGCTCAACTTTTGCCCCCCAAGGTCCAGGCCCTGGCTAAGAGAAGCGGGGTCTCTACAAGAGCGATTTCCCTTGCCTGGAGCAGCCGTCCAGCACTCAGTCTGGGTCTTCCAGCCAGTGCCTGGGCCTGGCTGAAGAGACAGCTCTCAGCTGGTAGGGCCCTCAGGGCCAGGTTCCCAGACTCTGCCCAACCATTATCACTGAGGGAGCAAGGTGCCCAAGACCCAGCCTGCCCTCAGGCCACCCAAATTAGGGCCAGGTCCCACAGACTGTGATGGATACTGCCACGGTCATTAGATCACAGAGGCGGGGATAGGGGAGAAGATCCCTGCTGCTTCAAGGTGAGGGCTCTAGATCTCTACAGGACGCAGCCCTTAGCCTGTACTCTGGACCCTCAGCTCACCCACTGGCCTGAAGTTGGAGGGCCTGGAGAAGCTGGAGAGAAGCCCGAGAGAAGCCCGAGATCCACTTCACTGCACTTTCTGCTGTGAAGACCACTGAAAGACTGACGAATGATGGAGCACAACTTCTAAACACGGTGCTACTGGCCACGCCCGAACAGCTGTGCACCTGCCTGGCCCTTATTACATAAGTTTTGGAATAATGTGTCACACAATTTCATTAAAGTAAATAACAAAAATGGAGGTCATTGTTAACCTTCATAAAATTAGCTTCAGGAGAATTATGGAAGTGAAAGCCTGACTGAAGTAGATTCAAGAGACAGAAGGCAAAGAATTTGACATATCCAGTATATAAAACACTTTTAAGAATTTTTTTCTCTAAAGGGAGAAAATGAGGTCCCAGCAGCAGTAAGATACAAGGTCAAGAAAGTTATAATTTACTTTAAAGATAGAATGAAATATAGCATCTTTATATGACACAGTAAGAGCAGCAAACATTCTAGTGCAGAAGAGAAAGGAGAGGAAAAAGAAGAATCAGATCTAATGCACAAGTAGAGGGATTGGCTTAAGACAAATGTACATGCAGATTATCCATTTTAATGGAAAGGTAGGCAGAATATTAGGGGTATAGATACAGAAAGATGAATAAATATGTAAGCTTATGTAAGTTCTATCTGGATTGCTTCTCTTTCATTAGTGAAGTGGTAACTAAGGTCATCAGCTATCAAAGAAGATGGGAAAAATGCAGCAGAGGTTTAAAAAAGGGAAAAAATTTATAAAATATATAAAAGAGTGGAAGAGGGTGAAATAGTAGGATAACTGGGTAACATTAAAGCGAACGTGAGGTTAGTAGGCATGAATTTAAAGTGAAAGTAGAAAACGCTTGTGTGTTTTCCTCTATAGTGTAGCAGCACAGGTAAAAACAGAGATAAAATGAAAGAATGACAAAGTCTAAATAAGTATGACCAGAGGAGTGAGTAGCTAAGATAAGGTGGAGAATATAATCACTGGATAAAAGGAGGTCAAGAAAAAGAGAGGCCAAGTGATTTGGAAGATCATCTATATGGATATTAAAATCATCAAGAATTATGACAGAATTATAAGAGAGGGTGACAGAGTCAGGAGCTAAAAATCTTCAAGGAATGAAGGAGCATGATATAATCCTGCTAGATAACTGCTGCAAGGAAAAATGATTGCTGGTAGAGTCTGATGGCATAAATTCAATGTTGGGTAATTTTAAGGAGGTAGTCAGAGTAATAAAAAACAATGAGGATATCTATCCCACAATACCAAATGCAAACCAAAATAACCCACCCCCCAAAAAATAGTTCTATTCATATGAAACTTAAATTTTATATTGTTTAATCGATTATTTATCAAGAGAGCTTTTAAAGATATGGAAAGTTACGTCACAGATTAGAGGACTCAATATTGTAAGGATGTAAAATTCCTCCCAAGTTGATCTATTCAATATTATTTCAAAATTTCAAAAGTTTTCGTTTCTTTTTGTGGCATCTGACAAGCTAATTCTAAAATTTATATGGAAATGCAAATGGTCAAAACAGTCAAGATCTTCACAAAGATTAAGATAGGAAGACTTGTTTTACCAGTTGTCAAACTTATTTAAAAAATTATTATTAATTGTGATAGTGTTCAATTAGCACATAGATAGGCAACTGAACAATGGAACACAAAACCTTTCCAGAGTCACACATTCAGGGACCTATGATATATATTGCTTTTTTCCCAGATATATTTTGGCCCATACACACTTTCCTCATTCTTTATGACAAACGCATAATTTTTGTAAGAAAAAATGAGCACAGATATATGCCTCAATCTTTATAACTCCTCTATCCCTCAAAAAATCCAAACCATAAAGAACAGGGAGAAAACAATGTTTTAGATCTTAGATGAGGAAAGGCCTTTCTAGACAAAACTAAGTAAAATCACTATATAAAATTTTTAGAATTTTGAATGGACAAAGATATCATTAAAAAGTTAAAAGTTAAAACCCAAAAACTTAATAAAGAAATTTGTAATATTCTTGGCATCCAAGACTTAATTTCTTAATGAATAATGAATGCTCACAAATTAATAGAAAAAAACAACAAAAAATCATAAAAGAAAAAAATTTTAAAAATGATCACTATAGAAGTCAGGATATTAATGACTTTCAGATGGTGAGAGAGAGGAGGTAAAGGAGATGGGGGGCTGTGATTGAGATGAGCCAAATGGAGAGACTTCTGAAATGATTATCAACATTTCATTTCTTGATCTGCATGGTGACAAAGGTGTATTCATCTTATAATAACTTATAAATTTTATATTTATTTTGTGTGAGTTTTTTCATATCTGTATTTATTTTGCAATAAGAAGGCAAACAATAAAAACAGTCAAATAGAAATGAGTAAAGAAAACAAACGAGGAATTTAAAATAAAAGAATTACATTTCAAATATAGAAAAATGCATTATCCTTACCCATGTCATAAAAATGCAAATTATTTTTTCACTCAGACTAGCAATAATGAAAAATTAATTTTAAAAAACAATATTGGCAAGAGTGTAGAACAAAAAGCATGCATTGTCTCAAGACCAATCCCTTTGTAGGATAATCAGCAATATCCATCAAAACTTTAAAGAAAACTATAAAAGAGTGGTGAGAGAAATCAAAGAGGACACTAATAGAAGGAGAAATATACCGTGTTCTTGGATTGGAAGAATAAATATTGTGAAAATGAGTATATTACTCAAAGTAATTTATAGGTTCAATGCAATCCCTATCAAAGTACCAATGGTATTTTTCACAGACCTAGAAAAATAATTTCACAATTTGTACGGAAATACAAAAAACCTCGAATAGCCAAAGCAATCTTGAGAAAGAAGAATGGAACTGGGGGAATCAACCTGCCGGACTTCAGGCTCTACTACAAAGCTACAGTCATCAAGACAGTATGGTACTGGCATAAAGACAGAAATACAGATCATTGGAACAAAATAGAAAGCCCAGAGATAAATCCACGCACCTATGGACACCTTATCTTTGACAAAGGAGGCAAGAATATTCAATGGAGAAAAGACAATCTCTTTAACAAGTGGTGCTGGGGAAACTGGTCAACCACCTGTAAAAGAATGAAACTAGAACACTCCTTAACACCATACACAAAAATAAACTCAAAATGGATTAAAGATCTAAATGTAAGACCAGAAACTATAAAACTCCTAGAGGAGAACATAGGCAAAACACTCTCTGACATAAATCACAGCAAGATCCTCCATGACCCACCTCCCAGAATATTGGAAATAAAAGCAAAAATAAACAAATGGGACCTAATGAAAATTAAAAGCTTCTGCACAGCAAAGGAAACTATAAACAAGCTGAAAAGACAGCTTTCAGAATGGGAGAAAATAATAGCAAATGAAGCAACTGACAAAGAATTAATCTCAAAAATATACAAGCAACTCCTGCAGCTCAATTCCAGAAAAATAAACGACCCAGTCAAAAAAATGGGCCAAAGAACTAAACAGACAGTTCTCCAAAGAAGACATAAAGATGGCTAACAAACACATGAAAAGATGCTCAACATCACTCATAATCAGAGAAATGCAAATCAAACCCACAAAGAGGTACCATTTCATGCCAGTCAGAATGGCTGCTATCCAAAAGTCTACAAGCAATAAATGCTGGAGAGGGTGTGGAGAAAAGGGAACCCTCTTACAATGTTGGTGGGAATACAAACTAGTACAGCCACTGTGGAGAACAGTGTGGAGATTCCTTAAAAAACTGAAAATAGAGCTGCCATATGAGCCAGCAATCCCACTCCTGGGCATACACACTGAGGAAACCAGAATTGAAAGAGACACACATACTCCAATGTTCATCGCAGCACTGTTTATAATAGCCAGGACATGGAAGCAACCTAGATGTCCATCTGCAGAGGAATGGATCAGAAAGCTGTGCTACATATACACAATGGAGTATTACTCAGCAATTAAAAAGAATACATTTGAATCAGTTCTAATGAGGTGGATGAAACTGGAGCCTATTATACAGAGTGAAATAAAAACACCAATACAGTATACTAACGCATATATATGGAATTTAGAAAGATGATAACGATGATCCTGTATACGAGACAGCAAAAGAGACACAGATGTATAGAACAGTCTTTTGGACTCTGTGGGAGAGGGCGAGGGTGGGATGATTTGGGAGAATGGCATTGAAACATGTATATTATCATATGTGAAACAAATCGCCAGTCCAGGTTCGATGCATGATACAGGATGCTTGGGGCTGGTGCACTGGGATGACCCAGAGGGATGATACAGGGAGGGGGGTTCAAGATGGGCAACACATGTACACCTGGGGCGGATTCATGTCAATGTATGGCAAAACCAATATAATACTGTAAAGTAATTAGCCTCCAATTAAAATAAATAAATTAAAAAAAACTTTAAATGTATTTATCTTTTGAATCAGAAATTCTACTCCCAGGAATAATCCTACAGATATATTTGCGTAAGTCTACATGGGTATGCTTTCTGCGACATTATCAATAAAATCATTCATGAGAGTGAACTCTCCAATTAGACTGTCCTGGTTTAAATTCTCGCTTCAAAATTTACAAGCCAAATGACCTTGAGCAAGTCACTTACATTGCTGATGCCTCAGTTTCCTAATCTGTAAAATGAAGACAGTATTACTTACTCTGTAGGATTGTTATGACATTCAAAGTTCTTAGAAATGTGCCTGGCATATAAAGGATTATATCAGTATTGGTTATTAACATTAACAAGCTGAAAAGAAGACTGGTTAAACAATTTATGCCATATCCAAATGTGTTTACACTAAATATCTTCCTTGCTACACACAAAAGATATACTTAAATTCACAAAGCTATAAAGTCATTAACAATTTTAGAAAAATTTTAAGCAAAAAATCAAACATTATATATGTTTTAAAAATACCTTAATTTAGAAATTAAGTGCAAATTGATCCTTTCCCATCTTGCAGAATACTAGCCAATAAAATACATTATCAGTGAGAAAAATTAATGCAAAATTCTGCATGCATGTATATGTATAGATATTCAACAAGTTAGCTGGAATGTACAACTCAATGTAGCATACAGATATTCAACAAGTTAGGTGAATGCACAACTCAATGTAGCATGAATGTACAACTCAATGTTAACAAATAAATAAGAATATTTAAGGATTTAAATTTTGGAGAAGGACATGGCAATTCATTCTAGTATTCTTGCCTGAGGAATTACATGGACCGAGGAACCTGGTGGGCTATAGTTCATGGGTTGCAAAGAGTCGGACACGATGAGTGACTAACACAAGGTTTTAAATGTATCCTTTCTCCACAACTTGTATGCTTAAATCTACCTTTCTATAAAGAGAACAAGTCCTCAGCTATTTTGATGTCCTCAGTATTACAATTTGGAGTCACTTACTGAAGAACAGTAGTGCTATACTTAGAGATACTATGTCATACAATGGAGAAGGAAACAGCAACCTACTCCAGTACTCTTGCCTGGAGAATCCCATGGATGGAGGAGTCTGGTAGGCTACAGTCCATGGGGTCGCAAAGAGTCGGACACAACTGAGCGACTTCAGTTTCATTTTCATGCCATACAAACTTAAAAGATCTAAAACCAAGACTTAATATTAATTAAAGAAACTCATACTATCATTGGAAGAATATACATGAAATAAATTAATATGAAATACCCATGTAATTCTAAGCTTTATTTATCTGACACATTATCTTAATGTGTGCCACTTGTCAGAAACTGTGGTTCTAACTGTAGATGAAGTCTGTCCTCATGCAGCATATATTTTCAATGAAGAGAGACAATATAAATAAATGGACAACTAAATATATGAAATTTCTTCAGGTAGTTGCAAGTGCTATCATGTGGTAAATTATACAATAGAGACTGCAAGTTCTTTCAGAATTAACTATATCGAAGATCAGAGAAATCTACTGGGAAGAACAAATGGCTTAGTACAGTGCCCAGTACACAGTGCTAGCTCCCTAGAATGACAACAATTATGAGAAACTATAAACGTGAAGGTTAGATTTGCTATAGAGATGCTCTCTCAAAGAATTAAAAACAAGATTAGAGCAAGTATGAACATGAAAAATTTGTGAGACACAGAAGAAACTGGTGTGATTAGAGCAAAAGGCAGAGAAGAAATGAGAATTTCTAGGTAGGTCATGTCAAATAATGGGAACCTTTAAAATTTGCTGTTGCTGTTGTTTAGTCACTATGTCCTGTTCAACTCTTTTGTGACCCCATGGACTGCAGCCCGCCAGGCTCCTCTATCTGTGGGATTTCCCAAGCAAGAATACTGGAATGGGTTGCCATTTCCTTCTCCAGGGGATCTTCCCCACCCAGGGATCGAACCCATATCTCCTGCATTGGCAAGTAAACCCTTTACCACTAAGCCACCTGGGAAGTCAGGAGGAATTTAAAATTTAGGGGCGGAGGAAACCTTTAGAAGTATTTCCTATGGGCAATTACCTCCCTGTATTTCAGGTCTGTGTGTGCGTACGTGTGTGCTAAGTTGCCTCAGTATCATGTCTGACTCTTTGCAACCCTATGGACTGTAGCCCGCCAGGCTCCTCTGTCCATGGGATTCTCCAGGCAAGAATACTGGACTGAGCTGCCATGCCCTCCTCCAGGGGATCTTCTCCCACCCAGGAATCAAACCCATGTCTACTGTGACTCCTTCATTGCAGGTGGATTCTTTACCGCTGAGCTACCAGGAAAGCCCATCTGGGGTCTACCACAAAGCAAAAGCAAAGAAGCAATTTATCTGGTTTGAAACAGGCAACCAGATGCCTTCTGAGTGGGCTTCTGGAGGAAGTGTTTTAGGGAGACCATTTGACAAGTTATATTTATTGGATAAAAAAGATTAAGATGGCAAATTTTACACATAGGTCAACAAAACAGAATAAAGAGCCCTGAAATAAACCCATGCATATAAGGTCTATGACAAATGAGCCAAGAATACATGACAGGGAAAGTCTTCTCAATAATGGTGTTGGAAAATCTGGACAGCCACACACAAAAGAATGAAACTGGACCACTATTTTATACCATACACAAAAATTAACTCAAAATGGTTAAAAGACTTGAATGTAAGACTTAAAACTCTAAGAATCCTAGAAGACATAAGTGGCAACTTCCTTGTCATCGGTCTTGGTGATGATTTTGGGAGTTTGACAAAAAAGCAAAAATAAACAAGTAGGACTATATTAAACTATAAAGCCTCTGCACAGCAAAGGAAACCATTAAAAGAATGAAAAGGAACTAACTGAATGGGGGAAAATATTTGCAAATCACGTATCTGATATGAGGTTACTATCCAAAATACATGAAGAATTCAGACAAGTCAATATCAACAAGTAATGTGACTTAAAAATGAAAATGTTCCAAAGAAGACATACAGATGATCAACATTTACATGAAACAGTACTTAACATTATCAAGTAAATGCAAATCAAAACCACAATGAGGTACCATCTCACACCAGTCAGAATGGCTGCTATCAAAGTCTACAAACAATAAATGCTGGAGAGGATGAGGAGAAAAAGGAACCCTCTTACAGTCTTGGTGGGAATGCAAACTAGTACAGCCACTATGGAGAACAGTGTGGAGATCCCTTAAAAAAACTGGAAATAGAGCTGCCATACGGGCCAGCAATCCCACTGCTGGGCATACACACCGAGGAAACCAGAATTGAAAGAGACACGTGTACCCTGATGTTCATTGCAGCAATGTTTACAATAGCCAGGACATGGAAGCAACCTAGATGCCCATCAGCAGACAAATAGATAAGAAAGCTGTGGTACATATACACAATGGAATATTACTCAGCCATTAAAAATAATGCATTTGAATCAGTTCTAATGAGGTGGATGATACTGGAACCTATCATACAGAGTGAAGTAAGCCAGAAAGAAAAACACCAATACAGTATACTAACGCATATATACGGAATTTAGAAAGATGGTAACTATGACCCTATATGCAAGACAGCAAGAGACACAGGTGTAAAGAACAGTCTTTTGGACTCTGTGGGAGAAGGCGAGAGTGGGATGATTTGAGAGGGTAGCGTTGAAACATGTATATTATCACATGTGAAGCGTAACAGCGGTCTAGGTTCAATGCATGAGACAGGGTGCTCAGGGCTGGTGCACTGGGATGACCCTGGGGGATGGGATGGGGAGGGAGGTGGAAGGGGGGCTCTGGATGGAGAACACATGTGTGCCCATGGCTGATTCATGTCGATGTATGGCAAAAACCCCTACAATACTGTAATTAGTCTCCAATTAAAATAAATTAATTAATTTAAAAAAACAAACAATGAGATGTTAGAGTGGCAATTATGAAACAAGTGGTGGCCAGGATGTGGGGAAAAAGGAATTTCTTGTTCACTGTTGGTGAAAACATATATTGGTGTGGCCACGATGGGAAATATTATAAACGTTCTTCAAAAAAGGTAAAGACAGAACTATCATATGATCCAGCAATTCCACTTCTGGGTGTTTATCCAAAGAAAACAAAAACATTAATTCAAAAATATATATGCAGTCTCATGTTCGTGGCAGCATGATTTACAACAGCCAGGACAACCTGTCTATCCACTGATGAATAAAGAAAATGCAATATAATATAGACAGACATATATCAGTAAATTTTATTCAGCCAAAAAGAAGAATGAAATCTCACCGGCAACACCAATGGACCTTGAGAGCACTATGCTAGGTGAAATAAGCCGGACAAAGAGAGACATACCACATGATCCCACTTACATGTGGTATCTAAAAATAATAATAAAAAAGACAAGCTCACATTAAAAAAAAAAAACAGATTGGTGGTTGCCAAAGATGGGCAGGGGGGCCACGCAAATGGGTGGAGAGGGTTGAAAGGTATAAACTTAGTTACAAAATAAGTAAGTCATGGGAATATAATGTATAGCACAGTGACTACAGAAAATAATACTATATGAAAGCATATATGAAAGTTGCTAAGAGAGTAGACTTAAAAAGTTCTCACCACAGGGGGTAAAAACCATTCTGTAATTGGGGGCGGGAGGAGAAGGGGACGACAGAGAATGAGATGGCTGGATGGCATCACCGACTCGATGGACATGAGTTTGAGTGAACTCCGGGAGTTGGTGATGGACAGGGAGGCCTGGCGTGCTGTGATTCTTGGGGTCGCAAAGAGTCGGACACGAGCGACTGAACTGAACTGAAGTGAACTCTGTACAGTAATGGAAGTTAGACTTGCTGTGGTGATCATTTCCCAATACATACAACATACAAATATTAAATCATTACACTGTACATCTAAAACTAATATATGTCAATTATATCTCAATTTTTATGGTAAATTCTGTATATATATATATATATATATTTTTTTTTTACCATAGTTAAAAAAAAAAAATTCTTTTTAAATAAGAGAGCTTAAGTCCAGAAATACACTAAGAGATGGAAACCTAGACCAGAAGGTAAAATGGTCCTGCCTAGGCCACTTCGGTGTGACTGGATTTCTGCCCAGTCCCTCCCTCCCCACTCCCCAGTCCCACCACTCCACCCCACAGTAACAAGCGCTCATTATCTTCTTCAGACTCTGTGAGAAAGAATCAAGAAGCTCAGGAAAACAGATGTTTGGCAAACCTGAAGGGAGGCCCGAAAGTTAACTAGTTCTTTCCAATTCCCCACCCCTATGTCTTTCTCTCCTAACAGGTGGGATTCTAGAGCCGGAGAAGAACGGGACTCAGGCCTGGTGGGACGACAGGTATCCAGTTTCTCGGAGATAAGGGTCCCAGCATGGGGGTCTGCAGCTCCATATCCTAGGAGCTGTCAACCCCGAGAGTACATTTCACCCGTTAAGACGCCCTCCCGGCCAAACGCTTACCTCCTCCTCACCACAGACTTCAGGGCGCCTCAGCCTACTCGAGAAGCGGCTCTACGGCCCAGGACCCGCGCGCGCTGACTGCTGATTGGATCTGCTTCCACGCATTCCAGCCAATCCCGGAACTTGCTCGGCCGCTGACGAGCAGGCCGCGCCGCTGCTTCGGGATTGGTAACCGAGCTGTGAGTGTCGCGCATTTTCTGACGGTTCGGGCAACATGGCGGCCGAGTGTGCTAGCGATTCACAGCTGAGAAGAAGAAGGCGCCGGGACCCGGAGGAACCGGGAAAAACGGAGCTCAGCGCTCGAGAGCTGGTAGTGGCAGTGCCTCAAGAGAACGAAGAAGAAAATGAAGAGCGCTGGGTTGGGCCTTTACCTGTCGAGGCAACATTGGCGAAGAAGAGGAAAGGTAGCTACAGAGACAAGCACGGGGCGAGATGAAATACTGTGTCCTCCGAGTGGGAGAGTTCTAACCAGACCCCCACACGGAGGGTTTGTGATTGTGGGGATTTGTGTCATCGGAACAGAGGGTCGTCTTCTCACTTCTGGCCGTTCTCTACTCCGAAATAGTGATTTGGACAGAGTAAAGCGTCTTATCTAACAATCTCTGGTTTGTTACAATAGAGGCTAAAGCTAACTTGCCATTACTTACGTGTTTGGCACCGCTCATTTAATCCGTACAGCTGCCGTATGTGGTTGGAAGTTTTAACCCGGTTTAGCAGATGTGGAAAAGAAAACTTTTTCCATTTAAGGTTTTCAGTTGAAGAGTGGTGGTAGTGTATTTGGCCACCCGGGAAGGTGGTGCCTGTTTCGAGTCTTAAGGAATAGATAAGGATAATTTAATTTCTGGACTCCACCACTAATGAGTTTTTTGACAGTTGCAAAACTTTCCTGGATTACACGTTTTTCATCCAAAAACCAAGATCTCTGGTTTTCAAACCATACTCGTGAGATATCATGGCCTGAAGCCTTTTGCCACTAGCGTGTAATAGTGACAAAATTTTATCAAATGAAAAGGGTGGTCCAGAAAAAGGGGGAGATGTTGGTGAAAGGGTCACATTAAATTTTCTTATTTTTCAGGTTCTTTGGAATGTTTTCCTTAAACGTATAAGACCTTTAAAATGTGATCTTTCTGAAAGCTCAAATCTTTATTTCTCTTCCAACTTAAAAATTTTAAGTGATTTCTCATTATTTTTAAAACAATGCCCAAACTCCTTAATATAGCATGTAAGGCCCTTGATATGATTCCTCTTTCAGCACATTTCCATTACTTCCTCTCCCAAATCCTCGATCCTCCTTACTCTTTGTCCAAGCCATACTATAACACTAGAGAATGGGGCCTGCCCTTTTACAACTGCGAATGTCTACGTGGGTGTCACAAGGTCTACCTGGAATAATTTTCCTCACCCACTTCACTTAACCTATTGTCGTTTAACCTTTAGCTCAGCTGTTACTTTCCCTGGAAAGTCTCTGACTTTTCCAGTCTGGACTGAGTTTCTAAAGCACATTGATCATAAGTATGAGATGTATTTATCAGCGTGAAATTTTTATGGTTCCAAATTTTGGATACAATTTGGATACAGATACAGCAAAATTTTATGTATCCAAATTTTGAAGAAGCTACTTTTTTGAATATTGTTCCTTAACACCCTTAAAGTGCAGTTACCTCTTTTACTGCTCTTTTAAATGTTTCCATAGCAGTTGTTTCCTCATTGCACTTGCTACATTTTTAAGTTTTATGTTTATTCATGTGATTGTCTGATAAATGTTTCTCTTCACTGTTAAAACTGTAAGCATACAAGAACAAAGACCATGCCTATTTTGCTCCAGTGCTTGGTACAGTGCTTTCCATATAGCGGGCACTCAGTAAGTATCGAATGAATGAATGTTACTATGTGTATGTTTGCAGTTATTTTCTTGCAGTAGATAATCAGGTCCCTTTTTGTGGAAATGAGTGGGAATGGAAAAGTCCAAAAATATGAAAGTGCTGATATTAGCATTAGGAAACAAAGAGCTCGTAAACTTAATACAGTTGAGACAGTGAGATGCTTATTCAAATTTATCAGTAATGTATTCAGTTTGAAGAAAAAGTTGAAATTCAAAAACATGTATGAAATGTTGGAAAAATATCACTGAAGATTTTAGCTAAAAAGATAGGGGTTTAAAACTTAGTAGAAATGGAACCATCCCCTTTAACATGTTCTTTGGACATTGGACTTTTGTACACATTTTCGGAAAGATACTATAAATGGTTATATGGCTCTACCTTATCTGGCTCTCTCTATATATGTATTATATATTATATGGCTCTACCAATGATAGTTTTCTCAAGACAGTGTTAACTCTTCATGTCCATGTCCCTTGGAACCTAGTTTGTTTTCAGTAAACATCTGTTCAACAAGTGAACTAACAGCAAAAGGAATATGCATCAGGATTAAATTTAGCTGTATATTACAGAAAAATCCAAATGACAATAAATAAAAAAAAATCCAAAATGACAATAAAGATAAAAGTCCTAAAATAGACAGTCTGGGATTGGTGTGGAAACTCCAAAGGTTCTTCCTTCCTAGTTTTCTGCCCTAGCGTCACTAGGATATGGACCTCATGTTTGTCCTTGATGGTTATCTCCCGGTTTCAAACTGTCAGACTGGGGAAAGAAAGAATGGCACAACTCTTGAGGGACACTTCTTGACTGTTACACGACACTTCCACTTTTATTTCATTGGTACTTAGTCACTCCTAACTGCAGAGAAGGTGAGGAAGATACTATAGCTGGATGTCAATATTCCCATATAAAAATGGATGTTCTGTTACTGAAAATGAAGAGAGAAGTAATTTGTTGGACACAACTTTGAGTTTGCTAAATAGCAGTGATGAAAAACCATGAAACGATCGTGCTTAATTTATGAACTTTTCATGGGCATGTTTGGCCATCACTGGATTGTTTTTAGGTAGTATGGATGTGAGAGTTGGACTATGAAGAAAGCTGATCGCCAAAGAATTGATGCTTTTGAACTATGGTGCTGGAGAAGACTCTTGAGAGTCCCTTGGACTGCAAGGAGATCTAACCACTCCATTCTAAAGGAGATCAATCCTGGGTGTTCATTGGAAGGACTGATGCTAAAGCTGAAACTCCAATACTTTGGCCACCTCATGCGACGAGTTGACTCACTGGAAGAGTCTGATGCTGGGAGGGATTGGGGGTGGGAGGAGACGGGGACGACAGAGAATGAGATGGCTGGATGGCATCACCGACTCGATGGACATGAGTTTGAGTGAACTCCGGGAGTTGGTGATGGACAGGGAGGCCTGGCGTGCTGTGATTCATGGGGTCGCAAAGAGTCAGACACGACTGAGCAACTGAACTGAACTGAACTGAATGTCAACTTTTTACTAGTAAAATTTTTTATAGCTCATATCATGAAATATTTCCTCAGATTACCACTCTTAAAAATGTTTTGCCCTTGGAAAAAGTTTGAGAAGCACTCAACTGGACATTCTCTAGGATTTTCTCAGCTCCAGAAATCTAAGCATTTATTACATTTACTCAAACCTAGTATCAGTGACTTCAAAGAGGAAAGAGGATCATTGTCTTCAAGATAAACTGAGATGTTCTGGATGGCCTCTGACCTCTTACTACTTATTTAAATTAGCAGTAATAATTGAATCTGCATGGTTGGAAATTTGGTTGTGATATTTTCATGAAACTTATGGTTTTTGTCTTTTAATGGAACTTGTATATTAAGCCAGAGCCACTCCGTTCTTATTCGGACACAGTTAAGCATCTGTATAATACCTGAGAATGATTCATGACCAAATAAACAACGGTGCTATTCAGTACCAGGAAATAATAGGTTACAACTGACATAACAGACACTGGATATTTTTTCATTACGCGTGAATTGAGAGAAAATCTAAAAGAAAATACAAAATAGTATTTAGTTCCAGTTGTTAAAAAATATTTTTCTTTACTTTTTCCCCTTAGTTCTAGAGTTTGAAAGAGTCTATCTTGATAACCTCCCCAGTGCATCCATGTATGAGCGCAGCTACATGCATAGAGATGTTATCACCCATGTGGTGTGCACCAAGTAAGTCTGTCTGTATTTTTTTCCGAGAAGTTTATTGTTTTTTTAAATACTTCCATTTTGAGGTGAATTATTGAAGTAGCTTTAGGATATTGAAGATTTCTATTTCATTCCATAGGTTTTGAAATAGTTTGTTAAATAAAGACCTATATGCTCTTTCCTATATCATACAAAGATGCGTTCTCTAAGACCAGATTCCCTAGTTTGTGTACATGTCTTTTGGAGACAAATGCCAATAGGGGGTAATCCGAGTAGTGTCTGAGCTTCCGTGAAGGAGAGTGTATTAGTTAATTTGGGAGTAATTGGTAGCTGACCTTTTCAGTACAAATGAGGAAAATGATGAGATCCGAGACATTCTGGAAATGTCACAGAAACTTCAAAATAGCTGAATAAGGTTTTGTAGAAGGAATAGTAATACTCTGCTCTTTGTTGAGCTCATATTATGTCTAGGTCCTGTGTCAAGGCTTTTTCATTAATTGTCCCATTTATCTTAACAGTCTTACAAGTAGTATCCGTCTACATTTTGTAGATAAGGAAACAGGTTTAGAGGGGTTAAGTGGTAGTTGAGGCTGGAGAAAAAAGGCAAGAAATCCCAAAGTTTTCTATTTCTTATATGGATTTTGAACCTGATTGGGAGAGTAACATCACATTGTGTATACATGTGTCTATGTGTGTGTGTAAACGTCAAGATCACTGTGGTTATGGTGAAATGAATGGATTCAAACAGAGCAAGAATGGTTACAGAAAAAGCAATTAGGAGGCTAATACAGTAATCATTGATGAATTAGGATGGTGGCTGAGATGATATTGGCAGTGAGTATGGAAAGAAGTAGATGATTTACTTTGCTGTTTGGATCAGTTTATTCTTGATCTCTTAGAGACAATTAAAAGATTTAAATTAAATATCTTTATATTCCTTTTATGGGATAATTTTGACGAAATATTAGCTCTTTTCTTAGTGGAAAGTTGTCCGTGAATAAGGCAGCATATAGGACTAGCTTTCTGTCACTCCAGGTTTCTTTGTTTAACCTAAGGCAGCAGACTATAATGGAAAGATTTTTGAAGATTTTATAGAAACCTAGTGTTTTGAAGTTAGGCAAACCCAATATTGAATGCTCTTCTCCAGCTCCAGACTTGGGGCAAATACATTTAACATTTTTAAACTATTGCCTAATTTTTAAAAAGATGGTGAAAAATATTCACCTAACAGAGTTGTTGTAAAGATAATTATAACTAAGATAATGTTTGTAGAGTATTCAACATATAATAGCTTTCAACAAATATTTTCTATTTTTATATAACTGATGAGAGGCTATACTGTACAAAATTTTGGTACTTAACCGAAATACCTTGGATAATATCTGAAACAAACTTACATTGAATTTTGCTTTATATGTAAGTAGTATGTTTGGATTTAATTATTTATCACCTTCTGAAAGATAGTACATTTTCCCTGTGAAAAGACTGCCTGTAGGGTAATTTTAGCATTAAAGGACCTATGATCTAGTGATTACCTCAATCCTGATCCTAGCTCTTAGATTTAAAATTAGTGCAGCGTGGAACTCTTTTTAGTGCTCTGTGGTGGCAAAGAGGGGATATGTTGAACCTGTTTACACATGGCTAATTCACTTTGCTGTACAGAAGAAACTAACACAACATTGTAAAGCAATTATATGCCAGGAAAAAATAAATAAGAGTAGTGCAGCCGTAGCTGTTACGATATCCAGAAAAGAGCTTCAAATTTTGCAATGTTATGTCTGCCCTAATACAGTGATACAGTGGTTTGTATAAAGGAAGATTTTTTTTTGTAGTCTGTTATTTAAGAGTCCAAGATTCTGAGTAAATGATTGGCTTGGGGGCACAAAGTGATTTTTGCATCTGTTTTAGAAAGTAACTTCTACAATTTTTTATGCAGGACAGACTTTATTATTACTGCTAGTCACGATGGACATGTTAAATTCTGGAAAAAAATAGAAGAGGGAATTGAATTTGTTAAGCATTTTCGTAGTCACCTAGGTAAGAATTTTACTTTTTTTTGGCTCTCATTTCAACTGTGTTGATTAAAGTTTCTTTTTAATTTTTTTCCTTTTAATTATATCCATTTCTTTTATGTTTACTAGAATGTTTTGATTTGGTTTCTTTAAATAGGAGTTATTGAGAGTATTGCAATTAGCTCTGAGGGAGCTTTATTCTGTTCCGTGGGTGATGATAAAGCAATGAAGGTGTTTGATGTAGTGAACTTTGACATGATCAATATGCTGAAGCTTGGGTGAGTCTTTTTTAAAGTGTGTGTGTATATATATATATATATGTATTTTTTTAACTTAATGAAAGAATTCTTGAACTAAACTTGACCATTTCATAGGTATTTCTAAACAGAATATATTACCATTCTATTAAAAAATATGCCTTTAGATTTTGTTTGGGAAAATTAAGTATTATGAATCTTTGTTATGTTGTTTGTGGGCTTCTGCTGTGAGTTTTGTCATTAATTACAACAGAAATGTCCAAGTAGCACCATAACAAGGATTAATTATATCCATTTTACACTACTTAATAATTTAATGAGCATCCATCATGTCTAATGTACTGGCATTTAAATTAACTTCCTAGTAATGCTTATTTCAGTAATATAGCATTGTGTTTTTATAAGGCTTATGCACATTTTTGGAATTGTTGGTGATTTTAAACTTTAAAGTATATTGGTACCGAAACTATGTGGTTAGACTGTGCAGAAACGAAATTAAACAGAACACCATGGGCTGCGTAGCTTGAGCAAGAGAAATATATTTTCTCGTACTTCTGGAGGTTCAGTTCAGTTGCTCACTTGTGTCCGACTCTTTGCAACCCCATTGACTGCAGCACGCCAGGCTTCCCTGTCCATCACCAACTCCTGGAGCCCACTGAAACTCATGTCCATCGAGTCAGTGATTCCATCCAACTATCTCATCCTCTGTCGTCCCCTTCTCCTCCTGCCTTCAATCTTTCCCAGCATCTGGGTCTTTTCCAATGAGGATGTTCCAACGGTGTGTGTTTTTTGGTGAGGACTCTTCCGGGTTTCACACTTTGTCCTCGTTAAGTACAGGGGAAAGAGGGGAATATTTTGTTTTTTCACTTTTTAGAAGGCCAAAGGCCTGTTGGATTAGGGCCCCGCCTTTCTGGCCTCATTTAGTTACCTCTTTAAAACCCTTTCTCCAGATACAGTAACTTTGGGGATGAGGGCTTCACCATGTGAATTGGAGGAAGGTAGGGATTAGAACTACACTCAGTTCAGTATATGACAGTACTTTTTGGGAATTTCCTTCAAAACCTGTTTATGAACCATTAAAAGAAGTCAGTCTTATTATTTATGATAAGAACTTTTTTGACTACAAATAGAAATACCTATTGATCATGTGTCATATTCCCAGCTTTGTTTCCCCCAGACTTTAGCTGTTTGTTTTTTTAATCAAATATATGTTGAACATTTGCCACCTTTGAGGGTATTGAAAGAGAACAGGCATATCTTGTTTTATTGCACTTTGCACACACTGTGGTTTTTTTTTTTTTTTTTTTACAATTAACAAGTTTGTGGCCACCCTGCATGGAGCAAGTCTGTACTCACCATTTTTTCCAACGCCTTTTGCTCAGTTTGTGTCATTATTTCACATTTAGTAATTCTCATAATATTTCATTTTTCATTATTATTATATTTGTTATAGTGATCAGTGATCTTTGATTTTACTGTTACAAAAAGATTACAACTGGCTGAAGCCTCACATGATAATTAGCATTCTTTAAGCAATAAAGTATTTTTTATTAAGATATGTATATATACATGTAATTTTTTAGACATAATGTGATTACACACTTCAATAGAAATACAGGTAGTTTAAACAAACTTTTATTGTGCACTGGGAAACCAAAGAAAATCCATATGGCTCACATTATTGCAGTTTTCAATTTTTGTGATCTGGAACCAAACCTGCAACATCTCCAAGCTATGCCTGTGTCTTTTAAGCTTTTATGGAAATTCTGAGAGTCCTCAAAAAGTTTTGAGCATTAGCTCTGTCATTGGAGTAACTGTAACTTCTCAGACTGATGATTTTGAAGAAGACAACACACAACTGAATATATAAGTTTAGCATGTTGATTACATCTGTCCAGTTCTTTTACACTTTTATCAGGTAACATGTTCAAAGCACATAGTATTAAGATCAAGCTACTGATAATGAGAGAGTGATATCAGAATGTTTTGCATTTGAGCAAAGCCATGACTAAAATATTTTGACCTTAAATATTTCAAGAATGGATTTGTATAGTATACTAACATGCTAACCTATTTAAAAGTAAGGTATACATAGAGAGGGGCTTTCCAGGTGGAGCTAATGGTAAAGAATCTGCCTGCCAGTGCAGGAGACATAAGAGATGCATGTCTGATCCCTGGGTAGAGGAGATCCCCTGGAGGATCTGGGCATGGCAACCCACTCCAGTATTCTTGCCTGGGGAATCCCATGGACAGAGGAGCCTGGCAGGCTACAGTCCATTGGGTCCCAAAAGTCAGACACGACTGAAGTGACTTAGAATAGCACGTACATAGACAGAGACATCGAGATCCAAAAAAAAAGCCTCAGAATATTTTAAGATCTAGGTCTGTTTCAGTTTCCTTGTAAATACTTGCTGTGTGAGTTCTCTTCCTGTGGTTTGATCAGTCCTCAGAAGTTATTATCATTCATTTATGAGGTCAGAAAGAGAAAAATTAGTAACTTTTCCTATTCTTCCCCATTCTGTATCTCGCTGCTACCTTTGATCAAATAATCTAAAACTGGCTAAATCACTGGCGGGGACATTTTTTGGTGATGGAAATGAGTAAGGATGCTTACGACTTGTTTTGGCCTCTTCTTATCCCCCTCAATTCTTTACTATTTTAGGTATTTCCCTGGACAGTGTGAGTGGATCTATTGCCCGGGGGATGCCATATCTTCAGTTGCTGCTTCTGAGAAAAGTACAGGAAAAATTTTCATTTATGATGGTCGAGGAGATAACCAGCCACTGCATATCTTTGACAAACTCCACACATCACCTCTTACTCAGATTCGGCTAAACCCAGTTTACAAAGCAGTAGTGTCTTCTGACAAATCTGGGATGATTGAATACTGGACCGGTCCTCCTTATGAGTATAAATTTCCAAAAAATGTGAACTGGGAATATAAAACTGACACAGATTTATATGAATTTGCCAAGTGCAAGGCTTATCCAACCAGCATATGTTTTTCACCTGATGGGAAGAAAATAGCCACTATTGGTTCTGACAGAAAAGTTAGAATTTTCAGATTCTTAACTGGAAAACTCATGAGAGTCTTTGATGAATCACTAAGTGTAAGTGCCATATAAATTTAATCAGATTTTACTTTTCTGAAAATGTCTTTAGTTTGTGCTATTTCTTAAAAGATTTTTTTCTGGATATGGACATTTAGATTGATGATTAATTTGCTTATCACAGTAAAGAAATTGTTTGTCTGCTGTCTTGCATTGTTACTCTTCAAAACTCTCTTCTCTAGGTTTACGATGTGATATTTTCTGAGCAAGTTTTTCTTACACTTATGTGGCTGTTTTTGTGATTTTGTTGTTTGAAAGCTCATTCTTTTGAGATCCTCAAAACCCATGCTAGGCCTCCTTCTCTTCTCATTCTTTTCACTCCTGCCTTCTGTATGACTACTTAAAAATTTATTTCTCCAGCCTTCTATTATAAACAGACCTGGCCCTATCCTTTTGTTTATTTTTGCTGTCTTCATGAATGGCACCAATATGTATCTGCTTGCACAAACCAGAAATGAGTCATCTTTAACTGTTTTTCCTTACCCGTCCATTTAATTCATCATGAGTCCTGTCCATTTTACTTTCTACATATACTTTAAATACATACATTTCCTTTTAGCACAGCTGTGACTACCCTAGCTCATAATCTGTTGCCTGGCCTATTGCATGGCCTACTCCCTGTATCTATTCTAGCTTCTTCCTAACCTGTTATCCATGCTCCACCCAGAGGAATCTTTTCAAAACACATTGTCCTATCATGTCATCCTTTGAATCTTTCAGTGACTACCTGTTGTCTTTAGGATCAAGACCAAAATCATGGCCTACCATATTGTACCCCTCCCTTCCACTTCAACCTGCTGAGATTCACCTCCCTCCCTGCCTCTCCAGGACCCAGTCAGGCCTACTTTCAGTTTCTTGACTACGTCTCCCACCACAGTGCCTGTGCATATGCTGTGCCTCCTGCTTGGAGTGAGCGCTGGTCCCATTAACCCTCCTTCCTCCCCTTACCTGTTGAACTCGTCCTTCAGATCTCAGAGAATCATTTCCCCCAGCCATCTTCCACTATTCTTCCAGTCTCAGACTACTTATATTTTTTTTAATGTGGTAGTGTATCACTATTTATTTTCTTTTAGAATATTTGGTCTTATTATTTGATTTATGTGTATCAGCCCCGCCCCCAGTAGATTAAACTGTGTGTCATTTATGGTCCTGTATCTGTTTTGCTTGTGATTGAATCTCCAGCACTAAGAATGATACCTGACACATAATTACTGTTAACAAGAATTTACTGGGACTTTGCTAGTGGTCCAGTGGTTAAGACACAGCACTTCCATTGCAGGGGGCATGGGTTCAATCCCTGGTTGGAGAATGAAGATCCTGAATGCCTTTTTCATAGCCAAAAAACAGGGGGAAGAAAAGAAGTACTTATTAGAGCATGCAGCTGTAGAATGAGTTTTTATCCATGCAAAGATAATTGGTTTTGTGGGTATTTGAGTCTCATCATGTTTCCATCTTGTGGTTCTCTAACTGCTATGGGTATGTTGAATTCTCCAAGTCTGTGGGTCAAATCTTTGTAACAATACTGTTTATTGTACAACAGTGTCAATTCTACAGTCTTTGTAGTCACCAATTTATAATAGATTCCTTGCATTAAGTGCTTCAAAACTACTGTCACCTTATTAGTGATGTGGTAGTAAGTTGGGTGAATTAGCTGCCTGAAGGAATATGAATCCAGACAAAAGGGAAGGTTTATATGCTAGTCAAATTATCCTTATAACTCATTTTCTTATTGGAAGAATATAGCTTTCCATTATGATTTTGGGAAAAGGAGAAACCTTGTGATGTTTTCTTTAATAGTGGCTTCAACTTAAATATAATTTTAAAACTCTTCACAATTTGCAACTCTTCCTAGATTCCTTAAGAAAACAAATCTATTCTTTGGATATAAATCGTTTAACACATGTACTCCGAGCTGTTGAATTCACTCTATTTCATTGTTCTCTTTAATATTTGTTGAAATTATAGGATTTAGTGTGATAAGATCAGTAGCAAAGTATCGGACAGAAGTTCAGATTCAGGATGAGGGAGTTTGCCCAAAAAAAAGAGGGGATGCAAATGCCAATTAATTTAGTAATAATGCTAGTGACTCATTAGTTAATGACTGGTATCTCATAGTTCCATGTTAAGGGTTCTAACTAGTTAGAGTCCTAGTTTAATAGATAAATTTAATTGGATGGTGTGAAGTTGTATCTTTTGGTATTTTATTAATCAGGAGTACTGCATATGGCCATACAGAGATGATGAGATGATAAGAGATGCAGCTATTAAAGCTAGAATATTGTAAAAAAAAAAAAACCAATACATTAATGCATATATATGGAATTTAGAAAGACGGTAACAACGATCCTGTATGCAAGGCAGCAAAAGAGATACAGATGTAAAGAACAGACTTTTGGACTATGTGGAACGCGAGGGTGGGATGATTTGAGAGAATAGCATGAAACATGTATATTACCATATGTGAAATAGATGACCAGTCCAAGTTTGATGCATGAAGCAAGGCACTCAAAGCTGGTGCTCTGGGACAGCCCAGAGGGATGGGATGGGAAGGTGGGAGGGAGGTTCAGGATGGGAGGACACATGTACACCTGTGGCTGATTGATGTCAATGTATGGCAAAAACCACCACAATATTGTAAAGTAATTATCCTCCAATTAAAATAAATTAATTTTTTAAAAGATATTAATGTGCTTAAAAGATTAGATTAGCATTTATTACTTTTACATGGGCAGATGACCATCTATAAACTTTATTTCTTGAAAATGAATCTTCTTTCTAGCAAAATAACCAAGGCTCCCATACTACAAAAATGTAGTCTAGCATCTAGGCTATTTCTGGTAAATGAGCAAAGCAATAATATATCAGTTCACAGACTGGCAACAAGAAACCCTAATGTTGTTCCCTAACACATATACCTCCTTTTCATTTTTGGAGTTATGTACATTGTTGTTCTTTCCACATCTAGAAAAACCAGAGATTTTGTTAATGCAAGCATGAAAAGAAGTAGTAGGTGGGACATAAGCCTGACTGACCTCTTTCCATTTGCAATAGAGAGCCATTTTTGATTTCTGCAGTTTGATGCCCTAAATGTTGGGAAAGCTGAATGTAAAGATCACATCTTTGGGGAGGCTGGTAGTATGATTGTACATAGTAACTAAGATATGACCCTTATCTTGAAAGTTGTGTATTAAATATCTAAAGAAAAGTAAACCAAATAGCCAAACTAAAGGGGACTCATAAAATTCATCCATCCTAAATCACATTTACCTAATGATAATCTAAATATATAGTGGTGCTCCAAAACAACTTGAAACACTTTCTGAAATATGAAATTGTTATAAATTAGTGAAATTATAAAAAATAAAATTGAGTGCTTGTTAAAAGGCCAGTCCACTAGCACATAGGGTTGCTGAACACTTGGCATGTGACTAGTCCAAATTGAGCTGGACTAAAAGTATAAAATGCACACTGGATTTCAAAGACTTAATATAAGAAGGAAAAAAGATCTCAATTTTTAAATATTGCTTAATATTTTAATGTCTTCATGTTGCTTTTTTGTATTATTGATTTTGCTTAATGTCTTGATAATATTTTAGATATATTGGGTTGAATAAAAGATTAATTTCGTGTTCGTTTTTGCTTTATTTAACATAGCTACTAAAAAATTTAAAATTACATATATGGTTTATATTGGAAAGTGCTCTCTGTGGCTTATAAAATGCAGCAGATACAATGTTTCTGCTGAAAAAGCAGTAGTTATATTAACTCTTACTTTTTTTTGTTAGAATAACCAGTTAGTATAAATACTATTTTTTATGATTGAATTTTCTAATTCAATTCCTGCTTATAGTGTTTATAGAGTACTCCTTAAGATATATAAGCACATAAACTGTCAGTGGCTATTAACAGACACTCTGCTTTTATTTAAATTCTCCCCCCCTTTATCATGTAACATTATTTTTGTTAATAAACGGTTTATTTCCTAGATGTTTACTGAACTGCAGCAGATGAGGCAACAGCTACCAGACATGGAATTTGGTCGACGGATGGCTGTAGAACGTGAGTTGGAGAAGGTGGATGCAGTAAGATTAATTAATATAGTTTTTGATGAAACTGGACACTTCGTGCTGTATGGAACAATGCTGGGCATTAAAGTTATAAACGTAGAAACAAACCGGTATGCTTTAATATCACATATGCTTTTTAAAAGTTTACTTCTAAAGGACCATTTCCTCCTTTGGGGAAACAATGGGAGTTTTGTTTGTTCCAAGACAAGTGGAATGGTCCCAGATGTCTAAACTTAACCAAATGTTTTGACTGGATTTTTCTGTGGTCTTTTTGTTGTTTATAATCTTACGTAAAAAGTTTCCACTCATGTTTGTTAAAGAAATGGAAGAAAGATATGCATAGTTTCAAGTTGTTGTTTTTTTTTTTTTAACAAGTTTCAGTCTGTCTTTTCCTTATTGATTTAAATTAGCCCGTTTCATGTTAAATGTTGCCAAATATTTTAACCACAGAATTCAGCATTACATCCTGCTAGACATAAAATCAGAAGTTAAAATGCATGAAACCACAATAAGCCTTTTGTGCAAAGAGCCCATTTGGTCTTAGAACAAAATTGCTATAATCAGATACTATCACTGAATGTAAATGAAAAGAACTTTAAAAAGTATATTTAAAGGAAAAAAGTCGTGTACTGTACATTTTCACATATAAACAAATTTATATTGTAGTTCTTGGCAATACGGAATCTTTGAAGGCTTGAAGAAAGATTAAAATGATAGGGATAGGTTAAAACTGTTTAACTGATGATTTTTTTTAATCTGAAAATTATAAACACCTACCAATTTAAAATAACTTTTTGGGGGGAGTGGGAGAGGCAGAAAAATGCTTTTTAAAAACCTTTTACTGGTTATTTTATACAAAAATAAAAGTTGATTCCTAGCTTTTATCTGCAAAGTTGGTGTAATTGGAGTTAATCCTGATAATTTTATTGTGTTTTCCAGGTGTGTGCGAATCTTAGGCAAGCAAGAAAATATTAGAGTGATGCAATTGGCTTTGTTCCAGGGAATAGCCAAAAAACACCGTGCTGCAACTACTATAGAAATGAAAGCTTCTGAAAACCCTGTACTTCAGAATATTCAAGCTGACCCAACAATAGTCTGTACATCCTTCAAAAAGAATAGATTTTATATGGTATGTGAAAGTGTCAATACCAGGAGATAGTTTTTAATGTTCCTTCCAGTTTGATTGGAGTTTTATTTTTTTAGCTTGTGCTTTCAATTGAAGAGAATGTTGGCCATAATAGCAGACTTTCTAAACAACCAGAATACCATCTTATAACATTAGTATTGTAGAATCTTTAACTAGGGTTTGTTTAAGTATTTCTGTACTGCTTTACATCCAGTTTTGAACTAGTTTTCAACCTAGCTTCTACAACTTGTGTTGTTTAAGACAATAGGAAGTAAGTGACTGTGGTAATAATTGCATCCAAAATTGATTTTCCTGTGAACTTTTAAAAATTCTTCTGTTTTAGTATTATTCACCTTTTACTCTTCAAAATGACTTCCACATTTCCTTCTCTAGATACAAATCTTTTTTCACCTTTTGATTTCATTGTAATGATGCTACCATGGTGTACATTCCCAAGAGATTTTTTTTTTCTGGAAAATTAAAAATACTTTGCATGTTAAGTAAGATTGGGCTCAAAATCAAACTGCCAAGCTCTCTAGGAGTAACCCTGTTCTAATTTTGTTCAGTCAAGCAGAAAAATCTGAAGTGTAGAGACCTCTGCATCTGTATCTGTCTTGCACGCTTAGAGACTTTCTAAAACCCAGGTGTGATTATTTTTTTGCCTAAAATCCTTAAATGACTCCCCAGATGTCTATATTAACCACTGTCCTAGCTTATCTTTCTTCATTTTTAGTTCATTGACTATACTGAACTTGATCCCATTTGTAGGACTTGATATTATTTTTACTTGGTAGTGTTTGCACAGGTTATTCCTTCTGTCAGCCACAAACCTCTCCCCAGTTCCTCTTCATATTTCAGGTCTCAGCTTGGAAGCCTTCTCCTGACATCAAGTCTGGAATAGGTGTGCCTGCTTGTGTACATGTCACACTTTTTGGAATAATTTAGTGATTTGGGGGGTGGGGGGGGAAGGGGTCCCTGGCAGTGTCCTCTCTTCCTAAAGATAATATAAAATCCATAAATACAGAGCACTACGTTTTCTTCACATACCAAACTCCACAGAGTTTGGTGAATTGTCTGACCCATTATAGGATACTCATTCATTCATCTGACAATTTACAAGCAGCTGTGATGCTCTAAAGGTTACCAGCATTTGGTAAATGTAGGAAATAGCAGTTTATCTACTCCAGCCAAGCTTTTAGCCTAAAATGGATATATTCTTTTAAGATAAGAATTTTACTTATAAACTTAAATTCACTGCTAAAGATTTATTAATATATGTTAAAGAAAAATACTTTTTCTTGTTATTACCTATAGTTTAACTGTTTTGAAGGTAAAAAGAAATCGTAAAAGATAGTTCTTAATTTTTCATTCACTTTATTTAAAAATTGTCTTTCCCCAGAGTTTATGTTTATTGATTAAACCACACATGTTCCTTAGAAACTCTGAAGAAATAGAAAAATAAAAAATTAAGTCACTGAGTATTTATACTGCTAACATTTTCATGAATTATTTATTAGATGTACATATTCCTAAATAAAACTAAAATGGTATTCATATATACAAATTTTATATCCCTTTTTTCAAATCTAGTACCATAAAATAAAATTGTATAAAATTTGAACTTTAATAGTTCTATATGTGAACTAAATCAAGATAATGTTAAAAATTCATATAATTAAATAGTTAAACACACATGTCATTCTTTGGTAACTGGAGAATAATATGTTAAAGCAGTGACATCCTGGCTTAGTTGTTCCTTTATCTGGAATTGATCCAAGTAGACCAAGGACTGACATTAGGCAAAACAGAGTCTGGGGACTATATTTACCTTTCTGGAACTCAGTTAACATCCACCTTTCTTGGGGAGAAAAGATTTCTGCTTACTGAGAGTCAAATAAAAGAAATAGACCTTTAGAAGTCCAGAATTTTAACAACTGAAAGTTTTTTCTCAATTCTCTGTAGACTTGAGGATCCTGAGATTTCTGCTTCACTCAAAATGTACTGTGCATCCTTTCTTCCAAGCTTCAAGGTTTAGATAGATCAGATGGGACTCTGTCCAAAAAAAAAAATAAAGAGGCAATCAAGGTCCACTACTGGTTCATCTTTGAATCCTCATCCTACCAGCACCAGGTCCTGTTCATAGTAATAACAAATATTAATATGTATACATTGCCTTCTGTGTTAGGCACTATTCTCTAAACACTTTATATCCTTCATTTAATCTTCATATCAGGTGTCATTTTGAGGTAGTTTTTATTATCATCCTTTTTTATGAGTAAGGAAATGAAACTAATGAATTTACTTCCCCAAAGTCATGTAACTAGTTAAGTGGCAAACTACAGCTGAAACGCAGGCAATCCAAACAGTGAAAAGTAAGCAATAGATGGCAGGTTAGGTAGGACATACTAGAAGGCAGAAGCAGAGAGCTACCTCAAAACTACCTATTTTTAAATGGGTACCCAAAGAAATTTTCACCAAAAAAGAAAGACCATTTGAAATCACTCATCTTCATCATATGAATTTTCTCATTAGGCAAATGTAGACATTTAGCTGCCTTGCACATCCTATGATTGGAAGCAATTCCTGAAATAAGCATTTATTCTGATGTAAATTCTTAAGTTTCCTCAAATACTTCATTAGAAATGCAATTGTCTCGTTCATAAATTTTAACCAGATGAAAAATTTATTTACTCACTTTTTATTTTCCTCCTTGAGTTTACTAAACGAGAACCAGAAGATACAAAAAGTGCAGATTCTGACCGAGATGTTTTTAATGAGAAACCTTCTAAAGAAGAAGTCATGGCAGCTACTCAAGCTGAGGGACCTAAACGAGTGTCAGATAGTGCCATTATCCACACAAGCATGGGAGACATTCACATCAAACTCTTTCCTGTTGAGTATGTACTGTTTCTGTTGTCATAAATACCAGTTTAAATGTGTATATTTGAAGAAACTGCAACTTCTTGTTATTTTGACTTAAGGTATTTTGAAAAATTGAACTGTTAGATAAAGCATCTATCCTAAGCTCTCTGGTAATTGTTACATTAGAAAATGTGAAAATTTTATACATACATAAACATATTTCACAGGTTTATTTTTACGAGGACAAAATGTAATAAATATGACAGTGCTGAATGTAAACTATAGATTGACATACAAATGTATATTACCGCTACCATCAACTACACATGCCAACTATAGGTTTTGTGGTTCACTTGTTATAACTGGCTTTCCTTTCAAATCTTTAAGGGGAGGATAATTATTTTTCCTTCCTGACATTTGAGTTTGCACAATGAACATACAATACCAAATACAATGCAATACGACTGGTTATTCTTGACCCAAAAGAAGACATCTTGTACAGTGCCTTGATTTAAAAGTACTTTGTTATTTTGATATGAATGTTTCATGTCCAATATTTTACCATATCTTGACACTGGACAAAAAACTAGGCAATTCTAGACACCTGGACTATCTCATTTTAAGTATTCAGAACACTGAATAATAATTATTAATAATTTTATTATGCATCCACTAAGCCTATCCCTGATGTGCTTGGTACAGGATTCTCTTGATTCTCTCTGCCATTCTCAGCATTGGGAGCTATTATATGATAATATACAGTATTAAATCATCTCATGAGATAATATTATTTAGAAAGTATATCTGAGTGTGTGACTATCATTTAAAGTTTATTAAATTTAGTAGCTATCATAGCAGTGAATAAGTCCTTGGTCAGGAAATGTCACCATACTATAACATTGTTTTTATAAGAAAATTACCTTTCCCAGGAACTATATACAGTGGGTTATGGTGCTATGGTTATATTTTTTAAAAATACTAAATGACTTTGGAACCTAAATACTCTCAATTTAAAGCCGAACCACAAAGAAAACTTGGCTAAGATGCTCCATTAAATTTTCATATTTTTAATATATGTCTCACTAGGTGCCCTAAGACAGTGGAAAATTTTTGTGTTCACAGCAGAAATGGTTATTATAATGGACACACATTTCACCGCATAATTAAGGTAAGTTAGCAAAGTTTATATGATTTAAGGAAAAGTATGTTATTGTATAACAAGAGGTTTCGAACCTAAGGAATCTCATTCATGCTTAGCACTTTATTAGGAATAGGAAAAATGGACTATGGAAGTCAAAAGAATAATGGATGATCATGAAAATCAGATATAAAATCAAGGATAGGAACAGTAGCATGGTAGCCTTTTTAGAAACACTGCAGCAGTCTTTTGTCAGCAGTTAAAGCAAAGGATCAGGTAATGAGTAAAGGGTCTCGCTGAGATAAAATCAATAGGCAAGGTAACCTGTTTCTAGTGGCTAGATAAGGTCTAGATCTAGAAGATTAAGTATTAGAACAGCCATGTTGCCACTTTAGCTGTGAAAACTACCACTAAAACCTGATGAACAGAATGAATTCAGCCCAGGATTTTGTTGAGCAGCATTTCATGAAATGTATGGAGCACTGATGTAGTTCTTGATTACTGGCAGGTCAGAAATGGCAGAAGGAAAAATTAGATTTCAGAGTTCTGAAGGAATTAGTGAAGTGACTGAGTCAGACATTCAGAGTGTCTAGGGAAAGGGGAGAGAAAAGAGTGGCCCAATTATGTAAGACTTAACACATTAAACAAGATCCTAAAACTTATCTACGCTATTAATTGGCTTTAATTATTGAGTGAGATAGCACATCAGTTTATAGAATGACTGTTAATAAGATTTTATTGACTATAAAGCACTCTTGACAAACATACGACTCCAAAGCATACATATATGTAATATGTGTAATATTCCTTTGTTTACTTTAAGGGCTTCATGATTCAGACAGGAGATCCAACAGGTACTGGTATGGGAGGAGAAAGTATATGGGGAGGAGAATTTGAAGATGAATTTCATTCAACATTACGACATGACAGGCCATATACACTCAGCATGGCCAATGCTGGATCGAATACTAATGGATCCCAGTTTTTCATAACAGTAGTACCAACAGTAAGTAGAACACGCATGTGTGTGTGCTAAGTTGCTTCAGTCACGTTCGACTCTTTGCAGCTCGATGGACTGTAGCCTGCCAGGCTCCTCTGTCCACAGGATTCTCCAGTCAAGAGTACTGGAGTGGGTTGCCATGCTTCCTCCAGGGGATCGTCCCAACTCAGGAATCGTCCCAACTCAGGGATCTAACCCATGTCTCTTATCTCTCCTGCACTGACAGGCAGTTTCTTTTCTATTTGCGCCACCTGGGAGGCATTTTCTATAAGCCAGAGATTCATGGGTTTTGATCTAAGAGAGTGAATTCAGTGGAAAAGAGAGCTTTATTATTCTCTATTATTTATATATGCTAGGATATAAAAGGCAAGCCACTCCAGTACTCTTGCCTAGAAAATCCCATGGATGGAGGAGCCTGGTAGGCTGCGGTCCGTGGGGTCACTAAGGGTCAGACACGACTGAGCGACTTCACTTTCACTTTTCACTTTCACACATTGGAGAAGGAAATGGCAACCCACTCCAGTGTTCTTGCCTGGAGAATCCCAGGGACGGGGGAGCCTGGTGGGCTTCCGTCTATGGGGTCACACAGAGTCGGACACGACTGAAGTGACTTAGCAGCAGCAGCAGCAGCAGGATATAAAAATGAGAACAATTTAGAAAGGAAAATGGAAAATTACCTAACAAGACTTTACTTTATAAACAGTACTTTTGTAATTCAGGCCACATGAGTTTAAGTCAGCTTTGCACTATTTGTTGGACAATCCAAAACAAATTATTCTACCTCTGGGCTTGTTTCTTCATCTTTAGAATAGTTCCTGATTTTAATCAGTTTTTCCCACATTTTTCTATCTCTGAAATCAGAATGCATTTTCCAGCTCCCTTTGATCTAAAAGATGCAGATATTAAACATTAAGCTTTTTTTATTTTTTATTATAACATGGAACTACTCTTAAAAGCTTCTAAGTGAAAATATTATTTTTAATTATATTTTAAAATGAAGCCAAAGTTTAATTCTTTTTAATTTGCTCATCCAGTGGCTGTGATTTAAGAATTTAGGGTTTACCAAGATTTTCTATTTGTCCTCCAACACAGCCTTGGCTTGATAATAAGCACACAGTGTTTGGACGAGTGACTAAAGGAATGGAAGTCGTACAAAGGATCTCCAATGTCAAAGTCAATCCCAAAACAGATAAGCCCTATGAGGATGTCAGCATCATAAATATTACTGTCAAGTAAAATAGATTTGTCTCATTGTCTGTATAAATAAAAATACACATACATTAAACACAGGATTATTTTACATAAGGAAGCTCAAGATTTGCTGAATGTACAAATCATGTTTCAGGAATTCAGTATTATATTTGTGTATTTTTCATTAAAGGCTGTTTTTTAAAAGCTCTGCCTTTGAGTTTTCTTGCAGTATTTCTCATCCTAAGAGGTGATTAAACTCAAATGAACTAAAACTCAGGCAAATAGCACTCTTTATACATAATTTCTCAAGAGTCTTAAAAACCATATTAAATAATGAGAATGGTATGCATTTGTTCCTCAGCTTTTTAAAAATATGCCAAATAGTCTGCCCTCAGATGTTTCTTTAGATCTTAATAAAGGGCCTCTTTGGTGATATACCATTTCTTTTTTTACAAGGTTTGTCTTTCACGCCAAATAGTTTTGTCTTTTGAGCACTCAGTCAGTTCAGTTGCTCAGTTGTGTCCAACTCTTTCCAATCCCATGGACTGCAGCACACCAGGCTCCCCTGTCCATCACGAACTCCTGGAGCTTGCTCAAACTCCTGTCCATCGAGTCGGTGATACCGTCCAACCATCTCATCCTCTGTCGTCCCCTTCTCCTCCTGCCTTCAATCCTTCCCGGCAATGAGTCAGTTCTTTGCATTAGGTAGCCAAAGGATTGGAGCTTCAGCTTCAGCATCTGTCCTTCTAATGAATATTCAGGACTGATTTCCTTTAGGACTGACAGGTTTGATCTCCTTGCAGTCCAAGGGACTCTAAAAGAGTCTAAGTAAGTGGTAAGCAAAACTTCAATAAATGGGAAGTTCTTCTGGTCAAAAGTGTTAAATTCCTGAATAATTATGAAATATTCTTCAAATAAAAGAATCAGAATAAATGAATACCTGAGTCCATGGTTTTATATAATAGTTCATTTACTATTTTCACATTGTTTTTCTAATGTAGCTAAACAATTTTTGTCTTCAGGTTATAGAATTTTTTATCTTACAAAATATATCATCAAGAAAACTGTATATTGAATAAAAATGTTAATATCTAACAAGGGAGAAATTCGTAGAATTTAGAGCAATGTGTGTTTAAGTCTTAAACTGATTTCTTCTTCACTCACCCTCATAAATTACTTCGTAACTATTCAGAATTACTGCTTCTACTTTCCAAACAAACTCTTAAGAACTTACAGGAGGAACATGTTCAACAGACCTGTTTAGGAAATTCACATTCTCATGCTTTATATCTAAGCTTATACCTTTTCCTTCTACTGATCAGCAGGATTATTTCCTTTATCCATTTTGTACCACAAACTGATGGAAGAACATGCCTTAACTTTTAATATTGTGTCCTCCTTTTAAAAAGAACTAAAACTGGGACACAAAATGACTTTTCACTGACATTTACCTTTTTTCCCTAGTTTTATTTGTTTAGACTTATCTATCAATTCATTCATAAAAGCTTAATCCTAAATTTTGGGTAATAACTGCCACCAAGTGGTGGTGGTGATGCCTCATTCTCTGCAAAATACAATTATTTTTGCTTTGAGAGGAAATCATGTTTGATTAATGAATTTTTCCATTCCATGTCACAAATTTACCATAATCAGTATCCCTAAAAAACATACATTGCCATATGTCTATTTTAAAGCATGTTTTAAACTATTAGCAAGATACTGATACTTACTCATTAGTCCTTTTCATTTATTATTCTTTAAGTATAGCTATTTTCTTCCTTATTACCACCTTGCAAATTGAGTATCTCAGTGTTACATAAAAAGTCTTTGTTTTAGCAATATTAGCTCAGGATATTGGAGAAGGAAATGGCAACCCACTCCAGTGTTCTTGCCTGGAGAATCCCAGGGACGGGGGAGCCTGGTGGGCTTCCGTCTATGGGGTCACACAGAGTCGGACACGACTGAAGTGACTTAGCAGCAGCAGCAGCAGCAGCAGCAGCAGCAGCAGCAGCAGCAGCAGCAGCTCAGGATATAACTAGGTTTTCCAAGGCCTTTTCTGAAAACAGTTATTTAAAATATGATATTCTGTGTGAAACAAATTTAAAATTTTAAAAGCAATTATTTCACTTTAGTCAGTGCAGAATTTTAGCTCTCCTTTAAAAAACACTACAGTTTTAACACACATTTAAATGTGACTTAAGTTGCAAATAAAGAATAACATTTCTACATTTTTAATAAACTATCTCAATTTGACACTCAGGTCAATCCCTATCCCACTTTGTTTTGTTTCTCTTAACCACAGCACAAATACGACTTTAATTGGTTACTAGCAGCAGCAGCAATACTACTATATAGATGATTCAGGATGATTCAAGAATTTTTAGAAAGATGATAGGATTTCTTTAAAGTGATCTTAACATTTTATTGCTATCCATACTGATTTGTATAATGCAAATAATGGCTTATGGTGATTATAAAGCATTCCAGGATTACAGACCAAGACTATACACTTGAAAAACCTGCTTTACATAAACTATACAATAGTATTTAGCTTAATACAGAAATTCAGTGCCAGGAGGCAAATCCAAATAGACTGTATTTAAAACCTCCTAAGTTTGACATTTCCCAGAGGGAACTAGCGCAGTCTTGCTAATAATTAGTGAAAGTACAACCAGAGATAGAAAATAAGAACCTGAAAAAAACTTAAAAAAATAATAAATACTACTACTAGATACATTATAATCAGGTCTAAGCACAATTTTTAAATTGTGTTGTAGAAATATGCTAGGAATGTGATTTAAAAGTCAAGCAAAACTGCTAAGATAAACTTACAGAAGAAAGCAAGTTTACACATTAGTGTTAGACTGTTTTTGAATCACCTAGTAGACAAAACAGTTCAAGGGCTCACAGGCAAATGTAACACTTTTTTATTTTTCACAGTTACTGCAATAAAATATTAATTTAATTCAGAAGTATTATATGCACAAACCACTTGTAACAGCATGACCTTTTACTTGAAAAATAAAGGATGAAATAGTACATTTACTTATTTACACACTGCCCATAACTGGCAGACTTTTTTTTAATGCTTTGTTTTCTAAAACTTTTGTTTTTAAACAAAATATATTTGAAGAGACTGAACCAAAACAGTGCCACCCAGAAGTCACATCTTGTGATAAGCCATCATAAGGATTTAACTTCATCCTAAAGTATGTGCTCAGGTGTGCCTGACTTTGTGACCCCCTGGACAGCAGCCCACCAGGCTCCTCTGTCCATGGGATTCTCCAGGCAAGAATACTGGAGTGGGCTGCCATTCCCATCTCCAGGGGATCTTCCCAACCCAGGGACTGAACCCATGTCTCCTACGATGGCATGTAGATTCTTTATCAAAGAGCCCCCTGGGAAGCACTTCATCTAAAGTATAAAGAGCATTAAAAAAAAAAAAAACCTATAAAACCCAATCTAGGATTTTTTAAATATAAAATTAGACTGCCATAATAAGGGAGTTTCCTTAAAAAATGAAAAACAGTAAAGAGCACACACTAAATTTTTTACTCACAACCCTGTAATAAATGTGATACAAACTTTTTATACATTTCTTCTTTTCCTTTCGTAGACATGTTTTTCTCAGATCACCTCTTAAGGCCTTGTCATGAAAATCCTTGATCACATTTTATTGTTTAAATAAATGCACTTATTTTGGGAAAACATTTTAAGGTAATCATTTCCACTGCTTAAATAACTTCTCTTGAGGTAGAGGTAGTTTCTACTTAGATCTCTACCTTTTATGTAAGACCAACACTGGCTTCTGTGTGTAACTTACTACATTTTACCTATAGTCATTCTCCTTAAAGACGCAGTATTATTTTTAAAAAACACACTACTAAATACTTTATATTGGAAAATAGAAGGATGAATTTAGAACTCTGACCTTGGAAATAATACATCCAGGTTCAGCTCTGCAAATCAGTCTTTTCATAAGTGAAGATCAACTAGAATATAACTGACTTTCACAGTTTTTTATTAATTGTTCTTCAGTGTAGTACTGATCTGACATCAGGCCTAGTTGGATTACATTTCATTGTAACACTGGGTTTTACACAAAAAGCTTTAAGAGAGTTTTAATAAAATTCCGTATAAAATATTAATCTTCTATAGCTTATAGTTCTTAGCATTAAAGATGTTCTGTTATACTGAACATTAAAGTAATCCTATTACCCAAAGATGCAGTTTGGATTTTATTTCATTAAGTCATTGCCTTTTTTGCTACTAAATACTGCCAAAATCCAGTGAAAAGGCAAGTTAAGAAGCCATGCTTCACTTGCTTCATACAGAGGTTCAACAGAACCTCTGGTTCATTAGACACTTGGTTGGCTATTCTTCCTTTGAATGAATAAACCTTCACCTGCTCTTTCGCTGTGACTACTTACTTCCCAATGCTGGATCAAATACTAATGGATCCCAGTTTTTCATAACAGTGGTACCAATAGTAAGTAGAACGGGCATGTGTGTGTGCTAAGTAATCTGTGTGTGCACATGTAATCTGAAAAACTTAGCAAATGTACATTAAAAAAAAAATGTATACCCAGTAAGTCCCTGTTTAATCCAATTGAATCTGCTCAATCAGCTATTTAAATTTGACTACAGAGTTTTTAAAAGCAATATTATATCCCAATCCAAGATTCCTTTTATATTAATTTATACATCATAAATTAACTATCTTTCAGATGTAGAATTTCTTACATC
Organism: Moschus berezovskii; assembly: GCF_049115385.1. NCBI lineage: Eukaryota > Metazoa > Chordata > Mammalia > Artiodactyla > Moschidae > Moschus > Moschus berezovskii. The sequence goes on from NC_142477.1 coordinate 63,788,834, forward strand.
ATATTATGTGCAAAATAACTCAACCACAAAACTTTAAACAACTACTACATTTAAAATCAGGCAATGTCCAACACTCCAGCAGCCACAAGTTGGCGTGAGAGCCAGTCCAATCCTTCATACAGTCCCATACCACTTCGAGCATCACAGGCCTGAATATACCAGCTTCGGCCACAGCACAATTTATGGAGACTAAGAAGCTCAGTGATTTCTTCTACTGACAGAGCTCCAGCAACATCCTAAAAGATATATACACGTCAAAAAAATTTTTCATAAGTCTATGAAAATTAGCATTTTCTGTAATTATTGCTATATACAATTCTGCTGGTATCATTTTAACAGAAGCCTAAAGTTAAAACATAAATTCAACTTTTTAGTAATTATTCAGAGATTAATGAGAATAGAAAAAGAATTGTTTTGGTTATAACAGTTTATAAGAACAGTCTTTAAAAAAAAAGATCTTTGGCTGCATGAACTCACAGGATCGCCATTATGTCATGTGGGATCCTTCGTTGTAGCACATGGACTCTAGTTGTGGCATACGGTTTTAGCTGCTCCACAGCGTGGGGGATCTTATTTCCCCAACCAGGGATCAAACCAGCATTCCCTGCACTGTAAGCTGGACTCTTAAACACTGGACCATCAGGCAACAGTCTTGCAATGAAATCAATGAAGGCTGTGCCCCCTGAATGAAAGATACTGCCCATGTCATTATAAGGCATCTATTTAAAAGGAAATTAATATACGTATATCATAAATGGCTCTTATGTAGGGTTTATAAAGAGTTTATTAAACTCTCCCAGGGAATTCTCTGACAGTCCAGTGGTTAGGACTCAATGCTTTCACTGCTGAGGACCCAGGTTCAGTTCCTAGTCAGGGAACTAAGATCAACAAAAAACTCTTCAAACAGCCCTGAATACCCTTCTTCCCAGATGCAACCAACAGTAACAACTGCTTTCATATTTTTCCAGAAAACTTCCATGCACACTCATGTAAATGAACAGTACACACTCTAGTTCTCTTTTGTTTTCTTAACACATATATTGAAAATAAAGATACATCTCCATTATCAGAACAAGCAGAAAAATTTTCCACCAGTATTTTTAACTTTTGTATTGCATTCCACTGTAGGTGTAACATAATTTTCTTAACCAGTCCTATACTGAATATTTAGATTGAAAATATGTGCTTATGTGCTATTACATATACATACACATGGATGTAAACATATTTTTAAATACATACACTATACACTTGCAAAATTATCTCTAAGACAACCTTAGGATGTCTGTCTACAGAAAACATTACTAGAGAATTACCGGGTAAAAGGGTATATGCATCTAAACCTTTGACAAAGTACTGCCATATTACCCTCCAAGAAAATGTCTCACATTAATAACCACACCAGCAGTGTATCCATGCCTTAGGATTATCAAACATTTTTATCTTTAACAAGATGTTAAGTGGAAAATGGTATTTCACTCTACCTTATTTGCCTATCTTTAATCATAAAGTGAAGTGTATCAGTTAATAGCTTGCCTTTTTTTTTAATTAAGGGGAAAATCCTTACTGTCTATCCAACTCTTCCTTCTTATGACATCTAAGGCACTTTACTGCACTAAAAAAAGCATTCTTATCGTCCTAGAAGCTGTGTCAGAATCTTCAGCTGCCACAGTTCGAAAGTATCAGTTCTTCAGCGATCAACATTCTTTATGGTCCAACTCTCACATACATGACTACTGAAAAAATCATAGCTTTGACTATATGGACCTTTGTTAGGAAAGTGCTATCTCTGCTTTTTAACAAGTCATCTAGGTTTGCCATAGCTTTTCTTCCAAGGAGCAAGCATCTTTTAATTTCGTGGCTGCAGTTATTGTCTGCAGTGATGCTGGAGCCCAAGAAAATAAAATTTGTCACTGTTTCCACTTTTTCCCTGTCTATTTGCCATGAAGTGATCATCTTAGTTTTTTGAATGTTGAGTTTTAAACCAGCTTTTTCACTCTTCTCTTTCACCCTCATCAAAAGCTCTTTAGTTCCTCTTCACTTTCTGCCATTAGAGTGGTGTCATCTGCATATCTGAGGTTGTTGATATTTCTCCCATCAATCTTGATTCCAGTTTCTGAGTCATCCAGACGGCATTTCGCATAATGTGACAACATACAGCTTGGCGTACTCCTTTCCCAATCTGGAACCAGTCTGTTGTTCCATGTCTGGTTCTAACTGTTGCTTCTTATCCTGATACAGCTTTCCCAGAAGACAGGTAAGGTAGTCTGGTATTCCCAGCTCCTTAAGAATTTTCAGTTTGCTGTGATTCACACAGCAAAGGCTTTAGCATAGTCAGTGAAGCAGAAGTAGATATTTTTCTGGAATTCTTTTGCTTTTTTCTATGATCCAATGGATGGTGGCAATTTGATCTCTGGTTCCCTCTGCCTTTTCTAAATCCTACTTGTACATGGTGAAAGTTCTCGATTCACATACTGTTGAAGCCTGGCCTGAAGGATTTTGAGCATTACCTTGCTAGTATGTGAAATGAGTGCAACCATACAGTAGTTTGAACATTCTTTGGCATAACCTTTCTTTGGGACTTGAATGAAAACTGACCTTTCCAGTCCTGTGGCCACTGCTGAATTTTTCAAATTTGCTGGCATATTGGTCTCCATGATGCTCTCTAAAAATACTCATGTTTTTATTTTTTTCTGTCTATAGTATTATGTTTCCTTCAAATACTAGCTCAAAGTATTATCTATAATTTCAATTCAAATCCTACTTTTTATAAATCTTAGCAAGTCAACCTTTAAAACTACTCTATAATTTTCCATAATACTTTATACTAATATTACTGAAGTCACTTAGCAGTCTTCTTATTAATCTGCACTTAGCAGTATTAGAAATAAACACTTAACATGCAAACCTAAATACATATGAGTTTCTACATTATTTCTTTCTGTATACTCCAAGGTTCCAAGTATGGCACCTTCCATATAGACTGCATTCAAAATACAGTACAGAAACTTTATATCGACTGAGTTATTTCTCTCAAAATCTTACCAGTTATAATGTGGAATGCTAAAATAAATATTCTGAAATACAAATGTATTACCTGTTTGTTAGCAAAAATCAGGAGTAAAGCATCTCGGAGTTCTTTTTCTGTTAACAACTTTGCAAGTTCACTGTGTGCTTCACTAACTCTGTCTCTATGACTGCTATCAACAACAAATACAACAGCTATGAAAAAAAGACAAAAATACTCATTTAGTCACTTGTTTAATTTCAGTAAATGGGCTAAATATTTTAATGTTATATTATGGTGAGTCTACCATCATTATTTTCACAGGAAGGCTGCCTATTATAGGAGCACCTAGCAATTAATAATCATTCATTATTTAATGATATGATCTCAAGCAGTTCACCTAACTTTTGGTCTATTTTTTCCCCATCTACAACAGGATTTGTAACATTTGCACTACCAAACACAAATTGCTTTGCATATCATTTAATATTTTTCTCTTAATGAATGAAAATGTACCTCTCATGATCTACCTACTAATGCTACTTCTTTCATTACTTTACTTTGGTTACTCTACTTCCTTTAACAAAAGATAGTCTTTTAAAAATAAATAAGTCACCAACTTTATCTCTCCAAGGTATTCTCTTTAGGTGCCTGGCACAGCACTTTCTATAAAGTGTACTCAAAATACACAGCAGAAACTTCATGAATATCTACTGAATTAACTGTCTTTTGAAATCTTTCCAGCTATCTAATGGCAGCTAAACATCCTAGGCTTTCAACCATTCCTCATGTTCAAAATTCCATTTTTTCCCCTTAAACACTGGCTCATACTAACCTAATATCAAAAATTTCAAAGTAAAAATTATCTAGTCTTCTAGGTGGAAAACAGGATGATATATGGAACAGAGAGCATGAACATAAGCTTTCTGCTGGGGTATAGGAGGCAAAATGTACAATTCATTTATGTGAATAAATGCTAAGTGGAATGTATGTCACATAACACAGTTTGCTTAAAATCACACCACTATGGGTTCTTCTGCTGCTGATAACTAATTGTGAATGGAAATAAAGGAGTGGAGCTATTGAGAAATTATAATGGGATAAATGTTGAGTTGAATTTGAATTGAATAGAGCAACAGAACTATACACCACAAATTCTACCCTATTCCACAGTATTGCCAATGATTATACTCATATGAACACTAATAATACTCTTTGTTAAGAACACCAAGAGGAAAGTACCCTTAATTGCTTACATGTATAAGATAAATATTATGTTATGGTTTTTCATGAAATATACCAGAGTACATATCCCAGTCTATCTAGCTTAATTTTCTTAATAGTGTGGGGCGTGCTACCAATATGTAATAGTATGGTCATGTATTTAATCAATGCTAAAATATCAGCTTTATTAGTTAAATCAATGCACTGAAAACTGGACTGACATTCTAAAAATTTGAAAAATTAAGATGTAATTTTTACACTCTTACCTTGAGTATTAAGGTAATAATGTTTCCACAATGGTCTTAATTTGTGTTTTCCACCTACATCCCAAATGGTGAACTTTAGATTTTTATATTCTACAGTTTCCACATTAAAACCTGTTTAAAAAAAAAATTAATACTGACTTATGAGTGACACACCAAAAACAGGCAACCCCATTTGTAACTGTGACTTATAAATCATCTTCATACAGCACTGTCTAACCAACTCCATTTCTAATAAATATACATGGCGGAAATGTATACCTTTAACCAGGGTGAGCCCTCTAATCCAATAGAGTCCTTAAGACCTTGACAGCTGAGTACTAGCTCTGCAACACTACCACCTCCTCATCCCTAATTTTCAGCCAGAGTCATCCGTACTTTATTCCTTCCAACTGTCCCACCAATATTCTGTTCTTTCTTACTTCAGTTCAGTTCAGTTCAGTTCAGTTGCTCAGTCATGTCCAACTCTTAGCGACCCCATGAACCACAGCACGCCAGGCCTCCCTGTCCATCACCAACTCCCGGAGTTCACTCAAACTCATGTCCATTGAGTCGCTGATGCCATCCAGCCATCTCATTCTCTGTCGTCCCCTTCTCCTCCTACCCCCAATTGCTCCCAGCATCAGAGTCTTTTCCAGTGAGTCAACTCGTCGCATGAGGTGGCCAAAGTATTGGAGCTTCAGCTTTAGCATCAGTCCTTCCAATGAACACCCAGGATTGATCTCCTCTAGAATGGACTGGTTGGATCTCCTTGCAGTCCAAGGGACTCTCAAGAGTCTTCTCCAGCACCACAGTTCAAAAGCATCAATTCTTCAGCAATCAGCCTTCCTCACAGTCCAACTCTCACATCCATACATGACCACGGGAAAAACCATAGCCTTGACTAGACGGACCTTGGTTGGCAAGGTAATGTCCCTGCTCTTTAATATGCTTTCTAGAGGCTGGTCATAACTTTCCTTCCAAGCAGCAAGCGTCTTTTAATTTCATGGCTGCAATCAGCATCCGCAGTGATTTTGGAGCCCAAAAAAATAAAGTCTGACACGGTTTCCACTGTTTCCCCATCTATTTCCCAAGAAGTGATGGGACCAGATGCCATGATCTTCGTTTTCTGAATGTTGAGCTTCAAGCCAACCTTTTCACTCTCCTCTTTCACTTTCATCAAGAGGCCTTTGAGTTCCTCTTCACTTTCTGCCATAACGGTGGTGTCATCTGCATATCTGAGGTTATTGATATTTCTCCCGGCAATCTTGATTCCAGCTTGTGCTTCTTCCAGCCCAGCGTTCCTCATGATGTACTCTGCATATAAGTTAAATAAGCAGGGTGACAATATACAACCTTGACGTACTCCCTTTCCTATTTGGAACCAGTCTGTTGTTCCATGTCCAGTTCTAACTGTTGCTTCCTGACCTGCATACAGGTTTCTCAAGAGGCAGGTCAGGTGGTCTGGTATTCCCATCTCTTTCAGAATTTTCCACAGTTTATTGTGATCCACACAGTCAAAGGCCTTGGCATAGTCAATGAAGCAGAAATAGATGTTTTTCTGGAACTCTCTTGCTTTCTCCATGATCCAGCGGATGTTGGCAATTTGATCTCTGGTGCCTCTGCCTTTTCTAAAACCTGCTTGAACATCTGGGAGTTCACGGTTCACATATTGCTGAAGCCTAGCTTGGAGAATTTTGAGCATGACTTTACTAGCGTGTGAAATGAGTGCAATTGTGCGGTAGTTTGAGCATTCTTTGGCATTGCCTTTCTTTGGGATTGGAATGAAGACTGACCTTTTCCAGTCCTGTGGCCATTGCTGAGTTTTCCAAATTTGCTGGCATATTGAGTGCAGCACTTTCACAGCATCATCTTTCAGGATTTGAAATAGCTCAATTGGAATTCCATCACCTCCACTAGCTTTGTTCGTGGTGATGCTCTCTAAGGCCCACTTGACTTCACATTCCAAGATGTCTGGTTCCAGGTGAGTGATAAGCCATCGTGATTATCTTCGTTGTGAAGATCTTTTTTGTACAGTTCTTCTGTGTATTCTTGCCACCTCTTCTTAATATCTTCTGCTTCTGTTAGATCCATACCATTTCTGTCCTTTATCGAGCCCATCTTTGCATGAAATGTTCCCTTGATATCTCTAATTTTCTTGAAAAGATCTTTTGTTTTTCCTATTCTGTTGTTTTCCTCTATATCTTTGCATTGATCACTGAGGAAGGCTTTCTTATCTCTCCTTGCTATTCTTTGGAACTCTGCATTCAGATGCTTATATCTTTCCTTTTCTCCTTTGTTTTTCGCTTCTCTTCTTTTCACAGCTATTTGTAAGGCCTCCTCAGACAGCCATTTTGCTTTTTTGCATTTCTTTTCCATGGGGATGGTCTTGGTCCCTGTCTCCTGTACAATGTCACGAACCTCCATCCAGAGTTCATCAGGCACTCTATCAGATCTAGACCCTTAAATCTATTTCTTACTTCCACTGTGTAATCATAAGGGATTTGATCCACCCTCAATCTACATTTCAATCCCACAGTGACTGAACCTTGCATTTTTCCTCTGAAATGCTGATGTCTTACAGCCAATCTCCAGTTCAGATGGGCATAAAGTAAGGCCCTGAGAACTCATCTGTCAGTTAGGCTTTTTTCCTATAAAATATTCATAAAGGTAAAAGCAATATGCATACTCACCAATTGTTGGAATAGGCTGCATGAACTCATCCTGCTTTAATTTAAACAAAATAGTAGTTTTTCCAGCACCATCTAATCCTAATGTAACAACTCGAATTTCCATTTTGGGTCCAATGTGAACTCTATTGTCCTATAATTTTTTAAAAAATAAATCTTTTTATTTTGATATGGAGTTAAAAGTACCAGCACTTACTTTTATTTATAAAGTACTTTTATTAATTACTTTGTCTCCTACTCATTCCTCAATCCATTAAAATCAGAGTTCTATTCCCATATTAAAATACCCTGATTCTGATATTTACAAAGAGGAAATGTATCCTCACTGCTTTGTTAAATCTTGGCTTAGTAAAACTTACTACATATTATGTAAACTAAAAAATACACACACACACACACACACACTTATTTTTCCCAGATTTTCTACCTCAACTGAATCTTCTTTAAATAAGATTTTTCATGCTGTGCTAAATATATTAATTAAAAATAAAAAGTGATGCTTACTTCCTATAAATATTCACTGTTAACAATTTCATATGTATCCCTCCAGACATCTTCCTGTGCATCATACATTGGTTGACATACACAAAACAGACACAGTTAAAAAAAAAAAAAACACACTGCAGCTAACTTTTTACGCTCAATAGTACCTTACGGAATCCTTTCATTTCAAACATATAAAATTACTTTTCTTTCAATTGCTTTATTATATTCTATTTACCATTTGACCAATCCCCATTGACAAATATTGGATCATCTCTGATTTTTTTATATTATAAATAATACTGCAATGAACATACTTGTTCAATTTCTAGCTGCATGACTGCTCTGCCTCACTTCGCCCATGTATAAAATGGGCATTAAAAATAGACTAAAGTCCTAGAGGGGTGGGATGGGGTAGGGAGGCGGAAAGGAAGTTCAAGAGGGAGGGGACACATGTATACCTATGAGTGATTCATGTTGATATATGGAAGAAACCAACACAATATTGCAAAGCAATTATCCTTCAATTAATTTTTTTAAATAGACCAAATTTACATAGGATTTTTGCAAGAATTAATTTTTTAAAAGATGGGTAATTTGGACTCATGGAGTTGGGAGAGAAAAAAACAATGAAGAAAAGTGAAAAGACCCTAAGAGACACATCGGATTGGGAGTCCCAGAAGGAGAATACAGAAATAAAGGGGCAAAGAGATCTTACTTGAAGATATAATGGCTGAAAACTTCCTAATCTGAGGAAAGAAATGGACATAAAAATCCTAGCTCAATGCATTCCAACTAGGATAAATGCAAAGAGATCCACATTAAGATACATTATAACCCAACTGTCAAAATTCAAAAACAGATAATCTTGAAAACAACAAGAAAAAATGACTAATCACAGAAAGGGAGCTTCCGTAAGACTATCAACAAATTTCTCAGCAAAAACACTGTAGGCCAGAAGGAATGGGATGATATAGTCAAAGTGCTGAAAGAAAAACGCTTCAACCAAGAATTCTATATATAGCAAAATTGTCCTTCAAAACTGATGAGAAAAAAAATTTCAAGATTTTCCTAGAAAAACAAAAGCTGAGGAAGTCATTATCACTAGATCTGCTCAATAAGAAAAGCTAAAGGAGTCCTTCAAACTGAAATGAAAGGTTGTCAGCAATATGTGTTACGAGCCTTGACATCTGAGTAGCCGGGATAGGCCTGAGACCTTGCTTAGGCCTAAGTTTCAACTTCCTGGAGACAGTGTGGAGGCTAAGTTCACAGAAACTCTTCCCTAAGAAGATCCCACCAGCGCCAAAATTAAGAAACTCCTCCCTAGAAAAGTCCTGCCGGTGCCAAAAATCAGGCCAATCAGAGGAAAAAGGGAAATCCCCCAGAAAAACCCCGCGCGCATAAACTGGCCAATGAGCTTCTGCGCGCGCATAAACTGGCCAATGAGCTTCTGCGCGCGCATGAACTGGCCAATGAGCTTCTGCCAGTTTGATCTTTTGAACAAAAATAGGTGCTTATGTAATCTAAGACTATAAAAACCACTGTGACCTGGGCTAGGGGCTCTTGTCCCACTCCACTGCGCTGGAGGAGGCATGAGCCCTAGCTCGAGCTAGAAATAAACCCCATTCTTGCTTTTGCATTGCTGCGAGTGTCTTATTCTACCAGTATGGGGGGACCAGACTCAGGGCATAACATATGAAATCATATGAAAATCTAAAGTGGTAACAATAACTACAGGGACAAATAGTAACCTGCATTATTATAATTTGGGTGAATAAATTTAATTCTTCATGGAAATGAAAAAACAAACACATTAAAAGAAACTATAATCCTGTGCTAATAAGTGTACAGTATATAAAGATATAATTTGTGACATCAATAACATAAAGTACAGGGGGTGGAGCTGTGGAGAAATAGAATTTTTGTATGCAATTGAAGTTAAATTGTTATCAATTTAAAACAGAATGTTACAACTAAGATATTTTATGTAATTGCAATGGTAACCTCACACACACAAAAAAAATCCATAGAATATAAACAAAAGGAAATGAGAAGGAAATGAAACCATGACACTAAAAAAAAAAAATCAATAAAACACAAAAGGCAATGAAGGAGGAAAGTAAAACAAACAAAAAAAAAGTATCAAGTTAGGCAGAAAAAGAACAAAATGACAACAGTAAGGGTTTACCTAACAATAATTACTTTAAATATAAACAGACTTAACTCTCCACTCAAAAGACATAGTGTGACCTAATGGGTGAAAAACCAAGATCTAAAAATATGCTGTTTACAAAAGAGACTCACTTTATATCTTTTTTTTTTTTAGAAACTGCCCTCAGGCTACCAATTGCATTTCAGTGAAGTTCCTTTTTTTTTTTAAGTAATTAATTTATTTTTTATTGGAGGCAAATTATTTTACAATATTATATTGGTTGGTTTTGCCATGTATTGACATGAATTCGCCCCGGGTTTACATAAGTTCCCCCTCCTGAACCCCACTCCCAAATAATGAAGCAACTGATAAAGGATTAATCTCCAAAATATACAAGCAGCTCCTGCAGCTCAATTCCAGAAAAATAAATGACCCAATCAAAAAATGGGCCAAAGAACTAAACAGACATTTCTCCAAAGAAGACATAAAGATGGCTAACAAACACATGAAAAAATGCTCAACATCCCTCATAATCAGAGAGATGCAAATCAAAACCACAATGAGATACCATTTCACACCAGACAGAATGGCTGCTATCCAAAAGTCTACATGCAATAAATGCTGGAGAGGGTGTGGAGAGAAAGGAACCCTCTTACACTGTTGGTGGGAATGCAAACAAGAGACTCACTTTATATCTAAGGAAACACACATTTGAAAGTGAAAGGATGGTAAAAATGCAAATCTCTTTGGGATTCAAATTATACCCAAAAGAAAGCAGGGCTGGCTACCCTAATGTCAGACAAAATAGATTTTTAAGTCAGAAACTGTTATAAGAGACAAGTTCATTATATAATGGAAAAATGGAAGGTTTATAAAGAATATATAATAATTCTAAATATCTGGATTATAAATAAATAAAGCCATAAACATAAGAACCAAAGCTACAAAACTCACAGAACAGCAGAAAAGCTTCATGACACTGGATTGAGCAATGATTTTTTTGCATATGACATAAAAAACAATCAACAGAAGCAAAAATACATAAAAGGGACTAGATCAATGTTAAAAGCTTTTGTGAATCAGAGGACACAATCAATAGAGTGAAGAAGAACACTATAGAATGGGAGAAGATACTTGCAAATCATGTATCTGATAATGGATTCATATATGGAATACATAAAGAACTCCTACAACTCAATAACAAAAAGTCAGATAAAAACAGAAACATAGGCAAAAGGACTTGTAAAAAATTTTCCACAGAACTGACCAAGAAGCATATGAAAAGATGCTTAACATCACTGATCATCAGAGAAACACAAATCACTACCACAATAAGATATCACTTTACACCAACCAGGATGGCTACTATCAAAAACAAAACAAACAGAAAATAATAAGTGAAAATGTGGAGAAATTGGAATCCTCATGCACTTTTGGTGGGATTTATAGCATGTGATGTAAGCACTAAGCAAACAGTATGACATTTCCTCAAAAAATTAAAAACAGAACTACTATATGAACCACTAGTCCCATTTCTGGTATATATCCAAAAGAATTGGAAACAAAGCCTGAAAGAGATGTCTATACAATCATGTTCACAGCAGCACTATTCACAATAGCAAAGAGGGAAAGTAACTCAAATATCCAATGACAGATGAATGTATACACAAAATGTGGTATATACAAACAATGAAGTATTGTTTAGACTTAAAAGAATATGCTGTCACATACTACAACACAGGTGAACTCTGAAGACATAATACTAAGTGAAATAAACCCAGTCACAAAAGACAAATACTATCCACATATACACTAAATTTAGAGTAGTCAAACGCAAAGAAACAGAAAGCAGAACAGTGGATACCAGAATATGAGGAGAAACAGGAAACAGGGGAGTGGTCATTTATAATGTATAGTTTCAGTTATTCTAGATGAAAAATTTCTGAAAATGTTTCACACAATGTGAATATACTTAACAATACTTAACTATACACTTAAAAAACTGTTAAGATGGTAAAAAAAAATTTGTGTTTTTTACCAGAATAAAAAAAATGTACATACTCACAATCAAGTACCTTGTAGATGCAAAATGGAATGGAAAAGGTCACTATACACTGCTATGGAGTGACCTCTAGGATGTACTCTCAAGTTAAAATGCAAGGTGCAGAAGTGAGTACAGTACTCTACCTTTAAATGGGTGGAGAGTACATGCAAACATATTTCTCTATTTTTTTAAATGATGAATAAAACTAAGAAAAATTCTTAATAGTTTTCTATGGAGAAGGGAAGAAAAGGGCGGAGGGGTCAGGAATTTAAGTTTAGACTTCACTGAATGTACTTTGCCTTGTAGATATGACTCTGGACCATGTGAATGCTTCACATAATTATAAAACAAGATTAAAAACAATTTTAAAGCCACTCAAAAATAGAGAGCAAAATGAAACACATGTACCTTTTTAAATTAGGGGGAATCCACTTGAAGAGAGACCAAAACATATCAAAAAATGCCAAATACGGTCTCAGACCTAAAAAAATTTATTTAACAATCTAGGAAATCTGAATACTAATTTGATAATCGGTAATATTAAAGATGTATTTAATTTCTTAGGTGTGGTAATGGTATTTTGATTGTGTTTTAAAAATGATTTGATGTTGGGATGAGATATGTTGAGATTTGTTTCAAAATAACCTGGGAGACTGTAGGTACAAAGAGACTGGGAGAAGTGTAGATGAAATAAGTTTTTAACTGTTCAAGTAGGTGGTGATGAGTACAGGAAAATTCATTGCACCACCTTCTATTTTCCACTGATAAAGTTTTCTTTTTTAATCCTATGGTTCATTAATTTCTTAGTTGTCTCTTCAAGCTAATTATCATGGAAGGTAAAACAATTATGATTTGTTCAAAAACACACCTAAAAATGAAGCACAGAATGCATTACCTTTGTAAAAGTGACAGGGATGCTGGCATCCAACTGAATATGATCTGCAATTTCTGTAAACTGCTGCTGCTGCTTTTGCAATGTTTCCAGTAACCTTGTAATTTCTTGTTTTGCCAAGACAACTCTACAATCATCCTAGAAAGGAGAAGATGATATTTCTTATAAACCTTTTAAAGAAACCAGGAAAAGAGATATCACTAAAACTCAAGAGAAGCTCATTTAACATTATAGTATTCAAAGTTAGATGCTGAAGATTCGATGCAAAGACTCTTTCCAGTCCCTTGTACTGAAAGCAGATCAAACCAGTCAATCCTAAATGAAATCAACTGTGAATATTCACTGGAAGGACTCATGCTGAAGCTGAAGCTCCAATACTTTGGCCACCTGATGCAAAGAGTTAACTCACAGGAAAAGGCCCTGATGCTGGGGAAGACTGAATGCAAAAGGAGAAGAGGACGGCAGGGGATGAGATGGTTAGACAGCACCACTGACTCAACAGACACGAATTTGAGCAAACTCTGGGAGACAGTGGAGGACAGAGGATCTTGGCATGCTATAATCTATGGGGTCGCAAGAGTCAGATATTCAACAACAACACTCAAAGTTAACTTATGTGTAAATCTGACTAAGAAAACAACAGTCAGACATTAATAAATAAAGAGCCCATCAACATAAGAACAGATAAATAAATTTATATTCACAAATGCAACAGTATCACAATAAAAATGAACTACAATTACATTTTGACAAAATGAATTTCACATGAAATAAGAGTAGAAATGACATGAAGAGTTCTTATTGTATGATTCCCACTTTTATTAATTACCAAAACAGGCAAAAGCAAAGTATACATTAGAAATCAGGATAGTGGTTCATCCTTAGGAGGAAAGGCAGGTAGTTACTAGAAAAGTCTGAGGGGCTTCTGGGGTCCTGGTAATGCCCTGTTACTGGATCTGGATGCTGGTTATATAGCAATGTCCAGTCCGAAAATAGAGCAAGTTGAACACATATGCACATATTTCTATGTGTGTGTATATATATACACATATATATAGTACTCCTATAAAAGTTTTTCAAAATAACTTAAGATATACACATATTGGTTCCAAAAACAAAGGACTAAAGGTCAAACTGTGATGTCTCTGTATCACTCTAGAGTCCCAGGCTCTTTCCTTCCAGTTACTCAAATATTATTCCAGAAATATTCTATACATATGCCAATGTATTCTTCATAAGATATAGATTTTCCAACAATACATAAACTCCATGAAAGAAACAGCATTGTCAGTTTTTGCTCACTGCTGTATATTCATATGAAAAGAAAGAAAGTGAAAGTCGCTCAGTCGTGTCCGACTCTTTGCGACCCCATGGACTATACAGTCCATGGACTTCTCTAGGCCAGAATACTGGAGCGGGTAGCCTCCCCCTTCTCCAGGGGATCTTCCCTACCCAGGGATTGAACCCAGGTCTCCTGCATTGCAGGTGGATTCTTTACAGCTGAGCCACAAGGGAAGCCCAAGAACACTGGAGTGGGCAGCCTATCCCTTCTTCAGGGGATCTTCCCAACCCCGGAATCAAACTGGGGTCTCCTGCATTGCAGGCGGATTCTTTACCAACTGAGCTACGAGGGAAGCCATATTCACATGAGGTGACAGCAATCTGGCTGTTCCAATCCCAGAACAAAAACCCTGAGGCCCTTCTTGTCTTCTCCTTCCTCATTCTCACATGCACTTGTCAACAAATCCTACTGGATATCCAAAATCTGGGTACTTCTAGCCCCTACTATCCAAGCTACTATTCTCTCTCACTTGGAATGCCACAACAGTCCCTAGCTATAGAACTCCTTCCTTCTCTTTGCCATTCTTCACATCAGCCAGATCCTTTTAAGTAAGATTAAATCATTCTTGTGCTCAAAACCTCACAATGGCTTCTCCAATTCAGTCAGTAAAAGCTCAAGTTCTTCCAATGGCCACAAGGCTCTCCTCATATATAATTCCCTATTTCCTCTCATTTCAGCTCCTATTACTCTCTCCATCGGTTATTACCATCCATTACAGCCATAGTGCCCTCTTTTGCTGTTCCTCAAATACACCAGGCATGTCACCCTAGGGTTTTTGCACTAACCATTTCCTCAACTGAAATCTTCATTAAGGTGTGAGATAGTTCCCTTCACCTTCTTCCCATTTGAGTCTGATTAAATCTCACCTTCTCTCAATGATGCTTACCCTACTACAAAATGCACTCTGCTATACCTTCACACTTTTTCTTTTTCCCTTAGCTCTTATCACTTTTTAACATACTATATAATTTACTTATTAGAAATTGTTATGGCTTATTGTCTGTCTATTGCTAAGATGCTAATTCCACAAGATTATGGCTTTTGGCCTATTTTGCTCATTGATGTATTCCATGTGCCTAGAATTTACATGGCACATAGCAGGCACACAAAAAAATGTCTGCCTCATAAATAAATCCTAACCAACCAGCATCATGCCTTGAACTTAGACAATGCATCAATTGTTTTGGAGGGGAGGGATGATTAAATTTTATCCTCAAAATTGGTAATAAATATGTGCTGTTCCATCCATTCCTTTGTTCAGGTATCTCTGTGGCAGGAACTTTTAAGACTACTGGCTGAGATTAGGGTTCTGTGGCCATAAATCAGAATAAAACTAATAAGTCCATATGAAGAATGAATCCAAGACCCCAATTTCATTTACATTAACACAGTGAGATAATACCATGTCATTAACATTTATCAGTCACTTTGAAAAAATGCTTCAGAAACTCTAAAATATTTCTAAATATTTCAGTAGCCATAAAAATATTTTTAAATAGTCACTGCAAGGAGATCCAACAAGTCCATCCTAAAGGAGATCAGTCCTGGGTGTTCATTGGAAGGACTGATGCTAAAGCTGAAACTCCAATACTTTGGCCACCTCATGCGATGAGCTGACTCACTGGAAAAGACTCTGATGCTGGGAGGGGTTGGGGGCAGGAGGAGAAGGGGACGACAGAGAATGAGATGGCTGGATGGCATCACCGACTCGATGGACATGAGTTTGAACTCCAGGAGTTGGTGATGGACAGGGAGGCCTGGCGTGCTGTGATTCATGGGGTCGCAAAGAGTCGGACACGACTGAGCGACTGAACTGAACTGAAGTATGATTTAAGACATGCTCCATTTCTAATTTTGCTGTGTGGCTTGAGCTGAACAAGCTCTTTCTATCCAGATACAAAGATGCATTCAGCCAACATTCAGAAGGACAAATGTGCGTAACATATCATTAGACTCAAATCAGGAGACAAAAACTCCAACAATCATGTGAACAGAAAAACTAATACAAAGAACTGTTAATTAGGTGTAGTTATTAACCAGGCAACTGAAAAGTGTAAAAAGAGCTCGGAGGTCTCATGGAGGAAACAACTGTAAGAAATAGCTACCACTCTCAGGGCTGGGGGAATAAAGGAGATGCTAGAATTATTAAAACTTAGACACTTATAGGAGGGATCCCATGGAGCTGAAACTCGGATCTCTAAGGAAAGCGGTCTCCTCGTGTGAGCTGTGACATTCACATGAACCCCAAGCAAACGGGAAATCACGTCCACCTTTCAGCCTCCCTCTACTGCCCCCTACTGGCAGAGCCTAAAATAACATGGAACCAGCTGGCCAAGCAGGTTTATAGCGTTCCAATTTCAGCATCACAAAGGAGAGGACAGAAGAATAGGACTGGAGCAAGAAGACAACTCAATAAATGGCAAAAACATCAATTACTACAATTCAGTGTGACAAGAACTAAAGGACGCAAGACTGATGTGGTTACAGCCTAGCCTATCAGATTTTCAAGAGAAAAAGCTCTACAATGGTAGAAAGTTTAGCTCTCTAATGATTTGTATCAACACAATCCTAAGCAATATATCAAAAAATGAGTGTCTGCAACATATTAGGATTCCCAGGGAAACAATTAGCCTTAAATTGCACATTTATGAAGGCAGATCCAAAACAGTAATGACTAAGACTGACATTTTTGTTAGAATAACCTTAAATCTAAATCATTTTAAAAGCATAGTATCTACAAAATGGGTAACAAATTGCTTATGATACCTCATGCATCAAAAAAATATATGGATTTTCTGTGACATCAAAGTTAAGAACCATTAAACTAGAGCAGAGATGGGTAGTTCATGCTACAGATGCACTCCCCACCTCCCCCTACCAAAAGAGCAAGGAAAGGGAACTTCAAACAACAGTAAACATTTGAAGAAGGATTTCCAGTATTAAAAAAGGGAGACATAGGCCCACCAAGCAGAAAGAATAGTATACGCTTGGCAAAAAAAAGGGTTAAAGGGCTTGGGATGAATAAAGAATGACAAGAAGTTAAAGAAGTTCTAGAATCTATAGTTTTATGGTGGGGAGGACACAAAAAAGAGACAGCATTGATATGGTTGACTGGAGCAATTCAAGGTTAGAGATCATGTCCACATAAGCACAGCCCACATTAAAGCCCACAATAACACAGAGTAATAATACAAAGTTATTTATTAAATTAATAAAATAACTAGTATGTACTTCGGTAATGATTTGATTAAGCTTACAAATTCTCCTTCTTAAACTATGTCCTAACCATGTTTTAAACCCACGTACCTGTTGCAAAGTCTTTTCACAGTGGAGACAGGCTGTTGAAACCTGAGATAACAAAATAGTCATATCTTCTTGTTGCTGCCTAAGCCAAATCAATTTTTCTCGAACATGAGCATCAACAACACTTAGAGCCATTTCTTCTTGACGACACAGAGTTTCATGCAGATCAGAAAAATAAGCTCGGACACATGATCGGGCATTCTCTGCAGTACCTGGTACCTTGGGCAATAAAAATAAGTTTTCAACAGCTGTAACCTTAAAAAAGATTTTTTATGTGAAATAATGAAAATTTCAATACCATCTATATCCTTAAAAATCCCAAAATGTACATCTCTACACAGGACTTTTCCCCTTAAACACAGCCTTTGGATATCCAACTGTTTAAATGACATTTCAAAAAAACAAGGAATACCTAAACTACAGTCTCCCTCAACCACAAGCCTAGTTTTCTCCATCTCAATAAACGGCAACTACAACTTCCAGGTTGTTCAAGCTAAAAAAACTTGAGTCACCCTTAACACTTCTCTTTTTTATCTCTCAACTAGTTTCTTACTGAATTCTGCTGACTTCAAAATATATCTAGAATCTGATCATGCCTCACCATCTCTACCTCTACCAACCTAATCAAAGCCATTATCATCTCTCACTTGATTATTATAATAGCCTTCTAACTCGGCTCACTAGATCTACCCCTGAGCCCTATAACATATTCTCCATCCAGAAGCCAGACTGGTCATTTTTAAATGTTAGTCAGAATGTTAATTACTAGTTTGCTCAAAACACTCCAGTGGTTTCCCACACAGAGTAAACGCCAAAGTCCTTTAAATGGGATGTTCAATGACAGAATCCCTGAGAAAGAGACATCTGAGCTGAGACCTGAAGGAGGTAGGAGAGGGAACCACATGAACATTTTGAAGAAGAGCGTTCCTGGAATAAAGTAATGCAAGTGCCTATAAGTCCCTTTCTGACCTCAATTCCAGCTAAGCTTTCCATTAATCATTCTGTTTTAGCTACACTGAGCCTCCTCGAAGTTTCTTAAGAACACAAGGCACACTCCAAATGCAGGGCCTCTGTACTTGATCTAGAATGTTCTTTACCCAAATATTAGTATGGTTCCCTTTTCTCAGCTCCTTTAGGTCTTTGTTCAATGTCCCTTCTCAGGGAGCCTGTCCTCAAATACCACCTTTTCTGGATTTTTCTCCAATGCACCTAATAAAATACTTTTGCCATATTTTACTCATATATTGTCTCTCTTCCCACATGTGCCAGCAGATTTGGAAAACTCAGCAGTGGCCACAGGACTGGAAGAGGTCAGTCTTCATTCCAACCCCAAAGAAAGGCAATGCCAAAGAATGCTCAAACTACCGCACAATTGCACTCATCTCACACGCTAGTAAAGTCATGCTCAAAATTCTCCAAGCCAGGCTTCAGCAGTATGTAAACCGTGAACTCCCAGATGTTCAAGCAGGTTTTAGAAAAGGCAGAGGCACCAGAGATCAAATTGCCAACATCCGCTGGATCATGGAGAAAGCAAGAGAGTTTCAGAAAAACATCTATTTCTGCTTCATTGACTATGCCAAAGCCTTTGACTGTGTGGATCACAATAAACTGTGGAACATTCTGAAAGAGATGGGAATCCCAGACCACCTGACCTGCCTCTTGAGAAACCTGTATGCAGGTCAGGAAGCAACAGTTAGAACCGGTCATGGAACAACAGAATGGTTCCAAATAGGAAAAGGAGTGCGTCAAGGTTGTATATTGTCACCTTGCTTATTTAACTTATATGCAGAGTACATCATGAGGAACGCTGGGCTGGAAGAAGCACAAGCTGGAATCAAGATTGCTGGGAGAAATATCAATAACCTCAGATATGCAGATGACACTACCCTTATGGCAGAAAGTGAAGAGGAACTCAAAAGCCTCTTGATGAAAGTGAAAGAGGAGAGTGAAAAGGTTGGCTTGAAGCTCAACATTCAGAAAACAAAGATCATGGCATCTGGTCCCATCACTTCATGGGAAATAGATGGAAAAACAGTGGAAACAGTGTCAGACTTTGTTTTTTTGGGCTCCAAAATCACTGCAGATGCTGATTGCAGCCATGAAATTAAAAGACGCTTGCTCCTTGGAAGGAAAGTTATGACCAACCTTGATAGTATATTAAAAAGCAGAGACATTACTTTGCCGACCAAGGTCCGTCTAGTCAAGGCAATGGTTTTTCCCGTGGTCATGTATGGATGTGGGAGTTGGACTGTGAAGAAAGCTGATCGCCGAAGAATCGATGCTTTTGAACTGTGGTGTTGGAGAAGACTCTTGAGAGTCCCTTATACTGCAAGGAGATCCAACCAGTCCATTCTAAAGGAGATCAATCCTGGATGTTCATTGGAGGGACTGATGCTAAAGCTGAAACTCCAATACTTTGGCCACCTCATGAGACGAGTTGACTCACTGGAAAAGACTCTGATGCTGGGAAAGGTTGGGGGCGGGAGGAGAAGGGGACGACGGAGAATGAGATGGCTGGATGGCATCACCGACTCTGTGGACATGAGTTTGAGTGTACTCCGGGAGTTGGTGATGGACAGGGAGGCCTGGCGTGCTGTGATTCATGGGGTCGCGGAGAGTCGGACACGACTGAGCGACTGAACTGACTGACTGACTGACTTCCCACATTAGAATGCAAACTCCGCATAGGTGGTATTTTTGACTTGTACAGTGATGCCTCCTTAGCTAGAATAGTGTTTAGCACTTGAGATATGTTCAATAAATATTTACTAAGGGCACAAATATTTTCACCACAGTACAACAAGGTCCAACAGATATGGTGACAGACATGTTCTATATCTGTGCTGACCAATATGGTAGACACTAGCTACACACACGTATTTCAAATGTAGCTAGTGAGACTGAGGAAGTAAATTTTGTATTTCTTGGGATTGATAAATAATTTAAACTTAAATAGCCACATGAGGCTACTGGCTACTAGTTTGACAGAGCATTATTCTAGCAATTATTCCCAATGACTTGGCTTTAATTTTGATTACCAAAAAAAACCACTATACTTTGTCTGTCCCTGTGTTTTACATTCCTGTCTGAAAATATCCCTTTCTTCTCTATGCATGTGTGCTAAATTGCTTCAGTCCTGTCCGACTCTTTGTGACCCTATGGACTGTAGCTCTCCAGGCTCCTCTGCCCATGGAATTCTCCAGGCAAGAATAATGGAGTGGGTTTCCATGCCCTCTTCCAGGGGAATCTTCCTGACCCAGGGATTGAGCCCACATCTCTTAAGACTCCTGCACTGGCAAGTGGGTTCTTTACCACAGTGCCACCTGGGAAGCCCAAATGTTTCTCCTCTATAACTCAATTTTTAAAAGCAACTACCACTACTGTCTAAGTCCCTTCCTTCTATTCATAGCCACTCTTAGAGGTTAGACACACTCATCTCCTAATACCCACTTACTCTTCACCTTATGGGGGGGGGGGTATTTCCGTTTATTTCACAGACATAACAAATTCAACATCCAAATTAAACTTACCACCTTGGTCTCATCATCCCCTCCCAAATTCTTCTTCCTCCCTGTTTAGAGCACAACCATCCGCCAGACTGGGCAAGGTGGAAACCTAGGCATCATGCTTGACCCTGCAAGTTACCTATCAATCAATATTATCAATCAATTACTACGACCTACCTACTCTACTTCTTTAACATCTCAAAGCCATGTGCTTCTCTCCATTCTCATACTGTAGTATTATGGGCCACAAACAATTCTCAAGTAGATATTTTCAGCAACCTCACAAGAGGTCTCCTTGCTTACAATCTTGTTGTTCCTCCAATTCTTTTTTTATATTAAACAGCAACCTTTCTTAATGCAAATCTGATTAAGTTATTCCTATGACAATTCTTCAATGGCTCATCACTGCCTGTGAGATAAAATCCAAACTCTTTAACATACCTAACAAATGTTGCACGATTTGGCCCTTAATTCTCCAACATCTTTTCTTACCATGTGCCACGCCAATACTCAAAGCTTCAACCACAGTGAACTTAGTTAAGTTTCTACAATATGTCCAAGTCTCACTTCCAGGTATTTTAACATATGCTTCCCTCTCTGGAACAACTCTCTCCCCACCTCACTCTTCTCCCTGACTAAATTCCTTTAAATCTCAGTTTAGACATCACATCTTCTAGAAAGCCTTCCAAGACTTACCTAAGTTAATGCTGTTTATAGGCACACTGCCAGGGCATCCTGCATTTCCCCCACAAAGTAAACAGTTACCACACTTGAAACTCTTCCATGATGGATTATAAATTTCCGTAAAGACAGAGACTTTTCAAAAAACTTATTTCCACTGACTAGTGCAGTACTGGTACAATGGAATTGCTCAATAAATCCTATAAGGTGAAAAAGTAAGAAGGAAAAAGGGTAAGGAGGAAAAAAATCCATACATGTTCTGTGTGGGCCATTCCAATTCCATCTTCTACTATTTGTTCTCCTCCTTCAATGTGCTGAACGATTCCAACTAATTTTCTGGAATAATCTGAAATTTCCTCAGTGAAGGTCCGTATGCAGTGAGCCATATCTAAAATTGATGCTCGGATCTGGTTAGCTTCTGGTTCCAATACTGAATGCTATAAGATGCAACATAATTATAGAAAAGAACTCATAGTATTGACTAATGATATAAAATGCTACTTAACTGGCTCCTATTAATAAAAAAAACAAAGCATTAGCTGCAAGTGGGTTTTATAACATATTTACAAAATGACAGCATGAAGAAATACTAATTTTTTTTCATTCCAAAATTATCCTTCAAATAAATAATTTAAAATTTGGAATTTCATATACTGCTAAGAAACCAAGAATCTCTAAAATTTGATCACAAGCATTAGTTCATCAACAGATATATTATCAACACAATCCAGTGCTTTACAAAAGCATGCACAGAAAGAAAAGAACTTTTTGTTTCCTGCTAGAAAGCCATTTTCAATAAAGAATGAATCATGAGGACTCTGAAATTTTTGATATGTCATTATAAACCTCTCTTTCCCTATCATGCTACCAAGTTCAACTCATTTATCATTTAGATCTTCTTCAGTTTCTACTTTTAGTATAAAGAACCAAGTCAGTGAAAATAAAGAGTAGGCTGGTAAAGCAGGTAAAGTTATCAACTTTATATTCATACCTTGTGACCTTGGTGTTTTCCATATTCTTTGCAGACACAACACATGAGTGGGCTAGTTTGACAGCCATCTTCCAAGCAAACAAACTCAATGGCATGCACTTGATGCTGAGCACACATGGTCTTCTCATGAGGTTTATCA
The DNA here is from genome assembly GCF_049115385.1 of Moschus berezovskii. Classification (NCBI taxonomy): domain Eukaryota; kingdom Metazoa; phylum Chordata; class Mammalia; order Artiodactyla; family Moschidae; genus Moschus; species Moschus berezovskii. The sequence continues at coordinate 63,811,530 of NC_142477.1, forward strand.
GCTAGAGGCACTCTCCTGTGCTTTGCTAGTGTCTTCGTAGAATGAGTAACTTGGGAACACTCTGAGCACAAATGAGTTGCACATACAGTGCAATATACAGATGCAACATGAGCTTCATCTTCATCACAACGAATGATGCTCTGATAAACAAAAAAGTAATGTGTGAAAACCGAACTCCTTTATTAAACAGAAACTGACAGACACAGAAAACAAACTTGTGGTTACCAAAAGAGGTACCAGGGAGAGGGAGCAGAAATAAATTAACACTCCTGTACATAAAATCGGCAAACAGTAAGGACCTACTGTACCACACAGGGAGCTACACTCAGTATCTCACAATAATTTATAATGGAAAAGAATCTGAAAAAGAATGTGTGTGTGTGTGTGTGTGTGTGTGTGTGTGTAACCAAATCATGTTGATGAATGCTTGAAACTTACATAATATTATAAATTAACTATACTTCAATAAAAATTTTAACTAAACCCCAATTATAACATGCCAAATTTTGAAATATAAAAGCCCATAATCTTTATATATATAAACTGATAATTAAATACAAAGGTCAGTCACTACTCACTTCTATAGGTAAGTGAAAGCTATTTCCAAAACTGATCATCAATACATGGTATGAAACAATACAACCACTGTTTTAGATTCACTGTCAGTGCAAAGGTATATACTGCAAAATCCCCTCACTTTACACACAAGAAACGAACAACAGAGGATAGAAGTCTGTTTATTTTTTTTAAGACTGAAAGAACTGATAGTAAATACTTCCCTCCCTGCTTTAAATATACTTGTCAGCATAATGTATAGAAAAAGAGAAGCACAAATTTTATTTAGATAACCAACTGAAGCTTTTAAAAACATAGATGCTCAGACTCCAACCTGAGAAATACTCATTGCTCAACAGGGGTAGATGAAGTCCAAGCTGTGTATTGCTTCTAAAACTCCACAGTTGAGTCCACTGCACTATCCTGGTTGAAAATCATTAAATTTAAGAAAAAAATAAAATAAAACCCTATGTTACATGTAACCTTATAAACGTTTATTATTTTTATGAATTAGTAAAAAGCATTCCAAGTTGTCAATTTTACATGTCAGATAATAAAGAATGCTTTGAAAACTTTTTCTGAATACTAAAAGGCCATAACTGGAAAGGGAAAGATTTGGTATAAATTTCTGTAGAAATAAAAATTAGAAAATATATCAATGGTATCATTCAGTATCACAGTAATAAAAAATGAACCCAAAGTTAAACAACTTTGTTTGCAACTATGAAAAATGCATATGTATAAAATTAAAAAGTCATGTCTTCTGCTTTCTAGAGCTGACAAATTTGTAAGATCAACATTAGATAACCCTCAATGTCTTTCAAAATAAAGGTAAAAGATAAATCATGGGAAAAAACTGCAAAATTTTTAGAAAACAGTGCTTCAGTTTGAGATTACTTTCACTGATTCACTTTATATAGGAAATCATGATCTAATAAAAGAAAAGTAAAAAGTCAATCCGACATTTTTCTTGATATTAAACATGTGGTTTTCAAGGTGTTCATCAAAATTATTAACTATTTACTAAACAACTATTCGTATAATCAGAACAGTCTATGAGTTATGTAGACAAATTTTATGCTAAAAATGTATTTTAACTTGTGTTAATGGTCTTCTTTCTAATAATTATTGGACACTAACCTGTCTGGATAAAGAGAGTACATCTACATACAATTTTTCTTTTCATGAAGATATTTAACAGTAATTCCTTCAGGAGCTATGGCTACCTGTAAGGCATTTTGTCTCTATGCTAAAAGGTCCCTTTCTTGGAGTTCCTCTTTCTTTCTCTGTGCTTTAACTGTTGAATGATTCACTTTTGCATCCTCTGCTCTAATGGAGGCTACATACATATCCTTCGTATTCATCCATAATCTTACTTTCACTTTACCCTTATGTGCCAACCAAGGTCCGTCTAGTCAAGGCTATGGTTTTTCCCGTGGTCATGTATGGATGCGAGAGTTGGACTGTGAAGAAAGCTGATCGCTGAAGAATTGATGCTTTTGAACTGTGGTGCTGGAGAAGACTCTTGAGAGTCCCTTGGACGGCAAGGAGATCCAACCAGTCCATTCAAAAGGAGATCAATCCTGGGTGTTCATTGGAAGGACTGATGCTAAAGCTGAAACTCCAATACTTTGGCCACCTCATGCGACTAGTTGACTCACTGGAAAAGACTCTGATGCTGGGAAGGATTGGGGGCAGGAGGAGAAGGGGACGACAGAGAATGAGATGGCTGGATGGCATCACCGACTCGATGGACATGAGTTTGAGTGAACTCCGGGAGTTGGTGATGGACAGGGAGGCCTGGCGTGCTGTGATTCATGGGGTCGCAAAGAGTCAGACACGACTGAGCGACTGAACTGAACTGAACTGAAGACCTAATGATGATAAGGAAACAAGTTTACACAAAAAACATAGTTTGTGTACAGTATTTTCAGAGAATTCAAGCTTCAGTTTTGCTTTTGTTCAGTTGGGGATTCTGTTGCCTTCAGAACAATAATGTAATGAAAAGTTGTGTCTCTGGAATCCTACTTTATAGGGTAAGTGAAGTAATATTGTGCATATAATGGCAAATATTTTAAATTAAAAAAAAATTCATGGTCATAACAAATATTTCAACAGTTCAATCACTACCTCTCCAGATATCCCAATGGCTTCTTCTGCAGCTCCATACTGACCAATATGTCCATTCTGTAGTCTTTCCAAAAGCTCCAATAAAGCAAAATTTTTTTTCAATCCCCAGACACCTGAATCTCCTAGAATATAAACATATAAACTAAATATAACAAAATGGAATATTATTTATTTTACCCCATATCCTGATAGTAACTTCAATGTCTCACAGTTCAATCATCAATATTGTTTAAATTTTGAAAATTCAAAATTTCTTCATTTCCTGTTAATGCTGTAACAGCAATATTAATATTCTCTTTAGAACACAGAACTCCTTAGCATTCTAAGTAGAAACATTTTTTAAAACTCTTATTCTTTTTCTATAATTTAACTTCAATATAATTTATAAATCCTATTTCCTCACTGACTTTTACTATATATACTAAAACAAGTGCTTTAAATATTTTTAACAGCAACCTACAGTAAGAAATACATTTTACATTGCAACCCAGTATAACACACGTACACCACTGAAACAGAAGATTTACAAACCAAAATTCACCCTCACAGTGTGCAACACACTGATTGGTTTTATCCTATTTCTTTTTAAAAAATCTTATTCACAGACAGTTAAACTGATTTTATGACCACAAATATGGTCATAAAATATGATGTATGTTTGAAAACCACAGTATGAAAGATACACTTAACCTAAAATAAATCCATCTCTAAACTGGAACTAAAGCAGCTAAAGACATTTTCCCCATATCTCACCTAACCTAGAACCGTAAGAGCAATCAATAAATAAACTCCTTGTCACACACATACAAAGAGTTTCACACTAAAAAATCTGACAATACTCCCTTGTAGGTAGATAAGACTTTAGGGCACATCTGAATGAGGACCAATGCCTCTTTTCCCCAGAACTGACCATAAAAGGCCAGGTGAACATACACATGTGCATGCATACGTGGCCACATACAACAAACACAAACTCTTCCTAAGACTATAAATAAAAGATAGATCCTCCAGAAATTAGAAGGAATATCTGTTACGCTGAGCTTCTATACAACAAATACCATCTGACACAAAGCTGCCACCTAATACATATTCATTGAAAAAAACAGAAGAATGATGAAGTCAGTGGTTACAAGGCTTCCATCCTCCTTGGCCCCTCTTTTCTAAGGGAAGAAGAGAAGGAAGAAAAAAAGGAAGGAAGAAGGAAAGTTGGAAGAAGTAGTAAGGGAAAAAAGCCATTTCTAGTTAAGGTTCTCCAAAAAAAATTTTTAACTAGGCTAAATACCTTTACCCTCCTCTCTGATTTCTGTGACCTCCTTTCCCAAGTATCTTTATGCAGTCCCTACCCAGCATTTCCCCCGTCTTGCCACCCTAGCAAGGCTTTCTCAACTGATTTAATTTTTCACACATATTCTACCTCAAACTGAGTTCTATTCACTTTGTTTATAAAAGATTAAGAAGTACACCAAGTCCTTTATTTAAAAGTATTATCTTGACAGTAACCAAATACTTAAATTATATATTAAACACAAACATATAAACTCCTGCTGCTGCTGCTGCTAAGTCACTTCAGTCGTGTCCGACTCTGTGTGACCCCATAGACGGAAGCCCACCAGGCTCCCCCGTCCTTGGGATTCTCCAGGCAAGAACACTGGAGTGGGTTGCCATTTCCTTCTCCATATAAACTCCTAGTAGTATTTAAACAGTATCCATCTACTGCCTAAGATATCACTTAATTTTTCTGTGACTATCAAAATAAATCTAATATCTCAATGACTTAAAACAACAAAGATTTGCTTTTTGCTCATATAACATCTCAGGGGTTGGTGAAGACAAGAGAGATTCTGTTCCCTACTGTCCATGATCAAGGACACAGGCCACTGAGGCTCCAACCACCTGTATCACCTCACTATAGCAGGGCAAACAATTTACTACAAACTATCATAAATCCATTCTTAACAGCTTCTACCTGGAAGTTAACACTTCACTTCTACTCATAATTTCACTAGTTAAAGGAAAATCACACAGCTCTGCCTACCTAATCATAAGAGAGCAGGGAGGTGTAATTTTACCATGAGGAAAGAAGAGAAGAACCATAAATAATGCTGACCCGTACTAATAACTATGATAAGCAACTACTGATACTAAAGAAGAATTCTCATTTTGATTCTTTCATATTAACAGCAGTTCATGGGGATGGGGTGGTAGAAGGGAGGGATGGGTTGGGAGTTTGGGATTAGTAGATATAAACTATTATATATAGAATGGATAGACAAGGTCCTACTGTATAGTATAGAGAACTCTATTCAATACCCTGTAATAAGTCATAATGGAAAAGAAAAAAAAACCAGTAACTTGATTTTATAAGCAGGAAATACAAATGATTTTGTTATACTTTTTAATAGATCTTCCAAATTTTCTGCAATTTATATATATATATAATTTCTATAATAGATTTTAAACACATTAAAAAATGATGACCTCAAACTATATCAAGGGTCATTAACACATATTCCATAGGCTCGAATTAGAGTAAAATTCTAAGCTACAAGGTATAGCAATTACTATACATCATGCAAAATGCCAGGCTAGATGAGTCACAAGCTGGGATCAAGATTGCTGGGAGAAATATTAACAACCTCAAGATATGTGGATGACAACATTCTAATGGCAGAAAACAAGAAGGAACTAAAGAGCCTCTTGAGGGTGAAAGAGGAGAGAGAAAAAGCTGGCTTAAACTCTATATTAGAAAAACTAAGATCATGGCATCCAGTCCCATCACTTCACGGCATACAGATGGAGAAAAAAGTGGAAACAGTGACATATTTTATTTTCTCAGGCTCCAAAATCACTGCAGACAGTGACTGCAGCCATGAAATAAAAAGACAGTAGCTCCTTGGAAAAAAAGTGATGATGAACCTAGACAGTGTATCAAAAAGCAGAGACATCACTTTACCTACAAAGGTTCATATAGTCAAAGCTATGGTTTTTCCAGTAGTCATGTACAGATGTGAGAGCTGGACCATAAAGAAGGCTGAGTGCTGAAGAACTAATGCTTTCAAATTGTGGTGCTGGAGAAGACTCTCGAGAGTCCCTCGGACAGCAAGGAGATCAAACCAGTCAATCCTAAAGGAAATCAACCCTGAATATTCATTGGAAGGATTGATGCTGAAATGAAAGCCCCAAAAGTTTGTCCAGCTGAAGTGAATAGCCAATTCACCAGAAAAGACCCTGATACTGGGAAAAGCTGAGTGGAAGCAGAGAAGGATGAAATAAGATGATGACGAGGATGAGATGGATCCTCAACAGAGGATGACATGGTTGGATGGCATCACCAACTCAATGAGCACGAGTTAGAGCAAACTCCAGGAGATAGTGAAGGACAGGGAAGCCTGGTGTGCTGCAGTCCATGGGGTCACAAAGAACTGGACATGACTCAGTCACTGAACAAGAACATAGAAATTACAACCTATATTCAAGGCAAAATTATTGGTTTGATTGATTTCAACTAGGATATCACTAACCATTACCTGTCATGAATTCCTAGTTTATCACAGTGAGGGTAGTAACAACCCACACTGTGGTATTTATGTAAAGAAAATACAGTGCCCTTCAAGAGGAAGAAAGGGTCCATCTTACATTTGCAAAGTGTTACTACTTCTATATGGTTTTATATAAAGAAGATAGTATGATATATATAAATTACAGAATAAAAGGACAATAAAAACAATGTAAAAATAAAGACATCTCCCCCCTGAACCTTATTATTTCTTGACTAATGGTAAGTTAATGCTATCCATAATAATGCTGCTGCTGCTGCTGCTAAGTTACTTCAGTCGTGTCCGACTCTGTGTGACCCCATAGACGGAAGCCCACCAGGCTCCCCCTTCCCTGGGATTCTCCAGGCAAGAACACTGGAGTGGGTTGCCATTTCCTTCTCCCATGTGTGAAAGTGAAAAGTGAAAGTGAAGTCGCTCAGTCGTGTCTGACCCTTAGCGACCCCACGGACTGCAGCCTACCAGGCTCCTCCATCCATGGGATTTTCTAGGCAAGGGTACTGGAGTGGCTTGCCATTGCCTTCTCCGTAATAATGCTAACACTGTCTTAATTAGTTTCCTGGAAAATGAGCATACTACTTAGTTAAATCAAAGTCTACCAAAATCTTTAAAAACCCATTCTATCATACCCTTATAAGAAAATATTTTACAACAATGTTTCTTAACATTTTAAAGCTTTCTGGTCTAAAAATCTGGGTACTCTTGCTTGTTTTCCTGGTAGTTTAATTATTTCAAATGTGTTCCACATGATATACAGTCTGAACAGTCTTAAACAGTGCTGCTGAACTAAAACTAAATGACAACCTTAAACTATAAATTTTGGAGAAAATTCCACCATTAAAAAGAATAAACAGAGAATTTATGGTTGTAAGATAACTGTTCAAATGTTAATGTCATTTCCAAATATGGTATCCTATAGTAGTAACTCATTTTGAAAACTATAAAGCAAAGTTTTAAAAGTATGCAAAAAACTGAAAAAAAAACAGATCTTTAAATACATTTTAACAGAGAACAAAAAGTAGTTAGTAGTTATCAAATGCTAGAAATACTTCTGTCTCTGATATCAATAAATAACATGTTGAAACTCCAAGTACTTATCTGTGTTTTCCTTAATGGCCTATTCATGTCTAAGGTAAACCCTGTTTTACAGGAAAGTGGAAAAGGTTAGCATATCTTTCTCAGGTGTCTTAAAACTATTGATCTGTAAGTACTGAATATAAAAATCCCAGAAGATGAAATAAAGTTAGTCTCTAAGAGTGAGCTAGTTTATAGCTTCAGGACTACTGGTTTTAAAAGAAACTGAAACCTCCTTGGAATTTTATGTTTCTTTTTATTTTTTGGCCACACCTTGGCATGTTTCCCGATGAGGAAAAGACCCCATTCACCCTGCAGTAGAAGCACAGAGTCCTAACCACTGGACTGCTAGGGAACTCCCAGAATTTTATAATTTTTAAAATCAAGCAGAAATTGTCTACTATGACATTTGTATTACATGAACAATTTAATAAATATATTTTTCCTACCTAGGTCTGTTACTTGCCGATCAAAAGGGCAACGGATTGCTCTTCCATGAAGAGGCAGGCGAGTGAGACAGTCATGACAGACTGTATGGCCACAAAGCAGAAGGCGAGGAACTTTGTCTCCTTGCAAAGAAAAGACATCTTCACAAACCCCACATTCCAGCACCTAATAATTGGAAAGAACATATGTGCTCTTTAAATGACTTTAAAGCATAAATATTTTAGGCAAAAAAAATGTCTGATCTTATTTAATGAATCAATCTTGTTAAATTACTTTATTCCTCCATGAAAAAAAAACTGTCTAGGTGTAAAATCTTAAATCATCTTTTGTCACCTCATCTGACAGATCTCACCAAAATTATGTCACAGTGAAATCTCCTTGGAAGGGTAAGTTTCAAGAACCAAAATAATTTTGTAAGTTAACATCTTAAGTTTTTAAAATTATGACATGATTCATTATATGTAAATACCTAACAGTATATAACTCCATCGAAGATGGATTCTTAAACAATTTCTCTGCAATTAACTAACCCTCAGAAAACCCATCATTAATTTGCACAAAAATAATTTGATAAATATGCTAGGATGACAACTTACCTTGTAAATGATAAAGAAGTTGTTAAGACAAGACTATAAGTAATTTTCAAGTATCTTCTAACATACATTTACATCATACAATGTAAAGGTAAGAATGCAGATATACTTAAATTTCAATTCCTTGTTCTCAATTAATAATGCCCCTGGGTTAGAAAGTTTGTTGTTTATCTAGTTCCAATCACAGGTACCTGACTTGCCAAAGTACATGGAGTCAGTCATAGGAAAGATGACAAATCAACTATATTTCAAGTAAAAAAGAAAAAAAAAGGTATACTTCAATTAAAAAAAAAGAAAGGTGACAAGAATTGGCATATTCTAATTCTTCACTCCATGAGTGTGTTTTATAATTAGTCAACAAACTTTATTTACATCAATGAAGGTTATTTCTTAATATATTTGAAGTTTTTCACAATTTAATAAATTTTTTAAACATACCCACTGAACTGTTTGATTGTACCCCAAATTCCAGAACCACCACCTGTGACCTACCGTAGCATGTCTCCCGTTCTATTGCTTCTCTTCTCTTTCAAATTCTATTCTCAAACCATATCAAATAACTTTCAATTCATGGCACATATCAAACTGTTTTTGTCTCTTTCTTTACGTTAACACTGAAGAAACAGCTAAAAAAAATTTTCCTAGGGATTCTTTTTTTACATTAATAAACTAACAAATTCCTAAATGAACACACCATCCTTAGGGTTCCCATGTACTGTGGATAAGTGCTGATCTCAATACCCAAAACACTTTTAATACTTTAATTGGCTTTCCAGCCTGTCTTACCCTGTTAGACCAAAGCCCTCAGGAACAGGGTATTCCAAATACCAAGCACCTATGTGCTTAATAAAGTCCAACAAAATAAAAAATTTAAAACAGTTCAGCCAACCACCACCCCCCAACAAATACATACTATAAGGTTAAAAAAAAAAACACACACACAGAAAACCCAGAGTGAAAATCAGACTTAATCCAGTAAAACTTTAATATTAACTCTACAATCAAGTTGGAGTCAGCACATGAAATGCTAACGTTTTTCACTGTAAATAAAGTGATAATTCATGACTGGTTTGCATCCCAGTATGGTCCAAAAGAAGCTTAAATGTAACACATAGTTCACAGAAAAGGCAATGAAAACAGATCTTTAATTATATGAAAAGATGTCCAATCTCACTCAAAACATTTTGAAATCAGCTGAAGCTATACCAATATACTTTTTTCAGATTATATTTTTAAAAGCTGATAACACTTTGTACTGATGAAAGTGTGGGAGAGCAGATAATCTGCCGGTTGCTGTGAACTGTTTATTGACTGATATAGCCCCCATGGAAGGCAATCTGACAAAACCTATCAACAGTGTGAATAGCTTAGTAATTCTACTTTCAGGAGTTTATCCTATAAGTGTATCACATATGTATAAGAATATCTATATATTATTCCTTCAAGCATCTTTTGCATTAGCAAAATACTGGAAACAAAGTAAATATACACAGAAAATAAGCAACATTCATATACTGCAAAACTATGCAGTCTAGTGGGGGAATTCCCACATGGCTCAGCAGTAAAGAATCCAATTGCAATGCAGGAGACGCAGGTTCGATTCCTGGGTTGGAAAGATCCCCTGGAGGAGGAAACAGCAACCCACTCCAGTATTCTTGCCTGGAAAATCCCATGGAGGAGGAGCCTGGCGGGCTACAGTCCACAGGGTCACAAAGGGTCGGACACGACTGAGCTCGCATGCACACATGCAGTCTAGGGAAGAAGAGTTAGGAAACTTTTTATGTATACACAGTATGATTCCATATCAATAAAGTAAAGTGAAAAATGACATATAGAATATTTAACTTTTGCATAATGGAGAAGATATAAAGGAGGCATATATTTTATATACCCTGTTTTGCAAGTATACTATCTTTGGGGAGCTAAAGAGAATATATATTTTTATATATATTGTTTTACAAGCCTACTATCTTTCTGGCATGATACACAGAAAACATTATATTGCAACTGTAGTTCTCTTTGAAGAATGGAAACAGCTGGGGAATAACTACACATAAATCATATATATATGTATATTTACAAACACATATATACAATATACACACTTCATATTATCCTGCATTTTTTTAAGAAGTCGGTAAAAAAGTATGACTTAAATAAATTCACTTAAAAAAAAGAACAAAAGAAAAAAATCTTCAATATCAAATTACAGAAGATATTCACAATAGAAATTAGATATTACAAAGTAAGTGCAACATTTTAAATAAATATTCTCCCTATAGAGACACCATAATACATTACAATTATATATGTCAAAACTCCAAAGAACCAAATTAAAATTTTACTTTTTTCATTCATATCTTGTATCTTTAACAGCATCATTACTCATGTGTCTACCATAAGTTTTTTTCAAAAAGCACTAATAAAATTTCACTGATTAGGAAACAACAGTTACTAGACTATTTTGCATCATCTCAGTAAGAAATTTTTTTCTTCAGTATTTATGAATAGGAATTGTGGCTAACAGCATAAGAAATTAAGTCCTAGATAGGAAAAAAGCTCTTAGTTTTACAAACTTCACAATATGCCAAAGAGGGCTTCAAACTTATCACATGTAAATTAAATTTTAATAAAGCAGGCCATATTTTCAAAGGATTAAGGCAGCTCAATATTCTTTTGTGAACATAATTTCATATCCAATTTTTGTCTGTTTTTCCTAACAAGAAAACTCTATCAATATCAACTTGTTCATAAAGCAAGAAGTCATTTTATATATGCAAACATTAGCATTACATACTTCAACTTTTACCTTCCAATTACATACTTCTTGCTTTCATCTATAACAATGGCCATGAGATTTTTTTTAATTTAATTTGTAATTTATCTTACAAATTACAGTATGAGGATCTTGCCAAAAAGGACTATCCTACTGCACATCTCAATCACATTTTACATATAAATATGAAAATTAACAAAATGAGCCTCTAATTTATCAAACTCTGTTCTTTAATAAGTTGGAGTTACATCAGGTTTTGGTATATTTTTCCGATTTTAAGACAAACAAGGTAACAAAAGCAGGCACAGCAGTAATATACATTCCTATTACTTCTTAATTCAAGTTATTTCACAAAACAATCTTCAGGTATTCCTTACTTAGAAAAAGCACAATGCAATAAATAAAATCTCAACTATACAAGCCAAATAATGAGGGCACCTTCACATCTCAGATATGCTATGTATCTTCAAAATAACTTTATTAATATTTAAAAGATGAATCAACAACCACCAATACTGATCGATAATATAGTTCAAGGCAAAAATGTATCATTCGTTGTCATATGAAACCAACATTAGATAAAAAAACCACAGGAGCCTATTACTCAAGATCTTAAAAGAACTTCAGACACCTCCTCCAATGGTTTTGAACCCTGCTGCTGCTGCTGCTGCTAAGTCGCTTCAGTCGTGTCCGACTCTGTGCGACCCCATAGACGGCAGCCAACTAGGCTCCTCTGTCCCTGGGATTCTCCAGGCAAGAGTACTGAAATGGGTTGCCATTGCCTTCTCCAATGCATGAGAGTGAAAAGTGAAAGTGAAGTTGCTCAGTCGTGCCCGACTCTTAGCGACCCCATGGACTGCAGCCTACCTGCAGCTCCTCTGTCCATGGGATTTTCCAGGCAAGAGTACTGGAGTGGGTTGTCATAGCCTTCTCCAGTTGCACATTAAAAGCATTTTGGGAATGCAAAAAATATACTGATATCAACTTAAGCAGAACTGGGTGATTAAATCGTTTGTGTGTGTTTTTTTTTAAGTCCTCAGTAATATGTAGCCAGGAATAAGAATTACCACTATCTGAGATTACAGGGGATTCTGAAGGTTATTAAGATCAGTTCTCCCTTCCAGATCTATCTATATACGGAAAAGTGGATTCTATGTTATTTCAACTGAATTTTTGGTAAACCCATTTTAGAGCATTTAAACGTGGCAGAATTTCAAACTTCAAACATAGGGTAATTCATATTCCCGAGCATTATCGGGGCTGTTGACACACCCGTACTACCAAAAGAGGAGAGGACAGGTCAACCAATAACAGAGGTCTGATTACAAAGAAGTAGTGCAGTAACGAAAAGAATACTTTAAAGCAGTCAACTCCGGCTCAGCTACAGTGTTATCCGAAACCTGAGTTTCCTCACTTGTAAAACCAGAATCAACAATTACTTCATAAATAGATATTAACGAGGTAAAATATCTAAAATGGTGGTTTAGTCACTAAATCGTGTCCGACTCTTGCGACCCCATGGACTGTAGCCTGCCAGACTCCTCTGCCCATATGATTCTCCAGGCAAGAATACTTGAGTGGGTTGCCATAGTATCTGTCAATAATAATGGATCCGTTTCATAAAAATAAGCTTATTAATGCCTGTTGGTCGAAGAAGGCGATGGGACCCCACTGCTTGTTGGGCTTAGCTAAAAACAGAAGGCCTGGGGAAAGATCAGTCCAGGTCACTCTCACAGGCCCATCGGCTCCTTTTCACAAAAGTCCCCGTTGGCGACTACAGAGGACCAGAATGACCAGGAGACCAGGTAACCTCAGGCCTGCAGGGATAAAGGTCCGGAGGGGAAGCATAGGCTTGTAAAGCCGAGAGGGACCCGAGTCCGCGCAACCCGCCCAAAAAAAGCCAGATCTCCGGGATGAACCGAAGGGAGGCCGATGGCGGAGAACAGAGCACGCAAGGTCCCTCACCTTCACCACGGCCGTCCCCCGGCTGCCCTGACGGCCACTGTCTAGTCCCGCTCCAGGCTTGTTTACAACCAGAGCAGCCATCCTAGGAGGAGCCTCGCCACTGAAGCAGCCGAGAAGGCCTTCACAGGAGGGGCGGAGTAAAGCCACCTACCCAGAAGCCGCGGCGCTTGCCGCTGGCGCACAGGCGCAGTACGACGCCGGGCGCCGCCGAGGCGGCTGCCTCGCACCTCTTCACGCCAGCAGAGGCGTGCGAATGGGAGCTTTGCTTTTTTATTGAAGAGTCTGGAGATTTTCAGTCTCCGTCAGACTTCCATCAGATTGATGGGAGGAGTAAAATTAAAGCAAAAAATAAGGGCTAAAACAGAAGTAAGGTTTTGGGGTGAAATTCTTGCTCCAGTAACGACCTTTTCTCCCCACTTGTAAAATGCACTGGACGAAAGGGGACTGCATCTCCCTGCATGCCATGCGGCTTCTGAACTACAAATCCCAGCATGCCACATCTACAGCATTTACTGGGAGATGTAGGTATTTGCAGGGCCGCGTGTTGTCTCCGAAGAGTGATTTCTTGAAGTCGCGGTTTGTGATTGTGGCTGGAAAATAGACAAGTATTTTATGTATAAGTCTCTAAGAGGCAAGAGATGGATGGTAAAAAGAAGCCGTTGAGTCGCTACAGGACGTGGTAAGAAGAGAATTTAAGGCACCACCGGCAGTGAAGGAACTATTGGGAATGTGATGCCCTGCCTTCCGAAACGTGCGCTTACTGTTTTCTTCCGAGCTAAGTGAACCTCTTCAGCCTCCGTAGGCAGTGGGTCCAAAGTGCCGGTCAAAATGGAGGTGAATCCCCCCAAACAGGAGCACCTGCTGGCCCTGAAAGGTACATTTTTGCGAACCCGGCTCCTTCTACACTGTTTTCACCCCTTTTATCACTAGTTCTTGCAGCTTTTGGCACGTAGACCTGACCCTTGGGATGTAGACCTCGTCCTTCTTAAACAGTCAGTGCTCGCCCTGCTGTTCAGTTTCTTGCCGTGGAGCAAGAGGAAGCAATTTCCTCTTCGCATTTTAGGTTTGAGACCCCCTCTCCTCCCTGCGACGGGATGGAATATGTGTGCTCAGTCAGCCAGTCATGTCCGACTCTTTGCAACTCCATAGACTATAGCCCGCCAGGCTCTTTATCCATGGGATTTTCCAGGCAAGAATACTGGAATGAGTTGCCGTTTCCTACTCCACTTAGAATGAAATAGATACCTGGTGAATTACTTACCCTGTTATATGTTGCTGAAGCCACCGAACAGATTTTAGACGCAGATGCTGAAGTTCCCACCCTACCTGGGGAGAGCCCTGTGTGAACTGAGATGATTAATAGCGGGTATCTAAAGTGGTTTTTCCTCCTGTCTCTTGTCTCTTCATTCGGCAGCGACAAACCAGGTTTCAGCTTTACCTGTGAAATTAGTCTAGTATTGTGCCAAGCATTTAGAAATGTGTAGTACTACAACATATAATTTAGGTTTGTTAAAACTCACTCCAGTTTACTTCAGAGTATTGTGTATGGGAAAATTCGTATCAATTTTCATTTTCTGTATACAGTATACAGTTTTGAGTAAGTTTGATGATTTGATTGGATTATTATTTAGCAGGGCATACTTTCTCTAAAATTTCTGAGATCTCAGATTGTTCTCTGAGGTCTTTATTTGAAATGCCTTTAGCTTTATTTTATCTGTTTTCTACTACCACATACGCACTTATTTCTTGAGCGCACTACTCTGTGGTTACCAATATCTTCTTGGACTGAACTGAGAAGATGCTCGGTAGACATGTGAATTCAGCAGAACTGCATTTAACCTTTCTTGTGGTATCCATTTTGAGGGATTCTTACCCCCTAACTTACACTGTAAGCATCAGACATTCCAGAAGGTCACCAGTTTCATTGTACAAAAAGCATGTACTGATGGTTGGGGTTATCAGAATTGTCTCTGACTATGGAACTAAGAATTTGAAATGTTAACTAATAGCAGTAAGACCTGTGAGCTTAGCCTGAGCAAATGGCCTGGACTAAAATGGCTTATTTCTGAAAGAAAGAAGAGAAATTGTCACGTTTTTTATCTCAGTCTATATCAGATATGTAGAATATATATTGCTTAACTCTCAGTTAAATTTTTTCCAGATCACAGAGCTAGTAAGTGATTGAGGTTGTATTTCAACATAGGGCCTTCATCTTTCCAAGACACCATGTTGCCTCCAAATGTAGGAAAGAGCATTTTCAGATGCTCTTATTCCCTTAGTATTTTGATGGAAATTTGGAGAAGTTCTATTAGCTACTAGATGTCATTTTATACACATTCAAGGATATTATATACAGTTAAATTCCAGTGATGTGGAGGCTAACTGCCACTGTCTTTTTAGGCTGCTACAATAGTCTTACCCAGGTATTTTTTATTTTCCAAAACAGAAGGTTCCTGGGAAGGAGTATTTTGGCAGTGTAAAAGGACAAGTTATTTGAAAGTCACTGTTAGTTTCAGCTTTCTTAAAGCTCTTTGGACCCATTTTCTCCATTGTCCTAATTATCCAAGAATTTTCACAAGTTCTAATCGTTGAATACCAAATATATCAGTTTGCTTTCATATATATGTAAAATATTAAGGCCTTCTCACAACTTCATTGTTCCTGGAATAAGTTCAGACAACAGTTAAGGAATTCTCAATGCCATATCTTGAAATGTAAAAATGGAAGGAAGAAAAACTAAAAGCATTATTAAGTAATAAAAGAATATGCTGTCTATCTATATTTAGAACCATGGTAAAACATGGATGTTAAGGATCATAGTCATGTTGAATTTAAGAGTTGTCAAATCTGTTAGTCAGTGAACATTAACAGTAGGGAAAAGAATCATTATGAGATTGGTTACTTTTGACTTTTCAGAACATTGGTCAAATGAGTGTTGTGACATCATGACAGGGAGCCTCCACTCACAGTCATCGTGGCAACAGGAGAACCGTCATCAAGTAGTTCTCTGATGATTTTTGGAAGAAATGATTCAACCTCTTTTTTGTTTGTTTTTAAAATTTTATTTATTTATGGCTGTGCTAGGGCTTCCCTCATAGCTCAGTGGGTGAAGAGTCTGCCTGCAATGCAAGAGACCTGGGTTCGATTCCTGGGTGGGGAAGATCCCCTGGAGAAGGAAATGGCAACCCACTCCAGTATTCTTGCTTGGAGAATCCCGTGGACAGAGGAGCCTGGCAGGCTACCGTCCACGGGATCGCAAAGAGTCGGACATGACTGAGTGACTAAGCACACACCACAGCTGTGCTGGGTCTTCATTGCTGCTCAGACTTTTCTCTAGTCGGCGAGCGGAGGCTGCTCTCTGTTACAGCGCCGGCTTCTCATTGTGGTGGTTTCTCTTGCTGCAGGGCGCAGGCTCAGTCGTTGTGCCTTAGGAGCATAGTTGCTCCACCACACGTGGGACCTCCAGATCAGGAATCAAACCCGTGTCTTCTGCATTAGCAGCCAGATTCTTTACCACTGAGCCACCAGGGAAACCCCAGCCTCTTGTTTTTAACTCCAGAAGCTAGGATTTAAAAGAGCCTGCATTATGATCTTTGGGCCCAATTAGGAAGTCTAACTTGCAGATCCAGAGAAGGCTCCATTATTGAATCTGTGTGTTGTGTACTGGCACTTACTTTTGATGACTTAATTTGGTGTAACTTGAAGACTTCTGTTTTCTAAGAGGAAAAAAGTAAGGCTCTAGCCTTCTTGTTCATCCTTCCAATTGAAATTCAGGAGCCATGCTACTAAGGTTTTGACACTGCTTAAGTGCCCCAATTATATAGATGAGACTTTGTCATGAAACCAGTTCCTAGTCTGATTAAAATGCATAAGCCATTTTCATGTTTTAATTTGCATTTCCACATCAAGTGTTTATTTCTGAGAATGAAATAAAATCATTTAAGCATTCTATCTGGTAGAATTCATGTAATTTTAAAGTATGAGAGGATCCATTTTCTTCAAGGTAGATTAAAAATTACAGTGATTTTCATTGTCCTCAATTCACATGTCAGATTTTTAAGTATTATTCCGTTTTTGTTCATTATCTTCATATGACTGTAGTATTTTAAAAATCTTAATTTACTTTTTGTTTTTTATATAAAGATTTTATATTAATATGTTAATAGCAGTACTTCCAAATCTGTTACATCTGTTCAGTTAAATATGTTGATTATTAGAAGTTTTAGGCTAAAAGGATGTTAAGGGTATGTAATCCAAATTCTGTGTTTTCTTGAGAGAAAGGACTACCAGTTTTGTGGACTGCATTCACACTTACCAGTAGCACTTTGATAAAATATCATATTAGAATTGGTTTTGTTTTTTTCTTTTTTTCCCTGCCTATCTGTATATAGGCTCTCCCTACCATATCTTATTCTTTGTAATACTTCCACTTCAGGTCCTGTTTCCCTCTGATATGGAAAGAGAGAGAGTCTTGTAATTATAAATTACATTCTAGCTCTGAGGAGCTCAGCTAAGAAATGTTCTCTTCATTAAGAATAGAAGAATTACTGCAGAATGACAACAGAAGTAATATTACATTATCGACCATATGAGAGTGATCCCACACAACTGCCAAAAATTGCAGAGAAAGCAATTCAAGACTTTCCTACACGTCCACTATTGAGATTTATTCCTTGGTTTCCACATGATGGGTCCAGACTTCCACTCAAACCTAAAAGATCACCGCCTGGGATTTCTGAAGAGGCAGCTGAAGATGTGAGACAGTACTTAGCCATTTCAGAACCTAGTATTAAAGCACAGAGTTATGATTGCACAATAGGTCTGTTGGAGTTTCAACCTAATTTGAAAAGAAAGAAGCACTTAATCCAATCACACACACTGAATGAACAGACTAATTCTGGAAGTCTGGATAAACAAGCAGAAAAAGAAAAACGACACAAGAAAAGGTCTTGGAGTGTATCATCACTTCCTGGCAGTAATTGTACTGAAAATGTTTTTCCTTTGTCTAAAAAATTGCAAGATAATCTAAAGGCACTAAATTTGCACTCATTTTATAGAGCAAGATGGACAATCGAACACACTGTTTGTAACAACCAGACTCTGGAAGACATTTGGGCAAAACTCAATCGAATTATCAGGCACAATGAACTTCCATCTTGTAATGCTACAATTCAGAGACATTTAGGCCAGATATGGGTGTTCTGTGATATTATGTACTGTGAATATGTGGGGAATCTTCTTAAAGGGAGATTAGCTCTTACTGGGAAAATTAATTTATTTATGCATAAATATGGTGTTATTTTTAGTATGTAATGAATTACAATGATTGTCTGAAAAAAGAATATTCTGAATGAACTGAGTAAGAAGTGAAACAGATGAATAAATTTTTAAGTGTGTGGTTATGTATACAGTTGTGTCCCAGAAGTAAATATAAGGTGCATTCCTAGGCTTTCCAATTAAGTCGGGAACTTTCTGGGTTCTACTTTGAGCAGCTTTCCTTTAAGTGAATTGTGATGAATTTATTATTCAGACTGAATTTAAAGGTGAAACGTTCTACTCTTTTTGTTCTGTTACTGCTTTTCCACTAGTTCAATTAGATATTCCTGTGAATCACAGTGAATAGTTTGGATTTTGATAAATTCCCAGAATCTAATTTTACAGGATTTTTACTCGCCTAAAGTGTAATGATTTTTTTTTTTTTAGTAAAACTAAAACCAGTTCTGTTGGGAATGTTACTCATGTGGCATAATGTAATTCAAACTGAAAGACCAGCCCAAATTCTGCTTACTGTGGCCAAATATATGTAATAGACGATAGCTGATGCGTTGTTTTGAAACAAAAGTACAAAATGTATAAATTGTCTAAGATGGTAATATATCTTTAAGGCAATAAACATTTTTTGAAGTGAAGTATCAAATATGGATAAGAGATCAATTTATTCTTTGTTTAATACAGATAATTCAGTCTGATATTGGTAATGTTGATCACTAGTTCTTTGATTCTTGAATTCACTGTGGGTTTCCCATAGCAAAATGTTAACGGGTTTACACATCATTTTATAAAAATCTCCAAAAGTAGTTATATAATAAAAGTTTTATTAGAAAGTATATTTAGCAAATTTGAATGCCTACCATGAAATAGCTGCTAGAGTAAAATGGAGAAGGGACAAATATGGACCCTGTCCTCAGAGCTAACATAAAGACACTATTATTAATATTTGAACTATTACTGTAAAAAAATAAGTAAGACTATATTCATTAGGAAGGCAAAAACATGCTTGCCTTGTGGCACAGTGCCTGGCAAGGTAAATGTGCCCTTGGGAGGGTGTCTCATAACGTATGCTTCTTGAGGTTCCTTAAAACCTGAGAAGTCTACCAGTTTTTAACTGAAGAAGTTATCTTCTCTAATTAGGTTTCACACTGCTCAAACACGTTTTTGTTTTCAACTATTAGCACCTTTTTTATTGTCTCAAATGAGAGTGCTCTGTAGAAAATAATCATCATGTACATGAATGCTTCCAAAAATCTTTAAATGAAAAAAATCACCAGGTATAGAGGGGGTTTCCAAGATAACTTATTCAGTAATTACTTCCTCTTTCATTCATTAGTCATCTTTGCAGTCAAAACTGCGGGTGAAAAGTCAGAAATTATTCATTTTTACCAGTGAGCTTTGGAGGTGGTTCAGTGGGAGAGAAACTGCCTGCAGTGCAGGAGAACAGGGTTTGATCCCTGGGTCGGGAAGATCCCTTGGAGAAGGAAATGGCAACACACTCCAGTATTCTTGCCTGGGAAATCCCATGGACAGAGGAGCCTGGTGGGCTACAGTCCATGGAGTCACAAGAGGGTCGGACAGTGACCTAGTGACTAAACAGCAGCAACAATGTTATTCAGTTCAGTTCAGTCACTCAGTTGTGTCTGACTCTTTGCAGCCCCATGAATCGCAGCACGCCGGGCCTCCCTGTCCATCACCAACTCCCGGAGTTTACCCAAACTCATGTCCATCGAGTGCCATCCAGCCATCTCATCCTCTGTCGTCCCCTTCTCCTCCCGCCCCCAATCCCTCCCAGCATAAGGGTCTTTTCCAATGAGTCAACTGTTCGTATGAGGTAGCCAAAGTATTGGAGTTTCAGCTTTAGCATCAGTCCTTCCAATGAACACCCAGGATTGATCTCCTTTAGAATGGACTGGTTGGATCTCCTTGCAGTCCAAGGGACTCTCAAGAGTCTTCTCCAGCACGACAGTTCAAAAGCAGGCAATCATAAACAACAGAACTGGAAATATTCTTAGGAATATTTTCTTATGAGCTTCTTATGAGCAGCTCTTTAATTCAAGAATCACATTAGAAAGAGCTTCTTCGTCTTCATATGTGGCAGATGTAAATTTCTCTAATTTATATAAATTGCTTTCTTCCCCTTTGAGAAACAATGAAAAGGTGAATCAGAACTGGGAAAATGAATTTTACTGCAAATAGTGTCATGATCTTAAAGAAGCAATTCATGTCTCATCTTCCTAGACAATACTTAAAGAATTGAGAGTCTACTGCCACATCTTTGAAGCCTTCTTCAGAGTATTTAAAACCTTAGGACTGATGATTCTAGCACTAGTAGTAGGGCTCAGCAATATTTGTAGGTTCCACTGTTAAGTCATCAATGTGAATAAATTGAGGAAACAAAAACATATACAAGAATATGAATCTGAGGGCATTTGGTGAAATGCCACAGCATTTAGGGCTTCCCTGGTAGCTCAGCTGGTAAAGAATCCGCCTACAATGCAGGAGACCCTGGTTCGATTCCTGGGTTGGGAAAATCCCTTGGAGAAGGAAGCGGCTACCCACTCCAGTATTCTGGCCTGGAGAATCCCAAAGCATTTACTTTCTAGGAAAGAGGCAACAATACCATAATTTTTTTTTCTCTTGTCAATGTTATAAATGATAATTCATTCCAAGAAAACAGAAGGGCGTCACATGAATTTCTCAGATGAGTTCCTGTGTAATGATTCACTTATTTAATCTACTCAAAATATCCGAGATTATTCCAAGGTTCACAAAATTGAATGCCTTCAGGAACTAGACAAGTAAAACTAAATATGGTAAGAACTCTAAGGATTCAACATAATTTTTTTACATTTTCTGGCCAAGATAAATGTATGTGCAAGTTGAAATAGCCTCATTCATTAATTAATAACGTCAAGCCTACCATTTTTTAAATATTTTATTGAAGACTTTAAAAAGTTGTGGTTTTTTTTTTACAAAATTTTAGGTGAAATCTGAATTTCATAATCAAGTGTAAATCAAATGCCTGTATCCTCTTCAGGTTTTAATCTGTTTTCCTAGGTAAAAGTAAGAGTGAAAGAAGTTTGAAACACTTCCCCATTCACTTCTTTTCCACGTCACTGATGTGCAACTGGTTAATGTTCTGAGAGAGAGATGGACTTTGAATTCCCATGAGATGTTTCTAATAAAGTTTGACATTCCAGGTTTATGACCGTGGGCTTATAATTAATAATAGGGAAAATTATTTTTGAGCAGAATGAAGTCATCAGAGTCTAGTTCTGGCATCTATCTGCTTTATAATCTTTTATATATAAATTACCTTCTCAAGGCACCATCCTTATCTCTTATAGGAGGATAATGATAATTTCAACCTTATAGTTTTGAGAATTAAATGTGTCAGTACTTGTATTTAGCATAAAGTCTGGTACTAGTAAATGTTCAGTAAATATCAACTACACAAGTGACTTTAGAAATTTTAAGGTTAGCTTTTTTTACTATCTCAGCAGCCATCTATTCAATACAACATTGTTTAATGGCCTCAGTTCATGAAAGTTAAATCTTCAAAAATACCACCTACTTGAGGATTAGGATGAGGTGCTAATTCTGCCAGAACCTGTGTCAAGTGGCAAGGCTACAAAACTGAACATGATACATAAGAGCTTAAACTACAAGGAGTTTGAATAGGAGTGCTATAAACTAGTAAATGAATAAACATAGTTCGTGATAAATATAAGATGCTATGAGGTGCGCAGAGGCTTCAGCAGTTGCAGCTTCAGTTCTCTAGAGCACAGGCTCAATAGTTGTGGCACATAGGCTTAGTTGCTCCCTGGAATATGGGATCTTCCCAGATGAGGGCTTGAACCGATGTTTTCTGCATTGGCAGGTGAATTCTTTACCACTGAGCCACCAGGGAAGCTCCTAGGTCACTAAAGTTTGGGGTTTTAGATTTGAGTGAACATTTTAATAAAATTTCTAGGATTCATTTTCTGTAATAGAGTTGTATGATTTTTACTTCTATATTTTTGTCTTTATTTTGATGTGGTGAAAAGTCAATCTTTGGAAATAATTGAAAAAGATTTTTTAATTAGAACGTCCTATCCTTGCTAGATTAGGTGTAATAAATTTTCACTTTTTATGGTTCTCTATTACTTAATTTTTGTCTATTATTTGATACATAAAGTATTTGATATTTGAAATGTGAACTAAATTTCATTTTTCCCAGATAGTGAGCCTGTTTCCTAATACCTTATAGTGTTGATTGGTTTGGCTTCTTAAAATTCTCTAACATATCTGTATGGCCTTATATTAATAAGCCTATTAATTGATTATGGACTTACATGTTTTGCTGTCTATTATGTCCAGTTTTTTCTCATTGTTTCTTATGAATTTCTATAGCTTATTTTTATTTGTTTTTCTAGATAAACTTTAGATACATTTTTGTCATTTTCCATGAACAAATACTAGTTTTGGTTGGAATTCTATAAACCTACACATTTACTGGTACTTTTATAATGTTTAAAGAGAATTAATATTACTTAAAGGGCTACTTCAGTGATCCATGATTATAACACATGGATAAAGTTCACAAAAATCCTTTTTGCATAAAAGTATTGTTTCGTATTCAAAGTGGCGCATCCTAACTTTTTTCCCTGTCAGACTAATATTGGTTAATAATAATTTGTTGGTACTGTGATTCATGGGGTCGCAAAGAGTTGGACACGACTGAGCAACTGAACTGAACTGATTGTTTACAGTGAAGTCACTCAGGATCTTTTTAAAGTCTATTCTCCTACTATACCTTAAGTTTTCAAATTCTTTTATTTTCTACTTTTTGTATAATGAGACATATTATATTTGCATATGATTTTTGTAATTCCTTAGACTGTAAGTAAAAGCAAAACTGTTCTCTTTGTCATACGTAAAATTCTTCTTTTTACATATTAACGTTTTTAGTAAATTATTGCTATATAGTAATCTTGGGAAATACTTAATATTATAGTAAGTTTAGGTAGTATTTAGATTATATTTTACCATAGTATAAAATTGATTAATCTCATACATTCAACTTGGGAACACTGGCATAAAATATTAATATTTTTTCTTTTTTTCCCTACTTTTCTAATTGACAGTAATGCGGTTGACCAAACCTACTTTATTCACCAATATTCCAGTAACATGTGAAGAGAAAGACTTACCTGGTATGACACGTGCTTTATTCTTCTTGTACCTAGGAAAGAGTTGTATTACCTTGGGGATAAGCCTAGACTTGCCAATCTTACACTGACTCTTTGCTGTATCCTTCATTGCTTATTTTGTACATGTAAATATTATGGCCATCTGAGCAGTAAGTCTCACTCATAATCTATAACTCAAGATACTATTGATATCCCATGGCAACAGAGACTTTTAGTAAAAACACATTCCTTGTAATAATGCTATTAAAATTTTGTTTATCCTCACATGTTCCATCAATGTATGTTAGCATTCCCTTTACTTAAAATTATTGGAGCTTCTATATTTTATATCATGACCTACATTTTCCTTTGTCCCTAAAGTGTTCATTTTCTGTAGAAACAGAATTTTTTGGTGTACGTTGTTGTAATGAAGATTAGAAATGAGATTTTTTAGATACAATTTTTGCTGTGAGATTATTTTTTTAAATATCTCTCAAAACTATTTCTTCACATAAATGTTATTTACAAGGTCAATGTTAGAATTTGATGTTTTTCTCTTTCTACAGGAGATCTCTTTAACCAACTTATGAGAGATGATCCTTCAACTGTAAATGGTGCAGAAATTTTAATGTTGGGAGAAATGTTGACCTTACCACAGAATTTTGGGTAAGAATCATATGCTCACGTTTGAAGCACAGTAGCACTCTGAAGCCATTACAAATCATGTTTTCAAAAGATAACTATAGGATGGAAAAATGCTCATGATACATTTAAGTGGTTGAAAAAAAAAAGTTTAACAGAAATTGTACTATCTGATTCTGGTTGTTTTTTTTTTTTTTTTTAATAAATGCATACCAAAGTATTAATAGTGGTTCCTAGGGTGGTAGAATTTTAACTTTCTTCTTTGGTGGTTGTGATTTAGTTGCTAAGTCACGTCCAATTCTTTGTGACCCCATGGACTGTGGCTCCAGGCTCCTCTGTCCATGGGATTTTCCAGGCAAAAATATTGGAGTGGGTTGCCATTTCTTTCTCCTGGTTATCTTCCCTACCCAGGAATCGAGCCTGCATCTCCTACATTGCAGGCAGATTCTTTACCAACTGAGCTAGCAGACAAGCCTATAGATCTTTTTAAATGCCTGTGTATTCCTTTCATTTTAAAGGATTCAGTCTCAGTGTCTTTCAGAATCAGCTCTTTTCTTCATCTTCACAGCCCTTTACCAGCATAAGTTATTGGACTTGTCAGTTTATTAGGAACTCTAAATGTTTTATTCCTTCTCTTGCTCTTAGTTATTCTCTTATTCTAGATTATTACTGAGGTAAAAGCCCCTGGGTCCACTCTGTAACCAAGATAATTTTTAAAGGTTTATAGAATGTGGTCATTGATTAGTGTCTTGAGAGCTTAGAAATATATTCATGTAAAAAATGTTCATATTAAAATGTTTTTATATAAACCTATATACATTTATATATTAACATGAACTATATATAATATATACTGAGGCTTGCCTGGTAGCTCAGCTGGTAAAGAATCCACCTGCAATGCAGGAAACCTGGGTTTGATCCCTGGATTGGAAAGATCCCCTGGAGAAGGGAACGACTACCCATTCTAGTGTTCTGGCCTGGAGAATTCCATGGACTGTTTAGGCCATGGGGTTGAAAAGAGTTGGACATGACTGAGCCACTACTTATTAAGTAATGCCACTAGTCATTTTAATTAGAATAAGTTAGAAAAATAAAATAAATTGGTAAAAATACTCTGAGATCAATAACTTGATCCCTTCTAGATTCAGGGAATAAGTTATTTCAAATATTGCCTTTTGTAGCCTCCTTATTAACAAATTTTAAGACTTTTAACGTGGATCTGATTTCAATGACTTATTTTTAGGAGGGCTGTTAGTTTTGGCAGTAGTTGAGGGTCAAGTTAATATAGCATGCTTTATAGATTAAATCTGTATTTTGAATTGCACTAGATAATGAGTGAGCAGCCTAGTATAAACAAATAAATATTGAAATAGTATTTCACCTGAGTTACGGAAGCCACTCTACCATGACAAGGCTGTAATCCATGAAGGGATTACTATCCTTTAGTAACTTCTCCTGGAGAAGGCAATGGCACCCCACTCCAGTACTCTTGCCTGGAAAATACCATGGATGGAGGAGCCTGGTAGACGGCAGTCCATGGGGTCGCGAAGAGTCCGACATGACTTCACTTTCACTTTTCACTTTCATACATTGGAGAAAGAAATGGCAACTCACTCCAGTGTTCCTGCCTGGAGAATCCCAGGGATGGGAGAGCCTGGTGGGCTGTTGTTTATGGGATCACACAGAGTCGGACATGACTGAAGTGATTTAGCAGCAGCAGCAACAGTAACTTCTCCATTTGATATTCTCAATGGAGAGTAAATAAAATATTTGTGATAAAACTTGAATGGATTTCTGTCTAAAAATTTATTTTATTTCACAGGAATATATTTTTGGGAGAGACCTTTTCCAGTTATATCAGCGTCCATAATGATAGCAATCAAGTTGTAAAAGATATATTGGTTAAAGTAAGTGGCATTCTTTTGGGGGATAATTTTTCTTTTACTTTTTAATTCTATTCTTAATGTTTTGAGACTTCATTAAATACATGTTTGATACTGACTTTTTAATTGTTATTATTAGCAAGCATTAATTGAACACCCTCAGTTATAAGATATGCTTTGCATAGAATCATTGTTCCTTATCCTCAAAGTCTGTGATAGCTTGGATGAGAAAATATAAGCACTGAAATTTCTGTTAATGATTTATGATTAACATAATCAAGTTTGAATTTCAGAGGAGAGATCATCAGTGGGGATTGCATCATTCAGGAAGGGCTATTGAAGGAGAGGGAACGCAAGAAGGTCTTGAAAGAATGGCAGAGTTTAGAAGAAAAGACAAAAGAGGGGCTTGGTGGTTGGAAGCAGAAACATAGGGATATGTAATGTGTTCTTGTAGCAGTGAACAGAATTCACTTAGTAAGAGCAAGTAAGGTTGTACAGATAGGTAGTAACCATACAGTAAGTGAGCATCTTAAAAGCCAGACAGGCTGAGGTTATTTTAAGGCAGTGTGCAATCAGTGGAGACTTAAGCAGAGGTTCGTGTTGGAAGGCTAACACGAAAGCATTGTAATGGATGGTCTGTAGGAAATAAGCCAGTTAGAAGATTCTTACAGTTTTGAGAATCAAGAGCTAGAATATGCTAGCTCAGTTAAACCCCTTGGATATATTCACAAAGAGAAAGAGCATGAAAAAGAAAAAAATTCATTGTCTAATCTGTATTCACGTGGCATTTATAATAACATATGAGACAATACTAATAAATATCCCACTTTGAAGTCCTTTCATTAAGAAATACTAGGTTAGAATTTACTGCAGAAAGCTTGTTAACTGATTTCTTTTTTTAAATAAAATCTTTTTAAAAGTTTTAGTTCTTACAGATAAAACCACTGCCACTCTCCATGACTTAATGGGATCTTTGCTTTCTCTGTAATTTTCTTGACATTTGCTTTGAAGTTTTATCATAATTTCATCCATTTCATTATTTGACAAACATTTATTAATTGCCTACTGTGTGCCAGGCTCTGTGTTACAGTGGTGAAGAAGAGAAGACATCCCTTTTTAAATCCTGCTCATCCAAAAACCAATTGGGAGCGTGAAACCTACCCTGTAATTGTATTCCCCTTCCTCAAGCCAGCCAGCCATTCCTCCTTTACTCTGTATTATCTTCCCAAAACATTTAAATTCCGTAGGAACAGAGATTTTGGTCTCTTTTGTTCGCTGCTTTATCTCCAATTCCTGGAAAAGTCCTGGTGGTAATGAGGAAATAAATGTTAAGTGCAGCAGTTATAACATGAAAAAGGAAAAAGGTATAAGTGTTTAGCTATATATATAATACATACTGTAGTTATGGTTAATGTTTAACAGATAATACAGAGGGAAACAAACTGAACAGAAAGCCCATGGGTTTGACGGTTTTCGTTTCTTCCCCTCCTCCTTCTCTAATGTCTAAAATGTTAAAAGAATTTTGAATTTTAGTTTCATTACTTATTAGTTGTATAACCTATGGGAAGTCGTTCTTTCTGTGTTCTTTCACTTGTATGTAAAACAGGGATGGTACAATTACCTGCTTCAGGATTTATTCAGTCACTAAGTTGTGTCCCACTATTTGCGACCCATGGACTGCAGGATGCCAAACTTAACGTGTCCTTCATTACCTCTTGGAATTTGCTCAAACTCATGTCCGTTGGTTCAGTGATGGGATCCAAACATCTCATTCTCTGTCGCCACCTTCTCCTCCTGCCCACGATCTTTCCCAGCATCAGGATCTTTTCCGGTGACTCAGCTCTTTGCATTAGGTGGCCAAAGCATTGGTGCTTCAGCTTCAACCATCATTTCTTACTAAATGAATATTCAGGGTTGATTTCCTTAAGGATTGATTGGTTTGATCTTGCTGTTCAAGGGACTGTCAAGAGTCTTCTCCAGGACCACAGCTTGAAAGCATCAATAATTCTGCATTCAGCCTTCTTCATGGTCCAACTCTCACATCTGTACATGACTACTGGAAAAACCATAGCTTTGACTGTACAGACCTTTGTTGACAAAGTGATGTCTCTGCTTTTTTAATACGCTGTCTAGGTTTGTCATAGCTGTTCTTCCAAGAAGTAAGCATCTTTTTAATTTCATGGCTACAGTCACCATCTGCAGTGATTTTGGAGCCCAGGAAAATAAAATCTGTAACTGTTTACACTTTTTCCCCATCTATTTGCCATGAAGTAATACTTTGGCCACCTCGTGACGAGTTGACTCACTGGAAAAGACTCTGATGCTGGGAGGGGTTGGGGGCAGGAGGAGACGGGGACGACAGAGAATGAGATGGCTGGATGGCATCACTGACTCGATGGACATGAGTTTGAGTGACCTCCGGGAGTTGGTGATGGACAGGGAGGCCTGGCGTGCTGTGATTCATGGGGTCGCAAAGCGTCGGACACGACTGAGCGACTGAACTGAACCGAATAGGACCAGATGCCATGATCTTAGTTTTTACAATGTTAAGTTTTAAGCCAGCTTTTTCACTCTCTTCTTTCACCTTAAGCAAGAGGCTCTTTAGTTCTTCACTTTCTGCCATTAGGGTGGTATCATCTGCATATCTGATGTTGCTGATATTTCTCACAGCAGTCTTGATTCCAGCTTGTGATTGTTCTAGCCTCGCATTTCACATGATGTACTCTGCATATAAGTTAAATAAACAGGGTGACAATATACACCCTTGATGTACTCCTTTCCCGATTTTGAACCAGTTCATTGTTGCGTGTCTGGTTCTAACTGTTGCTTCTTGACATGCATACAGATTTCTCAGGAGGCAGATCAGGTGGTCTGGTATTCCCATCCCTTTAAGAATTTTCCACAGTTTGTTGTGATCCACACGGTCAAAGGCTTTAGTGTAGTCAGTGAAGCAGAAGTAAATATTTTTCTGGAATTCCCTTGCTTTTTCTATGGCCAACGGATGTTGGCAATTTGATCTCTGTTTCCTCTGCCATTTCTAAATCCAGCTTGTACATCTGAAAGGTCTCAGTTCACATACTGTTGAAGCTTGTTGATGCTGCTGCTAAGTCGCTTCAGTCGTGTCCAACTCTGTGCGACCCCATAGACGGCAGCCCACCAGGCTCCGCCATCCCTGGGATTCTCCAGGCAAGAACACTGGAGTGGGTTGCCATTTCCTCCTCCAATGCATGAAAGTGAAAAGTGAAAGTGAAGTCACTCAGTCGTGTCCAACTCTTAGTGACCCCATGGACCGCAGCCCACCAGGCTCCTCCATCCATGGGATTTTCCAGGCAAGAGTACTGGAGTGGGTTACCATTGCCTTCTCTGGTTGAAGGTTGCAGCAGGCATCAAATGAGTAATGTGCTTAGAACAGGGCCTTGCACATGGTAGGGGCCCAATAAATGTGAGCTACTACTACTGTTTAGTAACTGAATATAATAACAAAAGAGAGAGCACTAGTATACATCCCACTTTGAACTGCCTGCATTAAGAATGTTAGGTTAGAATTTCCTGCTGAAAGCTTAACTGAATTTTTTTAAACAAAATCTTTTTAAAAGTCTTAGCTCTTACAGACAAAACCGTTTCCACTCCCTGTGACTTAATGTGATCTTTGCTTTATCTGTTCTTTTTCTCGACATTTTCCTTGAAGTTTTATCATAATTTCATTATTTGACAAACATTTATTAATTACTTACTGTGTGCCAGGCACCATGTTATAGCAGTGAAGAAGAGAAAACAAGAGGGTCCTACCTCAGTAGACCTTACATTTTTAGTAGGGGAGATGGGAGAAAACAGGTGGACAAAAAATCATAACGTAATTACAGATTTTAATAAATGTTACAAAAGAAATTAGCAGGGAATATGGTAGAAAGTAACTTAGTGGGGGCAGGTTGCTAAGTTAGAGAAACTGGTTCTTCCTTGCTGCTGCTGCTGCTGCTACGTCGCTTCAGTCGTGTCCGACTCTGTGCGACCCCATAGACGGCAGCCCAACAGGCTCTGCCGTCCCTGGGATTCTCCAGGCAAGAATACTGGAGTGGGTTGCCATTTCCTTCTCCAGTGCATAACAGTGAAAACTGAAAGAGAAGTCGCTCAGTCGTGTCCGACTCTTCGCGACCCCATGGACAGCCTATCAGGCTCCTCCGTCCACGGGATTCTCCAGGCAAGAGTACTGGAGTGGGGTGCCATTGCCTTCTCCTTAGTTGATGCCTTTAATGCTGATCTGTACTTCTACAGATCAGTTGGTTTCTGATATATAATGTTGTTTTGAATGTTTGCCTTTTAGTGCTATATGCTAACACATGTGTCCACATCTGTATGTGTTTCTGTAATATCCATCTGTATATATATACATTTTAAAACCATAGGTTCATATGGATGCCCCAAATTCCAGTCCAGTACCAAATGTTTCATTATAGCCTTCTCACTTTTCTTATTTGTACTTTTTTGTCTCCAAAGGTCAGAAACCTGTCTCTTGCTACCCATAATGTATATATTTTTTGTTTAATCCTGGTGTACACATAGAAGTTTTAGAATTACTAATCTGTCCCCTTGCCGAAAAGCAGATGTTCGAGAGTAAAACATTGTATGCCATTCGTTTTGTTTTTAGCTTTTGTTTGCCAAACTTAAATTGGTTCTTACTTTTCCTTTACTCTTGGTATGGTTGTGTTCATTTGCAGTAGAGTTAGGTTCATTTGATGCTGTATGGATTCCATTTTGGATTCCCCCTACTTCATGGCTGATTTTATTTTCAGGTGTGCATTTGTATGAACCATTACTCTTTTCTCAGCATCAGAGAAATGTGACCTCTATACAGAGAGATGTGTACAGAGAAGTGTCGCTCTCCTTTCATCCCTACAGCCTTTTTCCTGTTCCCCTATTTCTTCTACCCGTATTCACCCACAGCCTGTAGATAACCAAGTTCACATGTATTTTATTCTCTTTCTTTCAAGGCTGATCTTCAGACAAGTTCTCAGCGTTTGAATCTTTCAGCCTCTAACGCTGCAGTGGCTGAACTTAAACCCGATTGTTGTATCGATGATGTCATACACCATGAAGTAAAGGAAATTGGAACACACATGTAAGAATTAATTTTATTACATCTCAAAGGCTTTTACTTACGAAAGCCTTTATTTGAAATTTTTGCTTTATTTCCACTCATTATCAAGCCTGTAAAATTACTTCAGAAGGAGTTTTATGTGCCATGTTTACATGTTTGCCAGAAACAGACTTTAAACAAAATATTTATTGTGTAAGGGAAAAAAAAAAATCTTCATTTATCTCTAGTTTTATTTTTGCATCTGCAATCTGACTGAAAAATAAAAATCCATGCTGCAAACCTTTAAAACCCAGGTAGTACTCTAAAAGTACTTTTAGAGTATGTTTATTCTTTTGAAATGCTAACAACTGATGTTAATAACATTTATTTTTAAATTCACAGCTTTTCAGTTCTGGGTTTAACTATTTAAATACACTCTATCCTGAGAGTTCAAAAGTAGAGAACCAAAATAAACAAATTATGAGAGAAAAAGAAATGTCAAATTCTGTATCCCTGGCTTGTGTAGGTATTTGAATGTGAATGCTCTGTTTTTCTTTGTCTGAAAGGCAAAAATGAACATTTCAGAGCCACCTAAAGTAATTTTAAACTTCTCTATCTGCCTTACCACTCCCACATATAGTTGATTCCCAAAGTCCTATTCTTGTTAATTATCTCTCAGCAGCCTCTCTTCATCTCTTCTTACGTCACCATTTCTGTTTCTCTTTCTTGTCTTAAAGAAGTACATATAATATTATCTATCATTTAATTCATTTTAGTGACAAGCTCTGTTTAGGCACTTTTTAATATATATTCTGGACTTCCTTGGTGGCTCAGACCATAAAGAGTCTGCCTGCAATGCAGGAGACCCAGGTTCAATTCCTGGGTCTGAAAGATCCTCTGGAGAAGAGAGTGACAACTCACTCCAGTTTGCTTGCCTGGAGAATCCCATGAACAGAGGAGGCAATCCATGGGATTGCATAAAGTTGGACATGACTGAGCAGCTAACACTAATATATATTCTGTGGTTGGTATAAGCTTTGGTGTCTTGGAAAGAATTTTTGCCAGATCCTAAGATGAGGAAAAATCTTACCTCATTATTGTAATTTGTTTCTTCGACTAGTTGTAAGGGTGAACATTTTCACATTTTTTTAGTGAATCATGGTACTGTGATTTATATATATATTCTTTTCTCCTATTTTAAGTGAGATATTAATGTTATGCCTACAAAGCTTGATATTGTTAGAAGCCTTTTATGCCAATATATTGTCCGTTTTTAAATTTTTAGTGTCTTTGATTTATCCAGTTTGTAAATTTGTAGAGGTCATCCTTTCCATTGGATTTTTATTAGAAAGCCTTTCCTCATCTTGGAATTTTTTAAAAAATTTGTATTTTCTTCCTGTTTATGTGAACTTATTTTTAATATTCAACTGTCTAGTTATCTTGGTATTTATTTTGGATCATGCTTCACTTTTTGAAGAAAAAGTTTCTGACTTCTGACTTTAAAAATGGTGTATCTTATTTTACTAATCATAGCTTTCTTGTTCATGGAATTATATCTACTGAAACTTTTTTTCCTGCTGTAGGGTCACTTGACTACACTTTCACGTCATTGGTATATTTTCCAAATTCGTTAATAAAGTTGAAATGTAGTAGACTAAGTATTAGAGAAAATTGAAAATGATTCAGAAATCATTAAGACATCTTTCTGTTTCAGCTTGGTGTGTGCAGTGAGTTACACAACTCAGGGTGGAGAAAAAATGTATTTTAGAAAATTCTTCAAGTTTCAGGTATTAAATCTGATGGTGGTAAATTGTGTTTAGGTTCCTTTTCTCTGCCACCCCCGCCCCCAGGAAATTACACCTATTTATCTGCAGTAAAAACAGACTCCAAATAAAGCAAATACCCTATTGTTTTTTAATTTGTCATGTTACTGGCAATCTAAAGTCAGACTAAAGTAAGTTAAAACAGAGAAATTATCATTGGCAGTATAATGTTTTTATTAAAAAAAAAACTGTTTGGTTTTCATGCCTTGACAAAACATGCAAGAATCCAGAAGATGGATAAAATGACTGTAAAGTCCAGACAAAATAAGTGTAAATAATATCAGATTTCTAAAGAAATATTTAAATGAAGGGTTATTGATTTGGGTTAAGTGAACCAAGCTTCCTTCAGAGAAATCATGAGTCACTGAAATTGCAGTTAGAAGTTTTTATTAATACAGTTTTCAAAGTCCATAATCAGAGAATAATTTAAAACCACTGTTTTAACACATCTGTGTGTATGGATAGGGAAATGAGATGACCATATACAGTTATGTAGATCTAGATATGACATTATATATATTTTTCATTCCTCTGTATGTGGAAGAAAACGTACCATCGATAGGAAGAAAAAAATTGCTATTGCTTTGTTGTTATTGCTTTTGTTATCACTCATCTGTTTAAGATTTTGCGTGCCTTTTAAAAGAAAATAAAAGGTTTGATTGCTTATTTTGATAAATATACTTTGTGAAATATATAGAGAAAAATACACAAACATTTATGTGTTCAGTTTAGCAAAATACTATGAAGTGTAAATCCATATAACTCATGTAATTGTCACCCAGTCAAGAAATTATGCTAGCTTTTTTAAAAATGCCTTTGGGATTGTTTTTGTTTCTTTTTGTTTTTATAAGAATATTGCATACCCATTTGAAAAGTCTATTACAATTAAAATTGGAAAATGCCTTTGACAAGCTTAAACCCACGATTTAAAACAAATAAGCAAAATAAATGGCCAAATGATAATAATCTTCTTTGATTGGTATGCTTTATTCAAATAGGTTCTCAAACCATTGGATGTGAAAACCAAATTTTACAATGCAGAGGTAAGTGTTGAGCACTTAATGGGATTTCATGTTCAACATTAAGATTTTATCTGAGTAAAATTCTCATGTATTATATTTCTTTTCATATCAGAGTAAATTGCTGATATGACTACAAATTACTTGTGAAAAATAAGCATAAAGTTAAATCACAAGTGATTAATTTCACTGCAGTTCTTTTTTAATCTGCTGTTTTCAATTTACATGGAATCAATATGCCTTGATTTTTATTCTCATTAACTTTGAGGCTTTCACCTCCTTTCATTAAATGATGACCCTATGCTTCCATTTAATAGTTGTTGTTCCTGTCTAAAAACATTAGCAATCTGTTAAATATTTATAAATGTGGTTGTGATATTGTAAAAATTGAATAGATCTAAACCTGCAAAAGATATTTAATATTTATATATAAAAATATTAAGTAGAACTCAATACATTAAATTCTTTGTCATGAAAAGTCAGTGTGAGATTGCTAAGTTTAGTGAATGATTTGAACTTCTCCTTAGGAGAAACAAATTTGGCTATATTTCTATATTTCTAAAAATATAGAAAGGAGTAACTTTTAGAATAGAAGATTATCTTCTGTTCTAACAAAAGATATAGAAAAGAATTTGTCATAAGGAAAAGGTTTTATTGCTTGAATTTCTTTTATAAAATTCTGTTTTATCCTGGTATCTAGAATTCCAGAACAAACAGATTTCCCAATGGGCCTCTTACCCCCGAAAAATCATGTGTTTCAGATCATAATGATAAACTTAGAGATATTCAAATACAGCATTTTGAAATGCAAATTATGTCTATTACTCCAAAACCAGGTGATAAGAAATTTGTAGTCATATGTCAAATTTGATAATATTATTTTTACCATCAGCATCTCAGAGTTCTTATTCACTATAAAGTTTGTGCTACAACTGGGCATACTGAAACATCTAAGATAAGGAACCTAACCTTGAAGTAAAAACCTATCAGGAGAAAAGAAAACAGTGCATAAAATTAAAAAGTTACTAGTATAGTATGTAGTGAAACTAGAGAGACTGGTACAAAAAAATGTGCTACAGGAACTCTGGGAATGAGATTTTGGAGTAGTCTAAGAAAGCTTCATTGTAAAGAAAGAGAACTGCCTCAGAGTCTAGAAGGACTAGGTGCTGGAAATGTAGTGTGAGAGCAGTGAAGGCGTTCCAAGCAGAGCTGCAAGTGGAACATTAAGTATGTAGTGAAGAGTATACATATCAGTATTTGATGGGAGGATTCAGTCTCATCAGGAGATTATTAGATGTTTAAAGAGTTGATGTTTCTGTGTGGGGAGGGATAGGAGAATTGGGATAATACATATTTGTTCTACCTTCTTTTGTTATCAATAATATATGTACTTAAATGGTCTTTATTATTTGCTAGGAAAGATTTCATTCATAGTATGAGGGGAGATTGGTAACTATTCTATTAGAAAAAATAGTTTGGAAAATTAAAAACAAATATGTAGGTGGGTCTTTTTTTTCTGTAATTGACTCCTAGGAAAGCACATACTGAACTATTTTAAGTTTTCTTTGTTGAAATATGGTGGTACATGAGGGTACTTGTCAATTGGTTTTATCACACCAATATTAAGGGTGAATTGCAAATTTTTTTAAATTGCTAATAATTCCATAAATAACATAAAAGTAACATATTCCCCAAGAAGAAAGGAAGAAATCCAGTTTTACCACAGCAAAAAGTAATTGGTTCTTCATTAACAAGTTTTCTCTTTCAGTCTTTACTCATTTATATATAATATTCTGTTCTTATAATCATAGTAACAATTTTGCTTTTTCAATTAACATTAAATAAAGACATAATCTTTAATGTAGACTTTGCCAACAAACTTCAGCTAAAAAATGTTCATAAAATTCTGAACTTTTGAAAGTGACAGTTCTTTAAAAATGAGTGAGCAAATAGCATTTAGAATCTTTTTAATATATTTGGTATTGCCTATTTGGCAAACTAATACTGTCCTGCCTGTAGCATAAAGCAGATTCTGTTAACCCCAACTAGGAAATTTGGGAGTTAGTTAAGCGCACTAGTATCAATAGTTTATTACACTATTCCATAGACCTTACCTGACAACTATGGTTACCCCCACATTTGTCACAAACATGTTTTTTTATGCTGCTTCTAAAAATACTATGTGAATCACCAAAAGGAGAACAAGTTTTGTGAGAAACTTTGTTGTAGTCTTCTAAAATAAGAAAACTTTGCTGGGGAAAAAAAAGACATAAGAAGCTAGGCTTCAAAGCTTTGGTCACCTACTGAGTACAGTGCTCTATGCCAGGTATTGAAGAGAAATAAATATAAACTGAACATCTTCCCTATCCTCATAGCACTTAGATTTAGTGGAGGAGACGTCAGTGCTTCGCTGGTGGCTCAGATGGTAAAGAGTCTGCCGGCAGTGCGGGAGACCCAGGTTCAATCACCTGGGTGGGGAAGATCCCCTGGAGAAGGAAATGGCAACACATTCCAGTATTCTTGCCTGGAAAATCTCATGGACAGAGGAGCCTGGTGGGCTACAATCCATGGGGTCACAAAGAGTCGGACATGACTGAAGTGACTTAGCACTTGATATGACTTGATATCACAGTGTAAGCACCCCCACCCATCCTGATCATGAAGTGTACTTATACTCTGGGAATATAGGTGAAAAATAATTTCCAGCTTGATGTTTGATGAAAGAGCTGACGTTTGAGATGGCCCTTGGGAAATAAGTAACTTTAGCTGCTGCTGCTAAGTTGCTTCAGTCATGTCCAACTCTGTGCGACCCCATAGACGGCAGCCCACCAGGCTCCCCTGCCCATGGGATTTTCCAGGCAAGAGTACTGGAGTGGGTTGCCATTGCCTTCTCCAACTTTAGATCATATATATATATGAGAAGACGAACTATGAAATCTGTTAACTCTCAATTGTTTGAAGTGGTCTAGTTCAGCATTCCCTGAAGTGTAAGATCCCATTATTAGATAAATTTAGAAGAAACTATACAGTATCTGTCCTGAATGTGGCAGATATTTTTATACCCATCCTAAGTAATCTATGAAGAATTACAAAGTGGTAAGAATTTAAAGAATTAGAAAGGCATGGGATATGCCTCTCTCGCCCAAGATATGCCCTTGAATATTTGCTCCTGTTTAAGTGTTCACCTGCATTGTTCTTCTCTATTCATTTAACCTTAGCAGTTTCACCTTTTTAGAAAAATGATTTGTCATATTTCTTTGTGTTACTTTCTGTTTATGTCCTTGTTTTACTAATGCTGTCTTGTTTAGTAAATTTAAAAAATGCAGAAATGCATTTTATTTTAAAGTTATTCTTTTCCTTTAACATTTAATCTGATTTTTCTAATTTTTCTTTTTATTTTTCCATTAGAGTGACCTCAGTTCTGTGGTAATTTGATTTTTTATTATAAATTTATATGCTTTTCTTACTTACCACTTTTTGACTTTGCCTCATTAATCTCTCCATACAAAACATAGTGGAAAAACAAAGTTAGTTGTGAATATACTTATGTGAAAATATGTATATAATTTGTACTTTTTATATTATATTGATTGTCTTTATATGAGAAAATATACGTCAAAGATTAAATTGTCATATTGAAACAATTATATTCTTATTTTAATATGTTTTCTGTAGATATTTTTTAAAAGAGGCCTTGTTAAAGCCTTGTTTAAATAGCCTTCAACATCTTAACATAAAATATCCTATGATCCTTCACATATTTGAATGAACTGTGTAGTTGAAATTCATCTTCAAATGCACAGTGGTTTTAGTCTTAATTCTAGGTCAGGTGAAGATGGCCCTTTAACAGTAAACTGAAGAAAATTAAATTTTCCCAAGTTGGTTAAAATCATATTTTCAAATTTCTGTTTAATATAAGCAACATTTGCTTATAACATATACACAATAAAAACAACTGCCTTAGCACTGAATTCTTAATTTTTTAAATGTCAAGTAACTTTATACTAACTGTTCAAACTAACTTAATTTTCCATTATGCTGCTTGTTTTTCCTTTCATTTTATCTAAGCTCTTCTAAACTTATGCAGAAATTGAATTTTTAAATTTGAAATGTGGGTCTGTGGTTATTTTTTTTTAAGCAATGGATTGATGGGATATATTTACTTTTTGGTTTTTTTTTTTGAGAAAAAATAACAAAAGGCCTTTGAATGTGTACCTTCTTTTAAACTGATAAATCATTGTATTTCTGTGTTATTAGGGCACATGTACCCAGGACAAAAGAATCTGTTTTGTTTTAGATAATAATACGTTAAATTATAATTCCATCATTATATTTTTGCAAATAATTTCCATTTTTCTGGATTTAGTGTTAAAAAAGCTAAGTGCCAACATTTTTTGGTCATAGTTTATTTTTTTTTATTTCTATATATATATTACTATGAAACTTTTGAATAAAGTAATTCTAGAATATCCTTAGTATACCATTTTATATATATGAGTTTGTATCAAAAAAGAGGCAAGTTGTCTGTTATCCTACAATTATATACCCCCAAAAATAACAAAATAGCATAAAAGGAAGAATGTTTAGCATAATTAGGGAATTTTAAAAATTATGTAAAAGTACATATGTAAATTATCCCATGACTGAAATACTGTTGTATCTGTCAGTAAGACTAGAAAGTACCTTTTCTTTGATTTAAAAGCTCAAAGATTTCAAGTATAACTCATTTTTTTTTTTTTGCCCTAAATATACACTTAACAATAAACTGGGAAATCACTAATGAACACTAAAATAATTGCTTTATAAAGTTAAATCCTATAAGATTATAAAATAGATTATTCACTATATTATCTAATTTGAAATAATAATGAAAATTAAGTTAAATTATGCTGAAATAGTATAACAAAGACTTAATTAACATATTTCTGAAATGCTAAGTGCACAGGTGTATTCATTATCCTAGATTGCATTTTCACATTTTAATAATTTACCAGAAAATTTAAGATATATGTGAATGAAATTCCAGTTAAACATTTTTGGATGTCAGTACAAAAAATATTATAGTTATCCCCCATCCATTGTTTGATAACTTATCAGTTGACTAACACTTGACTTTGCCCCTGTTAATTATGTTAGGATAAATATTTCTTTTCTTGCATTAATTGTGATAACTTTGATTTGCAGGCATGAACTAATCACATTTATGGTTAATGTTTTTTCTTCAAATAAGTCAGATATTGTTGTTGAGGTAAATACTTTAAACACCATCATACTTTGGTGGATTTTTTTTTTTCAGACTGATGAAGTATTTCTTGAAGCCCAGATTCAGAATATTACAACCTCACCCATGTTTATGGAGAAAGTTTCATTGGAGCCATCCATAATGTACAATGTAGCAGAATTAAATTCAGTCAACCAAGCTGGAGAATGGTAAATATGAATTGTGAACTGTTTGTTTTTATTTTAAAAGACATGAAATTTTCTATCATTGTTACTCATGGGTGATTTATGATTTTTTTTTATTAATAAACTTTATTTTATGAGAATTTTTAAATTTACAGAAAAATTTATCAGAAAGTACAGTGCCCTCCCCATTTACAGGGTCCCATATTGTTTACATTTTAACTTGGTGCATTTTTTACAATCAGTGAATCAATATTGATACTATTAACTAAAATCCAGTTTACATTCGTGTCCCCTTTTTGTGTTGTGCATTCTGTGAGTTTTGACAAATGTAATGACATAGCCATCATGACCTTACCTTCTAAAATAATTTCACTGCCCTTTAAGTCTCTCATGGTCCATCAAGCTCTCCTTTCACATAAAAATAAGATCATCACCATTTGTACCTGGAGCACTTATTCTTTCAATTTTCATGATAACTCAGTGAGATAAATATGGAACATTTTATCCTTTATCCTGCAAATGCTAAAATTGAGGCATGGGAAGGAATGATGGAGAAGTTAGAGTGAGCCGGAAGTTTCAAGACGATGTATTCTCTCAACATCAAAAGGAGCGAGCATAGGAATAGATGATTTAATTTTTTACAAAAATGAAATACACATCTATGAGTAATTTATAAAAAGAAGAATAAATAAATGTAAGATCGACATTAATATAGATAAGTTAATAACTGGAGAAATACCTGATTTTATTAATCAAGAATGGAAATTTTACCTTTATTTTGTTAGAATACAGTAAAGTTTGTAGCCTCTCATACCCCCACAGAGGAAAACAGTAATTTTCCCCTCTTTGCCTGATCCTTTTATTCATTTTGAAAATGATTACTTAGTTTAGAATGGTATGTTTCTTTATTTTCGTTCATAATTTTAGAGAAAAGGGAGAGGATACTTAAGGTTCTGATTTCTATTGCATTTTTTCAGTTAATTGATATATGTCCAATACTTTAGATAATATATTGCATTCTATTATAAAGAATCTGAAGATTTTCCAAATCAACTGAAAAAAATTAAAGAAAAGTAAGTCCTCTCAGTTCAAGTTCTTTTCATTTGTATTGAAACTACTGATCTTTGGATGGTAGATCATTCAGGTACTATCCAAAGGAACAATCACAGCTATGGTTTTTCTTTTGAAAGATTCTAGAGAATTTTTTCCATCTCTATCTTCACCCCTCAGTGTAACTACATTTGGGTCAAGAGCATATTTGCAGCCAATGGATACACGCCAGTACTTATACTGCCTAAAACCCAAGAAGGAGTTTGCAGAAAAAGCAGGCATCATTAAGGGAGTAACGGTAATTGGAAAATTGGATATAGTATGGAAAACAAATCTAGGTGAAAGGGGAAGATTACAGACCAGCCAACTTCAAAGAATGGTGAGTCTAGAAAAAACATTGATGGGGGTCTTGGTGTGTTGGGGATTCAGATAGTTAGAACAAGTTAAATTTCCCTAAGTGTGTCACTAAAAATCAGAGCACTATAAAAGGCATTAATATTACCAGAGAATAAAAGACAAATAATTTCACTGATACCTAGGTAGAAAATTGGTATTGATATGAATGGGAAATGTTCAGATGTTAATTTATCCATCATACATGGCTTTCTACCGTATAAAGAACTTTTTTAGTTTACAAAACAAATTAAAATAACTGCATATCAGTTGTTTCCTCCTGTGGTAATTCATGCTCATTGTTATCTGACTTCCACTATATTAGAGTTATCTCTTTCTTTTTGCAATGTTTTGGAACTCTTAGATTTATACTGTATTTACCTACTCAATTCATTCCTTTTTTAAAGATGTTTAAAATGTCAGTCATCTGAAACTCATGTGAGTCCCACTCAAATTATCTTGAAAACACTGGCTGGATATTTTATCTAATTTCTACTCTGAGAGTATGGATAGCGACCAGCCTTCTTTTTCTTGTACTAGTGAAAATATGCTACAGAATCCTCTAGTTATACTGAATATTACCTTCTGAGATACGTTCTAAAATTTACCTTTAGTATTTGAGGTAAAAATTGAAAAAAAGAGAGAGAGATTACCACTGGGCCTAGTTTAAAACATAGCCATTAGCTATCATCCTGCCATGGCATTTTGATTCTACTGTCTGTCCATATCAGTGTATCTTGTGAAACAGACGTGATTTGCTTCTTCAGTTACTTCAGTGTCTTCCTCTGCCTGTTTAGGCAATAACCTTACCTATGCAGAGTTACGTTTCTATAAGCTACAGTATCTTTGGAAGCTTCCCCTTAAGATCAGACCCCCTGAAATTGCTTTACTATTTGCCTATGAGAC
This sequence comes from Moschus berezovskii, assembly GCF_049115385.1. Taxonomy (NCBI): domain Eukaryota; kingdom Metazoa; phylum Chordata; class Mammalia; order Artiodactyla; family Moschidae; genus Moschus; species Moschus berezovskii. The sequence goes on from NC_142477.1 coordinate 63,853,265, forward strand.
TCTGAAACTCCAATACTTTGGCCACCTCATGCGACGAGTTGACTCACTGGAAAAGACTCTGATGCTGGGAAAGGTTGGGGGCGGGAGGAGAAGGGGACGACGGAGAATGAGATGGCTGGATGGCATCACCGACTCTGTGGACATGAGTTTGAGTGTACTCCGGGAGTTGGTGATGGACAGGGAGGCCTGGCGTGCTGTGATTCATGGGGTCGCGGAGAGTCGGACACGACTGAGCGACTGAACTGAACTGATGAGACTCATTTCAACTTTACTAAACATGGAGTAATTATAACAAAAACAGTCAGGGTCTCCAGTGCTATTTTACAAATAGTAGCAGCAAAAGAAGTTAGGATGGATAACTGTAGGACTGTGGTACTCTTTTAAAATGGAAAGGTTTTTATAATAGATGTGTGTTAACTGTATTTCTTTTTCTCATAGGCTCCAGGTTATGGAGATGTTAGGTTGTCTTTGGAGGCAATCCCAGATACTGTAAACCTTGAAGAACCTTTTCATATTACTTGTAAAATAACAAACTGCAGGTAATGCCAATATTTGTGGATGGATATCCTTTCTTTTTTACCTAAGAGAGACTTCTTAAAGCTTTTAAATATGCTATCTTCTTATAAGTTTCCTCTTGCTATATAGTCTTCTCTGATGTTGCCATTGAATACTGTAAAGTTCTTCATCTGGTAGCTAATATTACACATTTTAGAGGTCCAACTGTATAGGCACTTTTGAATATTTTATTTCCGTACCTGTGAGGTAGGTATTAATTATTCACATTCTTTGCAAAAGCAAGCTAACTCAGCTTGTGGCTTATTCAGTCTCAGAGAGCTAGAAAAGATGGGATCAGAGTTTGAAACCAGTGTATTTGACTTCAAGGTCTGTGTTCATTTCATTGTTTATACTCCTTTCACACTTCAGATTACTCAACATGAACTAGTAAGTTCTTACGGAATAATACGTTATAGATTTACTGTAATAAGATTTTTCTGAGCCATATTTATACCTAAGCTGTATCTTTAGTATTAAGAAACTGAAAAGTAGTTATGAATTTGATATAAGGGATAGCCACAGACTGGAAAACAGGACTTTGATAATAGAGTATAATCTAGCTATTGAGAAGCAAAGAGCATAGGGTTTGAGGCCAGAAAAACCTAGGATTAAATCCAGTCCTATCACTTTGCTACTCCTTGTAGTACTATTTGGTGCATTCACGCTAAGTCATTTCAGTTGTTCCGACTCTTTGAAGCCCTATGGACCTTAGCCCGCCAGGCTCTTCTGTCCATGGGATTCTCCAGGCAAGAATACTGGAGTGGGTTGCCATTGGGGCATTTTGATAATATCACAGTAATGAATCCAAATCATCATAGTCTGAGTATAATCCTTTTTAATTCTATATCTCTTACAACTTTATGGTATTAGGAAGATAAGAAGCATTTATTCTTCAAAATTACAAAATACCTACTTGTCCTGTGAAGCTTCCTAGACCTTCTCACACATAATCATAGCAAATTGTAATATAGTTTTTTTGTGATACTGATATATTCCTATAATTAATCACTAGTCTCTTCCATACTGAATTGCAAATAATTTAAGAGAAGAGATCATGTCTTATCAGCATTCTAAGTACAGTGCCTGCCACATCATAGGAGCTCAGTAAAAATCACACACAGGATAAAAACTTTGTGCTACATATACCCTTTATGGGTCTGCTTTTGGATTATTTGTTTCGTGTTTTTTTTGAGTTATAAAAAATCAGTTATTCACCAAATGACAAAGTGCTGTAATAAATAAAGATATAACAGTTTGAGTATTCACTTTACCTTTTGGTAATTCAAATAAGTTTTCTAAAAAGCACTTATTTCTTAGATCTTCAGTTTCTTCATCTATAAAAATGGGATACCACCAACCCACAACACACACAGACACATACGTGCAATCTACTCTTACTGGATTTTTGTGAAATGTAATGAGGAAATTCATGCATTGCACCTAAACTGGTCTGTGGCACACAGTGAACATTTCAGATTTTAGAGGGGAGACAGAATGATAAAAGCTAAATATCATTAAATAAATACATCTAAAATTCAAGTTTAAATTTTAAATGACTATTTTAAAATGTAGAGCCAACTAAGAGAAAAAGAGCTTAAAGAGTTGAAAATAAGTCAAGCATGGTGGTAGAGTAGCAGACAATTTTTCATTATGAAACTTTTGGTTTTGTTTTTGTTTTAAAAACAATGCACATACTTTCATTAAAAGTGTTTTTTTAACTTAATAAGTTTACTTGAACTGGTAGTATCAATTATAAGGAGAAGTAGTCTTTTTCAAGTGAATACCTGAATAGTTTACTTGTAAATCTTGCCAGTCATTTGCCGTTATCTGCATGGTAAGGGCTTCCCAGGTGACTCAGTGGGTAAAGAATCTGCCAGCAGTGCAGGAGACAGGGGTTTGATCCCTATATCGGTAAGATCTCCTGGAGGAGGGCACAGCAACCCACTCCAGTATTTTTGCCTGGAGAATCCCATGGATAGAGAAGCTTGTTGGGCTACAGTCTACAGGGTCACAAAGAGTCGGACACAACTGAAGCGACTGAGAAGACACTACATGGTAAAGGAACATAGATTAAATAGAAAAAGCACTGGACCAGCCTCAGTTTTTCATTCTCTTTCCTACAGAGTATCTAACAGAAATAGGAAGGATACATAGCAACAAGATTAGACACAGATGTCTGGAAGTCTCCCAGAGAAATGGCAAAACTCTTTAACAGATCAGCATCAGGGAGCCAGTGTGCAATAACAGAACCAGAAGACCTACATCCAGACAGGCAGATCAGTCTCAGTGCCACTGTAAACCCCAGAACAAAACCACCTCCTTTCATTTTCCCGATTCTGTCTTAAGTGAAATAAAAACGACGTGATAGATTTTCATTTCTGTTCCTGGTTTTCAGCTGGATACCATGAAAAGAAATTCACTGGCAATATGTGATTTAGAAACATTGCAGTATCCCTTTGTGAAAGGAACAAGATTTATTCCTATTTTTCTGATTTCCTCCAGCAGTGAAAGAACGATGGATCTTGTTTTGGAAATGTGCAATACCAATTCTATCCACTGGTGTGGCATTTCAGGAAGACAGCTTGGAAAGCTTCATCCAAGTTCCTCTCTCTGCCTTGCCCTCACACTACTGTCTTCAGTACAAGGACTGCAAGTATGCTCTCTTTTCAGTAATTTCAGTATTTAGGGACTGTTAACCCAGAGACATTTATTATATCCATTCTTTCTCTGGTCATTACCAATGAATGAAAACTTGGGTCTATATTTTTCTCTCAATAGAGCATCTCCGGCTTAAGACTAACAGACACATTCTTAAAGAGAACATATGAATATGATGACATTGCACAAGTCTGTGTGGTATCTTCGGCCATTAAAGTGGAAAGTTGAAGAAAATGTCCAATGTTACGCTTTTCATTGAGTTACCCAGAATTTTCTGTATTTTTGTCACCTTTGTAAAATGATCAACAGTAAAAATAAGTATATTATTTAAATTTCTTTCCTATAAAAGTAAAAATATTAAATATTTGTTTTGAAAAGAACCATCTACTGATTTTATCTTGAGTTATATTCCAAATGAACATTTGTATATTTTCTACACACGTGATTTTCTTTCATTTTAAATGACCATTGGACTTTGTTCTCCAAAAGCTCTATATTTGAGGCCATGTGTCCCTAGCAGATATCTTGAACAACGGTCAGTAAACTTTTCATGTAAAGGGCCAGATACTGCATATGTTAGACTTTGCAGGCCATGAGGTTTCTGTTGAAATTACTCTGCGGTTGTAATACAAAAGCAGCCAGTAGGCTCTAGTGACTTAGTAAAGAATCTGCCTGCAGTAAAGGAGACCCAGGTTCAATTCCTGGGTCAGGAAGATCCCCTGGAGGAAGGAATGGCTACCCACTCCCAGATTCTTTCCTGGAGAATTCAGTAGATAAGAGGGGCCTGGCAGGCTACAGTCCATGGGGTTGCAAAGGTCGGAAACAACTGAGCAACTTTCACTTTAGGCAAAAAATTGTACCACAGCATTTACAAAAACAAGCAGCTGGCCACACTTGACCTGCAGGCCATAGTTTGCTGACCTCAATCTAGAAGATACAGTTGTTTCTTAAAACTTTAGAATTATCATCATACATTATTTAGGAATATTTTCGTTAACACCAGCTTTTTTCCTCAGTCAACAAAAAAAGTTTAAAACAACTGGGGTGGTCCTCATATAATCTTGTATTTGCTAACACAGTATGAATTTTTCTAGTTGTTTTCAAAATTATCATATTGGCATCTATATTTTTGTGTGCATACAAACACAAAGGTCTAACTTTCAGTTACTAAAAGCAGATCAGAATTGGTTTTATTTCTTAAACTCTCAATTACTCTGATAACTCTAAGCTAAGAAGCCTGATCATTTTCTAATTCTAAGCCAAGAAAGTCCTATTTTTTCCCATTGAAAAATAAACCACTTCTTTTTAAAGGCATACTTAAAGGATTTCCAGCTTCTGATACTTGATTTTGAACTCTACATCATGTATTATTATTACAAAACTGTTTCTTCATGTAATCACATTAATTTACTTATGTGATATACAAAACAGTGAGGAAATTAAGACTATAAACAACTTTGCAACATGGATGTAATAAAAGTTTCAATATTTTGAAACAAAACAAATTAATGCTGTTAAATAAAAACTTAAGTTGAAATTCAAGCATGTGTATATAACTGCTTAAATGTAAATGCATTAAGTCAAATACAAAAATTGTTTTTTCTTAAATGCATAATTATTTATTGCCATGACAAACTGTTTTGTCCAAAATGAAAGCTGTATTCAGAATGAGATTTGCCCTTAAATTGAAGAGGTAATTAATGAAACGTCCGTGCAAAATAAAGTGCAAGCAGTGTAAAATTGTCTTGTCCAAAGACAGTCTTTTCTCCAAAATGAGTACAATTGATTAAATGATGAAATAAGACTTTATAGCCCCTGCACTGGATACTTCAGTAGCTTTCAAGGTGTCTTCTCATGACTGAACCTTCTGTTTCACTCCATTCAAATTTTAAAAGTAACATATGATGGTCACTTGGGATTCTGCTATATAATTTGACTTAGTTACAAAGACTGCCTTTTTTATAAGCAATAACCTAGACACATATTGTTCCTTCATTTTTAAGTAAAGGTTACATAATGTCATCTTAGAAAGGATCTGTTTAAACCATATTATAAAAATTAGATAAACAATTTGGTACATTAAGTAGAAATGTCATTTGCATACAAAGGACATTGTAAATTTTACATTTACAATGGAAAAGACCCTGGTGCTGGGAAAGATTGAAGGCAAAAGGCGAAAGGGGCAGCAAAGGATGAGATGGTTAGATAACATCACCAACTCAATGGACATGAAGTTGCGCAAACTCCAGGAGATGGTGAAGGACAGAGGAACCTGGCGTGTTACAGTCCATGGGTTCACAAAGAGTCAAACATGACTTAGCGACTGAACAACAAAAAATTTTACATTGCATCGTAACAATTACAGCTATTATAATGAAAAGTGTTTAATGGAAACCAATCATTCCTAAGTAGAATGTATATAAAGATTTACTTTAATGCCCTCTTGTTTCAGACAAGCAAAATAACATTTGGAGCATTCTTTATAATGTTAAGAGTAGCTAACACAATACAGCTACATAAAACCTTGAAATAGCGTGCAATGGGGTAATTTCAAAGTGATGAAAGTACTTAAAAAGCAAAAGTGGCTTGAACAGAATGGAAATACAGGTAAGTGGATAGATTATCTACATGTGTTATGGGAGATACATTAGAAAAGAAACAAACTAGAAAAATGAAATGGAAGAAATATACCAATTCACATTACTTCATGTAAAAAGAATGGCTACTTTAACTACAGATATTAGTAAAGACATTGTTTTAAAGTATTTTTTCTTATAATGTCTTTGATTTTTGGTATCAAAGTTGGCAAAATAAAATGAAGTTGGGAAGTGTTTCCTCTTCTCCTGGAAGAAATTGTGTAGATTTAATAGAAAGTGTTTGGTATAATTCACCATTGAAATAGTTTGGGCCTGTGGTTTTCTTTTCTGGAGGTACCTTATTTATTCAGTGAGTTTTGGCAGTTTGTATCTTACAAAGAATTTGTCTGTTTCACGGATACGGACCTACAGATGATCACAGTATTTTCTAATTATCTTTTTAATGTCTACATGGTCTGCAGTGATACCCCTTCTTTCACTTCTGACACTGTTGATTCATATTCTCTTTATTTTCCTACTCAGAGGCTTACCAGTTTTACCAATTTGAAAGCATCTGTAATGCATTCAAGATAATTATTCTAGGAACCTTTTCTTGTGCAACACCAGCAAGAATTGATTTTTTTTTTTTGCCCACACCGTAGGCTGGCAGAATCTTTGGAAGTATGGCATCTTAACCACTAGGTCACCACCCAAGTTGATTTAAGTGCAATATAGGAGACAATTGAGAAGGCTTATCTTAGACTTAAGTCCTACTTTTTTCTGGAAAAGAACTGTAGGTTCATGTAGCTCTTCCTTGTATCCTGAGCCCAGGCATTTTAGATATTTGCTCACCTAAAAGAGGACAAATCTCTAACTTAGTGTTGCTTTTAAATTAGAGCCCTTGGGACCTACATCAGAACCACGTGGTGTGCTGTGTGGAATGGTGATTCCGAGACCTTATTACAGGACCTGATAAAGTTGGAAAGGATGCCCCTGAATCTGGATTTTTAACGAATTCCAAGGTGATTATTATAGTGAAATTATCAAACTGTTCTAATCCAACAAAGGGAAAGAAAGGAAAGTTGGTTTTTAAATTTTAAGATACCAAATAATTAGCCTTTTGAGATAAACAGTTATAGTAATACAAAATTAAATCAGTCATCAGTACTACTGATTTAATTTTGTATCACTGTTTCAGTTTTCTTTCACAACACTTGTGAAATTCATTATGTGTCCACCAGCTTTACGAATTATATAATTAACAAACCAAAGAAATTCCAGCTGGAATTAGAACAGTCTCATCCATCACTCTAGTTAAAGCCATTCTAATACTTAATGCCACTTCTCTTCACTAACTAATATGTATTCTAATTTCAGAACAATATTTCAAGTCCCGTGTTATGTTTAAGCTGCATCAAATTAAGAAGAAGCATAAAAGTGACATGCCAAGCCAAATTATAGCAGAGGATGAATATGAACAAGAAGTGTTAATGACATACTTTTTGTAACCCATCAAATAATTACGAGTTTAAAAAATCAGTGTCTGCAGGCACATAATTAAATGCCACTTAGGAAATCCTTAAGGGCCAAGCTATTGGCTTATTTAAATGTATATATATTTGAAAGTTTCCATGGTAAGGTCACTAGAGAAATTGTGCTAGTGAAATTGAATAGTTATACAACTGACCTAACCAATATTATTAAGGATTTCTAAATGTATTTTATTATGCACTTAGCATAAGTGGCCATGCTAATGTTATCTATACCAAACTGTAGGCAAGATTAGTTAAGAACTATGCAAAAACCTGAGCACCCTACATTCACTTTCTATACATTCACAGCATCTATTTTTTTCTTTTCTAAACAACACCGAATACTGCTTTCCACCAGCTCTTAAGATTTTTGTCACCCAACAAAATAAGCAGCATTCAAGGCAGTACTGGCCCCTGTCATATCTTCACTACTGACAGCACTATCAAAGCTAAACCCAGTAACGAATTTCTTCTCTCCAAAGATACTACTCAGTGGCAAGTATATTTCTCCTAAGTCAACATGAGAATCCTTTCTTCTTAGTTCTCTCCCCTTTCAAATAGTTTGTTTATGGGAATTTGGTGGTAGAGAACTCACCAGTAAACAGCCCTACTGTTCAATAAATATACTCTGCTATTAAGTCTAGTATACAAATACAATGAAGATTTGAAAATGGAACCGTGTCCAGTTAAGTGCTATACTGGCACTTAACAAGGCTACTGATCACCTGCTTACAAAGGAATCATGTTATGGTCAAGTCAACATAACATAATCATGTTATGTTACCTGTTTGTGATAAACCTATTGTCTAGACAGATTTATTTTTTAGATTTGTTTTTGTTTTGGCCACTATCTACAGCAGACACTTGAGAGCCATCACCAACTGCATTCTGGGTGAGGGGCCCCAGTCAAGTCAGGAATGTTCTTCAGCACTGCTGCTGAATGACCTGCTCCGGATGTGATTTCTAAGTTGCTCTATGAGTTCAGGATTCTGCTGCTGTATCTGCTGAGCAAACTGCTGTCCCCTGTAGTAAAGAGGCAAAGTAGTATGAATTAGGGAATTTCCAACCACACAATACCAACACATAACTGCAAATGATGTGGATACTACCCAAAGGGAACTTTTTCTATAAAAACAAGTTTTAGATTCGACTTATCTGCAAGTGTATTAGCACCTCCATATACCATTAATACAGTGCAGTGTTCTTTATGAGAAAAACACCCAAGCTAACAAGTGAGTTCCTGAATTGAGTGAAATCCACCCCTCCCCCAGCCAGTGCTTAACCACAAATAAGCAAAGGGCTAAAAAGAATATGCTTTTTATTATATGTGTGCAAATATAATGCAAGGTATTTGTTCTTGTAATCAAGTCAGTCTCTCATATAGCAGGTGTCACACCTATTTGGAAATGCCTATGAAGTCACCCTAACTGAGTTTTTGAAAGGCAGAAATTTAATCCAAACTACTGAGTGTGTACCTCCCAGTTGCAAGTGTTAGCTATCGCAAAAATCATGCCACTTAAAGATCACTCTAAAAATGCCATATTGCAATTGGGTTTACACAGTTGGGATCACAAACAAAAAATTATATTTGTCACTTCATATAACATTTCCAGTAACAGCATCACACAGATTCGAAAAGCACAGTAGCCTAAGCAACTTGGATGGAGGTAGAGGTAATGTGTTCAAGTAAAGAAAAGATAAAATGAGTTCCTTTAGCAATGACATGCACTGCAAAAGTCTGAATTAAAGTATCCTAAATCCTAAATACATATGTGTACATAAAACTCATTAAGTAGATATTTGTCATCTGATTTGCTAAAAAAGATTTTCTTGGATCCAATCTTCTGGACTCCTGCCTTTCAGGCAGAAAATTTCAATTTATGAACCACTTTTAAAACTAATGAGGTCACTGATAAGTAACAGTAAAAGATAAAAATTTAAAAAGAAAGCCTGGTCCCCTTACCTTAGAGACAAATGGTAAAACATAAAGTACTTAAACTGTAAAACATAAAATACCTTTTTTGTTTTTTTAACTATTTCTATTTTAAATAAAACTTACGCTTGGATGAGGCTAGACAGGTCAGTTAGGCCCCCAACACCAGCAGCAGGCCCTCCAATAGCATTTGTCATCATTCCTGACATTCTAGAGTAGGCAAGAGATAAATTGGCATATATTCTTTTTTTTAAATATCTATAATTGGAGGATAGTTGCTTTACAATGTTGTGTTGGTCTCTGCCATACATTAACATGTATTAGCCACAGGTATACGTATGTCCCCTCCCTCTTGAACCTCCCTCCATCTCCTACCCCATCCCATCTCCAGGTTGTCACAGAGCACCCGAGTTTGAGCTCCTTGCGTCATACAGCAAATTTCCACTGGCTATCTATTTTACATATGGTGACGTTTATGTTTCCATGCTGTTCCCTCTATTCGTCCCACCGTCTCCTTCTTCCACTGTGTCCACAAGTCTATTCTCTATGTCTGCCTCTATTGCTACCCTGCAAACAGGTTCATCAGTACCATTTTTCTAGATTCCATATATATGTGTTAATACCCAACATTTGTTTTTTTTCTCTTTCTAACTTCACTCTGCATAACATGCTCCAAGTACATCCACAACATTAGAAATGACTCAAATGCATTCCTTTTTATGCCTGACTAATATTCCATTGTATATGTGTACCACAACTTCTTCATCCATTCATATGTCGATGGACGTCTAGGTTGCTTCCATGTCCTAGCTATTGTAAATAGTGCTGCAACAGACATTGGGGTACATGTGTCTTTTTCAATGAATTGGCATATATTTTTAACAGGCAGAATACCAGCCAAGGAAAGCAGGTAGATATACCCACATTGGGTAGGCCAAATGAGTGTGACTTTAAGTTCCAATTGACTGACATTTAGGTATCATTTTGGAGCTAATGTGCTCAAATTAGGAGCCTGACAAGTGCAAGGGAGAAATGTAATATACTCTTTCTGTATACTTACAGCTGTTGAACTTGAGGATTCTGCATTAAACTTGCTGCCTGGAATTGAAAAATAGTATCTCTCATCAAAGACATTTAGTATTTAGGGATCTTTAAAAAAGTTTTTTTTTTCCAAGCAGAGAGAAGCTAGATCATGTATATACTAACATTTTACGGAGTTTTGGTGTACTATACAAAGTGAGTGGGAATGTAAAACAGAGGAGGTACTAGGAAAAATGGTATTAACAATACATTGCACAATAAAGAGATTACAAACACTATAAACTAAGGATACTGGCAGCAGTTTACTTCCTCCTACTGATCAGACAAATAAAGCCAAAAGAGCTTAGGAAACCACAATAGCCAAAATCCTCATACTTCAAATACTAGATACCTTCCTAGGGTTACTTTCACCTAAGAAGATAATTTTTAGCCTTCTGTAGATTTGCAGATCCCTTTGCCAATCTCATGAAAAATATGATTCCCTAGAAAAATCCACATATCCATATGTATTCAAAGTTTCATCTACAGTTCCAAGGAATTCATGGACTTCCTGAAATTCACCCATGGCTTTTTTGCAAAATAGTACATGAGTAGGTTAAAAACCTCAGCGATAACATCATACCACCACTGCTACCACTGCCATCGCAAAAGCTCTCTTACTTGTTTCTAAACACTTTGGAACTATATAGTTCTAATGGGAAATAGAGCCAGCAAAGCAGAAAAGGAAATATACTCACCATACTAATGAAGGCTGGATTATTTATTAAGCTAGCCATGTCAAAGCTCAGTCCAGTTCCTGTCTGTAAAACAATTACATCTGAGAATTACTCTAAACACTACAATTTGATAATTGTGAATGATAAAATATTTCTCTTATTTGGCATTAGTAACTTACAGGACTAGATACCTCTCTTAACTTCTGTTCTGCTATTTTCAGATTTGATTTATAGGAATCATTTTCAGGGTCAAGATCTAATGCCTTCTGATAACTTGTAACTGCTTCTTGAAATTTATTCATGGCAGTGAGGGCCAGCCTGAAAAGAATGCATTTTGAGAGTATAAGCTGTATGACTGAAGAACATTAGGACACCACAAATGTCATCAAAAGTCTATCTTGGTATTATTCAGTTTGAATCCATATTACACTTTATTTATTCATTGTACAGTTGACCCCTGAACAGCATGGATTTGAATAGCAAAAATCCACTTATATGTGAATTTTTTCCAACAGTAAATACTACAGTACTATACAATCTGAGGTTGGTTAAATCTACAGACACAGAGGAACCACAGATACGGAGGAACTGTGGATACAACAGTTGACTGTAGTTACACGCACATTCTTGAATGCAGAGGGTCAGTACTCCTGACACCCATATTGTTTAAGAACCAACTATAGTATGGTTCACAGGACTATCACCTCCTTTTAACTCCAAGATTCTGTAAGTATGGATTCTCTCCATTCTGCTTGGTGCCAACCTCGGTTGTCCTACATCAATCAAGAACTTAATGATTAGAAAGGGAAAACAAATTGAAAAAAGAAAGTAGATAAATATGAGGAATTTCCTAGTGGTCCAGTGGTTTCACTGCTGAGGGCCTGGGTTCAATCCCTGGTCAGGGAACTAAGATCCTGCAAGCTGTGTGGCATGGCCAAAACAAAAAACCAAGATACAGCAACAACAAAAATTAAATATTTATGTACATATAACTGAATCACTTTGCTGTACACCTGAAACTAACACAACGTTGTAAATCAACTATTGTTGTTAGTTGCTCAGTCGTGTCCGACTCAACTATACTTCAATAAAAATAATTATTTTTTTAAAAAGAACTTATTATACAGAGTGATGGAAGTCAGAAAGAGAAAAGCAAATATCATATTCACACATATATAAGGAATCTACAAAGATGGTACTTATGAACCTATCTGCAGAGGAGCAGTGGAGATGCAGACATAGAGAACAGACTGGGGAACATGGCAGGGGTTGGGGCGGGCAGAGTGGGACGGATGGAGAGAGCAGCGTGGAAGCGCATACACTACCATACGAGCAACAGATGCCAGTGGGGATTTGCCGTATGACTCAGGGAACTCAAACCAGGGCTCTGTGACAGTTCAGAGGGCTGGATGGGGTGGGAGACGGAGGGCGTTCAAGAAGGAGGGGACACATGTATACCTACGGCACAGCACTGTAAAGCAATCATCCTTCAATTAAAAATAAACGTTTTAAAAACTTAATGATTAGAAATGAATCTTACATACCCTCCCATTTTTAAGCTTACTATGTGAACTAATTTGCTTTATGAATGATTAAGCTCCATAAAAATGTGAGCTGACTAACAGTTCTGTGGTCATGTAACTCCATGAAGTTAAAACTGCTTTAAGAACCATAAACTAAATTTGTCCTTCACTACGGCCCACTTTCTTCCTTCTTAACAGAGACACTGAACCACAGTAAATATCACTTTACCATAAAAAGTAAAAAAAGTAAGCTGTGAGGTGTCAGCTAATACTCTTGAATAAGACATGTTAGTTTTTAAATAGATAAAACTGGCAATCTTTATGCCTCAAATAACACATATTATCCCAGGCACAGATCAAAGAGTTACTTACTAAATTTAATGTTTTCCTCTACCTAGTTAGGATTTATTTACTGGAAAATTATTTCAGAACTAAAAACTAATGGTGTATATGGAGAGAGCATTGAGGGTTTTATTTTTTCTAAGTTTATTTTTTAACAAATTAACTCCAATTCTTTCTTGACTCACTTACCTCATAGACTTCTGATCTAGATAAAATATAATGCCTAATCATAGAGAAAAATCTCAGAACCTAATTAGTTTTCTCCCAATCATGAAAGATATTTTATCACAGTCCTCAATTAAGTCAATACATGTTAATTGGGATCATACTATATGTACCAGGCACTATTTTAGATTCCTCAGTGAAAAAGGTAAAGTTCTTGGGTTTGAGAAAATTTTATTCTATCAGGGGAGGACAAGCATTAAACATGCAAATAAAAAAACATAATATTGAGAGAATGAATAGGGGCACTAAACAATGAGAAGAAAAGCAGTCATAAGCAAATTAGAAGAGAAATATTTTAAACAGAAGCAGCAATGAACAGCAAGGCCCTGAGAATGATGCAAGTTTAGTATGCTTAAGGAAAAGGACAAAGGCTGAGGTGGGAGCACAGAAAACAAAGTGTGGGAAGAGATGATGTCAGGGAGTATTATGGGACCCCGGTTTGGAGTCTGGATTTTATCCTGGTCGCAACAGAATGACATAATTTGATTTATGCTTTAAAAAGCTCACTCTGGCTTCTCTGCAGAGGATCAACATGGGTGGAGAGAATAGAGTGAAGGCAGGGAAATGAGTTAGGAGGCTACTGCAGTAGCCTAGATAAGAGATGGTAATTTGGACTAGAGTTGTAAACAAGAAAGCAATCAATGCTTGAATTAAAAAAATATGTGGAAACTAGAATTGGTAGGACGTCCTGATAGGTTAGATGTGTCAGGTATAATAGGAATGAAGGATGATTCCTAAGCTTTTGAACGAAGCTCAGGGTAGGTAGCAGAGAAGGCAATGGCAAGCCACTACAGTAGTACTCTTGCCTAGAAAATCCCATGGGGAGGAGCCTGGTAAGCTGCAGTCCATGGGGTCACTAAGGGTCGGACATGACTGAGCGACTTCACTTTCACTTTTCACTTTCACGCATTGGAGAAGGAAATGGCAGCCCACTCCAGTGTTCTTGCCTGGAGAATCCCAGGGACGGGGAAGCCTGGTGGGCTGCTGTCTGTGGGGTCACACAGAGTCGGACACGACTGAAGTGACTTAGCAGCAGCAGCAGCAGGGTAGGTAGAATAACAGTATATTTACTGAGAGGAGAAGGATTTAAGGGAACAGGAGTTCTGTTTGGGACATATTAAGTTTAAATGCTTATTAAAAACCTAAGTGGAGATGAAAAAGAGCTGATTATATGAGTATGGAGTTTAGACAAATAACTTAAGAGATCCATAAACATATACAGTTGATTTTCATTATCTATAGTAATTAACGCTCTACAAGGACACCACAAACACTAAATCAGCAAACACTGAACAACTGCTCCTAGGGGAAATATAATGTTATGTTTCTGAGAGCCTCTGGTCACAACATTTTCATCGACCAATCAATACACAACTTGTTTTTACATGTGTTTCTGTTTAAAGAAATCTTATCTAATTGATTCACAGTCAATTGTACTAACTCATGCCTGAACAAAGCTTATCTAACTCAGGTATTTTCTTGGTGAGGCACATTACAGCCTCCTTGCACACAAAAACACTAGACAACACTTCAGCCTATGTTTGGGAAGCCACTGTAAATAAAAACACAAAAATGCAAAAAATATAGCACTACATACACTGTGAAAAGGACACTCACTTTACAGCATGAGAGCTGAAACAAAAAAGATTGAGCACCGCCTTATCTGGCCTCAACTGAGATCTTGTACATCATGTGACTGAAGATTTTCGCCATTCTGAAGATGCCCACAAAGCATACTGAGTACAGATCTGGATCCACTAGTACAGAGTACTGACAATAGACGAAATTTAAAAACATGGGACAGGATGAAATCAGAGAGAAAATACAGACAGAGAGCAGCAGCAGAGGAAAGAGCCGTGTAACATATCATTATTTAGAGGTAACAGAGGAGGAAGAACCAGTATTAGAGACTGAAAAAGAACACCCAGTGAAGTAGAAGGAAAACCAGGGAGCATGGTGTCCCAGAGGCCTAGAGAATGAAGTATTTCAAAAAGAAGTTAATCCTGGAAATTCCATGGTTAACCAGAGGTTAGGGCTAAACATTTTCACTGCCTTGGCTTGGGTTCAATCCCTGGTGGGGGAACTAAGATCCCACAAGCTGTGCAGTGCAGCAAAACAATAAAAAAAAAGAAGTTAATCATGCCACATACTAAAAGATGGGGTAGGATGAGACTACAGAAATAAACTGACCTTGAAAAAATATGGACAACTGGTGACCTTGAATAGAGTTCTCCACAGAGTGATACAGATAAATGTCCTACTGGAGTGAGCTAAAAGAATATGAGATGATAAAGACCTGACAGCAAGTACAGACAACTATGAGGGGCTCTGCAGAGAAAGAGGAACAGAGGAATGATGTAGCTGGGTAAAAGGAGGGTTCTAACAGGTGATTTTTTTATGATCTTTTCGTATGTAGTCATTATCACTGTTAGAGATGAGAAAACTGGTATTCTAGAAGATACAGGAGATGATTACAAGTGTAAAGTCCTTGGTACAAAGGCATGAGATCTAAAGCATGAGTGATGCTAAGACTAATTCCATTCCATTCCATCGCTCAGTCGTGTCCGACTCTTTGCGACCCCGTGGACTGTAGCCTACCAGGCTTCTCCATCCATGGGATTCTCCAGGCAAGAATACCGGAGTGGGTTACCGTTTCCTTCTCCAGGGGAGCTTCCCGATCCAGGGATCGAACCCGGGTCTCCCGCATTGGAGGCAGACGCTTTAACCTCTAAGCCACCAGGGAAGCCCTCAGTCTTAGATAAGACCCCTTCCATTTGAATAGGGAAAAAAGGCTATCTGTGCAAATACACATGTGGGTAAATTGGTAGATTTGCAAGTAAGAAGATGAATTTTTTTTAAATGCAGCTATTTTATCAGTTTAGTAAAAGGTTGAGAGGACCATGGAAAATGCAGTGGAAACTTGAAAAGAGTATGTATGAAACAATCAACTCAGAGAGGGGTAAGGTGAATTTAGAAGTGTAGTAGGATTAGCTGTCAAAATACTGTGTGCTTGAGATTTGTAGCCTTGAATATGAAGTAGGTCTACTCAGTACGGTTGTTATGATTTTCTCCAACAACCACCCATTCATCATACACTAATCATGTCCCTTCCAAGACAGAATTGCAATCATTTCCTCCCTCAGTGTTATATTTATCTTATTAGTCCAGAGGGTGCAATATGAAGCAGGAAATTCAAAACCAAGCCATTAAGAACAGCATATCTGATACTACTTGGTAGTATTTTGAACATTCTCCCAAAACTTACCCCATTCTCCCATAGGCCTTGCTGTACTTTGAATCAATCGCTATTGCTTTTTCACAATCCTTTATTGCATCTGTGTAGTGACCTAATTTACTCTGAGCAGCAGCCCTAAGAGAAAGAGAAGAGATTTTTATTATAAGACGCATTCAAGGCACTAATTTAGATTTCCAGGCACTAATAAAACTATATTTTCCTTGTCCCAATTTGCGTATCACTCCCAGTAAATATCTAAATCAAACTAAGATAATTCTATAATCAAGTGAAAATTCAGAAACAAAATTCAGAGAAAATATGTATTTTGCTTCCCCCAGTTTGCTTTGCTATAGAAAAGATAAAATATGAGAACCCTACAACTGGTTTACCTGCCTTCTAATTTGCCCAAACAGAAAACTGAAAACACCAGGACGTTTGGGATTACTTGGGAGGCATACAGAGTGATGGCTGTGAATGGCCACTCAGAGTGTTGTGCTGTTAAATGATCACATAGGTTAAGATCATCTACAAGTCAAAGATGAAAAATGAAACTTAACCTATGTGCCTAAATATGACTGTAAATTGAGTATGGCAATGTATGTATTCAATCTACTTAGCATAGACTCTCAGAGTGATTAAGGACTGTAAGTCCTTCAGACTGAATGATTCCATAATGTCTCCTGCCCTCCATCCCAACCATTACCCCATACCTTCTCCTCCAGACTAAGTATTTCTACTTTATTCACTCAACTAATCTATCTGTTAAGGGCAAGCTAATGCATATGTACTTTTCTAGACACAATGGACAGAACAGTAATCATAATTATATTCTGGTGGGGAAGGGAGGCTGAGGGCTAGCGGACTATAAAAGAAAGGCTGTAGTGACTTCAGATTTCCATCAACTTTTGTTTACACTGCATGAATGAGACTACTTCTCAAACTAAGATTATAAAATTTGAAAAAATAAACATAGTCTTCTTTGCTTGAGTTAAAAAATATAAATATGATAGTAGACAATTCAACAAACCTGTTTGGGCGGTTCAGGTAAAAAATCGGCATGGGTTCATTTGACTGAATACTCACTACAGAACTAACAGGATGACAAGAATGTCCATTAAAAATGACCATTAAGGGCTTCCCTAATGGCTCAGTGGTACAGAATCTGCCTGCCAATGCTGGAGATGCAAGTTCGATCCCTGATCCAGGAAGATCCCACATGCCATGGGAAACTAAACCCGTGCACAACTTCTGAGCCTGAGCTCTGGAACCCCAGAGCCACAATCACTGAAGCCTGCGTGAGAAGCTCCGGCACCACAACTGAAGATTAGCCCCTGCTCTCCCCAAGTAGAGAAAAGCCCTCGCAGTAATGAAGACCCAGCACAGCCAAAAATAAATAAATAAAATTTGGAAAAAAAAAAAAAAAACCTGCCACTGTTTAAAAAAAAAAATTAAAAGAAAAGATATAGAATACTATCACTTCCAAATAATTAGAAAAAATCAAGTAAAAATAACAATCAATATAATAGAAAGCAAAAGAGAAAACAGCGAAGGAGAGGGAGAACAAACCAAAATATAAGCTAGCAGAAAAAATTCAAATATATAAGTAACAACAAAATTGCCTAGGTAAACATCAATTTCTCAAACTGTATACATATCACTTACAAAATAAGCACACACAAGTTGAAGTTAAAGGGACTGAAAAGACAATGAGGTAAACTAAAAACCAAGCAAAAGAAAGCTGTTATAGAAACATTAATAATAGACATAATGCAAAGGACATTATTAAGGCTACAAAGTCATCATTTTTTAACATTCTTTTTTAGTTCAATTTTACGAAAAATGTTTAGATGACTCAGAAGTCAGACATATATTAAAAGCCTCATGCTCATCTTCTAGAGGATGGTTGGCAATGGGGTAGATGGGAGAGAAGCGAGAATGACACTTTAAAAAGGATGAAAAAGTAAACCTTCAAACAGAATAAAACAGAAGCAAATAACCCTAATTATATATCAAAAGCAAGAATTCAAGTAACTCAAACACAGTATCCTGCATATACAGCCTTAGTAAGATGCATTCTAAGAACAAAAAGTAAATTGCAAAGAAATTCTGAAGTTTCCTTAGGTAAACCTGTTAGAGCATGTAGACAGCATGTGTGTGCGCTCAGTCATGTTCAACTCTTTGCAACCCACGGACTGTAGCCCGCCGGGCTCCTCTGCCCATGGGATTTTCTAGGCAAGAATACTAGAACCGAGTAGGTTGCCATTTCCTCCTCCAGGGGACCTTCCTGACCCAGGGATGGAACCTACGTCTCCTGCCTCTCCTGCATTGGCAGGCAGATTCTTTACCAATGAACCATCTGGGAAAGCCAATACCAGTTGAAGAATAGAGCTTATCAGTAAGTACACTGTTGCTGTTGGAAAGCAGAGCTCTCCTCTGGAGAGAGACACAAACACAAAATGAGGGAAAATAAGGAAAATCTCTGTGACGCTAGATGTGAACTGAGAACATCTGGATAAAATGATGTCTCTTTTCAAAAATAATTATGTTCTAGCTCTGTCCTTTGGAAGGACCAGAAGCACTAACGTTTCAGTAGAAGCCATCATGCCTGGCAACCAGATCTTGGTTTCTAAATACAATTCTCCACTAAAAGGAGTTCCTTGCAGAAATAAGCTGAGCCAGGTGTAAGGGCAGAGAAAGTACAAGGCATATCTGGAATACTTTGTTCTCCCAGAAAGCAAGAAAGTGTTCAAAAACAAATGAAGGTATATAAAAGGACAACCAGTTTAAAGGGCTCCCACTAGACAAATACAGGATAATTTAAGGGTCAAAATGATAAGTAGGTAATTTATTAGAACACACTCATTAGTGGATTTTTTAAAATTCATGAGTCCATATGATACTTTGGGAAGACAAAGGAAGAGAGAAGCTGAGAAAGGTGAAAAGGAAAGAAAACTCTTTATAGAAATACGGGAGGAATTATATGTAAAGGAAAAGACAAAATTAGAAAATCACTATTTTGTAACCATTTATGTAATAATGATTCAGGGACACTTCATGAATGGATGACAAAACACTTAGTAAAAGATTGTTGGTGGACAGGATATTAACATGATTTGACCATATAATTTTTTCCTTTTTTTAACTGAAATACAGTTGATGTACAATTTTATGTTTCAGCTGAACTACATAGTGATTTCAACATTTATATTTGTTATGAAATGATCACAATAATTCTAGTATACAACCATCCCTGTACAAAGTTATGACAAAATTATATACCATATTCTTTAGGCTGTATATTATATCCTCTGGCTTATTTACTTTATAATTAGAAGTTTGCACCTCTTAATTCCCTTCATCTATTTCACCCAACCCATCATTCCACTCCCCTCTGGCAAACACCCATTTGTTCTCTGTATCTATGTATTCTTATATTGTTTGCTTATTTGATTTTTATATTCCACATATAAGTGAGATCATACTATGTTTGTCTCTGTCTGACTTATTTCACTTATTTGATACCCTCTCAGTTCAGTCGCTCAGTCGTGTCCGACTCTTTGCGATCCCATGAATCACAGCACGCCAGGCCTCCCTGTCCATCATCAACTCCCAGAGTTCACTCAAACTCATGTCCATCGAGTCGGTGATGCCATCCAGCCATCTCATTCTCTGTAGTCCCCTTCTCCTCCCGCCCCCAACCTTTCCCAGCATCAGAGTCTTTTCCAGTGAGTCAACTCGTCGCATGAGGTGGCCAAAGTATTGCAGTTTCAGCTTTAGCATCAGTCCTTCCAATGAACACCCAGGATTGATCTCCTTTAGAATGGACTGGTTGGATCTCCTTGCAGTACAAGGGACTCTCAAGAGTCTTCTCCAGCACCACAGTTCAAAAGCATCAATTCTTCGGCGATCAGCTTTCTTCACAGTCCAACTCTCACATCCATACATGACCATTGGAAAAACCATAGCCTTGACTAGACGGACCTTTGTTGGCAAAGTAATGTCTCTGCTCTTCAATATACTATCTAGGTTGGTCATAACTTTCCTTCCAAGGAGTAAGCGTCTTTTAATTTCATGGCTGCAATCAGCATCCGCAGTGATTTTGGAGCCCAAAAAATAAAGTCTGACATTGTTTCCACTGTTTCCCCATCTATTTCCCATGAAGTGATGGTACCTGATGCCACCCTCTAGATCTAGCCAAATTGTTGCAAATGGCAAGATTTAGGAGTATTTATGGCTGAATAATATTCCAATGTATATATATAAAACCATATCTTCTTTGTCCATTCATCTATCAATGGATACTTAGGTTACTTCAATATCTTGGGGACTGTATATAATGCTAGTAATATAATGAATACTGGGCTTCATCTCCGCAAATTACTGTTTTTCTTCGGATAAACACCTAGAACTGAAATTGGTGGACTGTATAGTAGTTCTGTTTTTATTTTTTTGAGAAACTTCCATACTGTTTTACAGAGTGGCTATACCAAATTACACACCCATAAACAGTGCATGAGAATTCCCCCTTGTATACTCCCTCACCAACACTTGTTATATGCTGTCCTTTTGCTGATAGCCATTCAAAACCATTGTGGTTTTGATTTGCATTTACATAATGATTAGCGATGTTGAGTAACTTTTCATGTGTTTCTTGGCCAACTGTGTCTTCTTCAGAAAAATATTTATTCAGGTCCTCTGTCCACTTGGTTGGTTGCTTTCATGATGTTGTATTGTATGAGTTTCTTGTATACAGTAAGCAATTATCTGATAAACCAAGAGTTTGCATGTCTCTTCTTCCATTCAGCAGGCTGCCTCTTCATTTTGCAGTTAGAATTATTCCTAAGTATTTTACTCTTTTTTGCATGCTAAGTCACTTCCATCATATCCTCTGGTCTGTAACAAATGTTTAGTTTAATACAGCCCCATTTGTTTATTTTGCTTTTATTTCCCTAGCATGAGGAGATAGATGCCAAAAAATATTGCTAAGACTGATATCAAACAGTGTACTACCCATGTTTTCTTTGAGGATTTTCACGATTTCAAGTCTTACATTTAAGTCTTGGATTCATTTTGAGTTTATTTTTGCATGTAGTGTGAAAATTGCTATTTCTTCTTGAGTCAGATTTCGTAAGCAACAACTTTTAGGAAACTGCCCATTTTGTCCAAGGTTCATAATACTTATATTCACTTAAGGTTTTTAAAAAATTCTGACTGTATCTGTAGTTCTCTGTTTTACTCCTGATTGCTTTCTCCCCCACCTTTAATCTCACAAAAATTTTTTTCTTGCCAATCTTCCTCTGGTATTCATACACTGAAAGAACCAACTCTGGTATTTTTTGCAGATTGTCTCTGTTTTTAAATTTTTCTTCCATTACCTTTTGTTTGGGCTTCCCTGGTGTCTCAGATGGTAAAGAATCTGCCTACAGTGCAAGAGACCCGGGTTCGATTCCCGTATTGGGAAGATCCCCTGGAGAAGGGAATGGCAACCCACTCCAGTATTCTTGCCTGGAGAATTCCACGGACACAGGAACCTAGTGGGCTACAGTCTGTGGGGTCACAAAAGTCAGACACGACTGAGTGACTAAACACACACATAATGTGAGAAACTGGTTCAGTTTCATGCTTTTGCATGTTGGTATCCAGTTTTCCCAATACAATTTATTAAAGAGTCTGTCTTTTCTCCATTGTGTATTCTTACTTTCTCTGTTGTAGATTAACTGACCATGTAAGTGTGGGCTTACTTCTGGGCTCTTTTCTGTTTCATTGATTTGCGTCTGGTTTTGTGCCAGCACCATACTGTTTTAATTACTTTCACTTTGTAGAATAGTTTGAAAACAGGCAGCATGATGCCTCCAGATTTGTTCTTTTTCTCTCAAGAATGATTTGGCTATTTGGGGTCTTTTGTGTTTCCATACAAATTTTAGAATTATTTGTTCTAGTTCTGTAGAAATTGTCACTGTTATTTTAATAGGGATTGTACTGAATCTGTAGATTGCCTTGAGTAGAATGATCATTTTCAGTTCAGTTCAGTTCAGTCACTCAGTCGTGTCCGACTCTTTGCGACCCCATGAATCACAGCACGCCAGGCCTCCCTGTCCATCACCAATTCCCGGAGTTCACTCAAACTCATGTCCATCGAGTCGCTGATGCCATCCAGCCATCTCATTCTCTGTCATCCCCTTCTCCTCCCACCCCCAATCCTTCCCAGCATCAGAGTCTTTTCCAGTGAGTCAACTCGTCGCATGAGGTAGCCAAAGTATTGCAGTTTCAGCTTTAGCATCAGTCCTTCCAATGAACACCCAGGATTGATCTCCTTTAGAATGGACTGGTTGGATCTCCTTGCAGTCCAAGGGACTCTCAAGAGTCTTCTCCAGCACCACAGTTCAAAAGCATCAATTCTTCGGCGATCAGCTTTCTTCACAGTCCAACTCTCACATCCATACGTGACCACTGGAAAAACCATAGCCTTGACTAGACGGACCTTTGTTGGCAAAGTAATGTCTCTGCTTTTTAATATACTATCAAGGTTGGTCATAACTTTCCTTCCAAGGAGTAAGCGTCTTTTAATTTCATGGCTGCAATCAGCATCTGCAGTGATTTTGGAGCCCCCCAAAATAAAGTCTGACACTGTTTCCACTGTTTCCCCATCTATTTCCCACGAAGTGATGGGACCAGATGCCATGATCTTTGTTTTCTGAATGTTGAGCTTCAAGCCAACCTTTTCACTCTCCTCTTTCACTTTTATCAAGAGGCTTTTTAGTTCCTCTTCACTTTCTGCCATAACAGTATTAATTCTTCTAATCCATGAGCAGAGTGTATCTTTCCATCTGTTAGTGTCATCTTCAATTTCTTTCACCAGTGTCTTATAGTTTTCTGAGTACAGGTCTTTTATCTCCTTAGTTAGAAATATTCCTAAGTATTTTATTCTTTTTTGCATGCTAAGTCACTTCAGTTGTGTCTGACTCTTTGCGACCCTGTGAACTGTAGCCTATTAGGCTCCTCTGTCCATGGGATTCTCCAGGCAAAAATACTGGAGTGGGTTGCTATTCTTTTCTCCAGGGGATCTTCTTGACCCAGGGATTGAACCTGGGTCTCCTGCATTGCAGGTGGCTTTTTAATTTTTTTTATGCAACTCTAAATTGGATTGTTTTCTTAATTTCTCTTTTTGTTAGTCTGTCTGTAGTGTATAGAAATGCAACCAATTTATATATATTAATTTTGTATTCTGCAACTTTAATGAATTCATTTATTAGTTACAGTAGATTTTAATGGCGTCTTGAGGGTTTTTTATATACAATATCATGTCATCTGTAAACAGTAACAGTGTTACTTGTTATTTTCCAATTCAGATTCCCATTATTTCTTTTTCTTGTCTGATTGCTCTGGCTAGGACCTCCAAAACTATGTTGAATAAAAGTGGTAATATAAACAAGTCCTTGTCTTGTTCCTGATTTTAGAAGAAATGCTTTCAGCTTTTCACCACTGAAGATGATGCTGGCTATGGGTTTGCCACAGATGGCTTTAATTATGTTGAGGTATGTTCTCTCTATACCCACTTTGTTGTAAGCTTTTATCATAAATGGACGTTGAATTTTGTCAAAAGCTCTTTCTGCATCTGTTGAGATGGCCATTTGACTTTTATTCTTCAATTTGCTGAGTTTTATCTTCAGTGGTGTAACACATTGACTGATTTGCAAATATTTAACCATCCTTGCTGCATTGGGATAAATCCCACTTGATTGTGACGTATGATTCTTTTAATGTATTGCTGAATTCAAATAGCTAATATTTTGCTGAGAATTTTTGCATCTATGTTCATCAGTGGTATGCTGTGCTGTGCTTAACATCATCAATGAGACTGGCCTATAATTTTCTTTTTCTGTAGCGTCTTTGTCTAGTTTTGGTATCAGGGCAATGCTGGTCTCATAAAATAAGTTCAGAAGTATTTCTTCCTCTTCAAATCTTTGACGGTAGGTGTCAACTCTTCTTTAAATATTTTATACAATTCACCTGAAAAGTCACCTTGTCCTGGGCTTTTGTTTGCTGGGAGGTGTTTTGTTGTTGTTGTTTTTAATTGCTGATTCAATTCCATTGATAGTAATTGGTCTGTTCATATTTTCTACTTCTATCTAGTTCAGTCTTTAGAGGCTCTTCAAGATCATTCAAGTGGATCTAACCCAGCTCCCTTCGAACTACTGCCTCTGCACTGGGACTTGGAGACTGTTAGATTTTACTTGCACCCATTAAAAGTAGAGCCTCTCTTTCCTAGAGTGTTCCGGCTCTCCTGAACGCAATCCCTGCTAGTTTTCAAAGCCAGACTTTTCTGGTGACTCACCATGCTTGTCCAGGACCTCTGGGTGAGGAGCCCAAGGTAGGACTTGGACCCCTCACTCCTTGGGGAGGACCTCTGCAATTATAATATCTTTCCTGCTTGTGGGTCATTGACCTAGATTCTGCCTGTATCACATTTCCACCCCTCCTTCTTTGTATCTTTACTTTATATCTTTTCTGCTAATATTCAGGTCATCCTCTTATATATTCGCTCTATTAGTAGTTCTAATTTTCGTATACCACTGGGAGGAGGTGAGTTCAGAGTCTTCGTACTCAGCTATCTTGAGGAAGCACCCCATATTTTTAATTATAAAAGAGTAATAGAGGGACTTCCCTGGTAGTCAAGTGGCTAAGACTTTGCATTTCCAATGCATAGGACCCATGTTCGATCCCTGGTCAAGGAACTAGATCCCACATGCCACAACTAAGACCTGGCACAGTCAAAATTTTAAAAAAAAAAGAGTAATAGAAAGGCATGGTAGTCACCACCTTAAGATATCAAACTCAGAATCACTATCAACAGGACTATTTGAAATTATGGGCCTCCTAATATAATGTAATAAATGGTATACATAATCATTTATGTAGGCTTCTGTCATGAAACATAATCAAAAAAGACAGGGATACTTTCCAGATTAAAAGAGACTGAAGTGACATTAAAAAAAAGCAATGCATGATTCTTGATTGGATTCTGAATCAAAAACATAGCTATAGATGGTATTTGGGGAACAACTGAAGAAATTTCAATATTAATGCTAATTTTCTTACATGTGAATGATAAGACAGTTATACAGAGTATATCTTATTCTTACGAAGTACAACTGAAGAAGTTAGGATCAGCAAGAAATTTCTGTGTGTACATACACCTATAGAGAAAAAAAGACAAAGAGAGACAGAGGAAGCAAACATGGCAAAACACTAGCTACTGTTATCTCTAGGGTAAACATATATAGATGTTCATTAACTAGAAGTAAGCTTAAATTGGTTTAAATTCATTTACCTAAATTAATAAACATAAATAAAAATACTATATATAATAAATATTCTTTACGAATATATATATGCAATATGCTGCCACGTGGCTCTCTCACTGTTAGAAGTCTTCAACTAGAGGCAGTTCTGCCTTCTAAAATTCACTGAATCAATTCAACTCAAAATTTCGTTGAATACCTACAATATGTTAACACAGCTCAAAATCAAATATACAGAAATGGAGAGGATATATCTTTGCCCTCTAAACATTCACTCTCTAATAGGGAAATAGATATGTAAATAAATAAACAATATGGTAAATGCAACAATGGAAATATTAAAGGAAGAGGTAACATAGAGTAAGGTATGGTTAACCCTATGCAGAGCTGTCTAACAGAACTTTCTGTAATAGACAAGTTCTTTCTGTCTAATAGAACTTTCTGTAATAGACAAGTGCTGCCCAATACAGAAGTCCCTAGCCACGTATGACTAAAGAACATTTGAACATGTTAGTGCAATTAAGGAACTGTATATTTTATTTTACTAATTGTAATTAATTTATATTTGAATAACCAACTGTGGCTAGGAGCTACCATATTGGATAGCACCACTCCATAGGCCACGGCAGAGAAGGGGAGGTTGAGGAGAGAAGAAATTAAGAAAAGTCTTCCCAAAATATGCAACATCTAACTGGGTCTTGAAGGATGACTAGCATTTGACCAATTAGATAAGGCAGGAAATATTCTATGCAGAGGAAGTAGCACATAAAAGCATGAAGAGATATCCTAACATGGCATTTTTAGGAAGTCAGTAAATTTCACATTACATGTACACAGAGAATAAAGAAAAAGGATGGGGTAAGAAAAGTGAGGATAATAAAGTTAAAAGAAAAGAGACAGCCTATACTATAAAAGATCTGAAGAGTCATTCAGAGAAGCTCAATTTTGATCATGTTGGTAATTTGGAACTAGTGAACACAAAGCAAGAGTTGGATGATTAATTTCATATTTTAAAACAATCCTTTTGGCAGAAGACTGGAGTAGAGAATGGAAATGGGAAGCCAACTGCAGTTACTAGTGTACTAGTTTGGCAAAAGTTAAGAATCTGAATGCAAATGAAGGAAGGAGCAAATGAGCTACTTGGGAGGTGTATGATGAAAGAAAACAAAGAGGAAGATTCCCTGATACTTACCTTCAGATACTGGTAACAGGGAATAAAGCACAGAGAATCAGAAAGAAAGAATGGGCAGAAAGAAAGAGTGTGACTGTATTTCAATCCTGATAGCTTGAGTTTTAGATCACAAACTGCAAGCTGAGATGAAAGATCTGTGCACTTCACAAAAGAAAGAGGAGCGGCGTCTGAATCTCCAACTAGGAAAGGACAGAAGTCAGGCTATATCTGAATCTTCTGTGAGATGCAGCCAAACACATCAGTGTCTGAACTGAATAACAATGTGGTCTGCTCTCTCTGGACCTGCTGTCTGATTATCAGGGCATAACTAAAGAAACTCCAGCAGAACAAAGCAGCTGGCGTCATCATGTTTTCAGACACCCTCACTTTCATTATCTTGTCAGAGCAAGAGCATGAATATAACTTGTGCTCTTTTATAGGAAAAAATAGGCAGAAAAAAATTTACAGGTATTTAAACATTTCACATACTGTATATTATATATATATATATATATAACAGCAGAAACCTATTCTTACAGCTAGGAATTATACTGGTTTTGAAAGAAACAAATATTGAAAGCCTATAACTATATATATGTATGTGTGTGTATATATTTCCTCCTTACAACTACTCTATGAAATGGTTAGTATTACCTCTATTTTACAAGTGAGGATATTGAGGCTCAAGAAGGTTTAGTAAGGCTACCCAAGGTCACACAGCTAGTTAGTGGCTTAACCGAGATTCAACTCCAAGTTCAACAAACCATCAAATCCACCTTCAACTCAAATTCCCATCAAGTGAGAGGCCTTCCAGATAAATTTTCTCCATCATGCTCCTTCTCTTTCCTGATATTTTTAATTCCAAGTCCCAGGGAACCTAATGACTACATGCTGCTTATGGAGGTGGAAGAAAAAAAAATGTATAACAATGTGGTCTCCATTTCCATCTTTCTGGGAGCTCATGCTGTCTCTAAGCATTCTTTGGTACAACAACCTGATACTTTTTAATTTTCCTGTTAAACTATGCTCTCCAGCATAAAATACATTCCCCTCTCCTCTGTTTACCCTTGTTCTACCTGTCCATCAAATCCACCTTCAACTCAAATTCCCATCACGTGAGAGGCCTTCCCGATAATTTTTTTTCATCATGCTCCTTCTCTTTTTCAATTATGTATTGCTTCAGGCATTCAACCATGTATCTATCCCAAAAACATGACACGACTCTGGGTAAGGTAATGTACTTATCCATGAGGTTGTAGAAACAAAACCCTTTAAGAATACAGATGGCCCCTGATTTACGATGGTTTAACTTACAATTTTTGACTTTACAATGAGGCAAAAGCAATACCCATACAGTAGAAACTATACTTCAAATTTTTAATTTTGATCCTTTCCTGGGCTAGTGATATGTGATATGAAACTCCCTCGTGACCCTGGGCAGTGACAGCGAGCTTCAGCTCCCAGTCAACCCTGTGATCATGAGGGTAAGCAGCTGATAAACTTACAACCATTCTGTACCCATGCAACCATTCTGCTTTTCACTTTCAGTACAGTATTCAAAAAATTACACAAGACATTCAACACTTTTACTATAAAATAGGCTTTGTGTTAGATGATTCTACCCAACTGTGAGACTGATATAAGCGTTCTGAGCATGTTTAAAGTAGGACAGGCTAAAATGGTCAGTAAATTAGGTGCATTAAATGCATCTTCGACTTATGACATGTCCAAGTTTACTGGGATGTAACATCACAAGTTGAGAAAGATCTATACTCTTCAGGGATGGAAAACAGAAAACTAGCCAGTTTCATGTGAAATACCATTTCATATTATAAAGTACTTGGAAATGTTTTAGACCTGTAAATCATTTGCTGTTTTATGTATACAAGTGTTAATCTAAGTGTCTGGTCACTTTAACATCACTGGAAATTCTTTATATTTCTTCTACAGTCTTCCATGCATCCGACAAAAACTGGCTAAACTCTGGTAAGGTACAGTGCTGAGTACTATAGGGAATACGAATAGATACAAGATACAATATCTGCCCCTCAGCTGAAGTAAACAAGCATGCATTTAATTGGGGCTTCCCTGGTGGCTCAGTGGTAAAGAATCCGCCTGCAATGCAGGAGACAGAGGAGATGCTAGTTCGATCCCTGGGTTGGGAAAATCCCCTGGAGGAGGGTATGGCAACCCATGCCAGTATTCTTGCCTGGAGAATCCCATGGACAGAGGGGCCTTGTGGGCTATAGTCCATAGGATGGCAAAAAGTCATACACAACTGAAGCGACTGAACATGCATCAGTTCAGTTCAGTTCAGTTCAGTCACTCAGTCGTGTCCGACTCTTAGCGACCCCATGAACCACAGCACGCCAGGCCTCCCTGTCCATCACCAACTCCCGGAGTTCACTCAAACTCATGTCCATCGAGTCAGTGATGCCATCCAGCCACCTCACTCTCTGTTGTCCCCTTCTCCTCCTACCCCCAATCGCTCCCAGCATCAGAGTCTTTTCCAGTGAGTCAACTCGTCGCATGAGGTGGCCAAAGTATTGCAGTTTCAGCTTTAGCGTCAGTCCTTCCAATGAACACCCAGGATTGATCTCCTTTAGAATGGACTGGTTGGATCTCCTTGCAGTCCAAGGGACTCTCAAGAGTCTTCTCCAACACCACAGTTCAAAAGCATCAATTCTTCGGCGATCAGCTTTCTTCACAGCATGCATGCATATAATTACAAGGCAGAACATATATGATAAACTTATGTAAGTTTTACATCATGGTAAGTGCTAGGAACATAGACAAAAAAGTAAAACTAAATCATAAGTTTTCAAGAAAGGATTCATGTTTTCCTGGTATCTGAGCTGAGCCTTAAGCATCATTAGAATCCTGCTGCTGCTACGTCACTTCAGTCGTGTCCGACTCTGTGCGACCCCAGAGACGGCAGCCCACCAGGCTCCCGCGTCCCTGGGATTCTCCAGGCAAGAACACTGGAGTGGGTTGCCATTTCCTTCTCCCATGC
This sequence comes from Moschus berezovskii, assembly GCF_049115385.1. Taxonomy (NCBI): domain Eukaryota; kingdom Metazoa; phylum Chordata; class Mammalia; order Artiodactyla; family Moschidae; genus Moschus; species Moschus berezovskii. The sequence goes on from NC_142477.1 coordinate 63,883,087, forward strand.
ATGAAAGTGAAAGTGAAGTCGCTCAGTCGTGTCCGACTCCTAGCGATCCCATGGACTGCAGCCTACCAGGCTCCTCCGTCCATGGGATTTTCCAGGCAAGAGTACTGGAGTGGGTTGCCATTTCCTTCTCCAATTAGAATCCTAAAAGGCCCCAAATAGACAATTAAGTCTAGAAAACAAAGACATGCTTAAGAAATATACCAAATGATTGTTTTCCAACATATAAAAAAATCACCTTTATTAAAAAGTAAACTTTGGTTCATTCTAGCAAGTTTAACATGTAAACAATATTTATTTTGATTAATAATAAACTGTGAAAATGAATATCAAAAGAAAGATTTAGATCTGCTATTCTAAGCTTCCAACTTTTGGCAGTCAGCTGGCTGAGAAAAATGGCAAGGAGTAGTTGGCAAGACTACAGGCTACTGAGATATTTATAGCCACCAGAGTCTAAAAAAATCTTAAAGCTTTCATATTTGTAATAAAAATACAAATAAAGTTTTCTAATTATTTAATACTAAATTTCATATGCTATTACTGAACTTCTCAAGGAAGAAGATATTACTCAAATGCAAAAAAGGAACATAATTATTCATTTCAATTTAACAATAATTAAATGAAATGCAAGATGGGAATTGTCGAGAATTTCTCCTATTACAGAACTAGTGAACATACGACTATTAACAAATGGTAATCTCATTAGAAATAAATGATTCATTTTGCCTCCAATTCATCATATTTATGGTTAAGAGTATATGCCTTACTGAGCTCTATAAATAATCTACTATTTTCCATTAACATTTATATATGGTCATAACCTTCTGTGACAGTATTAAATGTATTTATTTGAAGATTTCATATGCTAAATGAAAACTTGTCCAGTCATCTGATTACAAACAATAAAATTCAAATAAAAGCAGAGTTTGGGGAATTAATTCTCCACAAATTATTTGGATTTTCTATTTTTCTGACCTGAATTATTATAACAGGTCAGTAAAACAATTCTTTGTGGAGAGAGAAAATGTAGGCTTTCAGTATGGCCAGATGAAATTCCTTATGGATCCAACTCTCCCAAAGGTAACAACTATAAGTGCTGGATAATACAAAAACAACAACAACAATTAAAGGCGGCCCGGGTGCCTATGAATAGGAAAATGCCTAGACAATCTGTGATGCATTCAAAGAACCAATACTCCGTAGTTAAAAAAAAAAGAACCACACAACAATGGGACTGAATGCCAAAACCATTATGTTGATCAAGAAAGGTCTCATACACAAGGGTATGTATGGTATGATTCCTTTTTTATGAGATTCTAACAGAGACAAATATTGTCTATGGAAAAACAACAGTCTTCTCTAGTGAGTGTTTTAGGCACCCGACTCCGAAGGGCAGGTGGAACCTCCCGGGCTGATGGTAATTTTTCACTATCATGACAGGGGTGTTGAGTAATATAGGTGTATGCACTTGTCAATACTCAGTGAACATATAGTTAAGATTTGTGCTTTTTATTGCATGTAAATTTTACCTCAAAAGAAAAGAATGTAAAATACTGAACTCTAGTTAATGATATGCATACTAAAATATTTAAGGGGAAAGTATACCAGTAGCTGCAGTTTACCTTGAAATGCATCAAAAATAAGAGAGGCACAAATAGATGAATAAATGGGATACAGCAAGTAAACTAAAATATTAGTGGCAAAGTCTTGGTGTGAACATATGCATATTCACTGTAAACTTTCAATTTCATAAAGTTTCACTAAAAATGTTTGCGATCCCCAAAAATGGGAAAAAAAAAACCCACTAGATTAATTTAGAATAAGTCCTATAAGACTAACATCATTTCTTTTCTATTTTAACAGGATTACTACCAGACTGGTAACTCAGAGAAAAATAACTGGTAACTCAGATATTTGGATCCCAAAAAATTTGGATCTCTCTTCATATTCTAATTAAAGCAAACCCCGAGATTACATAAACAATATTGATAATAGCTATTGCTGTGTACAACACTTTACTAGACACTATTCTAGCACTTCATATGTACTATTTAATCTCTATAACAATGTGATACGATAAATACTATTATCCAAAATTTTACCAATGGGGAAACTAAGATGTTAGGGTAATTTGCTCAAGGTCACATACATGTAAGTGGAAGAGCCAGAAAGTAGAATTCGAAGATTGTGGGTTAGAACCCCTGTTCTTAACTACTTCCCCATGACTGCTCCCCTAGCTGGCTCCATAACTCATACAATCTGATACATGGTGCTCTTCTCAAGTTTGTGGGTGACATGAAGCTAGGACCAAAAGCAAATACATTACAAATTATCCCAAACGATTAAGGAACATATAAATAGAAGACTGAAATGACATAAAATTCTATAAGGATAAAATATAAGATCCTGTATTTGAGTCCAAACAACCAACTTTACCTCCTGAGACAACACTGGTGCACAGCAGGTGTTGGACAAGAACCTGTCAAATGAATATACAACTGAGTGGCAGGATAGAGTGTGTGAAAACGGAAGATAGGATTCAATAAGTCAAAAGCAAAATATAAATTTAATAAAGAATGCTACAAAACACTAATACATAACTCTTATCTGGAAGTAGATTAAATGAGAACCCTAGAGGACTGTTTTACTCAAGCCAGTGCCAGATATGTTAACTTCTGGGAAGTACACAGTAACAGATACAGGTAAACCGGAAAAGTTTAGAGCAAAAGTGCAAGGTTTAAAGCTGAACTATGTGAGGAAAAACTGAAGAAGCTGTGAACATTTGATGTGGAGAAAAGAACTCAAATGAGCATAGTAACAAAGTTCAAAAATGTAAGGGTACTGTCATGAAAAAGAAGAATCACAGTTATTCTGTAACTGCCATTAGAATAAAAATAAAGTCAACTGAGAGAAGCTACAGAAACTAGAGGAAAACAAAATCAGCATCAACAAGGAAGAATTTCCTAACAGAAATAACCACAGAAGAAAAGGTGGGGGAGAACAGACATCTCAGAAGAGTATGAATACCCTAAGGACGATTAAAAAAAAACCTCAATGAAAGATTGGACCAAATTAACATAAAGATTGCTTTCAAGTCCAAGTACTTAAATAATAAAAGTTAATTTTTATAAATCTCAGTCACGAAAAGCTTCAAACTGATTCAAATGGTTATACCAGTGACCAAAATAGACTTGGCATGATAAAATTTAAATGTAAAGGAAAAATAAGAAACTAGAAGTTATCTGCCAAGTCTGTAAACAGAGCTGTCAGCCTAAAAACACTGTAATAAAATTCAAAAGAAAAGAAAAACAAATGTTTCCAGTGTTCATATATGGATGTGAGAGTTGGACTATAAAGAAAGCTGATCACCGAAGAATTGATGCTTTTGAACTGTGGTGCTGGAGAAGACTCTTGAGAGTCCCTTGGACTGCAAGGAGGTCCAACCAGTCCATCCGAAAGGAGATCAGTCCTGGGTGTTCATTGGAAGGACTGATGCTGAAGCTGAAACTCCAATACTTTGGCCACCTGATGCGAAGAGCTGACTCACTGGAAAGGACCCTGATGCTGGGAAAGATTGAGGGCAGGAGGAGAAGGGGATGACAGAGGATGAGATGGTTGGATGGCATCACTGACTCAAAAGACGTGGGTTTGGGTGGACTCCGGGAGTTGGTGATGGACGGGGAGGCCTGGTGTGCTGCGGTTCATGGGGTTCCAAAGAGTCGGATATGACTAAGAGACTGAAATATATAAATATTTAAAACTTTTACATGTGAAAAACATTAAAAGGCAAACAATAACCTGTGCAATTAGGATAAAGAGGTCTTAGCCTTAATACACAGCTATAATGTCCAATATGGCAGCCAGAAGTCACAATGTTGTTGTTGCTATTGTTCAGTCACTAGGCCGTGTCTGACTCTGCAATCCCATGGACTATGGAATGTCAGGCTTCCCTGACTTTCACTATTTTCCAGAGTTTGCTCAAATTCATGGCCATTGTTGATGCTATCTAACAATCTGCTGCCTATTTCTCCTTTTGCCTCCATCCCTTCCCTGCATCAAGGTCTTGTCCAATGAGTTGGCTCTTCACATCAGGTGGCCAAAGTACTGGAGCTTCAGCTTCAGCATCAGTTGTTCCAATGAATATTCAGGGTTGATTTCCTTTAGGATTGAATGGTTTGAACTTGTTGCTGTCCAAGGGACTCCCAAGAGTCTTCTCCAGCACCACAATTGGAAAACATCAATTCTTTGGCGTTAGCCTTCTTTATACTCCAATTCTCACATCTGTACACGACTACTGGAAAAATCAGTAGTTGCTCTGATTATCAGACCTTGTCGGCAAAGTGATGTCTCTTCTTTTTAATAGACTAGGTTTGTCATAGCTTTTCTTCCAAGGAGCAAGTGTCCTTTAATTTCATGGCTGCAGTCACTGTCTGCAGTAATTTTGGAGCCCAAGAAAATAAAATTTCCCACTGTTTTCACTTTTTCCCCATCTACTTGCCATGAAGTGATGGGAACGGATGCCATGATCTTAATTTTTTGAATGTTGAGTTTTAAGTCAGCTTTTTCACACTCTTTTACCCTCATCAAGAGACTTTAGTTTCTCTCTGCTTTCTGCTATTAGAGTGGTGTCATCTGCATATCTGAGGTTATTGATACTTCTCCCAGCAATCTTGATCCCAGCCTGTAATTCATCCAGTCTGGCTTTTCACATGATGTACTCTGCGTATAAGTTAAATAAGCAGGGTGACAATATACAGCCTTGACGAACTCATTTCTTAGTTTTGAACCAGCCTGTTGTTTCATGTCTGGTTCTAACTGCTGCTTCTTGACCTGCACACAGGTTTCTCAGGAGACAAGTAAGGTGGTCTGGTATTCCCACCCCTTGAAGAATTTTCCACAGTTTGTTGTGATTCACGCAAAAGCTTTAGCTATGAATGAAGCAGATGTTTTTCTGGAATTCCCTTGCTTTTTCTATGTTCCAAGTGATGTTGGCAATTTGATCTCTGGTTCCTCTGCCCTTTAAATCTAGCTTGTATATCTGGAAGCTCTTGGTTCACATATTGCTGAAGACTAGCTTATAGGATTTTGAGCATAACCTTGCTAGCATGTGAAATAAGTGCAACTGTACAGTAGTTTGAACATTCTTTGGCATTGCTCTTCTTTGGGATTGGAATGAAAACTGACCTTTTCCGGTCCTGTAGCCACCGCTGAGTTTTCCATATTTGCTGGTATACTGAGTGCAACTCTTTGACAGCATCATCTTTTAGGATTTGAAATAGCTCAACTGGAATCCCAACACCTCTACTAGCTTTGTTCATAGTAATGCTTGACTTCATATTTCAAGATGTCTGGCTCTAGGTGAGTGACCACACCATCGTGGTTATCTGGGTCATTAAGAACTTTTTAGTATAGTTCTTCTGTGTATTCTTGCCACCTCTTCTTAACATCTTTGCTTCTGTTAGGTCCTTGCCATTTCTGTCCTTTATTGAGCCCATCTTTGCATGAAATGTTCCCTTGATATCTCCAATTTTCTTGAATAGATCTCTAGTCCTTCTCATTCTATTGCTTTCCTCTATTTCTTTGCATTGTTAACTTAAGAAGGCTTTCTTATCTCTCCTTGCTATTCTCTGGAACTCTGCTTTCAGTTGGGTATATCTTTCCCTTTCTCCTTTGCCTTTTACTTCTTTTTTCAGCTATTTGTAAGGCCTCCTCAGACAGCCACTTTGCTTTCTTGCATTTCTTCTTCTTATGGATGGTTTTGGTCACCCCCTCCTGTACGATGTTATGAACCTCCATTCATAGTTCTTTAGGCACTCTGTCTATCAGATATAATCCCTTGAATCTATTTGTCACCTCCACTGTATAATCATAAGGGATTTGATTTAGGTCATACCTGAAAGGTCGAGTGGTTTTCCCTACTATCTTCAATTTAAGTCTGAATTTCACAACAAGGAGTTCATGAACTGAGCCACAGCCAGCTCCAGGTCTTGTTTTGGCTGACTGCATAGAGCTTCTCCGGAGAAGGCAATGGCATCCCACCCAAGTCCTCTTGCCTAGAAAATCCCATGGATGGAGGCGCCTGGTAGGCTGCGGCCCATGGGGTCGTGAAGAGTTGGACACGACTGAGTGACTTCACTTTCACGCTTTGGAGAAGGAAATGGCAACCCACTCCAGTGTTCTTGCCTGGAGAATCCCAGGGGCGGGGGAGCCTGGTGGGCTGCCGTCTATGGGGTTGCACAGAGTTGGACATGACTGAAGCGACTTAGCAGCAGCAGCAGCAGCATAGAGCTTCTCCACATTCAGCTACAAATATAATCAATCTGGTTTTGGCATTGACCATTTGGTATTGACCATGTGTAGAGTTGTCTCTTGTGTTTTTGGAAGAGGGTGTTTGCCATGACCAGTGTGTTCTCTTGGCAAAATTCTGTTAGTCTTTGACCTGCTTCATTTTGGACTCCAAGGCCAAAGTTGCCTATTATTCTAGGTATCTCTTGACTTCTTACTTTTGTACCCCAGCCCCCTATGATGAAAGGACATCTTTTTTTTTTTTTTTTGGTGTTACTTCTAGAAGGTCTTGTCAGTCTTCGCAGAACTGTTCAACTTCAGCTTCTTCAGCATTAGTGGTTGGGTCATAGACTTGGATTACTTTGATGTTGAATGGTTTGCCTTGGAAATGAACCATGATCATTCTGTTGTTTTTGAGATTGCACCCAAGTACTGCATTTCGGACTCTTTTGTTGACTGTGAGGGCTACTCCATTTCTTCTAAAGGATTCTTGCCCACAGTAGTAGATATAATGGTCATCTGAATTAAATTCAGGGTTCGAACCTGGTTCTCCTGCATTGCAGGCATATTCTTTTACCATCTCAGCCACCAGGGAAGCCCAGACAACATAACGCAAACTACCAGTCACATATGCTTATTTAAATTTAAATTAATTTAAACTCATCTTAAATTAATTAACCATTAAAATTTTAGTTTCTCCATTGCACTAGCCACATTCCCAGTGCTCAACAGCTACTGTAATTAGTGGCTACTCTACTGGACAATGCAGATACAGAACATTCCCATCACTGCAGAATGTTCTATTAGAATTTTAATACCTAAAACAGAATAATTTAGTGCAGGGAATTCATTACATAGCTAATAGAAGAGCTGATATACCTAACAGGGTGTTGCACAGGAATCCAGAGATTAGCAACAGCAGGAAGCCACTACCATCCCTAAGACAGAACAGAGTACACAGCCCAAAACCCAATGTCACCTGGCACAAGCTGGGACCGTAGCAGATATCTTAGGTGGGAGCAGGAGACAAGGAAGAGAAGCAGCCTCTGCTGGGTGAATACCCTGATGGAAAAGAGGGGATTTCTTTTTCCCTTCTCCCTTCCTTCTGCTCTCCCTTTCCTGCCAGTACCTCGCATGACTGAACAGAGGTGGGAAAGGAGCCTAGGAAATGCAGACCATAATGGTCAAACCCTCGTGAAAAAGGAAAGAACAGGGAAGGAAAGAAACAAATCTGAGGTCAAACAGCCTGAGGCCTGCCACAGATACAAATAATTTAGAGGGGGAAAAACTCACAAATGGCCAACATTTGAAAAATGTCCAACCTCACCAGTAATAAAATGTAAATGACAACACTCTTAAAACAAGAGTAATATTAAATTAGTAATAATAAATACTAATTCAAATACACAGTGCTGATAAGGGTATGGTAAAAACAGACACATTCATATACCCTAGGGGAGGAAAAGAATTTTCAAATATTATCAAAGAAGCTGAAATAATTTTGAAATTAGCATCAACAAATTTTTTAACATTTTCCATACTTTTATATATTATTAGACCAACTGAGTACATTTCCAAGGATAGATCCAAAGTCTAGAAAATCTTCAGTCCAGAAAATAATCTTAGAAATAAAGATGTTCATTGCAGCTGTATAGTATTGGGAAAAAATGGACAATTTTAATGTCCATCAGTAGGTCAAGAGTTAAGCAAAGTAAGGTACATTCATCCATTTATTAAAAAATAGTCCTCTTTGTTTGCCAGCCACAATGAAAGGTACTGGAAATATAAAAAAGATTAGGAAGTAATAGGAGACTAATTCATATCTATTTAAATAATGCTTATGAAGGATTTAAATAAACTAAGGACATGTTTGTGATATGCCCAGTGAATAAAAGATGAACCTGAAATTGATTATACTTACATCAAACAACATATGCCAAAAGGTTATTAGTAACAGCAGTTGCCTGTAGGTGGTAAATTTATGAGTTTATTTTCTCCCTTCTTTATACGTTTCTAAACTTTCAAAGTTTTCTAAATAAAAAAACAAATTTTACAGAGCTATAAAAGACCCCTTCAGAGCTATTAATGTAAATGTTTAAGAACTGTAAACCTGCCACAATCATGCTAGTTTACCTGTTACAATAATAAACTGCATTATTTGAATCCAATTCTATCGCCTGTGTGTAACAATCCACTGCAGCAGCGTAATTTTCTTCTTTCATGTGATTATTGCCTAAAACAAAATAATCAACAGGCACAGTAAGTATAATATAGGAAAAAATGTAAAGCCTGGAAGATAAATTTTAATCATAAAAAATTACAGTAATATGAAGGACAATAACATGATTTTTCAAGTCACACTGGAGATAAATTTTATAGAGTACTGTAGAGCTGATACTCCGTAGCCTTCAATGTGTTTGAATGATTTTGAAGTGCAGAGTCTTTCAAAAATATTAATGTTTGAATATCTTATAAAACCAGACTTCAGTAAGTGAGTAAATGCTACAGTAATGATTAACTCTCTTCTCACTTTCCTTATCTTCATCTCCCTCTTCCCTTTTAGAGCTGCCCAACCCCCTTCCAGGTGGACCACCCTCTACAATCACTATCTCAGTCTGGACCTGGTCCTCCATTCCTTCCCTGTCAAAACATACCTGCTAATGCGCAAGCCCTCCGAACATGCTGTGCGGGTAAGCTAGGAAAACTAACTGTGTCAATATGTTATTGGCAGATAATATTTTTTTATGTGTTATCCTTTCCAGAGATAGATTCTTTTTTAAAGGGGATTACGGGAGATTAATTTCTAGAAAGACAGCATTTCAGATACCACAGCTAGCCCACAGGATACTGATCTTCAGGAAGGGCATCTGTAGATACATCTGGCAAAAATTTAGCTACATTAACAACTGCTCAGCAAAATAAGGGATTTCCTGTGGCTATCTTCTGTATTCCATTAAACAGAAAACAAAGCGGTATGCTCACTTATAATAACCAATGCTCAAAATGGAAATTTTTAAAACACTGGGATTAGAAGGAAGGATTTATATAACAAAAGCCTCTATTACTCTTTCCAGTTATCTCTAAACTAGAAGCTATCCTATTAGCCATTTTTTTTAACAGATCATTACATACTTAATGGGAGAAGAATGTAAATTTGCAGAGAACAGGAAGATGAAAGGAAAGACATCTAAAGTCATACAAAAGTTACTACAAATTTAGAAGCAGAAATGGATATAAAGAATGATTGCTAAAAGGATATAAAGTGATTTCTACATGATTTCTCTTCGGGATGAGAAAAATGTTCTTTAGTTGTGGTGATGGCTACACAACTCTGTTAATCTTCTAGAAACCAATGAATTCCTACATGTCACAGAGTATCATGTGATATGTTAATTATAGCTCATTAAAGCTTTTCTTTAAAAGTAAAAAAATTAATTTAAATCCCACCTTCCATAAGAAATGAGAATAAAGCCTCTAAGGAAGAGTAAAAGGATTACATAGTTGTTATGATTGAGTAAGAAATTAACTACATTAGTACTTTAACTACTCAGTACTTAAATAGATTAGCTTGTTCTGTGTAAAAGATTTAAATTTTCTGGGTTATGTGGATTTTCTTTTTGTTGGATCTTTGTGTCTTGGCATGACCTCTCTTGGGTTGTATTAAAACCTAGAGTATGTCTTTTCCCATACCAAGTGTATAGATACTAAAATGTATCTGTCTCTCTATAGACAGATAGTGATATTAATGATAAAAAGATTCAAGTCAACAAATATTCAATCTACAGAAACTCAGGACACACATATTTGTGAAGATTACTATAACTAGGTCTGCACAGCACACTTAGACATAGTGCTCTCCTGTCTCCTTTACTCCTCAAGACAACCCTTTGAGGTATGTCTTTACTTCTGGAACAAGGCAGGGAAGGACAGCAATGAACACTTACTGGTTTTGTCTGATCTTCCTGCAGCTTTTCAGAAGCAAAGCACACAAAAATATTTGAAAGCAACCTTCTGGGAAGGTACTAGCTAGCGAGAAACCTTGATTAACACAGGTTAAGTGTAACATGCAGCCTGGAATAACTATGCTTGATCGTCTACCACAGCCACCTGTTTTCACATGAATAGCAAAAACTGTATGACAGCTGCTTTAACTTTATGGGTAACGTGTCTTAGATGTGACATGTCCTAGGGAAAAGCAAAGGATAGGAGCTTATGGTTAGAGGTGAAAGCAGTTAAGGAATTCAGTCTACCCATGCTGCCACAGTAAATAAGCCTCACTCTGCAGCTCCTTCCAACCCTCAACTTACTAACATTCATTATATCAAAACAAACTCGAGGAAATGCAGACTCCCAGTGTTCTGCCATGCAGATGGGGTAAATGTGAGGGACAAAAAATAAAACTTCAATTTGCCATTTAGTACTAGAGCTAAAGCAAGAGAGCAGCAAAAGCAAAATGTTTAGCAAAGCATATAATATTATACATCACTGAGGGTTTTACACACTACAAAAGTCTAAGTGGAAGGAAAAAAATCAGATTAAATTGCTTCAGTTAGAATAATATATGAAAATTCATTTGTATCTAAGTAGTTTAAATTCAGTCATTGGGGAACACTGTAACTCAAACAGCAATGAGGATCTGACTGTTACTTTATTCTATGGGTAATTTATGAAAGTCCTAATTCTAAAATTTTAAGTCACTGTAGTAATAAGATTTCTTAGAGAAAATAAAAAATTGAAAACTGAACACAGCACTTTCTAATGTAATTCAAAGAAGATAATCACACAATAGTGAAAGTAAATATAGACAAAGATACAAAGACAGTGTTCAGTTCAGTTCAGTTACTCAGTTGTGTCCAACCCTTTGCGACCCCATGAATCGCAGCACACCAGGCCTCCCTGTCCATCACCAACTCCCGGAGTTCACTCAAACTCATGTCTATCAAGTAGGTGATGCCATCCAGCCATCTCATCCTCTGTCGTCCCCTTCTCCTCCTGCCCCCAATCCCTCCCAGCACCAGAGTCTTTTCCAGTGAGTCAACTCTTCACATCAGGTGGCCAAAGCACTGGTGTTTCAGCTTCAGCATCAGTCCTTCCAATGAACAACCAGGAATGATTTCCTTTAGGATGGACTGGTTGGACCTCCTTGCAGTCCAAGGGACTCTCAAGAGTCTTCTCCAGCACCACAGTTCAAAAGCATCAATTCTTCGGCGATCAGCTTTCTTCACAGTCCAACTCTCACATCCATACATGACCACTGGAAAAACCATAGCCTTGACTAGACAGACCTTTGTTGGCAAAGTAATGTCTCTGCTTTTTAATATGCTGTCTAGGTCGGTCATAACTTTCCTTCCAAGGAGTAAGCATCTTTCAATTTCATGGCTGCAATCAACATCTGCAGTGATTTTGGAGCCCAGAAAAATAAAGTCTGACACTGTTTCCACTGTTTCCCCATCTATTTGTCATGAAGTGATGAGACCAGATGCCATGATCTTAGTTTTCTGAATGTTGAGCTTTAAGCCAACTTTTTCATTCTCCTCTTTCACTTTCATCAAGAGGCTTTTTAGTTTCTCTTCACTTTCTGTTACTTAGGATTAAAATATTATCTGTCGTGGTCACACAGTATCATGGAATATTATGCAGCCATTAAAAACACTGATATAGTGTAATTAATAGACCTAATAGAAAGAACCATGCTTGGAAAATGGGAAAAGCATATTCTTTTTCATATCTACTTTTTAGACACCAACTGATTTTTTAAATAAAAACTCAACTGTCAATACTCAGTATTGACATACTCAATATTCAGAGTATGAACTAAAAAAAAAAAAAAAAGGCCAGAAAATAAAAACATTTTTGTACAGCTTCTGAATATTACAAATTCCCTAATAACTCTCTGTCCATTGGACAGGGTCTTTTCTGACTCTCATTCACTGGTGAAGATCAGGACTCTGCCCTATAGATCCTTACTACAAATCTTATAGGCCTGACCTGGCTTGCCTCTATAGCTTAACATAACTGACCATGAGGGAAAAACTGAACCCAGATTCTCAATGCTGACTTATTTATAAAAATCAAGTATGCTTCAATAGCTTCCCTCGTGGTTCAGATGGTTAAGAATCTGCCTGCAACGTGGGAGACACAGGTTCAATCCCTGGGTCAGGAAGATCCTCTGGAGAAGGAAATGGCAACCCACTCCAGTATTCTTGCCTGGAGAATTCCATGGACAAAGGAGCCTGGCAGGCTATAGTCCATGGGGTCACAAAGAGTCAGACACGATTGCGCAACTAACACTTTCATATTCATGATTTCTATAGCCACTATTAAAAACTTTAATAACATAGTAATCAAACGTGCTAGCTAATAAACCCTTAAGTGCCATATACATACATTAACACATGTCAAAGACTCAAAAACACTAAATACAGGAAAGTTAAAAACAATACTGAAATCCATTTTCATGTCTTTTATTTAGCATAAAGAATTTGGGATCCTAGAGTACACATAGCAAACGCAGGTACAAAAATCACCCCTTAAGTGATCTGTTTTGCAAGTCTTCCTCACAACAGATCTGCTTCTCTTGAAACAAGCCATACTTGTATCGTTCACAAGCTATTCTGTATTTCCAGGCTTCTACCCTATCACATTCATTTCTGTTTCACAAATGCCAAGAGGACATGACAATCCAGCCTTGGCAGTATAAACCAGAATCTCACCAGTTCATAGTCACTTTCCCTAGCACTGCAGAAACTTTTGCTAAATAAGTAATTTTTCTATGAAACATTTACCTTCATCTTTTAATTGGTCAGCTTTTCCCATATCTTCAGGCACTGAGTTTGAGAGAGGCAGAATGTCATTCTGAAATGAAATAAAATATAATGTACTTCATTTAGCTACATAGAGTCATCCCAGAGATCTATAAGTTACAATAATAATGACTTAACCATTATTTAGTACATCATCTATAATTTCATGTCATGAAATCAACCATCTAAATAACAGTGTTAACAAGAAATAGGGGAAAAGTCCCCTCATGTACGTTTATTAGAAAAATGAATATGTGGGATTTTTCTAGAAAAAAGTGAACAACTATGAATCAATTTTTTTTACTTGCTTTCACTATATCTAGAAATCCTACTTCATGAACAAAGAAGGGAATCACTATACAAAGAATAGTAATAAAAACATGTTCAAGGGATTGTTTAGTGAAAATTCAGAAACATAGTGCTAATATTCTAAGAGAAAACCTAAGTCAAATTCACAGGTACCAATAAAGCATTTATAATATGTTTCTGTTATTTAAATATATACCCAAATATTCATACACATGCCGGCTGAAAATCAAACAATGGTAAGGTAACACAAAAAGTTAACAGGAATATTTGGAAGTAAGATTTTCAGTCTCTTCTTTATATCATTCCATACTGTTTAAACTTTTTAAAACAATAGTCATAAATTCCTCATAAGATAAAAACAGTATAAGATTCCTGCTTTTAGCACCTACTATCATCCTCAAACCTCTTTTGCAATAATAAAGTTCAAACCAAAGTGCTTATGAAAACTAAATAAAAATTTAGAAATGCCTTGAGTGGTAATAGGAACACAATGTATTTTTCCATTTTTGAAAGATTCTTTTTAAATTGTGTTGTTTTTAAACTTGACTCTGAAGTCCATAAATGCTTATAATTTTCAAAAAGGCATAATTTGGAGTCAATACACCTATGTATCATATTTAAAATATATTCACCATTACCTTTGTTTTGACTAAAATGGCAATAAACTTGATAGCTCTAACACTGGAAATACACTTCGTTAATTATACACAAATCTTCACAGGTACAAAATCACTATAAGGTATGTAAATTGTTCTTATTCTTTTTAAACTTTATCAATCAGTTTTTCTAAGCAAAGTATCAAAATAAAAAAGTACAGAATCAAATAGGAACATTAATAAATAGAGATCACTACTTAAAACTGACTGTTTCAGCTACTCAGGATCTAAGTGTAGTTCAAAGATGCATTGCTGCCCTGAAGTACTTGCTTTTAGAGTTCCTTCCGTTTCAGATCTCCTAACAAGCCTAAGCAGTTTATGTGTGAAAAAGTGACTTTGGGGGGGTCAAAAAATGGCATATTGAAAAATGGGTTATAGTCCATTCTGTCTTCTAAATCCTTCTGAATGATTTTAATGAAATTACCACAGTTTCACAACTTTGAAAATTAATTCTCATATTCATGAAAACATTTGAGCAGTCCACAAAGTGAGGACAAGTGTTATCTACTTTATATAGAAGGAAAGAATCCATTTAGTATATAAACTTAACTGTGGAGGAAAGCAGTATCCTAAAAATACACTGTCCAACATAACAACCAAGCACACTTGGAATAGCAATGATTTCTCTAATTGTAACAGTCTTGCTGCTGCTTCAAACAAGTTTTAGACTTTCTCTGCCATACCCTGCTAACAGACACCTACACAATGAAGTCACACCTGTTAATAGCACTGTGAAAGGCCTGATACCACAAATAACCCCATGGAGATATACTATGGAGCCAGTTTTAAGAAACTATATATTTAAAATAGTAAGCAACACATTTTTACAAGTAAATCCAATCAGAAACAGAAAAAAAGAGCTCTATTCAAACAGAGTATAAAAATCAATCTGAGTTTCCTGGGAAGAAAAAAATTTTGATCTCTTCAGTACTAGTCAGTGATGACAGGAGCAAAAAGAGTGAGCAAATCCAAGCGCTGTCTCAAGCACAAGTCTCTCCTGTACGTTGGAGTAAAGGTCAGCCCTGCCGCTGCCATGCCCAGCCTCTGAAATAGGGCTCCCAGAGGAGGCCGTGAGCCCAGACAGTGAAAGAACCACAGAAACCAAAGAGGAGAAAAACACCACGGAGACATGCCACTAGCTCCTTACATCTCAGATAATTGGAATTCATCTATTTGATGAATTAACGTGTAACTGTATTATCCTTTTTCCAAGTATCAAAGGAGGGAGCAGCTCACTGCCAAATCACCATTTTCAATGCAACTCTAAGGCCCGCTTCCCAGTGAATTCTAGAACCAGTTTGTATGGTATTCTCAGCAATGTCCCTGCCAGGCTGAAGATACCCTGCATGTTTCAGCTCCTCTCCTGAGTTCCTCAATCTGTACTGAAGCTTGAATACACAGTGAGAATACTAAAAGAGATTCACGTGGCACCAAAATGTAATGAAAAATCGCATGGGAGGTCCCGCTGGGGCTCTAAACTCACCAACCTTAAGGTTTATCAATCTTATCATCTGTATTTTCCTGAAAAGAAAAGAGAGCATGTAAACAGCCCCAGGGAGCAGGGGTCAGCATCCTTGGATTTCAGTCTCAGTTTTGCACACCGACCGCAGAACCTTTCCCTGTTTAAAGAGCCCCATTAACGGCCAAATCTGATAAAAATCTGTCTCAAAATGATGATGCCTTTTTTATATAGTTTCTTCCAAAACATTAAGATTTTTATTTTTAATTTGTATTTCACATTTTGGGGGAACATTAATTCAGATGTCAGAAGTTTAAAAACACCCAAATACTATAAAAGACTTAAGAAGTCAACTAAGATATATCATTAAATATAAAAGAAGGTGAGAGGATGAGTAGAGTTACTAATATGAAAATCTAACGCACATTAAAAGTTACATTTTTAGGTCCCAAATCATATCCATGTGGACCAACTATCTTATTTATACCCAGGAAGAAGTTAGTTACCTAAGCCTGGCCCCTCAAATATTAACAATCCAACATAATACTGTAGTCACATTTAGATAATCCCATACTAACAAGAAAAGGATGAGAGCTTACCTTACAGAAGGAATTTGTGAACATTTCTGTCAAAGGCTGTGAAACTGCTAGATGTGTATCTTCTGCACTGATTTTAAAAACTGTCTCCAAGCACTGAATTGCAACTTGAAATAAATTTTAATAGTGAAAAAAAATTAGCAATCTAAAAAAAGAAACTTTTTTTTTTTCCTATAGAAATCTGCACTCTGCAATCTGTGGTAATTCAGCATTTTGATCACAGAACATAAGGAAAACTAAATGGTTCAGTTGCATAGAGATTTCTGTTTATAGACCAGCTACTGAGGGAAGACAACTTGGCTTCTTTTTCTTCACTTTAAGAAAAATGTTACCTAGAATATAATTTCTCAGTATGTGTATTACATCATATTCTTTTTAAAGCAAGTCATTAACAACATATTCCCCATTGCCAATATCTTGAATAAAACTTTAAAAAACTACCTTTTTTTTAATGTGAAAAATAGAATTCTCAATCTGATTAAAAACCATAAGAGAAATAGTCTCTGGCATGTAGGAACCACTAAATATTATCCTGATGTACTTATTTAGGTGAAGATAGTTTGGCTTTTAAAAACTCATTCAGGTATGCAAATTTACCAAGCACCTACCATGTGCAAGGTGCTCTTATAACGTGGCAGAGATACAACAATTAGCACAAAAATCACAATCCATGATGAAGCTCACCCTTAATAGAAGGAGGCAGACAAACACAATTGTTTGTTTTTAAACCACTCTACTGAAGCATGATTGACATGTAAGAAAGTTCATATTTTAATGAGCCTGTCCCCTTTACTAGTGTGTTTGTGTGTGTTAAGAACACTTAACATAAGCTCTACCCTCTTATCAAATTTTTAAAATTTATTTCTAATTAGAGGATAATTGGTTTACAATATTATGTTGGTTTTTGCCACACAACAACATGAATCCGCCAAAAATATTCACATGTCCCCTCCCTCTTGAACCTCCTTCCCACCCCCGACCCCAGCCCACCCTGCTAGGTTGTCACAGAGCACCAGGCTGAGCTCCCTGTGTTATTTAGCAACTTTCTACTAGCTGTATATTTTACATGTGGTAATATACATGTTTCAATGCTACTCTCTCAATTCGCCCCACCCTCTCCTTCCTCTGCTGTGTCCACAAGTCTGTTCATGTCTGTGTCTCTATTCCTGCCCTGCAAATAGATTCATCAGTACCATTTTTCTAGGCTCCATATATATGCAACATTTGTTTTCCTCTTTCTGACTTACTTCACTCTGTACAACAGGGTTCATCTACCTCACAGGACTGACTCGGATTTGTTCCTTTTTATGGCTGACCCTCTTAGCAAATTTTAAGTGTGATCCAGTTACCTATAGGCCCTATGCTGAATAGATCTCCAGAACTTATTTATCTAGTATAGCTGAAATGTTGTACCCTTTGACCATTACTTCCCCATTTCCTCTTACCCCAGCACTGGCAACCACCACCCTGCTCTGTTTTTATACTTTTGACTGTTTTAGATTCCACATTAAAGTAAGCACAGTTGTTTTAATAAGTAAATTTGCTGCCAAAAGGTTTAGTGTTCAACACTGACACATATTTAGAGAGACATATGGTTTAGTTAAAAAAAAAAAGCCACCAAAGCCTTGGAACTCAGGACTCTCATTATCATTATTAATCCAAAAATAAAAATCTAATAACCTGGGTACAACAATTTATCTCACTTTTACCTCAAGATTCACATTTATGAAACAGGTATTATTATATATGGACCTCTTTTCAGGAATAAATCATAAAAATCTAGAGAAATTCTGTATACAAGTTTGCTCCACTCTTAAACCAAACAGTAAGAGTCTGATACTGATGATGATAAGGACAAGCAAAGAATTCTATTCAATGATACCACATCTCATCTATAAAGCACCTTTTACTAAAGCTTCCATATGCCAAACACCTGCTATCACCAATTCTGATTCTTTTGACACATCTATTAGGTGAAGGAGGAAAAGAACTCCACCTATTAGAAATTAAGATACAGACTAACTAGGATGCCCAGGATCACTGGATTTAATTCATCAGTTCAATTCAGCAAATATTTATTGAGCACCTACCATGTGTCAGGCCCTTTTTAAGGCCCTTTTTAAATATCAGTGAACAGAAAACACTCCTGACCTCTCGGGGCTGTCATTCTACTGGGAGATGGAGAAGAAGACTGTAAACAAAAAATGATAAAACGTAGAACAGGGCAAAAAGGATGGGAATGCAGAAGGCAGAGGAGGGAAGCAGGCTCCAGGTTTAATGGAGTGCTCAGCGAAGGCCTCATTCAGAAAAGAGGACATGGAGATGGGGATATTACCGTTATCTAGGGGAAGAATGGAGAAGGCAATGGCAAGCCACTCAAGTACTCTTGCCTAGAAAATCGCATGGACAGAGGAGCCTGGTAGGCTGCAGTCCATGGGGTCGCTACTAGTCGGACAAGACTGAGCGACTTCACTTTCACTTTTCACTTTCACACATTGGAGAAGGAAATGGCAACCCACTCCAGTGTTCTTGCCTGGAGAATCTCAGGGATGGGGGAGCCTGGTGGGCTGCCATCTATGGGGTCGCACAGAGTCGGACACGACTGAAGCGACTTAGCAGCAGCAGCGGCAGGGGAAGAACATGCTAGGCAGAGAAAACAGATGTAACAAAAGTCTTTATTTATTTATTTTGATATGGACCATTAAAGTCTTTGTTGAATTAGTTACAACATTGCTTCTGTTTTATGTTTTGGTTTTTTGGCCCCGAGGTATATGGGAATCCCAGCTTCCAAACCAGAAATCAATTCACAGCCCCTGCAGTGGAAGGTAAAGTGTTAACCACTGGACCACCAGAGAAGTCCCTGCAAATGTCTTTAGGAAAGAGGATTTGGTGCATTCAGAGTGAGAAAGCTAATTTGACTAAAGCCAAGTGAGAAAGAGAAGGAGTCTATGAACTGACATAGATTCGACATAGTCTGTTTTAAAGGATCACTGGTGGCTGCATTAAGAAGAATCAATGAAGCAGCAAATATAGAAGCAGAGAGACTAGTTAGAGGCCATCACTGTAAATAAGTACTTAGTTCTATCCATAGGTAGTATTGGTGGAGGTGGGAAAATGTCAAAATACATTTGGAAGGGACAGCCAACAGGATTTATTTAATAATTAGATACAAAGTCTAAGAGAAAGAGAAGAGTTCACGATGATAAGAAAACATTTAGCCTAAGCAACTGAAAAGATGGAGTTAGGGAACTGAGTTAGGGAAGTTGTGAAATAGAACAGATTTTGGGTGGGAGGATCAGGAGTTCAGTTTTGGAAATATTCAACTTGAGATGCCTGTTAGACATACAAATGAAGATAGCTAGTAGGCAGCTGGATGCAGAAGCCTGCAGTTCAGAAGAAAGGTCTGAGCTGAGGGTATACATTTGACAGATATCAACATATAAAAAAAGGATAGTTAAAGCCAAGAGGCTGAACTATAACACCAGCAAAGTGAGTGCAGATAATGAAGAGGAGAAGATCAAGCACTGGGCCCTGGGTATATCCAGGGATCAAACCCAGTCTCCCACATTGTAGGCAGACTCTTTACCAGCTGAGCCACCAGGGAAGCCCAAGAGTCCTGGAGTGGGTAGCCTATTCCTTCTCCAGGGGATCTTCCCAACCCAGGATCAAATCAGGGTCTCCTGCATTGCAGGCAGATTCTTTACCAGCTGAGCTACCAGTATATTCCTAGTATATTCCAGGTCAGGGAAAAGAAAAGGGAGACAGAGAAAGAGCATACAATGAGATCAGAAGAAAACCAAGAAGAGTATGAGGTATCCTGGAAGCCAAGTGAATAAAGTATAAGGGGGGAGAGGGAATGAGGGAGCCATCATCAATTTTATCAGAGACTGCTAATAAGTGAGATGAAGACTGAAAACTGACCATTTGAGCTACATACCACAGAAATCACTGATGACCTTGATGAGAACAGTATGAGTGGGGAGATGGAGGCAAAGGCCTATCTGAGGTGAGTTTAAGAAAGAAGAGGAGAGGAATTACAGAAAGCAAGTATAGACAATTCTTTCAAAAAATTTTCCAGCAAAAGGAAGATTAAAAAAAGTAGGCACTAGTTCAGTGGGGGAAGGGGTGGGTAGTAGTATGGCAAGAGTAATTAGTTACTGGTTTTGATTTTTTAAGAAGGGAGAAAGTTTATATTCTGATGGAAATGATCTAGAAGAGATTGAAAATTTGCTCATGTAAGTCAAGGAGGGTAAAATAACTACGTGAGAGCCTGGAGTAGGGGAGGCAGGATGAGATCTAGTCTGCGGGTAGAGGGGTTTCATTTAGAAAAGACAACGGATAGTTCATCTGTGGTGTCCTGGGCTTCTATGACAGAAGTTCTGGAGACTGGGACGTTCAAGATCAAGATGCCAGGAGATTCAATGTCTGGTGAGGACCTGCTTTCTGGTTCACAGACAGCACCTTTTACTTTGCCCTTACATGGTAAAAGGAGTGAGGGAACTGTCTGGTGGCACTAACCCCAGTCACGAGGACCCCACTTAATACCATCACACTGGGCATTGGGTCTCAACACAGGAATTTTGGGAGGACACAAATATTTAGTCCATAGAGTATGTGTGTATCGACGCTGGTGGCAGGTAGATGGAGCAGAGGGAGTCTATGGGATTTTCTTATTACTTCAATTTCTTGATGGAGTAAGAAGCAAGGACATCAACAAAAACGAGTACAAGGGAGAAGATCTGGGGTTTTGAGAAGGTGTGAAAGTGTTGAAAGTGGTCATCTAGGAGAGCACAAATGTGAATGAACTTGGGACAGAGGGCAGCATAAGGTTCACTTGAGGCTTGTGGTCATGAATTCAAACCAGGACTAGTCAGTAAGGTCGTGTGTCATCCCATCTATACCCAGTCACAGAGATAGGGGCATGGAGTAGGTGGAGGGTCAGATTCAAACAAGGTAGGGTTTTGCAAGAAAGGGAGCCATGTACACCAGCGTGATTATAATGATCAACCACGGACTTTAAGCTGGGGGAGTGAAGTAAGTCAGAAAGAGAAAAGCAAATATCATATATTAACACACATATATGAAATCTGGAAAAATGTTACTGATGAACCTATGTGCAGGGCAGGAATAGAGACACAGATGTAGAGAATGGACTTGTGACCTGGGGTGGGGAGGAGAAGGTGGAACAAACTGAGAGAGCAGCAGTGACATACACATACTACCATGTGTAAAATAAATAGCTAGGGAGAAACTATACAGCACAGGGAGCTCAGCTCAGTGCTCCGTGAGGACCTAGATGCGTGGGATGGGGAGGGGATGTGGGTGGGAGGGAGGGAGGCTCAAGAGAGAGTGGGTATAAATACACATATGGCTGATTCACACTGCTGTATAGCAGAAACTAACACAACATTGTAAAGCAATTATATTCCAATAAAAAAAGAAAGCCAAAAAAAAGAAGAGGGTTGTGGAAAGGTAAGGGATCAACAGCTTGCAGGTATTGGTAGGGTCAAAGAACCAATGGAGTATGAATTCTGTAATGAGTGAGCTGGAAAAACAGGCAGCAGAAGTGAAATGTTTAAGACAGAGTTTATGGAGAATAACAAAAACAAGGCCTAGGGGAGAGTTTCTCAACCGTGGCAACTGATATTTTGGAGTGCTGCTGCTGCGTCACTTCAGTCGTGTCCGACTCTGTGCGACCCCACAGACAGAAGCCCACCAGGGTCCCCCATCCCTGGGATTCTCCAGGCAAGAACACTGGAGTGGGTTGCCATTTCCTTTTCCAATGTGTGAAAGTGAAAAGTGAAAGTGAAGTCGCTCAGTCGTGTCCGACCCCCAGCGACCCCACGGACTGCAGCCTACCAGGCTCCTCCATCCACGGGATTTTTCTAGGCAAGAGTACTGGAGTGGCTTGCCATTGCCTTCTCCGTATTTTGGACTAGACAACTCTTATTGTTGGGGTCCATCTTGAGCATCGGTGGTATCTATTTGTGGGCTCTATCAGCCCCACTCCTGTCATAACAATCAAAATATCTCTAGATACTACAAAATCACCCCAAACTGAGAACCACTGGTCTAGGTTATGACCAAGCAAGTGAGTGGTGAGATCTCTGGAGCAAAGAAGGTCAAGGAACTTAGTGGGAGAGAACTGGAAGCGTTGTGAATGAAGGTATTACAACCGACAAGAATTAAGACAGGAGAGTGTTAGAGAGACAGTGAGCAGGAGCCACGACAGTCAAAACACGAAGCAGCTGTCAGCAGATGACAAGAGCAGTGGGTGATATAATCAGATGACAAGGTTCAAGGCTGATGATAATACGCTAGCTTCCCTGTAGCGGTAAAGCTAGTATGAGAACTCAGGCTCCTCTCTGAGAGCTTTTTTAAATGCCTAGTAGGTGGGCAGACATTACCACATGATTTTATGTTCAATTAAATTAGACTCACTGTGTCAAAAACAGGGGTCGGTCAAAAACAATTGGCACCATTTCTGACTGCCATATATAACCCACAGCTGAAGGCACATATTTTTGGCTGAATACTACCCTCAAAATAGGACACAACATCTTGGTTTTAAAAAAACTCTCGATTTTCTTTCAGGCCCTTAAAAGTATTATACTGCCTTTGATGAGAAAACAAACACCTTTAATTAAATGATTCCATTATCTGTTTGCTACAGAGTAACTATAAACAACATTTTCCTTAGATAACCTGTCGCCTTTATCTTCACATGGTCTAACAACCAAGGACTACAAAAAGACCTTAATGGACTGATTGCAATCTCCAACTGCGAGTCACAAGCTCCTCTCACTGCCACCTGGAAAGATTATCTAACCAGATTGCAAGCAGATTTAGAGCAAATGCTCAATTTCCATCCCCACTTCCTAAAGCATATTCACAGGGGAAGTACTTGTTGAAATTAATAGATGTGTCCCCCTTTATAGGAGAAACAGCTCAAGATGGAAAATTCAAATTGTACTGTTATGTATTAAATTCTCCCCAATGCACTATCTTATTGAAATAATTAAGTCTTTAGGCCACAAGGAAGCTGGCTCACTGAACCTCCACGAGCCCATCTGCAGAATTCTATCTTCTTACGGTTATACTGAATTTAAATTTTCTAATGCATAAGCATGAAGCAGAAAAGATGGTGTCAAGGAAACATGTGATGCTATCATCCAAGTCCTGCTCAACTTTACAGATTACCAAATCTAATATTTAAAGCTAACATAAAACAAGGGTGATATCCTCTTATTTCAAGTCCCCCAGTAGGAAGTTATCAGAGATTAATAGTTATTAGATTTTTGCATAGTGCTTTCGACTGAACTGAACTGAAGGTGTTTTCAGATATTGATTCTAAACTGGATGCTTTTCTATTAAAAGAGAGGATCTTCAGAGTAAGAACCAGGATTTAAATCTCAGCTTTGTCACATAATAGCTGTGTTAGATTACTTAATCTATCGGGTTTCACTTACTTCTCTGTTGAATGGGGATAATAACTAACTTAACAGTTACCATGGAGAAAAATTTCCCTATAATATGAATAGCATAGTTCTGACACATAATAGTTGTTCAATAAATAAACAAAAGTCCTCTTATCTTGTTGTTAACTGGAAAAAAAAAGCCTCAGAGAATGAAAACATTACAACCTTACCATAAGGTCTCTCTTCTTGAAAAATCAACAAGATATTCTGATTTTGAAACAACAGATTTTTATAATCATAACACAAATGAACACAGAAAACAGGTGCCTACCTTCCAAACTTTCTTGCTCATCTGAGGTATAAGCATCCATCTGACTTTGTTCCCGTAAGAAACGAATAACTGCATAAACTAGGTGCTTGATGGATGACATGTTTAAAGCTTAAACTTTTCCTTGATAAGAAAAAGGAAAACACTGAACTAAGTAATTTTAAAGAAGCAGTGAAGAAGATTATAAATTGCAAAGGTCATAAATTACATTAAAGGTAAAGGTAAAAAGCAAAAACAAAAGCCTGTATTACTTTCACTCCTTTCTTTTAAAGTCAAGAGAGCACAAAATATTGGTATGGTAATGGATGACATTTTCATTTACACCTAGGATTAGGTTATGCTAAAACTTGCAAAAGTAAATTTTTTTCTCAAAACATGTACAACAAAAGCTTAGATTCTCACTGAACAGCCCACTATATCTTAACAGTGTATATGGTAGGGATCCAGATAAGCATAGGGGTACAGATACAGAAATCCCCAAAAGGCTTTAGTACTATTTTGAGGGAAATTTCATACTGCTGACTCAGAAGCTGATCCACGCAGGGCATCTTCATTTCATGAAATTTTTTTCAAATGTATGCATAATTTACAATCCACCTACTTTTGTAGGTGGAGAGAGTTACCGGATGAGGAAATTGATTAGTGAAAGGTTGTTCAACCATTGAGGGACATTTTTAATAAAAATGCCATTTCTAGTCAATCAACAGACATGTCAGATAATCACTGCCCAAGTCGATGGATACTACAAGCCGACCAATGCTCCCTGCAGTAGCTGTGCTCTCGTGGACAGACTGGAAGCTCCGGGTCATGTTCATTCACATGGAATACTATCGCATCCAAACAGTGGCGCAGGGCCAGCCGGCATTAATGGCTTATTTCCACTAAATCGCATCATCCATCTGCTCCCCAGGTTCCCTAATTCAAAGCCAGGGTGTGGTACCCACCGCGAGGACGTTTACTACTCGGTGCTTATTTTAAAAGAGAGCCCAGCCTATAGGCCACGGGGTTGCAAGTCCTAAATAAGGACCCAGGGCAGAAGGGTGCAAAAAGAATGGGGAAGGGGAGAGGGGACGCGAGGCGAAATGAAGAGGTCCAACCTCCTCCAGGCTCCTCCCCATTCCTCTCCCCGGAGCACATCGACCTCCTTCTCCCGCCCTTCGTTACCCAGGCCTCGCCTTAGCGTTTGCTGCGGGTGAGCCGTGCAGGCCCGGACTGGGGCGGCGGGAGACGCACCCCTCCCAGACAGAAGCCCCTTACCAGGGAAGAGGATGCGAAACGGTGGCAGCGGCCCGAGGGCGTCCGTATGTGTGTCCGCCTGCCCCCTGGTTCTCCGGGCTTCAGCCTGGCTCGGGAGCGCAGCACCGCCGCCAGAGGTGGCCCAAACTTGCCCGGCTCCCAGACCGCCGCCGCCCCTCAGTCCACCCTTCGCTGCGCTTGGCTCCGGGCCGCTGTCTCGCCAGAACCGCCCCCGGGGCGGGGCGAGACGCATGGGGCGGGGCAGGGGCGGGGCCGGGGGCGGGGCCGGGGCGAGGGCGGGGGCGGGGCCGGAGCGGGGCTGAAGTGGGCGCCAGCGTGGGACTGCCGCACGTGGGAGGGTTCAGGCCCAGCTGGCAGCCGCCGCCACGGTTGCCTCCTGCGCTAGGCCACTGCGCCGCTTCCCGGCGCCCCGCCACCCCCACCCCCAGACTGGAGGACAACGCGCCCGCAGCCACCGTCTTCTCCCGGCTCTCCCATGATCGTCCAGTGCCTTTTGGCTGTGCGAGGCCTCCACAGGTACCTCCCGTGCGCGGGTTAACCTTGACCGCGGGCGGGGGTCTTCTGCCTGGTCAGTGCCAGGCGCCCCGGGCCCAGCCTTTCCCAACAGCACCCCTACGACGCTCTTGGAACCTTCCCTCCCCACCGCCCTCTTGGTCTACCCTAAGGGACACCTGGCGCGGGAACGTAGGGCCACCTTTCCTTCCTCTGCTCCCTCGGGAGGGCATCCATTCCCTTTGTTTGGGACTGCCTCGACTGCAAGCAGTCAGACTGGTCAGAGGCCCGGCCCGAAGGAGTGCAGAAAGATGATGGGGATAAAATCGCTGGACTTTCGCCCCCATCCGGAACTGCAGACCTGTCGTTAAAAGTGAGGGCAGCTGTAGACTCGGATAACAATTCTCATTTACTCCTCGTGTGCATCGTTGGCACACAGATCGTTTAATATCCACACAGAAAGGAATCGCTATGATTTTGCTGCTTATTTCTGTCCATGCTTTCTAATTTCCTTTTCATTTACTTCTTCCGTATAAAACATTCTGCTTCTTGCCGGGGCAAATTGACATGGCCCAAAATGGAGGAAAAGATTTCTTGGACACGGTCTGGGGCAGCTTCAGCGCTGTTTTGGACAGATTGCTTAGCGCCCAACCACACCCCTCTGCAATAGACCAGTAGCAAGATGGTGAGTGAGAAAATGAAATTCTTTTCCCCGCTGCGACGGATGGAGTGGTTTTCAGAAACAATGAGACTATCACCCGCATTCCCAAATCTAGCTTTCAACTGAAAATCCGAATGAAGAACCAACAGAAAAAGGGAAATGTGTGTTTCTCGCTGGATCCTTATAAAACCATTTTAGAACATAGCAATCAACATGTAAGCTTTTTAACAGTTTTCTGTTGTACGTTGCCACTCACCTTATGCTGCTCAGTCTTTATAGTTTTGGTGCATTGGGAACCCTAAAATAATCATAAAGAGTTCATGTGATGATTTTGGCCGTATTTCAAGCTGTCCTTTTAGTCTGCAGTCTTTTTTTTTTTTTTTTTCTAATTCCTGTCAATCAGTTTATTATTCATTGCATATTTACACTGTAAATAGTCTGCAGTCTTTAGGTGGTAGAGCTGTCAAATGAAGCTATACCAGCAAATGAGGAAATGTGACACAGGTGTAAGAAGAAATAATAAATTTCATATAAGACAGTAGTTCTCAAACTTTTTAGTCTCAGGATCTCTTTACCACTCAAAAATTACTGAGGACCTAAGAACTTCTTGTTTATATGGGTTATATCTTTCCATATTTACTGTATTAGAAATGAAACCAGGGAAATTTAAAAGTATTTATTAGTTTTTTTTAAACAGTAATACATTTGTTACATGCCTAAGATTTTTAATGAAAAATAACCATTTTCCAAAATTTTTCCTAAAAAAATCACCAAGAAGGGTGACATTATGGATTTTTTTCCCCTTGGGTTTGTGTGTGTGTATGTGGTAAAATATAAATATAATTTACCATTTTAATCATCTTTAAGTGCATAATTCAGTGGCATTATGTGCATTCACATTGTTATGTAATCATCGCCACTATTCATCTCCAGAACATTTTTATTATTCCAAACTGAAACTCTGCATGGGGATTAAACAATAACTTTTCATTATCCCCTCTTCCAGTCTCTGGTAATCACTATTCTCTCTCTCTCTCTTTGAATGTGACTATTTTAGATTCTTCATACTAGTGGTCCTAGAATATCTGTTCTTCTGTGACTGGCTTATTTCACTTAGCAATATGTTCTTAAACTTCATCCATGTTGTAGCATGTGTCAGAATATCCTTCCTTTTTAAGGCTGAATGTTATTCTGTAGTACGGATATAGCACATTTTATTTGTCCAGTTGTCCATCCATGGACATTGGGTTGTTTCTACGTTTCGGCTGTTTTGAGTAATGCTGCTGTGATCATTGGTGTGCACATATCTGTTTCAGTGTCTACTTTGAGTTCTCCAGGATATGTGCCTTGAAGGGGGATTACCGAATCATACGGTAATTTTATGTTTAATTTTTGAGAAACCAGCATACTGTTTTCCACAGGAGCTATACCATTTTACACTCCTTTGGCAAAGCATAAGAGTTCTAGTTTTTTCGCATCTTCATCAACACTTATTTTGTTTTGCTTTTTTTAAAAAAAAAGAACCATCCTAGGAGTGGCACTGTTTTACTTTTGCAAAACAAATGTATGACTTAATAGAAGATAGCTGGATCCTTCCACATTTTTTCTGTTGTACTGGTTTTTTTGGTTTAAGAAAATTGAAAAAATCCCACCCATCATGTGTAGTTGTAAAAAGAGAAGTATTTTAATAGGCTTTTTTAGATAATCATGGATATTCTTTGATATCACATCAGAGTTTGACAAGTGGTAGTTTTTGAAGTATGGTTGCAATGTGAAATATGAAACTATCAGTGTACTTTTCTTACTGTTGCATTAAAATCCATGGGTCTGTCTTACAATTTGAATGAATCTTTAACCTATGCATGATTTTGTAATATCAGACACTTAACATTTGGAAAATTGTGGCTCACTGTGTTACACATATCTTCCTAATGTTCTAAGGTGCCTAGAGTTTTATCTACCATTGCTTTTCACCATCAGTGCAGATGTCAACCAAGTGAAAAAGGTAGATAATGTCTTAGTATTTTTATGAAATTCTTTCAACCTCATGTACTCCTTAAAATGGTCTCAAGAACTACTGCCCATATGCTCATCCAGGAACGCAGACCACATTTTGAGAACCAGTGATACGTGTTATGCAGATTCTTTGTTTATGCGTGGAAGGAAATAAACATAAAAAACCATACAGTTGTTACTTTTTTAGGAGCTAGCAATCTACCATAAATATATCAACTTTTTTGTTACTCAAGGACATATATTGCAGTTAATCAGTGTACTCTACTGATTGATGGTCCAGTAGTCATCAACCCCAGGCTCTTAAGAGTGACTTAATAACAGAATCTCTGTTTCAAAACCTGTATCTTCCTTAAAGAGTAAGTACTTGACCACATGGAAGGCCCTCTGTGTACTCCTAATCATTTTCCTGTTCCCTCTGACACTTGGGAATTAATTTTAGTGTTACATGAGTAACTAGGCTTATGATATCTCTTGGGTTTTCCTAAAGGCAGAGTTACTATAGACCCCCTTCTCAAAGCCACCGTGGCAGCCAGGATCATTGATTGGGCTATTTAGCCAATTTCTTGGGAATAAGTAGACTGGGAATCTGGAGATTGAATTGTAGTTGCTGTTCAGCTAACCTTGTGACCTTAATTAAATCACCCAATTTCTCGGATTTCTCTTGAATTTCTTATTTTGTAAAATGAAAAGGAGTAGGTTAAATGATGTCTAAGACTTCTTTCAGCTCTTGCTGTCATTGCAGTTAAACCAGGAGAATTTCCCCTCATGGAGTCTAGATTGCAGACAGAGCATGTGAGCCAAGCAATATCTGATGTATATTATAAAGTAAGGGATGGTTGGGATGGTCAGAGAAATGAGAGAAATGATTCAACAGTGCTTAGTCCAAATTATAGCTGTGATAGCACTAATTTCATCTTTCCATTAAACAAAGAGCCTTGATTTGTAAAATTAAGATAGCAATACATATTCCCTGTAGTAATTGTTGTTCAGTCACTAAGTCATATCTGACTCTTTGTAGCCCACGAGGCTCCCCTGTCCTTCACCATCTCCTGGAGTTTGCTTAAATTCAGGTCTGTTGAGTTGGTGATGCTATCTAACCTAACCATCTATTGATAAACAAAAGAAAATATACACAATTCACCTATCCAGAAGAACCAGTCATTAATAGCTTCTAAAATATTTTTTGTAAAGAGACATATTTTTAAAAATATGAGATTATATAATACTTATTCTATAATCTTTCTGTAATATAAACATCATTCCATAATACAAATACCTGTAATGCAGTTATTTGTGGGAGGTTTGGTAATCCAATAAACCCTACTTTTTGGACATATCAACTATTTCCAACTTTCTACTGTGAGTAAAAGTGCTAAGATCAACATTCTAGCTATCAAATTTTTAAGTCCTTAGTTATTTCCACAGCAAGAGTTCTTAATGATGGAATTTGAACATCAAATGGTATGCATATCCTTCAGGCTTTTCTTGCTTGCTACATATTCTCCTCCAAAATATTTCTACCAAAATATGCTTTTATCAGCAGAATGTGCAATGTTAGTTTCCTACACCTTTACCAGCACTGAGCATTTTAGTATTTTTTATCCTTACCAATTTGATAAGTGGAAACGTATTATAAAAGTTATTTGCTTTCTGAGGTGAGAATTTATTCATATGGGAAATCTTAGAAAGTCAAACAAATTAAATTACAGCCATCCATAACTTAAACAATATTTCTGTATCTGACTATAATTAAATAAAATTGAGGTTCTCCCCCCAAATCCAGTATATATATGCCCCAAATTTTTAGAGCAATGGTGCTAGAAAAAGAAAAATTAACTAATAAAAGGAAAGGTTAGTAGTTAATAATTATCAAAGGCTAGACTGAGATTATTTATAAAAATGGATTTTTAAAAGTTGGAAGATTTATATTGATCTTTGCTGTTTTTGTTCTGTCACCTCTTTGATTAACACAAAGCACAGAACTTCCCTGGAGAAGGAAATGGCAACCCACTCCAGTATTCCTGCCTAGAGAATCTCATGGACAGAGGAGCCTAGCAGGCTACAGTCCATGGGGTTGCAGAGAGTCCAACACGACTGAGCAACTAACACACAACACACAGAACTTCCATAGGGAGAAGCACCTAGATTAAAACCTGAAGAACCAAGGAAATGGATGTTTACTGAGTACATATTGTACAATATATCCATAAGCCTCTGCATTAGGGATGCCTATGGCCAGGCAGTCTAGACTAGATTATGCAGGCTATAGAAATCTGGAGCCAGTTTGCTTCAGTTTGTCTGCCGGCTCTGCCACTAACTAGCACTGTGATCTCAGGCAAACTTGCTTAACTTCTCTGTGTCTATTTCCTCATCTCTTAATTGGGAATTGATTGGCTGGTTTCTTCACTCACCAAATATTTGCTGAGCATCTAATGTGTGCTAGATAGGATAAAAAAATGAACACAGCAGCCAAAATACCTTGTGTTCATGGAGTTTACCTTTGCAGAAGAGATTACTAAGGAAAATTTAGAGTGTGTTAGATGGGGAATTGTGCCAAGAACAAGAGTAGGGACTTCCCTGGTGGTCCAGTGGTTGGGAGTCTGCCTGCCAGTGCAGGGGACATGGGTTCAATCCCTGGTCCAGAAAGAGCCCATGTGCCGTGGAGCAACCAAGCCCATCTGCCACAACTGCTGAGCCCACACTCTAGAGCCTGTGCTCCACAAGAGAAGCCAGAAGCCACTGCAATGAGAAGCCTGCACACTGCAACAAAGGGTAGCCCTTGCTGGCCACAACTAGAAAAAGCCCACATGCAACAATGAATGAATTAAAAAAAAAAAGATAAAAGAGTAAGAGTAAAGCCAGAAACAGGGCACCCCAAAATTACAGAGATGACTGAAAAGGGCTCACTGAAAAGGTGATTCTGTACCTCAAATACTGTTTGAAAAAGTCAAGAGGCCATTGTGACTAGAATGGAATACATTTCAGATAGGAGGGTGGGGGATGAGACAAGAGGGAGAAATTGTCCTCGCCTGGACAAGAAGACCTAGTTCTCCTTTCTGCCAAGAGTGCTCACACAGAACAGTTCACTCCCAACACTTCTGGTCACGATGTGTGTGGAGGTATTTTACCACAACAAGCAATTCTCTTACACCAACTAGGTATCCAGTAATTTAACTCAGTTCTGCCCCTTTCTACCTGGAGATAGGATCAGATTCCACAGCTCAAGGACTCAGTCCCACAAGACTGCTCCCACCCTCCTCAGAAGGTAGTTGCACGTCCGTGTTGTCACCTCTGCTTCTGACCCATGGGCTGTACATCTGAGGTTCCCACAACCTTCTTGAGTTTTATTAATTCGCTAGAGCAGTTCACAGAATTCAGGGGAACACATTTCCCACTTTGTGAAAGGATATTTTCTGTGAGCAACCAGAGAAGGAGATGCATAGAGCA
Organism: Moschus berezovskii; assembly: GCF_049115385.1. Taxonomy (NCBI): domain Eukaryota; kingdom Metazoa; phylum Chordata; class Mammalia; order Artiodactyla; family Moschidae; genus Moschus; species Moschus berezovskii. Next base: position 63,914,811 of record NC_142477.1, read on the forward strand.
AGATCTCCCAAGCACAGGAGGTTCCATTCCCTTGGAGCTGGGGTGTGTTCCCCTCCCAGTGTGGGTGTGTTCGCTTGTGGAAGCTCTCGGAAGGGGCTTTACGGCATCTTCATCAGGTAGGCATGATCAATCACTAACTCCATTTTTCAGTCTTTCTCCCTTCTCAAGAGAATGGGGGCTGGAGCTGAAAATTCCAAGCTTTAAATCATGACTTGGTCTTTCTAGTGACCAGCCCTCATCCCAGAGCCCACCCAGAGTCCCCTCATCAGAACAAAAGACTCCATGGCTTCAGGAGCCTTGTATCAGGAACCAGGGTCGGAGATGGAATATTAGAACAAAAGAAGCTCTTACCAGCTTAGGGATTTACAAGTGTTTTAGGAGCTCTGTGTCAGGAACCAGGGCCAGAGAACAATATGCATCTATTTTCTGTTAACTCACATCACCTTTTTGATTGAGAGATAATACATGTAGAGCGCTTTGAGCATTGTCCGGCTAAATCCATTACTATGGAGTACACAAGGATAAATGTTTATTTTTGCTGACAAATCTATATGTTTGTTGGGCAGTTTTTCTGGCCCTGATTGGCTCATTCTGCACCTTGAGTCAGCCATGGGTTGTGTAGGCAGTTCTGCTGATCTTGGCTGAACTCTCTAACATGTTTGGGGGTCTAGGGTGGCCAAAGCTGAGGCCACTTGGCTCTCTGCCACATTATCTCTCATCGTCCAGGAGGCTAACTGGCTTGCTCTCATGGCAGGGCAGGCGTCCATGAACACCAGTTTGGTTCAGTTCAGTTCAGTCTCTCAGTTGTGTCCGACTCTTTGCAACCCCATGGCCTCCCTGTCCATCACCAACTCCCGGAGTTCACTCAAACCCATGTCCATTGAGTCGGTGATGCCATCCAACCATCTTATCCTCTGTCGTCCCCTTCTCCTCCTGCCTTCAATCTTTCCCAGCATCAGGGTCTTTTCAAATGAGTCAGCTCTTCACATCAGGTGGCTAAAGTATTGGAGTTTCAGCTTCAACGTCAGTCCTACCAATGAACACCCAGGATTGATCTCCTTTAGAATGGACTGGTTGGATCTCCTTGCAGTCCAAGGGACTCTCAAGAGTCTTCTCCAACACCACAGTCCAAAAGCATCAATTCTTCAGCGATCAGCTTTCTTCACAGTCCAACTCGCAAATCCATACATGACCACTGGAAGAACCATAGCCTTGACTAGACAGACATTTATTGACAAAGTAATGTCTCTGCTTTTAAAAGTGTTGTCTGGGTTGGTCATAACTTTCCTTCCAAGGAGTAAGCGTCTTTTAATTTCATGGCTGCAATCACCATCTGATTTTGGATTTTGGAGCCCAGAAAAATAAAGTCAGCCACTGTTTCCCCATCTATTTGCCATGAAGTGATGGGACCAGATGCCATGATCTTTGTTTTCTGAATGTTGAGCTTTAAGCCAACTTTTTCACTCTCCTCTTTCATTTTCATCAAGAGGCTTTTTAGTTCCTCTTCACTTTCTGCCATAAGGATGGTGTCATCTGCATATCTGAGGTTATTGATATTTCTCCCAGCAATCTTGATTCCAGCCTGTGTTTCTTCCAACCCAGTATTCCTCATGGTATACTCTGCATAGAAGTTAAATAAGCAGGGTGACAATATACAGCCTTGACGTACTCCTTTTCCTATTTGGAACCAGTCTGTTGTTCCATGTCCAGTTCTAACTTTGCTTCCTGACCTGCATACAGGTTTCTCAAGAGGCAGGTCAGGTGGTTTGGTATTCCCATCTCTTTCAGAATTTTCCACAGTTTATTGTGATCCACACAGTCAAAAGCTTTGAAGACCTCCTGAGGCCTAGGCTTAGAACTGGAATTCTGTCAGCTGCCACAGTTTCCTGGACTGGCCAAAGCAAGTCATAAGGCCATGTCAGATTCAAGAAATGGGAAAATAGATCCTGACTTTTGATGGGAGGGAACAGCAGATTCAAATTATAGGAAGGCATAAATATGTAGAGGGATGGGGCCATTTTAGCAATTAGTCTACCACACTGGCACACAAAAGCCCAATAAATATTAGATATTATTTTTATATTTGTGAATTGCCTAGTTATATTTTGGGAGTTTTAAATTGAGCTTATTAATTTGTAAGAGCCCTTCAGATGTCGCAGTTTTCTTGTCTTTGAATTTTGGGGTGGATTGTTATTGCTTTTTGCTTTTTTGCCCTATAGAAGTTTACATTTTTACTGTAATAAGACATATCAGTCTTTTTTCATTTATAACTTCTGCCTTTTTCTCATGCCTAGAAAGCCCTGTCCTACTCCAAGACTGTAAGTTTTTTAGATCACCTACATTTCTTATAGTACTCTTATGTTTCATTTTTCACAGTTAAACCCTTTCTCTGTCATGAAGACTGACATTTTTTTTGGAAAAGACTTTTTCTAATTATTAAGTGAACCAAAAAGGAAATCAACACAGAAACTATAGTAAGTATAAGAGAAAGGCCAGCTTACTAAATATAAGTTTCTGATTTACCATAGCTTACTTTCAAAGACCTGTCCTTTTCCACCTACTCTGAGATTTTTCTATACCTCCTGCTTAGCATTCAAAAGGATAGTCTCATATTTCTCGCCACATGTAGCTGGTATCTTTGATACCTAATCTTATTTGTCATGAAGACCAAGAGAAAATTCTTTTTCTGCCTCACATTGTAGGCAGAGCTATGGGGACTGAAATAGTCATAGCTTTCAGGTAACACCTGCTTGCCACAATGGATGACATTTATACTATAAAGCTACATTGTCAGATCTTATCATTCTAACACTGAAAATTATACCGTTATACAGCATTCAGATTCTAATATGAATTTTCTGCCAAGGCACAACATAAAGAAACTCTTAACTATTTAAGTAAAAGAGAAGATGAATGATATTAGATTCCAACTACAAAATGGACAGCTTTTTTGGAGGTCTCATATTCAGTCATTTTTTCATTTTGCAAATATTTATTGAGTATCTGCTATGTTATTATTTAATCTCAATGCCACTTATCCTAAACTATATTTACAACATTCCTATAAATCCTCTCTTTGGCCATTGTCCTCTTCTCAGTGAATGTCACCAGTTACCCAAGTCAAAAGACTGTTCCTCGCCTTTTCTCTCTGACCTTCCTATCAACTCCCAAGTCTTCAAATTCTTTCTCTTCTTTATTTGAGGTGTCACCACTGTAATCCTAATCTTCATCGTCAGTCTTCGCCACAGTTTTTGCTTCCTATTTATATACTTTCCTTATGAAAACCAAGATCTTTATGAAATGCGAATGTGGTGCATCACACTCTTAAAATTCTTCTTTTGATTGCCATGAATCTTAGGATAAAATCAAAACTCATTCATATGGTTTATAAAACCCTATACAGTTTGACCATGACTTAGCTCTCCTGGCTTCTCTTACTCAGTGTTTTAGCCAGAGAATTCATGGTGTTCCCAGAGTAGTTGCTTAAAAAATTTATTTAGTGAATGGATGGATGAAAATATGTCATCAGTGATAATGACTTAAAATTCAGCATTCATTCCTGATATCTAAGGAATATAGGCCTAGATTGGGCATTTTTATATTGACAATGACAGTTATAACTTCCACTAGAAAGTAAATATTTCAAACTCATTATGAAATAGCTTATTGTGAATTTCTTTATGCAAAAAAAAAGTTGCCAGAGGAAATTTCTATTATCTACTTGTGTAGTAAAAAATTACAGTGTAGAGTAATATGCAGCAGAAAGCTAACCTGACCAGCAGACTCATAGGAATTTTGAGTGTGTACCAGTTAACTATGAGGCAGAAAAGAAGCCACACATTAAAAGACATGATCTTTGTCATATTCCCTTGTCACCTCAGGGTACATTCAAATAGTGACTCGGTGCCTTACAAACCCAGTTGGTGGATCTGTACAGTAATAGTCTAACTAATGAATACTGTATATATTAATATGGGCTTCCTAGGTGGCTCAGTGGTAAAGAATCTGCCTGCCAGTGCAGGAGATGCAGGAGAAACAGGTTTGGTCCCTGGGCTGGGAAGATTCCCTGGAGGAAGAAATGACAACCCACTCCAGTATTCTTTCCTGGAAAATCCCATGAATGTAGGAGCCTGGTGGACTATAGTTCACAGGGTCACAAAGAGTCAGACACCACTGAGCGACTGAGCATACAATATATGTTAATATACATTAATATATTAGTAGCAAAGCTTATTCTACATATGTCAACCTGGATATGGAAGAAGTTGAAGACAGTGCCAGGCTCTGAAGTACTGGGTCAGAAGCAACCCACCTGAGAAGGAACAGAAAGTGAATTTCTCATGAGTGGGTCTGGACCGGCTCAGGGGAGGGAAGCCAGACTCTCTGGACTTGTATGACCTGGGAGCTTCTTGGTCCTGGGGAAACTCATGACATTAAGCAAAGCATAATCCTAAGAAAAGCCAAAATACTTGTTGTTCAGACCAAGAAGGTAATAACATGCGCTTGCCCTGCCTGGTGGAAGAAGTACCCAGAAGAATGCAGAGGAGACATGATGTGGATTCATATCCCGGAACCCACCTCATTCCTACTCCACTAGATCTAGACCCTGTGCTCTCTGTGCTGTGCTCCCATAACTGCACAGAAATAGCCGAAGGGAAGTCAGAACAGAACAGACCTTCTTGGAATGGCTAAAAGGACCCAAGGCTACTCAGTAAGGTGTTTAGCAGCTCATCAAAAATGTTTTTAATGACATTGAAAAATTATAAAGTTACAGAAGAGATACATAGTAGAATGTGGTTGATTGAAACCTATATGTAACTTTCAAACCTTCATTCCCTCATGCCACAAATATTAACAATGCAGTTACTATATGCCAGGGACTGTGCTATATACCAAGAGGAATGTAGATGTAACAGACTTAGGTCCTATTTGCAAAGGACTTAGATTGTGTTTGCTTGTTGAAATTTACTCTGTACCTCTCTCTTTATCATACTTAATTCTTGATCGCTTGCCTAAAAAATACACCTTAAGATTAATAAAGGGAAAAGAATATTAGGCAAAAAAGAATTAAACACTAGGGTCAGTCTAGTTCTTCTAACTGTGTTCAGAATTGTAATGTGAGCTTTCTGGCAGTAAAGACAAAGGGAAAACAAGCATATCATTAAAAATGATCAGGGACAGAGTTTTTCCTGGTACTGTTGTGAGATACAGTTTTCATGTGGTGAAATGTGCATGATATGGGGGAAGTTGTGTAAATGCAGTGAATACCTACATAGTATAATGTATGTATTATGTATGTGTATACGTAGATTGTTATGGGCTATTTCTTATTCTGATCTTTCTTAAAAGGCCAAGTTATGATCAACCTAGACAGCATATTAAAAAGCAGAGATATTACTTTGCCAACAAAGGTCTGTCTAGTCAAAGCTATGGTTTTCCAGTGGTCATGTATGGATGTGAGAGTTGGACTGTGAAGAAAGCTGAACACCGAAGAATTGATACTTTTGAGCTGTGGTGTTGGAGAAGACTCTTGAGAGTCCCTTGGACTGCAAGGAGATCCAACCAGTCCGTCCTAAAGGAAATCAGTCCTGAATATTCATTGGAAGGACTGATGTTGAAGCTGAAACTCCAATACTTTGGCCACCTGATTTGAAGAACTGACTTATTTGAAAAGACCCTGATGCTGGGAAAGATTGAAGGCAGGAGGAGAAGGGGATGACAGAGGATGAGATGGCTGGATGGCATCACCGACTCAATGGACATGAGCTTGAGTAAACTCCAGGAGTTGGTGATGGACAGGGAGGCCTGGTGTGCAGCAGTAATGGGGTCTCAAAGAGTCAGACACAGCTGAGTGACTGAACCAAACTGAACTGAAAAGGCCGAAGCAATACAGGCTAGTAAGGGTGATAAGGCACACACATAAATAATTAGAATCCAAGATAGAGGGTGATAAGTGCCCTGGAGAGTAATAGAGAAGTTGATGTGGGAGTTCAGGGGAAGGAGAGATTTCTTTCAGGATAAAAGAAAGTGGCAAAGTCATAATTGGTCCTTGAAGGTAGGATCTGGATATAGGAAGACCGGGAGAGGAGTTCCCTTCCCCTAAGACTATTTGCCAGAATTTAGGAACTGGCACATTGAAGTAAGTTGAGTGTCCAAGGGAAACATGCTAAAAACTAATGAAATGACTCCAAGAAAAAGAATGTTGCTACACCTTAAACTTATACTGTGTTATATGGGAATTACAGCTCAGTAAAGCTGGAAAAAGAGCAAAGTTCAGTGTGTAGAGATTTATACCCCTCAAAAAAAAAATAGAAAAGAGAATGTGCAAACAGCATGACTTTGGAGGCTGACCTGGTTTTAGATGGTTGTATAATCTCACAAAGCCTCAGTTTCTTCAGTCCTAAAATAAAGATAACATTTACTACCTCTCATAATTTTTGTAAGGCGTGCAGGAACTAATGTAGATGGGAACATCTGTCACAGTGGTTGATACCATGGGTACATAGTAACTTATAATTTTCTCCCTGCCATTCAAAGTAGAAAAAAGTAGTTCTAAGGACCTGGATAATTAAGGACTAACTACGATCTTCTTCAACTCATGGCAGGGTCACGTTGTGATGAATGCATAGTAAGTTGAAAAGTCAGAATCCTTTTAGGACACCTAATCTACCAAACATCATCAGATTATCCTGCTCCTGCTGCTGCTAAGTCACTTCAGTCGTGTCCGAGTCTGTGCAACCCCATAGACAGCAGCCCACCAGGCTCCCCTGTCCCTGGGATTCTCCAGGCAAGAACACTGGAGTGGGTTACCATTTCCTTCCCCATCAGATCATCCTAGCCTACCTTAAACATTCTCAGAGCACTTACATTAGCACAAGCCTATTTTAATAATCAAGTGTTGAATGTCTCGTGTAATTGACTAAGTACGGTACTGAAGGTGAAAAACAGAAATGTGTGGGTATAGAATGATTGTAAGTGTATTGGTTCTTTATCCTTGTGATCACATGGCTGACTGGAGGCTGCAGCCTACTGCCCAGCTCCATGATAGAGTATCGTCCCGTGTAGCGCTAGCCTGGGAAAAGGTAAATATTCAGAGTTTGAAGAATGGTTTCTATGGAATTATTTTCACACCATCATAAGTCAAAAAATCTTAAATCTAGCCATTGTAATTCAAGGGCTGTATATGTTCATGGTTATTGAAAATTACAAATGCTTTATCAGTGACTGGGAACAGGATATAAAGACCTACTAGTAAAACCTTAGTAGTGAAAACTTAGAATTCCTGAGGATCTCAACTCCCTGGGATACCATTCTAAAGAAGAGAGTCTTAATAATATCCAAGATGAAATCTTACACATAAGCTAAACACATCACCTGTATGCGATCAGGATGATGTAAGAGCAGCCCATGGGAAAAACTTAGAACCTTGACTTGTTTTTCGGTTTCACTGTGAATCAGCCGCTTGATGTGGCTGCCGAAGAACAAGAGAGGAAGGAACTGCTAGTCAGGTGACACTCTAAGTCTGGGGTGTTGGTTGCCAAATGCAGTGCAAACTTTTCAGTCCTGCCTTTGCTCAGTCTCCATGTAACATTTACACTGTTGGCCACACATTCTTTCTTGATTTGCCCAGAAACAAATTCCTAATTTTATTCTGCTATGAGCATTCCTCAAATTTATTTCAAGCTTTATTTTCCTGACACTTGCCTCTCAAACTCTAGTTTTTCTCTGCTGTAAATCTCTTTTCGGACACCTTTCCTTGAGCAGACATACATGCTGGAGTCTCTCCCCCATACACTTCCATCTGAAACATCCCCTCAACCCACCGGGTATGCACTTTTCCTTACCCTACTTTTTCCAGACTTCCCGTGTTCTTATCTACAAACTGTCCTGAGAGGCCCCAGTCCATTCGAAGATTGAACATCTGAAGACATCTGTAGCTGTGTCTCCCACCTGAACCCCTCTCCTTGCCTTTAGGTTCATATATCCAATTGCCAGATCACCATGCTTTAACACCCTGGCGTATCTCACAGGCACTTAAAATTTGTCAACATTTCTGAAGTTTACCTAGTAATGTTTCCCCAAACCTGACCTTGTATTTTCTGTTTTCAAGGGTAAATTTGCTGTGTTCATTTGCTACTGTCCCCTCCAAACCCACCTAAACTAGGAACTATGATATCCTGTCTTTCACAAAGTCCTGCCAGTTTTACCTCTTGAATGTTTCTTGGACCCACTGTTTGCTTTTCCTCTGCTACTACCACTTTAACTTAGTTGTTTATCTGAATTGAAGCCTCCTAACTGGTTCTCCTTTGCCTCCTAAAATGGACCTTTCACAGTTCCCACAGCTGATAGAGTTCCTAGCTAAAATACAGGTCTTATACTTGCACACTTGTGTTCATAGCAGCACTGTTTACAATAACCAGGACATGGAAACAACCTGAGTAATAATTCCATTGTATATGCACATCTTTGTGTGTATGTACACATCTTTTTTTATCCATTCATCTCTAAATGTCCATCAACAGATGAATGGATACAAAAAAGATGTGTTACATATATACAGTGGAACGTTGCTCTGCTGCTGCTGCTACTGCTAAGTCGCTTCAGTCATGTCCAACTCTGTGCGACCCCATAGACAGCAGCCCACCAGGCTCCCCCGTCCCTGGGATTCTACAGGCAAGAACACTGGAGTGGGTTGCCATTTCCTTCTCCAATGCATGAAAGTGGAAAGTGAAATTGAAGGCGCTCGGTCATGTCCGACTCTTGCAACCCCATGGACTGCAGCCTACCAGGCTCCTCCGTCCATGGGATTTTCCAGGCAAGAATACTGGAGTGGGGTGCCATTGCCTTCTCCGAATGGAACATTACTCAGCCATAAAAAGAATGAAATAATACCATATGCAGCTACATGGATGGACCTAGAGGTCCAACCTTCATACTAAGTGAAGTAACTCAGAAAGAGACAAATACCATGTGGTATCACTTATATGTGAAATCTAAAATATGACACAAATGAACTTATCTACAAAGCAGAGACAGACTCACAGACGTGGAGAACAGACTTGTGATTGCCAAGACGGAGGGGTGTGGGAGAGGGAAGGAATGGGAGTTTGGGATTAGCAGATGCAAGCTCTTATATAGAATGGATAACCAACAAGGTCCTGTTGTATAGCACAGGGAACTATATCTTCAATATTAATATTGAATATTAATATCTTCAATATTCTGTAATACACCATAATGAAAAAGAATATATATGCAACTGAATAATGTTACTATATACCAGAAACTAACACATAATTGCAAATCAACTATACTTCAATAAAAAATAAAATTAAAAAAGATCTTACCTTCCCACTCAAGGCTTCCCATTGCCTTTGATACAAAGTTTAAGGTCTCCAGCATGACATAAATGAACCCGTGGAATCTTGCCTATCAACTTCTCCAACCTCATTTCTAGTTCTCATTTCTAACTTCTAAATGGATTGTAATTCTTGTAATATGCTAAACCAGTGATTGAAAATGGGCCTTTGCTAATCCTATTCTCTATTCTAGGCTTGCTCTATTCTCTATTCTATGTTTCTTCACAAGCGCCATCCCATCCTTTTGTGGATAATTCCTACTCATGCCCCCTCCCCAAGAAGCTTGCTCTGACTCCCCAATCTGAGTTGAGTATTGGTTTTCTGTCCATCTTGTATGTAATTCTATAATTTCATTTTTACTATATTGTTGTTATCTGTGCCTGATACTCGTCTGATCAATGAGTATATGCTGCTGCTGCTAAGTCACTTCAGTCATGTACGACTCTGTGTGACCCCAAAGACAGAAGCCCACCAGGCTCCCCCGTCCCTGGGACTCTCCAGGCAAGAACACTGGAGTGGGTTGCCATTTCCTTCTCCAGTGTGTGAAAGTGAAAAGTGAAAGTGAAGTCCCTCAGTCGTGTCCGACCCTTAGCGACCCCACGGACTTCAGCCTACCAGGCTGCTCCATCCATGGGATTTTCTAGGCAAGAGTACTGGAGTGGCTTGCCATTGCCTTCTCCGGATTTGGAGCTCAGGGGAAAGTGACCACAGAGCTAGCTGCTGAAGATAAAAGATGAATAAGGCCTCAAGGACCTTACTGGCTAATCTGGCAGTAATTCATTCTAATATGTTTTTCTGCCAGATTAGCCAGTAAGGTCCTTGAGGCCTTATTCGTCTTTTATCTTCAGCAGCTAGCTCTGTGGTCACTTTCCCCTGAGCTCCAAATGCACACTCCACATCTCTGTATAGATATCTCACCCGCATTACTAACTCAGTATGTCTAAAATTGAGTGTCAGTGTACCTCCCATGTCCCCAACCTTCTCACTCTCCTCCAAAAAAGAAAAGGAAAGGAACTCTACTTTTCCCAAACTCTCTAGCTATCACTCATATCCAGGCAGAACCAACATGGTCATCTTAGACTCTCTCTCCCCTCACCCTCATTTCACCAAGGCTTGTGGGGCTGCTATAGAAAGATTGAGTCTAGGTGACCTCCAGTTCCGAAACTCTATTATTCTATTGGTAAGCAGCAGCTTGGCTTACACAAAATAATTGTTTTAGGTTGAAAGAGGCAGCTTAGTAAATATTGATGGTTAAGATTTCAGACTCTGGAATGAGATTTCCTAGTTCACATCCCAGATCTGCTGCTTACTTTTCTGTGTGACTCTGGTAGGACTAACTCAACCTTTCTCTGCCTTGGTTTCTTCGTCTGTAGAATAATGACTAAATAAGATAATGGATTAAAAAAACAGCACAGTGAATGGATACAATTAGAGACTTCATAAGTACATAAATGACTTCAAATTATATTCAAGTAGGTGCTTTCCTTTCCTTTCAGTGTGACTTCCAAATCTCAAGAACCTAAGGTTGGCAATTCATCTTTCATCTTTTTAGGAAATGTTTTAACATTTTTTTATATTTTATAAAATATAAAATATATTTTTAATTTTATAAAATATAAAATATATTTTTATATTTTATTGGTGAGGAAACTCTCTTCTCTGCTTTAAAGAGTAGCTTTAAAGGGTTGGGAAGATCCCCTGGAGAAGGAAACAACTATACACTCCAGGATTCTGACCTGGAGGATTCCACGGACTGTTTAGTCCATGGGGTTGAAAAGAGTTGGACAAAACTGAGCAACTTTCACTTTTGATGTACAGACAGTCTAAGAATTTTAAATCATTTTTATCATCTTGAAGTAACTTAAATACAAGGTATCTTTGTTATTTTCCTTTCTCACATAGTCTGTCAAGGGTTCAATCCCTGGGTTGGGAAGATTCCCTGGAGAAGGGAAAGGCTACCCACTCCAGTATTCTGGCCTGGAGAATTCCGTGGATTGCATAATCCATGGGGTCGCAAAGAGTCGGACACGACTGAATGACTTTCACTTTCACAAAAGTAAATGACATTTGAATTCCCCCTAGAAGAAGGACCAGACCAACAAGATAATTGGAACATGGCACAGGTCAACACAGAGCCACATGGACCATGTCCTCTGATTATGTCTCTGCCTATCTCAATTAGGACAGGAGGGAATCAAGAAAAGTAATGGGTGTTAGTTTGATAACTATGGGTAACTTGAAGAGACTGGCCCAATTGTCAGAGTGATTGGTGTGATTGCTGATACGTATTTAACAGCATTGACGCTGGAGTTACCTTGGATGAGTGATCTTAGATAAGTGATTTGACCTCTCTGTGCCTCAGTTTCATTTCTAAAAATGAAGATAATAGAATCTCTGTCACAGTGTTGTTCAAAGATTAAATGAGTTTGTATATGTAAAGAGTGCCTGCTGTGTAAATGTTTTTGACGTTGTTTTTATTGATGGTAGTGGCCAAACAGCAAGTAGAGGCTTATTCATTAACTCGATGATGTAGCAAGCCAGCCATCTAATACTCGTGCTCCAGGTTGTCAGCCTTAAGTTGAAGATACACGAGAAGGCGGTATCACTTTGAAGCTTCCCTAATAATCCATTTATACCGGAAAAGAGTCTGATGCTAGGAGGGATTGGGGGTGGGAGGAGACGGGGACGACAGAGAATGAGATGGCTGGATGGCATCACCGACTCGATGGACATGAGTTTGAGTGAACTCCGGGAGTTGGTGATGGACAGGGAGGCCTGGCGTGCTGTGATTCATGGGGTCCCAGAGAGTCGGACACGACTGAGCGACTGAACTGAACTGAATGTAACATTCACTATATCTGCAATGATTACTTCTGACTTAATATCACTGAGCTTTGTTCTGAATTCAAGAATTTAAACCACCTGATTTTATAGGCCCCTTCCAACTGTAAATTTATGAATCTTCATTTACTGGTCAAATATATTTTGCGCTTTAGTTTCTTGTGTGTGTGTGTATGCGTAGTCACTCAGTCCTGTCTGACTCTCTGTGGTCCCATGGACTATATTCCACCAAGCTCCTCTGTCCGTGGAATTTTCCAAGCAAGAATACTGAAGCAGGTTGCCATTTCCTTCTCCAGGGAATCTTCCCCACCCAAGGATTATAGCCGCATTTCTTGCATCTCCCACGTTGGCAGGCAGATTCTTTACCATTGTGCCACCTGGGAAGTCCCTCTAGTTTCTTCGTATGTGTACTTTAATTTTCTCTTGGGGTTTACTCCATTTATTATCCCTTTTAATCTGCTTGTCAGCTTGTGTGGGTTTTTTAATGTTATCATGTTTTTCAAATGACGTGTCTGAGTTTAGAATAGCAACTATTTTTTTTTTTTTTTACTTTTTAGTGTGTAAATTTTCAGTCATAACTAAAAGTCATGAAATTAGGATAGCTTTAAAATTGTCAGCTCATTGTATATAGAATCTCGATAGAAAAGTGGTGGTGATGAAGCCGTTTGCAGGGCGGAGATCAGACACAGACATAGATAGCTTACTTGTGGACACAGTGAGGGGGGAGGTGAGGGGGTAAATGGAGAGTGGCAGTGAGATATATACACTGCCATGTGTAAAATAGGTCGGTACTGGGAAGCTGCTGTAACACAGGGAACTCAGCTTGGTGGTCTGTGATGACCTGAAGGGGTGGGATGGGGGTGGGAGGGCAGTCTAAGAGGGAGGGGATACAGGTACACTTACTTATTCATGTTGTACAGCAGAAACCAACACAACATTGTAAAGCAATTATCCTCCAATTAAAAAAATTTTTTTAATTGTCAGCTCGTGGCCAAACTCTTTTCATGTACCTCTTCATCCTCCAATTATTTTGAAACATATGCCCAATATTACTTTAATCATAAGTATTTCATATAGCTCTGAGATAAATTTTTTTTAAAAATATATAATCACAATACCATTGTCACATGTGAAAATAATGAACATTCATTTGTGGTTGAACCAGTCTTTAAAAAGAAAAGCGGGCTAGTTATTACCCAGGCCTAGAAAGAGGATTTAGACATCATTGTTCACTCAACTAAACCCATGCGTTCAGTTCAGTTCAGTCGCTCAGTCGTGTCCGACTCTCTGCGACCCCATGAATCACAGCACGCCAGGCCTCCCTGTCCATCACCAACTCCCGGAGTTCACTCAAACTCATGTCCATAGAGTCGGTGATGCCATCCAGCCATCTCATTCTCTGTCATCCCCTTCTCCTCCCGCCCCCAACCTTTCCCAGCATCAGAGTCTTTTCCAGTGAGTCAACTCGTCGCATGAGGTGGCCAAAGTATTGCAGTTTCAGCTTTAGCATCAGTCCTTCCAATGAACACCCAGGATCGATCTCCTTTAGAATGGACTGGTTGGATCTCCTTGCAGTCCAAGGGACTCTCAAGAGTCTTCTCCAGCACCACAGTTCAAAAGCATCAATTCTTCGGCGAACAGCTTTCTTCACAGTCCAACTCTCACATCCATACATGACCACGGGAAAAACCATAGCCTTGACTAGACAGACCTTTGTTGGCAAAGTAATGTCTCTGCTTTTTAATATACTATCTAGGTTGGTCATAACTTTCCTTCCAAGGAGCAAGCGTCTTTTAATTTCATGGCTGCAATCAGCATCTGCAGTGATTTTGGAGCCCAAAAAATAAAGTCTGACACTGTTTCCACTGTTTCCCCATCTATTTCCCATGAAGTGATGGGACCAGATGCCATGATCTTTGTTTTCTGAATGTTGAGCTTCAAGCCAACCTTTTCACTCTCCTCTTTCACTTTCATCAAGAGGCTTTTTAGTTCCTCTTCACTTTCTGCCATAAAGGTGGTATCATCTGCATATCTGAGGTTATTGATATTTCTCCCGGCAATCTTGATTCCAGCTTGTGCTTCTTCCAGCCCAGCGTTCCTCACGATGTACTCTGCATATAAGTTAAATAAGCAGGGTGACAATATACAACCTTGACGTACTCCTTTTCCTATTTGGAACCAGTCTGTTGTTCCATGTCCAGTTCTGACTGTTGCTTCCTGACCTGCATACAGGTTTCTCAAGAGGCAGGTCAGGTGGTCTGGAATTCCCATCTCTTTCAGAATTTTCCACAGTTTATTGTGATCCACACAGTCAAAGGCTTTGGCATAGTCAATGAAGCAGAAATAGATGTTTTTCTGGAACTCTCTTGCTTTCTCCATGATCCAGCAGATGTTGGCAATTTGATCTCTGGCTCCTCTGCCTTTTCTAAAACCTGCTTGAACATCTGGGAGTTCACGGTTCACATATTGCTGAAGCCTGGCTTGGAGAATTTTGAGCATAACTTTACTAGCGTGTGCTGCTGCTGCTGCTGCTAAGTCACTTCAGTCGTGTCCTACTCTGTGTGACCCCATAGATGGAAGTCCACCAGGCTCCCCCGTCCCTGAGATTCTCCAGGCAAGAACACTGGAGTGGGTTGCCATTTCCTTCTCCAATGTGTGAAAGTGAAGTCACTCAGTCGTGTCCAACCCCTAGCAACCCCACGGACTGCAGCCCACCAGGCTCTTCCATCCATGGGATTTTCCAGGCAAGAGTACTGGAGTGGCTTGCCATTGCCTTCTCCGACTAGTGTGTGAGATGATTACAATTGTGTGGTAGTTTGAGCATTCTTTGGTATTGCCTTTCTTTGTGATTGGAATGAAAACTGACCTTTTCAAGTCCTGTGGCCACTGCTGAGTTTTCAAAATTTGCTGGCATATTGACTGCAGCACTTTCTCAGCATCATCTTTCAGGATCTGAAATAGCTCAACTGGAATTCCATCACCTCCACTAGCTTTGTTCGTAGTGATGCTTTCTAAGGCCCACTTGACTTCACATTCCAGGATGTCTGGCTCTAGGTGAGTGATCACACCATCATGATTATCTGGGTCATGAAGATCTTTTTTGTAGAGTTCTTCTGTGTATTCTTGCCACCTCTTCTTAATATCTTCTGCTTCTGTTAGGTCCATACCATTTCTGTCCTTTATCGAGCCCATCTTTGCATGAAATGTTCCCTTGGAATCTCTAATTTTCTTGAAGAGCTCTCTTGTTTTTCCTATTCTGTTGTTTTCCTCTATTTCTTTGCATTGATCACTGAGGAAGGGTTTCTTATCTCTCCTTGCTATTCTTTGGAACTCTGCATTCAGATGCTTATATCTTTCCTTTTCTCCTTTGCTTTTCACTTCTCTTCTTTTCACAGCTATTTGTAAGGCCTCCTCAGACAGCCATTTTGCTTTTTTGCATTTCTTTTCCATGGGGATGGTCTTGGTCCCTGTCTCCTGTACAATGTCACGAACCTCCGTCCATAGTTCATCAGGCACTCTATCAATCAGATCTAGTCCCTTAAATCTATTTCTCACTTCCACTGTATAATCATAAGGGATTTGATTTAGGTCATATCTGAATGGTCTAGTGGTTTTCCCATGTGTAGATGACCCCAAAAGAAGACTAAATATTAAATAATGTACTGAGGAGAGAAATCTCTCTCCTGAGTGATTTATTAAGGATTTCAATTCTGAAAAGTGTGCCCCAAACACCAATAAAATGTGCCAGAAGCAATTTATTCCTCCTCCTAGAGAAAAATAAAAATGGAATGTCTTTTTGAGTTGTGGTTTTCCATGTATGTGGTAAGACCCTTTACTAATGAATTATTGAAGAAGTCTTGATTTCATTTGTGACAAAACACTCTATTCTAGATCCTTCACAGTCTCAGGTGGCTTTTCTTAAGCCAGTTAAAAGATTTAAGAAGTCTTTGCATGTCCATTTATAATAACTTTATTTAAAATTTATAATTATGAAACCACTGTCCTATACACGAAGCTAGAAGAAAGTCAATTTGACTATTATTCTATTCTTTTTCTTATTTTTCAGAATCTTCCACTTTTCTGTTTCATCCTATATAAACTTAGTGATTGGAACCTTTTCTTAAAGTTCTGTTTATTAAAAGTAGAAATATTACAAACATCTCTAGTAGCACAGTGCTTCATAAGACCTTAAGCCATTTCTTTCAAACATTTTTTATTTTGATTCCTGTTTCTTGGAAAAGATGACTTTGAAGAGTCCTTTTTTCATTTATTTGCAATGAAATTTGGAAACAAGAACTTACTTCCATTATATTCCGAAATCTAAAATAAAATTACCTTTTTTCATTTTTTAAAAAAATGGATCCCTAACATTTTAAGAAAGAGTTGGAAGTAAATCCTTCATTCCCAAGGGAGCCTTCGTATAATATAATTGGGTCTAAAGCCTTGTTGATAGAGGAAATTGTACACACTGAGATTTTATGTGGCACTGTTTCCAAATAGTATGTTTTCACTGTAAGATAGAGATTGAACCATTATTGTTTCCCTGGTCACTTTAGTCATCAAATTTAAGTGCTATGTTTGTGAATATAAAAATGCGATGACATAATGAGAGAAAATGGATAATGCTTTTGACTTTATCAGCTACTAGAAGTACTCAGAATAAAGACCACTGGAATATCTCCATATTTAGGATAATTCTGCTCTGTATTCAGTATGTTTGTAGCTGAGTTCATGGTGTACCTTTTTGTACATGGCTGTTTATGGGAAGTGTAGTGTTACCTTTTCAAGAGTACTTTGAAAGTTCAAACTTTGCATACAGTTTCTTTAGAGAGCTGCTTAACATTTTCTGCCCAATCTAAAAATTACTTTCCTATGCCAGCAGGTGGAAGCAAGAGCAGTTGAATCGTAAGACGGCTTTCTCAGTGTGCTGGCATGTCCTGTAGATAATCTGTCCATGACTCAGAGTATCTGTATGATATATCCCTATTTTTAATTACTTTTCTTCAGCAAGTTTATTATCCTAGCACTTTCTCTTGACTGCTTTATCACTGTATTTACTTAGTGTCTGGGGCTGAATTTACTAATCATTCTAAGGCAGGCTAATTTAGATTTTTTATTGCTTTCTTATACTTTATTTAACAGTTGTAACATATATGCTATATGCTGATACATTCTTCCACATATGCTGATACATTCTGCCACATTTGCCAAAAAGTAAAAAGATTCTCCAAGAGCTTACTTTCTAGTGGAATGAGAAGGAGGATGTTTTCTTCATTCTTGGCGTGGCCTGGGAAGAACAGATCACTCAGCCATCCTAGTGGATCTCCAACTAACATATGGCTGGCATTCAGTGTTCACACACATTTTAATTCATTCAACAAATATTTACCTGGTACTGGACGAGTTGACTCACTGGAAAAGACTCTGATGCTGGGAAGGATTGGGGGCAGGAGGAGAAGGGGACGACAGAGAGTGAGATGGCTGGATGGCATCACCGACTCGATGGACATGAGTTTGAGTGAACTCCGGGAGTTGGTGATGGACAGGGAGGCCTGGCGTGTTGTGATTCATGGGGTCGCAAAGAGTCAGACACAACTGAGCGACTGAACTGAACTGAGGTACTATAGAGGAGCTTAATTTATAAACTTGTGCTTTTTTCCTAACAGAACTTTAAAAAAAAGAAAAAAGACCAAAACACTCTTCAGCAGAAGTATCATTTATTTTAAAAATTTTCAGTTCAGATTTTATAGATGCAGTTGACATATAGACCCTAAAACATTAAACTTAGGATTTAGAAGTTATAAGTAATTACTGAGTAACTTTTCCTCAAATATACTTAGAAGACCTTCCACAAATACTGAGCAAAATAAAATAAAAGTAAGCTATTCTAGGGGTTTCCCCGGAGGCTCAGTGGTAAAAAATCTACTGGCAGTGCAGGAAACATTAGTTTGATCCCTGGAACGGGAAGATCCCCTGGAGGAGGATATGGCAGCCTACTCTAGTACTCTTGCCTGGAAAATCCCATGGACAGAGGAGCTTATCGAGGTACAGTCTATGGGATCACAAAGAGTCAGACATGACTGAAGCGGCTGAGCACAAGCTATTCTATATAAATTCTATTAGCTGTTTACTGACAGATAATAATAATAAAGTATTTCATACAAAGAATATAAAAGAAAGAGGAAAACCAAGTTCTACGGTTGTGTGTGCACGCTTAGAAATATAAGAATCTCCCCAAGGCAGAGTTACTTGTTCTGTCTTACATATCCCCCATCACTTTATCCGTATAAAATTTGCTGCCTGACATTCTCATCTATCTCTGTGTCTCTTCTTCACAAGTCTATAAGCTGAAAGGCAGAACTGTGATCTTATTCATCTGCATAATCTCAATATTTACTAAAGGGATGAGCGAATCAACTAATCTGTTTCATGGGAAAGCCCTTTGTAAGGAGCCCTTTTGGGAGTAGGAGCTATAATCTGCAATGGAGGCATAACCACAGAGGATGGTAACAAACCAGTATCTTTACCTGAAAAATCACCAGGGAATGAAGAACTAGCATTCATTGCATAGGATGCCTCGACTGAACCTTGTCTACAAGAGATGTATATTATTGGTTTGCCTGAGTATCTTAAGAAAGCATTTGGAACTTTGTAGGCATACACTTCATCAAATGGTACACTTGCTTACCTAAGCATAATCAGAGGACTCTGGAAAAATGAGGCCTGAGTGCAAAGGGTCGCCATCAGCTTGTCTCAGTTTGAGTTGTTTTACTCTTTTAATGCCTTCGAACTGTGGTGGTGGAGGACTTCTGAAAGTACCATAGGCAGCAAGGAGATCAAACCAGTCAATCTTAAGGGAAATCAACCCCAAATATTCACTGGAAGGACTGATGCTGAAGATGAAGCTCCAGTATTTTTGTCATCTGATGCAAACAGACAACTCATTGGAAAAGTCCCTGATGCTGGGAAAGGTTGAAGGCAGAAGAAGAGGGCCTCAGAGGATGAGATGGCTGGATGGTATCACCAATGCAATGAACTTGAACTTGGGCAAACTCTGGGAGATGGTGAGGGTCAGGGAGACCCAGCAGCTGCAGTCCATGGGGTCACAAAGAGTCTGACGTGACTGGGCGACAGAACAACATTTCTTTAGACATAGGTAACTAAAGGTGCTCATGCCTGCTTGGTCTGTTTCTCAGAGCTGGATGAAAGCTGAACTGGGGCACCCTTTCACAGTCCCGGCAGCAACCCTCCAGAGAGTGGTACAGAGAGATCAGACAAGTGACGTCGGTGTATATGCTTTAGCTACCTACCTTCTTCTCTCCTCATTACAATCAGGGTGGAAAATCAGGGAGATGCAGACGGCAACAAATCTGATGTTTTGGGTTTTTTTTTTCCTAAGATTCAGGTGCAACATGAGTATAGCACAGTAGTTAAGAATATGGGCTTTGTAAGGAGATCAATCCTGGGTGTTCATTGGAAGGACTGATGCTAAAGCTGAAACTGCAATACTTTGGCCACCTCATGCGACGAGTTGACTCACTGGAAAAGACTCTGATGCTGGGAAAGGTTGAGGGCGGGAGAAGAAGGGGACGACTGAGAATGAGATGGCTGGATGGCATCACCGACTCAATGGACATGAGTTTGACTGAACTCCGGGAGTTGGTGATGGAGAGGGAGGCCTGGCGTGCTGTGATTCATGGGGTCGCGGAGAGTCGGACACGACTGAGTGACTGAACTGAACTGAACTGAATTAGGGTTTAAACTCCAGTTCCATACCAGCTGTGTGACCTTGAGCATGCTATTTCTCTCTGCCCAGTAAAATTGCATTAATAATACCTACCTCTTGGCTGGTTGGGATGATTAAATAAGAAAATGCATGTAAGCTCTTGGTATAGTACCTGGAATATTAATAAACTTTCAATAAATATTAGGGGTGATAATGATACTCATCATTCACACGTCTGACCAGTTTCTAGCTTAGGAGCATAGGTAAAGAGTGGTAAACTGAGAATTCAGGAGAAAAATCAAGTTTTGAACGTGTTGCATTTGAGATATCTATGGGTCTGGAGCCCCATCTTGTCATCTGGATGGACTCATGGGAAACACCCAACATTTTTGAATGGTTACAGGAAGAGAAGCCAGCAAAGGAGACTAAGAAGAAATGGTCAGAAAAGTTGAAGGACTAGGAAAGCAGAAAAGCGACATTTCCAGAGTGCTTTTGGTAGAAGAATCAGTGATAAACAAAGCAGTGTAGTCAGTACATGAGAAAATTACAGGACTCAAAAACTGAAGTTAGGGGACACATGGGTTAGGGGACACATCTTTCTTTAAAATTCAGAGAGAGAATGTGGGAATAAGTAAAGATATAAGTACTGTTTTTTGTATTTTAATTATATTTTCTGTAAACTTAAAAACCCAGCCGGAATGGTCTTTCTGGACATTAATTCCACTAAAAAACATCAAAAGAAACAATCTTGGCCAAGAATGTGATTCTCTGTTTGCTGTTAAAGTTGACTTATTCTAAGGCATTTAATTCCAGAACATTCTGTTCATAAAACAGTTTGATCGTAAGTCAAATTCAAAGGTCTGCAAGTGAAAAATCTGTTGTCTGGAACACTAGTGGCTCAAATACCAGATGCTTGACTTTGTTGGGGGTTTCTTGTTGTTGTTGTTCAGTCACTAAGTCATGTCTGACTCTTTCCAGCCTCATAGACTGCAGCACGCCAGGCTTCCCTGTCCTTCACTATCTCCCAGAGTTTGGTCAGACTCATGCCCATTGAGTCGGTGATGCTATCTAACCATCTCAACCTCTGCTGCCCGCTTCTCATTTTGTCTTCAATCTTTCCCATCATCAGGGTCTTTTCCAGTGAGTCAGCTCTTTGCATCAGGTAGCCAAAGTATTGGAGCTTCAGCATCAGTCCTTCCAATGAATATTCAGGGTTGATTTCCTTGAGGATTGACTGGTTTGATCTTCTTGCTGTCCAAGGGACTCTGAAGAGTTTTCACTAGCACCACAATTTGAAAGCATCACTTCTTGAGCACTCAGCTTTCTTTATGGTCCAACTCTCACATCCATACCTGACTATTGGAAAAAACATAACTTTTACTGTACACACCTTTGTTGGCAGAGTGATGTGTCTGCTTTATCATATGCTGTCTAGGTTTGTCATAGCTTTCATTCCAAAGAGCAAGGGTGTTTTATGGCTGCAGTCATTGTCCATAGTGATTTTGGAGCCCAACAAAATAAAATCTGTCACTGCTTCCACTTTTTCCCCTTTTATGAAGTGATGGACCAGATGCCATGATCTTAGTTTTTTTAATGTTGAGTTTCAAACCAGCTTTTTTACTCTCCTCTTTCACCCTCATCAAGAGACTCTTTAGTTTGTCTTCACTTTCTGCCATTAGAATGGTATCATCTACATATATGAGGTTGTTGATGTTTCTCCTGGCAATCCTGATGTAAGTATGCAAA
Source organism: Moschus berezovskii (assembly GCF_049115385.1). NCBI lineage: Eukaryota > Metazoa > Chordata > Mammalia > Artiodactyla > Moschidae > Moschus > Moschus berezovskii. Next base: position 63,936,483 of record NC_142477.1, read on the forward strand.
CTGGGAGGCTCAATAACTAACTGGTGAATACTACTCCTGAATCTGATTCCCCAGTGGCAACAGTTCATTCAGAAGAAAAGTTATTAGCAGTATTCAGGATATTTGAGTATCCAGTATTTGCCATTCTGTCCAGTCTGCGTGAGTGTCTGCACACTAAGTTGCTTCAGTCATGTCCAACGCTTAGCCACCCCATGAAACTGTAGCCTAACAGGTTCTTCTGTCCATGGGATTCTCCAGGCAAGAATACTAGAGTTGGTTGCCATGCCCTCCTCCAGAGGATCTTCCCAATCCAGGAATCAAACCCATGTTTCTTATGTCTCCTCTCCTGGCAGGTGGTTCTTTCCCGCTCATGCCACCTGAGAAGCCCTTCTATCTGGTCTATTTTCCCTAAACACAAAATAGGGATCTGTATAATGCTCCATGGAAGTTAAACACTCTCAAATGGAACTACTTTTATATTAAACATGTAGACAGAAGGAAAATACTAACCAAATAACTTTAAGAGAAAAATTTTGGGTAAACTTGCCACGGTTAAAATGTACATGTACCACGAACTATGATAGGTTCAGGGTCTGCAGATATCACTATAACCCAGTCTCTGCTCAGAGGCTATGGACGACAGAGCTGGGTGTGTCGGTGAAGTCTTCAGTGTGATGAGTGCTTTTGTTCCCTGGACACGTAGAAAAGATTAAGAGCACAGAGAAAGAATTTCTAAAACAGCTGGAGGTGGTCAAAGAAGCCTTCCTGGAGAAGATGAAGTCTGAACTGAGATCTGAAAGATAAATGAGACATGGAAGAGGTGTTGTTCCTCAGGTAAGGAAGAAGAAAAGTGTTCCAAGCAGAGGGAAAACACTGCAGAGGCCTGAAGAGAGCCTAACAATTTTAGGAGATGTGAAAGTAGTTACTTACGCCTAGAGCAGAGATTTAAGGGCAAAAAGATGGTTGAGAAAGCCATGAAAACGGGACAGATCCAGGGGGCCTTGTACATTAAGCAGTTTGAACTTGATCCTGAAGCCTGTGGAGTCAGAACTTCATCCTGAACCGTGCCACTGAAGGAGCACCATGATCAAACTTACCTTTTAAGATTATCTGCAGACAGTCTGGAAAGTAGATCAGAAGACATCCATAGAGTCTGAGGTTTTGGACTTGGGCAACTGAATGCACGCTGGTGATCTTCATTGAGTATACCCCTTTTACTAGTTAGGAGTACAAGAGGAAGACAAGTTTGGTTCTAGGACCTAAGGAAGATTGGTTTCTTTAATTTTAGACATAATTGGATTCGAGGTGACCATTGACATCCAGGTGGAGTTATCCAGCAGGTGTTAGATATATGGGTCTAAGGGCTTCTCTGGTGGCTCAGTGGTAAAGAACCCTCCTGTCAATGCAGAATACTTGGGTTCGATCCCTGGTCGAGAATATCCCCTGGAGAAGAAAATCGCAACCTACTCCAGTATTCTTGCCTGGAGAATTCCATGAGCAGAGGAGACTGGTGGCTACAGTCCATGGGGTCACAAAGAGTTGGACACAACTGGGTGAGTAACACATAGACAAACCATCTCATAGGGAGTGTTTTTTATATTTTAATTACACTGTTGGTGTCTTTTGGCTCTGCCTGCTTCTTATGGAAAGAATTATAAAGTCTTTTTTACTGCACTGATGCTCTTGAAAATAGTGCTTCCTCAGATGTATTTCTCAGAATGTTGTTAGGATTAAATAAGTGTTTTTAACATTGCCTGACACATAGGAAGTGAAAGTTACTCAGTTGTGTCCGACTCTTTGCGACCCCATGGACTATACAGTCCATGGAATTCTCCGGGCCAGAATACTGGAGTGGGTAGCCTTTCCTTTCTCCCGGGGATCTTCCAAACCCAGGGAGCAAACCCAGGTCTCCCACATTGCAGGTGGATTCTTTACTAGCTGAGCCACCAGGGAAGCCCAAATCTGCCTGCAATGCGGGAGACTTGGGTTCAATCCCTGGTTGGGAAGATCCCCTGGAGAAGGGAAAGGCTACTGACTCCAGTTTTCTGGCCCGGAGAATTTCATGGACTATACAGTCCATGGTGTCGCAGAGTCAGACACATAGAAACTACTCAGTAAATGATGCCTCCTTTCCTCACTGTCTCTGTTCTTTCTTCCCTCCAAAGAAGATACCAGGGAACTGCTTTGCGAGTTTCCGAAAAGAGAAAGGATACCAATAGGAGGATACAGGCAGACATCTCATTCCTGAAAGGAGATCACCTAGCACAGCACGGTCGTTTAGACCTTTCTGCTCTGATGGTAATATTCTCTACTGTCCAGTATGGTTGCCACTTGCCATGGTGGCTATTGAGCGTTTGAAATGTGCCTAGTGCAACTAAAGAACTGAATTTTTTCTTTTGTTTACTTTAACCACATTTGGCTACTGTGTTAGAAAGGATAGATGTAGAGGATAAAGTGCTGCTTGGCTCAAGGCTTCAAGGTAGAAGAACGCTAGGTGCCTAAAGGAATAGGTGAGCCTTGGGGAGTTGCACAGCTGGGGTTTGGCATTGATGAAATCCAAAATTAAGGAGTCCCATATGCTCTGCTGAAAGGAGCCTGGACTTGAGCCGTGGCTTCTAAGTTGTAAGGCGGGGGTGATTTAGTTAGATCAATGGCTGAAAAAGACAACTTTGGGACTAGTGGGAATCAAGATTGAAAAGGCATGGTTCTGACAAAATAACCAGAGAAGAACTAACTAAAAGAGACACAGAAATTCCAGTTGAGAGGTTGATGAAATGCAGCCCTCGTAGCTCGTAAAGAAACATTAATTCCAAAGTAAATACTGGGAATATGTGCCAAGTATTTTAAAGAACTGGGACAAATTTCAGGAAATGCCATGCAAACTAAACTACCACACTATAGGGAAAGGATGGGAACGTGGATTAAATATATAAATTCTGGGGAAATGGAAGTTGTGACTTTCGTGGAGTTTCACACTAGTCCTGGCCCTAATAAAACACACTTTCCTATATGGATGTTTATTTGTGATAACAAAGGGAGATAGTGTTGTGATAATGTTTCAGCCATCTGAAATGTGTCAATATCATCTCGTTTCAAATACATAAAGCATCTGCAGTGTGCTCAGCAAGATGCTAGGGTTGTGACACCAGATGAGTACAATGGTTATTGTGCTAGAAAAGTCCTAGTCTGATTTGGCATACAGTACAAGCCAATTGAACAAATGGATGGCAGTTATTTCAGTGTCTGAAATGGATGCCACAGCTAAAAGGTGATACACGCTCAGATCTGTATGAACTGACACAGTCAAAGACACCTGGTGGAAGGACGTGGAGGCCTTTATGCTTCAAAAGAAAATGAACCCAGGACATTAGAATATTTCTTTCTTTAAAATATTTATTTTTGGCTCTGTTGGGTCTTAGTTGCAGCACACGCAATCTTTCTTCATAGTGCATGGACCGTTCTCTCTAGCTGTGGCGTGAGGAATTAGTTGCTCTGTGGCATCTGGGATCTTCCCAGACCAGGGATGGGACCCATGTTCCCTGCATTGACAGGTGGATTCTTAACCCCTGGACCACCAGGGAAGTCCCAATCAGAACATTTCCGAAAGTACATTCCATAAAATATTTTGCTAAATTTTTCAGACAATTATTAACTCACAGTAACATGGCATGCTCATTTGTCAAAATTCTTTAGCCTGGTAATCTTAATCAAAATCTGTGCTGCTTGCTTTCTTCACCTAAATATTTGGTTTTTGGACACAGGAGACGAGAGTCCCAGCAAATGCATCTTCCTGTCAATTCTACTATGGTATTTTGTATTATTTCTTGGTTAGAATTCAGACCTGTGTATTGAAAGTGCTTCCAAGACAGAGGAGAAAATGAAGGTGTGGTTGAAATAATAGACAACCTGGGAGTTTGTGTAGAGGGGACAGGAAAGCTAGAGTTTAATTAGACTGTAAGAATCTTGGATTTAATCTAGATTTTTCATGTTCACACAACTGCATATAATAACTCCTGTAGAGAAAGACAAGATCACAGTGTGTTGCCTGATTTCAAATTTTGTAGCTCTCAGTTGCAAAAAGTCAATAAAAAATCCTCACTAGATCCTCAAGGGTACAAGCGCAATTGCTAGAATGACTGCAGGTGCACTGGTTTTCCTACCCAAGTGCAGCTCTCCGGGGCTGCAGAGACACTGAAGGGAAGAGACCAGTGTACCAGCATCCAAAGCGCCGAATGAGATTGAAATCGTAATAAAGGAGAAAAGAAGGGACACTCGGCAGAAAACAGTGGAAGAGAGAAAGCAGAGACAGTGAGGGAGAAAAATTCTCAATCGATCACAATGTTTTAGTTAGAAGTATTAGGGAATCCTTCTGTCTCCATTGCTTTTCTTCAGTACCAAGAATTATAAATCCTGAATGGGACTAGGACAGAATCCCAGACGGTGAGAAAAGAAGGTGTAAGATTAAAATTTTCATGTGTTCTGTTGACCATGAAATCATGATTTCTAACTTCTGTTCCTTTCTTCTTACCACATCTACATTTAGGAAATCATAGCACTTTAAGGTAGCTTCTTGTTAGTTGCCATAGAAGCCGCACAGGGGTGTTTATGGGTATAGCCATTCAGCCAAGATAGAGCCGCTGCATCTTCATCAGTTTAAACAATGTAAGATCAGGTGTGCTGTGACCAAACACTTCATCTTTCGATAAATGTTAAGAAATAAATGAAAACCAGTGGAAATCATCATATCAGTGAGATGTTTGACATAATTTTCTTTTAAAGCTATTTAACATTAATGAAAACGTGTCCATAGTAGTTGGTTTGTACTAAGAGGAGTGGTGAAAGGAGCAGGGTATTGGGATGTAGAAATCTTATGTTTTACTCATCTTTGCCCCTCTTACTATTCCTTACCTCAGTGATCCCATGACCAGTCCTTCATCTGTCCTGCAACTTCCTTGGAAGTCCAACCAATCAGGGTCATGGCTCACTCCTTCTTCAAGGCCTCAGTTCTGTGTATCCATGAGGGATTATGGGAATATGTATTTTGGAAATTTTCAGCCACCACACTACATTTCACATCCCTGTTATTTTAGGCCACCACCAAGCCTGGGAGACCCTCCAGGCTTGGAAGGTCTTATACTCTGACCTCTGTATGTCTTGTTTTTTTCTCTGCTCATTTCTTTATCAGTTTTCATTCCCTTTTCAGCTAGGATCCTGTTTGAGGCAAATAGCGTAAAACCACATTCAGACTGGCTTTCAACAATAGACTCGCATAACTGGAAAGTCTAGCTCTTGGTCAGGCTTCAGAATTAGTTGATCTAAGGGATCGGTGATGTCAGTAAATATTTGGTTTCCCTCCTTTATTCTTCTAGTCGCAGTGTTTATTTCATCGTTCTCTAAGGTGGATGCCAGCTGTGGTCAAGGACAGCAGCCTGCTCAGTTATATGCAGGAGGAGTGAGACCCCTTTCTCTCACAGCAGTGCTGAGGGTCGGGGATGCATGGGGCCTGGGAAGAAAGTGTGTATATGATCAGATAGGGGAAGAGGTGACTAGCGGGACAAAAAAAGACACATGCTTAGCTATTGGTCGTACTTGGACTCATCCTTTGTTATTTCCAGAGCCCTTGTCCCATGGGAAACAAGCTCCTGCATTTTTTCATATTCTCTGGATCCTCTTCTCTCCTCCTAACCTTTATTGAAATCCATTCAGCTCTGAGGAAAGTATTTCCCCATATCCCTGTTTCTTCCACACCCCATATTAGAAAGTAAGGAGGAAAGGTTGGTATCTTCTCTGTTCCCGATTCCCTCCTTACCCCCAGCTCTGCTCACAGGCCAGCACCTCTTTACTAGGGCGTAAAAATGCCTTTGAGGCTCACAGTACCCTGCTCATGATGTCCTCTCCCACCCACCTCGTTGGTCCCCCCTGTTCTTTGACGATTTTAGTTTCTGGTTCAGTCTTCCTTTCTGCTCCCAGGCCCAGCCATCAGACTGCTGACTCCAGTGTTCACAAAGACCGTCTGTCCAGTACCGGGCTGTCGGTTCTTTGCGCTCTTCAACTCGTTTATATCAGCCATCCACTTCCAGGAGAATATCCTGGTTCTTGTCGGGGTTAACCTTTGGTTTCTTAATTCAGACATCTATCGTTTTTGCTATAGCCTAACTACTTCCATATTACCTGTTTCATTGGTTTTGCTGAGACTATAGTCTCTCTTCCTGTCTCATACAATTTACTCTGCCCAGGGATGTATGCCACTTCTTCCTACCTCCATTAGCACCTTGCTCCATATGTCCCGTTTTTTCTCCAAGCCAGACTTCAGCAGTATGTAAACCGTGAACTCCCAGATGTTCAAGCAGGTTTTAGAAAAGCCAGAGGCACCAGAGATCAAATTGCCAACATCCGCTGGATCATGGAGAAAGCAAGAGAGTTCCAGAAAAACATCTATTTCTGCTTCATTGACTATGCCAAAGCCTTTGACTGTGTGGATCACAATAAACTATGGAACATTCTGAAAGAGATGGGAATCCCAGACCACCTGACCTGCCTCTTGAGAAACCTGTATGCAGGTCAGGAAGCAACAGTTAGAACTGGACATGGAACAACAGACTGGTTCCAAATAGGAAAAGGTGTACGTCAAGGTTGTATATTGTCACCTTGCTTATTTAACTTATATGCAGAGTACATCATGAGGAACGCTGGGCTGGAAGAAGCACAAGCTGGAATCAAGATTGCTGGGAGGAATATCAATAACCTCAGATATGCAGATGACACCACCCTTATGGCAGAAAGTGAAGAGGAACTCAAAAGCCTCTTGATGAAAGTGAAAGAGGAGAGTGACAAGTTTGGCTTGAAGCTCAACATTCCGAAAACAAAGATCATGGCATCTGGTCCCATCCCTTCATGGGAAATAGATGGAAAAACAGTGGAAACAGTGTCAGACTTTATTTTTTGGGCTCTAAAATCAGTGCAGATGCTGATTGCAGCCATGAAATTAAAAGACGCTTGCTCCTTGGAAGGAAAGTTATAACCAACCTTGATAGTATATTAAAAAGCAGAGACATAACTTTGCCAACCAAGGTCCGTCTAGTCAAGGCAATGGTTTTTCCCATGGTCATGTATGGATGTGAGAGTTGGACTGTGAAGAAAGCTGCTCACCGAAGAATCGATGCTTTTGAACTGTGGTGTTGGAGAAGACTCTTGAGAGTCCCTTATACTGCAAGGAGATCCAACCAGTCCATTCTAAAGGAGATCAATCCTGGATATTCATTGGAGGGACTGATGCTAAAGCTGAAACTGCAATACTTTGGCCACCTCATGCGGCGAGTTGACTCACTGGAAAAGACTCTGATGCTGGGAAATGTTGGGGGCGGGAGGAGAAGGGGACGACGGAGAATGAGATGGCTGGATGGCATCACCGACTCTGTGGACATGAGTTTGAGTGTACTCCAGGAGTTGGTGATGGACAGGGAGGCCTGGCGTGCTGTGATTCATGGGGTCGCGGAGAGTCGGACACGACTGAGCGACTGAACTGAACTGAACTGACTGATGCAGTGTGGGATCTTAGTTCCGCAACCTGGGGTCAAACCCATGCTCCTTGCAGTAGAAGTACAGTCTTAACCATGGGACCGGCAGGGAAGTTCCACTTCGCATGTCATTTAATAGTGAATGAGTGAGTGAAAGTCACTTAGTCGTGTCCAGCTCTTTGTGACCCTATGGACTGTAGCCTACTAGGCTCTCTGTACGTGGGATTCTCCAGGCAAGAATACTGGAGTGGGTTTCCGTTCCCTTCTCCAGGGTATCTTCCCAAACCAAACCCAAATGTCATTTAATAAGTAACTTAAAAAACTAGTTTCACACAGAATCATTAAAAATGACAAATGGCTCAAATAATATATTCAAACAGAACATAAATGAGTATTTTAAAATATTTTGATGGAAGAGCAAAGCCTTTTTGTTAAATGTGAATCACTTGGTCGGCATCCCTCACCGTCCTTGAGTAAACTCTACCAAAAATGCATTATTTTTCATTTCCAGTTTCAGTCTCTTTAAAGTGAAGCAAGAACACTCCAGACACACATTAAGTAATCTGAGTTAAGAAACCTGCTGAATGTTTGTAATTCTGTTTTAAATCTTCTCTAACAGCAGTTTTTTGGTTGGCTTTTTAGTAACTGTCATGCTTAAAGTATTTCCAAGGTAGTTGACCTAAACAGCAGATCATTCTTTTGGCACACATTTAATCAGTTAAATACTTCAGTTACATGAAAATGAGTATAATAAGTATAAACAGTTTTGTAACAAATAAACTTGAGTCTTGGTGAATATATAACTCAGCTGGTTGAAGGAGAAATGTGGAAATACATTGGAAAGTAGTCTTCCAGTCTTGAGTGTAGCCATCAACCAGTATGTTTCACATGGGAGACATCAGGTGTTAGGAGAGACGGTGGGGGGGTCAGACGGCTGCAGCTTCTCCCGTGTTAATAGCGTCCCTTTCTGTGTCTCAGCCCCTTACGCTACCTCAGTCTCCTTGTTCCCACAGCGGCTCCGTGGAGGGTTGCTGAAGGGCACCCTCTCCAGTTCTTCACCTCCTCCATACCCTCAGTCACAGTAATCTGACTTCCACCCCTACCAGCTGGCTGACACTGCTCTTGCCAGAGTCATCAGTGACATTCCTGTTGCTGAATTCACCTGAGACTTTGTGTCTTCTTGAAATTCATACATCATACTGTCCTTCACTCCTCCCTATTTCAGTGTTCACTTTTCACAATTCCTTGAACCCTTCCTACTTGGTTTTCTTTCCTTCTGCTTCAATGATTAAACTAGAGTTAGAGTCCAGTTGGTCTGTTCTCCCTCTGCAAATTCCCTTGGGCCAGTTCAACCACCCATGTCACTCCAATTACATTCAGCAGTAATGAATTTTGCTGACTTGCACAACAGCCGCTTCAGACTTGGCACATCCAAAGCTGAATTTCTCTGTGTCCCACTAGAGAGCCTCCTCCTTTGTCTAAGTTCCCCATTTTAGCAATGGTGCCTCTGTCTTTCCCTCTAGTTCCAAGAGAGAAGGCTAGACACCATCTCACCTCTTCCTAAAATACGTTCAGTACCAAGTCGTAGTGATTTTACTTCCTGAATATCTTCTAAGTCCCTCCAGTTTGCCCTGTTTCCTAGTGAGGTATTCCATAATATTATGCCCCAGTTCCCATCACAGCTTTTCTCTGGAATGAGCCCTCTTTTCTAAACATTTCAACTCATTATAATTTGACTGATTTGTTTAAAACACATATCTTTTCTCATCTCTCATGTGATTAAAACCCTTCAGTGGCTTTGTCGTGACCCTTAGAGTAGGTCTGAACTCTTCAATGATTCCCAGGGCTCTTCATTCTCTAGTCCATACTTAAGCTTTTCAGATTTTTCATTCCTTACAGTCTTTACTTTTGGATAATTTCTGTACATTGTTCAGATCTTGGCTTGCTCATTGTTCCTTTTAGAAAATCTTCGTAGAAAAGCTCCTTCTGTGATATTTCAGATTTCTCCGTGTTTACCCTATAAAAGTCATCTCAATGTAGTACTGGGGCTACTGCTAAGTCACTTCAGTCGTGTCCGACTCTGTGTGACCCCACAGACGGAAGCCCACCAGGCTCCCCCGTCCCTGGGATTCTCCAGGCAAGAACACTGGAGTGGGTTGCCATTTCCTTCTCCACAATGTAGTACAGTTACCTATTAATCAATTTGTCTTCACTATATTATAAATTATATATATATTATAAATAGAAGGGTCCCTGTCAGCTTACCTTTTTGTCTTTGGTGCCTGTATCAAGGAGTAGACATAGTGCATGCTTATAAGTATTTGTTGAACAAATGACATTAAATCAGTCACTTAGGCTTTGTGAGCCTCAGTTGCATCATCTGTTAAAGGGGAATATTGTCCTGACTACATCATATGGTCATTTTGGGGTCTTGTAAGATAATAGGAATTACGTTTAGTATTCTGGTTAAGAGAGTAGGTTCCGGCTCTCTACTTCTTGGTTTTTGATCCTAGCTCTCACTATATCACCAGCTGTGTGACCTTGGGCAAGTTAGTTAATTTTTCTGTGTTTTAGTGACCCCCTTGGCTAAATAAAAATAACCACAATATCTACCTCATAGGGTTATTGTGAGTTTTAACTGAAAAGCATTCAGTACAGTACCCAAGCACAATAAATGTTAGCTATTATAATATTTTTATTTAGAAGCTCTAGAATTCCATATTATAACTATATATGCAAACATACGGCATCAATTTTTAGTTTCAGTATTTTAAGGGGTTAAAGGATTGGTATAATTTTTAATTTTTTTACCTTTATCTTTTAGGATAATACCATACCAGATTTTATTTTTTAAGTCATAAATTCAAATCAACATGGCTGATTTACATGAAATTTTGGTAATGCATTTTTTAAATTGTTCAATATAAAGATAATTTTGAAAATACTTCCTTCCTGAATATCAAAATGTTGAGTTTACATACATAGTAGGGGAACATTAGCAAGAGAAAAATATTTAAATAAGAAAGACTACTGGTTTAATTTGTAAAGGACAATTATTTATATTATATCTTTGACACCTAACTTTATTTCTCTATCTGATTTAATTACATAAGTAATTTAGTGTTTGGAAAGTCCAAATTCCATTAACTCTGTAACTAGTCAAGAAAGCAAGTAAATACAAGAGCATTTAGTTTCATGAATATGTATTCACCTGAAAGAAATCTGCTCAATTTGAGTAAAAAGTTCTTTCTAATTTAAAATTTAATTAAATAATACACGTTTGTCTGTTGACATTGGACCAACAAAATGCCTAATTTTTATTCTTTTTCTGATTCTTTTTAGAGTTGGTGGTTCCAGAATTTTTTTCAGAATGATTTTAGGAAGAGAAAAGATGTCTCTCCTTCAGGCAATGTCTTCCTATATGGCAGCTGGTAGGAATGTTTTAAGATGGGATCTTTCACCAGAGCAAATCAAAACAAGAACTGAGGAGCTCATCTCGCAGACCAAACAGGTGTACGATGCTATTGGAATGCTTGACATTAAGGAGGTAACTTACGAGAACTGTTTGCAGGCACTGGCAGACGTAGAAGTGAAATATATAGGTGAGTAGGATGCAAAAACATATCAATATTTCATTTTGTGGGCATCATAAACCATTTTATGCTTCCCAACTCGACAATTCATTTTCCAATTTTACAAGACATTGATTTTTACGTAATGATTTGTAATTGCTTAAATGATTAATGATTCATAATTGCTTAGAATTATATTACCTAAGTTAAAAAATTTTATTATGTGGCCTGAGGTGATATAAAATATACATTCTTGTTACAGCTGCTTTCTGGAGAGCAATATCTATCAAAACTTTTTAAGACATGCAGGTAGATTCTTTACCAGCTGAGCCACAAAAGACGCCCAAGAATACTAGAGTGGGTAGCCTATCCCTTCTCCAGTGGATCTTCCTGACCCAGGAATTGAACTGGGGTCTCCTGCATTGCAAGCAGATTCTTTACCAACTGAGCTATCAGGGAAGCCCTAATAAGTGCATACCCTCGCCCAATAATTAATTCCCCATTTAGGTATAATCTAAGACATAATCAGATATAGGAAAAATCATGTATAAATTTATGTATAAACAGGTACTCTATCATAGCAAAAGCTTGGAAACGACTAACTGCTAAGTGTCAACTAGTAGAATAGCTAAATAAATTATGGTACCTTCACCCTCTGTAACAGTATACAGGCATTAAAATCATGTTTAGGAGCAGTATTTGGTAACATTAAAAGGATAGAGAAAGAAAACAAATTTTAATAATGTCCAATGTCTTGGGTACTAAGTTTATAGTTGATTTTTAATTTACTCTTTATACTTTTCTCTATTTTACATATTTCCTACACTTAAAATATATTATTTTTATAATCTAACTATTGTGTGTTCAGTTGCTCAGTCATGTCCAACTCTTTGCAGCCCCATGGACTGCAGCCCACCAGTCTCCTCTGTCTCTGGAATTTTCCAGACAAGAATACTGGAAAAGCTTGCCATTTCCTGCTTCAGGGGATCTTCTTGACCCAGGGATCAAACCCACCTCTTGCATCTCCTGCATTGCTGACGGACTCTTTACCACTGCCCAACCTGGGAAACCCCCAATATAACTATTAGACCCTTTGAATTATAAGGAATGAAGAATCATGCCAGTTATCTCAAAGAATTTTGTAGGATAATTATGGCTAAACAATCTTGGCTGTGTGGTAACTGGGCTTTCTAAGAACATAGGCTATAACTGAGTATCATAAACATTTGTATGAATTCTGGGATTTGGAAGGTTGTCCAAAATCTTAAGCAGCCCTAGTGACCAAATCATCTCTTTACCCATACCAAGAGTTCGCTACCCTATGTCCTACCGTGATATAGGGACTTGACTACTTTCTCTTCCCTCTACATTTCTGTTTCAGTTTCTACCGCTTACTACCAGCTTCTTCACTCTCGTTTTTGTTCAGTCACTAAGTCGTTTCTGACTCTTTGCGACCCCATGGACTGCAGCACAACAGGCTTGCCTGTCCTTCACTATCTCCCAGAGTTTGCTCAAGTTCATATGCATTGAGTTGGTGATGCTACCTAACCATCTCATCTTCTGCCACCCTCTTCTCCCTGGTGGGTCAGATGGTAAAGAATCTGCATGCAATACAGGGTTCCATCCCTGGGTCAGGAAGATCCCCTGGAGAAGGGAATGGCTACCCACTCCAGTATTCTTGTCTGAATTTCATAGACAGAGGAGTCTGTTGGGCTACAGTCCATGGGGTCACACAGAATCATGACTCAGTGATTTTTTTTTTTACTCTCATTCAGTTCAGTTCAGTTCAGTTCAGTGGCTCAGTTGTGTCCGACTCTTTGCGACCCCATGAATCACAGCACGCCAGGCCTCCCTGTCCATCACCAACTCCCGGAGTTCACTCAAACTCATGTCCATCGAGTCGGTGATGCCATCCAGCCATCTCATTCTAGTCAAGGCTTTGGTTTTTCCAGTGGTCATGTATGGATGTGAGAGTTGGACTGTGAAGAAAGCTGATCGCCGAAGAATTGATGCTTTTCAACTGTGGTGCTGGAGAAGACTCTTGAGAGTCCCTTGGACTGCAAGGAGATCCAACCAGTCCATTCTAAAGGAGATCAATCCTGGGTGTTCATTGGAAGGACTGATGCTAAAGCTGAAACGCCAATACTTTGGCCACCTCATGCGACGAGTTGACTCACTTTCATTAATGGCCACTAAATTTTGCTATGAGCCTATGAATCTTCAGTAAAAAAAGATCTGATTGGGCTTGTAGTTAGTCAAAAGAAGGGAGTTGGTCCCCATTCAGCAGAGCTTTCTCAGCAGGCAATTTCATATGCCACTTCCACCCTGTAAGTGGTTGGTCCTTGGTTCACATACTCACATTTTCAGTCACTTACCACTATGATGGTATGCCAGGGTAATAGCTTATGCATTTAAGAAATGTAAAAATAGGTGGGGAAAAAGTCTTTTAAAACAGAATGATCTTAAATTCTGCTTTTTCTCCCCGAATCATATGTCTTTTAAATATAACTTCAGTTTTGTGATATTTGTTCTCCCTCTCCTGTGAGTTTATCTTCATAGGTTAATCATAAAAATGTTTGAATTTCAGAATAGATTTTTTAAAAGTTTCTCTTATCTGTGTATGTTCTCAGCCTCCTGCAGTAGCTGTTAAAACTGCATTTTGTCTAGCATCAGGTCCTGGGCATCAGCATTGTTTGTAGTTTGAAAGTGAGAGCTTAAGTCTGGCTACAGGTCTTTGTGGGAAAGGAAGGAAGGAAATGGTTTTCAGTATTATTGTTTGTTTAAGAATATTTCCAGTTTCAGACTCTTCATTTCATTCTGCTCATTTAAATTCTTGCTCAATTTTGATTCCTTCTTAGTATCTTTTTGAGCTAACTTTAAAAAGTATTAAATAAACAAAAATTATAACTCTCTAGTTAAATCACTTAAACAAATGCTCTGTGTATTAATATTAAATGCTAAATCATATGTTCCATTTTTTCTTTAACCAAGGGACAAAAAATGATATATTCAGTCAAATCTTAAAATAATAGCTATCTAATTTTTTTAAAAACAGACACTGTGAATTTGTTCAGATATTTGTGGCATTTGTATAGCTTTCTTTGTGACCATGTTTTAAGAGGTCTGATATGCATAAGGTAGCTTGTTTAACTGGATAATTCCTTGGTATGTAAAGGGTAGCTTTGCCATCTACCATATATCCATGTGTAATTTTACCTATTTACAATACCTTCAAAGTGCTAAAGAGTAAAATTAAAATATATTCATTGTCACAGCATAGCCACAACTTCCCTGTAAACGATACTCTTTTTTTTTTTTGCTGTTCAGTTCAGTTCAGTCGCTCAGTCGTGTCCGACTCTTCACGACCCCATGAATCACAGCACGCCAGGCCTCCCTGTCCATCACCACCTCCCGGAGTTCACGCAAACTCATGTCCATCGAGTCGGTGATGCCATCCAGCCATCTCATTCTCTATCATCCCCTTCTCCTCCCGCCCCCAATCCTTCCCAGCATCAGAGTCTTTTCCAGTGAGTCAACTCTTCGCATGAGGTGGCCAAAGTATTGGAGTTTCAGCTTTAGCATCAGTCCCTTCAATGAACACCCAGGATTGATCTCCTTTGTATGGATTATTTCAAGACATCAGATTTTTGCCTAATTAAAGTCAAAATACAAATGTTTGAAAAATCCAACTACCAAGTTTGATATGTGAAAGTGAGAACAGAAGACATTACCACTGTCATTTAACAGGAAGGGCCCCGATATTCAGCTGCTTACTGGATATGTCCATTGAGATTTCTGAGGATCATTTGAAATTATATGCAGCTTTTTATGTTTGTATGAATGCTTGCATTTGGGGGAGGGTTCATGACTTTGGTTAGATTAAGAGTCTGTTGTAAAGGTTAAGAACTCCTTTTCTGAACAAACCCATCCCTCTAAATCACCTGCTCTTTTCCTAAACATGCTTTGTTTTGCCAGTCCCCATGCTTGCAGTCTCTGCTTCTCCAGTCCCTCTCGCCCCGCCCGTCCTGTAAGGTCCAGCCTTCCCCGCGGGCTTGGCTTCAGGCCTCGGCCCTTGGCATCGCTGCCTTTGAGTTCCTGTCCCATTCATTTGACAGCTATGCTGCTCTGTCCTGGAATTGTTGTTTATCTTTTCAGGTACTGTTCCCTACCCCCAACTCCCAGACTATAAAATGCCTCGGTATGAGAACTACATCTTTTAAATTGGAGGATTGTGACTGATGTATACACCGTACTATATATATAAAATAGATACTAGTAAGAGCCTACTGTATAGCACAGAGAGCTCTACTTGATACTCAGTAATGGCCTATATGAGAAAAGAATCTAAAAAAGAGTGGTTATATGTATATGTGTAACTGATTCACTTTTTTGTACTCCTGAAACTAACACAACTTTGTAAGTGAACTGTACTCCAATAAAATTTTTTTTTTAAAAAAAGGACATCTTTTCCACCCCCTGCATTCCCAGTTAATAAATTGCACTCTAACCAAACTTCGTTAATTACTCAGTGCACACCCTTAGTGTTCTTAGCAATGCCCCTGGAATAGCAAAGTCCTGTTTTAGACACTGTTTCTCAAAAGCCTTAGGAGCCTTTAGAGAAAATATATAATGAAAGACTTATATTGGGATAATCATTCATCTGTGTATGAGGTATTTTTCTTAATACTGACTTGATGAGTCCTTGTGGTTTTTTTCCTCTATTAACAGTGGAACGAACCATGCTAGACTTTCCCCAGCATGTCTCTTCTGACAAAGAAGTACGAGCTGCAAGTACAGAAGCAGACAAAAGACTTTCTCGTTTTGATATTGAGATGAGCATGAGACAAGATATCTTTCTGAGAATTGTTCATTTAAAGGTAAATGATCTTATAATTCCTTTAACAGGAAAAAAACACAATAAAGACATAAAAGCCTTTGACCAATGATAAAAAGCATTTGAATGTGCCTAGATTTCGTTTCTAATTATTATAATAGAGGGCACAGCATACTGTTATATTATGCCACTTAGGTTTATGTTGAGCTACTAATTACATTCATTTAAAATTTTTTAAGACCAAGTATAATAAAAGAGTGTACATCTGTAAATCTAAGATTTTTTAACTATCATGAACTTTAATAGTTTAATGAAAAAACTTCTTTGAATTTTAAAAAAATTGTAGCTCAAATGGAGTTGAGCTGTCTATAAATAATCACGTGGTTTTGGCCGTAAAACTGATGACTTACCGTTTGATTCTGCATGCCAGAGACATTCCTCTCTGTCATTCTTACATTTCTCAGGACTCACAGAAATTACGGATTATGAAATCTCTAGGTGGGTCTGCCTTGAGTGTTTTGACACTTTTCATCACCAGTGTTGATTTGCTTTCTAGCATTTTCATCCTGTCTTTGCTTTGCATTTTTATCTTCATGGTTCTGAGCAATTTGTTTGGCAAACAACCAAGGTTTTACAATCCTAGGCATTTTTGTTTATTTTGCATGTTGCATATGCAAAATCTCTAAGATTGTTTTCTGTTTAGCAAATTATGACAAGAATTGAAATAAAAAGCCATTTTATTTCAAATGTTTTATTTGTAACTTACTGTGGCATGTGTAATCAAAAATTTGTTTAGACGTGTAAGACATATGTGCTATTTTTTCATGTTAGACATTTTTCACCCTTAATTTGTGTTCATCTATGATGATTCATAATTGTTCATCTTTGGCACTTTAAAAATAACATAAAATAGCTCTATGACTATTTTTTACCAAATTGTTCTCTTTTTAACTTTTGACTCCAGTTGTTATTCTATACAATTCAACTCATAGCCCTTATAGCTTCCTATTTTTATTTCATCCCAGAATAATCTAATTTCTTTTATATCTGGATATTATATATGTAATATAGAAATTTTCCCTAGTGTTTCTAGTTTTCTTTGATTAAGTGTTTTTTTATCCTGATTTCCAAGTTCTCCTTTGGGATTTTATAGCCTCAAAAAGGTATTGCAATCTTAATGTTATTAATTGAGTCTACTGTTTTTGTTACTTTTCCACCTTCTCTGATTTTGTTAAAATTTTATATTTTGTATGTTTTGGCCTCCGATGCCACTAAATTTGGGAACAAATTGCAGCCTGTAAGGTATCCCATAGCCTAGCACACTGGAGGGACCTCATAAACACCAGTGCATTCATCAGATTTGTTCATTTATTTGAGCTCATTCACTTCAGGGTTTTATTATATAATTTATAGTAGTTTCAGATTAAGTTCCGTAATCTTTCCTCTTTCCACAGGAGTTTATTCTCATATGTGTGGATTATTGTGTGAACATTCTTAGGGGCATTTAAAATGTTAACACTACATCAGAATAATAAGAAAATAACTATTGTGCTTGTTTATATACTGGAGCTTATTTGGTGAATTTAAATACCTACCTTGACAAATAGTAATATTTTTCAGTATTTTTAAAAATCTAGAACTATCAGTTTCAGTTCTTTGCTAGAGTTGGATATTTGAATAGATGGTAAATCTCACACCATTCATACCTAACAAAGTTCAGTTCAGTTCAGTCGCTCAGTCGTGTCCGACTCTTTGCGACCCCATGAATCACAGCACGCCAGGCCTCCCTGTCCATCACCACCTCCCGGAGTTCACACAAACTCATGTCCATCGAGTCGCTGATGCCATTCAGCCATCTCATTCTCTGTCGTCTCCGTCTCCTCCCACCCCCAATTCTTCCTAGCATCAGACTGTTTTCCAGTGAGTCAACTCGACGCATGAGGTGGCCAAAGTATTGGAGTTTCAGCTTTAGCATCAGTCCTTCCAATGAACACCCAGGATTGATCTCCTTTAGAATGGACGGGTTGGATCTCCTTGCAGTGCAAGGGACTCTCAAGAGTCTTCTCCAGCACCACAGTTCAAAAGCACCAATTCTTCAGCGATCAACCTTGTTCACAGTCCAACTCTCACATCCATACATGACCACGGGAAAAACCATAGCCTTGACTAGACGGACCTTGGTTGGCAAAGTAATGTCTCTGCTTTTTAATATACTATCTAGGTTGGTCATAACTTTCCTTCCAAGGAGTAAGCGTCTTTTAATTTCATGGCTGCAATCAGCATCTGCACTGATTTTAGAGCCCAAAAAATAAAGTCTGACACTGTTTCCACTGTTTTCCCATCTATTTCCCATGAAGGGATGGGACCAGATGCCATGATCTTTGTTTTCTGAATGTTGAGCTTCAAGCCAAACTTGTCACTCTCCTCTTTCACTTTCATCAAGAGGCTTTTTAGTTCCTCTTCACTTTCTGCCATAAGGGTGGTGTCATCTGCATATCTGAGGTTATTGATATTCCTCCCAGCAATCTTGATTCCAGCTTGTGCTTCCTCCAGCCCAGTGTTCCTCATGATGTACTTTGCATATAAGTTAAATAAGCAGGGTGACAATATACAACCTTGACGTACTCCTTTTCCTATTTGGAACCAGTCTGTTGTTCCATGTCCAGTTCTAACTGTTGCTTCCTGACCTGCATACAGGTTTCTCAATAGGCAGGTCAGGTGGTCTGGTATTCCCATCTCTTTCAGAATGTTCCACAGTTTATTGTGATCCACACAGTCAACGGCTTTGGCATAGTCAATGAAGCAGAAATAGATGTTTTTCTGGAACTCTCTTGCTTTCTCCATGATCCAGCGGATGTTGGCAATTTGATCTCTGGTTCCTCTGCCTTTTCTAAAACCTGCTTGAACATCTGGAAGTTCACGGTTCACATACTGCTGAAGCCTGGAACCTAACAAAGTTA
The DNA here is from genome assembly GCF_049115385.1 of Moschus berezovskii. Classification (NCBI taxonomy): domain Eukaryota; kingdom Metazoa; phylum Chordata; class Mammalia; order Artiodactyla; family Moschidae; genus Moschus; species Moschus berezovskii. The sequence continues at coordinate 63,955,345 of NC_142477.1, forward strand.
GATGTATCTAAATCCTCTGTTTATTTTTCCTTTAACTTTCCTCTAAGTGAAAATAGAGCAACCGTGATACAATACATAAAGCCTTCATTAGACTGAGTAATAGGATTTTAAATTTATATAGAGTCATCAATTTCGGGCTTGGTCTGCCTGAACGAGGGTGCTCTAAATAATAATCTCAAGGTACCACCAATGTAGCCAATAGTCAAATGTATTATCTTAGTTATAAATAATATAAAACATTAGCTCCTGTGTTATTTTTCACTTAAGATTGATGAATAGAAGCATGAAATTACTTCTTTTCACAGTTCCTTAATGCAAAATCTGTGCCCAGTAAGCATTCTAGTTATCTGTGGGTGTTCAACATGTAACTCTAAAACTTAGTGACTGAAAATAGTAACAGTCATATTCTCTTATAGTTTGTATAGGTCAGGAATTCAGGAAAGTATCAGTTGAGCAGTTCTGGCTTGGATTCTTGCATGTGATTTTAGGCTGTGGTGCCTGGAGCAGGTAGACTAGCCAGATATCTCTATCTTCGTGTCCCCTCAGGGCACTTCCATGTAGTGTCTCTATGTGGGCTAATTTGGACTTCCTCCCAGCATGGAAGTATCGGGCAGTAGGACTTCTTTTCCTAGAGACAGAGGGCTTCAACACGGATGTTGCAGCGTGTTCTACACAGAGGCTGCATTGCATTTTATGACCTGTCTCAGAAGTCACATAGCATCAGTTCTGCAACACCATGTTGACTGACTAGTCACGACAATCTCCCGGACTCAAGGGACACCACATTACAGTCTAGGGCGTATCATCTGATTCACAGTCTTGTTTCAAAACCTTTAAAGTAAGCAATCTGTTGACTAAATGGATGGATGAAATCATAGTAGGGCCTGAGACTAACTAACCACGTGCTGTAGCCTTCCTACTTCCTTCCTGAGCGTGGCTAGCAACGCTACTTTACAGTTTCATAGCAGTATAGTTGGAGAAGGAAATGGCAACCCACTCCAGTGTTCTTGCCTGGAGAATCCTGTGGACGGAGGAGCCTGGTGGGCTGCCGATTATGGGGTCACACAGAGTCGGACACGACTGAAGCGACTTAGCAGCATCAGCAGTATAGTTTAACTCTCATACCAATCTTGTGAAGTATCCCTTTTTATAAGTAGAGAAACTAAGGCTCAGAAATGGTAACTTTCCAAGAGTCATTGAAAGAAGTGAAAGTGTTAGTCTTTCAGTCGTGTCCAACTCTTTGCAACCCCTTAGACTGTAGCCCACCAGGCTCCTCTTCCATGGGATTTCCCAGGCAAGAATATTGAAGTAGGTTGCCATTCTTTCTCCAAGTCATGGAAGTGGTTGGTAAATACTTGCCAGAAGTCATGTAGACTTTATGTTAAAGCCCTCAAGGGAAAAAGGTGTCACATTTTATTTTATTTTGCATCTATGGCAGAGTGCCTGGTACAAAGTACAGTAAATATTTAGTAAATGTTCCTTAGAGTGAGAAATGGTAACAAATTAAAAAAAACAGGCCTTCAGTAGTTGATGCACGGACGTGGTCTGTCCATGCGAGGCAAACAATATCATCTTGCTTCCTCACAACCAAATGGAAACAATCCCCAGCGGATCAAAGTCTTAAAGAGCTAAACGTTAAAGCTTCTGGCAGTTTATATGGAAATAAACCTTCATGACATCTGAGCCAGGAAGTATTTCTTAAAAAAAGACACCAAAAGTGCTAACTATAAGTCTGATAAACATGACTACATTAAAATAAAGAATTTCTATTAATAAAGTGAAAAGACACTAATACAAAAAAAAACCTCAAATAGTAGAAAAAGAAATTTTCAAAACATGAAACTAGCAAAGCATTAGTACCTAGGATATATAAAGTGATACTGTAATCAGTAAAAAAGACAAGCATCACAAAGAAAAACGAGCAGATGACATGAAAGGTAGTTCAGATGAAACACAAATGGCAATTAAACATGAAAAAAATGTTTAACCTCATTAAGTCAGGGAAGTTCAAATAAAGACTGCAGTAAGATTCTTCACAAACTATATTGACAAAAATGAAAGTCTGACAGTGCCAAGTATCTGCAGATAGGAATCAATGGGAATATTTGTGCACTGCTAGTACATGTGTAAATTGAGTTTTAAAATAATAGTAATAACTAATTCAGAAAAAAATCTAATCCTATGAAGTTGGATCTTACATTCTCTGCAATGTAGCATACCCTTCCCATCCCCACTTCAGCATTTACCTTAAAATATGTTTGCATTTATCCACAGGTGAAATTGAACATGTATTCATAACAGCATTATCTATAATAGCAAAATACTGAAACAACTCAGATTTCCATCACAAGGAAAATGGGACAATACACTGTAGTATATTTACAATATAATGTTTTATAGTAGTGAAGAAAATAAACTATGGCAACATGCAACAGCATGACTAAATCTTCAGTTCAGTTCAGTTCACTTGCTCAGTCGTGTCTGACTCTTAGTGACCCCATGGACTGCAGCACACCAGGCCTTCCTGTCCATCACCAACTCCTGGACGTTTACTCAAACTCATGTCCATCGAGTCAGTGATGCCATCCAACCATCTCATCCTCTGTTGTCCCCTTCTCCTCCCGCCTTCAATCTTTCCCAACATCAGGATCTTTTCAAATGGGTCAATTCTTCAAATCAGGTGGCCAAACGACTGGAGTTTCCGCTTCAGTATCAATCCTTCCAATGAATATTCGGGACCAATTTCCTTTAGGATAGACTGGTTGGATCTCCTTGCAGTCCAAGGGCCTCTTAAGAGTCTTCTCCAACACCACAGTTCAAAAGCATCAGTTCTTCAGTGCTCAGCTTTCTTTATAGTCCAACTCTCACATCCATACATGACTACTAGAAAAACCATAGCTTTGAAGAGATGGACCTTTGTTGACAAAGTAATGACTCTGCTTTTTAATATGCTGCCTAAGTTCGTCATAACTTTTCTTCCAAGGAGCAAGTGTCTTTTAATTTCATGGGTGCAGTCACCATCTGCAGTGATTTTGGAGCCCAAGAAAATAAAGTCTGACACTGTTTTCACTGTTTCCCTATCTATTTGCCATGAAGTGATGGGACCAGATGCCATGATCTTAGTTGTCTGAATGTTGAATTTTAAGCCAACTTTTTCACTCTCCTCTTTCACTTTCATCAAGAGGCTCTTTAGTTCTTCTTTGTTTTCTGCCATGAGGGTGGTGTCATCTGCATGTCTAAGGTTATTGATATTTCTCCTGGCAATCTTAATTCCAGCTTGTGCTTCATCTAGCCCAGTGTTTCTCATGATGTACTCTGCATCTAAGTTAAATAAGCTGGGTGACAATATACAGCTTTGACGTACTCCTTTTCCTATTTGGAACCAGTCCATTGTTCCATGTCCAGTTCTAACTGTTGCTTCCTGACGCATACATACTTCTCAGGAGACAGGTCAGGTGGTCTGGTATTCCCATCTCTTTAAGAATTTTCCAGAGTCTGTTGTGGTCGACACAGTCAAAGACTTTGGCATAGTCAATGAAGCAGAAATAGATGTTTTTCTGGAACTCTCTTGCTTTTTCGATGATCCAGCAGATGCTGGCAATTTGATCTCTGGTTCCTCTGCCTTTTCTAAAGGCAGAGGAAAATCTCAGTAACAACAAATGAAAAAAAGAAACTACCTAACAGTGCATACAACAAGATGTTATTTTAAAAGGTCAAAAGGAGCCAAAGTAAACAATGTATTTAGTGGGATTTTAGTGTGTAGTCCCTAAGTCATGTCCAACACTTTTGTGACCCCATGGCGGTAGCCTGCCAGGCTCCTCTATCCATGGGATTTCCCAGGCAAGAATACTGGAGTGGGTTGCCATTTCCTTCTCTAGGGGATCTTCCTGACCCAGGAATCAAACCCAAGTCTCCAGCATTGCAGGAAGATTCTTTACTGCTGAGCCACTGGGGCAGATCCAAACAATGTAAATGTAAGTGGTAAAACTAGAAGAAAATATTTAACACAAAATTCAAGGGAGTGGTTACCTGTTACATAGATAAAGGCAGCAGTGTTTTAATATTGTTTCATAAGGTTAAGGATGGATTTAATTTGTTTTCATAATATATATCTGTAGTTATAATCATTTGTAAATTTCAATGTATCCTTATATCGATCAGAAGAAAAAAAATGAACACATCCCTTTAGCTCCAAAATGTCCAAATATCAAAAGCCTCAGACTGTGGCCTCAAGTCTTAGTGTTTCCCTGTCCTGACAAAGGCTTCTCAATCATTGGCTAAAAAGCCTGCAGAGATAAAAAAAAGCCACACTGGTGAGAAAAATGTGCAATGTCTCTAGGCATATAATATTTTATTATAGTGGCCTGCTGAGTAAGAAGTACAGGAAAAGAATTCTTTAGTGAAATTAAGTGAATTATGCAAGCTAAGTTGAGAAATGCAATTATCTATTGTAATATTATTTATATTTTTTTCAGAACTGTGGGCTTGGTGTTGCCAGTTCATTTTAGACAATTAATGATTTCAACAGGAAAGTTTTAATGCTACAGTGTAAATGAATAGGTCACAGGATTAAGTATATGTTTTTAAGTGTTATCTACCAGCTGTGGAGACTTGGTTCCAAATTAAAATACAAGAACCAGTATCTTAAAACCATGATTTAAAAAAAGAGAAAAGAGCGCATATACAAATAAACATTTTAAAGAGGAAAAACTCAACCCAAAATTCAGCATGGCAATGGTAATTCTCTCTGCTTACCATGCCTTCTTGATTTTGAAATGTACAAGTTAATCATTGGTCATAATACTATTGAAACTTGTACATTTGTCAGACTCTTAAAAGTCAATAGATCCAACATAAAGCATCAACTTTCTTGCCTTAATTTCTCCACTAGCCCAAGGTCCTCTGTGCCTCCCAAGTACCTCTTTTTTCACTCACTGCAGATTAACATTGTTTGCTAATGTATCTTTTCCTCCTCTGTGGGACTTAACAGAGCTTGTTTTCCCTAGTGCCTGACCTCAATTGGAGCTCCATAAATGATGCTGAATAGAACAGAACCAGTCCCAGTCTAAACGTGTTCTCATGTAGTGCGGTTTCTCACTCTGCCTGTGACCTACACAACAGCAGACTCTTGTGACAGCGCATAGGAGTCAGCAAGCAGGCCTTTCTGCAGCTCTCCTGCCCAGAGTGCAGGCAGCGGCCTGAGAACGCCCTCCTCACCAGAGTAGCACAAAAACCTGACAGGAAGTATCAGTTCAGTCCAGTCGCTCAGTCCTGTCCAAGCGACCTCTTTGCGACCCATGGACTGCAATATTCCAGGCCTCCCTGTCCATCACCAACTCCCGGAGCTTGCTCAAACTCATGTCCATCAGTTCGTGATGCCATCCAACTGTCTCATCATCTGTCATCCTCTTCTCCTGCCTTCAGTCTTTCCCAGCATCAGGGTCTTTTCTAATAAGTAAGTTCTTTGCATCAGGTAGCCAAAGAATTGGAGCTTCAGCTTCAGCATCGGTCCTTCCAATGAATATTCAGGACTGATTTCCTTTAGGATGGACTGGTTGGATCTCCTTGAAGTCCAAGGGACTCTCAAGAGTCTAACACCACAGTTCAAAAGCATCAATTCTTTGGTGCTCAGCTTTCTTTATGGTCCAACTCTCACATCCATACATGACTACTGGAAAAACCACAGCTTTGACTTTTGACGTACAGACCCTTGTTGGCAAAGTAATGTCTCTGCTTTTTAATGTGCTGTCTAGATTGGTCATAGCTTCCCTTCCAAGGAGCAAGCGTCTTTTAATTTCATGGCTGCAGTCACCATCTGCAGTGATTTTGGAGCCCATATAAAGAAAGTCTCTCACTGTTTCCGTTGCTTCCCCAATACAGCAAGTAAAAGTGATTGAAAAAAGAAACCACAATGAGAAACAGAAGAAAGGGAAAGACGTTGCAAATACAGAATTTATTTCTATCCCCACTTTTACAGCTAATCTGCTGTGGGATATTGAGGAAGTGATTTAACCTCAGTTTTCTTATCTGTGAAGTATTTTGTTATTTAGTTAAGTCAAGTCTTATCTAACTCTTTTGCAACCCCATGGACTGTAGCCCACCCGGCTCCTCTGTCCGTAGGATTTCACAGGCAAGAATAATGGAGTGGGTTTCCATTTCCTTTTCCAGGGGATCTTCCTGACCTTTTCCAAGGGATCAAACCTGTGTCTCCTACATTGGCAGGCAGATTCTTTACCACTGAGCCACCAGGGAAGCTCAAAAGCGTACATGTAATATGTGTGTTTATGTGCTCATACTTATATATAAAAGTTCTTAGTTACAGAAGGAAGTTGGGGAAAACTAAATCTTGTTATCACAGAGTTTAAAACAAGATTCCCCTGAGAATGGATACATGTGTATGTATGGCTGACTCCCTTTGCTGACCACCTGAAACTATTACAACATTGTTAATTGGCTATACTCCAGTATAAAATAGTTTTTTTAAAAATAATAAAGCAAGATCTCCTGCTATCAGATTATATAAATTTGAAAATCACTTCAGAGAACTTTAGCCCCTGCCTGCCCACACCAAAGAGGCCTGAGACCTGGTTCAAGTTCAAGGAGATTAAATTCTTTTTCAGGAAGGAAGATACAACTGGATCTGAGCCGCCTAGAAGTGCCGGCTGATTCCCTCTTAGAAAATCCTTGGGCAGTAATTCTGACCTTGCCTGGAGATTATAAGGGAGAATATTATTATGATCAGCTTTGGGATAGGAATGTGCTTTCGAAGCACATTTTAGACGTGCTTTACTCCTACCAGAGACGTCCGGAAATTTCCCAGGACCTCAGAGTCTGAAAGGCAAAGGGTGTCTGGTTATAATCGAATCAGACTTTTGTTAAATGTCACTTATGTGGTAAGTAAAATATTTCAGTACATGTAGTTTGGTCATTTTTAATTATACGTAATTCAGAACTGATTTTTCTCAGAACATCCTTCTACCTGTTGACACGTGGGTTACCTATTCGGGGAGAATAAGTAGTTACCTAATTTAGACCTGGAGTTTTGAGTTTACTGTGCTGAGTGCCCTTTCAGGCTCTCTGAGATAGCACCCTACAACCACCAGATATGTCCAGTCAAGCCCTCTGAGTGTGAGGGCACCTCCTGATCAAGCACAGGAGGAGAGGAAGAATTCTGCTTACATCCACTGGTGAGGCCTCTGATGAGCCTCTGTCCTAAGCTCAGGGCCACCTGTGGCCAGGTGAATGCCAGGAACCTGAGAACCCACACAGCTGCCCAGCTCTATGCCTTGCTTCTGTCTTGGCCACTGCCCAGGTGGGAAGGCCCTCTGCCCTGGATCTCAGCCTGCCCCCTTGGGTTCTTCACAGTGTACCTGGCCCTTGCAAGGTCCTTCCCACTAGGGATTGTTCTTTCCTCTCTTCCACTGCACGCAGCTACTGCCTGGATTCTCCCCAGCCTTACAACCCATAGTGTCATCCTGTCTGGGGACTCTTGTTGCGATGCCCCACACCTCAGGACAGACTTCCTGGCGCTGTTAAAGCCAGCCTCAGCCAGCCCACTTTCATCAAAAGTCCATATGAACACTGTAATTTAAACTACTGGCCATCTCTGAGGGAATCAGCGCCCAGCTCAGCTATCTCCGTAGCCGTTCCGGGTGTCTTGCCCCTGAGCCACCTGCTGCTGGCATCCCAGTGTGTGCCGATACCAGTTGGGAGGGTTCCACCTCTACTCATGCCAACATGCTCAGAAATTCTCCAGGGACACAGAAAGGATTATTGTGGAAAAAGTAGTCTTAACTGTTCGCCTCCACTGAGAATAAACTCAGAGGAAACTGTGAGTAATGTTTGCACAATAAGTACTTTAGTACTGTGGCACAAAGTACTTTTTGGTAGGTAAAGTGAGATACAAATTGCTGTATTAAGTATTGGATTGGCCAAGTATTGGATTGGATTGGATTCATACCATCTTGCAGGAAAACCTGAATGAACTTTTTGGCCACCCCCATCATCGGTTCAGTTCAGTCGCTCAGTCGTGACCGACTCTTTGCAACCCCATGAATCACAGCCCACCAGGCCTCCCTGTCCATCACCAACTCCTGGAGGTCACTCAAACTCACGTCCATCGAGTCGGTGATGCCATCCAGCCATCTCATTCTCTCTTATCCCCGTCTCCTCCCACCCCCAATCCTTCCCAGCATCAGAGTCTTTTCCAGTGAGTCAGCTCTTCGCATGAGGTGGCCAAAATATTGGATTTTCAGCTTTAACATCAGTCTTTCCAGTGAACACCCAGGGTCAATCTCCTTCAGAATGGACTGATCAGATCTCCTTGCAGTCCACGGGACTCTCAAGAGTCTTCTCCAACACCACAGTTCAAAAGCATCAATTCTTCAGCAATCAGCTTTCTTCACAGTCCAACTCTCACATCCATACATGACCACGGGGAAAAACCATAGCCTTGACTAGTCGGACCTTTGTTGGCAAAATAATGTCTCTGCTCTTCAATATACTATCTAGGTTGGTCATAACTTTCCTTCCAAGGAGCAAGCGTCTTTTAATTTCATGGCTGCAATCAGGATCCACAGTGATTTTTGGAGCCTCAAAAAATAAAGTCTGACACTGTTTCCACTGTTTCCCCATCTATTTCCCATGAAGTGATGGGACCAGATGCCATGATCTTTGTTTTCTGAATGTTGAGCTTCAAGCTCACCCCCATCATACCCTCGGTTAAAATACAACTCTGTTTACCTGCTGCAACAGAATGTAAAAAATTACAGACGTGTTGCAGCAAGAACTCTTTACCAACAGTCTATCTAACGTGCAGGCTCTAAAGCTGAGCATTTTAAAGAGTTGATTAGGTGGGAAAATACAAAGCTTGAGGTGAACAGCCCAAGTCTTTCAAGGAAAGAGAATGCAACCCTCTTCGGTCTCTGAAGCTGAGAGGGTGCTAAGGCTTTACAGACCAAAGTCCTTCATCAGCTCTCAACCACTCTGGAGCCTTTGCACCTGCCGAATCTGTCTGGAGCCTCTTTCCTCCCAGGGACCAGAAACTAACCAGCCACCCAGATGTGCTATGTATATTCCGCCGCCTGTTTAAAGAAACATCTGGTGTGTTTATTACCTTGCCGTGGCCAGGGGAGCTTTCCACTGTTTCTCCAGGGCCCTCGGTCCTCTTTAGTGAGCGCTGTGTGCATTGCTGCAAGCAGGTTCACAGGTGGTGTCTAGCTCTCCTCCTCTTTGTGATATGCTAGCTCATTTTCCCCAGCTACTTGTTCATATGCAGCTTGTCATGGTCCCTTGATCTTTCTTGCCAAACGATAGTAAGGCATTTTTGAAGCACTGGAAGCCTTTTGCTGGTGTTCTATCCAGCTGTCCCTGTTTGGTATGTCGGCAAAAGAGTCCTACCTTCCATTTGTGCGGAATTTGCCCATTATTTCTATTCTTGCCTCTCAAGTGGAACCAGGTTAGCAAACGATAGAAAATTAAATCCAGATGCTTTGTGATAAGAAAGGTGTTTTGTGAAAAAGACCACTCAGTCATAAAGAATGCTCAGGATGAGATTATGCAAATATTCCTATTATCACATTTTCAAGTGGTACAGCACACTCGATTCTGATGCAAGGCAGGGAAATTCTGGTTAGCTTTTTATTTCATTTTTTCTGTTTTAAATGAGCAGAAGCTCACTAAAGCATAAAAGAACTTAGGTTTTCCAAAAGGGCTGTCATAATCACCTGTGTGCTTTCACAGCCCACGAGAGATGATGAATAAATTTTACTTTGGCCTTGTAGTTTATAATTTACCCATGTACTGTTGTAACAGAAATGAAAGAGGTTGTCACACTATTTAATTTCAGGAAACCTGTGATCTGGAAAAGATAAAGCCTGAAGCCAGACGATACTTGGAAAAATCAGTTAAAATGGGAAAAAGGAATGGACTCCATCTTCCAGAACAAGTACAAAATGTGAGTTTGTTTCTTTTTCTTATTAGAAAACAAAAGAATAAATTTTTTAAAAATACAACAAAAAGACAGGAAATTGGGAAACACGTGTTTGTAACGTGGGAAATAATTTATAGTACAAATCAATTTACAATGTATTTGGTAGCAATGATTTTAAATTGCACAACTCCTATTAACCTCGTGTTGACTGTCAAACAGCTGATAGCTTAATTGTTCTTTAATTCTGTGTGGATTTTATTTGTTTTGTGTGTGCCAGGTTTATCTCCTCCCATTCTGCTGTACATTCTCTGATAGCTAGTTCAGATCTTAATAGTCAACTTGTATTGTCATTCCTTTATGTACACAGAGATAAGGCACTGGTAATAAAATCCTTATGATGGAAAGTTTTAAAACCAGCATTTTGGAATGAAACCCTCTATGAGTAATATACGGACCTTAAAAATGGAGAGATTAACTTATCAAACGTTCTCCTTTGTTTAATACCCAGTGAGATATTCCAGGTTCAGAAGCTCAACTACAGAATTAACTCATTCTTCAGGCTAGGAGGACACTGCACAGTATGTGTTTAGTCAGCAGTCTCAAATTTAGTGTGCCTCCGAATTACCCGGAGGGCTTGTTCAAGCTCTGATTATACAGGACCCCGCCTCTTGAGAGTTTGTGCTTCAGCAGGTATGGTGTGAGTCTCCAGAGTGGGCATTGTTAACAAGTTCCCAGGTGATGTTGATCCTACCTGTGAGAAGCACGCTTTGAGAAATTGTGAGGTTTCTGTAAATTTTATAATCTAGAATTTTTAGAAGAGTGGGACAGGTTAATAACTTATCTCATGTGTTTTCTTGTGATTTCCCTCCTATTGCTTTCTTTGATCTCCCACCTAGTACTCTCTTTTTACCCCACCTGGTACCTCTTAAACAAATGTTAGGGCCCATAAATCACCTTTATTTGCAAACGCTGTATAAAACTAAAACATAGCCTGTTTTCCTAAGGAACCATGGAATTAATTACTCGGTTCTTACCGCTTCATTTACTTCAGTACCCAATACTGATTTACTAAATTAAAATTTTGGATTGGAAAAGATTAAAAGTGTTCATCATCAGTAGGCTACCAGATTCATTCATTTGCTCAGCAGCTATTTACTGTATATGTACCATGTGCCAGACTCTGCTTTCACTATACCTCCTAAATATATTTAGTTTTTACAAAGTTATACCAGGATTACCTTTCTGTATGTATTACATACAGGTTCTCATGGACACAATGCAGAAAATTGCAGAAAACTGTGTTATCAAGCACATCTCTAAGAAAGTATTCCTGAGAGTTGGGTCCAGAACCTAGTCTTCATATAAAAGTGAAGCTTCCTTGACTGATGGAGATAAGAATGAAAGTTGCATTTTATTTTTATCATCTTGTATTTGTATCTTTGTTTCAGGAAATTAAAGCAATGAAGAAGAGAATGAGTGAGCTATGCATTGACTTTAACAAAAACCTCAATGAGGATGATACCTTCCTTGTATTTTCCAAGGCTGAACTTGGTAAAATTTTGTTGTTTTTCTAAAATAAGTCTATAATTTAGACAAATAATGTCACCCCACAGTTTACCAAATCAAAATTAAAAGAATTCTTCAAAAAATGTACCTTCTGCAGAACCCGCCACCCCTTGCAGAAAAAGTACAAGCAAACCTCACCTCAGTTTTAGGCTTACAAAAATATATGCTGTTTGTAGAGACAGTCTAGAAGAAATTTTATAATCTTACTTGGCAACTCATGCTGGTGTTTAACAGCCTTCCATGCTTTGAAAACTTTTTGCTTCACAGTGTCCTCTACATTGTAACTTAAACTGGCGTTTAGTCGCTGAGTCGTGTCTGAGTCTTTTGCGACTCCACGTACTGTAGCCCACCAGGCTGTTCTGTCCATAGGATTTCCCAGGCAAGAATACTCGAGTGGGTTGCCATTTCCTTCTCCAGTGGATCTCCCCGACCCAGGAATCAAACCCGCATCTCCTGCATTGACAGGCAGATTCTTTATCACTGAGGCACCAGGGAAGCCCCTGTAACTTAAACTAGCCTTTTCTTATTTGTTACGGATTTGCGCGGGGGGTGGGGGGTGCTTAATTTTGCCTGTTCCTCATCAAAATGCCATCTGTACAAGTGCACTGAGGCCTGGTCATATTTTGAATTACCATCTCCCAGGCCACCTGACCTCTAACCTCCACCCCATTCCAGTAACATCAAAGCAATATTATAAGGATTGTCATTATTTTACTTGAATTTCAATTACTCCACAAAACCCCTGGAGCTTCTTAAAGGCACCATGCCAGTGCTAAGTAAACCGACCATGAGTGGAAAAATTGATGTGTGAGAAAATGATTTTTTGCAGGTGCTCTTCCTGATGATTTCATTAACAGTTTAGAAAAGACAGATGGTGACAAGTATAAAATTACCTTAAAATATCCACACTATTTTCCTGTCATGAAGAAATGTTGTATACCTGAAACCAGAAGGAAGATGGAAATGGCTTTTAATACAAGATGCAAAGAGGTATTATAGATGTTTGCTTTTGTTTTGTTTTTAACGGACGATGTTAAGAAAAGTGTTTGCTCTGTCGCCAGTGTTGAAGTTAGCTCAGAAGTGGATTCCGATTTCTCTATGTAAACATGTTTGTGTGAAGGTCATGCCTCCTAAATCCTCAGACTTACAAGACTTAGCTTTTGGCTTGTTTTTTGGCAACCTTCTTAGTGTGGCCATAGGTTCAGCTGTTCTAACGCAGATTGAATGGGTTAGAGAAACTAACGGTCGTATTCTTCTTCCAAGTCAATAGTCCAGGGCTGGTGGGATAACTGTAGTCAATAAGTGACTTCTAAGGCGAGTTTGTCACCATTTTCAAGCCTGTTGGGAAGTGGGAAAATAAAATACAGAGCAAGCATCTTTAAGAAGAAGACCTGAAAATGACGTACGTCAACTCTGTTCACATTCCATTGACCTAAATTCCATCATATAACTGTATCCAACTCCAGGGGAGGCTGGGAAATAGAATCTTCAGTTGATAGCCATTTGGTCAGGTAAGAGCACTCTATTACTGAAAGGATAAAAGGAAGAATTAGAAATGAATTCTAAGAGTCAGCTAACCAGCTCCACCACAGTCTGCCTCTGTGGCTATCCAAATAATCATGAGTACCCTTTTCTCTTTCCCCCACACAGAAACCGTTGACCATATGTCAGATCCCAACCAGGTAATGCCCTTTAGCTCAAAGACCAGAATCTCTGAGGGGCACACAGTCCTCCCCAGTTACAGCTTCTCATGACCTGGCCACCTGTGAAAGGGTGGAACACTTGCCTGGCCCACTCACCTCCAGCACACACACACACCCAGTGGTAGAATAGGAACAGAAAACCACACTAAAGACTCCCGTTTGAAAAAGGAAAGAGTGGGAAACATAGCAGGCCCATACCAATTCTCAGGAACAGTCTGGCAGAAACTGTAGTGATTCCGAACTCTGTGAAGTTTCCCGGGATCGCCAGTTAGACTTACTTGGATCTCCTTTCTAGCAAGAATTCCTTTAGCAGTTGTATGCAGTGGCCCCTGGTTTTGCCTGCAGGGAATTCTTTCTTGTCCATTATCCTCCAGGACCGTATCCTAGACAGCTACTGGTATACTTTCCTGCTGATGCCAGTTTGAAGTCTGAGGGGTATTTTTGTAGGCCAGGCTTGCTTATCTTTGGTAATAAAATGCCCTCAGAAACTTAATAGGTTTCTTTTCTGTTTGCTCACAACCAGATTCGTGTTAAAATAACAATATCCAAACCTGCCAACTTTTTTATCATACGCAGGCTTCCGTATAGTGTCCATCCTCTGGCACTTGCTTTAATGGCGTCTGCTTCAGGGCTCTCTGAAACCATAGACGTGAGGAGGGAGGCAGCACCCTCAATGCTAATCATAGTTCAATAGTGCCGAGTGTCAGTCATTTCTACTGGTTTCAGGAGGACAGAACAATTGCCTTTCCAGTCATCTGACGCCCCAGATCAGGGGCCACGGGCAGAATTCTCTCAGCAGAACTCTTTTCCCTCCATCTTTGCAAACTGACCAGTTCTCACTTGAGCTCATCTCTCTTGTATAATCTTTCCAACAGCAGCACATACCAACAAACATACACCAACATTATTAGTTTTCCCAAACAATCCCCTCAGAGCTAAGGCTTGGTAGGTGACTGGCTTGCCTTCCAGGTTATGGTGAGCAACAGTTTTTTAACAAATGTTATCTGTGGTATACTGAGTATCACCAGCTCCCTGCGTGACAGCATCTGAGTCCTCACCTTCCATTCCTGTAGATTTTTCATTTCTGTTTTAGCAGCACCCTATTCCTGTGTTTAGTCTCTGTGGGTGTTAGGGTACAGGTTAAATCGATGTACAAAGTCAACGGAAAGCACAATGACTCAAATAAGATAAAAATTATTTTTTTTCAGAAAGGATTAGTGGATACCAGGGGCCAGGGAGACAGGGAAATTATTGTTACCAAGTTTCTGTTTAGAAATGTCTTAGAAACAGATAGTGGTAATGGTTGCACAATGGTGTAAATGTAGTTGGTGCCATGAATTGTACACTTAAAAATTGGCTAAAATGGTATATTTTGTGTTGGGTGTATTTTACTACACTAGACCACCTGACCTGCTTCTTGGGAAACCTGTATGGAGGTCAGGAAGCAACAGTTAGAACTGGACATGGAACAACAGACTGGTTCCAAATAGGAAAAGGAGTACATCAAGGTTGTATATTGTCACCCTGCTTATTTAACTTATATGCAGAGTACATCATGAGGAACGCTGGGCTGGAAGAAGCACAAGCTGGAATCAAGATTTCCAGGAGAAATATCAAGAACCTCAGATATGCAGATGATACCACCCTTATGGCAGAAAGTGAAGAGGAACTCAAAAGCCTCTTGGTGAAAGAGGATAGTGAAAAGGTTGGCTTGAAGCTCAACATTCAGAAAACTAAGATCATGGCATCTGGTCCCATCACTTCATGGGAAATAGATGGGGAAACAGTGGAAACAGTGTCAGACTTTATTTTTTTGGGCTCCAAAATCACTGCAGATGCTGATTGCAGCCATGAAATTAAAAGACACTTGCTCCTTGGAAGGAAAGTTATGACCAGCCTAGATAGCATATTAAAAAGCAGAGACATTACTTTGCCAACAAAGGTCCGTCTAGTCAAGGCTACAGTTTTTCCTGTGGTCATGTATGGATGTGAGAGTTGGACTGTGAAGAAAGCTGATCACCGAAGAATTGATGCTTTTGAACTGTGGTGTTGGAGAAGACTCTTGAGAGTCCCTTGGACTGCAAGGAGATCCAACCAGTCCATTGTAAAGGAGATCAATCCTGGGTGTTCATCGGAAGGACTGATGCTAAAGCTGAAACTCCAATACTTTGGCCACCTCATGCGACGAGCTGACTCACTGGAAAAGACTCTGATGCTGGGAGGGATTGGGGGTGGGAGGAGACGGGGACGACAGAGAATGAGATGGCTGGATGGCATCACCGACTCGATGGACATGAGTTTGAGTGAACTCCGGGAGTTGGTGATGGACAGGGAGGCCTGGCGTGCTGTGATTCATGGGGTCACAAAGAGTCGGACACGACTGAGCGACTGAACTGAACTGAACTGAACTTTCTTTAAGGTTTCTGTCTCTTGCAAGTGACAGTACAGAGGTGAGGGGTCCAGAGCAGGAAGATACTCTGCTGTCCTTAGCACATGGCTTCAAGGTCATTGTTCTCACTTTCAGTCCACAGCTAGCAAGACAGAGATCTATAATGACCCAGAAATTTCTCTCATCACCTCATTTACGTTCTGTTGTCCCACTGTGTATCACGTGGCCACAGCTAGTTTTAAGGGGCTGGGAAAGGGAGGCAGGTGACTGTGTACCCAGCAAAAGCTCAAGAATTCTACTACTAAAAGGAAGAATGGGGGACTAGATATTGGGAAAAAAATTGGCAGTCTAGGGAGACTGGAAAAGGTGAAAGACAGATTCAAACTAGGTAACTTTAGAACTTATGTGTTTCTTGTATCCATGTTTCCATTCTAGTTTTAAAATAATAATAATTATAATGCATAATTATGTGGTATTTTCTCTTGTACCAGGCATTTTTCTCTGTGCTTTACTTATATTCTCACTTGAATCTTCATGATCACTTTATAATGTAGCTACTTTTATTATGTACATCTTCCAGATAAGAAAACTGAGGCTTAGGAAGATTGAGTGACTTGCCAACATTTTGACAACTAGTAAATGGTGCAGCCAGATTTTGGTAGTGTGATCTTCCTTAGAAGCATATCTATAAATAATTTGATGATTTTTAATAGCAGTTTTTCTCTGACCTCAACATTTATTTCCTTTCTCTGGGAGATTATTTTTTCCTTTATTGTTAAGAAAACAATAAGGCAGTATCACTATTTGCATTTTAATACAAATAAAATATGTAAAATGTGTGTAATAATTTGAGAAAAATCCCTAAAACATTTTTAAGCATAGAGTTCTGTGGCATTAAGTATATTCACATTGTTGTGCAGCCATCGCCATGTATCTCCAGAACTTCTTCATCTTTCCTGACTGAAACTCTGTACTCATTGAACACAAACTTCCCTCTCTCCCCACCCACCAAGCCCCTGGCATACATCATTTGACTTCCGGTCTCCATAAATTTAACTACTCTAGGAACTGCATATAAGTAGAATCATACAGTAATTATCCTTTTGTGACTAACTTACTTCACATAGCACAATGTCTTCTAGTGAAGTGAAAGTGAAGTCGCTCAGTCGTGTCCGACTCTTTGCGACCCCGTAGACTGTAGCCTACCAGGCTTCTCTGTCCATGGGATTCTCCAGGCAAGAATACTGGAGTGGGTTACCATTTCCTTCTCCAGGGGATCTTCCTGACCCAGGGATTGAACCTGGGTCTCCTGCATTGGAAGCAGATGCTTTAACTTCTGAGCCACCAGGGAAGCCCAATGTCTTCTAGATCTATCCATAATTTGGCATGTGTCAAAATTTCTTTCCCTTTTAAGGCTGAATAATATGTAATATGCACTACATTTTTTTAATCTATTCATCCATTGATGGACATTTAGGATGCTTCTCAGTTCAGTTCAGTTCAGTCACTCAGTCGTGTCCGACTCTTTGCGACCCCATGAATCACAGCCCACCAGGCCTCCCTGTCCATCACCAACTCCCGGAGTTCACTCTAACTCACATCCATCGAGTCGGTGATGCCATCCAGCCATCTCATTCTCTGTCGTCCCCGTCTCCTCCTGCCCTCAATCGTTCCCAGCATCAGAGTCTTTTCCAGTGAGTCAGCTCGTCGCATGAGGTGGCCACCATTTGTCTATTATGAATAATGCCACAGTGAACACAGGTATACAAATATCTATTTGAGTCTCTGTTTCCATTTCTTTGGGATGTATACACAGAAGTGGAATCACTGAATCATATGGGAATTCTTTGTTTAATTTTTTGAAAAATCATAATACTGTTTTTTATAGCAGCTTTGCCATTTTACATTTTCATTAGCAATATACAAAGGTTCCAGATTTTCTACATCATCATCAATGCTTATTATTTCCCTTTTTTTAAAGGGAAATAAATTTAACAGTACCTAAAATTTTGTTAGGACCATCATTGCTATCTCCTGAGATTTAAAAAATCAATTATAATTTCAGAAATAAAACTGGATCATGAATCCAAAAAAAGTCTATAACACTGAAATGGAATAACTTACTAGTTGAGATGTCTAAAAATATTTGACAGCCTTACCAACCTGAAAGTAATTTAATAGCTCTTCCTTCTTTTTAGTGCTTTGGATCCAGTTAATTACTAACCTTTATTTTCGTTTTTATTGTTGTTGTTTATTACTAGGAGAACACTGTAATCCTGCAGCAACTACTCCCACTGCGGGCCAAAGTAGCCAAACTGCTCGGCTATAGCACACACGCTGACTTTGTCCTCGAGATGAATACTGCCAAGAGTACGAGGCATGTAACGGCCTTTCTCGGTGAGTCTTCTTTTCTCAATTTCTCATATGTTGCTGTTTCTTTTTCTTTTTAATGACTGTTTTGCTGCATGGCACCAACTTGACAGAGGGCCTCAAAACCTAACATGCCCCTGAGAATATTATTTTTCATTCATGCGAGAGAAATGTATTGATCACCTGTTATGCATTAGATACTGTGCTTGGTTCTAAGGGTTGCTCATTGTTTATATTTCGATTATAGTCCTTGCCCTTGCTTCATTCTATCTGTATCTTGATGGGGATTTCTGTATTAATTCCTAACAAGACACCTAGAGACCTCCAAGAAGGTTAGCCTTTGGCGTTGTTCAGTGTCACTAGGTGTCTGTTAGTTATAGCATGGCTGCTTGTGAATTTGTGTGAAATAAGCTGACAAACAGGACAAAAAAGAAAAGTAGAACATATGGGAACAAGAATATTTTATGTTCCAGAAGCCACTTGTTAATATATAAAAGAGTATAAAATAGTAGGCATCAAAACGGTTATTTAATAACTGTCTTCACATTCATTTAAGATCACGTTTCATTAGTCTTTCTAGAACCACAGTTCTCATGTCCTTGACCTTTAGCCTGTGGCACTGTGTCACGCTTCCTCCTCTTAATCTCAGTGTCACTGTTCCGGCAGTCACTCTCACTTTCTCTTTCATTTTAGTGAAAATGGTTGAATAACATAACCATGGTAAAGATACGAATTTTTGTTTTTATCTTCTCTAGTCAGAGTTTACCAGAGTATGATTTATTTTTTAACTTTCTCATTGACCCCATTCAGACTTTATTTACTTCTAACTGCTAGTGTATAATTTTATTAGCTTAGTTAAGTTGGAGACGGTGCCTAATGTATCAAGATCAGCATTCAGCCTGAAATTTAGACCTCTGTGTTCTCAATGGCAATACCTTGAATTACTTATGTACATGCTGGCATCATAGATAGCATGTAGCAGGTGTGCCATAAATGGCAGCTATTCATTGTTATGTTATTCATTCATGAGACATTTATAAAATAACTGCCTCTAATGGAGTGGATCGGAGAAGGCAATGGCAAGCCACTCCAGTACTCTTGCCTAGGAAATCACATGGACGGAGGAGCCTGGTGGGCTGCAGTCCGTGGGGTCGCTACTAGTCTGACGCGGCTGAGCGACTTCACTTTCACTTTTCACTTTCACACACTGGAGAAGGAACTGGCAACCCACTCCAGTGTTCTTGCCTGGAGAGTCCCAGGGACGGCGGAGCCTGGTTGGCTGCTGTCTGTGGGGTCGCACAGAGTCAGACACGACTGAAGTGACTCAGCAGCAGCAATGGAGTGGATGCGACGTGGTTGGAGGATAGAAAAGGCTAAGACGAGGTTCTTTTCTCAATGAATTTTCCGCTGAGTGGAAACAATAGAAATGTGAACTGGTAATTGCCGTATGTTCTGATGTATTCTGTACAAGAAAATGGCTCGGGGAGTTAACAGGTTTGGCGAGAATGTTTTCCTTAGTGGTGACTGTACATACTGAACATTTTCCTTAATTAACTTAATTTTTGAAAGCAGTTTCCCCTCTTTTTTAAAATTGGCATATTCCTATCTGAATTGTCCTCTTGCTATCTGTATGTACCTGTTCTCTCACAGACCTAATCAGAATGACATCTCTCTGTATCTTCCATGAGTTTCCTCTTTTCACCTCACAGCCCCCCTCAAGCCTCTGCATTCGCCTTATTATGGATATGCTTCCCAGACATCCACGTGCCTTACAGAGTCAACATTTTTTACCTTATATACGTAACAAATTGTGGAGAACATACACATAATAAAAGCATACTCCTTTAGCCAAATACAGTGAAATAGTCAAAAACCGACCACAATATTAAATTGCAGTGTCCACCTAAAAAATAGAAATGCTGTGTCCAAATAGACCTTCTTCATAGGAATGGAGTAGTTATTAACTGAATCCATGGCTGTCAAAGGAATTGAGCAGTTTCCAGTAATTCTGATCATAAGTCACATCTAATTTGTCTTCCCTAGCTCTGAGGAGCCTAGGTGCTTTCCCGATGGCTCTGTGGTAAAGAATCTACCAGCAGTACAGGAGACACAGGAGACTCAGGTTCAATCCCTGGTTCGGGAAGATCCCCTGGAGTAGGATATGGCAACCCACTTCAATATTCTTTCCTAGAAAATTCCATAGACAGAGGAGCCTTGCAGGCTACAGTCCATGGGGTCACAAAGAGTTGACACAGCTGGGCACGTGGAACAGAACAGAGGAGCCTCCCTTCACTGAAAAATAATCATGTACATGGAGAATAATTTAGTTTCACTATCACTTCATTGAGTTCTGTGAGATAAATTTCAGCTTTGTTGATGCTGTGAGGAAGTTGTGGCCTGATTTGGGTGGTGCCAAAAAAAAAAGGACAGGGAGCCATAAAATAAATTACCCTGAAGAGAACAGCAGTGCTGTCATAATAAAGCCTGCTTTCCTCTCTCCCTCCCTCTTTTTCCCTCTCCTTCCTTCCTCCTGACTTATCTGTATTGAGTGTCACAAAGGAGGAAGCACCAAGCTAAACTACTGGTGGTGTGTATGATTATGCTTGCTCCCAAGAGCAATGGGTTGCTAACTTTTCCCTCTTCCTCACAGATGATTTAAGCCAGAAATTAAAACCCCTGGGTGAAGCAGAGCGAGAGTTCATTTTGAGCTTGAAGAAAAAGGAATGTGAAGAGAGAGGTTTTGAATACGATGGGAAGATCAATGCCTGGGATCTCCACTACTACATGACTCAGACCGAAGAACTCAAGTACTCTGTAGACCAGGAGACTCTCAAGGAGTACTTCCCAATTGAAGTGGTCACTGAGGGCTTACTGAACATCTACCAGGAGTTGTTGGGACTTTCATTTGAGCAAGTGACAGATGCTCACGTTTGGAATAAAAGTGTTACACTTTACACTGTGAAGGATAAAGCTACAGGAGAAGTATTAGGACAGTTCTACTTGGACCTCTATCCAAGGTACTGAGGATCACAGTGGTGAAGGGACCTTAGAGATTCATCTCCTACCCAGATTGAGACTCTTGTCTTTCATAATTCTCATACGTGATTCCTAGTAAAGAGATTAAAAATGTGGGCTTTGAAGCCAGAATGTCTAGCTCCATCACTTACTAGGCAAGTTACTTAATTTTTCTCTGCCTCAGTTTCCTAATATATATTATAGGTCCTATGAGAATGGGATGGGAATATCAGTCATACCTGCTTGTAACATTGTTGTTAGGACTGAAATGGTTAATCACAAGCAAAGATTTTAGAAGACTGCTCAGAACACAAGTGCTTGATAGGTGTGAGCTTTCATCATCACCATCTTGATCATCTAGTTTGTGTGCTGCGTTTCTTAACTTATTAATTTTTATAATTAGACTCTGGTTTTTGTTTTTTTTACTGTGCCACATGGCTTGCAGGATCTTAGTTCTCTGTTCAGTTCAGTTCAGTCGCTCAGTCGTGTCTGACTCTTTGCGACCCCGTGGACTGCACCACGCCAGGCTTCTCTGTCCATCACCACCTCCCAGAGCCTACTCAGACTCATGTCTGTCATGTTGGTGATGTCATCCAACCATCTCATCCTCTGTCATCCCCTTTTCCTCCCACCTTCAATCTTTCCCAGCATCAAGGTCTTTTCCAATGAGTTGGTTCTTCGCATCAGGTGGCCAAAGCATTGGAGCTTCAGCTTCAGCATCAGTCCTTCCAATGAATATTCAGGACTGATTTCCTTTAGAATTGACTGGTTGGATCTCCTTGCAGTCCAAGGGACTTTCAAGAGTCTTCTCCAACACCACAGTTCAGAAGCATCAATTCTTCAGCACTCAGCTTTCTTTATAGTCCAACTCTCACATCCATACATGACTACTGGAAAAACCATAGCTTTGACTAGACAGACCTTTGTTGGTAATGTCTCTTCTTTTTAATATGCTGTCTAGTTTTATCATAGTTTTTCTTCCAAGGAGCTGCTGCTGCTGTTGCTAAGTCACTTCAGTCATGTCCGACTCTGTGCAACCCCATAGACGGCAGCCGACCAGGCTCTGCCGTCCCTGGGATTCTCCAGGCAAGAACACTGGAGTGGGTTGCCATTTCCTTCTCCAATATGTGAAAGCGAAAAGTGAGAGTGAAGTCACTCAGTCGTGTCCGACTAGTAGCGACCCCATGGACTGCAACCCACCAGGCTCCTCTGTCCATGCGATTTTCCAGGCAAGAGTACTGGAGTGGCTTGCCATTGCCTTCTCCGCTTCCAAGGAGCAAGTGTCTTTTAATTTCATGGCTGCAGTCACCGTCTGCAGTGATTTTGGAGTCCAAGAAAATAAAGTCTCTCAGTGTTTCCATTGATTCCCCATCTATTTGCCTTGAAGTGATGGGAACAGATGCCATGATCTTAGTTTTCTGAATGTTGAATTTTAAGCCAGCTTTTTCACTCTCCTCTTTTCATTTTCATCAAGAGGCTCTTTAGTTCTTCTTCGTTTACTGCCATAAGGGTGGTGTCATCTGTACATCTGAAGTTATTGATATTTCTCCCAGCAATCTTGATTCCAGCTTGTGCTTCCTCCAGCTCAGCATTTCTCATGATGTACTCTGCATATAAGTTAAATAAGCAGGGTGACAATATACAGCCTTGACGTACTCCTTTCCCTATTTGGAACCAGTCTGTTGTTCCATGTCCACTTCTAACTGTTGCTTCTTGACCTGCATACATATTTCTCAGGAGGCAGGTCAGGTGGTCTGGTATTCCCGTCTCTTGAAGAATTTTCCAAAGTCTGCTGTGGTCGACACAGTCAAAGCCTTTGGCATAGTCAATAAAGCAAAAGTAGATGTTTTCTCTGACCATGAATCAAACCCAGGCCCTGGATAGTGGAAGCACAGAGTCCTAATTACTGGACTGACAGGGAAGTCTCTGCATTTCTTAATTTAAAATTGAATTCAGAATGTTTATTATTCAGGTGTTCTTTCTGCCAATACTCTTAAATCTGTGACCACTCCCTTCAATCTGGCTGAAAGGCAGCACAGTATTAAGGAATAGCAAGATCTTGGCAATCATTCAAACTTAAGCTGGAATGCTTGAGTGACATAACCTTTGTGGGTCTCTACATCCACCTCTGTAATACGGGAATGATGTTCCCTTTTCAGGATTGTTCTGTACATTAGATTATTCAATCAATGGTAAGAATTTAAAATATTATTATTATTATCTCTGTAGCATGTAGTAACTATGGACTCCACAGTATCTCATCAGACATGAAAGGATTTAGGTCAGTCTGTGTGGACTGCTTTCTAAACCAAAAACCACCCTGTTGCAATTTTACTAACTAGACCTGAGTAAATAATAGCATCACTTTAAATCAGCAACACAGACAAGTTCATAATCTACTGACTTGAGGTGACTTCAAGAAAGGGCTGGATAACTCCCATCAGCCAGATAGGAGGCAGAGTTGTCTTATCCCACTGCTTTATGGACTTTCTTTCACTTCTGGTATGATCTAAAGATAAACCCATGGCAGATATGGATAAGTTTGAATAATGAATAATGTCAGGATATAGTTTGAGGCCAAGAATTCTTTCAGGGGAAATCCTTTAACGTTGGAGCCTCCTCTAACTGTGCGTTGATTCTCTTTACGTGGTCAAAGATAGCAGTTCTCACTGCCCCATCCTACTGTTCCTTTGCCAAGATGTAACTGCTCTCTTCTGTACTCAGAGATCTGGTTATTGCTACCAGCACCCGTATGGGGACAGAGAGTGATGTTTCATGAGGGTTATGACCTAGTTAATAGTCACTTTCTGTCAGCTGACATGCTTGCTTCTTGTTTTCTTTGTCTACTTGATTCAAAAAGAGGATATTTGTAGTAGGAAAGGAAAGACCAGTTTCCTTTTTTTTAAATCACATATCAGTTTAATTCATCAAACCCTGAGATTCTCAAACAATAGAAGAAACAAAAACTCAAATAGTTCCAATGTAAGATTGCCAGGTCGGAGAAGGCAATGTCAAGCTACTCCAGTACTCTTGCCTGGAAAATCCCATGGACGGAGGAGCCTGGTAGGCTGCAGTCCATGGGGTCGCTACGAGTCAGACATGACTAAGCGACTTCACTTTCACTTTTCACTTTCACACATTGGAGAAGGAAATGGCAACCCACTCCAGTGTTCTTGCCTGGAGAATCCCAGGGACGGGGGAGCCTGGTGGGCTGCCGTCAATGGGGTCACACAGAGTCGGACACGACTGAAGTGACTTAGTAGCAGCAGCAAGATTGCCAGGT
Source organism: Moschus berezovskii (assembly GCF_049115385.1). Lineage (NCBI taxonomy): Eukaryota > Metazoa > Chordata > Mammalia > Artiodactyla > Moschidae > Moschus > Moschus berezovskii. The sequence goes on from NC_142477.1 coordinate 63,979,602, forward strand.
AATGCATCTTTTTAAATCACCATCCTTTTATAAACAAAATGTAAAGATGTAATCTCGGAATAAGGAAACCTCTGAAATTAAGTAAATCAAGTTTATTCTTTAAAAGGAAAGATTAAAAGTCCCTCAGTGGCACTGATTTTTAAATTAGTAGCAGTCTTTATGGCTTTTCATAATGGATCAAGAGGTATAAAATATACCAGGATAAACACTTTCCAGATTACTTTAGTTCATTTTCTCCTGTTAAAAATAATATTTATAGATCTGTTTACCTGTTTAAACAATTCAGTCAAACTGCACGAAATCATTGTAGAAACACTGATGGGCCCTTTGAACATCCACAGACTAGCTGGCTGAAATGTTAAGAAATTCAGTGCACAGTTTCTGGTGTATATGTCCATGGGTTCTCTTCCTTCCTCTCCCCTCCTCTGTCTGCCTTCCCTTCCCATTGCCCTGCTCACTCCTAGCTCAGGCTTGACCAAGTTCTTTTTGTTGTTGTTGATTTATTTCTACTTATTTATTTCAAATAGATTTTATCTTTTAGCACCCTTCTAGATTCACAACAAAACTGACCAGAAAGGACAGACATTTCCCATATGTTCCCTGCCGCCACACAAGTATAGTTCCCCCGTTATCAAGATCCCCCACCAGGGTGGTACATTGGCTAACAACTGATTAACCTACATTGACACATTATTATCACCTAAATTATATTCGGGTTCACTCTTGATGTTATACTTTCTTTGGATTTGAAAAAACATGCAATGTCTATAAACCATTAGAGTATCATACAGTGTAGTTTCACTGCCTTAAAAATCCTCTATGCTCCATCTATCCCTTTCTTGCTCTGCCACACCAGTCCCTGGAAACTACTGCTCTTTTTACTTTCTCCAAAGTTTTGCCCTTTCTGAAATAATGTCATATGTGCTTAGTTGCTCAGTAGTGTCTGATTTTTATAAACCCATGGACAGTAGCCTGTCAACCTCCTCTGTCCATGAGATTTTCCAGGCAAGAATACTGGAGTGGGTTGCCATTTCCTACTCCAGGAATATCATATAGATGGAATCATATAGCCTTTTCAGATTGGCTTCTTTCATTTAACATTATGTGTTTAAGGTTCCTCCATGTGTTTCATGACTTAATAGCTCGTTTCTTTTCTTTTTAGCACTAAATATTTCATTGTCTGGATGTACCACAGTTTATTCATTCATCTACTAAAGGGCATCTTGATTGCTTCCAAGTTTTGGCAATTATCAACGAAGCTGTCATAAGCATCCTTGTGACATAAGGGGCTTCTCTGGTAGCTCAGTGGGTAAATAATCCACCTGCAATGCAGGAGACCCCAGTTCAATTCCTGGGTCAGGAAGATCTGCTGTAGAAGGGATAGGCTACCCATTCCAGTATTCTTGGGCTTCACTGATGGCTCACCTGGTAAAGAATCTGACTGCAATATGGGAGACCTGGGTTTGATCGCTGGGTTAGGAAGATCCCCTGGAGAAGCGAACAGCTACCCACTCCAGTATTCTGGCCTGGAGAATCCCATGGACTGTATGGTCCGTGGGGTCTCAAACAGTCAGACACGACTGAGTGACTTTCTAATTCTAACCTAAGCATCCTTGGGCAGGTTTTTGTGTGGACACAAATTTTCAGTCCCTCTGGGTAAATACCGAAGAGTGCAATTGCTATATTGTTTGGTAAGAGTATGTTTAGTTTTATAAGAAACTACCAAACTGTCTGCCAGAATGGATGTACTATTTTGCATTACCACCAGCTTTGAATGAGAGTTTCTATTGTTCTGCATCCTGTTAGCATTTGATGTTGTTGGTTTTCTGGATTTTGGTCATTTTAATAAGTGTGTAGTGGTATCTTGTTTTAGTTTGCATTTCCCTGATGACATACGATGTGGAACAACTTTTCATATACTTAATTAGCTTCTCTGTATCTCCTTTGATGAGGTGTCTGTTAAGGTCTTTGGTATATTTTTTAATCAGATTGTTTATTTTCTTATTGATGAATTTTAAGAGTTCTTTGTATATTTTTGATAATTGTCTTTTATCAGATGTCTCTTTTGTAAATATTTCCTCCTAGCCTATGGTCTGTCTTATCATTTTCTTGACAGTGTCTTTCTCAGAGCAGAAAATTTTCATTTCAATGAAATCCAGCTTATTAATTTTTTTCTGTCATGGATTGTGCCTTTGGTGCATCTAAAAAGTCATTGCCAAACCCAGGGTCATCTGGATTTCCTTCTGTGTTGTATTCTAGGAATTTCATAGTTTTGCATTTTACATTTAGGTCTGTGATCCATTTTTTGAGTTATTTTTTGTGAAGGGTGTAAGGTCTGTGTCTAGACTCATTTTTTTGCATGTGGATGTCTAGGTGTTCCAGCATTTGTTGAAAAAAATTGTCGGGCTCTGTTATATAGCCTTTGCCCTTTTGTCAAAAGAAGTTGACTATATTTATAGAAGTGTATTTTTAATTTCCAAATATTTGGATATTTTCCAGATAGCCTTCTGTTATTTCTGGTTTGGTTCTGTTATTGTTGGAGAGTGTACTTTATGTCTTTTCAGTTCTTTTAAATTGTTTTGATTTATGTACAGCATATAATTAGTCTTGGTGAATATTCCGTATGTATTCAAGTATTGTTTTCTGTTGTTGAGTTGAGGGTTCTATAAATGTCAGTTAGGTGAAGATAACCGATAATGTTGTTCAGGTTTTTTGTATTTCAACTGATTTTCTCTCGGCCTGTTCAATTAATTTCTGAGAAAGGAAGCCTCTAAATGATTTGTCTATTTCTTCTTTCAGTTCTATCAGTTTTTGCTTTGTGTATTTTTTTAAATTGAAGTATAGCTGATTTACAATGTTGTGTTAATTTCTGCTGCAACAATGTGATTCAATTATATATATATATATATACACACACACACACACACCCTTTATATATATATATGTGCATTCTTTCTTTTCTATTATGGTTTATCATGGAATATTGAATTGCTTAGTATGTTTTGAAGTTCTGCTTTTAGATATATACATATTTAGAATTGTTATATCTGCTTAGAGAACTGTCCCATTTATCGTTATATAATGTTCCTTATTATCTTTAGTAATATTCTGAGTTTACAGGTATTTTCTTTTAGCGCTTTAAAGATATCATTCCATTGTCTTCTGGCTTGCATAGTTTCTGACAAGAGATGGCTGTAATTCTTATCTTTGTCGTACTAAATGCAGTGTGTTCTTTTCCTCTGACTGCCTTCAAGATTTTCTCTTTGTTCATCATTTTTAGCAGTTTCATACACTTAGGAATATGGGATAATTTTTTTTCTGGTTCTTTGTTTGGTGTCTGTCTTCTTAAGTTCTCTGAACTTATTGGATTAGTGACTTAGTGTCATTAATTTTTGAAAATTCTCAGCTATTCTTTTGTTTTGTTTGGATTTTTTGGCCTGCACTGCACAGCTTGCAGGCTCTTAGTTCCCCAGCCAGGACTTGAATCCAAGCCCTTGGCAGTGAAAACGTGGAGCCCTAACCACTGAACCACCAGGAAGTCCCCTAATTTTGGAAAATTCTCAGCTATTCTTCAAATATTTCTTCTGTCCTCTATTCTCCTTCTGAAATTCCAGTTACATATTTAGTAGGTCATTTGATATTGCCCTGTAAGTCTTGATTCTCTGTTCTTGTGTGTGTGTGTGTGTGTATGTGTTTGTATGTTAGGTAATTTCTCTTGACCTATCTTTGGGTTCAGTGATTCTTCCCTTGGCTGTAAGAAGTCCATCAATGAGACTATCACAGGCATTCTTCATCCTTATTACTGTGCTTTTCACATCTAGCATTTTCATTGTGTTCTCAGTTTCAGCTCTCTACCAAAATTATCCATCTGACTGTGCAGACTGTCTACCTTTTCCTCAAGAATGTTTAACATTTAGCAATTTATTTTAAATACTCTAATAGCTCCCACATTTTTGTCATATGAATCTATTTTTCTTGGTCTTTTTGCCTCTTGACATTGTGTTTTTCCTTGTGTCTTCATATGCCTTACAAGTTTTTTTTTAAGTCAGACATCTTATATAAAACAGTAAAGACTAAGATAGTCTTTATACCTGGCAGTGGGCACATACTTGCTGGACCTTTGACGTGAGTGTCTGATTCCTTCTGTTTAGTCCTTGAGCTGGATTTGGGCCCTGTTATTGCTGTGGTTAACCTCAGTGAACCCGAAGCTTCAGCTCAGATTCCTGTGTGTGTTTAGGATGAGAGCTGATTTGCCAGTGTTTTAGTCTCTGTTCCCCGCTCTGTGCGAGTTTGTCCATTTGTTCTGTGCTTTAAAAAGGTCTCTTTTCATGCTCTTGTTCCTCTCCTTGTAGTAGACTGCTACTACTTATTACTGGATTCCTATTAGCCTTGTTAGGGGAGCGTCGTTTCTGTTGTTCAGATTAAAGGTCAGTCCTAGGAAGGCTCTGAGTCCCTGGGTGGGATGGGCCGATTCAGTGAATCTGCCCCATCCTCAGCTGTAGGTCTGGTTGTTTTCCTACCCCACCTTCAACGTAGAGTTTTTTTGTTTGTTTGTTTGTTTTTCTGTTACCATCCCCCAGTAGCAGTGAGGTTTTACCAGCGCTTTTAAGGCAACAGTGTTTTTTGCCTTTAAGGTCTAGGCTCCTGTTCTCTAGCAGAGAGATGAAACAGACCTGGGTGGGGCTCGCTTCCACCAGGCCTGCATCAGTACTGATTCTTTCTCAGGGCTCTCATCCTGCCCCTGACTTTTTTGTGTGTACCCAGTAAGATCTGCGGAGAACACCTTGCAAATGGATGCAAAATTTCCCTTATCTAATAACTCCTAGTTGTTCCCTACTTTTGCTGGTCCACCATCAATCTTTATCAATTTGTTACAAATTCTCTTACTGGTGTCTACAGGTTAAAAACACACACACACACAGAAGCAAAAAAAAAAAAAAAAAAATGCTTGCTTCCTTTATCTCTATCCTTGGAGGCATCTGTCTTAGATTGTAGGTTGCCCTTCAACTTTCACTTTATGATGGGTTCAAGAAAAGTTGTGATTTGCAGATTGTCCATCATGTTGCTGTAAGAATAGGATCAATGCCCTGTTCACCTTGATTCTTAATCAAGTTGTTTCTTAATGGGAAGCTGTAAAAAGACTAGTTTGTTTTTGTTTTACCTGAATAACTTCAGCAGGAAAAAAACAGTTATGAGTCATCAAGAAAATATAATGCAGAAAAATGTGACGCATTTGTTACCCTCCCCCAACTCTAACATCTGTACCTGCATCTCTGTCGGCATCCATGTCTCTAAAAAAAAAAAGAAAATATAATGCAGAAAAAGATTTACAAATCAAAACAGCAAACTAAACTTAAATGTATTTTAGTGCTCTAAGCAAAGAAAAGAGGAGGAAACCTATTCCTCCAGTAAAGTCTAACAGTCCTTAGCTTCTGGAGAGACCGTCACAGATATCACATTGTCCTAACATAGATGACTTTATAGTATAATTTATGTTTTTTTCCCCAGGCTAACTAAAACCATTCTGTTTCCAAAAAGGCCTGTCTGGTTTATAAAAGGAGCTCATTTAATTATGAGTACTGATTCTCCTCTTATTGAATAAAAGAACAACTTTACTCTCTGGATTTTAGTTTTTATCAGTTTTTTTTTTAATCAATTTTAATTTTAAGGAAAAAGTGCCTAGTGAGTCAAACTCTGTATCTTTTATCTCATATTTGCCTCAACACTATTTAGTGTTTAATGACTCCATCTTTGAAGACGAAAAGCAGGAGCTCGTTAAAATAAATTGGACATTCAGCTATACCCTATTTGAGGTATATATTAATTCTTACATTAAGATTTCAACACAAGAAACCTTGAAAATATACCTCATATCAAGTGATAGTGGGTTTTTTGTGTTTTTTTTTTAATTTTCGTTGTTTCATTTTGACAGAACATTGACCTACTTCATAAAAGGTGAGTTAAATGTTTCAAAGCATCTTCTGTTATCAAACGACTGAGAGTGTTCCTAGAGAAGCGTGTTTGTATCTCACCAATTGTGCGTCTGGTCCCTTAGGGAAGGGAAGTACAACCACGCAGCCTGCTTTGGTCTCCAGCCTGGATGCCTCCTGCCTGACGGGAGCCGCATGATGTCCGTGGCTGCCCTCGTGGTGAACTTCTCACAGCCACTAGCAGGTCGCCCCTCTCTCCTGAGACACGATGAGGTGAGGACTTACTTCCACGAATTCGGTCATGTCATGCATCAGATTTGTGCACAGGTGAGTGCTTGGTTTTTTTTTAATGGTGAACCTACTAATTGCTTTTCCAGAATTTTTTTCCCACTAATGTCAGATTTCTCAACATGTTTCTTAGCCTGTTTTTCTCAGAAGCTGAACATGTTCAGAGATGCCATAGGCCTTCTACAAAACCACAAAATCTTCCTTATTGTGTCCTCTTTCACAACATATTTTTACTCCAAGATCAATCCACTGATGAAAGAACTTCATTGAATACCATCCTGTGGTGTGAGTGCATGCGTGCTCAGTCGTGTCTGACTCTTGCGACCCCATGGACTGCAGCCTGCCAGGCTTTGTCTGTGGAATTTCCCAGGCAAGAATACTGGAGTGGATTGCCATTTCCTTCTCCAGGGGATCTTTCCAACCGGTTCAAACCCTGCATCTCCTGTGGCTCCTCCATTGTCAGGTGGATTCTTTACCACTGAACCACCTGGAGGCCACACCCTATGGAAAAAGAAAGAAAACTATTGTTAAGGAAGGGTGTCAAATATTTGTTTTTCCCTTTTGAATCTTTTCCTCAGAGGAATTTGGTGTAAGACTCAGAGATAAACTGTGCTGTAATCTGTCTCTTAGGCTTATTAATGCTTTCTTTAGTTCAATGGTTTTCAATCATCCAGACTTTATACTCCTTTTTAAATAATGAATAGTTTCTTAGACTGTCCTTTGCTAGGCGTCAATTAAAATCACAGATAACATGGTATAACCATGGGGGGAATTTACCAAGAAAGAGATGTGTGTGTGCAATAAAAATGAAAAGTATATTTATTCTCAACTTCATAACACAGTCCGATAAACTAGGCCCAGGCTGTTCCAGGATGAACCATGTGAACTTGCTAATATTTAACCACTACTGACATGGAAACATCTAATTCAGTTGTTCAACCTAACAGTTTTTAAAATTGATATTTACATAAATGGAGGGACAGTTTTCCAAATTGGAAATCTCCACCCATTTCTAAAGGTGAACTTTTTAGAAATAACCTCTTTACTAGAATAGTTTTAGATTTGCAGAAAAATTGCAGAGATAGCGCTCCTCATCTTGTTTCCCTTATTGTTAACGTCTTACAGTACATTTGGCAAAACTGGGAAGCTAACTTTGATATGGTACTTCTAACTAAACTCAACACTTTACTTGGATTTTTCTAGTTTTTCCCAAACAGTCTTTTCTGTACAGATTTTTTTTTTTCAAATCTAGGTAATATCCTCACTAAACATAAACAAAAGCATTTTGTTTATATATTTCAAATTCTGGGCCCGCCAGGCTCTTCTTTCCATGGAATTTTCAGGCAAAAATATTGGAGTTGGTTGCCATTTCCTTCTCCAGGGGATCTTCATGACCTGGATCGAACAAGCTTCGAACCCTCATCTCCTGTGTCTCCTGCATTGCAGGCATTCTTTACCCACCGAGCCATCAGGAAAACCCCTTAATACCCTCACTGAACATAAAAGAGGGCTTCCCTGGTGGCTCAGAGGTTAAAGCGTCTGCCTCCAATGCGGGAGACCCGAGTTCGATCCCTGGGTTGGGAAGATCCCCTGGAGAAGGAAATGGTAACCCACTCCAGTATTCTTGCCTGGAGAATCCCATGGACGGAGAAGCCTGGTAGGCTACAGTCCACGGGGTCGCAGAGGGTCGGACACGACTGAGCGACGGAACGGAACGGAACATAAAAGAAAACGTTTTTCAAATCCTAGGCATGGTTGTGTAGTATGACATAATGAAGAATTCAGGTTACGTGTGAATAAACCTGAATCTTGCAGCAAAAACTGCAGACTGATACGTAAGTTGTTTTGTCAACTCAAGGCCAAGAGTAGTATAGCCACTTGTCTTAGTTCAGAGTGCTATTAATATAACAGAATACCATAGAATTGGGTGGCTTATAAATAGCATGTTGTCCTGACATGCAGTTCAATGCCGGACATCCAGCATCCCACACCTAGAGTAGCCCCTACTGCTGCTGCTGCTGCTAAGTCGCTTCAGTTGTGTCCGACTCTGTGCGACCCTATAAACAGCAGCCCACCAGGCTCCTCTGTTCCAGGGATTCTCCAGGCAAGAATACTGGAGTAGGTTGCCATTTCCTTTTCCAATGCATGCATGCATGCTAAGTCGCTTCAGTCGTGTCTGACTCTGTGTGACCCCGTGGACAGCAGCCCATCAGGCTTCTCTGTCCACAGGATTCTCCAGGCAAGAATACTGGAGTGGGATTGCTATTTCCTTCTCCAGAGTAGCCCGTAATCGTTGTAATAACCAAAAATGTACCCATTCTTTTCCAGAAAACTACTATCACTTTTGTTAAAAGAAAAAAAAAAAAAACTATTTAGTTCTTTCAGCATTTTATCTTTACTTCCTGGTGCTTCCATGTTCTATTTTAAAAAGCAGAGAGGAATAGGATATGAATCTATTCAGATAAATAAATCCTGGTATACTAATACAGCCATTTCTACTCTCTTTTAATCCAAAGAAAATAAAGCTTTCAGAATAACATAAATTTTCTTCCTTAGATAATTTTAAAGTCTATTTTCACAGCAATAGGGTTCCTGAAATATTTATTTTCCATCAGTGTCCATTCTATGACCAGCATTTCCTTTAAGTAGAATAAAACTAGATTCCATTTTTCTAAAACATTTTTATGAATAACTTGGAAAAGTCAAATACTTTTCTTAATTTCAGACTTATGTGACTTAGATTATCTAAGATCCAGTTATGTACTTGTACATAGATAAACAGTAGCTCTTCTTTGGATCTGAGAACCTATGAAAATCTGATTTAAGCTATAGAAATCTCTTCGAGAAAAATGGACATAAATTTACACAACCAAATTTTTACATGGAATTTCAAAGGGCTGCTAACCCCCTAAAGCCTAGGTCATACTGAATTCCAAGCTAAGAACTATTTCCTCCTTTGTTTGGATGTTAATGATCAGCTAATGATTTCATGAGGAAGTCATTTGGTGTCTTAATCACATTTATTAAAATAGTACTGGTCCTCAAATAGGGTTTTCTGTGCTTTTGATGCATGTTCTTATTTTGAAACACGACCGTCATTTAACCTTAATATCATATGCTTATCATGTGTTCACAAAGCAGTTCCCTCAGTTCAGTTCAGTTCAGTCGCTCAGTCGTGTCCGACTCTTTGCAACCCCATGAATCACAGCACGCCAGGCCTCCCTGTCCATCACCAACTCCCGGAGGTCACTCAAACTCATGTCCATCGAGTCAGTGATGCCATCCAGCCATCTCATTCTCTGTCATCCCCTTCTCCTCCCGCCCCCAATCCTTCCCAGCATCAGAGTCTTTTCCAGTGAGTCAGCTCATCGCATAAGGTGGCCAAAGTATTGCAGTTTCAGCTTTAGCATCAGTCCTTCCAGTGAACACCCAGGAGTGATCTCCTTTAGAATGGACTGGCTATTCTGTTATTCTTATTATTTCTTATGTTAATTTTGATCCTTTGAAATACCCACTTTAGTACTGCAAAATAAATTTCTTGGTACTGTTTCATTTTAAAGTGTGACTGTGAGTAAAGTGAGTTTGTGACTCATGACTGAAATATATATACATTTATATGGATGAACTATATATGAATATATAATTATATATGTGACTGAACATGCTTATGAATATATATGAATCAGTATGCATACTGATACACTGGTGATAGTATATATACTGATGATCAATATATGTACTGATGAATGAAATACATGTATGTTTCATATATATACATACATATATATGAATGAACTATGTATGCACGTATATAATTATATGTGACAGCTGTCTATCCATATATGAATTGGTGAAGAGCCGACTCATTGGAAAAGACTCTGATGCTGAGAAAGATTGAAGGCAAAAGGAGGAGGGGACAGCAGAGGATGAAATAGTTAGATCGCATCATTGACTCAGTGGACATGCATTTGAGCAAACTCTCAGAGGTAGAGGACAGAGGAGCCTGGTGTGCTGCCGTCCATGGGGTCGCAAAGAGTCAGACACAACTTAGCAACTGAACAACAACAAATATATACGAATCAGTAGATATACTGATGTACTGATGGTGAATGATACCTCTTGAAACAGTAGACTACATTCAAAGACTTTGCCTAACCTCCTTCATGAACATAAAATGTGTCATACAGATGAATAGTGTATTAGTACAATCCCTTGTTCGGTCATCTCCTAATGAGATTATCTTTGAAAAATCTCTTGTTTGTTAATCCTTTCAAATGTCCTATAATATTTTAAGATCTTTTAAAGTAATGTATTTGAAACCAGTGATCATTGCTATTTTCTTAAAAATCACAGACAGAGATCCACACATTTGCAGCTTTATAATGATTTTAAAACCTTTTGTACTGACCTAAAGTAGATGGAAATGAAAAAGGAGTATAATAGTTTCTGTGTGCAGTAATACGTCTGACTTATCTGAGAAATATATAGTGAATTTATTAATTTGCCATATATATTCAGTAGATTGTTTTTAAGATATGGCAGCCAAGTGTTTCAGTTCTCCAGGCTGGCAGTTGGCAAGTTTGATGACCAAAAGAGCTTGCTAGAGCTTGTCATAGTAATATTTAAATAGGTCAGCAGGAACATCCAGTTTTCAAACATGTAGATGGACTGGTTCAAGGTGCCTACTATCTCGTCACTCAGGAGATGAGTTTCACTCGTACCTTTGTGTTTACACTACAGGGTAGATAATTTTGACGATAGCCGTCAGGAGGTGGCATCTCTAGGATCTGCTCCTGTCTCACGGCTTTATTGTGGTCCGGGCTGTCAGTAATCGCTGGCCTTTTGAACTTCTGTAGAAAAAAGGAGGAACGCTTCTTAACAGCTTCCCTTGCGCTGTCCATATGGGTTGTGCATTAAGAGCAATAATGAGTTTTGGACTGTTAGAGATCATTATTTTAAAGCAACACATAATCACAATAAAGCCTTATTAAAGTGAAAGAAAAATTTCACACTTCAAATAATCTTGTCAATTTCATCTAAAAACTAATAGAGTATTTTGTCTGCTTTAAATATTTTGGATTATACACTATTTTAAATAAACATAGCCTATATCAGTTAGGAAGCACCCTAGTGTTATGAAAAGAGTACTGGATTAAAAAATCATTCATGTATTTGTGGGTCTGGCTGTTTGACTTTTGGCACGTTTTTCAGGCAACCCATTCCAGTATTCTTGGGTTTCCCTTGTGGCTCAGCTGGTAAAGAATCCACCTGCAATGAGGGAGACCTGGGTTTGATCCCTGGGTTGGGAACATCCCCTGGAGAAAGGAAAGGCTACCCACTCCAAAATTCTGGCCTGGAGAATTCCATGGACTGTATAGTCCATGGGGTCGCAGAGTCAGACACAACTGAGCAGTTTTCACTTTCAGCCTCCTTGAGCCATCTCTTTTTTTCTTACTCATAAAATGGGAACAACAACAATTCTCATATATACTTCCCTGGAGTGCTGATGTGATTAAATAATGTGTGAAAAGGTACTTGGAGAAGAATAAAGTGCCATACATATCTGAAGTGTTCTTGTAACTATGCTTGTATATAATTCAACTCTTTTGAAATCGATAAATAGCACACAGGTCATAATTTAAGAAGGTTATAAAGATTGTCATGAAGAAAAGCACTGCCACTTCAGATTTAAAAGAGTTCACAAATGCCTACCCTCCATGGGTATTGGGTGAAGATCTATGGAAGGTGATTGGAACCCATCACATTTGTATTTTTGTTTTGTTTTAATGATTCCTGCCTTTTAGAGCTAGAGCAGAGTAAGCACTTTGTTTATTCATTTATTTGTTTTCTAAAAGTATCTTTTTTTTTTTTTATTGTGCCGTACAGCTTGGAGGATCTTAGTTCCCTGACCAGGGATTGAACCCAGGCCCTTGGCAGTGAGAGGGTAGAGTCCTAACTACTGGACCATCAGGGAGTTCCCCAGTTTGAGCAATTTAGAATATTGGCAGAGGTGGAAAGGATATCTGGGTCCATTTATCTTCAGCGTTAACACCAAGGAATAGGTACTTGGAGGAAGCTAAGGAGAGGCTTGGTCAGACAGCCAAGACTATACTGGGCAGGCCAGGAAGAATGATGGCAGCCAAGATTTACTGAGAACTGACCATGTGCCAGGCATTGTAGTCAATGCCTTACATTCATTCCTTGATTTTGTACATACAGTATTCTCAGAAGTGGGTTGACCAGTCTACTTCTATTACTATACTATTATTGCCCCCATTTTCTTTTCTTTTTCCTTTTTTCAGCTCTACTAGTTTATTGCTACCAACCCACCTCCCTCCACCCCCCTCATGCTGCGTGCTCAGTCATGTAACCCCATGGATTGCAGTCCACCAGGCTTCTCTGCCCGTGGATTTTTCCAGGCAAGAATACTGGAATGGGTTGTATTGCCCCCATTTTCAAGTGGAAAAAACTAAGAAAAGTTAAATGTTCACCCAGGATCTAACCACCCTGCTCCTTACCCCTCTGTTTTATTGCTTGTAACTATTCTTTGCACCCCCATCCTTGTGATGGAGACAGCATTATGTCATGGGGTCTGAATTTGGGCTCCCAGGTATGTGTTCCTGTTGGATGGACTTCTTCTTTCCTGGTTTCTTCTATCAAATTCCCTCTAAATCAATCTCCTGGAAATGTGTGTGGAATGATGAGGTCATCTAATTCCACATTTCCCTTTGTGTAAGTTGACCTTTTAGGTCTTGGTCCTAAAGTCCACTGAACACCTATCAACAGCCTTGTAGCCTCTGCTTCCTGCTCCCAACCCTGCAGCCTGTAACAGTTTTAACGTCAGTATTAGATTCTTTCAGGATCCATTTTTGTAATTTGAATATTTGTGTGTTTATACATACATAAGCACATAGACATATGTACATAGAATAAATGCTGCAATCATGAACCAAATGTGATGTCATGCAACATCGTTTATTTCTCTTTGGAGACTTACTTTTTTTAAATTTCCTTACTGTGTTTTCTGTGTGTGGTTTCTGAAAAATAATTGGAAAAATATGTTTAAAAGAGAAATGTTTTATTGACTCCTTGGAAACAGTTATTATCTATTGGGTCTGACATGTGGTACTAGATATGATAGAATGGGATTCAAAAGATATAGTATCTTGAATGCCTAATGTGTGAGGATATGAAATGTAACAATTAAAAAAATCAGAATATTATTAAGTAAAATGATATAAATTATATACTGATTTACTGATTGAGTATTGAAAGAAGACAAAGTAGGTGATGTTGGGTTGGGAGCTAAGAGGTCAGGTCAAGTATAAGACCAAGAGAAATCTCTTAGGGTTGTTCAAGGTTTGGGCTTCCTGCAGAAACATTCTCCTCACACCTTCATTTATTTCACAAAGATTAATTGACTATCCACAACTTTCTGAGCATGTGCTGGATTTTGGAGGTACAGTTGTTAATAAGGGATTCATACATATAAGGTTGTTCTCAGCATTTAAGTTTGAATGGAGTGGAGTGCACAGTCACTCAGTCATGTCCGACTCTTTGCAACCCCATGGACTGTGGCTCACCAGGATCCTCTATCCATGGAATTTTCCAAGCAAGAATACTGGAGTGGGTAGCCCTTCCCTTCTCCAGAGGTTCATCCCAACCCAGGAATCGAACCCTTGTCTCCTCCATTGGCAGGCAGATCCTTTACCACTAGTGCCACCAAAGAAGTACTTTATGTATAAGAAGTAGTAGTCAGGAAAATATAGCCAGTTTGAGGATAAACATGTGAATTTAAGGTGCAGTATTCAGGACTTCTGTAGGGAATTTCCTGGTGGTGCAGTGGTTAGTACTTGGCACTCTCACTGCTGGGACCTGAGCTCTATACCCAGTTGGGGAACTAAGATCTCACAAACTGCACAACACAGCCAAAAAAAAAAAGACTTCTGTAGATAATGTGCTGTTTTATATGTCTTAAATTATGATGGTAATACTGACCGGCAAACTGTAGGGCTGTTGTGAAAGTTAGCAACGTGTTATTCAGGTTCTCTTTATTACTATTATTATTGCCAATGATTGCTAGGTATATGCGAAGTTAAAAGTATGACCTTTAACCCTCTGTTTATGGCAAAGCCTAGGAGACAGTGGCACTTTTCTTTTTTTAATGCCTTATTTCTTAAACTTCATCATCCCTGGATTTAGGGTTGGATCAGACAGGTCAGGACATGGAATGACTGCTAGGAAATCATTAGGGGATCACCTCAGACAACCAAAGTCCACTCTCCTGAGCCCTGTTCTTTTCCCTAAACAGAGTGCACCTATTGATTTCAGCAACTGCCCTTTCTTTGAGTTGAGATTTGCTCTCATGAAAATAACACTTTAGTTGTAAACGCTAAAAGCAACTATTGAGTCTCTTAATTAGAATAATAGCCTATATAAGATTTGGTCCTTAAATATAACAAAAGCTCACATAACTTTTTGAGCTTTAGTTTATATCATTCTGCTCCAGGTCTCACTGTGTTATATCCATTGAGAAACGAATGTCTGTAGCATCTCATAGTTTTAGACAGCTTTCTTCCTCTCAAAAACTTCTAACCAAACAGGAATCTAAGTTTACCTTGTTTTCTAGGTTTTTAGTGTCAAAGTATTTCCTGTAGCAGTAAGGCTCCTGAGGTCTATATTCAACACCATTGAATTATTCACGTTGAAAACTAGAAAACACTTCTTGGGCTCTTTGGAACCCACAATTGAAAATGGGTGGGAGTCAGAAAGTAATATCATTCAAAGCCAGGCTGTTTTTCTCACCAGGCCCCTGTCAGGCTGCTGGTTCCTAAGACTCACCCATGGTTTCTTTGTGAATGGACACAGTGACTGACTGTGGATTCCTTTCCTTTTCAAATTTAGCTATTTGCGGGGAAACTGAGCTTTTGAATTTATAAGTTCTTTGTCCTCCTCATTTGAAAAATATTTAAATGATCTTGCCCAAAGGGCACACAGAGAAACGGCATGACTTTCGGGAAATTAGTAAGCAGCAGAGTTATTTTTAGCTTTTACTCCTAGCAAACATTTCCTTTTGTTCTTTAGAAGACATTGTTGATCTGTTCATTCATGTGCTGTGGTCTTTCCCCAACTACAGGATGGCTTCAGATAGAATAAGCCCTCTCTTCTCTGCTCTGCATGACGGAACTAGTGTTACTTCTCTTTAACTTTAACTCATGACTTACTCATTTGTTCATGTTTTTCTGCATCTGGAGCCCCACCACTAACACATACGTTTTATTGTTGTTTGGGGTGGATTTTCCCTCTCCCCAGCAAATACTAACCAAAAAATGTTCACACATGCAGGCTGTACAAAATTTATTTATGTTTTAGTCAAAATACTGTATAGTAATAGTTGACGGTGTAATTTTGTCCTTATTTTCTGTTAGTACTTATTTTGCAGTTATAGATACCATCTTTAGAAAGTTATGCGGTTAGTATTACAGAATCCCAAATTCAGGATAGATGGTTACAAAGGCTGGCCTTTACACGTCAATGTCATGTTTGATCTTTGAAAAATCTTCCAGTACTTACAGGAAATCAGGTTTTTAAGCAAGTACACTGACACTTCACTTTTACTCTTCACATAAAGGCAAGTTTGATATAAGACTAGATCCAAAATGATTTCACCATTTTGTAAAATCATAATTTAACTTTTTTTTCTTTGATTTTTTTCTGTAAGAGAGAGAGATATTATAGCATCTGTGATTAAAATTGGGGTTCTGACTCAGACCACCTGGTTTAATATCCAGGTTCTACCATTAATCTCAGTATGCCTCAATTTCCTCATCTTATAAATGGAGATTGCAATTATTATACAACTGTTTTGGAATTTAAATCAGATAATCCATGAAAAAGCCTAGCAAAACACCTAACATAGTAAAGTCTCATTAGATGTTGGCTATTATAATTATTGTATACAATTATTTTCTCTATAGTGTAGGCTGTAGTTATTTTTAGAAGATTATATACAAGAAAGAGGCAAAAATATTCAGTTTTTCTGGAGCCTTTGACTTTTTCCCTGTAAGAATTTTTTATTGGAATGTCCTCAAACAGAGGTTACCCAATTCCATTGCCTAGTGAATTTAGTTTGGCCCATCAGTATTTGCAGCTCTTCATATCTCGAATCAGCACAGTTATAATAGGAAGTCAAGCAAAACATTTTTTTGCATAAAGAGAGGGAGGCCGAATGTGAGATGGCATTGACATCTGTGCCTCTGCCCTGGGCCAAAAGCAGAATGGCCCATCTGCTGCCTCCTCCACTGGTGACGCCCCCTCCTCTCCCTTCCTTCCATTTAGAGCCCTGGGGATGGATGATGAAGGCAGGGAGAGAAGACTGGGACGTGCCGCATCTAAAGGGGGAAGCAGGACAGGGTTCAGGGGAAGATAACAGAATCACCCCCACTCTGCAGCTGACCCACTTGGGTAAATGCTAAGTATTCCTCTGCCAATAGTAATTTTATGTGAGTTCTCTGGGTGATGTGAAGGCTGAAAAACACCAGCCTGTCTAGTGAATTCCCATCTTTCTGGTTAAGAGCTTTCCTGACATCTGATTCAACAATTTACTAAACTTTCCTTTTTTAAATAAAACTTTTCTTTTCAACGCTTAGCCCACACCCTCAGAATAAGTCCTTTATTTTTACAAGGGGTACTTTAACTTCTGAGTATATCCTTTGTTTCTCTTTTCTTATAGCTGCATTAAACTCACCTCACTTACCAACTGTTATACAATGCTAACTCCTACTGGAGAGGCTTCTTGTTTTAAGGTAACGTCTTCTACCCAATCTGAGAGGTACAGCTCAGGCTTTCTACAATATGGTTGTTTTAGAAACACTTATTTAAAGCTTAAAGCACAAAACATCATACACCTGAAAGGGATATCAGTCTATAATATCAGTCTAAATTTAACTCTTTAACTGATTTTGATGAAAACTTGAGTAATTAAATAATAGATTGATAAATACTCCAGAAAGGCATGTACTGGATATGCAAATAGCATATGCAAATAGAAAATATGCAAATAGCAAGGGGAACTAGGGAGAGATTGTCTTAGATTATGAATTTCTTCAATTTTAATGGGAAACTTTTTTTTTTTTCTGGCCACACTATTTGGCTTGCATAATCTTAGTTTCCCCAACCAGAGATTAAACCTTCGCCCTTGGTAGTAAAAGAACTGAGTCCTAAATCACTGGACCACCAGGGACGTTCTTGGGAAATTCTTTTAAAATATTTTTACTTTCAAAGCTTGAGGTTTCTTTTAACTTAAACTAAATTTTTTCAGTTATGATTTCCTGATGATTATTTCAAATGTGTCTGTGATTCAAAAGAATGAAATATTATTTTAATGTAGATATTTGGGGACTATTTTTCAGGCTGCTTGGCTACTTGTTTTACTTTCATTTAAATTTGAGGTTATCTTAACCTTCATTCAAAGAGGCAATTGACTCTTGATTCTGACTTAAGTTTCAGTGAATTGATTATAAGTCATCATATATGTAGTTTTCATTCACTGCTTTTTAAAAAAGATTTTTATGTTTACTTTCTAGACCGATTTTGCACGATTTAGTGGAACAAACGTGGAAACTGACTTCGTAGAGGTGCCATCACAAATGCTTGAAAACTGGGTGTGGGACGCTGATTCCCTCCGAAGACTGTCTAAGCATTATAAACATGGAAGCCCTATTACAGATGATCTGCTTGAAAATCTTGTTGCTTCTAGACTGGTCAACACAGGTATGACTTACCATTTTAGAAAATAAATTAGAATTGCTTCATGGAGAATTGGTGGCATCTTTTTTAGGTAAGAAGTGGATTTATTTAGAGAAATACAGTTTCCATAGACAGAATGTGGACCATTTCAAAAAGCAAGAGCGGCTCTGGGGCCTGTGGTCATGTCAGAAAGTGAGAACAGCTGTGAGAAAAACACACTCCACAGACAGAGTGTAGGCCATCTCAGAAGGCAAGAGGCCTGCTGGCATCTTCTATAGAACTTATTTCCTCTTGTGTAATGATAGCACCCCAGAGTGTTAACATGAGGTGGGAAGGCCACTAAGCATATTGGAAAACTGAACACTGGAATTATATCCAAGAAACAAAGATGCATCTCCTTTTAAATCTTAAATAGAATGAGATGTCTTGTGACCTTGTAATGAATGCTGTTAGAATCCATTTATGAAATCTCTGGTCTTGTGATATTAGAACATATAGTTTTCTCTTCTCCCAAACATGCCCAAACGTTCTTATGTTATTAGGTCTTCTGACCTTACGCCAGATTGTTTTGAGCAAAGTTGATCAGTCTCTCCACACCAATACTGCGCTGGATGCTGCAAGTGAATATGCCAAATACTGCACAGAAATTTTAGGTGTTGCAGCTACTCCAGGTATGTAAATATACTTATTGCAGGTTCCTTCTTCCTGGGAAGCACAGGGTATACTTAACATTGCTAGAGAAGGCAGAGTGTGTCAGGCAGATTACCTAATATAATTTATTTCTGATTTCTGAAACCAGGCCATGACTTTCAGATAAGCATACTTTTGTCCTTATGAGTTATCCTGTCCAAATATGCTTGCAGGGAAGGCGGCTCCAGCTCTGCAGCATTTTAGTGTAATCAGGCGTGAGCAATTGGCCTCCACCCAGAGCAGAGAAAGCCATTCAGCTTGGCAACATGGCCTGGCCCCGCCCTCCCTGTGTGCCCTGTGACTTCTGTAGGATTTCATTAAGACACTGGCAGGAGGGACATTTTAGAGAAAGGCACAGGCTTCTACCTTGTGTCTGATTCTGCTTCCGAGGTCAGTTCAGGCAGTTTGACTTTCTAACCTGATATGATTTATGAGACTCGTGTGAGTGGGTGGGAGATGGTCAGACATACGCATTACATTGATATTTATTTATTTCAAGCAAACATATAGCTGTGCATGTAAACATAGTTGGAAAGATGACTTTTTTCGATCAAAGAAACTATTGTCTAATTGAGGCTGTCACATTTCTAATGATAATAAAGGCCCAGGCCCCTCTCTTCCTTCTGTGATCTAGTATACTGAACAGCAAATTTGGGCCTCCGGCCTCTTTGACAGAATCCTTTCTGTAAAGTAGCCCTGGAGGTAGATGGAATTGGTAAGACCTTTTTTTAGCTTTTCAGGTAAAGAGTTCTTTTTCAGTAATTATGAACCTCAAGTACCATTCTGACCCATTTTAGATATAAATGGGTGTGACAAAGAGAAGGCTCAATATTATTAGAATATTTCTAAGACATATATGTGTCTGAGGGACAAGAAAGGACTGAGTTGTCTATTGGGTGTGGACAAAACCTCTGAAACTATTGTTAGGCATTCCAGAGCGGAGGGCCGAAACCAGCTCTGAGGTGGAGCTGTCATAGGAGAGAAGTTTGTAAACATCTTGGCCAAGGACACCCATAAACCCTGGGAGTGCTAGAGGTGACCAGCTGTAAGGACCTAGCACTGTCTCCTCCCATAGCTGGACTCCCCATAGGGAAGCCTTAGCTAGCTGAGAACCTGATATTTAACATCTGACATCACATTGTTTGAAATGTATCTTTTTTTAAAGGCACAAATATGCCAGCAACTTTTGGACATTTGGCTGGGGGGTATGATGGCCAATATTATGGATATCTTTGGAGTGAAGTGTTTTCCATGGACATGTTTTACAGCTGTTTTAAAAAAGAAGGGATAATGAATCCTGAGGTATTGTATTGTTTTTTTTTATCCTTTTGTTACTTCTGTACTTGCCCTGTCCCCCTTAACTCCTAGTGTAAAATATTTTTTACACCTAGATTTTGAGAGTAAGAGATCTGGTAACAACTTTTAACTTTAAAAGTCTAGCATCTTCTCACATCATCATACATTTGCTTTATATAGGTGATTAATTCTGTAAGTTTGAAAAAAAACCTGCTGCAGTTTCTTGCTTACTAGCATTCCATTATATTGCATAATTAAAATTCAAAGCTTTGTTTATGCATTTGAGCATTATGGCTGCTAGTTTTGACATGTGCCATACAGTGTTTTCGTTTTATAGGTTGGGAAAGAAAGGTAAACTCCTTCCTGATATAAATGATCTGCCTACGTTTTGATACACTCTACATACTTTCATTATACGTTTTCTGTGGAAGTCACCCTTTTTTCTGTGATTGGTACACACCACCTACAACACAGAGTTTGTAACCTAAATGCCTTTGAGTAATTTAAGCTGCTTCATTAACCTGAGCCATTCCTTTCCGTGTACAGCGACTTGACTGCCAGGTGGCTGCCAGCCAAACCTTCCTGAGTTACAGTCCCTCTGTCTCCATTCTTGTTGAAGACTCAGCTGTCAGATTATTTCCAGGGCTGATGATTTTCCAGTGTGTTTTTCATTCTGTTTGATGCAGAAATTAGAAGAACAAAGTGTCAAAATCAGATTCTCTGTGTGTATTTCAACCGACTTATTCTCAAAACTTTGTGTTTCTGGATTACATACTACCTTGCATATGAGCGCTGAAATAACGGATGTGATGTAGACCCCCATCCCCTCTCGCCACCCTTCACCCCCAAAACACCAGCTCCAGAGTACCTGCATTCTACTCCCTGGCCTTTCCAATCCCTTCATCTTCCACCCATCCTACCCAGGCTGTTTGGTCCCTGCAAGTCTCCTTCCATCCCCTGGCAACCCCACTTAAAGAACGATCAACCACTGGCTTATTCTCATAAATACCGTGACTTCTGCATGACCTTCAGCCAGTGTCCAGCCCTGGGTTCCAGGTGGTACCCTTGGGGTTCAGATTCCCCTTCTGCGGAATATCCTGAGGCTGCATTTGATGCTCCGCTGCAGAGTCCAGCTGTCTGGACCCTCAGCGTAACTCCACGGTCCTGCTCACTTCCCTAATTGGGGTCCCCACCACCTGTCTCCCTCTCAGCAGATACTCTGTCCTCTCTACTAAGGACATTAAGAGCATTGAAAGTGAGTACCTTCATCTTCAATATTTAACTTCTTCCCTCCTGTCTCTGCTTCCTGGCTTTTGCCTCCCCCAACTGAATTGGGAAGTTGTTACCCTCCCCCCACAGAGTAACCACTGATGATCCAGTCGCCAACTCTCAAAGGCCCTCATCTAGCTTTTGTCTTGTTTTATTCCTGCTTCTCGGAATTCCTCTCTTTGTCACAGCCCTTAGCTAAGCAAACAGATCCCGTCTGTACTTCCCAGAACTCTCAGCCTGGCAGCCAGATTTCTGTGTTCCCTTGGGTCTTTCCTCCTTCACAAATTTATTCATTCTGCTTCTTCCACCTAAAATCTATGCCTTCCTTGTCTGTGCCTCTCCAGAACTCTGCCGTTCATAAAGGCCCTATTCAAACGGCCACTCATTTATGAAGTCTTCCAGATCTCTGAAACCAGAAGTGATCTTTCCATCCTCTGAACAGAAGAGTGAACTTGGGCATGGGGTATATAGTTTCAATAAGCTTTTTCTTGTGTCTGGAATATAATTATCTTACAGAATGGCAAAATCAGGTTATAAAATATTTTATACCATAGAATGTGAATTCTAATTTTAAAATACACATTTAGAAAAAAAGTACATCAAAATATTGTCAATTATTATCTTTGGTCAGTTTATGATTATTCAGTATTTTCCTGTACTTTTTTTATAGAGCTTTTCCTTATTTTTACATAGAGCATGGATTATTGTAGAAATCAGAAAACAGTGTTTAAAGAGACACAAGGTCCAGGAATGTAAGAGTATAATTGTGACCTCCACCGGCTCTTAAGTCATTGGTGAGGCTTCCTGGCATAATTACTACATCGCCTTTTTCATCTCCTCTGCTCCACTCACTTGACCACACCTTCAGGAGCCTCCACTTCCTCCTCTCCTCTTCCAGCTGTCACAGTAACAGTCAAAGTACTGACTCCAGTGGATCCCAAGGAACTTGCAGTTCCGGCAGGAGGGATCCCTGCCATCATGCTTCTATGTGCCTCCTTTCTTCTCAGGCTTCACTGCTTGGCAGGCAGCCAGACTGCTCTTAATTCAGACAAAAGGACAGGGTTGAATGTGGAGGAAGCAAGATTCCATACAACCTGGAGTTGCCTTGTGGTGTCAAAACCTGTTTTAAATTTGACTGAAATTCTAGATTCAGCTGTGCAATATATTATTACCCGTCTTATGCCAGGAAGTTGGCTTTAATCCCTTCTTTTCTCCTTCCTGTTAAATACTCTGGAACATCATTTCGTTTCCTGCTCCTCTGCTGTCACAGCAATAGTGAGTCCGGCTCCAGAGGCCAAGAAGAATCCACTGCACCCACCGTCACACTCTTCAATTCAAATATCCATTTATTTAAAAGCTAACACTTTGAAATAACAATCCTGTTCTACAGAAACTTCTGTCATTATTACAACTATGTCATGATGAAGGGAAAGAATTTTTGTGGTATGAAGAAGTACTGAATTTGATCTGAAGCTGTGGGAATCAGAACAGGCACGATATATCATACAGTCTTGTTGTCTTAAGACCCCTCACTCTCCCCAGTACATATATTTGGAGCACTTTGAGAAAATAGCAGGGTGGCCCTTCAAGGAGTCAATACCTGCTTTTCTTAGTCCCCAAGCTCTAGAGAGGCTGGGAGCTGAAAGATCGTGTATTGTTGACATTATTGTTCATAGTCATTAGTATCAACAGAAGAACATCTCCAGGCCTCACCTCTGTAACCTCTTACCATCCTGCAAAGCCTGGAGTCTGAGAACCACTTTAGATCTCAACAAGCAGAACCGCAGAAAGTGTGCTACTCACTGGGAAAACAATAGTAGGAGGGGCCGAATGTAAGCCTGCAGTCTTCTGTACCCTACGTGTTAGCAACAAATATTTTAGAGTACAGTTGTTTGATAGCCTCTGTCAGAGGTTTAGAACTGGCTGCTTACCTGAAATAGCCTGAAAGTTTGCTACCTCTGGTTTTATCTCTAATTTTCTATGATCTTCATCTTAACTGTATAGTTTGTTAAATATAACAGTATCTTTAGCTTTTACTTTTTCAACTCATCCCTTAAATAACTATGGAAGGGAGCTACTTGGAGTTTCGCAGAAAACTCTAGGAGCTCTTTCAGGATCCCTTTAAGGTTCCGAAACGCGGTTTCAAAATCCAGCAGCTAATCGTAGGGTTGAAAGAATGAGGGCATTTTAACAAGGGCCATTTCTTTTTATAATGCAACTTCATTGTGGGAAAATTTCCTAAAAAGTAATAGACATGCAGATTCAAAGGCAATTATATTGTTAAGCTAGAATTATGTTCCTCCTCTTCTGCATTTAGAGTAATTGCTAAGCTTTGTTTTTTTCCATTAGTGAAGAAGATTACAGCCAAGTATCACATGCAGGAAGGAATAATGAGAAAGTCAAAGATGGTGAAGTATAACTGTTCACGATTCCATAAGGAAGTGCCTGGATCTTACAGACAATAATGGATAAGGAGACACATAAAGAATCTTGGCTGAGGAAGAATTATGTGACAGGGACTTTGCTGGTGGTCCAGCAGTTAAGACTCTGTGCTTCCATTGCAGGGGGCACAGGCTTGGTCCCTGATCAGGAAACTGAGATCCCACATGCCTTGTGGTACAGCTAAAAAACTAAAGAGAAAAATTACCTGATAAAGTGTATTATAAAGCTAAGTATTCCAGAGCCTAGGCCCAATTTCTAAGAGAGAACATGAAATTTCCTCTCCTGATGGGCCTTACAAATGGATTAAATTCTGTGTAATTAATTAATTAATTTGGGACCTACCACCCCAAAGCTAATTTTTCTTACACTTCAACTTTTTCTAACAGCATTAAATTCTGCCTGATTTAAGGGAAAAAGAAAGGAAATGGGGTTGATGTCCAACCTACTTCTTGAATATTTACGACACCAGGCCTTCTAAGCCTTGATCTCCAACCAGCTGGAAGCAGTTTTTCTTCCTTTTCGTGTTCCTCCAGCCCCTTTTTGTGTTTCTATTAGAGCTCTAATAATCTGCCTTGCTAATTGAATATTTCTTTATCTCACCTCCTGGATCATGAGGCTCTTCTAATAGGAACTGTTTTATTCATCTCGGTGTTCGTCCTCTGCATCAAAATACTTACATTGCTGGACCCAACTGGCAGCCCCCTGACCTGCTTCCTCTCATCTGTTCCCCTAATACACAGGACTGGCCAGGCTACCCTTCTTTCTCCAGATCTCCCTCCCCGTAAATATTTACTCGTCCCTCCTCACAAATTGAAACTTTGCTGAAGTTTTCCAGATGACCTCTTTGAGTCAAAGGGTGATTCTGACCCTGTTCTCTCTGACTACCAACACCAGTCTTTCACCTTCTCCCTCCTTCCTGTTTGTTGTCAAAGGTATTCTTTTTCCCACTCACAACCTCCCCACCCTCACATGATCATAGAAGACAAAGGAAGTGCTGTGGGGAAGAAGTGTACAGATGAGCTATGGAAGGACAGGTTTCAATATCCACTGTAAAAGCGGGCTGGTGAGCCTGTTAGGTGCCTGACTGTCATCGCTTGTCCTTGAGCGGATACTGTCTGCCCTGATGCCTGTTACTCAGAGCAGGAAGGAGACACCTGGCTCTACTGCCTAGACTCAGTCACAGGGAGGCGGAGGAAGGCAGGGTTGGGAGGCAGGGGGAGCTTGCGTGTGCTTCTGCAGAGAAGCCAGAGGTGGCACGAGACCCAGACTGCTTCCCATTTGTGTGTTCTCATAGACGATGGGTGTCCTTCACTCAGATAATTATGAGTGCTCAAAGAAAGGGAGAAGGGCATGGCATCCCACTGCAGTGTTCCTGCCTGGAGATTCCCATGGACAGAGGAGCCTGGCGGGCTACAGTCCATGGGGTCACAAAGAGTCGGACACAACTGAGAGACTAACACATACATAAGGGCTTCCCTTGGTGGCTCAGATGGTAAAGAATCTGCCTACAATGAAGAAGACCTGGGTTCCATCCCTGGGTCAGGAAGATCCCCTGGAGAAGGGAATGGCTACCCACTCCAGTATTCTTGCCTGGAGAATTCCATGGACAGGAGAGCCTGGCAGGCCACAGTCCATGGGATCACAAAGAGTCAGACATGGTTGAGCAACTAACGCAAGATTGTTGCATAAAGTGAGTGCCTTGTCTCTCCTACTTAGTATTCCTGTGTGTGTGTACTCAGTCATGTCTGACTCTTTGCGACCCCATGGACTATAGCCCACCAGGCTCCTCTGTCCATGGAACTTTTCAAGTAAGAATACTGAAATGAATTGCCATTTCCCACTCCAGGGGGCCTTCCCGACCCAGGGATTGAACCCCCTCTCTTGTGTTTCCTGCATTTGGCAGGAGGATTCTTTACCACTGCATCACCTGGGAAGTCCACTTAGTATACTATTGTATAATATTTTATACTGATAGTGGAGATGAAGTCTCTTGTGCTTTTTTCTAGCTTTATTAGGAGACAGAACTAATTTTAAGGAAATGCTGAAACAGGAATGCGTTTGTTTCCCTGACTATATATGAGTAGCTGAACTTAGGGACAGTGTGAGAAAGAAAATGAAAGGAGGGATAGATGCCGACTCAGGTTTGTTGAATACCACCATATAGCAGGAGTGATTCTAGGGAGCAGGCAAGGTGCTAAAACCATTGCTCAGATTCCTCATATACTGAGGGAGGTAGGCATATTCCCACCTTACAGATAAGAGAATTAAGGCCCAAGGCCACATAGCTGAGGATGAAGCCAAGATTTTAAACCTGGGCCTGACTCCAAAACTCCTGATCCTGCTTTAAAAAACATCAGTGTTGAAGACTTGCCTGGTGGTCCAGTGGTTAAGACTCTGTGCTTCTAATGCAGGGGATACGGGTTCAATCCCTGCTTGGGGAACTAAGATCCTGCATGCTCTGGGGAGCAGCCAAAAATAAAGAAATCGGAACATATTTTTTAAAAAAGAAAGAAACTATCAGTGTTACAGAGGATTTACACAGTTTCCAAAAGATACATGTTAACCTTCCAGGAGTAAAAGCCACAGAGATGACCGATGATGATTTTCCCTTCCCTGAATGACTAACAGGAGTGCTTACTCTGTACAGACCCTCCTGCAGGGTTTTTCGAGCATGGAAGTTTCTAGTGGTTGTCTTAGAGCTTCTCCTCCTGCTTTGCTCACAGTTAAGCTTCCTCCATTATATAAACAGAGGAGAACCACTCACACCACAGATTCTGTCCACCTGTAGCTTTGTCTCCCAGACAGCGTTCTCTCACCCAGGTGCCTTCCTAATACACAAATTCACTCAACTGTTGTTTTTTTTTTAAAAAAAAAAAAGAAAAGCAAGATCCTATTACCAAAATGACTCTTAAACTCTTCTCCAAACTTCATTGCCAAGGAAATGAAACTATTAAGAGACCATTGCTCTGTAATTCAGGAAATTGAATCAAGTTGTGTGGAGCTCTAAGCAGAGGAGGACCTGCGCTGTTCTGAGCCACGTACTGTGAGACTAAACAGTGCCCAGCTGTACAGTGACTTTACCAGCAAGGGAGATGCGAACTGGCTCCTCACAGCGGCGTGCAGCCACTCTGAGTCTCGCTGTGTTTCACTGTCCACAGTTACAGTTCCTGGTGCAAAACGAGAATATTCTGGCAGATGTCCACATTTTGGTGATTTTTTTAACTTTAAATTTTTCATTATTTTTCCTATAATTGTGCGATGAAATACGCATTTTTAAAAGACTCTCAGATCTTGAGCATTAAGAATTTCTGCAGGTAAATACTAATAATTGAGGCTGCATGATAGGTTCAAGAGGGTTGACTATACTCTTGTCTCAACTATTAGTGTGTATTGAAAATATTTCCATAATAAATGGCTTGAATTATTTTTATGTTCAGATCAATTTAATTCACACTTTCTAAGCTCCTATACTGCCTCACCCAGCGAGAACAGCGCCTCATTCCCCCACCCCACTCCCGCCTACTGATTTGTTGTTGTTCCGTTGCTCAGTTGTGTCCATCGCTTTGTGACCCCACGAACTGCAGCACACCACGCTTCCCTGTCCTTCACTATCTCCCAGAGTTTGCTCAGACTCACATCCTTTGAGTTGGTGATGCCATCCAACCACCTCATCCTCTGTCGTTCCTGTCTCCTCCTGCCTTCAGTCTTTCCCAGCATCTGCCTCTTTTCCAGTGAGTCAGTTCCTCGCATCAGGTGGCCAAAGTTTTGGAGCTCCAGCTTCATCATCAGTCCTTCCAGTGAATATTCAGGGTTGATTTCATTTAGGATTAATTGGTTCGATCTCTTTGCTGTCCAGGGGACTCTCAGGAGTCTTCTCCAGTACCACAGTTCAAA
Organism: Moschus berezovskii; assembly: GCF_049115385.1. Lineage (NCBI taxonomy): Eukaryota > Metazoa > Chordata > Mammalia > Artiodactyla > Moschidae > Moschus > Moschus berezovskii. The sequence continues at coordinate 64,007,159 of NC_142477.1, forward strand.
GGCATCAATTCTTTCGTGCTCAGCATTTTTTATTTTTCAGCTCTCACATCCGTACATGACTATTAGAAAAATCATAGCTTTGACCATACGGACATTTGTAGGCAACGTAATGTCTCTCCTTTTTAATACACTGTCTAGGTTTATCATTTCTTCTAAAGAGCAAACGTCTTTTAATTTCATGATTGCAGTCACCATCCGAAGTGATTTTGGAGCCCAAGAAAATAGTCTATCACCGTTTGCATTGTTTCCCCATCTATTTGCCATGAAGTAATGGGATCGGATGCCATGATCCTCGTTTTTTGAATGTTGAGTTTTTTTCACTCTCCTATTTCACCTTCATCAAGCTCTTTAATTCCTCTTTGCTTTCTGCCTGTGGTGTCATGTGCATATCTGAGGTTATTAATATTTCTCCTGGCAATCTTGATTCCAGCTTGTGCTTCCTCCAGCCCAGCATTTCACATGGTGTACTCTGCATATAAGTTAAATAAGCAGGGTGACAATATACAGGCTTGACATACTCCTTTCCCAATTTGGAACCAGTCTGTTGTTCCATGTCCAGTTCTAACTGTTACTTCTTTACCTGCATACAGGTCTCACAGGAGGCAGGTAAGGTGGTCTGGTATTCCCATCTCTTTAAGAATTTTACACAGTTTGTTGTGATCTGCACAGTCAAAGGCTTTATCATAGTCAATGAAGCAGAAGTAGAAGTTTTTCTGGAATTCTCTTGCTTTTCTTGATCCAGCAGATGTTGGCAATTTGATCTCTGGTTCCTCTGCCTTTTCTAAATCCAACTTGTACATCTTAAAGTTATCGGTTCACATACTTTTGATGCCTAGCTTGAAGGATTTTGAGCATTACTTGGCTAGCATGTGAAATGAATGCAGTTGTGTGGTAGTTTAAAGATTCTTTGGCATTGCCCTTGTTTGGGGCAATGAAAACTGACCTTTTCCAGTCTTGTGGCAACTGCTGAGTTTTCCAAATTTGCTGGCATATTGAGTGCAGTAGTTTAACAGCATCGTCTTTTAGGATTTGAAATAGCTCAGTTCGAATTCCTCTTTACATCATGATGGTTTAAAGATGGTTTGAAAACTTGGGAATAGTTTAAGATGATCTGCTGGTTTCTAAGAATTTTCTCAGACTTCATCCTGTGGGATGAGTCAGTGTTACATCATTTAAGTGTTTCACCAAATCCAGTAGTCTGCATGAAAGCACGTTGTTCGTGCTCAGCCAGACTTTCATCCAGAGCAGCAGTCCCACAGCACTGTTTACACCATGAGGTCCTTTGATACTGCTTGGTGTTTTCTACAGCCGGGTAATTCAAATCTTCTATTTTCATTTTCAAAATAGTTGACCCTACCCCAATCCTAATGTTAGGTTTGTTGTTTTTTTTTTCCTGGTCCCTTGAAGTTATTTGATTCCATGGATCTGGAAGGTAACCTTTTTTCTTTAGGCTTAGTGACTGCCGTAAGGAGGGGAAACTCTGTAAGGGTTCAGGTTCTAATGTGTGATGTTCTCCATGGTTATGGGGTCGCCCCATTTCTGGATCTCCTGGGTTTAGTCGGCACGTGAAGGCTGACTTTATTAGCATGCACAGGGCGTGTTTCGCATCTGCCTGGTGTGCTGGTCCCTCCTCTGGCCTCCCCATCCGCGTTTAGAAGGTGCACCTTGTGTGTCCAGCCGTCATGTTCTCACTGAACAAGTGGAGGCCGGTGGTCACGCCATTGTATATGAAATAAGTGGTCAGTGACCTCTTAAAAAAATGAAGCATCTTAGATCTTTTCTTCTTTGAAATTACAGCAGTGTCATTTTGCCTATTTAGGAAACAGTGAGTTTTGAAATACTAAGTGTGGGGTTGGGCTCTAGGCCTTGACTTCTAGCTATATTTGGATGAATCACTAACCCTCTTAAAGTCCCATCATTTCCTTATCTAAGTGATGGTAATTAAATGTCTGCCATAACTAAGTAACTGGAGAAGGCAATGGCAACCCACTCCAGTGTTCTTGCTTGGAGAATCCCAGGGATGGCGGAGCCTGGTGGGCTGCCGTCTATGGAGTCGCACGGAGTCGGACACGACTGAAGCAACTTAGCAGCAGCAGCAGCTCTAATTCCATCATCTCCACGAGCTTTGCTTGTACTGATGCTTCCAAGGCCCACTTGACCTCACACCAGGAGATCTGGCTCTAAGTGAGTGATCACACCATCATGGTTATCCAGCTCCTTAAGATCTTTTTTGTATAGTTCTTCTGTGTATTTTTCCCACATTTTCTTAATATCTTCTCTTTCTGTTAGGTCCATACCATTTCTGTCCTTTATTTGCATGAGATGTTCCCCTGGTAGCTCTGATTTTCTTGAAGAGATCTCTAGTCTTTCCCATTCTATTGTTTTCCTCTGTTTTTTTGCCTTGTTCACTTTAAAAGGCTCTCTTATCTCTCCTTGCTATTCTCTGGAGCTCTGCACTCAGATGCGTATATCTTTCCTTTTCTCCTTTGCTTTTTGCTTCTCTTCTTTCCTCAGCTATTTGGAAGGCCTCCTCAGACAACCATTTTGCCTTTTTGCATTTCTTTTTCTTGGGGATGGTTTTGATCACTGTCTCTTGTATAGTGTTATGAACCTCCATCCATAGTTCTTCAGGCACTCTGTCTATCAGATCTAATCCCTTTAATCTATTTGTCACTTCCACTGTATAATTGTAAGGGATTTGATTTAGGTCATACCTGAATGGCCTAATGGTTTCCCTACGTTCTTCAATTTACATCTAAATTTTGCAATAAGGAGTTCATGATCTGAGCCACAGTCAGCTCCCAGTCATGTTTTAGCTGACTATAGAGCTTCTCCATCTTTGGCTGCAAAGAATATAATCAGTCTGATTTCGGTGTTGGCCATCTGATGATGTCCACGTGTAGAGCCTTCTCTTGTGTTGTTGGCTACTCTGTAGGTCTGGGGCCTAGAACATAAGATGACCCTTAGAGGGGCTTGTTAGACAGTGTTCTAATATGACACTGAAGAAGTGGTGGCAACCTTCTTGCCTTATTTACAAGTTTTGAATAAATTTTCTTAACAAGGAGGGGCCGTAATCACTGATAATAGACTTCCTGAAAACCCTGGTAATGACAGTTTAAAAGATATGTCATTTCTTGCTTGGTCTGCAGCAATTAAATACTGTTTTAACAGTGATCTAGAACGTAAAACACGAATGATGGCTATTCGTATTACAGACTTTATTATTCTAAAAAGCAGATCAGAGATCTTGAGCCCAATACAGTTTACCCCTTCCCTTTCTTTTATTGCCCAATGTGTCTAAATTTGACCAGTGTTTAATCAGTGGATTAGATAAGGTTTAGTTAGTTACACTCATGTTTTAGGTCCTGCTGCTGCTGCTGCTGCTGAGTCGCTTCAGTCGTGTCCGACTCCGTGCAACTCCCATAGACGGCAGCCTACCAGGCTCCTCCGTCCATGGGATTTTCCAGGCAAGAGTACTAGAGTGGGGTGCCATTGCCTTCTCTGGTTTTAGGTCCTAGATCACTATTAAAACAGTAATTAATGCTCCAGAACAAACAAGAAATGACACATCTTTTTTTTTTCTTTCTAAAGAAAATTAAACCTAGCTCTAAACTGTCACTACCAGGGTTTTCAGGAAGTCCATTATCAGTGATTACAGATCCCTCCTTTTTAAGAAAATTTATTCAAAACCTGTAAATAAGGCAACAAGGTTGCTACCACTTCTTCGGTGTCATACTGGAGCATTGTTTAACAAGCCCCTCTAGTACAAGAATACTCCAGTACTCTTGCCTAGAAAATCCCATGGATGGAGGAGCCTGGTAGGCTGCAGTCCGTGGGGTCGCTATGAGTCGGACACGACTGAGCAACTTCACTTTCACTTTTCACTTTCACACATTGGAGAAGGAAATGGCAACCCACTCCAGTGTTCTTGCCTGGAGAATCCCAGAGACGGGGGAGCCTGGTGGGCTGCCGTCTATGGGGTCGCACAGAGTCGGACACGACTGAAGTGACTTGGCAGCTTAGCAGCTACTGGTCGGTCATCTTATATTCTAGGCCTCAGACCTGTAGAGTTGCCACAGGTAGCTACTGAGCTCTTGAAATGTGGCCAGTGCTATTGAAGAATTGAGATGTGCTCTAAATGTAAAAAACACACTAGATTTTTAAGACATACCACAAAAAATAAATCCCGATAATTGATACGTGTTGAAAGGATAATATTGTAGACCTTCTGGGTTAAATAAAATATTAAAATTAATTTTACCTATTTTCTTCTTTATTTAAACATGATTTCTAGAAATTTTTAAGTTAGACATGTGTCTCACATTATATTTCTACTGGACAGTGCTCTCTAGAGTTTATGGAAAGTAACTTCATTTCACTAACTGTTTACTCCTGATTAAGACTCATCTGTGAAGTTAGCTATGTGCTTATAGATCATTAATAAGTTTCAGATGATTTCTGTTTATAATCAAAACCTGAAAAGTTGTTTTTTTGTGTTTGACCCTTGTAGGAGTTTAAGTAGTTTTGTATCTAACTTGGTGGATTTCCTTCATCAACATTTTATTTTCTTTAACAGTTTGACTAGCCGTCTCTGATGGTTGTACCAAGCAGAATCATTGTCATAAGTCAAAAATGATGTTACTTTTGTTTCTGGAAATTCTCAAGCTATTTATGTACTCAGGGAGGCTACTAGTAGCTGTTCAAATGATTTAATGGATATAAATTTGCATCTTAACCCTGAACTATTTTATAGGTAGATTTAGAATTAAGCTTCATTGAATTGTCTTACCTTTCAAAAGGACAGTGAAAATACTGAATAATGCCGATACTGAATTTCGGTTGTTTTCTTTCACTTATCTGCTTATATATTTGTGTAAATAAAGGCAGAGGAACTGTTGTATGCTTTAAACTTCTGGACCTTGTCCCCAGCAAATTTACAAAGGTCCTTCTTCCTCGTGTTGAGCCCACAAAACTATCTACCCTCCACCAGGGGACATAGATTGTGGCCTTACCCCCACCCATAAGGAAGAAGAGTTTTTTTATGAGCCCTTCATAAAGACATGGCAGAAACTGGGCTACGGTTTCCAGGTACACAATCCCTGTTTGTAGCCTAAATGAGCTCCTGTTTCGCTAACCCTTTTGAAATCACATTTGAGATGGGGTAGCAAATAGAAGACTGTTCGAGCTTCCATTTGGCTATGTTTTGTTTGTTTGTCTGTTTGCTCATATTGTCAGCATGCTGCTGTGGATCTAAGGAGACAAGACAGTAATAAAGGGAAGTGTGGAAGACCGGAGGTCTAAGCTCCAGATCGCTTAGCTACCAAAGTAAATAAATACTACAAAACTGCAGTCTAGGGGAAGGAGAACATCCAGAGTAAAGCTCAAGTCCCTTTTTTTCCTCTCTTTTGCATCTAGAGATTTGGAAAATTGCTATAACCATGAATTATTAGGCATGCTTTATTTTATTAGGTTGGAATGAAATACAGAAACCTGATCCTGAAACCTGGGGGATCTCTGGACGGCATGGACATGCTCCAAAATTTCTTGACACGTGAGCCAAACCAAAAAGCGTTTCTAATGAGCCGAGGCCTGCCTGCTCCGTGAACTGGGGCTCTTTGGGAGCCGTCCATGTCTGGAGGACAAGCCGACATCACCACGTGTTACTGGCCTGGAAACTGAAGGGAGTTTTGCAAATGAAAATGTAGATTTCTATTAACTTCCTTTTGTTTTTTAATTTGAAAAATTATACAGATGTAAATGGAATTCTAAATACTGTGACCTAAGAAAAGATGCATTAGAAAATAATTGTACTATATAAACTTTCATAAAAATGGATGTGATTTCTTTTTATAAAAGTTTCATATGAATGCAATTTCATTTTTTTATGATTGTAATCTAGGTAATATAATGTAAGAGGGCTAAGAATTTTTTAAGTGGATCATATACATTATCTCCTTTGATCCTTCTTATATCTTGAAGTTTTGTACTTGGGATTTCTCGGCTGATAAATGAATCATCACGTTCCTCTGATAAATATTTTCTCAGAGCCTTGCATCCACTTTAACTCTTTGTCTCCCAGTAAAGTGTGACCTCTTTGCCTGCATACCTCTGGGCCAGGGGACTGCCTCAGTAATGCATGTATCTTTGTATTTCAGGCTTCATGATTTCCAACTTTCCGCCACACTTGATTAATGTTCCTCTAATTGGTTTAGCCTTTGCTGTCTGATGTCCAGTCAGAGAGTACCAAAAAATGAGTTTTAGCTGAAATGGCCTAATGTATATTACGAATTTTAATATCTCATGTTAGAATATTTGAGATCTTGGCTTAGAGGTTCATTTGCACTTCAGCATGTAAGATTGTCATATTTACCAATTAGAACACTAAAGCAAATCTAAGATTATTTTTCTCTTCCCGAGCTTCTAGTAAACAGCAAGGTCTTTGCCGCCTCTACTGTGCTCCTCACCTGAAGTGGCAGGTAGATTGTCACAAAGGCCCATCTCGAGTGCTGCAGGAAGAGAGCTGAACCGAAGCATAAAAAGCCCAGAGACCCCAGGAAATGAGTGGATTCTGCACAGGAGTTTGTGAGGATGGCCACTCCCAGCGTTATGTGTGCTTCAACTCAGCCATGGGGAGGAAGCTCCTCTGTGACTTGTTTCATCTGGTGATTTTAAGTGAGCCTTTGGAGCTCTTTAGCTCTCTTTACTGTGGGCCTAAATTCCAATTTGCAAACCAGGAAACTTACATACTTACTTTTCCTCTAGGAGTCTACTCAATGAGGAAACCAAAATAGGATAATAAAAAAAATTTTTAATTAAAAACTAACTTGGAATGCATGCATTCTGCATAGGACTTCTAATTGTTTCCCAGTGTGTACTGAGGTATGACTCTGCTGGCCAGGGACAAAATTAGAACCTTTCCATTCTCTAATCCAAATGGACTTTGTGCTAAATAAAAAGATATTATGCTGCATAGTCAAATTATAGACAGCAGGAAAAATCAAGAGCTGTAGTGACACAGAAGAAAATTCAGATTATTATTGTCGAGCAAAATACCCTAAACATCACAGGAAATCCCACCCTCCCTTCTGAGACAATTGCCTGGCCCTCTCGCCCCCATATCATCCCGTGTCATCATCTCCGGTCCTTAAAGCTGGTGTTTTTGTTTTGTTTTGGTTCTCTTTTTTTTTTTTGGTCTTAGCAACGTATGATACTTTTTTCCCCAGACTATTCTGTTTTCCAGTTTCAGGCAAAAACTCTCTTCAGCTTTTTCTATTGCCCAGTGTGTCTTCTTAACAACAATAACTTTTATGATTTTAAATCTTATTTCATGTGGAAAAACTAATATTTGGTCTGAAAAGTCTACACACAATAAAATTACATTATTATCCAAGAGACTAAATTTACATTTCTTTTATACTTTAATGTTAAAACTGAAATGGATAAGAAAATGGAAGTACTGTGGTATTCTTTTTATTTAGGGTTCATATCTGATATTTAAAATCTATCAAAGAACATAATGTCTACCAACAGATGAATGGGTAAAGAAGAGTTGATACACACAAACACACAATGGAATACTATTCAGCCATAAACAAGAAAAAATAATGCCATTTGCAGCAGCATGAATGCAGCTAGAGATTATCATACTCAGCAAAGTAAGTCAGGAAGAGAAAGACAAATACCAAATAATATCAGTTCAGTTCAGTTGTGTCCAACTCGGCACAACCCCATGGACCACAGCACGCCAGGCCTCCCCGTCCATCACCAACTCCCGGAGTTTACCCAAACTCATCTCCTTTGAGTTGGTGATGCCATCCAACCATCTCATCCAGTGTTGTCCCCTTCTCCTCCTGCCCTCAATCTTTCCCAGCATCAGGGTCTTTTCAAATGAGTCAGCTCTTTGCATCAGGTGGCCAAAGTATTGGAGTTTCAGCTTCAACATCAGTCCTTCCAGTAAACACTCAGGACTGATCTCCTTCAGGATGGACTGGTTGGATCTTGCAGTCCAAGGGAATAATATCACTTAATCACTTTTAGGTTGTGAAATCTAAAGTATTATGTAAGTGAGTGAGTCTGTCTATGAAACAGAATCATGGATATAGAGAACAGACTGGTGGCTGCCAAGGGGGTGGAAGGATAGAGATTGGTGGAGGGACAGAGTGGGAAACGGGGGTTAGCAGATGTCAACTCATATATAGAATGGATAAACAACAAGGTCCTGCTATACAGCACAGAGAACTATATTCAATATCCCATGATAAACATTTTGGAAAGAATATAAAAAAGAATTATATATATAAGAATAACTGAATCATTTTACTGTACAGCAGAAATTAACACAATAAATCACAACAAGTAGTAAATCAACTATACTTGAATAAAAATAAAAAACAAAATTACCAAATAACATTAATAGAAGCAAACACTCATCAAGAAATATTCTCTAGCATAATTCAAACTAAAGACCTGATTTTTAAGCCTTTTTGAATGTGGACAACCATCTGATTGTTCTTTATTTTCCCCTAGATCTGCACATAGAGTGTTGGTGAGTGTTCTGAATGGTGGAAAACTATAAAAATTGTAATTGACCAACCTACACTTTAGATGTATGGACTAAAACACATATAATAAGGTATCTCTTAGTTATTGAAACAGGAGATTTGGACCTGTTTCAGGTTTTCAGGGAGTCATTAGTTCACTGAGGGCAGGTTCTTAAACATCTCAGGTGTAGTATGCCTGGTTCCTAAAAGTTTAATTTTAAGATGCAACAAAGAAGAGAAAGAAAAGTTCTAATGTGGTGCCACTTAGTACAGACTTTTTTTCCCTCTAATACAAATGTTGCATGTTACCTAGATATAGAACTGAAAATTATCTTGAAGAGTAGTTACGCCAAAATCTTGTCTTCCTAAACTCTTATAATAAAGGATAGATATCTATAGCTCTTTACCCTTGTCAGACCGCATTGTATAAGAGACCAAAGTCAAGAAAGTAGCTCATAAACGTTTTTGATACGATTTTGTATTTGTAGGTGATTGCTTTAATTAGTAGGGAATGGCAACTTTCTACTTTACCATTTTACCTTTATCCTTTGGGTATGAACTAAGGTATATAGGGATCCGGCCTTCCTAGTGAATGTGTTGGTTCATTCGTCACTATTTTTCACATTTTCCTTTTCTGTCATTCACAAGAATGACATTTTTCGTGTTTGGAGGAGATTCCATTAAAATACTAATCTCCCAAATTGGGTTTTGGCATAGTTGAAGTGAAATGAAGTGAAGTCGCTCAGTCGTGTCTGACTCTTTCCGACCCCATGGACTGTAGCCTACCAGGCTCCTCCATCCATGGGATTTTCCAGACAAGAGTACTGGAGTGGGTTGCCATTTCCTTCTCCAGATTGGCATAGTTAGCTGATCCCCAAAAACTGTTAAAAGAGAAACCCTATTCCATCTGACCAGATACAATGACCAAGGTTTCTTTCTTCCCTCAACATGACATTATTAGTTATGTCTCATCTGAAATTGGATAGCCCTTCAAAACAGAATTTGCCTTCTCTTATGAATACTTGATGAGAATAAAAGCAAAAAAGACATACATGCTTTAATTTTCTTTGAAAAGTAGTCAATATCCAAAGTTTACTTTTTCAGGTTTTTTTTCATTCAATCAACAATTTTTATTGAGTGCCTACAATGTAGCAGTTCTCTTCTAGCTTCCTGGACTATAACAGTACAGAGCTTACAGTCAGGTGGGAGTAGGGGTCAGGGGAGACAATAGCAATGGTGGGCAGAGACAGTAAATGCAATAGCAAAGTAAATTCCATAGGGAGAGGCTTCCCTGGTGGCTCAGAGGTAAAGAATCCACCTGCAAACGCAGGAGACATAGGTTCAATCCCTGGCCCTATAAGATCCCATATGTCTCAGAGCAACTGGAGGGACCGTCCTGAAGGCCAGGGGCTGGCTCAAGTGTCTCCAAAAATCATGGTTGCCTAGCTGGGGCTTGGCCCACAGCTGAAGCTCATATTCCGTGTCTGGAGCGAGATTCTCCAGGGAGATCCATCGCTGGTTCTGCCTGAGCGTCAGCAGCAGGACGTCCTCCCAGCTGTGGTCCGCGTGCCTTAACCGGACCTTGAACTCCACGTCCAGTGGAATACCTGGGAGATGGTTCAGATTATGTTTCACATATGGGTCTCTATGTGGACGACTTGGAGGGAGTGGGGCAGAATCAGACGAATGTAATCGAAGGGCTTGATATCCTAGGTCATCATTCTCCACTCCCTGCCTTCATAGCCCATCAACATCAGTTTCATGACATCCACTGCAATCAGTTTCTGAGCTTCTGGAGAATGTCCTAGGACCAGCTTGCATGCCCAGGAGCCCGGCTTCACTGGTTGCCGCTCACAGGTGTGGTTCCACTGTTTTGTAGGAAAAAGCACCTCTCGCATAGGCTGAAGTTTCTGCAAGTAGAAGGTGGTGGCTCGTAGGGCCTCATCGTGGCTCTGGAGGCAGGAGACATTGGTTCTCAAGTTATAGAAGCATGTGATGAAAGTAGGAAAAACCACTAGACCATTCAGATATGACCTAAATCAAATCCCTTACCGTTATACAGTGGAAGTGAGAAATAGATTTAAGGGATTAGATCTGATAGAGTGCCTGATGAACTATAGACAGAGGTTTGTAACATTCTACACGAGACAGGGAGCAAGACCATTCCCAAGAAAAAGAAATGCAAAAAAGCAAAATTGCTGTCTAAGGAGGCCTTACAAGTAGCTGTGAAAGAAGAGAAGCGAAAAGCAAAGGAGAAAAGGAAAGATTTACCCATTTGAATGCAGAGTTCCAAAGAATAGCAAGGAGAGATAAGAAAGCCTTCCTCAGTGATCAATGCAATGAAACAGAGGAAAACAATAGAATGGGAAAGACTAGAGACCTCTTCAAGAAAATTAGAGATACCAAGGGAATATTTCATGCAAAGATGGGCTAGATAAAGGACAGAAATGGTATGGACCTAATAGAGGTGGCAAGAATACACAGAAAAACAGTACAAAAAAGATCTTCACGACCCAGATAATCACGATAGTGTGATCACTCACCAAAAGCCAGGCTTCCTGGAATGTGAAGTCAAGTGGGCCTTAGGAAGCATCACTGCACACAAAGCTAGTGGAGGTGATGGAATTCCAGTTGAGCTATTTCAGATCCTGAAAGATGATGCTGTGAATGTGCTGCACTCAATATGCCAGCAAATTTGGAAAACTCAGCAGTGGCCACAGGACTGGAAAAGGTCAGTCTTCATTCCAATCCCAAAGAAAGGCAATGCCAAAGAATGCTCAAACTACGCAACAATTGCACTTATCTCACACGCTAGTAAAGTCATTCTCAAAATATTCCAAGCCAGGCTTAGGCAATACATGAACCAGATGTTCAAGCTGGTTTTAGAAAAGGCAGAGGAACCAAAGATCAAATTGCCAACATACGCTGGATTATCAAGAAAGGAAAAGAGTTCCAGAAAAATATCTATTTCTGCTTTATTGACTATGCCAAAACGTTTGACTGTGTAGATCACAATAAACTGTGGAAAATTCTGAAAGTGATGGGAATACCAGACCACTTGACCTGCCTCCTGAGAAACCTATATGCATGTCAAGAAGCAACAGTTAGAACTGGACATGGAACAACAGACTGGTTCCAAATAGGAAAAGGAGTACGTCCAGGCTGTATATTGTCACCCTGCTCATTTAACTTATATGCAGAGTACATCATGAGGAACGCTGGGCTGGATGAAACATAAGTGGGAATCAAGATTGCAAGGAGAAATATCAATAACCTCAGATATGCAGGTGACACCACCCTTATGGCAGAAAGTGAAGAAGAACTAAAGGACCTCTTGATGAAAGTGAAAGAGGAGAGTGAAAAAGTTGCCTTAAAGTTCAACATTCAGAAAACTAAGATCATGGCATCTGGTCCCATCACTTCATGGGAAATAGATGGGGAAACATTGGCAGACTTTATTTTGGGGGGCTCCAAAATCACTGCAGATGGTGACTGCAGCCATGAAATAAAAGACACTTACTCTTTGGAAGGAAAGTTATGACCAACCTAGACAGCATAATAAAAAGCAGAGACATTACTTTGCCAACAAAAGTCTGTCTAGTCAGGGCTATGGTTTTTCCAGTGGTCATGTATGGATGTGAGAGTTGGACTATAAAGGAAGATGAGCGCCGAAGAATTGATGCTTTTGAACCGTGGTGTTGGAGAAGACTCTTGGGAGTCCCTTGGACTGCAAGGAGATCCAGCCAGTCCATCCTAAAGGAGATCAGTCCTGAATATTCATAGGAGGGATTGATGTTGAAGCAGATACTCCAATACTTTGGCCACCTGATGCAAAGAGCTGACTCATTTGAAAAGACCCTGATGTTGGGAAAGATTGGGGGCAGGAGGAAAAGGGGATGACAGAGGATGAGATGGCTGGATGGCATCACCGACTCAATGGACATGAATTTGAGTGAACTCCAGGAGTTGGTGATGGACAGAGAAGCCTGGCGTGCTGCAGTCCATGGGGTCACAAAGTGTTGGACATGACTGAGTGACTGAACTGAACTGAACTGATGTTGGAAGCATATGCGTTCACTGATGTAGATACCCGAGGGACGGCCAGGGACAAGAGGAGGACGAAGAGGGACAAACAGCAGGACAGAGCCAGATCCAGCATCACATCCACGGGACTGGGGAAGGGAACCCTGTGTTTAGGACCTAATGAAGCTCAGCTTCTCGATATCTCAAGAATGGGTGTAGGCCATCTCAGAAGGCGAGTGATCATATTATTTTTAAAGGAGACATTTCCACTAGAAACAAATCCACCTAAGTGATTATCTAGTACCAACTCTATAAAGGTTATATAATCTAAATACCAGGTTAATGTAGCCTTTTCCAACATACCCACAATGGTGGTTTAATTGCTCAGTAGTGTCTGACTCTAGTGACCCCATGGACTGTAGCCCACCCAGGCTCCTCTGTCCATGGGATTTCTCAGACAAGAATTGTCAGACAAGGTTGCCATATCCTTTTCCAGGGGATCTTCTTCCCCCAGGGATTGAACCCATGTCTCCTGCACTCAGGCAGGTCTCCTGCATTGCAGGCAGATTCTTTGTTAACTGAGCCACAATAAATATATTAATGGATATTTTGTGTAGAAAAACTTTTTTTGAAAAGTTGTGGTAATGAACACAACAGCCCTTCAAACACCCACTCCAATGAATGATTCTTGAGCTTTTATTTTACTACATTTACCTTGTAGTTTCCCTTCCTGATAAAATATATGTCCAATGCATCATGTCCACTACATGTGTACAAGAAAAGGCAAAAGGTGAATATGACAAGCTATTTTGTTCCTGCCCATATGAGTTGATATTCTAGCTGCTTATTTCATAGAGCTTGAAGGCTCACCTAAAATTTTACTGTCATGATAAAATGTCATTAGCATTTGTTGTCAGAGAAACTGTATGGCTTAGAATGTTTTAAAGGTACATGTTCATTGAATCCAACAAGACACTTGACACATTTATTGATGTCTTTAAGGCTAAGATGGAGAATATGACAGGATAATTGTTAACCAGGTGGATTCCTAGCTATTGAAACAAACTGAATGAGTTGAATAATAATTTACGTTACATTGAGGAAATCATGGCAAATGGATGGGGAAACAATGGAAACAGTAACAGACTTTGTCTTTTTTAGGCTCCAAAATCACGGCAGATGATGACTGCAGCCATGAAATTAAAAGACACTTGCTCCTTGGAGGAAAAGTTATGACCGACCTAGACAGCATATTAAAAAACAGAGACATTACTTTGCCAACAAAGGCCTGTCTAGTCAAGGCTATGGTTTTTCCAGTAGTCATGTATGGATTGGGCTTCCCTGGTGGCTCAGACGGTGAAGTATCTGCCTGCAATGAGGGAGACCTGGGTTCGATCCCTAGGTCGGGAAAATCCCCTGGAGAAGGAAATGCAACCCACTCTAGTACTCTTGCCTGAAAAATTCCATGGACTGAGGCTCCTGGTAGGCTACAGTCCATGGGATCACAAAAAGTCGGACACAACTGAGCGACTTCACTCCATGTATGGATGTGAGAGTTGAACTATACAGAAAGCTGAGTGCCAAAGAATTGATGCTTTTAAACTGTGGTGTTGGAGAAGACTCTTGAGAGCCCCTTGGACTGCAAGGTGATCCAACCAGTCCATCCTAAAGGAAATCAGTCCTGAATATTCATTGGAAGGGCTGATGCTGAAGCTGAAACTCCAATACTTGGCCACCTGATTTGAAGAACTGACTCATTGGAAAAGACTCTAATGCTGGGAAAGATTGAAGGTGGGAGAAGGGGACGACACGATGAGATGGTTGAATAGAATCACCGACTTAATGGACATGAGTTTGAGCAAACTCCAGAAGTTGGTGATGGACAGGGAAACCTAGTGTGCTGCAGTCCATGGGGTCTCAAAGAGTCGGACACAACTGAGTGACTGAGCTGAACTGAACTGAGGGAAATTTTGGATGAAGACATGAAGAATTCTATAGAAAGTATTCTATATTCTATTGAAAAGTGAAGTTGTTCAGTCGAGTCCAACTCTGTGTGATCCCATGGACTGTAGCCTGCAAGGCTCCTCTATTCATGGGATTTTCCAGGCAAGAATACTGGAGTGGGTTGCCATTTCTTTCTCCAGAGGATCTTCCCGACCCACGGATCGAACCTGAGTATCCTGCACTGCAGGCAGACTCTTTACCATCTGAGCCACTAGGGAAGCTTCTATATTCTATAGAAGATATTATCAAATTTACAGATAACAGAGCTAGAGTGGTTAAATATGATGATATTATCAAGATTTAGAGCTATTTCACTGCTGAGACAAGTTTAAGATAAAATCGGGCTCATTTCATGCCTATGTCAAACTTGACTTGATAGTGGTATACTCAGGAAAAAAATGTCCTGGAATTTTTGACCAAATTCCAGTATAAGCCCCCAGTGCTGCACACCTGGGGAGGGAACAGGAGGCGAGAACTAAAGCTTTGTCAAAGTGTGTCGACGGAAGAATGTGTCCTGGTCAAAAGAATAGTTCCCCTGGACTCCCAACACTTTAAGATCAGTCCCGGTTAGAATATTGTGTTCCAATCGAGGTGTCATTTAAGCAGATTTTGGGTGCGTATCACAGTGTTTGGAAGGATAAATAACAGGAGGGTGATGATTTGACTTCTCAAGAAGAATATATAAAAGAATTAGGGAAATTCAGTCTGGAGTTGAATTCACACATACAAGTGATAACTGTTTACAAATACTTGAAGGGTATGGACGAGAGAATGTTACTCTTCATTGCTTCAGAAGCGAAAGCTTTAGAGAAATAGTTGAAAATTTTAATGAGATTTTAGCCCAGTATGAGGAACGAGTTTCTAATGATTATTGTTGACTACAAATACATTATGCTACTGCTGTTAATGAGTGTTCAAACAAATCCTGTGCTTGCCAAGACTGTTAAACAGAGAATTGCTCCTTTGAGTAAATAGTCATGCCAGATCAACTTTGAGGTCTCCCCCTCAAAGTTTAAGATGCAACAAATAATCATCAGAAAAACATCAGATGAAAGAAACGTTTACAATGCTGGATCTTAGAAAGGGCATTTAGAGAACTGCAGCTCCATTATACTGCAGGGATATAGTTGAAGCATTGTCTTCCTCCTCTTTCTTGATCAGCCCATGTTTATCTAGACATTATTGTTTCCTGGTGGGTAATCTGTTAACTGAGAATGGGAGGTTAAGTGCCGTATATGACCATAAGAAAGCCAAAGCCTCTTACAGAATGAATAAAATTTATTTTTCTTCCTTTAGAGTTAACACTTGCTCTCTGTCCATTCCGCCCACCGCTGTCTTCATCAAACATACCAAGAGGCAAAAATCTAACTCAAATACTCAAGCTTATTATGCATGCACTCCACCTCATTGCCATCTCTTTGGGTCATTGTTTCTATCTCTGTCTTCCACAGTTCTTGATTCACAGGGAATAGTCCATAAACGTTTGTTAAATAAACACAATTTTCTTTGAGATTTCTTTTTGCTGTAAATCCTTATAGTATTTTTTCTACTATCTAATTTATAAATTATCCAATTTATATCTAGATATATAATATCTAATTTATAAATTAATCTAAAATGACATGGATCAATTTTTTTACATCTTCCACAAGAAAAGGCCCTTTTCCATAGTGTCCTAAAAAAGTTTTTGTGTGAAGTAGATGGAAGAAACATGCTTTTTGAAAAGAGAAAACTTAGGGAGTGGAGAACGTTTCTGAAGATTCCTCCACTTCCTCCACTTTAGATTATGTTCTAAACCTCAGAATATCTTAATCTAGAATCCCCAGTTCACTACAAGATCTACAAAACAAGGAAGAGAACACATGTCCACAATTGCCCTCAAATTATGTTGACATTTTTGTATACATGAATAAATGTAGACTTTCTGGGGGAAGTGTCCCTACCAGTAATCAGAAAATTTTACAAACTATTATCTTAACTTTTTTTCAGACTTTTGTTTTGCTAATTCAATTTGAAGGCTACAAAGTACCCATATGTATCAGGTGCTGAGGACAACCTTGAACTCAATTTGCTCACAATGTATGAGGAAGGCAATTAAGTTCATAATATGTTAAGAAATTATAAAAGAAAGTTCTGTTTAAAAGCTTTTCTGCTGTTTTTCTCCAATTCTGGTTGATTCCATTGTACAGTTAGACCTTTGTGCCACAAAATCCCAGGTGGATCAGTGGTAAAGAACTGCCTGTCAAAGCAGGAGACACAGGTTTGATCCCTGGTGGGGAAAATCCTCTGAAGGAGGAAATGGCAACCATCCAGTATTCTTGCCTGGGAAATTCCATGGACAGAAGTCTGGTGGGCTACAGTATATGGGGTTGCAAAAGAGTTGGTCACGACTTAGCTACTGAACAACAATGCCACCCACCACCAGAAACGCCTTTCTAACATGATGATTGACTTTCTCTTTTCAGCCTGTCACCAGTGGGATTAAATGGTGTTCTCTCACCTGGGGTGGTTCAGACGGTAAAGAAACTGCCTGCAATTCAGGAGATCCAGG
The DNA here is from genome assembly GCF_049115385.1 of Moschus berezovskii. Classification (NCBI taxonomy): domain Eukaryota; kingdom Metazoa; phylum Chordata; class Mammalia; order Artiodactyla; family Moschidae; genus Moschus; species Moschus berezovskii. Next base: position 64,024,277 of record NC_142477.1, read on the forward strand.
TTTGATCCCAGGGTCGGGAAGATCCCCTGGAGTAGGAAATGGCAACCATGGACAGAGGAGCCTGGTGTGCTACAGTCCCTGGGGTCACAAAAAGTCAGACATGACTGAGTGACTATCTGTTAAACCCAGGAGTTTTTAAGACTCTGTGTCTAAAGGACTCATAAGCAATAGATGAAAATGTTCACTTTATTTTTACATATTGTGATCAAACTTCTAGCCATTAGAGGAAGGAATGGTGTGGGATTTTTCTTGACCTGATAAATATTATATACCAAAGAGGCAGTGGTACATCCTATAAATCTAGAAGACAGGCTAAGATGATCTTTGAGCTATTTAGAGAAGGTCCAAAAGTAGTCACGATTCCTTCCTTCTTCTGTCAGTGTTGTTGATGTTCGTCCACTACCAATAAAAGCCAAAGGAAAAGCACCTGACTCTTCAGTCCCTCACTGTCAATATTTGTAACCTCCTTATATGAGGATGACAACTCATTAAGCATCAGATCAATGAATGACTATAATGGCTCAGAGTTTCAGGTTCATGAGAAGGACTGGAGCTGGACTTTCAACTTACACCTCATTTCCTTGTGTAAATGAACATTACTTTTTTAATCATTTCCCTGTCTCTGAACTTTTCGGTCATTTTCACTGTTTGGACATTACAAACAATGCTTCCAGGATTATCTCTGTAAATATGTCATTTCCCACATCTGTTAGTTTAGCTCTTAAATTCTTAAAAGTATAATTCCTGGTTCAGAGGTTAGAGACATGTTAATAATGTTGCGATATAGTGTCAAAGTAGCCCTGTTTCTTAAATAATGTTTACAACAATTGTTTAACATTGAGGCAGTCACTAGAGATAAATGAGGAAAAGTGATCAGCAGACAAAGCGAAATATCTGGCGTGACATCATTTATATTGCTTTCTTTCTCCATTGCTGATGAGGACTAAAGGTTACTTATTTTAGAAAATGGAAGGAGTGAGTCCAGACAGGAATTTTCTTTCTCTACTAATGATTGGGTAGGTCCCCAAAGGAATGTAAGACTTTATCCCAGAACAAAGCCGTCATCAGTCCCTTTGTATTCTGGGCAAAGTAGAGAAAACCAAAAGATCCATTTTGTCATCCCCTGTCTCAAATCAGATGCCTTTCTGTGGTCTTAAATGTTTGTGTGACTGACAAGTGGGACTTCTGTTATAATTCACAATGCAATCACTGTTCTAAACATGCACATGGCCCACTCTGTCTCAGCTTCAATTATAAAATCTTCAGCCAGAGGCTATTATCCTCTGTTTTGTTCTGTCAGCAGCACAGCGAGCCAGTGAATTTCCAACTGGGATCAGGTGGCAAGAGAGAAATTTCTCACACTTCATCAAGCCTTTATGCACCTCAGTATATTTCCTCCTTTGGGGAGTGGGGCCCTGACTGGGGAAGTTCCCTCGATGTCTACAGAATCTGTGAGAGCGCATAAAGCTGTGGCTTCTTTCATAACTCATCAACTAAATTTTAAATAAGATTATAAACTTGTTCTAGGAAAGCCAGACAGCTACCTGGTTGACCTTTATCTGCTGAAGTTCGGATGAAGGGGGGAAAAAAATTGCTAAGCCCTGGTTAAACTTTTTAAGCCCTAGTTTAACTTTTCCCTAGTTAAAAACAACCTGTGTTACAAGGGTGGTGGTGTGCAATTGTGTTCATATCTGTAATGATCTTATAAGCTGCTCTGACTACCTAGTCAGTTTCTCAGAGCCCTATCAGAATTCAGGCAGGGCGTGTTAGTTCGACAACACACTGTTTTCTATGGTGCCAGGAGACAAAATGTCAATATGCCTGCTGCATTCCTCTGGGATAATAGAAATGAAGTCACTACATTAGAAAATGAGTCATGGGTCCAGGTACACATCTCACCCTGAACACACAGCCTCTCCCACTTTAAGGTCATTAATCCATCAGCTGGAAGAGTTCTAGTACCCAGGAGAGAGTGAGACAGAAATGTCACTTAAGGAGCATTGAGGTTTATGATATTCGAGATGGTAATGACAGTGGTTGCTGCAGACACTGAAGTTTAAATATGTCTATCAGAAGATAAACGCTGAGAGGTCAGTGCTAGGATGGAAGGTTGAGAACTTGACAGTTCGAAGGGCTGTCTATGAACTGGGGCAATTTTGGGAAACAAAGGGGGAGCAGAACTAACATTCAAGAGAAGAAAATGTTGTCTTTCAAGGACCTACTTGATTAACAAATGATTACGTTAATTCAAGAGGTGTAGGGGAAGTTTTACTTTTCAAAAACAATATAGCAAATATCTAACCACTTCCAAATATTTTTCAGGTCTTGCTAAGCTTTCATAATAAAAGGTGTGAAATTAGAAGGAAACTCCTAGATACTTCCTTATTACCTGCTATGTAGTCAAAGTTTTGTAGTCATGTTTTAATGGAACATTACCAAAGGTGACCTTTACTGCGCGTGCCAGAGAAACCTAGCTGTCACCTTGAGACTCTAGATGAAGCATAATAGGAGCTGTTTGGCAAACTTAACAACAGTTTATAACATTCCTAAACAGCCCAGTCAATAAATGAAAGGGGGAAAATGATATTGACCCATCCTCTAGGAACCTAGAATCAACATACAATAACTGGAAACTATCATTTTTATCCTGACTTTGAAATTGAACACTTCTTTGTGCCCACAAAACTCACTCTGCACCTCCACCCTCTCATACGCTTTCTCATGCACACCACATTCTTTGAGCAAAGAAAATACAGTTTCAGGTTGGGAGTTTCCTTTGATGCTAAGATACTTTAAAGGTGAGTATAGAAAAATGAGAGAAATAAATGTTTATTCCTTCCCCAACTGGATTCTGCAAAGCAAACTGCAGGCGAAAACAATCCATTCTTAGTCAGTGTGCGTGCGTTCCCGCCCCTCTCTCACTCTGCTCGGGATTAAATGTTCCCCTTGTGCGCGACCAAAATGGAAATATGATCTCATGTTTGTTTATTGTGTTGCCTTTCTGTTTCATAGGCCAATGCGATACGGGGTAAATTTTGATTTATTGATGCTACTTCGTCCCCCAAACACAGGGACACTCTTTAGGGAGCTTGCTGTGCGCGTCTCCAAGAGCAGCTGAGTCGCTAAGGTAGACAATGTATAAAAATAGAGTGATGCTTTAAGGCGCTGAAGGAACATCATTCAGTAATGTCATTGCCATACTCCAGGTGCAAGTTCAAGAATTCTACCAGACATGGTTGCCAAATACGAATCAAACTAATTTATTATCAATGCTCTTCTTAAATCTTCTGATCTTAGGATTTCTCCAGTGAGAAAGGGGGCTATTTTCCATTCCTCATACAAAATACAAAAATTCTGATCACATTCTACACTTAGTCAAGTGAGCAGGAAATTATCATGAAAAAATTATCTGTCTCAAATAACAGTTTGGAGAGAAACCGACAAGTATCTGAATATGTGTATTTATTTCTTTTCTCTCACTGTCATTTCTTTATGTCCAATAAGCAATAAAATATATTTCAAAGGACAAAACAGGGTAACATACAACAAAATGAAGAGATTCATAATAGCCTTTGCAATTGCCCATGCTAAAGGAAAGAAAACAAATTTCCAATATGGAAAATGGGATTAAATGTTAGAAACTGATGAGTTTCAAATGCATATGAAATATCACAGAAAAAAGAAATTATTTTATTTCCATTCATGCCATCAGACTGGCAGCAACTTGACAATATTTATTAAGACTGAAGTTTCACACATCCAGTAATTCCGCTCCAACATATGTGCCACCAGAAACTCTCCCGTATGTGGACCATGAGGGTCTTCTGGAGCATTCACAATATCTTTGTTGGGAATTGTGTAACAGTGAAAATCACCAAAATATCCATCTACACAAGAGTGAATAATGCATTGTGGTATATTTGAACAATGGACTATATTGCATTTAGGATGAGTGAACTAAACCATATATATCAATATATATGTAATTCAAGAGTAATGTTGAGCAAAAAGTGTCATTGCAGAAGGATATGTTTGGGAGTACCATATATATATGTGTATATATATATGTATATAACTTTATTTGTATACATATTCAAAGCAATACTATGTATCTTGGATCTATTCTTAGTAGTAAAAGCATAAAAACGTCCATGTGGGGACTTCCCTAGTTGTACATTGGTTAAGATTCCGTGCTTCCACTGCAGGGGGTGAGGGTTCAAGCCTTCGTAGGGGAACTAAGAACTACATGCCACATGGCAGGCCAAAATAAAAAAGTTTTTAGGTTAAAAAACAAACATCCACATGAAAATGGAAACCAAATTCAGAACTGTGTTTCCCTGTGGTGAAGCAAAGGAGAAGGGGATCTGCAAAACATATTCAGGGAACTTTAACTGTAACTGCAATTTTTTCTTAAAAAATCCAGTGCAAATATTGTGTGATATAAGATTTTCAAAGTTTTATTGCTTATTGCTGAAATATTTTATAAATAAAAAATAATAATACTTATGTAGAATTTGTAAGAATGTAGTTTTCAAAGCAAATTTCTGCCAGTCCATCCAACTTCAGTTTTGGAAACTCAGTCATATAGAATTCCCACAGTCAAACTTTTTGTTTAAGAATGTCCCTTGCCTCCATAAAAGCCAAAAATGAGCACCCTACTCTAATAAAAATCTGAAACAGTTGAGGCTGTTATATGAAAAGCATGGGAGTTAGCATGCCTGAGTCCTGCCATCTTGGCCTCAGTGGTAGCCTTGGCCCCAAGACTTAATCTACAGGAGTTGGGTTAGATCCCTTTCTGCTCCTTCCCAGGTTGTAGTGCTTGACCCATATTCATTAGCAGCCCCTTTCTCCTTCTTCTTAACACAGCCCAGATTTTCATCAAGTATCTTGATTTATCTAAGGGTTATCACGAGATTCTTGCCAATAACTGATTTGGGGATGGTTATATAAATTAGTATGCTCCAATAAAAAGTAAGGAGATCTTTACTAAGGACCTCCAAGGACACTTCCCTACTTCTCAAGATAAAGCTACAGAAAGAAAGGGTCTTTTCCTCTGTCACTGTTGTATACAGATTTGAGACCCAGAACTGTACCAGCCACCTTCCTATCAAGCTGAAGTTAACCATCAAGCTAACTATCAACAATGAGTAAAGGACAGAACCAAGAGAGTTAAAGTCAACTGAGTCAGTGCAGCTAGATTATGTCAACCCTGAAGAATACCTCACCTCTGGGCATCCACGTAAGCCAGTCAACCCATTTCTGTACTGTGTAAGCCAGTTAGAGTTGGGTTTTTGTCACTTGTGGCCAAAGACATTGTTACTGAATGAAGCTCACATGTATGATTCAGCTTCCTCAGCCCTGAGCGGGGATGTGAACGCCGGCCCTGCCCTCCTGCTTCACTCAGCGCTTTTGGAGATCAAGATGAGAACGTGAATGTGCTTCGCAAACTAGAAATTATTGTTCAAGGGCAAACTGGTAGTATCAATAATGATTTTGTTATACATAAAAGAGAATGAAATAATGCCATTGAAGCTACATGGATGGACCCAGAGATTATGACACTAAGCCAAGTAAGTCAGAAAGGAGAAGATAAATACCATATGATACACTTATACGTGTAATCTAAAATAAGACAAAATGAATTTATCTACACAACAGAAGCAACCTCACAGACATGGAGAACAGACCTGTGGTTGTCAAGGGGGAGGGGAGGGGAGGAGAGACGATTTGGGAGTCTGGAATTAGTAGATATACACTGTTATATGTACAGTGGACGACAGAGTCCTATTGTATAGCACAGGGAACTATATTTAATATCCTGTTATAAACCATAATGGAAAAGAAAAAATAACTTTGCTACAAAGTGTGAGGTACAAATTATTAGTTCACTATAAGAATTATGTATGTCTTAGAATACATAACTATTCAACTTATATTAACTTGATAGATACTTCCAGAAACTATGAGAATTTACATATCACTCGTTTATATCATATAAAATAGTTACACATTTACAGGATCAGTTGAGAACATCTTCAGCAATGAGTTTTTACACAAGTACAATAGCTATTTATGTTAAAGGATTTAAAAGACATTTGTCTGTAAAGTATGGTCTCCTTAGTTAAAAACTACGTGATCTTTGTCATAACCTGTGTCTCAGTATGTAGAGTGCCTGCAAGGGTTAAGGGAGAACACACCTGTAACAAGCTTAGACCAGGACCTGCTGCATAGCAACAAGCAGAATAATAGCAACCAATAGTTACTTAGCACTTACTATGTTCCAAACATGTTCCCGGCTCTTCACATTCATCGGTTCATACAGCAGAACTCTGTTGCTGCATTGTGGTAGTTTTAACTCTTTAAATAAATTTACTATTTTTTAAAAATTATATGCCTATTAATTTAAAAAATTCAAACAAAACAGAAAAGTACAAAAATGTAACAAAAGTCACCCAAAATTACATCTTATTACTTGGATGCTGGATAAGCTACTAGACGCTTCTCTGTTTAATATGGCATGTACACATATGTACACATTCATATACAGGCGCATATGTCTGTGTATATGCATATGTGTGTATATGCTTAGTCGCTTCAGTCATGTCCAGCTCTTTGTGACCCCATGAACTGTAGCCCTCCAGGCTCCTCTGTCTGTGGGATTTTCCAGGCAAGAAGACTAGAGTAGGTCGCTATGCCCTCCTCCAGGGAATCTTCCCAACCCATGGATGTAACTGGAGTCTCTTTCATCTCCTGCATTGGCAGCAGGTTCTTTATCACTGGGCTTCCCTTGTGGCTCAGCTGGTAAAGAACCCGCCTGCAATGTGAGAGACCTGAGTTCAATCTCTGGGTTGGGAAGATCCCCTGGGGCTACCCACTACAGTATTCTGGCCTGGAGAATTCTGTGGACTGTATAATATTCCAGTATTCTGGCCTAGAGAATTCCACGGACTGTATAGTCCATGGGGTCGCAAAGAGTCGGACATGACTGAGTGACTTTCACTGTTTTCCACTGTGTTCTTTACTACTAGTGCCACCTGGGAAGCCTGTATATGTACACACACATACATATATGTCATTTACATATATGTACACATTTTTTTTCAGAAAGACAAAAAGAAAAAAATACCATTACTTTTAAAACTGTATAGCCGGTTCTACATCCTAGGAGATAAGAGGTAAGACTTTTTCATATTCTTTGGGATATTGCTTATAAGTGAGTAGAGTCTAGACAGGCAGCAGACACCTAGCCATATGTCCTTTTTTTTTACTGGTCTTAATTAACAATTCAGTAAAGTATACTCACATTGTTGTGTAATAGATGTACAGAACTTTTTCTTCTTGCAAAACTGAAACTCTCCACCCATTAAACAACTACTTTTCTTTTTCTCCTTCCACCACACCTGTACCATTCTACTCTCTATGAATTTGCAGCAATCTTATCTTTCACACCCTAACTTTTATTACTCAGCACCTACTATATTCATACTTGGTGAGCAAATGAGTGAATCCATATTTGCACTATACAAAAACAAATAAACAGACAAAAAGAGGTCACAGTATCATTTGTACTAGGAAATCAGTAACCTCCAAATAGATAAAAGTTTTTTGAACATTTACTAGCTATGAGGTACTTTATGTTAATTATGAACTTCACCCCTTACAGTCAATTCCCAACACAGTAGCCAGAGTGATCTTTTTAAATATATCAAATGATGTCACAACTTTTCTTAAAACTCTGCAGTGGCTCCTAAGATTAAGAGTCAAAGTTTTCACAGTGGACTACAAAACCATCTCATACCTGGACCCCTTTTCTTCTCTTATCTTTTCTGTTATCTGTCTCTGTCCCTTCATTCCAACAATACTGGATTCTTTGCAGTTTCTCAAACATTCCGACAACACTCACCTCTGGGTCATTGCCCTTGCTGTTCTCTCTGCCTGGAACATTTTTGTCTTAATATCCACATTACTCATGCCTCACCTCCATCAGATCGTTGTTCCAACACACCTTATGTCCAGTCCATGCTGAAGAAGGATTCTTCCCCTCACAGCAGCCAAGATTGTACAAGCCACGCTCACCCACAGTGCATTTCTCTGACCTCTCATGTGTGGCGAATCTTTTCCCTCTAATGTGGGTCCCGGTGATGTACTCTCTGCCTTTCCATCTTAAGGATTCTCACAGTGATTGCTTTTTTGGAAAGGGGAAACTGCGAGAGAGAAAAGAACATTCAAGCCAATGTATTCATTTATTTGTTTTTGTAAGAAGAAAACCAAATCCATCTCAAGCCGAAAAAAAAGTAGTGATGTGATCCCTGACTGCCCTTTGAAAAGAGCAACATGTGTCCCACCCTACTCTCTCTGCAATTACTTCCCATAATTTCTGTAGAAGTTATCATCATGTGACCTACCATATATTCTTACATACTTAGTTTGCTTTTTGTTTCCCTCTACATAATGGCAGCTATTTTCTTCTGTCTTATTCACTACTATATCCCAGCACCAACACCTACACATAATAGGTGCTCAATAAATATTGTTTGAAATGAATACATTAATAAATAGGGACAGAAAGCAGATCAGTGAGTAGGAGGATTTGATTGGGAAGGAACACAAGCAACTTGTTCTATATTATGCATATAGATTTTGCAGGTGTAGAAATATGTATATTTCTACATATGTATATTAGAATTATGGATATGATTATGCAGGTGTAGAAATTTGTTAAAACTCATTGACATATACACTTAAATAGGTTCATTACTATTATATGTAAACTATACATTCAGAAAACAAAGATCATGGCATCTGGTCCCATCACTTCATGGCAAATAGATGGGGAAACAGTGGAAACAGTGTCAGACTTTATTTTTTTGGGCTCCAAAATCACTGCAGATGCTGATTGCAGCCATGAAATTAAAAGACGCTTACTCCTTGGAAGGAAAGTTATGACCAACCTTGATAATATATTAAAAAGCAGAGACGTTACTTTGCCAACCCCAGTGGTCATGTATGGATGTGAGAGTTGGACTGTGAAGAAAGCTGATCGCCAAAGAATTGATGCTTTTGAACTGTGGTGCTGGAGAAGACTCTTGAGAGTCCCTTGGACTGCAAGGAGATCCAACCAGTCCATTCTAAAGGAGATCAATCCTGGGTGTTCATTGGAAGGACTGATGTTAAAGCTGAAACTCCAATACTTCGGCCACCTCATGTGAAGAGTTGACGCACTGGAAAAGACTCTGATGCTGGGAGGGGTTGGGGGCGGGAGGAGACGGGGACGACAGAGAATGAGATGGCTGGATGGCATCACCGACTCGATGGACATGAGTTTGAGTGAACTCCGGGAGTTGGTGATGGACAGGGAGGCCTGGCGTGCTGTGATTCATGGGGTCGCAAAGAGTCGGACACTACTTAGCAACTGAACTGAACTGATACCTTAATAAAGGGAATTTTTTAAAACTAGCAATTTTTTAAAAACCAGTCAATCCCAAAGGAAGTCCTGAATATCCATTGGAAGGACTGATGCTGAAGTTGCAATACTTTGGCCACCTGATGAGAAGAACTGACTCATTGGAAAAGACCTTCATGCTGGGAAAGACTGAAGGCATCAGGAGAAGGGGACAACAGAGGATGCGATGTTTGGATGGCATCACTGACTCAATGGACATGAGTTTGAGCAAGTTCCGGAAGTTGAGGATGGACAGGGAAGCCTGGCATGCTGCAGTTCATGGGGTCGCAAAGAGTCAGACACAAGTGAGTAACTGAACTGACGGCAATTTGCTTAAGGTCTCAGTATTTGCAAAGTAGTAAAGCTATAATTCAAAGTATGTCTGGTGTGTCTGATTTCAAAGTCTGTCATCTTTTTAAGAAATTATGCCACATCCCATCATCTCTGCCCTACCTAGTTTCCACGACTGGCCCCACTGAGTTCTCAACCAGAAAGCTTAGTCTCACTTGTTTTCAGATTTATACATCTCTGAGGTACGCAATACATCTATGGTTCCGTCTCTCCCACGCTTTTAAGATCTTAGGAACATTAATCATATAGATGATTAAAATGTATGTCTTCCCCTCTGGAAGACATAGTATAACACACACGAAAAACCCCACAGTCATTACCTTTCATAGGCTCAGATCCAAATCAAAAGTCAGACACTTGACAGCTACTTAACGATATTTAACTGGTGTAATGGTCCAATTTTATTTGTCAACTTGGCTAGGCTATGCCTAATTTTTCAATCAAATACTAATCTAGGTGATGTTATGAAGATATTTTGTAGATATGATTAACACAATTAGTGGACTTTAAGGAAAGATTATACTCCATAATCTGGGTGTATCTGATCCAATCAGTTGAAAGCCCTAAGGACAAAACTGAGTTTTTCTGAAAGAGAAGAAATTCTGCCAGTAGACTGAAGTGTCAACTCCTTTCTGAGAGTTTCCAGCCTACCCTTTCTGATGGCCTGCTCTGCAGATTCCAGACTTGCCTACATAGCCCCCAAGTTACATAAACCAGTTCCTTGCAATAAATCTCTTTGCCTATGTGTGTGTATGAGAGAGAGAGTTTGTGTGTGACTTACGAAGAGCATGCAGGAGTGCTGAAAGAATGCGAATTCTTCCAACTGTTAGTGTTCTAATGATAATTTCTGGGGCTAATTATTCCCTGGGTATTCATATTGTTAGCTGGACTTAGAGTGTTTACATGAATGATTATGGATATATTACCATCTCTTCCTGCTCCAGGCCTGTGAAGGGCTTTGTGTTGATCACTATACGCAAATTATACCAGACTTAAGCCCTTCCCTAGCCTTCTAACCCTTTCCACTATTTCACCCGTTAGTCTAAATCCTGAGTAGTGAGTACCATCTGAATTTCTTACTACTATACCCAGCCTCCTTTATCAGGAAGCCAGTGGTCACCACATCTGGAATTAACATGACTGTTAACATGTCCTTTGGACATGGCATAAGTAGCTTTCCCTGTCCCAGCTGGCTAAGCTTCTGGAGTCAACTTTTGCAGCCAGGTCCATTTTGCTGTTCAACCATGACAGGCAGATCTTAAACCTTTCCCACCTTACCAGTTCCATGCAGCCACAGCAAAACACCAAGCTTCCAATTTTCATGGCATACACTATAAAAGGTGGTTAGAAAGACCAATTTCAGTTAACCATGAATGGCTCAATCATAGAGAATAAGGCCTTTTCCAAAAGCAAGTAGGACCCTGTTTTCCAGTGATGAGACTGAAAATTCTCTGTGTGTGTACACACCTAACTTTGTGACTTTATTTTCAGGAATTAGATTATTTTTCAACTAGCTATTTTGCTGAATAACCCATAGTACTTAATCATAGAAGCTAATTTTAAGTATATGCTAAATTCTGTAAACTCATTGATTAGACAAATCTATTTCACCTGCTTTCAGTAATCAAGGTCATTTTACAATTTGCATGTACTCCTAAAATGGCACATAACCCCCTAGGGCATATAACCTAAACAGTGAGATATATGAAGTTACTGTTTTCCAAGAACTTGAAGCCAGCTGTGTCTAGTTTGAGCCGAGCTCAAACTGGATAGAACCACTGATCCTTCAACTGGGTACCATCTGGTGGGATTTTGGTACATTTGGCAGAAAATATAAAAGGTTACCCCACCAAGATATTCCATACTTGGGTTGGAGACCCCAGGACTTTGGTTTTGGGTCTTATTTGGTATTTTTTTTTGGTCTCATTTGTCTATGTCCATCTATTTCTGATTGTCTTAATGGCTAAGAATGGGCTGCTGGTGATTGAACTTCTTGATGTCAGTGGCAAGAACCTATAGAGAGATTGCTTTGCATCAACCACCTGGAAGCAAACCCCTTCAAAATGGTAAAAGTTAATTCAGTTCTCTCTTGTAGCCCTCTAGGCTTCATTCTCCAGAACTGAATGGCTTTCAGCTACAAGCCCATAGAAAAGAAAATGATGGTATTTTTTGTTAACCCTGCATACCGTTTAGACTCTGGAGAAAAATGGCTTGAAAATGGATTCTTAATGGTGATGGACAGGGAGGCCTAGCGTGCTGTGTTTCATGGGGTCGCAAAGAGTCGGACACGACTGAGCGAATGAACTGAACTGAACTGAACTGAAATTACAATACAACTTTTGCAGCTAGATTTATTTTGTAAAGGGAAGAAAAATGGGATGAAATACATTGTGTACAGTCTTTTATGTTGCTGTGTCAGAATAAACCAGTGCAGAGAAGATTGAAGGTTGTTTTCCTGTTGTGCTTGATTCTAGTGAGAAGAAAGAGGGCTTGTGGTTCATGCAAACACTCAGACCACTCCTCCTGCACCCCCATGCGATGGTGATTGTGCTGCTGCTCCTTTACTGCAGCACCTAAGCCACAGCCTCAGGCTCCCACCTCAGGATCTGAGGCTCAGAAAAATAGAAATGGTCTTCTTCTCTTATACCCACCAGGGCACTCCATATGGCCAGGGAGTTACCCAAGCTCATGGAGCACAATATCCATTAAGGCAAGTCCCCAGTTGGGAAGTGAATGCTGAGACCGGGTAGCCAATAGGATCGATCTGGGTCCCACGTGCCCTTTTCAACGTCAGGTTTATTTAATTAAGAGAACGCTATGCCAACTTTTAGAGATGATTCAGAGAGAATGGAAAATCTTTTTTCATTGATTTTTGCAACCCACAACTGGACCTGGGCAGATTTTAAAAATTTATTAAATACCCTCACTTCAGAAGAATGTAGAATAGTGCTGGATAAAGCCAGGAGGAGGCGGATCAGCTACGTTCAGAAACCCCTGGCAACCCCATGGGAGCTGCAGCAAGTGTAGCTATACCGACAGCTGATCCTCATTGAGATGTGAATGCTGGGGATAGGCCAAAACTTGAGCGTTATCAAAATTGCATTCTTGCAGGATTGCGAAAAGGGATGCCAAAACAAAGAAGCCTTAATAAAGCACAGGAGGTATAGCAGTTACAGAATGAGGATTCTTCAGAATTTCTAGAAAGGGTGTTTAAAGCCTCCAGGGTAGGTATAAGCCTATAGGCAACATACAGACATAGATCCTGAGGCCCCAGAGAATTTAAAGATGGTCAGTATGACTTGTATTGGTCAGAACGCCCCCAACATACAAAAGAAACTGCAAAAGGCAGAAGGAATTTAGGGATGCCTACATTTCAACTTGAAATTGCCTTCTAAGTTCTTAGTGGCAGGGACCATGTTCAGGAGAAAAGGGGACAAGAATAAACAACAGGCTACTCATCTGGAGGCTGCCTTCACGTAGGGAAGAACTGGATCAAGTTGAGAACCTCTGAGTCAGACTCAGCAAAACGTAGGAAGCCCCACATCAGTTTCTGAGAACTCCAAGAGTTGTAATCACTTACAAGCCAGACTACATCAGGTGGGCTGCAAGAGCTGACATAATTGGAATACATCTCTGCCTGTCATTACCCCACAATCTCTCCTCGTATTTCAGGTATCTGGTGCAGTCTGGAAAAATAAGGGTCACATATAAATAAACCTAATTGGATTGAGGCAAATAAAGAGGATTAACTCAGTTCCTATTGATTTGGATTAATGTCACATGTCTTCCAACGTAGGCCAGTGTGAAAGAGAATATGAATTGAAATGAATATATGTTTTCTGTTTTTAAAGTCTATGGATACTTTTCTGATGAGTTAGATCTTCCTTAGTCACGATAGAAATAAATACCTCTATGTAGAAAATAACTTTTTAAAATATTTGTTCATTATTTTTGGCTGCGCTGAGTCTTCACTGCTGCATGTGGGCTTTTCTCTAGTTTCAGAAAGCAGGGTCTGCTCTCCAATTGTGGTGCACAGGCTTATCGCTTTTCTTGTTGTGGCTCGTGGGTTTCAGGACGTGGGAGCTTTCAGTAGTTACAGCACATAGGCTCAGTAGTTGTGACTCGTAGGCTCCAGAGCACAGGCTCAGTTGCTCTGAGGCATGTGAGATCTTCCCGGACCAGGGATCAAGCTGGTGTCCCCTGCATTGCAAGGTGGATTCTCAACCACTGGACCATGGAGGAAGTCCTGGGTTTTTTCCCTTTATTTTGAAGCATGATTGATTTACAATATCGTGTTTCGGGTATATAGCACAGTGATTCAGTTATATATATACATATGAATATATATGTATAACTGTATATATGTATGTACATAGAAACCTGTATGCAGGTCAAGAAACAACATTTAGAACTGGACATGGAACAATGGACTGGTTCAAAATTGGGAAAGGCATACATAAAGGCTGTATATTGTCACCTTGCTTATTTAACTTATATTCAGAGTACATCATGAGAAATGCCAGGGTGGATGAATCCCAAGCTGGAATTAAGATTGCCGGGAGAAATATCAGTAATCTCAGAAATGCAGATGACACCACTCTAATGGCAGAGAGTGAAGAGGAACTTCTCTTCATCAAGAGAGCATCTTGATGAAGGTGAAAGAGGAGAGTGAAAAACCTGGCTTAAAACTCGGCATTCAAAAAAATGAAGATCATGGCATCCAGTCCCATCACTTAAAGGCAAATAGAAGGGGAAAAAATGGAAACGGTGATAGACTTTATTTTCTTGGGCTCCAAAATCACTATGGATGGTGACTGCAGCAATGAAATTGAAAGATGCTTGCTCTTTGGAAGAAAAGCCATGACAAACCTGGACAGCGTATTAAAAAGCAGAGACATCACTTTGCTGACAAAGGTGCATATAGTCAAAGCTATGGTTTTTCCAGTAGTCATGTATGGATGTGAGAGATGGACCATCAAGAAGGCTGAGCACTGAAGAACTGATGCTTTCAAACTGGTGTTGGAGAAAGTGCTCGAGAGTCTCTTGGACAGCAAGAAGATCAAACCAGTCAATCCTAAAGGAAATAAACCCCGAATATTCATTGGAAGGGCTGATGCTAAAGCTGAAACTTACAATACTTTGGCCACCTGATGTGAAGAGCTGACTCATTAGAAAAGACCCCGATACTGGGAACGATTGAGGGGATGAGGAAAAGGGGGTGACAGAGGATGAGATGGTTGGATGGCATCTTTGACTCAATGGACACAAGTTTGAGCAAACTCCTGGAGATAGCGAAGGACAGGAAAGCCTACCGTGCTCTGCTATGTGTGGTCACAAAGAGTCAGACATGACTGGGCAAATGAACAAGAACAAATATATATATATATATATATATATAATTTTTCAGATTCTTTTCCCTTATAGGTTATTACAAAATATTGGATAGAGTTCTCTTCTTTCTTTTTAAATTGTGGTAAAATAATACATAGCATACACTTTAGCATTGGAGCTATTTTTACGTACACAGTTCAATGCATTCAGTATATTCACACTGCTGTGCAGCTGCCACCACTATATAAACTAAACAGCAACTCCTCCTTCTACCCTCCCTCAGCCCCTGGCAGCTACCACCCGACTACTTCTGACTCTAAGAATTTAACCAATTTCTATAGCTCATGTTAGTGAGATCATACAGTATTTATTTTTTAGTGTCTGGCTTATTTTACTTAGCGTTATGTCCTCAAATGTCATCCATGTCATAGCATGTATAAGAATTTCCTTCCTTTTTAAGGCTGAATACCTTATACTGTAAGGAGATCCAACCAGTCCATTTTAAAGGAGATCAATCCTGGATGTTCATTGGAGGGACTGATGCTGAGGCTGAAACTGCAATACTTTGGCCACCTCATGCGACGAGTTGACTCACTGGAAAAGACTCTGATGCTGGGAGGGATTGGGGGCGGGAGGAGAAGGGGACGACAGAGAATGAGATGGCTGGATGGCATCACCGACTCTGTGGACATGAGTTTGAGTGAACTCCGGGAGTTGGTGATGGACAGGGAGGCCTGGCGTGCTATGATTCATGGGGTCGCGGAGAGTCGGACACGACTGAGCGACTGAACTGAACTGAACTGAATATCCCATCATATAAATATACCACATTTCGTTTATCCATTCATTTTGTTGATGGACATTTGTGTTGTTTTCACCTTTTATCTATTGTGAATAATACACCTATGAACTTTAATGGGTGAATATTTGCCCAGGTTCCTGGTTTCAGTTCTTTTGGTTATATATCCAGAAGTGGAATCACTAGATCATGTGTTAATTTTATGTCTTTTATTTTTTAACTGCCATATTGTTTTCCAGAGCAGCATTTCCCATCAGTCATGCAGGATTCCAATTTCTCCACATCCTTACCAACACTTAATATTTGGTTGTTTATAATGGCCATCTTAATAGGTGTGAAGTGATACCTCACTATGGGTTTGATTTGCATTTCCCTAATAAGTAGTGATGTTGAGCATCTCTTCATGTACTTATCGTCTGTTTATATAGATCTTCTTTGAGGAAATGTCTATTTAGCTTCTTCACCCATTTTTAAGTTGTGTGATTTGGGGATTTTTTTGTTGTTGAATTGTAGGAGTTTTTTAATGTATTGTAGATATTAATTTCTTTTCAGATATGAGTTGCAAATATTTTCTCCTAAAAAACAATTAAGTTGACGTTTTAATTTTTTTTTCCAAGTCAGAACAAGTATATTTTATGACTAAATAAGTGACACATGCTCCAGGTGTAGTTTCAGAAAACTTCTCAAAAAACCAAAGGAATAAAAAAGTAAAAATTGCTCAAAACCCCACAACTCAGAGATAAAAGCATATTTTGGTATATATATCCTTCCAGGTTTTATCCTAAGCATGTGGAATATTTTTTTTACATCACAGATTACAACTCTATTGCATAACTTTTCCTTAACAATACACACAGATATTCATATTATTCTAACGCAATACAAAGTTCTCCATTGAATAGATGTATCATAAAGTATTTAATCAGTCCACCAGTGAGAAAAGATTTAAGTGGCTCCTAACTCATCATTGTTGTATACAGTGCTTTATGAAAACCTTTTATGTAGGTCTTGCATCTTTGTCCAGTTTGTTCACTTGGGATAAATTCCCAGAAGTTGAATTTCTGGGCCAAAGGATATGCATATTTAAAATTTTGATAGCCTGTACATTGCCAATCTACCTTCCAGAAAGGCTGAACCAGCTGACATTCTGACTGTGTATGAGAATGCCCATTGTTCCACACCCTTGCCAAACTGGCATACTTTCAACAACGGTAAAAATTTGTTCTTGTCTATTTTTCTCCTATGAATCTTGCCAACGTGCATGATGTGAAACTAAATGAGAGGAATATAAAGTTGACAGATGGGAAGTATTTTGGTCACTATACTGTTTTATCTGAAGCACACCATTTTCCCCTCAAAGCAAATGTATCATAGATAAGCCCTCTTCATTTTTTAGTATAAGTTCTAGGAAGTAATTTCCCAGATGGATTGATTCCTTAGGGAATGTCTCTGAGGATGTAGAAACTACTCAAACCAAATGTGCTTTGGGTTGATAAAAGAGGTACATTTTTTTACATAATAGTATCCATTTTTCTTTAAAAGATGTGAAGTGTTTTTATACTATCCAAAGGAGATCCAACCAGTCCATTCTAAAGGAGATCAATCCTGGGTGTTCATTGGAAGGACTGATGCTAAAGCTGAAACTTCAATATTTTGGCCACCTCACGCGACGAGTTGACTCACTGGAAAAGACTCTGATGCTGGGAGGGATTGGGGGCAGGAGGAGAAGGGGACGACAGAGAATGAGATGGCTGGATGGCATCACCAACTCGATGGACATGAGTTTGAGTGAACTCCGGGAGTTGGTGATGGACAGGGAGGCCTGGCGTGCTGTGATTCGGGGTCACAGAGAGTTGGACACGACTGAGCGACTGAACTGAACTGAAAGTGTCATACTATAGCCTATTCTGAATGTACTCATTTATTTGTTGGAAATTCCTACAGGGGAATTTTCTCCTAACCCGGTTTTATGATTTTAAACATTTTAAGTTGAGGCATAATTTATACTCAATGTGAATAAATTTTTCTCTTTAAAATCTGATTGTAAACAACTGCAACATTTTGAGATAGCCCTTTCACCACAAATTAAGGAGAGAGGAATATACATTTAAACATGCTCTCTTTGAGAAAGCACACACAAAAAGAATAGAGCTTTGAATTCAGCTATTTCACATCCTGATTATAAGATCTCAAGCACGTAACATGATATGCTGTTTCCTCATCTGATAACCTAGAAATATGAAATCTGTTCAGCCTTCTCCAGAGAGATGTTGGAAAGAGGGGGATGTCCCAGTACTCTAGTGATTTGAATTATACATTGAAATAAATATGTGTCCAGTCAAATATATTGAATTTACTTATGTCTGACCTTGAAGTTTTGGTGCCCAAGGGAGGGTCTTTTTCAAATGAAAACATACAAGTCAGATGAATGCTTTACTATGTGAAATTGTCCTCTTGTTTTGGCATGAATATCAATTAAAAGCATTTTGAAATTGTTCAGCTTCAGTGACAGCATTAATGAATATGACATGATAAAAAGCCAGAAAATAGTTAATTATAAAATGCAAACTGTACATTAATAATCCCTTTTATTTTTTCCTTTTCAGCCACTTAACAAATTGAGTGTATTAGATAATTAGAAATGTGATACTTTCAATGTTAGCAAATTATGTTTTTTAAAAGGCTTACCATGTATACCTATGGCTGACTTATGTTGAGGTTTGACAGAGAACAACAAAATTCTGTAAAGCAATTATCCTTCAATAAAAACTAAATTAATTTTTTTTAAAAGCCATACCAATTATACTGTTTTGAGAAAAGAAAAAGATCACTCCAGATTCTGTCATCATAGTAACAAAACTACAAAAACGTCACGGTTTTGTGTATTCCCTCCTAGTCTCTATTCTACTGTTTTTCCTGCATTGTGCTGGTTAGAAGTGAATCTGTGTCCTGCTCAGATCTATCTGGGCTGAGCTGGTAAAGAATCTACCTGCAGTGTAGGAGACCTAGGTTCGATCCCAGGGTTGGGAAGATTCCTGGAAGAAGGGCAAGTCTGCCCACTCCAGTATTCTGGCCTGGAGAATTCCATGGACTACAGTCCATGAGGTCACAAAGAGTTTGACTGACTGAGTGACTTTCACTTTCAGATTTATCTATTCCCCAAGACAGCCCCTTGGGCCTCTCCCCCTTTACTCTCTTGCTTCTTGGGGAAAAGAACATTTTCTTTGGTAAAACTGAGGGAAGGAATTATTGTGTTACTCAGTCCTTCTTTCTTTCAGAGTGGCCTGTCCTTGAAGACTTTGTGATAAGCTAACTAGAGTAAGCCATGACCTGATGCTTAAGGAAATTTATTTTAATTCAATGAAGTATTAGTGAGCCCATATAACTATAGATCTATGTCACATTCTCCAACTAGCTTTATTAGTAATGAAGCTGACTTTAAATAAATTTATTGTGATAAAAAAAGCCCATAACAAAATTTTTCATCTTAACCATTTCTGAGTGACTGATTTAATATTTTTAATTATATTTACATTGTTGTGCAGTCTCCAGAAATTATTTTGTCTCATAGAACTGAAATTCTCTACCCATTAATCAACAGCTCCTCATTTCCGCCTTCTCCCAGCTCAGACAACCCACCATTATACTTTCTATCTCTGTTAATTGGGTTACTCTAGATAGCTCAGATAAGTGGAATCATATAGTATTTGTCCTTTTGTAACTGGCTCATTTCACTCAGCATAATGTCCTCAAGGTTCATCCATACTGTAGCATGTGTTAACTTTACCATCCTATTTAGGATTAAATAATAACGGTTTGAGTTTGAGCATGAGTTTGAGTGAACTCCGGGAGTTGATGATGGACAGGGAAGCCTGGCGTGCTGTGATTCATGGGGTCGCAAAGAGCCGGACACGACTGAGCGACTGAACTGAATAATGGAGAAGGAAATGGCAACCCAGTCATGTCTGCTGCTCTGTGACCCCATGGACTGTAGCCCACCAGGCTCCTTTGTCCTTGAGGTTTTCTCAGGTCACAATACTGGAGTGGGTTGCCATTTCCTTCTCTTCCAGGGGATCTTCCCAACCCAGGGATCAAACCCACATTTCCCGTGTCTCCTTGTTTTGTCTGGCCAGTGTCAAATAAAGCACAAGTATGAACTGAGGTAAGGAGAGACTTTATTCAAAAGGGTTATTGCAACAGGGGTGGAGGACTTTTGCAATAGGGAGAGTGCTTCGACCATAGGCTGTAAGGTCTGCAAACATCTCAAAGGTCTCTCTGATCAGTCCTTGTTTTTTTTTTTAATTGTAGTTGCTTTACTAATGTTGTGTTAA
Organism: Moschus berezovskii; assembly: GCF_049115385.1. Classification (NCBI taxonomy): domain Eukaryota; kingdom Metazoa; phylum Chordata; class Mammalia; order Artiodactyla; family Moschidae; genus Moschus; species Moschus berezovskii. Next base: position 64,044,531 of record NC_142477.1, read on the forward strand.
TTTCTTCTGTACAGCAAAGTGAATCAGCTATACCTATACATATATCCCCTCTTTTTAGGATTTCCCTCCCATATAGGTCACCACAGAGCACTGAGCAGAGTTCTCTGTGCAAGGAGTAAACGAGGATGGAAAGAATCGGGTGTGGGAGACTGGGATGGTAGATGGAGTCGTCAGACAGTTAGTCAGTCAGGGATTTTTCCCCAGAGATCAGCTGATTGTCAGAAGGGGCAGTTAGGGAGGGGTTATTCCCTGTTCTCATGCTCAATGGTAGGTGGAGTTCTGGGACCAAGTTCACGGGGGAGGAGATAAATTTGACTGAAGTTTATTCAAGTTGAGTTAGCAGGTGTTTTGCCCAGCTCAGCTAATCAGTTTGAGACAAAGAATAGGAATTTAAAGAGTCTATGTCTGGCCTTGTCATAGGTAGACAGGGGGTCCTGAGTTCTGTCTAAGTCATGTGGGTAAGGGCTCTTTGCCGTAAAACATTCCCTGCAACACAAAGGTGAGTGGGTGTGTGTATGAGGAGATAGTGTTCCAAGAGCAAGGGGCTTAGGTGATTTCAACATTGTCACAACACCATTGCCACTGCATATGGTAACAGAGCATCCCTTGTGGTGAATCCACTTCTTCACTTGGTTTGAGTGAAGTGGATCCCACTTGGTTCCTTATATGAAAGGGTGTCCAGCCCAGGCTTTACTCATGCCCTGCCAATTCAAGTATCTTATTTTTTGGTTACCATCAGTGATCCACCAAAGCCAGTGGAGGTGCTGGAATTCCAGCTAAGCTATTTAAAATTCTAAAAGATGATGCTGTTAAAATGCTGTAGTCAATATGCCAGCAAATTAGGAAAACTCAGCAGTGGCAGCAGGACTGGAAAAGGTCAGTTTTCATTCCAGTTCCTAAGGACAGTGCCAAAGAATGTTCAAACTACAGTACAGTTGGGCTCATTTCCCATGGTAATAAGGTTATGCTCAAAATTCTTCAAGATAGGCTTTAGCAGTACATGAACCAAGAACTTGGAGATGTACAAGCTGAATTTAGAAAGGGCAGAGGAACAAGAGATCAAATTGTCAACATTATAGAGAAAGCAAGGGAGTTCCGGAAAAACATTTACTTCTGCTTCATTGACTATGATAAAGCCTTTGACTGCATGGATTACAAAAAATGATGGAAAATTCCTGAAGAGATGGGAATACCAGACCACCTTACCTGTTTCCTGAGAAACCTGTATGTGGTCAAGAAACAACAGTTAGAACCTGACATTGAACAACTGACTGGCTCACTCTTGGGAAAGGAGTACATCAAGGCTGTAATATTGTCACCTTGTTTATTTAACTTACAGGCAGAGTACAGCATGCAAAATGCTGAGCTGGATGAATCACAAGCTGGAATCAAGATTGTGGGGAAAAATATCAAAACCTCAGATATGCAGATGATATCACTCTAAAGGCAGAGAGTGAAGAGGAACTAAAGAGCATCTTCATGAAGGTGAAACAGGAGGATGAAAAAGCTCGCTTAAAACTCAACATTCAAAAAACTAAGATCATGACATTTGGTCCCATCACTTCATGGCAAATAGTTGCGGGAAAAGTGGAAACAATGACAGTCTTAACTTTCTTGGGGTCCAAATATCACTGCATACAGTGACTGCAACCATGAAATTAAAAGATACTTGCTCCTTAGAGGGAAAGCTTTGACAAACCTAGTTCAGTGCAGTTCAGTCACTCAGTCGTGTCCAACTTTGTGACCCCATGGACGGCAGCACACAAGGCCTCCCTGTCCATCACCAACTCCTGGAGTTTACTCAAACCTAGACAAACTTAGACAGAATATTTTTTAAAAAGACATTACTTTTGCAACAAAGGTCCATATAGTCAAAGCTATGGTTTTTCCAGTAGTCATATATGGGTGCAAGAGTTGGACCATAAAGTAAGTTGAGCACCAAAAAAATTGATGCTTTCAAATTGTGGTGGTGCAGAAGACTCTTGAGAATTCCTTGGACTACAGGGAGATCTAACCAGTCAGTCCTAAAGGAAATCAACCCTGAATATTCATTGCAAGGACTGATGCTGAAACGGAAGCTCCATTACTTTGGCCACCTGATGTGAAGAGAAGACTCATTGGAAAAGACCCTGATGCTGGCAAAGGTTGAAGATAGAAGAGGCTGACAGAGAATGAGGTGGTTAGATAACATCACTGACTCAATGGACATAAATTTGAGCAAACTCTGGGAGACAGTTAAGGACAGGGAAGCCTGGCATGCTACAGTCCATGGGGTTGCAAAGAGCTGGACAGGACTTAGCAACTGAACAACAACAACATCAATGATCCAGCATAGAGTACATGATCCAAGCAAGACTGTTGGGTTTCCTAGATTTGATCACATGTAAGTTGAGAGAACCCTGACGTTATGAAAGCTCCTGTACCCAGAGTCCAGTTTAGTTCCCCCTCCAGACTTCCCAGTTATGTGAACCAATAAAACCCCTTTTGCTTAACTATGTAGCATTTTTTTCCCCAAAAATAACTTCATTGTAGCCTCTGGAGACCTTGGTTGCCTTGGAATAGTTGAAGGGCCCTGCCTACCTCTTATTATGAAAGATTGCAAGGGTCTCATTTTAATTCCAAGTGAGGGAATGTTGACTACAGAATTCCGGCTACATTTCAAGCTTGAGTAATTCCATCTGCCCTCCCTAAAAACTTTTCCTACAAGAATATTCAATATTCTTAACTTCCTTTACTAGACTTCTAAGCATCATCTTCTCCATCATTTTTCATTCTTCAAAGACAAGTCCTAAATATGGGGGGAGGGGTTGAAATATAATATTCCAACTCAAATTCTGGAAAAGAAACCCTGGTTTTCAAGAAAAATGCAACTACAAAGCCCCAAATGTTAAATTGGTTTTTAATAATTTTTGTGGGCAATAGATTAACCTAAGGAACAGAAGGAATTGTTTCCATGAGTATACAGGGAGAATGCACATTAAGGCATCACAGAAGAAACTCAGTGTGATATTAATATGAATAATGAAGTTTTGCTTACATTTTCCTAAACTTCAAAAGACATGTTCATTTAATAACTGGCTTGTTCTGATAAAGTCATGAAAGAACATGAAAAGGATTTTAACTGCTTTAATAATTAAGGGGACAAAATAAGTAGCAGCTACTCTTCATAAGTAAATGTGGAAAAAAATATCTAATTCAACAAATATTTCTGGAGTGTGGGGCACCAGGCTACAGCCATGAACAACACAGACAAAAATCTCTGCCCTCACAAAGCTTCTAGTAAAAAAATGCACCAGTAAAATAACAGTGACAAAGCTCCAGTAATGAACTCATCTGGGTTCCTAGGGCAGAAGGACCTCCAGTCTGCTCTTTTTTTGCATCTCTCTGCCAATTAGAAATTGTCCTACCCTGAAATGTTACAGTGATCACCTCTTGAGTAATTTTTGGTTTCTCCTTAAAATTTGTTTGTGCTTTCTAAATATACGACAGTGAGGCTTTTGATTGCTGTGCGTGGGCTTCTCTCTAACTGTGGTAAGTGGGGTCTTCTCTTTCTTGCATTGTGTTGGCTTCTTACTGTTGGGGAGCACAGGCTCTAGGTGCATGGGCTCCAATAGTTGTGGCACTCCAGCTTCTGTAGTTGTGACTCTCAGGCTCTAGAGAGCAGGTTCAGTAGTTGTGGCTTGCCCATGGGCTTAGTTGCTCCAAAGCATGTGGAATCTTCCCAGACCAGGGATTGAACCTGTGTCCCCTGCATTGATGGATGGATTCTTATCCACTGTGCCACCAGGGAAGTCTGAAGCTCTTTTTAATTTTTTAAAAAAAAATCCTTATTAAGAGAGAAAAAAACCTGACAAATTAGATGTTCAGATTATTAAATCTTGGGACAGGGAGGCTGACCTAAACACCTTCTCTTGGCACCTGACTGCCTCTCCTGAACTGAAAAGGACTCTTTAAAAAAGCAGCAATGTTGCTTTCACTTTGGGAGACTCTTCCCCTCCCATCTCTTATTCTTGAGCCCACCTGAAATATTCTAAAGCAGCTTTATTTACAGCTTCACATACCTTTTAAAATTCCCTTGTAAATACTTAGAATGCCTAGAGACCTATCTCTTTCTTGCTTCTTTCCCTTTGTCTTATCTGCCTGGTTCTTCTGTCCTTTTACCCACAGAGATCGCCACTGTTCTGCCCCTCGGCAGACCAGATAACCCTTATTTATTCAATATTGCCCCTGTCACTTCCATTTCTAGCTTCCACTTGCCCTTAAATTGAACTCTTCACTCTGAGTTACCATGGCTTTTCCCGATAAAATGCCAGTCTAAATTGAATCATATCACTTATATTTATAAAAGGTGCTTAATAAATCTGTAACAGAACCTTTTGCCCCTGGTGGGCTGAAGCATTCTGTTACAGACTTTGAGGCCATATGGTCATCATAGAAAATTCTGGAGTCTTTTTGTTTGTTTTATAATTGCTTCCCTGGTAGTTCAGCTGGTAAAGAATCAGCTTGCAGTTAAGGAGGCCTGGGTTTGATCCTGTGTTGGGAAGATCCCCTGGAGGAGGGAATGGCAACCCACTCCAGTATTCTTGCCTGGAGAATCCCCATGGACAGAGGAGTCTGTGCTGGCTGTGCTGAGTCCCTCAGTTGTGTCTGACTCATTGAGACCCCGTGGACTAAAACCCGCCAGGTTCCTCTGTCCACAGGGATTCTCCAGACAAGAATACTGGAGTGGGTTGCCATGCCTTAATCCAGGGGATCTTCCCAACCCAGGGATCGAACCTAGGTCTCCTGCATTTCAGGCAGATTCTTTACCGCCTGAGTCACCAGGGAAGCCATTGGGTTGCAAAAAGTCAGACACGACTGATGGACTAAGCACAGCACACAATCAAAATTTTATTCTTAAAGTCAATAGTTGCTTCAAATGTTTCTCTTTTCTCTTAGATTAAAAAAATTTTTACTCTTTTCCCTATTCTTTTTTTGTTAAATTGACCCCCAGTATGGAAGTTGCATTGACTTTTATTAGGGCAAAGGGAGAATTCATTTGACATTTGGGTGAGATTTTTTTTAAAATTATTTTATCTACTTTTTTCAAACTGGTTATGTATAAAGAAGACTCTTGAGAGTCCCTTGTACTGCAAGGAGATCCAACCAGTCCATTCTAAAGATCAATCCTGGGTGCTCATTGGAAGGACTGATGCTAAAGCTGAAACTGCAATACTTTGGCCACCTCATGCGACGAGTTGACTCACTGGAAAAGACTCTGATGCTGGGAAAGGTTGGGGGCGGGAGGAGAAGGGAACGACCGAGAATGAGATGGCTGGATGGCATCACCGACTCTGTGGACATGAGTTTGAGTGAACTCTGGGAGTTGGTGATGGACAGGGAGGCCTGGCGTGCTGTGATTCATGGGGTCACGGAGAGTCGGACACGATTGAGCGACTGAACTGAACTGAAAGGCAATGCCAAAGAATGCTCAAACGACCGCACAATTGCACTCATCTCACACGCTAGTAAAGTCATGCTCAAAATTCTCCAAGCCAGGCTTTAGCAATATGTGAACCGAGAACTCCCAGATGTTCAAGCAGTTTTAGAAAAGGCAGAGGAACCAGAGATCAAATTGCCAACATCCACTGGATCATGGAGAAAGCAAGAGAGTTCCAGAAAAACATCTATATCTGCTTTATTGACTATGCCAAAGCCTTTTATCACAATATTGTGTGGATCACAATAAACTGTGGAAAATACTGAAAGAGATGGGAATACCAGACCACCTGACCTGCCTCTTGAGAAACCTGTATGCAGGTCAGGAAGCAACAGTCAGAACTGTACATAGAACAACAGACTGATTCCAAATAGGAAAAGGAGTATGTCAAGGCTGTATATTGTCACCTTGTTTATTTAACTTATATGCAGAGTACATCATGAGGAACACTGGGCTGGAAGAAGCACAAGCTGGAATCAAGATTGCCGAGAGAAATATCAATAACCTCAGATATGCAGATGACACCACCCTTATGGCAGAAAGTGAAGAGGAACTCAAAAGCCTCTTGATGAAAGTGAAAGAGGAGAGTGAAAATGTTGGCTTGAAGCTCAACATTCAGAAAACAAAGATCATGGCATCTGGTCCCATCACTTCATGGGAAATAGATGGAAAAACAGTGGAAACAGTGTCAGACTTTATGTTTTGGGGCTGCAAAATCACTGCAGATGGTGATTGCAGCCATGAAATTAAAAGACGCTTACTCCTTGGGAGGAAAGTTATGACCAGCCTAGATAGCATATTAAGAAGCAGAGACATTACTTTGTCAACCAAGGTCCGTCTAGTCAAGGCTATGGTTTTTCCTGTGGTCATGTATGGATGTGAGAGTTGGACTGTGAAGAAAGCTGATCGCCGAAGAATTGATGCTTTTGAACTGTGGTGCTGGAGAAGACTCTTGAGAGTCCCTTGGACTGCGAGGAGATCCAACCAGTCCATCTAAAGGAGATCAATCCTGGGTGTTCATTGGAAGGACTGATGCTAAAGCTGAAACTGCAATACTTTGGCCACCTCATGCGACGAGTTGACTCACTGGAAAAGACTCTGATGCTGGGAGGGATTGGGGGTGGGAGGAGAAGGGGATGACAGAGAATGAGATGGCTGGATGGCATCACCGACTCAATGGACATGAGTTTGAGTGAACTCCGGGAGTTGGTGATGGACAGGGAGACCTGGTGTGCTGTGATTCATGGGGTCGCGGAGAGTCGGTCACGACTGAGCAACTAAACTGAACTGAACTGATGTATACTTGTTATGTTTTTTGGAAACTTTGAAAATGTTATCAGTATACATACATTACAAAATATGCTAATCTACAGTGTAAAGCTCAATTACTTTTTACCTAGCTCTCCAGGCCCCACCTTTGCCTGCGGTAATCACTTTTCTGGTTTCTATTAAAATTGATTAGGTTTGCCTGTCTTTGAGCTTGAAATAACTAGAATCATTCATTATTTACTTTTGTATATTGGATCTTTTAGCTCAACACTCTGTCCCTGATGGATTATATCATAGTTTGTTCTCTTTATTGCTATGTGGTTATTCATTAAATAAATATACTTTAGCTTATATATACTTTCTCTCATTGAGGGACTTTTAGGTTGTTTTCAGTATTTGTCTATTATGAGAAAAGCGGCCATGAATATCCCTATACGTGTTTTTTGGTGGACATATACATTCATTTCTCTTGGGTATATACCAAGGAGTGGAATTGCTTGGTCAGAGAGTAGACGTATCTTCAGCTTTAGTCAAATTGTTGGTGTGTTTAAATAGCAAAAAATTGAAAAGGCACAGAAGATAATCCAGTGAAAATTATCTCTCCCATGCCATTCTCAGTTTCAAAGTTCTCTTTTCAATAGGCAACCAATATTACCAGTTTCTTGTGAATTCCTCCAGAAACGTAATTTGTGTATAGAAATATGTGTATATGTATATATATAATAGTCTCGTGTTTACACCAAAACCGCAACAGCATACAAACTTTTTGGTCAACAACTGTGCATTAATCAACCCCAGAAAGAATGGTCAAGGTATTTCAGGCAGTAATTTGTTCAGAGTGGACTGTAAATCTGCAGCTAGATAATTCAGGTAGCTTGGTGGACTGACTGAGGTGAAGTCAGGGAGTGTTCAGGGGGTGTCGACAGAGGATGCTGAAGTGGTAACTACATGCCAGATCCTGAAAGGCTTTGAATGCCGTTCTAAGAAGTATGGGTGTTATCCTGAAGAAAATAAGCAACCAGGGAATGATTTTGAGTGGAGAGAGATGGGACAGGGGGATGGAAGAATTGGATTTGTGATTTTAAAGATCTTTGTGGAGGATTAAAGGGAGGAAGAGGAGACTGCTGGCTATGAAACGATAGTCCAAACATCACTTGTTATGGTGGTTTAGTCCCTAAGTCATGTCTGACTCTTGCAACCCCATGGACAGTAGCCCACCAGACTCCTTTACCCATGGAATTTTCCAGGCAAGAGTACTGGAGTGGGACTGCCATTTCACAGTATGAGAATGGTGACAAAAACGTATTAAGACTTGATTACTAATAAAGGTAGGTGGTAAGGAAGAATTGAGAGATATGGGTGTGTTGAGTATACAACTGTTTTGGAAAGGGGAAAATAAGGAATTCAGCTCAGACATTTTGTGTGTGATTCCCAAATATGATTTTCAGAGATGCTAACTTTAATTTTCCTGAAGTAATGAAAAGCCATATTGATATAGTTAATTAAAACTGATCTGGATAATTTCTAAACCTTCTCGTCAATGTTCACTGATTTCCTAGGAGCCCTGTTGCACCAGCTCTGACCCAGCCACACTTACACATGGATGCTCATAGGAAAATTCCACCCGGGATAGGCAGATTATTGTCTAATTTGATTCTCATATCTTTTCTCCCAGCAGAATTAAGGAGGAGATTAATGGTCAAAATAGAAACAGCTGTAAGAGAGTAAAAAATAATTTGAAGCGCACATAATTGACCTTAGAATAATTAGATTATTCAAAAAAATAAGCTTATTTATTTTTGAAATATAATTTTACCCCCAAATGGGAAAATTAAGGCATAAGGGGAATTATAACCTAGTCACTTCAGTGCAACCACTGTAAACATCATGAAATTCTATACTCTATCAATTTCTTTCCTAGCCCCCTTTTGACATAGTTATAAACCATACTGTAATCATTAATAGAATAAAATATATAGTGGTATCCTAGTGGCATAAGATAATATTTTAAAGGCCTTAGAGGAAATTGAATATAAAGTAAATTATCATTGTCCTCTCCTTAACCTGGTATAAAGTGTTTCTCTCTTTAAGGAAACAGAAGAAAATGTGGGTACAGTTGCAGTTACCTAATATATAAACAGGAAGTAGCATAGTCCCTGAGACAGCTTGGCTTATTAGCACTGAAATGGAACCTACAGCCATTTTTTAAGTTAGTAAGAGCATTTTTTTTAACTTATATGTTACGTGGTATCATAATATGAAAAGAGCATTGGCCTTGGGGTACAGTCCTAGCTTTGGCATTACCTGTGTGGTCTGGGGTTTACTTTAACCTCTGTGTTAAATCAGTTCAGATTCTGCCTTGTGCTGTCCCCGAGTGCTCTGGTATCACCCCGTTTATCCATGCCTGCTCTGTGCCCATCCCTGGAACTAGCGGTGTGATCAGCTCTCTCCAAACCCAAAGATCATGAGTCAAGGAGAACTCAGTGTTGTTGAGGTTATAGTGTGGAAAAACTGTATTCCTCTCTTTGACTTCTAATGCGGGGTACCTCTTCCTTCTGACTTTAGGCAGTTTCATGAGTTTAGACCAGGAGTTTTATAATAGGTTCCTGAGTGACTTTCCTGTTTTTGTGAGCTGTCTGTGTATACTTCCTGCAAAGAGACTGCTTTATTATTAGCAACATATGCCCTGAAATAACATCCTTCTTTGACCCCATCACCATTTTTATCTTCAGAAAGCCTATAAAGTGTTACCAGGTGTTAAGAATAGTTTATTCTTCAGAGTACAGTTGCCAAACTGAATTTATTTCTAGTCAAACTGGATAGGGCCTGACTAATACAATGACTCCCCCAAATTTAAGTTTTCCACAATCTATCTTTAATTTACAACTCTGGGAGAGGGGATTGTATCAAAGGAATGTGCAAACACGCTTGAAACATCATTTTAACCCAACAACTGTTTCTTTCCTATCTCTCCCTCAATGATTATTTTTTAATGGGACTGGGTCTAGCAAGATAATTCTGGCAGGACCTTTAAACTCTATAATACACAGAGATAATGTCTCATAAAAAGTTTCCTGCTTTAAAATTCTAACAGCAAATTTGTCTATATATTATCTTTATTGACAAACTACAATACTAATAAAAATAGTGGCTCCCTATCTCAGAAGTTTGTTTGGTTGAGTAAAATGAGGTTTTTGTTGTTGTTTAGTCGCTAAGTCATAAATGAGATTAATGGATATAAAATACTTGGCACAATATCTGTCACAGACCAAGTGGTCATAAATGTTAACTCTTGTGATTATCTGTGAAGGGAATATAATACCTACCATAGAGGGTTGTTCTAAAGTTCAAAAGGATGGAACATATAAAAGTGAAGTGAAGTGAAGTGAAGTGAAGTCGCTCAGTCGTGTCCGACTCTTTGCGACCCCGTGGACTGTAGCCTACCAGGCTCCTCTGTCCGTGGGATTCTCCAGGCAAGAATACTGGAGTGGGTTGCCATTTCCTTCTCCATATAAAGTGCTTAACATAGTGCTTGGTACACAGAAAACACTCGGAAATAGTTTCTGCTGCTGCTACTAATAAATTTGTTGTTGTTTTCAAGGTACGATAGTGTTTCTCAAATTAGTAGCTGGCAATATTTACCCTGTTCATGAGTGAAAAAATCTTCTGGCTAGAATATCAGTTTTGATCTATTTATTATAAATAACACAATGAAAAACACACCCTAACTCTGCCATGTAGCTGCTAAGAAAATTCTTAATTCAATTTCTTATTTTTAAAAGGGGCTATCATAATGCTTGCATTACATACTTAGCATGAAACTATTGTAAAAGATCATGTAACATTGGGCTAATTAATGAACTTCGCAAAAGATCAAAACAATAACTATATAAAAATAATAATTTCTTGATTATTGTGCATCTACTAAACATTAAACCTATGTTAAGTGCTTCATTTACATTATCTCATATAATCCTCACAATAATCCCATGAATTATTTTTATTTTACAAATAAGGATGAAAGTTGATAGTTGCCTGCAAAGTTGATATGCAAAGCTGATATGTAAAGCCAAGATGTGTTGTTGGTATAAAGTTCCTTGGAATTCTTCAGTTCAGTTCAGTCTCTCAGTCGTGTCTGACTCTTTGAGAACCCATGAATCACAGCACGCCAGGCCTCCCTCTCCATCACCAACTCCCGGAGGTCACTCAAACTCATGTCCCTCCAGTTGCTGATGCCATCCAGCCATCTCATTCTCTGTCATCCTCTTCTCCTCCCGCCCCCAATCCCTCCCAGCATCAGAGTCTTTTCCAGTGAGTCAACTCGTCGCATGAGGTGGCCAAAGTATTGCAGTTTCAGCTTTAGCATCAGTCCTTCCAATGAACACCCAGGATTGATCTCCTTTAGAATGGACTGGTTGGATCTCCTTATGTCCAAGGGACTTTCAAGGGTCTTCTCCAGCACCACAGTTCAAAAGCATCAGTTCTTCAGTGATCAGCTTTCTTCACAGTCCAACTCTCACATCCATACATGACCACAGGAAAAACCATAGCCTTGACTAGACGGACCTTTGTTGGCAAAGTAATGTCTCTGCTTTTTAATATACTATCTAGGTTGGTCATAAAGCGTCTTTTAATTTCATGGCTGCAATCAGCATCCGCAGTGATTTTGGAGCCCAAAAAATAAAGTCTGACACTGTTTCCCTTGTTTCCCCATCTATTTCCCATGAAGTGATGGGACCAGATGCCATGATCTTTGTTTTCTGAATGTTGAGCTTCAAGCCAACCTTTTCACTCTCCTCTTTCACTTTCATCAAGAGGCTTTTGAGTTCCTCTTCACTTTCTGCCATAACGGTGGTGTCATCTGCATATCTGAGGTTATTGATATTTCTCCCGGCAATCTTGATTCCAGCTTGTGCTTCCTCCAGCCCAGTGTTCCTTATGATGTACTCTGCATATAAGTTAAATAAGCAGGGTGACAATATACAGCCTGGATGTACTCCTTTTCCTATATGGAACCAGTCTGTTGTTCCATGTCCAGTTCTAACTGTTGCTTCCTGACCTGCATACAGGTTTCTCAAGAGGAATTCTTAGGATACAATGACTTGCTTGGCCAAGCAGTGCACAAAACATGCTGTTATTTAGTCACTAAGTCGTGTCTGACCCTTTTGTGACTCCATGGACTGTAGCCCACCAGAGTCCTCTCTCTATAGGATTTTCCAGGCAAGTATACTGGAGTGGGTTGCCATTTCCTTCTCCAGGGGATCTTCCTGACCCAGGGAATGGAACAAGGGTCTCCTGCATTGCAGTCAGATTCTTTACCCCTGAGCTACCTGTGGAAGCCCACAAATGTGGGTACTGATTTACAAATTGAGGATTCAAGTGAGGATACAAACTAACATCTGTTCAGACTCCAGATTACTCTTAACATCTCTCCACATGCAAGGTATTATGATTATTTTATATGTTAATAGCATAAGTGAGTTTTATGACATGGTGATATAGAAAGAATATCTATGTAATTTTTTCAAAATTATTGACTGACATGTTTTACATATTCATTTCTGATATTTTTAAGGGAACAGTACTAAATAAAAATAATGACTACCTCCTACAAATGTGTGTATAAAAATGATCACTTTCTAGGAAAACATGGGACTGACTCCTTTTTCAGACAGGAGACAGGCCAGCCGGTGGCTCTTGTTTCTACTCTAGAAACCATCCATTTGATGGACATAGACTTTCACAGGAGAAACAGAGGAGCCCTTTCTTCCAAGGAGATTACAACTCTTATTTGGGTCAAATATAATGGAGTCTGTAAGAGCTGTTCACTCCTAAACGAGCATTTGAACTTCATGAGAAAAGATGGAGTGTGGTCAAGCGTGTGGCAACTTTCTCATTACTGCTGAGAAAATTGATTCAGTTATTATGTTAAATATCTTTTAATTGTCGATCCATCTCATGGTGCCAGCCTGAAATAACTATTTTGGTTTAGACTATAATTCTTTCTTTTCTTTTTTTTTCACTTTCTGACCCCACCCCTCAGATGTGGGATCTTTGTTCCCTGTCTAGGGATTGAACCAGAACCCTTGCACTGGAAGCACAGAGTCTTAACCACTGGACCACTAGGGAAGTCCTTAGACTGTAATTCTTATATTCTTGTAAATAAAATATTCCAAAGTGCTAATGACTGAGCTTTCACACTGCTAGACTCTTAGGGTCTTTGGAAGTAGATGCTGTGAAACTTGTGATCTAGGTGGGAACTGAGCTTTGCTGTTCACTTAGGCTGAGTTTTGAACAACAAACAGCCTCAAGTCCAATAACTATATTTTAGCTGTCAATCTATAATTACCCACCAGAAAACCAAGACTGTTTGTTTTTAGTGAGGTAGAACCAGTAACATGCTTGAGCAGCTGGGGAGAGACAATTGTTAAATATTCAGCAGTTTGAGTGCAGATTTTTACAACTTGGTAGCCTAAAATTAGCCACAATGGGAGTATTTACACCACAGAAGTTGGCAAACACTGCAGATTCACCCCCTTACACCTGCTTCCACCCCAAAGCTCTGGTTTGCCTTCACACCTTGGGTCGAGCCATCCTGTATCCAGTGAAATGTCAGGAAACCAAGCCCAGGCCTAATGTTCGGTCGCCATTTATCAGCAACCTGCTTTTCATCATGCCTAGAAAATTAGCAACCCAGGTAAATGTGAAACTCAGAGCACCAATATTTAGAGCTCAGTTTTCCTCTCTGGAAGGGAGAAGTTCATTTTAAAGTGTCAGCTGCTGCTTGGCAGTGGTGAGTGACATGGAACACTAAAATATCCCAAGGTCTATGGGAAGTGAATGACTCATTCGCCTGGTCAGCAAAGAGAGGAGACATTCACCCCTCAAAGTATTATGGGATTTTCCTTCCAGTATTATTAATCACAATGAATATGTTTAAAGATTATGTTTTACTATGATGGGAGAAATTAGACCTCATGCAACTGAAATAACTGAAGAACAATTCTCTACTGGACTGGGTTATTCATTATTCTGCTAATACTGCCTTGTGTAAATCCTGCCTTCTCTGTATATCAGTCAGGCCAAAGCTGCTCTAACTTGTATATTTCATCTTCCAGAGAATGTTCTAAGAATGATGTTTATTTTATTTGTTTTCTGCAGACTTACCAGGCCTCTATTTAATTCACCTGAGGCTTACCTACTGTTTGACTCAAGTCCATAAATACTTATGTTTCTTTGTCTTTGTGGTTTAAAGTATAGAAGTGAAATTAAGCCCTGGGATACAGTCCAGTGTCTTTGCCAAGAAAAGAAGTAAAAATTCTTTCAGACCAGTATTGTAACACTAGTGAGTTGTTTATTTATATTCTTAATGCTTCTATGAATAATTCCCATTTTGAATATGGTTCATTTGCAAGATTTTTCTTGTTGATTATTATTACCTGATGTTTCCCTTTTTAGAGAAGCTTTTTAAGGCAGCTTTGACTCTGTTGAGCCTCTCAATTTTATTTTTATTGCATTAATACCTGGTATGTATTAGGTTTGAGTGTACTCCGGGAGTTGGTGATGGACAGGGAGGCCTGGCGTGCTGTGATTCATGGGGTCGCGGAGAGTCGGACACGACTGAGCGACTGAACTGAACTGAACTGAACTGATGTATTAGGTACTTTCTTTTCTTTATGCTTATTCTGCTCATCTTGCTAACTTCTTAAACTGGCTGTATACTTGTATACTCATTGCTTTTCATTTTTATGTCAAGTCTACTACATTTAAGGCCTCAGTGGATAATGTTTTCCATGTCCCGTAGGTTTTAAGACTTTGTATTTTTGTTATCTTTCTTTAATGTTTTTAAATGCCATGTACTCAGTGAGTGATATAAACACATTGGAAATTTCAGTTTTCTAATAAAAAATTAAAATAAATAAATATATATATATATACATTTAAAAATATTCTTTTCCATCATGACTTATCACAGTGTATTGAATATAGTTCTCTGTGCTATACGACAGGACTTTGTTGTTATCCTTTCTCTATATAATGGCTTACATCTCCTAACCCCAAACTCCCAGTCCATCCCTTCCCCAACCCTCTCCCCTTAGCAACCACAAGTCTGTTCTCTATCTCTATGAGTCTGTGTCTGATTCGTAGTTAGGTTCATTTGTGTCATATTTGAGATTCCACGTGGAAGTGATATCATATGGTGTTTGTCTTTCTCTTTCTGACTTACTTCACTTAGTATGATAATCTCTGGGTCCATCCATGTTGCTACTGATGGCACTATTCTTTCCTTTTTTGGCAGAGTAGCATTCCCTCATGCATATGTACCACATCTTCTTTTTCTATTCATCTGTCAGTGACATTCAGGTTGTCTCCCTGTCATGACTATTGTGAATAGTGCTGCTTTGAACATAGGGTGCATGTATCTTTTTGGATTATAGTTTTGTCCATATATATTCCTGGGAGTGGGATTGCTGGATCATATGGCAACTTTTAGTTTATTGAGGTAACTCCATACTGTTTTCCAGAGTGGTTACACTGATTTACATTCCCACCAATAGTGCAAGAGGGTTCCCTTTTCTCCATATCCTCTCTAGCATTTGTTATTTGTAGAAATTTTCTTAAAAAGTATTTTATTTATTTTTAATTGATGGGTAATTGCTTTACAATATTGTGTTGGTTTCTGCCACACATCAGCATGAATCAGCCGTCGGTATACGTACGTTCCCTCCCTCTTGTACCTCCCTCCCATCTCCCACCCCATCCCACCAATGACTGCCATTCTGACCTGTGTGAGGTAGTACCTCATTGTAGTTTTGATTTGTATTTCTCTAATAACTAGCAATGTTGAGCATCTTTCCATGTGCCTATTGGCCATTTATATTCCTTTAGAGAAATGTCTGTTTAGGTCTTCTGCCCGTATTCCGATTAGGTTGTTTTTTTATTACTGAGTTGAATGAACCTTTCCTATATTTTGGAGATTATGCCCTTGTCAGTTAAAGCAGGAATTCTTGATCGTGGTTCACATTAGAATAATGTAAGGGAGCTTTAGAAAAGAAATCTCAGGCTCAGACCAATTAAATGAGAATTTGGGGCATGGGACTCAAACACTGATAGTTTTTAAAGCTCTCTAGATGATTTATATGTGCACCAAGGTTTGAGAACCATTGACCTAAAGCAATAAGATTAGTTTTCTGCCAGGTGAGATTTGTTCTGTTTAGTCACCTTCCTAATACATTAGAAACCTTCATTTCCTGTGTATGATTACCCAGTTGTTGGCTTTAAGACTTTAAATAGACAATGAATCATGCATTACAAAGAATGATCTAGAATAAACCAGCTACTTCACATACCACAGCTATGATCACGTCACATTCTCACTCAAAAAGTTTCTTTGTTGATAAGATCTGGTATTGGTGAAGGTACAGAGAAAAAAAGGATTTAAACACCTTCTTTGAAAGCATAAATTGATACAATTTTCTCAGAGGAAAATTTGAAACTTTATACCAAGTTTTAATATGAGTATATTCAGCAATTCCACTTTTAGGAATTTAGCCTAAAGGAGTAATTTGGCAAGTGTAGGAAGATAATCAAAGATATTTATCGCAACATTGGCTATGTTAATATATGTTTTCTAGATTTTTTTCATTTTATTGCATCCAAGTTTTGAAATGCTTGAGGCTGTACGAATGTCTTCATGGCATGCATTAACATGCAAAAGTATTCATGATATATTACTCAGTGAAAAAAAAAAAACCAAGTAACCAAAAAGTATGTATAGTGTAATCCACTAATGTTTAAAAATAAATCTACATTTTTATTAATTTTTAAAGTTTGGAAGGTAATACCCAAACTTTTAACAGTGATTATTTCTGATAAGTAAAATTATGGTCTGATGCGAGGGAGGAGAACTTTTGCCTCTTCTTTATACACTTCTGTATTGCTTAAATTTGTTTTAATGTACATGTTACTATCATAATTTAAATAATTTAAATGTGTTAAATCATTTATGACTCACCATTTTCTGTAAAATAAAGTCTAAACTCCTTAGCTTTACAAACACTCAACAATTTGTCTCCAAACCACTTTTGCCAATCTTTAAGAAAGTTTGTGGGTAGAATTGAGTTTCACCTTCATTCTCCTGCTTATACTCACTTAAACCCAACTATTCTCACCAAATTTGCATTCATGTTTTCAACCTTTGGGAGTGCCTCTTTCTTTACTTGGAATGTTCTCTCTCTCTTTCTCTCCATTCACTAAAATCCAACTGAACATTGAAGCTCAGATCAAGTAAAACTCCCCCTCCTATGAATTCCTATATTATGCAATATCTGGTACTCGACAAAATTGTTATTGAATGAAGAAATGGATCTTCACAGCCAAGTTCAAGTTTCTGTTTAATTTTCTCATTTGTAACATGGGGACAAACTACTCACTATATTAGATTATTGTGACGATTATGATAATTATGAGAAGTACTTAAGACAATACCAGAACATAGTAATCATAGTTCAAAAACTGTTATTATGATTGTCTTTTTTTCATCTACTGACATGTCCTCTCTCCATCTAGATGGTCAAGTCCCGGATGGCAGAAACTGCATATCATATATACTAGCATCCTCCTCCAAACTCTATGTAGTAGAACTCCATGAAACACACTGCATATTTACTGTTAATCATGACAGAGAAGATTATGAAATATATATAACCTTCTAACTTTCAAAGAAATAAATCGCTTAGTTTTGAAAATACTATGACTTCAAGGCACCGAGAATAACATGGTAACGTGGAATTGTCATAGTAAAACATTACTGAGATGAAATATACAAATAAAACAATGTATTCTTTCTTCAGTTAAATCACAGAAAATAGGGATAGATCATTCTTTGAATTCTACTTTCACAAACATAGTCAATACATACAAGATGCTAGACAATACTAGTGAATGTTTTATTTACAGAAAACACCAGATGAATTAGGTTTATTTAGTCTCTTGTTGGCAGATAGCACATCGTGCTTCTGCAGAAGGCTCCATGTGTTCTAGAATTTTAACATAATGGGATTTTATACACTGTCATAGAAATAGAATGCTCTAGTGCAGAGACACAGCAGGAATGACCAAGTCTTGCTATGTTTAATTCCTCACATTGTCCAATTCAAAATCACTGCTAGATTACAGCCTTCAAATTGCAGTCAAGGTACTGGCAGCTTGATTGGAACAGTTTCTGTTCCCACTTAATCCCACCGGACAGATATGATCTGTGTGGCGCGGCACAGTGCCATTGAAACAACTGGAGTCACCTGATACAGTACATTAGCCTACAGCAAATAAAGTCAGATTGTTATTTTCTCTTTGGAGGCCTAAAAAATATTTTTCTGAGCACGGCTTCTTATTTGGTCTGTGTGTTTGCTCAGTACTTTATAGTTAAATGGACTTTGTCCCTCAGCAGTGTATAACTCCAATTGTGTCCAGTAATCCAGAAAGTCAATCAAAGCATGAAAAAAGAATACAAATATGCCTTAAATATTTTGTTTAAACTTCAGTCTTGGACATGTGCTTGTGTGTGTGCTCAGTCGTGTATGATTCTTTGTGACCTCATGGACTGCAGCCTTCCAGGCTTCCCTGTCCATGGAATTTTCCAGGCAACAATACTGGGGTGAGTTTCCATTTCCTACTCCAGGGGATCTTCCCAACCCAAGGATCAAACCCACATCTCCTGCATCTTCTATCTTGGCAAGTGGGTTCTTTAACTTGAGGAGAGGCATAAATTGGGAAATTGGGATTGACGTTTACACACTGCTTTATGTAAAAGGGGGCTTCCCCGGTGGCTCAGATGATGAAGAACCTGCCTCCAAAGCAAGAGACTTGTGTTCAGTTTCTGGGTCAGAAAGATCCCCTGGAGAAGGGAACGGCAACCCACTCCAGTATTCTTGCCTAGAGAATCCCAAGGACTGAGGAGCCTGGCAGGCTACAGTCCATGGGGTCGCAAAGAGTCAGAGACAACTGAGCGACTAACGCACACATATATAAAATGGATAACTAATGAGGACCTACTGTATAGCACAGGGAACTCTGCTCAGTACTCTGTAATGATCTAAATGAGAATTGAATCTAAAAAAAAGAGTCGCTTCAGTCATGTCCAGCCCTTTGTGACCCCATGGACTGTAGTCTGGACTGTATATATGGACTGTGTATACACACACACACACACACACATATATCTATAAAACTGATTCACTTTGCTGTACAGCTGACATTAACACACCATTGTAAATCTGCTACACTCCAATAAAAATTGAAAAAATAACTTGAATCTTATATCTGTAACTAGTTGAGCAACATTTTGATTGAGAGTCAAAGCCTTCATATTTGGTCTGTTGATTATTCACAATCATTTCTTTGTTTCTTTAAGGAGTGTGGCACTCCAACCAACCAATCAAATAAACAGGAAACCAAAACCCGAGCCAGCATATAGGATTTGAGATCATTTATGTAAAATGTATATATTAGGAGAAAAGGCAGAGTTAGGGAAACACTTAATAGGCAGGTAAAAAAAAAAAAGTTTGCAGAATAGTGTTTGTTATAGACTATTCCAATAAAGGCCAACAACCCACAGACCCACCCCTGCCTACTGGTACACATAGTGAATAAACTAGGAGACAAGCAGAGAAGGCTGGAAACTCAGGAAGATGAAGAATATGGAGTATGGCGGGGGGGAGGAAAATTATCAGGTTTCTTTTTTAGGTATTTTTGAATTATAATGGGCTTTAACAGTTGATAAAGAATCCATCTGTGATGGAGGGGACAAGGAGATGCAGGTTCAATCCCCGGGTCAGGTAGATCCCCTGGAGGAGGAAATGGCAACCCATTCCAGTATTCTTGCCTGGAGAATCCTATGGACAGAGGAGCCTTGCGGGGTACAGTTCACAGGGTCGCAAAGAGTCAGACACGACTAACTGAGTAACTAAACATGTACTATTATAATAAATTATTATTGAAACATATTGTTGTCAGTTTGACAATATGGAATAGATAGATTACATTACTAAAATACTAAAAAGAATCTACGGGAAAAGTTATTATAATTAATAAAATAATTTAGTAAGATTGCTAGAGAAAAATCGAAATTTATTTTATTTGTAAACACCAGCAGCAAGCAGTAAAACACCATTCACAATAGCAGTAAAAATTATAAAATACCTGTATGCAGGTGAGTATAAACTTACTGAGTGACATTAAGGAAGATTTCAATATCCAGGGACAAACCATCTTCTTAGGTAGAAAGACTCAATATTTTAAGAATATTCTCATAAAATTGATTTTCAGCTGCAGTGCAGGAATACTATTAAGACAACACGGTGTTGGTAGACAGACAAACAGACCAGTGGAACAGGGTGGAGAGCCCAGAAACAAAACTACACATTATGACAAAATGTCATAAAACAGCTAAGAAAACTTGTCTTGCCCTGAGTTATGTACTCTCCCTGATCAAGTGGGATTATAAAAATCTGGCCCTCTAGTCCAAATGGGTCAGTTCTGAAGTGTCTCAGCTTCCCAGTTCCTTGCCTTGTGAGCTGAGGCTTTTCTTGAGATTGTAGCACAGTCCAACTTCTCCCTCTATCCTATCCCACCTCATTCCTTTCCCTTCCACACGTGTTGATCCTAAGAGTACTCCCTAAGAAACTTTTCACACAAAATCTCTACTTCCCCGGTAGGATGTAAATTTACACCAGTATTTTATAAAACAGTTTGAAATTACTTGATAAAGCTGAAGTTGCATATACTTTACAGTTTACTATTCCGTTCCTAGGTATATACTCCAGAGAAACTCTTCCACAAAAATTTGCTAGGGTTTTTCTTGGTGGAAAGAGAGCCATATGGGGTTTCTCAGGTCCTGGAAAAGACTACCTCAAACAAGAACAAAACCCAAAGATTTTTCCCATAAAAATGAAGGGTTAACTTGTCTGGGAAGGCTAAGGGCTGGGCTGAGAGATTTGACGAATTCAGTGAATGTTGATTGAATCAAGAACAGTTGCACATCCGTAGAAGGGGAACCTAGAAGTGGGTTCTGCAGCCTACTCAGGGGTTGAACAGGTGAGTGAGAAGGAAGCTGAGAAGGTGGTCAAGGTAAGGAAATAGCAACAGCAAAGCCTTTCTAAACACTGGCCAAAGCCGAAGGAGTCAAGTAAGCAGTTAGAGTATTGCTACAGAGAATAAGGCCAGAAATGGAGTATCCCGAAAAACATTTAAAACAATGCAGATTTGATATGTCAGAAAGATGAGCCTTGAACAATTGTGAGCAGAGGAGGAACATCCTGGAAACGGTATTTCAGGAAGGGAAATCCAGCAGCAGTTCCCGGCGTCCCTAGGCAAAGTATTTTCAGCTTCATAAACAGGTACTCTTGGACATGTTGAAAAGAAAAATGCTTCCAATAAATGGCATTGGCAAATAAGACCGGTAGGTAGCTTGGGGCAATTTCTAAATCAGTTACTGGACTTCTATTTGCTTGCCCAGTTTGGTGCTGGTCTCTGCTGAGTAGTGTGGTCTCTGATGCAGCTGTTGTTTCCGACAGCATTGTTCTCTCTGCTTGCTAAAATGGTTAACATTGTCCTTAAATGACTGCATGGAGAGCCACTCTGTCCTTCTGGTTACAATAGCATCTATGTCTGACCTGAGACAAGCCTTGCTTATATTCACGGGTCTACCGATTGCAGTGAGGGTCCATCCAGCCCTCCCATGCCAGTGACACATGTTTTTCTCAAAGCTAAAAGCTATGAAGGTAATGAACAAAGTCTCAGATCCTAAAAAGGTTCAATATTGCTTTTGTTTTGAGTGCCTATTGCCTCTTTGGAAGACACTTGATTAAAATACAATGCTAACGGGTCCAGGGTTTCAGGTTAATCCCTTGGTGAGAGTCAGTTTGCTTTGGTCTCTGTGGCTGCAGATGGTATTTCTAATGACTACTCTGGCCTCTTTCACAAAAATGGGGCCACGGAACAATTCTTAGCTGTAGTCTAATTCCACTGCAGATTCCGGAGCTAATCCTGTTTTTAGACCAGGGGAATCACAGAACCTGGCCTATTAGCTTCAAGGTATTCCACAAAAATCATTGCTGTTTCTGATCCTTTTTTGTTCTGGCAACTTCCAGGCAGGAAAGAACTCTGGTCTAGCTTTTTGTGGCCAAGTCTCTTTAGCTCTATAAGTACCTGGTCTTGTCTCTGTAGATAACCCATTGTTTTGGGCTCCAGATATGCCCCTCTCACTCCCAAATTTCAGGAAATGGAGTTCTATCTATACCCAGCCCCCTTGTCTGGGACTGTCTTATGTGCTGCTGCATCCCTGGCACCAAACACTGTGGCAAAGGCAAGATTGCCCCTCCCTACACTGTTTCCTGAGGAAGAGGAGTGCAGCCATAAACTGGCCAGGGTATTTGGGCTGTATAACTTGTGTGCTATGAGTGTACGTGTGTGTGTGTGTGTATAAAAGAAATGGGGTTAAAAATAAGTAGATTTTTTTTCTACTTCTTTTTGAAGTGTCTCATACATAAGGGGCTTCTCTGGTAGCTCAGCTGGTAAAGAATCTGTCTGCAATGCAGGAGACCCCAGTTGGATTCCTGGGCCAGAAAGATCCCCTGGAGGAGGGCATGGCAACCCACTCCAGTTCTCTTGCCAGGAGAATCCCCATGGACAAGAGGAGCCTGGTGGGCTACAGTCCATGGGGTCGCAAAGAGTCGGACATGACTTAGCGACTAAGCACAGCACAACACATACATAAAGTATGGCACAGTGATAAAGAATCCACCTGCCAATGCAGAAGACATAGGTTTGATCCCTAGGTCAGGAAGAACCCCTAGAGAAGGAAATGGCAACCCACTCGAGTATTCCTGCCTGGAGAATCCCATAAACAGAAGAGCCTGGTGGGCTACAGTACATAGGGTCACAAAGAGTCAGACATGACTGAATGACCAAACACACATGCATGCATACATAAAGCATACAAGTTTAAATGCTTGGTTTAATGAATTTTTGCATATTGGAGACACCCAGGTAATCCCTATGCAGATCAAGATATGGACTGCTCCCACACCCCAGAAGGATGTCCTGAATTCCTTCCCAGGCAGTGTCTAACACCCTCCCCAGCCTGGACTCAAAGATGACTGCTATTCTGACTTTTATCACCATACGTTAGTTTTGCTGTTCTTGAACTTGATATAACAGAATCACACAGTATGCTCTTTTTATGTCTGGCTTCTCTTGCTCACTGTATGTCTGTTGAGATCCATGTTGTTAGTCTAAGTTGTTTTAATCGGTTAATATTCCTTGGGCTTATCTCCCCTTGGCTCATTTCCCCATTGGGGTGGTGAAACCAAGATTCATCTCTGAGACCAGAGGAGAGAGCATGCTTTCAGGGTAGACCTTAGGTCAGAGGAGAAGTGGTCTCTGGCTTCCCACCATTTACCCAGCTGTAGGACTTGTGGTTGCAATGTAGACTTTAGGACCAAAGCTTGATAGTGATTTTCCTGGAGTGTTGGAGGAGGCGCATGGATGGTAAGCACATTTTCCATCTTGCCTTGATTAGACTGTGTTTCACTTATCTGCTGGCATCTTCCCTTATTGCATTCCTCTGAATGTGACACATGCTCATGGTTCTCCCCAGAGCATGTGATTTTCTGTGAATGTCTAACTATAGATCCTGCTAATTCCTAACCTATTTACTGTTCTCACTCCTGACCAACAAATCAAAAAGTGTAACTGGTTTAGATAAAATCCACTATTATTCATAGAAGAGCAAGTCCTACTGAAGGGGAGTGGTGCATAGCATCCTTATTGTGGACAAAAGGCAGCACACGAATTTAGTAAAAAATTTATTATCTTGATGTCAGCTCTTGTGCTAGTTTTCCAGAAGATGCATTAGCTTTCTGACACTTTGTTCTTTTTCCATGTGTAAGTAATTAATTCAGATCCTGGTAAAAAGCTTTTCATTCCTCCTATCCTATGCATTTAAACACTGCTAGATAAAACTATTTTGATAGCTTCTCATTTTATAAGACGGAACTATGATTCCACTCTTTTCTCTGTCTATCCCCTGATTGTACATCCCCCTCAAAGTGGAGCCCAGAAAAAAAAAGAACAGGAGCCTTCTGGCATCCTCTGTCCATCCTTTAGTTCATCTTTGGTTCAATCTTCCTAGAGCTTCTGTTGCACAAATCCCTCACTGTCACTTCTTCATTGAATTTCTTTTCCCAGTAAGTAACCAACCCTTTCGACAACTATTTCTGCTGGGAAGGTGACTCCTTGGCTACTTTCTTATGGAGAAAAATGTACATGTGTTGAGGAGATGGGGGCTGGTTGTGGGTATGTGTGTGTCTCCAATGGAACTCTAGTTATTGTTGGCTTTTATTATTTCATTTTGAAGAATCCTTCACATTTCACTTTCATTCTGGTACTGATGCTGTCACAGGTGATTTAAGAAGAACTTGGCCAATCTACACCCAAGTTGTACAATATTTGCTCATCTGTCTTCCTCATTAGCCTTCCTAGAATAGGACTGTCTTTCCTGTCTGACTCCTGACCTAGCCGTGTACTTGGTGAAAAATCAGCTTCTCAGTACAAGACAGCTTCTTGTGTCAGCAGAAAGGCAGGGACTTCCAGGACATGGACCAGAGGAGCAGACAGAGCTCATTTACCCTTTACCCTGGCTTGGAAAATCTATGGCTGCTCTGCTGCCGGTAGCCATTTGTCACTTGATTCATACCCAACACGAAGGGAAAATAAATTCACTGTAACTTTCCTTAACACAGAGTCAAATAGAGAGGCTGTTCTAATGAAGATTTTTTTTTTTTGTCACTGTTTTATAAAGAGCTTAGGACTCCAAGAAGGAGTGAAATAAAAGCCTTGTTGAAAGATAAGGCTCTTCCCTTCATTCACTACTATTCAGCCACATTGTCTGAGAGCTGATTATGCACTGGGCACTGGGAAGACAGAGGTTAGTGGGGAAAGGATCCTTGGTTTCAAGAGGGAGACTGCCTCTGGAGAGGCAGACTGACATGCTGACATAAGTGACAATTCAGCACGATGTAGTGAGTGCTATCGTGAAAAGAATAAACTCAGAGCTATGGTGACTCAGCGAGGCCAAGGGCCAACTCTGCCTGGGCCATCAATGGACACACGTGGACACAACTAGCAAAAGAGGTCGGCAGGGACTTCTCTGATGGTCCAGTGGCTAAGATTCCGAGCTCCCAATGCGGGGGGCCCAAGTTCGATCCCTGGTCAGGGATCGTTGGTCAAGGAACTAGATTCCATGTGTTGCAACTAAGAGTTCACATGCCGCAGCTAAAGATTCTGCATCCTGCAGTGGAGACTGAAGATCGTGCATGCTGCAACTAAGACCCAGCACAACCAAATAAATAACAATAAATAATTTTTAAAAAGTAAAAAGAGGTTTGTAGACAGGAAGATTCAAGAAAGCAGGATTCCCTATAACCAGTATTCACAGTTTGGGAACACTGGGAGGTGCACGTTGGGACAGAGCTTAGTGTTAGGGATATTCACTAGAGGAGAGAAAGGAGGATTGGGCAGAGAGGGAAGTCAAGCTGTGATGCAAGTCTGGCAGCTTTAGCCCATTCCTTGGGGAGCTCTGGAGCAGAAACCATTTCCCCAAGTTGTCCCAAACTGGGCCACATTAGCCAGGACTTGATCTCCCCTCCATCAGTTACTGGATATGAGTACCCCAGAAGGATGGGGGAAAGTGGATCTCTGCAGCTGATGCAACCCCTACAAGACCTGACAGCTGTATGCCCAGACTACCCCTGTGCTACTTGGATCCACAGCATCCTGTGTGTCCAGTGGGCCTCTCTCCCTTAAAAGGGGAAAGCTGGTGGAACAAACAATACCCCTTGCTGATAAGACTGGTCTTGGTCCTGTCACTGATATTCTATTTTAATTTCTCTTCCACTAAACTTTATAGAAAACCCCGGTTCTCAGCTAGCATCTCTGATGGTTTGGGTGACCTTCATGGTGGCATGATCTAATTCTCATTCCTGAGGGGAGTGAGACCCTCATCTCTATGCCCTTCTATGGCTAAGGATACTTCCATCATCTATGTTCATCATACTTTGGTAAGAGTATAACAAGAGGTTCTCAAGGAGGTTACCTAAGTGCCACAATATGTTCCTCCAAACCCTGGTTATATAGGAGCGGCCCTGTCTCCTTTTGACCATCAGAATTAATTGGTGGTTTAGTTGCTAAGTCATGTCCAACTCTTGTGACCCCATGGGCAGAGGAGCTTGGCAGGCTACAGTCGATGGGATTCTCCAGGCAAGAATACTGGAGTAGGTTGCCATTTCCTTCTCCAGAGTTCATTACGCTTCCTAAATAAGGACTCCTCTTCTTACTTGCTGGTCTCTCTACACAAGGAGCTTGAAATGCTCAGGCATAGCCTCTGTCTGGTTCAATGGGACTCTCACTGTGTTTCCTAGGGGAACTATTCCTCCTTTGGGGATCAGAAGCTCTGACCCTGCAGAGCCAAATGTAATGAGAATGAACAGCATGAATTCCCTAAGTGGGTTATTGTGAGTGATGCTGACTAGGGTCATTCCTACTTTGATTCCTTGGTTCCCAGTCCCATGAATTTTCCTAGTAGAGATGTTGAACACTAGAGGAAAATGCCCCTCTCTTATAAAGTATTAACTCTGAATTGGCACTCAAGCATGTCTTTAGCAAACCATTCCAATTCTCTTTCTGGTCAGCGTTTTCTGGGTGGTGTTGTAAGTGATAAGTAGTTTGGAGAATTCCACATTTCTTTTGCTGTAAAGTGGATACCCCTGAACCCACAACTGTTATGAGGGATCTCGTGTTGGTGGAGCAAACACTCCATAAACTCTTGGAGAGTTATGCTGACAGAGGCTGTGTAAGCAGGAAATGTTAACATATATCCAGAATATTTGCCTCTTATTAACAGGAAAATATTGAGTAGAAGGGGCCCAATGTATTCAACTTCTTACTGAGTGGCTCTTTGGTATCTTTGGGGATAGTCTTGCCCGGGTGACTCTGTTGGTTTCTGTTGCTGACATGTTGCCCATTTGTCAGTGACACTTGGATCAGATCTGGCAAACGGCAGTCCATGAGATTGGGTTTATACATAGCCTCCATCTTCCCCCATGACTCTGTGTTCATGTGCCCATTACATCAGCACTGGTCTGGCAGATGACGTGGACTGACTGACATCAACCAGCGAAGTCATCTTATCTCTTTGGTTACTTAGAATCTCTTGTGTGGTGAATTGTCCCCAGTGGGCATTAATGTGTGGTACAAAGATCTTTACATTCATGCCCATTCTCATCTGTCCATTATGTATGGATAAGAAATACTGTCAAGACACCCCAGATCAATTATTTCCACTTTAACCTCTGGGAACTCATTATTCAAACTTTCCCAGTCTAACCTTTGGATACTTTCAAATTGTGCTTGAGAAGACTCTTGAGAGTCCCTCGGATAGCAAGGAGATCAAACCAGTCAATCCTAAAGGAAATCAACCCTGAATATTCATTGGAAGGATTGATGCTGAAGCTGAAGCTCTAATACTTTGACCACCTAATGCAAAGAGCCGACTCATTGGAAAAGATCCTGATGCTGGGAAAGATTGAGGGCAGGAAGCGGGGATGTGGGTGACAGAGGATGAGATGATTGGATAGTGTCACTGACTCAATGGATATGAGTTTGAACAAACTCCGGGAGATAGTGAAGGACACAGAAGCCTAGCATGCTGCAGTCCATGGGGTCACAAAGAGTTGGACACGACTTAGTGACTGAACAACAACAACAAACCTTCGGATAACTTTCTCCACAAGAGCTAGAATAGCAGAATTGAGCATCAAGATTCTTTTCAACTGTTTTTAGAAAAAATACTATTTAAGCCTGTTCTGTAGAAAAGGTCAGTAATTTACTACTTCTACTTTGTCTTCAAATATTCTAAAACCTTTGTCCCTAATGTTGTTTATCTTTGAGGAATGTCAAACTGTATTTGATTTTAAGAATGTGTAACTTGGCAGGGCAGACAAAAGTATTACACCTTAGATTAGTATCCATTACGGGAAGGTGAGTGAAAAACCAAATGTTCTTATTCTGAGGGAAGATTTTCAACCTGAATTTTTGGGTCATTAAAAAATTACTGTGAATCAACCTTACCTTTTGCGTTTTTTAAAATATCTCATATTATGTAAATGTCTCTAATACTAAAACTATTAAAATGTTATAAATTTCATTTCTGAAAACTAGTCTCCCACCTCATTTTGTACTTGAACAAAAGACAAAATTATCTCTGTCACATTTTGTAGAGATAAGCAAAATTATCCCAACAATAAAAAATATACTCTTTTAGAATAAAAGGTTGTTTATTAGAAAGGAGTTATCTAACCAGTTAGGCCTGTGGTGGTTGCATAAACAGGACCATGTTCCCTTTTAATGTTAGTATCCTAAAAACCCTGTGGCTCATGGGGAAACCAAAAGTACAATCCACCTTGGCTCATGAATTTATAAGGGTATTCGCCCTAGTGATCTTGTTTTGATGTATAACATGAAAGATTTCACCATTGTCGGAAGTCTTGATAATCAGCATCTCCCCATTTTAGATACTTTCACCAATTAATTCTATAATCATTAAAGCAAAATACTGATAAAGCCCATTATATATGCCTTGAAGAGAGGTATAAAGAACTTTCTGTAATTGTTTATTTCCTTCAAGAGATCCTGGGTAGTATAAAAGTATTTTCTGAAATGTTTATTTAATTGTATTTCTTTTTTCTTGGTTTTGGACCATTAATCACAATACTCCCCCTCTTGTTTCTACCTGACTTTTTTTTCTGTTTTTCTCTCCTCTTTGGTTTCTATTATTCCATTCATATCCCTAAGTTGAAGAAAGCCCAAGAAAGCAAAAAGAAAAGGTTCAGTTGAAATGGTGAAATGCTTTGTACTAGAGACAGAGGTCTATGTGCTGTTCCACTGATGTCCCCTAGTATTCCACCTGTACTATTTTCTTTCACTATTTGCTGTTGTTAGAAATAAAAATTCAGTGCATGAATTTCAGCATCAAGAAAAATCATGAATGCACGTCATTGAAATTTAACCTAGTTGGACACCAGTGAATGTATCTAGGGTACCAACTGCTTGTCAAATAAAAAGAAAAAATTAAGAATTAATTTTCTTGTTGATTTTCTAGTTGATGAAGAAAGGTTCTTCTTCACAGAAGAATTTCTATTAATAAATGTAGAAGGAATGATAAGAAATAATTATTTGAAACCCATGAATAACTAGTTCAGGCAAAGGTCATCTGTGGTTACTACCATTAGTTGAAAAGCTGATGGAGAACTTTACCATGGAGGAATCAGGCTGTCACCGTATGAACCCTTTAGTAATCTTGGCATTAGTAAGAGTGGAACAATCAGACATTGTGGGCCTCCTTGTATGACGTAATAGAAGACTCCCAGTATCTCCCATGTCGTTTTCTTGCAGCAACATTTTTTTTTATTGAAGTTGGATATAAACAAGGCTCTACAAGTTAGGAAATATGGGAGACAGAGAAATAAGTTGAATAATACCACAAAGGAGCAAACAGATAATTTCAGAATGTGGGATATTCTCCACAGCAACTTAACTAATTTCTGAAACTACAGTCTCTTGGTATCTTCAGGGGATTGGTTCAACGACCCCCACAGACACCAAAATTTAAGAAAGCTCAAATCCCTTATATAATATGGTAAAGAACTAGCATATAACCAACTTATATCCTCCCGTATAGTTTAATTCATTTCTAGTGCAAGGTAAAAACCGAGGCCAAGACAAATGCTATGTGAATAGTTGTAAATGCTATGAAAATAGTTGCCAGTGCATGGAAAATTCAAGTTTTGCTTTTTGGAACTTTCTGAATTTCTTTCCTAGATAATCTTGATCCATGGTTGGTTAAGTCCAAGAATGCAGAACCCACAGATATGGAGGGTCCACTGTAGTTAACAGCAGTGGATGAAGATAAAGGGGACCAGCTGGAACAATAAACAAATGCCATGTGTTTGGATCCTGATTTGAACAGTCTGGGAGCTTTATTAAGGAATGAATTTTAGATAATATGAAGGTGCAATTTTTAAGTTTTTGATTATGATTATGATGTTAAACTTTTACTTTAGAGTTTCATAGATAAAGCACACAGGAGTACGACTTGCTTTTTGAAAGTTTGGCAGATGCAAAAAAGATCACAAAACTTTTATAATTATAATTACATATAACCGTAATCAGGGTGTAAATGGAGGTTTATTGTACTATATTGCTATTTTTATCTGTGTTTAGAACTTCTTTACAATAAAGGTTCAGATGTGGAAGAGAAAAAAAGGCAAAGTATGAATATATACTAATATGAAAGACCATATAAACTTTGAAACCTGAAAACCTAAGCTTCAGTTAGTTCAGTTCAGTCGCTCAGTCGTGTCTGACTCTGCGACCCCATGAATCACGGCAGGCCAGGCCTCCCTGTCCATCACCAACTCCCGGAGCTTACCCAAACTCATATCCATTGAGTCGGTGACGCCATCCAGCCATCTCATCCTCTGTCATCCCCTTCTCCTCCTGCCCCCAATCCCTCCCAGCATCAGGGTCTTTTCCAATGAATCAGCTCTTTGCATGAAGTGGCCAAATTATTGGAGTTTCAGCTTCAGCATCAGTCCTTCCAGTGAACACCCAGGACTGATCTCCTTTAGGATGGACTGGTTGGATCTCCTTGCAGTCCAAGGGACTCTCAAGAGTCTTCTCCAGCACCACAGTCCAAAAGCATCAATTCTTCGGTGCTCAGCTTTCTTTATAGTCCAACTCTCACATCCATACATGACCACGGGAAAAACCATAGCCTTGACTAGACGGACCTTTGTTGGCAACGTAATGTCTCTGCTTTTTAATATACTATCTAGGTTGGTCATAACTTTTCTTCCAAGGAGTAAGCGTCTTTTAATTTCATGGCTGCAATCACCATCTGCAGTGATTTTGGAGCCCCCAAAAGTAAAGTCAGCCACTGTTTCCCCATCTATTTCCCATGAAGTGATGGGACCAGATGCCACAGTCTTCGTTTTCTGAATGTTGAGCTTTAAGCCAACTTTTGCACTCTCATCTTTCACTTTCATCAAGAGGCTCTTTAGTTCCTCTTCACTTTCTGCCATAAGGGTGGTGTCATCTGCATATCTGAGGTTATTGATATTTCTCCCGGCAATCTTGATTCCAGTTTGTGCTTCCTCCAGCCCAGTGTTTCTCATGATGTACTCTGCATATAAGTTAAATAAGCAGGGTGACAATATACAACCTTGACGTACTCCTTTTCCTATTTGGAACCAGTCTGTTGTTCCATGCCCAGTTTTAACTGTTGCTTCCTGACCTGCATATAGGTTTCTCAGGAGGCAGGTCAGGTGGTCTGGTATTCCTATCACTTAAGTTTAGACAAGTTTAATTTTTCCCAGGAGTTCGCAAGTTCCAAATATCTTATTATGAAGGAAAAACATTCCATGAGAAAATGATACAATGAAATTTGTGTGTATGTGTATATTTTTATATCTCTAAGTCCTTAAATAGCAGGCAACAAATGCAGTCTTCAGCAAAATGATAACGATCATATAGCCAGATAGGTTCCTAGCAGACAGCCCACATGCAGCATATGAAATAAATATTTTAATCTTACTGCATTTTTTAAGATCCCTCAAACATAGTCATTTAAAAATAACTCAAAGAGTCATTGCCAGTGTAAACACCAAATATAGTGATATACCCTAGAACAGATGTCTTATTATTAGTTCGCTATAATTGTATACATGGAAATGTAAATGAAATTGAAATGTAAATGTAAACCAAAGAATAACTGGTTTGGTACCTTGCCCTACATTACAAAATGCCAGATCCCTGGGAATTAGAAGACCTGAGATTCATCCCTCCCATGCCTCTGACGTATTCTATGACCTTGGGCATGTTCCTTCATTTCTCTTGGCCTTGTTCCCCCATTTTTGAATGTGCGTAACACTTTCCACCTACTTACCTTGGGGAAATGGTGAGGACTAATGAGAAAACACTGGTGAAGTGCTTTGAGCTACTCAGGAAAAAAAATATTTTTTCAGTACATCAGTATATTACATTTTTATTTTGACAGAACCATACAAAGTTTCTGAATTATAGATAACAAACCAAGTTTTATAATCATCAACAAACACTATGTTGATCACATTTCCTAGCAAGGAATGCTGTCCAAATAACTTTAATTGCTCTCAGATTCAATTCACCTTTAAACCTCACAGTTTCACTAGAAAGGCTGTATAAATTGTAATTAAACAGAAGATTTGCAGGATTTCAGCTGTTCACTTAAAGGTCTAGAATGAAAGGTTTTAAAACCTGAGTTCTGGTTGGATGTGATTGTTATAAATTCTGATTTTAATTGTGATAACCACCTGGGAGCAGAATAGGTTAAAATTTGTAATTAACTTCAGTTCTTAAACAAAATTACTTTCTAATCTCCCATTGGGTAGGAACGGTGAAAAAATACAAGTATGCAGGAAATATTGATTCTTCGGCTAGACTCACTAATGCTGGGGATGTTTTTAAGTTTCCTTCAATTAAGGAAATAAAATATAAAAATAAATGCATTTTAATAAGTCAGCAATTCATTGTGAGTATGGAAATGCTGCAAAGCACAGATGTATGGTTTTAGTTTCAGGAAAATAAGTTAAAAACCTTTTTCTTTTTCTTCACTTTTAACTCCTTCCTCCCCAGTCTATAAGTTTAAGGATATTTAGGTAAAGTCAATTACATGTGAGAACCCTCCATTGTCTTCCCAGAGCACTGATGATTAAACCCAAGCTCCCCAGCACTGGCCATAGGCAAGTGCACCCAAGCCCCCATGTTCCCATTGTTCTTTCTTCTGTCCCTTGAACTTGCAGACTTAGCCTTTTACTGGCTATTCCTTCCAAGAGGATTATTCTTCCTTCATTTCCTTACATGCCCATCTCCTTTTTACCATTCAGATCTCAGTTCAGATGTCACCTTAGTTCAGAGGCTTTAATTGACCCCTTATTGTCAGCAGCCACTTCCAACCCCGACCTCCTAGCACATCGCCTATTCAGACATCATAGCATTGATCACTTTCTGATTTTATTTTATTGATTTATGTGTTTGTCGTCTGATCCTTCTCTTTTATTCAGTAGGGGCATTGTCTCTTCTTCACCTCTGTTTTTTCTGATATGTTCCTGTAAAAATATTCTAACTATTCAATCCGTGCATTCAACAACTCAGTCACTGCATTGTTCTCTACCAGTAATCTTTATCTCTTCTGGCCTATCTGTTTTTGTGGAATCTAAGGTTGAAACCAACTAATCCCTAGAAGAATGCTCCAGAGAACAATAGGAAACTCACTTTACCTAGTTACTAACCCATTTTATTTTTTGGGCTCCAAAATCACTGCAGATGCTGATTGCAGCCATGAAATTAAAAGACGCTTACTCCTTGGAAGGAAAGTTATGACCAACCTTGATAATATATTAAAAAACAGAGACATTACTTTGCCAACCAAAGTCCGTCTAGTCAAGGCTATGGTTTTTCCCGTGGTCATGTATGGATGTGAGAGTTGGACTGTGAAGAAAGCTGATTGCCGAAGAATTGATGCTTTTGAACTGTGGTGTTGGAGAAGACTCTTGAGAGTCCCTTGGACTGCAAGGAGATCCAACCAGTCCATTCTGAGGGAGATCGATCCTGGGTGTTCATTGGAAGGACTGATGCCAAAGCTGAAACTCCAATGCTAAAGCTGAAACTGCAATACTTTGGCCACCTCATGCGACGAGTTGACTCACTGGAAAAGACTCTGATGCTGGGAAAGGTTGGGGGCGAGAGGAGAAGGGGACGACCGAGAATGAGATGGCTGGATGGCATCGCCAACTCTGTGGACATGAGTTTGAGTGAACTCTGGGAGTTGGTGATGGACAGGGAGGCCTGGCATGCTGTGATTCATGGGGTCGCGGAGAGTCGGACACGACTGAGCGACTGAACTGAACTGAACCCATTTTAAAGATGAAGTTGCTTCTGTCAGAATCAGGAATTAAGGGCCACCTCATGCGACGAGTTGACTCACTGGAAAAGACTCTGATGCTGGGAAAGGTTGGGGGCGGGAGGAGAAGGGGACGACGGAGAATGAGATGGCTGGATGGCATCACCGACTCTGTGGACATGAGTTTGAGTGTACTCCGGGAGTTGGTGATGGACAGGGAGGCCTGGCGTGCTGTGATTCATGGGGTCGCGGAGAGTCGGACACGACTGAGCGACTGAACTGAACTGAACTGAACTGAAAGTAACATGCTTCAGACTGATACAGGAACTTAATCTAGATTAGGCCCTGCATCAAAAGTCAGAGTCCTGATTTTCCCCAATCTGGCCTACATCTGAAAGTTTACTTGTTAATGCAAGTAGTCAGAGTATATGTGTTAGTTGCTCAGTCATGCCTGACCCTTTGCGACCCCATGGACTGCCCCCCACCAGGCACCTCTGTCCATGAGATTTTCCAGGCAAGGATACTGGAGTGGGTTGCCATTTCCTTCTCCGTGACAAGCTTTATTTACAAGTGTTCTAGCATCTAGGGAAACTGTTACTCCTACTTTATTCATTAGCTTAACAAACGTTCAGTTCAGTTCAGTTCTGTCGCTCAGTTGTGTCTGACTCTTTGCGACCCTGTGGACTGCAGCACGCCAGGCTTCCCTGTCCATCACCAACTCCCGGAGCTTGCTCAAACTCACGTCTATTGAGTCAGTGATGCCATCCAACCATCTCGTCCTCTGTCGTCCCCTTCTCCTGCCTTCAATCTTTCCCAGCATCAGGGTCATTCCCAATGAGTCAGTTCTTCTCATCAGGTGGCCAAGGTATTGGGAATTTCTGCTTCAGCATCAGTCAGCAATGAATATTCAGGACTGATTTCCTTTAGGATTGACTGGTTGGAGCTCCTTGGAGTCCAAGGGACTCTCAAGAGTCTTCTCCAACACCACAATTCAAAAGCATCATTTCTTTGGCACTCAGTTTTCTTTATGGTCCAACTCTTACATCCATACAGACTACCAGAAAAACCATGGCTTTGACTAGATGGACCTTTGTCAGTAAAGTAATGTTACTGCTTTTTAATACACTGTCTAGGTTGGTCATAGCTTTTCTTCCAAGGAACAAGTGTCTTTTAATTTCACGGCTGCAGTCACCATCTGCAGTGATTTTGGAACCCGAGAAAATAAGGTCTGTCACTGTTTCCATTGTTTCCCCATCTATTTGCCATGAAGTGATGGGACCAGATGCCATGATCTTCGTTTTTTGAATGTTGAGTTCTAAGCCAGCCTTTTCACTCTCCTCTTTCACTTTCATCAAGAGGCTCTTCAGTTCTTCTTTGCTTTCTGCCATAAGAGTGGTGTCATCTGCATATCTGAGGTTATTGGGAGTTTCCTTCCAGCAATCTTGATTCCAGCTTGTGCTTCATCCAGCCCAGCATTTCCCATGATGTACTCTGCATACGAGACGTTAAATAAACAGTGTAACAATATACAGCCTTGATGTACTCTTTTCCCAATTTGGAACCAGTCCATTGTTCTATGTCCAGTTCTAACTGTTGCTTCTTGACCTGCATACAGATTTCTCAGGAGGCAGGTCAGGTGGTCTGGTATTCCCGTCTCTTTTCCATAGTTTGTTGTGATCCACACAGTCAAAGGCTTTGGCATAATCAACAAAGCAGAAGTAGATTTTTTTCTGGAACTCTCTTGCTTTTTCTATGAGCCAACAGATGTTGGCAATTTAATCTCTGGTTTCTCTGCCTTTTCTAAATCCAACTTGAACATCTGGAAGTTATTGGTTCACATACTGTTGGAACCTCACTTGGAGAATTTTGAGCATTACTTTGCTACCATGTGAGATGAGGGAAATTGTGCAGTAGTTTGAGCATTCTTTGGCATTGCCCTTCTTTGGGATCGTAAAGAAAACTGACCTTTGTCTGTCCTGTGGCCACTGCTGAGTTTTCCAAGTTTGCTGGCATATTGAGTTCAATACTTTAACAACAAATTTTAATTGAGAGCTTACTGGTTCCAGAACTTTACTGGTTTCTTTGTAAGACAAGATCACTTTACAAGAAATATAAAAGTAAAAGATACTGTATTTGTCCTTAGAGGGCTAAAAATCTAGTAGGGGAACACAGAGAAGTAAAAAAAAAAAAATATATATATATATATAGGAGTAAGTATGGAGCATCAGGAGTAAGAAGGGGCCCCTGACTAAGTCTGCTGCTGCTGCTGCTAAGTCACTTCAGTCGTGTCCGACTCTGTGTGACCCCATAGACAGAAGCCCACCAGGCTCCCCCATCCCTGGGATTCTCCAGGCAAGAACACTGGAGTGGGTTGCCATTTCCTTCTCCAATGTGTGAAAGTGAAAAGTGAAAGTGAAGTCGCTCAGTCATGTCCGACCCATAGCGACCCCACGGACTGCAGCCTACCAGGCTCCTCCATCCATGGGATTTTTTAGGCAAGAATACTGGAGTGGCTTGCCATTGCCTTCTCCGCTGACTAAGTCTAGGGGGGATATAATACTAAAAAGGCTTCCCGGGGAACATGGTACTTACACCAAGCTCTGAGACTGAGTGTAGTTGATAACCAGTATTAGGTGATACAGAGAAGCCAGAGTGTTCCAAGTGGCAAGTGTAGTCTATACAAAGACCAGGAAATTATAGAGCCAACGAAAAAGAAACTCACTAGCTATAGCAAGGCCTGAGAGGAGGAGAGATAAGAAGGGATGAAGCTCAGAAATAAGTGGGGACCAGATTATGAAAATTTTATAAAACTAGGTTCAGAAATTTGGATTTATTTCTGAGGGCAGCAACTATCTAGTACATTATTTGCAGCGGGAGAGTGACATGATTACATGTGTTTTAGAATGATCATTCTAGCCACAATATATATATTAGAGCTTCAAGGATAGAGACCAAAGGCAAGGAAATGCTTTAGAAGACTTTTGTAGTAATTGAGGTGAGAAATGTTAGTGGCCTGGACTATTAGTGTCAGTGGTGATGGAAAGAAGTGATTTGGATTATGTTTAGCAAGTAAAAGCTGCAATACCTGGCATCTGGATGTGAGGGATGATGGACAGGGTTGGGTCAAAGATGATAGGTGGCTGGCTTGGGAAACTAGTTGATGGTGCTGCCATTCACCTAGGTAGGAAACTAAAGATGAGAGAAGGGTATGGGAAGAAAATAAGTTTTGAATATATGGTGTGTGAGGTGTGTTGGCATATCCAAATTGAGATGTCTAGCCAACAGTTGACCATCTTGGGCTTAGAAGAGACATCTGAGGTAGAGATGTAGATCAGGAGCCCCTGGCATAGAGACGGTGGCTGGAGCCATTGAAGTGGATAAGAGTTACTGTTCTTCATGGAGGCATGTTGGAAAAAAGAACTGGTTGATTTTTTAAACACCACTCTCTTTCATGAAAATGGCTAACAATGTGAATGTGTTATCAAAAAGACAACACTGAAGCAGTATACCATTATTGCTATCAGAATTTACAGTCTTTTAAGTTCAAGGCTAAGTGCCCAAGATTCGGCAAGTATAAAATGACCATGTGGCAAGTAGTTAAGAATATTTTCTTGCACAGAGAATATAGCCAATATTTTATAATAACTATAAATGGAGTATAATGTTTAAAAATTATGAATCTCTCTGTTGTACACCAGAAACATATAATATTATACATCAATTATACCTCAATAAAATAAATAAACAAAAGTACACTTCAAAAAGATATATGTACCCTTATGTTCATAGCAGCATTATTTATAATAGACAAGATATAGAAGCAGCCTAAATGTCCACTGACAGGTGAATGGATAAAGAATATGTGGTGTGTGTGTATGTATATAAATAAAATGGAATATTGGCCATCAAAAAGAGTGAAATAATGCCATATGCAGCAACATGGTTGGACCTGAAGATTATCATACTAAATGAAGTAAGTCAGAAAGAGAAAGACAAATACCATATTATATCACTTATATGTGGAATCTAAAATATGACACAAATGAACAAATATACAAAACAGAAACAGACTTAAAGACATAGATAACAACCTAGTGGTTGCCAAGGGGGTGGGAGGTGGGGGAGGAAAGGAGTGGAGTTTGAGATTAGCAGATGCCAACAATTATATAGAGAATGGATAAATAACAAAGTCCATCTATATAGCACTGGGGATTGTATTCAGTATCGTGACAAACCATAATGGAAAAGAATATGAAAAAGAGTAAATAAATATGTATAGCTGAGTCACTTTGTTGTATAGAAGAAATTAATATAACATTGTAAATCAACTATACTTCAATAAAATTTTTTAAAAACCATTAAACAACAACAAAAAAAGTTTTTCCTTTTTAGAGAGCTCTGTATGGCAACCCACTCCAGTACTCTTGCCTGGAGAATCCCTTGGACAGTGGAGCCTGGTGGGCTACAGTCCATGGGATTGCAAAGAGTCAGACATGACTGACTGACTCCTCATACAACATACAATACTTTACTAAAGGAGGGAGTCCATGTTTCTTCTACTTAATTAGCTTTTTAAAAGTGCTTTGAGATGTTCAAATGTTGATTGTATTGGCTCTTTCTCCCTAAGGTAAAACCTCTGTCCTGTCCCTTCAGAGCACATTAAGTGCTCCTCTGAACCAGTAAGGCAGCTCTGAGGCAAACTGTCAAGAACTGAAGTTAACTTTGCTTTACTCGAAGTGCCATTTTCCAAGATGCTTGTTTATGTGTTTATGAAGAAAAGGGATCCATAAGATCTGGAGAATTTTGTTTGCACAAGAAATGTTACAGACAAAAGAAACAGAAGGAAAAAACTATTCTTGAGTGGTTTTGTTTTTTCTCGGGCACTATGAGCCTGAGAAGGAAAGAACATTTACTGAACACCCCCTCAGCAAGTTTCCCACCATTAACAAATAAATTTAATTTGTCACCAAATCTAGTACCATCTGCCGACTCTCGGAAAGTGATTTCTATAATGTCCTATTTGTGTTAGAAAGTGCAGTTATGTCAGAGACACGAATTCATTTTCTGATTATACTAAAACACATGAGAACAGGTGAAAACAAAAGGAACATCACCTCTATGTTAAAGCTTTCTATGGAATTTCATCTGGAAGGAAGATTGGCAATCTTGTGCAAAGACTAGAAGCAGAGTCATTAATACTAGGCTCAAAGAGATAGAGGATGGGCCCCAAAGTTAAGACAAGAATGTGTTGATGCAGTTCATAAATTGAGAACTCAGAGATTGCAAGCATTTAGCAGAGAAGCAGAAAATATGTTCAATACCGCATACTTTAAAAAAAATGTATTTATTTATGGCTGTGCTGCCTCAGTTTTCTCTAGTTGGGAGGGGGGAGATATTTCCTAGTTTTAATGCATGGGCTTCTCATTGAGGTGGCTTCTAGAGCACCAACTCTAGGTGCGTGGGCTTCAGTAATTTAGTGCGTGGGCTCAGAAGTTGCATCTCCAGGGCTCTAGAGCACAGGCTCAGCTGTTGTGGCTCACAGGCTTAGCTACTCCGTGCTATGTGGGATCTTCCTGGATCAGGGACCAAACACGTGTCTCCTGCATTGTCAGGCAGATTCCTAACCACTGAGCTACAAAGGAAGCCCCGCAACATACTTACTTTTTAAAGTTTATTAATTTTTGTTGATGATGTAAAAATATATAGCCCTCCCTCTTGTAGAAACACTGGGGAAAAGTGAAAGAAGAAAAGAAAAATTAATCATAATTCCACATCCCAGCAACGTGAACATTTTACAATATTTTCTTTCATTTTTTTTCTTCAAACGGATGCATGTTTTTGTGTGTATGCATGTACTTAAGACAGATTCTTCCATATTATAATGATCCAAAATTATGATGAGTTTTAAAATTGTTGGCTATTATATTTTCATGTTTGCTTCTGCCTTGTAAAGAAAAGAGAATCTTTGTCATCTTAAAATTGAGAAACTACAAACTTATGATTTTATAGGAACTGAGTTTCAACTATTTTGTTCAGAGGTAAAAGTATGTGCTCATATTAGGGCAAAATACGATAAACCGGAAAGAGGTTATTTTGGAGTATTTTGGGGAGAAGTAGAAAAGGTGTACATCAAGGTTGTATATTGTCACCTTGCTTATTTAACTTATATGCAGAGTACATCATGAGGAACGCTGGGCTGGAAGAAGCACAAGCTGGAATCAAGATTGCTGGGAGAAATATCAATAACCTCAGATATGCAGATGACACTACCCTTATGGCAGAAAGTGAAGAGGAGCTCAAAAGCCTCTTGATGAAAGTGAAAGAGGAGAGTGAAAAGGTTGGCTTGAAGCTCAACATTCAGATAACAAAGATCATGGCATCTGGTCCCATCACTTCATGGGAAATAGATGGAAAAACAGTGGAAACAGTGTCAGACTTTATTTTTTGGGTCTCCAAAATCACTGCAGATGCTGATTGCAACCATGAAATTAAAAGACGCTTGCTCCTTGGAAGGAAAGTTATGACCAACCTTGATAGTATATTAAAAAGCAGAGACATTACTTTGCCAACCAAGGTCCGTCTAGTCAAGGCAATGGTTTTTCCTGTGGTCATGTATGGATGTGAGAGTTGGACTGGGAAGAAAGCTGATTGCCGAAGAATTGATGCTTTTGAACTGTGGTGTTGGAGAAGACTCTTGAGAGTCCCTTGGACTGCAAGGAGATCCAACCAGTCCATTCTAAAGGAGATCAATCCTGGATGTTCATTGGAGGGACAGATGCTAAAGCTGAAACTGCAATACTTTGGCCACCTCATGCGACGAGTTGACTCACTGGAAAAGACTCTGATGCTGGGAAAGGTTGGGGGTGGGAGGAGAAGGGGACGACGGAGAATGAGATGGCTGGATGGCATCACCGACTCTGTGGACATGAGTTTGAGTGAACTCCGGGAGTTGGTGATGGACAGGGAGGCCTGGCGTGCTGTGATTCATGGGGTCGCGGAGAGTCGGACACGACTGAGCGACTGAACTGAACTGAACTGAACTGAGGAACCAGGAAAAAGTGATGGGCAGGGCTAGACTGGGAGTTTGGGATTGACATGTACACACTACTAAATTTAAAATAAATAATAAGGACTTACTGTAAAAAAAAATTTTTTTTTTCAAAACAAAGAAAAAGAGTGGTGGAGAGTAAAAGGTAATTTCAGGAGAATTTCATGAAGTTCTAATCAAATACAATTAGATGTCCAGGTATTCTTATACCATAGAATTCTCTAACAGCAGA
This sequence comes from Moschus berezovskii, assembly GCF_049115385.1. Lineage (NCBI taxonomy): Eukaryota > Metazoa > Chordata > Mammalia > Artiodactyla > Moschidae > Moschus > Moschus berezovskii. The sequence goes on from NC_142477.1 coordinate 64,085,614, forward strand.
GCCAGCCTTATTAACACATGTCCTGGACACAAATATATCCTCAGTAGGGAGGAAACATTCTAATGCTTTCCTTCCAGGAATTCACCAAAGACAATATTCATGAACAAAACTATATCAGCACAATTTAATAAATTAAACTGATAAGATCCCTCTTATCTGATGTTCCTGTCAGGCAAGTCTCAACAATACGACAATCTTATTTTTCAACACTTAAGAAAGAATAGTTCCTCTCTCCTGAATATTCCTCTAGTTGACTTAAGTGTCTATCCATTCTGAGATCTGTGCTAAGGTCTGGGGGTATAACTGTGAGCACAAGCATACAGCCCCTGTCTTCACGGAGGGGATAGTCTGGTGTGAAAACAAGGCAAGTAACATAAGTCCAGGGCAATGAAATAATAGACAATGAAAGGAAGTACAGAGGACTCTGGAGATACCTGGGAGGGCTTCTTAGCCCAGAGTTTGGGGGTTGAGAGGCTTTCCAGGGGAGGTGATATCTATAGGAACTCAAGAATAGGAATAAGCCAGGCAAAATAGTATAAAAGACCTTTCCAGGAGGAAGAGAGGGCCAACGATAGGAAGACTGGAGCATAGAAGTGAGAGTGGCAAGAGACGATGATGAAGAGGCAGGAGACGCATCCTGAAAGACTTGGCTCTGGACTTCTTCCTAAGGACAATGGTGACATGATCAGATCACTGGCCACAATGTGGAGAATAAATTGGAGAGAAATGAGACTAAAGATAGACCACTGAGGAGTCTGGGGAGGTAACCACGAGGTTATCTGATACCCCAGGTTAAGGTAGTTGCAATGGAAACGGAGAAAATTGGACACATTGAGAGGTGTTCACTTACGTTGTTAGTCACTCAGTAATGCCTGACTCTGTGACCCCACCAGGCTCCTCTGTCCATGGAAATCTCCAGGCAAGAATACTGGAATGGGGGACTTCCCTCGTGGTCCAGTGGCCAGGGCTCTGCACTCCCAGTGCACAGGGGGCATGGGTTCGATCCCTGGTTGGGGAACTAGATCCCACATGCATCAACTAAAACCCAGCACAGCCAAATAAATGATCTGAAAAAAAAGTTGTTTTGTTTTTTTTTTTACATAAGAATACTGGAGTGGGTTGCCATTCCCTTCTCCAGGAGATCTTCCCAACACAGGGGTTGAACTCGCATCTCCTGCATTACAGGCAGATTCTTTACCATCTGAGCCACCAGGAAAGCCTTGTCAAAAGGAACATGTTAAAACAGGAACCAAATTATGTGGGAAAGGAGGGAAATTAAAACAGTCAGATGGATGGGAAGATGTATATAGACTCTTTCAAACTTTTGATGTTGATTTAAACAGGAATAAAAGATTATTATTTTATTAATAATTTTAAGTTGAATAAGTAATGCATACACATGTTATAGAATTTCAAGTAGTTTCAAAAGGTATAAAATGAAAATTCTCTTTTCCACCCCAACACCGGCCCTTTTGGTCTCCCTCCTAGGCAATTAACTATCAATTTCTTATATCTTTTTCCAAAGATATGCTATACATAAAGAGACATATATTATAGCATGATATATCTTGATATTCAGTATTTTCTTTAGAAATTTCAGGTCTATGAATATTCTCATAAAATTTTTGGCAAATTATTCAGTGATGTGTGAAACTTTCATAACATGTCAGTATATTTTTGAAAACAATATAATTCTTTTCCGGATAAGCAGATCTTATTTTGCATTTAAATAAACATTTAGGAACTTTTCGGAGTCTATGACTTAAAATGTTTCATAAATACCTTGAGAGCTAGAATAAGACTTACTTATCAGTTGTCCTGCCACTGTCTCGAATTTCCTATTCTTTCACTCTTCTGTACACTTCCTGTTCAAGTCTAGTCAAACAGAGGGCCCCTCACTACACCCAGTAGTCTCTTCTCTCAACCCCAGCTGTATTGTGTGAAACAGTCTGCCATTTTTTCCCCGAAAATCATCTCTGTTCTTTTCTTCAAAATACTTACAAAATAAACTAACCTCTTTCAAGAAATTGACCCTAAAGAGCCCCAGCCTTTGGAGATCATTTAAAGTGACTCATGGATATTGTGGATTCCTTACCTTTGTTGTATTTTTGCTCCATTTTCTTCTCAAGTCCAAGAACTCTGTGAATTTTTTGAGGAAAACTACCTTCTCTTCACCGTGTAAGCATGACTGTAATAGATACCTCCTAATGGTTGAGTTCTTCCTCTCAGTAACCCAAAGTGCCCCCTAAAAGTTCCACCCATTTGCATTTCTTCCTTACAGAATGAGTAATTCCTTCTTCTGTAAACAGCTGTTCACATGCAGCCCACAGTCATGTCCCACACACATTATTGCCTGTTCATGTCCAGGTAAAACTCTTCTAGTTTCTCCAGCTTTTTCTTGGATAATATATTCTTTTTTAGTCTTTTGGCTAAGATCAGTTGTGTTCAGGTGTTTCTAGATAATTCATTGTCTTGATTTTCTTATATTTTTACTTATCAATATCTGTCCTAGCTGGACTCCCATAACTAAATACAACATTCCATCACAGAGGAAATCCCCTTTCCTCACTAGTAGTACCTAGGGCTGGATCCAGACCAGGATTTTTAGGTTGGCTGTGGGAGTGAACCTTGCTGGCTTGTGTCTCTGAGTTATAAACAGACATTCAATGGCCACTTCCCGTGTAAGCATGAACAGAAGTAAGAGACAATCCAGAATGTCAAGTAAGGGGAAAAGTCAGAGGGCGAGAATTGGACCTGAAATAAAAGATTAGTAATTCAGAATGGTTAAATGGGAGTTCCTTAATCTGTTCACTTCTTGTCTGTATGAAGTGAACCCTATAGGTTTCCAGTGACAATAAAGCACAGAAACAGGGACAAGGAGCTGAATCTTTTTTACCACATCCTCTCCAAGGCATTGGTCAGGGAGAGAAAAACGAAAGGTGCTGAGCTGGTTTAAACAGGACTTTTACTACTTCAAGCGAGATATTCTACATTGGTTAATGTAGCCTCAGATGGTGGTCACTTTTTTAGTAGTACATCACACAGTGGGCTCAGCTGAGATTGCGTCCAGCCAAAGCTATCAGGTCTCTTGCATGAACTGTGGCTATCAGCAGTACACAATTCTGCAATTTTGCAATTTCCTCTTAAATTCAGGAAATTATATTCATCCTTATTAGCATTTCTTTTCTAATCATTCTACCTGGTTTAGAGGTAAAGTGCTTTGAAATTAAACAGCCTGAATTCAGGACTCAGCTCATCCATTACCTGGCTCTCTTTCTTGGGCAAAATACTTTATCTTGCTAATATTATTTTCTTAAATAACATTTTTTTCTTGCTGATGGTACTGACTTTGTCCATTTTGCCATCCTTCCATTAATTTAGTCATCCATTCAACAAATATGCGCTTTCCTTGCACCAGGTACTGTGTTAGATGCACAATAGATGCCCTTTCCAGAGGTCTTCATTAATTCACACTTAAATTCAAGGATCAACCTCTTGATATGATAAGACATATCTCTTAACCTCAGCTTTTTCTCTAGGTGGGTAAGTAGATAGAAATCTGTTACTGAACATGCAAAGAGTATGATTGATGGATCTGATATAAATACAACTGAGTAAACATTTTCCCAGTCCACAGGCACATCTGTACAACATTTTGTTAAATGTTTTACACACAACAGAGTTCAGGACCAGTCAGTGTGATTAATGGAAGAACAAGAAGAAATGCATTAACATATGTATTCTCCTAAAGAATGTATATTTTCTAGCCTGTGTTGTGTTCAGAGAATCATTGTTTTTTAACAATCCTAAACTTGAAACAACCAAATGGTAGAGAAATTGTGATATATTAACTCATTGAAATAATACATAGCAATGAAAAGAACAAATTACAGTTACACACAACAACTTGGATGAATTTCACAAAATAATGTTGAGTGAGAAAAGCCAGACACAAAATGTGCATGCACGCTAAGTCACTTCAGTCACATCTGATTCTTTGCAACACGATGGACTGTAGGCAGCCAGGCTCCTCTGCCCATGGGATTCTCTAGCCAAGAATACTGGAGTGGGCTGCCATGCCCTTCTCAGGGGATCTTCCCAACCCAGGGATCGAAGTCTCGTCTCTTACGTCTCTTGCATTGGCAGATGGGTTCATTACCACTAGTGCCTCTTGGGGAGCCCCAGACACAAAATAACACCCATTAAATTTTTCCACTTAAAGCACAAAAACAGGCAAAAGTGATCTGTAGGATGGAAATCAGTCTAGTGGTATCCTTGGAGGGGATCGTGACTGAAAGGAGACATGGGAGGTTTAGCCTGTATTTTGTAGTACAGGTCTTCAGAGTACTGATTCGTATACCATCCTGCTTAAGACTTTCAGATGGAAATATAATTTTTTTCCCACAAAATATATTCAAGAAATGTAAAGGAGGCTAAACCATATTTTGCCTAAATTAAGTCAGCAATACCACCCAATTTATGTTTAAGTTAGATGTGATCATTACTTCTTTCTTAAAACCCTTTCTCGTCATCAATCTATCTTCTCAGGCCCAATTTGCTTTTTGAGATTTGGTTGCATGACCAAAGCATCTGGCAGCCTTTCTGCTAGACCAGCTGTCAATGAACGAAAAACAAGCAAGCTCTCATTGCACAATGTGTATCAAGTCATTCCGTTCTATAAAAGGAATACTGATTTGATCTTCAGTGGCTGGGGTCTGGTGGCAGGATGGTGATTGTAACTATGTCTGGTATTTATATCAACCTTAATCACTCACTGTGTACCAGTTGAGAACCTTGGTCCTAATAAGTTGGTCCCAGCCCTATATTTAATTTCTGTAAATTACTTGTTATCTCCACTGCAAATTAACGGCAATACATTTTCTTTTTCCAGGGCCAGCTTCTTGCTGTGGTCTCTTAGGTCACTCTCCCTCCCATCTTGCTGGTATGTGCCAGCAGAAATAACACACTAATTTTGATATTGCTGTTAAATCAGTACTTTTTAATTGGGACTGACTTTGTCCCCCTGGGGGACATTTTTGGTTGTCACAGCTAACATCTGGTGATAGAAGCCAGGGAAGCTGGTAACATTACATAATGCACAGAGTACCCACAAAGAATTATCAGTTTCAAAAGGTCAATAGCCTTAAAGCTGAGAAATTCTGGTAAATAAGGATAAAATAGGGAAGTGATTACAATTAACAAATACATGTCAAACTGAAGTATGAGTAAACAGGAGTTATCCTGTCTTCAATTCTCTATTCCATTGCTTTCCTCTATGAACAAGGGAAATAAATACTGACTATACGTTCATCATTCCTTGTACACACCTTTCAGTGGGAGACACCCCTTCTTTTTCAATGAGAATGTCTAATGGGCATTTGCACCATGGCTGAGGCATATTTATGGGCAGTGGAAATTCACATGAACATTTCATAGAGCCTTAACCAAGAGTGTGGAAAATATTCTCAACATTAAGTCTTTGGACTTCAAAAAGGTCAATTCTTGGGTACTTCGGTTTCTGAACATTCATCCAATTTTTATGTGTTCGTTCTACACCCCCAAAGACCTGTTTCAGTTTCCTCTTTTGACCCTAGTTAACTGAGTTTCTTGCATGCTCAGACTTCAGTTCTGCATGACTGGACAAATTCCTGGAATGAACTTAACCTTCTCATCCTCCTTCTAAAAGTGTTGTTAATATTGAATAATTTTTAATGACTTTTCACATTTCTTTCAGAAGTGAGATTGTAGTGCTCTTAAATTGACATTTATCTCAACAGTTCTGGAAAGAGCATTTCTTCTTTTAAATGAATAAATCAAATTTTATTTGGGAAAATTAAGTCAATACAATGTAAAGGTATAAGCAGGCTCCTTGTAGAGACTTTTTTTTTCATTTGTGGCTGTTTGCACTTCAAACCCTAAGTAGCTTACTGCATTACAGAGTTGAGTCTTCAGTGTCTGAAGGTCAGTGAAAAGTCCCAAAGAAACGTGCTGCTATTAATAGTCCCCACAGGAGTGGTTCAGATTTGACATTTATAATGGCATCTAAAGGAGGGGATTGGTTCTAGGATTCTTGAGGTGGTGTGTGTTCTCAGTCATGTCCAACTCTGTGTGACCACATGGACTGCAGCCCACCTGGCTCCTCTGTCCATGGGATGTTCCAGGAAAGAATACTGGAATTGGTAGCTATTTCCTATTCCAGGGGATCTTCCCGACCCATTGAACCCCCATCTCAGGAGCTCTAAGCCACACCTGGAAAAAAAAAAAGAGGGGGCCCTCATTTTACAAACTCTTAACCAGAACTCACATCTGATGATTTTAGAGTATGAGCAAGAAGTAGGGAATAGGTTTTAGAGCCTGCATGCTGCCCTGGGAATATACTAACAAACTACAATTTAAGCTTCTAGGTTGGAAGGAGAATATGTGAGTTGACTATGTTTGTTTCTTTGTTTGTTTAATTTATTGATGTATATATAGTTGATTTAAAATGCTTTAATTAGCAAAGTGTACAGTTATACATATGTTAATATATTTATTCATATTCTTTTCCGTGACGGTTTATCACAGGATATTGTATATAGTTCCATGTGCTAAATAGGACCTTGTTGTTTATCCATCCTATATAAAAATTTGTATCTGCTACTTCCAGTCCTTCCCTCTCCCATCCCACCTCCCACTTGGGAACCACAAATCTAATCTCTATATCTATAAATCTGTTTTTGTTTCATAGATATGTTCATTGGTGTCACATCTTAGGCTCCACATACAAGTGATATCATATGGTATTTATCCTTCTGACTTTCTTTTCTTAGTAATCTCCAGGTCCATCTGCGCTATGTTTCTTAAACTCAGGCCTAACCTGAACCCGGGTCCTCTCCCTAGACCCTGGAGACGCAGAAGGCACTGGGTATAGAAAAATAATTATGTGATTTTTTTTCTCCAGCATTTCCAGAAACCTGCTGACTCCACCTTGGAAAAAATGTGTTCAGAATCCTAAATTGCACCTTCTTGTCGACATTTTCTCTAACGGAAATAGAGTAAGTGTACCATGATTATCATTATTTGACATGACTATAAAAATAATTATAATCATGTCAACGATTTCCATGAAAGCTCAATTAACCAATTTTAAACATAGCAGAAACACAAAAGCTTAAAAGTAAACGTGGGAGACTTCTTAAGTAAACTTATAGTTGGAAAGTTTTGAAAGACTTTTTATAACCACAAAGATGCTATGTTGTAAGTTCCATATGGCAATGCAGAGCCAGTAGAGTCAAACTGTTATACCTTGGTATTAAGGGCAGTGATTTGCTGTCAAATGCCTGGTGGCTCAGAGGTTAAAGCGTCTGCCCCCAATGCGGGAGACCCGGGTTCGATCCCTCGGTCGGGGAGATCCCCTGGAGAAGGAAACGGTAACCCACTCCAGTATTCTTGCCTGGAGAATCCCATGGACGGAGAAGCCTGGTAGGCTACGGTCCACGGGGTCGCAAAGAGTCGGACACGACTGAGCGACGGAACGGAACGGCCACCTCATGCGACGAGTTGACTCACTGGATAAGACTCTGATGCTGGGAAAGGTTGGAGGCGGGAGGAGAAGGGGACGACAGAGAATGAGATGGCTGGATGGCATCACCGACTCTGTGGACATGAGTTTGAGTGAACTCCGGGAGTTGGTGATGGACAGGGAGGCCTGGTGTGCTGTTCTTCATGGGGTCGCAGAGAGTCGGACGCGACTGAACTGAACTGAACTGAGACCTTGGGTCAAGCCTTGATTTTGTTACTTACTATCTTCCGTTCCCTCGCTCAGTCGTGTCCGACTCTATGCGACCCCATGGACTGTAGCCTACCAGGCTTCTCCGTCCATGGGATTCTCCAGGCAAGAATACTGGAGTGGGTTACCGTTTCCTTCTCCAGGGGATCTTCCCGACCCAGGGATCGAACCCGGGTCTCCCGCATTGGAGGCAGACGCTTTTAACCTCTGAGCCACCAGGGAAGCCCACTTAATCTTAGTGATCGTTTATAAACGACTTCAGCTTTCTGAGCCTTAACTTCACATTCAAAATGGAGACAATAATGGTACTTATCTCAGGGACTTTTGAGGATATTAAATGACTTATTGTGTATAAAATCCTATTCAGTCCCTTAGTATTAGTTTATATTTATTTCTCCTAGATACCAAGCAAGTAATCATGCTTTGGATACCTGTTAACGGAACAAAACTGAAGTATGGCAAGATCATGATATTTAGTAAGTTTAATGACTAGAAATAATCTGGAGTAATTTTTTTACCCCATTTATTTATTGTAGTAAAATATACATAAAACTATTTTAACTATTTTTGAGAATACAATTCACTGACGTTAATTACATTCACAATGTTGTGCAACCATCATCACAATCCATTTATAGAACTTTTTCATCATCCCAAACAAAAATTCTATACCTGTGACAATAATTTGGGGATTCCCTAGTGGCTCAGACAGTAAAGAATCCACATGCAATGCAGGAAACTCAAGTAAGATCCCTGTGTCTTGAGGGTCCCCTTGAGAAGGGAATGGCTACCCACTCCAGTATTCTTGCCTGGAGAATTCCATGGACAGAGGAGCCTGGTGGGCTACAGTCCATGGGCCACAAAGAGTCAGACACAACTGAGTGACTAACACAACAATGGCAATAATTTATGTATTCATTTTAAAATGATTTTTAAAATATTTTATATAATGGTAATCACATTTTCTTTACTACTGTGTATGTTCAGTTCAGTTCAGTTGCTCAGTCATATCCAACTCTTTGCGACCCCATGAACCGCAGTACGCCAATCCCTGTCCATCACCAACTCCCGGAGTTCACTCAAATGCGTGTCCATTGAGTCGGTGATGCCATCCAGCCATCTCACACTAACCATACATACATACTAACTAACCATACATACATATATATTGTGTATGTGTGTCATCACTACAGAAAGTTAGGAAATACAGGTAAAAATGAAAATAAATCATTGGAAATTTCATTCTTCACAAATACATAACATTAATATTTTAGTATACCATATCACAAATTTTCCTCTTGCAAGCATATATATAATGGAATGCTATTATGAATTCTATTTTCTAACCACTAAAAAAATTCTTTTGGCTTCATGATACACAGCACCTGTGGCAATTGACCACTAAGAAGAGAAGCAGAGAATTACTTTTCCACTTCAAAAAAGACTGTCAGGGAAGCAATGAAAGAAAGGCAAAAATGACTTGTTTTTATAAAGACTGCTTCATTGAGAGACTAATTCTTCCTCAATCTACAGCTGTTGGGATCCTAAGAATTCCTGTAGTAAATCAGCCTGAAGTCTAATTGCCATCCCTCCCAGTGTCTCAAAGCAAGTAAGTAAGTGAAAATCTTTTAAAAACATAACACTCAAACCCTACCTAATAATGACTATCTCAAAAAGGAATGAACAGGGTGGTGGGAAAAGAAATGAAATTACTTCTCTGAAAGTATCTTGTTATATAGTTTGGCCATGGAATGTATATAAATATTTCACATATTTGAAAAAGAAAATTTAAATCAATCTATAGAAATTAAAAACAGACTGAAACAAACAAACCCAACTCAAATGAAGTAAATTAATGAATCGAAACAAATAAACTCAATATCAAATCAGTAATACAAAGGGGGATGACTAAAAAGATACAAGAAAAATAATTATTTCAACAGTATACCTTACCAGAACAAGTTCTAAGAACAAATAAAGGTACAAAGAAAACACAAACTGCATTCTGCATTTACTTGTTAGATGCAAAATTGTTATTATTATATTGAAACTATTTAAAATATAGTATAAAGTGAAAGTGAAAGTGAAGTTGCTCAGTCATGTCCGACCCTTAGTGACCCCACGGACTGCAGCCTACCAGGCTGCTCCATCCATGGGATTTTCTAGATAAGAGTACTGGAGTGGCTTGTCATTGCCTTCTCCGAAAATATACTATAAGTTAATGCAAATAAGTAATTATGTTGACATTAGAAACAAAGGTTTCAATGTAAGAGAAATAAATAGAAAATCTAAGTTAAAACAAATCCTACAGGATTACATTGTTTTAATGTCATGTTTGAGTTAGAAATAGCATAACTATCAGTATATTTTCCTTTTCAAGTATAGATATTTCCTACTATATGTACTGAAAAGGCCTAGAAGCAGTGACACCCAGTAGCAATTATGAAATACTTGTTCAGGAAACCGTATTATTGAATGAAACCTTCACTGAACGGTGGACGGGAGTTTTAACATGCAGGATAATAAGGCCACGGGGCCATGACTGATCAATCTTTGCTGTTGTTCAGTCACTCAGTTGTGTCCAGCTCTTTGCAACCACATGAACTCCAGCATCCTAGGTTTCCTAGTCCTTCACTATCTCCAGGAGTTTGCTGAAACTCATGTCCATTGAGTCAGTGATGCCATCCAATCATCTCATACTCTGCCACCCCCTTCTCCTTTTGCCTTCAATCTTTCCCAGTTTCAGGGTCTTTTCTAATGAATCAGCTCTTTGCATCAGGTGGCCAAAGTATTGGAGTTTCAGCTTCAGCATCAGTCCTTCCAGTAAATACTCAGGATTGATTTCCTTTAGGATTGACTGGTTTGATCTCCTTGATGTCCAAAGTACTCTCAAGCATCTTCTCCAGTACCACATTTTGAAAGCATCAATTCTTTAATGCTCAGTCTTGTTTATGGTCCAACTCTCACATCCATACATGACTACTGGAAAAACCATAGCTTTAACTTTATTGACCTTTATCAGCAAAGCAATGTCTCTACTTTTTAATATACTGTCTAGGTTTGTCATAACTTTCCGTCCAAGGAACAAGTATCTTTTAGTTTTATGGCTGCAGTCACTGTCCAGAGTGATTTTGGAGCCTAATAAAATAAAATCTTCCACTGTTTCCATTTTTTCCCCCCCATCTATTCTCCATGAAGTGATGTGACTGGATGCCATGATCTTAGTTTTTTGAATGTTGACTTTTAAGCCAGCTTTTTCATTCCTCTTTCACCCTCATCAAGATGCTCTTTAGTTCCTCTTCACTTTCTGCCATTAGAATGGTATAATCTGCATATCTGAGGTTGCTGATATTTCTCTTGGCAATCTTCATTCCAGCTAGTACTTCATCCAGTCCATGATGTGCTCTGCATAGAAGTTAAATAAGCAGGGTGACAATATACAGCCTTGTTGTACTCCTTTCTCAATTTTGAACCAATCCATTGCTCCATGTTTGGTTCTGTTACTTCTTGACCTGCATACAGATTTCTCAGGAGGCAGGTAAGGTGGTCTGGTATTCCCATCTCTTGAAGAATTTTCCACAGTTTGTTGTGATCTACACAGTCAAAGGCTTTAGCAGAGTGAATGAAACAGAAACAGATGTTTTCTGGAATCCCCTTGCTTTCTCTATGTTCCAACAAATGTTGGCAATTTAATCTCTGCTTCCTCTGCCTTTTCTAAATCCAGGTTGTACATCTGGAAGTTCTGGGTTCATGTATTGTTGAAGCCTATCTTGAAGGATTTTAAGCATTACCTTGCTAGCATGTGAAATGAGCACAATTGTACAGTAGTTTGAACATTTTTTGGCATTGCCCTTCTTTGGGATTGGAATGAAAACTTACCTTTACCAGTTCTGTGCCACTGCTGAGTTTTCCAAATTTACTGACATATCAAGTACAGCATTTTAACAGCATCATCTTTTAGGATTTTAAATAGCTCAGCTGGGATCAATCTTAGCATCACTAAAATTGAAACAACCAGAGAATTCCCTGGTGATCCAGTGGTTAGAATGCTATGCTTCCATTGTAGGAGGCACAGGTTTGATCCTCCGTCAAGGAACTAGATTCCATAAGCCTGGTGGCTTGACCAAGAGTAAAAAAAGTGGAACAACCAGATATCGCATGCCTCCTGAAGTGATACATTGCTAACAACACAATACTTATCAAGTATCCCTGTGGAGGGCAAAAAATTGACTCAGAATCTAATCAATCCTTTTGATCTCACTTTCATTTACAGGACTACAGGGGATAAAGGAGCCAGTTAAATGACACTGCAAGGAAACAGACATTCCTAAGACTGCTTATCTGGTTTCGGCAACTAGTTAATGGCAGAAGGGAAGGGGGAGGAGTGGGAATGACTGTTTAGACGAAAAGAGGCCAAGAGGCACAACAACCAAATACTGTATGTAGACATTATTTGTATCATTATTCTAAGAAATGATGTAAAATCATTTTTTTGAGGCAAGCATCACATTTGATTATGCTCTAGATTTTAAATGATCCCAGAAAATTATTGTTAATTTTGTTAAGTGTGATAATGACATATTGGTTATGTAAGAAAATGTCTGTTTTTAAAGATATTCATACTGAAGCATCAGGCTTACCCAATGGCTCAGCGCTAAAAGAATCCACCTGCAATTCAGGAGATGCTGGAGAAGTGGGTTTGATCCCCGGGTTGGGAAGATCCCCTGGAGGAGGAAATAACCACCCACTCCAGTATTCTTGCCTGGGAAATCCCATGGACAGAGGAGCCTGGTGGGCTACAGTCCGTGGGTCCGCAAAGAGTTGGACACCACTGGGTAACAGAACACACGTACATAAACTGAAGCATCATATGACACTTGACATGACACAATATCTGTGATAAAGTTTAAAATATTTCAGCAAAGGAAAAAATGGGGAGAACAGGTGGAGCAAGTGTGGGAAAAATTTTAATGTGTTGAATCTGGGTAATTATACATGAAAGTTCATTATATGACCTCCAGAATGTATCTGAAAATTTTCAATACCCCTGCCAAAATTTTTAACTAAAAAGTTTTTATCTGTTTTGGTTACTGTTGCTATGTATATATCATCCTCTGAGTTGGAAGTTTGGGAAGAGCTTGTCTGGGAAGTCCTGGCTCTCACAGTTTCTCATGTGTTGATGGCTGGAACTTCACCAGAATTGGGGTGGGAGACAGGGGCAGTGCGGGGCAGAGTGGCAAGAGAGGCTGGACTAGCTAGCGACTGGTCAGGCAGCTCGCTCTCTTTCTCAATTCCTATATGTAACCACAGGGCCTCTCCATGAGGTCTCTCCATGTGGGCGAATTTGACCTTTCTCACACTTCATTAAGTGTGAGGGCAGATAGAGTATTTATTTGGTAGCTGATGTTTTCAAAGGCCAGTATTTCAGTGAGCACAGTGGAAGCACACTTCCTTTTATCCCCTCACCTGGGAATTCTCAGGACTGTCATTTCCTCTGTATTCCAGAGGATGAAGCAGAAGAAAAAGCCAGCCCATTTTCAAAGAGAAAGTTCATAGATTGCATTTTTTGGTGAGAGGAATGTCAAGGAATTTGTAGACGTATTTAAAAACTGCCACATCATCCCACACATCTGGTGAACAGTCCTCAATGCAAAAGACCACAAAAGAATTGACAGTCTCTTTATCATGGTTATTCCTAAGTAGGGACTTTTTCCGATTCCTAAGACCATGGAACAACTGATTCCTTCTGAAATTCCCATATAGCTTACAGAGTAATCTTAAAACTTCATAACTCGGTATCTTTTAAATTACCTAATGAGGTACCACACTACCACACCTGAAATGTTCAGCCCTCTACCGGGTCCACAGATGCTGGTGACATCTGATACATGTTTAAATTACTTGGAAGTTTTTACTGCATTTATTAATGGTGAGCTTACCATCAATAAGTTATAGTTGGGGTGACCTCATGATTCTCTGAAAGGCTTGTCATCCTTACAGTTTGCAGGAGAAATGGAACCTCTGTAGAAACTAAAATTCATTCTAAAATGTTGCAATTGGGTGATTTTTGGAGATAACAAGAAGTGAGTTGTTGCGTAGGCCAGAGTGCCTATTTTCTTTTCCATTTTGTTTTTACTTTCTATCAGTTTTCTCCTTTCCCTGATTGCCTTTTTATAAACTTTCCTGGGCTACAGAAAAATAGGAGCATCTCCCTTATGCGAAGTGTGAAATGTGTCATGCCCATGCTTTTTATAGAATACTAATGATGTTTGGAATGCACTCTGTTTTAAAATATTTCTGAAGATTAAGCAAAACATATGCCAGATTTCTGTGTCTATAAGAAGCTTCAGATTTTCTTTTTAAATTTTAAAAGTCAAAGATGACTTTAAATTATGGTGAAATTCATTCATAATATAAATTAATGTGTAATTTCCCAAACTGATAGAAGCAATACAGATAATTTCTATAGCTATGCCAGGAAAGAAAATCTAATATTCTCTTTCCCTTAAAATTTAATATTCTAATATTTTATTTCCCCTTAAAGTTCCTTTAAAATTATAAGTCACAGAAGCAATGGGCTAATTGTAAGTTATAACTATACATTTATTAAAATACTTTATTAATTTTAATTGACATTGCTGTTTTACTTAACAAAAAATTACATTGTGTGTTCATACTCTTCATTGATATAGACTGCCTATCCTTTCAACCATTATATAAAATTCAGTGCCTTCACTTTTCCTATTTAGATGATTTTATTTACGTAGGAATATTTGTGCAATTGATATTTAGTTCCACATATCTTGGTCTAATAAGTTTAAGAACTCCAAGCTTCCAATCAATGATATATCATACGGCACAAAATTTCAGAGTCAAAGCCTTCTGACTGAATTCAGTTGTGATTTTTATATTGCACGCAAAGCTCTCTCTATATGTATGCATGCTAAGTCACTTCAGTTGTGTCCAACTGTTTGTGACCCTATGAACCGTAGCCCACCAGGCTCCTCTGTCCATGGGATTCTCCAGGTCAGAATACTGGAGTGAGTTGCCATGCCATCCTCCATGCTATCTTCCCGCTTCAGGGATCGAACCCAAGTCTCCTGTGGCTCCTATGTTGCAAGCAGATTCTTTATCACTGAGCCACCAGGGAAGCCCATGTATATATATAATCGCAAGCAGATGAGTTTAAAATGATCTAAAAGTTTCTCATTCTCTGCAAAATTTTATTTACCTTTTAAATCATGTTCTATGAGAAAAATGCATTTTTGTAGATGACGTTTTATTGAAATAAAGGATAGACCTAAAAAAAAATAGGAGGAGTGCTACATATATTTTCTTTATTACATTCTTTGTAGGATATGTTCTGGAAAAATAGAAAGCATTACAGAAATCACTTAACTGAGGAAGAAATTCTACTCTGCACAAAACGTTTATTGATGTCAGTGGGAGTTCTGTGAATGGAACAAATGTTGAACTTGACCCTGTAATGTTTAAACTGCAGTTCTCCCTACTCTTGGCAGAGCTTGGCTTCCCACTGAAAAGCGTTGTAGACTGTGCAGGGATTACACAGCGGGTTAATAGTCTTGTTTTTCGCTTCTTTTGGAACAACAGATGAAACACATAACACCTTCTTTTAGGACTATTACAAACTTTTCAACACAAAAGACTTTAAATGAAGTGGTGTGAGAAAGTAAAGGTAGAGTCTGTAGATGAAAATTTACATTGATAATGATTTTTAAACTATCTTCTCTACTACTGACTCAGAAGCATCAGTGAGTCATATATACACTAAAGAAAAAGAGAACACCAAGATGCTGGACACCACTTAGCATATCAATATTGAAGCCATGCTTATTCTTTGTTTTATTCCATTAGACATATGTATATGTAGAGAATGATTATCAGTAAGATTCCAATGCAAATGTTTTTTGGTAAAATGAGATGGAATGATTATAGATGAGGTCAAGAGAAAACACAGTCTGATAAACACATCAAGGTAAATTACTGTAGTATCGAATTGGAATGGCTCATTTTTTACTCAGTCTCACAAATAAAGAATGTGTGACAACTCTAGTTATGGATCTAGCACAGTCATTTATTGATGCTAAAATAATCATTTATTAAATGATGCTATTTATTGATGCTAAAATAATGAGCATTATGTTCTGGAGAAAAGTCTTTGAAATCACCTGGCCTCTAGAATTATACCCAGGCAGTTGAATAACACCATTATCAGGTTCTTATTTTTAGTAGTTTGTACTTTATAAGATATTTTCCACTTATTTTGTATGCTTTTCAGCAATACGTACACATCGCCTTTATAAGAGAAAGAAAAAAGAAGAAAAGCAAGAGACCAACTTTTGTTTTTAAAGGAGCAGAGGAAGAGGAAGACAAAGAAACAGGAAGTATTTCGAGATGAAATTAAAGCTGCTTTTGTTTTTATTTTACAGAAGGTTGTGAATTACAAGAGAAAAAAAATCCCCCGTGACTAAAAGTGAAAATGTTGGCTTTTATATGATGTGGAAAATCTACTGGTACAGGTATTAAAAGTACTTACAGTCCTGCACAGAACTGAATAGTTGGCACTTCACACTTTAGTCTTAGATTGCAGGGTTCATATTCCAGCTCTCCAGCTTCCTACCTATGTGATCTTGCAGGAGGTTATCTACTAACTAGATACATAATTTATTATTCTGATAAGGGTGCATTCAAGAAGAGGAGGGAGTGGAGAGCTTGGGAGAAGGTTTCGGAGGCCAGGCTGTGCTGCCTGGACCAGCTGTAGGAGTCAGAAATAGTCACCCCTTGGTGTCTGCCAGGGGCGGGAGCGGGGGGGTTGTTGGTGATTGGTTCCAGGGTGCCTGCAAATACTCAAATCTGTGGATGCTCAAGTCCCTTAAATAAAATGGCACAGGAAAGTCAGTTCTCCCTACCCACAGATGTGGAACCACGGATGACGCTGTACTTGCTTCCACAAGTAGCCAAGAAGGACACTGGGGAGCCAAAAACCTCCAGGTGTCCCAAGGCAGTTTCAGAGTATCCCTTGGTTCCAGGACTTTTCTACCTGGGGGGCTCCAGGTGTGGTAGGACCCCATTTCCTGGGAATATCAAACTCACTCAGAAACTGAATGGTCTCTGGCAGTTTTCTTTCTTTTTTAACCAGTTCACAACTGTTGATTGACAGATGGATAGAGGGATATATTAGAGTGTTTTGTTTTTTTTTAATTCTTTTGGCCACACTGGTGGATTGCTTGTGGCATCTTATTTCCACCACCAGGGATTGAAGCCCTGCCCCCTGCAGTGGAAGCTCAGAATCATGGACCGCCAGGGATTCCCTAGACTCTTTATCCACACTTTATCCACAGTCCTCTTACTGTCAGTGTGATTTTTTTTACCCCCCCCCATATATAATATATTGAAATGAAACTGATTTTCTGGGTTTTAGAAGAGTTTAAACAATTTTTTTTTCTCTACTTGCTCTTTCTAATGTGTTTTTTTTTTTTTCAAATATTTATTTGGCTGCACTGGGTCCTAGGTGCAGCACACAGGATCTGTAGTTGCAGCATGTGGGATATAGTTCCCTGACTAGGAATCGAACCTGGCCCCCCTGGATTGGGACCACAGAGTCTTAGCCACTGGACTACCAAGAATGTCCCTTTCTAATGGTTTTTAACTCTCATTTTTCTTCTCCCTTAATCTGTTGTGTTTCATACAAACATTTCAATCTTTTACAAATATTTTACTTATTCCTAGTATTCCGAGTTTTAGATGTGCATTCGTCTTTTTAAAAAAAATTATCTATTTATCGATGGCTGTGCTGGGTCTTCATTACTGCTTAAACTTTTCTTTAGTTGTGGCGAGCAGGGCTACATCTAGTTGCGGCTTTCAGGCTTCTCATTGCAAAGGTTTCTCTTGTGGTGGAACGTGGACTCAGTGGTTACAGCTCCCGGGCTCTAGAACACAGACTCAGTAGTTGTGGTGCATGAGCTTAGTTGCTCAGCAGCATGTGGGGTCTTCCTGGACCAGGGATGGAACCCAAGTCCCCTGCACTGGCAGACAGATTGTTTACCACTGAGCCATCAGGGAAGCCCCTGCATCAGTCTTTTTTAAGAAATTATTTTAAGCCTACTTTTTTCTCAATTACTCCTACCTGATTGCATATTTTGTCTCTATTACTTGTCTTTATAATTGTTGGCAGGAAGCAAGTTCAAGAAGTGTGAATGGTTGAGAGTCCCCCTTACAGAGCAGGAGAGAGGCTTCCTTTTGTTCCTTTCCTCTCTCCTGTCCTTTTCCTGCACTTGTGTCAGATCCTTCATAGGGTTCTCCAGCCCCAACAGAACCTTATTCCAGGGACCTGGGGGAACTGGGTATTAATTTCTTTCAGGGACTTAAACTCACTACACAAACAGCACTTTAATTTTTTTTTTGTTATTGAAGTATAGTTGACTTACAATATTGTGTTAGTTTCAGATGAACAGCAAAGTAATTTGGATATGGATATGCACATATCTTCTTTTTTCTTTCTCAGATTCTTTCCATTACAGGCTATTACAAGGTATTGAGTATAGTTCCTTGTGCTCTGCCTTAGGTCCTTGTTGACTATCTGTTTTATACATAGTGATGAGCATAGGTTAATCCCGTGTGTGTCTGTGTGTATATATGTGTGTACCCAGTCATGTCCAACTCTTCGCAACCCTATGGACTGCAGTCCGCCAGGCTCCTCTGTCCATGGGATATTTCAGGCAAGAATACTGGAATGGGTTGCCATTTCCTCCTCCAGGGGATCTTCCTGACCCAGAGATTAAACTCACGTCTCCTGCATTGCAGATTCTTTACCACTTGAGCCACCTGGGAAGCCTGTTAATCCCAAGCTTCTTAATTTATTACCACCTGCCCAAACAGCACTTTCAATTTGCTAGGATAATTTGCTACCATCTCACCATGTTCAGCCCATATTTGCAGAAACTAAAATCTTAAAATCCATGGCTTCCAAAGTATATAATCTTTGAAATTTGGCAAACTGTGGCAGATACATATCCAGAAGTCTGGTGGTCTGGCCTAGGGGAATATGCTGCAAGAGGGTCTTGCGAGTGTGTGCTGAGTCCTGACCCTTTTGGTGTGGTGATGCTGGGCTTCTCTGCACACGTTCATGGACAGAAATATTGTGTCTGGCTTCTGGGACCATGTTTCAGTGAGTTTAATGCCCATTTACTTGTCATTAGATTGGGTCAAAGTCAAGGTCACAGGAGCACCCTTTGATGCATCCAACTGGAGTTCCTTTTGCTCACTGAGATTGCTGAAAATGAACTATCACCCCAACTACAATAATAACAGCAAGACCTAGCGAGGGTTTCAGTTATGCTGGTTTTTAATTAAAGTTTCTGATTTTTAATGCCCTTACATGTTTCAAAAGTTTATTCCTTTTTGTATTTTGTATGTATGTGTATTGGTGGGTTTATATATTTTGTAAATACTTCTATATTGGATTGTTACTTTCTTCTAGAATTGTAAGAACTCTTTACATATTATGGATGCCAGTTATTATTTCTTACATATATTTTCTCTCAAACTGCCATTTGTCTTTTAACTTTGTTTATGGTGTCTTTTTATTGATGGTTTCTGGTTGTCCCATGTTGCAATTTCTATGTGCTGCCAAAGTGATATACACTAAACATATACTGGACAGGAAGAGAACTGGGTTCTAATTATGGTTCTGCTACTAGTCTTCAAATCTACTCTCATCTATAAAATGGAGCTGGACTAGGTGCCGGATGACTTCTAAGGTCTACTTCCTGCATATTCAAACACTACTGAAAATTCTTAGATTGTAAAGTTTTAAAAGCTTATTTTAAGTAGGCCAAACATTCTCCCTGAAACTATCACTTCTAATTTGCCTAGCTACATTTTCATAGTGTAAAATCTAGCCAGTGTCTAAACTATTAAAACTAAAATTTTGGCATCTGAATTAATGTCTTAAATTTTTATATAAATTTTGAGTTTGTATATACTGCTCTTGTATTCAGAAAACTAAGATCATGGCATCTGGTCCCATCACTTCATGGCAAATAGATGGAGAAACAGTGGAAACAGTGTCAGACTTTATTTTTTTGGGCTCCAAAATCACTGCAGATGCTGATTGCAACCATGAAATTAAAAGACGCTTACTCCTTGGAAGGAAAGTTATGACCGACCTAGATAGCATATTAAAAAGCAGAGACATTACTTTGCCAACAAACGTCTGTCTAGTCAAGGCTATGGTTTTTCCAGTGGTCATGTATGGATGTGAAAGTTGGACCGTGAAGAAAGCTGATCTCCGAAGAACTGATGCTTTTGAACTGTAGTGTTGGAGAAGACCCTGAGAGTCCCTTGGACCGCAAGGAGATCCAACCAGTCCATTCTAGAGGAGATCAATCCTGGGTGTTCATTGGAAGGACTGATGCCAAAGCTGAAACTCCAATACTTTGGCCACCTCATGGGAAGAGTTGACTCACTGGAAAAGACTCTGATGCTGGGAGGGATTGGGGGCAGGAGGAGAAGGGGATGACAGAGGATGAGATGGCTGGATGGCATCACCGACTCAATGGACATGAGTTTGAGTGAACTCCGGGAGTTGGTGATGGACAGGGAGGCCTGGCGTGCTGTGATTCATGGGGTCGCAAAGAGTTGGACACGACTGAGCGACTGAACGGATAGGATATAGACTTTTAAAGAGAATATGTGTTTAGTCGCTCAGTCATGTCAGGCTCTTTGTGACCCTTTGTACTGTAGCCTGCCAGGCTTCTCTGTCCATGGGATTTTTCAGGCAAGAATACTGGAGTGGGTTGCCATTTCCTTCTCCAGGGGATCTTCCTGACCCAAGGATTGAAACTGCATCTCCTGTGTCTCTTGCACTGCAGGTGAATTTTTTACAGAGAATAGACACTGCATTTAAAAATATGTAATCTAAAATATGCATATCATAAAGCTACTAAGTCAATGGACACTGAATATGGCTTATGATATTTTATTTGATGATAATGATGAAATGTATCACTATTGATATAACAGAAAAAAATAGCTTTTGTTTATATAGTATGCTTTCAAGTCCATCATCTCATTTGGTGCCCACAATAACCCTATGAGGTAGATAAGACAGAGTTTTATTTTCCATTTGATAGATCATGAACTATTGCACATGATTAAATGATTTTTCCAAGGTCACCAGCTAGTAAATGCTAACGCCTCTGCCAGAACTTTTCTGCAAGATGACAATATTGACAAGAAATCTATAGTCTAGGTTTCATTACTAAGGAAGACAAAATAGAAATATCAGTTGTCTATGACTAAGGGTAGCTAGAAATCAGGTAAATGAAATAAAATGTCAAGAATGAAAAAGAAAAATTACATTGAAAATTATAAAATATTTGAAAGCTATTTCTTCTCAATATATTTACTTCTTCGTAAAGAAGTGCAAACCTTTTGAAAATAAATGACATTTTTGTTAGTAGTTTGGTATGCGATATAGCAGGAAATATGAAAAATGTACCATATAAAGTTTTGTATAGGAAAACAAAAACCCTCAAAGGGAGATTCCCAAGATAGAAGGAAGAGAAATGTAGCATCTGTTTTAAAAGAAAAAATGGAAGAACAAGAAAATTAAAAGTAATTAAAAACTAAGAGAACTAGAATACTCTATGATCTGACGGTCGACATAAATTTAATGGCATAAAAACAGAGATTGGACAAGAAAAACAGAGAGGAAACATTTTAAAATACACTATTGAGATCAGCATTTTTGAAGTATATTTGCAGTCAATTCCCAGAAAATAAATTTCTTTCCAAAGGAAGAAAGTATGAGTTAAAGTATATTCAGAATTATTACAGAAAATTCAATTGAGATACATTATTTACCAAATACTGACTGAGCTAGATTAGCTGAGATTTATTCGGTATTCTAATTATATGGCCATCATCAACAAATAGAGATGATATTTTACTTTGATATAGGAATAATTTGCTGCTTAACTAAAAAACAAACGAAAACAAGGTTTTATGAAACACAGTTGGCATTTCAGAGTAGGGCATTTAGCCTTATCCTACATCTCAAGTTATGCTTAATACCCATGTACTGGCTATTTTTTTCTTTTTTGGCATCAGTTCAGTTCAGTTGCTCAGTTGTGTCCGACTCTTTGCGACCCCATGAATCACAGCACGCCAGGCCTCCCTGTCCATCACCAACTCCTGGAGTTCACTCAAACTCATGTCCATCGAGTCGCTGATGCCATCCAGCCATCTCATTCTCTGTCGTCCCCGTCTCCTCCAGCCCCCAATCCCTCCCAGCATCAGAGTCTTTTCCAGTGAGTCAACTCGTCGCATGAGGTGGCCAAAGTATTGGAGTTTCAGCTTTGGCATCAGTCTTTCCAGTGAACACCCAGGATTGATCTCCTCTAGAATGGACTGGTTGGATCTCCTTGCAATCCAAGGGACTCTCAAGAGTCTTCTCCAGCACCACAGTTCAAAAGCATCCATTCTTCAGCGATCAGCTTTCTTCACAGTCCAACTCTTACATCCATACATGACCACGGGAAAAACCATAGCCTTGACTAGACGGACCTTTGTTGGCAAAGTAATGTCTCTGCTTTTTAATATGTTATCTAGGTTGGTCATAACTTTCCTTCTAAGGAGTAAGCATCTTTTAATTTCCTGGCTACAATCAGCATCTGCAGTGATTTTGGAGCCCCCAAAAATAAAGTCTGACACTGTTTCCACTGTTTCCCCATCTATTTCCCATGAAGTGATGGGACCAGCTGCCATGATCTTTGTTTTCTGAATGTTGAGCTTCAAGCCAACCTTTTCACTCTCCTCTTTCACTTTCATCAAGAGGCCTTTGAGTTCCTCTTCACTTTCTGCCATTAGGATGGTGTCATCTGCATATCTGAGGTTATTGATATTTCTCCCGGCAATCTTGATTCCAACTTGTGCTTCTTCCAGCCCAGCGTTCCTCATGATGTACTCTGCATATAAGTTAAATAAGCAGGGTGACAATATACAACCTTGATGTACTGCTTTCCCTATTTGGAACCAGTCTGTTGTTCCATGTCCAGTTCTAACTGTTGCTTCCCGACATATTTGATGTTAAACATTTTTTTTAAAGTACTATAGGAAAAAAGGGCTTCCTGGTGGCTCAGTGGTAAAGAATCTGCCTGCAATGTAGGAGTAGCAGGAGACACAGCTTTGATTCCTAGGTGGGAAATATTCCCTGGAGTAGGAAATGGCAACCCACTCCAGTATTCTTGCCTGGAGGATGTACAGAGGAGCTTGGCAGGCTACAGTCCATGGGGTCAAAAAGAGTCAGACACGACTGAAGCGACAGCATGCACACATGCATAGAAAAAAATGTAAAGTTATAAGTGGCCTTAAATGAGTAGGAGAACAGCAATTTCACTACCCAAAGGAAATATTAAGTGAAAGCCTGCATGGAAGGACAATAAGCAGCAGTATTTAATCTTTTCTTTTGTTGACTTAACACTGTTATCATTTAGAAAGAAGTGTGCACATTGTGATGTAACTGAAACAGATTGTGATTCATATCAGGGAAGACCTGAGAGGGGAAGTGTATCAGAATATGGTAATAAAATTGGAAATTATTAAGGTGACTATTTGCCTCAGGTGGCCCATGACAGTCCTGGTTTTACATTTCTTGTCCCCATGTAATTATTATTGTCTGTTTTCACTCTCAAAAGTGTTCTATGTTGGATGATACACTGTATGGTTGCCTTAGCAGTGGGGGCAGCATGGTAAATATTATCAGTGCATTTTAATTGCACTACTAATAACAGCTAACATGTTTGAGTCTGCCTAGCATGAAGCGACTTGGAGAAGGAAATGGCAACCCACTCCAGTATTCTTGCCTGGAGAATCCCAGTGATGGGGGAGCCTGGTGGGCTGCCGTCTATGGGGTCGCACAGAGTCGGACACGACTGAAGGGACTTAGCAGCAGCAGCAGCAGCATGAAGCGACTTAGCAGCAGCAGCAGTAGCAGCAGCAATTTAAGAGCACTGTCTTACATAGTCCTTCCAATAGTCTATGAAACAGTTAGTATTATAGTCCCCATTCTAGAGATGAGGGAGCTCAAGCTTATGTTTATAGATATTCAGTAACTTGGCCAAGGTTATACAGTAGCCATTCCTAATTCAAGCAGTCTTGTTTCAGAGATCACAAGAATAATACCATGCACCATTTATTTTCTCCATACTTAAAAATTTCATAAGACATCTGAAAATTTAGATGTCTGAAAAAATAGGCTACCAAATGTATAAGATAGAAAAAAATTATCAAGCATATATTGGGGGGAATACTTCAAAACCTTTTCATAAGTAGAGGCAGACTTCCCTGTGATTGATAAAATATTATTGAAAATAGGTGTGAAAGAAAGAAATATGCTATGGAAGGGATGATTCCATTCCTTGCATATTATAAAATTCTTAATTTTGCTTCCTGTATGTACTTCCTCTTTTGAGCGCAAAGTCCTTTCTCACGCACTTGCCACCTTAACCTCTTGCCCCCTCTATCTAGGCACTAAGATGGAAGTGAAAATAGGAAAGTCAGTTCCTACTAAAAATACGTGTTATAATGCACTTTGATCTACTTCATCTAAAGTTTCTAGACAATTTTTTCCCCCAAGTATAACACTATTCTAGCTCAAAAGTTGATTTTCCCCGAAACTGCTACGATAAAAACTTTGGTTTGTAGGTAACCAATTATTTACAGTTGTTGAGAACGGGAGAAAAGAACGAGCATGCTAAACTTTTCCTCACCTTCTGCTAACTTTGTGCCCACAGTGCTTTTCCACAGCTGCTGGGCAAGCATGGGGGAAATGACAGGGGAGTTCTTTTTAAAACAGTGGGTAGGCTCTCGGCATCTCCCCCCACCCTGCCACCACATGCCGGCTATGTGCACTCCCTGGAACGTTTAAGGCCTTACAGCTCTCCTTCAGATATGTGACTTATCTCTAATAGACCTTTCCTGAGCCCAGTCATTGGGAAGAGGAATCCCTAAGAACGAATTCCTGCTTTCACAGAGAATTATTTAGAGAATCACAATGGGGAAGATTGAGCTATACTATCAACGGATATTTATTAGTTTACTCTCTAAGGTGGTCCTGGAGTTCAGTTAATTATTACAGAATCACAGGCACTCTTATTTAAAGTGGGGTTTTAGTTCTCCTTTTAATCATAAATTGAAGTGTTAAGTACATCTGAGTTCAACTATAGTAGGATTTTCAAAACAAACTTATCTGTACAGCACAGAGCAGAAATATCTTATATAAAAAGAACAAACGGAAGAGTTGGCTCCATCTGTATGTGCTGCTCATAGAATTAGAACTAAGTAGTCATCGATGAGTAATAAAGATGAATCATTATTTTTGATTATTGAGTCCCCTGATCATAGGGCTGTCTTTTCACCTTTCTGTGTGAATTTCTGCTGAAGAAACTCTGCAAAGGGTGTATTAATGAAATATGTCAAAATAGGTTGTTTTTGTTGTTGTTGTCTGTACCACATGGTTTGTGGGATCTTAGTTCCCCCACCAGGGATGGAACTCAGATCCATGCAGTACAAGTGCCAAATCCTAACTACTGGACCGCTAGGGAACTGCCCCAAATGGGAAACACTGTTAAGTGTGTCCTGGCTTCCATTCTGTTAAGGCCAGAGTTTTGGGGCTCATTCTAGCAGTATGAGTAAGTAGCACTTACTTAACAATCAGTTGCGGGGAGGGGGGGGCACTTTAATGTCTCTACCGCTCTACTCTCTGTGAATGGTCCCAAAGGATGAAACATACTTCCCTCTCCTACCTACTCAGCATCAGCATATGCTGTCTCTATATTCCCTTTCATCAAAAGCTGCTTTGGGGAAACAATCTGATGAATTGGTATAAATGACTAATAAGGCTTAAAATATTACCTTTCCCTCGGATTATGGCTTTGTGCTAGAGAAATAAACCACTCAAAGGGATTAAACTCTAGTGGCAAAACTTTAGGTGAATTGGAGGAGGGGTTTTGGGTTATAGGTACTTTTCTAAGCCTATGTAGTAATTGCCCAGATAGGTTCAGATTGGAACCTACTGGAATCAGTAGGAGTCTAAGGTTAAAAAATAAAAAAAGAGGCTGAGGGACAGGGCAGGTTCTAGCCCACAGGCTGGTCTGATCCTATTTATTTAGGTTGAGGATTGGGACGGGGAACGGGAAGTTAGGTCTACCTAAATCTATGATGCCACATTCAAAGGGGTCTTGAACCAACCTGAGACCAGAGGCAACACTGGAATCCCAGAAGCCATCCGGTCTGGCGCTGATCTTGGAGACTCTCCATCCTGGCTTGCTTTAGGAGAGAGAGCTCTACCACTGAGTCTGGGCAAACTCAAAGCAGTTTTTGAAAGTGGGGTAGGAGATTTTTCTTGTGATGATTAAAATTAGTTTATATAATAGGCTAACTTTTATACAATGGCCAAAACGGATAACTAGCTTGGTATTACTAGTATACCCGGCTGCCGTTTCTCTTCCTAACTTTCAGTTTAATCCTTTTACCTTCAGTTCAGCACTTAATAAACCTGAACACTTTGGCACTATCTGTGAACCTTCAACTTCTGCTCTTAGGCTAAGGCCCTAGGTCTGTTAATTCTTGCAGTCCTGAAGTAGTTAATAGCTCCCCACCCTCACAGAACGCCTTGAACGTCTCCCGAGTTACTTCAAGTGTTTGTCACTACAACTCACTTTGGTAAATAATTCTTTGATGGACTTTATCAACTCCTTCCTTTGGATCCAAGCCAAAATCATCTGTAGGGCATACAGCTCTTTATTCAAACTTGGTTATAAATAATTATCTCTGGAACACAGAAGGAAGAACTGAAGCAATGACTTCAGGGACACAGAGTTAGACTAATTACCATCCTTGTACGCTGTTAAGTACAGCAGAGGCTGGGGGCGGGGAATGGTTTGTTTCATATCTATTGCGTTCCTTCTCGGGGTAAAACAAGGCCGTCTTGTCTGTTAACATATGTAAGGCAGTAACTGCAAAAACTGTGCAATGTTATGGTTGAGGCGTTTTATGCCATATGTGTTGATAGAATGCCTAAGCAGCTCTCTCCGCAATAAACGCAAACGCTGCCAGGCTGAATCACTAGGGCCAGCGAAACTGAACGACTGCACCACCGAAACCTCCAGGGTTGGAAGCCTACGTCGCGTATCGGAGTGTATCCAATGTTTCCTCTAACAAAGGCATTATCTTGAGGCAATTTCGCGGGCCATTTTTCCCCTCCCAGGGCCAGCTTTGTCTCCCCGCCGGTGTGGAGACTCGGAGGAGCTGCGTTGCTGAGCGAGCAAGCTCGGAGCAAGGGCCGGCGTGGGAAGCTTCTCCGAGCCGCCGCTGTGGTTTCCTGCAAACCGAGCGTGCCATTAGAGGAAGTTGGAGTGCTGCAGTTGAAAGAGATACCTGCAGCCTTGAAATCGGGGTTGGACTTGAACCGATCACTGTCGTACAAAGAAACTCAATCGGCCGGGGTGGCGGAGGCCTGGAGACTGTCGGTCTCCCAAACTGGGCACCGGGCAAGCCGGGCTCCACCTCGTCGGAGTCCCCCACCCCGGGGAGCCGGGGAGCGGCAGGCAGGCCTCTGGGGCCTGGGCTGCAGCGGGCCTCGCCAGCGAGCCCCCGGCCCCGCCCCCCGGGCCCGGCCCACCGCCCCCCGCCGCCGCCGACGTCGGCCCGCCCCGCCCCCGCGCGCGGTGACTGGCTCGCGCCGGCCTCCGGCCCGGCTGTTGGCGGTCGGGGCGAAGCCCGCGGGAGGCCGCCCCGCCCCCGCCGCGGAGCCGCCGCCGCGCGCTGCTCTTCCCCCCTCGTCGCCGGGGCCTGTGAGGCGGTGACTCCGCGGCGCCCCAGCCCGCTTCCTCCTCCTTTCTCTGCGCTCCCTCCCTCCCCTCCCCGCCCCTCGCAGTCTCCCGCTCGAGGGAAGGTGGCGCGGCGGCGCGGGACGCAGCCTCGGCCCCCGCCGCGGCCCCGCGAGCTCCTGCGGAGACGCAGCCGCCGCCCGCCCGCAGCCTTTGCGCTTCCCGGGGGAGCCAGCGCCGCCCGGGAAGAAGAACGAGGAGGGGCGCGCGGGGACGGCGGCGGGAAAGCGGGAGGAGGAGAAGCGGGCTCGAGGGCGAGGAGGGAAGGCGGGGAGGGACGGACGGGAGGACGGACAGCCCATCGGACGGCCCGGGCAGGGGGCCGCCATCGAGCCAGCCGGGACCCGCGGCTCCGGCTCGGGGCGGCCGCGGCGGCGGCGGCGGCGGCGCAGGCGAAGGGCGCGGCAGGCTCTGTCGAGACAATAACCCCGCCGCCCGGCTCCGGGGGCGGCGGCGAGGGGGAGGTGGCGGCCTAGCGCGACCGCGGCTCTGCCAGCGCCCCCGCCGGCCGCGCTCGGCCGCCGCCGGGTATCGGGGCGCGCGGGTCGCCCGGGGTCCCAGGCTCGCGGCGGACGCCCCCTCCCCGGCGCGCGCGGAGCTGGTTTTCCGGGTTCCCCTGGACCGAGCTGGATCCTGCTGCTCGCCAAGGCAGGAAGTGAGTTTCGCACGGTAATTCCGGGCGGTGTCACGAGTGAAAAGTTTTTTTTTTCGGCGGAGATCCTAGTTGGGGCTGGGAAACTCCTGCAAAACTCGAGACCGGGAAACCAGCCCGCGCGTCCCAGCCCCCACCAAAGCCACCTACTCTTCCTTCTGCGGGAGGCCACTCCACATCCGCTCTCACCGGAGAGAGAAATTGGGCTGGATCCGAAGTGACTAATGAAGGGAAGGAAATCATGTCAGGCGAAGCCTTGAAAAAGCTGCCTTGAGACACTGCCCGACCGAAAGGTAAATTTCTCGAGAAGTGTCTACGAGCCACAAAGCTCCCGGGCCAGAAAAGAGAGGAAACTATAGTGTTTTTCGTTTTTTTCTCGAGTTCCCCGAAATTCTCCTTTTCTGATGTCGAACGGGATAGTGTTTTAGGTGCCGAATAGTAAGATGTTACTCCCTCTTTGGTTATTTTAGAAGAGGTTGTAAGAATGAGGTGGGACGAAAAGTTTTAAGCAATCCGAAGAAAGAGTGCCTTTGTTCGGCACAAGGTCCAGAAGTCTTAGCTTCCTGGAATGTATACACTGTGTATATTTCTGATTCATTAAGTTGCTGAACCTGGCAACTTTTATTTTGGAAGAAAGTTAGGTCACTGAGGGGAGCGATTTGCTGCTGCTGAGATGGCTGCCACATTTGTTTATACTATTACCGATTACTTGGCCTTTGCGTTTAATTGTATCTATATAGATTTGTTTTTAGTAGCAGTCTTTATGGATATATTTCATTGGGTTTTATAGAACAGAAACCTTTGCCATTCTTAGTCGTTTTTCTAGGGGGGTAATAAATAGATTTCTTCAATAACTTGTTCCTTTCAGACATTTAGAACTTGATAATAATACTTGTTTGGTTAATTAATTGAAAACAGCTGTCGGCTAGATTTTTTTCTTGTTACTGACAGTGGAAGGAAAAAGGAGGGAGTAACTATTGTCGATACAGTGTTACAATTAAAAACGCATGTAAACACCTGTGAAGTAGTTTGGTTTATTGGGACTTAGGTGCAATTCAGAACAGGACACAGAGGAAGGAAAGTAAAACGCTTACGACAGTATTCATGGGCATCACAGTGATTGTGATAAACATCTGTGCTTTTGGAATAGTACAGTATTTACATTTTTGTGTTGGCCCGAATGTTTTGGCCGCCTAAGAGGTAATGAGTATCTACGGTGGGGGCAGGGGTTATTGAAGCTTGGGGAGACATTCCACCAGTCAGTCATAAATACAAACACTTCTGAACCAATCGGTAGTCTTTACAGATCAAACCAGTTTTGGTCTCAGCAAACACAAAACGGTTTCTTCAGTGGTGTTTTAATGTGTGTCTTTTTAAGGTTGGTTTTTTTCCGTTTGTACTTTTGTGGTAAAGGGAGGTGAAAGATTATACTGTGCTTTTGAATAAATATTAAATAAGTGTGGTATTTAGTTGGTAGGTATATAAATGGATGTTTAATTGCCCATGCTACCTCAAGAAAGAATAGTTGGCTTTCTTTAGTTCAAAGGAGAGAAAAGTTAGGTCGTAAAGGACTGGATCAAATTATTTCATAAACACATATCAAAATGGGAATCTTTCACCTCTGATTTGAATTTTTTCCCTAAAGCTTAATCTCTAGAACGCCTTTAAATTATTTTTAAATTGTTGTTAAGATTTGTGAACCATCAGGTAATTCCTGTTAAGTCAAAGTAACTTTATCAGGAAATTTAAAGTAGCTAATTGATCTACTTTGTGATTTTGGAACATATCGTTAGGTAACGAAGGAGGTTATTCTTGGGCATCTGAAAGAGGGGAACAAAATAAATGGCATTGAACTTCAGTCTCCTTATATGGTTTATACTTGGCTTCAGAGTAACAAAGCCCTTAATAGAGCAAGTCTTTTATAGAGAGCTATCACTTTGCAAAAATGTTTCTCTGCATTAGTAAATTTTACTTATCAAAAGTATTATAGCCCTGGAAAATACCTACTTAAATCCCTGTTTTTAGATACAGTTCTTGATTTTTCTTTTTCCCTTGGGGGAGCAATAGTATGTTTAAATGCAAAGTTAGTTTGGTATTGAATTAACGTAAATGAATTTTAGGTTTTAAAGTATTATCAAACTATATTTTTCAAAATCTTGTTTAAAATGTGACAGTGGTTTAAAAAGATTTAAAAAAAGATGATTAAAATATTTTAAAATGGCTTCAAAATTTGGATGTTCTTAATATTCTAAGAGTTTTCTTGGATTAAATTGGCAAATCTAGAGTACTTCCAAGGTGTCTGTACAAAATGCACACTGAATAGCACTGTTTATTGAAGATACTTAAGAGTTTTCCATGGTGATAAACTTAATCTTTCAACTAATTGATTCAAATATTATATTATGAAGTCTGCCTGCTGTTTGAGAACAAACTATTACAAATTTTTCATGTCTAAAAAGCTTACAGAGGTTCAGATACAGAAAGCAAATTTTCTATTGCATGGTTTTTCTTAATAAAGTGGTAGCTATAATTAGTGATATTTCTTATGTATTGTTGGTAAATCTCTAAAATTCAGCTATTTTAGTGATGTTGGTATTGAGCTCTTGGTAGAAACAATACCTTACTGTAAGAAACACATGAAAATTTCATAAAATTAGGTGTATATTTGGCCATTTATTTTAAATAATTGCTTATAGATGACACAGTTTAGAGTTTAAGTTGTTTTTGGTTTAGAAATAGATTATGGCAGTGTTTATAAAGTATTTGGGCTAATGCAGATTTTAGTAATGTTGGATAGCAAAATAATTTTTCCTTTTATAATTGCTACTTATCTAGATTGTCTTTAAAGAGACTTTGTTGTTTGCATTTTTATTTTGACTCTAACCCTTGCTCATCCATTTCTCTGTTACGTCGTGTTTTTTTGGGGGGGATACCTGTGTTATAAATTCCTAAAGAAGCCTTTCACTTTTCCTTTCCTGATAACATATATTGTACCCATGTTTAGTGTTTTATAAGAGATTATTCAGTTTTTGAGTGCACACTATTTACCATGGAAAAAATCTGTGTGTGAATTATGCTCTATCATACCTACTTTCGAATTGTCTAAGGAAATAAGCTCAGCATTTCTGCTTTCCACTTTTTCTGTGATTTTACTCGCTATTATTTTTTATTCCTTTGTGCCTGTAATCATTTGAATGGTAGTATACCCATTTTTTTCAGATTTAACTTTTAACTTTTTTTGTCTTGTTTCCTAATTGTAAGGGAGAAATCTAGCTTTACTCAGCATTCTTCTCTAATTCCTTTATTTTCCTATTTTTATAGTTAGCTTCATTTACTTCCCCTATTCTCTCCATGTTCAGCTTCTGTTTTTTAAATTATATTTTGCTCATCTCCCATTTCTGAACTTTACCAGTTTATGCTGACCGCTTCAAAAATTGTTTAAAAGATGAGTAGAAGACATTTATTTGGTCAGTTCCATTGAACTTTCAACATCCCTTTTCATTCACACTCAGTTTACATGCCAGTATTTAAACTAATACTCATCAGTATATTTTGTTTTAATTTTACTTTGTTTTCTCATTTCTTTTTTCTCTTCAGTATCCGTAAAATT
This sequence comes from Moschus berezovskii, assembly GCF_049115385.1. Classification (NCBI taxonomy): domain Eukaryota; kingdom Metazoa; phylum Chordata; class Mammalia; order Artiodactyla; family Moschidae; genus Moschus; species Moschus berezovskii. The sequence continues at coordinate 64,117,557 of NC_142477.1, forward strand.
ACCTCTGTTAAGATGATATCATGTTATTATGTATTCTTATGTTAATTAACCCCCTTTACCGTCTTGCTTTATTCTGCTTTTGGCACTTACAGCACTGAAGCTTATACTTCTATATTTCCCTTCTCTGTTTGTTCCTTTCCTTCTTCTCAGATTAGGTGTCTTATTTGTCAGTGTCTAAATTTTTGAAATTGCCTTCTTTTATCTTGTTATGAAATAGCATGAAATTCTATCACTTACTTTATTCTTCTCACTTCAAATTTTTCCAGGTAACATTGGATGAAGGCCATGCCAGGCTTTATAATTGACAGTGTATGAGACAATAGAAAAGAATATCTAAAAATTAAGTTAATAAGAGAAGATTTTTACTCATCTGGAGATTATTTACCTATACAATGTGGTATAAAATTTTGAAAATAATAAAGATATTTAAGTAATCAAAATAGATGTAATAAAATCTGGGGGCTTCACTCATAAGGGCAGCCTTATTCACAGCACTTTTGTTTTTGATTATACTGAGCTGTTTCTTGCCTTTCATGTACTCGAAGAGGTGAGAAAGCACATTGACAACATCATGAAGCTAGGGACTGTGATACAACGAGAGAATAAAAAAGTGGAAAAAAGACTAACTTAAAAAACAGAATGGTCTCACATGCAAGGAATATAGCCCATGTTTTGTAATAACTAAATGGAAAGTAACCTTTAAAAATTGTATAAAAATAAAAAATTTAAAGAATAGTCTCAGCCTGCTTTAGGGAAGAGTGCTGTATACATTTTATTTGTCATTAGGATTCACTCAATTATAGCATAGTAAAATTACAAGTAATAGTAATTAGCCCTAAAGCAGCTGTTTTCAAACTTTTTATTCTTAGGATCCCTTTACTCTTAAAATTTTCTGAGAACTCCACAGAGCTTTAGTTTACATGGGTTATATTTATTTTATTTCCTGTATTACAGAGTGTTACAAATTAATTAAATAAACCATTGTGTGTTAGTGTAACACATTTAACAAAAATATACTGTTTCCCAAAACAAATAGTGGCATTATTATATGTATTTGTAAGGCTCTTGTGTCTGGTTGACTAGAAAACAGTGTGATTCTCGTATCTGCTTCAGCATTCAATCTTGCAGTATACTGTTTTAGTTGAAGTATATGAAGAAAATCCAGTATCATACGGACATATGGTTGGAAAAGGGAGAGAGATTTTAGCCAAAACTTGGCAAGTGGTAGTTTTTTAAAGGAGACCTGCAGTGTTGAATCTGAAATCATATCAATGAATTTCCATTTCTTGTTTCCTGAAAGTCCATGGTGTAGCTTGCACTTTGAATGAATCTTTTACCTGTTTACGATTTTGTAACACCATGTATTGGTTGTTTGGGAAATATTGGTTCATTGAGTTAATACATTTTTTCCCAAAAGTTGACACATTTCATTTTTCAGTAACAGAACCAAAAAAGTTGTTAATGTCACCAGTGATCTCATTAATATGAAGCTGTCAAGCTCAGGGTGGCAGATACAAGTTTTCCACAATTCTAGATTATCACTTGGAAGCTCATATACTAATCATTGGTAACAAATACTGTCAGTGTTTTCCCCTTGAAGTTATAGCCTTACTTGGTTTATTTTTGAGAAGATGTCTGCCAAATTCCTAAATCTCTATAACCATAGTTTCTCATTCTCTTTAAGGTCAAAATGTTGTTCCATTAAAAAGAAAGGCTAATTTACTTTATAAGTCTAAGTCCTTTTCCTCAAGATTGACAATTCTCTACAGAATATGAAGAAGACATATTGAAGAGTTGAGAATTAATAAAATTATTATTTTTTTGGAGGGGAAATTCTGTGGCAGTCCAGTGGTTAGGATTCCATGCTTTTACTGCCAATGGTCCAAATTTGACCCATGCCGAATGGTCAAATTTTAAAAAAGTTATTTTTTTTACTGCTCCGTTAAAGATATTCTTAAGTGTTTGAAAAGAAATCTGTGAGTATATAATGCTGCTAGTCTAGCTTAATATCACTGCCTTTGTGCTAAGATACTAGAGATTTTACCTACCATTGCTGTCAATATAGTAGGAAAGGGTAAATGATGTTTTAATATTAGGATGAAATAGTTTAGACCTTGAAAATTCCTTGAAAGTGTCTCAGGACTTCCCTGGCCCATTGCTCACACTTTGAGAACTTAAGTGGATGTTGGGATTGTGGAGCTCTTGTTATTTGATTTTTTTTTCTCCACATTCTGGGAGAATCCTCTGGCTTGATTGTTTAGTTCATTAATTTGGTCTTCAGTTCTTTTTAATTATTTTATTACTTTTGGGGAAGAAAAGCAGAGTTTCTAAGAACTCTTGCTTTTTTAAAAAATAGGAATTGGTTTTTATTTTTTAGTGTTATTTTTGCTCAACATGTATTTGAATCTTCTATGTATAGTGTGTGTGTGCGTGTGTGTGTGTGTGTGCGCGCGTGTGCGTGCTCAATTGTGTCCGTCTCTTTGTGACCCCATGGACTATAGCCTGCAAGGCTCCTCTGTCCTTTGAATTTTCCAGGCAAGAGTACTAGAGTGAGTTGCCATTTCCTCCGCCAGGGGATCTTCCTGACCCAGGGATCGAACTCAGTCAAGATATATATTACTTTTATATTATCTTCTTTTTGCTCTATTAAAAATGTAGGAAGTTTGTTCTTATTGTGCTTGGAATTTATATCATGCTTTTGGTTTTTCCTCAGATGTTAGATTTTTCAAAGTTTTATATTACGGTCCAGACTATACCATATTGGTCATTTAAGTGTATTTCCCCAGGCCAAGTGAGTCCCTGTTCTTCTGTCTTTGGTCTGTTAGCTGATGGGTTTCTCCTTAGGGTAGCTTGTCTTCTTACACGTATTTCCTGTCCCTTGGGAGATAATATTCCCCTATTTTCACAGTTTAACTGTCCAAGTGTTGTACCTTCCACAGTATAGAGAGAGCTCTATGGCTGGAGGCCTTAGCCATGCAGCTGTTCTACTATGGTTTTATTACCTGGCTCACTGCCCAGGACACACTTCTCCCAATTCTTCTTGCTAAGAAAACTTACCCTTTTTGGAGATCCCACTTTATGCTTGTTTTGTGTATCTCGTTCTTCAAATGTGCTCGTCGTCTACCCTCCCCCTCCCCCCCAACTCCACGTCCCAATCCACTTTTTCTTTTGTGCAAATTCCTTTCTGTTCTTATCTGAAGATGTACCGCTCCTAGGTTTTTTAATACCACTATAGATATTTATAGGCTTTTTTAAAAAAAATTAAACACATCTTTATTAATCAAAATAGGAACCATTGCAATCAACACATTTTTGCCAGTGAGAAATAAGTTTGTTTATTGATGTAAGCGTAAAATCCATGCTTCTGGAATTGGCAGACTCTTGGAAAGCATTTTCAATTTTTTTTCCTCCAAACTTGAAACTTTTTATTTTATGTTGGAGTACAGCTGATGAACAGTGTGGTTGTAGTTTAGGTAAACAGGGAAGGGACTCAGCCGTACGTGTACATGTTTCCATTCTTCCCCAACCACCCTCCTATTCAGGGATTTTTTTTGTGTGTTTCTTTTCATATTTTAAACTTTGGAACAGTGATAGACACACAGAGAAGTTGGAAGCTTAGTAGTGCAAATGACTTTTTGGTTTTTGTCAGCCTGGCGCCTCATCACTTCTAAATGCTTTGATGCTTATTTCCTATAAATAAGGGCGTTCTCCTACATAACAACATCATAACTATCAAAATTAGGAAGTTAATAACCCATTATTGACATCTCAGTTTGACAAGTCACTCTAATGTCTTTTAGATTAAAAGTATCCAGTTTAGAATCATACATTACATTTAGTTATATTCTTTAGTCTTCTTTAATCTGGAACAATTTTAATTAATCTTTCAGGGGATTTGATACTTTAAAGATTATAGATCTATTTTTTAAAATAAACCTCAATTTGCATTTTTTCTGACATTTTAATTAGAGTTTCATGGCAGGATTATCATGCAAGTTATTTTGAATTCTTGTATCTTATTAGGTGGCAAGCAACTTCAGTTGTCCCATTACTGATAGGAATTGGTTATTTAATTAAGATTGTAAGTGCTAGACATCTGTGTCAAGGTGCTCCTCCTTCATTTGTAATTATTAAATATTTTGGGACTGAGTATTGAAACTATGTAAATATTTTGTTCCTCATAAGATTTTTAATTTATTTATATCTAGATAGATATTCATGATTGCCTGTTATATTCACTGATTTATAATCCATTATCATTTATTGTGATGCTCAAATTGTTGTTGATTTTGCTGGTGAGAACCCCTTCCACTGGTTTATTTTCTTTTTGACATACTTTTATTTTCTTTCTTCCTTCTTTGAGCACTTTTTTGTATCTAGCACAATATGCTGTTCCAGACTTACCTTCAAACCTGCTGCTTCAGTTATTTTTAGTGGAAAGTGGTACTTAGAAGCCAAAATCAGGGCACTTCTTGTACTTGCTGCTCTTGGGGTGTTGCTGATCCTGGCCTTCTTAGTATATAGAACAAGGGAATATTTTTATGTGGATAGACATACACATTCATATCTATATTTCTGTAAATACAGAATGATTTCACAATGATATTGCCAGTTCTAGTCTAGCACCACAGAGTTCACTCTAGTGTTTTCCCTCTCCATATTTGTAACCTTTCTCTGCTAGTGAGAACTAGTTTTGTTTCAGTACTGTTTTTTTTTTTTTTGGTGAGGGAGATGAGGTAAGCATTTGATAAGACAGACATTTTTAGCTACAAGTCCCTGTAGTCCAGTTAATTTTTGAAGTATTTATGAAGGGATAAAATTCTAAAATGTAGCACATTGTAAAGTACACTTGGGTGAAACATTTCATTCCACAGTAATTCCAGCTTACTATATGAAAGGGGGATGGAACGAATCAGTACTTTTATAGTGTAGATTGGATAGGTTACTTGTGGAGATAATGTTGGGGCTTGATTTTAGTATGAATGCAGTGATTTTGGTGCAGCTGTGTTTTTCCATATGAAAGTTTTATTTTTACATAATTCCAAAGTTTGGAATTACCTTACCTTATTACCTTCTTGATAATTGTATCCTTGGAATTTCAATCTGTAGACCAGTAGACTAATTCTAGAATCCTGTGGGGTGGGGTGAGAGAAAGTTGTGTCATTTGTATTAGGGCTAACACAAGAAACCTGTAATCTCAAAATGAATCTCCTTACCAAGGCTATCACCTAGTCTAGAATAAGTTAGTTTGACTTGCCCCATCTCTGCAGATTATGTAAGTGATTTTAGAGGTATATTGGGATATTATTTTGTGACTAGAATAGATTTACTCTCAGTCTTCTAGGAAAAGATAAGGATCCTGGCAGCAACAAATGGATTCTTTGGGTGCCCTGTTAATCTCTGGAGACTTCAAAAGATTTAGTTGATTGTCCTGGGGCTAACTGCAGAATATTAGTGTGTGTTTAGTAGATGCAGTTCTACCCATCAGAGATACCTGATAAGCAACATGATGTCCTGTCTGCTTTTTCTTTTGAAAACTGTTCCTAAACCAGAAACTCTGGGAGTCTGTCTTCTTTATCTCTTTGAACTTGATTACCAAAATGAGTAACATTTCTATCAGTTCTGTCTTTTAGGTATGTGTAGAGTGAAATACTTCAGGGTAGGGCTTCCCTAGTGGCTTAGACAGTAAAGAATCTACCTGCAATGCAGGAGACCCAGGTTTGATCCTTGGGTCGGGAAGATCCCTAGAGAAGGAAATGACAGCCCATTCCAGTATTCATGCCTGGAAAATTCCATAGAGGAGCCTGGTGGACTACAGTCCGTGAGGTCTCAAAAGAGTTGGACACAACTGAGCAATTAACACTTTCAGGCTTGGAGGGCTGGACAATGTACAAGCAGTGGGGGACTTTCATTAGGTAAAGCACTAAAACAAATAACTTAATTTTTTTTATTGTTTATAAAATACAGAAATTTATGATATAGAAGGTGAAAATTCCCTATACTTTCTTTTCCCAGAGATTCTCAGTGTGTTGTGTGTTCTTAAGACTTCTATATGTATTCTAACATGTAAGTATACATATATGTACATGTCTAAATATCTAGATAAAAATGGAAGATGAAATATTTCAATGTAAGAGGTTATAGTAGCTATGTATGTATATATGTTAATTAGCATTAACATTTCTAGGTTGTTATACATGTCAGTGAAAAATTAATTAGTCGGTCTAAGAACTGGAAAATTTTATTCGCTCCAAATTTAAGGACTGTAACCCAGAAAGAGCATCTCAGAAAGCTCTGAGAACTGTCCCACCCATTAGAAGTCAACACATGGTTTATATAAGTTTTTTTGAGACAGAGGGCTGTACATTAAGTTTACATGATCCAGATGTAAGTACCATTGTGGTGGTCATGTGACCCTTTATAAGATCAGGAAGGAATATTATCCTTTGAGTTGTCCTGTTGTTGTTGGGAGAGTGGTGGTGTTTTGGCTGCGCAGGGTCTTCATTGCCGTGCCTGGGCTTTCTCTGATTGTGGCGAGTGGAGGCTGCTGTCTGGTTGCAGTGTGTGGGCTTCACATGGTGGTGACTCGTCTGGTTGCCAGGCACAGTCTCTCGGGCTTGCAGGCTTCAGTAGTTGCAGCCCATGGGTTTAGTTGCCCCGTGGCATGTGGAATCTTCCTGGACCAGGAATCAAACCAGTGTCCCCCTGCATTGTCAGGCTGATTCTTAACCACTGGACATCCAGGAGAATGTTGCTGTTTATGGTTGAGCAGGTGCGCCTGTTGATAGGGGAGGTTTGGTCAGTGCAAAATGAGGATACACAGCTCACAGAGGAGACTAAAGGGTAGAGAAAATTTTTATGTTTAAATTTTTCTTGGCATAAATATGAATTTTATTTCATATTCATGACAGTGCTGTGCAGAATATAGGTTTATTCTTATACTCTTTTAAAAAATAATTACACTTATTTATTTTTGGCTGTGCTGGGTCTTGGTCATTGCGCAGGCTTTTCTCTAGTTGAGGCAAGCAGGGGCTGCTCTCTAGTTGAGGTGCATGGACTTCCCAGTGTGGTGGCTTTCCTTGTTGTGGAGCATCGGCACACAGGCGTCAGTACTTGCAGCACGTGGGCTCAGTATTTGCAACTCCTGGCCTTCAGAGCACCGGCTCCATAGTTGGATCACATGGGCTTAGTTGTTCTGCAGCATGTGGGATCTTCTCAGATCCCGGATTGAACCCGTGTCTCCTTCTTTGGCAGGTAGATTCTTTACCCCTGAGCCCTCAGAGAAGCCCCTATTCTTGTATTCCTTGTATGTAAATGTTTACACTGTTATATAGATTTTTTTTTTTTTTGTGGATAAATACCAAAAGTGCATTTGCTGTATGTGTAGTTGAAATTGATTGATGGATTCTCTCTGAAAAGTTTGTATCCATTTATACTTCACCAGTAGTATATGAGAGTACCTCACTATAAGCATTCTTGAACAAATTGGATATTAGCTATCCTAAAATATTTGTATAAATCTGAGACAGGCAGTGTAGTATGGCTTATATATAATTTAGGCTTTGGAGTCAGATTGCTACTTACTGATTGTGACTTTGCCAAGTTAAATGTAAAAATTATTTTAGAAATACTACGTATTTGTATGTCTTTTGTATTCTACATGAATTTAGTTGATTTGTTGCTTTATATACTTTGGTTGTGTTGTTTGCTATATAGTAGTTTAAATTTTAATATAGTCAAGTTTGTCAGTTTTTAATGCATTTTGGATTTAATGGTATTCTTGGAAGGATTAATGCCAGGATTATGAAAATAATAACTTGTTTTCTTACTTTGGCTTAAGGAGTGAAGTAATTATCTAGATTGATTCTCTCCACATTTCTAACCAGGTGTAACACCATTTGTTGAATAAATCATCCTTTTCTAAAAATTCTATCTTTATCAATAGTAAATTCCCAAATACATTTAATCTATATCAAGGTTTTCTTTTTTATTTATTTATTTTAATATGATGATATCTTGATTCTCCCCTCCCCCATTATAGTATTCTTAATATCTGGAAGTGTCAGTTTATTACTCTACTTTTGAAAAAATTTGCCAGGTGGACTTGAATCATCAAGTTATAAAAAATTCTTCTGGTATGTATGTTCATTGAAAATGCTTGAATTTATAGATTAGTTTAAGAAGTAATTGATACCATTAGAATAGCATAGCTCTTTCTAGGAAAGTAAATTTTCCATTTATTTAACACTTTATGCTCTTCAGTGGATTTTATGATTTTCTTCTTGTTATATCCGGTTTTTTTTTTTTTTTTTTAGTATGTGTAATACTGTGAGGAATTATGTTGGTTTTGTTGTTGTTAAGCTTATTTCCAAAAAACTTAATGGAGGGGAAGGTGAGAGCTGCTGTTGCTGTGAATGGGGCTATTTCTTTAATTGTTATCTGGGTACTTAAATAGAAGGAGATTGATTTCTCATGTTTATTTCTACTGAAGACTTTAAAAAATCACTAATAGATTTTTAGATGATATGCTTGGATCTTCTAGGTATATAATTATAAATGAACCAGTAATAGCACTTAAAAAAATTGAATGTTAAATTGTATATTCTCATGTTTCATAATTTAATCTGGATACTCACAAGTATTTAATAACCTATCTTTTTAACTGTAAAATTTTTCCCTCGTTTTCTTTCATTGCTTGAGATCATCCTTCAAGATTAGGATAGCAGTCTAATTAATCTTCGAAAGGGGGATTTTTATTATTGCCCAGGAGTTTCCATTTAATTATACTACACTTTCTTCCTCAGCATTGTCTGACTAGGGAATGGGAAAGGGAACGAGGAAACTTTAAACTCTTGAGGTTGATTTACGTAGAAGTTGGTTCCTTCTATCACTGTTCTGCCCTTTAACTGCCTGTTGATGGTGACTTCAGTGTATGAGAATGGCTTCTTGAATATTGTTTTTCCTTGACTGCTTTTTGACTTATTTCTGAGAAAAATAATACTACTTATAAACAATTCCCTTGAACTCTTAGTATGTTACTGTGATGCACAGTAGTAATTATGTATATCTTTTAATGATAGTTATTTTGGTCCTTTATTTGATTATAATAGTAAACTCCAGCTTTGTAGTTTATACACATAGTAAAATGTTTCCCAAGAGATCTTTGCCACTGCTTACTACACCCTAGGGCAGCAGCCCCCAACCTTTTTGGAACCAGGGACCTAAAGTTTCATGGAACACAATTTTTCTATAGACTGGAGGGTGGGGCAGGGTGGTTTCAGGGTGATTTAAGGCATTACATTTACTGTGCACGTCATTCCTGTTACTATTATGTTGTGATATATAATGAAATTATTATACACGTCACCATAATGCAGAGTCAGTGGGATCCCTGAGGTTGTTTTCTTGCAACTAGATGGTCCCATCTGGGGATGATGGGAGACAAAAGTGTGACACAAAAAGTGTGTCCAGTCTTTTGTCCAGTCTATTCTGTAATCTCGTTTTGGTTGCTGTCACTGCAGAAAACCCTGCCTCACAAAGATAGGATGTTGAAAGTGGAAGCAGGCTTTTCTGTGCTTTTGTGGAATAGGGAAAGGAGTACGTCAAGGCTGTATATTGTCACCTTGCTTATTTAACTTATATGCAGAGTACATCATGAGGAACGCTGGGCTGGAAGAAGCACAAGCTGGAATCAAGATTGCCAGGAGAAATATCAGTAACCTCAGATATGCTGATGACACCACCCTTATGGCAGAAAGTGAAGAGGAACTCAAAAGCCTCTTGATGAAAGTGAAAGAGGAGAGTGAAAATGTTGGCTTGAAGCTCAACATTCAGAAAACAAAGATCATGGCAGCTGGTCCCATCACTTCATGGGAAATAGATGGAAAAACAGTGGAAACAGTATCAGACTTTATTTTTTTGGGCTCCAAAATCACTGCGGATGCTGACTGCAGCCATGAAATTAAAAGACGCTTACTCCTTGGAAGGAAAGTTATGACCAACCTTGATAATATATTAAAAAGCAGAGACATTACTTTGCCAACCAAGGTCCGTCTAGTCAAGGCTATGGTTTTTCCCGTGGTCATGTATGGATGTGAGAGTTGGACTGTGAAGAAAGCTGATCTTTGAAGAATCGATGCTTTTGAACTGTGGTGTTGGAGAAGACTCTTGAGAGTCCCTTGGACTGCAAGGAGATCCAACCAGTCCATTCTAAAGGAGATCAGTCCTGGGTGTTCATTGGAAGGACTGATGCTAAAGCTGAAACTCCAATACTTTGGCCACCTCATGCGTCGAGTTGACTCACTGGAAAAGACTCTGATGCTGGGAAAGGTTGGGGGCAGGAGGAGAAGGGGGCGACAGAGATTGAGATGGCTGGATGGCATCACCGACTCTGTGGACATGAGTTTGAGTGAACTCCGGGAGTTGGTGATGGACAGGGAGGCCTGGCGTGCTGTGATTCATGGGGTCGCGGAGAGTCGGACACGACTGAGCAACTGAACTGAACTGAAGGATATTCTGCCTTGATGGCGATTTGAAGTTGTCTCATACATTTAGGACCACTGTTAATTTGCGGTCTTAAGCAGTTGATCTTTTCTAGCTTGGACAAAGTCAGTTCACCTGGCTCATTCACAAATAGGTTGTGGATCCATTCTTTTCCAGTATTGGGGTCGTTTGTGGTTGAGAAGTAATGCTCAAACTCTTTTGAAAGCTGACATAGGTGATAACGCGGCTTGGGAGAAAGAAGGTCCAGGCTCAGTCTCTTTCAGAATCTCTACTAATGTTTGAAATGTGAAAAATCCCAATGTCCACTCATCGCCCCATAATTCCATTTTGGCTTTGAGTACAGCCACTTTGTCTGCCGACTGGAGCACGGTTGTTCTCCCTTGAAGTGACAGATTGAATTCATTGAGCAGGTTGAAAATGTCACACAGGCAAGTTTTGCTACCCATTTTGTGTCACTGATATGTGCTGCAGTGGTGACTATTTTTCTAAAAGAAATCTCTGGAATGGCTCTCGTAATTTAGAAACTCTGGCCAGTGATCCACCTTTAGAACACCATCTCACTTCCATGTATAAGAGAAGGTGTGTGTGCCCTGCACCCATGTCCTCTCAGAGCTGCATGAACAGACGTGAGTTAAGGGCATATACTTTAAGGTGGTTGACAGTTTTAATCACCTCTTGCAAAATGTTAAGTTCAGGTGATATTTTTTGGCTAGCCAGCATTTCTCTATGGATGACACAGTGCATAGACTCGCATTCTGAACCTACCTCTTTGACCTGAGCAGTGCAACCAGAAAACCGTCTAGTCATGGCAGCAGTCAGTCCATGCATGTACTAACACAGAATGACCTATTCAGTTTTCCTGATATCTATCATTCAAAGATTTAAATGGTTCTGCAACTGTGGTGTTGGTTGGCAACAAAAGTGCATATAACATATCCTCGTGCACATCCTCCTGAAAATATAGCTCACAGTGTCGTTGCCTTGTCAACATCCATAGACTTGTCAACCTGGATTGTGTACCACAGTGACTCATTAATCCTCTAACAGTTGTGCCTCAGTGTCCCTGCTGTTTCATCAGTTCATCTAGTTACAGTGCTAGCCAAAAGAGGAACACATGCCACCTTTTGAATTGCATCCTCTCCTAAAAAGTTCTCTTCGCTAATAGTAAAAGCTTCTTTGCTTTAATAAGGCTTTTAGGCACTAAGAATGGTGCTCTCAGTGTAGACACAATTGAGGAAGTGGTGGACTTTGGTAATTGCTTCTGTTCATCATGTTCATGTTTCTTTATTTTGAGAAGTTCTTTGTATTCACATTTTTTACTTTTGAAAAACTCCAAAGGCTTGTCTTTTAATGCAGAGTGTTTGGTCTCCATGTGGCGAAGCAGTTTTGAAGGTTTCATGACTTTGTTGGATAGCTGGTCACCCCATATTAGTGAAAGGAGCTTGGAGAATGTGAATCACCTGTTGCAGTGAACCCACAATTAAGTAGGACTCTTGGTATTTTCTTTTAAATCCAGCTTTCTTTTTGTTGGCAGTCTTACAGTCTTTTGCTGTCTCATCATCGGATCTTTACTTCTTTTCAAAGAGGCTTTGTTTGTGTTTTGCTCATTTTGGCTAGAGTTAGCTTGTGGGCTTACAGAACCTGACTGAGATGTAAGTATGCAGTGCAGGGGAGAGGCCGGGACAGAAACGGTAAATAATTGGCAGGCCACGCGTGGACTGAAGGAAGTGTTGGATTCTGACTTGAACCCTGCCACCAGATGTAGCTGTATAATCGAAGTACGTCAACTCACTTGCCACTGTGAAGTCTGCCACCAGATGCAGCTCAGTTGTGACTTGCCATTCATGGATAAAGTTTTGATAGGAGTCTGCAAGCAATTGATTTATTATGGTCTCTGTGCAGTCAAACCTCTCTGCTGATGATAACCCGTATTTGCAGTCACTCCCCAGAGAGACTCACCTCCACCTCAACTCCACCTCAGATCATCAGGCATTGGATCTTCTAAAGGAGCGTGCAACATGGACCCCTTGAACGCATAGTTCACAGTAGGGTTTGTGGTCCTGTGAGAATCTAATGCTGCCACTGATCTGATAGGAGGCAGTGCTCAGGTGATAATTCGAGTGATGGGGAGCAGCTGTAAACACAGATGAAGTTTTGCTCGCTTGCCTGCTGCTCACTTCCTGCTATGTGGCCTGATTCTTAATGGGTCACGGACCAGTACCAGTCATACCCAGGGGACCCCTGCCATTGGGTTTATTTTTGTTAGCTTTCATGTATCAATGACTTTGATCTAATCCTTTCTGAAAATATGTGTCTAATAAGTAATTTGGTGTAAATAAAAGACATCCCCAGAATGGTGATATTTTCCTCAGATGCAGTTGATTTTATCACTGAAAGTGGCTTAGAAACAGTCTAATCTAGGTAACCATTCTTTTATCTTTAACAGAAGAGGAAACTTTTGGTCCAAAGTGGGGGATGAAATCCTAGAGGTCATGTAGTTTATTACTGACATAATGAGATTCAAAAAATAAATCTAGGGAAATCCCTGCAGTCCAGTGGTGCTTTCACTGGTGTGGGCCCAGGTTCAGCCCCTGGTTAGGAAACTAAGATCCTACAAACCACTTGGCACCAAAAAAAAAAAAGAATCCAAGTTCCCTGACTCTGTGGCTTTCCCTTACATCACAGTTTTCCTAGATACGTTCTGAAATAGTCTCTGTAGAAGAGCACTATTTTAAAAAAATTTGCCAGATGTTTATTTTTGCCTTTCATTTCTCATCTTCCCTGTCCCTCCTCCAGCTTTACTGAGATATAATTAACATGTAAGATTTTTGATTTGATACATATATATTGCAATATGACTACCATCTTGGAGTTAGCTAAACCTCCATCACCTCATGTAATTACCTTTTCTTTTTTGTGTATTTAAGACCCACTCTCAGCAATTTTCAAGCATGTAGTGTTTGTCAGTTACAATCAATCACAGTGCTGTGCATTAGATTCCCCCAAACCAAATCCTTCCTTCCTACTCCTAACCCCACCCCCTCCCGAGAGACCCTGCTTTCAGTTCTTCTGGGTGTATACCCAGAAAGAGAATTGTTGGAACATATTATTTCATTTTTAGTTTTTTGATGAGCTGCCATGTTTTCCACAGTCGGCTGTACTATTTTACATTTCCGCCAACAGAGCCCAAGTGGTCTAATAAGAGGTTTAATTTCAGTACATCTTTGTCAGCACTTACTTTCTGTTTTGTTTTGTTTTTTTGGATAGCAGCCATCCTAATATGTGTGAAGATGGTATCTCATCTTTTTGATTTACATTTCCTTAATGACAGCAATATTGAATATAGTTCCAAGTGCTTATTTATGTTTTCTTCAGAGAAATGCCTTTGTCCATTTTTGAATCATGTTCTGTTGTTGAACTTTAGGAGTGCTCTGTGTTCTGGATGTTAATCCCTTATCCAAATACATGATTTGCAGATACTTTGTCTCATTTTGTGGGTTGCCTTTTTTTTCTGTTGATAGTGGTTTGAGGCACAAACAATTTTTAATATTTATGAAATCCAGTTGTCTGGTTTTTTCCTTTGTTGCCTCTGCTTTTGGTGTCATAGCCAGTAACTCATTGCCAAATCCAGTGTTGGGAAGTTTTTGCCCCATTTTTCTTGCAAGAGTGTAGTTTGGATTTGTGACTTTTAACAAGGGTTTAACTTAAATAATATGGACTGTTTCGTATTGTTTTCTATTTATTTTTGGATATTTTGGTTTGTTTAACTAAATTTTTTTCTTTTCAAAATCAAAGTAAAAATGCTAGCATTCTTCTCTCTTCCCCTAGTTTATAGATACCGCTTTTCAGGCTTCTCTTTGAATTAAGCCTTTTATTTTGAAATAATTGTAAATTCACCTGCAGTTTTACAAAATAATATAGTGAGATTTTCCCCTTGAGGCAGTATCTTCAAGAATTATACTATAGTATTCAGAAAACTAAGCTCATGGCATCTGGTCCCATCACTTCAGGGGAAATAGATGGAGAAACAGTGGAAACAGTGTCAGACTTTATTTTTTTGGGCTCCAAAATCACTGCGGATGCTGACTGCAGCCATGAAATTAAAAGACGCTTACTCCTTGGAAGGAAAGTTATGACCAGCCTAAATAGCATATTAAAAAGCAGAGACATTACTTTGCCAACAAAGGTCCGTCTAGTCAAGGCTATGGTTTTTCCCGTGGTCATGTATGGATGTGAGAGTTGGACTGTGAAGAAAGCTGATTGCTGAAGAATCGATGCTTTCAAACTGTGGTGTTGGAGAAGACTCTTGAGAGTCCCTTGGACTGCAAGGAGACCATCCAGTCCATTCTAAAGGAATCAATCCTGGGTGTTCATTGGAAGGACTGATGCCAAAGCTGAAACTGCAATACTTTGGCCACCTCATGTGACGAGTTGACTCACTGGAAAAGACTCTGATGCTGGGAGGGATTGGGGACGGGAGGAGAAGGGGACGACAGAGAATGAGATGGCTGGATGGCATCACCGACTCTGTGGACATGAGTTTGAGTGAACTCCGGGAGTTGGTGATGGACAGGGAGGCCTGGCGTGCTGGGATTCATGGGGTCGCAAAGAGTCGGACACGACTGAGCGACTGAACTGAACTGATCACAACTAGGATTTTGAAATTGATAGGATACAAAACAGATCCATTGTCACAGGAATCCCTGTTGTTGTCGCCCTTTTGTTATTACTATGACTTCCTCCTCCCATTCCTCTCCCTACATGTCTTTTCAAAACTGTGTAAGTGCAATCATATATAACTTTTGGGATTGGCTGATTGCCTAATTCCCTGGAGAATTCATCAGAGTTGTTGCTTATAGCAATAACTCATTGATTTTTATTGCTGAGTGGTATTCCGCAGTATGGATGCCCTGTTGTTTATCAGTTGTTCAGTCTTGTACGATTCTTTGCGACCCCATGGACTGCAGCACACCAGGCTTCCTTGTCCTTCACTGTCTCCCAGAGTTTGTTCAAACTCATGTCCGTTGAGTCAGTGATGCCGTCCAGCCATCTCATCCTGTGTCATCCCCTTCTCCTCCTATCCTCAATCGTTCCCAGCATCAGTGTCTTTTCCAGTGAGTGGGTTCTTTGCATCAGGTGGCCAAAGTATTGGAGCTTCAGCATCAGTCTTTCCAATGAGTATTCAGAGCCGATTTCCTTCAGGATTGACTGGTTTGATCTCCTTGCGTCCTTCTCCTTCTCTTGAGAGAAGACTCTGAAGAGTCTTCTCCAGCACCACAGTTTGAAAGCACTACCAGTTGTTTAACCATTTCATGTTGAAAGACATCTAGGTTGTTTCCAGTTTTGGGCTATTATGAATAAAGTTGCTATGAGTATTCGTGTATGGTTTTTTCTGTGCAGGTAAGTTCTCATTTTTCTGGGATAAATGTCAAAGAGTGTAATTAGTGTGTTGTTTTAATTTTATAAGAAGCTGTCAGCATGTTTTCCAGAGTGGCCATACTGCTTTGCATTATTCTCACCAGCAGTATATGAGAGATCCAGTTTTTTCCACTTTTTTTTTTAACCAGTATTTGATGGTGTTACTATTTCTTCCTTTCTTACTATTTTTATCTTAGCCATTCTTTTTTGGTACATAGTGGTATCTCATCATATCTTACTTTTAGCCTAATAGCAAATGATGTTGAATATCTACCATGTGATTATTTATCATCTATGTATTTCTTCAGTGCAGTGTTCATGATTTTTGTCCATTTTTCTAATTGGGTTTGTTTTTTACTGTTAAATTTTGAGAGTTCTTTATAATTCTAGAACCGATCCTTTCTTAATATGTGGTTTGCAAATATTTTCCACCCATTCTATAGCTTGTCTTTTCATTTTTTTTTAACCAAGTCTTTTGCAGAGCAGAAGGTTTTAGTTTCACGAGGTCCAATTTATCACTCTTTATAGTTTGTTCTTAATATACTTTGCCTATCCTTATATTCTGAAAATTTTCTCATGTGTTTTTCTGAAAGTTTTATCATTTTACATTTAAATCTGTAATCCATTTTGACTCAGTTTTTTTTTTTTTATAAGGTATGAGATTTAAGTCAAGGATGTTTTTTGGCCTCTGGGTGTCTAGCTATAGCACCATCTCTTGAAAAGGCTGTATTCTTCCTCTCTTGAATTGCTTGGGAATATGTGTGTGTGACATAAGGAGAGGTACAAAATAGAAAATAAAAATCACATGCAGTTCACCTCAAAGATAATTACTGCTAATATTTTTATGTGTGTGTTTCTAGTCTGTTCTTAAGCCTGTGTATATGTACATAAGATTATATACTTTCTGTTTAAAAAAAAATGTTCCTAACTTTGTTCTCTTTTAATTATGAGTAGTTTTCCATTTCCGCATAAAAAGACACCATTTTAACGATTTTGTAATTTTCTTTTATGCAACTCTGGTGTAGTGTTTCATTGGTTGGATTTTATAGTGTTTCCATCTGTTATTTTCATAGCATAGTATTTAAGACATAATAGATTCTCAGCATATACTTGATAAATAAATTTAGCCCTACTCATCATACCTTAAAAAGACAAAACAAAGTTCCACTTTTTAAGTTACTGTCTTCTGCCATGCATTGGATTGTAAACTAGTATTGAGCCCTTTCTTCAGAATAGAGTGTTTATTCTTTGAATTGTATACAAGGTGAAAAGGTTCCAGTGTATCAGTTTATGGAGTACAGTTTTTGTCTGCACTATACTGCTTCTCCTATAGAATCTGCTCACCATGTATGAGCAAGGATTTGAGGTAGATTTTTGGTCGATAATATAAAGTCTAGAATATTTTCTTCTAGCTTTAGATATTAGATATAACTACACACATGAGCATCTGCTTTGTGCTAAGAATAAGGACTGTTGTAAGCTCAGGAGAGGACAAAGAACAAATATTTGAGGTCCTACTTTCCTAGTCTATAAGTAGCCCTACCTTTGAGCTGGTAAAAAAGTGAGCTGAGGCACAGAGGCAGTCTTTTGCCTGGATTATTTATGTCATTCAGCCTCTGTACTTAGGCCGTTAGTTTTCTTTATGATTGTCTAGCATTTTGTGGATCTGTTTGGGGATCTTTTCAAATGATAATTCAAAGGCAGCCTTAGCATTTTTTCCTTTTATTTTTTCACTGTATGATATAATTGTTTATTAAGATCCCTGTCTGTTTAGTTTAACTTTTTTTTTTTTTTTACTGTTTCTTCTTAAAAATAAGATTTGAGGTGACTTTTAATAGGATGTGAATACTAGTTAATAGAAATAAAAAAATCAGATAGAAAGAAAGGAGTGAGGAAATATATAACTTTAAGGTAATTTAGCTGTGATAGAGCATCAGATTTAGCTAAGCCTCCTGGGAGCCAAGATTCTCATTATCCTAAATAAAAAAATATTGGATTGGCAAAACAACTCTTTTGGTGTTTTAAGTACAAATAAAAAGATACATTGTTCATTTTCATCAAGAACTTTATTGAACAATATATTCAGCATTTTGTTCTACATTCTGCCATTTTTCAGGCAACTTTATAATTCCGTCTTCCTAAAACTTTTTATCATTTTGAACAAAGAACTCTTTCAGGTGTCAAATTTTAGAGTCTTCTGGGAATTGAAATTTATTCCATTAAGAGAATTTTGTAAAGACCAAAATAAATGCATATCTGAAGGTGCTGCTGCTGCTGAGTCACTTCAGTCGTGTCCGACTTTGTACGACCCCATAGACGGCAGCCCACCAGACTCCCCCGTCCCTGGGATTCTCCAGGCAAGGACACTGGAGTGGGTTGCCATTTCCTTCTCCAATGCATGAAAGTGAAAAGCGAAAATGAAGTCGCTCAGTTGTGTCCGACTGTTAGCGACCCCATGGACTGCAGCCCACCAGGCTCCTCCGTCCATGGAACTCTCCAGGCAAGAGTCCTAGAGTGGGGTGCCATTGCCTTCTCCGTCTGAAGGTGCAATGTCTGGTGAATATGGCGGGTGAATCAGAACTTCCCAGCCAAGGTGTAACAGTTTTTGCCTGGTTGTCAAATCAAAGGTCTTGCAGTATCCTGATGGAATATTATGTGTTTTCTGTTGACTAACCCTGGATGCTTTCATCACATACCACCTTCAGTTGATCTAACTGAAAGCAGTACTTGTTGGAATAAATTGGTTTTTTAGAAGGAACTCATAATAAAGTACTCCCTTCCAATCCCACCGTACATCATCTTCTTTGAATGAAAACTGGCTTTTGGTGTGGTCGTTGGTGGTTCATTTCACTTGGCCCATGATCTTTTGCAGTCCACATTATTGTGCCCACTTTTCATCATCCGTCACGATTTTTTTTTTTTTTAAGTGGACAGTTTTCATTACGTTTCACTAGAGAATCACATGTGGAAACACAGTCAAGATGGTCTTTTTCACTTAACTTACATGGAACCCAAGCATCAAAGTGAGTAACATAATCAAGCTGGTGCAAATGATTTTCAGTGCTTTATATGGATATTTTGAGTGTGTTGGCTATCTCCCTGCATGGTATAACATTGATTGTTCTCAGTTAATCTCTCAATTTGATCACTGGGAGTTGGTGATGGACAGGGAGGCCTGGCGTGCTGTGATTCATGGGGTCGCAAAGAGTCGGACACGACTGAGCGACTGAACTGAACTGAACTGAACTTCAGCTGGCCTACCGAACCATGGAGAATTGTCCAGTGATAAATCTCCAGCAAGAAACTTGGCAAACCACTTTTGACTTGTATAGTCAGTAACAGCACCTTTTCCATACATTTCACAAATCTTTTTTTTTTTTTCATTTCTGTTGTGTTTTTACCTTTCTTGAAATAATAAAGCATAATATGCTAAAACGTTGCTCTTTCCCCTTCCATCTTCAATATTAAAATGGCTATACAAAAATTCACCAAGTTGATGTTTTTTAAAAAATGTACATTGCTCTGACAGTTGTCATAATACAGTCTTAACAAAGTTGTTTTGAATGAGGTTAAAGACAACTAAGCACTATGAGAGCCATCTTATGGAAAAAAACCAAAGGCAACTTTTGGCCAGCCTATCACAACCCAATACATCACAGATTATCCAAAGGATTGGAAGATTTTACTTGCATTAAATTCTAAATTATTTCTCAAATGTGAATTCTCTTATGTAAGAGCTATTGAACAATGAATGTACAGTATTGTTGACAGTAATTTAATAGCACATATTCTATAGCTCTCAGACTCTTTTTTAATATATATATTTTAATAAAAATAGAATGATATACCAAAAAATCTTAGTAAAGATGGATCATATATGAGCGTGGGCTAATGTGCTTCAAAATTTTATACGTGCATATGTACACAAACACACAAAGCATATACATACATATGTATTTATACATACATATATTTTTGTTACTCTTATTTGATAAGGACAGAATATACATAGGTGCAGACAGTATTTCTTATACTCCTCTTAACCATCATTGTTCTAATTTGTAGTTTTTCTAGTTGAGTAGCAGACAATTTCAGGATTTTTCTTTCTAATGAAAGAATGGCATATCAGAATTCTATATTCTTATTAATGCTTCAGAAATCATTGAGAAAGTGGTATGTTTATTGTCAGATTAAGAAAGTTGGTAAGCATTTCTATCTGACTGGCCATCATTCCTTCTTTACAAGGGGTACTTGCTATTATAAAGCTTGTAGTTTCCTCAGGAGGCAGGTTTAGAGCTGTTATTGGCATCTAATGCAGGTACTTTACTGAAACCACTAAAATACCAAACAATACGGTACAGATGATTTTGACTAACGGATTTTCAAGATTCCTGAGTATAACCAATCACATGTCTACTGTAAAAAAAAAAAAAACCTTATAGTCTCACGGAATGTCAGATTTGGGGCAGCATGGTGTCTTGTTTGTTTGTCTTTAAAAAGAGACATTTTTCAGGTAGTTGAAAGAGGTGACTTAGAGTCAGGTGGCATTACTATGATGGCTTTATTGACTACACCAAAGCCCTTGACTGTGTGGGTCACAACAAAGTGTGGAACAGTCTTCAAAGATGGGAATACCAGACCACCTGACCTGCCTCCTGAGAAATCTGTATGCAGGTCAAGAAGCAACAATTAGAACTCGACATGGAATAATAGACTGTTTTCAAATCAGGAAAGGCGTATGCCAAGGCTGTATGTTGTCACTTGGTTATTTAACTTATATGTGGAGTACCTCATGCGAAATGCCAGGCTAGATGAAGCACAAGCTGGAATCAAGATTCCTGGGAGACATCACTCATTATTAGAGAAATGCAAATCAAAACTACAGTGAGATAACACCTCACATCCGTCAGAATGGCCCTAATCAAAGAGTCTACAAACAATAAGTGCTGGAAAGGGTGTGGAGAAAAGGGAACACTCTTGCACTGTTGGTGGGAATCTAAATTGATACAGCCACTATGGAAGACAGTATGGAAGTTCCTTAAACTAGAAATAAAACCACCATATGATCCAGCAATCCCACTCCTAGGCATATACCCTGAGGAAACCAAAATTGAAAGAGACACATGTATCCCATTGTTCATTGCAGCACTATTTACAATAGCTAGAACATGGAAGCAACCTAGATGTCCATCGACAGATGAATGGATAAAGAAGTTGTGGGAAATATACACAATGGAATATCACACAGTCATAAAAAGGAACGCATTTGAGTCAGTTCTAATGAGGTGGATGAACCTAGAACCTATTAGAGTGAAGTGAGTCAGAAAGAGAAAGATAAGTACCATAGTCTAACACATATATATGGAATCTAGAAAACTGGTCCTGAAGAATTTACTTACAGGGCAGCAGTGGAGAAACAGACATAGAGAATAGACTTACGGACATGGGGAGAGGGAGGAGAGGGTGAGATGTATGGAAAGAGTAACATGGAAACTCACATTACCATACGTAAAATAGATGGCCAATGGGAATTTGCTGTATGGCTCAGGAAACTCAAACAGGGGCTCTAACAACCTGGAGGGGTGGGATGGGGCGGGAGATGGGAGGGAGGTTCAAAAGGGAGGGGATATATGTATACCTATGGGAATTGATGCTTTTGAACTGTGGTGTTGGAGAAGACTCTTGAGAGCCTCTTGGACTGCAAGGAGATCAGTCCTGGGTGTTGATTGGAAGGACTGATGTTAAAGCTGAAACTCCCAGTACTTTGGCCACCTGAGGCGAAAAGCTGACTCATTTGAAAAGACCCTGATGCTGGGAAAGATTGAGGGCAGGAGGAGAAGGTGACGACAGAGGATGAGATGGGAGATGGTTGGATGGCATCACCGACTCAATGGACATGGGTTTGGGTGGACTCCAGGAGTTGGTGATGGACAGGGAAGCCAGGCGTGCTGTGGTTCATGGGGTCGCAAAGAGTTGGACATGACTGAGCGACTGAACTGAACTGATGGCTGATTGAGGTTTGACAGAAAACAGTAAAATTCTGTAAAGCAATTATCCTTCAATAAAAAATAAATTGATTAAAAAAGAAAACACTGTGGTTAAAAAAAAAGATTGCTGGGAGAAATAGCAATAACCTCAGATATGCAGATGACACCACCCTTACGGCAGAAAGCGAAGAACTAAAGAACCTGTTGATGAAAGTGAAAGAGGAGAGAGAAAAAGTTGGCTTAAAGTTCAACCGTCTTATTTGGGTTTCTCTTACCTTGGTCGTGGAAAATCTCTTCACAGCCGCTCCAGCAAAGTGCAACCGCTGTACCTTACCTTGGACGAGGGGTATCTCCTCAAGGCCGCCCCTCCTGACCTTGAACGCGGAGTAGCTCCTCTCGGCCCTCCTGTGCCCGTGCAGCCACCGCCTGTTGGATGTCGGCGCAGACGCGACGCGAGAGACGCCGGCCCCGGCGGCGCAGACGCAACGCGAGAGACCTAACAGAAGCAGAAGATATTAAGAAGAGGTGGCAGGAATACACAGAAGAACTGTACAAAAAAGATCTTCACGACCAAGATAGTCACGATAACGTGATCACTGACCTAGAGCCAGACATCTTGGAATGTGAAGTCAAGTGGGCCTTAGAAAGCATCACTACTAACAAAGCTAGTGGAGGTGATGGAATTCCAGTTGAGCTATTTCAAGTCTTGAAAGATGATGCTGTGAAAGTGCTGCACTCAATATGCCAGCAGATTTGGAAAACTCAGCAGTGGCCACAGGACTGGAAGAGGTCAGTCTTCATTCCAATCCCAAAGAAAGGCAATGCCAAAGAATGCTCAAACTACCGCACAATTGCACTCATCTCACACGCTAGTAAAGTCATGCTCAAAATTCTCCAAGCCAGACTTCAGCAGTATGTAAACCGTGAACTCCCAGATGTTCAAGCAGGTTTTAGAAAAGGCAGAGGCACCAGAGATCAAATTGCCAACATCCGCTGGATCATGGAGAAAGCAAGCGAGTTCCAGGAAAACATCTATTTCTGCTTCATTGACTCTGCCAAAGCCGTTGACTGTGTGGATCACAATAAACTGTGGAAAATTCTGAAACAGATGGGAATCCCAGACCACCTGACCTGCCTCTTGAGAAACCTATATGCAGGTCAGGAAGCAACAGTTAGAACTGGACATGGAACAACAGACTGGTTCCAAATAGGAAAAGGTGTACGTCAAGGTTGTATATTGTCACCTTGCTTATTTAACTTATATGCAGAGTACATCATGAGGAACGCTGGGCTGGAAGAAGCACAAGCTGGAATCAAGATTGCCGGGAGAAATATCAATAACCTCAGATATGCAGATGACACCACCCTTATGGCAGAAAGTGAAGAGGAACTCAAAAGCTCTTGATGAAAGTGAAAGAGGAGAGTGAAAAGGTTGGCTTGAAGCTCAACATTCAGAAAACGAAGATCATGGCATCTGGTCCCATCACTTCATGGGAAATAGATGGAAAAACAGTGGAAAGAGTGTCAGACTTTATTTTTTTGGGCTCCAGAATCACTGCAGATGCTGATTGCAGCCATGAAATTAAAAGACGCTTGCTCCTTGGAAGGAAAGTTATGACCAACCTTGATAGTATATTAAAAAGCAGAGACATTCCTTTGCCAATCAAGGTCCGTCTAGTCAAGGCTATGGTTTTTCCCGTGGTCGTGTATGAATGTGAGAGTTGGACTGTGAAGGCTGATCGCCGAAGAATCGATGCTTTTGAACTGTGGTGTTGGAGAAGACTCTTGAGAGTCCCTTGGACTGCAAGGAGATCCAACCAGTCCATTCTAAAGGAGATCAATCCTGGATGTTCATTGGAGGGACTGATGCTAAAGCTGAAACTGCAATACTTTGGCCACCTCATGCGATGAGTTGACTCACTAGAAAAGACTCTGATGCTTGGAAAGGTTGGGGGCGGGAGGAGAAGGGGACGACGGAGAATGAGATGGCTGGATGGCATCACCAACTCTGTGGACATGAGTTTGAGTGTACTGTAGGAGTTGGTGATGGACAGGGAGGCCTGGCGTGCTGTGATTCATGGGGTCGCGGAGAGTCGGACACGACTGAGAGACTGAACTGAACTGAACTAAAGTTCAACATTCAGAAAACTAAAATCATGGCATCTGATCCCATCATTTCATGGCAAATAGATGAGTAAACAATGGAAACAGTGAAAGACTTTATTTTTGGGTCCTCCAAAATCACTGCAGATAATGACTGCAGCCATGAAATTAAAAGACACTTGCTCCTTAAGAAAAGCTGTGACCAACCTAGGCAGAATATTAAGAAGCAGAGATATTACTTTTGCAACAAAGGTTTGTCTAGTCAAAGCTATGGTTTTTCCAGTAGTCATGTATGGATGTGAGAGTTGGACCATAAAGAAAGCTGAGCGCTGAAGAATTGATACTTTTGAACTGTGGTGTTGGAGAAGACTTGAGAGTCCTTTGGACTCCTGGAGATCCAACCAGTCCTTCCTAAAGGAAATCAGTCCTGAATATTCATTGGAAGGACTGATACTGAAGCGGAAACACCCAATTCTTTGATCACCTGATACAAAAAACTTACTGGAAAAGACCCTAATGCTGAGAAAGAATGAAGGCGGGAGAAGGGGACAACAGAGGATAAGATGGTTGGATGACATCACCGACTTGCTGGACATGAGTTTGGGTAAGCTCCAGGAGTTGGTGATGGACAGGGAGGCCCGGCATTCTGCAGTCCATGGGGTCGCAAAGAGTTGGATACGACCGAGCGACTGAACTGAACTGAGAGTCAGGTAGTCTATAAGTGGTTGGAATGAGGACCACTGACAGAGATTGTAATTGTTCTAGTTAATGTACCTCCATTCTTTTTTACATAGTAAGTAAAACATCAGGACTAGTTGTTCTTTTTTAAGGTAGACTTTTTTTTTTAAGAGTTTTATGTTCACAGCCAAATTGAGCTTAAGGTACAGAGATTTCCTATATACTCCGTGTTCCCAAACTTGCATAACCTCCCCTATTATTACCATCCCCCACCAGCGTGGTACTTTGTTATGGTCAGTGAACCTACAGTGACACATAATTATCACCCACAGTTCTTAATTTACATTTGAGTTCACTCTTCGTGTTTCGTGCATTCTAGGCATTCGGTCAAATGCATAATGGCGTATATTCATCATTATGGTACCATGCAGAGTAGTTTCACTGCCCTGAAAATCCTCTGTGTTCCTGCCTTTTCATCCTTCTCCCTTGCCCAATCCCTGGAAACCTCTAATCTAGTCACTGTCTCCGTAGTTTTCCCTTTTCTGGAATATCATGTGATTGGAATCACGTGTGTGTGTATGGTCTTTTCAGACTTCTTTGCAGTATGCCTCTAATGTTCCTCCATGGCTTGATAGTACATTTCTTCTTAACCTCTGAATAATCCATTGTCTTGTGTACCATTCACCTGTTGAAGGACATCTTGTTTGCTTTCAAGTAGTGGTAATTATGAAGAAAGCTGCTATAAGCGTCTGTGTGCAGGTTTTTTTTTTTCTTTGTGGTCATAAGATTCTAGTACCTTTGGATAAAGACCAAAGAGCATGATTGCTGGACTGTATGGTAAGAGTATGTTAAGTTTCAAAAGAAACTACCAAACTCTTCCACAATGGCTGTAATATTTTGCATCTCCACCAGTGTTGAATGAGAGTTTCACATCCTGACCAGCGTTTGGTATTGTCAGTGTTCCAGATTTTGGCCATTCTAAATAGGTTTACAGTGGTTTCTCATTTTAATTTGCATTTCCCTGATGACTTATGACGTGGAACATCTTTTCATATGCTTATTTTTCATCTGTATATCTTCTTTGGTGATGTGAGAGTGTGAGGATCTTTGGCAATTTTTAATTGGGTTGTTTGTTTTCTCACTGTTTGGTTTTCAGAGTTCTTTGTGTATTTTGGATGACAGTCCTTTATCAGGTGTGTCTTTTGCAAATACAGTCCTCCCACTCACACATGCGGTGGCTTGGTTCGAGAACCCTCCCTTGCCCCAGGAGACCAAAATGTGAGGGTGCTCAGGTCGCTTATGTAAAATGGCACAGTATTTGCATATAACCATGGTATATTCTCCCTGTATACTGTCAGTCATCTTGGGTTACTTATAATACCTAATACAATGTAAAAACTGTGTAAATAGTTTTATGTACAAGAAAGTGAAGAGGAACTCAAAAGCCTCTTGATGAAAGTGAAAGAGGAGAGTGAAAAGGTTGGCTTGAAGCTCAACATTCAGATAACAAAGATCATGGCATCTGGTCCCATCACTTCATGGGAAATAGATGGAGAAACAGTGGAAACAGTGTCAGACTTTATTTTTTGGGGCTCCAAAATCACTGCAGATGCTGACTGCAGCCATGAAATTAAAAGACGCTTACTCCTTGGAAGGAAAGTTATGACCAGCCTAGATAGCATATTAAAAAGCAGAGACATTACTTTGCCAACCAAGGTCCGTCTAGTCAAGGCTATGGTTTTTCCCGTGGTCATGTATGGATGTGAGAGTTGGACTGTGAAGACAGCTGATCGCCGAAGAATTGATGCTTTTGAACTGTGGTGTTGGAGAAGACTCTTGAGAGTCCCTTGTACCGCAAGGAGATCCAACCAGTCCATTCTAAGGGAGATCGATCCTGGGTGTTCATTGGAAGGACTGATGCTAAAGCTGAAATTGCAATACTTTGGCCACCTCATGCGACGAGTTGACTCACTGGAAAAGACTGATGCTGGGAAAGGTTGGGGGCGGGAGGAGAAGGGGACGACCGAGAATGAGATGGCTGGATGGCATCACCAACTCGATGGACATGAGTTTGAGTGAACTCCGGGAGTTGGTGATGGACAGGGAGACCTGGCGTGCTGTGATTGATGGGGTCGGACACGACTGAGCGACTGAACTGAACTGACCTGAACTGAAATGTTATGTAAGTTGTTGCCAACCTGTGGCAAATTCAGGTTTTGCTTTTTGAAATTTTCTGGACTTTTTTTTTTTTTCAAATATCCAAGGTTGGTTGAATCTCAGAGTACAGAAACTGTGAATATGAAGGATTAGCTCTATTTTCTGCCAGTCTGTTGCTTGTCATTCATTCTTTTCACATTGTCTTTTGCAGAGCAGATTTGTAATTTTAAGAAAGTCCACCTTATCAATTATTTCTTTCATGGATTGTGCCTTTGATATTGTATTGAAAAAAATCATCACCATACTCAGGGTCATATAGGTTTTCTTCTGTGTTATATTCTAGGAGTTTTATAGTTTCATATTTTACATTTAGGCCTGTGATCCATTTGGGGTTAATTTTTGTGACGGTTGTAAGGTCTGTGTCGAGGTTCACTCCTTTGCATGTGATCGATTGTTCTGGCACCATTTGTTGAGAAGACTGGTGCCTTTGTATCACCTTAAGGGCCATATTATTTAAATTGCATGAAGGTAATATTTTATGGATTTGTGGTTGCCTTTTTTTGGAGAAAGGAAAGGTCATTGTGAACTGTGAGGTTATTCAACTGGCGTCTGCTGTGTCATTTCCCCCATCATCCTTTTTGATAGAGAATATTTCTATTGAAATTTTAGAATTGTTTCTACCCTTAGGCCATGGGGTTTTATTGCAAAAGACTCCCAAACTCATATGCCTATAAGTGTTTTCTTAAGAATATTGAAGGTATAGTTCTTATCATGTCTGTCCTTGACAGTTTTGGACCTAAGGTATCCTTACATTCATTGAGAATCATTGATGAAATGAAACACTGTTACACTTGGAGCTTTCAGACTTGCCTCTTATTTGTCCTGTAACCTTTGTTTCTATTTAAATGTGTTCAGTTCAGTTCAGTTCAGTCGCTCAGTCGTGTCCGACTCTCCGTGACCCCATGAATCACAGCACGCCTGGCCTCCCTGTCCATCACCAACTCCCGGAGTACACTCAAACTCATGTCCACAGAGTCGGTGATGCCATCCAGCCATCTCATTCTCCGTTGTCCCCTTCTCCTCCCGCCCCCAACCTTTCCCAGCATCAGAGTCTTTTCCAGTGAGTCAACTCGCCGCATGAGGTGGCCAAAGTATTGCAGTTTCAGCTTCAGCATCAGTCCCTCCAATGAACATGCAGGATTGATCTCCTTTAGAATGGACTGGTTGGATCTCCTTGTAGTATAAGGGACTCTCAGGAGTCTTCTCCCAACACCACAGTTCAAAAGCATCGATTCTTTGGCGATCAGCTTTCTTCACAGTCCAACTCTCACATCCATACATGACCACGGGAAAAACCATTGCCTTGACTAGATGGACCTTGGTTGGCAAAGTAATGTCTCTGCTTTTTAATATACTATCAAGGTTGGTCATAGCTTTCCTTCCAAGGAGCAAGCGTCTTTTAATTTCATGGCTACAATCAGCATCTGCAGTGATTTTATAAATGTGTATATAAACCTAATTTGGAGGGATGTCAGAATTCAGTATGTGAATGAACTTGGCAGAAAGCACCTGGCAGTCCTTAGCTGTTCTAACAATATTTTCCCACTTTCTTTTCTACAGAAAATTTTAAAGAAGTTTGTTACTTAAAACAGTGTTTTCAGAACTTCCCTGGTGGTCCAGTGGCTAAGACTCTGCACTCCCAGTGCAGGGGTTCCCAGGTTCAATCCCTGGTCAGGGAAACAGATCCCACATGCCGCAGCTAAGACCTGGTACAGCCAAATAAATAAATACTTAAAAAACAAAACAAAACATTACTTTCAAAAGTAATGTTTGAAAACCTAAGGCTAATTTCACACATTATATATTAGATAAGCCCAAGAGGATTTAGGTATAGGTAGGACAGTACTTTCAAAAGTAAGTAAGACCTTAGATCTCCTGCATTGGCAGGCAGATTCTTTACCACTAGTCAGTTCAGTTCAGTCTCTCAGTCGTGTCTGACTCTCCGTGACCCCATGAATCACAGCACACCAGGCCTCCCTGTCCATCACCAACTCCCGGAGTTCACTCACACTCATGTCCACAGAGTCGGTGATGCCATCCAGCCATCTCATTCTCGGTCGTCCCCTTCTCCTCCCGCCCCCAACCTTTCCCAGCATCAGAGTCTTTTCCAGTGAGTCAGCTCGTCGCATGAGGTGGCCAAAGTATTGCACTAGTGCCACCATATTAATAATTAAACTTAAAATCCTCTGTTACAAGGTGTTAAGACTGATCTGATTTTCTTTGGAAGGTTTGTGGTGGTTATAATCAGGCTAAATTAAACACATTAGCTTTACAGAAAAATAATGATTTCAAACTGGCCTCGTCTTTTTATAGGTGTGTGTGTTTGCTGATTTCTTTTTCTGCTCTTTGTTCATGGTTCCTTCTCTGAAGCTTCTTTTCTCTTGAACTTAAGAAAGAGTATAAAGAAATTACCTTAAGAAGTTAGGGGCTTGTTTTCACTAAGTAGGTTGCATTCTAATAGAGATTGTTTGGAGAAAGTCCAAAATATAATAAATAACTAATGGTGGAATTTCAAACACTATGGCACTTGTGTCCAGGATTCACAAATTAGGTCACACTTTTCAACAGATTTGACTGTTTCTAGGGCAGTGTACACATTGCATAAAAGCATTTTATTTATAGACAGCTTTATTTAAAATGGACTTCCCTGGTGGCTCAGATGGGAAAGCGTCTGCCTACAGTGCAAGAGACCTGGGTTTGATCCCTGGGTCAGGAAGATCCTCTGGAGAAGGAAATGGCAACCCACTCCAGTACTCTTGCCTGGAAAATCCCATGGATGGAGGAGCGTAGTAGGCTACAGTCTATGGGGTTGCAAAGAGTTGGACACGACTGGGCGATTGCACTTTATTTAAAACACCACTTAAAGAACCAGAGAAGTAATTAGCATAGTGAAGTATTAGGTGGAAAAGAGGAGTCAGTAGTAAGGTAAAAGGCCTCCTCACCTGAGCAAAGCTTTGACTCAGTAAAGTTGGGGTGTTGCATAGAAGTAACTTAAGTTTTTAAAGGGAGAAGGAAGGTAGGAAAACAAATTTCTGTGGAAAGAAAGATCCCTTTCAGACCCAGGGATCAAACCTAGGTCTCCCATACTGCAGGCAGATTCCTTACTGTCTGAGCCACTGGGGAAGCCCAAATAAATGATAAAGTTCACCTGTTTATAAAGTGTACACTCCAGTAATTTTTAGTACATTTGCAAGGCCCTGCAGCCATCATCATCTAATTCCAAAAAATCTCATCACTGCAACAAGCCCCATGCATGTTAGCAGTCACTCCTGTTTTCCTTTGCTCCTAGGCCCTGGAACCACTAATCTGCTTTCTGTTTCTATTAATTTGCCTGTTTGAAACAGTTCATAAAAACTGAATTATAAAATATATGGCCTTTTGTATCTGGCTTCTTTACCATGGCATAATGTTTCCAAGGTTCATCCATGTTGTATCATGAATCAGTAACTCATCTCTTAATATAATAGCTGAATAATACATATTTCATTGTTTGAATATAAAACATTTTGCCTATCCATTCATTGCATGTGTACATTAGATTATTTCCACTTTTTTGTCCGCTATGGATAATGCTGTTATGAACGTTAGTTACAAGGTTTTCTGAAAGCAGATGTTTTCAGTCCTCTTGATTAAGTACCCAGGAATAGAATTGATGGGTCATAGTAACTTTTTGGAAGGATTGCCAAATTGTTTTTCAGAAGTGACTGCAGTAATTTACATTTACATCAGTGATGTATGAGAGTTTTAATTTCTCCACATCGGTCCTGATACCTGGCTTTTTTATTAAGCTATTCCTAGTTGGTGTAAAATTTTAATCTCTTTGTGGTTTTAATTTCTGTTTCCCTAGTGACTAATGATGTGGATCATCTTTCCATGTGCTTATTGGCCATAGCATATCTTTGGAGACATGCTTCTTCAAATCCTTTGCCCATTGTTAAGTTTTGTTGTTTGTATTTTTCAGTGAAAGTGAACAATAGTGATTTCTGTGCTGTGGGAGGCCAGCTGGACCAGAAAGCAAGCAAGAGCTAGTAGTTTGGGAAAGTTAACACCCATAGAAGCAATGCTTAACCAGTAGGAAACAGTAGCAGATATATAACAGCTTGCCTCTCATCTTATGGACAGAGAGTTTTGAGACCCCCATATGCTTCTCAGAGAATTTAAGTAGAATGAATCCCAGTTGTCCTTAGGTTAGGGATGACTTCAATAATATACCATTTCTTATATTGGCTTTTCCTCCCTATCACATACTCTTAACTGCTCTTTAGGTCATTTCTTGGATGGACTATCTGCATTCAAGTCCTTATCTTAGCCTTTGTTTTTGAGAGAACCCAAACTAAAACAGGTATCGTTAGAGTGCTTAGTATTGAAAGAGTTGGTAATATTTCAGCATTTGAAACTGGATCATCAGCAAGAGTATGAGTATAGAGAACAGGGCTAATATCTGCATTCTCCATCACTATAATGTGTTGAGGTTGATATAAAGCTGAGCAATTACCGAAGGATACTGTGGTGTGGCCAGTGGTGTAGGAACAAAATCAAGAGGATGTTGTGTCTTGGAAGCTAAGTGAAGAAAATACCTGAAGTAGTGGGAAGTAATGCCACTACTAAGTTAAGTGAGAGATGAACTTAGTGTTGTCTGTTGGATTTGGCAATAGGTAGGCCATTAATGTTTATTGTACACACACAGAAAACAATGAACACATCTACAGAAAAACATCTATTTCTGCTTTATTGACTATGCCAAATCCTTTGACTGTGTGGATCACAATAAACTGGAAAATTCAGAAACAGATGGGAATACCAGACCACCTGATCTACCTCTTGAGAAACCTGTATGCAAACCTGTATGCAGGTCAGGAAGCAAGAGTTAGAACTGGACATGAAACAACAGACTGGTTCCAAATAGGAAAAAGGAGTATGTCAAGGCTGTATATTGTCACCCTGCTTATTTAACTTCTGTGCAGAGTACATCATGAGAAACGCTGGGCTGGAGGAAGCACAAGCTGGAATCAAGATTGCTGGGAGAAATATCAATAACCTCAGATATGCAGATGACACCATCCTTATGGCAGAAAGTGAAGAGGAACTAAAAAGCCTCTTGATGAAAGTGAAAGAGAGGAGTGCAAAAGTTGGCTTAAAGCTCAACATTCAGAAAACGAAGATCATGGCATCTGGTCCCTTCACTTCATGGGAAATAGATGGGGAAACAGTGGCTGACTTTATTTTTCGACTCCAAAATCACTGCAGATGGTGATTGCAGCCATGAAATTAAAAGACGCTTACTCCTTGGAAGGAAAGTTATGACCAACCTAGACAGCATATTAAAAAGCAGAGCCATTACTTTGTCAACAAAGGTCCATCTAGTCAAGGCTATGGTTTTTCGAGGGGACATTTATGGATGTGAGAATTGGACCATAAAGAAAGCTGGGTGCCGAAGAATTGATGCTTTTAAACTGTGGTGTTGGAGAAGACTCTTGAGAGTCCCTTGGACTGCAAGGAGATCCAGCCAGTCCATCCTAAAGGAGATCAGTCCTGGGTGTTCATTGGAAGGACTAATGCTGAAGCTGAAACTCCAATCCTTTGGCCACCTGATGAGAAGAGCTGACTCATTGGAAAAGACCCTGATGCTGGGAAAGATTGAAGGCAGGAGGAGAAGGAGACGACTGAGGATGAGATGGTTGGATGTTATCACCGACTCAATGGACATGGGTTTGGGTGGACTCTGGGAGTTGGTGATGGACAGGGAGGCCTGGCTTATTGTGGTTCATGGGGTCGCAAAGAGTTGGACATGACTGAATGACTGAACTGAAGCCATTAATGACCTAGGAAGAACAGTTTTCATTGAAGTGGTGGGGGACAAAAGTGTAATTCGAGTGAGTTTGAGAAAAGTTGATGAAATAATTGGTTAGAGTGTATATAGACGACTTGTTTGGAGTTTTGTTGTAAAAGAGAGCAGAGAAATGGGTTGATAACTGGAGAGAGATCTTCAGAAGAGATCCTTTTTAAGATGAGAGGGAAAGTACACCTACTCAGTGTCTCATATTGCTGTGTGTGGTCAAAATAAGTTGATTCTTAGGATATGTTAGAGAATTAACATTCTTTTTGGTTTATTTCACCATCTTGTTCTTTACCTGTCAAGGCTTACAAATCATGTGTATTGAGTTTGCAAAGGAAAAGAAATTGTTATAAGTCATTAGCAGAATCTAAGAAGATTGGGATTTACTCTGGCATAGAGATGAATACCAGGAAGTAAAGAGAAATAAGGGAATACGTACAAGGAAGTTAGTCCTGTCACAGGATTGTGTTTGGGAATAGTTTAGAATCTGGTAAAGGCTATATGAGAAAGTACTTCTAGGTTTGAAATAATGCAAAGATTTAATTTCTTATCACATCAAATGCAACATCATTGTGAATATGTTTGTGGTGCATATAGCCACAGTGTCTCTGGGCACAGCTTTTATTGACCTGTTGTTGAAAGAACCAACTGTGTGTTATAAAAAGTTGAAATTTACTCTATTTCTTTTTTTGGCACAGTTTTCACCTTCTCTAAGTTTGGTTCTGAGCCATACTAAACCTCCCTCTACTTCCTCCCTCTGATTTTAGAATGATCTAATGTTAGGTTTTCAGAGTTAAATAAATCAATTCTGTCTGGAATGTTTGCATTTGTATTCTTATTTCTAATTGTGGAATGAAGATCTTTCGGTAAGAATAATTAGGCCCTCTTTTTGTTTCGTAAATTGTAATTCCTTCTAAACTGAGATAGAGGAGAATTTTGAAGATTTTTCTTCTACCTTTACCAAATTTCTTTCACAAAAGGGTGAAACAGACTGAATCTCTTCCATGGGAGTGTCTGTTCTATAAACAGAACTATTTTGTCTACACTGGACATCTCCTTTTCTGCTTCTAGTTAGCGTGTTGTTGTTCAGTCTCTCAGTCTGACTCTTTGCGGCCCCATGAAAGTGCGTGCGAGTTAGCATATGGGAGTTCACAAAAACTTTCTGGTCCCCTGGTAAGAATAAGAAAAACCTGTAAAGAATAAAAATTGCATTTAAAAAAATTAGAGGTAACAAAAAGTCAGTGCAATCAAGGAAGTCTTGGTGAACTGATTTCCAGAGATACATGAACTTCTCATAGGTGGGTCAAGAGTGTGGCAGTTTCCCAGCCTGGTTTCAGTATAGGATGAAGCAGGACAGGCCGTAAATGGAAAGACTGAAGGACTGAAGATAAATCATCCAATCTTCAAGAGACACTGTGGGCATTTGGGAAAGGGTGGGTATCTGACAAAGCCCCAAAGCAAAGTTAAAATCATTAAGCCTGATAATTTTATCTACCTTGAATTTTGCCATAAAGAGGAGTACAGGAGGGGTTGAAAAACCTAAAGAAATGTATAGTTCTGCAAATTCTGATGGGTCTTGAATTATGGGACACTGCTGGAGTTGAATTTAAAGGTAAACCAAACCAAAGATATGTATAACTATAGCCCAATTTCTTCCTATCTCAATTTTTGACAAGATCAAAAAGATATGACTGTGGTTGAGGATAAGAAGTTGGGGATTGACTTGATCACAGAAAAATTTACTCTGATTGAAGGCAGGAGGAGAAGGGAATGAGATGGTTGGATGGCATCACTGACTCAATGGACATGATTTTGAGTAAGCTCTGGGAGTTGGTGATGGACAGGGAGGCCTGGTGTGCTGTAATCCACGGGGTTGCAAAGAATCGGACATGACTGAGCAACTGAAGCTGCAGTCTGAAAGCTGTAGAACTGAAAGCTGCAGCAAGTTTCAGCTCAAATTGAATCTGCTAGAAATCTGAATTATCCGTGACTCATTCTAACTAGGGGTTTCCCGTATAGGTCAATGGTAAAGAATCTGCCTGCCAATATAGGAGATGCAAGAGTAGGAAATGACAACGCACTCTCACATTCTTGCCTGGAAAATTCCATGGGCAGAGGAGCATGGTGGGCTGCAGTCCATGGGGTTGCAAAGAGTCTGACATGATCGAGTGACTGAGCATGCATGCATGCATCTAACTGAGAGAAGAGCATAGATTCTCTGAGAAATAAAACTTAACAGTTTTACACTCATTTCTCAACCATCATTTTATAAAAAGGATCTAGAATACTATGAAAAATTATGACGCATAAAAAGAAACAGGAAAATATGATTATATAATGAAGAGAAAACAGTTAACAGACTTCTTATATGACCCAGAGTTAGGAGTCAATGAGTTAGGAGACTGATTTTAAAGCAGGATAACATGTGAAGGATTGAGTATTTCAGGAGAGTGATGGAAACTTTGAAAAAATACCAAATGCAAATTCTAGAACTAAAAAATGCACTATCTTTAAAAAAACTGCTCAAATGGACTTGATGGCAAATCTGTTATAAGAAACAGACTGTAAGAAATGGTGAATGTGTGAATAAATACGGAAGTCTGTTTTCTGGTCTTTAAATTTATGTAAATGACATGGATGTGTGTGTGTGCACGCGTGCACACTCAGGTATTTCCAGCTCGTTGCGACCCCATGGACTGCAGCCTGCCAGACTTATCTAACATGAAACTTTCCAGGCAGCAATACTAGAGTTGCTTGCCATTTCCTACTCTGTGTCTCCTGTGTTGGCAGGCACTTTCTTCACTGCACCACCTGGGAAGCCCTGGGCTTTATAATATATAGAAGTAAAATTTATGACCTTAGCATGAAATATGAGCGTATAAACAAATAAATTATACTCTTTTGCATTTGTTATTTAAAATTACATATGTAATTAGAATAGTATAATATTATTTGAAGGTGGACTATGATGAATTAAGAATATGTGCTGTACATTCCTAGAGCAGCCAAAATACATGTGTTGTGTGTGTATGACTTAAAAGTCCGCACAGTGAGATTATATAGGAAAATAACTATTTGGAGGCAGGAAAACAGGAACAATGAACAAGTTAAAAATAAATAGTAATGCAATAAACTTAACTTATACAAAGAATTATGTTAAATACAAATGGTCTAAGCCAAGCATCAAAACATGGAAATTGTCAGGTTGGATAAAATAGCAAGAACCAACTATGTGCTTTCTACACATGGGCAATTTAAAGACAAATTTGATTAAAAGCAATAGTGGAAAAAGGTATACTAACACTTATCAAAAGAAAGTTGCTTTAGCAAAATATACTTCAAAACAAGGATTATTAGTAGAGTAAAAGGTCATTTTATAATGATAAAAGGATCCATTTATCAGGACAATATAAGAACCCTAAATGTATATTTATAAGATATTCAGAATATATGAAATAAAATTTGATAGAAATAAGAGGAGAAATAGACATTTATACTTAGAGATTTCAGTACTTTTCAGTAATTAGCAGAAAAAGAATACCATAAATTAGGAAGGGTATGGAAGATTTGAATACCACTGTGAATCATTTTCACCTGTTTTTTGAATACTAAGCCCAACAGTTCCAGAATGTGACATTTGAATATACATGAAACACCAATTTAGATCTCATGTGAGGATGTCAAAACTTCAACATACTGTGGAAGACTTGAAATTATAATAATTTTTTTGACTACAGTGAAATTGGAATGAAGACTGACCTTTTCCAGTCCTGTGGCCACTGCTGAGTTTTCCAAATTTGCTGGCATATTGACTGCAGCACTTTCACAGCATTATCTTTCAGGATTTGAAATAGCTCATTGGAATTCCATCACCATCCCAAAGAAAGGGAATGCCAAAGAATGCTCAAACTACCACACAGATGCACTCATCTCACACGCTAGTAAAGTCATGCTCAAATTTCTCCAAGCCAGGCTTCAGCAATATGTGAACCGTGAACTTCCAGATGTTCAAGCAGGTTTTAGAAAAGGCAGAGGCACCAGAGATCAAACTGCCAACATCCGCTGGATCATGGAGAAAGCAAGAGAGTTCCAGAAAAACATCTATTTCTGCTTCATTGACTATGCCAAAGCCTTTGACTGTGTGGATCACAATAAACTGTGGAACATTCTGAAAGAGATGGGAATCCCAGACCACCTGACCTGCCTCTTGAGAAACGTGTATGCAGGTCAGGAAGCAACAGTTGGAACTGGACACGGAACAACAGACTGGTTCCAAATAGGAAAAGGAGTACGTCAAGGTTGTGTACTGTCACCCTGCTTATTTAACTTCTATGCAGAGTACATCATGAGGAACGCTGGGCTGGAAGAAGCACAAGCTGGAATCAAGATTGCCAGGAGAAATATCAATAACCTCAGATATGCAGATGACACCACCCTTATGGCAGAAAGTGAAGAGGAACTCAAAAGCCTCTTGATGAAAGTGAAAGAGGAGAGTGACAAGTTTGGCTTGAAGCTCAGCATTCAGAAAACGAAGATCATGGCATCTGGTCCCATCACTTCATGGGAAATAGATGGGGAAACAGTGGAAACAGTGTCAGACTTTATTTTTTTGGTCTCCAGAATCACTGCAGATGCTGATTGCAGCCATGAAATTAAAAGACGCTTACTCCTTGGGAGGAAAGTTATGACCGACCTAGATAGCATATTAAAAAGCAGAGACATTACTTTGCCAACCAAGGTCCGTCTAGTCAAGGCTATGGTTTTTCCAGTGGTCATGTATGGATGTGAGAGCTGGACTGTGAAGAAAGCTGATCACCGAAAAATTGATGCTTTTGTACTGTGGTGCTGGAGAAGACTCTTGAGAGTCCCTTGGACTGCAAGGAGATCCAACCAGTCCATTCTAAAGGAGATCAGTCCTGGGTGTTCATTGGAAGGACTGATGCTAAAGCTGAAACTCCAATACTTTGGCCACCTCATGTGGCGAGTTGACTCACTGGAAACGAGTCTGGTGCTAGGAGGGATTGGGGTGGGAGGAGATGGGGACGACAGAGAATGAGATGGCTGGATGGCATCACCGACTCGATGGACATGAGTTTGAGTGAACTCTGGGAGTTGGTTGGTGATGGACAGGGAGGCCTGGCATGCTGTGATTCATGGGGTCGCAAAGAGTCGGACACGACTGAGCGACTGAACGACTGAATTGAACTGAACTGAACAGTGAAATTAAGTCAGAAATCAGTATAAATGAGAATTCAGTCGCTCAGTTGTGTCTGACTCTTTGTGACCCCATGGACTGCAGTATTCCAGGCCTCCCTGTCCATCACCAACTCCCGGAGCTCGCTCAAACTCATGTCCATCGAGTCGGTGATGCCATCCAGCCATCTCATCCTCTGTCGTCCCCTTCTCCTCACGGCTTCAGTCTTTCTTTCAGGGTCTTTTCCAAGGAGTCAGTTCATCAGGTGGCCAAAGTATTGGGAGTTTTCAGCTTCAGCATCAGTCCTTCCAATGAATACTCGGGACTGATTTCCTTTAGGATTGACTGGTTTGATCTCCTTGTTTTCCAAGGGACTCTCAAGAGTCTTCTCCAACACCACAGTTCAAAAGCATCAATTTTTTGGTGCTCAGCTTTCTTTTTCTTTATAGTCCAGCTTTCACATCCATACATGACTTCTGGAAAAACTATAGCTTTGACTTGACAGACCTTTGTTGGTAAACCAATATTTCTGCTTTTTAATATTCTGTCTAGGTTGGTCATAGCTTTTCTTCCAAGGAGCAAGAGTCTTTTAATTTCATGGCTGCAGTCACCATCTACGGTGATTTTGGAGCCCCCCAAAATTGTCTCTCATTGTTTCCCCATCTATTTGCCGTGAAGTGATGGAATTAGGAGATCCCTGAATGGTAGTGTTTTTTGTTGTTTTTAGCCATACAATGAAGCTTGCGGGATCTTAGTTTCCCGACCAAGGATTGAACCCCAGGCACTTGACAGTGGAAGCACAGAGTCCTAACCACTGAACTGTCAGAGAATTCCCAGTCTGAATATTTTATGATTAAGGTGATTCTGAATAACTCTTGGTTAAAAGAATCAAATGGAAAATGAACATTATAAACAAATGGAAAGACAACATATCAAAATTTATGAAGTGAACTTCAGAAATTATAGCTTTAAATCTTGAAGAAGAAAGTATTTGAATCAACTACATAATAAGTTTTAGCCTAAGAGAAAAAGACAAATTGGAAACACATAAAAAGGCAGAAAATATAAAGAAAACTGAAATGAGCGAAATGGAAAATGTCCCATGTAAATGAACAAATTGTAAAATTTTCTCTTTGAAAACAAATCAGTATAATTGGTAAACTTAAGTTTAGAGCAATTTATATAACTCTTGAACTTGTGAATCAGCATATGGTCTTTTATCCCTGGCTTCTTTATGGCATCACGTCCTAAGGGCTGCATTCAAAGAAGGTAAAAGCAGTAGTAGTAAATCTTCTTGAGGCAGAGGCGCTGTTATTTGCTTAACTTCTGCCACACTGAGTTGGTATAAGCAAGTCATTGTTGTTGTTTTGTCACCAAGTCATTTCTAACTCTCTTGTGACCCCATGGGGCTGTAGCCTGCCAGGCTCCTCTGTCCATGGGATTTCCCAGGCAGGAATACTGGAGTGGGTTGCCATTTCCTCCTCCAGTCAGCCCAGTTTCAAGGAGTGGGGAAATATACTCTGGATCTCTTAATCTTGGTGGTGAAAGACATTGTGTCCATGTTTCTTAATTCACAGTGGTTAAATCTCAGGTCAAGGGTCTGGGATTTTACCCTACTTACAAGCTACTGTGTTAACCGGCCAGAGAACACAAACCAGAGAGAAAGGGTTTCTTACTCCCTGGAAAGCAAGTAGCCACCAGGGCGGTACTCGTGCTGGTCACTTGAGCCTGAATCTTCTCGGGCTTCACAGTGAGGGTCAGATGGGACCTGCACAGGTAAGAGTCTGCACTGAAGAAAGGGAACCCTGAATTGGGAAACCTGAGCACACCTCAGACCACTCATGACCTGTCGCCTCCTCAGGAGAGTGAGAGAGAACCTTCTCTGTACTCTGGAATTTAAACAGATCTTCTCTGGCAGCAGAGGAGGAGATGATTAGATAGCATCACCAACTCAATGGATATGAATTTGGGCAAACTCCAGGAGATCGTGAAGGACAGGGAAGGTGTGCTGCAGTCCATGGGGTCACAAAGGGTTGGACATGATTTAGCAACTAAACAATGAACAGTGATCTCTGGAGAGAAGACACTGAACTGCCTCAGTGTTGCTCAGTGTTATTATCTGGAATGTATCCTTATATAAACATCTTAAATTGGCTGTAATTGACATTGCTCAGAGAACCCAAGCTATGCAGAAATGGGAGATGCTCATGGAGAATTATTTTCTTATATAGTGTATCTTCTTGCACAATAATATGCATTCTTCCCGTATACCAAATCTTATCACTCTTCTCACTAGAATGTCATGTCAGACTTGAGTCCAATATCTTTATCATCTAACTAAGGTCCAAATACAGATAAGGCTCTGCTATGCCATTTTGTAATTAGAGAACTGCAAAACAAAAATACAGTGAGATACTGGTCTGTACCTACTACATAGGTTAAAATTAAGAAAGACTGAGAATATCAAGTGTTCGTGAGGATTTAATTGGAACTCTGGGAGTGTTAAGTGATAAAACTACTTTGTAAAATGATTTGATTATTTTTTAAGAATAAAATTAAACATGCTTATAGACTCAGTTCAGTCACTCATTTGTGTCCCACTCTTTACGACCCCATGGACTGCAGCACTCTAGGCTTCCCTGTCCATCACCAACTCCTGGAGCTTGCTCAAACTCATGTCCGTCAAGTTGGTGATGCCATCCAACCATCTCATCCTCTGCCGTCCCCTACTCCTCCTGCCTTCAGTCTTTCCCAGCATCAGTGTCTTTTCCAGAGTCAGTTTTTCGCATCAGGTGGCCAAAGTATTGGAACTTCAGCTTCAGCGTCAGTCCTTCCAATGAGTATTCAGGGTTGATTTCCGTTAGGATTGACTGGTTTGATCTTGCAGTCCAAGGGATTCCCAAGAGTCTTCTCCAACACCACAGTTCAAAAGCATCAATTCTTTAGCGCTTAGCTTTCCTTATGAACTATCATCTAACAATTTCACTCCCCTTTATTTACCTGCCAGAACTGAAGCCAACATTCTGATAAGAACACAGATGTTATAGCACTCT
This sequence comes from Moschus berezovskii, assembly GCF_049115385.1. Classification (NCBI taxonomy): domain Eukaryota; kingdom Metazoa; phylum Chordata; class Mammalia; order Artiodactyla; family Moschidae; genus Moschus; species Moschus berezovskii. The sequence goes on from NC_142477.1 coordinate 64,158,546, forward strand.
TGTCTAGGACAGGTTGTCTTAGGGAGGGTATTGACTGGAAAGTGGCACATGGGAGTTTTCTTGGATGAAGGAAAGATTTTATATCTTGATTGCTGTTGGTTTTATGGATGTATGCATTTGCCAAACCATACTCTAAAGGTCTATTTTATTATGTAAATTATGTAAAAATATAAAAGTGGAATTTTTTGCAAATGTGGGAACTCCTTATAGCTTCAATATGTATGTCAACTGCTTTTTTCCACATTAAGATTTTTTTTAACATGTATATACTAACCATGGTTTGATATAAAAGTTTGTTTGGTTAATGTTGCTGGCATTGACGACACTTTCTATTGAATTAGAATTAGGCTAGCAGGGGTCAGACAGCCGTGCTGACCTTGAGAGTGTGACATGTAGCTGTTTTACCAGCCTTCTTTCCTCATCTCTTGCTGTGTGTGTTGTAAGGTATAGTGCATTTTATACATACGGTTGTTTTCATCCTTCAGGATCAAGTGCTCCTTTACAGTTTTTTTTTTCATTACGTAAGTTTCTTACCTTTTTATTCTTATTCTTTTACATATAACTAATTTTCATTGTTTATTAGCATGTACTTACAGGTCATGGGTTAATAATGTCCATGAAGTTCCTCAGAACTAAGCACAGGTTAGTAAATATGATAGCCATGATTAAACTAAAATCTTTCAGAACAACTAAATACCATTTAATAGCTATGGGCATGCCTGAGGAGCCTTTGTTGTGCATTTTAACTTCTGAACTCTTTATTTAAAAAGATCATTCCAACATAAGATTTCTCTTAAATCTAGCCAAGTATAACGTGTGATCTCTTCAGATCCATAGGAAAGTATACATACTATATTTTTTAAAACTTTTATAGTGATTTCACGTTTTAGTTACAAATATTTCCCAAATGAGAGTTTGTCAACAAAGAATGGGAAGGGGAAAATGTGGAAGTTTGAGTATAGATGACTGTGGGTTATTGTTGAAACTGTTAGGGGAAAAAATCACATCAGCATTTTCTTTATGATAAAGAATCTTGAGTTACAACTAATCTTCAAAATCAGAATCTCTAAGGGAGAAGTTACAGTAATCTGTAGTTTTGAAAAATAACCCTAAACTGTACCATGGCACCCAAGGTTTCTTTTTGGTCCATGAGCAACTTTTTTCTTTTAACTGGCTGGAAACTTTGTTGGGATGGTCTATGAATGGTTTTCCAAGTCTGTTTATAAAAATGTATCTTTCTCTTACTAGATTATTCATGTACGACTCTTTGCAACCCCACGAATTGTATAGCCCACCAGGCTTCTCTGTCCATGGAATTCTCCAGGCAGGAATACTGGAGTGGATTGCCATGCCCTTCTCCAGAGGATCTTCCCAACCCAGAGATTGAACACTGGTCTCCTGCATCGCAGGCAGATTCTTATCCACTATTGTGAGTCTTGACTCACCACCTATTCCCACTCCTCCTGTATTTTTCCAGTGTCCTTTATAACTGAACTACCCGGGTTGTCTATATTTGCTATGATGTTATCCTTCTCCCATTTCTTGAATCCCCTACAAACAGCGTTTTGTCTCTGTTACCCCTCAGTAAGATAATCAGTGACCTTTACCTTATTAAACAGTGGCAGTTAAAGTTCTTATTCACATAGTTGATAACTTCCTGCTTGAAATAATTTTTTCCATTTAGCTTTTAGAATATCATAGTTTGGGTGAATGCGGGGTGCTTTCTCTGGCTCACTGCTTCTCTTCAGTGTCCTTTGCTGGCTCTCTTATCTTCTTTATGACCTCTATTTTTATAATATCTCAGGGCTCAACCACAATTTGTTTTCTCCTTCATTCCTTTCTTTTTGAACCCGTACTCTTCTATCCACATTGATGCCCTTGATTCTTTCATGTAATTTCATCACTTTATTTATTTTTTAATACTTATTTATGTGGCTGTGTCAGCTCTTAGTTGTGGCGCTCAGGGTCTGTGGGCTCCAGAGCGTGTGGGCTTAGTTGCTCAGTGGCATGTGGGATCTTAGTTCCCTGACCAGGGATTGAATCCGTGTCCCCTGCATTGGAGGCAGATTCTTAACCATTGGACCACCAAGAACTTTAAATATCTCTAAAGAGATAACTTCCTAATTTATAGTCTCAGTTTGGATTTCTTTCCACATCTCTGAATACTCATATAGCTGTCTACATAGGATCCCACTAGGACAGCTTTCAGGTATTTCAAACTAAAGTCTCGAAACACAAACTTTTCTTCTCTCTAACCTCCTTCTGTAGCCATATTTCATCTCAGTTCATCATCAGTTCCATGTTATCAGACTACCGTGTGTGTGGGAGTATGTTGAGTGACAAAATAAGTGGCCATCTCTGCTTGATATGCACGAAGGTATTTTTTGTGGTATGTGCTATGTGTAGAATTTATGGAGAAAGTTAACTCAGCAGTCCTAAACAATTTTTTATAAAGACAAATAGTCTAATATATTTAGAGTGACCCTTTAAAATTCTGAAACACGTATTTATTAATATCACTGAGCTTTTAAGAAAAAGATGATTCATGATGTATGTACTTTTAATTAATGCTGCTCTTTTGGGGTTCAGTTCAGTCGCTCAGTCGTGTCCGACTCTTTGCAACCCCATGAATCACAGCACGCCAGGCCTCCCTGTCCATCACCAACTCCTGGAGTTCACTCAAACTCACGTCCATCGAGTCGGTGATGCCATCCAGCCATCTCATTCTCTGTCGTCCCCTTCTCCTCCCGCCCCCAATCCCTCCAAGCATCAGAGTCTTTTCCAGTGAGTCAGCTCTTCGCATGAGGTGGCCAAAGTATTGGAGTTTCAGCTTCAGCATCAGTCCTTCCAATGAACACCCAGGACTGATCTCCTTTAGAATGGACTGGTTGGATCTCCTTGCAGTCCAAGGGACTCTCAAGAGTCTTCTCCAGCACCACAGTTCTAAAGCATCAATTCTTTGGCGAACAACTTTCTTCAAAGTCCAACTCTCACATCCATACATGACCACGGGAAAAACCATAGCCTTAACTAGATGGACCTTTGTTGGCAAAGTAATGTCTCTGCTTTTTAATATGCTATCTAGGTTGGTCATAACTTTCCTTCCAAGGAGTAAGCGTCTTTTAATTTCATGGCTGCAGTCAGCATCCACAGTGATGTTGGAGCCCCCAAAAATAAAGTCTGACACTGTTTCCACTGTTTCCCCATCTATTTCCCATGAAGTGATGGGACCAGATGCCATGATCTTAGTTTTCTGAATGTTGAGCTTCAAGCCAACATTTTCACTGTCCTCTTTCACTTTTATCAAGAGGCTTTTGAGTTCCTCTTCACTTTCTGCCATAAGGGTGGTGTCATCTGCATATCTGAGGTTCTTGATATTTCTCCCGGCAATTTTGATTCCAGCTTGTGCTTCTTCCAGCCCAGCGTTCCTCATGATGTACTCTGCATAGAAGTTAAATAAGCAGGGTGACAATATACAGCCTTGACGTACTCCTTTTCCTATTTGGAACCAGTCTGTTGTTCCATGTCCAATTCTAACTGTTGCTTCCTGACCTGCATACAGGTTTCTCAAGAGGCAAGTCAGGTGGTCTGGTATTCCATCTCTTTCAGAATTTTCCACAATTTATTGTGATCCACACAGTCAAAGGTTTTGGCATAGTCAATAAAGCAGAAATATATGTTTTTCTGGAACTCTTGTGTTTTCCATGATCCAGCATATGTTGGCAATTTGATCTCTGGTTCCTCTGCCTTTTCGAAAACCAGCTTGAACATCTGGAAGTTCACAGTTCACGTATTGCTGAAGCCTGGCTTGGAGAATTTTGAGCATGACTTTACTAGCGTGTGAGATAAGTGCAATTGTACGATAGTTTGAGCATTCTTTGGCATTGCCTTTCTTTAGGAGTGGAATGAAAACTGACCTTTTCCAGTCCTGTGGCCACTGCTGGGTTTTCGAAATTTGCTAGCATATTGAGTGTAGCACTTTCACAGCATCATCTTTCAGGATTTGAAATAGCTCCACTGGACCATCACCTCCACTAGCTTTGTTCGTAGTGATGCTTTCTAAGGCCCACGTGACTTCACATTCCAAGATGTCTGGCTCTAGGTGAATATCACACCACTGTGATTATCTTGGTCGTGAAGATCTTTTTTGTACAGTTCTTCTGTGTATTCTTGCCACCTCTTCTTAATATCTTCTGCTTCTGTTAGATCCATACCATTTCTGTCCTTTATCGAGCCCATCTTTGCATGAAATGTTCCCTTGGTATCTCTAATTTTTCTATTCTGTTGTTTTCCTCTATTTCTTTGCATTGATCGCTGAGGAAGGCTTTCTTATCTCTCCTTGCTATTCTTTGGAACTCTGCATTCAGATGCTTTTATCTTTCCTTTTCTCCTTTGCTTTTTGTTTCTCTTCTTCTCACAGCTATTTGTAAGGCCTCCTCAGACAGCCATTTTGCTTTTTTGCATTTCTTTTCCATGGGGATGGTCTTGATCCCTGTCTCCTGTACAATGTCATGAACTTTCGTCCATAGTTCATCAGGCCCTCTATCTATCAGATCTAGTCCCTTAAATCTATTTTTCACTTCCACTGTATAATCATAAGGGATTTGATTTAGGTCATATCTGAATGGTCTAGTGGTTTTCCCTACTTTATTCAATTTAAGTCTGAATTTGGCAATAAGGAGATCATGATCTGAGCCACAGTCAGCTCCTGGTCTTGTTTTTGCTTACTGTATAGAGCTTCTCCATCTTTGGCTGCAAAGAATATAATCAATCTGATTTTGGTGTTGACCATCTGGTGATGTCCATGTGTAGAGTCTTCTCTTGTGTTGTTGGAAGAGGGTGTTTGCTATGACCAGTGTGTTCTCTTGGCAAAACTCTATTAGCCTTTGCCCTGCTTCATTCTGTGCTCCAAGGCCAAATTTGCCTGTTACTCCAGGTGTTTCTTGACTTCCTACTTCAGCATTCCAGTCCCCTAGAATGAAAAGGACATCCTTTTTGGGTGTTAGTTCTCAAAGGTCTTGTAGGTCTTCATAGAATCGTCCAAATTTGGCTTCTTCAGCATTACTGGTTGGGGCATAGACTTGGATTCCTGTAATGAATGGTTTGCCTTGGAAACGAACAGAGATCATTCTGTTGTTTTTGAGATTGCATCCAAGTACTGCATTTTGGACTCTTGCTGACCATGATGGCTACTCCATTTCTTCTAAGGGATTCCTGCCCACAGCAGTAGATATAATGGTCATGTGAGTTAAATTCACCCATTCCAGTCCATTTTAGTTCACTGATTCCTAGAATGTCGACGTTCACTCTTGCCATCTCCTGTTTGACCACTTCCAATTTGCCTTGATTGATTCATGGACCTAACATTCCAGGTTCCTATGCAATATTGCTCTTTGGACCTTGCTTCTATCACCAGTCACATCCACAACTGGGTACTGTTTTTGCTTTGGCTCCATTCCTTCATTCTTTCTGAAGTTATTTCTCCACTGATCTCCAGTAGCATACTGGGCACCTACCGACCTGGGGAATTCCTCATTCAGTATCCTATTATTTTTCCTTTTGATACTGCTCATGGGTTCTCAAGGCAAGTATACTGAAGTGGTTTGCCATTCCCTTCTCCAGTGGACCACATTCTATCAGACCTCTCCACTGTGACCCGCCTGTCTTGGGTGGCCCCACACGGCATGGCTTAGTTTCAATGAGTTAGACAAGGCTGTGGTCCGTGTGATCAGATCGACTAGTTTTCTGTGATTATGATTTCAGTGTGTCTGCCCTCTGATGCCCCCTCGCAATACCTACCATCTTATTTGGGTTTCTCTTACCTTGGTCGTGGGGTATCTCTTCCCAGCTACTCCAGCAAAGCGCAGCCGCTGCTCCTTACCTTTGACGAGGGCTATCTCCTCACGGCCGCCCTCCTGACCTTGAACATGCAGTAGCTCCTCTTGGCCCTCCTGCGCCCGCACAGCTGCTGCCACTTGGATGTGGGTTTTGAAATGTGTTGGTTTCATGTACAGAAACCTAGCAGTGGTTTAAGCAAATAGAGGATTTCGTTTTCTTATACATCAAGAAATCCAGATATTTCTGTGGTTAGCATTGGCTCAGCTACTCATCAGTGCTGTTAAGAAACCCCAGCTTAAAAAAAAAAAAAAAAGAAAGAAACCCCAGCTTGCTTTGTGTTTCTATTTTATCAGCCTTATTGGTAGGCTTTTAATCCTCATGCTTGTTGATTCATAGTCGTCATGTTCACACCCGTCCGTAGATAAGGAAACAGATGTTTTTCCAGAATCCACTACGATTCTACCCCCAAAGTAGACTTCTAAGTATGTGTCATTGAGCTTAACTATGTCATCTGTCACTTGTCCACCCTTCTTGGAAAGGTAAAAGTGGGTATTTAGCTAGGTCCATTACCACCTTGAATAAAAGAAACTTCTGAAAAGAGGGAAAAGACTGATAATCAGTTAACAGTGTTTGCCACAAAGAACCATCAAAAACTACTAAATTTAAATATAATTGGTGATTAGAGTTTATTTGCTTGGGAAAACTTTTATTATTTCTCAGTAAGCTCAAATAAATGGGATTTTAATGGTAGATAGACTGGTATCTGTTACTTAATGTAGGTGAGGGCTCTCAATAGTCTACAAGTTTATTATGAACAATAAATCCAGTGACTATTGAGAAATTAGCGATTTTGTGTGTGAGTTTTTGTGACTGAATTATAGAGAATTTTAATTTAGATTTTGAGATAAGTAAGAAATTGGTAGAGCTGTTCCTTAAAGTCATAAAGATTATTTTTATTGTTAATTTTGTTTCTTTTTTTGGTTTTCATAGAATGTTGGCTCAATTAAGAAACATCAGGGAGATAAATTCAACCCAGTGGTAAGTAGTTTTAATTTCTTTTGTTAGAAAGTGTTTGCATCATTATTATACCTTTTATTTGGTTGGCACCTCTTCTTCCACTGTTTTTGTATCTGCTGTTTTAAGCCTGTTTTATAAAGTGGCTCTTAAATCACAACACTAAAAGTTTAATGAACAGTCCCCGGGTGGATCACTTCCTGTTCAGGTCAGGTCGGTCTTTCTCCCTTTGGTTTACTTCCTTGCAGTATTGTGTAAGGGAGGATCTGTCTGGATTTGGTTACTCATTCCTCTCTTATGTGCTGCTTTCCTCCTCTGACCTCAATAATTAAGGTCCCCCTCCTTTCTTATCAATCAGCAGTTTTAGTCTGCTAAATTGTATTTGTTCAAGGACCACTGAATTTATTCTGAGGTCTCAATTGCTCTTTTCACTGCCTCTCCACTGGAAGTTCTGTTTTGGTTTTTTTTTTAAATTCTGAAAGTTTTCGTTTGAGATAGATAAGTATCTAATTTTTTTTCTGAATTCACATTTTTTTCTGAGAAGTTCTGCAGTATGATTAGGACTACAGAAACATCTTAGAGGTCATTTTACCTCCATTAGCAATTATTCTGCCCTGTAAATTGCCTTCTGCCTCAAGTGCCCTGCACATATGATTTAAATAATATACTAAAGTAAATATACTCTTCTTTTTTTCTGACCACTCTCTGTAGCACATGAGATCTTAATTTCCAGACCACGGATTGAACCCATGCTCTCTTTATTAGGAGTGTGGAGTCTTAAGCACTGGACCACCAGGGAAATCCCCACACTGTTACATCATTGTATTTGGTAATAGTGTGTCATGTCCATTATTCTCAGCTGGGAGTTATGCTTTCAAATCCATTATGATTTCTGGTAAATGTACCTTTTTAGGCAATATTTTGCAAATTATTGAATACTATCATATATAAATATAAGCATGCAGTAGTTATAATATGAACCAGAGTAATAGTTTGAAGTATTATGTTAGTGCTGTCTCTGCAGTAATAGAAATGTTCTTTATCTTTTCTTACTCAGTATGGTATCCATTAGCCACCTGTGAGTATTGAGTGTTTACAATATAGTCAGTGTGACTGAGAAACTAAATTTAAAATTTTGTTTGATTTAACTTGAATTTTCACATTAAAATTCCACTCTACCATATTGGACAAAGCAGATAGTTTTTTCCTATTTTTCTTAAGTGTCCCCCTAAGTGATTATCAGTTGAAAAAGAAAGTGTATATTCATTTTTAGAATCTTTTTTTCATTATCTCATTAAACATACAAGTATAAGCTAAATTCCCCTTTAGTGATTAAATTCTTATTAGATCAATAAAACTGCTTATTCTGAGTAAAATGCACCTTCATATAAACATAAGGTAAGCATATTCAGTAAACTTTATTGACAAGGTAATTTTTTGTTTTTTAACTGAGGTATAGTTTATATATCGAAGAAGGCAATGGCAACCCACTCCAGTACTCTTGCCTGGAAAATCCCATGGGTGGAGGAGCCTGGTAGGCTGCAGTCCGTGGGGTCACTGAGAGTTGGACACGACTGAGCGACTTCACTTTCACTTTTCATTGGAGAAGGAAATGGCAACCCACTCCAGTGTTCTTGCCTGGAGAATCCCAGGGATGGGGGAGCCTGGTGGGCTTCTGTCTGTGGGGTCTCACAGAGTCAGACACGACTGAAGTGACTTAGCAGCAGCTGCAGCAGTTTATATATAACATTATATTAGTTTCAAGTATATGACATAATGATTAGTATTTGTATATGTTGCAAAATGATCCTTACAGTATGTCTAGCAACCATCCATCACCATACATAGAAGCAATTTGTGTGTATGTGTGTGTGTGTGTGTGTAACGAGAGCTTTCAGTCTACTCTCAGCAACTTTCAAACATGCAATACAATATTATTAGCTGTAGTCACTATGCTGTACATTACATCCCCATGACACAGACATTTTAGATAGAAACATTTGATGTTTGACATTATTAGTGTAAGGGAGGAAAAATTTTCCCTTCCCCCAGTTAGGGTTCCTGGCTGGATCTGAAAATTTAACTGACAGAGACAGATTAACAGTAGAAAAGTGTATACATTTGTTTACTGTAAGTTTTAAAGGACCCAGGGAGCCTTTGTAAGGAAAGGAAGACCCAAAGAAACAGTTAAATGAGTATTTTTTTGTGGTGTTTGATGAAGTGGACTGTTGTGTAGAAATGCAGTAGGTCAAGAGTAAATGTAGTAAATGGGGAGATTTAGCAGGTCCCATTCATTAGAATTTCTCTCCCTTCGTCTTTCGAGATACCTTCAAGTATAAAGAGGACACCTTTCACAGAAACATTTTTATGACCTGTTTCAGGGGGAAAGGCACAGAGATCAGAATGACCTTCCTGCTTCTGCTATTTTCTCAGATTCCTTTAGTTTAAAATACTAAGTATTCCCTGAGTACCGTATTTTGTCCTGAACTCCCATCAGTTGTTTGTCTCTGTAAACCCTAAAGGAGAAATATGTAGTAAAGACCTATTGATGTTTGAATTCTGAGATGAGTATATCCTAATATATTGAGAAATAGTATAGTGCAGTATGAGTACAGAATCAGTTTCTTTATGGAAAATGGGGATGATAATAGTACGTGCCTTAAGATATATGAGGATGAAATGAGAATAAACATAGTTTATATGAAGAATTTAGCACAATGCCTGGTGCACATGGTGATTAAGTAAGAATAGTCAGATTTTTTTTCTTTACTTGCTAGGGAAATACTTACCCTTATTGTCAAACACTTTATATGATATAATTTGAAGAGTTAGAAGCAGTGCCTTGCAGATTCATGTTGGAGCCTGAGGCAAAAGAGGAAAATTAGTCATACTGATTCTGTCTTTATTTTTAAATTAACCATGGATTGATGAATTATTTTTCCAAGAGTCTGATTTTTTTACAAAAATGTTGCATTAAAATATTTAATTTGATTACTGAAGTGTTTTACTGTGTCTGAGGCATTTGCCTCACTGACTTCAACCTAGACTTGGCTCTGGGTAGAAGTAATCTAATACTCTAATAGAGTCTTCTGCCTAGGGCAAGAATTTATTATTTTGCAAAGAATTGATAACATTAATTAGAAATCATTTTATTGAGGTGGTCTTTTTTTTTTTTTAGTAAATTAATGTTAGCCTCCTAGTTGGAATTAACCTCTATGTATGTATGTGTTCTTAATAAAACTAGCCTTGAGAATTTAAACTAATTCAGAATTGAATCTTTCTCCCAGTTAGATTGAAATAATGAAGTCTGCACTTTATTGAAGCAAGTTTCTTCTCTAGTGTGTAACCTTAAGCAAATATAAAATCTGTAAACTTTAGAAAAATTGAAAGAACAACATTAATTGAAACAAAATATACTTAGCATATATTGGAATTTTGATGTGAGAGAGTTACAGGAAAGTTAAATGGCTGGTTAGGGAGACCTGAAAATATCTTTGCATTCCCACTTTTCTATTCAGAATTGCATATAGTCAAGTTCTTAATTAAGAAACAGCTCTTAATCAGAAATTAAATAAATATCTTTGTTATATTAGGGTTTTTCTTATTGATGAACAGACTTATAAAGTATAGTTCTTTTCAGTTCAGTAGCTCAGTTGTGTCCGACTCTTTGTGATCCCGTGGACAGCAGCACTCCCGTCACCAACTCCCGGAGCTTGCTTAAACTCATGTCCATCAAGTCAGTGATGCCATCCAACCATCTTATCCTCTGTCATCTCCTACTTCTCCTGCCTTCAATCTTTCCCAGCAACAGGGTCTTTTCCAATGAGTCACTTCTTTGACAGGTGGCCAAAGTATTGGAGTTTCATCTTCAGCATCAGTCCTGCCAATGAATATTCAGGGTTGATTCCCTTTAGGATTGACTGGTTGGATGACCTTACTGTCCAAGGAACTCTCAAGAGTTTTCTCCAACACCACAGTTCAAAAGCATGAATTCTTTGGTGCTCAGCTTTCTTTATGGTCCAATTCTCACATCCATACATGACTTCTGGAAAAACCATAACTTTGACTAGACAGACCTTTGTCAGCCCAGTAATGTCTCTGCTTTTTAATATGCTGTCTAGGTTTGTCATAACTTTCTTTCAAGGAGCAAGTGTCTTAATTTCATGGCTGCAGTCACCATCTTCAGTGATTTTGGAGCCCCCCAAAATAAAGTCTCTCACTGTTTCCATTGTTTCCCCATCTGTTTGCCATGAAATGATGGGATCGGATGCCATGATCTTAGTTTTTGAATGTTGAGTTTTAAGCCAGCTTTTTTACTCTCCTCTTTCACTTTCATCAAGAGGCTCCTCAGTTCTTCTTGGCTTTCTGCCATAAGGGAGGTGTCATTCTAAAATGGTTCTTTTAGAAGAATGTAAATGGTTACTTTGAACTGTGGTGTTGGAGAAGACTCTTGAGAGTCCTTTGGAGAGCATGGAGATCAAACCAGTCAATCCTAAAGGAAATCAATCTTGAATATTCATTGGAGGGACTGATGGTGAAACTGAAGCTCAGTACTTTGGCTACCTGATGTGAAGAGCCAACTCATTAGAAAAGATCCTGATGCTGGGAAAGATTGATGGAGGAGAAAACGACAGAGGATGAGATGGTTGGATGGCATCACCGACTCAATGGACATGAGTTTGACAGGGAGGCCTGGTCTATTGCAGTCCACGGGATCGAAAAGATTCGGACACAGCTGAGTGACTGAACAAGCAACGACAAATGGTTACTTTTAGGATCATTTTGTGAAGTACAGAAGTGCTTGAGTTTATTTTTAAATTCACTATATTATAAAATTTGAGTGTGAAGTGAAGTGGGCCTTAAGAAGCATTACTCTGAATAAAGATAATGGAGGTGGATGGAATTCCAGTTGAGTTATTTCAAATCCTAGGAAAAACGAGATCTTTTCAAGAAAATTAAAGATATCAAGGGAACATTTCATGCAAAGATGAGCTTGATAAAGGACAGAAATTGGACCTAACAGAAGCAGAAGATATTAAGAAGAGGTGGCAAGAATACACAGAAGAACTGTACAAAAAAGATCTTCACAATGAAGATAATCACGATGGCGTGATCACTCACCTGGAGCCAGACATCTTGGAATGTGAAGTCAAGTGGGCCTTAGAGAGCATCACTAGGAACAAAGCTAGTGGAGGTGATGGAATTCCAGTTGAGCTATTTCAAATCCTGAAAGATGATGCTGTGAAAGTGCTGCACTCAATATGCCAACAAATTTGGAAAACTCAGCAGTGGCCACAGGACTGGAAAAGGTCAGTCTTCATTCCAATCCCAAAGAAAGGCAATGCCAAAGAATGCTCAAACTACCACACAATTGCACTCATCTCACACGCTAGTAAAGTCATGCTCAAAATTCTCCAAGCCAGACTTCATCATTATGTGAACCGTGCACTTCCAGATGTTCAAGCAGGTTTTCGAAAAGGCAGAGGAACCAGAGATCAAATAGCCAACATCGGCTGGATCGTGGAGAAAGCAAGAGAGTTCCAGAAAAACATCTATTTCTGCTTCATTGACTATGCCAAAGCCGTTGACTGTGTGGATCACAATAAACTGTGGAAAATTCTGAAAGAGATGGGAATCCCAGACCACCTGACCTGCCTTTTGAGAAACCTGTATGCAGGTCAGGAAGCAACAGTTAGAACTGGTCATGGAACAACAGACTGGTTCCAAATAGGAAAAGGAGTACGTCAAGGTTGTATATTGTCACCTTGCTTATTTAACTTATATGCAGAGTACATCATGAGGAACGCTGGGCTGGAAGAAGCACCAGCTGGAATCAAGATTGCCGGGAGAAATATCAATAACCTCAGATATGCAGATGACACCACCCTTATGGCAGAAAGTGAAGAGGAACTCAAAAGCCTCTTGATGAAAGAGTAGAGTGAAAAGTTTGGCTTGAAGCTCAACATTCAGAAAACGAAGATCATGGCATCTGGTCCCATCACTTCATGGGAAATAGATGGGGAAACAGTGAAAACAGTGTCAGACTATTTTTTTGGGCTCCAAAATCACTGCAGATGCTGATTGCAGCCATGAAATTAAAAGACGCTTACTCCTTGGAAAGTTATGACCAACCTAGATAGTATATTAAAAAGCAGAGACATTACTTTGCCAGCCAAGGTCCATCTAGTCAAGGCTATGGTTTTTCCCGTGGTCATGTATGGATGTGAGAGTTGGACTGTGAAGAAAGCTGATCGCCGAAGAATTGATGCTTTTGAACTGTAGTGCTGGAGAAGACTCTTGAGAGTTCCTTGGACTGCAAGGAGATCCAACCAGTCCATTCTAAAGGAGATCAATCCTGGATGTTCATTGGAAGGACTGAAGCTAAAGCTGAAACTCCAATACTTTGGCCACCTCATGCGACGAGTTGACTCACTGGAAAAGAGTCTGATGCTAGGAGGGATTGGGGGTGGGAGGAGACGGGACGACAGAGAATGAGATGGCTGGATGGCATCAGCGACTCGATGGACATGAGTTTGAGTGAACTCCGGGATTTGGTGATGGACAGGGAGGCCTGGAGTGCTGTGATTCAGGGGTTGCAAAGAGTTGGACACTACTGAGCGACTGAACTGAACTGAACTGAAAAGAAGATGATGTTAAAGTGCTGCAGTCAATACGTCAGCAAATTTGGAAAACTCAGCAGTGGCCACCAGACTGGAAAACGTGTTTTCATTTCCCAAACAACATTCAAATTACAGTGTAATTGTGCTCATTTCACATGCTAGGAAGATTATGCTCAAAGTCCTTCAAGCTAGGCCTCAGCAGCAGTACATGAACTAAGAGCTTCCAGATGTACAGCTGAATTTAGAAAAGGCAGAGGAACCAGAGATCAAATTGTCAACATTCATTGGATCATAGAGAAAGCAAGGGAATTCCAGAAAAACATCTATTTCTGCTTTATTGACTATGTTAAAGCCTTTGACTGTGAATCACGACAAACTGTGGAAAATTCTTAAAGAGACGAAAATACCAGACTACCTTACCTGCCTCCTGAGAAACCTGTATGCCGATAAAGAAGCAATAGCTCGAACCGGACATGGAACAACAGACTGGTTCAAAATTGGGAAAGCAGTGAGACAAGACTGTATATTGTCACCCTGCTCATTTAACTTGTATCCAGAGTACGTCATGCAAAATGCTGGGCTGGATGAATATCAAGCTAGATTGCCAGAAGAAATGTCAATAACCTCAGATACGCAGATGATACGATCAGAATGGGACAGAGTGAAGAGAGACTAAGGAGCCCCTTGATGAAAGTGAAAGAGGAGAGTGAAAACGCTGGCTTAAAGCTCAACATTAAAAAAGCTAAGATCATGGTATCCGGTCCCATCACTTCATGACAAATAGGAGGGGAAAACGTGGAAGCAATGACAGACTTCTTTTTCCTTGAGATCCAAGTTTACTGAGGACAGTAACTGTAGCCGTGAAAAAGACGCTTGCTCCTTGAAAGGAAAGCTGTGACCAGCCTAGACAGCACATTAAAAAGCAGAGACATCACTTTGCCAACAAAGGTGCAGATAGTCAAAGCTATGGTTTTTCCAGTAGTCATGTGAGAGTTGGACCATAAAGAAGACTGAGCACTGAAGAATTGATACTTTGGAACTGTGGTGTTAGAGAAGACTCTTGAGAGTCTCCTGGACTTCAAGGAGATCAAACCAGTCAATCCTAAAGGAAATCAGCCCTGAATATTCATTGGAAGGACTGATGCTGAAGCTGAAGCTCCAATACTTTGGTCACTTGATGCAAAGAGCCAGCTCATTGGGAAAGACCCTGTTGCTGGGCAAAAGGAGAAGGGGGCGGCTCAGGATGAGATGTGTGGTAGCATCACTGACTCATTGGACATGAATGAATCTGAGCAAACTCCAGGAGGTGGTGAAGGACAGGAGAGCCTGGCATCCTGTAGTCCATGGGATCGCAAAGAGTCAGATAGGACTTAGTGACTGAACAACAACAGATATATAAAATTTGATAGGAAAGCAGTGTAAATGCATTCTGTTGAGTGTGTTTACAGAAGGGAATATTTATCTGTTATGTGTAAACTCTGAGAATTGAACTGGAATAGTTTGTTTTGAAAAATCGTTATAATGCTTTTACTAAACTTATTTTTGTTTGCATATTTCAGTGTATAAAAATGACTACAAAACGAAGTTTATTTGTGCGGTTGGTACCATGTCGTTGTCTGCGAGGAGAAGAGGAGACTGTCACTACTCTTGATTATTCTCATTGTAGTTTGGAGCAGGTTCCCAAAGAGATTTTTACTTTTGAGAAAACTTTGGAGGAGCTCTACTTAGATGCTAATCAGATTGAAGAGCTTCCAAAGGTATGTTAATATAGTCTTTGAAGAATTCCCTTTGGTTTTTTTTAATGCCTAGAAATACGATATTCCCAATGTTGCCATAATGCTGATACATATGTATGTATTATTGCCCCTGTTTTGGTTTAATTTCATCTTTAGGATATGTAACACAATTCAGATTTTTTAAAATGAATTTTTAACCTTTATCTCTTCAAGTTAATTGCTTTATCTTTTCAAGTTAATTGCTTATTTATGCAAATAATTTAAAATTTTATATTTAATTCCAGGCTTGTTAGAGCCACTAAGGTAGATAATGAAGTGAAGTGAAAGTCACTCAGTCATGTCCAGCTCTTTGGGACCTCATGGACTATACAGAAAAAATTTTCAAGGCCAGAATACTGGAGTGGGTAGCAGTTCCCTTCTTCAGGGGATCTTCCCAACTCAGGGATCGAACCCACGTCTCCTGCATTGCAGGCAGATTCTTTACCAAATGAGTCACCAGGGAAGCCCAAGAATACTATAGTGGGTAGCCTATCCCTTCTCCAGGGAATCTTCCCAACCCAGGAATTGAACTGGAGTTTCCTGCATTGGAGGTGGATTCTTTACCAGCTGAGCTACCAGGGAAGCCCAGGGTAGATTATAAGACTGTACAGTTGCTGCAGCCAATAGATTTACCTAGACAAAGAATTGAAATTAATGTATTTCTAGTTTTCATGAGACTTTGATCTACATTATAGTAATTGAGGATAAATTGTCCTTTTTAGTTATCACATCAGAATTTTGTTTTTTAACAGCTTTGCAGAAGTGCTATTCTGTTTTCCCCATTTCAGTTTTGTCTGGAAAGGCATTGGAGGACTTAACTATTTCTGAAACGTAGGAACAACTAGCAGGAGAAAGTTGGTTTGTTGCCATGAAACATCCTTTCCCATTAACAACTTGCTTGCTAAAATATTTTAATTGTTACTAATTTTTTTTCCTTAAATTCTAACCTGACTTCATCGCCTACTCAGTTTCTTATTTTTGCAAAAAAGTTGCGGTAGTTTTACCACCCAAACAACAGTGTTTTTTAAGCTGTGGGTGTAACTCATTCAGTTCAGTTCAGTTCAGTCTCTCAGTCGTGTCCGACTCTTTGGGACCCCATGAATCACAGCACGCCAGGCCTCCCTGTCCATCACCAACTCCTGGAGTTCACTCAAACTCATGTCCATCGAGCTGGTGATGCCATCCAGCCATCTCATTAGTGGCTCATAAAAATCAATTTAATATATGGGGCATTTCCAAAAAATAAACTCTTATTTGGACTGGTGTATTTAGAAGACAAAAAGTACAAGACATCCAATTAAATTACAATTTTCAAATAAAGAGTAATTTTTTAGTATAAGTGTGTTTCACTTATAGGACATCTCTCTCACTAAAAAAATTATTGTTTATCTGAACTTCAAGTTTAACCAGGCATCCTGTATTTTATTTAGTAACCCTAACTATCATAGAGTAGAAAATAGTGTCACATGTATCTGTTGTAACATAAAATATTCGTTTTAGATCTATGTGTGTGTTTATATACATCCTGGATGGCAGCATTGTTTTGAAAGAGTTGCTCTTTGGGTGGCTAGTATAGTAGTAAAATGATTCTGAAAGCCAGCACCATCCAAGATTGTCTTATAAAGAAATCTTTATATAGCTATGGATAAAATATTAGAAGTTGTGGGTTGCATGTTCATGAATTTCTTCCCTAGGTTGTGATAGGGTGCTTTGTAATTGACTGTTTTCTTGCATGTTATTTTTCAGCAGGGAATTTATCTTCCTTAGCTAGGTCTCCTTCTGAGAAGGCAATGGCAACCCACTCCAGTACTCTTGCCTGGAAAATTCCATGGATGGAGGGGCCTGGTAGGCTGCTGTCCATGGGGTCGCTAAGAGTCGGACACGACTGAGTGACTTCACTTTCATGCATTGGAGAAGGAAATGGCAACCCACTCCAGTGTTCTTGCCTGGAGAATCCCAGGGACAGCGGAGCCTGGTGGGCTGCCATCTATAGGGTCGCACAGAGTTGGACACAACTGAAGCAACTTAGCAGCAGCAGCTAGGTCTCCTAAAGAAAATGGAAGACCAAAATTAGTCCCATTTTCTAATCACTGCCAGTGAGGTCTCACTTTGGGGACTGCATTGAAGAGAGAGAGGGATGCTATGATAGTGCTAATAACTGAATCACTTATCATGCCTAGCAATTTTACATTTTTGGAAGAATGCTCTCCTTAAATAGGATTTATTCAATGCCATCCTGCAGACGGTTTTGTTTTTTCCTAAAGATTTTACTTTTTAGAGCAATTCTAGATTCACAGCAAAACTAAGAGGCAAGTATAGAGATTTCCCAAGGCCACATAATGGCTCAGATGGTAACGAATCTGCCTGCAGTGCAGGAGACCCAGGTTCAATCCTTGGGTCGTCGGGAATATCCCCTGGAGAAGGGAATGGCAACCCACCAGTATTCTTGCCTGGAGAATTCCATGGACAGAGGAGCCTGGCTAGCTACAGTCCGTGGGGTCACAAAGAGTTAGACACGACTAGGTGACTAACACAAGCATTAGGTTTACCAAATATGTACCCTCCCCACACGTGCATGGCTTCCACCGTTATCAACATCCCCCCTTTGGTACCAGAGTGGTTA
Organism: Moschus berezovskii; assembly: GCF_049115385.1. NCBI lineage: Eukaryota > Metazoa > Chordata > Mammalia > Artiodactyla > Moschidae > Moschus > Moschus berezovskii. The sequence continues at coordinate 64,176,416 of NC_142477.1, forward strand.
AAGCACCACAGTAGTTAGAACTGATGAAGCTGTGTTGAAACATCTTAACCACCCGAAGTCCATAGTTTGCATCATGGTTTGCTGTTGGTGCTGTGCATTCTGTGGACAGCACAGTGCGTGTAATGACATATGTTCATCATTATGCAATCAGACATTGTATTTTCAGTACCCTAAAAATCCTCTGTACTCTGCAAAGGTTTGTTTTTGGTATGAAGCTTAGAAGTAGCCCGCATACTTACTGCCTTTGGTTAAATATATTTAAGTCACATTTTCATTATTGTGATTTTAGCAAAACAGTATGTTTGCTACTTATTTTTCTCTCAAGTCAGAGTTCTGTATTTTAATTCATTTACAACCAATTTTACATATTTGAATTTATATAAATTCAACTTATAAACTTACATTTTGGAATAAGGATGCTTGAAACATAAGATCCAAAGTGAAACTGAAAGGGTTAGTTGCTCAGTTGTGTACGACTCTTTGCTATCCCGTGGACCGTAGCCCACCAGGCTCCTCTGTCCATGCAGTTCTCCAGTCAAGAATACTGGAGTGGGTAACCATTCACTTCTCCAGGGGCTCTTCCTGACCCCGGCATTGAACCTGGGTCTCCTGAATTGCAAGCAGATTCTTTACCATCTGAGCCATTGGGGAAGCCCTTTTAGTTTACTGTATTTAGCAGCCACTTATTTCTTATGACCCTAACAGAAAATACGCCATATGCTAGATTTTGTTAAGTGCATTTTGCCCAGGGTAGAAATGTGAGGATATAAATCATTCTGAGTAGTCCAATTGTATTCAGATCTATAATAGCATAAAATAATAAGAGGTCTTCTCTGGTATGTGTATAGGTATAACTCATTCAGTTTTAATGACATTAATAATATTTGTCTTTCTAAAGGGTAATAAATGAAATATTTAAGGAAACTTAAGGAATAATGGCAAAATCCTTCTCTACCTTGTTTCAACAGCAACTTTTTAACTGTCAGTCTCTACACAAACTGAGTTTGCCAGATAATGATTTAACAGCATTACCAGCATCTATTGCAAATCTCATTAATCTCAGGGAACTGGATGTCAGCAAGAATGGTAAGATTCTTTCTAACTTTTTGTGCTTGGGGACATGTTAAATAAATAAAATATCTTTTGTATTTTACCAGATTAAAAAAGAATTTAAAAGATTGTAGCCTCTTATGTTAGGTTTTTTATATATGTATAAATCTATGAGAATTTAAAGCAAAGTGAAGAATAAGTATAAACATTTTTAAATAGCTTTAATTGAAATGCTGTAGATATGTGCATGTACATATTAATGTGTCCTTAAATCTGCTTTTTTCATGTATATATATATTTACTGCCATGTTTGTGACGATGAGAAACTAGTAACAACTAGCTGTAATGTCTGTTGTTGATAACAGTAAGCCTGGACTGTAATGTAGCTCCTAATGATACTGACATAAAATATTTACAGTGTAGTGTTAAAGTTTAAAAAACAGTTGTGCTACATCAATGAATTGAACATCAGCAAATACTTATTGAGAGACCACTTTGTGCCAAATACTTTATTAGGAGCTTGGATTACAAATTAATGATGAAAAGTAAAAGGACATAGTCACTGTTCTCTTGGGGCACACTGTCTTGGTTTTGTGTGCTTAGTTTGATAAACATTAAAGTGTGGAAGAGATGTTCCAAATTGTTAACTCCTTCCCTTGAAGTGAGAGAGAAGTAACACTTAAAAAATTTTAGAGTGAGCATATTATAATATATTGGAATAATATTAGAATAAGCATTTCCCAAGACTAAGGAAATCCATATACATAACCACAATATCATTATCACTCAAGAAATTTGACAACGTATTTTCCCCTGTTGCCTAATAATGTCCTTTTTAGCTATTTGCCCAACCTCCAAGTTAAAGATCACATATACCTTTCAGTTGTGTCTCTTTGATCTTTTAAAACCAGCTCGCCCATCTTTTTGTGACATTGTTGTTTTTGTAGAGTTCAGATCATCTGATTTTTAATTGTTAAGAGTTTTCTTCTCATGATTTTAGTTGAGGTTAATTAATTTCCTCAGCTTTTTCAAGGGCAGTTTGAAATTTCTTTCCATTCCTCGTGCTTAATAGAGTGGCAAGTATTGTGTAAATTCCAAAGTAAATGAACTTGATCCATTACCATTGTAGCTGTACATACACTGACAGTTAAGTAGCATTGTAGAACTTTGGAATTGTGACATTAGAAGTCATTAAGTGTAACCTTCCACTCTGAAGGGTTATCTCTTCTACTTTTTGGTGTTACTGATAAAATTACATACACCTGGGAAAGGCTAGTAACCAGTGTTACTAGTCTTCATAGTATGAACTATTCCTTGGCTCAGTAATGCACATGCTTTATTATCCTCCTGAAAATGCAGTAATTCCAGACTGACTTCTCAAAACTGAGAATTGTGCAGTTATGCCCTCCAACATCATTCAGTCAGTATCTTAGACTTTCATGCAAAGAATAACGTGTTTGAGTTATGACAAGCCATTGGACTGTAGTGTTTCTCTCTTTTTTTTTTTTCATTCTAGCTTCAGCAATTCTTTGTGGATTATTGAAAACCTTCTTTGTACAATTCTGTCAGCTTGTGAGTGTTTTTTGAAGAGTTAGAATTTCTGTGTGACCAAAAGATTTAGGATAAGCACTTAAGTATTCTGCTCTGAAAGATAATGGCGTTAGTTATTGTTATCAATAAAAGCTTACAATTTATTTCATTAAAAATTAAGTTGATTGTGTCTGTTCTTCTCTTTCTACATGATCTCATCTATTTTTTAAATGGCAGAATCAGTCCCTTGCCTTTTATTTGTTCTCTTCTTAGTCTTAAACTGATGTCTAAATGCAGCTGCATTTCATTGATGATGAACAAAGTAAGTGAGGACAGACAGGAAACTATGATTATATCAGAACCATTACCTTGACTGACAAAAATTCTACTACTTCTAATTCCTAATCTAATAGTCATCATTACAACTGATGTAATTAACCCATTTTACTTTTTATAGAGTTGAGAGTATTTTAATTAACTTGTGTAATCCTCAGTATATGCTAATACAAGTCTACATTATTATTACTTTTTGACCATGCCTCATGGCTTGTGGGATCTCAGTTTCCTGACCAGGGACTGAACTCAGGCCACAGCAGTGAATGCCCAGAATCCTAATCACTAGGCCACCAGAGAACTCCCAAGTCTACATTATTGAAAACAGGAATATATTATGCATATTATAGGGTGATGTGGTTGATGATGAGAATTTTGAGTTTCATTAGTTGTATATTTAAGTTAACAGCTTGCTTAAAAGAAAGGATAGCATGCTAAATGAAAGCAGTGTTTATCAAATTTTGGAATTAATTACATTTAGTATTAAGATGGCCATTATGTTAGAGATGGATGAGTTTCAGCTTTTATTCTGAATGAGAAAATTGAATTACCCCTAAATATACCCCTAAATATTTTCTCTATTACATCTCATCATGTTAAATGTTGCATAAGATGCTTTAATCTTGTATCCAGGTTCTAGTATTCTTATCCTTTTAGGTGTTTTTATCACTTTAATCTAACGATATTCTATCTTAATATAGCAGATATTTTTTTGTGTTTACTATCTGTATGCCCCCTGCTTGGAAGTAGGCAGGAAACATTGTGGCATACTTTATTAGTGTTTCAGCAAGCTGTATTTATTTAAAAGCACTTGTTTTAGGATTCTTTACTTTCATATTTTCTTAGTTTCTGATATTTCTTCCAGTGTTTCTCACTGGCCAAGTAATATGGCTTAGTGATTAAAACATTTATTTAGAAAGAGAAAAAATTGAATTGTATTCTGATCATTACTTCTTTGTTTATTTGCTATGTTGCTATATTTGGAAATTAATCTCATTCTCAGACTATACATAATTTCATCAATATTACCACTTCCGTTCTGCCTCATGAGACTGCTAACCACATTGTGGACCAGTGTGTATACAGGAAGTATATAAATTTAAGGTGTTGATATTTGTCTTCATTTTGTAAGGAATTCACTTTTTATCATTTGATGATAAAACTAAAGTCTTAATTTATGAGTGTTAATTTGTTCTTTTTCTTGTCTAAAGTTTTGGTTTATTTTTAGCTTTTTAAAGAAAGGAAAATCTCACCAAGCTGCACTGCCAAGTCACTGCAAATAGCAACTGGTGTTAGAGAAATTAACATTTAACATCCACTGTGTTCAAGTGGCTTCTTTTATTTCTTTTCTTTTTTGCTGCACTATGTAGTATGTAGGACCTTAGTTCCCTAATCAGGGATTGAACCCGCATCTCCTGCATTGCAAGATGAATTCTTAGTCGCTAGACTGCCAGAGAAATCCTGGCCTGTTTTCTTGAGCAGACTAATAGGGGTGATGATTAAAATAATTTGCAAAAGGGGTTGATGGAGAAAGCTGATGGAGAGAGAAAAGAAATGAAGACTATCTAGCTGTCAATTCTCTCTGTATGAGCAGACTGAATAAAAACTAGGACATTTAACGCAGAGAAATCAGAAAGAGTAACTCAGATCTTTCTGTCTGATATGGGAATGCTGGAGAGGTTAATTATGCCTTTTTAAAACTGAGTCAAAACATTCAGAAAGAATGGGTTGAAAGTTTATGGGTCAAAACAGGAAGCAGTTCCTTGAATCTGAGAAAATCTGATGATTGGGGACAAAATACTAGAAAAGACTCTTCACTTTTAAGTTCAAGAAGTTATATTGATTACAAGGGACATTATCAATTACTGGGGAAGTCACTTATTTTTCTCTTTTAAAATTTCTAAAGTTGCTGATTTGCTTAATAGTTAATGTTTAAATTCAGCTGTTTTAATAAATCAGCTTATTTAAGATAACGAAAGAAGAAAAGTCATGTGTTAAACTGACATAGAACTTAAAAAACATAGTCTGGTGATCACTGGTCACTGCTAAGTGTGTTGTTAATGTGGACCATAAGTGGGGTGTACAGTCACTGTGCCTTCCCATAGGCCTTAGCACTCACTGTCTTATACCTGATGCTAACCATTCGTCTGCTGTCCCCTAGCCAGTATAGTCGTTGAAGTTTGCAATTTCTGGTTCAGACTCTTGACTGGAAATCAGTGTTACATTCTGAACTATTTGTTACCATAGCCTGTAAAATACAGAAACAGTAAAGACCCACTATTAACTTACATTTGGGTCATTGGAGAGATATTGATGCCCTCCAAACAAAGATGCCCAGGATTACCTGTGATTGAGCCATGGGGATGGAAGGGGAGTCGCAGCGAGTGCTGAAAGACTATTACAGGATTTGGGCTTAAGAATATGAGTGTGTGTTTGCTATGAATGGAATGCTGTCAAGAAGTATAATTCTGTGATTGAGAATATTAATAAACGTTATCTATAGGGAGGACAGATTAGAGCAAAGCTAAAGCTATAAGTTATAAAGCAGCAGCAGTCACACGTTAGAAGAAAGGATGGCTTGGACAAGATTCACATTTTGTCTTTGTTGTGATTACAAATTCGCTTTTGTCTTGATCTCTTATGGTTAAAGAATGGCCTCTTTTAATATTGGCATTATGTGAAATTGCTTAGTTCAACAGGGAAATACCAAGGTCTCCCTTTGATTGCATCTTGTTCATAGAAAGACCAAGGACTAGCTGATAGTACCAGGCGAGTTCTTAGATTTCAGGAGGTATTTTCTCTTTCTCAGCAGTAAAAAGAGAACTCTTCTGTATAACCAACATAGATTAATCTGAGCAGGATAGCCATGTTTAATAGTATCTTCATTTTATTAAATTTTAGCAACAGAGTCAAATTTTTATGAAAAGAGTATATGACAAATAAAGAACACTGTTGAAGTCAAGTGAGAATAAAAAAGGAGCAGGTAGTTGAAATTGTTAAAGAATTCAGAAGTAATTCATGATAAAATTCAGTTATACATACTGAGTATTATGAGTCATCTTTGGAGACAGGCTAACAGAAACATTGAGCTTAAGCCTCATTGAGAAAGTGAGAACAAGGATTTGGTGCAAGTGAGGAAGTTAGTGATGCAGATATCTAAGGTGAGAATGTACTAGAAAGAAGAAACAGCCAGTGTACAGTTTGTAAGGTGAGAGTGTCCGTGGCATGTATAAGAAACAGAAGACTATAGTAGCTAAAACATAGTGAGTAAGATGGGAGTGATAGGAATAGAGGTCAGAAAGATAAGGATTTGGAGCAAAAAGATAATGTAGAGCCTTTTCGGCATTTGTATGTACTTTGACATTTACTCTCATTCAAGTGGAATCACTTGAAAGGGTTTGAGTCAGGTCATTCAGAGCATGATCTGACTTGCATTTTATTTTTATAATTACTTTACAATATTGTAATGATTTTTGCCATACATTGACATGAATCAGCTATGGATTTACATGTGTTCCCCATCCTGAACCCCGCTCCCACCTCCCTCCCCATTCCATCCCTCTGGGTTATCCCAGTGCACTGGCCCTGAGTACCCTGTCTCATGCATCGAACCTGGACTGGCGATCTGTTTCACATATGATAATATACATGTTTCAATGCTATTCTCTCAGATCATCCCACCCTCGCCTTCTCCCACAGAGTCCAAAAGACTGTTCTATACATCTGTGTCTCTTCTGCTGTCTCGCATATAGGGTTATCGTTACCATTTTTCTAAATTCTATATATATGCATTAATATACTGTATTGGTGTTTTTCTTTCTGGCTTACTTCACTTTGTATAACAGGCTCAAGTTTCATTCACCTCATTAGAACTGATTCAAATGTATTCTTCTTAATGGCTGAGTAATATCCCATTGTGTATATGTACTACAGCTTTCTTATCCATTCGTCTGCAGACGGACATCTAGATTGCTTCCATGTCCTGGCTATTGTAAACAGTGCTGCAATGAACATTGGGGTACCCATGTCTCTTTCAGTTCTGGTTTCCTTGGTGTGTATACCCAGCAGTGGGATTGCTTGGTCATACGGCAGTTCTATTTCCAGTTTTTTAAGGAATTTCCACACTGTTCTCCATAGTGGCTGTACTAGTTTGCATTCCCACCAACAGTGTAAGAGGGTTCCCTTTTCTCCACACCCTCTCCAGCATTTATTGTTTGTAGATTTTTGGATAGCAGCCATACTGACCTTCGTGAGATGGTAGCTCATTGTGGTTTTGATTGTATTTCTCTGATAATGAGTGATGTTGAGCACCTTTTCATGTGTTTGTTAGCCATCTGTATGTCTTCTTTGGAGAAATGTCTGTTTGGTTCTTTGGCCCATTTTTTGATTGGGTCGTTTATTTTTCTGGAATTGAGCTACAGGAGTTGCTTGTATATTTTAGCGATTAATTCTTTGTCAGTTGCTTCGTTTGCTATTATTTTCTCCCATTCTGAAGGCTGTCTTTTCATTTTCCTTATAGTTTCCATCATTGTGCAAAAGCTTTTAAGTTTAATTAGGTCCCATTTGTTTATTTTTGCTTTTATTTCCATTACTCTGGAAGGTGGATCATAGAGGATCCTGCTGTGATTTATGTCAGAGAGTATTTTGCCTATGTTCTCCTCTAGGAGTTTTATAGTTTCTGGTCTTAAATTTAGATTTTTAATCCATTTTGAGCTTATTTTTGTGTATGGTATTAGAGAATGTTCTAATTTCATTATTTTACATGTAGCTGTACAGTTTTCCCAGTGCTGTTTATTGAAGAGACTGTCTTTTCTCGATTGTTATTCTTTCCTCTGTTGTAGATTAATTGATCATAGGTATGTGGGTTTATTTCTGGACTTTCTATACTGTTCCATTGATCTGTATTTCTGTTTTTGTGCCAATACCATACTGTTTTTATTAGTGTAGCTTTGTAGTATAGTCTGTATTAGAGGCCAGCTCAATCTGGAACCCAATATTTAGAAAGTAATGTCTCTTTTATACACTACTATATAAAAATTAGATCAATAATAAGGACCGTAAGGACCTCCTGTATAGTGCAAGGAACTCTTCTTAATACTCTGTAATGACCTATATTGGAAAAGAATCTTTAAAAAAAATGAATATATGTATATGTTTAACGAATTCACTTTTACTGTACAGCAGAAACTAACACAACATTATAAATCAACTATACTCCAATGAAATTTTTTTTAAAGTAGTGCCTCTTTTTATGTGAAAACACAGAAAGAATGCTGATTATTCTGAATTTTGTTTCCCTAACACCACACAGAGAAAGCACTGATTTTCTGATGAACAGCGAGAAGGAAAGGAGGGTAAAACTAAACAAGATAGTTTGTCGTCGTTGTTCATTTTCTTAGTCATGTCTGATAATTAGTAGTAGTCATCAAGAGGCAGAAGAGAGAAATTTTTGTGGAGGTGATTCTGTTTGGTTGACATTGGTGTTGTCAGTTTATCAAGATTCTACTCTGTTGATAAATTTTGAATCTGTAAAGTGTATGTTAATTATTAATATTGTTACAATTTTCTCCTTTGTAATAGATTCTTTACACTTAATGATTAATTTTTTGTTCATTTTCTAGGAATACAAGAGTTTCCAGAAAATATAAAAAATTGTAAAGTTTTGACAGTTGTGGAGGCCAGTGTAAATCCTATTTCCAAGTAAGTTCTTCTCTGTTGAATTATAGTTACCTGTGTGAATAAAGCAAGTATGATAAAGTAGAATAGTACTTTCTACATTTTAATCAACACTTAATATCATCTTAAATCTATACAGAATTTTAGTTTTAGATTAAAGAGGAGCCTTTTTAATACTCTTTCCAGCCCCATATATTACAAAGGTAAATTTGACATCCATACAGATAATACAAGTGGTGTTCTCCAAGTCCCATGGTTAGTTAATGTCAAAATTGAGACTAGAATCTAGGCCTCCTTAGCTCAGTGTTTTACTTGTGCAATATAAGAATGTCTTCACTTGCATATCCAATGTGTGGAACATTCAAACTTTTGAAAATAATAAGAGAAACTGAAAAATCAAAAAGCTAAAAACAAAAAAGGAGAAAGCTAGGTGATTGGTTGTATTATATACCAAAGGTCACACATATTCTTTTGTGATCATAATGGCTTGAAGCAGAATGCTTTCCTAGTAACAGACTGTTAAATTTTTGAAAATATAGAATGACAAAGCAAAAGATGGATATTATAAAGCATAGCTTAGTATAGCTAAAATGAAAGTTGAAACCAGCTTTCACATATTACAGTAAATCCCATACATATGAACGAGTTGCGTTCTGAGAGCACACTCATAAGGCTAGTTTATTCATAAGTTAGCCTAGATACCCGGTTAACACAATCGACTATACAGTACTGTACTGTAATAGGTTTATAATACTTTCCACACAAATAATACATAAAATCAAACAAAATATAAAGATAACATTTTTAATCTTACAGTATAGTACCTAGAAAATACAGTACTACCAACTACATCAGTGCTGTTTTTATGCTTAACTTCTGCACATCCTGGGCTTGAAATAAAGATACCATACTACTTCTGTACTGTATATAGTACTCTTCAGTAAAGTACACAGAAGCACAACCAGTTGTAGAGGACGCGTGCATATGACAGTGTATTCCAGACATGTCAACTCTCGTGTTTGAACCTGCAGATGCATGTTTGCATCTTTGAAAGCTCACAACTTCAAGGTTTGTATGTAAGGGGCTTACTGTACAAACTTAACAGGTTTTTCCAAACATAGACAAACATGTAAAGGCAAACATGTAAAGATGATGTTTTACCTTTACCTGAAAATACTATTTTAGCATCAAGTTCTAGATCTGTAATTTCTTTTGTTAGCCAGAGGAAATAAAAGCAAAGTTATTTATGGGTTCTTATATAACCCTAAATATCATTCAGTTTTTAATATTTGTTCTCATTTGGTCATTATAAAATTATACGATCTTTATTTGATTATTTAGGGACCAAATATTGAAATGGAAAATAATTGAAACCAGTAGTTCTCAAATGGGGACAGTTTTGCTGTTAACAGTTATTTGGTAAATTCTGGAGGCGTTTGGTTTATACATCTTGTGGTGGGCAGTGCTAGCTTCAAGTGATTTAGAGGTTTACTCAACTTATGGTGGTGGGAAATGCTAGCTTCAACTGATGTAGAGGCTAAGGTGCTAATGCAGAAGACAGCCTCCTGGCAACACAAAATTATCCAGCCCTAAAAGTCAAGATCCCCTGGAGAAGGAAACGGTAACCCACTCCAGTATTCTTGCCTGGAGAATCCCGTGGACGGAGAAGCCTGGTAGGCTACAGTCCACGGGGTCGCAAAGAGTTGGACACGACTGAGCGACGGAACGGAACGAACGGAAAAGTCAGCTGGCTTACGAGGCAGCTCAGTGGTAAAGAATTCACCTGCCAGTGCGGGAGTTGCAGGTTCAATCCCTGGGTCGGGAAGATCCCCTGGAGAAGGAAATGGCAGCTCATTCCAGTTTTCTTGCCTGGGAAAATCCCATGGACAGAGGAGGCTGGTGGGCTGCAGTCCATGGGATCACAAGAATTGAACACGACTTAGCAACTAAGCAACAACAAAAGTCAGTACTGTCAAAGTTTAGAATTCTTTATCTAGTCCTTTCAATTTATGTTAGATAAGGTGAATTTCAGGAGTGCCTGCTGATGTCATAGTCATGTCCTAAATACATTTCTCTGTGTTGAGGTTCATTCACAGTTGACTGTTATGTGCAGATTTTATCTTATTGAGACAAATACTGCTTTACTTCCTTTTTACAAAATGATGAAGATACAGACATTGAAGCTGTAAGTTATTATAAAAGGTAAATCTCAATTTGAGGATCACTCATAAAAGAGATAGCTGTTATCTGTTAAGAATATGTGTTGGTTAGACTGTTTCTTAGATTTTAATAGGAGACTAAAATTCTGCATATGAATTAAATTTAAATCCTGGTTTATTTTATATAGGCTTCCTGATGGATTTTCTCAGCTGTTAAACTTAACCCAGTTATATCTGAATGATGCTTTCCTTGAGTTCTTGCCGGCTAATTTTGGCAGGTAAGTTATAATTTCTTCTAAAACCTTCTCTTGTTAGCTCTTAACAAAACTTTTGTAAAGTTTACCAAATGACAGGTTGCTTTAGCAATACTGTTAATTACAGTTTCGTGGGCTCTTTTGTAATTATTTCCAAGCATTGTAGTTTTTATAGTTTCTTCAACACTTGTTATTTTGACTTGGAATTTATTTTCCCAAATAAAAATAAGCAGTGAAAATTTAAAAGAAAAATGTAATTTAAGACTTGGTTTTAAAGTACATAAAAATAAGGAGTTTAAATTGGAATAATTTTTGTATATTTGAGATGGAATGCTTTATTCTCAGCACTTATATATTTTTTAAATGATCTAATTACTGGTTTATCCGTCTTCTTCACTGGAATCGAAGTTCTAGAGAAAAGAAAAATGTGTTTCTGGGCTCCAGCCTGTTGCTCCCTCTTAAATTTGTGCTTCTTGTATTATAGTCCCTGAGTAATTTTTCTAATGAAAAGATGAATCAGTAAATGAATAATAGGTATTAAATTATTATTGTGTTCAAATTAATTAGTAGAGAAAGTACTATCCAAATATGTGTTAATATGCTAGTGTTCTTTTTTTTTCTTAAAGAGAGATATATCATATGGTCTCACTTAAATGTGATATCTAAAATAACCACCAAAGCCCCAACCTCATAAACACAGAGGAAAGATTGGTGTTTGCCAGAAGTGGCATGATGAGTAGGGATGGGCAGAATGAGGGAAGGTAGTCAAATGATACAAACCTCCAGTTTATAAAATAAATCATGGGATGTAAGGTCATTGTGACTATAGTTAACCACACTATATTGTGTATTTTAAAGTTTCTTCAGAGAATAGATCTTAAAAGTCATTTCAAGAAGAAACATTTTTTTTTTAATAATTAAGTATAGTGACAAATGTTAACCGGACTTGTTTTGGTATCCATTTCACAACGTAGTTGACCCTGGAACAATGCAGGGGGTTAGGGATGCTGACCTCCCAACACAGTAGAACTCTGCATATAATTTACAGTTGGCCCTTCATGTCTATAGTTCCTTAGTACCCAGGGTTCCAAATCCATTAGATGCAACCAACCACAGATTGTGTGGTACCATAGTATTTACTATTGGGAAAAAAATCTGTATATGAGTGGATTCACACAATTGAAACCCATGTTTTTCAAGGGTCAACCGTGGGTTACTCTTATCTTCTGATGCCCATGTTCAATGGTCAGATGTATATACAGATATCAAATCATTATGTTGTATACCTGAAACTAACAAAATGTTGTTTGTTAATTGTACTTCAATAAAGAAAAAAGAATTTGGGACATTGTTATAGCCCAGTGAACTGTGGGACCCACATTATAATGCTTTATATTTTTATATACATACATATATGTACACATATACACAGACATATATGTGTATGTGTATACATACATACATTTCATGTACTTATTAGATTTCTGTGTCTGGCATTTCGGCCACTTTTTTAAATTGAAATATATTTGGCATGTAACACTCTGTAAGTTTAAAGTATACACCCTGCTGACTTGATATGTTGTATATTGTAATATGGTTGCCACTTGTAGCATTAGCAAGCACTTCTGGACCAGTTCTTCTGCTCGTTTATCCTCAAATTTTATTGGAATGTGCATCACTGAAGTGCCAGAGGATTTCTCCCTTTCCATGTCCTGTTGTGTTTCTTTATTTTTCTCAGACCTCAACTCTAGACTTAAATTATTGTTCTCTAATCTACTAATGACTAGTAATTTGGGGGAGGATTTCATTAAAATGCATGAAGTTTATTAGGATTGACACTACGGGGCAATTATTCGTGCTTTGGATATGTTTAGAAATATTTACTGCAGCTTCTCCCCTGTTAATTCTGAGGAGAAAAAATAGTCTTTGTCTTTGTATTTTTGTGTAATTTTTAACACTGGATTCTGCACATTGTAATTACACAATAAATATTGGTTTCTTTAAAACTTTAGAGGATGACATTCATTAATTAAATTCTTCATCTTTGTCATAGATGCGTGATTTATTTTATTTGTTTTGCAGATTAACTAAACTCCAAATATTAGAACTTAGAGAAAACCAGTTGAAAATGTTGCCAAAGTAAGTAAAGGTGTTATCTTTTCCAAAATTTAGTTCAGCATTTTAAATTCTTAGAGAAATACTAATTTTCTATTATCTAAAATATGAGTACAAATTATTTTAAAAGACTGATATTTGTGGTCATTGTATTTTAATTAGTGGTGTTCAATATAACAATCTGTACATCTCAGTATTTATTAGTGATTTCATAGCTTTCTGGAACTCAGTCTTGTGTGACAAAAGTCAAAATAATAAGTATGTAAAGCCCGCCTGAGTCCCAAATAAAGGTCCCCATTTCTATAGTAGAGTTCTTTCTTAGTACTCCTTAGAGAGATCCATAAAGTCTTCAGTGTGAAGTCTGATAACTCTAGCTCTCAGAACTTGTATGGTTTTAGTCTGTTGTAAATTAGAAATGGGGTGGAAGGCCCCCTACTGGTAAGCTAACATCAGGAGGAAATGACAGTCCAAGAGCAAAAAATAAAATGAAAACAGATCTGCAAACTCAAAATGCACTTGTCTGTGTCCTTTATTGAAGATATGTGTTCAAACATCCTGATTCACTACTGCATTTTTATAGTTTAGGCAGTGGCGAACTACAGACTGGTTAAATTTGTCCCAGTGCCTATTTTTTTCTAAATAAATTTCATTAGAAGCGCATTCATTCATTCACCCACGTGTTGTTTATAGCTGCTTTTGCTCTACAGTGGTAGAGTCAAGTAGTTGTGACAGAGACTGTATGCAGAGCTTAAAATATCTGACCCTTACAGAAAACTTCCCAGTCTCCTGTTGCAATTTCTTTGTCAAGAGTTGTCACCTCTTGATAGAAGCATGTCCTGTTTTCCAGGAGTTCGTTGTTCTATGTACTCAACTTCTGTAGCATCTTACTTATATCAGTTATATTTACCACATTAGTCTAATTTTTAAAATACATTTTACTCTCTTCCTACCTGGCTAGCATATTTTCATGTGCACATGTACTTGATCCCTCTTCCCCACTCCAACCCATGAGCATAAACCTCTGAGGGCAAGAAGCATACATGGTTTTGATTTCCAAAAGACTGGAATGAGTACAGTGTATATTGTTGGTTGTTAGTATAAATTAAAATGAGAATTATCCTGATTAAAATTCAAAAAGGTTTGACTTTTTGGAGATTTGATTTTGGCATTGATGAATCCTTAGCTTAGAACTTGACTGTTAAGAGATTTGAATAATCTGGGTATAAATTGTTTACTGAAATAGCTAAGCCTATGGTTAATATGGTGTCTCTGATATCATAAGTAATTCACTTATTTTATCTCCTTATATTTTAATTTTAACCTCAGATTGGACTCTCTCATGTATTTGCAAATGTAATTCTTTATTGCTTTTTTAAAGACATGATTACAATATTTGAGGCCTCAAATTAAAAAGAGGCCAAGGTTTTATGTGTCAGGAAAGTCATATGCATTCAGGTTATGTGAGTAGATCTTTTTATGATCAAAGATTCGAACAGTGAAAAAGCTGTTTTAAATAGATAGTTCAGTGAAATTTAATACCACGTTAATAGTACCAAAAACACAAATGATGTATATTTTCCCTCTGAGACAGGAGAAGAGAAGGTAAAAATGAGTTAAATACGAAAAAAGTTTAGAGATAAGCAGGAGGAAATTTGAGGGATGATTGCTTTTACTTTCTCCTTGAAGTAGGAAGCTGGATCTTAAATGAAGTAGGACCAAATATGCCCATGTTAGCTACAGCAAGTTGAGATGGAGATGCTTTTAAAATTTTACAACGTATTTCCTCTTTTTTATTACATATCTGTGTCATGTTTTCCTAAATCAGTTTTAAAACTTAGGCTTTTAAGAATATTGTTTGTAATTGAGTTTTCCAGTGTAAAATTTTTTATACCCTTAAAAAAAAATAATTTACCCTTGTTGATATAAAGTGAATTGCTACATGTGAATTTTCTGTGTTATCATTATAACAATATTGAAGTAAGAAAAATAAGACCATATTTTCTTTTTTCAATCTTACTCCCTCTGCACAGCTGTCGTTACTTTTCTCACATATCAACCTGGTGTAGTATTATGGACATAGGAATTAGTATCTAATCTTTCTTGAGAAAGATCCTGGAAACACCTTTTTACTTTGCAATAAAGCAAATTGGAACTGAATTACAGATTTTCTGGACAAAGACAGATATGAGTAAAGGAAGTCAAATTTTTATATCTCATAGAACCTGAAAATAGGCACTCGGAGAATCAAAGTTAAAGCAACTTTGAGAAAAATTGGTACTGGGAGATGAATTAAAGGAGTGTTGATAAAATGGCATATTTAAAATGAAAGGGTTTGGGAAAATTAGCTTTCTGTAATATTAGGTGAGTAATATAATAATTAAAAGATGCTTACTCCTTGGAAGGAAAGTTATGACCAACCTTGATAATATATTAAAAAGCAGAGACATTACTTTGCCAACAAAGGTCCGTCTAGTCAAGGCTATGGTTTTTCCCGTGGTCATGTATGGATGTGAGAGTTGGACTGTGAAGAAAGCTGATCGCCGAAGAACTGATGCTTTTGAACTGTGGTGTTGGAGAAGACTCTTGAGAGTCCCTTGGACTGCAAGGAGATCCAACCAGTCCATTCTAAGGGAGATTGATCCTGGGTGTTCATTGGAAGGACTGATGCGAAAGCTGAAACTGCAATACTTTGGCCACCTCATGCGACTAGTTGACTCACTGGAAAAGACTCTGATACTGGGAAAGGTTAGGGGCAGGAGGAGAAGGGGACAACCGAGGGTGAGATGGCTGGATGGCATCACCGACTCTGTGGACCTGAGTTTGAGTGAACTCCGGGAGTTAGTGATAGACAGGGAGGCCTGGCGTGCTGTGATTCATGGGGTCACGGAGAGTCGGACACGACTGAGCGACTGAACTGAACTGAATATAATAATTGGGCTTCCCAGGTGGCGCTAGTGGTAAAGAACCTGCCTGCCATGCAGGTAGACATAAGAGACCCAGGTTCAGTCCCTGGGCTGGGAAGATACCCTGAAGAAGGAAATGGCAACCCATTCCAATATTCTTGCCTGGAGAATCCCATGGACAGAGGAGCCTGGTGGGCTGCAGTCCATAGGGTTGCACAAAGTTGGACATGACTGAAGCGACTTAGCACGCATGTACAACATAATAAATTACTTTACAATTATTGTGTTTTTTTTCACTAAAAAGCCAAAGATTTAAGCTGATTTTATCTTACTTTCTATTACTAATTTGTTGAATGTCAAGAGAAGATAGAAATAATATGTGTTCTTATGTCAATTTAAGGAGTCTGTTGGTTTTTAATGATGTTAATTTCCCTGTTAACACATTGACATATTGATATTATGGTGATTGTATTTTGCCGTATGCAAAAAAGATTTAATATAGTTCCTATGGAGTTCCCTAGTGTGGTATGTTGGTTAGGATTCAACACTTTTACTGCTGTGTCCAGGGTTCAGTCACTAGTTGGGGAACCTCCCACAGGCCATGTGGGATGGTGTGCCCCCCAATTTTTTTTTTAATTTACTGTAGCTCCTTTTCTGGGTACCTGGTAGCAATCTATTAAATAATAGATTTTTCTAAAAATAATAATTTAAGAGTATAAATATACTTGAATTAATTAACAGTTTAGTTTAAGAAGTGCCTTTAAAGAAGGAATGTAAAATACAACTTAGTTTATTTCATCATGAAATCAGTTTGTACATTCAAGTTTCTGTAATGGCAGAGAACTGTTGGTATTGAGTTGAAAGTTTAAAACTGGTATATTGTAGCTTTAATTTAAAATAAATACAGTCTCCTAATTATATATTTGATTCATGTAAAGCTTTGTTGTGAATTGTATTGAATTTAATTTGGAAGTGTGGAGAGCAATGTAATATTTACTGTTCTTGGAATTTTCAGTTAATTATCTTAAAGTTTTTTACAAATACACCATCAGTCTTGAAAAATGGTAGTAATGAATATGAAGCTACCTAACAATCTAATCATTAGTTGTTTTATACTATCTGAGAAGTTATTCTGTGAAAAAAAAAAAAGGAAAGTCAATTACTGGTATTCTGGTCTGTGTAATTACTGCAGTTACTTCTTAAGAATAATATAATCTGGGATTTCCCTGATGGCCCCTTGTTTTAAGACTCCACAGTTCCAAGGCAGGGGGCGCAGGCTCAATCCCTGGTTGGGGAACTAAGATCCCACATACTGTGTGGCATGGCCAAAAAGTAAAATAAAAAAGAATAGAAATAACCTGGAGAGAAGCCAAAATCAGAGAATAATTAATAACTTATTTCATTTTTATTTAGAAATTAAATGTGACTTGTTTCTTAGAAAATCATTATTTTGTCAACATTTGAAAGCCTGTATGTTATTAGGTAATACATAAGAATATTTTACAGTTTTCCTTGTTATTTTTGTATACTTAATTCCCTATTACTCCATTGTGCATAGAACCATGAATAGACTGACCCAGCTGGAAAGACTGGACTTAGGAAGTAACGAATTCACAGAAGTGGTAAGTTCTCACCAAATTTACTATCCATAGTCATTCATTTGATCAAGAAAGAAATGTGAAAATTAAGGTATTTATTTCTTTGCATTTTTAAAGTATAAAATCAGATAAAGATACACATTTTGGAGAGACAAGATATAAAAGTTTTTGACAGGATAATTAAACAGATAACAACATCTAATAGGAGTGAGGGTAAAAATGTAAAATTAATGAGAAGCCCATGGAAAAGGTAATTAAAAGTTTCTGGCACAGAAAGTAGAAATTCTGAAAGATTATAAGGGAAAAGCTTTCATCAGACTAGAATGCATCAGGAAAAGAACTTGAGTCAAAAATAACTTCATGGGAATATTGTTTAGGAATTTGTTCAGTGGTAGCATACTTCTCTATAATTTTACTTAATAGCTAAATAAAAACATTGAATGAAACAGATGTTATTTTCGAGTTGATAATGAGACCTCTGGATTGTGTTTTTGCTTTGTTTCCAAAGTATGATGCTGAATCAAAAAGAAAAGAATATAAGCAATTTGTTGTCTTTCGTCATTGCTCCAAGAGAACTCAAATAATAAGCTAGATATTTGTTTTTTGAAGAGAAGCTCATTAACTTGAAAAATCATCATTAAAATTTTTACACTGTGTTTACAAGTTGGTTTTTTTTAGTTGTTGCAAGTTTCAAGTGCTAGCCTCAAGAACAAGAGTTTCTCATCACTGTGCTGCGTAATTGTCCTGTGGGAATTGTATTAGCTCACTAGATAGCTTTTCAGCTGAAGTCACTGGAGGAGCATGGTGCTTTGGGATACCTCATGTTTTTTCTAAAATATTAGCTTCATATTCTGCATTTTAATTGAATCTGATATATGATGAATCTTACTGTGTTTTGTAGATGTTTTTACTCTTTTTAAAAAAATGCATATTCTGTTGTGCTTCGTAAATTATGTTACATATTTTCTCAGTATTTGTCTTTACATGTATTAATCTATTGCCATATTAACTATTTTAAGTTTCTAAATTGCTGTTAATTTTATAAATCAGAGCAGAATTCAAAATCATTAAATTTTGGACCATTTCCTTCTTCCAGCATTACACATTTTTTAAAAAATTACTATTACAGTTGTAACAGGTAATGCACAAAAGGGGCTTCCTAGGTGGCTCAGTGGTAAAGAATCTTACCTGCCAGTGCAGGAGATTCAAGTTCAATTCCTGGGGTGGGAACATCCCCTGGAGAAGGAAATGGCAACCCACTCCAGTATTCTTGCCTGGGAAATCCCATGGACAGAGGAGCCTGGCAGGCTATAGTCCATAGGGTCGCAGAGTCAGATACAACTGAGCATACACACGTGCAAAGCACAAAAAGAGATTTTTTAAATTCAAGTTAAACCAAGAATTCTTACTTATATGTTAACAGTAAATCTGAGTAACATGTCTTGTATGTGTTATTCGTGTTATAGTGATAAGATATGATGACACCTCAGTGCCATCATACTGTCAATGATTGGACACAGGTTTGTGGGTTAACGGAAATATCTTAAAAGGATTCATTCATATTTCAGAAGAGCCTCCAAGGGTGAATAACCTGAGGGTAAATTTTGCCTGAATACCAAATCCACTAAGTCAACTTTTAATTTTTTGGTCCTCAACATTTTATTATAAACAGTATTCTACTATGTAATTACTAGAAGCTTAAAATAACCCAATAGGATTATTATATGATTATGCCTTGGTTTACTTACTTTTTCTTATTATTGGGTTTTTAAGATGTAGCTTGCCTTATTTCTTTTTTCCTCCCTCTTAGTCATCAGGGAATAGCTTTTTTTTAAGATTTCCTAAAAGTATACATCTTTTTGTGGATAATGATTGAGAGTATACTTTTATTGCATTCTTGAAAGTAATGGATCTTATTAATTGTGTAAATACTTTAACTTGTTATGTAATCGAAAGCTTAATTTATACAGTCTGCTATTATGGAATGTCTTTAGTAATGTTTGTGTAATAACTATAACACAGTGGAAAGACTTGAGTTTTGGTTCTGCTTTTTTCCCCCTTGTAATTTAAAAAAAATGTCAGTTTTACTGAAAATTATTAGAAATACCCAGGGGAGCTTCTTTTGCCAAATAAATATATTCAAGTAAATTAATGTATCTCCCTCTCCACTTCCATCTAAACAGCCTGAAGTACTTGAGCAGCTAAGTGGATTGAAAGAATTTTGGATGGATGGCAATAGACTGACATTTATTCCAGGGGTATGTGTATCAAATTTTAAACACTTTGCTTATTGCTCTCTGTCCTTTGCATTTTTACAAATTATAGTACGTTTGATCAGTTTAAAATGATTATTCTTAATACTGTTAGAAGCAAATTACATTTTTTTTATTGTCAATTTTTTTTTTAACAATGTTGTGTTTTAGGTGTACAGTAAAGTGAGTCAGTTATACATATTCATATATCCACTCTATTTTAGACTCATTTCCCACATAGATCATTACAGAGTATTGAGTAGAATTGCCTGTGCTGTACAGTAGGTCCTTATTAGTTACATGTTTTATATATAGTAATGTGTATATGTCAATCCAAATCTCCAGATTTATCCCTTGACCCCTTTCCCCCCCAGTAACCATAAGTTTGTTTTCTACACCTGTAACTCTATTTCTGTTTTATAAATAGGCTCATTTGTACCATTTTTTTCTAGATTCCATATACAAGTGATATCATATGATATTTGTCTTTCTCTAATTTACTTCACTCGTTGTGACAGTATCTAGGTTCATCCACATTGCTGTAAATGACATTATTTCATTCTTTTTGATTGCTGAGTAATATTCCAGTATATATATGTACAACATCTGTATCCATTGCTCTGTCGATAGACATTTGTGTTGCTTCCATGTCTTGGCTATTGTAAATAGTGCAGTAAAGTTTGGGGTACATGGATCTGTTTGAATTGTGGTTTTCTCCAGGTACATGCCCAGGAATGGAATGGCTGGATCGTATTGTAGTTCTATATTTAGTTTTTTAAGGAACCTCCTTAGTGTTCTCCATAATGGTTGTACCAATTTACATTTCCATCAGCAGTGTATGAGGGCTCCCTTTTCTCCACACCTTTTCCAGCCTTTATTATTTATAGATTTTTTTAAATGATGGCCATTCTGACTGTATATGAGGTGACACCTCATTGTAATTTTTCATTTCTCTGATAACTAATGATATCAAGCATGTTTTCATATGCCTTTTAACCATCTGTATGAGTTCTTTGGAGAAATGTCTATTTAGATCTTCCACGCATTTTTCAATTGGGTTTTTTGTTAACACATTCTTGATTAAAATTTTTATATTTCTATAATAAATTTTTATAAAACGCATTTGACTTGTGTGCAACTCAGGGATTAGGGGCACCAACCCTTTACACAGTGAAAAAATCTGTGTGTAATTTATAGTCAGCTTTCCCTATTTGAAATTCCTTCATAACAAGGATTCCTCCTCAGGGTCTGATGTTCTGCCTCCACAGATTGAACCAGCTACAATGGAGTACTGTGGTATTTACTGTTGAAAAAAATCCATGTGTGAATAGGTCTGTAAAGTTCTGTGTTGTTCAAGGGTCAACTTTAAGTCTCTCTCTAATGTCATGGGGTATGTCCTTCCCAGGGGTTGCAGTTGACTTTATATCCTGTTTCATTTTGCCCAGGGAATTATTGAAATAGGCTATTTTTCATGTAGTTTCTTAGCAACCGACATTGTGTTCATTCTCGGACCTAAAGCCATATGAATCCCCATATGTGCTAACTCCCTTGCAAATGATGGGCAGCTAAATTCCCAAAGAAAATTATGTAGTTGTCACTCTGCTAGGCTAAAATAGTAGGAGCTCTTAGCTTTTACTGACTATATCACTAATGGCATTAAAAATTATGAATCCTCTCATATAAACATTTAATTATAAATTATAATTTGTCACTAAGTTTCTTATCTAAACTTTTCACATTGACAGAGTCCTTAGATTTCCTTTTTTTTTTTTAATTACAGTTTATTGGTAGTTTGAAACAGCTCACGTATTTGGATATTTCTAAAAATAATATTGAGATGGTTGAAGAAGGAATTTCAGGATGTGAAAACCTTCAAGATCTTCTATTATCAAGCAATTCACTTCAACAACTGCCAGAGACTATTGGTTTGTATTGATTTCTAATTCATGTGATTAAAATTTACTAGTATACAATCTGCGAAACTTATTGCCATTGCCTGATTCAAAGCTTCCATATATCAAATTTTATTTATAAGATAGTTTTACTGTATTCTGAAGTCACAGATCCTATTTGAATTTTCCCTACTGTGATCAGTTATTCCTCTTTTCTTGACATTACAGTTTTTCTTTAAGGAAATTTTATTTTTATCACTGTAATAAAGTTTGAATTCTTTGAAAGAGATTAATTTACCCAAATTCGCTTTAACTCTTGATCATGGCCCTTACCTAGTAACTTTTTCCTATTAACTTCATTTTAGACTTACAAGAAGACAGCCAGATGAGCAAAATCCTTTGAAAATTATACTGTTGACCCTTCAGCAATGACGGTGGTTAGGGGGCCAACCTTCTGCAGGGGGAAAATCTCATAATTTATAGATATACTTTTGTATTAACATGTATTTCCTCCCTTTCGATGGTTGTGCCTCTGTATATTCAACCAACTGTGGGTCATGTAGTACTGTAGTAGTAAATTGAAAACAAGTTCACATACATGTTAGTGGATCCGTACACTTCAAACCTGTGTTGTTCAAGAGTCAGCTGTATTTATGTAGTTACTTATCTGGTGGTACATCAAGGGAATTGAATTATCTTATCAAAACCCCAAAACTTACATATTTGGCATCTTCATGATGTTTGAATATAAAAGTCAGAAATCTTTTTACATATTTTTCAATTGAATTACATAACTGTTATATAGCTCAGGTTGTGTTTTGCAAATTCTACTATAATTTTTCCAACGCGTTTTATTTTAAATTAAACTCCATTTTTATTGTTTTAGTATTTAGTATCCTTACAGTATGTAGAATAGCTTGTTATACTCTTAAGGAAAAACTACCTTTGGACTACCACTTCTTTAATCCTTTGATACCATGAGTTTGTGCTGTGTATCTTCACTGTGATGTCACAGAATTGTTTCAAGGAGCCTGGCTACAACAGTGAGCAAAAGAGACAAAAAGTTTATACTCCCATGAAGCTTACACTTCAGTGAGGCCTAAATGGATAAATATGCACTAATGTTCAGAGGTGATATGTGTGTGAAAATTGTAAATTCAGGGTAAGGGCATGGAGAGATGGTGGATAGCTTGGCTTTTTGAAAGTTCCCTATGATTCCTATCAAGTGAAATATGTGCTCACTTGACTGTTGATTGACTTCTAGTTCAAGATGAAAACTTGTATGTTATTTCTTCCCTTAATAGGTTCATTGAAGAATGTAACAACTCTGAAAATAGATGAAAATCAGTTAATGTATCTACCAGACTCTATAGGAGGGTAAGCTTTTTGTGTATTAAAAGAACTAGAAGATTTTTCTTTCAGTTCAGCATCCCATATAATTTTTCAGATAATTGTTAACATCAATAGGAGATTGTAAAAACATTTAAATAAGCAATTGGCTACAGGTTGGGTTATTTATAATCAAGATAGGCCAGTTTTTCTACAGGTGAACTTTAGCTTAGTAGAAATAGATTTCTTTCTAGGTTTGTTAAAGTCAAGTTCAAATGGTTATATGTTCTTGAGTTTTGGGTTATATACAGGAAAGTTTTTCTTAAAATATGTGTTTTCTTTTTTAATTAAAGGTTAGTATCAATAGAAGAACTGGATTGTAGCTTCAATGAACTTGAAGCTTTGCCTTCATCTGTTGGGCAGCTTACTAATATAAGAACCTTTGCTGCGGATCATAATTACTTACAACAGTTACCCCCAGAGGTACTGTATTTAAATTTAATTTTGAATTTTTATTTTTTCTCATTATTAATATAGGTGTCCAGTGTGGTTTTCTTTCATTTCTTTCAGAGATAATTATGTGACTAAGTTATGTATTTTCTGGATAATAGTTGTATTGATTTGCTAATACTTTTATTCATATGTGAAAGTTAATAATTGAAAAGGAAAAATTAATTTTATTCATGAGAAGAGTACTTTTATTACTTTTGAAAATTATACTTCACTCATATTTATTAAGCAGTGTGCTAAAGTTTTAATCTATAATTCTCTGTTTCTCTTTCAGATTGGAAGTTGGAAAAATATAACTGTGCTATTTCTCCATTCTAATAAACTTGAGACACTTCCAGAGGAAATGGGTGATATGCAAAAATTAAAAGTCATTAATTTGAGTGACAATAGGTTTGTAACAGTGTAATTCATCATTTGGCTTAGAAGACATCTATTGGAGGAAATTAAAGTTCCATTATATGTGATAGAAAATCTAATACATGTTTTTCTTTGCATATATAGTTTTGTGTAGAATTTTCATTTGAAAGAATAATTTTACCTGATGTTAATTATCATACAGTGGTTGTTATGGTTTATTTTATGTTGACTTTTGCTGTATAGTCTTATCTTATGATAGCCATTTTTATTCCTAAAGTCAGATTTTTGCTCTAATACAGCTGTTGAACAAAGCAGCTTTTAATCTTACCTACTCCTTGTATTAATCTGGGCAGACATGTGATTAGATACCCACTCAAATAATTTGGACAACACAGCCAAGGTACAAAGGAAATAGATCACTAGGGATGCTAAATTGAAGCAAGAACATTTTACGTTAAGAACAAATGTCTATAATTTTTTCTGGTGTAGAGAGACTAATAGTGATGAAAGAATATTTGTAGAGTATTTTAATGTTTTGTTTTTGTTGTATCTTAAAAGTATTCAAAATAGCCCTAATAATAAAACAGGTATTCCCATTTTATGGAGGGAAAAAAAAATTAAGACTCAGATTTAAGGTGATTCACATTGCTTGTAAAATAGAGCTTTTAGTGTAAACTTGGTTTTCTGACTAGGGTATTCAGACTGTTCATACCTTCCTCCTTTTAAATTGTTAATTATAGCTATGCAGTGTGGTTTCAAACTAAATCCCTTTTAAAATTAAATTCTTTCAGCTCATACTTTATACCCTAAAACTAGAGCCCTAAGTTTCAACACCTTGAGTTTCAGAGACCTAGATTCCCTAGGTTCCTTTGAAATTAGGCATAGAAGAATAGATAAACAAGATGGAAAGTTTAAGTAGTCATTTTGTTTTAAATAGGGTCCTGTTTCAAGTTAGCATTCTACTAAATATCTCTGTTACTTAATTTTCACTCATTATAATGTTAAAATAGTCTTGAGTATGAAAGTGCTGGCTCATAGTGAAATAAAAAGAGTGCAATATTTATAACATAACAAACTCTTATTAAGAGTGGTTCCTATAACAGTTTGTTCTCTCTAAATGCATATAAAACATCCAAAACAGTTTTGTGAAACATTGTTTAATTTGTCCTTGCTATTGCATTAAAGTATGGATAGTTCCTAGATTTTCCTAGGTAAGTTTTTTGAGGTTATTAAATTATCCAATTTTCCCCCCAACCAAATTGATTCAATGGAAGATTTGTATTTTTAAAATTAATTCTTATGAAACTGGATAGTATTATGTCTTATGTCCTGTTCAAAGACCTATAATTGATTTTCTCCTGAATTAAATGATTTTCTCCTATTTTCATGTGCAATAACATAACATTATTTAGAAGACCATTAGATCCAATTCTCATTTTAACATTTCTCAATTTTTTTTCTTTTTCTTTTTTTATTTTTTCAAAAACAATTTTAGGAATCTTTACTTAAAAACAACCTTTTCTTAAAATGGAGTAACTTTGGTTTTACGAGCAGCAAGCAAAGTACAGAAGCAAAAATGCATTACAGGAGCATTAAGTTCTACATTAGGTCACAGCGTCTAATCGGAAATCATACCCATAATATCATTTTACAGGATATCTGGGAAATAGTTATTTCCCAGGATATCTGAACCATAGCTACTCTATTTTGACTTTTAATTGTTAAAAAAAAAATTTTTTTTTTAATAGTCAAAGCAGATTTCACCATTAATGACGTCAGTGTTTTTCTAGGTATGAGAAGATGCAAGAATTGGAACTCATAAAACCTTTTTCTGAAAAGATCTAACTATCCGAAGGCCTGTTCTGCCAGTTTTTGTTTGTTTGTTTTTTCAGAGCACAGAGTGTCTCATTCCTGATTTTCACCCTGAACTTCTTTCAGGGGTTGTTGAAGGTCAGCAGCTTGCAATGGTCATGATGTAATCTTTGTAGAGGCAGCTGGCAAGTACCAACTTCCAGTCAGCAGGGTCCCTTCATAGCCACATATCTGACCATGTGACACCATTTCATGGCCATTGTGTCCTGCGGTGCTTGGAAGGCTCATTCCCAGGTCTAGGGAAATGATGGGCCACTTAGTGTGCTAAAATTGGACCAAGCCTTGCAAGTAGCAAAAGTCTCTGGACCACTGTCTACTAGCCTCCTGGTCCAGGAAAATATTTCCTCTTGTTGCTTTTTCCCATACCCAGAGTCACATTATTACAATTATTGATCTCATATGGAACTGTCAGTTCAACATTATATCACAGGCTCAGTGAAACAAGTGACATAGAAAATAATATAGCCATAGCTAGCAGTTATTAGTCAAATAAGGATTATAAGTCAAGAACTTTCATTAGATAAAGCCTGGTATACCCCAAGTCACCTGACTTCATTCGTTAAATGACTATAGTCTGGTGTTAATCTCCTGGTTGTACATTATGGAGCATCCGACCTTTATCTGAAGATTGGTTACTGAGATAAGCCTTAGAAACTAACCTAGAGTGTCCTTTTTAATAACTTAATTAAATCTTTTAGCAGTATCACGTAACAAGCAACTGTCTCAGCAGTGAGTCTTAGTAAACACTAGACATGAACAAAACTAGAACCTTAATTTAACAATTTACAAAACTTAATATTCCGTGATTTTTCATTATGGAGGCCCTGTAGCCAGGGAGGCTTTAACCCATCAAATAAAAAATGAGGTTTGTCAGGGAGCTGGGAAAAGCCAAGCAGCCATCTTGGATTTCCCATAGCCCTGACTCTGATTTCAAGCTATTGTTTTTAATTTTCCAATTTAGTAGCAGACTGTTGCCATGGTTTAAGGACATTAGGATGGCACAAGTCTAACAGTTTTTGTATAAGCAGAATGAGCTAATGTCTACAAACCCGACAATTGGATTAATTTCTAAAACTAGCATAGGATCAGGCCTATAGTAGAAAAGCATTTGATTTATATGCAGAGGGCTAAGAAGTCAAGAAAACATTATAAATGATCATACGAATCAGGTCCAGCATCTTGGGCAAGCTGTCTACCTCTGATGTCGTCGTCTTCTCATCCTGGTGTAGTGTAGTTTCTTCTGAAAAAAGTCCTTCCATCCAGGTTGGAGACAGTCCTTTAAATTATGTCCTTTTTTTTTTTTTTAAAGTCCTGGTTGCAGGTCACGAAGCATAGGATCTTCATCCAAAGATAGATCACTGAGATAAGCTTCAGAAACAAACTTAGGGTGTTCTTTAAGAATTCAATTAAATTTTACATTAATATCACATAACAGCAAGGAACTATCCAAGAAATGAGTCTCACTACCTCCATTGGTAGACCGCCATTAACAAACTGGGATTTAACATTTATTGAAACATCCTTTTCTTCCTAAAATCACCCTCATTTTTACCAAATATAACCAAAGTAAGACTTGTTTAAAAAATAGATCTGTTCTCAATAAACTTGACCTGATTATTTATATAACCATCACATTTCTCAATTTTAACATTTAATTTTTGTTTGCATTTTTCCCCCACAGATTAAAAAATTTGCCCTTTAGCTTTACAAAGCTACAGCAATTGACTGCTATGTGGCTCTCAGATAATCAGGTAGGCATTCTGATTTTGTAAATTGATTATGCATTCTAATTTATTTAGGACTATTTAAGAGTAGTTCCAATCTGATACACATGTAAAAACATACAGATACAGATCATTTTTGTGAAATATGTATAGATTCATGAAGTCCTTTTCAGCCTGATTTCTCCTAAATCTGTAAAAAGATAGATTAGGACAAAATCCTCCCTAAATTTTTAACGCTTTTATAGAGACTTTCTGTGGTTTATATCTGTACGTTTGATAAATTATGTTTCTAATCAAACACTTTGACAAACCTTAGAGAACTATGTCTAAGGAATTAAGAGTTGTTCCTTGAACTTTTTCTTTGACAGACATTTATTGAAAGCTTATAGTAGGACATGAACGACTCTGGGAGCCAGAGTTATACTGATGAAGCAGATAGAATCTTCTTATATTCTCATTGAGTTTACATTCTCATGGGAGACACTTGAGACAAATTAATAGCTAAGTAATAATGTTTCAGAACTACAGAGAAAGAGTTTGCTAGGCATTGAAACAGTAGCAGGGTTGGAGTAAATATGCTATTTTAAATCGAGTGATTCAGGAAATACCTGTCTGAAGAAGGGAACAGTAGAGCAGTTTCTCAAATGAAATTAAGAGCGAGCCATGATGTGAGTTGGGTGAGGGGTGCATTTAAAGAATACTAAGAATAAAGATCCCAATATTGGAATGAGCTCAGTGTGACTAAGGAACAGATGAAAACGTAGAGGACTGGAATGTAGTAAGCAAGGGAGAAAACATATATATAATTAGATCAGGAGAGGAAAACTGAGACTAGATCACCTAGGACCTTGTAGGCCATACTAATACTCTGAGGTAGAAAGAAATCTGTTGAAGTATTTCATTCCAGGAAATAATGAGATATAATTTGCATTTTTAAAAGATCATTCTGGCTACTTTGTGAAGAATGGACTGGGGGTGCTGAGGGTGAGGGTGGGATATTCTGTATTGGAAGCAAAAGTTAAATGAGAAAGCTGTTGCAGTTAGTTTAGAAGGACATGTTGCTGGATTTCACCTAATATGATAAGAGTGGAGATTGTGAGGGACCTCCGATTTGGGATCCATTTTTAAGAAAGTTATTGCCAGAGGGACTTCAGTTCAGTCACGCAGTCGTGTCCGACTCTCTGTGACCCCATGAATCACAGCACGCCAGGCCTCCCTGTCCATCACTAACTCCCGGAGTTCACTCAAACCCACCTCCATCGAGTCGGTGATGCCATCCAGCCATCTCATTCTCTGTCGTCCCCGTCTCCTCCCACCCCCAATCCCTCCCAGCATCAGACTCTTTTCCAGTGAGTCAACTCGTCACGTGAGGTGGCCAAAGTATTGCAGTTTTAGCTTCAGCATCAGTCCTTCCAGTGAACACCGAGGACTGATCTCCTTTAGAATGGACTGCTTGGATCTCCTTGCAGTCCAAGGGACTCTCAAGAGTCTTCTCCAGCACCACAGTTCAAAAGCATCAGTTCTTCGGCGATCAGCTTTCTTCACAGTCCAACTCTCACATCCATACATGACCACAGGAAAAACCATAGCCTTGACTTACTGATGGGCTAAATGTGGAACTTCAGAGAAGGAACTGAAACAAGTATGACTTTCAGGTTTTTAACCTAAGGAAGTACAGTATTGGAGATGCCATTTTCTGAGATAGGAGAGATGGGAGAGGAGTAAGTTTGGGGATAAACTTAATAGTCTGATTTTATGAACGTCGAGTCATTAGTTGCGTATCTGTAACTGCAACTCAGGTATTGGCTGGAGGTAAAATTCGGGAGTCAGCATTGTGCAAAGGGAATTTTACACCATAGAAGTGCATTCAATTACTGGAGAGAAAAGATAGAAAAGGTCAAATACTGAACTCAGGAATGAAAGGGATCCCAGAAAGAAAATAAAAAGCACCAGCCAACAAGAGAATGTGTTATCTAGAGAAACATATGAAGAAAGTGCTTCAGGAAAGATCAACTAAGTCAGACGTTGTTGATGAGTTAGGTATATGAGGACTGCTAATCGCACAATTGCACTCATATCACACACTAGTAAAGTTATGCTCAAAATTCTCCAAGCCAGGCTTCAGCAATATGTGAACCATGAACTTCCAGATGTTCAAGCAGGTTTTAGAAAAGGCAGAGGAACCAGAGATCAAATTGCCAACATCTGCTGGATCATGGAGAAAGCAAGAGAGTTCCAGAAAAACATCTATTTCTGCTTCATTGACTATGCCAAAGCCTTTGACTGTGTGGATCACGATAAACTGAAAATTTCTGAAAGAGATGGGAATCCCAGACCACCTGACCTGCCTCTTGAGAAACCTGTATGCAGGTCAGGAAGCAACAGTCAGAACTGGACATGGAACAACAGACTGGTTCCAAATAGGAAAAGGAGTACGTCAAGGCTGTATATTGTCACCCTGCTTATTGAACTTCTATGCAGAGTACATCATGAGGAACGCTGGGCTGGAGGAAGCACAAGCTGGAATCAAAATTGCCGGGAGAAATATCAATAACCTCAGATATGCAGATGACACCACCCTTATGGCAGAAAGTGAAGAGGAACTCAAAAGCCTCTTGATGAAAGTGAAAGAGGAGAGTGAAAAGGTTGGCTTGAAGCTCAACATTCAGAAAACAAAGATCATGGCATCTGGTCCCATCGGATTGGGGGCGGGAGGAGAAGGGGACGACAGAGAATGAGATGGCTGGATGGCATCACCGACTCGATGGAGGTGGGTTTGAGTGAACTCCGGGAGTTGGTGATGGACAGGGAGGCCTGGTGTGCTGTGGTTCATGGGGTCGCAAAGAGTCGGACACGACTGAGCAACTGAACTGAAATCAACTGAATTGGCCATTGGGTTTATTGAGATAGAAGAAATTACTGATGTTGAGGAGTAATAGTTTTAATGGAATGGTGGCGGTTAAAGTTCGATTTAAGTGTATTATAGTGCATGGAAAGAAAGAAGGCTGGGGCAATGAATATATCTTAGTAGCCTAGCTAAGTTTCATTGTGTAGACTGTTGTTAAGCTTGTTTTAATGGATAAGAAATCTCTTGTATAATGTCACCATAATAATGGATTATAGGTCCTGAACAAAAAGAAAGAATAAGGACTACCTCATCTGTAATTATGAGGAAACCATTTTTTCTGTATCTATTTTCAAGTATTTCTTACTAGTAAATTAAAAAAAAACACAATATAAAATTTATTGATCCCTTTAATAAATTAATGCTTAGTGTTTGAGCAGTACTTTATAATTTTATAATTTATCTAAAGCTGTATTTTCCCATGGAAAACACAAGATTTAGATACACAAGTCTCATATGATAGTCCTAAATTCAATCATCAAATTTGCTTGGGAGACATGTTATGTCCCTCTTTTGGATTATGTTAGCAACTTTGATGTGTTCAGATAGTAAAGAAACCCTCTTGTCTATATTTCACAATTCTCTAAACTTCTTAACTAAGAAACCCTTTCCCCCTAACTCTTAATAATATCTTCAAAACCTTAAGTTGATATTGCTCCACATTTATGAATCAGTCTGTATTTGTTCTACGAATTAGAGAAAGAAATATTAAAATGATGATATTTTTGTTTTCATTAGAACTTGAACACAAGTGATTACTACATCTATTAAATGTGTCAGTTAATGTATATATACATGTGTGTATATATATTTACATCTCTCTTACTTGAATATTTACATTTTAAGTTTGTTATGAAGTTTAGCTGCTGGATTCACAAAACATTTAAACATCTGCTGGGCTCTGGCTCAAGTACCTATTACAACAGTATGAATGAGACATGGCTCTTGGTCTTGAAGACTCTGAACTGTTAGTATATTAGGACTGCTATGGATAAATCTGTGCCAGAAAATTATGCCAGATGACTTATTAAGGTGGAATTAATAGCGTAGTGTCTGTACGGTGTTCTCTTATTCACCTCTTCTTGCACCTCATTTGTAGATTACTTTAAAGTAAAAATGATGATGATATGGAGCTTTGTTTTCCCTAGTGTAGCAAAGTAATAAATAGTAAAACATATGTGATATGGCCATAAAACCTCCCTTACAGTATGAGGTAGTCATTTCCATGTAAAAGGATGAAATGTAGGGGAGAAAAATATGTGAAAGTAGTTGATTATAAATTATGAAAATAAATTGCTTCTGGACAGTTCACTGACCATGAAGAAAATAAACCTATAGGCAGTACATGCAGTAACATAATCTTTCATAAGTCTCTAGAAGGTTCAAACAGAAGAGTTGATCACTCATCCCTCATTCATTTTGTCATTCTTATTCAGGAACCATTTATTGAACAACTACTCTATGCCAGGCAAACTAAGATGGGCCAGATAAAGATATTAAGAAAGTTGTTTTAATACAGTATGGTAAAAGACTTGATAGGCTTCAGGACCAGAGAAGGGGCACATCACTTGGGGATTATAAAGGCCAGTTTCCCAGAGGAGGAAATGCCTGCTGTGCCTAAAAGAGGAGTAAATCTTCTCAAGAGAGTAATAGTATTAAAAAACAAAAGAGGAAGAGTGTTCTGGTTAGAAGGAATATGAGCAGCCTAAGGAAATGGCAACCCACTCCAGTGTTCTTGCCTGGAGAATCCCAGGGGCGGGGGAGCCTGGTGGGCTTCCGTCTATGGGGTCACACAGAGTCAGACATGACTGAAGCGACTTAGCAGCAGCAGCAAGCACATATTAGTAAAGCAGTGTAATCAGTGTCTGTACAAGTGTTTTATGTCTAGAGCATAACCTGTAAGGTGGAAGAGTTGGACAATGAGGCCACAGAGGTAGATCTAGACCAGGTCATGGAGGATCTTGTATGCCATACAAAGGAACTTGTGTTATATTTCAAGGATGACAAATAGATTTTAAAAATTTTACATGTCAACTTTGATAAATTATATTTTTTAAAAGGATTCTAAAGCCATATTTAGGCTCAGAGGACAGTTGTTGTGCTTAGGTTCAGTGTAATTTATTGACTTTACTAGGACACTTGATAGTGAAAGGGTCCTCTATGATAATTGTCAGAATGAATAGTAAGTGTAAAAATAGGAATGTCCCAGGCAAATTGAATGTTTGGTCATTACAGTCATAATCGATTATTCATATATGTAATCAGTTAAAGAGAAGTGATCCTGGGATACATGCCAGCACTACTACAGGAGATAAAGAACCTGTGTAACATACGCACAGGCAAGTGGCATGGTCAGATGGATCTATTAGAAAGGCTTTAGGGTCTGCATTATGGAAGATGGATTTAGCAGGGGTGATGCCAATGGGAAGGCCTGTTGAAGGCCATTGCCATACTCAGGTCAACAGAAAATGTTGGCTGAAATAAAGTGGTGATGACAGAGCCAGTGAAAAGACTATTTGGGACATAACTTTAAACATCACGTCAATAGAATGTGTGGGAAATGCGCGTATGTGAGAAGAAAAGGAGTAAAGGCAAAGCTCAGCCTCAGAGGTGTACCCTGAGTGACTAGGTGGATATTGAGTCCATAACTAAGAACCACGAGAGAAGGAAATATGTCTATATAAGGTATTAAGTTCTAGTTAGGTTTATTGGGTTTGAAGTGCCTTTGGTATATCGAGTAGACACCCAGGGAACAATTTGAGTGACCATGACCACCACCTGCCACCTTGTTTTAAACTAAGGTTTCTGTGCTCTTGGTTTCTCCATTCTTTTCATTTTTAACCTCCAAGGATTTCTTAAAATTGCTCTTGAAGACCTAATTTCTTTTTTCACAGTACTGCTGCTGCTGCTGCTGCTGCTGAGTCACTTCAGTCGTGTCCGACTCTGTGTGACCCCATAGACGGAAGCCCAACAGGCTCCCCCGTCCCTGGGATTCTCCAGGCAAGAACACTGGAGTGGGTTGCCATTTCCTTCTCCAATGTGTTTCACAGTACTGCTATATATTTATGGAGAAGGCAATGGCAAGCCACTCCAGTACTTTTGCCTAGAAAATCGCATGGACAGAGGAGCCTGGTGGGCTGCAGTCCATGGGGTCGCTACTAGTCGGACACCACTGAGCGACTTCACTTTCACTTTTCACTTTCATGCATTGGAGAAGGAAATGGCAACCCACTTCTGTGTTCTTGCATGGAGAATCCCAGGGACGGCAGAGCCTGGTCGGCTGCTGTCTATGGGGTCACACAGAGTTGGACATGACTGAAGCGACGTAGCAGCAGCAGCAGCTATATATTTATTCCTTTTATTTGTAAAATTTATAGAAGGCTTGTAGCGTGAGAAGAGATATCAGCCCATCATCTTAATCACTTTTTCTGGGGAGTGGTTTCATAACTTTTCATTATTTTCTTAAAAGGGATTGTTGACAGATTATTTTTTTAATGTTGCTGCTGCTGCTAAGTCGTTTCAGTCATGTCCAACTCTGTGTGACCCCATAGATGACAGTCCACCAGGCTTCTCTGTCCCTGGGATTCTCCAGGCAAGAATACTGGAGTGGATTGCCATTTCCTTCTCTTTTTAATGTTAGGAATGGATTAATCCTGTGGAATACTAACATTTAAGTGGCAAACAAGTTACTCAGCTTCGAAGGAGTGGCTATAGAGGTAGGAGAACTATATGACAGTGTTTTTTAAGATAAGGATGAAGCAGCTGGCCTGAAGAAAGAAGTTGGAACAGGATAAATGCTAATGAGAGATTAGTTCAATGAAGTCTGAAAAACATCAGTTGTATTTTGGCAGGTCATCCCTATCTTGCCAGCTTACCTTGGCTATGGCTAATGCAGTTTTAGAAATATATGTCAAATGCCAGATTGAAGTAGTTTAAGGAATAAATAAATGACTGAATGGAGACCTATGGTTATTGATTAGTCTTTTAAGAAGGTTGTTTAAGAAAGAAAAGGAATAGAACAGAAAGAAATTGGTAACTAGGGGCAAAAGAAGAGAGCCTGTTTATAAGTTGTTGGGAAGAGGCTCTGTGGAGATTGGGATTAAGGATATTAGAGAGTGATGGATAACTGGAGTGGAAGCTGATGGAATTAAAAGCTCTGGCAGGTATTCTTACATTCTTGAAGGGATCTTGGGTGTGAAGTTTGTGAGAGGAAGGGCTAAAAATGTACATGGTAAAATTCTTAAAACGTAACATTTCCAAACTCTTAGCAGTTCTTGAATCCTATTTTTATTAAAATTTTTTTTCAAAGATACTGTCTTCTTCAAAATTCAGTTTAGGAAGTTTGGAAGCATTTTCAAGCAGCATTGGGAGTCTTGAAGTTTTTACCACAGCCTTGTTAATACAAATTTGCTCAGCTGTGTGATATAGAGAAAGCATGCAATTGGAATAATTCTGGGCTGTGCTTTGTCACCCCACGTGCAAGAGAAGGCCAATGCAACAAGGAGGTCTTGATAATTGGCAGGAATTTGGTTATAACCAGATAAGGTGAGGTATGAAAAGAGAAGCGAAGACAGGAAAGAATGATAGTGATAAAGTTGAAAGTTGAGAGTGACAGTCTTGGTGGGATTGACGAACAAGTATGTAGGAGCAGTGAAGTGAGGAATCTGCGTGAAGTCTGTGTTAATGCTCTGCTGGTTCTCTTTTGACTGAGCACTCCTTAGTTTCCTTTTCAGGAATTTTTTTCTGCAAGTATCTTTTATGTGGAAGCCCCTTATGGTGCTCTAGGCTCTGCTTTATTTACTTTCTCTATGTGTGTGTGTCTGTGGAGAGAGAGAGAAGGAGACAGTGATCAAATATATATGATAACATGTTAGTTGTGAAATATGGGTGAAGGGTACGTGTGGATTTTTTTTTTGTAGTGTCCTTGCAACTCTTTTGTGAGTTTGAAATGATTACAAAAAATAACGAGGTTGAGAAGCTATTGCTAAAATATTAGATATTCAGTAGTTTATATCAGCATATTTATTTTAGGTGGCTTTAGGGCATGTATCGGAGAAGGCAATGGCAAGCCACTCCATTACTCTTGCCTAGAAAATCCCATGGATGGAGGAGCCTGGTAGGCTGCAGTCCGTGGGGTCGCTAAGGGTCGGACACGACTGAGCGACTTCACTTTCACACATTGGAGAAGGAAATGGCAACCCACTCCAGTGTTCTTGCTGGAGAATCCCAGGGACGGGGGAGCCTGATGGGCTTCCGCCTATGGGGTCACACAGAGTCGGACACGACTGAAGTGACTCAGCAGCAGCATGCCAGTTACTGACTCTCAGTAGTGTTAGTGGCTCTGTCATGTTTGACTCTGTGATCCCATGGACGGTAGCCCACCAGGCTCCTCTGTCAATGGGATTCTCCAGGCAAGAATACTGGAGTGGGTAGCCATTCCCTTCTCCAAAGGATCTTCCCAGCCCAGGGATTGAACCCAGGTCTCCTGCATTGCAGGCAGATTCTTCACCATTTGAGCTACATGTACCGGTTACTGACTTTATCATCGTTGTTCTTAATAATTGTCTTCAGCCCAGTTCTCTTACCTTAACTTCACACTCACTGTCTGCTTAACACTGTGCCTTAGATGTCTCAAATTCAGCCAACCTAAAGCTGAACATTTCATCTTCTGTTTCAAATCTTTTTCTTTTCCAGAGTTCCCTAGGTCAGTAAAAAGTACTTGCTGGAGACAGAGATCTGAGAATGTAATTCTTAACTGCTGATTCTACCTATACTTCAGTGCAGTGAATCACCAAACTCTGTCTAGGCTTAACCATTAAATATTAATATATCAGATGTTTCTTTGCTTTATCCCTGCTCCTTTTTCCCTTAAATAGAGTCCACCATCATCTTTCAGTTAGACCTGCACTGTCCAAAACAGTAATCATTGTGACTAGTCCAAATTGAGATGTGCTATCAGTGTAAAATACACACTAAATTTTCTACACTTAGTATGAACAAAGAGTGTAAAATCAATCAACAGTTTTTATTATTGATTACACATTAAAATGACAGTATTTTGAATAAGTTTAGATTAAATACATTGTCAAAATTAATTTAATCTCTTTTTAGAAACATGTGGCTACCAGAAAATTGTAAATTATCTATGGTTCTCATTTTTTATCTCATATTATATTTCTGTTGGATAGTGTTGATTTAAGATCACTGAGATAGCTTCCTGAGAGGTCTCTTCCTCCAGTGTTGCCACAGCCCCTAATCTTCTATCACCCTAATTCATTCAGAACCACACTATAACTCAACTGATCCTTTACTCTTGTTGTTGTCTAGTTTTATCTCCTCCCTTCACATCTTTATTCTCATTTCCCCAAATGAGTTCTTGCTCCTGAAGCATTCTTCCTCCCTCTTCTTACCTGTTAATGTCTGCTCATCCTCATCTAGGAGGGCTTTCTTTCAGGAAAGCTTTCCTCATCGCTCAAGATTTTGATAAGCAAATACCTCCTTCTTTGTGTTTTCTTAGCCCCATGTCCCCTCTCTACCTTGTTCTTACATTGTATTGTAATTTATTTTGTTGTCTCTGTCCCTCTCGTATATTGTGAACTCTACAGAATCAGTAAAGGTGGTTTGCTCACCACTCTATACCTAGTGCCCGTCATAGTGCTTTGCATATAGGAGGCACTTAGAAAATACTTGTTGAATAAGTAATTTTAGGTTTCAGAGAAAGAACATTTAACAGGCTATATTAGAGAAATTATGAGAAAAGAGTAGAATGAGTATTCAAAATGAAATAGATCATTGGAGTTAAGTATTTAGGGGATGGAGAGGCTCAATAAATAGTTCTAAATCTCTTTCTGTCTTTGCTTTCAATAAAAGATGATTAGTTTTCTTTTGGTGCCTTTATTGAAATATAAATCACGTACTGTACAGCTTACCTAAAGTGCATAATTCTCAGGTTTTTAATATATTCATAGACTTGTACAACCATTGCCACAGTTAATTTTGAACTTTTTTAGGAGTGTGATTAGTTTTTTAGAAGCCTCTCAGATAATTTTTTAACATAAATTTTACCTTTAAAAATTTATTTAGTCACATGACATCACATAACATGTGATGTTCCCCAAGGATCAGACTCAGAACCCTGACCATGGGACTGCTGGAGAATTCCCTCTCCCAGATAATTTTTTTTTAACTTTGTCTTTTATATAACTACCTATGTAGTTAAATTTAGTTGTGTTCTTTTTTTTTTTGCCATGCCACACAGCTTGTATGATCTCAGTTCTCCAACCTGGGATTGAACCAAAGCAGTGAAAGCCCAACATCCTAACTACATGGCCACCAGGGAAGTCCCTCCCAGATAATTTTGATATGTCCACTTAAGTAGACTTCTTTCCTTCTTCCAACCCACTCCTCATCTACTGAGAAATCAGTGGGCTAAAAGTACGGCTGTCATTTTTATATCTATGGAAATACCCATTACTGTGGAAGGCTTTGGCATAAAAGAGTCAGAAGTAGTTGGATACTACTAGAAGGTCATTGAGAGACATATATTAGGAAAGGAGCTTGAGTGAAGCTGGGCTTAATTTTTCTCAAAAGAAGGGGTATTTTTACTTGAAAGAGGAGTAATGATCTTGTAACTTTCGTAAACTATCTCCACCTACTGAACTAGGATTTTTGCAGTATGGGAGAAAAAGCAACTTGTATTTGAAAAGGCTTCAGGGAAGTGCTGTCTTTGGGAAGGGAGTACGTCTACCATTGCTATTATCTGAGGAGGCCAAGAAAGTTCTCACTGATGATGTTTGAGACACAGGGCAATGTCTTTACTGTGGAACAAGAATAGGGCCACAGTGGAAATGTCTGAATGGGAGTAAGATTATAGGATGACATTAGCTAGCTTCACAGTTTTCACAAGAGTAAGTCCAAAGACTAATTCATGGAGTGGCAGTTTGAGGGGAGAATTGGGTAGTTCCTGCTTGTCTGGAGTTAGCCAAGGCTGAAATTGGTAGAATGTTAGGTCAATAGACTGGCAAAAGTATTAGTTATTTTAAGAAGTAAATTGAGAATACTTAATAACCAGTTAGGGAAAAAGTCTTAAGGAAAAATGAGATCTGAAGTAGTTGGGGTTTCCAGCTCTGCCAGTGAGTAACTTGGTGTTGCATTAATGGAGAAAGGAGACATAAAGGATAAGAGAGAAGAGAAAAGGTTACAGCCTAGTGTTTGTACCCTGTTTTCAGCTAAAATAAACCTGCAAATAACTAGACTAAACCTCTTAACTCGTTTCTGCAAAAGCATCTTCTCAAAGGGGAATACTAGTAGGGGCAAAATAACAAAATGAAGAGGCTTAGTTTTTGGCGTTGTTAAAATCACTGTGATAAGTAATTATTGGACTGTGGATATACTTAATGTACTTAATATATGAGAACTTTTAAAACTATTGATCGTGATAATTTCAATACAGTGTGAGTTTGCTTTGTATTAAAAGCTAAATTTTATTTGTTTTGTACAAGGTTTCAAATCAATGTTTAAAGTTTTATTATGTATATTAAAATTTTTTGTAACCTACACATTGATACTTAATAGAAAAAATGGTGAGTACTTAAAAGTATTGCTCGATATGTATTTGCTATAGGATTATTGAAAATTAAATGTTTATTTATTTATTTTTTTGAAAATTAAATGTTTATTTTCTTTCCCTAGTCCAAACCCTTGATACCTCTTCAAAAAGAGACTGATTCAGAGACCCAGAAAATGGTGCTTACTAACTACATGTTCCCTCAGCAGCCAAGAACTGAGGATGGTAGGAATTTAAGAATCTCTTTTCTCTTTAAAAATACTAATACTGATAAAGTATAGCAAAGATGTAAATTGAATTTTAAGTCTCAAAGACTTTTACTAGTTTGAAGAAAATTTAGAGAATTGGTTAATGAAGTTCTCTGAAAAAAGGAAAATAAGGCAGCATCTCAGAGTTATAGATAGTTGAATTTAGAGGTACATCTATACCATGTTTCCTTAAATGATTCCTTTGATTTTATTAGATGCATTTTAGTATGGGGAGACTGCAACAGAAAAGTATGTTTATAATATTCTGAGTCCTCTTAGAGTTCATATGTAAAGTGTTTCACTATGGGTATTATGAGAGCACTGTAACTAGTATACTCACAGTACTGAATCAGAAACTACATTTGGTGTGGTCAGATAGCTGAATTTATTTTTAACTATAAGAGAAGCATTTTCCTTTATCACAGTGTCTGAGAAATAAATGAGTCAGAAAACATAATGTGGGTAAGGTGGAATTTTTCACACGTTGAGAGCAGACACTTCACATTTAATTCATTTTATTTTTATTACCACACATGTACCAGGCATTGTGTTAGATCGAAGTATTTAAGATCTTAGCCCCACCCCTGGCTGCTCCTTGAAGCATGTGGGGTGTTTGTTCCCCAACCAGGTATTGAACCCTTGTCCCGTGCATTGAAAGCACAGAGTCTTTTAACGACTGTATTGCCCGGGAAGTCCCAGATCTAAGTATTTAAGATGTTAAATACTTACTTTCAAGAAGCTCATGATGTGAAAGGGGGATAATGATGGATAAATTTGAAAGAGAAGGTGTGGTATCTTGAGCCTAGTTAGAGGAATCATTCTTAAACAGGAAAAAGGGAAGAATGGATCCATATAAAAATAAATTTATAATAACAGGATATTGGGGCGCAGTATCAGTCTGAGGGTTTTTATTATATTTACTTTCTCAGTGAAGTCAAAGAGAAAATTGCCTGTAAAGGTTGGGGGAAGGGCATTTGAGGTAAGTGGTGGTGATTTTGTGTGGGAGAGCAGGCTGACTTGGAATGAATTCCTGAACAGTGTTGAAGATGGAACAAAGGGTAGGGAATACCATAAATTTGTAGTGGTTCTAAACCGCAAGGTTATATCATTTTTCTCTGGTTGAATTCCAGGGCAAAGTAGGTAGGTGATTGAAATACCATGTTACAGGATTTACTGAGTAGGTATGACTTAAGGAAAGGGGGGAAAAAGATGAGAGTGGTAGAAATAATATGTCAAGAAATCTAAGGTGAATAGAGAAGGGAGTAAAAGAATGCTTTTACAGGAAGAAAAGGAAATGAGGTTAAGGAACTCAACACTTACCATAAGTGAATGATTTAGAAAGACAAGTGGAGTGGTCAGGTATTACACAAGCTAGGGTCTTGAGGAGTACCATGATTTTGAATCACATGGGTGAGATGCAGAGGGACATTAAAATTGAGGACATCAAGAAATTATGAAATTGTATTGTTGGGGTCATCACACATTGTCATCATTCAGGATTTTGGCAGGTCTTAGGTAGGTAGGGCTTGCCTGATACCTCAATTGGTAAAGAATCCTGCTGCGATGCAGGAGACCCCGGATCGATTCTTGGGTCAGGAAGATCACTGGAGAAGGGATAGGCTACCCACTCCAGTATTCTTGGGCTTCCCTGGTGCCTTGGTAAAGAATCTGCCTGCAGTGTGGGAAACCTGGGTTCGATCCCTGGGTTGGGAAGATCCCCTGGAGAAGGGAAAGGCTACCCGCTCCAGTATTCTGGCCTAGAGAATTCCATAGACTGTGTATAGTCCATGGGATTGCAAAGAGTCGGACACAACTGAGCGACTTTCACAAATGACATATAGGTAGAGAGAAACATGCTAGGCAAATGCTAGAATCCCGAACGAATATGCCAGTGTGATCAGATCTAGTGGCCTCTAAATTGCAGAAAAAGTAATGTTACTACCTGATGCCCTGAATCTCAAAAGATGTGAGATTTATACTAAAGGGTAGAAAGTATAGGTGACCAGAAGTTGACAGGAGTGAGAGGAATGGTAAAAGTTACTTTCTTTGGGGTTCTGAAAAAATTCTGATGTAAAATTGCTTTGATATAATCTAAAACTCTTGGAGATCTTTGGGCTAGGCTGATGACTAGGAGTCTTAACCCTCATCCCCACCTCTAGTACATAATGAACAGTATTGGAATTAGGAAGACTAGTTCTGAGTGCCAAACCTTGAATGAAATATTTATATAATTACCACGTTACTTTTTGTAGGGAATTGCACAAAGTCACACATCTGTAGTGTCTTATTAGATTCTCTTCAAGAATTCTTCTGATAACAAAACAATCCTAAGATGGGAGGGGAAATCCTCTCTCTCAATCCTGGAAGTAGACTTGGTTGGAAACTGCTTGGCTTTGCTTGCCTTTCCAAGTATACCACAAAAAGTATGTCAGGAAGGCTTCCCAGGAGTTTGAACCTCGTTGCACAAACAAACACTGTAACTCATTTAATATTAAGCAACAACACAAAGCAAGTAAAAAATTTTGAACTGAGTAACTAAAACAAAGAAAAAGGTAAATAAAGCTTTATTTCTGTTGTTAGTCTTTGGTTTCATGGTATTCTTCCTGTGGATATGAGCTTAAAGAAGGGTAAGAAGCCCAAAAGAAGGACTAAAAATAAATGATAATTATGCTGGTTTTGTGGAAATAATCAAACTGACTGCATTTGGGCTTTCAGTTTTTCTATTAGCTAAAAAGGTGCTTTTAATCTCTTTTGTTGTTTTCTTTTAATGGGCAGAAAATAAGTTGTGATTTTTTTTTTTTTTTTTTATTGCACAAACCTCTGTAAGGTGAAATATAAATAGTCAAATGGATTAGTTATTTACGCCTTACCTTTTGTTTTGGTTGCCTAATAGGATGCAAAAAACTTTGACAGCTGTTAAGTCCTTAATACTGTATCAGATAGCAGGATATGTAAGTGTTGAGTTTGTTAAATTTTAAATTTTCCTTAGTTTTGATATAAAGAATATCTTGCAATTACTTTGTTTACATAGTCAAATTATGTATAATGTTTAATGCACGTAGGGGCCATCAGGGTAGTCATTTTTTACCAAAATATTTCCTTTTTTCTGCGTTAATTCCCCTCCTCTAGTACCTAATAAACAATATTTGAGTTAAGATTTCTGAATGCCAAAACTTGGATGAAATGATTTGTGTATTTCCGTGTTATTTTTTGTAGGGAACTACACACAATTACATATCTATAGTGTCTCAATTATACTGTATTCTCTTCAGGAACCTTTCTCATAAAAAAAGACAAATCAGCTTTAAGAAAGAAAAGATATGTGATTGCTGTTGTGAAGAAATGTTAGAAATGCAGCCTAGTTTAGTTTAGCATTTATAGCTGCTGACATTGACCAGTCTTGATTTATTGTAATGAACATCTCATAAAATTATGAGCAAGTCATAGTTTTTCATAATTATAGTAAAATATAGTGGGGTTTTGTTTGTTTCTGTTTTTCTCTAG
This sequence comes from Moschus berezovskii, assembly GCF_049115385.1. Lineage (NCBI taxonomy): Eukaryota > Metazoa > Chordata > Mammalia > Artiodactyla > Moschidae > Moschus > Moschus berezovskii. Next base: position 64,219,193 of record NC_142477.1, read on the forward strand.
TTATGTTTATATCAGATAATGAAAGTTTTAATCCTTCATTGTGGGAGGAACAGAGAAAACAGCGAGCTCAAGTGGCATTTGAATGTGATGAAGACAAAGATGAAAGGGAGGCACCTCCCAGAGTGAGTCTATTCTTTTTTCCTTCAAATTTTAAACAAGTCTCCTGATATTTATTGGTTGCATGTATGCTAAATCGCTTCAGTCATGTCTGACTCTTTGCAACCCCGTGGACCATAAGCCCGCCAGGCTCCTCTGTCCATGGGATTCTCCAGGCAAGAATACTGGAGTGGGTTGCCACGCCCTCCTCCAGGGGATCCTCTCAACCTTTTGTCCCTTACTGTCTCCTGCGTTGGCAGGCGGGTTCTTTACCACTAGCACCGCCTGGGAAGCCTGCATTTATTAGGTACTATATAGCTCATCTGTGCTCTTTTCAGGGATACAAAGAAGTATTTGTTTCATTCCTTACCCTCAAGGGACTTGAAATTTTATTGATCCAGTACATTTATGATGTGAAAGTATTTGAGAACAATATAAAATTGTGTGAATGAAAACCAAATTTCATAGTGTACATAAATATAAGAGAAAAACAGATTATTGTTGCCCCCTTTCCTTTCTTTAATGATTTATTTATATATTAAGGGGATGAACAACTCTTTGAGGTGAACATTTTGTTTCTTTATGAGACTGTGTTGTAGTAATAGAAGTAGCAAATGCACATTTCCAAGTTAGTTATGGATGTGATTATTTTCCCTTGTATAATAAAGCTGGCTGAAATCTAGAAAATGATGATTAGGCTGATCTTAGAGGTGTTTGGTTTCTGGCACATAAATCATCATAATGTAGGAATTTTATGTCTGTTTGCATAATTATCTAGCTGGAAAACATGTATCTGTTTCAAAGCCAAGTGACAGTGTAGGCAATATCCATACCATATATCTCCAAATGGAATATATTTAAGTCTACTAAAAAAAGCTTTTAAAACATTGAAATCTGTAGCTGTGATTTTTTTTTTTTTACTGTCAATAAAACCATACATTTATTGATCTAAAATGCTTCCAAAGGCCTCTCATCTGTCTTCACAGTTACCTTATGAGCTAGGAATATAGTATAATTAAGATGCACTATAGATTAAATTTTGAAATTGATGTTAGAATTTATCTGTAGATAACTAATAAGAACCTTCTGTATAGCAGAGGGACCTCTACTCAATACTCTGTAATGGCCTATATGGGAAATCTAAAAAAGAGTACATCTGTGTATAGTTGTAACTGATCCAGTTTGCTCTACAACACAAAATAACACAGCACTGTAAATCAACTATACTCCAATAAAGATTTTTTTAAAAAGAAATACGTGTACTTTTAATTGTGAGATAATTTTAAATTATCTTTTATTTTATTTCTCTAGGAGGGAAATTTGAAGAGATATCCAACACCATACCCGGATGAGCTTAAGAATATGGTCAAAACTGTTCAAACCATTGTACATAGATTAAAAGATGAAGAGACTAATGAAGACTCTGGAAAAGATTTAAAACCACATGAAGATCAGCAAGTTGTAAATAATGATGTGGGTGTGAAGGTTAGAAAGCTCAATTTAAAAGCATTGACTAAAATCTATTTCCAGTTCTTTAAAATTTTTAAATGATAATTGATACGATGATCCTTTTTGTATACACCAGAATACACTCCCAGACCTGGGCAGTATTCTCAGATTGTTGTTGTTCAGTCATCTCTGACTCTTTGCAACCCCATGGATGGCAACACACCACGCTTCCGTGTCCTTCACTATCCCCCAGAGTTTGCTCAGACTCATGTCCGTTGAGTCAGTGATGCCATCTAACCATCTCATCCTCTGCTGCCCCCATCTCCTCCTGCCCTCAATCTTTCCTCTCAGGGTCTTTTCCAGTGAGTCAGCTCTTCACATCAGGTGACCAGAGTTCTCAGATCCCTGAACTAAAAGCTGTCATAGCGAGCAAACTGAAATGCTATTATTCCCACTTCAGTTATGGTTACAGACTGTCCAGATGGGCAGGAGACTGTCAGCATAGCTTTTGAACTAACATTGCCTGAACAAAGAATAAGATAATGAATGTCAGAAAGTTCATGGTTATAGAAATACTTTTTCCCCTGGTAATATTGATCCATTCTACCCAGTTTTAATTTTAAATGTAATTACTGTGACAGATCGTTGACATTTCCCTAGGATGTTTCTGAAACATACACAAATCCCTGAATTGTGTGTTCCTTTAATGAACTTTCCACTCTGCACCTGTATCACAGAAACAGAAGCTTTATCCTGTCACTGAGGTTATGATACATTCCACAATGAGCAGGAAAATAGCGAGCCTTCCTGAGTTTGCACATGCCAAGTGACTGATAAATACCAGCTTTGCACCTTCTAGGATGAAATGGAACCTTAGCTAAATTGTAAAGTTTAATGTGGCTCATGGACCTTTGTGCCTGCCTGTTCCCACAGTGAGCGTTTTCTCTCTCAGTGCGACAGATTTCCGAGTTTAAAACTTCAATTTACTCATAATAGGAAGATACTTTTAAATTTTTATCTGAACTTTAATAAAGTAATAGGAGTAAAGAATGTGAGTTCTTTATCTTTTCTTTTGCTTAGACTTCTGAAAGTACCACTCCAGTAAGAAGCAAAGCTGATGAAAGAGAAAAGTATATGATAGGAAACTCTGTACAGAAGACCAGTGAACCTGAAGCTGAGGTCAGTTCTGGAAATCTGCCAGTGACTGCAAATGTGAAAGCCTCTGAGAACTTGAAGCATATTGTTAATCATGATGATGTTTTTGAGGTATGGCTTTGATTATTCTGGAGTAATGTTAAATGATAAGAATTTAACATTTCATTGTTGCTAACTAAAGGTAGTGGAAAGCTGATACCAATAGCAGAAAATATGCTAATACAATTTTGCCATTGAGAAATTTCATAATATTTGGTTTACCACTCATTTATCACTTAAGCTTCAACATTGGAGTACAGAGGTTATAAAAATTTTTACTATTTAAATTGAGTTGTGGCAGTTCTAATTTTGTAAAATTTATAATAGCAATTACTTTAATATCAGTTACTTAAAAATGAAAAAGTTGCTGTTGGTTTACCAAATAATAAGTCAGTTATTTGACTTATTTAGGCATTTATCATTGATTGTATTTTTTTTTCTTGAATATCTGAGACTTTTTAAAGAGATTTTTTGCTTGGATCAATAAAAGCTTTTTTTTTTTTAAGCAGCTTTATTGAGGTATAACTCATACACTATACAACTCACTCATTTAAATAAAGGGTGCAGTTCAGTGGCCTTTAGTGTACTAAAAGTTGTGCAACCCTCACTACTAACACTTTTAGAACATTTTATTACCCTAAAAGAAAGCCTGTACTTCTTAGTTGTCTCCCTACAACTTCTATATCCTCCTCCCCAATCCTGAGCAACTAGTAGTCTTCGGCCTCTAGATTTGGCTGTTCTTGGCATTTCATATAAATGTAATCATATAGTATGTGGCCTTTGTAACTCTTCCATTTAACATAATGTCATCAAGATTATTCATAGAATAGCACGTATCAGTACTTCATCCTTTTTTTTTTAATGTGTGTATATTTCATTGTCATCGTCCATTATGAACATGTGAGTTATTTCCACATTTTGTCTCTAATGATGAGTGAGGTTCCTTTGAATATTTGTATATAAGTTTTTGTGTGGATATATATTTTCTTTCCTCTTGGGTATAGTTTATACCCAAGAGGAAAGAAAATACATCCTCTTTCCTCTAGAATTGAATTGCTAGATTGTATGGTAACTCTGTTTAACTGTTTGAGAAACTGCCAATTTTCCAAAAGTGATTGCACCATTCTACATTCCCCTCATACACTACTGGAAGTATTAAGTTTTATCGAAATTTAGAAAGAGGTATTTTCTGGCTATAAAGAACCACAGATGACTTTAAGGTAAAGGAAACGTTTAACTTGTATTTTGAAGTATTTCAGTTAACAGAAATAGGAGAATTGAATGAAATGTGAAAAGAATAGTGAAAGCAAAAGACTGGCCTTTAGAAAGTGTAGGAAAGAGCATTGGTCAGACCATCTGACCAAATATATCAGGGGATATAGTTAATGAAATAAAATTAGTAGAGTAGATTGTTTCCTGATAGCTATGCTGATAAGTCTGGATTTAATGTTCTATACTATAGTCTTTGGGGAGCCACTGAACTTTTTAGCGGAATTATCTATATTAAACATAATCATTGTAACTTCCCTGGTGGCCCAGTGGTTAAGACTCCATGCTTCCAGTACAGGGGACACAGATTTGCTCATTGGTTGAGGAACTAAGATCCCACATGCTGTGGGGCATGGTCAAAATAAATAAAAAGTTTTAATTAAGAAAATAAACATAATTATTGGAAAAAATGCAGTAACTGGGGGAAAGAGTAAGAAAGGAAAGAATATGAGCAAACTGCAGGAAGATTGATTGACATGAGCAAAGGAAACAGAAAGGTGGTAGGAGATTTAGGAGACTAAAGTTCGCAGTATAATATAACTTCATGAAGAAGAAGGTCTGATCAGCAGTTTAAATGCTGCAGATATCAAAAGGCTGAGACAAACCTCCTTGTCCTGTTATCTCATTCTTTGTATTCATTGTACCAGTCAAGTTCTGTTAATGGTAATAAAATTTCTGTCCAGTTCTTTTTTTTTCTGTACTAGCTATTACTGCCATTGCAGGACAGATGTCGTCTTTTTTGTTCAGGACTATTGCTATACCCAATTTTCTTTCTGCCAGTCTCTCTTTCCATAAACCTTTAATACCAGAGTTTCTATTTTAAAAGATAATCTGCCTTGTGAGTTTCTAGCTTGGCAACTTTCAGTAATGAGCAGCGTGTACTTAATTGAGTTCATACTCAGAGCATAACCTTTTACTATGCAATCTAGTCTGCCTTCTCTGTCACTCCTGCCCCTTTTCCTAAATTTCAGCTTCATGGAGCTGACTTGACGTACATTTTCTTATTTCCATGTTTTCCTCTACTCAGAATGTTATTTACCTCTTAACTTACCCTTGAAGACTAAATCCAATTTACGCTTCTCTCCCTTAACTACTTAACAGTCTAACTCCATTGCAGTACAGTCTGGAACAGAGTTGGCAGACTGGACTGTTGCCCCAAGCTGGCCCACTGCCTATTTTTATATGGCTTGCAAGCTAAGAACAGCTTTACATTATTGAACTTTAAATAAAGGTCAAAAGAAAAAGCATGTTTGTGAAATATGAAAAATTAGATGACATTTAGTTTCACTGGCACACAACCATGCTAATTTGCTTACATATTGTCTGTGGCTACTTTTATGCCACAGCAGCAGAATTGGTTGGTTGAAACAATATGTGGCTTGCAAAGTATAAAATATTTACTGTCTGGTCTTTTTATTGAAATAGTTTTCTGATTTCAGTTCTTATTTTATTATGACACTTAAAGCACTTAGAAATCTTAGTATTTCTAATAGAATACTGTTTTAAGACTTTTTATTTATTTTGATTATATTAGCTAAAAATATGGAGAAGGAAATGGCAACCCACTCCAGTGTTCTTGCCTGGAGAATCCCAGGGACGGGGGAGCCTGGTGGGCTGCCGTCTATGGGGTCGCACAGAGTCGGACACGACTGAAGTGACTTAGCAGCAGGAGCTAAAAATAAACTGTAGAAGATCTGAGTTTCTGTCTGTTATATACAATGTTGAAATCTTTCTATTAATGCTTGTTGACAACAGTCTCTGTGTGTGTGCTAACAGCACTGAGTGGTAAATTGCATGGGACAATTGCCAGATATCAGAGAAAAAAATCATGGAGAATAATAAAAGATTCTGTCTTCAAATTGGGCAGAAATTTCCATTAATTTATCTTAGTGGAAGAGCATCTCAGTCCTTCTGATTCCTTGGAACCTGGTGATCCTTGAAGGAATAAATTTAAGAATTAGGAATACACTTTTCGTTAGAGCATCTTCACTAAACTGAGTTTTTCACCGGCAGGGATTGTGTTTTACTCATTTTTGTTTCTCTGGCACTTGATATAGTACCAGGTACATACTAATCATAATACAGTTGAATTAAGGACCACACAGAAAATTATACCTTAGACACTTTGGTGTAGTGTTAATAATTTCTGTAGTTTTATTGCTGTGTCTTGAAAAATTTAAGTCACATACTAGTTTTATTCAGTTACTGTAAAAAGGTTTTATGCCTGTGTCAAGTATTTTCTCTTTGAAGTTCATATAACTTAATATTTATTCATTTAAAGAAACCAAAATTTATTTTTGTGAATATTTTTCTCTTTTTTCTTTAAATTAGGAATCTGAAGAACTTTCTTCTGATGAAGAGATGAAAATGGCAGAGATGCGACCACCATTAATTGAAACCTCTATTAACCAGCCCAAAGTGGTAGCACTTAGTAGTAACAAAAAAGGTTAGATGTCAAAAGAAAGCTCGCTAATAACAGAAATGGACTGAGTAAAATTTATACATTTTTTAAATGAATTTCACTAAATGTTACTATGTTATTTAAAATACTTTTCAGAAGCAATTTTTGTAAAGGGTCTATTCCTTATCTCTCGTTTTTAAAGAAAAATCTTGATGGATCTCTTCCTTCATTCATCTAAGTTTACTTACATGACATGGATTTTTTAGGCAGATAAGCCTAGATTATGATTTCATCTCTGCCATTTATTTGCTTTATGATCTTTGAGCTCCTTAATTTTGTCCATGTGTATACGTCTAACTGGGCTTCCCAGATGGTGCTAGTGGTTAAGAACCCACCTGCCAATGCAGGAGACATAAGAGATGTGGATTTGATCCCTGGGTCGGGAAGATCCTCTAGAGGAGGACACAGCAACCCACTCCAGTATTTTTGTCCATGGGGAATCCCATGGACAGAGGAGTCTGGAGGGCTACAGTCCATAGGGCTGCAAAGAGTCAGACATGACTGAAGTGATTTAGCACGCATACGTCTAACTAGACATACAATGAAGCTAATGAAAGATTTTGAGAATTTCAAATATATTGGGTTAGTGTACTCAGATCTAGCATAGTACCTTATGTATAACAGATGCTTGTTGTTATTTTGTCTGTTAAGGAACTTTTTTTTTAACATACCCCTCACCCCCACCTAACATAGAATCTCAGACTCTTAGAAATGAAAGACAACTCTGAGAGTAGCTATCCCTTCCTTTTATCCTTCCCTCACTCTTCTCCACCAAATGTCTGAAAATGTCTACATTATTTCCACCAAAGATTTATCCAACCTGTACCTTTATGGCACTGATGAAACTTGCTGGCAAAGTGGCCCTTTAAAGGATAGCTTGGGGTTGCATAATAATGGTACTGATATTTGTTACTAATTGTTACTTAATATGCTAAATAGTTTACGTATTATTATCTAATTGTCACAATTACCCCATGAGAAGGAAGTTCAGTTCAGTTCAGTCGCTCAGTCCTGTCCGACTCTCCGCAACCCCATGAATCACAGCACGCCAGGCCTCCCTGTCCATCACCAACTCCCGGAGTTCACTCAAACTCATGTCCACAGAGTTGGTGATGCCATGCAGCCATCTCATTCTCTGTCATCCCCTTCTCCTCCTGCCCCCAACCTTTCCCAGCATCAGAGTCTTTTCCAGTGAGTCAACTCGTCGCATGAGGTGGCCAAAGCTATTGCAGTTTCAGCTTTAGCATCAGTCCTTCCAATGAACACCCAGGATTGATCTCCTTTAGAATGGACTGGTTGGATCTCCTTGAAGTACAAGGGACTCTCAAGAGTCTTCAAAGTAGGAGAATATAAATAGGAGAGAACTTAAGTGCCATGTAGTTTAACAGTATCTTAAAAATTCAAATTCTCAGACCCGAACACCTTAAAGCAGAAGTTACAGAGCTCCATGTACTACCATGCCTGTAGGGTTGTAAACATACTAAGTTATTATCTTTTTATCATTACTTTTAAAAAATGGTACTTTTTATTACTCCCTGCCTGTAGTAGAATATGAATATTATCTATTTGTTTATATAGTTATTGTAAAACCATCTCACATATTGAGAGTTCACTATTCATATATAGTTCTTTGAAATGATATTAGGGGAAAGCTGACGTGAAAATTTCTGGATTTGTTTGGTGTTTCTTTTTTGGTTGACTGTACTGCTCATTTTTGTTATCAGAATAGGTGAAAACAATTTCATACGTGTATGAAATCATTTATACCCTAGATAATAAGTTTATTGAGGTTATGAACTACAGTATGTATTTCTTACTGTTACAACTTTTTAAAACTAAATTCATGGAAAAGTATATTCACTAAAACAGCCTAAAATGGCCTTAAAAACATTATGTGATAACATTTGTGTCAGTAGTTTAAATCAGATTCTGGGTAACTCTATCATTGTTCATATTTTAAAAAAGAAACTATAGGTATCACTAAAAACTAACTGAAGGTATCACTGTTTTTAAATTCTTGAATCTTTTTATGTGTTAGGACTGAATTTTCTGAGGTGAGCCTCTGGTTATCTTCTATCCGTATAATTCCTTATCTTATATATTGAACCAAGACAATATAAATGCCGTTTGTCATTACTGGAAATTCTATGTGACTTTATCAGTAGCTTAATTTTTTTTCTTACAGATGATACAAAGGATACAGATTCTTTGTCAGATGAAGTTACACACAATAGCAATCAGAATAACAGCAACTGTTCTTCTCCATCTCGGATGTCTGATTCGGTTTCTCTTAATACTGATAGCAGTCAAGATACCTCACTCTGCTCTCCAGTGAAACAAACTCATATTGGTATTAATTCCAAAATCAGGTTTGTGACCATCTTAACGAGATAATTCATTTGTACAATACATAGAGGTGGCAAGACAAATAAATATATACTATTTATATTATTAAAACATAAAAGGCTTTGCAAATTAATTTTATAGAAGCAGTTCAGACAGTATATAATTTCTTCCCCAGTTTATTTACTAATTATAATTACTTAGCTTCTATACATCTCCCTGGATTGGGAAGATTGGCTGGCGAAGGGCATGGCAACCCACTTCAGTATTCTTGCCTGGAGATTCTCCATGAATGGAGCAGCCTGGCGAGCTGCAGTCCTTGAGGTTGCAAAGAGTCGGACAAGACTGAGTGACTAAACACAGAACAGCACATACATTTTCATCTTAGTCTTTTAAATGAAAAGTCTTAAAATATATTCTAATTCTCTTCATTAAAAGGTTGAACAGTTTTATAATGTTTTTTAATATAGCCTGTTTAGAATAATTCAAGTTAAAGGGTTATGCTTGATAGAAGGATTTGGATTACTGCTGAATCCAAAGTTTATTGTATGGATATTGTTAACTGATTTTTAGAGTTATATTGTACTTAAATTCTAGGTATATTTAAGTTAAATTTTTCTATATATTGATTTGCATTACTTTAAAAGGAAGATGAATTTTATGTCTCACATTGAGTTTTAACTCAATATATTTAAGATTAATCACTTATACCCTTCCTCTGAATTTGAGGCTAAAATCTAGTGTGGTAAAATATTACTTTTATAACCTCTTGTATGTTAAAATAATGGTTAATTTGTTGAAAAGTAAAATTTGATATAGTTGACAAGTAGTCCAGTATTTTCTAAATCATGTTTTGTAATGAAATAAAGGCTAAGAAAGGGATATAGCCATACCTTCTTTAGTTGTATTTCTAATAATTTCTGTTATCTAATCAGAGGATCAGTATTAAAAAGTATTTGTTGAAATGTAACTTGCATATTTATACAAAGGAACACAAATATGTTTTCATATTATCAAATAGAAATAAAATATCTTTTATAATTTTGGAATGGCTTGTTTTATAAATATTTGCCAAATACAGTGTAGTCACTTAAGAGAATAATTAGATTTAGTTTCTCTTTTGATCTTCATACTTTGTAGATCTTTGAGTGATTGTTTAGTTCTTTGTATAATTTCCTTATATATATTTGGATCTAACAATACCTACTTAATGTAATTGATCACTACTGTGAGCTTTTGAATTATTCATAAAAATATTCTGTGCTCTTACTCAGCTATTCAACTTATTGACCTTATCTCCATGTATGTACCTATCTTTCAATCATTTCATATTTTAGAACATTCATGAAAAGGTGCAGCAGTAGAAGAGAATTATTTCATTACAAAATATGTACATTTTTCTTCATTGTTTAGCTCTATTAAACTGTATTGTGATACAGCGATTATGATAGTGGCAGTAATTAATCTTATCTGTGCATTTTGATTAGTATGTTTTACTTGTCTCTATTTAATATAAATTTCTATTATTTGACCGTTATAATAATATTTTAAAATTACATGCTTGATACTAAATGTCTTTAATCTGTGACTCCCATCAACACTCTTATCTCTGTATATCTACACAGTATCTAGTTGTTAATGTTCCCCATGACTAAAAACTGGGCTTTATGATGTTTGTGATAAAATTATCTTTCTTTTAGGCAAGAAGATGAAAATTTTAACAGTCTTTTACAAAATGGAGATATTTTAAATCATTCAACAGAGGAAAAAATCAAGGTTCCTGATAAAGATTTTAACTTACCTGAGTATGATTTGAATATTGAGGAGAGGTTAGTTCTTATTGAAAAAGGTGTTGACTCAACAGCCACATCTGATGAATCTCACAAATTAGACCATATCAATATGAATCTAAATAAACTTGTAACTAATGATACATTTCAACCAGAGGTAGTGGAAAGATCAAAGACACAAGATACAGCGCTTGGAATGGGCTTTTTAAGCAATAATGCTAAAGGAGAAGCTGAGCACTTGGAAAACGGAAACAAGTTTCCTAATGTTGAATGCATAAATAAGGTAAATGGACATTCTGAGGAAACTCCCCAGTCTCCTAGGAGGACCGAACCACATGACACTGATGCTTCTGTTGATGTGGGTCATTCCAAAAGCACTGAAGATCTCTCCCCTCAGAAAAGTGGGCCAATTGGATCTGTTGTGAAATCTCATAGCATAACTAATATGGAAACTGGAGGGCTAAAAATCTATGACATTCTGAGTGATAATGGACCTCAGAAGCCAAGTGCCACAGCTAAAGTAACATCTACTATTGATGGAAAAAATATAGTCAGGAGCAAGTCAGCTACGCTTTTATATGATCAACCATTGCAAGTATTTACTGGTTCTTCTTCATCTTCTGACTTAATATCAGGTGCAAAGGCAATTTTCAAGTTTGATTCAAATCATAATCCTGAAGAACCAAATATAATAAGAGGTCCCGCAACAAGCGGCCCGCAGTCTATACCTCAGATGTGTGGTCCGCCGCAGTATAATATTCAGTACAGTAGCAGCGCTGCAGTCAAGGACACTTTGTGGCACTCCAAACAAAATCCCCAAGTAGATCCTGTCAATTTTCCCTCCCAGCGCTTTCCTAGATCAGAGAGTGCAGAAAGTCACAGTTATGCTAAACATTCTGCCAATATGAATTTCTCTAATCATAACAATGTTCGAGCTAATACTGGGTATCATTTACACCAGAGACTTGGTCCAGGAAGACATGGGGACATGTGGGCCATCTCACCAAACGACCGACTCATTCCTGGAGCAACCCGAACTACAATTCAGCGACAGAGTAGTGTGTCCTCAACAGCCTCTGTAAATCTTGGTGAGCCAGGTTCCACGAGGCGGACCCAAGTTCCTGAAGGAGATTATTTGTCATACAGAGAGTTACATTCAGTGGGACGAACTCCTCCAGTGATGTCAGGATCGCAGAGACCTCTTTCTGCACGAACCTACAGCGTTGATGGTCCAAATGCCTCACGGCCTCAGAGTGCTCGACCCTCTGTTAGTGAGATACCAGAGAGAACTATGTCAGTCAGTGATTTCAGTTACTCACGGACTAGTCCTTCAAAAAGACCAAATACAAGGGTTGGTTCTGAGCATTCGTTATTAGATCCTCCAGGAAAAAGTAAAGTTCCTCATGATTGGCGAGAACAAGTACTACGACACATTGAGGCCAAAAAATTAGAAAAGGTAATTAAACATGAATTTTTCATTTGCCTCTTTATGAATTTACTAATTTTCCTTTAAAATTTTTGGCATACTTTGTTTTTTAAACAAGATGAACTAAGATACTCTGAATTATTGAATACATACTTATTATATATTCTAGAAGTTTTTCCTTAGTAGTGAGATTAGAGGTCCAAGTTGAGACTTGCTGCTGCTGCTGCTGCTAAGTCACTTCAGTCGTGTCCGACTCTGTGTGACCCCACAGACGGCAGCCCATCAGGTTCCCCTGTCCCTGGGATTCTCCAGGCAAGAACACTGGAGTGGGTTGCCATTTCCTTCTCCAAGTTGAGACTTACCCAGACTCAAAATAGTTGTGATAGTGATAGGAACTTCTTTCCTGTTACTCCTTAATGTTTTCTAATGGGCTTACGTTCATTTGTGTGTCTTAGATTGTGCCACACGTACTGCAAATAATACATGTATATACATGTTTACCTCTGTTGAGTATTTTCTGACTTCCTGCTCATCTATTAATAATTAATTATGTAAATATGTGTATAAAAACAGCAATTTACTCTATAGTTAACAGAATAACAAGAAATGTATTGTAAATGTATCTCTTTCACCCAAGATTTTTTCCCAAGTTCATGTTGTATGACTAACACTGTCACTGACTCAGATGGCTTCTGGCATGGCATTTACTATTGACTCTCCTATATTGCTTTTCTGGCCTATTTGAACGCAGATGTCTGTGGCTCTAATATAATTAGGAGATTGTTGTTAAGTAACTTAAGCTCATGTAGATGAGCTTTTATAACTTTATATGTAGATATTACTTTTTTGAAAAGAGATAAATGTTTTTTAAAAATTAACCTTAAAACTGATATATTAGGACAGTTCTGTGGCCCAAATATATAAGGCATATTCATTCTGCAAGATTCAGCTTCCTGTCTCTCAGCGGATTTTACCCAAGAATTATTTCAGCTTTGTTTATTGATATAAGACATTTTTAAAAGGAGCTAAGTGTATAGAACCTCAATAAATTCTTTAAGTCAAAATGTTTGGAAATCAATGCCTAAAATAAGGATTAATACCTTATATCAATTCACATTGAACCTTTGTTTGTAATAATTAGCTCTTTTAAATTCTGTAGCTTTAAATAGCTGAGCATCTATAGCATTAGGCAACTTCATTGTCATATATCCATTTTGTTTCAGCTGTAATTCTGAACATTCTGTTGAGGCTCTTGAATTTGTGTACTTTATCTGAGGAATTTGGAAGTTTCTTAAGTAAAGGAGTAACATAGCTGTTTTATAAATAAACTTCTGGTGATGGTGTGGAACTGGATTTGAGGAGGAAGAAGCTATAGTTACAGTTAAGTTGATTGAGTTATGAGACTGTCTGACAGTCTAAGAATAAATAGAATGAAAAATGTATAAGTGGAATTGAGACCAAAGAAACAAATTCAAGAGGCAGTTATGAAGTAGACTTTATAAGGGTTTACTCTGATGGGAATATTCCTGTAATCATTCATTGAGGAAAATGGATTAAACTTGAGGTTGGTACCTTGAATAATTGTTTTTTGGGGAATGCCGTTAACTAAATATTGATGAGAAATAGCAGATTTGGAGAACGAGATGAGTTTGGTTATCTTAATGTTATTAGTTGACATCTCAGCTGTTCTCCGCTACTTTCCTGTCTGTCAGAGATTTGCCTGGACTTTAGGAAGCAAGGATTAGCCATCTCATTGTTCCTTGTACTTTTCTGCTTTTTATGTTTAGAATTTACTGTATGATTGCTTGAATACTACATGACAGTAGTTTCCCAGTTGTGCCCACTGGTAATTTAGAGATGAGAATTAATTCATTGAAATTAGGAAAAAGCTTAAGAGGATACAGGCAACATAATTTAGACCCCGACTTGAAAGCACTGGCTGAAAATGGTGGAGGGTGACGGGAGATCTCTATTTGTTCCTCTGCATCTCCCCCTCTCTTCCTTAAACATAATTCTAATGGCATGGTGGGCATTTGAAAATTTTCGTCAGGGGATTTCACAATGCCTGCCCTACCTCTAGAGGAAAAGGTGCTGCTCTGCCCAGCTGGGAGTTTAATAGTAAAACAGAAAGCAATTAGTTATTGAAGTTTACTTGGCTTTCTTAAGTACTAACCCCTCCTTCCCAACTTCCCCAACAAACTGTACCTGGAACACAAACATAGAAAATAGATCTTACGTCAGAAATCTCAAGACTGACTTAATTAAACTTATCAACAGATATTGCAAAGGAATAAAAATTTGTAAAGTTATTCCTAATGTCAACATTTGCCAGTATTCCTTATTAAAAACTGATAAGCACTCCATATGATTAACACAACATGATAATTTCCATTTTTACTTGCTGTTATACAACTATTAGCATGTAGTAAACAATGTCCAGGACATATGTTCAGCACTTAATTGAACTTTGCACAATGTGTTGATGTGTTTTGATAGGATGCAGTTTTATGTGGATGTCTCTGTACAGGCCTAAAGTCAAAGTCAGACCTATTCCGAACTTTTAGCCTTCTTACTCAGTGAAATATTTACAGAAACCTCATATATGTTTAAAGATGACAGCAAAGACTTTGTTCCAAGATTAACATATTATTAGAAAGAGTCAATCAGACCACTCAAGTTAACATGTAAAACTGTGTTATAATGCATGAACATGTGTTTTTATGTTTCTGTGTGTGATTATGTGTATAATTTATTTTTACTTTTTAATCAGATGTTTGGGGAACCTATGAATTGCCTCTGTCAAATCCTTATTCTTTGTGAAATGCTTTGAGAAAGTACAAGCCTGGCCTATTCAGCTTTTTCCTTGGTCTTTACTTTAGAATTCACAAGATAACTAAATTTTTTTGTTGTAGTTTTATAGATTCTTTTCATTCTGAAATGTCACATTGTTTCTTTGTATAAGAGATCAACTTCATAATCTGGAGAAAGTAAATTCTTCCTAAAAGTAATACAGAAATGCTTATGGCCATAACATGCATTTGTGTATTTCTTACTAAGAAGCCATGTCAAAATGAGGTTTCTCTTGGTTTGACCATCAGACCTTCAGTGTTTAGGGACATGACTAAAGCATCCACATGTGAAAGGACAGTAGTGAACTCCAGGAATAACCAGGCAAGAACAGGGAGAATCAGGCAGCGCTTTTATTGAAGCACGTTGTTCAGGCAACTCTGGGATTGGCAATTAGGCATTTATGTAAACTCAGTCATGGAAGGCGTCTATCAGTGAAACTTAAAGGCTTCTTCAAGGTTAAACAGCAGAGCCACTACTGACTTCGAAAAATACAGTCACCTTTAATATCTTTGAATGGGAAAAGAGTTTTGCATGTACATTTTCTAGATTTATTCAAATTTTTTTCCTGATAATTGCAGAGCAGTAAGAGCCTTTTTGAATATTATACCTTAAAAGTCTGTGTGTGTGTTAAACTTTTCTTTAAGACATTTTTTAAGTGTGGAAGGTAATTTTTATTAGAAATTATAAGAGCCAGGTAATTTTTTGCAAATACATTTTGTGCTGTATTATGTATGTTTAAACTCTCCATTTATTTAATAAGACAATTTCTATAGAATGAAGCATTCTCTCTATGAAACCATTTTGACTTAGAAATAACTAAGTATTGGTAAAGTTTGTCTTTACAAAGAAATTAGTTTGTGTTCTGTGTGTAACCATATATTTTCTGATGAACGTCTGATAAGATAGGTTAGGAGTAAAACATAATAGCCTAAGAGCAGCTGTATGTTTGCACTTTCTTTTTTGGTGTTTAAACATGTAAATGGTTGGATTTACATATAATTTATGTGTGAATACATATATGTTTTCATGTAAATATATGGTAAATAGTGCCAATTTCTTTCAGTGTCTCTGAAAATTCAGTGTTGCATGGTATTCCTGCGTGATCTGGGGGTTACTTATATATATGTCTATGTGTATAACGTGTCTTGTGAATTTTGCATGCTACACTAATCTCTGTTAAATCTATCCCCTCTTTATTCAGAGCATGCTGTCAAGGTCCTTTAATTCCAATTTTACTGCTGTAAGCAACTTTCACTATGGCAGCTCTAGGGATCTGCATGGCAGCCAGGGCAGTCTCGCCTTGAGTGTTGCAGACGGAAGAGGTTCTGGTGGGCACACTTTTCGAGTGAGTACCTGCAGTAGATCAGTACTTCAGTACATAGATGAGAAAGAAGCCCACATTTCATGTTACCCAAATGTTATTGACCAGAGTGTTTGAATATCCACTTACATAACAAATCACCTGCCACCGGCATTAGTTTCTGCAAAAATCCCTGGGTCAATAATGTGTTAACAGTTCTAGAAAGTAAATCTGTACTGTGGGTTAAATACCTTGATTACCTCCCAGTTCTTCCATGGCTTAGTTGTAAAGCTCTGCAAAGCTGATTTAGGCTTTAACTCTTAAGTTTCTGTGGTCATAACTAAAGGTGTAGTCAGCTCTTATTTATGTAAAAAGGGGTGGGCAACAGGAGTTGAAGAGGTTTTTTTAAAAATTCTTTTTCTTTGTAGTGCTGTCTCTTAAAATTAGCTTGCTTTCCCTAACTCAGAGTTTTAATGCTGTGCCATGCATAATACATAGAGGGGTTGTAGGAAAGAATAATTTTCACTGAGAGTGACTGAGAGTTGCCAAATAAATGCCTGGAACTAAGTTTAATCATAATTTGCAGAATATGATTAAATGTGAGGCTGGAGAAACTGCAGTAACTACCACTGAAAAGGCAAAACCCCAATCCGTTAACACCCAACCTAATCATTTGTGGGAAGAAGGAAGGTTTATTCTTAATGAAAGTTAAGGGTAGGAGATAAGAAGGACAGAAAAGGAGAAAGAACAGAACGACTCTGACTGTTATAAAATTTGTCTTTCCATGACAACTTGAGGTGGTAGCATGACCTCTAAGTAAATATGTCCTCTGCCCTTCTTCCATCCTGAAAAGACCTTTCTCCTTTTATAAAGCTTATTCTCTCCCACATGGTTTTATTTCCATACTGACCCTGCTTCTGGGTCCTTTGCTTTTTACTTGAGTGTCCCCTTTCTCAGCACCCCCAGTCCCCTACTACTGTTGAATGCACTCCTGGCTTTAGTCTGTTGTTCTCTCGGATAGGAGCGGGATCCTGGGTTCACTTTGCTCTGCCTGGACCTCACTCATCTTGCTGTCCCCTGTCACCTGCTGCCACTCGGTTTCTGTGTTACATGTTAGTGGCAGCAGTCATTTTGTAACTTAGCAGTTTGAAACAGGGAGAGAGGAGATGATGGCTAGTAAGCCCTGCATTTCTGGTGCTCTTTCCAGCTGAAGCCATGGGCTTATTAACTCAGGGATAATCTTTATAGTCATCTAGAGCAATTGTTTTTTTTTTACAAATTCTTGATCAGTAATATCTTTTGCTTGTTATTATTAAATTCAGAGTCTTTGAGTCTGTTGCACTTGAACTTTTTCATCTGTAATGTAGTTGTTCATTTAAAGATACAGTTGGACATTCACACTTGAGTTTAAACTTCAAGCTATGAGTTAAGTTGATGATTACACATTTCTGAAAACACATCTCAAAAATGGAAAAGGCAAATAAAGTATTCACTGTATAAATTCACAAAATCAGATCAAACTACATCTAAAAATATAAGCCAGGACTTCCCTGGTGGTCCTGTGGTTAAGACTCCAGGGATCTAAGATCCACATGCTGAACAGCATAGCCAAAAGAAAAACAAAACAACAAAAAACAAACAACCCACTAAACCATAATTTGAACTAGTAACAGACTGCACATGATAGCTTTGTTGCAGATACGGTTCCTAAGACTAAATTACAAACACTTAGATTTGTATGTATCCTGTGGGATATAATAATGAGGTAGATTTCACATTATTTTTCAACATGATTATATATTGAGTTGGCCAGAAAGTTCATTTGGGTTTTTACATAATGCCTTTTGCAGTAGTTTGCATATCTGTGTTGCCAGCCATAACACTTTTTTGAAGGTAACAATACTGCTATTTATCAGAATCTGTTTAGTTTTCTAAAATATAGCTTGGTGTGTTTGGAACTAAATTAAGGTGAAAAATAGGCACATAAGACTGTATATTTATTGATGTTGCTCATCATTAAGAAGGAAATCCTGGATGATACTATGCTGTTAAAAGAACAGCAGTTAATTTTTTTCTTTTTAACCAAAACTTTTTGCTGTACTCAACAGGAGTACATATATTGTAGTTGCTCTTAAAATTTGGGCCTCTTAATTTGGATTAATAACTTACTGCTGCAAATGTTAAAAGCTAGGTATTACTGTAAATAAAATCATAAAAGCATCATAAAGGACTATCTTAACTATATATTCAGATGTACTTTTTACACATTCTAAGAATAAACATTTTGCCACATAACTTTGAAAGACTGTTAAAAGTACTAATATTTTTTCCAGTTTTAGAGATACAACTGACATATAACCTTGTTTTAGTTCAAGGAATACATCATGATGGTTTGATGCATGTGTGTATTGTACAGTGATTACCACAGTAAATCTAGTTAACAGCCTTTATAAAGGTGCAGTTATGATGGTAATGTTTGATTTAGTTCTTCGTCTTTCCATTGTCTAGCACTGTCTCCTCTTAAGTGTCATCACTGCTTTGGTTTCACATCTTAAAGATATTTATTTGTTTATTTTTTATTTCCCCCTCATTTGAAGCATCCCCATACATCTTGTCCAGGAGATCCTTATCAAGATGATATATTCATTTCAGGACAGCAGAACTACCCATCAGCTACACTTAGTCACAAAGATGTTCTTCCAGACAGCCTGATGAAAGTAGGTGCTCAGGGAATGAAGTAGTATCTGTGAGCTTACTGTGTTTTATAGCTTTTGAACTAGAAATATGTTTTAACACTGAAAATGCTTCTGTGAGGACCTTTCCCTCTTGATTAGTAAGTTTTTTTTTTAAATAATTGAGAAATAAGATATAAAGTTTCACTCTGCTGTTTCTTAGTTTATTGCATGATTTTGGCCACACTGAAGAATCATTTTGTTAATTTTGGATTTCTGTAGTATCAACTTGTCTTTTGAATCAAAGGCTTTTTGGCGTTCCTGATAGTAAACTATTTGGAGAGTTAAAAATGAACCTGTCTTAAGTTCGTCATTGGCTGATGAAGGCATTTTAATAGATAATACTTCTAATGTAATTGGAAATCACCTTGAAAGACTTTTATATATAATAAAATAGATGATGGTTGTAGTCTTATTACTTTTATAACTAAAGCATCACTCATTTAGAGAGTTTACTTTTTTGTCATCAGTGCTGGATACGTAATTCTTTTCTTTAGTATTTTCCTTAGTTGTTCTTTTATCTTAACTAAGCCTATATCCCTAGTATAACCAGATACAATTGTGAAGCACAGTTATATATTATATAAACTTCTGTATTGTCCTTTTGAGTAGGAACCCAGCCATTTAAGTTTGTACATATTTATTTATTTTACCCTTTTTTGGTTGCTTTTCTTTTAATTGAACTCTCCTATCCAGTTTCTTTTTAATATCCATTTTGTAGTTTTGGTTACTGAGCTTGTTTTATGTGTTTTATTCTCCTGAGTTATCTGCTAATCATAGTATAGTATATTCCATGACTATGTTTAACACTGATGTAAAATGTCAAGTGTGCCTAAGTTCTGTGTGTCAGGGAGTCTTAAGAATGGGTCAGAAGTAGTTATTGTCTAGAGTATTCTCCCTAGGAGAAAGGTATTGAATCTGCCCATAGGAGTAAATTGTATTAGCGTGGAGAAAAGCAAGTGCTATCTACAGAGTGTGCATAAAATAATAGCTTCAATCTCACGGACAGAGGAGCCTGGCGGGCTATAGTGCGTGAGGCTGCAAAGAGGCAAACACAGATGAACACACACACACAGTATTTAAGTGCTTCTGGACAGATTCATTGCTTCAAGTCTAGGGACAGGTGGTCAACAACCACAGTTTAAAAAACAGAATACAGCACCTCTTTCTCCTCTCTAACCAATATAAGATTTGTGATAGAGGGTTATGTTTGTGCCCTGTCATAAAATACCCAGACTTCATATTTTACTAAGTTCTCAAGTGTAATACAGTGAAAAAGAGAACTTTCTGTTTAAGTAAAAATATTCTTCACCAAAACCAAACTTTGTATTCCTCAGCAAGATGCACATAAGAAGATAAATAGTTCTGAAATTGTTGTCATAATCTTTTCCCAAACTTTTCTACTTTGGGTAATTTTAGGGAAACAGGACTCAAATAATTTCCCTCAGGGTTTTTCTGTAATTTCCTTGTGGGTTAATAGCAGTGAAATTTTAAATGATTGAATAGCTTAAATGTATTTATTTCCTCTTCTACACAAAGATCTCTTTATATGCATATATTGTAATGTAAATATAACCTTTTTATTTGCAGATAGATTCCTCACACTAACAGAATAAGCTATTATCACATTTCTACAAAGGTTATTTTTAAGTCTAAAAGACAAGAGTCTTTAAAACAAAGATAATTCTTTAAAAGCAACAGAATAATCTGGACTTTTTTGTTTAGTCTGTGAAAAGTAAAATGTCAAGGTTTAATTTTTGTGGCTCACGTTCTATGGAATTAGTATTTAGAGAGTTTAAAATTTCGTAACTTGAGACACACACACACATACAGAAGGAATAAATCAGTTTTCTTCTGCATTTTAATTCTGGAAAGGAAAGAACAGAGGTAGAAGAATATACTCAGATTATGAATAAATTCTACCACAGAAAAATAGCAAATGCATCTTTTGAGTATATGTGAGAGACTAAATATAGGAAAAGATTCCCTTTTAATGGGCTTACTTAAATTCTAAAATTTTGGCATACTGTTTATCATTTTAACACTGGGTTACAGTTACAGAAAAGTAAATAATTTTAAATGTAGATGTGATTAATTTGGAGCTTTAAAAGAGTGAATCTATCATCAAGCATCAGGCAAACTTAGAATTGAGACATTAACAGGGTTTTTCTTTTCCTTTTAAAAGTGTAAAATCAGAAAAAAAAAATGACATACATGGCATGATAATGTGATTTAGAATGTTAAACTCAAGTGCTTTTGTAATGCTCCAAGAAGAAAATCCAAATATTTGTTATAAGACATTATTATTGGTCATTTTAAGACACTTCATGTTTTTCTTAGATGCCTTTGAGTAATGGACAGATGGGCCAGCCTCTCAGGCCTCAGGCAAATTATAGTCAAATACATCACCCCCTTCCTCAGGCATCTGTGGCAAGGCATCCCTCTAGAGAACAACTAATTGATTACTTGATGCTGAAAGTGGCCCACCAGCCTCCATACACACAGCCCCATTGCTCTCCTAGACAAGGCCATGAACTGGCAAGGCAAGAGGTAAGAATGATCAAGAATATTTGGACTTTGAGACTAAGCTTTTAATGTATTTTATAGGTTATTTAATTATAGCAATAAATCCATATAGAATTTTAACATAGTTTTTACCATTTTGTTTAATAGATTGGTTTCATGTTACATTTATAAGGTATTAAACTTTGTGGTTTAACTTGACTGTATGATTCCCCCGCCCATTCTGATAAATTGACATAGGATATAGCATTGAGGGCATGATTTATTTTCCCTAAGGTGGTTGTTTTTCCAAACTGGTTGATGATGTTCCAATAATCAAACGTTCTTCAGGAATATGAATAGTAGACCTATAAACTTGAAAGGTGTATTATATCTGCCAATTGTTATTTGATACTTGGTTTCTGAAACTGGACTATAGTCTCCAAAGAGCTTTGAGAATTAAATCTTAGAAACTACTTTCAAAGTCAGCAGTCATATATTCATTTATTTTGATAGCTTATTAATAAAATAATATCATTAGAAACTTAGAGAAATGTATCATTCATTTTGTTTTAGTTTCTGGAGAAAGGGAGTGTTTTACAACAAAATTTAGCTCTTGCCTCTTTTCATAGCTTGGTTGTAAAAAATAATACAATTGATCATCAATCCTAGCTCCTTTGAAGGGTATAAACAGATTCAGGAAAGAAGTTAGCCTCCTAACAACCACCCAGGGATCTTTTATATGTCTTATGAAACATAGTCGGAAATACTATGTAATTTAGATGTTTGCAAATGGAAATTGATGATAAAGTACATGTTTTGTGTGTATGCTGTATGTCATTAGAGTCTGTGATGTCCAAAATATATAAAGTCAACATTAATTGGTTGCATAATCCTGATAAGATAGCAATAAATTGATTTAGGAGCTATGCTTTATAATCTTAGCTGTGCCTTTAACTCACTAACTCATTAACATATTATTTCACATTGTAGTTTCATTTCATCTGCCCAAATATTTATTTTTGGTGAATTCTTACCTATTTATATTTTCTTGATCTTAATTTACCAATATGAATATCATTGTAACTTTTTCTGATACAGCAATAAGTTTATTTTTGTGTTAACTCAGATTCGAGTGAGAGTTGAAAAGGATCCAGAACTTGGATTTAGCATATCAGGAGGGGTTGGGGGAAGAGGAAACCCATTCAGACCTGATGATGATGTGAGTTTTGTTTATATATCCTTGAAATGCTCGTTAGTTTTTATTCACTAAATTAATGCCTTTGATGCATAAGTAAATATCTAACAGATATTTATTTAAATCTAGATAGATGTCACCTTATGATTTCCCTGTTCAACTTTTAGTTTTGAAATGTGATCAGTACAAATTAATTGTTTGAGGAATACAAATTTAACTCCAGAATATTACTGTTCATTATATTATGAAGTGACATTTTAATTGTTAATACTTTTCTATACATCTGTATATGTACTTTTTTTTTTATCACTTTAACAAAACACCACTGTACTACTGTAAGAATCACCAGAAGCACAGAGAACATAGCATTATCACAGTACTGGAGAAAACTTGTACCGCAGTTCAAATATTTACATACTGTAAAAAAGATTGCTCCTTGGTACTCTTCTTTTTATGCATGCTTCTTTCCAATAAATAATTATCTTTTTTTGTTGTTATTAAAGGGTATATTTGTAACAAGGGTACAGCCTGAAGGACCAGCATCAAAATTATTGCAGCCAGGTGATAAAATTATTCAGGTAACTTAAGATACGTCTTTCATTATCTTTTTTTTAAAATAATATCTGACCTCATCAAATGCCAGATTAGAAAGTAAACACTTTATGAAGTTCTCTTTAGATATTTGTGGATGAAGGCGTTTCTTATAGGCTACTCTCTAGTGCTTTCATAGCTTAAAATACTTCTGCCTTATACCTTGGAAAATCATACTAATAATTTTAAATACACCTTAGCAGTTTTGAAATATATCTTAGCCTTTTGATTAAGTTTATGAATGTTGTTGTTCAGTCGTGTCCGACTCTTGGGAGCACCAGGTTTCCCTCTCCTTCACCATCTCCTGGAGTTTGCTCAGATTCATGTCCATTGAGTCAGTGATGCCATCCAACCATTTATGGCAAGAACAAGTTGCGCAAGTTGTGAATGTTAGCTTGTTCTAAAATAAGATGAGAAAGAATCCCTTTTGTGTGTTATGAGAATTAAGAGAGTTAATTTAAGAAGTTCTGAAAGGCATTTGGAACTGTGTATCTGGTGTACAGAAAGACCTCATTAAATGCTTAACCTAAATCACAAGAAGTATGGTGTTCTTGCTCTGATGGCTCCTAGGCAAGTGGGAAGACTGGACTTCAACCTCTTCTCAGTTCAGTCAGTTCAGTCACTCACTCCTGTCTGACTCTTTGCGACCCCATGGACTGCAGCACGCCAGGCCTCCCTGTCAATCGCTAACTCCCAGAGTTTACTCAGACTCATGTCCATTAAGTCAGTGATGCCATCCAACCATCTCATCCTCTGTTGTCCCCTTCTCCTGCCTTCAGCCTTTCCTAGCATCAGGGTCTTTTCAAATGTGTCAGTTCTTCGAACCAGGTGGCCAAAGTATTGGGTTTCAGCTTCAGCATCAGTCCTTCCAAAGAATATTTAGGACTGATTTCCTTTAGGATGGACTGGTTGGATCTCCTTTAGTCCGAGGGACTCAAGAGTCTTCTCCAACACCACAGTTCAAAAGCATCAATTCTTTGGCGTTCAGCTTTCTTTATAGTCCAGTTCTCACATCCGTACATGACTATTGGAAAAACAAGGCCTTGACTAGGCGGACCTTTGTTGGCAAAGTAGTGTCTCTGCTTTTTAACATGCTGTCTAAGTTGGTCATAACTTTCCTTCCAAGGAGTAAGCGTCTTTTAATTTCATGGCTGCAGTCACCAACTGCAGTGATGGCTGCATCTCTACCATCTGGAGCCCAACAAAATAAAGTCTTTCACTGTTTTCCCATCTATTTGCCCCGAAGTAATGGGACCGACTTCCCTGGTGGCTCAGAGATTAAAGCGTCTGCCTCCAATGCGGGAGACCCGGGTTCGATCCCTGGGTTGGGAAGATCCCTGGAGAAGGAAATGGCAACCCACTCCAGTACTCTTGCCTGGAGAATCCCACGGACAGAGGAGCCAGATAGGCTACAGTCCATGGGGTCAGAAAGAGTCGGACACAACTGAGCGATTTCACACTTCACACACAATGGGACTGGATGCCAAGATCTTAGTTTTCTAAATGTTGAGTTTTAAGCTAACTTTTTCACTCTCCTCTTTGACTTTCATAAAGACGCACTGTAGTTCTTCACTTTCTGCCATGGGGGGGGTGTCATCTGCATATCTGAGGTTATTGATATTTCTCCCGGCAATCTTGTCTCCAGCTTGTGCTTCCTCCAACCCAGTGTTCTCATGATGTACTCTGCATGTAAGTTAAATAAGCAGGGTGACAGTATACAGCCTTGACATACTCCTTATCCTATTTGGAACCAGTCTGTTGTTCCATGTCCAGTTCTGTTGCTTCCTGACCTGCATACAGATTTCTCAAGAGGCAGGTCAGGTGGTCTGGTATTCCCATCTCTTTCAGAATTTTCCACAGTGATCCACACAATCAAAGGTTTTGGCATAGTCAGTAAAGCAGAACTAGATGTTTTTCAGGAATTCTCTTGCTTTTTCAATGATCCAGTGGATGTTGGCTATTTGATCTGTGGTTCCTCTGCCTTTTCTAAACTAGCTTGAACATCTGGAAGTTCACAGTTCATGTATTTCTAAAGCTAGGCTTTGAGAATTTTGAGCATTACTTTGCTAGCATGTGAGATGAATGCAATTGTGCGGTAGTTTGAGCATTCTTCGGCGTTGCCTTTCTTTGAGATTGGAATGAAAACTGACCTCTTCCTGTGGCCACTGCTGAGTTTTCCAAATTTGCTGGCATATTGAGTGCAGCACTTTCACAGCATCATCTTTTAGGATTTGCCATAGCTTAACTGGAATTCCATCCCCTCCACTAGCTTTGTTCGTAGTGATGCTTCCTAAGGCCCACTTGACTTCACATTCCAGAATGTCTGGCTCTAGATTGGTGATCACACCATTGTGATTATTTGGGTCATGAAGATCTTTTTTTGTACCATTCTTCTATGTATTCTTGCCACCTCTTCTTAATATCTTCTGCTTCTGTTAAATCCACGCTATGTCTGTCCTTTATTGTGCCTCTTCTACCACCCTTGCAACTTGGCAACCTCAGTTTCACCGTATTGTATACACTTAATGCCATGTCTGTCACTGTGTCTTAGACAAGTGCTTCCTAATATCAGTATTGCTACATAAGAATCATCTGAAAAAGTGGACAAGATCCAGGTTCCTCGGTTATACCTTTAGAGCTTTTATTTCCATAGAGATGGGGTGGAGCCCAGGAGTGTAGATGTTGTTTTAAATTGCCAAAATGATTCTTATTTTCTGCCAGATTTGTGGACTACCTGGTAGAAATTTAAATGTGCAAACACAAATTATTATTTAAGTCTTTTTCTTCTTTCTTCTAGGCTAATGGCTACAGTTTTATCAATATTGAACATGGACAAGCAGTGTCCTTGCTAAAAACTTTCCAGAACACAGTAGAACTCATCATCTTAAGAGAGGTTTCCTCATAAGAGCCGTGGACTAAAAAAACGGAGAGACAGCAAGATTTATTGGAAGATACTTGCAGGGGAAATTAATATTTTGACTATTTTTATATATAAAGAAGAACTCAAAAAAATTATGTTCAAATTTGTACATTAATGAAATAATGGAACTTGTGATTAGAGGGAAAGAACCACTGTACAGTATATGGGGGAGACTATTGAATTCATACCATATAAAACTTCTCATTAGGTTTTTAAACATAGCAATCAAGGCTACAAAAACAGATGTATGTTGTTTTTGTATAGAGTGTAGGTTTATTTTTGGATTTCATACTCATGATTGAACTCTGTACAAGGCTCTAGTTAGCCTTGATTGTAGCCCAGAGACAGATGGCAGAGCTGTCTATCTCATAGCTTTTATGCCCTTATTTTTATTCAACTGGTATTAATGTTTTTCTGCTGAAACTTTTTTTTTTAATGTGGGCAAGAGATTTGAAGTGTTGGCTTTTGCTATGTGCATATTGAATTGAAGAGTGAGTAGGTGAAGATGGTGCAGGTGGGTTCACTTTCCAAGGCCAGATTAAAACAGTTATTTTCTATAAAAATCTGGAAGCAAAGAATGAAAAAACAGTTGTTAATGTGTTCTTATTAATAGAATAATGCAATAAAATGTGATGTCTTTTTAAAGAAATAAAAAAGACAATAAATTGTGTTTTATGAGCTCTATAGGATTTGTTCTTGTCATAGCCTTTGACTATACAGTTGCTACTAGTGAATCAATTTTCAATTTTTTAGTCAAAGGAAATTTTTAACTCTACTGTAGATGCATGTCAATGCATTCTCTTTCTTTCTTTTATTTTTGGTCCATGCATTTTCTGTGTTGCAGAAATCCCTTGATTTTTTTTTTTTGGCAAATTGGTGGTACTTGCAATCTATTTTATAATTAGTACTCCATTTTAAACTTAATTTATAATTTTTACTTTAAGCAACAAATGAAACTAAAATGGCCAGTTTTGAGATTGTGTTGCTGTAACAGAAAATGTAAGAAGATTTTGGAAGGCCTCTTGATGTTGTTTGGCCTCACATTGCCTTGGTAAAGTAAAAGGAAACAGTGTGCATGGAGCTAGGAAACCAAAGCGAGTCTGTGAAACTGGCATAGTGATAGAGAACTGCGTGGAGAATTGTAGAGCAAAGGAGTGGGCCCTTGAGGCCTGCCAGTGTGTAATGGTGTTCAAGAAAGGGCTGTTCCTACAGGTGACATTAAATGTGAACTCCACACTTCAGAGTCTTTAAAGGGTTTCTAAGTGTATGTGTAATAGTGTTTTACCGCCAACTGCCTTTGTTCCTCGTCAATGTAACAAATATTTGATAGAGGTTTATGAATTTTGTTCAGACCATTACTTTTATTTCTTTTTGTTCTATGTAATCAAATAAAATTTGAATAACATGAAATGGTGAGAATTAATGCATAGTTATTTGGACCAGAAAAAAGTGCCATAGAAGACCAAGAACTGTTTTTAGTCGAGGCTAGTCTGGGGCCTTTCTTTAGAGCAATATTCAGTTATTACAATTCATTTTTAATTACTAAGAATATAATTTTGGAATTTTTAATCTGTTATGCTATGTTCTTCAACCTTGTTTGAAGGTTAAGTCTTTTTAGGACTAGCAAAAATAGTAATCTACATTATTTTTGCAAAAGTGAGTTGAACTTGTTTGTTTCTTGCTAGTCATCGTAAATAGGCAGTACTTTTTAAAAGATGTGAACTCCAATACTGCACTTCTTTCAAGGTGTTATCAATTGATTATTGTACTGTATAGTTTTAATAATATTGATTGAAACCCTTTAACAACTCTTTGTAAATTTTAACTCATTTTAGTTGATTTTCAGTACTATTTGCATAGGAATTGATTTTTATGAATATAGTAGAAAAATGTGCTGTATTTTGATAAAATTCATTTATTGTATGTGTGTTGTAATCTCTAAAAAAATGACAAACAGCTTCTTTAAGACAAGCCTCGGTGTCCCCTTTATTCATAGTTTATTTTAAAATACTAATTTTGGCATTCTAAAATTATTCCCATCTTGTATTGGTTTCAGTCGATTTTTCACAGTCACATTCTGTTTGCTGGTAACTCAGCTGGTAAAGAATCTGCCTGCAATGCAAGAGACCCTAGTTCAATTCCCGGGTCGGGAAGATCCACTGGAGAAGGGATAGGCTACCCATTCTAGTATTCTTGGACTTCCCTGGTGGGTCAGCTGGTAAAGAATCCGCCAGCAATTTGGTAGACCTTTGTTCGATCCTTGGATTGGAAAGATCGCCTGGAGAAGGGACTGGCTACCGACTCCAGTATTCTGGCTTGGAGAATTCCATGGACTGTATGGTCCATGGGGTCGCAAAGAGTTAGACATGACTGAGCGACTTTCTATTTTCATAAAAATAAGTATAATTATGACATTTCTTACTTCTTCACCTTGAATCAGATACACGGACTATGATTTTGGAAAGATAAATAACCCACAAAGAACAATTGATTTATCAGTGATCAAACTTAAGTTAGTTGTCTGCATATTATATTGAAATATTACAAGTGCAACAAGTGTTATGTGCACTAGTATTCTAGTTAATTAAAAAAATTTTTTTAATGTTCTCATAAAGTCAAGTAAGAAAGTTTGTTATCAAGATAAGTAACATGACATATAAAAAACTAAAGATATTTTTGTACTTAAATGGATAGCCAAAGTTTTCTGCTAAACTACTGGAAAATTAGAATTAACTAATAATGCTTCATTAGAATTTTTGTTTTGATAGTGATAAAATTTCAAAATTTGAATAAAAGTAATAATTTAAATCTTCTGAAGAAATAGGATGAATAATTTGTAGTTAAAGCCCATGCCAATAATTGGCATACTTATTTTTAATAAGTATTATGTAGCAAGTCATTAAAAACCAAAACTATCTTATTTTTAGAAAGTGTTTAAAATTGACCACCCTAAAATTTTAAACAATTAAAAATTATATGTCCAGTATAGAATTGTTTACACAAACTACAGTTTTATGCTGATTCATTAAAGAATCATTGGTTCCTCTGAGGCCATGAAATTCTAAAATTCCCTACATATTTTCTAAATATTTTTCTGATTTATTTGGACTTAAAGTTGTATATATACTTGAACAATTCTTCAAACACAAACATCGCCATGAACAGAAGTAAAGTTTTAGGTATTTGTTATGCTTAAAAGAAAATCCTATTAGCATTTGTAAAACATTCTAAACGTCTGTTATACATTTAGATTGTTAGAAATAGCACAGTGAATAGATAAATAAACTAATGCTATTTAAAGTGTGATTTAGAAATTCAGGGTGAGAAAAATGGTCATGAAAAGAGAGCTATTTTCTTTAACCATTTAGTCCCTTGTATTCCTGGGTATGAAGAAAATACAGGTTTACCTTAGTTTTTTTTCTTTTTAACCTTAGTTTTTTATTTCTGAAGGAAGCCATGGGTGGGGCTGGAAATGTTTTTTACTTTGTTCAAGATTGGTGATCAGGGACTTCCCTGGTGGTCCGGTGGCTAAGACTCCAAGCTCCCAGTGCAGGGGGCCCAGGGTTTGATCCCTGGTCAGGGAAATAGATCCCACATGCTGCAACTAGGAGTTTGAACACCATAACTAAAAAAAAAAAAATCCCAAATGTCACAATGAAGAGCCAAGATCCTGTGTGCTACAACTAAAGACCTGGTTCAGCCAAATAAATAAAAAAAAAAAAAGATTGGTGATCAGTCATATCTATTTGAAAAGATATTTTTTTCATTATTTGAAGTTCTTACTAGCTATCCTTATCTAATGTGTAATAAATAGATTTCTTATGAAAGATTGAAGTTAAAGTTTTGTCAAAATCATTAATAAACATAGTTGATGATGTGCAGAGAACAAGAAACTTCTTTGAAAAGGTACACTAGATTATGTAAATAGCCAGCTCAAACCTTTAGGTGGTCCCTTTGTTTCTAAAAGAGAATTTAGACAAGGTTGACCAGCTTAACATCTAAAGCTATAGTTTCTTTACCTCTGAAGAATTTTTAAGCCCAGGGGATAGCAAGCAGAGTCATTGATAGCTTTGGAAAATGTGTAAGAGAATGCTATCTTCTTTTTGGACTTTGCATTCTCTTTGTGAAGCAGTTTGCCAAATTAAAATAGTCCTCAAAAATGTTCACTGGTGGCTCCGATGGGAAGGAATCTGCCTGCAGTGTGGGAGACCTGCGTTGGGTTTCTGGGTTGGGACGATCCCCTGGAGAAGGGAATGGCTACACACTGCAGTATACTTGCCTGGAGAATTCCATGGACAGAGGAGACTGACATGCTACAGTCCATGGGGTCACAAAGAGTCAGACATAACTGAGTGACTAATGCTTTCACTTTCAAAAAGGTACAGTCCTAAAATTTAAGCAGAAATCTAAACTGAAAGTTTATTTGGGAAAAATACCTCAGTAGAGTCTACTCAGGTTTTATATTAGAGAATGATTAAGGTACTCCTGAACCTTTCTGTGGGAGTCTTAAGAGAGAGGCTGAAAAATATTACTGATACCATTCCCACTTCAGATATAACGAGGAGGGACAATTACAATGTCTCATGGCATTTCATCTGGCCAATATAACTTCTAAAACAGTCCTCAGTATAATTTCAGGATGAAGTATGAGAAGCTCACGTATCTCTGGTGAATTAAAAAGTATAAGCTATAAAATTATGCTCTCTTCCCCACCACCCTGTGATTTAATAGAGCCATTTTTATTTTCTATGAAGAACATTGTTAACAAATAGTTTTCCTACCTTCCTTCCTTAAATCTAATCAAACCAATTTTGTTCCTCCAAGGCAGAGCTTTAGAAGGATCTTTTTTTATGTGTTCTTCCCAACTAATTTCCTTGACAGAACATTAAGAAAAATAAACTAAAAATGAAGAAATCAAATAAAAATTAAAGTCGAAGAAAAATTAGTATGTGGAGCATGAGTTTTTAGGATGGATGATTTGCCCTTCTTCATGAAGGGCAAAACCTAATGCTCAGAACTAATGCCATCTTGGAATAGATATTAAAACATTTCTTTCATATTAGGATCATCCTTCAAAAGAGCATTGAGTTTCCCTTGAACCATATGCAGGTTTATCTCCCAAAGGAAGTTGTTCAAGGTTGCATATTGGCTCATGCTTCCTGCTTCCCCTCCCATCCACACCCCTAGAAGTCACAAACATTATTTAATACTCTGGTAGGTGAAAGTATTTAAATTTCCAATATTGGGGGAAACAGGAGTACAGTGGATAGATAAACTTTGAAGAGTTGTTGGAAGACCTAGAGCAGATAGGGATGGAAGACTACCATGGAAGGTGAATTTTACTTCAAGGAAACCTCAAAAGTAGAGAGGGACAATGAAGAGAGAGTTCTTGTAACGATTGGTTGCTGCATCATGAGACTATTTCGGTTAAATTTTTATGCCAAGCAGTGTGTAGAAGATGTCTGTCTGACTCAGGACAGCAGCAGTGAGTGTGGTTGCGTAGACTAGAAAGAAAACTGGTGTGGTCATTGTGAAGTGGCAGTTTAATGTCCCCTTCACCCACCATCAGTACGTGTATTTTGAGAAGGTTATTCACTTATCGCAATCAGATACTATGATGACAATAGTAAGCAAACAATTGAAAATACTGTGGAGAAAGCAAAGAAATCAGTATTTGAAAGCAGTGTCTTCTGATGGATAAGTGAGAATGTTGAATTTACAAAACAAGCTTCCGTTCCGTTCCGTCGCTCAGTCGTGTCCGACTCTTTGCGACCCCGTGGACTGTAGCCTAACGAGGCTTCTCCATCCATGGGATTCTCCAGGCAAGAATACTGGAGTGGGTTACCGTTTCCTTCTCCAGGGGATCGTCCCAACCCAGGGATCGAACCCGGGTCTCCCGCATTGGAGGCAGACGCATTAACCTCTGAGCCACCAGGGAAGCCCACAAAACAAGCTTAGGAACATTTAAATATCTTTATAATGTAAAGTAGAATTTGTCACAAATTCAGCAGTTGGGCTGAGAAGTAGGAAGTATACATCTAAAGAGCAAATCACCCTGTCTAGATTTGGGTCCCATAGAATATAAGGCAAAATAATTAAGTAGTGTGATGTGAGATGCTTGTACTGCAAGGAGATCCAACCAGTCCATTTTAAAGGAGATCAGTCCTGGGTGTTCATTGGAGGGACTGATGCTGGGAAAGGTTGGGGGCAGGGGGAGAAGGGGACGACAGAGAATGAGATGGCTGGATGGCATCACCGACTCTATGGACATGAGTTTGAGTGAACTCTGGGAGTTGGTGAGGGACAGGGAGGCCTGGCGTGCTGTGATTCATGGGGTCGCAGAGAGTCGGACACGACTGAGCGACTGAACTGAACTGAACTGAGATGAGACGTCTTCATGTTCCAACTTGGATCCAATAGGAGAGAGAGGCGATAACAGAGTGAGGAATCATTCTCATTTGAAATTATTCAAGTCTCCAAGTTCTGAAGCACAGCATAGGTCCGCAGATCAAGTTTGGTCCATTCATAGCTCAACAAAATCTGTAACTTGCATACATTTCTGAATACATCTTCATGACACTCAGAGACGGTATAAAGGACACCATGCAAAGTTCCAAAATGTGAAGGAAGTTACTTGCAAATTGAACAAGATTAGATTGACTTTAAAATTTTTCATCAGCATATATCCAAAACTTTTAAGTTGTTTCAGTCTGAGAACAAAATACAGTTTCAGAAATCCAAGGTTTCAAAATTTACCTCCCATATAACCTTTCCAAAAGATGTACCAGAGGATTGGACTTCCTGGTGGTCTCGTGATTAGAACTGTGTGCTTCCTCTGCATGGGGCATGGTTTTGATCTCTGGTCAGGGAACTAAGATCCCACATGCTTCATGGTACAGACAAAAATTTTTTTAATGTAAGCGAAAAAGATGTACTAGGGAATATATTGGAATAAAGTGAAAATTTAATCTGAAAAGTAGATTTGGATCCAAGAAATAATAGAACCAAAACCTCTTGTAGTAGAGCAGAGATAAGTACTTCAGTCAGTCAGTCAGTTCAGTCGCTCAGTCGTGTCCGACTCTGCAACCCCATGAATCACAGCACACCAGGCCTCCCCGTCCATCACCAACTCCCGGAGTTCACTCAAACTCATGTCCATCGAGTCGGTGATGCCATCCAGCCATCTCATTCTCTGTCGTCCCCTTCTCCTCCTGCCCCCAATCCCTCCCAGCATCAGACTCTTTTCCAGTGAGTCAACTCGTCGCATGAGGTGGCCAAAGTATTGGAGTTTCAGCTTTAGCATCAGTCCTTCCAATGAACACCCAGGACTGATCTCCTTTAGAATGGACTGGTTGGATCTCCTTGCAGTCCAAGGGACTCTCAAGAGTCTTCTCCAACACCACAGTTCAAAAGCATCAATTCTTCGGCGATCAGCTTTCTTCACAGTCCAACTCTCACATCCATACATGACCATGGGAAAAACCATAGCCTTGACTAGACGGACCTTGGTTGGCAAAAGTATTGATAATAATGTGGATATGAAATATTGGAAGATTCTAAGTTGGAATTCATGTGGTGAATAGTGACAACACAAAGACATTATTAAGTGTGCTTGTGTTTTCTATTTACACAAGTAAATGCAACAGGCTTTTGATTTTTTCTGTCACACATGATGTGTATACATACAGTTTGACCCCAGTACCTTTGGCTTATCCATTTTTTTAGTGAAGGACACTTCTGATGCCCCCACATCACCTTCCTGCTGACATAAACACTGAGTATCTGCATTCATTTCATTCTTTTGAAACTGAAAATTTGTCTAGAATACATACCTAGGAGTACAATTGCTTAGTCATAGATACTATTAATTTCACAGAATACCGCTAAACCATCTTCCATAAAGTCTGCGTCAGTCGATACTCTCACTAGCTAAATATGGATCTCATTTCCCCACATATTTGCAAATAGTATTATGTGACTTTCTAACTTTTGCATTATTTGATGAATATAACATTCTGTTTGACATTGGTTTAAATTTCATTCCTTTAATTACTTGTGAGTTTGACAAGTACATAGACTTGTTAGCCATTAAGGTTTACCATTATATAATTATCCTACTCCCTGTGCCCATTTTTCTGATGTTTACAAAGCTGATTTGTAGTAGTTCCTTGTCTATTCTAAATATCATTCTCCTTTCATTTTAGGCATTGCAAATATCTATTCCCAGTCTAGTTTGTTTAACTTTGTTTATGGTGTGTTTTAGAAAAAAAAAGTTTAACATAGATGAAGGCAGATTATCATGCTTTATTGTCTTCCCTGTTGCTGTATCAAAAAGCTATTCTCTCACATTTACTTCTACTGGTTAGCTATTTATTATTCAGATTTTAATCCTTTGAAGTCCATCATGGTACATGATCTAATGTTGGGATCAGCCTCCTTGTTTACATCATTTACTAAACAAGCTTATGTCTTTCTATTGCTCTGTGTTCCAGCCTTTATTAGATATATCTGCATACACAGACCTTCCAAGCTCTCTGTAGTATTCTTTTCATCTGTTTTTCTGTTCTTATACCTACACTTTTTTTTTTCTCTCCAGCAAATGTAAAAGCTTTTAAGGAGCATACATCATCTAGATTTTTCCATTTACATTTTTCTGTATTAGCTTTTATGTATTTTATGTACTACATTTCTTTATTAAGTAAAACTATAAATATCTATATTAGTTTCAGTCCCTGATAAAACCCAATTAATATTCTTGGATTCTGGGAGTTTCCTCTAAATCCACACTAAAAATCCTCTAATGTTTTCTGAAGCTCACTTGAGTGGGTTTCTGTTTTGTACAACTCAGTGATACATAAAACTTTCCAAACAAAGCCTCATAGATGTGTGACATTCAGGGAACAATGGAGTGAAGCTATTGGGTTGTGAAACACCAGAAAATTTAAATGTAGTCATTTACTTGAAAATAAAATCTTTGGTAAGAGCCTGCCTCGTGTACTCTTAGCCTTTGTCACATCCTTAGCTAATAAGAGAAGAGACTGGCTTTAGAACAGGAGTTCCAATTTTACCTTTAAGAGGGGTTATAGAACACTTCTATGCCAAGATTTAATATAGGTCCTGGAAGTACTTGAGGTTAGACTCTAGCATCTCTGTAAGTACCCATATCACCAACTAAGATATGACTGCTGTGGCAGGCAGAATTCTCACAAAATATCCGTGATTCTGATCCCTGACATATGTATCTTTGTGTAATTCCTTCCCCTTGAATATGGGTAGAACCTGTAATTTGGCTTCTAATTAATCAAATATAGCAAATTGTAAAGGTTTTGTGGATAAAATTAAAATACCTTATCAGGTTCCTTTAAATGAATCAAAACGGAGATTATCCTTTATGGACCCAGCCTAATCAGATGAGAACTTTAAAAAGAGGGTCAAGCTCAGAAGTAATGGGCTTCCCAGGTGACCCAGTGGTGAAGAATCTGCCTGCCAATGCAGGAGATACCAGAGACATGGCTTCGATCCCTAGGTCAGGATGATCCCCTGGAGGAGGAAATGGCAACCCACTCCAGTATTCTTGCCTGGAAAATCCCGTGGACAGAGGATCCTGGTGGGTTCGCACAGAGTCAGACACGAGTGAGCATGCACGCATACAAAACGAGAATAATACCAGTAAGGTGGTGGAATAGGAAGCCCTAGACTCTCATCCTTTTGTGGAAGCACAACAGTACATAGACCAAATACTTACATAAGAGAGCAGAAAAGAAGTTAAAAGGCTCCTGCACCCCAGGCAAGGTGCAAAAATAACCATATCAAACCCTGGTATGAAAATCTGGGACACTTATGGCAGAAATCACAGAAGAACTAAAGAGCCTCTTAATGAAAGTGAAAGAGGAGAGTGAAAAAGTTGGCTTAACACTCAGCATTCAAAAATTAAGATCATGGCATCTGGTCCCATCACTTCATGACAAATAGATGGGGAAACAGTGGAAACAGTGTCAGACTTTATTTTCTTGGGCTCCAAAATCACTGCAGATGGTGACTGCAGCCATGAAATTAAAAGACCCTTACTCCTCGGAAGTGTTGTCTATGACCAACCTAGACAGCACATTAAAAAGCAGAGACATTACTTTGCCAATAAAGGTCCGTCTAGTCAAAGCTATGGTTTTTCCAGTAGTCATGTATGGATGTAAAAGTTGGACTATAAAGAAAGCTGAGCGCCGAAGAATTGACACTTTTGAACTATGGTGTTGGAGAAGACTCTTGAGAGTCCCTTGGACTGCAAGGAGATCCAAACAGTCCATTCTAAAGGAGATCAATCCCGGGTGTTCATTGGAAGGATTGATGCTAAAGCTGAAACTGCAATACTTTGGCCACCTGATATGAAGAACTGACTCACTGGAAAAGACCCTGAGGCTGGGGAAGATCGAAGTCAGGAGGAGAAGGGGACAACAGAGGATGAGATGGTTAGATGGCATCACTGACTCGATGGACCTGAGTTTGAGCAAGCTCCGGTAGTTGGTGATGGACAGGGAAGCCTGGCTTGCTGTAGTCCATGGGGTTGCAAAGAGTCCGACACGGCTAAGTGACTGAACTGAACTCTACTGAATTTGCCAGAGCCCTTTATGCTGTGCAGTGTGATTTGGAGAAAAGCCTCAGATCCCATCTGCCTGGGGAGAGAAAAGAATAAATACGTCTAACATTCTGACTTTTATTAACTTTTTAAAATATTTATTTGACTGTGCTAGTTCTTAGTTGCTGCATGTGGGATCTTCAGTTGTAGCATGTGAAATCTTAGTTGCACCATATGGATCTAGTTCCCTGACCCAGGAACCAAACTTGGGCCCCCTGCATTGGGAACATGGAGTTTTAGCCATTGGATCACCAGGGAAGTCCCTAACATTCTGACTTTTAGTGGGTGCTGTGTGAGGGACTGATTACTGTCTCGCCAGAATCTAAGCACAGGTAAGAACAAGGTGCAAGCTTGTCAGAGAACAGTCAGTATACACCAGAGTGCAGTACCACAGACAGACACGAGGAATTGCAATAAGCAATGATGTCACTGCTTACTGTAGCACTAGAGAGTCCCTAGTGTGGACAAACGAGAGAGAATGCCTGAGTAGAAACCAGCTAATTCCTCATTTAGGAGATTGCATAGATAAGCCCAGAGAGAATGCATCCACAGAAAAGGCTTGAGAGGTCTCCGGAACCTCTAATCAGGTTGAGTGGAGAAAATCCTCTCTATACAGAACCAAACTGCAAGTCTAAAAGAGATTGTTGATTTTTCAGATGCCAAAATCCCAACAAGAAACATGCAGAGAAACAAGGAAACATGGCACATTTAATGGAACAAGTGAAGTCTTCACAAAGTGACCTTAAAGAAATGGAGATATACGAATTACCAGACAAATAACTCAAAACGATCATTATAGGGGTACTGGATGAATTAAAAGAGAGCACAGGTAGACAGCTAAAGAAAAGAAAAATTATTCATTAGCGAAATGAGAGTCCTGACCAAGAGAAACAATGAAGAAGACAAAAATTCTGAAACTAACATATGATAACTGAGTTAGAAAATTCACTAGAGGGACTCAGCAGCAACTTTAACCAGGCAAAAGAAAGAATCAGCAAATTCATAGGTAGGATATTGAAATTATTGTGGCAGAGCAGAAAAAAATAATAAGAAAAATGAAGAGATCCCGGGGGACTTATGAAATACCATCAAGCAGAAAAATATATGCATTATTGGAGTGCCAGAAGGAGAAATAAGAAGGAGCAGAGAATCTATTTTAGGAAATAGTAGCTCCTAAATTCCTAAATCTGACATAGGGATGGATATACAGATTCAAGAAGCTCAAAGAACTCCAACTAGGATAATTCTGAAGACTTACCAAGACACATCATAAACTGTCATAGGACACTGACAAAGAATCTTGAAAGCAGCACAAAAATATTATTCATCACATACAATTCCTTTAGATTATAAGCAGATTTCCTAACACAAAACTTGGAGGCTAGAAGGGACTGGGATAATACATTCAAAAGTACTGAAAGAAAAAAATCTGCAAACAAGTACTGTCCTTTAAAACCAATGGAGAAATTAAGACTCTCCCAGATAACCAAAAGCTGAGGGAGTTCATGGCTATTAGACTGGCCTTACAGAAAATGCTTAAAGTGAAGTGAAAGTTGCTCAGCCGTTTCCGACTCCTTGTGACCCCACGGACTGTAGCCCACCAGGTTCCTCTGTCCATGGAATTCTCCAGGCCAGAATTCTGGAATGGTAGCCGTTCCCTTCCCCAGGGGATTTTCCTAACCCAGGAATTGAACCCAGGTCCCCCACATTGCAGGATGATTCTTCACCAGCTGAGCCACCAGTGAAGCCCAGAAAATGCTTAAATGAGTCCTTTAAGTTGAAGTGAAAGAATGATAAGCAACACCACAAGACCATATGATAATACAAAACTCCTGGTAAAGGAAAATACATAGACAAATACAGAATCTTGTAATATTTAATGTGGGT
Organism: Moschus berezovskii; assembly: GCF_049115385.1. Lineage (NCBI taxonomy): Eukaryota > Metazoa > Chordata > Mammalia > Artiodactyla > Moschidae > Moschus > Moschus berezovskii. Next base: position 64,257,831 of record NC_142477.1, read on the forward strand.
GTGTGAGTAACTTTACTATCTGGTAAATACTTAAAAAAAAATAGTCATTATAAATCCCTGTTAATGGATGCACAGTATTTTAAAGAAGCTAGTACTCTTGCCTGGAAAATCCCATGGGTGGAGGAGCCTGGTAGGCTGTAGTCCGTGGGGTCGCAAAGAGTCGGATATGACTGAGCGACTTCACTTTCACTTTTCACTTTCATGCACTGGAGAAGGAAATGGCAACCCACTCCAGTGTTCTTGCCTGGAGAATCCCAGAGATGGCGGAGCCTGGTGGGCTACCATCTATGGGGTCGCACAGAGTCGGACACGACTGAAGTGACTTAGCAGCAGCAGCAGCAATTTTGTCATCAATAATATGAAGAAGGGCGACAGAAATATACAGGACTGTGTGTGTGTGTGTGCTCATTGGTATGTGACTTTGTGACCCCCATGGACCGTAGCCCACCAGGCTCCTCTTTCTATGGAATTTTTCTGGCAAGAATATTGGAATGGGTTGCCATTTCCTACTCCTGGGGATCTTCCTGACTCAGGAATCAAACCTGTGTCTCTTGCATCTCCTGCATTGGCAGGTGGATTTTTTATCACTGTGCCACTTGGGAAGCCCAAGTTTTTATATACAATTAGATCCATCTAGTCAAGGCTATGGTTTTTCCAGTGGTCATGTATGGATGTGAGAGTTGGACTGTGAAGAAAGCTGATCGCTGAAGAATTGATGCTTTTGAACTGTGGTATTGGAGAAGACTCTTGAGAGTCCCTTGGACTGCAAGGAGATCCAACCAGTCCATTCTAAAGGAGATCAGTCCTGGGTATTCATTGGAAGGACTGATGCTAAAGCTGAAACTCCAATACTTTGGCCACCTCATGTGAAGAGTTGACTCACTGGAAAAGACTCTGATTCTGGGAGGGATTGGGGGCAGGAGGAGAAGGGGACGACAGAAAATGGACCTGAGTTTGAGTGAAGTCTGGGAGTTGGTGATGGACAGGGAGGCCTGGTGTGCTGTGATTCATGGGGTTGCAAAGAGTCGGACACGACTGCACGACTGAACTGAACTGAACTGAAAGGTGTTATAAGTTTAGGGACTTCCCCGGTGGTCCAGTGGTTAAGAATCTGCCTTCCGATGCAAGGGACATGGGTTAGATCCCTGGCTGGATAATTAAGATCCCACATGCCTCAAGGAATTAAGCCCATGTCCAGTACTCTTGCCTGGAGAATCCCATGGATGGAGGAGCCTGGTAGGCTACAGTCCATGGGGTCACTAAGAGTTGGACACGACTGAGTGACTTCACTTTCACTTTTCACTTTCATGCATTGGAGAAGGAAATGGCAACCCACTCCAGTATTCTTGCCCGGAGAATCCCAGGGATGGAGGAGCCTGTTGGGCTGCCGTCTATGAGGTCACACAGAGTCGGACATGACTGATGCGACTTAGCAGCAGCAGCAGCCACAACTAAAGAGAAGCCCATGCGTCATAACGCAAGAACCCACATGCTGCAACTAAGACTAAACACAGCCAAATAATAAATAAATGAATGAATAAATTTTAAAAATGGTGTTATCAGTTTAAAATTGATTGGTAAGACTTTTATATTTTATTACAATGGTGATCACAAAGAAAATATCTAAATATTATACATAGAGAAAAATGAGAAGGGGGTCAAAACATAAAAAATTAAAATCACGTAAAAAATTAAAATCAATGAAACAGAAAAGGTAGCAAGGAGAGAAAGGAGGGATAAAGAAGCTATAGGATATATGGGAAACCATTAACAAAATGGCAATAGTAAGTCTTCTGCAAGTAGTTACTTTGAATGTTAATGGCTAAAATGCACTGTTAGGGAAATTAAAAAGGAGAAAGTCTTGTTCAGGCTTCAGAAGCAGAAGAGTGGGCCTCTGACCTGCTCCCCTGCCCAGACACTGGCCATATTCCATGCCTGCCTGTAGGCACAGTAAGTCAATCAACACTTTAGATAAGAAAGGGAGTGGTTCTTGGAATTCATGAGCCCCAAGAGATCTGTCCAACCCCCTGGGGTCTAACAGAATCCTATGACACACAAGGTGAAAGAAACAGCATTGTAAAAAAGGTTAAAGTAAAATCAGAGCTGCATTTTTGCTTGCAAGCTGGTAATATCATTCTACAACCTGGGATTTTAAGCAGGAGCCCCCAAAACTGCAATTTGAAGTCTCACCCATGAGGTGGATGCACCGCCCAGGACTCTTTCTCAACCAGGAGTCCAGATTAAGCCAAATAGCCTTCTATAAAAATTGAAACTACCTATGTGTGTAACAAGTGGTTTATTTTGTTGATGAATCCTTCAAAAATAAAAGTAAAACTTTCAGCAATACATGCGCCAGTTAAAAGACATAGATGGTCTTAATAGATAAAAAAGATACAACTACATGCTGTTCACCCTTTAGATCTAAGGACGACACACATAGGCTGGAAGTGAAAGGGTACAAAGGGATATTCCATGCAAATGGGAACCTAAGAACAAGAGTCAGTTCAGTTCAGTTGTTCAGTCATGTCCGACTCTTTGTGACCCCATGGACTGCAGCACACCAGGCTTCCCTGTCCATCACCAACTCCCAGAGCTTGCTCAAACTCATGTCCATCGAGTCAGTGATGCCATCCAACCATCTCATCCTCTGCCATCCCATTCTCCTCTCGCCCTCAATCTTTCCCAGTATCAGGGTCTTTTCCAATGAGTCAGTTCTTCACATCAGGTGGAATGAGGTGGCCAAGGTATTGTAGTCTCAGCTTCAGCATCAGGACTGATTTCCTTTAGGACTGACTGGTTTCAAAGAAGAAAGAAAGCATGAGAAGTTTTGTTTTGTTTTTTTATAGTATGAAAAAGCAAAACCAAAAAACAACAGGAGTGGCCATACCTTTATCAGACAAAATAGACTTTATGACAAAAAAAGTCATGAGAGACAAGGAAGAACTTTATATAACCATAAAAGGGTCAATTGACTAGGAAGCTACTATAACAATTATAAAAAGATATGCCTGTTATTCAAGATCCCAAACATTGAAAGGAGAAATAGCAAAACAATAACCGGAAAGAACTTAATACCCTGCTTTCATTTATAGATAGGACAAGATCAATAAGGAAACAGAAGACTTGAAAACCATCACTATGGAACAATCAGACCTAAACAGACGTAGACAGAAAAATGCACCTAACAACAACAGAATACACATTCTTCTCAAGTGCGTGTGGAATAGTCTTCAAAATAGAACACAACTTAAATGATAAAATAAATCTTAAATCTGAGAAGAAATGTTCAGAAATCAGATAAGTACCTTCCCTGACCACAATGGAATCAAGCTAGAAATCAACAGAGGAAGAAAAACAGGAAAATCCACAAAAATGTGGAAATTAAACAACACACATTTAAACAACCAATGAGTCAAAGAAGAAAGCATGAAAAACATTTAGAAAATATCTGAAGTCAAATGAAAACAAAAACACAACATATGAAAACTTACAGATACAGTAAAATCAGTACTAAAATGGAGGTTTATAACAGTTAATGCTTACATTAAAAAAGAAGAAAACTCAAATCAACAACCTAATCTTACACTTCAAGGATCTAGAAAAAGAATAAACTCAAAGTTAGCAGAAGGAAGCAAATTAGAGCTAAAGATTAGAGCAGAGACAAATGAAATAGAGAAAAGAAAAAGGGAATTAAGGAAAAAGTCAATGAAACCATGAGTTGTTTTTTTTTTTTCTAAAGATCAATGAAAACAACAAACCTTGATTAAGGGAAAAGAAAAAGAAGATTCAAGTGACTTAAATTAGAAATGTAAGAGGAGACATTACAACTAATGCCATGAAATAAAAAGGATCATAAGATAACTTAGAGGGGCTTCCCAGGTGGTGCAATGGTAAAGAATCTGCCTGCCAATGCAGGGGATGCAGGTTCTATCCCTGGGTCAGGAAGATCCCCTGGAGGAGGAAATGGCAACCCACTCCAATATTCTTGTCTGGAAAATTCCGTGGACAGAGGTGCCTGGTGGGCTGCAGTCCATGGGGTCGGAAAGAGTTGGATGTGACTGAGTATGCACACATGTAAGATGACTATGAACAACTGCACTCCAACAAATTCAATAACCTAGAAGAAACAGACAAATTCCTAGAAATATACAATTTATCAAGATTGAATCACGAAGAAGCAAAATCTGAACAGAGCTATAAACAGTAAAGAGATTGAGATTGAATTAGTAATAAAAATCTCCCAGGAAAGTAAAGCCCAGGACCAGATGGTTTTACTGGAGAATTCTAACAAACATTCAAAGAAAAATTAACACCAATTCTTCTCAAACTCTCCCAAAGAATTGAAGAGGAGAGCACACACCCAAACTCATTCTATGAGGCCAGAATTATCCTTATACCAAAATCAAAGATACCAGAAGAAAAGAAAACTACAGACCAATCTCCCTGTGAATATTGACACAAAAAAATCTTAACAAAATAGTAGTAAACAAAATTCAACAACATTTATAAGGTTTATATACCATGACTAAGTGGGATTTATACCTGGAGTGAAGCATGTTTGAACATATGAATATAATCACTGTAATACACATGTAATTTTATAAAACAGACCAGAACCATTTGATCATCATAATAAATGCAAAAAGAGTATTTAACAAAACTCAACACTCTTTTGTAATTAAAAAAAATTTGAAAAACTACAAATAAAGGAAACTACCTCAATATAATAAAAGCCATACATGAAAAGCCCACAGCTAACATCGTACTCAATGACTCAAAGCTTTTCATCTAAGATCAGGAGTAAGACAAGGATGCCCATTCTCACTACAACTAATCAACATAGCACTAGAAGTTCTAGCCAGAGAAATTAGACAATAAAAATATATAAAAGTCATCCAAATTATAAAAGAGAATTACCTCCATTTGCAGATGGCATAATTTTACATATCAAAATCTCTAAAAATCACACACACACACACAATCACAACTAACCATTTCAGTAAAGTTGCAGAATCCAAAAGTCAATCACATTTACTTAAGTATCAAAGGATAAAATAGGAATAAATTTTAGCTAAGGAAGTGAAAGTCTCATACACTGAAAAGTATAAAATATGCTGATTTCTTTGGGTGCTATGCTTTCTTTATGGTCCAACTCTCACATCCATACATGACTACTGGAAAAACCGTTCAGTTCAGTTCAGTCGCTCAGTCGTGTCTGACTCTTTGTGACCCCATGGACTGCAGCACACCAGACCTCCCTGTCCATCACCAACTCCCAAAAAAATCATAGCTTTGATTATATGGACCTTTGTCAGTAAAGTGATGTCTCTGCTTTTTAATGTGCTGTCTAGATTTGTCATAGCTTTTCTTCCAGGGAGCAAGCATCTTTTAAAGTGTAATATTGTTAAAATATTCATACTACCTCCCAAAAATCTAGACTCAGTGCACTCCTTATCAAAATCCCAATAGAGTTTTTCACAAAAATAGGAAAAACCATCCTAAAATTCATACGCAATCTCAAGAGACCTGAATAGTCAAAACAATCTTAGAAAAAAAGAAAAAAGTTGGAGACCTCAGACATTCTGATTTCAAAGCATAATACAAAGCATTAGTAATTAAAAGACTGTGGACCAACATAAAGATAGATATAAAAACCAATGGAGGAGAGCAGAAAACCCAGAAAAAAAATTGCATATGTGACTAAATAATATCTGACAAAGATATGAAGACTACCCACAGGGAAAGGACGACAAACAGTTACGCAAATAGTGGATATTCACATGCAAAAGAAATGAAGTTAGTTGGTTTGCCTTATGCCGTATAAACATTAGCTTGAAGTAAAGACCCAAATATAACACCTAAAACTATAAAACTGACAGAAGAAAATAAGGGGCAGCTTCAGGGTATTAGATTTGGCAGTGATTTATTTGATATGACTCCAAAAGTACAGTCAACAAAAAAAAATTGACAAATAGGACCTCATCAAACTCAAAAACTTCTTTACGTTAGAGGAAACAATCAGCAGAATGAAAAGGCATCATAGGGAAGGGAAGAAAATAATTGCAAATCATGAATCTGACAAGAGGTTAATATCCAAACATATAAGGAGCTTCTGCAAACTCAACACGGAGAAGGCAATGGCAAGCCACTCCAGTCCTCTTGCCTAGAAAATCCCATGGATGGAGGAGCCTGTTTAGGCTGCAGTCCGTGCGGTCGCTAAGGGTCAGACACGACTGAACGACTTCACTTTCACACATTGGAGAAGGAAATGGCAACCCACTCCAGTGTTCTTGCCTGAGAATCCCAGGGACGGCGGAGCCTGGTGGGCTGCTGTCTATGGGGTCGCACAGAGTCGGACACGACTGAAGCGACTTAGCAGCAGCAGCAGCAACAAACTCAACAGCGACAAAAACAAATAACCCAATGAAAAAATGGACAAAGGGCTTGAATAAACATTCTCCAAATAAGATATGCAGATGGATACTGAATGCTTAGCTGAGCAACTCCATGGTATTGCTGCCTCGGCATCTGTTTTGTTTAGGCAAGTGGCCTTCAGAGACCATAAGTTCTGCTTGCCTATGCATGCAAGCCCATGCCCTAGATTGTGACCACAAAGTCACAAGCAAATACAAGTCCTAATATGATTTCCCCAACAGCCTATGATTAGTTCTGCTCTGCATCCCAGTGTCTGTATGCTTTATGTTCCCCTTACATACAACCCCTGAGAGACTTATAAAAACCACATTTCTTTGGTTTCAGTTAATCAATCCATCCTTAGCCAAAGAAACCCAAAGCACCAGTTCTTAATAAAGGCATGTGCTCCAAGTTCTGCCTCCCTGCACACGGCCTTGACCTCCCTCTGTGACCTCTGGGGGCATGCAGTATACTTCCCCCAAAATCTGTAATAGACTTTTCTGTTTCTATCTCTCTCGCTGAACCTTGGCTCAGCATTCTGTGATCCACTTTAAAAATGTTGATTAAACAAAGTCCTAACAATGGCCAGTGAGAACATGAAAAGATATTCAATGTTACTAATCATTATGGAAATGCAAAACAAAAACACAATGAAATACCGCCTAATGTCCATCCAGTGGTCACTGTCAAAAGAACAAAAAATAACAAGTGTTGAAGAGGATGTGGAGAAGTTGGAATTCTGTTTATCTGTTGGTGGTAATGTAAAATTGAGGGGCCATTATGGAAAACAGTATGGAAGTTTCTAAAAAATTAAAAATAGAATTACTGTATGGTCCTGCAATCTGGGGGAGATATATATATATATACATAAATGCATGTGTGTGTGTGTGTATATCCTAAGGAACTCAAAGCAGGATTTCCAAGAGATATTTGCACACCCATGTTCATCACAGCATTATTCAATGTAGCCAAAATGTGGAAGCAACCAAAATCTCTATAGACAAATGAATGGATAAGAAATGTGGCATACACAAACAACAGAATATGATGCCACCTTTAAAAGGAAAGAAACCCTGTAATACCATGGATTAATTTTGAGGACATTAAGCTGAGAGGAATAAGCCAGTCACAAAAGGACTAATACTGTATAATCCCACTCATATGAAGTTTCTAAAGTGGTCAAATCATTCAAATCAGAAACAGAGAATACATTAATAGTTACCAAGGGCCACACAAAGGGAGGAGGGCTAATTTAGTGCTGAGTGAGTATAGCGTTTCAATGTTACAAGTAAAATTTCTAGAAACCTGTTGTGCAACCATGCAAGTAAACACTACTTAACTATACACTAGAAGATGGTTATGTGATTTAATTTAATATTTCCACATCCCATTTGAATGCAGAGTTCCAAAGAATAACAAGGAGAGATAAGAAAGCCTTCCTCAGGGATCAATGCAAAAAAATACAGGAAAACAATAAAATAGGAAAGACTAGAGATCTCTTCAAGAAAATTAGAGATACCAAGGGAGCATTTCATGCAAAGATCTGCACAGAAGCAGAAGATATTAAGAAAAGGTGGCAAGAATACACAGAAAAACTATACAAAAAAGATATGTATGACCCATATAACCACAACGGTTTGATTACTCATCTAGAGCCAGGCTTCCAGGAATGTGAACTCAAGTGGGCCTTAGGAAGCATCACTACAAACAAAGCTAGTGGAGGTGATGGAATTCCAGTTGAGCTCTTTCAAATCCGAAAAGATGATGCTATGAAAGTGCTGCACTCAATATGCCAACAAATTTGGAAGACTCAGCAGTGGCCACAGGACTGGAAAAGGTCAGTTTTCATTCCAATCCCAAAGAAAGGTAATGCCAAATAATGCTCAAACCACTGCACAACTGCACTCATCTCACACGATAGCAAAGTAATGCTCAAAATTCTCCAAGCCAGGCTTCAACAGTACATGAACTGTGAACTTCCAGATGTTCAAGCTGTATTTAGAAAAGCAGAGGAACCAGAGATCAAATTGACAACATCCATTGGATCATCAAAAAAGCCAGAGAGTTACAGCAAAATGTCTACTTCTGCTTTATTGACTATGCCAAGCCTTTGACTGTGTGGATCACAACAAAATGTGGAAAATTCAGAAAGAGATGGGAATACCAGACCATCTGACCTGCCTCCTAAGAAATCTGTATGCAGGTCAAGAAGCAACAGTTAGAACTGGACATGGAACAATACATTGGTTCCAAATTGGGAAAGAAGTATGTCAAGGTTGTATATTGTCACCTTGCATATTTAACTTATATGCAGAGTACATCATGAGAAATGCTGGACTGGATGAAACACAAGCTGGAATCAAGACTGCCAGGAGAAATATCAATAACATCAGATATGCAGATGACACCACCCTTATGGCAAAAAGCGAAGAAGAACTAAAGGGCCTCTTGATTAAAGTGAAAGAGGAGAGTGAAAAAGTTGGCTTAAAACTCAGCATTCAGAAAACTAAGATTATGGCTTCTGGTCCCATTCAGTTCAGTTCAGTTCAGTTCAGTCGCTCGTCGTGTCTGACTCTTCGCGACCCCATGAACCACAGCACGCCAGGCCTCCCTGTCCATCACCAACTCCCGGAGTTCACTCAAACTCATGTCCATCGAGTCGGTGATGCCATCCAGCCATCTCATTCTCTGTCGTCCCCCTCTCCTCCCACCCCCAATCCCTCCCAGCATCAGAGTCTTTTCCAGTGAGTCAACTCATCGCATGAGGTGGCCAAAGTATTGGAGTTTCAGCTTCAGCATCAATCCTTCCAGTGAACACGCAGGATTGATCTCCTTTAGAATGGACTGGTTGGATTTCCTTGCAGTCCAAGGGACTCTCAAGAGTCTTCTCCAGCACCACAGTTCAAAAGCATCAATTCTTCAGCAATCAGCTTTCTTCACAGTCCAACTCTCACATCCATACATGACCACGGGAAAAACCATAGCCTTGACTAGACGGACTTTTGTTGGCAAAGTAATGTCTCTGCTTTTTAATATGCTATCTAGGCTGGTCATAACTTTCCTTCCAAGGAGTAAGCGTCTTTTAATTTCCTGGCTACAATCAGCATCCGCAGTGATTTTGGAGCCCAAAAAAATAAAGTCTGCCACTGTTTCCACTGTTTCCCCATCTATTTCCCGTGAAGTGATGGGACCAGATGCCGTGATCTTCGTTTTCTGAATGTTGAGCTTCAAGTCAACCTTTTCACTCTCCTCTTTCACTTTCATCAAGAGGCCTTTGAGTTCCTCTTCACTTTCTGCCATAAGGGCAGTGTCATCTGCATATCTGATGTTATTGATATTTCTCCTGGCAATCTTGATTCCAGCTTGTGCTTCTTCCAGTCCAGCGTTCCTCATGATGTACTCTGCATAGAAGTTACATAAGCAGGGTGACAATATACAACCTTGACGTACTCCTTTTCCTATTTGGAACAAGTCTGTTGTTCCATGTCCAGTTCTAACTGTTGCTTCCTGACCTGCATACAGGTTTAAGCAAGGTCCGATGCTGTAAAGAGCAATATTGCATAGGAACCTGGAATGTTAGGTCCATGAACCAAGGCAAATTGGAAGTGGTCAAACAGGAGATGGCAAGAGTGAACGTCGACATTCTAGGAATCAGTGAACTAAAATGGACTGGAATGGGTGAATTTAGATCAGATGACCATTATATCTACTACTGTGGGCAGGAATCCCTTAGAAGAAATGGAGTAGCCATCATGGTCAACAAAAGAGTCCGAAATGCAGTACTTGGATGCAATCTTAAAAACGGCAGAATGATTTCAGTTTGTTTCCAAGGCAAACCATTCAATATTACAGTAATCCAAGTCTGCCAAATGCCCCAACCAGTAATGCTGAAGAAGCCGAAGTTGAACAGTTCTATGAAGACCTACAAGACCTTTTAGAACTAACACCCAAAAAAGATGTCCTTTTCATTACAGGGGACTGGAATGCAAAAGTAGGAAGTCAAGAAACACTTGGAATAACAGGCAAATTTGGCCTTGGAGCACGGAATGAAGCAGGGCAAAGGCTAATAGAGTTTTGCCAAGAGAACGCACTGGTCATAGCAAACACCCTCTTCCAACAACACAAGAGAAGACTCTACACATGGACATCACCAGATGGTCAACACCGAAATCAGATTGATTATATTCTTTGCAGCCAAAGATGGAGATGTTCTATACAGTTAGCAAAAACAAGACCAGGAGCTGACTGTGGCTCAGATCATGAACTCCTTATTGCCAAATTCAGACTGAAATTGAAGAAAGTAGGGAAAACCATTAGACCATTCAGATATGATCTAAATCAAATCCCTTAATGACTATACAGTGGAAGTGAGAAATAGATTTAAGGGACTAGATATGATAGATAGAGTGCCTGATGAACTCTGGTCCCATTCAGTTCAGTTCAGTTCAGTCGCTCAGTCATGTCCGACTCTCCGCGACCCCTTGAATCACAGCACGCCAGGCCTCCCTGTCCATCACCAACTCCCGGAGTTCACTCAAACTCATGTCCACAGAGTCCGTGATGCCATCCAGCCATCTCATTCTTGGTCGCCCCCTTCTCCTCCCGCCCCCAACCTTTCCCAGCATCAGAGTCTTTTCCAGTGAGTCAACTTGTCGCATGAGGTGGCCAAAGTATTGCAGTTTCAGCTTTAGCATAAGTCCTTCCAATGAACACCCAGGATTGATCTCCTTTAGAATGGACTGGTTGGATCTCCTTGCAATCCAAGGGACTCTCAAGAGTCTTCTCCAGCACCACAGTTCAAAAGCATCAATTCTTCAAAGATCAGCTTTCTTCACAGTCCAACTCTCACATCCATACATGACCACGGGAAAAACCATAGCCTTGACTAGACGGAACTTTGTTGGCAAAGTAATGTCTCTGCTTTTTAATATACTATCAAGGTTGGTCATAACTTTCCTTCCAAGGAGTAAGCGCCTTTTAATTTCATGGCTGCAATCAGCATCCGCAGTGATTTTGGAGCCCCAAAAAATAAAGTCTGACACTGTTTCCACTGTTTTTCCATCTATTTCCCATGAAGTGATGGGACCAGATGCCATTACTTCATGGTAAATAGATGGGGAAACAGTGGGAACAGTGAGAGACTATTTTTGGAAAAGACCCTGATGCTGGGAAAGATCGAAGGCAGGAGGAGAGGGGGATAACAGGATGAGATGGTTGGATGGCATCACCAACTTGATGGACATGAGTTTGAGTAATCTCCGGGAGTTGGTGATGGACAGGGAAGCCTGGTGTGCTGCAGTCCATGGGGTCACAAAGAGTTGGACACAACTGAGCTACTGATCTGAACTGAACTGAACAATTAAAAAAAGAGGTCAAGTCCCAAGGTAGAACATTATATTTATTACTATTAAATTTCTCTCTGTCAGCTGAGGTTTATCACTTATACCTATTAAGATCTTTCTGAATCCTTCTTCTGCAAGCCAATGAAGTTGCTATTGTTAACCAACTCAGGTCCAGCAACTTGTTGCTTGTTGCTTGAAAATCAATACCCAGGAGAGAGAAAAATGTTAGGAGAAAGGAAAAGTGAAAGTGAAGTTGCGATCCCATGGACTGTAGCCTACCAGGCTCCTCTTCCATGGCATTTTCCAAGAAGAGTACTGGAGTGGATTGCCATTTCATTTCCTTCTCTAGGTGATCTTCTCGATCTAGGGATCAAACCTGGGTCTCCCGCATTGCAGGCAGATGCTTCACCATCTGAGCCACCAGGAGAAAGGAAACTTGCTTTTAATCAGAATGCATGAGAGTGTTTAAAGGAAAGAAGGGGAGCACTCTCAGAGTCATCCCCATCCCCCACGGTGTGCAGTCTTGTCAACTTCCGGTTTTCTTTGTATACTATCTTGTTTTACACTGTTTGTTCACGAGATTACTGAAGGCGAAGCTAGGAAAGCGTTCTGGTCATCTGTTAGTTGCTTATTTTTCATTTCTACTTCTTTGATCTATAGAAAAAACCAACTTATTAGACAAAGTATTGTGTGATCAAAAGATGTGAAAGATGTGCTAGGGGAGGAGATGAGTAGAGCATGAGGGTACCTGGTTTAAGGTTAGTGAAAAGACAAAAGGAGCGCCTCCTGCAGGGATCTCTTTCCTACAAAGATCACTTGGCTGCCATGCCTGCTAACAATACACTCCACAAGGATGATGTACGTGCCTTTATTCCCTCCCTAGGTAATGTGAAAAATGCACTGTTTTGGGCTTCCCTGGTGGTCCAGTGGTTAAGAATCCATCTGCCAATACAGGGGGAGTGGTTTCAATCACTGGTCTAGGAAGATCCCACACTCCATGAAGCAGTTAAGCCTGCATGCCTAGAGCCCGTGCTCTGCAACTAGAGAAGGCCCACATGCAGCAACAAAGACCCAGCACGGCCATAGATAAATAAATCTTTTAAAAAATGCACTGTTTTGTGCTTCATAATCCCTCTTTCATTCCAAAAGGTGGACTTCTAGATCCTTCATTGAACAAGAGCCTCACATTAAATGTGAACTCAATGTCTCTGTCATGTAGATCCTGTTTGATTGGCAAGTACCAGTAACAGTCTCATTTCAAAGGAAATCCCAGGCTGACATTATTACTGTCAGTGACCTTTCTTGACACCCATGTATCCCTCTATGGAGAAAGTCAAGTTCTGTCTCCAGCTACTTCCCAAGCATTCTTGCAGAGCCACTGTGAGTAGGACATGGGTTACCCACTGTCCCCTCTCCAGCTTTCTTGAATTCTAGAGCTACCATTTAGTCAACACTGGCTGTGTAAACCTAGGGAAATTCTTTAACATTTCTGTACCTCATTTCCCAGCCTGTGAAATAGGAATAGCAGTAGTTAATGGATGACATGTTATCCAGTCAGTATGTTATCAAGAAAGAAAGGAAAGAAAAATTCTCTTTTCATAATGTATTTTTATAGCTAGTATAAGAGACAAACGGAGAAGGCAATGGCAAGCCACTGCAGTACTCTTGCCTGGAAAATCCCATGGATGGAGGAGCCTGGTAGGCTGCAGTCCGTGGGGTCGCTAAGGGTCGGACACGACTGAGCGACTTCACTTTCACTTTTCACTTTCACACATTGGAGAAGGAAATGGCAACCCACTCCAGTGTTCTTGCCTGGAGAATCCCAGGGATGGGGGAGCCTGGTGGGCTTCCGTCTATGGGGTCACACAGAGTTGGACACGACTGAAGTGACTTAGCAGCAGCAGCAGCATAAGAGACAAAGAGATAATAAAATGGAAGAGTTACAGAATTGAAGAGATTTGTTAAGAGACAGACAGACAGCTAGATTGACAGGCAGATGGACACCAGGCCTTCTTTGAAAAAGAGACATGAAGCAAGAGAGATGCTCTCCTGTTGACCTAGAAGTGGCCACATTGTGAACTGCCTATGGAGAGGGGCAGCCTCTAGGAGGCTTAGTTTGACAATTGCGAAGAACTGCATTCTGCTAGGGACCTTAATGAGCTTGAAGAGGACACCAAACTTCAGATGAGAAGACAGCCCAGCTGCACTGACTGCAATCGGTGGGACTCCTAGCCCATAGGAACTGTGAGATAGTACGTGTGTGGTGTTTTAAACTGCTAAGTTTGTAGTCGCAGCAGTAGAAACCTAATACATCTAGTTCAGTTTCTACGTCTTCTTTCCAAGACCCCTCTGTCTCTACCCAGTAGAGCTGGAGAGGAGCCTGTTTGAGAGCTTAAACCCTGGCCTTAAGTTTCCAAATTCTCCCCCCACCCCTCCCCACTCCATTCGCTTGGATCAGACCCTCTTGATTGATACTAGCCCTAGCAGGCCTTGTTAGGTGTGTTGATTGGGAAAGCACCCTTCCATCAGACATGAGCGCATCCAGAATATCACCTGGAAAAGATACATATAACAAGCAGGACCATTGATGCTATGCAAAGGCTTTTATTCAGAGAACAATAGTGAGTGACATAAATAATTTGACTTGAACTTTAGAAAGTTTACTTTGCTGTATATAAAATGGATGTAGTAGCAGTGGTAAAGAACCCACCTATTAATGGAAGAGATGTAAGAGACGCAGGTTTGATCCCTGGGTCGGGAAGATCCCCTGGAGAAGGAAATGGCGACCCACTCCAGTATTCTTGTCTGGAGAATTCCATGGACAGAAGAGCCTGGCGGGCAACAGTCCATGGGGTCCCAAAGAGTTGGACACGACTGAAGCGACTTAGCACGCCTCAGCAGCTTAGAGTTAGTGACATGGATAAGTGGTTGTTGTGAAACCCAAAACAGAGATGACATTGGCACCAGACAAGGTACTGGAAATGGAAGTTAGGGGAGGGGATCTCTCTATGCAACATACTTAGGCAAGGCCAGGTTAACAAAATGTGGATGGGGAGACGAGGCAGACAGAAGGCAAAATTAAGGGACAAGTTCTGACTGCAGTTGGAGGAAAGGTGGTAGAGCCACTAACTGAAACCAGGAATAATAGCTTGTCTCACGCTTGCTTAGTCTGGAGCATTTAGAAATGCCACCTGGTGCTCAGGAAAAGTAGTAGGAGAGAGAGAGTGTGTGCTGGGGGCCTCCAGTTTGTTATTGTCATCATGGTGTCTGGACACAAGGAAACAGTCCTCACCATGCCTTACCTGAACTCTGACCCTTCCAAGAACTTTGTATTTAAAATTTATATCACATAATTTAGTAACAACTTATTTATTCTCATATTGTCATGTGTATTATTTAGTCTTGTTTCCAAAACTATTGGAAACCCCTTGATGGAAGAATCTTTTATATCCACTCTGGTATTCTGGTATTGCAGTGGGTATTGCAGCAGGTACTGTGTTTCTACTTCTACACAGTAGAAGAGACTGTTGTTGCTCCACAGTGGATTTTACACTTTATCCATGCGAGAGAAGAGTCGGAGAGAAAGAGAGAGAAAAGAGGTCAAGAGATCAGATACATATGAGATGTTTGTGTAGGGCCTATTAGGCCTTTGTAAACATGAGTTTGGTTTTTACTGAGGGAGAGAGTATGAAAAGAAAGTGATAAACGCCATGAAGAGAGATGTAGGAGAAAGAGCTATGGACATTCACTGGAAGCCCCAAGTTGACTTGCAGCACAATCAGTCATGCTTTGAAAACAAAAATTTTGTTATGTACATATTAAAGCACTCCATGTTTCAGTTCAATAAATATTTGTAGACGATGAGTAAATCATGCGGGTGCTGTTCAGATGGTGACTTGGTATCATAGAAATTGCGACATTTCACATTAGCAACATTTCCAAGCATGAAACACATTAGCAATGGAAAAACTGACATCAGCCGACTGTCAAAAGTGAATCCAAAATTGGCTGCTGAGGCCCAGAGAGGGTTATAACGAATCTGCTCTTGGCTTTAAGAAAAAGTAGTTAAGACGTCTTCTGACAGGCAAATCCTGGATGGCGCTTCTTTAACGGATTGAGGTATTATCAGCACCGTATGCCAGAGCGTCAGCCAGCTCCTGCTGCCAACAGCCAGACTTGCCTACCCGGCGCCAAAAATCCCGTCTGTTCTCTATCCTCAGGTTCTTTGCAACCCAATAGCATGTTTCGTTTTCTTTAGGAACAAAGGCAAAGACTCTCTACTTTAGCTACTATATTCATGGTTTAAAAATGGATTGGATTTAACTGATTACATTTTTCAAATATTATTTACTGATACAGATGCTAGGGTACAGATGCTCGGGTATCAGCTTTGCTACCTCGATAAGGGGTGTGTGTGTGTGTGTGTGTGTTGCTGCGCTAGGTCTTTGTTGCTGTGAGCAGGCTTTCTCTAGTTGTGGGCGGGAGCTACTCCAGTTGCAGTGTGCAGGCTTCTCCTTGGGCTCTAGGGTGCGCAGACTTCAGTAGCTGCAGCGAATGGGCTCGGGGGCTGGGGCTCCTGGGCTCTAAAGCACAGGCTCAGTATTCGTGGCCAACAGACTCAGTTGCCCCAAGATCTGTGTGATCTTCCTGGACCAAAGATCCAACTGGTGTCTCCTGCGTTGCAAGGCAGTCTCTCAACCACTGGACCACCAGGAAATCCCCCTGAATAGTTTTGAAAACTTTCTTGCTACCGTGTTAAGAGAATGTTTTAAAGAAGTACGCAATCTTCCATTTTTAAGCATCATTATTTGTGCTACCACTTTGAAGATACTACTAGGAAGCTAAGAATTTCATTTATCAAGGGTTTATTATAAAATACAACCCTGGATCAGGAAGATCCCCTGGAGGAGGAAATGGAAACCCACTCCAGGACTTTTGCCTGGAGAATTCCATGGACAGAGGAGCCTGGAGGGCTACAGTCCACGGGATCACAAAGAGTTGGACACATCCGAGTGACTAACACACAATGTATATTGAAACATTTTAAAAGAGGGAAAGATTCCACTGGATTAGTACATTAGAAAAACAAAATGTTTGTTTATTTGTATTTAATAAATTCCCTGGGCATCTTTTATTTTGGTCAGTAACAACAACAAAATTCTAAATTCTTCCATCTTTCTGAAAACCCAGAAAAAGAAGCATTCTGTAACAATAAGAAATAATCTAGATATTATTTATTTCTAGACAATTTTCAAAAACTTTTATTGCCTTATTTGCTTTAAATTCTGCCAAATGTAAAAGAGACAGGTTACAAATTAGCATTTTGGCCTTTTAACTGGTTGTTGTCAGACAAAAGTGAGAACCATGATGTCACTGAACCTTTCGAAGTTCTTCTGGTGTTCATGGCAGTACTATATGTAAAGCAAAATACTGTAGCAGCCCAAGTGGGCTATGATATGAGAATAATTAAATAAACCAAATACTTGGTCTATTGCATAAATCATTAAAATGATAATCAGGAAGACAAGAAAACAGCATAGAAAAATAGGAAGGCAACATAGACAAATATCATGTTAAGTATGAAAGACAATTTATAAAATTATGTGTATCCCATGATTGCCCACTACAGAAATGTTATATAAATGTCAGAATGTGGCTTTGTAGAAAGTCCTTCCCCTATTATCATAACTTTTGGTAATTGTTGTTTTGCTAAATGTTCCAGGGAAAAATTCTCAAGTCAGTAATTACCAAATGTACTAGCAAATATGTGAGCACCAGTAATGAGCAGAGGAGTTGAAAGCAGGAATTACAGGCCCAGATGATGATGTAGGAGAGACTCCATCCACAGGCTCCCTGCCTCCCCTCTACCAATCCCTCAGAAAGAGAGTGCATGAACAAGGAGAGCCCTGGGCTTCACTTCAGAAATTTTAGCAACACAGTGGAGCAAAAGACCTGAGAATACCCCCATAAGGGGGAGGAGAGACAGTTTCATTTTGCCTGCATCATTCCTTCTGTCAAGCCAACACAGCTGACCGCCAGGAGGGAATTGGCCAGCTAGAAAGAGTTCCTCTTGACAGGCCAGGAAAAAAAGAACAGGGTGAGCCCCCTACTCCCCCAGACTTTCTGGACACTGCAGTTCCCTCTTCCAGTCTTTATGAATTGACTTGGGAAAGAGAATAATAATATGCCAACAAATTAGGTGACCTAAAATAAGTAGATAAATTTATAGCAACATAGATACTACTATGACTGAATCATGAAGAAACAGAAATCTGAACAGACCTACAACTAGTAAGGTGATTGACTTAGTAATTCAAAGCCTCCCAATACATAAAGTCCAGACCAGATGGTTGCACTGGAAAGTACTACCAAACATTTAAAGACGAATTAACATCAGTCCTTCTCAATTTCTTCCAAAAAACTGAAGAGGTGGAAACACTCCTAAATTCATTTTGTAAGGCCAGCAATATTCTGATACCAGAACCAGACAAGGACACTACAAGAAAAGAAAATTACAGACCAATATCCCTGATGAGCATAGATGCAAAAGTTATCAACCAAATATCAGTAAACCGAATTCAGTCCAAATTCAACACATTAAGAGTCTCCTATACTATGATCAAAGTGGGATTATTCCTGGTATGCAAGGATGGTTCAACAAACATAAATCAAACCCACCACATTACAGAATGAATGATAAAAATCATATGACTATCTTGATGTAGAAATAGCATGTGGTAAAATGCAACATCCTTTTATGGTAAAAACAGTCAATAAAATGGGTATAGAAGGAATGTATCTTAACATAATCAAGATCATGCATGACAAGCCCACAGCCAACATTATACTCATATATATATAATGAATAATGATGAAAGGTTGAAAGCTTTTCCTCTAAGACAAGACATGAGTACCCAAACTCACTATACCCATTCAGCACAGGACTAGAAGTGCTAGCTAGCACAATCAGGAAAGAAAAAGAAATAGAAGGTATGCACACCAGAAAGGGAGAAGTGAAATTATTTTTGTTTGCAGATGGTATAACCTTAAATATGGAAAATTCTAAATATTCCACCAAAAAACTGTTGGAACTAATTAGTGAATTCAGTATAGTTGCAGCATACAAAATCGACATACAGAAACAAGTTACATTTCTGTCCACCAACAGCCGTACCTCTTAAAAAGAAATAAAGAGGCCAAGCTCACTCACAATATCATCAAAAGCAATAAAATATTAATACTTAGGGATAATTTTAACCAAGGGGATGAGAGATCTATACACTGAAAAATATAAGGCTTTAATGAAAAAAAAGGAAGACACAAAAAATGGAAAGATTTTCTTCAAATATTAGAATAATTATTTTATTTTAAATAAATATTTAAAATAATATCTAAAATATTCTAATACTAAATATTAGAAAAATTAATATTGTTAAGATGTTCATACCAAAGTCATCTATTGATTTAATGTAAACCCTATCAAAAATTTTAATGAAATTTTTTCACAGAAATAGGATAATCCTAAAAATCTGAATTGAATCACAAAAGATTCCAAATAGCCAAAGGAATCCTGAGAAAGAAGAACAAAGTTGGAGCCATCTCACTTCCTAATTTCAAACTATACTCAGAGCTATTGTAATAAAAAGTATGATGTTGGTACAAAAGTAGATAGCTATGGCACTTCTCCCATGGTCCAGTGGTTGGGAATCTGCCCTGCAATGCAGGGGACATGGGTTTGATCCCTGGTCAGGGAACAGATCCTTCGTGCCTTGGGGCAGTTGGGCCCATGAGTCACAATTACTGAGCCTCCACACCACAACTAAGACCTGACACAGCTAAATAAATAAATAAACATTAAAAAAAAGACACCCAGACCAATGGAACAGTATCAGTTCAGTTCAGTTCAGTTCAGTCGCTCAGTCGTGTCCGACTCTCCACGACCCCATGAATCACAGCACGCCAGGCCTCCCTGTCCATCACAAACTCCCGGAGTTCACTCAAACTCATGTCCACAGAGTCCGTGATGCCATCCAGCCGTCTCATTCTCGGTCATCCCCTTCTCCTCCCGCCCCCAACCTTTCCCAGCATCAGAGTCTTTTCCAGTGAGTCAACTTGTCGCATGAGGTGGCCAAAGTATTGCAGTTTCAGCTTTAGCATCAGTCCTTCCAATGAACACCCAGGATCAATCTCCCTTAGAATGGACTGGTTGGATCTCCTTGCGGTACAAGGGCCTCTCAAGAGTCTTCTCCAACACCACAGTTCAAAAGCATCAATTCTTCGGAGATCAGCTTTCTTCACAGTCCAACTCTCACATCCATACATGACCACGGGAAAGCCCAGAAACAAATCCTCACATACTCAATCAGTTAATATTTGACAAGGGAGCCAAGAATACACAATAAGGAATGGAAGATCTCTTCAATAAATAGTTTTGGGAAAACTGGATACTCTCATGCATAAGAATGAAACTGGATCCTTATCTTACACCACTCAAAAATTAACTCGAAGTAGATTGAAGATTCAAACATAAAACCTGAAATAATAAAACTTCAAGAAGAAAATATAGGAAAAGCCTTTTTATATGGGTCATGGCAGTGATTTTTAAAATATGAAACCTAGATCATAAGCAACCAAATAAATACATATATGAAACTACATCAAACTAAAAAGTTTTTGCATAGAAAAAGAAATGATCAACAAAGTGAAAAGACAACATACAGAATGGGAGAAAACCTTTTCAAATCATATATCTGATAGGGGTTAAAATGTAAAATATATATAAGAAATTCATACAACCCCATTACTACATATATATGTAAAAGATTAAAAAATGGGCAGAGGAACAGAATAGATGTTTTTTTCCCAACAAAACATACAAATGACCAACAGGTACATGAAAAGATGCTTAACATTAGTAATCATCAGGGAAATGCAAATCAAAATCACAAGAGGATATGACCTTACACCAAAAAAATAAGAGATAATTAGTGTTGGTGAGGATGTGAAGAAAAGGGAATCCTTGTATGCTGTTGGTGGAAATGTGAATTGGCATAGCCACTGTGGAAAATAGTATGGACATTCCTTAAGAAATTAGAAATGATCCAGCCATCCCTTTTCTGGGTATATACTCAAGAGAAATGAAATCAGGATCTTGAAAATGTCTGCACTCCCATGTTCATAGAAGCATTATTCACAACAACCAAGATATGAAAATAACCTAAGTGTCTGTTAATGGATGAATGGATAAGGATGTGAGTTAATGTGTGTGTACTGTGTGATATTACTTATATGTGTAATCTAAAAAGCTGAACATGCAGAAACAGTAGAATGGTGATTACCAGGGGCTGAGGGGGTGGAGGAAATGGGGTGAAAGTTGCTCAGTTGTGTCTGACTCTTTG
This sequence comes from Moschus berezovskii, assembly GCF_049115385.1. NCBI lineage: Eukaryota > Metazoa > Chordata > Mammalia > Artiodactyla > Moschidae > Moschus > Moschus berezovskii. The sequence goes on from NC_142477.1 coordinate 64,278,985, forward strand.
TGACCCCATGGACTATAGCCTGCCAGGCTTCTCTGTCCATGGGATTTTCCAAGAATACTGGAACAGGTTGCCATTTCCTTCTCTACGGGATCTTCCTGACCCAGGGATTGAACATAGGTCTTCCACATTGCAAGTGGATTCTTTCCTGGGCAAGCCACCAGGCAGTTTCCCTGAAAATGGGGAGATGCTGGTAAAAGGGTACAGACTTCTAGTTATAAGACAAATAATTTGTGGGGATCTAACGTTCAGGATGGGCTTCCCAGGTGGCTCAGTGGTAAAGAATCTGCCTGCCAAACTGGAGACACAGAAGATGCAGGTTTCTGTGGTTCAGGACGATATCATGGAGAAGGAAATGGCAATTCATTCCAGTATTCTTGACTGGCAAATCTCATGGACAGAGGAGGTTACAGTCCATGGGGTTGCAAAGAGTTGGACACGACTTAGCAACTACACCATCACCACCAATTTTGCTGTTGTTCAGTTGCTAAGTCATATTCAACTCTCTTCAATTCCATAGACTGTAGCGTGCCAGGCTTCCCTGTCCTTCACTCTCTTTCAGAGTTTGCTCAAATTCATGTCCATTGAATCAGTGATGCCATCCAACCATCCCATCCTACCCTCAATCTTTCCCAGCATCAGGGTCTTTTCCAGTGTGTCAGCTGTTCGTCTTCCCCAAGTGGCCAAAACGCTGGAGCTTCAGCTTCAGCATCAGTCCTTGCACTGAATATTCAGGGTTGATTTCCTTTAGGATTGACTGGTTTGATCTCCTTGCTATCCAAGGGCCTCTCAAGAGTCTTCTCCAGCACCAGAGTTCAAAAGCTTCAGTTCTTCAACACTCAGCCTCCTTTATGGTCCACCTTTCACATCCCTACATGACAACTGGAAAAACCATAGCTTCGACTACATGGACTTTGTTGGCAAAGTGATGTACACCAGTGTACAGCATGATGATTCTAATTAATAAAACTGTTTTGCATACTTGAAAGTTGCTAATTTTTTTAATGCTAAGCTGAAATATGTTTTTTGATAATACAAAAAAGTAATCCTTGAAAATCCAAATACTTATCAAAAAACACACAATAACTTAGGTATTAAATATCTGTATGAAATAACTGTTGCAAAACTTGAAAAAAATGTACATTTAGGACATGTGGTTATTTAAAGAAAACAAAAAGAGGAAAGAATATAATAAAGAGGGTCGCTCTTAAATGTTCTCACCACAAATAGAAAAAATAATTAGGTGATTCTATGGAGGTGAGAGCTAATGCTATCAGTTCAGTTCATTTCAGTTCAGTCACTCAGTCATGTCTGACTCTTTGCGACCCCATGAATCACAGCATGCCAGGCCTCCCTATCCATCACCAACTCCCGGAGTTAACTCAAACTCATGTCCATCGAGTCAGTGATGCCATTCTCTGTCGTCCCCTTCTCCTACTGCCCCCAATCCCTCCAGCATCAGTCTTTTCCAGTGAGTCAACTCATTGCAAGAGGTGGCCAAAGTATTGGAGTTTCAGCTTCAGCACCAGTCCTACCAATGAACACCCAGGACTGATCTCCTTTCGAATGGACTGGTTGGATCTCCTTGCAGTCCAAGGGACTCTCAAGAGTCTTCTCCAACACCACAGTTCAAAAGCATCAGTTCTTCAGCGATCAGCTTTCTTCACAGTCCAACTCTCACATCCATACACGACCACTGGAAAAACTACAGCCTTGACTAGATGGACCTTTGTTGGCAAAGTAATATCTCTGCTTTTTAATATACTATCAAGGTTGGTCATAACTTTCCTTCCAATGAGTAAGCGTCTTTTAATTTCATGGCTGCAATCAGCATCCGCAGTGATTTTGGAGCCCAAAAAAATAAAGTATGACACTGTTTACACTGTTTCTCCATCTATTTCCCATGAAGTGATGGGACCAGATGCCATGATCTTAGTTTTCTGAATGTTGAGCTTTAAGCCAACTTTTTCACTCTCCTCTTTCACTTTTATCAAGAGACTTTTTAGTTCCTCTTCACTTTCTGCCATAAGGGTGGTGTCATCTGCATATCTGAGGTTCTTGATATTTTTCCCAGCAATCTTGATTCCAATTTGTGCTTCTTCCAGCCCAGCGTTCCTCCTGATGTACTCTGCGTAGAAGTTAAACAAGCAGGGTGACAATATGTAGCCTTGACGTACTCCTTTTCCTATTTGGAACCAGTCTGTTTTTCCATGTCCAGTTCTAACTATTGCTTCCTGACCTGCATACAGGTTTCTCAAGAGGCAGGTCAGGTGGTCTGGGATTCCCATCTCTTTCAGAATTTTCCACAGTTTATTGTGATCCACACAGTCAAAGGCTTTGGCATAGTCAATGAAGCAGAAATAGATGTTTTTCTGGAACTCTCTTGCTTTTTCCATGATCCAGCAGATGTTGGCAATTTGATCTCTGGTTTCTCTGCCTTTTCTAAAACCAGCTTGAACATCTGGAAATTCATGGTTCACATATTGCTGAAGCCTGGCTTGGAGAATTTTGAGCATGACTTTACTAGCGTGTGAGATGAGTGCAATTGTGCGGTAGTTTGAGCATTCTTTGGCATTGCCTTTCTTTGGGATTGGAATGAAGACTGACCTTTTCCAGTCCTGTGGCCACTGCTGAGTTTTCCAAATTCCAAATTTGCTGGCATATTGAGTGTAGCACTTTCACGGCATCATCTTTCAGGATTTGAAATAGCTCCACTGGAATTCCATCACCTCCACTAGCTTTGTTCGTAGTGATGTTTCTAAGGCCCACTTGACTTCATAGTCCAACATGTCTGGCTCTAGGTGAGTGATCACACCTTTGTGATTATCTTGGTCGTGAAAATCTTTTTTGTACAGTTCTTCTGTGTATTCTTGCCACCTCTTCTTAATATCTTCTGTTTCTGTTAGGTCCATACCATTTCTGTCCTTTATCGAGCCCATCTTTGCATGAAATGTTCCCTTGGTATCTCTAATTTTCTTGAAGAGATCTCTAGTCTTTCCTATTCTGTTGTTTTCCTCTATTTCTTTGCATTAATTGCTGAGGAAGGCTTTATCTCTCCTTGCTATTCTTTGGAACTCTGCATTCAGATGCTTATATCTTTCCTTTTCTCCTTTGCTTTTCGCTTCTCTTCTTTACACAGCTATTTGTAAGGCCTCCTCAGACAGCCATTTTGCTTTTTTGCATTTCTTTTCCATGGGGATGGTCTTGGTCCCTGTCTCCTGTACAATGTCACGAACCTCTGTCCATAGTTCATCAGGCACTCTATCTATCAGATCTAGTCCCTTAAATCTATTTCTCACTTCCACTGTGTAATCATAAGGGATTTGATTTAGGTCATATCTGAATGGTCTAGTGGTTTTCCCTACTTTCTTCAATTTAAATCTGAATTTGGCAATAAGGAGTTCATGATCTGAGCCACAGTCAGCTCCTGGTCTTGTTTTTGCTAACTGTATAGAGCTTCTCCATATTTGGCTGCAAAGAATATAATCAATCTGATTTTGGTGTTGACCATCTGGTGATGTCCATGTGTAGAGTCTTCTCTTGTGTTGTTGGAAGAGGGTGTTTGCTATGACCAGTGCGTTCTCTTGGCAAAACTCTATTAGCCTTTTCCCTGCTTCATTCCGTGCTCCAAGGCCAAATTTGCCTGTTACTCCAGGTGTTTCTTGCACGGGCGCAGGAGGGCCGAGAGGAGCTACTCCACGTTCAAGATCAGGAGGGGCAGCTGTGAGGAGATACCCCTCGTCAAAGGTAAGGAGCAGCGGCTGTGCTTTGCTGGAGCAGCTGTGAAGAGATACCCCACGACCAAGGTAAGAGAAACCCAAGTAAGATGGTAGGTATTGTGAGAGGGCATTAGAAGGCAGACACACTGAAATCATAATCACAGAAAACTAGTCGATCTGATCACACGGAACACAGCCTTGTCTAATTCAATGAAACTAAACCATGCCTTGTGGGGCCACCCAAGATGGGCAGGTCATGGTGGAGAGGTCTGACAGAATGTGGTCCACTGGAGAAGGGAATGGCAAACCACTTCAGTATACTTGCCTTGAGAACCCCATGAACAGTATGAAAAGTCAAAATGATAGGATACTGAAAGATGAACTCCCCAGGTCGGTAGGTGCCCAATATGCTACTGGAGATCAGTGGAGAAATAACTCCAGAAAGAATGAAGGGATGGAGCCAAAGCAAAACCAATACCCAGTTGTGGAGGTGACTGGTGATAGAAGCAAGGTCCGATGCTGTAAAGAGCAATATTGCATAGGAACCTGGAATGTTATGTCCATGAGTCAAGGCAAATTAGAAGTGGTCAAACAGGAGATGGCAAGAGTGAACATCAACATTCTAGGAATCAGTGAACTAAAATGGACTGGAATGGATGAATTTAACTCAGATGACCATTATATCTACTACTGTGGGCAGGAATCCCTTAGAAGAAATGGAGTTGCCATCATGGTCAACAAAAGAGTCGAAAATGCAGTATTTGGATGCAATCTCAAAAACGACAGAATGATCTCTGTTCATTTCCAAGGCAAACCATTCAATATTACAGTAATCCAAGCCTATGCCCCAACCAGTAACGCTGAAGAAGCCAAAGTTGAACTGTTCTATGAAGATCGACAAGACCTTTTAGAACTAACACCCTCCCCAAGAAAAGCTAATGCTGTGGGAGAGAAATTACACAATATATGTGCATCAAATCAATGCTTTGTACACTTTAAAAGTACACAATGTTTTATGCCAATTGTAACTCAGTAAAGCTGGGAAAAATGAAAGCAGGCATTGTGTATAATTCAAAACCAAATATGATATTTAAGGAAGTTCTTTTGAAAAGGATTGAAATATTAATATAATTATGGTTTTGAATTTACTATACAAGAATGTTATTTTCCATACACGATGATTTCTCTTAATTTCTCCAGTGTTCTTTGTCTGTAAGTTAATAAATATATCCATTTTGAAATTCAGTATGATCATCTTGAATGTTTCCACAAGCACCCTTTGTGACACATAAGGTTTTATTATGGTCTAATTATAAGCCTGAGGGAGCTCTGCCATATGTTATTGGGAAATTGTTTCCCCCAGACTTTCACTAGATTCCAGATACTATCTGACCCGATTGTTTGTAGTAAAAGTTTTCCTGAGGTTGTTTCTAAACTTTAAAAAATGTAATTTATTTTAGCTTAATTGTGCTTCATAAGATTTTAGAACACAGCTAAATACTAAATGGGTATTTTTCTTTTTTTTTTTTGGCTGCGTCCCACGGCTGCAGTGAAAGCACAGAGTCTTGACCACTGAACTGCCAGGAAATTCCCTAAATGTGTATTTAAACTCACCTTAAACACTGAATTAAGAGATCTCAGTTTGGACACATGTTTTTTAAGCAAATTGGGGATCTATTCCACCTTTGACACAGTGTTCAGCATGTGTGCTTGATAACCAAACTTTCACAGATACCTAAGTAGTCAATTTAATAAACTAATAGTGGAAAAGCATTTCACTGGTGAAACATTTCCTGAGCTCTCCTTATTTTTGCTTGCTTTAGATGATTTTTCAAATTTGTAACAAATTTCTCCTTAGCAAAAACATTTTTAAAAAATTCACTGAAATGAGGATCACAGTAATCATACTCATTTTGTGTTTTTTGCTAACAACAAACAGTGCTGTCATATAAAAAGATAAATTAATACTGTTAAATTAAATTGTGACTTTGAAAAAAGATTATCTCCTTGAGATTAGTTTATTGACCAAGACTGTCCTACAAGACTTACTGAAATTATGCACATATTTTATATCTGTGCTCTGCAGTATGGTAACCATAAAGTGGCTATTCAACATTAAAACATGGCTAGTGTGACTGGTGAGCTGTGTCTCTTATGTGTATTTAATTTTAATTTATTTACATTTAAATAGCAGTAACGATATTGGATCGGTCTAGATCAATGAGAGTTTATTTGTATTGAGGAACAGCATGCGGTTGTCTCAAATGCTGAGCGCAATTGGGCAAGTTCCCTGTGTTCATTTCTCTGTTTTTTGAAACAGATGCTGAGGATTTAGCTTGTTTTTCTCTCCTATTTGGGTTTCCCCAATGGCTCAGCCGGAGAAGGCAATGGCAAGCCATTCCAGTACTCTTGCCTAGAAAATCCCATGGATGGGGGAGCCTGGTGGGCTTCCGTCTATGGGGTCGCACAGAGTCGGACACGACTGAAGTGACTTAGCAGCAGCAGCAATGGCTCAGCAGTAAAGAATCCGCCTGCAGTGCTGGAGACGCTGAAGGCTCGGGTTTGATCCCTGAGTCGAGAAGTTCTCCTGGAGTAGGAAATGGCAACCCATTCTAGTCTTCTTGCCTGGAAAAAATCCCATGGACATAGGAGCCTCATGGGCTACAGTCCATGAGGTCCCAAAGAGTCAGACAGAGCTGAGTGACTAAGCACGAGCAAGCCTCTCCTATTTAAATTGGCCTGGGCTTCCCTAGGCAGATGGTAAACAATCTGCCTGCAGTGTGGGAGAGCTGGGTTCAATCTCTGGGTCGGGAAGACCCCTGGAGAAGGAAATGACAAGCCACTAAAGTATTCTAGGCTGGAGAATCTCATGGACAGAGCAGCCTGGCAGGTTACAGTCCATGGGGTCACAAAGAATCAGACAGAACTGAAGGACTAACTTTTTTCACTTTCATACTCAATTCACTCATTCAAAGAGCAAACATTTACTTAACATTAATTATGTGCTATGCACTCTGCTAGATGCTAAGGGGTGAAAAATGAGCAAGATAGTCCCTGCTCACAAGCAACTTATAATCTAGTAGGGGAAGAAAGATTAGAAAATACATAAGTAAATGTGATAGAGGTAGCACAGGGCCCAGTGTGGGCACAAGGGAAGGGATTGTTGAACGTCCCCGGAGAAGATAGGAAAGGCTTCACAGAGGATGTTGTGAGCTGTGAAAAATGAGCAGGCATTTCCTGGTGAACAAACGAGGGAAGGCATTTGATATGGGTTGAACCATGTACCTGCTGAATTCACAGGTTGAAATCCTCACCCCTAGTACCTCAAGGTGTGACCTTATTTGCAAATAGGGTCACTGTTGATGTAATTAAAATGAAGTTGCACTAGAGGATGAACCCCTAATCCAATATGACTGGTATTCTTTTTCTTTAATATATTTTTATAATTCTGTAAAAAAAATTTTAAGTTTTAAAAAATATTTATTTTAATTAATTGATTTATTTGGCTGTGCTGAGGGTTAGCTGTGTGGGATCTTTAGTTGTGGCATGTGGGATCTAGTTCCCTGACCAGGGATGGAAACTGGGGCCCCTGCTTTGAGAGCATGGAGTCTTAGCCACTGCATCACGGGAAGTCCTGACTGGTATTCTTATAGAAAGGAAAAACTTGGACATACAGACACACAGGGAGAATACCATGAAGATTTTGGACTGCCAAAAGTCAAGGAACTACCAGTCTAGAGGTGATGCTTGAAACAGATCCTCCCTAGTGCCTATAGAGGGAGCTTAGGCTGCCTGACATGTTAATCTCAGACTTCTAGCTCCTAGAACTGTGAGATGATGCATTACTATTGTTAAAGCCACTTATTCACAGTTTGTAATATGGTTGTTCCCCTCTTATCCATGGGGGATACGGTCCAGCTGCAGGAGATGCCTAAAACTGAGGACAATGCTGAACGCTATATGTACCGTGTTTTTTCCTATACATGCACACCAATTGTAAAGTTTGATTTATAATTAAGCATCATAAGAGATTACCCAAATATCCAGCATCACTAATCTTGCACTTTGGGGCCATTATTAAAGAAAATAAATGTTACTTGAATACAAGCACTGCATTTCCATAAAAGCTGACCTGATAACCAACACTGTTACTAAGGGACTGACTGAGTGAGACATGCTGGACGAAGAGACGATTCACGCCCAGGGCGGGATGGAGCAGGACGGCGTGAGGCAGCAGCACGCTACTCCAATGACGTGCAGCTTAAAATTCATGAATCCTTTATTCCCGGAATTCCCCATTAAACAATTTCAGAATGCGATCGACTGTGCATAACTGAAACCACAGATACTCGGGAACTACTGTGCTTGGTTGTAGCAGCCCCATCAGATTGTTACATCACTCCTGATTGAGGAAGCAGACTTGTGAAAGCAAAGCAAATAGGCTATGGAAGATATTTTTAAAAGTTCTGTTGTTTGTTTACCTAACTCAGCATTTTAGAAGGAAAACAAGCAAGCAAGCATCAGCCTGAGTATGACTATTTCTTTTATAAATGTTTTCCTACTCTTGGAAAAACAAAAGCTAAGAATGTAATAATGTTTGGGGCAAAACTGGGAAAAACATATCATGAATCAGAAAATGTTTACTGGTCCTCATAAGTCAGAAGAAAGTTTTTGTTTATTAAAAATTGCCCCCCTACATAAAGTAGTTATACCATTGCTAATGAGACCTCTTCCCCCCAATTTTCTGTGTAGATCATATGAAAAAAATACAAGAAAGCAACGTTTTCTATTTCTGATGTATCAGCTTTGGGAAGAGAGTTCACGAGCATGGGCTGGGTGGCTGCAGTTAGAACTGTATTAATCTTGGCTGGATGGTGCCCTAAGATCCAATTTCATTCTTCCTATTATCACTGGGATGAGCGAGAGATTAGGATCTGAGAGACCAGAGTCCAGAAGGCTCAAGTACCATTTTAACTCCTGGAAGCCGCATCGCTTCTGAAGGAAGAATTGTCAGAACACAGTATTCTAGCCAGGACTCAGCAGTGACAGAATGGGCCACTGAGTGTTTAGGACGTCAGTCTTTCCTTTGTGTCCATGCAGCAGCAAGTGCCCAGCATTCATTGACCAACCGGAACGTGTCTGGGACAACAAACTGTGAATTGCATTAAGTCATGTATGTGGTGCAATTGTCATTCTGCAACAAGTGTGAATAACAGTAGGATACCTTGGAGGAAACAGATGTAGCCTAACAAGGCTAAAGCATAACATGCAAGGCAGGTGAGGGTTTGAAGGAATATGTACAAGCAAAGGGCCTGCCTAGGTGGCTCAGACAGTAAGGAATATGCCCACAGTGTGGGAGACGGGGTTCAGTCCCTGGGTGGGGAAGATACCCTGGAGAAGGGAATGGCTACCCACACCAGTATTCTTGCCTGGAGAATTCCATGGACAGAGGAGCCTGGTGGATGGGGAGGCACCTAAAGTCCATTGGTCATCGCAAAGAGTTGGACATGCCTGAGCGACTAATTCATGCATATATAAGTAAAGACATTGAGAAGTACAAAATTACCGCAGGTTTGATATAGGCATCAGTAAATAAAAATGGATGACTTTCACACATTTTGAGTTTGAACAGTTTTTCGGACATTCAAGGGGAGATGACCAGAAGGCAGTGCATATACAAATCTTTAGTTAGGGTAGGTGTGATAGTGTGATTTATAATGAGACACATTTATTTGTATTCTGGCACAGATCTCCAAAACTACTGGAATTTCTTAAGTGATGAGAGACATAAAAGTATCTTTTTTTATGTTACTGTGGTGACTTTGAGGTAACCTAAAGATAGGGGCTGGTTGCCAGGCAACTCAACCTTAAGATTAGAGGATTGGAACTGTCAGTGCCTGCCCCCAACCCCTTCACTCACCTCTGGGGAGGAGACAGGGGCTGGACCATAATCAATTATGATTATGTAATGAAGCCTCCATAAAAACCCAAAAGAATGATTAACATGTTGCATTCCTTGTACTGAATCCATTTCTAGCAACACTTTACTGACAGCAGAGTGAAGAGTTTTGGGCATTTCATAATGGAAAATTCTACTTCGATTTTTATTATTCTGTTAAGTTTTAAGGACAGCTAGGTCTAAATAGTCAACCAGGGTAAGACTATAACATGGCTGCTCTTAAAATTTGCAAATATTCCTATGAGCCCCTGTGGGATAAATTCTATAAGAATGTTTATTCATTAAAAGTTTTAATAAATGTTTCTTTGATGTTTCCTCCAAAACTTATTGAAATAGGTCAGGAAAAAATTTTTCTTTAATTTGGTTCATTAAAAGACCACATCCTATACTAAAGGCTAAGAAACTGTCTTGCATGTCAGATTTTATTAATATACAGTGGGAACTACAGTGAGCAGAATTCCCTGGAACATAGGATAGATAGCATGATTGAGAAATAAACATATTGTTTTAATAAAAAAAAAAAACCTCTCTTTATGTTGGTCTTAACACTCTTCTGTGTATATGTCAGTTCAGTTCAGTCGCTCAGTCGTGTCTTACTCTTTGTGACCCCATGGACCGCGGCATGCCAGGCCTCCCTGTCCATCACCAACTCCCGGAGTCCACCCAAACCCACGTCCACTGAGTTGGTGATGCCATCCAACCATTTCATCCTCTGTCATCCCCTTCTCCTCCGCCCTCAACCTTTCCCAGCACCAGGGTCTTTTCGAATGAGTCAGCTCTTCACATCAGGTGGCCAAAATATTGGAGTTTCAGCTTCAACATCAGTCCTTCCAATGAACACCCAGGACTGATCTCCTTTAGGATGGACTGGCTGGATCTCCTTGCTGTCCAAGGGACTCTCAAGAGTCTTCTCCAACACCACAGTTCAAAAGCATCAATTCTTCAGTGCTCAGCTTTCTCTATAGTCCAACTCTCACATCGATACATGACCACTGGAAAAACCATAGCCTTGATGTAGTTACTTTGAAATTCTTTTGTTAGGACCAATTAGGCAACTTAACAGCTTCCCTGGTGACTCAGATGTGAAGAATCTGCCTGTTAATGCAGGAGATGCGGGTTTGATCACCGTAGGAGGAACTGGCAACCCACTCCAGAATTCTGACCTGGGAAATCCCCATGAACAAAGGAGCCTGGCGGACTGCAATTCATAGTTACAAAAAAGTTGGACACAACTTGGCAACTAAACAACAACAATTAGGCACCTAGCTGAGTATCTGACCAAGAGGAGTGTTAAATAAACAATGTAATTTATTCTCCCACAAAAGGGAAACTAGGTGGCTGAGAAACAGGTATTGGGAAAGACTTGAACTGCATCTTCCCTTTTTGAATACCTACTTAAGCAGCTGTTAACTATATACCCTTTTGAGAGATTGATGGGTGAATCAGAGGAAATAATCGTGACACTGTGACCTTTGCTTCTCTAAGCTGGTTCCTGTAGTTTCTGTCTCAGTAGTCATACTATATCTACAGATAGGCCCATTTTATTCCTGATTTTGTCATCCCTCCAGATTTTGACTCTTTTTAATCATTCTTTCCTCCCTTTTCTTCATTTTTTCCCATTAAAACTTTTTCCTCTTTTAACTTCTGTGACTATCTTCCCTTCTAATTTCCCTCCTGGCTTGGTTTTGTTTTTGGCTGTTGTTGTATTTGTCCTTTTAATGTTACTCAATGCACTTCTCTTGCCTGGCTAACTGTATCTACTTTCAAGTTTAAATCACATACTTGGTATACCGTTCAGACAGTAAAGAGTCTGCCTGCAATGCAGGAGACCCGGGTTTGATCCCTGAGTCAGGAAGATCCCCTGTAGAAGGAAATGGCAACCCGTTCCAGTATTCGTGCCTGGAAAATCCTATGGATGGAGAAGCCCGGCAGGCTACAGTCCATGGGGTCACAAAGAGTCGGACACGACTGGGTAACTTCACTGTCACTTTTTCACTTTATCTTTGTTCTAGACATTTTCCTTAAATTTCATTTCAGGAACTTGTCCATGATGGATTTCAATATTTTTTCCCTTCTTTTCTACAAATCTGCTCTTCCTTTTTATTTCTGGTCCTAACTATGGCACTATTACACAGTCCCTCAGGCCAGAAACAAATTCCTCCCTCTGCTTTACCATCAACGGTAGATTACTAAATCTACTAAATAATGTTTTATACCCTTCTGAACCAGTGGTGCTCAAAATGGGGTTCTTGGATCATTGGCAGCCCCATCATCTGGGAACTTGTTGAAATTAAAAATTTCAGTACCCATCCCCCCACCGCATCCCCAGATGTACTGAATCAGAATATCTGGGGATGGAGCCAGAAGTCTGTTCTTTTTTTTTTTAATATTTATTTTTATTTATTTATTTGGCTGCACAGGTTCTTAGTTGTGGCATGTGGGATCTAGTTCCCCAACCAGGGGTCAAACTCAGGGCCCCAGCATTGAGAGCTCAGAGTCTTAGCCACTGGACCACCAGGGCGAGTCCCCATCAGTCTGTTTTAACATGCCATCAGGTGATTTTGGTGCACATGAAAGTCTGTAAAAGGTAGTAAACAAGTGGTAGTTAATACTGGGATCCATGGTTGGGCTTAAGGAAAATCAAAAAGCACTTGTAATTGTATCTAAAACGAAGTGTATGTACATATATATTTTTCTGAATCAATGGCTTTTATTTCGTTTATATTTAAAAGGGTTCAATGACCCCCCAATTTAGAACTGTTCCTTGCTTTCATTACTACCACCACTTGCCCTTTGAACCAGTCCCTTTTATCTTTAGTTTCCACCTTTTTGAACATATCTCCATGTCTAAGTGACGGGAATCACTCTAGGAATCTGACATATTCACTCTTTTGTTCAAATATCTTCAGTGGCTCCCAACAACTAGTGATAAAGTACCCTCTCAGCATGACAAACAGTGTCTTTCATGAAGGCTTATTCTTTCAGGTCTATCTCTAGTCATTCTTCAGCCTTTGGACTGCAATACTAAACTGAATATTTTGGACCTCACCTGGCTCTCGTATCTTTCTATTTTTGCCTATTCTTCACCTCAGTTTAGAAAGTCTGTCACTGCTCCTCCCTCCCTCCTTGTCTGGCTAATTCCTATTTGTTCAAGATTAAGTGGAAACAGCATCTCTTCTGGGAAGTCTTCCATTGGCACTAAGTTTAAGCAGCCTTAGTGTATGCTCCCAATTCTCCCCTTGCTTATCCCTCTGGTAGAAATTCTCAAACATTTTGGTGTTAGGACCCCTTTATCCTCTTAAATATTATTGAAAACCCTAAAATATTTATGGGGTATCTGCATATATTTATCATATTAGAAATTAAATCTGTAAAATTTAATATTTAAAAACCCATATAAAAATAATTATAAACCCATTATGTACTTATATAAATGATAAATTTTTTAGCCTGCTCCCAAATGACTGTGGGGCTAAATTATGCATTTTTATGGTAAAGTGGTATTTTCCAAAAAGAATTTTGAGAAGAGTGGCATTGTTTTACATTTTTCAAAGGTCTTTGATGTTTGGCTTAATAGAAGACAGTTGGATTTCCCTATCTCTTTGTGCATTCAATCTGTGTGATATGTTTTGATTGAAACATATGAAGAAAATCTGGTCTCACACAGATAAGTCATTGGAAAAGGGGAAACTATTTTCATTGTCTTTCTAGATGATACGAGATATCTTGTTTGATAACTATCCCAGACTGGACATGTGATTGTTTCCTAGAGTGCAATTACAATGTGGATTGAATCTGAAACCATATCAATTTACTTTTTGTATTCTGCTACAGTAAAATCCATGGGTCCATCTTCCACTTTGATAACTCTTTTTAATTTTGTAATAGAATGTATTGGTTCTGTTGAAAACTGGTTCACTGAGCTATAGAGATTTTCAAATGGTCAATTATAATCACTATATAATGTGAAAAAACACATTTGTTAATATCACTGGTGTTTTTAGCAGAAAAGTTTAAATACTAGAAAGCTGTCAAGCTCCAGATGGTAGATACAAATTTTTTAAAATTTCCATTTTTGAGTGAAAGCTCCAACAATCACACAGGAGCATTTTCCAGAGATGTCCATCCTATTTGAGCATGCAGCAGAAGTACTTCCCAATTCTTCACATATTAAAAAGAGGAGGGGGACTTCCCTGTCGGTCCAGTGGTTAAGACTCAGGGCTTCCAATGAAGGAGGTAGGTCTGATTCCTGGTTGAGGAACTAAGATCCTACATGCTGTGCAGTGAGGCCAAAAAAAAACCAAAACAATAAAACCTAAATTTAAAAAAAAAAGTTTTTATAAAAAGAAAATTGGTGTATGCTAGGGTGAAGATTTAGTAAAATTAATCATTTTTACTACTTTTTACGAGGACAATTATGTATTTATTTTTGTCTGCGCAGAGTCTTCATTACTGTGCGGAGGCTTTCTCGAGTTGTGGCAACCAGGGGCTATTCTGCAGTTTGGGTGCACAAGTGCCACACTGTGGCAGCTTTTCTTGTTGTAGAGTGTGAGCTCTAGGGTGCACAGGCTCAGCAGTTTTGGCGTTAATGCTTTCTTGCCCCGCAGCATGTGGAATCTTCCCTGACCAGGGACCCATGTCCCCTGCAGTGGTAGGCAGATTATTAACCACTGGACCACCAGGGAAGTCTGTCAACGGCATTCTTAAACTACCTTATTTTTAAAAATCTTATATTGTGTATGCTATGAGTGCAAGGAGGTGAATACAAAATACCACTACAGTGTTAGTGTTAGTCGCTCAGTCGTGTCCGACTCTTTGTGACCCTATGGACTGGAACCCGCCAGACTCCTCTGTCCATGGGGTTTTCCAGGCAAGAATATTGGAGTGGGTTGCCATTTCCTTCTCCAGAGGATATTCCCGATCCAGGGATCAAACCCGGGTCTCCTACATAGCAGGCATATTCTTTAACGTCTGAGCCACAGGAAAGTCCTTGAATTCCACTACAGGAAGTCCCCCAATTAAGAAAAAGTTCCTTCCTAACAGCATTTAAGTCCAATTTGTTTATAAGTCCAGCAAAGTTAGCCTAGGTACCCAACTAATGCAATTGGCTATATAGTACTGTTCAGTTCAGTTCAGTTCAGTCGCTCAGTCGTGTCCGACTCTCCGCGACCCCATGAATCACAGCACGCCAGGCCTCCCTGTCCATCACCAACTCCCGGAGTACACTCAAACTCATGTCCACAGAGTCGGTGATGCCATCCAGCCATCTCATTCTCTGTCGTCCCCTTCTCCTCCCACCCACAACCTTTCCCAGCATCAGAGTCTTTTCCAGTGAGTCAACTCGTCGCGTGAGGTGGCCAAAGTATTGCAGTTTCAGCTTTAGCATCAGTCCCTCCAATGAACATCCAGGATTGATCTCCTTTAGAATGGACTGGTTGGATCTCCTTGCAGTATAAGGGACTCTCAAGAGTCTTCTCCAACACCACAGTTCAAAAGCATCGATTCTTCGGCGATCAGCTTTCTTCACAGTCCAACTCTCACATCCATACATGACCACGGGAAAAACCATTGCCTTGACTAGACGGACCTTGGTTGGCAAAGTAATGTCTCTGCTTTTTAATATACTATCAAGGTTGGTCATAACTTTCCTTCCAAGGAGCAAGCGTCTTTTAATTTCATGGCTGCAATCAGCATCTGCAGTGATTTTGGAGCCCCAAAAAATAAAGTCTGACACTGTTTCCACTGTTTTTCCATCTATTTCCCATGAAGTGATGTAAGAGGTTTATAATACTTTATGCACAAATAATACATAAAAAACTAATAAACACACAAAAAATAAACACTTCAAATCTTACAGTACCCTGTAAAGTGTAGTGGTACTGCCAGTATACCTGGCATACAGGGGCACTTGGCATCTTTCAAAGTTTGTAACTCAAAAGCTCATAGTAGAGGGACGCACTGTAGTTGTGCAGTTTGACACCACTGCTTTGATTTCTGCTAAGGTGCTGGCTTTACACCATCAGTGCAATTCTCAACAAAGTGAAGAAAATCAAGTCTTCATATTGTGAAAATGCCGTTAACCTTAAGGCCCCTCAGGACCTTCCAGGTTCTGCGGATGGCATTTTGGGAATAGCTGCCCCCACTGTGTCTCGTTAGGTTGCAAAGTCTGTGTGGATCTTCTGTAAATGTCCTTAATGTGTTCTTGTCTGTCCAGTACATAACACTCAAATATTAACACCTGCGGAAGGAGCTAAAAAATTAAGTTACAGACGACAATCGCATAGCCTTCATCATACTGCCTCCTTCCTTAATTCCGTCTAAATTTACGTTTCGTAAAATTTTCTAAGTTTTTTTATGAATAGGACGCCGGTCAATTTGTTATTTATATAGGTGGGGAGGAGGAGCTGCGTGAATATAATACTGACACGTTATAGTTCAGCCAAGTATTTATCTGCGATGCTCGAGAGTCATTCCTTCTTAACAGCTTTGTACCAGCAGGCCTCTTGACTTCGCAATCTTAGCTACTGTAAAGACTGGAAAGAGGTGGGTCTCTTGTGTTTACAGGAGCGCAAGAATTTGATGGAGTCGTAACCGGGGAAACCCTCAAGCAAAATCTCGGTGGGGAGGAGTGCAGCAGGACCAACAGCCTTACACACCCGAGAGCCCCAGGCTGCAGACTCGCGAGATCCGCCGGGTTGCCAGGGTGACGCTTCCGGTTGGCGCGCGCAGCCCGGAGAGCAGGGGAGTTGTCAAACGGGCGGCTAGACCTGCCCGTCGCCGTGAATCCGCCAGCGGGGGCGCGCTCGCGGCCGCGCGGTCTCCCCTTTCCCGGCTCCGGCGCTGACGCGTTGTAGACGTTGGGGAGGGAGGCAGCGGCAGCGCGGGTCAGGATGAATAGCGCCGGCGGCTTCGGCTTGGGCTTAGGCTTCGGCCTCACCCCTACGGCGGTGATTCAGGTGACAAATCTGTCCTCTGCGGTGACGAGCGAGCAGATGCGGACGCTTTTTTCCTTCCTAGGAGAAATCGAGGAGCTGCGGCTCTACCCGCCCGAGTAAGTGCT
Organism: Moschus berezovskii; assembly: GCF_049115385.1. NCBI lineage: Eukaryota > Metazoa > Chordata > Mammalia > Artiodactyla > Moschidae > Moschus > Moschus berezovskii. The sequence goes on from NC_142477.1 coordinate 64,295,720, forward strand.
GAAGCTCGGCTGGGGGAGGGGCGCGGGCTCGCGCGGGGCCTCGGGCGCCCAGGCGAGGGGGCGAGTGCGGGCGGCGGCGCGCTGCCCCGTCACGTGACCTCCGGCTTTCCCTCGGTGCCCATGTTTGATTGGGGCAGCGCGGCCCCAGCCCCCGGCTTCTGTTTTCCTTGTTAGTCGGCTTTCGGAGGCTGATCTTTGCACGGAATCCTTACAGAGGATTTCGAGGGGTTGCCTTTTCGTGCCTCCCTGCCAGTGGTCGTCGCCGAGTCCTCGAATTCAGTGCCCGGCTTCCTCCGTTTTTTTCCCCGCTTTTTTCCCTCACTTAAGATGGCCGCAGGTGGGCCCGGAATAGTCCTCATGGCAAGCGCCTGATGGGGCGTTTGCAGTGGAAAATCGCGGAGACTGCGCCTGAGAAACTGTCCGATTCTTAGGCCGATGTTGCTGACAGGGAAGCCTGCGGCTGATGACAAATAGAATTAGGGTTAAAGTTGTTCTTAGACCTGTGTTCACAAATTTAGCATCTTCAGAGGTTAATCTAACCGAGCCCATCCATGTTGTTAACGATTCATGTCTGTTCACCCTTTTGGCATCGGATTAAAAAAATTTCCTCCTAGAAGGTCACACTGCCCTAAACCTTTCACAAAAAACAGTAATCTGTGCAGGATTGTTCCTGCTGTATACTTCTAGAAGCCCAGATTTGGAATGGCAGTCGCTGTTCTCAGACACTTCCCAGGTAGTGTACTTTGAAGTAAGATTTCCCTTGTACGGTAGTATCAGCTCACAAAATTTGTAAGAGGTTTCAGGGTTGTTTATTTTCTTACGGGCATGAACTTTTAAAAACTAGTGTCCAGAATATGAAAATTTCTCAGTGTTTTATTCATTTTGTCAAAATCTTTTGAAGAAAGGGATAGTAATTGCCTAAGATTTCTCTTTTTAAAAAGATTGTGTTTGATTTTTTGGGCTATTTCATAGTGATGCATGTAGATCTATTTTCCTTTAGTTTTCTCTAACTATACCGCAATGTTACTGCATAGATAGTGATAAAAGTTGGTGTTTGGGTTTTTAAATTTTACTTAAGTTTTTCTTCTCATTTTTGTTTCGAAGTATTTCATGCATACAGAAATGCTGAAAGAATAACTCCCATGTTCCCTTCATCTGTATTTAGTTAGCCACAGATTTCTATCTCCCTCTCCCCACCTCTACATACACACACACCCCCACACACATCCCTTGACTATTCACTCCTCAACACTTAAATCTCTTATGTATATCTCCTACTTTACCACAGTACTGTTAATATATCCAAGAAATTTGACATTGACAATATATAACATCTAAAGTTTTTCAGGTAGTCTGACAACGCCTTTTCTCCATTTTCTTTTTCTGATACAGAAATAATCAGAGATCAGTCAGTACGTTTGATTATTTTCTTTTATCTAGGACTACTTCCCACTCTGCCCCCTCACACCCCTTTTTTTCCCCAATCATCTTCTTAAAAGCTTTTCATGACATTGATATTTTGTCTTGTAGTTTGTGTTGTAAAATGATTCATCTTGGCTATATAAATTGTTTCCACATGAATAGATTCGGTAATACAGTTTTGCCAAAAATAGTTCATAAGTGGGTGCACATACATCTTTATTGACTCCTCATCACATATATAGCTTTGGCTGTCTTAGAAAATTTTGAAAGTGCTTTAAGCTTTCTCTTCGTTTAGACGCTCAGAACATTTTGGAATAATTGAGAACTGTTTGGAGGGTTGCTGTATTCTGAACGAATTGGAATCAAATAGTAAAATATTTTGTACTAAACCTTTGTAAACTCACCTTGTTTTCAAGGTTGTGATAATGTATCTTATGGGCAGAAGAAATATATCACAGAATATTCTTCATTGGGAACATAACACCACTCACGTGGTTGGAAAATGCTTTTGGGTGGCAATATGCTGCCAGTTATCTGACATTTAGTAAAATGGGCTATTTTTTGAAATCAGATGTTAGTTGCTTGGAGTTTAAAAGTGTAAGAGAATAAAAAAGCTGGTTATTTAAACAGTGCATTGAAACAGAGTTACTGTGTCACCAACTGTAATGCATTTTGCAAAATTGTAACATAAATGTAGTACATCTAGGCCAGGAAAAATCTTTGACCAGTTATTCTATATTTGCAGTTCCTATTCCTGTTTTTCACAAGTATTAGCATGATTTTCTAGTGGTGTGTTTTCTGTTTGCTCTGAAGTTGTCATAAGCTGGTCCTTACATTCTGTTTGCAAATTTGGCCTGAAATATATAAATATGCAACAGTAGTAGGTGTTTTGAAGACAGAATTCTTTTTTCAGTGTTGTGGAAATGGTATTTTATGATTAATCTTTGGAAACTGAGTAGAAATTGATTTGTTTTAAATTTGGAACTATATTTCTTCAATAGAATGTGAGAATAGATTCTCATTTACATTTTAAGGATGCAGTTGCTAATACGAAAATTCAGATTTTAAATTAAATTTTAATTTTTTTGGCATGAGGCCATAATTTCTATTTAAACATTTAAGAATTGGAGTAGACATTCATTGTAAATATTAAAAATTCTTATTTGTGCTGCTAGATGACAAATATCCAGACTTTTTATTTTAGTACAATTTAGTACTGTTTAGTACAAATGAATCTCATACATCTTGAAAACCTATTTACAATGGTAAGAAATTTTTGTCTTTTTTTCAGTAAGCTTTTTATAGAGGTATAACGTGTAGAAATGGAGAAGGCAATGGCACCCCACTCCAGTACTCTTGCCTGGAAAATCCCATGGACGGAGGAGCCTGGTAGGCTGCAGTCCATGGGGTTGAGAAGAGTCGGACACGACTGGAGCGACTTAGCAGCAGCAATGTGTAGAAAAGTGCATGGATAAGGGTATACAGCTTGATGAGTTTTCACACAGTGAACACATCCAGCACGTGGCTAGGATTCTCTGCGCCCTAGAAGTTCTCCTAAAGGGTAACCTGGCCTCATTTCTACCATCAACCCCATGTTGATTTTTTTTTTTTTTTTTGGCTTGCGGGTTTTCTTTGCTTTTCTAGTCTTCAAAAGCACTCATAAGGTAAAAGCTGTCAACCAGGTAAAAGTATAGCCTGTATAGTCACATTATGAAAAATAGAGACAATGGAACATTGCCAGTGACCCTAGGTCTCTATCAAAGCCTTTCTTCATTTCCATCTGTTTCTCTTCAGTCCTTTTTATATGTATTTATCTTAACATGAATGAGATGAGTGAAAGTCACTCAGTCTTGTCTGACTCTTTGTGACCCCGTGGACTATACAGTCCCAGTCCATGGAATTCTCCAGGCCAGAATACTGGAGTGGGTAGCTTTTCTCTTTGCTAGGGGATCTTCACAACCCAGGGATCGAACCCAGGTTTCCCGCGTTGCAGGTGGATTCTTTACCAGCTGAGCCACCAGGGAAGCCCAGGAAGACTGGAGTGGGTAGCCTACCCCTTCTCCAGCGGATCTTCCTGACCCAGGAATTGAACTGGGGTCTCTGGCATTGCAGGTGGATTCTTTACCAACTGAGCTATCGGGGAATCCCTTATGTTAATCTAGTTTAGTCAAAAGAATATATATGCACTGTTACTGTCAACTTTTTTTACTCAGCCCATAGTAAGCATTTTTCAGTATTGCTGAGTTTTATTTATTGTAATAATATTTAAAGTCTCAAGTGTGTATGTGTGTGTTTGAAATTCTGTCATTGGGTTTAAGCTAGAAGTATTTGAAAATGTGCATTTTTGATTGTCCACAGTGATTGGAGGGCCTCTAGCATTTAGTGGGTGTCAATAAATCAGAAGGGAGTCTTATAGAAAGGAGAATTGTGTCATCCAAAGTATCACTGGAGACCTGTTGAGAAATTGTTATGTATCAGTTAATATTTTCATACATAAAACTACAAGCTTTGCGTTATATCTTTTTGATAGACTCTCAGAGAACATCTAGCGTTACATCTTTTTGATAGACTCTCAGAGAACATCTAGAAATACAATAAAGTGTTGGAAAGTCATAGTGTTACCGCATTGAGTTTTTTTTAAAGCTTGTACAGTGCCATCACCATGTTTAATGAAAAATTAGATAACCAGTTATGTGTGTGCATGCTTGGTCATGTCCGAATCTTTGCCATCCTATGGACTGTTACCCCACCTCTGTCCGTGAAATTTTCCAGGCAGGAATACTGGAGTGTGTTGCCATTTCCTGTTCCACGGGATATTCTTGACCCAGGGATTGAACCTGAGTCTCCTGCGGCTCCTGCATTGGCAAGCAGATTTTTTACCACTGTGCCACCTGGGAAACCCAGATAACCAGTTAGGGTCCAAGAAATTTAACTGATGCTCAGAAAGTTGGTTCTGTGATTTTTGCATTAAACTCTCAGTGAAAATTTCTGATTTTTTTTGAAAAGTAATTGTAGAAGGTTTTTATTTAAAAAAGCAAGACTTGATTTAACAAATAAGGTCAATATAAATTGCTATATTTGAGTACTGTTACTTTCTTAAGAGAATTATGTTTAGACCAGTAACATATATAACCCCTTTTAAAAATTAAAACTGTAGTTCAGGATTACATTTGAAATGATAATTGTATTTAATTTTTAAAAAAGTAAACCTTACTTAACAGCATAGATATACTAGAGAGAAAGATCTAAATATAAGATTTGGAAATATGCTGCTGCTGCTAAGTCGCTTCAGTCGTGTCCGACTCTATGCGACCCCATAGACGGCAGCCCACCAGGCTCCCCTGTCCCTAGGATTCTCCAGGCAAGAACACTGGAGTGGGTTGCCATTTCCTTCTCCATTGCATGAAAGTGAAAAGTGAAAGTGAAGTCGCTCAGTTGTGTCCGACTCTTTGGTTGACCCCATGGACTGCAGCCCACCAGGCTCCTCCGTCCATGGGATTTTCCAGGCAAGAGTACTGGAGTGGGTGGCCAATGCCTTCTCCGTTTGGAAATATGTTCATTTATAAATATAAATACAAAGTTGATTGCTGAGATATCTGTATTTGGGCTTGCCACTGTATCATTTTTTGGCTTCCCAGGTGGCTCAGTGGGTAAAGAATTTGCCTGCAATGCAGGTGACACAGAAGACTCAGGTTTGTTCCCTGGGTTCAGGAAGATCCGTGGAGGAGTGCATGGCAACCCACTCCAGTATTCTTGCTTGGAGAATCCCATGGACAGAGGAGGCTGGTGAGCTATGGTCCATAGGGTCACAGAGTCAGACATGACTCAAATGATTGAGCATGTACACACACTGTATCTTTTTAGCTTATAATATTCAAAATAAAGTAGTGTTACTACTTCTTCTGAAAAGCTTGTATGTATACATTTTTATTAAGTAGATACTGTGTTGATCTTACTCTCCATTTAAGGAAGGTAATTGAAGATGGTGAAGAAAATTGCTTTTAGCACTAGGATCCATTCTTTTACAGTGATGCTGTTCAGAACAGACTGGCGTATTTTAACCAGGTTTTGGGCTTCTGAAATCTCCATAGCATATGGTTTATTAACCAGTCCCACATTTCTTATTCCCGTGGGTGTTTTAAATTTGAAATGATGTGATTTTCAAGTAGGGGTATTGGGAAATGTTTGTAGTTTACAACAGTGATGATTTAGGTTTCCATTCTTTAAAGAAGCTTCTGTCAATTTAGGAAATACAGTTTCAGTGGTAGCTTGTTAGTTTCAAGTGCTAAAAGAGAGTATACTTGTTGTAATTGCTAGGGACTTCATAGCTCCTTGTAATAATAGATTTTTTTTGGGGGGGGGATGGCTGCCAAGGACAGAAGGTGTTACTAATCTAGCTCAGGAAGTGACATTGTTAAAAAGATGATTTCCCTAAGTAGTAAAATACAGATTAGGCCTCATGGAAACTGGGACTGGGAACCAGGAAGGTATCAGCATCCACAGCAACTATCTGCTTATTCCTGTCAGGATGTAGTGTCAGTTTGGTTGTATCTGCTCAGTTTCTCTGCAGACCTGTACTCACTCATCTGGCATCTGGCCCAAACCCTCACTCTAAATGACTTTCCAGCCCCAGAGAGAGAATCTGATTGTTCAAATTCATTTGGTCAGGCCTCCCAAATTACAGGTTTTGGGTTAACCAGTGAAATGGGCCCTTGTGTCACGTGACTAATCAGTTGTGTCTTAAAGCTTGCTAGGTCTGTTTGGGGTTTCACATAAGGGAACTGCTGAAAATATATAGGATGTCTTGGTAGCACATGTAAGAGGGTACTTAGTTACTTTGATATTTTAAAATGACTTTCTGAAGACTTTGAAATTTGAGCCTTGAAGAAAAGTGGAAGGGGGAGTAAGAGCACATCATAGCCAAATGAAACAACATGTACAAAGGTGGCTCTGTTGGTTCAGAATGTGTCCTGGGAACAGCAAGTATTTTTATGCCTGGATTTTTTAAATGATGAGGCGAGAAGGGTGTCTCTGAGGAAATTTAAGCATGACATGAAGAAATTTAGGGTTTTAGAAAGATTATTCTAACACCTTTTGTGGAAGATTATTAAAGAGTTGAGATTGGAGGCAGTGTGATTGGTTAGGAGCCATTACAGTAATCCCAGTGAGAAATGATAAGGACTTGAATGAAGGCATTGATAACGAGGGTAGTGAAAGAATTTGTTGTTTTGTCCCTCAGATGTGTCTGACTCTTTGCAACCCCATGGACTGCAGCACGACAGGCTTCCCTGTCCTTTACTATCTCCCGGAGTTTGCTCAGATTCATGTCTGTTAAGTCTGTGATGCCATCTAACCATCTCATCCTTTGTCGCCCCCCCTTTGTCTCCTGCCCTCAATCTTTCCCAGCATCAGGGTCTTTTCCAATGAGTCGGCTCTTCGCATCAGGTGGCCAGAGTATTGGAACTTCAGCATCAGTCCTTCCAAAGAATATTCAGAGTTAATTTCCTTTAGGATTGACTGGTTTGATCTCCTTGCTGTCCAGGGGACTCTCAAGCATCTTCTCCAGCACCACAGTTCGAAAGCATCAATTCTTCGGCGCTCAGCCTATTTTATGATCCAACTCTCACATCCGTACACGACTACTGGAAAAAACCATAGTTTTGACTAGACGAATGTTTGTCGGCAAAGTGATGTCTCTGCTTTTTGATATGCTGTCTAGGTTTGTCATAGCTTTTCTTCCAGGAAGCAAGTGTTTTTTAATTTCATGGCTGCAGTCACTGTCCACAGTGATTTTGTAGTCCAAGAAAATAGTCTGTCACTGTTTCCATTGTGTCCCCATGTATTTGCCAGAAAGTGATGGGACTGGAAGCCATGATCTTAGTTTTTGGAATGTTCAGTTTTAAGAATTAATGTGACAAATATTTGGGAGGCCATTTTCATAGGATATAAAGACCAATTGGATGAAAAAGAAGGAAGAAGGATCAAGGATGAAAACAACCCATAAATCTCAGTAGTTTAATAAAAACATAAGATTATTTCTTACACTAAATTGATGGGGTTGGTGATGAAGCTGATGTATCAGCCACCCATCTCTTTGATGTTGCTGGTCACTGTGGCAGAGGGACAGAACGGAGCAATGACCCTTAAAGCTCCTGAATAGGAATCAATTTCAGTTCTGCTCATATTTAATTGACCAAATTGCACAGCCATACCTAACTTCAAGGAAAAAAAGAAATAGAATTTTATTATGTAGCCAGAAGGAAATTTAGAAATATTTGGTGAACAGTACTAATGATGGTCACATTAGTAACGCCCAGATTTCTGACTTAGGTGATGTGGTAGTATCCTTAACTGAGATGTGAAATGAGGACAAAGTGCTGGATTGGTATAGAGGAAGATGATGAATTTAAGTTCAGTGGTGGGCCCTGTGACCATCACCATGCAGTATTCCAGCAGGCACTTAGATATAGGAATTTAGAGCTCTTAGAAAGGCCTAAATTGGTGATGTGGCAACACAAAGGTGAGTTAAATCTGGATGCAGATGTATTTGTTGTTGCTGTTTAGTCGCTAAGTCACGTCTGACTCTTCTGTGACCTCATGGGCTGTAGCCCAGCATGTTCCTCTGCCCATGGGATTTCCCAGGCAAAAATACTGGAGTAGGTTGTCGTTTCCTCCGGGTATCTTCCCAACCCAGGGATGCAACCCACATCTCCTGCTTTGGCAGGCAGGTTTTTTACCACTGCACCACCAGGGAAGCCTGCAGATGTGTTTATCTCATGACAGATGCATACAGTGCTTCACTTATGTGTTGAGTAGGGGGAGGTTGAAAAGGACTGGCTTGAAACTTGAATTGGATGGCCTGAGGTAGGAAAGAATTAAATTCAGTTGGGTGAGAAAGAGGTAGAGTTTTATTTTTATTTTAGCTGCTTTAATTAGCCTGATTAAGTTATGTTAATAATAATATATCAACATATAGTTTCAAATTCTAAATGCAGATATATTTTATCTTAGTGTTTGGTTAATATCATAATTTTAAGAAGCGGTGGATATTTATGGAATTACAAATTAGATAGTACATTAAAGTGGCTTTAAAGTTCTTGATTAACTGAATGGTTAAGGTTACATGAGATTTGGAATAGATAATTAGATGTTAAATCTCATCTTTGCCTTTTACTAGGTCTAGATTGTGGTCTACTTCCTTGACCTGTTTGGTCAACTAAAGTAAATTACTGTTATTGCCCAAGTCATATTTGGTATTTTTCAAATGATCTTACTTTTTTAGTGTGACGGATTGAATGTTTTCAAGGATTGTACATTTATGTTAAACATTAGCTATGTATCTAGGTTGTGCCTTTTATCACTTGCTAAAGACAATTACAGATTTTAATTGAACATAGTTATGGGTAGGTTGAGAAAATGATTCTTTATGAGCATATAGTGTATTTTGAACTCTAACATGATGGATGCATATTATGGAAAGATTGCTTTCAACTGTGCTGTGTCTGGCTTCTTTTTAATGTAGTCTTGCCTAGATTAAATCTAGTAGGACTTGTAAGAATCTATTCTCTTTTGCCTATAAAATATTTACATTTTGTTTGTAAAATTGTTTGTCTGGAAAACCACAATGCTGCCTGGTCTGCAGTAGTCTAGTATATGCAAAAGAATTTAATTTTAATTCCAGGTTAGCTGACTGTTTTTAGATGTTTGTCAAGTTTTTAATGATTTAAATGTCAGGAATCATGTTAGGAAGGATTGGAAGTAGTTACAAAATTTGAAGTCTTGAGAGTTGGGGCTTTTTTTATGAAAGAGATTTTGCCGATTGATGTGGATGCACCAATTAAACATCCTTGGGTTAAGTCAGCTATTTTCAAATTTCACTGAAATTAAGAATGTGTTAAGTTTCAGATTTTTAACAAACAGGGCTATAGGCCTGTCTAGATTTCTCTTTAGTCTTTACAGCAAATCACCATCAAAAGACTTAAATTCTGGTGTTTCATGTCTTAGCAACAAAAATTCCTGTCTTGATTATGTAAAGATCTAAAAGGCTACGTTCTGGTATTTCATGCCTTAGCAGCAGAAATTCCTGTCTTGATTATGTGAGATTATGTAAAGATCTAAAAAAGAAATGGTAAATGAAAATGACAAAACCAACCTAATGTTTATTAGTCCAATTGTTTTTCTTTTTATCTTGCAGCAACGCACCTCTTGCTTTTTCTTCCAAAGTATGTTATGTTAAGTTTCGTGATCCATCAAGTGTTGGTGTGGCCCAGCATCTAACTAACACGGTTTTTATTGACAGAGCTCTGATAGTTGTTCCTTGTGCGGAAGGTTGGTATCTTATATGATTTTTTAAGTTATTTTAATCTCTGTCCTGTCCATTACTACCACTGGCTTTCCTAGAAATTGGCAAGTAGATATGGTATGTGTGTGTAAGAATGAAATTTGGATATGGAAAGGATTTTACCTAATAATAAAATATATTAAAATGGTTACTTTATTATGTATATTTGAGATATTATAGCTAGACATTAAACATTTTTTAAATTGCTTGCCTTCTTTGGTTTACTTTGCTCTATTGTATTTGCAAGTTTAAAGCAAGCTTTCTGAAATTAAATTGGTAGAGGAAACTATTTAAAATGTTTAAATAAGTGATCCTTTGCCCTTGTGTATACAATATTAATGAAATTTTATAAATAAAAACAGTGTACACATTTTGCTAAGTGGGGGTTAGGTGGTAATTATGTTGAAGAAAAATATTCATATTTTAAGGTTTACAGTATCTTCTTAAGGTAATTTACCTTTTTAATGAAACCATTATTTCTTATTCACTGTAATTGTTTGCTGTGCAACTGAAATTTATTTTACTGACTTCTTTTGCGGGGGTGGAGGCCAGGGAGCTAGGGTTGGGGGTGGTGATGGCAATTAAAGAAAAACAATGGAAAACAATTTTCCAAAGTGTCCATCAAGGAAATAGTTGTTTGAAGGGGTAACAAGGCCAAAGGCCTTATAGTAATTCATTAGTTTATGACTTAACCTGCTTTAAGAGCTAATTATTATTAATGCAAATTTTTTTAGTAACTGATGTTTACAGAGCCACTAACTGAATTTGAAAGTTCTGGTGTGTAATTAACTTTTATTCAGAGCACTGATTGTGGCATATATACATGGATTTTATAATTGGTTATTATAATTTAAATGTCTTTAAAATATATTTTCACTGGTGGCTTGTGGTAACTGTTTTACAGCATAAAATTTTTACCTGAAGCAGTCTAATGAGTTTTCATATGTAATGTTTTAAAACCAGTTTTAGAAACCAGGCTAACATTAAAATAGTGTATAGTAAACAGTTTGCTGCACTTTTAAGTTTTTTTGCATATTTCAGAATGCCTGTTCTGGGATGTCAAAAACATTACAGTCAGATACACTGATGTTATTTCTGAAGTCCCAGAATAGGACCTTCTGGAGTTTTCAGATAAATTTGAAAGTGTTTTTCCCATGCCTGGGGATTAGAGTGGGGTAGGGAGAATAAAAATGAACTGAAGTTAATTATTTGCTTAAATCTATTCTTATCTACTAATCTGTAAGCGCACAACGACCCTAAAATTGGAGAACAAGGTGAGGAAAGAGCGAGCGGGTAATGGTTTAGTTTGCACACCAAGTGCACACCAAGTAAACTGCATGGGAAAAAAGTAGAAGGTTTATTAATGGGAATATTAAGTGTATCAAAAAATTATGCCACCGGCAGCACAGATCTTGTGTGATTATAGCTTGTTATTGAACTGGAAGGAAGAATTTTGTTAGCATGGCTCTGCTGGAACCTTGCTGTATTCCCATAGAATTTTTCAAATATTTGAAAAGTGACCATTGTTATCAATCTTCAAGATTATGGGCATATAGAGGTTCCTTTTTTTGTCTGTTTTACTTGATAGAATTAACTGCATATTTATTGTAATGACTTGAATATTTTTAGTATCAACATTTTGAGACAAAATTTCACTATTTTTGAACATGAAAATTCATATTTTTATTCCAGTTTAGTTGTATTTTAGAACATGAACCTATAAAATAATTGGTATTGGAAAAACATTCAGATACACATTTCTCATTGAACTAGTACAACAGAGATGAATTCATAGAACCTGAAGAATGTCACAGTGAACTATTAAAAGATCTGATTATGCACTGCAAGCAAAGTAATAATGTATTGTATTAAAAAAGATAGGGAAGTAAATTTGAAGTAAATCAAAGGAAAGAGTTCCAGTGGAGTAAGTTCTGTAAGAGGAGATGTACTGTGGTGCTGTAAGCAGTCTTCCATTTACTTCACTGATTGTATTCTTTCCTTGATGTTATAGAAACAGCATTATGAAAGAAATGAAAGAACCATAGAAAAAAGTTGTAACACTTTTTTATCAGTTTCTTTCATTTTGCTGTTTTTTTTTGTTTTGTTTTTTGTTTTTAATTCAGACGATAGTATTGTGAGAAGATCCTAAGCTGTTTAAGTAATGTTGGATGTGTAATAGTTTCATACATATTAAGTAGCATTAGCTATTGTTAATAAAACATGCCACTTCAAAATAAAATGTTATACTTTCATTATACTCGTCCAGATATGACCTCTTTTTGTTGTTGCGTGCATCTCAGATTTCTTTTTATAAATGTTAACACTTAGAAAAAGATAAGGTCAAAGATAGGGTGTCAACCTAATCATCAGTCATAAGTTTATGTCCACATTTTCTGGTAGATGGATTTTGACTATTAATTTGGTTTTGTATGTTTTCTCTATGTGATATTTGTGCATTATTAGATGACTAGACTGGCCAAGGCAGACCTGTTACACTTGCCTGAGTTAGGCATTGTTTGCCATGCCACTAAACCTGCCGTCAAGTGAAACCTTCATTGGGGAAATGAGATCGGAGTCTGAACCGCAGAAGATGGACGCCCTGTCTCTGTTTTTTATTGTTTTACTTTGATTTCATTTCTTTTTCTTTATTTTGTCCCTTTTTTTTTTTTTTGTTTTGTTTTGTTAAATCTCTCTCACTTTAACTTGTGAGCTGGTTTTCCAGTTCTTTGTAAATGGTATTCCATTAAGAGTTCATAACATTGCATTGCAAATTATATTGGGAGATGATTGGTAGAACTCATCCTTAACATAAGTTTTCACAGTAAATTAGTATACAGTTTCATGAAGCTCAGTGCTAGTTTCAATTGGTGTTTATAAACTGATCGGGTACATTTTATTCCCGAAACACTAAAACAGTGGTGAGATTCTTATTTAGGAGCAGGTTTTTTATCTCAATGTAACATTTTTGCAGTTTTCTCCCAAGTCTGCAACTCTCATAAAGACCAACTGATAACTTCTAATTTTCATCCTTCTCCCTTAGAATTTTAGGCATACACAATCATCGAGGAAAATAAGTAAATTTCTTATAACATTCTGGGGGTAGAGAACAAGAAGAGACTTTTCACCTTTATGATATTTGTTATAGAAAATAACATTGATTTAAAAACAAAACACTTTTAGTTGCCTCTGTGGGGAATGGATACTTGAGAAACTGTTGAATATTTACTTGCGTATGTATTTCTTTGCTTGAATTTTTGGTTGAAAAATGTTCAGAGACTACTTGTTTTTAAATAGATTCTGAGATTAGGATGCCTGAGAGACATTGTTTTCCTCTCAGTTGTCTTTGATGAGTACAGTTTGGGAAAAATGCTAAGTACTTAATTTGCTTTATGCTTTTATATATTCTGATAGTATTTGGAGGATAAATTTGGTAGAATTTTATCTTGGAAATTAAGCAATGGGACTTTTGGATTATCTTTAATAGTAATAAGAATAATACATATTGTGCTTTTAGTTAGACTTAATACTTAAAATAGTTCATTATGTTGTGAGAGGCAGTGAGAGTCAGATATCCTACTGACAACTATTTTTAAGCCAAAAGTGAATGACTTTAAGCAATCAACTTTTGGCCTAGGTTAAATACCCTTTTTTGTTGGTATAGCCTTTCTGGACTGTTTTGTGTGTATAGTTTTGCTTATTCAGTCAACAGGTAATCTTAAATTGGGACATTACTAAATTGAAATTCTTTAGTTTTTTAGGTGCATGAATTAGGGTAGTGAAGCATAGGATTTGTACCTTAGGACCTCAGTTGATTTATCGAGTTTTGTTCAGGTTTTACAAATATTCAAAAAAGAAAGAATACTTACTTTTCACAGATAAAACAGGTTTGATAGCAATGTAAATAGTATAATATATATGTGAGTATACAGATACATGTCTTAATGCTAGTAACTAATAAATACAAAATAAATTATTATTCGATGTCTTCAAGTAAGATCCTCCCACCTTTTAATCTTTATGCATGTTAAAATCTGTGCTTATGCAGAATTTACTGAAATAATAAAATGACTTTGTTTTTGAAATTAGTAAATTAAGGTTATATAGACTTAGAATAAATAGACATTTGCTAAAGCTAAGAAAGTGTAATTTTTCTATTCCTGTGAATAAGGTATAACCACTATTTAAAGCAAATTTTAAAATTCATCTTGAATTTCATCCACGTTTAGAAGTACATTCAAGTTTTTTTTAGAGATTTATCCCTGCACATCTGGTTGTATTAAGTAGAATTTTGCCACTGATACCCAGCGTTGTGCTTTCTTGAAAATTTATTCCATATGCTAGTTGCAATTTGGTGTGACTTTGTACAGTGTTTTAAATTACTTTGAAGAATTCATAATAGAAATGTTTGGTCAAATAACACATAATTATGTATGAGTAGTTCTTCTGAAATTGCTGTGTATAGTCAATTTTTCTTAGAAATTTTCTTTTCAAAGGGTTAAGAGAAAGCAGAAAAAAATGTGTGAAAGTCATAGTCTTTATCAAAACTGATTGATTAGAATTCAGTAATTAAATGTGGCAAATTGATGGACTTAATTCAGAGTAAATTTTCATTTTTTTACTTGTAGGGATTTCTTCTTAGTATCTAGGGTTATTTTAATGTTATTTTTATTATTATTAGGCACTTAAGCTGCTTATTATAAGGAAGACATTTAGGCATTAACCTCCCCTCTTCAGATAAGTATACATAAATTGGTTCTAAAAGTCAGTAATTTAAGAAATTTCCTGAGACTCAGGGAAGTTTTTTTAGTTATTTCCAAAAATGATAGTTTCCCAAGGCGTATATATTCTTTGGAACTGGATTTTTTTGGTCATCTCTGACATTGTTGGTGAGATGCCTTGTTAACTGAATGGGTGTAGGCTTCCTTTTCAATAGAAGCTGGTTACATGCAGTAGCTTTTGTTTTTTTCTGTCTGCTTGAAATTAAATGGAATCTATTGGAAGATTATCAAAATTGTTTGCATCACAAGTAGGTAGTTTAAATTAACAGGATAGGGACACTCGGGAATAAATTTCAATTCGCACATATTTGTTTTTTTCTTTTTCTTTTTTTTGACTAATTTGGTTATTTGCCATTTCTGGGGATTAAACTTTAAAAAATGTTCTTCTTTTCTGTATCTGATGTTCTGTGTGCTATTAGTGATGCAGCCAACACGAACGGTTGTCATGTGTAACACAACTTTCGATCACCGCGAAAACACCGTCCTGGAAAAGCGTCCATGCTTGATATCGTTTGGTTCATGAACATTAAGTTTCCAGTACAGGTGACCCATAGCTCAAAGTGTTAAATAATTGTCTACATTATTCAATTTTTAAAATAATGTTCCATTAATGAGATTGCTAGTCTTTGAAATTTTGCTCACTTTTATTTTTCCTAGTAGAGCAGGGTAAAAGGAAAGACTTAAGTTCTTATTTATTTCTTTATATGGATCTGATAGATTCATTTATTATTATTATTTTTTAAGTGCAAGGGTAATTGTAAAATCATAGTGTAAAGTTGTGTGGTGTTTCTGCTTTCTGTAATGTTTGGAACTTGCCTCTGCAGGTAAAATCCCAGAGGAAGCCAAAGCCCTCTCTTTATTGGCTCCTGCTCCAACCATGACAAGTCTGATGCCTGGTGCAGGCTTGCTTCCCATACCGACTCCAAATCCCTTAACTACAGTAAGTATGAGATGATACACCCTCTTCTAAAAGGGGTGAACATTTAACTGTGTAATCGGCTAAGTAAAGAGCTCAGAAAATTCTTTTTTTTTTTGTAAAGAGCTTAGACAACTATTTCTATTTTATTTTTATTAATTTATTTTTTGGTTGCGTCAGCCAGCATGTGGCGTCTTAGTTCCCCAACCAGGGGCTGAACCTGCACTCCCTGCATTGGGAGCGCAGAGTCTTAACCACTGGACCACCAGGCAAGTTGCTGTTTATATTTTAAATACAGTTTTTTTAATGGAGAGGATTTGATTGAAATGTCTGCCTGATTTTTTCCTCATGTTGTCACTGACCTGAAATGCCTTTTTGCATTGCTTATGAAGTAATTGGGGACTCATTTAAATTTGAGAACTGAAGTATATTATTCATTAGTAAATCAGTTACTGGAACCCAGCATTGTAGATAGCATGAGGAATTGGAGCGTCTAGGTACCTGTATTTCCTAGTTCAGGAGGACTAAATCCTTTTGAAAAATATGAAATAATTTACTACCTTGGTGATGGGAAAAAAACATCTCAGAGAAACTTTTGTCTGATACTGAGAAAATGTAACGTGGTAAAAATAGTTTCTCGTTAACTAAGCATAATTTAATGCCTCCTTTGTGATTTCCAAGTGGTGCTAAAAAAAAGACGTGCTGTTACTGAGTTCTTGGTTTATATAAAAGATTCTGGTCATTTATTTTATAAGAAGAGTCATTTTTTTCTGCAAAAATCCAAGACAAAATGCAAAACTCACTTTAATTGAAAGTTGTATTTAGCTTTGTGGTACTGGCTTATTAAGGAGTGAACCAGTAAACTTTATGATTACAGTTACTTAATTTACCCAGGTTTTATTTTTTTTTATTTTATTTAAAAAAATTTTTTTTAAATTTTTATTGGAGTGTAGTTGCTAAACAGTGTTGTGTTAGTGTCTGCTGTACAGCAAAGTGAATGAGATACACATATTACTTGCTAATCTTATTTCCAGGCCCTTATGCTACATGAGGCAAAAGCACAGTCATTTAATTTCAGGCTTATTTCTCTATCAAAGTTGATTTCCAACTACACTTAGAACAAAATTCAAACTCTTGTAAGGACCTATAAGATCAGGCCACCTGCTTACATCTGCGTGTCTAATCTTCTTTCCTGTCATTCATTCCGTTCAGTCGCTCAGTCGTATCTGACTCTTTGCGACCCCGTGGACTGTAGCCTACCAGGCTTCTCCGTCCATGGGATTCTCCAGGCAAGAATACTGGAGTGGGTTACCATTTCCTTCTCCAGGGGATCTTCCCGACCCAGGGATCGAACCCGGGTCTCCCGCATTGGAGGCAGACGCTTTAACCTCTGAGCCACCAGGGAAGCCCCTATCATTCATTAGCTACTCCAATCTCTCCTTCATCTGCTCCATTCCAGTCACATGAACTTTCTTTCTGCTTCTAGAGAAAGCTAAGTTCATTCCCATCGCCCAGATTTATAACTGCTGTCCTTTCTGCCCAAAATGCTCATCCCGTATGCTGGCTTCTTCTCCAAATATCACCTTTCAGAAGGACTTACTTTAACTTTCATAGGTAAACTAACTTTCCCTTGAACTTTTTTTTTAAAATTTTTATTTAATAAATGGTACAAAGCACAATGCCAAAAACATTAACAGTTAAAATTTCACCAGATGAAAAAATAAAGCTACATTAAGTAATTTTACAACTGCCTCAGGCTGCAAAAAGAAAAAAAAACCCAATGCCATACCTACTAAGTTATCCCTCTCTCAAAATAACGCCATTTATGTGATAAACCATGAGCACCCCGTTAAAAGATGGGAACTGCTTTTGTTAATTCATATATATATATATATGACTGTATCACTTTGCTATACACCGAAACAAACACAACACTGTAAATGAAATATAGTACTACACAGGTTTTAGAAGTGATTTTTGAAACTTGGAAGTGCAAGATTTTAGGATTTTTACATGACATTGTTCTACTGGAGACCTATGTTATGATCCATGGGGGGAAAGTGCTTTTTACTTTAACATCTGATCATTTGAATTGGGCTTTTTAGAAATTTGAGTTTGGTTATGTTTTGGCATTTTTAAGATTCCTGAATCACCATCTTTTTTTCCTCCTCCTCAGAAAATACTGTCTTGCTACTGTGAACATTTTTAGGTTTATTTATCAACAGTGTAAAGTTTTTATTATTTAATTTGTTGCTTTGATGGGAAATGATTCCTTTTAATTCAGCTATAGGTATCTATTATTATATAACTTATTTCATGAAGTTATAAAACGCGGGAAAGGTGGCCCTTTGTGAATTGGCTCCTGGCTACTTCTCTGACCTTTTTTCCCTGCTTGTTTCCCCTCTACTTCAGTCGTATTGGCCTTGTTTTTTGGAGATACCAAATATATTTCTGCCTTGGAATATTTATTTATTCTCTGCCTAGAACATTTCTTTTCTAGA
Organism: Moschus berezovskii; assembly: GCF_049115385.1. Taxonomy (NCBI): domain Eukaryota; kingdom Metazoa; phylum Chordata; class Mammalia; order Artiodactyla; family Moschidae; genus Moschus; species Moschus berezovskii. The sequence continues at coordinate 64,313,678 of NC_142477.1, forward strand.
CATTAAAAAAGTTCACTCTTTGATAAGAATGAACGAAACTTTTCATAAGGTTTCTACTTAATAGGGAGATTAAGATTAAGTCTATATAATCTTCAGGGAGGCTGAGGTTTCTATGTCAGAAGGCAGAAGTTTTATATTGGGAGTCCAGATCATCTTTATCCCCTCAAAGACCGAAAGGGCACTCTTAAGTATTGGGTTGACCAAATAGTTTGTGTGGGTTTTTCATAACATCTTACGGAAAAACCTGAACGAACTTTTTGGCTAACCCAATATTTAGGTTGTTTGGACCAGGGCCAAAATAGAGACTAATCTAAAGAAGGGTAGTTGTATTGTTACAGAACAGCCATATCCAGTAGATCTTTCTGCTATGATGGAGATGTCTGAATCTATACTATGTAGTATAGAAACCATTAGCAGCATGTGGCTGTTGAACACTTCAAATTTGACTGGTGTGACTGAGGCACTGAATTTTAATTAAAATTCAGATAGCGCTATGTGATTGGTGGTTACCATGTCAAATGGCACAAGTGTTGAAGAATGGTATAGTGCAAAGAAGAGAGAGACAAAAGTTTTCTAAAGAAAAGACTGAATGATCTTTACATTTGAGAAACAAAGTGGTTGGATTAGATGATTTGGAAAAGCCCATTCCAGATCTATAATTCTATATCCCAGTGGAGAAATTTCTAAGACAAAGGGTGGACCGCTAGGAATACCTGGAAAAGTCTGTTTTAAATCCATGCAGAACTAATAAGACTCATATTTGTGATTTAGCTTAGTTGTGTATAATAATTCTCTTGCACAGTAGGAAAAAAATTGAAGGTGTGACTCTCAATCATCTGAATGTTAGACTATCAGAGATGAGATAGGAGAAAAAGGAGTGTCATTAGAGGCAACATGTGGAAAGAGGCTAGATCATTCATGCGTTTTGAACTAAAGATATTTTCTACAATGTTATAATAACTTGATGATAGCAACAAATCTAAGGTCTGTTAGCAGTAAGATACCACAGATTATGTTAATAAAAACTATGAAGGAAGAAATAGTGATACAGTAGACAGGAAATGTGGCTCTCCGTAAGGTCGGGGAAAACTTGGAAAGGATGACTGACCTGATGGTTGAAGAATTCAGCCAGCAGAAGCTCAGGGAAGAGCTTTTTAGGGCAGATGGAATGCCAGGTAAAAAGCCCTAAGTGAGAAAAAATTGTGTGTTCAAGGTACAGAATGGTTTGGTGACGGGGTAGGGGTTTAGGGAGGTTAGGGTAATAGTTGTTTTGAGATTAGAGGGGCAGGTAAGGCACTGATTAAGTAAGGCTCTTTAGGCCACAGAACGAAGTTTGAATTTTATTCTAAAGGATTTTAAGCAGAGATTAAATTTGATTTGATGTTTTAAAAAGATCACACATGGGTTGCTCTGACAAGCCTAAGTGATACTGATTTCATAAAGTAGTAGTTTTGCCTTTAGAAAATATTGTTAAAATTTTAGTAGTTTTGCAACAGTATAACAATATAGTTGGTTATCTTAATTGACTTAAATTGCACAGGTGAAAATGAAAGTAGTAATGTTTTTGTTTCTTAAGAAGTCTTCTCATGATTCTGCAGAATGTTTCATTTTCAGATTCTCAGATCTATCTTTTCAAGTTTAAATTCACACTAAAGCATGTTTCTTAATGTTTGAACTAAAAACTACTGCAAATAGTTAAGAATTGACAGGGTTTCCAGTTCAAGATGGCAGAGTAAAAGAACGTGCATGCATCTGCGAAAGTACCAAAATCGCAACTAGCTATTGGACAACCATCCACTGGAGGACCCTGGAACCCACCAAAAAAAGATACTCCATGTCCAAAGACAGGAAGTCACAATGAAACGGTAGGAGGGGCACAATGACGATAAAATCAAATCCCATACCCACCAGGTGGGCAGCCCACAAACCGGAGAACAGTAATAGCAAAGAAATTCTCCCATTGTTGTGAAGGTTCTGAGTCCCACATAGGGCTTCCCAGCTAGGGGAGCCAACAAAGGGACTAGGAGTCCCCAGGGAATCTGACTTTGAAGGCCAGCGGGATTTGATTATGGGACTTCACAGGACTGGGGGAAACAGAGACTCCACTCTTATCAGAAACAAAATCTTGTGTATGCCAAGACCCAGTGGGACAGAGCAGTGACTCCCACAGGAGACTGAACCAGATCTACCTGCTAGTGTTGGAGGGTCTGCTGTGTGGTGTGGGTTGGCAGTGGCTTGCCGTGGGGATGGGGACACAGGCAGCAGCAGTGCTGGAATGGAAAGGGCCCTTTGGTGTAAGTCCTCTTAGATGGCACAATTAACCCAACCATAGAGCCCGTGTTTGACTGGGTCATCTCAGGCCAAACAACAAACAGAGAAGGAGTGCAAACACCCCCATCAGCAGATAACTGGATTAAAATTTCACTGAGCATGACCCTGCCCACCAGAGCAAGTCCCCGTTTTTCCCGCCACCAGTCCTTCCCATCAGGAAGCTTATACAAGCCTCTTAGCCTCATCCATCAGAGGGCAGACAGAAGAAGCAAGAACACGATACCTCAGTGGCTAGAACCAAAACCACACCATAGAAAGTTAACCAGGATGAAAAAGCAGAGGGTTTTGTCTCACATTAATAGACAGTGTAAAACTCCAGAAAAACAAGCAAATGAAGTGGAGATAGGCAGCCTTCCAGAAAAAGAATTCAGAATGATGATAGTGAAGATGATCCAGGATCTTGGATAAAGAGTGGAAGAAAAGATTGAGAAGATGTAGAAATGTTTCTCAAGGAACTAGAAGGACTAAAGTACACACAGAGAGGAGCAATACACTAGAGGGAATTAATAGGATAACTGATGCAGAAGAATGGATAAGTGACCTGAAAGACAGAATGGTGGAAAGCACTGCCACAGAACAGAATATAGAGAAACAAATGAAAACAAATGAAGACAACCTAGGAGACCTCTGGGACAACATTAAATACACCAACATTCTCATTATAGGGGTCCCAGAAGAAGAAGGAGAGAAAGGACCTGAGAAAATATTTGAAGAAATAATAGCTGAAAAGTTCCCTAAGATGGGAAAGGAAGTGGTCAACCAAGTCCAGGAAGACAGAGAGTCTCAGGCAGGATAAACCCAAGGAGGAACACACCGAAACACATAGTAATCAAAATGATGAAAATTAAAAATGAAGATAAAATAGTAAAGGAAAAATGATAAGATAAAACGGAACTTCCATAGGTTATCAGCTAATTTCTCAACAGAAACCTCTACAAGCTGGAAGGGAATGGTGTGATACATTTAAAGTGATGAAAGAGAAGAACCTGTAACCAAGAGTAGTTTACTTAGCAAGACTCTTGTTCAGATTTGATGGAGAAATGAAAAGCTTTCCAGACAAGCAAAAGTTAAAAGAGAATTCAGCACCACCAAATCAGCTTTACAACAGATAAGGAAATTCTCTAGGCAGGAAACACAAGAGAAAGAAAAGACCTACTAGAATAAATTCAAAACAGTTAAGAAAATGCTAAAAAAAAAAGAAAAATGGTAATAGGATCATTGTTGTTGTTCACTCGCCCAGTCCTGTCCGACTCTTTGTGACCCCGTGGGCTTCAGCACGCCTGGCCTCCCTGTCCCTCACCGTCTCCCAGAGTTTGCCCGAGTTCATGTTCATTGCCTCGGTGATGCTCTCCCGCCATCTCGTCCTCTGACGCCCTCTGCTTCTGCCCTCGATCTTTCCCAGCATCAGGGACTTCTCCAGTGAGTCGTCTGTGTGTGTCATATGAGCAAAATACTGTAGCTTCAGCTTCAGCATGGAGGAGGGAATGACCAGCCATCCAGTATACTTGCCATGAGAACATCTTGAACTGTGTAAAAGGCCAAATAGGATCATACATAGTGATAATTGCCTTACATGTAAATGGATTAAATGCACCAACCAAAAGACAGACTGGCTGGACAGATGAGAACATGTGTGTGTACGCACTTCCAAAGTTGTATGTAATTATTTTATATTGTTAGGTTAATCATGCTTCCGTTATGGCTTGCAGTTGTAATTATCTTTTATTTTTTGTCTGGCTGTTGATTGTGAAAACTGATCTTTTACTATTGTGACTATGTAACTGTTACTCAGTTAATACCATTGTATCATTGGTCAACAAAGAATAGAATTCTCTATCACTAAAACTACCATTTAATAGGAAAAAAATAGTAAGAAGTCACTGTTTGTTATTTTTAATGTTAAGTTTAGAATTAAAATACTCAGATAGTTAAGAAATACATTGTACTTCTTGTTACATTGAAAACCACTGTGACCTTACTCTGAATAATTCAGATGTATACCTGGCTTAAATTTGGAGTCCCTAGTCTCTTCCCAGTCTCACTGAATTGATCAGTATTCTTCAAGATGAGAGACTCGTAATGTATGTTTGTTTGTTTTGTTTTTAAATTAACTTTTATTGGAGTGTAGTTTCTTTATAATGTGTTTCTACTGAACAGTAAAATGAACCAGCTATCTGCATACATATATATCCCCTCTCTGGATTTCTTGACAGTGGTAATTTTTGACACTGACAGAAAATACGTGTTGTGTTTATTTTTTTATAGCTGGGCGTTTCCCTTGGCAGTTTGGGAGCTATACCAGCAGCAGCACTAGACCCCAACATTGCAACCCTTGGAGAGATACCGCAGCCACCACTTATGGGGAATGTGGATCCTTCTAAAATTGATGAAATTAGGAGAACAGTCTATGTTGGCAATTTGAATTCCCAGGTAACTAATATAAGAAGAAATTGAGTGTTGGGACCTTTTATCTTTTTCCCTTTCTTAAAAATCGTATCAGTTGGTAAAGTAATATTTACCAGATTTTCTTTTAAGAAGAATATACTTTATTAAAACTGTTACTTTGTTTTTTCAGACAACCACAGCTGATCAGCTACTTGAATTTTTTAAACAAGTTGGAGAAGTGAAGTTTGTTCGGATGGCAGGTGATGAGACTCAGCCAACTCGGTTTGCTTTTGTGGAATTTGCAGACCAAAATTCTGTACCAAGGGCCCTTGCTTTTAATGGAGTTATGTTTGGAGACAGGCCACTGAAGTAAGAAACACTAAACAAAGAAATTTTAATGATTCTGAAAATTTTTTAAGTGTTTTTTATGTAATTAAGTTTTTTTTTTCTTTTTAATAGTAATTGGCAATTTGTGGAAAGGAAGACTGTGTTAAGTATAAATGAAACACATGAGATATTTACCATTTTAGCTTTTAAATTGAAGTCGCATTTGAAGACATGTTACTTTCTAATTTATAAGGTCTAGTTTAATATTAGCATATTTATACCGTACGTATTGATTGTAGCTCTTTTTCCATAGGCTTTAACAAGTCAGGTTAATTTTGCATTATTATGCTAGACTAATGGGCAGTCTAATATATGGATTGAATTTACAGTAATTTAGAAATAGAATTTTGGTTAATCCAAAATCTCAGAAATGTTTAAAAATTATACATTTTAAGGCTTGCTTGCATTCTTGTTTGCAAAGTGAAAAATTGATAGAGCCTTTTAGATACTCAAGATTATTTCATGTAGATTATTGAGACGACAGTTTTATTTGAATTCTGTAGATAATGATCTTAACTATTCAGTTTGGTCAGGAGTCTGCTATTAGAGGATAAGAAATGATATTCTTAGTGAATGCTTGTCTTCTCACCATGCTAAAGTGAGACACACCAAATTCATTTATGTGCCTCAGAGAAACCACTCTTAGCCATGAAGGGAGAGTTTTTTATAATCTGTAAGAATAGAAATGACTTAATACTGGTGTTACCATTTTAATTTATTTTAATTCTAAGCTGCGTGGTAAACCTGTTGTCCTGGTCTGTTCAGGTTGTCAAAGAAGTTAGCTAGGGTTCAGTTTTTCTTTTTCTTTTTCCCCTTGCTTTTGCCTTTGTTAGCAAGAGATGATGGCAGATGGAAATGAGATGAATCATGGTTTTGAGGTTAGTTTTGGTTATTCTATATTTAGCTATATTATTCTTCATGTGCTTTTGAGATGTCCTCAGATTTGTAAATATGTGTACCTTAAAGCAGTTAATTGTTTCAGGTTTTGTAAAATATGGTGTGTATTTGTGATATGCTAATATTTTTAATTTAGAATAAATCACTCCAACAATGCAATAGTAAAACCCCCTGAGATGACACCTCAGGCTGCAGCTAAGGAGTTAGAAGAAGTAATGAAGCGAGTACGAGAGGCTCAGTCCTTTATCTCAGCAGCTATCGAACCAGGTAAGGCCACAGCGTTGTTACATAGGTCATAGTTGATGATCATAGACTCTTAGAACTGAAAGGAATTTTAGAAATTATCTGTTCAGTCCCTTCATTTTACAATATGAAGAATGAAACTCAAGAAAGTGTAAGTGACTTAACTAACATCAAAGGTTGAAGAACTGTTTAGCACAAATGTCTTTTTCCATGATACTGAATTGAGGTACATTAGCTTGAGTTAAATCAGTTCTGTATATTTTAATAGCAAAATCAGTGCATAGAACTGATTTGCTTAAAGCAAAGTATAAATATTATTTATAGACAAGAATAACTTTATTTTAAATGTTATGATTAAGCAGATTTCATTTTTCCTTCAAAGTTTTAATTTTAAAAATAGACAACAGAGACCACAATTTAGGAAAAATAGAGACTATTTTAGCAAGGTAAAGGAACATCTCTTCAATCTTTTGTGTTGCTAACTATAAAAATCCAACCTAAAAATGTCTAGATGGTTTACATTTGAGCAAATTTTCTAAATTAGCACTCAGAACTTAAACAATTCTAGGAAAATAAATGGGAAAAGGATTTAAAATCACTGTCATAGGAATTACAGACATGTTATAATCGTACATTATGGCAGCAACAAAATACTACGAACAGCTGTTTATAATCATCTGGTTTATATGTACTGCTGCAGGGTGGCTGCACTCAACGAGTTTATGCAATGACTTTCTTGGATGTTTCTGAAGGATAATTGCACAGGAGGAGGATGTGCAGAGAGTAGGCCCCTTGCACTATATGTGGTACATTCCACTTGTGCCTGATTATTAACTGGGATCTTTAATTGTTCTGAGCTTACACTGCAAAGTGGTTTTTTCCTCCCAGAGTCTGGAAAGAGCAATGAAAGAAAAGGCGGTCGATCTCGTTCCCACACTCGTTCAAAATCCAGGTCTAGCTCAAAATCCCGTTCTCGAAGGAAAAGGTCGCAGTCAAAACACAGGTGAGAATTTCTGCTGTCATATTTTGAATGTGTTTTGTTTTTGTATTTACCGTGTTTAAGATTTTCTTGAGTTTTTGTCCAAGTTTCAGAGTTTAGAAATTTCACTGGTGTTCACCAGAAAGTATTGTTACTATTAGATATTGCTTTAATTATAGCACTATACTTAAGAATGAAGTTTTATCTAGTAAGTACATATTTTCAACTAATTTTTACTTTTAGAAGGTGGTTCTTTATCTTAAGGTGTTCTGTTCTTGATTTTTCTAAGAATTAACTAGTATAAAGAATTGGCAGAAATTTTTCTTTCTTCACGTTGGGAAAAGAGAGCATATAGTGCTGAAAGTACTGGTAAAGTTGCATTTTTGTTTTGTTCCCATCAAGGTCTGGGAAGTACTACCCCAGATCTAGATTTCAAATAGTTGCCTTTCTCCAGTACCCTGCATCAAATGAAGTACTTTAAGTCTTTGTACTCGTGGTGATAAGAGCTGCCTCCACCCACTTTGGGACCTGAAACATAGGAGTAACTTGCAGTTTTAATGGCAACTATTTTTAAAATTTATTTTTTACTGAAGTGTAGTTGAATTACAATGTTGTGTTAATAACCTCTGTACAGCTGAAGTGACTCAGTTAAACATATATATACATTCTTTTTCATATGGTTTGTCACAGGATGTTGAATATAGTTTCCTATGCTATACAGTAGGACCTTGTTGTTTATCCATTCTAGACATACCAGTTTGCATCTACTAATCCCAAATTACCACTCTTGCCCTCTCCCACCCGCTTCCCCTTGGCAATCACCCTACTGTTCTCTGTGTCCCTGATTTTATTTCCGTTTTTCATAGATAGGTTCATTTTTATCATATTTTAGATTCCACGTGTGTTATCATATGGTATTTGTTTTTCTCTTTCTGACTTATTTCACTTAGTATGGTAAACTCTAATTGCAGATATTCTTAATTAGACTAGTACTGGTGTATACTTCCCTATTACTATTAGATTGCAAGACTCCTTTTGGGTTATGGTTTTACTCTCCATCCAAGACTGTACAGTAAGGCAAATTCATGTCTAAGAGAAGGAAATTGTTTCATGTACGAGGAAGAAGGCAGTGTAGCAGAAACTGGAATTAGAGGAAGAAGTGTATAGACTCACTGGTACTAGGTTATGGATATTTCTACAGGTCAATAGAGTGGTAAAAGTAAAGGAGGTCAAGAAAGTATAGAAGTGAGTGAAAGAGTAATAACTTTCTGAGGAAGAAAAAGACCAATGACTTGACTCTTAATTTGTGTTAATAGAGCCATACTCCAAATCTGTTAGTGGTATTCTGTAGCTGGAAAAAAGCAGAACTTAATGATTAATATCATTATTTTCTTGATAATTTCTGTGAAGCTTTCTCTGTTGGGACACATAAGAGTTTTTACTCTTATCATTTTAAGTGTATTTGGATATTTCCCCCTTCCAAGGGTTAGTGGAAGGTTAGAAATTTGTTAATTATTTTTATTCATGGGAGTGGTTTCATGGAGGTCTGTCTAATAATATAGAGTGAGAAATTAATTGTTCTTGGCTGGCTCACATGCAGGCATACCTCATTTTGTTGTACTCGGCTTTGTTGTGCTTTCACAGATACTGTTGTTTTTAACAAATTGAAAGTTTGTGGCAGTCCTACATTGTCAGATGATGATCAGCATTTTTTAGCAATTAAATGTTGTTGGCCAAAAGGTACATTCAGGTTTTTCTGTAAGATGTTAGGGAAAGACCTGAAGGAACTTTCTGGCCAACCCATTTTAAATTAAGGTATGTACTTTTTTTGGTAACACAGTGCTGCTGCACACTTAATACACTACACTGTAGAGTTAATATAACTTGTACATGCACTGGGAAGCCAAAAAGTTCCTGGGACTTGCTTTGTTGTGATGTTCCTTTTGTTGCTGTGGTCTGGAACCTGACCCACAATATCTCTCGAGGTATGCCTGTATATCTTTTTTATCAGCACATACTGTTCTTATACAAGAAGCCTTTACTAAAATCTTAAATGCAAAAGAGGATGAATTTTGTTGAAAAAAAGTTCCTCAACCAAAATCATTTGACTTAAGGAACTCCCTCCCCCCTCCACTGTAGGAAATGCCAGACATTTCGCGGTTCCCTCCCCTTCTAGTGGGATTGGGCACCTTCAGCTCTTTCTCTGACCCACTAGGCCTAGCCAAGAGTGGAGGTTGCAGGATCCCCTTTCTCGAAGGCCCATCTTCTACCTTGTTAATGTTCTGATACTTCTAGAACCTTCCCCTGATTTTTTCCCTGTTCCCTCCCTTCTATCTGTAGGAGGGAGTAAGGAGTTATTTGTTATTATCTTGGCTAGAACTGGGAAGATGTGTTTCCACTCTGTCCAAATTTTTATTGTGTTTTTTTCATAGGGACAGGGTTAGAAAAGGTGGGTAGTACCCTATTGTAAAGTTCAGTAACTTTTACAGACCAGCATAGGAACTGTAAGACATTTTATAATATTTTAATGGGAAGCAACTGACTTACAAATGAACTTTGATGCAACATAATGGTAAGTTGCCCTTTATTTACAATTTAACCTGTAAGTGCAATTTTGTACATTTATGCTAAAATGAGAACTACTAATGATGGCTCACATCTTTATCTTTGATTGGAGTAGTTTTGCTCTTGACTTAAAGCTTTTAGCTTTCCTAATCAGAATACTTAAAGGCAACTAGTGGGTGACATAGACATGAAATATTTATTGTCAAAATTAAAATACAATAATTACTCTTGAGCAGTGAGTTTCAAACTCTGAGTAACCACAGTGTAAAGTGGGAAGCCAAGTGGTCGTTGCTTTTTTGTGATTTTTGTTTCTTTGTTTTTTTTGGTGAGTGCTTTTTTATTATTAACTTTTATTTGTTAGGGCTATGTTGGAAAAGACTTTGATGCTGGGAGGGATTGGGGGCGGGAGGAGACGGGGACGACAGAGAATGAGATGGATGGATGGCATCACCGACTCGATGGACCTGAGTTTGAGTGAACTCTAGGAGTTGGTGATGGACAGGGAGGCTTGGCGTGCTGAGATTCATGGGGTTGCAAAGAGTCAGTCATGACTGAGCGACTGAACTGAACTGATGGTTAATTTTTATTAAAAGAGTTTCTTAATTAAGACTGGAAAGCACTATTTGAGGAAAACAAAATTATTGTTTTTTTTTTTAAGCAAGGTTATTAACAGGACTATTAAGTACATAGACACAAAGGCCCTTTAAAACATTATCCTTATGTGGAGGTCTGTAAATGGACTTAAAAATGTAAGTTTTGCAGTTTTTCCCTAGTAGCTACTACTTGACCCTAGTGTCTCATAGGTTATTAGTGATAAAGATTTCAACAAACTAATGATTATTTTCTTAGATTAAAATGTGGTATGAAGATAAATGAGATGGTTAGATAGCATCACTGACTCAACTGACATGAATTTGAGCAAACTTCAGAGACAGTAAAGGACAGGGAAGCCTGGTGTGCTTCCCTGTGTCACGAGGAGTTGGATACGACTTAGGGACTGAATAGCATAACGATAAAAGTTTAATTTTTAAGGCCATGTAATAGATGAATGATCCAGTTGAAAATTAACTGTTGGAAGACAAATTTTAACTAACTGAAAAATGTGTTTAATGAACAAAATTTCATTATTAATTAAGGATTATTTGGAAATTTTTTTGGTTTCATAGCATATGACAAGCATTTAACTATATGTATTTCTTTTATAAACTTTTTTTTTTAATTGTAACAAATTCAATAAAGACTTTATTTTTTTTTTTTATTTTACAATATAAATTCATGAAAATATTACTATCAAGATGAGTTTTAATTATTTAAGGCATACTTATAGAAGTTCATTTTACCTTCTTGGAATAATTTTTCATTTATGTTGATTGTTAATGATGATGATGTAGATATTGAGAGTAGGAGTTCATTCTGCACCAGAAACTGTTAGTCAGTTTTCCATACACCATCTTTTTTAATCCTCATGACGGTCATAAGAGGTGTAGGTATGATTTTTATTCCAGTTTTTAGATGAAGAAACTCAGGCTTAGAGAGGTTAAGTGATTAACCAGAGTTTTCTCAGCTATTGAGTATCAGAGCCAGGCCAGTGAATCTCATCATTTGTTGTATGCATTCAATTTTGTCATATTTTAATGAATAGTTCCTAGGATACCTCAGTATGAAAAATGTCACATTATATATGCTTTTTAGTTGGGAGAAGAGCCTAGAGAATTTTAGAATTAGAACAGTTATTTTTCCTCCAAGAATTCTAATAGTGATGGTTTCTTTTAATAGTTCTGTATATGTAATTATAAAATCAAGGCCTTTGCAGATTCAGTATTTGATTATATTTAGCTTTCACTCATGAGTAAGATGTTTGGCCTCCTGTCACACTAGCACCATCATTAGTACTGTGCTTTCTTACACATTCTTCTTAATATGTGTTATGACAAACAACACATGGCTGTTTATAGAAACCGTTGAACCATATAACCACCACTCCCTGTCAAAATAAGTTATAACCACAAGTAGTCATATTACATGCAAGTCAAGAGTTAAAGACAATTTATGATATGAAAATATGGACCAAGAGAAATGGTCTGTACTAATTGAAGCATGTAGTACTTAGCAAAGGAAAGTCACACCTGAAGCTATCAACTTAAGTGTGACGTAGGAAATAGCTTAAATTCTTTCTCTATTCCTGTCTCTGTATTCTGGGCAATAAACTGGTGAAGTTTCCAATGAATTATGTCAGATAAACTATCTGAAGTGTTATGTAAAGAGAGTTTTAAAATACTGATAAATGCTGTCAAGTTTGGTTTTAAAATTCTCCCATTTGAAAGATCTTAGATATTTATAAATTGAAATTCTGAGACTTAAGTTTTGATATTCTAACAATTTGTCTTTAGGAGTAGATCCCACAATAGATCACGTTCAAGACAAAAAGATAGACGTAGATCTAAGAGCCCTCATAAAAAACGCTCTAAATCAAGGGAGAGGCGAAAGTCAAGGAGTCGTTCACGTTCACGGTGAGTTTTTTGAATTTAAAGGTAGTTTTCTCGTGACCTCATTTGTTAAAAATCTGTTGTGATTTAAAATTTTAATGAAAGAAATTGAACTTTTTTCTGATCGTTTTAAGTAATAATTTAATGTCGATTGTCATAGGTTTAAATCTGATGGTTAGTATGACTCATGAGATTTCCAGACTACTTAATTCAGTCTGGTGATTGTTTCATTTAGCTTCATGTACATAGAAATTATGTAGACATTTGTATGTAATGTCTTATAGCTATTATCAGTTGTTTTGTATTGATAATTGTTGAGGAAACAATGAGGTCCTTTTTGGGAAGTAGCATTATATTAGTTGTGAATTTATTTATTTATTTTTATTTTTAAAGGGACAAAAGAAAAGATACCCGAGAAAAAATCAAGGAAAAGGAAAGAGGGAAAGAAAAAGATAGAGAAAAGGAAAGGGAAAAAGAAAGAGACAGGGAAAAGGAACGTGAAAAAGAAAAGGAACGGGGTAAAAACAAAGATAAAGACCGAGATAAAGAACGGGAAAAGGACCGAGATAAAGACAAGGACAAAGAGAGAGAGCGGGACAAAGACCATGAAAAGGAGCGAGACAAAGAAAAGGAGAAGGAGCAAGACAAAGAAAAGGAACGAGAAAAGGACAGGGCCAAAGAGACAGAGGAGAAGAGAAAGAAGGATAAGAAGTCCAGAACACCACCCAGAAGTTACAACGCATCAAGAAGATCTCGTAGTTCCAGCAGGTTTGATAACGCTTCAGCTTTCTGCCAAGAGGCTCACTGATGACAGTGTTAAGTGAGAGGGAAAATACTGTTATACATGGAATCAGTGCAGTGATGGTAGAACATTTCTCTAGCAGAGGGATTGCTGCAGTATTGAATCAGTGAGGAGGAAGAGATAATATTGGGCACAGTTATTTGAAAAGTTAACCGTCCTTTGTAATCCACTACTTAAACCTGGCAGTGGTGCCAGTGACTGTTGTTGCTGTTGCTTATTATTTTCTTGGAGGGTGGGATGGCAGGGGCAAGCTTTTTATTTTTGATTTGGTTTTATGTGGAAAAGTTGACTGCTTATTAGGCTTCTATATTTCTTTGGAATGAGTAGTAAATTTAATATGTAAAATTATTTTTAAGGTTGCAGTATTAGTCCTTTTTGTCATCTAAATTCATTTTTACTGCTCTATTTTGTTGAATGCGTGATGTTTAAATTTTGGTTTTCATTTATTTGTTAAGGATTTGCTTTTTTCTTAGAACTCTTTATTAATAGGTGCACTGCCAGCAGTGCTTCCCCAGGTGGCACTAATGGTAAAGAACCCACCTGCCAATGCAGACGACATAAGAGACACGGGTTTGATCCCTGGGTTGGGAACATCCCCTGGAGAGAGCATGGCAGCCTACTCCAGTATGCTTGCCTGGATATCCCATGGACAGAGGAGCTTGGTGGGCTACAGTCCAGAGGGTTGCAGGGTCAGATGTGACTGAAGCAACCTAACACACTCATACTGCCACCAGGTGGCAGCAGGTTGCCATAGTAACAGCAGCAAACAAGGACCTTCCTTAATTCAAGATTCTCTCAATTTGTATCCTTTGCTGCAGGGGATATTGTGACTATAAATAAATGGAAGTTCCTAAGTTGTGTTAAAAACTGTATCTTAAAAATACTTAAAACATATTTTAGCAAGTTTTAAAGATATTTTTTAAAGGTTTTGCATAGAGAATAATTTGAGACTGGCACGTGCATTTCCTGATGTTTTTGCTTTCTGTTTTAATAGCTTATTCTTAATGCTAGTCTTTGGTTACTTAATTGAAGATAATTTCTAGCATTTATTGAGTGCTTTACCGTATGCCAGATTTTGTGTCTCAGCGGAGTTTTTCATGACTAATCTTATTTAATCCTCATAGTAAGCCTGTGAGAAGACTGTTATCATGGTTTTAAAACATGAAGAAACCAAAGCTCAGGAAATTTTCCATCTGCTCTGCACTTTAGTTAGAAGCTTAGTAGTAGAGTAGCTCTTTCTCTTCTTTTTAGTGATTGTTTAAATGAAGACTCTAACTAGTACTTGGTACTGGCTTTTTAAAAAAATGCCTCAGAAGTATAAAGTTGAAAGCAGCAGTATATGTTAAAATGGAACTTCAAATCAGTAGATTTTTGCTGTATTTCAGCACATTGAAACAAAACCTGAATAATTTCACTCATTTCCTGTGGGTATCAGTTAAGCCTTACGGTGTCTTTACTGCATTTATTTTATTGGTTCTTTGATGTTTATGTTTAGACATTGCCTTTCACATCACCAAGTAGTATCCTGATTCTTTTCAAATTCATTTGAATTTACTTTTTCTGATGACTTCAAAATGTTTTAATTTTTTCATGGCCGAAGTTGCTTGATATTTAAGAAAGTGTATAGTCACATTCAGTTCTTAGATAACCTCTGGGGCCTGGAGAATAAATGCTGACTAATGTTGGTTCAGTCGTTTGAAATAATTCATGCTTTCAGAAGAACTCAGTGAAGAGTTAAAATTTCTTTCAGCATTTTTCTTCCTTTCAAGTGCTCTGATTTGTTTAGTGAATAGGAAACCTGTTAACTGCTCAGAAAAATAGTCTACTTGATGTTTTTATTTCCAACATTGTCTTCTGAGCTATGTTTTTAAAGAAAAAATTTTGATATTTAAGAACTTTTAATGCTTGAAATTACAGTCAATAAGGATGAGACCAACAAAGGGAAAGAGAAAAAATTTATTGAGCACTTACTGTGCACCAGACATTAGGCTTGGTACTTTACAGATATTATCCTAATCCTCACAGCAGCACAATGAGACTTGAGTTATTATCTCCGTTTATCCATTGGAAAAACTGAGATTCAGATTAAGTAATATGACCCCAGTCGTGCAGCTGGTTAAGTGTGAAACTAAAATTTAAACGTCAGCCTGCTGCTGCTCCTGCTAAGTCACTTTAGTCGTGTCCGACTGTGTGACCCCACAGACGGCAGCCCACCAGGCTCCCACGTCTCTGGGATTCTCCATGCAAGAACACTGGAGTGGGTTGCCATTTCCTTCTCCAAAGCATGAAAGTGAAGTCGCTCAGTCGTGTCCAACTTAGCAGCCCCATGGACTGCAGCCTACCAGGCTTCTCTGTCCATGGGGTTTTCCAGGCAAGAGTGCTGAAGTGGGTTGCCATTGCCTTCTCCAAACGTCAGCCTATTTAACTCCAATTCTGCATACTAGCGCTGACAGCTTCTTTCTCAACTAACTGATATTCTGGATTGCTGTCTATCAAGCCTGGCTTTCATTGCCACTAACTGGTAGTTATTAGATGTCCACCCATACATAGTGTTCCTGAAATACAAGTGAAGAGTTACACTGATGGAGATGGAGCCATATTGTATAAAATGGGATACACTGACATTCTTATGCTATGAAAAAAGTTACTTCTAGTGTGTGAGATGGGGGGAGGGATGCTGCTACAGCATGGTATTGATTGAATGGAATAATGTCATCTAATTTCCACAGTAGGAAGTAGAATTTTGAGGTGACTTGGAGATAAAATTAGGTAATGGAGGCAAGAACCTTAGGTAGAGCAGAAATTTGTGCTCTCCAAGTTCTTGAACTCTTTCAGTCTTCACATCTACCGTGTATACCACATATAAGCATTGTCTAGTTTTTTATTTTATAGATGAAAAATGTACACAAAATATTTCACTAGCCTAGAATCAACTTACTGACATATAAGGAGAGCTTGAAGTCTAGAGGATTTGGTTGTTTCAGTTCTGTGGCCACTTATTATCAAAGCTTCTTGTGAGATAGATCATTGGCTGCATTAGTCATTTAAGAAATAAATCCTCATACCTCCTCACCTGAATAATAGACATCTTGCAGTTCATCGTTTCTAAGTTGACCACTCTAATAAATTAGATAGTATCACTGCCTCAGTGGACATGAATTTGAGCAAACTCCAGGAGATACTGAAGGACAGGGAAGTCTGGTGTGCTACAGTCCATGGGGTTGCAAAGTGTTAGACATGACTTAGTGACTGAATACACACATAAAATTATTATTAAAAGTATGTGTCATTCAGTAATATGTTAAGCAAAATAGTTTTTAATAAAGCTTTTAATAATCTTGTTTATATAATAATTATTTTTTACTTCATCATATTTAAGTCCCAGTTTTTAAGTAATTTCCTTATATCTAAGTAACTTGTGTGCTTAATTTTAAATGACCAGAACAACAATAATGAAGTGATAGGTGGTTAAGGGAGTAAAAGCAGTTTCTCTGAGAAGTGAACTAATGTAAATACTCCTTAAAGAGGTATTTTGCATACTTGGTTTAGAAAGTCTGTATGTTGCAAGCCTGTTTATCTTTCACTTCTTGAAAAGGGCCTGTTGTTAAAAAAAAATAATCCACAGTGGGGCAGCAAGGAGCTAGATGCATGGCAGAGGATCTGGAAAGCAACATGCTTTAGGTGTTAAGGAAGAAAATATGTTTAACATAAGAGAGAATATGAAACATCCATTAATATTTTTTCTGCTCTAGAAATTGCTGTCCAAATAAATCACATGTAAAGGAGATCCTCTTTCTAATATGAAATCTTAGAGATGTTTTCACTGGTCTGTTGAATTTATGGTTCATCATTTGACCTGTACTAAAATTAGATAATAGAATATTTTCATGAAAGATATTAGTTTAAACTGACCTTTAAAGAATACTCTTCACTTGAGAGCATTGCAGACCCTTTTGCTTTTGTGTATTTGAATTAATCTTACTGGAATTGCTGGTTTTTAAAATGACATATTTTTGAATTTCAGGGAAAGGCGTAGGAGGAGGAGCAGGAGTTCTTCCAGATCACCAAGAACATCAAAAACCGTAAAGAGGAAATCTTCTCGGTCTCCATCCCCCAGGAGGTAGGTTGAAGCATGTTCTAGAACCGAGGAGGAAGCAGGGGGGGATATTTTCTCTCTTCAGTCTATTATTTTTATAACTTTATATTTTGAATGAGTAACATGTAATATATTAGTTTGGTTTAGAAATCTGGAGAATACAAAAAGTTATAAATAGATCTTAACTTCCATGATGTGTCCATCTATCCTGTCTCCACAAGTAATGACTTTATTAGTTTTTTTGGTATATCCTTCCAGTTTTGTATATAGGAGCAGATGAGAATATATAATGTTTTTTTTTTCATCTTCTACAAAAGGTAGTGCAAAATGTACACTGTTGTACAGTTGCTTTTGTCACTTAACTACCGGAAGAACTTTCTGTATTCATCAGAGTGCTGCTCATCCCTTTTTACAACTGCATGGTCTTCCGTTGTCTGTTGTGAAACCAGCCTACAGTAACTGAATAGGTTCTCTTAATTTTTTTTAATAAATTATGCAAGTCTGTAATGAATAGCTTTGTATTTACATAATTTTGTAGTGTGCCAGTGTCAACTTAAAAAAATGGACAATGTGAGAGTTGTGAGTTGTTTTGTTTGTGGCCACATGAGGACTGCAGCCTGGGAGACAGCACCTCGGATAGTGCTGAGAGCCTGCTCCAGATACGCGGGGAGGAGGACAGAAGATATGTGATTTTGGTAAAGGGAGAGTGCATGCAATCAAGCACGTTTATTTTTACGTTTTTAGAAAGTTTCTCCTGGTCTTGTGAGACTTCTGCTAGTCACAGGAAACAGTCGTCACCATGAAGGGCTTCATGCTTTTCTAGATATGAGTAGATAGAAGAATTGGGCTCATAAAAGCGGCTCCTGAAAATATCTTACTCTCTGAAGATCTGTCGTGTCAGTTTTCCCGGAGCACAGGGTGCCTCATTTCCACTGTCCACCCTGGTCTTCCTCAGAGGGTGTTTGCGGTCAGTAGCTGCAGCAGCATATGATTTAGTCCTTGTAGAGGTGGATGGCAAGCGCCGATCTGTGGGTGACACCGGCATGCAGAGACAGTTTCTGTAAATGGTATTGGCGAGCCAGAGGGTGAGGGTTTTTGTGTACCAGTATAAAGTAGTTTTCAGTGCATTTTTCTTAAGAGTGAAGGTGACCATCTCTTCATATATTTCTATGAATTGTATACATTGCCCATTTTTTATGGGATCTGTTTTTGTTTTTTCTATTTTCAGGAATTCTTTCTGTATTGCAGAGATGATTCTTCAGTGACTTGGTTTCAAGTATTATTCCTAGTTTGTCATTTCTTAGAAACTGTGTATGAGAATTTTATAGAGATTTTTTATTTATATAGTTTAATTCCTCAAGTTTTTTTCTTGTGTGACTTTTCCATTTTGAGTCTTACAGGTAGAAAAATCTTTCCTATTCCAAGATTATAGTAAAATTCCTTCATTGCTTCTTTTTTGTACTTTTATACTTTTAATTTTTGCATTTACATCTTTGATCCATTAGTTTATCCTTGTTTGCAATATGGCACATGGATACGATTTTATTTTTCTAAATGCTTGTTTTCCAATATCATTAAAAACCGAATTTTCTTAACACTTATTCCACGTTTCCTTTGTCATATACTAAATCTTCCTGTTTGTGTTGGAGTCTGTTTCTGGGCTTTATGTGGTATTGGATTGGCTTGATTGATGATTGTGTACCAGTAGTGCCCCATGCTTTTAATTATACGGATTGTATAGTATTTTTAAATAGTTAGTAAGGTCTTTATTTCCCCAGGTGGTACAGTTGGTAAAGAATCTGCCTGCCAATGCAGGAGACATAAGAGATGCGGGTTCCATCCCTGGGTTGGGAAAATCCCTTTGAGTAGGAAATGGCAACCCACTCCAATATTCTTGCCTGGAGAATCCCATGGACAGAGGATCCTGGAGGGCTACAGTCTATGGGGTCACAGAGAGTTGGACACGACTGAGCGTGCACACACACACACACACACAGACACAAACACACACACACTTTTCCATACCTCTCATATCTCTTTTTTTGAGCTTTCTTGATCATTCTTGTGTGTTTATTTTTCTGTTTGAACTTAAGAGTTAGTTTGACTGTGTTCTAGAAGTAAACCTACTGATACTTTGTGTTATAGTATGATTTATTAATGGAAAAGTTGATGAATAGATTTATTAATAAAACTTTATGAAGGTGAGTCTTTCTATCCAGGAACATGGCCTACTTATTCAGGCCATCCTTAACGTTTTTCATTAATGGTTCAGTGTTTATTTCAAACAGATTTTATGCATTTTCAAGGTCTAATTTACATGTTGCTTTTTTCTTCTTGTAAATGAAGTCTTTCATTATGTCATATAATTGGAGATTAGGTTTATACATAGGAAGGTTAGTGATGTCTGCATATATATTTTTTCATCCCACTATCTTCCTAATGGGTCATAGTTTTTCAGTTGGTTTTCCAGGTAGAGAAAAAAGAAATTTATAAAAAGTTTTGCCCAGGGTAGAAGGAACATGTTTCCCAGCAGAGATCTTTTGTTTATTTCTTTGTGGGTTGTTATTTTTAGATGAGAATGAAAGGAAGGTGGAGGATATTGAGGAGGTGGGGCAAATTTTTAAAAAATACTTTGCTCACGAAAGTAGAAACTTTGATCAACTGTAAACTCAAATTAGCAAAAAGATATATTTAGAACATTTCACTTCCTTCCGGATTCCTTCTACTTTAACATCCACTTCTTATGAGTGATAAATTGTTTTATCCTTTCTTGTGTTTTTCTTTTTTTTGGTAAGATTAAGCAGATACATGTATTTGAATTTTTCCTTTTCTTCCAAAAGACAGCATTCATTATATATATAGTCTGTGTGTGTGTGTGTGTATGTGGTCAGTGACCTACCCAACCCCAGTTCCATTTTGACTTAAAATTTATTAAATTGAGAAGTAATTTACATAACATAAAATTCACCCTTTTAAATGTGCATTTCAGTGATGTTTAGTAATTTTTGTTGCATTTTTCTCAAAGAGTTCACAATTTTGTGCAGCCATCACTGCTAGTTCCAGAACATTTTTTTCACTTTAGAAGAAAGCCTGTACCCATTAGCAGTTACTCTCCATGGCTCCAGACTAATCTACTTCTTGTCTCTGGATTGCCTATAATGGCCGTTTCATATAGACTCAAAGTATGTGTGGTTTTGTATCTGACTTCTTTGACTGAATGTGATGTTCAAGCTGGTTTTAGAAAAGGCAGAGGAACCGGAGATCAAATTGCCAGCATCTGCTGGATCATGGAAAAAGCAAGAGAGTTCCAGAAAAACATCTATTTCTGCTTCATTGAGTATGCCAAAGCCTTGACTGTGTGGATCACAACAAACTGGAAAATTCTGAAAGAGATGGGAATACCAGACCACCTGACCTGCCTCTTGAGAAACCTGTATGCAGGTCAGGAAGCAGCAGTTAGAACTGGACATGGAACAACAGACTGGTTCCAAATAGGAAAAGGAGTACGTCAAGGTTGTATATTGTCACCCTGCTTATTTAACTTACATGCAGAGTACATCATGAGGAAGATGGGCTGGAAGAAGCACAGGCTGGAATCAAGATTGCCGGGAGAAATATCAGTAACCTCAGATACGCAGATGACACTACCCTTATGGCAGAAAGTGAAGAGGAACTCAAAGGCCTCTTGATGAAAGTGAAAGAGGAGAGTGCAAAGGTTGGCTTGAAGCTCAACATTCAGAAAATGAAGATCATGGCATCTGGTCCCATCACTTCATGGGAAATAGATGGGGAAACAGTGGAAACAGTGTCAGACTTTAAGTTTTTGGGCTCCAAAATCACTGCAGATGCTGATTGCAGCCACGAAATTAAAAGACGCTTACTCCTTGGAGGGAAAGTTACGACCGACCTAGATAGCATATTAAAAAGCAGAGACATTGCTTTGCCAACAAAGGTCCTTCTAGTCAAGGCTATGGTTTTTCCAGTGGTCTTCTATGGATATGAGAGCTGGACTGTGAAGAAAGCTGATCGCCGAAGAATCGATGCTTTTGAACTGTGGTGTTGGAGAAGACTCTTGAGAGTCCCTTGGACTGCAAGGAGATCCAACCAGTCCATTCTAAAGGAGATCAATCCTGGGTGTTCATTGGAAGGACTGATGCTAAAGCTGAAACTCCAGTACTTTGGCCACCTCATGCAACAAGTTGACTCACTGGAAAAGACTCTCATGCTGGGAGGGATTGGGGGCAGGAGGAGAAAGGGACAACAGAGAATGAGATGGCTGGATGGCATCACCGACTCGATGGAGGTGGGTTTGAGTGAACTCCGGGAGTTGGTGATGGACAGGGAGGCCTGGCGTGCTGAGATTCATGGGGTTGCAAAGAGTCAGTCATGACTGAGCGACTGAACTGAACTGAATGTTTTCAAGGTTCATACATGTAGCATGAATCAGCACTTCATTCCTTTTTAATGGGTCAGTAATATTCCAGTGAATGGATAAAACCAGGTTTTGTTATTTAACCATTCATTAGTTGATGGACATTTAGTATTATTTCTGGGTTTTTTGCTATTGTAAATAATGCTGCTATGAGCATTTGTGTACAGGCATTTATTTATTTATGGCTGCACTGGGTCTTCTTTGCTTTACTTGGGCTTCCTCTAGTTGGAGAGGGTGAGAGTTGCTGTCTAGTTGCAGTGCATGGGCTTCTCATTATGGTGGCATCTCTTGTTGTGGGGCACAGGCTCTAGGTATGCAGTCTTCAGTGATTGCAGCATGCAGTCTCAGCAGTTGTGGCACATGGGCTTTGTTGCTTCACAGCATGTAGAATCGTCTTGGATGAGGGATCAAATTCATTGGCAGGCAAATTCTTACCCACTGTACCACCGAGAAAAGTTCTGCTTACTGTAGTTTTGTAATAAGCTTTAACATCAGGAACTGTCTTCCGATTTTGTTGTTAAAGATAGTTTTGGCTATTTGATGTCCCTGGAGATTCTATATGATTTTTAGGATGGGCTTTTTCTATTTCTGCTAACAATGCTGATGCAGTTTAGGTGGGGATTGCATTGAATTTGTAGATCATGTTGAATACTATTGTTACCTTAACTCTGTTTAAGTCTATTTAAAGTCTTCTGATTCAAGAACATGGGGTGTGTTTCCACTTTATTTATGCACTTATTTCTTTTGGCAAATTTTTTGCCCTTTTGGTTAAATATATTGCTAAGGAATCTCATTCTTTTTGCAGTTGTTTCCTTGACTTTTAAGAGTTCTATGTAAAGATAGATCTTCTAAAGGAGATCAATCCTGGATGTTCATTGGAGGGACTGATGCTAAAGCTGAAACTCCAATACTTTGGCCACCTCATGCGACGAGTTGACTCACTGGAAAAGACTCTGATGCTGGGAAAGGTTGGGGGCGGGAGGAGAAGGGGACGACGGAGAATGAGATGGCTGGATGGCATCACCGACTCTGTGGACATGAGTTTGAGTGTACTCCGGGAGTTGGTGATGGACAGGGAGGCCTGGCGTGCTGTGATTCATGGGGTCGCGGAGAGTCGGACACGACTGAGCGACTGAACTGAACTGAACTGAACTGATGTAAAGATAAACATATATACATAAGTATGTTGTAAATATAGTTTTCTTGGTTTGTCATTTTTCTTTTGAATATGCTAGCAGTGTTTTTTTGCTTTGCTTTGCAAAAGTTTATGTAGGCATATGTATTAATCTTTTATTGTACTTGGAATTTTAGTTATGGTTAAAAAATCTTCCCTTTCATTCAAGTTAGAGAGAAATTCACTTATGTTTTCTTGTAGTACTTGTATTATTTAATTTAAAAAATTTAGGTCTCTAATCCATTTGGATTTATTTACGTGAATGAGATACGGACCCACTTTTTTCATTTTCTGAATAATCATCCAGTTGTACCCAGATCTTTTATTTATAAAAGACCGTCTTTTCCCCTATGATTTGAGATGCGTTATTGAACTTTCATATGTACTTGGATCTGTTTCTTAAGTGTTTTTGTTTGTCTGCCTGGTCTTTGTGTTTATTTTTAAGCTACTCATAATTAAGACAAAATTCTATATTAGGGTTAATTATTTTGAGTTGAAGATGTCTTGTTATGCTTCTGATATGAAGTGCATCATTTTTTCCCCTCTAATTTTAAGGCTCTGTTGTTTTTGCAAATGGAATGCATTCAGTCCATCTTTTGCTTAACATTTGCTCTTGAATTGGTGGGTGGGACTTTGTGAATGAGAGGAGGGCACATGGTGTCATTGGTTATTTGAAGTTCCAGGTTTTTGTAAGTCATACAGTCTTTCCTGAGAAGTCATTCAGCCTTATCTGATTCTTTTATCTTTTTCATTATTTTCTGGTTATTCATTTTTTGCTTTGAAAAAAATGGGTAAAAGTATTATGTATTTGGTTTTGTTTTATCCTAATTACAGTAGATAAATAAACCTTGAATGTTTTAAAACTAAGAAATTGGTAATACAAAATTGTGCCTCTGCAGAAATGACTGTTTGTCTTTAAAAAGTTAACTGGGTGTGGGATTGATTTGGTGGGTTACAGGACTCATTTACGTTACTTGGTCTACCAGGTTACTGATATGCTTGTTTACAATGCGTTAGTATTAGGTAAGAATATTTAGTTAACAGTATACTGGGTGTTTACTTTTTAAGATGTTCACTGACATTATTGATACTCTTACAGCAGAAATAAGAAGGATAAAAAGAGAGAAAAAGAAAAGGACCACATCAGTGAACGAAGAGAGAGAGAACGTTCAGCTTCTACAAGAAAGAGCTCTAATGATAGAGAAGGGAAGGACAAGGTGGAAAAGAACAATACTTCACTTAAAGTAAGCACGTCTTTCCGTGTTTAGGGTTTAAATAATAAATATGAGATTGTTCTTTATTTCATAGAGGTAGTAACTTTAGACAAAGCTCCTTGAGGGCAGCAGTGTGTTTGGTACTACTTATTTAATATTTGTTATATCAGTAGTTTTTTCACCTAGTTTTAGAAGATAAGAACTAATTAATGTTAACTGGTGTAAACAATTGCATTCCTTATTCACAGAATGGCATACAATAAAAATTTTAACGATGTACAGGAATATTTCTACTTGTTGCCATTTTCCTCACTGCGTTTGTTTTAGCAAATTTGACAGATGATGTTATCATTGGTTTTGTGATAATATACCAATTGTTAGGTTTGTTGAATTAGAGTAATGAATGGAAACCACATTCCATCAAGTAAGGATTTTTTTTGAGGGGGGATAAATATTGTAAGTACTTGTGAATTAGGTTATTTTCCTTATACTGATAAGTAATATTTGTGTTTTATGAGGTCTGGAGCTTTCATCTTACAGTTTTATTTATTCCCATACTGCTAGAAGTTTATCATCATTGTCAGTAACATTGATAATATCTTCTGAGCACTTAATACATTCCAGACACTGTTCCACATGTTCTCTTTAATTCTTGGTTGAGAACGGAATTTGGACTGTTCTTGAACAGTCTTTGGTAGGAAGAACAGTGACTTCCTTTTCTACATTCCCTTGTTTTTGCTTATTTGGTATCCAGATTACAAGTCTATCCTGACTTCTATGGGAACTATTTTACTTTCAGCAGATCTCTTCCACTTTTTCAAGTCAGGCAGCAACGTTTGTTGAATTCTTCCGTAGAATTTCTATGTACCTATTTTATTCTAACCGAGTCTCCAAAGGACATATCGATGCATGTTTGCATATACTGTTTATTTGAAAAGGGAAATGGGAGAAAATACCCAGTTTGACTAATTCACAAAAGGTAAAGTTACATATTTTAGCCAGAACTGGATGTAATAGCTGGCAGCTCTTGAGAAAAATATTAAATATATACCTGAATACTCATTGTAGGAGAAGGAGCACAATAAAGAACCAGATTCAAGCATGGGCAAAGAAGCAGATGACAAGGATGCACCAAGGACCGAGGAAAACAAAGTACAGCAAAATGGGAACTGTCAGCCCAACGAAGAAAACCTCTCTGCCAAAACAGAAGCAGTATAGGACCGACAGATGCACCTCTGAACACACGCTGGGACAGAATCCAAAGCTTTCAGTTCTTTCAACAAGATGTTAAACAGTGAAGAAATCCAGTAGAGCATAAAGATATGAGCTAACGGCTTTTCTAGTTGTTAGGTGACTTTGTGGCCATCTTGTTACTGAGTAAGAAAACAAAGCATGGACATCATGAAAATAACAAGCGTGACCCAAACTCCTCATCTTCTAAAATCTGTGCATTTCCATGGTGGCTGACACAGTTGTCATGTGGTTTGTTAGTGTTTGCCAAGAACCATTACAAATAAATGGAACATTAAAGATCTAAATTTGTTATATTATCCATAAAGACTGGAGATAAGTTTTGGAGGCTCTTTTAAGAAATGCTCGAAACTGATTTTGTATTATTTTACTTTTTTTTAATTTCAATATATTCAGATGAATAATGTGCTTGAAATCAGTGCAAATATGTACACACCCTTGTAAGTGCAGAGTTTGTAAGAAGTTTTAACATTTACTTCACAGGATTTATAGTGATTGTGTTAAATTCTCACTGTTGTGTTTTCTTTTGCTCACAGTTTAGGACAGTGGTTTTTCTTTGAAATAGTTTGACAGATTAAAGTTGCTTAAATAAGTGGATTACAAACCAACTGACAATGCATGCTACTGTTCTCTTTCAAAAGGAAGAACAACTGTGTTGAATACTAATGACATATTAGTATTCAGTGTTTAGAATCATTGGGTCTCCCCACATAGTAAGCATTTCTTTTTGGACTTTCTTGACATTTCCGAGCTTATTATGAACAATATTGCAGTGTGTGTTGTCAGCTGTAGGTGGTAAAGGTGCCATTTATAAAAAGAAAGCTGGGTTTTCAAAATGGGCTATGGGAGCACAAGCTGAAGCTTCAGTGCCTTCTACAATGTGGTATACTGTTTTCTAGAATTTTATATGAGCTAGTCATTCTCAATTCATACGGAATTTAGATGGGTATTCCATTCCCTCCCATAGAAAAGTGTGAAAGTGTATGTCAGAAGAGCTTCTTTCTTACCTAATGTGAGAGGAAGTGTATTTTTAAGAATGACTTCAGTGCTTAAAACAACAGTGCAGTTGTGGGACCATCAGTTTTATACTGTGATAATTGAAAATGAAGCAGCATGTTCTTATTTTACTTAAAGCAAGACCCTTTAGTTGTCGACATTGGATGGCCTTAATTATTACCTCTCAATCATCTTCTCATAAATGATGTACTGAATTTGTGCTTAAAGGAGAGTACATGAGGTTATTTGTTTTCTGTGTAAAGTATGTTTACTTGAGCTTAAAATATAGGTCATCCTACATTGTTAGGCACACTTTTTGCAGAAAGTATGTGAGTAGTAAAATGACAACATTGTTAATACTTTCCCCTAAACCACAGCTTATCGTTTCAGAACTCTTTTCATTGTTATATTTCCAAAAGTTATACCTTTTAATCAGCATGTTATTTAAAAAAATCAAGTATAATTATTTTAATGCAATCTAATACAATCAAATTACTCAGTTGCCTTACCTCATGGGAAGAGTTACTTATGGATTTAAAGAGCTGAGTAACACATCAGTTACTTGGTTTTAACTTGAGCTTTCTTTTAATGTTAATCCTATTGGAACTTAAGTATTTGGTGGAGAATGGAAGGAATTGCTCTTATTGCAGGTAATGAAGCCTGGTTTGATTATGAAGCTGCTTAACTACTCTTCATGTGTTCACAATTACTGTGTTGTTTTTTTTTTTCTCTTTGTCACTATGTACATTAAAATTTTTGAAGATGCTTTACTATGTAAAGTATAGATGGTCATTTTAATCATTCAACCACATACGGTTGGCTGGTAAACAGCTTATTTTGATACAGGATTGCTTGGGTGCATATGGAAAGATTGTGAAGGAGTGTGTGTCTTGCATCAAAGCTTCTTATTTATGATATGTAAGTAGAATAGAACAAATGTTGTTTGAATCTTTGTTATTTTTAGTACCATTTCTCTAATAAAGCTAAGTATTTTAGAGGAAAATACTTGTTTATGCATTTCACAACAGCATCTTAGGTTTATCCTGTTCTTGTTTTGGTTGGCATAGCTATGGAGATTGTTTTGGTATGGGGAGTGCATGTTTGTGTGGGGTCTATAAAGCAGTCATTTAAAGTTTGAGTATTTTCTTGTACTCTGTACTCTATTAAATGTTTGGTAAGTTGGTAATTAACATATGTAATTTGGTTTCTGATGCCAATTCTTTTTCTTGCTGATGATATTTATTCAGCTTTAAGATAACCATATCAATCTTAAAAGACAGTGATTTATAAAAATTGGGCATGAGTAGGAATACCAGGGAGAAGGAAATGGCAACCCACTCCAGTATTCTTGCCTGGAGAATCCCAGAGACGGGGGAGCCTGGTGGGCTGCCGTCTATGGGGTCGCACAGAGTTGGCCACGACTGAAGCGACTTAGCAGCAGCAGCAGGAATACCAGAGGCTCAGAGAACGTGAAGTCATTTTCTTAAACAGGCTTAGGGAAGCAAAACTTTCTAGGGTCTAGAGGTAAGGGAGGGCGTGGGGGTGGACTGAGAGAGAGTGTGTGTGTGCGCGCGTGTGTGTGTGAAAAAGATTTTCTGTTCACTTATAAGGGCTGGTATGTTTTCATTTGTTTATTATTTTCTTTTAAGGTATTTCATTACTTTTTTAAAACTGTCTTTTTCATCCCAGGTAGATGTTGTCAGGAAAACTTGAGGTAAGGCCAAGAAGACAGCCATTTTATACTTGATACCATCTGTAAATTATCTTTTTCAGCTTGATTATATAGCGAGTATATTCTGTTCCTTAAATTGTAGTTGCTGTTCATCATTCTAGACAAATTCTGTTGGTCCTTCTCTGTTTTTGCTCTTCAGCAGTGTACACTTAACTGGTAATAAAAGATGTTCCTTTATAAGCTAGCCAGTTTCATGTGAGGAAACAAGTATACACCCTTAACTTTTGCAGCTGTCTCATTAGTCTAATTAACACATAGTTACAAATACACTAGTCAGCTTGTGCTTTTCTGTTTAGAATTATTTTCCAAGGTATTCAGTATTTGCTACGTTGATCTTGAGAAGTATGAGAGACTTAAATTTTGATGTGTGTGATTTAGAATCAATTTTTTTTTTGGTCAGGAAAATAATTTCTTTTGTGATATTAGTCATCCTCAGTATCCTCATTCATTCTTATACATTATATAGGTTGCTATGTTTAAAACCTGAACCTAGAGGCAAATTTGGTCCCAACTGAAGATATCATTCAAATTTAAGGAGTATAATATGTAATAATAGGCTTTTAAAAGTTTAAAAATTTGGAATAATTGTTGTTCAGTCACTAAGTTGAGTCTGACTGTGCAGCCCCATGGACTGCAGCACGCCAGGCTCCTCTGTCCTTCAGGGTCTCCCAAAGTTTGCTCAGATTCATGTGCATTAGGTCAGTTATGCTGTCTAACCATCTCATTCTCTGCCACCTCCTTCTCCTTTTGCCTTTAGTCATTCTCAGCATCAGGGTCTTTTAGTATGATTTGACTTAAATCTTTCTTTAGTAGTTGAATTAGCAGTTAAAATGAATTCTTTTTGAGCGTTGTATTGAATAACATTTCAATGAGATATTTCTTATATAGATATTTCTTATATTTTTATTGAAGGGAGTATCTGGTTTTAATTGGGTCGTCACTTATGAAGTAGAGCCATTTCCACAAAGTAATTACGTTCCTTAGGTGTTTTAAAGATTTTAAAAGAATTTTTACTACATATATACTTAGTATTTTCTCATGTTTATTCAGTAATAGTCATTTAAAATTGTTGATTTTTAAGTTTCAGAGGTTAGTGCTCTCAGAAGGGCTAAGTGATATTTCTGGAAGCAGGAGTCAAGTATAAATGTAATAAAATAAACTTCTAAAAATAAAATTCATTTCCCTACTTAATTTTGGGTTTGTGGATAAATTTATTTTTCTTAAATATACTTTTATTGGTGATTCTGCCAAAGATTGGTACATAATTTTTAAAAGCTAAAGCTGTTAGTACTAGGTGGGATTTAGAAACTAATAACTAGATTTCTTTCTATTTCATTTTAAGGTACTTTTATAGTTTCTAGCAATCAATTTATTACAATTGTTCAGTTCAGTTCAGTCGCTCAGTCGTGTCCGACTCTCTGCGACCCCATGAATCACAGCACGCCAGGCCTCCCTGTCCATCACAATTGTTAGTTTATATGTAATGCAACATTTCTTAACATACTGTTCTTAGATTTTTAGTCTGTTGTCTGATTTTTAAATTTACTTTGTAACATTTTAATTTTGAGACTTGCCAACTTTTATAAAACTTCACAAATTTTACCAGTAAGATTTCCTTTCTGAGGATTGGAATAGAATAATAGTTGCCTTCATTCTTGATTAACTTCTATTTGCTAGGTAGATAATTTCTTAACTATATCTGTAAGTTCAAATTCATGAAATTCATGCTGAAAGAATTAGAGTTGAAGAGATTGTTCTACCATTTAAGGTTATTGGTAGGCAAAAAACTGTTGGGAAACAGTACAGAATTCTCTTAATTTCCACAGGAGGTTATATTTGGGTGTACTGTGTAGTTTTATAGGTAGTTCAATTTAATAGTTAAATATTACTTTTCTCCATCTTAACTAGGTTTAATACAGTAGTGCTATTCTTTACATAATGCTATATGGATTATCAAGGGAAGGGTCTGAAATGTAAAATAAAGGTACTGCATAGGTGGTGTATATTTATGTGAGTAGGACTACTTCCAAATGGTTCTAGTGAAGATTTATCAGATGCTGCTGCTGTTGTGTTGCTCTATTTTTAATAAAATGAAAACCTTAAAGTCTCCACTGTTGAGTAGTGATTTCATCTAAGACATTTAATTACGTATTTACAGCGTACTTTTATAACTGAAAGGTTGTTAATAGCCTTTTTGATCATTGGGTATTCTTCATGTTATATGGCGATCTCAAGTCGAAGCTTTGCATCTCTAACGTTTTGCAGTATTCCAGTAAGTGACAGCAGCTCTCAACTTTCTTTTTTTTAGTGGAGGATAATTGCTTCCAGTGTTGTGATGGTTTGTGCTGTGTCACAATGGTAATCAGTCATATATATATATATATATATATATCCTCTCCCTCATAAGCCTCCCTGCCCTCTCCCATCCCACCCCTGAGGTCGTCAGTGAGTGCGAGGGTGGGCTTCCTGCTGTATAAAGCGACTTCCCACAGTTACCTGTTTTACCCATAATGGTATATGTATGTCAGTGCTACTTTCCCAGTTCATCCTGCCCCCTCCTTCCCCTGCTGCGTCCACAAGTATGCTTTCTACGTCTTCATCTCCATTTCTTCCCTGTAAATAGGCTAATTAGTACTGTTTTTCTGGATTCCATATATGTGCCTTAATATACGATTTTTTTTTTTTTTTGATTTGTTGTTGTTTAGTTGCCAGGTCGTGTCTGACTATTTGTGACCCCATGGACTGCAGCACGCCGGACTTCTCTGTCCCTCACCATCTCCAGGAGTTTGCTCAAGTTCCTGTCCCTTGCATCAGTGATGCCATCCAACCGTCTCATCCTCTGTCGCCCTCTTCTTCTGCCTTCACTCTTTCCCAGCATCAGGGTCTTTTTCAGTGAGTCGGCTCTTTCTATCAGGTGGCCAGAGTATTGGAGCTTCAGCTTCAGCATCAGTCCCTCCAATGAATATTCAAGATTGATTTCCTTTCAGATTGACTGGTTTGATCTCCTTGCTGTCCAAAGGAGTCTCAAGAGTCTTCTCCAACACCACAGTTCAAAAGCGTCAGTTAATTATTTAGTGCTCTTTATGGTCCAGGTGTCACAACCATATGTGACTACTGGAAAGACCATAGCCTTGACTATACGGATCTTTGTCAGCAAAGTGATGTCTTTGCTTTTTAACACACTGTCTAGGATTGTCATAACTTTCCTGCCAAGAAGCAGTCATCTTCTAGTTGCATGGCTGCAGTCACCATCTGCAGTAATTTTAGAGCCCAGGAAGAGGAAATCTGTCACTGCTTTCACATTTTCCCCTTCTGTTTCCCATGAAGTGATGGGACCAGAGGCCATGATCTTAGTTTTTTTAATATTTAGTTTTTAGCCGGCTCTTTCACTTTCCTTCTTCACCCTCATCAAGAGGATCTTTAGTTCCTCTTTGCTTTCTGCCATTAAAGTGGTATCAGCCGCATATCTGAGGTGGTTGATATTTCTCCCAGGAATCTTGATTCCAGGTTGTAACTCATCCAACCCAGCATTTCACATGATGTGCTCTGCATCTAAGTTAAATAGACAGAGTGAAATAAACAGCCTTGTCAAACTCCTTTCTCAATCCTGAACCAGTCAGTTGTTTTCTATTCTAACTGTTGCTTCTTGACCAGCAAACAGGTTTTTCAGGAGCTAGGTAAAATGGTCTGGTATTCCCATCTCTCTAAGAGTCTTTCACAGTTTGTTATGATCCACACAGTGAAGGCTTTTAGCAGTCACTGAAACAGAGGTGGATGTTTTTCTGGAATTCCTTTGCTTTCTGTATGATCCAGTGAATGTTTGCAATTTGATCTCAGGTTTCTCTGCCTTTTCTAAACCCAGCTTGGACATCTGGAAGTTCTCAGTTCACATAATCCTGAAGCCTAGCATGTAGAATTTTGAATATAACCTTACTGGCATGGGAAATGAGTGCAATTGTCTGGTGGTTTGAACGTTCTTTAGTATTGGCCTTCTTGGGAATTGGGATGAGAATAGACCTTTTCCAGTTCTGTGGCCACTGCGGGTTTTCCAGATTTGCTGACATACTGAGTACAGCACTTTGATGGCATCATCTTTTGAGAATTTTAAATAGTTCTGCTGGAATTTCATTGCCTCCACTAGCTTTATTGACAGCAGTGCTTCCTAAGGCCCACTTGACTTTGCTCTCAGAATGTCTGTCTCTGGGTGAGTGACCACACCATTGTGGTTATCTGGGTCGTTAAGATTTTTTTTTTGTACTGTTCTGTGTATTCTTTCTATCTCTTGATCTCTTCTGCTTCTATTAGATCTTTACTGTTTTTGCCCTTTATTGTGCCCATCTTTGAATGAAATGTTCCTTTGATACTTCCAATTTTCTTGAGATCGCTAGTCTTTCCCTTTCTGTTGGTTTCCTCTATTTGCATTTCTTTCTGATTTACTTCACTCTGTATAACAGGCTCTGAGAGGTTCATCCACCTCACTACAGCTGACTCAAATTCATTGCTTTTTTGTGGCTAATATTCCGTTGCATATATGTACCACATTCTCTTTATCCATTCATCTGTTGATGAACTAGTATTTGCACAATGAAAACTGCCACTAGTTGTCTTGTAATAGCAAGTGGAATGCCTTTTCCCGTATGTCAGAAGTTTAACTCTCCATTTGGTGAATGAGCTGTGTACTTGCGATGGTCATTTAAGTGAGACAGGCTATTAGGGGTTTCTTTTAAAAATAAATTGGCTATCAGATACGTAAATTTACAACCCTATATGACCTGGTGGTTTAACTGGAACAGAGGTGGTGAGGCTGTACACACAAATTTCTCTGTGTAAGCCTCTGTCCTGTGGTTAAAGGTCATGAGCTGCTTCGGTTTCCAAATGTCGAACTACATGTGTGAGGACAGGTTGGGGAATGAGAGGAGACCTTGCCAGTAGTGAGTCTGAACTTTTCCAAGTGTGACCTTCACATGACTTGCTAGAGGAAGGACTCATTTGACCCTTAACTTTCTGACTTCCAGACAAAATGTCTCTTGTATTATTTTTATTATGAACGATTTCTAAGTAGTAATTACTTAAGGAGTATGATGAGAGTATATTTAGTTTTTATAATGCTGATTTTCTTACCTGGGGAAAAGTACCCTAAGATTCGCTGACAAAAGAGTAAAATCTCTTAGAAAGTATGCTCCTCTATGCCACAGCACGATATCAGAGGTGGAGCATGCTAAGTCGCTTCAGTCTTGTCCGACTCTGTAGCCCTGTAGAGGGTAGCCCACCACTCCTCTGTCCATGGCAAGAATACTGAGATGGGTTGCCATGCCCTTCTCTAGGGGATCTTCTTAACCCAGGGATTGAACTTGCGGCTCCTGCATTGTAGGGAGATTCTTTACCACTGAGCCACCGGGGAAGCCCCATCAGAGGTGGTAAATGGGATCAATTATGTAGACATGACCTCTAGTACTGTATTTCTATTGAGCACCAGTCCAACCACCTTCTGATTAGCACATGACACAAAAGAACTTACTGATTCTTAGCTCCTAAATACTGGATGTCTTACCAGCACCATAAATGTATTCTGTTCCAAACAAAACATTCCATTTCCAATATCAAGTCTATGGCTCTGTTGTCCATTGGTTTCAGCCGAACTGATACCGTTTTAGTTCCGCATTGCCACTGTTCACTTCTGTCTTGACTTCAGTGTCGATCGTATTTGCTAAATCCTCTCAATCCTGCTTTTCCTCTGAAATACTTTAAATGTGCCCTTGTCTCAGTTTTGATTCCTAGTTATACAAAAGAGAATCCAGAAAGGTAATTATGGTGTTAGAATTAAGTCCCTTCTCATTTGAGCCTGTTTCTGTAGATTGCTAATTGGTTTTCTTTTTTTTTAATTTTTATTGGAGGCTAATTATTTTACAATATTATATTGGTTGGTTTTGCCATACATTGACATGAATCCGCCCCGGGTGTACATGAGTTCCTCCTCCTGAACCCCCCTCCCACCTCCTTCCTCCCCTTATCCTCCTTCTGGGTCATCCCCGCATACCAGCCCCGAGCGTCCTGTAACATGCATCAACCCTGAACTGGCGATTCGTTTCACATAGGATAATATACATGTTTCAATGCCATTCTCCCAAACCATCCCACCCTCACCCTCTCCCACAGAGTCCCAAAGACTGTTCTATACATCTGTGTCTCTTGCTATCTCGTATACAGGGTTATCATTTGCGTCTTTCTAAATTCCATATATATGCGTTAGTATATTGTATTGGTGTTTTTCTTTCTGGCTTACTTGACTCTGTATAATAGGCTCTAGTTTCATCCACCTCATTAGAACTGGTTCAAATGCATTCTTTTTAATGGTTGAGTAATACTCCATTGTGTATATGTACCACTGCTTTCTCATCCATTCATCTGCAGATAGACATCTAGGTAGCCAATTGGTTTTCAAACCTCAGGCCTTTTTCCAAATTCTTTTAAGTATAACTTGGCTACTGGATTTATTCTTCCTTTAAATTGGTCTGTAATTTTATAAAAACTTTCTGATTTTAGTGTCTATGTGTAATTCTGATTTTGAGTCATGCTGACTTGATGCAATGAGTTGAATGTTGTTCCCTTTGGAGTTTTCTGAAGAAATTTGTGTCATGTTCACTGTTTCTTCCATAAATATTAGAATTCCCCAATAAAACCAACTTGAGCCTGGAATTTTCATGCTACAAATCCAACATTAAAAACAAAATTAGGGCTATTCCTGTTATTTAATCTTGAGTGAGCATTAGTGCTGTGTGTCTTCTAAGGAATTTGTCCATTTAATCTAAGTTGTTGAATTTGTCAACATAAAGGTGTTCTTGATGTTACCTTCTTATCTTAGTATATGTAAGATCTATAGTGAAAGCCTCTCTCATTCCTAGTATTGTTAGCTATTGTCTTTTTCACCTGATGAGTTTGCTAGTGATTTATCAGTTTTATTTTCTCCAGTAGTCAGATTTTTTTCATCATATTTTCTCTTTTTCTCTGCCTTTTATTTCACTGATTTCTACTCATTATTTCTTCTGCTTATTCTGCTTATTTTGAGCGTAGTTTGCTTTTTTTTTTTTCCCCTAAAGTGTGAGCTGGTATCACTGACCTGAGACCTTTGTTTTGTTTTTTAAGCCATTAAAAAAATTGGAAGTATAGTTAATTTACAGTGTTGTGTTTCAGGTGTACAGCAAAATGATTATATATATTTACACACACATATGTACTCCTTTTTAGATTCTTTTCCATTACAAGTTATTACAAGATATTGAGAGTCCCTCTCTTCTATTAGAAGTAGCTTGATAGACTGTAGCTTGCCAGGCTCCTCTGTCCATGCAATTCTCCAGGCAAGAATACTGGAGTGGGTAACATTTCTCTTTTCCAGGGGATCTTCCCGACTCAGGGATCAAACCTGGGTCTCCTGCATTGCAGGCAGATTCTTTACCGTCTGAACCACCAGAGAAGCCCCAGAAGTATTTTAGTACTATAAGCATTGCTTTAGCTGCATTCCAACAAATTTTGATATGTCTTCATTTTCATTCAAGATACTTCATAAATGGGGTTATCAATGAAGGAAACAATAAGATTAAAAGACAGTCTTCAGAATGAGAGAAAATAAATACAAACAAAGCAACTGACAAAGGGTTAATCTCCAGAATATATAAGCAGCTCATACAACTCAACATCAGGAAAGCAAACAGCCCAATCAAAAAATGGGCAAAAGACCTAAGCACACATATCTCCAAAGAAGACATACCTCTGGCTAATAAACACATAGAAGGATGCTCAACATTGCTCATTAGAGAAATACAAATAAAAACTACGATGAGATCACCTCACACCACTTAGAATGGCCATCATAAAAAAATCTACAGACAGTAAATAATGGAGAGGGTGTGGAGAAAAGGAAACCCTCTTGCACTATTAGTGGTAAATTGATATGGACACTATGGAGAACAGTATGGAGATTCCAAAAAAAACTAGGACTAGAACTACATGTTTTTTTTTTTATTATTATTTTGATAGGGATCCTAGCAAAGCTGAGATGTTCTCAAGGACCTGAGAATTAGTGCAAAGTTAAGTGGGCCTTAGGAATCATCACTACAAACAAGACTGGTGGAGGTGATGGAATTCCAGCTGAGTTATTTCAGATCCTAAAAGATGCTGTGAAAGTGCTGCACTTTGCATAGGCCAGCAAATTTGGAACTCTCAGCAGTGGACACAGGACTGAAAAGGTCTGTTTTCATTCCAATCTCAAAGAAGGGCAATGCCAAAGAACATTCAGACTACCACACACTTGTACTCATCTCACATGCTTGCAAAGTAATGCTCAAAATTCTCTAAGCAAGGCTTCAACAGTACATGAGCCAAGAACTTCCAGATGTTCAAGTTGGATTTAGAAAAGGCAGAAGAACCAGAAATCAAATTGCCAACATCTGTTGGATCATAGAAAAAGTAATTCCAGAAAAACATCTGCTTCATTGACTACACTAAAGCCTTTGACTGTGTGGATCACAACAAACTGGAAAATTCTTAGATGGGAATACCAGATCACCTAACCTGCCTCCTGTGAAACTTGTATGCAGGTCAAAAAGCAACAGTCAGAACTTGACATGGAACAATGGACTAGTTCACAATTGGGAAAGGGAGTACATCAAGGCTTTTTCATTGTCATTCTGTGTATTAAACTTACATACAGAGTACATCATGTGAAATGCTGGGCTGGATGAAGCACAAGCTGGAATCAAGATTTCCAGAAGAAATATCAATAACCTCAGCTATGCAGATAATATCATGCTAATGGCAGAATGTGAAGAGGAACTAAACAGCCTCTTGATGAGAGTGAAAGAGGAGAGTGAAAAACCTGGCTTAAAACTCAGCATTCAAAAAACTAAGCTCATGGCATCTGGTCCCAGCACTTCATGACAAATAGATGAGGAAGCAATGGAAACAGTGACATTTTATTTTCCTGGACTCCAAAATCCCTGCAGATGGTGACTGCAGCCATGAGATTAAGACGCCTGCTCCTTGGAAGAAAAACTATGACAAACCTAGACAGTGTATTAAGAAGCAGAGACATCACTTTGCTGACAAAGGTCCATCTAGTCAAAGCTAGGGTTTTTTCTGGTAGTCATGTATGGATGTGAGAATTGGATTGCAAAGAAGGCTGAGTGCCAAAGAACTGATGCTTTTGAACTGTGGTGTTGGAGGAGATGCTTGAGAGTCCCTTGGACTGCAAGGGGATCAAACAGTCAATGGAAATCAGTCCTGAATATTCATTGGAGGAACTGATGCTGAGGCTGAAGCTCCAGTACTTTGGCCACCTGATGTGAAGCGCCTCACTGGAAGAGACCCTGATGCTGGGAAAGATTGAAAGCAGGGGCAGAAGGGGATGTCAGAGGACAAGATGGTTGGATGACATCATTGACTCAATGGACATGAGTTTGAGCAAGCTCTGGGAGATGGTGAAGGACAGGGAAGCCTGACGTGCTGCAGTCCATGGGCTCACAAAGAGTTGGACACTATGAGCGACTGGGCAAAAACGACCCAACAATCCCACTATTGAGCATATACCCTGAGAAAACTGTAATTGAAAGAGACACATGTGCCCCAGTGTTTATTGCAGCAGTATTTACACTAGCTAGGACATGGAAGCAACCTTGATGTCCATCATGACAGATGATGGATAAGGAGGTTGTGGTATGTGTATAAACAATGGAGTATTACTCAACCATAAAAAAACACATTTGAATCAGTCCTAATGAGGTGGGTGAAATTAGAGCCTGTTATACAGAACTGATATGCAGAGTGCATCATGAGGAACGCTGGGCTGGAAGAAGCACAAGCTGGAATCAAGATTGCTGGGAGAAATATCAATAACCTCAGATATGCAGATGACACTACCCTTATTGCAGAAAGTGAAGAGGAACTCAAAAGCCTCTTGATGAAAGTGAAAGAGGAGAGTGAAAAGGTTGGCTTGAAGCTCAACATTCAGAAAACAAAGATCATAGCAGCTGGTCCCATCACTTCATGGGAAATAGATGGAAAAACAGTGGAAACAGTGTCAGACTTTATTTTTTTGGGCTCCAAAATCACTGCAGATGCTGATTGCAGCCACGAAATTAAAAGACGCTTACTCCTTGGAAGGAAAGTTATGACCAACCTTGATAGTATATTAAAAAGCAGA
The DNA here is from genome assembly GCF_049115385.1 of Moschus berezovskii. Taxonomy (NCBI): domain Eukaryota; kingdom Metazoa; phylum Chordata; class Mammalia; order Artiodactyla; family Moschidae; genus Moschus; species Moschus berezovskii. The sequence goes on from NC_142477.1 coordinate 64,351,843, forward strand.
GACATTACTTTGCCAACCAAGGTCCATCTAGTCAAGGCTATGGTTTTTCCCGTGGTCATGTATGGATGTGAGAGTTGGACTGTGAAGAAAGCTGATCGCCGAAGAATTGATGCTTTTGAACTGTGGTGTTGGAGAAGACTCTTGAGAGTCCCTTGGACTGCAAGGAGATCCAACCAGTCCATTCTAGAGGAGATCAATCCTGGATTTTCATTGGAGGGACTGATGCTGAAGCTGCAATACTTTGGCCACCTCATGCGACAAGTTGACTCACTGGAAAAGACTCTGATGCTGGGAAAGGTTGGGGGCGGGAGGAGAAGGGGATGACAGAGAATGAGATGGCTGGATGGCATCACCGACTCTGTGGACATGAGTTTGAGTGAACTCCGGGGGTTGGTGATGGACAGGGAGGCCTGGCGTGCTGTGATTCATGGGGTCGCGGAGAGTCGGACACGACTGAGCGACTGAACTGAACTGAATACAGAATGAAGTAAGTCAGAAAGAGAAAAATATCATATATTTATATATATATGCATATATGTGTGTGTGTGTGTATATATACACACACACTGGCTTCCCTGGTGGCTTGGACAGTCAAGAATCTACCTGCAATGTGAGAGACCTGGGTTCAGTCCCTGGAGTGAGACGATCCTCTGGAGAAGGGAATGGCTACCCACTCCAGCATTCTTGCCTGGAGAATTCCATGAACAGAGGAGCCTGATGGGCTATATCGTTCATGGGGGTCGCAAAAAGTCATTCACGACTGAATGACTAGCATGATGGTAATTAGAAAGATGGTACTGATGAGCCTATTTGCAGGGGAGCAGTGGATATACAGACACAGAGAACAGACTTGTGGACGCAGTGCGAGGAGTGGGCCAAATTGAGAGTAGCATGGAAACATACATTACCATATGTAAAATAGGTAGCTAGTGGAAGTTTGTTGTATGTCGCAGGGAGCCTAAATCAGGTGTTCTGTGACAGCCTAGAGGGGTGGGATGGGATGGGAGGTGGGAGGAAAGTTCAAGAGGGAGGGGACATACATATACCTGTGGCTGATTCATGTTGATGTATGGCAGAGACCAACACAATATTGTAAGTCAATTATCCTCCAATTAAAACCTTAAACAATAGGGTTAATTTGCATATTGACCTTTCTATCATTATTAAATTACTCTTTATTCCTGGTAGTACTCTTTGCTTTGAAATATTTTTCTCTTGTTTATGTTAGTAATCTGGGTACAATTAGCATGGTGTTATCTTTCCACATTCTTGCACTATTGTTACATCTAAAGAGCACTTCTTGTGGGCCTCGTGTGGTTTGGTCTTGCTTTTTTCAAACCCAGTGGCAACTTCTGCTTTAGTTGGAGTGTTTACACTAGTTGCGTTGCATGTGGTTATTGACGTCATTGGGTTTAAATCTGTCATCTTGCTGTTTATCCTCTGTCTCCTTCGTTTTTGTCCATGTTTTCCTCTTGATCTGCCTTCTTTTGAACTGGGTACTTATTCCATTCCATCATCTTTGTTGGCTTGTTAGCTATGATTCCTTAATTTTTAAATGATTTTAGGGTTTACTGTACCTGCATATTTTCATTCATCACAGTATATGTGTAAGTTTCACTTCACATACATCACTTCATGTTTAGTGTAGAAGGGCTTCCCTGGTGGCTCAGTGGTAAAGAATCCATCTGCCAAGCAGGAAATGTGGGTTTGGTCCCTGGGTTGGGACGATCCCCTGGAGAAGGAAATGGCACCCCACTCCAGTGTTCTTGCTGGGAAATCCCATGGACATAGGTGCCTGGCAGGCTATGGTCCATGGGGTTGCAAAAGAGTTGGACACAACTTAGTGACTAAACACTACAAAAACGATAGTATAGAAACCTTGCAGTGATTTTCTTGTTTTCCCACTCAGGTTTGTGTTACTTTTGTCATACGTTTTACTTAATACATGTAAAATCCCCACAATATGGTGTAATTTTTTCCCTTTAAACAATCAATTTAAAAGAGATTTTAAAGAAGAAGAAAAGCCTCTTCAGTTTCCCCACAGATTTACAATTCGTGGTGCTCTTCATTCCTTTTTGTATATTCATATTTCTGCTTGGTAGTCTGTTCATTATGATGGAAGACATTCTTTAACATTTCTCATAGTTCGGGTCTGTTGGTGATGGATTCTTTCACCTTTTGCATGGTGAATTTTATTTCAGCTTAATATTTTAAAGGTATTTTTGCTGGATATAGAGTTCTACGTTGGCTTTTTTTTACCCCAGTGCTTTAAAAATGTGACTTCTCTGTCCTTTGGTTACTTTGTTTCCATAAAGATGTCTGCAGTCATTTTGATCATTGTTCCTCTACACAGAATGTAGAGACCTCTCTTGTGGCCAATTTTAAGGTTTCATCTTCATTCACCAGTGTTAATCAATTTGATTATGATGTGCTTTGGTGCTGATTTATTTTTGTTCTATCTGCTGTGTTTCCTTGAGCCTGTATGTTTCAAGTTTCTATTAAATTTGGAAAATTGCAACCATTGTTTCTTCAAATATGTTTTCTTTTTCTTTGACACTTCTCTAGTCTTGAATTACATTTATATTGCCACCTGAAATCCCACAGCTCACAGACTGATGCTCTGTTCATTTTTTTTCAACTTGTTTCTTTGTTTCACTTTGGATGATTCTGTTGCTATATCTGAATTTGTTAATATTTTCCTCTGTAAAATCTGATCTGTTCATTTTATCCAGTATATCTTTTATTTATTTATTTTTTTAATTTATTTTATTGGAGGCAAATTACCTTACATTAATATATTGGTTGGTTTTGCCATACATTGACATGAATCTGCCCCGGTTGTACATGTCTTCCCCTTCTTGAACCCCCCTCCCACCTCCCTCTTCCCCATATCCTCCCTCCAGGTCATCCCTGTGCACCAGTCCCAAGCATCCTGTATCATGCGTCGAACCTGGACTGGTGATTCATTTCACATTATGATAATATACATGCTACAATGCCGTTCTCCCCAATCATCCCACCTTCACTCTCTCCCACAGAGTCCCAAAGACTGTTCTATATACCTATGTCTCTTTTGCAGTCTCGTATACAGGGTTAAGGTTACCATCTTTCTAAATTCCATATATATGCGTTAGTATACTGTATTGATGTTTTTCTTTCTGGCTTACTTCACTCTGTATAATAGGCTCCAATTTCATCCACCTCATTAGAACTGATTCAAATGCATTCTTTTTGATGGCTGAAAAATACTGCATTGTGTATATGTACCAAAGCTTTCTTATCCATTCGTCTGCAGATGGACATCTAGGTTGCTTCCATGTCCTGGCTATTATAAACAGTGCTGCAATGAACACTGGAGTACATGTGTCTCATTCAATTCTGGTTTCCTCTGTGTGAATGCCCAGGAGTGCGATTTCCGAATCATATGGCAGTTTTATTTCCAGTTTTTTGAGGAATCTCCACACTGTTCTCCATAGTGGCTGTACTAGTTTGCATTCCCACCAACAGTGTAAGAGGGTTCCCTTTTCTCCACACCCTCTCCAGCATTTATTGCATGTAGACTTTTGGATAGCAGCCATTCTGACTCCCGTATATCTTTTAAAAAGATCTAAGATATTATTTTTTGCAACTCCAAGTTCAATTTTAGTCATTTTTGTATCTTCCATGTCTCTACTTTACATATTAAAATATAATTTTTACATATAATATATATTAACTTGTGAATTTTACTTTTTTTGGTTCTGAATATGTTTGCATCCTATTGATTGATATTCTTTAGTTTTGTTCTGAGATGCACTTAAGTTACTTGGGAACTGTTAGAAGGACCAGATTAGCCATTTAGGGCTTCCCAGGTGGTGCTAGTGGTAAAGAACCTGCCTGCTAATGCAAAAGACATGAGAGATGTGGGTTCGACCCCCCGAGTCAGGAAGATCCCCTGGAGGAGGGGCAACCACTCCAGTAATCTTGCCTGGAGAAATCCCATGTACAGAGGAGTCTAGTGGGCTACAGTCCATAGTGTCACAAAGAGTTGGACGTGACTGAAGTGACTTAGCACATACACACGATGTTACCCTCCTACAGAAATGATACTCTTCTGAGTACCTGATGCTCTGTGAATTATGCTCCCCTCCAATCCCCACCCAGGCTCATGGGAATTCCAACAGTTTCTAGTCTGCTTAAGCTTTGGGGATTTTCCCCTTTGATCCTTTCTGATGTCTTTTGTCCTGAGCCTTGGATAGTTTCTTCACATGTGTGTGCTGACCGTTACTCAACTGAAAACACAAACATCCCAGCTTGCAGATCTTCAGAGCTTTTCCTCTGTGTGGCTCTTTAATCGATCCCTGCTCCGTGATCTGTGGCTACTTTGTCTGAGTGTACCCCCAACGTCTCAACTCAGACCGCTGGGTTCTCCCTGCTTACCCCTTCTTTTGCTTCAGCTTGTAAACTGGGGGCAGTCATAGGGCTCACCTCATTCACTGATCAGAGATCACTGTCCTTCACTGTCTGATGTCCAATATCTGAAATTCACTGTTATGTATATTTTTTCCAGTGTTTCAGCTGAGATGGTAAACATGTTTCTGTGGCTCCATCTTGGCCCAAAGTGGACATCTTTAGTTTTCAACCAACATTTTTTGACCACATAGTTTTTTCTGTATTATATATTATGTTATTCTATACACATAATAACTAGATTTCTTAAAAAGGACTGGGGTAAGTGATGGGTATTGAAGCTTAAGCATTATTATCTTCCTTGGGTCTTAGGTAAAGAAGGACGAGCTTTGGAAGGATGGAGGCTTCAGTCCAGCCTGATCTGACTCTTCCTAAGTGCAGTATGGCCAATGACAACCCATGAAGGAGGTAGTATTTACAAGGGCTGATTTCTTGATAGGTTATAAAAACTCATTTTCTTGAAGATTCTGGGAAACCACTCAGCCAGTAACTTGTAGCCAGTGGATCCACCTCTGCCTTTAGGGAGCCATCCATCCAAGAGGTTGTCCACCTTCATGAGAGAAATATCACTTTACAGTATTATGTGAGCTAAATCTGTATTACATACCCTTATCTTTGTTGTCCTAACTTCAAGCTTCTACAAATTACACAATGTGAGAGCAAGCTAATATCATATATTTGAATAGAGGTTAAACTAATATCCATCCTAGTCAGGAAAATGTGATTCTAGGACAAATCACAAAGCTAACAATTTAAACATTTTTTCCCAAACTTATTTATTTTTAATTGAAGGAAAATTGCTTCACAATATTATGTTGGCCTGTGCCATACATCAGCATGAGTCAGCTATAGCTATACACGTGTCAGTTCAGTCGCTCAGTCGTGTCCGACTCTTTGCAACCCCATGGACCACAGCACACCAGGCCTCCCTGTCCACCACCTCTCTCTTTAACCTTCCTCCCACTTCCCACCCCTCTAGCTTGTTACATAACAACTTAAACATTTAAGTTTTGTTGTGATTTTAACTGAATCACAACTAGAAACTTAGATTGTTGTCATGTGTGGAGTATTATAAGGGTAACTAGAATTTGGAAAATATTTAGCTGGTCTGTGGCTCCTTGGGTCTACAGGAATGTAGGCTGTTCATCAGTTCTTAAGGACAGTGATAATAAACAGTAATAAAAAGTGAGTATACTCTTCAGCTGCTTTCTCTGAAATAAGGAAGGAATCTGCAGCCTTTCAAAGAAAGTATGAAATCCAGGGAGGTGGGAGCCCGGCAGCCTTGAGCCTTCGTTGGCGTTGAGGAGAGTTGCTGTCTCCAGGGAATGCCAGCTTACGGCTGCCGTGCACCAGGGTGTCCTTGTGCCATAAACAGACTGCACAGCTGTCTGTGTGGCGCCAGTGGCAGGAGGTGGCTTCAGCAATTTCCTGACTGTAGCCCTGGCTTCTGGCTGGCCTGTCTGGCTGGTAGAGGGACTGAGATGAGTGAGACATCTATTGGCTTAAAAGAGCATGGAAGGCTCACCGTGAAATCCTGAGCCCATATAAACATGTTGCAGGGGAGTAAGAGTAAAATGTCCGTGGACAAGGCTATTTGAGAGCTTGGATGGATTTTGGAAACGATCTCGTTCTTATCTTCCTACCCTTTAACAGATGAGGACTCACAGGGTTCAAAGGTGAAGTGAGTAGCCCTAGATCTCACCACTACTAAGGAGCAGAGTCAGAAGAAGGCTTGGATGCCGTGATTCCAGGCTGTGTTCCTTTCACGACCCACTGCCTGGCCAGGAGCAATTTTCTTTCAATATTTAACTGCCATTTTTATAAATTAAAATTTGAATAGTTTTTTTTCCCCTTAAAGTGCTGCTTACAACCCATCTTGAAAATACAGATAAAAAGATGACTTCTATTATTCAATAATTACAAGACTTCCAAGCATCATCATTTATAGCACTTGAAAAATACAATTTTAATTTCCATGGAATCATGGCTTCTGGCAGTAATAATTTCATTAATCTTGATGAACCAACCGAGACATCCGCAGTAATGTAATTTGTGTTCAAAGATATCCTAAAAGGATGATGTAACTTTATTATCAGTACATGACTTTAAAAAGTATTTTATCTAGGAAAACAAACAATGAGCACATCTTCCAACATTAATATGATTTTCTTTTCTTCCAGGTCAGATGGCAAAAGTTTAATGGGCAATTTAATTGCTTGATGAATCAAATCTGTCTCATTTTTGGGACATGTTTGTCTCATGTTACCTCCAAGGGCTGGGGTAACACTCATTCAGATGAACTATTAGAGTGTTCGTTAGGGTATTTTACCTGCAAGGAATAAAACCTACCCGAGAACTCATCTCTGGGTCCTCCAAATCATATATTGTACCTAACTTCACTGTCATTAATTACTTATCATAAAATCCACCAACTTTAGAGCTAAATTTCATTTTAGAAATTATTTATTATCAGGTTCTCATGTTACTCAAGTGGCAGATAACAGGAATACTATATGTATCAAAATACCACAAACTGGGTGACTTAAAACAATAGACTCATATTCTCATGAGAACATCAGTTACATTGGATCAAGGCCCCTTCTTACTCCAGTATGACCTCAGCTTAACTAATTACATCTGCAAAGACCCTAATTCTAACTGAGGTCGTGTTCACAGGTACCAGGGGTTAAGACTCAGATATATCTTTTTGGGGACACAGTTCTCATGCTACTATTCTGAATACCAAAACACTTGAGTCATTCATTACCCCACCATTTGGGAGGGCTCTTTGAGTCAGGTGAAAGTGGGGTTTAGCAGACCATTCTTGTCCTCTCAAAGCTTATAGTCTCATGGAAAAACTGGTGGTAAACAAATCAACTGGTAAGTATTCATTAGAAAAAATGACTGTAGAACATGGTTTACGAAGTGTGGTCAGAGGAGGCCTTTCTGAGGATGTGATATTTATAGAGATTTGAAGGATGACAGTGAGCCAGCTGTGGGAAAGATAAGGAGAAGAATGTTCCAGGTGGAGGGAACAGCAAATATCCCGAGGTGGGAAAGATCTCAACACTTAAGGGAAAAAGAGGGGAAGGTGATGGAAGATGAGATCAAAGAGGTGGCGGGGGCCCTGACCTGATGGGGAATAAGTGGCTTGCAAACATGTTTGACAGCAGCCCCACAGCTAAGGAAAACAGGTTCAGAGGTGCATATATACACACCTGCATGGTGAAAACAGAGTGGACAGTGGTCAGGTTTCAGTTACAGTTTGGAGGCACCCTCTTAGGATGCTTGCCTGGCGTTTTGGCTCAAGCAGTCGGGTGGAAGGTAGTGCCAGAAAGTGCAATGGTGAAGACTGAGGTGGGAAATGGATTCTGCTGGAGAAGGAGGGGCTGACAATAAATAGGTCAGTGTTTGACCTTTTCAGTTTCAGACACCTGCAAGTAAGTCATAAGTGGATGTGTCTCCTGGTGGATGTGTCTCTAAAGCTCAGAGACAACCTCTGGGCCGACAGTATGAATTTGGAAGTTGATGACTATAGATAGGTGGAATGTAAAACCATGGAAATAGATGAGATTTGAAGAAAAGGACTGGAGGGGCTCTTAAGTAAATGAAAACAAACCATGCCATCATTTGTGTGTGTTAGTTACTATTTTTCTGTGCATAGCACAGTGCATAGCATAGTGCATAGCACAGATGTGCTGGGTGAAATGATTTGTCCTACATGTGTCACTTGAGCAAGACATTGACTCTTTTTGAGCTTCTATTTCCACATCAGCAAAATGGGCACAATAGGGGTTTAGCAAGGAGATCCAACCAGTCCATTCTAAAGGAGATCAGTCCTGGGTGTTCATTGGAAGGACTGATGCTAAAGCTGAAACTCCAATACTTTGGCCACCTCATGCGACGAGTTGACTCACTGGAAAAGGCTGTGATGCTGGGAGGGATTGGGGGCAGGAGGAGAAGGGGATGACAGAGAATGAGATGGCTGGATGGCATCACCGACTTGATGGACATGAGTGTGAGTGCACTCCAGGAGTTGGTAATGGACAGGGAGGCCTGGCGTGCTGTGATTCATGGGGTCTCAAAGAGTTGGACACGACTGAGTGACTGAACTGAAGTGTCAATTTCCTATTCTTTTTTTTTCAGGGCATGTGCTTCAGGGCTGGGACCTTGGGGAAGAGGAGAGAGAACAAAAGAAAAAAGATGTTTTAGGACTACCTGAACTTATTTAGTGCTCTGCTTAAAGCCATAAAAAATTGTATAGGTATTTAATTTCATACCTGTTTAACTCCCCTGTTGAGGGAATGTGTGTTTGCTTCAAGTACCTGATGGAGCCATACGATTTTTGCATGTTTATGTAAAAGCCACCAGTAATAAAATAGATCACAGTCATTGTTCTGTTTGGCAGGTCTCCACTGAGTTCATATCAGAGAGGGAAGTGCATATAGTAACTGAGTCCTTGCTCGGAGGTAAAACAAAACTCTGGTGCGCTGAGCCAGAAGCGGAACTGTAGTTGAAATGGAAGGAGGTGGGAACCTGATATTTTAACACCCTTCCCTGGTGGTTCTTACGTACACTGGACTTTGAGAAGCATTTCTGTGTGCTGGAAAGAGAGTTGTTCATATTAGATCACTAACACAGAAACGTTTTCAATCCCCAGTCAGGTGCATGGAGCATGTTCTACGTGAAGAAAATATTAGGAGGAGATGGGCTGCTTCTGCTCTTTCAACTCTGAGTTCTCTATCAACCATGGGTTTCTAAAATGTTTTGGATCATGAGAAATTGGTACAAATATATCTCAGGGTATGATAAAATATAGAAATAAAACATAGGAATAACAAATCACATGTTCGACCTAAAAACAGAGCTTCTTTAAGAGAATTCTTTTCACAAAGTGATTTTTTGAAATGTGTGAATCACCCACGAAGGTTTTTGTTTTGTAAAGGCAGAAGTGTGTATGTGTATGCTTTTCTAAGGTTTTCTAGAAGACAGGAAGTCCTGCCTCCGTGTGAGTTACTGACATGACCCGTAGGCTCCCCACCACCTCTTCAGAGCGGTCCCCTGCAGAGGCAGTGGTGGAACGTGTTGGGGACTGCGTGACCCTAGGGCGTGCCCCTCATAGGCCAGTCTGTGTAGATGTGACAGTTTTCTGGCAGAGGTCAGGAAAGGGCTTGAGGGACGAGTGCCACTGTCTGGAACTCACGAAGGGTCTGTATGGGCTGGCAGCGTGCTGCCTCACGGGCCTCTGCCCCCATAGTCACAGAGCCACTTCCCCTCAGGATAACCTTGGTCTTAGTGAAGCAGGAACTCATAGAAACTTCTGTATTGGGGTTTGGCAAGGTCTCTGGGGGGACTTGGCTCAAATCCCCAGCCTGTTTGTACCACCTGCTTTCCTATGGCCTCCATGAACCTCTGACCTTCCTCCTCAAGGCTGCCTGTAATCAGCTTCTCTGCCTAAGTGTACTGCCTCAGTATTGGCACCGTACTAGCCGGTTCACTGCTGCTGCTGCTGCTTGTCGTGTCCGACTCTGTGCAACCCCATAGATGGCAGGCTCCCCCGTCCCTGGGATTCTCCGGGCAAGAACACTGGAGTGGGTTGCCATTTCCTTCTCCAATGCATGCAAGTGAAAAGTGAAAGTGAAGTCGCTCAGTCATGTCCAACTCTTAGAGACCCCACGGACTGCAGCCTACCAGGCTCCTCCGTCCATGAGATTTTCCAGGCAAGAATACTGGAGTGGGTCGCCATTGCCTTCTATGAGGGTCTAAGGAGTGGGGGATTCTCTGGTGGTCCAGTGGTTAGGACTTTAGTGCTTTCACTGCCAGGGCCCGGGTTCAATCCCTGGTTGGGAAACTAAGATTCTGCAAACCACATGGCATGGCCAAAACAAAAAAAGTGTCTAAGGTGTTACAGTACCACACTGGTGTGTGCATGCTAAGTTGCTTCAGTCATGTCCGACTCTTTGCAACCCCATGGACTGTAGCCTGCCAGGCTTCTCTGTCCATGGAGATTCTCCAGGCAAGAATACTGGAGTGGGCTGCCATGCCCCCGCCAGGGAATCTTCCCCACCCAGGGATCGAACCCATGCCCCCTGAGTTTCCCACATTGGCAGGCAGGTTCTCTGCCACTAGTGCCATCCGGGAAACCCAGTATCATACTAGTACCATAAGCATTTAGTCCCACACTGGTTTTCCCTCCTCTCCGGCTCCACCGGCGCCCAGAACGCCACCCTCATGACCTCGTTCGCTTCTTTCACTGCAGTGTGTAGACCACCACTCTACCCCACAAGTGGGCTTCCCTGGTGGCTCGGACGGTAAAGAATCTGCCTGCAATGTGGGAGACCCAGGTTTGATCCCTCGGTCTGGAAGATCCCCTGGGGAAGGAAATGGCAACCCACTCCAGTATTCTTGCCTGGAAATTCCCATGAACGGAGGAACCTGGCGGGCTACAGTCCCTGGGGCTGCAAAGAGTCAGACACGACTGAGCGACTTCACTTTCTTTTCTTTTCTACCCGACAAGTACACTTCTGTTAGGCCTGCCTTAGTCAACCTTGAAGCTCTGGTGAATAAAAATATTTAAAAAACAAATAAACGTGTATTTTAAATTGTGATTTCATTACTTTTGAATATGTGTTTCAGAATTCAAAGGTGACAAAAGCATACAGTTTTCCTCAGAAGCAAGCTGTGTAATGAGTTTCTTATGTATCCTTCCAGAGATATTTTATTTACATGCAAGTAAATTAATTTACATTCATTTTCTCTTCTTTGAATACCGTTAGTAGCTTACCATACACAGAGCGCTGAACTTTGTATTTTTCACTTAACATTGGAGCCAAACATTTCCCCACCCCATTTCTGTCATGGACTGAAGGTGAAGGAATGGTTCCTCATCTAGAGAAACATTGTGCAAGCTGCAGGATGGACGATGGGAGTGGCTGGGAGAGTGGGGCTGGGCCCTCAGTCAGGGGAGGTGCAAGGATTCTAAAATCCAAGAAGACTGACTTGGTTTTCAGCAAGTTCCAAGGAGAAGGTACGGCTTGGCTGGGTGGGGTCTTAAAGGAACTGGGGAGAGATCAAGCCTTTTATTGTCTTCCTCCTGGCCCCGAGGTAATGGAGTCCAGGTGGAAGGGAAGATCTTTGATTTTCCCCAGGAGAAGACCAGCCACTTTTCAGAGATTCAGATTCAGGCATTCTCTGGTGAGCTGTGGGATGGGGGACTTAACATATTTTAGAACTTCAGATTGGTTTCTGAGGTTGAAAAATAAAGGTGGGTGGAGAGATGGGATATTTCAGGGATAAGTGGCTAGTGTAAAGTGTGCCAGCATGAGCTGCTTTCTGAGATTTCCTGCTTCTGAGGTTCTCTAGCCAAAAGTAGCTCCTAAAAATCCAACTTGCAGGCCTGGGATGACTGGGCAGCTGGTCCCACCTAAGACCTCTTCACAAGACATGGAGCTGGTGAGGTCAAAACCACAGGGATTGTTGCTAAAGTAAAAAGATCCTTTCATGTTATATAGCTCTGAAACGCAGCCTGCCTTCTGTCTATGTGAGTGTGTATGTGTGTGTCTCTGTGTGTGTGTGTGTCCGTGTGCTGAAGGGCTTTTCTAAGGTAAAGCGCAGTTCATGAGCTGAGACTGTGCTGAGCCGTGCAAATTGGTTTCAGCTGACAGCCCATGTTAGTGGAGGCTGCACTCCTGCTATCAGTCTTGTTATTTTTAAAAAAATTTTCTCTCTGAATTCCTTTCTTGAGCTTGGGGCCTCAAAAATAACCAGCTCTTAAAATGACTCAGTGTGATCTCAGGCTCCGTTGATCCAGCCTCCCCCAGTTCGTGTTCTAAGCAGAGTTTTGAGATCCAGAGGCACAGAGCAGGCAGAGGGAGCCTCAGCTCAGGAAGGAGGGTGAGCGGGGGGAGGGGAGAGGTGATCAGAGGCCTGGGGAGTGCTCACGCATCCTGCATGGGCCTGTGAGCTCAGTAGCTCATTGAGTCTGACTCCTTGCAACCCATGGACTTCAGCCAGCCGGGCTCCTCTGTCCATGAAATTTTCCAGGCAAGAATTCTGGAGTGGGTTGAATTTCCTTCTCCAGGAGATCTTTCCGACTCAGGGATGGACCCTGTGTTTCTTGCCTCTCCTGTGTTGCAGGTAGATTCTTTACCACCAAGCCACCTGGGAAGACCTGTGCATCACGGCTGTGTGCTAAAGTGCTCTTGAGTAACCTTCAGCTTGTCCTTGAGTCTGAAATTGCTGAGCAAAGGCCTGTTGGTGATGGACGCCTCTCTTGTTCTGGACAGTGGCCCTGGTGCCTGCAGGAACCCACCAGGCTCTTGGGGGCCCTGGCCTTGCTGGAGGATTTGTCTTCCCCAAGATCTTTGCCTCCAGAGCAGAAGCAGAGTCAGAGCATATGCTGACCGAGTCCCAAGAAGGCACAGGTGAACGCGGGACGTGGGGGCCGCGTGGGGCTCAATGGTGAGGGTTTGGGGCTGGGAGCAAGTAGGGATGGGAAGCAGGGAATTTGTTGATATGGGAGTCATCCTGACAGAGATGTCCACGTAGGTCTTGACAGGCGACTGACTTGCTCCCTGAGACAGGAGGAGGGTGGTGGCCAAACGCCTCCTGGCAGATCGCTGGGCTGGGAGCTCAGGGACCGGGGATGTTAGCATGGGTTTACTCAGTGAGGCGGGAGGACCCAACCCCTGGCTGTGCACCGGCGAGAACCGGGCTCCTCGCTTCACCCAGGCCCAGGGGAGCATTGGCCAGCAGGGGGCGGGCGTTTTTGAGCAGCTGTAGTTGATGGGATGACGTGCTGCCACCGTGGGGGTGATAGAATCACTGGATGGATGGCAGCCACAGAGCGGAGGCAACTAACTTAACAGAAGGGGGAGGAGGCAGTGCTGGTTTATAATGACAGACTTTAGACTTGACCTTAGAAAGCTGTCCTTCCCCTGCAGCCCACCATCCAGGGGCAGCTCAGACCAGTAGCCCCGACCCACTACCGCCAGCGCCCGCACTCTGCTTGGGACGGTTCCTCACCAATGTGAGAAGCTTCTCGGTCCTGAGGGCAGTGGTTCAGGCCTCCAGCAGCTCTTGTTCAGGTCATTCCAGGAGCCTCCCATCAGTCCCCTCCCACTAACCTTTGCCTATGGTGAACTTCTAAACTCAGAGTTGCTCTTGCCACTTCCTGGCATCAGATCTTTCAGTTGCCTCCTGTTGCCCTCTGGGCAAACCTGGGGCATGGCATACAAGCAGGAGTGGGCTGGGGTGGCGGTGGGGAGGTAAGGGCACATTGAGCATCCATTGCACTGGGCCATCAGACAGCCCCTTCCCCGCCTCCAGCCGCTACTGCTCCTGGCCTCATAGTTCCATCTTACGTCTCTTTCTTCTCTGCCTTATTGGTCTGACCAACACTCTGACCAAAACTATTCTTTCAAGTCTCAGCTTGAACAACATCTTAATGATATGTTTTTGAGGCCCCAGGGAGAACTAGCTACTTCCCTGTTCTGCAATCCCCTCCAGCTTATCTTCCTACCCTACTGAATTTGCTGTGCCCTAAGCCACCAGATCAAGGAACAAAAGTTACAATTCCTTCCCTTTCTCATATATATTTCTGCAATGCATATGCAGTGTATATTTTCATTATGAAGGAAGGTAAAACTGTTCTATACAATATCAAAGTGTTCAAGATTCAAAGTGAAAGACCCTCTCTCCTCTTGTAAACCACTGTTGACTTTTGGATGCATGCTTCTGGATCTTATTTCACACACATGCAAAGGTCATGTAATTATCCTCCAGAGCCCCCATCTGTTGGATTGGGAAAAGCTCATTCCACGTCCCACCCTTTCCCTAATGTTAAGTCTTGTGAGTCTGATGGGGTCACAGGCTTGCAAAGAAACCACTGAACCCTGGTTGTTTTACTAGGGCTCCTGTTCCCTTTCGCTGCTGTTGGTCTGGGGTAAAGAGGTGAGACCTGTTCCCTCCCAGTGCTCTGCTCTCCCCTGTTCGTCCATGGCAAGGACCTGTCCTCTGTACCTGCACCAGTACAGACTCAGAGCTGAGCCCTTATAGCTGGATGGACCTGCCCTCTGACCGCTGCAGTTCACCCTACACACTGCCTCTAGACTCCCCTTTCTAACTCACATCTCTGATTATCCCTTTCACCTTGAAAGCATCGGCTGTCCCTGCCACTGTCTAAAAAATACAGTCCCAGCCTGGTTCTCTTTGTGGCCCTGTGGTGGATTGTGTTAACTGTGCGTTTTATATCCTGCTTTCCCATCCCCTTTCTCATGACTTTGCATCCTAGTCTATGGCAAGAGGGTGGGCATATAAACCAGGCCTGGCCAACCACTGCACCCCGTTTACCAGGGCCCAGTGACTGGTTCAGTAAGAGGCAGGTGCTTTAGACAGGGCCATAGATTGCCCTGATTGCTGATCGTTGTTTTCCATGACTACCTGGAGGAAGTTTTCCATTACTACCTGCAGAGGGAGTAAGTGAGGCCAACACCCATTTGTGAGCAGCAGAGAGAAGGAGAGAGAGAGAGAGAAATGGAGGACATTTCTTAGTGCTTGGATCCAGTCGTGCCTGAGGCAGTCACCGTCTCTAGATGTGCCAGTTATGACAATCAGTTAATTCCCTTTTCTTTTTTTGACTCAGCTAATTTGAACTGGATTTCAATTACTTCCATTGGAAGAACCCTTCTAATATAGGCTCCATCCCTCTTTCCAACCTCTGTTCTTTTTTCCTCCTTTGAAAATATATTCTGTGCTCCAGGCAAATTCTGCTCCTCACTAGCTGGCCCCCTTTCCTGCCCTTGCCTTTTCAGCTTGGAATACCATCCTCTCCAGTCTCATTTCTACAAGTCCAAATTCCACTTCTCCCCAGTGCTCAACACAATGGGCCTCCTCTATAAAAAGTTCCCTTTGAGGGACTTCCCCGGTGGTCCAGTCATTAAGACTTCACTTTCCAATACAGGGGGTATGGGTTCGATCCCTAGTTGGGGAGCTAAGATCCCATA
Source organism: Moschus berezovskii (assembly GCF_049115385.1). Lineage (NCBI taxonomy): Eukaryota > Metazoa > Chordata > Mammalia > Artiodactyla > Moschidae > Moschus > Moschus berezovskii. The sequence continues at coordinate 64,367,295 of NC_142477.1, forward strand.
AGTCTTGTGGTTAAAACACCAAAACATAAAACAGAAGCAATATTGTAACAAATTCAAGACTTTTAAAATGGTTCCTCTGCAAATTTCCCTCTGATATTATCTTAGTCTGTATGGACTGCTATAACAAAATGCTACAGACTGGATCGCTTATTAACAACAGACATTTATTGCTCATAATCCTGGACTTTGGCAAGTCCAACGTCAAGGTGCCAGCATAGTTGGATGAGAGCCTTTTCCCTGGTTCACAACTGGTGCCATTTCACTGTGTCCTCACATGGTGGAAAGGGTGAGGGAGCTCTCTGGGGCCTCTTTTATAAGGGCACTAATCCCATTCAGGAGCACTCCACCCTCATGACTTAAGCAACCCCCAAAGGCCCTACTTCCTAAGACCATCATCTTGGGAAGGGGTTCAGTTCAGTTCAGTTGCTCAGTCGTGTCCGACGCTCCGCGACCCCGTGAATCACAGCACGCCAGGCCTCCCTGTCCATCACCAACTCCCGGAGTTCACTCAAACTCACGTCCACAGAGTCGGTGATGACATCCAGCCATCTCATTCTCTGTCGTCCCCCTCTCCTCCCGCCCCCAACCTTTCCTAGCATCAGAGTCTTTTCCAGTGAGTCAACTCGTTGCATGAGGTGGCCAAATATTGCAGTTTCAGCTTTAGCATCAGTCCTTCCAAAGAACACCCAGGATTGATCTCCTCTAGAATGGACTGGTTGGATCTCCTTGCAGTCCAAGGGACTCTCAAGAGTCTTCTCCAACATCGCAGTTCAAAAGCATCAATTCTTTGGCGATCAGCTTTCTTCACAGTCCAACTCTCACATCCATACATGACCACGGGAAAAACCATAGCCTTGACTAGACGGACCTTTGTTGGCAAAGTAATGTCTCTGCTTTTTAATATACTATCAAGGTTGGTCATAACTTTCCTTCCAAGGAGTAAGCGTCTTTTAATTTCATGGGGAAGGGGTAAGATTTCAATATATAAATTTTGGAGGGACACATGAAGACTGTGGCAGACATTACAACTGAATGGTTAGATGCTATTTCTCTCCCTGCACACTGCAGCTCAGTCCCAAACAGTGTAAGGTAACAAGCAGTTTGTAGTGCTCAGGGGGGAGCTGTGGCCTTTCAGGAGGCTGCCCACACAGCCCCGAGTCAAGACAAGCATCACATCATTTATCATAGAAATTGATTTTTCTCCAGCATGTATTACTAAGATATATCCATCTTACTTTGAACTTGGAATGTGCTGCAGCACAAAAATCACAATAAGCATTCAGCACCAAGGTCAGTCGAAGGTATTGATGCTCAGAAACATAAATTGTTTCATTCTGATCTCAGCAAGGATCAAGAATGGCTCTGCAGTTTGCAAGAAACTCCCTCCAACTATCTCAGCCTTGTCTTGCATGTTCTTTGGGAGGAGGCTGAAGAGCCATAGTGGAAATCTACTAGTTCACTGACCTTTCATTGGCCTGTCCTTCTTTGGGATTTAATGGGTTGAACTCAATTTCAAACCAAACCAAACCAGCCTAGTTTCATCAGCTGTAGAATTGGAGGATGAAAGTAGGAGCACATTACTAAGGTCATTCCAGCTTGGAGTCTGTGAACCCAGGATGCTCCAGGATCGATATGACTTAGCAAAACCTGGTAAGTGTAACCACTGTAGATAAAACAGGTGTGAAAATCACAGTGACACATTGAGGCTGTTTCCTCTTTTGTCAAGTAGGGATGATATTGTCTACCTCACAGGGTTTGGGGTAAGACTTGGACATAATACTTGTATAGTACTTAGTGTTATAACTGGTAGACAGGAGGTACATAATAGATGGTTGTGGCTGTTATTATTAGCATTACAAGTTATCATTTATTATAAGAACCCTCAGGTAGTTATTCTTCCCTGGTGGCTCAGCTGATAAAGAATCTGCCAGCAATGCGGGAGACCTGGGTTTGATCCCTGGGTTGGGAAGATCCGCTGGAGAAGGGAATGGCTGCCCACTCCAGTATTCTGGCCTGGAGAATTCCATGGACTGTATAGTCCATGGGGTCACAAAGAGTCAAACACGACTGAGCAACTTTCACTTCACTTCACTTCAGCTAGTTATAAACCATATGCTAAGGGGGTGCCATAGAACAGTGGTCCCCAACCATTTTGGCACCAGGGATTGGTTTTGTGGAAGCCAATTTTTCCATAGACTGAGGTCAGGGGATGGTTTAGGGATGATTCAAGTACATTACACTTATTGAGGACTTTACTTCTATTATTAGTACATTGTGATAGATAACGAAATAATTAAACAACTAACCACAGTGCAGAATCAGATCATCAGGCACTAGATTCTTATAAGGAACATGCAACCTAGATCTCTCGCATGTGCAGTTCACAGTAGGGTTTGCGCTCCTATGAGAATCTAATCCTGCTGCTAATCTGATGGGATGGGAGTGATGGGGAGCAGCTGTAAATACAGATGAAGCTTCTCTTGCTCACCGCGACTCACCTCCTGCTGTGAGGTGCAGTTTCTGGCTGGCCACGGACCAGTACCAGTTCGTGGCCTGGGGACTGTGGACCCCTGTCTTAGAAGAACGTGAGAAAGAATTCTTGAAGACCTCATGTATTTAGAAGGAAGGGGAGATGGGTAAGGTCAGGTGTGGTAGGTGAAAGTGGGGACAGACCTTGTGGTCACAGGACATGCTCTGGTCTGGAGAACCTTCTCCCTGCTCCCTGTTCATTCCAGAGCATGGATGTCTTTCCCTTTAATCAAGTTCTTGTGCTAACATCACCAGCACAGAGGTCCCTTCGCCCTCTTCCATTTTTGTTTTAGTGACCTCACAAAGTCTACACACCGCGAGAGCCCTGTCAGACTGTGCTGTCATTTTTATTTTCAATTGCCAGGTGTCTTTTCAAGAACACAAGAGGGGAATAATAGTCTGTTATATTTACCAGATATTTGCCATTTTGTTTCTCTTCCTTGGTTCCTGAAGATCCAAGTTTCCTTCTCCTGTTATTTCTCTGCTGCCTGAGGAACATCCTTTAGCACTTCTTTAGAGCAGGTCTAAATGAATTCTCGTAGTTTCTCTTCATCTGAGAATGTCTTTCATCTCGAGGGATATTATCCTGAATGTAGAATTCTCATAATTCTTTCCTCTCAGCCTGTCAGGTACTGGACTCGAACCCAGATCTCCTGCATTGGCAGGTAGATTCTTTACCCCTGAGCCACCAGGGAAGCCTGAACTAGTGCCTGGATTTATTCTTTGTGTTGCTCGAATTGCCTTTCATTGGTCTATCTTTATGTTCACTCACTCCTCTGTTATCTCCATACTACCATTCAGCTGCTTCAATTAGGTTAATATTATTATTATTTTTTGGTTTGAAATTTCCTACTTGGCTCTTTCTATCTTATATTCTTCTATCTTCTATCCTTTGCTGACACTTTCTTTCTATCTATTTCATGAATGTTCACCCTTCCTTGGTGGAGAAAGTTTATAATAGCTGCTTTGAAGTCTTTTTTTTACAATTGAGGTATAGTTGATGTATAATATTATATATTTCAGATGTACGACAGTGATTCAGTTTTAAAAGTTATATTCCATTTATAGTTATTATAAAGTATTGGCTATATTTCCCTGTGCAGTACAATATATGCTTGTAGCTTATTTATTTCACACCCGATTGTTGGTGCCTCCTAGTTCCCTCTTCATCCCAATCTTCCCCCTCCCCCTCCCCCTCCCCACTGGTAACCACTAGCTTGTTCTCTGTAAGTCTGCTTCTTTTTTTGTTATATTCACTAGTTTGTCTTATTTTTTCAGATTCCACATCCAAGCGATATCATACAATATTTGTCTTCTCTGTCTGACTTATTTCACTCAGCCTAATACCCTACAAGTCTATTCAAGTTGCTGTAAATGGCAAGATTTCATTTTGGAAACAATGGCTGAGTAGTGTTCCATTACATATGTACCACATCTTGTTTGTCCATTGATCTGTTGATGGACACAGGTTGTTTCCGTATTTAGGCAATTGTAGATAATGCTGCTATGAACATAAGGATCCAGTTGCTGCCATAAAGTCTTCATCAGATAATTCCAACATCTGTGTCATCTCTGTGAACATCTGTTCCTTATCTTTTCCCGTGGAAACCGAGAGTTTCCTAGTTGTTCATCTTCCAAGTGATTTTGGGCTGCATGTTAGACATTTTGACTTTTATGTTATGTGACTTTGGGTGTTGTCTAAGTTCTATGGAGTATGTTGGTACTTTTATTTATTATTTATATTATTATTATTATTTGGTACTTTCTTTTAGAAGAGAATTGGTCCACTTGGGTTCAGGTCACAAGTTCTTAGCCAGCATTTTGTGGGCTCTGGTTTCAACGTCAGTTCTTTTTCAAAGCCTTCATAGGGCTATTCAGACCTGTTCCATGTGTGCCACCAGGCTGACGCTTGGGAGATGGTTTATCTCTTAGTTGAACTCTGTCTGTTACGCTGGTTAGGATTATGTCTGTTCATGTGTAGCTTGGCAGTGAGCCCAAGGGTTTATCAACAACTTATGGGACTGATCTTCCAAGTTCTTTTCTCTCTGTGATTTCTTCGTATGTTCAGGGCTCTGGGGACTCTTCTTTTCGGTACTTACCCCTGAGAGCTGTGACTTTATTTACCCTGCTCTGCTGTGCTCCCCCACATCTGTGTTTGCTTCAGGACCAAGTGCTGGGAGGACGCAGAGAGAAAAAAGCAATGGGGTTTGCCTCTTTCCTTTGGGAATTAGCTCCTCTGAACAGAGAAGAAAGTTCCCCGCCCATAGTGTTTCAGGCATTGTAGGCCCCTTACTGCCACTACCAGAGACCTGTTTACTGCCCCTGGAGTCAGAGCTGGAGGGCTTCTCCCAGAGCTTTCTATCTGCATGGAAGCCTACCTGTGGTTCCTCCCTACCTCAGTTCAGTTCAGTCGCTCAGTCGTGTCTGACTCTCCGCGACCCCATGAATCACAGCACGCCAGGCCTCCCTGTCCATCACCAACTCCCGGAGTTCACTCAAACTCATGTTCACAGAGTCGGTGATGCCATCCAGCCATCTCATTCTCTGTCGTCCCTTTCTCCTCCCACCCCCAACCTTTCCCAGCATCAGAGTCTTTTCCAGTGAGTCAACTCGTCGCATGAGGTGGCCAAAGTATTGCAGTTTCAGCTTTAGCATCAGTCCTTCCAATGAACACCCAGGATTGATCTCCTCTAGAATGGACTGGTTGGATCTCCTTGCAGTCCAAGGGACTCTCAAGAGTCTTCTCCAACACCACAGTTCAAAAGCATCAATTCTTCGGTGATCAGCTTTCTTCACAGTCCAACTCTCACATCCATACATGACCACGGGAAAAACCATAGCCTTGACTAGATGGACCTTTGTTGGCAAAGTAATGTCTCTGCTTTTTAATATACTATCAAGGTTGGTCATAACTTTCCTTCCAAGGAGTAAGCGTCTTTTAATTTCATGGCTGCAATCAGCATCCACAGTGATTATGGAGTCCAAAAAAATAAAGTCTGACACTGTTTCCACTGTTTTTCCATCTATTTCCCATGAAGTGATGGGACCAGATGCCATGATCTTTGTTTTCTGAATGTTGAGCTTCAAGCCAACCTTTTCACTCTCCTCTTTCACTTTCATCAAGAGGCTTTTGAGTTCCTCTTCACTTTCTGCCATAAGGGTGGTGTCATCTGCATATCTGAGGTTATTGATATTTCTCCCAGCAATCTTGATTCCAGCTTGTGCTTCTTCCAGCCCAGCGTTCCTCATGATGTACTCTGCATAGAAGTTAAATAAGCAAGGTGATAATATACAGCCTTGACGTACTCCTTTTCCTATTTGGAATCAGTCTGTTGTTCCATGTCCAGTTCTGACTGTTGCTTCCTGACCTGCATACAGGTTTCTCAAGAGGCAGGTCAGGTGGTCTGGGATTCCCATCTCTTTCAGAATGTTCCACAGTTTATTGTGATCCACACAGTCAAAGGCTTTGGCATAGTCAATGAAGCAGAAATAGATGTTTTTCTGGAACTCTCTTGCTTTCTCCATGATCCAGCGGATGTTGGCAATTTGATCTCTGGTGCCTCTGCCTTTTCTAAGACTTGCTTGAACATCTGGGAGTTCACGGTTCACATACTGCTGAAGCCTGGCTTGGAGAATTTTGAGCATGACTTTACTAGCGTGTGAGATGAGTGCAATTGTACGGTAGTTTGAGCATTCTTTGGCATTGCCTTTCTTTGGGATTGGAATGAAGACTGACCTTTTCCTACTCCTCTGCAAAAACCCAAGCACAGGCAAGGGTTGTTGTTCAGTCGCTAAGTTGTGTCTGACTTTTGCAATTGCAAAACTGCAGTTTGACTTTTGCACCTGTAGCATGACAGGCTTCTCCGTCTTTTACTATCTTCTGGAGTTTGCCCAAATTCATGTCCATTGTGTCAGTGATGCTATCTAACTATCTCATCCTCTGTTGCCTCCTTTTCCTCCTGCCCTCAATCTTTCGCAGCATCAGGTGGCCAAAGTATTGGAGCTTCAGCATCAGTCCTTACAATGAATAGTCAGGGTTGATTTCCTTTAGAATTGACTCATTTGATCTCCTTGCAGTCCAAGGGGCTCTCAAGAATCTTCTCCAGCACCACAGTTTGAAAGCATCAATTCTTCAGTGCCCAGCGTTTTTTCACATCCATATATGACTATTGGTAAAGACACAGCTTTGACTATATGGACCTTTGTTGGCAAAGTGATGTCCCTACTTTTTAATATGCTGTCTAAGTTTATCATAGCTTTTCTTCCAAGGGACAAGTGTCTTTTAATTCCGTGACTGCAGTCACCGTCTGCAGTGATTTTGGAGCCCAAGAAAGTAAAACCTGCCACTATTTCCACTTTCTCCCCATATATCTGCCATGAAGGGATGGGATTGGATGCCATGATCTTAGTTTTTTTAAATGTTGAGTTTTAAACCAGCTTTTCCACTCTCCTCCTTCACCCTCATCAAGAGGCAAGGGTACACTGGAGTTTAAAAAATGGTGTACTCTCCACGGGCTCAGGGGTACTTCAAAAAAAAAAAAATACACAGAGCCCCCATCAGAGAAACTGCTGGAATCTACCAGCTCCTGAATGCAATCCTTTAGAAAAGGCATGACTCAATCCTAAGTGAGATCTGATATTTAACAATCTTCCGCCATCCACAAGCCCTGTTGGTGTCAGCAAAGTTTTTCCCATCAGCTGCTGGATGGAAGAAAAAATGGAAGCAAATTGTTCTGTGAAGGGTTGCTCATACCCAAAAGGCTACAAGAATTCAGACATGCAAGTCCCTGAAGAAAATGGATCAAGTCTTTTGCATGGTATCAATAATGATTCAAGCAACTCTGTTCATTTTCTATCAAAAGAGAACCTCAGGTCTCTCTGCTGTTTGCAAATGGGCCTTGTCTTCAGAGAGTTGACAGTCTAGTAGAAGGAAGAAGAAATAACTAGGAAACAAGATGGAGAGTGGTCCCTGCACTAAAGGCGTAGGAGAATTGCTGGAGGAAGGAACATGGACCCTGGTCTTAGAAGCAGAGCACCACCCCTCAGGCCATTTTCAGAGTTTCATGGCCCAGCTTTCTCAACTTCCCTAAGGATATCTAGAATATGAGACTTGTCTAACTTAAAGAGTAAATGAATGGGAAATAGTGTATATAGTCTTCTGATTTTATAAATATAGAAATACGTATGAAAGTAATTGTCGAGAAGAGGAGCAAAGGACTTACACATTTTAAGTAGTTGTTTCATCCCAATGGCACTGTAAGGTTGGGCAGGTTGTACACTGCACGAGGGCACCTGACTAAGGGGTAAACAAGGACTAAAGTCCAGCGAGGTGCCTTAGTGCAGGCTTGTATCTATCCAGAAAAAGAAAAAAAAAGGTGTCCCTTTTTCTGATTTGCACAGGACACCACATTGGCTAGAAGTGACCCTGATTCTGAGAAGCTGAAAATATCTTAAAATTCCTGTCAAATATTTATAGCATTTTCTTTTGAAACTTAGCGACTGAACAGCAACAACACTGCTATATATAAAATAAACAACTAGTTTCTAGTGTGTAGCCCAGGAAACTATATTCAATATCTTGTAATAAACTATAATGGAAAAGAAAAAAAAAATGGTGTACTCTCCACTGGCTCAGGGGTACTTCAAATGCCGATCCCCCACACCTCCTGCTACTTTATGTTTAGAATGCTTAAATCACTGTTCTTGCATTCAGTCCAGATTTTATAATTGCATTTAGTTGGAGGAGACATGGGGGGACCTGCCTACTCCACTTTTACTTGGACTGGAACCCTACAACTCAGAAATAAACATTGTTAACATTTTGATGTCTTTTCTTCCAATACATATATTTTTGTGAACATACACAGAAGACTGGAATCATACCATGTCTACAGATTAGCGGTTTACTTTTTTCAGTATTATTATGAGAATTTCCCCCAATATTATTAGCATATGAGTAAAATATTTAAAACCTGATTTTAAAGTATTATATATTTATTACTGAAATGTTGTAAAAGGGAAAACTTCACAAACAATAAAACAAAAAAGGTGTAGTTACACCTCTCAGAAATAACTCAAAATTTTGATGTATGCCTTTCCAGTTTTCTGAATATTTTATGCATATAAATTACTGTGCATACTACTTTGAAGTTTGGTTTTTTTTAACTTGATACAATGACAATATTTTCCAAACTATTTAATCTCTTCTACAGCACATTTTATTTTTTAAAATTTATTTATTTTAATTGGAAGCTAATTACTTTACAATATTGTAGTGGTTTTGCCATACATTGACATGAATCTGCCCTGGGTGTACATCTTTTCCCCATCCTTAACCCCCTTCCCACCTCCCTCCCCATCCCATCCCTCAGGGTCATCCCAGTGCACCAGCCCTGAGCACCCTGTCTCATGCATCAAACCTGGACTGGCGATCTGTTTCACTTATGATAATATACATGTTTCAGTGCTATTCTCTCAAATCATCCCACCCTCGCCTTCTCCCACAGAGTCCAAAAGTCTGTTCTTTACATCTGTGTCTCTTTTTCTATCTCACATATAGGGTCATCATTACCATCTTTCCAAATTCCATATATATGCGTTAATATACTGTATTGGTGTTTTTCTTTCTGACTTACTTCACTCCGTATAATAGGCTCCAGTTTCATCTGCCTCATTAGAACTGATTCAAATGCATTCTTTTTAATAGCTGAGTGATATTCCATTGTGTATATGTACCACAGCTTTCTTATCCATTCGTCTGCCACTGGACATCTAGGTTGCTTCCATGTCCTGGCTTCTACAGCACATTTTAAAAGGCTACATTATAATCCATCACATGAATGAATGTACCAGGATGTATCAAAATGCATTTAAAAAAAATCAGGAATTGTTGTAAATTTAAGTTGCTCATAAATCTTTCTTTTTGCAAGGGAAAATCTAATCAACATTTTTAGCATTCATAGAAGTGGCACTTTGGTACATCTCTACTTTTATTCTTATGATAAATGATAGCATACAATTGCTGGAACAAAGACATTTTATACTTATTTCAACTTTATACTTGTTGCCTTTGAAAAAGATTGTACCTGTTCAGATTGTTAACATATCCCTTAACCCAAATTAGGTATCTTTATTGATAATATATATTCTAATTGGATAGACTTACATAGGTCAGTAAAAATTTCATGTAATTATTCTTTTGAGTATATTATTGAAAATATTTTATGATTGAATAATACTTCACAATGTAGATGGAACACTCCTTTATTGGTGGGATTTTTTGTGCTTTTTTTCATAATTCTGCCACAGTCTATCTTTGTCCACTGTTATATATCTGTGCGGGTATCTCTGTATCCATGTAACTGTCTATCAATCATTTGTCTGACATAACTTTTCCTACAACTATTTCTTTACTGTAGATTTGTAGGATGGGGTCACTGGGTCAAAGATTATTAACTCTTTTGGCATGTATATCACTTTTGGGCCACGACTGAAGAAACAGGTGTGCTTTCTTCATAATCTTTCCCCATCTGCTGGAAGGATGCAACTTCCATGAGACCCTAGGGGATGTCAGGATGGAATGAGTCTGGATCCCTTCATCACTGCGTGGAGGAGAGCCACCTGTTCACTAGGACTGTTGGGTTATACTCTTACCTGGGTAGGATGCACTGTTAGGTTAAGACACTGAAATTTGGTAATTTATTCTTCAGAAACAATCATGGTTAACATTTTGGTGTATTTTTTCTCAGTTTTTTTTTTAAATCTAGACATTTTTTTCTTTTTAGATCAGGGAATGAATATTTTTTAAGGCAACTGGTATGAATTACCAAGATTCCTTTCAATAATCTTGCTTTATACTCAAGCAAGCAGTATATGAGAATGGTTTTCTCTGCATTGTTTATTTATAGTTACTGTATTCTTATGAGTATTCCTGTAAAAAAACCTCTAGGCTGTTACAACCCGTTAGGTATCTTATTTCCTTTATCAAACTGTAAAGGTTTGAGATTTAATGTTTGAATGTCCTTGAGCACCATAACAGCTTGATAAATATTTGATGACTTCTAAGCCCAATGCTCAGAATATTTACCAAAATTGATTTGAACTTTGACACAATTTGGTTCTGTGTAAGCAAATCTTCCTCGGGTCAGTTTACCTTTAGAACCAGAGATTTCTTTTCTGGGTCCTTCCAAATGATTGCTCAGGGGCTTGTCATTGATCCCATAATTTTATGACACAGCATTTCAGAGTCAAGACTAGTCTGCTGTTCTGAGTTCATCTGGATACTCAACCTCAGGCTGACCTCTGCTCCATCCAGTCCCCATTCATTTGTTCATTTAGTCATTCAGCAGATATTTACCCAGCACCCGCTATGTGTCAATACCCACTGTGTGCTAATGTTTGGGTTGTGGCAGAGAACAAACCAAAGATTCCTTTCCCCATGGATCTTATTTTAGTGGAAGAGATAAATATTAAACAATAAACACAATGAGTAAATTATAGCTATGTTAAAAGATATGGAAAAAAGAGGAAAGAAGCGTAAGAGGATTATGAAGTGCCCTGGGAGGTAAGAAGAATACAGTGGTCAGGGTAGGCCTCCTGGAGAGCAGGACAATTAGGCAAAGACTTGAAGGAGGTAAGGATGTCTGGGGAGAGATCATTGCAGAAGAGGGAATGGCTGTGAGGAGCCTCGAGGCAGGACTGTGTTGCTGTGTTGAAGGCAGGTATGTTGGTGTATTGAAGGTTGCAGGTTGTGTTGTGTTGAAGGCTGGTGCGTTAGGCTGTTGAAGGTTGTGTTGAAGGTTGGTATGTTGAAGGTTGCATTGTGTTGAGGGTTGGTGTATTCGTGTGTTGAAGGTTGTTGAAAGTTGTGTTGTGTTGAAGGTTGGTATGTTGGTATGTTGAAGGTTGTATTGAAGGTTGGTGTGTTGGTGTGTTGAAGGTTGTTGAAGGTTGTGTTGGGTTGAAGGTTTGTGTGTTAGTGTATTGAAGGTTGTATTGTGTTGAGAGTTGGTGTGTTCATGTGTTGAAAGTTGTTGAAAGTTGTGTTGTGTTTATGTTTGTATGTTGAAAGTTGTGTTGAAGGTTGGTGTGTTCATGTGTTGAAGGTTGTTGAAAGTTGTGTTTAGGTTGGTATGTTGGTATGTTGAAGGTTGTGTTGAAGGTTGGTGTGTTGAAGGTTGCATTGTGTTGAGGGTTTGTGTGTTCGTGTGTTGAAGGTTGTTGAAAGTTGTGTTGAGGTTGATAGGTTGGTATACTGAAGGTTGTTGAAGGTTGGTATGTTGGTGTGTTGAAGGTTGTGTTGTGTTGAAGGTTGGTGTGTTCGTGTGTTGAAGGCTATTGAAAGTTGTGTTGTGTTTAGGTTGGTATGTTGGTGTGTTGAAGGTTCTTGAAGGTTGTATTGGGTTGAGGGTTGATGTGTCAGTGTGTTGAAGGCAAGGAGCCCACAGTGGCTGCAGCAGGGTAGGTGGGAGTGTAAAGCAAGGCTATGGTGAAGAACAGGAATTAAATGGGGAAGAAGAGGAGTCGTGATCTGACTGAACATTTATCAGGACCATACCGACCGTTGTGTGGACGGAGGTGTAGACTCTCAAGAAGAAAAGCAGAGGACAAGGCACTTCAAATCAAGATGACATTGGCTTGAATCAGAATGGTTGCAGTGACTGCAAGAAGGGACATAAGTTTTTTTTTGGCCGTGCCATGCAGCCTGTAGGATCTTAGTTCCCTGATTAGGCATTGAATCTTGGCCACGGCAGGAAAAACGAGGAGTCCTTTCCACTGGACCTTCAAGGTATTCCTGGGAGTAACAACTTAGAGACATTTGGAATATAGAGTCCATAGGATTTCCTGATGGACTGGATATGGGGGTGAGTGTTGAGAGAAAGGCTCCACATTGTGAATAGAGGACTTTCTAAGATGTAAATGACTTAAACCCTGCGATAGCCCCCCTCAGTCAGCATGAATAAATATTAAGTGAAATACAACTTTAACAAAAACATACTGGGCTCTGCATGTCTGGTTTCATCTTTCACTCTTGCATTTTACACGTGAGCCATAATCAAGCTATTGACATCTCACCTTCCATCCCCACACCCTCTCTACATTCAGCTCATGTGTTGTTTTATTTCTGGAAAGTCTTTTCCAGTTCATCATACATTAGTTTCCTATGTCTGTTGAACACCATATTGTCATTAACCTGGTGGCCCCAAACAACAGAAGCTTATTTTCTCACAGATGTGGAGGCCATGGTCTGGGTCAAGGTGTTGGCGGGGCTGTGTTACCTCCGGAGGTTATGGGAGGGATCCCTTCCTTGACTTTCCCCAGCTTCTGGTGGCTTCTGGCGTTCTTTGGCTTGTGGCTGCATCTCTGCAGACTCTGCCTCTGTATTCACGGCACGTTCCCTTCCATATGTGTGTGTCACATTTCTCTCTGTCTTTCTCTTATGAGGAGGCTTGTGATCAGATTGTCCAGGCCCACCAGGGTACTCCAGGATAATTTCTGCATGTCAAAATCCTTATCATGTCTGAAAGGATCCTTGTTCTTTATAGGATAACAGGTATCAGGGATTAGGACCTGGCATCTTCAGATGGCCTTTAGCCAGCCTACTGTGCTTTTCAGAGGCCCTGGGAAATGTGTGTTTTAGCACAGGGATCAGTCCCATTTGGAGCACTTGTACACTTGCTCAGGCCTTCCCTCTAAACTGAGCTTCTCAAGGCCATGGATTATATCTTATAAATAATTGATCTTCCTTCCCCTATCCTGCCTTAAACTCTGAGCCCCCAGCACAGTTTCACAACTGATGGTCAGGGCACATTGATGGATTGGGTAAATGAATGAAGATTCAAGAAACGCTATGTGCTATTGGGAGTTAATAATCTTAGGAAAATTTTAAGAAATTATTTATTTGACTGTTCTGGGTCTTAGTTGTAGCACACAGGATCTTTAATTTCTGCATAGGAACTCAGTTGCAGTGTGAGAACCCTTAGTTGCAGCATATGGGAGCTAGTTCCCTGACCAGGGGTCAAACCTGGGCCCCCTACATTTTGAGTGTGGACTCTTAGTCACTGGACCACCAGGTAAGTCCCAGTCTTAGAAAGATTAAAATAGGATTGGATTCCTCAGACATCTGCACTCTGGCTTTTTTGTCTCATTCCTGTTTTCTTTCACTGTCCAGCTGTTGTATTAGAATATCTCCATTAAATAAACCCAGGCCCTTTAGATTTGGGCCCAGTTACAGCCCTTGGTAAACATAGCTATAGTGGGACAGAAGAATCACTGTTTTCCTTGAATTGGTATATAATAGCTAGAGTTATATCTTTGAGATTAGCTGGGTGCTAAAGAGATTGATCCTGCTGTCTGTTTGGGACATCAGATCTCTCAGGAGGATGACAGGTGAGGGTAGCAGGACCTCCTAACAATGGTCCTTCCTTTGCCATGTGTGGTCATGGCATTGATCAGGAGGCAGGTAGGCCAGCCAGCAGGGTACTTGGAAGTTCCTGTGACTTGGGTTTTAAGAAATTTGTGCAATTCCTGTGTACTTGGGTTTGGGCTTAGCTGGGGCATTGCTTGGCTTACATGGCTCGAGATGCAATGAGGTCAGAATCACCTCTTGAGATTATACTTACAAAAGGTTTCTGCTTTTATTTACTTTATCCTAGGACTTCATTATGTATGACTCTAAGAGGAATGGGTCCCCGCGGCTGAAGAGCAGATCGGTGTCGTGCTGCTGCAGTGGGTTGTATCTGCCCAGAAAAGGTGCAGTGTTTAATTTTCCGTCTTGAAAATGACTGTTTCCCGACATTTTCTCTCTGTGTTCATTTGATTACTGCGATTTTTGCAGACAACACTGTGTCCTACTTTGCTGTAGTTAGTATGTCAAATTTGTTATCGACCTATCTTGGTACAGGCCAGACACACTCAAACATTACACTGATTAAAATCATGCATTTTAAAACCCCTATGGGGCAAACTGTGAAATTTAAGAAATTATAAAATTCTTGAACAAAGCCTGAATAAGTTGGATGACAGATATCCCTCACTGTTACGGAAATGCAGTAGTTTGTGTTAATAATCTGCTCAATCCAACTATCTGCTTTGTATATCTATTCACATCTATAAAAATATAATAGTTCTATATAAACTGTATTTTTATATTTATGTATGTTATATAGTTTAGACGTGTGTGTGTGCATGCACTCAATCGTGTCTGACTCTTTGTGACCCCACGGACTGTAGCCCACCAGTCTCCTCTGTCCATGGAATTTTCCAGGCAGGAATACTGGAGTGGGTTGCCATTTCCCTCTCCAGAGGATCTTCCCAACCCAAGGATCAAATTCGTATCTCTTGCATCTCCTGCATTGGCAGCTGAGTTCTTTACCAGGTGAACCATCAGGGAACCCCATATTTTAGATAGATACACATAATTTTTAAAGAATATAATTGGGACAATGTAGTATATATACCTGTGACAGATCAATTAGTAAAGGGCCCCTCTCCACTTCTCCCTGTTTAGAATCTTTACAGTATGAGTTTGCAAACCTTTCCACCAAGAAGCAGAGTCCATTACCCCCATGGATGCTGGCCTTGTGACTTGTTTTGGCTAATAGAGTGCAGTGGAAGTGATGGTTGTCAGATCTTAATCCAGGTCAGGAGGAGGCCTGTGTGCCTTCCCTCCCTCTCTCTCTCTGACATGGTAACAAGCCCGGCTGTTCTGATGACTGAGGAGGGCTGAGGAACCTCAACTGGTAGTGAGTTAATAGGGCAGTTCTTTCCTTAATAATGTAGTCTTTATTCCGTAAAGGAAAAAATAACCAAATCTGGTAGATGAAAATAGTATATTTGAACTTGTATTCCATTGATGACTATTAAAACTGCGCATTAAAATATACTTACTGGCCATTGCCCGTTCCTGTCTTTGCATGTGTCTCTCTTGAGATGGTCATCTGTTTGCAGAGTCCTACTGAGTGAGCTCAGTCCTTTAACTCACACCCTTGCTTATGTACTGGCAGCTTGTCCCGAACATCCATTAGGCAGCCCCAAGCCTCAGGAACACGGATCTCATTTTTATCAGTGAGAAAATCCTAAATGTGTTGGCAGTGAGGGATTAGATGGAGGAAATTGAAGTTGAAGAGGGAGAGGGAAGTGGAAGTGAGCTGCGAGAAAGAGCCCTTTCAGCGGGGGGCATCTGGGTCCCTCCAAACTCACTGTCGCTTCTCCTGACCTTTTTGCAGCCACTCGCTCAAATAAGCATTGTGGACTCTGCTGTGCTGTGTGCTGGTGATTTAAAGGGCCAGGAAGAGCATCAAATCGAGCAGAACAGTGTGCTCAGCCAGAGGGGTTGGGTGGGGGGAGCAGCGCAGGAAGGAGCTGGGTAACAGCCACCAGAGCCACGGCCACTGAGGCTGGTTTTGCTGTAAAACAGGCCCTGCTGGGATTTTTTCCAGTGGCTCAGTGGTAAAGAATCTGCCTGCAATGCAGGAGACACAGGAGACGCAGGTTTGATCCCTGGGTGGGGAAGATCACCTGGAGGAGGAAATGGCAACCCACTCCAGTATTCTTGCCTGGAAATTTCCATGGACAGAGTAGCCTGGTGGGCTATATAGTCCATGAGGTTGCAGAGTCAGACACGAATGAAGACATAAGACCTCTTCAGGGCCTGCTGTTTGCACACATATTCACTGGGGGTCCAGTCAAGTTGTGGTGCTTATTGCAGTCTGCTGAGTGCCTTTGGATCCCACCCCCACAGAGGCTGGGCCTCTCACACCGGACACTCCTACTGGCTCTTCCCTGGTCTTCAGCTGGCCCCAGCCAGTCTCTCTTCTGTGGAGCTCCATGCTCCATTTGGGTTCAAATGTAGACTCTACTTAAGAGACATTTGCCTTTTAACTGGGAAAACTTTAAAAGAAATTGAGTTCTTATTATTTTGTAAATATTGTTACTGAAGTGAAACACACAGACAGCGAAGTGCCAAAGTTTTAGGGACACATCTTGAACTGGTTCAGTGTAGTCACAGCCTAGATTGAGACCAATATGTCAGCAGCACCTTGTGCCACACTTGGGTCACCCTGTTGTCAAAGGTAACTGCCATTCCGATTTCTATGATCACAGGTTAGTTTCACACACGTGCAATTACACTGTAAGGCGTGTACCTTTTTGGGCTCTGGGTGTGTTTGCTCAACATTGTGTCTGTTAGAGTTACCAGCTTTGATGCTAGTATAAGTATTTGTTCTTTTTCCTTGCTATGTAGTACTCCACTTTGTGAAAAATCTCACATTTTATCCATTCCAATGTTTATGAATATTTTGGCTGATTTTGGCTGTCATAAATACACATCTATGAATATTCTTAATCATGTCTTTTATGTACATATGTGCATTTATTTTGGGTATATAACTAGGGATGGGATTGCTGGGTGATAGAGTGTGCATATGTTCAGCTGAGTAGGTATGGATGAGTTTCATAGTGGTTCTACCAATTTGCATTCCTACCAGCAATATCTGCTGCTGCTGCTGCTGCTGCTAAGTCACTTCAGTCGTGTCCGACTCTGTGTGACCCCATAGATGGCAGCCCACCAGGCTCCCCCGTCCCTGGGATTCTCCACGCAAGAACACTGGAGTGGGTTGCCATTTCCTTCTCCAATGTGTGAAAGTGAAAATTGAAAGTGAAGTCACTCAGTCGTGTCCGACCCTTAGCGACCCCACGGACTGCAGCCTACCAGGCTGCTCCATCCATGGGATTCTCTAGGCAAGAGTACTGGAGTGGCAATATCTGAGTCCCAGTAATTCCTTATCTTACCAATATGTGGTATTGTCAGTCTTTAAAAATTTGTTTGTTTTAATTTTAGCCATTCTGGTGAGTAGGTAATGGTGTCTCTTTGAAGCTTTAATTTGCATTTAATTTCTGTGGTGACTGGTGCCACTGAGGATCTTTTCATAGACTCATTGGTCATCTGGGTACCCTCTTTTGTGTGGTATTTTTAGTTGAGAGTATATTTTTATGGCTGGTCTATCTATCTGCATATCACATATGTTTATGGGTGTATATTTTAGACAGATACACACAATTTTTAAAGCATAATTGGAACAAGGCAGTACATGCTTGTGACAGATTGATTGAAAATGGACCCGATTCTCTCTCTCTTCCTATATTCAGAAACTTTGCAATATGAGTTTACAAATCCTCCCATCGAGAGGCAGAGTCCATCTTCCCCCAAAGCTCTACTGGGCTGATGACTCGCTTTGGCTAATAAAATGTGGTAAGAGTGATGGTTTGCAGTTCTGAGCCCAGGCCTCCGGAGGCCTGTGTGTTTGCTCCCTCTGTCTCCCTTTACTCCTGTGTCTGCCGTAGTAACGAAGCCAGGCTGGTCTGATGAAGACTGAGGAGGGCTGAGCAACCTCAGCTGGTAGCCAGGTTAATAAGTCAGTTCTTTCCTGATAAAGCAGTCTTTACTCCTTTAAGGAAAAAATCTCCAATTCAGATTTGGTAAATGAACATGGTATTTTAACTTGTACTTCTTTATTAGTAGTAAAATTAAATATTAAAAATACATTTAATGGCCATTGCTTGTTTGTATTCTTCACATATTTTTTTCTTGAGGTATTCACCCATTTTCAGAGCTTTATATATAGAAACAATATTAACTATCAGTATTGTATGCAGAAAAATTGTTCTCCAGTTTACTGTTTCCCTTTAGAGTTTAATAATGGTATTTCTACATTAAAATTTTAACTTTATGTAGTTAAATGTATTAATATTTTCCTTTATAAACCATTTCCTTTTGTGCAATACTAGGAAAAATTGTCCCTTCTCTAAGGTTATACAGTTATTTACCTATTACCTTTTTTTTTTTTGTAATTAATTTATTTTTTATTGGAGGCAAATTATTTTACAATATTATATTGGTTGGTTTTGCCATACATTGACATGAATTCGCCCCGGGTTTACATAAGTTCCCCCTCCTGAACCCCCCTCCCACCTCCCTCCTCCCTTTATCCTCCCTCTGGGTCATCCCTGCATGCCAGCCCCGAGCATCCTATAACATGCATTGACCCTGAACTAGTGATTCATTTCACATATGACAACATACGTGTTTCAATGCCATTCTCCCAAATCATCCCACCCTCACCCTCTCCCACAGAGTCCCTGCTCACAAGTGTACTGTCTTACCTATTACCTTTTAAAGAACACAAATATTCAAAGGAATAAATCTCTACTTGTGGAACATAGGGACTTGCTTATTAAAGGAGATTATTTGGGAGATTATTAAAGGGAACAAATTACATTAGGATGCTTTTGTATATCAGTGAAAAACTCTGCCTAAAACTGGTTAAAAATATACATTTTAGGCTTCCCTGGTGCTGAGAGGTTAAAGCGTCTACCTGCAATGCGGGAGACCTGGGTTTGATCCCTGCATCGGGAAGATCCCGTGGAGAAGGAAATGGCAACCCACTCTAGTATTCTTGCCTGGAAAATCCCATGGACGGAGGAGCCTAGGGGCTACAGTCCACGGGGTCACAAAGAGTCGGACACGACTGAGCTACTTCACAGGAAATTCAGAAGAATGATAGTTTCAATCATTGGTTAAGTCATCAGCTCAATGGGTTTTTTCTTATAGACTTGTGCTTTTTCCTTCTTGCCATAATGCCATTGTTGGGTGTTGCCTTTGTCTTCATGTGGTTCTCCTCATGATCACAATATGGCTGCCAGTTAGCCAAAGGGTGATACATTTCCTTGTTCTATTCAGAGAAAAGACAAGAGTGTCTCTCAAGATTGGAAACACGTTCCTGTCTTTAGTATAATTGCCATCTAAGGCCATGCGTCTACCACTAGATCAATAACAGTGACTAGGAGAATGCCAATCAAGGATTCTCTTAGTTCATTGGGATTCTCCTTTGGGAGTTATAAATTGGACAATTACACAGCATAACCGAGGTTTGAGCAAGAAAGATGAAAGGGGGAAAGGATGTTGAACAGGTCATGAGTGATGGTCACCCCAGGGCCTTCTAGGCACACCTCCAATTGGATGCCATTTTTTAATTTGTAGCCTCAAAAAATCATGGCCACTTCCCATGTAGTCTAAAAAAAACTGGGGCTTTGGATTCAACTCAACCTCTATTTGGATCCAGGCTCTGCTCTTTATCACACCTCTGCATCTCCTGTAGGTTAGATTATTTAGCTCCTTTAAGCCTCAGTTTCCCCATATGTAAAATGGGAATAATATCTATGTTGTTTGATATATAGGAGATCCTCAATAACTGCTGTTTATTATTATGACCACTCATAAGTCAACTCATAATTTTCATTTCCTTAGGTCTGTTTGTCTCAATAAGACATTTAAGTCAATTTGTGATTTACTGTGCTATATATTATTTGCTGTGCAGCAAGGTTCAAACACAGACCTGGCCTTTCTTTCCATGAACACTCCTATTTGCCTTTCCTCCACCCTTCTATTTCTCTTACATGCTTCTGAGTTTGGGTGTTTGATGCACTTTACACATGAGCGGCATTGACCCCCTCACCCCCCATGAATTATACCTGACAAAAATTTGAGGGTTAGCATTTATAAAAAGATGATTCCATCTATGAGAAAGTAGCCAGTTCTCCAACACATGTTAAATCATCCTTTGGTTTAATATAAAAACCAACTGCCCGTTCCCATTTGCAACTAACATAAGCAGAGTTCTTTTAATTTATATTACCTCATGCTTATCAAGTGAAGCTGAGCTCCTTTCAGGCATCGCCTGTTTGTGTGTGTGCTTGTGTGTGTACATTCCCCAGCATGACACAAGACAATCTGTCATCCTGGCAAAGAGGAATGAGGCTCGGAGGACTGAGAAGCAGGCAGTCTCCTTGTGCCGTCAGTCTGGGCTGATGACCTGGGGCCTCTTTACGCATCAGAGCAGTCAGCACTCATGCTTGGGTCATGACCAAATAAAGTGTTTCTTCAGCTGGTGCTGTGATGAGTTGGTCTGGAGGTGAGACATAATTTTGCTTTCCCTGCCAATGATGGGAGTGACTGCTCTTCATTTATCAAAACAATACGTGAGCCATCTGGGCCTCCTGAACACACCCTCAAACACAACACACCATAGACATATGTAATGATGTTACTTGGAGGTTACCTTGATACAAAGTCAAGTTGACCCCCTCCAATATTTCCCAAAGCATTTGGATGTTCATTTCATTATTGTGTTTATTTTTTTTTTTTGTGGGAAGTGCCCCTTAAGACTGGAAGGCTGTATAGAGTAATGATTAAGCATAGAGGCTTAAATTGGCCTGCTCAAGTTCCTTGCTGTATGACCTCATGCAAGTTAATTAACCTCTTTAAATTTCAGTGTTCCCATCTGTACAGAATAGTGAATAGTACCCACGTGGCTATCATAGGAAGCTCTTTGATCTTTGACTCAGGTTCCTGGCATAAGAAGGAAGGACAGAGCTCTTAAAACCCTTTCAATTTCCAAAGGGGTAAAGATATTGGGGTGTCTTTTATTCCACTGAAGCAAATTCTTAGTGGTGTCATGGCAGTTCAAATGAGGGTTGAAAAGAATTTCCAGACAGAGTACTGCAGAAATGAGTGAGTTGATGAAGAACAAAGAGCAGAGAGAATGTGGGCACTGTGAGTGCAGCAGACTGACATCCTGACAGACCAGGGAAAGTCAACGCTTTTCATGGGTTAGTAGACAATTTTTATAGTCTCAAAATTATTGCAGGCAGGTTGGCATTAGGTGATCGGTTAGGGCACTATTGTCTTCCCTGGTTGCTCAGATGGTAAAGAATCTTCCTGCGAAGCAGGAGACCCAGGTTCAATCCTGGATTGGGAAGATCCTCTGGAGAAGGGAATAGCTACCCACTCCAGTATTCTTGCCTGGAGAACTTCATGGACAGAGGAGCCTGGTGGGTTACAGTCCATGATGTTGCAAAGAGTTAGACACGACTGAATGACTAACAGTAGGGTGCTATAGGGTGACTGCCAGGCTGGTAATTTTTTGCCTAATTTGGAGTCAGGAAACCTGCTGGTGATGATCAAGGGGGCTTTTGGCAGTGGTTACAAAGGGGGTCAGTCAGTTTCACAGGCGACCTTGGTTCTGGGCTCTGCTTCTGTGGCCTTGGTGCAAGGCCTTGCAGCTGTGGCCTTGGAGCAGGATTCACAGATGGGTCTGTGGATAGTTCAGGATGGGGGCCAGTCTCCAGAAAGAAGAAGGCCTGATTAGAGGCTTGGAAATTTCATCTCCACCACTCAGCCTCTAGGAAGAGGAGAGGGGCTGCTGGTTGAGTTCAGTCATCAGTGGCCAGTGATTTAATCCTGCCTATGTAATCATTACTTTGCCAACCAAGGTCCGTCTAGTCAAGGCTATGGTTTTTCCAGTGGTCATGTATGGATGTGAGAGTTGGACTGTGAAGAAGGCTGATCACCAAAGAATTGATGCTTTTAAACTGTGGTGTTGGAGAAGACTCTTGCGAGTCCCTTGGACTGCAAGGAGATCCAACCAGTCCATTCTAAAGATCAATCCTGGGTGTTCATTGGAAGGACTGATGCTAAAACTGAAGCTCCAATACTTTGGCCACCTCATGCGAAGAGTTGACTCACTGGAAAAGACTCTGATGCTGGGAGGGATTGGGGGCTGGAGGAGAAGGGGACGACAGAGAATGAGATGGCTGGATGGCATCACCGACTCGATGGACATGAGTGTGAGTGAACTCTGGGAGTTGGTGATGGACAGGGAGGCCTGGTGTGCTGTGATTCATGGGGTCGCAAAGAGTCGGACACGACTGAGCGACTGAACTGAACTGAACTGTGTAATCAGACTTCCGTTCAGTCTCTACACAGTGGGGTTCAGAGAGCTGTGGAGTTGGTCAACACATCTGTGTGTCAGGATGGTGCTGTAGGGACAGAAGCCCTTGTGCTTGGGATCCTTCTGGACCTTTCCCGGTACACCTCACCATCCGGCTGTTCACTTACATCCTTCAGAATAAACTTGTAATACTAGGTGAGTATCCTCTTGAGTTCTGTGAACCCCTTCGTAAATGATCGAACCTGAATGGGGCTGGTTGTGGGAACCCCTGACTTTGCAGCCAAGTCAGACAGAAGTGTGGGTCTGCTGGGCACCCAGGACTTGCAACTGGTCTCTGGTGAGGGCAGCCTTATGGGACCCAGTCCTTTAACCTATGTGGTCTGATGCTAACCCCATGCCTTTAGTTTCAGAACTGAATTCAATTGTGAGACACCCAGGTGATGTTGGAGGCTTGGAGGACTGGTTGTTGGTGTGAAAAAAGCCCACACACTTAGTGTCTGAGGTGCTGTGAATCTAAACAGCTCCTCCCATCACAGAGGATTGTTATGAAAATAAATAAGGTAATCCTGAAAGGTCTAGTATGAGACCAACCTTTAGTAAACCTCAACAAGTGGTAGTGTTGAGAAGGTTCAGTTCAGTTCAGTCTCTCAGTCGTGTCCGACTCTTTGCGACCCCATGAATCACAGCATGCCAGGCCTCCCTGTCCATCACCAACTCCTGGAGTTCACCCAAACTCATGTCCATAGAGTTGGTGATGCCATCCAGCCATCTCATTCTCTGTCGTCCCCTTCTCCTCCCGCCCCCAACCCTTCCCAGCGTCAGAGTCTTTTCCAGTTAGGATTGTTTTTTAACCATAATTAGAACAATCCCTGATTATTTATTTATGTGAAAATTATTTTTTCACTTAATTCCTCCAGTTTTAAAGATGATATTTTTATTCAGCTATTCAGCACACCATCCAGTTTTTGACACTGTGGTTTGGAGACCAATCAGTGCCACTCTGTTCCTCTGTGGGAGAGGTTGAGACTTTCCATTGAGTTATATAAAAACACATATTTGTAGGTTAATAGAGAAAAACAGCCTGTGCAATCAGCTGAAATCCTTTTTGCTTGTTTGTTCACAGTTCCTGTGTTCCTGTCCTGGTGAGGCTTCTGTGGAGAGAACTCAGATGTGATGTGACGGCGTCCGGTGGGTCGCGGGGGATCCTCCTTGGGGGTGCTCCGTGTAGCTGGAAGGGCTCAGAGGCAAGTCTGGGCAGGGGTGGGAGTGCAGAAGGTCCTCCCCTTGGAGGCTCCCTGAGCTGTAGGAACCAAGTGTGTTTGTCAGGAGGCTGGTGGGCCTAATCGGATGGTCTTAAGTATCTAGACATAGCCAGCTTGACCACCATAAGGCAGTGAAACTGGGTTTGGCATGTGGCCTGCATAATCTTTCTTGACAGGGGGGCTCCGGGATGAATTAAGTGGTAGAAATCATGCTTACTTTGTCTCTGAAATGTCCAGAGGGCCTTCTGTTTGGCTGGGTTGTATTCTGCTTGAGTGCTGGCTTTACAGATGGCATATGATAGGGCCTGACCGGGGATGCGGGGGAGCACCTCCTGTGGTCTCCAGCTGTGCTGTGGGGAGGCTCTGGCCAGGGTCCAGCCGCTAGCTCTCTGTGAGCTCAGGAGGATGTAACCCAGCAACACCGTTGAGAAGACAGCTCCATGGGGGCTATGGAAATGTGCCCAAGGAGAGAAAGAGTGTCCCTGCTCTATGTCCCTGGGAGGCTCTGCTTGAGGCCTCTTATGCTATGGACGGGCTCTTCCTCCTAGCCTCTGTCTCCGAGGCCACCAAGAGGGCACTGTCCTGTCTCAGCAGTGGAGGGAGCGCTCCGGGATGGCTTAGTGTTTAGTGGGAGCATCTCAGAGCATGGGGCCAAAGGCTCCGAACGTCTGGAGCAGACTCTGGCGGTCCAGTCCATGTGGACCCCCCATGGGGGTCTTCTTACAGTGCAGCTTCTGCCTCAGGAGGCCTGGGCTCAGACCCAGCATTCTGTATTTTTAATAAGCTCCCAGGTCATGCGGCGGCTGGTCTGGGACTGCAGTTCTGGTAGCGAGGGTCTAGATCAGAGGGTCTCGGAGGGTGGTCTGCCCATCAGTAGCATTAGCACCCCTGAGAACAGGCTAGAAATGTGCGTTCTTGGGCTTGACCCAGATGTACTGAAACAAAGCCTGTGGATGTGTTGAAATCTGTGTCTTAACAAGCCTGCTAGGTGATTCTGATGTCTGCTCAAGTTTGAGAACTACTGGTCAGGGATACAGACAAACTTGACCATTTTGATATCACCAGTTTACATTTTTTTCCAAAATAGGAGAAGGAAAACTTTTAGAACATTAAGGTGTCTGTGTAACAGCCAAGTTTGAATAGAAATTCCCTTAGCAGATCATGTTTAACAACTCTTGACATTAGCTGTCCACACCTGGCTGCTTCCATTTGGCTCACAGCTGTGAAGAAGGAAGAGGCAAAAAGAGAAAAAATTTTAACCTCAAAGGAAGTCCGTGTTAAGTTAAAAAAAAATTCACACAGTATTAAGTGGGTGTTCCCCTCTTCCCATGATTCTTTCCCATTTTCTGTGGGAAGTAACTACTGCCCACGATTTGACGTTTGACATCGGATTTCTTTTTTTGCAAAAGGTTTGTACACAAGTACACCATAGAGAGCCCATTTTTAAGTACAAAACTTATAATGTCTTGTATATTGTTTTCCAATTTGTCCATTGCATCTCACCCTCTTCCACAGGTATGTGGAAGTTTCTGAAACCTCAGGGCCATAGTGGGCCCAGCTCTGTGATCGCCCCGTGCTGAAGTGGGGGTACTGAGCCAAGGCTTTGCCCACAGGGAGCTCCCAGAGCGAGCAGGGCCGGAAGCTCCCCACTGCTTTGGCTGGCTGCACTCTGTCTAATACACCTTCTCCCCGTGGATGCAGAGAAGGGAGGTTAGATGCATGTGCCTCAATGCCTGCTTCTTCTTCCTTCTTTTGCCCTTCTCCCTGTCCTTCTTCCCACACCCATCTTGCTTGGAAGGGGCAGGCTTGTCCCTCCTTTGTGTTTCAGCAACCAGTCTGGGGTCATATCTTTAGTGCCTTTTGTATTCTGAAAGGGACTTGGTGATTTTGATTGGAGCTGGGCTCTTAATAAAGGAGGGGTATCAGTCTGGGTTGAGCTCCAGCTGGCAGCAATTACTTGTTAGATTTAAAAAATTACTTATTTATTTTTGGCTGCCCCGGGTCTTCATTGCCGTGTGCAGGCTTTCTTTAGCTGTGGTGAGTAGGGTCTATTCTCTAGTTGCTGTGTGCAGACTTATTGCTGCGGCTTCTCTTGTTCTGGAGCTCGGTGCATGGGCTTCAGTAGTTGGGGCACGTGGGTTCAGCATTTGTAGCTCCTGGGCTCTGGAGCACAGGCTTAGTAGTTGTGGCTCACGGGCTTAGTTGCTCTATAGTCCATGGGATCTTCCCCGATCAGGGATCGAACCTGTGTCTCCTGCCTTGGCAGGTGAATTATTTACCACAGAGCCACCAGGGAAGCCCTTAATTGTTGGTTTTAACACAGGCAGGTTGAATACATTGTGTTCAAAGGCCAGAGAAGATGGCTCTAGGCTTAGCTTCTGGAAGTGACTCCCAGAACAACACTGCAGAATTAGCCCCCGAAGGGTGCTGCTGCCTGTTGGGAAATCAGGAAGGGAAACCTCTGGACCCACAGCAGGACTACTACAGCCTCAGCCAGCATCCACCAGCAGCAAAATACGGGTCCTGTGTTCCACCAGCAAAGAAGTCACCTCACTGAGGATTTGAAGATCTCTTGTGGTGTGTCTGCTTGATGCCAGGTCACAGAGGAGCCTGAGATCTAAGGACATCAGGGAAGCACAGTCTTGTTTTCCTGCCCCTAGTGTGTGAAGCAAGGCTACTAGGGAGGGGGTGGAAAGGAAAAGCCTGAGACAATCTAAGAACAAACTTCAACCACAGAATGGCGAGGACTAGATAACATGAGTGAAAATGTGTTGGTTTATTTCCCTTGATGCTGTGATCATGATTCACAGCTGCTAAGTCCACAATCCTCATGGGCATAAACTCTTCCAGAGCTCATTTTTTAAAAAAAGGTCTATGTTGTATCTTGCGTTCAGTAGTTTAGCAGACATTCTATAAAGCGATGTGTCCTTTCACTTGTCTTTTGCAAGATGCTCGGTACCAAAATCTCCAGCCCAGGACAATGTGCTAAGGGAACCTCAGAATGAAAAAGGAGAGAGCGAGACCTGGATTCCAAGGAATTTAAAGCTCATGGGGGTCTCATCAGAGCCACCTAATAATGCTGTTATCACTACCACCATCATCATTATAGAGTAGTTATTATATATAGTTCAGTGGTTGCTGTACATGCCCTGTCTCATTTGTACCTCAGAACAGCCCTGCCTGATAAGGGTTGTTTATCCCTTTTGTTTATCAGGGCTTTCCCTAATAGCTCAGCTCCTGCAATGCAGGAGACCCTGATTCGATTCCTGGGTCGAGAAGATCCGCTGGAGAAGGGATAGGCTACCCACTCCAATATTCTTGGGCTTCTCTTGTGGCTCAGCTGGTAAAGAATCTGCCTGCAATGCAGGAGACCTGGGTTCAGTTCCTGGACTGGGAAGATCCCCTGGAGAAGGGAAAGGCTACCAATTCCAGTATTCTGGCCTGGAGAATTCCATGGACTGTATAGCCCATGGGGTCTCAAAGATTTGGACACGACTGAGTGACTTTCACTTTCACTTTTCATCTCTTTTGTTGGGTTAGCAAACTGTGTTTTAGAGGACTGGGTAATTTTCCTACATAATGTCACAGCTAGCACATGGCAAGGCTGGAATCTGAACACAGAACTGGCTGCAATCAAAGTTGATACTCTTTGCGTTTTATCCTACTGCTTCCTATAATGGTCTAAGATTTGAAACATAAGAACACAATCATCCTAATTGCAATTTTACAGATTAAACCAGGGGTTAGTACATTATGGCCCATGGGTGGAATCTAGTCCATCCTCTCTTTTTTGTACATACAGCTTTATTGGAGCACAGCCGTGTCTGTTTGTTTCCCTATTATCTGTGGCTGCTCTTGTGCTGTAATGGCAGAGTTGAGTAGTTAAGACAGAGGCCAAATAGCCTGTAAAGCATAAAATATTTGCCAATTGGCCTTTTACAGAGTTTTCCCTGATTTGAATTATTCTAGGCAGATTCCTTTTTATCCTTCATCTTTCAAATATGAGCATAGGAAACTCATCCCTAGAGAAGTTAACATTTCTGGTTGTGTCTGTTTGTGAGCAGTCCCAAGCATATACAATCATGTGACGTAGGGGATTTCCCATGTATACACGGTCACATGACACAGGGAATTTCCCACGTACAGATGGTCACGTGACGCAGGGAATTTCCCACGCATACACGGTCACGTGACTCAGGGAATTTCCCGTGCACACATGGTCACGCGATGCAGGGAATTTCCCACGCATACGCGGTCACGTGATGCAGGGAATTTCCTGCGCATACACAGCCTTGTGACAGGGAATTTGTGAGTGGAAAGCACAGTGTGGCCTCAGATGAATGTGAGTTGGAGGCCTGTTTCTGGTCCTTACTTGTTCTGTGGCCTTTGAGAAATTGATTAATCTACTAACTCTCTTCATTCTCATTTATTCATTCAAGAATATTTATTGAGTGCCTACTATGGCCACCTGATGCGACAAGTTGACTCACTGGAAAAGACTGATGCTAGGAAAGGTTGAGGGCGGGAGGAGAAGGGGACGACAGAGAGTGAGATGGCTGGATGGCATCACCGACTCTGTGGACATGAGTTTGAGTGAACTCTGGAAGTTGGTGATGGACAGGGAGGCCTGGCATGCTGTGATTCATGGGGTCGCGGAGAGTCGGACACGACTGAGCGACTGAAGGGCCTGAACTGAACTGAACTATGTGCCAGGCAATATTCTCTGTGTTGAGGACATAGCTGTGAACAAAACACAAAAATCCCTGCTTTGGTGGAGTTGGCATTCCACCAGGTAGAGGCAGACACTACAAAGAGAAGTAAATGTTTGTAGCGTGAAGATGACAGTTAAGTGTCATGAAGAAAAATAAAGGGGGAACAGATAGTTTCAGGGTAGGAAGAAGGAGGATGTAGCGGGACTGCAGTTTTTTAAAAAAACTTTTTTATTGGACTATAGTTGCTTTACAGTGTTGCATTAGTTTCTACTGTACAGCAAAGTGAATCAGTTATATGCATACATATAACCCTTCTTTTTATATTTCTTTCCCATTTAGGTCACCACAGAGCACTGAGTAGGTTCCTTGAACTATATAGTAGATTCTCGTTAGTTGTCCGTTTTATGCAGCGTGTTGATAGTGTGTATCAGTCAGTCAGTCAGTTCAGTCGCTCAGTCATGTCCGACTCTCCGCGACCCCATGAATCACAGCACGCCAGGCCTCCCTGTCCATAACCAACTCCTGGAGTTCACTCAAACTCATGTCCATTGAGTCAGTGATGCCATCCAGCCATTTCATTCTCTGTCGTCCCCGTCTCCTCCCACCCCCAATCCCTCCTAGCATCAGACTCTTTTTCCAGTGAGTCAACTTGTCGTATGAGGTGGCCAAAGTATTGGAGTTTCAGCTTTAGCATCAGACATCAATCCAAATCTCTAGTTCATCCCACCCAGGGGGCTGCAGTTTTAAGTTGGATGGTCAGGGATGCCCTCAATGGGAAGGTGATATATAAGTAAAGGCCAGAAGGAGAGAAGAAGTAAGGCAGTAAAAGTCTGCAAAAAAGAATGTTCCGGGTTGAGGTAAGAGAGAGAAAGGCCCTGGGGCAGAAGCATGTTGAGCGTATTAAAGAAATGGCAGGGTGGCCAGAGGGACTGAAACAAATGAACAGTGATGCAGCAGGAAAGGAGGTCCAGGTGGTGCTCAGGACTTGCACATGTCTTGTAAGTTATCGTAAGCAGTTTGGTTTTTACTTTTGATGTGATGGAAAGCCAATGGAGAGCTTTTGAACACTGACGGACATAACTTGACTTATGCCTTAGATGGTCCACTTTGGTTACTGGGTTGGGAAGAGTGGCTGAGGGTAGCAGCAGTGGGATCAGTTAAAGAAGGCTACTGCAGGCATCCTAGTGAGAGACGGTACTGGCTCAGACCAGGGTGGCTGCAGCAAGCTGGTGAGATGTGGTTGGATGCTGGAAGTATTTTAAAGGTAGGTCTAAATCTTGGATCTTGACAGACTGGATGTAGGCTTTAAAAAAAAATTCTTCATTTATTTCTGGATATGCTGGCTCTTCATTGCTACTCAGCCTTTTCTCTGGTTGCAGCAAGCGGGGGCTACTCTTTATTGCGGTGCGCAGGCTTCTCATCGTGGTGGCTTCTCATTGCGGAGCACAGGCTGTAGGGCACACCTGTTTCAGGAGATGCACAATGCAGGCTCAGTAGTTGTGTTTGCTGGGCTCTAGAGCCCAAGTTCGCTTGTTGCAGTATATGGGCTTAGTTGCTCTGTGGCATGTAGCATCTTCCTGGATCAGGGATCGTATCTATGTCCCCTGCACAGGCAGGTGGATTCTTTACCACTGAGCCACCAGGGAAGCTATGGATATAGGCTTTGAGGAAAAGTAAAGACTTTGGTCCACAGGCCCGTAAGGATGGGGCTCAGTTAAGAGTCTTAACTGAGATAGGAAAACAGCAGTTGGAGTAGGTTTGAGCGGAGGATTGAGTTTGGTTTTGGATGTACTAAGTTTGAGATAGCTGCAGGACAATGGGGATATTAAATAGGCAGTTGGATAAAGGAGTGGACCTGAAGTTGCCTTTGTTGATAAATTACAAAGTCCAGGGTGTGACTGTGGCAGTGGGTGGCGGAGATGGCACGGAGGACAAAATCTTAAGGACCCGAAAAGAGAGAATATTGGCAAGATCATCCGTGTGGATATTAAAAGTACCAAGAATTTTGATAAGGGTGCTGTTAGAGTGGCGATGAGCCAAGAGCAAAACTCTTGCTCAGCGGGGATGACCGTGACAAAGAGGGATGAGGGGAACAGTGGATGGTGTGAGATAGAAAGCTCTGGGGTGCGGATTCGGGGAGAGTAGAGGTCTGAAAAGGTGGTGAGGGGCAGAGAGCTGTTATCCCACCTCCAGTCAGCCTGCGTAAGGGGTGTGAGGGGGGAAACGGCCACCATTTAAAGGGGCTGCCGGAGAGTGGCATCCTCAGATTTAGTTACAGTGACAGGCGAAGGGCCTGGTTCCGAGGAGGCTGAGGCTAGCAGAGATTTTGCTGAGGACTGGCTGTGTGATCCGGCAGGTATAGCAGTGGATTTCAGAAGCTAGCAGTGGGTGTTGGCAGAAGACAAGGGTCAGAAAAGGAGATGTCCATGTGGTTTGGGGCCCTGGAGTGTTTTTGGTAGCTGATTCACAGGAATAAAAAGTCTGGTGGTCATGAGGAGGAGGGTGGTGGCTGAGACGTGAGTAGCGGAGGGAGTGGGGGAGGGAGGGGGGGTCTTGCCAGGACAAGCGGTTCTGGGGCTTCGTCTTGCTTCCTGCTAGCGGAAGTGCCAAGGCTGGGGAAAATAAGGTCTTCCTGGTGTGTGGAGCTCCCTCTCGGTTCCTCTGGTGGGGCAGGGAGCTCCCTCTTGTCTCCTGTTGTCAAGGGCATGGTGGCCCTAGAACTCAGTCTAGCTTAGAAAAAAGAGTGCTTGCTGGAAGGTCTCGCATGGGCTCCAAGGGCTGCCTGGAAATCAGCAGCTTAAGTTCGTGGCTCCTCTTTTCAGTCTTTGCTGTTAAGACTCAGCAACCAGCTTCATCGCTCTTGCTCTTCACTCAGATTTGAGCTTTTGAATGGCTCAGCTGACAGAAACAGGTAGGACAAATATGTTTCCCGGGAGGCAACCTCTCTGGATTGTGGGATGAAGATAGGGGAGATCAAAGAGATGGTAGAATGATTATGAACTGGACAGACCCGAGCTGAGATGTCTAATTCACTCAACTGAAGGTTCTCATGCATTAAATGAGGGGTCATTTGATCATATATACACATTCAGTTGAGGTGAAGATTTAGTGAGGTCGTAGATAGACAACTTTTAGCACAGCATATCTTACCCAGTTGGCACCCGCCACATACCAAATTTTATTTTTATAATCACGGTATCTAGTAATTTGTCATCATACAGAGGGACACATTTGATTTGTTCCTGTTGCGTTTGAATCACTGGGCTCATGAGGAAGCTGGGGAGGAGGTGTGTGTGTGCTGGACAGCACGGGAGCCCTGGGGTCTGGCTGGCCCCCACCGGGACCAGCAACGGGCATTGACATTTCAGTGTGGCTTTGTTTTTCTTTGCTTTGGTCTGAAGGGACATTGCATTTCTATTTGTATTTTATTGCTTTTTCTTGTGGAATCCTATCCTATAGAGGTTTGCTTGCATACAGGAACCCCCGACAGTCTGAGGACTCATTCTCAGCTAATGCCAAGGGTCTCGGTGGGTCTCCTTCTCCTCCTGCTACGGCAGCTCCTTCATCTCCTTGACCTTCACGACTGACCTCCACTGGCTTGCTTTTGTCTGGTTTCTAACTCAGTTTCTATTAGGACAGACCTTGAATGTGAGCAGCCATGCATTCGCCCCTTGGATAAGAATTTTTAGTTAGTCCTTTCATTTAGAATGTATTGACTTATGTGTCTATCTGAGCACTTGTGGATAAACGTGGGCACGATGCATAGATGTGCTCTCTATTGTGTGTCTTAAAGAGATCATAAATGTATTGATGGAAGCTGTGTGATAAGAAAAATGTGGTGTGTGCGGGAATCATTTTGGTTCCTACTGAGAAGCCCCAAGGACGCCTAAGTGTACTGAGTCAGTAATGTATTATTGAAGAGGAGCCTATTATAATTCAGGTCACAGTGATTTGCAGCTGCTGCAAGGTCACCAAGACCCCTTCTATGATCTCTGGATTGTCCCAGGTAGCAGAAAATGTTAAACTGTGGATATCAAATGCTGATTTTTCTGATTTCTTGCTTTATTGCTGTGGACCTTGCTGTAAAACATGGGCACAGTTTAGGAGAAATAAACTGTTATGGAATTGAGAAACAAAAGCCCCAAGGCATTTTTGACATGAGTCATAAATAACACCCAGTTGTAACTTGGGAAATGTATGACTATAGAAACTCTTTGGATATGTTGCCGATGATATTATTTGATCAGTTTCTTCCAATTTATCCTATCAGATGTCTGAAGAAAGTAGATAAGCGACTGAAGACAGGTGTTTTTAAACAGATGATTTAAAAATATTAGAATTTTTATGCCTATCCTCCACTGACAGACCAAGTTTCTGAAGCCAGGTGACTTTTCTTCATTAATAAAAATGATAAATGATGAACCTACCATAAAAGCTCTTATCAGGACCTGTGTTCCATCACCACTGCTCTTGAAGGGGCATGGAATATACTGGTTCATCCTCTTTAGAATATCACGGTGTTTTGTTACTTCACTCTCTCTTGTTTTAAAGGATTTCACGGCAAAACACATACTTTATTACTTTAAGCAGATTTTAAAGACACTTGGTGAAATATTGCATGGTTGTTATTATAAAATGAAATATGTTGATTCAGTTTGCCCAGTTCTTGGAACAGGGCAAAATTTACAATGTTATCTTAAATTATCAATTTGAATTGCAAAGAACCATCTTTTTATTATGTAGAGCAATTCACTAGGGGAAACATAATGTATGTATTGAATCTTGTGTAGGGGAAAAGAGTTTGATTGTTACAGACCACAAAATATAGCACGCATAGTCTCCAGTTAACTCCAGACTGAAACATAGCCAGCCTGCCTCTTTCCCTGTTTTCTGGTCCTGTGTTGGATCCTGGTTCTCAGTCATGCGAAATCATGGCAAGTCAAACACTCCAGGGCCATAGTGGGGTGACTTACTAGGCAGTTTTTTCACAAGCTGTTGAGAGGATGGACAGTGTTGTTGTTACTGCTTTCATTGGAGTATGATTGCTTTATAATGCTGTGTTAGTTTGTGCTGTGCAACAGTGTGAATTAGCTGTTAGTATGCATATGTCCCCTTCCTTGAGAGCCCCTTCCAGCTGCATTCTCCATCCCACCCCGGTCCACTCTCAGTCATCACAGGGCACTGAGCTGAGCTCCCTGTGTTACTCGGCAGCTTCCCACTAGTGTCTGTTTCTTGCATGGCAGTGTGTATATGTCAGTGCTGCTCTCCCAGTTTGTCCCACCCTCCCCTCCCCCGCTGCATCCAAAGCCTGTTCTCTATGTCTGCGTCTTTACTTCTACCTTGCAAATAGTTTCATCTGTACCATCTTTCTAGATTCCATATCTATGTGTTAATACACGATATTTGCTTTTCTTTTTCTGACTTACTTCACTCTGTAAAGCAGTGTCTAGGTTCATCCACATCTCTATAGATGATTCATTTTTGCTCCTTTCATTTTTTTTATAAAATTTTTTATTAGAAAACTGAAATTTACAATGTGTTTATATCACTCACTGAGTACATGGCATTTAAAAGCAACATCATTACAGAAAGATAACAAAAATACAAAGTCTTAAAACCTACGGGATATGGAAAACATTATCCACGGAGGCCTTAAATGTAGTAGACTTTACATAAAAAGGAAAAGCAATGAGTATACAAGTATACAGCCTGTTTAAGAAGTTAGCAAAATAAACAGAATAATCATAAAGAAAATAAAGCAACTAATACATACCAGGTATTAATGCAATAAAAATAAAGTTGAGAGGCTCAACAGAATCAAAGCTGCCTTAAAAAGCTTCTCTAAAATGGGAAACATCAGGTAACAATAATCAACAAGAAAAATCTTGCAAATAAACAATACTCAAAATGGGAATTACTCATAGAAGCATTAAGAATATAAATAATAGAAACAAGAAACTGGAGCCTATTATACAGAGTGAAATAAGCCAGAAAGAAAAACACCAATACAGTATACTAACGCATATATTTGGAATTTAGAAAGATGGTAACGATAACCCTGTATACGAGACAACTAATCTTCGAATGTATAGGCAATTTTGTTCCTTTTAAAGGTCAAGTCATATTCAAGAATGGACAGTGTTTATCAATGTATATTTGGTCCATGATCCAATCCTGGGTTCAGGATGCCCCACTGTGAGAGGACCAGGCCAGTTTTTATCTTTACTTGTCAAAGCTGGTGCCAGTGTACAGACTAAGGCCGCACTTACCCCTAGGATTCAGCGACCATTTGGCCCCACACGGAGATCCCAGTTCACCCTCAAGATGACAGCACTGACTCCAAGTCTAACTCTGAGCTTCTGCCCCAAGAAACACAGCTGCCATTTGTTTGAGACTTGGCGTGCCTTCTCCAAAGCCAAGGGTTAGTTAGTGTCTCCATGGAGAGCTTCAAGACAATTGCTTTTGTTGCCCCCAGTTGATTCTCTCACCTCCGTGCCTTTGCATGGGCTCTCACCTCTGCCTGGAACACTCCTCACTAGCACCTCTCCTGCCTAGCTTCTATTTGGCTCTCAGAACTTAGCTTGATGCACTCCCCCAGGAGCCCCCAGGTTTGCCTTACACGCTGCTTGAACACCCATGCTTCTGCTGGGGGAGCCCTTCCCACTCTACCCTGGAAATTTGGTTTCCCTCCACCACTGGGCTATAAGCTATTTTCTTTATATTTAAAAAATTATTTCTTTTCCATATTTAAATCTCTAATTCATATTGACTTTTTGGGTAGAATGTGAGGTGAGGGTCTCATTTTATTGTCCAAATATTTACAGAAGAATTCTTCCCTTATCTTTTCCTTATCTGCCCTGAGAAGATCCTTCTATACTCATCCACTGTTTGTTGAGGGACGGCTAAGTACGAACCTTGCTGATGCCAGGAATGAGAAATGAACGATGCTGCTCCTGACTCAAGAAGCTTGCGTGCATGATGCCTGCTAAGTCGGTTCAGTTGTGTCTGACTCTTTGTGACCCTATGGACGGTAGCCCATCAGGCTCTTCTGTCCATGGGATTCTCCAGTCAAGAACACTGAAATGGGTTGCCATGTACTCTTCCAGGGGATTTTCCCAACCCAGGAATCGAACCTGAGTCTCTTAATCTCCTATGTTGGCAGGCAAGTTCTTTACCACTTGTGCCACCTGGGAAACCCCAAGAAGCTTACATTCTATCAACTATTCTTCAATTAAAATAAATAAATAAATGGAAGAAGAAGTTTACATTCTGTTGGAAAAAAGCAAACAAATAATCATTAGATCATATGAAACTGGCATTTTTGTAGGCCAAGAATGATCAGTATTGGCAATTTCATATAGTTTAATCCAATGCAATACAAAATAAACACAGTGTCTTACTTGATTCCAGGGATCAGAAGTAGGGGAGGGACCATGGGAGTTAAATAGGGGAGGAAAGAAGAAGAATACAGGGGATGCCTTTGGAGTTGGCCTCTGTCCCAGCCACTGGTGGTCAATCTGCTGGAACTTCTGAGGAGCTTTATGAAATGTGAGTCAGAGCTGCCTGCACAGGGACAAGGGGGAACTTTATCCGTGAGTAGTCTCTGAGGGGTTACTTCCCTTGCATGTCATCGGATTGGCCCATGGGTGTGTCCAGTGGG
Organism: Moschus berezovskii; assembly: GCF_049115385.1. Lineage (NCBI taxonomy): Eukaryota > Metazoa > Chordata > Mammalia > Artiodactyla > Moschidae > Moschus > Moschus berezovskii. The sequence continues at coordinate 64,403,245 of NC_142477.1, forward strand.
TTTCTGTGGATGTTCCAGTCTTGGCATCAGAGAAGGCCTGGGCCAGGAAGTGAGAGGCAAGCAGCTGGGCTGAGAGGTGCTGTTGTCACACGTATGTGAAGTTGGTCGAATGGGGCCTGGGGCTAGTTGCTGGGGGCAGTGGCTGGAGTAAGAGACCGGACTGAGACAAGCAATAGCTGAGGTCCATCTAAGGAAGAATGGTGGATTCTGTGGAAGTTCGGCTGGGAGGCAGAAGGGTGCAGTGACTAGGGAAACAGAAGAAGGGAGATTGAGCTGAATCTTCTAGGGCTCACTGTTCCCCCCAGGTGGAAGTGGGCAGGGGAGTGGATATTTCAGGTAGACAGAGCAATCTGGGCACAAGCCCAGAGGCATGAACGAACATAGCACATTTAGGGGATTTGAAGCAGATGGATCTGGCTGGATTGTAAAGCCTGGGGAGTGGAAGGTAGGATATGTAGCTAGAGAGATAGCAGGAGTCAGATCAAGAAGCTGACTTGGGAGGTGTATTAGTTTGCTAGGGCTGCTGTAATAAAATACCACAAACCAAGGTGGCTTGAACAACAGAATATAATTGATTCAGAACTCTGGAGGCTGAAAGTCCAAGATTGAGGTATGGGCAGGATTGATGTCTTCCCAGGGATGAGAAAGAATCTTCCTTGTTCAAGATTCCTTCAATATTTTTGGTGTCATTCACACTTAACAACTGCCAACATGAGATATTTTAAAGTTTAATCTGCATTATTAAAATTTTTCTATTACTGAAGTATAAACAACCAGCAGAACAGTAGATCAAGCCCTGATTTATAGCAAAAAGCAAAATGGCTGTCTGAGGAGGCCTTACAAATAGCTGTGAAAAGAAGAGAAGCAAAAAGCAAAGGAGAAAAGGAAAGATATACCCATTTGAATGCAGAGTTCCAAAGAATAGCAAGGAGAGACAAGAAAGCCTTCCTCAGTGATCAATGTAAAGAAATCAGGGAAAACAATAGAATGGGAAAGACTAGAGATCTCATCGAGAAAATTAGAGATACCAAGGGAACATTTCATGCAAAGATGGGCTCGATAAAGGACAGAAATGGTATAGACCTAACAGAAGCAGAAGATATTAAGAAGAGGTGGCAAGGATACACAGAAGAACTGTACAAAAAAGATTTTCAGGACACAGATAATCATGAAGGTTTGATCACTCCCACTCACCTAGAGCCGGACATCCTGGAATGTGAAGTCAGGTGGGCCTTAGGAAGCATCACTATGAACAAAGCTAGTGGAAGCAATGGAATCCCAGTTGAGCTATTTCAAATCCTAAAAGATGATGCTGTGAAAGTGGTGCACTCAATATGTCAGCAAATTTGGAAAACTCAGCAGTGGCCACAGGCCTGGAAAAGGTCAGTTTTCATCCCAATCCCAAAGAAAGGCAATGCCAAAAAATGCTCAAACTACCGCACAATTGCACTCATCTCACATGCTAGTAAAGTCATGCTCAAAATTCTCCAAGCCAGGCTTCAGCAATAAGATGTTCAAGCTGGTTTTAGAAAAGGCAGAGGAACCAGAGATCAAATTGCCAACATCCACTGGATCATTGAAAAAGCAAGAGAGTTCCAGAAAAACATCTGTTTCTGCTTTATTGACTATGCCAAAGCCTTTGACTTTGTGGATCACAATAAACTGTGGAAAATTCTGAAAGAAATGGGAATATCAGACCACTTGACCTGCCTCTTGAGAAACATGTATGCAGGTCAGGAAGCAAGTTAGAACTGGACATGGAACAACAGACTGTTTCCAAATAGGAAAAGGAGTATGTCAAGGCTGTATATTGTCACCCTGCTTATTTAACTTACATGCAGAGTACATCATGAGAAATGCTGGGCTGGAGGAAGCACAAGCTGGAATCAAGATTGGCGGGAGAAATATCAATAACTTCAGATACACAGATGACACCACCCTTATGGTAGAAAGTGAAGAACTAAAAAGCCTCTTGATGAAAGTGAAAGAAGAGAGTGAAAAAGTTGGCTTAAAGCTCAACATTCAGAAAACTAAAATCATGGCATCCGGTCCCATCCCTTCATGGCAAATAGATGGGGAAACAGTGTCAGACTTTATTTTTCTGGGCTCCAAAATTAATTAAAAGACACTTGCTCCTTGGAAGGAAAGTTATGACCAACCTAGATAGCATATTACAAAGCAGAGACATTACTTTGCCAACAAAGGTACATCTAGTCAAGGCGATGGTTTTTCTAGTAGTCATGTCCGGATGTGAGAGTTGGACTATAAAGAAAGCTGAGAGCAGAAGAATTGATGCTTTTGAACTGTGGTGTTTGAGAAGACTCTTGAGAGTCCCTTGGACTGCAAGGAGAGCCAACCAGTCCATCCTAAGGGAGATCAGTCCTGGGTGTTCATTGAAGGGACTGATGTTGAAGCTGAAACTCCAATACTTTGGCCACCTGATGTGAAGAGCTGACTAATTTGAAAAGACCCTGATGCTGGGAAAGATTGAGGGCAGGAGGAAAAGGGGACGACAGAGGATGAGATGGCTGGATGGCATCACCGACTCAATGGACATGGGTTTGAGTGAACTCTGGGAGTTGGTGATGGACAGGGAGGCCTGGCGTGCTGCGGTTCATGAGGTTCCAAAGAGTTGGACACGGCTGTGCGACTGATCCGAACTGAACTGATTTATAGCAGTTGCAGACTTCTGCTTTGTAAGTGCTCCCAGCAAGGAGTTGGGAAGAGGTGTCAGCAGCACGTTATTACACAGCATTGCTGCTTTACAGATGCAGTAGATGTAGATAACCTCAAGAGCATAAATAATAGTAAGATGCAATAAAATAATTAGGAAGTGATGAGTTCTGAGTATTTATTTAGTATTTATTTAGCACAGTATTTTGTAAAGAACCTGCCTGCCAATGCAGGAGACATCAGAGAGGCAGGTCAGGACAATCCCCTGGAGTAGGAAATGGCAACCCACTCCAGTATTCTTGCCTGGAGAATCCCATGGATAGAGGAGCCTGGTGGGCTATAGTCCATAGGGTTGCAAAGAGTTGGACACAACTGAAATGAGTTAACATATACTCATATATTATACATATAAATTAATTTATAAATACAATATAATTTAGTTAGTTGTAAGCTTGTATAATTTAATTTTTAATAATGGCTGCTTTGCTGCTGCTGCTGCTGCTGCTAAGTCACTTCAGTCGTGTTCGACTCTGTGCGACCCCATAGATGGCAGCCCACCAGGCTCCCCCGTCCCTGGGATTCTCCAGGCAAGAATACTGGAGTGGGTTGCCATTTCCTTCTCCAATGTGTGAAAGGGAAAAGTGAAAGTGAAGTCGCTTAGTCGTGGTAAATATTATTCCTGAAAAATGTAAGAGCCACTTCTCAAGAGACAGTGGGTGCTGGCTCCTGTAGGCCATTCCTTCTCCTTTCCTCTCCACGGACTCAAATTCAGTCCAACCGTCAAGGTCCAGTCAAAACTCCACCTTGCTTCAAAACCTGCCAAGTACATATCACATCTTACTTTCCTTAATTCCTTCAATCCTTTCAGTTGATACCAGTCCTTAAAGTCTGTCTTATACTACTGCTCAAGTTTGTCTTCTGTTTTTATCCGATCTGTTTCATCAACAATATGGTCGATTCTGTGAGGGCACAGAGCTTGCATAGTCATCTTTGTACTTTCTGACAGTATCAGCATTGTCTTCACACATGAGGTACTAGATATTATGCTGGTGAGTTTCTTGCTTTTTGGATAAATTAACATATACATTTGTATAATACCCAGTTGTCCCCATCTCATAAAGATGAGCGCAGAGTTGCAAGTCTGATTCCAGTCAAATGGGAGTTTATTGTGTTTGCATAGCTCAGACTCCACTGACGTTGGGGGTTGCAAAACTCACTCAGTATGACCTTGACATACACTGTTCATGTCTCCTGACTCACTTTCTTTGAAAAGATCCTCCTTTAGCCCTCAGAGCTCTGGCAGCCCACATCCAAGCATCATTATTTGTCTTCCCTTAGTCACCTCATCCTTTTCTTATGCAGGGAGTTCTGTCTACCTGTTGAATTTTGAATGAAAACCCAATGGACAGAAGCTCTGTACTGAATTCTATATTTTGTTCTTTGCTGAGCTTCCATGAATATAAAACATCAGCACAAAGGGGAAAGTCAGCAGGTAGAGATCAACACTATCCATATTTAATGAGGAGGGAGCCTGAGTTCATAGACGGGAAAACCACATTAGACGAAGACCAAGTTCAATAACTTGCCCAGGCTTACTGAGTAAGCTTCTAGCAAAAAATGGATAAATATCTTATGATGAACTTTCATGATTTATGCTTTAAAGTATTACCATCATTTTAATCCCTAAGGGGGAAAAAAAGCAAGCAGGGAAGGAATTACATAGTGATTGGTAATTGGGAAATTTCCCTCACCTACAGTGGAGTAAAAAAGGAGAGAGGCAGGGACCCATATCCTTCACCAAGGGTCTGACTCTCTGAATGGGCTGGCCCAGATCCCCACCATTCTCTCTCCTCAGAAGACACCAAAACCCTCACAGTCTCCCCCACTACCCAAAGGTCAATGGTTATGAGGCACAGAGGCCTGGAGTCCGAAGTACAGTGTTCTTCCTACTGTCTCTGGTTGTGTGACTCCCAGTGTGGAGCCTCAGGTGGCCCTCAGCTCTCCCGATGAAAGTGTGTCCCAGCAGTTTCTCCCCTGGTCCCCAGCGGGTTCTGACATCTTTCTGAGGAAATCCTTCATGGCCGCATGATCAGTAGCCATGGCTTCAGTTACGATACTATTGCTTCCAGAACCCTCCTTGGGTGCCTGGGATCTCTCCTGTGTCTCCAGGTGCTAAGTCTTTCGGTGGCTGGGCAGCCATCATCACTCTTTCAGTATCAAATATACAGATGAATGCATTCTTTTAATAAACAGCAGTAATACGGCAGTAATTAATACGGATCACACGAATCGGGGTTTGATATTGTGACATTGCAGGGACATCAAAAGATAAAACGTGGAGTCCCACATCAGCCCAGTTCCTATTCACACCCACTCCTTCTGCACTGGACATAGAAGCACCGTTGAAGCTGTCAGAAAGATCTAGCAAGTCCCAACCCCAAATTCAGTGGGACCGTGCATTGCATTCTTGTTCTCACAGCTGCTTGCTCATTTAAATCGTTGTCTCTCCATTCAGTCACCCACCCAATATTTATTAAGCAGCTAGTATGTGCCAGGTACCGTGACATGGAGAATTAGACCGAAGGCTCCTATTCAAGGTGCTCACAGCCTAATTAATAATAATGATAGTAATAATAATACCAGAACATACAGAATGCTTAGTATGTACCATTTCTCAATATCATGAGGTAAATATTTTTTATTATTCCTTACTTTACAGGTCAGAAAATAAAGACACGGTGAGGTTTAGTTGCTTGTTTTCAGACAGTTAGGCAGGTAAATAGACACTTACTGTATCACGGAGTAACCCGGTGATGCGGGGGAGCCCCCTGTTCAGGGGCACACTCAGGAGTCAGGTGGGATTCAAACCTACCTTGGTTGCATACTTGTGCCCCTGCCTAATTCTAGGATTTTTCAGGCATCATAAAATTTTAGAAAGGGTTTTTAAGAGAAATTAACAGGAACTTGGACTACTGTGATGTTGAATGGTTTGCCTTGGAAATGAACTGAGATCATTCTGTCATTTTTGAGAGTGCACCCAAATACTGCATTTCGGACTCTGTTGACTATGAGGGCTACTCCAACTAACAGGAACACAGTAGCAATAAAACAAAGAAGTGATCATCCAAAATGGGAAAAAATGTTCAGCTTTGGGGTTTGTGTAATTTTTAAATATATGTCTTCAGTCTTTCCCGCAAATCTCAACCCTATTCCTGAAGAAATGGTCTAGTGATGAATTAGAAGGGGTTAGAGATTTGTGATTGCAAAAGAACACTCAGGAAACCTATTCAAAATAGAAAAGACAAGGCATCTGGAGCATGATTCCTCGTGTCTGGAAGCAGGACTTATGCAGACACAGAAAGAATAGACTGGAACCAGCAAAGCTGTTCTTCACACTGTGGAGTCTGCTTAGTTCCACCTCCTACCATTGTGCTAACTCTGGCAGTTCTTTGGATGTGAATTGATGCCAGGTCTCCTTGAGCTGATTTTTTAAGAACTGAGAGAGAGCATACAAACCTGAATCATATGACCAACAGTTTGAAATTCTTAATAAATGTGCATTCTTGATACAGCCACGATACCAAGTCCCTTGTCAGCTCTATCAGTTCAGAGAAGAAATCAGTACAGTGAAAATCCCTGTAGGTTTCATGAAATTGATAAAAGTCCTTAGATGTACTCAGCCATTTGTTTTAATGTCATGTAGAAACAGCCCCTGATTTGTTTTCTGTCTTTGTTGATATTGTGCTTTGGTGATCAGCTAAACCATTCACTCCGAGAGCTAAATTCTTCTGGTGGTATTTTTCCACACCAGTTTGAGGCATGTCAGGAGTTTTTTTTGCCAGCAAGAACAGAGAAGATGATGCCAAAAGGAAGCAGCTTAATGAGCTATTGGCAGTGATTCTACACTTACCTCTAGAAGAAAAGGCTCAGGTTCCAATGTGGTTTTTGCAAAGTAATAATTCTTTGCTGACTTATTCCTAAACATACCTTTCCTGATTGTGAAGAAATAGTCACAATTAATCTTTTTAATTGGGCTTCCCTTATGGCTCAGCTGATAAAGAATCTGCCTGCAATGCTGGAAACCTGGGTTTGATCTCTGGATTGGAAAGATCCCCTGGAGAAAAGAAAGGCTCCCCACTCCAGTATTCTGGCCTGGAGAATCCCATGGACTGTACAGTCCACAGGGTCGCAAAGAGTCGGATGCAACTGAGTGACTTTCACTTTTGCCTTCCCTGGTGGCTCAGACAGTAAAGAATCTGCCTGTGATGTGGAAGTCCTGGGTTTGATCCCTGGGTTGGGACTATCCCGTGGAGAAGGAAACAACAACCCACTCCAGTATTCTTGCCTGGAAAATCCCACGGACAGAGGAGCCTGGCGGGCTATAGTCCATGGGGTCGCAGAGTTGGACAATACTGAGAGACTAACAGACCAAATCTTTTTAAGTAACAAAGGGCCTTTAATGAAAATATTTTGCTTGAGACTAAGAGATTTTGGAGAGATTTACCAATTATTTTTGCCATTATTTCTTTGAATATTCTTTCTTTTCCTTTCGGGACTCCCATTATATGTGTGTTGGGATGATTGATGGAGTTCAACAGATTCCTTAGATTCTTTCATTTTCCTTCATTCTTTTTTCTTTCCTGTTTCTCTCATTAGATAATCTCAGCTGACCTATCTTCAGGGTTGCTGGTTCTTTCTTTTGTCTGCAATAATTTGCTGTTGAGCTCCTGTAGTAAAATTTTAATTTCACTTATTGTACATTTCAACTCCAGAATTTCTATTTGGCTCTTTTTAATAATTCCTCTCTTTTTTGATATTCTCTTGGTAAGACATTGTTCTCATGATTTCCTTTCATTCTTTAGGCATGATTTCCTTTAGAAATTTGAACATATTTAAAATAGCGGATTCAAAATGTTTTTCCAGTATCTCAATGTCTGAGTTACCTCAGGGACGTTTTCTATTGATTGTTTCTTTCCTGCTGTGTATGGACCACATTTTCTTGTTTCTTTCCATGACTCATAATTTTTAAACGAAAACAGCATTTTGAATACTATAGTGTGGTGACTCTAGAAGTAAGAGTCCCTGTCTTCCTTCAGGTTTGTTGTTTCTATTTGTTTTAATTGTTGACTTCCTGGTGACTTTTCTGAACCTGTTTTTAAAAGTGCATCTTTTGGTCATTTGTGACCACTGAAGTTTCTGTTCTGTTAGTCCAGTGGTCAGTTAATGCTTGGCTATGGATTTCCTTAAATGTTTGGGAACAAAGTAGCTCCCCATTTTTTGCACATGGGCTCTCTATGTTGGGGCACACTTCCAGTACTCAGCCAGGCAGTTCACAGCTCTGCCTTAGTGTTCATTTCCTGTTTGCGCAGAGTCAAGGTCAGCCAGAACTGAGAATGGAAAGCCTTCTAAGGTGTTTCCTGAGCATGTGCACAGTCCTGTTTATGTGTAAGACCTTCTAGATGGTTAGGAATATGTTGGAGCCTTTCAAAGTCCTTATTCCCCAATGTGTATCATTTCCCAGCCTTTCCTCCAAATTTTTTAGTTAATCTATTGTTTTTTTTAATAACCGTTACCCATTGCTGCATACAGGACCTATTAAAATATTTGCCTGTAAATATTTTTGACAAACACCCCTGGGTAGTGGTCATAGTTCTGGCTGAGTTCCAGGTGAGAAAAAACATGCCTTTTGAGCTTGTCTTCCATGGAGTCACTGGGCAGATCAACCAAGGATAACTCTTTCCAAATGAGATCTGTTCCATTCCCTCTGGTATCAGCTCTGTTACTGGGAAAGGAAGCTGTTTCTTTCTTTCAAGGCTACTGTTAAGCTGAGCAACAGGTGATGGGACTAAAATGCCACAAAGGTCAATGTTCTTACTGAGATTCAGCCCTTTTTGCTGATTCAGTGCTTCCAAAGTTGCAACAAGCTTTTGGTTTGTCTCCAGTGTTCCAAAAAAAGTTTGATTCTGACAGTTTTTGTGAGAGTTTTAGTTGCTTCTATAGATGGGTGGTCTTCTACAGTTTCTTACTCTGACCATATTGATATCATCTTGCCTATTTTTTCTTACAGGAATCTTGGGCCTTATTCTCGTATTCTTAGAAGTTCTTTATATGTTAGAGATATTAACATTTTGTGATTAGTTGCAAATTGTTTTGCCCTAGTTCATCATTTGGTATGTTACTTCGTTCATGGTGCTGTGACTTATTCAAAGATTTTTGATTGCTATCAGATTTATTAATCTTTTCTCTTACTTCTGGATATTGAGCCATAGTGACAAAAAAATTTCCCTCATTCTAATTCTAGAGCAACTTACCTGTATTTTCATATGGTTTTGTAGAGCTTTATGTTTTACTGTTTTTGGTAGTTGGAGAATATTTATTTATTGCATTTAAAAGCACTAATTTACATTTAAATCACTAACCCATTTGGATTTTATATAGTATGTGGTGTGAGAAATAGATCCAATGTTATTTTTTTCATACAGCTGGAGAAGACTCTTGAGAGTCCCTTGGACTGCAAGGAGATCCAACCAATCCATTCTGAAGGAGATCAATCCTGGGTGTTCATTGGAAGGACTGATGCTAAAACTGAAACTCCAATACTTTGGCCACCTCATGTGACAAGTTGACTCACTGGAAAAGACTCTGATGCTGGGAGTCGATGGACATGAGTTTGAGTGAACTCCGGGAGTTGGTGATGGACAGGGAGGCCTGTGTGCTGTGATTCATGGGGTTGCAAAGAGTCAAACATGACTGAGCGACTGAACTGAACTGAACTGAGCCATTTATACTTTCAGCATTTACTATCTTTTCTCACCAATTTGAGAAAACTTCTTTACTGTATACTAAATTTCCATGTGCAATTGGGTCTATGCCTGAATTTTCTACTCTGTTTCACTGGTTCTCTAGTCATGTGCCAATGCCACAGTGTTTTTAATTATAGTTATTTTATTTTATATAAACTAGTTTCCTATATTCCTCCATTGTTTTTCTTTTTTAAAGATATTTTCATAGCTAGTATTGTTTATTTGTCCTTCCAAACGAAACTTGTAAATTACTATATGCTAGAAAAAAAAATTGATGAAATTTTATATTGGGATTGTGTTAAATTTATATATTACCTTCATGATAACAGATGTGCCAAAACATGATATATCTCTTTTTTCTTTCACATCTACTTTTGAGACTTAAAAGAATGCTTTGTAGTTTTCCTCATATAGTTTTTGGGCAATCTTTTTAAGTTTGTACCTGAGAATTTTATTTCATAGTTTGATATCACAAATGGGGCATTCTCTTCCATTCCAATTGGTTTTTGTTTATATATATAAAACCTACTGCTGTACATTAATTGTATAATATACAATTTTATTATTATCTGTAGTAGTTTTCCCATGGGCTCTTGTGAGTTTTCTAAAGTAATGTCAGCTTCTGGAATATTTTATTTTGGTGGTTTTAGGAAAAACTGTGAAACCACATAATAAGAAATCATGGACATTAGTATTCAGTAATAAGACCCAAAGGTCAAGTTATTCTGTTATATACCTCAGCATTTCTTATGATGTTACTTTGATTTTAGGCCTCTAAATCAGCCTCTAAAAGAGAATTTAAAAAGTGACATTAATGATAAGCCTACAGCAGACATTATTCTCAATGGTGAAAAACTGAAAGCATTCCCCCTAAGATCAGAAACAAGACAAGGGTGTCCACTTTCACCACTATTATTTAACATAGTTTTGGAAGTCCTAGCTACAGCAATTAGAGAAAAAAAAAGAAATAAAAGGAATCCAGATTGGAAAAGAAGAAGTAAAGCTCTCACTGTTTGCAGATGACATGATACTGTACATAGAAAACCCTAAAGATAGTATCAGAAAATTAATAGAGTTAATCAGTGAATTTAGCGAAGTTGCAGGATACAAAATCAAAACACAGAAGTCATTTGCATTTCTAAATACTAACAATGAAAAGTCAGAAAGAGAAATGAAGGAATCAAACCCCTTCACCACTGCAACAAAAAGAATTAAATATCTAGGAATAAACTTGCCTAAGGAGAGATAAGAAAACCTTCCTCAGTGATCAATGCAAAAAAATAGAGGAAAACAATAGAATGAGAAAGACTAGAGATCTCTTCAAGAAAATTAGAGATACAAAGGCAACATTTCATGCAAAGATGGGCTCAATAAAGGACAGAAATGGTATGGATCTAACAGAAGCAGAAGATATTAAGAAGAGGTGGCAAGAATACACAGAGGAACTACACAAAAAGATCTTCACGACACACATAATCATGATGGTGTCATCACTCACTAGAGCCAGACATCCTGGAATGTGAAGTCAAGTGGGCCTTAGGAAGCATCACGACGAACAAAGCTAGTGGAGGTGATGTAGCTCCAGTTGAGCTATTTCAAATCCTGAAAGATGATGCCATAAAAGTGCTGCACTCAATATGCCAGCAAATTTGGAAAACTCAGCAATGGCCACAGGACTGGAAAAAGTCAGTTTTCATTACAATCCCAAAGAAAGGCAATGCTGAAGAATGCTCAAACTACCACACAGTTGTACTCATCTCAGTCAGTTCAGTTCAGTTCAGTTTAGTCGCTCAGTTGTGTCCGACTCTCCGCGACCCCATGAATCACAGCACGCCAGGCCTCCCTGTCCATCACCAACTCCCGGAGTTCACTCAAACTCATGTCCACAGAGTTGGTGATGCCATCCAGCCATCTCATTCTCGGTCATCCCCTTCTCCTCCCGCCCCCAACCTTTCCCAGCATCAGAGTCTTTTCCAGTGAGTCAACTTGTCGCATGAGGTGGCCAAAGTATTGCAGTTTCAGCTTTAGCATCAGTCCTTCCAATGAACACACATGCTAGCAAAATAACATGTGGCCTCAAAATTCTCCAGGCCAGGCTTCAATAGTAAGGGAAACCGTTAACTTCCAGATGTTCAAGCTGGATTTAGAAAATGAAGAGGAACCAGAGATCAAATTGCCAACATCTGTTGGATCATCAAAAAAGCAAGAGAGTTCCAGAAAAACATCTACTTCTGCTTTATTGACTATGCCAAAGCCTTTGACAGTGTGGACTACAACAAATTGTGGAAAATTCTTCAAGAGATGGGAATACCAGACCACCTGACCTGCCTCCTGAGAAATCTGTATGCAGGTCAAGAAGCAACAGTGGGAACTGGACATGGAACAACAGACTGGTTCCAAATCAGGAAAGGATTATGTCAAGGCTGTATACTGTCACCCTGCTTTTTTAACTTATATGCAGAGTACATCATGCAAAATGCTGGGACCGATGAAGTACAAGCTGGAATCAAGATTGTGGGAGAAATATCAATAACCTCAGATATGCAGATGACACCACCCTTATGGCAGAAAGCGAAGAAGAACTAAAGAGCCTCTTGATAAAAGTGAAAGAGGAGAGTGAAAAAGTTGGCTTAAAACTCAACATTCAGAAACTAAGATCATGGCATCCGGTCCCATCGCTTCATGGCAAATAGATGGGGAAACAGTGGAAACAGTGACAGACTTTATTTTTGGGCTCCAAAATCACTGCAGATGGTGACTGCAACTGTGAAATTAAAAGATGCTTACTCCTTGGAAGAAAAGTTATGACAAACCTAGATAGCTTATTAAAAAGCAGAGACATTACTTTGCCAACAAAGGTCCATCTAGTCAAGGCTATGGTTTTTCCAGTGGTCATATATGGATGTAAGAATTGGATAAAGAAGGTTGAGTGCTGAAGAATTGATGCTTTTGAACTGTGGTGTTGGAGAAGTCTCTTCAGAGTCCCTTGGACTGCTAGGAAATCCAACCAGTCCATCCTAAAGGAAACCAGCCCTGAATATTCATTGGAAGGACTAATGTTGAAGCTGAAACTCCAATACTTTGGCCACCTGATGTGAAAAACTGACTCATTAGAAAAGACTCTGATGCTGGGAAAAATTGAAGGCAGGAGAAGAGGATGACAGAGGATGAGATGGTTGGATGGCATCACCGACTCAATGGACATGATTTTGAGTAAACTCTGGAAGTTGGTGATGGACAGGGAGGCCTTGCTGCAGTCTAAGGGGTTGCAAAGAGTCAGACACGACTGAGCAACTGAACTGAACTGAAGGAGACGAAAGAACTGTGCACAGAAAATTATAAGACACTAATGAAAGAAATCAAAGACGACATAAACAGATGGAGAGAGATTCCATGTTCTGGGTAGGAAGAATCAATATTGTGAAAATGACTATACTACCAAATGCAATCTACAGATTCAATGCAATCCCTATCAAATTACCAATGGCATTTTTCACAGAACTAGAACAAAAAATTTCACAATTCATATGGATATACAAAAGACCCTGAATAGCCAAAGCAGTCTTGAGAAAGAAGAATGGAGCTGGAGGAATCAACTTTCCTGACTTCAGATTATACTACAAAGCTACAGTCATCAAGGGAGTATGGTACTGGTTCAAAAACAGAAATATAGATCAATGGAACAAGATAGAAAGCCAAGAGATAAACCCATGCATCTATGGGTACCTTATTTTTGACAAAGGAGGCAAGAATATACAATGGGGCAAAGATAGCCTCTTCAATAAATGGTGCTGGGAAAAGTGGGCAGCTACATGAAAAAGAATGAAATTAGAACACTTCCTAACACCATACACAAGGATAAACTCAAAATGGATTAAAGACCTAAATGTAAGACCAAAAACTATAAAACTCTTAGAGGAAAACCTAGGCAGAACACTTGATGGCATAAATCAAAGCAAGATCCTCATGATCCACCTCCTAGAGTAACAGAAATAAAAACAAAAGTAAACAAGTGGGACCTGAATAAACTTAAAAGCTTTTGCACAGCAAAGGAAACTATAAGCAAGGTGAAAAGACAACCCTCAGAATGGAAGAAAATAGCAGCAAATGAAATAACTGACAAAGGATTAATTTCCAAAATATATAAACAACTTATACAACTCAATGCCAGAAAAACAACCCAATCAAAAAGTGGGAAAAAGACCTAAACAGACATTTCTCCAAAGAAGACATACAGATGGCTAACAAACACATGAAAAGATGCTCAACATTGCTCATTATTAGAGAAATGCAAATCAAAACTACAATGAGTTATCACCTCACACCATCAGTATGGCCATCATCCAAAAGTCTGCATACAATACATGCTGGAGAGGGTGTGGAGAAAAGGGAATGCTCTTGCACTGTTTGTGGGAATATAAATTGATATAGCCATTATGGAAGATGGTATGGAGATTCCTTAAAAAACTAGGAATAAAACCACCATATGACCCGGCAATCCCACTCCTAGGCATATACCCTGAGGAAACCAAAGTTGAAAAAGACACATACATCCCATTGTTCATTGCAGCAGTTTACAATAGCTAGAATGTGGAAACAACGTAGATGTCCATCGACAGATGAATGGATAAAGAAGTTGTGGTACATATACACAGTGGAATATCACTCAGCCATAAAAAGGAACACATTTGACTCAGTTCTGATGAGGTGGATGAACCTAGAACCTATTATACAGAGTGAAGTGAGTCAGAAAGAGAAAGATAAATATCGTATTCTAACACACATATACAGAACCTAGAAGAATGGTCCTGAAGAATTTATTTACGGGGCAGCAGTGGAGAAACAGACATAGAGAATAGACTTATGGTCATGGGGAGAGGGGAGGAGGGGGTGAGATGTATGGAAAGAGTAACTTGGAAACTTACATCACCATATGTAAAATAGATGGCCAATGGGAATTTGCTGTATGGCTCAGGAAACTCAACCAGGGGCTCTGTATCAACCTAGAGGGGTGGGATGGGGCGGGAGATGGGAGGGAGTTTCAAAAGGGAGGGGATATATGTAAACCTATGGCCGATTCATGTTGAGGTTTGACAGAAAACAACAAAATTCTGTAAAGCAATTATCCTTCAATAAAAAAATAAAAAGAAAAAAAGTGACATTAGCAAGACCCTTTGTGTCTACAAACTCACTGTGTATACACTCACACACATAAATATGCCATCTCTGTCGTTCTTGAGAAATAGACTTATTTACAGGGCTGACTAGATTCTACCTAGTAACGTCACCAGGTAAGTTAGTGCAGGACTGGTGAAAAGGACATAAATCCCCTCATCTATTTTTTGTCGAAGCTGAGCTAATTCCTTAGATTTTGCTAACATGCTTTACTTTTTAAAAATTAATTTATTTATTTTAGTTGGAGGATAAATGAAGTGAAATGAAATTCACTCAGTTGTGTCCGACTCTTTGCAACCCCCTGGACCAAACAGTCCATGGAATTTTCCAGGCCAGAATACTGGATTGGGTAACCTTTCCCTTCTCCAGGGGATCTTCCCAACCCAGGGATCAAACCCAGGTCTCCTGCATTGCAGGCAGATTCCTTACCAGCTGAGCCACAAGGGAAGCCCAGTTGGAGGATAACTACAATATTGTGATGGTTTTTGCCATATATCAACATGAATTAGCCACAGGTACACGCTTCATTTTTAATGTGTAATTTTGAGCATTTAAATGCACCTCATTGCTCTTTTGTGTGCATGCTAAGTTATTTCAGTTGTGTCCAACTCTTTGTGACCCTATGGACTCTAGCGCACCAGGCTCCTCTGTCTATGGGAGTCTCCAGACAAGAATACTGGAGTGGGTTGCCATACCCTCCTTTAGAGGATCTTCCCAATCCAAGGACTGAACCCGCATCTCTTATGTCTCCTGCATTGGCAGGTGGATTCTTTACTACTAGTGCCATCAATTATTGTTAGGTGGAGAAGTGGCTATCCTGTTCTAATTTCCCATAAAGCAGAAGTACCGAGGCTATTTAACTGGCTAAGGGAGAAAAGGTTTAGAACTCAGATTTTCTGTCTTCATATATATTCTTTCCAACATACTGAAATACTTGCAAAGTCTTTTGCTGCTATTAAAGCCCATTTCTTACCTATGCTCAGAGGAATCAGGAACAGCTTCTCAGTATCCCCTATTATAATATCCCTTCATATGTATGAATCCTGTGATTTTGTTCCCTTCCAGCATCCCCTACGGCAGGTTAAATAGCCCAGATTCTGTCCCTCATAGAGTTTATCTCCCACCTCTTTTGTCAGTTTTAACAAAGAGGTTGTGACTCTTGGGTTCCTGCTCAACAGAGCTCTTCCTCATTATTTTGTAACCTTTATACCTCCTTCCAGGGAGAGTTAAATAAAGCCTGTGGATTTTTGATATGAATGTCTGGCAGGCTCCTGCTCACACAGAAAGGTTTCCAGCAGGGCTGGCTGATGAAAGCCTCAGTCCGACGACTGAGTCTCATTCATGGCAGATGAAAGGCAGCAGCACCTCTGTTCATTCCAAAACCCACAAATGGGAACAGTGCCCACGTGAAGGTCCAAATTCCACAGTGAGTCCTATTTTGGCAGGAAGAGATGGGTTATAATGAGGATATTTAGAAACTAGGAACCCCTGAATAATTACCTCAGGTGAACAATTCAGTTTTTGGAAAGGCACTGTTCTTTTAGCTTGTTAATCATGTGTAAAAATTATCCCTGACCTACGATCTCATTTATTGCACCTGAGCCAGCCTGAAAATTAGAGAAATGAAGTATCATAAAATAGAAGTATTAAAAAGAGAATCAGCCTTGAGGGTTAACAGCAGTGTGACATTCTGGATGTTAAAGCATGGAGCACGTCCTGCTTGCTTCAGTGGTGTCAAAAACGACCCCAGCACCACTTCAACATCTTTGGGTTTTCTTCCCAGAACCTTCTCTCTGCACCCACAGAAAGGTGCTAGATTCAGACGATGGGAGGATGCTCTCCACCAACCACGTTACTTGCTCTTTCTCTTTCTGGACATCCCCGTATCTGTGGCTGACATCACTGTCCTTGAGAGAACATCGATATGGGTCAGAACAATGAGTATATGCTCAACAGGATCAACTGCTCCCTGTCTCTGAATAACATGTCTCTGGAGCTGGGCACCTGCCCCTCGCATGCATTCCCTGGCTATTCTGTCACTAAAGGAAGACTCCCCTTAAGCTTAGCATCATCTCAGGTTAAGATGAGAAAGTGGGAGGAATCTGAGGAAGCCCCCTTGTGTGTCCTTCATCTTAAAGAATGGGCTTCCCAGATGATGCTGGTGGTAAAGAACTTGCCTGCTGGCGCAGGAGATATAAGAGATGTGGGTTCGATCCCTGGGTCGGGAAGATCCCCTGGAGAAGGACGTGGCAACCCACTCCAGTATTCTTGCCTGGAGAAGCCCATGGGCAGAGGAGCCTGGTGGACTGCTGCCCATGTGGTTGCAAAGAAGTGGACATGACTGAGCGACTTAGCACCCACACATCTTAAAGAACTGAGGCTGATATTGATTCCTTTTTTTTTCAAAAGATTTGACTGAGTATGGAAAACTTTCCAGGAGGCGGAAATGTGGTGAATAAATGAGGAGGCTGAGTGAGCACCAAGAGTCTACCCATCCTGGCATAAGTCACCTTGATTTGGGTTAAGCAGGGCCTGATTAGAGAGGTCCTCAGGGGCATGAAGAGACAGGTGGGCCCTGGTGGCTTCTTGAGCAGGGAAGGGACATTATAAAGTGGTACTGTAGAGGGAGAGTCTGATGACGGTGGGTGTGGAGTGTGGTCTGAGGCAGCAATGGGAATCATGGGAGAGAATGATGCCAGCGTCCATTGTGAAGGGAATTTGCCCTGACTTTTGCAAGAGGAAGCTCTGGTGTAAGTGGAGAAAACACTGGTCTGAGAATGAAAGGGCCTACATTGGAATTCTTGTTCTGCCTTTAATTAGCTGGATAACCTCAAGTCTCACCTCTCTTGAGCCTTAAATCCAGATTTCAAACTAGGTCTGACCAGTGCATTAGTTGATTTTGGCTAACACAGTATTTCATTTTCCACAGTCTCCACTGCTCCCTACTGCATCAGACACAACTTGCTTTACATTTTTACATCACCAGCCTGGTGCCTCTGGTTGTGCAGTCTCTGCCGTAAATCTCGATAAAATAAGTACGTTTGTGTTTGCCTCATTTGTTGTTCACTCTGGGTTACAAGTTCTTAGAGTCAGGCAACTAGTTAACTTTTCCCTTGTAAGCAAGTTATGACCAACCTAGACAGCATATTAAAAAGCAGAGGCATTACTTTGCCAACAAAGGTCTGTCTAGCCAAGGCTATGGTTTTTCCCGTGGTCATGTATGGATGTGAGAGTTGGACTGTGAAGAAAGCTGATCGCCGAAGAATTGATGCTTCTGAACTGTGGTGTTGGAGAAGACTCTTGAGAGTCCCTTGGACTCCAAGGAGATCCAACCAGTCCATTCTAAAGGAGATCGATCCTGGGTGTTCATTGGAAGGACTGATGCTAAAGCTGAAGCTGCAATACTTTGGCCACCTCATGCGACGAGTTGACTCACTGGAAAAGACTCTGATGCTGGGAGGGATTGGGGGCAGGAGGAGAAGGGGATGACAGAGAATGAGATGGCTGGATGGCATCACCGACTCGATGGACATGAGTTTGAGTGAACTCTGGGAGTTGGTGATGGACAGGGAGGCCTGGTGTGCTGCGATTCATGGGGTCGCAAAGAGTCAGACACGACTGAGTGACTGAACTGAACTGAACTGAAGCAGGATGTTCAGGGCAAATTAGTAATTCATAATTACTAGTTGATAATATTCAATAATACAAACGTAGACCCTCTTCCCTCTCCTTGCTGCTCTCCTTTCTGGGAAAACCTATAGCAGTTAGAAATCATGTTTGGGGAATGTTCATAAGGTTAGATTTGACATTACTTTTACTTTCCCTGCTCAATTTGGACTTTTATATATTTAGATCCACAAACGCATAAGGACCTGTATTGGGGAGAAAACTGGTTTTAGCCCCTTTGGTTGATTTATGATAGTACTTTAGGGAGTATGATGAAGAGAGACTCATTGTAAAAGTAGCACAGAAGGGGATTCTAGAGATAATCAGCTCCAACACCTGTACTTTGTAGAGGAAACAGCTGAGCCCCAGATAGAACAAGGGACTTTCCTAGTGCCCCATGTCCAGTACTGGAATCCAGTACCACCCCTCTTGAGCCCATGGCTTCTCTAGCTTGGTGTCGACATAATATTTGTAAGAAATCGTATTCTGCTTGGGGACTGGCTCAGGACATTCATCTAAAGTTAATTAAATCTCTTAGACTGAATATCTCTGCTGAGTTGCTTAAATTGCATTTTAAAAAATGGGGGTAGTGATGTGTTTTTATAGAACTAAAAATCTGCAGTGTAGGTTTATTTTCCCCAAAGATTTAAGAGTCAAGTTACAGAAACCAGATGATTAAAAAATGTAAAGATTTATTCAATTATCATAGAATTTTAAGTATTTAATCACATTTTGAGATAATTGTTTAGTTACAACAAATGCTTTTTTCTTTCATTTTCCTTTCTTTGTTTTATTCACTATGAGTTATTTTATTGTTCCCAAGAGGGTATAACTTTAAAATGAGTTGACATGTTACATTACATTTTCCTTTATAACATAAAATTTAATTATATTGCATTTAATTCATGTAAGTGTTCATCCAACAACTGGATTTTTAAGTATTTTTTTAGTTACTAGAACTAGAGCCTCTCTTTTTTTCTCTTTTTTCTTTTTTCCTTTCCTTTTGCTCCTCTTTTTTCTTTTCCCTCTTTCTTCTCAAATAAATTTCTCAGCACTGTCTCTTGCTTGCAGATTCACAAAGCTGAGCCCATTAGAGCTGAAAGATGCTGTAGTGATCCTCCTGTCCTTGAGTTTCTGACCTTGGGTTCACTTGCGCAGGTAAAGTCCTAGGTGGGCTATTGTGGGGAGCCCCAAACCTTGAAATTCTGTGCAAAGCTCTGTGTTCATGTGCATCTGGGAAGAGGGTCTATATCTTCATCAAATTCTCAGAGGGGTCCCTGACCCCAAAGGTTAAACAAGTATCAATGATGAGAAAAACAACGGCCAAGATATCAGAATACCTCATCCAGGCTCACATAACTGTGTAGCTGCAAAACCAGGAGTAGAAGCTAGGTCTCAGGCTTCTAGTTCAGGCTTTTCCTGCAACACTAAGAAAGCGGGCTTAGTTTCCATTTTTATGGAGTTGATGATGTAGTGTTATGTCTCCTTAAACCTGTATTCCATGGGTAGCTAAGAAATTAGAAATAAATTACTAATAAAATCAGATTGATTGGAACAACTTATCAGCCAGCCCAAACCAAAATACTCTCTGAAGTCCGAGTGCTCTCGTTTCTTTCATATGAAATGTCGCACACTAGGAGTGTGTCTGATACCGTGTATACCTGAAGGCAAAGTGAAAGAGGGAGGGAGGCAGAGTGGGAGGAAGTGGGGAGAGGGTAGGTATTTCAGGGGAGTGAGGGAGGGAAAGAGCCGTGAGAACTTCCAAAGAGCAAGTCATGCCTCCTCCTTCTCCTGATGGGGGCATCCTCCCTTGGAGAACCCAGAGTATTTGAAACTTCTTGAGTATCAGCTCTGCTGCTGCCTTCTTCCTGATTGAAGAAAGCATACTGGTAGGGAGAATTTCAACACCCCCAGGAACTGAGTGTGAAGCCATAGCATGCTGGACTCCATTGCAAGAACCACCATGCCTTAGAGCGCTCTTTCATAAAGCCTGCAGGCATCAGCCTGCTACATACACTAAGCTGGAACAAGACAGTGTTTCCATAGCCCTGCTCATATCCCTTCCCGTGTGACACTCAACACTGACCCCTAACCCATGAGCCCTGCTGTGGGCTGCTTGTCCTCAGAAGGATCTTTTATCTTGGTTCCATGTTTCATTTTAGTTGTTTTGACAGGTGGTAGAGATTTCTAGTCCACATTAGGGTAAGCAATCGTCTTTTCAGACACAATTATTAACTCTTTCTTAAATGCTCTGTTTGTGACCAACTCCTTGATTGTTCATAACAATGAATGGATTTAAAATTTTTTTCTGAGCAGAGGTGCAGTCTTCAGTATGCAAGGAAAGGTTTTTTTTTTTCACCCAAAAGTAATAATGATGATGGTTTAATCTTTTTTTTTTCCCCCTCATGCTGTTATATAATAGAGACAAATCATGCCCAGGCAGTTTTAATCTACCTGTCATAATGGAGGCTGTAATTCTTTGGATTCTTTTTTATTAGCAGTACTTAAAGATATGCCACAACTTAGATTGTTCAGTTGGCCAAATGGCTGGACATCTGTTTCCCTTCCCCATCCCAAAAATTGAATAAAATAAAGGAAAAGAAGGAAGGAGGGAAGGAAGGATGACAGAATTAACCGTCTGTGAAAGAGGCCGGATGAACCACCAGGCCAGGGCGTGTTACTGCTGCTGCTTGAGGAGCAGGCAGGAGCCTGAGGAGCCAGAGAAGAGCTGCAGAGGGTGGGCTGCTCCTGAGTCTGGGCCACGGAACGCACACCCCGGAGAGAAGTGCTCATGAGAACTTCAGTGGTTCCTGGGAGGATGTCGAGGTTAGGTTGGCTCTGGGGCTTTATTTAGATTTTTCCTGTTGCTTTGCCCCTCCCCACCCTGAGTCCACTGAGCCCATATGGATCCAATTTGGATCTCTACAGCTGATGGCTCAGGTGAGTTCGACCTGATGGCTTCTCAGCTCACCCCTTCCCTCTGCTGTCAGTAGGGCAGATGCTATAGTCCCTGCCCTGGCTTTGCCATCTTTCTCTGGGCTTTTTGGCAAGATGAAACCCTCAGCAGCAAGCAGAGGCATCTCTTTCAACTGTCTGCATTTTAGCACCACTTACTAAGCATCTGGCTATGGTGGCAACCATATGATGTCGTGTTCTGGAGCACACAGCATTTATGGCAGTCTACCATCCTCAAGGGAGGTGTAGGGGTGAGTTTTTAATATACCAAGACCATGACTTGGCCTGTGGGAAAGACCATCTGTCAACATCCATATCCTGTGCAGACAGAGGGAGCAGAACAGTACATGGAAGACAAGCTTCAGCCACTGTATTCCCTTGCCCTGTAGACTGAACTCTAAATTAGGCGTCGCCCTGTGAACTTCCAAACATATGGATGGCGGCTGTGATATAGGAGTAAGTTTTTTTTCTATTTTTCCAATATTTTACCAAAATATGGATATTTTTCATCAAGTGTATTTCTATAAAAAAAACCATTCAGTGACTAAAACAAAGGAAATCAGGTAAGTTTAGCCAGACTTCATCATTTGGAACTCATTATTGTCAGTAATTTCATCTTCGTTTCCAAACCACTCACAGTCCATCTCTAAATATTTTGTTCCTGAATTTGACCAGGAATTGATGTCACATACACTGTTCTTTTTCAGACTATGTCTTATTCCCTTTTTTGAAAATTGGTGATTTTCCAATTTCAGTCATCCAGCACATTTTAAAATTTGTATTTCAGAAAAGGGGAAATTTTAACATGTGTTGAGTATTTATTATGTTGCAGGCACTGTCTTAAGTGTTTGTATCTATTAAAATTCAGGTTGGTAATCACGTTTTCCTGTCCTTTCCAACATGAAGGTGATTTCTTTTATGAAAAAGATGGAAGCAAAATAGACACTGAATCATCCTCTTTCCTTTTATCAATTAACTGATATAAGAGTAAATTTAAGCACTGGATGGCAGATACTGCTTTAGTGATTTCCAGAGTTTGCTTGTTTATTTTTTTGGCAAGAGCGTCTTTGATTGATTTCCAGAGATTTTTTGCATCATTGATATCAAAATTAGATGGAAGGGAATCTTAAACAGTTTGGCAGCCATGGTGTGTGGGTTTGTGTGTGTGCGTGTGTACGTGCGTGCTTGTATGAGTGTGTGTGTGAAAAGCCTTGGCTCTTGATGTTGAAAGGAAGACAGCCTCCCGACATTTCAGGAGCAGAAGCTGGGGGGAGGAGTATAAATAGAATTCTGGTTTATTTCTTACTAAAATATCCACAAAGATCCAGTATGAGATGACCATTCATATCGCCATCCCAATGACAATTTGGGATGGACTGACAATAATTATGAAGCAGATGGAGTTGGACTAGGAGAACTAGTCAAGCTTCACATTTGTTTTCAAAGCAGACTGCCTGGAAAAAGTCAAGAGATATTGCATATCCCACCACCACTTGTCCTCTTAATACAAGAACTTAGGTCCCATATAATTTGAAAATGGTCAGTTGCATTTCTGGGGTCCCCGCCTTGAGGCCAGAAGAGTGTATTCTTTTCCCAATTTTCTCCATCTGGGAAGAACTTAAAATCTCAGAAGTCAACTGGGCAGGAGGGGTGTGTGTGTGTGTGAACTTAAAATCTCAGGGGTCAACTGGGCAGGAGGGGTGTGTGTGTGTGTGTGTTTGTGAAGAACTTAAAATCTCAGAAGTCAACTGGGCAGGAGGGGTGTGCGTGTGTGTGCGCGCATGCGCACACCTGTGTACAATAGCACTATATATTTGGGGAGATGTAGTTTCATGGAAAATCCCATGGATGGAGCAGCCTGATAGGCTGCAGTCCGTGGGGTCGCTAAGGGTCCGACACAACTGAACGACTTCACTTTCACTTTTCACTTTCACACATTGGAGAAGGAAATGGCAACCCACTCCAGTGTTCTAGCCTGGAGAATCCCAGGGACAGGGGAGCCTGGTGGGCTTCCGTCTATGGGGTCACACAGAGTCGGACACGACTGAAGTGACTTAGCAGCAGCAGCAGCAGCAGTTTCATGGATAAAGTACTGGTTTAGAAGCAGCACATGCTAGGAATTCCAGTTTCTCATGTATTCCATTGGTTCAAGGGGGAGAGAAAAAGAAAAAAGAGATAGGAAGTAGATAACTCTGCAGCAAATCAAAGATCATTATGAAAACCCACACAAAACCGGGAATGAATTACCCTGGGAGACTGCATATCGCACTCTGTTGACAAACTCTGAGGCTGGCTGGATGCTTCATTCAAAGAAGAGAAAACAATAACATGGGGCATGTGAAAAGATTGTGCAGAGTAAAGGGAAGGAAAGGATCTGGGCAACTCAAGAGGGAAAAGCATACCTTTAAATATCATCTCCCACAGAACCCATGAGAAAATTTCATAAGACTTTTTGACATTCAAGAAGACATGACCTCTATCAGGAGAGAAAGCCAGAAGTAAAAAAGAGCTGAACTGAAAAGGCAGTTGGTTAAGATAAAAAGGAAGTTAAATGAATTGAGAGAGGATTGCTCACAGCAAGAACACAATTGTGGAATTAACAATTACTACATTGAAGCCAGTAAAAGCAGAACTGATGTGAAAAAAGCTGAGTGTAAATGTCCCATGATCCTCCTTAAAGAGAATATGTAATATGAAATTAATAGTAATCTGAATTTTATGAACAAAAAACCTGAGAGTGAACAGAAGAGAAGAAGGAATGTGTTTAAATTTCTTATGTCAAATGGGGCAACTAAAAACTATAATATTTTGTTGGTTCTGACAGGGAAATATAAGCTAAGGTATTATATACAGAAGTATTATTTAGCATAATAAAAAGCAAACACATTTCCAGAACCCTAAATAAATCAAAACCACCTAAACAAACATAAAACAAAAAGAATCCACATAGTAAAAAACATAAAACAAAATTAGCATCAAGAAAGCATAGAATGCTGTGATAAAACTACAAACAACCAGATCAGTTGCCATAAATATAAAAAGGGACAAAATATCATCCTTATTAAAAGAAGTAGAGTCTCATATGGAGTCAAAAAACAGAGTGCAATTTTATGTTGTTGAAAAGGAGTTGACCTAAAACAAAGTGAAGCAAATGCTTAAAGGTGTTGGTATATTAGAAAATGAATAAAAAGGGATAATGTAAAAAGGTATGAAAAGGTAGAATAGTAAAAGGTAATATGAAAAGGTAGAATAAGGAACACATTAAATAAGATTATGAAAAGGTAGAATAAGGAACGCATTAAATAAGATTATGGGACCTTTATGTTGATAAATAATTTTCAAAACTATAAAATCATCATAAACTCTTATGAACCAAATAACATAGATTCAAAATATACAAAGCTAATAATGTCTGAAGTAGAAAGAGAATCTGAACAACTTCAGTAATAAAGGTTACTCTGATATCTATATCTAATCTATATCTATGTATGTTTTTATTTCAGCCTCGATGGAAATATTATTAAGGTTACATAAAATAAATCTTAAAAGTAAAATTTCAAAAGGAAACTGCAAAACACCGTGGCCACCGCCAGTGTGCCTGTGCCCTGGCCTGCTGCAGAACTTTTTTGAACTGCATACCTTCTCCAGGTCTCCAGTTTCCATGGTCCCACCAGTCTCTGACTGTTTTACTTGTTTATGTTACTTGCCTGGCCCTGTACATTTGAATTTGCAGCCTTTGATAAGGGCCTAAAGTTTAGTAAGAGGTTCTCACTGTCTTTGTTTGGGTTAAAATCTATTACACAGGTGGTTATACTCACAGAATCTGTAGGGGGCTGGGATGGTACAATCTCCCAAAGTGTAAAGTAAGTTCAGTTGAAGCTGTATTGGAAAGGCTGCAGGGGGGTTCTGCCAGATTTTGAAGAAAGGTTAGCTGTTTGATCTTGAGTTAGAGGTGAGTTAACTACATGTTCCTAAAGCAAAATAAGAAATGTAAAGATGATCAAGCAGTGATTGGTAACACTTGTAGATTTATTAGAATGGTTTTAATGGGATTTTCTAAAGGCAATGGTATTCTGAAATTTCTAAATATATCTTCTAGGTATATTTAGTTCCTAGGTATATTAGTATTCATCCTTGCTTCATTCTGAAAAGGACTTGAGGCAGTTACTAAGACTGTGACACCCCAAGGGTGGGAAACTGTCTGCTCCAGAGACAAGCAAAAGAAAGGTTTGAGATCAATAGTTCAGTCACTCAGTCATGTCTGACTCTTTGCGACTCCATGAACCGCAGCACACCAGGCCTCCCTGTCCATCACCAACTCCCGGAGTCCAACCAAACCCACGTCCATTGTGTTGGTGATACCATCCAACCATCTCATCCTCTGTCTTCCCCTTCTCCTCCTGCCCTCAATCTTTCCCTGTATCGGGGTCTTTTCAAATGAGCCTGCTCTTCACATCAGGTGGCCAAAGTATTGGCGTTTCAGCTTCAGCATCAGTCCTTCCAATGAATATTCAGAATTGATTTCCTTTAGGATGGACTGGTTGGATCTCCTTGCAGTCCAAGGGACTCTCAAGAGTCTTCTGCAACACCACAGTTCAAAAGCATCAATTCTTCGGTGCTCAGCTTTCTTTACAGTCCAACTCTCACATCCATACATGACCACTGGAAAAACCGTAGCCTTGAGATCAATAGTACAACTGGCTAAAAGCCAGTCTGGTTTTTATTAGCATTTACACCAGTATCCTAAACAATATCAGTGATAAAATACTCCTTCTTGCCATGATGGATAATTCTATCATTTATTTAAAATACAAACAGTGTTTATATCTATTTAAAATAGGTGTATTTATTTTAAATCGTGTTTCAAAATTGCGGATCAGAGTCTATAAATTGGAAAATAGTATCAACACTTCATTTGTAATAAAATGTTGTTTTCAGTGAAAAATAAGTGCAATATGTCTGTAAAACAATAAGTTGGATTTCTTTGGGACTCAGCCTGTGACTTGCTTAGATAAACTGCCTAGGTAAGAGGTTCGGGGCGCGCCTCTGTGTCGTGCCACGGGTTCCGTAGGCGACCGCGCGGCGCGGAGAGGCGGGCGTTCAGGGCCGACGCGCAGCCCCATGTCCCCGGGGAGCGGCGTGAGGAGCGAGGACAGGAAGCGCTCCCAGGAGCCGCGCTGGGACGGGTCCGGGCCGTGCTACCGTGCGCTGCGCCACTGCCGCCTGGGTCGCCGGCTGCGGGAGCAGGAGCACGCGCCCTGGCTCTGGGACGGCTGGGGCCAGGCCGGCTCCTCGGACGACTCGGCGGCTTCGGCGTCGTCGGGCCCCGGGGCCCCAGTGCGCCCCGGCCTCGCCGCCGCCCGCGGAGCCTGAGACGCGCGTAGGGCCGGAGGAGCGGGGCGTGGAGGCCGCGGGGGACGCGGAGGACGCGGCGCTGCCAGCACTGCCAGGGAAAGATGTAAAAGAAAAACCTGAACGACAGATCAGGATGAGAGGCCCTGAAAATTCAGCCAGCAGTACTGACCCTCAGCAACCACCACGTGCCTTAGCTGCCCGAGGAAGCAGGAGAGCCAAGAGTCCTCAGAGGTCAACCGCTAGAATAAAAGAACACAGGCACCCGTTTGCCCACTATGGGTGGGGAGAGAAACAGACAGATATAGGAAGTCAGAAAACTCACAACGCCTGTGCTTCTGCCCACGTGCGTGAGATCCATGAATCATATGAGCCAAGAGCAGAAGGCAGGTAGAGAAGAGGAGGCTGGCGGCTCAGAGGCAGCAAGCTCTGCTGATGTGGAGAAAAATAGGCGGGTCAAGCCTGCCTCCTCAGAGTAACCCATGGATGACAGAGTATATGAGATGCTACTCCACCAGAGCTTGAGGGAAGGAACAGTTGCTTGGACAACCTCTTTTTAAAAGTGTAAATGAAAGAAAAGAACAAAACAAAGACTATCAAAAGAAATTGGACACAGGTTTAAGAAACCAACTGATTATGCAAGATTTTTCTTGGGGAATTTCCAGAAGATTGTCTCTTTTGATGAATCCTGGTCACCTACCTCAGCAGTAGGGTGACAACTGAAGCCATAGACATTTGGTTTTTTATGAGGAGAATTCCCTAAATCTTTGATATTCTTATAAGGGTTTTGTTTTAAAGCATCTTAATCTTTTAAGATACTGACACCAAATGCCTTTAAATGGCTGACAGGTGCTTAACTTCGGTATCTGTGCTCAGTTTAGGTGAAGCCTGTTTTCCTCCTGTTCTGAACAGCTTCTCAGATTCCATAGCTGGTAAGGTCATGCCAGCTTGCCACAGAAGATTCCTTTTCCTTATGTGTAGTTTGCTTTGGGAAAGAACATCAAGTTAAAAGTGAGTTTCAACACTACAATTGATTCCATGTATAGTGAAAGTATTGTAGAACATTGGTAGTTCCTAAACAATTAAAGTCATGCTCAAAATTCTCCAAGCTAGGCTTCAGCAATATGTGAATCGTGAACTTCCAGATGTTCAAGCAGGTTTTAGAAAAGGCAGAGGCACCAGAGATCAAATTGCCAACATCTGCTGGATCATGGAGAAAGCAAGAGAGTTCCAGAAAAACATCTATTTCTGCTTCATTGACTATGCCAAAGCCTTTGACTGTGTGGACTACAACAAACTGTGGAAAATTCTGAAAGAGATGGGAATCCCAGACCACCTGACCTGCCTCTTGAGAAACCTGTATGCAGGTCAGGAAGCAACAGTTAGAACTGGACATGGAACAACAGACTGGTTCCAAATAGGAAAAGGAGTACGTCAAGGTTGTATATTGTCACCCTGCTTATTTAACTTATATGCAGAGTACATCATGAGGAACGCTGGGCTGGAAGAAGCACAAGCTGGAATCAAGATTGCTGGGAGAAATATCAATAATCTCAGATATGCAGATGACACCATCCTTATGGCAGAAAATGAAGAGGAACTCAAAAGCCTCTTGATGAAAGTGAAAGAGGAGAGTGAAAAGGTTGGCTTGAAGCTCAACATTCAGAAAACAAAGATAATGGCATCTATCTGGTCCCATCACTTCATGGGAAGTAGATGGGGAAACAGTGGAAATAGTGTCAGACTTTATTTTTTTGGGCTCCAAAATCACTGCAGATGCTGACTGCAGCCATGAAATTAAAAGACGCCTACTCCTTGGAAGGAAAGTTATGACCAGCCTAGATAGCACATTAAAAAGCAGAGACATTACTTTGCCAACAAAGGTCCGTCTAGTCAAGGCTCTGGTTTTTCTAGTGGTCATGTATGGATGTGAGAGTTGGACTGTGAAGAAAGCTGATCGCCGAAGAATCGATGCTTTTGAACTGTGGTGCTGGAGAAGACTCTTGAGAGTCCCTTGGACTGCAAGGAGATCCAACCAGTCCATTCTAAAGGAGATCAATCCTGGGTGTTCTTTGGAAGGACTGATGCTAAAGCTGAAACTGCAATATTTGGCCACCTCATGCGAAGAGTTGACTCACTGGATAAGAGTCTGATGCTAGGAGAGATTGGGGGTAGGAGGAGACGGGGACGACAGAGAATGAGATGGCTGGATGGCATCACCGACTCGATGGACATGAGTTTGAGTGAACTCCGGGAGTTGGTAATGGTCAGGGAGGCCTGGCGTGCTGTGGTTCATGGGGTCGCAAAGAGTCAGACATGACTAAGCGACTGAACTGAACTGAAACAATTAAATGTTTTTTGTTTTTCAGTTCAAGCACCACTTCATGTGGACTGTGATATTTAAGAACTATCTGGGCTGGGTGAGGGTCCTCTTTTCTCTTTAAATTGTCATCTGGGCACTTATTAATAGTTTAGTTCAAGTGCATTCCAGTAAACGAAGTGTTTAGAAGTAGTATTGAAGTTTCTTTTGAGTCAAAGACTGTCACTTTTTATTGAGATTTTTTAATGACACTTAATGGGGTACCAGTCACTTGCTGCAGTCTGGCCTTTTGGCACTCACCCACTGTGGACTTTTGCCTCTTCTAGAAGAGTTTAGCAATGATACTTAGAATTTAAAATCAGAAATTTCACTTAGTAAATTGATATTGTCTTACTGGGGATGGGGGACAGATTTTAAGCTACCTATTAGAGATATGGATCACCCCTACTTTTCTCCTCCATGGAACTTACCAATAACAAAGCCTTGATGATGTACGTTGTTCAGACTTTTGGTTGAAATACATTCTTCATAGGTTCCTAGCTGGTAGGTTTGTGTAGAAGCTAATGTGAGGGGATGCTGCTGTGTGTATGGGTGTAGATGCGAGCATTTCAATGAAGTGTTTCCTTCTCTCCAGTACATTTGCTTTTGGGGTAGAAAGTGGTTTTGAGAAACATTTTTTCCATTTAGCAGAGACAGGAATCTACAGTAAGGATGAATGCTAAATTCCTGATAAGAGAGAAAAAAGTATTCTGCCAGCTTACCATGTAGAGATGTGTGAATGAAAATTTGGTGTTTGATGAGCATTTGAGCATTCCCTTGATATTTTTACTCTGGGTCTTTGAAGTATTATGGTTGATTTCTACAAAAATGTTTCATTCCATGTAAAATCTTCACACAGTATCATCTTACACAATCATATTAAGCTTTGCAAATTCATATTGAAGAATCATGAGCTTTAAAAAAAACTTAAAATATTTGCTTTATTTTGAGGTGAATATATAGAGAGCTCTTCTGGTCACTACAATGTATGTTTAGTAAGAGAAAGGTCTATGTGTTGTCCAAAATGTCCTTGCTAGGGATTCTGGTGAATCTTGCTGTTATTATAATCCTTAAACGCTGCAGGTACCTAAAGATGAAATTTCTGTGGTAATGTGGTGGTGGAAAATGTTCCTTAAAACCACTTCCTGCATGTATAGTTTCATCCACCAGCTCCAGTGTTCTGTTCCCGTTGTAGCTGACAGTCTTAGGAAGAGGCTGTGGGGAGTAGCTCAGGTCCACACTGATGGACTGCCTTAGAAACCCGACCCCTCAAGGCCCTGAGCAAGCCAGACTCTCTTCTTTAAAACACAGATTTGTGTTTAATATGCTTAATTACTACTGCAAACTCCACATGCAGATCTGGAAGAACCTAGAGGGTGATATTGGCCAGTATTTCCCCCCTTTTAAGTAGAGGACCAACGAACAGGATTTTTTAAAGTGTTTTTAATGTGCATGAACAATAAATGAGTTAATATGAAGAAACGGGAATCCCCTTCCTGTGTCCAAGCCATTAGTTGGTTAGGGTTTCCTTTTGTTCTTTCTCTTTAGGGGTAAAGATGATCTTTTGAACCTATAAAATTTTTTAAGTTGTAACAACTTGATGTCCTTCTTTTTCCTTCTCACTAATGTCATTGTGATCATGTTCTTATTCCTTGAGACAACTTATGGAACAGCGAGGTAATTTAAAATTGCCTTTCATGTTGAAAAGTTTGATAATCCAGTGATATTTAAAATATAGATTGAAATAACTGCTGCACAAGAGTCTCTTTTTAAAATTTTAGTTTTTAAGTTCTTAAACAACTTGTTGAGTACTCGCCATTTCAAAATGCTGCTAAGACCTTGGGGACAGTTGAGTGACACCCCCACACCCCCGGGCTCGGCAGAGAGCGACTCATGGAACGGCTGTGAGCAGACTTCACATCACTTCACTGCCAAAATGACATCATTTTCCACCTCTGCCCAGCGTTCAGCTTCTGACAGTGCTTGCAGGATCTCTCTAGAACAAACCGATCAGGTATGACCAAAACTGCCTCTTTTGAAGATTTTGCAGGCAGCAGGTGCACGAGGTGAAATGTTCACTGTTAAAGAGGTTGTGCATTGTCTAGGCCAGTATATCATGGTGTAGCAGCTTTATGATCAGCAGGAGCAGCATATGGTATATTGTGGTGGAGATCTTTTGGGAGAACTACTAGGTCGTCAGAGCTTCTCTGTGAAAGATCCAAGCCCTCTCTATGATATGCTAAGAAAGAATCTTGTCACATTAGTTACTGCTACTGCAGATGCTGCTCAGACTCTCGCTATCGCACAGGAGCACAGTATGGATATTCCAAGTCAAGACCAACTGAAAAGTGTAGAGGAAAGTTCCAATTCCAGGAAAAGAACTGAAGAAGGCAATATTCCCACACTGCCTACCTCACAGTATAAATGCAGAAATTCTAGAGAAGATGAAGACTTGGTAGCAAATTTAACTCAAGAAGAGACGTCAAGACTGGACCTCGGGTTTGAGGAGTGGGATGTAGCTGGCTTGCCTTGGTGGTTTTTAGGAAACTTGAGAAATAACTATACACCTAGAAGTAATAGCTCAACTTACAGACTAATCAGGATATAGGTACTGCCATTGTTTCAGACACCACAGATGACTTGTGGTTTTTAAATGAGTCAGTGTCAGAGCAGTTTGGTGTTGGAATAAAAGTTGAAGCTGCTGATCCTGAACAAACAAGTGAAGAAGTAGGGAAAGTGAGAGACAAAAAGGTGACTGAAGTGGGAAAAAGTGATGACCTTGAGGACCCTAAAGCCATAAGTGATGATGCTGAGAGAGAAGTCACCTCTGAGGATGAGTGGCAATGTACTGAATGCAAGAAATTTAGCTCTCCAAGCAAGAGGTACTGTTTTTGTTGCTGGGCCTTGAGGAAGGATTGGTATTCAGATTGTTCTAAGTTAACCCATTCTCTCTCCACGTCTGATATCACTGCCATACCTGAAAAGCAAGAAAGTGAAGGAATTGATGTCCCTGACTGCAGAAGAACTGTATCAGCTCCAGTTGTTAGACCTAAAGATATATACATAAAGGAAGAAAACTCTAAACATTTTGATCCTTGCAACTTGGTGGAATTCTTGGATTTGGCTCATAGTTCTGAAAGCCAAGAGACCATATCAAGCATGGGAAAACAATCAGATAACCTTTTTGAACAGAGAAAAGATACAGAAAACATGGAGGATTGCCAGAATCTTTTGAAGCCATGTAGTCTGTATGAGAAAAGACCACGAGACGGGAACATTATTCACGGGAGGACAGGCCATCTTGTCACTTGTTTTCATTGTGCCAGAAGAGTAAAGAAGGCCGGGGCTTCTTGTCCTATTTGCAAGAAAGAGATTCAGTTGGTTGTTAAGGTTTTTGTAGCATAGCTGAATCCATGAATTCCAGACAGATATTAACAGAGCTGGTCATGTGTCCAAATATCAGTATTGAGCATCTCTACGCAGGGTGACCCGTTTCATACTTTCATTTATTCATGTAAACTTTTATCTTCTAGGACCTTTTTACCTCTAAACTCATAGAATTTGAGAATAAGTTCTTTAGAACTAGATTATCAATTTGGAGACTATTAACATTAAAAGAGAAGTTAATAAAAACAACTTGTTGTAACATGTTTTCTGTGTTTACTAAAAGCAATAATAAAATATTAAAAAAAATTGCCTAGGTAAGCTGCCTTTCTCTTCAAACCATTGATCAGCTATTACCACCAGCCTAGTCCTAGTTCCAGATGTACAAGCTGGATTTATAAAAGGCAGAGGAACCAGAGATCAATTCGTCAACATCTGTTGGATCATAGAAAAAGCAAGAGAATGCCAGGAAAACATCTACTTCTGTTCCATTGACTATACTAAAGTCTTTGACTGTGTGGATCACAACAAACTGTGGAAAATTCTTAAAGAGATGGGAATACCCAACTACCTTACTTGCCTCCTGAGAAACCTGTATATAGGTCAAGAAGCAACAGTTAGAATTGGACATGGAACAATGGACTGGTTCCAGATTGGGAAAGGAGTACATCAAGGCTGTATACAGTCTCCCAGCTTTTCTGACTTATCAACATGATAAGTTGATGTTGAGAAATGTCAACAACCTCGGATATGCAGATGATATCACCCTAATGGCAGAAACCATCCTAATGTGATATACTTAGGCTCATAATAAAATACTTATTGGATAATTTTCCCCTAAAATCGTGCATACTTGTCATTTGTCATCTGTATGCATTCAGTCCACTTGTAATTAGACCTCAAGCCAATTCCATGGACCTTCTCATCAGTTCTTCTCTGTCAAACTGGGATTTTTACCTTCCCTTGTGGTAGGCACACATCACCTTCCTGTTGATGTAGTATTTGCTGTGTTTCCTTTCCCCTTCTTTCTATGAGAGGAAGGAGAAGCCTGCAGACTGAAAACTTTTTCACTCTTAGGCATCTTGTTGTTTTCAAAAGTTAGGAAGCAGGCTCTGGGAAGGTAGGTTAACATAGGCACATGGTGTGGAAGTTCTAGGAACCTGCCTACATGACTTTCTTAGGAAGGTGTTAAGCTCCTAATGGTGTCTTCCTTCTCAAAAAAGTCCGTTACTCAACTTTCAGGCATAAAATATCCCTCTTCTTGGTGGAGTGCCAGCCTATTCCTGTGGGCAGTGGCATGTCCATGATAGGGTGGGATGGTGAGGAGAGGCACTTGTGCCAAAGGAGAAGACAGAAAGTTTTAGGATTGGACTCAAGAAGTTGCATCCACCAGCTGTACAAGACGAAGGGAGATTTGTTCCTTTGCTCTCTATTCAGTGTTCCTCTCCTGAGTTGTCCCGTTACTGTCAGGTGATAAAAGGGAGCCTCTTGGGTCTAAATTTCTATTTCTAAAATAGAAGCCACATTGGAGCACTCAGGGATCTTATGTTTGGCATCATTCCAGCTAGTGTTGCAAGGAAGTGTGAAATTGTTCGCTGTTTTCCAGACTCAGAGTATGAGGACCAGACTGACTTTAGCACTGAAGGGGAGCAGGGAGGGCGTGGTTGTGCTGTTATTCATCTTTGTCAGCGGTGGATTTGTCATGCTGGCCACAGGTGAGGAGGGATTTCGACCTCTGAGCCCTACACAAATTGTTCAAAAGAGCTTTGGAAATCTTCAGACAGAAGTGCTGTGAGGAGGATGACGCATCTGAGAAAAGAGATAGATGGGGCTACAGACTCTTGTTCTACAGGCTTTCCTGTTTCCTTCCTTATCTTTTGAGAAAGAAAAATGCAAAAAAAAACCCAGCCACTCTGTAGCTTGCAGGGGATTGACTTTGACGAATTTGAAAAGGACCACAAAGGACTGATTTGGGGGTATAGAAATGGCTAATTCTCAGAAGGAGAAACAGGTATAATGGTTTTTAAACCTCTTGAAGGGAATAATTATGAATATGACTTGGTATATCTATTCTATTCTTGCACATATATTCAAATCTACAACAAAGTTTCTTGGGTCATTGCTCACGTCAGAACCCTTGAAAAGCTGGTTCCCCAGGGTTGTCATATGGCTAATACTCAGGCAAGTGGTACAACAAGAGTTATACTAAAATGACTTAGCTGGCAGCATAGGCACTAACCAGTCAACCTGGAGCCCTGATGGATTTGTATAGTATGCATGACTGGCACAGCTGTGTCAGTGTGTGCTGACTGAGGGTTAGAGCTTGGAATAGTGAGGGGTGGGTTAGCTTTGGGGGTTTCCCAGGTGGCTTAGTGGTAAAGAATCCACCTGCCAACACAGGAGACACATGAGACTCAGATTTGATTGCTGGGTTGGGAGGATCCCCTGGAGGAGGAAATGGCAACCCTTTCCAGTATTCTTGCTTGGAAAATCCCATGGACAGAGGAGCCTGGTGAGTCCATGGGGTCACAAAGATTTGGACACCACTGAAGTGACTGAGCATACACACAGGGTGACTTTGGAAACTTCAGAATGTCTTCATTGACTTTGCCACTCCAAAAGAAAACATGCACGTGTGCATGTGGGTGTGCATGCACAAGTGTGTGTGTGTGTGCATGTGTGCAGACACACACACACACTAGCAGGAGAGAAGTGAGATTTATCAAAACCAGATGAAGGCATGCCAAGGCAACAGTCTATAATTAGCACCAAAATATCACTGGAATAAAAGGGAAATATATGAGTTAACTCAGGGATCCTAACAGAACTGAAGTATAAACCCATTCCTCTCATTGAAATAAGCAGTACCCTTAATAGTGGAAGTATAAGACACTGATCCACTGAGTAGTTCTGTAGAGGGCAAGATTCAT
Source organism: Moschus berezovskii (assembly GCF_049115385.1). Taxonomy (NCBI): domain Eukaryota; kingdom Metazoa; phylum Chordata; class Mammalia; order Artiodactyla; family Moschidae; genus Moschus; species Moschus berezovskii. The sequence continues at coordinate 64,438,542 of NC_142477.1, forward strand.
GGTGCAGAGGCAGGTGGTGTACTGTTCTGTACCAAACTTGGTAACAAAGGCCACAGAAGTCAGTGATTCCTGATCGTTAGTCACTGGTATACTCAGATGTCACAGTGGGTTCCTGTGCTGCTATAAGACTTCATTGTACTCAGTCGCTAAGTCGTGTCTGACGCTTTGTGACCCCATGGACTGTAGCCCGCCAGGCTCCTCTGTCCATGGGATTTTCCAAGCAAGAAAACTGGAGTGGGTTGCCATTTTCTCCTCCAGGAGATCTTCCTGACCCAGGGATCGAACCTGCAACTCCTGTGTCTCCTGCATTGTCAGGTGGATTCTTTACCACTTAGCTACCTGGGAAGCCCAAGACTTTGTTACTCTCAGCCGTAAGGTGGCAGGGCCTGAAGTGGCAGGAGCTCCTGAGCAGCCTCGGGAGGGTAACCCAAGTGGAGCTCAGGCTGCTCTGTGGTCCCCCTGGGGACAACTGTGTTGAGCAAAACCCAGCATGCATGGCCCTAGGTTACTGTTCTGAGTGAGGTCAGGGAGCTCTTTTCCCCAGAGACCTACTTCAGCAGCCAACTGGACAGTACACTCTGCCACCTGTGGACTTGGGCCTGTGGAGCTGTTGGAGAATCTGTGTGTTTGCTGCCCCAAAAGTAGGTGGTTGGAGGTGGGTGAAGTGCAGAGGTTGGCTATTGTTTCTTGTGGGCCAAGCTCTAGGTCCTGACTCTGCATCCATCTAAGTATGTCAGTTTTCCATTAATATTCCCACACATTTAGTGGCTTAAAGCAATACAGGTTTATTATCTTACAGTCCTAGAGGTCAGATATCAGAGATAGGATTCACTGGGCCAAAAATCAAGATGTTGGCAGGATTGCATTCCTTCTGGAGGCAGTCAGGGAGAATCTTTCTGTTCCTTAACCTTTTCTAACTTTCTGAAGCCACTTGCATTCCTCAACTTGTGACCCCTCTCTCCATCTTCAAAGCCAAAAACGTGGCATCTTCAAATATCTCCCTGACTCTGTCACATCTTCTCTGACTCTGACTCGACTGCCTTCTACTTTTTCTTAGAAGAATCCTTGGGATTACATTGAGTCCACATGGGTAATCAGGAGCATCCTCCCATCTCAAGAGTCTTTAACTAACCATTTGCTAGTGAAGTAGCATATTCACAGGTCCCAGGAATCACAGCATAGATATATTCAGCCTCCCACACAGATGAAGGCTTCCTTGTCTGTTTTGTAGGTGATTGGCTCTGGAGGGTGACATTCATGCCCTCCAACTTAGAGTGTTATTATTTTGAAATGTCTGAGGTAGTAAAGTTCACTGGATCAAAAATCTGTTCCCATCATTAAATACATTTCAATATTATATTGCCACTGAAAAGAAAGAAGAGTGGTTAGGTTTTTAAAGTATAATTTTCACTGTTGTGAAATTTTCAATGGTTATTTATTTTCAATGGTTAAAAAATTTTTATTATATGTATGTGTACAAAATTTCTCATTGATGTGACTCTCACAAATTTCAAGGGTCACCAGTAAAAACTGTTGATCAGGAATTGTGTGTAGCCATTTCAGCCTTAAAATCAGATATAAGAAAGTTATGCTTGTTATCTTCATGGAAGCAGGCTCAAGGTTCTCATTAAAAAATATGAAAAGATTTGGGGAAAGTTTTATTCTAGTTCAATATTCAACACATTCCCTATTATCTTTTATTTTTATCATGATTATATAAAAACAAAGAAAATGTAATGTTTTTACACCAAGTTTCAAAGAGATATGCTCAAATCTCCCCAAATTACCTCAGCATGATATATAACTGTTATCATTTTCTATATGTGGATAATATGAAAAAGATTGGGGAGAATAGACTGGGTGACCCCATACATTGTGATTGTGCAGGACCAACTCAAGACAATTTCAAAGGAAATATTACATAATGGTAGAAAATTGCATTATAAGATCAACTGCAAAGTTTAGAACACATAATAAATCTCTTAATTTGACCATAAAGAAAGAAGTGAATAGTTGCTCCTTGTTGTCTGTGGAGGACTGGTTCAAGGATTTCCCACAGATATGAAAATGCAAGGATGCTTCAAGTCCCTTACACAAAATGATGTAGTATTTACATGTAACCTATACAATCCTTCTGTATACTTCAAATTATCTCTGGATTACTATAGTACCTAATACAATGTAAATGCTATGTTCAGTTCAGTTCAGTCACTCAGTCGTGTCTGACTCATTGCAACCCCATGGACCACAGCACACCAGGCCTCCCTGTCCATCACCAACTCCCAGAGTTTAACCAAATTCATGTCCATTGGGTCGGTGATGCCATTTAACCATCTTCTGTCATCCCCTTCTCTTCCTGCCCTCAATCTTTCCCAGCATCAGGGTCTTTTCAAATGAGTCAGCTCTTTGCATCAGGTGGCCAAAGTATTGGAGTTTCAGCTTCAACATCAGTCTAGTGAACACTCAGGACTGATCTCCTTTAGGTTGGACTGGCTGGACCTCTTTGCAGTTCAAGGCACTCTCAAGAGTTTTCTCCAACACCAGAGTTCAAAAGCATCAATTCTTCGGCGATCAGCTTTCTTTATAATCCAACTCTCATATCCATACATGACTACTGGAAAAAAGCCTTGACTAGACAGACCTTTGTTGGCAAAGTAATGTCTCTGCTTTTTTTTTAAATAATTTTTATTTAATAAATGGTACAAAGCACAATGCCAAAAACATTAACAGTTAAAATTTCACCAAATGAAAAAATACTATAGAATACACAGTTGTAAAAAGCTACATTAAGTTATTTTATAACTTCCTCAAGCAGCAAAAGGAAAAAAAACCCAATGCCATACCTAAGTTATCCCTCTCTCAAAATAATGCCATTTATGTTATAAACCATGAGCATCCCATCAAAAGACAGGAACTGCTTTTGTTAATTCATATATATATATATATATATGAATGACTGTATCACTTTGCTATACAGCTGAAACAAACACAACACTGTAAATAAAATATAGTACAATATAAAATAAAAATAAGTAACAGACCTTTGGGGCTTTACACTGAGTTAGAGTTCCTATGTCTCTGCTTTTTAATAAGTTGTCTAGGTTGGTCATAACTTTCCTTCCAAGGAGTAAGCGTTTTTCTAAAACCTGCTTGAACATCTGGAAGTTCACGGTTCACGTATTGCTGAAGCCTGACTTGGTGAATTTTGAGCATGACTTTACTAGCGTGTGAGATGAGTGCAATTGTGCGATAGTTTGAGCATTCTTTGGCATTGTCTTTCTTAAGGATTGGAATGAAAACTGACCTTTTCCAGTCCTGTGGCCACTGCTGAGTTTTACAAATTTGCTGGCATATTGAGTGCAGCACTTTCACAGCATTATCTTTCAGGATTTGAAATAGCTCAACCGGAATTTCATCACCTCCACTAGCTTTGTTAGTAGTGATGCTTCCTAAGGCCCACTTGACTTCACATTTCAGGATGTCTCGCTCTAGGTGAGTGATCACACCGCTGTGATTATCTGCGTCGTGAAGATCTTTTTTGTGCAGTTCTTCTGTGTATTCTTGCCACCTCTTCTTAGTATCTTCTGCTTCTGTCAGGTGCCTACCATTTCTGTCCTTTATCGAGCCCATCTTTGCATGAAATGTTCCCTTGGTATCTCTAATTTTCTTGAAGAGATCTCTAGTCTTTCCTGTTCTATTGTTTTCCTGTTTCTTTGCACTGATCGCTGAGGCAGGCTTTCTTGTCTCTCCTTGTTATTCTTTGGAACTCTGCATTCAAATGGGTATATCTTTCCTTTTCTCCTTTGCTTTCTGCTTCTCTTCTTTTCACAGCTATTTGTAAGGCCTCCTCAGACAGTCATTTTAGTTTTTTGCATTTCTTTTTCTTGGGATGTTCTTGATTCCTGTCTTCTATACAATGTCACAAACCTCTGTCCATAGTTCATCAGGCACGCTATCTATCAGATCTAGTCCCTTAAAGCTATTTCTCACTTCCACTGTATAGTCATATTTGATTTAGGTCATACCTGAATAGTCTAGTGGTTTTCCCTACTTTATTCAATTTAAGTCTGAATTTGGCAATAAAGAGTTCATGAACTGAGCCGCAGTCAGCTCCCAGTCTTGTTTTTGCTGACTGTATAGAGCTTCTCCATCTTTGGCTGCAAAGAATATAATCAGTCTGATTTCGGTGTTGGCCATCTGGTGATGTCCATGTGTAGAGTCTTCTCTTGTGTTGTTGGGAGAGGGTGTTTGCTATGACCAGTGCGTTCTCTTGGCAGAACTCTGTTAGCCTTTGCCCTGCTTCATTTTGTACTCCAAGGCCAAATTTGCCTGTTACTCCAGGTGTTTCTTGACTTCCTACTTTTGCAATCCAGTCCCCTATAATGAAAAGGACATCTTTTTTGGGTGTTAGTTCTAGAAGGTCTTCTAGGTCTTCATAGAACCATTCAACTTCAACTTCTTCAGCATTATTTGTTGGGGCATAGACTTGGATTACTGTGATAATTGAGTGGTTTGCCTTGGAAACAAACAGAGATCATTCTGTCGTTTTTGAGATTGCATCCAAGTACTGCATTTTGGACTCTTTTGTTGACTATGATGGCTACTCCATTTCTTCTAAGGGATTCTTGCCCACAGTAGATATAATGGTCATCTGAGTTAAATTCACCCATTCCAGTCCATTTTAGTTCACTGATTCCTAGAATGTCGACGTTCACTCTTGCCATCTCCTGTTTGACCACTTACAATTTGCCGTGACTAATGGACCTAATATTCCAGGTTCCTATGCAATATTGCTCTTTACAGCATCGGACCTTGCTTCTATCACCAGTCACATCCACAACTGGGTGTTGTTTTAACTTTGGCTCAATCCCTTCATTCTTTCTGAAGTTATTTCTCCACTGATCTCCAGTAGCATAGTGGGCACCTACTGACCTGGGGAGTCCATCTTTCAGTGTCCTATCTTTTTGCCTTTTCATGCTGTTCATGGGGTTCTCAAGGCAAGAATACTGAAGTGGTCTGCCATTCCTTCTCCAGTGAACCACATTTTGTCCACATTTGTCCAAATGCTATATAAATAGTTGTAAATACAATGAAAATATTGTGTAAATAGCTACCCTCAAGTTTAGCTTCTGTAACTTTCTGGACTTCCTCCCCCTCCCCTGAATATTTTTCACTGAGGTTGGTTGAATTTGAGGATGTGAATCCTCCAGGATATGGAGGGCTGCCTGTCTATAAGTCTGTATGTGTTTATACATATAGATATGTGTATCCGTGTATTTATACAGGTAGATAATAGATATATGTATCCATGTGTTTACATATGTAGATATGAGTATGTGTACATGTGTGTACACAACACACACACCCCTTTAGAAGGTTTGTTTTTCAAGGTCCCAAACTGGTCCTTTGCTGGGCTTGCTGGGGCATATCCAGGCTGCCCTCCTGTCTTGAGTCCCGTTTTCTGCCTCACACCTATGGTCTACCTGGTTAAGTTACTGTGAAAGTTAAAGGAGGCAGAAATGCACCAAAGTGTCTGTTACAACCCCAGATGCTAATAGTGATGACTCAGTAAAAGTTAATGCCCATCTTCTTTGAGCTCTTTGGAAAGAAAATGATTCATGCCTCTAAGTCAAGCCTGGTTTTTTCTTTTCTTTTTTTTTAAGTGAAAAAGATCCATTTCATCAGTAGGTGAGCTGAAATCCTGGAGATATTGATCGTCAGGATGATGTGCAGGAGGCCTCCCCACGTTGGCTTGAATGCCCACCCCGCCCTGGGCAGCCGTCAGGTTCACGCAGCAGTGAGAGGAGGAAGGCTCCACCTTCTTCTCCTTGTCTGCTCCTACATGTGGAGGCAGTCAGTTCAAACATGGCAGTGTCCAACAAGAAGGGCAGCAAACCATAATTGCTAAAAAGCCCATGCTGCAATGTGAGCCCTGCCTTCAGCTTTTCTTAGCTCGGAAAGGCGAGGAGTCACGGGGAAACCCAGCAGGAAGGCCAAGGTTCCCACCTCCTGCAGACCAGGCAGGGCCTCAGCATCCTCCACAGTATGCAGGCGGCAGTGGTACCCTTTGTGGCAAATATTTATCAGGCTCCACTTTGCATCTGGTTTCTGGGCCTAATGAATGAGGTGGCAGAGGTTTTAGGTTAAAAGGCCTAAAATCTATTTAACGCCTGGGTGGACATCAGAATTAGGTGACAGATGCACCATAAGAAAATCAAGGCAAGAAATGGGCCCTTGCTGGAGTGAGTATACACACTGAGAGACGGCCCTGGATCATTTTTTTGTGCTGTATGGTCCCCATGTTTCTGCAGACTCTGTAGGTGCTACCTAGTCAATGCTTGTTAGTTTATGGTGCGGAGGATTTTGGAATTATATAACTTCTTCTTTGCTCTGCTGCTGCTGCTAAGTCACTTCAGTCATGTCTGACTCTGTGCGACCCCATAGATGGCAGCCCACCAGTCTCCCCCATCCCTGGGATTCTCCAGGCAAGAACACTGGAGTGGGTTGCCATTTCCTTCTCCAATGCATGAAAGTGAAAAGATAAAAGTGAAGTCACTCAGTCGTGTCTGACTCTTCGCAACCCCATGGTCCGCAGCCTACCAGGCTCCTCTGCCCACGGGATTTTCCAGGCAAGAGTACTGGAGTGGGTCGCCATTGCCTTCTCTGCTTCTTTGCTCTAGAAACATACAAAACCATGGATAGTGAATGAAGAGGTCTGCGTTCGAAGGTTGGGGAGGAGTTGATAGGATCCAAGGCAGTCGTGCATGAGTGACCCCTGTCGGTGCCGCTGGCTTCGCTTGCTTGGCCTCTCCCTGCAGCTCTCCAGGACAGAGCCGGCTGTCTCAGGCTCTCAGGTGCCTTGACGGCCCGTGGGTGTGTCCATGCCTGATGAGGCCAGGATGTTTTTGGGTTTCGGTGTGAGCACAACTCAGCAAAAGCACAGAGGCCTGGCTTTGGTATAATTTGCCCCTGGGCTAGTGCCTGTCTGCAGGTGTCTAGGTTCCCGTGTCCCTGGAGGCAGTGGGCAGGGGCGAGGGTGACAGTGCTGTCTCTGTCAGGGTGCTCGCCTGCAGTGTGCAGGGGCGGCCGGTCCAGCTTGCGCTCTGTGCCCCTTTCCTTCCCCTCCCAGGGCTACTTCCTCCCTTGGTTTGTTCCCATTTATTCATTCAGCAAACATTATCTTCTGGTGCTGGGTGCTATATCCCCTCTACCCAGTGTGGCCAGCAGAGACAGAAATAAGCAGATGGTTACAAACTAGGGGGTTCATGACATGCAGGCTGAGACCTGAAGGATCTGAAGGTGTTGGGCAAGGGTCTGAGCAGGAGGACTTGGGGGGTGTGGAGAGCATTCCAAAGAGGCCCGGAAGTGAGGGAGCAGGTGAGGGCATGTTCTGTTGGGGCTCAAGTTCCTTCTGTTCTCTCTTCCACAGACCAGGAAAGAGTGTGGTTGAGAGCAGCAAAGAGGCTCAAACAGGCAGAGCCTGGTAGAGGGGCAGTGCTCAGTATCTAGAAGCTGTTGCTAACTACTTTTGAGTGCTTCTTCTCTTTTCCCCATGCCTTTTCTCTTTTTCTTGGCCTCTTTCAATTCTCTCTCTTATCTGAGGCCGAGCTCTGATCCATGATTTCTGGAAACCCTCTTCTGTTCTATCTGTCAACCTCTTCTCCTGCACCTCCTGTTATTTTTAATGAGACCTATGACATTTTATGCTTCAAGAATCACCTTGAGTGTTGTAGTGATGCTCTACAGAAATAGAACCAATAAGATGTGTGTCTGTATTCCACAATTAAGAAGGCTGACAAGCCCAGAATCTGTAGCACGGGCCAGAGGGTTGGAGACCAGGAGGAAAGGCCATGTTGCTGATGAAGTCCAAAGGCTATCTGCTGGCAGAATTCCCTCTTGTTTGGATGAGGTCAGTCTTTTTGTTTTATTCAGGCCTTCAACAGAACAGATAAGGCCTACCCACATGAGGGAGGGCAATCTGCTTTACTCAATGTCTACCCATTTAAATGTTAAAATCATCCCCTCCCCATTCAAATACCCTCATAGAAACAGCCAGCATAATTGTTGACCAAATAGATGGACATTGTGGCCTAGCCAAGTCACATAAAATTAGCTATCACAAGTATGTGGATGGTGCTTTGAAACTAAATGAGAAGCATTTTGAAATTAGAAAGCCCCTTATTCTGAACTCGTCATATTCTAGACAGCTCTAGCATTCTGCCAGGGTCCAAATGAAGCTCGAGTAATGTTGGCCAAAATAGTGCTTGAGTAATGAGCAAGCTTCAGATCCAGCATGGGGATTGGGTGGGAGTGGGCAAGGTATCTGTTCTACCACCAGGGTGACCATTTAAATTAAGGTGTTCCTGCTTGGAGGACTTCAACCTGGAGGCTAATTTTGAATTTGATGAAAAATTTATAAAGGCTTTAAAGATAATGGTATTTCCAAATGCATCAGGAAAGCAAGTTATTAACCTTCGTGATTTTGACTCTCCTTATTTTCTCTTACTCCATTTATGTTTTTATTCCTTCCTCACTTTGGAAAGAATATAAAGTGAAAATGAACTGAAAGTATATGTGCAGGGGTCCAAGTTTCCCATGGTGACAGGTCTTCGTAATTATTACTTTGTGGGTTGTGAGAAGCTGATCTCCAGTATGAAGTATGGAGAGTCTCTGCTCAGTCAATGCATTCATGCCACCCACATGGGGGAGGGCAATCACGGTCATGTCATGACCATGGTCACGGTCATGGTCAATGGCTCATGGTCGCTCTCCCTCTGGAGTTCCCACTCCAACCTCATTCTGCTTCCTCCAAGTGAGAATTCACACACTGTGACATACAGACACATTGTGAGGTAATTTGTGAGATATGAGGGTGGCAGAGGATGAGTTGGTTAGCTAGCATCACTGACTCAGTGAACATGAATCTGAGCAAACTCTGGGAGATAGAGAACAACAGGAAAACCTGGCATGTGCAGTCCATGGGCCTGCAAAAAGTCAGACATGACTGAGCGACTGAATAACATAGGCATAGCACCACTGGAGAAAATAAATAAGTAAAGGGCAAGTGAAAGTGCTAGTTGCTCAGTTGTGTCCAACTCTTTGTGAGCTTATGGACTGTAGCCTGCCAGGCTCCCCTGTCCAGGGAATTTTCCAGGCAGGAATACTGGAGTGGGTAACCATTACCTTCTCCAGGGGATCTTCCCAACACAGAGAATGAACCTACTTCTCCTGCATTGCAAATAGATTCTTTACCATCTGAACCACCAGGGAAGCCATCAGCAGACTTATAATACACAGGACAGGGACTGTGTGATGGCTGAGTTTATGTGTCAGCTTGTCTTGGTCTTGGTACCCAGATGTTTGGTCAAACATATGTGGATGTTGCTGTGAAGGTATTTCCTGGATGAGACAGACTTTTAAATCAGTATACTTTGAGTAAAGCAAATTACCCTCCATAATGTGGGTGGGCCTCATCCTATCAGTTAAAGAACTTAAGGAAAAGAATACTGTCCCCAGGGGCTTCCCAGCTGGTGCTAGTGGTAAAGAACTTACCTGCCAGTACAGGGGACATAAGAGACTCGGATTCAATCCCTGGGTTCAGAAGAGCCCCTGGAGGAGGGCTTGGCAACCCTCTCCAATATTCTTGCCTGGAGAATCCCATTTACAGAGGAGCCCGGTGGGTTACAGTACATGTTCAGTTCAGTTCAGTTCAGTTGCTCAGTCGTATCTGACTCTTTACGACCCCATGAACCGCAGCACGCCAGGCCTCCCTGTCCATCACCAACTCCCAGAGTCCACCCAAACCCATGTCTGTTGAGTCGGTGATGCCATCCAACCATCTCATCCTCTGTCGTCCCCTTCTCCTCCTGCCCTCAATCTTTCCCAGCATCAGGGTCTTTTCCAATGAGTCAGCTCTTCGCATCAGGTGGCCAAAGTATTGGAGCTTCAGCTTCAACATCAGTCCCTCCAATGAACACCCAGGACTGATCTCCTTTAGGATGGACTGGTTGGATCTCCTTGCAGTCCAAGGGACTCTCAAGAGTCTTCTCCAGCACCAGAGTTCAAAAGCATCAATTCTTTGGCGATCAGCTTTCTTCACAGTCCAACTCTCACATCCATACATGACCACTGGAAAAACCATAGCTTTGACTAGCCGGACAGTACATGAGGTCACAAAAATTTGGGCACCACTGAGCATGTACACATGTACTGTTCCCAGAGGAAGAAAGAATTGTGCTCCAGGCTGCCTTTGGATCTGAGCTGTGACATCAACTCTTCCCTGGGTCTCCAGCCTGCTGGTCTACCCTACAGAGTTTGGACTTGAATCTCCATAATTGTGTGAGCCAATTCCTTAAAATTAATCTATTCATCTATCTACCTACATATTTATCTATCTATAAACCAGTATATCTAAATACTCACACATCTCCAAAGGGTTCTGTTTCTGTGGAGAATCTTTTCTACCACACTGTGGTCAAATGGATGTTTATGTTTATTGGACTATATGACTGGAAGTCCAGAGATAGAACAGGCTTCAGTGCTGGCTTAATCTAGGGGCTCTTGCCCCGTTTCCCGAGATGCTCTTGGCTTTGCTGGCCTCTGTGGATAGGCTTATTCTTGTGTGTGAAGCACTCATCTATGTGTGGAGAAAGATAGTGATAGTTGCTTCTGGAAGCTTGAGAAGCTGCCCCCCCTCCCAAATCTTTTCTTATGTTTCCTAGATCTGAATTAGGTGATATGCCCTTGTGGAACCAATCACCGGAAAAGGATGGAAATGATAATACCTTTGGAACATTGTGAAGCTGGGAATGAGATAAAATTTCCCTTATGGGCTACCTGGAGGAGAAAGTATTTCCTTGGAGGAGATCCGAATTCTCTTAGGGAGAAAGGCAAATAGGGAAGAGACACTTGAATAGTGAAGACTTGTTGTTGTTCAGCCACTAGGTCATGTCCGACTCTTTCTGACCCCATGCACTGCAGCAAATAGTGAAGACTCTGGGGTAGCAAAGAGGAGAGACAGTTATTAGATGCTCTGGTGCTGAAAAAACATCTCTCCATGTTGTTGATTTAATTGATGCCTTACAATTTTTATTCATTCAACCATCACTTTTTGACCATTAAATCTGTGTCTGGCACTATGCTAAATGCTGGAGATACAAAGAATAATACAAATAGTGCCCTATCTCTTGAGGGTCTCACAGTCTATTGGAGGAGACCTACAGGTGAACAAAACTATTCTGAGAAACATACAAGAAAGTTATTAAAGAGATAAAGCAAAGTGCTGTGATGACTCAAAGGAGGGAACAACTAAATCTATAGGGAAGGAGGCTGAGGAGGAGGGTAGCTATCTGGGAAGTAGAAGGAGCAGCATGTGAAATGGTGCAGAGCCACGGAAGGTGGTGGAACGTTCCACTATCTGTGTGTTCATGTGGGGGATGGCGAGGGATGAAGGCTGAAGATTCAGGTCCTGGAGAAACTTGGACGTCTTCCTGTACCTGCCAGGACTTAGGCAGATAAGTAGGTAGGAGGGCCATGGGGGTAGGAGTAGAAAGTCTCTTCTGACTTGGTATAGAGGACAAACTGGAGGAGGCGACCTTGAAGGCAGGGAGGTTCGTTTGTTTGTTTAATTTTTAAACATTGGAGTATAATTGCTTTACAGTGCCGTGTTAGTTTCTGCTGTACAGCAAAGTGAACCAGCTATATGTATACATACATCCCTTCTATCCTGGGCCTCTCTCCCACACCACCCCATCTCACCCATCTTGTTCAGTCATAACAACAGCAACTACAGTGTTGGTAGGAATATAAATCGATAAGTCACTAAGGAGAACAGTTTGAAGGTCCCTTAAACTACCGTATGACCCAGCAATCCCACTACAGGGTATTTGTTGTCGTTTAGTTGCTAAGTTATGTCCAACACTTGGTGACTCCATGGACTGTAGCCTGCCAGGCTCCTCTGTCCGTATACCCTGCAAAAACCACAATTCAGAAAGATACGTGTATGTCCACTGCAGCACTGTTTACAGTAGTCAGGACATAAAAACAACCTAAATGTCCATTGATAGAGGATTGGATAAAGAAGATGTGATACCTTTATAAAATGAAATAGTACTTAGCCATCAAAGGGAGGTTCTTTCAGCAGCCAAGTGGGAAATAAAAGGCAATGAGAGCCTGAACTAAGGAACGGATGGAGGGTCTGTAGCAGAGAGGACACAGCAGAGGGAGATTCAGAAGGAAGAATAATCAGGTCCTGATGATGGCGTGGCTGTGGGGGATGGGAGGAGAGGGGTGGCAATTCCAGTGGCAGGCGGGAATAGGAGTAGGCGAGGGCTCCGGCAATAAGCAGATCAAGGCAGTGTATTTGAGATCGATAGGCAGGAAAGGCCATTTTGAGGAGGAAGCATTCAAGCCCATACATGAATGGACTCATGGAGCAAGGCATGTAAATATTTTAATACAAGGAGCTGGTCATTTCCTAGGCTGCTTTTCCTAATAGCTATAAGAGCTATGGAGCCAAGGTTGGGAGGAAGATGCTCACTGACAGGCAAAGGCATAATTTCGTTAGTCCTCCTGAGTTCTGTGGGTAGCAATCTATCTATCTGTGTGTTCTGGTGAGGCTGCTGGCCCTAATGGAGAGTGTGCTGGAGACTGGCCCCGATCTGAGTGTGCCTCCTGCCATGATTTCTCTTCCCTTCCAGCCATGCTCCTGGCACAGAATCTTCCAGGTCTTTCTTAGAGCTTGGCTGTAGTCTGCACCTAGCAGTAGGGAGCTCCACTTGATGCAGATACTGCTTCTGAATACCAGGGGACTCTCTTGAGAACCTGAATCAACCTGGATGACATCTAGGACAAGGCATCTTCTGAGGTGTCCACATCGAATTGGGTGTGATGCAAGGAAGGGACTGAAGCGTTATCCGCTTATTCAAGCTCAAATTACATTTTTAATTTGGGATCAAAAGACACCTCATCCAATAATTTCCATGACTAAAACAAAGTCTCATAAAGGTCTCATTTCTCTACTTTACTGATCTTGGTCTTGAATTATTTGTTGAGTGAATAAAAGAATGAATACTTAGGTAAAATTCCAGGAGAATTTTCAAATGGGGGTAAAGATCGGAAGTAAGTCATATTTTAAAATGGAATATGTTGTTCATTCTTTGAAAGAGGTTATTCTTTGGTGCCACTGTCTCTTTAACATCCGGCCTGTACCAGGTGACGTGTCTTAGATTGCTGGCCTGCAAATGCCATCTACTGCTGCCGCAGCCATCTACTGTGTTTTAAGAAAGCAGACTTATGTTAGCACCAGTTTAAGTAAAAATGAAAAATACAGCAGGCCTGAAGGCAGTCTGTTCTCCGTGACTCCTGTTACCATATTCTGCCATCGCATGTGATTCTTCAGGTCCTGGTCCATGGGGAATGGGCAAGTGAATGAGAATTCACTTAAAACAAAACCAACCCCCAAACTCTATTTGCCAGCCAGTAGGCAAGTTTGGTGAATTCATTGTTTTACCATCCTCAAAAGAACACCCATAAAGGCTTTCATATCGGACACCACTAGGTGTCGCTAAATATCAAGCTTCTCAGAACATTGAGCTGGAGGATTTACCAACCGTGGCTCCCCGCGTTCTATTAATATTTTAAAACTCTATTTGTACTGTATACATTTTCCACATCATTATTTCTTTCTGCATCTTTTACGTTTAATGTGACATGCATTCCTAGGAACACAATTTCATCCTATTTGACAGTAAGCCAGCTTATTCTTCAGATGGAGTTAACTCCTCCAGCCCGTCCTCCGTGTGGCAAGTGGATTCACGTTTCATTTGTTATTAAAATATTATGGCCAAATGTGCGTGGTTCTGTTTTTGACATCGGCAGAGTACTTGTTCTCTGATGCGTTTTGGCTGCTCAAGCACAATGTGAAAAAACTGGAAGCTTGATTGCTTGCGTGTAATTTAGACTGCTTGAGAAGTGTGAGGCTCTCACAGATATCATGGTGTCCATCTGTGGCCTTCCGACAGGGCCGCCGTGAAAACCATCTGTGGAGAGTGACGAGTCAGTTCTGCCTTAAAGACTCTATAGAAAAGGTCTTTGCTAAAACAAAACCCCTTCCTTTGATGCCCCTTAATCCCTTTATCTTTCTCTAGGCTTCCTTGTCATATTTTCTGTGACAGCTCTCAGGGGACCAAGGCCAGCAGAATTTGCTATGCCTTGGGAATATCTATCCCCATCAGTAATTCAGACAGTAGGAAGGAGAACTTGTGCGTGTCCCCAGGGGACGCTTCAGTTGTGCGTTTGATGTTGACGGCTCTCTTTGTCATGAAGAATGAAATCAGGGGTACAGGGATCACACTGTCTAATGATAAAACTTTGGAGCTATATCAGGCTTTACCACTTCCGGAGCACTTTCACATCTATCATCTCACTTTATTCTCACAACCATCTGTTAAGGAAGGCAGGATGGGTGTTTCTATTTCTGTTTCACAGAAAAGGAAGCAAAAACTCAGAGAGGTTAAATGGCTTGCCCAAGGTCGTCCAGATAGAAGGCGGAGTTGTAACACTCACTTGCGTTTCCTCCCCACCCCCTCACACCAAGCTGTTCCCTGCGGTGGAATTGTTAGGGCAACAAGAGAATGAGATTCTAGCCAGGCTGCTTCCACAAAGCTGGCCAAGAATCAAAAATCAGGTGCTGGAGATTTCAGGGCAAGGGCAGAGCAGTCCTCGTCCTTCTGCTGCCAACTGCCCCCTTCCCAAGACACCTACTGAAGGCACACCATCATCTGGCTGATTGCATGACTGGCACTGCTTGATGAAGCCGCTATTTAAGAGATGTGAAAAAGATGGAGAGTACACAGGAAGCTATTAAAAATGCTTTCATGACTGCAGGGTACTTGGGGAAAAAAGGGTTCAAGATATGGAGCTTATTTCATTTGGAAAAGCAAAGTTGAAAAGAGAAGTTGAACATTGTTTTCAAGTCAAAACCCCAAACTTATCTTCTCCTTGGAGTGTAAGAGGAGGTAGAACCGGTGCAGTAGGTGGAGATAATGGAAATGATACCAGGGCCTGTGGGTTGAGTTTCCAGCTTTCCCAGACCAAGAGGGTCAGGAGTGGGTTTAGGGCGGCTTTGATAAACTTCTTTGTCAGTAGCAGGGGCTGTATGTGCTAGTTGCTCAGTTGCGTCTGACTATTTTTGACCCCGTGGACTGTAACCTGCTAGACTCCTCTGTCCATGGGATTCTCCAGGCAAGGGTACTGGAGTGGGTAGCCATTCCCTTCTCCAGGGATCTTCCTGACCCAGGGATTGAACTGGGAAAAAGCAGTACTGCTTTTAAAAATTTTTTTACAATTATACAATTTTAACTTTTTTACTTTTTAAAACAACTTGTAAAATTTTATATTGGAGTATAGCCAATTAAAGTGTTGAGATAGTTTCAGATGGACAGCAAAGGGACTAGGCTATACATACACCTGTATCCATTCTCCCCCAGACTCCCTTCCTATCCAGGCTGCAGGGGCTACTGCTTGACCAAAGTTTATCTATAAGCATTTTACTAACCTGATGAAAAATACTAGCTAGCTGAGAAAAGAAGAGAAGCTAAAGGCAAAGGAGGAAAGGAAAGATACACCCATTTGAATTCAGAGTTCCAAAGAATAGCAAGGAGAGATAAGAAAGACTTCCTCAGTAATCAATGCAAAGAAATAGAGGAAAACAATAGATTGGGGAAGACTAGAGATCTCTTCAAGAAAATGAGAGATACCAAGGGAACATTTTATGCAAAGATGGGCACAATAAAGGACAGAAATGGTATGGACCTAACAGAATCAGAAGATATTAAGAAAAGGTGGCTAGAATACACAGAAGAACTATACAAAAAGGATCTTCAAGATCCAGATCACCATGATGGTGTGATCACTCACCTAGAGCTAGACTTCCTGGAATGTGAAGTCAAGTGGGCCTTAGGAAGAATCACTATGAACAAAGCTAGCGGAGGCAATGGAATTCCAGTTGAGCTATTTCATTTCCTGAAAGATGATGCTGTGAAAGTGCTGCACTTAATATGTCAGCATATTCGGAAAACTCAGCAGTGGCCACAGGACTGGAAAAGGTCAGTTTTCATTCCAATCCCAAAGAATGTTCAAACTACTGCACAATTACACTCATCTCACAGACTAGCAAAGTAATGCTCAAAATTCTCCAACCCAGGGTTTGACAGTACATGAACTGTGAACGTCCAGATATTCAAGCTGGATCTAGAAAAGGCAGAGGAACCAGAGGTCAAATTGCCAACATCTGCTGGATCATCAAAAAAGCAAGAGAGAAACATCAAGCAGAAAAACATCTATTCCTGCTTCATTGACTATGCCAAAGCCTTTGACTGTGTGGATCACAATAAACTGTGGAAAATTCTGAAAGAGATGGGAATACCATACCACCTGACCTGCCTCCTGAGAAACCTGTATGCAGATCAGGAAGCAACAGTTAGAACTGGACATGGAACAACAGACTGGCTCCAAATAGGAAAAGGAGTACATCAAGGCTGTATATTGTCACCATGCTTATTTAACTTATAAGCAGAGTACATCATGAGGAACGCTGGGCTGGATGAAGCACAAACTGGAGTCAAGATTTCCAGGAGAAATATCAATAACCTCAGATACGCAGATGATACCATCCTTATGGCAGAAATCGAAGAAGAACTAATGAGCCTCTTCATGAAAGTGAAAGAGGGGAGTGAAAAATGTATCTCAAATCTCAACATTCAGAAAACTAAGATCATGGCACCTGGTCCCATCACTTCATGGCAAATAGATGGGGAAACAATGGATACAGTGACATACGTCATTTCTTTGGGCTCCAAAATCACTGTAGATGGTGACTGCAGCCATGAAATTAAAAGATGCTTGCTCCCTGGAAGAAAAGCTATGACCAACCTAGACAGCATATTAAAAAGCAGAGACATTACTTTACCAACAGAGACCTGTCTAGTCAAAGCTATGGTTTTTCCAGTGGTCATGTATGGATGTGAGAGTTGGACTGTAAAGAAAGCTGAGTGCCAAGGAACTGATGCTTTTGAACTGTGGTGTTGGAGAAGACTCTTGAGAGTCCCTTGGACTGCAAGGAGATCCAACCAGTCAATGCTAAAGGAAATCAGTCCTGAATATTCATTAGAAAGTACTGATGCTGAAGCTGAAATTCCAACACTTTGGCCATCTGATTTGAAGAACCAGATCATTGGAAAAGACCCTGATGCTGGGAAAGATTGAAGGTGGGAGGAAAAGGGGACGACAGAGGCTGAGATGGTTGGATGGCGTCACTGACGCGATGGACATGAGTTTGAGCAGGCTTTGGGAGTTGGTGATGGATACGGAAGCCTGGCGTGCTGAAGTCCATGGGGTCGCAGAGAGTCATACGTGACTGAACAACTGAACTGACCGAACTGAATCACTAAAATAAGCTGTTAATCTGCTGAATGGTGGGGTCCCTCTCCTGATGAATAGAGACTGAAATATACTGCTTAATCAGTGATGACGACTGGGCTAGTTTTCAAACGCAGCTGATAATTGACTAAAGAGTGCAGCTCTAATGTCCTCCTTATAAGCCATAGGATGCTGGAGCAAAAGGCACCTCAGTTCAGTTCAGTTCAGTTCATTTCAGTCGCTCAGTCGTGTCTGACTCTTTGCGACCCCATGATTCGCAGCACGCCAGGCATCCCTGTCCATCACCAACTCCCGGAGTTCACTCAAACTCATGTCCATCGAATTGGTGATGACATCCTGCCATCCTCTGTCATCCCCTTCTCCTCCTGCCCCCGATCCCTCCCAACATCAGAGTCCTACCTGCTATTATTTCAGAAAGAGGACCTACCTGCAAAATCCATTTGTGAATTCCAAAGCAGCTTGCTTTCAGGGTACATTCTGAAATACTGGCCTTTCCACCAGATGCCTAATTATTGCTAAGGTCCAGCCTGAGTGCCATTTGAAGGCAGCAGTGTTTGCCTTCACGTTCCAAGGTTGGTTTTGCAAGACTAGCCCCTCAGTTCTCATTAGAACTGGTGGTTCTTGACCTTGGCTGCTCATGAACATTGCTTGGTGAGCTTTAAAAAATTGCTGATGCCTGGACTCCATCCCTAGATGTTCAGATTTAATTGGCTGAGGTTGAGTCCAGGCACTGGTGTTTTTAATAAGTGCCCTAAATGATTGTACTCTGTAGTCGGGGATGGGAAGCACTGTGTTAGAGCATGTAGGACACTTGTCTCATGGTTGGTAACTGAGAATTCTGGTTAGCATAGTTTTCCATTCTTTTTGTTTGTTTGAGTGAAAGAAACTTTGTGCATGAATCAGTAATTATTTTATTTATTTAAAAGTTCAATCACATTTAAGTGCTGAATTGAAATATATATACCAGCTCCTTGTTATAATTTGTTCTACAATTTAATCTAGTGTTTTTCAAAGGTTTTTTTTTTTTTTATCATTCACATTACAATATGTGTGTGTGTGTGCACTCAGTCATATCTTGATTTTTTGCGACCCCAAGGACTGGGGTCCACCAAGCTCCTCTGTCCATGCGGATTCTCCAGGCAAAAATACTGCAGTAGGTAGCCATTTCTTTCTGCAGGGGATCTCCCCTACCCAGGGATCGAACCTGTCTCCTGCATTGGCAGGAGGATCATCAGTCACCACTGAGTATCCCGGGAAGCCCTGTCAGAATGTAGGGTATTTGTTAACATGCAGGTTCCTGGGCTCCCTTCCAGACCTACTGAACGGAGCCCTCTGGGTGGGAGCCCAGGAATCTGCATCGTGGCAGCTGTTCGGGGGTTCTTGGTGAGAGACTGCAGCAATACTTAACAGGTTTTAATGAATATTAACACTGTTTGTCCTGAGGGCATTAGTAAATCTTAGTACTTACAGTGTTTTATTTTGTTTTGCTTCTGAAATGGCAAGGCTTCTAGCCCTGTAGCCCTTCATCACTTCTCTGTCAGAACCATTAGGTATTTATCTGTGTAGGCTGTTTGCTGATGAGAGGGATTGCCTGCTTTAACCCTTCTGGCATTCCTGACCAGCTAAAAGATCCCTTGTATCTTTCCTCAATTCTGTCACAAAAAAGGAAGGAAAAATGAAGTAGCAGCATGATGTCACTGGTGTGCTTAAAAACCCCATGACTGTCCATTTCCAATTAGCAGTCTCCCTGCTGGCTGGCTTCTAAGTCTTTCCAAGTTTGCCCTGGTGTCAGGTATCCAGCTGCATGGTGTTTGTTGATTTATTTGCATCAAATAGTCCCCTAATAACTGTGTCTCACTGGATCAAACACTTCTGCTTTTTGGCATGGTTTTCTCTCAAGAGTTTGGAGTTAAACAAAGCCAAGTTCTATCCACGATGCTGCAAATCAATTTTAGAGAACACATAGAATTGTGAAGTAGCCTTAAAGAGGTTTTTCCACGCAGATGAAATCTTTCATATCCCTGCTTCGCTCTGGTCCCTCTTCTGGTTCTGGTCTTTCTAATGGCAAACAGATTCTCGGTGGGTGCCTTACTCATACTCTCAAACTTTTCTAAAATCAAGCTGCCTTGTATCTTATTCCCAGTTACACTGAAGCATTAACGTGATGAAGTCTGAATCAAAGAGTCAAACCGAACACATGCTAAGCGATCCTATTCCCATATCAAACATATAGAAATGGCCAGAAAAAATTATTCAAAGTCAAAAGAAGCCAAGAAGAAATCTTGAAAATGAGAAACAGAGTCATTGACCTAAACGCTCTATGGATGAGTTATAGGATAGTTTAGACACAGGTAAGGAGAGAATTAGTATTTGGAAGATAGAACTGACATCGTTCTCCCTATGTAGCAGAGAGCAATGGACAGAAATTGAGAAATGAAGGATATGATGAGAAATGCCAACTTATATCAAATAGGAACTCCATAAAAAAAAGAATATGACAATGATGGAAAGCCAAGATTCACAGAAGCAATGGCCAAGTATTTTCTGAATACGAAGATATAACATTTTAGAAAGAAAAAGTTAGAATGCCAAGGATTGAAAAAGAAAAAAGTCCTTCTGTAGGTTCCAATTATAGTAGAATGGCAGAATACAAAATTATAATATCCACTGGAACTACCTTCAAGGCAGTGGCCATCAGACTGACAGAAGACTTCTCATCAGTACATGCCGGAAGATAACAGCTTTTATTCTGGAACACTCTACCTCAGAATTTCATATCCAGCTGTTAAGAACTCAACTAAGTCTATTCAATCACTGCTTTATTCTTTTGGTAAATTTTGGTGGCTTCTAGTAATTGGGAGTGAGTAAAGTCCCCTTCTGTACAATTTTGTCACCAGGTAGAATGTAATAATGAAAACAAGTCTTATACAGAATTCTGCCCCACTCCGAAACATTTTTGGTAAGCAGGCATAAATAGCAATCATTCCTGTTCTTATAAGGTCAAGGAAATTCCAGTTTGGCATCCTTTAGTCATTTCTGCCAAAGCCCTGCATAAAATATTTCATAGAGGCAGATGTGACATTATTCTAGAAGAAGGATATTCTTGCTGAATCAAATGACAAAGAGTCCTCCTTTAAATGGCAGAATGCTGGTCAAAAGGGAGCTTCTCGCTCTGCAGGGAGGTAAGCAGTTGGGCTGACCCAGTTCTGTACCCTATTTCTGCAGGAACAGAGAAGGTGTCTACTCAACATTTCTAACCAATCCATGTAGCCTGACCACCAATTATTTCAACAATGAGAAATATTTCTATAAAACTGTGATAATTAACATGCTCTCTCTGTGGTTTTGGATAGCAGTCTTTATGAGGCTTGCAAAAGTTGCCTCTGGGCAGTCTTGAATGGAATCTTTTTTTTTCTTTTCTTTTTTTTTTTTTTTATTGGAGGCTACCCTTATGGCAGAAAGTGAAGAGGAACTCAAAAGCCTCTTGATGAAAGTGAAAGAGGAGAGTGAAAAGGTTGGTTTGAAGCTCAGCATTCAGAAAACAAAGATCATGGCATCTGGTCCCATCACTTCATGGGAAATAGATGGAAAAACAGTGGAAACAGTGTCAGACTTTGTTTTTTTTGGCTCCAAAATCACTGCAGATGCTGATTGCAGCCATGAAATTAAAAGACGCTTGCTCCTTGGAAGGAAAGTTATGACCAACCTTGATAGTATATTAAAAAGCAGAGACATTACTTTGCCAACCAAGGTCCGTCTAGTCAAGGCAATGGTTTTTCCCGTGGTCATGTATGGATGTGAGAGTTGGACTGTGAAGAAGGCTGATCGCCGAAGAATCGATGCTTTTGAACTGTGGTGTTGGAGAAGACTCTTGAGAGTCCCTTATACTGTAAGGAGATCCAACCAGTCCATTCTAAAGGAGATCAATCCTGGATGTTCATTGGAGGGACTGATGCTAAAGCTGAAACTGCAATACTTTGGCCACCTCATGCGACAAGTTGACTCACTGGAAAAGACTCTGATGCTGGGAAAGGTTGGGGGCGGGAGGAGAAGCGGACGATGGAGAATGAGATGGCTGGATGGCATCACCGACTCTGTGGACATGAGTTTGAGTGAACTCCGGGAGTTGGTGATGGACAGGGAGGCCTGGCGTGCTGTGATTCATGGGGTCGCGGAGAGTCGGACATGACTGAGCGACTGAACTGAACTGAACTGAACTGAATTATTTTACAATATTATATTGGTTGGTTTTGCCATACATTGACATGAATCCGCCCCGGGTGTACATGAGTTCCCCTTCCTGAACCCCCCTCCCACCTCCCTCCTCCCTTTATCCTCCCTCTGGGTCATCCCCCCAAACCAGCCCCGAGCATCCTGTAACATGCATCGACCCTGAACTGGTGATTCGTTTCACATATGATAATATACATGTTTCAATGCCATTCTCCCAAATCATCCCACCCTCACCCTCTCCCACAGAGTCCCAAAGACTGTTTTTTGAATGAAATCTTTTAAATTCAAATTGTAACTAACCACACTTAGTGATTATTATTAATTAGGGTACTCCCAGTCTTAACCAACCACCACTATAGATTGAAACTAGCACACATTTTCATAGATGTATGTCATGCAACTCTGTTGAAATATTTAAAAGTAAATTATAGACTATATAGCATCAGCCAAATAATATTTCTAAGAGTGAGAGCAAAAATTTTAAACATAACAGAACTTGAATAGTTTACTACTTACAGATAGAGAAAACTCATAAAGAATGTCCTAGGGGCTTCTCTGGTGGTCCAGTGGTTAAGAATTCACCTTTCAATGCAAGTGACACTGGTTCAGTCTCAGGTCCAGGAAGATCCCACATGCCACAGACCAACTGAGCCTGTGCGCTGCAAATACTGAAGCCTGAGCACGCTAGCGCCCACACATCGCAACAGAGTAGCCCCCTCCCCTAACCCACTCACTGCAGCTAGAGAAAGCCTGTGTGCAGCAACGAAGACCCATCACAGCTAAATAAATAAATCTAAAAAAAAAAAAAGCCCAAACACCAGTAAACCTGGAAGGAAGATAGGAAGATATGGGATGCAAAAGCACAGCTATTTACGTACTTGTTTAAAAGCAAAATATAACTAAAACTCTTGGCTATAAAACAACAAAGGTTTAAGACTGGGTAAGTTTGGGAGGGAAGTTAAAGCAAGCAAAGATTCGGAAGGTGGAATGCAGGTATCAAATAACTCTAGATTTAGTTGCAAAAATAGGAAGTTAGGTATGTATTTTAAAATCTTAAGGGTGACCATTGAAAAATAGAACTGAAAAGTGAGATCAGGAGTGAAAAATAAAGGGTTATGAATGTAAAATTGTAGGAAAAAATGGATGGAAAGATATCTGCTAAACTTGCTGGTAGTGATTTTCTGGGGATGAGGCTGGCAGGAGAGTAAAGATGGGGGAATGAGGTTTGTGAAAAAAGAGATAGTGGACAAAATGATTAATTCTGCATGGTGGGAATACAGACTTTTTTGGTGTTGTTTAAAAAACTAAGGACTGATGCTAAAGCTGAAACTCCAATACTTTGGCCACCTCATGCGACGAGTTGACTCACTGGAAAAGACTCTGATGCTGGGAGGGATTGGGGGCGGGAGGAGAAGGGGACGACAGAGAATGAGATGGCTGGATGGCATCATGGACTCGATGGAGGTGAGTTTGAGTGAACTCCGGGAGTTGGTGATGGACAGGGAGGCCTGGCGTGCTGTGATTCATGGGGTCGCAAAGAGTCGGACACGACTGAGCGACTGAACTGAACTGAACTGAACTGAAAACAAGAAGAAGCACGTTGGAGCTTTGGGTCAATTTAAGTGTAGCTGCTGGGAGACAAAGACTTGGGTGCAAGGCGCGTAGACCGAGCACTTCAGGAGCTCGGACCAAGTGTTTTAATCATTATATCAAGCTCATAGTAGATGCTCAATTAATGCTTATAGCTACAGATTTGTCTCTAAATGCTGACATATTTGATTTCTGGGAATTTCAGCCCCTTGAACCACTTTCTCAGAAGGTCCAGCGTTGCCCTTGTCACGCTCTGCTGTACCCCCTCTTCATCTGCCCTTCCTGGGGTCCCTGCCCCAGCGCACTCCACAGTGACTCGAACTTTAAGTTCATTCTACAATATTGGGCCTTCAAGTGTTCTTGCCTGGAGAATCCCAGGGACGGGGGAGCCTGGTGGGCTTCCGTCTATGGGGTCACACAGAGTCGGACACGACTGAAGTGACTTAGCAGCAGCAGCAGCAGCAGCAAGTGTATTCAGGACAGTTAAGGAAAGTCTGTTCTCAGACAATGTATGTGCAAAGATCCTCACTGGCCCCTTGCCTGTCCCATTGACACTTGTCACTCCTCTTCTGTTGGGAGGAGGCTTCTGGGAGGACCTAGGCTGGGTAGGAGCCATACAACCTGAAGGGCCTTAGACTACTTGGGTTTGCATCCCTGTCCTGCTCCTCACCAGCTCAGGATCCCAGGCAAGTTACTTAAGTTTATGCTGTCTCAGTTTCCACATCTGTGAAATGGGGATAATAACAGTGCTACCTCACAGAATTTCTGTGAGAAGAAAATGAGTTATTTTACGATGATGGCTATGAACTAGTAAGAATTCCTGGCACCGTGTATACTTGTCAACTATCTGGAATGTGGGAAGGTGGGGCTCTGAGGAGCGGAGGAATCACAGAGAGGGGTTCAGATTGTACTCTGCCATCTACAGGCTCTGCGTCCTTGGAGGAGCTCTTTAGCCTCTTAAAGTCTAAGTTTCATGTATGTGTCATGGAGAGTATAACACCTGTACCAGGTGGTGGTGAGAATTAAAGGCGATACAGGATGTAGAATATCCAGCAGTGTTTGTCATACATAATAATCTTTCAGCACATGTTATATGGGGAGGAAAATGTCTCACTGAAGGTTTAGCTTGTGTTCTGTGTAAGAGATGAAATCCCTGGGGTGAAACTCAGGGAGTAGCTTTGTTCTTTTTGCGGGGAGGGTGGGCAGGGGAAGAAAGAGGATGGAGTTGGCACTGGGAAGAGGAAGGGATGGGGAAGGTGGGGGAGGGAACAGAGAAGGAGAGGGAAAGGGAGCTGGCAGAATAGGGGAGGGCTGAAGACATTGAGGACAGCCGTCCTTGATTGTTTTGAGATCTGCTGAATTTCAAAGCTGAAAAGAAAACTCAGCTTGCCATCGGAGGTCTAGAGTCAGGGAACTGAAAGGGATAGCGGGCTCTAGCCACATGAGTGAATTCTGATCGCCGAGCTCCTGAGCACTCTGACATCTGGAGAGGAGGTTGGGAGGGAGCGGGGAACATCAGCTAAGAACTGCTGTCCTGGGAACCCACGTTAGGGTGGGCATCCTTCGCTGAACTTGACATTGAAGGCCACTGTCCCCTCTCGGAGGACCAAGGTACTGGATCAGCACGGGGTAGGTGGACAATCAGATTTCAACAGCCTCTCTGGTGGCAGCAAGAAGCCTGGTGGAAGGGGACCACCAGATACCGGGGTTCTCCTTGGTCAGCGTGGAAGGCAGGCTGGCCTTGACTTGGAGGGTACAGTGAGAAAAAATACTGGACGCTGTGCTGTGTGGTAGGTGGGTGATTGAGCCAGTTCTGGATTTACTTCAGAAAAGATACTGAAGGAGGGAGGAGAGGAAGAGAGAGAAAGGGAGGGAGAGGGAAAGGAGGAGAGCGGGGGGAGCTGTTTCCTGAATCAGTAGGTCGTTCCTTTTCTGTCTTTTTGGAGGAAAAACGGGGGAGTCCTTTCCTACTGCCAGAGTTGCCTTTTTCCATGGGCTGAGGTCAGGAAAGGTGACTACCCTGTGACAAGGGTCTGCAGGCTGGACCCATGCCTCTCCTCACACAGGATACCCACAACAGGAATTTGTACCCCCTTTGAGTTTCATCCATGCCTTCTGCCACACAATTATCACAACAACCCTGAGAATCAATATTTCTATCCATTTTACCAATGAGAAAACAGAATGCTAGAGAGATGTTGGAACTTGCTCCAGGTCTCACGGGGAGATGCTGCTGTCTGATCTAAAATTCCACATTGCTTCCACTGCCCCATTCCCTGCCCCATGCAGTCTCTCTCAGCCCTTGTGTGAGCATACCCCTAATGTTAGAATTGAATACAATGGCAGTTCTATCACATGATTTCAGTTTTCTTTATTGTTCTGAGTCTAGGCTTCTTTAAGTCCATAAATAAGGCATAAATTAGTATGTTGAGCTGATTGCCACCTTTTTTCAACAAGCCTTCAGTTCTTCCTGAGATCAATAAAGCTTAAAAGAGAAGAAAAAAGCCAGCTCAGCTTGTGTCTGGATCCTGGACCTTGCTCTAATTCAGACCCCTTTCCTATCATTTAGGAAGCCATGCTTGACAGCTCAGCTTTCTTGTCACTAATGAGTTGGGATGTGATTGTGCATTCCAAATCTAGTAAGGACGGAGCCAGTGCAGTTGGATCCACAATGCTGACTAAACATAGGTGCAAAGAAATTTCTTTTCACGGGGATGTGTAAGAGGAGAGGCAGAGGTTTCTTGTGTGTGCATTGCTTCCTCTGAACCATGGCTGTACTACGGGCTGCTCAACTTTCCACAGGGGACAGCAGAAATCAAATCACATAGTCGAAATTAAAGAAAAAAAAAAACAACAACAAATACCGGGGGGAAAGGCTGGGGGAGGGATAGATTGGGAGTTTGGGATTGACATGTACACATGGCTATATTTAAAATGGATAATCAACGCATAAAACAGGCAACTCTACTCAATATTCTGTAATACCCTAAATGGGAAAAGAATAAAAAAAAAAGAGAGATGCATGTATGTGTACAACTGAATCACTTTGCTGTACTCCTGAAACGAACATAACTTTATCAATCAACTATATTCCAATATAAAATAAAAATTTTAAAAAGAAAAATTAAAAAAGAAAGAACTGGAAAACAAATAACCAAAGAAGGAAAGAGCAACAATTCAACATGATGAGAAGAAGCAACAACCTAATTCGTCATACAGAAGAAGCTGCCCACTAAGGACCCACAGAGTGCCAGTTCAGATGGCACTTGGTGCCAAGTGGGAAAGGGACCCTCTGTAGGCACACACAGCTCTACATGGGCTGAATTTCAGGTCCACTCACTTCTCATCCAGGCCCCCTTGTGCAGGGGACCCACCTTATTGCTGTGCATGGGACCCTGTGGGTCTGCAGGTAATCATGTCATATTTCCAGCCTTTCCTTTTGTCAGATTTTTCTTTTTTTTTAAAAGATTCAGGAGCTACTTTATTTTTTTAGGACTATGAGGCTGTGCCCTCTGACATGATATATAGATAAAAGATGTCACAGGGATAAGAGATAGAGAAAGCCTTAATGAGAAGAGCTTAGACCATTTTCAAAGCACCACCATGGTACTCGGAGAGGCCCCAGAGTGGTGGAGTGCTGGGTGACACGCCATGGGTGACACACCATGGCAGTGGGCTCTTGCTTGTGCAAGGCCTTGCTCTGATGAGCTGGGCAATTGGAGGACTGTTTAAACAGACCAAAGAAAAAATATCAAAAGGCAAATTGGAGTCAGGGAGAAAATGAATAGCCCATGATCTCCAAGGGAGATTACAGAGGTAATGACAAAGTAGTCAGGTTTTAAAAGGAGCTGTTATTGAAAGAAAGGTAATTTTGCTCAACTTTTTTTTTAAATGGAAAAGAGGATGAAGAGATCAGTACCAGCTAAATCATCACTGTCAGATAAAAGATAAATCTTTCATTAAGAAACATTTCTTTGCGTGCCCTTTTGACACTGAAGAATATATTTGATGTAAGGATTTGTGGCTTTATCAAAACTGTAATATGCTAGAATAAACAAAACCGTGATGCGATGTTTTATTGGAGAAGAGCAGCAGTGGGAAAAAAAAAAGGAAGAGAACTTCCAAGATTAATAGTGTATTTTCCCTATAGGGGGAAACTCTTTTTAATCATTTTTTAAGATCCATACTCAGGAATGTTTGCACTTTCAGCAAACACGGGCTTGGATAACGAGAGTGGCTGCCTTGACCCCTAGAGATTCAGGGGCAAACTCCCATCCAGAGATTTCCGCTGCCTGCAGAGCTTGGTTTCCTAAATAGGTTTCTTGCCCCAGACCACTGCTGAGATCTTGCCTCTATCCTCAGCGGGTACGTTAACTGCCCACCACCCCTCCCAATTTCCCAGTTCCCCCACTCCACCCAGATGTCTGCAGGCACAGGTTGCCCTTTATTCTGGGACCAATGAGAGAGAAAATGAAGGTGTTAGTCACTCACTGACTCTTTGAGACCCCATGGACTGTAGCCCGTCAGGCTTCTCTGATAATGGAATTTTTCAGGTGAGGATACTGGAGTTGGTTGCTATGTCCTCCTCCAGGGACTTTTCCTGACCCAAGGGTCGAACCTGGGTCTCCTGCATTGCAAGCAAGTTCTTTACCATCTGAGCCACCGGGGAAGCCCAGGGGATGAATGAGGAGAAATTAAAGAAACTCTCCCGAGATGTGATCAGCCGCTGGTCCTTCTGGGACCCAGTGCTTCTGCATGGTCCTGGCCTTCCCCCTGCCATCACACCTCCTCAGTCCCCCCGCCATCAGCACAGGGCTGCGCATCCACCAAGTCTCCGTGGGATTTGTGTTCTGCCCACATCATGACCCCTGCCTCTGACTTCCTTAAAGCTGTCTCCAACCCCCTGTATAAACTGTTCCCATCCCCTGGCAAGAGCTCTGCCACTGGGCAGGATCCCACTCATGACCCTGGGCTGTAATTCTGGGGTCACGCCTGTGTCAGTCCCCAGTTTCCCTGCACACCATCTGGTGACGGCTGGGTGTCCTTCTACAGCCTGAACTGTGCCCAGGCCTCAGTATCTGACCTAACCTCCTGGACAAGTGTGTTCTCCAGGTTACCAACCCCGTAGTCTTACCTATAAAACTCTACCCTAGTCAGGGAGTTCATGGCTTTTCGTTTTAGAGTACTGCCATTAACACAACCGGAGAAGGCAATGGCAACCCACTCCAGTACTCTTGCCTGGAAAATCCCATGGGCGGAGGAGCCTGGTGGGCTGCCGTCTATGGGGTCGCACAGAGTTGGATATGCCTGAGCGACTTCACTTTCACTTTTCATTTTCACACATTGGAGAAGGAAATAGCAACCCACTCCAGTGTTCCTGCCTGGAGAATCCCAGGGACCGGGAAGCCTGGTGGGCTGCCGTCTTTGGGGTCGCACAGAGTCGGATATGACCGAAGCAACTTAGCAGCAGCAGCAGTAACACAACACAGACACACTCTCTTGGAACATCTGCTCCAATCTCTTGTGGATTAGACATCTCATCCTCCACTTGATATGTGTTCTCTACCAAGCGTCTCCATGACTCACAGTATATGCTCCCTTAGAACTTCAGCTTCTGCAGGGCCCATTTAGCCTGTGTGTCCTCCCTCTCCCTCTCTGCGTGTCTCTGTATATCTGTCTCTCCACCTCTATGTATCTTTAGAGAGAGAGACATATGTAGACATTTATTTATGTATTTATAGAAATAAAATTATGTATGCATACAGGTGTTCGATATAGACATTTCTCTGGTGCTGTAGTAGGCACTACCCCTGGGCTCTGCCCAGATCCCCATTACTGGGCCACTGGGCCCATCCCCCAGCTGCCATGACCATTGTCTGCTAAAGCTCCCAGCTGCTCCTTTCCCTGGAGCATTATCCATCCACTACAGATAGGAAGGCAGACCCTACCATCCCAGGGCAGACGAGTAGCCGGCTCTGCAGGTCAAGACTAGACTTTTTCTGAGGTCACAGCTTTTCTCAGCACTTCCCTCTTTTTTGTGCTGCTGCTACCTCATAGATTTTTCCTGAAGAACACTTCCTCAGTAAACCATGTGTGCCGGAATCCTTGTCTCAAGCTCTGCTTTTAGGGAACGTGATTTAGGCAGGAACTCAGTTTACTTCTCTGAAAAGTGAAGTAGGAAGCTGGGTTAATGAGCTCTGAAGTCCCTTCCTATTCTGTTAACCACTGATGCTTTTCCTGTGCATTGTCTCACTTCTATTTCCCGAAAAGACAAGGCTTAGAAGAAAACTAGTGGTCAAACAGCAGATGGAAAGAGTGAACATCGACGTTTTAGGAAGCAGTGAACTAAGATGGACTGGAATGGGTGAATTTAACTCAGATGACCATCATATCTACTACTGTGGGCAGGAATCCCACAGAAGAAATGGAGTAGCCATCATAGTCAACAAAAGAGTCTGATATGCAGTACTTGGATGCAGTCTCAAAAATGACAGAATGATCTCTGTTTGTTTCCAAGGCAAACCATTCAATATCACAATAATCCAAGTCTATGTCCCAACCAGTAATGCTGAAGAAGCTGAAGTTGAATGGTTTTATGAAGACCTACAAGACTTTCTGGAACCAACACCCCAAAAAGATGTATTTTTCATCATAGGTAACAGGAATGCAAAAGTAGGAAGTCAAGAAATACCTGGAGCAACAGGCAAATTTGGCCTTGGAGTACAAAATGAAGGAGGGCAAAGACTAATAGAGTTTTTCCCAGAGAACGCACTGGTCACAGCAAACACCCTCTCCAACAACACAAGAGAAGACTCTACACATGGACAGCACCAGATGGTCAACACCAAAATCAGATTGATTATATTCTTTGCAGCCAAAGATGGAGAAGCTCTATACAGTCAGCAAAAACAAGACCGGGAGCTGACTGTGGCTCAGATCATGAACTTATTGCCAAATTCAGACGTAAATTGAAGAAAGTAGGAAAAACCACTAGACCATTCAGGTATGACCTAAATCAAATCCCTTACCATTATACAGTGTAAGGGACAGATAGATTCAAGGGACTAGATCTTATAGACAGAGTGCCTGATGAACTGTGGATGGAAGTTTGTGACATTGTATAGGAGGCAGTGATCAAGACCATCCCCAAGAAAAAGAAAGGCAAAAAGGCAAAATGGTTGTCTGATTAGGCCTTAAAAATAGCTGAGAAAAGAAGGAAGCTAAAGGCAAAGGAGAAAAGGAAAGATATATCCATTTGAATGCAGAGTTCCTAAGAATAGCAAGGAGAGATAAGAAAGCCTTCCTAGGTGATCAGTGCAAATAAATAGAGGAAAACAATAGAATGGAGAAGACTAGAGATCTCTTCAAGAAAACTGGAGATACTAAGGGAACATTTCATGCAAAGATGGGCACAATAAAGGACAGAAATGGTATGGACCTAACAGAATCAGGAGATATTAAGAAGAGGTGGCAAGAATACACAGAAGAACTATACAAAAAGAAATCTTCATGACCCAGATAATCACAATGGTGTGATCACTCACCTAGAGTCAGACATCCTGGAATGCAAAGTCAAGTGGGCTTTACGAAACATCACTATGAACAAAGCTGGTGGATATGATGGAATTCCAGCTGAGCTATTTCAAATCCTAAAAGATGATGCTGTGAAAGTGCTACACTCTATATGCCAGCAAATTTGGAAAACTCAGCAGTGGCCACAGGACTGGAAAAGGTCAGTTTTCATTCCAATCCCAAAGAAAGGCAATCCCAAAGAATGTTCAAACTACCTCACAATTGCACTCATCTCACCCACTAGCAAAGTAATGCTCAAAATTCTTCAAGTCAGGCTTCAACAGTACATAAACCATGAACTTCCAGATGTTCAAGCTGGATTTAGAAAAGGCAGAGGAACCACAGATCAAATTACCAACATCTGTTGGATCATTGAGAAAGCGAGAGAGTTCCAGAAAAACAACTACTCCTTTATTGACTATGCTAAAGCCTTTGACTATGTGGATCAGAATGAATTGTGGAAAATTCTTCAAGAGATGGGAATACCAGACCACCTGACCTGCCTCCTGAGAAATCTGTATGCAGTCAGTAAGCAACAGTTAGAACTGGACATGGAACAACAGACTGGTTCCAAATTAGGAAAGGAGTACGTCAACACTGTATATTGTCACCTGCTTATTTAACTTATATGCAGAGTACATCATGAGAAATCCTGGGCTGGATGAAAAACAAGCTGGAATCAAGATTGCTGGGAGAAATATCAATAACCTCAGATACGCAGATGACACCACCCTTATGGCAGAAAGTGAAGAAGAACTAAAAAGCGTCTTGATGAAAGTGAAAGAGAGGAGTGAAAAATGTATCTCAAATCTCAACATTCAGAAAACTAAGATCATGGCACCTGGTCCCATCACTTCGTGGCAAATAGATGGGGAAACAATAGAAACAGTGGCATACTTTATTTTTTGGCCTCCAAAATCACTGCAGATGGTGACTGCAGTCACAAAATTAAAAGACGCTTGATCCTTGAAAGAAAATCTATAACCAACCTAGACAGCATATTAAAAAGCAGAGACATTACTTTGCTGACAATGGTCCATCTAGTCAAGGCTATGGTTTTTCCAACAGTCATATATGGAAGTGACAGTTGGACAATAAAGAAAGCTGAACTCTGAAGAATTGATGTTTTTGAACTGTGGTGCTTGAGAAGACTCTTGAGAATTCCTTGGACTGCAAGGAGATCCAACCAGTCCATCCTAAAGGAAATCAATCCTGAATATTCATTGGAAGGACTGATGCTAAATCTGAAAATCCAATATTTTGGCTACCTGATGTGTAGAATTGACTCATTGGAAAAGACCCTGATGCTGAGAAAGATTGAAGGCAGGAGGAGAAGGGGATGGCAGAGAATGAGATGGTTGGATGGCATCACTGACTCAATGGACATGAGTCTGAGCCAGCTCTGGGAGTTGGTGATGAACAGGGAGGCCTGGTGTGCTGAAGTCCATGGAGCTGCATAGAGTTGGACACGACTGAGCGACTGAACTGAACTGAACTGATTGATAAAACTGGAATGGCTGTGTTTCTCTGTAGCTTATAAGATAATTGACTTAGGCTAAGGGATGTCTTAGCCAATTAGATTGTAGCACTTACTTTGGGCCTCTGGCAACAGGATCTGGAGAAGTTTCAGGGGTGACCACCACAGAGTGTTTTCATCATCCTGGGTGCTATTTTCACATGAAGTTCTTGACTTGATAAGCCATGCAGACATTTCAGGGTCCCAGGTTCCTGGAGTGTAGACCCAGGCAGTCACTGATACCAGCCCAACTTGGTGCCTGGTGACAGCTACGCAGACATTTTAAAGTGCCATGTCGTCTCCATGTGAGCAATATGTAGATCGTTGAGAGAAACAGGCAGGCTGTTTTCCAAATTATTTGTATCTAGAAAATGTTAGTTGTACACAGTGATGTTATTGACTGTTGTCAGTCTTGGCTTGGGTCATGGAAAAACTGAAGATGAATTAGATCATCCAAGTTAATAGCACAAACAACCCTGCAAAAGAAAAGTATCTTCCCCCAAGTTAAAATTCTTACAGGATCATTCTTCCTGTGTGGCTGTTCTAACCATACAGTGTCTTGCTTTTATGCACTTAGAAGTTACCAGCGTCTACCAGAACTGTTTCACGTGACTCTTGTCAAGAAGCCATGAGTTGCTTTCATTTAGGGAACCTCATTAAACTTATCTATTGGACATGTGGGTTTTGGCCTGGAACTAAAGACCTGACTGCTCTCTTGTCTACTGACTTCACCTTGTTAGCATAACAGGGCACGCTGCACAGTCTGTGTCATCAATGGAAGATAATAATTATTCCCAAGAGTTTCTATGAGAGTTGCTTACGAAACAGTTAAAAGGTGTTTGCCACACCTCCAGTAGGGCTCTAAGCCAGCCCACAGTGTCCCCTGACTCACGTGCCTACCTGGGGTTATAGGAACACTGAATTCAGAAGTAAGTAGTCCTCTGGAGCTTGTTGCTAGATCTGAGTACAGTCTGGGGGCAGAGACCTCCTCAGGAGATTGTTTTGCTTTGATCTGTGTTTTGAACTCTTCATGGGGGATGTGGTGGAAGAGGAAGGATTGTGAAGAATTAATATTTTCTTAAGGGCCTTATGCTAATAGCGTTGCCTTTTGCCAAAGGGAGCCAAGGAGAAGACTGCAGGCTCCTTTCACCCCTTGCTATGTGGTCTCAGCATTCCCTTCCCTCATTCCCAGAGGCTTCAGTCTCCTAGGCTCCAGGACAGGTAGTCTGGAAGGGTTCAGTGGAGCTGGGCTCTGGAGGCAGAAGACCTAACTCTAAAGACCAGTGTGAGCTTGGCCAAGTCAGTGTGCATCCCAGGACATAGATTTCCTCATTGGAAACAGAAGAGATGGAGGGAAAATGTCCCTTTCAATCAAAAAGTTGTGTCCTTTTAGACAAGTTCTAGCTCTAGAAAGTGTTAGTCGCTCAGTTGTGTCTGACTCTTTGCAACCCCATGAACTGTAGCCCACCAGGCTCCTCTTTCCATGGAATTCTCCAGGCAAGAATATTGGAGTGGGTATCCAGTACCTTCTCCAGGGGGATCTTCCCAACCCAGGGATCAAACCCACGTCTCCTGTGCTGCAGGCAGATTCTTTTCCAACTGAGCCACCAGGGAAGTTCTAAAACCCAAGACTAATTTCCTTACTAAAGGATGAAGAAACAGAGCCCAGTCGCTTCTCCCAACTCCCAAATCTGCGCTCAGAGTCCGTCAGCAGTGCAGCCAGCATCCCTGTGACTGCTTACTGAGCCATTGTCCCCACGACGATTTCCTGAGCACCTTCCAGGCTTGGTGGCCCTGGACAGACTACCCATCCTCAGCTTTGACCACGTTGGCAACCCAGAGTTAGTTGAGGGTTTTGTTTGAAGGTGGACTTTGGACAGTTCCTGGCACCTAATTTGCATGCATTCCTTGTGTCCTGTGTAGGTGGAGTGGAGGTGTAAAGGGGAATTAAAATTTTTTTAGAGTTCCAAAGTTTCTTGTATATCAGAGGAAAGGGTAAGGGGTTCAAGACTTCACTACTCAGTGGGGAGCGGGTGGCAGTGGACACAGACACCCTGGGCCCCTTGGCACCGCCCTCCATCACAGTGTGGTGGAGGTGGAGGGGGATGGGGAGTGTGACACCAGCTTGGTGGTAGAAGGGTATTCAACCCTTAGTGCACTTCCTGGTGTCATTCACTTTAAAGGGCTGTGGACCACTTCCTTAAAAGAGTCTGGTGGCCTCTAGGCAGGGACATTGATGTGAATTGTCTTCCAGAGATGAGCTGAAAGAATACTTAGCTGGCTTACGAGGATGGAGTTACAGTACAGGGACCTGAGGGAGATTTCCAAAGCACTTGGCAGGAATCCCTTTTGGGTGTGGGTGTGTGGGGAGGGAGGGAGAGAAAAATAGAGGAGCCAAAACCAGAGACTTAGTTTGAGGAGACGTTTCTAAGTAAAGCTTTCCACCATCCCTTTGTTGGTATGGGGGACATACCAACTCTCCTAAGGGACATCCCTTTAAGAGAGAAAGAGGCTAGCACTTGTCTGGGGAAATACAGAGTTTTCCAGCAATAAACCTAGGAACCTCCTACATTCTAAGTGGGGAAGTGAATTCTTAGTCAAACCCTTAAATTAAAACTTGATATCACAGTCTGAGTGGGAATGGGTGGAGTGAGGATTGCGAATAGCTTGAGTGTCTCACCTGAACAAATGAATCATGGAAAAGAGCTTAAGTCATCCAGCCCTGCCTCGCTTCCACCACAGAAATCCCTCACATGACAGCTCAGTCAGATAAGCATACAACTGCTGTTTCAGTTCTTCTGCTGAAAGGAAACTTACTCATCATATCTCTTAACAATGATAGACTTGAATATTCCGTGGTGGGACAGGTTTAATTATTAAAAGCTGCTTCCTTGTGTGAAATTAAATAAGCCTCCCCTTGGTCCTAGTTTTGTCCTCTAGATCTAAATATTCAAGTATATTGACTTTCAGCGTATTTTTGTTGGAATTCCTGAAGGGAGGGTGTTAGCGCTCTGCAGCCACATTTACTCTTCCCCCACCAAATGGCTGGGGCTTCCCTGGTGACTCCGCAGTAAAGAATCTGCCTGCCAATGCAGGAGACACGGGTTCAATCCCTGGGCTGGGATGGTGTCCTCAGTTCAGTTCAGTTCAGTTCAGTCGCTCAGTCGTGTCCGACTCTCCGCGACCCCATGAATCACAGCACGCCAGGCCTCCCTGTCCATCACCAACTCCCGGAGTACACTCAAACTCATGTCCACAGAGTCGGTGATGCCATCCAGCCATCTCATTCTCCGTCGTCCCCTTCTCCTCCCGCCCCCAACCTTTCCCAGCATCAGAGTCTTTTCCAGTGAGTCAACTCGTCTCATGAGGTGGCCAAAGTATTGGAGTTTCAGCTTTAGCATCAGTCCCTCCAATGAACATCCAGGATTGATCTCCTTTAGAATGGACTGGTTGGATCTCCTTGCAGTATAAGGGACTCTCAAGAGTCTTCTCCAACACCACAGTTCAAAAGCATCGATTCTTCGGCGATCAGCCTTCTTCACAGTCCAACTCTCACATCCATACATGACCACGGGAAAAACCATTGCCTTGACTAGACGGACCTTGGTCGGCAAAGTAATGTCTCTGCTTTTTAATATACTATCAAGGTTGGTGTCCTAGAGAACTATATATAGCAACCCACTCCAGTATTCTTGCCTAGAAAATCCCACCCAGAGGAGCCTGGCAGGCCTACAGTCTAGTTCAGTTCAGTCACTCAGTCGTGTCCAGCTCTTTGCGACCCCATGGACTGCAGCACGCGAGGCCTCCCTGTCCATCACCAACTCTTGGAGTTTGCTCAAAATCATGTCCATTGATGCCATCTAACCATCTCATCCTCTGTCGTCCCCTTCTCTTCCTGCCCTCAATCTTTCCCAGCAGCAGGGTCTTTTCGAATGAGTCAGTTCTTCACATCAGGTGGCCAAAGTATTGGAGTTTCAGATTTGGTATCAGTCCTTCCAATGAATATTCAGGACTGATCTCCTTTAGGATGGACTGGTTGGATCTCCTTGCAGTCCTAGCAATTCTCAAGAGTCTTCTCCAACACCACAGTTCAAAAGCATCAATTCTTTAGTGCTCAGCTTTCTTTATAATCCAGCTCTCACATCCATACATGATTACTGGAAAAACCATAGCTTTGACTAGATGGACCTTTGTTGGGCTACAGTCCATGGGGTCACAAAAGAGTCAGGTACAACTTAGTGACTAAACAGTGATAACCAAGTGGCTGATGATCTTCAGTTCGTTCAATTGTTGATCATAGATGACACAACTCTAGACCCATTCCTGTTTCACCTAATGTCCTCTGGCTTGTCAGTGTGACCTGTGACCTGCCTCCTCTCTTCTCTCTGCAATCCAGGAGAATCATAATACCAGGCTTTCTTGTGTATGGAGTCTGGGAGTCTTTTGAGCCTCTCCAAGAAGGCATCTGGTCCCATCACTTCATGGGAAATAGATGGGGAAACAGTGGAAACAGTGTCAGACTTTATTTTTTTGGGCTCCAAAATCACTGCAGATGGTGATTGCAGCCATGAAATTTAAAGACACTTACTCCTTGGAAGGAAAGTTATGACCAACCTAGATAGCATATTAAAAAGCAGAGACATTACTTTGCCAGCCAAGGTCCGTCTAATCAAGGCTATGGTTTTTCCCGTGGTCATGTATGGATGTGAGAGTTGGACTATGAAGAAAGCTGATTGCTGAAGAATTGATGCTTTTGAACTGTGGTGTTGGAGAAGACTCTTGAGAGTCCCTTGGACTGCAAGGAGATCCAACCAGTCCATTCTAAAGGAGATCGATCCTGGGTGTTCATTGGAAGGACTGATGCTAAAGCTGAAACTCCAATACTTTGGCCACCTCATGCGACGAGTTGACTCACTGGAAAAGAATCTGATGCTGGGAAGAATTGCGGGTGGGAGGAGACGGGGATGACAGAGAATGAGATGGCTGGATGGCATCACCGACTCGATGGACATGAGTTTGAGTGAACTCCGGGATTTGGTGATGGACAGGGAGGCCTGGCGTGCTGTGATTCATGGGGTCGCGAAGAATCAGACACGACTGAGCGACTGAACTAACTAACTAAATAGCTAAGAGATTTTCTGGTGCAGTCTGGCTTGCTCTGTGCCTATGGACCATGTGTAGCAGCCCAAAGGCAAGGGGTTTGCTCATGTGGAAATACTGAGACCTGGGAAACTGGATGTTCCCAACAAGCATGGAAAAGGTAGGCTGATAAGGACTTGCTTGTCCTCTTTGAGGATCTGCATATGCCCCAGATTTTTTCTCATTTCCTCTCCAGACTATGGTCTCCTAAAGCCCAGGGTTACAGCACAAAATTAGCTTTGTCCCTGAAGAAGAATGGATAATGATCTGCCATCCCTTACCTCCATCCATCCATCCACTCACATAGGTAATCTTTTGTCAGTATATATTGAGCACTGTTTCAGGCCATTTACTAGGCTTGGGGATAGCACCTGTGAGATGTGGGTCCCTGCCAACTAATTTTTTTTGTCTTCTTGAACCCCACTTCTCTGAACATCCAGAGATCCAAAGAAGATTTAAGAAGATCCAAGCAGATTAAGACAGTGCCTCAAAAGGGTCACAATCTCAAATAACTTTAAATTGAGTATTTCCAATTGGGGGACAAAAAAGGTTCTCAATTAAGGGTGTATTAGGCAGTGGGGGTGGGAACGGGGGTAGGAAAATTGCAGAGAGGGAGAAGTAGTAAGCTTAGTTCAGAAAGGATATGCTTATATCACCATTATGCCTTTTACTTAATTGAAGTCAATACACTAATTTACTTGAAATTTATACAACTCTGAAAGAGGATGAGAGGTTTTCATATTTAATACACTGGGGCCTGGAGTTTAGATCACGCCAAGAGCTCCCGTCTCAGATTTAGAAGGGTGGACTCTCCCGTTATTCTGTTTTCTCCCTCCTGAGATGGATATAGCTATTTTTACCCTCACTGCTTCTGGCTTACAGTTCACTGATTCTGATGAATGGGGAGCCTTTTCTTGGCACATCCTATAGATCAACTTCTCGGACCTTCTCTCCTTCGGGTCTCTGGCTGCTCAAAAGTGGGACTCTCACAGAGAAAGAGGAAAGAGGTTCGTAGCAGGAGCCTGCATCTTGCCTCTGTGCCCTCTGCCCACTCTCTGGCTGCTTTGCAGACCACTTTCTCCAGGATATCCCCAAATCTTGCCGCCTCTATGGCTGGGGATCTCTGGCCACCCCGACACTTTCCCACAGGGGAAGCTAGTCTAGGTCAAAGGTGACAGATAACTTCCCCGCCAATCTGAGATCCCAGAGGATCACACCTAGGGATGAGAACACCTGACAATAATGCAGTTCATAGAGGGCAGGACACCTTTTTTTAGAAAAATTGAAGAATAGTTGATTTACAATGCTGTGTTAGTTTCAGGTGTAAAGCAAAGTGATTCAGTTTATATATATGTATATATACATACCTTTTCAGATTCTTTTCCATTTTAGGTTATTGTAAGATACCGAATTAGGCAGGACACTTCTTAACAGCAGACAGGGAAATATGACAGGCTTTACAGCATATCTCATCCAAATGCCTCTCCTGGCTGCTGGAGTTGGAGAGAATACTGCCCTACTTCTGGGTTCTCATCCCCATTCCAAAATGTACACTTTCTTCCTGGCGACAGTCTCCGGGTCACATTGCCCAAAGACATATCTTACTCTAAGTTCTGGAGAAGATTGTTCCCTTAGCTAATCACCTGTCCGCTGTAGTTGGGATTTGCGTGTGGCCAGGAAGACAGGGTTCAGTAGGGCCCAGCTGAGCACTTGGTACCTGGTGTGTGCATGTTTAGTTGCTCAGTCGTGTCCAACTCTTTGTGACTCCATGGACTGCATGGGGATTCTCCAGGCAAGAACACTGGAGTGGGTTGCCATGCCCTTCTCTAGGGGATCGTCCCAACCCAGGGATTGAACCCAAGTCTCCCGCATTGCAGGCAGATTCTTTACCATCTGAGCCACCAGGGAAGCCTGTGGTAGGCGCTCAATAGAAGTTGGTTGAATGGAAGGCTGATGGCGCTTGACAAGGGATGGTTTCTGCCAGGTTGAAGTCTTGAATTCTGGAAAGGGTTTTCATGGAGGGGAATGTTTCCTTGTATTTTGAAAGTGATGGCCTGGTACAGATTTTTACCCACTCTGCTACCTGCAGAGAAACTGGGGTGGGTTATATGGATTAGGAAGTCTGGAGCTGAGAAGGAGAACCTGGCGGCCTTGGTGTGCCCACACACTGGGAGACAGAGGGGCAGTGATGTTTGTCCAGCTCTGGAGGCCCTGAGAAGGAGGTGGCCTGCCTCAGAGATGGTCAATTAAAACTCCATCAGTCCCAGTCAACAGGAACAGGACTGGCCATGGAGTTTGCAGGGCCTACTACAAAGGCAAAGTCTCCTGTTCAAAAATTATTTAGAATTTCAAGATGATGACAGCAGGGCTCTAAACTGAGCACAAGCTCTTCTGAGTGCACGGCCCTGTGTGGGCACTGTGAAGCCTCCAGGGCTGGGAAGCATTGCTTGCTGTTTCAGAAGCAGCTGAGTCAGCTCCTTTGCAATGCGTCCCTTTTCCCTCCCTCCTGGGCCCAGTCACATCAGGTCCACTTTGCTCTTGTTCTGGATCCACTGCATTTGTTCTATCTTGTTTCTTTGCTCTGTTGTTAGCTGCTTACAGGTCTGAGGTTCTCCGCAACTAGTAATGCTGTGCCATTTTGTAAGGTCACCATGCCTCTGGAAGAAGAGCTTTGTATACATTATCTTTATTCAGAAACATTTGGTGGCAAGTAGTTTTATCCCCTTTAACAAAGACACAAAGTGACTTGGCCAAGGCCACGCAATTTATAAAAGACCGAACCAAGATTAGGATGGCTTCAGAAACCCAGGCTCTTTCCTTTTACCGCTTGGTCTTGGCACAGTTGTCTCTTGTTAATTTTGTTCATCTTCAGGGTCTTGTGGCTTCCCTGGTGGCTCAGTGGTAAAGAATCTGGCTGCCAATGAAAGCGACATGGGTTCTATCCCTGGCTCAGGAAGATCCTGGAGAAGAAAATGGCAACCCTCTCCAGTATTCTTGACTGGGAAATCCCATGGACAGAGGAGCCTGGTGGGCTACAGTCTATGGGGTCGCAAAAGACTCAGTCATGACTGAGCAACTAAACAACGACCTCAGGGCCTTGTAGATTGCAGGCCCTCAATATTTTGCTTTGTTTTTTGAGTGCCAGGGTATGTGGTAGGAGAAGCTGTCACATGTGGAACTAGAGTGAATTAGGGGTCTCACCTCCAGGCAGTTCTCTGCCTCCCACACTTCCGTGCCCTCCTGTCCTGGTCTGAGCGCAGTGGAAGAGACCTGGGTGGCGGAAGACGCTGTGGTACCCTGGGGCCTTCTGGATTCTGGACCCCATAGATGTTAGGGCTTCCCTAGCTTGGGCCTGACTTGCACGTCTTTCTGCCTCTCACAGGCACTGAGCCCATTGCAGCCGAGTGCATCTTTCTCCTGGGTCATCTGCCTGGACCTTATCTCTTCTCCGGCAGGGATGTGGGCTGATAATGCGGGAGTTAAGCAATTCCCCTCATTTCTCAAAGACTCGGCCAGCGTGGGACTAGAATAGCCACTTTTTGCTCTCTTCCCCTGGGCTTTACCCTGACTCCCCTCCACCTTCCAGAGGGCACTCCAAACAGAAGCCTTCCCAAGCAGAGGACACGCCCAGTCACAATAATTTTTCCTGGAAAGAGAGCTAATGAACATGTGAGCAAAGAGGTTTTTACTGTGATTCCACTTTCCACCCGAGGCAGGAGGGGCACAGGAGGTGAGGAACATTCCAGACAAGGCCTTTGTGTGTAGCTGAGGCCTCATCTTAGGTTAAACCAGCCCTTTCAATTGGAAGGGTGCATTTGGCCAACACTATAAGACTCATGTAGAATAAAGTCTTGTTGTTGCCCTCCTGCCTTCTAAAGCAAGACTCATATGCACCCGTGACTGGACTTGACACACATACCCACTGTGGACAGGTGGTGTGGCCCGAAGGCCTCTGCTCGGGACACTGTTGTCGCCCCTGCAGGCCTCATAGCCTGACACCTCGTTAGCCCAGCTCTTTGTGACTTGGATCTGTTTGGCATCCTGACTCACTAGGTTCCTCCCAGTCTCCAAGTCTGCCCACTAAGAGTCTTGATCTTGTTTTCCTCTGGATGGGATTAGGTTAGTGCCTTTGTGTGCCTTGCGAACAGTGGCTCAGACGGTAAAGCATGTGCCTCCAATGCGGGAGACCTGGGTTCGATCCCTGGGTAGGGAAGATCCCCTGGAGAAGGAAATGGCAACCTACTCCAGTACTCTTGCTTGGAAAATCCCATGGATGGAAGAGCCTGGTAGGCTACAGTCCGTGGGGTCGCAAAGAGTTGGACATGACTGAGCAACTTCACTTTGTGAGACTTGGGATCTCACTTAGCCAAGTTCCTTTCCCCCTGGCTTATAATGAAGAATAAATTGAGAGGCCTCCTAGGTATGTTCTGCTGATTCTTGCTGTTTGGGGAAAAGGGGGTTGTGCTGGCAGATCTCATTTGGAAGCTGTCACTTCTCGGTCTAGAATATTTAGCAGGACAGGTTTTTACATAAGTAATGTGGACAATTGATGATATGTACTGGCTGGGCCCTCAGGGATTTCCTCTTTGAAATCGCAATTTAAGTGATGAGATTCCGAGAAGCTGAGCTAACTGGAGTTTCCATTTGGAAGATCGTGATCTCTGGAGTCTTCCGCATGAGCTGGTTTGGCTTTCATGCTGTTTTGCTCATCTCTGTTCAGATTTTGTAGCAGTGGAGGAAGACTAAAACGTCTTCTGATGTTTATTTGAGTATTGAGGTGAACTGTCCATTTGCTGAAAGGGTCTCTCAAATATTACTCGTTGTAAGCGAGTAATGGGAATGGGAATGGGAGTATTGGTGAATGGGAGTATTTTTATGTGGACATGGTTATTCACTTGCTTCTATGTGTTAGAGAATTAGACGTGAACACCAGGCTTAAAATAAAGACAAGAGCATTTTATAAAGAACATTTTCCTTTTTTTTCTTCTCCCTGCAGAAGGTGCCGCCTTTCAGCTGTAATTACACCTTCTGTTTGCCACTGTGAATCAGTTACACAGGTCTGGGCAAACTGTTGTATCGTCATGTTTCTCTTTTGATGTATAATTGTGGCTGAAAGACAAAAGGCATGATTAGATTTCAGACAGGAGAAGGAAGCTGGAATCTGAGATCACAGCACTCTATAAATGTCAGACTGGGGGGAGAGGATTCTGTCTCCTGATTTGGGGTGTGGACCATGCCTCAAAACCCAGGCAGGCATCCCTGGACGCTTAGAAAAACCATTTCCCTAGAATAGGGAAGATGAGGAGAGGTGGTAAGAGACTGCCCGAGACTCTAGCCACCAGAGACTAATGTTGATGAAAACTGTGCATATCCGAAAGAGTGAATCACTCTTCTTTTTTTCAGTGATTGCCCTGGATTTTGAAATTAAACCCAGCAGGGAGAACATACCTGCCTAAGGTCGGGAGCAGCACGGGGTTTGTGGGCTTGTGAGTTGAGAGCATCTATTTTTCAAACTCTGGAGCTCTGTGTCTGCCCTGCTGTAGCTGCTATGTGACAAATTTCCCTTTTTAGCCCTACTTTAGGTGGAGAGGAAGCCGATTTTACCTTGGGAGCCTGTGGGGGAGGGGAAGGCGTGGTGGCTTAGGTTGTATGGGGGAGGGGAAGGCGTGGTGACTCAGGTAGTAGACCCTAGCCCCTTCTGTTTTCCCGTCTGGGAAGCATTTGTTCCATTGCTCAGGCTACCCTTGGGGGAGGATGTAAACCTTCCAAAGTGAAAAACAGCTCTCAGAAAGCCTTCAACATTTCTGATTCAATTAGAATTTAGTCAGTGCTCAACAGACAGAGGTGCTGGCATGTCTCTTTTAAGCCTTTGGCTTCCAAAGGCTGTATGGCGGGTAAACATTGCATATAGTCAGATTTATGCCTGAATTCCCCCTAACTCGCCTGCCTGTACGTGGCAAAATGTTCAGGACAGGTGAGGCTGGGAAAGTGGCCCTGTTGGTGGGACAGGCTCATGTCACCCTCTCTTCTGGAGCTCACTGTTTGCTCCCTGAGAGAAGGCAAGGAGGACTCGCAATATTGAAATTGTTCTCCCCTAGCTCATCCAGCCAGGTGGGCATTCTTAGATTTTCTTAAGTTAAATCCATGTAGTATGCAGGTTCATGGCACCAATGAGTGGTCCAAAAATATGCATTTGCTTGTGTGGAAGAAAAGAGAAGGCAAGTGAAAAGAAGAGAGAGAGAGACCGGGAACGCAGGTGTTAAAAGCTCCAGCCTGAGCTCAGGGACCCTTAGGTTTCACTGTGACACATTTATAGGGCCTCTAGCTCTTGAGTCCCTTGGACTGCAAGGAGATTAAACCAGTCAATCCTAAAGGAAATCAACCCTGAATATTCATTGGAAGGACTGATGATGCTGAAGCTGAAGCTCAAATACTTTGGCCACCTGATTAGAAGAGCTGACTCTTCAGAAAAGACCCTGATGCTGGGAAGGATTGAGAGCAGGAGGAGAAGGGGGCAACAGAAAATGAGATGGTTGGATGGCATCATCAACTCAATGGACATGGAGTTTGAGCAAACTCTGGGAGATGGTGAGGGACAGGGAAGCCTGGTGTGCTGCAGCTCATGGGGTCTCAGAGTTGGACACAACTGATCAACTGAACAACAGCAAGCTAATAATAATAGCTAAT
Source organism: Moschus berezovskii (assembly GCF_049115385.1). Taxonomy (NCBI): domain Eukaryota; kingdom Metazoa; phylum Chordata; class Mammalia; order Artiodactyla; family Moschidae; genus Moschus; species Moschus berezovskii. Next base: position 64,482,718 of record NC_142477.1, read on the forward strand.
ATATTGCATTTCTTTTCCATGGGAATGGTCTTGATCCCTGTCTCCTGTACAGTGTCATGAACCTCTGTCCATAGTTCATCAGGCACTCTGTCTATAAGATCTAGTCCCTTGAATCTATTTCTCACTTCCACCGTGTAATCATAAGGGATTTGATTTAGGTCTAGTGGTTTTCCCTACTTTCTTCAATTTCAGTCTGAATTTGGCAATAAGGAGTTCATGATCTGAGCCACAGTCAGCTCCTGGTCTTGTTTTTGCTAACTGTATAGAGCTTCTCCATCTTTGGCTGCAAAGAATATAATCAATCTGATTTTGGTGTTGACCATCTGGTGATGTCCACGTGTAGAGTCCTCTCTTGTGTTGTTGAAATAGGGTATTGCTACAACCAGTGTGTTCTCTTGGCAAAACTCTATTAGCCTTTGCCCTGCTTCATTCCGTGCTCCAAGGCCAAAGTTGCCTGTTACTCCAGGTGTTTCTTGACTTCCTACTTTTGCATTCCAGTCCCCTATAATGAAAAGGACATCTTTTGGGGGTGTTAGTTCTAAAAGGTCTTGTAGGTCTTCATAGAGCTGTTCAACTTCAGCTTCTTCAGCGTTGCTAGTTGGGGCATAGGCTTGGATTACCGTGATATTGAATGGTTTGCCTTGGAAACGAACAAGATCATTCTGTCGTTTTTGAGATTGCATCCAAGTACTGCATTTCAGACTCTTTTGTTGACCATGATGGCTACTTCATTTCTTCTAAGGGATTCCTGCCCACAGTAGTAGATATAATGGTCATCCGAGTTAAATTCACCCATTTCAGTCCATTTTAGTTCACTGAATCCTAGAATGTCGACGTTCACTCTTATCATCTCTTGTTTGACCACTTCCAATTTGCCTTGATTCATGGACCTAACATTTCAGGTTCCTATGCAATATTGTTCTTTACAGCATCGGACCTTTCTTCTATCACCAGTCCCATCTACAACTGGGTATTGTTTTTGCTTTGGCTCCATCCCTTCATTCTTTCTGGATTTATTTCTCCACTGATCTCCAGTAGCATATTGGGCACCTACCGACCCAGGGAGTTCCTCTTTCGGTATCCTATCTTTGTGCCTTTTCATACTGTTCATGGGGTTCTCAGGCAAGAATACTGAAGTGGTTTGCCATTCCCTTCTCCAGTGGACCACATTCTGTCAGACCTCTCCACCATGACCTGCCATCTTGGGTGGCCCCACATGGCATGGCTTAGTTTCATTGAGTTAGACAAGGCTGTGGAGAAAGCTAAGCACCAAAGAATTGATTCTTATGAACTATGGTGTTGGAGAAGACTCTTGAGAGTCCCTTGGACTTCAAGAAGGTCCAACCAGTCCATCCTAATTAGTCCAACCAGATCAGTCCTGGGTGTTCATTGGAAGGACTGATGCTAAAGCTGAAAGTCCAATACTTTGGCTACCTCATGCAACGAGTTGACTTACTGGAAAAGACTCTGATGCTGGGAGTGATTTGGGGTGGGAGGAGAAGGGGACGACAGATAATGAGATGGCTGGATGGCATTACTGACTCTATGCACATGAGTTTGGGTGAACTCTGGGAGTTGGTGATGGACAGGGAGGCCTGGCATGCTGCGATTCATGGGGTCTCAAAGAGTCAGACACGACTGAGTGACTGAACTGAACTGAATATATTTCACTGAGAAATAGGTAAATAAAATAATCGCTGGCATATTGCTAGGCACTGGTCTAAGCACTTTTCATATATTAACTCATTTGATACTCACAATAACTTTAGGAGGAGGAACTTTATCCCATATTTAGATGAGGAAACAAAGTCTTAGAGTCCATTCACAGTTTGTCCCTGAAGTAGCTTAACTGGAGGATGATGCAGAAGCCTGTGGGCAGAGCCACTGAGAGGAACTGAACTCTTCTTTCCCGGGATGCAGTGAGGGTGCTGCAGTGGGAGGACCTGCCCTTTTGGGCGCAGTGATGCACCCAGGTTCAGCTGCCTTTCGCTCTGTCTCTGGGCTTTAGCATGGTCTGTTCATTCCCTCTCCTCCTCGGCTCATGCCTCCTTGGCTCTGGGAGGTGGATGAGGGTCCCACCACCTGCTCCTCCCACTCCTGCCCACTTCCTCTGCTGGCCCTCTGACCCCATCCCAGGTCTCTTCCAGACACAGATGCTGGCTCCTTCACTGTTGTGTCCACAGCCTGTGACACAGTGCTGGGCTCATAGTACTCAGTCAGTGTTCCTGAATGGGTGTGGAGTAAGTACAGAGGTACAGTGCATCACTTCCTATCCAGTTTCTAAAATACCGTCTCCTCCCATGTAACACCAGTAATCTGCTTCTAAAAGTCAGATGGTCTACGTGAAAAATGCCAACCAGAGCTTATTTCTTATTATTTGAAGTGGGAAAATTTACACTGTTACACATCAATTCTAAGTCTCCACACAATTTCCTAAAACATAACGGAAACATAGTAAAACATGCATGCGTGTTAAGTCTCTTTAGTCATGTCCAACTCTGTGTGACCCTATGGACTTTAGTCAGGCAGGCTCATCTGTCCATGGAATTCTCCAGGCAAGAATACTGGAGTGGGTAGCCATTCCCTTCTCCAGGGGATCTTCCCAACCCAGGAATTGAACCCACATCTCTTATGTCTCCTGCACTGGCAGGCACCACTAGCGCCACCTGGGAAGCCCATAGTACAACACCTACATGGAACTAAAGGACTCTCCTATTAGGATGTAAGATGCTTAAAACATTCCTTCCTAATCCCGGGCTATTAGTGTGGTTGTTGACACGCAGCTTCTCTGTGTGCTGTAAGATTTCCTCTTTCAATGTAGTGGCTTTCCTCTCTCCTCCAACTTTTTATTCAGTACTTTCTTAGATTTGAGGGGACTTGTATAACACTAAGCAAAAACCAGGGCAGATTACCCAAGGCTTGCAGAAATATATTCCGGGCAAGAATACAACAGGCAGAGAATGGCTCATACTGAATATAAAGTCTTACCAGTTGAGTTTGGAATGTTCCTCAAGTCTTTGACCACACATTGTTTTGTGGAAAATGATGCACAGAGTTCTGGGGATGTAAATATAATTTTCCCCTCAAATTCATACTCTGTATGAAAAAGATTTAATCTGAGCCAGTGCCTTTTCCCACACAGGATAAAGTCAGTAGAAGAGATTTCCAGAACCAGTTACCAAGAAGTGTGGGAGTTTTCAGATGTTAATTTCCTTATGTTGCCTGGCTTGAACTTTGTTCTTGATAGAATCAGGCCTTGGGGTGAACCAATCCTTCTGCACAGTGGTTTCAGCCAAACAGGAGGGAGATAAGCCTCATGCCTTCTGAGCAGCTTGCCTACATCCTTAGCCCTCTGTCCTTGGATTTTTATCTTTTTGTTTGGAAAAAATATCACAAGGACATGGGGCCTAACAGCATTGATTGTTTTGATAGTTTGTTGATTAAGTCCAGGAGATGCTGGCATCTGCAAATACATCTTATTAGGTGTGATCAGGCAAGTAAATTGTCCCTGCCCTCCAGCATGCTGCAATAATTAACTCTAACACTAATAACCAAAAGGTAATCACAGCACGTGCAAAGCTGGGCTCTCTTTTGTCTGCATGCGAAACCTCTTTCCCACCATGGCTTCAAGGTGTTAGTCCTGAGACTTGGAACAGGTTCTTTGAAAAAGAGCCTTTTCTTCCAGTAAAACTGTTCCACATATTATTATTTTAATTTAATTAGGTTTTAAAAAGGTTAACCATGACATTTTAATAGCTTAAGCTCACATTCATATTCTGAGAACACAGTTTAGCCCAACCACTTGTGATTCAAAAAGGATGTTTTTCCAGAAAAGGAATTGGCTTTTAGGACAATTACTGAAAAATAGCTTTCATTTGATTCAGACAAGTATCTTACTATTAAAAGATAGTTATTGAAATAAAATACATATAAGACATTGACAAATGTTAAAGCCTTAGCATGACACTGTTTATCTAGTAGAAAGGGAGTCTGGAGCAGTGTGTTTATGGAGATTATCCCAAAGGTGGCTGATGTCCTTCGGCAATGAGCGGATTAGTGAACTGTGCTTGTGATGTGCTGTGTGTTGTCAACCTAATGTTTTATTTATTTGGCTGAGAGCTGCTATCTTCATTAGGGAGTTTAGAGAGCAAAGCAAGATGATATTTATTAGCCTGGCAAACTAATAAACTCTGCTCATATTTCTTCTTTTGCTGTCATAGCTAATTGTGGTGGTGGTTGTTTTTTTTGAATAGCCATTCAATGTGAGAATGGGTCCTGTGGGAGCAGGACTTGACCATCCCTTCCTGTTGAGGGAGGCAGCGAGGAAGAGCACAGCCTTACATGTGTGTGTGGCCACTGTGTGCCAGCGTTGTGCTTGCTCTGGGGGTTCAGGGATGGGGAGGCTGTGGGCCAGCCCTCCAGACACTCCCAGTTAGCAGGGAGCTGACACCGATTATACAACTCACTCTAATTATACAGTGGAATAGGTGCTCTTCTCTCCCCAAAGAAGCACAAGGGACAAGTAATTAGTTGAGCTTGGTGGGATTGGAGACAGCTGCAGAAAAGAAGGGAGGAGCTGAGGCTGGAAGGACTGGAGAGATTTTGCCGGGAGAAGGAAGTCCTCTGAGGCAGACTGTTGTTTACCCCAGTGGTTCTCGAAGTGTAACCCCTACGAGCAGCAGCAGCAGCAGCATCACCTAGAACTTGTTGGAAATGCACGTTCCTGGGCCTCCCACAGGACCTGCTGAGTCAGAGTGGCAGGAGAGTGTGTGTGTCAGGATGTATTGTAACCATCTTTCCAAGTGATTTGGTGCTTGTGGAAGTTAAGAATGATATGTATTCACGGTCCCTCTGGTCCACTGTGAAAAGCTGGACTTGACCAGAGCTCTGAGCTTAATGGGGGCGTGGGATGGAGAGATGGGGTAACAGGCAATGCAATTGAAAAGGTTGATTGGGATCAACTGTGAAGGAAAGAAGCGGAGGATAATAATATTTCTATTGGCTATCTTTGTATGTGTACGTGTTCATAATAATGATGGTTCCAGAGCTAGGTAACAGGACCTAACGTGAAATAATTTAAACAAAGGAAATACACTGAAAAGATATCATGCTATCTCTTTGCTACACAAGGGAGAATTCAACAACCAGAGGTCAGGAGAGAGATTTTTTTCTCTGTATTTCATATTATTTCCTTAGGATAAATTCCCAGATGTAAAGTTACTGGTTCAGAGAGTGTGAACAATTTCATGGCTCCCGATATGTATGTCTACACAGCTTCTAAATGGTAGTAGCAGACAGGGCCACCAGTGTGGAGGATAAACACCAGTTTCACTGCATCCTTATCAACTTCAATTCTACTGTTTCTAATGAGAAGAATGACACACCACTGTTGTTGCTGGCAATCAGTTGACTATTACAGAAGTCAACTATTTAAAATTGCTTGTTTACTAATTGTATGTGTTGCTTGAAAGGTTTTTTTTTTCTTATTTTAGCAGGATGGGATTTCCTCTCTAAATTCTGCCCAGAGATTCAATAAAAGTCATTCTATTGAAATAAAGAGGAAGTCATATTAGTTTTGGTTGCTACAGAGGCAGTCAGCTTGCTACTGATCCACCCTCATGAGTATTCTCACCAGTGACTGAAAGGTCCAGAGGGTCAGGAAACAGTGTCCAACCAGCTCTGCCACTTACCAGCCTTGTGATTTGCTGTGAGTTTCTGTACTCCTGTGAGTTCCAGTCTCCTCCAGTCTCCTCATCTGGAAAATAGGACTAATCTCTCCTCTCTACCTGCGTGGTGTTTTGAAGATCAGAACAAGGTCAGGTCCTGGAAAATGTTTAATAAACTATAAAGCACTATAAACATGTAGATATTGTTGTAACACTGCCTTCCCTATATGAACATTCTCCCTGAGGTTGTGCTGGCTCAGGACATTGGCTGTTGACTTTCAAACAAAAGCATCTCTAGTTTAGTGCTAGACTTTCTCACTTTTCACACAGATGGGACTTAATTCACAGATGCATGTTCAGGAGAGACCTGGGTGGTGGTTCATGTGTTCTTCCTCCCACCAGCAGGTAACAGGTATCACAGACATCAGTTCAGTTCAGTTCAGTTCAGTCGCTCAGTCGTGTCTGACTCTTTGTGACCCCATGAATCACAGCACGCCAGGCCTCCCTGTCCATCACCAACTCCCGGAGATCACTCAAACTCATGTCCATTGAGTCGGTGATGCCATCCAGCCATCTCATTCTCTGTCATCCCCTTCTCCTCCTGCCCCCAATCCTTCCCAGCGTCAGACTCTTTTCCAGTGACATGGAGAGGACCTAAAATTTCATACCTCTCCTTCCTTCCACCCCTCCTCCCTTCCCTGTCCTGAGCACTGGGAGTAAATAGTGAGAGAGCCACCCAGCCTTCCCTCTGAAGGCTCTGATGTATTCATTCACTGCCCTTGATGGGGTCTTCAGTACACTGAGCAGCGCTTTCCATTTCTCAGGTATGTTTAGAGTGATGCGTGTGTTAGCCACTTCCATCATGAGAAGTGCTCAGTAGCATGATCTTTTGAAGTCGAGGCAGTTGGGTGACTTGATCCTGGGGTGGAATAAACAGTGGCATCTGGCCCTGTGCTGGAGCCCCGGGTGCCTGGTTGAGCACCTTTCTCCGGCACTGCACTCATCCGCCCTTCTCATTCTTGTGTTTACAGTGGGTTCCATTTAGCTCTGCTTTGATGAGGGAATGGAAATGATGGGCTTCTCCTCTAGAACCGCAGTTCACCCAGGGCCTTGGTTGGCTTTGTTGTGTGAAATGTGGTCCCACACGTGATTAAGAAGAGGAAGCCTGACAGCCAGAAGTTAAAAAGCTAAAGGAGAATGATGTACCATCTGGGAAGTCCCTACTGACCTCAGAAGCCAGGCAGTGGGTCCGCTGAGCTCAGGGAGACTGCAGAGTGGAGGAGGGGCTGGGGGGCTCGGTTCTGTTTTCTGATGGAAACGTGTCCCCTCCGGTCAGTGGAATAGCAGGAGATGACTGTGAGGGAGGAAGGGAAGTGAGCCGGATAGAAAAGCTCACAGAAAGTTGAACAAAACCAGCAGGAGGTGAGATGGGCCAAAGCAAGCAGCTCAGGGACTCTGAGTAAGAGAAGCCACCTGTGGTTCTCAGGCTGTCTCCGTGTCAAGGGAGAGTAAATGTGCCACGGCAGCTGGCAGTCTACACCGCCTGTCAGACGGGATGGCCAGGCTGAGACTCAGGCTGGGAGGGGCAGCTTCACTCTCTCTCAAGCCCCTGTGTACCTGGTGGCTATACAGCAGGTGAGTTTCTCACCTGACCATCCCCTCTACTTGGACCTTGGAGAAAGCAGAGTTGTCCAGGTCAGTTTTTCCTTCCTGCAGGTGGAAGGCTGACCCTGGAAGGCTCAGGTTAACAACAGGAGTCATGGGATTGTGCTAGACAAAGCCTGCCCTGTTGGTGCTTAAGATGTTAAGATTTTCAAACCATTGAGATATTTTTCACACAAATTAAAGATGCTATTAGATATCAAATATTCCCTGACCCATATTAGGTAAGCATCTTGGAACCGGACTTGGGAATTATTCTGCAGCATGAATCCACAGGTGAGTCAGAGAGGTGGGACAATTACTTCAGTCCAAGGTGATTTTTTAAAAAGTCCAAATTCCCGGGAAATTGCCTCATTCTCTGCTTTCACTTGAAGGAAGAATGGTTTGACTGTTGGTTCCTCAGCCTGTTATGGGCTGTATCACCTCCAGGGAGCAGAAATAGCCAGCTCTCTGGCTTTACCTTCTGACCCCTGAAACAGGAGAAGAAAAGAAGGAACCTCTTTTCTGTGCCCGCCTCCCTACTCTATCCTTCCCCTTTCCCTCTTCCCCGGTCTTGTTCGTACTTTCAGCTGAGAACAATATGACTTTAGAGGCCTGTAACCCAGATGCTGTCTGTCTGTTGCTATTCAGTGTTTTGGGGCCACACTTCCAGTTGGTGGCTCCATAAAATGACTTGAGCCTTCCTCTCCTTCTTGGGAAGCCCAGTGTTTCCCCATATCTCCAGGAATTGTAGACAGCCCTCTGTTTCGTCTCTAGCTCCAAGTTCCTGTTTCCGGTGAATTCCTTCTTGATCTCTTCTCGTCTTTCCTCTTGTACACACTATCCTTTAAGCACATCATCTCCCCCACATGGACACAGCCCCCTTTCTTTAAATTCTCCAGGGCAGCCATGCACATAAGGCCATGGCTTTATTGAAAGACCATAGGTACTGAAGCTGGTTACATTGCCATGACACTTAAAGGATGATTTTCACAAAATCAAAAGGAAAAGTTGGATATTAGATCCCCTGCTGTTGGAACATCCTCATATTCACTGGCTCTGCTCGCTGGAGTGGTCTTCTTTGGTCTTCCACGTTCTTTTTCCTTCCCGATCTCTCTCCTTTCCCTCTTCCCGTTTGCTTTACCTTTGGAAACCTAACAGATCACCTTCCCTAGCAGATCAGCTTTGGAAACCAACTCCCAGGAAAAAGAAGAGGAGACACTGAGATGAGTCACCCCAGTTATTCTCCTGAAACTTACCGATCATGGGATGCATTGGGGAAGAGAAACTCCCAAGAGGAGGGATTAGAACCCGGGTGGGGAGAGCCCAGGATACATTCTCATCTTGGAAGTGATCCTAAGCCTGTTGAAACTTGTTAGTTTCTTATTGTCTATTCTCAGCCTGGCCTGACTAACTTTCATCTCTAAATGTAAAACATAAATCATATCAGGGTGATTTTCAGGAGAACTGTTTGTTCTCTAAAAGATGTTTGGATTAGGTTTCTTTTGGGTTAGCTAGACATGAATTCTTATTTTGAGAAGGTTGTTATCCTGTTCTCAGGTAGATTTTTAAGCAAATGTTACTTGTGAGAGCTGAATAATTGTTGACATCCCCAAAGCTCAATAAATGTTTATTGAATTCACATTAGGCAAATTATGTGATAAAATCTATTTAGGCACAATTCATTATTTTTAAAAGCTTATGTTGACTGTTCCTGGTAGGAGAAACCCAAAAAGGAAGCTATGTTACATGAATCTACAGAGCCCTCCGGGTGGTAGAATCCTAGAAAACAGAGGCAGCAGAGCAGACCCTGAGTTGCTTTTCAGCACTTTCCAAACCAGGTGTCCACAGCACAGTTTCATCTCCTGCGTGCAAGGCTTTGTGCACTCCAGCACAGCCAGCAGCCGAACTGAAGAGTGTGTGCAGGTACTGACGGAGAGCATCTTTGGGTCATTGTTGAGCTGCTGATCAAACAGTTCCCGAAAACTGCCTTACTTCTGGTCTTGCTTCCTTATTGTTGGGCCAGACTGATTTGAGGCTTTTGATTATTTGCATAAAACTCAGAACAAATGAGAGAAAATTTATCTACTGTTTCGGATTATCAGTTTTTCTGTACTCTCCAATTAGTACAAATAATTGAGAGTTGGCTGGTTCTAGGATTTCTGGTTTGAACAGGGCCAAAGTTCTATAGTGCTATGTACAGGTTATCAAAGTATGTGGAGGTCCTTTCTCTGCTCTGGTCACAGATTAATGTATGAAAGTAGTGTGTGTGTTAGACTGTGACAAAAAATTCATGGTGGTTGACATAGAGTAACCAGCCCCTGGCCTGGTGCCTGGCATGAAAGCTCAATAAATATTTGTCAGCTGTCTCACTATAGGTTCAGTAAGTATTTGTTGACTACTAATCACTCACCTGGAACCAGACATCTTGGAATGTGAAGTCAAGTGGGCCTTAGAGAGCATCACTATGAACAAAGCTAGTGGAGGTGATGGAATTCCAATTGAGCTATTTCAAATCCTGAAAGATGATGCTGTGAAAGTGCTGCACTCAATATGCCAGCAAATTTGGAAAACTCAGCAATGGCCACAGGACTGGAAAAGGTCAGTCTTCATTCCAATCCCAAAGAAAGGGAATGCCAAAGAATGCTCAAACTACTGCACAATTGCACTCATCTCACACGCTAGTAAAGTCATGCTCAAAATTCTCCAAGCCAGGCTTCAGCAATATGTGAATCGTGAACTTCCAGATGTTCAAGCAGGTTTTAGAAAAGGCAGAGGAACCAGAGATCAAATTGCCAACATCCACTGGATCATTGAAAAAGCAAGAGATTTCCAGAAAAACATCTATTTCTGCTTTATTGACTATGCCAAAGCCTTTGACTGTGTGGATCACAATAAACTGCGGAACATTCTGAAAGAGATGGGAATAGCAGACCACCTGACCTGCCTCTTGAGAAACCTGTATGCAGGTCAGGAAGCAACAGTTAGAACTGGACATGGAACAACAGACTGGTTCCAAATAGGAAAAGGAGTACGTCAAGGCTGTATATTGTCACCTTGCTTATTTAACTTCTATGCAGAGTACATCATGAGGAAGATGGGCTGGAAGAAGCACAAGCTGGAATCAAGATTGCTGGGAGAAATATCAATAACCTCAGATATGCAGATGACACCACCCTTATGGCAGAAAGTGAAGAGGAACTCAAAGGCCTCTTGATGAAAGTGAAAGAGGAGAGTGAAAAGGTTGGCTTGAAGCTCAACATTCAGAAAACGAAGATCATGGCATCTGGTCCCATCACTTCTTGGGAAATAGATGGGGAAACAGTGTCAGACTTTATTTTTTTGGGCTCCAAAATCACTGCAGATGCTGATTGCAGCCATGAAATTAAAAGACGCTTACTCCTTGGAAGGAAAGTTATGACCAGCGTAGATATTACTTTGCCAACCAAGGTCCGTCTAGTCAAGGCTATGGTTTTTCCCGTGGTCATGTATGGATGTGAGAGTTGGACTGTGAAGAAAGCTGATCGCCAAAGAATTGATGCTTTTGAACTGTGGTGCTGGAGAAGACTCTTGAAAGTCCCTTGGACTGCAAGGAGTTCCAACCAGTCCATTCTAGAGGAGATCGATCCTGGGTGTTCATTGGAAGGACTGATGCTAAAGCTGAAACTGCAATACTTTGGCCACCTCATGCAACGAGTTGACTCACTGGAAAAGACTCTGATGCTGGGAGGGATTGGGGGTAGGAGGAGACGGGGACGACAGAGAATGAGCTGGCTGGATGGCATCACCGACTCGATGGACATGAGTTTGAGTGAACTCCGGGAGTTGGTGATGGACAGCGAGGCTTGGTGTGCTGTGGTTCATGGGGTTGCAAAGAGTTGGACACGACTGAGTGACTGAACTGAACTGAACTGAATGTAGATTACATTATCATTTCTTTCTTGAAACTATCACCATGAAATTAAGCACTTATTCTTATATGGCTTAAATATGCCTTGTCATACTACTTAGTATTATTTGATAAATAATAACATCATTGTTTGAGAAGATTAATAATTGTTACCATTTATTGTTTACTAAGTGCTAGGATCTGTTTTAGGAGAAGGCAATGGCAACCACTCCAGAACTCTTAATGGAAAATCCCGTGGATGGAGGAACCTGGTAGGCTGCAGTCCATGGGGTCGCGAAGAGTCGGACATGACTGGGCGACTTCACTTTCACGTTTCACTCTCATGCACTGGAGAAGGAAATGGAAACCCACTCCAGTGTTCTTGCCTGGAGAATCCCAGGGACGGGGGAAGTCTGGTGGCTGCCGTCTATGGGGTCACACAGAGTCGGACATGATTGATGTGACTTAGCAGCAGCAGGATCTGTTTTAAGTGTTACATATGTGTTATTTCATTTCATCTTGCTAGAATTCTGTAATGTATTATTATCCTCATTTTATATGAGAAAATTGAAGCTGAAACTGTTCTTATAGTCTGATGAAATTATTCCTAACTTTAAAATATTTAAATTAATTAATCTTTTATTTATAAACAATGATTAAAGAAATCTTTCCCTATTAGAAAACCTAAAATATATTTATCTAAATTTTCTTCTATAAGTTTTAAAGTTTTGTTTTTGACATATAAGGCTATCTGGAGTTGATGTTTACATGTGGGATCATTTAAGGAGTCTGTTTTATCTTAGTCCCTATGGAAAATTATTTTATTTTCTATTGCTACGTAGCTGAGTTTCTCTTTTCCCCACTGATATGCCTTTTAAATCTGACATACATCGGTGAGCCACATAGGCATTCCCATAATGAGGTATCACATGGCAGTTTAAAATACGCCACCTATATGCAACAATGTGAATGAATCATTGTAATATGATGGATTAATGATGAGAAGGTGTCATGAACCAAGGATTGTGATGAACTGAATTCTTCTGTTGGAGGTCCCAGGGAAAAACAAACCAACCAAGGCTAAAAGAAGTTAAATGATTTGCCCAAGCTCACTTGGCTGGAAAAGTGGTAGAACTAGAACTCAAAAATGGTTCATCCAATTCCAAATGCCAAGGTTTTCCATTAGACGTGTGGTACAGCCAGTTCACAGCCTCTCTAGAAACATATCATTCCTTATGAAGGCATCAGCACTTAATCATCGATTATTCCTGCTATCTCAGCTCTGGAGACATGGCTGTTATACCTACTGGTAAACAGAATACCAAACAGTTAGAAGGCTCTAGATGTTGCTCCCTTCCTGAATCCCTGAAGTCCTGAAACCTCTAGTTACCCTCCACTCCCCTGCATCTTCTATCTCTGCCTCTTCTAGGCTCCTTTCCATTAGTGGTTAGGCTTGGATTCTTGAGTTTGCATGGATATGCTTGCATCTTTGCATCTTGATTGAAGAAGCCCAAAAGCCCCTTTGGCCACTGCCATATCCCCTGTCAGTGCCCCTGTCGGTCCTCAGCTGTTTGTCTCCCTCTGCCCAGAAAGCCCTGCAGGAGCGAGGTGAGCTGCCTCCCTGTTGCACCTGGTGTCTAGTCTCCCGACCAACACATAGTAGGCCCTCAGTCAATAATGATCTAAGGAAAGAAGAAAGGTGCTATATTAGGTTACCCAAAACATTCGTTTTTTCCATAACCTCTATGGAAGAACCCAAATGAACATTTTTACAAACCCAATAGTTACATACTTTTATTTCATCTATAGTTTCTGTCTCCCCTTGGCTTTTAGAAGAGTCCTATTATAAGATGAAGGAATTTAGAATAGCAACTGGTGGTTTAATAAGCCAGCATTGTTGACAAGCCCACTGTGACCACGTTTTCAGTTCTAGTAACTGGTTCTTATTTCCTTCCTAGTTGATAAGCTTCTGCCTTTGATTTCAGCTCCAATAAACAGATCTCTGCTCCATTCCTCTGGCAGCTCCAGGGAACAGAAACCCTGCAATGAGCCTTGGTTCTTGACTGTTTCCTTGCCGGCCTCACCACATGCCCAAGAGGCAGTTCTGCCCTCAACCCACGGACTTCTCTGTGCACCTGAACCGCATCTCCCTGATGCTCTGCCCTCATCCTTGTTGCTGGGGCCTGGCAGAGAGCTGTCCTAGCCCATGCGTGGCCAGCCTCTGAGTCCACTCACTCGTCCCCATGCAAGTGCCTGCTGTCACACACTGCTGAGCCCTGGAGGGACCCAGCTACCATCTAGGATGTCCTTAGAGTCACCGCGGGCAGAACCACTGGTTCCCAGATCCGTATGTTCTATGAAGATGGAGGGATAGGAAGGCAGGAGAGAAGCAGAGAGGAAGGTCCCAGGAAACTAGCAGGAGCCAGTGTTGCTCTAGGTCCCACACCCTGACTGGAGAAAAGATTCTATCTCATTGGGAGTGGGTGGCCCAGCTATGAAGAGTGTGAGCGTATGTTGTGGGGGAACATAGCTTGTTTGTCTTCTTATCCCCAACACCTGCCACAGAGCCTGCCATAAACAGGTTATCAGTCAGTAGTTGTTATGGAGTGGCATAGACACATACCAGTCCAAGTTGTGTCCCTCACACCCTATGTGACATTGAATTAGTAGGTTCACCTCTGAGCCTCAATTTCCCCATCTGTTAGATGTGGATCATAGTCTTTTCATATTGTTGATTCAAGGAAAAAGTAACTTAATGCATTTGGGGATGCGACATTAGGAGCCTCCAATATTTTTTAAGCATGACCTCCTATTCATAGGAAATTTTAAATATGCAGCCTGTTAGATTATATATATATACATAAATGACAGACATGTTCTGCTACATATTTACATAGTATGTGTTTTTAATGGGTGAAACAAAAAATAAATTGATTTTCTAATATATTCTTCCTGTAACCTAATGAATAATCTTATGAAATCTTGGGGTGTGTTTATCTTCTTTGGAGGACATGACTTTAAAATCTGATATATATATACTTAAGGAGGAAGAGATAAGCTCGTGAACTGCTCTTATTCACAACACTTCTGACAGTAAATGCATGGACCTTTTTCAACACCACTTCAACCTGCCGACACCAGCTGGGAGTCCCACAGTTCCAGTCCACTTTGAAACTATCTACCTGGAATTGGTGTTAGATCCTAGGAGTTAAGGGCTTAGTCCCACAAGCCTGCCCCCACTTTAGATACCAGTCACAAATCCCATATGGTCGCTTCTGACCAATCAGCTATAAATTCAAGTGTTCCTACGACCCGTTCCTTAGGTTTGATGATTTGTTGGAATGACTCACAGAACTCAGGAAAGTGCTTTATTTACTATGACTGTGTGTGTCTGTGTTAGTTGCTCAGTTGGGTCTGATTCTTTGCAGCCCCATGGACTGTAACCCATCAGGCTCCTCTGTTCATGGAATTCTCCAGGCAAGCATACTGGAGTGGGTTGCCATTCCCTTCTCCAGGGGATCTTCCCAACCCAGGGATTGAATCCGTGTCTCCTGCATTGCAGGCAGATTCTTTACTGTCTGAGCCTCTAGGGAAGCCCACTTAACTATTACTAGTTGATTATAAAGGATAATTCAAGAATAGCCAAATGGAGGAGCTGCAGAGGTTGAGGTACAGGGGAAGGGGCACAGGAACCCCATGCTCTCTTCAGGCATGACACCTTCCTAGCACCTTGATGTGTTTACCAACCTGGAAAATCTCCAAAGTCCATTGATAGGGGTTTTTAGTGGAGGTTTCATTACATAGGCATAATTTATTGTATCATTGGCCACTGGTGATTAAATTCAGTCTCCAGCCATCTTCCCTCCCCAGAGGTGGTGGGAGTGGGGGATGCACAGCAGTCGAAAGTTCCAACCCTCTGAATATGTGGTTGGTTCTTTTGGCAACCAGCCCCATCCTGAAGCTATCTAGGGGCCCATCAAGAGTCACCTCATTATCGTAAAAGTCTGGTAAGGTTGAAAAGGGCTTGTTATGAATAACAAAAGACACTCCTATTACCTCTACCCCTCAGGAAATTCTGAGGGTTTTAGAAGCTCTCTGTCAGGAACCAGGGGCAAAGACCAAATACATATTTCTTATTATGTCACAAACATCTATGAATCACTGTTCCTATTAGCATTTTAGTGGTTCAAAAGTAATGCCTATTGCCCACTGATATATGTCTGATCAATAAAGTACATCATTGCAGTGGTAAAAATACACACCATTTCTTCCTCCCCATAGGAGTCAGTAAAGGTATTTTCATATTAAATTTTTAAATGCTGATCATAAACATTTGTATTTTTCATGAGTTGGCTCTAAAGCAGAAAAGGTTGCTCACCACTGGTTTAATGTCACTAGTAACCACGTGTGTTTTTTGCCAATGTAAATTCTTAGGCTTGTTAAGGCAAAATGCTCCCTAGGGTACTCTAAACAGATGTTGCGGAGGCATTACTCACATCAACAGAGAAAACTTCACTCTTCTTGCTCCATCAAAGAAGTTACATGGGCAATAAGCTGGGCAGTATTCCTTCATTTAACAGATACTTATTCAGTGCTGGACACTTGGGTAGTATTTGGAAATGAAAGCTCAAACACGAGCAATGAAGGTTTTACCTTCATGGAGTTTACATACTAACTGAAGTGAAAGACAGCAATAACAACCAGTAAATGGAACAATTACAGGTAGGATGAGTCTAGGCTAGGAGTTGGAGAAGGCAATGGCACCCCACTCCAGTACTCTTGCCTGGAAAATCCCATGGACGGAGGAGCCTGGTAGGCTGCAGTCCATGGGGTCGCTAAGAGTCGGACACGACTGAGCGACTTCCCTTTCAATTTTCACTTTCATGCATTGGAGGAGGAAATGGCAATCCACTCCAATATTCTTGCCTGGAGAATCCCAGGGACAAGGGAGCCTGGTGGGCTTCCGTCTTTGGGGTTGCACAGAGTCGGACACGACTGAAGTGACTTAGCAGCAGCAGCAGCAGCAGCATACCCTGAAGTACCAGGGTGGGGCGCAAGGACACAATCCAGGGTAAAATGGAAGAGGCCAGAGTGAGGTTTCAGTTAATTCAAGAGGCAGAGCGACTGTTTAGTGAAAAGGGTGAGGCTCGGGGGATTTGTTTTTCACAGAATGTGTGTTATGTGTGTTCTAGGCAACCCTGGGAGTCAGTCCTGTGAAAGGAGATAAGGTTAGGAGAAATGAAGCCTAAAGGTGGTAGATAAGATAATCAGCTAATCACTTGCATCTTGGGGAGAGACCGGACTACAGAACTGTGAGGCTCAGTGGGTTTGTGTGGCCGTGAGGCTTCCATCTTCAGGAGCTGGAAGGACTCAGGTTTCCTGATGGAACCTTGACCAGAGAAGCAGGGATTCCTACCAGCAGCTTCTTGTGACTAAAGGAACATTTATGAGACTGTGGCCCCTAGAATAAGGACAATGATCACAGGCAGAGTCAAGCTTTGAATCCCTCAGAGTACCTTCTGCTTTATCCAGTCAATACTAAGTACCCAGAAAACATGT
The DNA here is from genome assembly GCF_049115385.1 of Moschus berezovskii. Lineage (NCBI taxonomy): Eukaryota > Metazoa > Chordata > Mammalia > Artiodactyla > Moschidae > Moschus > Moschus berezovskii. The sequence goes on from NC_142477.1 coordinate 64,499,473, forward strand.
AATGAATAAATAAATATCGTTATTTTGGTAGCAAGTCGACGCCAGCCTCTCTGATTCCCGGATGTCCCGAAACCTGTTTGAGGTTTCGGTTGTCTGTATTGTTTTGGTTTGCTAGGACTGCCATACTGGGCGGCTTTGCTGTTGCTGTTTAGTTGCTAAGTTGTGTCTGACTCTTTTGTGACCCATGGACTGTAGCCCAGCAGGCTCCTCTGTCCATGGGATTTCCCAGGCAAGAATACTGGAGTGGGTTCCCATTTCCTTCTCCAGGGGGTCTTCTTGATCTTGGGATCAAATCTGTGTCTCCTGCATTGCAGGCGGATTCTTTACTGCTGAGCACTGGGTGGCTTAAATAACAGCAGTTTGTCTCATAGTTCTGGAGGCTAGAAGTCTGCGATCAAGGTGTCCATTGGGTTGGCTCCCTATGAGGACTGTGAGGGAGAATCTGTCGTGCGCACTTCTCGTAGCTCGTGGTGATTTGCCAGCAATGTTGCTGTTCATTGACGTGTAGGTACGTCACCCAGATCTCTGCCTTCATGTTCAATGTGCTCTTCCTGTGTCTGTCTACACAAAGTTGTCTTCTTATAAAGATGCTAGTCATACTGGATGAGGGGCCACCCTACACCAGTATGACTTCATCTTACTAATTACATCTGCCATAACCCTATTTCCAGGAGAAATGGCAACCCACTCCACTGTTCTTGCCTGGAGAATCCCAGGGACGGGGGAGCCTGGTGGGTTGCTGTCTGTGGGGTTGCACAGAGTCTGACACGACTGAAGTGACTTAGCAGCAGCAGCAGCAACCCTATTTCCAAGTCAAGTCCCATTCTAAAGTACTAGGGGTTGGGACTTGAGCATATGAACTTTGGGGGGAGCCACAGTTCAACTCATAATACCTATTTTTTGAAATTCAACCCATTATGGTGTCCCCAAAGTACTGCCTGTGAAATATGACTTCAAGCCACTCACTTCTCTCCAGCTCTTCTTCTGCTCTTTAATCCAGGCTGCCATCAACACTCACTCAGACTCCTGCTCTAGCCCAGGGAGTTGGAGTCACACTTCGTATGTGCAGAGATGTAAGTTTTCCTTTAGCTTTACTGAGTTTCTACCTCCAGTCACCATAGTGACTGATGCAGGAAGCTCAATCTAGTCACGCCCAGGTCAACTCAGGGAACTTCAGTGATTTCTCAGTTTTCTTGAGTTTTTGCTCAATTAGACCAAGTATTTCTCTCCCCCTCCCTCTCCTTGGCAAGGCAAGACTGTTCCTTTTGGGGGGACATCATAGTGATGTGGCATTAATGGGGCAGGATTTGTGGTCACTCTGAGCTGGCATCTGCATTCCACAGCGCTGTCTGGTCTCGATTGTTGGCTCCTGGTGAAGACCCCCACTGGGACGTGCTGCAGCAGCCTGGGTCCACATCTCAGGGCCGTGCTGCCATCTCTAGCTGCATCTCGTCTTCCTCACTGTGGTTCTCATCAAGCTCCTCCCCTGGAACCTGGGAGGATTTGTCTGCTGTCCGTGCAGCTGCTGGGAACTACAGAACTCCAGAAGGTTGACCCCACGACCAGTGGCCTGGATGCCTTGCACAGTGATTGGTCATCCGTGGATTCATCTGCATGATTTTCCAGGGTTCTAGAACTCCAGGTATCAAGTCAGCAGCAGCCTCTCTTATTCCCGGATTTCCCGAAACCTGTTTGAGGGTTTGATTGTCTGTTTTCAGGGAATGCGCTGTCCTTGGAGTCTTATTTCCTTGTGTGTCTTTAGTAGAATAGAAGCCTTGTGTCACCTTTGTATCCCTTGGAGTTAGCACAGTGTCTGAGATGGTGTAGATGTTCAGTAAAGTGTCTGCTGGGTGAATGATTCTCCAGGTATCTGACACCTCTGGTGGATGACACACCTTAGGACTTCCAGTGCAATGGGGAAATGGTGGGCTTTGGAGGCAGAGCAGACCCTCCTTCAGGTCCCAGCCCTATCCTTTGCTGCTTGGGCCACCTTGGGCAAGTGACTTTTTCTCTGTAAGTCTGAGTTTCTCAGACATAGATGGGAAACTACTTCACAGGTTGAGATTGGGTGTAAATTAGATAATGTATATTAAAGCACTTAGCCTACCTCCTGCTGCTTCAGTAAGTGCACTATGAATGGCTTTTTATTATCACTGTGCTTTCTTTAGCTCCTGTGAGCCCCTCAGACTTGCAGTTAGAATGCTTTCTGTGAGCTTTGAAGGAGGGACCCATCCTGCTTAGTCTCAGACCCTTACTTGGCTGAAGGTGGGTTGAGTTTTCAAAGCTCTGGAAAGGAGGATGTGAGAGCAGTCAGGACTGACGCCTCCACTTCCGGCTCTAGCTGAGAGCTATGATCGTCCTGGGTTTGACTCTCGAATGTCAACTGGAAGGTTGCATGACAGTGGCAGCTCTTGACGTGCTCAGATAGAGGGATGAAATTTACTGTGGTTGAAACATGAAAACCACTTCTTTTTCCTTAGAAGGGACCAGATAATGAATTTGAACTTCAAGTTCCAGAAGCAGAGATGGATCAGGAGATTCTAGACTTGGGATGTGTCTAGAAAGGGATGTGTTTTCCTGCCTGGAGTTCCTCTTGAGATTTGGTGAAAGCCGCTCCATGAACATTGGTCATGTGCTCTCATTATAGTCATAAAACAGTGGGATCTCGCTGCCTTCTTATCTGTCTGTTCTTTATTTCACTAGTTGTATTCAGAAGGGTAGGGAAGTGGTGACATCACCGGTTTCTGTCTCTAGGTCCGAGTAGGTGCCAACTTGAAGGCCTGCTCCTGTTTTCCACAATGAGGTCCCTCTTTGTTGGCGAAATTTTCCAATGTGCCATTCTAAATATTTTGAGCCCTGCACTTTTATTTTTATGGGGGAAACCGAATGAAGTCTAGCGGGTCTGAAATGTAGGTGAGTTGGCCAGAAATACTGGCCTCCTTGTTTCTAAAATGCACCAGGGTAAAATAAAATGGCACACAAGTAGTACATATACACCAAAAATCATTCTAATGTTCAGAGTGGAGTTTAATGGAATAAGCAGTGAAACAGAAGGCCGAGTTCCAGACATGGCTCCAGCAATAACTGGCTGCCTTGGCTCACTTGTTTGTAAAATAGGGACAACAATAGCAAACCTAGTGAAATCACTGGCAGTTAACTAAGTTCCTGCTAGTAAGAATTGATGGCATTTTTTAGTATGATGTGCTGGGTGCTGTTATAGATGGAGGAAACCGAGGCCAAGGGAAGTCGTGTCTGACTCTTTGCAACCCCATGGACTGTAGCCTGCCAGGCTTCTCTGTCCATGGAATTCTCCAGCAAGAATACTAGAGTGGGTTGCAATTCCCTTCTCCAGGAGATCTTCCCCACCCAGGGATTGAACCTGGGTCTCCTGCACTGCAGGCAGATTCTTTACCATTCTTGAGCCAGCAGGGAAGCCTAGATTACTATTAAGCTCCCATGGTAAGAATTGATGGCATTTTTTTTTTTTTTTTAGCATGATGTAGGAAACCAAGGCAAAGAGAATTTCCAAAATTTGCCCAAGTGTGTGCAGCCAGGAAGGGCAGGACCAGGATGGGGCCCAAGGGGTCTGACCAGGTCTGCCTGGTCCTGTCCATGCTGTCTTCTGACCTTGAACATGAAGCCCTTCACAGGCTGCTGGTGAGCAGTGCAAGGTGGTCCTTTGCTAGGAGCAAAATGAAGTGATGGTAGAAAAGTGCATTTTCTGATAAGGGATGTGTACACTGAAAGGTCCTAAATCTAATGTTAGCCATTTGATGAAGGCCTTCCACACACATCTCTTTCCCTCTCTTCTTCAACAGAGTGTAGACAAATATTTGTTTATACCCTAACATATTTAGCCTAACCTGCATACTCTGTGTCAAAGCTGTTCCAAGTGCTTTGCCTGCATTATAGAGCACCAGTCCCCAACCAACCAAGGAAACTGAGAATAACCCTTTTTACCGATAATAAAATGAAATCACAGAGGTTGGGGCTTCCCTGGCAGCTCAGATAGTACAGAATCTGCCTGTGATGGGGAGACCCAGGTTCTGATCCCTGGGTTGGGAAGATCCTCTGGAGAAAGGAATGGCAACCCACTCCGGTATTCCTGCTTGGGGAGTTCGATGGACAGAGGAGCCTGGCAGGCTACAGTCCATGGGGTCACAAAGAGTCAGACACGACTGAGTGACTGATTACTTTTACTTTTCACAGAGAGGTTAAGTGACGGGCCCTGGGCCACAGAGCTAGGGCTGAACCCGGGTTGGAACTCGGGCTCTGGCTCCAGGGCCTGTGCTCTTACTGGCCAGAAGTTCTCAGTTACAGCCCAGTAGGCTGCGCAGGGCAGCATGAAAGGAATGGGCATGTGTGGTGACTGACCCCTGAGTCTGTGCCACGCACTGTGCCAGGAGCTACACAAGCCTTCACTCGTTTGGTGCTTCCCACAAGCCAGAAGTCAGGTGCCGCTGTAGCTCTGCCTTGTAGCTCAGGGAGGGAAGAGGTAGAGAAGTTAAGTCAAGTGCCCGTATCATAGAGCTCATCAGTGTCAGAGCTGAGGTTCAGATTTAAGCTCTGAGGCAGGAGGTCCAAAGCTCTCCAGCTGCTCAGTGTGGCCAAGTCAATGGTCAGGCTCGCTAGCGGGTGTGTGTATGGGGTGTGTGGTATATTAGGATCTCATTTGGCTGTAGGCTCTTTGCGCTCTCCCACCAGCTTCATCCAATATGTGAACTAGCTGATATCATGAGCTGCATCTCTTTGACTCGTGTATATTTCTCAATTGATTCTAAAATCAGAGGGCAGGGGTATAGTTTGTTGTTTTCCTTAAGTCCTAACACAGGATAAACACTATCACAGAAATATAAAGAGGGGACTGTGAGGCCAAAGAGGCAGGTCTGAACAGGAACACCTTCACCGAGGAGGTGACTCTGGAGCTGGGACTTGAAGAGAAGGGCATTTGCCCGGTGGAGACCCAGGGGCTTGATGAGCTACATCTGATTGGTCTTTGCCCACCTCCCAGCCTAAGCACAGGGCAGGGCTCCTGGCAGGGGCTCCCTCCCTGTCTGGGGGATGGGGAGCTGATGAGCCCGACTGATGACTGAGCAGATGCCTGCCGGTGCCTGGGGAAGTAGAAAAGCAGAGATAAGAGCATACAAGGTTGGGGTGTGAGGAAAATCTAGGGAGGGTTTAGAAGTCAAGAAATCTCAGGAGCTTAAAGCAAACGGCCTTTGCAGTTATGTATTTCCTTGGAAGAGAAACCAAGGCAAACAATTCAGTTAGGTGAGGGGCAATTCAGACTTTTTCTAATACAGAATGCCAACTCTGCAAGAGGTTTTTTTCCCCTGTGAATTTATGGTGGGTAAAATCATTCAGGAACTCTGGGAAAACCCAGTGCACAGGCAGAAAATAAACTTTAGCTGAAAATAAATGACTGGAAAATTATTATTGAAGAATTGTTTTTCTGTGGTTCATCTTTCCATATCCGAGACAAGGATTTCTTTCATCGATGTAATTAGTGATTGCATTTTCTACAGGACATTTTTCGTGTCAAGCAGGCAATAGTTCCAAGGAAAAGGGCAGGTGGGGCTGCACAGAAAGAGAAAAAATGTGGCAGGCTGATGCTGTTGAGGGGGTGCAACTGGATTCGGCAAAGGCACCCTGCTTGCGCCATGAGTTACTCTCAAGCATCAGCAAGTCTGAGCTGACTTTTGAAATGTAGTTGAAACCCTGTGGTAATGCACCCTCAGGAGCTCCCCATGATGTGACTTGGTGGAGCTTTGCCAGCTCAGTTCACTTCATCTTTCCATCTTGCTCTCCTCCCTTCTTCCCTCCCCACCTCTCCCTCCCTCTCCAACTGCCCCCTGTCTCTCTCTCTTTCCCCTCTACTGGGTATTAGTAAGGAGAAGGCCATGGCACCCCACTCCAGTACTCTTGCCTGGAAAATCCCATGGACGGAGGAGCCTGGTGGGCTGCAGTCCATGGGATCGCTAAGAGTTGGACACGACTGAGCGACTTCCCTTTCACTTTTCACTTTCATGCATTGGAGAAGGAAACGGCAGCCCACTCCAGTGTTCTTGCCTGGAGAATCCCAGGGATGGGGGAGCCTGGTGGGCTGCCGCCTATGGGGTCACACAGAGTTGGACACGACTGAAGCGACTTAGCAGCAACAGCAGCAGGTATTAGTAATACTCAGATGAAGACTTCCTTGGAGGTCAGGTGGTTAAGACTTTGCCTTCCAAGGCAGGTGGTGTATTGGTCTGGGAGCTGAGATCCAAGGTGCCTCATGGCCAAAAACCCAAAACATAAAGCAGAGGCAATATTGTAACAGATTCAATAAAGGCTTTAAAATGGTCCCCGTCAAAAAAAAAATCTTAAAATACTCATATGAAAAAGACATAGCCTCTGTCCTTATAAGAGAGAGAGGAGTAAGTCGGCAGGACAGAGAAGTGTGGTAAGTGTTGTGAGAGGCTTTTGAATGGGACACACAGGAGAGTTATCTACCCAAGCCTGGAGGAAGGTCACCAGAGAGACCAGACTGCCTGGAATGAGTTAATTACTTGCTTGTGGCTGTTAATGTCTTCCTTGGAGTTAATGCTTCAAGTCTGTTCTTTTTATTTCACTCTCTTCTTGGAAACTTTCCTTCTAGCCCTTCACTTTTGACCCCTGCCTTCCCTGTCCACTGGAACTACCATCAGTATCCACAGTCTCTTTGGCTCCTACCCACTTCCCCACCCGTGGTGGTCCAGCTGTGACAGCTGACTGTGGTTATCTGGTTCGCTCCCCAGCCTTGCTGTCCTGGGTCCCTGTGTAATCAGTCAGGCTTCCCCAGGTATGAGGATGAAAGCATGCTCCAGAGTGGGGATGAGTTGTGAAGTAGAAGGCAAATATATCTCATCAGGTGTGCAGTCAGGCCTCCAGGGGATCTAGACCATGGTCCCGGAGTAGGCAGCATGGTCTCCATCTACCATGGACTATGAGTCGCTCCCAGTTCAAGCGACTCTGTGGTGCAGGATGTTCAGCCTCTTTCACCTCTGAGTTGTCTGCTGTCCCTCCTGATGATGATCTCGCCTGCCGCTTCTTCCTGCCTGCATCCTCCCTTGCATTTAAGCATCTTCAAGAAACTTCTTCCTAATTTTGTGTTTAGTTGGCATTTTTTTTGGCAGCACCTTTTCTTGACACAGATATGACAGTGTGTGTGCCAGGAGCCACTCGGTGTCTGTTTTACTTAGAGCAGGGCCTGGGCATGACAGAAACATAAGTCTCCACCAACTGGCTGGCATGGGGGTGAGTTTCCATTCCTGACCATGCGCTTAGACCTAAGCTCCCAAGCATTCTGATCTGAGCTCCAGGGTCTAGCCTGGCACTCGGGTTCCTACAAGAATCTGCCTCGTGCTCTCAATTCTGATCCCGCCCCTCACTCTGACATCACAGCATTTTACCTTCTCAAACTATTATTGCTTTAAAACAATGTTGTTGGAGGCTCAAGAGGAAGGCCATATGTGTACAATTATGGCTGATTTGTGTTGTCGTACAGCAGAAACCAATACAACATTGTAATTTTCCTCTAATTAAAAATATAATAAAAAATTAAACAAGGTTGGCATGCCTTAAGATGGACCATGAGGGCTATTTTCCCGGGTTTGTGGAGTGGCCACCCTGCTGCAAAGACTTGCAGTCTGTAGGTGCCTGAGCTCAGCTCTGCCTGCTTGGGTGCCCAGGGCACTGACTGGCTGTTTAGTTCTTTCTTTCGCCTCATCAGACTTCCTTTTGTTCCTATTGCTCTACTTGTTATAGGTGCAGATTATATTCTTTTAAAAAGTGTTTCTTTTGTGTCATATCACCAGTTCTTCTTTTTTAAAATGGAGGACAAGAAACTCTGGGTTAGGGGTTCAGACCAGGTTCAAACAAGGCAGTCCAACTCCATAAGCACTCTGATGCCCTGGAGCATCTCCCAGATGACTCCTGGAAAGCCTCCGAGGTTGCAAAGCTGGCCCTTTGGAGAAGGTCCACAATTCCCCCACATGCAGTGACGCTCCTTTGGACACTCTGCAGAGCTGAAGAAGGAGGATTCCATTTAGAGGACTATAAACTCAGTCTCAAAATAGCCCAGTGGAGCTATTAGACATTGGTGATGTTTATGAGGTCATTCAGGGTATGTGCTTCTGTGCTGTGCAAGTTGCTTCAGTCATGTCCGACTCCTTGTGGGCCCACAGACTATAGCCCACCAGGCTCATCTGTCCTTGGGATTCTCGAGGAAAGAACACTGGAGTGGGTTGCCATGCCCCCCTCCAGGGGATCTTCCTGACCCAGGGATCAAACCCACATCTCTTACATCTCTGGCATTGGCAGGCAGGTTCTTTACCACTAGCCCCACCTGGGCAACTCCATTCAGGGTATATGTTAGCGTATTTATTGACCTTACTAGGCCTCCCACCTTCCGCTTTTGCCAGATCTGCCAGGGAGCATATATTATGCACTTGGGTGTACTCAGTGTTTCTCTAATTTCAGTCTTTCATATACTCATCTTCATCATTTTGACTTTGTTAAACTATTATTTATTTAACTCTTTCTGTAAATCAGCTCAAACAATTAAACATAAATATCTTAATCTTGTCCTAAACAAGTATCCATGAAATAATATTTTTGGTTTATTGCTTATATTTTCCTAATTAACATTAAACAAATTCAGAATAATTATTATAAAATATTTGCTTCCTTACAAATGAAATCCTTTTATACACCTGCATGGACCCATGTATCATACTTTGTAAAGGACAGTCTTAGAAGGAGCTTTAAGTGACTAGATCCTTTACATTGTGAGAATCTATTCTATCTAACTCATCCACCTTCTTTCAAGATAGGATTTCCAGAGGATGCTCCTTGATGCAGCTATTCCAGATGCTTTATTGTTGTGGAGATCAAGGTCACTTTCACCAGGAACTTTAATTTTTCACAGTGACTAAGATTCTAAGCTCTCTTCATTCAACAAATATTTAAGGCCGCCTGGTGCCTGTGAGGCGCTGTGGGTGGGGCACTCCTGGCCCTACAGTTAGCAGCTCTTCTTTCCTGTGAAGTTTCAGAGGATGATGGCAAAGGCATGCAGAGTTCCATGCGCTATGACATAATGTGCCAGAAACCCCAGTGAGGAAGTCTGTGGCTTGTGATGGAGGCCTGAAAGGAAACTCTCCCTCCTCTGAAACCCAGGCTGTTTGATCACTCATCAGTCACATCAGGGGACAGAAAATGAAGCAGATGAGAGAGCTTGGGGAAGAAGAAAAGAGAGAGAGCTGGGTGGCCAGACTTCCTTGTGCAGTTTTGTACCTGCCATATAGAGAGAAAACCATTCATGGCTAGGAACTTTGACCACACTGCAACCTCAGCCTTTGTAAACAAGATCTAGTCACATCCTGGACTTTCCAGGACTCTGTGATCCCTGCATGGGGAAGAGGAACAAGACAGATCTCCCAAGAGTAAGATTGTCTTCAAGTGTGTTTGTAGATTTAAAGTTCCATTTGGGGACAGAAATGTTGGTTCTTTCTGCCGTCACCTCTATGGCCAACCTCCATTCTGTATCCAAATAGGAATTAAATCTGTAATTATCCACAAGAGGAAATTATTGTGATAGGAATCCCTGGAATAACCTCTCTGAGGTCATGGGTCTCTCCAAGAAAATGTCCCTTTATGAAAGAAACTTTTTTTGGTTGCCAGCCTGTGCTAGAGAGTAGGAAAAGCATATAACCTTAGGTATGTGCCTTGTTTTTGCACATGGATTGGGAGACTGGATTTAGAATAGAAGTGTCAGTGTAATGATGGACGTTTTGTTGTGTGATTATCTTTTGGTCATGTACATGCTTTGTAAGGCCCATGTTTGAAAGTAGCCCTCTGCAAGAGGCAGGACCAAACTGGTCCCATTTGAGAAGAAGCCCAGGGCCCCTCCCATGGGGTCAGCCGAAGGAACAGGAACTGCACTGGGTCCCTGCCACTGCTCTTCCTCCCACTGTGATGCTATAAAACGTTGAGATGGCACCAGTGCCCCTTCCGACCTTGAGGATGAGCATAATTCTGCCTAGAGGGGTGAGGAATTATAACCCTGAGCTCCCCACTTTATTCAGGGACCCTTCCTTTTCTTCCTCACTGGATCTGAGGTGAATGGGAGGCAGAAGGAAAGCCATTTGGGTTTTAGCCATTCTGTGAGTCTGGCTCTCTTTGCAAACTGCTAGCAGCATAGAAGAAAAAGAACCTGCTTTATTTCTACCACAGAAATGAGCAAATTAGTTTTTAGCAGCTGAATGCAACATTGATGCTGCCACCAGATCACCAGGTGTCTAAAGAGAGTGGATGACTCTTTAGACAACAGCAGCAACACATGGCACTTCATGCCCTTGAGAGAGACTCCGCTGGAAGGTATCTGCAACCTAGCAATTGCTGAAGACCACTTGAGACATCTGTCACTTGAAAGAGACCGTCTAAGGGGCATGCTCCACGTCACCTTCACTCCATCCTCTAAGCTCCATCTGTACATTAGTTCAGGTTTCCAGGAAACAGCACGCAAATGCTTTTGAGTCCCTTAAAGAAAGGTCTAGCAGGAGAGATGACTGAGTGATAGTCATGCCTTGGTGAGTCCTGAGAGTTAGCACAGCAAAGGATCCGTTTTCGCAAGTGTTTTGGTATCTTTTGTGCATCTCTTTTTGAAAATGTCACTCATTACACAATTCATGCAACATTTCCTGAAATTCATTGAGAGGAAAGAGCTTTTTGACCAGATTAATTGATTAATTCTCCCAACAAACCTTTACTGAATATCTGTTGTGTGCCAGGCACTGGGGTATGTATTGGAACGTAGATGAACCAGGATGTTTTCTTGTAGTTGATGTAAGCACTAAGTCACCCACGGTGTATTCAGTTTTGCTAGATCTGGCAGGAGCACCAAACTCAACTGAGCTTTCAGATACATTGGCTCCTTCTTTCCAAGTAGAACTCTTTTATACTCCTCATTTTTATTATTAATTAAAGCTATATTATAAAGAGATATATTCTCATTTTAAATTTTTTATAAGACAGAAAGGTTCATAAGTTTCCTGCTCTTCATATCTGCTCTTCAGACATCCTCTAATTCCACTCCTGGGTGGGACCACTATTAACTATGTGTTGTTATCATCTGGCTACTAAGCATGCACATGAGCACGTGTACACACACACACACACACACACACACACACACACACACACTGACATTCCAAGAGCAGAGAGATTGGAATGATCCACCCCAGGTGCGGACTGAGGTGCATTGTTAGGAAAGAACTGTAAAAAATAATGAAGACTCCTAAAAGTCAGTCTGTTTTTTATTAGCACTATATACCAGCAATTCTAAACAATGTCAGGGGTGAAATACTCCTCCTTCTGGGGTGGACTGCTCTCACCAGTTCACCTTCTCCAATGCTGTGACTCTGAACATACATACATACATGGCAAATGCATATGGATACACCTATGTATGCAGACAGGTGTACAAATACATACTTGTACAACATATATCTTTTGCAAAATACAGATGTGTTAACAGGCATTATTCTCATAATATTTTTCTATTAATTTATTTTGGACGTCTTTCTAGATCATTTCTTACACATCCAGTTCTTTCTGCTGTGCTGTTCTTAGTCACTCAGTCATGTCTGACTCTTTGCCACCCCATGGACTGTAGCCCGCCAGGCTCCTCTGTCCATGGGGATTCTCCAGGCAAGAATACTGGAGTGGGTTGCTGTTCCCTTCTCCAGGGGATCTTCCCAACCCAGGAATTGAACTGGGGTCTTCTGCATTGCAGGCAGATTCTTTACCGAGCTACCAGGGAAGCCCAGTTCCTTCTGAATGATTGACAGATTTTCTGTGATATGAATGTAACATACATTTTTTATCCAAGCCTTCGTTGTTTTGCTATTAGCATGGTAAGTAGATGAGTTTTACTAATCCAGACTGATAGTCTTTTTCTTTTGTTATGTACAGCTGCCTCATTTACATTAATTTTTTATAACATGTATTTATTATACTTAATTATATTACAATATTTGTTTGGTGATAGTATATCTATATTTTCTGTTTATATTGTTGTCGCAAAATTTATTTTGGTTATTTTGTTTTGTCTGTGCCTTCTTTGCTTTGCTTTGTCTTCCCGTTTCCCATAGTAACATTTGAAACTTTGAGAGTTAAACCTCTCTTTCTTGTTTGATCAATGTTGGGCAGATTTATGCCCCATCACGAAACAAGAGGAAGGTTTATACTTTACACATCCTCTCAGCTTCTTTCACTCACCTCACTTTTTATTATTATTACTTTTTGCATTACCAAGATTTACAACTTACATAGAACTGAGCTCTGAGAATGTAATTACACACTCAGTGGTCACCAATAGTCCTTTCATCCGTGGCTTTCCTGATCATGACATGACTTCAAACATTTTTTTACTTATCTTTGGGTTGGCTGGATTTGTTGTGTCTTATTTTTTTTAAAGAAGGCCTCATAAGTGCTATGTTTTCAGATTCTTTTTCTTTTCTTTTTTAAAAAAATTTTTAATTAATTAACTTTTTTATTGGAGGCTAATTATTTTACAATATTATATTGGTTGGTTTTGCCATACATTGACGTGATTGCATTATTAAAACTGTCTTTAGACATAAAACATATAATTCTCGGGTCACACATTTTTCTCCTTCAGAATTCTGTAGATGTTGTTCACCTACTGCTTGTATTGAATGTTGATATGGAGAAGGCTGAGGTCAGCCATCTTCTCTCTTTGGGAAACATGCTTTATTTAATTTCTGAATGTCCATAGGAATCTTTTTTAATTCTCGAACTTCATGGTTTCCACTAATGAGACTGTATTTTTCCCTGATCAAAAAGTCTATTTTCTGTAGATTTTAATCAGTGGATTCATGTATTTTTGTTATTTAAGAAAACATTTCTTCCTTGTTATATTGAATATTTGTTCTGTTTTCCACTTTAGGAATATTAGCTATACGTATAATGAACTTCCTCACCCATCTGTCATCTTCTCGATACTCTCTTTTATTTTTTAGAATTCTTTTTCATTTTTTTTTATACAGATTTCTTAAGGTATACCTCTACCTCCATATGGCTTCCCTAGTGGCTCAGCTGGTAAAGAATCCACCTGCAATGCGGGAGACCTGGGTTCGATCTCTGGGTTGGGAAGATCCCCTGGAAAAGGGAAAGGCTACCCACTCCAGTATTCTGGCCTGGAGAATTCCATGGACTGTATAGTCCATGGGGTTGCAAAGAGTCAGACACGACTGAGCGACTTTCATTTCACTTTCACTACGTCCATATACCTAGCCGTGTTATCTATTCTTGCTGCTTCTGATGTGACTTTCATTCTTATGCTTTTATTATCTTAAACTTTTTTCAAGTGCTACTTCAGGTTATATTTTATTTCCTTTTAATATTTCATACTCTAATCTTTGATTGTCTGATTTCTTTTCTATCTCTCCTTAAAGAGCCTAAGTTCTCTTTCTTTAAAAAGAGAGAGATGTGTGTGTGTGTGCTCAATCATATCTGACTCTTTGTCATCCCATGGACTGTAGTCTGCCAGGCTCCTCTGTCCATGGGATTCTCCAGGCAAGAATACTGGAGTGCGTTGCCATTTCCTTTTCCGGGGCTCTACCCCACCCAGGGATTGAACTTGCATCTCTTGGATCTCCTGCATTGGCAGGCAGATTCTTTATATCACTACTGCCACTTGGGAAGCCTTCAAAGTAGAGATAAGTATGTGAAAATTTCTTCTGTTTTCTGAAGTAATTCTCTTTCTGAATAGTTTTTTTTTTTTTTTTTTTAATCTGCTGTCATTTGGTAGGTTCATTTCTTACTTGCTAGGTACTATCTCTACATGGGTCCCCTTTTGCTTTCTTTGTGGTAATATGTGAAGGAGACAAGTCTACACAGGAGGAGAGAAATAGGGAAAGTCACAAATGTCAATCTGGGAAACATCTTCATAGAACTTTTCCCAGATTTCTCTTCTACCTTGAGGGCTTGTCTTGCCTCAGTTTTTTGTTCTTCTCTGTTTGGGGAGAGTAGATCACCTGAATGGGAGGTCACTGTGGCTCCAAGTAGAGCCTCCAGCTCATGGTTGATTGTTCAAACATTCTTCATAAAGGATTCAAACAGTACAACAAGATGTAGGTTGAAAAATAAGTCTACCCCCACACTTAACCCTTTCCCCTGAGATAAACACTCTTACTGGTTTTCTATGTCTTCTGGACTGAGAGCCTATGTGTATACAACTTGGTAAAATAGTATACACAATACTTGTTTTCTCTTACTTAATAATAAATGCTGGCAGTTGTTCCATATTAGCAGATATCTTTCAACTTCAGACTTGTTAATAGCTGCAGAGTGTTCTTTCAAACTCACACTCAGGGCATACTGAATAATTCAGGCTTTCTCAGCCTGCATATAATTTCTGATAATGATGAGGGAGTATTTTCCTTCCTCTTTGTTTCTTCCAGAGTCAGGAGGGATCTTGTTGGAGATGAAAGGACTATCATTAATTCCTGCTTATACCTACTGCTGCTAAGTCGCTTCAGTCGTGTCCGACTCTGTGCAACCCCACAGACGGCAGCCCACCAGGCTCCCCATCCTTGGGATTCTCCAGGCAAGAACACTGGAGTGGTTTGCCATTTCCTTCTCCAGTGCATGAAAGTGAAAAGTGAAAGTGAAGTCGCTCAGTCGTGTCTGACTCTTAGCGACCCCATGGACTGTAGCCCACCAGGCTCCTCCGTCCATGGGACTCTCCAGGCAATCTGCCCAATCTTAAAGTACAGGACTAAGAGAAACAGGATGGTGGCAACTTGGTTATACAGACATTAAAACGGGAAAGAAAGTTATGTAAGTGAACATGGTATCGAAAGAATCTTCATTTTCTCTCTAGTTCCTCTTTCTATAAGGAACAAAAACCCAGAAGATACAAAGTGTGTTTAGTTTTGGCCAGTCAGAAGTTTGGCTTGTACAGCTGTCTTCTCTCTATACTTTAAATGTTTTCCCTAAAAGCAATATAGTTATATCTGAGATAGGGACAGAAAAATAAGTTAACAATATCAGATAGATTAAACAAACAGATTCAAGAAGGGTTGAGATAAACCACTGGAAGTTTAACCTCAGTGAGAGAGATTGTTCAAACACGAATCTTGGATCTGATCTCCCAACTTGTATTTATTATCCTCCATGAAGACAAATAGGAATTTCTCCAGGGGGTTATTTGGAGTGCTGTCCCTGGTGAGGTAAGACTCTTTCCTGTGGTGCTTTCAACCAGAGGAGAATCCAGTATAAACAGAGTCCCCACATAAACCCTCTGTACAACCCTTCATATTGCATATCTGATCTGTTGTTTGCAGTGAGACTGGAGAAAGGGTGTGGCACTCTTAGTTAAAAAGATCCTTGAAAAATTTATTATATGTGCTTCTTACGTGCCTGGCACCATGCAGAGCATTTTATGGGCATTATCTCATTTACTTTTCACAAACAGCATCATGAAGGTGGAGTCATCTTCCTAGGATCAAATTCTGACTCTGCCAGTTCTAATTCTTGGTGAGATCATTTAACTCCTCTGTCTCCCCATTTTTCATAAAATGAATTAAATGAGGTATAATGCAAGGAAAGTTCCAAGCAGGGTGCCAGGGACCTGGTCAGCACTCATTAAATGTCTGATTATATCCATACTATTACTCTTAGTACTCCCATTTTACAAATGAAGAAACTGGGGTCCACAGAGGGAGTGTTTTTGTCCTGTCACCCAGCCAATAACGTGGAGCCAAGATCCAGACCTGGGTCTGTCCCATTGTAGAGATTGGGAATTTAAACATGATGCTCTCTGGTCTCTTCATCACACCCAACACTGAAGCTCAGATGTGGGGCTCAGAGCTCTTTGGGGATGCCAGGTACTCTAACAAGAAAAAATGCCTTTGAACTTCCATATATAATAGGTGTATTCTGAAAAATTATGTTCATGTTGAATCCTGTTTTTCCTTGGCTTTCATTACATGAATAATTTTATGATTGTGCCTTTCTTGCTCAATATTTTCACTCAGAGACTCATAAGCACATCTGAATCCTACTTTACTCTCTGGAATCTTTAGTATTCTTTTAGAGTTTTCATCCATTTACTATAAAATTAAGCTCCATGAAATTAGAAGACATTTACTCCTTAGAAGGAAAGTTATGACCAACCTAGATAGCATATTAAGAAGCAGAGACATTACTTTGCCAACTAAGGTCCGTCTAGTCAAGGCTATGGTTTTACCAGTGGTCATGTATGGATGTGAGAGTTGGATTGTGAAGAAAGCTGAGCTCTGAAGAATTGATGCTTTTGAACTGTGGTGCTGGAGAAGACTCTTGAGAGTCCCTTGGACTGCAAGGAGATCCAACCAGTCCATCCTAAAGGAGATCAGTCCTGGGTGTTCATTGGAAGGACTGATGCTAAAGGTGAGATTCCAATACTTTGGCCACCTCATGCGAAATGTTGACTCATTGGAAAAGACCCTGATGCTGGGAGGGATTGGGGGTGGGAGGAGAAGGGGATGACAGAGGATGAGATGGCTGGATGGCATCACCGACTCAATGCACATGAGTTTGGGTGAACTTTGGGAGTTGGTGATGGACAGGGAGGCCTGGCGTGTTGTGATTCATGGGGTTGCAAAGAGTCGGATATGACTGAGCAATTGAACTGAACTGAACTGAGAGTTAGTCATAGGACTATCTCAATAACCCTTTGTTGAATGCCATTAGGAATCTCACTAACATGTCCCTTCATCAATGAGTGTGTGCATTCCTAAAATATTCTGCTTAGAACAAAAGATTGTTTTGTGTAAGTCCAGGTAGGTATTTATATGTGAGACTTGTTTTTGTTAGACTTTTCACAAGTGTGACATTATATGTGGAGATAAGAATATAGATTTTGTTATTTTAAAATCTTCTTTAGAAGATAAAATCTTTTTTTAGAAGCTCAAAAACAAATGGAAGCACGGTTGACTCTAATTATTTATGGTAATTATTGGGTTGGCTTAAATCTCGTTTAGAAAACCCAAATGAACTTTTTGAACAACCTGATATATTCTATGAATGAACTTTTTGGACTACTCAATATATTCTATGAATATTTTTTTGTTGCTGCTGTGTTGCCCAGTTGTGTCTGACTCTTTGCAGCCCCATGAACTGCAGCACATCAGGCATCTCTGTCTCTCACCATCTCCTGAAGTTTGCCCAAGTTCACGTCCATTGCATTGGTGATGCCATCCAGCCATCTCATCCTCTGACACCTGCTTCTACCTCTGCCTTCAATCTTTCCCAGCCTCAGGAACTTTTTCCAGTGAATCAGCTGTTCACATTAGATGACCAAAATACTAGAGTTTCAGCTTCAGCATCAGTCCTTCCAGTGAGTATTCAGGGTTGAGTTCCCTTAAGATTGACTGGTTTAATCTCCCTGCTATCCAAGGGACTCTCAGGAGTCTTCTCCAGCACTACAATTTGAAGGCATCAATTCTTTGGTGCTCTGCCTTCTTTTACAGTCCAGCTCTCACAACCGTACGTGACCACTTGGAAAACCATGGCCTTGACTCTTCAGACCTTTGTCGGCAGAGTAACGTCTCTGCTTTTCAACACACTGTGTAAGTTTTTCATAGCTTTCCTGTCAAGAAGCAAATGTCTTCAAATTTCATGACTGCAGTCACCATATGCAGTGATTTTGGAGCCCAAGAAGAGGAAATCTGTCACTACTTCCACCTTTTCACCTCTATTTGGCATGAAGTAATTTTTTTGGGCTCCAAAATCACTGTGGATGCTGATTGCAGCCATGAAATTAAAAGACGCTTACTCCTTGGAAGGAAAGTTATGGCCAACCTAGATAGTATATTAAAAAGCAGAGATATTACCTTGCCTACAAAGGTCTGTCTAGTCAAGGCTATGGTTTTTCCAGTGGTCACGTATGGATGTGAGAGTTGGACTGTGAAGAAAGCTGATCGCCAAAGAATTGATGCTTTTGAAGTGTGGTGTTGGAGAAGACTCTTTTTTTGGGGGGGGGCAATGTAATTCAACCTTTATTTTTTCATTTTAATTAATTCATTCATTTTAAAACACTTTTATGCAATATGCTATATTGTAGCGTATGTGTCATATATATATTACAGACACATATATATATATTACAGACACATATATATATATATACACATGGCATATATTTTATATACACATACATATTTTATATGTGTCAGGCACTATTCTAAGCACCTTATAAACATTCATTTATTAAATCTTCTTCACAATCATGTGAGATAGGTCCTGTTAATATTCACACTTTGCAGATAAGGAAACTGAGGCACAGAGCAGCTAAGTATTTCACCCAGAACTGTACAACGAGTAAGTGAATTGGTCAGACTTGTTTTGTGTGTATAGATAGTGAACCAACATAAATCTGGGAAAAAACAAATATAATTATATCAAAAAAAGCAAGCTCTGATAATTAAAAAATCTATCTACGGTTTAGAAAATCTTGATTAAACTTCAGAATGTAGACAATTAGGCACAGGAAGTTAAGTTGGTAGAATAAATATTCTTAAGACAAAGACTGTACTAAGCAGCTAAGTAAACAGAGTATTCTGCCCTGAGGAAGAGTTGCCTTTCAAATGTTTGTATTTTTTTCCAGCACGACTTCATTCTGTTTCATTTCATTTTGGTGGCAATAGATTCACATTTTTTAACCTTTTTTTCTCTTCAGAGAAAGATATTTTTCCTCTAGATGTTTCATTTCCAATTATTTTCTTGTTCTCACTCACCTATGTTTCCGTAGCAGCAAAATTCTGCAAAGTACTCAGCAAGGCTGAGACAGCTAAACTATGCCTAGTGATGATGTAGGAGAAGACTATTGAGAATCCCTTGGACTGCAAGGAGATCTAACCAGTCATTCTAAAGGAGATCAATCCTGGGTGTTCATTGGAAGGACTGATGCTAAAGCTGAAACTCCAATACTTTGGCCACCTCATGCAAAGAGTTGACTTACTGGAAAAGAGTCTGATGCTGGGAGGGATTGGGGGCGGGAGAAGAAGGGGATGACAGAGAGTGAGACGGCTGGATGGCATCACTGACTCGATGGACATAAGTCTGAGTGAACTCTGGGAGCTGGTGATGGACAGGGAGGCCTGGCATGCTGTGATTCATGGGATCGCAAAGAGTCAGACACGACTGAGCGACTGAACTGAACTGAACTGAACTGAATGGGGCTGGATGCCATCATCTTAGTTTTTTTTAATATTTAGTTTTAAGCCAGCTCTTTCACTCTTCTCCTTCACCCTCATCAAGAGGCTCATATTTCCTCTTTGCTTTCTGCCATTAGAGTGGTATCATCCACATATCTGAGGTTGTTTATGTTCCTCCCAGTAATCTTGATTCCGGCTTATATCTAATCCAGCCCAGCATTTTTCATGATGTGCTCAGTGTGTAGATTAAACAAACAAGGTAATAGGAGACCACCCTGTCATACTCCTTTCTAAATCTTGAGCCAATCAGTTGTTCTGTGTTCCATACAGGGTTCTGACTATTGTTTCTTGATTGGCATACAGGTTTCTCAGGAAACAGGTAAGATGATCTGGTATCCCCATCTCTTTAAAAGCTTTCCACAGTTTATTATGGTCCACACAACTTGTTTACCATATATGCAGAGTACATCATGTGAAATGCCAGGCTGGATGAAGCACAAGCTGGAATCAAGATTGCCCGGAGAAATATCAATAACCACAGATATACAGATGACACCACCCTTATGGCAGAAAGTGAAGAGGAACTAAAGAGCCTCTTGATGAAGGTGAAAGAGGAGAGTAAAAAAGCTGGCTTAAAACTCAACATTAAAAACACGAAGATCATGGCATCTGGTCCCATCACTTCATGGCAAATAGATGGGGAAACAGTGGAAACAGTGACAGACTTTATTTTTTGGGGATCCATAACTGCAGATGGTAACTGCAGCCATGAAATTAAAAGATGCTTGCTCCTTGGAAGAAAAGCTATGACCAACCTAGACAGCATATTAAAAAGAAGAAACATCACTTTACCAACAGAGACCCGTCTAGTCAAAGCTATGGTTTTTCCAGTGGTCATGTATGGATGTGAGAGTTGGACTATAAAGAAGGCTGAGTGCTGAAGAATTGATGCTTTTGAACTGTGGTGTTGGAGAAGACTCTTGAGAGTCCTTGGACTGCAAGGAGATCAAAGCAGTCAATCCTAAAGGAAATCAATCCTGAATATTCATTGGAAGGACTGATGCTGAAGCTGAAACTCCAATACTTTGGCCACCTAATGCAAAGAGCCGACTCATTAGAAAAGACCTTGATTCTGGGAAATATTGAGGCAGGAGAAGGGGACGGCAGAAGGAGATGGTTGGATGTCATCACCAACTCAATGGACATGAGTTTGAGCGAGCTCTGGGAGGTGAAGAAGGACAGGAAAGCCTCACCTGCTGCAGTCCATGGGGTCACAAGGAGTCAGACAGGACTAACACAACATCAACGCCGTCAAAAGGTTTTGCATAGTCAATGGAACAGAAGTAGATGTTTTACTGGAATTCCCTAGTTTTCTCTATGATCCAGAGAATGTTGGCAATTTGATCTCTGGTTCCTCTTTCTTTTCTAAATCCCTCTTGGATATCTGAAAGTTCTTGGTTCGCATAATGCTGAAGCCTAGCATGTAAGATTTTAAGCATGACCTTGCTAGCATGGGAGATGAGTGCAATTGTCTGATGGTTAGCACATTCTTTAGTATTACCCTTCTTGGAAATGGGGAGGAGGATTGACCTTTTCCAGTCCTGTGACCACTTCTGGGTCTTCCAGATTTGGTAATGTATTGAATGTAACACCATGATGGCATCATCTTTTAGGATTTTGAATAGTTCTACTGGAATTCCATTGCATCCACTAGCTTTATTAACAGCAGTGCTTCCTAAGACCTACTTGACTTTGCTCTCTAGAATGTCTGACTCTGGGTGGCTGACCACACCATTGTAGTCATCCCGTTCATTTGGATCTTTTTTATACAGTTCCTCTGTGCATTCTTTCCATCTCTTCTTGATCTCTTCAATGTCTACTAGATCTCTACCATTTATGTCCTTTATTGTGCCCGTCTTTGGGCAAAATATTCCCTTGATATCTCCAGTTTTCCTGAAGACAGCTCTAGTCTTTCCCCTTCTGTTGTTTTCCTCTATTTTTATACATTGTTCATTGAAGTACTTCTTGTCTCTCCTTTTTATTCTTTGATAATCTGCATTTATTTGGATATACCTTTCCCTTTTCCCCTTGCTTTAGCAGTGGCCACAGGACTGGAAAAGGTCAGTCTTCATTCCAATCCCAAAGAAAGGAAATGCCAAAGAATGCTCAAACTACCACACAATTGTACTCATCTCACACACTAGTAAAATCATGCTCAATGTTCTCCAAGCCAGGCTTCAGAAATATGTGAACCGTGAACTTCTAGATGTTCAAGTTTTAGAAAAGGCAGAGGTACCAGAGATCAAATTGCCAACATCCACTGGATCATGGAAAAAGCAAGAGAGTTCCAGAAAAATATCTATTTCTGTTTTATTGACTATGCCAAAGCTTTTGACTGTGTGGATCACAATAAACTGTGGAAAAGTCTTCAAGAGATGGGAATACCAAACCACCTGACCTGCCTCTTGAGACACCTGTATGCAGGTCAGGAAGCAACAGTTAGAACTGGACATGGAACAACAGATTGGTTCCAAATAGGAAAAGGAGTACGTCAAGGTTGTATATTGTTCCCCTGCTTATTTAACTTCTATGTAGAGTACATCATGAGGAACGCTGGGCTAGAGGAAGCACAAGCTGGAATCAAGATTGCTGGGAGAAATATCAATAACCTCAGATATGCAGATGACATCACCCTTATGGCAGAAAGTGAAAAGGAACTAAAAAGCCTCTTGATGAAAGTGAAAGAGGAGAGTGAAAAGGTTGGCTTGAAGCTCAACATTCAGAAAACTAAGATCATGGCATCCGGTCCCATCATTTCATGGGAAATAGATGGGGAAACAGTGGAAACAGTGAGAGACTTTATTTTTTGGGGCTCCAAAATCACTGTAGATGGTGACTGCAGCCATGAAATTAAAAGACGCTTACTCTTTGGAAGGAAAGTTATGACCAACCTAGACAGCATAGTAAAAAGCAGAGACATTATTTTGTCAACAAAGGTCCATCTAGTCAAGGCTATGTTTTTTCCTGTGGTCATGTTCATGGTTGTGAGAGCTGCACTATAAAGAAAGCTGAGTGCCGAAGAATTGATGCTTTTGTACTGTGGTGTTGGAGAAAACTCTTGCGAGTCCCTTGGACTGCAAGGAGATCAACCAGTCCATCCCAAAGGAGATCAGTCCTGGGTATTCATTGGTAGGACTGATTTTGAAGCTGAAACTCCAATACTTTGGCCACCTGATGCAAAGAGCTGACTCATTTGAAAAGACCCTGGTGCTGGGAAATATTGAGGGCAGGAGGAGAAGGGGACGACAGAGGATGAGATGGTTGGATGGCATCACCGACTCAATGGACATGGGTTTGGGTGGACTCCGGGAGTTGGTGATGGACAGGAAGGCCTGGTGTGCTGCAGTTCATGCTGTCGCAAAGATTCGGACATGACTGAATGACTGAACTGAGCTTTCACGTCTCTTCTATCTTTAGCTATTTGTAAGGTATCCTCAGATAACCACTTTGCCTTCTTGCTTTTTTTTCCCTTTGTGATTGCTTTGCTTGATTCCTCCTGTACAATATTATAACCTCTGTCCATAGTTCTTCAGGCACACTGTTTACAACTTCTAACCCCTTGCATCTATTTGTTACTTCCACTGCATATTCGTAGGTGATTTGATTTAAATTGTACCTGACCTAGTGGTTTTCCCCACTTTCTTTAGTTTAGGCCTGAATTTTGCTATGAGAAGCTGATGATCTGAGCCAGGGTCAGCTCCTGGTCTTGTTTTTGCTGACTGTATACATCTTCTCCACCTTTGGCTACAAAGAAAGTAATCAGTTTGATTTTGGTATTGGCCATTTGGTGATGACCATGTGTAAAGTCGTCTCTTGTGTTGTTGTAAAAGGATATATGCTATGACCAATTTATTCTCTTGACAGAATCAGTAAGCCTTTGCCCTGCTTCATTTTGTTTGCCAAGGCCAAACTTGCCTGTTACATCAGGTATCTCTTGACTTCCTCCCGGTGATGAATAGAACATCTTTTTTTTTTTTTTTGATGTTAGTTCTAGGAGATCTTCTAGGTCTTCATAGAACTGATCAACTTCAGTCTCTTTGGCATCAGTGGTAGAGGCATAGACTTGGATTACTATTAGAAGGTTAAATAGCTGGCCTTGGAGACCAACTGAGATCACTGTGTCGTTTTTGAGACTGCACCCAAGTACTGTATTTCATGCTCTTTTGTTAACTATGAGGGCTACTCCATTTCTTCTAAGAGATTCTTGTCCACAGTAGTAGATACACTGGTCATCTGAATTAAATCCGCCCATTCCTGTCCATTTTAGTTCACTGATTCCTAAGATGTTGATGTTTATTCCTGCCATCTCCTGCTTGACCACATCCAGTTTACCTTGATTCATGGACTTAACATTCCAGGTTCCTATGCAATACTGTTCTTTGCAGCATCGGATTTTACTTTCATCACCAGACACATCCACAACTGAGCATCATTTCCACTTTGACCCAGCCGCTTCATTCTTTCTGGGGCTATTAGGAGTTGTCTTTTGCTCTTTCCCAGTAGCATATTGGACACCTTCAGATCTGGGGGACTCATCTTGCGGTGTCAAATCTTTTTGTCCTTTTATATAGTTCATGAGGTTCTCATGGCAAGTATACTGGGGTGGTTTGCCATTCCCTCCTGAAACACTGGATGAGTGAGTATGGACCCATTGCTCATGGGGGAAATGCAGGGTTAGGTTCCTGTGAGCCTCTGGTCAAAACATTTCGGCTTATCAACATACAACTTTGTTTTATGTGTCTGTCTGCTTAAAAACACCTTTTAAAATATATATTGTTGACTCATTAACATTGAAGTCATGGTCAACAGTACTGTAACTCATGCCTTGGAGAAAGCTTATATACCACGTTTTTTCCCCTTAAGGCACATCTTAGCCTTCTTGTGCTTGGGAACACCAGATAGCACTTCAGCACTGCACTTGGGGGCCATTTTAAACAGTGAAATCACGAATAAAAAGGACGAAAAATGCAAAAATGTTGGTATTATGGATACTGTTAAAAGAACACTTGCTTGTAGTATGAGAGTTGAAACAGAAGAGCAGAGCATCTCCTTGTTCAACTTCAGTCCAGGGCACGTATAAATTTCCACTGCTCTCTGCACATAGAGCAATGATTGTCAAAGTGTCCCCAACTAATGAGGGTGAGGTTACAAGCAAATTTTAGCAAGGAAGCAAATTCTCATATACGGAATCTTCAGATAATGAGGAGTTACTCTATTTTGCTTTCAAAATGTCCCTTTTTGCTCCTTTTCAGGTTTTAATTTGGGAACTATGAGAGATTAATTGCATTTATGGCCACCATATTGGTCTCCCAGTATCAGGCTGTCTGTCCTGTAACTCTTGGTCCCCTCCTACATTAATTCCAGACTTGGGCATGTGACTTGGCTTGGCCAATGGAATGTTAACAAATCTGGTGCAGGTAAAAGCTTTAGCAGTTCCTGTGCATTTCCTCCTTTCCTTTTGGACCCCTGCCACCATCATGAGAATATAGCCTACAAGAAGGGAGTGGGCAACACGTGGAAGAGAGCAGAATTGTCTCATACAAGGCCAGGTAGACCAGCTAGCCATTAGTTGACACAGATGCATGAGAGAGCCCAGCCAGCTAAGATCAGCCAAACCTGGCTCAGGTCAGCCAGTCGACCAACCCAATCCATCAACCATGAGAAATAAACAATAGATTTTCTTTTTAAAAGCCGCCATATTTGAGGGTGGTTTTTTACAAGTCACTAACTAACTGATCCAAGGATTTGATCATCTCCAGGTTTAATTTCGGAGCTTTAGCATTCTAGATCCTCTAGAAGAGCATCAAGCAGCCACTTCAGCTGAAGGTTAATGCCTGCCTGTCTGTCATGTGAAGATAGAAAAGGAGATCAATTATTTCAACTTAGACCAGGGAAGAGAGAAGGGAGATAATGGTCAACAGGGAAGGTCATTAGACTGGGGTAGAACTCAGAGTATAGTTTTTCACATCTACCTTCCCAGGTCTTAATGAGTATCTTCCAATTATTTTAATTTAACTTTGGCTTGGCTTGGCTCAGATATGACTGTTAAGCTTTTTTTCTCCCTTTACAGGTAATAATGGTTTTTTAAATTTATTTTGCACTGAAAGGAGAGAAAAAGAGGCAGCCAGGGAAAAGGAGGGGTAGAGGTGGAAAGAAGGTGGTAAATTATGTACAGAAAATAATTTCTATCGTTTCAGTCTCAGAACATGAAGGGAAATTCACAAGGGGTACCATACATCAATAACTACACAGTGTTTCTCTAGAAAAGCTACTGGCCCCAAGGCATAATAAAAGTTACACTTAAGAATACCATAAACCTTTTAAAAGTCTCTGTTTGAATCAAAATAGTTTTCTGATAAAATATTAATTCTCAAAATGAGTTGTAAAATATGAACACAAAACAGCTTAGGCGATTTTTATTTCTGACAATAAAGTTAAAATATCCTGGAGAAAGTGACAGGTACTAGAAGGTAGTTCTCAGAATCAATGAATGAAAATATGAGTCTGAAATTCCCTCAGATTCTATTCCGTCTTTTAGTTCTCAGTTATTAGGAAGGTGCCAGGCTCCATGCTTGGCCTGATATGGGGCTTCAGGCCAGGCTGTCAAAGGG
Source organism: Moschus berezovskii (assembly GCF_049115385.1). NCBI lineage: Eukaryota > Metazoa > Chordata > Mammalia > Artiodactyla > Moschidae > Moschus > Moschus berezovskii. Next base: position 64,525,388 of record NC_142477.1, read on the forward strand.
AAATCTCAAAACACAGTTGGAGCTCAAAATGCAACTTTAGGGTAACTCATCACCCTTTGGTAGGTCTGAATTTATTTCCTGGACATTGGCTCTTTAAATGAAAAGATAGATCTTAGCTAAAGATACAAATCAGAGGCAATTATTTTAAAATGCAGAAAAAAAAATGAACTCTCTTATTGAAGGACAGCTCTGAGTGGAAGTAAAACTTCTGTGAAGTAATTAACTGAAAATTACCTTACGGAAATTTATGCTAATCTAGTACTTTACCGCTAATGTTAAAAGGATCGGTTCCCTTAATTTATAAATTTTACTGCTGGGATTTTTGGTATAGCAAATATTGGTTTTATCACATATTCCTGTGATAACACAGGTCTCTGGAGTCAGACTCCTTGCATTCAGCTCTTAACTTCACCATCTGCAAAAACCTGTAATTTTAGGTAAACTCCTTGACCTCTCTGTGCCCAAATTTCTTCATCTATAAAATGGAAATAGCAATATTACCTGTTTCCTTTTTTTGCTATGTGAATTAAATGAGATGATGTGTGTAAGGGGTCATTCCATGTCAGTTAATAATAAATATACATTAGTGTCAGCTAGGAAACCCAAGCCTTCATCTGACATTTCCCCAATACATTTCCTGACCTGTCCTGAGTGCTGGTTTCAGATCCACCAACCTTCATGCCTTCCTCAGATTTTCCTCAATGGTAGGTGAATTTCAGATATTACTATGAAAGTCCTTTCCCACCAGGAGCACTGCCCTCCTGTGTAACGTAAAATCAGCATAAGTACTTCCAGATTTGGACAACAACACTTAATTCAGCTTGTTTGTATAGGAGACTAGATGAATCAAGACTCTTCAGCGAACCCATTCCTATGCTGAACCCCTAAAAGTCTCTTTCCTGTCCTCCCAAACTCTGCCCATCACCTCCAACCTCAACTGTCCTGCTCATCCTCTACAACCTAGAAATTTCCTGGGTTTGAGAAGTCCTTGCTGTCAGGGCTGGGTCCTGGTGATAACATTTTCTGAGGTTAGTTAAAGCATTTGTTGACATTTTTGTTGGATGTCTATATGCAATCCTTGAACATAACTGAACTGTAACTCTACAAATTTTGCTTATTCATATTTTCCCTACATTAAAACAACCTTCTATTTACAGTTGTTAATCTCTGGGGATTTCCTGCTCCACTTTAGGAAATCCGATGTGCCTGGTGGACTCTGAGGCCCAAATACAGCTGAATGTACATCCTTGTTTTCCTCCCAGCCCCTTTTCAAACCTATTTAAATGCAATTCCAGTCCAGAGCCTCTGGCAACTCCCTCCCAGTCTCCCTGAGCCAACCCCCTGATTGACCGTTGATAGATCAATTCTCATCTTGCCTTGTTTAACTCATACGCTCTCTCAAGCTGCTGTTACACAAGCACAAAGTGGGGGAGGTCAGGGGGGTTAGAAATAATTTAGAGTCCATGACGAGGTGTAGTTTGGAAAGGCCTGACTTCAGCTGACCCAGCCTCCAGCCATAACTCCGCATCGCCGTCCACACTGACCTTCATCAATCTTCCCTCTTCCAATTAGCCCCCTTCCCTAAAGAAAGTGACATGCTCACAGTTACAGGGCATCCAGTAACAAAGTTAATTAGGAGTTAGGTCTCTAAGTAGTATCGCCTTTCCCTGGGAAAAATTCCTTTTGCTACCAGAAAATGGAGTTTGAAACCAAGCAAAACAGAAAATGCCATGATTGAGCATAACAGTGTCTCTGTGAAATGGAGCTGTGCATGGTAGCATGTTAGTTTGGAATAGAGAAGACAAAGGCAGATTGTGTTGTATTATTTACATAATAACAATAATGGCTACCATTTACTAAGCATATACAATATGCTATGCATTATGGCAAGATTTCTGTATTTTATCTCATTTTGATTCCCATGACAGTGCTGTTCTTCATTAAAAGGCCTATATACTTACCATGTGCTCAATAAATTAAAAAAGAACATAGGTGTGGTGGGGATAATATTTGGAGAAGGAAATGGCAACGCACGCCAGTATTTTTGCCAGGATAATCCCATGGACAGAGGGGCCTGGCGGACTATAATCCATGGATTTCGAAAGAGTTACACAGGACTGAGTGACTGAGCACACAGGGATACTGTTTTCAAAATATTGAGCTGGTACCTTTAAATTTTTCTCCTGCATAGTGCCTGGGGCCCACTCCCTCCCTCGTAGGATCTGGGAAAGGGAAGCAGTGCTGTGGGATGCGTGTTGTGGGTGTCTGGGAAAGTCAAGGATGGAAACGGAAAGGAAGTGGAAATCCTGAAAGCTATCTTGCAGAATGAACCGCAACCTGGGGCTGCCAGGCTATGAGGCAGAAAGAAAGCCTGGGCAAGAGCTCTAGAACCTGAACGGGATGAAATAGATGCACAAGTTCCTGAAGGTCAGCAGTGATGGCTGGCTATTTCCCAAATTTTCACTCATTGTGTCTTCTAAAATAAGAGAAGCCTATTTTGGGGACAGAAAATCACCCAATCGAAAGACTACATTATAGCTAGATATGACTATAGAACTAAATTATGGACAATGAAATGTAAGCAAAAAAATTGAATAGAACTGAAGTGGCTCCTTAAAGGAAGCTGACCCATCAGAGAAACACTCTCTATCCTTCTTGCTATTGCTTGGAAGCTGGACAAAATGGCTGGAGCTTCAGCTGCCATTCTGTAATGCAAACACCTTGCAACTAAAATGTCTCGGGTAGGTAAAAAGATATGTAGAGTGTATAGGCAGTTCCTCCCAAAGGATTGATACTTTTTACTTGTTAACATCTAAAGTTTAGTTCTGTAAGCTATTGAATAAGATTTATATTTATGATGTACTCTACCTAGCTATGAAAGAAAGTGTTAGTTGCTCAGTCACGTCTGACTCTTTGTGACGCCAATGGACTGTAGCCCTGCCAGGCTCCTCTGTCCATGGGATATTCCAGGCAAGAATACTGGAGTAGGTAGCCATTCCCTTCTCCAGGGGATCTTCTTGACCCACGAATCAAATCCAGGTCTCCTGAATTGCATGTATACAAATGTTAAATGAATATGCCCTTTGATGGAGCAATTCCACTTCTAGGAATGTATCCTTATGGATATTCTTGAACATGTGCTGAAATATATATACATATTAAGAGTAGCATTGTGTCAAATAACAAAAGCCTGGAAACAACCTAAATAGAGAGATATATGAAACTGATGGAATAAATTCTAGTATAAAGTGGAACACTCTGCAGCTATGAACAAGACTGGGCCAGAACTGTTGATCTGCTTCTATTGATCTTACAGGGAACAATTCCAGCATATGTCATTAAGCAAGAAAAATCAAGGAACAGAAGTATGAATACAATGCTAGTATTTCAGTAGTGGCCCCGTGGGTGGAAAAAATTACAGAGGAAACCAAAAATGGAAGAAAACATTTCTTCCTCATAATTACTGAAAAGCATGCGCTAAGTGAGAAAGCCTGAAATTGTACAATATGCCCTGAATGTGAGTCTAAGAGACAACTGGTTCCTTACAATAATAAAGATATTTATGTTCGGCTGAAAGGTTTGATGCTCATGACATGGCTGAGCTAAGCAGGACCTTAGATCAGCAGTCAGAGAGATGATGGGGTGGCTGCCATATGCTGCCTTTGCTGTTCCTCAGATGAGGCAGGAAGAGGTCTGGGGAAAGCAGTTCAGTTCAGTTCAGTTGCTCAGTTGTGTCCAACTCTTTACGACCCCATGAATCGCAGCCCTCCAGGCCTCCCTGTCCATCACCAACTCCCGGAGTCTACCCAAACTCATGTCCATCAAGTCGGGGGAAGCAGAGGGAGGTTCAGATTTGGAAACCAAAGTGAGGAAGGGGACAGGGAGGGGCAGTGGAAAGCTAGGAGACAGAGATCCTGTGCTCTGGAGGGTAGATGGGGAGCAGCCTTTCTTTCTAACTTCCTTGTCGTTTCTTTCCCGAATATCCTGTTCGTGCGGAAAACTCCCCATGGAGAAGTTCTGCTCCATCACTCACATTGGGGAGGATTTGCTGAAGGAAGAGGGGAAGGAGCTAACTAGGCAGCTTCTCTGAAGGCAGGTCTCCCAGGGGTCTCCATGGTCCCAGCCGTCTCTATGTACTTGATGTGAGAAATTCATTAATCATTCAAATGGACAGATTCGTGGTGGGCAAACAGCTCTGTGTCACCATTCCCCTTGGGAATAGCATGTGAACAGAATTAGATATTTGTAAAAACTGGATGACAGATGGGCTGTTTGGAGCAGTTTCATTTATGGTCATTAAATGGCACCTTCTGAAACAGCATCTTGGATGTTGGTGGTCCCTTTTAGGAACAAATTGTAAAACCTGCATGATCCAGAGTTCGGTTCCATGTGTTTCCCAGAGTTGCACTGACACACAGCTGGGTCCTTGGTCTCCCCTCTCCTGGGGATGAAACCACCAGGAGCCCTGCTGTCTTCCTCTCCTCATCTCAGCACCTTCAGGGACTCACCCCATCCTGCTATGGCCCTTCACCACTGGGAAGCAGTTTTCAGTTCCTGGAGAACAGATACTGGGGGAATATGGCCCTAGCACAGCTAGAGGAATGCCTAGCCCCCTCTGCCTTAGCCTGGCCCACTCCTGAATCTTCTTTCCTTTCTAATTTTGTTTTAAAAGTAAAATACTCAAGTGAAAATATTGATCTGTGTTTCCTGTTCAGACATTCTCACCAGCCCTCAGAAAGGCTGATGTGTGTTAGGTACCATGGGCCTAGGGATCCTAGATCCAAGGAGTACTAGGATCTCAGGATCTGCTTGTCACCCTGCAATGGACCATGAAGGCCCAGCTCCACCCCCTGCACGTTTGGGTCGAGCACCAGAGTTGTAAACTGCCTTCCGAGGTGGCACAGCTGGGCGTCCCATGCCCCACAGCTATCCTTGCAACCGTTTCTCTCGATCCCCATATTACATGGACCCAGTGATGTGGTGTGTCAGAGGCTGTTTTTCCAGGGAAAGGGGAGAGGCCCTCTTTTGCAGTTTCCCCCATTCTAAAGTGACTTTAGAGCCCTGGAAGTGTCAGGCCCAAGGTTGATGGTGTGGACATTCCGTCACCCTCTGACCCCAGGGTCAGAGGTCATTTCCCAGAGCCTTCAGCCACTAGCACCCTCCTCCACTCTTGCCCTCACATGCCCCCGTCCTCCCTGAGGTGGAACCTTCCTCTCCCAGCAGCCCCTCCAAGAATCACCTCCAGCCTCCACCACTCCCAAGGTATTCTCCACACTCTGACTCAACAGGCGGGTAGATTTCATGTGTGTGTCCTCTCTCCCTGACGTGCTTCATGGAACACACAAGTCATACTTGAAAAGGACAGTGAGGTCTGATGAAGAATCAATATCGTTAGCCTCACAAGGGCCTTCTGGGGCCAGAAATTTCCTGCTGGATATGCCTTGACCTTCTACCCCCTGACATCTGCTTTCCCTCAGGCTCGTAGTGAAGGGCCCCCTGAAGTGTGTGGGTCAGGCAGCAGAAGTTTCAAGTGGAAGCTTGGGCTAAGATGCATTCTTATGAGCTCTTGGAGCAGTGGGGATTGGGGCTGATGCACTAATGCAGAGAGTGAAGGCAGGGGGCATCTCCCAAGGATAGCTGGGTGATGAGGAACTTTGGCGGCTTTGGGTGAGCAGAAGCATGGACCATGGAGCCAGGAATAAGGTCACAGTTGAGAGTTTCTGCCAGATTCCTGCCTTCTTGGCTTCGTTGAATCTTACTGCAAAGCAAGACTACAGACAAAACCCAATCTCCTACTCAATGTTCCACATCCCTGACCTGCTCATTCAGCACCTGCTTGTATATATCCAGTGACAGATATCTGACTGCTCTGGGAGGAAGTCCATTGCCCATTGGGTCCCTCTAGTGCCATGGGCTGAACTTTATCTCCTTGTGACTTCCGGCTGATTCAAGGTCCACTCAGGGAATAACAGAGAACAGTTTATTTTTCAGATAATAATTAAATATTCAAAGGGAGATACCAGTTTCTTCCCTGTCTGCCTCTACTCTGAAGTCTCCTCTAGGCTCTGCATTTTCAGTGTCTTAGATGCTCTTGTGTGGACTTACTTCATCCATCAAGAGAGTATCATATAGTGGACAAAGCACAGGCTTTGAGTCAAATGAGGGTTCTAATCTGCTGGTACATTAACTTTGAATCAGCATCATCATCTGAAAATGGGGATGAAATGTGGTAATGGGCGAGTTATTATTGGGCGAGCTTGGGCATTCTCCACTGGCTCAGATTGTTCCCTATTGGTGCAGGCATGTGTGGGCCCTACCCCACTCCTATGATGGCCAGTGAAAATCAGAAGAAAGCCAAGAAAAATCTTGACCACATGCTGGGTGGTCTTCAGTGAAGTGAAGTTCCCATGGAATCTTTCTCAGGGACTGATCAGCAGAGTCTCTGAGGATGGTGATGGATGCTGCTCACTTGGATCCTCAAGTGGTGCCCATTCATGGCGCTCTGTCCACCTGCTATTGGTAGAGAACCCCCTATCTTCTTGGACAACTTCTATTTAATTTGTTCCCAGCCTTCTGGAACTAGCTCAGCTTTTCTCAAAGAGTGACGTGAAGTGGGGCTTAAACTTATACTACCTAGTGCAGTGAAGAAAAGGAAGAAAAACAAGATGGTTTTATCTCTATATTAAAATAGTCTTCAGTTCAGTCACTCAGTCATGTCCGACTCTTTGCGACCCCATGAATCACAGCACGCCAGGCCTCCCTGTCCATCACCAACTCCCGGAGTTCACTCAAACTCATGTCTATCGAGTCGGTGATGCCATCCAGCCATCTCATTCTCTGTCGTCCCCTTCTCCTCCTGCCCCCAATCCCTCCCAGCATCAGAGTCTTTTCCAGTGAGTCAACTCTTTGCATGAGGTGGCAAAAGTATTGGAGTTTCAGCTTCTGCATCAGTCCTTCCAATGAACACCCAGGACTGATCTCCTTTAGAATGGACTGGTTGGATCTCCTTGCAGTCCAAGGGACTCTCAAGAGTCTTCTCCAACACCACAGTTCAAAAGCATCAATTCTTCGGCGATCAGCTTTCTTCACAGTCCAACTCTCACATACATATATGACCACTGGAAAAACCATAGCCTTGACTAGATGGGCCTTTGTTGGCAAAGTAATGTCTCTGCTTTTTAATATGCTATCTAGGTTGGTCATAACTTTCCTTCCAAGGAGTAAGCGTCTTTTAATTTCATGGCTGCAATCAGCATCCGCAATGATTTTGGAGTCTTAGCAGTTTATTATTATGAGGGTACCAGAAATGCCTGGGCTTCCCTGGTGGCTCAGTGGAAAAGAATCCACCTGCCAATGCAGGAGATGTAGGTTCTATCCCTGGGTCGGGAATATCCCCTGGAGAAGGAAATGGCAATGTACTCTGATATTCTTGCCTTGGAAATCCAATAGAGCGAGCCTGGTGGGCTACAGTCCATGGGGTTGCAAAGAATTGGGCACAATTTAGTGACTAAACAATGACAACAACTAGAAATGCCCAGCTCTCGTCCTGGCCTGGCAATGGAGGATGCTCATTGAGTGAGGGCCTTGATCCTCCCAAGTAGTAATCCTGTGAAAGGTAAAGTGTGTGGTCCCCAGTTGGAAGCAACACTTCAGAAGCAGTTTGCCAGGGCAAAGCAATGCAGAAGCATTATTTCCCTTAATTGGAGCACATTTCTTCCACTGAATTGTGTTGAAACTGCAAGTCCCTCCTTAGATTTTTTCAGCAGTTTAACAAATATCTCACATCCAACTTATTTTTCAGCTTTGCCTTCACTGCAAATCTGGGCCTTCATCCTTGTCTGACAACTTCCAGCCCTAGGGGCAAGGACAGAACCTTGCCAGGGCGATGGTTAATTTTATGTGTCAAGTTGATTGGACCATGGGTACCCACATATTTGGTCAAATGTTATTCTAGGTGTGATTGTCAGGGTGTTTTTGGATGAGACTAATATTAAAATCTGCAGACTAAGTAAAGCAGATTGTCCTAACCAATGTGAGTGAACATTATCCAATTAGTTCAAGGTCTGAATAAAAAAAAGAGGCTGACCTCATCTCAATTAGAAAGAATTCTTCTTGCCTAATTGTCTTTGGGCTCAGATATTGGAAGTTTTCCCCCCTCAGTCTTTGGACAACAATTGGAATATTAGTTCTTCCTGGGTCTCCAGTCTGCCAGCTTTCAGGCTGAAAACCATTGGCTCTTCTGGTTCTTAGGCCTTTAGACTCTGATAGAACTAAATTGATAGTTCTCTTACGTCACCAACTTGCTGACACTTTGCAGATCTTGGGACTTGTTTCCATAATCATGTGGGTTAATTCCTTATAATAATTCTCTCTCTAACTTTACATATATAGTGGCTCAGAAGGTAAGCGTCTACCTACAATGCGGGAGACCCGGGTTCAATCCCTGGGTCGGGAAGATCTCCTGGAGAAGGAAATGGCAACCCAGTATTCTTGCCTGGAAAATCCCATGAACAGAGGAACCTGGTAGGCTATAGTCCATGTGGTTGCAAAGAATCGGGCATGACTGAACGACTTCATTTTCTTTCTTTCACTTTCTATGGCTTATACATATATACATTATGTTTTTTTATATGCATAAATTACATGTTTTTATACATCTAAATCATATATGTATAAAAATTCATGTCTAAGTCTTTGCCACCCCATGGACTGTAGCCCGCCAGGCTCCTCTGTCTATGGGGATTCTCCAGGCAAGAATACTGGAGTGGGTTGCCATGACCTCCTCAGGGGATCTTCCCAACCCAGGGATTGAACCCAGGTCTCCCACATTGCAGTTGAATTTGTTACCATCTGAGCCACCAGGGAAGCCCAAATTATACATATTTGCATACATATATAAATAATATGTATGTATATATATAATTAGATTTATAATTATACCTATGAAATTTATAATAATGTAAGTAAAAAGCCTCTTGATGAAAGTGAAAGAGGAGAGTGAAAAGGTTGGCTTGAAGCTCAACATTCAGAAAACAAAGATCATGGCATCTGGTCCCATCACTTCATGGGAAATAGATGGAAAAACAGTGGAAACAATGTCAGACTTTATTTTTTGGGGCTCCAAAATCACTGCAGATGCTGATTGCAGCCATGAAATTAAAAGACGCTTACTCCTTGGAAGGAAAGTTATGACCAACCTTGATGGTATATTAAAAAGCAGAGACATTACCTTGCCAACCAAGGTCCGTCTAGTCAAGGCTGTGGTTTTTCCCATGGTCATGTATGGATGTGAGAGTTGGACTGTGAAGAAAGCTGAGCACCGAAGAATCGATGCTTTTGAACTGTGGTGTTGGAGAAGACTCTTGAGAGTCCCTTGGACTGCAAGGAGATCCAACCAGTCCATTCTAAAGGAGATCAATCCTGGGTGTTCATTGGAAGGACTGATACTAAAGCTGAAACTCCAATATTTTGGCTGCCTCATGTGACGAGTTGACTCACTGGAAAAGACTCTGATGCTGGGAAATGTTGGGGGCAGGAGGAGACGGGGACAACAGAGAATGAGATGGCTGGATGGCATCACTGACTCTGTGGACATGAGTTTGAGTGAACTCCGGGAGTTGGTGATGGACAGGGAGGCCTGGCGTGCTGTGATTCATGGGGTCGTGGAGAGTCGGACACGACTGAGCGACTGAACAGAACTGAACTGAACTGAACTGAACTAAAATATAAAAAACATATGCACTATTGGTTACTCTGAAAAAACTTGATTAATACTCCGGGAGAAGTTTCCATCTGTGTTGAGTGAATCTCATCTATCAATCCACTAAAATTAGAGTCAGCAAACTATGGCCCCCGTCTGTTTGTGTAAATAAAGTTTTACTGGAACCCAGCCACTCCTGCTTGTTTATGTACTGTCCATAGCTGCCTTCACACTACATTGACGGAGGTGAGCAGGTTATGGCAGAGACCATCTGTCCTGCAAAGTGCAAAGCACTTCATTTCTAGCTTTTTCAGGAAAATGTTTGCTGACCTCTGCTCTAGGATGTAGTTGTTCAGTTAACCTCACCTACTCACGCTACTTTTCTTAACTTACTTCTTTTCTTAATTGTCCACCTCTAAAATGTGTGCTATGTCCATCTCTGAACTTCGAGGCTTTAGCTCCAAGCTGGTTTCTGCCATGCCATCTAGGAACTGCTGCATTTAAGGAGATGGACTGTTTCTAGAGCCATTTGCTGAGTGGTCTCGATTTGGTGCTTCCCTGGTGGCTCAGACGGTAAAGATTCTGCCTTCAGTGCAGGAGACGAGGTTTGATCCCTGGGTGGGGAAGATCCCCTGGGGAAGGGAATGGCAACCCACTCCAGTATTCTTGCCTGGAGAATCCCATGGACAGAAGATCCTGGTGGGCTATGGTTCATGGGGTTGCAAAGAGTTGGACATCACTGAACAACTAACAGTTTCACTAGATTTCCAGGTTCTGCCACTATCACCGACAGATGGAAATGTTTAAATGAGATGTAAGGAAGTACTTCTCAGTGATGTGGGTACCTTCAGGCATCAGTACTGTCAGGATTTTGGGAACTTGATCTGAAGAATCTAGAGAATAGTACAGGGGTAACCTGATCATTTAACTCAGGTGAAATTCTGTTCTGAACTGAAGGATGGATTAGATCTGTGGTTTCTGAAACACAGTATGCATCCAATGAAGAGAATGTAAGATAGCTTTAGATGATATGTGAGTCAACATTTCTTATTTTAATATTAATATCCTAATTTTAATGAATTAAGTAAACATTCCAACTTTAATGTGTATTTTAAAGAGGTAAAATGAGCACATCTAAGCTCTAATTTTATGATCACTATTACTTAGGATAGGGCTAAAGAAAAGCAAATCAATAGAGTTGATTTAAGGGAAATATTAAATGAATAAAATTACAGGTATTCTGCAGCAATGGCAAAAACTGCAAAAGTGGTGTTCAAATGACAGAGATTGGGGAAACACTGATTAGACTCTGATAAAGTTACCGCCTTTGTCTCTTGCTGTCATGACCTCTGTAAGAATTTCAACACAGGATCTTTAAGGTCTCTTTCTTCTACCCACTGTCGGTGTGATGCAAGAGATTTTGCTGGGCTAATGTGATTTTCAGGTATTTGGTGCAGAGACCCTGCAGCCTGACCCGGGTAATAGAGTTCATCTCCCCAGCAGCCCAGGCAGCTTATCATCAGTGCCTGATGCGTGGCCACTGATGAAGATGGAATTGTCGGGCCGGCAGTGTTATTAACGCCAGCGCCGCACCCGTGAGCATCTGCAAGTGAAACTAAGTGAGATGCCCTTCACTTAAGCCCACGAGGACAATGAGAGCCGGCGTGCCGCTTGGCTGCGAGCCAGAAGCCGGCCTGCTGCAGAGGAAAGGAATTCATCAGAGGAGAGCTTGTAGCAAGGACGGAAGAGAAAGAGGAAGAGGGGGTGGTGAAAACTTCGTCCCTTGCTCCAGTATGCGCTTCGGTCCCTGCTTCTTGAGGGGATTTGTGATGTAGTGGCCCATGAGGGGGGCTTTCAAATGCCTATGATTATCGAGCCATACCACACCCCCTTCCATGCAGCAGGCCTTGTTTACTTTCTGGAGTCACAAGAGAGGGCTGCCATGACACCTTTGTGCAGATGGAAGAATTCCGAATGGGAGGACCTGCTGCCAACAGCTGATGAAGGTCCCTGAAGTCCAGAACAGAGGGTAAAATGATAGTCTGTGATCCACTGGTCAGAATTTGCAAATTTAAGGTGTGAGGCCGGTCACGTAACCTGAAGTGGGCCAGGAGTAGGTGGCACTGGGAAGAGGTGGAGACTACAGCAGCCTGGGAGCTTCATGTCCCATTTAAAGGGGGAGTCACTCTGGGCACCAGCCTTTGTTTTGATGAGGAAATCCAGGTCCTAGTTTCTAGATGGCTGACGTCTCTGCACATACGCATGCTAAGTCGCTTCAGTCATGTCCCACTCTTTGCGACCCCAAGGACCGTAGCCCACCAGGCTCCTCTGTCCATGGGGTTCTCCAGGCAAGAATACTAGAGTCGGTTGCCATTCCCTCCTCCAGGGGATCTTCTCAACCCAAGGATCAAACCCACATTTCTCGTGTCTCCTGCTTTGGCAGTTGGGTTCTTGACCACTAGCTCCACCTGGAAAACCCCTGAGGTTTCTAGATGTGGATAGGTTAAAAATACACAAAATCTCTCAACTTAAAAATCTTTAACCTAAATTTCTAAAAAACATTTTTTAAAGAGAAAAGAAGAGGAAAACACTAGACTGATAAAACCCATGGCTTGTGGGTCTCTATGGTAAGTAGAATAATCTCCTCGACAAAGATGTCTGACTCTTAATTCCCAGGACCTGTGAATGTGCTTTGTTACGTGGCAAATGGGCTTCCCAGGTGGTGCTAGTGGTAAAAAATCTGCCTGTCAATGCAGGAGACACGAGACTGAGGTTCAATCCCTGGGTTGGGAAGATAACCTGGAACAGAAAATGGTACTCCACTCCAGTATTCTTGCTTGGAAAATTCCATGCCCAGATGAGCCTGGTGGGCTATAGTCTGTGGGGCCACAGAGAATTGGACACAACTGAGCGACTGGGCACCACCGCAAAGGAGGTACAGATGGAATCAAGTTGCTAATCGCTGTCTTTAAGATGGGGAGATTAGCTTGAATTATCCTCATGGTCTCAACACAATCACAGTTGTCCTTAAAAGTGGACAGAGGAGGCTAGAGAGTCCGTGTCAGAGTGATAAATATGAGAATGAGTCAGTGCAGTGTCGTTGCTTTGAAGTTGGAAGGGGACCACGAGCCAGGGAGTGTGGGTGGCCGCTGGAAGGTGGAAAAGTCAAGGAAACAGATCCTCCTGTAGATCTTATGGAAAGGGAATCAGTTCTGCTGACCCTTGATTTTAGCCCAATAAGATCCATGTTGATGCCTCAGTTACAGAAGTGTAAGGTGATAAGTCTGCGTACTTTAAGCCACCAAACTTGTAATTTGTTACAGCAGGAAAAGAAAATTAATACAGCCTCTATTTTCAAACTCCAATATGGAGAATGAAAGGCAAGTCCAGTCAAAGTGGAGAAATGCTGTGGTCCTCTATTTGCCCTTCATCACAATGAGGGAAGGACAGAGAGAATGAATGCTAGGCTTGGTTCCTTGAATTCCTCAGTGACTATTTTGATGAAAAAATACCTGCCCAGTTATGCAAATGCATTTGATCTTTTAATTCTGAGATACTCTGACCTGTCCTGGGGACAGTTTTGGAGCAGTGATCCAGGGGCTTTCTAGGTCAGTACACCTATGCCAAAGCCTTTGACTGTGTGGATCACAATAAACTGTGGAACATTCTGAAAGAGATGGGAATACCAGACCACCTGAACTGCCTCTTAAGAAATCTGTATGCAGGTCAGGAAGCAACAGTTAGAACTGGACATGGAACAACAGACTGGTTCCAAATAGGGAAAGGAGTACATCAAGGCTGTATATTGTCACCCTGCTTATTTAACTTATATGCAGAGTACATCAGGAGAAATGCTGGGCTGGAGGAAGCACAAGCTGGAATCAAGATTGCTGGGAGAAATATCAATCACCTCAGATATGCAGATGACACTACCCTTATGGTATAAAGTGAAGAAGAACTAAAGAGCCTCTTGATGAAAGTGAAAGAGGAGAGTGAAAAAGTTGGCTTAAAGCTCAACATTCAGAAAACTAAGATCATGACATCCGGTCCCATCACTTCATGGCAAATAGATGGGAAAACAGTGGAAACAGTGTCAGACTTTGTATTTTTGGGCTCCAAAATCACTGCAGATGCTGATTGCAGCCATGAAATTAAAAGACACTTACTCCTTGGAAGGAAAGTTATGACCAACCTAGATAGCATATTAAAAAGCAGAGACATTACTTTGCCACCAAATGTCCGTCTATTCAAGGCTAAGGATTTTCCAGTGGTCATGTCCAGATGTGAGAGTTGGATTATAAAGTTGAGTGCCGAAGAATTGATGCTTTTGAACTGTGGTGTTGGAGAAGACTCTTGAGAGTACCTTGGACTGCAAGGAGATCCAACCAGTCAATCCTAAAGGGGATCAGTCCTGAATATTCATTGGAAGGACTGAAGCTGAAACTCCAGTACTTTGGCCACCTGATACAAAGAGCTGACTCATCGGAAAAGACCCTGATGCTGGGAAAGATTGAAGGCAGGAGGAGAAGGGGACGACAGAGGATGAGATGGTTGAATGGCATCACCGACTCAATGGACATGAGTTTGAGTAAACTCTGGGAGTTGGTGATGGACAGGGAGGCCTGGCATGCTGCAGTCCATGGGGTCACAAAGAGTTGGACATGACTGAGAAACTTAACTGAACACCTAGTTTGGAGACTAGGTGGTGGAGATCCTCAGTGCTCCCCAATAATCTGTGAGACTGACTGTTTTTCTCAGTCTCCCTTGAAGTTGGGTCAGGGCTACATGGCCAGTGGGATATAGACAGATGTGATATAGGCTACTTCCAGGCCTGGCCCTTCAATGAATTCTTACGATCGCTTTCTCTTTTCCTGCCCATGGTGACCCTGTAGTCCATTTTCCCAGATGATTTAGGTACAGCGTGGAGGAAGGCTGTACCATATGTGTTCTGAGCAAGGAACAAACTCTTGTTTTGTTGAACCACTAAGATTTTAGTATTGTCTATGGCAACATTACTTATCAGTTATTAAATCCAAAATGGACAAAAAAATCTGCTTTGGGGGAACGTGAATATGGAAAGATAAGTGATAAGTTGGAACCCAGGAGAGAAGATGTGTGATGGTTCAGAGAGGAACGATATTTTTCCAAGTATAATCTGTAAACATTAATGATAACTGAGCATATGTAGATGGCAAACTTTAAAAATTTTAATGGGCAAGTGTTTTTTGACTATGTAGTAGAAAAAATTTTACCCAACATCAACGTCTACCCTCTAATTTCATAATTTTTGCTTAGGAGTCAATTAGATGTAGACTTAGAAAAAATTTACATAACAAATATATAAGTGGTACATAGGGATGGAATAAAAATGTGGAGGTGGCAACAACTAAAATTTAGGGGCCAGGAAAATAGGCCATAGGAAAATCAAGGAGGCTTGGAATATATCTGAAAAGAATAGAGAGCTGTCATGGCTTTTGCTGTGGGAAGTCATGTATTTAGCTAGAAAATTCTAGGAATTAAGGGGGACCTAAAATTATCAGCTCCTTGCTGCCTTTATAATGATGTCCAGCTTCCTTGGCCTGGCATTCAAAACCTTCTAGATTTCTAATATCTAACAGCAATTTAACTTGTTTGTTTAATTTCTGTTGGCCGTTGTGTATGATTCCACAACTTAATTCCACTCGATGTGTAAGCTGCTGCTCAAATTTCATCCTTCAGGAAGCTTTACCTTATTGTCCCTCGCCCCAATAAAAGTGATCTCATCCTCTAGAAAAGCCCTAGACCACCTATCATGTACTAACCAGACATACAATCCTAAAGTCATTTCTGTGAGCATCTTTTATTCCCATTTAAATTCTAAGCTCCTGGACAAGACTAATCTTATTCTTACAATATTTCTTTGACTCTTTCATACTTTCTGATAATTTTCAGTAACACACAATCAATATGTTGTAATTTTTTGTTGTAAAACATCTGTTTCTCATGCTTCAGAGCTTTTCAAAGTATAAGCCAAGAATTTCAAGGTATGATGGAATTGAGCTGTCCTATGACATGAGGATAATTTAATAAGCTTTCTGCCTGATGAAACTTCTAGGCTCTAAGGAAGGTGTCTATTGGGAATTACGTGAGGTTTGCTGTTACCTGGTTTATTATAATGGTCATGTTGTTGAAATGTGTTCAGGCAGGATGTTAAAGTAATGGTAGCTGCTAAAGTAAGTAGACTTCAAAGTTAAATAATAGAGTTTGATTTCCCACTTATGTAATAGTCAAGGAAAGTCAGCTTTCCTCAGCACAGGTGTCCAGGCTCCTTTCATCGTATGGCTCAGCCATTCTCTAGGCCCTGTTGTCACCTGCATCCAACTGGCAGAAGATGAAAGGGAATGTGAAGCAGGTACTCCCACTTTTAAAAAACGGATTAGGAAATGAGATACATGACACTAACTTGAAGTCCATGCGTGAAAACTGGTCATGTGGTCACATCTAGATGTCAAGGGGCTAGGAAGATGTCATCCCTTTGAGAAATTATGGATTGGAGAATGTGAACTCTACTTGGATGGTTGACTGTTTCTGGCACACAGCTGGGTCAGCCCGCCAGCTGCCTCCCAAGTTTAGCCACCACTTAATTTGACATTTACAAGGAAATGTGGAAGAGCTCGAGAAATAATTGGAGCAACAGAGGAAAATGGTGGAATAAGATAACCCAAGAAATAAGCAAAATGGAAACAAAGCCCATCTGGGTCCCTAAATGACTGTCTTCATCTTTTTAGGAGATGGAGAGAGGCTAGCACAGATGCTGGAATTCTGGTGTGCTGGCTTCTGGAATGGGGAAGCATGGGTACAGGGCGACTTTTTTTTGTTTTGGTTATGTGAATATATTTTTAAACCTTTGTGTTTTGTTTTATTTAAAAATTTTTAACCTTTTTATTTTATGTGGAGTAGAGTTGATTAAAGACACTTTAACCTCTGAGCCACCAGGTACCTGTATGCAGGTCAGGAAGCAACAGTCGGAACTGTACATGGAACAACAGACTGGTTCCAAATAGGAAAAGGAGTGCATCAAGGCTGTATATTGTCACCTTGCTTATTTAACTGATATGCAGAGTACATCATGAGGAACGCTGGACTGGAAGAAGCACAGGCTGGAATCAAGATTGCCGGGAGAAATATCAATAATCTCAGATATGCAGATGACACTACCCTTATGGCAGAAAGTGAAGAGGAACTCAAAAGCCTCTTGATGAAAGTAAAAGAGGAGAGTGAAAAAGTTGGCTTAAAGCTCAACATTCAGAAAACTAAGATCATGGCATCCAGTCCCATCACTTCATGGCAAATAGATGGGGAAACAGTGGAAATAGTGGCTGACTTTATTTTTCTGGGCTCCAAAATCACTGCAGATTGCAGCCATGAAATTAAAAGACACTTACTCCTTGGAAGGAAAGTTATGACCAGCCTAGACAGCATATTAAAAAGCAGAGACATTACTTTGCCAACAAAGGTCCGTCTAGTCAAGGCTATGGTTTTTCCCGTGGTCATGTATGGATGTGAGAGTTGGACTGTGAAGAAAGCTGATCGCCGAAGAATTGATGCTTTTGAACTGTGGTGCTGGAGAAGACTCTTGAGAGTCTCTTGTACCGCAAGGAGATCCAACCAGTCCGTTCTAAGGGAGATCGATCCTGGGTGTTCTTTGGAAGGACTGATGCTAAAGCTGAAACTGCAATACTTTGGCCACCTCATGCAGCGAGTTGACTCACTGGAAAAGACTCTGATGCTGGGAAAGGTTGGGGGCGGGAGGAGAAGGGGACGACCGAGAATGAGATGGCTGGATGGCATCACCGACTCTGTGGACTTGAGTTTGAGTGAACTCTGGGAGTTGGTGATGGACAGGGAGGCCTGGCGTGCTGTGATTCATGGGGTCGCGGAGAGTCGGACACGACTGAGCGACTGAACTGAACTGAACTGAACTGAGAGTTGATTAGCAACATTGTGTTAATTTCAGGTGTACGGCAAAATGATACAGTTGTTCATGTATCTGTTCTTTTTCAAGTTCTTTTCCCATTTAGGATGTTACATAATCTGTGTGCTTCTAAGAGTTGCTTTGGGATTCTGGCCGAGTGGAGGAGTCACGCTGCCAGTCACGCTGCCAGTCCCTTCCATCTGGACTGCTGGCCAGTTTATGCTTCTTCCCCAACTACTGGATGTGGGCGAGAACCCACAGCACTGGCTTTAGGTAGAATGCTTCTATTTTGCTATTGTTGGATTTTCACTTGTTCCCTTATTTGAACTTAGAATAATTTGGTATAATAGAGAATATTATCACTTAACAGGCTGGAAAAGTGAGTCATGGAACTTCTCCAAGCTCTCTCATGAGTGAGACAGGACTAGACCCTTAATCCTCTGACTCTAGATTCAAGGCCCAGTGCGTTATAATGCAGTCTCCCCTCTGGGAAACAGTTAGCTTTAGGTAAGGAGATCAATCCTGGGTATTCATTGGAAGGACTGATGCTAAAGCTGAAACTCCAATACTTTGGCCACCTCATGCGATGAGTTGACTCACTGGAAAAGACTCTGATGCTGGGAGGGATTGGGGGCAGGAGGAGAAGCGGATGACAGAGAATGAGATGGCTGGATGGCATCACTGACTCGATGGACATGAGTTTGAGTGAACTCCGGGAGTTGGTGATGGACAGGGAGGCCTGGCGTGCTGTGATTCATGGGGTCACAAAGAGTCGGACACGACTGAGCGACTGAACTGAACCAAAGGAGGAGAAGGTCAGTTCTGTCCTTCAGTCTTCCAGGCTCATTTTTCTAAGAACTTCTGCCCTCTTGGTTCCTAACGTCAATCCAGACTTGCTCTGGTAGCCTTGGATGTGCTGACTTGTGCCTGTCCTGGAGGTATGGGCATCTTTTTTCTAGGCTAGATAGAAAGAGATGTGGCTTTACCAGTGGCACCCTGTGGGAGGAAATCGGTGAGCATGAGGGCCTGTGGCAGCACCTGTGAAACACGATTAAACAATCACATGCTCCATAAAGACAGTCCTGGCTTCAGCCAGCATTGCTGTGACCATCTCCTCTTGCCAGAATATGAATCACACAAGTCAGATTTTCGAGCTTCAAAGGCTTTCAGAAATCACCCAATCTAGCAATTTACATTTGGGTAATAAATATATGAGTACTTGAAAAGATGCTTACTCCCACTAGCGAGCAGAGCAGTCCAATTAAAGTAAGAAAACAAAGGTTTCCTCTGTCAGGCTGGCAAGAACAGAACCATACTCAGTGTTACCAGAGAGGTGGACAAATTGTCTCTCTCCTACACTGTTGGATGAGTATGGATTGATAACAACTTTTGGGGGGCAATCTAACACATTTCAAAGCAAAACTTGAAATAATAAAAAATTAAAAAGCAATGTAAAAGGCAAAAAAATAGCAAAATATTAAAAGCAAAAATTAAAGGGACATAGTAATTTCAAGTGTAAGAATCCCTATATTTATGGAGGTGTACAAAATTAGATGTTCATGAATGATTGTGATTAATTGTAATTATAAAAGAAAAATGGAGAAAACATGAAGGTATTTCAACAGAAGAAATGTTGAATTAATTATGGAAAATCTATGTTGCTATTTTGTGGAATTTTGCATAGCTTTTTAAAAAGAATGAATTAGAAATGTAAAATGATACAGCTGTTTTGGAAAGCACTTGGCAATTCCTCAAAAGTTAAAGAATACGACCCAGCAGGATATAACCAATAACACTGAAAGCCTGCATCTCCACAAAATTTGTACACAAATGTTTCTAGCAGCATTATTCATAATAGCCAACAAGGGGAAACTGGGCTTCCCAGGTGGCTCAGTGGGTAAAGAATCTGCCTGCAGTACAGGAGATACAGGAAACACGGGTTCGATCCCTGGGTTGGGAAAATCCCCTGGAAGAGGGCATGACAACCTACTCTGGTATTCTTGCCTGGAGAATCCCATGGACAAAGGAGCCTGTGGGCTATGGTCCATAGGGTCACAAAGAGCTGGACATGACTGAAGCACCTGAGCACGCACGCACAACAAGTGGAAACAACCCAGATGTCCATCAGCTAATGAATGGGTAAGCAAAAGGTGGTATATCCATACAATGGAATGTGACTCAGGTGTAAACAGAAATGATGTACTGATGCTTGCTATAAGGTGGTTGAGCTTTGGAAATATTATGCTAAGTGTAAAACGCTGGACATACAAGTTCATGGATTGATTATATGATTCTATTCATATCAAATGTCAAAAAAAGAGGCAAGTTCATAGAGATGAAAAATATGTTGGTAGTTTCCAGGGACTGGAGAGAGGGAAGTACTAGCAGGTGACTGCTAATGAATACAGATAGGGTTTCTTAGGGCAGTGATGAAAATATTCTAGAATTAGATAGTGGTGATGGCTACACAACTTTATGAACAATATATACTAAAACCACTGTAAACTTTCAGTTCAGTTCACTTCAGTTGCTCAGTCGTGTCCGACTCTCCGCGACCCCATGAATCACAGCACGCCAAGCCTCCCTGTCCATCACCAACTCCCGGAGTTCACTCAAACTCATGTCCATCGAGTCGGTGATGCCATCCAGCCATCTCATTCTCTGTTGTCCCCGTCTCCTCCTACCCCCAATCGCTCCCAGCATCAGAGTCTTTTCCAGTTAGTCAACTCGTCACATGAGGTGGCCAAAGTATTGGAGTTTCAGCTTTAGCATCAGTCCTTCCAATGAACACCCAGGATTGATCTCCTTTAGAATGGACTGGTTGGCTCTCCTTGCAGTCCAAGGGACTCTCAAGGGTCTTCTCCAGCACCACCATTCAAAAGCATCAATTCTTCGGCGATCAGCTTTCTTCACAGTCCAACTCTCACATCCATACATGACCCCGGGAAAAACCATAGCCTTGACTAGATGGATCTTGGTTGGCAAAGTAATGTCTCTGCTTTTTAATATACTATCTAGGTTGGTCATAACTTTCCTTCCAAGGAGTAAGCGTCTTTTAATTTCATGGCTGCAATCAGTGGCAGGAGCTAGAACATTATCTGGAATCTTGAGTAAGGGTATCCTTCTTGACAAATTTGGCCTCATCTAATTTTATTTTCTATTCTTAGGCTGTTAACCTTAGAATCTGACTGCACAATTGTTCTCCAGGTTTCTGCTCTTAAGAATGGGCAAGAGTGTATGATTCCTTTGGTGCATAGGATGTCTTTCCCAGAGCACACCTTGCAATTCACCCCTTACAGTGGGATCAGATTCTACTTTTGGGTCCAGAGCCAGTAAAAACTGGTAGGAATGGGTCTTGAGAATAGTATCCCATTGCAAAAGTTGCTTAATGTAAGATCATTATTTTATGTTACAATGACTTTAAGCAAGGGAAGGATAGTTTCTAGAGATAAGGGAAGATGGACTGCCTGCAAGGTTCTAAGCATCATCAAACCATTCAATACTCAAATGTCCTCCTCTCAAGGCTCAGGATCCTACTCCTTTACAACTAATGTTCTGACATTAATATAAGACACATAGCTAGGTTTTGTATTCAGGTAACAGTGTTATTTTCTGACATGTACTATGTGCTTTGGGACCAAAGTTTCAGACAAATCTATCCAATGAAGAAAGGCAATGCCAAAGAATGCTCAAACTACCACACAATTGCACTCATCTCACATGCTAGTAAAGTAATGCTCAAAATTCTCCAAGCCAGGCTTCAACAGTACATGAACTATGAACTTCCAGATGTTCAAGGTGGTTTAAGAAAAGGCAGTGGAACCAGAGATCAAATTGCCAACATCTGCTGGATCATCAGAAAAGCCAGAGTTCCAGAAAAACATCTCTTTCTGCTTCATTGACTATCCAAAAGCCTTTGACTGTGTGGATCACAATAAACTGTGGAACATTCTGAAAGAGATGAGAATACCAGACCACCTGAACTGCCTCTTGAGAAATCTGTATTGCAGGTCAGGAACCAACAGTTAGAACTGGACATGGAACAACAGACTGGTTCCAAATCAGGAAAGGAGTACATCAAGGCTGTATATTGTCACCCTGCTTATTTAACTTCTATGCAGGGTACATCATGAGAAATGCTGGGCTGGAAGAAGCACAAGCTGGAATCAAGATTGCTGGGAGAAATATCAATAACCTCAGATATGCAGATGACACCACCCTTATGGCAGAAAGTGAAGAACTAAAGAGCCTCTTGATGAAAGTGAAAGAGGAGAGTGAAAAAGTTGGCTTGAAGCTCAACATTCAGAAAACTAAGATCATGGCATCCTGTCCCATCACTTCATGGCAAATAGATAGGGAAACAATGGCAGACTTTATATTTTTGGGTTCCAAAATCACTGCAGATTGTGATTGTAGCCATGAAATTAAAAGACGCTTGCTTCTTGGAAGAAAAGTTATGACCAACCTAGACAGCATATTAAAAAGCAGAGATATTACTTTGCCAACAAAGTTCCATCTAGTCAAGGCTATGGTTTTTCCAGTAGTCATGTATGGATGTGAGAGTTGGCCTGTAAAGAAAGCTGAGCCCCGAAGAATTGATGCTTTTGAACTGTGGTGATGGAGAAGACTCTTGAGAGTCCTTTGAACTGCAAGGAGATCCAACCAGTGCATCCTAAAGGAGATCAGTCCTGAATATTCATTGGAAGGGCTGATGATGAAGCTGAAGCTCCAACTTTGGCCACCTGATGTGAAGAGCTGACTCATTTGAAAAGACCCTGATGCTGGGAAAGACTGAGGGTGGGAGGAGAAGGGGACGACAGAGGATGAGATGGTTGGATGGCATCACTGGCTCAATGGATATGAGTTTGAGAAAACTTTGGAAATTGGTGATGAACATGGAGGCCTGTCATGCTGCAGTCCATGGGGTCACAAAGAGTCAGACATGACTGAGTGACTAAACTGAACTGAACTGAACCCAGTGACTACTAGAAATAAGAGACATTTCTAAAGACATCAAGGCATCTCAGTGGTTCTGTGCCTGACCTTATAGTTTCCTTTCTGAAAGCTTTCAGCACCTTTAGAAGAAGCTGGACACTTAACACCTTACACCAGTTGAGTGCAGGAGTCATTTGATTTCTCAAAGCCTTGTCTTAACTGGAATATGATCCCAGGCAATCTTTAGCTGATAATTTAAGTGAAGATGTTGCCACTGCATGCCCGATATGACTTCCATTTGCAAGGAGATCATCATTATATTAATGCTATAACAGGTGAACAATCCAAACCAGAATTCTACTTTGAAAACCTGTTTTTTTTTTTTTAAACCAATCCAAGAGCTATATCATCCAGGAGAATGAGAAACTTCTCTAGAACTTAAAATAGACCGGATCTATAGTATGGTGAATATGCTTTATGCTATTGAACTGCACACTCAGAAATGGTTAAGATGATGTTATGAGTGAATCTAGTACAGCAAATTGGTTTCAGAAGATGGAAGAACGGAGAAGCCAATAGAAGATCTTGAGATCATCCAGGGATGCACAACAGCAACATCCCTCTGCTAGAGGAGCAAGGGGAGAAGACAGCTGGAGAGGCCTCCAGAGTCAGGGTCATACTCCATAGCCAAACCTGGGGGGCCTGGTCCTCCTATGGAGGGGATGCCATAGGAAGCCGAGGAAGGCTTCCTCCTGCCTCCTCCCCTCTAGCCTTCCACCAGGACCTTCATTGGCAGAGCTGACCACAGATACAGGAGCAGAGCAGAGGAAGAACAAACAGGCAGCTGACCTGCACACAGGCTTCTTGCAGATATGAATAAAGGAAAAAAAAATCTGGAAATGTGGAGTTCAATAACAAAGCAGCCTGCATCTCTCAGGAGGGTGCAGCCACTTCCAGACAACCTCTTCCCTGGAGCACCTCCTGCCTTCGAGGAGAGGCCCCGCTGTGTGTCAGGAGCAGAGGCAGCTCTGAGCACAGAGATGCAGCCAGCCCACAGCAAACCATGAGAGGGTCTGGTCCCTCCAGGCAAATGGTCATGACACTGTCTTCTGTGATCCTCCTGATGCTGACTCTCAGTCAGGAGGAGCAGGGGCCATGCTGGCAAAGCCCGAAGCAGAAGGGGAAGGTGGCTGTGCTGAATGGTGAGTGGGGTTTTTTTGGGAGCACAGGCTGGAAGGGGTGGGGAGTGAGTCGGCTGAATACAGACCTGCCCCTGTTAGTGTGTTAAATCCTCAGGAGGAGCCAGACAGCGGGGAGGCGGGAAAGGAGTCTGGAAGCCTCAGAATATTTTGGCTCCCCTTATACTTGACTCTCTCAGTTCCAACGTGTTCACCTCAATCTGGCAGTCAACAGTGCTTTTTCCAGTAACACGAATCAAATATTCTATTGGGTCAGTGCAGAGCAGTCAGGAAGGGGCCCTGCTCGGGGAACTGGGGTCATCGCTGTTGTCAAACTGGTGCTTCGCTGTCAAGTAGGCACAGGTCTGGCCACAAAGGTTCAGTTATTTAGTGACCCAGACTCGACCGTGAGGACAGTGGCAACTGTGCCCTTGTAATCGCTAGCCTTCGTTCTTCATGGATCAGCACTCTGCCTTCACTGACTTATGTAAATATTCATGTTTTTATGTAATGATGAGGCAATTGCTTAAACAGAATACATAGTTTTTTGATGGCTCTTTGTCTGCTGCCTGTAAGGGGTCAAGGGCAAGGCAACCTTCAGGTACTTTGCAATGCTGGGAGTGCCCACCACAGGGCAGGGTCTGAAGAGCAGCAAGGAGTCCCCTCACTCTGACAGGCCTGTGGGATTGCTCCAGGGGCTTCGTTATTAGTATTCTGGCCCAGTGCTCCCCTGTTGCTGGCCAGGAGCTGAGGTGAGTGCAGATGCTTGCATGGGCAGGAGGTGTGCCTTCCCTTGCCAGTCCAAGTTTAGAGGAGGAGTGGCTGGTCCCTGGGCCCCAGGAGGAACAGGGGAGGCATGGTCGAGCCTCCCCCAAGCCCGCGGTGCTGGGCTACTGAGGCTGGCCACTGAGGCCTGCCCATCTGCCACCCCGCCTTGGTTTTAATGAAAACTGTCCATGTGCTGCTGCTCATTTCTAATTATCTGCTCCGGCCTGGCTGGCCGACATGTTTATCTTGCAGCTGCCAGACTGGTGGAGATGGCTCTTTCATAAAGAATCACACCCCTTTCAAGTTGAGTTTCCTTTTTTCCCATCATTTGTTTTTGCAAACATTTCAGGATTAATTGAACACTCTTCCCCCTTCCAACCAAAACACATGGTTGCGTTCCCTGTGCAATATGGCAATCTTGGCATTTGATCATCTCCGCACGCTTTCATTTCTGAGTCCCCAGAGCTGACAAAAGGCGGGTCTCAAGTAACCTCAGGCCGCTGACTTGGAGAAAATTGAGTTTCATTTCAGATTAGCCTCTTCAGTTTCTGTCTTTGAAAAGCTCATTTTCTGTAAATTTAGGTTTGGGTATCTGCAGGCTCACCTTGAGTGTGCAACTGCATATCTTTTGCTCATCTTTTTAATTATAACTATGGGTTTGGAGGCTTCACACAATATGTCATGTTTTGAGTAAGGGAAGAAGGAGGAAAGAGCTCTGGGCAGACTTTAAAAAGTGTCAGGTAAAAATTGTTCTTCTCTAACACGATTTCACTATTAAGACCCCATTGGAAAAAAAACAAAGCTAGGAGTTGAAATGATTGTCCTTTTTTATTTCTGCTATGCACACCTCATTTTAAAAGGCAAAACAAAGATAAAAACTCTATCAATTCCATTATCATCCTCTTCCTCTGTCTGCTGCTGCTGCTGCTAAGTCACTTCAGTCGTGTCCGACTCTGTGTGACCCCATAGACGGAAGCCTACCAGGCTCCCACGTCCCTGGGATTCTCCAGGCAAGAACACTGGAGTGGGTTGCCATTTCCTTCTCCAATGTGTGAAAGTAAAAAGTGAAAGTGAAGTCGCTCAGTTGTGTCCGACCCTTAGCGACCCCATGGACTGCAGCCTACCAGGCTCCTCCATCCATGGGATTTTCTAGGCAAGAGTACTGGAGTGGCTTGCCATTGCCTTCTCCGGCCTTCCAGAGATGTCTATGTCCTAATCCCTAGGACCCGTTACTTTCCTGTGATTAAATTAAGATATCATGGTATGGAGTTGTCCTGAATTATCCAGGTAATCACGGGGGTCTTTAAAAGTGGGAAAAGGCCTCGGAAGAAGAGGGTAAGAAGGAGATGTTACTATGGAAGGAACAGAGAGAAGCAACATTGCTGGCTTTGAAGATGGATGAAGGGGGCCTTTAGAAGCTGCAAAAGGTAAGAAAACAGATTTTCCCTGGAGTCTCTAGAAGAAACAGAGCTCTGTTGATAACTTTGATTTGGTCCAGTGACACCCTGGAGGACTTCCAACCTACAGAACTGTGAGATATTTGTATTGCTTTAAGCCACTAAGTTTGTGGCCATTTGTTCCAGCAGCAGTAGGAAACAAACACATCATGTAAATTTGCCTTTGAAGAGAGGGCTCTGCAGGTGATTCTTGTACAGTAGGTTTGAGTGCCCAAGGGCTGTGCCGTGTCCATTTCCACACACCTACTGTCCCCCTTGGTCCACTGCAGTCTGCTCCCTATTCCAGTAATATCTGGACTGTTCTTACACACCAGCCACCTCTTGTTGACAAGTTGAGTGGACACTACACCCTACTTATGTTACTCCATGTTTGATACCACTGGGCCATTTCCTCATGCCGAAGCAGCTCCTCTCTTTGGCTTCCCAGGTAACACTCATCTGTTTTCCCTCCTACCTCCTCATTATCTCTGTGACTTTCTTGGCTACTGCTTTTCTTCAGCTCATTCTTGAGTGTCAGTGCTGTGAGGGTTTGATCCTAGGGTCTGGTCTCTTCTTGCCCTGTGTGGTATTCTTGGGATGTTTCATCTATCACTTTGGCTTCTGTTTGGTGATGGATACCTAACCTCAATTATCTTCCCTAACTTTCAAAACCATGCATTCAACAATCTACTTCAAACTCAACATGCCTCAGTTCAGTTCAGTCGCTCAGTCGTGTCCGACTCTTTGTGACACCATGAATCACAGCACACCAGGCCTCCCTGTCCATCACCAACTCCCGGAGTTCACTCAAACTCATGTCCATCGAGTCGGTGATGCCATCCAGCCATCTCATTCTCTGTCGTCCCCTTCTCCTCCTGCCCCCAGTCCTTCCCAGAATCAGAGTCTTTTCCAGTGAGTCAACTTGTCACATGAGGTGGCCAAAGTATTGGAGTTTCAGCTTTAGCATCAGTCCTTCCAATGAACACCCAGGATTGATCTCCTTTAGAATGGACTGGTCACCTTAATTTCATTTTCCCGTCTTGATTCCCTTCCTCTGTATGTGGCTTTCTTGTCTGCGCCGTAACTGAAGTCAGAAACCTGGGAGTCATCCTGTCTCTTCCTGCTCCCTCACCTCCTCCTCTCCTTGGTATAACTAATCAAGTCTCTTTATCTATTCAGTATCATCCTGGTTCAGGCTACTTTGATCTCTCCCTGAATTATTGTGATGGCCAAAGCCACTTCTCAAAAATGAAAATGCCGTAACTCTCCATGAAACACTTTACCATCTCGCTCACCCTCAGGAATAAACTCCAGGCTTTTCCTTGTCTTCCAGCTGCAGGGTCACTCTGATCCTGTTTTCCTGTCCAGCATCGTCTGCTCCCATTCTCGGCCTCTTTATCCCCTGCCTACCCCACCCAACCCAGGCCCCATCTGTCACGAATTACTTTAGTCATCTAAACTCACCACACCTCCTCTTGTCCCAGGCTTTGCTCATGCTCTTCCTACACATACACTTTTCTCACCTGAGATTAGCGAAGTCTTCCCCAGGCCTCAG
Organism: Moschus berezovskii; assembly: GCF_049115385.1. NCBI lineage: Eukaryota > Metazoa > Chordata > Mammalia > Artiodactyla > Moschidae > Moschus > Moschus berezovskii. Next base: position 64,552,914 of record NC_142477.1, read on the forward strand.
TCTCTGCTTAGCTGTTCTCACGGACTTGGGTCGTTTCTTGGGCTGTGTTCACCCTTCCTTTAGCATCTTGATTGCTTCTGGAGAATAAACCCTTTTTTGTGTATCCTTGGCTAGATGGTAAACTCAAGTGTCTGTCTGTTATCACTGAACCTAAAGCGAGTTAGTTCCTTTCTCTGGCCTTGGTACAATTGGGTAGATGAACTGTGATCTGAACTGATCAATCAGATGCCTTTTTCTAAAACTTGAATATTGAATAAACAGTGCCAGGAGGAAAGAAATGGGGATTCCTCCTTGCCTGGGGCAGGGTTCTGATTGGACTGTTCTGGCTGACACCCTGCGTGGGTTCCGATTTTCCAACCTTTCAAATCCGCCCTGATTTCTGTCTTTTTATAAGCCTACTTCTCCATCTATTCTGTTGGTTCTACTTGGACCAGTATCCTTTCACAACTTTCTTTATTTCTTCCTGACTGTGTCCGGTCTTAGCTGTGGCATTTAGGACCTTTTGTTGAGGCACTTGGGTTCGTTAATTGTGGTGCGCTGGCTCAGCTGCCCCACCGCATGTGGGATCTTATTTCCCCAGCCTGGGATAGAACCTGCATCCCCTGCACTGGATGGTGCACTCCCAAGCGCTGGACCACCAGGGAAATCCCTACATTTCTTTATTTTTGAGTTAGAAAGAGTTGGTTTCTACTCTTTTTTCATATACAAAGTATTCCATGGCTCCCTAGCCCTCCTCTGTGTTATCACTGAATCTAAAACAAGTTAGGTCAGATGCTTTAATTAAATTAATTTAATGTGATCTAAGTTAAAATTCACCTAGTTAAAGCAAGTTATTTTTAAAATTTTTAATTAATTTTATTACATTTTGGAGTATAGTTGATTTACAATACTGTGTCAATTTCAGGTGCATAGCAAAGTGATTCATTTATACATATACCTATATTCATTCTTTTTCATGTTCTTTCCTCCAAACTCACTTATCCTTTGCTATTCTCAAGCATGAATCTCAGCCCATCTGAGGCTTCTAGATTTATATTTCAAGGTTTCCCTTAGCTGCTTTTTATTGATTTGTAGATATCTGAAACCATGAATGCTATACTCAATATTCTTTTATATTGTTTCTTTTTTTTTTATAGGAGTACAGTTGCTTTACACTGCTGTGTCAGTTTCTGTAGGACGGCAAAGTGAATCAGCCACACATATACATATACGCTATGGGTGTGTTCTTATTATGGTAATTACTACTGTACAGTGTATTAAAGCATCACTTCTCTGTTTCTTCTTTTAGACCGTAAACTTCTTGGGAACAAGGACAATCCTTTGTCCATTAGTCTACATCCGGAGTGAAGCACAGTGGCTGGTGCATAGTAAACAGCAATTGAGAAATGTATGAATGCATTTTCATTCTCTGATAAGGCCAGAACAAATGTGGAGAAGAGTCCCTGATGCTAATGTTTCCAAAACTATTGCCAATTTATATAAATTATCACCAGAAAGTTTCATTAATGCTTTCTCTGCCCAGTGGCAGAAACATGCATATAATTGTGCAAAGCCCAAAACAAACTAAAAATATCAAAACAAGAACTTCTACTTTCAAGGAGATAGAATGGACATACTTTTCCCTTTTCTCTCACACGAGTACAACAAGAATCCCTGGACAAACATCACTTAGCAAAACTACGATGAGGTGTTATCTCACACTTATTAGAATGGCTATTATCAAAAAGACAAGAAATAACAAGTACAGCAAGGAGGTGGAGAAAAGGGAACCCTTTCCCACTGTTGGTGGGAATGTAAATTGGTACAGGTACTACAGAAAACAGTACATAGATTCCTCAAAAAATTAAAAATAAAACTACCTTATGATCCAGCAATTCTACGTCTGGGTATATATCCAAAGGAAATGAAATCACTGTCTCAAAGAGATATCTGTGCTTCCATGTTCCTTGCAGCATTATCAACAATGGTCAAGATATGGAAACAAACAGTGTCTATCACAGGATGAATGGATAAAGAAAATGCAGTGTTTATGTATACAGTGCAACAGTATTCATGCATTAAAAAAAAGGGAAATCTGATCATTTGTGACAAAATGGATGGAGCTGGAGAGTGTTATGCTAAATTAAGTAAGTTAGAGGAAGATAAATACTCTATGATTTCACTTATATACAGAATCTAAAAAAATTCATAGAAACAGATCAGATTTGTGGGATGGGGCTCGAGGAATTAGAAGGTGATCAAAAGGTATAAACTTCCAGTAATAACGTAAGTAAGTTCTGGGATGTGATGTACATGATAGTAATAGCGTTAGTCACTCAGTTGTATCTGATTCTTTGCGACCCCACGGATTATAGCCTGCCAGGGATTGTCCATGGGATTGTCCAAGCAAGAATACTGGAGTGGGTTGCCACTCCCTTCTCCAGAGGATCTTCCTGACCCAGGGATCGAACCCAGGTCTCCTGCACCACAGGCAGATTCTTCATCATCGGAGCTACAGGGAAATCCTGATGATGGACATGATAACTATAGTTAATCAAACTGTATTGTATATTTAAAAGTTGCTAAGAGAGTAGATCTTAAAAGTGCTCATTTCAAGAAAAAAAATTGTAACTGTGAGGTGATGGATGTTAACACTTATTGAGTAATCATTTCACAGTATATACCTGTGTATCAAATCATCACATTTATATACCTTAAAATTATAAAATATTATATAATTGAAATTTTTATTTGTAATTAATAAAACTTATCTATAAATTAATAAAATAATGTATTTTATTAAAAATAAAATTTATTTGCATTTCAATAAAATTAGAAAAAAGAAAATAATAAAAATAACCACAAAATGTAACAGTATATGAAAAATAATGTGTAATTAGTCATCAAGGAGGGCTTCCCTGGTGGCTCAGATGGTAAAGAATCCACCTGCAATGCGGGAGACCTGGGATCCTTGGGTTGGGAATATCCCCTGGAGGAGAGTGTGGCAACCCACTTCATATTCTTGCCTGGAGAATCCCCATGGACAGAGGAGCCTTGGGCTACAGTCCATGGGGTCACAAAATGTCAGACACAACTGAGTGACTAAGATCAGTCATCAAGGAAATGCAAAGCCAAAATGCACCACCACCACTGCACGCCCACCAGAATAACCAGAAAGAAAAAGTGTTGATACGGATGTGGAGGAACTGGGACTCTCACATGTCACTGATGGGGGTATAAATTGGTGTGTGTGTGTGTGTCTGTTAGTTGCTCAGTTCTGTCTGACTCCGTGACCCCATGGACTGTAGCCTTCCAGGCTCCTCTGTCCATGGAATTCTCCAGGCAAGAATACTGGAGTGGGTAGCCATTCCCTTCTTCAAGGGTAAATTGGTATACCCACCGCTGAAAACAGGCAGTTTCTACTAAAGCTGAACATATACACAACACTGTGACTCTAAACGGATGGAGAAACATACCATGTGTGTGGATTGGAAGAAACAACACAATAAAGATGTCAGTTCTCCTTAAAATGATCGACAGGTTTTACACAATTCCCACTAAAATCCCAGAAATTTGTTTTACAGATATAGATAAGATTATTCTAAAATTTATGTGGAGCGGAAAAGGGACTGGACTAGCTAAAACAATTCTGGGAAAGAATAAAGAGGGAGGAATCTGTCGTCATGGTTTCACTATTTATATAACTATAGTAATTAAGATTGTGTGGCTTTGGGGGGAGGACAGACCTATAAATCAGTGGAGCATAATAGAGAACGTTATAACCTTTCCAGCAAATGGCACTGGAACTTGGACATTCACAGGAAAAAAAAGGAAGAAATAGAGGGAAGAAGGGAGGAAGGCAGACCCAAATCTCATATCCTAACTTAAAGCTTAACTCAAAGCGGTTCATGGATGTAAATGTAAACTACAAACATTAAAAAAACATGATGTCCAAATAGCCAGTAGGTAAGTTAAAAATATTTTTGTATTGAAATATTGAAATAAAAGTATTGAAATAACCCAAGAGAATAAGAAAATGATAGTTCTAAATCCAGCCATGTCAATAATTAGATAAAGTTTAAGTTATCTAAACACACAAAGAAGGCTGCTTTAAATATAAAGATATAGATACAAGTATAAAGATATGTCATGCAAACAAAAATCAAAAGAGAGCTGGAGTGACTATATTAATATCAGACAAAGCAGACTTGAGAACAAGGACTGTTACCAGCAGTAAAGAGGCAGTATACAACGATGAAAATATCAATTCACCAAGAAGATGTAATAATTCTAATTGTGTATTCAGGATTTGTTGCAGTTTGACAAAATAATGAGTTGGTTAGTTTTTTCGGGGGATGGGGTGGGGAACAGCCTTGGGAGAGCCTAAAAATGAGTTTAGTATATATCAGAAATATGAAGTCACATTTATTGTTTCCTGCAGTCATTTCTAAAATGAGTTCTTAGTTGCTTCTCAGTCAATGAAACATCCCTTGGAAGTGTGTATTCTTCTGCCATCATAAAGGGTAGGAATCCTGAGCAAATAAGGCAAATGCCTTCTGACAGGCTGACTTCTGATTTCTGACCCTAAAAGGTATGAGTGTTTGAAGCTATAACTCAAGCCTAGAGTGAGCAATCACAAATGACCCTACACTTATTGCCCTCAATCCCAGTTTACAGCATGCTGCTTTTTGACTTAATGAAAAGCACACATCTAGAAACCAAAGTAATGGCCTTAGAAATTCTCTGAGCGCAGGGTCTCCACCACCTGCTTCTTACTGGCTGCAGGAAGCCCTGGTGGGCGGATCTTCGTCTGACCTGCCACTAGGAGTGTTTCTAGTTTCCTTTCTTTGCTACGTAGAGAGTCATTACCTGATTCTCATTTTTTCTGTATTTCCTTACAAGTTAAGTGAGAGCTTATAGGCCAGTCTAACTACTGGATTTTGACCCATCTGCCAACTGTTTCTTTTCATCACAGAATAGAATATATGAAGGGAAATAAGTAACCAAAAAGATGTTGATAGATTGCTGCAATAAAATAAAAACAGGAGATGAACTGATCAGGAATAAATATCAAACCTAATATTTATATTTAAAAGATCAGTTTCATTGTAATCGGCATATAGGAGGTCATTATAAGGAACCCCGAGGAAACTGGTAGCAAGGCCACTCTCTGAGAGCGAAGCTGGTAAAAATGGATTTAAAATGAATGAGGACAAAGAGTGCCCATGTACATGCATAACTACAGACCAATTTCACTCATGATAATCAATGCAGAAATCCTACAGAAAATACAGGCAGACAGACAGCATATTAAAAGATTAATATTACATGACCAAAGGAATTTATTCCATAAATGCAAGGATGTTTCAGTATTTGTATATTTATTAATGTGGTTCCCATTAATGGATGTAAATAGAAAAACCATGTGATCATTTCTATGAATGTTGTAAAGGTTTTTGAGAAAATTCAATGCCTATTCTTTATTTTTTGAGAAGTTTTAACAGAATGGAAATCAGATATTATTCTTTTGTGCCAAGCCCAACATTATATAAAATAGGGAAAGAGTAGGAGCATTCCTCAGAGAAGGCAATGGCAACCCACTCCAGTACTCTTGCCTGGAAAATCCCATGGATGGAGGAGCCTGGTAGGCTGCAGTCCATGGGGTCACTAAGAGTCGGACACAACTGAACGACTTTACTTTCACTTTTCACTTTCATGCATTGGAAAAGGAAATGGCAACCCACTCCAGTGTTCTTGCCTGGAGAATCCCAGGGAGGGCAGAGTCTGGTGGGCTGCCGTCTATGGGGTCGCACAGAGTCAGACACGACTGAAGTGACTTAGCAGCAGCAGCAGCAGGAGCATTCCTATTTAAATCGGAACAAGGAATGGACACACTACTACTATTAACTGTCATGGTCTGCTGGTATTCTTTAGCACAATTAGAGAAGAGAAGAGAATGGTTTAAAAGCTGAAGTAGAGGACATAAAATTCTAATTATTATCAGATAATATAACTTTTTGTCTCAAAAATGCAAAGGAGAGTAAATTGAAGTACTGTTACAGTCAGGGAATTCATTAAATTCATATATGGAAATCAATATCTTTCATATATGCAAGCTATAATCAACCAGAGCAAGATACCCCCAGAATAAATACAAAATGTATGGAATAGTTATAAGTAAACCTAACAAGAAATGTTCAAAGTCTATAGAAAGAACATTTTAAATACTAGTGAGGATCACAAAGGGAAATGAACAAATGTATACTGAATTCATAGACAGGTAATTTTATTTACATCAAGATAGTATAATACTTCTCCCTAAGATATACTAAAATTATAATACACTTATAACAAGCTGCAGACTGAAGTTTTTTGGAAGTGTGCAAGCTAACTCTAAAATTTATATGGAAAAATAAATAACCCAGGAAAGCTAGGAAAGTTCAAAGAGAATAAAATAAGAAGAGATTGTCTTTACTAGATACGAAAACATAATATTCAAAACAGTGTTAACACTAAAACTTAAATAGACTAATGAGAAAAAAATTGTCTGGAAGTAGACCCTCACACATGGGGAAATTTATTGTATGGTAAACATGGCTTTTCAAATCAGTGGGTGGGCTAATTTTTTTGTTAGCACTCAGCTCTGATCTTAACCTTCTGTGCTCTCATGTGTTACAAAGGTGCTGGCTGAAAGCCAGTATGCTATGTTGCTAGATTCCCTCATCAGTTTGCTTTGCTTAGGTTCTGTGAATGGGAAGGTTTTGTTACATTCGGGCTTCCCTGGTAGCTCAAATGGTAAAGAATCTGCCTGCAATGCAGGAGACCTGGGTTCAGTCCCTGGGTTGAGAAGATCCCTTGGAGAAGGGAATGGTTACCCACTCTAGTATTCTTTCCTGGAGAATCCCATGGACAGAGGAGCCTGGTGGGCTACTGTCCATGGGGTCACAAAGAGTTGGACATGACTGAACGAGTGACTTACTCTTTTGAATGAAAGGCATTGGTTGGGGTTGAGGATTAAGAAGTAAGAAAGAGTCATTTTTATGCCTCCAATGCCTCTTCTTGCAGTAGTAGTAGTTCGGTTCAGTTCAGTTCAGTCGCTCAGTCATGTCTGACTCTTTGGGACCCCGTGAATCACAGCACGCCAGGCCTCCCTGTCCATCACCAACTCCTGGAGTTCACCCAAACTCATGTCCATCGAGTCGGTGATGCCATCCAGCCATCTCATCCTCTGTTGTCCCCTTCTCCTCCTGCCCTCAATCTTCCCCAGCATCAGAGTCTTTTCCAGTGAGTCAACTCGTCGCATGAGGTGGCCAAAGTATTGGAGTTTCAGCTTCAGCATCAGTCCTTCCAATGAACACCCAGGACTGATCTCCTTTAGAATGGACTGGTTGGATCTCCTTGCAGTCCAAGGGACTCTCAAGAGTCTTCTCCAGCACCACCGTTCAAAAGCATCAATTCTTCAGCGATCAGCCTTCTCCACAGTCCAACTCTCACATCCATACATGACCTGTGGAAAAACCATAGCCTCGACTAGATGGTAGTACTTAGTTATGGCTGGTAATTTGGGCTCCACTAGCATTAGTGAGAAATGGCAACCCACTCCAGTGTTCTTTCCTGGAGAATCCCAGGGACGGGGGAGCCTGGTGGGCTTCCGCCTATGGGGTCACACAGAGTCAGACACGACTGAAGTGACTTAGCAGCAGCAGCAGCAGCAGCAGCATTAGTGAGAAAGGTGGAGGTTTTGAAAGTCCATGTTGCTCAGTCTTGCCTGACTCTTTGTGACCCTATGGACTATACAGTCCATGGAATTCTCCAGGCCAGGATACTGGAGTGGGTAGCCTATCCCTTCTCCAGTGGATCATCCTAACCCAGGAATCCATTTGGGGTCTCTTGTATTGCAGGTGGATTCTTTACCAACTGAGCTATCAGGGAAGCCCATCATCATTAAAGTTTAAGTTCCTGAATTTCTGTTCAGTGTGTAAAATCTCACTGTAGAGTGAGATTCAAAAAAAAAAAAGAAAACCATGGCCATACTGCCAGCAGTTCATCAGTGAGCACCATCTGGTGGTTTCCATTTGGGGGTACCTGGGACTTCATGATCACTGAATAATACCACTTTCCCCTTTGTTACTTTGGTTCAATGTCTTTGTCACAAATTCAGATCATTGAACTGCCCTCTGCTTGAAATTTAGATTGCTTTCACATTTCCTGACAGGACATTAACTAATGTAAGGAGAAAATAACAATTATTCAATAAATGATAATTGGTGAAACTAGGTAATTCAGCATGTGGGGGAGTGGAAATAAGGTTTAGTTCTCTCCCTTATAGTTTATACCAAAATACATTTTAGATGACTCAAATATTTGAATGTAAGATAAATAAACCATAAAAATACAGAAGAAAACATGGGTAGATTAAGAAAAAATCTCAGGGATGTTCCAGATAAGACACATTAGAAAAATTTAATCCCATAAAAATGGTGGCATAACAGCAAAAGTCCAGCATGTATATAACCAACAGGAAAAATATTTACAAAGTCTATCCATAGACAAATACCAAAACCCCAACAGAAAAATCAACAAAGATCCCAGACAGAAAGTTTACAGAAAGAATATATAAATGACTCTTTTGAAAATATACTCAGAATTCATTAGTAAAACCATCAGGTCACGGGCTTTTCTTTGCTGGGAGGTTTTGAGTACTGATTGAATCTCCCTACTTGTCAGTCTGTTGAGATTTTCCATTTCTTCATGATTCAGTTTTAGTAAGTTGTATGTATCTAGGAATTTCTTTCTTTCTTCCATGTTATCCAGTTTCTTGGCATGTAATTGGGCCACCTCATGTGATAAGATGACTCACTGGAAAAGACTCTGATGCTGGGAGGGATTGGGGGCTGGAGGAGACGGGGACGACAGAGAATGAGATGGCTGGATGGCGTCACCAACTCGATGGACGTGAGTTTGAGTGAACTCTGGGAGTTGGTGATGGACAGGGAGGCCTGGCGTGCTGTGATTCATGGGGTCGCAAAGAGTCGGACACGACTGAGCGACTGAACTGAACCGAATCTCCTATGATCCTTTTTATTTCTCTGGTGTTAGTAGTAATGTCTTCTTCATTTCTGGTTTTGTTAACTTTCTTCTTTCTTAGTTATTCTAGCTTAAGTTTTGTCAATCTTGTTTATCTGGAATGTGTTGGATATGTGTGTTGTCTTGACTGTGGTGATGGTGTCATGAGTGTTTACACTTCGTCCAGACTCATCAGATTGTGTATATTAATGCAGTCTTTGTGCACGTGCTTAATATACAGTGAAGCTGTTACAAATACTCAGTCTCACTCATATTAAGGAAATGCACATTAAAACCCTATCTACCTACTTACCTATCTATAACTGAGTCACTTTGCCATATACCTGAAACTAACACAATATTGTAAATCAGCAATACTTCAATTATAAAAGGGTAGATATCATCAATAATAGAATGCATAAATAAATTATAATATATTCATAAAAATTTGCAATAGATACCATTTCTATTTACCAGATTGTTAAAAAAAAATCCACAAATTCTTTGACACTTCACCTCTTTAAGAGAGGAAACAATTTTCCTCTGAGTGTGGACTGGACTACGAGGCTCACTTATAAAATATAGTAGACATGATGGTTTGTGACTTCTGAGACTAGGTCAGGAATGATCACGAAAGGCACTGCTGTTTCCTGAAGTGAAATGAAGTGAAAATCACTCAGTTGTGTCCAACTCTTAGTGACCTCATGGACTGTACAGTCCCTGGAATTCTTCAGGCCAGAATACTAGAGTGAGTAGCCGTTCCCTTCCCCAGGGGATCTTTTCAACCCAGGGATCAAACCCAGGTCTCCTGCATTGCAGGCAGATTATTTTCCAGCTGAGCCACCAGGGAAGCCCTGCTGTTTCCTTCTTGCTCTCTTTTGGATCACTTGCTCTGGGGAAAGCCAGTTCCTATGTCATGAATACCCTCAGGGAGACCTGAGGAGGAATCCATGTGCTGAGAAACTGAGCCATCCTGCCAGCAGTCAGCAAGGAGCTGAGATCTTCTGCTACTAGCCCTGTGAGTGCGACATTTTGGAAGTGGATCACCCAGCCCCAGGTAAGCCTGTGGATGACTGCTACATTGGTTAACCAACAGAGACACTGAAGCAGGATTGTCTAGCTATGCTCCTCTTAAATTCCTGTCTTGCAGAAACTGTGAGATAATGCATGTTGTCTTTGGCTATTTATTATTGTGGTTATTTGTTATACAGCAATAGATAACTAATGAACTTGCTCTGTGGTAGGTCTGTGGAAAGAGGCACCCTCATAAATTGCTGGTAGGGTATACACTGGATCAATGCCAGGGAGACATGTTAGGTGATATCTATTACAGTAAAAATGTAATTCCACATCTATAAACACTTCCAAAGATACACTTGCACATGTGTGAAATGTTAATTAAACAGCCCTGTTTATTGCAGTATTGTGTGTAATGGCAGGCTGGCAATGGTCTAAATGTGTATTGTTGTTGCTGTTCAGTCACTCACTTGTGTCTGACTCTTGTGACCCCATGGACTGCAGCACGCCAGGCTTCCCTGTCCTTCACTATCTCCTGGAGTTTGCTCAACCTCATGTCCACTGAGTCAATGATGCCACCCAACCAGCTCATCCTCTAGTCATCCCCTTCTTTTCCTGCCCTCAGTCTTTCCCGGCATCAGGGTCTTTTCCAATGTGTCTCGTCACATCAGGCGGCCAAAGTGTTGGAGCTTCAGCATCGGTCCTTCCAATGAACACCCAGGACTGAGCTCCTTTAGGATGGACTGGTTGGCTTTCCTTGCAGTCCAAGGGACTCTCAAGAGTCTTCTCCAGTACCCCAGTTCAAAAGCATCAGTTCTTCGGCTCTCAGCCTTCTTTATGGTCCAACTCTCACATTCATATGTGACTACTTGAAAAACCATAGCCTTGACTATATGGACCTTTGTTGGCAAAGTGATGTCTCTGCTTTTTAACATGCTGCCTAGGTTGGTCAGAGCGTTTCTTCCAAGGAGCAAGCTTCTTTTAATTTCCTGGCTGCAGTCATTGTCTGTAGTGATTTTGGAGCCCAAGAAAATAAAGTCTGTCACTATTTCCATTTTTTCCCCCCCATCTATTTGCCATGAAATGATGGGACCAGATGGCATGATCTTCATTTTTTGCATGTTGAGTTTTAAGCCAGCTTTTTCACTCTTCTTCTTTTACCATCAAGAGGCTCTTTAGTCCCTCTTTGCTTTCTGCCATAAGGGTGGTGTCATCTGCATATCTGAGGTTATTGATATTTCTTCTGGCAATCTTGATTCCAGCTTATGCTTCAGCCAGCCTGGCATTTCACATGTTGTACTCTGTATATAAGTTAAATGTCGGGACTAGTTAATTAAATATGATACACCCCAACAGTGGAATTCTATACAGTTGTTAACAAATAATATAATTCTATGAACAAGTAACAAAATAATGTGGATAATATACTACGATTTATGTAATGCAAAAGAAAATATGTATAGATTATCTTTGGATGATGTGATCAGTCTCTTGCGCAAGAGACTGATAACAGATTGGGGAGGAGATTGGGGATCAGGAGTGGGTGAGAACTTGTTCAGTATATATCTTTTTTTGGATATCTTTTGAAAGAAATTTCTTATACCATGTGCATGCATTACATATTCAATAATGTCAGTAATTGGGAAGCTAAAATAGATGAAAGGTCATCCATGTTAAAAGATAGTTTCTAAGTGTGTAGCTGATAGTGAACTGGAAAGCCTTCTACTGCAATCATGATAGCTGCAATGCCTTCATGCTTGGAACATAACTTAAGAAGACTATTACCTAAACCATTGTATTTCTCCTGTTTAGAGAAAGAATAGATTTACAGGAGGTGAGTGGTCTGTTTAGAGGCTAGAAAAAGAGAAATTAGATAGTATGGATTTGTCATTATTTACCCAAACCAAGGAAGAAAGGCAGTGGTTAGCAGACATGATGATGAGTACTTTCCTATCAGGAGGGAATATTTTATGTAACACAAGAGCATTCAGTTCTCTTGGTTTAGATTCTGTACTCAATTCAGTGATTACTAACTGGGCTTCCCTAAGTTGCTTTTGAACTGTGGTGCTGGAGAAGACTCTTGAGAGTCCCTTGGACTGCAAGGAGATCCAACCAGTCCATTCTAAAGGAGATCAGTCCTGGGTGTTCATTGGAAGGACTGATGCTGAAGCTGAAACTCCAATACTTTGGCCACCTCATGCGACGAGTTGACTCACTGGAAAAGACTCTGATGCTGGGAGGGATTGGGGGCAGGAGAAGAAGGGGATGACAGAGAATGAGATGGCTGGATGGCATCACCGACTCGATGGACATGAGTTTGAGTGAACTCCGGGAGTTAGTGATAGAGAGGGAGGCCTGGTGTGCTGTGATTCATGGGGTCGCAAAGAGTCGGACATGACTGAGCAACTGAACTGAACTGAACTGAAGTTTTTACAAGCAATCCTTTTCATATTAAACGTATATATTGTAGTCACTATAAAACCACAGCCCCCATTATAAATTTTTAAAGGACACTTTAGTTTATATATCAATCTTTTTTGGAGTTAGATTTGCATGACTCAGGTCCAAGAGCCTGAAAAGCAATGACTACTGTGATATGATGAGTCTCTTGGCACAAAAAACAGAGAAGTAGCATCCTGTCTCCTTCTTAAGTCAGTGGAGTAGCCAGCCAATCTCTTGTGTCCTCTTTTTATTTGTTATAAGCACAAACAAAGCATGGAGGGAGAGCTTACTGCAGAGCAGTCCCTATGAAAAGGCCCTGTGTGATTTGATGGTGACCCAGCTAAGAGAAGAAGGCTGATGAAAGCTCAGCTTCCACGTTTATCAGGGGGACCAGGTAATTGTCAACCCACTGGATTCCTTTAGTCCATTTGGAAAGTCTTTCACCTTTATAATTTGAGAGGAATCTGATCTCAGAATCTTGCAAACTCCCAGAATTTCTGATATCACAATAGAATATCATTTGTACTATAAAACACATGCATAATAAAAGTCAAATTGGGATTTGGATGTTGAAGCATCAGCTAAGTATCCTCACTAGCTAAATGACTTAACTATAACATCAACCTGGTGGCATCAATTTGGATTTCTTTTTTGCCATAGCCAAATAGCGCTAGTATAGGTAATCTTGGTGACTGTGAAAAGTCAGCTGTACTGAGTACAAGTCTAGGAACCTTACTTAGAGAGGATTTGTATAATAACTTGAGAGTATGGGAAGGTTAACCTCTGTGTCCACCCCTGCATTAATCTATCTATTCACTTATTTGTTCATTTAATTTAATTCACCAACAGTACATTTTGGGGTTGTCTGCTATGAGAAACAGCTGAGGGAACTTCAGCTGTACCACCAAAAGAGAAGATTTAAAGGGGCCGTGACAGCTATTTTCAAGGGTATGACGAGGGAGGAGGCTTATCTGTGTTTTTCCAGAGGGCACAAATAGGGAAAGAGAGTTGATGATAAAGGGTGTCAGACTTGGGCATAAGTTACAGAAGAAACTTTTGACTTTGGAATGAGCTGCCCAACAATGGAATGCATTGCCTTGCAAAACAGTGATCTTCCGGCCAGTCAAGGGAACTGCCAAAGCACAGATAAGGAAGATGGGGCCCAGAAAGATGAAATGACCTGGATAAAAAGGCATAGCCAGTTTGTGTAGGGGGTCTGGCTTGGCACCCAGATTCAAGTCAGCCCAAGCCAGTCAACCCTTGGCATGCAATGATTTAACTTTGTTCTTTCAACCTCAAAGCTCCATGGTTGTCGTAATTTATAATTTTGATGAAATACATGCTCCAAGGCTAGCGTGTGGGAGTGAATCCCTGAGCGCGCAAGCAAATACTCACATCTCCAACAGACTTTGAAGTGCTCTGCTTATAGAGGACACAGTCATTCTGGTGATATATTACAACTTCTTTCTCATGATGGAAAGTAGTTAATGGGCAAATGAGCAAAAAAAATAATGAACAAAAATACAGAGATAACCTAGAAAGTGAAGGTTCCTATCAGAAATGAAATGTCAGATAAACTTGAGTGTCCTGGCATGTGAAATTGGGAGGGGACGTGGATCAGAGATGGTGAAATTGCTTCACAGAATGTTCCACGGTTTTGGCAATGTGCCACAGAAGTGTTGGGAGAATGTTCAAGAAGAACAAGGGTATGCTGTACTCATACCATTATATTCCAGTCTCCCTTGATCTTTTGCTGTAAGTCACTTGAACAGCTTTGGTCATGAGGAAGGAGAGAGAGAGAGGATCCATAATGAATCTTACTTTTCAGGCAAGGAATTGCACATTGTCTGTCCTGTGACTTCCAGGCAGGCCAGGGGAGGACCTGGCTCTATGTGACTCAGATGTTCCAGGTTGATGTAACACCAAATACAGTCCCCTGGTACAGCCACCGAGTCGAAGATGTCCATGCCTTCCTCTTCAAGGAATGGTCCTATTCCTGTCAGCTCTGGGCCCGAGAGCATTGTTTCAGAGATAACCACTCTCACCTTTCCCCAGGATATCAATAAATTTGAATCCTGAAGACAGAACAGGGCTTTCAGGGAATGCCTCAGCCACCCAAGTTTTCCTATCATAGGAGTTCTCAATGTGCAATCTCTGGACCAGCAGCATCTGCATCCCTTGTTAGTACTTAATAGATCTACAGCTGGAACTGTTAGAAATGCAAATTTCCACTCTCTTCCCCGAATCTCAGAATCGCTGAATGGTAAACTCTGGGGGTAGGAACATGTGTGCATGCTCAGATGCTTCAGTCATGTCTGACTCTTTGTGACCCTATGGACTGTAGCCCACCAGGCTCCTCTGTCCATGGGATTCTCCAGGCAAGAATACTAGAGTGGGTTGCCATTTTCTCCTCCAGGGGATCTTCTCGACCCAGAGACTGAACCTGCGTCACCTGTGTCTCCTGCTTTGCAGCAGATTCTTTACTCACTGAGCCACCTGGGAAACCCTGGGGGTAGGAGGGGTCTTAGCAATTAGTGTTTTAACAAGCCCTGCCAGTGATACTGATTGGTGCTGGAGACTGAGGACCAAGAGAAGACATTCAGGAGCGGGAAGAGTGGCTTGGGTTTAATGGTTGGTTCAAAGTCTAGCCTTGACTTCCCAGCCTCCTTCTCCCCTGCAGAAGAGAGAGCTCACAGAAGCCAACGCTGACCCATGTCATCTCTGCATCCAGAATCTATGGGTTATGCTGGGATTTCCTGGAAGACAGAGTATTAAGTAGAAGATGCTTGAGATGCTTTCTGTTTGGCTTTCTGAGGCCTTGCCAAGGTTTAAGTGGCACCAGGATTTTTCATAAATGAAAAATAGAGATGTCAGCACACTCATGAACAGGGAGGCTATTTGCACAAATCGTGCCGAGACCCCCAAACCAGCTGCTTTCTGCACATTTCTACCTGTGAGGCTGTCAACACAGCACTTTTGCCAGCTCCACTTTTACTTGAGAAAGCCAAAACCCAACCATTTATAGGATTCATCTTTTAGGACGAGACCTTTACCAAATTAAATGCTTCATAACTAAAGTAACAAATTCTTCATTTGTGTATGTGTGTGTTGTTCACCCAGTAAATACTTCAATCCAGTTATTTCCCTCCCCTGCTTAGTCACTTGTTCTTGTTTTGCTTCTTTATGGCAGGCTGTGTTTACGTGACAGCTGTTTTACATTGATATAAACATGCACCCCACTCCAAGTGAATCAATATCAGGAGAACAGCAGGAAGCCTATGTCTTCCTGTTGCATCCTGCCCCTGCTGTAAATCTGTGTGCCCACTAATGGCAAGCAACATTTGCAGCATCCACACCTGGAAGCTAAGAGGTTGTCCACATTCCAGGAAGAGCCCCCGGGGTTCGGGAGGCCTGAATGAAAACCCCAGTAGGCCTTCCATGGCAGAGCTTGATCCCATCCACTCTTCATTTAAACTCATAGTGTGTTTATGGGGTTGATAAACAGGATAAATAAACAAACTGCTGGGAGGAAAGAGTGGGAGAGGAGAAAGATCTGAATTCGCGTCAGCAGTCCTGTGTAGCAACACATCGTAATTGAGCGGATTGTTTGGGAATACATCACTAACACTTCTGGGTCTTACCTGCTTAAAAAACATATAATATCTGTCAGCTCTGAAGGTTCAGATTTCCAGGTGGTGGTCTGGTGAACAGATGGTTAACTGCTTAATGAAGTCTGTTCCTTTTTTCATTGATGCCAGCTGATTTCAGCCCTTAACCCTGAGATCTCAGCTCTTTTTCTTGTGGTCTGAAGGAAGGAAAGAGGGAAGGGAAGGGTAAAAAATTTAGGTATTATGATCAGAAATTCTGATCATTAGGTCCTGAAGACGTCCTCATTGGAAAATTAACTTTAAAAATGTGAGACGTGGTTCCCTCTGGCTGGCAAGCGGTCAGGGAGGCTCCCTTGTAAGCCCCCACTGTATTTTCCTGGTTGTGGGTGCTGGGGGCCGAATAAAGAACTGGCCCTGGTTCCACTGCTTCATTAAGGCCTGTGTAAAGTTATTCTGGGTTCATGGATAGAAGTGGGCCTCTCCTTTATAAGGAGAGGTTTATAACCTCTCTCTAGTAGTTAAAAGAAATGGTGATCTTTTGTGAATAGACCAGCCTTGGTTAGCTTTTACTTGGTTGGCAGAATTCATTCTGAAAGCTTGTGTGTCTTTATACAAAGCTCTGTGTGCTAAATAAAGGTCAAGGGAAGAGTAGGCAGCCAGTTTCATCCCATTATTTCCTTCCCATGTCACAAGCCAGTTTAGCCTCCAAACCTTCCTGACAATGCAAGGCTTTGCAGGGAGCTGTGGGTGAGAGGACTGTCCCACTGTTCTGTTTACACTCATTGTTCCGAATAGCATTCAGTATCCTTGTGGGATCTGGTATGGATGAGATTGTAGCTCAATCGTGGGGCAGGGACCAACTCAAGCTCTTGGGGGGTCTTGTGCCCCCACAGGCATCCTTGACATGGAAACAAAAATTTGAGAGAAGGGGGAATTGACAGGCAATTGGTTGGAGGAAAGATCCAGCAGGATATATGGGTTATAAAACAGAGCTGTTCTAAAAATGGGGGCCCCAGAACAAATTGATGTGTTCCCCTCCAAATATTTTACCATGTGCAGTCACACTGAAAGGGATTAGAAGAGACAGACTGAAGGTAACATGTATTGGGCGTCCTTGCTATGTGGTGGGCATTGTTCATAATATATGGTGTGAATTGTCTCTCATTGGCCTTAATACAATGGATTCTTTCATTTAATCCTCATAATAACCTCTGATGTTGACAGTCTTATTGTCCCTAATTTCACAGATGAGTGAATGGGAGTTAAGGAACATGCCTGGGGTCACATGGATGGTTTGAGTGGAGAATCAGGGATGCTAATTCAGATGCTATAAATCCGGTGTCTACACTGAATCACTGGAAAAATGAGTCTCAAAGTTTAATGAACCTATGAATCATGGTAGATCTTGTGAGGAGCAGGAACTGATTTCATTGGTCTGAGGTGAGACCTGGAAGTCTGTATTTTTCATAGGCTCCCATTTGCTGCTGCCACTGGTGAGCTGTTCCGGGCTTACAGCCACCTCCAGGCAGGAGACAAATGATTTGACTAAGAGCCCAGGGCCTGGTCTCCCATCTCCAGACAACATGCTTCCCATGGTACACCTGCCCTGGCCACCATCCTCTCCTTGTTAATCCAGGAAGGAGATGGGGAAGGGATTTCTGGAGTTTCCATGGTTATGCTCATCCCTAGGCTGCTGGGAAGGCCTGTGAACCCCACCCATGCACCCTCCTCCCTCCTGTTTTCAGGGCTCCCAGGGGCAAGGGTGTGCAGCAGCAAGAACACAAGCTGTGCTATTCCGAGCTGTTGCTTCCCTTCTGTCACCCCTACCCTCGGCTCTGTTCTTGTATTCTGAACAAGAAAGCCTTGTGTGCATCTCTTGTGTATATCTAGTGGGATGGAAAACAGCCCTGGACTGGAAGGCAGGAACAGGAGTTCCATCCACGGCTTATGTCTTGATCTGCTCAGTGACCGGAAGCTAGAAACTTAACCTTTCTAAGCCTTCCTTTTCTCTATCTGTAAATGGAGCTAATAAAACTAATCCTCATTCTATAGTTGAGGAATACTCCAAAGATTAAGAAACGTGTGTGTGTAAAACTATTTGAGCTCCCTCGGAACTAAGTGCTTATTATGGAAAGGTATAAATAATAATATCATTATGGCCAAAGTCTGTGAATGCCTTCTCTGGCATTCAGCCACTTGTGAGGCTTAATGACCAGCTCTCCTCTTTGGTTTTAAAAAGCTCTCTTCATGACAACCTTTCCCTGAAGTAGTCAAAGGAAATGGCCTGCTTGAAATTCACATTCAATTTCACCATCAGTCAAACCCCATTGAAGTGCCAAGACACTGCATTTCTAGTGAGTGAATTCCTTATTTCTGACCCAGGCTGGAGCCATGCATGGCTGGGCTTCTGTACAGAAAGAGTAAAAAAATGAGGCAGCTCCATAGAACATAGTCGATACAGACATGCAGATGGGCTACAGTGCAATCCAAACTGTTGCTTTGCTTCCTTAAGAACAGTCAGTCCATTGATGAGTTCGACACATTCATATTCCCATCGCCAGTTTGGGGGGGTGCGCGCGGGGGCCTGGATTAATCAGAACAGCAAGAGAGAATTCTCTCGGTGGGTGTCCAGAGCTTGGGATGGATGGCAGGCTCTGAGAACACGTCTGACAAGCACTTTCAATCCCTTATCCAAAGTGCCACTTCGCACTTCCTCTGCAATATGCAGGGAAATTGTTCTTGTCTCAGGGCGAGATTGCTTTATTCGGAAAGGGGGAAGTTCACCTGGTGTATTGTCTGCCAGGGAATCAGGCAATCACGTCATTGAGATGATGATTTATCTTGTACCTGGGATGTCTTAACAATCTCTCAATCACTTCATTACAAGGTTATGTTTCTGCTTCCCCCGTCTCTTGGCAAGCAGCATGGAGTTCTCCTGCCTTTTCCCATTTGATTTTCATTTGTTCTTCCACTGCATGCATTAGGAGGCTAGGGGTTCTCATTGCTGGTGGCAAGACTGAGGACTCAGAAATTATTTCTAAGCAGCTGGAAATAAGGGCTGCACAAATCCAAGTGCACTCAGAGACCCAGAGGGTTTGTTTTTGTTTATTTCCTGCCAAATAAATTATCTTTCATTTTCATGTAAAGAGATGAAATGGCAAATGGAGTCCACAGTTCTCCAAGTGCCCCTCATTCTAACTCATCACCCCTCTCACAGACTGTCTCCCAAGGCTGGTCGCTCTGGTCCACCTCCCTCATTGGTAGTTTAAATTGTGCACCCTTCCTCTAGGTATGCTTGGCTTCCCTTCATCCCACTTTCCTCTTTTCTTCTTCTTCCAAGTCTTTACTCTGTCTCTGGAACCATTTCCTATTTTCCTTGCTGCCTTATGTGAGACTCTGGTTTCCAAATTGTTTTCCTCTAATAAATCTCACCAAGTAAACCTAGATGTAATCCATTCTATAATTGCAGCATGATCCCCTCAATTCCCCTCTCCTCTTTAGTTTTCAATTATATCTTTAAATGTCAGAATTGACTATCACCTTTCTGGGTAGGTTTGAATCCATCATAGTGGCAGAAGTATGAAAATCTCCCATAAAATAAAAAATAAAAAGAAAATCTCCCTCAGATGCTATGGGAACAAAACACCACCCCTCACCCGGTGCCCAAGTATCATCTGTACTCACGCTGTTTTCTGGTTCTGCCCGACTGACCGTGGCAATGGGAATGAAATAATTTAGGTTCTAGGGGGAGATGGCTTATCCCAAATTTCAGGATAGCCCATTTTCTTCTTTTAATAGAACACTGAGTGCTTTTTGTTTAGATCTATGATTTTCTATATTTTTATTTTAATTTAAAATTTTCATATTGAAATATAGTTGATTTACAATGTTGTGTTTCAGGTGTATAACAAAGTGATTCAGTCATACATATATGTGTGTGTGTGTGTGTGTGTGTGTGTGTGTGTGTGTGTGTGTGGGCTCACTCAGTCGTGTCCAACTCTCTGTGGCCCCATGGACTGTAGCCTGCCAGATTCCTCTGTCCATGGAATTTTCCAGGCAAGAATACTGGATTGGGTTGCCATTTCCTCCTCCAGGGGAATCTTTTCCACCCAGGGATCGAACCCGAGTCTCTCATATCTCCTGCATTGTCATGTGGATTCTTTACCACTAGCACCACCTGGAAAACCCACACATGTATATATGTATGTAAATATATATATGTTCTTTATACTCTCTATTAGAGGTCATTAAGTGTATTGAGCATAGCTCCCTGTGCTATGCAGCAGACTGTTGTTTATTTTATATAGTATTGTGTGTATATGTTAATCCCAAACTCCTGATTTATCTTTCCCTCCTTTCCCGTTTGGTAACTGTAAGTTTGTTTTCTATGTCTGTGGGTCTATTTCTGTCTTGTAAACAAGTTCATTTGTATTTTTTTTTTTTTTAGATTCCACGTATAAGTGATATGATGTTTGTCTTTCTCTGTCTGGCTTACTTCACTTAGTATAATAATCTCTACGTACATCCATGTTACAACAAATGCAAGATAGCCCAATATTTTTTTGTCTTTTTTTCTCCTTTGGCTCCACCTCATGGCCTGTGGAACTCCTCTGACCAGGGATTAAAGCCACACTCACGCAGTGGAAGCATAGAGTCTTAAACCAATGGACCACTAGAGAAGCCAGGATAGCCCAGTCCTGATGGTAGGCCAGAACTGAACTCTTGGTGAAGTATTCTCAGGCTGCTGGCTGCCCCGTGGGAGCATAGGTTTCACCACTAGCTGGCTCTACTTCCCAATAGCTGTTTGACCTCGAGCTTCATATCCCCACCTGTAAAGCAGGAGTGATTGTATGTACCACATGGGATGATTATGAGGCTAAAACAAACAAAAAACTTAAGTAAAACATTTAGTATGGAGCCTGACATATATTATGAAAATGATAGTTAATTCCTTCAGTCATCAAATACCTACAAAGCATGGAAAGGCGTTCCATTTATAATGCGAAAGTACTTCTGAAGAACTTTGTCTTCCCTGCACAGTTCTTCATCACTTTATAGTGAACTCTTTGAACCCCGTCAATTTACAAATCAGTTCTCCTTTTCTCAGCCTTTATTTTTGGCCCTGAATACTGACATGGACCAGCCTGGATAGAGGTGGAATCCATTCTATACAACTTAACCCCGAGAAGAAAATACCTTTTTCCTCCACAGAACTTTTTTCTCCCAGTGAAGAACCATAATAGTTATCATTGTTATATAAACAAAAGCTCCTTTATCGATTTTGGTGAGGGCTTTATCTATATGGTTTTAGAATGCTCTATTTTTACACTTATAATCACAAAGCGTTGATATCAAGCAAACAAAATAGTTTGCATTTCTTCATATAAAGTGAACTTCACTCACCTAATTCAGTGCATTTGATAAAATATATTTTTGAGACAACTTTTCCAGTAGTGGAGCCAGCTGCTAGATGGTTTGTATTTCTTACTAATAAAAACATCCAGGATACCATGCTGATCCCTCATTTACATGTTCCTTCTGGTAATATGCTTAAGGGGCACCATTTCACTTTCATTTAAGTGCTTTAGA
Source organism: Moschus berezovskii (assembly GCF_049115385.1). Lineage (NCBI taxonomy): Eukaryota > Metazoa > Chordata > Mammalia > Artiodactyla > Moschidae > Moschus > Moschus berezovskii. The sequence continues at coordinate 64,574,615 of NC_142477.1, forward strand.
TTTTAAGGAATTGAGTTTTGTTTGAATTTATTTTAGAGGTGTGTGTGTGTATTTCTGCCTGCCAGTATCCCTCCCTTCTTTCCTCCTTTTTATCTGTCTTTTCCTAAGACTTCTTTTCCCAAACAAATGAATGACACCAATATGCTTTTCAAGTGTAATAGATTCAGCACCTATTAAGCACTAGAAAGTTCTCTTTAGTTATTTAAAGTAAGGATGCAGTGAGTGTGGTCTATGCTGTGTGCTTAGTTCCTCAGTTGTGTCCGACTCTTTGCCACCCCATGGACTGTAGCCCACCAGGCTCCTCTGTCCATGGGGATTCTCCAGGCAAGAATACTGGAGTGGGTTGCCCTGCCCTCCTCCAGGGGATCTTCCCAACCCAGGGATCGAATCCAGGTCTCCTGCATTGTGGGCAGATTCTTTACGGTCTGAGCCACCAGACTCTAAATCAGGTGATTCTATTGTCAATATACTGACTACATGCAGGTCAATTGCCCTTAATCTTTAAGCCCCTGGTTTGATTTGACTTACCTCGATCGACCATTTTGCCTCAACAGCCTAATTTTTCTGTAATATACTATATTATTTGTTTTCTATTATTCGTTATTATTACGACTGTGAAACAACCAAGTAGAAAGGAAAATTATGAAAGAGGTGTACCAGGAGGACAATTTTCAACCTCTGTCTAAATTAGAGTGACAGAACGGGTCTAGACTAAGGTTCTGAATGAAATTCCGGGGCTAATCATTTCTTTAAATTGGTTTAACTGTTTAATTTAGTAAAAATCCCTACCAAATTGATCAGGCGTCAAATTGACTGGTAACATGTCTGGCACAGAGTTTATACAGCAGCTTATCCAAAATGGTCACTACAGCAACCGCATCCACTCGCTCACTGACTCTCATTCAGCACACGTGCTGAGCATCCTTCTGTGTTCTCAGAGTTCTGGCAACTGGAAATTCAATGAGGGACAGAACAGTCTAGAAGTGAAATAGACAATAAGCAAGAAAGCATGCGGTCTACTTAAGCAAGTGACTTAACAGAAGTGCTCTCAAGGAAATGAAAGCAAGAGACTGGAGAACAGCAAAGGGGATCATGTGACTGAATGATTTGGGTGAGCCAGCCTGCAGGTGACACCTGAGTCACCTCCTTTACCTGTGGTGAACCCACTATGTTCTTCTTTCTCTCAGGCTGTCCCCGTTGTTCTGGGAAGAAGCCTGAAATTTTTCATTTTTAATCAGTTTCCCAACAGTTCACAAGAAACTACTCCTAAACTGGCCCACCACTGTGGTTTCTCAGAGCTTTTGATAATGCAGGTTTTTACAAATTGTAGGAGATGGTACCGATGAGCAGATTTTTCCAAAAGCCACAAACATGTCTTTTTAGATCTTTTTCTTTGATTTGTGATTTAAGAGCTCTTTTTATTTTCCCACAAAGTAATGGCCACTGTAAACAGAACTTAAGCAAGAACTCTGGCAAAAGTCCATTTCAGGATATAGACATGAAACAGTTGTACCACAGAGTGTCTCTTCCTTCCAAATTCCACTTCTTAAATAGCATTTTAGTCAAAAGTCCCAAACCTTGCTCCAAGAAAGCAAATGCCTTTGAAATTCTTGTAGTTCCAACCATGAAATGTCTGTAGTGAGTTTTTGGTTTCATTTCAAAAATTTTTTTCTCCCTTACTGATTTCATCTAACTGAAGTATCCGAAGCATTTGGGATTTTTTCCTGCATTTTGTTTAGTTGAACTGAAGATGCTAATTGAATTTAGGAGTTTGTCCAAGAGGAGATCATGGCTGTATGAATGCATCATTGCCCGTATGGATTCAACACGTCTGAAAGGGCAAGGCTCAGCTCTGTGGGTTTAGGAAGGCAGATTTCCCCCAAGGCTGAGGTTATTCTTCAGAAATCATACTAACAACTAACATTTTCTAATGCTTTCTACACGCCAGGTGGCCAAACCAGAAATAAAAGCCAGGCAGTCTGGATCTGGAGCCCACTCTCTTAACTTCCACCTTACACTGTGCGTCAGTCGTAATCAGTGAGGGTCTTGGGAGGTGCACACTCAGCCACGGACATAGGTGAGACCTATGTGGTTTATGTGCCAGCATCCCTCCTGATCGGTTGAAGGTTCATTCTGATTGGTGGGTGCCCATACCATATTGATTGTTAAAAATTTTGGCTCTATGATGGTTTTAATACATTTCCTTCATTCTCTATATAAGGAGGAGAGAAATTTTTCACTATATGGTATGCAAAGCAACTTCCATCAAAGCATCTGCCAAAGCAATAATGCCAAAACAGTTGATTTCCCTGAAACTGTTCTACCTGGCCCTACTGATCTCCCCTCTCTGGTCTTCTGTGTGGCCTCATTTCCTCTCTCTTTCTTGATCTAGATACACACATATACACACATACACACACATGTAATATATATGACTGTATCTCTATCTACCTATCAATCTGAGAGAGAGAACGTATAATATATTGGTGCTCTCTAGGGGTCCAAGCTCAATCTGCTTCCCAAAGAATACATTCAAATACATTCTCCTGGTTAACTTTCAACCGACAGGCACTTCATTTACCACTGACACATCAATGATCTACATCTATTTCTGGGCTCTTCTTCTCTCCCAAGATACTGACCTTTATTTCAAAGCCTCAGTGGCTCAAGCTCAACATATCCAAAAATAAAACTTGTTATCTTCCCCCCAAACCTATTCTTCTCCTATATTCTTCATCCATCAACCCCATCTTTGTTAATGCCAATTGTCACCCTGGCATCCCAAACACTATGACTCCGGTTCCCTTGCTCACATTCTATTAATTGTCAAGCCCTATTGATTTTACCATTGAAGTATCTCAATTGTGACTACTTCTCTCCACTCTGATTTTAATTCAGGCTTCCTTATCTCTCTCCTGGATATTTTAAAATTCTGAATTGAAGTATAATATGCATACAGAAGAGTACACGCATCCTCATGAAAACTGACCACACCCATGTGACCCACACTCAGGTCAAGAAGTACAGTGTCACTTGGAGTTTTATCTCCTCCATGATGGGGTCTGAAATTCCCCTGTTGATATTTAATGACTTTAAAGCTCTAATATGTCTAAAAACTCAAATATCCACGGTGGTGCAGCATTTTGGGTTACTGTCAGGTATCGCTAAGTGTGTGTGAATGATTTAAGAACACAGTTTGGCAAATGTGGGGAGGAAAGACAGGGCCACTGGGGAATTAAGAGAGAAAAACTGTCTCCACCAAGGGGTGGAGAGTTCTGAGAGACATGGCCTGGGGATGCCAACCTTAACTACCAAAGACAAACTGTCTGCTTGATAGCTTCTCGAAGGACAGCCTCCTATGTAACTAAATAGGGTAATAAGACTCTCTTGCCCCCAATGTTCTATTCCTTTTATTCAATTATTCGTTGAAAATACAAAAGTTGGGATGAAACTCACGAGGGCTTCAAAGTTAGAGTAGGTGAGCCCAAAGGATTAAAAATCCACTTATGTGAATTACCCTAGTTTGTTATATCACATTCATTCTCAACCTCATAATAAATCAAAGTAAAATTCTCTGCATTAAACTGTATTTGAGGAGAGGTCTTGAACATCACATTCCTTATTCCTAATTAAATCCATGGGAAAAAGCCTCTTGGAGCAAGCCGTCTGTAAGGTCCTCATTTCTCTTCTAGAAGGCATCTTTCTCTAACTTTAGAATTGAAATTTGTACCTTCTACTAGATTTATGTTTTTGGCCACTACTACCACTTATTTCGGAGAAGGCAATGGCAAGCCACTCCAGTACTCTTGCCTGGAAAATCCCATGGACAGAGGAGCCTGGTGGGCTACAGTCCATGGGGTCGCTACTAGTCGGACAAGACTGAGCGACTTCACTTTCACTTTTCACTGTCACACATTGGAGAAGGAAATGGCAACCCACTCCAGTGTTCTTGCCTGGAGAATCCCAGGGATGGCAGAGCCTGGTGGGCTGCCATCTATGGGGTCACACAGAGTCGGACACGACTGAAGTGACTTAGCAGCAGCAGCAGCAGCAGCCACTTATTTAAATAGCTATTTGTTTAGAAAAGCTCTCTCTAGCTTTCTTTATAACCATTAGAAGAACATTCAGATTTATTTTTTGATGACTAAAAATAGATTAATATTATGGGTCAAAAATTGTTTAAAAGGTTTACTCCTAGGGTGGCTTTCATGCAGAGAACAATTGTTACATGTCATGGAACAACTGTTACATGTTACATGTCATAGACGTATGTCAAAATAATTTTTAAACCCAATTGAATAGTGAGAAATTTTCAGATGCAATTGAATTGCTCCCAACTCTATCAGACACTGTTCAGTTGCCCCTGAAGATGTATCAACAAGCAACTCAATTGCATCCGATTTCTTCAGAAACAATTGAATTGCTCCAGAGTAATTCAAATGATTCTCACCTTCTTGGGCAGAGCTCAGCTGTGTAAAAAAGGAAAGACATGCAGTTAAAGGAACTCTTAGTGAATGTCAGCTAAGAATTCACCAGATGCTCTTCTGATCCAGAAAAGTTGTTAGACTGGAGCAAGGGAAAAAAACATGGAGAGGACAGTAACATACATGTCCTAGACATGTACTCTTTCAGTGAGCAGTCTGCACTGTGCCAGGCACTGTGCTAGGTGCTCAGGCTATAGAGACTAGGTAGAAAGACTGTACTACTCATTTCCCTCCCCAGCTCAATTCTTTTTCTGGTTATGGTCTCTGACTTTGGGAATGAGGAATCAACCCTCCATGCTGGATCGATGTAGTTAGGGGGAATTTACCTCCAAAATTCAAAGGCAACATATCATCGTGGTTTAAGCCAACTACTGGATCGTATTTCTATGACGATGATAATTGATTCAAGAGATGCATGTGACTTAACCTACTCCAGTCAGAGTGAGCCTCAGACCTATAAGAGAACTTTACGAAAACATTTGCTATTTTGCCCACTTGAGAGGTTTAGCCACTATGTGGCTGGTTTTCAGTTCAGTTCAGTCGCTCAGTTGTGTCCGACTCTTTGCGACCCCATGAATCACAGCACACCAGGCCTCCCTGTCCATCACCAACTCCCGGAGTTCACTCAAACTCATGTCTATCGAGTCGGTGATGCCATCCAGCCATCTCATTCTCTGTCGTCCCCTTCTCCTTCTGCCCCCAATCCTTCCCAGCATCAGACTCTTTTCCAGTGAGTCAGCTCGTTGCATGAGGTGGCCAAAGTATTGAAGTTTCAGCTTTAGCATCAGTCCTTCCAATGAACCCCCAGGATTGATCTCCTTTAGAATGGACTGGTGGATCTCCTTGCAGTCCAAGGGACTCTCAAGAGTCTTCTCCAGCACCACAGTTCAAAAGCATCAATTCTTCGGTGCTCAGCTTTCTTCACAGTCCAACTCTCACATCCATACATGACCACGGGAAAAACCATAGCCTTGACTAGATGGACCTTTGTTGGCAAAGTAATGTCTCTGCTTTTTAATATACTATCTAGGTTGGTCATAACTTTCCTTCCAAGGAGTAAGCATCTTTTAATTTCATGGCTGCAATCAGCATCCACAGTGATTTTGGAGCCCCCAAAAATAAAGTCTGACACTGTTTCCACTATTACCCCATCAATTTCCCATGAAGTGATGGGACCAGATGCCATGATCTTTGTTTTCTGAATGTTGAGCTTCAAGCCAACCTTTTCACTCTCCTCTTTCACTTTCATCAAGAGGCTTTTGAGTTCCTCTTCACTTTCTGCCATAAGGGTGGTGTCATCTGCATATCTGAGGTTATTGATATTTCTCCCGGCAATCTTGATTCCAGCTTGTACTTCTTCCAGCCCAGCGTTCCTCATGATGTACTCTGCATATAAGTTAAATAAGCAGGGTGACAATATACAACCTTGACGTACTCCTTTTCCTATTTGGAACCAGTCTGTTGTTCCATGTCCAGTTCTGACTGTTGCTTCCTGACCTGCATACAGGTTTCTCAAGAGGCAGGTCAGGTGGTCTGGTATTCCCATCTCTTTCAGAATGTTCCGCAGTTTATTGTGATCCACACAGTCAAAGGCTTTGGCATAGTCTTAACTACCACAAATAGAGAGCTCAAGCTATCAGGAGTTCATCATGGAGTCTAAACATTAAACCAGTATAGCAGGAGGCTCTGCCATAGGATGGTGAAAAATAGTCACAATGAGTTATTTGATCTCTGAATCTAATTGTACCTGAATCCAGCCCTGTATCCCCATCTCTTGTAGCCCCATATCCATTTTTTAGTAACAGATGAGAATGAAATGAATAGAGCATCTATAGGGAAAAAAACCTGAGCTGAGTGGGTCTTCAGTCTGAATTAGCACAGCATCAAGAAAATTGATACAGGTTTTCATTAGGAAATAGTGAAAGAGGTAGGTACTGGGATATTGTGTGGAGAAAGGAAGAACTAAGAAACAGAAAACAAAATAATAGGAAAATTGTTCTTGGGTGGCTTGTGGGATTGGTGTCAATATTTGAGAGTCACTTCATTTAAAAGTCAACTTTCTCTAAACTTTGAAAAGAGCTATATAAGTATATAATTCAATTAGTACTTAAAACTAAGTAAAACATTGGCACAATGTTGATGATATATGTTGCACTCAAGGCAGAATTTCATGGATCCCATGTGTCTATATTTAAATTTCAGGCTTAATTCCATAGCAGGAGATTTAAAAATCCATTTTACAATGTAAAGTAATAATATCATTTGAAAACTGCCATGGAGCAGTTGAGTTAATTGTAATGGTTCATCATGTATTTTTATCTTTCTAATTCTCTGTGACATCATGGTGAAAATTTGGTTCAATTATGGTGGATAATCTGTTGGGAAGAAGGGCCAATGATGTTTTTAAAAGGAGCTGTGGATGCTTTGATTTCAAAGTAATTAATTCCAAGGGGACCCTTTCTGAGATGAAATAGTGAGGTTATTTGGTCATGAGGGCATTCATAGTCATGAAGGAAAAAGGAAGCACCATTCTTTTATTAAATTGACATTGCATCAAGAAAATGAGCTAAAAATGATTGATTGCAAATATAATGTACGGGAGAGAAGCATCTGGCTCAGGCATAAATAACAAAGGCTCTTCAACATATGGCACTAATTTGTGATTATGCTTGTGTAATCTCACCTTTTCAAATGGATGTGACTGTCTCGAGATGGGCTGTTCTGGGTACCGGCGGAGAACAGGATAGCACAAGTGAGAATCATTTTCTTCCTCACCTTTTCTTTGAGAAAGGGTGTTCAGTATTAATACAGGGGCTTGAGGCAAGTGAATGTTTCTGGCTCTAATTCATCCGTAGTCATAGCTGCAAACCCCAAAATGGAATGGCGTTGAGTCTAAGGGCCTTGGTTAGAAATCCCACTCAAGATGTTGAAGGCAGAGCACTTCAAAGGTTTAACTGAGGCTTAAATTCTCCTCATTTCTAATGCAAAACCAAAAACCTAACTTTGGCAAAGCACAAGCAGATAGGATTTTTTAGGCCTGCATCTCCATACCCAAAGGAAGTTTGCTCTGTTTGGCTTTAAGGAAGCCAGAGAGTATTAATCATCTCTTTCAAAGTTGGTGGCATCAGATGAACCCTCCTTTCACTGGTGAAGAAGAGGACCAGCAGCATCCCTTCTCCCTTACACTTTGGTAGTATATAGGTCCCTACTGTTGCTTCGTTACTGCAGTCATGTCCGACTCAGTAAGCTCCTCCGTCCATGGGATTCTCTAGGCAAGAGTGCTAGAGTGGGTTGCCATGCCCTCCTCCAGGGAATCTTCCTGACCCAGGGATCAAACTCAGGTCTTCTGCATGGCAGGCAAATTCTTTACCACTGAACCACCAGGGAAGCCCACACTGGTCCCTCAGTTCAGTTCAGTCGCTCAGTCGTGACCGACTCTTTGTGACCCCATGAATCACAGCACTCCAGGCCTCCCTGTCCATCACCAACTCCCAGAGTTCACTCAAACTCATGTCCATCAAGTCGGTGATGCCATCCAGTCATCTCATTCTCTGTCGTCCCCTTCTCCTCCCACCCCCAATCCTTCCCAGCATCAGAGTCTTTTCCAGTGAGTCAACTAGGTATCTTTAATCCCAGTGCAGCCCTGTAATCACCAGGTGTTGGACCTCATCACTGCTCCTAAGAGCTCACAGGATACAAAACCAAAAGTACACTAGCAGAGAGGCCTATTGATATCCAATATACCTCAGATAATAAAGAGTAATATTTCCTTTGGATTTAACACTTGGGAAAAATGTCCCTCCCCCTGGCCTCTGCTACTTTTCAGTCAGCTTTCTCTCAGATGAAGGGCTCTAACTCCTGGCATGATCCAGAGTGCTTCTACTTAGCCTGACCCTGACTCAAGACAGCTCAGTTACTAAGCCCACAGCCAGCTGTGGCTGTGACCTTGAACATAATTTCAGGTTACTGTCCTTGAGAATAACAAGTCCTGTTCTTATAACAGCTGTTCTGTCTCTTCCTGGAAGAAACTGTTCAACTTTTCACAGCTATTTCTCATAAATCTAATTTTTAAATTTAATTTTTCTTAAAACAATAGAAAAGTTGTTGCTCTCTGAGCTGACTGGTTTCCTACTTCCCTCTAGCCAGCTGCCTGCCTCTCCATGGGGCAAAAGCCTCACATGATGTCCTAAGTGTCTAAAGCAAGACAGGAAGTTTTACTAAATCTAAACTTTTAAAATGGATATCTGACTTTTCATTGTGTATTTAATCGCTGACATATCTGAATTTTTCTGACAATAGAACTTCAAGTCTTATCACTCTGGGACAAGAATCTCTCATGTTCTGATCTCAGCAGTTGATTTAATAGAATTTTTGAGACTTCCCTGATGGGCCAGTGGTCAAGATTTGGTACTTCCACTGCAGTGGGCACCAATTTGATCCCTGTCTGGTGAAACTAGGATCCTGCTATGCTGTGTGGCCAAAAATAAAAAATTTTTAAAAATAACAAAAGATAATATACATGCTACAATGCCGTTCTCCCCAATCATCCCACCTTCACCCTCTCCCACAGAGTCCCAAAGACTGTTCTATATGCCTATGTCTCTTTTGCAGTCTCGTATACAGGGTTCAGGTTACCATCTTTCTAAATTCCATATATATGCGTTAGTATACTGTATTGATGTTTTTCTTTCTGGCTTACTTCACTCTGTATAATTGGCTCCAATTTCATCCACCTCATTAAAACTGATTCAAATGCATTCTTTTTGATGACTGAAAAATACTCCATTGTGTATATGTACCAAAGCTTTCTTATCCATTCATCTGCAGATGGGGTGAAGGTGGGATGATTGGGGAGAACGGCATTGTAGCATGTATATTATCATAAGTGACCAGTCCAGGTTCGACGCATGATACAGGATGCTTGGGGCTGGTGCACGGGGATGACATGGAGGGAGGATATGGGGAAGAGGGAGGTGGGAGGGGGGTTCAAGAAAGAGAACACATGTACACCCGGGGCGGATTCATGTCAATGTATGGCAAAACCAACCAATATATTAATGTAAGGTAATTTGCCTCCAATAAAATAAATTTAAAAAAAATAAAAAATAAAATAAAATAACAAAAGATATTTTTCCTCAGAAATGGCTTAAATGGGTGTTTCAAGATTGTGTAGATAAAGCATATAGTTCTTCTACTTTTTTCATACTTGAAAAACCTCATTTTTATGCCTAAATAAATTTTAAAATACAGATTCAGCTCAGATTTTCTAATTATGAAACCCATCCTATATTCTAAATTTATCTTCCAAAGATTTTTAATGTGCTCAGTAGATCAGCTGTGTTCTTTGTACCCCCATGGACTGTAGCCCACCAGGTTCCTCTGCCCATGGAATTTTCCAGGCAAGAATACTGGAGTTGGGAACCATTTCCTCCTCCAGGGAATCTTTCTGACCCAGGGATTGAACCTGCATCTCTTGCATCTCCTGCATTGTCAGGGTTTTTTTTTGTTTTTTTTTTTTACCACTAATGCCACCTGGGAAGCCCCATAAAAACCCAACTGAATAGTAGATGAAAATATATTTTGGACTCATAATAGTTCCCTGATCCAGGGAATACAAGCAACAAATTGAGATACAAACAAACAACATCTTTGTACCCAATTAACTTTTTCCTGTAAGTATGATGGTTGCTGAAACACTTTGATATCTCCAGGAAAGTGCCATTCTCAACAATCTACACCTAATAGGGTGAGAAGGATGGGAGATGATTTAGAGGACAAAAGATCAATTGAATGTCTATTTGAAAACTCTTTTGTGTGACTAGTCTTACCCTGGAAACTATTATATTTACCTAAATTACAAAAAGTAGCTGTTGGCACACATTTCTAGAAAACGTTGGAAACACCAATTTACAGCAGCAAGAACTACCACACTGTAGACTGAAAAGAGTGTCAAGTGTACTGGTAAACATCAAGCTACATATGGTCTCTGGCAGCACACGCTCGGGAGCAGTCTGTGAGGAGGAAGGAGATGAAAGGCTCTGGGCACTTGGTGCTTTCTGGGAAGAAGTCATGGCTCTGCACAGGAGCTTAGAAAGCCAGAAGCAGCTGTCAGCTTGGGCTGAGTGGAAAGTACATGACATATGCTCAGTCTGAGCCTCTTTCATTATCATGTTTCATTTTGGTGGTGCTGAGTCTTTAAACCTAATGGAAGGAAGTCTTGTAAAAATAAATCTCAATGTTTTAAGAGTAATTATAAGCATTATCCATACTAATGGTGGTTATTCATTCATGTAGTATTTTCAGGACTTTACATGTTTACTAGGAGATAGAGAAAACACCCCTGATTTTGCAAGCTGATTCATTCTTTTTCCTGTTCTCCTCCTTATTATTTTGAATAAGAGACATTGAGCCAGAAGTTAGATAATGTGAGCAGCATTAGGCATAGTTTGTATACAGACAGCTGGAAAATATAGGTAATCAAATTAAAACATGACTTCTCTCAATACTCAGTAACAGATGAACCCATGGGAAACATCTCTGTTCCCTTCTAAGTGAACATTTTGACCTTCTGCCCCTTTTCCATTCCTCCCAGATTGTCCTTTCCCCCCATCTTTACCTGTTAATATTACATGGTATTATTACAACACAAAACATAAGCCTTGAAGGGGCCAGACATGATTTCTACCTCTGATCTCTGTAGACTTAATTTCTGTCCCAGGCATTTGACACTTACCTTTCAATGGCTTGCAGTAGAGTTAGCATGATATGTCCTGATTTGACCGCGAAGCCCAGATTAACCTCTTTCCTAGTATCCTTTTTTATGTAGCATTTGCCTCAGATTTGGGGGTTTTGTTTTAAACAGAGTCTTATTATTAACAGTGATGTTGCAATAACCAGGATGGACTGGATGGACCTCCATTGTGCACTTTTTTCTTCTGCCAATGTGGCATCCAGGAGTGTGTGAGGCACACGTGCACCGAACAAGGTTCTCACTTTAACACGTAAATGAAAGACGACCGGCAGTAACCTGTCTCTTTTCCTGACCTTTTAAAGATACAGTGTCAGCTAATATTTCCATCTCAAGGACAGCAAGCAGGACACTCACTAATAAAAACAAGTGCTGGAAACAGAAGCAGTAAAGGACAGCTTGCTCATGCCAGCCCACAGTGGTGGGGGGAGTGATTGACTCTGTCACTCCAGCTGGATACTGATCATCCAGCCAGTTGTGCCAGGACCTCTAGGAGCATGAAGCAAGGTCTCCAGGCCACTTGGCATGAGGATCAGTGGGAAACTGGGGAAATTATAGGTTGTACCATGGAATATGTCCAGTTAACAGAGGCTGAACAATTCTGCCATACTGCATACAGAGAAGACTGTTGAAATGCTTTTGTTGCAACAGCTCTCTCATTTATCATATGGTGCAAACCAACACTGATTTATTTTATTGCTTGGCAGCACTTTTTATTTTACAAAAAAAATTCCTGTCGTCAGCATGAGCTTTATTATTACGGATGAGATTAAATCCACATAGCATAAAATTCACCATTTCAACCAGTATAAAGTGTCTAATTCAGTGGCTTTTAGTATGTTCACAGTGTTGTGCAATCATAACCACTATCAAATTCTAGAACATTTCCAGAACCCCCCTGCTCTGAATCTGTACCTGTTTGCAGCCACTCCCAACTTCCCTCTCCTTCTCTTCTGGCAGTTGTCAGTCTGCTTTTTTGTGTCTCCAGGGTTTTGCCTATTCTGGATATTTTAAATAGAGTCACAGAATGTGAAGGCTTTTGTATCTGGACTCTTTTACTCAGGTTACACGTTGTAATGTGTATCAGTACTTCATTCCTTTTTATTTTTGAATTATATTCTGTTGTTTAAATAAATATACTACACATTGTTTTCCATTCATTTAATGGACATTTGTGTTATTTCCAATTTTCAGCTACTATGAATAATGTAGCCATGAATAACTGTGGACATTATGTAGACATAAGTTTTCCATTTTCTTGGATTATATACCTGAGACTGGAATTGTTGGATCATATGGTAATTTTTTGAAAGACTACCAAACTGTTTTCCAAAGTAGCTATATCATTTTACATTCCCACCAGGAAAGTATGAGAGTTCCCACTTCTCTATTTCCTAGCCAACACTTGTTACTATCTGTTATTTGATTAGAGCCATCCTAGTGGATGTGAGTTGGTATCTTATTATGGCTTTGATTTACATTTACCACCCTTATGGCAGAAAGTGAAAAGGAACTCAAAAGCCTCTTGATGAAAGTGAAAGAGGAGAGTGAAAAGGTTGGCTTGAAGCTCAACATTCAGAAAACAAAGATCATGGCATCTGGTCCCATCACTTCATGGGAAATAGATGGGGAAACAGTGTCAGGCTTTATATTTTTGGGCTCCAAAATCACTGCAGATGCTGATTGCAGCCAAGAAATTAAAAGACGCTTACTCCTTGGAAGGAAAGTTATGACCAACCTAGATAGCATATTAAAAAACAGAGACATTACTTTGCCAACCAAGGTCCGTTTAGTCAAGGCTATGGTTTTTCCCGTGGTCATGTATGATGTGAGAGTTGGACTGTGAAGAAAGCTGAGCACCGAAGAATTGATGCTTTTGAACTGTGGTGCTGGAGAAGACTCTTGAGAGTCCCTTGGACTGCAAGGAGGTCCACCCAGTCCATTCTAAAGGAGATCAATCCTTGGTGTTCATTGGAAGGACTGATGCTAAAGCTGAAACTGCAATACTTTGGCCACCTCATGCGAAGAGTTGACTCACTGGAAAAGACTCTGATGTTGGGAGGGATTGGGGGCAGGAGGAGATGGGGACGGCAGAGAATGAGATGGCTGGATGGCATCACCGACTCGATAGACATGAGTTTGAGTGAACTCCGGGAGTTGGTGATGGACAGGGAGGCCTGGTGTGCTGTGATTCATGGGGTTGCAAAGAGTTGGACACGACTGAGCGACTGAACTGAACTGAACTGAATGACGGATGATGTTGAGCATCTTCTCTTATGTATAGTGGCCATTTACAAATCTTCGCTGGAGAAATGTATTTTCAAATTCTGTGTACATTTTTCAGTTGTGTGGTTTGTCTTTTTATTATTGAGTTGTAAGTGTTCATTATATGTCTGGATACTATCCCAGCAAGAGACACATGATTTACAAATATTCTCTGCCATTGTGTCAGCTGTATTTGCACTCTCTTGGTAGTGTCCTTTGATGTACAAATGCTTTTAATTTGGATGACGTCTAATTTTATGTTTTCTTTTGCTGCTTCTGACTTTGAAGTCTTATTTAAGAAACCACTGCCTATTTTAATGTTATGAAGACTTAACCTTAAATTTCCAACTAAGCATTTTCAGTTTTTTTTTGTTTGTTTTTATTTTTATTTATTTTTTAAAAATTTTAATTGGAAGCTAATTACTTTACAATATTGTATTGCTTTTGCCATACATTTACATGAATCTGCCCCGGGTGTCAGGTGTTCCTCATCTTGAACCCTCCTCCCACCTCCTTCCCCATATCATCCTTCTGGGTCATCCCAGTGCACCAGACCTGAGCATCCTGTATCATGCATCGAACCTGGACTGGCGATTTATTTCACAGATGATAATATACATATTTCAATGCCGTTCTCCCAAATCATCCCACCCTCACCCTCTCCCACAGAGTCCAAAAGACTGTTCTATACATCTGTGTCTCTTTTGCTGTCTCAAATACAGGGTTATCATTACAATCTTTCTAAATTCCATATACGTGTGTACTATTGCCTAGAAAATCCCATGGATGGAGGAGCCTGGTAGGCTGCAGTACGTGGGGTCTCTAAGGGTCGGACACGACTGGGCGACTTCACTTTCACTTTTCACTTTCACACATTGGAGAAGGAAATGGCAAACCACTCCAGTGTTCTTGCCTGGAGAATCCCAGGGATGGGGGAGCCTGGTGGGCTTCCGTCTATGGGGTCACACAGAGTCGGACACGACTGAAGTGACTTAGCAGCAGCAGCAGCAGCAGCAGCGTTAGTATATTGTATTGGTGTTTTTCTTTCTGGCTTACTTCACTCTGTATAATAGGTTCCAGTTTCATACACCTCATTTCAGTTCAGTTCAGTTCAGTCGCTCAGTCGTGTCCGACTCTCCGCGACCCCATGAATCACAGCACGCCAGGCCTCCCTGTCCATCACCAGCTCCCGGAGTACACTCAAACTCATGTCCACAGAGTCGGTGATGCCATCCAGCCATCTCATTCTCCGTCGTCCCCTTCTCCTCCCGCCCCCAACCTTTCCCAGCATCAGAGTCTTTTCCAGTGAGTCAACTCGTCGCATGAGGTGGCCAAAGTATTGCAGTTTCAGCTTCAGCATCAGTCCTTCCAATGAACACCCAGGATTGATCTCCTTTAGAATGGACTGGTTGGATCTCCTTGCAGTATAAGGGACTCATTAGAATGGATTGAAATGCATTCTTTTTAATGGCTGAGTAATACTCCATTGTGTATATGTACCGCAGCTTTCTTATCCATTCATCTGCCGATGGACGTCTAGGTTGCTTCCATGTCCCGGCTATTATAAACAGTGCTGTGATGAACATTGGCGTACACGTGTCTCTTTCACTTCTGGTTTCCTCAGTGTGTATGCCCAGCAGTGGGATTGCTGGGTCGTATGGCAGTTCTATTTCCAGTTTTTTAAGGAATCTCCACACTGTTCTCCATAGTGGCTGTACTAGTTTGCATTCCCACCAACAGTGTAAGAGGGTTCCCTTTTCTCCACACCCTCTCCAGCATTTATTGCTTGTAGACGTTTGGATAGCAGCCATTCTGACTGGTGTGAAATGGTACCTTATTGTGGTTTTGATTTGCATTTCTCTGATAATGAGTGATGTTGAACATCTTTTCATGTGTTTGTTAGCCATCTGTATGTCTTCCTTGGAGAAATGTCTGATTAGTTCTTTGACCCATTTTTTGATTGGGTCATTTATTTTTCTGGAATTGAGCTGCAGGAGTTGCTTGTATATTTTTGAGATTAATTCTTTGTCAATTGCTTCATTTGCTATTATTTTCTCCCATTCTGAAGGCTGTCTTTTCACCTTGCTTATAGTTTCCTTTGTTGTGGAGAAGCTTTTAATTTTAATTAGGTCCCATTTATTTATTTTTGCTTTTATTTCCAATATTCTGGGTGGTGGGTCATGGAGGATCCTGCTGTGATTTATGTTGGAGGGTGTTTTGCCTATGTTCTCCTCTAGGAGTTTTATAGTTTCTGGTCTTACATTTAGATCTTTAATCCATTTTGAGTTTATTTTTGTGTATGGTGTTAGGGAGTGTTCTAGTTTCATTCTTTTACAAGTGGTTGACCAGTTTTCCCAGCACCACTTATAAAGAGATTGTCTTTTCTCCATTGAATATTCTTGCCTCCTTTGTCAAAGATAAGGTGTCCATCAGTTCAGTTCAGTTCAGTAGCTCAGTCGTGTCCGACTCTCCGCGACCCCATGAATCACAGCACGCCAGGCCTCCCTGTCCATCACCAACTCCCGGAGTACACTCAAACTCATGTCCACAGAGTCAGTGATGCCATCCAGCCATCTCATTCTCCGTCGTCCCCTTCTCCTCCCGCCCCCAACCTTTCCCAGCATCAGAGTCTTTTCCAGTGAGTGAACTCACTGCATGAGGTGGCCAAAGTATTGCAGTTTCAGCTTTAGCATCAGTCCCTCCAATGAACACCCAGGATTGATCTCCTTTAGAATGGACTGGTTGGATCTCCTTACAGTATAAGGGACTCTCATGCGTGGATTTATCTCTAGGTTTTCTATTTTGTTCCATTGATCTATATTTCTGTCTTTGTGCCAGTACCATACTGTCTTGATGACTATGGCTTTATAGTAGAGCGGGAAGTCCAGCATGTTGATTCCCCCAGTTCCATTCTTCTTTCTCAAGATTGCTTTGGCTATTTGAGGTTTTTTGTATTTCCATATAAATTGTGAAATTATTTGTTCTAGCTCTGTGAAAAATACTGTTGGTAACTTGATAGGGATTGCATTGAATCTATAGATTACTTTGGGTAGTATACTCATTTTCACTATATTGATTCTTCCAATCCATGAACACAGTATATTTCTCCATCTATTAGTGTCTGCTTTGATTTCTTTCACCAATGTTTTATAGTTTTCTCTATGTAGGTCTTTTGTTTCTTTAGGTAGATATATTCCTAAGTATTTTATTCTTTTTGTTGCAATGGTGAATGGAATGTTTCCTTAATTTCTCTATTTTCTCATTATTAGTGTATAGGAATGCAAGGGATTTCTGTGTGTTGATTTTTATATCCTGCAACTTTACTATATTCATTGATTAGCTCTGGTAATTTTTTGGTGGAGTCTTTAGGGTTTTCTATGTAGAGGATCATGTCATCTGCAAACAGTGAGAGTTTTACTTCTTCTTTTCCAATTTGTATTCCTTTTATGTCTTTTTCTGCTCTGATTGCTGTGGCCAAAACTTCCAAAACTATGTTGAATAGTAGTGGTGAGAGTGGGCACCCTTGTCTTGTTCCTGACTTTTAGGGAAATGCTTTCAATTTTTCACCATTGAGGATAATGTTTGCTGTGGGTTTGTCGTATATAGCTTTTATTATGTTGAGGAATGTTCCTTCTATTCCCACCTTCTGGAGGTTTTTTTTTTTTTATCATAAATGGATGTTGAATTTTGTCAAAGGCTTTCTCTGCATCTATTGAGACAATCATATGGCTTTTAGTTTTCAATTTGTTAATGTGGTGTATTACACTGATTGATTTGCGGATATTAAAGAATGCTTGTATCCCTGGGATAAAGCCCACTTGGTCATGATGTATGATCTTTTTAATGTGTTGTTGGATTCTGATTGCTAGAATTTTGTTAAGGATTTTTGTATCTATGTTCATCAGTGATATTGGCTGGTAGTTTTCTTTTTTGTGGCATCTTTGTCAGGTTTTGGTATTAGGGTGATGGTGGCCTCATAGAATGAGTTTGGAAGTTTACCTTCCTCTGCAATTTTCTGGAAGAGTTTGAGTAGAATAGGTGTTAGCTCTTCTCTAAGTTTTTGGTCGAATTCAGCTGTGAAGCCATTTGGACCTGGGCTTTTGTTTGCTGGAAGATTTCTGATTACAGTTTCAATTTCCATGCTTCTGATGGATCTGTTAAGATTTTCTATTTCTTCCTGGTTCAGTTTTGGAAAGTTGTACTTTTCTAAGAATTTGTCCATTCCTTCCAAGTTGTCCATTTTATTGGCGTATAATTGCTGATAGCAATCTCTTATGATCCTTTGTATTTCTGTGTTGTCTGTTGTGGTCTCTCCATTTTCATTTCTAATTTTATTGATTTGGTTTTTCTCCCTTTGTTTCTTGATGAGTCTGGCTAGTGGTTTGTCAATTTTATTTACCCTCTCTAAGAACCAGCTTTTGGCTTCGTTGATTTTTGTGATGGTCTCTTTTGTTTCTTTTGCATTTATCTCTGCCCTAATTTTCAAGATTTCTTTCCTTCTACTAACCCTGGGGTTCTTCATTTTTTCCTTTTCTAGTAGTATTAGGTGTAGAGTTAGGTTATTTAGTTGACTTTTTTCTTGTTTCTTGAGGTATGCCTGTATTGCTATGAACCTTCCCCTTAGCACTGCTTTTACAGTGTCCCACAGGTTTTGGGTTGTTCTGTTTTCATTTTCATTCATTTCTATGCATATTTTGATTTCTTCTATGATTTTTTCATTATTCAGCAGTGTGTTGTTCAGCCTCCATATGTTGGAATTTTTAATAGTTTTTCTCCTGTAATTGAGATCTAATCTTACTGCATTGTGGTCAGAAAAGATGCTTGGAATGATTTCAATTTTTTTGAATTTACCAAGCTATATTTATGGCCCAGGATGTGATCTATCCTGGAGAAGGTTCCATGTGCACTTGAGAAGAAGGTGAAATTCATTGTTTGGGGGTGAAATGTCCTATATATATCTATTAGGTCTAACTGGTCTATTGTATCATTTAACGTTTGTGTTTCCTTGTTAATTTTCTGTTTAGTTGGTCTATTCATAGGTGTGAATGGGGTATTAAAGTCTCCCACTATTATTGTGTTATTGTTAATTTCCCCTTTCATACTTGTTAACATTTGTCTTACATATTGTGGTGCTCCTATGTTGGTACATATATATTTATAATTGTTATATCTTCTTCTTGGATTGATCCTTTGATCATTATGTAGTATCCTTCTCTGTCTCTTTTCACAGCCTTTGTTTTAAAATCTATTTTATCTGATATGAGTATTGCTACTCCTGCTTTCTTTTGGTCTCTATTTGCGTGGAATATCTTCTTCCAGCCCTTCACTTTCAGTCTGTATGTGTCCCTCGTTTTGAGGTGGGTCTCTTGTAGACAACATATATGGGGGTCTTGTTTTTGTATCCATTCAGCCAGCCTTTGTCTTTGGGTTGGGGCATCCAACCCATTTACATTTAAGGTAATTATTTTTTTGAAGGTTGACTCTTTTTCTAAATTCATTTGTCTCATTTTTAATTCTAAATTCTCTTGCACATGTACCAGAAAAAATGAAGTGAGAGCTGTCAATATGTCGTCTCCATTAGTAAAGAAAGAATTTTTAAACAACTGATGCCTGTTTCATATCTGTGACATCAAATGCTTCAGATAGAAATCAGTTGGGTTGATACCAATAATGATTCATGTTTTAAAATCAAATCGATAGAGTCAGAGTATCTTTTGAAAGCTCATTGTATTGAATTTGTGACTTGGGCCAGACCACTGTGAAGTCTTCGATTTTATGGTTTCTGACATGCAAGTTAACTTTACCTCAGGTCAAATACTACAGACCAGGAATCAGAATGATAGCAGGCTTCTTAATGGCACCACAGATAGCTTGAAGACAATGGAACAAGGCCTTCAAAATCTGAGTAAAAGTGACTTCTTAACCCAGTCAAATGATCCATCAAATGTGAGGGTTGAATAATGACATTTTCAGATACTTACATTCTTTCCAAGCACTGTCTCAAGAAACAACTAGAAGATGTTCTCTAGCAAAACGAGACAGTAGATCTAGACAGGAAAGGAAAAGAGTCCAGTTAACGGGTCCCAGGAGGCCTTGAAAGAGAAGCCCCAAGAAAACTGACCTGGCAGCCTGTGGCCTTGGGACCAGGTTCCCTGAGGCCTTGGTACAGGTGTTCCCTATTCCTTTGTAAAAGACTATCCCTTTAAATGGACAGCAATTTACACTTGAAAAGGATTTCTTAAATTTGTGATGTTTTCACTGCAGCATTCTTTTTATTGTGAGCTCGGGCTTCCCTGGTAGCTTAGCTGGTAAAGAATTCATCTGCAATGTGGGAGACCTCCGTTTGATTCCTGGGTCAGGAAGATCTGCTGGAGAAGGGATAGGCTACCCACTTCATTATTCTTGGGCTTCCCAAGTGGCTTAGCTGATAAAGAATCTGCCTGCAATATGGGAGAATTTGCCTGGGTTTGATACTTGGGTTGGGAAGATCCCCTGGAGAAGGAATAGACTACCCACTTCCGTATTCTGGCCTGGAGAATTCCATGAACTGTATAGTCCATGGGGTCACAAAGAGTTGGACATGACTAAGCGACATTCAGAAAAAGAAGATCATGGCATCTGGTCCCATCACTTCATGGGAAATAGATGGGGGAACAGTGGAAACAGTGTCAGACTTTATATTTTTGGGCTCCAAAATCACTGCAGATGCTGATTGCAGCCATGAAATTAAAAGACGCTTACTCCTTGGAAGGAAAGTTATGACCAGCCTAGATAGCATATTAAAAAGCAGAGACATTACTTTGCCAACAAAGGTCCGTCTAGTCAGTTCAGTTCAGTTCAGTTCAGTCGCTCAGTCGTGTCCGACTCTCCGCGACCCCATGAATCACAGCACGCCAGGCCTCCCTGTCCATCACCAACTCCCGGAGTACAATCAAACTCATGTCCACAGAGTCGGTGATGCCATCCAGCCATCTCATTCTCCGTCGTCCCCTTCTCCTCCCGCCCCCAACCTTTCCCAGCATCAGAGTCTTTTCCAGTGAGTCAACTCGTCTCATGAGGTGGCCAAAGTATTGGAGTTTCAGCTTTAGCATCAGTCCCTCCAATGAACATCCAGGATTGATCTCCTTTAGAATGGACTGGTTGGATCTCCTTGCAGTATAAGGGACTCTCAAGAGTCTTCTCCAACACCACAGTTCAAAAGCATCGATTCTTTGGCGATCAGCTTTCTTCACAGTCCAACTCTCACATCCATACATGACCACGGGAAAAACCATTGCCTTGACTAGACGGAAGGCTATGGTTTTTCCCGTGGTCATGTATGGATGTGAGAGTTGGACTGTGAAGAAAGCTGAGCACCGAAGAATTGATGCTTTTGAACTGTGGTGCTGGAGAAGACTCTTGAGAGTCCCTTGGACTGCAAGGAGATCCAACCAGTCCATTCTAAGGGAGATCGATCCTGGGTGTACATTGGAAGGATTGATGCTAAAGCTGAAACTCCAATACTTTGGCTACCTCATGCGACGAGTTGACTCACTGGAAAAGAGTCTGATGCTGGGAAGGATTGGGGGTGGGAGGAGACAGGGACGGCAGAGAATGAGATGGCTGGATGGCATCACCGACTGTATGGACATGAGTTTGAGTGAACTCCGGGAGTTGGTGATGGACAGGGAGGCCTGGTGTGCTGTGATTCATGGGGTCGCAAAGAGTTGGACATGACTGAGTGACTGAACTGAACTGAAGCGACTTTCAGAGTACATCATGAGGAACGCTGGGCTGGAAGAAGCACAAGCTGGAATCAAGATTGCCGGGAGAAATATCAATAACCTCAGATATGCAGATGACACCACCCTTATGGCAGAAAGTGAAGAGGAACTCAAAAGCCTCTTGATGAAAGTGAAAGAGGAGAGTGAAAAGGTTGGCTTGAAGCTCAACATTCAGATAACAAACGTCATGGCATCTGGTCCCATCACTTCATGAGAAATAGATGGAAAAACAGGGGAAACAGTGTCAGACTTTATATTTTTGGGCTCCAAAATCACTGCAGATGCTGATTGCAGCCATGAAATTAAAAGACGCTTACTCCTTGGAAGGAAAGTTATGACCAACCTAGATAGCATATTAAAAAGCAGAGACATTACTTTGCCAACAAAGGTCCGTGTAGTCAAGGCTATGGTTTTTCCTGTGGTCATGTATGGATGTGAGAGTTGGACTGTGAAGAAAGCTGATCGCCGAAGAATCGATGCTTTTGAACTGTGGTGCTGGAGAAGACTCTTGAGAGTCCCTTGGACTGCGAGGAGATCCAACCAGTCCATTCTAAAGGAGATCAATCCTGCATGTTCATTGGAAGGACTGGTGCTAAAGCTGAAACTCCAATACTTCGGCCACCTCATGAGACGAGTTGACTCACTGGAAAAGACTCTGATGCTGGGAAGGATTGGGGACGGGAGGAGAAGGGGACGACGGAGAATGAGATGGCTGGATGGCATCACCGACTCGATGGACATGAGTTTGAGTGAATTTCGGGAGTTGGTGATGGACAGGGAGGACTGGCATGCTGTGATTCATGGGGTCGCAAAGAGTCGGTCACGACTGAGCCACTGAACTGAAGTGACTTTCACTTCACTTCTCCATTCTTTCCCTATTTGTTTACATACCATTAAGTGATGCATAAAGAGAGGTATCACTGGAATCCTAAATTTCCTCTCCTACAAGAGAGAGAGAATCCTGTGTCTTTGAACCTTAAATATACTTCACTGTCCCTTCTCTGCTCAATGCTTATGTTCTGGCAGAGGACTAAGTTCCATAAGACTCGCTGGTTTCCTTGGGGCTCTCTGGGTATGAGTCCTTCTAAGATTGATTCATGTGGAGCACTCACGTGAAGCAACCTGGACCCCTGCACTGAGGCATCAGTGAGCCACTTAATTCAGAAATAGGATGGCTGTCCTGCTTCCACACACCATTGGGAGGTCTGGTTAGGCCTGAAGGTGAATGACCTCCTTAACGAGAATGTAGAACGTTTGCTGAAAGGAAAAAATTATAGAATAAAACATTAGGCCTCTCCTTTCAGAGAAGGGAATCTAGCATAGTGCTCCATCCCCATAGAACTTTCTGTTATGGTGGAAATATTCTGGGTCATCTAATAAGTTAGCTGTGGCTATTAAGTACTTGATAGTGAATGAGACCGAGGAAATGGAATTTTCACTTCATTTAGCTTTAGTTCACTTAAATTTATATTTAAATAGCCATTCTTGGCTAGTGGCTACCATATTGGACAATGCAGGTCTAGAAAGAAGTTGTCAGTGTTTCTGGTTCAGTAAGTTATGTTTATAACTTCTTAGGGTTTTCTGAACCTATTATTTCCTCTCCTTTAGAGACAAATGATAACCTAGAACTACAAGGGTTAGATTAATTATTTCAGGGAGAAGGGAAAGAGGGAAAGTAGAGGCTTAGGGAGTGAAATAACCTCAAGGGAAGACTGTGGGAGCATCTAAAAATAAGAAAGGCAGAAATATTGATATCAACTAGTTTTTGTAGGAGATGGAGGTTAGGAGGAAGGAAGGGAGTTCAGAAAGCCTATCAGGGGTGAATGACTGGTTCTGGGTGCTCAGCCGGCCCATTGTTAGGGGAGCCCAGCCTGGGAGATCACACTGCAAATAGTGTGAACTCACTTCTTTCATTCATTTTTCGAAATTAGCTACTCATTTCTTTTAAATAATATCTTTCAATTTAAATACCTAAATTACCATGAATAAACAAAATGTGCTTCACTTTGGTTAGCATAATCAAGGCAGTGATTCTTTTTAAAATTAGTAGATGAAGTCTAATGTGGACATGTACTAACAATTTGAACACCAGAAAGTGTGTGATGGCACATGTGTGCACGTACACTGCAAATCTTACCTTACGTCTTTTCTATAAATGATCAAGGTGCTTCCCTAATTTACTGACTGAAAAAACATGACCAAAGATCCAAAGGAATTTCCTGTCACTGCTCTAGAATGCCTGATTTCCTCGCCTCACCTTGGCAGCAGGGTCCTGACCTGCATTATAGAACTTGCACATGTCTCTCTTTCACACACACATGTGCTCCTTAATTTTTCATAAGTCTGTGGATAAATGAAGAGATAACCAGTCTTCTGAGGCTTTACTTTCTCTTGGAAGAAATATCAAGTTTCTCCAGTCCATATTTGGCCAAATGTCTTCTGTCTTCAGGGAAGTATCAACATTTACTCCAAACTATTGTGGATCTGGAGGACCAGAAAAATACTCTTTGGAAAGTAATAAGTAATAAAAAATGTAAATAACTTAGATTTGATTCAGAACACTCTTACCAGGGTTCATTGCCTCAGAAAAAATGTTGACTATTATAGGGAACTGTGTGAAGGTGCTGTATAAAGTTTGATGAAAAAAAATACCAAGTCAATGCTATCTATTTACAACAAACACAAATAGCTATAGCAATACTCAAAGTAATATGCTTTAATATATTTAGGACTTTAAATTGGATCTGAAACCCTTCTTTCAAAAGTAAAAAATCTGTTCAACAAGTCTTTATTTCAAGATTTCAAAAGATTGGCACTTCAGCAAATTTCAGCAGATTAATGAGGAAAAAAAAGATTCATTCAGGAAAAGTAAAATAGACAGTTTGGATAAAATGTTCTTCAGAGGGGCTAGAAATGCTATCATCTTTTCTTTTCTAGCTGTTTCAGTTCTCGTACCAGAAATTTCCAAGCGTCGAGGAATACGAATAGTCATATACGTTTGTCGGTCAGTGACATTAATTGGGTCTGTCCTCTATGCCAAATGTGAACTGACGGCATGGGGGAGATTCAAAAGAATTGCAAGGTCAGATTTTCCTCTCTGCATGTGAGAAACTGCATATGAAAAGCATATTCATAGACTAATATATAGTGAGAGCATATGAATAGTGGAAAATCTCTAGGTACATAATTAATGAAGGTTCATTGAGTAGAGGAATTAAGAGAATTAGGTCAAGTTAATCAGGAAAAGTTCTTAGGAAGTGATTTTAAAGCCAGATTTGAAAGGTAAGAGAGAGTTTAATGGGATGGTATGAGAAAATACCTCCCTTTTTGTCTGACCATCTCCCTTTGAGGATGATTATAACTTGGGGCTTGTCTTTCATTGTTGCACTGGTTAATGGTATGAATGAAGCCAGGCCTCATGGCACTGCAGATGCTGTTGTGCTAAGCTACAGAACAGGCAGGGGATGGGGTACTATTCTACGATCCCTCTCTTTGAGTGCCAGGTTTCAAGCCAACTTCAGATCAAATGAGGGTACAGATCCTTCTTAAGAAAACAAGAGGCAATTGAGGACAGGAAAGCATGCTGTGCTTTTTGAAACAAAAGAGTAGTTTAAGAGCAGAGACACCTTGTTGTCACAGGGAAAGGAAGGAGGGCCCTTGGAGGAGAGTGGTCCTCTATGGACCCCTGGGGGCGGTTGGTGAGGGCTTGATAGGGATCTAGGTGTTTCCTAGAGGTTTGGTGGAAGGGTGTGGCTGAATATCAGCTTCTACTCAGATAAGATGGTCACTTTTGTCAAGGACGGGGAAGGGGTAGAGATGGGGGGAGGGGAATGGGGAGGGGAATGGGGAGGGGATGGGAAAAAGTGATGAGTTCAAGTAGTTGAGACATGGTGGGCAACTGCTATGATTTAGGGGAGTGAGAATGCAGTAGGAACGAAGTGATTTATTTATTTATTTTTATTTATTTGGTTGTGCTGGGTCTCAGCGGAGAAGGCAATAGCAACTTCACTCCAGTACTCTTGCCTGGAAAATCCCATGGATGGAGGAGCCTGGTAGGCTGCAGTCCATGGGGTCGCCAAGAGTCGGGCATGACTGAGTGACTTCACTTTCACTTTTCACTTACCTGCTTTGGAGAAGGAAATGGCAACCCACTCCAGTGTTCTTGCCTGGAGAATCCCAGGGATGAGGGAACCTGGTGGGCTGCTGTCTATGGGGTCACATAGAGTTGGACACAACTGAAGTGATTTAGCAGCAGCAGCTGGGTGTCAGCTGTGACAGACGGGATCTTAGACCTTTGTTGTAGCATGTGGCATCTTTAGTTGCTGCATGTGGGATCTAGTTCCCTGACCAGGGATTGAACCTGGACCCTCTGCATTGGGAGCACAGAGTATTAGCCACTGGACTTCAGGGAAGTTTCCCAGTGATATATTCTGCTGAGGGAATGTGTGAAGATGTTACAGAGTTTTGAGCAACATTGACTCAGGCTCTGAAAACTGAGTTGATTTTCAGGTAGAAAAGCAGGGAGGGCACTTCAGATAATGGGAGAAGCTGGGCAGAAAGCATGACAGGGCAATGTGTCCAAAGAGGCTGCATCTGCACTAAGGAGGAAAGTCCCCTTCCTTTATCAGGGGAGATGGGGGAAATAGGGAGAGGAGGAAATTTTGGTCACCAGGCCTGTTAAAGCCAAGCAACATAACAACTCCATCTTCTAGTTCAGTGTGCCATTGGCAAAGTCCAGACAATGGCAGACTCTACCCATCCAACCACCTGAAGTCTTCAACAAATAAATTATAAGGAAAAGAGAAGAGTTTGGGTGGGGGGAGGTTTAAGGAGGCTTAAAGTAAATCTTTATCACTTGAGTGAAAAACTACACAGGAGCATAAGAAAGGCAGCAATAAAAATCAGAGTGGTAATTACTTCAGGAGGAAGGGAAGAGCTTACGATGGGGGCATATGATGGGGCAATGTTCTATTTATTGACCTGAATTGTAGTTATAGTATAAAAGTGTAGTTATAATATAAAAGTGTTTGCCATAATAATTTTCTTAAGCTGTATATTTGTTTGGTGAAATTGTCTGAATTTCTGAAGCAAAGTTTTAAAAATAAAGGAACGAGTGACACTTTTCCAAGAGTGAACTGACTTTTATGCAGAACTGGATATTACGTGCAGAAGAGATCTTGCTGACATCCACCCCAGCACCATCCTCAGTGAGGTAAGCTGGAATGTTGATGACAGGGAAGCCCAAACACACTGACGATGGCAAAGATCAGCTTGGCGTCACCCTGGCTGTTCAGAGCTTGGGAGCTGAAGGCACAATGAGCTCTATTTGTGAACTACCCGCTTCCACAACTCGCCTTTCCCACAGCAGCAGCTTATATATATATTAAAAAAAAAAAATGAATACAACACCCATGACCACAGGTTCCCCTAACCAGAAGGTCTCAGGTCTTTGCATTTTACTTTGCATGGGCAGGGGCTTCCCTGGTATTTCAGCTGCTAAAGAATCTGCTTGCAATTCAGGAGACCCCGGTTTGATTCTTGGGTCATGAAGATTCCGTGGAGAAGGGATAGACTACCCACTCCAGTATTCTTGGGCTTCCCTGATGTCTCAGTTGGTAAAATAATGTGTCCACAATATGGGAGACCTGGGTTCGAACCCTGGGTTGGGAAGATCCCATGGAAGAATTATCCTTTTGGAGAAGGAAATGTCAACCCACTCCAGTATACTTGCCTGGGAAATCCCACGGACAGAGGGGCCTGGTGGGCTACAGTCCATGGGGTCACAAGAGTTGGATACGACTGAGCGACTAACCCACCACCACTTGCTTGGTTAGCTTAAATTTAGATTGCTTTGCTTAAAGTATATTAATTAACTCTTCAGTCTGCATTTTAAGATGAGGATCAATGTGGTTCTAGGGCAGAAAAAAAATGCATGAAAACTCCATGCCTTTCTCTCTTATCAATAATCTCTGCATTGTGCAGGTTGGGTGTTGAGTTTCAGATCACATCCCCCAGTTCCTCAGTTTCGCATGTTTGTTTTGGAGTAAGGAGTTAAACATCTCAAACTGTGGATTCCAGCGCTGAATGTACACGAGTACAGGCAGACTTTAAGCTGGGATAATAATAAAGCAGTAAGGAATATGGCTAAACAAATATGTTCCCAATCCCCTTTGTCTTCTTCAAACGGCTAATGCAGATGTCTCTGTCCTTATTAGCCAAGCACTTGGCTTCTCTGCCTGCCCTTCCCCTGGCACTGGTGGAAGCTGCATTTCTTGAACAGCACTTTCCCATGAAAAAGGCTGTCAGAATCTCTTAAATATAAACAAGGGAAAGTGACTAGGGACTATTTTTGTGTGTGTGATGCTTTGGGTACTGGTCCCTGTAGTAATTCTGGCTTGCTCATTGTAATGAGTGAGGTTTGGACCTTGCTGTCCTCATGTATATTAACTCTTCACACAAAGGCAGGGAGGATATGGTGTGAATAACAAATAGAGGATCAGATGCTCAGGTCAACAGGGCTTTTACAGATGAACACTGTTCAATGTCCTAGCCAAGGTCAACTGAAACTGGAATGCTACTTGGCAGAGGGAGAAGAGACTGAGAATGTGCTTTCACAGTTTGAAGGCGATTAACTATCAAGAGTTAACCAGCAAGTGTTAGCTATATTTATAAAAGAAACTTCACTTTTGAATAGCTTTCATGGTGATCACTTGCATGGAATTTGTGGAAGAGTCAAGTCTCAGCTTTCTACTACCCTTTTGGAATGGGTCATTCTATGTAGCTGAGCACTCTTTATAGCCAGAAATTTAATGAGGGTCAGAGAAGGTTGTGAGTACACATTTGGGGAGAACTGCAGCAGCCAGGGACACTCTGGGAGCTGGGCTTGTAGGGGGTGGGTAGAGCAGATGAACTCTGTCTCCTCTTTACAGGCTGAGGACACAGTTATTAGCCAAGAACAGAGATGAAGCTAAGGGAGGAATAGAAGTAGCTGAACGGTGCTTGACATAGATGACTTCCAACTTGGCAACAATTCTCTGAGTTGGATACAAAGGAGGAAAAGTAGGGAGTTAGGTAACTTGCTTGAGCTAGTGAATGGTGCAGGTATGTCTGAGTACAGATCCCTTATGCTGAGATGTCTCTGGAAAGAATGAGATGAAGATTGACTACTTTTTTTCTGTCTGCTCAGCATCTTTGGCCTCTGGAGATGGTCTGTCAATCATGTAGCCTTCCCTTTCCCATGGCGTGGATGATGAGAGGGAGTAGCAGGGTTTGGGCTGGCCAATCAGATTGCTCAATATCCCTGGGCTTAGTGAACTGTGTGGGAGTGCATATGAACCAAGGGGGCCAGGGTATTTACTTAGATCGATACAGATGCTGGCAAGAGGAGTTCTCTTTCTTCTTGCTGGGACTGGAAGCCAAAAGACGGTACAAACCTGGAGCTAACTGGGACATGTTTCCCACCATTTGGGGTCTGTTTGAGGCTGAAGTCATTGTGATTGTATAATTTGGGGGCACTTTAACATAAGGGAAACGTCTTTTTTTGTTTTCTTGAGCTATTTTGATTTGGATCTGTACTATTGACTGTGTATTTTGATTAATACCAGTTGCCCACATTTATCTTGGAGTTAAAACTGATAGTGCCTCTGGGAAGTGTACAGTTGCTAATCAAAAGCTAATGTGACATTTTGAAAGATAAGAACATCTGTTTCTAATAGGGATGGCCTAATACTGGTTATTCAAGTTTTCTTAACAGGAAACCAATTATATATTGTATGTGAGTCAAAAATGACAACTTCCTTTAGGTTTGTCTAAGTTCCATAATAACTTATTCTGATATATAACTAGGGTGTTCTGTCTGGGAAATACCTAAAGTTTGTAAAAAGGTGAGCTGAGTTAAAGGAAAATAATTAAAATATGATCAGTGTAGAGCAATATTGAACCGGATTTTTCAGAGTCTGAGAAAAAGGGAAAATGAAGACGCTTTAGATCTTAAACTGCAGTCCCAAACAGCATACTTCTTTCTGATAAGTTATGAGAATGTCACTGTCTGAAATTACTCATTGAAGATAGGTACCGACAGACATCTGGGAAAACCATCTCAGCAGCAGCCCACATAGGAAATGATCTGTTAGGGCTACAGCTAAGAATTGGGTATTTCTGAATTTCAGAAAGAGGATTTAGGTGATGACCTTACAAGGAAGCCATCAATGTAAGCACGACTACTGTAGTGTATAGATATGCTATAATCTTCCAAACAGGGAGGTATAAAGACAAGTCTTAACAATTCAATACAGAATATTTCAAAATGAAGGTTGTTGAGTACTAATCCAGACTTGTACCTGGAATGAAGATACTACCTAAGCCTGAAATCCCAGGTTCCCATGACTGGCTTAATACACCTCTTTAGACCCCTCAGGATCCACTAAGCTGCTACTTCATGTTTCTTTGGCTTTATAAGATAATTGCATTAACTGGTGTTTGAGATAGTTCCACTTTCAGGTAAAGAGTTATTACTTCCCCTTTTTTTCTGAGACGATATTTCTGAAAGGATCCTTGAAAGTGTCTTCTAGTTCTTGTCTCAAAGATTGTGATTCCTATTGCACACAGGGATCAAACCCTCCTTCCAACCCTGACACAAAAATTTAATGTGACAGATGTATTTGGTCCCAGACACATTTGCAAAGCCCTATTATCCTCTGAGGGCTAACTGGCTTACTTCCCCAAGCTCTCTGCTCTAACCTCTCCTACCCTCCTTCACAGCACAGCATCGAGCAACTCATTAGTACATTAGCAAAAACATTTGTGCATTTACATGTACAGGTAGTCTGTCTTAAATATGAAGATAAATGGCAGCAAGATAGGCAAATATTTGCCTTTTTAGAGTTTATATCCTATGAACAACATACATGCAAATACAGGTTGGCAGGGGAAAACCTCTCAACTAATTGTCCCAACCCACTCCATAAATAGACTTCTCTGTATCCACATACACCTTTTTCCACATCTTAGTGGAGAAGCTGTCTCATTACCCATTCAAGACTAACCTTGATACCTGAGACATTTCCCATCCTTGACTCCTTGTGGCATTTTCTTCTTTAATCAATTCCTTACTCGTGAATCTTGGCCTTTTCCATTTTTGTTATCTAGTTTCCCTTTGCATATAAATAAAAGCCAAACATAGGGTAATCAGATGGTGATTGCATGAAAGCAAATACACCTATACAAATCACAGAATAGTAATGCATTTTTTGTTGCTTGTACATTATTAGTTAATCAGTTTCCTAGCATGCTTCTTGAACTGAAGAAAATTAAACTCTTGGCAAACAGTGATCCCACAAAGATACTACCAACTGGTGAAATATTTTTGAAATAATTAGCTCTTCCCATCTGTCTTAGTTCAGGCTGCTATTACAAAATACCATAGATTGGATGGTTTAAGCAACACATACTTATTTCTCACAACTCTGGAGGCTAGCAGAGATGCCATAAGATTCAGGGTCTGATGAAGGCCCTTTTCCTGGTTTGCAGATGGCTGCCTTTTTGTTATATTGTCACATGGTGGCGAGGGGAAGGAGGTTAGATGGTACTCTGGTCTCTTCCTGTAAGGGATCTAATCCCATCATTAAGACTCCACCCTCATGACCTCAGTTCGGCTCAGGCATGTCCATCTCTTTGCAACCCCATGGACTGCAGCATGCCAGGCTTCCCTGTCTATCACCAACTACCAGAGCTTGCTCAACTCATATCCATCGAGTCAGTGATGTCAGCCAACCAACCATCTCATCCTTTGTCATCCCCTTCTCCTCCTGCCTTCAATTTTTCCCAGTATCAGGGTCTTTTCCAATGAGTCAGGTGGTCAAAGTATTGGAGTTTCAGCTTCAGCATCAGTCCTTCCAATGAATATTCAGGACTCATGACCTCATCTAGACCTAATTACCATTGAGGGCTAAGTTTGAATAGATGACTTTAGGGAAGGAGAGGAACACAACATTCCACTCACAGCACCAGCTCCTGGTTACTAGCTACTACTAAGTCACTTCAGTCGTGTCTGACTCTGTGCGACCCCACAGGCTCCCCTATCCCTGGGATTCTCTAGCCAAGAACACTAGAGTGGGTTGCCATTTCCTTTTCTGCCTAAATTTGTTTTGTACATATTAAGACCATATTGTTAGACGCCTAGTCTGCAGGGTGGGCCAGAAGTGGAGACTTCAGGAAGAGACAGTGATGTAGTTCATCTTCTGGAGAATTCATTCGTGTGCAGGCATCTTTTGCTCTATTCAATCCTTCAACTCATTGGATGAGACCTACCCACATTATAGTTTGCAATTTGCCTTACTCAAAGTCTGCCAGTTTAGAGTTAATCTCATCCAAAACCATCCCTGTAGAATCAACCACAATAATAATTGACAAAATATCTGGGCACTGTGGTCCAACCAAGGTGACACAATCTTAACCATCACAAATCCACCCCCTGGCAACTTGGCACTCACATTCATCTTAAACCATGCTTAATCTCTAAATAAAGATAGTTATAAGGTCATACTTATGCCTAACGTGATACAACTATCCTATATCCAATAGAAAATACACTAACTCTCCTCTCAGAAAAGGATGTCAAATCCTTGGTAATTTTTACTTTTCTCCTTGATATCCTTTAACTGAAATACTATGATATGAAGTTAAAAATACTTAAATACTATGATATAAAGTAAATACATTTTATGTTATATGATAAGGGGGTAAGAGAGGGGGAGAAACAAATATATTTGCTATATATACATATACACACAAATATATTCATTGGAAGGACTGATGCTGATGCTGAAACTCTAGTACTTTGGCCACTGATGTGAAGAACTGACTCATTTGAAAACACCCTGACACTGGGAAAGATTGAAGGCAGGAGGAGAAGGGGATGACAGAGGATGAGATGGTTGAGTGGCATCACCAACTTGATGGACATGAGTTTGAGAAAGCTCTGGGAGTTGGTGATGGACAGGGAAGCCTAGCATGCTGCAGTCCATGGGGTCACAAAGAGTCGGACATGACTGAGGGACTGAACTGACTGATATTCAAAACAAAATAAAGAAGACAGATTCATGATAATTACAGTCCTTGTTTCTGTGACTGGTGTTGTGGTTGTAACTGGTGTTTATAACTATTGTCTTCCAGAACTCATCCTGTATTTCTTTTGCTCTCAGCAAGCATCTCATCTGCTCATGGTTCTTAGTCTGGTGGGGTGACCCAAACCTTCATTCCTGAAGGATCTCAGTCACTAGTAGTCCTTTTTGGATTGTGTCAATATAGTTTTCCATCAGTTTTAATCACAGGACATGGCAATACTAAGAGATGTCCGAAGGGATCTCCTGCATTCCAGACATCTTTCCTTACCTCCACCATGGCACAGCAGTCCAATTTCTCCTAGGTAGTCAGCATCACTCACCCCAGCCAGCACAGGGATTCCCTTCCTAAACTGTTGATTCAGAGACATAAGGAGCCCAGAGTGACTGGGTGGCAGCCCTAACTTCTAGCTCAGTGGAATCACTATTGTGTCTCCTGGTAGAAGCATTCTTCTATTAGGATCTAAAAACTCTAGGGCATCAGATCATAAGGTTGCAAAGAGAGGAAGCAAATAATTTGCTATTCAGTCACTAGAGGGTAATAGAAGTGTCCTTCTTGTTTCTACCCCTTGATCCCCTGACCCATAAATCCTGGCTGTAGGAGAGAAAGCACCATTTATTGGAGATGCGAAGCATAGACAGCCTCCTAGAGAACCTGTTCCAGTCCAAGATACCGCTGTCTAACTGGGGTTGTTACTGAGTCTTCAAAAGGCTGTCTCATTGTTTTATCAAGCCAGTTGCTTCAGGCTGGTGGGAACCATATCAAGACCAGTGAAGTCCATGAGTATGGGCCCATTGCTGTGCTTTATCTGCTATGGAGTGATTTACCAGTACCATGACAGTAGATGAGCCCATGGATGGTAGTTTTGACAGAAACAATGAATGCAGGGAAGACAAATCTGTATCCATAATAAGTGGCTCAACTTTTTTCCCCCTGGCACATGCTCTCCTGTCACTTCTTTCTAAAACTGTGTATAATCATAAACATAGCTGACTGACTTGTTGCAGGTACCAGAAATAAACTAGAACTGTGGGAAGCTCATGAATGAATTAACAGTATTTAAAAACCAGGGAAAATGGAATAAATCTTTATATAACATCACTGAACCCACAAAAGTATTGAAGCATTTTTATGCCATAAATTGACCTGGGCTATCGAAATGCTTGAGTAAAACCTCTGCAAATATATACTCAGGGGCTTCCCTGGTGGCTCAGATGGTAAAGAATCTGCCTGCAATGCAGGAGACCAGGATTCAATCCCTGGATTGGGAAGATTCCCCTGGAGAAGGGAATGGCAACCCACTCCAGTATTCTTGCCTGGAAAATTGCATGGACAGAGAAGCTGAGTAGGCCATAAAGTCCATGAGGTCAGACAAAATTGGGCAAAACTGAGTGACTAACACTTTCACTTTCCCCTTGTACTAAACATAACCATCTTGGAAAAGGAAACATCAGTGGCCCATATTTTAAACTAAAACGCATACTACTTTTAGGAAAAAAGCAAAGTCATTTAAAGCAGGTAATTAAAATGCCATTTAAGCAATTACAATGGGTAACAGGATCATAAAATCATTAGCAAAGTAGAAACTTGCCACTGAAGCTCCCATATGATCTTACTGACTAGAAGATCAGGCTTCATAGACATCAGATAACTGAAGTCTCTAAGCTTCGTCAAGTCCTCGAGTTTCAGAGTTTTTTTTTTTTAAGAAGTACTAAAGCAAATAAAAGGAAAAGCTATGGTAAGAAAAATACGCCATGACCTGTGGTAAGAGCTGATCTAATCAAGGCTATGGTTTTTCCAGTGGTCATGTATGGATGTGACAGTTGGACTGTGAGGAAAGCTGAGCGCCGAAGAATTGATCCTTTTGAACTGTGGTGCTGGAGAAGACTCTTGAGAGTCCCTTGGACTGCACGGAGATCCAACCAGTCCATTCTAAAGGAAATCAATCCTGGGTGTTCATTGGAAGGATTGATGCTAAAGCTGAAACTCCAATACTTTGGCCACCTCATGCGACGAGCTGACTCACTGGAAAAGACTCTGATGCAGGGAAGGATTGAGGGCAGGAGGAGAAGGGGACGACAGAGAATGAGATGGCTGGATGGCATCACCAACTCGATGGACATGAGTTTGAGTGAACTCCGGGATTTGGTGATGGACAGGAAGGCCTGGCGTGCTGTGATTCATGGGGTCGCAAAGAGTCGGACACGACTGAGCGACTGAACTGAACTGAACTGAAAGCAAATAAAAGGAAAAGCTATGGTAAGAAAAATATGCCATGACCTGTGGTAAGAATTGATCTGAAGTTTTGGCATAAAAACTTGTTCTATATATATAAGCCAGGTAGGTCAAGTACCTGCTGAATACTTACACATGTTAGTGCTTTCCCAGCTACTCTGGGGAAGGACAAAAGAGATATTAAATGCTATGAGATGCTTCTGCCAAAGTGAGAAAACCTAGACATACTACAATTAGTGCCCAAGACAGTGGGTTTTACAAGAATTAACCATGCAGTGCCAACTATTAATATTAGCGATGGACATCAGGGATGAACTCACACCTGGAAATATTATATATTATTTGGTTATGATTTGGATGAAATCTTTTTATTATTCCAACCACTCAGTTGTTTGTGTTGCCTGGAATAAGAGCTTCCAGGTAAGCTTAGCACTCCTGTCCTGCTTCAACTATAAATTCCATGTGCCTGTGGGTGCTTCTTTCTCTGGCTCTAAGAACATACCTATAAGGCCCTGACCAGGCACCTCCTGGTCATACAAAGTGTGACAGGACAGGGTGGCTCATTCTGGGTGCAGCACTAAACTTGGGGGCCCTCCCTTATGGTGCTGTTCCCCAGCTCTGGACTCAGACGTCCCCGTGCCTACACCTTTCAGCTCATCCGTTCTGCCTCTTCTTCCTCCACATGGAGGAGGTTGGCCTCCTGCTTCCAATTCTGTCTCCTCCCCTTGATGGCCTCCATGGTGCCTCTGTCCCGAGATACCAGCAGGTCTTCTATGTCAGTGGGACTCTGAGTTCTAAACACCACTGACCCCCGAATCCACTAGATCCTGGATTATTGCACTGTGATAAGTGGCAGAGGAAGAAAATCTTTTCAGTGACTGTTCTCAGGGGCCCAGGGTTAGTGTTCGGCTCTGCTCTGCCTTCACCTGTGGCTTTTCTTCAGACTCCTGTCCTCAACTCACCTGTTTTTCACCCCAACATACATTCCCTGGACAACCTCATTCACCTCTGGATTCCACGTCTGTTTTCTCTGATGAACCCCCAGTTCCTCCTCCAGGTTTCTGAATATGGACTCCTCAGGGATCTCAGTTGTAATCCACAGAGCAGAAACGTGAATTATTAATATCAGAGAAATATTGTATATTAATAGCTCTCAGAATTGTTGGAAAGTTGAATAACAAGACTCAGAAAATGGACTGGGAGAAAGGAAAGCTAGAGTTACTCTGCCTCCCTTCTTAAAGTCACTGGTCATCAAATGCTATGGTTTTCACATTATAAATGTTTCTTAAATATATATCCTTTTAATTTAGTTTTCTTTTATTTTTTAAATTAATTTTTGATTGAAGGATGATTGCTTTTCAATGTTCTGTTGGTTTCTGACATACCTCAACATGCATCCGTCATAGGTAGACATATGTCCCTTCCCTCTTGAACCTTCCTCTTACCTCTTACCACATCCCACTCCTCCAGGTTGTCACAGAGCCCTGGTGTGAGCTCCTTGAGTCATACAGAAAAATCCCCCTGGCTATCTGTTTTACATATGGTAGTTTATGTGTTTCCATGCTGCTCTCTCATTCATCCCACCTTCTTCTCCTCCCACCCCCACCACTGTGTCTACAGCTCTGTTCTCCATGTCTGTGTCTCCATTCAGTTCAGTTCAATCACTCAGACTCTCCGCGACCCCATGAATCACAGCGCGCCAGGCCTCCCTGTCCATTACCAACTCCCGGAGTTCACTCAAACTCATGTCCATTGAGTCGGTGATGCCATCCAGCCATCTCATTCTCTGTCATCCCCTTCTCCTCCCGCCCCCAACCTTTCCCAGCATCACAGTCTTTTCCAGTGAGTCAGCTCGTCGCATGAGGTGGCCAAAGTATTGGAGTTTCAGCTTTAGCATCAGTCCTTCAATGAACACCCAGGACTGATTTCCCTTAGAATGGACTGGTTGGATCTCCTTGCAGTACAAGGGACTCTCAAGAGTCTTCTCCAACACCACAGTTCAAAAGCATCAATTCTTCAGTGCTCAGCTTTCTTCACAGTCCAACTCTCACATCCACACATGACCACGGGAAAAACCATTACTGCCCTGCAAAGAGGTTCATCAGTACCATCTTTCTAGAGTCCATATATATGTGTCAGTATACGATATTTACTTTTCTATTTCTGTCTTACTTCATTCTGTATAATAGCCTCTAGGTTCATCCACCTCATTAGAACTGACTCAAGTATATTGCTTTTTATGGCCAAGTAATATTCCATTGTCTGCTTCATTGACTATGCCAAAGCCTTTGACTGTGTGGATCACAATAAACTGGAAAATTCTGAAAGAGATGGGAATACCAGACCACCTGACCTGCCTCTTGAGAAACCTGTATGCAGGTCAGGAAGCAACAGTCAGAACTGGACATGGAACAACAGACTGGTTCCAAATAGGAAAAGGAGTACGTCAAGGCTGTATATTGTCACCCTGCTTATTTAACTTATATGCAGAGTACATCATGAGGAACGCTGGGCTGGAAGAAGCACAAGCTGTAATCAAGATTGCCGGGAGAAATATCAATAACTTCAGATATGCAGATGATACTACCCTTATGGCAGAAAGTGAAGAGGAACTCAAAAGCCTCCTGATGAAAGTGAAAGAGGAGAGTGAAAAGGTTGGCTTGAAGCTCAACATTCAGAAAACAAAGATCATGGCATCTGGTCCCATCACTTCATGGGAAATAGACGGAAAAACAGTGGAAACAGTGTCAGACTTTATTGTTTGGGGCTCCAAAATCACTGCAGATGCTGATTTCAGCCATGAAATTAAAAGACGCTTACTCCTTGGAAGGAAAGTTATGACCAACCTAGATAGTATATTAAAAAGCAGAGACATTACTTTGCCAACCAAGGTCCGTCTAGTCAAGGCTATGGTTTTTCCCGTGGTCATGTATGGATGTGAGAGTTGGACTGTGAAGAAAGCTGAGTGCCGAAGAATTGATGCTTTTGAACTGTGGTGTTGGAGAAGACTCTTGAGAGTCCCTTGGACTGCAAGGAGATCCAACCAGTCCATTCTAAAGGAGATCGATCCTGGGGGTTCATTGGAAGGACTGATGCTAAAACTGAAACTGCAATACTTTGGCCACCTCATGCGACGAGTTGACTCACTGGAAAAGACTGTGATGCTGGGAAAGGTTGGGGGCGGGAGGAGAAGGGGACAATGGAGAATGAGATAGCTGGATGGCATCACCGACTCAATGGACATGAGTTTGAGTGAACTCCGGGAGTTGGTGATGGACAGGGAGGCCTGGTGTGCTGTGATTCATGGGGTCGCAAAGAGTCGGACACAACTGAGCGACTGAACTGAACTGAATATTCCATTGTATATATGTACCATAGCTTCTTTATCCATTCATCTGTTGATGGACATCTAGGTTGCTTCCATGTCCTAGCTATTGTTAATAGTGCTGCAATGAACTTTGGGATGCTTGTGTCTTTTTCAATTATGGTTTCATCAAGCTATATGTCCAGTAGTGGGTTTATTGAACCATATGATAATTTTATTCCTAGTTTTTTAAGGACTTTCCATAACTGTACTCATAGTGGCAGCATCAATTTACATTCCCATCAACAGTGCAAGAGTGTTCCATTTCTCCACACTCTCTTCAGCATTTATTGTCTTTAGGTTTATTCTCCGTTCTGTTCCGTCGCTCAGTCGTGTCCGACTCTTTGCGACCCCGTGGACTGTAGCCTACCGGGCTTCTCCGTCCATGGGATTCTCCAGGCAAGAATACTGGAGTGGGTTACCGTTTCCTTCTCCAGGGGATCTTCCCGACCCAGGGATCGAACCCGGGTCTCCCGCATTGGAGGCAGACGCTTTAACCTCTGAGCCACCAGGGAAGCCTGCCCAGTATGAAATGATATCTCATTGTAGTTTTGATTTGCTTTTCTCTAATAGTAAGCAATGTTGAGCGTCTTTTCATGTATTTATTAGCCATCTGTATGTCTTCCTTGGAGAAATGGCTGTTTAGGTTACTCTGTCCCCTTTTTGATTGAGTTTTTTTTGTTTGTTTGTTTGTTTTTTTCTGGTATTGAGTTACATGAGTTGCTTGTATGTTTGGGAGATTAATCCTTTGTCAGTTATTTCATTTGCTATTATTTTCTCCCATCCTGAGGGTTGCTTTTTCACCTTGTTTATAGTTTCCTTTGCTGTGCAAAAGCTTTTGGGTTTAATTAAGGCCCACTTACTTATTTTTGTTTTCATTTACATTACTCTAGAAGGTGGGTCATAGAAGACCTTGTGTGATTTACGTCAGTGTTCTGCATATGTTTTCCCTTAAGAGTTTTTATAGTTTCTGGTCTTACATTTAGGTCTTTAATCCATTTTGAGTGTATCTTTATGTATGGTGTTAGGAAATATTCTAGTTTCATTCTTTTAGCTGCAGATGTCCAGCTTTCCCAGCACCACTATTGAAGAGACTATCTTTTTTCCATTGTATATTCTTGCCTCCTTTGTCAAAGATAAGGTGCCCATAGGTGTGTGGGTTTATCTCTGGGCTTTCCATCTTGTTCCATTGGTCTATATTTCTTTTTTTGTGCCAGTGACATAGTGGCTTGTTGACTCTAGCTTTGTAGTATAGTCTGAGGGTTGACTCCTCCAGCTCCATTCTTCTTTCTCAAGATTGCTTTGGCTATTTGGGGTGTTTTGTGTTTCTATATGAATTATGAAATTTTTTGTTCTAATTATGTGAAAAATGGCATTGGTAATTTGATAAGGATCACATTGGATCTGTCCATTGCATTTGGTAGAATAGTCATTTCCACAATATTGATTCTTTCAACCCAGGAACATGGAGTATCTCGCCATCTGTCTATGCTGTCTTTGATTTCTTTCATCAGTGTCCTATAGTTTTCTGTATACAGCCCTTTTGTCTCCTTTGTTCCTAGGTATTTTATTCGTTTTGTTACAATGGTAAATGAGATTGATTCCTTAATTTCTCTTTCTGATATTTCATTGTTAGTG
This sequence comes from Moschus berezovskii, assembly GCF_049115385.1. Classification (NCBI taxonomy): domain Eukaryota; kingdom Metazoa; phylum Chordata; class Mammalia; order Artiodactyla; family Moschidae; genus Moschus; species Moschus berezovskii. The sequence goes on from NC_142477.1 coordinate 64,614,233, forward strand.
TATAGGAATGCAAGTGATTTCTGTGTATTAGTTTTGAATCCTGTGACTTTACTAAATTCATTGATTAGCTCTAGTAATTTTCTGAAAGTATCTTTAGGGTTTTCTATGTATAGTAACACGTCATCTGCAAACATGATAGTTTTACTTCTTCTTTTCCAATTTAGAATTCATTTTATTTTGTTTTCTTCTCTGATTACCATAGCTAGGACTTCCAAAACTATTTTGAATAATAGTGAAGACAGTGGGCACCCATGTCTTATTCCTGATCTTATAGGAAATGTTTTCAGTTTTTCACCATTGAGAATAATGTTTGCTGTGGGTTTATCATATATGGCCTTTGAGGTAGGTTCCTTCTAAGCCCATTTCTGAAGGTGTTTTTTTTTTTCCCCATAAGTGGGTGCTGAATTTTGTCAAAAGATTTTTTTGCATCCATTGAGATTATCATATGGTTTTTAATCACATTGATTGATTTGCATGTATTGAAGAATACTTACATCCCCAGGATAAACCTGACTTGATCATGGTGTATGATCTTTTTAATGCGTTGTTAAATTCTGTTTGCTAGAATTTGTTGTGGTGTGTTTTTATGTTCATCAGTGATAGTAGCCTATAACTTCCTTTTTTGTGCTGTCTTTGTCTGGTTTTGGTGTCAGGGTGATGGTGGGCTCGTAGGATGAGTTTGGAAATGTTCCTTCCTCTGCAATTTTTTGGAAGAGTTTCAGAAGAATAGGCATTAGCTCTTTTCTAAATGTTTGATAGAATTCACCTATGAAGCCATCTGGACCTGGGCTTTTGTTTTTTGGGAGATTTTTTATGTTCTCTTAAAAATTTTTTTCAGACCCTTTCTTTTTCACTCCTTCTTCTGGGACCCCTATAATTTGAATGTTGGTATGTTTAGTATTGTCCCAGAGGTCTCTGAGACTATCCTTAACTCTTTTCATTCTTTTTCCTTTATTCCGCCCTTTAGCAGTTATTTCCACCATTCTGTCTTCCAGCTCACTTATCCGTTCCGCCTCAGTTATTCTGCTATTTTTTAACTTTAGCAATTGTGCACTACTAGAGTATTTTTAATTTCAGTAATTGTGTTGTTCATCTCTATCTAGTCTTTATTTTTTCTAGGTCCTTGTTAAATGTTTTAATTGATTCTTGCATTTTTCCATTCTGTTTTCGAGGTTTTTACCATCATTACTCTAAATTCTTTTTTTAGGTAGTTTGCTTATTTCCTCTTCATTTATTTGGTCTTGTGGGTTTTGCCTTGTTTATTTGCACAATATTTCTCTCTTTACAGTTTTTCCTAACTTACTGTGTTTGAGGTTTCCTTTCCCAAGGCTTTAGGGTTGTATTCCTTCTTCCTTTTGGTTTTCGCCCTTGGTGGGTGAGGTTGCCAGTGGTTAGAGTAAGCTTCGTATTGGGAGGGACTTGTGCCTGTGTTCTGGTGGGATGAGGTGCTTTGTTCCGCCCCCCCCCCCCCCTTATCAGCAGGGTTGTGTGAGGTGGTATGTTTTGGAGTGTCTGTGGGAATCCTGTCTACTGGTGATTGGGATTGTGTTTAGTCTTGCTTGTTATTTGGGTGAGGCATCCTGCACTGAGTGCTGCTGGTAGTTGGGTGATTCTGGGTCTTACAGGTGGAGGCCTTCAGGGGAGTTCCCACTAGTTAATACTCTTTGGGGTCAGGAGTTCTCTGGCAGTCTAGTTTCCTGGACTCAGTGCTTCCACTCAAAAGGCTCAGGCCAGATCTCTAGCCAGGTAACCAGGATTCCACAATCCATGTGTTAATGGCATTAAAGAGGATTAAAACACACACTCAAAAACAAAACAGAAAAAACAAGAAGAAGGCAAGCCCCAGACAAATGGTTAATACAAAATCATACAAATGAAAACAAAGGAAGACACACACACATATATACATACACACAAACAAAACCAAAACAGTCCAAGGAAAAGAAAGTACAAGAGAGTGACCCAACAAGCAAAGGAAACCAAAACAATATCAACCAATTAAAACCAAAACTAAAACACAAACCTAAAAACAAAACCAAAGCAGCGTGCCAAGTGAAGACTGAAGCAAAGGAGGAAAACAAAATGTGGTGAAGTAAAGAAAGAAAAGAGAAGAAAAATAGAAGAGTAAAGTTAAATAGAAGTATATAAAAAAGATTTATGTATATTAAAGAATAACTACAGCAGGAAAAGAACAATAAGAAAAGCAAATAAATGAATAGAAGAACAAAACCAAAATTTAAAAAAGAAAAATTCCACAGAACCACAAAAAACCAGCACAGAGATAGAAGTATACAAAAGAAAGAAAAAGTGTGATTTAAAATAATGTTCTCAAAAGTTTAAATAGAGTTAACAGTAAAATTCAACAACTAGAGCAAAAGTGAAAAGAAAAAATAATCCAGAGCCAACAAGTCAAAATATAGGAATAATAATACATGTTTTTCTCAGATCTCAGTTGTCAGCATTCTTTCCCTTGCTATAAGTCACAGTCTACCTCTGCCTCCTAGGATATCCTCCAATACTGGACTGGTCTCTGGACCTGTTGTGGGGACAGCTCAGACTCTAATGTGGCCCTACATTAATCTTGCCTTCAGTGTCCAGAACTGCCAGATCTAGTGCATTTTCTTTTCTGTAGACACAGTCTGCCTAGTTGATTGTGTGGATTTAAACTGTAGCTTGTACAACTGGTGGAAAGGTTTTTGATCTTCTTCTTTACCCACACTGCCCCTGGAGTTCAACTGTGGTTTTTCTACACTTCTGCATGTGGGTCATCCACAGTTTACTCCTGAGGCTGCTCTGGAAACTTGGGTTTGCCCCAGTGAGGTCCATGTGTGGACATGGTGCAGCTGCTTGGATTGCAAGGGCCCTGGTAGTGCCAGATACACAGGGGAGCTGGTGGCCACGGGAGCAGGAGATATGGTGCTCTTAGGGTGTTTTTTCCTAGCCTCTGGCAGCTCTGGTCCAGTGAGGATTGAGCATGGAGGTGGCGCAGCTGCTTGGATCACAGGGACCTTGGTGGCACCAAGTGTGCAGGGAGGACGGCAGCCTCAGGCGCAGGAGCTATGGCACTAGTAGAGTCTCTTTCTAGCCTCCGGCAGCTGGTGTCCAAAGGCCTCCCCTGGCTGGGGTCCTTCTCTATTGCTCGGCACATCAGGCACTTAAAGAGCCACCCACTCTGGGGTCTTTCTGTATTAGTCAGCTGCTGGTGCTGGCATGTGGTGAGAGAGAGGCTATGGTGATGGCTCCACCCCTATGCATGACTCCACAGTATTGCCTTGCTTCCACAGCTGCCCAGCTTTCTTCCAAAGGCATTCGGCACCAAAATCTCCTCCCTCACATTCCCTCCAGCCATCTCCCCACAGTCAACAGGCCTCACCCTTGAATTGCTCTCCAATTCCTAAGCTCCAGTTCCCAGACACCATGTGTTCCAGGGGACTTGCGTCCCTGTCTGGGCTATGTAGGGCTGCAGCAAGGATTGTATTTGTGGTTCTTACTCCATTCAAACTGTCACAGATCAGCTGCTGCACTCTAGAACAGCCCCACACTCTTCCCCTTTGTCCCAAACAATTGCTGTGATGTAGGGGTCTGACCCCTGCTTCAGTTTCCCCACCCCCCTGGGTTCAGATCCAGTCCTGCTCACTCAACTCTTTTTCCCTTCCTTCATCCTACCAAGTTTTGTGTGTATCTGTATATTCCTTTCCAGTGGTCAGGGACTCCTGACCAATCTTAGCTGGTACTCTATGAGATCTTCTGTGTCTGAAGGTGTATTACCGATGCATTCAAGGAGAGAAATGTGCTCCACATTCACCTACTCCTCTGCCATCTTCTGCCTGCAGTGCATCTCATTTTCTGAAAGCCCTCTGCAGGGCTTTCAGCAGATCCTTACAGCAAATTCAAAATTCATCATTTCTTGTCTAGATTACCTGGGTGCTCCCTAACTATGCTCACAGCTTCTGACACCACTCCATGGCCCTTGTTAGAGTTGCCATCCCATTTTTTATGGGATTATTTGACTGCCTCTTCTTATTTTCTAATTTTACTTTCTTCAGCTTTGTTAATCTCATCTTTTCAGCGATATAAAGGTAGAACAATGAGAGAACCGTCTCTAGATAAATGGAATTAAGTTGTATCATGACAGCTTAGATTACCACTGTCTGAGATCAAGAATGCTCCTCTGTAAAACTGACTCTTAGGAAAGAGTAAACTGAAAGAAGATGAGAGGCCAGGTTTGTCAACTTTGTTATCTTCTCTGGACTTTGATTATAACATGGTGCTTATTCTCATTGTTGAGCTCAGGTTGTAGCAATAGCTTCCTAGATGGTGTCTAGTGGGCCACGGCTCCTAGCATATATTCTTTTATATTTCCAGACTATTGAACCTAGGCTATACCTGTGCTTCTATTTGACCAATAGCATTTGGGAGAAATGACCTTATGTTGGTCCTGGGTCTTGGGAAGACTTGGCAGATTTCACTTCTGTGCTTTTGGGCATCCTGAGCTGCCATATTGGAAGTCCAGCTATGTTGCTGGAGAAATTACATGCAGATACCTGCTAGAGAGGCCATATGGAGAGGAGAGGCCTGGAAGTTACATGGGGAGACAGCAAGTCCCAACTGTCCCATGTCCCAGCTGTACCCAACATTCCAGTTGTCTCTACCAAGGCATCAGTCATAGGAGACAGCCATCATCAACTGGCCGGACTGTTCCAGTTCAGTCAAATCTGCAGAGGACCACAGCCTCAGCTGATATCATGTAGAGCAGAACTTCCCAGATGAGCCCAATCAATGTGCTTAATTATAAGGGTAATGCATGGTTTTTGTTTAAGGTCCCTGTTTAGAAATGGTTTCTTACACAGCAATAGATAACTGAAACAGGGATCATTGATTATGTGTGTGGTCCTGTTTAATTATTCATTTAGGCGAACTTCACTTCCAGGCATTTAGTATGTTTTTCTATGGATTATATTAACTATTCAATGCCGAATCCCTCTAGTTCACCATCAGCACAAGGCTCTGACTTTGTTTTTTAAAGATGGACTCACATGATGGCCCTTATCAATATTTGAAGCCCAGTAAAGCACACACATAACAAACTCACAAGCTTCAGGCTATAAATTGACCAGATTCTTCTTGCTCTTTCCTCCATCAGACTTATTGTAGCACAATTACCTTGACTCGTGAAGATAGTTGTTCAAGACCTGAAATACATTGATCTGAAATTCCTTTGGCAAGAAGTAAGGATAAGCAGAAGAGGAATGAAATTTTAATCTGGAGAAATTTTATGCACCAAGAGAAAAATAAATAATGTCCATCATATTTAGAGATGCTACCATTTGACCCACTGACAGCATGGACTGAATGCTGTATAATGGTGATATTATATTTCCCCTTGTATAGATAGAATGGAGTTGTCATTGGGAAGCAGCTGGCTGGCCAGGGGCTTTGTTTCCCAGCACCTTCTGCATCTAGATATGGCCATGTGGCTAGTTCTTACCAGTGGGAAAGTGGAAGTGATGTCTGATGAGCCAAGACTTTTCAGAAGTCATTATGCCTTTTCTATGTTGTCTCTCTCCCCTTGTGCCAGCTGGATATAAATGACTTCAAGGCCTTGGGGATGGCAGAACTCCCAGATGGAAGAAATGTGCATGTTTGAATCATGGCGAGGAGGAGGATCATTTGCCAACTAGGAGCAACCATTGTAAAAGTTACCTGGAAGAAATACACATCTTTTGTGTTTGAGCTTTCAAAAACTCAAGGTTTATTTGTTATAGCAGCTAGCATTCCCCTAATGAATATAGTCATTCATTCATTTGAAAATTCATTTAATTTTTTTTCATAGACGAGATCATTGCTTGTTTTGAAATTGTGGATATGTCAATTTATTTTCCTTAGCCTCAGTTGTCACATCTATAAAATGGGACTAATGGTATATACTTCATAGGATTATTGTCATTCTTAATGAGACATTGTAGTATCTCATTTATTGAGCATTGTCATGTGTCAGACCCTGTGCTAAACACTTCACATAACTTATCTCATTGAATCACCTCAATAGTGCTATGCTGCTGCTGCTGCTGCTGCTGCTAAGTCACTTCAGTTGTGTCTGACTCTGTGCGACCCCATAGACGGAAGCCCACCAGGCTCCCCCGTCCCTGGGATTCTCCAGGCAAGAACACTGGAGTGGGTTGCCATTTCCTTCTCCAATGCATGAAAGTGAAAAGTGAAAGTGAAGTTGCTCAGTCGTACCCGACTCTTAGCGACCCCATGGACTGCAGCCTACCCGGCTCCTCCATCCATGGAAGTTTCCAAGCAAGAGTACTGGAGCGGGTCACCAGTGCCTTCTCCATAAGTTCTATTAATTTCCATGTTTCTCAAGTGATAAAAAAGAACCTTAGAGAGGTTAAGTACCTCTCTGATGATTCATGGCTAGTAATGGCAGAGTTGGGCTTTCAACCGAGGCAGCCTGACTTCATAGACCACATGCCTAAGCTCTAGGCTGCTCTGATTAGGACCAGTACAAAGCCTGACACATAATAAATGCACAATGAACATGAATTTGTTTTTCCTTCCACTTCAAGGAAAGAAGTGGTATAGATTTAAGAATAAATGTGTCCAGTTTTCGCGAAGTGCATCACACATACACGCAAACACTCACACAAACTTACACAGCCTTACTTTTGTTTACACTCATATTTGGCTTGGTGTGTTCCAATTAGAAGTGGACTAGAATTTACTTATGTTCACTGCATACATAGGTCCTCTCAATTGAGAATGTTATTATTTTGTGCTCGTAACCCAACTGCAGCTTGCATGATCAAAAGAAGTAGCGAGAACACTGAAGAAATGAATCCCAAAATGACTAATGCATTTTAAACTTGCTTGTGAAACATTCATGTTATCGACCTGCTGGATGGAAATTGACAGAAAACTCAGCTCAGAATGGACATAACTCCAGGAAGTCCAGAATTCTGGGTCCCCGAAGTCTTTCACATTTCATTTCATATACCACATACTTCTTGAAGCAGGCTAGTTTAAAACATCCAGTCTGAGGTATATCTTAGAAATAGACTGACCTTTATAGTTTTGGTCATGTGGAATTTTATAAAGCTGAAATACATTTCAAAAATTACAATCCATAGTAGGAGTGCTAGTACTTTCTCTAAAGTCATATCAGCTAGTATTAGATTGTCTACGGAATCAAGTTCAGAGTGCTTTTTCAAAACAGTACAGTAATTTTCCCCATTCTAATTGCTATACCAAGAGTAATTTGTCTTCTGGGCTTTGGAGCTGCTGAACCACTTTCTTCTTTCGCTTGAAGTTTCATCAAGGCAATATGCTTAATCAATGTTTGCTGATGTTTATGGTCTAATGCTTACTGACAGCAGGTGCAAAAAAAAAAAAAAAGAGTAAATCCCCATCTGCATAAAAACCTTTCTTAAATTCCCTAGCATGCTGTTTTGCTGTAATTTTAGTAGACAGGTGATTTTTCATGGCACCTTCACGAGCTGTTTCCCCCTCCATGGCTGGCTCCATTTTCTTACCTGCTGTTCCTAGAAGCTGTGCTCTTATGCGCACCGCCATGTGGTAGCTCCTTTCAGGCTATCTGTTTAGCTTGTGATGAACTCTCCTCGGTGCTTCATTTCCACAGTCTGGTCCAGCAAATAGACTCTATCCCTGAGTAATTCAGAAGCTGTTGTTAATTCATCAGTTAAGCCAAACCAGAGATGGGTTCTGGAATCGTACCTTTTGGATAACAGCAGAGACCCTAAAAGAGCTTCAGTGACCCAAAGGATGTATTTCCAACGGTATACAATGGAAAGGAATTTAACCAAGGGAAGTCCATTAACCTTAATGATAAGTCACTTGGATAATTATCCATCAAGGCCCTGGAAATGTGCATCTAACTACAGCCTCCTCCTCATTATTTGTTTACAATAATGAAGCAAAGGAAGTGACTCACCTTTCTGCTCCCCATTAAGGAAGGGTAGTTTGTAAACTGAAGATTGTGTGTACGGTGCTCTGGGCAGGCATTTTTTCCATTTTGGATTCTGCATTTCAGTTGGTCTTAGATCCTTTTAGGCAAAGAATACAGCTTATTATCCATTTCTCTGAGGAGGAGAGAAAGGGAGGAGGGTTTAGCCTGATTGAGAGATTCCCGTTGACCCCTCTGGCTTATCAGTGTTTCTATGTCTATTCCTGTTCTGCCAATATACAAGGGTGTACTGAAAATCATTTGAGTGTTAATGTAGATTTTTTAAAGTGGTATATAAAGTTAAGGCATTGTTTTACCCCATAGAATTAAAATTTTGGTAGCACCTTGTGTGGACTGCAGACGTCTTTGGATCTCAGGAAACAACAATAAAGAGAGCAAAACTAAACCACAATATTAAATGACTGTTTATTTAGCTTGCTCTTAAGATGTGGAAGATATACAACTGCCCTAAGCAGAAGTCCTCCAAAGATTCCCTGAGGATATGATAGACATTTTAAAATGTAACCTAGTTGTGAACACATCACTGCCAAGGTCCCAATGTCTCTCTCCTGCCACGCCCCACCCCCAGCACACACATTATTTCTAAAACATTACATGATGATCTTGCTAAATCAGCTTTAAAAATAAGAAAAAAGAGAAAAAGAGATGGGGAGTGGAAATCTAGCCCTTCGGGGGGTTCAAAGTTCAGACATAAAACGACAAGCGAGAGAGAATTAAACAAAGCCTTGAGAGAGAAATCGCAAAACAAGATGCATCAGAACCAATAGAAATTCAAGATCAATTGTGTCAGCAGATCAAAGACAAGACCCAGCCTAGTGAAGAGTATTAACTATCATCAGGGGAGACACATCCTACTTACTAGAATGAAATAGACACTTTGCTTCTCTATGGTGATCAGGCTGACTTTTGAGTAAAGATAACCAAACTGAGCAAAACAGATACATTCACCCATAATTGGGATTAGAAACTGAGGAAAAAGCATATTAGCCCTGTAAAAGATGTTCTAGAGAGTTTAGACCCTAGAGATTTTAGAGGCTAGAGTTCATCATGTCTATTAAAGAAACTGTTCTGCCTAAACAGAATCTAGATCCCATTGACAGGTATTTTGCAGGAGGATTCCCTCTGACTGCTTCCATGAGTAACCCTTAGTGCTTATCTGGCAGATAAGCAAAAAACCTGTTCCTCCATTTTAATTTAGCAGACTTAAATAAATGTATTGTTGGCTGAGAATCAGGACCATGGAGTGATGGTAGCAGTCATGGTAGAAAGACTTGGCAAGAGCAACTGCACAGATTTGTCCAGACTCTATTTAGAGACCTGCATGAGATGGAGGGTGATAGACTGCCAGTACTGTCTAGCTGCCAGAATCCTATATTCATTTCAATACTGAAACATTGAAAACAACGCTCAAAATGAACCATACTGTTCATGCAGTACAAGTGACATGCATACCTAGAGAAGCAAAAATTTTACCAAGGAGGACTGTAACAGGTCTTCTGAATGTTTATCTTTTTGGTTAAGATAAGAAGCAGTGCTCTCTTATCAAGATAAGACAAGGGACCATATTCCTGATGATGGCCCACAGTCAATCATAAAATAATCTGTGATTCCTAAGGAAAAGAATAGTATAAACAGAGCTAAAACATTGTGAACAAGTGTGATTAAACAGATGATTCAAATGCAATAGAACTGTTATATCTTGGTTATCAACAAGCAAATAGAGGAAAATGGGATAGTTTGGCTGTTAATTGAATATCTGTATAAGCTCTGTAATGATCGTTATTGGGAAGTAAATTATTATCACCATAGGGTAATGGAGAAAACTAACCCACAGAGGAGTAAGATTGGCCCATCTGCTCTGCAGAATGGGTAGAAGTATTTTGGATGATCATTCAGTTTCTGATCTGTTGGTTAGCTCATCGTAACGTAGCACCTGACTCCTGCTAAATACATATTAAGGTATAGTGGAATCAATTTGCTGTGTACCTGAAACAAACAAATTGTAAAACAACTGTACTCCAACAAAATTAAAATTAAAAAATACATATTAAGATTTTTCTTTAATGAGATAGTCCTATCAGTCCATAATAGGTTGATGTGGAAAATTATCTCCTTGAGACTCCAAACAGCTAGTCCTTTCTCAGGCCCTCCAAAAATCTATCAGTTAATAAAGTCTAGGCAGAAACCTTAAGATTTCAGATGAAACTTGGGCTTTATCTTAATTTCTTTGGCTTGAATAAAGAGGATGGTGAATCATCACTTAGAATAATTTCTTCAGTAGAAAATATATAACACCCACAGCAACCATCTAAAACAGTTCTCACATGTGAATGAGGATCCAAAAGAGAGATTAAATGAACAAATGAGCTAGCTAATTTATTCTCAAAGTATTTTCAAACCTCTCAATTGGATTGTGGATTCACCCATTGTTCCTTAAAGTGCTTTAAATTTTTGCATTATATAGTTAAACACTATATTATTATATGCATAAAACTGTAAAATAATTTTTCCCTCTGATGAATATTTTAATCATTATAAAGTATTCCTCTTCAGTCTAATAATGCCTTTTGTCTTAAGTTTTACTTTCTCAGATATTAAAATAGTCACAGTATTTTTATTTTGGTTAGTGTTTGGATGCCATATATTTTTCCATTGTTTTGCTTTCGATGTTTATGTATCCTTATTTTTTATATTATCTCTTTTAAGCATCATATTTTTGTTTTTTGCAAATATTGGCTGGTTACATTTTTTTTGTCTTTTAACTGAGACATTTGGTTCACTTCATGCATATTGAGATTTAAATCTACCTTCTTATTTTATTGTTTCTATTTCCATCTTTCTTGCCATTCTTCAGGTTGATTTGTTGCTGTTCAGTCACTGAGTCATGTCCAGCTCTTTGCAATCCCATGAACTGCAGCATGCCAGGTTCCCCCGTCCTTTACTATCTCCCAGAGTTTGCTCAATGTCATGTCCATTGAGTCAGTGATGCCATCCAACCATCTCATCCTGTCGCCCTCTTATTCTCTGCTTTCAGTCTTTCCCAGCATCAGGGTCCCCTCCAATGAGTCAGCTTTTCACATCAGATGCCCAAAGTATTGGAGTTTCAGTTTCAACATCAGTCCTTCCAATGAATATTCAGGACTGATTTCCTTTAGAATTGATTATTGCTAATAATCCTTTAGGATTAGGATTATTAGCAAATGTGATCTCCTTTCTGTCCAAGGGACTCTCAAAAGTCTTCACCAGCACAACAGTTCAAAAATATCAATTCTTCAGTGCTCAGGCTTCTTTATGATCCAATTCTCAAATCCGTACATGACTACTGGAAAAACGATAGCTTTGACTAGACAGACTTTTGTCAGCAAAGTGATATCTCTGTTTTTTAATATGCTGTCTAGGTTTGTCATAGCTTTTCTTCCAAGGAGCAAGTGTCTTTTAATTTTATGGCTGCAGTCACCATCTGCAGTGATTTTGGAAACCAAGAAAAAAATACCTATCACTGTTTCCACTTTTTCCCCATCTATTTGCCATGAAGTGATGGGACCAGATGCCATGATCTTCATTTTTGAATGTTGAGTTTTAAGCCAGCTTTTTCACTCTCCTCTTTAACTTTCATCAAGATGCTCTTTAGCTTCATTCGAGTAGTTATTATTTCATTCCTCACCCTACTTCCTAGCTTGGTAGCTGTTCTGGTTATCTATTGTTGCATGAAAAAACCATGCTCTTAAAATTTAAGAGCTTATAATAATCACTTTAGTCTTATCATGATTTTGTGAGTCGGAGACTCAGGAAGGACTTACTTGAGTAGCTCATTTCTGAGTCACATGGCACAGCTGTAGGATTAACTTCTTGGATGGCTTCTTGTATATCTGATATATGGTGCTCCTTGGCCTCTCTTTCTCTTTTTTCTCTCTCTCCAAACATGCCATTTTGTAGAGTCTCTTTACTTTGCTGGTTTTAGAAAAGGCAGAGGAACCAGAGATCAAATTGCCAACATCTGCTGGATCATTGAAAAAGCAAGAAAGTTCCAGAAAAAAACATCTATTTCTGCTTTATTGATTATGCCAAAGCCTTTGACTGTGTGGATCACAATAAACTGTGGAAAATTCTGAAAGAGATGGGAATACCAGACCACCTGACCTGCCTCTTGAGAAACCTGTGTACAGGTCAGAAAGCAACAGTTAGAACTGGACATGGAACAACAGACTGGTTCCAAATAGGAAAAGGAGTACATCAAAGCTGTATATTGTCACCCTGCTTATTTAACTTATATGCAGAGTACATCATGAGGAATGCTGGGCTGGAAGAAGCACAAGCTGGAATCAAGCTTGCCGGGAGAAATATCAATAACCTCAGATATGCAGATGACACCACCTTTATGGCAGAAAGTGAAGAGGAACTAAAGAGCCCCTTGATGAAAGTGAAAGAGAAGAGTGAAAAAGTTGGCTTAAAACTCAACATTCATAAAACTAAGATCATTGTATCTGGTCTCATCACTTCATGGGAAATAGATGGAGAAACAGTGGAAATAGTGTCAGACTTTATTTTTTGGGCTCCAAAATCACTGCAGATGCTGACTGCAGCCATGAAATTAAAAGACGCTTACTCCTTGGAAGGAAAGTTATGACCAACCTAGACAGCATATTAAAAAGCAGAGACATTACTTTGTCAACAAAGGTCCGTCTAGTCAAGGTTATGGTTTTTCCCATGGTCATGTATGGATGTGAGAGTTGGACTGTGAAGAAAGCTGATCGCCAAAGAATTGATGCTTTTGAACTGTGGTGCTAGAGAAGACTCTTGAGAGTCCCTTGGACTGCAAGGAGATCCAACCAGGCCATTCTAAAGGAGCTCAGTCCTGGGTGTTCATTGGAAGGACTGATGCTGAAGCCAAAACTCCAATACTTTGGCCACCTGATGTGAAGAGCTGACTCATTTGAAAAGACCCTGATGTAGGGAAAGATTGAAGGCAGGAGGACAAGGGGATGACAGAGAATGAGATGGTTGAATGGCATCACCAACTCGATGGACATGAGTTTGAGCAAGCTCCAGGAGTTGTTAATGGACAAGGAAGCCTGGCGTGCTGCAGTCCATGGGGTTATAAAGAGTTGGACATGATTAAGCGACTGAACTGACTGAAGCGTCATGAGCTGTTGTAAATTTTGGAGATTAATCCCTTATTGGTCACATCATTTGCAAATATTTTCTCCAAATTTGTGGGCTGTCTTTTCATTTTGTTTATTGTTTTCTTTGCTGTGGTATCTGGTTTTAATTTTTTAAGGAAGCTCCATACTGTTTTCCACAGTGGTTGCACCAATTTGCATTCCCACCAACACTTCCCTGTTCTTCACATCCTCACCAACACTTGTTATTTCTTCTCTTTTTGTTTTAAGAATAACCATTCTAACAGATATGAGGTGATAACTCAGTGAACACTTTAAATCCCTCCATTCTTGCATATATGCTATTGTTGTCATGTATTTTAATTCTGTATCTAGTTTAAATAACATAAGAAATTACTATTACCATTTTAAATAGTATTCCTTGATATTTTGCCCTGTTTACTGTTTGGTTGCTTGTGATTCTTCCCTGTATCTTTGAGCTTCTAACTAGGATCACTTTCATTGCATGCCCTATAATATGTGTCTTCCAGTAACAAATTCTCCCCACTCCCAATCTATCTTTTTATATCAAATTATCTATGAGAGTGAGTGAGTGAAAGTCGCTCAGTGTGTCAGACTCTTTGCAACCCTATGGACTGTAGCCTCCCAGGTCCCTCTGTCCATGGAATTCTCCAAGCAAGAATACTGGAGTGGGTTGCCATTCCCTTCTCCAGGGGATCTTCCCCACCCAAGGATTGAACTTGGGTCTCCTACATTGCATGCAGATTCTTTACTGTCTGAGTCATCGTTGCATGTTGCTCAGTTGTATCCAACTCTTTTCAACCCCATGAACTGTAGCCTCCCAGGCTCCTCTGTCCATGGGATTTTCCAGGCAAGAATACTGGAGTGGATTGCTATTTCCTTCTGAGCTATCAGGGAAGCTCTAAAACTATCTATATTCCACTTTTATTCTTGAAAGGTGTTTTTCCCTACATACAGAATTTTAGTTTTCAGGTATTTTCTTTGAGGATGTCAATCTATCCTGTCTTAACTTTCATTGTTTCTGGAAAGAAGTGTGATGTCAATCTAATCATTGCTTCTTTAAAGTGCATATTATTTTTCTGGTTGCTTTCAAGATTTTCATTTTTGTTTTATGGATATTTGCTTGCTTTCAGCAGTTTCATTATGATATGCCTTGTTATTTTATACAGAATTATAATGCTTGACATTTGTAGAGCTTCTTGAAAATGAGGCTTAGTGATTTTCATTATTTCATTATTTGGGGAGAAAATTCTCAATCCTTATCTCTCTAAATACTGCTATGCCTTTATCTCTCTTTTACCCTTTGGTACTTTCGTTACATGCATGTTAGACCTTTTTCACTAAACCCCTATGTCTCTTATAGTGAAAATCACTCAGTCATTTTTGACTCTTTGCGACCCCATGGACTATACAGTCTATGGAATTCTCTTGGCTAGAATACCGGAGTGGGTAGCCTTTCCCTTCTCCAAGGGATCCATCTTCCCAACCCAGGGATCAATCCCAGGTCTCTTGCATTGCGGGCGGATTCTTTACCAGCTGAGCCACAAGGGAAGCTCAAGAATAATAGAGTGGGTAGCCTATCTCTTCTCCAGCAGATCTTCCCAATCCAGGAACTGAACCAGGGTCTTATGCATTGCAGGCAGATTCTTTACCAACTGAGCTATCAGGAAAGCTCCATGTCTCTTATACGCATTCCTAGTTTTTTTCCATTCTTTTTTTTGTTTTTGTATTTTATTTGGGGTATTTTCCTTTCTAGTTCATGAATTCTTTCTTTAGGTGTATCTAATATGCAATTAAGCCTGCAATGATTTCTTCATTTCAATTATTAAATTTTTTCAGTTCTAGAATTTATATCTTGTTCTTTTAAAATATAGTGTACAAATTCCAAATGGACCTACTTTTAATGTTTGTTGTTTATCTTGTTTTCAACTTACATCATATTATCTGTTCATGTGCCTGATAATTTTTTATTATTTACTGGACATTATCTTTTTTAAAATGTGAAAATAATTTGAAGCATCAGTTCAGTTCAGTCGCTCAGTCATGTCCGACTCTTTGCGACCCCATGAATCACAGCACGCCAGGATTTATATTTGTTTTTAGTAGACAGCAAGGGCCCAGATTACCCTAATACTAAGATAGGAATTGGGGTTATTTTAAGATAGGCTTTAGTCTAAGTGAGGGACAGGCTACTCTAGTTCACTTTTTTCCCCTAAGGTGCAACCCTTAGGAATTCTAACCAAAAGCATGGGGTGTCTCCTCTTCCCTGGTGAGTCCTGGACTCTCACTTTCATTCCTGTGAGGCTGACAAAGAATAGTGTTTAACTTGATCTCTTGGATGACGCTTTTAATTGCCAGATCCTCCTAGGGGAAAATCTGATTTAAATGCTGAGCATAACTCTCTGGTATTTCTTTCTTTTCTTGTATCTTTGCCTCACAATTCTTCACTATCTTAGTAGTTCTCCTATGGTCTCAATATTTCTCAAAAGGGGGGCTGTTCTACATTACCCAGTCTAATATTAATTGAAGTGGGAGTCCTATTCTCAAAGTACTTAATTTAATATTTATAAAAGAAACTGAATTTTATCTTATCCTTACTAGAGCTTGAATTAATTCAGAAAAAATGCTAAGAATAATGAAATATATGCCAGTTTTGTGTTACTTTTTAAATATGATAGAATATGTGGGTCTAAATTTTTCACAAATTCAAGATAAGCACATTCTGTTAAATCATAAATGGGCATATTCAAGTTCCTATACCATTGTCACTCACCCATGTTAAGTCTTCTGACTTACATCATTATATAAGCCTGTTATTCAAGATATACTTTTATGCTAAGATAGAAGCAGAAAATCCGTTTCTCAATCCAGAAAAAGTAAATAAATTTAGTGCCACAAATGGACAGGACAATAGTTGATAACTGTTTATGATGGTCAAAGCCCAAGTGAATAGCAACATCTGAAGAACAAGTTTATCTCTATATAATTTAAAAATAATAATTGAGCAATATCTGGTAATAAGACAGTATGCTATGTTCTACTGAGGACACAACTTTTGATAACTTTTCTTTTTTTTTTTCAGAAATTTGCAGTTATCTATTATCAAGAGCAGATTCCCACCTGATAACAAGATACACATTACAAAGCCATAGTTCAATAAGACAAAAGTGTGGTGCTCTCCAGAAGCAGGCAGATGATGCCCCAGTGAAACAAAAAGGAAATCTCATTAAAAGACTCACAAGTACCTGAAGACTTGGTGAATATAATGAGGTGGCATCCCAAATCAATGTTGAAATAAGAGGTTAGTTAATAAATCATCCTGGGACAAATGGCTTTCTGTCTGAGAAAATAAAATTGATCCTCCGTAAGTGAAATAAAACCTTTGTGTAAAAGGTAAAATTATAAAGCTACTGGCAGAAAGTAGAGGAGAATATTCTTGTGACTTTGAGTAACAATCTCTTAAACAAGACTCAAAAAAAAAGCACAAACCTTTTGGGAAAAATGATGAGTTTGACTGAATCAATATTAAAGGTTTCTGAGTAACAAAGGGAACCATGGATAAAGTTAACAGACGAATATCCTTCTGGGAAAAGATATACAGAACATTTAAAAATGGACAAATGATCCCAATGGAAGTAGTATATAGCATACAGAAGAAATTCCTCCTTCAGATCTCTAGTCAAACATTACAATCTCAGAAAGGACTTCCCTGATTTTCTATCCAAAACGCTACTCCCTCCTTACTTTAAAAAAAAAATTATTTATTTATTTTAAAATTATTTTTTGACTGTGCTGGGTCTTTGTTACTGGGCTTGGGCATTCTCTGATTATGGCAAGTTGGGCTACTCTTCATTGTGGTGTGCAGGCTTCACAGTGCGGTGGCTTCTCTTGTTGCTGAGCACGGGTTCGAGAGTCCAGCAAGCTTCAGTAGCTGTGGCTCTTAGGCTTTGTTGCTCTGCAGCATGTGGGATCTTCCCAGACCAGGGATCGAACCAGTGTCCCCAGCATTGCAAGGTGGATTCTCAACAACAGGAGCACCAGGGAAGCCCCTTCCTTACTTTAATCCCCTTAACTTTATTTTTCTTCATAACACCTATCAAAACCCAAGATTATATGGTTATTTATTCATTGTTTTTTTCCCCCTATAAATTCTAAGCTCAGTCATGTCAGAACTTTTTTCTGTTCTATTCACTTAGCCCTACTCTGTTCACAGCCCCTGACATACAGTAGATGCTCAATAAAAATCTAAGTAAATCAGTGAACAGACTCCTGCAAACAGACATGAAAAAGAGCAGAATCCCATAGAAAAGAGATGAGTAGGCACTTACCCAAAGGGAAAGTCTTAATGGCCAGTAATATATGAAAATATGGTTAATCTCATATCAGAAAAGTACAAATAAAAAGAAATATGATATAATGTTCTATGTACGTCAAATCGGCAAAAGTTCAAACGTCAGATGATAAAAAGAAAGTGGAAAAGTGGAAACCCCCAAGCACTGCTGGTAGGAGTGTAAATTGATGCAGCCATCCTGGAGAGCCATCTGAAAGTAGTCAACAAAATTAAGTGTGTATGTATTTTGCAACTCCAATGATCTCATTTCTAGATGTCTACCTAGAATAACTCTCACTTTGATCCCAAAAGAGGAATGTATGCAGTTTTCCATGGAGGCATTTTTTTGTAGTAACAGAGTAGGAAGCACTCTGCATGTCCTTTACCAAAGAACTTGAACGCTATAATGTTATACACATACAAACGAATATTATGTGGCAGTCATATGAAGTAAACTAAATTTACATGAAGCAGCATGGAAAGAGCTTTTAGTTCCTTTTTTACTCGTTGAAATAAAGCAACAAAAAAAAGTGAAAGTGTTAGCTGCTCAGTTATGTCTGACTCTTTGCAACCTCATGGACTATAGCCCACTAGGCTCCTTTGTCCATGGGATTCTCCAGGCATGAATACTGGAGTGGGTCCCCTTCTCCAGGGGATCTTCCTGACCCAGGGATTGTACCTGGATCTCCCACGTTGCAGGCAGATTTTTTACCATCTGAGCCACCAGGGAAGCCCAAAATAAAGCAATAGAGTATTTCAAAACTAACCTAAAAACAGATAAGCAAAATGAAATAAGTAACCATCGATTATCTATTTCCTATGAGTCTGTGGCTCTTGGTACATAAAAGATCCTCAAACTCTAATAAAGGCTTTCTCCCCTTAGCAATTTTGGGATCCTAAAATCCACCTGCCCTAATAAGTTTACTAATATACTTATGTTCATTTCAGAGGATCATTTCATCTGTAGTCTCTGGTCTGTCTTTGATTCTAAATGTTAACCTTGGGGAATGACCTATAGGATATCTAGTATTGTTCCTGGGTCTTCACTTGCTTCATAGCTTTGAGATTGGATGAAATTTCTAGGTGAGAGCCTCTTCAACTGGGAATCTTGTTAAAATGTGGATTCGGATTCAGTAGGTCTAGGAGGACCTAAGATTCTGCATTTCTGGCAAGTTCTTGTGTGTGGCCAAAATTTTGGGTTCTCATACCACACTTTGGGCACCAGCCTCACCAGGAACACCCTGTGGAAGAGGCTATTTTAGGATCTCTGAAAGCTCTCTGTGGGTCCAGAACAATCCCTGAATTTATGTACGTTCAGCAAAAGATTGCTGGCGATGGGCATTTAGGGGAACTGCACCGTGAGACAGTACAAGGGCTTGCTCCCCCAAAGCCACCCTAGAGAAAGGCAAACACATTCCCCGAAGAGCTTTGTGCAATGATGCACCAACTCAGACTTATGCTTGAGCTGCGTGCGTGTGTATCATCTCAACTCCATGCTTAGTGACATAATGTTGGTAGCTTGAAATCACCTTTGATTTCAAGGTATTGACACCACGGAAATGGGCAAATGCCGCAATTCAAAGCTTTTCCCCACAAAGAACTGGTTTACCGGTACACCACTCTGACCATAGTGTTCAGTGAGGAGACTACGCAGATCCCCTTGTGTGACCCAGGGGTGGGAACAAGAAGTTTCTGCCATGGTTTCTGGCTGGGATAGGAGTCATTTCCAGAGGCATCTCATAGTGACTGGCCCATCTAAAAGGGTATGGCAATTACCACATGTAAAGTAGATAGCCAATGGCAATTTGTTATATGATTTAGGGAACTCAAACCAGGCTCTGTAACATCCTACAGGGGTGGAATGGGGCGGGAGATGGAAGGGAGGTTCAAGAGGGAGGGGACACATGTATACCTGTGGCTGATTCATGTTGATGTTTGGCAGAAACCAACACTGTAAAGCATCTGTCCTTCAGTTAAAAATAAATTAAATAAAAGCATGTGGCAGAGAAAAAAGATTACATAAGAAAATAGGAAATAGGGCTTTAAAATAAACTTGTTTCTTCTCTATCCATGATCCTCATTCTAATCATATATTGGCCAACAATGAAAGAACCATGGGTGCAGTGAGGTGTCTGTAGCAGAAGCTGATGAACTCTTGAAAACAAATATATTATTTTAAGTATTCATAGAAATTAAATTCAGGGACAGAAAAAATAGAGAAAATAAATTATTTAGAACAAGAACAATTTCATTAAAGAATTAGTGAATCTTTAGTGTTTGCTAGGAGCACAGATGACACTACCCTTATGGCAGAAAGTGAAGAGGAACTCAAAAGCCTCTTGATGAAAGTGAAAGAGGAGAGTGAAAAGGTTGGCTTGAAGCTCAACATTCAGAAAACAAAGATCATGGCATCTGGTCCCATCACTTCATGGGAAATAGATGGAAAAACAGTGGAAACAGTGTCAGACTTTATTTTTTGGGACTCCAAAATCACTGCAGATGCTGATTGCAGCCATGAAATTAAAAGACGCTTGCTCCTTGGAAGGAAAGTTATGACCAACCTTGATAGTATATTAAAAAGCAGAGACATTACTTTGCCAACCAAGGTCTGTCTAGTCAAGGCAATGGTTTTTCCCATGGTCATGTATGGATGTGAGAGTTGGACTGTGAAGAAGGCTGATTGCCGAAGAATCGATGCTTTTGAACTGTGGTGTTGGAGAAGACTCTTGAGAGTCCCTTATACTGCAAGGAGATCCAACCAGTCCATTCTAAAGGAGATCAACCCTGGATGTTCATTGGAGGGACTGATGCTAAAGCTGAAACTGCAATACTTTGGCCACCTCATGCGACGAGTTGACTCACTGGAAAAGACTGTGATGCTGGGAAAGGTTGGGGGCGGGAGGAGAAGGGGACGACAGAGAATGAGATGGCTGGATGGCATCACTGACTCTGTGGACATGAGTTTGAGTGTACTCCGGGGGTTGGTGATGGACAGGGAGGCCTGGCGTGCTGTGATTCATGGGGTCGCGGAGAGTCGGACACAACTGAGCGACTGAACTGAACTGAACTGAACTGAGGAGCACAGAGGAATCAGTGCAGTAACTGGGGAGTTGAGTTCCTATTAAAAGACTACTAATCAGCTTATCTAATGGCTTTAGACAAGTTCTATATATTTTCCCCCACACTTTGATAACTTGTAAAATAAGAGTTAAAATAGCTTTCATCTACCTCATTTCACAAGTTCACAGCATTTTATGATAAATTAGATTGAAATACAGGTTAGTAAATACCTGTGAACTACTTTGATTAAGAAAGAAATGCCTATGTTGTCGTTCAGTCAGTAAATCGTGTCCCACTCTTTGTGAATCCATGGACTGCAGCATGTCAGGCTTCCCGGTCTTTCCCTGTCTCTGGAGTTTGCTCAATTCATGTCCTTTGAGCCAGTGATCCTATCTAACCATCTCATCCTCTTCCACCCCCTTCCTTTTGTGCCTTCATTCTTTACCAACATCAGGGTCTTTTCCAATGAGTATTGTTATCTGCAATGGGAGACCTCTGTCTTAGGGTTAATTCAATTCCACACAACCCAATTAGAAAGTCCAGTAAGTATATGGAAGAAGCAGACTATGGCATACCTCACTGAATCATCCCAGGGAAGAGCAGAAAGACACGTTGACATTTGTCACTCCGAAAACACGTTTTATTCATTTGTACCCATTCTAGTATTCTTGCCTGGAGAATTCCATGGACTGAGGAGCCTGGCAGGCTACAGTCCACGGAGTCACAGAGAGTCGGGCATGACTGAGTGACTAAGCACACAGTCCTATATTATACAGAAGAAAGTTCTATATTACAGCCACTCCCTATGTGATGCCTGTTCTGTGGCTACCTTGGGACTTTCACTGCTTCTCCTTGGCATTCATTAAAAGAACATTGGAAAACATTTGAGAAGGTTGAACTTTGGCCTTTCAAGGAACCAGTTGCATGACCTGATTTCTATTCTAATTCAAAATTATTTTTTAAAATCCAGGTTCAAAACATTGAAGATATGATCCTAAGTTTACTAAAAACATGTGCCTTCAAAAATATGGGAAGTTATTTTCCAAATTATTTCTACAATTATCTTAGAGTAATTATATAGCTACTAATTTGTTTTTATATGTATTTTTACATATCTTAAATTTTTAAAAATGAAGATATATTATTAGAAAAGAATAACACAATTTGGTCACTTTTCCATGTATAAGCCTATCGCTTTCAATAGCACTTTAGATTCTTAAGGCAACACCTTCAAAGAGGAGAGCTAAAGGATTTAGTTTGATTATCCTTCAGTATGGCCATGAGTTCTTATCTGAGATGTATTTTGAAAGTAGCTTCTGATCAGACTCTTCACAGCTGTATAAGAGGCATTCACTTAGATGGTGAATTGAAGTTTTAGGATATGCTGATTTGTGGTGTCTCTGAAAATGAAGTTTTTCTGTTTTACCATCCTATACTTCATCTTCTGGGTTATGCTGCTGCCTTCAGTCCTCAAAATCCTGTAGCTTGCAAGGCATGGCTTGCCAGCTGGAACTAGAGTTACAGCAAACTAAGTATTGACATCATCTGACCAAACAGAGCCAAGGAAATGAACATGCCTGATATATGCGTGTCCTGATTTACTTTGGAACATTTTTCCATGGCTCATAAAAAGTCAGTTGTACTTTTTCCATATTGCATCCCAAACCCACATACTACTGGCCAAAGTTTAGAGTGTTCTAAATGGTAAGGAAAGACAGAAAACCTGCCACATCATATGTACTTTCAACTGTCTGATTAGGGAGAGATTATTCAATGTTATGTTTAGAATATTGGAACTCCAGGATTTCCATTCTAGACTGAGTGATTTCACCTGGTTATAATTTGAGTTTTACTGAGAAAGTCAGCAGAGCACTCACCTACCCCTGTGGAGACATTACCTCATCAGTCCTCCCTGTGGTCCTTTGGGAGAGATGGGTCAGGCGTGCTGGCGGAGAGAAAGCAGAAATCAGGCTTGTCTCTTAGGAACTCAGTTCAGAGGTGTGGGTCCTGGTTCCAAAACAGACAGGGGCTCCTGAGTCCATGGTGGGGCTTCTGTTCCTGGGAAACCAGCAGGAGAGATGTTCCGCTAACTCAGCGCACCCCCTGTTTCTGCTCCATGCAGTAGATACAGGGAACCTTCTGGGGGGAGTTCTATTTGTTGGCATTTTCTTCCCTCCCAATTTGTTTAATTCCTCGGCATATCCCAAAGGCTTTTTGAATTTAGCTCAAAATATCAATACACAAACTTTCTTGTTTGGTCCCCTAAAGGTCAAGCTGTGGTGTTTGATCGCTTTATCCAGACTGTCAACTTTTTATAACAGGGATGATATTTTATGATTTCTGCCACTACTCACAGCTCCTGCCTAGCTAGCGAGTACAATGCCTACATACCTCCACCTACCTCACCCCTTTCTACCCCTTCACCAGGCATTATTTTTGTGATTTGTGCTTACTGTTTAGTGTGTGCTTTCTCCCACTAGAATGTAACTTCCTTAAAGGCAGAAACTTTTTCTGTATTGTTCATTGCTGCTTCCCAAGTACCTGGCACACAGGAGGCCCTCAATAAGTATTCATTGAATGAAAGAAATAATATTTATAGGAGGAGCTCAGTAAGGCTATATATTTTTGTTATTAATTATTGGGGGCTGGTTCTTCAGTTATTCTGCTTGGAAAATCTTTTTCTTTTTTTCTGCATTCAAAGTGACCAAGTAAAAGATCACAATTGATGACTTTTGAGTTTATACAGATGATGAGCCCATTTTAAATGGAGAATAGATGAAGGAGAGCAGAGAAACAGCTGAATTTCATATTTAGAGAAGATATATTTCCTGGCATTGAAGAGAGCATTTCATAACAAATGATTTAGAAAAAATGCACCATCTAATAGAGGGGCCAGGGAGAGAGTCACTGAGATGCAAATAGGAATATAGCACTTTACCTTTCTTTGTATGCTGTGTGTTGAGTTGCTCAGGTCATGTCTGACTCTTTGTGACCCTATGGACTGCAGCCCACCAGGCTCCTCTGTCCATGGGGATTCACCAGGCAAGAATACTGGAGTGGGTTACTATGCCCTTGTCCAGGGGATCTTCCCAACCCAGGAATTGAACCAGGGTCTCCTGCATTGCAGGTGGATTCTTTACCAGCTAAGCTACCAGGGAAGCTGGTACCTTTTCTTAGACTCACAGAATCCCAACACAAGCTGAACCCTAGGTGAGGAAACAGGGGTGCAGAGAGATGAAGTAATTTACTCCAAAGTCACAGAGTAAAATAACATCAGAGCTGACCTTTGTCAATGCAATATGCTAAATACTATTTAAGAAGTATTTACTTAAACATACATCTACTGGGACCCCACTACTAGTAAACTTCCAAGGTTTCTGGAAATCCCAAAAGTTACTTAGCTAGTTTTACGATCAGTGATCGTGTGAAGTGCAGCATTTTGTTCAGATTGTGGTTATATCAGCTCAAATCAGGTAGTGGCTTGGTTTAGATGAGTGAGACAAACCTTAAAGGAAGACAAAAGTTCCTAATCCACCTGCTTCAGGAGAATTAGAATTGCCTACTGCCTTGTGAGTTTGCAAATCATCACCCTTGGTGTAGGGGTGGGGAGTGGAAGGAAGGCTTTTCAGTACCCCCACTTTGTGGCTGTCTTTTGAAAAGCTGAGCAGAGCTAGAATCAGGGACTTGCTACCAGGCTGACAGCTTGAGTGCTGCTTTTTAAGATTTTGTTTTTTTAATGTGGACCATTTTCAAAGTTTTTAATTGGGGTTTTACGACACTGGTTCTGTTTTCTGCTTTGGTATTTTGGCCACAAGGCATGTGGGATCTTAGCTCTCCAGCAGGGATTGAACCTGTACCCCCTGCCTTGGAAAGTGAAGTCTTAACCACTGGACCACCAGGGAAGCCTCGAGTGCTGCTTTTTGATCCGGAGCAGGGCAGAATTGTAGTGCACTTCGCTCGAGTAGGCCTGAAATAGGAGTAATACCTCTCGACTCTGCGCTCCTGGTGATCCTTGCCCATAGCATAGCTTTCCGACTGCCTCTCCTCTTTGGCTGTGCTTGTGGACAGAGAAAAATGCTGGAGTGATTCCAAGAGGTTTAGAGACAAATTAAAACCATTGCAACAATTTGAAGCAAGTTGATGCTCTGTATTAACGCAGTACCTGTATTATGGAAATACTAACTTTGATATTGTAAGTTCACTCAGGAATAGGCTGCTTAGAAATATATTGTTCTTAGTGGAACAAAAGTTAATGGTACACGGAGAACTGAAAGCTGATGCCCTGTGACAGCATAGAGGGGTGGGATGGGGAGGGAGGTAGGAGGGGTTTCAACAGGGATGGAACATGACACAGGGTGCTCAGGGCTGGTGCACTGGGATGACCCTGAGGGATGGGATGGGGAGGGAGGTGGGACAGGGGTCAGGATGGGGAACACATGTACACCCATGGCTGATTCATGTCAATATATGGCAAAACCCCACTACAATATTGTAAAGTAATTAGCCTTCAACTAAAATAAATGAATTAATTTAAAAAAAGGGAGGGGAATGGAACATTTGTATACCTATGGCTGATTCATGTTCATGTATGGTGGAAACCATCACAATATTGTAAAGAAATTATCCTCTAATTTTAAAAAAAAGTACAGAAAGTGGTGAGGTGTATAGCTTGTTGTTGCCTTTATGTTGCTGTTTCTCTCTTCTCTCAGTTCAGTTCAGTCGCTCAGTCATGTCCGACTCTTTCAACCCCATGAATCACAGCACGCCAGGCCTCCCTGTCCATCACCAACTCCTGGAGTTCACTCAAACTCATGTCCATCGAGTCAGTGATGCCACCCAGCCATCTCATTCTCTGTTATCCCCTTCTCCTCCCGCCCCCAGTCCCTCCCAGCATCAGAGTCTTTTCCAGTGAGTCAACTCTGCATGAGTTGCGCAAAGTATTGGAGTTTCAGCTTTAGCATCAGTCCTTCCAATGAACACCCAGGACTGATCTCCTTTAGAATGGACTGGTTGGATCTCCTTGCAGTCCAAGGGACTCTCAAGAGTCTTCTCCAGCACCACAGTTCAAAAGCATCAATTCTTCGGCCATCAGCTTTCTTCACAGTCCAACTCTCACATCCATACATGACCACGGGAAAAGCCAGAGCCTTGACTAGACGGACCTTGGTTGGCAAAGTAATGTCTCTGCTTTCTACTATGCTCTCTAGGTTGGTCATAACTTTCCTTCCAAGGAGTAAGCGTCTTTTAATTTCATGGCTGCAATCAGCATCCGCAGTGATTTTGGAGCCCAAAAAAATAAAGCCTGACACTGTTTCCACTCTTTCCCCATCTATGTCCCATTTTATCCCTCCTTTCCTACTGACCCCACCTTCCTCCTGGCCTCCTCCTCTCTCTTCGTCTCTCCTTTTCTCTTCTCTCCTGCCCAGGTCTTTGGCCCGCCAGGGACTCTGCAGTCATCTTAGTTCTCTCACCAGCAGACAGGACAGAAAGAAGTTCCCAGCCTCTCTACAATTGTCAAGATGTTCTTGAAAGTGAAAGCAAAAGTCGCTTAGCTGTGTCCGGCTTTTTTCGACCCCATGGACTATACAGTCCATGGAATACTCCATTCCTGAATACTGGAGTGGGTAGCCTTTCCCTTCTCCAGGGGATCTTCCCAATGCAGGGATCAAACCCAGGACTCCCACACTGCAGTCAGATTCTTTATCAGTTGAGCCTCAAGGGAAGCCCTAGGATGTTCTTAAATATGGCAATTTCTCTTTATTTAAATTGAATATTTAAGGCTGTGGTTTCCTTCACTGTTGAAACAAATGACCACAAACCCAGTGGCTTAAAACAACACAAATTTATTATCTTATTTCTGGAAATAAAGCAGTACTAAACATTCAAGGTGTCAACAGAACTGAGTTGTCCTAGAGAATCTGTAACTTTGCGTTTCCAGCTTCTGGAGGCCACTAGCATTTATGGGCCATGGTCCTTTCACCTGTCCTCAGGGCCAGTAGCACAACATCTTCAAATGCCCCCTCCTCTGCTCATACCGTCACTTGTCCTTCTCTGACCCTCTTCTTATAAGGACCTTTGTGGTTATGTTGGCTCTACCAGGATAATCATTTATTGATTTCATTTTTTTCTTGGCTGCACAGAGTCTTAACCACTAAACCACCAGGTAAGTAAGTGCATGGGCAAGGAGAGCTTTGAAACAAACTGGACTTAGGGTTTGAAGTCCAGCTCTGGTATTTACTGTGAGACCTTTGATGCATTTGTTTAACTGTAAAATAGGAATGATAATTCTTCCCTCATGAGATTGGAGGATTAAATTAAATTATGTATACAATATACCTAGTATGGTTCCTGGCATATAGAGGATGCTTCCTAAAGGTTATTACTTTTAACTCTTTCTTCTGTGATTAGACAAAAGGTCAAGAATGTAATTATAATGTGGCCAAAAGTAATTAGGCTGAGAGTAATCAAATGGATGTTGAACAATGGAATTTTAAAATCAGAGGATACACCCACACAATCCAATGGGAACTGACAAAGCTGTTTCTTCTAATCTGGCTTCAGTCTAATTACATTTTGTGTCTTCTAAATTGAATGACGATGTGGAAAGGAAGACTTGACCTGTCTCACATCTATATCTAAGGAATTGTAGAAACAACAGAATTTCTCTCATTCCCAAATTTCACAGAAACATACCATAAGGATTCAATGGATCTTCAGGTACCATCTAGGACACCCTCCTAACAAATGTCAGCACCTTGTCTTAAACACTTTCCACAATGGGAGGGTCACTGCTTTTTGAAATAGGTCATTGAATTTTTGTCTGCTTTTATTAAAAAGTTCATCCTTATTTTGAGCCAGGAAACTGCTTCCCTAAATGTTCCATCTTTTGATCCTAATTGTGCCCTCTAAACATGGGGTCGCAAAGAGTCGGACATGACTGAGCAACTGAACTGAACTGAAACTTAAAAAACCTGATACAAGTTTTACAATAACATTCCTACAGAGGCACCCACTCTGAGTCTTGTCTTTTCCAAGTTAGAATTCCAAAGTTTCTTCTAAAACCATTATTTACTTTTCTTTTCGAGTCTTGCCAAATCTTCCGATCGTCTTCTCTCACTGTGCTCCAGTTTATCAGTGCCTCCCTTAGAATGAGTCGCCCAGCGCTAAAGAGAATTATTTCAGATATGGTCAGATTAGTGTACGTATGCTGGAATTTATATTTTCTGTTGAATCTGGATTATATTTTCATCAATGAAGTCTGATTTCATCAGCTTTTTGAAAAAGTAGCCTCATAACACTGTCATTTGGCTTATTCTGAGCTGGCAGTCAATCAAATCACCAGGTGCTTTGCAAACAAGCTTTTGTTTTCCCCTTATCGTTACTTGTCAAACTGATTCATGATAACTTGCGTTGTACAAACAATATTATGAAAAGATATATAAAAATGAAATAAATGACCTAGAATCTCATTAGGCCCATTTTGGCAACTTTCAACTGTCCAAGTTTTTTTCTAGCCCTTGCTCATAAGCTTACATAAATTTTATATACATTTCAGCATAGCCCAGATAATTTTTCATATTCTGACTTTGAGGGCTAACAAAACAACATTTTCCCAAGCTACTGTATTATTTTTTATAATTATACTTTAATATAGCTGCGTTAATTCCATAGTAAGATGCACCATATTTACTTATCTACTCTCTGTCTCAGACATTGAGGTGGTTCTATCATTGGACAGAAACTGGTTACTTTGGGGGTGATTTTAATGAAGTCCTAAAATCAAATGATGTTTTGGGCCACAATGAAGAGTTTATGTTTCTCTATTTAAAATTTTCTCCTTTTTCATTGCCATCCTTGTCTAGACTTTTGTGGGACCACTTCCCCCATCTTCCGCTGCTCTTCGCATCATCTTTCAATTCTGAATACATATAATAGAAAAATGAGACAAGACTGCGAGACTCTAAGCTTTAATATCCATATTAATGATGAGACAAGACTGTGAGACTCTAAGCTTTAATATCCATATTAATAATGAGACAAGACTGTGAGACTCTAAGCTTTAATATCCATATTAATACCTCTGGCGGGTTTGTAACCCTCTCACCCTGGCACAACAACCTCTCTCAGTGCCAGCCTGTGGGTTCCTGTTCGGACTACTCCTTTCTTGCTAGTAAGCTGATGCCTGCAATTAATGGAGGCCAAAGTTTCTAAGTTCCTTGGGGGCAGGCTCTGCTTTGCTTTCACTTATCATATTCCAACTTAGTCATGGAAGGCTCTCAGTGAATACTTCTTAGGAGAAGGAATGAAAGAATATAATTAAAGATAGGACTTCACAATTTAATTCAGCCTGGGGGAGATACCACTTCATTCACACTAATGAGTAAATTGCTGGTATTAGATAGTCCTGGGCACAGGTTTTACTACAAGGAAGAAAGGGCATGATGCACTCAATGGACTTGAGACACCCAAAATAGGAATATTATACTTTTTCCAGGGGCCAGTCTTAGGTTTATAAAGCCTAAGACTTTATATCCCAGACTATTGTATGGGATGCTTTGTGACCTTCTATAATTTCAGACTTGGCCTTTTTTGGGGAGGGACGCCCCACTTGCAGCATCTTAGTTCCCTGAACAGGGATTGAACCTACACCTGTGGCAGTGAAAGCATGGAGTCCTAACCACTGGAATGCCAGTCCCTCAGACTTGCCCTTTTAATTTGCACTGATGCTACCAAGCAATAGAACTTGCCTTTGCTGCTACTACGAAATAGCAAATGTCTGGGAAGAGGGGTTGGGGAGGGGAGACACTGGGAAACAGTAAAGTCTTGGTTGTATATATATATTGAGCCCTACCACTTCTTTATTAAAGGGCTAGCCGGGATACAGATGGAAGATTGATGTCCTTATCTGGTATTCCTCACCTCACTGAAGTCAGGGCCTGACCCAGGTAAGAAGGAATATTAGAGTGACCAACTGAATAAGTTTGTCTAGGACTCAGGAGAGTTTAAAACCAGGAGGTTTTAAAACTGAGAGTTCCACATCCCTGGAGCCTCCCAGTCCTGGACTAACCAGGACAGTTGGGCCCCCTCATCCAAAAGCTGCTGGCAGTCTTGATTGGATTCTCTGAAAATTAAATTGAAAAAGGGCAAAAATAGCCCTAGCTCCCTGGATGTCTCTTTGTTTTCTGGCCCTGCCCCTTAGCAATGGCCCGTGGAAGGTAGTCCTGCCCCTCCCCGCCCCAGGCTGAATCAAAGTTCTACAAATGTGACCTAAGAAGCTATGCCCGTAGTAACTCCCCTATCCAAACTTGTCTTCCCTACAGACCTGTCAACTGACCAAGACATCTTTGGAACCTAACTGGATATTTCTAGAAAATCATCTAGAATCATCTAGAAAATCTAGAATCATCTAGAAAAATCTAGAAAATCATAAGTGCCCCTGCAGATTAATTAGCATTCCGATTCAGATAGGTATGGGTAAGTTTAACACACCATAACTTAGAAAAGCATTCTGAAATTAGAGGACAGCAAATTGGAATGTTTCAGTGGGGCCAGGGCAATAAAGAAATCTAGGCATGGTGCTGTAGTGAGTACCTCGGTGCACTTCCTGTCAAACCAGAGCAGTAAGAGGCTCCAGGTCCTTTGGAAGAAAGTACCAATTATTGATAATCCAACTTTGATTTGTGCCTTCACTTACTTTCCAGAGCAGAGACGCTCTCCATGCTACCACCTCAGACCTTGAACATCCACGTGATTCACCAGACACTGATTTGCCTCTTGTCACTGCACAGATGTACGGCCTCTGCATTTGGGTCTCATTCATTAGACCACCTGCAAACAGCTCCTGGTACCAGACTTATGTCTATCTTCTTTTTCCTTCTGCTTTGCTTTTCACAGATCATTCCTTTCTCTATACACATAAGCTCTTTTCTTTAAACTTCTTTCCCTCTTTCCCCTTATTTAGAGGCACCTCAGGAAAATCTCTCTTCTGACATTTTATCCTTTCTTGTCCTTCTTGTGTCCCTTTTATGGGTATATACATTCATATCTTAATATACATGCGTGTGTACACCTCTGGACGTGTGCATGTACACACCCCCTTCATCTATATCTTAATAGTTTGCTGATATATACCTATCTGAAGTAAAAATGACAGTCAGAGATTTTACATTAAACACAATACAGACTCAGGAGCTTTACCTTCAATTTCTGGATAATTTTGAAAGTGCTCAGAAGATTTCCTTTAAAATTTTTACCAAAATTTCTGTCTGCCCCTCTATGGTCCACTAATTTAACCAGCTTTCCTCAAGTACTATTATTCAGCATCAGTTCAGTTCAGTTCAGTCACTCAGTCGTGTCCGACTCTCCGCGACCCCATGAATCACAGCACGCCAGGCCTCCCTGTCCCTCACCAACTCCCGGAGTACACTCAAACTCATGTCCACAGAGTCGGTGATGCCATCCAGCCATCTCATTCTCCGTCGTCCCCTTCTCTTCCCGCCCCCAACCTTTCCCAGCATCAGAGTCTTTTCCAGTGAGTCAACTCGTCGCATGAGGTGGCCAAAGTATTGCAGTTTCAGCTTTAGCATTAGTCCCTCCAATGAACACCCAGGAACGATCTCCCTTAGAATGGACTGGTTGGATCTCCTTGCAGTACAAGGGACTCTCAAGAGTCTTCTCCAACACCACAGTTCAAAAGCATCAGTTCTTTGGTAATCAGCTTTCTTCACAGTCCAACTCTCACATCCATACATGACCACGGGAAAAACCATAGCCTTGACTAGACGGACCTTTGTTGGCAAAGTAATGTCTCTGCTTTTTAATATATTATCAAGGTTGGTCATAACTTTCCTTCCAAGGAGTAAGCGTCTTTTAATTTCATGGCTGCAATCAGCATCTGCAGTGATTTTGGAGCCCCAAAAAATAAAGTCTGACACTGTTTCCACTGTTTTTCCATCTATTTCCCATGAAGTGATGGGACCATAAATAGAAGAAAATAATTTCCTACCATTTTTTTCTTTTTTTTTAACTTAAAAAAAAAGTAACATAACAGCACCCTTTTCTAGTTTTCAATATAAATCTAAGGCATATGCAACAATATTGTGTGTTGAAGAGGGTTTTGTGGACTATGTGGAAATATAAGCACTATTTTACTAGGAATGATTAGAAACCAAGGGAAAGCAGGTGGCGAGGTGGTTTATGGAAGGAGACTACATGTTTGAGACAATAAAACACAAAAGCACATCAGGCTTTTGAGCTGCATCTTTTATTTGTTAGGGGAGGGGACTCAGAAATCTTTAAGAGAGATGGGAAACCTGGTATTGAAAACAGAGCAGAAGGATCTAGTGTGTTCTGGCAAAAAAAAAAAAGGAATAAAGATGTTAGTCACTCAGTCATGTCTGACTCTGTGCCACCCCATGGACACGCCAGGCTCCTCCGTCCATGGGATTTCCCAGGCAAGAATACTGGAGTAGATCTTCCCGATCAAGGGACTGAACCCAGTTCTCCTACATTGCAGGCAGGTTCTTTACCATCTGAGGCACTATGGAAGCCTGTTATATTCCAGTGGGTTCTGGCCTGAGATGGTCACTGAGGGCTGTTCTAAGAGGATGTAAACCCTGTACAAGGATGAAGTGTTCAGAATTGTGGGTCTGTGGGCAAGCTCGATGACTTCCGGGCTGTGAGAAAAGAGTCCGCTGGTCTTGCCCTTGATGCTGGATCTACTTGCCTGAGGTCCTGACTGCTGGGATGGGAGAAGGTTAGGGGTATGGCTCCAGGCTATCTGAGTTCCAAACGGTGGATTTCAGTTGCATTTGTATCCTGGAGATGTCTTACATTTTAGAAAGGTCTTTTTTTAATTCACATGGTAAGCCTGTAAAACAGCTATTATCACTATTTTATAGATGCTAAGTAATTTGCCCAAGATGCTTTGAACTGTGGTGCTGGAGAAGACTCTTGAGAGCCCCTTGGACTGCAAGGAGATCCAACCAGTCCATTCTAAAGGAGATCAATCCTGGGTGTTCATTGGAAGGACTGATGCTAAAGCTGAAATTCCAATACTTTGGCCACCTCATGCGACAAGTTGACTCACTGGAAAAGACTCTGATGCTGGGAGGGATTGGGGGTGGGAGGAGAGAGGGACGATAGAGAATGAGATGGCTGGATGGCATCACCAACTCGATGGACATGAGTTTGAGTGAACTCCGGGAGTTGGTGATGGACAGGGAGGCCTGGCGTGCTGTGATTCATGGGGTCGCAAAGAGTTGGACACGACTGAGCAACTGAACTGAACTGAATAGTATATTTGACTTCTTTCTCTCCCTCAGCTCCAAAAATCAAAGCCCTGTTGATTTTCCTTCAACATGCTACTCACTCCTTGCACTCTTGTCATTCTACTGCTACCTATCCTATTCAAGGCCTGTAGAATTTCATGCCTGAAAGTGAAAAAAGTGTTAGTTACTCAGTCATGTCTGCCTCTTTGGGACCCTGTGGAGTACAACCCACGAGGCTCCTCTGTCCATGGGATTCTTCAGGCAAATAATGGAGTGGGCAGCCATTCCCTTCTCCAGGGGATCTTCCCAAACCAGGGGTTGAACCGGACTTCCTGTATTGAAAGTGAATTCTTTTACCATCTGAGTCACAGGAAAGCCCTCTCCAATAGCCTCCTAACCACCCTCTGTGCTCCATCCTGCCTCAGCTTCAGTATATTCAAATATTATTGCAAGGGTTCAATGTCAGATTCATTGTCACAATTGCTACATCGCTTCTATATTCAAATCATCAATGACATCCCCATCTCACTGTGGGATAAGGACTAAATCCTTCAGCCTGATGGGTAAAGTCTTCCATGGTATTTCCTCAGCCTTCTCTTGCAGTCTTAGTTCCCTTTACCCTGCATGACAAACCCTTACCTTCTTCGAACATTAAACAACACTTGCCCTCCACATTCACGTGTCTGCTTACTGTGTGTCCCCACCTGAAATTCTGCCTCTTCTCGCCTCTGCCCATCAGAAGTTGTGTAGCTCAGATCTCACCTTTCAGTGAACAGCCACACTTTGGGTCTGTACCACTCCTGAGTGATGAATCATGTAGATCTGGGTGACATCTCCTCTGTTTAATATTGTTACTTTACTCTTTATGGTTATTAACGTTTCATGAATTTCCCCATTTTTCATGTTTCCTCGGTTATATAGGCAGCTTGGAGGCAAGAATCCTGTTTTCTACTATTTTCATGTCACAAGATAACATCTTGAAATATTAATCTTTGTGCTTTTGTTTTCCTCTTGTCCTTGCAAGTGACTTCCCCCGTCTTAGGCAGAGGCCTCTATACTGCCTTGGGGAGAAAAACGGGAATAAGAGAAAAAGCAGGAAACTGTTAATGTTCCAGACTTCTTTTTTCCTTAACTTTCGAAACAGAGTTTTTGAAAATTCAAAAGGGGAAGTCTGAAGACTTTGCACCATCCCCAAGGTTTGTGCCATAGCCATGCAATTGGAAAGAGAATGTGGCATATTGGCCATGGTCCACTCAGCTGATGGAGGCCTGCATCTGCCTCAAGATTTTTCTGAGACTTAATCCAAATATTCCCTGTAGACACCTTCTGCCAATGTCCTGGTCCAGGATGGTCATGGAAGCATCAACCTGGAAAAAAGGAGGAGGGCTTTGATCACCTGGAGGAGTCGAAAGTGGGCAAGGAAAAGCCCAGGGTTAAAATCTGGGAGGACAGACATTGGGAAACTCTGCTCTTACCATCTGTCTTGTCTCGTCGCCACTAGCCACATGTGGCTGTTAAGTACTTGAAATGTGCAAATGTGACAAAGGAGTTGAGTTGCAGTCGTCACCTGTGACTAGTGACTACTATGTTGACTACTGCGCGGAGCACCTGACCACTGTCTGTCTGATTCCAGTGTCTCACAGAGCCCAGCACCATTCCTGACACATAAGAGGCACTCAGTAAATACTTCTAGAGTAAATGAATGACACACATTATAAAAGCAATAAATGTGAGTTGATCACTGGCTCAAGATAGACCTGAAGCCTCACAACTTCAATATTTCCTGTTCTATAGATCACGTATAGACACTACTGCAGCTTACTCCATATAAAAAAAACTTTATAGGAATTGATTTTCTAGGGGTGCATAATTCCAAAACCATTGGCATCAATTGACAGCTGGCTATTGAACCTGACCGTCACTGTGCTGCTTTGAATCTGAAAGCACCTAGACCAAATCTGCCAGAGCTTCATCTCTGTAACATTCCAAAGGGAACATGGGTAACATGCTTTTTCATTCTCCCAGTTGAATTGAGCATTGTTTGATATTATATTTGTAACTTGTCTGTGCCAGGCCTTACCAACCTGTGGATAAAGAAATGCAGTCATGCTAATATTCAGATTCCAACAGCTGTAGTACCTTAGGCCCTCTCTGGGTTTCTTTGGTGTTCTTACCGTTGTTTCCACTGCTACCGTCTTGTAAGAGAACACTGGAACAAGGAGCAGCTGACTTTTCCTTGGGGCTACTCCAAACCCCTCAAGGGCCCAGGCTTCAAAGGGTTCTAGGGTTGACCTCTTTTCTTCCTGGGCCCTGAATCAAGTCTCTTATGCTTTGAGTCCCATTATAGGTTCTGCTTTGTGTTTTGGTTTGTTTCAACGAACACTAATCTTTCAGCTTCTGGCTCTCCCCATTCCTTTGGGGATCAAAATTAGTTCATTAGGCAGAAGGATTAAGCTGAATTAGATAATCAACAAATAATTATGGATTCTATTATGTGTAAAGATTTTATGTTTTAAAATGAATGTGTGTGTGCTTAGTCACATTCAACTCTTTGCAATCCCATGGACTGTAGCCTGCCAGGCTCCTCTGTCCATAGGATTTTCTTGGCAAGAATACTGGAGTGGGTTGCCATGTCCGCCTCCAGGGAATCTTCCCCACCCAGGGATTGAGCCCATGTTTCTTGCATCTCCTGCTTTGCAGGTGGATTCTTTACTGCTGAGCCACAAGTAGATACCTAATATACACTATCATCTTTAATATCCAGACATCTTGCTGGACTCCCACCTTCCATGTCCCTTTCCTTCATCTAGGAAACCTGAAACTCCTGGGCATCTCAGTTCATGGCAAGAGACCTGTGAGGATCACTGGTTACACAAGTAGCCAGATGCTGAAACCTAGCTTTGGCTCAGTTGGGAGTAGTCACTCCTGAACCTAGAAGTTGTTAGACCTCAGTGTGTATCAGAATCACCTGGAGGGCTTATTAAAACATAGATTGCTGGGCTCCACCTACAAAGTTTCTGATTCAGTAGGTCTTGGGTGGGACCCAAGGACCTGCATTTCTGACAAGTTCCCAGAGGATGCTGGTACTGATCTAAAGACACACTTGGAGAATCACTGCTTTGATCATCTGGTGACTAGCTTTCTGGAAAAAGAGCTCATGGATGCATGACAATCCTCCAACTTCATCTTAGTTTTTCCTTGCTTTAAAACTTTCATCAATAAAGACCTTTCTTGCCTGAATCCAAGAAGATAATTTTGGAACATGATGAGAATTCTCAATACCTTCATTTTTCTATTTAAAAAAAATTGTCAGTTTGT
Organism: Moschus berezovskii; assembly: GCF_049115385.1. Classification (NCBI taxonomy): domain Eukaryota; kingdom Metazoa; phylum Chordata; class Mammalia; order Artiodactyla; family Moschidae; genus Moschus; species Moschus berezovskii. Next base: position 64,650,338 of record NC_142477.1, read on the forward strand.
TTAGGGTTTTTATAAGCTTTTGAACAGCTTGGTTTATAGGTAGCAGAGAGCAGTGAATCACTGGAGAGTCAGGACACTGAGTAATTTTAGTAAATCTCGCTGTAATCTCACTGAAAACACTTGACTAATTAGGTGGAGCTCTGTCTGCTGTATGTATGAGCCCAGAGGAATGGGTCCACTGCCAGATGGAGATTGTTATTCTAATTATATAATATAAATTATTCCCTCCAAAAGGTCAGACAGAATATGACTCCTTTGCTTTTTATTATTTGGGTGAAATTTCCCCAAAGCCTCAAAACATTTACTCAGTTCAATCAATCCATTAAAAAATCCAGTTACCTTACAGATGTTTTATCTACGTAACTCTGAAAGGTCAGCTGGATGAGATTTTTAATATCACCAGATGTTTTGCTGTCAGGAAAACATAGCTTCACTTGAAATGTTGGGAGAACCTAGATTTTTCTCTGTGCTTAATCACCCTCCTGGTTAATAAATTCTGCTTTCGGTGACCACATTTCATTGTTGAAATCTAGACTCATTTCTTCTTGTTTCTCTCTTGTGTAGTAGGAATGAGCAATAATGTTAATTATCTATTGGTAATTAGTCTTAATTTATTTGAAGACAGCTAGTCACTCTTTGTCTTTTTCTTTTTCATGCAAAATTACCTCCAACCCTTTTTAAAGCTTCCTTCATAGATCCTAATTTAAGTCTCCTTAATTTGTTCATAACTGTCCTTATTGACCCAGTTTTGTACAGGCCCTTCTTTTATTGTTATTTAGTTTTTTAAAAATAATTTTATCTATTTACTGATTTATTTTTGGCTGCACTGGGTCTTCATTGCTGTGTGGGCTTTTCTCTAGTTGTGGTGAGTAGGGGCTACTCTTTTTTTGCAGGGCAAAAGCTTCTCATTGCGGTGGTTTGTCTTGTCGCAGAGCACAGGCTCTAGGTGGCTCATCTCCAGGCGTGGGTTCAGTAGTTGCAGCTGGTGGACCCTAGAGCATAGGCTCAATAGTTGTGGCACACAGGCTTAGTTGCCCCATGGTGGCCTGTGGCATCTTCCCGGACCAGGTGTCGAATCTGTGTCCCCTGCATTGGGAGGTGGACTCTCTACCACTGAGCCACCAGGTAAGCCCTGGGCTCTTCTTTTAAAGCCCAGACCAAAACTGTGACTCCCTGCTCCTAAGGGATGTGCCCTCATCACCTGGGCCCTGAGCAATGCAAGCTCCTAAGCCTGTGATCCCTGGCTCTTCCCCAGCCTCGTTAAGCCATACCTCCATCCTGTGAAGAGGGAAACAGCAGCGGGGACAAGGCACCATGAACCCTCCACACTGAGGCCAGAGTGGCAACCCTGGGACTGAAGGCTCCATAAACCATGGCATGCTGGGTTTGCAGGACCAACCCACACAGTCCCCTGCAGGTGGCAGCCCTCTTTTCTGTGTCTCGCTGTTGAGAGGGTATAAGTATTCCACCAGCCCGCTGAGTGTGCACGAAATGTCCGCAGTGCAACAAAAAGAAAAAACCATCAGGAACTCTCCGTCCCCCCGGGGCCTTCCGGAGGGAGAGAGGAACTGCTGTTTGTCTCCCTCAGTTGCCTGACGCCACCGCTGCTCACCTTCTCCATCGTGCATGTCCCCAGCCACGTGGGAAGTGAAAGCTGAGAAGGGAGGGCAGATGGGAGAAGCCAGTGGGAACTTCTCAGTCCTTTTTTTTTTCCTCTTTGGGGAATAAAATAGGAATCCATTAAAAAAAAAATCAAATTTGAAGAATATGGTAATGTTGCAGAATTTTGTGTCTAATAATTATTTTTTTAACATATGAATTCAAAGAAGCCATTAGATTTATATAAATCAACTCAGTTCACAGTAAAGTGAAATTGACATTGGGTTAAATAAGTGAATGCAAATCCTCAAGTTCATATTTATTTGGAGTTCACTGTTAAGGCAGAATTAAAAAAAATTTTTTTTTTCAGAAATAAAAGTTAAGATAGCTCTCGTGGGTATGTGATAAAAATACTTAACTTTTTAAGCCGTGAGAAAGCTGTTGTTCTAGGCTCCCGCCAGGGGAAAATCAGGTTACAGGCAATAATTGCAGTGTTCTTTACCTTAGTCCTCCACAACCCTGTCACATTTTGTGACCTGAGGGCCTTCCAGCTCTTTTCTTCCAGTGGGTTCTATGTGGCTCAAACCCTTGATAGCATTACTATCTTTTTGTTATTCTAGTTATGGCAGGACAGGATGAAGAAGAGATCTCTCCTCACAAATTACACTTAGATCAGCATGCAGCCTATGAATCTTACAACCAGTATTTTCATTTCTGCCTGCTCATCTTTTGTGACATTGTGATAAATTTCAGTTCTCCGTATGCTATATATTGCATTTTCAGAATGCATGTTCATTATTCTTATTTTTTTTTAATTACTTTAAAAAAGATTTTTTAAAAGAGAAAAAAAATTTTTTCTATTTATTCATGTATTTACCATTTCTGGCTCTATTCCTTTATGCATTTCCATCTACCTGAAGATTTCATTTTCCTTCTGCCTAATGAACTTTCTTTAACATTGCTTATAATTCCTGTAAGCTGACAATGTATTTGGTTTGCCTGAAATAACTTTAGTTCGCCTTCAAGTATGAAAATTCTTTTTTTAATGGGAAAAGAATTTTAAATTTCTCTTTTATTATTTTCGTGCTTTAAAGATGACTTTCCATCATATTCTGACTTGCATAGTTTCTGATAAGATGCTTACTGTAATTCTTATCATTCTTCCTCTGTGTATATCTTTTTCTTCTGACCACTTTACATTGTTTTCTCTTTATCATTGGCTTTAGTCACTTAATTATAATGTGCCTTTTTAATTTTTTGCTTTTTATGCTCAAATTTATTGAGCTTCTCAAATTTGTGAGTTTATGGATTTCATCAAATTTGAAATAATTTAATCGTCATTTCCTTAAATATTTTTTTTCTTTTTAAATTTTTATTTAATAAATGGTACAAAGCACAGTGCCAAAAACATTAACAGTTAAAATTTCACCAAATGAAAAAATACTATAGAATATACAGTTGTAAAAAGCTACATTAAGTTATTTTACAACTGCCTCAAGCTGCAAAAAGGAAAAAAACCCAATGCCATACCTAAGTTATCCCTCTCTCAAAATAATGCCGTTTATGTTATAAACCATGAACACCCCATCAAAAGATGGGAACTGCTTTTGTTAATTCATATATATATATATATATATGACTGTATCACTTTGCCATACACCTGAAATAAACACAATACTGTAAATGAAATATAGTACAATATAAAATAAAAATAAGTAACAGACCTTTGGGGCTTTACACCGAGTTAGAGTTCCTATCAGAGGGATAACAGCACCACAGCCATACTGAATCCACATGAAGGAGGCACACGAATGACTGGATTACAATAGGAATGAGAGCTGCTCACTTCCCAGAAACTACAGCTCACAGAAAGACAACAAAGGCACGAGATACAGACCATTTACTTATGAACGTGTCAAACTCAAGAAAGTCCACATTATTGCTGTTGAAAGTGCTTCAGAATTCACACAATTCTAATTTTCTTTTGGTTCTGGTTAAATTATATATACCAGTTTATAACAAATGGTAAAATCTGTAACTCTGTTCAAAGTTTTAAAAGATTACTTAAGAATAGTTTCTTGTATTTCTATGCCACCTTTATAGTTCTGGATTCTCATTTCTTAATTAGTAAATTCAGCATGCAGGTTCTATCCCAGGCTAATTTATACACTTCTGGAAGGAACGGCCTCTTAAATCCACAGAATGTTGAGGTGGTGAACCCCCAACCATGTCAGATTCATTTCATATATGATAATATACATGTTTCAATCCATTCTCCTAATTATCCCACCCTCGCCCTCTCCCACAGAGTCCGAAAGACTGCTCACACATCCGTGTCTCTGCTGTTGTCTTGTGTACAGGGTTATCGTTATCCTCTTGCTATATTCCATATATATGTGTTAATATACTGTATTGGTGTTTTTCTTTCTGGCTTACGTCACTCTGCATAATAGGCTCCAGTTTCATCCACCTCATTAGAACTAATTCAAATGTATTCTTTTTAATTGCTGAGTAGTACTCTATTGTGTAAATGTACCACAGCTTTCTTATCCATTTGTCTGCAGATGGACATCTAGGTTGCTTCCATGTCCTGGCTATAATAAACAGTGCTGCAATGAACATTGGAGTACATGTGTCTCTTTCAATTCTGGTTTCCTCAGTGTGTATGCCCAGGAGTGCGATTGCTGGATCATTTGGCAGTTCTATTTCCAGTTTTTTGAGGAATCTCCACACTGTTCTCCATAGTGGTTGTACTAGTTTGCATTCCCACCAATAATGTAAGAGGGTTCCCTTCTTTCCACACCCTCTCCAGCATTTATTGCTTGTAGACTTTTGGATCGCAGCCATTCTGACTGGTGTGAAATGGTACCTTATTGTGGTTTTGATTTGCATTTCTCTGATAATGAGTGATGTTGAACATCTTTTCATGTGTTTGTTAGCCATCTATGTCTTCTTTGGAGAAATGTCTGTTTAGTTCTTTGGCCCATTTTTTGATTGGGTCGTTTATTTTTCTGGAATTGAGCTGCAGGAGTTGCTTGTATATTTTTGAGATTAATCCTTTATCAGTTGCTTCATTTGCTATTATTTTCTCCCATTCTGAAGGCTGTCTTTTCACCTTGCTTATAGTTTCCTTTGCTGTGCAGAAGCTTTTAATTTTAATTAGGTCCCATTTGTTTATTTTTGCTTTTATTTCCAATATTCTGAGAGGTGGGTCATGGAGGATCCTGCTGTGATTTATGTTGGAGAGTGTTTTCTCTATGTTCTCCTCTAGGAGTTTTATAGTTTCTGGTCTTACATTTAGATCTTTAATCCATTTTGAGTTTATTTTTGTGTATGGTGTTAGGGAGTGTTCTAGTTTCATTCTTTTACAAGTGGTTGACCAGTTTTCCCAGCACCACTTGTTAAAGAGATTGTCTTTTCTCCATTGAATATTCTTGCCTCCCTTGTCAAAGATAAGGTGTCCATAGGTGCATGGATTTGTCTCGGCTTTCTATTTTGTTCCATTGATCTATATTTCTGTCTTTATGCCAGTACCATACTGTCTTGATGACTGTGGCTTTGTAGTAGAGCCTGAAGTCCGGCAGGTTGATTCCCCCAGTTCCATTCTTCTTTCTCAAGATTGCTTTGGCTATGCGAGGTTTTTTGTGTTTCCATACAAATTGTGAAATTATTTGTTCTAGCTCTGTGAAAAACACCGTTGGTAGCTTGATAGGGATTGCATTGAACTTATGAATTACTTTGGGTAATATATTCATTTTCACAATATTTATTCTTCCAATCCATGAACATGGTATATTTCTCCATCTATTAGTGTCCTCTCTGATTTCTTTCACCAATGTTTTATAGTTTTCTATATATAGGTCTTTTGTTTCTTTAGGTAAATATATTCCTAAGTATTTTATTCTTTTTGTTGCAACAGTGAATGGAATAGTTTCCTTAATTTCTCTTTCTATTTTCTCATTATTAGTGTATAGGAATGCAAGGGATTTCTGTGTGTTGATTTTATATCCTGCAACTTTACTGTATTCATTGATTAGCTCTAGTAGTTTTCTGGTAGAGTCTTTAGGGTTTTCTGTGTAGAGGATCATGTCATCTGCAAACAGTGAGAGTTTTACTTCTTTTCTAATTTGAATTCCTTTTATGTCTTTTTCTGCTCTGATTGCTGTGGCCAAAACTTCCAAAACTATGTTGAATAGTAGTGGTGAGAGTGGGCACCCTTGTCTTGTTCCTGACTTTAGGGGAAATGCTTTCAATTTTTCACCATTGAGGATAATGTTTGCTGTGGATTTGTCATATATAGCTTTTATTACATTGAGGAATGTTCCTTCTATTCCCGCCTTCTATTTCCTTAATTATTTTTTATTCCCTTTCCCCCTGTTCTCCTGAAACTTCAGTTGCACATATATTAGCCCACCTGATGGTATCCCACAGGTCATTGCTTGTCTTTTATTTTTTCAGTTGTCTTTCAGTTTCATTTTGAATACTTTTTTTATTGTGCCTTCAAAGTCATTGAACTTTTTAACATTTAGTCTTCTCTTAATCCCAGTGCATTGTTCATTTCACATGTTGAATTTTTTTTTTTTTTGGTTATTCATTTGGGTAATTTTTATATCTTTACTTTTCTCTACATTATGGTCATGCTTTTCTTTACTTCTTAAGCATTTGAAGAATTTTTACAACAGCTGTTCTAACTTTTTTTTTTTTTTTTTAGATTCTTAGGTACTAGTTCCATTCTCTCCATGTTTTGGACCTGTTTCTATTGATTGAGTTATATTCATTGGTTTGGGGCCTTATTTGCTGCTACTTTGCCTGCCTACTAATTTCTTAATGGAAGTTAGACATTGTGAATTTTGCATTATTGTTTATTGGATTTTGTGGTATATTTTCAAATAGTGTTGGGTTTTGCTCTGGTATACAGTTAATTTACTTGGAATTAACTGAAGATTTTGGAGAAGGCAATGGCACCCCACTCTAGTACTCTTGCCTGGAAACTCCCATTGACAGAGGAGCCTGGTAGGCTGCAGTCCATGGGGTCCCTAAGAGTCGGACACGACTGAGCGACTTCAGTTTCACTTTTCACTTTCATGCATTGGAGAAGGAAATGGCAACCCACTCCAGTGTTCTTGCCTGGAGAATCCCAGGGACGGGGTAGCCTGGTGGGCTGCCATCTATGGGGTCGCACAGAGTCTGACACGACTGAAGCGACTTAGCAGCAGCAGCAGCAACAGTTGAAGCTTTAGAGGCTTCCTCTTAAATTTTGTTATGACAAGTCCAGAGCAACCTTTAGTATAGGCTGAGAAATATCTGAGGATTCTACTCCATGTCTTGTGGATTACGATCATTCTTGCCCTGTGTGAACTTTGGAAATTATTCTGTTTACTCCTTCCTGATGTTTATTTCCCTGTATTCAGGTAGTTTTTTATCAGACAGATACAGATTAGCACTCAACCAGAGACTCAAGGGGACCCCTCAGTAGACTTCCTGAGATTACTCTCTGCAGATAATAGTCTGACTCATAAATTCTTACTGCCTTGGCCTCTCTGTATCTTCACTTCATAAATAGAGAGCTCTGATTTCCCCTTTCGTGTAACACAGCTCAGAACTGCCTTCTGACAGTAAGCTGGTATGGTTGTTCCACTGGCTTTGATTGTTACTCTCATGTTAGAAATCACAGACCCTTGATACCTGTTGTTTAATATCTTTGGTAGGCAGCTTCTACAGTGGCCTCCAATGATACCCACCTTCTGGTATTATAATTTGAGTGAAGGTAGGATCCAATAAGTAACAGATACATAGCAAGTGTAGTAGATGTCTGTTCTGTGATTACAGAAGGTTACAGAATACTCTGACTTCCATCTTGCTGGCAGACTCTCTTGCTTGCTTTAATGAAGCACACTATCATGTTAGGGAGGCCTACATGCCAAGGAACTAAAAGTAGCATCTGGTCAACAGCCAGAGAGGAATGGAGGTCTTCAGTCCAACCACCAAGGGGACCTGAGTCTTGCCAACGACAGCATGACTGAGCTTAGAAGTGGATTCTTTTTCAGTCTAATGTAAACGTGAGACCATGGCACTGGCCAACACTTCAGCTGCAACCTTGGAAGAGACTCTGAGCTAAAGGATCATTCTTGAAAATTTGTGACAATTTCATACTACTTAAACCATGCCTGGCTTCCTGAACCACAAAAACTGTGAGGAAATAACAGTGTTTTTTTAAGCTGCTAAATTTGGGGGTAACTTGTTACTCAGCAATAGATAGTGAATAAAGTCTGAAGATCATAGTCTGCTATTTTTGTTCTGTCGTTTAAGGCAGGAAGGATAAATTAGATCTCTGTGACTCAATCTTGATTAGAAAGAAGTCCCAGACCATTCAAATTACAGCTTATGGAGGTGAGACCCAGACATCAGTGTTTTGTAAAACTTTCCAGGTAATTCCAATATACAGGTAACTATGAAAACCATTCTCTTAGATCAGTGATCCTCAGCCATTAAGGCAGGAGATCCGGGTTGATTCCTGGGTTGGGAAGACCCCTGGAGAAGGGATGGGTTACCCACTCCAGTATTCTTGGGCTTCCCTTGCAGCTCAGCTGGTAAAGGATCCACCCGCAAAGCGGAAGACGTGGGTTTGATACCTGGGTTGGGAAGATCCTCTGGAGAAGGGAACAGCTACCCACTCTGATATTCTGGCCTGGAGAATTCCATGGCCTGTACAGTCCTTGGGGTCGCAAATAGTTGGACACAACTGAGCTACTTTCACTTTCACTTCAGTCATTAATGCGCATGTGAATTACTGAAGGATCTTGTTAGAATCAAGGTTCTGATTCAGTAGTTCTAGAGTGGACCTGGGATTCTGCATTTGCAACAAGCTTTCAGATCATGCTGATGCTGCTGGCTTGTGGACCATGCTTCAGATAGCAAGGACTTGGATTATTGAGTGCCTTCTTTTTATCCTAATTACTGAGGAACTTGGAACAAATTCCTTAGTGTCTGTACCAAAGAATATTTGGAGATATGAATGGCCTCTCCAGTGGATAAGTTGGAGAGCTGCTTTCTGAGAGAATGAATACTGAAATATTACCTATGCTTTCTCTCTTTTCTGAAGAGTCTTAGTCTTGGTGTCTTTTGCTCCCATGCAAATCGGACTCCTGGTGTTCTGCCCTGAAGTCTCAGAACCCTAAGAGAGGTATGCAGATTAGGTTCCTTCTTCTGCAGCTCTGGCAATCTTCACCCTCTGTGTTTAAGCAAATGTATTTAAGAAATATCATTTTATTTTTAGCCTCAAGTTAGTTTTACTATAGAGAAGATTCAGATATCAAAAATGACTATCTTTCACTTTTATCTCTGCTCATTTCTCAGAGGATGGAATGGGGAGTGGAGTAGATAGACATGGCATATTCCATAATTTTTTTTATCTGTGACTGAGTTCCTGACATTTCCTTCCAGGAGACTTATTTGTTGCTATAAAACCCTTTTCAGCAATATTCCAAAATATTTCAGATTAACTCATGAAAGTAACCAATGAATTTAACTATGTAGAAAACAAAGCAGAAAATATTAAGCTTTACTCCATCAGGATCATAAGAAAGAGACTGTTTCTTTTGTAGAACAGCTAGTGCAGTGCAGGCTTATGAAATGACAATAACCCAGTGTTTTTCCCCTGGAGGTGGAAAAATCAGCCACTTACTCTCTCTCCACAATTTTTCAATAAAGCTCAAGGGGTTAGCATGACTCAATCTTCCTCACAGAACATGAGGACCTTTAGCTTTATTACCCTGAACCTAAACCCAATTTAGCATCTCCAGAAAAAGTGTGGTCAGGGAGATGATGTGGCTGGTAAGTAGTCCAGTAAAGTCCTTGTACAAGTTCACAGATTATAAGAGCATTCAGTTCAGTTCAGTTCAGTCGTGTCTGACTCAGTCGTGTCCGACTCTTTGCGACCCCATGAATGGCAGCATACCAGGCCTCCCTGTCCATCACCAACTCCAAGAGTTCACTCAAACTCATGTCTATAGAGTCGGTGATGCCATCCAGCCATCTCATCCTCTGTTGTCCCCTTCTCCTCCTGCCCCCAATCCCTCCCAGCATCAGAGTCTTTTCCAGTGAGTCAACTCGTCGCATGAGGTGGCCAAAGTATTGAAGTTTCAGCTTTGCCATCAGTCCTTCCAATGAACACCCAGGATTGATCTCCTTTAGGATGGACTGGTTGGATCTCCTTGCAGTCCAAGGGACTCTCAAGAGTCTTCTCCACACCACAGTTCAAAAGCATCAATTCTTCGGTGATCAGCTTTCTTCACAGTCCTACTTTCACATCCATACATGACCACTGGAAAAACCATAGCCTTGACTAGACGGACCTTCGTTGGCAAAGTAATGTCTCTGCTTTTTAATATACTATCTAGGTTGGTCATAACTTTCCTTCCAAGGAGTAAGCGTCTTTTAATTTCATGGCTGCAATCAGCATCCACAGTGATTTTGGAGCCCCCCAAAATAAAGTCTGACACTGTTTCCACAGTTTCCCCATCTATTTTCCATGAAGTGATGGGGACCAGATGCCATGATCTTAGTTTTCTGAATGTTGAGCTTTAATCCAACTTTTTTCACTCTCCTCCTTCATTTTCATCAAGAGGCTTTTTAGTTCCTCTTCACTTTCTGCTTTAAGGGTGGTGTCATCTGCATATCTGAGGTTACTGATATTTCTCCCGGCAATCTTGATTCCAGCTTGTGCTTCTTCCAGCCCAGCGTTCCTCATGATGTACTCTGCATATAAATTAAATAAGCAGGGTGACAATATACAGCCTTGACGTGCTCCTTTTCCTATTTGGAACCAGTCTGTTGTTCCATGTCCAGTTCTAACTGTTGCTTCCTGACCTGCATACAGGTTTCTTAAGAGGCAGGTCAGGTGGTCTGGTATTCCCATCTCTTTCAGAATTTTCCACAGTTTATTGTGATCCACTCAGTCAAAGGCTTTGGCTGAGTCAATAAAGCAGAGCATTAGGATCCTAGAAGCAAGTAGTGATAGCATCCAGTGGAAGATATATTTTCTTCTAATCACAAAGACTCAGTGGTTTACTTTCCAAAGTCTAAGGAAAGAATCCAAGTGAATAACTGCTGTTCGAGGTCCGTAATCCTGATTCTGATCAAGATGAGAGTAAGTGTAAGAAGTGATCACACAAGATGTGATCGAGTGTGAGAATATGGCACACTGCCACAGTGTCAGTTACTTTTGCTGTGTGACACACAGCTCTAGAACCTAGTGTGGAGGGGATGAAAGTATTAGTCACTCAGTTGTGTCTGACTGTAGCCCATGGACTGTAGCCCACCAGGCTCCTCTGTCCTTGGAATTCTCCAGGCAAGAATACTGGAGTGGGTTGCCATTTCCTACTCCAAGACATCTAGAGATTGAACCCAGGTCCCGTGCATTGCAGGCAGATTCTTTACCATTTAAGCTGCCAGGGAAGCCCATGGCTTAAAGCAATAAATACTTATGCTACTGCTACTGCTAAGTCACTTCAGTCGTGTCCGACTCTGTGTGACCCCATAGACGGAAGCCCACCAGGCTCCCCCGTCCCTGGGATTCTCTAGGCAAGAACACTGGAGTGGGTTGCCATTTCCTTCTCCAATGTGTGAAAGTGAAAAGTGAAAGTAAAGTCGCTCAGTCGTGTCCTACCCTTAGCGACCCCATGGACTGCAGCCTACCAGGCTCCTCCATCCATGGGATTTTCTAGGCAAGAGTACTGGAGTGGCTTGCCATTGCCTTCTCCAGATAAATACTTATACTTTCTACTTATTCTTTGGGGGTTTTTGTTTTTATTTTTTGTTGGAGTATGATTGCTTTACAATGTTAGTGTTAGTTTCTGCTGTAAACTGTGTGAATCGGCTCTGTGTGTACATATATCCCCTCCTTCTTGAGCCTCCCTCCTTTCCTCACATCCCATCCCTCTGACTTGTCACAGAGCACCAGGCTGAGCTCCCTGTGCTATGCAGGAGGCTCCCACTAGGAATCTGTTTCACACATGGTGGTGTGTAAGTGTCAGTGCCACTCACCCAATTTGTCCCACCCTCCCCTTCCCCCACCTGTGTCCATATGTCCGTTCTCTACATCTGCATCTCTAGTCCTGCTTATGGGCACTTCTTCTTTAGGCCAACTCAGCTGAGGTGTGATTATTTAGATTGGTGTCACTCATATGTATACATGATGTAGGAATGGCTGGAATAGAGCCTCTATCCAGCAGGGCACTCATCCTACAGGAGGCTAGCCTGGGCTTGTTCACATGATGGTGAAAGACTTCCCAGAGAACAGCATGAGCTGGTCAGTGTGTAAGCACTTTTCAAGCTTCTGCTTATGTCATGGTTGTTGATGACCCATCTGTCAAAACTAGTTACCTCGCCATGCCCAAATTCAAGGAATGAAGAAATAGACCCACCCACCTCTTGATGAGAAGAGGAGTGAAGTCATGTTGAAAAGGGTGTGGCTGTAAGGAATGGCAGTCTACCGTAGGCAGCCACATCTTCCTTCTCCTGCTCTCAACACCCTGGTTAAATCATTCCGTGCATCAGTTATTCCAGGCAGTCAAGTAAATCACTGGTTGCTGATGGTAACGTTCAGAATTACTTACTATCAGTCTTACAACCAGCCAGTCACCTCTAGGGTGACTTTATTCCACTTAAGTTACTTTTGTCTCTTACCAAATACACTTCACATCTCTAGCCTCTATACGTGTAGTTGCATCAGGCTGGAGGGCCCACCTGCAGTATATATGTTAATATATTATTAATATATTTGTCAATACATGATTAATTTTTTTATCGAATGAACTCCTCCAGATATGCTGATCCCAAGTTTAAATATTATTGCAGTTGAATGCTTTCGTGACCTGCTCAGGTGGGTCTAAGTGAGCTCACACCCTTGCACTCTTAGATCACAGTGTTCACAACTCTAGGGTTGTCCTGTAATGTCACAGCAAAAATATTTTGTCTATCTCTCATGCTGGCCTATAAATCTTGGAAATTCAGGGAAGGCATTTTGTCTTCTTCGGTCTTTGTATTTTAGGTGACTGGCCCAGGCTCTGGCTCCAAGGGGAGGCCTAATCATTGCTGACTGGGTATATGACACATAGCATAAGTAATGTAGTTTGTGGTTTGGGTGTAGAAATAGTATATTCACCTGTGAAACATCTAGGCAATAATATAAATTATTTGCTATGTGAAACAAGAGCAGGTAAAAGTATTTCCTAATTCAGTTTACAATATCTGCTGCTGCTGCTAAGTCACATCAGTCGTGTCCGACTCTGTGCGACCCCATAGACGGCAGCCCACCAGGCTCCTCCCTCTGGAGGAGTTGCCATTTCCTGGAGTGGGTTGCCATTTCTTTTTCCAATGCATGAAAGTGAAAAGTGAAAGTGAAGTTGCTCAGCTGTGTCTGACTCTTAGCGACCCCATGGACTGCAGCCCACCAGGTTCCTCCCCCCATGGGATTTTCCAGGCAAGAGTACTGGAGTGGGGTGCCATTGCCTTCTCCGTTACAATATCTAATTCACCTAAATTCTTCCCTTTCCAACTTTTCTGTCTCCCTCAACCCCCAAATGTAATCTGGCATCTTTTTCCATGGCTCTGGAAACAGGTGCACTGGGTCCTGATCCACATCACCTGGGCTTCCCTGGTGGCTCAGATGGTAAAGAATTCACCTCAGTGTGGGAGGCACGGGTTCGATCCCTGGATTGGGAAGATCCCCTGGAGAAGGGCATAGCAACCCACACTAGTATTCTTGGCTGAGAATACCATGGACAGAGGAGCCCGGTGGGCTATAGTCCATGGGGTCGCGAAAGAGTCAGGCATGACTGAGTGACTAACACACATGGGCATACCACATCACCTACTGACATTTTACAAATTTCTTAACCTCTGAAAGTCTCAGTTTCCTCATCTTTTTTCTGAGGTTCTCTGAGGATTAAGTTAAGATACTTACAAGCACTTGGCACCATGATTAGTAAATGTTAGTTTCAAGTGATGTTCCTAATATCACTAACACCATTACACATCCGACGCTACTCCTCCTGCTTTCTTCCCAGTCCTTGCTATCCCTCTCCTGGACTATTATAATCACTTTCTCAATACTTCTACCCCTCATCCATCCTACAACTTTCACCTGATTGCCTTTCCTACAGGACAATGCTGACCACTTCCTTTAGATGCCTTGAAAGCATCTCTGGCTTCCCTTTGGCTCATGAATCAAGTTCAAACTTCTTAGCAATCTCCTAGGGATACTAGACAATGGTCAGTCCCCCTGAATATGCCCATCTGTTTTAAAGACCCTTGTTTTGCACAGATGCAGATGAACGATAATGCTCATGAACCTTATGCTCAGGGCCTATCATTTGTACCTGTAGCTTCCAAGGCTTGGCATGTTCTCAGGACTCAAGGAGGAAGCAAAAGCTGGGGGTGGAGCGGGGAGGGTTCCTGAGCCAAGGAGCACAGCCACATCCTGGAGGGTAGTTCTGGGTTGATGGGCAGGCCCAGTGGGCTGCTCGCATTCCTCCCCACCTGCCCAGATTTCAGTGATAGCCGCCCCTGACCATCTCACAGAGCATCTGCCTGTCTTTGACCTCCAAGGGTCAAAGACATCTGAACTGGAAGCCTCTCTGCTCCTGCTTGAGGGCCACCAGGCTCCACAACCATCTCATACTTCCACCTCCATCCCAGGGGCGCCATCAGGGGGTGGGGAGCCTTGGAGGCTTTCCTCTGCCCCCAGAAAGATACTGCAGAGGAAGTTACCAGTGAGGCATGGCTGATAACAAAGTGATAAAGCCGGGAGAAATTTCTAAAACCATCAGTAACAAGAACCTGATTTCTCCACGCCTTGCCACAGGAAAGATTGAATTGTCTTCCCAGTTTCTCTGTTGAAAAAGATAATAAAAAATCAATGCCAGGAAGAAGGCCAAAGTATAGGGGGAAAATATCATGGAAATATTTTGAGCAGGTAATTAATAAAAATAACAAGAATGTGTTGTTCTTGTGGAATTTGTGAACCTTGTGTTTATAAACTTTAGAAAATCTGTAACTTCACCTGACATTATACTTTCATCATTGCACTGTAGTTTTTGGCGGGGATTGTGCCACTCAGTACGCAATATCATAGTTTTCCAACCAGGGATTGAACTTGCACCCCCTACAGTCTTAACCACTGGAGCACTGTGGAAGTCCTAAAATTGCATTCTTTTTTAAATCTTTTTTTAAATTAGAGGATAATTGCTTTTTAATATTGTGTTGGCCTCTGCCATACATCAACATGAATCAGCCACAGGTATACATATGTCCCCTCCCTCTTGAAACCCCCTCCCATCTCCTACCCCATCTAGGTCAAAAGCCCCCAGTGGCATTTGCTTCAGGCTCCTTAAACTGAATCTGTCCCCACAGCACACGAGGCTCCCTCCTCACTGGATGTTCGTTTCCTCTGACAACACAGTGTAAATGGTGTTCCCTCGGACAGAGCTGTCATCCCCTCTCCTGGACCGTCACTGTGCTTCCTGCAGGTGCCTTTCCCGCTGCCCATCTCACAGCGATCAGAACTCACTCTGACCTCCCTCTGTGGGCATCCTCAGGTCAGGAGGCTGGTCTCATCCATCTTTGTATTCCCTGCACCTCATGTTGTGTCTATCATGTAACCGCTGCTTCATAACGTTTCTTAACTACAAGAATGAAGGAGTAAATGGGTGAATATCTGGATAGACCCGATAGGGAAAAATCAGAGATTAAAAGAGACATGAGTTTGCATGATAGCTTGACAGATGAGTTTTGTAGTTTTCTTGAAAGAGCAGAGGGGTGGGACACTCAAGGATGAGCAGAAAAGGTCTGTTGGGGTTATGGTGGGATGAAGGGGTGACTAAAGGCAGAGCTCTATAGATGGAGCTTTGGGGAAAGTGGAATTGTCCTATATCTTCTTTTGTGTCAGTAATGATGGGACCATAACTCTGAGTCTGAGTCTTGAGGCTCCTCATTTTCATCTTTTTCATCCATATTTTATTTTTGATTGTTCTATGTTTTGATTATGGTGGTGGCTGCATGAATCTACACATGTATTGACATGGCGTGTACAACTACACATCAAAAGAAAAAAGTAAATTTTACTGTATTTTAAAAAATAAAATTTCTGTAAAAGAAAATTAGGGCCAGACAAATTGTTTGATATTTGTGACAGACTATACAAAATTAATTTGATGAAAATAAAGGATTAAGCCTTTTCAGTTCAGTCAGTTCAGTTCAGTCGCTCAGTCGTGTCCGACTCTTTGCGACCCCATGAATCACAGCACGCCAGGCCTCCCTGTCCATCACCAACTCCCGGAGTTCACTCAAACTCATGTCCATCGAGTCGGTGATGCCATCCAGCCATCTCATTCTCTGTCGTCCCCTTCTGCTCCCACCCCCAATCCTTCCCAGCATCAGAGTCTTTTCCAGTGAGTCAACTCATTGCATGAGGTGGCCAAAGTATTGGAGTTTCAGCTTTAGCATCAGTCCTTCCAATGAACACCCAGGATTGATCTCCTCTAGAATGGACTGGTTGGATCTCCTTGGAGTCCACGGGACTCTCAAGAGTCTTCTCCAGCACCACAGTTACTTGCATAATATTAATATAATTTTAAAAATAAAATAGAGCAAATAATTCTTATTGGGAAATGGTGGCAGATAAAAGTGAACTGGCAAAATATTGGGCCTGAAGTCAGGGTTGACATTTAGCTTTGATTCAATGCATAACAGAGTGTGTTGCCTTACAAAGACAGGCAGGTTAGGAGATCAGTCAGGAGTAAGAATGGCTGTAAATTATCAATACAGGGATGGCAATAGCAATGCGCACAGCGAAAGTCAGAGCCAAGACAGACTGAATGGAAGAGCTGGCAAGAGAGAAGACATTTTTTTTGGATACAGGGAGTGGAGAGAGTCAAAGATAATTTCAGGATTTCAGATCTGACAGAGGAACAATGAGCCTGAGAGAAATGGTGAGACTGGAAGGAGAAGGTGATTGTGGGAGGAATGAAAGGACACTCCCAGGAAGCACAAGGTACCCCCGAGGAGATGCAGGAAGCATGGGAGGACGACTGGGCTTCCTGGTATAGGAAGTGTTGGGAGGAGGCAATTCCCAGACCTCCATATTCTCTATTCCGCCAAAGGAGAATGGTCACCCAAAAGAGTTGGTTTCTCAGTTAAGCGGAAAATGTCAGTCAGGCTATCAGGAGTTATGGTGGGATGAAGGGGTGCCTCTAAAGACATAGCTCTGTAGATGGGGTTTCTGGGGAGAGCTCCATCTATAGAGCTCTTACTGTATGTCAGGCTCCATGTGAAGCATTTTAGCTACATTCCACCTTCTTTAATTTTCTCAGCAACTCTGTGATGTTAATACTCTTTTATCCTCATATTATAAATAAGGAAATCGATGCTTAAAGGGTTTAAGTAATTTTGCCAAACTTATAACTAGGAAAAAGAGGCGCTAGAGTTAAAAAAAAAAAAACAACCTCTTGAACTTGACTAGTACATTATATTACCTCTCTCCAATAACCTAAAGTCACTTTTGGATTCTATTTATTTCAAGATATTATTAAGAAAATATGCCCCAAATTGTATTTAACATTAAGGATATCACAATTTCTACCAAAGTGGCAGAGAGTCTTCATCAATTCTTTTTACTTCATGTTGCACAAAGTTTAGCTTAGTGTAATAAGCTAAGGTTTGAATCTTTTGGACACACAGCAGACCGCAGTTATATCTTGGTGTGTGGTGGAGGCTTTTTCGAGCGCCACGTTACTTCCACTTGAAGTCTTTCTAGGACTGTTGACATTTCTTTTGGAAGGATCCATTTCACTGAGTTCTCTGTCATTGGTTCTGGGGATGCTGAGCATGCATGCTCTGTTTAAAGTCTGAGAGTGAACTGCTTCTCTCTGGCCAAAATGGACTCACCTGTAACCATGTCTTGCTTGGCTTCATTTCCCCAAGAATGTAGCTGTCTGTCCTCGCCAAGCTAAAGACGAGTGAAGCAGTGAGTCACGCGCATGATCCTACAGACACTTGTATGTTTTCATTCTTTCAGCTGATCCTTCTTATGTAGAGTAAGAGATCAGAGCAAAGGGATGTGACTCACTGGAAATGAAGAACAATGGCCTCAGGCAGAGAAAGGTGTATGTCAGGTATGTGGTTTTGCCAACCCCAAAATATTTGCTTTCAATGCACTTAGCAGGGTTATAATTATAGGGTGTTAAACTCTTCGAAGAGCTATGCCTACGCAGCAGTATATTTGATCATTAAAAAAAATAGCAGTTTTATTGAAATACAGATTGTGCAGGTACAGAGCGTGCTACCACCATCACCAATGTCTAATTTCAGAACATTTTCATACCTGATGAGAGACTGTGTGCCTGCTAGCTTTTGCTTCCTGTTTCTCCCTCCCCTAGCCCCTGGGAAATGCTTATCCACTTTTAGTCTCTGTGGATTTGCCTGATCTGGACATTCCATACAAACAGAATCAGACAGTGTGTGACTCTCTGTGTCTGGCTTCTTTTACTTAGCACAGTATTTTCAAAGTTTGTCCATTCTGTAGTACATACCAATGTAGTATGCATTACTTTTCATGGCTGAGTAATATTCCATCACATGAATTTACAACATTTTGTTTATCAGTTCATCAGTTGATATACATTTGAATTGTTTCCACTTTTTGGCTGTTATGAATAATGGTTCATTGAACATTCACATACAGGTTTTGTGTGGAAATGGGCTGTAAATTCTCCTGGGTATAAACTTTTGGATTATATGGTAACTCTATGTTTGTCTGTTTGAGAAATTACTAGCCTGTTTTCCAAAGTGGCTGCACTGTTTTACACTTCCACCAACAGTATATGAGGGTTCTGATTCTTCCATGTCCTTCCCAACACTTGTTATTATTTGTCATTTTGATTATAGCTATCCAGTGGGCCTAAAATAGCACTTCCTTGTAGTTTCTAATTTTATCATGTAAAATATAAATAACATGACATTTACCATTTTAACCACTTTAAGTGTATAATTCAGTGACATTAAGGACATTTGAATATTGGGCAATCATCATCACCATCCACTTCCAGAAGTTTTTCATCATCCCAAACACCCTGTTAAACAATAACTCACTACTCCCCTCCCTTTCTTAATTGTGGTTTGGATTTGTGTTTTTCTAATGGCTAATGTTTTTCTCATGGCTGAGCATCTTTTCATATACTTATTGGCCATGTATATGTCTTCTTTGAAAATGTGTCTGTTCAAATCCTTTGCCTGTTTTTAAATTGGGTTGTCTTTTTATCATTGAGTTATAAGAGCTATTTGTATTTCCTGGATACAAGTCCACTATTAGATGCATAACTTGCAAATATTTTCTCTGATGCTGTGGAATGTCTTTTGTTTTCTTGAAGAAAGCACAGAAGTTTTAAATTTTGGCTGTCTCATTTACCTACTTTTTCTTTTGTTGTTTGTGTTTTGTTATATCGAAGAAACCATTGCCTAATCCAAGATCACAAAGATTTGCCTCTATATTTTCTTCTCATTATTGTATAGTTTTAGCTCTTACATTTAGTCTCTGATTTTCGGTTACTTTTTTGTCAGTTCAGTCAGTTCAGTCGCTCAGTCGTGTCCGACTGTGACCCCATGAATCACAGCACGCCAGGCCTCCCTGTCCATCACCAACTCCCGGAGTTCACCCAAACTCATGTCCATCGAGTCGGTGATGCCATCCAGCCATCTCATTCTCGGTCGTCCCCTTCTCCTCCCGCCCCCAATCCTTCCCAGCATCAGAGTCTTTTCCAGTGAGTCAACTCGTCACATGAGTTGGCCAAAGTATTGCAGTTTCAGCTTTAGCATCAGTCCTTCCAATGAACACCCAGGATTGATCTCCTCTAGAATGGACTGGTTGAATCTCCTTGCAGTCCAAGGGACTCTCAAGAGTCTTCTCCAGCACCAGAGTTCAAAAGCATCAATTCTTCAGCGCTCAGCTTTCTTCACAGTCCAACTCTCACATCCATACATGACCACTGGAAAAATCATAGCCTTGACTAGACGGACCTTTGTTGGCAAAGTAATGTCTCTGCTTTTTAATATGCTATCTAAGTTGGTCATAACTTTCCTTCCAAGGAGTAAGCGTCTTTTAATTTCATGGCTGCAATTAGGATCCGCAGTGATTTTGGAGCCCAAAAATATAAAGTCTGACACTGTTTCATAGATGGTGTAAAATAGGGATCTATCTTCATTCTTCCTGGTGAATGTCCTGCTGTCCCAGCACCATTTGTTAAAAAGACTCTTTTCCCCACTGAGTTGTCTGGCACATTATAAAAACTTCAGTGGCCATAAATGAACATTTACTTCTATTCCATTGATCTATATATCTGTTTTTATGCCAGTACCACACTGTCTTAATTACTGCAGCTGTAGTAAGTTTTGAAATTGGGAAGCACGAGTCTTCCAACTTTGTCCTTTTTTTAGATTGATTTGGTTCTTCTGGGTTCCTTGCATTTCCCATTAATTTTATCATAGCATGTCAATTTCTGCAAAAAGTCTGTTGAGATTTTTGACAAGGATTGCATTGAATCTGTAGATCAGTTTAGATGGTATTGACTTCCTTAATAACATTAAGTCTTTAGCTTCATAAATACAATACCTTTCTGTTTATTGAGGTCTTCTTTAACTTTTTCAGCACTGTTTTATACATTTTCTTTTGTCAAGTTTGTGTGTGTGTGTGTTGGTTGCTCAATCATGTCTGACTCTTTGCGACTCCATGAACTGTAGCCCTCCAGGCTCCTCTGTCCTTGGAATTCTCCAAGCAAGAATACTGAAGTGGGTAGCCAGTCTCTTCTCCAAGGATCTTCCTGGCCCAGGGATCAAAATTGGGTCTCCTGCATTGCCCGCAGATTCTTTACCATCTGAGGCACCAGGGAAACCCTTTTGTTAAGTTTATTTCTGAGTATATTAATTAATTTTGGTGCTATTATAGCTATGGTTGTGATCTTAATTTCATTTCTGGATAGTTCACTGCTAACTTATATAAATACAATTGATTTTTGAATATCAGTATTTAATACTACAACCTTGTTGAACTTGTTTATAAGTTCTAATCATGTTTTTAGTGAATTCTTCAGGATTGTCCATAGATAAGATCATGTTATCTGCCAAGAGAAATAGATATACTTCTTCCTTTCCAATCTGGATGCCTTTTATTTCTTTTTATTGCTAGATCGCCCTGACTCACTGAGTATTTTAAATCCAATTTAAGATGAGTTGGAGAATTTAGAATTTCTTTTGTCCTAAGAGAAAAAGTTCAGAAGGGCTAGGCCCCCAAATATCTAGGAATCCAGTATCTTGCAAATAAATCCTTTTGCTGGTTTTCTTTTTTCCTCATTCCCAATTAAGCCATCTAGAGAGACTCTTCTCTGATCCCTTATTTAGAAAAGAATATGTATTTGAAGCAGAGTACTTTTTTTTCTTTTATAAAACTGTATCCTTTGATATTCTCCAGTGTTCCAGAAAATAGCATACATCTAGTTCTCTTCCACCCCAACCGTCTGTATTATCTTATACCACCATACTGGATACAAAGGTTGGCAAATGTAAACTTTAAACAATAGAAACCATACAAGTAACCAATTTAGTTTACTTTTCTTTTATATACCTGGACTGGCACCCTCAAATAACCAGATTAGTGACTATCAGTTTTCCTTTCCTGGCTTCCTTACCCTGGCTTGGGATATCTGACTTAAACAAAAAAAATTCCCATCTATGTGCGTGTTGGGAAATAAACATCCTAACTTAGAGGCTATGTGTATTATCTGGCCTTTGCTGAACATGTGTAATTTAGCCTCCTGATTACCTGGCCAATGCAGAGAATTTAAACATATATCTAATTTTAATTTTCTAATTTTAATTTTTTAATAAGTACTGAAAAATATGTCTAATTATAAGAATGCTATATACTACAATGGGAAAATATTCAGTTCCTACTGATAACTTTGACACATCTGAAATCATGTGTTATTTTTGGAATTCCTATATTGCTCTTTGAGCTGTTAGGGCTATTTTTCAGGGAAGCAGCTGTAAAGCGATGGAAAGAGCACTGTGCTCTGAGCCCCATCCTGGGCTTGGGTTCTGCTTCTACAGTTAGCTAGGTGTGTGGCTTTGACTAAGTTAAGTCACTTAAGATCTCAGGGCCTGAAATGAAGGGATTAGACTAAAGAATCCTTGCAAGCTCTGCTATTCTATGACCCTGTGGATGAGAAGTGCTATTCACAAGGCGAGTACTGTGTCATTTCAAGACCTATGTATGTTCAGAAAGAACATTGCAGATGCAGTGAAATCACCGCTGTTGGTAGCAGAACCTCTTGAAGGAGGGCGCATATGTGAGGTTTTGCTTTTACATTCCTACCTACGAGCTTGTATGTATAGTCTTTCCTTTCAAAGACCGCAGAGGGGAGGGTGATCATATGGCGAGAGGGGGTACTGCAGAATGAGTTCTGGGATTGGTTTTCCCAATAGTTAATAAATAAATAATCCTTAAGAACAGAGTTCATCTGAACAGAAGGCAGGTTAAACCCACAGTCTCCTTCACTGGCTAATGTACAGGCTAAAGACGTTCCCCTTCGGTGCTGCTCCCTCCTCGTCCTTGTGACCAAACCTGAAGGAGGGGCTGGCAGGCCAGGTGCAAGACCAGGAAAGGTCCTCCAGCTGTGACTTCAGAACCCAGTTTACCAACATATGACTCTTTATCCTGGTTCTCCCAGGACAGAGTCTGCTTGTATCTGTTATTTCAGAATAATTGCTAATAGAACCCCTGTCCTCTCCAAAGTCTCTTGGTTTAGATAATAAATTATATAGTCACCATAAAAGCATATTTATTCCTGGATTCATGTATTCATTTACTTTTTAAAGTGGTAAAGTAACTTAAAACATTATCCGTAAAGTCCCTTCACTTGCTTCATTTTCTTGCCTAAATATCATTATTCAGTTCAGTTGTTCAGTCGCGTCCGACTCTTTGTGACCCCATGAATCACAGCACGCCAGGCCTGCCTGTCCATCACCAACTCCTGGAGTTCACTCAAACTCATGTCCATCGAGTCAGTGATGCCATCCAGCCAGCTCATTCTCTGTCGTCCCCTTCTCCTCCCGCCCCCAATCCCTCCCAGCATCAGAGTCTTTTCCAGTGAGTCAACTCTTCGCATGAGGAGGCCAAATTATTGGAGTTTCAGCTTTAGCATTAGTCCTTCCAATGAACACCCAGGACTGATCTCCTTTCGAATGGACTGGTTGGATCTCCTTGCAGTCCAAGGGACTCTTAAGAGCCTTCTCCAGCACCACATTTCAAAAGCATCAATTCTTCGGTGCTCAGCTTTCTTCACAGTCCAACTCTCACATTCACACATGACCACTGGAAAAAAAATAGTCTTGACTAGACAGACCTTTGTTGGCAAAGTAATGTCTCTGCCTTTTAATATGCTATCTAGGTTGGTCATAACTTTCCTTCCAAGGAGCAAGCGTCTTTTAATTTCATGGCTGCAGTCAGCATCCACAGTGATTTTGGAGCCCCAAAAAATAAAGTCTGACACTGTTTCCACTGTTTCTCCATCTATTTCCCATGAAGTGATGGGATCAGATGCTATGATCTTAGTTTTCTGAATGTTGAGCTTTAAGCCAACCTTTTCACTCTCCTCTTTCACTTTCATCAAGAGGCTTTTTAGTTCCTCTTCACTTTCTGCCATATGGGTGGTGTCATCTGCATATCTGAGGTTATTAATATGTCTCCCGGCAAGCTTGATTGCAGCTTGTGCTTCTTCCAGCCCAGCGTTCCTCATGATGTACTCTGTATATAAGTTAAATAAGCAGGGTGACAATATACAACCTTGACTTACTCCTTTTCCTATTTGGAACCAGTCTGTTGTTCCATGTCCAGTTCTAACTGTTGCTTCCTGACTTGCATACAGGTTTCTTAAGAGGCAGGTCAGGTGGTCTGGGATTCCCATCTCTTTCAGAATGTTCCACAGTTTATTGTGATCCACACAGTCAAAGGCTTTGGCATAGTCAATGAAGGGAAATAGATGTTTTCCTGGAACTCTCTTGCTTTTTTCATGATCCAGCAGATGTTGGCAACTTGATCTCTGGTTCCTCTGCCTTTTCTAAAAGCAGCTTGAACATCTGGAAGTTCACGGTTCACGTATTGCTGAAGCCTGGCTTGGAGAATTTTGAGCATGACTTTACTAGCGTGTGAGATAAGTGCAATTGTACGGTAGTTTGAGCATTCTTTGGCATTGCCTTTCTTTAGGATTGGAATGAAAACTGACCTTTTCCAGTCCTGTGGCCACTGCTGAGTTTTCCAAATTTGCTAGCATATTGAGTGCAGCACTTTTACAGCATCATCTTTCAGGATTTGAAATAGCTCCACTGGAATTCCATCACCTCCACTATCTTTGTTCGTAGTGATGCTCTCTAAGGCCCACTTGACTTCACATTCCAAGATGTCTGGCTCTAGGTGAGGGATCACACCATCATGATTATCTTGATCTTGAAGATATTTTTTGTACAGTTCTTCTGTGTATTCTTGCCACCTCTTCTTAATATCTTCTGCTTCTGTTAGGTCCATACCATTTCTGTCCTTTATCGAGCCCATTTTTGCATGAAATGTTCCCTTGGTATCTCTAATTTTCTTGAAGAGATCTCTTGTCTTTCCCATTCTGTTGTTTTCCTCTATTTCTTTCCACTGATCGCTGAGAAAGGCTTTCTAATCTCTCCTTGCTATTCTTTGGAACTCTGCATTCAGATGCTTATATCTTTCCTTTTCTCCGTTGCTTTTCGCTTCTCTTCTTTTCACAGCTATTTGTAAGGCCTCCTCAGACAGCCATTTTGCTCTTTTGCATTTCTTTTCCATGGGGATGGTCTTGATCCCTGTCTCCTGTACAATGTCACGAACCTCCATCCATAGTTCATCAGGCCCTCTATCTATCAGATCTAGTCCCTTAAATCTATTTCTCACTTCTACTGTATAATCATAAGGGATTTGATTGAGGTCATATCTGAATGGTCTAATGGTTTTCCCTACTTTCTTCAATTTCAGTCTGAATTTGGCAATAAGGAGTTCATGATCTGAGCCACAGTCAGCCCCTGGTCTTGTTTTTGCTAACTGTATAGAGCTTCTCCATCTTTGGCTGCAAAAAATATAATCAATCTGATTTCATTGTTGACCATATGGTAATGTTCATGTGTAGAGTCTTCTCTTGTGTTGTTGAAAGAGGGTGTTTGCTATGACCAGTGCATTCTCTTGGCAAAACTCTATTAGCCTTTTCCCTGCTTCATTCCGTGCTCCAAGGCCAAATTTGCCTATTACTCCAGGTGTTTCTTGACTTCCTACTTTTGCATTTTAGTCCCCTATAATGAAAAGGACATCTTTTTTGGGTGTTAGTTCTAAAAGGTCTCGTAGGTCTTCAAAGAACCATTCAACTTTGGCTTCTTCAGCGTTACTCGTTGAAGCATAGGCTTGGATTACTGTGATATTGAATGGTTTGCCTTGTAAACGAACAGAGATCATTCTGTCGTTTTTGAGATTGCATCCAAGTACTGCATTTTGGACTCTTTTGTTGACCATGATGGCTACTCTATTTCTTCTAAGGTATTCCTGCCCACAGTAGTAGATATAATGGTCATCTGAGTTAAATTCACCAATTCCAGTCCATTTTAGTTCACTGAAATATCATTATTAGCTTCCATTTATCTGTACCCACTTGCAGCCTATTCTGGGCCAAAGTTTTATACGTGAACTCTTATCCTCAGCCACTCGACACAGTGAGTAGTATTTGTTCTCTTGACAGACGAGAAAACGGAGGCTCTGAGAGGAAAATCAAAGCCAGAACTTGAACCAAGGCTGTTGGCATCCGAAGTCTTTTGTCATTATTATCGTTATTTACCATTATGTGTGTTCAGAAACAAAACCGGTGGCCGCCGTCTCCTTTGTGTTTCTAGATCGAGAGAGCCGATAGTGAAAGGAAGGAAGCACTGCAAATGCATCCACACTCTGTGCAGTCTCTGTGTTCCTCAGCCTCCGCTTCAGGAAAGTGGGAAGGTTACTAGTTTCTACCCCATAAAGCTGTGGAGAGGCTTAAGAGCCGATACACGTCAAGTGCTTAGAACAGTCCCTGGTGCATTGTAATCTCTCAGTAAATGTTAGTGTTACCATCGCCATCAATTTAGAGTTGAATTAAGTGCCTCCCGTGCCCCTGATGCCTGAAGAAGTTACCAGCCTGGCTGCTGTCTGTCATCCTCAGCGACCACACCTGATCCTCTTACCTTGCCATCTGCCTCTGGTTATATTAATTTTATGTGGAATCTTAGTTCCCTGTGGAATCAGGAATTGAACTGGCACCCCTTGCAGTGGCAGCATGACATCTTAACCAGTGGGCCCCAGGGAAGGCCCCTATATTACCTTTTTGTTAACATCTCTTTGCTGTTATAATTTCAATGAGTACAAAACATGTAAGAAGTTTAAGTTTTCGCTATTGACACATATGGTTTTCCTCTGGCTACCAACTCATTTTCCCAGCTTTGAAAAACTGAAGGGCTCTGCGGTAACATTTGAAATATAATTTGAAAAGGAAACTATTTAAAGCATCGGTGGTAGTTTCTCAGTTTTGCAGCAATTCACAGTATCAATTCATCCCTCACTTTCTCTACCTCTCAAAGGGATAATTAACAATTAGTCTTGAGATTCTAATTAAAGTTTAGTCTTAAGATGAAGGATTGGTAGTTAACTTGATTTAGGCATCATAATGGTTGAAAATTTTAAAATGTTGAGAATCATGTAGCAAGCATACTTTTAAAGTTAAAAATAATTTCTTCCCTATTACCAGAAAGAATAACATGTCATTGCTATATAAATTCCTGGTGTGTTCTTTTTTTGTTAATTTATTTATTTTAATTGGAGGCTAATTACTTTACATTATTGTATTGGTTTTGCCATACATTGACATGAATCCACCACGGGTATACATGTGTTCCCCTTCTTGAACCCCCGCCTCCCACCTCCCTCCTCCCCATATCCTCCCTCTGGGTCATCCCCATGCACCAGCCCTGAGCATCCTATAATATGCGTCGAACCTGGACTGGTGATTCGTTTCACATATGATAATATACATGTTTCAGTGCTACTCTCTCAGATCATCCCATGCTTGCCCTCTCCCGCAGAGGCCAATATACTGTTCTATACATCTGTGTCTCCTTCGCTGTCCTGCATATAGGGTTATCGTTACCGTCTTTCTAAATTCCATATATATGCGTTAGTATACTGTATTGGTGTTTTTCCTTCTGACTTACTTCACTCTGTATAATAGGCTCCAGTTTCATCCACCTCATTAGAACTGATTCAAATGTATTCTTTTTAATGGCTGAATAATATTCCATTGTGTATCGGTACCATATTTCTTATCCATTCATCTGCAGATGGACATCTAGGTTGCTTCCATGTCCTAGCTATTGTAATCAGTGCTGCAATGAACGGGGTACCCGTGTCTCTTTCAATTCTGGCTTCCTCAGTGTGTATGCCCGGCAGTGGGATTGCTGGGTCATAAGGCAGTTCTGTTTCCAGTTTTTTAAGGAATCTCCACACCGTTCTCCATAGTGGCTGTACTAGTTTGCATTCTCACAAACAGTGTAAGAGGGCTTCATTTTCTCCACACCCTCTCCAGCATTTATTGTTTGTAGATTTTTTGGATAGCAGCCATTCTGACCGGCGTGAGATGGTACCTCATTGTGGTTTTGATTTGCGTTTCTCTGATAATGACTGATGTTGAGCATCTTTTCATGTGTTTGTTAGCCATCTGTATGTCTTCCTTGGAGAAATGTCTGTTTAGTTCTTTGGCCCATTTTTTGATTGGGTCATTTATTTTTCTGGAATTGAGCCGCAGGAGTTGCTTGTATATTTTTGAGATTAATTCTTTGTTGGTTGCTTCATTTGCTATTATTTTCTCCCATTCTGAAGGCTGTCTTTTCACCTTGCTTATAGTTTTCTTTGTTGTGCAAAAGCTTTTAAGTTTAATTAGGCCCCATTTGTTTATTTTTGCTTTTATTTCCATTACTCTGGAAGGTGGGTCATAGAGGCTCCTGCTGTGATTTATGTTGGAGAGTGTTTTGGCTATGTTTTCCTCTAGGAGTTTTATAGTTTCTGGTCTTACATTTAGATCTTTAATCCATTTTGAGTTTATTTTTGTATATGGTGTTAGAAAGTGTTCTGGTTTCATTCTTTTACAAGTGGTTGACCAGTTTTCCCAGCACCACTTGTTAAAGAGATTGTCTTTTCTCCATTGAATATTCTTGCCTCCCTTGTCAAAGATA
Organism: Moschus berezovskii; assembly: GCF_049115385.1. NCBI lineage: Eukaryota > Metazoa > Chordata > Mammalia > Artiodactyla > Moschidae > Moschus > Moschus berezovskii. Next base: position 64,678,304 of record NC_142477.1, read on the forward strand.
AGGTGTCCATAGGTGCATGGATTTATCTATTTTGTTCCATTGATCTATATTTCTGTCTTTGTGCCAGTACCATACTGTCTTGATGGCTGTAGCTTTGTAGTATAGCCTAAAGTCAGGTAGGTTGATTCCTCCAGTTCCATTCTTAAGAATACTGGCATGGGTAGCCATTCTCTTCTCCAGGGGATCTTCCTGATGCAGGGATCAGACTCAGCTCTCCTACATTGCAGGCAGATAGTTTACCATCTGAGTCATGAAGGAAGCCCTATCTAATATATATATAAAAGATGTGTGTGTGTGTGTATATATATATATGAAGGGAAGGGAAGTGAAAGTCTCTCAGTTGTGTCTGACTCTTTGTGACTCCATGGACTATACAGTCCATGGAATTCTCTAGGCCAGAATATTGGAGTGGGTAGCCTTTTCCCTTCTCCAGGGGTATATATACATACATACATATATATTTATGTATGTACATATATATGTATGTATGTATGTGTGTATATATGTATGCATGTGCACATGTATATGTGTGTATATATGTATATGTATATGTGTGTCTATGTATATATGTATGTATACATACGTATGTATGCATGTGTGTATATGTATATGTATATATGTGTGTATATGTGTATACATATACACACATATATACACATACACATATAATTGTATATATATATACATATATGAGGGACAGGGGAGCCTGGTGGGCTTCCGTCTATGGGGTCACACAGAGTTGGACACAACTGAAGTGACTTAGCAGCAGCAGCAGCAGCATACATATATGAAGTTGCTCAGTTGTGTCTGACTCTTTGAGCCCCAATGGACTGTAGCCTACCAGGCTCCTCTGTCCATGGGATTTTCCCAGCAAGAGTACTAGAGTGGGTTGCCATTTCCTTCTCCAGGGGATCTTCCTGACCCGGGGATTGAACACGGGCCTCCCACATTGTAGGCAGACACTTTACTGTCTGAGCCATGAGGAAAGACACAGATAGATATACGTACACACATATACATACATATATACGTATACACATGCATATATGTATACATATATGTATACGTGTGCATGTGTGTATACATATATACATATGCATGTATATATCTATGCACGTATATGTATGTACATATGTGCATGTGATTGCATGTATATGTATATATGCATGTATATTGTGTATATACATATATATACATATGTATATGTATGTATATATATACACACATTTTTATATTTTCTCATATATATATCTTATACATGCATAGTAATAAAAATGAGATGAAACTAGTTTTATAGTATATTTTATTTTACTTTATGAAATATTATAGATATCTTTGTATTTCAGTCATATTCAGACCATCATATTCAACTATTTTGGGCAGCAGAACTAATTTTGCAAAAGAAGCCACCCTACATGAAACAGAAAATTCAAGCTTTTAAGGGCAAGACAGGAATGGGAAATCCAGGGCCCCACTCACTCAGGCTCCCACTGGCTTTCTTCCTTCTATACCTACCCTCCACCCTGTGGGCCCTAAGGCACAAGAAAGGCACCCGTGGACCCAAGAGCCATAAGAAATATGTCATAATGTATTTAGCCCATCTCTCTTCATTTAGGTTATTTCCAAAGGCTTCCTACTGTAAGCAATACTTCAGTGAACATCTTTATAGTTAATCTTGACACATATGCTTATTTATATATTTATTTATTTCCTTGGATACTTTTTTTAGAAATAGAAAATCTGAGTCAAAGGGTATGCCTATTTTAAGAGTCTTTGTTTTTGTTTTTTTTTTAATCAATATTGCAAAAGTTGTCTTTCAGAAAGTCTGTACAAATTAACCTGCTAACCCTGGGTATTTTCATTAAAAATAAAATCCTGGCCAGGTGTGTTGGTTAATAACAAAACTATAAAATTTAGAACCTATGCCAGATCCTATTAACTTAATAGAGAAACAGAGACAAGATCTCCTCCCACCTCCCCACCCAAAGAATTCTATTCTTTAATACTTGCAGAGAATTTCCAAGCAAAGCCCCTATCTTCAAAGAGCTTATATTTTATAGTAAAAATAAAACAGAGGAGATAAATAAACATGGAGAAACTCTTTTTTATGCCTATAAACTGAGCTTAGACTAGGACTAACAAAGCAAATACTCTTGAAGTAGGAAGACACAAGAGTCAAACTGGCCTTAATACTGTGGGCACTTCTGCAGGCATTACTATAAGAGAGGATTCAACCCAACCACACAGTACAGTGTAGCTTTGTCTGCCACCATGATCATACATTTGGCCCCCTGGGCACTGGAATTATGAGTTTAATGGTCATCAGTGCAAGGAAGAGTTCTTGAAAAAGCCATCTAGAAATTGCTCCATGAAATCAGTTCCAGATACCTGAAAGTGCTGTCTTGCTCTTGGTCATCTGCCACTAGACCTCTAACCCTAAAATATTAAGGTGTCAGGAGGTTACCCTGGGTGGGAGTTACAGCCTTGGGTGAAATAGCAGTGAAACATCATCTCCTTCAAATTGGGTAGAATTTCTTTTCCCTTTTTTCCTTTCAAAGAAGACACTGGCTTAATTTTCCCAGGAGGTTCTTGTGTTCTCGCACTGACTATCTTTAGAAGTCAATAAGGTCTGCCACCTCATGCGACGAGTTGACTCACTGGAAAAGACTCTGATGCTGGGAGCAATTGGGGGTAGGAGGAGACGGGGAAGACAGAGAATGAGGTGGCTGGATGGCATCACCAACTCGATGGACATGAGTTTGAGTGAACTCCGGGAGTTGGTGATGGACAGGGAGGCCTGGCGTGCTGTGGTTCATGGGGTCGCTGAGTCGGACACTACTGAGCGACTGAACTGAACTGAACTAAACTGAGGGTCTTTGCAGATCTCTCTGCAAAGAGAAGCTAACTTTAAAAAGTTGGTGTTGGGAAACTTAAGTACACAGCAATGCTTTTCTTTTGTACTGGATGACTCCTTTCATGGTAGGTTGCTAAAGGTCCCTATATTAGCACAGTGCATATATTTGAAGTCTTTTAAATTAAACCAAGTAAAAGTCTTTTCATAGACAATTTCCTAGATATAAATCATCCTTCAGGTTATTTTACGTCATAGGTTGCTAGAACATTTCCAGGCCCAGTGCTGCATGTGAGCAGAGTACTAAACTGACTGCCTTTTTGATGATTTGAAGCACACCTCATCAATTTGACTCAGTTCTAAAAATTCTCAATGGTGGCAACACACTGGAATCTCTTGGAGAACTTTAGAAACAGATCTCTGGATCCAGTCCCACAGACAGCCCCAGATCTTCTGACATAATTGACCTGGGGTGGCGACCGGGCATGAAACTATTTTAAGAGCTCCCCTGTGCTGCCAATGTGCAGCCAGGATTAAAAATCTGGATTTAACCCAGTACTTCTCTGGTTTCTTATTTTTGTCTAAGAGTTGAGTTGAATGGAAAGTAGTCATTTTAAGGAGGCTAGAGAAAAAGAGATTAGAGAAGTAATTTCTCTATTTTAAGAATGTCCCACTCTCCAAAGAAAGTGTTAGCCATTCAGTTGTGTCCAACTCTTTGTGACCCCCGGGGCTGTAGCACACCAGGCTCCTCTGTCATGGAAGTCTCCAGGTAAGAATACTGGAGTGGATAGCCATTCCCTTCTCCAGGGGATCTTCCCAACCCAGGGATCAAACCTGGGTCTCCCGCATAGCAGGCAGATTCTTTACTGTCTGAGCCACCAGGGACGCCCATTCTCCTGAAATAATGCATAAATATTGGGACAGGATTATTGTTCTCTGACCTTAACTGACCTGGAAGGAGGTCAGTATCAGGGCAAGACCATGGGCAGTGTGAAAGGAGACAACATGAAATTAATATCAGTTTAACATAAGCAGCATCTTCTTATGGTGTGTGTGTGTGCAGTCTAGGCTGTTTCAGTCATGTCTGACTCTTTGTGACGCTATGCAGTGTAGCCTGCCAGGCTCCTCTATCCATGGGGATTCTCCAGGCAAGAATATGGGGGTGGGTTGCCATGACCTCCTCTAGGGGATCTTCCCAACCCAGGGATTGAATTCATGTTTTACATTTCCTGCTTTGGCAGGCAGGTTCTTTACTACTAGCACCACCTAGGAAGCCCGCCTTCTTATAGCCTCACTGCTGAATGACCTGAGTGGTTCTAGCCATCGTTCCAAACTAAGTTCTTGGCACTTCAGGATAAGGCCACACTTTTTCCTCAGGATCAAGCATTTCATTACTTAATTTGTCTGGGATCTTGTTGTGAAACTCATTACTAAATCCATCAGGGCCCAGAGGGTGTCAGAATGATTTAGCAGTCTTATAAATCTCTATAGTCTTCTGTAGTTCTCACTGTATGTTAAATGCTTTGGAATGACAGGAAGATGTAACTTATCAAAATGATTCTAAAAACATCATTTTTTTTTAAAGAGAAGAGAGTTATGGAAAGAATCTTTTAAACCCCCAAGTTAGTATTTAACTAAGTTAGCATTAAACCTATTCTCATTCAAGTCCTTGATTGCTTTATTAGAAGTAATTGCTTACTTTGGTTTAAGAGGATTGGCTAGGGCAGGTTACTCGCTTCATGTCTCATTCATACAAACTTTATATTAAGTATTTTAAATGCACTTTAACTTTTAATGTTTTGCAAATTAGACAAGAACCTGCAGAAATAAGAGGTATGCCCTTTTTTTTTCCATTGATATACTACTCCTATTAAAAACATCATTCCCACTAACGTCAAATGGACTTTTGGTACCTAATGATCTTGACAAGAACAAATACAACCGTGTGGATTTGGAATCAGGAGAGAATAGGGTCATTTATCTGTGGTGCTGTGGGAGAGACATTTTCTTTTTCAATTTTCTTCCTCCGTTTTCTTATTACAATTACTGTTTGGGTTCATTATGACAACTCTCATCATTATGACTTTTCGAGCTCTCAGGCAGGAGAAAGATTAATGGTAGAAGGAAATATGGTCTTTGGCATTAGAGCTACATCTAGCTGTTAATATAACACAGCAGAAGTACATGAAATCCATTTACTAGATTTATGCTTGTGATGGAGAAAGTGGTATAAGGTGTAAAAGGTTAAGATGTAGGACCTGAAATACTGGCAGGTGGCATGTGTATTTCATCCGTTCATTCGCTTATTCATTCAGCGAATCTTAAGCATCAATTGTGTGTGCATGCCATTCACTGAGCTAAAAAATAAGCCTTCACAAGACAGAATCTGCAAGGGATGTTGGACAGGAAGGGTGCACAGCGGGCAGGGGAATAGGGGAGCTACTTCCCTGGTTTTGCTCATTCTGAAGACTAGAAGTTTGATTCTGATTATTTGGCAAGAGCTCCTGGATCTAGGTGTCTATAAGATTGATAACTAGAGGTTGTTTAAGACAAAGCTTTGTTAAGGATCAGTGAATCTAGATATGAAAACTGTATCTTTACTAATTCATCCTGTAGTATACAGGCAATAAATGTTCCAACAGTGAATATGATACAAGCCTCTAATTTTTCCTCACCAGAGAAATTGGTAATCCTTTTTAAACTATCACGACAAAGAGAAAAGTTCTAGTCCTGAACCGGGTTGTTTTCTTCCAGTGTAGCTGTGTATCTGTGTGATGTCCTCCTGTGATGAGTTTAGAGATACCTTCCTTGCCACAGGTCTCTTATTACTAGCCCTAGAGAGTGATTAAGTAGATTTTGTTGCTTAACATTGGCAAGGACTACTCTAGGTCTGTTTACACGAGCTCTCCAAGTGTTCTCTCTGTGGGATTTTGTTTCTCAGCCCTATGGCTTTGGGTAGGCCATTTAAAAGATGCTTTGAAGCAAAAAGAGTCATTTCCTGCTTGGAGGTCTAACTGTAAAGACCTTTGTCATAGCTCAGAATTAGGGAATCGTGACCAGCTGCTGTGCAACTCCATTTGACACCCTCCCTGGTAGAAGTAGGTAAGGAGTAGCTCAGGGGTGTTTCCCTTAAATCTCTTATTGCTCAGTATCATGTAGGTTACAGTCAACACTGCTTGGCAAGAAGATACAACAATTGAAGAACAGTATCCCTGTCCAGATGGACCTCAGAGTCTGATGAGGGATTCACACAATTATAAAATGGTGTGATTAGTGCTATGATAGAAGAGTATAGGTGTGTGGGGTGGGGCAGGTAGAGGGCAACGTGTTGTGGGATTATCCAGAAAGGTGACTTAACCCAGAAAGTCTAAAGGCATTTACAACTTTGCTAAGTATCACAATTTTTAGAATATTGCTCACTCCAAAATAGTCTGGGAACTTTTTCCAAGATTTTTGTTCTCCTATATGAAAATATAAACTGGTAAATCCTGTGCAATGTTTGAACATTCTGTTGCTGTTCAATTTTATCAGCTCTTAAATTGTGAGATGTATTAAGGAGTGGTCAGGGTAGATTTTCCACTAAGATCCTACCAGAGCTAGGGTTTAAAGTCAAATGACAGTAAGTCAGAGAAAATCAAGAAGGGGAACAGTCTTCTTTGCAGAGGAAATAGCACTCGGAAAGGTCTGACAACAAGAGGCAGTGGGTTAGGAGAGCTAGGTCTAAGCTTTCCATGGCAGTGGGGAGGGGTGCCTAGGACCACAAGGGAATGATGCTGAAAGGGTCAGCAGGGGTGTGATCATGGAGAACCTTAGCTGCTGAATAATGAGTGAGTTAAAGCTTATCTTGAATGAAGGCAGTGGATGAAAGGGAGATAACCAAAGCCTTTGAACAGGAATGGGACAAAATCAGATTTGTATTTTAAATAGAACACTATGGCTGTACTTGGATCATGAACTGGAGAGATGAGACTGGAGACACAGAAGACCCTGGAAAGGCTGAGACAATAAATTAGGGAAGTGAAGCTGGTAGCCTGAACTTAGGCAAGGAAGACTGGAGGATAGAAAGAAACAATGGACTAGATAGGTAATTACTTGGACTGGATTTGGTGAGGAAGGGATAACTGCAGCCTGGGCATCAGCCAGTGGGTACCGAATCTGTCTCAACCAATAGTGAGTGTTCAATGAAAGGAAAGAAACTATAACAAACCAACTAAATAGATTATTCCCTTCCTTTATCATCAACACCATATTTTAAGTATTTTTGTGCTATTTTCTGTCTTTTAAATTTCACTATTTGTTTTGAATAAGAAATGCATTCATATGTTTCAAACTTCAAAAACATCTTAACAAAGTAAACATCAAGCAGTCTCTTTCCCTCTCATCTACTTAATTTCTTATGTTTCCTTGCAGGGGTCTTTGTGCGGATACCAGCAAATACAAATACCTATTATCCCTTTCTTCCACAAAAGGCAGGAGCCTACTTGATACTGTTACCTTTACCTTGATCTTTTTTTTTTTTTTTGCTTTGTTTGGCTTTATTTTGTTTTTTCAACCTAATAGTATATCCTGCATAACTTTCCATATCAACATCAGTTCAGTTCAGTCGCTCAGTCATGTCTGACTCTTTGCAACCCCATGGACTATAGCATGCCAAGCTTCCCTGTCCATCATCAACTCCTGGAGCTTGCTCAAACTCCTGTACATTGAGTCAGTGATGCCATCCAACCATCTCATCCTCTGTCATCCCCTCCTCCTCCTGCCTTCACTGTTTCCCAGCATCTGGGTCTTTTCCAGTGAGTCAGTTCTTCGCATCAGGTGGCCAAAGTATTGGAGTTTCACCTTTGGCATCAGTCCTTCCAATGAATATTCAGGATTGATTTCCTTAGGATGGACTGGTTTGTTCTCCTTGCAGTCCAAGGGATTCTCAAGAGTCTTCTCCAACACCAGGGTTCAAAGGCATCAATTCTTCAGCACTCAGCTTTCTTTATAGTCCAACTCTCACATCCATACACGAACACTGGAAAACACAGCTTTGACTAGTCAGACCTTTTTCAGCAAAGTAATGTCTCAGATTTTTAATATGCTGTCTAGGCTGGTCATAGCTTTTCTTCCAAGGAGCAAGTGTCTTTTAATTTCATGGCTGCAGTCACCATCTGCAGTGATTTTCAGTTCAGTTCAGTTCAGTCGCTCAGTCATGTCCGACTCTCTGCGACCCCATGAATCACAGCACGCCAGGCCTCCCTGTCCATCACCAACTCCCGGAGTTCACTCAAACTCATGTCCATTGAGTCGGTGATGCCATCCAGCCATTTCATTCTCTGTCGTCCCCTTCTCCTTCCACCCCCAACCTTTACCAGCATCAAGTCTTTTCCAGTGAGTCAACTCGTCACATGAGGTGGCCAAAGTATTGCAGTTTCAGCTTTAGCATCAGTCCTTCCAATGAACAGCCAGGACTGATCTCCTTTAGAATGGACTGGTTGGGTCTCCTTGCAGTCCAAGGGACTCTCAAGAGTCTTCTCCAGCACCACAGTTCAATTTTTGGAGCCCTCCAAAAAAATGACGTCTCTCACTGTTTTATTGTTTCCCCATCTATTTGACATGAGGTGATGGGACTGGATACCATGATCTGAGCTTTTTGTGAATATTGAGTTTTAAGCCAACTTTTTCACTCTCCTTTTTCACTTTCATCAAGAGGCTCTTCAGTTCCTCTTCGCTTTCTACCATAAGGGTGGTGTCATCTGCATATCTGAGGTTATTGATATTTCTCCCGGCAATCTTGATTCCATCTTGTGCTTCATCCAGCCTGACATTTTGCATGATAATCTCTGCGTAGAAGTTAAATAAACAGGGTGACAATATACAGCCTTGACATACTCCTTTCCCAATTTGGAACCAGTCTGTTGATCCATGTCTGGTTCTAACTGTTGCTTCTTGACCTGCATACAGATTTCTCAGGAGGGAGTTAAGGTGGCCTGGTATTCCCATCTCTTTCAGAATTTTCCACAGTTTATTGTGATCCACATAATCAAAGGCTTTGGCATAGTCAATAAAGCAGAAATATATGTTTTTCTGGAACTCTCTTGCTTTTTTGATGATCCAATGGATGTTGACGATTTGATCTCTAGCTCCTCTGCCTTTTCTAAATCTTGAACATCTGGAAGTTCACAGTTTATGTACTGTTAGAGCCTGGCTTGAAGAATTTTGAGCATTACTTTGCTAGCGTGTGAGATGAATGCATTGTGTGGTAGTTTGAACATTCTTTGGCATTGCCTTTCTTTGGGATTGGAATGAAAACTGACCTTTTACAGTGCTGTGGCCACTGCTGAGTTTTCCAAATTTGCTGGCATATTGAGTGCAGCACTTTCACAGCATCATTTAGGATTTGAAATAGCTCAGCTGGCATTCCATTACCTCCACTAGCTTTGTTCATAGTAATGCTTCGTAAGGCCCACTTGACTTCGCATTCCAGATGTCTGGCTCTAGGTGAGTGATCACACCATCGTGGTTATCTGGGTCATGAAGATCTTTTTTGTATAGTTCTTTGGTGTATTCTTAGGGCTTCCCTGGTGGCTCAGATGATAAAGCGTCTGCCTGCAATGTGGGACATCTGGGTTCAATCTCTGGGTCAGGAAGATCCCCTGGAGAAGGAAATGGCAACCCACTCCAGTACTCTTGCCTGGAAAATTCTGTGGACAGAGGAACCTTGTAGGCTGTAGTCCATGGGGTCACAAAGACTAGGACACAACTAAGCGACTTCACTTCACTTCTGTGTATTCTTGCCACCTCTTCTTAATATCTTCTGCTTCTGTTAGGTCCATACCATTTCTGTCCTTTATTGTGTCCATCTTTGCATGAAATGTTCCCTTGGTATCTCTAATTTTCTTGAAGAGATCACTAGTCTTTCCCATTCTATTGTTTTCCTCTATTTCTTTGCATTATTTATAGATAGTGGCTTCCTTTTGTTTTGCTTGCTGCTGCATAATATTCCATGTTGTGTATATACTGGAGCTTATTAAACTGGTTCCTCACTTAGATTCTTTCCAGTCTGTTGGTATTTTTAAAATGCTTCAAATAGGAATCTTATATTTTCATCATTTTGTATGTGGGCATGTGTATCTGTCAAAATATTTTTGACATATCAGAAGGAAAAACACTTATAAGTTTGATACATAACAGTATGTTTTAAAAATTGATCACTCTACTCAGGAAATTTTCTTGAAGATACCTTGGGTTTACATATTAAAATATGATCTGATTTGGCATGGTATCATTCTATTATTATTCAGTTGTATTAATCTTTAAAGTCGCAGCTGTGATATACTGATATTTTTGTGTTTCCTGAGAAGATAACTTCCAGAGCACAAAAACAAGGCTTGGAGTCACTAAGCCTCTATTTGTTAGTAACAATAAATAGGAAATTTAAGTGATCATTTTATCATTTTTCTCCTCGTATTTCTTAAGTCACTCATCTTCCTAACAGATGACAGATCCTTGATGGTAGCAGGTCATAGGCAGGAAAGAGGAGATACATTTATTACATGTTTAATATCTCAAGACTGTCTATGCTCGAACTTTTAAAATCAGGTGTTGATCAGAACAAACAAACAAGTCTTTCTTGGATCTGGGCTGTTTTATAGGTAGAACTGAGTTTTAGATAAATGTGTCCAATTATACATGTTTTAGGTAAATTTGCAGTAGAAACAAGACAGCTTTTCCCTTTAAATCTCTGCTGCAAGAAACCAGCTTCTAGCTTAGAGCTGACAATACAAATTCTAAGTAGCTTACTACCCATGGAGGCACATCTAGTCTTCCTATCCAGGGGTGTGGGCTTTGGACATTGGCAACTTGTGAAACATTTATAGCCCCCCTGCCTCCTGGGGGCAAATGATATTTCATTTCTGGCACTCTCGGAGTCAGGGAGTCCTTCCTATGCTAACTCTAGGTCTACAGGTAGAGTCCATTGAGTCTGTTGTAGTTCCATTTGAGTTTAAGATTTTGTCAGTAAGGAAGTTGAGATGATATTGAATTTCTCCAAGTCTTACTGAGAGGCAGAGATACTGCTTAGATCTTGAATACCCTTAAGCCTTCAGCAAGAGAAAAACAAAGAAAATGTCATGGTAAAAGGGTGGGGTTATCTTGGCTTTTCTTCTGTTTGTAACGTAAGCCCACCCACTCCTGCACACCCACCCAGCATCTGGTATCCATCAACCTTCATTATGCCCAAACTGCCTTCCCCAGATGTTCCTGTATCTGGTCTCTCAACTTTGTACTGAGACTGTTCCCTCCCTCCCTTTTTATCCCTTCCATAATTCTGCAAGAGAAAGACTCTGCCCTGTCCCTACAGTTCTTAAACCCTGCTGTGCCTCAGAATCCCTGGGGGTATTTGTTAAAATCCTGGGCCACTTGTCCTGTGTTTCTGAACTTGGGAATCTGCAGTTTAACCAGCAAGCTCCATCTCCCACCCTAGGTGATTCTGACTTGGTGAGGAGATGACAGTTTGAACAACCCTGTGCTATTTGTCTCGGGGGAGGGTTGCCAGGGAAGGGGGGCAGTGTTAGTTTCAGCTCTGCCCACCCACCCCCAGCAGTCCCTGGCCTGGCTTCAAATAAGTCACTCTGTCGGTGCTTCTCTTTCCTTCTCTAAAGCACATGAGAGCAGAGAGAGAATTGCACTGTGTGCTGCGTGCTTAGTCACTCAGTTGTGTCCTACTCTTTGTGACCCCATGGACTGTAGCCCTCCAAGGTCCTCTGTCCACGGGGATTCTCCAGGCAAGAATACTGGAATGGATTGCCATGCCCTTCTCCAAGGGATCTTCCCAACCTAGGGATTGAACCCAGGTTTCCCACATTGCAGGTGGATTCTTTACCATCTGAGCCACCAGGGAAGCCTACTTAACTTAAACTCACTTGTCCCCTTGTCTTTCCTTCTTGCCTGGCTGGAAAACTCCAACTCCAGATGGCGCTACTATCTGGCTCCTCTTCCCTGCATCCTGGCTGTTGAGTATGACTGGAGAAAACCAGGGACTCAGGCCAATCAACCCTGCTCAACCAAGCTCTCAACCCTGCAAATACCACAGTGCCTCTCCAGACAGCTCACTGTCTCATTCTGCATAAGGACAGTCCCAAACGTTCTCTCTCCTCAAACTTCAGACCCAGCCTGTTCCCCCACATCTTAACTTATGAACTTACTTTCCAATTCGCAGATAATATAGGAGCCATGAGAAGCCCACCATCAAACCTACAGGTGTACCTCTTTCACATCCGCTTCCTTCTATTGCATCGTCTGTCCTCCTAGCTAAGCCAGGACCTTCCCAGATGCCCTGGCTTTCGTTCCTCAATTCTTCCCTCATCTCCTCCATCTCTTCTCAGCCTCCTCCTCTCTGCCATTAAGGGGTTGGTGAAAACATTCCTTTTGTTTTTAAGTAAAAATAAAAGACACTTTTCACTTTCACTGAGAACTTTATTGAACAACATATTCACTGTTTTGTTCTACTACCTTCTGTCATTTTTCAGGCAACTTCATAATCCAGTCTGCCCAAAACTTTTAATTTTTTTGAGCAAAGAACTATTTCAGGTGCACATTACAGTCTTTCAGGGAATTGAAAATTTTCCATTAAGAGAATTTTGGAAAGACAGAAATAAATGGAAATCTGAAGGTACAATGTCTGGTGAAGATGGTGGATGAATCAAAACTTCTAGCCAAGCTGTAAGTTTTTGCCTGGTCAGTAAAGAGACTTGTAGTCTTTCATTATGCTGATGAAAGAGTATGCATTTGTTCTCTATTGACTAATTCTGGATGCTTTTCATTGAATGCGTCTTTCAGTTGGTCTAATTGGGAGCAGTACTTGTTGGAATTAATCATCTGGTTTTCCAGAAGGAGCTCATAATAGAGGACTCCCAAAATTCTACCATATATACAGCATCACCTTCTTTGGATGAAGATTGGCCTTTGGTGTGGTTGCTGGTGGTTCTTTCCACTTGTCCTATGATCTCTTCTGTTCCACATTATTGTACAGCATCCACTTTTCATTGCCAGTCACAATTTGTTTTAAAAACAGAATGGTTTCATTACATTGATATAGAGAATCACATGTGGAAATATGGTCAAGAAGGTTTTATTTTCACTTAAATTATGTAGAACCCAAACATAAAAGCAATTAACATAGCCAAGTTGGTGCAAATGATTTTGAAAGCTTGATTCAATATTTGGTGTATGTTGGCTATTTCCTGTGTGGTATAATACTGATTGTTCTAGTTAATGTCTCAATTTGATCACTATCCACTTCAATTGGTCTACCCAACCATGGAGCATTGTCCAGTGAGAAATATCCTGCACAAAACTTTGCAAGCCACTTTTGACATGTTTGACCAGTCACAGCACCTTCTCCATACACTGCACTCATCTTTTCTAGCATTTCAGTTGCATTTAACCTTTCTTGAAATAATAAAGCATAATATGCCTTGGACTGCAAGGAGATCCAACCAGTCCATTCTAAAGGAGATCAACGCTGGGTGTTCATTGGAAGGACTGATGCTAAAGCTGAAACTCCAATACTTTGGCCACCTCGTGCGACGAGTTGACTCACTGGAAAAGAGTCTGATGCTGGGAGGGATTGGGGGCAGGAGGAGACGGGGATGACAGAGAATGAGATGGCTGGATGGCATCACCGACTTGATGGACATGAGTTTGAGTGTACTCCGGGAGTTGGTGATGGACAGGGAGGCCTGGCGTGCTGTGATTCATGGGGTTGCAAAGAGTCGGACATGACTGAGCGACTGAACTGAACTGAATATGCCCCAAATGTTGCATTTTTCTTCCATTTCCAATAGTAAAATGGCTACACAAAAATTCACCAATTTTGATACTTTTTTTATGACAGCTGTCACAATTACAATCCAACAAAATTGTTTCGAATTAAGTTTAAGGCAACTAAATGCTACTGCAGCCATTGAATGAACCTTTTGGCAATCCCAGTATATTCCTGCCACCCAGAAATTACACTGTTAACACATTGCTGTATTTCCTTTTAGTCTCTTTATACATATATAAGCATACATTTTATGCATCATTGAGATTTTTCTCTGTTACAGTTCAAACAGGGGAGCACAGTCACTATGCTATGGGATTTATTATATGAGTTGGACCTTCCACAGTTGTAAGGAGGAAAGAAGTAAAAGTCCACGATGGAGATGTTGGGGACGCAGTGGAGTTGCTAACCAGAAAATGAAGAAGCCAAACACATTATCCTGACTATCCAGGTGGGCCCAGTATCATGTGTCCTTATAAAAGGGGAAGTAGGAGGTTTAACCACAGCAGTCGGAAATGTGATGACAGCTGGAGACACATGAGGAAGGATCCTGAGCCAAGGAAAGCAGGTGGCTCCCAGAAGCTAGAAAAGGCAAGGAAACAGATTCTCCCAGTGAGCTTCCAGAAGGACCCATCCTGCTGACACTGTGGCTTCAGTTGAGTGAAATGGATTTTGGATATCTGGCTTCCAGAATTGTGAGAGAGTAAAGTTGTGTTGTCTTAAGCCACTAAGTCTGTGGTTCATTACAGGAGCAAGAGGACACAAATGCACACATTCAGTCATTAAGTGAGATCACTAAGGGAATGGGTCTAAAGAAAGCTATTTAAAGCTTTTACCTCTATGTAGCTGTGTCTTCTATGGACCTGCAGATGCATCTGGTTCTGAGATGCACCACTGAGACCACTGTTGGTTGGTCAGCAAGATCGGAAGCAAGACATACTGGACAGAGATCAGAGAAGAGCTGGAACCATCCTGGTCACCTCTTGACCTATCCTTTACTCCATCTGGCCACAAATGCCTTCGGAAAGCAATTGTGGCTTTATCAATTTTGCCTTCTAAATCTCACATGAGTTTTTCTCTGGGCCAGCTCTGACCCATATAGAGAACAAAATTCAGAGTTCAAGGACCCCCCAGCTAAACTAAGTCCACACAGCATATTCCAAGCCAGGATCATATAGTTTATAGGTTTTCATCTGGCTTCCCCCCTCCTCCTACTTAACATAGCAAGAGCATTTTCCAGTATCACTGAACACTCCTCTGAAACTAATTTGTAAGAAATTCTGATAAACCATTATTTATTTCACCATCCCTGTATTATTGGTAACTTAGAATGTTTTATGTTTCTCTATAATACAAATAGCACTGCAGTAACTCTGTGCATGTAAATCTTTGTCAGTATCTCTGACATTTCTTGGGAATGGATTCCTAGAAAGAGGGTTGCTGAGTTAAAGGAAATAAATTTCTACAGATCATGGTGATTCCTGCTAAACTGCTTTCCAGAAATGTATCAACTTTCGTTCCTACTAATACCAGGCCTTGGCCTGCAGTGAATACTGTATTTTCAGCTCTTTCAGTGAGGCATTTCTCGACGTTTTCTGATGCTGGTGATCATTATTGCTTGAGATTTGGATATGAGCTGAGCAGGCTGCAACACACATGTCCGACTGGCTGGTTGGGCTGGAGACACCTTCCTCCCTCCCCACCCCCCCATGGATGTTTGTACCTTCAGAAGCTGTACCCATGGGAAAGGGGAAACCTGTTCTGGTAGGGAATCCAGCATTTTTCAGTCAATGACTTGGGGGAATATATTACTTAAAATGAAACATGTACTCAGTAAACACTGTACAAAGGAAACTGTCACTCTTGTTTCACAAATAAAGAAGCAGAAATAATAGGAAAGCAAATGACATCTCCAACTATAGCTGGCAAGTCTCTAGCTGAGTCACAATTAGTATTTACATTCCTAAAGTTTTCATGATTTAAGACATTTCAAAGTCTTGTAGTTATTGGAACAAAAACTAGATTCTGTATCAGATATAGGAAAGGAATGATCTTTGATTTAGTGTTAAAACACTAAAGCACTGGCTAATTCCTACTGCAAAGACTTAAATTAATAAGGATAGTTTCATGGTACACTATTTTAAATAGTCTTTTTGATTCTCAGCTTTACTGAAATAAAAATAAAAAAATAAAATAATGATTGTTTCATGGAAGTGGCCCAAGGAGAAAAGCTGTCATGCCAGAAGATGTTGTGTAGGGAGTGATTAGGTAGTCTGCTGCATGTTTTCCCAGATTTATATTTCAGTTGAAATGTAGTGGTTAGGTGGAGAAGCAGTAATTGGTACATTGAGAAAAGAAATTAATACTGACTTATCTTTTTCCAAACTGCAAAGTGTATTTTTTATATACCACCTCAGAATGCTAATAAAAGAATCTAGTTTCCATTTATCAAAATTAGAGATGTTGACATTTCTGATGACTGGTTTGCTGTATGAAATCCTATTTTAGAGTTATCAGACTGTCTGAGATCTTTAGGGAATTTCGGTGTCAAGTGAGACAACCAACAAACAAACTTCCACTTAACATGTACAAAATTATACAAGGCTGAGCTATGAGGGGCACAGCAGAGATGATCAGCAGTTCTCAGAGTGGTCCCAAACCAGCAGTATCAGCATCCCTTTGGAGATGATCAGAAGTGCACATTTTCAGGGCCCACTTAGTCCTACTGGATCCAAATCTCTGGGGGTTGTGCTGAGCAATTCGTGTTTTAGCAAGTCCTCTGATGCACGCTGAATTTTAAGAACTACTGATTTAGAATGATGTCTTCATTCTGCAGGTGAGGATGCTGAAGCCCAGCGAGGTCGGGTTTCACTCCCTAAATCACATGAGATGCTAATGGCATATCAGCACCAGACTCCCTAGTCTCTATGCAATTTCAATAGTCTTTACACAACAAGTAGTTTCTCTGAGGTATGTGGTGAGGATGTAAAGTGTGTTTAGCATGTTCTGCCAGTGTAGCCAGGCCAGCAATGGGTGGTGTGCTTGGGGAGGAAAATTTAGTGCTACGAGAAGTAACATGTGCAAAGCTTGTTACTGTTGTTTAGTCACTAAGTCATGTATGACTCTTTTGAGATCCCGTGAACTGTAGCCTTGCCAGGCTTCTCTGTCCATGAGATTTCCCAGGCAAGAATACTGGAGTGGGTTGCCTTTTATTTCTTCAAGGGATCTTCCTGACCCAGGGATCAAACTTGCATCTCCTGCATTGGCAGGCAAGTTCTTCACCACGGGGCCACCAGGGAAGCCCATGCAAAGCTGAGCCACTAAGAAAATTCATCTCTGTGAAACAGCCAACCAGTGCTTCAATGACCTAGATGAATAATCTATTACTGTAGGGTTGGCTATTTTAATAATAAGCATTAGGGAGAACTCTATATTGAGATCACAAAAGTTCTCACAGAATTCTGTATAAAAATCCACTCAGTATCTGTCTTATAAATGTAAAAGAGCTATGTAGCTCTACCCCTTTGGGGGTATTACCTTGTTCAAAAGATCTGATTCATTGGGGGCAGGGGAAAATGTGGGGAAATTATACCCAATTGCATCCACACAGTTTATGATCTCAAATCAAAGAGAATTTTTTTTATTTTGAAAGAGAAACTCTTATCAAAATACCAATGGGAGCAGAATTTGATATAACTGATTTTTGGGTATGTTGGAATCTCAGAGATGATAAAGAAAAAATCAAGTAGTTTCTCACTTATACTGTGACCTTACTTAATTAAGTTTCTTTTCCTTTAATCAAGTTGTCTTTCACCAGATGGAAGAAGGGATTTATTTGATCAAATTTTTTCATAGTCAGCAAGAACATCTTAAGTCTTACAATCATCTAGGGAAGTTACCTGAATTTTAACACTTTCACAGTTCAACAAGGATCAGATGACCCACATGGCGTTATCTTAACTAAGATGTCGGTCTATTGCACAATGTAAGCATGTATCCAATATACCCAAGACACTGATTGGCACTTTTCTTTTAAGTTGTGGCCATGGTCTATGCCTTTAGAAAGACTTGTAGCAAATATGTATGGAATTCTCATATAAATTCATAGGTACATATATAGGCTACAATGGCATTTAAGGAAAATCAGGATGAGACTGTGGGCAGAATGTAAAAAACCAGCCCAATAGAAATGGAATATGAACCACGTAAGGAATTTGAAATTTTCTAGAATCCACATTTAAAAAGTACAAAGGAACAGATGAAATTAATTTTAATAATAGTTTTATTTGACCCAGTATATCCAAATATTTTTTAATATGTGATCATATAAAAATTATGAGAACTTACATTCTTCCTTGTATTAATTTTTTGAAATCCACTGTGCCTTTTATACTTACACATATCTCAATTTGATAAGCCATATTTCAAGTGCTCCACCAGCCACAGGTGGTAGGTGATGACAGTGTAGGACAGGACAGGTAGGTATAGACTCACTAATGCACTGAATATATTTCCAGATGCTTCCCTTAGCCTGCTTCCCCACTAGTCCCAGTTTTCAAATTGTCAGGCTTATTCTCTGATCTCTATAAGCAACTCTGAAATGGCCCTGGGATTTCATTCTCCACCCTATTCTCCTTTTCTTTCCTTTTTCTCCTTAGACCCTATGACTTTAAATACTAGCCTTATGCTGATGACTCAAATTTGTCTCCAGCCCAGACCTCTCCTCTGAGCTGCAGACAGTCATATCCAGCTACATATTCAACATTTCCTCTAGGATGTATAATTAACACAGAAAATGTAATGTGACCAAAATAAGTACTGATTACCAACCCCCAGTATAATCACCATATTTGCTCCCCCATAAACCTTTCTCAAGGCAATAAATGGTATCACTGCCTATACAGGGATTCAGCTAAGTTCTTCTCTTTCCCACACACTTACAACCTACATCCAATCCAACAGCCTACTCTGTTGTCTCTGCCTCCATAATGTATCTGTATTCTAGCTCCTCTTTACTTTGACTATCATAAGCTGAGTCCAGGACACTATCAGCCACCTCTGGATCACTGTCGCTGTCTCCTAACTAGTCTCCTGTCTATAGTCGAGCTGCCATTTAGTGATCAGATTGAGCTTTAATGCATAAACGACATCATATCTCCTTCTTGCTTACAACTTGTCCATTGGTAATAAGGGCAGAAAAAATTCCCAGATTCATCAGTCATTAAGGAAATGCAAATTAAGTCCCCAGTGAGATATCATTTCATACTTATTTCGAATGGCTATCATAAAGAAGACATATAACAACAAATGTTGGTGAATATGCTGAGAAATGGGAACCTCGTACATTGCTGGTGGGAATGTAAGATGGTGCAGCCACTTTGGAAAACAATTTGGCAGTTTCTCAAAATGTTAAATATAAAACCATTCTGCAAACCAGCATTTCCGCTTTTAGGTATCTATGCAAGAGGAATGAAAACATCTGTCCACATGAAGACTTGCATGCAACTGTTTATAGCAACATCATTCATATCAGCCCCAAACTGGAACAACCTGCGTGTTCGTCAGCAGGTAAATGGACAAACAAACCCTGGTGTATCCAAATAGTGGAACATGCTCAGCAATAAAAAGGCATTAACTCCTGACACATGCCATGGAAACTTACAAACATTGTGCCAAGTGAAAGAAGCTGGACACAAGAATATACTAGGTATTATGAGATTCCATTCACATGAAATGCTAGAAAAGGCACACTTCAAAAAGCAGGTATTAGATGAGCAGCTGCATGGGGCTAAGTGGGAACAGGTGATACCTGTGAGTGGGCATGAGAGGTTTCATTGAGAGGATAAAAGTATCCTAAACTGATTTATAGTGATTGGTGCACCCTTTAGTTGAACTACTTAAAAAGTAATAATTGAATTGCACACCTGAAATAGGTGAATTCTATGATATATAAAATGTAGCTTAATAACAATGTTTTAAAAATAGCTTCCTACTGAAGTTGGAATAAAACCCAAACTCCTTACCATAGTACACAGAGCTCTACACCCCTACCTACCTTTCAGATCTTGTTTCTTACTGGCCCCCTCTTGGTTCACAGTATCCCAACTCCATTAGTCCTGGTTTTATCCCTCTAACATGCCAAGTTCATTACTGTCTTAAGATGTTTGTTCCTCTGCTAGGGATACTGTTTTCTCAGATCTTCACACACCTGTCTCCTTCTCAACGATGGAAATTCAGTCCAGAGAACTTCCCCAACTCCATCAGAGCCAAAGCAGAGATCCCCTACCTGCCATAGCCCACATCATCTTTCCTTGTGGCAATTACCAGAACCTTGAAATTATATGCACTGCTGTGGTCTGAATGTTTGTGCCCCTTTCCCAATGTATATGTTAAAATCCTGACCCCTAAAGGTGATGGTATGAAGAAATGGTAACTTTAGGAGGTAAAACTTAACTACTGGCTTTACAAAAGAGGCTGCAGAGAGATCCCTCACCCCTTCCGCCATGAGAAGATTCAGAGAGGAATCAGTGACCTGGAAGAGGTTCCCTCACCTAACCATGCTGGCACCCTGACCTAACTTCCAGCCTCCAAAACTGTGAGAAATCCATGTCTGTTGTTTGTAAGCCACTCAGTCTGTGGTATTTCATTATAGGAGCCCAAAAGGACTAAGACACGCACTTAAGACATGTGTTTGTTTTTCATTTATGAATCTTTATTTTGTATTGAGATATAGCCCATTAACCAGAGAAGGCAATGGCACCCCACTCCAGTACTCTTGCCTGGAAAATCCCATGGACGGAGAAGCCTGGTAGGCTGTGGTCCATGGGGTTGCAAAGAGTCGGACACGACTGAGCGACTTCACTTTCACTTTTCACTTTCATGCATTGGAGAAGGAAATGGGAACCCACTCCAGTGTTCTTACCTGGAGAATCCCAGGGACGGGGGAGCCTGGTGGGCTTCCGTCTATAGAGTTGCACAGAGTCGGACACGACTGAAGCGACTTAGCAGCAGCAGCAAAGACCATTAACAGTGTTGTGATAGATTCAGGTGGACAGCAAAGGAACTCAGCCATACGTGTACAAGTATCCATTCTCCCCCAAACTCCCCTCCCATCCTGGCTGCCGCATAACATTGAGCAGAAATCCATGAGCTATATGTGGAACCTAAAAAGATATGATACAAAGGAACTTACAAAATATGGACTCACAGACTTCAGAGAACAAACCTATGATTGCCAGGGGTGAGAAGTAGGGTGAGGGACGGAGGAAGGGATAGACAGGGAATTTGAGGTGGGTGTGTACACACTGCTACATTTTTAAAAGACACATGTTTGCTACCTGCCTCCCCCTGCTAGCCCCCAGGTTCGGTGTTGACAGACTTTCCAGCTTTTGGCCAGTGTTCAGAACAGTAATTGCCGACACATTGGAGTTACTTGTGAAGCCAGCCTGAGTGACTTGCTGAATGTTCTTTGACGTTTCATTAAATGCTATGGGCTGAAAATTATCCTTCTCTAAAATAACAGATAATAATTATATCTGTCCTTTTCACCTTACAGGGCCCTTTGTGAGGGTTGAAGGAGAATTATGTAAGAGCTCTGTGGACACAAACCTAACTCTTATTATTTTATGAGAGGGTTACCTTGTGATTCCCTTGGACCATTGTCCTGTTTACATATTTTAGGATCAGGAAAATACTGTAAGTGAATAACACTTTATGTATACCAGGCTAAGGGAAACATTTTGCAAACAGCCATTCTATATATGTGGTTATTTGAGGAAACTGCTCTATTGCTATGTAGGGCAAACGATGCTTTTTATGGGCACCTAATTCCATAAGTAAAAGAGGATCTCATACAGTCTTGTAGGAAGCCAGCTATTCTTTTGGTGACGATGAGGAATCTGTATGGAAGTAGATCTGTGTGCCCTTTTCTTTGCCATGGAAAGGGGACAAGTAGAGAGCAGTTGGCATGTCTGCTGAGAATGTAAAGCCTCAAATTCCAAATATAGGAAATTGAACTTCAGAACAAGCTCATTTCACTTGAGTCACTAAATGGATGTTGGAGGGTAGTGACTTTTCACGGCTCTTTACCTAAGCTGCTGAAGAAAGTTGTTTCCAACCTTCCTCTTTCTTTCTCCCCTCTCCCCCTTTCTTCCTTTCATTTGCAGTAATCTTTCTTTAAACACTTGATTTTTTAAAGAATAGTTTTAGGTTCACAACAAGATTAAAAGGAAGGTTCAGAGAGTTCTCAGTTGGTAAAGAGTCTGCCTGCAATGCAGGAGACCCTGGTTTGATTCCTGGGTTTGGAAGATCCTCTGGAGAAGGGATAGGCTATGGACTCCAATATTCTTGGGCTTCCCTTGTGGCTCAGCTGGTAAAGAGTCTTCCTGCAATGTGGGAGACCTGGGTTTGATCCCTGGGTTGGGAAGATCCCTTGGAGAAGGGAAAAGCTACCCACTCCAGTTTTCTGGCCTAGAGAATTCCATGGACTCTATAGTCCATGGGAAAGCAAACAGTCAGACATGACTGAGTGACTTTCACTTTCAGAGAGTTCTCATATACTCCCTGCCCCCACTCATGCATAGCCTCCCCCATTACCAACACACAGCCCCCCCTCCCCCCACCCAGTACTAATTTTTGTTACAACTGATGAACCTACATCAGCATGTCATTATCACCCAAAGTCACAGTTTACGTTACTTTTGGTGTACATTCTGTAGGTTTGGACAAATGTATACTGACATGCAAGATCTTTATAGTATACTGAGCATTTTCCGTTCCCTAAGAATCCTCTATGCTCTGACTATTCATCCCCTCTGATCCTGATCTCTTTACTGTCTCCATAGATTTGCCTTTTCCAGAATGTCATATAGCTGGAACCATGATATATGTAGTCTTTTCAGATTGGCTTCTTAGTCATATGTATTTAAGGTTCTTCCATGTCTCTTCATGGTTGATAGGTCATTTCTTTTTAGCAGGGAATAATATTCCATCCACTGTTTCTCCATTTTTTGGGCTCCAAAATCACTGCGGATGCTGATTGCAGCCAAGAAATTAAAAGACACTTATGCCTTGGAAGGAAAGTTATGACCAACCTAGACAGAATATTAAAGAGCAGAGACATTACTTTGACAACAAAGGTCAGTCTAGTTGAGGCTATGGTTTCTCCATTGGTCATATATGGATGTGAGAGTTGGACTTTGAAGAAAGCTGATCGCCGAAGAATTGATGCTTTTGAACTGTGGTGTTGGAGAAGACTCTTGAGAGTCCCTTGGACTGCAAGGAGATCCAACCAGTCCATTCTAAAGTTCAGTCCTGGGTGTTCATTGGAAGGACTGATGCTAAAGCTGAAACTCCAATACTTTGGCCACCTCATGCGATGAGTTGACTCACTGGAAAAGACTCTGATGTTGGGAGGGATTGGGGGCAGGAGGAGAAGGGGACAACAGAGAATGAGATGGCTGAATGGCATCACCGACTCGATGGACATGAGTTTGAGTGAACTCCGGGAGTTGGTGATAGACAGGGAGGCCTGGCGTGCTGTGATTCATGGGGTTGCAAAGAGTTGGACACGACTGAGTGACTAAACTGAACTGAATATTCCATCGTCTGAATGTACCAAGGTTTATTTATCCATTCATCAGGATAATGAAGGATGTGTTGGTTGTTTCCAGGTGTTGGCAATTATGTATAAAACTTTTATAAACATCTACTGGAAAAGACTGTGATCCTGGGAAAGGTTGGGGGCGGGAGGAGAAGGGGACGACCGAGAATGAGATGGCTGGATGGCATCACTGACTCTGTGGACATGAGTTTGAGTGTACTCCGGGAGTTGGTGATGGACAGGGAGGCCTGGCGTGCTGTGATTCATGGGATCGCAAAGAGTCGGACACGACTGAGCGACTGAACTGAACTGAACTGAGGTTTTTATCTCGACATAAGTTTTCAGGTCCTTTGGATAAATATCAAAGAGCATGAGTACTTGATCATATGGTAGGAGTATGTTTAATTTTGTAAAAAACTGCCAAACTGTCTTGCAAGTTGGCTGTACCATTGTGTACTCCTCCTGGCAATGGATGAGAGTTCCCGTGCCTCCACATTCCCACCAGCATTCCGTGTTGTCAGTGCTCCAGATTTTGGCCATTCTGATACATGCTTAGTATGTGCATAGTGGTGCCTTATTGTTATTTTTGTTTTTACTTCCCTGATGACGTATGAGATGACGCAACTTTTCAAATGCTTACTTGCATCTGTGTATCTTCATTAGTGAGGTATCTTTGGCCCAGTTTTTGCTTTGGTTGGTTGTTTTCTTATTGTTGAGTGTTAAGAGTTATTTCTATGTTTTGGATAAGAGTCCTTTATTAGTTGTGTCTTTTTCCCCTAGTTTGTGACCTATCTTCTACTTTCTTGATACCATATTTTGAGGAGCAATAAATTTAATTTTAATGAAGTTGAGCCTACTCATTTTCTTTCATGAATTATGTCTTTGATGTATCTTAAAAATCATCACCATATCCAAGGTCATCTGGGTTTTTTCCTATGTTTCAATTTTAGATTTTACATTTAGGTCTGTGATCCATTTTGAGTTAATTTTTGTGAAGGGAATAAGGTCTGTGGGTAGATTCATTTTCTTTTTTAAAACCTTTTCTTCTTTTTTAGATTCGTTTTCTTGCATGTAGATGTCCAGTTGTTCTTGCACCATTTGTTGAGAAGACTACCTTTGCTCCATTCTTTGTCTTGTTTCAGTGTACATCTTTACAAATTTTGCTGGGTATTCTTGGGAGTTATTTTAAAAACTATCAAAATCCTGCTTCCTCTCAAAAAAGAAATACAATTTCTCAACTGCCTTATCATTTTAAAACTTTAATCCCCTTATAAATTCTTTATTGCAACGTTTCTCATACTTAAAGTTGTCATTTTTTTTGTTGTTGCTCTTTAACTTGAGCGTTAGTTTTTCCAGGATAAAATATTCTGTTTAGAATACTTTTCTCTAAAAAATTTGAGTAGATTTCCTAATGTCAGTTAACAACCAGTGTTTCTGCTGAGAAATGTGATGCCATATTGATTCTTGTTCCAAGTAATCTTTTCTTTATATCTCTCTCTTTGGGAACTTTCTCTTTCTTCTGATATTAGGAAATTTCATCAAGATGTGTCTATTTAAATCTATTTAGCATTCTATGGGACCTTTACATCTAAAAACTAGTGTCATTGTTGAGTTTGGGGAAATTTCTTTGATTTTTTTTTTTTATTCTGTGAGTTTTAGTATTCTTCCATTCTGAAGTTCCTATTAAACTATTCCCACTCCCTTAGTTGTATTTTTTCTGCATGATTTGATCATGGTTTCCTGTACCCAGTATGATTATATTATCCTTAATTTTTCAGGATTTCTTAAAAATTCCTGGATTGATGGTAACACACAATTCTACTTTTCTAGGGCTAACATTTTGTGTGTGTTCATTTGTTTTCTTGGGATCTGAGGCTTGGAGTTAAAAATCTGTGATGAATTTGCCATATTTATCTAGGTTATAAGTGATCATTTCTATGAGGCTGGATCCTGCTTATATTACATGTAGAAGTTCCTAGTCTAGGATTTCATAATGCTTTCCTTGGACAAACTTTTGGAAGAAGAATGTTTTTTGTGGATGTTGTTGTTGTTTTTCAGTCGTTCAGTTATGTCTGACGATTTGTGACCCCATGGACTGCAGCACACCAGGCTTTCCTGTCCTTCACCATCTCCCAGAGTTTGCTTACACTCATGTCCAATGAATTAATTATGCCATCTGACCATCTCATCCTCTGTCATCCCCTTCTCCTCCTGCCTTCACTCTTACCCAGAATCAGGGTCTTTTCCAATGCATTGGCTCTTCATATCAGGTGGCCAAAGCATTAGAGCTTGTTTCATAATCAGTCCTTCTAATGAATACTCAGGATTGATTTCCTCTTAGATTGATTGGTTGATGTTCTTGAAGTGCAAGGGACTCTCAAGAGTCTTCTCCAACACCACAGTTCAAAAGTGTCAGTTCTTCAGTGCTCAGCCTTCTTTATGGTCCAACACTCACATCCATACATGACTACTGAAAAAGCCATAGGTTTGACAATAGGGACCTTTGTCAGCAAAGTAATTTCTCTGCTTTTTAATATGCTATCTAGATTTGTCATAGTTTTTCTTCCAAGGAGCAAATGTCTTAATTTCGTGGCTGCAGTCACCATTCGCAATGATTTTGGAGCCCAAGAAGATGAAGTCTGTCACTGTTTCCATTTTTTCCTCACTTGTTTACCATGAAGTGATGGGACCAGATGCCATGATCTTAGTTTTTTGTATATTGAGTTTTAAGCCAGCTTTTTCACTCTTCTCTCTCACTTTCATCAAAAGACTCTTTGGTTCCTCTTCACTTTCTGTCATAAGGGTTGTGTCATCTGCATATCTGAGGTTATTGATATTTCTCCCGGCAATCTTGATTCCAGCTTGTGCATCAGCCAGCCTGGCATTTCACTCTTCATATAAGTTAAATAAGCAGAGTGACAATATACAGCTTTGACATACTCCTTTCCCAATTTGTAACCAATCCGTTGTTCCATGTCCAGTTCTAACTGTTGCTTCTTGACCTGCACACAGGTTTCTCAGGAGGCAGGTAAGGTGTTCTGGTATTCCCATCTCTTTAAGAATTTTCCACAGTTTGTTGTGATCCACATGGTCAAAGGCTTTAGCACAGTCAATGAAGCAGATGTTTTTCTGGAATTCTATTGATTTTTTCTATGATGTTGAATTTCTATGATTTGGCAATTTGATCTCTGGTTCCTCTGCCTTTTCTAAATCCAGCTTGAACATCTGGAAGTTCTCAGTTCATGTACTTTTGAAGCCTGATTGGAGAATTTTGAGCATTACTTTCTTAGCATGTGAAATGAGCACAATTGTGTGGTAGCTTGAACATTCTTTGGCATTGCCCTTCTGTGGGATTGGAATGAAAACTGATCATTTCCAGCCCTGTGGCCACTGCTGAGTTTTCCAAATTTGCTGGCCTATTGAGTGCAGCACTTTCACAGCATTATCTTTCAGGATTTGAAATAGCTTAGCTGGAATTCCATCACCTCCATTAGCTTTGTTCACAGTGATGCTTCTCAAGGCCCACTTGACTTTGCACTCCAAGATGTCTGGCTCTAGGTGAGTGATCTGGGTCACGAAGATCTTTTTTTTATATTTCTGTGTATTCTTGCCACCTCTTCTTTGTATCTTCTACTCCTGTTAGATCCATACTATTTCTGTCCTTTATTGTGCCCATCTTTGCATGAAATATTCCCCTGGTATCTCTAATTTTTTTTGAAGAGATCTCTAGTTTCCCCCATTCTATTGTTTTCCTCTATTTCTTTGCATTGATCATTGAGGAAGGCTTTCTTATCTCTCCTGGCTATTCTTTGGAACTCTGCATTCAGATGGGTGTATCTTTCCTTTTCTCCTTTGCCTTTTGCTTTTCTTCTTTTCTCAGCTATTTGTAAGGCCTCCTCAGACAGGCATTTTGCCTTTTTGCATTTCTTTTTCTTGAGGATGGTTTTGATAACTGCCTCCTATACAATGTCACAAACCTCTGTCCATAGTTCTTCAGGCACTCTATCAGATCTAATCTCTTCAATCTATCTGTTACTTCCACTGTATAATCATAAGGGGTTTGATTTAGGTCATACCTGAATGGTCTAGTGGTTTTCTATACTTTCTTCAGTTTAAGTCTGAATTGTAGATGTGGAAAACAAAAATTATTCCATTATTGCTCTCATTCCATATAAGTCAACCGTGGCTATTCTAGCTTATTATATTCCTTTTATCTGTAAATATTTGTGATTTTTCTTAACACTGTATTGTTCTATATGGAATATAAATGTAGTCATCACAGGGAAGAAAGGAAATTTTTGTCCTATAATTCTTGAGAAGAGATAGTTCTTTTATGTGATTCAGGGCTGGAGGTAGAGGGCTTTTTAAAACATGCTGCTTGGTGAATTAACCTTATGTCAGTAACACCTTTATAAGTTCTAGACATTTGAAGGGAAGAAAACTCATTAGAGAAAGAAAGTGGTCATGCTTCTCAACTCTATAGTCTGGGAACCAGTCAAAGGAATAATAATGTTCCAGTCAGAGTAATCAGAGCAGATATGGCTAATAGGTTTCAACTTGAGTTGAAATAAATGATTGATAGGGTCTGCCTGGAGCACAGCTGTGTTGGAAAGGATTTTGAGGCCACATCTGGGTTCACAGGACAAAGTGTGATTAATGATGTCTGCCAAGGTTGTGAGAGGATGTGGTGGTGGTGGTAGCCATGCCATGTATTTTTAATACCCGAATAAGTGTCTTCTGATGAATAGAACTATTCATCCATGAGGTTGCCAGATTGCAGTTGGAAGATTATGGGCATCTTCTGACAGCATGGAGATAAGATGCTAATGCTGTTTTACTAATTTTGTCCCACTTATAGTCAGGATGATTTCCTGACACCCCAATGCTTGTAAGTTGAAGAATAAAATATGTCATACCTGTATACCTACTGCTTGGTTCAAACTCAAGCCAGGATCACAAGGCATCCTCATGCAGTCACAAGCATGACGTCACACAGAAAAATGGGATATTAAGCTATTCAAATGATCATTCTAATAAAAATCTTTCTGTGTCCCAGAAAATAGGGGTGGATTATTTTTTTCACTTGTTTTATTTTACATTCAGTAAGTATAGAAAGAAGAGAGTGATATTTACTGACAATACTTCTGAAATAAATATTGCAAATATTTTGGTTTAGAACCCTCTAGACTGTTTTCTATGTATATGTTTAACAGGATCATACCATGCATCCCATTTTTAGCCTAAACTTTTCATTTGATGAAGTCTAGACCTCTTTCACTTTTCACTTTCATGCCTTGGAGAATGACATGGCAGCCCACTCCAGTGTTCTTGCCTGGAGAATCCCAGGGACGGCGTAGCCTGGTGGGCTGCCGTCTATGGGGTCGCACAGAGTTGGACACAACTGAAGCAACTTAGCATCAGCAGCAGCAGAAGACCTCTTTCTAAGTTAATAATAAAGATGACTACATTATAGTATCTAGTGGATCAATAACATTTTATTGTGTGTGTGTATATATATATATAATTTATTTATTTATTTATCATTTATTTAATCAAGCTTCATAGATTGTTTCTCATAGTTTGGTATTATAATAACACTTTGATGAATAACCCTGTGTGTATTAGTGAACTGATTATTTCCTTAGAATAATTTTCTAGAATATTTGCTGGGTCAAATTCATAAATCTTCGTTTTCATTTTAAGAGTTTTGTCAATGTCTTTCAAAAGGTCTTAACAATATACACACTAAATTTTAAAGAGAGTGACACAGAAAGCACAATAAGTTGTTAGGATCACTACTCTGAGTGAAGAGCCTGAACTATTTTCCACCCATTTACTCACATACTCTCTTTTCTTAACTCATAATATTATGTAGCTTGACTATAGAGATCATTATAATTCAAAACTGCATCATCACATTCAGAAGTTGGCACTCGGGCCTGTGGAGTGAAGCCAGATATGCTCACAGGGGTTTTCTTTATTCTACAGACAAAATGCTCCACGGCTCCAGCTGTCTTGACAATCTGAGCTCTTGGGAGGCACCAAACATTCTTCTCTTGTACTTCCTAGGACACGCTGGGCTTGTGTGGACAGATTTTCCAGGCCCTCGGTTCCATTATGCTGGTTCATCTCTGAGATTACCTGCAGGTCTGCAGAGCTTGGGAGACTGGGGACTAGAGGGCTGGTGAAGTCTGGAGGAGAAAGAGGCTGCAGTTCCCCAGAGGAAGGGCAAGGTGGGGTATTGCTGCTCAGACTGAATGTGATGAGGAGTTTTTTGTTACTGACTTCCTCTTGTACCTAAATGCGCTTTCTCTTACCCCCAAGACTCCTCTCTTATCCCATTCCATTGCTTTCTTTGTCCCTGAAGTACTTTTCTACCTTCAGAATGTTTCCTTTGTCATCTGTGGCACTTGAACAAGTATTTGGTGCTGTGTATAAATTGTCATTGTTGTTCAGTCGCTAAGTTGTGTCCAAATCTTTGTGACCCCATGGACTGTAGCCCACCAGATACTAGAACGAATAAATCACAGTTAACAGTTTCCTATATCATAGGTAACAGTATCTATAAAAAGTAGGAAACTAAACATCACAGAATCATTTTGGAGGAAAATAAGCATGTTAGAGAGGTTGTCTTTATTTAATTTTCAAATAATAGCATGAATATTTAGTGATTCCATCTTCAAAGTTTAATTCTTCTCGTAAAATGTTGTGTTGTTGCATTTTAAAAACTGGTAACCAGAGTAACTAGGATAACTACCTCTGCATGTAGGAATGCACCGTGAGTGAGAAACCATGATGGGAAACTGTTAGCTTATCCGATTTGTAAGGCACGTTTCCAAACACACCCAGTCTGAGTAGGTGTCATGAACAGTCATTATCAGTAACAACAGTTTAGTTTCAGACCTAGAAAATCCTGTTGGCAAACACACACACACATGCACACACACACACACACACACACGCACACACACACATCTCCCAGGAGACTAGAAAAAAGTACAATTTTCACATGGCATTTGTTTTCTAAGATGATGTTAATAGAATTTTTTTTTTTCTTTTTGTTCAAAAAGAAGAGTTACAGAATTTAAGGGTAGAAAAGAAAAACTACGAATGATGGAGAAATTAGTTATGTACTGAAACTTAGTTCTGGAAAAATTTCACTCAGTTTTGTATGGGGAATTTGTAATTTTTTTTCTTTGTTTACAAAAGTGATACATATATGCCCATTGCAGAAAATGTATATATGAAAGTTTGAAAAGGGGAATAACAATGACTTAAATTCCTACCACCCAGATATCACTCAAATATAAGCAATTTTGCTTCTTCTTCAGTATATATACGTATGTATGTATGTGTGTGTGTATATATGTAGGTGTTCTTGCCTGGGAAGTCTCATGAACAGAGGAGCCTGGAGACTTAGCGACTAAACAACAACAATATAATCATTGTTTAGTCACCACGTCTCCAGGCTCCTCTGTCCATGAGCCTTCTCAGGCAAGAATACTGGAATGGGCTGCCATTTCCTTCTCCAGGGGCTCTTCCTGACCCAGGGATCAAAGCCATGTCTCCTGCATTGGCAGGCAGATTTTTTACCACTGAGCCACCTGGGAAGCCTTCATATGATTATATACACACACATAATATCTCTTCTTTATCTTCTTCTGAGTCTGGATCAGATTTTATACATATTTTTGTATTTTGTTTTCTTTACCAGAAGTTTTATCATGACCGTTTCCTCAAATTGTTAATATTTAGTTAGCAGCTATTTGTTTTAGTGCTTACAATGTGTCAGATATTTTTCCAGGCACTTGGGATATATCTAATTAAAAACCAGACATGGCCCTTGTCCTCTTGGAGTTTGTGGTTGATTAAGAAGACATGCGATTAAAAAGCAGCTACAATGAAATGAGGTAAG
This sequence comes from Moschus berezovskii, assembly GCF_049115385.1. Lineage (NCBI taxonomy): Eukaryota > Metazoa > Chordata > Mammalia > Artiodactyla > Moschidae > Moschus > Moschus berezovskii. The sequence continues at coordinate 64,709,478 of NC_142477.1, forward strand.
TAGTATAACATGGAATAGAAAAATGAGAGAGTAACACCTATCTGAAGAGATTTTCTAAAAGTGAGCAGATGGTCAAAAGATTACTAGAGGCTAGCCTAAATATATGATTGTTTATGGCTATATAATATTTCATATTATCAGTTCAGTTCAGTCACTTAGTCACAGCCCCATAAATCACAGCACGCCATATAAGTATGCCCAATTTAACTAGTCTCGTTATTGAGCAGGAAGAGTGTATCTGATTCCTTACCACTATAAATACTATTGTAATCAACAAACTTATACCAAAATCTTTGTCAACATTGCTGATACTTGTATCAGATTCCTAGAAATTATCAATAAACCACTAGGTGAAAGGAAAAAACCTCTTGGTATTTCTTGATACATATTGCTGAATTACTTTCCAGTTACATCAACTTTAAAACAAACATCTGAGAACATGATGGTACCCATAATGCTATTCTCTTGCTATTAAATATTATCATTTAATGAAAGATACCAAAATGATAAGAAAACAATATATTTACATGTGGATTAATTGATCTATATTTAATTACCAGAGAGACTGCATATTTTTTTTTGCATGTATTGATCTTTGAGGTTCTTCTTTAGTATAATTAAGGGCTTCCCTGGTGGCTCAGATGGTTAAGAATCTGCCTGCAATGCAGGAGACCCAGGTTCAATCTCTGGGATGGGAAGATCCCCTGAAAAAGGAAATGACAGCCCACTCCAGTATTCTTGCCTGGAAAATGTCACAGCAGAGGAGCCTAGTGGACTACATCCAAATTACCTCTTTATGCCTCTTACCCAATTTTCTTTTGGAAGTTAATGGATTTTTCGTGAGTTGATTTTTAAGAGTTATTTTTATATTAGGGATTATTTGAGAGGTGTGTATGAATGTGTGTGTATTTGGAAGGGTGGTTTTAGGAATGATTTTCCCTCTAGAATTATCACATTACTTGAATTATTTGTTTCCTGTCACCATACCTTGCTATGAACAAGAATGTAAGGTTACTGAATGAGCATAGATGCTAAGCAATGTTGATAAAAGGCAAACATTCAGGGCATAATCTTGCTTTAGGTTCTCCTGTTCCAAATGAATGAGCATGGAAAGCACTCTAAAAAGAATGCCAAAAGTCTTGTGATGAACAAATATGAAGGCAGATAGGGACTTAAGATGAAGCAACTCTTGATATACTGACCCGTTTAGGTCTTTTTCCTAACTACACAAAGCCAGGGAAAGGAAATGCCCACTGAGAGTAGCTCCCATCTCCAGTGGAGGAGTGGTGTGGCGGTTAAGACCCAGGGCCACATCTGTAGGTCTCTCGTATCAACCCTGGAGATGAAGGTTGGGAAGGTACCTTACCTGGGAGGAGTTGCTGTGGGGCTCAAGAAAGAAGTGGATGTTTCATTGGTCATCAAAATATCTATCACAAGACACAAAGCTTCAGACTAGGGTTGAGGGCTTTTAGGGACAAAAGAGGTTTTATCAGAAATGCTTCATCTACCTTATTGCCCAAGAGAGAGTTTGCTGTAAAACCTGGACCAGAGAGTCTAATTTGATTGGTCTCATGTGTTTTAGAAAAGAACTTGGAAATCTGTAGGAGTGCTGTTTTTATCTGTGACTTAGTTCTAACCCAAGGCTAAGTCTAACCCAGAAAATTACCTTCTGCTTCAATTGTTGGTCTTATACTTAAATATTTAAAATTCCTTGTTACCAAGCTATAAATTGATTTTACTGCTTTTTCAATAAATGTGAATAATGCTATCTATATAGAGTTTAGTGTTGTGCTATTTAACTTGACATCATTTTCCAATTTCATTAAATATCTTCAAAAATGTCATTTAATGACTGTACATTGTTGTTGTTTAGTCGCTGAGTCATATCTGACTCTTTTTCGACCCCATGGACCGTAGCCTACCAGGCTCTCCTGTCCATGGGATTTCCCAGGCAAGAATACTGGAATGGGTTGCGGTGTCTTCTCCAGGGGATTGTTCCAACCCAGGGATCAAACCCATGTCTCCTGTATTGGCAGGCACATTCTTTACCACTGAGCCACCAGAGAAGCTAATGTTTGAAACAGGCATATCACATTAAATTGACCAGTTTCTAAATTATCTATTATTTTAAAAATTATAATAAACTCTATAATGAACACCTGTATACACAACTCTTTTTTATGCATTTCTTATTACCTTTTTAGGATGAAAGTTAGAATTGGGCCAGCCTGGGGAATTTCATCCCAAGCATTTATATGTTAAAAAATGGATATCATACTGCACATATGGATTTCCACTCAGATTTTTCACTTAGCAGATTGTGAGCATTATTCCATGTCATTAAATATTCATTGAAAATATGATTTTTCTTTAGTGGTTATATGTTAATTTTATGATAATTTAATTTTTAAAAAATATATTATCATCTATCATTTTTAAGCCATTCTCCTAAATAATCCAGTTATTTCTACCTTTTTGGTGTTATAGATATTGTTACTGTGAACATCTTTATGTACACATTTAATTACAAAACCAGAGTAGAATAATGAACTTCCTCATCCTATTACCCTGTGTCAACAATTATCAACAGATGCCAATCTCGTTTTGCTTATAACCTTTGAATCTCCATTCCCCAGAGAATTATTTTGAAACAAATAGCCCAGAACATTTTTTGTCTCATAAGACATAATAGGAAAATGACCATTGTGAGGCAGGTATCATTTCATGGTTTTATTGTTGGACATATCTGACATTTTTAGCTTATTAATTTATTAGAAAAAATATTCAAAGATTCATAAGAAGTAGAAAAGAACATTGTTGAAAATGTGGTTCTCAAACACATCATTTTTCATTAGTAAAATTAAGTGAATTAGTTAAAATTAAGTAAAGCTTAGGTTATGCCTGGTTATCTGAGAACAAGGAGTCCTCACTGGTACTCTCTGGCCAAAGACTCTCAGAAATAGAGGAAGTAGGTGCCACCCTTCCTGGATAAACAAATGTCACCTCTAATCTCCACAAATGGTAAAGACAGAAAAGGTTGAAAATAACTAGGAGACATACTTACTTTATAAATCATATACAATTTTCCATAACTTCATTTGTGCCTTTAGCTCTGAAGCTAGAAAGCAAAAGGATGATGGTTCATATGAGGGACAGATTGTTCAGTGTGGTCCTTCTAAAGTCAGTGAAGGGGCTTTTTAGAGTGGGGTGCACCACTTACCCACCCAGTGTGAGCCATGGGAAGGAGACCACAGTGATAAACACATCACTAAAATATTTAAGTACATCATAGATCAGGTACCAGCAGCAGATGTTCCCCTTTTTGTAATCCAGCTGAATTTTCTCTGCACAGAAAATTGTCAGCCACTTCCTCACTCACACACTCCAGCTTTCTCCATAAACCTCCTACCCTAGCTTGTGTCAAGCAAGTATGTACAAATAATTCACAGGGGACCGAATGAGGTATTAGACACTACTTTTAAATTGCTTCACTCACTGTATATACTACAACAAAAATATTTTTTTTCCGACCATAGGACCAATATTTCCTTCATTCTGCTTTTGAAATCATCTGTATGTTTCCTCCTTTTCTCTCATTGACTTTATTTATTTTTTGAGGAGATAGTTAAGAATTTTATTAGAATTTATATTCCCAGATTTTTAAAAAATTAATTTTATTTATTTGGTTGCCCTAAGCAGAGACATTACTTTAGCAACAAAGGTCCATCTAGTCAAAACTATGGTTTTTCCAGCAGTCATGTATGGATGTGAGAGTTGGGTTATAAAGAAAGCTGAGCACCAAAGAATTGATGCTTTTGACCTATGGTGTTGGAGAAGACTCTTGAGAGTCCCTTGGACTGCAAGGAGATCCAACCAGTCCATCCTTAAAGAAAACCAGTCATGAATATTCATTGGAAGGATTGATGCTGAAGCTGAAACTCCAATAGTTTGGCTACCAGATGCGAAGAACCACCTCATTCAAAAAGACCCTGATGCTGGGAAAGGTAGAAGGCAGGAGGAGAAAGGGATGACAAAGGATGAGACTGTTGGATGGCATCACTGACGCTATGGACACGAGTTTAAGTAGGCTCCAGGAGTTGGTGATGGACAGGGAAGACTGGCGTGCTGCAGTCCATGGGGTTGTAAAGAGTAGGACACGAATGAGCGACTAAACTGAGCTGGGTCTTCATTGCTTTGTACAGCCTTTCTCTAGTTGCAGCGAGGAGGGGCTACTCTGGTTGCAGTGTGCGGGCTTCTCATTGTGATGGCTTTTCTTGTTGTGGAGCATGGGCTTTAGGTGCTGAGGCTTCAATAGCTGTGGCGCATGGGCTCAGTAGTGTGACCAGATTTTTAAAATAAATTTTATTGGAATATAGTTGATTTGCAATATTGTGTTAGTTTCAGGTGTACAGCAAAGCGAATCTGTTATACAAATAAATATACCCACTCACTTTTAGGTTCTTTTCCCCTGTAGGTCATTACGGAGTGTGGAGAAGAGTTCCCTGTGCTATACAGTAGGTCCTGATTAGTTATCTGTGTTATATATAGCAGCATGTATATGTCAGCCCCAATCTCCCGATTTATCCCTTCCCTCCAACCCCCTTAATGACATTAACACTTCAGCCTCTCCTTAAAGCAATCTGATTCAGCCTTTTTCTCTTCTCTTTTTCTTTAATAGCATTTTGTTCTCTTATTTTCTCCCACCGTTGTTTTATTTTCAATAACATTTTCCCCCCAACTTTGCTATATTTGCAGGTCACTACCTAAGATTTGATTGACTCTTACCTCCTAATTCACCTCTCTATCTTCTCTTCCTTGTGTTAAACAAAAACAAAAATACTGTCAAGGGCATGTATTCACCCCTAAAATTATTGCCTTGCTTTTCTGCTAGTGGAAAGTTAGCCCAACTAGGGTAACATTATTTTTTATCTCTTTTTTAAAAATCCAAGACTCTAACTAGAAAAAGTAACATTTGATTAGCTTTGCTTTGTAAACCTAGCCTATTTTGAAAGCAGTTTTACATATGAAGTCATGATTCAGGATTGATTACTAGATGAAACAGGTTTCCTCAGGTACTACATGTCTCTATGTTTCTCTCTCTCAATTTCTGTTAAGATTCCAGAAAAAAGAGAAAAAGGACGAGGATATGCACTTAAAAGAAGAGAATTAGAATCTATGGGAAATTGCTTGAATAGTACCCTGGAAAAACAAACAGTTAAAAAAACATTCCTTAATCAGAAATAGTCAAAGGGGTATCAGTTGGGGAAAGTGGTCCAGAAAATTGAGGTTTGATTTGGGGGAAGATAAAGGGTGTGTTATTTCTCTTTAAATTCAGGATAAACCCAGGATTAAATTAAGCAATGATTAACAGCAACGATTATGAGAAAGGAGGATGTAGTTTTATATTTATTTAGTCTTATATTTATTTAAATTACCTCCTAATTATATGTCCCATTTAAGCAGAGCAATTATGTAGGAATATTAATAAGTATTTGTGTTTGTCTGTTTTAATAAAGAGTTTTACTTTCATGCAAAGAAGGATAATTACAGGGGAAAACACACTAATCTTTATTTCTTATTTAATAATGCCTGTGGGACATCACTTTTGGGGACAGCAAAGCCATAACCACCAGCAACACTATGATAGTTGATACTATTTATAGATTAAAAGTTTATAGTTTAAGTCCTAGTAATTGAATAGGATCCTTTAAAGATTGACCATAAAACACCAAGTTTATAAAAAGACAGAAAATGTTAGGCCAATTCAGTTGCCTTTCTCATAACAAATAACCATCAACAAATATTTTAAATTACAAAATTTAATCACTTGCTATATGCATACCCAATAGAATTGGATAATACTTGAAAAAATATTATATGATGTATTTTTTTGTTCCTGGAAAAATCTTAGTTGTCCTATTTTCTCTCTATTGTATCAATGACTTTTATCAGTCAAGACATGGTGAATAATACAGTCTAGAATAAAGCAATGTTGACTTTCAAAAAGGGTGTTAAAATCCAGAGCAGAGAAAGTCATCTGATAGCCAAAACAGTTTTGATTTACAAGAGCTCTTCAGGGTCTTAAGAGAGAATAGGTTTTGAGAGAGATTTTGAAAACTTGGCTTCATGTATGAAATTCTATGCCCTAAATTAGTATTGTGACATAATATTAATAAGAAATATATAACAGAAGTGGGTTTTTTAAATAGGTATAAATTTTAGAGACTGTCTGCCATGAACTCTCAGGAAGCTCCATGTTCATGGGTTCTTGGGAGGTAGAGGAGGAATGACTGGGGGAGATGTCCAGGGCTCCCAGGACTGAGGTCACTGTAGTGGAGGATAAGGTAACTGGTAAGTAGCAGACTTGAGAGAACAGAGATGATTCAGATTGCCTAGATCCACAGAAGTAGGCCATGATGGGGCCTCTGCCATTAGCAGTGGATACAATGAAGAAATAGGTTTATTTTTTTCTATAATGTTTTTTATTTTTATTTTTGGCTATGCTGGGTCTTTGAGTGGGCTTTTTATATAGTTGCAGCAAGCAGGGGCTACTCTCTAGATGCGGTGCAAGGGCTTCTCACTGAGGTAGCTTCCCTTGCTGTGGAGCATGGGCTCTAGGGTTTGCAGTCTTCAGTAGCTGCAGAGCCATGGCTCAATAGTCATGGCTCCGGGGTTCCAGAACACAGGCTCAGTAGTTGTGGCACACAGGTTTAGTTGCTCCACAGCATGCGGAACTTCTCTGACCAGGGATTGAACCCATATCTACTGCACTGGCAGGCGGATTCTCTACCACTGAGCCTCAGGAAAGCCCCAAATGAAGACATAGGTTGATGTTCAAAATCTGAGCAAAGGAGTCCCACTCAAGCAGAGGCCAGCACATGCAGTGGTCGCTAATGGGAAACGGGCTCTCTGCCAGGTCCAAACATCAGTACCCCTGGGAACCCAGATAATCTTGGATTTGAATATGTACTAAGAAAAAGGAATGTGTTTCAAAATAGAAATAAATACATTGCTTGAATGATGGCAAGATTAAATCTGCCATCAGCAGGAATGGGAACCAGATAGTTCCTTTCAGTTAATGAAAAATTAACTGTTTTCATTTTATGCATCCGAGTCCTGTAACTGTGTGAAATTTGCAGCAGAAACACTTCCTGTCCACAGAGACCATGAAGCTTTAGAGAGACTACAATACCTGAAAGTGTTTTCATATAATTATCCTACACCACAATGAAATGAATGTCAGAGACATTCTGATTGTCTACATCAACATTACGCCTCTCTGGCCTGATTTATCTGGCCCTCACAGCATTTCGCATAGTTGACCACCCTCTACCCCCAACGCTAATCCTTGAAATACCCATTGACCTTGATCTGAGGGACTCACAGACTTCAGTTCCCTTGCCTTTTCTCTGATCCTTCTTTTCCTTTGAAGGACACTCTTCCTTTGCGTTAAAGTTCTTGCCTGTGTGGGGCTTCCCACCCCAGTTTCTGGGGAATCTCATCCACGCTTATGCTTTCGCTATCATCAAGTGTTGGTGACTCCCAAATCTAACTCTCTAGCCCACTTCTCTCTGCTGAAACTTGGATTCACATACTCAGTTATTTCCAGGATAATTCTGCATCAATGTCTCATAGCCTATAAAAATTAGCATTTTCAAACTCATCTCTTTGTAGCACACTGCCCTGCACAAAATAGATGCTCAAATATTTATCATAGGCATAATGTATTACTGCCTGTTTTCTCATCTTTCTCCATCATACTCTAAATACCTGTGAGCAGGCATTAGTGTCTTCCTCAAAATCTGTTGCTTCCCCAGTATCCAGCACATGGGTCCATATGACTTAGTAGATGCTTTAATTAATATTGCCAGAATGAATGAGAATAGAGAATAATTGCTATGGAATTTAAAAGAGATATAACTCTAGAATTGGGAGGTAAGGGAGAGGATTCATAGGAATGTTCTAATTACTATTGTTGCATAGCAAATTACCCTCCAAACTTTGGCTTAACACAACCATTTGTTTTGATTTGATCTGGAGGTCAGGAATTTGGCTAAGGCTTGGTGGAGCAATTCATTGCTGGGATCTCAGTGGGGAGTCACCTGAAGGCTCTGTGAGCTGGACATCAAAGAGGTCTCCTTCCTTGATGGGCATTTATGCTAGAGCTCAACCGGGCTGTTATCAGAGTATTTAGATGAGGTCCTTCCATCATGGTTCCTGATTGTCCCTAGAGCAGGCATTCCAAGGCAAGCAGGCATCAGGTACATGGGCATTTCCGATGGAGCCTTGAAAATTATGCAGCCTCCCTTCTGCTGTTTTCTATAAAAGAGAATCCCTAAAGATCAACCCACATTTAAAGAAGGGGACCTAGACTCCACTTCTCAGTGGGAGAAGTGTCAAAGAATTGGAGGATATGTTTTAAAACTGCCACCAATGGGACTGGATTTTAGTTGAGTTTTGGCAGAAAAGTAGAATTTAAGTAGTTGCTGGATTTGATTGGGTTGCTTCTGCTAAGTTGCTTCAGTTGTGTTCATCTCTGTGCGACCCCACAGATGGCAGCTCACCAGGCTCCCCCGTCCCTGGGATTCTCCAGGCAAGAACACTGGAGTGGGTTGCCATTTCCTTCTCCAATGCATGAAAGTGAAAAGTGAAAGTGATTGGGTGGCAAAAAGGGCTAAATAGGCTTCTGGGTGCACTGAAACTTATGGGGGAGAAGATTGGAGCAAAGTCTGCGTCACAAATGATGAATTATCCAGTTTGGCATGAGTGATGGCAAGCCACTCCAGTACTCTTGCCTAGAAAATCCCATGGATGGAGGAGCCTGGTAGGCTGCAGTCCATGGGGTCGCTAAGGGTCGGACATGACTGAGCGACTTCACTTTCACTTTTCACTTTGATGCATTGGAGAAGGAAATGGCAACCCACTCCAGTGTTCTTGCCTGGAGAATCCCAGGGATGGGGGAGCCTGGTGGGTTTCCATCTATGGGGTCACACAGAGTCGGACACGACTGAAGTGACTTAGCAGCAGTAGTAAGGTCTGTGGAGTGAAATTTGGAAGGGGAACCTGGAAAGATACGAGGTCTTGCATGCTAGGCTAAGAATGTTGGCCTTCATCTTGCTGATTTGTAAGAAGTGGCATGATCAAAGCAGTATTTCTGGAAGATCTACCTGGCATGGGAATATAAGATAAATTGGAAGAGCTGGATTACTCTAAGCTAGAAAAGCATTCAGAAGGCCCGTGCTGTAATCTTACCAGTGACAGAAACCTGTGGCAGGGAAGCTGAATTTAACATGGAAAAGAGGCACTGGCTGAGAAAGTTACGTGAAGGAAAAATCAACAAGACTTGATAACCAGTTGGTTGTGGAGGGAATCCTGAGAGCTGGAGCATGATCCGTTTCCTACTGAGGCAAAACAATGTGGCTCAGCCTTCCTATGCCAGTGGCGATCTGAAGAATTCCTTACCTCCTGCTCCTGCACTAGGCATCTAGATGAATAAGTACAATTAAGCTTCATCCAAGTGATATAATATGTAATAGTGTGGTTTGAAGTTATGACCTACAATAGTTGGAAGGAAGGGCTTCCCAGGTGGCACTAGTGGTAAAGAACCCACCTACCAATGCAGGAGACATAAGAGATGAGGGTTTGATCCCTGGTCAGGAAGATGCATTGGAGAAGGGCATGGCAACCCACTCCAGTATTCTTGTCTGGAGAATCCCATGGACACAGGAGCCTGGCGGGCTATAGTCCATAGGATCTCAGAGTCGGACACAACTGAAGCAACTTACCATAGCCTAGCATAGCATGGTTGAAAGAAAACATCAAAAGTACTCTGTTTTCAAAATTTATCCTTTGTCTCTTTTCCCTGCCACCTGCTTCATGAATGTCATATGCTGAATCCTTACATTAGATACCACAAATATTTGTTAATTTATTTATATTTTTTATTTATGAAAACTACTCAAGGAAAAAAAATGCCAACACAACAATAACATCAAGAACAGCCAGAACCACCAATTGAACTTCCTACTACCTGCCATTTTACCCTGTTTGAGACGAGCTCTTGACTATCCATGTGATCATCCATATTTTCATGAGTATGAACAGACTGAACTATGGAAATCACTCATTGTTTTTATTTATGGCCTATTCCACAGCCTTGAAATTAAGTTTACATCTGGTGTTAGTAGATATTCATTACCTTTCTAAAATGCCATTTAAAAAACTGATTGCTTGGGGACTAGATGGCAAAGAAGGGGCCATTTCACACCCAGATGGTTGACCCTGTTCATAAAATACCACATTTAGACAGTCTTCTATATTTATGGGGTTTACTGCTACTTCTACAAGTGGGCCAAGCTAACTCTCCTGGGCTCCTTTGCATCTTTCTGCTTTAAAACAATTGTTATGCTATTTCTGGAATAAAGCTTTGGGGTTCTGTAAAAATAATACACATGTTGACAGCAAGACATAAATAATGAACCGTCTAAAGCAACATTCTAGCTAGCTAATACAATTTGAGTGGCTTATTTATATTGGAATTTTTAAAAAATACAACAAATGGAAAGAGGAGAAGAGGCAACCCCCTAGAAATGAAAAACTAAGAAGTAAACAAGTTCTTCACAAAGAACTTCCTGAAATGTATGCCTGTGAGGCTCAGAAATCATTCAGTCCTAGAAGTTGTAAGCCAAGCCTTCTCCAAGGTGCTTTTCTTCCCCCCAAAGAAGTCATAACAGGTATATATAGAGATCTATAATGCCTTCCTGTTGGGGAAATGAAAGTACTTTCAAAACAATCTCATAACATTGTGATGGAGGAAATGATGGCAGGTTTTATATTACCCCGTTCATACAGGTGATGGAGGCCATGATAAATGGAGTAGGTGACAAAGTCACAAATAGATGCTAGGCCTTCTGATGTACAGCTAGGACTTCAGTAGTTAAATGAAAAATATGTTTCTGTTTTGCTCAGCCCTTTCTCATCTTGCACAAAGAACTTTCCTCTTCAGTTTTAACCCTTGCTCATTCCTACATAGATATGTATTCCTCCCCACCTCCCCCAAGAGATAAGGCTCTTGATTAAAATTTAAAATTTTGATCTCATATTACAAAATGATATCTTAGTCAATAAATGATAAGATCAAAAAAATTAGTTGGAGTGTACCCCCATCCCCAACAATAGGTTCATGATCACAAACAGATGAACTATACCTTTGGGTAGTATAGTGGTTCATTACTGTTTGAAGGTCATGTGCCCCTTTGGAAATCTGATGAAAGCTAAAGATGCCTCCCCCCAGAAAGATGCACACTCACGGTTACAAGGGCTCCTGAACCCACTACCTCCTTCACTGGGTTCATAAATGGCCTACATAAGAGTCCAACATACAGATCTTCCTTGAACTACAGTGGGGTTGTGCCCTGATAAACCCATCCTAAGTGGAAAGTACATTTCATACACTTAATCTACTGAACATCAGAGCTTAGCCTAGCCTACCTCAGACATGCTCAGAACACTTATGTTAGTAGTTGGGCAAAATCATCTAACACGAAACCTATCTTATAATAAAGTGTTAAATATCTCAAGTAGTTTATCGAATATTGTACTGAAAGTGAAAAACAGCAATGCTGTATGAGATCAGAATGGTTGTGAATGCATCAGTTGTTTCCACTGGTGATGACGTAGCTGACTGGGAGGGAGGTGCCAAGGCTCATCAGAGAGTAGAGCATGGGAAAAGATAAAAATTTGAAGTATGGTTTCTACTGAACATGTATTGCTTTTGCACCATCATGAAACTGAAAAATTGTAAGTCAAACCATTGTAAGCAGAGGACCATCTGTATTACAAAGAACATAACTCGAGAGAGAGAGACTTTAGATTAAATCCTAGCCCTATGTTACTGAGGAACTTTGAGAAAAACTATTTACTTTCTCAACACCAAATTTTTATCTATAAAATGAGGACTGTACCATTGGACTGGGTTATGGAGGAGATTAAATACCCAATGCATATGAAGCATTTGGCATAGAGTCACATAGGGCTTCCCTTGTAGCTCAGATGGTAAAGAGTCTGCCTGCAGTGTGGGAGGCCTGGGTTCGATCCCTGGGTTGGGAAGATCCCCTGGAGAAGGAAATGGCAACCCACACCAGGATTCTTGCCTGGAGAATTCCATGGACAGAGAGGAGCCTGGCATGCTACAGTTCATGGGGTCACAAAGAGTTGGACACACTGAGTGACTTCACTTTCTGTCACATAGAATGTGTCCAGTATATGACAATTCTTTCCGCTGTTGAGATATTTAGCAAGGAAATGACTTGAGTTGCAGGCAAGCATCTTGAAGCTGATATTCAGGCCCACTTCAAGCTGATGGCTGAAAACATTACGCCAGGGAGCAGATCAGTACAATTAATCAAGAACTGGAGCCTTTAAATTCTAAATCATTCTAGTTTACCCTATTAGCCAAATCTTTTGACACTTCTACATTGTGATGGTTCCCTATGGTATGAATTCCAACCTTCCCAGGATAGAATGCAGAGCCCCCACCTTTCTCAGTTTCCTTTGCCTCCAGGGAGCATCATGTGACTGAGGTTCTGCTAATGAGATGCACATACAGAGATGTGGATACAGAGGTGGTTTATGTGAGGGAGCAGGTGGGGTGCAGGGCATCTATTTTGCGGCACAGATGGTGGGAAAGGCAGTGTGGTTCTAGAATCACCAGGACGAGCAATTCCTTCCTCAGCCAGTTCTGCACTGGGGTTGTGGGGACTGTTTCTGGAAGCTCACTCCATAGACTATTTCTTTATTTCTGCCAAAAACTTTGTGAGGATTCTAATATTTTTTCACAAATCACTTTCTACTTTAACCACTTTAGAGTAGATCCTGTGGTTGGCAACCGAGAACTCTGAGTTGTACAATGTTGAAACATCCCATTATTTCATTTCATCTTCCTCCCCACCACCACCATTTCCTTGCTTTAATTATGCAACACTGACACAGTCACTAAGCCGTGTCAGACCCTTTGTGACCCCGTGAACTGTAGCCCGCCAGGTTCCTCTGTCCATGGGATTTCCCAGGCAAGAATACTGGAGTGGGTTGCCATTTCCTTCTCCTGGGGATCTTCCCAACCCAGGGATAGAACCTGGGTCTTCTGCATTGCAGGCAGATTCTTTAGCAACTGAGCCACCAGGGAAGCCCCTGTGAGACACTGGCTAAGTGTAATAATGGGTCTTAATATTCTAAGAATGGAGTTTCTGTACAAATGAGACTTTCTATAAGTAAGGGCACAGACTGTTCCCACCCTGTAGGGTCCTGAGTGGTGTCCTTGGGCTGCTGGCCGGCAGCTGTCTTGCCAACAGGTTAAATGCTCCTCAAGTGATCCTTTTACCTTATTCACATCACATGCAGGCAGTTCTTATTAGTTTGGCTGTTTTAGGAAGGCAAATAGCTGGGACGGAACTTTGGTGAGCAAGATAGTAACAGTGGTAATTTGAGCTGAAGCTTTTTATGTAATTATTATTTTTCTTAAAGTGAGGAACTATTTGGGAATGAGGCTACAATTAATCCATTAACATATTTTTTTGTTCTACACAATTTTGGGGGTTCTTCTAATTGACCTATGTAAGTCTTGGACTGAGCAAAATTTAGATTAATGTAGTTTTAATAAAGTTTATTTAAAGTCATGTGGTGGCAATCACTTTATCCATTCATTTAAAAGTTATTTATTGAGCTATTTTATGTCAGATATTGTACTAGGTGCTAAATGAATAATATTTGGAAGGCAGCTATGCTCACCACTATACCACCAATGCTAAATAAATAATATTTGGTTTGCTTTTGCCCCCAAGACTTCTCATAACCTAGTAGAAAGACAGACAGTTCTGCCACAGTGTGTGCTAAGATCTATTTCTGCCATAACTTGTAATGTCTTTTTATCTGTAAGTACATTCTTTTTTCACAAGTATTTGAATCTCCAGTAAGACAGATCCTTTCTTCTACCTGAAACATTAACAGTGTCCTTAAATTTGACCCTTATTGAGGTCAGGAGTTCATCTCTAAATTTAGGACCACTAAGAGCTTTTGGATGGCCTTCAGATGTCTGCTTCCCATCTGGATTGGGTGACAAGTGGATTTGGGTCAATAGACCTGTATTTCTTAGTTTCCTGGTGTGAGGCAATAGCTGATTTTAGATAATTGAGCCAGAAGGACGTGCTCCTGGTAACTCAGAGAACTGGAGGAAAAGCCAGAGACGAAGACTGGAAGAGTGCTGGGATCACAGCAAGTCTAGACACTGTTAATAGGAGTTAATTGATAGCTTTGTCTAGACACCACTGTCCTTGTGTTGCTCTTCTCAGGATTCAGAATCCAAGGATGGCCTACTCCTGAAAGGACAAGACCATCAAAGGGAAATAGCCAATACCTTAAAAATGAGTTGGGGTGCTCTTATCAAAAGGAGACAGAACAGGCACAGGGCAGCCAGGTGCCATGTGTGTCTGTCATTGTGTTTATGCTCCACGCGTGTCTCTGGGTATAGCACCGATGCTGTTACTGACAGTGTTACCCGCTGTCGCAACCATCCCAAGCTAGTCTACTTGATGAGGGCAAGATAGGAAAAAATTACTTTTCTTGTGGAAGGAGAAAGGAGGGAGGGAGGGAGGACATGAGCCTCTGAGGCTAGAATTCTCAACTTTGGCTACTATTATATTCACCTAGGGACTTTGCTTTTTAACTTTTAACTACTTTAAGATTTACAGAAAAGTTGCAAAATAGTACAGAGAGTTCCTTAATATCCCTTACTCTGATTCCTCTGATATTACATAACCATAGTATAATTGTCAAGGCATTAATATCGATAAAATATTATTAACCAAACTGCAAACTCAAATTTCACCATTTTTCCCTCTGATATCCTTTCTGTGGTTCCAGAATTCTACCCAAGAGCCCACATTTTATTTAGTTATTACTTTGTAGTTTCTCTTAATGTTTTCTCACACTTTCCTTATTTTCATCACCTTGATATGTTTGAAGAGTCCTAATCACTAATTCTGAACAATGTCTCTCCATTTGGATTTGTCATGTTTTCTTATGACTGGAGTTAGTCATACATTTTTTGGTCAAGAATGCCAGAAAATTAATGACGTACCTCCTAGCAAGGGGTTCAGGATGCTGATATTTCCTATTACCAGTGATATTTACATGGTTAGGTTGGTGTTTGTTGGGTTTCTGTACTGAAAAGTGGCTTTAACTTTGTGGTGGTAGATTTCATATTTGTAAGTATTGTGGGGGAAGTACTTCAAGTCTATACAAAACCTTTTTCTCAAACTTTTGCCTTGCTGATTTGAGCACATATTTTTGGACCTTGTCTGTTGCATTTGGGGCTTCCCCAGTGGCTCAGTGGTGAAGAATCCTCTTGCCAAGCAGGAGACATGGGTCCGATCCCTGGTTCAGGAAGATTCCCTGGAGAAGGAAATGGCAACCCACTCTGATATTTTTGCCTGGAAAATCCCATGGGCAGAGGAGCCTGGCCGAGTACAGTCCATGGGCTTGTAAACTGTTTTACAAGGTAAGTAAAACATGACTAAGTAGGTAAACAGCAGCAGCAGAAGCTGCTACATTTATTCTTATGCACAATAAATATTAGTGTTTGCTTAATGGTGATTCTTATTTCAAATTCTTTCTTTCTACATCTGTTAACTGGAATTCTATTGTGAGGGAGAATTATCTCTGCTCACCCATTTACCTTCTTATTTCATTATTTATATGAGTTTGGATTCACAAATACTGATTTTATTCTATGGTTTAAAACCCACATCATCATGATTTATTTTGTTGCTTAGATTATTCTGGCTTTGGTTATTGAGAACCCCTTTAGACTGGTACCTGTGTTCTGCTGACAAGGTCCTATTTTTTTTTTTTTTTTTTTAGCAATTTCTTAATTTGTGGCACCATGAATTGTTGTAGGCTTATCTTGTATTTTGCCACTTTGGCCCTAAGATAAACCACTTCCAACTTGGGGAACCTGTTAAATCCTGGTGTCCAGACAACAACCCAGACCAGTTAAATCAGAAGATCTTGAGGGCTGGGAGCAAAGGGTCAGTCATTTCTAAAGTTCCACAGGTGGTTCTAACAGACAACCACATGTGAGAACCAAACTAAAGTGACACTTTTCTAACTGTCATATGGATATGAAGTCCCCGGGAATCTTGTTAAGATTCTGATAGAGTGGGTCTGAGGCAGGAACTATGAGTCTGCATTTCTAACAAGTTCTTGGGTTGGCTGAGTGGCAAACCACACTTTGAGGGGAAAGGGACTGGAAGGTTTTTTTCTTCAAGTACAAAAACCCTTAAACATTACCTCTAGGGCTGCAAGCTGGCTTATGATTGAGGAGAGCTGCTACTTGCTAGGTTACTATTCCAACCCACTCGAGTACTCTTGCCTGGAAAATCCCATGAGCGGAGGAGCCTGGTGGGCTGCAGTCCATGGGGTCGCGAAGAGTTGGACACGACTGAGCGACTTCACTTTCACTTTTCACTTTCATGCATTGGAGAAGGAAATGGCAACCCACTCCAGTGTTCTTGCCTGGAGAATCCCAGGGATGGGCTGCCATCTATGGGGTCGCACAGAGTTGGACACGACTGAAGCGACTGAGCAGCAGCAGCAGCAGGTTACTATTCAGCATTGTTTTATCTTCTAATTAGTTAGGGTGGGTGGTCGAAGGAACTACTTGCCATGCAGTGTAGACAGGGTCAAGGAGATTGCTGTACGAATTGAAAATGGAAGTTTTTGACTCTAAAAGTAAGCCACTATAATGAATAAAAATGAGTAAATGTGTTCGCTTTTCTTCTATTTCAGGCGAAGAGTCCTGAATAAATCTTTTTGAAATATGAAGAATGATAATAAAAGAACACTTTATGCTGAAAGCATAACAACAACAAAAAAATCCCAGATGTGAATATCCATCTTATCTATCTTGGAAAGGCAGATGCCAAAGAGTGGAGTCTTCTGTGGGAAATAGGTCACCATTTTGAATTTTATTTAAACAGAATTCTCCAGGGTTCTCTTTGTGTATTAGCTCAGTTTTCCCAGCTGTTTGCAGAATATGCATATTCCTGTCCAGCTGCTAAGCTGCCTTCCTCTCCCCAAGACAGTTGTCCTCCAAGAACAAAGAGATCCAGAGAGACACAGACTGCAATCCGTCAAGCTCTTCTAGTCTCTTTCTACAGAGCCGTGCACATGTGTGCCACAAAGCAGCTCTCTGATCTTCAAATTAGGATCATCTTCAGTACTCCTCACGCTTCAATACTCTTGACATGTGCGTGGGGCGTTCCTTAAAAATGCAGATCCCCAAACCTTTGGCTGGAGCCATGAAGCAAGCACCTTGTTTCTCTGTCTGTATCCTGACCATTCGAAGTAAGTGCTCCACATACAGCACATGGAGAAGCGTTGACCTCAGAGAACAGATTGCAGCATCCTCTTGGTTGGTGCACTGGTGGCTCAGACTGTAAAGAATCCGCCCACAGAGCGGGAGACCCAGGTTTGATCCCTGGTTTGGGAAGATCCCCTGGCAAAGGGAATGGCAGTCCACTCCAGTATTCTTGCCTGGAAAATTCCATGGACAGAGGCTACAGTCCATGGGGTGGCAAAAGAGTCAGACATGACTGAGAATAACACACACACACAGAGGCTTATTTTAATTTGCTAATAAAACAGCTTCCCACCCTTCTCCATCTCTAGGTCAGAGACTACAACAGAGGCAAATCATGATATTATTGGTCCTCCCCTGTCCTTTTCAACTGTCACTTAAGAAATTCTCTACTCCTCTTCTGAAATCTGTATACTACAACATTTCCTTTCCTAGCTTCTCAAACACAAACAGAAAGTTGAGATGCTATAAGAGATTTTTATTCCAGCTGGATGGTCAGAAACCATCATGGTCCATATCATGATACACCCTCTGGTATAAATCAAAAACCCCAGTTGAGGCCACCTCAGTGGCCACATTTTTATAGATGTTTACTTTGTCACAAAATTGTACTTTATTGGTCACAGGGAAGCAGGCAAATTTATTATTAATAATTAAAACTTAAAAACCTACCTACCAAAGGTGAAATCTAAAAAACCTAGCAAAGGTAAAGATGATATTTCATGTTCATAATCCAAAGATCATATGATATTTAAGATTTGTGGAGTATTGAATATGAATATGTAACTTTGCAAAAATATCTGTTTTTAATTTATAATGTTTTCATTTTATGTATGTAAGGAAAAAGGACAACTGACTTCAAGTTTATCATGTGCTAAACTTGGGGGGAAAGTCATGACACATGAATAGACTAAGTGTGTGATGACTTGTCCTCAAAAATCCTCCATCTCTTAGAGACAGGACTTGACACTGACAGTCACACTTGGCCCCACTCACATTGCAGAGATTGGCAGAGAAAACAGAGACTCTCAGAGGCAATATCTCCCATAACCTGGGAGAACAACACAGAGAACCGACGCCAGTATCCAGTCACAAAACAAAATGAACACGCAGTGCCTGGGGTGCTTGTTCCAGAACCAGACACTTGGGAACATGTCCAGTAGAACGTGTGAATCCTGATTACCTTGGAGTAGCCTGACCCTGTCCTTCCCACTCTATAGGCTAATCTGGCTCTGCCTTTCGAGCTACACTATCGGCTTCTCAGGAGTAATGACTAAGTTGTTTTTATTTTTCTTGCCCTTGCTGACAGTGACACAGCAGGGCAAAAGCCATGCTCTTGTAACTATCTCTGGTCCCATTTTATGAGACGTTTTATGAGATGTTCTCTTGGAAAGGTGCTTTCCTGGCCACCGAGGAAGGTGTTTATAGTTTAATTAATAAGAAAGGTGAACTGTAGGATTTAAATCAAAACTGGCCAAGTGGTTTGGTTGTATCCTAACATTTGTCTATAGGTCCAATTGGGTTGACTTTGGGGAACTATCCTGACCTTCTGATCATCTTCTATTTACAGAGTCATCCTTTGAGGTTGCATAGTTCTGGTGTGGAAACTCTTAGCCTGAACCTGAGTCGTATTTCCCTCATAGGTCAGCTATGGAGATGATTAAGTACACTGCCTGTAACTGCATGTGTCAAAGTGGAATCCATTTTGCTTATCACAACTAGCATTTTTATTTTCAATAAAATATAATAAAATTCCAGTGTCCATGGGAAGGGTTAGTATTGTTTCATGAAATTTTATTTATATTTGTATGCATGTACACATGTCATGAGTTGCAATGTAAAATATATTTCTTATTTGAGCTTAAAAAGTTTAGGAAATATTGATCTAGTACTTGATTTTGATCTGTAAGGGTAAGAGCATGAATGGTGGGATTCAATTGCTCTAGCATGAACCCTGACTCCATCACTTTCTAGCTGTGTGGTTTTAGGAAAGTAACCTGACTTCTCTGTGCCATAGTTTTCACACATATCACATATGAAATATGAGAATAATAGTGGCTACCTTATAGGGTTGATATGAGGATTAGGAAAATTAATACTTGTCAAGTGCTTGAAACCTTGCCTGGCACATGCTAAGTGCCTTATACAGGAGTTTTGGAGGAAAAATCTGTTTTGCAAGTATCCTTTTATAACCGTTTATGTTTTAAATCAAGACAGTAGAGTCCCTGCCCTATGGATATTTGTAGCTTAATATATATGTGTCCTTGAACAAGTCCCCCTTCGGAGTGCAATATATTGGAATATTTAAGAACGGGCCTTGGACCAGATTGCTGTTGTCAAATCACTGTTCTGCTACTGACTGGCTGTGTAACCTTTGGCAAATTATTTGACCTTGCAGACCCTCAGTTTCTTAACCTATAAAGTGGGGTTAACAGGCTGTCTCATAAGGTTGTTGCAGGATTACACGAGACATCCATGGATGCTTGGGAAGAAGCAATAATAGCTATTAGTATTCTTCCCATTGGCAATTCAGGTCATGTCTTTGCCTCTATTCTGATGTGCTGAAAAGTAGCCCTCCTCTTTCATGTGAATGGCTTGCTTAAGTCATCATTTTACTTCAGCTGTGGTGAATCAACCACATAGGGGCTCAGATAAAGACCAATACTCCTGCCTAGAAAAGCAATTGTGAGGCCCAGGATTGGATTCAGACTGCCCCACCGTGCACTCTTTAGCCTCGCTCTCACAGCTATTCGAGGCCCTAGAACTGTTCTTTTGCCTCAGCGGGTCTTCACAGCCCCTCAGATAATTCCAAAGCGTCACAATGGAAGCCTGATAGCCCAGGGTGTTTTTCAGTATGGCTGTCTGTGGCGGTGGGGTCATATCATATTTCCTTCCCCTTTATCTTGGGGGAGGAAACTGAACCAGACAAAGCTTGCTGTCCAACGTGATGAAGCACTTTGTATGATGCATCACTTCTAAATACGGTGATAGCATAAAAAGGGCTCATTAGCTGAAGGGGCTTTCAGCTTGAGTCCTCCAGTTCTTAAGGACCTTTGGCAAGGCTGTTCTGACAAAGAGAAATCTAAGATGCTTGAGGACTCCCGAGCTTGAGGACCTAAACTGTTTTTCTGTCATTCTCCCTTCTTCTTCCGTGGTGCATTGTTCCTGCAGCACTACCATAGCTTTTGTAAATGAATAACGGAGCTATATTATGCAGCATCAATCTCTTGCTTGACCGTAAGCTCCTCAAGGGTAGGGGACCTGCCTTATTCATCTTTGCATCCCCTGCAAGCACTGGGCACACATCTCAATCAACATCTGTGAAATTGAATCTGGTTGAATTTATCTCCCAGGTTGCAGTGCCAGAGCTCAGAATAGGAATGGAGCTGAAGGTGAGTGAGGAATCATTTTTCTTCCCACTGTTGAGTTGCCTGCTGGCTTCTGAGAAAGTCAAGTCACCCCATCACCCTGAAGGCCACCCGGGGCGGGGGGGGGGGAGGCTGTTAAGGTGATTCTATTGGTATCCTTGGTGGAAGTTCTTTCTCCTGGTTCTTAGAGGTAAAGAAAATGAATCAACTAGTCCTGCATTTTGTTGGTTTGCAAGCCAGGGCTAGGAGAACGTAAGGTGGAAATGTGATCTCTTTTCATCCTCTGCTTGGCTGATGTGGAAAGACAGGCAACAGTGGGCCAGCACTCCTCTCTAAGTTAGCTTTGTCTAGTATCTAATACAGAGCTGGGCATATTCTTGGTCCTAATTAAATTGTTGTTTACTTGCTCATTCGTGTCGGACTCTTTTGCAACCCCAGGGACTTTAGCCCACAGGGCTTCTCTGTCCATAGACTTTTCCAGGGAAGAATACTGGAGTGGGTTGCCGTTTCCTTTCCAGGGGCTCTTTCGGACCCAGGAACGCCGGCCTCCTGCATTGCAGGTGGATTCTTTACCACTGAGCCACCACAGGGGCATAATTTGTCATTTCCCTCCCTTTCAAAAGGTACATACATCTTTATTCAATTGACAAACAGAAATGAGAGAAAATAGTCTTTTGAAAACCCTCCATGTGTCTAAGCCAGGCAGTCTGCTGAAGCTGTGGATATATTTGCTCTAACTCTGCTCACAAGGGGACAAGACAAGTGTGAACGCCTTCATTTCCAGTTGAGGATACTGAAGCCCGTGGAGCTCAGGTGGAGAATCCGGGATCGGAGATCAGCTCGGTTTGGACGCACTCACCATACCATGAAGTTTCCCCCCTTTCTCCTCCAGCACGCAGGTGGGTGCGTGCGTGTGCGTGACTGTTTGTGTTTCCTTTTACCCCTAAAGCCCCGCTACTTCTCCTTCATGTCAGTTTCCTGGATTCCACTTTTTCGAAGCAAAGTCCAGTTCTCCAAGGTTGCACTGCCCCCCTCGGCCATCTCCTCTCCCCGCGGGGTTCCCAGGACCGCCAGCCACTCCTTGGCTAAAGTCAGAGTCCCAGCCTTCGGCTCGGATTCCGGGCTCCACTCCGACCCTCCAGGGCCGGGGGCCTCCCTCGGGTCCCCGGGGCCGAAGGAGCGCAGGCGGGGCCCCGCAGCCCGCGCGTCGGCCCCGCCTCCCCTACCTGACGCCGGTGCGCCTGGGGCGCCGTAGGCTCCGCCCACAGGCGCGCCTGCCCTGCCATTGGCTCCCCCTGCTGCCCGTCTCTTTCGCCGGCCCCGTTGGGTCCCAGAGGCAGGTTTTGCCGGAGAAGCCGCAGTCCCGGCGGTTCGGGAGCAGAGCCGGAGGGCTGTGGAGCGGAGCGCGGACCGGCGCTGGCATGTCTCCTCGCCAGGGAGCTCCCGTCAGCCGCCAGTCCCGGGCGGCTGCTAACTTGGCTGCAGGCTCCGGCGGTCCGGCCGCGGCCATGTAGTCGCCGGCTGGGCTCCCCGCAGCCCGGGAGCAGCAGCGAGAGCAAGTCGGAGCCCAGCAGCTCGCGGCTTCCCCCGGAGGCGCTGAGTGCGCGCCTCGTCCCCGCCGCCCCTCGGGCCGCACTTTGGGTCCGAGAGGGAAATGGGGGAGAAAGTTTCGGAGGCGCCTGAGCCGGTGCCCCGCGGCTGCAGCAGTCACGGTGCTCCGACTCCCGCCTCTGCGGTGGCTGCCGAGTCCTCTCCCGGCGCTTCCTCGGCGGAGTCCTCCTCGGGCTCGGAAACTCTGTCGGAGGAAGGGGAGCCTGGCTTCTCCCGCGAGCAGCCGCAGCCGCCGCCGCCGCCGGGTGGAGCTCGGCCGGCCGCCGCCTGGGCGCCCGCGCTCTCGGTGCCGGAGCGTGGAGTCTCAGCGCCGCCGCCGCGCCCGGGAGGAGCCGCGCCCCCCGCGCCCCGGGGCAGCAGCGCGTCCCAGGAGGAGCAGGACGAGGAGGTGGGCCCTGCCTTCCCCGCCTCGACCCCTCTGGGCCGGGCTGCCAGGCGACCCCAGCTCTCTACCCCGCACGCGAGTGGTGGGCAGTGTGCGCTGGGGCGTGGAGCGGGGAAGGGACCCCAGGTGCGGTGCGCCGTGCCCCGGGTGATGACAGCTGGGAGCCTCGCAGTGGGTCATTGGTTTCCCCGTGGCTGTCACTTGTGTGTGTGTGTGTGTGTTCGTGTACATGTGCTGCCTGACAGTGTGCCTATACAGTATCAAAGCAGCAGACTCCTTCAGGTCTGGATTTGCTCCGCTGGGTGTGTGAATGGGTGTGACACGACCACCTGGTCTGTCCCCACAACTAAGACTTCCTTCTCCGAAGTGGGCGTTGCTTCGCGCCGTCGCGCTTGGGCACAGGGGCAATGGGGTGAAGGGATGGGTGTGAGAGGAGAGTGGGTGTGTGTGGGGGGGGGGCAGTTGGAGCAGTACCCGCGAAGTTGCGCGCTGGGTTTCCGTGGCATCCGCCCCAGGATCGCGGGAGGGTGATTTTGGCTGTTCCCCCCGCGTCGGTTCTTCCAGAGAGGGGGACTCCTAGCTCTGGGCCGGCAGTGCTGAATTGAGCTTCTGCATTTCCCATTTGGACTCGTTCCGGGTGTCCAGATGCGTGCCGGTCGCCAGACTGAATAGGGAATGTTAGGCCCTTCTTCGGGAGACTGTGTCCATCCTGGTTTATTCGTCCACCCTGGTTTCTTGGAAGAATATTCGTGTGAAACTTGTAGGTCGCGTCCTGATACATCGAGACTGACTTGGTGTCCTCCCGTCTGTTTTCTCTGGCTTTTTCCTGTCTTTGGAGGACAATTAAGGAAGCGTAAGCTTCTTGGTGTTTTTGATTGTTTGCTTTGGACGTTTCTTGTGGGGAAGTCATCTTGATCAGGCAGGGCCATAAATAAAACATTATCCCAACAGAACCGCCTCCTTGTGAAGTTAGTTCCTCAGTGCTAGAGTTATATTTTCCTCCTCTCTGATGGGGTTAGCTTTAGTAAGTAATTGTCTTTGCACCTCAGAACGTGCAGACTGAGGCCAGTGCTCTGACAGTAACCCCCTGGGGACGCCAGGCTGCAGGCAAAGACTGGATCTGGTACAGAATGAGAAGAGTCAAGTCCTAGCCTGGCAGAGATGGCGCAAACCCTAGCGGTTGGCCAACCCTCTGGCAGTAACCAGGACCCATTCCCCAATGCCTGGTGAGCGTGGGGATCCTGGACAGGTGTCTGGAAATCTGTTTTCTAGAACTGCCTGTGCTTCTGAACTGTGAGACTTTGGATGAGTTGATTCTTCTGAGGTCAGTTTAATAATCTGTAAAGTGAGGAGTATGACCAGTGAACTTCAAGGTAAAGTTTATTGTCACACGAACACTCCCCTTTTTTGATCAGGAATTTAGGATGGATCCAAAGTTCAGATTGATCCTGAGAACAGAGTACCAAGAGTTAAGCTGAGCACCACACCTGTCACAGAGCTACCTGGGGATATGACCCAACTTAATGATTTATTAATGCTATTAGATTCCAATATAGTGTTGCTATTGGTAGAGAGGGTGGTACAGTTAGTTGCCTGTGTTTTCTGGGAAGCTGGGAGTATGCTTCATGGTACATAACATGGTCTTGCAGATCCCAGGTGGAGGAAGTCAGGAACTTCTCACTTTGATCGGGATCCTGTAACTGGTTTATTGCTTGGCCTCAGGGTGACAGTGTTTTATTTTCTTGGAAGTGGATATAATGATAGCTTATTTCATAGGCACTGCAATGAGGATTGGTTGATTGAAACACATTTTGAAAAGTGGAATGACTAAATAACATTGGTCAGTATTTGTGAAATCTCAGAATTGGATGTAAAGTGATACAGTATTGCAATTTATTGTGTAACTTAACCTGTGACAGGGGATGCTGGAAATTGTCCAAGAGTGGAAATCTTGACTTGCTCTGAGAATTTTAAAGCAAGACTGAAAGTGTCGAGTAGAGAAATGGTAGTCTTTGTGGCAGGGGTTGGAGTCCAGTGCACATTTTCTGGCTCTTACACTGGTGCAGGGGTTCCCCGCTTCGAGGGGGTACAGTGGGTCTCTTTGAGAACCTAATGAAAGCTCTCCATCCTCTCCTCAGAAAACAGGCATCATTATAAATACCATTCTAGCGGGTTGAGTTGGAGAAGGCAATGGCAAGCCAATCCAGTACTCTTGCCTAGAAAATCCCATGGACAGAGGAGCCTGGTAGGCTGCAGTCCATGGGGTCGCTACTAGTCGGACACGACTGAGAGACTTCACTTTCAATTTTCACTTTCACGCATTGGAGAAGGAAATGGCAACCCACTCCAGTGTTCTTGCCTGGAGAATCCCAGGGATGGCAGAGCCTGGTGCGCTGCCGTCTATGGGGTCGCACAGAGTCAGACACGACTGAAGCGACTTAGCAGCAGCGGGTTGAGTGAGGAATACTGGGTTACACAGTCTCAGTTTGGTGGAAAGATGTGGGTTTGAGTTCCAGCTCTGCCACCTTAACTGGATGTGGGATGTGGACTCCTCCACTGATGTAAGGCCTGATTTTTCCCCTCTTAAATGGGAATGATAATTATAGAGTCATTTGGCATTTTATACATGCCACCTCATTTAATCCTAGTATAGTAGCTAGAATTGAATTCTAAGTGAATGTTAATTTTTCAGGTTCATTTGTGATTAAAAATGTTGTGAAAGCAGGTACAGTTTTGGGCTGGCTTATTTTATTTATGCATAATTAATCTGCTCCCTACTTTCAGAGGACTGAAGGCTGTGGCTTTTCTGTTTATTACCATTGTATTAGTACAAGCTGGGAAACAGTTTATTTGTATCAGATGTATTATGGTAAGGCACTGTTAGTGTAGTGTTAGTTATGCAATAGCAGGGTACTGAGTATAAAGCCTTTAAAAGGCTTAAGTAAAACCCATAAAATGGAAAAAGATTCATTTAGATTTAAAAATTGTATATCTAGCTTGGGATAATCACTATATTCCAAATCTTTTTCCATCACTTCTTGCGTCAATTTTTAAAAAGCAGCAAAATTAAATTTCCTAGTATATGATTGCAGTACTAATTTTTGGTGCACCTTTATTAAAGCTGCTTGCATACACTAGTGGAAAAGGCAATGGCAACCCACTCCAGTACTCTTGCCTGGAAAATCCCATGAATGGAGGAGCCTGGTAGGCTGCAGTCCATGGGGTTGCGAAGAGTCAGACACGACTGAAGCGACTTAGCAGCAGCATACACTAGTAATATCAACAGTGTTTGACCTACTTCATATTTTATCTTATTGTCAGTATTTGTGTAAACTTACAAAGTCTCATAGACTTACATCAACCCTTTAAGGTTTTGGTGTCTAAAAAACAATAGTTTAACATGACAATGGTTGTAATTTTCATGTACTTAATAATCAAACACACGAGAGAGATGATGTATGGTTTTTTGTTTGAATAAAGTGCATTTGACTTTCCCCTTGATTCCCCAAATCTATGGACTTTGTGGTCTCTGCAAGTTGAGGGTAACAGGCTGTGTTTCGAGTAGTCATGATGAGCTAGATTGGAGTGTCCCTCTAACCACATTTCTGCGATTTGCTCTTAGGCACATCTCTGCCCTGGCCCTTCTCAGGGCACCTGTGCTGACCCTCATAAAGTACTCAGTGCTGCCTGCTGTGTGTCAGTTAACTCCTGAGGGCAGGAACTTGTCTTTGTGTGTTAACCTGGTGCTTCTAATACATTAGTGGAGGCTCAGTACATATATTTTGAACGAAAGAGGAAAATACATCTTTGAAAACAGTTGCACATTTGACTGAAGGGTGACCATATCAGTATTCTTTTGTTGTGACTTATGCTTAAACCTCTAGATCTCTTATTAAAAAAAAAAAAAAAAAGACCTCATGGACCCCAGTGAAAATGTTATGAGCAGTTTTTCCAGGTAAATTTTGAAGAAAGTCAAATCAGTGAGGATCCACTCACAATGCCTGTGCAAGGACTTGTGCGTTAACTTTGCTTTTCACTGTGTGTGTTAGAACTTGAAACTTTCAGGGATTCTTAGCATGGTAGAAAAAAGGCTTAGTAGCTAAAAGGATTTTCAACTCAATATAAAGCGTTTCATTCATACTTTGCTGCCCTAATGGGCTTACTTTACTGGCAAGAGGGGGAAAACAGTTGCCCTGATTAACAATAGGCTCAATTAGTGGATGTCATTTAAATGTTCTATTAATGAAGACTGCTTTTAATATCATTCATAAATGAATGTCTAGACTTCATTGGTGAAGAGAATAACTAGCAAAACAGCAGCCATGAATTCAGTGAAGCTTTTCAGGGAATTGATATTTTATGAATCACAGCAGCAGCTGCTGCTGCTGCTAAGTCACTTCAGTCAGGTCCGACTCTGTGTGACCCCATAGACGGCAGTCTACCAGGCTCCCCCGTCCCTGGGATTCTCCAGGCAAGAACACTGGAGTGGGTTGCCATTTCCTTCTCCAATGTGTGAAAGTGAAAAGTGAAAGTGAAGTCGCTCAGTCATGTCTGACTCGTAGCGACCCCATGGACTGCAGCCTACCAGGCTCCTCTGTCCATGGGATTTTCTAGGCAAGAGTACTGGAGTGGCTTGCCATTGCCTTCTCCGCACAGCAGCTACATAATTTAAAAAAAAGAGTATGTAAATCTTGGCATATTTATCATTGAGGCTTGTCTTTGACTCCCTGATTCAACAAGAGTCACAGGTTTACCGTGTCAGACAGCAGACACTCAACGTGTGTTGGGTCTGATGCCTGAGAAGCAGCACCCCGGGTGCTGAAGATACGAAGGTGGGCAAGACAGAGATAGTCGTGACCTCACGAAGCTTCTAGTGAAACGGGGGAGATACTCCCGAAACACATGACTCTTCACTAATTGATTTCCAAGGTGGTAGATGGGGAATAGGCAGCGGTGAGGGAGTGTATACCTCTTCTCACCTGGGAGGTGGGAAGTGCCTTCCTGGGAGTTATTGGAGAAGGGATGGGATAAAGCGGTGTGGGTAGCAGAGAGAGCTTGTGGGTCTGGGGGCTAAGAGACATCTGTGTTGTGTGCATGAAGCAGAGGAGGGCCTGGCATTAGGGGATGCGGGAGAGAGAAGCAGTGGCTGGGTCATGCACGGCCTTTGGACTTTATTCTCAGGCCCTGGGAGCACACTGAAGGGTTTGAAGCAAGGAAATGACTCAATCAGACTGGCATTCCCGGAGGTTGGGCAGTGTGGAGCTCACCTGTTGATGCTGCAGTGTAGCTGGTTGAAATGTTCCAGGTTACCTGGGAGCTGACGACCTAAGAAGATGGCACCTTAGAAAACAGTGTGTTGATGGAAAGTGGGGCTCAGGAATCCATGTAAACACACAGGAAATGGAACGGGAAATGAGGTTAGGTCTATTCGAGAGAACACCTTTGTGTGACTGTTGATGTTGCTTCTCACTGCAGTGTTGCCTTAGGACTAGGATTTTCTTGAAGGAAAACCTTTAGTGATGGATGGAGACTGAGGAGAGGGCCTTGCAAATGCTCGTTTCCACAGTCAGTTGCAGGGGCCATTGACCCGAGGTGAAAATAAAGGGTGATTGCTCGGAGGTGGCATGAGCCTCTCTGGCCGTGGGAAGTGCGGTGTCTGTGAGCTAATAACACATGTTCTGAGAGTCTGGCTTGTTTGCTTGCATGTTCCTAGAGAAGGAAGCGTCAGAGTCAGGGAAACAAGAATTTGGCCCTTTCCACTGCAGGTCTGAGGTGTTCTAGGACATGTCAATCCACCAGTGTTTTGGAGCCAGTGACAAAGGCTATCTGTTCCCTCACACTGACTGGATACAGTGTTTAAGCCCAGCTCTTTGTGTTTTTGCCCCTGTGAAGAAGGGTGTGAATGCATATTAGCGTGCAGGCTGTGAAGATGGTAAACTATGGGGGAGAATCCTGGTAGAAAAGTTCTCACAATGAGAAGGGTCCATAACCAGGTGGCTTGGTGTTAGAGAAAACTGAATGAGGTTGTGTGTGTATGTGTGCGGGTATGTGTTGGTGTACATGCCCTTGTATATCTAAGAAGAAATACTTGTCCTTTTGAGATGAAAGGTACCCCAGGTCATTTATGAGCAAGGTCGCACATTTTATGGTGATGCCTGGAAAGGACTTGTGCTCCCCTTCACCATCACTTCAGACCAGCAGCCAGTGTTCCCTGCCCTGGGGTCAGGGTTGTAGGGCCTCAGGGTATAGACTAATGACCCCAGTTCAGCCACTTCTAGGCTGTGTGCCTTTGGAATAGTTATTAATACCAAGACTGTTTCCTTCTCTGTAAAATGGACATGCTAGTATTTACTGCAGAGGGTTGTTATGAGAATTTTATATAGAGGTCCCAGCACAATTCCTGACATACAGGGTGCATTCCATGATGGTGTTTGCTAGAATGACTGACTACAGAAAAGCTGGTTTATGCAGAATGTCAGCACCATAGCCAGGAATAATCAGCACCTGGACGTCCCTTCCCTGATGGATTATGCTAACAGCATGGTTTGCTCATGGTTCTGGGAGGCCCTTTCATTCATGAGTAGGTAGATGTGTAACATAGTGATCACTTTTAATTTCATGGACACAGCATTTCTTACGATATACTAATAGCAAAGCTTTATGGACTATGGTTCATTAACTCTTCTGTAAGACACAATCTCTCTTTTGCTCCTGTAACCTGCTGTTAGTGATCACTTATTAAATGATGTCCTCAAAGACTCTGTGAACATGCAAATTAGTAACTGATCCCAGGAAGTTAGTCAGAAGGCAGCATGTTAGCCATGTGGTGAGGCTGGTGACATGACCCGGTACTTCGTGATGATTGGAAGCTGAGAAGAGAGTGACAAGGAAATGAAATGATTTTCTGGAAGCCAACTTTGGTTCATTTAAGAATTGGGTGGAGGGGCAGGTGGTCCAGGGGCCACCCCCATCCCCAACTTCACAGAGGAGATTCTGTTAGAAATGAGATAGAACTTTTAAAAATGCAAGAACTCATGTGAATTGCCCAGCAAAAAGTCTCTTTCATCTCTTTGGCGCAGTGTAAACATTTCAATTTTTTTAAGGCAAAATTGCAAAAGCCTAGGATCCACTTTTGCTATAACTCAGATAAATGCGGGTGCAGTGACTGCAGGTGGCTTCCCTTCCCCAGCCTGGTGCTCTGGCCCATGTTCCTGTTTAGGCTGACATTTACACAGCTTTCCATCACCCAGTTCAAGGCTGATTGTGCCCTTTGTGCCTCCATTTAGTCTGGTATTAATCAGATATTTCTTTTTGGGTCCTATTATTTTGGGGTAGAGCATAAGATCAAATACAGTCAAGCAGAAATCTCTTTCGCCAGCAGCTTGTGGGCACTTATTTCTTTCCCCCTTTTTGCCCTTCTCTCTAACCCCTTCAGAATTCCTGGAAAGAATTGGACAGTAGTCACGTGTCAATGCATTTCTGTCCTAAGTCAGGCTTAGGAGAGAAATGCAGCATGTGTGCTCAGTTTGCTTCAGTCGTCTCCGACAGCCTATGGGCTGCAACTTGCCAGGCTTGTCTGTCCATGGGATTCTCCAGGCAAAAATACTCAAGTGGGTAACTGTTCCCTTCTCCAGGGAATCTTTCCAACCCAGGGATCGGAACCTGGGTCTCTTGTGTTGCAGGCTGGCTTCTTTACTGCTGAGCCTCTGAGGAAGCCCCTAGGAAAGAACTGCTGCTGCTGCTACTGCTGCTAAGTCACTTCAGTCGTGTCTGACTCTGTGTGAACCCATAGATGGAAGCCCACCAGGCTCCCCCGTCCCTGGGATTCTCCAGGCAAGAACACTGGAGTGAGTTGCCATTTCCTTCTCCAATGTGTGAAAGTGAAAGTGAAGTTGCTCAGTCGTGTCCAACCCTTAGCGACCCCACGGATTGCAGCCTACCAGGCTCCTCCATCCGTGGGATTTCCTAGGCAAGAGTGCTGGAGTGGCTTGCCATTGCCTTCTCCGTAGGAAAGAACACCCATCCACCCTTCCCTAAATGTGAAACGTCAGTTCAGGACCGTGGTCAGCGGTCTATACATTTAAGTGTATAGAACTTGTGTGAAATTTCTGGTTGCTTCTCCAACTTCTTTTAATGAAAAAGTTCACTTCTTATTTAATGATTTGAATTCATAACCAGGCACATGTGTCTCTGAAACAGCTGATAAATCTGTACCCTATGCCTGCACTCTTGCTGGCCCATCAATTCTCCTGTTGGACACAGTCCATATACTTTTGATTATGGTACTACTTCCACTGAACATTTCAGCCCTAATGCTTTGTACTGATATTGGGGGCAGGGGTTGGTAGAGGGGAGGCTGACAAATTGGCTTTCTTTTCTTAACTAATTTCATAGGTTATGGTGTGGAAAATGAAAACTTAATTATAATGTTCTTGACTTTGTGTTTGGGGGGTGTTTTCAGTGGCCAGCGACTCACAGGCATGCCCATTTAGTGTGGGTAGATGAATATACATTTGAAGCTCATCTCAGGTGTGGGTATTTTGGCCTCTGCCTTAAGACTTGCTCAGCTAGTTTTTTAATAAGCTGAGAAGTTAGGTAGCTCCTGGTAGATGATTTTGTGCCTTTCCAAGTTTGTTTTAAAAACAAACAAAAAATAATAAGATCATCATATATTGGGGTTCCAGTGTTAACATCTGTTTTTTCAGGCATTTCTTTATGCCGAGATGGATGTACCTTCAAAATGCAGGAAGGGTCCCAGTGCCTCACCATTGATAGGGAAATAAAGTAAAATTGGGTTCAAATCGGTGGTTAAAATCTTATGTCGCTGTTTACTGCCCTTGAGACTTATATTCTCAGAAATTACAGATTCACAATTGCTTCTTAGGGCAATCATTGCTAGGTAAACTGCATTAAGATATTGAAACAGAATGCAGTTGTGATGAAATTCATTTTATGTATAAAGGTTAAATGATTAATTTCACAAAGAGGTTCTTGATGAATAAACTGGCTCCATAGGCGTGTGTCGAGCTCCTGGACACTCAAAACTCACAGAATTTGCTTTGCCACTCCTTTAGTTTTATTTAGCTAGTTTTAGTTTTTTCATTTAAAAGATGCAACTAGAATGGAGAGAGTGCTTAATTGAAAGCACCTGAGTCGTAACTAAAGTCGTCATCAGCCCAGGCTTCTCCGTTTAAAAGGGCAGCTCCCAGGCTCCTCACCTAGATGCAGCCGTGAAGAGATAGGGAGAGCAGCTCCAGAGAAAAGGGCAATCCCGAATGTTTGTTCGGAGGGAAAGAACCATTGAGAAGTTTTACTTAAGGAGAACTTCTGACTCATCTCAAGTCAGTAGAGTACAAATCAGGAAGACCCAAAAAAATGCCCACCTTCCTGTTCTTCTGGCTCTTATGAGACAAGTAAGTCAGATTGCTAGGTTAAGCCAGCGTGGCCTTAGTTTAAAGACTCAGCGAACATATCTGAGCACAAGAGAGTGAAGGAGAACGAGAGAAAAACTGCTGGTCACGTAAGGAAAGACTTATTTTCTTTCCCTGCTACGTTTTGATACTTTATATATTGTTGAAATTTTACTTTTGTATATTTTATTTCATGTGCCATTTTGGAAATGTTTTTGTTGTTGTTGTTCTACAAACACTGTTTGCCTATAAGCTACCCCAGTTCATTGTTGGCTAGGAAGAGGAGTATGGTTTAGAATGGCCTCTTGAGACCTTTTAGGACTTAAAAAGCAGAGACATTACTTTGCCAACCAAGGTCCGTCTAGTCAAGGCTATGGTTTTTCCCATGGTCATGTATGGATGTGAGAGTTGGACTGTGAAGAAAGCTGATGGCCGAAGAATTGATGCTTTTGAACTGTGGTGCTGGAGAAGACTCTTGAGAGTCCCTTGGACTGCAAGGAGATCCAACCAGTCCATTCTAGAGGAGATCAGTCCTGGGTGTTCATTGGAAGGACTGATGCTGAAGCTGAAACTCCAGTACTTTGGCCACCTCATGCGACGAGTTGACTCACTGGAAAAGAGTCTGATGCTGGGAGGGATTGGGGGCGGGAGGAGAAGGGGGTGACAGAGAATGAGATGGCTGGATGGCATCACCGACTCGATGGACATGAGTTTGAGTGAACTCTGGGAGTTGGTGATGGACTGGGAGGCCTGGCGTGCTGTGATTCATGGGGTCGCAAAGAGTCGGACACGACTGAGCGACTGAATTGAACTGAACTTAATCCCTGGTGATGGTGGGTCCTAGCCCTGATGCAGGGTCTCTATTAGGACAAGAGAGAACATGGAAATTCTAACTGTGAACGCTCTTAGTTTTCTTTATTATAATGTCAGTGTCACTTTGACTTTTTAAGAATTCCATTTTTTAAATTAAAACATTTCTACCTGGAGAAAGCTGATGGCGATAGTTTTAATGTTATAGAATAAGTCCTGTTGGGAAGAGTTAGATTAGTAGAGTAACAATGTGAAAGTTGTATAACCTGCTACTATCATGCTGTTTTAAATTCCTTTAAAATTATTTGAGTCATCACTTTCTGTGTGTTAGGTTACCTGTCATTCTGTGTTCTAATTCATCCCTGTTTCTTTCAGCCCCTTCCTACCTATAACTTAGTCATCAGAATTTTAAAAAGAGCAGCACAGATCACTTTGGTTGGAAGACTGTAGTAAAACCTTTGTTTAATCAGAATATTTGGGGGAGAGACTTTTTTTGGTTACTCAATCTTATGATTCACTAAAAATTAACTGAAAAGCTCTTTTGTTCTCACTTTGTTGTTTACCTTTTTTCTTATAATTTCTAGATGTGGATTTTCTGCCTTATTTTGTGATGAACAAGCTAGATTTTCTTTTTAGTGATTAGACATATTATAATGCTTTAGGGATCTCACTTTGGCTATCAGTCACCTTCAAAGCCTACTGAAGATGGAAAAAGTGCATAAGAAGAAGTAGAAAGTATAAAATTGGGTGCACTATTAACAAAAGTAGATGATCTTGATTTCTTTAGAAGTTGGAGTTAGCAAAGTACTTTTTTTTCTGACAGCTTTGCTTCATTATCTTTGCTCCTGGGTTATGCCAGATCATGTATATATTGTTAATATTTGTACAGTACTTAGCAGTTTTCACAGCCTTTCCTGATACTATTTCAGCTGTTCTTTCCTTCTCATTTTGTAGACATGTCTTCTTGTCGTGTACTTAATAGTTTCTCTGTTTCTTTCCCACTAGACTATGTGATGTTGAGAGCATCACTTAGCCAGTATGGTAGTGTGGGCCAATTGAATTGCCAATTAAGCTTAAAAAGACTTTTGCGAACATTGAGTAAATGCATGTAAAACACTCAGAATGATGTCTTGACACACAATGTGCCTCAGTGGAAATTTGGAGGCAGTGCTTTATTATTACCCACTGTATGTCCTGTGCATTTGGCATTAAGAGTTTAAGTGTCTGAAGAACTTTAAAGATCAGAGTGAAGATTTAGTTCAGTTCAGTCACTCAGTCATGTCCAACTGTTTGCGACCCCATGGACTGCAGCATGCCAGGCTTCCCGATCCATCAACAACTCCCAGAGCTTGCTCAAACTCATGTCCATAGAGTCGGTGATGCCATCCAGCCATCTCATCCTCTGTCATCCCCTTCTCCTCCCGCCTTCAACTTTCCCAGCATCAGGATCTTTTCCAATAAGTCAGTTCTTCGCATTCGGTGGCCAAAGTATTGGAGTTTCAGCTTCAGCATAAGCCCTTCCAATGAATATTCAGGACTGATTTCCTTTAGGATGGACTTGTTGGATCTCCTTGCAGTCCAAGGGACTCTCAAGTCCAAGGTACTTTCCAACAGCACAGTTCAAAAGCATTAGTTCTTTGGTGCTCAGCTTTCTTTGTAGTCCAACTCTCACATCCATACATGACTACTGGAAAAACCATATCTTTGACTAGATAGAACTTTCTTGGCAAAGTGATGTCTCTGCTTTTTAATATGCTGTCTAGATAGGTCAGAGATTTTCTTTAAAGGAGCAAGCGTCTTTTAATTTCATGGCTGCAGTCACCATCTGCAGTGATTTTGGAGCCCCCCCAAAATAAAGTCTCTCACTGTTTCCATTGCTTCTTCATCTATTTGCCGTGAAGTGCTGGGACCAGATGCCATGATCTTAGTTTTCTGAATGTTGAGTTTTAAGCCAACTTTTTCACTCTTCTCTTTCACTTTCATTAAGAGGCTCTTTATTTCTTCTTCACTTTCTGCCATAATGGTGGTGTCAATTGCATATCTGAGGTTGCTGATATTTCTCCCTGCAATCTTGATTCCAGCTTGTGCTTCATCCAGCCCAGCATTTAGCATGATGTACTCTGCATGTAAGTTAAATAAGCAGGGTTACAATACACAGCCTTTACGTACTTAATTCATGATTTGGAACTAGTCTGTTGTTCCATGTCCAGTTCTAACTGTTGCTTCTTAACCTGCGAACAGATTTCTCAGGAGGCAGGTCAGATGGTCTGGTATTCCAATCTCTTGAAGAATTTTCCACAGTTTGTTGTGATCCACAGAGTCAAAGGCTTTGGCATAGTCAATAAAGCAGAAGTAGATGTTTTTCTGGAACTCTCTTGCTTTTTTGATGATCCAGTGGACGTTGGCAATTTAATCTCTGCTTCCTCTGCCTTTTCTAAATCCAGCTTGAACATCTGGAAGTTCACGGTTCACATATTGCTGAAGCCTGGCTTGGAGAATTTTGAGCATGATTTACTAGTATGTGAGATGAGTGAAATCATGCGGTAGTTTGAGCATTCTTTGGCATTGTCTTTCTTTGGGGTTGGAATGAAAACAGACCTTTCCCAGACCTGTGGCCACTGCTGAGTTTTCCAAATTTGCTGGCATATTGAGTGCAACACTTTCACAGCATCATCTTTTAGGATTTGAAATAGCTCAACTGGAATTCCATCACCTCCACTAACTTTGTTCATAGTGATGCTTCCTCAGGCCCACTTGAGTTCGCATTCCAGGATGTCTGGCTCTAAATGAGTGATCACACCATTGTGGTTATCTGGATCATGAAGATCTTTTTTGTATAGTTCTTCTGTGTGTTCTTTCCACCTCCTCTTAATAACTTATGCTTTTGTTAGGTCCATACCATTTCTGTCCTTTATTGAGCCCATCTTTGCATGAAATGTTTCTTTGGTATCTCTAATTTTCTTGAAGAGCTCTCCAGTCTTTCCCATTTTATTGTTTTCCTCTATTTCTTAGCACTGATCACGAAAAAGGCTTTCTTATATTTCCTTGCTATTCTTTGGAACTCTGCATTCAGATGCTTATATCTTTCCTTTTCTCCTTTGCCTTTCACTTCTCTTCTTTTCTCAGCTATTTGTAAGGCCTCCTCAGACAACTGTTTTGCCTTTTTGCATTTTTTTTCTTGGAAATGGTTTTGATCACTGCCTCCTGTACAATGTCATGAACCTCCATCCATAGTTCTTCAGGCACTCTGTCTATCAGATCTGATCCCTTGAATATGTTTGTCACTTCCACTGTATAATCATGAGGGATTTGATTTAGGTCATACCTGAATAATCTAGTGGTTTTCCCTACTTTTCAATTTGAGTCTGAATTTGGCAATAAGGTGTTCACGACTGGAGCCACAGTCAGCTCTCAGTCTTATTTTTGTTGACTGTATAGAGCTTCTCCATCTTTGGCTGCAAAGAATATAATCAATTTGATTTTGGAGTTTACCATCTGGTGATGTCCATGTGTAGAGTCTTCTCTTGTGTTGTTGGAAGAGGGTGTTTGCTATGACCAGTGCATTCTCTTGGCAAAATTCTGTTAGCCTTTGCCCTGCTTCATTCCATACTCCAATGCCAAGTTTGCCTGTTACTCCAGGTATCTCGTCACTTCCTACTTTTGTATTCCAGTCCCCCGTAATGCAAAGGACATCCTTTTTTGGTGTTAGACCTAGAAGGTGTTGTAGGTCTTCATAGAATCGTTAAACCTCAGCTTCTTCAGCATTACTGGTGGGGTATAGACTTGGATTACTGTGATATTGAATGGTTTGCCTTGGAAACGAACAGAGATCATTCTGTTGTTTTGGAGTCTGCATCCAAGTACTGCGTTTCGGACTCTCTTGTTGACTATGATAGCTACTCCATTTCTTCTAAGGGATTCTTGCCCACAGTAATAGATATAATGGTCATCTGAGTTAAATTCACCCATTCCAGTCCATTTTAGTTTGCTGATTCCTAAGATGTCTATGTTCACTCTTGCCATCTCCTGTTTGACCACTTCCAATTTGCCTTGATTCATGGACCTGACATTCCAGGTTCCTATGCAAGATTGTTCTTTACAGCCGCAGACTTTACTTCCATTACCAGTCACATCCACAACTGGGTGTTGTTTTTGCTCTCGGTCCATCTCTTCATTGTTTCTGAAGTTATTTCTCCACTGATCTCCAGTAGCATCAGTTCAGTTCAGTCGCTCAGTCGTGTCTGACTCTCCGCGACCCCAGTAGCATAATGGGCACCTATTGTCTTGGAGAGTTCATCTTTCAGTGTCCTATCTTTTAGCCTTTTCATACTGTTCATGAGGTTCTCAAGACAAGAATACTGAAGTGTTTTTCCATTCCCTTCTCCAGTTCACTACATTTTGTCAGAACTCTCCTCCATGACCTGTCTTGGGTGGTTGTACGCAGCATGGCTTACAGTTTCATTGAGTTAGGCAAAGGATAAAGATGGTGGAGTAGAAGGAC
The DNA here is from genome assembly GCF_049115385.1 of Moschus berezovskii. Classification (NCBI taxonomy): domain Eukaryota; kingdom Metazoa; phylum Chordata; class Mammalia; order Artiodactyla; family Moschidae; genus Moschus; species Moschus berezovskii. The sequence goes on from NC_142477.1 coordinate 64,746,976, forward strand.
GTGCATTCATCCTCTCCTGCAATAACTCCAAAATTACAACTTGCTGCTGAACAACCATCAATAGGAGAATGTTGGAGCCCACCAAAAAAGGATAATTCACATCCCAGGGAAAAGGAGAAGCCCCAGCAAGATGGTAGGAAGGGTGAAATTGTGTTTAGAGTCAAACCCCATACCTGCCAGAGATGCTCGGAGGGCTCAAACAAACCGTGTGCACACCAGGACCCGAGACTGAGCCAGAACTCTGTTTGAGTGTTTCCTACGGAGGTGCGGGTTAGCAGTGCACTGCTGCAGGGGCAGAGGCTCTGGGTGCAGCAGACCTGGGTGTGGCATAAGCCCTCTTTGAGGAGGTTGCCATTAACCCCACCATAGAGCCACCAGAACCTACACAGGACTGGGGAAACAGACTCTTGGAAGGCACAAACAAATGCTTGTATGCACCAGGACCCAGGAGAAAGGAACAGTGATCCCACAAGAGACTGACCCAGACTTGGCCGTGAGTGTCCAGGAGTCTCTGGCAGAGGCGTGGGTTGGCAGGTGCTTGCTGCAGGGTTGGGGGCACTGAGTGCAGCACTGTGTGCATGGGACCTTTTAAAGGTCGCCATTATCTTCATTACCTCCACCATAGTTTGGCCTCAGGTCAAACGTCAGAGAGGGAGCACAGCCCTGCCCTTCAACAGAAAACTGGATTAAAGATTTACTGAGCATGGCCCCGCCCATCAGAACAAGACCCAGTTTCCTCCTCAGTCAGTCTCTCCCATCAGGAAGCTTCCCCTTTAAGCCTCTTATCCCTCTCCATCAGAGGGCAGACAAAATGAAAACCACAGTCACAAAAAACTAACCAATCTGATCACATGGACCACAGCCTTGTCTAACTCAATGAAACTATGAGCCATGCTGTGTGGCCTAAAAACCCAAGATCATGGGTTTAATTTGCTGAGTTTCAACAAATGAAAAGTTTTTGACATTAAACCAATTCTTATTTTACTGTTAGCATTGGGAAACTGTATTCTGCCAAGTTATTCATTACAACCACACTTCTAACTCTGAGCCATTTTTGGCCAGATGTTTCAAGGAATTATTTTAATTGCTGTTGACATTTTGACAACTAGCCTTACAATTTTAACAGTGATACTGGGCTGTACTCATTGGTGCTCAGGATAAACGGCTGTCAGTAGAAATGTCAGAAATTCTGGCAACTTTGTCAGGACTGGATGAGTGTCGGTGGAGAAGTTAGGAGTTCTGAACTGTGCCTCTACTCCTGGCTGGGCAAGATATTAACCCCATGGAGTTCACATGGGATGAAAGGTGGTCCTTTCCAGCTCCTCCCCCCCTTTTTTTTTTTGTTTCCTCTTACTACAGAAACTTTGATTTAACATTTTTTAAAATTTATTTATTTTAATTGGAGGCTAATTACTTTACATTACTGTATTGGTTTTTCCATACATTGACATGAATCTGCCCTGGGTGTACATGTGTTCCCCATCTTGAACCCCCCTCCCACCTCCCTCCCCATCCCATCCCTCTGGTTCATCCCAGTACACCAGCCCCAAGCATCCTGTATCATCGATTTAACATTTTAAAGTTGTCATCAGTGTATAATTAGTTAGAGAACTGTTCATTCATATTTGTCTCTTGACAAATCTGCTTTTGCCCATCTTTTAAAATTATTTGGTATGTTTCTGTTGGTCATCATGGATACATGTTGAGGGTGCTCTTACCTCCCAAGCCCTGCAGAGGAGTTGGACTCTGGGTAACAGGGCCAGTCCTGTATTTTTCTTGATGCACTAAGTAGCATACTGTTGTGTGCACCAGGAATTACTGTTGTAGGTGAAATGATGGTTTTTAGTGCTGACTTTCAGAGGCTGATTGCAGAAGAGAATCTGCAGATTCTTAGTTCAGTAGCAGAATCTGCTTATTACAATAGGCTCCAAACAGAAGACTTGGGTTTCCTTTCTGGAGTTATTCTGGGTCATACATCCTGTCACAAGCCTATCTAGACCAGAAATCTTTGGTTTTTAAAACAGTCATTCTTAAATTTAAAAGATTTATATGGTCTTAGCTTCCCCAGCAGGCTTCCCTGGTAGCTCAGCTGGTAAAGAATTTACCTGCAATGCAGGAGACCCTGGTTCAATTCCTGGGTGAGGAAAATCCCCTGGAGAACAGATAGGCTACCCACTCCAGTATTATTGGGCTTCCCTGTGGCTCAGATGGTGACGAATCTGCTTGCAATGCAGGAGACTTGTGTTCCATCCCTGGGTTGGGAAGATCCCTGGAGGAGGGCATGGCAATCCACTCCAGTATTCTTGCCTGGAGAATCCCCATGGACAGAGGAGACCATGGGGTCACAAGGAGTCAGACTCGACTGAGCAGCTCAGCACAGCTCCCCCAGGCCAGCCAGGGCCCTCCTGTACTGTTCCGGATCTTAGCCACCCACCCCTTTAGTCCACTTTAGTGGACTAAAGTTTGTTTGCGAAGGTAAGTTAGAATCTTTCAGGAGAAATTACATTTACCAGTGTTTTTTTTTTTTTTTCTTCAAATCAGAGGTTGGCACTTCTAATCTAAGCTGTTAGCCTGAGGTTTTGGGATTAGTTGGAGCTTGGAGTGTCAAGTCCCATGCTGCTGCTGCTGCTAAATTGCTTCAGTCGTGTCCGACTCTGTGCGACCCCATAGATGGCAGCCCACCAGGCTCCCTGTCCCTGGGATTCTTCAGGCAAGAACACTGGAGTGGGTTGCCATTTCCTTCTCCAATGCATGAAAGTGAAAAGTGAAAGTGAAGTCGCTCAGTCATGTCCAACTCTTCACGACCCCATGGACTGCAGCCTACCAGGCTCCTCTGCCCATGGGATTTTCCAGGCAAGAGTACTGGAGTGGGGTGCCATCGCCTTCTCTGGTGAAGTCCCATAGAGATGTTTTAAATGGTGATTTGGTTTCCAGGGCTTCCCTAGTGTCTTAGGCAGTAAAGAATCTGCCTGCAATGAAGGAGATACAGGTTCGATCCCTGGGTTGGGAAGATCCCCTGGAGAAGGGAATGGCAACCCACTCCAGTATTCTAGCCTGGAGAATTCCATGGACAGAGGAGCCTGGCGGGCTACAGTCCATGGGGTCGCAGAGTCAGACACGACTTAGTGACTGAACATTAGTTCTCAACATCTGATTGCCTGGATGAGGGCCCTGCCCTCCCTTCACTAACTCCCTTTTGTGTTAGTGAAAGTTGAGCTGGGGGAGGGAGAATCCATATGCTCAGCCTCTGCTGCAGCCACTTGGTGGCTATGGGTATCGTCCTGAAGGTGTGGTAATGATTCCTCTTTGTCTTTAGGACACCCATATGGATGCCCAAGACTCCTTCCCATTTTGGGGCAGATTATTTTAACCCGAAGCATTATCTCCTGCCACTTTTCAGCTCAGTTCTAATGGAGAAAGCCTGTAAAGGCTCAGAATTTAAGGCAGAAGGTGGTAGATATCATCTTATGCCTGTTAGGATGGCTGTTATCAAGAAGACAAGTGTGGGCATTCTCCCTTGCTTGTTCTTTTAGTTTAACTCAGATAATAGGATTGATACATCCTGTAGATGAGGCTCTAAATAATTGCCACATATCCTTGTTCCATTGGGGCTTTATATTTGAATGTGTATTTTAAGGCCATTTTACCCAGAGCTCGAATCCAGAGTTGAGGAGTGGTGGCTGTTTCACGGCACCTGTATGATGGTTTTCTTCATGGTGCCACAAGCTGCTGTTTTTCTTTGTTTTCTCTCCCCTGTTTCTCTCCCTTCCCTTCACACAAAGGTTAAGACAGTTATAGAATTAGTGCAATTTTTTAAAAAGTGGGGGTGAAGGCCCCCCTCCAAATAATTTATAGCCAGGTTCCAGCAATGAGGATAATGTCATCAGAACCTCTCTAAATGTCCCTTTAGAGATTGTTTGTGGTAATTAAAAGGAAAATGAAACACGGATTTTTGAAAAATGATAAATACAGGTTTACCAGGTGATTTCATGATGCTAGATGGAAGCCCTGCTGAGAAACATCCTGGGTACTCACTTTATACTCCCGAGAAACCTGTAATCAGATGGGCACTGTTGTGAAATTGTTCAGTTACCGTTACCTGTGGTTTGTAGAAATTTATTTTGACACTTAAGGACATCTAAGGATGTAAATTTAATTACTGTTGCTGCTGCTTTCTCTGTGGGCTTGAATGAAAAGTGGCAGATTATATACTGAAATTGCCATTAAGATGTAGTTTTTTTAAGTTTCATGGGGGCTTAAAATTTTCTAAACTTGCAATGTGGATGGATGACTTTTAAAGCATTAACAGAGTCTTCTTGGGCAATCACACTCATTTGACTTAGAGAGGGACAGCTTTCAGTTTGATGTGGTTCAAAAAGCTGCTCACTTAGGATATTCTAGAAGAGTAGAGCTTGAATACGGTGTGTTTTCTGTGTGGGTCTCCTTTTAATCCAAACTGGCAGTGGAGCTATAGATCTGGTATTATTAAAGTCCAGAGTGGCAAGGGAGCTGAGCCAAGTCCACTTCTGGGGTCTCCATCATGCTCTTTTTTTTTTTTTTTTGGCAGTGTTTGTTTCTTTCCTTTGCCTGTTGGCCTGCACGTGTGAGAAGCAGAGAAAGAGGACTTGTTAAAGTATCGGGTGGGTGGACGCAAGTCCTAGAAGAAGTGAGGGCGTTAATGTTAGCACGATGTGGCAACAGAAGGTGCTGGTGAAGATGCGCTTGTTGAAGGTGAGGACTCCTCCCTGGTATCCAGGCTGCAGGTAACCCTCCCTGCTGTGGGGTAGAGCTGGTGTGAAAATGCAGGTTTTCCTTGGCCGAATCTGGAGGTTTTAGTGAGCCCTGCTGTTCTTGAAGCTCTGTAGGGTTAGCAGTGGGAGGGACAGGAAATGTTAAAGCACAAAGAAATCTGGTCAGTGCCTGTAGCCGCAGACAGTCGGGTTAGGAGGCCAAGCGCGCGCAGAGTGAGCTGCCCTGCGTGTGCATGGTGCACTTTTCAACAAGTGAAACTGTGAGCAGGCTGACGGTGGGAAAGGGAAGGGCACCGAGCACAGAATCAGCAACGTGATGGGATGTATCTGGGGGCGGTTTTTCCTGGTGCCCTTGAAGATGTAAACGTTGGAAAGAAAAAGTGCTTGTATCAGATTAAATGACTTGCCCTGTCCAGTATGCTCATTAGATACAGTTGTAGTCTTAGGAAAGTCTGTCTCTTTAAAAGTGGTAATATTTAGAAGGAGTGCTGATCGGCAGTTGATTTTTTTTTTCCGCTTGTTTATGGTTTACTCTTGCTGTAATTTAAAATTACTGGTAAACGTATACTACCGGAGTTGTATTTTTCTCTAATATCAGCTTATTTATGGCTTCATAACTTTCTAATCAAGAGTACTAAACAAAAAAAGAGTACTTATTTAAGCTTAATATTGCCCTAGATAACTAAGCAATATTTCCAACTAATACTTTTTTAATAACTGTTTTAACAAGCTTGTTTGTTGTGAAGGCAGTTTAGGGAGAAGGCATATTGGGTGCGAATTTACCAGGTAAGCCATTTTTGGTGCTATCTCTTGAAAATAGCACTTTCTTTGCTTGGGTATCTTTTGGTTACTCAGTAGTTGAAATTTACCAAGTTTTGAGAGCAGTGGTGTTTTGAGTGCAGCTGGAATTTCAAACACTCCTTCGATCTTCTTCTCCTTTTCTTCAGAGTACACTTGAAAATCTTAAAGGATAAGTTCTCACCCTCTGGATCTTTGGCAGGAATCGTGGCCTTAATTGGACCAGAGCCCCCTGCACAGTGGAGGACTTGCCCGATGGCCATGGCAGCCTGTGCCCTGGCAGCTTCCTGAGTCCTTGGAGCCATGTGGACTTGCTTAAGCGAGATCCTCAGGCATCCACAGACCAACTGGTCTTATGAGGCGGAGCCTGTGATTTAATAAAAGGTGGTGTCTCCAAGCCTCACACACCTGTGGACATGACGACACTGACGTGCTGGGTTTCCAGGGCCCTAGGGTGCTGCCAGGGCAACTAGTCCCTGTGTTTGCAGGTGCGGAGGGAAGTGAATGGAGAAGGAAATGGCAACCCACTCCAGGGTTCTTGCCTGGAGAATCCCAGGGACAGAGGAGCCTGGTGGGCTGCCGTCTGTGGGGCCACACAGAGTTGGACACGACTGAAGTGACTTAGCAGCAGCAGCAGGGTGCTGCCAGGGCAACTAGTCCCTGTGTTTGCAGGTGCGGAGGGAAGTGAATGGAGAAGGAAATGGCAGCCCACTCCAGGGTTCTTGCCTGGAGAATCCCAGGGACAGAGGAGCCTGGTGGGCTGCCGTCTGTGGGGCCACACAGAGTCGGACACGACTGAAGCAACTTAGCAGCAGCAGCAGCAGCAGGGAAGTGAACCTACTGAGGTCAAAAGAGACTGTTGCAAAGTCCCCTGGGACTTCTTCTGTCTCTTTCAGGAATCTGCAGGCATAGGCGAAAATTCCTTCCCCTGCGAGTTAATGGGTGTGAGCTAGACATGGTCTATCAGTGTGGGGGCGGTGTGTGACATGGGGGCTGCTGGCAAAAGCCGCAAAATTGCACAGCCAGGGAGCCGGAGAAAATGAGTTTATGGCATTAGTGGGGAGAACTTAGAGGTGGTGTTACTTATGTATGGCCAAGCAAAGGTGGGAGGATGAGGCTAGTTCTGCTTTTATAATTAACTTGAAGCTCCCAGATGAAGCAGCTTTTAGCCCCACCCCCTGTTTCCTGGCCCAGCACATCTTCCCCTTCACTTTTCCCCCAGGAAAAATAAGGAAGAAAGCAGCCTGTGAGCCCCGGGTGCCTGTCTGGCCAGTTCCACGACTTCTTCAAAGATTCTCTGTCCCGGTTATTTTTATTCTAACCACAGTGTGTGTGCTCTGGACTTTTGAAATTTACAGTTACAACTATGCTATTAATCTCAACTCTGAAAACTAAATATTCACTCTTCACCCGGAGCTTGCGGACAGCCTGGGTGATGCATGAGATGATTGAGAGGGTAGCAGCTAGTCCTGAAAAGCTTGCATCGTCTGGCCGGTGAAATCAAGGAGTTAGTTTGCCCTAATGGAAAGCTGTCTGGGTGTCTAGACTTCTTTGACTCCTGAGGAGGGCAGTGAGACCCCAATCTTAGATTAAGTCATGAAGCAGATCTTGTTGGAGGTTTTCTGTGCTGCAGAAGAAAGACCACGCAAGGGACCCCAGCTTTCTTATTCTTACAGGCACTTCCTCCTGTTCTTTGAGCTGGCAGACTTCTTTTGTGCCAAAAAGACATGGTACTCCGCACACCTCCAAGCAGGAAGGGGCTGCTGGGACGGTGATTTGGGGAGAGAAGAACCTCTCATGGTCCACAGGTAGGAAGAGACGTGGGGACCTGTCTTGTGGGAGGTGCATCTGTATAGCTGAAGACAAGTCATCCTTTGTGATGCTCTGTTAGAGGGGGGTCACCTATGACAGGGAAATGTTTTGTTTTTTTTTTTAAGCTTTTAAACCTTTGTTTTGCTTTTCTTCTTGTCTGATGTTTTATGTGGAAACTGGGACAGTGGTGATTCATTGCCTTGGGGATAGAAAACTGAAGCAGTTGGAAGAACAGGTTCTTCTCAGTCTGCGCCTAAGAAATAGAGAACACTGTGTGTCCTGGCCTGGAGGGTGGTTTTCCAGCGAGGACAGGGAGACAGGAAGCAGATTGCCTGAACTGAGAAAAGGGGCAGGGTGGGTGGGGTACCAGGGTTAGGGTTCATGATCTTTGGCAGCTTGACACACTGGCCCCTAGGTGGGGCCTGGGAGCTCTACAACTTGGACACCTGAGCTTCCTGCTTCGGCAAAAATCCTGGGGCACCTGTGGGCATGGCAGTACAGGCATGCTGGGTTTCCAGGGCCCTTGGGTGCTGGCCGACCATGAGCTCCAAGCGTGGCAGTCTCCCCTCGGTGCCACATGGCAGGAACCACTCTGAGGGATCAGTTTCTTGACCGTGGGCTTTGGAATAGGAATTAATTTGACTTCAAGAAAACAGTGGTTGTTTTGTTTGTTTTGGTATGTCTAACTTTGTAAATTGAGGTCTCAGACCCACTGTACCCATGATCCAAACATAGGTTCCTGGATTGTAATGCTGCATGTGTGCTAAGCTCATTCAGTCGTGTCCAACGCTTTGCGACCCTATGGACTGTAGCCTGCCAGGTTCCTCTGTCCGTGGGATTCTCCAGGCAGGAATACTGGAGTGGGTTGCCATTCCCTCCTCCAGGGGATCTTCCCAACCCAGTGAATGAACCCCTCTCTCCTGTGACTCCTGCATTGCAGGTGAATTCTTTACCACCGAACCACTGGGGAAGCCCGATGAGCCACCGGGGAAGCTCCTACCCCATATACTTCTTGATCCTGCTCTTCTGTGTGATTTTACTAAAAAAGTGTGATATTTGTGCAGACAGACCAGGTAAGGCACTGAGAACTCCCTTCATGCATCCCCTTTGCCCTCTGGGCATGTGCGTGGCTTCTGGTACTGGGTGTCACTCACCGGCCTGCACTGTCCTCAACACACTTTGAGCTCCACGAGAGCAGAGACCCTGTCTTATTCATTTTCACAGCCTCAGCAGTTGCCTCCCGTGTGCAGTAAGTCTTTGAATAAATAAACACATGGAGAAAACTTTGCAGCTTCAGGGAAGCTCTGAAATGGGTGCTGGCCCCAAAAGACTAATCCAAAAAGAACTCCAGGATAGAACCCCCTCACTTTAGCTTGATGACTGTAGGTGGGTACAGAGCGTAAGGTTTTCACATTCGTTCTATGTCCTCTTGTCAAAGGGGAGCGATTCAGTATGGGGCTCAAAGCAGATAAGTATTTTTTATTAAAAAATTTTTTTTTCCATTACAACGTTGTGTTGGTTTCTGCTGCAGAACAATGAGAATCAGCCATAGTTATACGTACATCCTCTCCCTCTTGAGCCTCCCTCCCTTCGCTGCATCCTTCCCCTCTAGGTCATCACAGAGTACCAGGCTAGGCTCCCTGTGTCATATAGCAAATTCCCACCAGCTATCTGTTTTACACACGATCGTGTGTGTATGTCAGTGCTGCTTTCTTTGTTCGTCCCACTCTCTATTTCCCCCACAGTGTCCACAAGTTTGTTCTCTGTATCTGTGAAGATCTTAAGGTTTTAAAACATTTTTTAGGAGTATATGTCGAAGTTATATGTAAGAATCAGTTTCTAGAAGGCTGGCAGTGCTGGATGGCCAGCTGTCAGCAGTCAGGCAGATCTGCCTGGCGTAAGGCCAGTGCAGGCTTGCTGGACATCCGAGTGGACAGCTCAGGGCTCCTGGTCCTCTTCCCATGACTGCTAAGAGCTGGTCAAGGAGAGGATGAAGCCCAAGGCCAGCCCCCTTGTAGGTGAAGGGCTTCTATTCTGAATTGACAAGTTCTGTGTGGCCCTGGGGAAACCAGGGTTTTGCTTTCTCAACCCACTAGAGTAAGCAGCTGGCAGGGGCATCTGTGTGAGTGGGTGTGGGTGCTCCATCCTCTGAATAGGCAAACATTTTAAAATGTTTGCAAAAGCAAATTCTAGAGAGAAGTCCAGGACTTCCTCTTGCAAATACTTGGTAAATCCTGCTCCTTTTTTTTCCTTTTGCTAATTAATTTCCCGACAGCCTTGCTGGTAGCTCTTCGCCACAATCAGTTGCTGAATTGCAAAGCTCAATTATCTGTGTAATAACATGCTATAAAAATATATAAAGCCAGGAAAAAAATGATTACAACCAAAGAGGCTGAGCCTTGGGAATAGACACCTTGTATATTTACATCTGGGCTGAGAGGAAACCACAGGATCTGTCAGTAATGATTTGATGGACTGAATTTCTTTCTAAAATGTAAAAGAAAACACTTAATTTGAGGATGAGGCACTTCAGTTCAGTTCAGTCGCTCAGTCGTGTCCGACTCTCTGCAACCCCATGAATCACAGCACGCCAGGCCTCCCTGTCCATCACCAACTCCCGGAGTTCACTCAAACTCATGTCCATCGAGTCGGTGATGCCATCCAGCCATCTTATTCTCTGTCGTCCCCTTCTCCCACCCCTAATCCCTCCCAGCATCAGAGTCTTTTCCAGTGAGTCAACTCGTTGCATGAGGTGGCCAAAGTATTGCCGTTTCAGCTTCAGCATCAGTCCTTCCAATGAACACCCAGGATTGATCTCCTTTAGAATGAACTGGTTGGATCTCCTTGCAGTACAAGGGCACTTAAGTTACCTTCAAATACAAGCAGAAGCAATATCTCATTAATATATTTGAGTTTTGTGATGCAGTATATTAGAATTGACCGTGGCTCCCTAGCTTTTGAAAATGTTAAAGCATTTCTGCACAGACCTTTTTAGAAGCCTGCTATGTGCTGGGCACTTGTGCTTACATACATAAATTTTTTAAAAGAATTTTGATGTGGACCATTTGAAAACTCTTTATTGGATTTGTTACAATGTTGCTTCTGTTTTATTTTGTGGTTTTTTGGCGGAGAGGCATAGGGGATCATAGCTCCCAGACCAGGGAATGAGCCCAACCCCGCTGTTTTGGAAGGTGAAGTCCTAAACCACTGGACCTTCAGGGAATTGCATTATATATTTTTAAATCCTGCTTGTGATCTTACAGGGAATATAGGAAGATCTCCATCTCTCAGTTAAGAAAAATGAAGCTCTTGAATTTGGTGTAAAAACCAGTGCTTCTCTCACAGTTGGTCAGTAGAAGCAGAGAGGAGCTGATTTTTTAAAAAGTTGTTCATGAAGAGATTGACCAACCTTTTGTAACAGTTGCTTTTAAATATATATATATTTAATATATATATATATATATATAAATTTGGAGCAGAATTGCTGAACCCTGTCTGAATTCTTGGCTCATAAAATTGTGAAGTAAGATGAAACGGTTGTTTTAAGCCTCTAAGTGTTGGGATAGAATGTACCACATCCCAGATAAGCATCTTCCATGTCTTGGTTCTTTGTTTCTCTGGCTGAAGAGGCTTACTCTTCTGTCATAAGCCGTCTCTCCTGCAGTAGCACCTTGAGGTAGCTTATTGTAGTAGCACAAATGTGGAAAGGCCAATGACAGTTAAGCAAATAAATCACCAGGGACTTCCCTGGTGGTCCAGTGGTTAAGACCCTGTGCTTCCAATGCAGGGGAAATGGGTTTGATCCCTGGTCAGGGAACTAAGATCCCACAAAGCTTTATGGTGTGCCCCCGCCAAAAAAAAAAGTTCACCAAAGCAGACTATTAAAGGGGGAAAGATAATGCCTGGGAAAACTAGAAGCATAATCACAATTTTAGCCTGTGTTTCCAGCAGCCGGGGTGGAATAGAGAAATAAGTGGTGTGACAGTGTTTTTGGTTTCAGCTTTGACTGTATTCAAATTCCCTTTGGAGCTTTGACATGCCAGAGTCCAACTGGGAGATTGTAACTCTGCCTGCCTGTCTGGTAAAGGCTGCCAGGTGGTTCTGTGAGCGGCCAGGGACGGTAGAAATGTTGGCCTGGCTCCCAGCGGCGTACGGAGAAAGGTCACGTTTATTGCAGGTGTATTTACCCAGGGGCTTCATGAACAGGAGCCATGCTGGTTACTCTCCACATATCCTTTCAATCCTCACTGCAGGCCCACTAGGTTGAGGGGAGAATCCTCATGTTACAGGTGATGGAACAGGTGTGTCTGAGAACTGTCATTGGTGCCCAGTCTTCTAGTTGGTAATAGGGGTATGATTGGAACTCGTCGGTTTGTCTTTCAACTATATGAATTTTTATACTTGATTTTCTCCTGATCTTCATTATCTTTTCTTTTCTTTCTTTTGGCTGCACTATGCAGCATGCAGGATCTTAGTTCCTAGACCAGGAATTGAACCTGTGCCCCATGCAGTGGAAACATGGCATTCTAACCATTGGCCTGGGAAGGTCCTTCCTGACTTCCAGTTTTGACTTGAGGGATTTATGTAAAAGACACTGACCTGTGTCCTCAGATTGGCAAAGGGTTTTGCATACTTGGCACTACTTACTGCATTGTTGATGAATATTTTGTAACTTTTAGAAGACTTGAAGAGGATGTGTGTGGGGGTATATGTGTGTGTGGGTTTGAAATCATCAGTTCAGTTCAGTCGCTCAGTCATGTCCGACTCTCCGCAACCCCATGAATCACAGCACGCCAGGCCTCCCTGTCCATCACCAATTCCCGGAGTTCACTCAAACTCATGTCCATTGAGTCGGTGATGCCATCCAGCCATCTCATTCTCTGTAGTCCCTTTCTCCTCCCTCCCCCAACCTTTCCCAGCATCAGAGTCTTTTCCAGTGAGTCAACTCGTCGCATGAGGTGGCCAAAGTGGAGTTTCAGCTTTAGCATCAGTCCTTCCAATGAACACCCAGGAATGATCTCCTTTAGAATGGACTGGTTGGATCTCCTTGCAGTCCAAGGGACTCTCAAGAGTCTTCTCCAACACCACAGTTCAAAAGCATCAATTCGTTGGCGCTCAGCTTTCTTCACAGTCCAACTCTCACATCCATACATGACCACGGGAAAAACCACAGCCTTGACTAGATGGACCTTTGTTGGCAAAGTAATGTCTCTGCTTTTTAATATATTATCAAGGTTGGTCATAACTTTCCTTCCAAGGAGTAAGCATCTTTTAATTTCATGGCTGCAATCAGCATCTGCAGTGATTTTGAAGCCCAAAAAATAAAGTCTGACACTGTTTCCACTGTTTTTCCATCTATTTCCCATGAAATCATGGGACCAGATGCCATGATCTTTGTTTTCTGAATGTTGAGCTTCAAGCCAACCTTTTCACTCTTCTCTTTCTCTTTCATCAAGAGGCTTTTGAGTTCCTCTTCACTTTCTGCCATAAGGGTAGTGTCATCTGCATATCTGAGGTTATTGATATTTCTCCCGGCAATCTTGATTCCAGCTTGTGCTTCTTCTAGCCCAGCGTTCCTCATGATGTACTCTGCATATAAGTTAAATAAGCAAGGTGACAATATAAAGCCTTGATGTACTTCTTTTCCTATTTGGAACCAGTCTATTGTTCCATGTCCAGTTCTGACTGTTGCTTCCTGACCTGCATACAGGTTTCTCAAGAGGCAGGTCAGGTGGTCTGCTATTCCCATCTCTTTCAGAATGTTCCGCAGTTTATTGTGATCCACACAGTCAAAGGCTTTGGCATAGTCAATGAAGCAGAAATAGATGTTTTCCTGGAACTCTCTTGCTTTCTCCATGATTCAGAGGATATTGGCAATTTGATCTCTGGTGCCTCTGCCTTTTCTAAAACCTGCTTGAACATCTGGGAGTTCACGATTCACATATTGCTGAAGCCTGGCTTGGAGAATTTTGAGCATGACTTTACTAGTGTGTGAGATGAGTGCAATTGTGCGGTAGTTTGAGCATTCTTTAGCATTGCCTTTCTTTGGGATTGGAATGAAGACTGACCTTTTCTAGTCCTGTGGCCACTGCTGAGTTTTCCAAATTTGCTGGCATACTGAGTGCAGCACTTTCACAGCATCATCTTTCAAGATTTGAAATAGCTCAACTGGAATTCTATCACCTCCACTAGCTTTGTTCGTAGTGATGCTTTCTAAGGCCCACTTGACTTCACATTCCAAGATGTCTGGCTCTAGGTCAGTGATCACGTTATCGTGACTATCTTGGTCGTGAAGATCTTTTTTGTACAGTTCTTCTGTGTATTCTTGCCACCTCTTCTTAATATCTTCTGCTTCTGTTAGGTCGATACCATTTCTGTCCTTTATCGAGCCCATCTTTGCATGAATTGTTCCCTTGGAATCTCTAATTTTCTTAAAGAGGTCTCTTATTTTTCCTTTTCTGTTGTTTTCCTCTATTTCTTTGCATTGATTGCTGAGGAAGGCTTTCTTATCTCTCCTTGCTATTCTTTGGAACTCTGCATTCAAATACTTATATCTTTCCTTTTCTCCTTTGCTTTTCGCTTCTCTTCTTTTCAGTTATTTGTAAGGCCTCCTCAGACAGCCATTTTGCTCTTTTGCATTTGTTTTCCATGGGGATGGTCTTGGTCCCTGTCTCCTGTACAATGTCACGAACCTCTGTCCAGAGTTCATCAGGCACTCTATCTATGAGATCTAGTCCCTTAAATCTATTTCTCACTTCCACTGTATAATCATAAGGGATTTGATTGAGGTCATACCTGAATGGTCTAGTGGTTTTCCCTACTTTCTTCAATTTTAGTCTGAATTTGGCAATAAGGAGCTCCTTATAAATTTATATCCTCACCAGAGCCTAACTTTTGGACAAATGTTAATGTCTCATTACAGAGCTCACTGCTTTTCTCTTCACTGAGGAGCAACAAACATGGTAGCTTAAAAGGTCTCAGATTAATTGGATGCAGCTTCAGATATTTATCCTGATTATCTTTGGGTGGATCCTCAAATCTCAAGGCAGTGATTAAAAAGTGTCGTTCCTATGAGGAGTATTGTGCTTTTCATTTCCTTTGGTAGTCTGAGGATTGCTAGTACACATTTCTACAAAAAGGGAAAGGTGTGTTTTTTTTTTTTTTTCTGACTTAATTTTGCTGAACTGTTGGATATTTTGAAATGTGAGAGAGAAGAAACAGAAAAACATGCCTCCCTCTCTCCCTCTCTGAGGTGCCAGTGTCCATATTTGGTTGTTAAGCCAGCAAAGGAGGTTCTAGCTGAAACCCCATTATGAATATAGTGTTGTCTTCATGCAACATTCTGTGTGCCAGCCTGTCGCCCCAGGGCAGGCCTATAACCCACATGGAGGGCAGTGTGGATGGTGAAAACAGTGGCAGAGAGGAGACTGGTGGTGGTTTAGTCGCTAAACTAAAGTCGTGTCTGACTCTTGCAACCCCTTGGAATGTAGCCTACAGGCTCCTCTGTCCATGGGATTTCTCAGGGAAGAATACTGGAGTGGGTTGCCATTTCCTTCTCCAGGGGATCTTCCCAACACAGGGATCAAACCCTCGTCTCCCGCATTGCAGGAGGATTCTTTACTGCTGAGCCACCAGGTAAGTCCCGACTCGCTTGTCTAATAGATTTTGGCCATCATTTGGTTACTTCTGTTGGAGTCTCTAGAGTAGAGGATTTTACCTTTGGGCCTTGATGTGGTTCCTGTCCTGAACCTTGGATCCCTGAACACAGTGGGGGCTCCCTGGGTGCTGAGTTAACTGCTGTGACTTGGCAAGTGGGAACATGTGGGTGTATTACTTCACTTACTCAAAGCTGTCAGGTCTTACCAACCTTTTGTAAGAAATATTTTTTTCCTCCCTGGAAACTCATAAAAATTCATGTTACGATTTCATTGCCCACAGGATCCTGTAGAATTTTGTTGAGCTGCTTATCCTCTTTTCTCCTAATAGATTCATCTCTCTCCTCATGCACACAGGTACAGATGTGTGCTTGTGAATCTGCACAGAAGCTCCTGTATATGCCACAGTGGCTTTGCTGAGGGAAATCAACTAATTTCCCCCCACTGGTTCAATGTGACTAAGATATCTCTATGCGTATTCTCAAAAGACTCCATTCCAATGACTATTTTAAATTTCGTTAAACTTGCCTACATTTTGCCAGATACCTTTTCAGTATATCTATTTATTTTATTATCACAATGATGTTTTGCTTTCTTGTGTATCTAGAAATAAATAAAATTAATGGATTTAATTTTTTTTATGATGAACATTTTTAGTGAGGTCACTTTTTGTGTTAGTATTTAAAAATAAGAGTTACTCAGGAATGATAGTGCATCATTTCCAAAATATTCTCTAGGCAACGTCGTACTTCATCATGCTTAACTCTGTAAGATGAAACCTTGATATAGAGTAAAGGCATAGCTTGTCTTTTTCCGCCAGCACTTTTGTTAGAAGGTGATGACACGGTATGCTGTGTGTGTGTATCTCTGAGTAGGAGGATACACGGAACTACAGGACTATCCTTTTCCACCTCAAAACGATATAGAATCACACCTGTAACTGTTTCAAAGGCTCAGTACAATTTTGAATTTTGCAAGTTATATGGGACATGGGCTTCCCAGGTGGCACCGTGGTAAGGAATCTACCTGCTAGTGCAGGATATGGGGGTTTGATCCCTGCGTCGGAAAGATCCCCTGGAGGAGCAAATGGCTACCCACTCCAGTATTCCTGACTGAATAAATCTCATGGAGGGCTATAATTTATGGGGTCACGAAGAGTTAGACGTGACTGAACACACCACATGGGGTGTGGTGTTTTTTATTTAAAAAAATGTATTATAAATGAAGTTACCATGTGAAACTAGAATGGGCAGATCATCCGTGATACTACTACGACAGTCAGCCTTCAAGGACTTTAGAAAAATTAAAACATGTTTTATTTTGTAAAAACAAAGCAATATGTAGCATTCATGGTTGTAGAGAAGAATTGAGCTCTGTGGGCAGTAGTCTCATTTATGGAATATTAGTTATGTATAAATTGTGACCGAACATTCTTATGAGTTTTTTAAGAGGACATAAAAATGCTTTTTTTCCTTCTGCCTCTCTGTCCATCCTTTTTTCCTACCTTGCTTGTGTACGATTCTGGTTATACAGATCTCGATTTTTTTCCTTATGTCTCACCGGAAGTGTTAATTCACTTTGCTAGAATGGTAGTGATCTCAAAAGTGGAGGATTATGACTCCGGTTGGGGCTTTATCAGCCTGAGCAGGTGCATTCTAAGTAAGAGAGATACTGTTTTAATGCAAATGTCCCCCCTAATTCCAGGGAAGGGAGATGTGGATAGGAATTGACATGGTGGTTAAGCCAGAATTGTTTCTAAATAGATTGTTTTTTTCCCCCCCTGAATTCTCTGGTCACCAGCAGCAGTGTCTCGTTAATAAATGGAAGAGAAATATAGAGGGAGAGAAGTTGAGGGTGACTGTCTTAATTCTTTGTTCTGAGGGATCACAAATGCTTAAGGAAAATGAAGTTGGAGGCTCACATAACTACTTGGGAGCCTCAGTGATTCATGCTTATATGAGAGTAGAATTAAATTCGGGGACCCCAGATAAAAGGGGATGGTTGTATTAAAATGCTGTAAGCCCTACTGGGAGGCAACTTAACGTGAGCCTTAACAGAGTGGCTTTATAGTGAGGGTCCAGAATTTTCCCTGTCCTTTCTTTGTTTTGAAGTATGCTATTATCTGAGACGGAGCCAGCAAACACTAGAGTAGTGTCTAAGAACCAGGGCATGCAGAGTGAACCAGGGCTCTGCTGTGCTGTGAATAGAGTTTTCATGTCAGGTATAACTCCACTTTGCATTTTTCTTAGCTGTGGATTTTTAGGGAAACACAGTGTTTTGACTGAAAATGCATTAGCCATATTTCCCTCCTTGGGTGGTGGTTATGTGCGTGTTAATTTCTTACACTATACTTGTAGGTATTTTTCTGTTCATTTAAAAATAAAAAGGGCCTATGGAAAAGTCATCAGTGTGTCTTTTATATTTTCCAGCTCAGCCATATGAAATTCATTATTCATCCCTCCATCTACTGAACATGCATTGATTGAGCACCCACTATGCCCCAGGGCCTGTCCTGGCTCTGGGAATACAGTAATGACTAAAAACAAGTAAAAGTCCCCAATCTCATTATTTTAGAGAGGGACAGACGATATGTTAAGCCACATGTTAGAGCGGGGTGTCAGCAGCCTTTTTCTATAAGGGGTCAGATAGTAAACAGTCTAGGTTTTGTGGGCCAGGGGGCTTCTGTCTTTGGAGTAAGAAAGCAGCTATAGACATTATGTCCATGAGTGGGTTTGACTCTGTGCCAACAAAATGTTATTTACAGAATCAGGTGGTGGGCTAGATTTGCCCTAAAGCCTATAGTTTGCAGACTCCTGTGTTAGCTGGTAGTATGTCCTAAGGAGAAAACAGAAAGGGAGTATGGAGTGTGGGGAAAGGTATGTTGCAGTTTTTGACACGGTGGTCAGGGAGGGCTGCACTGAGAAGGTGACTTACATAAAAATTTGGGTAAACTGGTTTCAGCTACGTGTATATCTGGGGGAAGAGTGATCCATACAGAGGGAGCAGCACGTGCAAGGGTCCCGAGATCAAACATAGGTGGGGAGTTCAAGGAGTGGGAAGAAGGTCGGGGCGTTGGGAGCAGCATGAGTGATCAGAGGCAGAGTCTGAAGGTGAAGGAGGAGGTCACATCACAGCACCTTGTAAGCCTTTTTTTTTTTTTTTAATGTTGCAAGTCAGCTGGGTAGTCACTGGTGGATTTTGAGTAGAAGGGTGATAGAATGTAACTTTTAAGAGGATCCCTGTTTTCTGTATGGATAACAGACTGTAGGGGAGCTGGGGTGGAAACAGAACCAGGAGGTATTCAGGTAAGCAGGTTAGAGATGATGGCGCTTTGGACAGGCTTGTGTTGGCGGACACGGAGAGAAACAGCCGCTGCGCGGTGTGCATTGGCTGTAGTCTCGACAGGAATTGCTCACCGTGGAAGCGGGCTGTGAGGACTGGAGGAGTCCAAGATGACTCCAGAGAAGACTGGGAGGGTGGGATGCTGTTCACTGAGTGGGGAAGGTGGTAAGACAGCCAGCAGTCTCTCCGCACAGAGCCCTGATAGAGCACGCAGCCTGAGACTCAAGGCAAGCCTGCCACCGCCTGGATGTGTGTGTGCCGTTAAGTGACCTCAAGCTGAGGTCTTGTCGCAGATGTAGCCTCTTGCTGTGGTTCATATCTTCTGCTGGTGCAGGTTCCTGAGATTTTGGGGGCAGGTGATGTTTCCACACACACATTCTTTGAGTGAATCCATTTTAATTCATGAAGTTATTGAAAGAAATCCTGATATGCAGTGTATCACCACGTAGGCCCTCAAAAGCAGGGAGATATGTAGGCTGACATCTGGCATCCGCAAGAGCCAGGGTCTTAAATGAATCGTCGATTCTACACACTACTGATGGTTCTCTGTGCTTCTCAGAGAAGGTGTAATATTCTCCTGCTCCACGGTTGCTGTGCGTATAAATAACATGTAGAATTCGGTGCCAAAAAGCAATTCAGGAAATCATGTCTGTTTAGAGGGTTCTATAAATTGTCTGCTAAAACATCTGCAGACTGTTTTTCAAAGGCATTGCCAAATTTAAGACACTGAAAGTATAATAATGATTTGAAAACTCCAAGTGGTGGTTCTTATTTCTAAGGAGACAGGTGCTTTGGCCTTACCTTTATCTTGTTAGGGAGTTGTATGTCAGTGTTTAAGATTCAATGCACAGAAGATAGTAAATCCTATTAAGTGGTGGGGGGTTGAGATTTCTGTTGGACATCCAGGTGGAGGGGTGAAGAAGGTAGTATAAATGAGTCTTGGGTGAGGAAAGGCCAGGCTAGAGAGAGAGATCTGGGGAGTCTTTGGTGGTAGACAGAGTTGTGGGACCAGTGGGATCACTGGGGCCATTGACACAGATAGAAGAGAACCAAATTCCTAGGGGCAACAAGCAAGGAGACTAGGAGGAAAGGCCAAAAGGGATATGTAAGAGGAAGACCAGTGGTGTCCTGGAAGTCAAGTAAAGATTGTGTTTGAGGAGAATGTGATTAGCTATGTTGAATACTGTTGGAAGGTCAAGGAAGCTTGGACTGAGAAGTGAGCCTTTACCGGGATACAAGACATCAGCAACTTTTGAGCAGTAATAGTGTAGTGTGTTTATGATGGAACATCTAGGTCAATACTGCAAATGAACTCAGTATGTATACAGTTTGGGCAGTTGCGGCCTGTATTAATCATTGCCATTTTCTTCTAACCACTTACCATTTATCATCATTAATATTTTAGTAGTACTAGTTACAGAAAAACCAAGTCTATAACAAAATTCTTTTACAAAACCTTCATTGGATTTTTTTCAGTTAAGCTATATATTGGAATCTTGCTTGTTGTCAGTAGTTTCACATCCTTTTCTTTCAGATTCGCTAAAAATTTGTACGTATTTATTAAATACACTTTAGCTCCTCTTGGGCACAGTGCTATCAGTGCTTCCTTTTTTAAAAAAAAAATTTAGGTCACGGTACTATGAAACAAGGGGCAAGGTGCATTCTTGTCAGTAGATCAGAGGTATAAGGGAAGTTGTAGCCTATTTTGCCAAAATCACATGTTGATTATGTATAATTGCTTCATTTAAGATGGTCAGGTTGAATTTCTTGTAAGTCATAGAGGAAACTTTTTCCTGTGCTTAGAGGATAAAATTAATAGATTAGAAAATTGGAGCAAAGGGAAAATTAAGGGTAGAGGGTAAAAAAGTCATTGAGAGGTTAGCGTCCAAGAATGTATGAGAGTAGATCCTATGTAGTTGCTGGAAAAGGGCCAAAATTTGAGTCTGATTTTGATAGAATTATAGCAGTTTAGGTCAAGAAAGAAACATCATTGTTATGTGGTTTAGTGTTAAAGAAGGCGGAAACAAACTGGTTACTCAGGTGAAGGAGAGCTTTTCTTGGTCTTGAGGCCTGGGAAATGGCCCCACATCATAGGGAATGGTGAACGATGAGAGTGCAGTGTCCTCAACAACATCTCCATAGTAGATATTCCAGAGTTACCTAGAATTGCATCTTACATTGAAGGATAATGCTAAAAGCATACTTATGATAAGGATCCAAAAATTCTGCTTTTTAAAACTTTTATTTTATATTAGATTATAGTCAGTTTGCAATATGTTAATTTCAGGTGTACTGCAAAGTGATTGTTATACATAAACATATATCTATTTTTTTAAAATTATTTTCCCAGTTGGGCTATTACAGAATATTGAGCAGAGTTCCTGGTGCTATACAGTAGGTCCTTGTTGGTTATTTTAAATATAGTAGTGTGCATATGTCAGTCCCACAGTCCTCATTTATCCCCCTTCCACCGTTCCCTGTTGGTAACCATAAGATTGTTTTGGTTCTCTAAGTCTGTAAGTCTGTTTCTGTTTTGTAAATAATTTCATTTGTATCAGTGTTTTTAGATTCCACATATGTGAAATATCATATGGTATTTGTCTTTCTCTGACTTACTTCACTTAGTATGTGAATCTCCATGTCCATCCATGTGGCTGCAAATGGCATTTTCATTCTTTTGTGTGGCTAAGTAATATTCCATTATATGTATGTACCATCTCTTTTTTATGTATTCCTCTATCAGTGAACACTTAGGTTGCTTCTGTGTCTTGGCTGTTGTAAACAGTGCTGCAGTGAACATTGTAGTGCGTCTATCATTTTGAACCGTGTTTTTCTCCAGATATACTGCCTAGGAGTGAGATTGCAGGGTCATATGGTAGTTCCCTTTTTAGTTTTTAAAGGAACCTCCACACTCTTCTCCATAGTGACGTATCAAATTACATTCCCGCCAACAGTGTAAGAGGCCTCCCTTTTCTCCACTTCCTCTCCAGAATTTAGTTTGCAGATTTTTTAATGATGACCATTCTGACTGGTGTGAGATGATCATGTAATTTTGGTTTGCATTTCTGTCGTGAGTTTGAGTGAACTCCGGGAGTTGGTGATGGACAGGGAGGCCTGGCGTGCTGTGATTCATGGGTTCGCGGAGAGTCGGACACGACTGAGCGACTGAACTGAACTGAACTGAATAATGAATGAGGCTTCCCTGGTGGCTTAGTGGTAGAGAATCCATCTGCCAATACAGAAGATGGGGGTTTGATCCTTGGGTTGGGAAGATCCCTTGGAGAAGGAAATGGCAACCCACTCCAGTATTCTTGCCTGGAAGATCCCATGGACAGAGGAGCCTGGTAGTCGACAGTCCACAGGGTTGAGGAAGAGTTGGGCACAACTTAGTGACTCAACAACAATGAAAATTAACAAGACTGAGTATCTTTTCATATACCTCTTGGCCATCTGTATGTCTTCTTTGGAGAAATGTCTCTTTAGGTCTTCTGCCCATTTTTTGATTGGGTTGCTTTGTTTTTATGGCATTAAGTTGCAGGAGTTGTTTATAGATTTTGGAGACTAATTCCATGTCAGCCCCATTGTTTGCCAATGTTTTCTCCCATTCTGTGGGCTGTCTTTTTGTTTCGTTTATGGTTTGCTGTGTAAATGGTTTTGAGTTTCATTATGTTCCAATTGTTTATTTTTGCTTCTATTTCTATTACTCTGGAAGATGGATAGACAAATATATTGCTGTGATTTATGTCAAAGCATGTTCTGCCTATGTTTTCCTCTAAGAGTTTTATAGGATCTGGTCTTTCATTTAGGTCTTTAATCCATTTGGAGTTTATTTTTGTGTATGGGATTAAATAATGTTGTAGTTCTTTTACATGTAACTGTCCAGTTTTTCCAGCACCATTTATTAAGAGACTGTCTTTGCCCCATTGTACAGTATTGTCTCCTTTGTCATAGATTAACTGACCATAGGTGCATGGGTTTATTTCTCGGCTTTCTCTTCTGTTCTGTTGATCTATGTGTCTGTTTTTGTGCCAGTGCCAGTACCATACTGTTTTGATTACTATAGCTTTATAGTATAGTGTGAAGTCAAGGAAAGTGATTCCTCCAACTCTGTTTCTCTTTGTGAAGATTGCTTTGGCTATTTGAGGTCTTCTGCGTCTCCATTAATGAGTTCAGTAAAGTTGCAGGATACAAAATTAATGCACAAAAATATCATGCATTTCTATACAGTAACAATAAAAGATCAGAAACAGAAATTAAAGAAACAATCTCATTTACCATCACATAAACAGGCAGGTTTATCCCTAGGTATTTTATTCTAAGGAGGGAAAAGACTTGTACTCTGAAAACTGTAGAATGCTGATGAAAGTAATCAAAGATGACACAGACATATGGAAAGATATACCATGTTCTTGGACTGGAGGAATCAATATTGTCAAAATGACTATACTGCCCAAGGCAATCTACAAATTTAGTGTAAACTCTATCAATGTACCAATGCCATTTTTCACAGAATGCTGTTGTTTCTTAGGGAAACTTGCTTTACTGATAATTGATGCTATCAGTTTGAATCATCTCCATGTTTTTAACAGTTAAGAGAAGGAAGTGCAAGCTGGGGACTGACTTTGGTTATTAAGCCTCTTTGGGCTGTTTGCCTGCATGGTTGCCCATCCCTAGGGAGGGGAGGCAAGGGAGAGCTGCACTTCTTTCTTACTGCAATCCCTTTAGATAAAGAAAAACATACTTGGCAATTAAAAACATGCCTTTCCTGCCCTCAGACTCCATTAGATGGTCCAGTGTGAATTCTGGTTTTGGTGCTGATGGCCTTAGTGAAAACTGGAAAAGGTAAAGAGATTGCTATAAACACATTTCCGGAGAGGTCCTGCATCTGATACCTGTGAGTCCAGCTGTGTGGTTAGCTTGGTCAAGCTCCGATCCACTTGTGGACTAGCCTTTCCCTTTGAAAGACTTTTTCTCTACCATCCCAGCTGTCTTACACTGGTCAGATGTTAGCAAATTACTTTAGAACATTTCATATTATACATCATGAGTCATTTCTACCTAGGCCTATATATGTCTCCATTTGTCTCCCTAAAAGATTTTCAAGTAAAGCTTCAGTGTGTTTTCCAGCATTTATAGCAGCTACTGTCTCTCACTGGCTTTCTTTGGTGTAAGTCAGTATTTAGTGGAACACTCTGAGATATTGTCAGACCACTAATTGTCTGCTCATTTGCCCTGGATGCTGGTGCAGGAATGACTGAGAATGTGCAAACTAACAGTAAAACAACTTACTACAAAGCCAGTGCTTACTAAGTATAATGGTAATGGATAACGGATATCTAATGGTAAAGGATATCTGTTGTTGTTACTGCTAAGTTGCTTCAGCCATGTCCAACTCTTTGTGACCCCATGAACTCTATCCTGCCAGGCTCCTCTGTTCGTGGGATTCTCCAGGCAAGAATCCTGTAGTGGGTTGCCATACACTTCGCCAGGGCAACCTCCCAACCCAGGGATTGAAACCACATCTCTTATGTCTCCTGCTTTGGCAGGCGGGTTCTTTACCACTAGCGCCATCTGCCAAATCTGAATGATGTCTATGAGTTGTTAATATGCACATTTGGGTAGAAACTTTTGTGTTTGTTTTCAAACTTTGAAATATTTGGGTTAAAACAGTTGATTTGCAAATAAAGATGGAAGAAGGGGCTCTTTCAGAATAAAGTGCAGGGTTGAACACAATTCTTAGCTCATTACATTTGATCTTTATTGATGAGAAAGGGCCATTTTAGGGCAGTGGTTCTCATCCTGGTTGTCATTTGAATTTGAAGGGGAAAAATAATCCCTGGCCAATTAACAATCCCTGGCCAATCTGACTTTTTGGGATGGAGCCTCACTGTTACTTAAGTTCCTGAGGAAGAATTAAACCATTTCATACTGACTCAGAAGTAGCCTTACATGCATGGTAACCATGCTGGGTCATGGAGGTGCTGGATTGAGAAGCAACCGGGAGGCTATTTGTCCTCTAAGTGCCCTGAAACTGCTGCGCTTTGTATTCTGTCTTATTTCTATAGTTTTCTATGGTAGTTCCCACTTTTTTCCCTTTTAATTAGTTGTTTCTCTGCCATAGACTTAGAAACCATGTGATCAAATTGGTTAGAATTGTGGGGCAAATGAAGAATCAATAGGCTGTCAGTAAAGATCTAAGGACCTTTTCTAAGAAATAAAATCTGTACGTTGCAGTGGATAAACCTTTTAGGGGTTTACTTCTGTTCTTTTAGCTATGCTCTAGAAAGGCTTCCCTGGTGGCTCAGATGGTAAAGAATCTGCCTGCAGTGTGAGAGATCGAGGTTTGATCCCTGAAGAAGGGAATGCCTACCCACTCCAGTATTCTTGCCTGGAGAATCCCATGAACAGAGGAGCCTGGCAGGCTGCAGTCCATGGGATCATAAATAGTCAGACATGATGGAGTGACTTTCACTTTCACCTTTCTTTTTCTGGAAAGATGAGCTGGATGAGTAACTTCTAAATGGGAACATGGAGATACTATATGAAAAGAAGCAATGAGAAGTGAAAGTGAAAGGCACTCAGTCATGTCCAACTCTTTGCGACCCCATGCACTATATAGTCCAGGAATTCTCCAGGCCAGAATACTGGAGTGGGTAGCCTTTCCCTTCTCCAGAAGATCTTCCCAACCCAGGGATTGAACCCAGGTCTCCTGCACTGCAGGTGCATTCTTTACCAGCTGGGCCACAAGGGAAGTTCAAGAATACTGGAGTGGGTAGCCTATCCCTTCTCCAGGGGATCTTCCCCACCCAGGAATCGAACCAGCATTGCAGGTGGAGTCTTTACCAACTGAGCCATGAGGGAAGTTTCCATGTTTCATGTATACATTCACCTCTGAGTCCTGTATTTCAACATGTGATCTTGGTAAGATGAGATACACATGAAGGAAAGAAGCTGCAATAAGAACACATGTCACAATGAGCTGTGGGAGACCAGAGTTAGGAGAGGGCATATGAGGATTTATTTAATGCCTTTGTGTGGTAGGCAGTGCTGTAAGCGCTTTACATTTATAATAAATCCCTCAATATGCTCTAAAATAATATAATTTTGGAAATAGAGCTATTGGTGACTGTTGGACATTTATGGAGCCAGGATATTGGCAAAGGCTTGCCTTATACATAACCTCACAGTGACTAGATTTTGTATTTTGTATGATTTAATATTTTGTATCCAGCAATTGTACAGTTCTTCTGTGTATTCTTGCCACCTCTTCTTAATATCTTCTGCTTCTGTTAGGTCGATACCATTTCTGTCCTTTATCGAGCCCATCTTTGCATGAAATGTTCCCTTGGAATCTCTAATTTTCTTGAAGAGAGCTCTTGTTTTTCCTATTCTGTTGTTTTCCTCTATTTCTTTGCATTGATCGCTGAGGAAGGCTTTTTTATCTCTCCTTGCTAGTCTTTGGAACTCTGCATTCAGATGCTTATATCTTTCCTTTTCTCCTTTGCTTTTCGCTTCTCTTCTTTTCACAGCTATTTGTAAGGCCTCCTCAGACAGCCATTTTCCTTTTTTGCATTTGTTTTCCATGGGGATGGTCTTGGTCCCTGTCTCCTGTACAATGTCACGAACCTCTGTCCAGAGTTCATCAGGCACTCTATCAGATCTAGTCCCTTAAATCTATTTCTCACTTCCACTGTATAATCATAAGGGATTTGATTTAGGTCATATCTGAATGGTCTAGTGGTTTTCCCTACTTTCTTCAATTTCAGTCTGAATTTGGCAATATAACTCCCAGATGTTCAAGCAGGTTTTAGAAAAGGCAGAGGCACCAGAGATCAAATTGCCAGCATCCGCTGGATCATGGAGAAAGCAAGAGAGTTCCAGAAAAACATCTATTTCTGCCTCATTGATTATGCCAAAGCCTTTGACTGTGTGGATCACAATAAATTGTGGAAAATTCTGAAAGAGATGGAAATACCAGACCACCTGACCTGCCTCTTGAGAAACCTGTATGCAGGTCAGGAAGCAACAGTTAGAACTGTACATGGAACAACAGACTGGTTCCAAATAGGAGAAGGAGTACGTCAAGGTTGTATATTGCCACCCTGCTTATTTAACTTATTTGCAGAGTACATCGTGAGGAACGCTGGGCTGGAAGAAGCACAAGCTGGAGTCAAGATTGCTGGGAGAAATATCAATAATCTCAGATATGCAGATGACACTACCCTTATGGCAGAAAGTGAAGAGGAACTCAAAAGCCTCTTGATGAAAGTGAAAGAGGAGAGTGAAAAGGTTGGCTTGAAGCTCAACATTCAGAAAACCAAGATCATGGCATCTGGTCCCATCACTTCATGGGAAATAGATGGAAAAACAGTGGAAACAGTGTCAGACTTTATTTTTTAGGGCTCCAAAATCACTGCAGATGCTGATTGCAGCCATGAAATTAAAAGACGCTTACTCCTTGGAAGGAAAGTTATGACCAACCTTGATAGTATATTAAAAAGCAGAGACATTACCTTGCCAACAAAGGTCTGTCTAGTCAAGGCTATGGTTTTTCCAGTGGTCATGTATGGATGTGAGAGTTGGACTGTGAAGAAAGCTGATCATCGAAGAATTGATGCTTTTGAACTGTGGTGCTGGAGAAGACTCTTGAGAGTCCCTTGGACTGCAAGGAGATCCAACCAGTTCATTCTAAAGGAGATCAGTCCTGGGTGTTCATTGGAATGACTGATGCTAAAGCTGAAACTCCAGTACTTTGGCCACCTCATGCGACGAGTTGACTCACTGGAAAAGACTCTTGTGCTGGGAAAGGTTGGGGGCGGGAGGAGAAGGGGACGACAGAGAATGAGATGGCTGGATGGCATCACCGACTTGATGGACATGAGTTTGAGTGAACTCTGGGAGTTGGTGATGGACCGGGAGGCCTGGCGTGCTGTGATTCATGGGGTCGCAAAGAGTCAGACACGACTGAGCGACTGAACTGAACTGATCTGGCAATTATTTGATTGCATTAATTCTTGAACTATCTGGTGAGATATTACCTCCATCTCCATTTTATAGGTGAGGAAGCTGAAGCAAAGAAAATTCAGATAACTCTCCCGGAGTGGCTCAGTTAGTCGTAATGGGCAGGGTCTGGATTTGAGTTGAACCTCAGCAGTCTGACTCATGACTCCACATCCTAACAAGCTGTGCTCTACTGATGCTTAGTCACATCAGTTGTGACCAACTCTTTGTGACCCTGTGCACTGTAACCCACCAGGCTTCTCTGTCCATGGAGTTCTCCTGTCAAGAATCCTGGAGTGGGTCGCCATGCCCTCCTCCAGGGAATCTTCCTGACCCACAGATCAAATCTACGTCTCTTACATCTCCTGTAAGAGACCCTCCTGTAGGAGGGTTCTTTACCACTAGTACCACCTGTAAGTGGGGTGTCCTTTCTATTGGGTACTCAGTTCTGATTTTTATCACAAACAACTAGTACTGAGCATTTCTTTACATAAAATTCTCTTCTTTGAGTGAACTTCCTGGGGGTAAAAGTCCCATAAACATAATCCTAGGTGTTATGGGTTGAATTATATCTGCATAGAAGCCAGATGTTGAAGTCCTACCTCCCTCATGCCTCAGAATGTGACATTATTTGGAGGTCATCACAGCTGATGTAACTAGTTGAGGTGAGGTCATACTGAGGTAGCGTAGGCCCCTTATCCAGTATGACTGGCATCCTTATTAAAAGGGGAAATTTGGATACAGACATGCACACAAGAAGGATACCTTGTAAAGAGTGGAGTTTTGCTGCCACAAGGCAAGGAGTTCCTAGTAGCTGGGAAAGGGGCTTGGAATAGATCCATCCCTGGTGCCTTCGAGGGGAGCATGGCTCTCCTGACACCTTGACCTCAGACTTCTGTCCTCCATACCTGTGAGATGATACGTTTTCATTGTCTGAGCTTTGTTGCATCAACCATAGGAAACTAACATAGATTGGTGGAAAAAAGTTCTCCTAGGTCAAAGAGTAATCTTAAACTCACTGCTATTCAATAACTCTCTGAAACTCTGAAAAATTATAGCATAGATGCCTGTTATTTCTTCCTGGCTTCTTTCTTTTCTAGATAACCGTCCCTACCCAGTCTGCTGTGCATTGTTTTCTTTACAGGTGATCTTGCTCCACAGCTGCTTGAACCAAGCTGGATACCTGACCCTGGGAAAAACAATTGGATTGGCTCTTCAGATTATCAGGAATTGAGATACAGAGAGTTATTAGGGAGTTGAGTGTAAAAGTCATGAGAGTATGTAGATGTATTACTGAGGCACTTTGTTGTATAGCAGTAATTAACACAACATTCTAAATCAACCATTCTTGAATAAGAAATTAAACAATCAAGGTCGTGTGGACCTTCAGAAGCAGTCTTGGAAGAGTTGTAAGCGAGTGGACAGAGAAAGCTCATTTCAGCGACAGGAGAAGGAAGCAGAAGAGGGACAAACAGAGACCATCGACTCCAGAGTACAAGAGAATTCTAGAGCTGCTGTCTCGATTCTTGATGCTGTACAATTTGGGGGTTGAATTTTTTTGATGCCCAGTTATCCTTATTGCATGTGGACTTGGGTGATACCACTATTTGCATTTATTAAATTCCTGTGAGTTTCATTTCTTATAATCAAACGAACCCTGATGGAAATAGAGAAATGGCATAATAGAAGGCTGCCTGAAGGATTGATAGTATCTATGTCCCTCTTTAGCCTCCAGAACCTGTCCCTTAATTCAGCCTGGTCTCTGGAGAGTTTTGAGTCTGAATTCACTATATCGGTCCTCTTAGAATTTTATTGTCAGACTTGTCTTTCATTGGGACGCATTCTTAGGGCTCCAAACTGATTTTGGTAATACCAAGATACTAAAAGGGATGTATCAATACATCCTACAAACTTTGAGCATAACTCTTTTACAGAAACTTACCAGCAGTTATTTGCTAATCAACAATTTATATTAACTTTCTTGGTAGCCTAGTAAACCGTTTATATTTTAATAGCTTGGTGACTATCTTGCAAAATTGAGAATTTGACTCGGAAGATCTACAGAATTTCTTCCCCCAAGATGATAATTATAATTTTTATCCAGAGAGCACACATAACTTCTGGTTGTTTTATATGAGGGATTGCATATTTAAGAACTTAAAATCTCTATTACCATCACTTTAGGGCTGGAGGCCTAGCAGGCCAGTTGCATTATGTAAATCAGAAAACAGGTAGGAAAGGAGTTCAGCAAAACCTGGTCTTGGGGGCAACTCGCTGGTCTTGAATCTCTAGTGGACAACACAGTTTTTGCAGAGGTGGAGCACACCTGGAGAACATCTTGAAAATAAACATCCACAACCTCAGTCTTTAAAAATATGACTCTGAGTGGAGGGTGGGGGGGTGCACATGACTTCTGAAACAGTTAAATGCCATCTAAAAGAAACGTGTCATGCTTTGACTGGATGTGTATCTTAGTTTGATTTTTAATTTTTATTCTGCATTCCTTACATATAACCCACATAGAGTCAAACGTGACAACCGTCCATTGCTTTCCTCTGCCCTGGGGAGATTTACTGCCCTGTTCCCTCACGGTTAGAGTTTTTTCACTTTGCCATTGGAAATGTGTGACAGTTGCCATATTTTTACGTTGTAAACTCTGGCTTCTTGGGCTCACATTAAACTGCAGGCAGGTCTGAGGCACAGCTACGCTGCTGTTGATAGTCATGTGTTGATTGCCTTCTGAGGAAGGCTGTTGGAAGAAGTGTAGATTTCTTTCTTTCATGTCTTTAATTTATTCTTCTGTAAAGTAGCTCTGCTGGGGTGGAAGAGATCTCAGGAGTACTTTTAAATAGCAATCCTAATGACGCCATTAATATTGTGAGTAAATATTGGTAGTATAATTGGTGGGCAGCATGGTGGCTGAGCAGGGACAGGGGCCAGCAGACCTGTGCTGATATCCCCAGCTGTGATGTGGGGATGGGAAGGCCTCTCTTGTATGGTGTGTATTTGGTAGAGAGAGTTTATTAGCTATTACCCTCCCTTGCATCTATCTGGAATTTACCTACCATCCCTGTGCACACTGTCTGCAGCCTAGCAATCTTTTTTAAAAAGTTTTTCAGGGAGTTTGTTATAAAGTTCTTTACCCTAATTTACCTTGGTGAAGTGTGGTGTGTGTTAATGGCTGAAAGAGGTGCTTGATCATAGTCAGTATAATATATTTTCTAGGCTAAAAAATCATTCTGGCCTTGAGATGTAGAAGAGTATCTTATACAATTCAGGTATTATTGGTAAGTGAAAAATCAAGTGTATTAAATATGTATACATAATGTTACATTATGTATATATATATACATAAATGTTATATATGTTCTATATAAATAATAAACTTTTTAATAACTATATATCTTAGTATAGATGAGTTTGAATTTTTTTCTATTGACCTAATTTTGTGTGTCTTCAGACTTCCTGAATTAGTGGTAAGTTCTAGTTCCTAGGTATTTGGCAGCATACCTCATAACAGCAGACTTTTTAAACATTTTATTAGACTATAGATGGTTTATAATATTTAGTTTCTTCAATACAGCAAAATGACCCAATTATGTATTCTTTGTTATATTCTTTTCCTTTATGCTTGATCACAGAATATTGGGTATAACTCCCTGCACTATACAGTAGGACCTTAATGGTTTGCATTTGCTGACCCCAAACTCCCAGTCTTTGCCTTTACCCCCCTCTCTCCTGTGAACCACAGCCCTGTCCTCTATGCCTGTTTATCTGTTTCGGTTTGTAGATGTGTTGACTTGTATCGTATTTTAAATTCCATGTATAAGTGATATTATATGGTATTTGTTCACGGATGTTGCTACAAATGGCATTATTTCATTTTTTATGGCTAAGTAATATTCCTTTTGTGTATATACCACATCTTTATCCATTCATCTGTTGGTGGACATTTAGATTGTTTCCATGTCTTGGCTGTTGTAAACAGTGGTGCTGTAAACACAGAGGTGCATGTCCGTCCGTCCATCCGTTCAGTCGCTCAGTCATGTCCGACTCTTTGTGACCCTGTGGACTGTCGCCTACCAGGCTTCTCTTTTTGAATTATAATTTTGTCTGAGTATGTGCCCAGAAGTGGGATTACTGGGTCATATGGCTGCTGCTACTGCTATGTCACTTCAGTCGTGTCCGACTATGTGCAACCCCATAGATGGCAGCCCACAAGACTCCCCCGTCCCTAGGATTCTCCAGGCAAGAACACTGGAGTGGGTTGCCATTTCCTTCTCCAATGTGTGAAAGTGAAAAGTGAGAGTGAATTCACTCAGTCGTGTCGGACTCATAGCAACCCCACGGACTGCAGCATACCAGGCTTCTTCGTCCATGGGATTTTCCAGGCAAGAGTACTGGAGTGGTTTGCCATTGGGTCATATGGCAACTCTATTTTTAGATTTGTGGGGAGTCTCCATACTGTTTTTTTATATTGGCTGCACTGATTTATGTCACCTCAAACAGTGTAGGAGTGTTCCCTTTTCTCCACACACTCTCCAGCAATTGTTACTTGTAGACTTTTTGATGATGGCCATTCTGACTGGTATGAAGTGATACCTCATTGTAGTTTTGATTTGCCCTTCTCTAATAGTTAGCAACGTTGAGCATCTATTCATGTGCCAGTTGGCCATCACAGCAGACTTTTCTTTCAGATCTTCTCTTTTTACTTTAAGAATCATGTACGTTTTGCATTCTGCCACAAATATAGCATGTTAATTTCTTTAAAATGACTCCTAAACACCATGAAAGGGATGCATTAGACGGATGCCCCATGTCCGTTCTGTGGCCTCCCTGCACCCATCACGTATGATGTCCACTTTGGAGTACAGCTGTTGTAGTTTGAGAAGCCTGATTCTGGAGCCTTGGATACCCACATTTCTTGTGTGGAAGAAGGCCTTTAAGTTATTTTTTGAGGGAAATCTGGCCATGCCTCTTGCTGTTTCCTCAGCTGACTTCTCTGCAAAGGTGGGAATGCCTTCTGCTCAGGGATAGTTTCTTCTGAGCCAGCACCACCGTCTTGGTTAACATAGCATACTGGGGTTTGCACTGGAGGGCAGCGGAAGTGCCTGTTCTCCTCCAGGTTATTTGTGAGGAGTCCAAACAAGAATCTATTGCTGTTCAGTTATCTAACGCTAAGTCGGGAGCATAATAGTTACGAAGAATTGCCTTAAGGATATGCTGTCAATCCTTGTTCTTCTAATTAAGATATTTTATTATGACCATGCCTTACATGCCTATCATCTGGTCCAAAGTATCACATACCCAGTTTCATAACAGAAACTTCTCAGAAGTTCCCAAGATCACTCTGGCATCCTATTGCATTCTGAAGCTGAAAAGATTGAAATTTCAGTAATTAAGATCTTTAAAATATAGCTTCAGAGAATTCAAAAGTGGTAAAGTGTTTATTTTTTTTCCCAACCAGGGTGCCTGCCTGTGTTCTTCAATTTTTAACATGTGTACATAGCATTGAATTCTTCTAGGTAGTCTAAAGTTTGTTGCTGCATCACGTCAGCTCGCCAGGCAGCTGAGTTCCTAAAAGCCTAGTGTTAGACCCTTGGAATTGGCTCTTCAGCATCCCTTGAATAGTGCTGGTTGGAGGCTGTCAGCTTACACTGAGGCACACTCCTGAGAAAAATCCCCTGAAACCCTTATTTACCTTAAGGATCCTGTTACACAGTCGCCTCATTATGAGGCCACAGAGGACACATTTCTCCCTGGCCTTGGTCCTGAGAGTTGTGCTGCTCCCGAGTAACTAGTTTGTTTGTTCTTAGGGACCTTGTTTTTCATGTAACTGATTGTGTTTCTTTCTCATGCTCATGATGAACATGATAAAAAGTCTAATTTGTGGCCGAGCCGTAGTGCTCAGAGCTGGAAATCTTTTTCTGCTTTCATTTGATTTTTAAAAGTTAAACTCATCTGTTCAAAAACAAGAATAATAATCTTACCTTTTCCCCCTTGAACTCTTATTTCTTCCTTTGTAGAAATATGCACACATTTGATGAACTGCTTTAAGTCAATTTTGAACACAGTCGGGGACAAAAGAACCCTAAGTGACCCTCAGTGACTGTAGAAGCACATTCACTGTAGTCTTAGCAAAGGTCAGCAGAGCTCGATGGAAGGTGTTAGCCCTTTTGCTCTATTAACAGCCACTGCACCCTGGATGTGAGTGCCGTGGCATAGGTCCCAGGGATGGCCCAATGATGGAACCAAGCTCTGCCCAGTGACCCCAATCAAGCCAGCCTGGCCCACTCTGCTGAAACCCTAGACCCCTCTGCTTCCTGTCCTAGGAGAGTGCTCCCTGTCACCCTGCTGGTCCTGCCCCATCAGTGCTCTGAATGTGACCAGGCCTGCTGAAAACCTGAGCCCGCCTCCAGGATCTGAGCCCTTCCCTCCTTGTGTTTCCACTGAAAATCTTAGGGTCTCAGTTCCCAAAAGAGAGAGGTCTATACCTTCTTGTTTTTGTACATCAGGTATATCTATTCACATAGGCAGATAAAAACACCACCAAATCTCTCCAGCTTAGAATAGCATCAGGCTCTTCACCGGTCCACAGGTGTATCATGATCACTTGGGGACGCAGAGTCGCTGAACAGCCTCTGTTTCTAAGCTTGCTGGGAACAGTGCCAGAGGAAAAGAGCCCTGAAGGGTTTCCATCAGCAGTTAAATGTGCTGGTCTGGAAATGACATGTGTTAGTTCTGCTCATAGCTTATTTGCTAGAACTTGTTACATGGTCTGCAACTAGGAAGGACAGTGCTGTTACGTGTCTGGAAAAGGAGAGGACTAGAAATACAAGGCCACCACACTGATGATTCTCAGACTAGGTTTTGGAATTAGCGTGATGTTGTTGTTGTTGATCATCCTTTCCCTGTCTCTGTTCCCTCCAAATCAGTTTTCTAGAATAGGTAAACTTCAGCATAACAGTAAATTAAATGTTGGTTAGCACAGGGATGTGGGCTGGAACCAGGTATGCAACTACTGCAAATGCATCCCAAGATAAACTGTGTATTTGTTGCAGATGGGCATTAAAGGAAACTTTCTAGCAGCCTGTGTGAAAAGAGAGCTTGTGGGAAGGAAACTTGGCCCATAAGATGTGAATTCTTAACCTGGAGACAGGGGAGATGTCTCTGCACTCCTTGAAATTGTTTGCAAACTGTAGGGTGTGCATATGGAGAAGAGTCACAGCTTTCATCAGATTCTCAGGAGCATATGTGACCATGCCCCACTTAAGGTTAAAAACCACTGCCATGAGATAGAGACCACTTAGTCAGAAGAAACACTACAGACTTGTGATGCTAATCCCAGGCAGGAATTCCTCCTAGGGGGGACAGATTCTCCTCTCACTTAACAATGGACACAATGATGAATTTCATAGGCATGTTTGGTACCACACTCCATGATATAGACTGATGGAATTCCACAGATGCTCAGTCAGTAGAAGCAAGTCTATAACAGACTGGGAGTGGTAGATTTAATACCCAGAGGTGGTGGTTGGAACAAATGAGGTCAAAACTGCTTCTCTGCTGATTTTGTCTCACTCTAGATGCAGAATAGGAAAGAAAGATGGATTTCCTATCCATCAGGTCATGATTCCTCAAACTTGTTTCCCTTCACCCAGCTTTTGATAAGTATTTGGTGGTACTGATGTAAGAGAGTAATTACTAACTGTACCTGGGGTATTGCTTTCCTGTGTTGAATATTTAGTAAGGCATATGTGGCCAGGATATGAGGTAAATAGAAGGGCATGCCACCTTGACTTGAAGATACTTGAAAGTATGGGGAATGTACCATGATTGTCTTTAGAAGTCATCTTGTTTAAGAGGATATTTGCTTTTCATCTTACTCTACAACTCAGAATATTTTAAACATGGTAATTTCATTTTTAAAGGATACTTTTTATTTAAAAAGTAATATGTTATTTGTTAAATACCAGAAAATTAAATTATAAAAAGCCATTTGTATATGACCTAGAGGTGACACTACTCTGAAAATGTTGATAGCCTTCAGGGTTTTATGTACATAAAAATAAAATCAAGATGTGGCTCATAAGAGACGTATAAATTCATAATTTAGCTCTTCTACTTAATACATCTTAAATATTTTTCCATATCACAAAAACTATTGTTTTAAATGATTGTACATTGTATGAGTGTCCCATAATTTCTTCTCTAGTGGCAGTTGGTAAAGAATCTGCCTGCAGTGCAGGAGACTTGGGTTCGATCCCTAGGTTGGGAAGATCCCCTGGAGAAGGGACTGTAAGTCACTCCAGTATTGTTGCGTGGAGAACCTTATGGACACAGAAGCCTGGCAGGCTACTGTCCATGGGGTCACAAAGAGTTGGACATGACTGAGTGATTAACAATTTCACTTTCACTGTTTTTGCACATGTGTTTTATTCTCATTCATTAAAAAAGTTGTACACCATGCTTTGATCACACACTTTCACATGAATATTTACACAGTTGTGTGATCTTCCTCTTAGGATAAATTCTTAGAAGTTGAATTGCTTGAAGAAAGAGTTGATACATTTTTAAGATGTTGCCTGTGTATGCCATGTTGTCCTTTAGAAAAACAATATAATGTATATGAATATTTATCTTTACTTTTTGCTTGTATTAAGTAGTACTGTTGTTCAGTCTCTAAGTCATGTCCAACTTTTTGTGACCCCATGGACTGCAGCTCGCCAGGGTCCTCTGTCCTCCACTATCTCCTGGAGTTTACTCAAATTCATGTACACTAAGTTGGTAATGTTATCTAATCATTATTATTATCTTTCTTTAAGATTTGTTAGTCTGATAGATGAAAATATCCTATTTCAGTTTGTAGTTCTTTGATTACTGAAGTAGAAAATTATCGTATTTTGTGGACAGTTTAGTTTTTCTCTAATTTACTAATTTGTGTCCTTTGACATTTTTTATTGGATCTTTTTCTTTCTTATTTGTAAGAGTTCTCTATATTCATAGGGTACTGGTTCCTTCCTGTCAGTTTTAGTGGTATATGAATGGGTTAAATTATCCATTTTTTTTTTTGTGGCTTAAAAATTTCTCTTAAAACTTTTTTTGGCCATATCTTGTTTTCTTGGTTAAATTTTCATTGACTTCATTTCTGTATCAAAGATTTTAAAATTAACTACTTAGTCACCGTTATGAATTGTCAAGGGTTCCTTATTACACTATATGGAAGTTCCAGTTCAGGAATTCTTTAACCTTCTACGTGTCGTGAACCTGTTGGATGTCTGGGGAGGTCTGTGGTAGTCGAGGTGACTGTGTTCCAAGGGAAGGGTAATGGGAGTGGTCCATTCTGGAAGGGGGTAAAATGGGGATGCATGGCCTGCAGAGAACTTAAAAATAATACTAAAACGGACAAAAGAGCTAGTCTCCTTTTCACTGTCACCATGCACTGGCGGTTCTGAGCAAGTCAGTAAATGAATGCTTGTCCCCATCAGGATGGATTTCTTTTACCTCTCAGTCCTTCACTATATCTCTAGTATGTGGACCAAGCAAAACTTTAAATGCATAAAGCACAAGGGTTACGAAGGAAATCAGTTATGTTGAAATAGCTATCAAAATATTAAAAATTAATAATACATAAAAGTATTTGCTCTCTTATTAAAGCCCTGACTGACAAGATCTAGCAAAATGTTTAATAATTGTAATTTCAAGGTGGTGATGATGTTAAATGCTATTTCACGATGTTTAAATTATGAGATATGAAAACATCTGAAGGTTCCCATTGGGGACAAAGTTACAGGTATTGCAACTAGTTTGTAGTCAACTTTCATAGTGACAGGGAATAGTAAATTTGAGGTTTTGAACAAAAACATGGAGTTGTTTTCTCACCCCAGTTCATGGCCCTCTGAAATCTATCTTTGGATTCATTGGGAATCTGTGTACCAAAGGTCTCTTTTCTAAATAGAAAAGTCACTGGAGGCTTCATTTTAAGGCCTGTGTATCTGCCACATAGTCCAATAAGATAAAACTAAGAAATGGGCTGGATGTTCTGTAATTCTTGAGTAGAGGAAGAAGCAGAAGGACTCCATTACCAAGTGAGCCAGAAATAGAGAAGCAATACTTGGGGATTAAATCTGCTGATGCTCAGTAAGTAGTACATATACATATATATATATATATATATATATATAGTGCATTATGTCAGCCAGTGCAGGGAGCAGTATGCAGACCCTCCCTCCATGAGAAGCTAATAGGGTGGTGATAACATAATTAAATGTAAGCTGAAGTGATAGGCATAGGGCTTGTCAGGGAGGGCTCCTTGGAGGAGGTGACATTTAAGCAGAGAGCTAAAGAATGAGGTGGAGCCAGCCATGTGAAGATGGAAGAAGAGTGCAGTGAAGAGCTTGCAGGCCGATCGACCACCTGTGCAGAGATTGTGAGGTGGAGAGAAGAGTCTGGATTGAGAGGAGGATTGAGAGGAGGCCCCTGGGTGCAAGCAGAGAGCAGGAGAATGTAACAAAAGGGAGTGGAAAGGAAAGCAGGGCTGATCATGCAGGACCCTGTAGGCTTTGAGAAAGACTATAGAATTCAAGTATGCAGGAAGGGCATTGGTCCATTTTAACACTTCCAGGTGGTATGTTCAAGTTAGTCTGGAAAAGGACCACTCTGGATGCTGGGTGATGATGCCTCGTGTGGAGGGAGGCATGAAGCTTGTAGGCCTGTGAGGAGAATGTAGAGGTTCCTGAGGGGAGAAGAGGGCTGGGTGGGGGGAGTGGTACGGGAGACGGAGAAGAGGGGACAGGAAGTAGAAGACCCACAACTTTACAGCAAGATTGGGTAAGAAGTATGAAGCAGAGGCAGCAATCAAGGGTGATGCTTGAGTTTTCAGTTTGAGTAACCGGGTGCCATTTACTGAGCTGAGGGGACAGGAAGGCCACAGTTGCAGAAACGGTAGTGATTTAGGGTTCTGCTTTGTATGCGCTTGAGGTGTTTATTAGACACCTGAGCATCAAAGTTTTATAGATAGTTGGGTACCTGAGTCTGGAGCTCACAGGAGAGCTTCCGGTTGGAGATAGAAATTTGCAGCCATTAGCATAGAGCTATTTAATGGCGTAGGAACAGATAACTTGCTGGGGGGAAGGTGTAGACAGGAGAAAAGATTCTGGTTTGAACCCTAAGGAGCTCCATTAAGTATAGTGATAGCTTCGAGAGAAGGAACAATTGGAGAGAGAGAAGGGAAAACCAGGGAGACAAAGGCAATCTGCAGAGTATGATGAAGAAACCAAGAGAGGAGAGCGCGCCAGCACGTTGGTTGCTGCTGAGAGGCGGCTTACGTTAAACAGTGGAAGAGAAAAACTGAAAAGGAAAAAAGGAAAAGTAAATGTCTTACGTAATCAAAAAGCAAACTTAAAGTTAAGAATTAGGCCTAGATAGTTAATAATTACGTATTATGCATTTAAAGCTCTGTTAAGAATAAATCTCATGTTAAATGTTCTTGCTACAGTAAGCAACAAAGATCCTGAAAAAAAGAGAAAAAAAAAAAAAACATCCTGGCTGTCCAATTGGAATTATTCCTCAGGATAACCAAATAATTGTTTGGTTTCTCTTTACCGAAGTTTTTTTTTTTTTTGGCTAATAAATGAAGAAGAATTGATCTAGAATATTACTGTTTTGCAAACACTAATAAAATACAGTTAACCCTTGAACAGGGCCAGGTTTGACCTGCATGGGTCCACTTATATGTGGATATTTTTCAATAAATACTGTGGTCCTATAAATTCTGTGGTCAATTCTGTTTGTGGATGTGGAACTGTGGTTATAGAGGGCCAGTTGCAAAGTTATATGCAGATTTTCAACAGCATGATGATTAGCAGTTGAACCCCTCTATTGTTCAAGGGTCAATGATAATGAATTTAGGTAACAATCATTAATAACCACTAACATCACACAGAGATAACTGAATATTGTGTACCTCCGAATGGAAGTAGACAATACCACCTAGGATATATTTTAGCGAAAAAAAAAAAAAAAAGTTTTTTGTTCAAGTCTTGATTCTGTTCAAGTCTCTGGACCTGTCAGCTTACTTACAAGAAATACAGGGAAAAGAGAGACCTGTTAAATGAGACCTTAGGGATACAGTCAACAAAATCTGAACCATGGAAAACTATATATAGAACAAACCATATGGCTTTGCCAAGTGGGGTGAATTGGATAAGAACAGAGTAGGAACCTAAAGATTAAAAAATACTTTAAAAAGATATTAATGGCAATGTATGAATGCCACATGCATATCAGTTCAATCAAACTAAAAACATTTTGAGACAACTAGGGAAACTGCAGTGACCAGATATTTGGTAGTTAGGAATTAACTGTTTGGCTTTTTTAGATGTGATTTTTGTTGTGATTAAAAGAGTTATCCTTGAAATATATAGATAGAAGTTTTAATGGGTGCAATGAAATGATGCCTGGAGGGTGGGGAAGTGGGTCGAGACAGAGGAAACGAGAATGACCATGACATGATGATAAGGGCTGGATCATTTCACTCTCCTTTTGTCAAAGTTTGAAATTTTTCTTTTTAAAATGACTCTTAATCTTACCCCCCATCAAGAATCACTGGATATAATTATGGTGTCATTACCCATAATTATGCATGCTGAGATACTCAGTTCTGAGAGGAATGAGATTCAGTAGCTGAACACTTTGTCAAATACTGGTTCTTAATTGTATTGCACTGTCTCTTACATTGTCTAGTGTTTTTTCTGGGATGGACATGGCACTAATAATACTTTAGATTATGATTTGCTGTGAATTTTATGTTATTGCTTGTCTTCTTAATCTACAATTAAATCTGTAGCTTTTGAACATAAACTATCCCATAAGTGTGAATTATTGAACATGTATCAGTTAATTTCTCTTCCAATGGACTTAATGATTGTTAATATATGTATATATTAATAAGCCAACATAGGCTAATGCTCAGATATATTAGGAGAGGAATGATTTTTGACTGAGTCATTTATCTGACATTTATAGAATTAAATATGAGAAGTACTTGCAGGATAGACTTAGGCAAAATCCACTTGATACGTTTTTGGTTCCTGTGAAATGTCAGGGGAAGTATATTTTTTCAAAAGGAGGGGCCTTTAGGAAGGGCCTTCCCAGAGTGCTGACTTAAGGAAGTCTGTGTGGAAATTCCCTTATTATTGAGGTATTATCTTTTGAAGCTATTGATATGGACTGTGTCATATGGTGTCTCATATTACAATAGCCACACATATCTTCTAAAATCAAAATTTGATTTTCAGCATTAGTTACAGTTGCATGTAAAGTCCATGGTAGCAAAAGGAAATAAAAGGGGTGAGAATGTGAAACAGAAATGAATTCAGATGGGTGTGTGTAGGCTTTTAATGTGAGGTGTTCCACAATACTTAATGTTGTGCAGAAGGTGGAACTCCATATTCTTTCACCATCAGACCAGGCATCAGGGTGCTGTTTTTTCAAATTTCTTTTTGGCTTCAGCTGCTTTTTTTTAATATCAGGCTTTTTCTTTTGACATTCTTTTTATTTTGCCTAGTCTAAATTAGTTTTTTTCCCCCCAAGAAAACAACATATTCCTCTGGGTTCAATATCCCTCCAAAAAATTAAGCTGTATTCCTTCTGGTTAAGTCATCATTAAGTATAAATGCAAACGGAAAATCCATTTACATTCCTAAATTGTTGCTGATGTTTCTAAGGGATTTATTGGAAGGGAAAGAAGAGCATGACTTGATTTTTATCATATTCAAGTGACCCAAGTAGAAAATGAATTTTGACAAAGGGTTTAATAGTGTTTGCAGTATGAATTTGTGTTCTGTTACACATCTTTTTTCAAGTTTTTAACTATGCCCTTTGATTCTTTGGTGCCTATAAAATTTTGATGGTTAATAAACTGTTGAGGAAAATTTCAGCTTGACTTACTTTTTCCTTTTTTTCAGATTTAAAAGGAAATGTTAAGATTCCATTAGATACGTGTGTGAACAATATCAATAGCTCTTAAATTCTTTATGTACTAAGGAGCTACAGATCAGACCTTCATTTCTCCAGGAATTAAAGATGTTATGAGCATTTTTGCTAGTTTTCATTTAGGCAGAGGAAAGCACGAAAATGGTTATTACATGTTTATTGTGTCAGTCAAAATCTGTACTCTGGGTAATCTTTGTTCATACTTTCCTACCATCTTACTCTACTTGCTTTGCTTCTTAATTCACATTATTGAGAGAGAGAGACAGAGAGGGAGCTCATAAGCTCAGCTCAGTTTATGGATCGAATCTCCCTGAGAGAGGCACACATGCCTTGGGAATTATTATTGTTCCAGAATGGGGGCATTCTGTTGGGTAGGACTGGCTTCCAAGGGCTCCAGGTGGGGATGGTCCAGCCTACAGGAGCTGGGATCCAAACTGACACTATGTAATATCCCAAATAGGGGCCTAGAAGACATGAGCACAAAGGCACAATTCTAATGAGTCAGGGTTCTTTGTTCTAGAGAGCCACATTTCAAGTGGTTGATTTTTTTTTTTTTAATTGAAGTTGAAGAAGCTGTCACTTACAGGACATTTCTTAGCTCTCTGAAATGTACTTGACCGTGTCATAGCAAGGCTCTAACCTGTTATCAAATGGGCATGGCCCAATATATCCATTTTGGAAAGTGATTTATCAAGACATGGTATACCCTGATGACAAGGTCAGGATGTGAGAACTAGTTGGGCCTGAGAAGTCCTGCAGTATTGAAGTGGGGTTGAGGCGTGGGCTTCAAGACACACGGTGATCACATGTCAAGTGATGAGCATGTGTCCTTTTTTTTTTCTTGCAGAGGGAGGTCCTGGGGATTTCATTACAAATACCAGGAAAGCTTAGAATCACTGTTAACCCACCTTTTTCGTGTTACTGATGATGAAACTAAGGCCCAGAGAGTTGAAGAACCATACTTCATATCATTTTTCTGAGTCATCAGAAAATTCTAGATTAAGACCTAAGGTTCTGTTACTTCTTGTCTGGTGTTTTTATAGGCACACAGATTTCATAAACAGTTATCTGAAATGTGGCATCCTAGGTTTAGT
Organism: Moschus berezovskii; assembly: GCF_049115385.1. NCBI lineage: Eukaryota > Metazoa > Chordata > Mammalia > Artiodactyla > Moschidae > Moschus > Moschus berezovskii. The sequence goes on from NC_142477.1 coordinate 64,789,423, forward strand.
TCTTTCGGGCTTTGAAGTGGAAGGGAAAAGTGATTTCAGGTAGTTTCTCAAGATGAGGGGGAAAGACCATGTCCAGGGCAATTCTATTTTGAGAGTGTGCAACAGAGCCAGGGCTTCTGGGAGCTGGTGGTGGTATTGGGCAGTCTGGGGTTAAAGAACGTTTATTTCATCTTTATAATTTTCAACTGCACATGTCCATCATTCCCAGCCAGTGGAAGATGGTTAGGCAAGCTGATTTTTTTTTTGCTTTAACTAACTTACCGTCTACATGTAAAGGGAGACTTGGACAAAGTTTTTTCTCCCAAGTAACTAAATGTCTTTAAAGTACTCTTAGAGTATTTGCTTGGCTGCCCCTTTATTATTAAAAAAGAGGAATATTGGCTGTAAAGTTATGTGCTTTTATAATAAACCACTTTAAATTGCTTGGAATTCTTTAGCAGCCTTTGTGATTTTCCTTTGAATTTTAACTTTGTATGTTAGCCTTCTTATTTTGTCCTTCAAATTCCAGTGCAGTCCGCCTTTCCTCCCCTTTCCTCCTTCTCCTGGTAGGGCATTCTTCCCAGATTTGAATCCCACCCCCACCCCACCCCTGCTTTTAGTTTTGGAACATTTTGCAGAGAAATGTCTTCTTTGTTCATGTAAGATGTGAGATAGTTGTATCTTTTGTTCCATATGATGCAATGGCTCTGATTTTACTATAACAGGTTAACATGTTCTGGAATTGAGATTGGTACCATGAGAAGTTATAAGGCATTTGCTGACACCTGAGACCATGTGCCTTTTTTTGTACCTTTCACTGTCCACACCACCCTCTGCCACCGCCAACCATTGCTTCACATTATTTCCCTCGACAGCATGCAATGGGTAAACGTCATAAACTCCTCATTTTGCCATTCAGTCAGATATCTAGATGAGAGAACTTTCTGGTCATTAATCACTGATAAAGGATATACTTACAGAAAATGTTTTGTTATAAATCATTTTGACTGCTTTTAGAACCCCAGATTTATACGGTATGGTGTGGGTTATAGGCAGACATCAGAAATTGAATTGTGACAGTGACATATTTTAAATCTCAATTATAGACTCTGATTTTAATCCTTTACTTCTTGCTGAAGCCTTGAGCTTCTCTAAGTGTTAAAAATTCTCTTCAGTTGCTACCTTTGAAAAAGTAACAGTCTCTTGCTACTTAACTTGTCCTTTTAACTTATGTAGGAATAACAAAAACGTGGTGATAAAATGTAAATCTTGCACAGCTTTTTTCCAGAAAGCTAGTATTATTTTGGGGAAGAATGCAACATTTATTATCTAAGTTCATACAGATATTATTAATTTCTTTATTAATCTGTTTTAATACCAAGTATTAGAAAATCATTGTACCCTTTATTTTCTGTCTAATTCTAAGTCAGGTTTCACTTATTTCTCAGCTTTAGTGGATAATGTCAGATGTGCTGTGAGGACTTTATGAAACCACTTATTGCAACCAAAGAATAGGCTAGATAACGCAAGACTGCTCTAGCCCCAAGCAGCTACCCTGGCTGATACAAACCAATGTCAGACTTGAGATTGACATCATGTTTCTTTGTAACACCTTGGTTTAAAGCCTACAACTTCTACAATCTTATTGTTATCAATGTATTTGAACTTTTAAATGACTTTTAAAATAACCTTTAGGTGGTCCTACTCAGCTATTTGTTTAAGTCATTTCTGTTAATTTCACAATTGGAGATTTGCCCTCTGCCTCCAAATATAATAGAACATGGGTTGGTTTCCACAGGGCACATCACTGCTATTGCAGGACTAAGACGAGATTATGAATGTCAGTGCTTCTTAAACAGACTTCTAAATGACCTTCATATGCTGAATCTGGCCAAGTAAGCTGGCGGCTCCTAACCTGTATCCCCGTTCTCCTCTGAAAAGTGACAGTTTTCAGAAGTTTAGCTCCAGAATCATTGACTGGGACATCATTTAAATATTTTGTATATCTAGAACATTTTAAAACTTTAAAGAAAGGGTGAGTTGGAAGAGCTTTCTTCAAAACTAGTTATTCAGACCTCTTGAGTCACTCTGTCCTCCCGTTCCTGAGTGACTACCCTTTTACCCTTGATTCCAACAGCTAAATAATTCATTTCAAAATATCTAATAGACTCCACACACACCCCCACAAATGACTTAGATATTGAGTAAAAAATGTTATTACAAGCAAAAGCTACCTGTTAACTGTATCCTGAAGGCTGGAAGTTATCTAATGTTTTGCACAGATCAACCAGTTCTTAAGAGAAACAATACCTAGAATTATTTGCATTGTTTTATTAAGGAGGAGAAATATGAGAACTTAAAATGTCCTAAATCTAATCTAACTCTGCTTTAAGTGCTTTGTAGTTTGATTGAAGCCTTAGTGTCTAAATAACCAAACAGAGACATGGGGGCGATGGGTTTTGGGCTACCGCCGTGCGGTACAGGAAGTAAAGGCCCATTATATACCCACACAGGTGGAATGCCTGTGTCTTTTGCCACTGGTGGGCCATTGTCGCTTCTTGAGAATTGACTGGACCATTCAGTTTCCATGCCTTGAGCTTTACTCCCTTAAACATGAAGGGGGAAAGACCAAGTTTGAGGGATGAACTTTAGAAATACAGAGGTCAAGGCAGGAATGAGGCCTAAGTCTAATAACCTGTACTTTAATTTTATCTAGTCAGAAAACAAAGATCATGGCATCTGGTCCCATCACTTCATAGGAAATAGATGGAAAAACAGTGGAAACAGTGTCAGACTTTATTTTTTTGGGCTCCAAAATCACTGCAGATGCTGATTGCAGCCATGAAATTAAAAGACGCTTACTCCTTGGAAGGAAAGTTATGACCAACCTTGATAATATATTAAAAAGCAGAGACATTACTTTGCCAACCAAGGTCCGTCTAGTCAAGGCTATGGTTTTTCCCGTGGTCATGTATGGATGTGAGAGTTGGACTGTGAAGAAAGCTGAGCGCCGAAGAATTGATGCTTTTGAACTGTGGTGCTGGAGAAGACTCTTGAGAGTCCCTTGGACTCCAAGGAGATCCAACCAGTCCATTCTAAGGGAGATCGATCCTGGGTGTTCATTGGAAGGACTGATGCTAAAGCTGAAACTGCAATACTTTGGCCACCTCATGCGACGAGTTGACTCACTGGAAAAGACTCTGATGCTGGGAAAGGTTGGGGGTGGGAGGAGAAGGGGACGACCGAGAATGAGATGGCTGGATGGCATCACCGACTCTGTGGACATGAGTTTGAGTGAACTCCGGGAGTTGGTGATGGATAGGGAGGCCTGGCGTGCTGTGATTCATGGGATCGCGGAGAGTCGGACACGACTGAGCGACTGAACTGAACTGAACTGAATGAGTTACTTTTATATTGTGTGTATACAGTTTGAAGGAAATTCTTAAGTTTAAGTGGTAAATGTAGCCCGTGTGTGTGTGTGAACTGCATTTAGTGTTTACACGCTCTTTCAGACTTTGTGGCAGTGTAGTCTCTCTGACCATAATATTTTAAAAAATCTTAATTCTGAAGCAGCTTTTTGTTATAGATCCTAGTTGCTTTTAAGGAAGCTTTACTTAATTATTTTTACCAGAGTTCACTGTGCTATGATTAGAACAAGAAGATTTGGGAAAGTTTAACTTGGTATGGCAGAGATTCAAGCTGAGCAGAAAAAAATACTTGGTGAATAAAGAATGTACAGGATGCTCAGGAGTAAAGTCCAGCAGAAGCAGAAAAATAAAACAGGATGACTGTCTCTTCCACAGTTTACATTTTGGTTTTTATGCCGGAAATGCCTTGAGTGTATATTTAAGTAGTAGCAGAGAAAGACAGTAATGAACTGGCAATTTGACTTAACTTTTTTCTTAAATGAGTCTATCCTGTCTGTGGCATTCCTACTGTGTTTTTATCCAAATCTCTGAAGAAAATGTCTTTATTAATTTTAATATTTGATTGCAGGCTAACAATTTCAGAAGAGATTGGTGGTCAATTGAACTTGTACCCTGAGATATTTCTAAATGAAAGCCTTGTCAAATATTTTATTTTCCTTCTGTGTTCCAATATTTGAATTGTCATCTAGTGAAATGGCTTTTGTATGCTTGATTTACCAGTGTGGCTAAAATGAAGTTGGTTTTTACATTATTTGCACAATGGTTGTACTTGCAGAATTAATTCTAAAGTAAAAATCTTAAAGTAAGACCTTCATTTAAAGTAAAAAGTAAAAGTAAAAACCTTCATTTCAGGTTTGAAATCATGATCATCTAGTATTAATTGAAACTATTTGAATTATAAAATTAAATTTCAGGATAACTTTACATTTTATTTTTCTATTGAAAATGTCTTATTTTAGCTGGGTAGTTTGGACGTATCTTCATAAGTGAGAATAATGTGTACGTTTTACTTCAAAAGCACATGCAGTAGCACTTGTAATAGTAAAATGTAGTAAAATAATCAGGCAGTTGTGAATTTTGAGTAACTTTTAAAATATTTATCTTTAAATTTATGTAATTTAATTTTCATTAATGGTTTGTTGTGTTTAACAACTGGCCTGTAAATTGCTGAAAACTTAACAAGGGGTTTTCCCGAGCTGGTACAAGCTGGCTGCAGTGCATCACTGGGTGAATCCAGATACACAGTGTGCAGGAAAACCTAGGCTCAGAACCACCATATTGTCACTTTTGTTCACATCCCATTGATTGAAGCTAATATTGTGGCAGAGATCAAAGTGAATGGATGGGGAAGAGTACTTTAGAGGGAGGAGCTGCAGGGTCAGTTGACAAAGGGTATGGCCAGTGATTCAGTGATAACACATGGTTACTAGATGTCCAGTAATCATTCCATACCAGACAGTGTATCTCCATGCCCAGGACCACTGAAAAAAATATATCTGTATTATGTTAATTTAGTTTAATCCTGTCTCTGAAATGCTTAAATCATATTTCTTATGGAAGTGGCCTTGGATATAAATTCTAAGTTAGCAGATTTGCTTAAGATAGTAATCCTTTTCTTTTTTAAAGTATGTCTCATACAGTGTAACAGCTGTTATTCAGGAAAGATTTAGGGATTAAAAAAATGAAGTCTGAAATTCTGCTCTGTATTGTTGTGAGGCAGTGACAGGCAACCATAGCTGAGGATTTTTTTTTGTTTTGTTTTTTAAAGTAGGCTGTTCCTATATCATTTAGTATATTCTTTGATGCTAATATTTTCCCTCTAAAGACTTTTGTCTGATAGTAATGTTCATTTTTACTCTCCATTTATGTTTTGGCCCCGTGTGTCCCAAGTAACACAGCTATCTTCATAGAATTTGTCAAAATTCTTGTTTTGATGGCTGATTCACTTCTAATTTGGGGTAGCACCATTGATGAATTAATTAGATTTCATATATGTTATGTTGTTCAGTTTCTCAGTCCTATCTGACTCTTTACAACATGCCAGGCTTCCCTGTCCTTCACTATCTCCCGGAGTTTGCTGAAACTCATGTTCATTGAGTTGGTGATATCATCCAACCATTTCATCTTCTGTCATCCCCTTTTCCTCCTGCATCGGGGTCTTTTCCAATGAGTCATCTTTTCGCATCAGGTGGCCCAAGTATTGGAGCTTCAGCTTCAGAATCAGTCCTTCCGATGAATATTTGGGGTTGATTTCCTCTAGGATTGACTGATTTGATATCTTTGCTGTCCGAGGGACCAGCACCACAATTGAAAAGCGTCAGCTCTTTGGCATTCAGCCTTCTTTATGGTCCAACTCTCACATCCATACATGACTACTGGAAAAACCATAGCTTTGACTAGACGGACCTTTGTCAGCAAAGTGATGTCTCTGCTTTTGAATACGCTGTCTAGGTTTGTCATAGCTTTTCTTCTAACAACCAAGCATCTCTTAATTTTATGGGTGCAGTCACCCTCTACAGTGATTTTGGAACCCAAAGAAAATAAAGTCTGTCACTGTTTCCACTGTTTCCCCATCTATTTGCCGTGAAGTGATGGGACCAGATGCCATGATCTTAGTTTTTGGTATGTTGAGTTTTAAGCCAGCTTTTTCACTCTCCTCTTTCACTTTCATCAAGAGGCTCTTTAGTTCTTCTTCACTTTCTGCCATAAGGTTGGTGTCATCTGCATATCTGAGGTTATTGATAGTTCTCCCAGCAATCTTGATTCCAGCCCGAGTTTCATCTAGCCCAGCATTTTTCATGATGTACTATGCATATAAGTTAAATAAACAGAGTGACAATATACAGGTTGATGTATTCCTTTCCCAATTTGGAACCAGTCTGTTCTTCCATGACCAGTTCTAACTGTTGCTTCTTGAACTGCATACACGTTTCTCAGGAGGCAGGTAAGGTGGTCTGGTATTCCCATCTTTAAGTATTTTCTACAGTTTTTTGTGATCCATACAGTCAAAGTCTTTAGTATAGTCAAGGAAGCAGGTGTTTTTCTGGAATTCTCTTGCTTTTTCTGTGATCCAGTGGATGTTGGCAATTTGATCTCTCATTTCTCTGTCTTTTCTGTATCCAGCTTGTGCATCTGGAAGTTCTCAGTTCACATACTGCTGAAGACTAGCGTGAATGATTTTGAGCATGACCTTGATGGCATGTGAAATGAGTGCAATTGTGTGGTAGTTTGGACATTCTTTGGCATTGCCATTCTTTGGGATTGGAGTGAAAACTGACCTTTTCCAGTCCTGTGGCCACTGCTGAGTTTTCCAAACTTGCTGGCATATTGAGTGTAGCACTTTCACAGCATCATCTTATATATTATAGTAATGAATAAAGAATAGATTACTTTTATTCAAGACTAGAATGATTTTAAGAGGACTTTAAAATTGTGTTTGCTATTATCCCAGGTATAATTTTTTAAAAAACTTTATATAATGTACTTTTATTTTATAGATTGTATTTATATTATTATCTATTGCCGTGGACAAATTCCTCCAAAATTAGCAGCTATTATCTCCCAGCTTCTGGTGATCAGGAGTCTAGATATGGCTTAACTGCCTACCTTGGCCTCAAGGTTTGTCATAAGACTACAGCTAAAGTATCATAAGACTACAGTCAGTGCGTCAGCCAGGTCTGAAGTCTTGTCTGAGTCCTCATCTTGGAGACAGGCCACTTTCTAGTCACACGTGGACTTGGCAGGATTCATTTCCTGATGGCTGCTGGACTGAAGGTCTCAGTTTTGCACTAGATATTGGCCAGAGAACTTCCACAGTTCCTTGCTACATGGGATTTCGCCACAGGCTGAGCAAAACCAAAGTGACAGTCTTCCCATCACGTGGTAGAGAAGCAAGTCACTAGGTCCAGTCCACGTTTAAAGGGAAGGATGACACAAGGGCATGATTTTGAGGAAGAAGCAGTTGTTGGGTCTTTTCTAGTGGCTGCCTACCACAGTTACACTCTTGTATTTGGTGCCCTATAAAATTCCTGTTTTTCAGATTAGGAAGTGAGAGGTTGGAGAGGTTAAATTATTTGTTTCCAAGGCTCAGATGCTGGTATATAATGTAACTGGTTCTTCAGATTGGAATCTTCTCCATCCCAGAAGACCATTTGAAATGCTGAGGCCAAAGCAAATGCTTGGACATAAACTTGATGAAGGAGGTACTTGTACTGTATTACCCTCAGTGTGCTGGAAATGTAGTCAATATTCCATACACATGTGGAGGGATGGATGATGAAATGATCATGATAGTGTGCCTTTCTTAGCTGTTCCTGTTGCTCTGGTTTTCTTTGTGTTTATTTCCTTAACTGTAGACAAAAATACCATACCATATAGCAAACACATTTAAATACTTTTCAAGCTTGAAAAAGCTAATCCCCCAGCCTGGATTATTCATGCTGCTGCAACCTGTTTAAAGATCATTTCTCTCCACTAAAATAATGTAGCTAATTTATCAACAAAGCAGTTACAGTTCCATTTTGGCTTTATTTCAGAATGAGGTGTAGAGAACAATATGATAACTATCTACCAGTAGCCGTTTATGTCCCTAAGTACCCATGATGCCTAAGAAACAGAATTCAATCTCAAATGCAAGCTGAGAGATAATATAGTTTTTCTACTTTTTCTTTCTTTCTTTTTTTTTTAACAGTTCTTTGGTCATAGTGTTGAGTTGGCCAAAAAGTTCATTTGGGTTTTTCTGTTAACAGCTAATGGAAAAACTGAAGGAACTTTTTGGTCAACCTACTAGGTCTTAAGAGTCTTAGAAACATGCGAGGATATGGGCATTAACTTCTCTTTATTTTTACTTAAGGAAAACAAATTATCTGTTCTACTTGAGGCAAATACTCCTTTGTCTGCTTCTCTAAGTACCCGCCTTGAACATTTAAATTAGTGTGATTTTGAACTTTGCCTTGTTAACATGGATCCTGGTTTCAGGAGAGGCCAGCCATGTGGCTCTGTTGTTTTGCACATATTCTGGGAGGAGTTCACATAGGAGTCTATGGTGGTTCCCAGGGACAGAGCTGTGCTGGGTCCATGATAGATTCTCAGTGGTTCCTTCTTGGAATCAGCCTTGCTTAGCTCGTCTTAAGTGTTACCAGTTGGCAAACAGAGGTGGTTAGGTTCTGAAGGAGTTGCTGTGGAATAGCTGTCTTACCTGCTGTGAAGTCGGTAAGTCTCTCTAGGAGCTTCTTGAAAGAACTGGGGACCCAGAGGCAGTAATTGGCAGTCAGAGAAGATGCTGGAAGGGAACCTGAGAATAGAGACAGTGCTGCACGTGTGGGGGCCTTGCAATGACTGATTCAGAGAAGAGATGGAGCAGTGAGGGAAACGTTCAGAAGAAAAGGGTAGATAGAAAAAAACATTTAACTGTTGTTGAAGCGTTTTTTAGTACAAACTATGTTGCAAAGGCGGAAAGGAGGTTTAGAGGAAAGAGTAAGCACTGTGCCAATATACCTTTCTTTTCCTTTTATTGAAGTATAGTTGATTTTCTGTGTTTTACATTAGTTTCAAGTATGTAGCAAAGTGATTTAGTTACACATATATATTCTTCTTCAGATTCTTTTCCATTACAGGTTATTATAAGGTGTTGAATGTCATTCCCTGTGCTATACAGCAGATCCTTGTTTATTTGTTTTATAAATAGCAGTGCATCTCTGTTAATCCCAACTCCTAATTTATCATTCACTTCCCCTTTCCCTTTAGTTGCTTTCTATGTCTGAGTTGTTTCTGCTTTGTAAGTAAGTTCATTTGTATCATTTTTTAGATTCCACATGTGAGTGATATCATATCTGTCTTTGTCTGATTTCCTTCATTCAGCGTGATAATCTCTAGGTTCATCCATGTTGCTCCAAATGGCATTCTTCCTTTTTATTTTATTGCTGCATCGCATTCCAGTGTGTGTGTGTGTGTATCTCACATCTCTATACATTCACCTCTCGAGTACTTAGGTTGCTTCCACGTCTTGGCTCTTGTAAACAGTGCTATGAACTTGGAGTGCATGTATCTTTTCTAATTAGTTTTTAATCTTTTCTGGATATATTAAAAAGGTATATATGTATACCTGTTTTATAGAATAAAATGGGTTTCTTCAGAATTATGTTCAGGTGGTGATTTTTTTAGCATGAGACAAGATTCATGTGAGAGAAGAGAGGATCACACAAAATACAGAAATTCTGCATTGCTGGGATGTGATGTGTAGTGGCCAAGTGAATACATTGTGACCTCCCCCCCTTTTTTTAAAGGATTGTCTAAACAGATTCAGTTCTGCCAACTTACTTACATTGAGATTATGAGTTTTGATGAAACCTATAGAACGAGTTCCAGTTGTATTTGTTTTAATATTGATAGCTGACATTTGTTGAGTGCTTTACTGAACGCCAGGCATTAAGGAAACTTACGTTCATTACTTGATTGAACCTTTACTACAAACAGCAACACTGAGGCAGACGCTGCTTTTAGCCCATTGAATGAGCTCAGACATGTTGTGCTGTGACTAGAGTCTAGAACTTTGGTGCTAAATGCTTCGAAACTCACTTGAACGTTAGGATATTAATGCTTTTGTTAGAAGATTGCTGTGTTTTAAAAAACCATTTTAAATGTAGAATCATGGAACTTCCATGGAGGAATTAGGCTTCAGCATTTTGAAGCTGAGGGAGAGAAGTAGAAATGATTTACTCCAGTTACATAGCTGGATGGTGGCAGAGCTGGAGTGCAAACCCAGGTATTTGGCACCCAGTCAGTCGTAAAAGACAAAGAGCCCATTTTAGAAGGAGGAGTTGAATGGAAAGAACAGTTATCAGGATGTTAAGAGATGTCAATTTTAAGAGTGAACTGGCTGAAGACTAATAATCCCAGCGATGTGGGGTAGCCTTTGTTCCAAGTTTCTTCTTCAGGAAACCAGCCTAGGTGGGTCCAGCCTGCTCTGCAGCAAATGCTCAAACGTAGGAGCTCTGAGAAAAGGTAAAGAAAGCACCCTGAGAAGTTTTGCTCTCAAGGCGTTTACACCCCAGCTTGGGAAACAAGATGCATCACTTTGCTGTGATGCTGCACTTACTCATGTGTCGAAATGCAGTGTGAACTGCCTGCGTGTTATCATTTGCATGGTGGAAATGGGCTCATTAATATACAGGCCAACCCAGCTGAAGCATGGTAGTACCTGTCCTGAGTGCAAATGAGTGGCATGATTCAGAACTTTTACTGTGTGTGTATGTGTGTGTGTGTTTTCATCCACAAACCCTTAGTCCTTCTTTTGAATTTGGAAAATATTTTCAAAAATTAAACTCCTTAGTAACTTGATAGCTTTGAAAATTGAAGAGTGGCATGTGAAAGTTGGGGATGGCAGCGTGAAGGAGGTGAACCACGAGCCTGGTGATGAAGGAAGGGGCTCATACCACAGGGCAGAGGAGGTAGGCAAGGAGGTTTTGGGGGAGCTGGGAACTCTGCAGGGGGACTCTGTGAGGGCTGGGAACTTTCTGGTCTGTCTTAATGGGCCACTGCCCATCAAATACTGCTCAGGTGGTGGTTGTTGTTTTGGAATAACCTTGAAATGTGAAGGCTGTCTCTCCATTATCTTTCATGAGATTTATCTTCTCTAGCATATTTTCCTCAGAAATTGCCTGTTTGCTTGCTGATGAGGTTGGGAATGTTGTTAAATCCTATTCTATTAAATTCCACATTTAACCCTTTTCCATTTATTCAGTAATTGAAATGGCTTCCCTGGGTATGTTAACTCTGTTTAACAGTGGAAAATAAGCTTGTGCGTATCTCCCATCAGTCACAGGGTTATCTGGTCTTTTGTAATTGGGGAAGAGGAAGCCGTGAGGAATATTGATGAGAAAACAGTGTGGGTGGGACTCTCGATTCGATTAAAGAAACTCTGATAACCTCACTTGATTAGGTTCACTGGGTTTTCCATGTAATGGAGAGACGAATCTAAGATAGCTTGCTTTATTGGTTAAAAGAATGCTTTTTGCATTGCAAGTGCATCTTTTTGCTTCTGTGATTTGACTTTATGGAAAAAAAAATGCCTATCTGTTTTAAAGTACTCTGAAGTGTTAGGTTCACATATGTTTTATAAATGTTCACATATGTTAAATGAAATGTTTTCCTTCTCTAGTGTCTTGGAAAGGCAAAATGCCATTTTATACCTGTGAGACATAATTCTTGGGTATATAATGCAGGTAAGTTCAAATATTGGTTATATCGGTTTCATTTTTCTCAAGCAAAATTGAGTTTTGAGAGCCCATATATCTTACTTTGCCCAGTAGTATCCAATATCTTTCTTTCTTATATTCATTTACTTTTACAGTTGTGGAGTAGATGTTGTTCACCATATTTCTGGTAAGATTCAGTAGAGGTAAGAAGTTACCTGAAAAATGTTTATTCCAGAGGTTTTTAAAATTATTTCTGCTTTCTAGACTTATTGATGATCAACTGCATAAAACTGATCTGTCTTTTCCTTCTCTTAATGACTGAATTTATTCACTGTTCATTGTTGTTCAGGTTTTTGGATGTCCAGACTGAATCAATAGCCTATCTAGTTTACTGGGTGACAAGCACAGATAAAAATTATCATTGTTTTAACAGAGGACACTACCTTATCACCAAGGAGAATATCTTCAGAGTTTTTAATAGTTAAGCAATCTGCAATATGATGACAGTTGGAAAACACCCAGAGACCCTTTAAAACTCCAATTGTATCCTCGTAAAAGGACTGCTGCTGCTGCTAAGTCACTTCAGCCGTGTCCGACTGTGTGCAACCCCATAGACGGCAGCCCACCAGGCTCCCCCGTCCTTGGGATTCTCCAGGCAAGAACACTGGAGTGGGTTGCCATTTCCTTCTCCAATGCATCAAAGTGAAAAGTGAAAGTGAAGTCGCTCAGTCGTGTCTGACCCTCAGCGACCCCATGGACCACAGCCTACCAGGCTCCTCTGTCCATGGGATTTTCCAGGCAAGAGTACTGGAGTGGGGTGCCAGCATAAAAGGACACTACCCTAATATTGCGTGGAGAAGAAATTGCATATTCTCTGTTAATGTTCTGATATTCCATCCTGCATCTCCCCCCAATTCAGTGGCAATAGTTTTCTTCAGCATCTTATAACAAAGTGAAATCGGTATCTGTAATATAATTCCCCCTATATGTTTCCAGTTAATCGAATTGTGCTTTTGTAAATGTATCATCCTGATTGAAAGATGTGTGTGTGTGAATCCTATCAGCAAGGGAAGTTTAATTTCCATTCAGTTTGAGTTCTGCTTGTTTCTATATGTCTGTCTTCCTACTTTGCTGCCTATCATTTTCCTTGTTAACCATGACGATGACCGGAAAATGTGCTTTGGTTACTGATGGGTGTGTGGGGATATTTAGCTCTGGTCAAATGTGGTAAACCATGGAAACAGTTAAAGGAAACCTGCCTATGCAGGAGATGGCGGAGCTGAAAATAACAGAGGGAGGTAAAAAGCGAAGCTTGCTTTCTAAAATCCTCTCTAGCGCTCCTGTGTGGAGGAATATGTGTGTGTTGAACCGATCAAGAAGGACTATATACAAATTTAGTGTCCACAGGTAAACATTCATTTTCTGGATACTAGTAAACTTTGGACTATCAGTTTGCCTTTTTCAGTGTAAGCTGCTACTCGCTGCTTCAGAACAGCAGATCCCCTCTGAAGAGAAGCACTAATTGGAATGTGTGTGGTATGGAAAGAGAGCCGAGGAATAGATGGACACAGGCTACATTATTCCACGTTTTCAATTTACATCATGAAAACACATAGATTAAGTTGGTTTTTAGGGACAATTGTGAACATGCCCTTGATTCTCCAGCTGAACATTGAGGTTGGCCTGTCTAGCCTGAAAAGGAATGCATTTCCGTCATAGAGAAAACAAAATGTCACAGAAACCAGACTGTTTCCAACCAAGTTGTATGAAAGCTAAACTGTTAATTGTAGAATGGTTGTGGGTTCCTCCCCTCCCCCGCCCTCTTTCCTTTTAAATCAATATCAAATTAAACCCAGGCATGTGGGATTGTTAAGGCAACATGGCATACAGTCTTGCCAGAAAACACTGAGGGCTTCCCTGGTGACTCAGTGGTAAAGAGTCCACCTGCCAGTGTAGGAGACATGGTTTTGTTTCCTGGTCTGGAAAGATCCCACGTGCTGCAGAGCAGCTGGGCCCCTGTGCCACAACTATTGAGCCTGTGTTCTAGAGCCCGTGCGCCACGACTATTGAGCCTGTGTGCCATGACTATTGAGCCTGGGATCTAGAGCCCGTGTGCCACTGTTGAGCCTGGGTTCTAGAGCCCGTGCGCCACTGTTGAGCCTGGGTTCTAGAGCCCGTGCGCCACTGTTGAGCCTGGGTTCTAGAGCTCGGGAGCCACAGCTACTGAGCCCATGTGCCCCAACTACTGAAGCCCACGTGCGAGCCCATGTGCTGCAACAAGAGAAGCCATCACAGTGAGAACGCCTGTGCACCCCGACTGGAGAGGAAGCCCTGCTTGCTGGAATTAGAGAAAAGCCCATGCAGCAACTAAGACCCAGCACAACCAAAAGTAAATAAATAAAGTTTTAAGAAAAGGAAACACTAAGAAGAGAACCAGTAACCCATAGTTTGAACTTGTAGAGAAAGTGAAGTGGGATTTTTGTAAGGAAGCATTGTGAGCCTATACGGTGTGGTAGGCAAAGGCCTAGTCTTTGAGGCCAGACACTGTGTCTTCTCTGGGTCAGTGATTCGGTGACATGCGCATGCTCCTTAGGAGCCAGACAGCATGCTCTGGCTTGGCAGGAGAGTGGCAGCAAATAAGAAATTTTATCCTCACAGCAGCCTGCAGGGTTGGTGGGAGAGTAGTTACTGTCTGGAAGTAGCTGGGCTGGGACTTAATCTTGAGTCCTCATATTTCCAGTGTTATCTCTGATACATGACATCGCCACACAGTCTCCACCTCATCTAGGTGCTGTCTCTTCGTCAGACAGTCTCTGGGCAAACAAACACTCAAGTGCTTTTCAAATGTAAGATGGCCTTTGATATGCAGGTTTAAAAGATACCTAGGCCAAAAGGTGAACAAAACAACTCTCTTTTCCTTTAAAACTTCCATCTAAAGTCAGCTTAGCCCTATGTACATCCTGTAAGTCACAACTTAAATTTTGATGCATTTCCCCATGATACTGGCAATGTAAATGCCATCATGTATTCATTGAATCATTCAGTCATTCAGGGAACTTTGATTATTCGTACATGGGTTTTATGACTCCTAGGGATGCAAAGATGAAGAGAGTGGAGTCTTGGTGAGCAGTTTACAGCCAAATAAGAAATATCAGATGTACAAAGAGACAGTCATCCTGCTGTGGAGAGCATGCCGATGGAGAGGTGGGAGTGTGGAGGACTGAGGGGATAGCCGTTGCAGAGGGATGGTTCTGAGTCTCTAAGGGTCGGTAGTGGATTGCTGGCTGAGAAGGTGGTGGAAGGACTCCTTGGCATTTGGCGGAGTGCTAGTGAGGACAGGGATGGGGTTCACCACTGAGCATTGCCCAGGGTTCAGGAGTCACTGTGAAATGTGGTGTTTATAAGCAGTAGCCTCTCTTCTCCAAAACCAGAGGCTATGAGTTTGTATAGGCTCCCATCATCTCCAGCCTCCAATGACCAAGACCTATTTAAAGAACGTCAGTGAGTGTTTAGTAAAACTTCATTGTTTTGTCTAAAAAACACAAAATACGTTGTCTGCATAACTCAAAATTTGAGATAAATACAGTAAGGCTGGTCTGACTTGCTGACTGTGGTGTAGGAAACATTGTTCTCATGTCGCAAGTCAATGGTTTTGGGCAAACTTTGGGGAGGGATATTAGTGTTTGAGATTCAACTGTTTTTTTGATGGTAGCAATTATTTTTGAAATATTCTTTATATACAAATAATTATCTTAATTATCAAGATAAAACAGAGAAAATTCAATTCTATAATTCAGACATTCATTAGTGGTGCTTAAATTTCCCAACCCCTATGCAAATTTTTTAAGTTAATTTTATTTAATAAAGGAATGTGCCTTCTTAAAGTTTAATTTCTGTTAGCAGCAGACAACAATTAGTCTCTTAATGCCATTGCCTTGCTTAAAATGGGGAAAATCAGATATTAGTATGTAGTTTGTTTTCAGTTTTATACATGTGTCAAGTTCAGTTTAGGCAAAGTAGTGCCAGAAGCTATCATTTCATTTCCTGCCGTCTTCTAGTCCCCATTAGTATCTGTGTCAGTGAGGATTCAAATCTGCAGCACGAAACGCAACCTGGAAACAGTGGCTTTGACCTAGTGAGAGGTTCTGTTTTCAGCGAAGGAAGAACTCTGGTAGGCAGTCCCTAGGTGGTGTGGTAGCCCCTCTGTTGCCTCGGGGATCTGGGTGTTTCTTCCCCTGTTGTGTAAGCCAGCCTTGGAGTGTGCGTGTCCCCTCATGGTCTTCAGACGGCTTCTGTGCTTCTGGTATATCTACTTTCCAGCAGAACAAAGGGAATCGGTAAAGTGCATTCTCCCGCTGTGTGCCTGACCAGTATCTCCCCTAACCACGTTTTAATTTTAGGTAGGCAGATTGCTATTTGGAAACCAACTTGGACTCTGCTAGTGAGAAAGAACGAGAAAAGGATACTTGATAGACAACTATCGTGTATGAGCTTTCCAGGTGGCTCAGATGGTAATGAATCCACATGCAATGCAGGAGTACTAGGTTTGATTCCTGGATCGGGAAGATCTCTTGGAGAAGTGAATGACAGCCCACTTCAGTACTCTTGCCTGAAAAATCCCATGGACAGAGGAGCCTGGCAGGCTACAGTCCATGGGGTCACAGAGTTGCTGAGTGATTAAGCATGCATGCATAGTGTATGTCACCATACCCAATATAAGGATCTTCAGGTATGCCTGGTTAGAGTTTGGGTTCTTCATGCATTTGCCCCATCACTTTGAAGATGGAATTAATATTCACTCCAGCTAGGGATGAACTGAAGAAAAAAAAGCCAAAGTAGACACCTGTACTGGCCACTAATAAATTGAGAAATAGGCTACACAAAGAATTTCTTAATATTTTTAACTGAAGGATGTATTCTCAAATATTGAGCAAGAGGGAGTACCAAGAGTCAATTTTAGGTCCACCTAAGTTTTTATTTTGGAAGACTCAGCAGAATGTAATACTAATCTTTTATATAATCTTGGTTTTTCCCCCTCTAAAATAATGCTTTTCAGATGCTAACCAAACCAAAAGGGAGCCGTGCAACAGAGGTGGTATTTTATTGATGGTGGTAGTAACCAAAACAAGTCGGTTTGCCTTAGACCGTGTCCGGTGTGCAGGGTACTAGTCAACCCTTCAGTTTGTTTGTTTGTTTGCCTGCTGCATGAGCTCTTGACATGGATCAGACCGTGTTCTCGGCTCCTGGGATATAACCGTGAAGAACAAAGGAAGAAACCTCTGCCCTCATAGAACTTCCAGTCTAGCATATTTAGTGAGCTCTTCATAACAATTGGGATTATTAAGGAAAAACACTCTTTGGAATATCATTGCCCTTCCATTTTGTTTTTCTATCTTTGAAACTTTTGTTGACTGAAATGTGATGGTTGATTAATTAAGCCATCGTCTTCCATTTCAGAGAGAGCATACACAAGCAATCAAAAATCATGAGCAGAAAAATTTCTTTGGAGTCTGTCATATCATTTCATTTTAAGCTCTTCATTTCACATTTCCATCATGTAAAGTACCTTAATTACAGAATTCTTTTCTTTTCCTAATTAAATATTGTAATATGGTCAAGGATTTTTGTTCTTTAGGCACTTCTTAATGTGTTCAAGAGCACTTAATATTCTGAACTTTGGGCGTGTAAACAGTTTATTTTAAAATTAAAGGGACAGTGGCATTTTAAGAGAGCTATAGTCAAGTAATTAGCACGCTGAGCTTGCTGGATGCCTTTTATTGCTTCCATCTGTTTAAAGATAATGAAAAGAAACTGAGGGAAAAAATCTAGGAGACTAAAAATCATTAGCTGCAGGATGTGCTTTTAAAAGGGAAATATTTGGTCTCTCTATTTATGCAGTTACAAATTCTTTAGCAATTTTGATATTTCATTGCTGAAGTTAGTATTGGTACTTGTGCTGTGTGCTGCTTTGGTTGTTGTGCATTTTCTAGTATTGAACATAGAAAGTCATAAATCCTTAAAAAAGATACCCTTTTTAGGAATGGTCTTCATCTGTTCATAGAAGTCTGACAGGTACAAAGCGATCCATTAACTTGGTTCTTCATTATTCATCATTACTCTCTTCATTGGTTGAGTACCTACCACCTGCAAGGCCCTGATTTCACAGCAGTAACAAAACAGATAAATTCCTGCTCTCGTAGAGCTTGAAATCTAGAAAAGAGAGGCAATTAGAACTAGTAAAACATATGCATGCTCGTGCTTAGTTGTTCAGTCACGTCCAACTCTGTGCGACCCCATGGACTGTATGGTAGTCTGCTAGGCTCCTCTGTCCATGGAATTCTCTAGGCAAGAATACTGGAGTGGGTTACCATTTCCTTCTCCAGGGGATCTCCCCAACCCAGGGTTTGAACCTAGAATCTCTTGCATCTCCTGCATTGACAGGCGGATTCTTACCATGTACCACCTGGGAAGTCCGTGGGAATAAAACACACAATTAATGCTAAATAGTGAAAACTTCTGTGGCGAAAAATAAAGTTAGGGTAAAGGGAAGAAGTGATGGGAGGGGTTATTTATGTATTTAATCAGTTAATTGTGTGACTGCTCCTTGAGAAGGTGATTTATTTGAATGAAGACCTAAGGGAAGTGAGGGAGTTACTTCTTCCGTAGCTGTCAGGGGGTAGAATGTTGAAGACAGAGGGAACCAAAGCGCCAGGTCCTGAAAGAAGGGGTGTCTGCCTTCTGACCTGCTGTGGTTGAAGTGGAGTGAGCAAGTGACAGAAGCGGATGTGCTCAGAGAGATCGCCGGGAAGAGCACAGAGGGGCTTAAGCACCATTTGGAGAACTCTGCTTCTTATGCTGCTTGAGAAGAGAGGCCAGAGGAAGGCTTTGAAGAAAGGAGTGAATGATACTTCGTAAGTCTTCAAGCCAAGATCATGCTGGCTCTTGCGTTGATAGATTGTGGGAAACTGAGGGAGGAGCAGGAAGTGCCCAGCTGGGAAGCCGAGGCAGTAATGCACAGGGTGGTGCATGGGCCAGGCTGCTGGTGTTGGCAGAAGCAAAGGTATTGAGAAGTGGCTGCATCCTAGGTTTAGAAGGTAGACCCAAGGATTGACTAACGGACTTGGATATGGGGTGTAAGGCAGACAGGAGATAATGGTGACTTCATAGTTTCTGATCCAAAGAACAAAATTATAATTGCCATGTCTGAAGAGCTGGAAGATTGCTAGAAGAGGGGATAAAAATAAAGTTTGGTTTTGGACATGTTAACTTTGATGATATGTTTATGAGATTGTCAAGTACAGATATTCAGCAGGCAATAGAGATAAGAATTTGAATTTGAGGGGAGAGATTAGGGCTAAAAATACCAATTTGGAGTAATAACCATAAAGGAGGTGTTTAAACACAGGGGCTGGATGAGGTCATGAAGGAGATCAGTGTGGAAGAGGAGAGAATAAGAAGGAAAAGTTAAGACCTGTCCAAGAAAAAAATGGAAACTGACTCGTGGGAAATGGAGAAAATGAATACAAACTCTAAAATAATGTTCAGTATGTCAAGGAATTAAAAAATGAGATGAAGAATTTTGTCAGAACTAGAAATTAGAAAAGCAAGTGGAAATAGTGTAACCAGAAAATAATAAAAATAATGAACTTAATGAATGGGTTTAATGGAAGATTAAGCGCCATTGAAAAGTTAGTTAATCAAGTATATTCTTACCATGTGATCAAGCAGTTATACTCCTTGGTATTTATAGAAAGGAGTTAAAAACTTATATTTGCACAAAGACCTGTATATAGATGTTTATAGCAGCTTTATTTGTAATTTACCAAACTTGGAAGCAACCAAAATGCCTTTTAGTATATAATGGATAAATAAGCTGTGGTATATCCAGAATGTGGACTATTATTCAGCATTAAAAAGAAATGAGCTATCAATCTATGAAATGACACAGAGAAGCCTTAAATGCATATCACTAACTGAAAGAAGTCAGTGTTAAAATGTTACATTCTGTATGATTCCAGCTAAGACAGAAGTTTGGAGTCAGTAAAAAGGCCAGTGGCAGGAGAAATAATAGGTGAAGCACAGGCTTTTTAGGGCAGTGAAAATACTGTGTATGATACCGGTGATGAATGTTGTTGTTTAGTCGCTAAGTCGTGTCTGACTATTTTGTGACTCCCTGGACTGTAAAGGCTCCTCTGTTCATGGGATTTCCCAGGCAAGAATACTTGAGTGGTTTGCCATTTCCTTCTGCAGGGGATCTTCCTGACCCAGGGACTGAACCCATATTTCCTGCATTGGCAGGCAGATTCTTTACTGCTGAGTCACCGGAGAAGCCCATAGTCATAGAGACATGTCATTAAATGTGCATTTGCCTAAACCCATAGACGCTTCCTCGGTGGCTCAGTGGTAAAGAATCCGCCTGCAGCGTAAGAACTGCAGGAGATGCGGGTTTGATCCGTGGGTCAGGAAGATCCCTGGAGGACGAACTGGCAACCCAGTGCAGTGTTCTTGCCTGGGAAATCCCATTGACAGAGGAGCCTGGCGGGCTACAGTCCACAGGGTTGCAAAGAGTTGAACACGACTGAGAGACTAAGCACAGCGCACACAGAAGGTATAACACCAAAACTGAACCATAGTATAAATCATGGACTTTGGTGCTTGTGATGCAGTCAATGAAGGTTCACTGATGGTAACAGATGTACCACTTCAGTGAGGGATGTTGATAATGGGGGAGGCTATCCATGAGCAGGGGCAGGGTTATGTGGGAGTCTCTATACCTTCCTCTCAATTTTCCTGGAAACCTAAAACTGCTCTGAAATGCAAGGGTAGGGCCAGCCTTATGCAGAATTTTAAAGAAGTTAAAATCATATAAAAATCTTCAGACTGCAGCAGAGAAGAGAACTGAAGAGCTACATGAGGTCTGGTAGAAAGGTTTAATGTACAAGTCACTGGGGTCCAAAAACAAAAGGGAGAGTACAAAACAGCAATATTGGAAGAGATTGTGGCTGAGAATTTTTCAAAACTGATGAAAGCAGAATGGGAGAAGCATTTCTGGATAAATGTAGATAATTCTTTTGAAGAGTTTTGTGTCAAGGGGAACAGGGAAAATAGGTGATGGCTATATCAATCCTGGGTGTTCACTGGAAGGACTGATGCTAAAGCTGAAACTGCAATACTTTGGCCACCTCATGCGACGAGTTGACTCACTGGAAAAGACTCTGATGCTGGGAAAGGTTGGGGGCGGGAGGAGAAGGGGACGACAGAGAATGAGATGGCTGGATGGCCTCACCGACTCTGTGGACATGAGTTTGAGTGAACTCCAGGAGTTGGTGATAGATAGGGAGGCCTGGCGTGCTGTGATTCATGGGGTCGCAGAGAGTCGGACACGACTGAGCGACTGAAATGAACTGAACTGAACTGAATAGGGCACGGGGAGAAGCAAGGGTTTGGGGGCTTCATTTTAGATATTGTAACATGTTTATATGTTGGTAGGAATGATCCAGAAGACAGTGGGTAGAGAAAAGTGGGGACCACTGCTTGTACTACATCCTTCAGTAGGTAACATTGACTAGGATCCAATGGCAAGGGAATTACCAGCATGTCAGCATAGCTGCCTCCAAGTTCCTGTTTGGCTTTAAATGGTGTTGATAGGAAAGTAGATCAGCTATCACAATATTTCTTAGAAAGCAAAAAAGTGTTTGAAATTGTGTAATTCTCAGCATCATTGACCTGTTTAGTGGTAATAGCATATTTAAGCAGAACCCTTCTCTTGTCTCACTCTGCGATCCACCTAAGCCCCCACTCCCCAAGTCATATTGGATATGGAGGCCTCTGCGTGGGACCTCTGGGGTTGTTCTTTAGTGGGAATATTTCCACTTCAGAGTTCTTATGAGAGCTGACTTGGGTAGGAGACAGCTGAGGTCTGAGTTCTATTTTCTTCACTTATTAGATGGGAAAATTGGATAAGTTATTTAACCTGTTGGAGCCTCAGTTTCCTTGTGGGTAAAATGTGGTGGGATGGTTATTGTGAGTGTTGAATGAGTTAGTACACCTCCCTAGAGTAGTGTCTAGCACATAGGAAATAGTAAATGTTTCTTGCTATCATCTCTGATTCAGGGAAAACCTGTTGGAAGAATAGTTCTCATTGATTGTAAAAGGTTTATTCAGTTCAGTTTAGTCACTCAGTCGTGTCCGACTCTGCGACCCCATGAATCACAGCATGCCAGGCCTCCCTGTCCATCACTAACTCCCGGAGTTCACTCAAACTCATGTCATCGAGTCGGTCTCTTTAAAAAAATACCCATAGCTGGGCTTTAATCCCTTGAAGTTCTAATTTAATTGGCCTAGGGTCAAGTCCCTAGACCATCAGTACTTTGTAAATCATTAGTACTTTGTTTAAAGACAAAAATAGTTCAATTACTCCTATTTGTAGCCAGGGTTGTACTTGCCCTAGGTTTTTGATTCTGTCATTCAGCATCCCCTGCCCTCAAGAAACTTTGTACTAGGCTTCAGTTTGCCAAGACCATGTTTACAAATGTGCTTTGGGTTGAGCCTTCAAAATTTGACTTGTATTTTTTATTCTGGGAGACTTTGAAATGTCTCTGAGGGTAATGATGTTTATCTCTACAAACCCCTAACCAGCTAGAAAAAGTATGTATGCTTCTCGTTCCCCATGTCATATCTGGTAATCTCTGTTCTGCTGTATGCTTCCCTTATATGGAACTTTGTACTCTGGGAGAAATTGCACAAATCACACCAAATGAATTGTGCAGCATACCAAAAATAAAATGGAGTATTCATTCCTGCACGTTTGCTTTTTATGTGACTTAGAATGTACAGCCTTTGGGACAGTTGTTATCACATTGACTCCATTATGGCAAAGAAAGCTAATTTAGTGGTGAAATTGGCTGGAGTGTCTCCCCTAATAGAAATAAACATGAAACCACTTTAGTGTCTCTTCTTTTCAAGGACTGCTGTTTTTCCATAAAAGTTACAAGCCTGAAGATTGATACAGAAACCCCGGCGACTCATGTGGCTGTGACTTTATCATTTAAAATTTTATTTCTCCATAAATTAATAAAATTGAGAAATGTGAGGCCATTTTAAAAATGCAAATGAAATTTAGGAATAAATTTTGGGCATAGCTAGTAAGGTAGCCAGATGAGTAAAGAGATATTTATAATAAAATGTAGCAAATGCTCCTTTTTAAGAATAGGGGTAAGAATAGGTGCTGGGGTGCAAGCAGGCACTTAGCAGGGCAATTCACCAGCGTCTTGAAGGGTCGGGGGAAACAACCCAGGGGAAAATGCAGCGTCTACAGTGAAAGCAGGAGGCTGAGTAGGAGGAGCCAGATGTGAAGAGGAGGGGGTGGGGGTTCAGTTCAGTTCAGTCGCTCAGTCGTGTCCGACTCTCCGCAACCCCATGAATCACAGCACGCCAGGCCTCCCTGTCCATCACCAACTCCCGGAGTTCACTCAAACTCATGTCCACAGAGTCGGTGATGCCATCCAGCCACCTCATTCTCTGTCGTCCCCTTCTCCTCCCGCCCCCAACCTTTCCCAGCATCAGAGTCTTTTCCAGTGAGTCAACTCGTCGCATGAGGTGGCCAAAGTATTGCAGTTTCAGCTTTAGCATCAGTCCTTCCAATAACACCCAGGATCGATCTCCTTTAGAATGGACTGGTTGGATCTCCTTGTAGTCCAAGGGACTCTCAAGAGTCTTCTCCAGCACCACAGTTCAAAAGCATCAATTCTTTGGCGCTCAGCTTTCTTCACAGTCCAACTCTCATATCCATACATGACCACAGGAAAAACCATAGCCTTGACTAGACGGACCTTGGTTGGCAAAGTAATGTCTCTGCTTTTTAATATGCTATCTAGGTTGGTCATAACTTTCCTTCCAAGGAGTAAGCATCTTTTAATTTCATGGCTACAATCAGCATCCGCAGTGATTTTGGAGCCCAAAAAATAAAGTCTGACACTGTTTTCACTGTTTTTCCATCTATTTCCCATGAAATGATGGGACCAGATGCCATGATCTTTGTTTTCTGAATGTTGAGCTTCAAGCCAACCTTTTCACTCTCCTCTTTCACTTTCATCAGGAGGCTTTTGAGTTCCTCTTCACTTTCTGCCATAAGGGTAGTGTCATCTGCATATCTGAGGTTATTGATATTTCTCCCAGAAATCTTGATTCCAGCTTGTGCTTCTTCCAGCCCAGTGTTCCTCATGATGTACTCTGCATATAAGTTAAATAAGCAAGGTGACAATATACAGCCTTGACGCACTCCTTTTCCTATTTGGGTGGGGGTTATTGAATGGTAAATAACATGGGGTATTTATGCTTACTAAGTAAAAGTATAATAATAGCATCCTTTGTACTCGCAAAAATGAATTATTTGGGGCATCACCGACTTTGTGGACATGAGTTTGAGTGAACTCCGGGAGTTGGTGATGGACAGGGAGGCCTGGCGTGCTGTGATTCATGGGGTCGCAGAGAGTCGGACATGACTGAGCGACTGAACTGAACTGATGTATATAGTTCCTCTACCTGTGGTTAAGCTTTATACCAAGGATTGACACAAGAAAATGTAGAGGCATTTAACTCATTAGATTCTCTTCTTTCAAATGGCTTATTGTTCATACCTAGATAATTAGTCCTTGTAAAATAGAGGATTGTCCTAAATAATACTACTGTAATATTATCACCAATGCCTTGTTCTTCAGGGTGTGTGTGGGGAGGGTTGGGATTTCTTGTTTTATATTTTTCATTCTTTTTCATGAAATCTATTCCCATATTAGGATATATGATAATCTTACCATGTTTTTGTTGGCCCTTGTACCCTCTTCTTCTTTTCATTTTTAAAAATCATCTGTGGGCTGAGCTAGACTGCCAAATGCTTTTGGCAGCCTTATGCAGTTCAGTGAACCCCCAGTTGCTGCTGTTCTTGGTGTTGAGTTGCTAAGTCGTGCCTGACTCTTTGCAACCCCCATGGACTGTAGCCCTCCATGCTCCTCTGTCCATAGGATTTCCCAGGTAAGAATACAGGAGTGGGTAGCCATTTCCTTCTCCAGGGAGTCTTCCCCACCCAAGGACTGAACCTGTGTCTCCTGCTTGGCAGGTGGATTCTTCACCACTGTGCCACCTGGAAGCCCAACCCCCTTTTAGCATCCTTCAGTTCATGGTTTATTTCAAGTTGTCACCTCGTTAGTCTTTGTTGATGTTGATTGCCCACCCCACCATTTATCATCATAAATGAATTTTGTTCTGTTCTTCATTTTGCTGCCCACAAACTGAAATCTTGGTAACACTGTTTGCCTGATGCTTTTGGTCTCTGGAATGCTGCTGCTAAAAGCATCTCCAAGAAATGATTGAGTTTTTGTTCTCCAGCAAATGGGAGTTGATTTGGTATTTACATTGTCAAAATGCAATTTGTTTTCATCTATTTATCATAATTTGAAAGTGTTAAGGACCAGCTTCACTATCTATCAGTAGTAAGACTGACTTTTAAAAGGAGTGCATTTTAGAGTTTGTCGTAATAGTTGATAACTTAATTTTTTCCTCATGCATTGAACTTTGGATTAATTTATTGAGTCACTTACTGTTCGCTCTATATTAAGGAAAAACATCCACTTGAATTCCAACAGGAGAAAGTAGTTCTCTGGGGTTAATAAGTTAGCCCATGGCTTTGCACTGATTGCCAGACTACTCAGAGTGCAATCAAAGTTGGGTGAATTTGGAACAATTTGATTTTGTGATGATCACAATTTGAGATGCAAAGGAAGAACTAGAGTTATAATTTTTATCTTTAGCTTTATATTCTGTAATTAGATATGAATACCCATGGTCAGAAAGCTTAAGTAGTTAAATCTAATTTTAAGTTGATTTTATATACAGTTTTCATCCCCTCAGAGTCTCCATTACAGCCCTTCTGAGTATTAGCTTCACCTCTACTTAATTACTTGCTTTGACATTTTAGTTCTTTTGCTTGTAGCAAGTGCATGAGATGTTTGAAATCCAGTCTCCAAGCTTTGCTCCCACCTTTTTAGAAAGGATTTGAAAGATGGCTTTTTTGACTTAGTATGGTAATTTGTACCTATTTAAGAAAGGACTTGAGCTGATATGGGGAGGTCCTGAAGGTGGGGGGTGGGCGGTAATCTTAGGAGTAGCTGAGCAGCTTTACCCCCAATCCTAGTGAGATCCCCAAAGAGGGTCAGTTTCCTTCTCTGTAAAATGGGACAGCAATAGTACACACCCCACAAGGTGATTGTGAGATCGAAATGTGAATTCAAGTAAAGTTGTTATCATTGTGCCTGGCACATAGAAGTGCAGCTATGTTCACTATTACTGGTTTTGTATAATTTTGTTTCAGAGAATCTTCAGGACATAAGACTTACTGTCTCAAGAAAACTGTCCACACTTGCAAGATACGATTTGCTTAATAATCAGAGGTAGTAGAAGAGAGAAGCTGAGGGGTAGGAGGAAACCTGGCCTTGGCTGAATTTGATCTCCAGCTGCTGGTTGCTTGGAGACCAGGCGCAGTGGGAATTAACTGTTATTGCAGGCAGAGGAGGAATCCTGTGCAGGAGAAATTTGAAAGCTACCCTTGATGGGAAAAGTCGGAAAGTGCCTTAAGTTCTAAGAATAAGACCTTCGTGGCTATCGCGAGAACGAGCCGTCCATGATACAAGTTCCTTTTTTAAAATCTCAGTCTAGTGTCTGTATAAGAATTCAATTCAAGGATAACTGTAGAATCAACATGAGAGAATTTGCCTTTCACCCAGCATTTATTCTATCCCAGGCTTAGGTTTCAGAGAAGCTAGTTGTAGAGAGATACAAGGGAGATGCTCTCAAATAATCTCTAGCTCAGGATGCTCTGGGGCTAGGGTGCTTCTTGTATCCTGGCCATCTAGAAAGATGCTCTGTTTCTATAGAAAAGATGCCGCTGATGGGGAGAGGCTGGGGTACCACTTCTGCTTTAGTGAAAATGAGCAGAGATGATGGGTGTGGTGATGAGTCCCTGACTTCAGAGAGCTCGGTTTCTTTGTGAGACTTGCAGGGCTAAAGCTGCCTGGGGTTGTTTGGGTGAGATGGGTGTGGGGAATGAGGGCTCTGGGAGGGAGCTGGTGAGGATCCTACACACACAGGATTGTAGACTGCTGCAGCCCTGGGATATTTTTTTCCCCTGAACTCAGCAGTGGTGGGGCGGGGGTGGGGAACGGAGGTCAGGAGAGCAGAACAGAGCCAGGGTTGGCAGCACACTGGGCTTAGAAGACAGACAGGCAAGGAGAGTGTGCACTTGATCCTGTGAGCTGCAGAGGGGGTGTGAAGCGATTACCCACAGCACCCGGAGTAGAGAGAGGAGATCGCTGAGGGCCTGGGGAGCTCTGCCAGTGCCTAGGGGAACTGTTTCTGGAATGAGTGAGCTAGTTCAACAGGGAGCATAGGGGAAGGAATTAGACTTTTGGCCTGGGTCACTTGGCGTCAGCATTTGAAGAGACTGACATTTGAGTTGCACCTTGAATGAAGAATTGATGTTTGCCAGGAGAAAAGGGGACAAAGGCAGAGTCGGAGGACAAAGCTTATCTCCCAAGTGTGAACGTCTGCCCAGCGTTCAGCGAGTAGGGGAAAGTGACAGGACATGAGCCTGGGAAGCCAGGTTACTGCTGGGATGTGCAGGGCTTTGTAAAGCCCTGTTAGGGTTTGCTGGTTTACCCTGCAGAATTGGGGTGATTCCCAGTGAAGGTGTGGCAATTAACCTTGTGCCCTACGTGGTTATAATTTCTGTGAGGCTATTACAGAAGCTGACAGTTGTGTGTGTCCTGATCGTATTCAAAAGGAAGTATAAGAACAAATGCTCCAAGGTCAAATATAAACACCTCTTGAAATTACTGTTACTTGGAATTAGTCATAGCTCTGTAGATTCTGCTCTGGTGTGTCTGCTTGGTTGTTTGTGGGTCTCAGTATTAGGAAACATGTAACTCAAATATTTTAACTTTCAAAGTACTCATTTGAAATAATTTGCCACTACCTAGTCTTTGATTTACTTTTCTTCTGGTTGATCTATTTTTCTAGTGTGTGTGGGCTAAGTCGCTTCAGTCGTGTCCGATTCTGTGGGACCCTGTGGACTGTAGCCCACCAGGCTTCTCTGTCCATGGGATTCTCCAGGCAAGAATACTGGAGTGGGCTGCCATGCCCTCCTCCAGGGAATCCTCCCAACCCAGGGATTGAACCTGCGTCTCTCGCGTCTCCTGCATTGGCAGAGGATTCTTTACCACTAGTGCTACCTGGAAAGCCCTAGTTTTTCCAGAGTTTATTACAAATCAGGATCCTGGAAGCCACTAAATTGTGTCATCTGATGAATGTGAGTTGTATTTTGGATAAAATACGCTAATTTTCCAGGAGGTTTTGCCTGGAGAAATTCTGAGAAAAATAACTTTTAAGATTTTCTTTTCACTGAGGATTGCAGGGAGTGTGCACACAACAGCAGAACTGTTTTGTGCTGACTGCTTTATAAGAACAGCACAGAGTCCATTCCAAAGGAGGTAGAAGGCTATGTTTAGGAAGTCCATTAGAGAAGTAAACATGAATTTTTTGCTCTTTTGTAATCAAAAAGGTGAGATAAAGGTGAACATTTTTGAACGAACTAAAAACATTACTCATGTATTGCATTGCTGCACGGTTTCTGTATTTTTTTCATTGCTGCTCTATCAGTTAGGAATGCATTTAGCTGAAACTCAACTAATAGTGGCTTCCCAATATGGATGTTGTGTAACTTAACAATCTGAAAATAGGTGGTCTAGGGCTGCTCAAGGATGTTGTTAAGAATGGAGACCCTGTCTTTCCATTCCACCATCTTGGGGGCATGACTTTTATCCCTTGCCTCACTCTTGGCATTGTTTTTATATTCAGTGGAGGCAAAGGCGTTGGTGGTGGGAAGGGAAGGGCTAAGAGCAAAAGAGGCCTGCCAGCTCAGGCTACCCGTTGGTAGAAATTTTTCCCCGAGATGGATCTAGCAATTTCTGTGAATGCCATGTTGGTTGAAAGTGGGTCCCATGCTTCCTCAGCTGCGAGTGAAATTTTCAAGTTCTTTCTTAGAGGAGGACTGGGAAGAACCATCTGTGAGTGGTAGCCAATCCACAGCATCTGTCACAGCTATAAGATATTCTTTTGTTTGTAGAAGTGATGGTTTTGGGAATAATTCCCTTTAAGAATTAGCCATGCACCACCACAAACCCCTAAAACATCATGACTGAGCAAGGACTGTGAGAGGTCAAATTGAGCTCCTTCGAGTGAGGTCTTACACAATGTCCAAGTTAATTTTTTCCCTAATTTAATTCTGAAAAATCTAACTGATTCACCAACTGCATCGAGTGTTTCATTAGCTTAGATTGTGTTAAGCATGACCAGCTCTGCAAGGTACTTAATGTCATTAAAATTTTGGGGAAAAAGTGCTGTGTAATTTTTAAAAGCATCTTATAAAGTCAAGTATTATGTTGGCAAACCAACGTTAATTTTTCCCATTTTTAGCTGAGCTAGAAACTTACCAAAGATGTGCATGAATATTCTAATTCATTCAAATCTGTGTAAGTGCCTTAATTTTGTTTAAATTAAATATCCCATGTGTTTTATGGTGTCTGGTGCTGCTATGAATACAAGCCATGTTATGTAAGTGTTGGTTACAGTAACAAAATGTAACTGCATTATACCTATGTATATATACGCTTTAGCAGGGCTCACCCAGCTATGCAGACTGACCTAGGCTTCCCTAGCTTCCTTTCCTGGTCCCAGTGAAAAATTGCCCCTCATCACTGACACCTGGGAAATGTTTTTTTTGCAAGTTGAGTCTCATTCCTTCCTTTTTTCTTCTTCCTTCCTTTATCCCATAATCAATTCTCCTTTTCTCCCATCCCTTCAGTTCAGTTCAGTTCAGTCGCTCAGTCGTGTAGGACTCTTTGCGACCCCATGAATCACAGCACGCCAGGCCTCCCTGTCCATCACCAACTCCTGGAGTTCATTCAAACTCATGTCCATTGAGTCAGTGATGCCATCCAGCCATCTCATTGTCTGTCGTCCCCTTCTCCTCCCGCCCCCAATCCTTCCCAGCATCAGAATCTTTTCCAGTGAGTCAACTCATTGCATGAAGTGGCCAAAGTATTGGAGTTTCAGCTTTAGCATCAGTCCTTCCAATGAACACCCAGGATTGATCTCCTTCAGAATGGACTGGTTGGATCTCCTTGCAGTCCAAGGGACTCTCAAGAGTCTTCTCCAACACCACAGTTCAAAAGCATCAATTCTTCGGCACTCAGCTTTCTTCACAGTCCAACTCTCACATCCATACATGACCACTGGAAAAACCATAGCCTTGACTAGATGTACCTTTGTTGGCAAAGTAATGTCTCTGCTTTTTAATATACTGTCTGCTAAGTCACTTCAGTCATGTCCGACTCTGTGTGACCCCATAGACGGCAGCCCACCAGGCTCCCCCGCCTGGGATTCTCCAGGCAAGAACACTGGAGTGGGTTGCCATTTCCTTCTCCAATGCGTGAAAGTGAAAAGTGAAAGTGAAGTCGCTCAGTCGTGTCCGACCCTTAGCGACCCCACGGACTGCAGCCTACCAGGCTCCTCCATCCATGGGATATTCTAGGCAAGAGTACTGGAGTGGCTTGCCATTGCCTTCTCCGAATATACTGTCTAGGTTGGTCATAACTTTCCTTCCAAGGAGTAAGCGTCTTCTAATTTCATGGCTGCAATCAGCATCTGCAGTGATTTTGGAGCCCAAAAAAATAAAATCTGACACTGTTTCCACTGTTTCCCTATCTGTTTCCCATGAAGTGATGGGACCAGATGCCATGATCTTTGTTTTCTGAATGTTGAGCTTCAAGCCAACCCTTTCACTCTCTTCTTTCACTTTCATCAAGAGGCTTTTTAGTTCCTCTTCACTTTCTGCCATAAGGGTGGTGTCATCTGCATATCTGAGGTTATTGATATTTCTCCCGTCAATCTTGATTCCAGCTTGTGCTTCTTCTAGCCCAGCGTTCCTCATGATGTACTCTGCATATAGGTTAAATAAGTAGGGTGACAATATACAACCTTGGTGTACTCCTTTTCCTATTTGGAACCAGTCTGTTGTTCCATGTCCAGTTCTGACTGTTGCTTCCTGACCTGCATACAGGTTTCTCAAGAGGCAGGTCAGGTGGTCTGGGATTCCCATCTCTTTCAGAATGTTCCACAGTTTATTGTGATCCCCACAGTCAAAGGCTTTGGCATAGTCAATGAAGCAGAAATAGATGTTTTTCTGGAACTCTGGCTTTCTCCATGATCCAGTGGATGTTGGCAATTTGATCTCTGGTGCCTCTGCCTTTTCTAAAACCTGCTTGAACATCTGGGAGTTCACGGTTCACATATTGCTGAAGCCTGGCTTGGAGAATTTTGAGCATGACCTTACTAGCGTGTGAGATGAGTACAATTGTGCGGTAGTTTGAGCATTCTTTGGCATTGCCTTTCTTTGGGATTGGAATGAAGACTGACCTTTTCCAGTCCTGTGGCCACTGCTGAGTTTTCCAAATTTGCTGGCATATTGAGTGTAGCACTTTCACAGCATCATTTTTCAAGATTTTAAATAGCTCCACTGGAATTCCATCACCTCCACTAGCTTTGTTAGTAGTGATGCTTTCTAAGGCCCACTTGACTTCACATTCCAAGATGTCTGGCTCTAGGTCAGTGATCACACCATCGTGATTATCTTGGTCGTGAAGATCTTTTTTGTACGGTACTTCTGTGTATTCTTGCCACCCCTTCTTAATATGTTCTGCTTTTGTTACGTCCATACCAATTCGATCCTTTATCGAGCCCATCTTTGCATGAAATGTTCCCTTGGAATCTCTAATTTTCTTGAAGAGATCTCTTGTTTTTCCTTTTCTGTTGTTTTCCTCTATTTCTTTGCACTGATCACTGAGGAAGGCTTTCTTATCTCTCCTTGCTATTCTTTGGAACTCTGCATTCAGAGTTATATCTTTCTTAAGCTTATATCTTTCCTTTTCTCCTTTGCTTTTTGCTTCTCTTCTTTTCACAGCTATTTGTAAGGCCTCCTCCGACAGCCATTTTGCTTTTTTGCATTTCTTTTCCATGGGGATGGTCTTGGTCCCTGTCTCCTGTACAATGTCATGAACCTCCGTCCATAGTTCATCAGGCACTCTGTTGATCAGATCTAGTCCCTTAAATCTATTTCTCACTTCCACTGTATAATCATAAGGGATTTGATTTAAGTCATATCTGAATGGTCTAGTGGTTTTCCCTACTTTCTTCAATTTAAGTCTGAATTTCACAATAAGGAGTTCATGATCTGAGCCACAGTCAGCTCCTGGTCTTGTTTTTGCTAACTGTATAGAGCTTCTCCATCTTTGGCTGCAAATAATGTAATCAATCTGATTTCGGTGTTGACCATCTGATGATGTCCATGTGGAGTCTTTTCTTGCGTTGTTGGAAGAGGGTGTTTGCTATGACCAGTGCATTCTCTTGGCAAAACTCTATTAGCCTTTGCCCTGCTTCATTCCGTGCTCCAAGGCCAAATTTGCCTGTTACTCCAGGTGTTTCTTGACTTCCTACTTTTGCATTCCAGTCCCCTATAATGAAAAGGATGTCTTTTTTGGGTATTAGTTCTAAAAGGTCTTGTAGGTCTTCATAGAACCGTTCAACTTCAGCTTCTTCAGCGTTACTGGTTGGGGCATAGGCCTGGATTACTGCAATATTGAATGGTTTGCCTTGGAAACGAACAGAAATCACTCTGTCATTTTTAAGATTGCATCCAAGTACTGCATTTCGGGCTCTTTTGTTGACCATGATGGCTACTCCATTTCTTCTAAGGGATTCCTACCCACAGTAGTAGATATAATGGTCATCTGAGTTAAATTCACCCATTCCAGTCCATTTTAATTCACTGATTCCTAGAATGTCTATGTTCACTCTTGCCATCTCCTGTTTGACCACTTCCAATTTGCCTTGATTCATGGACCTAACATTCCAGGTTCCTATGCAATATTGCTCTTTACAGCATCGGACCTTGCTTCTATCACCAGTCACCTCCACAACTGGGTATTGGTTTTGCTTTGGCTCCATCCCTTCCTTCTTTCTGGAGTTATTTCTCCACTGATCTCCATTAGCATACTGGGCACCTACCGACCTGGGGAATTCCTCATTCAGTACCCTGTCATTTTGCCTTTTGATACTGCTCATGGGGTTCTCAAGGCAAGTATACTGAAGTGGTTTGCCATTCCCTTCTCCAGTGGACCACATTCATCTGTGGTCCATGTGATCAGATCGACTAGTTTTCTGTGATTATGATTTCAGCATGTCTGCCTCTGATGCCCCATCGCAATACCTACCGTCTTATTTGGTTTCTATTACCTTAGAGGCAGTCAATTTAAGTGCATTTTTTTACTTGAGCTATTGCAGAGGATTTGAATGCATTTACCTCTTATCATCATATATTTTGTTGCTTCTCTTTATATTCTTTATATATATTCCCATATACCATATATGATGGTAGAAGAAAGAGCAAGGATACCTAGTATCTTAAAAGCAAGTAGTGTAAAGGCTTTCTGCTTTTGTCTGCTCCACACAGTGATTCTCAGATCAGTTCTGTGTTGCTGTGCAGATGTGAAATCCATGTATCCAACTGTCTCCTGGGCGACCTCCCACATTTAGTTCTCCACTTTGTCACTGGTTGGCGCTTAGGTTGCCTCCTGATCATCCAGCATTTGTAACCCTACAGTGGCGTGGCGGTCATTTCCCAGGTCTCACTTCCTGGGCCATGGACATCCCTTCACACCTAGTTATCTGTTCGCTCATTTTACCCTGGGAGAGTTTCATTCATCAGAAATGCAAGCCCTGTCAGGGTAAGGGGCCACTTTTATCAGAGTGCAACCTCTCCCAGGCCCCAGGGAGAGGGGATGACACAAAGGACGCTCCAGTGAGCATTCCTGTTGATGCTGCCTCTGGTTCTGTAGGGCTTCTCTGGTAGCTCAGTTGATAAGGATTCCACCTGCAATGCTGGAGACCCCGGTTCAATTCCTTGGTTGGGAAGATTCACTGGAGAAGGGATAGGCTACTCACCCCAGTATTCTTGGGCTTCCTTTGTGGCTCAGCTGGTAAAGAATCCACCTGCAATGCGGGAGACCTGGGTTCGATCCCTGGGTTGGGAAGATCCCCTGGAGAAGGGAAAGGCTACCCATTCCAGTATCCTGGCCTGGAGAATTCCCGTAGTCCATGGGGTCGCAAAGAGTTGAACACGACTGAGCGACTTTCACTCCCTGGTTCTGTGAGAGCACTTTGGTGGACCTTCACACAGGAGCAGAGCTGTTGGGTCACAGGGTACTCAGATACATTGCTTTGCGTCCCCAGTGCCTGAGTGCGCCCTCTAGTGGTCACCCCAGGTGCATTTCTGTGAGGTTTTTCCTTTTCCCCACATACCTGCCTGCACTAGGTATTTTCCACTGGTGGCACTAGTGATAAAGAACCTGCCTGCCAGTGCAGGAGACGTCAGAAACACAGGTTCAGTCCCTGTGTTGGGAAGATCCCTTGGAGGAGGGCACGGTAACCCACTCCAGTAGTCTTACCTGGAGAATCCCATGGACAGAGGAGCCTGGTGGGCTAGAGTCCATAGGATTGCACAGAGTCAGGTATGACTCAAGTGTCTTAGCACTTGTGCACTTTGCTGATGTTTGCCAGCTTGAATGGTGTCAAGTAGTAACTCCTTGCTCTCATAGTTTTTCTCTGGTTACCAGTGTGTTTGAGCATGCCGTCAACTACATGTTTTTAATGTGTAGTTTTGTTTTCAGCAGATTGCTTGCTCACAACCTTGTTTTTCTAATGAAGTTATCTTTCTTTTGTCGATTTGTTGAGTTTTTTATATATGATTGTAGAAATGAATTATCTGTACAGTTGTATACGTATAAAACTGTATCTCCCTACAATCCACAGCTATTTATTGACTTTGTTCATGTATCCTCTATACAGAAATTCTAAATTTTGATGATATCATAGTCAGTGTTTTTGTTGTTTGTATTTATAGATTCCAGTCCATTCTAAAGGAGATCAATCCTGGGTGTTCATTGGAAGGACTGATGCTAAAGCTGAAACTGCAATACTTTGGCCACCTCATGCGACGAGTTGACTCACTGGAAAAGAGTCTGATGCTAGGAGGGATTGGGGGTGGGAGGAGACAGGGACGACAGAGAATGAGATGGCTGGATGGCATCACCGACTCAATGGACATGAGTTTGAGTGAACTCCGGGAGTTGGTGATGGACAGAGAGGCCTGGCGTACTGTGATTTATGGGGTCGGAAAGAGTCGGACACGACTGAGCGACTGAACTGAACTGAACTGAGGCCACTAACCTGGCTCGTTTCTTGGTGTTACATTTTTCTGAAAGTAGTTATTGTGTCTTAATTTTGAAGGAACATCATTTTTACTTAGCATCCTATGTGATCACTGTGCCTTTCCGAAACGTAAATTGCTGTGTTTTTTATCTATTTGAACTCTTAATAGTCTAGATTTTTTAACTACTTTGTTGACAGACCAGTTTCAACTTCACTGAAATAGTTGAAAGGTTTAGCTTCTTTAATTACTTTTGAGCCTTTAACTTTTGTTAACATAACAAACTGATCATCTACATGAAATTGTACTTTGCATTTTTATGTTAGGTAAACATTTAAAAACAGCATTATGTGGTGTAAGGCTTTCTAGATTTCACAAAATCTGAAAAATCATGTTATGGAAAATCTATTAATTTCAGCTCTGTTCCCCAGAAAAGAACTTAGATCTATAATGTGAAATTAAAGTTTCACAAGAATGTGCCTAGCCATCGAATCATAGCATCTGATGTTCCCTTAAAATAAGAATGACTATGTGATGTGGGAATTTTTATAGTCTAACCTTGGGAAGCGTGACGTGGGAATGAAATTCTTTTATTGACTTGTGCTGGGGACAAAGTGTAATGACTAACTTTTCAAGGGAAGGGGAAAGGTAATAGGTAATAGGTTTGGGGAGAGTACCTGGCTTCCTTTTGAATCCTCCACCCATAGGTTAGCCCCCTGCTTGCTTTGCTATCAGAGAGTTTCTAGACCTCGTGGGCAGTGCCCACTTAGATATTCAAAGAAAGTCACAGAGATTATGAGAGTATTTCTGGGAGTTGTGGATAGATGACAGAGAAGGTGAAACATACTAAGGTTCTGTTTTGCTTCCTCCTTAAGGAGAATGTTGATTGGGAATGGTAAGAACAAACCTTGGGAAGAGGGTTTTCACTCATCTAAGAAACCTAAGATGAGTGAAAAGATTGGACAAAAAGCATCTTTCCGTCTAAATGAGCTCAGAGTCTTTGTTTTGGACAAGTTGCATCCCAGTGCACTGAGAAAAATGTACGGATGAAACTGCTGAACTTACAGCTGACCCGACCTTCAGAACCCCTAGGGTGAGAATGGCGCCAGAAGTGGAGATGGTGTTGTCTACTTTCTAAAGGAGAGAAGAGGTGGATTGCATGTTGGTGTAGACACTGGGCAGCGTTCTAGGCTGATTGATTGTGATACTGCTAACAGTCATTGGTTGTTTTTTGTTGTTTTTTTTAACATTATTTTTTTTTAATTTATTTTATTGGAGGCAAATTACCTTACATTATTTTTTGTTTGTTTGTTTTTTGGTAATTATTTGTTTTTTATTGGAGGCAAATTATTTTACGATATTATATTGGTTGGTTTTGCCATACATTGACATGAATTCGCCCCGGGTTTACATAAGTTCCCCCTCCTGAAACCCCTTCCCACCTCCCTCCTCCCTTTATCCTCCCTCTGGGTCATCCCCGCATGCCAGCCCCGAGCATCCTATAACATGCATTGACCCTGAATTAGTGATTCGTTTCACATATGACAACATACGTGTTTCAATGCCATTTTCCCAAATCATCCCACCCTCACCCTCTCCCATAGCGTCCCAAAGACTGTTCTATACATCTGTGTCTCTTTTGCTGTCTCGTATACAGGGTTATCATTTGCATCTTTCTAAATTCCATATATATGCGTTAGTATACTGTATTGGTGTTTTTCTTTCTGGCTTACTTCACTCTGTATAATAGGCTCCAGTTTCATCCACCTCCTTGTGAACAGCAGAGTCTAACTCTGATTAACTTAAATAGAGATGGGTCTTACTAGAGGGATATTAGATATCTTGATGGGAACACGAGACAACCAGTCTCAGGAAATAGCAGACACTAACTAAGGAGGCCAGAGAGTTAAGGCAGTCAGCTTATGTTGAGGGAACATTGTTAGAAAACTCTCACTGGCCCTGCTTTTAGACATGCATTGCTGCCTGCTGGGCTCTTGACTCTGCCACCAGTATGCATTGTGAATTGCCCTGGCTTTTTTGAGCCATTCCCTGCAAACTCAGAGTCCCAGGTAGGCACAGCAGTTTGCTGAACTTAGGTAAATTGTCCACACTCGAAATACCTGTGTTCTGGCAAGACATGCATGTATTTAGCTTCCTTTGTACTTTCTTTAGAAGAAAGTGAGGCTCCCTCATCCCCACCAAGTCTCCCTCACTAACGGAACCCTCACGTGTAGGAAGAGTGTCCAAAAATTGAAGAGCATTCAGGGATGGTGTATCTGAGCCACCGCAGCTCAGACGGTAAAGCATCTGCCTATAATGCGGGAGACCCAGGTTTGATCCATGAGTCGGGAAGACCTTCTGGAGAAGGAAATGGCAACCCACTCTAGTACTCTTGCCTGGAAAATCCCATGGACCGAGGAGTGTGGTAGGCTACAGTCCATGGGGTCGCAAAGAGTTGGACATGACTGAGCAACTTCACTTTCAAGGAAGCTGTGTGGTCACTCCAGTAGTCATGGAACAGAGACTGCCTTTGGGAAACAGCAGGGTTAACTATGGGCCATTCAGAACACATAAGACTCATCCTTTTTGTTGGGGTGCTTCAGTTACAGTGGCACAAGATGGTTATTCTGAATTTCAGAAAGATCTTTGCTAAACTCCCCCACCAGCCCAGCGTCTCATGTACAAGTCATAACTGATGGAACATCTGACCTCAGAGATTGTTGGGTAATGTGAGTGATGCCTTGAGGTATCTCTGGAGGGGGTGTCCAGGCTACTTAACAACTTGGCTGAGAACATCAGGGGGTGCTCATCAAACCCGCTTTTGAAGTTAAGCGGGAGTGGATATAGTGAGTACGTTGGAACAAAGAGCTGACTCTAACGGGATGAGATTTCATAGGGAATAAATACTATGTCTTATTCTGATATTTGAAAAACCAGCAGTGTTTACGTGATGTAGCACTTTACAGCATCACAAGTGGAACTGCCTTGAACATCCCAGTTGAATGGAAGCCTTGTATGAGTCAATAGTTTGACGTCTTTTAAAAAAAAACAGACAAAACTCCTAAGGTGATCTTACAGTGTTTGTGAAAAATAAAATGTCCATCACTAGTGAGGGATTTCCCCTTTACTTTTCTGGGATCCTGTGACATATGAAGTATTCATTGATTCTGGCCACAATTAAGAATGCTTTTGTGGGGGTGCAGAGAGTGACAAGAATGCAAAGAGATATAAAATCATGGCGTGTGAGGGGCAGTTAAAGGGGTGAGTTGTTCGCCTGGAGACCTGGGGAATGTGGCTGCTGCCTGCACATACAGGCAGCATCCGGAAGCAGGGGTAGGTGGTGTGACCACAGAGGTGAAGCTGAAGCCAGTGGATCTCAGTCTTGAAGATGTGGATTTCTAGCGACTTCTCTGGTGGTCCAGTGGTTAAGAATCTGCCTGCCAGTGCAGGGGTCACGGGTTCAATCCCTGGCCCAGAAGGATCTCACATGCTGAGGAGCAACCATTGAAGCCTGTGTGCCTAAGAGCCCATGTCCTGCAACAGAGAGAAGCTCCTGCTTACGGTAACTAAAGGAAGCCTCCACGCACAGCAACCGAGACCCAGTGCAGCCAAAGAAAAAAGAAAAAGGGGGTTTCTAACACCAAGGGCTAAGTGAGTCCACCTTGAAGAGAAGTGTCATAGATTACCCTTTGCTTGTGGCCACTCATGGTGACCAGCTAGGTCATGGGTCCATTTCAAACATTTCACTAGCATGTTTGCAAACACTGCTGTCACAGGTTTTAAAGTTGCCCGATGGTTGAAATTCCCCTAAAGCTCTCCTCACAAGGCTATTGAACATTTTTAATATCTGTACGAGGTTAGCAAAAGACTCAGAGTAACTTTCAGACCTGGGAATATTAATTTATCATAAAGCTGGAAGGGAAGGTCTTATAAAAGGGAACTACGTGAGATGATCAATATTTGATTTGAGAAGATGAACTCATAAACCAATCAGCTGAGCACTTGCTGAGAAGAAAGTTTTTCTTAATTGGCATCAGGCTGCCATAACCCAAGTGGCCACCCTTTAGGGGGCTCGTGGTTTCCCATTAAAGGTGTTTTCCTTTAAACTTATTTTCATCCTTCAGATGTCAGTATGTTAGAATTGCCTGGCTGATGAAGTAAATTCTAAAGGTAATTGTTATGGGAGTTTAACTTGCCAGAGATTTCGAGCAGTCTCTTTTATACTTTAAAAAATATAAACAAGTTGGAAAATAATGATTCTGTCAAGAAAATTACGTATTGATTCATCATCCAGTATTGGGAATTGGGCTAAAGAGTTTGTTCCCGGAACATCTCCTTTTGGAAGGTCATTTAGTGGAGGAGCAGCTTTTCGGCTTTGTACACTGTGTAGGCTGCATCGATTGCCATGCGCCTCAGTGAACGTTTATTGAGTATCTCTTGCATTCATTATTGCAACTGAGGCAAGTTCTAGGCCTGGCCCCAGAGTGGAAGTTAAAAGTTGGAAAAATGATGTTTTCCTGATTTTTGGCTTTTATGATGCCAACCACTGTTTGTGTCTTCAGCAGTGGTGTTTATTGAGAGATTAGCATAAAAGCAGTTAGCCTGCAGCACGATTTGAAAATTATAGCCTTGTAAAGGATCCCCAAGTTGGAAATGTACAGTCACGAGAAACTACGCTGTAAAAGTCTGTGCTGATCCCTGGACTCATTCCTCGGGCATTTCTCTTCCCAATCTCTAACCTCTCTCTTCATGTATTGTTCTGGGGTAATGAAAGCTCCTCTGAAGGTAAACATGGCGAGCTCTCCATCACCTGGTGAATGTGTTGAAAAGGTACATTCCTGGACCCAACTACCCTATCAGCTAGGATTCTCTCAAGGTGGGGTCCGTTCCATTCCGTCGCTCAGTCGTGTCCGACTCTATGCGACCCTGTGGACTGTAGCCTACCAGGCTTCTCCGTCCATGGGATTCTCCAGGCAAGAATACTGGAGTGGATTACCGTTTCCTTCTCCAGGTGATCTTCCCAACCCAGGGATCGAACCCGAGTCTCCCGCATTGGAGGCAGATGCTTTAACCTCTGAGCTACCAGGTTTACCCAAACGTGAAGTCCCATAGAGTCTAAAAACCCTCTGTTGTGAGAATTGAGAGCATTTGAAAAATAAAGAGCTGGTGAGTGCTTTATCTGATTAGATTTTAGAAAGATTCCTATGACAGTGGCAACAGATGACAATGATGTGAG
Organism: Moschus berezovskii; assembly: GCF_049115385.1. Lineage (NCBI taxonomy): Eukaryota > Metazoa > Chordata > Mammalia > Artiodactyla > Moschidae > Moschus > Moschus berezovskii. The sequence continues at coordinate 64,829,632 of NC_142477.1, forward strand.
ACTCAAGATAGATGGGATATGGTGATAGTTCAGGGGAGAGATAAGGGCAGGGATTAAAGCTGTCAAGGGGGTTAGTCAGGAGGTGGCAGATCCAAATTGTATTTCGGAGATGGAATTGACCAGATGTAGTGGTGACTGGATGTGGCTGAGTGAACAAGCCCTCCCTTTCTGGCAGAACTCAAGGGCACTCTGTGTTCAGAAAGCTGTTTTAGAAGCACCATGGTGGCAGCTGTGCTGGTGGCAGGCGTGGGCTCCAAGCCCCTTCTGTGTGTGGTGTTTGCTGTCTCTGGTTCCCTAACAGAGGAGAGAAGCCACTTAGAAGCCCTGTGTGTAGACCCCACAGAAGAGGGAACCTGGTGAAATTTTATTCTTCCCAGCTGCCATAACCTTTTAGCCCTCTTCCTTGCTTTCTGCTTAAACTTGATAAACTTGGTACTCCTTGAGCAACTGTGCTGTATGAAAAGCACCCAGAGCTACAGTTCTAAAGAGTCCCCTGGACTACAAGGAGATCAAACCAGTCCATCCTAAAGGAAATCAGTCCTGAATATTCATTGGAAGGATTGATGCTGAAGCTGGAACTCCAGTACTTTGGCCACCTGATGCGAAGAGCGAACTCATTGGAAAAGACCCTGATGCTGGGAAAGATTGAAGGCAGGAGGAGAAAGGGGCAACAGAGGATGAGATGGTTGGGTGGCATCACTCACTCAAGGGACATGAGTTGGGGCAAACTCCGGGAGATAGTGGAGGACAGGGAAGCCTGGCGTGCTGCAGTCCATGGGGTCACAAAGAGTCAGACATGCCTGAGTGACCGAACACCAGTGAGATGAAAGCTGTGGGCTTCTCAGTGGGGTTGCAAGCTTTCCCCTCTGTTGGAGAGGCACTTTTGAGCCTCTGCACTTTTGAGCATATGCAGTCTCCACTGTGCTCTGTGCAGGACTGTCACATGGCTTTCACTTGTCCAGTGCCTTTGGGCTGATGGTGGAATTTGTCATCCTCCAAAGCCCATATTCCGAATCACTGGGAGTTGATGATGGACAGGGAAGCCTGGCATGCTGCAGCCCAGTGGGTCGCAAAGAGTCGGTCATGACTGAGCAACTGAACTGAAGCTCAGTGTAGACTTTTTTCTTCATGTTACAGTTGCTGCTGCTGCTGCTGCTAAGTCACTTCAGTCGTGTCCGACTCTGTGTGACCCCATAGACGGAAGCCCACCAGGCTCCGCCGTCCCTGGGATTCTCCAGGCAAGAACACTGGAGTGGGTTGCCATTTCCTTCTCCAAAGTGTGAAAGTGAAAAGTGAAAGAGAAGTCGCTCAGTCGTGTCCGACCCCTAGCGACCCCACGGACTGCAGCCTACGAGGCTCCTCTGTCCATGGGAGTTTCTAGGCAAGAGTACTGGAGTGGGGTGCCATTGCCTTCTCCGCATGTTACAGTTGCTATTACTCAAATATTATCGTTCTTTAGCACATGAATGTACAAACTCCCGGAGTGTAACTGTCTCCTGCTGTCCCCCTTTGGATAGAGGCTGATCTTGTTCACCCTGAAGAATGAAGGAGAATGTGACATCCGTAGCAGAGCCTGGCTTTACTGTTCGCATCTGGTCTGTGGCCTCCACTTGAAATGCTGCTCTTAGATTGAAGGTTGAGCCGGGAATGGCTGGAAATACACTTTGTGAACCTGGGTCTCTCTTAATTTTTTAGTTCCTTGCTCCTTTCATACTGGAAAGAGACACCAGATCAAGGCAGAGTTCCATGGACTTTTTTTCTTTATACGATTCCCTGGCTGCTAATCTATTTGGTTGTCTGAGAAGGAAATAAGGGAAGAGCCAGGCAGCAGTTACGAGGCCTGTCTCTGTGCTGTCATTCATCCCCCTTCAGGGTCCCCCCGTCCTCATTGACAGTCCCCTCCGTCCCTGCTGCTGGGCCCCTCCCGGAGGAATTAAAGAGGAAAGAGACTGCCAGCGCAGCTGCTTGCTCAGTGTCTGCACTGCCCACAGATCCTATTTTAGGGCAAGGCCTTTTCCCCCCAGCTCCTTTCGATCCCCTATTAATTCAGATGCTTTATTTACTGGACAAACAAGCTGTGATTTCACAGAGAAGAGTGAGCAAGTGCTCTTCTTCTCAGGGGAGAAAAGCCCTTGGTGCAGGTGTGCTCGTGCTGAAGTGACACCGAGGTCTCCCTCCATCCCTCAGGGTGCCGTTCTGCCCCCACACCTCCCCCAGAAGGCAAATCTAAAGTTAGGAAGGAATCAAGACCGCAGCGATGGTCTTTTCCCTGGGCAGATGCGGGATTAATCTTCTTTAGAGCAGCAGTCCCTTGACTTGGAGCAGATACACATGGGGAGCTAGATGCTCCATCCGAAGAGCCCAAGGGGCTGGGCAGGCCTCCCTCGCCTCTGGTTGGCTGTTGACACCCTTCCGTGTCACCTGCACCTCTGACCTCCCCGTCGTGGGACACGTGCCTTTGGTCACAAGAGAGACTGTGGCAGAGGACGTGTTCAACTCTCCATGGTTTGAACAGCGATGCTCGCAGACTGGTGATACCAGTCTGGTATCACCCCTCACACCCAGGCCCATCCCTGGGCACACCGAAGGAGCTAACTTGGAGAGTTCATGAAGCAAAAATGTGTCAGGCTACCAGGCTTACGGTCACACACATTTTTCACAGTCACGGTATTTCAGAGATAGAAGGGAGCCTGAGAGATCATTTCCATTCTCCGTATTTGACAGAAAAAGACATCCAGAGACATCAGATAACTTTGCCCGGGTCCTGACACTCCTGAGCAACAAGAGGCAGGAGTTGAGCCCAGGCCTCCAGCTCTTTATCCAGAATCCAGGTGCCGGGTGGGGATGGCCAAGTCAGCATTTGACCCAGTGTGGCCCAAACACCTGCCTCAGGTCCCCTGGGGCCCATCGAGAAGGCAGATTCCGGGACCTCACTCCAGGACTGCATCAGCATCCAGGAGGGGTGGGTCTCAGCTACCTGCATTTGGAACAGACTTCCTGGGCAACTGACCACCAGATGTGTGAAAACTGCTGGAGGAGACCCTACTGGTTTAGCTTTGGCCCCATCCTTCCCTTGTTCAACTGCAAACTTAATTCTGAACATGCTTCCTTAGCCCTAATTGCTTTATATTTCTTCTTTTCTTGCTAAAGGGCATGGCCTGGCTGACAAGAGGAAATTTCTGGGAAGGTCTGGGTAGTTTGGGGACCATCTGTGGTGGCGACCGTGTGGCTGCTGAATGCTGAGCCACCTGTATGTCTGTCATCCTTTGTCTTCTCTCGAATTGCCTATTCATGAAGCGACAACAAACTTACCTTCAGTTGTCACCACTTTCCTGCGCACCTCTTCTTTTAACTAGCATTCTTCTCCAGTCCCCACACCGCCAAATAGCTTTAGCATCATAAACTCCTCAATATAGGATCATTCTGGGGGTTGGATAAAGATGATGGATCATTGGTTAAGGTGATGGGTAACTTGGGAGTAGATAGAGGATGGCCGGACAGTCTGGTGTGTTTGTGTGTATTTTAACTGCTTTAATGTGTAGACAGACATCCAGACTTTATTTTAGATGATAAATACACTCGTTCCCTGACCTATATAGAGTCATCTGGTTGGGTGGGTCCGCTATCACTTCCTGTGGACAGAAGTAACAAGGCTGCCCCCTGAAGCAGAGCCAAGAGCCAGTCATGGATAGACCCATAGTCCAGAAATGGGTTAGAATGTGTCCGGCACTCCTGGCCTTAAGTGCTCAATGCCTAAATTCTGGGGGCGTGGAGGTGACGTTCATTGGCATTGTCAGTAATCCCAGTTACAGTTCCCTAAGTGCCTTCACATGCTTGTGAGTCCCCAAAGGGCAGTGTGAGAAATCACCTAGACTCTAAACGTTTTCACACTTGAAAGATGCTGTGCCAGTGCTGACGCTGAGAGCAGGGAATTGTACCAAGAGACAAGCTAAAAATAAAAGTGGGTTCAGTTTAGTTAGGGCTCTAGAGTCGTGACTGGTTGGAATTCTAGATCTGTTATTTGACAGCATTACATCTGGGCAAAGAGGATAATCATGGGGCCTATCTCTTGTTAAATTAGATACTACATTCAGTACAATGCCTGGCACAGGAGTGAGGGAATAAATGTTATGTATTGCTCTTACTGCCTGAGAGGGAGAGTGCCATTTGTAATAACCCACTTATCTGAAGAGGTGAAGGGGATGTGGGACAAATCATTGCATATGTAAGCTAGAAAATCATCTGGGTTTTTCTTCCACAAAGGTTGACCTTTGTGTTTATGTTGTTGTATTCTGCATTGGTTTTTGGCTGTTCCCTTGGCTGGTGGTATTAAGGAGCTACAGATGGAATGAAAGATGGGAAAGGAATGGTGGGGTCTTTGGAAGAAAGAAGTACCCGCTAGAGGAGGCCCAGCCCCAGGGCTCATCTCCGTTAGAAAGGAAGACCCTGAGTTTTACAAATGGGTATTCACTTCCTTCTGATTGAAGAGCAGCTCCCTCACTGCTCTGTATAGCACAAACTCCTTTTTCTCCAGGGTCTTGTCAACATCATTTTGGCTGCCACTTAAAAGATTAAACACCTTAATTCAGCCTCAGCTCTACCTATGGATATTAGCCCTTTGGCATCATGTAGATTGAAGCAAGGGTACCCTCATCAGGATAGGAACTAACATTGGATGCCCCTGTCCTGCAGTTATTTTGTTTCTTTGGACCATTAGATGATTTCTGCTGGTTGACAACCTGCATATAAAAGGTACATGTAGTAGCGTTTCCCACAGTAACCTAGATCTAGTGTCTGATCTGATGGAGTAGACATCTGTCTTCAAACTGCTGTTCTTACATATAGTAGCCTGTTCTCTAAGTTGACCAGTCTTCAAGTCTACCAGTTAGGATCAGAGCAGAAGGACCACTTAAAGTAATGAAAGAATGTCCCAAAGCGGACTTAACTGGCACTCCAGCACCTCTGGAGCAGATTTCTCTGGTCATCTGTGAATATGTAACATTAATGTTCCAAGGCCTGTTTCAGTTCAGTTCAGTCACTCGGTCGTGTCTGACTCTTTGCGACCCCGTGGACTGCAGCATGCCAGGCTTCCCTGTCCATCACCAACTCCTAGAGCCTACTCACACTCATATCCATTGAGTCGGTAATGCCATCCAACCATCTCATCCTCTGTCATCCCCCTCTCCTCTGGCCTTCAGTCTTTCCCAGCATCAGGGTCTTTTCCATTGAGTCAGTTCTTCGCATCACATGGCCAAAGTATTGCAGTTTCAGCTTCAGCATCAGTCCCTCCAATGAATATTCAGGACTGATTTCCTTTAGGATGGACTGGTTGGATCTCCTCCCAATCCAAGGGAATCTCAAGAGTCTCTTGAGAGACTTTCAAGCTCATCAATTCTTTAACACTCAAGTTTCTTTATAGTCCAACTCTCACATCCATAAATGACTACTTTTGGGAGTCATTAAATGTTGTGTGTCCTCAGAAGATGACCTAAGACTGAGATTTGGTTTGCCCCAGATAAACTAGACCCCTAGAACACATCATCCAGCTCCCTTTTTAGCTTTGAGATAACCAGTGGGTCAAGGTTAAACATTAGTGTTCCCCTTAGCAATGGGAGGGGGGCTGATATGTAGAAACTAGTGTGCATGTGGACCTGGAATCCAAGCATGCTGAGAGAGAGTGGAGTGTGGGGACTTAAGTTGGGAAGACAGGTATTATACCTTAGGAATTACAGTATCAGCATACAAGTCTTATGTGTTTTTCAGCCTGATCTCTTAGATTTGTGAGAAAAGGCTTCACTGTTTTAGCTACTAATATGGGAGCTTAATTTAAATAGCACAAAGGGTAAGTGGATGTTTAAAGGAGATCTGTGGGTTCCATTCCACACTTAAGATGAAAGCTGAGGCCCTGCTTATTCTGCAGAGCCTGTTTCAACATCTTGCCTTCCAAATAGGGCACACATTCGAGTGACCCTTTTCCTGCATGGCCGTTCAGGCCAGCCTGCCCACAGCCCTTGAAGCTGACAGTGAACCTGGAGAAATGGGAAGAAGTCTATTGTGTAACCATCGAGGAAACGTGTAGTCATTTATTGAGTCTTGCAGCTGTACTGGAAGCTCTTTTCCTCTTTTCTTTTTTTATGTTCTGTTCTCCAAGAGCACTAGTTAATAATTCACACGCAGTTACCAATTAAGTAGAAATTTCATTTGAAGCAACAGTAGGTTCAATTAAATGTGTTTGGAAATCGGGTGCATAAGTTGTTCTGGAAGGAGTTTGTTTTATATGTGTGTATATATAATATTCATATATATTCAGGTGTATATCTGTGAATGTGGGTGTGGGTATGGGTGCATGTGTCTTTTTATACATACATTTGGCTAAGAGTTAGTGATAAAAAATTGCCTGAAGGGCTAGTTGCCAGTCACATGTCTAATTAGTCAGGCCTAGTTGTTGTTGCTGTTCAGTTACCAAGTCATGTCCGATTCTTTGTGACCCCTGGACTGCAGAACGCCAGGCTTCCCTGTCCTCTACTATCTCCCGGATTTTGCTCAAATTCATGTCCATGGAGTTGGTGATGCCATCCAACCATCTCATCCTCTGCCACCCCCTTCTTCTTTTGCTTTCAACTTTTCCCAGCATTAGAGTCTTTTCCGATGAGTTGGCTCTTCGCATCAGGTGGCCAGAGTATCGGAGCTTCAATATCATTCCTTCTAATGAATGTTCAGGGTTGATTTCTTTAGTATTGACTGGTTTGGTCTAATTGTAGTCAAAGGGACTCTCAAGAGTGTTCTCCAACACCACAGTTCAGAATCATCAGTTCTTTGGCACTCAGCCTTCTCTGTGGTTAGGCCTAGATGCTGTAACAGTTGCTTTGTCAGTTATAAGCAGGGAGATTTTCACTGTTATCCCACTTGCTGGAAGGAGTAAGGACTCTCATTTTTGAGGGCTTACAGTAGGTGAGAGGAAGAGTTATGGAAAGGGTCACCCTGACGGTTGAGAAATGCTGCAGGGAACCAGAATTTGCTGGTGCTCAGTCAGCACCTCTGTGCTCTTGTGGGAGGTAGAAGGCCTGCCGCTGGCATCTAGGGTTCTAGTGGTTCCTAGAGTGTAAGGATAGCAACAGACGGGCCAAGGCTTGGACTTGGTCCTGAGCAAAATAACAGCTACACACATGGTCAAAGGAATTCTGCAGAGGTAATCTGGTAAGTTCTAAAGGATCAGAGAAATAAAACTAGAAATTAGGAATGTTATTAGGAATTAAGAAATAATTATTTCAGGAATTAGGAAATAAAATATTTCCTAGAGATTAGGGCATATTAGCATAGTTATTTCAACAGAATTAAAAAATAAAACATTTGTATAGTTTTAATCAGTTCAGTCACACGACCCCATGGACTGCAGCACGCCAGCCCTCCCTATCCATCACCAACTCCTGGAGCTTACTCAAACTCATGTCCATTGAGTCTGTGTGCCATCCAACCATCTCATCCTCTGCCATCCCCTTCTCTTCCTGCCTTCAATCTTTCTCAACATGAGGGTGTTTTCCAATGAGTTGGCTTTTCGCATCAGGTGGCCAAAGTATTGGAGTTTCAGCTTCAGCATCAGTCCTTCCAGTGAATATTCGGGACTGATTTCCTTTAGGATGGACTGGTTTGATCCCCTCGCAGTCCAAGGGGCTCTCAGGAATCTTCTCCAGCACCACAGTTCAAAAGCATCAATCTTTGGCACTCAGCCTTCTTTATGATCCTACTCACACAACCATACATAACTACTGGAAAAACCATAGTTTTGACTATACAGACCTTTGTCAGCAAAGGTTGTTTCAATAGAGGCAAACATAGTTGATCATTTTGCTTTTCTTCCTCTCTAGAGAAGTTTTTTTCTAAAAAAAATCATTAATAAGAGAGTAGATATGGAAGGATCGGAGAAGGCAGTGGCACCCCACTCCAGTACTGTTGCCTGGAGACTCCCATGGACGGAGGAGCCTGGTGGGCTGCAGTCCAGGGGGTCACAAAGAGTCGGACACAACTGAGCGACTTCACTTTCACTTTTCACTTTGATGCATTGGAGAAGGAAGTGGCAACCCACTCCAGTGTTCTTGCCTGGAGAATCCCAGGAACAGAGGAGCCTGGTGGGCTGCCGTCTGTGGGGTCCCTCAGAGTCAGACACGACTGAAGCGACTTAGCAGCAGCAGCAGCAGATATGGAAGGATAAGTCTCCTCAGAATGGTAGTCATTGAGCTAACAATGTATTTCATAGAAATGAGTAGATTCACCATAGTTTTGTCCTTTGTTTCAGGAACCATGTGTAGGAGAGAGGTCTTCTCTCTGTGTGCGTGACTACAGAAAGAAGATGTATTTCCTACTGGAGTTTGCTTTAGAGGAAAGCGTGGCAATAAATTCCATCAGAGCATGGGGGTTAGGAATGTGGGCACTAGAGTCGGACCATCTAGGCTAAAGTCTTGGCCCTGACAGTAGTTTTGTGATTTAGGGTGGTAGTAACCTCCCTATGTCTTAGTTTCTTTATCAGTAAAATGGGGATGATAACATTCCTTAACTGCAGACTGTGCTTACAGGATTAACTGAGTTAATATATTTCAGTACTTAAACAGTATCTGGCCTAATAATCTGCATCCAACAAATGACAGCCATTAGTAGTTACTAACTACTACTATTGTTATTATGTTTTTATTATAGTTGTATATGGTGGTTTTATAGAAACGTCTTATTCTAAGTAAGCAATCTGAAGATTTGAATTTCCTAATTTGGAGATTTGAAAATTAGATAAAAAATCTGTCATGGAAGTAAGACTATTTTAATCAGATTTAAAGGAAGGGCTCCTCTTTGTCTTTCTCAGCTGACACCTACTAGGCCAGAGTTTTCCTTCATTAGCTCCTCTGCCAGAATGAAACTTAAAACCAGAATATTTCACAGTATCAGAATTCCAGTTGTATGCTTCAAGTCGGATTACTTCCTCCTTAGCCCATAACCAGCTCTTTCCCTGTGCTTCTTCCCTACTGTCAGCCTTAGATTTTTATGCTCTTGAAAAAAATTACTTTCCAATTTCTCCTCACTTCATTTCTCCAACTTCTCCCCCTTCCTGCCCACTCCCCACCCCTCTCCCCCTTGTAAGAGTGTGTGAGGTCTGTGGGCAGGAATTATAGCACATACACTTTTGGTACTGTCAATACTTAATTTGGTACCTTATGCATGGAAAACATTTATACAAAATTTACATTGTAAAAGCATAGCCATTATATTAATATTTGAGCCTTACTTAAGTAGACTTTTTATTTCAAGGAGTTTGAACTGGCTGCTGTTTGGAAAGCTGAAAGTCAAGTGTGCAAAGAATGTTCTTCCTTTAAAAAAACCCAAACACTTTTTTTTTTCTTTCTTAGTGGATTGGGTGGAAATCCTAACTTCAGTTGCCTACCCGAAACTGTTTGGTTTCATGACTTTGTTTTCCAGCAGCTGATTTCTTTTTTTTAAGGAGAAAATTGATTTTTAAAAAGACATTGGTCCTAACTTCAGTTATTTTCTCTTGTTTTGAACATGATGCAGTCATTCTCCAGGTGCATACATGAGGCACAGAACACTAGCTTGTGATAATGCTGCATAAATAGTTGAACTGTCCTTATATCCAAAACTTAGATCCATGACAGTTGTCAAACTGTGCCACTGTCAAGTAAGCCTTTGGTTTACCAGATGTTTGTACATCCATACAGCACGATTCACTCTCAATGTAAGGTCATGGTAGCTTCAGATTTGTCTTCTTAGCACAGTTCCCACTATACTCAGGTGCTTCTACCTTCAAGCACATCCATGCCAAGTAGATCAGGGTGAGTGATCTATCCAACATAGGTGTGCCAGGGCACATTGGTAAGGGTGCCAGCGGCTTTGACATGCCCACTCAAATAGCTATGAAGTAACCTTAGGAATGTTCTGGCAATCATACCTCTTGAAGCACTATCTGGAAGCAGTTCTGTTCATGGTTACAGACCAGGTTTGGATGTGCCAAGCCTTTCTGGCCAAGCTGGTTCCCACAGTTGCCCTTCAGTAGAGCTGAATTCCACAGAGGTTGAACCTACAGGGGTGACCTGTGCTCAGGTGAGGATAAGAATGAAAAGGGGCTGGCTTTTAATACCCTACTCTATTTCCTTGGGCGAGAAAAGAACCAGCCTTCCCACAGACTCTCTTCAGTTCAGTCGCTCAGTCATGTCCAACTCTCCGCGACCCCATGAATCACAGCACGCCAGGCCTCCCTGTCCATCACCAACTCAAACTCGTGTCCATTGAGTCGGTGATGCCATCCAGCCATCTCATTCTCTGTCGTCCCCTTCTCCTCCCGCCCCCAATCCCTCCCAGCTTCAGACTCTTTTCCAGTGAGTCAACTCTTCGCATGAGGTGGCCAAAGTATTGGAGTTTCAGCTTTAGCATCAGTCCTTCCAATGAACACCCAGGACTGATCTCCTTTAGAATGGACTGGTTGGATCTCCTTGCAGTCCAAGGGACTCTCAGGAGTCTTCTCCAGCACCACGTACTCTCTTAGATGGGTCTTAGATAGAATGGCCTCTTCTCTAGTAGTTCTGGATGAGACAAAGAGGAAGCATGACCGCTATATTGTGTAAGGTTAGCTTACAGAAAAATTATTCCCATTCAGTGTTCAGTGATTTCATGGAATGGGAGTGAGGGTGATGTTCTGAACTTTTAGCTAGGATAGGGGTCAGGTGGGGAGAGATGGGGAAGGACCTTTCTTAGACCAAAACTGACCATTGAGGCCAGGCAGCCCTTCTGTTATGTGGGGACCAGGGATATACCAGGAGCATTTGGGGAAAATGTGGTTTAAGGCTTACATGTGAATTTATGCCTGTAAAATGATGCTCTCCTCATCAGAATAGAACCACAAAAGGACTTCTTCCAGGCATTTCAGGCACTTTATTTCAGGCATTTTATTCTATCCTTGGAGGAAAAAAAATGTTAAAGAAGGATTTGAGGGTCTCCTAGTAACAGTGTCTTAAGTGTCAGTAACTGCTCTGCTTAAACACTTTCTCTTTTTGCAATTTAAGCTTTAGTGAAAATAAAAACAGTTGGTTACTTTGATCTTTGTAAAAATTCTTCATATTCGTGGAGACCATTAATTGCTACTTAGTATTCTTTTCTTCAGGCTATCTGATCCCATGCTGCGTTATCATTTTATCTTAGGTCTCCCCTGAAATAGCTAGTGAGCACTTAGAAGAGATTCCAGGGCCAGATTTGATCTGTATTGTGCCCTAATCAGGATTTCTTCAGTCCCAAGGAGAGGAGGAAATGGGTCTTCTTGAAGTACTCACGTCTGCTGAACCCCCAGTGAGCACTCTGTGCTTCTAGGCTGTCTGTTCTTCTGCTTCCTGGATGCTGATTTTTCTCCTGTTAATTGATTTTCCCTTCTCAGAGGCTACTCTTTCTCCCTGCTTTCCTTTCTAAACCTACCTCTACCCCATCCTTCCTGAGAAAGTTCAGCCCAGTGAGTGCTAAGTTACTTCAGCCATGCCCGACTCTTTGTGACCCTTTGGACTGTAGCCCACCAGACTCCTCTGTCCATGGGGATTCCCCAGGCAAGACTACTGGCGTGGGTTGCCATGCCCTCCTCCAGGGGATCTTCCCAACCCAGAGATTGAACCCACGTCTCCTTATGTCTCCTGCATTGGCAGATGGATTCTTTACCATTAGCACCACCTGGGTAGCCCACTTATTGTTTATTTGGTCTACCTTGATCTTAAAATCCAATGGCTTCCGAATTGTTGTAAATTCTAAGCCTTGTCAGTATGTGCTGGTTAGCTTTGGTTGTTTGTCCCTAAAGTTGATAAATAACATGTCTGGTGACTAGGTAACCTTAACTAGCTCTGTGTTTCTGATTAGTTTACTTTATATCCTAACAATCATTGAAATGGACAGTACCTGTTAGTATCATACATTGTGTAGTACTGTCCCTATGGAAAGCATAAATGTTACAAGAGGGCAATAGAATCTCAAATTTTCTACATTCTACTGAGTAGTAACGTAGATCATTTGGGTTTTAGTTTTCTCACATGACTTGGGTATACCTGGTATTCCAGAGGCCTCCTCCTCCTGAAGTGTATTATAGGCATGTAATGTGGAAACTTTTTAGTTCTTGCAGTCACATTAGTCTCATCAGCAATAATTAACCTATATGGGGCAAAGGAATAGCTCTGATTTCAGTTCAGTTCAGTCGCTCAGTCGTGTCCGACTCTTTGTGACCCCATGAATCGCAGCACGCCAGGCCTCCCTGTCCATCACCACCCCCCGGAGTTCACCCAAACTCATGTCCATCGAGTCGGTGATACCATCCAGCCATCTCGTCCTCTATCATCTCCTCTTCCTCCTGCCCCCAATCCCTCCCAGCATCAGAGTCTTTTCCAGTGAGTCAGCTCTTCGCATGAAGTGGCCAAAGTATTGGAGTTTCAGCTTTAGCATCAGTCCTTCCAATGAACACCCAGGATCGATCTCCTTTAGAATGGACTGGTTGGATCTCCTTGCAGTCCAAGGGACTCTCAAGAGTCTTCTCCAACACCACAGTTCAAAGCTCTGATTTAGGAAAACTCTATTTCTGTTCCCTCACTAACTGGACTTGTGGCCTTGGACAAACCATTTAGCTTTTAATGTCTCAGTTTCTTCACTTTTAGAGAGCCATGATACCCACCTTTACTACTTCACAGGATTGCTAATCTCAGTGTTAAGTAATGAATGAAGGAGCATTTGAAAAGTTTTGGAATATTTTGTCAATGTAATATACTTAGGGCTGCTATTTCATAAGTATGTATGGGAAGAAGTTCTTCGTATTTCGGTAACCATATGAAGAATCGTGTGTTTGTTTTCATTGTCTGGGGTTAGTATTTGCTTTAGTTTTCTTCTAGCTATCGCTTTCTAGTCTTGAACTAAAACTTCATAGGTCATTAGCTGTTAATTTTCAGAAAATCTTCAAACTCCCTTTTCTTGAAATACTAGAATGTTCTGAAAGACACCTGGTTGTTCCCTTCTCTTACCTCAGTTATGATCACTTCATTCAAGCAGCTGACCCTTTGAGCCTTTTTTATGTACTTGCATGAATTTTCAAAGAAGAAAGAGTTAAGGAACTTTTTATCTAGCACTGTTGACAATTTGAAGAGGTGAATTTGAAGAACACCAGAACCATAGAACTGCTGGTGACGCTGTTGCCTCTAATAACCTTATTCCTGTAGTTCTGGAAGTGTGAATGTGTCCACTGGTGATTCTGCGGATGATACGTTTATGAAGGATGGCTACTCTCTCCAGCATTATGAAGCCTGTGGGACATCTTGAATACTGATAGCCGCTTTCAATTTAGGTTGGTAAATAAGAAACGGGCACTTTCATTTCAACATACTTATTGTGTGACTGTTACTGAGTACACTTTGTTAAGGGACATATAGTATTGCCTGATTTTATTCTCCACGTATCTCTTTTAGAGTGACAGTAACATAGTAAGTTAGGTTAGCATCTTGCCTAAGGTGCCAAAACCTGGTAAAGGGGGGACTACACTTATTACTGTTGTCAAATATTAAAATAGAATTGATTTCCTCTCCCCACGTATATGCTAAGAAATGTTGACTCAGTAAGATAAATTTCCTTGGGACAAAAACAGGGAATTTCAGATCCCTTTGCTGGAGAATTCTTTTTTGGGAAATCATTATCTTTTTGTACTATTGGTTATGATGGTTTAATTCTAAATTACTGGTTTTTCCAAGTGGCTTAATTTCCCTAGGCTTCTTGCCAAAGCCACAGAAATATCTCATAAAATATTAAGACCATTTTTAATGTGTGGACAGTAAATTGAGTAAAACCTTTTTTAGAGTAGGTGGGTGACAATAACAAAAGACTACATAGAAAATGATCTAGATAATAGCCATCTTTTAGTTGTTTATGGTAACGATCATTCATGTCCAAAATTATGGTTTTATTAATAATGTACAATTAATTAGTGGTACCCAATTTTATTTTGACTACACTGAGGGAGGAATTATGTGTGTATGTCTGTAAATTATGATAGGAGTACAAGGACATACATAGGATTTCCCTAGTGAGAGTCTGATTTATTTTTGTGTAGCCTTGAAAGATAATTGCTTGTTAGACTACAACCTCTGATAAGTTATATAAAATGTGCTTTTCCTTCTCTCATTCTTGAGAGTTCAATTCCACAATTAAAAAAAAAAAAACTTTGCAAGGAATTAAAAGAAAATTCAGCCTTAATTCTAACTTAACTGTGATTGAATGAGAGATTCAGGCATACTTCTTTCTCTTATTCGTTTTTCACATCCTCTTTTTCCTATATAAATGCTTTTGTGCTTATATTCATTCTTTGATCAAGTCCACCTCTCTTTGATTGGGTTTTGCTTGGTCTTATTTTGTTGTTGTTTAGTCACTAAGTCGTGTCTGACTCCCTGTGATACTGTGGACTGGGGCCCGCCAGTCTCCTCTGTCCATGGAATTTCCGGGCAAGCATACTGTAGTGGGTTGCCATTTCCTTCGCCAGAGGATCTTCCTGACTCAGGGATCAGACTCATGTCTCCTGCAATGGCAGGTGGATTCTTTACCCCTGAGACACCAGGGAAGCCCCTGGCCTTACTTTAACTGCTAAGTCACTTCAGTCGTGTCCGACTCTGTGCGACCCCATAGACGGCAGTCCACCAGGCTCCCCCGTCCCTGGGATTCTCCAGGCAAGAACACTGAAGTGGGTTGCCATTTCCTTCTCCAATGTGTGAAAGTGAAAAGTGAAAGTAAAGTCACTCATTCATGTCCGACTCTTAGCGACCCCATGGACTGCAGTCTACCAGGCTTCTCCGCCCATGGGATTTTCCAGGCAAGAGTACTGGAGTGGGGTGCCATTGCCTTACTTTAGAGCTGTCCTTAAATCACATGAGCTAGACCCAGCTTGCAGAACAGCTCATGTTCATCTTCCATCCCTGAAGGCGTTTTTCTTTTTTTAGTATATAAGAGGCAATAGCTGTTCACAACAAGAACATTCAAGTGGGTCTTTTACTGACTGCTTCCAGGTAGTGGGCTCATTAAACTGTTTTGCTAGAAGATAATTAATCAACTTGTTTGCATTTCATTCTTCATTTTTTGATTCCCCAACTATTCTGCAGTAAGTTTCTCAATGTGCTTTGAAATAGGTCAGTGTCTGGCAGGTAAGAAGAAAAACGAAAGGGTTGGGGTTAGACAGTCTTGTATAAAATCTAAAAAATGAAAATCTATAGCTCACATGAATACAGAATTTTTTTTTTTATTGTAAAGCTTGACTGTATTGTTTTTCATTGGATTAAGAAAGCTCCCAAACAAATAAGCCATGACAGTGTAAAGGTTACAAGATTTCACAAGGTTCTTTTCCTGGGGACTAGTAGATCTCTTGCTCCATTGAACATGTTCTTAGGACTGAAAGTTGGAAGGTCCTCTGTTGGGAGGTAGCAGCTAGCCTCCCATGGTACCTCCTTACTGATATCTCACGTATTGTGCTTTGCATGGCTTTCAGTAGTCTTTAAAGATCAATATTGCAATCATATGAAGTATAAGAGTTTTACAAATGTTGATGCCTGTAATATAATTTTACAATTGTAATACATTTTAAAGCAACCCAAAATTAAAATATTTTTAAAATGTGTGAATATTTTACAGGGAAATGAAAGTTATAAAATAAAGGCTTTATTAATCATTTTCACATTGTTTTAATAAGTGAAAGCCTTTGAGGAACACCCTAATTTTAGGGAAACCCTTTGAGGAACACCCTAATTTCAGGGAAATATCTGAACTACCAAATGTGATGTTTTTTTTCACTTTGCCACAAGGTTATGAAAGAAATGCACTTGCCCTAGTCACAGTATGAGCAAAATGTGATTTTTAGATCATGTATTTTATATGTCCATGATTATAAAACACAGTGCTGCTGCTGCTGCTAAGTCACTTCAGTCGTGTCCGACTCTGTGCGACCCCATAGACGGAAGCCCACCAGGCTCCCCCGTCCCTGGGATTCTCCAGGCAAGAACACTGGAGTGGGTTGCCATTTCCTGCTCCAATGTGTGAAAGTGAAAAGTGAAAGTGGAGTCGCTCAGTTGTGTCCGACCCTTAGCGACCCCACAGACTGCAGCCTACCAGGCTCCTCCGTCCGTGGGATTTTCTAGGCAATAGTACTGGAGTGGCTTGCCATTGCCTTCTCCAAAACACAGTGCTAGAAGCTATGAAATCTCCTAAGATACAGCCCCAACTCACCAGGAGCCTTCACTCGAAATGGGGCCATAGCGTATTTAGAGATAGCATAGTATATTAAAAGCAGAGACATTACTTTGCCAACCAAGGTCCGTCTAGTCAAGGCTATGGCTTTTCCCGTGGTCATGTATGGATATGAGAGTTGGACTATGAAGAAGGCTGATCGCCAAAGAATTGATGCTTTTGAACTGTGGTGCTGGAGAAGACTCTTGAGAATCCATTGGACTGCAAGGAGATCCAACCAGTCCATTCTAAAGGAGATCAATCCTGGGTGTTCATTGGAGGGACTGATGCTAAAGCTGAAACTGCAATACTTTGGCCACCTCATGCGACGAGTTGACTCACTGGAAAAGACTCTGATGCTGGGAGGGATTGGGGGCAGGAGGAGAAGGGGACGACAGAGAATGAGATGGCTAGATGGCATCACCGAATCTATGGACATGAATTTGAGTGAACTCTGGGAGTTGGTGATGGACAGGGAGGCCTGGCGTGCTGTGATTCATGGGGTTGCAGAGAGTCGGACACGACTGAGCGACTGAACTGAACTGAACAGTAACACATGGGTGTGTAACTATGGAAAGAGAAACAAGCCAGCAAGTACAGTGGGGGGTAGGAGGCCTTCACCAAGATTGTGATGATTACAAAAAAGCTGTAAACAAGGGGATGGTTTTGCTCCAACTCTGAAGGTATGCACAAGACTTACATAAGTAGGGACAGAATATTTTAGGTAAAAGAGATGATGTGTGCACATACTTGGGGGAAAGCTCAAGCTCTTTAAGTTGGCTGGAACAGAGGCTCTTTAGAGGTGAGAGTAAGTTCAAATGGCATTTCTACCACCTGCCAATGGCTTTCAACATGGACTAAGCATTAGAATCATCAGGGAGATCACTGAAAGAATAAGTTGCCCAGAGTCCACCCCAGACTTCTTGTGTCTGAATATCTTGGTGTGGAGCCCTAAGCTTGGTGGTTTTTAAAAAGCTCCCCAGGAGACGATAAGGTTTGGAACTGAGACCCATGGCATAGGTAAGAGAAGCTGGTGAAAGTGTGCCAAGGACCTACCCTCTCACTGCTTTATGCAGCCAGTGGTCCTTTTCCCTTACCTGGTCAGAACTTGGAAGCTGGGAAAGTACTCTTACTGTGGCTGATGCCATTTCCAAGCTATTGTTCCTTCTTTCTCCTTAGAAAATCTGTACTTGTTTGAAGCATCTGTCATCAGGCGTTAGCAGCCCCTATAGGCTTTTGTGTCTTCCTAGACTCACCTGTTCATTCATTAGTGTCATCTCCTCATTTTTCCCCCCTTTCCCTTGATGTTACTGTCTTTTTCAGTAACATCACCTCCCATATGATGGTCAAGTCAGCATTTGGGTCTCTCAGATCTTTGGTTTTCTCAGTCCAACACCTTCTCCTTCCGAGTTCAGCCATGCACACGTGTTCATGGCCATACCCTGGCTTAATAGTTCTTGACCCACAGACCCATGGTCTGTGGACTTCTTGGGGTCCACTGGACATTTTCAAAGGTCTGCACGGTCACAGTTTTCATAATAATACTAAGATATTATTTTTACTGTGTTGATGTCTGCATCATCTGTGGGCAAAAGCAATGGCGGGTGAAAATTCTAGCACCTTCACACTAAGTGGTACAAGCTGTTACTTTTTTCTTCACTCTCACTTGCAATAAATAATGCCAGTTGCACTTAGGAATGTTATTGATGGAACAGTAAAGTACTATTAATTTTATTATATCTCAGCCCTTTAGAGCACTTCTTTTTATTATTCTGTGTGGTGAAATGGGAAGTAGCGTGAAACATCTCTGCAGAATGAAGTGTGGTGGCTGTCTCAAGGAAAGGCACTTGAGTGATTGAATTGTGGGGTGAACTAGTCATTTTTTTTTCTCCTTGGAACACCATTTTTGTTTGAAAGCATGACTTGGTTATTTGGCAGACATTTTCTTGACAGAAGTCAGCTTGCCTCTTCAGGAAAATAACTGATATGTTTGTTACCAGTGATAAACTTAAGTCTTCAAGTGAAAATTAGAATATTGGAAAACTTAACATCTACCATCCTGAGATTGAAGACTTCTTGGATACTTTAAAGACTTTTCTGATGTGTCATTTAAAAAAAAAAAAAATATCTGTGTAACGTAGGGAAGCTGTACTTTCCAAATGACTGAAACATGACTTAACAAAATTCTGCATGGATAAAAGATCCGTAAGATCTGTCCGTTAGAAGTGCAATTTGGACCAAAGTACATGATAGACCAATGTGTGTAATGGTACAGAGTCCTAACTGTTCATTAATATGGTTTCTTATTACTATCATAACTCGCCTTGTGTAATATTAAGGAATAATATCCACAATTATCTGAAAAACTATTATAATATTTCTCCCTTTTTCAACTATGTATATCTGTACAAGGTCAAATTTTCTTTATATACTTCAGCCAAGATAATATATTGCAGTAGACTAAATGAAGAATCAGATATGGGAGTGCAGCTTTCTTCTTTTTATATCAGAGATTTGTAAATAGGTAAAAAGAATGCTGGCTTCCCTGGTGGCTCAGAGGCTAAAGCGTCTGCCTCCAATGCCGGAGACCCGGGTTTGATCCCTGGGTTGGGAAGATCCCTGGAGAAGGAAATGGCAACCCACTCCAGTACTCTTGCTTGGAGAATCCCACGGACGGAGGAGCCTGGTGGGCTACAGTCCACGGGGTCGCATAGAGTCGGACACGACTGAGCGACTTCACACACACACACACACACACACACAAAGAATGCTATTCTTCCATTGTCTTTTGAAAATACAGTTACATGTTTATAAGAATAGCATTTCCCTGGTGGCTCAGAGGTTAAAGCGTCTACTTCCAATGCGGGAGACCCG
The DNA here is from genome assembly GCF_049115385.1 of Moschus berezovskii. Classification (NCBI taxonomy): domain Eukaryota; kingdom Metazoa; phylum Chordata; class Mammalia; order Artiodactyla; family Moschidae; genus Moschus; species Moschus berezovskii. Next base: position 64,848,778 of record NC_142477.1, read on the forward strand.
GGTTCGATCCCTGGGTCGGGAAGATCCCCTGGAGAAGGAAATGGTACCCACTCCAGTATTCTTGCCTGGAGAATCCCATGGACGGAGAAGCCTGGTAGGCTACAGTCCATGGGGTCGCATAGAGTCGGACACGACTGAGCGACGGAACGGAACGGAAGAATAGCATTTGTATTTATGTGTTTGGATTTAGTTTAAAATGAATTAGTATTTTTTAATTTAATTTTTATTTTTTCTCTTTTGGCCATACCCTGTGCCTTGCGGGATCTTGGTTCCCCGAAGATGGGTTGAACCCAGTAGCTGGCAGTGGAAGCACTGAGTCTTTAACCCTGGACTGTCAGGGAATTCCCATGAATTAGTGCTTTTAAATGTCAGTTTTAATTTCTAGTGTGGTAACTATTAACAGGTAGATCCACAATAATTTGTAATAGTAACTTTCAAGAGTACAAAGGGAGCCTGAAACCAAAGTGTTTAAGAACTGCTATCCTAGGCCAAGTCAACAACCAATAATACACCACCTCCAAAATCTGAATTTCAAATATTTCATTATCTGAACACCACCACTTCCTATCCTTTAGCATAGGTACACCCTCATTTTTGCTTGGGAGTCTCCAGTTCACTGCCTTTCCTTCTGTTTTGCAACCCATCAGCCCTCTCTCATGGCCTGGCTTCCTCCCGAACATAGAGTGTATAGTCTGGGCTCTCACCAGTCCCTTGCCCTTCTCTCTGTCTTCCCCAGTGAACTGCCTTAACACAGCTCTGACTTTGCAGAATCCAAGCATCTGCTCCCTCAGCACCTGTAGCTGAGTATTCCGGAGACAGCCACACGACGAAGTCCACTGGCTGGCCTTGGCTCTGCCAGGCCTCTCGCTGCTGTCCCACTCCCTGAGATGACCGTGTCACAGCACCTCCCCTTCTCTCTCCTCTAACTTTCTGCTCTCCACCTCTCCACTGCACTGTCTGTGCCTCGCCCACCCCTCTTCTTTCGTCTACTGGCACTGCACATGCTCTTGGTTTTTCTTCTCTCTTACAGGGAGCTCCTCTTTGGGTCCATCTGCAAGGGTTGGAATAGTTCAGAGCTTTGTTCTTGACTCTCTTCTCCATCTAGACATTTGCTTGAAGTGATCTAGCTAATTCCCTGTGAACACACCTGTGAAGTGGAATTTCCTGTCCTGACGTCTCCCGTGAGCTCCAGATTCATAATTCAACCGTCTTCCTGGTGTCTCCACTTGGAAATCTAGTAATCAATAAGCACAAAATAGAGTTCTTGGTTTCTCATCTCAAAAGTGGCACCACCATGTACCTTCAACCCCCACCCCCCAGCATGTGAATGGCTCTTCATTTCCCCATGTTTAAACCTGCAATCCAAGCTCTGCACATTCTGTGGTCTCTACCTTTAAACTGCCTCCTTGTCACCTCCTCCAGTATCACCACCCTTGATCTCCGGGACACCACCTTTGCCTCACTTGAATCCTTGTACATTACAAATGGTCCCGCTTTGGCTTCTTCCTTCCTGCAGTCCATCCTCCACTTTTTAGCTTGTATCTTGTTTAAAACATACCTTGTTCAAAGCATGAGTCATATCAATCCTCTGCTTAAAATCTGCTGCAGTGACATCTCAGTGCACTCAGGATAAAGCCCAATTTCTTTTTGCCACCTCCAGGCAGCCCTGTGTGATCCGGCCCCTTCTCTCACTCTGCCCCCATCCCCACCCCCACCATCCCAACCCAGCAAGGTCTCTTCAACCACAGTGGCTGTTATTTCTCCCTCATTAATACTGAGTTCTCATCTCAGTCTCTGAAATTACTCTTGTTTCTTCTCTTCAGTGCTGTCTGCCTTAGATGTTGTGGTTGTATCTTCTCCTCATTTAATTCTCAAAAACTGACTTTCTTAGGAAGATGTTCTGATTGCCCTAGCTGAATCAGGACATCCATCCCCACCCCAGGCCCTGGCGTTCCTGAGCATGTTATCCTACTTCTTGTCTTCGGAGGACCCACGTCCTCTGCTGATAGTCATCCGTTGCTATTTGAGCAGGGGTTCTGAAGGCGCTTTATCTTGACCACCACTCCGTCCATAGTGCTGGTCTTCTGGTAGGAGTTCAACACATATTACTGTACGAAGAAATCAATCGGCACTGCAGCTGTGATTGTGAAACTGGAATATGACAGATGCTGCATGGATGCTGTTTGCAGTCATTTTTGGGTTACTGGTAGCCTTGTTTCATTTTAAACTTGTTGGCCTTACGGCTGTTTCCCTCCCTTCTTTCCACGTAGTATTAGAATGTTGAATGAAAACTGATACTTCTGTACTTGCTTTATTGGGAGCAGAGAGACTATAAATCGTAGTTTAAAAGCAGAATTATATTACCTTTGTGTTTCTTAGCACTGAGCTATTTGATAGAAATTTGTCTGTTGCTGTTTCAAAATGGGAAATTCTGAAGTTTATCACTCTCCATTCTAATCCCATACACATTTTTGTTCTGTCTCTTCTTTAGTGTTCAGGTTGTCTTTAATCTTGGTAAAATCCTCTAAGCCTTAGGTTGTGATATGATACACATAAATGACTTGTGTTAATCTTGTTAGAACTTGTTAAAATTGGGCAGCCTATTGGAATTTTATAAGCCAAAAAAGGCATACAAGCAGAAAAATATTGCTTATTGGAAAACTTTGCCAATAGTTAAGATATTTCTTTTCTTCTTAAACTTCTCAGTGCATTTCTTGTATAGACTATTTAGCAATTTAGATCATTGAGAAGTGTGCTTTCTAGTTAATTTGTCCTGGATTAAAGATCCTCCTGCTTCAAAGTGTATCTTCTCCATGGGGCCTTTTGCTTTTGAGTATTCATCTGTTGTGATGTGAAGCAAAACTTTGAGCAAGTGTTTTCCCTGTATGAAAATAAGGCTGTGGGGAAAAAATGTATTCACACACACATTCACATATATGTGTGTATTTTTCTATAAGGTGTTACAGAAAAACCAATCCAATATATACACACACATACAGATTCACACACACATATATATATACACCCATATATACATATACACTGTATAGAATTTCTAGATAGCAAGTTCAAATATTTTTAGTTTCTAAAGCAGATTGGCTAATTTATGGCCTTTTAGGTCGGTACATGTTCACAAATAGAACTTGGGAATGATTTAAGATTGATTAGGATATATATTTTAAATTTGGGGGATTGCATTGTAAATGCTAGTTTCATTGCTATTTATACTGCTACTATAATGTACATTTATTATTAATCACAGTTTATTGTTAATGATTAATCAATGTATTATTAATCATACATTTATTACTAATCATAATTGTGTATATCATAATCATAATTACATAGTCATTAATGTAATTAATAATTGTTAAAAGGATTATTGATTCTCACTAATGATTATTCTGTTGAAGTTACTTCTGGTGCATATTTTAAACATTTCAACAAATGGTGGTTAATTTAAATTTGAATTTTAGTGACTAAAACTTGGGTATTTCTGCATTGGTTTGATATGCATTCAATAATTCACATGGCCTTTGAGATAAATTATGCAACTTGCTTTTCTCTAAATTTATCTTAAATGTATTTTGGAAGATGATGACACTGTTGTCTGATGTCTGGGGGTGCCTTGGTGCCTTTTGTGTTGTTTGGCCTCTGTTCCATTTTATAATTAGCAAGGTGCGTTACTATGTGTCTGGTTACAGAGGTCTGTGCCTCTTAGATCTAATCTTCCGTTTCATTTAATGGTTTTCCTGCACCTGTATCTTATGCTAGACAAGTCACTGCGTCATTACTTCTTCACTGTCTTGCGGCAGGTTAGACCTTGATTTTCTGATCTGGTCACTATTTGAATTTAGATGTTTCTTCAGTTAGGGTTTCACTTCAAAGATCATTTTTCCTTTTTTAGAACTCTGTTTTCAATAAAAACAACATACAAATAATGGTGGGGGGGAGTGGATATGAAATGGAAGAACTAAGTCAAGTCCTGCTGCTAGAATTTCATGGCTGGCCTTGAGCAAGTTGCTTAACCTTTCCTAACTTTTCTGTTTGCTCTTTTACCAAAGGGAAATTGGTGATCATAACTACCTCATAGGGTTGTTGTTGGGGGGAAAAAGTGAAAAATACCTTATAGATATTAGTTTTCACCTCTCAGAGGACTTTGCTGTACCAAAAACATGGACTTTTCAAGTTAAAAACGTGTAAAAAATATTCACATATAGTTCAGAATATACAAGGCTGTTGTATTCATGTTTCTTTTCTTTCACTTTTATGTGTATTTTTATTTTATCTATTTTTCTATCACTGAAAAATATTTCTTTCTGAATATTTCTTTTTGAAGGGTGATGGTTTTTGCCCAGATGATTGTGAGTATAAGTCAGTACCTCTTCCGGGAGCAGACTTAGAATTTCCATGATCAAAAAAGTCTCTAATGTTGAATTTCTTCTTGGCCCTCTCCTCTCTCCTTCCATAGGAGATGGGAGTGTTTGGCTGCTGGGAATTTGTAACTACCCTTGTATAAAGCAGAACGTCTTAATCCCAAGTGGACTATCACCTTTCTGACATAAGGTCCACTTTTTAAAAAGTTCACTCACTGCCACCAAGAGTTTATGAAGAACTGAAGACTGTCTCTCTTCTCATGACTGACAGTCAGGGGTAGAGAATGTAAGACGTGAGCAGCACATGAGTAATTACGCATGGGCAGATGGTGATGAGCACCAAGATAAGGCGCGTTGGGGGGTGTGTGTGTGGTGGAGGGGGTTGGATACTGATATGTTGGTCGGGGAAGGCGTTTCAGGTAGGGTCACATGTCTGGGAGGGCAGAGTGAAGTGAACAGGCCGCTTTCTAGGATATCTGTGGCAGGAATCCTTCAGGAAAAGGAACGGCAGGTACAAAGGCCCTGAGGTGGGACTGTGTGTGCGTGCAAAGAGAGAGGTTGACGTGACCTGCATGGAGTGAGGGACAGGATGTTCGGAAAGGAAGTCAGAAGTGTCAGGGACTGGATGAGGTGTCGCTTTGAAGCTATTGTCAGGATTTGGGCTCTAATTCTGAATAGATGGGAAGCAGCTGGAGGATTTTGATCAGAGGAGTAGCATGGCATGACGTTAAGTTTTGGAGGCTCTCTCTGGCCCGTGTGTTGAGAGTAGACAACAGGGAAGGTGGGCGGACGCAGAGAGATTGGTAAAGAGGCTGTGGCAACAATTGAGAGGGGAAGGAGCCATGGCTTCAACCAAGAAGTAGTGACATGTGACCAGAATCTGGATAGAGGTTAAATCTGCCAGAAATCAATATGAGTTAGATGCACAGCTTCATGGCTTCCCCAGGGTAGTCACATTGCACTTACCACCTCATTTCTCACACTCTTCAGGAGTGTCTTCTCATTGATGGTCATGAGGGAGTGAAGGGTAAGTTCCTAGCCTTTCTGGAATTCTTTTGGTGACTTGAGGAAGGTTCAATTCCCAGCAAACATCTTCAGGAAAAAGATGGCGCTGACATGACAGATGTTCTTAATATTAAGCTCATTTTGTGCAGCATGTATGGCATAAGCCACCTTAAAAATGATGCCTTTTAAAAATGTTATTAAAAAGTTAGGATAATCTTGGAGGTATTACATAGCATAATCATTTTCATCTGGAAGGTATTACACAGTCTCTGAAAGAAGTATAATCATTCTCATAAAAAAATCCCCTTACATTTTGAGTAATATGTGGGTTTTATACGTTGAATCCCTGGAGGGAGTGAGGAAGTGTGGTACGGAAACAGAACTTTTTTATCCAGTGAGTAATTCTCAGGGTGAATTCTCCAGGCATGGAGCAAAGGAGAATTGTTGTTGCATTGGGGTACAATTCATATACCATAAAATTTACCCATTTTTAGTGTACAATTCAGTGGTATTTAATAAATTTAAAGAGCTGTGTAGCCATCACCATAATCTAATTTTAGATAATTTCTCAAAGATCCTTCATGACCGTTTGCAATCTTTCCCTGTCCCTTGCATCCAGAGGAATGGTTTTGTTACTCTTAGAAAAGTCCAGAGTTCAGAAATGGCCATTCATCTTGTATATAAAAGATCAAATGAAGAAAAATTGTGTTTATGCTCTCGTTTGAACTCCTTAGGCAAACAGAAAATATAAGCTGTCTTAAAATACGAAGATAAAAAAAAGTTGAGTCACAAACTTTTATAGGAACATGAAGCATGGACACATGCAAACACCGTCAGCTTGTCCATATTTTATATAGAGGGCAAGAATGCTGTAGGTAGATGAGGTTGGTTGGTGTGTTTTAATGATGAATTATGGTGGAAGAGGCCAGAAGGCTCAAATGGACTAATTTTCATCAACATTATGGTGTGTGCTCCAGAGTTTATGATTAAGACACATACTTCTTGAAAACCTGATTTTTTTTCCTGTAACCATTTATATCTCATTTTATTCTACCATGTCTGTTTAGAGTGCCAAATTTATCCTTCTAAAAGTATCCTTCATTGGATCAACCTTGTCAGTGTATCGTGTGCTTATTAAGTGCCATGTGTATTCCATCTGTGAAAGGGGGCTCTTAACAACTACCTCAAGGGTTGTTAAAAAGCCTTACTAAGTGTGTGTGTGTTAGTTGCTCAGCCGTGTCTGACTCTTTGCAACCCCATGGACTGTAGCCTGCCAGGCTCCTCTGTACATGGGATTCTCCAGGCAAGAATACTGGAGTGGATTGCCATTCCCTTCTCCAGGGGATGTTCCCAACCTGGGGATTGAACCCCAGTCTCCTGCATTGCAGAAAGATTCATTAACAAGTAGTGTAAGCAACGCATATAACAATAAAGAAATAACTTTTCAGCAATGTGCTTAGTTGCTCAGTCATGTCTGACTCTTTATGACCCCATGGACTGTAGCCCACCAGGCTCTGTCCATGAGGATTCTCCAGGCAAGAATACTGGAGTGGGTTGCCATGACCTCCTCCAGGGGATCTTCCCAAGCCAGGAATCGAACCCAGGTCTCTCACGTTGCAGGCAGATTGTTTACCATCTGAGCTATCAGGGGAGCCCATGAGTACTGAAGTGGATAGCCTATCCCTTCTCCAGGGGATCTTCCTGACCTAGGAATCGAACGGGGGTCTCCGGCATTGCAGGTGGACCCTTTACCAGCTAAGCCACCTATTTTCAGCAATAGGTTGTCATTAATAATCATTACTCCCATCTGCAGTATGATGTCCAGTCTTAAACCACAAGACTACTGTGTGTACCTCCTGCTCCTCTACTTTTTCCTTTCATATCTTGTCTTTCCATGCGTGAGAATCTCCCATCTTCCAGAGAAATGGAAATTTCATGTGTTTCAGGGTGCTGGATACCCTGGAGGAGGGGTGTCACTCAGCCCAGCTCAAGGGCTCTGGAGTGTTCTGGTGTAGGATAAGCCATGAATGTTTGGTGCCCACCTAGGCACAGACACTGCCCTGCCATCATCTTTACAGTTCTTCTGGGGTCCTAGTTTTTGGATGGGAACCCATTCAAAAAATGCTCCCGAAGCTAACTCTGGAGAGTGCATATTGGAGGAGCAGATTTCCTGCTTTTTATTTACATGCAGTAATTTGAAATTCTGCTTGCACAAATTCATTTGAGATCATCTGAAGATTAAACTTACTGTGTGCTGTCTGCATTTCCCTGTAGCTTCCTTTTTTTCTGTTCTTAATGGGGATAGCATGAGCATGTTTAGAATGATAATGCCAGAAGCCTCACCGTAATTAAATACATGTGCTTCTTCAGTTCTGCAGAAGTCCCCGGTGGGTTTCTAATCTCTGCTTTACTAGTATATAGGGATTTTTTTAAAAAGATAAAAACAAAAGATAGAAATGATAAAAAAATCTGAGCCAAATACATAATTATATAGTTGAATGCTGTGGTGTGATATTGGACAGCAAAGTCAAATAATGTTTCACAGAATCAGTTTCAGGTTCCCCCGAGTCTGCTGTGACACCTCCATTTGAGATGCTGTGAAATGAGAACCTAGCTGATGACAGAACTGCATTTTCAGAATGCGTTCTTACAGCCATATGCCTGGCATTTGCCATTAAATATTAGTTAAGCTGAGTGCTCCAAGCTTTTGGATTTTTAATCAGAAGACATGTTTCCATGGTTCCTTTAGAATATTCACTTTGCTGTAATGAAGGGTTAATGCATCACCCAACCCAAATTAATCAATTCGAAGTCCTTTTGCATACCGTAATAATAATTTTTAGCATTTTGGAATATTTCAGTGGGTTGGGCAGTGTGTGGCAAGCTTTCTGTAGAGTATTTGCTGCATTCCTCCAGCACTTCTCTGAAGTAGATAATGTTCCTGTGGTATCTCGATTAGAGACAGGGATCAAGGGTGAGGAGGTGAAGTAACTGATCCTCGGTCACACATGCTGGCAGTGACTGCTGATTCCACAGCCCCGTGGCCTCAGCAGTTAACTCTCTGCTGCTTTGGATCTTAAACTGTACCCTATATAGGAATCAACTGAGGTGCTTGATTCATGTGAAGATTCCTGGGTGCGGTCCTAAAATTAGTAAATTACATCTAGGTGTAGCCCAGGGATCTGCATTTTTGGCAAGCCTCCTGCTGTGATCCAGGGACTTCTCTGAGAAATACTGCTGTGCTGTCCCCAGAATCCTTTCCATCTTCACCAACACAGAGGCTGTTAGGGGGACACAGAGACCTTCATGATCTGATCTCTGTGATCGTGACTGTACTCTGTGCCCAGGGCAGAGGAGGTGAGCTGGAGGACAAAGCCAAGCTCCAAACCTACCTCTTATTCAACATGCTCTGTGAAATGGGAAGGCACTTTATAACTCAAAATATAACTGAAACTCATTGTAAAACGAGGCAGCATTTGAGCTTAATAAGACATGTTATCCTATATGTTCTTTTAAGGAATGTTTATGACTTACCATAATGAATGTTCTTCATAGCTTCTTTCACTGAATGATACTATGAAAAGATGTAGAATTTTCCAGGGAAATGTGTGTTCTATGCGAGTAATGATGGAGGAAATAAATAGTAATTTTTTGTTCTTTAAAATGATCAGATAAAGTTCTCAAACTAATGATTCATAAACATTCTTCATCTTTGGGTAGTCCATTTTATTCTTCAAACCAGACATTTTGAATAATTACCATTATGTGAAAAGGGGATTTAGTTCTCTGGGGATGAGCTAGCAGAGTTTGACTTAGATTTATGAAGAGCCACAACTGAATTACTCCTTGTTTAATAAATGTTTTGGCCACAAGAAACTTTGCTCTAAGGCCTCATTTGAATGTCTAATAATCATAGTAATAACAATACAATTTCATCATAATCAGATAAAAGTCAAGAAATGACCAATGCAATTCTAGCCCTTCAAAGCTACTGTGAATTTTCCTTGTGATCATACCCACCATAGCTTTGAAACTGTGGTGCTCCTGGCTGTTTAGACATTGAGGCCCCATTTTTTTGTGCCTTCCATCTTCAGGGGATCTTCCCAACCCAGGGATCGAATCCGGGTCTCCTGTATTACAGGCAGATTCTTTACTATCTGAACCATCAGGGAAATCCCTGTCTCCCTTCAGGTAGACCTCGTCTCTCTTAAGAAGTTACCAGGAGGAGACCAGGGCTCTCCTGTTCCTGGATTCCAATCCCTCCTCATGAAATCCTGTGAACTAGCCACTAATGCTGACAAAGGTTGGTTATTTTGTGGGCTATAAATGCCAGGATGGCTGCATAACAGGTTGCCACTCACTGGTGAGCCAGCCGATTTTCTGGCGCCTTGTGTAGTGACAGTGGAATCACAGATGGGTATTTCCCATCCTGAGCTGAGCTGCACACAGGCAGAGGATGGCGCTGGGTGGGTGTGTTGGTCTGCTAGGGCTGCCTTAACAGAGTGTCAGGGAGTGGGTGGCTTACAGAGCAGACATTAATTTTATCACACTTTCAGAGGCTGCAAGTCCAAGGTTTCGGCAGGTTTGGTCTTCTCTGAGATCTCTCAGCATCCTCTTCCATTATCTTCACATGGTCTTTCCTCTGTGCCTTATGTTTTAAACTCCTTTTCTTTTAAGGACACCAGTCATTTTGGATTTAGCTTTTTAAAGACCCTGTCTCCAAATATGGTCACATTCTGAGATAGTGGGAGTTATGACTTGAACATAATGAATTTGTGGGGGATAAGAATCAGTCCCCAGCAGTGGGAAAGCTGTTAGATCCTGGAGTGATGGAGACCAAGGGCATATGCTGTGATAAAGAACAGTGCCTTTCAAACACTTTTAGTCAGTGGAATCCTTTTGTGTTGATTTCATAAAGATGATTCCTTTCTGTAGCGTGCTTTATGGAAGACTTACTATGAGCATAGGACCTGTGTTATTGACAATAGCAACAGCTACCATTTGAGTACCTGTACGTTCCAAACACTTTATACATTGATTCCTCTTCTTCCAAGGAAGGGAGTGGTGCGAGTAGATCTATTTTAAAGGTGAGAAGACTGAAATGCAAAGAAATGAAGCAACTTTTCTTTAAAAATTTTTTTTTCTTGGAATCAAGTTGCTTTACAGTGTTGTAGTAACACTGTAGTTTATACTGTATAGCATAGTGAATCAGCTGTGTGTGTACATATTTAAGGGACTTCTCTGGTCATACAACTATTAAGTGGAATTCAAACCCATTTCTGTAAAGCCTGTCCTAATTTTATCACACTGTCTGGCCTTTGCAGCCTGCTTGCTTTTATTTGTAGAAAGAGTATGGAAGATGGAAGACAGTTGGAGTCTTGGCTCAGTCACCGCAATCTGACCAGCTTGGGTCACGCATAGCTCTGTCTGACCTTCAGTTTCCTGATAGGTGAAGTGGTGTGGGGGTTAATATCTCTATCACCAGATGGCTGGGAGGGTGAAATGAAGGGTGTGAATAGACCTCTCACAATCTCAGTAAGCCCTCGGTCATGCTGAATTTTGTTGGTAAGGGCAGAATTGCATAATGCACAAAGAATATAATATTGGAACCCATCTTACCTAACTGACTCTGGGAAGCCACTTGAGCTCTGAACTTTAGTTCCTTTTCTGTAAAAAGGAAAAAAATGTAGTGGCTGGCAAGTGGTAACCATTGTTGAGTGTTCCAAATTCCTTATCAGGATCCTGTTTGCTGTTGGCTTTCTGCTTTGTGTAAACTTGGCCTTCTGTTGGTGAGTGGGGAACACTCATTATTCCCTTGATGATAGTGAGGTGCACATTTGGCTGTCATTAAAGTTTTAGTTAGGCTGTTTGTTGCAAACCCATTTCTTAGCAATTAATCATTTAAAACAGCAATAACATCCCCCAAAGTTCTTTCAGTTTCCATGTGTTCCCTTTGTCCAAAAGTGAATTTATTTCCTGGGGTGGTGGCAGTGTTTCAGAAAATATAAATGGCCAGGGGAAACACAACATTAAAAAATGCTGACATTTAAAAATAATGAGAAAAATGAGTAGATATTAGTAAGAATATATATTGAGAGGTAATTATGGGCTGTGCACATGGAAAACATATTATTTTCCTTATTTGAGCTTTGATTGACTTTCAAACTTAGGGTTCCCCTTCTTTTATATGTTACTTTGTCCAAAGGCACCTAAAACATTTTTGCAGGTGGCTGGTTTATAGAAAATTCCTATAAAATTCTTTTTATCCTTTTTTCTGTTAAAATTATGAAACATTCCACACTTCCAGAAAAGCACCAAAAAAATGTCACAGACACTACCCAGATTTAGCTGTTTTTGACATCTTGATTTGTTTCAGATTAAAAAAAAAAATCTCATTTTTCTGAAGCTTAAAAATCTTTCACTGTGCTAACCTTATAAACCAGAGATTGTGTGTTTTGGGCTTGACTGTCTTGCCTGGAGAATCCCAGGGACGGGGGAGCCTGGTGGGCTTCCGTCTATGGGGTCACACAGAGTCGGACACAACTGAAGTGACTTAGCAGCAGCAGCAGCAGTATTACCTTCAGAAATACTGACATTTCAAAATTCATTTTTAAAGCTAAAATGACATTTTTGGCTCTTTATCTCTTTATTTCTCTTTTAGATTTAATGATCAAACTTATATTTGATTATATGAATTCAATGAAAATTCAATGAAATTCAGTGCAATGTTGATATTATATCTGAATTTGATAGTTTAGTGTAATATTAAAACTAGTCTCATATGGACATATTAATGCTGGCTGTCCTTCACCGGAGGCTGAATGTGGAAAAGAACCATCACCAGAGTGTTTAAAAATCCCCGCTTGGTGGCTAGCTAGCTTTGTGATTCCCAACCTCTCGGAGCCTCCTTCTGCTCCTGCGGGTGTTGCAGTAAAGTGGTTTTAAGCTTTAGAAAATGAAGCATTTCACCAAAGTTGGTGCCATACAGGTATGTGGACTGTGAACTATTTCAGCCTTGCATCTGATTAGCTTTTCAAGCTTGGTTTTTCTGTTAATCGTTGCCCACCATATAACTTGATCTCCTTGGCTCCAGAAATGTAATGGAAGGAGAAAGGGCTAGTTTTCTGCTGCCTCTCTCCTTCCTCTTCTGTCAAGCCTCCTCAAGTTGATGTGATTCATCTCTGCTTTGCCCCAGCTGATAGTGCTTCTAGTTTAGTTTCTTCTACCTCTGTCTAGATTTATTCATTTCAGTTATGGAAATGATGCCGCTTTCCATTCTGATTCATTCTGATCTGATTTGCCAGAGGAAGCAATGGTAGTCTTTTTTTTTTTCAAACAGAAGTTTGTTTTGAACTCTACTGTGGTATAGAGTGTTGTTATATTTTATAATATGTATCACATCAAGGTCAACGTATTACTACTTTTGTTTTGCTTTCACTTGGTAAGAACCAAAGAGAAGGGGACCTTGTAGCAGTATCTTGACCTTGTTAGATATCATTTTCACTCCCCTGCATCTTTCTTCCCTAGACATGAGCCTACAGACTCTTGTGTACCTTCCTGAGCCCAGTGGATCCACTGGAATGTCTCTACTAAATTCTTAGTCTGCTGTGCTTAATGTGAAGTAATAGACCAAGTTTTGGGAAAAAAAAGAATTTTAGGTATGGAGTCTTTTTAGTTACAAAAACATATCATCTTCCTTCTGCTAGAAACTTTGGTTTATTTTTGTTTCCCAGAGACCTCTTCTTCCGGTTCCCATATCGACTGTTTGAGTCTAGTCTGTGGCCTCCTATCTTGGTTCCTTTCCCTCGCTGTGTGAGAACGGCCAGGCTCTCAGATCGCTCCCAGCCAGTGCTTCCCCAAGAGGCACTTATTTTGTAAGTCACTGGGACCGAATGATTTTTTTAAAACTTAGTTTGTTTTTTTTTTTTAAAGGAAAACTCCCCTTTTGTTTATGTATATGGGGCTTCCCAGCTGGCTCAGTGGGTAAAGAATCCGCCTGCAGTGCAGGAGACCTGGGTTTGATCCCTGGGTTGGGAAGATCCCCTGAAGGAGGGCACAGCTACTCCAGTATTCTTGCCTGGAGAATCCCATGGACAGAGGAGCCTGGCAGGCTACAGTCCATAGGGTCACAAAGAGTTGGACACAATTGAAGTGACTTAGCTCGCACATTATATGTATACACTTTGAATTTTCCAGGAGTACACATGCCTGTGTAACCAGCACCCGAGGGAAGAGACTCTTACTGCAGATGCCCCTTCAACTGCCTTCAAGTCAGTGCCACTTCCCATCAATCACTGCTATCCTGACCTCTAACCCTGTGCATTAATTAGGGTTGTTTTTCAACTTTCTGTGGATGCTCTTATGCAGTGTGTCCCATTGTGTCTATTTTTTTAAGTTGTATTTATTTATTTGGGGTTGCGCTGAATCTTCGTTGCTGCACTCAGGTTTTCTCTCAGCCTGAGCACTTTCTCAGACTTGCACTCAGCCCCTGCAGTGAGCAGGGACTATTCTTCATTGCAGTGCAAGGGCTTCTCAGTGTGGTGGCTTCTCTTGTTGCAGAGCATGGGCTCTAGGCACATGGGCTTCAGTAGTTACAGAACGTTGTGGTTCACAGGCTTAGTTACTCTGCAGGGGTGTGTTGAATCTTCCTGGACCAGGAATTGAACCCGTGTCCCCTGCATTGGCAGATGGATTCTTATCCACTCCACCACCAGGGAAGTCCTGTCCCATTTTATCTTGTATCACTTACCAAACACTTTGTGAGAATGATGTTTCTTATTGTATGTAACAGTTCTTTCTCATTTCTGTATAGATTGCATTAGTTTCCTGTTGCTCATGTGACAAATTATCACAAAGCTGCTGCTGCTAAGTCACTTCAGTCGTGTCCGACTCTGTGCGACCCCATAGACGGCAGCCCACCAGGCTCCCCCGTCCCTGGGATTCTCCAGGCAGGAACACTGGAGTGGGTTGCCATTTCCTTCTCCAAAGCTAGTACCTTAAAATAACATGCCTTAATTCTTTCAGAGATCTGCTGGTGAGAGTATGACGTCATTTTCGCAGGGCCCTTGTCAAGGTGTTAGCAGGGATCCTTTTTCCTGTGGGCTCTGAAGGGAGAATCCATTTCTCTGTCTTTCCCGGCTCCGGTGTCCCTGTGTATTCCTTGGCTTGTCACTGCTTCTTCCACCTTCAACGTGCATCACTGCAATAACTGCCTCCTCGCCACCTCACCTCTTCTGTCATCAAATCTCTCTCTTCCTTGCACACATGCACACACGCATGCACACACAAGGACCTCTCCCTTGTTTATCTATCTAATAATCAGTTCTTTGGTAAGTTTAAGTTCAACCCTTTAAGTTAATGCCAGTTTTCCAAAGTGGCTGCACCACCTTCAGTTCAGTTCAGTTCAGTCGCTCAGTCGTATCCGACTCTTTGCGACCCCATGAATCACAGCACGCCAGGCCTCCTTGTCCATCACCAAATCCCGGAGTTCACTCAAACTCATGTTCATCAAGTTGGTGATGCCATCCAGCCATCTCATCCTCTGTCGTCCCCCTCTCCTCCTGCCCCCAATCCTTCCCAGCATCAGAGTCTTTTCCAGTGAGTCAACTCGTCGCATGAGGTGGCCAAAGTATTGGAGTTTCAGCTTTAGCATCAGTCCTTCCAAAGAACACTCAGGATTGATCTCCTTTAGAATGGACTGGTTGGGTCTCCTTGCAGTCCAAGGGACTCTCAAGAGTCTTCTCCAGCACCACAGTTTAAAAGCATCAATTCTTCGGCGCTCAGCTTTCTTCACAGTCCAACTCTCACATCCATACATGACCACTGGAAAAACCATAGCCTTGACTAGACAGACCCTGGTTGGCAAAGTAATGTCTCTGCTTTTTAATATACTATCTAGGTTGGTCATAACTTTCCTTCCAAGGAGTAAGCGTCCTTTAATTTCATGGCTGAAATCAGCATCCGCAGTGATTTTGGAGCCCAAAAAAATAAAGTCTGACACTGTTTCCACTGTTTCTCCATCTATTTCCCATGAAGTGATGGGACCAGATGCCATAATCTTTGTTTTCTGAATGTTGAGCTTCAAGCCAACCTTTTCACTCTCCTCTTTCACTTTCATCAAGAGGCTTTTTAGTTCCTCTTCACTTTCTGCCATAAGGGTGGTGTCATCTGCATATCTGAGGTTATTGATATTTCTCCCAGCAATCTTGATTCCAGCTTGTGCTTCTTCCAGCCCAGTGTTCCTCATGATGTACTCTGCATATAAGTTAAATAAGCAAGGTGACAATATACAACCTTGACGTACTCCTTTTCCTATTTGGAACCAGTGATCACTGACCTAGAGCCAGATATCTTGGAATGTGAAGTCAAGTGGGCCTTAGAAAGCATCACTACAAAGCTAGTGGAGGTGATGGAATTCCAGTTGAGCTATTTTAAATCTTGAAAGGTGTTGCTGTGAACGTGCTGCACTCAATATGCCAACAAATTTGGAAAACTCAGCAGTGGCCACAGGACTGGAAAAGGTCAGTCTTCATTCCAATCCCAAAGAAAGGGAATGCCAAAGAATGCTCAAACTACCGCACAATTGCACTCATCTCACACGCTAGTAAAGTCATGCTCAAAATTCTCCAAGCCAGGCTTCAGCAATATGTGAACCGTGAACTCCCAGATGTTCAAGCAGGTTTTAGAAAAGGCAGAGGCACCAGAGATCAAATTGCCAACATCCGCTGGATCATGGAGAAAGCAAGAGAGTTCCAGAAAAACATCTATTTCTGCTTCATTGACTATGCCAAAGCCTTTGACTGTGTGGATCACAATAAACTGTGGAACATTCTGAAAGAGATGGGAATCCCAGACCACCTGACCTGCCTCTTGAGAAACCTGTATGCAGGTCAGGAAGCAACAGTCAGAACTGTACATGGAACAACAGACTGGTTCCAAATAGGAAAAAGAGTACATCAAGGTTGTATATTGTCACCCTGCTTATTTAACTTATATATGCACCAACTTAGACCCATCCAAAAGTGTAATAGCATGCCACATATCTTTCATAAAGAATAGAGCATAGTTTAAACCTGTTGTGCTTCAGAATTTAACTTATTGATAGACCCCCATTTTATTTTTAAAATTTGTTTATTTTTAATTATTTATTTTGTTGGTTTCTTTTATACATCAGCATGAGTCAGCCAAAGGTATAAGTATGTTCCCCCCTTCTTGAACCTTCTCCCACATCCCACCCCATCCCACTCCTCTGTGGTGTCCCAGAGCACCAGATTTGAGCTTCCTGCATCATACAGCAAATTCCCATGGGCTATCTGATTTTACATATGGTGATGTATACATTTCAATGCTGCTGTCTCAATCCGTCCCACTCTTCCCTTCCCCACTGTGTCCACAAGTCTGTTCTCTCTGTCTGCTTCTCCACTGCTGCCCTGAAGATAGACTCATCAGTACCATCTTTCTAGATTCTGTATATATGCGTTAATATGTGATATTTGTTTTTCTCTTTCTTGATTTACTTCATTCTGTATATTAGGCTTTAGGTTCATCTGCCTCATTAGAACCAACTCAAATGTGTTTCTTTTCACAACTAAGTAATATTCCATTGTATCTGTTTACCACAACTTATCTATTCATCTGTTGATGGATATCTAGGTTGCTTCCATGTCCTGAAAAGTGAACGTGAACATACTAGTTGCCCAGTTGTGTCCGACTCTCTGCCACCCCGTAGACTGTAGCCCACCAGGCTCCTCTGCCCATGGAATTCCCCAGGCAATAATACTGTAGTGGGTAGCCATTCCCTTCTCCAGGGAATCTTCCAAACCCAGGGATCAAACCTGGGTCTTCTGCTTTGCAGGCAGATTCTTTACCATCTGAGCCACCAGAGAAGCCCTGTAAATAATGCTGGGGTGTCTTTTAAAATCATTGTTTCTTCAGGATATATGCCCAGTAGTGGGATTGTTGTAGACCTACATTTTAGACCTTTTATTTATAATCCAGGATTCTCCAAGTGTGTTGATGTGAAGAGTCCTGAGAGATACCCCTGTAGGAGAAATGTTTCTTTTATCAAATGAATTGGTGAAATAGTGGAATCTACTTGGAGATTTACTTTGCGGATGAACATGTGAAATGTTTTAAGCCTGCTTAGCATTACCTTTGTTTGAATTAAGTCTTCCAAGTGGGTTTAACTTTGACTCAGTTTCCTTCTATTGAGATCTCAAAGAAAAAGAGTTCCAAGGAATACCCTTTGAAAATTCAGAAATAAACCGTGGTTTCTTTTTAAAAGAGAAGATTTTATTTGTCTTTAAGGATATTTTTTAGGCTCACGGAAAAGCTGAGAGGAAGACACAGAGGTTTCCTATGTGCTCCCTGCCCCCACACATGCGGAGCACCCCACCCTCACCCCCACCCCGTCAACACTGCCCACCAGGTGGTGCATTTGTCACAGCTGATGAACCTGCTCTGACACATCATAGTTGCTCAAAGTCCATAGTTTACCTTAGGGTTCACTCTTGGCCCTGTTTATTCTGTGGGTTTAGACAAATGTATGCAGGCATGCCTTGTCTTACTTTGCTTCACAGGCACTTTGTTCTTTTTTTAGAAAAAATAAAGAGTTGTAGTATTAAGACCTATTTTATTGCTAAAAAAGGCAATTTCTTTAGAATATTATGTAGTTAATAAAGCAGTGGAAGTGATTGAGAGGATTAACTCTAGTTTTGAAGGAACTTCCAATGTGGGTAAAGTGCTGTCAAATAGCATTGCATGCTGCAGAGAAATCCTTCTTAAAAGGAAGCGTCCATCAATGTGGCAAACTTGATTGTTGTTTTATCTTAAGGAATTGGCACAGCCACCCCAACCTTCAGCTACTACCAACCTCATCAGTCAGCAGGTATTAACACTGAGGCAAGACCCTCCACGAGCAAAAAGATTACAACTCACTAAAGGCTCAGATGATGGTTAGCATTTTTAGCAGTATTTTTTAAGTTAAGGTATGTACATTGTTTTTTAGACATACTTCTATTGCACACGTGATAGACTAAAGTTTAGAGTAAACATAACTTTTATATGCACTGTGAAACCAAAAAATTCATGTGACTCATTTTATTGCAATACTTCTTTATGGCAGTGACCTGAAACCAAACCTGCAGGGTGTGCCTGTAATGACATGTATTCATCAGTATAGTATCATATGGAGCATTTTCATTGCCCTGGAAACCCTTGGTGCTCTGCCTATTCATTATTCCCTCCTAACCTGTGGCAACCATGAATCTTTTTACTGTCTCCATAGTTTTGCCTTTTCTCGAATATCAGATAGTTGGAACCACACAGTGCTTGACTTCTTTTATTTGATAATAGGCGTTTCAGGTTCCGCCCTGTGTCTTCATAACCTGATAGCACATTTCCTTTTTGCACTGAAAAATATTCCGTTATCAGGATGTACCACAGTTTATTTCTCCATTTACCTCCTCAGGGACAGGGTGTTTCCAAGTCTGGCAATTATGAATAAGACTGCTATAAACACTTGTATATGGGTCTTTGTGTGGATGTAAGTTTACAGCTCCTTTTGTTCTATTTATACCGAGGAGCTTGATTGCCGGATCATATGGTAAGAGTTTAGTTTTGTCAGAAATTTCCAAATTGTTTTCTGCAGTGGCTGTACCATTCTGCATCCCTCCTCACAGTAAATGAGAGTTCCTGGCTCCATATCCTTGTCAGCATTCTAAAAGGTGTATGAAAGAGAAGGTCACTGACGTGTCAGACTCCTTGTTACCCCATGGACTGTAACCTGCCAGGCTCTGCTGTCCATGGAATTCTCCAGCAAGAGTACTAGAGTGGGTTGCCATTCCCTTCTCCTGGCATCTTATTCTTGTTTTGATTTGCATTTTCCTGATGACAGATGATGTGGAGCATCTTTCCATATGCTTGTGTACCACTTACGTATCTTCCCTGGCTCATGTATTGGACCCCAGTTTTTAAAATTGGGTTGTTTTGTTATTGTTGAGCCTTAATAATTCCCTGTATATTTTGGATAACATTTCTTTATCAGAACAGTATTTGTTACCTTTTTCAAGTATTTACTCCCTATGTGGATTTTCTCATTCTCTTGACATTGTCTTTGGCAAACAAGTTTTAAATTTTAATGAAATCTAGCTTATCAGTCCAGGTTATCTCTTGGTCTGGCTCTAGGTTTTTTTCCTTGTTTGCATCTCCTGATCACCTTCTTTATATCATCACAAAGACTCCCTCCTGCTGTTGGCACCTAGAAGCTACTTAACTCTCCTCCCTCAAACAGCCCCTTTCTTTTACTGCTTAGGTATTAATCTCCTGCTGGTATTGGTCTGGTGGAGAGGAAAGGCAGAGACTGACATGGCTGTGGAAAATGAGTAGAAGAAATCACTTATAGTGGGTAAAGTTTAGTTTTGAATTTAAAATAATCAGTTTTTGTTGAACATTCTCTCCATAATTCCTTCATCCTCCTGCCTTGGGAAATACTAATTACCAAGCTAGACATGATACAGAGTACATTGATCAAATGATAATAATTTAGACTATTAGGTTTGGGGTTAATTGCTTATCCTCTTTTTTTGCATTTCTTATTCACTTGGATCAAGATCTTCAATAGAATTTTTTATGTTTTAGTTTGGCATTTCTTATTGCAACTAACAGTTATGGGAGAAATAGCCCTTTGAGGGAATGTTGTGCTTTTACTAGCGGCTTAGTTGTATTTACTTTTCCCCACAGAGGCTGGTGAGGCCAGTAGAAAATTTGAATTGAGATTCTCATCAGAGGTTGGTCATCTCAGTGTTAGATTTGAATACTTAGAAATGGGGCCTGGACCACTTGGCCTCTTATTATTATTATTTTTTTTTTTGCAGACCTTTAAATTCTTTCCCCAGTTTTATTGAGATACAATTGATATGCATTACTATATAAGTTTAGGGTGTACAGTTTAATGATTTAAGTCACTTTTTGATGTGGCTTAATTCTCTCTTGGAAATGAGGGTAATCATGATAGCTAGAACTTATTTCCACATACCTGTTACTACTAATGCCATATATATTATAAATATATGTGTGTGTGTGTGTTTACGAGCTTCCTAGGTGGCTCAATGAAGAATCTGCCTGCCAGTGTAAAATACTTGGAAAATGCAGGTTCAATCCCTGAGTCAGGAAGATCCCCTGAAGGAGGAAACGGCAAGCCACTCCAGTATTCTTGCCTGGAGAATCCCATGGACAGAGGCGCCTGGTGGACTACAGTCAAAGGGTCACAAAGAATTGGACATGACTGAGCACACACACACACATCATATATATATTCACTGATCCTCATGATAAGCTCATGAGGAAGGTATTTTTGATACCCCCATTTTACAAATAGAAAATTGAGGCACAGAGCCTTAAGATTCCTCAGCAAGCTAGTAAGTAGAGGGGCCAGGATTCACATTCAGGAAATCAAGCCCCAGAGTCCATGTTCTTAATCCTTCTGGTAGATGGCCTCTCTGACTACACAACTGTAGTCCAAGTTTTCTTGGTTCTTTCTTGTCCTTGGCGTGCAGAGCATTGTCTTTTGCTGGTAAATCATATTTCTCCAATAACAATGATTTCTTCCTTCCTTTCCCTCTGCATTTTCTTAAACCCTGTATCTAAATATAATGTCCTAAGTCTTTTGCGTTTGCTTCTTGTGTTTATGTTTTCACTGTTCTTTGCCCACAGCCACCTGGACCCCCCCCCCACCTCCTTCTTTAAATTTAACAGTTTAGGTGGCATATTTTTTCTTCTCTACATTTTGAGTGGGAGCCGCTGCTCAGGTGTGGCCAATGGAGAAGCACTGGGGTTTGCTTGCTGTGCTTTGTGGTGGAGGGGGTGTCCTACCTTTGTCTCTGCGGGGCTTGTTTTGTCTTCTGCTCCACTACAGAGCTGACTTCTGTCTTCCACATTCTTTCTTTCTCCTGCTGGTTTTTGTGCTCCTTGGCTCAGCCGTGTCTGACTCTTTGCAGCTCTATGGACTGTAGCCTGCCAGGTTCCGCTGTCCATGGAATTTTCCAGGCAAGAATCCTGGAGTGGGTTGCTTTCTCCTGTTCCAGGGGATCTTCCCGACTCACGGTATTTGTATCTATTTTCTCCACCTCGGGATAGACCGCTGGCATTCTGGCCCTTGAAGTCAACAGACTCGGGTGTGTCACTTCTAGGGGTACATGAAGACTGTAGGAGGTACTGGGCCCACGCAGTGTTGTGAAGGAACTATTCAGACCTTAACCTTCCTGTGTGCATGTGTGTGTGCAAAGTTGCTTCGGTCGTGTCCAACTCTTTGTGACCCCATGGACTGTAGCCTGCCAGGCTCCTCTGTCCATGGGATTCTCCAGGAAAGAATACTGGAGTGGGTTATCATGCCCCTCTTCAGGGGATTTTCCCAACCCAGGGATCGAACCTGCATGTCTTATGTCTTCTGCATTGGCAGGCAGGCTCTTTACCACTTGCACCATGTGGGAAACCCCACCATACCAGTACTAATGGGTTGCCTGACTTTACCTCTCCCAAATCGCATCATGATGTATTGTCATAGGAAATCACCTCCTCTGCTTTGTCTGGGGTGTCAAAGAGACATTACTGAGGAAAACAAATGAATCTAGTGACTTGGAAATTAATCCTTTTGCAAATCAAGTGGCTTCTATTTTTTTTTTAAACAAAATTGAGGATGACTCAAAACAGTTTGTCAAGGAATAGTGATTATCATAAAATTATATTGAATTATCTATGGTTTGGGAGACATAAATCTCAGAAGGAACTCAAAGAATTAAGTACCACTGGTATAGTAAAACTTTCATTCTCTAAAATAATTTATATGAACAAGGTTTTTTACTTTGTATTTCTAACACCAAAAAATGGGAATAGAGTTGCTATTGAAACTCTTTTTGTTCTGGTAATAAAGAATATTTGTTCATGGATAAATGAACTACTTTGAAAAATAAACTATCACCATTCATCTCATTAAGAAATGCATTTCCAATAAAAAATGACTTATGCTTGCTTTAATTTTTAGCTATTACAATTGGACATTTGTTTTGGTAAATTGCATTCTGTTAATATTAATAATTGAATCCAGATGAAGTTTTTAAAAATTAGAGCCATTTGGTCACAGGAAATAAAAAATTTAATTTTAATAAGTTTTTGTTGAGGAGAAATATTGATAGTGTGATCAATAAAAACCTCCATAGAAGTATTACATTATGTGGGAGAAATGAAATGGAAATACAAGTTTAAGGGGGAAAAAAAAACTATAAAAATAGAGGAAAGCAAAAGAAAGGTTTTTCATGTATTTTTAATATGGATCTTGGGTATCAAATCCCTGCAGTATTTAGATAACAATAGACACATTGAAAAGCTTGAAGAAAAGCAGTTTCATTTAAAAATGTCAATATTTACGAAGTGCTAGAAATTAGATTCTGTGCCACTATTTAAACCTAGGTTGAACAAGCGTAGATGTCAACTTTAAATTGAGTTAGGACTTATATCGTTTTTCACATTTCTTTGGATGAGTTTGGAAGACCAAAATATTTGCAGACCACTTCTCCAAGGAATCTGACTTGGGCAAGTAAGGCTAATGACCTCCTTGTTCTATTTTTCTGCCCCATCACCTTGGTCACATTAATCACCGTAGTGGAATCCCATGGCCAGAACTGATGTTGCCTTTATCAGTTGTTTCTTTTCTTCTGTTTTGACTCAACCCCCGGTAAGTCAACATTCACTCATTAATCACATGCCTCCGACTGTGTCTCACAGCTGGAGGGGACAGAGTGCCCCATCAAGGAGCTGGGGTCTGTAGAGAGAGGCTGGCCATTTGATAAAGGTGAGGCGCACTAAGCTAGAGTGAAGCGAGAGTCTTCCATGGTGCTTTGGTCTTTCAGTTCAGTTCAGTCACTCAGTCATGTCCGACTCCTCGTGACCCCATGAATCACAGCACGCCAGGCCTCCCTGTCCATCACCAAATCCCGGAGTTCACTCAAACTCATGTCCATCGAGTCGGTGATGCCATCCAGCCATCTCATTCTCTGTCGTCCCCGTCTCCTCCTGCCCCCAATCCCTCCCAGCATCAGAGTCTTTTCCAGTGAGTCAACTCGTCGCATGAGATGGCCAAAGTATTGGAGTTTCAGTTTTAGCGTCAGTCCTTCCAATGAACACCCAGGATTGATCTCCTCTAGAATGGACTGGTTGGATCTCCTTGCAGTCCAAGGGACGCTCAAGAGTCTTCTCCAGCACCACAATTCAAAAGCATCAGTTCTTCAGTGATCAGCTTTCTTCACAGTCCAACTCTCACATCCATACATGACCACGGGAAAAACCATAGGCAATGGCAACCCACTCCAGTCCTCTTGCCAGGAAAATCCCATGGATGGAGGAGCCTGGTAGGCTGTGGTCCAGGGGGTCGCGAAGAGTCGGACACGACTGAGCAACTTCACTTTCACTTTTCACTTTCATGCATTGGAGAAGGAAAGGGCAACCCACTCCAGTGTTCTTGCCTGGAGAATCCCAGGGACGGGGGAGCCTGGTGGGCTGCCGTCTATGGGGTCACACAGAGTCAGACATGACTGAAGTGACTTAGCAGCAGCAGACGGACCTTGGTTGGTCTTTAATAGGAGGCTTTTCTAGCAGAGCTAGGACTTCCATCTAAGTTGAGTCCTGGAGGATGAAGACCCAGGATTGGATCAGGACTGTTTTGTCAGGTGAGTAAGGTGGAAAGGAAGGATTTACTTCCAGTAAAAACACTGTTATTAAGATAGAAAGAAGGTCAACATTCCTGCTCTTCACCTCCTCACCCCATGATTTTTTCCTATGGTCTTTTAAACATTTTCTCTTTAAATAATGATCTGGGCAAAGGACAAAATATTTTTAATAATACAGAGTCATAGCTTATGCTCCTATCTGAAAAGGAAAGATACTTTTGGCACTTTTAGTTTCGACTATTTCCTTGCAAATCATGAGTAAGTGCCATATCCAATGTATTAGTTT
The DNA here is from genome assembly GCF_049115385.1 of Moschus berezovskii. Classification (NCBI taxonomy): domain Eukaryota; kingdom Metazoa; phylum Chordata; class Mammalia; order Artiodactyla; family Moschidae; genus Moschus; species Moschus berezovskii. The sequence goes on from NC_142477.1 coordinate 64,873,164, forward strand.
TGACATATGGTTACACCCTGTGCAGCCTCAGCCAAGCTGTCTCTAGGGATTACAAAAGCATAGAGTTAAATTTCCCAAGTTGGAAAAGAGACTTTCAGAAATGAATTTCTTGCTCCACTCTGAGTGACTTTGCTACAATTTCCCTGGGGAGGTTGCTAGGCATTTAATAGATCTCCATGTTCAGAAAATTCTTCCTAGCATTTCAGTCTTAGGTGTTTTTTTTTCCCTCCCTTGGCCTCAGTTTTATGTTGTAGAGGCTGCATGTGATTGCTTTTATGTTCATATTTATAAAATCTCTCTTGAAGGTTATCTCTTAACCTGTTGTCCTTCAGATACTCCTCAGGTATTAGGTGTCATAGTCATTTCCAGTTAGCAAAGCCCAATTGAGTGAAGAAAGGGAGGAGGCCATGTGAGAACTGAGTCCAGGCCAGCTCCCACCACCTCTGCACAGCTGTCAGCCTTCTTCCACCCCTCAGCTCTCCCTGGGACACGAAGGACTCCACTTCAGCTGTGACAGAGACTCTTGCTCTTGGCACTGCACAGTAGCTTACATCCTGTGTGCTTAGAAAAATCGTCATTTTTTCAAAGACTCTTTTCAGTATTTATAGGGTTTATATGGTGTCATACACACACAATTTGAAACCATTATTTTGTTAGCTTTGCTAAGGAAATAAAGCATAAGCAAAATGAAAGAGGCCATATTTGAAAGTATTTTTTTTATAGCAGCCTTAAAGTTTGCCCTTAAGTAAGGTTATTAAAATATAACATCTTCTTACTCATTAAATCAGACACCTGGCCTCTTTTTCCTGCTAGTATATTGTTAGTTTATAGAGACTTTTCCTAGTGACCGTTTTTTGCATATCTACTAAACCTGAGGGGCCCGTGAGGGTCTGGATCCGCTTGAAGTGCCAGGCAGAAGCTGGTCAGGATACGCCTGAGCGTCTCACTGTGCGCATGCGCCTGCCTCAGGGCCTCAGGCTCCAGCAAGATCACGTGGTACAGTCATGGCTGCCACATCCCCCAGGTGGCTGTTACAAGAGAAGAAGGCTATGGGGTTGCTGGTTAACCTTGAAGATATCAATTACAGGGTTTTTGTGTGTGTTTGAAAATGATTCAGTTTTAACTGCTTCAAGAAATACCAGTTTTGAGCTTTTCGCTAATTCCAAATCTTCTCAAATTTACTTGGATTGTGCCCTGTGGGTGCAATCCTTTTTACTCTTTTCTTCTTCTTTCTGCAAATGTATCCTGCATTTGAAGTCTGTTTCTCTCTTGGTTACTCTCTGTGCTATTTTGTTTCTCTTCTTTGCCTCTTACTTGGATGTGTCCGGTTGAGTTCTCCAATAAAGCTTTGCATTTTGCAAGAGTGACCTTGTACTATTCTTAGTTATATCTTTGTATGTTCACGTGTTTAACTGTCTGGCTGTGAAGTCCTTCTTCTTTTGGTCTTTAACAGTTAAGTGAAGTTATACTGCACTGAATTTCCTGAATCATCTGGAGGAAAAGCAGTAGATCTTTCAAATTCAGAGGGGTTGGAGTGAGTTAACAGAAGTCAAGTGCATGTGTTTGGAAGTTCTTTTTTTTTAGGAAGCTAAGTATCCATTGCAATGGATAGCATGGAGTTGCTTTGCAGTCAGGTGAACTACTACCAGGAAGACACCTTTTTATTGATGAACCTATTTGCAGGGAAGCGATGGAGACGCAGAGGTAGAGAATAGACTTATGGACACAAGTCGGGGAGGGGAAGGAGAGGATGAGAGGCATGGATAAAGTAGCGTGGAAGCATATACACTACCACATGTGAAATAGATAACCAATGGAAATTTGCTGTGTGACTCAGGGACTCAAACGGGCTCTGATACAACCTAGAGGAGTGGGAAAGGGTGGGAGGTGGGAGGGAGATTTTAGTAGGAGGGGACACATGTATACCTAGGGCTAATTCGCTTTGATGTGTGGCAGAAACCAAACCAATATTGTAAAGCAATTTCCCTTCAATTAAAAATAAATAAAAAAGATGAAGGCATCATCTTGCTTACTTCCTTTTGCTTGATGATTTAAAAAGTTTTCTCAGACCTCAAGAGTTGCAAATGAGGATGTAACTAATCCTTTTTGGAGGAAATATAAACTAATTCAATTCCTAATAAGCCTTCTTCCCAGTGGGAAATCACAGTGAATTCAAGTTGGAAAAGAAAAGCAAGTATTTTTAAAGTCTTCTTTTCCTCCTTAAGCTGAGAATGTCCTGTTTGTAAACTGTCAGCTGAATAAACATTATGACCAAATGTTTAGTGGGTTATACATTATCATGAATTATTTACAAAGTGAGATGAAATAAAATATTCTAGCTTCACTGTTCAATGTTTCACAGATTTGCTTTTCCTAATTCATTGAAATTTGGGCAAACATCAAGATCTATGACGTTAAGACAAAATGCAATTAAAACAGGCTTTTTTTCTTGAAGTATTTGTGCTTTGTGTTTTATTTCAGAAAGGTTTGTGATCAGCTTGTCTGATTTATGCTCAGGTTTTTAAAAAAAAATTTATTGAAGTATAGTTGATTTACAATGTTGTATTAATTTCTACTGTATAGCAAAGTGATTACCTTACATGTATATATATAGGTTTTTCTTCATATTCTTTTCAGGTATGGTTTATTATAGGATATTGAATATGGTTTCCTATGATACACAGTAGGACCTTGTTGTTTATCCATTCTGTGTGTACTAGTTTGCATCTGCTAATCCCAAACTCCCAGTCCATCCCGCCTCCCACCTTCCACCTTGGCAGCCACAAGTCTGTTCTCTGTGTCTATGTGTCTGCTGCTTACATAAGTTCATTTGTGTCATATTTTATATTCCACTTTCAAGCAATGTATTAGTCGCTCAGTTCTGTCCAACTGTTTGCAACCCCATAGACTGTAGCCTGTCATGCATCTCAGCCTGCCATGTTCCTCTGTCCGTGGAATTCTCTGGGCAAGAATACTGGAATGGGTAGCCATTCCGTTCTCCAGGGAATCTACCCAACCCAGAGATCGAACCTGGGTCTCCCCCATGGCAGGCAGATTCTTCTTTGTGTCTGAGCCACCAGGGAAGCCCTACATCTAAATGATACCATATGGTATTTGTCTTGCTCTGTCTGACTTACTTTACTTAGTGTAATAATCTCTAGGTCCACTCATGTTCCTGCAAATGGTAGCTTTCATCCTTTTTTATGGTTGAGTGGTATTTCATGGTATATATGTACCATATCTTCTTTGTCCATTACTCTGTTAATGGACATTTAGATTGTTTCCATGTCTTGTCTGTTTTAAATAGTGCTTTTATGAACGTTGAGTGCACATGTCTCTTCGAATTAGAGTTTCGTTTGGATATGTGCCAAGGAGTAGGACTGCAAGATTGATGACAACTCTAGTTTTAGTTTTTTGAGGAACCTCCATACTCTTTTCCATAGTGGCTGCACAAATTTACATTCTTGTGAACAGTGTAGGAAGTGTTAGAAGATTCCTTTTTTGCCACATCTTCGCCAGCATTGTTATTTGTAGGCTTTTTAATGGTGGCCGTTCTGACCAGTGTGAGGTGTTACCTCATTGTAGTTTTGATTTATATTCCTCTAATAATTAGCAATATTGAGCATCTTTTCATGTGTCTATTGGCCATCCATATGTGTTCTTTGGAGAAATGTCTACTTAGGTCTTCTACCCATTTTTTGTTTGGATTGTTTTATTTATGTCATTGAGTTGTATGAGCTGTTTGTGTGTTTTGGAAATTAAGTCCTTGTTGCTCGCATGATTTTATACTTAAGGGTTTTTAAGCTTTGGCTGCCATCATTGGGCCATTACCTTCATTGAGGACTGGGAAGAGTTGCCTTGCATAGAGATGTAAACTATCAGTAGTAGAAACTGACATTCTTGTTTTAATCTATTGTTTTTGCTGATTGTATTATAGCAGCTAACGTTAACTGAGCTCTTATCATGTATTTCTACAGTTAATGAGAAGGCCTTTGGTAGTTCATTGTGAAATAGGATCTCAAATGTTGGTTAGTGATAGATATTGTGAGTTTACTAAAATTTTTTATTAGGATTTTTTTTGGATTTTTTTTCAAGTGCAGTTTTGGCATCTAACAACATAATTACATTATAGCTGCATGTGACTTGTAATTATTTTAGAATTTTTGATATACTCCTTGGAAGGAAAGTTATGACCAACCTTGATAATATATTAAAAAGCAAAGACATTACTTTGCCAACAAAGTTCCGTCTAGTCAAGGCTATGGTTTTTCCCGTGGTCATGTATGGATGTGAGAGTTGGACTGTGAAGAAGGCTGACCGCTGAAGAATTGATGCTTTTGAACTGTGGTGTTGGAGAAGACTCTTGAGAGTCCCTTGTACCTCAAGGAGATCCAACCAGTCCATTCTAAGGGAGATCGATCCTGGGTGTTCATTGGAGGGACTGATGCTAAAGCTGAAACTGCAATACTTTGGCCACCTCATGCGACGAGTTGACTCACTGGAAAAGACTCTGATGCTGGGAAAGGTTGGGGGCGGGAGAAGAAGGGGACGACCGAGAATGAGATGGCTGGATGGCATCACCGACTCTGTGGACATGAGTTTGAGTGAGCTTCGGGAGTTGGTGATGGACAGGGAGGCCTGGCGTGCTGTGATTCATGGGGTCGCGGAGAGTCGGACACGACTGAGCGACTGAACTGAACTGAACTGATAGAGTTTTTTGAAGTTTTGATGCTGAGGTTATGCTGGGTTTTAGAAAGTGAAGTGTGAAATTTGATTTGATTCTTCTGTATCATGTAATGTTTTCAGTTCAGTTCAGTTCAGTTCAGTCGCTCAGTCGTGTCCGACTCTCCGCGACCCCATGAATCACAGCACGCCAGGCCTCCCTGTCCATCACCAACTCCCGGAGTACACTCAAACTCATGTCCACAGAGTCGGTGATGCCATCCAGCCATCTCATTCTCCGTCGTCCCCTTCTCCTCCCGCCCCCAACCTTTCCCAGCATCAGAGTCTTTTCCAATGAGTCAACTCGTCTCATGAGGTGGCCAAAGTATTGCAGTTTCAGCTTTAGCATCAGTCCCTCCAATGAACATCCAGGATTGATCTCCTTTAGAATGGACTGGTTGGATCTCCTTGCAGTATAAGGGACTCTCAAGAGTCTTCTCCAACACCACAGTTCAAAAGCATCGATTCTTCGGCGATCAGCTTTCTTCACAGTCCAACTCTCACATCCATACATGACCACGGGAAAAACCATTGCCTTGACTAGACGGACCTTGGTTGGCAAAGTAATGTCTCTGCTTTTTAATATACTATCAAGGTTGGTCATAACTTTCCTTCCAAGGAGCAAGCGTCTTTTAATTTCATGGCTGCAATCAGCATCTGCAGTGATTTTGGAGCCCAAAAAAACAAAGTCTGACACTGTTTCCACTGTTTTTCCATCTATTTCCCATGAAGTGATGGGACCAGATGCCATGATCTTTGTTTTCTGAATGTTGAGCTTCAAGCCAACCTTTTCACTCTCCTCTTTCACTTTCATCAAGAGGCTCTTGAGTTCCTCTTCACTTTCTGCCATAAGGGTAGTGTCATCTGCATATCTGAGGTTATTGATATTTCTCCCAGCAATCTTGATTCCAGCTTGTGCTTCTTCCAGCCCAGCGTTCCTCATGATGTACTCTGCATATAAGTTAAATAAGCAAGGTGACAATATACAACCTTGACGCACTCCTTTTCCTATTTGGAACCAGTCTGTTGTTCCATGACCGGTTCTAACTGTTGCTTCCTGACCTGCATACAGGTTTCTCAAGAGGCAGGTCAGGTGGTCTGGGATTCCCATCTCTTTCAGAATGTTCCACAGTTTATTGTGATCCACACAGTCAAAGGCTTTGGCATAGTCAATGAAGCAGAAATAGATGTTTTTCTGAAACTCTCTTGCTTTCTCCATGATCCAGCGGATGTTGGCAATTTGATCTCTGGTGCCTCTGCCTTTTCTAAAACCTGCTTGAACATCTGGGAGTTCACGGTTTACATACTGCTGAAGCCTGGCTTGGAGAATTTTGAGCATGACTTTACTAGCGTGTGAGATGAGTGCAATTGTGCGGTAGTTTGAGCATTCTTTGGCATTGCCTTTCTTTGGGATTGGAATGAAGACTGACCTCTTCCAGTCCTGTGGCCACTGCTGAGTTTTCCAAATCTGCTGGCATATTGAGTGCAGCACTTTCACAGCATCATCTTTCAAGACTTGAAATAGCTCAACTGGAATTCCATCACCACCACTAGCTTTGTTCGTAGTGATGCTTTCTAAGGCCCACTTGACTTCACATTCCAAAATGTCTGGCTCTAGGTCAGTGATCACATTATCGTGACTATCTTGGTCGTGAAGATCTTTTTTGTACAGTTCTTCTGTGTATTCCTGCCACCTCTTCTTAATATCTTCTGCTTCTGTTAGGTCCATACCATTTCTGTCCTTTATCGAGCTCATCTTTGCATGAAAAGTTCCCTTGGAATCTCTAATTTTCTTGAAGAGGTCTCTTGTTTTTCCTTTTCTGTTGTTTTCCTCTATTTCTTTGCATTGATCACTGAGGAAGTCTTTCTTATCTCTCCTTGCTATTCTTTGGAACTCTGCATTCAGATGCTTATATCTTTCCTTTTCTCCTTTGCTTTTCGCCTCTCTTCTTTTTACAGCTATTTGTAAGGCCTCCTCAGACAGCCATTTCGCTCTTTTGCATTTCTTTTCCATGGGGATGGTCTTGGTCCCTGTCTCCTGTACAATGTCACGAACCTCCATCCAGAGTTCATCAGGCACTCTATCAATCAGATCCAGTCCCTTAATTCTATTTCTCACTTCCACTGCATAATCATAAGGGATTTGATTGAGGTCATATCTGAATGGTCTAGTGGTTTTCCCTACTTTCTTCAATTTAAGTCTGAACTTCGCAATAAGGAGTTCATGATCTGAGCCACAGTCAGCTCCTGGTCTTGTTTTCGCTAACTGTATACAGCTTCTCCATCTTTGGTTGCAAAGAATATAATCAATCTGATTTCGGTGTTGACCATCTGGTGATGTCCATGTGTAGAGTCTTCTCTTGTGTTGTTGGAAGAGGGTGTTTGCTATGACCAGTGCATTCTCTTGACAAAACTCTATTAGCCTTTGCCCTGCTTCATTCCGTGCTCCAAGGCCAAATTTGCCAGTTACTCCAGGTGTTTCTTGACTTCCTACTTTTGCATTCCAGTCCCCTATAATGAAAAGGACATCTTTTTTGGGTGTTAGTTCTAAAAGGTCTTGTAGGTCTTCATAAAACCGATTAACTTCGGCTTCTTCAGCATTACTGGTTGGGGCATAGGCCTGGATTACTGTAATATTGAATGGTTTGCCTTGGAAACGAACAGAAATCATCCTGTCATTTTTAAGATTGCATCCAAGTACTGCATTTCGGACTCTTTTGTTTACCATGATGGCTACTCCATTTCTTCTAAGGGATTCCTGCCCACAGTAGTAGATATAATGGTCATCCGAGTTAAATTCACCCATTCCAGTCCATTTTAGTTCACTGATTCCTAGAATGTCGACATTCACTCTTGCCATCTCCTGTTTGACCACTTCCAATTTGCCTTGATTCATGGACCTAACATTCCAGGTTCCTATGCAATAGTGCTCTTTACAGCACCGGACCTTGTTTCTATCATTGGTCACATCCACAACTGGGTATTGGTTTTGCTTTTGCTCCATCCCTTTATTCCTTCTATAGTTATTTCTCCACTGAGCTCCAGTAGCATACTGGGCACCTACCGACCTGGGGAATTCCTCATTCAGTATCCTATCATTTTGCCCTTTGTTACCGTTCACGGGGTTCTCAAGGCAAGTATACTGAAGTGGTTTGCCATTCCCTTCTCCAGGGGACCACATTCGGCTGTGGTCCATGTGATTAGATCAGCTAGTTTCCTGTGATTATGATTTCAGTTTGTCTGCCCTCTGGTGCCCCCTAGTAATACCTACCGTCTTATTTCGGTTTCTCTTACCTTGGTCGTGGAAAATCTCTTCACAGCCGCTCCAGCAAAGTGCAGCTGCTGTACCTTACCTTGGACGAGGGGTATCTCCTCAAGGCCCCCCCTCCTGACCTTGAACGCGGAGTTGCTCCTCTCGGCCCTCCTGCGCCCGCGCAGCCACCGCCTGTTGGACGTGGGGTAGCTCCTCTCGGCCGCCGGCCCTGGCAATATGGTACTTGACACAATTTATGCCACTCAGAATGTTCCCTAACATCCGTCCCCATTGGAGAGGAGAACACACTTTATGGACTCAACTCGAGAAGAGTCCCTATTCCCATTAAAGGGCTCAAGAGTAATCCGGACGTTCCCCTTCCACCAAAAAAGGGGACCTGACCTCCCTGAAGTAATTCGAGTGAGTTCTTGAGGTCTCCGTCGCAACTCGAGAAGTACCCACAGCTTTGACGCAATTCGAGAAACACAATAAAATTATCCCCTCAATGCGAGATGAGGAAATTTAGTGGTGCAGAATCTCAAGAGAAATCCCACAGTCCCGCTTGAGAGGCAAAAGGGTACTTGACACACTTTATGCCACTCAGAAAGTTTGCTAACATCTGTCCCCATTGGAGAGGAGAACACACTTAATGGACTCAACACGAGAAGAGGCCCATTTCCATTAAAGAGCTCGAGAGTAATCCGGAAGTTCCCTTTCCAGCACAAAATGGGACCTGATTTCCGTGACGTAACTCGAGTGAGTACCTGAGGTCCCCGTCGCAACTCAAAATATATGTAATGTTTTAAATAGCATAAAAATTCTGTCTTAAAAGTTTGGTATTGCTCCCCTGTTAAATCATTGCCAACATTGTTTATTTCTGTATAGTTATTGAATTCTTCAGCGTCTACTTCTTGAGTCAATTTTGATAATTTGTTTCCTTAGGAATCATCTTCTTCATCTGGTGTTTCAAATTTTCAGCATAGAATTGTATATATTCCATTCTACTTGTATTAAATTTCCTTTGTCTCTTTGGTTATATCCATTTTCTTATTTCCAAGGTTGTGTAATTGTATTTTTTTTCTCTTCCTTGATGAGCTTTGCAAGAGTTTTGTAAATTTTATTCATCTTTTCAAAGAACCAGCTGTTCTACTGTTTGTATTCTAATCCCTTAATTTCTGCTTTTATCTGTTTAGTGATTCTTTTGGTTCCCTTAGGTTTGATTTTTTTCAAAGCTTGAGTTGAATAATTAAATTTTTTTTCTTATTTAAAAATGACAGTGTCTTTTTGTGTGTGTGTGTGTGTTATTTCTGACCTTGTTTCTGTTCAAACCTTCAGCATCTCTCCTTCCATCTTCACTAGAGGCTGATGATTCCTACATTGGTGAGAACTGAGACAGAAGACAGGTTCCAGACATTCCCTTACCCATCCCCCACCCAGCATCCTCTCTGCTAGGCTGTCTTCCTGCTTATTGAATAGGGCTTTCCTGGTAGCTCAGATGGTCAAGAATCTACCTGCAGTGCAGCAGACCCTGTTTCAATCCCTGGGTTGGGAAGATCCCCTGGAGAAGGAAATGCCAACCCACTCCAGTATTTCTTGCCTGAAAAATTCCATGGACAGAGGAGCCTGACAGGATACAGTCTGTGGGGTTGCAAAGAGGCAGACTGGACTGAGTGACTTTCACTTTAGTCACAATTAACTGTTCAAGCTCCTGTGTAAAGGAAGTTTCTCTTCAATTCCCCCATCCTATTTCCTCTTGCCTAGGCAAATGAAACTATCCTATGAAGGATGGGGAGATTGGGGAAGTGTTGTCTGAGGGTACAAACTTTTAAGTCATGGATAAATAAGTTACAGAGGTCTAGTTCACAGCACAGTGAATGTAATCAACAATACTGTATTATAATCTTCAAAGTTGCTAAATGATTGGATCTTGTCTGTGTAAAAAGGAAATGATAATTCTGTGCATGATAGAGATGTTCTGTCTTGCTACTATGGTAATCATGCTGCAATATATAAATGTATTAAATCAATGCAATATATTCCTTAAATGCACACAAAGTTATATGTCAATTATATCTCAAGAATGAAAGAAACCACCCTAGCACTTCTCCCTTCTCTGTTGTACCTGAGATATTTCCTTCCCTGAACCCTGCTTGTTATAGCCCCATCTTTCAAGAAATTTCTCTTGCTCTTGCTTTCCCACCAGATGCCTGCAATTTCATTGTTCTGTTGAACAAACTTGTGCAAAGAGTTATTTATACACACTGTCTCAAATTGACCTTTCTCTAGTTTCTCTTAAACTCAGTATAGACTTTCATCCCCTCACTCCATAGAGACTACTTTTATCTGGGTTATCGATGCCCATCATTGGTGGCTGAACTACAGTGGTCGGTTCTCAGACCTCATGTATTATGGTTAGTCCTTCCTCTCTTGTCATATGTAGTTCTTGTTTGACCTCCAGGGCACCTCAGAATCTCGGTCGTCTTTCTACATCACTAGTTGTTCCTTATTGCTCTCCTTTGCTGGTTCCTCCTTTCTCCCCTGGCCCAGAGTATATTCTAGTCTTCCTCTCTTGTCTAATTTTACTCTATCCTTTATGATCTTACCTGATATGATGGCTACCACATCTGTATGCATATGGCCTCCGACTTCAAGTCTCTAACCCTGAATTTTCTCCCAGACTCTAGATGAGCATATCCAACTGCCTACTTGATGTGTAACTCTACCTGAATGACATATAGGTGTCTTGAACTTAATGTGTCTTACACTGAGCTTTTCATTTGCTTCCCAATCCTGTTTGACAAGTCTTTCCCATCTTAGTAAATGACTTCTTCATCTTTCTACCTGCTCAGGCTATGTTGAAAGCATCCTTAACTTTTGATCCGCTCTCGTGCCATATCCCGGAGAAGGCAATGGCAAGACAATCCAGTACTCTTGCCTAGAAAATCCCATGGATGGAGGAGCCTGGTAGACTGCAGTCTGTGGAGTCGCTAAGGGTCAGACACGACTGAGCGACTTCACTTTCACTTTTCACTTTCACATATTGGAGAAGGAAATGGCAACCCACTCCAGTGTTCTTGCCTGGAGAATCCCAGGGACGGGGAAGCCTCGTGGGCTTCCGTCTATGGGGTCACACAGAATCGGACACGACTGAAGTGACTTAGCAACAGCAGCAGCAGCATGCCATATCCAGAAGACTTCTCTTGGCCTTACTTTCATACATAGCCAGGATCTGGTCAATTCTCATCTTCTTTTTGCTACTACCCTGGCCTGAGTCACTATGTCTTCTCGTTGTTGGTACTTCTGTGGTCTCCTAAATCATGTCCCTGCTTCCATCACTGCCCACCTACATCCAAAGGAGCAGCCAAAGTGATCCTTTCAAAATGTGAGTCAGATCAACCTGCTTTCCTGCTCAAAACTCTGCAATTACTCCAGAGTACAGAGGATTAAAGCCAAAGTCCTTAAACATGACTTGGGCCATTACTTCTCAGACCTTCCCAACTCCTACTGGGTTGGCCAAAATCCATTTGGATTTTTCCAAAACAGCTTACAGAAGAATCCGAATTAACTTCTTGGCCAACCTGATACTTTCCCCCTCCCTTGCTGCTGTCCAACATGTGGCTTCCTTGCTGTTGTTTGGATGTGCCAGACATGCTTTTGCCTCAGGGTCCCTGCCATGGCTGTTTCAAGCTGTCTAGAAATTCTTCCCCTGGATATCCAACAGGTGAATTCCCTCAGCTCCTTTGAGTCTTTACCAAATGTTGTCTTCTCCTTGAGACTCACACTGGCCGCCCTATTTAAAACTGAATCCCCTCCCATCCACTTCCAACTCCATTGATGATGTCTAATTTTCTGTTTGTTTGTTTTAAATTTTCTACGAGATTATATAACTTTCTATATCTGTTTATTATCTGCCTCCCTCATTAGAATATAAATTCTAGGAGAGCAGGGATCTTTTTTTTCCCATATAAATGTGTCCAAAGCACATGGAATGGTGCTTGGCAGAGAGAGGGATCTCAATGAGTGTATGTCAGATGCATGTGAGTGAAGTGTACACTTTGACTGTGAGAAATATTGGCAGCAGCCCATATACTTTGATGCTCAACATACTCATTGTCCTTAGTTTCTAAACAGCTCTCTGGGATTTGTGTCTCTTTCTGAGTGGAGAGAGATGACCACTGTGGGAGGCAGTCATAGGGGTAGTAGCAAGAGAGATGTATTCAGGAATCAGTGCTCTCCTTAATTCCCAGATCACTGTTTGAAGTGGAGAATGAAGCTGCTGCTGTCATTTTTATTGAAAAGGTATGTGCTTGAGTCAAGGAAGTGGTGCTGTGCTGTGCTTAGTCACTCGGTCATGTCCAGCTCTTTGCAATCCCATGGACTATAGCCTGCCAGGCTTCTCTGTCCATGGGATTCTCTAGGCAAGAATCCTGGAGTGGGTTGCCATTTCCTTCTCCAGGGGATCTTCCTGACCCAGGGTTCGAACCCACATCTCCTGTATTGGCAGGCAGATTCTTTACTTCTGAAACTCCAGGGAAGCCCCCAAGTGGTAGAAAGGTTATAAAGCCAATTCCCACGTTTAAAACTAGAATCTAGTAATGAAGTGAAATGAGGGTGTGCTGTGAGCGGAAGCATGGGGGTATTTCTGTCTTATTACAATGGTTACTTGCCAGATTCTGGTAGTCCTTAGTGTTTTCAGCAAGCTTGATATTTGGAGATACTACGAATATTCACTCCATTCTAAGACTTCAGTGACATTTTGGTGAGAAGTTAGGAGAGGCAGCACCAGGAACTTAGATGGACACCACTTTTATGAGAACAAGTTTTAAAACAGATTTCTGTTAGGTTATGCCTCATAGAGGAAAAACTTAATTCACAGTAGTGGGGGAGAAAAAGAAAAAGAAGACAGAAAAGAAAAAATAAGAAATCTCTTCTTTTAAGATGTGTCTGTAGAGATCTTTGTCTAGAATATTGGCTGACCATTTCCAATTCCTGAAAGATGGTTCTTTCCATTGGTTATTGAAACGAACCTTTTTAAACACAATGAAGTCTATTTTTAGAGTTCTTGGCTCTAGCTCTCCTATTAAGCCTAGTTTATTAAGTGGCCTGAGAAATAGCCCAGAGCCAAGTTTGCTTCCCTGCTATATGGCACTGCTGTGGACTAACATTGCTAAAAAGAGCTTTAGCTATTGCATTACTGAGTGTGCCCTTTCAGAGGATGTCCTTCTAGAAATCTTGAGAATGACACAAACCTTAGTGATAAGAAAATTGCTAATTATTTTTCATTTTTCATATCACAAAGAGATATAAAGAATTTGATACATTAAGAGAAATTGCTTAGAAATTGCTTATTCCTTTATAAAAACTTGAGTTTTCTTTGTGGCTGTCTAGGAAAAGGGGAATCTTCAGAGATGGTGCTTGAGTGTTTTTCCCAGGAATGATCTCAAATTAGTTCTTTTTTCCTTTTTAGTCAGATTATTGCATAATACATTTTTGTCACTTAACTAGGTCATTTAAGAGGAGAGATGAAATTACTTAGAACTAAATCACATTTTTATTAAAACCTCATGCTTTATGAAACTGGCTTCTCTTAGTTTGTCTCCTGTTTTTCTTTTTTTTTTTAAAGAATACTTTAGGCAGAACATTTGGTGATGGTAAATCTTAAACCAGGCACTTTCTTCCAAATCAGTCTCAGGAACACCTCCCCAAATCTCCCTTTGCCAATACGTGGCCAGGATATTTCTGGTGATGGCAAGCTGAAGGGAAACAAGGAACATATTTTGGAGGTTTGACTCAGAATATAAAGTATGAGATTGTCACTTTTAGTGGAATTACTCTCATTTTATTTCGAAGCAAATATGATGATTGCATATTGGCCCACCTTATTAAGCAAGGTATTAATTTTCCTCTAGGCCAAGGAAGGAGTTCTTGTTCATTTCTTTTTTTCCCTTTAGCCACAGTTCTATCATTATTCTTGAGATTTTAGTTGTTGAGATTTTAAATACACCTAGAAGGCATGGAGCACAGAGGTACAGGGCAGGGTTCTGTGTATTGAACTGTCTCCCTGGTTAACCAAGCATATTTCCCGGTCAGAGCAAGTTCAAAACTCATATGCAGTAAACTCCCCAACCAGCTGGAACTCTGATTGCTAGCAATGAGTTAGAGATTTGATTTTGGGTCATTCTTGCCATAACTTAGTAACTAGTGATTATTTTTGTACATTATGAAATGTCAAACCTTTTCAAGTAATATTAAGTTAAATGGTTCTTCTATAGGCTGTAACCATACTTTTTTTTCTCTTTAAATGTCCCATTAAAAAAAAATATTCAAAAGTGGTTCTTTCCTTATTTACCACCTACATCTACCTTGCTCTTAATGAACATTTATGTCATTTTTAAGAAATGCCACTATGTTTTTGGTTGTATGAGTTCACCTTTTCTTTTTAAATTTCTGCCAGTTGTGTTTAATTTATGTCTTAAGGATGAAGTAATATACTTTTCTTACTAGAACATCTATATTAATCTTTTATTTGATCTGAAGGGATGCTTTAAAAATGGCTTCATATTTTTTAGTTTTAAGTATTGTTCATGAATTTGTGCTTTAACAGAAATCATTACAGTACATGTGTGAGACTTAGTTTTAAGCTCCAAGAACATATGCATATTTTATCATTCTCCTTACATTCTTACTCTGATTTTCAAAATGATTATAAATATTGGATGTGCCCATGACTTATTACCAAGTAAGATCCTCCTTCCCCCAAAAGAATAAGATGCCTGGTGACTCATTTGCTTCAAATGCCTTCAGAGCTTTAATGATTTTAATATCAACAAATAAGAATGTTGAAAATATGAATATTAAAAGCTTTTAACCTTTTAGGTATTCATGCCAAATTAGTAAATGTCTCTTCTTATAGTATTGGCTTACGAGATCCCTCAACATTAGCTTGCTTACCCATTATCCAGATATGATGGTATTTCAAAATTTCTGCTTCCCTTTTGGTCTGCTAACTGTCTAGCCTTGTCTTTCTGTGTCCTTGTGTCTACTAAAAGGATACGAGTCTGAAGCAAAAAAAAAAAAGCTTGTACTTTTTAAAATGCAAGCATTTATTATGTATCAGCTCTGCAGTAGGCACAGTGATGATGTGCTGGAGGCTCAAAGTTGACTCTGTTGTGATAGCTGATCTTGATGGCATTCATTCATTTATTCATTAAGCAAGAATTTATTGAGAACATATTATGTGTCAGGCATTGGAGTATAGCCATATTAAAACAGATAAAAGTGAAGGTGGCATTCCTAATTGGGGAAACAGATAGTAAACAAGATCTAAAGTTAAAAATATGTACACTGTATATGTATGTGCATGCATTTAACTTGTGTACATATACCTAACACACACACACGTGCATTCAAGTTAG
This sequence comes from Moschus berezovskii, assembly GCF_049115385.1. Classification (NCBI taxonomy): domain Eukaryota; kingdom Metazoa; phylum Chordata; class Mammalia; order Artiodactyla; family Moschidae; genus Moschus; species Moschus berezovskii. The sequence continues at coordinate 64,888,554 of NC_142477.1, forward strand.
TGATAAGTGATAAAGAGAGCAAAGAAGCCAGTGGAGGGAGCCAAGATGGGGATAGGAAGGCAGTCATAGGTTCAAAATTTATATAAGGTGGTCAAGGAAGGTCTTAAGGTCTTACTAAGGAGATAACCAGTCCATTCTAGAGGAGATCAATCCTGGATGTTCATTGGAGGGACTGATGCTAAAGCTGAAACTGCAATACTTTGGCCACCTCATGCGACGAGTTGACTCACTGGAAAAGACTCTGATGCTGGGAAAGGTTGGGGGCGGGAGGAGAAGGGGACGACGGAGAATGAGATGGCTGGATGGCATCACCGACTCTGTGGTCATGAGTTTGAGTGAACTCTGGGAGTTGGTGATGGACAGGGAGGCCTGGCGTGCTGTGATTCATGGGGTCGCGGAGAGTCGGACACGACTGAGCGACTGAACTGAACTGAACTGAACTGGAGGTACTGGTGGGATAAGCTAAAAGGGGAGGAAAGAGAGGGGACTGCTGAGTGCTGTGTGTTTCCTTGCTTTCCGTGAGTGGTTGCTGTTGTTCAGTTGACAAGTTGTGTCTGACGCTTTGCAGCTCCGTGGACCACAGCATGCCAGGCTTCCCTGTCCTTTATTATCTCCCAGAGTTTGCTCAAATTCATGTCCACTGAGTCAGTGATGCCATCCAACCATCTCATTTTTGAGTACTATTTTTGGTAGTTTTTGTTCTGTTTTATAAACACAATACTACATTTACCATGAAGTTAATTGAAGCAAAAACATAATTTAGCTGTTAGATTTGGTTTTTGGAGAGAGGAAAGAATTGGAGCAGCACTTAATTGACCCATTTAATAGGACAGATAAGATAAATATGTGTTTACTTGAGTGAGTACAATGATCATGCAATTAAGGTTGGTCTTTAGTTATGGATTTTGGGATGCTGTCTGAATAAGAATAGTATGGTTTCTTATTGCCGGGTTTTGAAGGGAGTGTGTCTGGTAAATGATAAAGTATATTAGGAAATAGGTCTTTGGAGTGTGTGTGTGTGTTAATGGGGACATTTAAATTACAAGTGAAATATTTCAAGAGGCTTTGTTTAAGAGAAATTACCAAGATGATGGCATTGATTAGCTCTATTCCCTGGAATTCTATGTATTTAAGCAGTGTGGAATACACTTTGCTTGTCTACAGCATGCCCAAGCATTTAGTCTGAAGATAGCATTCTTTTTCATAATGAAATGTACATTAACTATGCAGACCCTTCATAGAGCAGTGTTTTAATCATGCTCTATTGATCACACAGCATCACTTCAGTGCTGTGTACTGAGGGCCTCTTGTTCTGCTTTACTCGGATTCTCATTCTCTCTACCTGACTTGCATAATGCTTTGCGACCCTGTTAAATTTTTTCCCCGTGGGAAGCAGTCATGATCAGGAAGCCACAAAAGGTCAACCATATTGTCGCTCTCTTTCAGCTTTCTGAGGTGCGAAGAACCAATGATGGGCTTAGAGAAGTGTTGTCATTATCCATAATTGATAGTGGGTTATCAGAACTTACTTAATATGAATAAATGCTGAGTTTCCAGCTTTGGCATGAACCTGAGTGATTTATTGCAAACTGCTGATGCCAAGAGGTTGTTTTGCATGTACTGAAGGAGTGGGGTGATAACTAGAAGACTCTGTCAGTGGTTCCTGGTTTCCCTACCAGGGGACCATTCCAGGCAGGGCCACTGTGAGCAGCCTTATGAACAGTGATGGTTCTTGGAAACTCAGATTGTTGCTACAAGCTGCCCAATACAAATGGGAATATTTTATTATTTTTCTTTTGTCTTAACGTTAATTTGAGTGAGAAGAAATGTAAATCTAGTTGTTATGGACAAAGGATGCCTGCATGGACTGGAATAAATAAGTCGAATTCCTTGCTCTCCACCTGCAACTTCTAGAATCTCATTTGGATTGAAAGACTAGAGCTAGATTTTACACAGGAATAAAACTCTGCTCACTTCATTATTATTCATGGTCAGATCCCCAAATCTCCTCCCTGAAGAGATGTATTCTTCCCAGCAAATTAAAACATCCTTTTTTTCTAGAGGCCAAATGATGGTGGTGTCAACTATTGATGAAGATGAATAGGTAATTCTTTTCTCAATTTATACATTCCTTCCCCCCGCCCCCTACTGTTCAGGATGGGGAAGGGTGTTGCTCATTTAAACCAGGAGTCAGTATTTCATTTCCTCTCCTCTCCATAGGTTGTATGCATTGTGTTAATCTCCTGGTTAGGTAATGGAGGAAAATATTGCAAAGTGTGATGGCTCATTATAAGGGCATTTGACATAAGCATATTTGCTGATGACGGATTGCCGGTCAGTGGTAATTTAAAGGGATTCTGAGCAGTGGTTAAGGTAGAACATTTTTCTTGCATTAATCGGTTAGGATCAGGATAGCCTAAATTACAGAGATCTGTCAAAGTCTCTAAGTGAAAGGTAGATTTTAGAAGCTGGTTATCAGTTGAATGTATGCACATCTTTTGCTTACCTGCTGTGTTTCTCCCCAACTTAATCAAATTCTCATGAAAGAAGATCTGGGTTAACAACTTGCTGTTTTACTTTCTGTACTGGTATATTAATTCATTCTCAGAAAGGAAAAAAATACTTTAAAACACATTTTAGGAAATTAAAACTGGGGCTAGAGTCGGAATATTGACTTTCAAGATTTTCAAGATATTGGCGGTAGAAACACATCAAATTCTAACCTAAATAGATCTGGAACTTTAATCAAGTGTGTCTTGAGCAGTGTGACCTAATTATACATACTCCTTAAAACAGACATTAGTCCACCTCTGAAAATTACTGGAGTGGTTATGTTTTCATTTATGGAAAGATATCTTGGATGTGCCCCCAGGTGAAAAGTGGTTGTTTAGAGGCATTTTGGAGCTCCCAAAGAGATGCATGAGTGCATGATAACACTTCAGTTTCATCATGACATGCTTTATGATAAAGCAGCATTGGACACAGCTTAGCAATATCCAAAGATCAGAGCAGCTGTTATCTGCAGAGCCACTGGGGTGTATCTGTCAGATGTTTGCATATAGAACAAGGTGTTCCAGTTAATATGTCGTGATAGTTTAATTACATCACCTTTCCTGGGAGTTTACTTGATTCCTGGTTCAAGAGCATCCAGTGAGATGACATTCTATCAGTTTCTCTTCCTTTAACAGCTTTCATTTTTCTTACTATTGGGTCTAGGTTATATGTATTCATTTCTAAAATATATGTTGAAATAAATAAGTCTTATGTATAAATAACTTTTTCTGTCCCTCCCTACTAAATTCCTGGATGCTAAAATGGCTTATTGTTTTAGCACTTTCTTTCTCTGCAGAGCATGTATAGATATTAGGAACTCAGGAAATGTTATTAGCTGGTAAAGAGGAATAATCCACAGATCTTCCACTGGCTGGCAGCTCCAGAGACACTTGGATCTTAGATGGAGTCCAAGGTACTTTGTGCTATACTGTGTAATGTAGGACCATTTTCCGTTGCTCTCAAAATTCTCTATCTGAACGATTTTCTACTTCCTTTGTTCCTTTATAAATAGAATTTAGCTGAAAATAGTTTCTGAATCTATGTACTTTATGTTCAAGACTAATTAGATTCTTAATGTTTTCTGGAGTTTTACTTTCCAGAATGGAATGGTGCTATCGAGCAGAACTTTCTGAGATGATGGAAATGTTCCAGACTCTGCAGTGTCCAATGTGGTAGCCATTAGCTGCACATAGCTTTTAAGCTCTTGAAATGAGGCTGAATCAACTGTAGAACTAAATTTTTCATTTAAACTGAACTTAAATAGCCATGAATGGTTGGTGGCTACCATATTGGACAGCACAGTCCTAGAAGCTTGAAAACAACTCAGTTCGTGTGTCTTTCCTGTTTTCAGTTCATTATTTTTTCTCTTAGTTCTGCTTACTCCTCATTCCTTCCATCTGAACAACCTGTTAGCGTTGTATCAGAGAACATGTTTCTTAGGAGACACTGCGGAAATGACGAGAAAAGATTTTCAAAAAATCTCTTGTGCCTTGTATAAATACAAGTGATGTAGAGAAATGGAGCTTTTCTAAGAATTCAAATACACAAGTGAATTTTTGTACCAAATGTACAGCAAAAAATTATTTAAGCCATTGAAACAATTGAAGTGCTCAGCTTGCTATTTTGGAGCTAAAGGAAATGTTTGTATTCAGAATTAATTGTATAGAATAACTACACCGAGTATAAGGATGCAGTTCAAAATGATTTAGGTTTCACACAAATTTAATTTCATTTTAATTACTATTACCTGCAAAAAGTGATGCCAGACATGGTAGTAAATGTTACTTTTACTTGAATACATGTATTTGTCCTCTACAGTATCTGGTGTTTGATAAGAATGAGGGCGGTATTGTTAACTGCTTGGAAGAGAGGCTAGATTAATATCTAATGTTATATATTATGTAGTACATTTATTAAATTCTGCATGATTTTTCCTCCCAGTAGATGAAGAAGTACTTACTGTAGGATCCATGGACCTTGAGGATTTACAGAGAGCCTGTTAGCAAAGTGTTGTATTTATTCTGCCTCTGTGTTTATTTGGGGAGAATAGTTGTAAGTTTTATAAAATCTGAGAACTTCAAAGGTCAAGTCATTTATTAGACTGAGATATTCCTGATTGCAGGGGCTATGTTTACTTACCACTTTATCCTCCCATTTCCGTTATAGTACCCTAACATTCAATCAACATTTTTGGAATGTAATTGGAAACCATTTCTTTCAAAGTTGATGCATTGCCTTTCTTTTTATCCAAGTGTTAAAATGAATCCAGAATAACTTTTATTTTTTCTTTGCTTCTGGTGTAAGGTTTCTCCTGTTCTCCCTCATATGGTGATGTGGAACACTTAATCCTAGAGGAAATAGCTCGGGCATTTGGAGGATCAGGAGAAGTTAACATCCGCATTGCCCACCCCTTGCACTCTGTTGAAGCTGACTGATTTCCCTGAAAACCTTAGCACCATCCTGTTTTAACCTTACCTGACTCTCAGACCATTGCCTCTTTCTTTCCTGTCTTCATCCAGGGTGGGTTAGTGACTCAGTTAACTATTTTTTTCAGAAACTAAACCTTAGACTATTTAATGAGCATCTCTCTGGGCTTGCCAGGTGGTTCAGAGGGTATAGAATCTGCGAGCAATGCAAGAGAGCCGGGTTCGATCCCTGGGTCAGGAAGTTCCCCTGGAGAAGGAAATTGCTACCCAGTACAGTATTCTTGCCTGGGAAATCCCATGCACAGAGGAGCCTGAAGGGATACGGTCCATGGGGTCACAAAGAGTTGAACACAACTGAGCAACTAAGCATGCACTGCTATTACTTATATCTGCAGTTAGGACAGAGGCGCAAGATGCAAAATGCCAGAAGATGGAAGATACTTCAGTAACCATGTGTTTTATTGCTTTCTGTTCTTTAATGTGTGTGTGCATTGGTTTATGTGTGCTTCCCAACCTGCCGACACACACATGATTTGAGCCATATTTTTACTCTGTACCACTCACTGAATTACTGTTTAATAAGATGGTAAATAACCTGGAGAATCAAATGCAAGTTCCAAGGAGAGGTAGGAAGGCTGTAACAACTATTAGATAACTGAAGACGGCACTTGGTTAGTGTCAAAGGAAGAGACTCCTCCTGGAGTTATTCTATCAAATTATTTGACTTCTTGGAAAAAAGGATATGAAAAAAGATATGAGTAGCTGGTTTCATAGTCTTACATTCACGTGCTGTCAGTGGTGGCCCAGTCCTTTTTCCCTCTGTTCTTCAGTAGTTTTTGAGTGTTGGTCAAGTGACAGGTCCATCATGATGATGGATGTTGTGATATATATGCTCACACAGAGAAGATCTTGATGGCAATGAAGGAAAGTACTATTCTATGCTTGAATATGACAAAGGATTAGGATTAGGGACCACGGGGAGTGCTATCCTTGATTGAACATGTTTGCATCCTCTCAGCTATATCTGGGCTATTGGGGTCAATGTGTCATCTATTCTATAAAATCACTGTGAACTTGTCATTCATACAAAATAAACACACAAGCTCACATCAAAGCCAGAGGACACTTGATATATTACTTATCTTTTGCTGTGTGAGATATTATCCCCTGCAAACTGAATCTAACAAGGCATAAAAAGAATTATGCACCATGATTCATCCTGGGGTCATAAGGATGCGTCATTATATGCAAATTAATTAATGTGGTACATCACATAGACAAAAGAAAAGATGAAGACTACATGATCATATCAATAGATTCAGAAAAGGTATTTGAATGAATTCGATACCTATTAATGATAAAAAATAACCTCTCACCAAAATGGGTATCGAGGAAGCATATGTCAGCATAATAAAAGCTATTTATGACAAAACCCACATCTAACATACTACTCAATGGTGAAAAGCTGAAAGCATTGCTACTAAAATCTGGAACAGTACAAGGATGCCCACTCTCACCAATTCAGCAGAGTAGTTTTTATTTTTTCTGTTGACATATAGGTGGTTTACAGTATTGTGTTACTGCTGTACAGCCTATTCAACATGGTATTGAAAGTCCTAGCCACAGCAATCATATAAGAAAAAGAAATAAAAGGTATCCAAATTGGAAGGAAAGAGGTAAAATTATCATTATATGCAGATGACAAGATATTCTTTATTGAAACCCTAAAGACTCCATACAAAAACTATTAAAACAGTTAAATGAATTCAGCAGGGCAGCAGAATACAAGGTTTAACATACAGAAATTTGTTGCATTTCTTTATAGTAAAAATGAGATATCAGAAAAAGAAAGTTAAAAAAAAATTCTTTTAAAATTACCTAAAAAAAAAAAATACTTTGGAATGCATCTGACCAAGGAGGTGGAAGACTTATGCCCTGAGAACTATTAATATATAATACTGATAAAAGAAATGGAAGATAATTCAAAGAAATGTAAAGATACCCCATGCTGTTAGATTGGAAGAATTAATATTGTTAAAATGGCCATACTACCCAAATCAATCTATAGATTTAATGCAATCCCTATCAAATTACCTGTAATATTTTTCACAGAACTAGAGCAAATAATCCTAAAATTTATTTGGCACAAAAGACCCCAAGCAATTCTGAGGACAAAGAACAAAGCTGGAGGCATAACCCTCCCCAGACTGCAGATAATACTGTGAAGCTACTGTAATAGAAACAGCACAGTATTGGCACATGGTGCAAAATAGAGAGCCCCAAAATAAACCCACACACCTACAGACAATTAATTTTCAATAAAGGAGGCGAGAATATATAAAGGAGAAAGAAAATTTCTTCAGCAAGTGGTGCTTGGAGAGCTGGACAGTGCATGTAAATCAATTAACTTAGAACACTTCCTCACATTATACACAAAAAATAAATTTACAATAGCTTAAAGACTTAAATATAAGACATGGCACCATAAAACTCATAACAGAATATAGGCAAAATATTCTCTGACATAAATCACAGCAATGTTTTCTTAGGTCTGTCTCCCAAGACAGATGAAATGAAAGCAAAAATAAGCCAGTGGGACCTAATCAAACTTGGAAGCTTAAGCACAGCAAAAGAAACCATAAACAAGCTGAAAAGAAAACCTACAGAATGGGAAAAAATATTTGCCAACAAAGGTACCGACATGGGATAAATTTCCAAAATATATCAACAGCCTCATACAATTCAATATCAAAAAATGGGCAGAAGACTTAGACATTTTTCCAAAGAAGACAAATGACCAACAGGCACATGAAAAGATGTTCAATACTACTAATTATTATAGAAATGCATATCAACATTATAGTGAAGTATCACCTCACACCAGTCAGAATGGCTATCATCAATAATAAGTGGTGGAGAGGGTATGGAAAAAGGAATTCCTACAATGCCTGTGGGAGTGTAAATTGGTGCATCCACTATGGGAAGCAGTATGGAGGCTCCTTAAAAAGCCAAAAATAGAGTTACCATATGAAACAGCAGTCCTACTCCTGGGCATATATCCTGAAAAGACAAAAACTAATTCAAAAAGATACATATGTCCCAGTGTTCATAGCAGCACTATTTATGATAGCCAAGATATGGAACCTACCTAAGTGTCCACTGACAGATGAATGGGTAAAGGTGTGGATGGACTATTGCTTGGCCATAGAAAAGAATGAAACAAGGCCATTTACAGTAACATGGATCGACTTCATATTAAGTGAAGTAATTCAGAGAAAGACAGATATCCTATGATACTAGTTCTATGTGGAATCTAAAAACGTGATCGGTTCAAGGAAATAGTTTACAAAACAGAAACAGACTCACACCATAGGAAACAAACTTATGTTTACCAAAGTGGAAAGGGAGGAGGAAAACATTAGGAGCTTGGGATTAATAGATATATAGTGTGTAGGCGTGTGTGCACACTCAGTTGTGTCCAATTTTTTGTGACCCCGTGGACTATAGCTGGCTGCGCTGCTCTGTCCATGGAATTTTCCAGGCAAGAATACTGGAGTGGGTTGCCATTTCCATCTCCAGGGGCTCTTCCCAACCCAGGTATCAAACCCATGACTCTTACATTTACATTAGTAGGCAGGTTCTTTACCAGTTAACCCACCAGGGAAGCCCCAAGATATACAGCACTAAATATCAAATAGATAAACAAGATCCTACTTTATAGCACAGGAAACTGTATTCAATATCTTGTAATAACCTCTAATGGAAGAGAATCTGAAAAAGAATATATACATATATGTATAAGACAATCGCTTTGCCATCCACCAGAAACCAACACAGCATTGTAAATCTACTATACTTAAAAAAAGAAATTATCCCCCAAGTTCAGCACTTTAAAAACAAAACAACACAAAACCAAACCCAGTGAGTTAATACACCGAAGTTTTTTAGTTAGTAATTCAGGAGCAACTTATCTGGGCACATTCATGAGGTTGGAGCCAGGGCTATAGTCATCTGAAGACTTGACTGTGGCAGGGAGACCCACTTTCCAGTTGTTTCCCTCACACTACTGGCCCATTGTTGCTGGCTGTTGTCAGGAAGCCTCAGTTCCTTACCACATGGACTTCTTCATAGTGATGCTTGAATGTCCTCATGACATGGACAGCATGTCCTCATGACTTGTTTCTCCCACATGAAATAGTTGATGTATGGAAGGGGAAAAACAGTTGGATGGATGGGTGTTGGGGGTGGGGATAGGCAGAGAATGGGAGAACAAGGAGAAACTCACAATGCATTTTATGGCCAAGTTTTAGAAGATATACACCACCATTTCTGTCCTGTTGTGTTAGTTAGAAAAGGGTCATTAAGTACAGTCTGCTCTGAAGCACGGAGCATTACCAAGGTCTACCTCTTAAAGAAAGGAGTACCAAAGAATTCCTGGGCATATAATAAAACCACCTCATCTGAGCAACTGAGAGTCCTTCCTGGCCTGGTACTCATTCCTACACTTTGATTTCTTAGACCTGCTTCTACTTCTAGACTCTTCTCAAGTCTAAAGTCAGTCCTGGAGGGACTATATTTCGTCCTTTCAAATAGCCCCTTTGACCTTTTATTTCAACTTGATTATGACAATTATTAATGAATAAATTCTTGTTGTAAGATATTGTGACTGTGTAAGATTCTGAAATGCAAGAATTCTTTAAAGTTTTAGGTAGATCATTGCTCTCATTTATTTATTTAATTTATTTATTTTAATTGGAGGCTAATTACTTTATATTATTATATTGGTTTTGCCATACATTGACATGAATCTGCCCCGGGTGTACATGTGTTCCCCATCTTGAACCCTCCTCCCACCTCCCTCCCCATCCCATCCCTCTGGTTCATCCCAGTACACCAGCCCCGAGCATCCTGTATCACATTTCCCTCTTTTAGAGCAGTTATTAAAGTCTTGGATTATTGCTACCTTCATTGTCATTTTCCTGTAGATTTTCTTTTTTCTTGATTTTTAACTAGCTGTGGTGTGATGAGTGATTTATTTAATAAAAAAGTCCTTGATTATGTGACTTGCATAGTCGTCTCTAAGCTTTTGAAAATAATTCTCAGAGTTGATTTTCCAGCTTTTTCCTTTGTTTGTATTCATTTGGGAAATATGGAAATGTTGCATAGTTCCACATTTTTAGTATTTACTTGTGGAACATAAAGTGTAAAATAAATTTACACTTGCAGATAATCCTGCTGTTACTGGCTTCCTCCCCAGACAGAAGACACTCTCCTGTTTAGCCACATCTTTCTCCAGTTGTTGGAGGAAAGGTCATCTTATTTATTTTCCTTGACCTCACTAACCCCCATGGCAGGAATTCTGGGGAGGAAAAAGAGGAGACAGGTAAGACTGCTGCTGCTGCTGCTGTTAAGTCACTTCAGTTGTGTCTGACTCTGTGTGACCCCATAGATGGAAGCCCACCAGGCTCCCCCGTCCCTGGGATTCTCCAGGCAAGAACACTGGAGTGGGTTGCCATTTCCTTATCCAATGTGTGAAAGTGGAAAGTGAAAAGTGAAAGTGAAGTCGCTCAGTTGTGTCCCACCCTTAGCGACCCCACGGACTGCAGCCTACCAGGCTCCTCCATCCATGGGATTTTCTAGGCAATAGTACTGGAGTGGCTTGCCATTGCCTTCTCCGCAAGTAAGACTGGTTTGCCTCAATCAGAGAAGAGTAGCAGGCAGGTGGAAGGAGTGACTGGGCCGCCTCCTAACCTAGCTGTGGGAAACATGTGTGTGTGGCGAATCCACCTCTGCGTTTACACGTGGGGGACTTTTTAACCTTATTTCGGTCTTCTGTTCATTCCTTCTCAATGGTGCACCTTTCAACTCCTCTGGGTAGTTATCATCTAATAACGCTCTCAGGTCCAAAGCAGACATTTATTTACAGAACACATGTGCTAAGTGTTGACTATTCAGGCCTTTTGCTAAGTTGTGGGAGGCACAGATAAGCGATTAGGATTCTTAGGGGGCCGCAGACATACTAACCAAGGAGAAAATTTGTTTTCCTGCATATTATGCTAAAATGGAGGAATTGGCAAAGCATTTTTCTAATTTTTTTCTACGGGGCAGAGAAAGTTATTTTTCATCCTTCTTGGCACTTATCCACTCCATGTTTTATTTATTTATTTTTGGCTGTACCCAGTCTTCACTGCTATACTGGTTTTCTCTAGTTGTGATGCGCGGGGCTACACCCTTGTTGTGGTGGGCAGGCTTCTCATTGTGGTGGCTTCTCTTGCTGCAAAGCATGGGTTCTAGGGTGCTTAGGCTCCATTAGTTGTGACATGTGGGCTCAGTAGTTGCAGCTCCTGGGACTTACAGTGCTGGCTCAATAGTTGTGGCACATGGGCTTAGTTGCTCTGCGGCATGTGGATCTTCCCAGATCAGGAATCAAATCCAAATCTCCTACATTGACAGGTGGATTCTTTACCACTGAGCCATCAGGGAAGCCTCCCCGCCCCATTCCATTTTTTATAGATAGCATTTATTGAGGTGTGTTCCTTGTTCTCCTAGTATAGTTTGTCTTGGAATAGTATAATGAAAAATCCTTGGTTTCCTCAGTTTAGTTCAGTTCAGTCACTCAGTCCTGTCTGACTCTTTGTGACCCCATGAATCACAGCACGCCAGGCCTCCCTGTCCATCACCAACTCCCAGAGTTCACTCAAACTCGTGTCCATCGAGTCGGTGATGCCATCCACCATCTCATTCTCTGTCGTCCCCTTCTCCTCCTGCCCCCAATCCTTCCCAGCATCAGAGTCTTTTCCAGTGAGTCAACTCGTCGCATGAGGTGGCCAAAGTATTGGAGCTTCAGCTTTAGTATCAGTCCTTCCAATGAACACCAAGGACTGATCTCCTTTAGAATGGACTGGTTGGATCTCCTTGCAGTATAAGGGACTCTCAAGAGTCTTCTCCAACACCACAGTTCAAAAGCATCGATTCTTTGGCGATCAGCTTTCTTCACAGTCCAACTCTCACATCCATACATGACCACGGGAAAAACCATTGCCTTGACTAGACCGACCTTGGTTGGCAAAGTAATGTCTCTGCTTTTTAATATACTATCAAGGTTGGTCATAACTTTCCTTCCAAGGAGCAAATGTCTTTTAATTTCATGGCTGCAATCAGCATCTGCAGTGATTTTGGAACCCCCAAAAAATAAAGTCTGACACTGTTTCCACTGTTTTTCCATCTATTTCCCATGAAGTGATGGGACCAGATGCCATGATCTTTGTTTTCTGAATGTTGAGCTTCAAGCCAACCTTTTCACTCTCCTCTTTCACTTTCATCAAGAGGCTTTTGAGTTCCTCTTCACTTTCTGCCATAAGGGTAGTGTCATCTGCATATCTGAGGTTATTGATATTTCTCCCAGCAATCTTGATTCCAGCTTGTGCTTCTTCCAGCCCAGCGTTCCTCATGATGTATTCTGCATATAAGTTAAATAAGCAAGGTGACAATATACAACCTTGACGTACACCTTTTTCTATTTGGAACCAGTCTGTTGTTCCATGTACAGTTCTAACTGTTGCTTCCTGACCTGCATACAGGTTTCTCAAGAGGCAGGTCAGGTGGTCTATGATTCCCATCTCTTTCAGAATGTTCCACAGTTTATTGTGATCCACACAGTCAAAGGCTTTGGCATAGTCAATGAAGGAGAAATAGATGTTTTTCTGGAACTCTCTTGCTTTCTCCATGATCCAGCGGATGTTGGCAATTTGATCTCTGGTGCCTCTGCCTTTTCTAAAACCTGCTTGAACATCTGGGAGTTCACGGTTTACATACTGCTGAAGCCTGGCTTGGAGAATTTTGAGCATGACTTTACTAGCATGTGAGATGAGTGCAATTGTGCGGTAGTTTGAGCATTCTTTGGCATTGCCTTTCTTTGGGATTGGAATGAAGACTGACCTTTTCCAGTCCTGTGGCCGCTGCTGAGTTTTCCAAATTTGCTGGCATATTGAGTGCAGCACTTTCACAGCATCATCTTTCAAGACTTGAAATAGCTCAACTGGAATTCCATCACCTCCACTAGCTTTGTTCTTAGTGATGCTTTCTAAGGCCCACTTGACTTCACATTCCAAGATGTCTGGCTCTAGGTCAGTGATCACGTTATCGTGACTATCTTGGTCGTGAAGATCTTTTTTGTACAGTTCTTCTGTGTATTGCTGCCACCTCTTCTTAATATCTTCTGCTTCTGTTAGGTCCATACCATTTCTGTCCTTTATCGAGCCCGTCTTTGCATGAAATGTTCCCTTGGAATCTCTAATTTTCTTGAAGAGGTCTCTGTTTTTCCTATTCTATTGTTTTCCTCTATTTCTTTGCATTGATCACTGAGGAAGTCTTTCTTATCTCTCCTTGCTATTCTTTGGAACTCTGCATTTTAGGAAGAGATAAATGTGTGTATACATAATTGGTTGCTTTAGGGCTAATCACCAGTGCCCAGGACACCATCATCACACTTGCACGTAAAGCATAAAGGCTGACATAAGCTCTTAAAGGAGAGAGAGGAGGCAGAGTAGGGCATCAGAGAGCATGGGCTGAGAGAGGAGAGAGTGGGATGTTGCTGTGTGTCTTGTCTCAGGACACTGGACAATGAGTGGTCATGAGGAGCACAGCGTAGCAGTACCTGTGGCCCCTAAAAGTTACCATCTGTCTGTACTGGATCCCCCTCTGGTGACTCCTGCACTGCGGAATGCAGAAACCTAAATGGAAGATGTGTTTTTCTACCAAGAATCATCTCCCAGAAATAAAGGCCACGATGTTTATATCTGTGCCTGGCCCACAGAAGGCCTTCTGTAAATATTAGTTCCCTTCCTCTTTGCTTCTTTTGCAAGTAATTTCCCTACGTTGGTGAGGCTTCTATAGCTTGGTGACTTTGTTTTAGAAGTAATTTGAGGAGACGTATGTGACATCGGGGATGGAGGAAAGAGCAGAGTTCAGTGAGCATCTGGTCCAAAACCAGAGAGTGCAGAAGGAAGCAGGCTCAGGGAAGCCTCTTCCATCAGTCCAGGTGGCCCACACCTTCCACCAGGTACCCCAGGTACAAAAGTCACAAGAAGCTAGGTCCGTAGCTGGGTGGCAGGGCTGGTGCTGCCCGCACGAAGATGGCACAGAGGAAGAGGATGGGTCTGACAACTAGCCGTGGGCTCAGTCTTTGTTGGTCACTAGTTCTGATGCCAGGGGCAAGTCACTTGCACACCCTAGACCTCACTTTCCTTATCTTTAAAATGGGGATGACAATAATACCATGTCAGAGGGTCGTTTTAAAGATTAAATGAGATAGATCACTTGCCTGAAGCACTTAGGATGGTGCTTGGCACGCAATGAGGCCGTGCCTGTGAGAGAGGGAGGGATGGGTGGGCTGAGACTAGGGAAAGGGGCGTGGCCCGGACACCAGGATGCTGTTCTCACGTGATGCTCTTTCCCTGGCTCTCCCTTTCAGGCCCTCAAACTTGCCTTTCTCTCTGCTTGGAAGCCTCTTCGTCCTGCACTCCTCCTCCCTCCAGGTCCCCTGTCAGAGAGATGGTCTTTAACCACCCACATCCTGCTCCTGCTTCACAGCCCTAATTAGCGCCTGAAGAAAGGGGCTGGGTTTTGCCTGCGGCTCCCTCCACAGAGCCCAGACTGCACTCAGCGCATAGGTGATGTTCAGTACATTTACTGAAGCAATCAGTTCAGGCAAGAGGGCCAGATATTAAATATTTTGGGCTTCACGAGCCATACAGTCTCTGGGACAACTGCTCAGCCCTGCCGATGTGGGCAGAGTGGAAGGTATGTGAACAGACAAGTGTGGCTGTAGTCCAGTACATTCTTAGTTGGCTGCAGTTGACTGGTCTCTGCAATGTCAATGAACGGTGAAGGTCAGGAAGGAACATTTAGTAGCTGTGGTGGTTTAAGCTTATGGGAATGGGTGTATCTCTGCAGTAGGGGGTGACTATAACCAGTTGGGGGACAAAGAAAACCCATAGCCCTGATGGGGAGGCAGCCTGGTTTCTGGTAGCTGTGATGATACACATGGATGGGGATCGTGTACTTCGCTAGCCAGACCAGTCCTGTGGGCGCAGCCTTGGAGATGAGAGCTCTGCTGTCACGTTTGGTGAATGGATTTTTCTTAAACTTTAAATAAACATTTAAATGGCAGAGAAATTCATTGTTTAAAATCCCCACAAAGGAGAAGAAATCTAATTTATCCTACTTTTAGGTTTTATATATGAGAACCCTAGATTTAGTGAAAGGAAGACTATACATGTAGAGTGGAGTGTTCTGTTCTCAGCCGACTTCAAGCTCAGATTTGAAGCTTTCCCTAATTTAGTGTGTTTCTTGATTCCAGTCTGGCACTAGTGGTAAAAGAACCTACCTGATAATGCAGGAAACATAAAAGATGCGGGTTTGATCCCCTGGAGAAGGGCATGGCAACCCACTCCAGTATTCTTCCCTGGAGAATCTCATGGACAGAGCAGCCTGGCAGGCTGTGGTCCATAGGGTCATAAAGCATAGGACACAACTGAAGCAACTTAGCACTCACGCATATTCAACATAGAGCCTCTTCCACCAGCAAGTTTCAGGCAAAAAAGGAAAAATAAAGACCTGAGCATGGGAGCAGAGCTGGATCAAATACTGACTGTTGAAATGTCCCCAGATGTGGGTTATCTCTTTCAGATGTTGGCAGGTATCAGTGTGTTCATGCCTTTGGAGTTAAGGACTGGTTGGCTCCGTACCATGTCAGGAGTTTCCTTGGCATTCCTGTGTATTGGGTTGGTTTTGTTCTTTCATGGAAGGGGAACAGAATTGTTTCTTCTTGACTAAAGTGAGTATATTTTTAATAGTAGTTTTAGAGTTCTTGTTTATAGATAATGGTTAAGAAAAGAATAGGACCAAACTCTCAATCCTCTTCAACACTTCTTGTTGCTCTGTTGGTCTTATTTACACAACTCTACTCAGTCCTTGGGGGCTGCTTTGAGAACTCAAGGGATTCTTGACAGTGAGTTATCTTCTGTCTGTTTTTACTACTCTGTGGCTTCTGGTGAATGCTTATTTTAGCAGAGTTATGAACCTGTACCCAAAGGCAAAGTCTTTTCCTGGCTTGATTTCAGATGGTTCCTGGGAACATCTTGACTTGTCCTTCACTCCTGAAACTTTGAGTTTTCTTCCCGGAAGCTGTGGGCTGGTGGGGATGGGGGTTCAGAACAGAGGGCTCCTGTTTGGTGGCCAGACTCTTTTGTGGAGAATACATAAAAATATATGAGCTCCCAGTAATGGTTGGCCATCCGATCAGACTTTTCAAGAATAGTATAATCGGTAATCAGAAGATCAGAGGGATCAAGTTACTCATGCACTCATGGCCCAGCTGAATAGTAGACTATGAAGAAAAGTTAAGATGGATTCATTTTCTGAGAGTCTATCAAGCTATTCACTGCTCGTCTTTCTCCTTTTTCTAGTTTTTCTCATTGCATTTCCCACCCTCTCCCTCCCTCCTCTTATGTCTTTCCAAGCAATTTTCTCCTTCCCCTGGGGGCTCATAGGTTAGGGCTCACCTGACTCTTGAGGGCTGGGAGTCCATGTGGTGGAAGATGGCTTGGGAAGAAGCCCTGGGATGTTGTGACTGAACAAAGGAAAGCTGGGATATTAGCACTGTAACCTAAAGTTCTAGGTGTAGGTCGCTCAGTCATGTCCAGCTCTTTGCAACCCTCTGGACTGTAGCCCTCCAGGGTCCTCTGTCCATAGAATTCTCCATGCAAGAATACTGGAGTGGATAGCCATTCCCTTCTACAGGGGATCTTCCCGACCCAAGAATCGAACCCACGTCTCCTGTGTTGCAGGCAGATTCTTTACTGTCTGAGCCACCAGGGAAGCCCAAAGCAAGCCTTAAAACTTGGGTGTGGCTCCTAGTGGAGGTGGGGCAGATGTGTGGCAGTGGGCAGACAGGCACTGAAGCCCCACACCATGTTGGGATCTGGTCCTTAGCAGGCTGCCTTTCAGAGGCGAGAGTCAGTTGGTGCCGGACCCTGGAAACAAGGCCTGACCTTGAGTTCTGGGGGCCCAGACCAGGGATTCTAGTAACTAAGGAGCAGAGACTCAGCCTGGGGATCCAGGGTAGGCAGCTGGGCAGACTCTGGTCAGAGAGAGACCAAGTGGTAAGAAAGATTTGGTGCTGAGCAAGGGAAATACTGATTGAAGGTCTCATAATTTATTTATTTAGAATTATGGACTATATTCATTTATAAATATTTAATAGATTTAATATATTTGTTTCTTTATTATGTGTTAATTTTGCTAAGGCTTCCCTGGTGGCTCAGACGGTAAAAAACCTGCCTGCAATGCAAAGTTCAATCCCTGGGTCGGGAAGATCCCCTGGAGGAGGGCATGGCAACCCACTTCAGAATGCTTGTCTGGAGAATTCCATGGACAGAGGAGCCTGGCAGGCTACATACAGTTCACCGGGTCACAAAGAGTCAGACATGCCTGAGCAACTAACACTGTCATACTTTTCAGTTTTGCTGAGAGAGAAGGTTTTTAGGCTGTGTGGTAGGGGTGGACACAGCCAGAGTGAAAATGTGAGGTCGTGTCAGAGGGGGTGGGTAGGGTCGGAGCTGGGGAGGGGCATGGCCACAGGGCATTAATGTCCCTGAGCAGCTCTTGTCAGACTCTTCTCCTCTTCCCGTCCCCCTCCCCTTTCTTCCTCAGTCATCTCCTTCTCTTTCTTCTCCATTTCCTTCACATTGTCCCTTACGTTGTCCCTCTTAAAGAAGAAATGAAGCTGATAAAAATAGTTTGCATGGGCTGGCACTACCTCTGACCCCCCCCAGGGCACTTCTTTGAGTTCTCTATTTGCAAATTTCTCAATGACTCTTTTTCCTGTCCTTCTAAAATATTTCCATTTTAACCAGGTGAGGCCCCTAAGCTGCTAAGAACGCGTGACTCATACTTCTCAGGAATGCTTTTCCGAACAGTGTTTATTTACCTCTTGGGTCAGGGTTCAGTTTGCTACCGCTAGCCACAGCGGACTTGCTCAAACAGCCCTTTTTTCCTCTTAATGTAAAATCATGAAATGAATATTAATTTATATGTTTTTCCAGTTAAAGAGCTTGCACATTATTTTTATAAGAAGGGCAGATTTCAGTTCTTTTCCTAGACGCTTGTGGAAAGTTTATTTTTAGGTTCAATAGATGTTACTGATCAGAAGTTCTAGTGCTTGATTATTTTCTTTTATGGTTCTGTCAAAATGAACCAGGCTAGGCGGAAATGGAAGAGGGGAGAGAAGAAACATAAACATATGAGTGCTGTCTCTTGCTAGAACTTGATATTGACCAGTTAACTTAACCCAAGAATCCTGTGAGGAGGATGTAATTATCCCTATTTTATAGATGAAATTATGATTTGCCCCCTGGAAGTGGCTGAATATTGGCCCAGCTGTCGGCTTGCCTCAGACCTTTGCCTCCTCCTCCCTCGTCTCTCTGGTCCCCTTGGGACATGGGGAGAGATGCTCACACTGATCCCAGAGCATCTGCCTCGGTGACTCCATAAGGACAGACATTTAAGGTCAGGCTGTGTGGCAGTGCCAGTGGTGTGAGAAATTTTGATCTTACTTCTCATACCTCATTTCAGAGGTTTGTTGTTTTCCTGTCACTAAGACACTAAGTAGAGTCTGCCCCTTCGCAAGCCATGCTTCACTTTACTTCATTATCTCCTGGAGTTTGCTCAAACTCATGTCCATTATGTTGATGATGCCACCTAACCATCTCATCCTCTGTCACCCCCTCCTCTTGCCCTCAATCTTTCCCAGCATCAGGGTCTTTTCCAGTGAGTCAGCTCTTCACATCAGGTGGCCAAAGTACTGGAACTTCAGCTTCAGCATCAGTCTTTCCAATGAATATCCAAGACTGATTTCCTTTAGGATTGACTGGTTTGATCTCCTTGCAGTCCAAGGGACTCCCAAGAGTCTTTTCCAACACCACAGTTCAAAAGCATCAATTCTTTGGCACTCAACCTTCTTTATGGTCCTACTCTCACATCCATACATGACTACTGGAAAAACCGTAGCTTTTGACTAGATGGACCTTTGTCAGCACAGTGATGGTTTAGCTGCCAGTTTTCCTCCTCCATTGGTTTTCATTTAGTTGAAAAAACACCTTGTCTTTAAGTGCTTATTTCGTATTTTAAAAAACTTTTTATTTTATGTTGGGGTGTAGCCGATTAACAATGTTGTGATAGTTTCAGGTGAACAGTGAAGGGACTTAGCCATACATATACATGTATCCATTCTCCCCAAACTCCCCTCCTGTCCAGGCTGCCACATAACAGTGAGCAGAGTTCCATGAGCCATACAGTAGTTCCTTATTGGTTATCCATTTTAACTATAGCAGTGTGTACATGAGCATCCCAAACTCCCTAACCACCCTTTCCCCCCTTCCTCACATTTTTACATGTTCTTTCTCTTTCCGTCTCTGAAGCAGCAAGCAAGTCCTTCCTCCTGCCATAGCACAAAATAGTCCTGCTCAGTCTTAGACCCTGTAGACTCAGGTATTTCCCCTATATAATGTTTATCACAGCAGCTTCTCAACAGAGAGAGATTTCTCTCACAAGTCCTTCATAGACCACTCTGCTTAGAAAACAGGTTTTTTTTTCTGTAATTCATTAAAGACAAGTTTGAAAAGCCCAAGCTAGAAGGAAGATAACCAATGTTGTCAATCCTGAAGGAAATCAGTCCTGAATATTCATTAGAGGGACTGATGCTGAAGCTTAAACTCCAACACTTTGGCCACCTGAGGTGAAGAGCCAACTCATTGGAAAAGTCCCTGATGCTGGGAAAGATTGAAGGTGGGAGGAGAAGGGGGCGACAGATGATGAGATGGTTGGATGTCATCACCCATCGACTCAATGGACATGAGATTGAGTAAGCTCTGGGAGTTGGTGATGGACAGGGAAGCCTGGCCTGCTGCAGTCCATGGGGTCGCGAAGAGTCAGACACAATTGAGCAACTGAACTGAACACACTGTGCTGCTTTCTGCACTGGTTTCAGGGTCCGTGAGAAGATCCTAATCTTTTCGAGTAAATGCTAGTCAACCCCTTCCTGCATTTCAGGCATTAAGTGATGTCAGCATGACTCAGCCAAAATGGTAAGGACTGGAAATTAATTAGATGCTGGACCACAACTCTGCTCAAAGTTACTATAGTCCCTCATACCTAACTTTGTTGTTACCTTTGCCATGTCATTTCATGACTCTGCTTTTGTGTCTGTCTCCTGCACTGTGGTAGAAGTGCCCTGAGGAAGATGCCTATGTTCATTCTGTTTTCCATCCTCAGGCCTTAGCACAATGTCAAGTTGTTAAAACAACCATTGGATGACAAATCATGTATGAACAAAACCCCTAGAAAATCACACAAGTCAATTATAACGGAGTGATGGATACCAGTGGGATTGCAGGAGTAGGTAAGGGAGAAAGGTGTGAAAGGTAATAAATAGATGGTAGGCCTAGAAATCTGGATTCTGGGATTCATGCACCAGCTATCTCTGCAAAACTTGGTGGTTGACTTGGCTCGACCTCTGTCTTCTGAAAAGCTAGGAATTAGACTACAGGTGATTTTATTTTGTAATTCTGTAATTTTGACTTGAGGGTTTCGGCTAAGAAACCCTAGAAACCGCTTCTGTAGATGGCCAGTTAGGACTGAACTAGGCCATTCACTGATTGACACCAGGGTGTAAGACTCCATTTTCTCTGGGGAGCTTTCCCAGACCAGGGATGGAAGAGGAAATGAAAGTTAACTTTCTGGGGCTCCATGTGCTCCGTGGCAGTGACCCCTCTTAAGGAGACTGTTTGAAACAGTGGAAGCAACGTGGGCTTTGGAGTTAGGAATCTTGAGCTTGATTCCTCTTGTACCTCCTGAGCGGATAACTTTGCAGGGGTTACTCTTTCCCAATGTGTCTGCCCATTGGTAAAGTGGGAGCAATACCACTACCTGCCTGGGGGTCTACTCTCTTTACCAGAGGGGAAGCGGGCACAGAATGTCAAGTTTCATGGCATTGTGGGGACTTTCCCCTCTGACTTTAAATGCAGAGACGATGACTGATGAGGAATACATTCTCCTCCTGCTTTGTTAACTGCGGTCAGAATCTTTAGTTATATTGCTGATGGGGACATGATGGTACCAGGGGAATTTAATGTCTTCAGATACGTAAACAACTTCAGGCATAGATCAGATCCCTAGCTAAAGGTCAGGGACACACCCTGAATATTAAAGAGACAGGAAAATAGGGGATGTGTATGCAAAGTTGAATCAGTATATTCCTGGTTCTTCTCTAGTGTTGTCATTTCTAAACTAAACTTAGAAAAGTGCTATGTTTCAAAAAACTGTAATATAATATTAGCTCTGTTTTTTCATCTGTAGACAGTTGAATTTATTGCTTCATGTTCAGATCACAATTAAGTCCCTGCTGTGTGGTGCTTTGTCCTTGGGACTGATGGTGTTGCTGGTGGTGTGTGTGTGTGTGTGTGTGTGTCTGTGTGTGTAGGGGGCGGGGGGATGTTCATAGCAAAGGAATTAACTTTCTTGAAGTTGAGTTGACAGACAACAGTGAGATTGTGGTATCAAAGTGCTAATTTACATATTTCTCTCGGGAGGGAAGAAAGAAAATCAATTCTCTTAAGAGATGAAACTAGTGGTGCAGCTCTGTTTAGGCGAATGCCATTGTAGTTTGATCTACTAATGTATGTTTGGATATTTCTGAAACACTTTTATATTGCTAACTGAAGTTTGTGATTCAAAGAATTAATTACAAAACTGAAGATGGAAAATGATATTGGTATCTAGTACATCTTTCAGTTTAAATATGTTCTATTGAAGCAGCTTTCAAAACATGAATGTTCATTGAGAAAGGGAAATGCAATAAACAGCTAAATAGGCTGGGTAAATTCATGTATCTCAGGAAATGGTTTGCTTAGCAAATTTTGTTGACATGAACAGTTCTTCGTGAGATTCTATTTATGCTCTCTGTTTTTTGCCCACTGCATTCTTGTTCTCAGAAGGTCTTAAGATGACCTACAGTAACACATAACTCAGCAAGATGAATAACTTAAAAATAGGTGAAGAGAGATGAAAGCAAGTGTAGAGCAGAGTGTCTTACCAGTGGTATTATGGATGTCTTATGCTGAAAGTCTAGGACTTCCCTGGTGGCTCAGACGGTAAAGCGTCTGTCTACAATGCGGGAGACCCAGGTTCGAGCCCTGGGTTGGGAAGATCCCCTGGAGAAGGAAATGGCGATCCACTCCAGTACTATTGCCTGGAAAACCCCATGGACAGAGGAGCCTGGTAGGCTACAGTCTATGGGGTTGCAAAGAGTCGGACGCAACTGAGCGACTTCACTATGCTGAAATAACTCTGTTGTTGGGGGTTGTCCTGTGCATTTCAGAGTGTTTAGCAGTATCCCTGGTCTCTAGCCAGTTGATTCTAGCACATGCCCTGCCCCCTTTATGTTGGACAAACCAAAAATGGTTCCAGACAGACATTGACGAATGTCCCCCAGGCAGCAAGATTACCATGACTTGAGACCACTGGTGTCGAGGGTGTCTTAGTTTGAACCGCTGTAACAAAATACCGTAGACTGGGTACCTTCAAAGCAGAGTTTATTTCTCATGGTTCTGGGGGGTGAGAAGTCCAAGGCGGAGCCACTGGCAGATGAGATCACAGTCACAGTCTAATGAGAGCCTGTTTCCTAATTCATAGTCTCACCTCTTCCAGCTGTGTTGTCGCATGGTGGAAGGGGCAGGGGAACTCTGTGGGATTTCCCGTTTGTTACAACTCTGGCCTTATGAGCTAATCACATCCCAGAGGTCCTACCTCCAAATACAATCACTTTGAGGGGTTAGGGGTCAACATACGAATTTGCAGTGGGGACACAAGCGTTCAGTCCAGCAGAGGGTAAGGTGAAATCCAGTACGGTTATGAGGCAACCAGATCCATGATGTCTTGATAGAAACTGGACAGCCACACTTGCTGATGATGGACTGCCAGCTTTACCCTCTGATTTCTAGTGACTGAATTAGAGGAACATGATTCGTTTTATGGTTCATGGGCTTCCTAGGATAAAATAAGACCATAGCCCAGCAGAAGCAGAATGGTTTCTAGTGCAGAGAACTGACAGCATTTTCTCCTGGGCTCTGTCTCTCCAACTGGAATGAAGCTCCTAGTGGATAGGAATTTTTCCTGTTTCTGTCCACTCTTGTGCCCAGAGGAATATCTGATACACAGCTGCTTAATATTTTCATAGACATGAGTCTTGACAAGGAGGATACTGTTCAATATAGGCTGTTATGTTTATAGAACAAAGTGGCAGGATTTACAGAGGGCTGTTTCTTACAATATTATTAAATGGAAGCATGCATTCTGGGTGGCACAATGCAAAATGAATGCCAGCAAATTCAGTTCAATGGGCCCCAGAAAAATGTGGTCCAAGATTGTAGCTCTCTCAGTGTCTAAGTCAATCTGTAGTGAGAATTTGGGGTGCTGGGGGAAGGGAGGTTGATTATTACTGCTTAGTGCTTACATGTGCCAAGCACTGTGGCAAGTCCTTTGCATCCATCCTCCCTCTGCATCCTGACTACCTGAGGTCCACGAGGTCCACTCTTCAGAGAGGAGTTAAGTAGCATGCCAGTGGGATTCTGTGCCTGAGAATTCAGATTTGGAGTAGGCGTCTCACTTCACACATGCTGAGAACCTCATGATCAAGACCCAGGAGTTGTGCTCTGGGGCCCAGCGTGAAAATTACAGCTTGAAATGATTTTTATTTATTTATCTAGTTATTTCTTTTTTGGCCTGGAATAATTTTAAAGCGGTTCATTCAAACCAAGTTCTCATTTGAGTCATAAAGAAAAAGAAGAGACAACTCAGTAAAACTGTAATTGGTTTAATTTCCTCGCAAACCATTTATGATGAAGTGCACTGCAGAGATGTTTCCGAATGAAGTGACTTCCTGCACAGGGATGTTAATAACCACCACAGCTAAATTGTTTTAAGTGCATATATGAATTATTTTAAACTTCATAACCACCTCAGGAGATAGGTAGTATTCTTATTAACATTTTTTAGATGAGGAAACAAGCGTAGTAATAGTTAAATGTCCTAAACAGGATAGTAAGTATTAGCATTCCTAGACACCGAGGAATTAGTGTGAAAACAACAATGCCTGTCTTAACTATAGAATCTTATCAGATTTTAAAATGTTGTTTATAGGCTTTGGTTTAAATGTAAATAAAACCCAATTTTGCAATAAAGTCATTTCAGGTTTCTAGTTTGATTCCTTTCTGGATGGAAGCAACAGAGCAGTTAATTAAGATTACAAGCATAGTCTCTGCAGTGGTACAATTATTCATTTATTTTCATATCTATGGTTTCTTGGAATGTTTAAAATCAAGAAACAGAATAAGTGAACAGTGTCTTCATGACCCTATGTTACTAGTCACTCTTTCTTTACTGTGAGATCCCATCCATTATGTATGCAGTTAACATTGGTGATCCCTTTGAACTAATGAACTTTGGCCTCAGGACACATGCATTCTGGATGGGTCTTTAAAATACAGGTCCCGCATCTTGAGAATCAATGAGGAATTACCAAAAGGAGGAATTGATAGACACAAGTGATATGCTATTTAGGATAGAGTTAGCAGGTCTACTAATTCATTATTAGGAATTACCTTCAGAGGTAACAGTGCTCAAAAATTAGCATGTTAGTTTGCATTTAGAAAAGATTCTTTTCAAGATGCTGTTTTCTCAAACGTGAGGGTCTTTTTCATGCATACAGTGTTCAACTTTGTCAAAATTCAAAATGTTAGAGACTCCCTTTAGTATTTTCACATTGAGTAACATTTAATATTCGAAGGTGATCCTGTTTTTTTTCTTCCAGTAATTGAAACCCTCCATTGTGTATGTTTTTGTTGTTGTTTAAACCAAATACCAGAGATTTTCAGTTTGTTTCTTCAACCAGTATTGACAAGATGCCTTTTACATAGAACAGTGGACAGAGAGAGGACAAAAGAGTAGTATATAATTTCATGTAACTTACTTTCGAGTGGGAGAAGAAGAATAAATATGAGAGATCTAACATGCCATATGGCAGTAGATGCTATGGAGGAAAAATTGAAAAGGGAAAAAAGTGGTGGGCATGCCCTTTTGTAACCAAACAAGATCCTATGGGACTTTCCTGGGACAGACATCTCCCCCATATTCTCTGCTTTAGCTCCTCTCTGAAGTACCTATATAGTATGCTCAGTCGCTTTGGTTGTGTCCAACTCTTGTGACCCTATGGACTGTAGCCTGCGGGTTTCTCTGTCCATGAGTTTTTCTAGGCAAGAATACTGGAATGGGTCGCCATTTCCTTCTCCAGGGGATCTTCCTGACCCAGGGGTTGAACTCACATCTCCTGCATTGCAGGTGGATTCTTTACCACTGAGCCACCAGGGAAGCCCCACCTAGATAGTAGTATCCAATGTATATTCCCGAATTTTTCTGCAGGAAATGGAAGAGATTCTTGCTTAATGATCATGAGCACCTAGCCCCCAACCTTCTGCTGCCTAAGGATTGATCATCATCAACCAATCAGAGACTTGTGCATGGGCTGATGATAAACCCTGGGATGCCCCTCCCTCATCTTCCCTTTAAAAATGCTTTGCTGAAACCCTTCAATGAGTTCGGGTTTTTTGAACACAGGCCATGCGTTCTTTTTGTTTGGACCCGTAATAAACCTCTCTCTGCTCCAAACTTTGATGTTTCAAATTGTTTGACTTTACCATACATGGGGCACTCCAACTTGCATTCAGTAAGACATTTACATAGGGCAATTAGAAAACCTTCTACCCCCACCCAAAAAGAAGAGTAATATTTGAATAGAGACCTGGAGGATTGGGGGAGCATGGTAGCTAGTATCTGCAGTGCATCCCAGATATAGAAAGTGATTGGTGTAAAGGTCATGAATGGAAAGATGCCTGGGGCTTTTCAGGTCCAGCATCAGATGGAATTGGAGTGAGTGGACGAGTTGGAGCTGGGATCAGAGTGATGAGGGAAGAGGTGACAGGACCTTGTCAAGACTTAGGATTTTGTTCTGGGTTGAGGGGAAGTCAGGGGAGGACTCCAAGAAGAGGATCTGGAGCATCTGGCTTACGTTTTACAAGGGTCAGTGGCTGCTGTGCCGAGAGCAGGATGGAAGCAGAGAGATTTATGGGAGGCGATCACAAGAGAGATCTGAAAGGCAGAGAGAGGAGTGGCAGGAGTAGAAATGGTGATGTGATTGGGTTCTGGATATATTTCAGAGGTTGAGCTAGGGGATTTGCTCATTGGCTATGGAGTAAGAGAGAGAAGTTTAGAGCAAGTATAAGATTTGTGACTTAAGAAACTAGACAAAAGGAGTTGCCATTTACTGAAGTTGGAAAAATCTCTTTAGTTTCCAAATAATGATGGCTATATGAACGTGTGTAAATGAGAGAACCCATGTGTTTGGGCAGGAAAGTGTCAGGAGATGAATTTGAAGAAAAATGTCAGTTAAGAAGGCTGCAAGTTCAATGTTCATCAAAAGTTGTAATATGCCTTTTGAGAAAAAAGTGGATAAAAAACTATGGTATATAGCCATAGAAGAATAAATCCATGGTTTGTGTTTGGAGGTGGTGGTGATGGCAGAGACACTAAACAACGTGGTAAGACTGAATCTTATAAATAATTTGCCTTTAATTCGTCTTTGCTGATGGCAGAAACCATAGTGTAATTGTGGTGGACTCTTGTGTTTTACTCAGCCTAATACTTGTAAAACAGCAAGCAGTGGGTGGAGATGATCAATATAAAAAATTGATGTAGATTTCTCGTGATTAGTGCTTCTATAGGACTGGGAATTTTGGAAACTTTCCCCCAAGTCTGTATCAGACTTATAGTAGTTGTGTATTTGTTCTCTAAAATACTTCCATGTGTCCCATGATAAACTATTAGCAAAATTAATACTGAAATGCAAATCAAAACTACAATGAAGTATCTATCACCTCATACCAGTCAGAATGGCCATCATCAAAAAGACTACAAATAATATAAATACTGGAGAAGGTGTGGAAAAAAGGCTTCCTAACTGCCGGTGGAATGGAAATTAGTGCAGCTACTATGGGAAACAGTATGGAGGTTCCTTAAAAAACAAAATAGTTATCATATGATCCAGCAATCCTACTTCTTGGCGTATATACAGAAAAGAAAAATACTCTTAAATTGAAAAGATACATGCACCCCAATGTTCACGGCAGCACTATTTACAATAGCCAAAACAGGGAAGCAGGCCAAGTGTCCCTTGACAGATGAATGGAACCTGTTCCTGGAGAATGCGTTTCAAACCAGGATACTTTGTGGCTAGCAGCGTGTTAGGTGAGTATGTGACAAGAAAGAAGGGGCTGGTTTTCTAGGAGTCTACTGACTGCTTGGAGAGGAAATTAGAAATGTTGGGAGCAAGTGTGACAAGTGCAGGCTTAGATGTCCTTGAACATCAGTGAAAGTTGAAAAGACACCCTCTGTTTTCAGTTGAATTCCTTGTAGTCTGGAGACTTTGGGAGTTTGGAAAACATTAAGCTGAAATCATTCAGAGGGCAATGTCCAAAGTGATATGTTGAGTGTCTGCCATAAGCTCCAGGGTCTGATGAATTGTTTTTAAAGGGATCATAAGTGTTTGAAACAGGACAAAAATGAAAAATATATTGCAAGGCTGTAGTGGACCGTTTTGAGAAGCTTTGACTAATTGTAGAAAGAAAAGTAGAGCCACTGACAGCACAGCAAGTTTGGAAAAATGATGTATTTAGAGAGAGCCCTGTTGGGAGTGTGATTTGAGGTGAGGAAGGAAATGGGATCCTGGAATATGGCACAATGCTTATAGGTTTTTCTGCTTATACTGTGCTGGAAACATTTGCGGCGCTCACCGTTCATCACCTCGATTTTGCCAGATTAAAAAAAATAATACCCTCCTCTTGGGGTTGTGATTCTGATGAAAAACTTGGGCTTATGGACTAATAGCTTATGATTCTATACGTGATGAAATGGATTTTATTTGCCTACACTTTCTCCTTGATTTCCTTCTCTTTCTTCTACATTTTTTCATGTCTTTTATGGCTTTGTTGGAAACATGTAAGGAAATCACATAATTCCTCCTTAGGAATTATCTTCTTTCCTCTGCTATTTTTTCACCCTCTGTTAATTGGCGATATAACAGTCTTCCCCAGAGAAATTAATTATAATTCCACAAGCTGAAAAATTTAACTTCAGGTGGAAAATAAGTACCAGAAGTTGATTAACCTTAAACAATAAATATGTGTATTTTATGCAGCTGCCATTAGTAATTAAGAGAAAATGACAAAATGGAAGGAAACCTAACTTCCTTGGTTATTCTGAGGGGTTGCTGGTGCATTTACACAAATAGCAGGGATTATGGAGCATTTTGTTGAATGTCTATGACACATTGCCACCTTGTGGCTGCAAGCTTTGCTTTCAGTGTAAAAGCAGATTTTTTAATATTAAGTCTACATGATATTTTGTCTTATTCCTAGCATTTACACTTCCCTTAGAAAGGAAAGACTCCCGACATAAGAATACATACAATACAAGGCAAGAGAATTTAAGAGAATGCCTCTTCTGTTGGAATGTCTGGAACTAACTCTGCTGTGGGATTGGTGCATGAAAGAGAAAGTGAGAGAGGAAGGGAGAACAAGGTCAGCAGTTCACCACTAGTCGAGGGAATGTGGTGCTCATTGTATTAAACTTTTCTGTTGTTGTAGATTTGCTTCAGTTCAGTTCAGTCGCTCAGTCGTGTCCGACTCTCCGCGACCCCATGAATCACAGCACGCCAGGCCTCCCTGTCCATCACCGACTCCCGGAGTTCACTCAGCTTAAATTTCCCCAAAATGTTGGCAGAAAAAAAGAAAAAACAACTCGGATAAGGCTGTAGAATAAGCCTGCTAAGCCAGGAAGGAGGCAGAATCAGCCTCTGCACTGTGTAATGGACTGGCTGCATTTGGAGCCCAGACTGGGCTCTGCATTTTCTGCAGCTGACGTGGTGCTGTTCCAGGTGCCCTTGCTACATTTCATCGTCCATGTTCCAGGTGCCCTTGCTACATTTCATCGTCCATAAGGTTTAAGGGCAAAGTGTCTAAGACCAGACAGAAATTGGAGTGTCCTTGGAGGCCCTTCTAAGTAGGACACCGATGAAATGAACAGTAAAGTAACAAGAATTTCCCAAAATACAATCTGTAATTCCTTTCCCCTGCTGGTCCGGGCAGATCCTGGAGTGGACGCACCACTAGTTTGAGGACCTCTCACTGAACTACTCAGTTCAGTTCAGTTCAGTTCAGTCGCTCAGTCGTGTCCGACTCTCCGCGACCCCATGAATCACAGCACGCCAGGCCTCCCTGTCCATCACCAACTCCCGGAGTACACTCAAACTCATGTCCAGAGAGTCGGTGATGCCATCCAGCCATCTCATTCTCCGTCGTCCCCTTCTCCTCCCGCCCCCAACCTTTCCCAGCATCAGAGTCTTTTCCAGTGAGTCAACTCGTCGCATGAGGTGGCCAAAGTATTGGAGTTTCAGCTTTAGCATCAGTCCCTCCAATGAACACCCAGGATTGATCTCCTTTAGAGTGGACTGGTTGGATCTCCTTGCAGTATAAGGGACTCTCAAGAGTCTTCTCCAACACCACAGTTCAAAAGCATCGATTCTTCGGCGATCAGCTTTCTTCACAGTCCAACTCTCACATCCATACATGACCACGGGAAAAACCATTGCCTTGACTAGTCGGACCTTGGTTGGCAAAGTAATGTCTCTGCTTTTTAATATACTATCAAGGTTGGCAAAGTAATGTCTCTGCTTTTTAATATACTATCAAGGTTGGTCATAACTTTCCTTCCAAGGAGCAAGCGTCTTTTAATTTCATGGCTGCAATCAGCATCTGCAGTGATTTTGGAGCCCAAAAAAACAAAGTCTGACACTGTTTCCACTGTTTTTCCATCTATTTCCCATGAAGTGATGGGACCAGATGCCATGATCTTTGTTTTCTGAATGTTGAGCTTCAAGCCAACCTTTTCACTCTCCTCTTTCACTTTCATCAAGAGGCCTTTGAGTTCCTCTTCACTTTCTGCCATAAGGGTGGTGTCATCTGCATATCTGAGGTTATTGATATTTCTCCCTGCAATCTTGATTCCAGCTTGTGCTTCTTCCAGCCCAGCGTTCCTCATGATGTACTCTGCATAGAAGTTAAATAAGCAAGGTGACAATATACAACCTTGACGTACACCTTTTCCTATTTGGAACCAGTTGGTTGTTCCATGTCCAGTTCTGACTGTTGCTTTAGGTAGCAATAAAATGTACCAAAATACTGACTGGCAGTGAATTTCAGATGGTACTTATTGACAAGTGCTTGAAATCCAGTTGTTCTGTTTTCCATGAGTACAGCTGAGCTTGGGGGGGAGTTGACATCATGTAATAGTTGAGTGAGCATAATTTATGGTTGGATGGCATCACCGAATCAATCAGCATGAATTTGAGTGAACTTCAGGAGTTGGCGATGGACAGGGAGGCCTGCCATGCTGCAGTCCATGGGGTCTCAAAGAGCTGGACACGACTGAGCAACTGAACTGAACTGAATCGACTTCATCTCAACCAGCTTGAGAGGAGTAACTCATAGGCAAGGTCAGCTTTCTTTTTTGCCATGGTTTTGAATATGCTGCATTGCATAGTCAGACACATAGATGATTTCATCCCTGATTTATTTTTCATCCATGAGAGTCTTAATCTGAAAAACTCTTACAGGTATAAGCAGATGACTTTCTTTCTACCCAAGAAAACAAGACATATCTTAGTGAGTTCAGTTCAGTCGCTCAGTCATGTCCAACTCTTTGTGATTCCAAGGACTACAGCACACCAGGCTTCCCTGTCCATCACCAACTTCCGGAGCTTGCTCAAACTCATGTCCATCAAGTTAGTGATGCCATCCAACCATCTCATCATCTGTTGGCCCTTTCTCCTCCTGACTTCGTTCTTTCCCAGCATCAGGGTCTTTTCTAATGAGTCCGTTCTTTGCATCAGGTGGCCAAAGTATTGGAGTTTCAGAATCAGCCCTTCCAATGAATATTCAGGACTGATTTCCTTTAGGATAGACTGGTTGGATCTCCTTGCAGTCCAAGGGACTCTCAAGAGTCTTCTCCAACACCATAATTAAAAAGTATCAGTTCTTCAGCGCTCAGCTTTCTTTATTGTCTAGCTCTCACATCCATACATGACTATTGCAAAAACCATAGCTTTGACTAGGCGGACCTTTGTTGGCAAAGTAATGTCTCTGCTTTTTAATATGCTGTCTAGGTTGATTATAGCTTTCCTTCCAAGGAGCAAGCATCGTTTAATTTCATAATTGTGGCCCCACAAGAGACTGACCCAGACTTGCCCGTGAGTGTCCAGGAGTCTCCAGCAGACGCGTGGGTTGGCGGTGGCCTGCTGCAGGGTCCTAGGCACTGAGCACAGCAGTGTGTGCAGACCTTTTGAAGGAGGTCGCCAATATCTTCATTACCTCCACCATAGTTTGGCCTCAGGTCAAACAACAGGGAGGAAACAGCCCCGCCCTTCAACAGAAAACTGGATTAAAGATTTACTGAGCATGGCCCCGCCCATCAGAACAAGACCCAGTTTCCCCCTCAGTCAGTCTGTCCCATCAGGAAGTTTCCATAAGCCTCTTTATCCTTCTCCATCTTCCTGAAGAGGCTCTTAAAATGCCTGACTTTGAGCAATGCTCCTCAACTCTTCCTTGTTTTTAAATTTCTATGAAGTTGACCCTTTTCTGTGGTAGTTGGGATATCCATGAATATTTTTTGTAATTCCTTTTCATTCTTAATAACTCGCTGAGAATGTTGGACTCAGGAATACTCAGTGCTCAGGAATATTTTTGTCTTTAATAACTATCCAGACACATATACATGCATATGTACTTACTTGGAGGAAACCATTTAAAAACACAGGGCACTATTCAAGTATGAAAGGTTTTCTTGTGAAAGCAGGACAGATCTTGAAATAAGTTTCGTGACACAAGGGATTCTTTTGTAGAAAGCCATCTTTTGAAGTGACTTTGGTTTCTCTGACTCTTGTGACAGATTTTCTTTTAAGAAGCTATAAAGTGATCTAAGGATGTATTGATTTCCTCTAAGGGCTGTGGTGCTTAGAAATTTCCCTTCCCTACATGTATTTGTGAGCACCAAAAGCTTGTGAATGTTTTTTGTGAACCACTGGAGACGTGATCTATGGATTATCCCTGGAATCGATAGAGCAATGTTCTTCATTTTTTATGGGGGGTCATGGCCCATGTTGTTGTTGTTCAATCACTAAGTCATGTCCAAGTCTTTGCGACCCCCTGGACTGCAGCATGCCAGACTTCCCTGTCCTTCACTATCTCCTAGAGCTTGCTCAAACTCATGTCCATTGAGTTGGTGATGCCATCCAGCCATTTCTTCCTCTATTGTCCCCTTCTCCTCCTGCCTTCAATCTTTCCCAGCATCAGGGTCTCTTTCTATGAGTTGGTTCTTTGCATCAGGTGGCCAAAGTATTGGAGCTTCAGCATTCAGTCCTTGGCACATGGAAGGACATATTTTACATAATGATTCTGGATACACACACACCCATGTATAATGTATACATTTCATGTAACGATTCTTTTCCTTCCTTCCTTGGACTCTGATAATTTTTGTTCTGTTGCACTAAAAAATACTAGTCACAAACTACTAACTTGATTTCATAACCCACTAATATACCATGGCCCGCAGCTTGAAAAACACTAAAATGGAGATTGTGCAGCCAGCCAGATACTTAGAGGGAAGACTCAACAGTGGAGCCTCGGAGTCGCTAAACCAGGACTGGGAGAGAGGGATTTAGAGAAGGAAAAGAAGGAAGTGTGCCTGTGGTGGGGGTCTTTCATTCAGGTTGAAAGTGTCCCCAGCAAGTGATGCCACTGTCCTTCTCTCTGCAGCTTGACCACATATTATCCCCTCCACCCATGCCATTTCGGAAATGCAGCAACCCAGACGTGGCTCCCGGCCCTGGGAAGTCACTGAAGTTTAAAAGACAGCTGAGTGAGGATGGAAGACAGCTGCGACGGGGGAGCCTGGGAGGTGCTCTGACTGGTGAGTTGTGTGAGTGGCCTGCTTAAGAGATGAAATTGTGTTTAGACAGTATGGGCTTCCCTGGTGGCTCAGATGGTAAAGAATCTGCCTGAAATGTGGGAGACCCGGGTTTGATCCCTGAGTCAGGAAGGTTCCCTGGAAAAGGGAATGGCAGCCCACTCCTGTATTCTTGCCTGGAGAATCCCATGGATAGAGCAGCCTGGCAGAGAGTTGTACATGACTGAAGGACTAAATGACTTTCTAGTACAGTCAGCCCTCCATATCCTTGGGTTCTGAACCCACAGATTCAACCACCTGTAGATTATATATATATATATATATATATATGTATATATAATTCTAGAAAGTTCCCTAAAGCAAAACTTGAGTTTGCCATCTGCTGATGACTATTTACATTACAAAATGTATCAGGTATTGTGAGTAATCTAAATGTGGCTTACGTTATCCAGTAGGATATGCATATAATTGGTAAACAAATACTGTGCCATTTTATATAAGGGACTTGAGCGTCTGTGGATTTAGGTATCTGTGGGAGCCCTGTAGCCAATCCCCATGGATAGGTAGAGACGAGTGTAGAGGGTCCCCAGTGACAGCAGAGTTCCCTGTGTGAGCATCAGCCCCTCGAGGGGGTGCCTGCCCCTCCAAAGACATGGTAAAATCTAATCCAATTCAGAGACCAGTTAAATTGAGGATAGATTAGTAAGCTTTACTGGAGTGTAATTTACATATAAGATGTATTCATTCTAAGGGCACGTGTGGATGGGTTTAGCGAATTTATAACCAAAATATCTTGATTTTGGAACTACAGCCAAAATCAAGATATGAAACGCTCCCTGCATTCCTTCCCTGGGCCCAGGCAGCTCTATCTCTGCTTTTGTCCATATTAATGGAATCATGTGGCACATGTTTTTTTGTGTCTGTCTGCTTTCGCTCAGTATGTTTTTAACATTCATCCATGTTGTTAGTGGAAAAAGAAATGGCAACCCTCTCCATTATTCTTGCTTGGAGAATCTCATGGACAGAGGAGCCTGGCAGGCTAGTCCATAGGTCGCAAAGAGTCAGACACAACTGAAGTGACTGAGGATGCACTCACGCACGTGTTATTAGTTGTATCAGTAGCATACGTTGAATTTTATAAGAAACTGCCAAGCTGTTTCCAAAATG
The DNA here is from genome assembly GCF_049115385.1 of Moschus berezovskii. NCBI lineage: Eukaryota > Metazoa > Chordata > Mammalia > Artiodactyla > Moschidae > Moschus > Moschus berezovskii. Next base: position 64,922,891 of record NC_142477.1, read on the forward strand.
ATTCATTTTTACTTTCCCACCACCAACAGGTGAGCTAATTACTCTGTATTCTTAACCACCTGTGGTATTGCTAGGCTTTTTAACTTTAGCCATGTTAGTGGGAAAGTATCACATTCTTGTTTTAATTTGTATTTTCTTGATGACTAAATGATGTCAAACATCTTTTCATGTGCTGATTGGACATTGGTATTTTTCCTTTTGTTAAGTGCCTGTTCAGATCTTTCGCCCATTTTTTTTCTTTCCCCCGTTTTTGTGCTATTAAATTAATTGAAAAGCTAAAATCCCTAAATCTATAAATAACTTTTATTGACTTGAATGATAAATTAAAATTTTAAACATTAAAATAACTTAAAGTATGTTTTAAAAAAATAACTTGCCATATAAATGTTCATGTTATTAAACTTAATTTTAAATCACTGAAGGTTAGATTTCTATTCATTCTGAGTGCTTTTTCCTCTAAATATAAATATTTTGGGGGAAACTTTATTGTTTTTGAAACCCTGACACAAAGTTTTCTCTATGAGTGACAGTTTTGCCTGCCAGTTCATAAATGACCTTAAAAATAAGTTGAGTCGTTTTTTTGGAAAATTTTGGATTTTGAGTTTTGGAGATGAAATTTCTGGGAACAAAAATGCTTCTATATCATGATCAGTCTAGAACATGTGACCCAGTGTGGGCACACTGCTGGGATCGAGGGTGAAGCTGACCTCAGACCAAGGCGAAAAAATTCAGAAAATTGCTGTACTTCACTAACATAAAGAAAATGTTCACACTGGAGTTTTACTGATGTTCTTCTAATGCATATTAGGGCATTTTTCTCAGCTTTCATTTCTATAAATGCAGATTTTTTTTTTTTTAAGTAGAATATCCTAAAAGTTTAGTATAACTCTTAGTTTTTTAGGGGGGGATATAGAATCTTAGAGCTTAAAAGACTCACCCCTTGCTTACTAATTTCACTTAGGAAATTTACTCATCTTTGGTTAAACTACTTTTGACCAATAGGAGGGAAGGAGTAAGGGTTCTCTCCAATTTTTGCCAAAGCAGTTTTCTTAAAACTTTCAAATAATGCAAAAGTATTGCAAATACATGACCTGAAACATGAAATTTGGCCTTTAGGCTTCAAAAAAATACTGAACTTGATTCCAATTTTAAAATAACAAATCTCAACTGCTCCAGCAATTCCAGCTTTATGCAATTTAGCTTGGTATAAAATCATTTTAGGTAATTAAATCTTTGCTAAGATAATTTTCAAAAATGTTTAGTGATCCTTGGGGAGCTTTTTTTTTAAAAAAAATATCTTGAACATCAGAATGTTTTAAAAAAACAGTCACTTGGAAATTATTTCAGAATATGAAGAAAAAACATTCTTAGTTGGTCTTTTAGACAGCTTCGTTGAGGATTTAATGAAATAACATATGCAGAGCACTTAGCTGAGGGATGGTGGCTATTAGTGTTGTGTGCATAGTGAACTGAATTTAGAATTTTCGCAGTTGATGGGTAACTTGGGCTTGGGAACATCAGTTTGAAACCTTTATCACCCAAGTTTCTACTTTGTGTCAGGCACTGTACTAGTGTCAGTAGAGCAGAGAGAAGAAAGATCATCTCTGATCATTAAGAAAAGTGGTTTCTACTAGTTTTAGGCAACTGTAAATAATCACATATGATCTTCCCTTGGGATAGACCTTGTTGCTAAACGTAAATTAAGTCAAACTGGTTTTGCCATCATAAGTGTGTGGTATTAGATATTTGCACTATCCGCTTCTGTAGCTTAAAGACCAGTCACCTTCCTACTGTTTATCTTTATTTTGTTTACCTTATTGTTTGCTGCTGCTAAGTCGCTTTCAGTCGTGTCCGACTCTGTGCGACCCCATAGACGGCAGCCCACCAGGCTCCCCCGTCCCTGGGATTCTCCAGGCAAGAACACTGGAGTGGGTTGCCATTTCCTTCTCCACCTTATTGTTTACCTTTGTTTTATTCCAAGGTTTTTTTTCTTTTGGGAGTTTTCTACTGCTTTCTTTGAAGCAAAGACTTTATGAAAGGCTAACTTTCACAAAGTCTGAAAATCTAGTTTGAAAATTTTGCCACCCAATTATCCTTTATAAGTTTCACTAAACTCTTAGGTTGTTGAGAAGAAGATCTGTGATCTTCCTCATCTGTTCATCCCTAATGACAACTAACATGAAGGATTTACTCTGTGGCAGGCACAGTGTTTAGGGAATTACATTTATTGACTTACATCTCTGCTCTTATGAGGGAGGCACTCTTATCCCCACTTTACAGGTGAGAACACTGAGGCACAGACAAGTTGAGTAAATTGCACAAGATCATGAAAAGGATGATGCCAAGATGTGAACCCAGGTTTTGTGGCTTACAGTCCGTGCTTGTAGCCACTACCCTGTGCCTCGCATAGCTGGTACCCAATAGGTCTTTAATATGTTCCAGCAGGATTGATGGAAGAAATTTTTTCCAATTAATTGGACATTTTTTTCTCAGTTTATATCTGGAGCTGACTCAATCTGTATGGATCCTGGTTTATTAATTACAAAAGTAAATTAAAAGTAGGCAATTAACACCCACAGCCATTCTATTCCTCAGATTTCATCACAAGGAAATAGTCATGAATATATATAGAGAATTCGCCTTAGTTATATTTAGAGAGCATCATTAATAATAATAAAGATTGCAAACTACCTAAAATCTGATATCTGGCAAAAGAATATTGGTGAAACATAATATGGTATACACATAAAGTGGAAAACAGCCATAAACATTAAATCATGTTGCAAAACATATATTTTAACATTGAAAAAGATTCAATATATTTTTAATGTGAAATCTCATTATTGAATGGACTCATTATCTTTTCATAGGGCTTACTATAATTATAATTAAATAATTATATTTTTAATGAGAGGGAATAAAATAATTCCTATCTTCTAAAAAGTTTTCTCAAACTGCAGTTTGATCCATGACTTACTGTTGCCCCTGAGGTTTTCTGTGGGGTTAGGTGGTATACTGGTAGACAACAACAATGCTACATAACCACAAAATTTGCCTGTAAAACAGCAGCACATATTCCTTCCTTCCTCCCATGGCTGCAGGTCAGCTGAGTTTGGGTGATTTAGCCCGGGCTCTGCTGTGATTGCTTCCCGGGTAGAGCCTAGGTCAAGATCTGCTCCACATGTCTCTCCTCTTCCTTGAACCAGCAGCCACCCAAATGCTATGTTCTCCTTCTAAAAGATGAGAGCAAGGCCATGTGTATCCACCTGCACAGGCAGGTTTCAAGTCTCTTCTGGCGCCATGTCTGCTAACTTTCTATGGGCCAAAGCAAGTCACACGATCAAGGCCTGCATCAAGGATCAGAAGCGTGCCCTGCCCACCATGACACCTTGGCAAAGATGCAGATATATAACACAGCTGGGGAGAAATAAAGAATTGGCACCAGTAATTCAGTCTGACATAGTTAACCTTCCTTTCTTTTTAAACACCATCTTTTAGAATATTTACATTTACCTATTTTTCAATTAAGAAAGTATTATGTGTTCATTGTGTAGAGTTTAGATAATACAGAGCAATATAAAGGAAAAAACTCTTAGGCCATAATGCTCCCATGCAGACACCATTGATTGAACTTTTGACATTTCTTCCCCAGCTAAAGCTTTGAATGACTTGAGTAGTAGATCAGAAGAAAAAACAACCAGTACCTTTTATGCAGGGCTGGCATTTCAACAACAGACCTAGAGTTTACCATGCTCATCACTGCCTGCATTTTTTTTTTTTTTGAGACTGATGATGTTTTATATCTTCATGGCCCACAGCTTGCTAAATAGGCACCCAGAAGCATCATGTAAACATTGACTGAGCTTTGGAGCTCCCTGATGAGGAAAAGAAGCATTATTCAAATCGTTATACAGATCCTTAAATCTGAGCATGACTAAGTGGTAACGTGCCTGACAGTTCACAGCAAGGAAGCCGCAGAATGAAGGGCAGAACCTCAGAATTTTGACTCCTGGCTTTTTGCTATGCAGATAATTGCCCTGAATCCTAGTCCTGCTTTCCACAGCTGTGATGTATGTGTGTTGCAGCCTTAACAGTCAGAAAATGAGGGAAGACTTCTCTCTCTTATGCAGAGTTGTGTTTTTCAAAACATAACCTGGGTTGTTTGCAATATAAAACCAAGAGGAATCTGCATGTGTGTCATGGACACATTATAATAAGATATCAACTTTGTAGACAGTATAAATGAGAGCTTCTAAAACCGTTAGCATCATTGTATTCTATCTGGGGGAAGAACTGAGAGAATTTTCCTGCTTGGACTGTGGAAATCAGTTGAAGGTAACATCTGATAATTCAAAAAAAGGCATTTCAGAATGAGTTTTACTTTGAGAGGGAAGGGAGAAACAAATCATACAATCCCAGAAAACATTCTTTCCTGTAAAATTAACTTGACGTATATCCTCTTGTAAGTGCTATATAGGCAACCCACTCCAGTATTCTTGCCTAGAGAATCCCAGGGATGGAGGAGCCTGGTGGGCTGCCGTCTATAGTGTCACACAGAGTAGGACACGACTGAAGTGACTTAGCGGCAGCAGCAGAGTTTAATGGGTTTCTCATCGTAAAGACCTCCTTAGCTTAGTGAGCAAGTCTGAGAAAATTTAGATAAAAGCACATTTACATAAAATATACCTATGTTGTATTGGAAGGACTGATGCTAAAGCTGAAACTCTAATACTTCGACCACATGCGAAGAGTTGACTCACCAGAAAAGACTCTGATGCTGGGAGGGATTAGGGGCAGGAGGAGACGGGGACGACAGAGAATGAGATGGCTGGATGGCATCACCAACTCGATGGACATGAGTTTGAGTGAACTCCGGGAGTTGGGGATGGACAGGGAGGCCTGGCGTGCTGTGATTCATGGGGTTGCAGAGAGTCGGACACGACTGAGCTACTGAACTGAACTGAATGTAGCCTTGCTGTTGTTCTTTAGTCACTAAGTCCAGTCCAACTCTTCACGGCCCCATGGATTGTATCAGATTCCTTTGTCTGTGGGTTTTTCCCAGGCAAGAATACTGGAGTGGGTTGCCATTTCCTTCCCCAGGGGATCTTCCTGACCCAGGGATTGAACCCACATCTCCTGCAATGGCAACCAATTCGTTACCTCTGAGCCACCAGGGAAGCCCAGGTAGCCTTGGTATTCGGCAACTATTGCAACTGAATACTCTCCTATGTGCTCTGAATTTCTTCATATTTGGAATGCCATCAAAAGAATGCCTGTGTACAAATGGTGTATATTAGGATACTACCACATGCTACAGCAAGCAAACCAAGGTATTTCTGGGGCTTCACACAGTAGTCATACATTTCCAGCTCACATAAGTCTTTTGGGTTATCAGGCAGCTCTCTCCTCTGGATGAGTTCATGCTCAGTGGTGTCTGACTCTGTGCAACCCCTGTGGACTGCAGCCCTCCAGGCTCCTCAGTCCATGGGATTTTCCAGGCAAGAATACTGGTGTGGGTTGCTATTTCCTCCTCCAGGGGATCTTCCTGACCCAGGGATTGAACCCGTGTATTTTGCATCTCCTGCATTGGCAGGTGGATTCTTTACCATGGTGCCACCTGGGAAGCACCTGATGAGTCAGGGGCCCACCTTCCTTCCACCTTCTGCTTTGTTTCTTCTTTTATGGCCTTGAGATACTCTGTTTCTAGCTGGTGGAAGTGGAACGAAAGAGAAGAAAAACCTTTCTGACTTTTTAGAAGTCCCATCCTGGAAGAGACACACTGTGTTTCCATTCCCATTCATTTAACAAGATCCCCTTGCACAGGCAGAGCCAAATTCGAGGCTAAGTATTAGTCACTCAGTCATATCTGACTCTTTGACTCTTTGTAGCCTGCCAGGCTCCTTGCCCATGAAATTCGCGAGGTAAGAATACTGGAGTGGGTTGCCATTCCCTCCTCTAGGGGATCTTCCCCACCCAGGGATTGAACCCGGGTCTCCTGCATTGCAGACAGATTCTTGATGGTCTGAACCACCAGGGAAGCCTGGGCTATTCAAGGCTAGTACTGGAATTAGGGGAGTGCTAGGAACTATGGACCCTGCTGGAACTGTTGTCTCCGAGGCCAGCTACACAAGAGGCAGGGGAGACTGAGAAATGGATTTTAATAAAGAAATTGGATGTGATTAACTTAGTTTTCAGTGCATTAGGTCTGAAGTGCCTATGAGGCACTCTAAATTGGAGTGTCTGGAGAGGACTGTTCACTAACAGAAGGGGAGAGGCGTATTTTGATGGCGCGCGGATAAAACCTGGAGCGGACGAGCTTAGGCGCAGATGGCAGTGAAGGACCTCGCGGTAGCCGACGTGTTGACGAGAGTGCAGATAGCTCTTTTGAGAGGACGCGCAGTGTAAGAGCCTAGAGAAAATGGGTATGGCCTGGAAGGATATGAGGGGCCTGAGGGGGCCATCTTGATGTGGGAACCAGGCAACTGTGTCTGTAAGGTGTTGAGAACGGTTCAGAAGAGATGACAGTCGGAGGGGTGAGGTGCTGTGAAAGCACCCGGCAGGGTATCCAGAGCACATGTCAAATGGTTGGCCTTTGCAGAGAGAGAGGCACTTCCTTCATCATCGTAGGAGCAAGGAGGAGAAAATGGATGCAAAGCAGGTAGCTTAGGTACATCCATACCATGAAATAGGCTTCCCTGATGGTTCAGATGGTAAAGAATCTGACTGCAATACAAGAGACCTGGGTTCGATCCCTGGGTTGGGAAGATCCCCTGGAGGAGGGCATGGCAACCCACTCCAGTATTCTTGCCTGGAGAATCCCCATGGACAGAGGAACCTGGCAGGCTACAGTCCATGGGGTCGAAAAGAATCCTGTGCAACTGAGCAACCAAGCAGAGCACACATACCATGAAATACTACACAGCAAAAAGGAACAAACTACCAATTGTTTACTGAAAAAAACACACAACCTGAAAGTGGAGAATGATATTTTATTCAGTGGACTTGCTGAGGACTTAAACCAGCCTCTCAGACTGCTCCGAAGAGGTAACGAAGAAGCCAGGATATTGAGGAGTTTTGGGAAACAACAACAAAATCAGGTAACAGAGACATCAAAAGATTAGTGTTAATTCCAGAAAAGCACACATCTCAAGCATTTGGCACCTGTCTGTGTCTGGGAAGATGCAAGATTCTGGGCTCATTGAAGTTATTCCTTTGATATGCACCTTAACTGTCTAGGGCCAGTACCCTCTTCACCCTGAGTTCCCTCAGGGAGCACAGGTGGGCAGCAGCTGCAGTGGCAGCTGGCTTGATGTCTGTAACATCCTTCGTTTACTGATATGGAAGGTGACATTCTTCATCCACAAGATGCATGTCACCACCTGGGTGAATCTCCAGAGAACCCTGCTGAGTTAAAAAAAAAAAAAAAAAACAGAAGGAAATGGCAGTCCACGCTTGTATTCTTGCCTGGAAGATACCATGGACAGAAGAGCCTGGAGGGCTGCAGCCTGTGGGGTCAGGTGACTGAGCACACACGCATGAAAGGGGCGCAGGAAGAAGGGTTGGCAGCAATAAGCAGAGGTAGAGCAACAAAAAAGAGAGGCTGCACGCTGTGTGATTCCATTTCTACACAATATTCTTGAAATCGCAAAATTGTAGAAGTACAGAACCGATTACCAATTAGAGGTTGTGGAGACTTGAGGAGGTCATGGGAGGGAAGTAGGTGTGGCTATGAACTGGCAACATGAGGAATTCTGCAGTGGTGAAGATGTTCTGTATCTTGACTGTATCAATGTCATTATCCAGGCTGTGATTGTACGCCACAGTTTTGTAAGATGTTGCTGCTGCTGCTGCTGCTAAGTCACTTCAGTCGTGTCCGACTCTGTGTGACCCCATAGACGGAAGCCCACCAGGCTCCCCCGTCCCTGGGATTCTCCAGGCAAGAACACTGGAGTGGGTTGCCATTTCCTTCTCCAATGTGTGGAAGTGGAAAGTGAAAAGTGAAAGTGAAGTCGCTCAGTCGTGTCCGACCCTTAGCGACCCCACGGACTGCAGCCTACCAGGCTCCTCCATCCATGGGATTTTCTAGGCAATAGTACTGGAGTGGCTTGCCATTGCCTTCTCCGTTGTAAGATGTTACCATTTTTTAAATTGGGGTATAGATGCTTTACATCCAGTGTGTTAGTTTCTGCTGTATAAGGAAGTGAATCAGCTGCGTGTATACATATATCCCTCCTTGGACCTCCCTCCCAGCCCTGTAGGTCATCTCAGCGCACGGGGCTGAGCTCTGGGCTGTGCAGTAACTTCTCACTGCTCTCTACTTCACGTATTTGCAGGGCAGGCATAGAGATGTTACTGTTGAGTGAAACTGGGTAAAGACTATCTGGGATCTCTCTGCATTATTTCTCATAACTGCATGTGAACCTACAGTTACTTCATAATAGGTAAATTTTAAAACATGGTCTTTCCAGATAAGTGATTTTAATACATTTTCTTTTCATAAAAAGCAGGTAGTTTAGTTGATTTAGCGCCTTTACTTCTCAGTGCCTGATGAAATATCTGGGTGGGTTTGGGGAGGGTTATATGGGAACTGACAACAGAGGCAAGTCTGAAATGGTCTTAGAGAATAGGAAGGGGAGCTATAAATGAAGTAGGGTTCCTTGGAAGCACTGGCAACCTATATAAGGTCTTCAGTCATGAAAGTGAAGTCCGTGTACATGTTCGAGGGAAAGTTTAAGGCACCAGGAAATTTGTGAACTGGGAACATAGTCCCACACAACATAGCAGAGAGGCCTGGGGCATGGTCACCCAGGAGAGCCATGGGGAGGGTGGAGGGAGCCAAGCTGTGTAAGAGTCAGGGAGGGGAGTTTTGCTGCCCAGCATGGGATTTTCCAGGGGTATAGCCAAAGCCCATGGGAGCTTGGAAGTGTGATAGTGTTGCAGACTGAGCAGTGGAGGCTGTTTAACTTAGCCAGCCTGTGAAGGATGACTGGTACGTTAATATGCTGAAATCTGGCAAGTTGTAAAATGTTTAAAGGGCAAAAGTCTTTACAGTTGTTGTGAATTATGTCCTCATGATGCACTTGATTTGCACTCTTGGCTGTTGGCCAACAGGAAAAGGAACCCAGATAATTCATACTTAAGATTATAGTGGCTTAAAAACATCCTGCTTCTATTTGTTTTACTATTTCTCAATACTTACAAATTTTCTACTTAGAGGGCATATAACTGGGGGCTGGGATTCTCTTCTTTCTTGCTTTCCTGTTCTGTTTTAGAGCTTATAACATTGTGTACTTCATCAGCAATGGTTTATGAGGCTGGAGAGTATCTCTAACTATTTTTCTGAGCCACTGAGCAATCAAAAGGCAAATCCATTAGCATCTTCTTTTTGGTGAGGGTGCATGATTTTCAGTAGCCTTTAAAAATCACGTGCTGGTAGTTCTATTTTTGGTTTCTTAAGGAGCCTCCATTCTGTCCTGTAGAGTGGGAGGGGGTGTGGGTAGGAGGGAGGGAGGTCTAAGAGGGAGGGGATGTATATACATATAGCTGATTACATGTAGCTATATACATATAGCTGATTCACTGCATTGTACAGCAGAAACTAACACTGTAAAGCAATTATGCTCTTTTTTAAAAAAAGAAACCAAAAATCACTTGCTGTCTTCACTGACCCATGTCAGTTTGTCTGGATATTTTCTTTTCTATCTAGGTGTTCTAACTGGAAGATGGTGATTTCGGTGTATGTTATGTTTGCAGTCTCTCCATATCAGAGTAGGAAGCTCTCCTGAGACTCCCACTTAATGGGGCACACAGCTGTTAGCCCACTCCTTTGGCAGATGCTGCCTCCCAGTGGCTGGCTGGCTGACAGGGGCCTTCTGCTGCAGCTCATCATCCATGCAGATGGCCTACCCATGAGTCATTGCTCCTAGTGATGGGGATGGGGGGGAAGCATCACATGGCAGGTCCCAAGTCCCGCTTAGGGTCCCCATAGCAATTTATCTCTCCTCCAGTCTCTCTCCCAGTTATCTGATTCTTTTTCTCCCTATCTATCCCCATTACTTCTTGTGTTCAAGTGTGACTCTATAAATAATGGACTTTGGTTGTTCCTGCTACTTGGGGATTGCCAAGCGGCCACCTTGTTCAGAGCCAGGCTACAGAGTCCTGTTTGAGGCTCAGTTCTCTCCCTCAGACATTTTGCACCATTGACGCATCACAGGAAGTGATGTCAGGCATGAGAAGAGAATCTAAGGAAGAGCCTGCGTGAGGACTTGAAGACTCAGATGTGTTGCTCGTATACCGAGAGTCAGACAGGAGGCTGAGCTATTTGCTTTTATGTGTGCAGGAACTCCAGAGAGGACTGGCAGCCCTGCTCCATCAGCAAATTTAGCTCTTCAGAAGTCCTTTGTCCAGTTCTGTACCAGATAGAGTTTGAAGGACTTAAAATTAGTCCCAAGTGTTAAGAACAGATTGTTGCCAGAAGATCTGATTTCTCTTTAGTTTCTTGAAGTGCCTTCTGTGAGGCAAAAAGTAGCTTGGGCCTTAAATCATTGTGACATAGAATTCCAAGACTGCTAGCGTAGGAGCATCAGTTGCATACTGAGATAGAGCTAGACTCTGATCACCTGCAAAATGTCATTCTGGGCCTTACTGGGTATGTCGGATGTGATCAAAAACGGTGATTGAAATTTTTCAAAGTAACCCCAAAGAAGAGAGTGCCTAGTGGTCATTTAAAGTTTTTGCTGGCGTTATTTTAAAGGTTGTATGTGTCCAAATGTATTTATATAAGGAAGTTCTCTATACCAGTTAGACTAATGAAACTTAACAGAAATTAACCAAAGATGTATGAACTAGATTTCCCAAAGCTGTTTATCTCTCTCCTAATTCCTCTCCCTGTTTTCTCTGTCTGCCTTTCCCCCTTATTTCTTATAGTCAAGTTTGATTCTGTAAATGATGGACTTTGGTTATTCCTTATTGAAAAAATGAATTTATTGAATCCATATATCAAAATTTTAAGTTGCTTGTTCATAAAATTTTTTTAGAATAGAAAATTGATTTCAGGTTTTTTATTGAGGGATTGAATTTTTTGAAGGGGCATAATCATATTCCCTTTTTTCTGCCCAGGATTTTTTTTTTCTTTTTTTTCAGTGCTTCCCTGAGAATCTGTTTAACTGATAGGGTAGACTGAGACCTGCGCATGGCTGGACGTGGTTTTCCTCTCCTTCATGCTCTGTGTTCTTATAGGTTCTGAGAAGCATGCTGATTCCAAGTTTGAAATATATATACACACACAAACTTGGATATGTATACAGTTTTGTATGTATATCGTTTTTAAGAGGTGAAGTGATTTTAGACCCCTGTGACTCTTCAGGATATATGAGAAAGTCACAGAAGCTGAATGAATTGTATTACAGTTAAGAATATGAAATTATGAATTTAAATAGTGGAAAATTAGTATTGAGTATTAAATCCCACATACAGCACTCTTTGAGTTATTAGTCAGGGGGAGGTAAGGTTGGGGAAGGCAAGGAAAATGGTGGGTGCTGCCATTGCCCACCACACTGGTACCCAGTTGCGAAGTTGGACATCGGTAGCCACCTCTTGCGGTGATGTTTTCTCGTGCACAATCTAACTGCAGGGCCACTGCACAAAGGTGCATGTGGGTGCTGACTGCACCTGTGCGGGAAGCAGTCCATTAGGCCACACATGAGTCCTGTGGAAAACACAGTCATGGTAGTTGGCGATAATACAGCAGTGACTGGGGGAGACACAGATACGAAGGAGAATGGAATACCTGACTCACACCGAACGGGGTGGAAAGGTGGGGAAGCAAGTGACTTGTCTGGCTGGGGAGAGTGCCGCAGCATCTGTACTGATGTTTCCAGGTGTGATGAGAAGGGCCTGAAATGGGGATCTGAGGCTGAGACTCTTGTCCCATGTCAACTGCTCAGTAGCTGTGCCGTCGTTTCTGGGTCCCAGTCTTCTCCTTGTAAAATAAGTGCATTGAACCAGATACTTTCAAGGCCCCTTGGAGTTTAAGTAGTAGATGCTTTTCGCTCCCCAGATGAGGAGTAGCGGGAGTCTTTGCAGACACTGGTTTGCTTCATTTTCTCACTTCACTCTTACATCCCGGCTCCACTGTTGAGTGGGGAAGCCCACCTCCTTCCCTGGATGGCAGTTATGTTCTGTCCTCTGAGACTGAGCACACCAGGCCATCCATCTCCTGTTTGAAACTCATTTTCACGGGCTAATCGAAGATCAGGAATGTAGACTTATTTTTAACTTCCTGGATGGAAACTGAAAATGAAGCTGACTTTTTGTCATCTCCACAGGAACAAGAGTAGGCAAAGAAATGCAAATGCCACCAACCGGGATGTTTAAAGATTGATAAAAATTAGTGTTTCTGATGTATTAATGACCCTGGTGGTGGTAGCCTGCATTTGTCATTGTCATGTTCTGTTGTCATTCAAGTACTTAATCAATGCATATTGTCAGGGCTAAATTTATTTTCTTGTGTCTGCCCAGCCAGATCATTTCTCTGTTTTTGACAGTACTGTCTCAGGCCCCTGCATCCCACCAAGGCCTGAAGGGACAGCTGAAAGTAAGCCTCCTTGTTTTTTTAACTCCTTGCTGACTTGATCCCTGGGGTGTAAAACTTTTGAAAAGAGAAAACAGTACCATTTAAAAGTCTGTTTCTCTTTTTCTGAATAAGAACACAGGTGAAGTCATGACCACTGTGTAAATCCTTACCACAGCTTGAAGAAGAATTTTTTGAGGAAGAATTTGTTTAAGGTACCTTAACTCCCCGTTTACAAGTCCCTGTAAAGGAGACTTATGCATTCACTTGCACATGTGTACACACAACATCGCATCCTTAGTTTTTATTTAGAGTTGCATGATGTAAGATGCACCTGCATTTTTGCCCTAAAGTACTCTAGACAACAGTGAGAATGACGTGTGCCATTGCCCTTTTATTAAAACCTCAGAAACAAATTGCTCTAAGCTCAGAACAAGGAAAAGGGGGTTAACTTGCTCTGATAAATTTGAATGATTTCTTTTGCTGAGTAGTGAGAGTTGGGTTTCTTACTGTGTCTTTGTTTTGGTTGCCAGGAATCTCAGCGCAAAGTATTTTTATTGTTTTGTTTTCACTCCACTTTTCTAGCTTTTGTCTGCACTGGTATGTATACATAACAGAAAAATAATGGTAGGTGATACATGCACAGACCCGGAGCAATGAGAACCCCGTCTCCAGTGTACAAAACAGGGAGATGAAGTTCACGATTCTTTGTTACATTCACATTCCGTTTTGAACCCCTTCACGTCACTTTCACAGCCACACTTTCACTGCATCTTTCCTGTTACCATCTTACATTGTTCTTTTCTTCCAGGATGGATCACTCTTAATTTTCTTTTATTTGTGTACCTATCGTCCCTTTTACTATTTAATAGATTCCTTTTCCTGTACCCTAATAAAAAGCCTCCTGCATTGCCAATCCTAAGTGCTCAGGAAATAGGGTCACCAGATAAAATACATGACATTCAGTTAAATTTTAATTTCAGAGAGACAAGGAATAATATTTTTAGCACAGAGGTGGCCAGTGTAACATTTGGAATATGCATATTCAGATTTATTTGAATTCCAGTTTATTTAGGCATCCTATATGTTTCTAAAATCTGGTAACTCTATCAGTAACTGCAGCAAGGGTCTGTCCTGAGGCTTTTATGAGAGATGGTGTCTCATAGGTACATGCGTGGTAGAAGGGACAAGAGGCTGGGGCCTTACACACGGACATTAGTGCACTACCCTTTCTCATGCCCCACTTCCCTCCCTTTATTTGGAGACAGGACCAGCTTTGTAGACAACCATAAGTAGATGTGATGTATCAGTGTGTGAAAGTCTGTGTGTATATGCCCACTGCCAAACTTTCAGCAGTCACAGTGTTCTCTGTGAACTCAAACAGTAGGAAGTTAATTGCATTTAATGAATGACTGGAATAAATGATCAGGCTCTCAGTCTTGAGAGATGACAGTTTGGAGGATGACTAGAACAACCAAATGGCTACCTGAGCCCCAGAGCACAGATTTCCTCGTAAGCATGACTGAATTCCCTAAAAAGGAATGTTAAGTAGCCTAATGATACTGTTACTTTAAGACATGAAGCACCGACGCTGGAATTCAGGGCAACGTAATGTCACCTGAACTTTCAGAAGTCAGAGGCTAAATTATTGACTAGAAATAGAAAGCCTGAATTCCAGCTCTACACTGGTCATTAATTTCCAAGCAATGCTTGAAGCATTCATGAGGCTAATCCTGGCTTAAATGTCTCTCTTCTTAAAAACAAGGGCAATGCTATGTTTCGCAAGGCACTAAGTGACTTGTTAGAATTTAATTCGGGGCACAGGGCTATAGTTTGGATAACCGTGTTTCCTAAATCCTATTGCTTTTAAACCAGCTAGACTAGACATTAACTTTCCTAGTAGGGGTTACAGAGTCCAGGGGTCCCCAACCTCCAGGATCTAAAGTCTGATGATCTGAGGTGGAGCTGATGTGAGAATAATAGAAATGAAGTACACAGTAAATGCACTTCAATCATCTCAAAACCATCTCCCCCTACCTCACACCAGTCTGTGGAAAAGTTGTCTTCCTCAAAATCAGTCCCTGGTGCCAAAAAGGTTGGGGAAGACTGATTAGCCCTTGATTGAGATCTTCCATCCCAGAAACAGGGCGTTTTAATGAACTGTCATTTGAAAGTGCTGGAGGAGATCTACTATGCAGTATTTGGGGGGAAATTTTACAGTTGTGTCTTAGGTTTTCTGTTTATTCATTAACCAGTATCAACAAAGATTTTTTTAAGACAGGAATAGTATATTCCTTAGGAAGCATACATAGACATTCAGGAGGAAGAATTTGAATTCTGTTTGGAACAAAAACCATCATAAAACTAGAAACTGTTCCAAAGAAATATATCTGGAAATACACTGGTGAGTGAATTAGATTGAATATAAATGTTTCCTTGTAAAAATATAGAACTTGTTAGGAAATTTGGACTCGTCTGGAAGTTTTTGCTTCGATTGTCATATGGAGTTTATTTTGTCTCTGTGGCTGCCTTTGTTCTTTTTGTTTCTCTTGGAAAGCTCTCGATCCCCAACTCCTCCTTGGCCTCTGTCATAACTGTTTAGATGTAGGGCAGTTGTCAGAATGTTTACCATCTCAGGATGCCAGTGACATTTGGGTGTGTCAATCAAAGCATCTTAGCATACAAAGGAATGTTACTGAGTAGGATTCTTAATTTCTCCAAAAAGTAAGTTACTGAGTACAAATTGTTCTCGTGTGTACTCAGGTTCATCAGTTTGCTTTGGAAACAGACAATATTTTGTGGTGGTGTCAGATCCTTTTGGGAAAGGGTTTTAGAAGAGAAAATCAAAGCCAGGAGAAGTGACATGATGTTTTTGTATCGTTTTAATGCTGCTGAGCCTTTTCACTATTGTTATGGTTACAAAACAAACAGCTGATCCACATTTGAATATTTGCGGCAATGTTGTTCAGTCGTGTCCAATTCTTTGCAACCCCGTGGACTTCAGCACCCCAGGCTTCCCTGTCCTTCACTGTCCCTGAAGTTTGCTCAAACTCGTGTCCATTGAATTGGTGATGCCAACCTCTATCATCCCCTTCTCTTCCTGCCTTCGGTCTTTCCCAGCATCAGGGTCTTTTCCTATTTGAGGCAATAGGGATTTAAACAAAGATGGGAAAATCTGAACCTTGGGAGAAATATAAATGAGAGACAGAATGGAGAGTTAATATGCACAGACATAAGTATTCTGTAAAAAGTTCAGTAGGTTCTGTGTACTTGGTGCAGTGTGGGGCTACAAAGACAGATGAGATACGGTTCCAGCTGACACTGAGTTTCCAGTGGAGGGAAGCGTATTGTGTACAGAAATAAAGGGCACTCTGTACACAGGCAGCCCCATAGAAGCAGGTGGTTGATGGGGGAAGGTAAGGCTGGAAGTGCCCTGGTTGTGGATTCAATGCCAATAAGACCAAAATGGGTAAAGCATCTTGGAGGGGACCCGAGCCAGCACTGAACACACAGTGTGTGTGTTCAGCACCGCACTGGGCACTTGACATGTGTTACCTACAATCATCCCCACCTGAGGGCTGGACAGGGAAGCTCAGAGAGGGAAAGTCATTTGTCAAGGGTTTCCAGTGAATAAATGATGAAACCAGGGTGCAAATCCCCGCCTGACTGGTTTCCGGCTCTGTGCTCTTGAGCTGACTTGGTGAATGAAATAAGAGCCACGTACCCCAAAGGGCCCTGAGCTGGAGAGGATTTGATCCGGTTTGAGGATGACACTGAGGAGGAGTGCCCTTCGCAGGAAGAGTTGTTTAGCAATGGAAAGTAGAGAGGGTAATAAGCCATTGTTTATTGTGGGCCTTCTGTTTGCCAGATGGTATAACAGGCTCTCAATTTACATTCTGTGTCCTCAGAGTCACCCCAAGATGTTGGTCAGTCATGTCCATTTTAAAGAGCATTTATGGCACATTGAGGCTTAAGAAATTAACAAGGTCACGCATCTACTGCACGTCTGTAGTCAGGCCTTGAACTTTAGATTTGAGCTTTATGACTGGGGCCAAAGGCTAGTGGATTTGCATTCAGCCATTTCATTTCATGAGTTTAAAAGTTTAAAGTACAGTTGACCCTCAAACAATGAAGTGGTTGAGGATGCCAGCCCTCTGTGAAGTCAGAAATCCTCATGCAACTTAAAGCCAACCGTCCCTAGCCATGGTTCCCTCCAGTCATGGCTCCATATCTGCAGATTGAACCCTTCACAGTTTGGACAGTGCTCTAATGTTGACCACTGGAAAAAATCCACAAGTAAGTGGAACTGTGTCATTCTAGCCTTGTTGTTCAAGGGTCAGCTGTCTTTCCAGGATCCAGAGCAGGCAGCCAACATGTTCGAATGGAATGAAATTTTGGAAAGGGTTGGACTAGCTGGTTGAGAAGCCAGAGTATGACAGGGGAGGAGGAGATTGCTCTTATGAATTTGATTATTGTTTTAAAAAGATGCTGGTCCTCCAGGAGGGTTTAGAAAGGTGCAGAGAATGCAGAGGAGGGTGGGGAAGGAGAAAGAGGGAGAGCGCACGGGGAGCTGACAAGTAGTTTAACAGCTGCCCCACATATCCACAAAATGACTCTGAGAAAAAATGGTTCTATTTATTTGCCGTTTCCTTCCATATATCTTCCCAACAGCATTCATCAATATCTGTCATTTCCCAGGGGGTTTAGACATGTCTAGCAATTCATTCTGCTGAATTATATTTCAATACGCGGATGGAGGGAGGCTAGATTGCAGATGTTCACTCTGACCTGTGCCCAGCGTCACTCAGACACCATCCCCTCCCGGCTCCCGGGTGCCCTCACTCACACCGACACTGCAGGCAACGCTGCTTGGTGTCAGATTCTTATTACCATGTTCTCATTAGGGTAGCTCTACTTAATACTTCCTTAAAAATCAATTTTAAGTTGTCACATTAGCCTTTGGTCTGTACAGTTAGAGCTTAGAGTCAAACCATTATGTACTTTTTGATAGGAATTTTATATCCAGACAATCACCCTGTGAAAGGTGCAAGAGGGAGTCGCTGGTGAGGGCTGGCTGTCATTGCAGAATGGGAGGATTTGCTGGGTGTTGGCCCATCAAAAGGCAGCAATCAAGTACTAAAAACAATAGGAACACCGAAGCTTACTAAGCTCTGTTTCATGTATCAACTCATATGACCCAAATATCTTCCCTTATTAGAATTTGGTAATCTCAGTAGATGAGAAGAAATATTTCTTCTTTCAGAACAAGTTAAGGGAAAAGAAAAGAGGCCAAATGTATTTCTGTCTAAGTGTAGATCTGAATTGTTTCCATTTAAAAATAGACCATGTGTTGGCATTTTTGCCCTTTAGCATTCAAGGGCAAGGGTAACAGGGTGTCTCTCTGTGACTGGGGGTGAAAAGACCACTGTACTGTTGAGTCATCTTGACACATTTTCCAAAGTTACTTTTGATTAAAAACGGCAGTCGACAGTGGCAGTGGCAGCTTGAGCTGCTGCTCCATAGCCTTGTGGATTGTCCAGGGGCTTTGATTTCTGTAGGTGTGTGTTGTTCTGGTATTTCTCTGCAGTCCCTAGCTCTCTCAGGGTGTGGAATTAGGCTTTAGAGCCTCCTGGACATATTTGTCATGGACCTAGTCAGTCTGGGCTTGCTCAATCAGTTAGCATGTGCTATTTGCTCTGCTTGCTACAAGCTTCCTTTTGAAGTGTGCCCCTAACTTTGTCAGGTTCCCCAGGTGGTGCTCGTGGAAAAGAACCTGTCTGCCAATGCAGGAGACGTAAAGGACACAGGTTCTATCCCTGGGTCGGGAAGATCCCCTGGAGGAGGGCATGGCTAATCTACTCCAGTACTCTTGCCTGGAGGATCCCATGGACAGAGGAGCCTGGCAGGCTACAGTCCATAGCATCACAAAGAGTCAGACCTGAGTGAAGCAACTTAGCATGCATGCACCTCATCAGGTCCATGTGGTTAGTAATGTTGCCTTGCCATTCCGTGTTTACTATAGAATGCTGCTGATAGTATTCTAAGAAGTGAAATTGGGCATCTCTGGTGGGGTTGAGTCTTAGTAGCAGAACAGGAGTTGACTGCTGCATTGGGAGATTAATTTGAATCAGACCTTGACACCCCACCGGCATCACGGTGCTGTGACAACCAACCTCCCCACAGGTATGTGTTCCCTCTTCATTCAGCTTTCAGTTCCTGTCAGTGGAGATCCCTGGCTAGTAGGCGGGGATGTCTTCAAGGGCTTGGGGTCATGCCTACGCTTCGGATTTTTCTTGTGTGAGTCAACACACACTTTTTTTTTTTTTTCTTTCTTTCTTTAAGGCTGGAATAGCAGCTCAATATAGGAGTCAGTGAACTTCAGCCCTCCCTGGTCACAAGTCTGTTGGTTTCTCAAATTATATTTATTTATGCCATTAGGAAGAATGATTTAGCAGCATTGTCAATGCTGTCTAGGTATAGTTATTCTTTTGCAGTGGGGACAAGAAATTGGAAGTCAGTCACCCATGTGAGAGGGAAGATGAAAGAGACTGTGTCTGTGTTGCAGCGGCACAGCTGAAGATGGATAAAGGGAGCCTGTAATTGCCTGTGAGCACGGCAGTCCCTCTGACGCGGGGACCGATGTTTAGGGCTGGGCAATGGGGCATAAAAGAGGAATATCTTGATGATGATGGAGTGCACTGTAGGGCAACGGCTGCTGACTCATGGACTCTGTCCAGGTACTGTAGTGTCTTAGCACGGTCTTTGAGCTCTCTCCATTTTGAAAGTTTGGAGAAGTCTTGAAAAACTTAGTTCCTCTGACTAGTAAATGGTTTGGAGGACTTAAGTATAATTTGAGTATAATTTGTGAAAGCAGGTGCCAATGGAGTTCACTGTAGATACCTTCTTTTGGACAACAAAAGGACTCCCTCATTTTTTCCTATATAAGGTATGATAGCTTTAGCTAGGCAAGGGAGGGTATGTATGTATATGTGTATGGAAATATACGTAACGAAATTTGCTATTTTAACCTTTCGTACTTTACAGTATATTAAGCATACCATTCAGTGGCATTATTAAGTACTTTTGTGTTGTTGTGCAACAATCACCACTATCCATCTCCAGAAGTGTTTCATCAAATTGAAACTGTGTACTCATTAAACAGTAATGCCTCATTCCCTGATACATCCCCTCCCTCAGCCCTCCAGTAACCACTGTTAAACTTTGTATCTCAGTGAATTTGACTATTCCAGGGACCTCAAATAAGTGGAATCATATGATATGTTGCAATATGTGTTCTTTTGTATCTGGCCTATTTTACTTAGCATGTTTTAAGGTTCCTCCATGTTGTAGAATGTGTCAGTTTCTCTCCTTTCAAAGGCTAAATCATAATCCTTTGTTGTGTATGCTACATTTGGTTATATCCATCCATCCATGCTTAGACATTAGGGTTGTTTTCACCTTTGGGCTAGTGTGAATTATGCTGCTTTGAACATGGAACACAAACATCTGTTTTGAGCCCTTCCTTTCACTTTTTATAAGTGTATAGACCCAAAAGTGGAATTAGCAAGGGAGGTTTCACTAGGCAGCAGGAACGGTGAAGTGGTAGATGTGAACTTTCTGGGGACTGCTGTGGAGCTTCAGTAGATGCTGGTGACAGTAGAGCCTGGTGACAGCCCAAAAAAGAAAGCTGACGGAAGAGAGATGTGAGCCTGCAGCCCCATCTGCATGCTTGTGGCCCCAGCCCCGTGCCAGCTGCCCGTTGTTCTTCTTGTCCCAGCTCTTGCCTCTGTAGTGCTCCCCCCATTCTCCGTTCCTCCCTTCTGTGGCTCCCCCGCCCCTCACCAAAACCCTTGAGAGCAACACGCTGGCCACCTGAGTTTCCTTTTCTTCCTGGTGGCTACCTTAGAGGGATAATCAAACTTTGCCAGCATTCTTATGTGTAACTGAGCACCAGAAGCCATTTCTCAAGACTGCTTTGTATATGGAGTTCCTAGGTCTATTTCCCCTTTACTGTCCTATTTGTAGTCAAGAGAAGTAACCCAAAATGTAAGACCATGGCCTGACTGCTAAATCTGTATTGCATTTCAGGTGATAACTGAACTTACTGGAGGCTTTTAAATCTAGGCAGGTACCATTATGCTCTGATGCCAAAGTAGGTCTCCAGAGGCTATATTTAATTCTTTATATAGCCATTCTGCTGAATTTGTTGCTGACCTGATATTTTCCTACTTCAGAGGGATACTTCAAGCATACATCTTTGAAAGTATACATCTCATGTGTTTCTGGAGGTCTTGCTTCTTGTTTTTTTTTTTTTTTAATTCAGGATGAAAACAAAGCAAAACTATGCCAGGAAAAAGACCATATGTAACCTAGATAGAACCAAGGTACAATCTGAGTCTTAGTAATGTACTTATTTTTGTACATAACCTCAAAAGGTTGCAGATCTTTCTACTCTGTTGAGTAAAGACCCTGTGACCAAAACAGTGACAATAATCAGTATAAAAAGTCCATTCCAATAACCCATACCTCTGTGGTTGAAGCGTGACAAATTCTTGTTTCACTCTGGCCAACAGATTTCAGCTTTAATATGGACCTCTCTTTATTGCCTCCAAATTTCTAGTTATGTCAGTAGACAGTACCTAATGAAGGTTTTAATAAGCATATTGGAATTTTAGCAATGTGTTTCCAAAAACACAAAGCTGATCAAAGTTCCAGTTGTAATAACAAGCTTGATGCAGCATTCAAACAGAGCAGCCAGATTGCTAGGCAAGCTCACCTCTCCTACAACAGAGTGGGAATGGTATTATCCATTAATTTCCACCCTGTGCAGCTGAATAATGCATTGACAGATGCTAATTTTCTTAAATCGTAGGCAGCAAATGATGCATGAATACATCAGCAACACACTTTTCAGAGGCTCTTGGTAGTCATCAGAAAGAAAATTTGTATAAAGTTTGATGTAATCACTACCAACTATGGCACAGTGTTTATGCCTTCTAATGACTGTCTTAAATCCATCTGTTGTCTTCTTTTCCCTATTAACACTAATGGGGGTCCAGGCAGGAATAAAATACCCCATGTGTTGTGCTAGCAGACCCTCCAATCTGTAACATTTATATGATTCCTAGGATGAGACTAGGAATAACATCTAAAATCTAACCTATGACAGGATAATAAACATGTAAATGCTTCCTAATTTAATTATTTGTTCCAGTGGATTAACAAAGTTTTATTTCTTGCTCATCTTGCCATCCCTCATGTGTTGCATAGCTCTTTGTGCTTCTTTTTTTCTTTTTATTGAATGTTCATTATATGATGTATTTTCTTTTTTTGATTTTAGTACCACCCTATAAGTTTACCCCTGTTTTACAGCTGAGGAACCCGAGGCTTGGAGAAGGTCGTGAATAAGTGATGGAATCTGTTTGGGGGGTCAGAATGAGCAGTCAGCATTTTTGTATGTAAAAAATTATTGTCTTGCCATAAAATTTGAATTCTCACATATTTAATATGGTATGTGCATGCATGCTCAGTTGTGACTGACTCTTTGCAACCCCATGGGTTGAAGCCCACCAGGATCCTCTGTCCCTGGAATTTTTCAGGCAAGAATACTGGAGTGGGTTGCCATTTCCTCCTGCAGAGGATCTTCCTGACCCAGGGATTGAACCTGTGTCTCCTGCGTTAGCAGGTGGATTCTTCACCACTGTACCACCTGGGAAGCCCATTTAATATGTTAATATATTTCAATTTATTTCAATAGTTAATATATTTCAATGTATTAATACATATTTCAATAGTTATTATATATCAATAGTTACAAACCAGTGGGTGCTTGTGAAGTGAGTGCCTAAGGAAAGATACGGGGGTTCTTTTATAAGGAACAGACCTTCTGGGGAGAATACCAGGCACAATGTTACTTCTGCTGCAGGGTTACCAGCCACACGGGCCACAGTCCTCATGAATCTTGGAGGGATTAAGCTGGAGTCCCCACACATGCAGCCCGTAGAGGAAAATCTACGGTTTGGTTACTGTCTTTTCATTGTCTTCATGTGTTTTTTGGGAAAGAAGTGCCCACCTGTTCTTTCATCATTCAACAAATATTTAATGAGTACCTGCTATGACCAATTACTGTGCTACAGCAAAATATCAAACATGGTCTCTGTTTTTACTGAGCTTCATTACTATGTGACTATTCATGCCCATCCTAACATAAAGGTGTATATCTTATGTGTTGATAACTAGTCTAATCTGTGTACTGAAGAAGTAATACAATGTGAGTTGGTTCAGCTGTTTGACTTTTAAAGACATACACATATAAATGAGTTCAAGGTTGATGTAAATTGCTCAGTGAACCTACACTGACATTAATGTCCTGCTTTATGCAAATGGATACCATCATCTGTCCTGTGGACACAGCTGGATGATCATCAGCAGCTTCAGAGACAGAGAAGCTGGGAGAAAAGGGCACCAGCCCCATTTCACCTTGAAAGACTTCCAACTGCTCCTTTTGTCGGTCGTGATCTTCCTAGACGCTTTCCTAGTGCATTCCTATATCACTTTCCATATTAGATGTTTTAAAAGTACATTTCTAAATGCACATGTTCATTTCTACAATGCTGCTATACAATTTAATTGTAATGTGCGGCTGAAATGGTATATAAGGATTTCTACAGAAGCACTGCCATTCTGCCCACTACTCATACTGCCTTCTTTTTATCCCCAACAGGCAGGTATCTCCTTCCAAACCCGGCTGCGGGGCAAGCCTGGGCACCCTCTGCAGAGACGTCCAACCTCGTGCGCATGCGCAGCCAGGCCCTGGGCCAGTCGGCGCCCTCGCTCACCGCCAGCCTGGTGAGTGTCCGCGGGCTCTGTCTGCAGTTGGTTAGGTTTGCTCCGTCTCACCACCAGCGTAGGGACGTCTAAACTTACCGAGTTCATTGTTCTAGATTTGAACTCAAACCTACATTTACTGTTAAGCACAGGTTTGACACTGACACTTTTTGTTTGGTTTTTACCAGATTCTCCCCCTCAACCTAAGTTGGAATATTTTTGTAAACTTAACTCTGTCTCAACTTTTCCCTCGAAAGAAATGAAAATGGTTCTAAGCTTTTTTTTAAAAAAAAACTTATTTGAAAATAATTTCAAACTTACAGGAAAGTTGCAAGAATAAGACGAATACATACAGCGCCAGCTGATCCTTTGCCTGGGTTTAAGTATTAACTCTTGCCTATTGCTGTGCTGTTTCTTTTCTCTCTCCGTGTATATGTATATACACTCACATATAATGTTTTGAACACTTGGAGAATAGGTTATATATATCATGGCCTTTTGTTATTGCAGGTAACTTCATTAAATTTATGCATGAAAGAAGTCTTTTATCTGCTCTGCCATCTGTATTTCATTTTTATCAATTGGTCCAATAATGTCCTCTATAGTATTTTCCCTCCTTCAGTAGAGGATCCAGTCTGAGGTCATGCTTTGTATTTAATTATCCTTTAATCTGGAAACTCTCCCCAGTGTTTCTTTGCCTTTTATGACAGTGACAGTTTTGAAGACTATGTGACATTCCCACCCCATTTTTTTTAAAGGATTATTCCTCATATTACAATGTCTGGTATGTCTGACGTTTTCTTACAATGAGCTTTGGGTTTTGCATTCCAGCCCAGAATGTGACATTGGTGATGTTGTATCCTTTCAGGTCATGCCATGGGCAGGTGATGATATGTCCATCTGCCCATCATCATGATGTTAATTTTTTTCACCCAGACAAGGCATTGGCCGGTTTCTCCACATGGTTAGAATTTTTCTCTTACAGTCAATAAGCCTTTGGCAGGGAGACACTTTGAGGCCATCCAAGCATGTTTCTTCTCATCAAAAATTTCCTTTGGATTCCATATCCATTGGTGATTCTTGCCTGGATCCTTCTCTTCTAGAATCATTGAAAATGGTTATTATTTTCAGCTCCAGCACTCTCTCTACACCTACAGGTTGGCAGATGGCATAAATATTTATGCATTCATTAGCAGCATGGGCTTCTACCTTCCTTTAAAAAAAAAGTAATATAGACTTTTATTTTTAACCATGATGTTTACTAGAATTTTGTAGTAATCATAAAGATTCTGAACATACTGGATAATTATCGCTGAAAAGTTTCTTTGAGGGTATTTTATGACTTCAAAATTGACTATGGTCTTTAAATCAAAATGTATCTTTTACTTCTCAGGAAAATTCGGGGGCTTATTTTTAAAGGTTCAGTTAAATGATGCATTTTAGCATTTTCCCCCATCCCATCCCCAAGTTCCAAGTTACTTTTCCTTCTTGAGAAATTTTATTAAAAGCTTATTTTACTGTAAGCATTTACTTTTTAAGGAAAGAAGAAAATTCCTCATAATCAGTGACTATTTTTTTTAAAAACAGAAGTGCTTTGGGGCCCACTACAATATTATTCTTACACGTAAATAGATAATCCTGTATGGTTCAGTTCAGTTCAGTCGCTCAGTCGTGTCCGACTCTCCGCGACCCCATGAATCACAGCACGCCAGGCCTCCCTGTCCATCACCAACTCCCAGAGATGTTTATTGCCAAGTAAATCATTCTAATTAAAACAACACTGCCACAAAGTAATGTGTCTAATACTGGTAGTTATGTACTCAGACTAAAAACTGATTCATTGATAAAACACATGTCAGGTGACCTAAGATATTTGGAAATAAGATACAAAACCAAGGAGAATAGCATTCTTATCAGAGAGTCACGTATCAGCTTATTTACCCTGCAAGTACTTACAGGGTTTAGGAGCAGGACTAGAGAAAATGTTAAAATACCATGAAAAGCAAACTTAAAATAGTACCTGGCACCTAGCAAGCCTCAAATATTAGCCAGAGTAAAAATCACATGTGGCACCAACCAGATGGTGACAGACCATTTACTGCTAGACAGGGAAGGTTTAAAATGTCACCCTCATTGTATCGTATCTTCAGAGGTTTCCTTGCTTCCTAATTGTTGTCTAAGGAAAACCATTTGCAGACTGTTTGACCATGTCTCCTGTCCCCGACCTTCTGGCGTTTCAGGAGCAGGAGCAGCTAGAGGAGAGCTGCCAGCCAGAGCGCCGCCTTGATTTCCTCATTGTTCGGAGCAATTTGCTCAGGTTTCTCTGCCGTGTCACCTATTTCAGTGTGTCACTCAGGATACTTTCATGACTTTGCCTGTTTTTTGTGCCCTTCGCAGAGTCATTCAAGTTAGTCTGTGTTTCTTGTATTGTCTTATACCTAAATTATGCCAATTACACCTAACAGATTTGATAGAGAATGATGCTGATGACATTAATGCATATCTGTTAGACCTTTTTCTTTTTCATTTCTATCCCCCTTTTTCTTGTCTTTGAAATAAGCCTTATGTTACCGGAGGTGCATTGTACAGTAGAACATGAGAGTTGTTAATTGCTCATTCGTGTCCGACTTTTTGCAGCCCCATGGACTGTAGCCTACCAGGCTCCTCTGTCCTTGCAATTCTCCAGGCAAGAATTCTGGCGTGGGTAGCCATTCCCTGGGATCAAAACCAAGTCTCCTGCATTGCAGGAGGGTTCTTTACTGTCTGAGCCACCAATGGAACATGCTTCACTCTCATCTTCTCTCCTGGCCGCGATAAGCCCCATTGCCCCCATCTTAGAGCGGTAAGCTGACCTTCCTTCTGACTCTTAGCATTTATCAAGGCCCACCTTTGTTTTAGTTCTTTGTGTTTATGCCTAATATCCCCGTGCTAGACTGCACGTTCCTTGAGGGCAGAATTCCTGTCCGATCTGCCATTCTGCTTCTCACTGTTCCTAGCACAACACCTTGCATATAGGAGACATTCAGTAAATAATAATGATGGAATGGATAATCACCAGAGGAAAGTGATTCCTTTAGTTGCAAGGCTAGAGTGATGATGTGATTCTGTATGCTATAATGGGTGTCTAATTAAGACTATCTAAAGTATTTTTGTGGTTGTTGTGGTTGGTCGCTCAGTCGTGTCCGACTCTGCGATCCCATGGACTCTAGTCTACCAGGCTTCTCCGCCCATGGGATTCTCCAGGCAAGAGAAGCCCCCTTCCCTGGTGGCTCAGAGGGTAAAGCGTCTGCCTGCAATGTGGGAGACCCAGATTCAATCCCTGGGTCGGGAAGATCCCCTGGAGAAGGGAACGGCAACCCACTCCAGTACTCTTGCCTGGAGAATCCCATGGACGGAGAAGCCTGGGAGGGTACAGTCCACGGGGTCGCATAGAGTCGGACACGACTGAGCGACGAAACGGAATGGAACGGAAAGTATTTTTGGCTTTGCTGTCTAGTGCATCTTATAATCGTGATTAGCCTCAAAGTCCATGTAATGGACCAAATCCCATTCAGTTGTAAAGAACCCGCCTGCCAGTGTAGGAGACATAAGGGACATGGGTTCGATCCCTGGGTTGGGAAGATCCCCTGGAGTAGGGTATGGCAACCCACTCCAGTGTTCTTGCCTAGAGAATCCCACAGACAGAGGAGCCTAGAGGGCTGCAGTCCACAGAGTTGTAGAGGGTCAGACACAACTGAAGTACACAGGCGTGCTATTGCAAGTTCCATATCAGCTGCTGACAAAATATGGTGACAAAATGAAGAAATTATCACAGTCCAGATTCAAGGAAGTTTCCTTAACTTGCTGGTGAGTAGTCATGCAGTCACATTGGTTTAAGTATTTTGTTGATTCTTTGAAGAGGAAAGTTGAGGCAACACATATGTTCAAGTGTGGAAAAGTTGGTAAAATCAGAATCAACGTGGTTTATGTCTAAATGACAGGATTACACTTGCTATGTTTTATGTTCAGCACAATAGAACATGTGGGGAAAGTATAGACCCTCAATCTGAGAGGTAGTCATATGTTAGTAAGATACAAATGAAGGCCGTGGTTGGGGAGGTATGAGTTTCAGTAAATGCATGACCTAGCGTGATTTAAATGCCATAGGCAAGCTTCACGGTAATGCTAACTACCTTCTCAAGGAGGAGATTAATTCCTAGCCGGAAGTATCTAGTTTTCCTTGGCAATGCTAAATGTCGTTGTGTTCCTCCTCCCAGACACATGGGGCATTTCTGATAAATGGCACATTGCCAATTCATCCTAAGCAGCCTGGTAGCTGGCAGAATACATGCTCAGCCAGTGTCCGCCTGCTGGGGCACCAGCCGGGAGTGCTGATGAAGTGTCAGATGTATACCTCGTATACATTAATCTGAAGAGGGGAAAACTCATTTCCCCATTTGCTTCCTCCATCTTTCTGTCCCTCCCCACACACATGGGTAGTTTATCAAAGAAGTCATAGTCGTCAAAAGCAGGGGATTTATACAGATGCTGCTTTCTGGTAAGAAAGATGGAAATTTCAGGAGGCAAAGCAGGACCCGGGGTAACTTATTTTGTCCGTAGGAAAATAAGGTTGTAAGCCTTGGTGATTAAAGTTTAGAAATGGTATATGTAACCATCATAAGAAATAGTCACTTCTTTTGTTCTTTGGAGTGGTAGATGGATGGCGGAAACACAGTGAAAAATAGTCGCTAGTATTTTCCACAGTTTTCTGTTTGATTTGAATCATGTGGCTCATCTGTTTTGATTCTTGTGAGCATCCCTGTCATATGCTTTCTTATGGAGCACTTCTTTGACCGCTCTGTTTGAAAGTCTTTCCCTCACTGCCTGCCACACACCGCACTTTTCTCAATAACTTTAATCTCCTTCCAATAAACCACATAATTTTCTTATTGTTTATCTCCAATTACTCTGATGAAAAATTCCTGAGGACAGCTATTTTTTTTTCTGTTTTACCGAGTGTTTCCCTGGGGCCTAGAGCAGTCCTTGGCACATAATTGGTGCTCAGTGAAGGCTTGTTGAATGTAAAAGTAAATATATTTCCTTTCTTTACCTTTTAAGTGCCCTGGAACAGACTCTTGTTTATTTTTTGTCTTTAATCTGTATTTTACTTTTTAGGTTTATATTGTTTAGCCTAATCAAGAAGACATTCCTCAAGCCAGAGAGTAGTTCATTTTGGAAACTGTGTTTAGGAATTAAACTAGAACTATTTAGTTGGGCAGTGAGAAGGGGGAGGGGAGCAGAGTGTTTGGAGATCAGCTCCCGTTTCTTCCACTTATTGGCTGTATGAGCCTGTTTCTTCATCTGTGAGGTGGGGCTAGTGGATCTAGTTGCCTCATAAGTTTATAATGAGGAATAAATGAGCAAATTCTTGTGCGCTGCTTTGCACAGCATCTGTGACTCAAGAAGTGCTGATGTCAGCGTTCCTGGGGTTGGTAGAAAAAATATTTCTTGGGGGTTGTCAGCTGGGCTTAGCTGAAGTGGTATTCTCAGAAGGGAGGAAATCAGATCCTTTGATTTGAGTAGGAGTTTAACTTTTTGTTCCTTAGCTTTTTGCACGCTTGTGGATGCTAGTGGTTAAAAACCCACCTGCCAATGCAAGAGACAAAAGAGATGTGGGTTCAATCCCTGGGTTGGGAAGATCCCCTGGAAAAAGACACGGCAAACCACTCCAGTATTCTTGCCTGGAGAATCCCATGGACAGAGGAGACTGGCAGGCTACAGTACATTGAGTTTCAGAGAGTTGGACATGACTGAAGCAAGTTAACACAGGACACCACAGACCAGCTTATAGTTTCTTTCTTCCTCATTTTCACCAGCCCCACAAACTGAAAGTTGCTTTTTTTTTTTAAGAACAGTTAACTGTTTTGAGGGGTGGAAGGACTTTCAAATATTGTTTTTCAATTTTTAATATTAGGTTAAGTAGTATAATTTTATGTTTCTTCAGTGGCCCTCTTTTGACACTGTATCCATTTCTTTTAATGGAAAAATTATGTTTCATGATGTATTATAAATATTAAAGCCCAACTATTTAAACTGTAATATATTCAGAGAGCCTTAATGAATATTCATCTTTTCCATTTGCAAAAGTGCATTATGAAGAGTCAGGGAAAATTCACTGAACGTATGCAAAAGTGCATTTTTCCTTTTAAATTCATGCAGAATGTACCGACATAATGTCAGCATTTATTTAGGGTACAGACTTTATTTGCAGTCATTTAATATTATATCAATACTTCATTGGCCATATAACTCAAAAACAAAAACCTGAGCCGAAGTCCAATTAGTTAACTCTGAGAGAGTGTCTGTTAAATATTGATGTAGGGACTGTTTGAATGCCCTTGAATAAATTGCTTAACAAAAGTTGTAGAATACAGCGTGAATTAACATTTCTCCTTAGCCATTATGACTCAATTTAAAGGCTGCATAATATTCCAGTGTATGGATTTCTCACAATTTATTATACTATTTTTCCCTTTAGGTTATTTCCAAGTTTTTCCCATTGAAAATAATGGTAATGAGCAGGCTTTTAATAAGTCTTTGTTCACCTCTGGTTGTTTTGTCAGGGTAGATTTTTGGAGGGGATTAATGTGGCAAAGGATATGAGTATGATGTAGGTTTTCTGTACTCTTGCTAAATTGTTTCTAGGAATACTGTACAACTTTGTGCTTCCATATGTTAAGAGATCGATATATGGCTTCCCAGGTGGCTCAGTGGTAAAGAATACACCTGCCAAGCAGGTGATGTGGGCTCAATCCCTGGGTCGGAAAGATCCCCTGAAAGAGGAAATTTTTGCCTGAAAAATCTCATGCACAAAGGAGCATGGTGGGCTACAGTCCATGGGGTTGCAAAGTTGGATACGACTGAGCATAGACATTATAGCGACTGAGCTGAGATATTACATCTCTTTCTATTCTGGCCAGCAGTCAATATTCCCCCAAAAAACCCACCCTGAACTTCCCAAGAAAACAAATTTGCTGGTTTATTAGGTAAAAAATAATTACTTTTTAAAATTTATTTTTTCTTTTTAGTGAAGTTGGTATGGTTTTTGTACATGTTGAACTCTTATGCCCAAGTCCCCCCAGATAAAGCAAATATGAAATTAGGGTTATCTATGTTTTCTCCTCCAACTTCTTCCTTCCATTCCCTAAATCAGCTCACCAGCCCAACTACTGGTAACCTGTATTGCTCTTGGGATACAAGAACTGCTGAGTGTGATTACAATGTATGTAGCTGAAGGCATTATTCCACAGCTCAGAGTTTTTTTCATCTGGAAAATAGTTATCTCAATTGTGAAATAGTGCCTTCAGCTGTGGACATTATAATCAAAGTCTCAGGAGTGCTTGTATTCCAGGAGTAATACATCTCCTAGTTATTACCCTTTGAGCTAGGTTCTATTGATAGTAAAGGGATGGATTTTCGTAACTCAGGGCTGAAATAGCAGTAGGGACCCCTGAGCAGGTTCTTATAGGTCAGGCCTAATCCATGAAGATAAATCTCATTGTGGGCTCACCTGGGCCTATCCACAGAGTAACTGGTTTATCAGGAGTCTATTAATCAAAGATCGGCTTAAAAATGAACTATAAAATCCTTGCTGCTGCTGCTGCTGCTGCTAAGTCACTTCAGTCGTGTCCGACTCTGTGCGACCCCAGAGACGGCAGCTCACCAGGCTCCCCCGTCCCTGGAATTCTCCAGGCAAGAACACTGGAGTGGGTTGCCATTGCCTTCTCCAACGCATGAAAGTGAAAAGTGAAAGTGAAGTCGCTCAGTCATGTCCGACTCTTCGCAACCCCGTGGACTGCCGCCTACTGGGCTCCTCCATCCATGGGATTTTCCAGGCAAGAGTACTGGAGTGGGGAGCCTTGCTGTAATCCAACTCTTGCTTCTGTGAAAAGATACTCTAAATGTGCATCCTTAATCTAAACATGCCTGGGTGCCATGAGAATAATTAGCAGGAAACAGGTGAAGGGTATTCTGATTCAGTGAATGAATTAATGAAGAACTACTAATTATTTGGTAGGGGAGAGTTTTTTCTGAGATTGAATTCCAGTCAGAAATAGTCACTTAAGACTTTCAGCCCCAGTGTGCTCTTCTTTACATTTTGCAGAGGTTAAAAAAATATTCATTACATTATGTGTGTGTTGTCCTTCCTGGGAAGGACAGAATGCCTGCTGGAGCGGCTCTCTGTGTGGGTGTGCCTGAACAGACTGGCCAAGTGTGGACTTCTTATCAAAGGCGTTTGAGAGTCCGTGAGATGGATGGCACCAATAAATATTCTATGGGATTTACAGGGTGGAAATGCGTGCTCTCTATTAATTGCTGACCATCATAGAGGGGAGCAAAGCAGATTTGTAACAGCAATACCATGTGTGTGAAACAGGGAGAGAGAGATCATAGGTTTTACTTACTACCCACTTACCCCACTGGTATACCTATTTCAGTACCTGACCAACCTGCCTATTAAGCATGATGAGATGATCCAGAGAATGGAGAGTGCTGGCACTCCACCCTTCTTATCCTCACTGTATCTTTAGCACTGAGGGTAGTTCCTGGTACGTACTGTTTAGTACTTAGATAATGGTAGCTTTAAACGTTGAGGAGGTCTTCTCTCTTTTTTTTTTTGGATGCACCACATGACTTGCAGGATCTCAGTTCCCTGACCAGGAATGAACCCAGGCCATGGCAGTGAAAGCCCAGAATCCTAACCATTGAGCAACCAGGAAGCTCCCGTAAGGAGGTCTTAATTCAACTTTTGATAGTTTCTGATGCTGGGAAAGATTGAAGACAGGAGGAGAAGGGGACAGTAGAGAATGGGATGCTTGGATGGCATCACCGACTCAATGGACATGAGTTTGTTTAGACTCTGGGAGTTGGTGATGGACAGGGAGGCCTGGCGTGCTACAGTCCATGGGGTCGCAAAGAGTCGGACATGACTGAGTGACTGACCTGAACTGAACTGATGCTCCTGTTATGCTTCTTGAAACCCAGACTAGTTGAATGGTTGGGCTGTCAAGAATTTGATTGGGTTGTGTGTCTGGTGAGATGATGTGAAGGTAAAGGTGGTGAAGTAGTCATAGCTGCCATCTTAGAAGTGTCCCTTGGTACACTGGTGGACAGGTGCCTCTCTGGTGGACCCTTTGCCTTGACCTTTCTGGTGTCCTTTTGCCCCCATGATAAAATTACAGCACTTACCTTTTTGCTATCTTAGTGTGTCGAATGAATTCTACCATTCAGTTCAGTTCAGTCGCTCAGTCGTGTCCGACTCTCTGCAACCCCATGAATCACAGCACGCCAGGCCTCCCTATCCATCACCAACTCCCTGAGTTCACTCAAACTCATGTCCACAGAGTCGGTGATATCATCCAGCCATCTCATTCTCCGTCGTCCCCTTCTCCTCCCGCCCCCAACCTTTCCCAGCATCAGAGTCTTTTCCAGTGAGTCAACTCGTCGCATGAGGTGGCCAAAGTATTGCAGTTTCAGCTTTAGCATCAGTCCTTCCAATGAACACCCAGGATCGATCTCCCTTAGAATGGACTGGTTGGATCTCCTTGCAGTCCAAGGGACTCTCAAGAGTCTTCTCCAACACCACAGTTCAAAAGCATCAATTCTTCGGCGATCAGCTTTCTTCACAGTCCAACTCTCACATCCATACATGACCACGGGAAAAACCATAGCCTTGACTAGACGGACCTTTGTTGGCAAAGTAATGTCTCTGCTTTTTAATATACTATCTAGGTTGGTCATAACTTTCCTTCCGAGGAGTAAGCGTCTTTTAATTTCATGGCTGCAGTCAGCATCTGCAGTGATCTTGGAGCCCAAAAAATAAAGTCTGACACTGTTTCCACTGTTACCCCATCTATTTCCCATGAAGTGATGGGACCAGATGCCATGATCTTTGTTTTCTGAACGTTGAGCTTCAAGCCAACCTTTTCACTCTCCTCTTTCACTTTCATCAAGAGGCTTTTGAGTTCCTCTTCACTTTCTGCCATAAGGGTGGTGTGAAACTCATAGTGATTAGACAGTGCTTTGTGGGAGGGAAGGTAATTGGGATGTAACATTTCCTTTCTTGGGAGAAGTGAATAATTATTATTTTAATTCATGGACTTCTTAGGAAGGTCCTGGTTATTGTGGCTTTGGAAAATCTAACATACTTCAGTATCTTTCCTACCTTATTTTTCTAGAATACTTGGCTGGTTAGCTAAGAATTAGCAGTATTGATAATTATATTTATTCCTAGTTTATTGGCATCCACAGTGTCAATCTGTGGTACTGGATTCTGAATCAGTGTATTCTTTATTATGCTCATTAATCAGTTAATTGATTATTAGTGGAGTCTCTGTCATACAGCTGGTGTTAAAACCTATATAGAAAAGATGTGACACGTGGTCTTGAGTTTTAAGCAGCTTCTACTGTAGTTGAAATGAGGCTTCTGAGAAATTAGAGAACAAAGTAGAAGATGATTACAGGCTGGAGAGTTTGCAGTGTATTCCTAGACTTTCAGGAATGATTGGGCTGCAGGTTCTGGAAGGTTCTGGTTGGGCAAGCTCCAAGGCATAGTGGAACTGCGTACATAGTAGAATGGGGTGAGGAGTGGTAGATAAAGTGAACAATGTGACATGCACAGTGATTTTTAACATGGACGGTTTCTTCTTAATGTGATGTTTCTAGCATGGGTAGGGAGGCAAAGGACCACAAGAAAACCTGGAAACTCATGGGTGTCTGTGATAGAAGGATTTCTAATTTAGTCTGAACTATAGGAGGTCACCAGGATTTGTACCATCTTTTAGTGAGAAAAATGTCTGAGTGAAGTAGCTGGGGAGCCTTCAAAGACCCCATCAAGTGATGCATTTTACCTTAGGAAGTTTCTTGGGTGGAAAAGCTGTTACCTTCAAGCACATTAGTCATAAGGAAATAGTCTTTGTATTTGTTAGGTTCATTGAGTGGATGTTAGTAATGGCTTAAGGGATTATGAGATCTTTTCCTTGTGATTTGACATACTATTGGGGATTTCATTTTTAAGAGTAGAGCTGTGTGACAGGTCCAGCTTAGCTATTTGTGATATAATAAATACATTATTGTTCAGAGCAGCTCAACCTCCATTTAAAGAAAACACCTAAAGAAGAGGCATAAAATTAAAGAATTTTATTCAGCCAATAAAATTGTGCTGAAAAAACAAACAAACAAAAAACTAGGAATAAACCTGACCAAGGAACTGAAAGACTTACATACTGAGAACTATAAAACATTAATAAAGGAAATAAAACAGGATTCAGTGAAATGGAAAGATATCCCATACTCTTGGGTTGGAAGAATTAATGTTGTTAAAATGGCAGTTCTACCCAAAGCAATTCATAGATTTAATGTGATCCCAATCAAATTACCCATGACATTTTTCACAGAACTAGAACAAATAATCCAAAAATTTACATGGAACCATAAAAGATCCATATTTGCGAGGGTAGGATGATTTGAGAATATAGCATTGAAACATGTGTATTACCATATGTGAAATAGATCTCCAGTCCAGGTTAGATGCATGAGACAAGGCACTGAGGGCTGGTTCACTGGGATGACCCAGAGGGATGAGATGGGAAGGGAGGTGGGAGGGGGGTTCAGGATGGGGGATACATGTACACCCATGACCATTTCATGTCAATGTATGGCCAAAACCACTATAATATTGTAAAGTAATTAGCCTCCAATTAAAATAAATTAATTTAAAAAAAAGATCCATATTTGCCAGAGCAATCTGGGTTGTGGGGGGAAACAGGAGATAAAACTCTCCAAGACATCAAACAATACTACAAAGCTACAGTTATCAAAACAGTGTGGTACTGGTACAAAATCAGTCATATGAATCAATGGAACAGAATAGACGGCCCAGAAATAAACCCACACACCTATGGTCAATTAATCTATGACAAAGGAGGCAATAATATACAGTGAGAAAAAGATGGTCTCTTCAACAAATGATGATGGGGAAGTTAGACAACCACGTTAAATCAATGCAGTTAGAACACACTTCACACCATGCGCAAAAATAAACTCAAAAGGGCTTGAAGACTTAAGCATATGACATGACCCCATAAAGGCCTAGAAGAGTGCATAGGCAAAACATTCTCTGACATAAACTGTACCAGTGTTTTCTTAGGTCAGCCTCCCAAGGCAATAGAAATAAAAACAAAACTAAGCAAATGTTACCTAATCAAACTTACACTGCAACAAGATCAAAACCAGTGAATCCTAAAGGAAATCAACCCTGAATATTCACTGGAAGGACTGATGCTGGAGATGAAGCTCGAATACTTCGGCCTCCTTATGTGAAGAGCTAACTCACTCGAAAAGACCCTGATGCTGGGAAGGGTTGAGGACAGGAGGAGAAGGGGGTGACAGAGGATTAGATGGTTCGATAGAATCATTGACTATGAATTTGACTATTCATTGAACATGAATTTGAGCAAACTCTGGGAAACAGTAAAGGACCGGGAAGCCTGGCATGTTGCAGTCCATGGGGTTGCAAAGAGCCGGACGTGACTTAGTGACTGAATGACAGCAGCAGAGATCATCATACTAAGTGAAGTAAGTCAGACAGAGAAAGACAAATGCCATATGATATCACCTGTGTGTGTAATCTAAAATATGGCACAAATGAATCTATCGACAAAACAGAAACAGACTCACAGACCCAGAGAACAGACTCATGGTTGCTAAGGAGGCTGGGAGAGGAATAAACTGGGAGTTTGGTGTTGATAGATGCAAACTGTTAATTTAGAACAGATAAACAACCAGGTCCTACTGTGGCTAGCACAGGGAACTGTATTCAATACCCCATGATAAATCATAATGGAAACGAATATAAAAAAGAATGTATGTGTGTATATAACTGAGTCATGTTGCTGCACAGCAGAGGCTGACACAACATTGTAAACCAACTATACTTCAATTGAAAAAAGAAAGAATGGGTTCTGGGTAGCAGAGAGCATTTTTACAAATCTCTGAAAAGACAAAGACGCTCTCGCTTCAGTTTTGGGAATCCTGACCTCAAAGGAGGACTGATTGTCATTCTAAGCCCTAGTGCTTCTGCAGTCTGGCTTCTTTCGAACCCTAACTTCTGTTTCTTCTGTCTTTTTCCTGTGTTCTTTCCTTTTTAATATATTAACAAAATATTTCTTTAACAGTAAATTTTTTCTATGTATATAAAATTTAGTATGTATAGGAAATTTTTGGCATGTATATACGCTTCTTCTAGAACTCCTGTGAAATCTCTTCATTACATGAAACCTATTTGTTTTTCTTTCATTATAGATACCTCCTGCTTAACTTATACAGGTGCTCAGTTAAGTAGGTTTCTTTCCTAGTTTAAGTGTAACTCATTTGGTTTTTTTTTTCTTTTTTGTTCCTATACACGAGCAGTGATGTAAATAATATGAACCATTCATATCATTTTGTCTCCCTTTGTACATAGCTCTGATCAAAAAACCATTAAGAAACTGCTACACTTTCCCCATTTGCTGGAACATCCATCCCCTTGAGAGAGTCACCTGATGGAGGGTCGGGGGTTTCGCATCTTCAAGTACTTCTAAAGTTTGGCTAGATAACCAGGGCAGGTGTGAACCACCTGTCATTCCCCAAAAGTTATTAGATTCTCATCTCATGCCTTTCCTTGCTCTAGAAAGAAAACACCTACCTATGCACTTCCCTTCTTTCTGCCAGGGAAGTACCTGTTGTACCTTAGCATATGCACTTCCTCTTCCAGGAAGCCTTCCCTGATGTCTCTCCACATCCTCACATTAATTCTCCTTTGCATTGTGCATGTCTAAACCAAAGCATTTATCACATGAAACTGTAAGGGTCTCTCTGCTTGCTTTCTCCCACTCCCCTCCTCATCTCCAAATGGTCTGATTGCCTAAAGAGCCCAGGAAAATGATCTATAGCTGATAAAGATATGAGCCTAAAATATTTCATTCGATGGGCTATTAAAAATGACACCAGGTAAAATATCATGGGTTTATATTAGGTTTTGCCCATAGGACCTCTCTACATTTTAATTGACCTTTGAGAGCCTTGCTTCTGAAAATAAATCCTAAAACTGGAGAATTTTATGGATGCAATAGACCTTGGGTCAGCCCTTTCCCCTTGCCCAGAGAGACTGTGCACTTCAGTGGCCTTTACCTAAATTGTGATCAGTTTTTACAAGCAGTTGATTTAGAACTTAATTACTGCAGGCGGTTTAGTGTCATGTTTTAGAGCGTGGGCTTTAGAAGCCAGACTGCCTGGGTTGGCATCTGGACTGTACCACCTTGACCATGGAACACACTTCTCTGTGCCTCTGAAAAAATGGAATGTTCAGTTCAGTTCAGTTCAGTCGCTTAGTCGTGTCTGACTCTCTGTGACCCCATGAATCACAGCACTCCAGGCCTCCCTGTCCATCACCAACTCCCGGAGTTCACTCAAACTCATGTCCACAGAGTCGGTGATGCCATCCAGCCATCTCATTCTCCGTCGTCCCCTTCTCCTCCTGCCCCCAACCTTTCCCAGCATCAGAGTCTTTTCCAGTGAGTCAACTCATCACATGAGGTGGCCGAAGTATTGCAGTTTCAACTTTAGCATCAGTCCTTCCAATGAACACCCAGGATTGATCTCCTTTAGAATTGACTGATTGGATCTCCTTGCAGTCCAAGGGACTCTCAAGAGTCTTCTCCAACACCACAGTTCAAAAGCATCAATTCTTCGGCGATCAGCTTTCTTCACAGTCCAACTCTTACATCCATACATGACCACGGGAAAAACCATAGCCTTGACTAGACAGACCTTGGATGGCAAAGTAATGTCTCTGCTTTTTAATATACTATCTAGGTTGGTCATAACTTTCCTTCCAAGGAGTAAGCGTCTTTTAATTTCATGGCTGTTTGTGTGGTTGTTGATAGAATCAAGTGAGATGGTACATGTTAAGGTCCTTGGAATACACAGGGATAGAGTAACAGTGTTAACTGTCATTGCCATCTTGTCCAAGAGTAGAAAACTGATGTGTTTATTAAGCCAGGAAATTTGAGTTTTATTGAATGCATTATCTACAGTTTATGGTTGAAGGAACTGATGAAGCTGGACTCATAAAGATAAGTTTCTCTGATTGTTTTCAGATAATTGCAGGTCTACTATGTTTTATGCAGGATAGTTTGAAAGGCATGAAGCTTGTTTGAAATGTAAAGTTGTAGGGAAAGGATAGTGTGGTGTTTTAAATGTGAAGTACTCTTTTAGGAATGATGTCACTAAATAATTTTTTAAAAAAAAGCGTCCGGAAAAAGAAACCCCAGCTACTTTCCTTTCGTTCTTCTCATTGGATTGTACAAAAGATTCATGAGTCATCTTTTTATGTCAGGTATACAGTTTGCATCCTTTTGGGTTGACGTTTTGTGTCCCGTGTAGGACCTTTAGGATAATAACTTCTACTTTACAGAAAATATGACTAATGTTGCAATCATTTATTTGCCATTGCCAAATTTTGCTATTGTTTCTCCATGTGTAACAAAGTCAGAGGATGCCTGCTGGGGCTCTGCTATTTTTGCTGGCTCACACCATCAATAAAACATTTTGATTATGCATCCCCTAATGTGTGACTATGTTTTAAATTGATTTACACATAGGTAGAAGAGGTACTAAAAAATGTTTTAACAGATCTGTGAGTCTCCACCAGGAAATCATTAGAACATTGACTGTAGGGTTTCAGCAGGGGCCGGGAGACAGCTCCCTTTGTCAGGTGTTAATCATGTAGCTGCCACATCATGGAGAGGTCCAGGGGGTCCTAGGGTAGGTGATGGGAGAGGT
This sequence comes from Moschus berezovskii, assembly GCF_049115385.1. Classification (NCBI taxonomy): domain Eukaryota; kingdom Metazoa; phylum Chordata; class Mammalia; order Artiodactyla; family Moschidae; genus Moschus; species Moschus berezovskii. Next base: position 64,962,150 of record NC_142477.1, read on the forward strand.
GGAATGTGTTTGGAGTGCTTGAGGCAATGGCTATGGGGTGTCCTGTAAAAAAGGATTTTGGGGCTTCCCTGGTGGCTCATACTGTAAATAATCTGCCTGCAATGCAGGAGACCTGGGTTTGATCCTTGGGTTAGGAAGATCCCTAGGAGAAGGGAATGGCTACCCACTCCAGTATTTTTGCTTGGAAAATCCCATGGACAGAGGAGCCTGGTGGGCTACAGTCCATGGGGTCTCAAAGAATTGGTCACCACTGAGCATTTAACACTTTCACTTTAAGGAAGTATTTTAGCCACCAGTACTGGTGCTTATCAGCTGAGTGTCAACCTGAATGCCAACTTATGGACTAAAACCGACAAAAAGAGACATAGAAAACAAACTGGTATTCTAATTTTTTCCTAAACCCCATTTGATTATACTGTGTTCCTCCTGAGATGCCCGTATTCCAGTTTGTAGATCCTTGGAATAAACTACAAGGTCTGCCTCCAGGCCTGCCAGGGTAGCGCTTTATTGATTAAAGAGTTTTGAGTATTCATTGAGGTTGCCTTTTCTTTTTTGGAAAGGTTTTTTACGTTTCACTTATAAATGAAAGGAGTAGCAGTTCTTTGCGACACATGTCATTAACTGCTACTAAATTGACACAAATGTTAACAGTTATTGTGTGAACTGCTTCAAAGCTAATTATGTTAATTAGGATGTGACATACCAGTAATTGTATGTATTCAAATATTATACCATCACTTTTTGTGTTTTCTCCTCCAGATGTAAGACATTCGTTTATTTGTTGCTTGAAAAGCTGCAGAATTACAGCTAAGATAACAAATAATTGCCGGCAAATAAAATTAATTCTTCAGAAATATGCTATAATTGGTTAGCTGTGTAAAAGACAGAAACAAATGTTAGCATGTGAATCATATAAATTAGAAACATTGCTTATGAAATCCTTACTTTGGGGGCTTTTCATTTAAATAAGCCTTCTTATTGCAATTAATATTATAGTTTGGTTTATGATCCTTAAAAATATATTCCCTTTCAGCACTTCTTGGAGTTCTAATTTAGCTTTCTTATACATGTTAGATGATTTGCAATTTAGATTTTAATTTGATTTTCATCCTTTAAAATGCCATTTTTTTTGGTATTTCATTTTTATTTAAAGCATGATTCCCTCTGTATTCATGGAAGTTAGGCATAAACAAACTCCTAGAAATATCAAGCTTTTAAGTGAGCTGAGAGCATAAAACATTTTAATAGGAATTTCAGTAGGAGTAATTAAATAAGTTTTTGAGAGCCCAACCAGAGAATTACGGCTCATCACAAACAAACGTCATGGGACATGATGTTCCTAATTTACCCTCTGTTATAGTTATTTAAAAATAGCCTTTCTATTAATTAATTTTAAATCCTAACAACTTCTTATATATGTGGAGTGCTAAATATATGCCTCTGCCTGATGATTTGGGAGCCATAACTACTTGAAGACAGTTTTGTTCTCTGTAGTTTCTTTTAGAGTTTTGAGTTGTTTGTTTGTTTTTCCCAGTTAAGAGTGAGTGCCTGTCTTTTCATTTGAGTGTGTGTGTGTGTGTGTGTGTTTTCCCCCCAATTGTGACCCACATAAATCAGCCCAGGTCTTTCAGTGCCATGGCCTTAATTCTCTAGGACTTGCAATATACCTTTCTCAATTAAGTGGACTCATGGTCTGGCTCCAGTGTGATGTGCTCAGTGTGATGTGCTCAGTGTGATGTGCTCAGTGTGATGTGCTCAGAAGGGCAGAGCATTTTTCCTAACCCCTCTTACCACCTTCACTGCCTAATTCTGCTGGCAGCTGCTGTGTGCTGCCTGTTTTTCTGCCAAGAATTGTGTTCGGTATTTGTGGGGCTCCCATCATCCTTAGCACACGGGCCCTTTGTCTTGCTTTATTTGCAAACTGTTCTCCTAAACATAGCAGATGATGAAAAGGACTGGTGTGTTTGGGTTTGGGAAACTTAGGAATGAATTATTCTAGTACTGACATTTCTTGGCTAAGGAAATTTGAACCTTGTGAGGTTGTGGAATGGGAATGGTTAATGCTGACATCATTGTCATTAAGTTAAAGAACATAACACATGTCAGAGGTCACTGCTAAGTATTAGGCATTCTTTGTGTGTTTCTCTCTTTCTGGACTCTCAATCCTGGAACTGACCAATTTGGCTATTCCTGTGCCAGTATCATACTTTATTAATTATTGTAACTTCGTAAGATGTCTTATTGATAACTGGACAAGAGAGCTCCCATATGTCATTGTTGTTCATTGATTGTTGGCTATTTTGGGCTTATCTTTTCTGTAAAATCACTTGTGACATTCTGAAAGTTGGTTGAGATTTTAATCAGAATTATGTTAAATCTAGAGATGAGTTTGGGAAATTGACATTTTTATGGGGTTTTACTATTCTAGACCATAGTATTTTGCTGTATTACTTAGGACTTTGTTAATGTTTTTAAATAACTTTTTATTATTTTTTCCTGAAAGAATTTGTATATCCTTTTTAGATTTATTCCTAATAAAATAAACATGTGTACCTATTTGCAAATGTATGGAAATTGAATTAGGTTTTGTATATTTTTAAATTCATCAGCCTAGTTAATTCTTATTGATTCTTTCTCTTCTTTAGATTTGAAGGATGGGGATTTTTTTGTAGACAATTTAGGCGGTGATGATCTTCAAATAAATGCAGCTTTAATTTCTTCCTTTTCCAATCTTTTTAACTTTTCTTTTAAAAAATTTTTCTTTATTTACCATGGCTTCTAGGATTATGTTGAATAGAAATAATGATACCATGCATTCATATTGTCCTTAAGCACAGAGAGAAAATTTTGAACATTTCATATTAAATATAATGAATACTCTGAGTTTTTTTTTTTTTTGAAGGGGGATCTCTACATCAGGTGAAAAATTTCTTTTTACATTTTTATAGAAAAATCCTTGTTCTGTATTTGGTGTTGGTTTTTTATTATTTACAAATTTTATTGAGTATAGTTGATTTATAATGTTGTGTTAGTTTCAAGTTTACAGCAAAGTATATCAGTTTTGTGTTTATATACATTCCCACTCTTATTTTTTAATGCTTTTCCCCAACAGGTCAGGTCATTACAGAGTAATGAGTAGAGTTCCCTGTGCTATGTGGTAGGTCCTTGTTTAGTTGCTTAGTTGTGTCCGACTCTTTGTGACCCTATAGACTGTAGCCCTCTAGGCTCCTCTGTCCATGGGATTTACCAGGCAAGAATACTGGAGTGGGTTGCCATTTCCTTCTCTAGGGCAGTAGGTCCTTATTAGTTATCTATTTTATATGTAATTGTGTATATATGTCAATCCCAGTCTCTAAGTTTATCCCTCCCAGTCTTATCCTCTGGTAATCATAAGTTTGTTTTCTACATCCAAGACTATACTTCTGTTTTGTAAGTATGATTGCACCCATTTTTTAGTCACATATGGGCAATATCATATGATATTTGTCTTTCTGTGTTTGACTTACTTTACTTAGTAGGACAGTCTCTAGGTCCATTCCATGTTGCTGCAAATGACATTATTTTTTTCTTTCTTATGACTGAGTAAGATTCCACTGTATATATGTATCACATCTTCCTTACCTGTTCGTCTGTGGATGGACATTTAGGTTGCTTCCTTGACCTGGCTATTGTAAACAGTGCTGTAGTGAACATTGGGGTGCATGTATCTTTTGAATTGGTTTTCTCTGGGTCTGTGCCCAAGAGTAGATTGCTAGGTCATATGGTAGTTCTATTTTTAGCTTTTTAAGGAGCTTCCATACTCTTCTCTGTAATGCCTATACCAACTTACATTCCCACCGACCGTGTAGGAGGATTCCCTTTTCTCCACACCGTCTTCAGCATTTTAGGTTTGTAGATTTTTTGATGGTGGACATACTGACCAGTGTGAGGTGATCCCTCTTTATAGTTTTGGTTTTCATTTCTTTTATAATACTGATGTTGAATCCTTTCATGTGCTTTTTGGCCATCTGTATGCAAGGAGATCCAACCAGTCCATTCTAAAGGAGATCAATCCTGGATGTTCATTGGAAGGACTGATGCTGAAGCTGAAACTCCAATACTTTGGCCACCTCATGCGAAGAGTTGACTCACTTGAAAAGACTCTGATGCTGGGAAAGGTTGGGGGCAGAAGGAGACGGGGACGACAGAGGATGAGATGGCTGGATGGCATCACCGACTCGATGGACATGAGTTTGAGTGAACTCCGGGAGTTGGTGATGGACAGGGAGGCCTGGCGTGCTGTGATTCATGGGGTTGTGGAGAGTCGGACATGACTGAGTGACTGAACTGATGTCTTCTTTAGATCTTCCACCCATTTTTTTGGTTTGTTTTTTGGATTGGGTTATTTATTTATTTATTTATTTTTATATTGAGCTGCATGAATGGTTTGTGTATTTTGGAGATTAATCCCTTGTCAGTTGCTTCATTTTGCAACTGTTTTTTTCCATTCTGAGGGTTGTCTTTTTGTTTTACTTAGGGGCTCCTTTGCTGTGTAAAAGCTTTTCAGTTTAATTAGATCCCATTTGGTTTTTTTTTGTGTTTGTTTGTTTTTTGTTTTCATTACTCTAGGAGGTGGATCAGAAAAGAGCTTGCTGTAATTTATGTCAAAGAATGTTCTGCCTGTGTTTTCCTCTAAGAATTTTTATAGTGGCTGGCCTTATATTTAGGTCTTTAATCCATTTTGAGTTTATTTTTGTGCATGGTATTAGGGAGTGTTCATTCTTTGACATGTGTCTGTCCAGTTTTCCCAGCTTTTTGATGTTACATTTTTTTGGGGAAAAAATACATTGTCACAGCAAATAACATGAAAAAATAATACAGTCTTGCATCCAGCTTACTAGCCTTTTTGTTAGAATTTTACCTTCTATGTTGATAAATGATGGTAGCTTATAGTTTCCCTCTTCTGTATGGCCTTTGTTAAGTTATGGTAGTTAAGCACAATGAACAGGAATGTTCAGTCATCCCTACACTGCTTCTCTGATGCTGTCTGATAAAGCGGAGTTCCTCACTGCAGTCTTCAGTAGTATTTGCCTCTTGATGTGTATCTGTGGGTTGGCTTGGGGTGGCTGCCTTGGGGAATGGATCTGTGAATTGACTTGGCTTCCATCCAGACTAGAGGTCTGAGTTCTGTACTCTCTGTATCTTACTCTGGGGTCCAAGGTGAAGAGCAGCACTTACCTGGGGTGTGGTTATCCGATGGTGGAGATTGGAAAATCCTATAAGGGGAAGCAGGAACACGGACTTATTTCTTAAGGGTCAGGCTTGGAACTGAGCCAGCATCACTTCTGCCCATTGGTGAAAATGTCATGGTTAAATCCAGCATCAGGGAGGTAGGGAGTGTGAAGGAAGGAGTATTTGCTAAACAATGATTTTACCACCACAGGGAAAGTTCCTTCCTTTTCTCATCTCTGAAAGAGTGTCTGTAAGAATGGATGGATCTCCTTCTTGGGTCTTCTCAGTTTTGCCTATAAAGTCTTCTGCATCTGATAATTTCTTTGTGGGGACATTCTTGACCTAATTGTTTAATGTTTACCAAAATATTCAGATTATTTATTTCTTCTTGAGGCAGTTTGGTATTTTGTAATTTTGCATGAATTTGTTTACTAATCTAAATTTAAAAATTATGTTCATTCTGTGTGGCATCTGCAGCTTTGACTCCTTTCCTGTTCTTAATATTGTTTATTAGTTGTGTCTTCTCCTCCTTATTCTTTATTGTTTTTGCTTAATTTGGACAGATGCTTGCCTATTAATTTTGAGTGGCTCCTGGATTTTGTGTCATGCTTAGAAAGATTTTTCTTCTTCTCAGATTCTAGCAATATTATTTATTTTCTTCTCTCTTTATGGGTTAGTTTTTAATATTTAAACCTCTAATCTACTTGGAGCTTATTTTTGTTAAGGAGTAAAAGAACAGTTCAGTTTATTATTCTTTTTTCTAAGTGGCTAGACTGTTATTCCAACACTATTACCAAACACTTTCTCCTTCCTGCAATATCTGATACCACTTTTAGTGTATACTAAATTTCCGAGTGTATTTTGGGTCTGTTCCTTGACTCTGTTGTGATCCTTTGATTTGTCTTTCTGTATTTATAGTATATATAATCTAATTCCTATAGTTTCGTGCTGTTTTTAGCATCCATTGTGGCTGGCAGGGGAGCCTCATAACTTTTGAAGTTAAATGTATCTTCAGTTACATTTAAAAGACTGCTTCTCACTTTCACATTTTTCTATCTGTGAGAAATAACTTCCTCACTTTCTTTGAAAACTAGTGAAGGGAAGAAAAAATCATCCCATGTGAAGTTATGAAACGTCTGCGACTTTTATAAAATCACAGGCGTTTCGGATTGTCATTTCTTCTTTTGTCAGGGTTCCACGTTCAGCCTCCTGGGCTGTGCACTGCTCAATGTCAGGGCACCTCTCACCCCAGCTTTAATGTGGGTTGTTCTCCTGGACTTGTGTAACACTTAACCCTGGACCTCTCTGCCGCCTGCAGCGGACTCACTGATTCCTGCCCCCACGAGCCTGAGAACCTAGAGCTTGCTGATAGTGGGTCTCCAAGGGCTGGGGATGTTTTCAGAGATGGGGGCTTGGCAGTGTCAGATCCAGGACCCCCTCTCCATGTGGAGATTAGCCTCCTTAGAGAGTCTCAGGGGCTGCTTCTTTGTTCATGATAGGAGTGACCAGGCTTCCTTATCCCTTGCAGCTGTGAAAGCATAAATGTCACCAACCACCACACTAGCTCTTGAGATGTCCTGTGCTGTAGAAACTTTTTTTAATGGCAGTGTCACAGGAGCCCACAAAGAAGTGAAGCGTTAACGACCCTAGCGGTTTGCTGGCATGAGCTGGTTCCCTGTACGGCCTGTATTCTGAGTTATTCAAAACATCCTCCACCTCCTGTGCTGATGAAAAGGATGTGCTCCCAAGGAGATGGGCACTGACAGTGCACAAGGAGTGATTTTCTTCATCCATCAAGCCTGACAACCCTTGGAATCCTTGTCCTGTCGGAGCAGGGAGAAGCTTGCACAGGACTGAATGGCCCCCACTTGTCTGCGTTTTAAGCAAATCTGAATTTGGTGTGAAATTAACTAGATGCCACTAAAGTTGTTGGTGGCAACAGTTCTCACCGAAGTCCTAAGCTTATAACCTGTCCCACGTGGCTGAAGGATGTGTCAAACCCTCAGCTGAATTGTAACCGTCATCTGAACCTGTCAGCACAGAAAACTCTTCATTAAGAGGGAAAGATTGGGAATCTGCCACCAGGACAGACACAACCACATCTTTGATCACACAGAACTTTATTTAGCTTTCTATCTCAGGAATCTTGGACCCAGTCAATCATTTAGGAAATTTGGGATTTGATAAATTCTGGTTTTTTTCATTTTAAAAAGTAAATTTATATTTCCATCGTAAGCTGGTAGGTTCCCATAGGAAGTTTAGAAAATGTTCTTAGAAGGTTGGGACAGAAATCATGTATAACATACAACCAATCTTAACATAGTTCCTCTCAGTATAGATCTTCTTTTTTGTGTATCCCATTAATTTATGACAGCACACATGTATTTCTCATCGCTCACATCTTGTTTCTTTCCAAGAAGCCAGTCTTGAGCTTATTACCTGTTAGATTGTAAGGTCTCCCCCTGGCTTTCTTTCTATTCTTTCCCCTTATCTGTAGATCATAGCTCTGGCAGTGGAACTCTAAAGATTTCTGTGTCTCAAGAGGTGCCAGCCCTTTGTCCCGGGTGCCACGTCTGACACATATTTTATTCAGGTGATCCCTTCTCTCTAATTCTTCTAATCCCTTGTGCCCACTTTCCCTGTCACAGGAGTTTCCATTCTTACTCTCGTGAGAACTGTGGCACTGAAGCGGCTCTGTCTGGCTGGGCATTTCCTCCTTGCACACCCTCTCTTCACACAAGCAGAGGACCTGTCCCGGGACAAGTACACCCCTCGGACTGCTGCTTCCTTAAGACTGTGAGGTCCTCCACTTCCAGCATCCTCCACTCGTTTGTGTTGGCTGAGCAGCCATCAAAGCCAATATCCCTAACTGCCTCTAGATGGCAGCATTTCCCTCCCTCTGCCTTGAGGCTAGCACAGAACTGAACAGTTGACCCCAAGGGTGACGTTTAGTGCGGCACCCTGGTCTTTACAGCCCTGCCCGCCCTTGCCCTTTCTTCTTGTCAAGTGCATTCTGAACTGCAGACAGTCGTGAAGTGGGAACATCAGATACATCCTTACCCTGGGCTCATTAACGGTCTCCACCTTGCTAAGCCAGAGACAGGAATCCAATTGCTCAGCTGTGTTTTGTAATTTTGCTGTGAGGAGCATTGCTTCGAAATGTAGCCTGGGGTTTTCTGTTAGTAATTTTTCCAGGGAGGGCTCGGAAGAGCTGGTGGGTAGTGCTGCTGGCATGATGCAGGAACTGAAATGCTAGATGCTGGGCCCTGTTCTCCTAGTTCTTGGCAGACCCTCTGGCTTGCGAAGCTCAGTTTGTTTCTGAGCAACTCAGTTTGACGTAATGTTGAATATACAGCCCCCAATCAAATTAATTATGTTTCCTGGTACAGAATAAAGAGGAAGATACTGCAGAGTTGAAATCAAATTCAGGAGTGTTGCGCTATTTTTAAAAATACGTATTGTGTAGGAATGTTTGGCTGGTTGTAATTTGTTTCCCTCACCTGTCTCCCGAACTTTGGACTCTCGGAAGCCTGTGTCTTTGTGTCCTCCCGTTGTCCTAGGCCAGGGCAGGCACACACAAGCTGCTCTGGGATCCTCGCTTAGACTAATAGCCTTGTCTCTGCCCTACATCCGGTCGTGGTACCCGCGACCATAGCATAACCCACTTATCTCAGAACATTTAACCACGCTTCTCTCTGCCAGAGCGTCTCTGTTCCGGTGGAACTGCATGCAGTTGATGTAAACGAAATATCAAACAGCTCAGCGAGCGCCTACTTTATGTTAGATGCGGAACCTGTGTCCCGGGTCAGCCTTTTCTCTGCTGCTACAAAAAGTCAACCCAGGCAAAAGAGACGAGCCCAGGGTCAGAAAGCTGCTTTTTTGTACTTTATTGGGAAATGTGTGCGTTGAAGACATCCTCCTCTTCTGAGGAAATTTTTAAACAACACCCAGAATTTCCCCAGGGTTAGGAGAGAACTTTCCTAACTCCAGACCCTCCAGACACTGCTTGTGCACTAGCTAATGCCCCCTTCATCCTGTTTTTCTTTCTTGGTGCCTTTCTCCAGAGTTTGAGTGCTTTTTCTGCCCCACAGAATGTGCCATTTGGATGAATATCACTGGACTCGGAGGAAAAACATATGAACGCATCTGGGAGAGAACTTACAAGGGGCTCTTGAGGCATTTCCTAGTGATCACGAATGGGAAATGCCGTTGCTCATGTCACTTTTCTAGTAGACAAATAGGGAGCCCTAAGTCCCAAATAAGCAAATAGGAAAGCCTTACGATCATTCATGACATCAGTACAGATTCACAGCCGTATGGTTATGCTGGGCTATTGATCAGCAGCCACCTCACAGTGTCCTCATTTGGGGGATAATCTGCCTTGCAAGAGGGAAGAGAGCTTATTCCATTTATTGATAAAATCCTTCCTTCAATGCCCTGATTGACATTTTAATGGAAACCTTTTGTTAATACAAGAATGCATGAAAAAGAAAAGTAACCCAGTATGTTGCTATCCCTGTTGACATTTTTATAAAACTAATACATACACAATATTAAAATGATACAAAAAAATTCACTTCTCTTTCTTGTCCTTTTCCCCAAAAGTAACCCATTGGTAATTGTTTCTTGTTACTTGTTGCAGGAAAAAAAATTATGTGTATTATCTCTATAAATAAAGCAATTAAAACACTATATATACTGTTGGAGCCTTGCTTTTTGATTTATTAATAATATGAAGATCTCTCATATTAGCGCATTCAACTCTACTGTGTCCCTTTTAACGGTGGCACAGTATTTCATCACACGGCTACATCATCGTATAAATTACCCGAGCAGTCCCTTGGTCAACTCTCAAACAAGTTGAAAAGCCCTCCAGCTCTGACCTATATGACATCTGCTGTATGAATGCTTGCCCACAATTCTTTTTAGTTGTAGGATGATTTGTAGTTGTTGGTGAGGTAAGTTTTCTCCCAGCGTTTAATCAGAGTGGCATGGAGTGTATCACGTCCTATAGAAGAAATGACTTGGAAGTTTATTTACTATTATTATTGTTTATTTCTATGAACAGTAGTTTTTCTTCCTTGCCGGCAGGCCATTTTGGCAGAGATATGCTCTGTGCCATGAGATCATTCGGGCTAACTGACGAACGTTCTGCCATCTTTACGTCCTTTCCAAGATCACCTTGGACGATGACACCCGGATGTGCTTAGTCACCCAGTTGTGTCCGACTCATTGCGACTCCACAGACTGTAGCCTGCCAGGCTCCTCTCTCCATGGGATTCTCCAGGCAGGAATACTGGAGTGGGGTGCCATGCCCTCCTCCAGGGCATCTTCCTGAACCAGGGATCAAAGCCAGGTTTCCCTCATTGCAGGCGGATTCTTTACCATCTGAGCCCCCAGAAGACTGTTGACACCCAGACTGTAAATAGTATAAGGGCAGGAATTGTATGGGAAGTGTTCATGGACAAATCTTTTTTAAAAAATATTTATTTAGCTGCATTGGGTCTGGTTGTGTCATGCAGAGTCTTCGTTGCATCATGCGGCAATATGGCACAAGCACTCAAGTTGTGGCGCACGGGCTCAGTAGTTGCGGTTCATGGGCTTAGTTGCTCCAGTACATGTGGCTTAGTCCCCCAACCGGAGGTCAAACCTGCATCCCCTGCATTGAAAGGTAGATTCGTAACCACTGCACCACATGGTCAGATCTGAAAGAACGGCACACATCTACACCATCATCCATCGTCTGGAACTTGGTCTTTAGGCCACACCCAAGTGAAAATCTGGGAGTTCATAGTTCACATATTGCTGAAGCCTGGCTTGGAGAATTTTGAGCATGACTTTACTAGCCTGTGAGATGAGTGCAATTGTGTGGTAGTTTGAGCATTCTTTGGCATTGCTTTTCTTTGTTATTGGAATGAAAACTGACCTTTTCCAATCCTGTGGCCACTGCTGAGTTTTCCAAATTTGCTGGCATATTGAGTGCAGCACTTTGACAGCATCTTCTTTCAAGATTTTGTGAACTGTAAACTCCCAGATGTTCAAGCAGGTTTTAGAAAAGGCAGAGGCACCAGAGATCAAATTGCCAACTTCTGCTGGATCTTGGAGAAAGCAAGAGAGTTCCAGGAAAACCTCTATTTCTGGTTCATTGACTATGCCAAAGCCTTTGACTGTGGATAACAATAAACTGTGGAAAATTCTGAAAGAGATGGGGATACCAGACCACCTGACCTGCCTCTTGAGAAACCTATATGCAGGTCAGGAAGCAACAGTTAGAACTGGACATGGACCAACAGACTGGTTCCAAATAGGAAAAGGAGTACATCAAGGCTGTATATTGTCACCTTGTTATTTAACTTAAATGCAGAGTACATCATGAGGAACGCTGGGCTGGAAGAAGCACAAGCTGGAATCAAGATTTCTGGGAGAAATATCAGTAACCTCAGATATGCAGATGACACCACCCTTATGGCAGAAAGTGAAGAGGAACTAAAAAGCCTCTTGATGAAAGTGAAAGAGGAGAGTGAAAAGGTTGGCTTGAAGCTCAACATTCAGAAAACAAAGATCATGTCATCTGGTCCCATCACTTCATGGGAAATAGATGGGGTAACAGTGGAAACAGTGTAACAGTGTCAGACTTTATTTTTTTGGGCTCCAAAATCACTGTGGATGCTGATTCAGTTCAGTTCAGTTCAGTCGCTCAGTCGTGTCCGACTCTCCGCGACCCCATGAATTACAGCACGCCAGGCCTCCCTGTCCATCACCAACTCCCGGAGTACACTCAAACTCGTGTCCACAGAGTCGGTGATGCCATCCAGCCATCTCATTCTCCGTCGTCCCCTTCTCCTCCCGCTCCCAACCTTTCCCAGCATCAGAGTCTTTTCCAGTGAGTCAACTCGTCGCATGAGGTGGCCAAAGTATTGCAGTTTCAGCTTCAGCATCAGTCCCTCCAATGAACATCCAGGATTGATCTCCTTTAGAATGGACTGGTTGGATCTCCTTGCAGTATAAGGGACTCTCAAGAGTCTTCTCCAACACCACAGTTCAAAAGCATCGATTCTTCGGCGATCAGCTTTCTTCACAGTCCAACTCTCACATCCATACATGACCACGGGAAAAACCATAGCCTTGACTAGACGGACCTTGGTTGGCAAAGTAATGTCTCTGCTTTTTAATATACCATCAAGGTTGGTCATAACTTTCCTTCCAAGGAGCAAGCGTCTTTTAATTTCATGGCTGCAATCAGCATCCACAGTGATTTTGGAGCCCAAAAAAATAAAGTCTGACACTGTTTCCACTGTTTTTCCATCTATTTCCCATGAAGTGATGGGACCAGATGCCATGATCTTTTGCAGCCATGAAATTAAAAGACGCTTACTCCTTGGAAGGAAAGTTATGACCAACCTAGATAGTATATTAAAAAGCAGAGACATTACTCTGCCAACAAAGGTCCGTCTAGTCAAGGCTATGGTTTTTCCCGTGGTCATGTATGGATGTGAGAGTTGGACTGTGAAGAAAGCTGAGCACCAAAGAATTGATGCTTTTGAACTGTGGTGCTGGAGAAGACTCTTGAGAGTCCCTTGGACTGCAAAGAGATCCAACCAGTCCATCCTAAAGGAGATCAATCCTGGGTGTTCATTGGAAGGACTGATGCTAAAGCTGAAACTGCAATACTTTGGCCACCTCATGCGAAGAGTTGACTCACTGGAAAAAGACCCTGATGCTGGGAAGGATTGGGGGCGGGAGGAGAAGGGGACGACAGAGAAGGAGATGGCTGGATGGCATCACCAACTCTGTGGACATGAGTCTGAGTGAACTCCGGGAGTTGGTGATGGACAGGGAGGCCTGGCGTGCTGTGATTCATGGGGTCGCAAAGAGTCGGACACGACTGAGTGACTGAACTGAACTGAAGTGCATGAGAGGCTGGGAGATATATTGTAGCTTTCTACCCAGGAACAAAAGGAAATAGTTTGAACAAGTAAATAGCCAGTTAACATGGCCAAAACCTTGTGAATGGGATGATATACCTAAGCATCTGTTGTCACCACGAATGGTGTGTCTGGCTACCTGTCTTCTCCCTTGAAGTTCCTGGTACTGAGTCTTCCTGTAGGCTGAGTTGCTTCAGTCGTGTCTGACTCTCTACGACCCTATGGGCTGGAGCCCTCTAGGCTCCTCCGCCCATGGGATTCTCCAGGCAAGAATACTGGAGTGGGTTGTTATGCCCTCCTCCAAGTATTGCATCTACTGGCCAGTGAATTCAGAAGAGGTGCTTTCTCCTCTGCTCTGTAATGCTTTCTGCCATTCACCCCCGAGACATGCACAGTTCTTTGATGACCATGAATGTAGTATTTCTGGCTGTGTGCCAAGATCTCAATTTTTAGATATGTAACTGAACTTGAAGAGAAGTAGCAAAATGGGATGGGAAGGGTTTTGCTGAGTCCCCGGAAAAACTTTCCTGTGAAAGCAGAAGTTATGGGGATGCTGCTGTTACTCTGCAGAACAGCCTTGTGTCCATCCCTCAGTCCTTAGAGTGTATTTTCCTCATAAACATCACCGAGAGCTTCTTCAGTGATGATTTTCTGGAATAGAGGAGAACCAAGCAGGGCTTCCCTGGTGGCTCAGCAGCAAAGAAAACGCCTGCAAAGCAAGAGCCGCAGGAAACATGGTTTCTATCTCTGGGTTGGGAAGATCCCCTGGAAGGAGAGTATGACAACCCACTCCAGTATTCTTGCCTGCAGAATCCCATGGACAGAGCAGCCTGGCGGGCTACAGTCCGTGGGGGTCACAATGAATCGGACATGACGGAAGTGCCTGAGCACGCATGCATGCAGGTGCAGGACTTGGGCAGAGGTGGTACACATTGGTTTCTCTCTTCCGCACCCCGGGCTCCTTGCCAGGTGGTCCCTGAATGCTTGGAGAGAGGGGGCAGGGATGTTCTGCTGTCCCTTGCCTCTGCTGCTGAGGGTTCCCAGCTCAGCTGCACCAGAGTCAGTGGTTTATGGCCACACACAGCTTAATCCTATATTTCTCTGTATCAACACTTATTGTTTGTTTTTAATGATATCATTTTAGGATGAGAGTGAAAAAAAAAACAACTATGTTCTTGGTATATGGGTCAAGTTTTCAAATGAAAAATGAAGACTTAAATCACAGACACATCTAAATATGTTTGAGCTTTAACTGAAGATGTGATTCAGAAAATGTTCAAAATTGGTGCTTTGTCCTTCTGTTCCCCTCTCCTTTGTCATTTTTTCTTGTGTTTATTCAATTAAGTTGGATGCATGTCAGAGCTTGGGAAAAAGCCTCAGCGTATTTCTGATGTCTTCATAGAACATACAGGACTTTCTGAATCGGTTAATGTCTGTTACCTTAAGCATCTTACTAGTCAGTCATGTCAGGAAAGGATAATCTGGTCATCATCTTGATTTAGTTATGTATTTAGTCCTAGCGACTTCCCTGGTGACTCAGATGGTAAAGAATCTGCCTGCAAAGCAGGAGACCTGTTTGATTCCTGGGTTGGGAAGATCCCCTGGAGAAGGAAATGGCAACCCACTCCAGTATTCTTGCCTGGAGAGTTCCATTGGACAGAGAGGCCTAGCAGGCTACAGTCCATAGGGTTGCGAATAGTCAGACATGACTGAGCCACTTTCACTTTCGTCCTAGCACAGTAGTTTGTAAAGGAGGCAAATGGTTATGTTAAAAAGAATAGAAAGACCTGTTTTGTTCCTTTCGACTGATGAAGGCATTGCATACTGCTTAAATAACGATGCCTGTCAGGTTTTTGGACATTTTTCTAAGAAATGAGAAAAGATATTAAAAAGATAGCTGCAAATGCAACAGGGACTGTCGGAAAACCTGGTGACTTTAGAGATCGATACTGTAATTGTGTACATGAGCTGTAATTTATCAAAGCTGCTCAAAGTATTTTATGAAGGCATTCAGGAGTGCTCTAATTTTACAAATGAAGCAATTCATGGACGACTGTAAACATTTCCAAGTCTAGGTCTGTTTTGAGTCTGGAGTCAGAGAAGTACAAACAGCAGAGTGAAAGATCAGAGAAGGCCAGCGGGATAATGGTACGCCCTTCTGGGCTTTCCTGGTGGCTCAGCTGGTAAAGAATCCGCCCACAATGCGGGAGACCTGGGTTTGATCCCTGGGTTGGGAAGATCCCCTGGAGAAGGGAAAGGCTACCCACTCCAGTATTCTGGCCTGGAGAATCCCACGGACTGTACAGTCCATGGGGACGCAAAGAGTCGGACACGACTGAGCGGCTTTCCTTCCTTTCCTTCCTTCTGCATTAGTGCACCATCAATAAGCATCTTTACGGCACAGCCAGTGGTACCAACCTGACCGTGGAGCCACACTGGACCAGGAAGGATGCCAAGAAACAATCAATAGAATATGTATTTCTGAAAATTAATATTCTACTGCTGAATTAATCTTATTGATTCAGCGATTCTGAAAGTAGCCACAGATAATTTTAAGAAACAAAAGCATATGAATTTTTTGAGAAGGCCAGAATAACAAGGAAATCCCATTTCCAACACCGAACCCAGAAACCTGGTTCAGCAGACATAAAACTTTTTCTGTTCATCCTCCGGAGGCCCCTGCCTGTGTTGGCTTAGAGAGGTGGTTGACTTGTGAAACCATCTGTGAAGCTTCATTGGCACTGGTTGAATCTTTGTTCCCATTTGTCTTTTGTTCGTTGTTCAATCATGTCCAACTCACATGAGCTGTAGCCCGCCAGGCTCCTCTGTCCATGGAGTTCTCCAGGTAAGAATACTGGATCGATTGCCATTCCCTTCTCCAGGGGATCTTCCCGACCCAGGGAGTGAACCCTGGTCTCCTGCATTGCAGACAGAGTGTTTACCATCTGAGCCACCAGGGAAGTCCCCAGGGAAGCTCCCATAGTACCTATATTTAATGATGTTGTTAAGAGAGACAGTAACAGCTTGGTGAAACTAAAAGGAAACATAGAAATGCTTAGAACGTGTGATGCAGGGTCAGACCTTTGAAGGAGGGGGTGTGAGGCTGAGGAGGAAAGGGGAATTCTGGGTGTTTGGGAACAGAAGCTTCTCCAGCACCCTGGGAGGGCAGTGCTGCTGCAGGTGAATAGCAGTGGTTTGGGGAGCTCCTGGCCTTGACTACACCTGGCTTCCTCCTCATACTCCCTCCGTCCTGCCTTCCTGCTTCTCTCATTTTCCTTCTCACATTCCCACTTCTATTATGAGTCTATTATTTATAATGTATAGGGGGTGGTTGGTGATAAGAAGCAGCCTCCCTGGGTCTCAGTTTTCAGGTTTCTAAAAGGAATGGTTTAATGTCTCTAAAAGGTAGCTTCCTGCTCTGGAGTGGGATGATTCTGGACTTCACCTTAGGTTGACCATCCTTATTGAAGCATTTCCTGAAAAATGTTAATGAGAACTCTTTTGCAGCCCTAAGTTTTTAAAGAAGTCTAATTCCTGATAAAATTGTTCTTGGGAAGTCTTGCTCAGTATATAGTTAATGACTACTTACCACCTTCTTGTAAGGTTTCTCATCTTTTGATTTTCTTTTTAAGTTGAGAAAAAGAACAATTTTTGTCTGTATTGTATTTTCACAAATATGGATAGCAAGAAACATTAGGGGAACTGTTTACAATTGGCGAATCAAAGTGGAGACTATGAGGAATGTTGTATTCTTTCAACTTTTCTGTAGGCTTGAAAAATTTCAGAATGAAATATCAGAGGTTAAAAATGGGCATGACTTTGCTAGCGTGTGAGATGCGTGCAATTGTGCGGTAGTTTGAACATTCTTTGGCATTGCCTTTCTTTGGGGTTGGAATGAAAACTGGCCTTTTTCAGTCTTATGGCCACTGCTGAGTTTTCCAAATTTGCTGGCATACCGAGTACAATACTTTCACAGCATCATCTTTCAGGATTTGAAATAGCTCAACTGGAATACCATCACCTCCACTAGCTTTGTTCATAGTGATGCTTTCTAAGGCCCACTTGACTTCACATTCCAGGATGTCTGGCTCTAGGTGAGTGATCACACCGCTGTGATTATCTGGGTTGTGAAGATCTTTTTTGTACAGTTCCTCTGTGTATTCTTGCCACCTGTTCTTAATATCTTCTGCTTCTGTTAGGTCCATACCATTTCTGTCCTTTATCAAGCCCATCTTTGCATGAAATGTTCCCTTGATATCTCTGATTTTCTTGAAGAGATCTCTTGTCTTTCCTTTTCTGTTGTTTTCTTCTATTTGCACTGATCACTGAAAAAAGCTTTCTTATCTCTCCTTGCTATTCTTTGGAACTCTGCATTCAAATGGGTATCTTTCCTTTGCCTTTCACTTCTCTTCTTTTCTCAGCTATTTGTAAGGCCTCCTCAGACAGCTATTTTGCTTTTTTGCATTTCTTTTCCATGGGGATGTTCAAAATTCTCCAAACCAGGCTTCAGCAATATATGAACCATGAACTTCCAAATGTTCAAGCTGGTTTTAGAAAAGGCAGAGGCACCAGAGATCAAATTGCCAACATCTGCTGGATCATGGAGAAAGCAAGAGAGTTCCAGAAAAACATCTATTTCTGCTTTATTGACTATGCCAAAGCCTTTGACTGTGTGGATCACAATAAACTGTGGAAAATTCTGAAAGAGATGGGAATACCAAACCACCTGACCTGCCTCTTGAGAAACCTGTATGCAGGTCAGGAAGCAACAGTCAGAACTGGACATGGAACAACAGACTGGTTCCAAATAGGAAAAGGAGTACGTCAAGGCTTATATTGTCACCCTGCTTATTTAACTTATACACAGAGTACATCATGAGAAATGCTGGGCTGCAAGAAGCACAAGCTGGAATCAAGATTTCTGGGAGAAATATCAATAACCTCAGATATGCAGATGACACCAGCCTTATCGCAGAAAGTGAAGAGGAACTAAAAAGTCTCTTGATGAAAGTGAAGGAGGAGAGTGAAAAAGTTGGCTTGAAGTTCAACATTCAAGGGAAATAGATGGGGAAACAGTGGAAACAGTGTCAGACTTTATTTTTGTGGGCTCCAAAATCACTGAGGATGCTGATTGCAGCCATGAAATTAAAAGACGCTTACTCCTTGGAAGGAAAGTTATGACCAACCTAGAGAGCATATTAAAAAGTAGAGACATTACTTGCCAACAAAGGTCCATCTAGTCAAGGCTATGGTTTTTCCCGTGGACATGTATGGATGTGAGAGTTGGACTGTGAAGAAAGCTGATCGCCGAAGAATTGATGCTTTTGAACTGTGGTGCTAGAGAAGACTCTTGAGAGTCCCTCAGACTGCAAGGAGATCCAACCAATCCATCCTAAAGGAGATCAGTCCTGGGTGTTCATTGGAAGGACTGATGCTGAAGCTGAAACTCAATACTTTGGCCACCTCATGCGAAGAGTTGACTCATTGGAAAAGACCCTGAATCTGGTTGGGGGCAGGAGAGGAGAAGGGGATGACAGAGGATGAGATGGCTGGATGGCATCACTGACTCGATGGACATGAGTTTGGGTAAACTCCAGGAGTTGGTGATGGACAGAAGGGCCTGGCGTGCTGTGATTCATGGGGTCGCAAAGAGTCAGACACAACTGAGTGACTTAACTACCTGAACTGAAAAATAGGCAACTGAGACAAGTCAAATAAAGCAATTTATTAAATGACAAGGGCAATCAAGGCTTAAGTGGGAGGACCTGGAATGGGTTTTTGGGCTCAGTTGCCATTCTAGTGCTTCCTGGGCCCTATCTCCTCCCTAAGGGAAAGACAGGTACAGGAAGGAATTTCCTCCAGGCTACTGCTTCTGAAGGAAATGTCTCTGAGTCTGGCAGCATTTGTATTTCTACTTACAAATTACCCAAATGGGCAAAGCAGGTGATAAGGACCTCAGCTCTATAAAAGTGCTCAATGAATGGCATTAGATAAATATGTTCACCCATTGAGAAGAAGTGGGTGGCTCTAATTCTGAACCTTGGATTTTCATTACTGACAGCGTTAAACAGAAAAGAATTCTATGGGCAGCAGTACTTGGTAGTGAAGGAAGGGATGTTAGGATAGGAGGGGAGACAAAATCAAAACCACACAGTCTATCCCTTCACTGTTTTCCTTGTACTGCATTGTGACCAGTGGAGTCTGAGCAGATCCTTGCCCTCTTTCTCTAGCTTAGAGCAACTCAGGAGAGAAATGTTGAACACACCCCAGGCTCTGCCTGAACCCAGGCTCACATGGCTTAAGAGGAAGGAGAGGTGAGTCTCAGGGGCAACTTTTCATGAACAGAAGGTGGTATTTGCCTGGCACTTTCCCCCACCTCATGTATACCATGTGCTTAATCGCTCAGTCGTGTCCGACTCTTTGCAGCCCCGTGGACTGCAGCCCAGGCCTCTTTGTCCATGGAATTTTCCAGGCAAGAAAACTGAAGCAGTTTGCCATTTCTTTCTCTAGGGGCTCTTCCCAACCCAGGGATTGAACCCACACCTTTTGCTTGGCAGGAGGATCCTTTATCACTGTGCCCCCTGGGAAGCCCTTGGTAACAAACTATGAAATCAAAATATCTGCGTCTGACGGGTGCACACTGCTCTGACGTGAGACATTTGTGAAAAGCTGAGTATCGCTACTCCGTGTAGTCGGTGCTGGGAGCTCTGGGTGGGTCGTCAGCCTGGGTGGGAGGCAGTCACTTTCACCCTGGTCTCAAGAAAGCATAGTGCTCTCACAGGTCTCTCATGACCTTTGGTTGCCTCCCTTGTGTCTGATCGAGCATGATGAGCAGCCGTGATGATAGGTAAGAAGCCAGTACTTCCATCAGAGCATTCAAAACATCATCACCTAGGGCACCCTTGATGGGGCAGACTCTGTGATTTCTGTTAGATCACCTTCATTTGAAACATATTTTCACTTCATCTACATTAACTCAGAGAAAATCAAGAGTTTTAAAAGCTGAAAAAAGGAAATAAGGTGAAATGCACTGATGCTAATGGTGTTGTGTCCAGTAGGTGGCACCTCAGCAAATCTCATTTGTAGCTGATGGAAGTAAACACGTTGAGAGGATTTTTTGAAAAGATACATTCATATTGCATGTGAGAGAAAGGTATGCCCTGGGCGCAGAGTGGTTCGTGAAGTCAACTGGGGGGGAAAAAAAAAACACAGTTGGACTTTGTAAAAATAACTCACTGTAAGAAAACTGTTGGAAGAGCTTATAAAAAGCTAGTGTCTGGTTGAAATTAAAATGCTTCCTCACATCACATGGAGATTTTTCACAACATTTGGGCTGCAGATTACTGCTATAAGTAAGACAGTGCTGTTAATCTTGATAACCTTTTGAGCTTTAGAGAATAATATATGATCAATGTTTGGGTATCAGGTTTGTATATTTGAATTATGTTCAGAAAATATTGAATACTTGAGCTGGAGAAATTCCTTCCTCTAATATTTTAAAGGTCATTTTAGTGCATCATGTTAGGTGTAATTCATGAAAGAATAGACTTCATGTTTCTAGAATGCAATGTTAGAAACTTTTAATGCATGTGCAGTTAAACACCACACCAAATCAGCAGCCTCATGCTAAGAATCTGTTATGGTTTTTATGAACATAAAGAAACACAACTTTATAACACAAAGAAAGATGCTTCTTCAGAAACATGCAAAGGAAGCAGCATTTTCACTCCATAAATACAAGTGTCCCCTCTGAAAACTGAGTAGTGAAATTGGTAACTTATTTCTAAAATGTGAACTGCAGAAGGCAAGTAAGAATTTTTTTTTTAATCCTGCTTTCCAGTTAAGTATTCAAATGCATTGTGTATTTTTCCCTAAAGAAGTCTATATCTTTCCTGATGACTTAAGGAATCACTGTGTAATGTTTTACAAAATGAAATCAGAGTTAATCTATTTATATTTTCTGTAGATAAAATGGTCAGGGTACACACGTCCTTTTGTGTTTAGTTTTCTTCAGAGGACAGTTAAAGAACGCAATTAATAGGCGCCTCACAAATGCCCTTTCCTATCTGTCTCAGAGGAGAGTGGTGACAGCCACTGAAGGTTGTCAGGTGAGGTATAAAACCGTCACCCGAGTTCGGGTGGCATTGGGGAAACCTCAGGAAGGACAAGATGAAGGATCCTGTTTGCTTTTAATAATTGAGTCATTGTAATGTCTTTAGTAAGACCAAGACAGATAGGACTTACTCAGTTCACTGAGCTTCAATTTTAGAGAAAGATTGTACAAAAATGCCTTGCCTTTCCATGGAAATGCTCATCTTTGATGAGGAGATTAAAAGGCATGTTCTTTCACAGCTATGGGAGTCGATCCTTCCTTTCCTTGCTATTCCCGTCACCTCTCTCCCCTCGCCCTGCTCTCAGGCTGAACCGTCACTTACCAGGTAGGTGACGGGAGTTAGTGGTAAGCAGCGGGGACCTTTGACCACTGGGCTCCCGGCCTCTTCCCCATTGCCCCACTCGCTAGTTCCGCTTCTCTCAGAGCAGCGGACACCCAAGCTTGTCTGCCAGTGGAGTCACCGGGGAGATTCAAAAATCACTCACGTTTGCCTCCCGCCCCCACCCCCGCCTAAGGTAGGGATTTAATCGGTCTGGGCGTAGCTTCCGTCTTTGGACCCTCTATGAGGGCTCTTCCAGTGATTCTGACGTGCAGGTCGCTCTGGGCACCATCATTTACGTCCTCTTCCCAGACTCCTCTCATTCTCTACCCAGCCTCCTGTGTTTGCAGCATCAGCACCTTGAATAAATATTTGTCCCTGAGAGTCCACCAGTCCCCTTGTCGTTCTGTTTTGTTTTTTCCATGTGTTTTGAGAGCCCATGACTCTGTTCCAATGGAACAGATTCTCTTCCCTCTTTCTATCTTGACATCCATCTTAATGCCTAATCCCTAGCAGCTGTTTAGAAATTGGTTTTTGAATCAAGTGCATAAAATTGTGTGTGTGTGTGTGTGTGTGTGTATGTATGTTTGGTAATACAACAATTTAAACAAGTTGATTCATGTAATTCTGACTCAGGGCATTTTTACTGCTCAGGTAGATACTTCTTTACTTGAAGAGCTGAGATTTCCTAATCTCCCATCTTTTCTTAAAGTGATGATAAGTACATAAAATTAGAAAGGAATATGTTCTCTTGTGTGGTATTAGCTTGTGTCACAAAATCCAGCTTTAGATGAGGGGACGAAAGAAGACTAAGCCAGGTTCAATGAAACTCAAGGAAATAAGTGTAGAGTGTTGTCAGTTTCTAGCAGGAGAATTTCCTACCGCCTTCCTTACCTAGAGAATATTAATTTATCTAATTGATCATAATCTGGTCAATTTATTGTAGCATTAAAAATGAAAATCAGTTACCATGCCAAAATATTCAGTGATGTGCCTGAGACTTTTAACATTTTATTTTATTTTATTAGGTGATAATGGAAGGCATAATTGTTAATGTTTGATTCTGGCAAGATACAATTAGTTTCTGTGAAACACATTGTGCATTAATGATGTCATTAAGATTAATGAATATAAAGGAATGAACTAGGGATTTCAAATAGAACTGAGTGACTTTCTAACAGTCTGTAAAACTTGAGATAGATTTCCTTGATTTTTTGAGAAGAATATGCCAGAGCCCCTGCTGCATTTTCATATAGACTAGAGAGAAATTAAATCAGCTACCTAGGCAAATCAAAGTTTTAAAATACTTTTTAGGAAGATTGTTGTATACTGATTTCAGTCTGTGAAAGCTACCTCCTAATTTTACTTTAAGAATTATTTTTAAGACCATTTTTTGGAAACTTCTATGTCCTGTGTGTGTGTGTGTGTGTGTGTATACACACACTGGTGTTTAAGAAAATCAGGGTAATAAATCATTGTTCATTAAATTAGAGATGACACTGTGGTGGTGTCTATTCCAGATGTTCCCCAATAGACATCTATTACATTTATATTTAAAATATTATTAAGAAACCCAGACAAGTTAAGCATTTTTCTTGAGCAAACAGATGGAGAAAGGAAAAATTGGGAGAGACTACCTGTCAAAGTTTCAGATGAGCGTCAAGGACTAAATGTTCAATAACAGGACCCTAAGAATCATGGTGTTTTGAGTGGTGTTGCGTGACTCTATGTTCTTGGAGTGTAGAGGGCAGCTCTGTCGCTGCAAGACGAAACGAAAACCCAATGCATCTGTGGCCCATGCACTTGTAATTTAAGCCCTGTGTTTGCAGTATCCTCTTACTGAACCAGATAGATAGAGGTTCCGTGTCTCAGGTGAAGCTTCATGTGTGAGTTCGTCTCCTTGGTCTGACCTTCAGCTAATGCTTCTGTTTCTCCGTCTCTGCTTGGGCTTGTTTGGTTTTCTTTCTTTCTTTTCTTCGTTTGTCTGTCTATTTTAAAGTTTTGCAGGGCAGCCCTTGCCCTTGAGTTGCAGTTGAAGCAGTTTTGGACCACAGGAGTGGACCACCAAAGTGAAGGAGGGAGGGAAGGTATTTTGGGAAAGTGGCTGCTGTATGGGCACCGGGACCCAGGCTGAGAACTGAATGCCTTCGTTGGCTCTGCCTTTTGACTGTTCCCTTGACCTTGGGCTCTTCTTTTAACCTCATTGCCTCGCTTTCCTCATGGGTAAATTGGGTCAGTCTCTTCCTTTTCTCCTTTGAAAGAAGCTGATGAGGATTAATGAGGTAGAATCTGGAGCACATTTTGTGTTTCTCCGAAGAGTACATTTCAGGGAAGCTGGAGGACAGAGTCGATATCACAGAGAAGTGGAACTCACACTGCTTACCGTGTTAGATGACAGAGTCCCAAGGAGCACTTGCTCTCCATCAACTGAAAATGAGTTGTGGGCACAGCCCCATTTTGGCTCACTTCTAAATCGGATGCCATGTTAGTACAGGATGATGGAAGGAAAGGCAAACCAATTTGAGGAGCAGTGGAATGACAAACAGGATTCAGGATAGATGTCTGACTGCCACCCGCTTGCCTGAAGGAAAGCAACTTGTTTGTTTTTAATCATTGCTATCTGCATCTCTCCTCAGCATTTTGCAGAAGAGTCACCAATATTGCTCGACTCTATGAACATAATCCAAAAAAGATCAGAATGAGGTTCCCAGCAAAACCTCAGAATTAATCGAACCTGGAGCCTCAAGATAGAATAAGGTTCCAGATGTGATCGCTGGATTTAAAACAGTTTGCTTGAGGCTCTTCAGATCTATATCGTAATTCATATGGATACAAGCACAGGGACGAAGAAAGACTGGTTACTTCATGCGTGAACTCCCACCCTAATTTTGTTTAGCATGCTGTCTTTGGTCAATCAGCTTTTAAATTCTGAGATGACTAGGCTTGGTTTTTCTTCTTAGAAGATTCTCCATAACTTTTCTTCCCTTGTAGTTGCTTTTTTGGAGTAGTTTAGTTAGGTAACAGTACATTTAGCCTAGAACTTAACTTCTTGTCATTGTAGGACTGAAAAAGAAAAGTTCAATGCATGTGTAGCCTAAAAGTGCATTTATAATCTCTGATTCAGTATATATAATCTCTGATTCCATTAAACTCAGAATAGAGTTCAAAATTTGAAAATACTCTTCATCTTTTATCTCTAGGTAGATCTCATCACTTTAGGAATAATTTTAGAAATCTCTGTTTCAGAAGCTCATAAAGTACTTAGTTGATGCCAGGAATATTATCACGCGTGTAAACACACTGACACACCCATGTCTGAAGCTCATACAGTGGGTAGGTAGCCTGTGGTGGCAATACAGCAGTATGACTCCACTCATCTACTCCTGTCTCCATCTATGTATTAATGTGATGTATAGGAGTTTGCTAAATATTAGTTTATGGTCCCAGTGTTAGCTGTGTGTCATTTAGAGATGAAGGGACATAATTGGAAGAAAAAAAATTGGAGCCATTTCCCATTGTCAGATCTTCATAAATGCCCCTCGATGAAAAAAATGCAGTTGTGTTACCCAGTTTTATTAGAAATGCTATATTTTGTTGGATCCGTGTGTTCACAAAGTAGAGAATATTTTCCTGCCGTGATTGATGTTGGGGCATTTATGAGGATAGTCTGCTATATTTCATATGTATATGAGGGTGTCATTGTTAAAATGTTCAAAAGAAAATTACGTATGTGATTTATATTTTATTATTCCCTCCTAGGATGTAATTTTTTCAATACCATGATTCCCGTCATATTGTCAGTGGTGATTTGGTGGCTAATATGCCAGAAATAATTAGATTTTAAAAGGTGATGTGGACGTCAAGACGATATAGCTTTCTTCATGCCTGTTACATTGTAGAAGTCACTGATTGCATACATTGTAACTAACGGTCTTCAGGGTTACAGGCAGGATGGAAGATGCAGCTATATGCAGGAAGCGTGGGATGCAGCATATTTCAGAGGCATATGCTTGGTACTGACCCTACCTGCAGTTTTCACTAAATGAAACATGTGTTTTAGAAAATGCCACTCTGTGGATAAATTCAGACTTTTGTGTATTATCAGTGGGAAGACGTGGATCCTCTCTTTTCTTTTGAAAGTGAGAAAATTCCTCCTCTCCCTAGAAGGCATCAAGCCCTTTTGTTTTAGTCTCCTTGACAGGTTTATTTTTTTTTTCCCCCTTTGGGGAGAAAAAGACATACAGTATGAACAGCATTTTTTCAACTTTTGAGATTAGAACTTTATTTTTCAGTTTTACATGACCGTTTTAAAATACAGGGCAAGGTAATTTGTAGTTTCAGTCTTTATTCCTGAGCATAATAGCTCCTGGGACTTTGTAGAAGAGAACCTATTTCTGAGTACCTTTTGGGCATTGATGACCCTGGTAATCTGTATCACTTGTATGTTACTTTAATGTTTCTGAAGATGAGACTAATGCTGTAATATTCTGGTATTGGACATGCGTGAAGATGAGTGTCAGCTGTAGCCAAGCATTTAACAGTTAACATGAAGTCCACAGCGCACTTTTCAGCCCCCACGCTTCAGCACATCCCTGGTGTCGGAGCACTGCTTTCTCACTTGGGAGAGTCCTGATGAGGAGGCACTGCTGGGAAGCTAAGTTCCACCCTCAACCCTGCACATACTTGGCCAGTCGAAGGAGCCTGAGACCAGGCAGGTAGCTGAGGGGCATGTGAAGCAGATGCTTGATGAGACGCTCAGAGCCTGGAGGAGGAAGGGGAGTTTTGAGTCATGGTTGTGCAGTCAGTAGAGGAGGGACCAGGTGCCCAGTGTGAGGGGCACAGACTGCTCCTGCCTGGGGGCCACTGGGACCCAGTTTCCCAGCAGGTGGCCTCCTCCTCTTCCCAGTTCCCACTGCTAAGCCTGTAGTAACATCTTAATTCCCCAAACTGAAGCTCAAGAAGTGGAGGGACTTTCCCCAGTTTCCTGGCTGTCTTGGTGGAGCCTGCCCTGGGGCACTGAATCTCAAAGCGGGACACTTTCTTCCAAGGAGGCTGGGAAGTCATGACTCCTGGAAAACGGAAGGAAAAGTCAGGGTTGGAATTTCCCCTCCCTTTCAGCTTCTCATCACTGCTCAGGCCAGCCTTGCCCTGAGTCATTTCACCTGAAAGGAAAGAGTGATTTACTGAGTGCCTTCGATGGCAGATTCCAGAAAACTGAAGTGTGTCAGTCTGCAGACTGAAAAGCTTTGTAAAGTCCACGAGTTCATGGGAATATGTAGCATGCTGGCACCGTAAAACTGCAAAGGGAGCCTTGGTTCTGTAGAATTGACTATATTTGAATACCAGACCACCTGACCTGCCTCTTGAGAAACCTGTATGCAGGTCAGGAAGCAACTGTTAGAACTGGACATGGAACAACAGACTGGTTTCAAATAGGAAAAGGTGTACGTCAAGGTTGTATATTGTCACCTTGCTTATTTAACTTATATGCAGAGTACATCATGAGGAACGCTGGGCTGGAAGAAGCACAAGCTGGAATCAAGATTGCCGGGAGAAATATCAATAACCTCAGATATGCAGATGACACTACCCTTATGGCAGAAAGTGAAGAGGAACTCAAAAGCCTCTTGATGAAAGTGAAAGAGGAGACTGAAAAGGTTGGCTTGAAGCTCAACATTCAGAAAACAAAGATCATGGCATCTGGTCCCATCACTTCATGGGAAATAGATGGAAAAACAGTGGAAACAGTGTCAGACTTCGTTTTTTTGGGCTCCAAAATCACTGCAGATGCTGATTGCAGCCATGAAATTAAAAGACGCTTGCTCCTTGGAAGGAAAGTTATGACCAACCTTGATAGTATATTAAAAAGCAGAGACATTACTTTGCCAACCAAGGTCCGTCTAGTCAAGGCAATGGTTTTTCCCGTGGTCATGTATGGATGTGAGAGTTGGACTGTGAAGAAGGCTGATCGCCGAAGAATCGATGCTTTTGAACTGTGGTGCTGGAGAAGACTCTTGAGAGTCCCTTATACTGCAAGGAGATCCAACCAGTCCATTCTAGAGGAGATCAATCCTGGATGTTCATTGGAGGGACTGATGCTGAAGCTGAAACTGCAATACTTTGGCCACCTCATGCGACGAGTTGACTCACTGGAAAAGACTCTGATGCTGGGAAAGGTTGGGGGCGGGAGGAGAAGGGGACGACGGAGAATGAGATGGCTGGATGGCATCACCGACTCTGTGGACATGAGTTTGAGTGAACTCCGGGAGTTGGTGATGGACAGGGAGGCCTGGCGTGCTGTGATTCATGGGGTCGCGGAGAGTCGGACACGACTGAGCGACTGAACTGAACTGAACTGAAACAAATATGTGTTATGTTTAGAACTGTATACTTTGGGAGCCAGAAGGGTGAAGATTTGTGAGAGTGGAACCTTTGGAGGCCCAGGTGCATTTGAGAAGGAACGGAGGCCACACCCCAGAACTATTCCCTGGCTGCTTTCTTCCTCCACCCAACTCTTGCCAAGGGGCGGCGAGCTCTCTTCAGCCCTAAAGTAGCTGAGTTGTTGTTGTCCAGTCACTCAGTCGTGTCTGGCTCTTTGCGACCCCATGGACTGCCTCACGCCAGGCCTCCCTGTCCCTCACCAACTGCTGGAGTCCACCCAAACTCATGTCCATTGAGTCAGTAATGCCATCCAACCATCTCCTCCTCTGTCGTCCCTTCTTTTGCCTTTAGTCTTTACCAGCATCAGGGTCTTTCCTAATGAGTTGGCTCTGCGCACCCTCCTCCTTTTGATTTTTAGAGACCTGTGGCCATGAATCTGGGATTCCACAAGCTCTTTCTGGTGTGTTCTGACCAGGGATAGCTTAGAATGTGGTAATTTTCACTTTGAAGCTAAAAATTTTACACCTCTCATGCATTCTTTTCACCTTGAAAACAGGTTTTTCTTCTGTGTTTAAACATTAAGAGGCAGTGGGGTTGTTAGAAACCCAAACTCCAGAGTCAGTCTGTCAGGATTGGTACCCCAGTTCTACCCTTCCTTGGCTGTGTAATCTTTGGAAAGTTAACTTAACTTCTCTGGTCAGTTCTCTTATCTGTATAATGGGGATGGTAATATGCCTAATTCATAGGGTCGTTGAAAGAATTAGATGAGATGACTTGTATAAAGTACTTCGAGCAGTGATTGTCACATACTGTGTGATCAGTATTTGTTGGCTGTTATTAGAAATTAAACATGGAGGAAAATAAAGTGCTAAAATTAAGGATTATAAATGTCAACACTGAAATGTATATTTTAAGTAAATCTCGCAGCTGCATTTGTTACTGGTGTTCAGGGTTCTCTTTACCACTTAAACTGCCAGAGGAATAATAATAATCACAATAATAGATATTTTATATGCATTGTCATGAATGACCTGTTTCTTATTTGCAACTTTTTATGACCTTTATGTTACCTTTTTAAAATATGACATACGCATTGGCCACTGGCATTTATCTATGAGTAGAAAAAATAATCAATGAATGAATGACGGAATTTATCCACTGGCTATATTGGATTTCCTCATGAGTGAACAGAGGCTACAAACCCTTGGTCAGTTGTCTCAAAGTAACAAGATGTTGTGGCTAATGCATTTTGTGGGTGTTTGTCTACCTTGCTAAGAAGTAGTAATGGCTACAAATACACGCAAAAGCAAACACTAAGGACAAATCCCATCACAGATTGTGGCGATGGTACTAGAAATTACATTCTGAGCACACTGAGAGCTCTGGTGAGATGAGGAATGCGGACTCTCCTCCCTCAGGCTGGTCTGGAGGGAGCAGCCTCCCACTCCACCAGGAAGTGATCCTCCCCTCCCCTCACTCATCACCTCCTTGGTTTTTGGGTAAGGGGTCCAGGAGCCAGAGGCTGAGAGCTGTCGGCAGAGAGTGGATTTAGCCGGTGGAATAGACTGGGTCAAGTTAGGTGTGGAAACATCCCCCAGCTTTGGTTTTTTAAAAAATTGCTCACAGTGTTCCTTACCAAGGTTTCCTGGTGCAAGGTCAGTTGCTGAAGAGTGGGTAAAATCATAAGCTACATTTACTTTAAGAAACCAATGTGGATCAGGAGGAGTGAGGTGTACCTTGGTTTTAAATGTGTGAGAAATACGTGTCTGTGTAAATCACGTGACACACCTGTGTCCCAGCACAAGGTGACATCGCTGTGGATGTCAGTGATCACAGAATCTCACTCTTTGTGAAAATTTGTACAACCAAACTCTTCCCACCCCTCCCCCTGATTTTTCTCCCCTGGAATTTGGTCTTGTTTTTGTTTCTGTGAACCATTTATTGTAACAATGAATAAAATCTAGATTTGGTCCTTATTGCAGTATCCACAGATTTTGAGTATTCTATGATTGTGTGTACACAAGGTGTACACATTTAAATAATTTTTTTTAAATCAAGTACCACAAAGCCTCTGGCTCCAGATTATAATTAATGACAGCCTACCAAATTTTATTTGAATACACATGTAAAAGCTGTAAATGTTGAGTTTGGTACTTTGTGAACTGACTCATAATAATATGAACAGATTCCACGAAGGTATAAAATTGCAGGAAAAATGAGTTTATTAATGGAAATTAGGCTCGCTCCTAATTATTACCTGTGAATAGTGTCATCATTTGAAGTTTTTATTGCATTTTAACACATGGCTTATCTTGATGAGAAAATATATAGCAAAGGGTAAATGTAGCAATTTTCCTTTTACTATTCCCTCTGCTAAGCCATTATTGCTTGATGTTATTTTTCAGCAGCCTTTCATTTTTGTCCTAAATGTTTTTGCCTCTGGCTGGTTTTATTTCTTTAAAATGTACGTGTATCACTTCTCAAAGTGATACATTTTGACAGGTAATCGATATTTTTTCATACTAGATTTGATGGTGCAATGGTCATAATCTTCATCATAGGCTTAGTTAATGGTTGAATACTATCCTAGATTTTTATCTCAAAATATTCCTTTGTTAAGAAACATACTTTTCACCTTTAGCCAAGATCCCTTTTTATCAACCCCAGCCACCAAACAGGTCTAGCTGCCGAGTGCCTACGATGCCCAGAGCCCACTTATCTGAGACACACATCACCTGACTTTTTGTCAGTGTGTCCTCGAAATGTCTTCTGATAGCCCTTCCAACCATCTTACTCGATTGGTCACAGAAAAGGTACTTCTGGGCTCTACATTTTTATTTTTTTCCTCCCGACATCCTATGATCTCTGCTTGAAGGGGAAAAGTCTTTTCCCTTCCTTTTCTTTAGTGGGAACTTGATGTCCTCTATCAGACCCCACTCTCTCTAGAAGGACCAGCGCAATGACGATCACAGCTCTCAGATCACAAGCACAGAGAAGGACACCATGCTCGGCTTTTGCTTTTCCAAGTTCAGCTTCTTGGGTCATGATTTTTTTTTCTTCTGAATTCAGTTAGGACTTTCTTATGCCTCTGTGGGCAGATAACAATGACATCTAAGTTGGTAAATATATTCTGACCTGCTGCCAAGGTACTTTGTCAAAGCCGGCATGTCAAATTCAAGGAGCTGCTTAAGCTCTTCTCTCAGGAGGGTGAATTGAGGGAGAAAGGGCAACAACTGTCATTCCTTTTGTTTTCATTGAACAGAAAGGTCTTCCTTGTGCAGGAAAAGATTAAAGTACAGGTGGGCCTGTCAAGGATGGGAATCTGTTTCCAACCCCTTTGCAGATTCTCCCACAGAGAGCTCACCGATTCCTCCCTTCCAGACCCTAGATTTTTTCTTTTCATTTCTTCTCTGCCTTTTTTTTTTTTTTTTGGTCCTTCGATTTAAACAAAAATGCATAGTATTTTGAAAAATCTATAAAAAATTGTGCTGGAAGGTTGGGGGTACATTTTGGTTTGAGCAGTGACTAGTTTGGTGCCTTTTCTTTGCTTTTAGAGATGACCTTACTCCTCCACCCAAGAGCAAGAGCTAAAAAGTCTCTGGGGTTTGCTTCCTTTAAGTGGTATCCAGTGACCATGCCTCAGTGGTAAAACACCCTGACACCCTTCTCCGTGGATACTTCTGTGAGGGGTGGATGGGTGGGGGGCAGCGTTTCTTGACAGAGTTTCATTTTGTATGTCTAGAGATGTCTGAGAAGATGGTTTGGGAACATAAAATGCAATCAATTTTCCTCAGTGGTTAGATTCATAAATCTCTGAGCTATTTTTAATGACATAATCTAATCAATTGATAGCAAGCCTACGAGTGTGTTGACAGCCAGAAAGAGAAGACAGCTAGTGTAACAGCAGGTGTCTGGGTAGGAACCACTTGTCATTTCCTCCCCACCCCCGTGCTTAGAAATTGCTAGATACCTGCCTTAGGTAAAAACTAGAAACTACTGATTTTTTAAAAGTAAATTATGCATTATGCCTGCCTTCTTGACTATCTTTCAAGAAAAAAGTCTATCTAATGGATAAAGTGAAGAAGGAGGTAGTTCTGAGACAAACTACAGGTAGCCCTAGTATTTGCTTCTCAGGACCATAACTGTGCTCCCAATTTAAATGTCTTCAGAAAAAAAAATCAAGGGGGAATAATTTATTATAAATTGGTAGTATCAGATATTGTTACTCCTGTGCTGGGCCAGTAATGAAAACTTAATATGCATCTCTTGGTTGCTTTGAATTGAAATAAGATGAGGATGAGCGGAGTAAACAAGCTGAAACAGACTGTGAAATTGCACGTGATGGGTATCTTTTTCTCTTTAGATGTTTATGGACTAGAAATAGGTTAATATTCCACCTAATGATGGGTCTTAGAATTTCTTCTCCCTTTTTCCATTTGGGTCTGGTATCAACAGAGAAAGTTGTTAACATGAGGAACATTAAAATCTGAACTGTATCTTTGGGCTAGGAATGGGTGGTGAGGTATTTA
Organism: Moschus berezovskii; assembly: GCF_049115385.1. Lineage (NCBI taxonomy): Eukaryota > Metazoa > Chordata > Mammalia > Artiodactyla > Moschidae > Moschus > Moschus berezovskii. Next base: position 64,994,628 of record NC_142477.1, read on the forward strand.
TGTAAATAAACTGGCTTTGGCGCTGGGAGGGGTAAGGGTTCCTCCCCCTGTAAGTGGAAAGCCGCCGCCCTGAGCCCTCTGTTTTCAGGTTTTCCGGCTGCCTGTGTGTTCTATTACCTTTTTTTTTTTTTCTCCTTTGATGCCATCAGAAAAGATGAGCGGCAGGAAGGTGGTGCTGCTTGGCTGGCCAGCTGTGCCCTAGTTTCTCACCGTCCCAATCAGCAGCTGCTGTTTGCAGAGGTGTCTGTCACCGCTGATTGACTTAGCTACTTTGACCTTATAGTTGCTTCCGAAGGGACTTGACCCGCGACCACCGCCGAAAGCTATTTTCTGGTCGCCTGGAATGCCAGGGCCAGTATTCTGAAGGAGCAGTGAAAGCAGGGCTCCCACGGTTTCTTATCTGCTAGCAAGAGCCTCCTCTGCCTGGGTGGATGCTTTCGGTGTCTAAGCCCACTTGCTGCGCTTTCGCACCGAACTGCAAGCATCCGTGATCCCCGAAGTTGCTGGAGTGAATAACGAAGCGGGACCAGCTGACTCAGGGCTCCAATCAGCTAGAGCGTGATGTAAGTGTTTAGCAGCTGCCGGCTCTGAATTAGCGTGCCGAAGTAGCGGTAGTACGGCATGGCTAGACTGTTGTGAGAGGCTCAGAGAAAGCGGAGGGGCAGATGGATGAGTCCAGCATTCTGAGACGAAGAGGGCTCCAGGTAGGAGATGCTTCCGTCCTTGAAACAAACGCAGCCTTGCCGGTGGCCAGCCGTGGAGGATTTCAAAGTTCCCTTTTCATTCTTTTTCTGGGCACAAATACAGTTCTTAGTATCCACTTGGCAACGTGATAGGCTAAGTCTCTCTTTACAGAACTCAGCAACACATCACAGGGTTCAATGAGAAAGGCTCTATTGTCAGAGACAATAGATCGGACTTTTAGTTTGAGACTTTGTTGCTTGTTTGTTGTCTTTTTTTTTTTTTTCCTGCTGGTTGTTCAAGAATAGTTAAATTGTGGCTGGCAGTGACAGCTGATGAGCTGGTTGGGCTTTCTGTCAAGAGTCTGGAAAGTCTGTTGAGGGTAGCAACTCTGTTCAATTCTGGGAACACAAGACTCAGTTCTGTGTCAGACTCAGCCCTTGCGGCAGCAGCATCTGTCTGATTGCCTTGCAGATGTGTGCAGCTGTTGAGAGGTTTCTCCTGTCAATGAGATGAAAGTTTCTACTAGCAGTTCAATCAGAGTTCCCTGTAATTTGTTTATGTTGAGATGAGGAAAGATATGTATCATACCGCCTTGATTCTTTGTGCCCAAGTTTCTCTAATTAAATTACTTTGACTTTAGTATACAAATGTATTCCAAGTTAAAACTTGGCAGATCAGAAAACTTGGAAAAAACATCTGCTTGGCAGTTTGTAAGTTTCAGGAAGCCAAAATATGAGTATGTTCAAAATTAGTTTGTTTAACTCCTTGTTAACTCTTTTTTTTCCTGTATATAAGGGGTAGTTTTCTCTGTGAAAGGATCTAATCATTAGCCATTGATAAACTCTCATTCATTATTTTTGAAACTAAAACAAAAAGTGCTTGGGAAAACCCACTATACCTTACATGTAGAAATGCCTTTCAATATTCCTTAATGGTCTTTGACTCACGGCCAATGTAGCTGTCTGCTTTTTGTTTTAAATGTCAATTGCTAATACTAATATTATTCATATTACTCTAATACCATAATAATATTATAGATAAACTAAAGGATTATTTGTAGGTAAGCAAAAGAGGGATTAAAAAAGTTGGGGTTAAATGTCATCTATTGTTCCAGACCTAAGTAAACAGACTGCCTCTAATGATTTTCAGTGTGGTCATTGTTTTGAATGTACAGTGTGGTTAGTCACTGCTGTGGATTTCCTTTTCTTTGTTTTCATCACATCTATAAAGTTCTGGTAATGCACAGCTGTTTGTGTGGGTCCATGTCCTTTTTGGAGTTGCTAGTTAAATATGGAAAGGCTCTTTGTTAAAAAGGTGATAAACTCTATCAAACTCCTAATGGTCAGATTATTAGTGTGGTGATGGCAATTCTCCTGAGAGTTTTCTCTCTCCTTTAATTCATTTTAGATCATTCAAAGTGTGTTTTTGATAGGAAACTCCTTTTTATGATTAATTTCTGTAATATAGGTTATCACAATTTCAGAGGATATGATTGAGATATATGGTGCTTTTGAGGGTATAGATTTTGTAGAACTTTTCATTTTAGACATTTTTGTGACTCTTTAAAATAGCCAAGCTATTTCCTACCTAAGATTTGAAGCAAAACAAAGCAAACATTGCTGGTTAATATAGTACTTAGACTGTTAGATCTTCATGGCACTTAACATTCTCCTACTGTGTCTGCCATACTCTACTATATAATAGATAAAGAATGTCTGCTTTCTATTATAAATGAAATAAAACTCTCCACAATGTGAGAAATAGTAATATAAAAGTGCTTAAAAGTTCTGCCATCTCGTAGATGCGACTTTATTTTGGCTTAAAAGAAAGCCTGTTAATCTTTTACTCCCATTATATCCAGTATTTATTTTGAAAGACATGGCACATATAGGGTAGCTGTTTTAAGAAATTCCAATATTAGGAAACTTCTTACAAAATACCAGATGTAAGTATACATTTGTATTACAAAAGATGTCACTGTGGAGTTCTTATGAGCAACGCCACCTAGTGAATTTAGGAATTAAGTTAATTTTCAAATACACACTATATGAAACATTCCAACACACAAATGAGGTACACCTGTAGTGAAGCTAGTCTGAAACCTACTCTTTAGGATGCTTGATTCTGACTGTGTTGCTAGGTGATCTTGAGCAAGTCACCAACTCTCTTATTTGTTGTTTGAATCTATTTTTAAGTTAGAAGAATTACCTGTAAGGACAGTTATCACTATTTATAGGGAGCATATGACAGACTATATTACCTAATAATAAGAGATGAATAGATGCTTAGTGTTAGATGCTTAGAATTGGAACAGATTCATTCTTTAACTTAAAGTCTAGTGTCAGAAATCTGGAGTATACGAATATTCCAATTCTCTAAAATTTAATTTTGCAATAATGCAGAATGTGTTTAGTATAGAACAATATAGTATGTGTTTAGAACCTGTTTTTAGAATTTCAGTACCTCTAGCTCTTAAAACACAGACCTGCTAAGGTGTTTTTAAAATTCGGACTCTGAAAAATTATTTTTCACCAGAACGTATAATTTGTCAAGGCATGACTACTTCATAAAATGGCAACAAAACTTAGTCATTCATCTTTAGTGACTGCACGTTGCCATCTTTGCTGTGGACTGTATTAATATTTCTAGTCCTACCGAAAGCACTTCAGTCACTGCCTTTGAAATGAGAATGAGAGAAAGAGGCCCCAGTGGCTTCCCTGGTTGGAATCTGGGAAACTTTTCAGATTGCATCTCCAAACATGGGAAATTCCGATGGATGGATGCTTGGGCAGACCTTGGACTTGGGGCAATTTGAATTTCTCGACAGGTCTAATTCGTCAAAGGATAACTGGCTCCTTTTGGTCCTAATATCCCTCAAACACGGGTCATATTTTTTAACTGTCAGGGAAATTGTTTCAGTGATTTCTGTTATGTGGTTCCCTTTTATTTGTTTTAGTGAAAGTGTCCCTATCCCTAATGCGATAGATCCCAAGGCTGGAGAAAAATGAACAACGAGCATCATTAAAGCAGGCACTAAGAGGGGCAGGGGTATCCCAGAACGGCCTCCTGGGAGCCCATTCCTGCCATTCTCTTGTGCTTTGCTTTGCTTGGTAACCTCTTCTGTTGATTTACCCCATCCCCAATTAAATCTGACCACTTCCATCCACTGTCATGTGTACCTGGAATATTCATTTTTTTTTCAAATATGGTGTGGTTACCAACTAAATGTTTATAGACATCTAGATTTGTGTTTAGGTTTTTGTTTCATTTGCTTTTCTTTTCCCTATACCTTACCCCATCCCCCAGCCTTATTTGAAACAACAAAAACCTAACATTCTTGCCTTGGCCTCAGTTCTGATTTTCCCCTGGCTGGAATTCAGCTTTAGAAGCAAGTGGACTCACATTCTGCCTGGGTATCAGACTCCCTCTGTTGCTAGAATATAGGTCATTCAGGTCCCAGTGTCTCAGGGCTTCTTCTGTGTCGACGTTAATGTGGTTGTGTTTATACTCCACCTGAACTTTAATGGAGGATCATTACGTGGGAGTGCTGCTCTGTCCTTATTCATCTGAAGACTCCGGGTGGTTCCAGGAAAGAAGTCTAGTTAGAGGATTATGATAGAAATACCTAGGATAATTACACTTTGGGATAAGGTACTTCTGATATCCATAAGTTCCAGTAAGGCACAGAGATGACTTTGGGACAGAAAGAATCAAAACTGTAAAAGAACTGTTGGTAGTGATGGGTCCTTAATCAGTGAGACCAGTTGTGGGCACATCTGAATGGTGTTTCTTATCCGCTGAAGCAGTTGAATTTCCCCCTCTGAAATAGAGATAGAATACTATAGTTTTGGTTTCCTGATCCACAGGGAGTAAGGATGGAGTGCCCTCAAAATCTTATGTCCACTCAAAGTTCGTTTTGTACCCTAAGAATTGTTTTCTTAACTCTTTGCCTTCAAACCCTGCCCCATCGCCCACTGTCCAGACTTGACATAGCTCCTTTACCTGCAATATCCTGCCCTCCAATTCTCCCTGTTCATTAGGGGCCAAAGTGAATTATAATTCTTGCCTGAAATTTTCCATAATTACTGTGTTCCATTCTGAATCTTATCATTGTCATTGTTTTATCTGCACACCTAATCCTATTGCATTATTTCAAAATTATCTGCGTCTTACGCCGAAACTGCAAACGCATCGAGACTAGTGTCCAGTGACCATGAGTAGCTCTGTAACTTTGGACCAGCTTCTTCGCCCCTCGATGTCCCCATCTGTAAAATGGAGATAATACATGCTTAGAGATTGAAGGTGGTTGTAAATCTTTAGCACAGCAGCTGACTTGTGGTACTTATTCAGTTAACCTTAGTTCACTGCCCTCTGGGTTAATTTTAAATAATTAACTATGGGAGTATCAGGTGGGGCTTAGGCAATAAAAAGATGGGGAGCGTGAATTGGATAATTTGAGGAGAGTGTAAAAAGGGATGCTAATAATATGAACATATTAGCTATCAATATAAAAGGTGTGGGTGGGGTATAGAGAAAGTTTAAGGGACTGGAAGCAACAGGAAACCACTGGCTTCACTAGATCTGAAGGAATGAGCAGTTATAGAACCTGGAGAGAGAATGAAGGGCGCGGCCCATGGTGACGCTGCAGGGAGATAGGCAGCTCAACCTTATTTGCCTCCATCCTCCTGAGTGCCTTCTGAGGCTCCTTATTAGCAAAACCCAAGAGAAACCAGAGGGGCACAGGAGCCCCTGGCTGTGGTCCATGCATCTAACTCCACAGCTCAGTATAGGGTGGATGATCTGAATTGACAGCTGAAGTACATGCAGCACCCTTACAGTGAGCCTGTGCTAAGTGCCCCTTGCTCTTAGCACTTGCCAATCAAAGTCAATGTTCAAGTTTCACAGCCACAGGTCCCTGGGGCCTGAACTGAGTTCAAGCATTTGAACAGATTCAGAGCTGCTTTTTTTTTTTTTGCAAAAAGTCATGGCCCCCAACCGTTTCCCACTGTTGAATAATGATGTCTTTCCTATCAGGCTCTTAATCCTCCTGGGAAAATGTTAGTCCTTCCCTTTCCACTTTAGTATCTGATACACATGGGTTTCCTTAGAATCAGTCATGCAGTGTGCCTGCACTTCAGGTCTTGCTGTCTCAATTTTGAATCGCTCTGCTCTGCAGTACCTGTCTGAGAAGTGATGGGGGAGAACAGTAGCTCCAGAGACCTCTTACCATTCATCTCTTGGATTCCCTGAGCTCTGCCCTTTGGCAGATCCTAGCACATGTACACTGTACATCTCTGCTCCTCTCCAAATCCCTTTACAGAATTACAACTTCATGTTTTGTCCTTGACTTTTATGGAGGGTTGCTGAAAGAAATGGTTGTGAGAGAACATCTTTGTACTTAAAAAAAAAAAAATTCCCCTTGAAGCCTCACAGATTATGTTTTGTGTTGTCTGTTATATGAGGTCCACTTGATAAACTGTCTTCGAGTTCAGTAGTCAGAAAGTCTCTTCCTCTCTAGGTAGACCAGTTGGCTTCTTTAAATCAATAATAACTAGTATGGTCTTCGTTTTTGTCTTAGCTGGTCAGGACAGGGTTTCATACTTAGTTGTAGTGGTTTTGTAGATACTCATGAGCCACCACTTCTTCACTGTCTAGGTCTTAGTTCCTTCTTTTTAAGAATTATGTGGTTTTATTGATCATATCTTTTGAAAATCTTAAGATGCCTGAAAAGATTTCACAAAGTAAAGTGTAATAACATTGCATGTAAAACACAATGGATAATGAATAATTTTAGAAGAAGACAGAAAAAACTAAAAGACCAAATTATCAGTAAGCTAGATAAAATATTAAAATTGAGAATTATACAAACTGACAAATATCAGTATGCAAGTAGAGATCATTTTATTGTTGGTACCAGAGTCAAATATCGTGTTGGAATTTGCTTGAAGCTTACATTTGAAATAAATTATGTGTAATGATAGATTTTTTTAAGTGCCTTGGTAATCATACATTTGCCTTGAATGCAACCAAAAGTATGGAGATTGGCATCTAATTTGTGAAACACACAGGTTAGAAGACTACATTGCCATTAAAATCATGCTTTTGACAAATATTTAATGATATGGGCAAAAGGTTGACAATAATGTCAAGGAAAAGAAGAGGTTACTATACTATGTACTATAACATACATAATGTATGTTGTTGTTCAGTCACCCACCCAATCGTGTCCAACTCTTTGTGACCCCATGGACTGCAGCACACCAGTCTTCCCTTTCCTTCACCACCTCCTGGAGTTTGCCCAAGTTCATGTTCACTGCATTGGTGATGCTGTCCAGCCATCCCATCCTCCAACACCCTCTTCTCCTGCCCTCAATCTTTCCCAGCATCAGGGACTTTTCCAGTGAGTCATCTGTTCACATCAGATGACCAAAATACTGGAGCTTCAGCTTCAGCATCAGTCCTTCCAGTGAATATTCAGGACTGATTTCCTTTAGGATTTCCTTTAGGGTTGATCTCCTTGTTGTCCAAGGGACTTTCAAGAGTCTTCTCCAGCACCATAGTTTGAAGGCATCAATTCTTTGACATTCTGCCTTCTTTACAATCCAGCTCTCACAACCATACGTGACCACTGGGAAGGCTTGTGGTCTTGACTTGACTATAGTTGACTATATGGACCTTTGTTGGCAGAGTAAATGTCTCTGCTTTTCAACATACTGCCTTGGTTTGTCATCACTTTCCTGTCAAGAAGCAGTCGTCTTCTGATTACATGGCTGCAGTCACCGTCTGCTGTGATTTTGGAGCCAAAGAAGAGGAGATCTGTCACTACTTCCACCTTTTCCCCCTGTATTTGACATGAAGTGATGGGGACTAAGTACAGGAACAATGGGGCCGGATGCCATGATCTTAGTTTTTTAATATTTAATCTTAAGCTGGCTCTTTCACTCTCCTACTTCACCCTCATCAAGAGGTTCTTTAGTTCCTCTTTGCTTTCTACCATTAGCGTGGTATCATCCTCATATCTGAGGTGGTTATTTTTCCCACCTATCTTGATTCCCAGCTTGTAACTCATCCAGACCATGCATGTGCTCCACATATAGGTTAAACAAACAGGGTGACAGTGGACAGCCCTGTTGTACGCCTTTCTTGATCTTGAACCAATCAGTTGTTCCATACAGGGTTTTAACTGTTACTTCTTGACCCACATAGAGGTTTCTCAGGAGACCGGTGAGATGGTCTGGTATTCCCATTCCTCTAAGAGCTTAGTTGATGAAACAGAGATGGATGTTTTTCTGAAATTCCCTTGCTTTCTCTATAATCCAGCAAATGTTGGCAATTTGATTTCTAGTTCCTCTTCCTTTTCTAAACCCAGCTTGAACATCTGGAAGTTCTCGGTTTGCATAATGCTGAAGCCTAGCATGCAAGATTTTAAGCATGATCTTACTAGCATGGGAGACGAGTGCCATTGTCCGATGGTTACCACATTCTTTGGTACTACCCTTCTTGGGGATTGGGATGAGGATTGACATACGTTATCCTCTGGGCCAAAGCAGATAGTGTATGTACAATTCTATAAACGTGTGTGTGTGTAGGATAGCCCTATGGAATGGAAGAAAAGCGCATGTGTGGGTTTTGGGGTATTTAAGACCATCTTTCCGCTTCACTGTATGAGTCAGGCTAGTTAATTCTTCACAAGTAAAATACGCTTATTTGTGGAATTGTTGAAAGTGAATTAAAATGAGGTATGAAAAGGCTAAAAAATGTCTATCATATCTAACATTTATTAAGAACCTATTTTTTTCTTTATTATCATCACCTAAAATAGTAGTGAGAAAGTATACTAAAATGTTAGCTCATTATATATTGATGGTGATGCCATAAGAATTTTTTTACCTTTAACTCTTCTATAGTAAGCATGTATTGCTTTTATGATCAGTTTAAAAAGTGGCTTTTGGGGTCACTTTAATTTTTTTGCTTTATTGTCTAAGAAAAAACTTTATTCCACTCAGTACCATCAATGAAAAGCTCTTAAAGGCTGTTTTGTATCTTGTGCATCCTTTTGGAATTGAGAAAAGTAAATCAGTTCTGTGTGTTCCTTTGCTCCAAAACTTAGGACCATGGTTCAATTAGGCTGTACTTTTGAATGACCTGGAGAACTTTCTGAACCCTAGGACCTCGGCGCAGTCTGCATCAGTTGAATGAACGTCTCTTGATGGTGTGCAGCCAGGCTTGAGACTCACTGCTCCTAAGGGGTCATGTGTTCAAGGAACTCCTAAGTCATGGCACATAACACTTCTGTATCCCCAAATGTAAGGTTTAACAACCTTTAAGATGTCGGGGCCTTGCCTTCTTTCTTCCAGTGAGGCTGGGTTTTATTTTTATGGAGAGGTGCATAAAGGGGGTATGCACTCATTGTATTTGTCCCTTGACTTCTCAAATAATGGCAAAGGTAGTCATGTGAGAGCTCAAACTATTAACTAACCCACCTTGGGGGACAGTTCTTACAGTGGTGTGGCTGGAGGCAACCCTGTATCATTACCCTTAAAGGACCCAGGGCGCTGGTGGTATCCAGGTGCAGTTTTACATTTTTTTAGGTTGCTGGCACATGCTCCATGGTTTTTCAATAGGAAACTACCTCCAGGGCATAGTAAGACAGTTGCTTTGCCCCTTGAAGTGTTCTAATGTAGAGATAGCAAACGCTTGTGATTTATCAGAGGCCTTATCATAGACAGATACTCTTCCTTAAGGTACATGCTTGAGTTCTCAAAATATTTGCTATTTTACTTAGATTGTGAATGCGAATGCTTTTGTTTCAGGCAGTCAAGAAAAATTCCATTCTCTGCCTTCCTTTAAATTAATGTATAACAGTATGCATCAGAACAGCAGCAACAGCATATATTGAACAAGTTTGTGTCAGAGAACTGAGTGCTGTGTCTTAAATGTACACAGTTGCACCTTTATCACCAAGCTCTACCAGTTCAGAAATGAGTGGAATATGGTACTGACCTGTGAGGGGTGTATAGTATGGTAGGAGAGACGGACAACAATTTCTGTAACAGCAAGTGCCATAAGCGATGTCAGTTGCAGTGCATGGACTCTGAATGTAGCTGGTGCTCCCACTGCTGCAGGAAGCTGGGAAGGCTGTGTATTTGGGGCTGTTTCTGCCAGATGATGTTGGGTGAACAGGTACCAACTGGGCAAGAAGGGCATTCCGAGCAGGGTAAATGGCAGCGTGTGCAAAGATGTGGTGGTCATACAAGGTGTGTCCTTTTCAAGGTGCTGCAAATAGTGCATGTGAGAAGCAGGAAGTGATGAGCAGAGTCCCCAGAATGATGCCATATTGGAGGATTTGGACTTTAGTCTTAACAGTAGGAAGCCACTAAGATTTCAACTAGGGCACAGAAATATTTTCCCAACTGTAAGCATTAATGAAGAATGCTTGGGAAGAAGCCAAGAACAGCTAGGAAGTTAAAAATGGGAGGTGAGCAATGCTACTGCTGGGCCGAGATGTTGGCAGTGGATGTAAAGACAAGGCAAGTGAAGGTACCGTTAACAGGACTTGATGACCTGGTTGAGAAAAAAAATGCAAGGAGCTGTAGGTGACTCCCAGGTTTCAGGTATAACTAGAAGCAAATGATGTGGATGGTGAGAAGGTGGTTAGTTGGTTCTGTGCGTCTTGAGTTTGCAGTATCTGTGGAAGCTTTTAGGTAGAGAGGTTTCGAAAGCAGATGGATGTATGGGCTGAAACTTCTGGAGAGGTCAAGCCTAGGTATAGATTCTAAATTCATCCCCTTTAAATAATTAATTGAACTAGGCTGTGAATAAAGAGAGAAGCCAGTTTCTCTTAGAGTCATAGGTTTCTGTTAGACTAGTTTTTAAGGATTACCATAATGTGTATTTTAACACTTACTTTGCAGGACTGGTTAAAATTACATACAGAGCAAAGTAGTTTTATGGTTTAGTGTCAGGCCTTGAAAATAATGTATCCAATTTTGAAGATGTGTGTGCTTTTTTTGTATTTTTTTTTTTTTTTGCAAATTGCTTTCAACTTTGACAACTTGCCTACTAGTCTCATTCCAATACAATTTTGAAAAGGCAAAATGAAATATCTCACACTGGAGGCTGTAATGGAAAAAGCAATTCATTCTTAAATGAAGATGATGAGGTTGGTGCCATATTGCTTGAAACAGCGAGTGAATTTAAAACCTGAGTGAGATTACATCAAATCCAAGCAAGATTTTTGTTCCATTTGAATGAAATATCTGTAATTGAAGATGAGGGTTCAACCAAGAAAGACACATGGCAGATGTACAATTTTGTCAATTTTCTGACACACTGTTTTCAGTTTGTGTGTATACACAAACAAATTAAATCACATTGATTAAAAACCGAACTTCTGTTTTTTTCATTTTGGCGACAAATGAAGATCCAGGATTAACTTTATTAACTGCAGCACTTTTTGAGTTCCTGCCTGGTTATTTAGTATATTGAGGACATGAAAGCTCTCAGTAAAGTGGTGAGGAGTTAGAGGTAGAATAGAATATAGTATGATGAGCTCAAAATGATTGTAGAAAATGTTAGCTATTTTTTAATGGATTTGTTTTAGCTTATTGCTCAAAGTTAGTGAGATAACAGCTTGGTCTAGAAATATTTCATTTTATAGGATTTTCATCATAGTGATATTTTTCATTATGAGATATTGATAGCTTTTTATTTTCTAATTGCCTCTTCTCTCAATTTTAGCATTGTCATAAAGGTGAAGATGGAATAATAATATTGATTTGGCTATTTACACTTTTCCATGAAAACTTTATTCCAAATATAAATTTTTATGCTCATAGGTTCATTTTCCATTAACTGTTTAGCTATCCAAACCAAAAGGCTTTATGGTAAATACAAGTTGAATTGGGATAGTGTGATAGATTCAATGAAACTCTTAACTTTTCACTCCTCTGGAACAGAAGGTTACATTAACTCCCGTGCCCCAGTCTCATAGCCTCAAGGCCCGCAGAGATGCTTCCCTCTCTTGAATTTGGGCTCAGCTCTGTGTCTTATTGAGCTTCAGGAATGTGTCTCAAGGAGAGGTTGAGATATACTGTTGTTCAGTGATCTATCAGGAGAGGCCTTGCCTTGGGTAGCCACTGCCCACTTAGCCTGGGTCCCAGAATGCACTCTGGTAGAGTTGACCTATAAAAACCTGCAGCCAGAAGCCAAGACCAACAACCCCAGAGTCCACCTACAGACCTGCAAATGGTCACTGTTGGTAGTCGCTCGTTGTGCGGGGACTTGTTACCGAGCACGGTGTGGCAAGACTCTTACTGGGGGCAGGCTTCTGTTGTGGGGTTAAAAGCAGAGGCGTTCTAGAGTTCTGTGTGAATGCTGATCCACCACCTGCTGGCTTGACTCTCCTGGGCATATTTCTCGCTTCTCAATTTAGGTTTTTCTCAGTAAAATGAGAATATCACTTAACTCCCAGGAATATTATAAAAATAAGATGTATGCATGTCAGTTACTTTCAGCAGCTTCAAGCAGATAGTAGTTACTGTGTTTCTAGACAGGTGAGCCTTCCTGCTCCTCTGCTTGCCTTGCTCCACGTGACTTTACCACATTCTAGCTATGGACTCTGTGTATAAGTCACTTCAGTGACTTGTCCGACTCTTTGAGACCCCATGCTCTGTATCACACCAGGTTCCTCTGTCCAGGGGATTCTCCAGGCAAGAATACTGGAGTGGGTTGCCTTGCCCTCCTCCAGGGGATCTTCCTGACCCAGGGGTTGAACTTGAGTCTCTTATGTCGCCAGCATTGCCAGGTGGGTTCTTTACCACTTATGCCACCTGGGAAGCCCATGTGACTCTGGAGCAGGTTAAATTTTTCCTGAGGCTTAGTTTCCTTTCCTACTAAGTGCCGATACCAACACCCACCTGGTGGAATTATTAAAGGACTGCAGCAAAGGGAGGCAAGTACCTGTCAGCTGAGGCTGCTCTAACAAAATGACAGACACGGTGACTGAGACAGTAGACGTGTGTTTCTTCTGGCTCTGGAGGGTGGGAGTCCAAGGTCAAAGTGTCATGAATTCCACATCTGATGAGAGCCCTCATCCCGGTGTAGAGATCTCACGTCTCTTCCTCTCTTTGTAGGGGACTGTCTTGAGGACCCCACCATCATGACCCAGTCTCACCCAAATTACCTCCCAAAGGCTCCACCTCCAAGTACAGTCACATTAAGGCATCAACATCCAACATATGAATTTGTGCGGGGTTGGGGTCCAAGCACGAACCATGGCTTGGCGAGTTGGGACTTAGTACAAGTAGCTTTTCAGAAAATGAAGGAACCAAAGTGCTGCAATTCAAAAGACATATATTGACAACATCATTCACATATATAATATCTGTGTTTTATACTTTTGCTCTTGTGAACATTAAAAAAAAATAACTCCTTTAAAATAAGAAAATTTATAAAGATGAAGGAGTAGCTAATGTGGAGTCAGTGAAGGCTTTGGATGGGAGGACTGAAAAATGCTAATTAGCAGGGATTTAGGATTAGAGTGCATGGATTGAGGTGGAATGTGGAATGACAGGGGCGGCTCATTTACATCATGTCTGTATTAATCAGTGTAGCAGAGCTGGCTTCAAAAATGCCTTTGTTTTAAATGGACAAAATTTGCAAAACTTAACTTTTTTGCCTTCTGGAAAACGTTCTGATGTGTTGGCTGCACATCTTCTAAGATGTGCCTGTTTCCCCTTGTTTGCTGTGTACCGCCTTGTCTGTTTCATTTCTGTGTGTGTGCTGTCTGACCACAGCAGCACTTAGCTCCTGGCATTGTGCGTGTTTCTTACCCAGCATTTGTTCCATAGAAAGCCTGTGTCCTCGACATACTTGCTTTGAATCTATTTTGATCTGTATCAGCTGGAATAGGTTTTGAGCTGCTGAGTATTAGCTTCTGTATGCTTCTTTCTCTAGAAGCTAATTGACTGATTTGGGGTGGAGGCGAGATGAGAGTCTATACATTTGACCAATTTCACAGAGCTTACCTTGCAAGCTATTGAAATGCAAATACAGGCTACACTTAGAGGCTCTAAGAATTCACACATGCAGTTCTTTGTTTTCTTCTGAAAAATAAGCATTCAAAATTCATGCACATTCTATTATTCATGTGCTATATATTTAGGTTCTGCTGGTGTGCCTAGATAAATCTTATCACCATTATTTAAAATTTCATGAATGAAACTTTACATCTCCAGTGCCACACTAGCCTAGACAACTTTACCCAATCAAAATAATTCGAAATGCAACACTTAAAATGAGTTCTTGTGTGTGTCTGTGTATATGCACCTATGTCATTGCCTTATCTACAGCTGTTTTTATTTAAATCTACTCTGTGTAAATGGGTTAAGAACTCACAAACTCCTTTTGGTGTTTTACCCCCAAAGCCTGAATCTTTAGTATTTGCTGCCTACAAAGCTTCCCTGAGATAGAGCACTGATGTCAAAGCATTTTTTCTTTGTTTGATAGTTGTCACACTGGTGGTCCTGAAAACGAGACTCTTTTCTGTGCTGTCCGTTCACCTGTATTTTCAAAGCAGTCATCTGCTACTTTCCATTTGTCTGGTACTTTGAAAGAATATAATGTGTCAGCAAGGCAGTTACTCTGTCATTTGATCTGCTCTGCATCTTAGCCTTCCTGGAACAGTTAATACTTTCGGTGGTCCTTTATTTCCCCCTTAAGGTGTGGTCACTTCACCAGTGACACTGGAGAGAATGATTTTTGTGGGCAGATCCAGAGCCCTCCTACCCAGCTTCCTGCCTACTGCCTCTGGATGCTGGCTCCAACTTTTTCTGGTATCAGTGTTTGAAAGGTTGACTACCTCACACTGTGTTTGCAAGAAAGCACATAGGCTTACTTGCAGTCCTCATTAAGCCTTGTGTCCTCGTAGAGGAATATTGGTGATGGTTAGACTTAAGCTGCCATTTTTTGGGAGCCATAGGAAAATGGACTTTGCTGGTTCTCTTGAAGGTTCTGTCATTTCCAAGCAAGGAGGGTCAGTTCTGGGAAAACAGCAAACGTTCACGAGAATTTTGACACAAAATTGAGCCAGGGTCTATCAGTGTCCATGCTTAGCACAGAAAAGAGTTGCACACGTTACTGTGCTTGGATACTCTTTCTTTGATGGGTTATCTCAGTTTTCAGCCCTTTCCCCCGGGCCCTCAGATCCGTTTCAATGGATATGCTGGGGTGAGCAGAGCTGAGGGTGCACAGGGGCTGCGTCATTTCCTGCCTCGGCACCAGCAGAGTGTCTCTCATTATAATAGTCTTTCCCGTCATTGTCAGATGCTTTCCTTAAGTTGTTCTAAACTGAAAGCTGGTGTGAAGTCTGACATTCGTCTCTAACAACTGGCCTGTCGGTCCTCTGTGTGTGTGTGTGTGTTGGTCATGGGCTATTGGATTCTGCTTTTTGCAGTTTCCTCCCTAGGTTTTCCCAGTTAGGGACTATGACCTTTTAAACCTCCAGGCACACACTCAGTGTTCTTTCCTGTTTCCTTAAACACAGCATCGCTTTGGATACAGTATAAGAATACTAATTTAATTTGAGAAAGTTTCTTTGGATTTCTTTATCCAAAGATATTTACTGTGTACTTTTAATTTGTGCAAAGCTAGGGCAACCCACTCCAGTATTCTTGCTGGGAAAATCCCTTGGACAGAGAAGCCTGTGGGCTCCAGTCCATGGGGTCACGAAGAGTCAGAGGTGACTGAGCGTTATGTTAACTGTTATCCACATTTACCAGCTTCTAAGTGCTCTGTATGTGTCAGTTCATTTCACTTCTACATTGCCCCCTTGAGAAAGGTACTGTTATCCTTAATTCTCAGAGGGCAGCACTGGGTGGTTAACTAATCTTTCTGGCTCTTAAAGTTATTAAGTTGCAGACCCTGGCTTCAAATCTAAATGTCTAGATTCAATCTCGGTGGTTCAACCACACTCTTAATGGGTTATGACTTTTTTTTTTTTTCTTCTCTGAGGTGGGCAAGACAGCCCAAGTATAATTATCGTCTACTGTGACAAGTTCAGTAGAATACTGTGACAGGTTCAGTAGAAATTATACTGAATAACATGATAATATGGAAGCCCAGAGACAGGTGTCCATGTTAAGGTGCTTTGCTGGATAGACATAGTAATGAGTTCCATTCATCCGTACTCTCCAGTGGCTGTGAAGGGCTAACATTATGTTGTATTTTTGTAACTGTAGGCTTAGATAGTGGTTCTGGGTGTTTTATTCATGAGAAGCTGGGTGAAATAATGTCCATTGTTCTAAGAGGCAGGCTATCTTGGTCCATGAAATTGTTGCTAGGGATTAGTGAATTGGGTCTTAAAGAAAATAGAGGTAATCCATAATTACAAACTGTATGATTGTATCAGAAAGGTATATTTTGGTTTTAAACCCCCAGAACCTTCTTTGGAATCCTAGAAAGATTTCTTAAACTAGTTGATGTATGAAAAATCTGTTTGTAAACAGGGAGAGGTGGATAAGGCAAAACGATAGATTAAAATTTTAGTTGCTATGTAAGGTCATTTTAGTTCTTGGAAGATAGTTTGAAAGACATCCAATGAGCTCATGGAGATAAAAGGGTATTTAAGAACAGGTATTAATATTATTACAGAAATAATTTTGAGTTGGAACCTATGGCTTTGCATGACTTAACCTATTTGTTAAGATAATTGAGGTCTTCTTGAGTTAGAAGATGTACCCTGATACTGAGTACCTCCCTGACATTCGTTTCTCACTTGCTTCTTCTTAGCATCCCCTGATTTGCATTTGGTTTTGGAACAGCTGACGTGTGTCCATGTCTAGGAGAGTGTGTCATGTGAATTGGGCCCATCAGCATATTCTGCTGCATGGACAGTAGTGAATGCAGCAATGACATGAGACCTAAACCGAGTCCAGCAGAGTGAACTTCTCTTCGTTTATTGGTTAATGGTGAGGCAAAGATGCTCCTTCTTGCTGGGCGTTCATTACGAAATGCATAGCCAGAGGAGTAGCTTGAAACTATTTGGGGTGTGTCAACAAAGCATGCTTTAGGAAATCAGCTGTATTGTTGCAAGTAGGACCAAAAGATGCAAAGAAACCTGGTCCTTAACAGTTTGATTCAGGCTGCCGAATCAAACATGGTCTGAAGCAAAATCTCTCACTGGACTTTTCAGTCACACCAGTGGGTAGCCCTTTTATATTACTCGCCGCTGCTTTGAATCGAGTAGTTTGTTACTTGGAATGAAAAGCATCCGCTTTACTTGGTGAGTTTTAGTTGCCATTTGCTTAAGATAGCAATTTTTCCATGTCAGTATTTTGAAACTTTTATTTTGATGCCAAAGTAAATTTATTCTGTTTCTCCCCTGAAATATCTTGCTTTCTTTCTTCTGCAAAGATGTATTGCTTTTGTTATTTTACAGTGTAAATGTGGGTTAATACATTATTTCTTTATGAATATATTTGAAAATGCATGAGAGATGAAACTTTAGAAATGAAAATTTATTTCAGTGACATTTGCCATGAAAATGAAATACTTTCTTCTTTGAAGGATTAGTATGTTTGTGTTCTTACTGTGATAACCTCTTAAAACCTGGCAGGTATTTGTAGTTGTTTAACAAGTAAAGAATTATTAGGCATGACTTCACCAATGATCAGTTAACCTAAAAGTTATTTTAATTTTTACCCTAAATGATTTGACAATGATAGATAGCTGATGTGGCAAGTCAGCATAAAGGTTTATTGCCTTTTATCATTTCTGCTGTAAATAATTGTTCACATCTGTTGGTTATTAGATGCAGTTATGAGGGGATTAGGATGTGTGGAACAGGAAATCCTGCCTAATGATGGTTTTTTAGTCTCCATTTCTTTTCCATCAGTTCTTCCCAGTTTTCCTCTTTCCGTTAGTGCATAGACTTTATGAAATATTCTCAGATTTGTGCTCATGACGGAAGATCCAAGTCCACAGATGCTCTTGCCAAGCCACATGTATGCCTGTGGCTGCAGCGTTTATGCACATAGTGCAGGCCGCTGGGGTGGTTGGCATGTTCCTAGCAGAAAGCTGCATCAGATATGCAGAGTAGAGGCGGTTGAGGTTCATTCTGCCCACCCCAGCTTTGTGGTCTTTTCACATCATGAGTTGATGTGGTGAGATTTGGAGGAGGGTCGATAGTCCCAGCAAACTAAGAAACCTCTCTGACTCAGTGAAAGTAATTGGGGTGGACAGGAGTGTTCCTGTTCCAGGTTCCCGTTTGGTTCTTTTGGGCAGCTTTGACTTGTGATGTAGTCATACTGGGCCTCTGTGGCCTACAGGTTGACCCGAAAGCAGAGTTGATGGAGATCTTGAGGGTTCTGTTTAACTTGGCCCAGTTTACTCCATTCTGCTTCCTAGCCTACAGGGGGAGGCCTAGGGAGCAGCAGAAGCCCAAATCATTTATCAGCGCTTCAGCAGGAATCACCTCTGCCTGGAGCAGACGGCCTCTCCCTGCCTTGACGGCCTCGCTCCCTGCAGCATTCTGCTTCTCCCACCGTCCCAACCTTCCCTTTCCTGCACCTCCCTCCCTTCTCGGTTCCCCTCCTCCCTCCTCCCTGCCCACCTCCCTTCACTCCTTCTCATTTAATCCACCTCTTCGTTTTTCTAGTTTATTTGGACTCAATTTTTTTCCCCCCACAGCAGCAACTTTCCTTTCGAAATCCCCAAGCCCAGGGTATCTGTGCCTCTGCAGGTCCCTATCACCTACCTCAGCTGTTGTCGGACCTCATCATTATTCCAGCCCTTATTGTTTCTCTCCATCCCAAGTGTCTGTAAACTTCTTTTTTTAAATTATATATATAACTTTTGTTTGTTGGCTTTGCTGGGTCTTCGTTGCTGTGCGGGCTTCTCTCTGGTGGCGAGGAGGGGATCCCTTCGTGGTACGGGGACTTCTCATCACAGTGGCTTCTCTCGTTGCAGAGCACCGGCTCTGGGGTGTGCAGGCTTCGGGAGCTGCAGCTCCTGGGCTCTAGAGCATGGGGCCCATAGTTGTGTCCCACGGGCTGAGTTGCTTTGTGGCACGTGGGATCTTTCCCGACCAGGGATCAAACCTGTGTCTCTCGCATTGGCAGGCGGATTCTTTACCACTGAGCCACCAGGGAAGCCCTAAACTTCTTGAGATTAAGCGAATTGTCTTGATCCTCTTAGATCCCCAGGACATGCTCAGACTGCAGTAAAGGATCAGTTGCATCTGTTATCTCCAAGGGTTACACACGATTTTAACTCTTTGTGTTTTTGCGTCATTCTTTTGTGAACCTATTTGATCCATTTTTACCATCAGAATGGGAAGTTTAAAAAAAGAAATATAATTTGATGAAAGCTATGTGTGAAATAAAAGAGAATCTTTCAAGGTCTGTTCCTTTGTTAATGGGGTCCTTGGCAGAAAGCATATTACCTCACAGGCATGAGGCAATTATTTATAGTAGTTACATCAGCCTGAGTAAAAACGATAAATTCTAGATTTCTGTCTCTGTTCTCACTGCAGGATTCCAAGTAAAGAATTTGCCTGATTTGCCTTTCACTGCCTCTGACACTTCACCAGGGTCCAGGTTTAGAGCTTTTCTGTAAGAAAACAAACAAACAAAAAAATGTTTCTTTTTGTTCAACAGCTAATGCATGAGGTGCTCTGAATTAGAGGATCTTAGAATTTCAAGTCCAAGAGAGAAAACTTAGATTTAGTCTAGCTTAATTTCTTCATCTTCTGGCTAATAATATTGACTTTCAAAGAAATGAAGTTACCAAAATAGTGAATATCAGAATCAAGATGTTTTCATGCATAGTCTTCGTTCTAGTATGCTGTGCGTGGCAGATGCTTGAGTTCTTTTGTGGGCTCCTTGGACTTTTAAATAATATCTTTTTTGTTGGAAGTATAGTTTATTTACAATGTTGTATTAGTTCAGGTGTACAGCAAAGTGATATATTCTTTTTCAGATTCTTTCCCCTTATAGGTTATTATGAAATATTGAATTAGTTCCCAGTGCTATACAGTGGGTCCTTGTTGGGTATCTATTATATACATAGCAGTGCATATATGTTAATCCCAAGTTCCTAATTTATCCCCTTCTTTCCCCTCTGGTAACCATAAGTTTCTTTTCTGTGTCTATGGATGTATTTCTCTTTTGTAAATAAGTTCATTTTGTATCATCTTTTTAGATTCCACATATAAGCGATATCATATGATATTGGTCTTTCTCTGTCTGACTTCACTCAGCATGATAATCTCTGGATTCATCCATGTTGCTGAAAATGACATCATTCCATTCTTTTTAATGGCTGAGAAGGAAATGGCGACCCACTCCAGTATTCTTGCCTGCAGAATCATCCTGCCAGAGGAGCCTGGCAGGCTACAGTCCATGGGGTCACAAGAGTCAGACACAGCTGAGCGACTAAACCGCCACCACCAATATTCCATTGTATGTACACACCACTTCCTCTTTATCCTTTCCTCTGGCGATGACTAAATAATAATATTTTAAATAAAAAACTAGTGCTTGCCTAACAGAAATGATTCCATTTCACAAAATTTATTAATATCCTTGAGTGAGGCTTCTGATATAACTTAATAACAAAAATCTGTCCCAAGTTGTTGCCACCCCTCATTTACTAGACTTCAAATGTGTATGATTTCTTTGCTGTTCATATTTTAGGAGAATAAAGGCAAACTAAAATGCCCTCAGGCATTAGACACAGAAGATCCCTATGTGACGGCCACTAGGGAGTGATGGGGCCTGTGGTCAACATGAATAGCTTATTCCTTACTGAAAGGCGTTCAGATTCCATTTTTATTTAAAAACCCTAAACAGAGCATATCTGTAGACCAGAACTAACCTTAGAATCTTTTGTTTGTGATTTCTATCAACTGTAAGGTCTCAAAAATTTTTTTACAAAGAACCTAATATAAGCATTTTTATTTTTTCTCTTTTAAACACATCAGAAAATTGCGTCCAGTGGGAAGAATCTTCTTTTGGAATGGGGAAAGAGTTTCTCTTGCCAGTAGAGGCTGCTTAGGCAGTATTTATACTCAGTGCATGCTGAACATTTCCCCATAGATGGTAACCTCAGTCTTTTATAATTTAGAATGATGTAGAATCATTCTAAAAACAAATGGGATTTTAGCACAGTATTCCATCTTGGCCCCACTTTTTTGTGTGTAAGAACCATAATCTTGTCTGTCTATTTATTTATCTATTTGTATGTATCTACGTAAAAACTTGGCAGAAAGGCTTGGAAACAAGAAAAAGAACCCAGTAAAGCATCTCCTTAACTAGGGTTTAATAGGAGAGGGGGCAGGGGCGGCGGTCTGATTGATGAGGCTGCCAGGCAATTTGAACCAACCTGTTAGTTACAAATTTTTGTTACGCAAAATTTAACACCCCATGGCTGGGGCCATAAGGAGGCTGCAAGTAGCCTCAGCTGCATTCTTCTTTGTGCTGGCCATTGCTCTTAAAGGACAGTTTAATTTGTGTAAGATACTGTTCCAGCTTGCTGTCTCCTTCATTGCCGGGGAAATGACTCTTCAGAGTCACCATTTTCTTAATGTTTTAAAAACCGGGGCTACATATCTGAAACCCTTTTTGTTTTTATTAGCTCCACATATCACTGGATTATTATAATGTGTCTGCCCTCTCTCTGTTGAGCATTTCTTTCCATCAGTCTCACTTTGGTGCGGATTTCCTTCTGAAGGTTGGCATTAGTAACTGTGAAATGATTCTTTATAAGAACAGTTCATGTCTCTACCTTCCTTTGACTGTTTTCAAACTTGCTAAGTGGTACCTGACTTTATTGCATTGTTTATTTTAGGGCTGCAAAAGTCCTGGAGGACCACCTATTCTGAGCCCTGGGGAGCCCAGTGAGGTTATCTGACTCGAGCTACACATCTCCTGTTTTTTAACCAATAATAATAATAATTTCCATTAACATTTTGAGTAATATCCTCAATGTGGTGAAATATTTTGAAAATACATGATAATAACCTTCCATCATATAGTGAATGCTACTCAGTATTAGCTGCTGTGCTGGACATTTTGTGTGTATTGGCTATGATCCTTGAGAGGACCTGTTGAGGCATTATTGACCGTATTTTCTAGAAGAGGAAAGTGAGGCTCAGATGTTCAATAAATTGTGCTAACATAATCAGGCTTGTTTTTGTGGGTACAAACCTGTTTCTTTGGCTTCATAATTTATACTTATCCCCTAAACCACGGTCTGGTCTTTTTTTTTTTTTTTACTTCAAAGTGATTTGGGGAGAGGGGCTAGACTGAAAGATATTTTGCATAGCTGAAATACATTAATTTGTACTCTCTTTTTTTCCCCCAACATCAGAAACACAGGAGTTTTCTTTTATATGGAAAATATTGCAGTGAAGATTCACAGCACTCAATTATGTGCGGCAAATTTACAAAAGTTGCGGAGATACAGGTTAACTATTCTTTTCAAAAGATACCCTAACAAAGTGTAAACTATTTCCCTGTGTAAATAGACTTCCTAATGTATTCCTTTTGATGAGTAAGCAAAGAGGTGTGTGGAAAACGTGATAAGATGAAGAGGAAGATTACAGTATCATCTCATCTGAAACTGGTAAATGAAATTGGATGACATACTCTCCTTTAGACTGTCATAGTGGGGGCAGCCTCTGGTTGAAGCCCTAAGCTAGTCTAAGAGAGGGTGATTAGTAAATCTGGAGTCCTTTTGTGACCTTCCTTCCCTCACTGTTTTCTATTTTTAAATTCCTTGGTTTATGGCCTTATCCCATTGGTAGAGAGTCAAGGAAGTGCTTCTAATGAAAGTTAAAACTTGCTCAGGCCATGGCTGGCTAAAGAGGATTTTAGAAATGGGAAAAGAAGTAGAGCATGTTGGAAAAGGCTGCACAACCTGTGTGATCATTAGTTAGCTCTCTAAAAGATCTACCTGGAATTATTCTAGTTGTATGTGTTTGATAGGTCCAAGTGTGTCTGTGTGTGTTTAAATTCTTCACTGAAAAATCACTTCCCCTTATCGTTTTCTGCTGATTCCCAGAGCTGTTTGTGATGCTGTGGGAAAGTCGATGGTATTTTTGTAAAAAAAAAAAAAAATATGACTAAAGAAATATTTTATGAATGAGAAAGAAAATTCCTGTTTTTTTTAATCAGTTTGTTTTTTTCTAGTTAGTATCATGTGTGAAGGAAAAGTTCTATTACAAAAGATGGAAGTCTCACAGAAGTAACATTGTTCAGTAATGTTTGAGTGTTTCACCTGCGTTTGCATAGTGGCTACCTAGCCTCATCAGAGGGTCAGAGAATGTAGCCCTCCAAGTAGCTGATTTGGAAAACATTACAGAGTGTTTGGATATAAGGTTTCCAGCACACTGCTTTGTGGGTGTTCTGCCTGTGGGAATAGTGTTTTTGAATGAATGGAAGGAAAAGGCCTAATTCCTGTTAAGGACTTTTGTGCAGAAGAAAATCAGAAGTCTTTTCTAAATATATAGCTTATGTTCTGAGCAGATGTGACATACCTTTGGGTATCTTGCATCGAACACAAAGCGCATTAACACAAAAAAGACATTTAATTATATATTTAGTAAATTATAGTCAGCAGAAGTTAAACATTTGTGAAAAGTCATAATTTAGCAAGTTAGTGAAGTTGCATAAAGAGGTTTGCCACAAATCTTGCAAGCTTGCCTTTTCCAAGAATGCATTGACAGTGTCTTTTTTAAGTTCACTTTTGTGTCTGCACTGCCCAGGACATTCAGTTCAGTTCAGTTCAGTCGCTCAGTCATGTCCGACTCTTTGCAACCCCATGAATCACAGCACGCCAGGCCTCCCTGTCCATCACCAACTCCCGGAGTTCACTCAAACTCATGACCATCGAGTCGGTGATGCCATCCAGCCATCTCATTCTCTGTCGTCCCTGTCTCCTCCCACCCCCAATCCCTCCCAGCATCAGACTCTTTTCCAGTGAGTCAACTCATCACATGAGGTGGCCAAAGTATTGGTGTTTCAGCTTTAGCATCAGTCCTTCCAATGTACACCCAGGATTGATCTCCTTTAGAATGGACTGGTTGGATCTCCTTGCAGTCCAAGGGACTCTCAAGAGTCTTCTCCAGCACCACAGTTCAAAAGCATCAATTCTTCGGTGCTCAGCTTTCTTCACAGTCCAACTCTCACATCCATACATGACCATGGGAAAAACCATAGTACATGCTTATTGAATGAATATGGGAAAGAGCAAGAATCAGTCATCAGTTGTGTGTTGAGACTGTATCCATATCAATGGTAATTTTTAATCATGGTTAGTGTATGCACTGGTGTGGTGGTATGGCTGCGAAACAAAAGTCCCAAAGATAGCTGTTTTGAACAACAAGCATTTATTATGTCAGTTTTCATGGGTCAGGAGTCCAGGAGCAGCTTGGCAGGGTGATCTCTGACAAGGCTCAAATCAGGCTATTAAGGTATTGACTGGAGCCATCATCTCAAGGCTGGATTGGGAGAGGAACTGCTTCCAAGGTCACTCAAGTGTTCGTTGGTAAGATTCAGCTCCTTGCAGGTCATTGGACCAAAGGCCTCTGTTCCTCACTGAGTGTTGTCTGGAGCCCATCTTCTGTTCCTTGTTACGCTGGCCTCACTGTAGCTCAGCTCACAACGTGGCAACTCACTTCCATCAGAGGGAGCAAGTGCGAGCCAGTCAGAAACAGCAGTCTTCTGAGACCCAGTCTGGGAAGTGACCCCTCTTTACTTTGGTCATATTCTAATCATTCACATTAAATCACTGAGCCCCACTCTGAAGGGGAGGAGATTACAAAAGGAATGACTAGCAGGAGCTGAGGATCCCTGTAGGTCATTTTAGATGCTGTCTGTAGTCAGAAGAGGGAACAGTGGTGTCCTGGGAGCACCTCCACCGGCAGAAGCAGGAATGCCAATACTTCATAACATGGTTACCTTTTACACACCTGGTATCAGCTCATGTCACACTTCTTCCAAGTGTGTGTGTGTGGATTCTCCCTCATGAGACTGAGCTCCTTAATGACAGGGGTCTTGTCCTGTTTGATTTTGTGACTATAGTGCACAAGCTGTTTGACCCTAGAATATTTAAAATGGAACCCGTGAATTAGAACACTCGCCTTCAGAGCAGGACTGGGTGGCATTTGTTCTCTTAATTGGTGGGACTAGCGGTAAAGAATCTGCCTGCCAGTGCAGTAGACGTAAGAGACATGGGTTCAATCCCTGGGTGGGGAAGATCCCTGGAGAGTGAAATGGCAACCCACTCCAGTATTCTTGCCTGGGAAATCCCATGGACAGAGGAGCCTGGTGGGCTACAGTGCATGGGGTCTCAAAGAGTAGGACAGCACAGGAAAGCAGAGCTGGAAATGTGGAAGGTTAAAGGCAAGTTGTTTGAGAGGTGATCTCAGGATGTGGAAGGCAAGCCTGATCCCTCCAATGGGACCTCTGAGACACGCATGGAAAGAGCGCCCCCCAGAGTCATCCATTGGAAGGACTTCTACTGAAAGGTGGAGGTATCCACCGTTGGCTTCTGTCCCCCTCTGCTGAAGGTTGTGTCGCAGAAGAATTAATTCCTCCTTACTCTGGGCCTCCCAGGCTCCCCTGGTCTTGGAGAATGCCTGGGACAGAAATGGAAAAATGCCTAATGGATGTGTTTGAGATGGGACGACGTTATTAGCAGCAGGTTTGAGCTTTCTCTGGGTACCACTGCAGCTGAGGCTGATGTTGGAGGGGATCAGATTGGGCCCTGAGGAAGGGGTTACAGGTCACCCTCAGGGTTCCTTACAATGGCAGAGGGCGACTGGGTCCGTTACACTGATCAGAGGCCTGATCACACATGGGGACTATAGACTTTGATGGTCACAGTGGGAAAAGGAGGGCGCTCAAAGCTTATAGCCCCTACCTGGGATATAAATGGATAAATCTCTTTGTGCAGGGGTTCCTGGAAGGTTTGTGCTATTTCACTTTACTGTTTCCACTTCAACAAAAGGACAACTGAGATGTTGATGTTTTGAAGAGTTATAATTGCCCTCACATATGCCAGCCAATGTCAGTGCTGTCCAGAGGAAGAGATTAGAAGTTCCTGTGTGTTGTCTTTATCAGGAAGACGCATACTGCCTGATTGTCTTCCTGATTTTAAATCTGATTTACTTTTTATCTAATTTTGAATCCAGCACTGTGCATTTGCACAGGGGGAGCCTTTCTGCCCACATTGTTGTAGGGAGATCTTTTGATTGTGCTTTTTATGAAGTTGGAATGTCTTTGCTTGAAGCATTGACCTAGACAAGAGTTGTGGTTACACGGTTACATGGCCAGCTGTTAAACGTGATCTTTTAAAAAATTTGAAAAGTTCATAAAATAACTAAAAGGATAGAGACTGACGTAGCAAATACCTCTATACCTGATATCTAGAATTAAACAATGTTTTCCTTTTGTCATTTTTCTTTAGTGTTTTTAATGAAAGCTATTGAACATTTTAACAAGCAAAAAACTTAGAATATGAAAGAAGCATGGCTGAAAACTCCTCCCCAGGCCCCTGTTCCCTTACCTCACTTCCCAGAAGCGACTCCCATTATCATTTTAGTGTGTATATTTCCAGTCGGATTTTATTCTCATAAATATTGTGTGGCTCCCCCCACCCAGAATTATTTTTTTTAACTTATATTTATCTTGATTCAAATAGATTTAATTCATTCATTTAAAATCCTGACTAGTGTTCCATCTTATGGATATACCGCAGTTTCCTTTATTCTTTCCCTTCATAAAGATGTTACCTGTTCCTAGTTTTTCGTTTGTTTGTTTTTATTATAAGAATGCTTCAGTGGATATTCATGTATGGATTTCTTGCTGCCTGTGTATAAGAAGTTAAGGATATGAGCTTAGAAGCAAAATTGCTGGGTTATATGGTATACACGTTTTCCACCTGATAGATATTGCTGACATTTTTCTAAAGTGCTTTAATCAATGTACACTTCCAGATTGCTATTCTCCTTCACACCCACCAGTACCTGGTATTTTGAAACTTTAAAAATTTTTGCTATTCTGATTGGTGTAAAGTGACTGTTGTGCTCTTCTATTTTGAATTATACTAAAGAGGCGGTATATCTTTTTATGTCTAGTGGCCATTAGGTCTCATCTTCTCTAATCTGTGGGTCTTTCCTTATGCCCATTGTTTTTATTTCCTTTTTTCTATTTATATATTTTACATATTCACTTCAGTTCAGTCACTCAGTCGTGTCCGACTCTTTGCGACCCCATGAATCACAGCACACCAGGCCTCCCTGTCCGTCACCAACTCCCAGAGTTCACTCAAACTCATGTCTATCGAGTCAGTGATGCCATCCAACCATCTCATTCTCTGTCGTCCCCGTCTCCTCCCACCCCCAATCCCTCTGAGCATCATATTAGGAATACCTAATTTCAGTCTGAAAGTTAAAGTTGCTCAGTTGTGTGTGACTCTTTGCGGCCCCATGGACTATGGCACCCCAGGCTCTTCCATCCTTGGAATTCTCCAGGCAAGAATACTGGAGTGAGTACCCATTCCCTTCTCTAGGAGATATTCCTGACTCAGGGTGGGTCTACTGAATTGCAGGCAGATTCTTTACCATATGAGCCACCAGGGAAGTCCAGTTTCAGTCTAGCCTTCCTTTAAAATTTATGACATCATTCAGAAGGCTTAAGTTCTGATACAGTCTAGTTTATCAGTCTTTTCGTGAGAGTTTTGCTTTTCGAACCTGTGTAGGAAATAGGTTCCTAAAAACAGGTCATAAAAATATCTCATACTTCACTTTTTCTTCTAAAATTTTTAAAGTTCCGTTTTGACATTGTTTCTCATTATCCTTCTTATTTATTTCTTAGTGTGGTGTGTAGTGTGAATTAAATTAAATTTTCCAGGTGGAAAGTGATTTTCCACCATACTGAGTTAATGTATCTTTTCCTCGTGTTGTTTTTTTGCTCCCTTCCCATCTGTGTAAGAGTCTGTTTGGGGGGTCTCTAGCTACCCCAGGCTGTTTATTTTCCAGTGAATACCACATGATTTAATTACTACAATTTTATAATAAATCTTGACTTCTTGAGGGCAAGTCCCCTCTTCTTGTTCTTTTATTCGGAGTTGATATGTATATTTTTTGACTATTTAGACTTCTGGATGACTTTTAGAAATCATTTGTGTAAGTCCACCAAACCAAATATACTTAGAATTTTTCCATTAGAATTCTGATGGCTCTTCAGATAAATTGGGGAAGCATTTGAGTCTTCCATCCGTGTATGGTATGTCTCCTATAATTCTGATATTTACTTGTGCCCATTAAAGTATTTTACAATTTTCATCGTACAGGTCTCATTCTTTTCTTTTTTACAGTGTTTTGCACATTTATTCTCTTTTTAATTAGCATATACATTGCATTAGTTTGTTGTCCAGCATAATAATTTGATGTATGTGCATGTTGTAAAATAATTGCCACCAAAAATTTAGTTATCATTTGTCACCTCTGATAGTTACACATTTTTCCCCCTGTGATGAGAACTTTTAAGATTTAATCTCTTAGCCACTTGCAAGTATTCAATACAGTGTTATAACTGTGGTCACCATGTTGTGCATTATATCCCCAGGACTGATTTATAGCTAGAAATGAGCACATCTGACCACCGTCACCCATTTTGCCCACCCCCCCCATGCTCTGCCACTGGCAACCATCAAGCTGTTCTGTTTCTTTGAGTTCCATTTTTTAGATTCCACATGGAAGTGAGATTATACAGTATTTGTCTTTCTCTGTCTTATTTCAGTTAGAATAATGCCTCCAGGTCCATCTGTGTTATTATAGATGGTAAGATTTCCTTTTTATGGCTGAATACTATTCCATTGTAGATATATACCACATTTTCTTTATCCATTTATCCATTGGTAGACACTTGGATTTTTTTCCATGTCTTAGCAATTGTAAATTACACTGAAATGAACATGAAGGAGCAGAAATTCCTCCCCAAATTCAGCATACGCCTGGAATGGGAAGACAATAGATATTAGCTATTAATGGTATCAAACTGGCTCTCAGGAATTGCTTATTTATTGCACATCTAACGTCCACCCACTTCGCTTACGGTTTTAAACTCCATGTAGTTGATTGTGTGAGAAATTTGCGCGTTTGTGAATGAACACAGCCTTAGAGCCTAGACACCAGAGTTCCAGGCTTTGTGGGATCAGCAATGACTCAGATCCCCTGTCTGCACAGAAAGAAATCACCTTTAACATACAATAGGTGCTATCAGTTACTGCATTCCAAGGCAAATCCTAGTTTAACCTCTGAAAGTAACTGAGCAGTGACTGTAGACCAGAAGCAGAAGGCCTCATCACTGACCTCAGAGCAGACCTGGCACTGTGTTTTGCTACCCGTTACATCGTGTATCCTGACTGCATTATACAAACCTTGTCCACTGCTGGTGACACTGACTTTCCCATGCTGTCAGGGTACTTCCACTCTGATTGTCCCAGTCGCCCAGGGGAATGCAAAGCAGGAAGGAAACATGCTAAACAATCAATGAACAAAGTTTTTTTTTTTTTCAAGTGAGAGGATGGGAAGTGGTAGGAGGGAAGTGCTGAAGCCGGGGGAGAATGCCGGCAGACGACAGAAAGACAGAAGCAGAGGAAGCTTTTGGGAAGAAAAACAAGAAAGGCTGCTGACGAAAAAATACTCCAGCAGAAGAAGGAAGAGGTGCTCCTTGCCAAGGAAAATGTGCTAATCTTATGCAGCTGAAACAGATATTTAAAGAAACATTGTAAGACTTTTGTGTTTAACTCCTTAATACTTAGGGCTTCCCAGGTGGCTCAGTGGTTTAAAAAAAAAAAAAAAATCCGCCTGCCAATGCAGTAGACACAGGAGATGCTCCTTTGATTCCTGGGTTGGGAAGATCTCCTAGAGGAGGAAATGACAACCTACTCCAGTATTCCTGCCTCAAGAATCCCGTGGACAGAGGAGCCTGGCAGACGTCCATGGGGACGCAGAATCAGACACCACTGGGCCACTGACCTCGCAGGCCTTAATACTTAATCTTGAAAAAAATATTTAATCTAAGGCACTCCTAGAGGAATCGGGGTACCCTGTGATTTCCATTAAGAACAAGACTTCTCTAAGTGTGAACCTGTCTTCTTGTGCAACAGTAGAAAACCAGGGTAACGTATTTTACTGTCTATATCAAATTGTCAGGTCCTTAGAGGAGAGGAAATATTGTTGTGAATATACGTTTTTAAATAGTTAACAGTTATATGGGGGCACTTCCTGTGACCTAATTATCTTGCATATTACGTAAATTAACTACTTTCATCCTCCTAACAGCTTTATGAAGTGGGCATTTTTCCCAATCCCATTTTACAGGTGAGAAAATAAAGGTATACAGGGGTTTGAAATGTGGCTGACATCACAGAGCTGGTAAGACGTGAAGTTGAAATTCAAATCCAAGCAGATTGGTCATAGTTTCCTTTTATCCACCACCCCAAAGGATCTCTCACTGGTTGTAATCCATCAATAAAATATATTGAACCATGTATTGAAGGTAGCACTGATTTATCAGTTTGGCTTTTTAAGTTCTGTGACCTCAGATATGCTGAGATGTTTCATAGAGGATGTGTAAATACCTACTAAAACCAAAACCTTACTTTTGTATTAGTACAATTCTAGGAGAAGGCAATGGCAAGCCACTCCAGTACTCTTGTCTAGAAAATCCCATGGACGGAGGAGCCTGGTGGGCTGCAGTCCATGGGGTTGCTACTAGTCGGACACGACTGAGCGACTTCACTTTCACTTTTCACTTTCACACATTGGAGAAGGAAATGGCAACCCACTCCAGTGTTCTTGCCTGGAGAATCCCAGGGATGGGGGAGCCTGGTCAGCTGCCTTCTATGGGGTCGCACAGAGTCGGACACGACTGAAGCGACTTAGCAGCAGCAGCAAGAGAGCTATAAACATGTGACTTACAGTCTCAGTCGCGTCCTGGCTTCCTAGAGAAAGAGCCCTTACACAGCAGAGCAGCCGTCTTCCTACCTCTGCTGCTGCCCTTCCCTCTGAAGAGTGTGAGAAGCTCAAGGACCATCCTGTCCCCGTTAGATGTTCTTCCACTTGCACTTACATCATTCATTTCACGTGATATTTCACTCGGTGAGAAAGTTCCCCCCGACTTCCCCAAAACCAGTGGCTGCATTTAATTCACTCTTTAGTAGTACTACTTTTCAATTATCGTTGAATTTGATAAAAATAGGATGGCAAGACAAAGATACCCTTTGGAAAATTGTTGCATAGTCTAAAGACTTCAGTCTTGTGGACGCAGCTGTTATGCCCATTTTAGAAATGCAAACATCTGCAGGTCTTGGGGAACCTTTTCCACTATATTTGGATGCCTTCACACTTGCTATGTACCCCGAAAGAGCAAAGCCTAATATGTGGAAACTCTAGTGGAGAAACCAAAATTCGGTGTTTTGCATTCTCCAGATGAAAGTGGGTTTTGGTTTAAGAGTTCGATAAATGGAATTACAGCAATGTGACCTGAACATGAGGATCTTACTTTTTTTGTACTTGTTTAAAAAGTTCATGTTTTCTAAGCATCCAGGACCTTATTAATGAGAGTGACAAGATAAACTTTCATCCATATACTGTCCCCCAAGAATTTATAGTGATTCATCTTCTGGTTTAAAAAAAACAAAAAAACACAGGCTTGCCATTGTGTTACGGGTTAGCAGTGTTACATCAGGTGTTCAGTGTTGTCATGATGTTCGGCTGTCTATGTAGGCATTTAATCTCTTTCACACAGGAATCTCAGATAAGCAGCTACAAGATGAGGGGAGAGAAAGCAGTTAAACTCTCTCCTACCTTCATCTACAAAGCCAGGTTGCTGCTTCCCCCTTCCTGGGCCCCTGACCATTCTCCCCATGGCTGCTAGAACAGATGAAACAAATCAAAATGCCTTTGAGGAGTCTAGTGCTTCCCTCTGCTTAATTTAAACCCCAATCAAGCCTAATTATCAGAGCCATATTACTTGCCGGCAATAATTCGCTTTGGGTGCAACTCAGAGCTGAGTTGAAAATTTTATTTTGCCTTCAGAAAATTGGTTTACCTTTAAATCCACCCCCCCCACAGATTTCCCTGAGGAAAATTGGCCCTCTTAATTTAGGTATCTTGTAATTTTTCTCATTAAAAAAAGTATGGCATGTGATATCATTAAATTTTTTTTTTCCAAATTGAAGTGACTTAAGTGGGTTGACATATGTGCCGCAGCATAATTGTGCTGTGTTTTTGGATCTCAAGTCAGTAATTACATCCATAAACTTATTGTCACTGGTAGAATATGTTAACTGGTCTTCGACACAAAATTCATTAATTTGAATCAATATGTAATGTTCTGAAATCCTCTAACAAAGGATCATTGACAGATATAATATGGTCTCAGACCCAAACGTTTCTCTATTAATGGCAGTGAAGGTAAACATTCTCTAAACAGCAGGTCAGCACTGTGATTCCCAGAACACACACGTTATGAAGCCTGAAAGAACTCTGAACTGTGACATGAGGCCAGCGATTGAATTCACTTGTTTTTAAAACAGGATGTCCTGGATATTTTTGATCTTTACAACATAGAGCTAACTTTCAGAGAAGGTCTTGGAATTTCAAGTGTTCAGATGCATCATGCCTCATCACAGATGGGAATGCTGGTCCAGGGAGGCTGAGTGACTGTCGGGGACGAGACCAGCCCCCCCCAGCTTGTCTTTTTCCACTACCCCTCAGAGAGTGCCAGAACGCCCTTCTCCTTGGAATCCTAGCGGATTAGATGCAGACTAGCTTTTCTACTTTCCTAATGTGGAATAACTTTAAAAGGCAAATGGAAATGTGCTGGGATTGGGAAGTAAATTTGAATTCAAAGCAAGAATTTAATCAGAAATCCAATCCCAGGGTTTTCTTTTGATTTGACACTGCGGACCTACCAAAATTACATTAATGGAAAACCTTGACAAAAGAAAAATCCCCGTCATTAGATACGTGGTGCTTCACAGATAATATCTAGTTCACCCTTTCAGCATTTCTGGGAATGGAAAGCCAGAGAAGAAGGGTACCATGTGACTTCAGAGGGGCGTGTCCACCGTGCCCAGGGCTAACACACAGCCCAGGTTGGGTGCAGTCAGGGCCAGTTTGAAGGTGGAGCAACACACGCTGGGGAGTAAACTGGGACTTGGCAGAGGAGCGGAGAGGGAAGGGAAGCTGCCCCGTGGGTGCAGCTGTTCACTTGCGCTCTGTGAGGCAATGGGTACCTTTTGTCTTTTCTCTGACCTCCGGTGTGTGCCCCTCCCTCTCCTCCTCCCTCCCCCCACTCTCTCTCTCCTTCCCCACTTCTCTTCCTCTCTTATCCCTCTCCGTCTCCATCCTCACTCCTCCTTCCTGTCTACCTCTGTCCCCCTACTTAGGGGATGCCTGCATCTCCCTTCTGTCTTTGGGGTGTCTGGTTGGGTTTGGCCCAGTGGAGGAGTGGTGATTGGAGGCAGAAATAGAAAAAGTGATGGAAGTCATTGTTCTCTGGAGGGATGCTCTTCTGAAGACGACCCTCCACACCTAGCTCTCCTTTTCAGGTTCTGGAAACAGCTCCTCCCTTTTGTCTTCTGACCTAGGGGAGGTGAAGGAACCCTCCCCCTAAGTAATTCCTGTGTCAGAATTTTCTCAGACCACCTCCTCTGAGGGTGCCTTCTGTTTCCTGCAGAAACTCTGACTGAAACACGGGGTATGGGTGAGCTGCTGCTTCATTTAAATGCGTGTGCTTCATTTGTCATTTTGATGATTATTTAAAATTATTTATCCAGCAGCAACCAACGGGCAGAACTATTAAGACAAAGTTCCTGGCATCGCAGAGCCTACAGAAAAAAAGACAAACACATACAAGGTACCATCAAGCAGTAATAACTGTTATGAAGTAAAGGAGGACAGGGGAAAGGGAGCTGTCGACTTAAAAAAATACACAGCGTGAGGGCTGCGAGGTAAGTTTTATTTGAGGCAGGAGGCGGACTGCAGCCTGGGGGTCAGCACCTCAGATAGCTCTGACCTGCTCCGAAGAGGCAGGGGGGAGATCAGCACGTAAGTGATTTTGGTGAAGGGGGGAGACATGCAGTCAAGCACATATTCTTTTCAGGTTTCTGCTAGTCACAAACGGCAGTCATCACCATGGATTTTAGTGCTTTTCCAGATACAAGGAGATACAAGAAATGGGCTCATAATTGGCCCCTTAAAGTATCTAACTAGCGGAAGACCTGTCCTGCCAGTTCTTCCCTGAGTACCTGCTCGCATGTTCAGTCGCTCAGTCGTGACCGACTCCGTACGACCCCATAGACAGAAGCCCACCAGGCTCCCCCGTCCCTGGGATTCTCCAGGCAAGAACACTGGAGTGGGTTGCCATTTCCTTCTCCAATACATGAAAGGGAAAAGTGAAAGTGAAGGCGCTCAGTCGTGTCCGACTCTTCACGACCCCATGGACTGTAGCCCACCAGGCTCCTCCGTCCATGGGATTTCCCAGGCAAGAGTACTGGAGTGGGGTGCCATTGCCTTCCCCTCCCTGAGCATAGAGTACCTCATTTCTGACCTCCACTCTGAGCTCCTTTCCTGGGGTGTTGAAAATCAGCAGCTGCAGCAGCATGTGATTTAACTCCTTGTAGAGGTAGATGGCAAGTGCTAAGGTGTAGTTGACAGAGTGATGGGTCCCTTTAGAAAAGGGGACAGGTGAAGTTTCCAGAATGGAGTGAATAGGCTGTAATTTACAAAAACATTTTTTTAAAAAGGCTTTTTTTTTTTTTCAGTGAAGGGCATCTCTAGGACTCTGAGCTGGGAAGGGGCTTGGAGGGCTCTAGGAATAGCACAAAGACCAGTGTGGCTCAAGTGAGTGAGGGGGAGCCCCTGGAATTCAGAAAACATGGGTTGCCTGATGCTTTATAGGATCCAGGAGGACTTGGGGTGACTGGAAAGGAAAGGTTTGAAGAATAGTGATATTATTTATATATTTATTAGGGTGGCTTTGTCTGCTGTTCGGAGGACACTCTTCAGAGGCCCAAAATAGCAGAACACAGATAGGCGCCTATTGCTGGTATCTGGATGAGTTGGATGGTGTTATCGGGTTGAATTGCATCTCCCCTGCAGATATGTCGAAGTCTTACCCTCTCTTTTTGAGAATGTGTCCTTATTCGGACATAGGGTCTTTACAGTCAGTGATCAAGTTTACAAGAATCTTTTGCGAGATCTCTAATCCAGTATAACTAATGTCCTTACAGTTAAGGAGATATTTGTATGTAGCGACAGAGGCGCAGAAAGGAAAGGCTAAGAGACGTGGGACGAAGATTGCGGTCTAGAGGCCAAGGAGAGAGGCTGGAACAGCCTCCCCTCACCGCCCTCAGGAGAAACCAGCCTTGCTGACGCCTTGATTTTAGATTTCTAGCCTCTAGAACTGTGAGATGGTAGAACCCTGTTGTTTAAATCACCCCATTTGTGGAATTTTGTCACAGGAGCCCTAGGAACCAAATACAGAGAAATGACTTGGAAGAGATTGATAATGGTCAGAAGGACTGAATTTGAGATACCTTCTGAAGTTAACACCAGGAGGATTTGCTGGATTGGAGAGGAGTGGTGGGGTTGATGTGTGGCCCGTGGGAACTGAGTTTAAGGATGGGATGGCCGGTGACCATTGGGTGAGTGGCGGTGCCCTTTCCTGGAGATTAGGAACACTGAGGAAGACAGTCTTGGGGGACAGAGGTCCAGAATTGGGTCAGGGACTTGTGAGTTTGCAGTCCCTGTTTGCCATCTCAGAGTAGGCAATTATAGAGGGGGGGAGATGTCATAGCAGAGTCATAAATGGTGGCCGCTCCCTCCCCCACAAACGCTGCAGTGCCCGGCCCGTTCACTTCCGAGAGCTGCTCCTCCAGGTGCTGTGGACTCCAGGGTGCGCAGAGATGATCCTGTCAGCCCACAGATGCTTTATGTGAGGTTTAATGTATTTTTCTTAATGTTTGTATGCTCAATCATGTCCAACTCTTTGTGACCCCATAAACTGTAGCCCACCAGGCTCCTCTGTCCATGGGTTTCCCCAGGCAAGAATACTGGACTGAGGTGCCTTTTCCTCCTCCAGGGGATCTTCCTGAACCAGGGATTAAACCCACGTTTCCTGTGTCTCCTGCATTGACAGGTGGATTCTTTACCACTGCATCACCTGGGAAGTTCTTTTTTCTTAATATATACTAGAAAAAAAATATGTAGCTAGCACAACCAAGCCATGATTTCAATATGTTATTACTTAGGCCATCATTAAAATTTGAATATGTAAGGTTTTAAAAACCAGAGTCATCTTTTTAAAGACAACAGTTAAGAAATGAGTAGTATATATATGTAGCAGATGCAATAGAATACATTGTACGTGGATATGGGGGGAAAATAAATGACTAAAGTTTGGGACACAGTCTAAAGCCTTCGTAAGGAGTTACTAGGTGATTCCTACCTCATGACAGTTTTTGTTTGTTTTTTGGCCACATGCCATGCAGGGATCTTAGTTCCTAGACCAGGGATTAAACCTGAGCCCCTGCAGTGGAAGGGCCAGGTCTTAACCGCTTTGTTCTGTTCTGTTCTGTTCTAACTGCAGGTCAAATCAATAGACTTAGCAGTAGAGACCAGCATTTGTTTAAAAAAGAGTTAAACTAGATAAAAAAGTAGAGCATACTGCTGGTGGTATTTGGAGGCATAATTTCATGAGGCAAAATATCTTTCTCAATGAACATCACAGTGAGAAGTTAGAAAGTCTCTGGGTTTGCTTTCATAGTTGCAAGTGTCACTTCCCCTGTCCTGTTTTGGTGACTCTGTTTTTGGCTCTCCTCTTGAGCCAACTTGAAAAACTTGGGTTTGTAAGGAGACAAGAAAAAATGATGTACTTTCATTTTTACAAGGTCATGAGTAGTTTTCGTAACTATTTCATAACTCCTATTTCATAGTAGGTTTTCATAAATTACTGTGAGATTAGTTCCATGGGTTTTAGAAGCTTATGATATCATCATTGAAAATATATAGCCCATTTCTTCCATGTTCATTTGGGTTTCTGATCCCTATTTTGATACACCTGGTAATTGCTAGATCTCCGGAGCTTGTGAATTCTTCCAATAGATTTATTTGCATAGAGTTTTTTGACTGCATGGTCCTAGATTGCTTTATTGATGTGCCTTTACCAGGACCTGTTTGCAATAGTTTTGTTGTACATACTTAAGTCTAATGTTGAGTAAGAATTTTGATTGAAAGTGATATATATTTATTCAAAGGAAAGGATGTCTCAAGGTTGTGTGAAAATGTTTATTCTTATACAAGAGTGCATGTGATTCTTTTCAGAATTAAAACTCCTTTGAATGGATCTTTAAGAAGTCCTCTAGGAGCCCTTGTAGCAATTGTGTGATATTTCCTTTTTTTTTTTCCTATGATAAAATATCTAGGCTGGAAATGTCTAATGAGATATTTCTTTAAAAAATAATGCCAAAATTATACATACACTTAGTTTTAAATTTTCCCTGTGGCTCTAATTTTGAGATAGAGTAACTTATACCTGATTTAAAGAGTTAGGCGTTTAAATAATCTGATGTCAGCTGCTGAATTCATTGGGCACCCATTATTTCACACCTGATATACTGTTTTCCACAGAGCATTCTTGTAAATTTGTTTATGTGATGCAAATTAGGCTAAAGTACTACCCGATCAGATCTGTAATGTTTAGGGAACAATAATTTCTCTAAAAGTATAGTTTGCAGCGTTCAGGGATGTTTATATTTCTAAAATGACTTACTTAACAGGAGAAGCCTTGATAAAAACATTTAGCATGGAGCTGATAGATGTCTCATTAAATTTCCAGAAGATGCACATGTCATCTTTCAATAGTTTATTTACATAACTGAGGGCTGCTACTTTTATTAGTGGTGGTTATCACAGCAAAATGATTTAGTAAGTGGACCTAAGTCATAGAAGATGCTTCTGTTTCTAGAAACTAATGGTGAGGAATCCAACCCTCCTCCTTGGCCCCCTACCCTGGCAGTAAAGAGCCCCTGATTACATATGTAAATAAGTCATTCAGTTGAGAGTCCCTTTGGATCCAAGGTCCAATCTGTTATTTTGCCAGTGTTGATGACATTAGCCAGGAGGTAAAGGGTACCAAGAGACTGAAGTCTCAGCCTGGAATGACAGATACCAGAGACCAAAGGCTGTCTTTTAAGAGGAGAAGTGGATTCTTGGGACTAAGAATTTAGGAAAAGAAAATAAAGACACAAATTTTGTCTTTAATCTTTGCCTGAGTGATAGAATTTAATGTTTCTCTTGAACGTGGCCAGCTATACGAATGAATATGCTGTATAAGGATGTTGGTTTCATGACATCCTATTTTTGAGAGCCCTGTTTCCTATTTAAAGAATGTAAAATATTTCATAATTGAACTCATGAAGTTGATTTTGCTCAGATATGTGTTGTTTGTACCTGTCTTGGATGTAGGAATCTGGCTTAAAATAAGAAAGGAAAGCTTTTAAATTAAGGTCTCCCTAAAGTGAAGAAGGCAGCATGTCCAGTCTGTAATGAATTGGGTTCTTCTCAAAGGTTCCTATCTAGGGCATAGCTATGGCCACCTTTCTACAAAGCCTTACTGACCACCACCAACTTTTTGTCAACAATAGAATACAGTGTGACTGTTTTTGAAAATTAAGATTAGGTTAACACATGAGTCATATGGAGAGAAACTTGCTGTGAGCTGTTCAGAATTCCCTTATTTCTGTTCCATATGCAATTCATTAAAATGACATTAATACTGCAGGCTGTTCTTTGGTTTCTATTAAGATGTATTACTGGAAGAGATAAAAAGATGTATTACTGGAGTCTGTGTAAATATATTGATTATCTCATAGGCCTGTTTGTTCACCACAAGCAGAATATTGTAACAGAGTACCTGATAATGAACGAGACAAAATGGAGACGGGTTTTAAAAACACACCGGCCCCCTCCATTCCCCTTGAAGAATGTGCCTGCTCTCTTTAAACCAGCCTTTCACTAACTGGGAGTCTAAGATTGAGGTTCTCAGTTTAATATCAGCATCTGCCCCCTGCTGAGTTCATGGTGCAATTAGCTAATTAAAAAAAAATAACATTTTTCACCTTGAAGTCAGAAGAAGAGCAATAAACCACAGGCTTAGGATTTAGTTAATTTGCACATTGACTGTAATTGTGTATTTAATGCCAAGATTAACTTTTTTTTTTCCTGATGAGTGGGAGCCTGGCACTGCACACTGGAACTCTTAAATCAGTTATAATCATTCCATAGGGAGCTTGATAAGAGCAGATAGTTCTATAGATATATTAATGAGGATACTTATTTATTTACATCTGGTAACTTTTTTAAGGAGAAAAAGCCTTAAAATCACTTTATGATAAACCATTAAATTTAAAGGAGACTTCAGGTTAAATAATCTGTAATTTAAAAAAATTATTTCTCATGTAAAATCCATTGATTCTATTGAACAGAAAGTCATACTCAATTTTTGTTTGTTTTTGTTTTTCCAAATATTCAGTGACTTAATGAGAACAATTTCTGCTGTCAAAGCTTTTGCTATCTTTTCTAGGTCAACTAAGATTTAAAACTATTGCCTTGCATTTTCTTCCGGAAGAGGGTAGGGAAAGAATGCATGCTGGCAGGGCAGTTAGTAGGAAAAACATAACCCTGCCTTGCAATCTGCTACTTATGACATTTCCTTTTTGAAAGGTAAGTGTTACACTTTGGATGCCGAAGCAGTGATGGTTGGCAATTCAAGTGGGTGTGATTGATCCATGTCTTTAAAGTAATAGCACTGTTATTCTTAGGAGAAAAAAAGAAAAGAATTCTCAAGTATGGTAATACAGACTCTGCATTTTTACTAATGTGGAAGGTCTTTTCACTCTTCTCTGTGAGCAGATGCTAACACTCATCCGACAGATATTTCGCTCCCTATGGAGATGTTCACTTGGACCAGGGGCTTTACTTCCAGGGGTTTACTGAGACCATCTCTCTGTGGCTTTCATCTCCCTGCCCCTGAAGTCACTGCCCATGGTAGATTGTGCTTGCTTCTTAAATTCTTGTTTACTGTTGCCCAACTTTGAAAGATGGAGAACTGAAACTCTATTCCATGCATGGGAGCCCCTATTCCAAACTCTTCCTTTGAAATACAGTTGCTTGGGTTTCTTTTGGTGTGTGTGTTTGACATGGAATGAGCAGTGGGAGGTGTTAAGTCTTTCTCTGTGGCCCATTTATCATGTGTGTGTGTGTGTGTGTGTTTACAAGGGTTGATCTAAGGAGAAGACCGCCCTTCTACACAGGTTAGGTTATAAACTTAATTCTCAATCTCTGAGCCAGTAAAACTTAATTGCTTTCAGGGATAGAGCTTTTCATGGCTGCCAGATACCAGGAATTCTGCCAGGATGACGAAGAGAGGAGCTTCTAAGCCAAGAGAGTTTTTATGATTAGGGGAAAGATTGTAATTTCTGTATCTTTTTGGTGTTAACCACATGAGTGGCAGGTTTAAGAATGTATTCTGCTACTCTAGGAAGAATGACTTCATGTTCAGCTAAATTATGCTTCAGTTTTCCTTAATATCCTTGATATAATTAGAGTCAATATCGGGTAATAGGAAAATGCAGACTTGATGGGAAATGTGATACTGGCCTGTGTTCATGACTATCACACACATGCGTAGGCAAGGCTGTTTTTAATAAAATGACTTGCACATGGCCTGCACCTTTGTGGGCGGGGGGGGATGTTGTATCTTGTGTTTTTATTGCTGGATTTTAGCTGAAACAGACAAGTACAGTGCTGTTAAACGCTGTCCCTCTCCCTTTTCTGACCATTTCCCCATCATCCCACGCCCTGCCTTCTCCTCTCCCACCTCATTCATCCCCATCTTCCATTCCCTGTCAGGAAGGGCAGCCTCCGAAGAGTCATTTCAACTCAGCCCGACATCGCCAGAGACTAGTGGAACCCGCTGCTTCAAAAGTGAGTGTGTCCTGTGGCATGGTGCATGGCAGTGTGGTCCCTGTGAGGAAATGGGGGTTGTGGGCCTTTGTTTATGCTGGTGCCTTGGATGGGCTTAGAGGAGGCAAGGTCTTCTCTACTGATTGAAGACCGTCCACATCAAAGGAGTTGTGGTGTCGAGCCACCAGACCTGGAAACCAGCAAAACCCCGATAAGTAGCACCTGCTGGTTTCCGTGGTTGTAATCACCCCGCCCCCCCCCCCCCACAGCAAATTTCAAGCAGCCGTGTGACAAAGGTGACCTCAGGGCTGGGCAGAGGTGCCCCATAGAGCTCTGTTATATCCAGACACAGTTGACATACTTCCACGTTAAAATATAGCAAAATAATTAGGAAGTGAACCGTTTTGGGTATCTCATCTTTATTTTCAATATAATGTATTTCATTGGAAGTTTAGATAGTTTTAATCAACAATAACGGCTGTTTTTAACAACAGGCTTGTAAAATTCCTGAAAATTTGACCCAGCTGGTGTATGTGGGCTCTAGTAGAGCAGTTCCACATGTGATATATTTGCTGAGAATAGTCTCAAGCCAGTTTCGTCATGTTCAGCTCTAATGGTCTACAGAAGAGTGGCTGAGGTTTTGAGCAAGGATTTGCTCTTCCTACACAGCTTGAGGAGGTCACAAGTCTATTCTGCTGCACACAGACTTTTATTAAAGAGACATTTGCTGGCAAACAGGCACAGGATGTTTCTGCAGCCTGTCCTGTAAACTCGGCGAAGGGCTCTGCTCTCAAGCCTTTTGGGTGCTCCAGCCAGATCTCTTTGGAGGGTTCCACTTAAGGTGGAGGAGCTGACAGCTCTCTGGAGACAGGATGCTCTCATTTCTATGGTGGGCATCGTTCACTGGAGCCCCTCTACCCCAGCTGCTGAACATAAGGCCATGGCACAGCGGGGCCTCGGTGCCAGACCTCAGGGTCCGATTTGCAGACCTTCGTAGATTCTTAGGCTCTGTTCATGCAAGGGTAGAGAGTATCTGTAAACTGACTTTGCCAGGCCACTTACCTTAAATACCACTAGTGTCAACAATGAAAGCCTGTTTCTAAGATCCATTATATTGACCAGGAGACCACTGATTTTGATTTCAGCAATGAAAACCCATTTCAGTATGAGCATACGCACGCACTGGTGTGACTGAGACATGGATACCTCTGATGTAATGCTAATTGACCACCCTGGGGGAGTCAGTGATTAGGATATAATTTTTAATCAATATATAATATTACATTGCCTATGTGGAAGTGGCCCCCAAATGTCATAGCATTTTGTGACATTTAGTTAGTACCTGGGGTGTCTCCTCCCCCTCCCAAGTTCTAAACAACTCAGTTTGACTCAGGGTCCTTACGATGAAGTCATGAAAGTTTGTGAGGGGAAAAAATAAACTAGCTCTGAATAAGTTGGATGGTTTCACATTGTAAGAGGTGAATCTTGCTAAGGTAG
Organism: Moschus berezovskii; assembly: GCF_049115385.1. NCBI lineage: Eukaryota > Metazoa > Chordata > Mammalia > Artiodactyla > Moschidae > Moschus > Moschus berezovskii. The sequence goes on from NC_142477.1 coordinate 65,036,854, forward strand.
AGCCTAGCTCAGAGAACACCAGGTCCTTCTCAGACCCAGCCTGAGAGTTTTCATCAATGAGGCAGTAGCACGTCCTGTGGTTAAGCATATCCCCTGTAATATCCAGCATGTTCCTCTTGGTCAGTGGTGTGTTAAGGACTCAAGTTGGCACATGCTTTTGTTCCTCCTCTTTCTTTTTTCCTGTGTTCATTTCATTCTGCCTTGGCATTTTCGGAAATACTACTGTGCCTCCCCATGCAAAGTGTTGTCTGTTATACTGTGAATCAGACAGGCTTCTTCTATTGAGTCTTTGTTCCGTTTTGTTTTGTCTTGAGTCAGAATCATGGCTTCTTTTTCTAGACACGCTCTAAGAAGAGCTCATTAAACTGCTAAAAAGAGGATATCTGGTGCCTTAATGTGCTGTGTAAATAGGTTCAGCCAATATTCACAAATAGGCTTTAAAGGTCAAATCCTTTCTTCCCCCAAATACTGCAGTGCTAGAAATTTAAGAAAGGCCTAAAATTTTTTTTCTAACCTTAGGAACTGATGACAGGAAATACATTTGCTGTGTGGATTGGTTACTTGGGCAATGAATATAAAATGGAAATGTGCATTAGTGTAGCCAGTGACCTTTTGTTATAAGCACATTGGTGCTTAGACTCTTGACGGTGCATTACCTTCAACTCAGTAACCTGAGTTGATATAAAGAACCCTGGCAGATTCTGGGGTCAGTAATAACTTACAGTAAACCAGCTACTAAAGTTTTTGAGAATATGGATTCTGTTGAGTCAGCATTGCAATCTGGGGAGAAGTGTGATCAAGCAGAGATACTTGGCTTCCCATTAGCAGTATGGAGTGGTGAGGAAGAAGATCCTTGACTGGGATGTGCATTAGGTTTTGTCGTAAGCCAGCTCTGTGACTGTGGGCCGCCACATAACACTGAGCCCCCATGGCTCAAGATTCTCTCTTCTATGAAATGCGTGGGCGTGCTAAGTCGCTTTAGTTGTGTGTGACTCTCTGCGACCCTATGGACTGTAGCCTGCCAAGCTTGTCGGTCCATGGGATTCTCCAGGCAGGAATACTAGAGTGGGTTGCCATTTCCTTTTCCAGGAGATCTTCCCAACCCAGGGATCGAACCTGCATCTTTTATATCTCCTGCACTGACAGGCAGGTTCTTTTACCACTAGCGCCACCTGGGAAGCCCATAAAGTGAAAGTCACTCAGTTGTGTCTGACTCTTTGTGATCCCATAAACTGTATAGTCCATGGAATTCTCCACGACAGAATACTGGAGTGGGTAGCCTTTCCCTTCTCCAGGGGATCTTTTCAACCCATGGATCAAACCCAGGTCTCCCGCATTGCAAGCAAATTCTTTACCAGGTGAGCAACAAGGGAAGCCCTCTATTAAATGAGAGTTTATTAAATATTCTCTTAACCAAATTTTGGAATTATGTTTCTTTTTCATCAAGGCTTTTTATAGCTAGATACTTTCCCATTTAGTCTGAGATTTTTGAATGACATTTCTCAGTCCTAAAATTCCTCTAGAAACAGCATCTTTCCTCATGAATTCCAAAGCATTATTTGTGGGCGGTCTTTTATCAGTGTCTTCAATGGATGTTAATTTTTTAAACAGAATTACTTTAAAGCTGTGGGGAAAAATATGGACCAGAAACAAGAGGCTCATTTTCTACTTAGGGAGTTGGCTTTTTTTTTAGCCTGAATTTTTTAATCTTAGTCTTCGAAAGCTTTTGAAAGTGCTTTGAGTATAGGAAAACAAGCTCTTAAATCTGTTTTATTTGAATAAGAGTTAAAGAGTGAAGGAGAAATCAAAGGTAAGTAATGTACCTCTGATTGGCTAAACTTGTCCACTGGGAATTTCTAAAATATATTTCATTTGGAGAATATGCTCACCTGTCTATCCCCCAGTATGAACCCTTCACACAGCAAATGAACAAAGAAGAAAACAGGCAGTAGGAATAATAGTTCAAACACCACCGAACAGTTATTTGTGGAGCTGGTAAAGAATTCTGTTAAATAAAAATCAGTTTGATATGGGAGCATCAGGGACACGATCTGGGGAGGCAGGAGTTGGACAGAAAAGAACACGAGAGTGTACAGAGGATTAGTTTTCAAATCTCCTGGCATTTGAGCACAAAAGGATGATGAAGATTTATTCTCGATGAGCTGTCATTTTTCATTGGAAGCTTTGCTGGTCCAGAATAAATAGACTCATAGAGATCGTATTGAAATTTTGAGCATGTGGCAATAAGTAGTGGTGGGCATAGCATCTACTAAATTTCAAAACCAGAAAGAGTTGTAATATTCTATCCTATTAAAAAAAAAAAAAAAACAAACAACCTCCCTAAATGGACAGATATTCCAGCTAGCCAAAACCCTGCATATGATTCTAAGATACATCATTTCAGTATGCCACAGGGCTTGAAAATCCTTTATACTAATTCTCAGTGATTCTCTACGTTTTTCTAATGAGAATAAGGTTTATAAAACCTGGGCTCTCCTGCTGGGAAAATCAGCCCTGAGCTATCTCAGAGCAGACCGTCTTCTTTTCTCACTAATATAAACCTTTTAGGATTGATCCTTTCTTTCATTTTTATCTCTCTGAAGAGTAAATGTCTCTGGGACCTTAGAAACCCATTGTTTGGAGGGGCAAAAGGCTGCATTGACCAGGGTTCATAGTTGCAAACATGCTGTAGAATAAAAGTCATGGAAATCATGATATTGTGTTTCTTTCTTTAATAACAAAAGAAATAGGGTTTTTTTAAGCACTAAGGGGATAGGCTTTAAAATATGAATATCTGCGTTTTAGAGACTTATTATGGATTGAATTTTTGGATGGTAATTAACACCTTCCTAGTCCCAAAAGTTTCAAGTGTTAAAGGATAATTTCTGCTTTTTTGGAGGCTGTAATACTTGTTACTATATGTAAGGAGATATTAATAGAAAGATGGGGAAGGGGCTGGGAAGATTGGTTGCCATAATTATTCTGGGAATATTTTAGTTATAGAAAATGTTACAATGTAAACTTTTTGTTTGTTTTTACAAAAGATTTTAGGGGTAGTACATTGCTGATAGAAAATTTTGAGGCAGTTTATAGTTTTTGTTTGTGCATCAACTGTCTATGAATTACTTTTGGTCCTGGCTAAAATGGGTGTTGCTCTCATATCTGAAACTTAACAGCTGTAACATTGGGGTGGTTACTTAATTACCCTAAGAGGGCCTCAGTTTCTTTATCTGAGAACAAAATAATATCCATCTCATGGGATTGTTTTGAGGATTAAATGGGAGACTGTATAAAAAGTTTTTACTTTTTAAGTAAGGCCTTAAGTGAAAGTCGCTCCATCGTGTCCAACTCTTTGCGACCCCTTGAACTATACATATACAGTCCATGGAATTCTCTAGGCCAGAATACTAGAGTGGGTAGCCTTTCCCTTCTTCAGGGAATCTTCCCAACCTAGGGATCGAATCCAGGTCTCCTGTATTGCAGGCAGATTCTTTACCAACTGAGCTATCAGGGAAGCTCCAAGGCACTTAATGAGAACCAAAAAATTGTAGCTATCCTTTCAATTATGATTATTCTTATTATGGATATCAGGTGATCATTATCTAACTTCTCTAAGATTTTTTCCCTCGCATGTAAAATAAGGGCTTGAGGTAGAATGTCTGCATTGTTAAAAGTGTGTATGGTTCTCCTTATGTTTGAATGTCTTGTGTGTACTCAGCTGTGTGGTAGGCATAGAGGAATATTGCTTATAGGATTTGGCTCTTACCTTTAAGAATATAATGTAATTGGCAAAGAAGTAACGCAGAGACAATAATCAATTGTTCGGTCAACATAATCCAAGCTGCATTAATTTCAAATCAAAGGACCTCTGTGGCCACAGTCAGAAAAGTCTTTCTGAAGCTTGTAGGTTTTCATCTGGGTCCTGAAAGAAGCAAAGGACTTTTTAAACCTTATCAGTGTGGGCATGAACATTATGAGAATGCGTGAGATAATGTGATGGGCCAGACTAGAATGGAGTGAACGAGGTGATGTGTTCCTGAATGGCTGTTCCTGGTGGGATGCAGGCAGGCTTTGCCTCGGGCGCGTTGTCTTCAGTGAAGTTCTGTGTACTACTTGCCTGGCCGAGGAAAAGCCTCTTCTTTGCTCATCCATACAGCTCAGGAAGAATAATATCTACCTCATTGAGAATGTTGTTACAATGAAACGGTCTGGTGTCACCATTCCACAGAGTGATTATGCTATTTTGGGGACAAAAATGACAGTTTCTAGCTAAATTAGACCGTCTGCCCTATGACCCAGCATTCCCAATAGAAAAGAAGTGGCTTCTGTCCAAGGACACAGATGCTTCACGCAGCCTTGTTGTTACACCAGAACATTTGGGGATATTGTGAGTGCACTGAAGGAGTGGTTGGGAAAAGAGAGGGCATCGCATAACCCCCAGCAGTTAGAAGCAGCAGCCGTGAAAGGACACGCAGCAATGTGGATGGAACTGAAAACGTGTTACTCTGTGAAACCAAGCTTAAAAAAGTTCACTTCTTTATTACCATGCTTATAATGTCGATTAAAAATGCACACACATCATACAGTTTACAGTTTCCAGGAGCTCGTACAAATAGCTGATTGTCCATTGGGCACGTTGCAAGGGTAGGCTGGAGGCAGATAAGAGGTATGAGAAGGTTCTGCCCAAATAAACTGATGCGTGGGAATAATATTCTCTGTCTGAGAAGTATGCTTACCCTCTCCTGCACCCTTGAACTTCCCCATGAGAAAGTAGATAGGCCAAGAAATAAGATATAAGGGAGACTTGAAGTCTTCAGAGGTGAAAGCAATGCTCCTGTGCATCATGGAGCAGCTGACACTTAGGCAGCCCCGAAGCGCGTCCGCCTGCTTCCAGGCGCTGTACACCCGGGACTGACACCTTTAGTCCTCACAACATCCCCAGGAGGCGGTACTGTTGATCACCTTGTGGCAGATGAGGCCATGGAAGCTTGCACGAATCACACAGCTACTAAAGTGAGAGCTGGGATTCGAACCTGGACAGTTCTTGGGCTCTTGGGATCCCTGTTCTTAACTGTCCTGTGTACAGTGGCTGTAACTGAAGTGATGAGGGAGAACCAGATCCATTTCTCCCATGGTGTCCTTGGACCATGCCTAGCAGTTGCGACTACCTTCTTTTTGGCAGAGGCACCAGAGATCAAATTGCCAACATCCACTGGATCATGGAGAAAGCAAGAGAGTTCCAGAAAAACATCTATTTCTGCTTCATTGACTATGCCAAAGCCTTTGACTGTGTGGATCACAATAAACTGTGGAACATTCTGAAAGAGATGGAAATACCAGACCATCTGACCTGCCTCTTGAGAAACCTGTATGCAGGTCAGGAGGCAACAGTCAGAACTGGACATGGAACAACAGACTGGTTCCAAATAGTAAAAGGAGTACATCAAGGCTGTATATTGTCACCCTGCTTATTTAACTTCTATGCAGAGTACATCATGAGGAACGCTGGGCTGGAAGAAGCACAAGCTGGAATCAAGATTGCTGGGAGAAATATCAATAACCTCAGATATACAGATGACACCACCCTTATGGCAGAAAGTGAAGAGGAACTCAAAAGCCTCTTGATGAAAGTGAAACAGGAGAGTGAAAAGGTTGGCTTGAAGCTCAACATTCAGAAAACAAAGATCATGGCATCTGGTCCCATCACTTCATGGGAAATAGGTGGGGTAACAGTGGAAACAGTGTCAGACTTTATTTTTGGGGGCTCCAAAATCACTGCAGATGCTGATTGCAGCCAGGAAATTAAAAGACGCTTACTCCTTGGAAGGAAAGTTATGACCAACCTTGATAGTATATTAAAAAGCAGAGACATTACTTTGCCAACCAAGGTCCGTCTAGTCAAGGCTATGGTTTTTCCCGTGGTCATGTATGGATGTGAGAGTTGGACTGTGAAGAAAGCTGATCGCCGAAGAATTGATTCTTTTAACTGTGGTGTTGGAGAAGACTCTTGAGAGTCCCTTGGACTGCAAGGAGATCCAACCAGTCCATTCTAAAGGAGATCAGTCCTCGGTGTTCATTGGAAGGACTGATGCTGAGGCTGAAACTGCAATACTTTGGCCACCTCATGGGACGAGTTGACTCACTGGAAAAGACTCTGATGCTGGGAAAGGTTGGGGGCAGGAGGAGAAGGGGACGACGGAGAATGAGATGGCTGGATGGCATCACCGACTCGATGGACATGAGTTTGAGTGAACTCCGGGAGGTGATGATGGATAGGGAGGCCTGGCGTGCTGTGATTCATGGGGTCGCAAAGAGTCGGACACGACTGAGCAACTGAACTGAACTGAACTGCCAGTTGGTGTGTGTGTGTACTTGTCTGTGTATGCATGTGTATTATACACATTCACAATTATACAACTTGATGAATTACAAACTGGCCAATCCCCTGTGAGCAACACCCAGCACAGAACGTGTTGGGCAACACTGAAAACCCAAAACTTCTGTCACTTTTACTGGACTTGAAGTTCCAATTGCTGGAAAGCAACATCATGAAAAACCTAAGCCTTTAAACGTGAAAAACAGTAGAAATATCAAAGATTCTGGAAACAGCAGCAGGTTTTGGGTGTTTGTAAGGTGTAGGAAAGGCCTTCCACCTTTTCTCGATTTTGACCACAGTTGCTTCTGTTACAAATAGTGGAGGACACAGACCACTCCTGAAGGAAAGCGGAAGGTTTCCAATGAGTTTAGGGTCTCCTCACATTATCAAAGGATAAAACAGATTGACCTGCAGGCCTTAGACGGAAATAAAGGTAAACACCTACAAGGTGTGGATCATAAGATGGCTTTGCAGTGGACAGGTAAGTGAATTTTCACTTCTCCCCTGGTCGTTCTTTAACTTCACGGCACCTGTCTTCGATGTTCAGCCTCAACTCCTGTGGGCTGCATTTGTCAGCATCGCGCTCTAAGGGTGATGCTTTCCCCAAATCCAGACAGTTGGCTTAGGTTCAGACTGAGTCTGAAGTTGTGTTTTGGGGTTAGATTTACAATGTGATCTGTCCACCTGGTACCCCTGTGCACATTTTGCTGCCTTTGGCAGACAGCACAGAGAACTGAAATTCCTTGCAGGAGGCCCAGAGCTAGTACAAGGTGAAGCCCGCTCAGTCCCTGCATAGCCACCACGCCATGCCCTTTGTACCCCCGTCTTGGAGGGGCGCCTCCCTTTCCCAGGGGATAACCTGTCCTGAGTGGCATTTCTCAAGGTTCAAAAGGAGGGCAGCCACAATTCCCACAGTGATGCGTTTTCTGCCTCCAGTGCCAGATTCCTCCTTTGACCCATAGCCTGCTCTCCGGCCACCTGCCTCCACAGTACTATTGACCTATGTAATGCTGCAAAACTGTCCAAAAAGCTTTCATTTTCCTTGGCATTCCTCTGTGTGACTATCCCAGTTTACTGGATTTATTTCTCTGTTAGCATTAACAGAATTCTAGAGCCCTAACAAGTCAGCTGAAAAAATGGGCAAAGGGCACCCCAATTTTTTCAACCTAACATCTCATTACTCAGACACATACAAGTAATTCTACAGAAAGTGGGTTCCAATTATTTATTTTCCATGATTCTGTCTATAATGTATGACATAAACACAGTATTGAAGCACTCAAAATTACAGGGCTGCAACATACTTTTGGAATTCAGCTGAATTCCATACTGTAGTACATACTGAATGATCTGGGTCTTGTCACCGAGCATTACGGGATTTATTTTGTAGACTTGAAGGTGGGTATAGCCTGCTGCTTTTGAAGAATCACTCCTTAATCTTCAACAAAATAATCTTTTCATTGGGGTACAACATATATACAGAAAAGTACAGATATCTTAAGCTTGCTATTATCCCAAAGATCTTAGTAACTGATTTTTTTTTCTGTAGTAATAACATATCCAAAAACTGCAGATTTCAATGAACTTTCACACTGACTATGCCCAGGTAACAACTCCAAGGTTTAAAATATAGTGCATTACCAGCACCCTAGCAGACCCCTTGTCCTACCCTTGTAGCAGTTTTCAGAATGTTTTAAATTTCCATTTTTGTTTTCAGAGTCACATTTCTTTCCTGATGCTTGTCAACATCCTAACTGATTGTCCAGTAAAATGATGTTCGTCTATAAGAAAAGAATGGGACTGGGTTTCAAAATGGAAGTAAAGAATGTGTGAGAACCATTTTGACTTTTAATATTTTAGTTGCTGTAATTTCCATTTTAAGCCCGTTTAAATGTTGTGACTGAAAATATTGAGGGGGAAGAACTGTTTGACCTGTTTGTCTTTCCTAACACAGATTTTTTTTTTTTTTTTTAGCAGTTACCTTTTTCTTTTCTTTCTTTGTTTTTTGTTGTTTTAACTGGGTAGGCATAGGTAAATTGTTTACAGCTCAACCTATCTTATCCTTGGGTGGATTTTTTTTCCCAAGGACTTTAAAGAACCGGTGAGTTACTTTTGTTGACTTTTCTCATAGTCCGCAGAGTAGTGCTTACCAAAGACTTGTAACAGGCAGTTGGCCAAGATGAGATTCGTATTTTATTTGGAGGAGGGGTGTAGGCAATCTTTTTAATTTAGAGGTTAAAAGATCATCAGCTGGGTTAGAACTCTGATGATGAGAAAGATTAAAGGCAAAAGGAGAAGGAAGCAGCAGAGGATAAGATGGTTAAATAGCACCTGCTGCTGCTGCTGCTAAGTCACTTCAGTCGTGTCCGACTCTGTGCGACCCCATAGACAGAAGCCCACCAGGCTCCCCCATCCCTGGGATTCTCTAGGCAAGAACACTGGAGTGGGTTGCCATTTCCTTCTCCAATGTGTGAAAGTGAAAAGTGAAAGTGAAGTCACTTAGTCGTGTCTGACCCTTAGCGACCCCATGGACTGCAGCCTACCAGGCTCCTCCATCCATGGGATTTTCTAGGCAAGAGTACTGGAGTGGCTTGCCATTGCCTTCTCTGAAATAGCACCTGAGGATCGAAAAAAGTCAGACACAACTTAGAGACTAAACAGCAACAATGGACAAGTACAGATTATCCAGTTTAGCTTTAGATTTATTTATGAAGAATTACTGAAATCATTTCTTTGCCTTCAAGGAGTCCTGCATCCTGTTTGCCCCTTATAATCCTCTGCCCCAAGGCAAAAAGAAAAACAAAACATAGCCAGCAACTCTAAAAGATTAGTTTAAACATTTAGCCAGGCAATCCTTATCTAGCCCTTATCTAGTGTTCTGAGGAGTCTGATAGGGTTTTGGAAGGAGTCTCTTTGCTGGCAGTAGATGAGAACAGGCTGAGTACCTCAGACACACTTGCTGGCCAGTGCTTGGAGATCATGGTATCTTTTGTAACTGACCTGATTATCTTTAACTTCATTGCCTCCTTTAATATTTTTATAAGTTAATTTTTTTCCAAGGTCGGGTAGGATAAGTTCTCCCTTCCCATGATCTCACACATAAGTTTCGGCTTCTCTCCTGAAAGAAAGATTTGATTATGATATGCCCAAGTGCAATTTTCCTTGTATTCATTCTGCGTGGAGTTCACTGAGCCTCTCGAGTATGTAGATTGATGCCTTTTATCTGGTTTTTGGAAAGCCCTTACCATTATCTATTCAGATATATCTTCTACCTCATTTTCTCTCCTCTCCTTGTGGCACTCTATTTGTACCTGTGTTAGGCGGTTGAATATTGTTGCACAGATCTTAGACACTGTTTTTTGTTTTTGCTTTATTTTCCTGGTGATTCATTTTGGATAATTTCTATCATTTTGATTTAAACTTTCTTTATTCCTTCTTCTGCTTTGCTCAGTCAGCTGGTAAGTCCTTTTCATTCTGATATCTTTCATTCCAGCTTTTCCTTTTGTTCTTCATTATTATTATAGTTTCTATCTCTCTAGTGAAATTTTCCATGTATTTGTTCATGTCAGATATCTTTGCCACTGTATCCCTTTGCATAGTTATTTTTGAGTCTTTGTCTGACAACATAAAAATCTTGGTTATCTCTGCATCTGTTTGTATTGCCTATTTCTTTTATCGAGTATGGATCCCAATAGTACCCAGCACAGTTCAAGTAGACAGCAGAATGACTCAGCACTCTGACTCAAGTGGTATGACATAGAAGAGACACACCTTTTTTTGGAGCTAAATATTATTTACCTCAATTTCTACTGTTCTCTCATTTAAAAATTTTATATAAACACATGATAAAGCAACATCTCCTGTTTCTCAAGCCTCCTCTTCCACTTAGAATGTAGACAGTTACAAGAGACCATTGTTGTTACCTTCACAATCAAAACAAGGTATGTAAGCTACAAAACCATACTTTAAAAAATAACTTAAAAAGCTAAGAGCACAAGTAAACCTGGGGCTTCCCAGGTGGTGCTAGTGATAAAGAACCCAGCTGCCAGTGCAGGAGATGTGAGAGATGCATGTTCAGTCCCCGGGTCAGGAAGATCCTGTGGAGAAGGAAATGGCAATCCACTCTAGTATTCTCGCCTGGAGGACCCCAGGGACAGAAGAGCTTCGTGCACTACAGTTCATGGGGGTCACAAAGAATCGGGCACAACTGTGGTGACCTCGCGTGCATGCACAAGAAAATCTTAATAAAGTGAATGCCTGAGTGATAAATTCATGAAGGGAAAGGCCCATGGCTATCATGGTGAGATAACAGCAGGAGGAGAAACCTGCCATAGATCAGTAACAGAGGAATCCGACCAAGTGAGAACATAACTTTTCGTTCCTAGCTTTTCTCCAAATCTTTACTCCTGTAATTGAAAGTAGTGGTCTCTTGTGAATGTTTACTTCTTGAATGGAAGAGGAAGTCTCAGAAATAGATTTGTCTGAGGAGATCAGGGAATTTGTGAATAGGGAAAAGAGAATAAAGATAAGCCTTAACACTGAAACTGAAGTCGCTCAGTTGTGTCCGACTCTTTGCGAGCCCATGGACTGTAGCCTACCAGCTTCCTCCATCCATGAGATTTCCCAGGCAAGAGTACTAGAATGGATTGCCTTTTCCTTCTCCAGGGAATCTTCCCAACCCAGGGATCGAACCTGAGTCTCCCACATTGCAGGCAGATGCTTTACCGTCTGAGCCACCTGGAAAACCATAACGATATGCCTAGCTATTCATAAATCCGGGCTTAGTTGTGTCTTTCTGTCACCGTTAGAAACACGTGGCTATGGTAATAGTCCTTAGTTCCTGGCTGTATCTTTCACATAAACTTTAGACCTGTGGCATGGTAGCCATATGTTCTTATACTTTGGGTTCATTTCTTTAATGATTTGATCCCTGTTGTGCACAAAGTCCTTTATGTAGCTGTTGTTTTCTGTCTTCTCTTGGATTTGTCGTGCAATCTTTCAAGGTGTACTAGAGGACACTTGATTGAATTACAGTGTAGGGCACCTACCTCTTTCATCAGAGTGCAATACCAGACTGTGAAATTCAGTTACTAAATGCAGTTGCTGGTGTATCACATGGCAGTAATTTAGTGTCTACTTTTCTTACGGCCGTCCTATCATTGTACCCAAGTAAAGGCTCTGTGACATGTACATTTCTCAAAGCATATTCTGTGTACATGCCTCAGGGATGGTTCTGCCAAAGTGTTTCATGGTCCCATTAATTGGAGAAACACTGCAGATCATACCCTTTGATCTTGTTACATAAAATGCGAGTAATTTTAAAAAGTCTTGGGGAAATCTTGCAGTAAGTAAATTCTCTGAGCTGTATTTAAGTATATTTTCTGAAACTTATTTGAGTATAGAACCTTTTACCAAGAAACTTTTAAGTTTTTCTTATCAATACCCATTAGCAAAGTTCATTGAGTAATGTTGAGTTAAATGAACCCTATTCTTCTTTATTTCAAGGAACAAGAATAATTCGTATTGGCTGACACTCTATATACCTGGGAAACATCTTCCCCACTGTTTTCTGGTAAGATAACTAGCATTTTTAGAAGGAGGAGGAACTCTAATCCAGCAGCCTATCAGGTTACAGGATTATACTTAGGGCCTCCTACTTAGGACAGTGGTAATGTTGTTGAGTTCTGCCTTTGTAGATGTATACTGGTCTCTGCTACCTCACTGGTCCAAGGACTCTGCTAGTTTGCTAGTTCAAGAAAATAATCTAGGTCAGCTGTCATATCCCCCTAAATGAGAAAAGACAGCTAGCTGCCTGGACTGCAATTGGAAGGAAAGGTCAATCAATATATTACCTTTTCTTCCATGTGTTCCTTGCCTGCCGGCTGAGTTGTGCCTTCTCACTAGCGGTGGTAATCTCTTCTGCTAAATTTTATTTTAACCTTGCAAATAGGTGAAAGGAAGGGCACAGTTAATAACATCTTCTCTCGTACACCTCTGAGTATATTATTTGGGCTGACTGTTACTCTCCCTTCCCCCAGCCCCGCCCTTCATGGTCCTGCTTAGATGGAGAGTTAGGCACGTAGCTGGTGTCACGTACTGTGGGAATTTCTCTGAGAAACCCTGTCCTGCTCTTGCACAGACAGAATGCAAGCATGTTTGTGATTTTTGACAGTACCCAGGATCTAGGTGGAATAAAGTTTTTTCAAAACATTTCTCAGTCAGTATGTTTACTCTCCTTCACCAGCGTGATACGGTGCATCACCGGTACTTGAAATAGGCTGCAACAGGAGGTCAGAGTGGGGCATGGATTTTCTAACACGGCATGTTAGATGGAATGATTTTGTGTACTCTGAAGTGGAAAATTCAATCAGAATTTTCCACACTTTTTAGCTAAAGCAACACTGTTGTTTACTGATGAAAGGTGGATTGGGAGAAATATAGAATGAAAATGGAGTAGATGACAAAGCTAGCATTATTCCTGGCACAGCAGGAAATACTCTCTCCTCTTGTAACTTAATGAAAGCTATATGAGATAAAAAGGGTCTACTTAAAAGATACACTATGGAATACTTTGAATATATGCCAGCTTGTTTAGCGTGTGTGTGGGTAAAATACAATCTGGCTTTTTAAGAAGCTTGTTTTTCATTGAGATGGACTTTGTGCTTGACAAAGGGCAGTTAAAAGGCCCAGGTAATTTATTTTGGCTTAGTTTTAATGCAGCAGAACTCATTTGGAAAGCATCTGAGAGAATCAATAAGAAATTCAAGGATAGATTCTGTAAGTTCTCATTCAAGCAGAATATTTAAATGTATTCCTGGTTTTCATTCACCTGTGCTTTGGTGTACAGAAGATACACCAGCATAGCTACCTACTATGTAGATGAACACTTTATGCTTTCAAATTGCAAAACCTTAGGGTTGCTATGTCGGATTTGTGAATGAATATTTAAGAGAGAATGATAGCTTAATATTAGTGTGCTCAATGTGTGCCAGTCAGTTTTCTAGATACTTCATGTGTATTCTTTCGTTTAATCTGCACAGTGACACTGTTTACCCTTATGACTAATCACTTCCAGTGAGGGTATGTCATTTGTCCAAGGCTGTCCTCCTAAGCCAGGTTCCTGAGCCACCCTGCCTGGCTGCCCTCCTAGGACTCTGCCATCTCAGCACTTTCATCCTGGTGAGCCTAAGGGCACATGGGTTAGTAACTTAATTCAATTCGCATAGAGTACTTAGCACTTAGGGTTTTTATATTTAGACTCTATCTTTAAAAGATAGAATATATATAATGTGTGTGTGTGTGTGTAATATTTTACATGTAGAATCTAAAAAAAAAAAAAAACTGGACTGGAAAAAGTGAGAGTAATAGTGTTACCAGGGGCTCAGGGTAGAGAAATGGGAGAGATGTTTAAGGGTGCATAGACCCTGCCGGCCAACGCAGGAGAGGTAAGAGATGCAGGTTCGATCCCTGGGTCCAGAAGATCCCTGGAAGAAGGCATGGCAACCCACTCCAGTTTTCTTGCCTGGAGAATCCCATGGAGAGAGGAGCCTGGCAGGTTATGGTCCATAGGGTCAAAAAGAGGCGGCCATGACTGAAGTGACTTAGCACACATGCATGCATGTGCAGCTAGCACGTAAAAGTCCCGGAGATCTAATGCACAGTACAGTGATTACAGACCACAAACTAGATTGTAAGCATTAAGCTTGCCAAGAGACCAGATTTTGCTTTTTTCCATCACTAGAAGAAATGCTATTTATATGAGGTGATAGAGCTGTTGGCTGACACTGCAATGACAATTATATTGCAATACAAATGTATCACATCAATGTTGTATACCTTGAACTTATATAATGTTATGTCAATTATATCTGAAGAAAAAGAGACATGTAGTTCTTTAACAATCTATTTTACTTAACTATTAATACTTTCTTCCTGATTGATATATAATTCTGTTGTTTAGTTTCCGTTCTCTTTTTTTTTTTAACTACCATTTAAAGTGACAGAACCATTTAAAAGCATTAGTGCAAATTCAGCAACTTGTCTAAATTATGTGACTTTAAAAGATAGTTTAGGCTGCTTATAATTTTGTGTTCTTCAGTGTGCTAAAGTTGATCATTTCCCTCTTTTGTTCATACTCTGTTATATAGGTAGTTTATACTGTTTTGTTTTTAATCTTATAGACTGTGAGTCCAGATTTAACTATCAATTTTAGGTTTCCACGGTGATAACTGTGTAATTCAGCGTGTGAACACACAGCGTCTGTGGCATATAGTAATCATGGTGGTACAGTAAGTCTAGTATGCTTTTTATTTTTAAAAGAAAGAACTTCATTAGTGTAAATAGAAACCAAAGTTGAAACCACCTAAGCTCGATCCTGAATTAGAAATGGCAGCATTCACATGTAATAAGGGGGAAACCTTCTTGTTTGGAAATTACTTAATTTTTTCAGTTAATAAAAATAAGATGCCACCTTATGAGAACTTTCTTAGGTCTTCAGTTTAAATGTCCACCGTAGTCCTTGTGATCCGAAAACCATACAAGATGTCATCCTGACTTTAAGAGAAAGGATTCTATCTTTGCAATGAGAATAGAATTCAGTCTTAGGGAAGAAACAATTAAAACCCAAAGCCTTTCATTACTTTTGATGCTTAAAAAAAGGCAAAAACTGCTACACTATAATATTTTCTGCTAATTAACTGTCACAAATGTGATATCATTAAGTTTGAAGTCACTTCGGTTAACTTCAAAGTCATTATTAACACGCACTGTGTGGACCTCCCAAATTGATTTTGGAAAAGGGAACCCTATTGACAGATCTGTAATCAGTATTTCCAAGGATTTTGCTTCTTATAGAACCTAATCCTAATTTGGGGCTTCCCTGATAGCTCAGCTGGTAAAGAATCCGCCTGCAGTGCGGGAGACCTGGGTTTGATCCCTGGGTTGGGATGATCCCTTGGAGGAGGGCATGGCTACTTCAGTATTCTTGCCTAGAGAATCCTCATGGACAGAGGAGCCTGGTGGGCTACAGCCCTTGGGGACCCCAGGAGTCTGACCCCAAAGAGTCAGACATGACTGAGCAACTAAGCACAAGCACAGCACATAACTTAATCCTAATTTAAGCAACATTTGGTCATTTCTGTTGGACTGTGAAGAAAGCTGATCGCTGAAGAATTGATGCTTTTGAACTGTGGTGCTGGAGAAGACTCTTGAGAGTCCCTTGGACTGCAAGGAGATCCAGCCAGTCCATTCTAAAGGAGATCAGTCCTGGGTGTTCATTGGAAGGACTGATGCTAAAGCTGAAACTCCAATACTTTGGCCACCTCATGCGACGAGTTGACTCACTGCAAAAGACTCTGATGCTGGGAGGGATTGGGGGCGGGAGGAGAAGGGGACAACAGAGAATCATCTCATTCTCGCTGGATGGCATCACTGACGTGATGGAGATGAGTCTGAGTGAACTCCGGGAGTTGGTGATGGACAGGGAGGCCTGGCGTGCTGTGATTCATGGGGTTGCGGAGAGTCGGACACGACTGAGCGACTGAACTGAACTGGACTAAACTGGGTAACAAGCACGGGCCCTTCTGATGCTCAGAGATGGTGTCAGGGTTGTCTTAACGCCGGGATGCTTTTGGGTACACTGAGCCAAAGCTGACTTGCAAAGTTCACTACTATTTTTGGAGCATATCAGGAACATTAGCTGCCAACGACCAAAAACACAACAAATTGCAGCTTAAATAAATAAGGATTTATTATTTCTCATGTAAAAAGGTTGGTGTTTGGGTGTCCAGGGCTGGTGCAGGATGGGAAGGGGTCATCAAGGCTATGTTGTCTTTGCTCTGCTATCCTTAACCTGAGACATCTGACCTTGGCAAAATCACAGGGTTACTTTTCCAGGGTTCAATTTCCCCAGCAGAAAAAAATCGCAGTCACCCTTCCTGTAATTGCAGGGTAGGGTAAGGCTCAAATGAAATCCTGTAGGAAAATATGTGTAGCACAAGCCTGGCGCCCACTTGATTACTTGTACCACAGCTTCAGCCCCAAGCACTAGCTTTCATAGTGTGATGGAGGGGAAGGTGTTAAGCAGGAAATAGGGGATCCTACCTTCTCTATGTTCCGTCTTAGGGTTCCCTATTCCAGCGTTCTTTCAACTGATGTTATTTGAAATAACACATTGGACAAATTAACTTCAGAAAAGATCCAGTATCCCTTTAACAAATAGGACCTATTACTTACTAAGTAAAATATATCCTTTATAAGGCAATTGTTTATTTTATTCTCTGACCTCTTTACAATAAATTTCAATACCATTAAAGGCTTAAGACACATTATTGATTATTTGAATATGTGTGTCATTAATCTTCCCTTGCTCTCATACATTTTATATGTACATTTTAAGTGTAGTCTTTTGCATTTAGATGGAGAAGAGTGGTTTAGAAGAAAGCAGACTTGTGGGTATTAGCTTCATATAGCACTTCAAGAGCTTGCTTGAGCTGTTTTGCCTGTAAATTTCTACACTAAGATGGGCTTTCAGAATAGTGACTGTTAGATAAACTATGGAGTGTCTTTAGTAAATAAAAATGATTAATCTCAGCTGAATAAATTCACTATCACAGGCCAGATAGTCTCATCCAATTCCGTTTCCTCGTTCTATAAAAAGCCTTTTTCTTTTTGTGTTAAAGTTGTCTGTAATTTTAATGGAACCTTTGAGTTATTATCTGATTTTTAAAAATTGGTTCATAAAAGGATATTGATTCTTTAAATTAGGAGTGGTTGGAATGTTGTTTATGGGCAAGAAGTCTCCTTTGCTGGAACCTGGAATCCTTGGTCAAGAAAACTCATCTTAAATCTGTGTAAAGACACCCTTTAAAAAAAAATCATAACTCTTAGAGACCATCTCTGGATTGGACAGTAACGTTGGTTTGGAAATGCAGGGGAAACCAACAGGTAAAAGAGAAAAACTGTTAAGCACAGTCCTTCCTAGTTGCTTAATTTTTATTGCCTGCCATTGATATTCATTTCTTTCCCAGGGTGTTTTCCTGGGTAATGAGAAGATTCTAAAATCAAATAAGGCTTTTGAACAGTGAAGGTGTTTGCACTATTCTCTTGAAGAATACTATAGATTTATAGTGATCCTAAGATGTGTCTCATATCCACTATATTAACTAGCCTTTTAGAAGCTTATGAACATTGTAGCTTTTATTGATTCCAGGGAATTGTACCCAACAATAAGCAATAAAAGTCGATGGTAACTTTCTTCCCATATAGGGGTGTGCAGATCAATATTTTGAATTTACTGTAATTTTCTGGTAATGGATGGAAGACCTGAAAAAATTGTGGAGCCTTGCAGGGCACAGCTGTGCAGTGTTGACTTTTTATCTAAGCTCACTGTAGGTCACGGGCCTTCCCAAGTAACAAGAAACATAGTTAAGTGGCAGGGCCGATGCATGTATTTATCACAAGCCTTCATAAGTCTCTTTGGAAGGAAAAAGGAGAATCACAAAACTTGTCCACAGTGTCCTTAATTTTCTAGTCCTGAAGGACCTCTGAAGTGTACTGACTTAAAGCAATTCAGATATTAAATATCCAATATTTGTGTGTGACCTCCTTCTGCTAAAGGAATTTTTTTGTCCTGATTAGTAACAGGGTGTGTGTTTTCACCGAAGCCTGCTTTGCCTGGAATCTTCCAGTTGTTTGACAGAACTGTGCCCAGCTTCTACAGTCAGAGAGGAGATAAGCATCCTGAGCACTTGCTCCTTGGCTTTACCCGTTTCTCACTTGTGCCCCAGGTGGCACATCTGATGTGAGTGTCACACTCCAGCCACTAGTTGTGGCTGACATCTACGATGCTGGTGTGTTCAGAACTGTGCTACGGGCATCATGTGTGTGGTCAGTCTTCTCAGCACCTTATGCTGCTGCTGCTGCTGCGTCACTTCAGTCGTGTCTGACTCTGTGTGACCCCATAGACGGAAGCCCACTGGGCTCCCCCTTCCCTGGGATTCTCCAGGCAAGAACACTGACATAAGTTATAATAGCCTCATTTTATAACTTAGAAGATTGAGTCTTAGAGATGTTTAAGAGGTTTTTCAAGGATGTTTTCCAGCATTGACTTATATTAGAACATAGATATATCTGAATCTAGATCCTGTTCATTTACTTACTGTGAAGTATACAATAAGCTTAAATAAGAATTTGTTTAACACAAAGTTTGGTTGATCTAATATCCGTTTTCTTGTTTCACTTTTGTTGCAAAGGGCTGTGGCTCCTCTAATTTGATCAAAACAAATTTCTTTAATTTCAAAGATGGCACACTTTTGCTTGAAAGAGACAATATTTTGTTCTTTAAGAAGAAAATGAGCACAGGAAATACTGTATGACTGTGGGCTGAAAGCTCCTAACCTTGAGGAAATAAGTTCACCTCACTTAGTATATAGTAAGCACTCAATCAACTGGAGATATTATTAATACTAGCTACTACTAGGATTCGATCCTTGCTACTCAGGAAACTTTGCAGAAATGTGGAAACTCAAGAGGCAGATTTCCCTTATATCATACTGAATTGGAAGGAGGTATGTATATAAATGTGAGATTCTCAAGCTTGACTTTTTGATATCAAGGGTGTAACATGTTAGGAAGCATCAAAACCCTAGTAATTGGCTGGAAAGGAAGCTTGTTTCATTTTCTCATTTACTTGGGGTTAACCAATAATTTGACTTGTTATGCTTTTTCTATTTTAAAAGGTCTGTGTTAAAAGTAATGTATTTGCAAAGCTTTGCTTCAAATAAAACCAGAGTCTATAAAAATACTTTAAGTGTGAAATTTGCTTAGAAAGAGCAGCAAAGCTGTGTTGTAATACTCCTTTCTAAGAGTAATTGCCACTGTGTTATCAAATATGAATGCAACTCAATATAGCCTACTTGGGGGCGGGGGAGTGTTGTCCCTGGCGGGAGGGGGCGTCGCTAGTACAAATACACCAAATCTTACTTGATGATGAAAAGTAATTAAAACTGTTCTGGACTCAGACTGATGTGGATTCAAAGACAAGCTTAGCCATTTACCAGCTCTGTGACCTGTGTCACTACTTATTGCTCTGTGCCTCAGTTGTGCAAAATGAAAATAATAATTAAAGAAGATAATGTATATCACCACGCAGTCCACATTAGGAACTGTGACTTGATGGATAAAGGTGGACTTAGGAAAGAAATACAATTCCCACCAATTGTGTAAAAATTTAAAGTGGAAAAGGGGCTTGTGATTAATGATATTTAACTTTCATGCAAGAAAGACTTGGGGGACTGCCTTCGTAGTCCAGTGGTTAAGACTTTTCTTCCAATGCAGGGGCTGCAGGTTCAAACTAAGATGCCACATGCCTCTTGGCCAAAAAGTCAAAGCATAATACAGAAGCTGAAACTCCAGTACTTTGGCCATCTCATGCGAAGAGTTGACTCACTGGAAAAGACTCTGATGCTGGGAGGGATTGGGGGCAGGAGGAGACAGGGACGACAGAGAATGAGATGGCTGGATGGCATCACCGACTCGATGGACATGAGTTTGAGTGAACTCCGGGAGTTGGTGATGGACAGGGAGGCCTGGCGTGCTGTGATTCACGGGGTTGCAAAGAGTCAGACACGACTGAGTGACTGAACTGAATACAGAAGCTATATTGTAACAAACTCAATAAAGACTTAAAAAATGGTCCACTTTGAAAAAAAAAAAAAACAGTTCTGAAGACCTGACCTTTGCAAATCTCACATTCTCTCCCATCTGGGCCCCTCTGGTCTAAATTAAGTGGTTTTGCATCCCCTTATCCACATTCAGATTTCATGATTTGCCTTTTGAATGGCCCTCTTCTTTCCTCTCTGGGTGGTGCCGCGCCCTGGGTGGTGGTTTAGTTGCCAGACGTATCTGACCCTTTGAGGCCCCATGGACTGTAGCCCATCAGGTTTCTCTGTGCATGACATTTCCCAGGCAAGAATACTGGAGTGGGTTGCCATTTCCTACTCCAAGGTATCTTTTCTACCCACAGATCGAACCCACATCTCCTGCGTCTCCTAATACTGAAGGTGGATTCTTTACTGACTTAGCTCCTAAATGTTCTGAACTTTCCCAGAAGTTAAGCACTTCTTTTCAGCTCCCGTGACTCCTAGACACGCATTTCTCTCTTGAATCTGCCCCTCCTCTCTGACCCCACTGTCTCTTTCTTGGTCCTGTCACTGAGCCATGCTTCCTGGATAAATTAATAAGCCTCTGAGTTACTTTCCTGTGTAACTCATTTACACCCTGTTACCAGAGTGATCCTTTTAGACATGTAAATTTAACCATCTTATTCTACTTAAAATGTTCTCTGAATTCCTCATTGCCTATAGGATAAAGACAGACTCTCCTAAAATCCTATGGCTTTCCCTGTGCCTGCCTCCATACTCCTGTCCTGTTGTTTTTTTCTTTCTACCTTCTGTTCTGTCCTTTCCAAGTTCACTAAGAGCTATATGCTGTTTCACCCCACCCTATTTGCTGCATCCATTCCCTCTTCTGGAATGCCTCTTT
Source organism: Moschus berezovskii (assembly GCF_049115385.1). Lineage (NCBI taxonomy): Eukaryota > Metazoa > Chordata > Mammalia > Artiodactyla > Moschidae > Moschus > Moschus berezovskii. The sequence goes on from NC_142477.1 coordinate 65,057,771, forward strand.
CCTCGCCCACTCCTGAGGCTGCCTAGCCAACTCCCAGATGCCTCTGAAGAAAGGCCAGGCTTAAGTATTGCATCACTTGGGAATATTTGATTTGCCAGGAGCAGAAACAGCAAGTTAAACTGGTTTAAACAGTGAAGGGACTTGATGGGCTCCCATAACCGAGAAATTCAGGTAGAGGCAAGACTGGATCCATTAATTCAAAGAAATCACCCAAGACCCAGTTTCTACCTGTCTTTCTTCTCTGTCACCTTCTACCCTGCAGCTGTTGTTAGTGTCTTGGGATTAACGCTCTTCCTTTCTTGCTAGCTCTCTTGGAAAAGGGAAGGAGTTCTTTCTCAGGAGCCCAGAACACACATTATTTCGCATTTTATTTTCCCAGATTGAATCAGATGCTATCTTTGAACCAATTACTTTGGCCCAAATGCTGAACTTTGTCATCAGTTTAACCTAACCTGAGCTAAGCCTGGCCGAGAACAGTGTCCGTTCCACCAGATTTTGTTTTTATTAATGATGGGAAACATCACTGGGCAAGAAACCATCTTGACTCTCCTTAAAGAAAACTGACCGCCTCCCGCCCTTGTACTGCTGCATATTTTGGAAAAAACTCTATTCCAGGCTTTCCCACATTATATTCTAAAGCACGCCAAGTTTTAACCCCAGCACTTGCCTCATCAGCCTTTACTAAAAAGTGTTCAATGGATTAACAAACCAAAAAAACATTTTGCTTGCTTTAATCCCCACATGTGTCCCTTGTTTTCACCTTTGACAGAAGATTTTGCCTTCTTTCTGAAATTACAGGACTCTAAGTAAATTACTTCATCTTTCCTTCGTTGTTTAAAGGTATCTGTTCTTATCTATACTTTTCTTCCTTTTAAAAGGAAAAGCTGCCTTCTTTTTAAAAAATATTTATTTTTTATTGAAGCCAACCCTCTCTGCTTATGTACTCAGTCAAACCCCTCCCCCCCTCCCTGTTGCTTACATCACCATTTTGACCTGCTTTCTGGCACTTTCCCCTTGGAATGTAGGCAAAAATTGGGGCTGAATAATGCAGGTTCAGATTTTGCGTCCACCATCTCCTGGCTTTGCAGCCCTGGGCAATTGCTCACCTCTGGACACTTCATGGGAAGGCTGGAGTGTTGGCACCAAGCAGCCAAGTGAATTTGTTAGGAAATTCGTAGACTCCATTTTTTATAGGATCTTACAAAACCCAGAGAGACAGACACGCATATCGTGAATGAGGAACTTGTGTATGGAAAGGCATAGGAGGTCAGTGCCAAATCTTGAGAACCATGACTGTTGACTTCAGTTCAAGGCAGAAAAAGCTAACTCAGAAAGGAAGGCAGTAACTACTTGTGTTTTGTCAGAGAAAGTAAGCATGTGGTTGTGATCAAGTAAAATTTACACGAAAACCAAGCAAGCATTTTAGTGTGCCTTTTATGGTTTATTTTATTGAACTTTACTGCCACAGATAAATATGTCAAAGTGCACTATGGTTACAGACAGAAATATAATGAAATGAAACCTGCAAGAAAGGGAAATCCTTTAAGATTCTCCACCCAACTCACATTCTCACTGTGAGAGAGATTTCAGTGGTATTTTACAGGTTGCATGGTTTAAAAGTCCAGGCATCTCTGTAGATTTCTACCTGCTGCTTTTCCAGCTTTATTCTACAGTTTGTATGCAGAGAGCTGTGTACTTTATGGGCAGTTCACTGGATTTTTCAAGGGTGGTTTGAACGTGAGCCACTTTTGAGTATAACTCAGTTTCAGAACCAACCTTTCCTGTAAGATCTGGTTCTGTGGTGTGGTGTGTGTATTCTTCTGTCCTCTGTTTCTGCCTTCACAAGTTAAAATGGAGGTCAGGAAAATGGGGCTGTAAACCTTGCTTTAAAAGAGCCAATCCCTGGCTGAGCCTATACCCTTAGTTAAATTTTCACCCCACTGGGTAGGAAGAGTTCCACTTGGGGCACCCTTCCTTGCCCTACCATGCTTCCCACTTGGAAAGGAAATAACAATAGAACCCTCAAACTTCACAACTATAATGACAGCTAGAAGAGTAGTATTCCATTAAAAAAAAAAAAAAAAATCCAACTAACGTGCCCTTAAGGGTACTTGGAAGTGCCAGCCTCATGAAACAACATATACAAACAACTCTCTCTCCATCTCCAGGGTGGTGTTCCGACATCGATATTTGTCAAAGCTCCCTGGGTGACACTGATGGGTAGCCAGGCTGCATTCAGAACCACTGCTTGAGCTGAATTATCTCATCCCCTTTTATTTCTCTCCCCTGTTACCATTTACTCATTCAAATTATACTGCATACTCTTGCACCTGGTGATATCTCTTTTGTCCTGTGCATGTGTGTTTCCCCAAGTAGCTTTTAAATCTGTTTTGTTTTCTCCTTATGTGTCCCTAACAGCGCCCAACACGCTGCCTCGCACATCTTGGCTCTTTAAACTCTCTCCCTAAATTAATGGTTTGTCTGTCAGTGCAGAGCAGTCTTAGTCACCCCTGATGACGGGGTGAGGCCACTGATGACCAATTAAGGGATGATGATGTGGAGGACTATGGGAACTTTAAATCTAATGTTTTCTGGAAAATAGTGAGGAAGTGGTGCCTGCTGGCTACCAGCGTTCTATTTGTTTGCAGGATTTTGCTTTTCTGTTAGGGGTGTGGGGGAGGGTGGGTTACCGAATTCCAAATCCTCTTCCCTTTCTTTCAGAGGACCTCCTGGGGTGTGGAGCCTGGTGGAGCTAGCCCCACCTTCTACTATGCTCAGGAAGAGAGCCAGTGTTTCCTTGTTCCTGCTCCCTGGGCAGTTAGGGCAGGGCCCCAGGTGTATCACACGGACACCCACCAGGAACGGGACACTCATGGGGAGTGCCTAAGGGAAGGTGCTGGGACCTGTGGAAGGTCCTTCCCAGAGGGAAGCTGAGCTGAGCTTTGAGCAGCAGAGGTGTCCTAACAGGGCTGTTCCCCAGAGGTGGTCATGTTCTCTGGGGGTTCATTTCCTAGTTCCTGCCCATTTTCGGACCTTGTCTGTGAAGCCGTCTTGTGTGAGAGCCGCTATCTACCCAGTAGTATTTTTGCTTGCTAGCCTCTTTCAGTTTGTGTGGTTTGAGGGTTTGCATAGTTTAGCACATCATTTAACAGCAGGTACCACGTAGCAAACTTCTCCCCACTTGTAGACTTGAAGGGGCCCTGTATGAATACTTATATGTGTGTGTGCCACTTCTCCTTTATCTGTCTGTCCTCTCTTCTCCTATCTCTCCAGGCCATGGTTTTACATACCATCTTATACATTAATGATTTCAAGGTCTATTTCCAGCCCTGATCTCTTTCCTGAACCCCAGGTTCATTTGTCTGACCACCTATTTGGAAGTTTCTCTTTGTTATTCTCACAGACGTCTTGAATGTGACATATCCAGACTAAAATTCTTCCCTCAAGCTCCACTTGATCAGGCCAAGAACTTTGACTCTTTCTGGCTTTCTCTTCCATCTTCCACATCCAGTTCTTTCGTAACCTCTGTTAAAACATATCTCAAACCTGACTCTGACCGTCTTCACTGATGATCCAAATCACAATCTTCTCTCATCTAGACTGTTCTATAACCTTCTAAATTACTGGATTAAATATGACCTTATAGTAAGCTTAGAATACTTTGGTATTTATTAGTTCATAATTCCATGCTCTAACTTAGATGTCCCTCACTTCCAGAGACTGGCACCTCCTGTTAAATAAGCAGCAGCATTAGATTAGAAATAAAGTGCACAGTAAATGTAATGCACTTGGATTATCCAGAACCATCCCCCCCCGACACCCAGTCCATGGAAAAATTATCTTCCACAAAATCAGTTGCTGGTGCCAAAAAGGTTAGGGACAACTGCTCTAAAATACACACACACAGTTTTTCTTTCTGCCTACTTCTCTCTCCTCCTTTTAGAGAACTTTAAAAACTTTTTTAAAATCCTTTGAGATTTGTAGAAAAGTTGCAAGATAGTTGAATTTTTGCATGCCCTTCCCCCAGGTTCCACTAGTGTTAACATCTTATGTAACCTTACGACAGTTGTCAAAATTATGAAATTGACATTTATACATTCAGTTCAGTTCACTACACACTTTATTTGGCTATCACCCGGTTTTCCACTAATGTCCTTTTTAATGAGTCAAAATCCAGTCTAGGATCCAACATTGCATTTAGTCATCGTTTATCCTAAGTCTTCTCTGATCTATGACAGTTTCCCGGTTGTTCCTCGTTTTTCACAACCCTGACAGTTTTGAAGATGTTCTATACAATGACCCTAAGTTTTGGTTTCCCTGGTGTTTTGTTTCTTTTTTTTTCCAGAATGAAACGGGAGCTAAGGATTTGGGGGAGAGAATGCCACAGAGGTGAATTCCTTGCCATCACATCTTATCAGGGGCACATGATATCTATGCTTATCATTGGTATCATTAACATTGGTTGGTTCAGATGGTGTTTGGCAGGTTTATTCACTGATAAATTGCTGCTTTTCCCTTTCCCTCCTTTCTTTTTGAAAGGGAATCACTAAGTCCAGGGGCTTCCTAGGTGGTGCTAGTGGTGGTAAAAGAACCCACCTGCCAATGCAGGAGATGTAAGAGACACTAACACTAGTTCGATCCCCTGGAGGAGGGCATAGCAACCCACTCCAGTATTCTTGCCTGGAGAATCCCCGTGGACAGAGGAACCTGGAGGGCTGCAGTCCATGGGGTCACAAAGCGTTGAACATGACTACGACACGTAGCACCCATGCACTAAGCACAGCCCCTTTCCAGGGGAAGAGAATTAAGCCCCACCTCTTGAAGGAGGGGATATCTTATTTGTAGCACAATCGATGGACATCTCCTTTCTTTTTTAAATCATAACTGGCCTATCAGTTAAGAATAGTTCAAAGATTTCATGGCAGTTATAACCATGTTATTTCATTTGTGTATGAAGAGCTATTAAATACTTCAGAAATAGTATATACTTTTAAAGTTGCCATTGTGGATATCGCATACATAGTAAACATTGCAGCTGTTTCTCAGTTGTCTTTATGAATAAGACAAGTTACTTTCTCTGTCTGAGGCCAGGGTTGGCCAAAAGGAAAAGGAAAGGAAAAGAATCACCTGTTATGCTTTCTCTTCTTTCTGGACTCACAGAAATTCTCCTCATGAACTTGAGGAACCCGTATGTCCTCAGTCTTATCAAGAGATCAGAAGATGAAAAACAAAGTACTTTGGCAGATTAACTTTTCTTCATCTTTATTTTTAGTGTATGTACACTGAAAATATTTTTGCCAGTTAGAATTTATAGAAAAGGAGGCAAAGAAGATCATAATATTAAGCAAATAATGATATAAAGTGATTCTAAAAATATTAGAAGTCACTGAAAAATCAACATTGTTGAAAATAATTTTAAAATTCTAATATTCTTAAATATACTCATATGCATTTCTTTAACCTATGATGGTTAATAATCACACTTCTTAGTTCAGATGGATGTTTCTTGCCCTTTTTTCTCTCTCTGCCCTCTTCCCTTCTCTGTTCTTATGCTAAATTTTTAGCACGTGTTCCACATATACTCAGCACAAGCTTTGGTTTATGATTGGCGCTAAAAGGTGGCACAATGGTAAAGAATCTGCCTGCCACTGCAGGAGATTCAAGAGATGCAGTTTCCATCCCTAGGCTTAGAAGATCCCCTGGAGTAGGAAATGGCTACCCACTCCAGTATTCATGCCCGAAAAATTCCATGGACAGAGGAGCCTGGTGGGCTACTGTCCACGGAGTCGTGAAGTCAGAAATGACTGAGCATGCATACACGTGCATGGCACTCATACCATAATTCTCCAGGCAAGAATACTGGAGTGGGTTGCCGTTTCATTCTCCAAGGGGATCTTCCCAGCCCAGGGATCCACCTGGGTCTCCTGCATTGCAGGCAGATTCTTTACTGTCTGAGGCACCAGAGAAGCCCAATACCATATGCCTTACCTAATTGTATAAGTGTGTGTTAGTGACCTTGTCCTGACACTGAGAGAATAAGATGAGGACACACACACAATATCACTTTGGTTGGGGCAGTAAGTGCCTAATGTTGCTCATTTGCATCCAGCCAGTTCAGGTTCATCAGTGTGTGGTCCCATGAGGCCGGGCCACAGACCCTCCCGGCTCCATCTGCACTATCTCAGGCTTCCTGGTATTTGCAGGCTTTTGCAGCCATTGTTCACAAGGTCTTGGCCACAGCACATTCATTTCTCTCACTTTATTACCGTCACATCTGATTCCAATTTGCTACCAAATTGAGTTTCCAGTTCCACGCCTGACATTCAAGCCGTCAGGTGGATTAGCTCCTCAGCTTGGTTAGCGTGGACCCTGCAGGTCAGTTGACAGTGGCCTATTAAATGTCCCCTGCCCCTCTGCCTGCAACCTCGGCCGCCGTCCCGGGAGCAGCAGTGCGGGGTTTCCCACTGTGACCTTTCTTCTTGTTTAGAACTCATAATTCTAGAGCTATTAGAAAGACTTTCTGATTAAAAACAGAGTTGGCTTTTTATCCCTTATCTTGCCATTTCAGCAGTTTTTTTTTTTTTTTTTTCCTCAGAGCAATGCAGCCAGCTTTCGGTTGGGTCATTTGGTGGAATATGATTGATTGAACTATTTGGGGATCATTTATTTGACCCTTCTCCTCTTATCTTCTGAGTTACCTGTTTATCTACAGACTTGAAACAACATCTGACTTCTTTTCTGTTATTAATGATAACACCTCAGGTACCCCTCCTTTTCTTTTAAAGCTGCTGTCAGATGAGCTTACTAAACAGAAGTATTTATTTGTTTAATTAAGCTCTAGGCCTTTTGCTGTATAGTAGGTCTCAGGGATTTCTTTCTCTTTATTTATGACAGCATAATTGCTTTGCCATAGTGTGTCAATTTCAGGTGTATAGCACAGAGACTCAGTTATATGCATGTATTCCTTTTCAGATCAGTAATTTCTTTTTAAAAGAAACTCTCTGGTGAATGATTACTTCTAGGGAGTCCTTTTTTCTTTTTCTTTTTAACCTAAATAAAAAATAGATATCTCAGTGCTTGTCATAACCCAAGACACATGTATAGAAAATTATTCATTGGTTTTTCTATTTACATTTCAGTTTCCAAAGAAAACTATCTTAGAGACTCTTCTCTCCTCATTAGAGGTTTTAGTAAATAAAAGTGTATTTATGTTTTAGTATCAGGGGGATAAGTTCAGCAAACACTATAATTTTGGCGGGCTAATGAAGGATTAAAGAAAAACTCAAAACAACAAAAAACATTCTGCCACTGAACCCTGCAGCCCTTGAAAAGAAAATGGTTAGCTATTGGGAAAAGGAAGAAAATACTCTGTCTCTAAAACTGTTTTTTTTTTGTTGTTGTTGCAATTAATCATCTGATTATTATAACTCTATATCAAAATATATTTTCCCATTAATAAGAGAGTAAAGTAATAACTTTAAGTTCTGTTTAAGGCAGGATCCTCCTCTAGGCTGCTACTCTCAAGTCCGTTTTTTCTTTTTTTTTGGTAAGCTGTGCTGAAGTAAATTGCATGGTTTAGAAGTAAGATGGGAGGCCACAGGCCATGACAAACATTTAAGGATCCAATAAAAACAGGGAGCAGGAAAGGTGAGTTTGAAGCTGAAGGGGAAGCACCTTTCAGAAAATGATGCTTGAACTCCAGGCAGGCAAAAAAAATAAATGATAATTATGGGAATGAAGGCCCAAATTTAGGCAAGCCTTTCAAATTTTGAGTTAAAATAGCCAGATGACTCATTGCTTCCTATTCCTTAGTTATTGTCATCAAGTAATCATTCTCGAATGCCCAGGCTTCTGAAAGCTCCATTAGTGGGTGGAAGTATTTCTGTATCCCTTTTTATTGGTTTGTTTGGCTTGTTTGCTGGGTTGTTTTGTTTTGTTTTCCCATAGACACTCCATAGAAAGGTAGATAATGATCTTAATTTGAGATAAGTGTGAGAGCATCCTTTGAAACTATAAAGCAATCTATTAATTTTTGCTGTCTGGTTACCTTTTGAGAGGTTCATTAACCTACTTTAAAAAATACCCTAAATCATAAATCACATTTGCTTTAAGAAATAACACCAGAAGGAAACCTTTTGCTGTGTTTCTTTTTAAAATTATGTAGATACAACGTTTTGCGTGAGTTTATTTCTGTTGGGGGCAAATAGTCTGATTTAACTCCCTTTTCATTTCACCTTTCTCTTAATTATAACCCTGCAGAATTTCCCCTCCTCCTTCTATTTCCTCTTTGGTTAAGTTCTTTGTTTGCTCAGATTTCCCTTACCCTCAATTACAGTGTCATGTAGCTAGCTCAACTCAGTATTTGACTGTCATTGCTTTGGAAGGATTGATGTCTTTTCTGCTCTGGAATTTAGGTAATCTGTGTTTGAACCTTAAACACAGTGTATAAAAGGAGCAATGTAAGAAGGGATTCAGTATAAAATAATTGCACTAAAATCTTTTCAGTATAGAAAATGCCAAATCAAGCATAACAAGGAAGATACATTTTATGTTACCTGTTTGGTGTCCTGGTAGTCTAAGGTTAAAGCAGCATCTCATAAACATGTTTTGGTTTTTCTTTTGCAGAAGGAGCTGAGTCTCCCCAGAAGAGGAAGTCTGTAAGTAGAATAATTTAGTTTCCTTATTGGTTCATTTGTATTTTGGGATACAGTGTCTAATGTCATTATTCTCTGACTTGTTAGATTTTCAATGGCAATCAAAAGATTAATGATAATCAACTGAATTAAGAAAAGACAAAGCTTTGCACTTATTTATAAATGTCAGAATTAATGATTTCAAAATAACTTGAAGAAAATTTCCAGGGTTTGTTCCTCACCCATACTGTCAGCCAAAATGATATGGGATAATCTTGAATTTTAAAATTCTATTGTGTAATCAAGCAAAAATGTTATTTGGTCTGCAGATAGTTTAAACTGATCTGACTAGAGAATTAACGCTTTTCTACATGGTCTAGAATTCCGTGATTGTCCTTTATACCGTGAATTTTTGCAGAGTAATATACTTTTGCCTTTGAATTGATGACCACTTTGCATCCGCTAACCTTTCTACTGGATCTAGACCTTACTGAGTTGATTCGTGTAATGCTCTTATATTTAAAATAGCAAATACGCAAACATTGACTTGACTTCTTTATTGTGTGTTTCAACCTTTTATTTTTAAAGCTAATAGTATATTTGCACAAATCATAGTTTTTTTCATTATCAAGTTGTGGAATAAAATTAACTGCCTTTAATAATGCACTAAAGTCAATTTACTCTCAACTAGTGGAGAAGGAAATGGCAACCCACTCCAGTGTTCTTGCCTGGAGAATCCCAGGGGCGGCGGAGCCTGGTGGGCTGCCGTCTATGGGGTCGCACAGAGTCGGACACGACTGAAGCAACTTAGCAGCAGTAGCAGCAGCAGTACTGTGTAAGGGCTGGTCTAGAAATATTTGGATTTGGTGTCTGGTTTATGTTGAATTTAGTGGATGGGGCAATGTCCTTTTTTTAAAAAAAAGTATAACATTTAAGATAACTTTATACAAATCCCAACTTGGAGAATTAGAAAAGTATGTAGTAACTATTGAAAGAATTCATTCTTTTGACTAAGTTTTGAAAATTTCAGTCTTTGCATCTAGGAACCAAAGTTTCATCAGCCAGGAACATTTCAATACTATCCATTTTGATCTCTACTTTTTTAGTTGCCAGGAGGATGCTGGATCATTATTCTTGGAGAATATGCCTGAATAAATTTTCACTGACTCCCAGCTTATATCTCTGAATGCTGCAGGTTGATGGCCTAATAGTTTATGATAGAAAATACCCTTAGAGTCAAAAACCTCCATTCTTCTGCATAATGATTAGGACTCTTCTGTCTAGACTGGTAGAAGTTCAAATTTTTTTTTGTTCAAATTTTTTGATATTTCCCATCACGATGATAAATAAGGAACAAGAAAAACAGAAATATCTACATAAAATATACTTATAGATAAAAATCTCTTTTCCCTCATAATTTTTTTAATCCTTAAAGTATCTTAGGCTTGTCTTTTATACTTTATTTAAGAACTTTAGAAATCTAGTCAGATCTTCCTTTTAGCCTTTATAAAGGTGGTACTTTTTTCTGTTAGTATGTTTCCTGTATATTATTATGATAATGTTAATTAACAAATTTGCACTTGTTTAAATCTCAAATCTGATTATATTAGCTGATAGCCATCAGTTGGTGGGAGAAATACATAGGAAAATATTTAAATTTCTTTACTTGAGAGAACGGAATCTTTAACAGAAAAAAAAAAAGAATGATGACAGTTTGTTTGGATTACATGCTTTGAATACTTAGTAAGAAAAAGATACAATTATATATAAGTCAATTAAAAATCCCCTCCTAATAAAAATCAGCTGATCTATTGATCAAACTATGTGAATAGAGCATCATATATATCTCGACATAAATCTACAATTTTTAATGAACTTTGAAAAAATTAATCATTGCAAGTAAAGCAAATAAGAAATAGACATTCTATTTTTTTATTTTCTATTAAATACAACTCAAAGAATTAATGACTTATGACATCGATGTTCTGGGATGTAATGCCACTCTGAGTTTTCAACACAAATCTAATGAAGACAAGCACACATGTGTTTTTTATGGGTATTGGTGCTAGCCCACATCATGGTACCTGATCGTTACACCTGTAAACATTTCCTCAGTTTATTTACTGCACAAATGCTTTCAAGCCTTTTATTGCTTCTCCCAGAAAGACTGAGGATTTCATCCTGCTCTTCTGTTGAGGTGTCTTTCTGTGTCAACAGCGAGCAACTATGCAACGGGATGTATTCCATGTTGTCTTGTGATGCCTGGGCATATGATTGAACTTTTCAGAGGGGATGTACCTTCAGAAAAGCGGTACTTTTGAAAGAAGGCACCTGGTTTTGTTATATCTGCAACTTCTAATTTGTGTGCTTGGAAGGATAATATTTTTAAAATGCATTTTCATCATTCAGACACATAGATTTATCAGATTTTTAAAAGTTTAGTATTGTTTTAAGTAAGCTTATAGATATTGCTTGTCTGGAATCAAGTGATCAAAACATATGTGTGATATAAAACATATGTATATATTATATAAAAGTTAAAGCTTTTACAAATAAAAGAACATAGAAAGTAGGCTTTTCTTTTTATTACTAATTGAAAAGGACAAAAAAGCAAACTATATTCTGTCTAGAAAAAAAGGAATACAAATTGCCAATAATGTGTAATTCATGATCATTTTCTCCAGGACTAACTTGAGGTCTGTGTTTCTCATGTGTTTTAAAAGATTGTGAAGACAATGATTGTGATTTTTCTGTTTTTAACAGTGCAAATGTTATCAGAAAGAGAGGTTAAGGGAAATTGTTTCTAGACCTGATGTTACTTACTAACCAAGGGACCCCAGATCAGTTTTCCAGAAGTTCTTCCAGCCCTTCACTGACTTCAAGACCCCAAATCCCATCTCTGTTCTGGCTCCCTGTAGGGTAGATTTTAGCTAGTTGTTTTCTTCTTACAAAGAGTAGCCATTTTCCCAGATTCTTCTAGATCGTTCCTTCTCTTTGTCCTTGGAACAGAAGTTGCTGTACTCTCTGCTCCCCTTCCTTTTAACTATTTGTCAAAAGCTATATATCCTATCATGAGATAGTCATTCAGTGAAATACTATACACCCAACAGGATGACTAAACTAGAGCAAATTCCAGATTCAAGATGTTAATAGCATTTAAGTTGTAAAATTTCCAGTAACAGCGAATCTGAACTGTCCATATTTATTTAAAGGTTAATAAAAGGTCTGGTGGGTCCCTTAACTAGTCTTTTGAATGTGAGTCCTAAAACGACAATGCTGAGTGATAAAACTCCCTGTGTGGTGTTTGTTTTCAGACAGGGAGGGTGGGAAAAGGGTAAAAGCCCAAGGTGTGAGCTGATGGATGGTTCAGAGCAAAACCACGGTCCCCTTTAATTGTAAAGGACCCCATCATGTTTTGTTAATTGATCAAATAAATAGCCCTACAGGATAAAGGGCTTCTTTTTTCATGTAATTCCCTGGGGAGAGGAGCAGGCTCTCTGTAGTTACCACTTTATTTTAGTTGAAACAGCAAGTGACACTTGTTGAGTTAGTTTCTTGGCTTTATGTTCTTTTCGCCCCCACACATCTAGCAGGACAAACTCAAAGCAGAAAGCAGCTCCTCCTGTGCACACAAGACCTGGAAAAGTATGTTTCCTGCATGCTGAGGAATTGCTGGGAGTATTGAAATTACTGAAAACAACTTAAGTGTCTTCTTGGCTTAGTTGTAATTTCTCGATCTAGCAACAACACTATTCTCTCCGTAGAGTTTTGTCCCTTCTCCGTTCCTCCTTTCCTTTCATTGTTATTCTGAGATGGTTGAAGTCTAGTAGGATTGGTCATGGAGTAAATAGGGCAAGGTGCTCCTGGCATAATATAGTTTCAGGTCTGCTAGGAAATTCATTTTCCTGTCCACAAAGAAGACAGGCGTACTAAACGCACTTATCATAGTGCCAGACATCCATCCAGTTGGATCTGAAAGAACTGAAATTCATTCAGTTGGATCTTAAAGGTGTTTTTTCTCTGGAGGGGTCTCACTGAAATGCACATACCTTTGGGCAGGTGTCTCTGAGCTGCGTTTAGCACAGCAGAAGATGAGTTGTTAATGGGGTGCTTCTGGTGGACTGACAAGGGACAAAACTAGACAGAGGAGGTGCTGTCAGGAGCCATTCTGCAACGTGTTTAAAAGTGCATGAAAACGGTGATAAGCTTATTTCACGTCTTTCCCATGTTGTATCTCTTGGGCAGGGGCAGGAAAGGATGTTTAGGTATGAGATAGAAGACCAGAGTGAGCAGCAGAGAGAGAGGACAACCGAGGCAAAAGACCCTGAAAGTTACTGGAAGCCTCTGGGTGGAGCTGGGCCTATTGGACTTAGAAGACAGCTTGTCTCACAGTAGATAGGTTGAACTGGGTGCACTGGATTAGGACACAGTAAGTCCACTGTGTATGAATGAATTCTAGTCTGAGAGCATGTTCATAAGTCCAGTTTGTTCCTAAGTCCAACAGAGTTAGCCTAGGTACCCAACCAACATAATTGGCTGTATAGAACCACACTGTGATAGGTTTATAATAGTTTTCACACAAATAATACATGAAAAAACAAACACAAAAAATAAAGAGTACATTTTGAATTTTACAGTGCACTACCTTGAAAAGTACAGTAGTGCAACAGCTGGCACACTGGGGCACTTTCACATTTCTGAAAGTTCACAAATTGAAGGTTCATATTTAGGGCATTTGCTTTATTTCTTAGATTGAAATTCCTTATTTTGATACAAGAAAGGAAGTGGCCTTCTATATAATTGGATAGACTCAGGTTGATGTCATTGGCATATGTAGGTCTCTGTATTTTTTAAAAAGAAGACTTATATTCAGGCCAGTTGTATTTCAGCCAGAACATACTGCCTTGACGAGCTGTTAGGAAAAGTAGTTTGAGTAAAATGAGGTTGTTTCTAGAATGCAAGGAGAGGGAATCACCCTGGTTTTACAACTGAGTCGAATTAGATTTATGAGATTTTCAGCAAGGTGAAGGGAAGATTTTCTGAAAGAGTGGAAAAGGGCTTAATTCAAGCAAAATAAAGGGCATGTAAACAGTATTTGGATAAGTTTTAAAATGAATTTAGTTTTCCTCGTAGTACTTTCTTCCCTTCCACCCCCACAAATATGGAAGCAAAAATTCAAAATAACTATTGTTGAAGCCGATTGGAAGTCCAGTGTCATTTTGAATGTTAGAAACCAAGAAACAAAATGAAGAAAAAATTGAGTGTTGCATCTGAATTAGCATTTAAAGTGGCATGTTTATATAAAAAGAGAATGGTGTAATATATCCTGAGAGTACAGAGAGGATTTCAGACTGTGAAAGAATGTCAATTGCATTTATGTATTCATCGAATAGCCAGTTTGGTATTTGGTATGTATTTGCAGCATCCTTTATCACGCCTGCATTTATCTTCTGTGAGGGGGTTGGGGAGGAGACTTGGGAAATAGAAACAATGCAGGATTGATCTTCCCACCTTTGCAAAATTATTAGGAAAACCTTAGCTTTGCTCCGGTGGGGGAGAGTTGGGTCACCTAGGGAGGTTTATCAAAATACATGTGCACATTTCTAAACACACTTGGGGTGCAGATCGAGACCTGTGTGTGTGTGTGTTGGGCGCTGACAAAGGGCGCGCCGGGTGCTTGTGACCTTTCAGCCCATTCTCTGGGTCAATCTAAAATGCCTCCCTTGGCTGAGAACTGCTGTTCTTAGGGGAGCTGCAGGGTATGCGGCATGCAAAGTGAGCTTCTGGATGTCCAAAGGCATGAGGGTGAGTTCTCTTTCAAATTTACTAGGATGATTTTTTAGCAAGCCTGAATCAGACAGGAATTTGGAGACTTTTTTGGGGAACAATTTCTTTTCAGCGTGGGCTTCCCTTGTGGCTCAGCTGGTAAAAGGATCCTCCTGCAATACAAGAGACCTAGGTTCGATCCCTGGGTTGGAAAGATCCCCTGGAGAAGGGAAAGACTACCCACTCCAGTATGCTGGCCTGGAGAATACCATGGACTATATAGTCCATGGGGTTGCAAAGAGTCAGATACGACTGAGTGACTTTCACTTCACTTTACTTTTCAGCAAGCCTTACGGAAGATGGCCCACTGGCAGGTACGGGTTCCTGTGCTGTCTTCCTAAAAGTCACCTTCTTGGGTCTGTTACTCAATAGGCATTTCAGAGCCATACTGCCTGGATTCAATCCTACCTCTGCCATTTAACCAGCCTAAGACCTGCAGAAGGTTATTTCGTCTCTGTGTGTCTTTATTTCCTCATCTGTAAAAGCATGTATACTATTCTATCCTGGAATGTTTTGAGGATTAAATTAATAAATATTTGTAAAACGTTCATAACAGTACCTGACACACAGTAGGCTCTGTGTGTTTCATTAAATAAAATATAAAGGGAATGAAACCTTCTACCCCAGCCCTCCCATCATTTCTTTCTGTCCTGTCAAGTTAAGCAAAGGACTGCCAAGTAAACTGAAGAAGTTCTTTTAAAGCCAGATCATTTGAGTAGAACTTTCTAGAAGGTGACAGTGTATACCAACGCTTCTGTCAACAGAGGGTATTAGAGAGGGCCGCTGGCCCTGTACTCTTGGGTAGATTTTTTTTCCTTGTTTCCCTCCATGGTTAACCCCTCATATCAGGAGATTTCTAGGTGTGTGAAGGAGACAGTCACCACACATGTTCTGGCCCTGTGCATCAAGCTGTGAGGGAATGCTGTGTGCTCAGGGAGTGGCCTATCTTCTAGAATAATCTATCACTTGACACCTGCCCATCCTTCTCAGGTACACCGGTTACTTCTCCTGTGTTTTGAGACAGATATTGAGGAAAATGGAGTGGGATATTATAGATGTACATGCAGAAAAGTTTAATCATAGGATTTTGAAACTGGAAGAAACCTTAACAGAAAACTGGTTTTAAATACCATTGTTTGATAAGCTAAGAACCAGCAACTCAGAAGGCATGAGATTTGCATGTGAGATTGCTTCATGACCATGGCCAGAATTTAGGGTTCCCACACACCCAGGACTGGAAAGCGACCTTTCCTTCTTTAGGGAAATAACATTTGAGTTAGAAAGAGATGTCGAGCAAGGGTGTGGATGCACTCTGTTCTGTAAAGATGTGAATTACAGCATCTTCATACACAGTGCGCGTCACATCAAAGGCAGATTTTTGACTGCGTACACTTGACTTCACTGTGCTTGTCATGGTTTCTTTGAACATTTTGGAAAATGTAGCCTCAAACTCTTCTTAAATATGCGTGCATATGGCTGATTCACTTTGTTGAATCAGCAGACCCTAACACAAAATGGTAAAGCAGTTATACTCCATTAAAAGGAAGAGCGTTTATACTTAAAACTGCAACCGAAGGGAAAATGTTAAGTCACATACCAGCACTACCAGGATACTGAGTGAACTCAGACTAGTGATGGGACTAGTGACGCGACACTGGTGGGGCATGCAGTCCCCGAAGGCCCATCATGCAGGGAGCTGTGTGGATGGGGCGGCTGGATTCTGTATTGTCCTCGTGACCCCGTTGCTGTAGTAAGTCGGGCCCTCTGTGGGGAACCATTGGTCGTATCCATTTGCTCCGATAGCATTTCTCTTTAGAGTCACTGCATTTTCCTCTGCCATTCTGACTCCTGGGAATTAGACTTCCTGCTCTTTGACTCTCTGTGGCAAGTGACTGTCAGACCTAAGCGGCTGGGTGAGAAATGGCTTAGGATTTCCCTCTCTGCTTTTCTGCAGTAAAGGCCTCAACCTCTGAGCCTTCTGGGGGTCATCTCTTTCATCTGAATACACAGGCCTTGTCTTTCAACATGTTTTTATATAAAGCCATCTCTTCTGGGATAAGGATGAGGACTTTTCCATGCTTCTGTTTTGGAACCTAAGACATGCCCACAGAACATGCCAGGACCTGTACATCGCTCTTTCCAGTGGCCTTCTGGGCTCTGCTTTACCTCTGACGTCACCCAGGTAGCTTTTGATTCTTACCATAAGGAAATTGTATGCAGAGAGTTCTGCAAAAGCAATTGCATGAGAGGAAAGATTTATTAAGCATATTCTGTAAATTTTATTGGCATGTGGAAATGGGTGCCTAGTCTGGAAGGGTAAATTTTGATGTTTTTTTAAAGCATAAAAATTCTAATGATAATAAATTTAAATAGGCCTAATATATTGAAGGAAAGGATTTTTAAATGCCTCTTTCCTAGAACTATAATCTTTCAAGAAATATTTGCCTATTTTATAGATTCTTAGGTGAAAATGTTCTTACTCTGTTAGAAAGTATTCATTTGTCCTAGGCATTGTGCAGAAAGAAATGATTTTTAACTTCTGCTGTGTCCTACACATCAGTGAGATTAACCTTGGGGTGACATTAGCCCTGATTGCTGAGCTCTTACTAAACCCTGATTTTTCAACGCTCATTCTACTGTTACTGGTGGTGGTGTATGTGCTTTTACTCAGGAAGAGGTTGTCTTTTGCATTTATTTATGTTTTTCAAAAACTGAGGAGGGCGTTTTCATGGCATCCTCTGCATCCTTGTGTCACTGATGTGGGACAAATGTTGTTTACTGAAGGGTCAGTGTGGCCCGTCCCCCCTGGGCTGACATCGGGTCTAGGGGAAGGCATGGTCTGCTCTCCTGGGCTCCCCTTGGCCTCTTGCTGAGAAGATTTGCTCTGTGCAGGGCACATGAGTGAGTTCACCAGGGGTTTGATATTTCAGGTTGTAAAGCATAGTGTTTAGTATCTTAACAAATCAAGAATCGAATATCTGGGAGATTAAGCAGAAGGTTTTTTAGGTCTAGGATAAATTAAATGCTAAGACCAGTCCTAGTGGATTAAAGAAGCCTTTGGAAGCCCTGGAGTATATTTTTTAAATGCACTTGACATCATATACTGAAATGAAATTAATAGATCAGTATATGGTTTTATGTCTGAAGGGAACATTGGTGGTTTTTTTAGTGAGATTCCAAGGTATTACCAATTTGTATGTAAATGAAGTTGATTCTGGTAGAATCACAGGGAAAAATACTGTCATCAAAAAGTATGTTACTTAATTTTTATCTTTGAGAATTCAAGTCACTTAGCTCTATCCCACTTTTTTTTTTTTTTTGCTGGAAGATGTTGGTTAGATCACATCCTTAAGACCATAGCAGGGGGTGGTGATGATGGAGGTGATCTGGGAAAATACTTAAAAGGAGAATTAAAACAAACATGGTTTAGATTCTTACTCCTCAAGGCTCTGTGTAGTGTCTTTTCATCCATGGACCTTTTATTTACTGTGTAACATCACAGTGGCTGTTTTATGTTAAGTACCAGGAATTGTAAATTCTAATTGTATTAAACCACAACAGAATTTAAAGCAACCACAATGAGACAAAACCACTTCCTGTCATGAAATCCCTTGTAGCATGAACCAATTTAGGCTTCTCTGGCTTCCCCGGTGGCTCAGTGGTGAAGAATCCATGGTCAAGGAAGAGACATGGGTTTGATCCCTGGATCAGGAAGATCCCCTGGAGAAGGAAATGGCAACCCACTCCAGTATACTTACCTGGGAAATCCCCTGGACAGAATGAGCCCAGCGGGCTACAGTCCATGAGGTTACAAGAGAGTCAGACATGACTTAGTGACTAAGCAACAACAAAAGCCGCATAACCCTACATGCTCACAGTATGTAGCATGCTTCCCCCTCCCCTTAAAAAAAAAAAAAAAAAAAGCTTCATTGACCCATAATTGTGGGTTAATATTTCCTTAACAGCTAACAGTGCTTCCCCCTCCCCTTAAAAATAAAGCTTCATTGACCCATAATTGACATATCATAAATTATACCTAAAGTACATAATCTCATAAATTGACATGCACACATATATACAGACACTCCTGTGAAACCAGCTCCACAGTCAAAGTAATGAAATATCCATCTCCTCCAGAAGTTTCCTCTTACAGGTTTGTAATTGCTCCCTCCCCCTCCCCCAACATGCCTAATCAGATGGTTACTAATGTTTTCCATTCCTAAAGATTAGTTTGCATTTCCTAAAATTTTAAATAAATGGAACAATACTGTTTTTATTGTCTGGTTTCTTTCACTCAGTGTAATTATTTTGAGTTCAGTTCTTTTGCAGTGTATGTTAATAGTTCATTGCTTTTTTTTTTTCCTAAGTAATATCCTTTGGTGGGTACAGCATAGTTTGATTATCCATCCACTTGCTGATAGACATTTGGGTCATGTATAGTTTTGGGCCACTAAAAATAAAGCTGCTATACATGATTGGTAGATCTTCTCCTGGCTTATGGTTTCAGTTGCTTTACAGCATCTAGTAAAGAACAAAAGTTTTTAGTTTTCATGAAGTCAAATTTATCAGTTTGTTCTTTAAGTGGTTATAGTTTTGGTGTTGCATCTAAGCCATCTTTCCCTGTTTCAGGGTCACAAAAGTTTTTTCCTCTTTTTCCATAAAATTTATAATTTTAGATGTTTATGTCTATGACCCATTTTGAGATAATTTTTGTGTATGGGTGAAGTATGGATTGAAGTTTTAAGTTTTGCATACAGGTATCTAACTGTTCCAGCACCATTTGTTAAACAGAGTGTTCTCTGTCCCCTCTCCACTGAATTTCTTTGTAGTTTGGTTGAAAATTGGTTGTCCATATATGGGTGTCTATCTACAGACTTTCTATTCTGTTTCATGTCTTGTTTGTGTTTTATCAATGTCTCCACTGATTGGATTATTGTAGCTTTATAGTAAGTTCAGATATCAGATAGTGTTAGTCATCCAGCTATGTTCTTTTTTTTTTTTAATTGTTTGGACCATTCTAAATTCTTTAGTTTTGGAATCAGGTCATCATTTTCTGCCCCCAAAAGCCAGCTGAGATTTTTATTGAAATACATTAAATCTTTAGAGCAGTTTGAGAAGATATGAACAAATTTCCAGTGGTTATAAGTCTTAAGGATAGATTAGGGAGAATAGTGAGTCAGTCAATGCAGTGTGGAGAGACTGGGATGGAATTGTCACCCATGATACGTTGATGGAGGAGACGAGTAACCCAGCTGTGGCAGACTGAGCTGTGGAATAAGTGACCACAGACAAGCAAGCATCCCCTCAGAGAAGCCCAAGAGAAATGATTGGTTGGGTGGTTCAGGGAGCAGCTCAGGTAATGATTCAAGCTGAAGTCAGAGAGGACTAGGTGCATTTCTTCTGGAAAGAAGACCTGAAGTGGAGAGCTCAAGCTCAGCATAGGCAGAGAATACAGCATGACCAGACAAGGTTTACACGGTCATGTCTGGTCTAGGAGAGGGCCACAAGGCCTGTAAAGATGATGATTCAGAAAACAGAGAGGGGAGGCCTTTGTCATAAAACAATGAAGGTCAGCTGTACATTAGAACTAACTATTGGTCTAGAACAGTGGTTCTCAACCAGAGGTTCCTTCGGGGACATGTGACAGTGTCTAGAGAGATTTTTGATTGTCACAATTACTGGGAGGTGGATTTCTCCTCTCATTTAGTGGGTATAGAGAGGACAGAGTTTTGCCAAACATTCTGCAGTGTATGGGAAAACACCCCCCTCAACAAAGACTTGTCAACCCAATACGTTCCTAGTGCTAGAGGTGGGGACCACTGATCTGGAGAGGAAGGCCAGACAAGAGGGTGAAGTGAGAATGGAGCAATTGATTGCTCTGATGCCTACTGTCTATATTGTCTTGAGGAGAAATACTCTCTTGTGTGGTGACCATGCCAAGTTACCCTGCTTGCTCAGAAATTAAGTCTCTGGAAATGTTTTATGGGAGTGTTTTCGGAAGATGTCTGAAAGTGTTATCAAATAAGGATAGTTTAAAAAAGCATGCCTTAACTACAAGGGAAGGAATGTTGAACATCTGAGTTAATTCACTAAAGAAGAAAGTATTTGTTTAGACATGGCATTGTCCACAGATGAGTTTATCAATTGGGATATTTTTGATTGCAAGTAGTAGAAGAAAACCTAACTGAAAATGACTGAAAAAAATAAAGGAAATCTACCAGTTAATGTAACTAAAAAGTCCTGACTTCTGGCAAGGGCTAACCACGAGTTTCAGTGTTGACCCAGGGACCCAGTTTCTCCTTCATCCCAGGGCATGCTTCCTGCCTACCTCACAGATGACTGCCACCAGTTCTCATGGTTTGTTTTCTTTAAATCTGTCCTCACCAGGAGTGGATTTTTCTTCTCCTGCCATTATGGGTTTCTCTTTGATTGGGCCATCTTAAATTATGTATCCATCCTTGAATATGACAATATTTATAGCATTTCCCTCACTAGCTTAGACTGTTCAGTATGGTAACCACTGGCCACATGTGGCTGTTGAGCTCTTGAAATGTAACTAGTCCAAATTGAGAGGTGAAAAACAAATGTGAAATATTTAATAATTTGTGTACTAATTACATGGTGAAAGGGTAATATTTGGGGATATATTGGGTTAGAATACAAAACCATTATTAAAATTGCTTTCACTTGTTTCTTTTAAATTTGTTTTTAATGTGACTACTAGAAAATTTAAAATTGTATTAGTGGCTCCAAATTGCATTTTTGGTGGGCCAAACTGGCTAAGACCACTCAGGAGTCCCTTCAAATAGACTGGAGTCAACTCCATCCAAATCCCGTGGCTGATACACTTAATGGGAGAGAGACGGAATGGATATTGGGCAAGCAATCAGAAATGAACACTGCAGTGACTGGCATAAGCAGAGAAGAGAATATTTGTTGAATTGCTGCTATTTTATTGCAGGTGAATGTTTGAAAATACTTCTGCTCTACTACCACTAAAAAGTTAATAGTTTTTCTTAAATATATTTTTGAAACTTCTAGAGCAAACATGTGGCTCGTAGTAACTAGTGAAACAGCACAGAGAAACACTAGGAGGAAGGAAATAGTCCCCATTCCTAACAGTCCTTGTTTTCACTCCTAACCCTGGGGGCCCTTGTTAGTCTGGTCTGCGTTCTTCCATTCCTTATTCCATGTACACGGGAGTGCCTGCATGGCCATTGTTTTGTTGTGTTCGTTGCTAGTCATGATGGAATTACAGCTTTTCAATTTGCTTCTCTCACCTTACCAAGTCACACTCTACAACTTTATCCCATTCTTTTGAATAATACATAATATTCTATCTTATGGATATTCCACATTTCATTTAACCCTTTCCTCACTAATGGACATTAATGTTATTTCCACTCCCCTCTTCCTGTGCCCCACAACAAACAATGCTGCAATAAATATCATTGTACCTGTGTCCTTACGTACTGGTCCTTTTTTTTCCCTATAGGATAGATTCCCAGAAGTGGAATTGCTTGGTCAAACGGTATGTGTATTTTTAATTTTAATAGATATTTCTAGATTCTTTCCCCAAAGAAATAGCAAATCACATTTGCACATAAGAATGCCCATTTTCTACATTTTCACCAGCATTGGATGCCACTGTTTCTTTTCATTCTTTCCAGTCTTAAACCTCTGAGCATTAATTTACATTTCTTCACTGACTGTCACTGATATGGAATATATTTTCATATGTTTATTATCCATTTGAATTTCTCTTTTCTTCATTTCCTATTCATTTCCACTACCCATTTTTCTAGTGTTTTTCTGTCACAATTTCTGGGAGCTATGTATTGTTTTAGAAATGTTAATCCAGTGTTATACCAATGTTATATATGTGCAAATATAGCTTTATGATTCTTGTCTATGTGTAGGATGTCTTTTACTAAAAGAAAATTATTAGTTATTATTTAATCCAACGATCTATCATTTTCTTTATTGCTTCTGAGTTATCTGTTTTACTCAGGATGGCGTTGTCCATCCCATGGTCAAATAAATATTCTTAGAAATATTCTTCCCTATTTTTAAAAATATTCAAATCCTACTCCAGTTTTGTATTTTGTACATGATGTGAAGTAGGATGCTATCTTTCTTTTTTCTCCCCAATATAGTTATTCTAAGAAACTTTATTTTTCATGGGATGGAAATGTTACCCTTGTCACATGTAAAGATGCCATATACCCTTGTATCAGTTTCTGGCCTCTTCATTCTGACCCCTGTCTGTCTGTTTCTGTGCCAACACCATTTGTTTTGAATACAGTGGCTTTCTAGTGAGTTGTGACCTCTGGTAAGTTCTCTGTCACTGGTCTGTTTTCATATTTTCATGGTTGTTTTTAGCCATTTATTTTTTGTTTCATATTGATCTAGCTATATTAAATTTTAAAACTTAAAAGTGGGGAATTTTATATTTAAAACATTTAAGATAAAATTCTCCACTTTTAAGTTTTAAAATTTAATATAATAATATATGATAAATAAAACTGCAAAATTACTTTGCAGTTTGGAATCTCTTTACTTGATGTTACTAATTTGAAAATATTTACTGATAACTTAAAGGATTGTCTGTGAATTTTATTTCTTTAAATATGACTTTGTTCCTGTGATAATTGTACAATTATCCTAAGATGCAAAAATGGGGATGCAGGCATGATATATTTTAACCTGTCTAAAAATTAGATTATAATAAAGCTAAAGTGACCTTGTAAATAATTTGTATTTCTATTTATATAACAAACTAGAAGTTATATCCATACCTGGATTGGTTGAGGGGTGTGTAAATATGATAATATGACAAAGACCTGTAGCTGAAGTTTATAATAAACTATGGGTTTTCAATCTTTTTGCTTTTGTTTTCTCTAAAATTTAAATGTTGACTTAAGAAGTTATCACATTTGAAGTTTGAGGTAAAGTTGTTTTTAATATTTTATGTTTTTGACAATTCTTACATTAAGTTTTTACTAATGTGATATTAATTTTGTTCACTGAAATTCTTGATAGTTTTTTTGGAAACTTTAGTTATAGTATTAAGGTAATAAATACTTCTGCATTTCTCTGAAAGCATGTGAAATTATAAAGCTGCCTGTGATTTAAAATAATGGTTACATTTTCTTACAAATTGAACACATATGCAGATACACATGAGATCCGTATTTTGCTTATGAAAGTGAAGAGAAGTCCTCATGTTGGTCCCTGCCCATTTTTATTTGGTTAATTAGGAAAAAAACATTAGTTTCTTCTATAGCCAAAAAAGGAAATGATGAAGTAACACATTGTGATTATTATTGAATGATATAAATACTTGACAAATTATAATTGTGTTTTTAAAAATGATATTTTTAGTACTTTCACTGAAAATATAATTCAAATAAATAGATTGGCAAGGCAATTTTTTACATGTGTATAAATATTAAAGATGATAATTTAGAGAAGGAAACTAATTTAAATTGTTTACATGAAAACCAAAAAGTACTTAGTGAAGTTAAGAGTTCACTTTGAACTTTCTAAATGAATTTATAATTTTATTGGGTCAAAATCAAATATAATTTTCCTGCTTTGTTCTAAATTAGGTAATTAATAATCACTGTCTGGCTTCCACCCACTACTCATATGAAATCAGCTAGTAGGCACCCCATGGACCCCAGTTTTATCATTAAAACTACTTTCTGCTATGTCAAGACTCTGAAACATATCTGGATGCTACAGCTGGGATAAGGGAACATTTTGTTGGTTTCAGAACAGCTTTTTTTTTTTTTTAGCCAAAGAGCAGGAATGCTTTCAGTAGTGTGTGGAGCTATAAAAAGATTAACCCAACTGAAGCAACTTCTGCTGGCCAACAGTAAAAATTTAGGTGACAGAGCAAATGGTAATTATAAGCCATTGAACAAGCTGAGCCTACCGAGAGCCGAGAGCAGTCATGTTTTATCAAAGGGTGACAAATGATATAAACTGTACTGTATTAAAGATGCATCACATTTCTCAGATTTCCTAATAAGCTGTATTTTAACTGGCTCAAATTGTGTTTCCTGCACTTACGTGTTGTTGTTGTTGTTTAGTTGCTAAGTCATGTCTGACTCTGCAACCCCATGGACTGCAGCAAGCCACACTTCCCTGTCCTTCACTGTCTCCCAGAGTTTGCTCAGACTCATGTCCATTGAGTCAGTGATGCCATCCAACCATCTCATCCTCTGCTGTCCCCTTCTTCTCCTGTGCTCAATCTTTCCCAGCATCAGGATCTTTTCCAATGAGTCATTTCTTTGCATCAGGTGGCCAGTCCTTCGCACCAGTCCTTCCAATGAATATTCAGGGTTGATTTCCTTTAGGATTCAATGTTTTGATCTCCTTGCCATCCAAGGGACTCTCAAGAGTCTTCTCCAGCACCACAATTTAAAAGCATCAGTTCTTCAGTGCTCAGCCTTCTTTACTACCTGCAATGCAGGAGACCCTGGTTCAATTCCTGTGTCAGGAAGATCTGCTGGAGAAGGGACAGACTACCCACTCCAATATTCTTGGGCTTCCTTTGTGACTCAGCTGGTAAAGAATCAGCCCACAATGCAGGAGACCTGGGTTCAATCCCTAGGTTAGGAAAATCACCTGGAGAAGGGAAAGGCTACCCACTCCAATATTCTGGCCTAGTCACAAAGAGTTGGACAGGACTAAGCGACTTTCCCTTTCACTTTCAGCCTTCTTTATGGCACTTAAGTTTTAATCATCATCAAAACAGACAAAGATGATAACCATAAATATAAAAACCTATTTGTGTTATCAAATATAATATCACTTTTATGTGGGATCTAAATAATAATACAAATGAGCTTATTTTAAAAACAGAAATAGACTCACAGACATAGAAAACAAAATTATGATTACCAAAGGGGAAAAGGGGAGGGATAAAGTAGGAGTATGAGATTAACAGATATATACTACAATATGTAAATCAACAAAGATTTACTGTATAGCACAGGGAACTATATTTGATATCTTATAGTAACATATAATGGAAAAGGATCTGAAAACGAATTTACGTATATATAATACACATATACTCGTATATGTGTGATACTGAATCACTGTACTGAATCACCTGAAACTAACACAGTATCATAAATAAACTTTACTTCATGGGAGGGGCATGGGTTGCCCACCTTGAGCAGTCCCAGCATCATCATCTTCTGCCACTGTCCAGTTGTCTTTGACTGCCACATATGGGTTCCCACAGATCTCCAAAGGAAATGGTCCTCATTACGGGAGGAGCCTTGGCTGTGCTCTGAACCAGAAGGGAGTCCTTGTGGTTCTGTTTGACATCAACCACCCTGCTCAGACCATTCCAGAAGGCATCCAATTTATACCAGGAGACATCTGCTGTCTCTGATGTAGAGAATGACTTCCAGGGTGTCGATGTGGCTTGTGTGTTCCATATCGTGTCTTACAAGTTAACAGTCAAGCAGTGACATGGTATGTTCATCCAGGAAGGTGACCGAGAGACAAGAGATCAAGCCTTGAGCCTTTGGAGTGGGAACACTGACTCCAAAACCCTAGACTCCCAGACGGATAAAGCTAGGGAGTATCAAATAGTGAGAACTCACGCAAAGGAAACACTTGAATACAAGACCTGGCATCACCCAGCCACCAGTAGCACCCTGTGCAGGTCGCCTCATCTAAACAACAAACAAAAAGACAAACCCTATCATCAGCAGACAGGATTACCACCTCACTCAGCCTTGCCCATCAGAGGAAAAGCGAACAAACATACAAAAATTCAGCAAAAATCTCCCCCTATATGAAGCTTACAGAAACCACTGGACCAAACTTAGGAGAGCAGAAACCAAAAAGAAGAAAGAATTCAACCTTGAAGCCTGGGAAAAGGAGGCCTCAAACACAGTAAGTTAATAAAATAATGAAAAGGGAGAGAAATACTACACAAATGAAGGAACAAACTAGAAACATAAAAGTCCAAAATTGATGGAGAAATAAAAAGCTTTTCAGAAAAACAAAAGTTAAGAGAATTCAGTACTACCAAACCAGCTTTACAACAAATGCTAAAGGGACTTATATAGTCAAGAAATACAAGAGAAGAGAAAAGATCTACAAAATCAACCCCAAACAATTAAGAAAATGGCAATAGGAACATATATATCAATAATTACTTTAAATGTAAATGGATTAAATGCTCCAACCAAAAGACCAGACTGGCTGAATGGATACAGAAACAAGACCCATATATACTGTCTAAAAGAAACCCACTTCAGACCTAAAAACACATACAGATTGAAAGTGAGAGGATGGAAACATATTTTCCATGCAAATGGGAAGCAAAAGAAAGCTGGAGTAGCAATCCTCGTTATCAGACAAAATAGACCTTGAAGAGTATTACAAGAGATAAGGAAGGACACTACATAATGATCAAGGGACCAATCCAAGAGGAAGACATAACAATTGTAAATATCTATGCATCCAACGTAGGAGCACCTCAATACATAAGACAAACACTAACAGATGTAAAAGGAGAAATTGACAATAACAAATAATAGTAGAAGACTTTAACACCCACTCACACCAATGGACAGAGCATCAAAACAGAAAATTAATAAGGAAACATAAGTCTTAAATGATACGTTAGATGAGATGGATCTCATTGATATCTTCAGTACATTCCATCCAAATGCAGAAGAATACACCTTCTTCTCAAGTACACATGGAACATTCTCCAGGATAGACCACATCTTGGGTCACAAATCAAACCTCAGAAAATTTAAGAAAATTGAAATCATATCAAGAATCTTCTCTGACCACAAGGCTATGAGACTAGGTATCAATTACAAGAAAAAAACTGTAAGAACACAAACACATGGAGACTAAACAACAGGTTTCTAAGTAAACAACAGGTTACTGAAGAAATAAAAAAACTATAGAAATAAATGACAATGAAAATATGACAACTCAAAACCTATGGAATACAGAAAAAGCAGTTCTAAGAGGGAAGTTTATAGCAATACAATCCTACCTCAAGAAACAAGGAAAGCATTGAATAGACAACCAAAATGGAAAAAGAAGAAGAACAACAAAAAAACCCAAAATGAGTAGAAGGAAACAATCATAAAGATCCAAGCAGAAATAAATGAAAAATAAATGAAAGAAACAATAGTAAAGATTAATTTAAAAAAAAAAGTTGGTTCTTTGAGAAGATAATCAAAACTGATAAACTATACTTCAAGTTTTTAGAAAAGAATAAATTTTAAATATAATTATGCATGTGTGTAAATTCTTTATTGTTAATTATAAACTTATTTTTAAGTGTATGTAGACTATCACAGGATCTTAAAATCACAGTAAATAAGCAATGAATAAGCATATCATAAGATTAATAATAAAGGAATGTTTCTTTTATAATATACCAAGACTTTAATTTGCTCTAGGGCTACCTAAGCTTAGATTCTGAGATAGAATTCTTAAATTAGGATGGAGAACCTATCTTTCTTTGTAGAACCAATATACATAATCATTTGTGACTAAGTGTTGGAATGGCTGTAGTAGATTCCATGGGCAAGAAACAGAGTTGTTTGTGTTTGAAGCTAGGAGAACGCTAGCTGCTGCAAGTGTGCCATCATAGCCCAAAAAACCCCCCAAAACTGTGATTTAGAGGACGTGAAGTGATAGACTAGAAAGGTATAAGCACTAGAATAATTAAAATAGTGCTCACAGAACCTAAAGAGTAAGGAAAGAAATGCCCCCAAAACTGCAACCTTGGGTACAAATAGTCACATATATTGATTTAAATTAATCATTTCAGGTTATGTTCAGTGTCTCTGCCTTACGTGAAGATAAAAAGCAGGTGATATTACAGTGTTGACCAAAAAACAATGATGTACCTCCAAAAATATTTCAGGTATTATGTTCAAAGCAATGTTCCTCAGGGCCAGAACCCTCCTTAATTCATAGGTGTTCTTAATCTAGAGCAAATTGAAGTAACAACAACAACAACTTATGTGGCATTGTGCTTTTCCGTTCCGTTCCATTCCATCGCTCAGTCGTGTCCAACTCTATGCGACCCCGTGGACTGTAGCCTACCAGGCTTCTCCGTCCATGGGATTCTCCAGGCAAGAATACTGGAGTGGGTTACCGTTTCCTTCTCCAGGGGATCTTCCCGACCCAGGGATCGAACCCCGGTCTCCCGCATTGGAGGCAGACGCTTTAACCTCTGAGCCACCATTGTGCTTTTAAGAGACGAAAAAAATCTTACAACTAAAAATTAAAACTGAATCAAGGTAAATATTTTGCTCACATAAGTTATCAATTTAAGACTACAAACGATCACAAATGATCACAGTAAATTTGAGCAGTAACACTGTTCTAATTCAATACTATTCTCTTGTTCTTGTTTAAATTACCTTCGTTAAATACTGCCTTCATGTGTTTGGTACTATCTTCAGTTAGGTTCAGTCGCTCAGTCATGTCTGACTCTTTGAGACTCCATGGACTTGAGCAGGCCAGGCTTCGCTGTCCATCACCAACTCCTGGAGCCTACTCAAACTCATGTCCATTGCATCAGTGATGCCATCCAGCCATCTCATCCTCTGTCGTCCCCTTCTCCTCCTGCCTTCAATATTTCCCAGCATTAGGGTCTTTTCCATTGAGTCGGTTCTTTGCATCAGGTGGCCAAAGTATTGGAATTTCAGCTTCAGCAATCAGTCCTTCTAATGAATATTAAGGACTGATTTTCTTTAGGATTGACATGTGGGATCTCCTTGTAATCCAAGGGACTTTCAAGAGTTTTCTTCAACACCACAGTTCAAAAGCATCAGTTCTTTGGTGCTCAGCTTTCTTTATATATGACTACCGGAAAAACCATAGCTTTGACTAGATGGACCTTTTTTGGCACAGTGATGTCTGTTTTTTAATATGCTGTTTGTGTTGGTCATAGCTTTTCTTCCAAGGAGCAAGTGTCTTTTAATTTCATGGCTGCAGTCACCATCTGCAGTGATTTTGGAGCACCAAAAAATAAAGTCTGTCACTGTTTCCATTGTTTCCCCGTTTCCATGAAGTTATGGGACTGAATGCCATGATCTTAGTTTTCTGAATATTGAGTTTTAAGCCAACTTTTTCCACTCTCCTGTTTCACTTTCATCAAGAGGCTCTTTAGTTCTTCTTCACTTTCTATGAGAAGGGTGGTGTTGTCTGCATATCTGAGATTATTGATATTTCTCCTGGCAATCTTGATTCCAGCTTGTGCTTCATGCAGCTCGGCATTTCACTTGGTGTACTCTGCATATAAGTTAAATCAGCAGGGTGACAATAGAGCCTTGACGTACTCTTTTCCCAATTTGGAACCAGTCTGTTGTTCCATGTCCTGTTGTTGCTTCTTGACCTGCATACAGATTTCTCAGGAGGCAGATCAGGTGGTCTGGTATTCCCATCTCTGTAAATATTTTCCACAGTTTGTTGTGACCCACACAGTCAAAGGCTTTGACATAGTTAATAAAGTAGATGTTTTTCTGAAACTCTCTTGCTTTTCGATGATCCAATGGATGTTGGCAATTTGATCTCTGGTTCCTCTGCCTTTTCTAAATCCAGCTTGAACATCTGGAAGTTCACAGTTCACGTACTGTTGAAACCTATCTTGGAGAATTTTGAGCGTTACTTTGCTAGCGTGTGAGATGAGTGCAATTGTCCGGGAGTTAGAGCATTCTTTGGCATTGATTTTCTTTGGGATTGGAATGAAAACTGACTTTTTCCAATCCTGTGGCCACTGATGAGTTTTCCAGATTTGCTGGCATATTGAGTGCAGCACTTTCACAGCATCATCTTTCTGGATTTGAAATAGCTCAACTGGATTCCATCACTTCCACTACATTTGTTTGTAGTGATGCTTCCTAAGGCCCGCTTGACTTTACATTCCAGGATATCTGGTTCTAAGTGAGTGATCACACCATTGTGGTTATCTGGGTCATGAAGATCTTTTTTGTATAGTTTTTCTGTGTATTCTTGCTGCCTCTTTTTAATATCTTCTGCTTCTGTTAGGTCCATACCATTTCTGTGCTTTATTGGGCCCATCTTTGCATGAAATGTTCCCTTGGTATCTCTAATTTTCTTGAAGAGATCTCTAGTCTTTCCCATTCTATTGTTTTCCTCTATTTCTTTGCAGTGATCACTGAAGAAGGCTTTCTTATCTCTCCTTGCTATTCTTTGGAACTCTGCATTCAGATGCTTATATCTTTCCTTTTCTCCTTTGCCTTTAGCTTCTCTTCTTTTCACAGCTATTACAAATAAGCCCTCCTCAGACGACCATTTTGCCTTTTTGCATTTATTTTTCTTGCAGATGGTCTTGATCACTGCCTCCTGTACAGTGTCACGAACCTCCATCCATAGTTCATTAGGCACTCTGTCTATCAGATCTAGTCCCTTAAATCTATTTCTCACTTCCACTGTATAATCATAAGGGATTTGATTTAGGTCATATCTGAATGGTCTAGTGGTTTTCCCTACTTTCTTCAATTTAAGTCTGAATTTGGCAATAAGGAGTTCATGATCTGAGCCATAGTCAGCTCCCAGTTCTGTTTTTGCTTGCTGTATAGAGCTTCTCCATCTTTGGCTGTAAATAATATAATCAATCTGCTTTCAGTATTGGCCATCTGGTGATGTCCATGTGTAGAATCTTCTCTTGTGTTGTTGGAAGAGGGTGTTTGCT
The DNA here is from genome assembly GCF_049115385.1 of Moschus berezovskii. Taxonomy (NCBI): domain Eukaryota; kingdom Metazoa; phylum Chordata; class Mammalia; order Artiodactyla; family Moschidae; genus Moschus; species Moschus berezovskii. Next base: position 65,088,956 of record NC_142477.1, read on the forward strand.
ATGACCAGTGTGTTCTCTTGGCAAAACTCTATTAGCCCTTGACATGCTTCATTTTCTTCTCCAACGCCAAATTTGCCAGTTACTCTAGGTGTTTCTTGACTTCCTACTTTTGCATTCCAGTCCCATATAATGAAGAGGACATCTCTTTTGGGTGTTAGTTCTAGAAGTTCTTGTAGGTCTTCATAGAACCATTCAACTTCAGCTTCTTCAGCATTACTGGGGCATAGACTTGAATTACTGTGATATTGAATGTTTTTCCTTGGAAACAGAGATCATTCTGTCATTTTTGAGATTGCATCCAAGTACTGCATTTTGGACTCTTGTTGACTATGATAGCTACTCCATTTCTTCTAAGGGATTCTTGCCCTCAGTAGTAGATATAATGGTCATCTGTAAAATATTACCAGCTTCCCATCTTTATTTTGCCTTTATCCACTGTTAGAAATGTTAAGCCTCATATACATAGGAAAGAGTACAAAATACTGATGCAGCAGATCCAAGGCAGGGATGAGGTTTCCATATTGCTTCACGTAGAGACCTGGTGACACTAGTGGTACAGAACTCGCCTGCCTATGCAGGAGACGTTAGAGATGCTGGTTCCATCCCTGGCTTGGGAAGATCCCCTGGAGGAGAAAGTGGCAACCCACCCCAGTATTCTTGCCTAGAGAATCCCATGGAGAGTCCGTAGAGTCGCAAAGAGTTGGACATAACCAAAGCACCTGAGCGAGCATGCATCAGAAGTTCAAGTGTATTATCACCAGGGAAGATAAGGTTCCTTTAGAGTGACGGTCCAACCCTGGCCCTGGGCTCCTTGCAGGAATTATGAATCAGCTATAATTATGACCTAAGCACTTGTCCTTTCTGCTGCCAGGTCTCCTGCCCATTAAGAAATGTGTTGAGACGGCTCCATTTGTTTCCATGAAGCCACTGGGTCAGTAGTCAATGATCCTTATACTGGGTGCCTTAAAGAGGAATAACCACTCTTTTGAGAAATCTATTGTGAGCTGGTCACACGAGCCTCTGGCTGCATTTAATTTCCAGATTAGTTAATGTCAGAGGACGGCTTTTTAAAATGGTACATTAAATGTGGGGACCAGTTATTAATCCCTATAGTATTTTTATACACCTAAATGTCAATCTGTCAGTCTTCTTGAGTTTTGTAATATCTTCTAACATTCAGATTCTGATGAATGAAAGGGCTCTTTGCAAAAAAAGAAAAAAAAATACCATTGGTCCCTTCTTCTAGTATTGAATTTGTTAAAAGCCAGCTCACTGTCTCTTAGCAAGGGATAGGATTATTGAAATGTATGAATAGAAAACTTCAAAAGCAAACCTGTCAAAGAAATACAAAGTAAAAATATTTTACATATAATTGCAGTTTTATTCAGTAGTGAGAAAAAAAGAGTCAAAGCATTTCTCCTTAATGCCACACTGAGGCATGGAACATTTTGTGAGAATGAGTAGAATATTCACAGGAAGGAGGGCACCTCGGCGTTCTCCAATTTAGGACGGCTCATGACCCCCAACCTCCCATTTATCCGACCAGATTCCCAACAGCTCTGTTGAGGCCCCTTCATTTTCATCTTCTTAGACACCCCATCATGTAGCATGAGATCATGTGTGTAGGGACACTGGGGCTGAACAAATGCTTTCTTTTACATGGTGCTTTCAGAAGAATCCTTTTATGTCCTAGATGGCTAGGCTCTTTGGATGTCTGAACAATGAAGAATCGGAGCAAGAAATTTCTACACCAGAACCCTGGGAGCATAACACACTTTGAAGTAAATTTCTCTGCTTTGTGGGACCATAGTAAAAAGTGGGGTTTTTCATGATCCTTGCATTGATGTCTGCAAAGCCAGATGGCTTTGTAAAATGAGCCCCTAGCAGTATAACTGATTAAAAGAAATGCCGTGTCGTTGAAGGCTTTCCTATCCATTGTGAGCCTTGCAGATAGAATTGTTCTCTGGCGGTCCATTAATATTGGGAATCGCACTCTCCATCTTTAGGGGTCAACCAGTGACAACTGAGGCAGGTGTTGGCAGCAGAAGCCTCCCAGATGAAGGCTGAAAAAGTCTCTCTAGCCAGCCACCAGGAGACCTTCCTCGAAAAGAAATGAAGCTGGCCACTGATGGGAGTGGCAGATTGTATTTTCTTGGCCTCCAAAATCACTATGGATGGTGATTGCAGCCATGAAATTAAAAAATGCTTGCTTCTTGGGAAAAAAGCTATGACAAACCTAGACAGTGTATTAAAAAGCAGAGACATCATTTTGCCGACAAAGGTCCATCTAATCAAAGCTGTGACTTTCCCAGTAGTCATGTATGGATATGAGAGTTGGACTATAAAGAAGGCTGAGTGCTAAAGAATTGATGCTTTCAGATTGTGGTGCTAGAGAAGACTCTTGAGAGCCCCTTGGACAGCAAGATAATCAAACCAGTCAATCCTAAAAGGAAATCAACCCTGAATATTCATTGGAAGGACTGATGCTGAAGCTCCAGTACTCTGGCCACCTGATGTGGAGAGCTGACTCATTGGAAAAGACCTCGATGCTGGGAAAGATTGAGCTTAGAAAGAAAAGGGGGCGACAAAGGATGAGATAGTCAGATGGCATCACCGACTGAATGAACATGAATTTTAGCACGCTCTGGGAGATAGTGAAGGACAGGGAAGCCTGACATGCTGGAGCCCATGGGGTTGCAAAGAGTCAAACACGACCGAGTGACTGAACAACACCAGCTGAGGGGAATAAGTGCTTTGAGGGTTGTAGGTACTTCCTGAAGTTGTGACTCTTATATTTCAAGTTATCCTCTCATTCTTGACTTCTTTTGGTTGTGGTCCTACATCTGCATCCTCCTGAGCACCCCAAAGCTTCCAACGCCTCTCACCTAGGGGTGACCCTCACTCATTCATCTTCTCTGTAGAGTGTACATGACTCTTTTGAGGATACTCAAGCTCTTGCTCTTGTTGTTGCCCATATAGAAATCATTCAGCCCGTAAGAACACAGTCAGATATTTCAAGTTGTTTAGGGACGGGGGGAAAGGAAGGGGTGCTGATGAAACTGGCCTTCAGGTAGAGGAATTCATAGATGTAACAAATTGTTCTCTGGCTATATAACCTACCATTTGATTATTGGGAAATGGTGTTTGGGGCAGAGGAAGGAAAAGCTCATCTTAAGACAAGCTTTAAAACCCTGTTGTAAAAGAGGTAGCTGGCCCTGGGTTCAGTTCAGTTCCTGTCACCAGGAAATATGTTAGTCCTGTAGTGTTCGTCATAGGCAGCGTTTGAAAGCCAAACCCCCTCACTCTTCCTTTTCTCCCTGTGGCTGTGTCCTCTTACTGATTGATCAGCTGTAGTGCTGATTAGCAGCAGTGGAGAACCAGGGACCTGTGTCCCTTTGAAATAGCTCACTTCCAAAAAGTTTGTACTTTCTTTCTCTCTGAATTTATAAGAATCCTTTCAAAGAAGAAAATAATTCAATCCTAGAGGCATTTTCAAGACTTGTTATCAGAGAATGAACTGATACGTGGTCTCTTATTGTGGTCTATTTTTTTTAGTAATATTGTAGAATTTATAGCATCTTAGTAGGTTAGGACTAATTGGTCTTTGTAGAAAATAATCATTTAAACAATACTTCTATAAGTCACACAGGGGGTCATTATAGAGCTAGGAAACAGGAAAAATGCATTCAAATTTTCCCTATATCTTACCACTTGAAGAAAAGATAGTTTAAAAAGCAGAGCATTTACTTTTTACTTGTGTCTTTTGATGCATTAGATAATTTCTCCTTTGGTTATTTTTGGTGTTGTAGTCATATAGCTTTTAAGAAATGGGGTAACATTTTATTTTGCTTTGAAAATTCTTAGATCATAAAGCATTGATCATTTTTCACAATTACTTCCATTGTAGAAAAATGGAGACGTATAAAGAAATGTTTTCATCCATAATCCCATCTTGTAGAGACAGTCCCCACTAGCATTTTAGTGTATTACTTTTCAGGTTTTCTTCTAAATCCTCGTTCTTTGATGCTTATCGATTCTTGGAGTCCATTTTCTTTCCAGCTGGGAAGTACTTTCTGAAGCCCACCAGTCATATATGAGCTGAGTGACCTACTTACCCATAGAATTTGCTGTGTCTTCCAACAGAAACAACCAGGAGAGCAGAGTTTTGGGCTGTTTCTAGTGATCACGTATCATCGTTTAGGTTCCTGACCCGTTTCCTTACTTTCAGTAACTCATTTTAGAAAGTTCCAAATGATAACTTTTTTTTCTACAGCTGTTGGCAATATTTGTTTAGATTCAGAAAAGCTGTTACTTTTTATGTGTGGGAAATCACTCTGAACAACACATTTTAATAGGTTCCACTGGTCAGCAGAGAGATGCTATATTCATTTAGGGAATAGAACAGATTTTCCTTTGTTTGGCTTTAACACTTGGGGCTTTGTAAGATTTCCCCAGAAACCAGCGCTGCAGCCATTCTTAGCCAAGTTGTGATTTGCAGAGTGATTTATCGATCAGGGAGGGTTTCCCAGAGTTCCTCAGGATGTGTCATGAGTGTAACTTTGCACATGCTGGAGGAGAGGTTCCCTAGAGCCAGGGAGTTTCATTCCCTGCCATGTCCCCTGTGTCTAGATCATATAACAGTTGTTTTATACATGTGGTCTGTGTGTGCTTTAAAATCATGTACCTCCCTTACTGTTTTTTTAAGTTATTCCAGCTTCCAATAGGAATATGCTGTGCTTCAAATATGAATGTAGATGTTGGGCCCTCCCCTTGATGTATTTGAGTCTAGTGCAATTTTATCTTATTGTTTGCATTTATATCTTTTATGAAAACAGGCAACAGTGATGGATTCATTACTGATTAATGTTTTTATGTTTTTCCAGTCCTCTGTATAAAGAAGTGTAATTTAAATTTAACCTTATCCTAAATTCTAATTTATTTGTCTTGGTTTATTGTCAGAGAATTTTAAGCATAGGTGATGGAGGCTTTCATTTACCAACTGGCATTGAGGAGTGCCAGACATAGATAACTATTCAAAGCATATTTCCTCTTGGTCTGGCTTGAATTTCCTATATCACAGTTTCACTAAGGAGAGGGATCAGGTAATGCAGTACATGAAATGGATTTTAGTTGATTGGAATCAGATTAAACTTTCTGCAGTTACAGTTCCCATGGTTTGAATACATTTATCTGATAATCATTCTTTTGCTGGATGAAGGAAAGAAAGGAAAAGAGACAGTTAAAAAACAAAAGTAATCAATTGAACTGTGACCTAGGAGCACTCTGACTTTAGGTGCGTTGTGGTTTTTTTTTTTTTAAGTCAAGGTATAATGGCTTGCATGAAGGGAACTTCCCTGGTGGTCCAGTGGTTGAGACTGTGTGCTCCCAATGCAGGGGACACAGGTTTCATCCCTGGTCAGGGAACTAAGATCCCACATGCTACAACTAAAGATCCCATGTACCACAACCAAATAAATAAAGATTTTTTAAAAAAGACTTGCATGAGAGTAAAACCCCAGATTCATGTTGGTGATTACCTCTGGGAGGAGAGAGGGGAGCTGAGATCAGGATGGGTGCTGGGGGTTCAACAGTGTGTGATTTATCAGAGTGAGTAGCTGATATTCAGTTATAGATGATCATTCCATTATTCCTTTTCTAGTTTTTTTAATTAAAAACAATAAAAGATGGAGAGTGGCTGTGCATGGAAGGGAGATCCCCCCCAGGCCACTTGTGTCTTTGAAAGATTTAGCTTTCTTTAACAGCTTTTTCAGCCGTTGCCATTCTCAGCCTCTTGCAGGCACATCCTGTGGCTAAAAAGGCCAGGAGAGCGAAAAAACGGGAAGGTGTTGTGGACACAGGGAAATGTGTGTGAGCAATATTGACAAGATACTGACAAGCAGAGGACGCTTAGTTGAACGCTCAGAAATGAGTGAGTGGAGTGCCTCTTTCTGCATGATCCTTTACTCTTCCTCCGCTTTTACTCAGTTGTTTCTGCGTAAGCCTGGGGCAGCTGCAAATGCATGCAGTTCCATTCTGTGTACAGACTCTGAAACGTAGGTACCCCGTTTGACAAGCCTGATTTCTCCTTATCTTACTTAGTGATGGATGATCCTTGTTAATGGGGGAGGCCCTGTTAGAGGGAAGCACGCACCCTCACCCCGGCCATTAGTGAGTATTCCTGGAACCCACAGGGCTGGAGCCCCAAGTATGTAATGATGGTGTCTGAGACACCAAGAGCCTCGAGAGGCCACTCGAAGTCCACAGAGGAGGTGGACACTGGAGAGAAAACAAGCATCGTGCCCAGCCTGGGAAGGCGGGTGAAGAGGCTCCGCTCACCCCACGAAACTAGTCTGCCAAGGCTGCTGTAACAAAGTGCCACAAGCTCTGGGTGGTTTAAACAGCAGGAACTTCTAGGTTTGGAAGCTAGGAGTCCAAGACCAGGGTGTTGACAGGGCTGGCTTCTCACAAGAGCTGTGAGGGAGGATCTGTCCCAGGCCTCTGAGCTAGCTTCTGCGGTTTGCTGACCAGTTGCCGAGCTTGACTTGCACACGTGTGGCTCCCGTATCTGCCTGCACCCGCACATTCCCCTGTGTGCATGCCCCCTCCTGCATCCACATCTCTCCCTTCTGTGCGGACACAGTCATGCAGAATAGGACCCCACAATGACCGCGTTTTTACTTGATCATCAACAAAAATTCTGTTTTCAGATCGCATTCACAGGGGCTGGGCGTGTGGACCTAAGCGTGTTTTGAAGGGTGCAGTTTACTCCATAGCACCCTCTCCATTTCTCATCCTCACTGCTTACATCTGAAAGGGAGATTCTATTTGTCAGCTTAAGCTTGTAGTGGTCTATGAAACGTCTTCTTGTTTCCTCTGAATGGACTCCATCATCCTGCTGATAGAGAGAGAAAGGACTGGGAAAACACAGAGATAAGACAAGATACCTGTTAGGGAGAGAGAAGTTGAGAGGAGCATTTGCAAGAGCACAAAGCCAGGAAGAAATATGAATTACTCCTTGCTACTGTTTCCTTTTTCCTTCTATCCAGACTCTTCTGCACACCTCATTAGAGCAAAGACTAATCTATCAAAATCCAATCAATTCCACTTTAGATGACGGCCAATGAATATGGTTTCTACTACGTTACCTGTGAAACAGGCCTTTGTGGATAAGCCTGGAAACCTCCCCCGCTGTTTATAATGTTGTTTTTCTGAGAATGCAGTCTGACGCCTTAGCCTGACAGATGCACCTACAGAGCATAGCCCGGCGTATTGTTGAGATGAGCTGGGGAGATAGGGCTGCCCAGGTTGAGAAGTCATGGCAGCTTTCTCCCTCCCACGTCAGGGTGCTTGGGGGATGCAGAAGGGCACTCTGAGCAATGTTGCTCTTCCCTCCTGGAAAGTTAGCACCTACTTGGTGTCACTTTGGTGAATAAGGTTGGACCTTCATGTGCCCCTGGGAGCTGGGCTCACGCCCAGAGCTAACACCGCTGGGGACACCTGCAGAGACTTTCAGCTGTATCCCCAACATCCATGGTCCCTTCTGCTTTATGGATATAACTGATTTTTGTTAGGGCAGGGTAATGTGCTCAATTAAAAGACTATGCCAAAGAGCTGCTTTCCCTCACAGCTGGATGTAGTTATGGTATTGTGTTTTGGCCAATGAGAGCTAAGCAGACATTTCTTGGGGAATAGACAGCTGGTGAGGATCCTTTTTCTTTTCTTCTGTTTTTGTCTTTCTGTGTATAATGCATTTGTGTTGACTGGAGATCAGGCAGCCACACTGGTCCCTGAGGTAGAACATGAGGGTAGATTACCAGAAGGATGATAGAACTGAAAGGTGAAAGTAGTTTAATCAGATGATTTGGCAGTCACCACATCAACCATGGATTTCCTGCTTTGGAACTGTTTTCATGTGAGAAAGCAATAAGCTCTTTTGCTTAAACCACATATTGGTGCAGCTGAGGCTATGACCCCTAATCCTGAGTGAGACAGAAATCCTCTCCCAGGAACCCCCATCACTGCTCTTTAGAGTGTATCAGAAAGGAAAGGTTGGTCCAAGGAGAATGAAGACAGGAGAATTTCCTCCTCAGACTTTAAGAAGAACTAGTCTGCTGGGCCCCATGACATCTTTTCCTCAAAGCATTTTTTATGTGAATGGGAGGAGAAGATTCGGAAACTATGCCTTCTAACTGCGCCCTTATTCATTCCCAGCTCACTTTTCTAATACCATAGATAGTGTCAGTCAGTACCATTTTCTACCGACTAGCTTGTAGTTTCAGCAGCATCACCATCATGGTCGCAAGACACTGTTTTGAGTGCTTCATTGCTTTTTACCATTGTTTCAGAAAGTTGACTAGAAAATAGAGCAAGGAACATGCGGATATCAGTGATAAGATGTATAGCGCTCATAGATTTAATGCAGCTAACACCAGAAGGAAATTATTTCTCTCCCAAAGGGACTAATACTTAGCTTCCATCAGACACCCATTGTTCTTTGGCCAATGAGGTATGTATTTGTGAGTGAAAAGAACAAAATTAAAGAATGTGGACAGATTTAACATGTATTGATGAAGAATCATTAAGAAATTTGGATTTTAAAAATGCCCTGATTATATATTTGACTCTGTAGCATGTTTTCAGGAATGTATGAGGCAGGAAAGAAAATTGCCTTTTTACCTGGATCCACTATCTGCATTGATTCTCTGATATGATTCAGGGAATTGGGAGGAAAGGGGGATGAGTGGGCTTACTTTGGAACTGTACTTGTGGACCTGAAGGAAGGAGAAGCTGAGATTTATAAAACTTCTGGGGCTGGACTGAGGTTATATATTTTATGTTGAGCAGGGGGCCCACTCCACACAGCTGTGTAGGATAAAGAAAAGTCAGCCCAAAGGTTTCTTTATCCATCTTGAATTATTTTGTGTCTCTGCATTTCCAAATTCACAGCTACCCTCTAGAGATGAAGATTTTCATGGAGGTCCAGACTTAGGGGAAACATCGTTTCCTAGGACTCACTTTATCTCTGACAAGGGGGCATCGTTCTCTAAGTGTCTCATTTAATGTCAAAGTGGTGTGAGATTCTAAAAAGTATCTGCTGCTTGAGGAACTTAGAAGGCAGTTAAAGCCATCCATTTATGGCTTATTTTAAGTGTATAAAATGTATTTTCTCACGGAGTATGTTTTTCCTTATTTTATTTTTATGGGGTTTCGAAACCTTCCCAAGGCTTCTAAAGGTTCACTCCTAACCTCAATTCCCATTGCAGTATTTGTCCCTAAACTATTGATTTCATCACTTGTGTGTTTCCCTTTCTTAGTGTTTATCAGCACCCTAATTCTTGAGGTGAGAGATGAATTTCAGTCTTGTTTTTGAATAAGTATTATTATTTTTTTATTTCTTTAGCTAGCTAGTAAAGATGGGGAAATGATGAAGTTCATGAAAGGAACCCCACTAACTCTGATACAGTTTTCTCTAACATATTACCAGTGAAGTGATAGTTATCACTTGCAGATAAAATAGACATTATGTTGGATGTCATTTATTAACTTCTAGCTGTCAATCTGAAGCAATCTAGAAAGTATGAAAATTATTTGTGTTTTATAAATTCATATTTTCCTTGGCCTCCATCACCAAAAATATTCAGATCATATTGAAGGCAGTGTTGCTGCTGAGAAGGCATGCATATATGAAGATACTGTTAAAAAGGGACACATCCAGTTTCTCAAATTCAGGACTCTATGACTTCCCACTGAAATTCCAAGCAGTGTGGGAATACTGACACCTGGTGACCCTGTTCGATGATATTACCGGTATTTAAAGGACATTTTGGAGGGAACCCATGAATCCATGGTATCTTCAGAAAATTATGAAAACACTATAAAATGAGATTAGTATCCAGCATTCTTTTTTCAGTGGTGGTGATGGTATGGATGCTATCTTCAAATAATAACCTATCTGGTGAGAAATAGAACATACTGACAGCTGTGCATTAACTGTCACTTCTGAATTGCTGTGCATAAAATCTTAATCAGTGAGGGTTTTTTATAGTTGGTCTTGTGTCACACTTCAATATGAATTATCTGAGAGGTTTCTGGAGATGAGTAAGTAAGAAGTCTTCATTGGGAGAAGCTCTGTCACCCTCACTGGGAAAGATGATGAAACCATCAGTTTTGTAAGAGATTGGCCTTTTCACTGGGAATTCTTGGGCTCGAGAGAGGAGTGCAAGTCTAGAAATGAAAACCTCTAGTTTGCTCACTCAGTAATTTCATAAGATGCATTTTCATAGAAGACTTTATTATCTTCTGGTAATTGAATAGTATGATTTCAAAAGTGGAGGTGACCAAGCACTCTAGGCCACCCTGTAGGTTGTGTATTTCAAGAAATAATAGTTTGTTTTCTCATAAAAATAAAAATGAAAATGTGGAGGAAAAAAAAAAGGAAATAAACTTGTGTTGAAATTGTGCTGGCACTTTGAATTAAATTCTCTGCATGGCTGGTTTTTACTTATGACCAGAAATGATGAAACCTTGATCTGAAAGTGGCCGTACAAACTGAATAGGGGATGAAGGCTTTCTCTGTTTTGGGGTTGATAATTAGCTATGTGCAGGTCATGGGTTGACAATTAGTTCTGTTCCTCAGAGCATGTCTGCAATCTTTGATATCTACTTAAGCTATGTAAATAACTTGCACAGTTTTTATTACGATTTTTCTGTTAATCTTTGATGGAGTGAAATTTGATGTTTTCTCTATGACAAACCATGAAATTTAGTAATTAAATCCTTTTATTTATTCAAAGTCTGCACTTAGTTAAAATAAATTTCCACAAAGCCTTGTGTTGGGGTTTTCAAAATGTTACTTCGCGGTTCTTTTGCCACCAGAAAATGTATCTTTTCATAATCATTTCTAATCTGATAGTTTCATTCTTTAATTCTCATCTAAACAGGAATCATTTAAATTGGGAAGCCAGAGATTTCTTTGGCCTTTCAGAGCTTAATATGATCAATCCTTTGCATATCTCAAATTTATTATCATTTATTACTACATTTTGGAGAAGGAAATGGCACCACACTACAGTATAATGGATAATCTCTTGAACAGAGGAGCCTGAAGGGCTACAGTCCATGGGGGTTGCAAAGAGTCAGACACGACTTAGCAACTAAACAACAATTACCACATTTAACCATCCATAGATTCTTTCCATAGTTCTTTAATTAGAGTAAACAAAGTACTTATATTTCTGGTAACTCCTTATGCCTATATAGTACTTATATGCCCCTCTTATGTAGTAAAACTTCTGATAAAATATTTCAGTGATGATGAGATTTATATATTTTGACTTCTTGAAAGTGAGATCATGTGATTTGGAATTGTATATACTTGTGTTTGAGCAAAATTTCCCCCGCCAAACCTACTAACAGTTTTTCCTAATCATTTTACTGATCTAGCAAATTGTTTTCAACTTTTTTGGTCCACACTTATTTTCTTTTCTGGTTGCATGTCATCATCTCTTTTCCACTTATTAAATGGAATATTTTGCCTTTTATAGATTATTCTTATCTTCTGATTATTTAGGTGTTCTCATCTTAGGGGCTGTGAACAGCGTTGTGGAATGTATCAACTCCCTGAAGTTATATACAAACGTGTGTGCGTGTGTGTGTTTTCTAAAGCTTTCATCAGAGCCTCAGAAACCTCCTTAAGAAGGCTTATTTTGGAAATTCCCTGGTGGTACGATGGTTAGGACTCTGTGCTTTCGTGTCAGGGAACTAAAATCCTACACGCTATGCAGCATGGTCAAAAAAAAAAAGAAGACTTAGTTTATTTTTTTTTCTCAAAGAGACCTTTTTTCTCTACCTAAATTTTAAGTTTCCTGTGGGAAGGCACTTACACTTGTTCTCTCACTTGTTCTATAAGGAGTACAGACAGCAGAGTGGCAGCTTGTGGAGAATGTTGACTCCTTCAATCCTTCCCAGACCAATGTAATTTGTGACCATGCATTTAGAAGGGTTCCTCTAAATTGAATGATGGATGAATTTCTTTTTTAAAAGCTGTGGTACATATACACAATGAAGTATTACTCAGCAATTAAAAAGAATACATTTGAATCAGTTCTAATGAGATGGATGAAACTGGACCCTATTATACAGAGTGAGGTAAGCCAGAAAGAAAAATACCAATACGGTATACTAACGCATATATATGGAATTTAGAAATATGGTAATGATAACCCTGTATACGAGACAGCAAAAGAGACACAGATGTATAGAACAGTCTTTTGGACTCTGTAGGAGAGGGCGAGGGCGGGATGATTTGGGAGAATGGCATTGAAACATGTATATTATTATATGTGAAACGAATCGCCAGTCCAGGTTCGATGCATGATACAGGATGCTTGTGGCTGGTGCCCTGGGATGACCCAGAAGGATGGTATGGGGAGGTCGGTGGGAGGGGGGTTCAAGATGGGGAACACATGTGCACCCAGGGCAGATTCATGTCAATGTATGACAAAACCAATACAATATTTTAAAGTAAAAATAAAATAAAATAAACCCAATCTTGCATCCCTAAAAAAGAAAAAAAAAAGTGAAACATTTTCACACCCACAGTATCAACTTCAGTATATTTATTTTAATGATAATTGTGAACGCAGAGAGAAATCAGGTATAAACTTGTATTTAATGGTTTTTATCACTACAACTAAAACATATTTAAACAAATATGACTAAACTGCAGAGCACCTTTAATGTAACAGTATCAATACTGTATATTAATGATTTACATGATATATAATGTATAGGATATAAAGATATAATGATTTGTCAAAACTAAATCAGTCTTAGTAATACCAATATGCTGTTGACTACTGTGACACCTGCTTCCTTCATTTGTGTTTTGAGTTGACATGTTTGTCATATGGAGTGTAAAGCTCAGTTCTATGACTTTTCTGATAAAAACCCTTTAATGATGGTTCCATGTTACTCCATGATATTATTTGGCCCTCACTTCACTTGTGTACTTGGGCCTCTGTTATTTTCTCATTAGCTCAGGGCAATTGAGACAGTAATATTTAGCCAACTTGATCCTTAACACAAATGGAAACATGGCACTGAAACCATATTTAATTAATTTTGAACAGTCTGAAATTAAAGGATAGTCATTATATAGCATCAATGAAATGTCAATAAAATTTTTAATGTAGTGTATATTCATATTTCCCTAAGAATCACTTTTAGATTGTGCTTTGAGGAACACTGGCATGCAATATATGTCGGGATATATATGTACCAGAATTGGTACAAAATACTTTTAGTACATTAATGGATATAACTTGATTTAGTAGTCTAATTGAATATTTATAATTGGTGAGCCCAGGTTTAATTAATCCTTGTCTTTATGCGCTTTACTGAAATAATTATTTGAAGCTTTGTGGTTTCTAACGTTGTATTTTGTACTTGGCTTCGGTCATCTCTTATTCAAAATGCAGCCTTGCTTTGAGTTGTCTCATGTACTATAGTTAAACTAACCTGGCAGCTCAGGAGGGTCCCAATGGTGGGGTAGGGAAAAATATCTGCAGACCAGGAGTTAATGAGTTAAAAAGTGGTGGCCATCTATAGTGAGTGGAAGCAAGGTATGCTTGCCTTGGCAATTTCCTGTTTTCTCTAAAGATTTTCCCCCAAAGTCTGCATTTGAAAGCAATAACTGCTGTATTTAAGACCATATGCTTTTTTCAGGACATAAGTGTATCTTCCAGTATAGTACTGTCATCTCACACCTACGTGACTTTGCTTCTGTTAAAATGGGAATGATGGAATTGAGGGTTCAATGAAATAGTGCATCAGAACTACTCTGCATAGTGTGGCTTGTGCTAGACAGCAATGAATGGAGAATCCCAGGGACGGGGGAGGCCGTCTATGGGGTCACACAGAGTCAGACAACTGAAGTGACTTAGCAGCAGCAGCAGCAACAGAAGACTAGTATGAGAAGAAAGTATTCAGACTAGCTGATTTCTGACTCATTTTACACAGGTAAATGTCAGAAGAGGCGTCTCCATTTTTCAACTTACTCCTTAGATTCCAATCCTCTGCAGTGTTTTTGGAGTCAAAGTTGGTGTACTCTTCTCATTATTTCTTTTATGAGGGGAAGTGCCATCTTCCAAGGCACTATGGAGCCAATTATATTGCAACCTTTTAACCTTTTTACTGCCCATTGAATCTGCCCTTTTGCCCTTTTCCAACCTAGTTATCCCTCAACTTCTTGAAGTTCTCCGAGCCATCTTTCTGTCAGTTCTGTCCTCTCTTCCCAGCTCTGTCCTGGGGGACCCCCGCCCCAGCATGCCTTGCCCCCTCCCTACTTAGCATGATGCTCAATACTGATGCAATCATAGCTGTGTTTGCCGCCCTTGTGCCAACTTTGTGCTGCTTAGTTGCCAAGTGCTACTCCATAGACATTTCTCAGTCCCTAATTCTGAAGCTAAACTGTATCATCTCCATTTAACTGACGTGAAAATCAAGACCCAGAAAGTTTCTTTTACTCGCCCAGGGTTTCATGTCTGGTCACTGAGAGAAAGAGGATTGAAATATTGGTCTTCATCTGTCCTTTGACTGCTCCCTTTATTTCTTGTTTTCTGTTATTCTCATCTTAAAAGGAGAAAGTGTTCATTTGAGGATCATGCATTTCAGATAAACTTTATCAGTGGGAAGTTATTAATAGTAGCCTGAATTCAAATCCTGTTTTTACCACTTAGTAGGTCCATAGTCTTGGTCGAGCAGACATGGTCAAAATGGCATCCAAATCATGAGTTACTATAAAGATTAAATTATATAATATTTAGTGATTTTTTTGTGTGTTGCATAAATGAAATTTGTTTTTATATTATTACATTGTCCTGTCCTTCAATTAAATGCATCTTATGAGCTTACATTTTTGTGAAACTTTTTACTGTGTTTATCCTCTAGAATTTTTTTTTTTTCTTTTTGAGAGATGTTTTATTTGTTTCCTTCCAGTTTCATTAAGATTTAATTGACATACCGCACTATATAAATTTAAGGTGTACAGCATGGTGATTTGCATTATATACTTCAGGAAATGATTACCATGATAAGTTTAGTGAACATTCATTATTTTATAACTGAAAGTTTGTGCCTTTTGGCTACTCTCATCTAGTCCCCCTCTCCCCCCCCTCTCACCTCTGGTAGCCACATATCTAATCTTTATTTTGATGAGTTGTTTGCTTGTTTTTGAAGTATAATTGGCCTACAGCAATATGTTAGTTCCTGGTGTACAGCATAGTGATTCAGTATTTATGTACATTTCAATACATTTCAAAATGATCACCACAATAGGTTTACTTGCCATCTGTCGCCATATAAACATACAACATTATTATCAACTACATTCCCCACACTGTACATTTTATACCCTTGACTCATTTATTCTGTAACTAGAAGTTTGCACATTTTAATTGTCCTCACTTCTCCTTACTCCTTGCCTCCCATGGCAGCGACCACCTATTTTTTTCTCTGTACCTACAGCTCTGTTTCTGTTTTTCTTATGTCTGTTCATTTAGTTTTTAGATTCCACATATAAGCAAACTCATAGAGTATTTCTCTTTTTCTGATTTGTTTTACTTAATGTAATACTCTGTAGGTCTGTCCATGTTGTCATCAATGGCAAGATATCATTCTTTGTTTTACTGCTAAATAGTATTCCAATGTGTATATATACCACATTTCTTTACCCATTCATCTGCCAGTGGAAGCTTAGGTTGCTTTCATATCTTAGCTATTGTAAATAATGCTGTGAGGAATATACAGGGGTGTACTTTTTTTTTTTCAAATCAGTGTTTTTTTTTTTCCTTTTGAACAAATCAAGAGTGGATTTGCTGGACTGTATGATAGTTTTATTTTCAATTTTTTGAGGAATCTCCATATTGTTTTCCAAAGCAGCTGTATCAGTTTACATTCCCAGCAAATGTGTGAGGGTTCCCATTTCTCCACAGACTCGCCAACACATTATTTGTTGTTTTTTTTGATAAAACCCACTCTGACAGGTGAGAGGTAATATCTCATTGTAGTTTGGTCTACATTCCCTTGATTATTAGTGATGCTGAGCATATTTTCATGTGCCTGTTAACCATCTGTATGTCTTATTTGGAAAATGTTGTTTCAAGTCTTCTGCCCAGTTTTTAATTTGATTGATTGGGTTATCTTCATGTTGAGTTTTATGAATTCTTTATATATTTTTGTATAGTAACCCCTTATTTAATATATTGCTTGCAGATGTCATAGTAGGCAAACTTTTTGTTTTGTTTATGGTTTTCTTTGCTGTGCAAAAGCTTTTTAGTGTGAGTAGTCCCATTTGTTTATTTTTGCTTTTGATTCCTTTGCCTAAGAAGATACATTAAAAAAAAAATTGCTAAGACCTATGTCAGAAAGCATATTGCCTATGTTTTCTTTTAGAAGT
This sequence comes from Moschus berezovskii, assembly GCF_049115385.1. NCBI lineage: Eukaryota > Metazoa > Chordata > Mammalia > Artiodactyla > Moschidae > Moschus > Moschus berezovskii. Next base: position 65,105,412 of record NC_142477.1, read on the forward strand.
TTTATGGTTTCAAGTCTTGCATTTAAGTATTTAATGCATTTTGAGTTTACTTTTGTATGTGGTGTGAAAAAGTCTATTTTGATTCTTTTGCGTATAGCTATCCATTTTCACAGCATCATTTATTAAGGAGGCTGCCTTTTTTCCATTGTATTTTCTTGCCTCCTTTGTTGTAGATTAATTGACCGTATAAGTGTGTTCATTTCTGGTCTCTCTCATCTTTCTATTCTATTGATCTGTCGTGTGTGTGTGTGTGTGTGTGCACCAGTACCAAACTGTTTTGATTATTGTAGCTTTGTAATATAGTTTGAAACCAGGGCTCATGATACCTCTAGCTTTGTTCTTCTTTCTCCAGATTGTTTTGGCTACTAAAGGCCTTCCAAGTTTCCCTAAAAAATTAGAATTGTTTGTCCTACTTCTGTGAAAAATGCCATTGGCTTTTTTGGGTAGGTATTTTTATTGATTTCATGGCTGCAATTAGCATCTGCAGTGATTTTGGAGCCCAAAAAAATAAAGTCTGACACTGTTTCCACTGTTTTTCCATCTATTTCCCATGAAGTGATGGGACCAGATGCCATGATCTTTGTTTTCTGAATGTTGAGCTTCAAGCCAACATTTTCACTCTTCTCTTTCACTTTCATCAAGAGGCTTTTGAGTTCCTCTTCACTTTCTGCCATAAGGGTAGTATCATCAGCATATCTGAGGTTATTGATATTTCTCCCAGCAATCTTGATTCCAGCTTGTGCTTCTTCCAGCCCAGCGTTCCTCATGATGTACTCTGCATATAAGTTAAATAAACAAGGGGACAATATACAGCCTTGACGCTCTCCTTTTCCTATTTGGAACCAGTCTGTTGTTCCATGTCCAGTTCTGACTGTTGCTTCCTGACCTGCATACAGGTTTCTCAAGAGGCAGGTCAGGTGGTCTGGTATTCCCATCTCTTTCAGAATGTTCCACAGTTTACTGTGATCCACACAGTCAAATGCTTTGGCATAGTCAATGAAGCAGAAATAGATGCTCTTCTGGAACTCTCTTGCTTTCTCCATGATCCAGCAGATGTTGGCAATTTGATCTCTGGTGCCTCTGCCCTTTCTAAAACCTGCTTGAACATCTGGAAGTTCACGGTTCACATATTGCTGAAGCCTGGCTTGGAGAATTTTGAGCATCACTTTGCTAGTGTGTGAGATGAGTGCAATTGTACGGTAGTTTGAGTATTCTTTGGCATTGCCTTTCTTTGGGATTGGAATGAAGACTGACCTTTTCCAGTCCTGTGGCCATTGCTGAGTTTTCCAAATCTGCTGGCATATTGAGTGCAGCACTTTCACAGCATCATCTTTCAAGATTTGAAATAGCTCAACTGGAATTCCATCACCTCCACTAGCTTTGTTCGTAGTCATGCTTTCTAAGGCCCACTTGACTTCCAAGATGTCTGGCTCTAGGTCAGTGATCACGTTATCGTGACTATCTTGGTTGTGAAGATCTTTTTAGTACAGTTCTTCTGTGTATTCTTGCCACCTCTTCTTAATATCTTCTTCTTCTGTTAGGTCCATACCATTTCTGTCCTTTATCGAGCCCATCTTTGCATGAAATGTTCCCTTGGAATCTCTAATTTTCTTGAAGAGATCTCTTGTTTTTCCTATTCTGTTGTTTTCTTCTATTTCTTTGCATTGACCATTGAGGAAATCTTTCTTATCTCTCCTTGCTATTCTTTGGAACTCTGCATTCAGATGCTTATATCTTTCCTTTTCTCCTTTGCTTTTCGCTTCTCTTCTTTTCACAGCTATTTGTAAGGCCTCCTCAGACAGCCATTTTGCTTTTTTGCATTTCTTTTCCATGGGGATGGTCTTGGTCCCTGTCTCCTGTACAATGTCATGAATCTCCGTCCAGAGTTCATCAGGCACTCTATCAGATCTAGTCCCTTAAATCTATTTCTCACTTCCACTGTGTAATCATAATGGATTTGATTGAGGTCATATCTGAATGGTCTAGTGGTTTTCCCTACTTTCTTCAATTTCAGTCTGAATTTGGCAATAAGGAGTTCATGATCTGAGCCACAGTCAGCTCCTGGTCTTGTTTTTGCTAACTGTATACAGCTGCTTCATCTTTGGCTGCAAAGAATATAATCAATCTGATTTCGGTGTTGACCATCTGGTGATGTCCATATGTAGAGTCTTCTCTTGTGTTGTTGGAAGAGGGTGTTTGCTATGACCAGTGCGTTCTCTTGACAAAACTCTATTAGCCTTTGCCCTGCTTCATTCCGTGCTCCAAGGCCAAATTTGCCTGTTACTCCAAGTGTTTCTTGACTTCCTACTTTTGCATTCCAGTCCCCTATAATGAAAAGGACATCTTTTTTGGGTGTTAGTTCTAAAAGGTCTTGTAGGTCTTCATAGAACCGTTCAACTTCGGCTTCTTCAGCGTTACTGGTTGGGGCATAGGCCTGGATTACTGTAATATTGAATGGTTTGCCTTGGAAATGAACAGAAATCATTCTGTCGCTTTTAAGATTGCATCCAAGTACTGCCTTTCGGACACTTTGGTTGACCATGATGGCTACTCCATTTCTTCTAAGGGATTCCTGCCCACACATTACTTTGCCAACAAAGGTACGTCTAGTCAAGGCTATGGTTTTTCCCGTGGTCATGTATGGATGTGAGAGTTGGACTGTGAAGAAAGCTGATCGCCGAAGAATTGATGCTTTTGAACTGTGGTGTTGGAGAAGACTCTTGAGAGTTCCTTGTACCGCAAGGAGATCCAACCAGTCCATTCTAAGGGAGATCGATCCTGGGTGTTCATTGGAAGGACTGATGCTAAAGCTGAGACTGCAATACTTTGGCCACCTCATGCGACGAGTTGACTCACTGGAAAAGACTCTGATGCTGGGAAGGGTTGGGGGTGGGAGGAGAAGGGGACGACCGAGGATGAGATGGCTGGATGGCATCACCGACTCTGTGGACTTGAGTCTGAGTGAGCTCCGGGAGTTGGTGATGGACAGGGAGGCCTGGCGTGCTGTGATTCATGGGGCCACGGAGAGTCAGACACGACTGAGCGACTGAACTGAACTGAACTGATTTTATTGATCGTCTTAGGTGGGATGGTCATTTTAACAATATTAATTCTTCCAGTCTATGAGTACAGTGTATCTTTCCAGTTGTTGGTGTTTTCATTGTCTTTTATCAGTGCCTTATAGTGAAGTATGAAATGAAATAATATTTGTAAAAACACCTAGAAGAATTTCTGGTATATATGAAACATGGTGTAAATGTGTTAAACAAATAAATTAATATGACTTCATCATATAAGCTAATGAAAAAGATTTTTTCTTTTCATAGAAATGTCTTTTTCTTATGTAATCTTCATCTCTGAGCTCTTAAGCTACCTGTCTTTGCTTTTGCTGCTGCTAAGTCACTTCAGTCAGGTCCGACTCTGTGTGACCCCATAAACGGCAGCCCATCAGGCTCCCCCATCCCTGGGATTCTCCAGGCAAGAATACTGGAGTGGGTTGCCATTTCCTTCTCCAATGTGTGAAAGTGAAAAGAGAAAGTGAAGTCGCTCAGTCATGTCTGACTCGTAGCGACCCCATGGACTGCAGCCCACCAGGCTCCTCTGTCCATGGGATTTTCTAGGCAAGGGTACTGGAGTGGCAAACTGAAGTGTTTGGGTCTTTGGTCTTATGCTTGTGAACTTTAGCAATATCTTCTTCACTGCTCTGAGATACTTTCTGGCTTTTTTTTTTTTTTTATCCTTTTGCTTGAAATCTCTCTCTCCTTCTGAGTATAGTGCCTGGCATAAACTCAAAAGCTTAAAAGATGTCTTTCTTTAATAAAATCTCCCCCTTGCTCTTTCCCTGTAATCATCTTACCAGTGACAAATTGCAATGAACTTTCCCTCTTTGGAAGCAGAAGAATGAGGAGAGCCCAGGCTTTTCTATGATAACCACACATACGAGAGTAGTCGTATTATTTTAAAATACTTACTGTAATTTGTTATTCCATGAATACTGGAGCATCTCCTGTATGTCAGGACTGTGTGTGTGGGTGAGAAGGCATTGAGACATGCAGTGAGTAGGGCACACTTAGCCCCGGCCAAGTTTGATCAGTGCCTACTCAAATTAGCGTAATATTTCCCACCAGAAGGGACTGGGGGGCTTCAGTGCACTTTCGGGTGTACTCCTTCATTTTCTGTACTCCTAGACTGCCTTCATTTTTGAATCTCCAATACTGTCGTGTCTCATACCAACAGGCACAAGATGTTTCTTTAAATGGATTTGTAATCTGTTCTGTACATAGTAGGATGACATTTTCCTCCCATTTTGCCAACCAGTTGTTCCCTTCTCCCATTAGTAAGTCATTCTCTCCCTGATGATTTGTTATACTTCATCATATTGAATATATGCCCTGTGATTTCTTGCTTGTTTCTGTGCTCTGTGTTTTCTTTAACCAGTACCATACTGTTTAAAAACTGTAGACATGTATTTTCATGTCTATTTTTCTTCAGGTTTTTATGTGATAGGCTCATCTCTTCTTTTTTTAAAAAAAATCTATTCATTTTTCATTCATTTATCTTTTTTTCTAGGTAAATGTTAGAATTCTGGTTGTGGTTCAGTCACCATGTCAGTTTTCCCTAAGTGGAATATTAAAAATATTTCACTTAGAAGGAATTGTCATCTTATGCTATCTTTTTTCATTCTAGTAACATTTATTATTTTCAACTTAACAACAATAATAATAGTTTCTCTTTGTAAAGTGCTTTTTTTTTCCTTTTTCTTGCAGATCATAGTTTTCTCAATAAGATACCTTGAAGTATTTTTAACTATTTTTATGTTTAGATAGAACCTTTAAAATCACATTTTCTCTCTGTTATTGGTAGCAAAAGTGTTGGATTTTGTATATTTATATGGGATCTATCCAAGTTACTTAACTCTTTTATTAACTCTGATAGTCTTTCAATTGATTCTGTTTGGCTTTCTTGACATAACATTGTATCATGTACAAATAATTTTTATTCTTCAGTATCTTTACCTCTTTTTTAACTGTCATATCATAATGAACCCTATTCTCAAATCAGCATTACATAGCAATCATGGTAGATGGCTTGCTCCTGGAATGCTTCTAGTGCCTTCTAAAGTGAAAGACTGTTAGGGTGAAATATACCCTCTAGTGTAAGAAATACTACAATTAAAAGGGATATAAAACTGAATGTTTTTCTTAAGTTGCATAGAATTTTTCTATGTGTTCTATTCATATTTAGTTAAGAGTTACTTGACATCCAGAAAGAAAAAGAACTTCAAGAAATGAGTAAGTTGCCTGAATTTAGCAGACTGATCCCTTTTAATCAGAAGAATTGTTTCTTGTTTGGTTCTACAGTGAGGATGCTCATTTCTGAGTTCTAGTCATGAGTTTAGAGAGGAGTTGGATCAAAATCCACTGTACTATCAGTTGAATACCCTAGAGGGCCTGCAATGTAGGAACAGAGGCAAGACAGAAGTAGTCTAAGTCATACCGAAAGAGCAACAACTTTGAATTAGCTCAGGCTGTGATTCATCCTTTCTCTGGAAGAGGAAGAATAACCCTTTTTGGTAGAAGATAACACTATTTAGAGTATGTGTTCTTAAGGTGGGTAATCTCTCTCCCAAGGGGTTAAACCTTGGTTTTTAAGTGATAAAAAAAGTATTGACTATTGCAGTCGTTTGGGCTTTTAAAGGTTCAGTTCAGTTCAATTCAGTTCAGTCGCTCAGTCGTGTCCGACTCTCTGCGACCCCATGAATCACAGCACGCCAGGCCTCCCTGTCCATCACCAACTCCCGGAGTTCACTCAAACTCATGTCCGCAGAGTCGGTGATGCCATCCAGCCATCTCATTCTCCGTCGTCCCCCTCTCCTCCCGCCCCCAACCTTTCCCAGCATCAGAGTCTTTCCCAGTGAGTCAACTCGTCGCATGAGGTGGCCAAAGTATTGCAGTTTCAGCCTCAGCATCAGTCCTTCCAATGAACACCCAGGATTGATCTCCTTTAGAATGGACTGTTTGGATCTCCTTGCAGTACAAGGGACTCTCAAGAGTCTTCTCCAACACCACAGTTCAAAAGCATCAATTCTTCAGCGATCAGCTTTCTTCACAGTCCAACTCTCACATCCATACATGACCACGGGAAAAACCATAGCCTTGACTAGACGGACCTTTGTTGGCAAAGTAATGTCTCTGCTTTTTAATATACTATCAAGGTTGGTCATAACTTTCCTTCCAAGGAGTAAGCGTCTTTTAATTTCCTGGCTGCAATCAGTATCTGCAGTGACTTTGGAGCCCCCCAAAATAAAGTCTGACACTGTTTCCACTGTTTTTCCATCTATTTCCCATGAAGTGATGGGACCAGATACCATGATCTTTGTTTTCTGAATGTTGAGCTTCAAGCCAACCTTTTCACTCTCCTCTTTCACTTTCATCAAGAGGCTTTTGAGTTCCTCTTCACTTTCTGCCATAAGGGTAGTGTCATCTGCATTTCTGAGGTTATTGATATTTCTCCCAGCAATCTTGATTCCAGCTTGTGCTTCATCCAGCCCAGCGTTCCTCATGATGTACTCTGCATATAAGTTAAATAAGCAAGGTGACAATATACAGTCTTGACATACTCCTTTTCCTATTTGGAACCAGTCTGTTGTTCCATGTACAGTTATAACATATTAAAAAGATATACAGTTTATCTGTGTCATTATAATACCATTTCATGCCAGTCAGAATGGCTGCTATCCAAAAATCTACATGCAATAAATGCTGGAGAGGGTGTGGAGAAAAGGGAACCCTCTTAAACTGTTGGTGGGAATGCAAACTAGTACAACCACTATGGAGAACAGTGTGGAGATTCCTTAAAAAACTGGAAATAGAACTGCCATACGACCCAGCAATCGCACTCCTGGGCATACACACCGAGGAAACCAGAATTGAAAGAGACTCATGTACTCCAATGTTCATCGCGGAAATAGAACTGCCATACGACCCAGCAATCACACTCCTGGGCATACACACCGAGGAAACCAGAATTGAAAGAGACACATGTACTCCACTGTTCATCGCAGCACTGTTTATAATAGTGAGGACATGGAAGCAACCTAGATGTCCATCTGCAGATGAATGAATAAGAAAGCTGTGGTACATATACACAATGGAGTATTACTCTGCAATTAAAAAGAATGCATTTGAATCAGTTCTAATGAGGTGGATGAAACTGGAGCCTATTATACATAGTGAAGTAAGCCAGACAGAAAAACACCAATACAGTATACTAATGCATATATATGGAATATAGCAAGAAGATAACGATAACCCTGTATACGAGACAGCAAAAGAGACACAGGTGTATAGAACAGTCTTTTGGACTCTGTGAGAGAGGGCGAAGCTGGGATGATTTGGGAGAATGGAACTGAAACATGTATATTATCATATGTGAAACGAATCTGACGTGGTTGGGTGCTCCCCACGTCAACACTCTGTGGATTTAAGAGGCTGTTCCTTCCGGAAGTGTATAAATTAGCCTGGGATAGAACCTGCACACTGAATTTACTAATTAAGAAATGAGAAACCACAGCTATAAAGGTGGCAGAGAAATACAAGAAACCATTCTTAAGTAATCTTTTAAAACTTTGAACAGAGTTACAGATTTTACCATTTGTGATAAACTGGTGTATATAATTTAACCAGAACCAGAAGAAAATTAGTATTGTTTGAATTCTGAAGCACTTTGAACATGTTGTGGGAATAATGTGGACTTTCTTGAGTTTTACACATTCATAAGTAAATAGTCTGTATCTCATGCCTTGTTGGCTTTCTGTGAACTGCAGTTTCTGGAAAGTGAGCAGCTCTCATTCCTGTAACTCTTGTAATTCAGTCATTCGTGTGCCTCCTTCATGAGGATTCAGTACGGCTGTGGTGCTGTTATCCCTCTGATAGGAACTCTAACTCTGTGTAAAGCCCCAAAGGTCTGTTACTTATTTTTATTTTTATATTGTACTATATTTCATTTACAGTGTTGTGTTTGTTTCAGGTGTATAGCAAAGTGATACAGTCATATATATATATATGAATTAACAAAAGCAGTTCCCGTCTTTTGATGGGGTGCTCATGGTTTATAACATAAATGGCATTATTTTGAGAGAGGGATAGCTTAGGTATGGCATCGGGTTTTTTTCTTTTTACAGCCTGTGGCAGTTGTAAAATAACTTAATGTAGCTTTTTACAACTGTGTATTCTATAGTATTTTTTCTTTTGGTGAAATTTTAACTGTTAATGTTTTTGGCACTGTGCTTTGTACCATTTATTAAATAAAAATTTTAGTTGCTAAAAAAAAAAAAAGATATACAGTTTATCTGTGTCATTATAATACCCTGGGTGGGGTGAGGGAAACACTGATTTAGATTCTTCATTTTTTTTACACAAAACCTAATAATCAAAAGTTATAGGTATACTAAGAGACAAACCATATGACCAAAATAGAAGAGAAAATAAAGAGAACATAATTTTGGAATTTTATCCCAGAGATTGAGGTTAGAATGTAGGGACTTAAAAATAACATGACTAATATTTGGTTTTTTTTTTTAAGAAAAGAAAAATTGGAAAGTTTCACTAGGAAATTGAAATTTGTGGTAATAAAGGCTATTAGAAAATGTTATCACTGAAAAATACAGTAACCAAAGTTAGGAACTCTGTGAATAGGTTTGAAAGCAGATTAGACACAGTAGAAGACAGTATTCGTGAAGCAGAAAACAGGTTAATAGAAAATATCCACACTGAACTAGAGAGAAGAAATAATATGTACATGTATTTCTACTAGGTAGTGATTTGATGAGAACCATCTTTTTCTATATCCCAATCAGGAATAGGTGTCTTAATACTGCTTATATTTTGCCACTTTGTATGTAAAGTAATATTTTATTGTTACTTTCATTTGCATTTAATTTACTAACAAAACATTTTATGCTTAATTTTATTTTCTTGCTTATGTGTTATTTTCTGAGAAATATCTATTAATATATTTGCCATTATGTCTCTTGAGAGTGTATACTAGTCTTATCAATTTGTGTATTTTATTGTATATGAGATATAACTTTTCAGTGTCTCCATTACAAACATATTTTTTATGTATATAGAATATTTTAAATTAATATGGTGTTTTAATTTGCAGCAAAACTTCTGGATTTGAATACTGACAATTATATTGAAAGAGTATATAGCATGATAGAAATTAGCTTTTTCAGTGAAATCAGAGAAAGACAAATATCATATGATATCACATATATGTAGAATCTAAAAAAATTGAATTCTTTAGAGGCAAATGAACTTACAAATGAACTTATTTACAAAATAGAAATAGCTTCACAGACATAGAAAATAATCTTATGGTTACCAAAGGGGATAGAAGAGGGGTTGGGGATTAATTTGGAGTTTGGGATTAACATATACACACTGCTATATATAACACAGGTAAACAGCAAGGATCCACTGTATAGCACAGGGAACTCTACTCAATATCTTGTAATAAGTTATAACAGAAAAGAATCTGAAAGAGAATGCTATATATGTATATATCTGAATCACTTTGCTGTACACTGGGAACTAACACAACATTGTATACCAACTGTACTTTTAATTAAAAATAGCTTTCACAACATGATTCCATACTACATTCTTAAGTATAGAGTGGTTATTTTCTATATTCCAGACTGTCATAGATACAAGTTTGTGTGTGTACATACTTTATAACTGCCCTTATAATTTAGCTGGTATGATAAAAGCTGTTGGAGATAACTTTATATTCTCAATTAAGTTTCTTAATGATTTTCTTTTTGGTTTTGGATTAATTACATCAGCTTACTCTTTGTTTAGAAGTTAATGCAATTTGTCTAATTTGCACATTACACATTTATTTGGGTATAATTAAATAGCTAGTAACTTTCATGCAATTTGAGATGACACTCTGTTACTGATTCCAGCATGAAAGTGTGTCTGTGTGAGAGTGGGGTGAGCGCAAGTGTGTTGTTTTTCTCATATAGATCTAAAATTGTTTGATTATGGAAAAATTTTCCATTGATTTATCCTGTCTTGGTAAAGTAGCTGCAATAGATGTCACACCTGTATTGTTTAATTAAGGGTAATCATGTCATGAAAAATGGTTCATCTGGGGATTGCTTGCTTATTTTGGCTGTGCAGACTGGCCATCCTAGTTCTACCACTTACCACTCCACTTAACCTTAAATAAGTTAAGTAACCTTTCCAGGTCTTAATTTCATTACCAATGAAATAAGGTTGATGAAAGTATCACCTCATGGAATTAAATGTGATAATGCATGTCAAGAGGCTTCCCTAGTGGCTCAGAACTTAAATAATCTGCAATGCAGGAGACTCGGGTTTGATTGCTGGGTTGGGAAGATTCCCCTGGAGAAGAAAATGGCACCCCACTCCAGTGATACCTGGAGAATTCAGTGGACAGAGGAGCCTAGCAGGCTACAGTTCATGGGCTTGCAAAGAGTCGGACATGACTAAGCGACTAACACACACCATGCATGTCAAGAACTTACCCAGAGCAGGCACTTATGAATGGAAACTGTAGTTAGCATTTCTGGTAAAACCTGCCTGTTCACTTTTTGGTTGATATATAAAAATCACTCTCTGAGATTAAAGAATGTTTAAAGGTTCTTCTTTATGTTCTAAAGTTGTTACCACTTCTAAAAATGAGCAGTGACTGCAGGGAAGTTTCACATGTCCAAATAGTTCTTGATGTCATTATCTCATGGAAGCTGTAAAACAACAGCTAAAATATATTTCTATAAAATTAAATTTTATATAAATTGTATATAGAATTAAGGGGATGACAAAAGAAGATATGGTTGGATGGCATGACCGACTCAACGGACATGAGTTTGAGTAAACTCCGGGTGTTGGTGATGGACAGGGAGGCCTGGCATGCTGCAGTCTGTGGGGCTGCAAAGAATTGGACACACTGAGCGACTGAACTGAAAATTAAGATAGTAACATTCTGAGAAGCATATCGGCTTATGGTGAATTCACTTTGTTAAGTTCTGTCTTTAAGCAAAACTCCAACCAGTCCATTCTAAAGGAGATCAATCCTGGGTGTTCATTGGAAGGACTGATGCTGAAGCTGAAACTGCAATACTTTGGCCACCTCATGCGACGAGTTGACTCACTGGAAAAGACTCTGATGCTGGGAAAGGTTGGGGGCGGGAGGAGAAGGGGACGACAGAGAATGAGATGGCTGAATGGCATCACCGACTCTGTGGACATGAGTTTGAGTGAACTCCGGGAGTTGGTGATGGACAGGGAGGCCTGGCGTGCTGTGATTCATGGGGTCGCAGAGAGTCGGACACGACTGAGTGACTGAACTGAGCTGAAACTACTAATAGTATTTAAAACTTTTTAGTACTTGTTTGAGTATTTCCATTCTTTTCTTCGGGTACCATTAAAGTACAGAGAACAATGTGCTTACTGAAAACAGTGTTGTCTTTTCCCTGTGGTTGCTGAAATATTTTGAGGCTATGCTTAATTCTTATGTTTTTATTCTTTTTCTCTTTTTAATATTTATTTATTTATTTGGCCACACCAATGAGGCACTCAGAATCTTTAGTTGAGGCATGCACACTCTTAATTGGGGCATGTGGGATCTAGTTCCCTGACCAGGAATCAAATCTGAGCCCTCTGCATTGGGAGCACCAAGTCTTCACCACTGGACCATGAGGAAAATCCCTTTATTTCTTTTTAAAGAATAAAGTTAGAGCATGATGAATGGTAGGAATGTAAAAATGATTCTGAAGCAGCAAAGGTATGCTTTGCATTCACCAGTCTTGTCTGATAAGTCAGTTTCCGTTTTCAAGGAACCTGAAGGGTTCTGGTGATTTTAACGTTACATATCTTGCATAGATGTTGAGTTTTTTAAGGTACAGACAGCCCTTTTCCTAGTTTCTGCTCTGTGGTTGTGCATGATTCCTATTCTCAAAACATTGTGAGGTTATTTTCTGATTTTTCTATTTAAAAAAAGGTCACAATTCATGTTTTATTTTGAATAGCTTTGGTGTAATTAATTGTTTTTTGTATTGCTGTGTATGTTATGTTGCATCTATTTCTAAAATAATGGATTAGTTTGCCCATTAAGAGAGAAATTGTTTTTGAATTACCTATATGGTAAGCATAAGTTTATTTTGTATAGTTGTTTTCAAGGTTGCAATCACCTACCCATTGGTTGCTCTGAGAGTTTTTAAAATAAAAATGTTCAAAGCCAACTTTGGATTATATCCTCTTGCTAGTTAAAAGATCTGTATCGTGATAAGAAAGTCAAAACGTGTTGAGTTGGTGGTAATTTGGCTTTAATTTGAAACTTTATTTTAGAGTAATAGAAGACACTGGAACTTCTTTCTAAATAAAACTGTTTATTTACAAGAGACATTTGTACAGCCCCTCCCAGAGTGTCTGGCCCAATATATCTCAGATCTCTCCCTTCTCTCTTCCTTTTTCATTGGGTGTATTGTGTGTGTCCTGTGTTACTTCTGATGCCTCTTTTCCCAGTAGTTATGGAAAAAAACATGAATTTATAGATCTGCTCCGTGCCAGTTTTCTATTGTTGTGTAATAAATTACCGTAAACTTAGTGGCTTAAGACAACACTTATTTATTATCTCCTAGCTCTGGACATCAGAAGTGTGGAAAGGGCTCAGCTCTGTTCTCCTCCCAGCTCATGTCGTCAGCAGAATTCAGCTCCTTACAATTGTCGAGCTCACCCTGTTTTCCATCTTCTTTGGGCTGGGCCAGTGAAGCCGTTCTCTGCTGCTTTACTTTCTTTTGAAGGATTTACCAGGTTAGGTCAGGCCCACACAGGATCTTTTCCTTTTGATGAACTCAGAGCCAGCTGTTGGTTAATCAGATCATGGGGATGACGTTCCATCATCCTGACAGGTCTGGCCGCAGTGAACCGGGGAGGAGGAGTGTACATGAGTGTAAGTTACTGGCCTCTGAGAATTCTGCTGCCATGTCCTTGGTGTTTTAAACTTTTCTCTGAAGAGAGAAATACATGAACATGACTACTTCCGTTTTACGAACAAGTGAAACTTGGACTTACGAGAAACTCACTGACTCAAAGGACCAAACAAAAACCCTTAGAGTCAGAATCTTCATTTTAAGTTGCTTTTTCATCAGCAGCTACAAGTTTTCAAGTGAGCTCTTTTTTAACGGTTCATGTTCAGATCACTCATTTGAGACCTCTGAACAAACTTCCCCAGGGAAGCTATGCCAGAAATGGTGGGTGAGTTCTTAGGCTGCTCCACACAATCTGACCCAACACATACTCTCAGGCAAATTGTTTTAGTAGTCCAGAACCCCTCGGGTCCTAATCCTTGAGCCCCATGGAGGCCACCAAGTCCTGTGGGGCCCCAAGGTCCTGGCGCAGTGCAGCTGGTGTCCCTACCTTGCGTGACAAGGGTCCCCAAGGCCGGACCACCATGGTAGGGCAGGAGACGATGCTGTCCATCAGCTCTCTCTGTGTCTACTGGCAGGTAGGTGGGGACAGCAGTAACAGCTGCTTCTGTTGTCATAGGAAAAGCCTCCAGTACTGAGTATTGGGGTCATATTTAGCTTGTCAATTTGGTAATTATGTTATAGCTTCCCAGGTGGCTCGGAGGTAAAGAATCTGCCTGCCAATGCAGGAGACAAAAGAAAAGGGAGTTTGATCCTTGGGTGGGGAAGATCCCCTGGTGTAGGAAATGGCAACCCACTCCAGTATTTTTGCCTGGAGTATTCCATGGACAGAGGAGCCTGGCAGGCTATAGTCCGTGGGTTTGCAAAGAGTTGGACACAACTGCACACACACAATTATGTTGTACTCTCTCTATAGAATCTTGTTAGTTGAATTATCTTTTGTATAGAATCAGTTACTTAGTGATGTCAGGTTTTTAAATGGGGCCATTAAACTTGTGCAATAGCTTAAGTGTGAAACTGCTTGACAGTCATTTTTACTCTTTGTTTTTCTTTAGCCATCTTGTTTTGGATCTGTATAGAAAGATGGCTTAGGATAGTGATGCTAAACTGATATTTGCATGTTAGAATCATTTCAAAATAAGGCACCCTCTCTTTCTCCTTCCCATCTTGAGTTCTATCACGTTCTTCCTGTCTTTAAAACATGTTTGAGGAAAGAGAGAGAAACATGAATGATTCCCAGGGAATCCCCACAGGAAGGAGGAACCATTCTCAGGCTGAAATTATTGAAGAGAACTGAAGTGATGCCCATGACCAGAATACAGGAGGAACCGTGTTAGTGAAGGTCAGCTCAAAGGTGACTCAAAAGAGATGTGAGAGGAAGGAGTATCTGGTTTTATTTTTCTATAATTCTTTTTGTTGCCTTGCCTTTAGTTTTATGGCTCAATGTCATGTTTCATGACTTAGAGGAAATTATTGGACTATATGGATCTTCAGAACAAAGTGTTGATATTTGCCTACATTTAAACTTTTTATTTTTTTTTAATCCTAAATTTTGCTTTCTTTTCATTCACTGCCTCAGGTAAAATAAATAAATAAATGAATTCTGTTCCCTTTTGATCTTCATTTCAGGTTATTCAAAATGTATGGCTGACAGCCTTCAAAGGAATAATGCAGGCATTGGATGTTTTATTCAGTGTATTGCTGCGCTGCCCTTTGGTGCAGCTATTCAAATTGCTACGGAAGTGCCTGAAAGGTTGTCATGGATTTTGCCAGCGGTAAATGACAAGTCATAATATATATGGCAAATGTTCCAGGTGTATTGGAAATTATGGTTGCGGCGTCCCTTTTATGGAAGTTTGTTTGTTTCTCATGTAATACTCAAAGTTCAGTCTACATTCTTTAGTTAGATTCAGGTCTTGTCTCACATGTAATGTGTGGAGTAAAAATAATTTAGAATGCAATTACAAGTAGGAAACACATAAAAGCACACAGTAACTTTTTGAGCAGATTGTTTCTTTAATAATTCCATGCCGTTGGGACAAATGACATTCCCTTTTTATGCCCTCTCCCTTTAAGATGTCCACTTGCTTTTGCATTTGGCTGTAGTGAAACCTTCCACAGATCATTACCTTAGTGCCCCCTAATGAAATGTAAATAAAATGAATGATTGCAGCTTGATTATGGGGCCAGTATTTATGAGGCTGCTGGTATGGTAACTTGCTGCGTAAATTTAAGTATGTGAGTAAATTCTCTCAGGGACAGTCAACGTGAGAGTATTTTTCTTTCCTATTTTTTATGATGTACTAATTCTTTTCACCTCTGATTTCTTTATTGTTGTTTCTGCCTTAGAAGAAGTAGGACCCTGGAAAATGGATATTTTTTTTTTTTCTGGATGACTTTTATTATGGTCTCTGTAGGGTTTGAAAACCAGACCTGAGTTTCAGCCTGATCCTGATCTGTCAAAGGAACATTAAAATAAGGGAACACAGCTTTTCTTTTTAATTCCTGTACCATATTCCATCTCCACGTGAGGAGGAAAAAATGCATGAGCGATTCTTTTTTCTGCCTTTTAACACACAAAATTTCAGTCTATACATTCATGGACATCACAAGGGAATGGGTTAACACTGTTCTCTGATTACTTAGGGATTTCGAGTATTTTAAGTTTTCTGCTTTGCCATCCAGATTACTGGAAGCAAACCTCCGTCTCACTTTGCTCCCAGCATCATTTTCTCTGCAGTCTTCTCTTGCTAGAAGAATGGGACAGTCTCCTCCCTCCTGTAATGCTGGTCCATTCTGCAAGGCGTTTTCTCTGGCAGGAAACAGAATAACCCATAAAGACTGTGCCAACCGGACTCATACCCCGCAGGAGAGGAAAATTGAATTTTCATTTGGATTTGAGGGGATGGGTATGTTTTTTAAAAAATATATATATTTCTTTATTTGGCTGGGCCAGGTCTTATCTGTCACATGCAGAATCTTTCGTTGTGGCATGTGGACTCTCAGCTGTGGCATGGAGGGTCTAGTCTCCTGACCAGGGATCAAACCCAGGCCCCCTGCATTGGGAGTAGAGTCTTAGCCACTGAACCACCAGGGAAGTCTCTCATGGGTACATTTTGTGTCTTAGCATTGGTTCTCAAGAATTCAACCCTTTGAGAGGCAGCAACCTGTGGCATGAGGAGGCCGCTCGGACTGAAATTGGCAAAGATGCATTAGCATTCGTTTCATTGTGCTGCGCTCGCGGTGGGCTCAGCTGTGCCCCACTCCTTGCGGCCCCGTGGACTGTAGCCCGCTAGACTCCTCTGCCCATGCAGTTTTCCAGTCAAGAACACTGGAGTGGGTGCCATTTCCTCCTCCAGGGGATCTTCCTGACCCAGGGATCTTTTGCGTCTCCTGCATTGGCAGGTGGATTCTTTACAACTAGTGCCACCTGGTAAGTCCATGTTGTGCTATTTGGGGACTTAAAATTTTTTTTCTCCCATGGAAGATATATAGGAAAATAGAGCATCTAGATGACAGACTTCTCATATGAAGTGACTGTCCCTCTCACCCACAAGGCAGGTGTCACAGGCGTCATCCGTTCTGAGCACCACGTTTGTACAGAAGGGGCTGCGGTGAGGAAGGGGTCTTTTGGCTTCTAGAACTTACACCTGCTCAGAGACTGAATTCCCAAGTTGACTGAGCAGATAGAAAAGGAAAGGTAAGGATGAAAACCCATGTCAGGTTCTGACTTGGATTATCTGTCTGAGAACCAAAGACTGAGTTCTGTTAGAATGTGAGCTTAATAAGAGAGGTATGTCATCTGATTCCAAGTTCTGGGTTATCTAGAAAGGGGTAAGGCATTAGTGGTAGTCACATAAAAATTCTGTCATATAATCAGAGATTCCTCTTGAGCAGAGTTCTCTGCTGTTTGGCATGACAGAATTATCAAAAATTTGTGGCTTTATACTTTTCCTTACCCACTCCAGTATTCTTGGGCTTCCCTGATGGCTCAGCTGGTAAAGAATCTGCCTGCAATGTGGGAGACCTGGGTTCAGTTCCTGGGCTCGGAAGATCTCCTGGAGAAGGGAAAGGCTACACACTGCAGTATTCTGGCCTGGAGAATTCCATGGACTGTATAGTCTATGAGGTTGCAGAGTTGGACACGACTGAGTGACTTTCACCTTCTCACCTTCTGATACCCAGGTCCTTTTTGTTCCCTCTGTCCATCACTGCTGCTTGTCCAGACTAGCCACCTCAGGCTCCCGTGCATGTTCCAGGTTACATGACTATTGTTGCTGTTTACAGTTGATGCCATCTGTATCACTGGCTTGGATGAACTTGAATGGTTAGTTCGAGTTAGCATGCTGGACCCTCAAGATAGCCCCACAGTAATTCTGACATTTCTAGTCAAGAATGATAGCTAAGCCTTCTAGAAATAATTTCCCAGTTGAATTAATTGTCTTAATGCCTGTGACTATACTTTCAGTTATCTTTGTTAACTATTCTTTGTTTTGTCAAATATTTATTGCCTTCTATGTGTGAACACTGTGCTAAATAAATACTTAGTATGAAATAGTGGACAGAAAAGGCAGGACCCCTGCCCTTATGGGGTTTATATTAATATTTATTATTTAAATTTTACTCTGTAATAAGTGTTATGAAGGAAAAGAAGAGGGTGACCTAGATGAAGATAATCGTGGATCTAATTTAGATCAAAAGGGCCGGGGAGACCTTTTAGAGCAAGTAGTGTTTAAGTTGAGGTGAGTATTTTAACTTAGCACACTAGCAGAGAGGCATTTTTTTCTATGATAATTTTTTTTTTTTTACCATAGGGTTCTTAAAGCAGTTAAAATCATAGATCCTTCATATATATTTAAACTTACAATACTAACCAAGTAATACACTTAAGATGTCACACAAAAAAATTAAATAATTCAAAATGTATAAAATGTTTATAAATAATCCATATGAAGGGAAAGATGATTGGGACAAACAATAAGTACTGCGATGAAATAGCTGAATGTGGCAATAAAGGTCTGAGTCCATACAACAAATTTCAGTAACTATGATGTGTCACAGTGTGCGCTGGGAGACAAGTACTTTGTCAAACTTCACAAGTAAATCATTTAGTTCAGAAACAATGTCCTAAAGTAATCCTAAAACCCAAAAACGTTCAGTGCACTGGTCTAAGAGGCACTTGCTTTTGGATAGGGAGCAGATGTTTTAACACAATGTTGTTAATATTAGGTCAAGAAAATAAAAAGTTAATTAGGATTTGAATGGATCTCTGTTAAGTGTTATATGCTATAAATGTAGACTCTGTCTTCCCACTGTGCTCTGCAATACTTAAGGAACATTCATCAAATCGATCCTTCATTAGGCTACAGAAAGCAATCGCAATAAATTATGCAAAGCGGACTGTTAAAGGTCCTTCTCTTCCTAGCTGGGTGACCTTGGACAAGTTAATTATTACTTCTTGGCCTCCTTTCTTCATTCATAAAATGAGGGTAAGAATGCCTATAGGCTCAACTTTATGAAATTGACACGAGCACTACATGTTAGATAA
This sequence comes from Moschus berezovskii, assembly GCF_049115385.1. Taxonomy (NCBI): domain Eukaryota; kingdom Metazoa; phylum Chordata; class Mammalia; order Artiodactyla; family Moschidae; genus Moschus; species Moschus berezovskii. The sequence goes on from NC_142477.1 coordinate 65,123,921, forward strand.
CTTTATAGTATAATATTAGAAATTCACAACAGTTTTCAAAGGTTTTGAGAATAACGTTCTCCAAAATAAAATTCAGAGAAGGAAAAAGCGGCTCTATTACTTTGCCAAACACAACAAGAACATAGTAGGCTAGCACCTCAAGAACTGCGGAAAATTCTTAAAGAGTTGGAAATACCAGACTACTTCACCTGCCTCCTCAGAAACCTGTATACAGGTCAAGAAGCAACAGTTAGAACAAACTGGTTCAAAATTGGGGAAGGAGTATGTCAAGGCTGTATATTGTCACCTTGCTATTTAATGTATATACAGAGTACATCATGTGAAATGCCAGACTGGATGAAGCACAAGCTAGAATTAAGATCGCAGGGAGAAATTCAATAACCTCAGATATGCAGATGATACCACTCTAATGGCAGAAAGCTAAGAGGAACTAAAGAGCCTCTAGATGAGAGTTAAAGAAAAGAGGAGAGTGGAAAAGCTAATTTAAAACTTAGCATTCAAAAAAGTAAGATCATGGCATTTGATCCTGTCACTTCATGGCAAATAAAAGGGAAAAAGTGGAAGCAGTGACATATTTCCTCTTCTTGGGCTCTAAAAGCACTGCAGATGGTGACTGCAGCCACGAAATTAGAAGACGCTTGCATCTTGGAAAGAAAGCTATGACAAACCTCATGTTAAACAGAGAAGACATCACTTTGACGATAAAGGTTCATATAGTCAAAGCTATGGTCTTTCCAGTAGTCATGTATGGATGTTGGACCATAAAGAAGGCTCAGCACTGAAAGCATTGATGCTTTTGAATTTTGGTGCTGGAGAAGACTCTTGAGAGTCCTTTGGACAGCAAGATGATCAAACCATTCAATCCTAAAGGAAATTAATCCTGAATATTCTTTGGAAGGACTGATGCTGAAGCTGAAGCTCCAATATTTTGGCCACCTGAGGTAAAGAGCCGGTGGAAAAAAACTCTGATTCTGGAAAAGATTGAGGGCAGGAGGAGAAGCGGATGACAGAGAATGAGATGGCTGAACAGCATCACCGATTCAATGGACATGAATTTGAGCAAAGTCTGGGAGATGGTGAAGGACAGGGAAGCCTGGTATGCCGCAGTCCATGGGATTGCAAAGAGTTGGACATGACTTAGAGACTGAACAACAACAAATAAAATTTGACTAAAAGAAAAACATAAAAAGTGCAATTAGAAATTCTTTACAGGATAATAGTAATGATCAACCAAACTATTGCAAATTTAAAAATTCAAGTTCTGCTCAAGAGAAAATCAATAGTTTGAATTGTTTCTCTGTATATTTCTATAGAATGTATTTTGTGTTTTCAGGAAATTCATCTTCATGTATATACCTCAGCAATATATTCTTGCCAAATACATTAATCTTTGATTTTATAAGATGCTTATTTAAACAATTCCTAGTTTTCTAAAACAGGTGCCATATTTGCATTGAAAGATTATAATTTTCAATGGAAAAAATGGGAATTGGAGAAGGATTTTCAGATTAAAAAAAGGTGATATTTGTCTTTCAGCCTGTATTCTCTGTTTGGTTTTCTTCTTTGGATTCATGATACCATGCAGGCCCAGCTTATTTGTCCCTGGGGACAGCTCTTACAAGCTAAAAAAAGAAAAGAAAAACTGACTGTAAAGGAAATAAGATAGGATATACTCTTTTAAAAACTTTGTAAAATGCACATCGGTGAGAATGGAAAGTATCACATTAACAACATGTAATTCTCTTTATGTTGCTTGCCCAATTGAAATAGACATTTTCTCTCTTGCTCAAATAAGATGCTTGAAGTCCAAGCAGATATTTTGACCACAAAGCCAACATTAGTCTTTCCAGGCTTTAATTTCAGCTGTTGTATTATTTAGTAGAACTTGGAATATCAGAATGAAAATCAGTATAACCGCTGTTGTTGGGGCAAGCAAGTTTGAGTCAGCTTGTCCTACCTTCCCCCCTTCCTTTCTCATTCCCTTCTTCCCCTGAAATGTAGCCAGCAAAACCTTTTCCATAAAATTCTGTTTTTAAACCAAGTATACACTTTATGATAAAACTCTGAAATACTAATTTTCTTTATTATTTCCAGTATTGCACATATAATAGGTATTCAGTATATGTTTGTCAAAGGAACGATAGCCATCAAGCATGCACTATAAAGCAGTGGCGTTTGTTTTTCCATTGCTCTGCTTGTCTCCATTGTATGCCCTGTGATGGAGACATGTAATTTTGGTGTTTTTGTTACCATGACTTCAAACTGCAGAGCAACACATGCATTTGGGTCATCTGTTACGCATTGTCAGATCATCATAATATTTCATAATCACTAAAGGATATGCTTGACTTGGAATTATGCAAGATATGTTGGGAGCAGAAATTTCAGAGAGAGGAGCCTTTTTAAAGAAGACTGTAAATCTTCAGTGACAATGCAAACATTTGTGTCTCTATACATTGTCTTCCCCAGGTTTCAGAACCTGAAGTCCATAAATATAGATGATAACATTCCCCTAAAAGAGCTTAACTATTATATATGACCCATTGTCTTTAGAATTTACTGATCACCATCTGAATTTTCACTTCTTTCTTTTAAACGGTTTTGAATTTACCATTCCGCCTCTTTTATTTAAAAAGCAAGATTTTTCTTTGATTCGTCAGTCTTCATGTTACCTCGTTTAGGTCTCTCTAGATTTTGCATCTATTGTTTATAAAAGTTTTCACAAAGCTCCAGCTGTGGAAAATACCTCAGTTGTGTAATTCACAGTGTGAAATTTTTTTTTTAATATTACAAATCAGACACCATTAGGGTAAGCTATTAAAGAAGGCCTTTCTCTAATGAGGAACTCTGCTAACGTGAGATGAGCTCTTGAAAGATGTTGGTGTGGCTGTCAGTGGGTCAGGCCACAAGTGATTAAGCAGTTCACAAAAATAGAAAATAGTGAGGATTCTGCTGTCCACCCCATACCCCTGAAGATCTGTCCCAACAGGAGATAACCATGGCGCTGCTGAGTGTGGGGACAGAAGAGGTCTTTTGTCAGTTACCACCTCCAGAAAGTACTTTGTGACTCTTTTCCCCAAACCTTGTGTCATTTAATATTTTTTTTTACTGACCATTTTTGACAGAGTTTATCTGTCCAAAAGGAGAGTTTATTAGCTTACCTTTTGGGTTACCTATCCAGAGTATATCTGATTTTATGCAATATATTTTCCAAAATTCTGTTGAAATTAAATTTTTATATGAATTAAATATGTTGAATATCTTACCTAGAAAAATGTTCCTGGAATTATTTTGTCCAGTGACTCAAAAATATTTATACTTTATGATCTGGAAAAGTGTAGTGTACTTTATTTAGTAAAAAAGAACAAAGTAGTTGGAGTCAGAAAAATCCAATTTAGAATTCTAACTCAGTCACTTACTAACTATATAATGTTGGGTGAGTAATTAATTATTTTGGTTCCAGATAATGCCATCAAATTTGCCCCTTTATCATTCTGTATTTTCTGAATATTTGGTTTCATATTTTCCCATGGATTTGTCCTTATATTCTATTTTCTATTTTCTTTGGTTCTGACTTAATGTACTTTTACTTGTGTGTGTCTACTTTTTTGCTTTGCTTCATTTGTAATTTACTAAATAGTGAGTAGTATATTCTTATATATTGCCCCAAATCCTGCCTGGAATGATGAAGAGTATGAATAACTTTTTGAAAAAGAGGGAGTATATTAAAGAAGTGTGTGGTGGTGGTGGTTTAGTTAACAAGTTGTGTCTGTCTCTTGCAACCCCACAGGCTGTAGCCAACCAGGCTCCTCTGTCCATAGGATTTTCGAGGCAAGAATACTGGCTTGGGTTGCCATTTTCTTCTCCAGGGGATCTTCCTGACCCAGGGATCGAACCCAGGTCTCCTGCACTGCAAGCAGATTCTTTACCGACTTAGCTACCAGGGAAGCCCAGAAGAGAAGTGTGTGAGAAAACTGAGAAAGATTTTTGCTTTAACAGGAGATGCAACTTTTTTGTCCTTTTGTGACTGGCTTATGCCACTTAGCATCGTATCTTCATGGTTTATCCATATTATAGTTTATATCAAAATATCCTTCTAAGACTGAATAGCATTCCATTCCATTCATCTATCGCATCTGGCTTACCTGTTCATCCATTGATGGACACCTCCATCTTTCTGCTGCAGACTGGTCTGTATGCTCTGTAGGTCTTCTGCATGGTTGTTTTCTTGGGATTCCCTTTTATCATCATTACCCTCCTCCTGGTAATTCACTCTACTTCTTTCCATGTCCTGTGCTTTCCTTGATCTCATGCATTCCTCTTACTTCATTATTTAGGTGGAGCATATCCCCTAGCAGTTTCTTGAGAAAAGGTGTACTGGTGGTTACTTTGATACCTTAAATGTCTTAAGGTATCTTTAGCAAACTATGTAGGTGTTGGCTGTAAGCCTTCTCTGTTAAGAAAGGGGAAGGAAGAGGAACAGGGGAAGGCACGAGAGAGAAGGGAGAAAGAGTGGAAGATGCTTCTGCTTGCATCTTTCCTCATCTTGTGCCACTGGGAGGGGTCCTAGCTTAGCCATCTTACTTCTTTAATGTCTTGCCCATAGGAAGCACTTGATATATGTCCTTCAGGGAATGGACACATGGCAGTTCATGTTACCTGGTTCATGAAGTGATGGAGAATCGCTTTGAAATCATTTACTGACTTCTCAAAAAGGCCTGCTTGAAAAGCTAATACTCATCATTAAAGATATCATTACAATTAAAACCTGGTTCTTCATCTCCGTGGTGTATGCAACATAAACTGATTCCTCCTTTAACTTATATTCTAGCCTTCATCCTGTTTTGCTAAATGATAAAATCCTTAAGAATCAAGCTTGAATATGATTCATCCTTACATCCCACACAATGCCATGCTTTATATAAATGCTCAACGAATGTTTATGGTGTTACTACAATCAGGCACATGGCCCTCTTTAAGGCCGTTAAATGAGCCAGCCTGTTCCAGCTTCAGAGACTTTGCGATTGCTATTCTCTCTGCTTGTGGTACTCTTTACCTGACTCCTCATGAGCTCGTTCCTTTCAGCCTGCAGATGAAGCTTGTATATCACTGAGTCTTCCTGGCCCCAATCTGAAAGCAGTGTCTGCTCCCTGAGTCACTGATCATCATGTCACCTGTGAGGGCCCCTACACAGTACCCGTTCTTATCAGAAATGATCTTAGTTATATCCTTATTCAGTTTCCCCAACTTAAATGGACTCCATAGATGAATCTTTCTGTCTCATCCACTCCTACATCTCTCATACCTAGAACAAGGACTGCTGAAAAAAAATTTTAAGGTTTTTAAGTTTTATTTTGTATTGAAATGTAGTTGATTTACAGTGCTTCAGGTATACAGTAAAGTGATTATAAATGATATCAGCTAATGAGAGAGTGAAAATGTTAATAGTGTGGTCTATTATTGGATTATGAGTTATAAAAGAAGAGATCAGACACACACACACACACCTTTTTTGAACATTTCCCTCAACCATGCCCACCTTTTAAGAATATATAAATAATTGAACATTCAGGGAGAGTGATGCTGATTTTCACTCTTGCCTTGGGGTTTTGTATCTTTCTTAAGGAAGCCTTGAGTCTAGAGAGACAAAAAATGAGAAAATACTGGATTGAGGAGATCTGCGCCTTGAATTTCATCTAAGAAGTCAAACCCTTCTGTGTAACTCCTGTCTGCCTGTGTGCCTCTGGTCAATGTGCCTGGCTGGCTGCGTGTGCCGCCCCTTCACTCATGGCCGCGGTGTCACCATAGGGCTCATTTGCCTGTAGTTTGGGTTGTCTTGTTTGCAGATTTTGATGTCTAGGCTACTGCTCCGGTATGCGTGGAGACCCTGGTAATTAGGTCTCTGTGATCTAGAGACACTTCTAGGATTCTGTTGGTAAAAAACCCTTCCCCCTGAAAGCAGGATGGAAGAATTACATACACTTAGGTTAGTAATATTGCTGAGAGATGAAATATTGACTGAGAAACAGAATAAAAAGACTGCTCTCTTTTTTTTCCCCCCTAAGCTTAGTGCAATGAAATCAGAAGCAAAATATTTGAAACTGATTAATGAGGCCGAGGGTCCTGCAAAAACTGATACTTGCTTTTACAGCAGGGTTCCTAGAGTAGCATTGTTGATTTGGGGTGGGTAGTTCTTTGTTGGCATGAAATCCAGGAGTTGGTGATGGACAGGGAGGCCTGGCGTGCTGTGATTCATGGGGTCGTAAAGAGTCGGACACGACTGAGCGACTGAACTGAACTGAAGTTCTTTGTTGTGGGAGCTGTTTAGTGTGTTGCAGGGTGCTCAGCAATATCCCTGATCTCTGCCCAGGTATGACAACTGAAAATGTCTCCAGACATTGCTGGCCCTGGTTGAGAACTATTACTCTAGAGAATACATAGAAGAACCCTGTCTTAAGCCATGCCACTGGGTTTGTTCAAATCCGTATTGCCACCATCAATGTGATTGCACAGTGATCTTGTCTCGTAAGACGAGAAGGCTGCTTAACTCCATCCTCTGTGAATGACTTCTCAGTGACCCCTAAGTAGTTTAAACCAGTGTTTCCCCACCTACGCACCTCCCGTCAAAACGCGACACACTAGGCTCGTGTGACCTTGGTTTTCTCCACACCTGCATGTGAGCAGCTGGTCTTTGATGTGTTCCTTCCAGTCAGCGGGGGCTTTTCTGGGTGTTCACGTGATAAATGAACAAGTCCCAGTTCTCCAGTCTCTTGAAGACGACTCTCTGAGGTCATGGTTCTGACATGTAAATTTCAACAATTAATGCTGTGGAAATCTATAATTATGAGAAAGAAGAGGCCAAGTCTCTTTGGGTGGCGGTTGCAGCTATATAGGGAGAGACATTTATTCAGCTTTCAGGAGATAGGTGTTGGAAACCTGTGTGAGCTGTTCTTGGCACTGGAGATACACATGACCTACTTACCTTCTTGGCGCCTCCCTGCATAGGGAAAGACAGGCAATCAGTCAATAAGTAACAATAACATCAAATGGTGATAAGTACAGAGGAGAAAAAGACATCAGGATAATAAGGAAGCACTAGGTGTGGGGAAGGCTTCTCCTTTCAAATAGGCAGGATATCTGGATATCTCAGAGGAAAGAGTTCAGGCAGTGGAAATAGTTAGTGCAAAGGCCCTGGGGTAGGAGTTCCTGGTGCATGTGAGGAACAGCCAGGAATGAGCATGGGAGTTGTAGGAGAGGAGGCCAGGGAGATGGGCCTGTACATGTCACATGGATCTTTGCAGTCCTCGTACGAACTCTTCTTCAATTTTTTTTACAGAAAATTTCAGGCATGTGCTAAACAGAACAGTGTAATGAACCCCCATCTACCTATCACCCAGGCCTAATAAATATTTACTCAGGGCCACTTTTCTTTTTTTCTTTCTTCTTCTTTTTTTAAAAATATTTCTTTCTTTATTTATTTGGCTGTGTCAGTTCTGGGTTGTAGCATGCGGGCTTAGTTGCCCCATAGCATGTAGGACCTTAGTTTCCTGACCAGGAATTGAACCCACGTCCTCTGTATTGGAAGGCAGGTTCTTAACCATTAGACCACCAGGGAAGTTCCTACTTTTCTCTCATATATCTTACTGTCTCTCTCTGGGTTAATTAACCTGAAGCTAAGCCTAGACATTTTATCTGTGAATATTTGGGGGTATATCTCTGGAAGGTGAGAAATTAAAAATGATTGATTCCAATATTGTATTTAAAGATAAATTATTAGTATTAACAAATACCCACAATGTGTGCACATATTTGGGTGTGGGGGGAGTCTATTACAGTAATTGTTTTCTAAATGTTTGATTATATGTTTGATATTAGGACCCCAAAATGTTTATATGTTGCAATTAGTCAATATTTCTCAAGTCTTTTTTAAGGTTGAGATTCTTTTCCTATCTTTTTTTTTTCCACTATTGGTTTGAAAATGTTTAAGGGATCGGATCATTTGTTCTGGCTTTCACGATCATATTTCTGTGGTATTAATATGTTCCTTTGTCACTATGTTTCCTGTAAAGTGGCATTTTGATGTAGAGGCTCGGTTGTATCCCACAGTGACGTGGCTTGGTTTGATGAGAAGACTTCAGATGTGTTATCTCAAGCAGCACAGTGATCTCTTCATAATGTCAGCAGTTCTCATGGATTATGACCTAGATCTGTTGATTTGTTGGGGTTTAAAAATGGCAGTAATCTCATGTTGCCATTCATTCCATATTTACCACTTGGAATATGTCTATGAAGAGAATCATTTTGCATCTATGAGGTTCTATTCATAGGGAAAGCAGGATAAGTGCTCGATTTTCCCCCTTTACCAGTTTTTAAAATTAATGGGATCGTTTTCTAACATCTTCCAAAGAAGACCCTGGCTGGCTGGCTGGCTTCCTTCCTTTTTTCTTTCCTCTCCTATCTCCTTGAACTCACAGTTTCAAACGTTGGATACATTTTAACATATTGCTACTGTCACTCCTATTGATGCTCAGTTGTCCCATTTTGTGGCCAAGTTTGCCAGGTTTTTGGCTTTTACTTGGAATAAGAAGGAAACTAGTGAAGAATTTTGAGCAGAGGAATGACACATTCTGAAAATGAGCATCTTGGAGTCTGTGTGGCCAACAAAGTGTAGGAGGGTGGCAGGGAGAAAGTAGAGAATTCAGTTAGAAGGAAATGACAGTGACCTAGTCAGGACACAATATATCTTGAATCAAGGTGTTTTGGGTGGAAAGAATGGTGAGATTCTGGATATTTTACATTGCAAAAAAGTATCCTGGGGGTAGAATGGGGAGCAACGTGGATCCTTCCTCTTTTGTATTCCTTTGTATTTTCATTATTTCTTGTTGTTTTATGCTTTTATGCTACTTATGGTCATTAGTTTACACTTTTATGTGCCTCCTTGCAGTACTAACCAGTGAGTATTCTCTATGTGGATATGTTGCCTGTAACAGGGTGCAGGGTTGGTTAATTCTGTGAGCTCACAAAGGAGGAGAAGTAACATTAACAAATGCCACAGAGCAAGTTGGCAGATTAGGATGTAAAGTTTCAGGGAAGATCATGTGGACTTCCTCTAGTCCATATACACCTTAGTAGGCACACAGACAGATGATCCTCTAGATGGTGCATAGCCGAGTGTAACGTTGTAAAAGCGAGGGGAAGAAAGAGGTGGAAGCAGCCCAGAGCCTGAGTGCCGGCTTGGCAAAGTGAGAAGCAGGCTGGATTTCAGCCTTGCCGTCCCTTCCTGCCCAGCACCCTTGTGCAGGGCACAACCTGATCAGTTGCACGTAACATTCCTACTCTGAAGGTCTGGGACAGGAATAAACACACCCGAATCTAATCCCGGTTCCACCACCAACTGTGAGCCCTCAGCTTCCTCTTCTGTTAAAAGATGAGTTTGACTTCATGGCCTTTAAAATGTAACCGCTTGAACACAGTTGCTGTGGTGAAACAGCCATGACTTGCTAAAGTAAAATACCCAGACTTGCTAAAGTAAAATCCTGATTTGTTCTCGTATTTCTTCTCAATAAACCAATGGTTGCCAATTTGTAAATCATTTTAAAATTTGCATTAGAGGAAGTGAGTGAGATACGTTCTTCCTGCACAGCAATGGAGGTACACTTAGTCCCAAGTTATGAATACTGTGAAAAATTGTGCTCCTTGAATAAATACAGGATGAAACTTTCAGGCTTCCAGAATATCTGTTCTCTGTTTCCTTCCTTTTTCATATTTGATTGCTTTTGTTAATGTACTTAGCACTGAGCTGTTCTTAAAAATCAGTTTTCCAAAATGAAAATACAGGCTCCAATCTCTTGTGTCTCCAGTTGGTATTTTCCCAATTGTAGGGTTTTGCCTGTTCACACAAGTCTTTGCCTCACAGCAGAGTTCAACTTCCCCCAAATTAAGGCAGTTAGTTTATTCCTCTTTCTGATGATTGCCATATATAGAAAAAAAAATCTAATTATTTTGATTGGGCAACCGTTCCCCGTGTCTTTCTTGTGGAACATGACTGATTTTGTTAACTCCACCAGGGAAAGAATAAGCAGAACTTCCTGCGGGTGGCCAAATTCTATTCAGGAGCATCCCCAGGAGGCAGGGAATAGTTGAGGTTTGCTGAAATAAACTCTTTTATAAGTATGATGCTGTTGCTTTGTTATTATTTTTTCCAGTCTGCATGGTGAAGAGGACTTTTCATTTCACTGAGGTGAAAACTGGGTCTGTGAGAGGAGCGACTTTCTTTGAAAAAAAAAAAAAAATCAGAAACCAATTACTTGATATGCAGAGCCAAAAGCCTCATTCCCTTAACGAAATCAGGGCAGTGTGCACGGCCGTTAACCTGAGGAAAGCGGCTGACATCTCTTGATTACTGCTGGAGGTGGAAGGACCGAAACTTGCAGGATCCCCCTCCCCCTCGAGAGAAGGTTAGTCCAGCCCTTTCTAGAGGTTCATTTCGGCTCTCTGTCATCACCGGGACGCTGGCAGGGAATGTGTGTCATGGTTACAATAGAGTGTGTGAACATATAACAACCATGAAAGCCCAGCGGGAAAGGCTACAGATTCCGGGGCTGACCTTGGAGTAAGTATTGTCTCTCTTTAATATTTTAATGCTTTCTGCATGGCACTCGCTTTCCTGCGACCAATAGCTCTTTAGCATTTGTTTGTACTGACAGCCTCAGAGCACTGCAGTGTGAGCTGGAAGGAACCTGTCTGAAATGTATGGCATTTGATTTCAGCCTATGTGGAAGCCCCGACCCAGCGTTTTGCATTGCAGGCAGAGGAAAAGCAAGCGCTGCTGCATATTTAAAGTTACTAAACCTCAGTGCTGGAAACATCTTAGCAGCTCATTGTGAAAGAATGTATCAGCAGGCCGTGGTGTGTCTTTTTTTTTTTCCTTCTCTCTTACTGTTTGTTTATCCCCATGCTGTCTTGTTCTAAAGAAGGGCCTCTGTCTGGCTTGGATAACAGAAGACATTACAATGGATAAGAGTGGAAGAGAAGGGTTATTTGTCACACTTATTAGATGTGATCCATGCTTTATCTGTGCAGCAGAATATTAATGAACTGTAGTACATTTTGCGTCCTTCTGCAGAGTCTCCAGCCACCTCATGCGGTGTGTTTACCTAGTTGAGCTCTGTGTTTGCTTACCTTTTTTTTTTAACCCATTAACACATCTGACTTGCCTTCTGATTTGATGCAGCCATGTAAAATGCCCACATCTAATTTGTGGCGCAGAAGTTAAACATCTGTGATGCAGGAAGTGTCAGCAAATTTTTATTTTAAATCTGTTTGTCAAAGATGCAGAAGCTGTGAGTTAGTCTGTGCTGGCGCACTTAAAATAATAAACAGCACCATAGATTTCTGCTAGAAAAATATAAATATGTTGTCTCACTTGCCATACAGATATAAAATTGCATTTTCATTGAAATCTGCACAACCTTGGTCATCTCATTCATGCTGGACTCCTTCCAGGAGGATACTGCAGGGGAGACCTGTGCCTAGTTCCGAGGAGTCACTCTTCCCCTTGAACCCTGTAGATGCGTCACACAAGGGGAACTGGTTCCTCAGTTGATAAATGAATGAAAACATGACATTTCTGAAGCGATTTGAGTGCTTTATCCATCAGTTCTTGCTCTAAAATTACACACTGATTTTTTAACTAACAAGTGCTCACTTAGAAAACTTAGAGGGCTCCTACAACCTTCTTGCTAGACATGGCTTTTTATACAACAGAGATACAAAGAGTATTTGCCCAATGCTACTGATTTGTCCCCAACTCTACCCTGGCATTCAGCCCCCCTCCTCTGTGTGGAATATTTTAGTGGCATCCACACGATTTTCTACTTAATCCTCCTCTCTCTAGCATTCTGGAACTGCACAGCTCAGATGCCTGTGGCTCTGTGTTCCAGGCCCAGAAACTTAGGCTTTAACCCCCAACTTCACCGTCACATTTCGTTCTGGCTGTGCGGCTTCCTTGGTGTCTCCTTTGGCTTTGGCGCGTATCATTTCACACTACAGTTTTTCTTTCTCTCATTTTTGACATCTCATCCACATTAACAGGAGATACTTCAAGTTGCTTTCTAAAGTTCAAACTCAGTTGTATCTACTATTCCATCTATAATTGGGAAGGCTGAGCTGTGCCACCAGTTTTAGGACATTGCCAGTAGTGATGATGACATACAGGTCAGCTCAACACAGGGGGTTCCCTGCATTTTGTTTTGGTCCCGGGGTCATAACCCCTCAGTCTAGCCTCTACCCTGGTACATGACACTGTGGATCTGAAATAGCTTATTTTGTACCTGAGGAGCTTGAGGCAGTAGAATAGAGGATCACTCTTCAATGTCATTGACAATGACAATAGAAATTCACTTTGAACATTTTGTTTACCTTGAAATGTAAAACTACTCTTAGGCAGACATAGCTGATTTCATATTCATTCATGGAGAAAGCTCGTTCTGCAGTCTTTGAGTAAATTCAGTTTCTTAGCACTGCAGAGAATGGTTATAATGAAAAGTCTTATCATTGATTTTATTAAAGGCACATTTAATGTATATAATTTTATTTATTTGGGGACCTTATAACAGACAAACTGTGCAGAACAGCTTTTGAATGTTCTCTCATAAGACATTTCTGTTTTTCTTCAGGAAAGTTTATTCCATAGATACTGCAGCATGGACTCTTACACTAGCATATTTTACACACTGTAGAGGCAATTCAAAATTTTCCCATCTGATTTATCAATAACATGAGGCGTTTCTGATTCCTGTTTCAGAAATTGAAATCCTGGATGTGAGACAGCAAATATATTAATATTTCAGAAATTAATGGTTATTAATTTATTCAGAAATTTCTCATATGTAGAGAGCCTATGCATAGCTTTCTGATTTCTGAGAAATTGAGTGGTTTTTTTTTTCAATTTTAGTTTAGAATTAGGTTCATAGACACTTTATAGCACATATGATAACATGTCTCTGCTTGGAGGCACTGAGTGGCTCCATTGTCCTTTCATGCCTATTTTAGGACCAGAAAAAAAGATAAGACTGTACTTAGACTAGATGACGGCTCTATCAGTGGGCACTCATGAGGGCTTTCCAGTGAGCTGCTAAGTTAGAGTACAGTATGTTGAAGAGCAGCAGATTCTGAATGTGCTCTGAATGTATAAGGAAATCAGTTCCTTAGTGTACTGAGTATTGGCACCAAGCCCAAGAGTGGTTTTAGAAGATATAAAATGTTATTTCTTTGAAACATTTTATTAAACAAATTGGAGCATTGTGAGCAATGACTCACATTTTGGTTTGAATCAAATACAGCCAAGTCTCAATTATCCATATAATGGGAAAGTAGGATGCGTTAAGAATTTGGTAAGCCTGAATCTGATGTTAGCCACAGCTGCCACTTCTCTGTTCAGTGAAGAGCACAACCAGCTTGAATTAGCCAGTATGTAACTCAGTTCCAAGAACTCTTTGCCTAAGGTAAGATCATGTACAGTGTAGAGTCATGGACCAAAGGACGGGCGGAAGAATGTTCTTGAAGAAACTCGTTGTAATGTAGCAGGAGTTTTCAGGGCTCACTTCAGCTTAAGAGTTGGTATTAGAATACTAAGCTAATTCTTATTTTGATTTTGCCATGTGAAAGTAATTGGAAATCGACTAGTATTTACTTCATAGATCTCTTGGCAGAATTGTTGCAAGTAAACGAGCAACAATTTATTCCCTTTCCTCTCTAAAAGAGAAGAGCCATGAGGCTAAAAGAAAAAAAAGGTAAAGGGACTCTAAGCTTGGGCCCCCATACTCAATATTTGAGAATTGGCTGCTGAGTGTGCTTGGGGGCTTGGATGGGTTGATGAGAGTAGGAGTTAAGATGGTCCATTGATAGATGAATTTGAAGGAAAAAAAAAAAAAAACCTCTTGGAGAATAAAATACTTTATAACCATATATGAGAATTTTGAAGTTCCTTATTATGGACATAAGCATAAGAACACTTTTTACCATGAGACTTAGACAACATATTGCTGACTATTTTTCACTAAAAAGTGCTTTAAAATATAACTTCCTATATGGAAATATTTGTTACTTTGTTTTTTTAAAAAATGACAGTATTTAGCCTGAATTTTCATTTCTATTCTGGTGACTACTTCTCGATGGTTTTGATACAGATTTACCATTAATTCTTACTTGGAAATAGAATACACGCAATATAAAAAACATCACCGACTTTTCTTTGCAAAAAATCACATGTCGAACATATCTGCCAAGTTGCTGTGTGACAAAAGGCACAAATAAAAATGGCAGCAGCAGTTTGGAGACTGTAAATTTCGGCAGGCAGCATTGTGCTTGTTGTCTGTTTCAGAGCTGCGAAGGGGCGCGTGGTTAGGTGATTACCTAGTGGTACTGATAGGCATGCCGTGATGATTCTGGTCTAAAGGGAACAGAAGTCCCTTCACTGAGCTATGCTATTTTTACTGCCATCATTTCTCCCACTTGGAATGATGTTATTTTAACTTTCAGTCTCACTCCAAGGAGCCTGAGTCCAACCCCATCCAGCCCAGGCAGCCCCTGTAGTCCTCTCTTCGCTTTTCACTTCTGGAGGTAAGCGCGCTCCAGTGCCTGCCCGTGGCTGCTTTGTCTCGCCTTCCCACCCGCATATCTCACCACGAGTATCTGAACACTGTGGACCACAATATGCAATACAGTTTTGTTTTTTCCTTCACTGTTGTCTTCATATTAACATATGAAATGAGGAAACTGGTTGAGCGCTTTACCTGATGACTTTACAGGAGCACCGAGAAAATGTACCTTGCTTATTCCACTGAGCGTGTCTTACTCCTGTTTCACTTACTGTCCAGTGATTAGTAGTTTGTTTGACTCCTGTGTGTATGTTACATGTGGCTTTCCTTAGGAAATGCTCTGCACGGAAAGTCATGAATTTTGATTCATCTTTTATAATAATACTATTTATTACAGTTTCTAGGAAACATTTTCTAACTCACATTAAAAATTATTTTATGTATGCTATAAATTATTTTATGTCATGTTATTTCCAGGACAAAGTACTTGACTTGTCTAAAACCATTAGTATTTTTGAATTTTTAGAATCCTCATGTATATACCCCCACCCTCTCACTCACAGGCTGATATAAATTCATTCTTTTCTTCTCTGGAGAGAAACATCTTCAAGGAAGTCTACTTGCATTTTAGCCCAGCTTATCCAGAGTACATAATAGAAAATGTCATTAGCATTGTATGTATGGCACGTACAATCTATTAGGACTTCCGTGACTTCAGTGTCTGTGAATAGAATTCGTCTCGCCGGATCTAATCACAACCCAACTTCCCCTTACCCATTTGTCTTTTTTAATATATATATAATTTTCTTTCCATGCCGCATATGGGATCTTAGTTCCCTGACCGGGTATTGAACCTGTGCCTGCTGTACTGGGATTGTGAAGTCTTAACCACTGGATCACCAGAGAAGTCCCCCCGCCCCCCTCCACTGCCACCCATTTTTTTAATCCTAAAGTAGAAGGTAGAAGCATACACTCAGTTGATGCAAAGAGTGACTCAAACTATTTTCTATTAATGAATACTTTTAATTTCTTATATGCAAATGAATGAAAAATTTGCCATGCATGGCCAGTTCCTTAAAAATACTACTCTTTGTGACCCCATGGACTGTAGCCTGCCAGGCTCCTCCATGGGATTCTCCAGGCAAGAACACTGGAGGGGGTAGCCATTCCCTTCTTCAAGGGATCTTCCTGACCCAGGAATCAAACCCTGGTCTCCTGCACTGCGGGCAGATTCTTTACCTTCTGAGCCACCAGGGAAGACCCATCAGTGGAACAATTTAATGTGTTTCTCCCATTTTTCTAAAATAAGACTGAACCACAATTTGAAGAATTGGCTGAAGAAATGAGTAAAAGACTTTGAACTCTGGTTCTACTCTTCTGCTGATGGGATTATATTTATTATTGTCAAAGTGACGTTCAATATGAAAGTTTCATGTAATAACTTTTATAAAGTATCCCCTGAATATAATAGCTCCTAAAGTATAGGAATGATTTTCTCACAATCCAAAGAATTCCTCTTGTAATTTGTCTATTTTGATGATCCAACCGCAAGTAACTGGACTGTCTTCTGAACTTTTTTCCCTCAATGTAGCATGCCTTTATTAAATACCCACATGTCCTTTTCCTTCCTAGAAACAATAGGCTACTTGAAATAAAGTTGCTATCAATAGTGGAGGAGAGGAATTACGAATAAAACACTGGGTAGTACAGAGGAGGATGAGGTTCTGAAAACTGTTTTTGGAGAGAGACGTAGATATGTCTTTGGAACTGGTGATATTTGAGCTGGATCATGAAAAACTGGAGGGTTTTAATGAGGAGAGTTTGCAGTAAAGGTCAAAACTAAGCAAAGAATAAAACAGCAAGGAGGTAAGAGAGTGTGGCACATTGAAGAGATGGGTTTATGGCTAGAAGATAGGGTGGATGAAGTAGAAAAAAAACATGGACTTGTACAGAGATTGATATGGATTTAAACATTAATTTGGGACTATACTCTTGCCTGGAAAATCCCATGGAGGAAGGAGCCTGGTGGGCTGAAGTCTATGGGGTCGCTAAGAGTCGGACACGACCAAGCGACTTCACTTTTGCTTTTCATTTTCATGAATTGGAGAAGGAAATGGCAACCCACTCCAGTGTTCTTGCCTGGAGAATCCCAGGGATGGGGGAGCCTGGTGGGCTGCCATCTCTGGGGTCGCACAGAGTCGGGCACTACTGAAGTGACTTAGCAGCAGCAGCAGCAGCAGCATGCTATGTAAAGGTCTTAAATACCCAGCTGAAACATTTGACTTTCATTTTGCAAGCATTTCAGGGTATTAGAAGATTTTTTCTGAATAAAAAAATGACTGAGAAAATTTACCTTTATCAATCTCCCAATCTGTTTACCAATCTATTCTTTAAGAATACATAGGACTTAAGTTAGAAGCTCCAGTGAGGGTGCTGGTATGATAACAGATCCTGGATTAGGACAATTGCAGTAAATTAAATTAAAATTTGCAGAGTACTTGATAGTTGACAGAATGCTTTCTATCTTTTTCAATTTAATCTACCTAACACTAGGCAGGAAGGAATATTGCTTCTGTTTACAGATGAAGATGCTAACACATTTAGATATTTAAGTGGCTTAACTACCCTTGGATTGAAAATGAAGTCTCAAATCTTTCCACTGTGACTAACTTAAGACATACACATTGCCATGGGCTCACTTATATGGGGTTTTAATTATCCAGTTTATGTGGACTTTGTGACCTCCTTTAGTGATTTTTATTTCCCCAGTGCTTTCTCAATTCATGGAACGTAGTAAGCATTTGCAAACTGTTTATTAAAGAATGAATGAGTGAACTGGAAATAGAAGGTGTATTGGTTACGGTGCTGCTCACAAATCAACCACCAGGCAATTGGTTTAGATAAAATGGAATTGTATTTTTCACTCACAGACCAAGAGTGTGGAGAGGATCCACTCTACACAGTCATTTAGTAATCCAGAGGGTTCTTCAACACATGGGCTTTAGAGTTGCCCTGGGTGTCATTCCAGGTGGTGGAAAATGAAACGATCACAGGAGATGGTGCAATGCTGGACCTGAGAGTGGCAGGCATTACTCTCACTCCCATTCCATGCCTAGAATTCGGAGTTATACTCTGCCTAATGACAAGGGTGACTGGAAAATGCCGCTTCCATGCATCCAGAAAACAGGAAAGGAGTTTTGGAAATAGCGGTCTTTGCCACAGAAGGTGATGAATGAAAGGTGCCCACAGTAGGTGTTCAATAAATAGTTTTGAATGAATTTACATGGAGATTTTTAGCATTAATTGAGCAGAAGCCAAGAGAGCAGAGTTGGAGAGGGAGGAAAATTAGTCATGATTGAGTTTGGTCCTGAACACACTGAGTCATCTCTAAGTAGAGATTTCTGGTTGATTGCTTGGAGTTGGCTGTCTCTAATAATGTGCCCCCAGATTATGATCTAATGTAAATCACAGAGTCTGTCTAGTCAAAGCTGTGATTTTTCCAGTGGTCATGTATGGATTTGAGAATTGGACCGTAAAGAAAGCTGAGTGCCGAAAAATTGATGCTTTTGAACTGTGGTGCTGGAGAAGACTCTTGAGAGTCCCTTGGACTGCAAGGAGATCCAGCCAGTACATCCTAAAGGAAATCAGTCCTGAATATTCATTGGAGGGACTGATGCTAAAGCTGAAGTTACAATACTTTGGCCACCTGATGTGAAGAACTGACTCATTGGAAAAGACCCTGATGCTGGGAAAGATTGAAGGCAGGAAGAGATGGGGACGACAGAGGATGAGACAGTTGGATGGCATCACCAACTTGGTGGACATGAGTTTGAGCAAGCTCCAGGACTTGGCCTGTCGTGCTACAGTCCATGGGGTCACGAAGAACTGGACATGACAGAGTAACTGAACTGAAATCCCTGAGATTCCACATAGATTCATGCTATTACACAGAAAAGCATTTATTGTATCTGTGCATAGAATTGTTTTTTCTTCCCTTGATTGTGAGGGATCAGATTTCTTCTTTGTTCCTTTTTAATGAGTGGGCGTCGGAGGTCCAGGGAGAGCGGTGGTGGTGAGCATTGTCTGTTTCTGTGCCCTTTGGGGATGCTGACACACACAGTTTCTAAATGCTGTGGTGGAAGATGCTGTTCCTTTCATGGTGAAGCCCTGGAGGCAGGCTATGTTGGGACGGGAGTTAGACTTAGTCTCCATGTGCTTCCTGAGAGTTGCCTGAAAATGAGAGAACCACAGCTTCTGGGGCAGCTGAGCTGCTAAATGAAATGTAAGTTTAGCTGAGTATGTCTTGGGGATGTAACCTCGCACTGCTGCAGGAGGCTATAGCATGGCACACTTTGGCTCCCTATAAGGGGAAGAATTTTCCAAGAAAGCTTCAGCGTGTAGAATGGATCCTCTCATCAGACCATCAGTTTCATGCTGCTGGAAATCTCCCAGAAGGCCAAGTTCCCACTTACTTGGAAAGATGTAGAACAGAGAATTCAAGCGTGTTATTCCCAAAGGCCCTTTCATCTTGAAATTCTGACGCTCTTATTGTCTTACACAGGGCTAGAAAGAGATAGGCAAAGGACACAATTTGTCCACAAGTTAAAAAAAAAAAAGGCCCAAATATCTGTTTATCTATAACAATGTGATAGAAAACATTTAAAAAATCTTAAGTGGAATTTATATATACCTTCACTTTCCCTCTTCTGGGGCAACTATAGCTGCTCAGAATTTCTGCAATCCCAACACTTAGCTCACTTACCTTAATTTAGTGGCAGTTGATATAATGAGAACACCAATGCCTCACGAGTAATGTGAATGTGACCGAGGCCAGCTCATAATCTGGACCATGATTATTAGCTAGCAGGATTCCAGGATTTCCTCATTTTACATTTTCAGGATCTTTCCTGGCTCCTGGTAGACCTCACCCTCAATAGTGACTAGTAAATAGCTGGAGGCTGGCTACCGTAACTCAGGAACCACATTGCTGTCGATATGGAAAATGTTGTTTTGCATTTTAATTGCATGGTCCAACTTCTGAGTGGATGGCAACCCTTAGGGCATCTGCTGCACTTTCTACATCCCTCCTATTTCACTTCTTCCATCCTTCTGTTCACCTCCCCATTTGGTTCCTGGAGTCTCATGGTGGTGGCGGACACACAGCTAAGCTGGAGATGGCAATGGAGTGGCTGTTCCAGTTCTTCTCATCTCTCCCAAATCTCACTCCCTGTTTCAACTGGGACTGAAGCCACACATGCCCCATGGCTGGTAGGATTCAGTGCTAGTTTCAGAGAAAACTATTGCCCGTGTGCCATCAACTTCATGAGGATGAGGATTTTTTCCCCCCACAGATGTATCCACGGAACCTAAAATAGCGCCTGACATATATAGTAGAGACTCTATAAATATGTTTGGATGGAATGAATGTTCCTCCTGGGGAATCCAGCCTGTTCTGATGTTTTCACCTGTGCTCACAACAGAGCACACTCTTACTCTTACTCATGTGTGCTTTGCAATTGGTGCTGACACTTTGAGAGGTAGGGCATGCATTTTGATGATTCCATAAATATTAAATTATAACCTTCAAAATTTAATAACTGACCAGGTATTAATGATAAATAAAGCAAGGTTCAAGGAGGGAGTAGAAAGGGCTTATTACAGAAAAGTTAACGTCGGAGTATATTAGTGACAGCGCCTGACTCTGGTGAGGGGCAGAGAAAATGATCTAGAGGTCACAACAGATGACATACTGAAGAGGCTAAGTCACTTTGATGAAAGGGAGTTAAATGTAAGCTCCGTGGAATGGAGGCCTGTCTGATTTGCTCCTGCCATCTCCCTGGCACCTGTAAGAGCACTTATTATAGGGCAGATACTTCATAAAATCAATTTGTGTGAGTGTTAGTTGAAAGTATTAGTCGCTCAGTCGTGTCTGACTCCTTGCAACCCCAGGGATTGTGGCCACCCAGGCTCCTCTGTCCATGGGATTCTTCAGGCAAGAATACTGGTGTGGGTTCCATGCCCTTCTCTGGGGTATCTTCTTGACCCAGGGATCGAACATGATTCTCCCGTGTTGCAGGCAGATTCTTTATTGTCTGAGCCACCAGGGAAGCCCTAAAATCAATTAGCTTTTGTCATTGAAGGTACTTTGAAGCAGCAAAAGAGTTCTAACTGGGGACTTTGGGGGCAGCTTTCGAAAGCCCTCTAGTGAGTTCGTACTCACTCGTGTTGTGAGTCTAGCCTAGAGACTGGCCCCTGCTGCCCGTTTCCAATGGGGCTCCCATTCCCTGGTGTGCAGCAGACCCCACCTGGCTCCCTTCATTCCCATTACCTGACCAGCCCTGGAGGAGTCGGATTTGGGACCCAATAGACTAGCAGCGTGGTGCCTGATCTTGGCCACTGTGCTCACCACGCACAAGCTTTGAGACTTTGGGCAAGTCATAAATCATGAACTTCATGGACCCTCATTATCTTCACCTACCTCGCCCAAGAATAATAGCTTATAGGTATTTAGGGAGATATATTTCTATTAGCAAGAACAGGACCTGTGATAGTCCTAAAGGCCATGGGAAGGCCAAGTAGACAGTACTTTAGCAGAAAAGGGCATCAGGGGCAATGGTTACTTAATGCAATTTTGCCAAGAGCTTGTCCATTTGTCCTGCTGCTGCTAGAAAGGTGACTAGGTGTCCACAGCTCCCTGAATCCCCCATCACTCCACTTGTTGCCATGGTGAGGGGCAGGGATAATAAGCATTTACTAAATACATGGCAGTATGCTGTGAATATGTCTCCTTTTTAAAATGTCTTCTTTTTAAATTTTTATTGAAATATAATTGATTTACAATGTGTTAGTTTCACATATATAGTAAAATGCTTCGGATATATATATATATATTCTTTTTTTTTACATTCTCTACCATTATAGGTTATTACAAGATATTGAGTATAGTGCTATACTTAATATCCTGTGCTATACTGTAGATCTTCCTTGATTATCTATTTTATATATAGTAGTCTGTATATTTTAATCCCAAACTTCCAATTTACCCCTCTCCCCTTCCTCCCTTTGTTTGTTTTCTATGTCTGTGAAGAAAAGGGAACCTGCCTCCACTGTGGGTGGGAATATAAATTAGTGTAGCTGCCATAGAGAAGAGTATGTGTGTGCATGTGTGTGCTCAGTCGCTCAGTCGTGTCCAGCTCTTTGCAGCTCCAGGGACTGTGGCCCACCAGGCTCTTCTGCCTGTGGAATTTTCCTGGCAAGAATACCAGAGAGGGGTACCATTTCCTCTCCAGAGGATCTTCCCGACCCAGTGATCTAACCTGTGTCTCTCGTGTCTCCTGCATTGACAGGCAGATTCTTTATCACGCACCACCTGAGAAGCCTGGAGAACAGCATGGAGGTTCTTTAAAAAATTGCAAATAGAACTGCCATATGATCTAGTAATCCCACTCCTGGACATATACCTGGAGAAAAACATAATTTGAACAGATACATGCACCCCAGTGTTCACAGCAGCACTATTTACAATAGCCAACGTATGGAAGCGACCTAAGTGTCCGTCAGTAGATGATGGTTAAAGAAAATGTGGTACATATATGGAATGGAATATTACTAAGCTATAAAAAGAATGAGTCAATACCATTTGCAGCAACATGGATAGACCTAGAGATTTTCATACCAAGTGAAATAAACCAGACAGAGAAAGACAAGTATCGTATGATAATCGCTAATTTGTAGAATCTAAAATAGGATACAACGAACTTATTTGTGTCTCCTTTTCATGGGATGCCTGTAAGTGTGGGAAAGTCACCTGACTGATAAACCCGTTCAGTTTCACTGCCTTTGTAGGACGAGTGGGACCATTTGTCTTTTCCATTGTTTCTTCTGCGCCTGGCCCCCCCACCCCCCGCCACTTCACTTTCTGAAGAATATTGAAAGAAAACAATCTGAAGAAGCTGGTACCAGATGGCAATTTTTTCATAGTCTGCAGACACCAGTTCCAGTGCTTTTGTGAATGTGATGGTTTAATGAACTGCCTTATGCATCCCTGAGTTTTATTTCTGAATTGCTGTGTAGGCCCAAGTCTGTTTAGTACAAGCTCTGTACGGATTGGCTCTGGGAAGCGGAGATGAGCATGACTCTGAACACTTGGCTGGCCCTGTGGGTGTGGTCCGGGCAGAAGTGGGAAGGCTGGGTCTCAGGTGTCAGCGGAGGCGAGGGAGGCGTGGACAGGCCAGTTGGTGCTTCTCTTGGCTACTGTGGGTTCTGCAGGTGCTGCCGGCAGGCGGCTTCTGTTTCCTGTGAGCAGGGAGAGCGAGGGGATGTGTGTGGCACTCCAGGTGAGGGCTGGGTGAGGGGCAGAGCGTAGACCGTGATGGGGAAAGGGAATGGAATAAACTTATTGCAGTTGCCGGGCCTAGGGGATGAGGTTTTAGGAGGTCAGATGGCACAGAGCGTTTACATCCCTCTGGGTCCTGGGAACATGTTATCCTCTCAGAGCCTTTGCTCCTGCAGGCTTAGGTGCCCCTGTGGCCAGGCCTGAGAGCCTTTCAGGGGCCTTGGTTTCTGACATAATGATTTTCCTTTTTTTGTTATGCGTTCACTTTTTCATGCTAGCTTTTCTCTTTGGCTTACTGTTTTGAGCAGGAGGCTAAAATCACTTAGATGTCTGCATGTGGGGTGGCTTCACCTCACTGAGAGCTTGCTACCTGCCCGCGGCTATTCTTGGTGCTCCCCATGCATTAACTCCTGTAGTCTCACAGCAGGCCTGTGAGGCCAGGAAGACAGACAGAAGTGAAAACTGAGACTCAGAGAAACAGACTTATCTGTAGTGACCACACGTCTCGGTCTGCCTAGGTGATGCCTGCTCTCCTGTTGTCATTAGTAAAAGGGCCCCCCTTTCGCTTTCACACCCCCCAAGCTTGAACAGTAAATTATACCCACAGCGTCTGGAAAGTGGCTTGATCCCGTTAAAACTCAGGTCTTTGGGCCTAAAGTTGAAGTGTCTACACTTGTACACACTTCAGTTCGTAGTCATTTCAAATTTTGCGTTCTAAACAGAGTGTGATATTTACAGGGAGGTGATTTTGTTACGCTGTCTGGACCTCAGGGCTTCCCTGGTGGCTCAAATGGTAAAAAATAAAATCTGCCTTGTAATGTAGGAGACCTGGGTTTGATCCCTGGGTAGGGAGGATCCCCTGGAAAAGGGAATGTCTACCCACTCCAGTATTCTTGCCTGGAGAATGCCATGGATAGAGGAGCCTGGCTGGCCTAAAGTTTGTAGGGTTGCAAAGAGTCAGACAAGACTGAGCAACTAACATGGGCTTCCCTGGTGTTTTGGGTCACCATACAAGTGAATTTTTTAGTCCTCTGTTGAGAGTGTGGTTATGGGGCTGGGGAATGTGTTTTGAATTGTGGTGCCCTATATTTCTCTTTTCAAAAAAGTTTTATTTTAGACAGAGCCCAAGTGACACAGTGAAGGTTAAACTGATTTCATTTGGAAATCAGGCCATAGGCCCCCAAGGCACTAATGGCTGCTGCTGTTCTATCCTCAGCAGTCTGTACCCAGTTTCCTCAGCCAGGGCTGGCTTGCTGTAGCCCTGGGGTGAGAGTGTCTCAACATTGCTGTGATGGTCTCACACTTTTTGAGCACTATTAGAAGACCTGCCTCTTCAGGCCTGAAGTAGGAGCTCCACCCAAAGTGCAAGGAGCCTGGAAACTTCCTTTGTACCACCCACACTGAGAGGCTCATTTGGCTTTCATCAATCAGGAGTATTTATTGTTAAATAGTTTTTCTGTACCAAATATTGTGACTTCACTTAACCAAATTTTGATTTTTGGTTCTGGAATATCTTAAAATTATACTGTGTAACGTTTAGCGTTCAGTTCAGTTCAGTCGCTCAGTCGTGTCCGACTCTCCACGACCCCATGAATCACAGCACACCAGGCCTCCCTGTCCATCACCAACTCCCGGAGTTCACTCAAACTCATGTCCACAGAGTCGGTGATGCCATCCAGCCATCTCATTCTCGGTCGTCCCCTTCTCCTCCCGCCCCCAACCTTTCCCAGCATCAGAGTCTTTTCCAGACGTTTAGCGTTACCTCTTAGTTATTAGATCATCTTGGAACAAATGAAAAAAAAATACTTTGCTGTGTGTATGTGGGGTAGGGCGGCATGGGGTTCTACCGTGTATTCCATTTTGTTACTGCATCGCTTTGAGACTAGGGAAAAAACGGCTCACATCACTTTAAAAACTTGTTTCCTACACTTAAAATGTGGCTACAGCCATTAACACGCCGCACCCTATTGAAAAGAGAATTAAGTTGTGATATTCTTTGAAAGCAAAAGATGCAATGAGAATGTGAAGCTCAGGGGTGTCTCAGCAAGAGGAGTGATACAAATGCAGAATTAAAAAAAAAAAAAAGAGATCAGGTTTCTCCAGCAGTAACATGGGGATAATAATACCTTTTGGAGGTGTTATAAGAATTAATTAGATGCCATTTGTGAAGAGTTCCAACCTGAGCATTCTGTTTTATTATTATTATTAGCTTCGTATTGTTCTTGGAAACCCAGCATTCAAAATGATCTGCAAAACCCTACCTTTGTCATCAAAGATGTTGCATATGCTAATGGAACGTGACAATGATGAGATATTATGAAAATTGGACAGCTGTACTCATGATCTCAGGTGAAGAGAAAATGAGCTAAATTTCATGGACTCGTATGCTTTTCTACTACTATTTCCATGACAGTATGCTCAAGTGAACTATTACTGGACCCATTTAACAAAACAGTATGGGGATACTCCAAAGTGAGAGGACATTTATTTTCCTGCAGTGGTACTGGAATTGTTTTTCTTCTCCTCTTTATGTAAAATATCAGCTTGGCTCTATCTTCAGTTCAGAGTCCAAAGTCATATCCCTGGACTTCTGAGCAGCCTCCTCACTTATCTCCCCTCCCCCGCCAGCCTCACTTCCTGTCTGCCCCCGCCCTCCTGCTCTCCTTCTTGGTCCAGCGCTCAACGTGGTCTCTGCTGTGTCCGTCTGTCCTCCGCCCAGAGCCTGACAGTGGCTGCCCTCCATGGTCCATGACCCGCTCCTGCTGTTTCTCCCTCCTTTCCTTCTGGTCACGTTGGATTCTGATTTTTCTTGACCACTCCAAGAATGTTTGTGTCGCAACCTTCTTGTCTCCTGTTCCTGAAATACTCTCACCTACCCTTTCACTTAAAAAAAACAAACAACTCCAAATCTACAAAAAAAGTTGAAAGAATAGTACAGTCAACACCCATGTTCACCTTGATTCACCGATTAACACTTTCCACATTTGCTTTATCTTCCTGCCTCCTTCCTTTTTAGCCCGTATAAATATTAAATGGCTGTTTTTGTTTGTTTGTTGAACCATTTGAGAGCAATTTGCAAACATTCAGACATTTCACCCCCAAATACTCCAACATTTATCTCCTGAGGACATGAGCTTTCTCCTTCATAACCGTAGCATCATTACATCATCATTATACTCCCAAGTTGAACCTGATTATAGTAATATCTGATATGCAGTCCATCTCAGATTTCTCCAATTATCCCCCCAAAGTTCTTTAGAGTTGCATTTTTAAAAACTCCAGAATCTAGTTTAAAATTACATATTTCGTTTAGTTGCCATGTCTCTTTAGTCTCCTTTAGAACAGTTTTAGTTTTTTCTTTCATTTTTTCATAACATTAACATTTATCAGGAATATAGGACAACTGTTTTGTTGACTATCCCACAATCTCAATTTATCTGATGGTTTCTTGGTCATTCAGTTCAGTCACTCAGTTGTGTCTCTTTGCAACCCCATGAATCACAGCTTGCCAGGCCTCCCTGTTGGGTTAAACATACTTGAGAAGAACAGGTGAAGATGTCTTACTCATAGCATCATACTGCAAAGCCCCAAATCTGGTGCCTGCCAAACTTTTCCCTTGCAGTTTTATGCTTTTTGCTTTATTAAGTAATCTCCAGAGCACCTTTTTGAGGTCATATGAATATCCTTTTCTCAACAGAGTCTTACCCAGTGGGTTTTGCATTCATTGGTGACCTGGCTTGAATCAGTTATTTTGTTGCTATTTGTCAAGTGGCAGTTTTCTAATTCTGTTACTAGCTAGTGTTTTCTGTTACAGAAGAAATATTCCTCCCTTCTCTCTCCCCATTTTTAGGAATGTTAGTATTGATTCATGCCTATTTTTAGGAATAAAATAGATAACCTGTATTTGGTGCATAAGGATCCGTGACCAGTATTCCTCTTTTTGTTGGTCACGTTGTCCCAAAATCCATCAGAGGGAGGTCTTTCCAGCTGACTCCTGGGTCCTTTTAACGTGATCTTACTATCTTTGAGCACTGCATTTTCTGGCGCATCACATTATTCCAGCTGATCAGGACAGCTAGAAGAGCCTGTCCCTCAGGCCTCTGATCTCTTTCACTCCGTGTCCAAACTAAGGGTCACTGCAGCCGAGAGGCCTTCCCTGCCCCTCGAGGAGAAGTGTGTCCCTCCCCCTCCATCCGAACCTGCCCCGTGCTGTTTCCTTTGGCGTGTGTTAGTTGCTCAGTCATATCCAACTCTTTGTGATGCCATGGACTGTAGTCCGCCAGGCTCCTCTGTCCATGGGATTCTCCAGGCAAGAATACTGGAGTGGGTTGCCATTTCCTTCTCCCGGGGATCTTCTCAACCCAGGGATCGAACCCAGGTCTCCCACGTGGCAGGCAGATTCTTCGTGGTCCGAGCCACTGGGGAAGCGTATCCCCATTCAATATTTGTTTGTTTACTTATAGTTTATTTTCCCAACTAGCACAAAATTTTTAAATTAACAACAATTCGCCTGTTTTGCTCACGACTGGGTCCCTAGCGTCTGGCTCATATTGTATCCTCAGCAAATAGTTGTAGAAAAAATTGAGTGAATGGATTTACCACCCCATCTTAAGGCTTCATCAAGCTCTTCCAGATTAGCTGCTGCTTTTCTTTCCTTTGCATTGAGATGAATCAGGCTGCGTGGAGTTCATACTCATTTGTTTGGCATATACGGCAATTTTACTCCTAGTAGTTCTCCTGCGTTTTATTTAGGTGATAGTTTGGAATGATTTTCACTAACAGTGCATCACATGACCCTCAGTGCAAGGCACTTGCAGTCCAAGGGACTCTCAAGAGTCTTCTCCAACACCACAGTTCAAAAGCATCAATTCTTATTACTCAGCTATATAAAAAAAGAATGTACTTGAGTCAGTTCTGATGAGGAAGGTAAACCTGGAGCCTATTATACAGAGTGAAATAAGTCAGAAAGAGAAAGACAAATACTGTATATTAACACTTATATATGGAATTTAGAAAGACAGTACCAATGATCCTATGTGCAGGGCAGGAAAGACATGTAAAGAACAGACTTTTGGACTCAATGGGAGAAGGTTCCGTTCAGTTCAGTCGCTGAGTTGTGTCTGACTCTTTGCGACCCCATGAACCACAGCACCCCAGGCCTCCCTGTCCATCACCAACCCCCGGAGTCCACCCAAACCCATGTCCTTTGAGTCGGTGATGCCATCCAGCCATCTCATTCTCTGTCGTCCCCTTCTCTTCCTGCCTTCAATCTTTCCCAGCATCAGGGTCTTTTCAAATGAGTCAGCTCTTCGCATCAGGTGGCCAAAGTATCAGAGTTTCAGCTTCAACATCAGTCCTTCCAGTGAACACCCGGGACTGATCTCCTTTAGGATGAACTGGTTGGATCTCCTTGCAGTCCAAGGGACTCTCAAGAGTCTTCTCCAACACC
This sequence comes from Moschus berezovskii, assembly GCF_049115385.1. NCBI lineage: Eukaryota > Metazoa > Chordata > Mammalia > Artiodactyla > Moschidae > Moschus > Moschus berezovskii. The sequence goes on from NC_142477.1 coordinate 65,152,305, forward strand.
ACAGTTCAAAAGCATCAATTCTTCAGCGCTCAACTTTCTTTATAGTCCAACTCTCACATCCCTAGGTGACTACTAGAAAAACCATAGCCTTGACTAGATGGACCTTTGTTGACAAAGGGAGAAGGTTAGGGTGGGGTGAATTGAGAGAATAGCATTGAAACATGTACATTACCATATGTAAAATATATGACCAGTGCACGTTTGATGCATGGAGCTGGACACCCAAAGCTGGTGCTCTAGGACAACCCAGAGGGATGGGGTGGGGAGGGAGGTGGAAGGGGGATTCAGGATGGGAGGACACATGTGTACCTGTGACCAATTCATATTGACGTATGCCGAAAGCCATCACAATATTGTAAAGTAATTATCCTCCAATTAAAATTAATTAATTTTAAATAAATAAATGAAAGAATATGTGACAAGAATTGTACTTTAACACTGAATATAGTTGATGGGTGGAGAGGCCTGAATGGTGGCCCCAAAGATATCAGATCCTAATCCCTGGAACCAACAAATGTTATCTAATTTGGAAAAAGAGCCTTGGCAGCTGTGGTTCATTTTAATAATTTTGAGATGAAGAGATCATGCTGGATTATCCTGTGGGTCATAAATCCTATCAGCAAATGTGCTAAGAGGGAGGTTTGACACACAGAGAAACTGGAAGAGACAAGGAGCAGGTTCTCCCGGTGCCTCCCGAGGGAGCATGGTCTGTTGATACCTTTATTGGGGCCAATTGATACTGATTTTGGATTTCTGACTACCAGAACTATGAGAGAATCCATTTCCACTCATTAAAACTACCAAGTCTGTGTTAATGGTACAGCAGCCATAGAAGCCAAATAGAACGGTAAATTGTATGTATTCTCCCACTTTTATTGTGATCCTCAAATGACCCTGTACATGGGCCCCTTTACCTCTGTTTCATAGAAGAAGGACCAAGGGCTGAAGGAGTCATATGACTCGAACCAGCTTTTCTGCGTCTTAATCTGGTGCTCCATTCACTCCCGGCACCCTGCCTCCTCCTAGGAACGAAACCCCGTGAACAGCACAGACCACTGATCAAGATAGTTCGTAAAAGAGACTGACCACTGTGGCTGGAGCCATCAGGGACAGACAGGAGAGAGGCACAAGCCCAAGGGCATCCTTAAGGGTAAAAGAGTTGGAAGATGACCAGCCTCTTTCCCGTGACCCAGGGGACTTACTCCCTCGGCAAGTGCTGATTTAACCTTCCAGACTCTGGGTGCCTTTGAGCGTGTGTGTCCATCTGTCTGTATCTGCTTGGAGGAGAGAACCCCTTGCTGTCTGGTTGATGGTACGTTTTAGCCAATCTCATGGAATCTTTGCCTCTTCAGTTTTCCTGTATGTGATGGCTTCCTGACATGGTACAGGCTGTGGGATCTGGGCAAGCTTGAGCAAGGCTCCAGATAAAAGCCACAGAATGACTTGCAGTTACAGCCCACTGCTGAGTGCTTGCTTTGGCTCACTTTTTCTCCCTGGCAGCTTTTACAGTTCTCTGGTTGGCGGCCCTGCTGTGGACTGTGCTCTAGGCCTCTTGGCATGCACTGCTGTTCCTGCCACTTACCCTCTGATGGGGCTCTGTGTGCCCTGCTTGACTCACCAGTCACTTTGCTTCTGAGAGCCAGGTGTGGTCTGGAGGAGAAGACAGTAAATGGGATTCCATCCCTCCCCTCAGGGAGCTCTCCACCGTGTATGAAACAAGCAAGGAAACAGCTTGACTGAAGTGTCGTGACACTTATGGGGCAATGAAAATCCCACACTGCTCCTCCTGCTCCCTTCCTAGGGAAATTTGCCACGTGTTTAATAAAGAGGGCTCCGTGGGCTCACTCCTGAGTCCAGGGAATCCTCACAGGGGGATCCGGCAGGGGCATCTGGATGGTTCACATCCCCACAGTGAAGATCCAGATATTTTGTGTGTGGTGGTTTATAATGTGCTTTGGTTTATCATTGTCGGTTTCCTTTCTGTAACTTAGAGCATGGTCTTGAAACCTTGAATGTATGGGCTTTCAGTTTAGCTCAGTGTGAGATACAGTATGGATACATTAGTGACTTATTTATCTTTTCAGCATCCACTGACCACCATCCTCAACTCATTTGTATTTATTGCCTTTTTATCAGTGATGGGAGTTATAAAAGGACCTGAATTTTATAGGCATTGTGTGGAGCCCAGCAGCAGCTGGAGAGCTTGAAAAGCCTCAGATCTGTGTGGCATTGGGTGACATATGGGGTCAGCATCAGGGATCTGGGATAGATGGTCTCACCTTTGTCATTCTGGGGATCCTTTTCAACGTCAGGCTTTGTGTAGAACATCCCATACAATCCCCTGATTGAACATTATCTCTTGATTAAGCATCAAGTTAGAAAGCAGAAAGTGACTGTGAATTTCAGGACATTTAATATTTTCTAATTTATTGATCACAACAACAGTTATAGACATGCGGGGGAAAAATACTAGGGCCTCTGTGCGTGGCTTTGTTTTTTCAGGCTGTTGGCAATATTTGGACTCGTAAGTCTCTCATAATAGCTTCACAGTCATGAGTCACTGCCCTCCACCTTAATGACCAATCAGGTTATACTGCAAGCTTACAATGGCCATTGTCTCTTTCCTAAAGGAAGAAAGATAATAAATTATTACAGCTATTGAAATAAGTAAGATTCCATTTGATGTTACATTTTTTGTGAAAGCAGAACTGAAAGAATTTGACAGAAAATGTATTTTATTGTTTTGTTCATACCGTCTTGATGACTGTAGCTTTGTAGTATAGTCTGAAGTCAGGAAGGTTGATTCCCCCATCTCTGTTTTTCTTTCTCAAGATTGCTTTGGCTATTTGAGGTTCTTTGTGTTTTCACACAAATTGTGATTTTTCTAGTTCTGTGAAAAATGCCATTGGTAGTTTGATAGGGCTTGCATTGAATCTGTAGATTGCTTTGGGTGGTGTAGTCATTTGGTCAATTTTTGCTTAATTGTGTGTATTCCAATGAAGCGGCAGTGACTGCAGTGGGTTGGAACTCAGCACTTTGAACTCTATGGTTGTCCTGTCTCCAAAGACATTTTCACTTCTATTCCCTGCTTCTTTGGAGCTTCCGAGTGATTTTATTTTTCACTCTGGAGTCCACTATGTAGGTGGCTGAAAAGCGTACACGTATTTTTATTGTTTGCTTACTCTGAGACACTGTGTTATTGTATGATCTGTAGAAGTTTGTTAGTGTGGTTATGAATGAACATGAGAGAGGATATACTTTGAAATAACTGTCATCAATTTAACACATTATTAAAACCAGACATAATTTTTCCTTTTGTTTTTATCGAAAATAAACTTATCTATTTTCTTCTTCCCTCCCCAAATGGAAGTTTCTTAAGAGCTTCCAAGGTTGGATAGCCATAGGGTGAGTTGTGGTAATGAGAATAAAGTTTATTAAAGGAAGGCAACACCTAAAGTGCACCCATTCTAGATTTTCTGTGTTCTAAAATCAGTCCTTAGGAAGTCATCTCCCTATTTGTAAGTTGTAGCATATCAGTGAATAAGCAAATAGAACCAACTTTGGTTGGTTTGCTCTGCTGATACTGTAAGGCGTATCAAGAAGAGCAGTTCTGATTTTCCTGGAACTTGTTTTGGTTTTGAGTAGCAATTTAGTTAAGCCTGGACATCTGAAAAAGTAAAATGTAATGGGTTATGTTACAGAGGCACACGAGTAGCACAGCCAGAGGATTTAGAAATGTAGGAGCATGACCGGAACTAGACCGTGAAGGTTGATTGGGGGGAGGTAAGTGAGTAAAGGAAGGTCACCAGGGACGAACACAGGAGTGGGAGTGAAAGGGCGGATAAAGACGTGATCAGACCTGGAGATGAGCCGGCTTGTCTGAGAGCTCGAGGAGCCTCGAGTGTGGGCCGAGGGCACTTCGTGGAAAGAGTGGTCGGGCACAGACTGTAGTGTCTCTCACATGCCAGTCTATGAGCCTTGGGTTTTATCTTCTCAGGGTGGGGCATGTCTGAGGTTTTTAACCAGGAAAATCTTCAGTAAGATTTCTGCGCAGGAGGAACATGGTATGTATTGAGTGGAGGAAGCAAAGTACAGAAAAGGAAGAAAAACAATAGGTCTCGAAAGATGAGGCTGAGAAGGAAGCGTGTGACAGGTGCTATGGAAGAAGCCAGCAGGACAAGCTGAGAGACAGGAGCAGGATGCAGACCGGAGGCCCTGAGGACGCTCAGAAAGAACAGGGAACTGGGAGAGCAATCAGTTGGGGGATAATAATATCACTTTTAGTTGTGTTTAGTTATGTCAGATCTGAAAATGAGGGCATAACGGCCAAGTGGGACATCCCACCTGCTGCTGGAGGCGCAGCGTCCCGGAGCTCAGCGTTGTTCCCAGGACTTTGATGTGATGGGGCGGAGGTGTGGGAGGCGCAGCCGAGACACCGAGGCCTCTCTGTTAGGCTGCTGGTGGGAGGGGATGCTCTGCAGAGTCCGCCTTGACTTGTGCTCCTGTGGTTTGGGTCTTAATGAGAGAAATACAGTGACTTGTGTGCAGCTCGGAGTACAGGGACTGGCCTTGAGAAGTGTGTTCAGCTGCAGCCTGCAGCGGAGATTTCTTGAGTCCATCTAACTGGATCGTGAGCCTAATGCTCTGAATGGAGGAACACCTGAATATCCTGAATTTGGGTCATCAGCCTCCCTCTACATCCCCCAGAAGACAGGCAGAAAAGCTCCTTTTGTGATTCAGTGAGGACCTGAGAAATTCTGGCAGTGGCAGAAGCCGTTCTTTCTTTCTGCCTCTTACTTAAGGAGTGGGACTGTAGGGGTGGCTGTCAGCCTGGCCACTGTTCTTTTCTCAAGAAAGAACAGGAACTATACTAATGAAAAATGAGTGTCGGACTGTGAAGTTCTGTACAGTTCTGTAGGGGAGATGTCATTTAGGGACAGAAACTTTAAAGGGAGAATTTTGTAACCTGCTGCCTTTTTCACATAATACAATAACACAATGTGTGACTCAAGGAGCACTATGTATTTTCAAGCCTTCTAGTGTGAGGGATTTGCAAAATGTTACCTAAAATAGCTGACCAGATGGTTTAGATGAATGAAATTATTATTTCATATTAATACTTTTATTTGTTGGAAATTATCAGCCCAAAGTAGAAAATTTAATTTTGGAAAGCCATTTGTAAGTTATTTGCTCATTTAGCTATTCTAGGGATGGCTAATAATAAACACTTTTCACTACTCTTGTGTAAGAGGCTCTCAAAACTCCATGTTAAGATGGATTCTGAGGATCAGTTGTGATCTTAGTGGCTAAACACTAAGGAATCAGTCAAATGGTAGGAGCAACTGTGGCAGCAGCACTTGCCAACGGGGATTGTGCTGTGAAATTGGCATAGTTGCACTGGATTTATTTTGATAGAAATTGGCCAGAGGTTTTGGATGCTTCTTAAAAACAAAACAAAAACAACATTCTTAACTTGTATTTAGGGGAACATGCATTCCATCACCCTATGAATTGATTTGGGTTGTTGAAGGATAATGGAGGTTAGGGCAGCCTTATTTTTTGCCCCAGTTAATTTTGGAATTCCATTTTTCAAGGGACTCTCTGACCCACTTTGGGTCTGAGGGTTGTACTGCGATATTGCTTCTGGAGAAGCATTCAAAACTCTGTGTCTCTGCCAAGATCAATTTGGCTCAGTAATTGTACAGAGCTCTCCAATTTAAGGACACTTCTCACATACAAACTCTAATTGGTTCCTCATAAAAGCCCAGTGAGGTCACTCTTACTGTTTATTTGTCTTTATCCCATCATTTATTTCTTTGTAAAGTTTGAGGCTGCAACTTTGTGGGAAATAGGCAAAGTAGGTAGGATTCTTTGGTGATGGTATGCCCACTTCACTGGTGAGGAGATCATCCCTAACTTTATAGGACTCAGGTTACCATCCAGCGTGTCTGAAACGGAAAAAATGGCCAAGTCTGGGGCCTATTTCTCTTTCCGAGACGGTCCAGTACACCTCACCTTTCTGCAGGTGAAATGTTCTTTCTCTCTTCACAGCATCTTCTTTACCCCATTCTATACCAGGGCGTCACTGTGTGTGTGTCTGTGTGTGCATGTCCCCATGTGTACTCACCTTAAGACTCTCCATTTGTCTTGAGGAGGCTGAAGTTGATTCTAACCAGTTGATTCTAAACAGCCTTTGGTGTGAGGGTCAATTAGAGAGGCCATAGAGTGATATGAATGTGTCTGGACATCATTACCTGCAGAGGTAGGAAAATCATGTCCTAAAAAAGAGTATTTAAGGATGACAGGAAATTTTTATTATTTATCAAAGTGTGTGTTTCTGATGACATCCTGACATTCTGTTGGAATCTCCTGTTGCTGGTCAGGAAGAACCAGCAAGTCCCGAAAATAAAATGACATGAATAAAAATCACTAAAAGGTCTGACATTAGGAACAAAACTCGTGCTCCCCTTGAGAATGTGATATTGCAGCTTGAGCCCACCCCCTGGGCTGTCTCGGCTTTGACGGCCTTCTGTCCCCAGCTCACCTTTTGGCGCCAGATAGCACCATGTCAGTTCATGTGCTTCCCCCCCCTCAGGAACTGATTCGACTACAGTTCTCTTAGCTCATATTTTCTCCCTCATTAAAGTGCCTATGTGCAATTTGCTGGAAGGAGGTTGCCAGCCTACGACCACTGTTGGGCTGCAGTGCCCTTTTGCTGGTGATTAATTTCCCCAGCGACACAGGGCTCATTGTCTAGTTAGATTTAGTTTTACAGTCAATCTGCAGTACACTAGAATATGTATCAAGGAATGCTCCCCCGTTCATCAACGAGTTATGGCTCTGATTTAACATTTTTATTTAGGGAGTTCAGTGGTGTGCATTGCTGTGGCCGTGTAGCCGACTTCATTTCAGAGGAGCGGGAGAGACACAGTTTGAAGTTCTAACCTTTTGCTGCCAGTGAGCCCTTCTTCCCGTGTTCTTGACAGCTCTGTGCAGCTTTTTCATTAGGAGGATGTGAAACATCCCCAGGGCAGTCACAAACCGCAGCGTTGGTGGGTGAGACCCCAAGTGAAGCCAGTGTATGGATTTAGTTCTGGAGACATGAGTTAACATTCCTTGTTTTTTGTGGTGCTGCTGCTTCATGATCACAGATGGCCCCCGCTTAGCTTTGTTCCAGAAATCTGAACGTGTGACTCTGGATCTGATCATTCTCATGATTTTGACAGAAGCTGGGATTTGGGATGCTGATTTAAAGGTGCATAGATAATTATTTTGTTTACTATGGTGATTTAGATGGTAAGGAATCTACCTGCAATGCAAGAGGACCTGGGTTTGATCCCTGGGTCAGGAAGACCCCCCTGGAGGAAGAAATGGCAACCCACTCCAGTATTCTTGCCTGGAAAATCCCAAGGACAGAGGAGCCTGGTGGGCTACAGTTCATGGGGTCGCAAAGAGTGACACGACTAAGTGACTAACACACACACATTGTTTAATATATCTAGACGTCCCTCTGAGATGTTTTAACCTACCATTTTCAAGGCTCATGCAGCTTTGTCACTTGCTTTAAAGGGCTCTGTTCTACTTATTTAGTATTTCTGAGCCCAGTTTCTTCATCTGTATAATAAAAAAGTCAATGCTTATCTTTCAATGATGGGGATGATTAAGTACCAGGCACAGAGAAGATGATTAGCAAATAATAGCTACCGAGCTGATGAGGGGAAGGCTAGCTTAGAGTAATATTTTTAATGTAACTGGCAACTTATTGACAGATGGTCTATTCCAGTGGCATACCTTCCTCAAACTCTTATTAAGGATAGAAATTCTGGAGAAGTATAAAACTTAACTCATGGCATCAGATTATGGAACATAGAGAATGCTGCTGCTGCTAAGTCACTTCAGTCGTGTCCGACTCTGTGCGACCCCATAGACAGCAGCCCACCAGGCTCCACCGTCTCTGGGATTCTCCAGGCAAGAACACTGGAGTGGGCTGCCATTTCCTTCTCCAATGCATGAAAGTGAAAAGTGAAAGTGAAGTCGCTCAGTCGTGTCCGACTCTTCGCGACCCCACGGACTACAGCCTACCAGGCTCCTCCACCCATGGGATTTTCCAGGCAAGAGTACTGGAGTGGGTTGCCATTGCCTTCTCCAACATAGAGTATAGATTAGATTATCATTAAATGTAAATGGAGAGGAGACAGAGACATCTTGGACTATGCATCCCAAAGTCTTTTGGCCAAAAATATTGAGAGGTGACAAGGGAGACATGAGTGCTGGAATGGACTGACCTTCATTCTTACAGCACTCGTGCAGTTTGAGCATCAGTTGCTGACCGGGCTGTGTTCTAGCTCTGAGGATACATCAGGGAACAGAGTGGAGAAGGTTTCTGCTCTCACGGAGCTAACAATGGGGACAGGGTTCCCAGGTGGCGTGGTGGGGAAGAATCCACCTGCCAGTGCAGGAAACGCGAGAGATTCAGTTTTGATATCTGGGTCAGGAAGATCCCCTGGAGTAGGAAATGACAACCTACTCCAGTATTCTCACCTGGAAAACTCCATGGGACTTTTTGTTGTGTTTTGTTTTCTAGCAGGCTACAATCTGTGGAATCACATAGAATCTGACACAACTAAGCAACTGAGCATGCATGCACCTGGGGACAGGGGTGGTGGGGGGCAGGGAAGAACACTTAGTATAAACATACAAGCCAAGAAGCCATTGGAGAATAATGAGTGATTTGCCAAGAAATTAAATAGGGTGATGTGATGGCTCCTTTTTCTCTGCGGGTGTGACATGCTAGCTGGACTAGAATGACCAGAATTCCAAGTAGAGAGAGCCTCCTCCAGCTAGGGCAAGAGCAACCTAAGGAAGAGCCACATGGGTGAGGGGCAGCAGGGTGAGGGGGAAGGTAGGGGGGAGGGTGTGGGAGAGGGTGCAGGGAGGGTATGGGGGGAGATGATGGTGGCTGGCCCAGAGTGTGAGTGGTGAGGTTGGAGAAAAGTGATTGAAGTCAGGCCGTGTTCTGCAGGAGGGTGTGTAGGACTTGTTGGCAGATGAGTTGGAAGAGGCAGGTCAAGGGAAAATCAAGGACAGCTTCTAGACTGTTGGCCGGAGTAAGAGAGTAGAAGGTGGTTCTGGTTACTAAGGTAAGGAAGGCTTGAGGAGGGGCAGCTTATGGCAAAACAAGGGTTAGGTTTTATGTGAAATTTGAGAAGCCTGTGTGATACCCGTGTGGGGTCTGAATTCCAAAGAAAGGTTCTGTTTGGTCTGGAGAAGCCAGTTGGGGACTTCTAGGCCAGGGGGCGTTCCATAAGGCCATGGGAGGTGATGAGTTCAGAGAGCAAGAAAGGACTCCAGGACAGACCCTGTGAGGCTGCAGATCCTGAGATCAAGCAGAGGAGCTGGAGGGGATGTGCCCAGGGATTAGGAGGAAAACCAGGTGAGCAGTTTCACAGCAGCAAAACGAAACAGTTTCAAGCAGCAGAGTGGTCGGTCCCCCGTGTAGAGTCATGCTGGTGGGTCCACACTGATCTGGGCAGAGACCATGGAATTAAGGGGTCTGGGGTGAGGGCACACGGATGGGAAGTGGAAGACAGGGGCCAGAAGAAACACTTGACAAATGTCAAAGGCCTTGTGATTCCAGCAACTTGAGGGTGTTGGCTAAAAGAGATGCACAACTTGAGAGTTGCCAGTTAAGTTTTGTTTGGGCCAAAATGAGGACTGCAGCCAGGGAGGCAGCACCTCAGACAGCTCGGAGAGACTGCTCCAAAGAGGCAATGGGAGGAAGGTCAGTATATAAGGTTTTGGTGAAGGTGGAGCTCAGTACTATTAGGCACTCATTTTACAAAAGGTCTTTTGCTTGTCAGGAGGATCTGATGTCACCATGAAGGGATTTAGTGCTTTTCTAGATATGAGGAGATGCAAGGATTGAAATCATAAAATCTGTTCCTAAAGACCTGTCCCACCAGATTTCCTGGAGCACAGAGTGCCGCACTTCACGCTGAACTCCCCCAGGGGGTGTTGAAGGTGAGCAGCTGCAATAGCTCAGGGCTCAGTCTCTGCAGAGGCAGATGGCAAATGCCCTTGTTGTTTAGTTGTAGGCGATGCTCTTGGCAACAGCCAATTTGTAGTTGACAAGGGGCATTAGAGTCTCCAAGATCAGACTCTTGGTCAAGGCAAGATCCTGAGCACTGTTTTGAGACCTTTCCCTTCCCTGTTATCAAATTGGGCTTCTTTAGGGCCAGCCTTACATGAGCAGTAGGGCCTGGAGTGATTTTACAACTTAAAATTATTTCTTTTCCTTCAGCCTGGAGCCTGCCTGGGCAAGTCTGTGTAACTGAGAAAGGCCTTCAGGGTGAGTGAGATAGGAGGCCAGTCTTGGAGGAAGGATAAGATCTGGGTAGATGGAATAAGGGTATGGCAGATGGGGAGGGGAGTAGAAACACTCCAGGTAGTAAAAAAGTCTCAGCACTGTATCCACATGGTAATGAAAACTCCAGTAGTCAGTCAGCAGGAAGGGGAGCGTGAGCCTCACTTTTTGCTTGTGTACCTCCTGCTGCTCAAAGAGATTTGAAGCCACCGGCGTGTAGACACACATTGTAGAACCTGTCATTCATCCTGCAAACATGTATTGATTGCCAGTAATGACCCCACAACAGAGGCTGGGCTACCAAGATAGGTGACCCATGACCTTCCCTCAGGGAAGACCAACATGAAAACCCTTGACTGTCAAATAATAACAGACGCGGGAGAGAGGATTAATTCCGTCTGACTTGATATCAGCAGGAAGCTCCCAGGGGAGACGCTCTTTGGCGGTAAAAGGATGAAAAGATATCAATCAGGAAGAGAAGAGGAGTTGGCGGGGGGGGCCCACCTGGGCAGAGGGCACGGCAGGGGCAGGCAGAGTGGGATGAGAGCCTGTGTTGTGGTTACAACACCGGCAGCATGGTTCCTGGTGAGTACAGTGCCGGGAGCAAAACGGAAGGCAAGACAGAAGACATGTTAAGTGCTGAGCCTGGAGAGAGACTGGACCAAGCTGGGCTTTATTTTTCTGGGCTGTAGGGATTATAGGGTGTTTTTGGGGGAGTGGGTGGTTATTTTAGTCCTTTGGCCTAAAATAGAGGCCAAGATTTTTTTTTTTTTAAATTTTTGACTTTTTTTAAAAAACAGAAGAGTTTTAAGCTCACAGCAAAATTAAGAAAGTACAGATATTTCCCATATACCATATGCCCCTTGCCCTATACATGGATTATTGTTGTTCAGTTGCTAAGTGGTGCCTGACTCTTTGCGACCCCATGGACTGCAGCACACTAGGCTCCTCTGTCCTTCCCTGTCTTCTCCCACTGTTTGCTTAGATTTCATGGTCACTGAGTCAGCGATGCTATCTAACCATCTCATCCTCTGCTGTTCCCTTCTCCTGTTGCCTTTAATCTTTCTAAAGCATCAGGGTCTTTCCCAATAAGTTGGCTCATGGCATCAGGTGGCCAAAGTATTGGTGCTTCAGCGTCAGTCCTTCCAGTGAATATTCAGGGTTGATTTCTTTTAGGATTGACTGGTGTGAACTCCTTGCTGTCCAAGGGATTCTCAGGAATCTTCTCCAACACCACAGTTTGAAAGCATCAGTTCTTTAGTATTCAGCCTTCTTTATGGTTCAACTCTCACATCCATGTGGAAAATTCTTAAAGAAATGGGAATACCAGACCACCTGACCTGCCTCCTGAGAAATCTGTTTGCAAGTCAAGAAGCAACAGTTAAAACTGGACATGGAACAACAGACTGGTTCCAAATAGGAAAAGGAGTACATCAAGGCTGTATATTGTCACCCTGCTTGTTTAACTTGTATGCAGAGTACATCATGAGGAATGCTGGTCTGGAGGAAGCACAAGCTGGAATCAAGATTGCCAGGAGAAATATCAATAACCTCAGATATGCAGATGACACCACCCTTATGGCACAAAGTGAAGAAGAACTAAAGAGCCTCTTGATGAAAGTGAAAGAGGAGAGTGAAAAGGTTGGCTTAAAGCTCAACATTCAGAAAACTAAGATCATGGCATTCAGTCCCATCAATTCTTGGCAAATATGTGGGGAAGGGCTCCAAAATCACTGCAGATGGTGACTGCAGCCATGAAATTAAGAGATGCTTTCTCTTTGGAAGAAAAGCTATGACCAACCTAGACAGCATATTGAAAACCAGAGACATTACTTTGCCAACAAAGGTCCATCTAGTCAAAGCTATGGTTTTTTCAGTAGTCATGTATGGATGTGAGAGTTGGACTATAAAGAAAGCTGAGCACCGAAGAACTGATGCTTTAGAACTGTGGCGTTGGAGAAGACTCTTGAGAGTCCCTTGGACTGCAAGGGGATCCAACCAGTCCATCCTAAAGGAAACCAGTCCTGAATATGCATTGGAAGGACTGATGCTGAAATTCCAATACTTTGGCCACCTGATGCAAAGAGCTGACTCATTGGAAAAGACCCTGATGCTGGGAAAGATTGAAGGCAGGAGGAGAAGGGGGTGATGGAGGATGAGATGGTTGGATGGCATCACTGGCTCAATGGACATGAGTTTGAGCAAGCTCTGCGAGTTGGTGATGGACAGGGAAGCCTGGCGTGCTGTAGTCCGTGGGGTCGCAAAGAGTCAGACAGGACTGAGCAGCTGAACTGAACTGAACTCTGTATAAAAGTTGAGTAAACAGGATGACTATATAGCACTGACATACTCCTTTCCCAATTCTGATCCAGTCAGCTCTTCCATGTCCTGTTCTAACTATTGCTTCTTGACCTGAAGACAGGTAAGACAGTCTGGTATTTCTGTGTCTTTAAGAATTTTAAACAGTTTGTTGTAATCCACACAGTCAAAGGCTTTAGTATAGAAGTAGATGTTTTTTTGGAATTCCCTGTCTTTCTCAATGATCCAACGAATGTTGGCAATTTGATCTCTAGTTCCTCTGCCTTTTCTAAAGCCAACTTGTACATCTGGAAGTTCTTGGTTCACACACTACTGAAGCCTAGCTTGAAGGATTTTGAGTATAACCTTACTAACATGTGAAATGAGCGCCAGTGTATGATAGTTTGAACATTCTTTGGATTGGAATGAGCACTGACCTTTTCCAGTCCTGTGGCCACTGCTGAGTTTTCCAAATCTGCTGGCATATTGAGTGCAGCACTTTCACAGCATCATCTTTTAGGAATTGCATCACTGCCCTCACCAAAGTGGTGAATTCGTTACCACAGATGGACCTCTGTGGATGCATCATTCTCACCATTAGTCCACAGTGTGCATTATGATTGACTCTTGGAGGTGTACAGTCTATGGATCTGAGCAAATGTATAATGACATGTAGCCATCTAATGATCGTATCATACAGAGTATGACATTTGCATTGTCCTAAACATTCTGGATCACTGGTTTTTAATCAGAGAGATAATTGATCTTTATTATAGCAAGAAGGAGAATACATAAATGTGCATATGTTTTTCTTTTCCACAGCTCATTTCTAGCCGTGTGGGTCCAAATGCTGAGAGAATATTGCTACTTAGATGAATTGCCAACAGAGTAAATAAAATTTTCTAAAAATCGTAACTTCCTTCTTCAACACAGTATTTTGCTTCACACAGATTTGCACACACATGTATGTATTCTTACACACTTCTCATTATTTTAAGTGAGTATGAAATTATGTAGATTTACTAGATTCTTCATGGTACTTTACATACTAAAAATATTCCTTGATGTTGGTGTATTTAATAGCATGAAAGAAAAAAATATACTTTCTGGAGATGGAAGGAAACAAAAATAAATAATATACTCTTTAATTGGGTGTATTTTATATAAGGTTTTTAAAAATCAACTGTCTTTATAAAGTTTATATGAAAAAACAGGAGAGCTTTGTTCTAGAAAGATCTTTGGCGGCTTGACAATTTTTAGCCTTCTTAAGTGAATTTATAAATGAAAAAGTAGTCACACTTTTGTATTTTATTTGCTATAACCTTCCTTCATCAGTATATAGCACGTAGCATATGCTGATGAACCACATGCAATGTGTTTTTAAAATCAGAACCTTTCAGAAGAGCTGGTTTGAGTGGCTGATATGGTTTAGGACATAAATTGCTAAAAAAGAATTTCACTACTTTTAAAGAAAATCTGGTTCCTTTTGCTATATATTCCTTATGTAAAACAACTGTAGTGAAAGATGTGGTATTTTTCTTTTTTTCCCTGCCTCCTCACACCCCTGAGAAGTTAATGGTTTAAGGAAAACACTCCAACCCCAACAGATCATGTCAAATATTTGGTTTGGTAGGATTAATATTTTACTACAGAGCAACAGTGGGAGCACTGTCCTAGTTTTAGGGATGATTATGTAAACTAATGAGCCCCGTCTATTAAAAAATACTTAGGAAAGAAAAAGCTATTTATCATGTGGATTACACTGACTATACTTAGAGGACCCTGAAGTAGGTTTAAATACCTACAATGGGGTTACATGTAATTAAAGTTGCTCTTTTCATAATGCTAAGGTTAATAGTTATGACGTTGTACAAATGTTCAATAGTTCTGTTTGAAAACAGCTTGGTTAATTATTTTGCACCTTGCTCTTTAATGGCTTAGAATGGACTTTTCAGTTAAGTTTGCATGCATGCTTGTTTAGTCACTCGCCAGGCTCCTCTGTCCATGGGACTTTCCAAGGAAGAATACTGGAGTGGGTTGCCATTCCCTTCTCCAGGGGATCTCCCAGACCCAGGGATAGAACTGGGTCTCCTCCATTGCAGGTGGATTCTTTACGCCCTGAGCCATCAGGGAAGCTCCTCACTTAAGTTTACCATCTTCTCAATTATTTTCTTGAAAACAGACCCTACACTTGACTGGAGGGAGTTGTAATTGAATATCTCAGCCGCTAGAGGGAGCTGACTCTAGTATTTATTCTGTAGAGACAAGGTGTTTAACTTCTCTGATCCTGAGCCTGTGTCTTGACCTTTAACCTGGAAAGAATTATCCTTATTATTGGGATCACCCCTGTTCCTAACCCAGAGCAGAATCTCTGGGAAGGAAAAGGAAGGTAAAGACATTGGTCTAAGACTTGGCATATGGATATATATATCTGCCTGAAGTTTGTGATCCATCCGCTTCCTTTCTATGCTTCCATCCTGTAGATGAGCAGCTTTGTTGGGGGAAAGTGAGTGATTCTTTCAGAACCATTTCATGCATTAGGTTTGAAATAACAGTAATATGACTAATACTTCTAGAATATCAGGCACTGTTCTCATTGCTCAAAAAATTACTAACATAATCCTGGCAATAATCCTGGAAGGTAAGTACTCTTATTTTCATTATAGAATAGCAAACCAAGGCACTTACCCAACATCACAGAGCTAGTAAGTATTGATGTTGTAATTAGAAACCCAGACAGTGGCTCAAAAATCTGCATTCTCCACCATTATGGGAGATCGCCTCTCTATACATACCCAGTTTCCCGAGCACAGAGAGACATTTATAGAATTAGGCCAAGTTTGTTGTGAAGGGGAAAGTGTTTTGGTTCAAAGGGCACAAAAAGAAAACTGAAGAATAAAAATTTATACCATATTTTATCTATGAAAACATAGATTTTTTTTCATATTTTAACATCTGAAGTCAACTTGGGCTTACAGCTTTATTAGAGGAATACTTGCCAACATAGCATATCGACTTTATTAATTGTTAAATTTAACATTCATAAAAGTATAAGTTTTGAAAGTAATTTCTGTTTTAGATCTTCGCACTTCATGCATTCTCAAGTGTGTGATGATTGTTTAGCTTATGAAGCAAAAATGTGAAATACTTAAAACATATCTCACAGGGGAGAAAATAAAGATTCGATTCATGATTTGGGTGTATTTTAATATGTTTGATAGTATGTCAGATGGAGCTTCCCAGGGTAAGAGTTCTTAGGACCGTGATGTTTTTTAAATGGCCCTGAACCTGACCTCGTCTTAGATTCTTAGAAGCACCCTTTAACCATGTCTCTCTCTCCGCCCTTATTTGTACACAGTCTGGTTAAGTCTACTTACTTTTGCTTTAGGCAGCCAGCTCATCGCGGCTTCAACAACAGTAATAGTATAGAATGTCTGGGGAGACTTTGTCTTCAGAGGGATTGTGCCATCACTGATCACTTGAGGGTCTCACCACCCCCACTGAAGTGTGTGTCAGCCCAGAATTATTCGAGTAAACTGGGCAGAGCCTTTGATGTTTTGGAATGGGTACATGATAGCGATGCAGGTGTGTGGGTTTGGTTAAAACTCACTGGCACACAAGCACATCCCTGTGAAAATGCTGTTCTGTGTGGTGAAGTGTTACTTGTTTTCCCCACTGACATATTAAAACCAGCTTCTTTAAGGAAAAAATACAGTTTCAGATTATTTTTTTAAGGGAGTTCCCAAGAGTCTGTAATTACACACACATTCACCCTAAGTAGAAGTTTTTTCAACCAAGAAAGAAAGAAGTGTTTTTCTAGAATAAGTAAAATATGATCAATATTTTTTACTTAAAACATAAAATAACTTTTATACCATTTACCTTAAATCTGTTTTAAATGATGATTGTATTCCATGTCTCCTTTTCATTAATTTTTTTAATCTGTAGTCTGTGTCAAAACAGTCACACTGACTGACTCTCTCTCTCTTTCACACACACACACACACAGACAAAATAGCTGAGAATTTTGCTTTCACTGCTTTTTTCTAGATCTCTACCTTAGGGCATTTCTCTGTTCTTCGGCAAGCCTACACAGGTTTCATAGGGAGAAGCAGAAGAAGTGAAGTTCAGACTTAGAGTTTGCCAGTTGCTGACCACTCTATGGAAGGTCCATTGCGGCAAGAAGTTAAAATAATTTCACAAATGTGCCAGTTGCTGACCATTCTGTGGTGGTGGTTTAGTCGCTGAGTCATGTCCAACTTTTGTGACCCCATGGACTGTAGCCTGCCAGGCTTCTCTGTCCATGTGATTCTCCAGGCAAGAATACTGGAGTGGGTTGCCATTCTGGGAGGTCCATCGTGGCAAGAAATTAAAATAATTTCATAAGGTGAAATTTATGGATCATTAGTTTCTGTTCCTCATGTTTTGCTTATTCTGTTTAATCAAAGAAAAATAAAGCTTTATATCACCTTGGAAACACTATTAGTTTTGTTTTGAGATTATAATAAACTTTAATTAGAAGTGTATTATATTTATGAATTCAGTTTTCATCCTCAACTTTAAAGAACCATATGACCAGAACTATGCTATATTCCTTCATCTCTCAAGTGATGATAAATTTATTTGGTCATATTTCTCTATGAGATTTTTTTTTTTTAAGTTACTTAACTGCTCTTGGAAACTTCAAGATACGAATCTATTCTAGAAGTTCCAGGAATCTGACAGGTAGATTAGATGTGATATCACTGGGGAAAAAGGTGTCATTGTTTTATTTACTGGGCTATTTGTAAGAAAATAGCATGTTATGATTTTAGTTATTCCCTTCAGAAATGGTGAGTCTTTGAATGAAAAGTAAAAATAAACAAGATTCAGAATTGTTGTAGTGAAAGCTTCTGGAGGCACAATGCCTCTAAAATATAGGACTTTCAATTCCTACTTCACTCAAAAACGCCGTCACACCCTAATCTCCTCTGAGTTAGCCAGTGGCGCAGGAGAAGGGCTGTTACCGACTGCAGGCACGACACATTCTTGCGGTACATTTATAAAATCTGGCTGTCTGGTTTGCATACTCGGATCTGTTCGTTGTTTCCCACTTGTTCTTTCATTTGATTCCCTTGGAAGGACCACACTGAACAATTCAACAGTCTGTGGCGTGCACTCACCTATGCGACCTCACAGTCTTCTTTCCCTCTTCCTTTCCAAAACTGTCCTTGTTTGGATGCTTATGTTAACCAGTGGGCTCAACCCATGAATCACCTGTTGGGTGGGTATTTGATCCATACAGAACTTCCGTTCCTTGACTTGTATTTTCAAAACACAGAAGCCCTTTGTGATTTGTGTGGCTGGGCCAGAGATTTCCATTTATGAAAATTACATGAAGCAGGCTTTGCTTCCCAGAAAAGCTGAAAGTGACAAACAGTACCTCATGTTTGATATACTCTACAGATACCTGATCACTCACTGAGTTACATATAGTCATTCCTCGGTGTCCACAGGGCATTGGGTCCAGGATCCCCTGTGGGTACCACAAGTGTAGACACTCTTGTTCCTTGTATTAAATGGCATAGGACAGTGGGCCCTCTGTATCAATGGATGGGGAGACAGTGGTTACGGAGGGCTAGCTGTATCTGGGACAGAGTCAATGGATGGATCTTTGAGAGCCATGAATTCTGCAGTGATTTTTTTTAAAGCTGTGGTGCTAGATGCTAATAAAAGATAAATAGGAGGAAAAGACTATTTCGAACAGGAGAGGAAGGACTTTGATAATGTCAATGCCACTCAAGATGATCAGATGTTTTAGATGTTAGTTTTAGATGTTTAGTTTTAGTTCAGTTTTAGCCCCATTTAGTATCTGTGAACAACAGAAGGTTGTCCCTCCCTGAGCCCCCATCAGAGACTGCCCAAGTGTTCCTGCTTTTTCTGTGTGTTTTGTACCTGGCAGTGTTATTTAAAGGTGGTTGGTGTTGCTTTGGGCAAGATGAGTTGGCAGCAAGGCAGATTGATATAGTCATGGAGCAAGTTACTAAAGACCAGGAAGTAACTTAAAATTTACACTGTGCTTTCATATGTATTAAAACCACAACAGCAGAAACAAAAAACTAAGAGAAGTTGCTTGGGATGAACTATGTTCAGTTTTCTATGATGCCTATAAATCCTTTTTTTCTATACACATATATGATTTTATATGATTATAATCATAGTTAAACTTCTTCTCTTTTTAAACTTGCGTATAACATACTCTTCTATAATCTATAATGACCATTTTTGGTGGTGGCATAACTATTATACTTAAGTCTTCTAACCCTGATGCTTGTGTGGAAACTAAGAGACAGTAGAATCTACGTAAGAGATTTCTAGCCCTTTCAGGCCTAGGGTTTGCATCCCCATGTCTGGTTTTCTGTAATGAAAAGCAGTGGGGAGATGGGATGATGGCTGCCGCTCTTTAGGATCCTTCTCTCTGGGTTCTGACTGGTAGCATCATCCACTGAACTCAGACCCCTGCAGTGAGGGGTGGACTGACCCAAACCTTCTCCTTGTTCCTTACTCTGAAAATTTCAATCCTCTTTAAAATGTAAACCCAGCTATATGGAATAAAAGCAGCCCTGCTACACTGTTGATAGGACTGTAAATTGGCATAGCCACTGTGGAAAAACAGTACAGAGGTTCTTTAAAAAACTAAAAGTAGACTTTCTTTATGGTCCAGCAGTGCCACTCCTGGGCATACATACAGAAAAAATGAAGACTCTAATTCGAAAAGATATACGCACCCCAGTGTCCATAGAAGCACTATGTACAATAGCCAAGACATGGAAGCAACTTAAATGTTCATCAGCAGAAGAATGGATAAAGAATATGTAAGATACATATATATATATGCATATGTATACACACAGACATATATGTGTATGTGTACATACACATATATGTATCAGTTCAGTTGCTCAGTCGTGTCCGACTCTTTGCAAACCCTTGAACCTCAGCACACCAGGCCTCCCTGTCCATCACCAACTCCCAGAGTTTACCCAAACCCATGTCCATTGAGTCAGTGATGCCATCCAAACATCTCATCTTCTGTCATCCCCTTCTCCTCCTGCCTTCAATCTTTCCCAGCATCACGGTCTTATCAAATGAGTCAGCTCTTCGCATCAGGTGGCCAAAGTATTGGAGTTTCAGCTTCAACATCAGTCCTTCCAGTGAACACCCAGGACTGATCTCCTTTAGGATGGACTGGTTGGATCTCCTTGCAGTCCAAGGGACTCTCAAGAGTTCTCCAGCACCACAGTTCAAAAGCATCAATTCTTCGATGCTCAGCTTTCTTCATAGTCCAACTCTCAATCCATACATGACCACTGGAAAAACCATAGCCTTGACTAGGTGGACCTTTGTTGGCAAAGTAATGTCTCTGCTTTTTAATATGCTGTCTAGGTTGGTCATAATTTTCCTTCCAAGGAGTAAGCGTCTTTTAATTTCATGGCCGCAGTCACCATCTGCAGTGATTTTGGAGCCCAGAAAAATAAAGTCAGCCACTGTTTCCCCATCTATTTGCCATGAAGTGATGGTACTGGATGCCATGATCTTAGTTTTCTGAATGCTGAGCTTTAAGCCAACTTTTTCACTCTCCTCTTTCACTTTCATCAGGAGGTTCTTTAGTTCTTCACTTTCTGCCATAAGGGTGATGCCATCTGCATATCTGAGGTTATTGATATTTCTCCCGCCAATCTTGATTCCAGCTTGTGCTTCTTCCAGCCCAGCGTTCCTCATGATGTACTCTTCATATAAGTTAAATAAGTAATATACAGCCTTGATGTACTCCTTTTCCTATTTGGAGCCAGTCTGTTGTTCCATGTCCAGTTCTAACTCTTGCTTCCTGACCTGCATGTAGGTTTCTCAACAGGCAGGTCAGGTGGTCTGGTATTCCCATCTCTTTCAGACTTTTCCAGTTTATTATGATCCACACAGTCAAAGGCTTTGGCATAGTCAATGAAGCAGAAATAGATGTTTTTCTGGAACTCTCTTGCTTTTTCCATGATTCAGCAGATGTTGGCAATTTGATCTCTGGTTCCTCTGCCTTTTCTAAAACCAGCTTGAACATCTGGAAGTTCACGGTTCACGTATTGCTGAAGCCTGGCTTGAAGTATTTTAATCATGACTTTACTAGCGTGTAAAATTATTGTGCAGTAGTTTGAGCATTCTTTGGCATTGCCTTTCATTGGGATTGGAATGAAAACTGACCTTTTCCAGTCTTGTGGTCACTGCTCAGTTTTCCAAATTTGCTGGCATATTGAGTCAGCACTTACACAGCGTCATCTTTCAGGATTTGAAATAGCTCAACTGGAATTCCATATACAAACAATAGAATATAAGTCATTAAAAACAATGAAATAATGCCATTTGTAGGAATATGGATGGACCTAGAGATTATCATACTAAGTGAGGTAAGTCAGAGAAAGACAAATATCGTATGATCCCACTTATATATGAAATCTAAGAAAATTGATACAAGTGAAAAACAGAAAGAGACCCTCAGACATAGGAAAAAAACTTATGGTTACCCCAAGGGAAGGGGCAGGGGTAGGGATAAAGTAAGAATTTGGGATTAACAGATATATACTATGATATGTAAATTAGGTAAACAGCAAGGACATACTCTATAGCTCAGGGAACTTATTGAATATCTTGTAATAACCTGTAATGGACAAGAACCTGAAAAGGAATATTTATATATACATATGTCCGTATAACTGATTCACTTTGCTATACACCTAAAATGTTATAAATCGCCTATACTTGTAAACCCAACTAAATGTAAACCCAACTAGTCACATCTCCAACACTGAAACATCAACTGAAACATTTCATCTTTGCAAAACTCTCAGAAGGGATTGGTTGACTGTGGAAGAAGAGCAGGACTGAGATGTAGGGTATTTGCCAAAGAGGAAGGAAGAGAGACGCAAGAATAGGAGATGGGCGGAGGAGGCCGATGGTCAGATGTTGCACAGATGTGTCCGTTCACCCCTCCAGCTCCTCCTAAACAGGACGGACAGTTTGGCTGTGGACGCTGACATAGCTGAGCTGGGAGTCCCAGGCTGTGCGTGGTCATCGGCAGGCTGCTCACTCCTGCTGTGGCACTCTCACTTCTTCTCTGATCACAGCGGTGGGTTGTTTATGCTGATCTTGTCCCCAGTAAGACTGAGTTTCCAGCCTCAGGTGAAGGTCACCCTGGCCAAGTTCCAGTTTGTAATCAATTTTTTCAAGCAAGACAAAGTAACTCTTTACTTCAGGCATATTTGTTGTGAAGTAAAAAGCTACTTTTTACTTGTTGGACAGACTTTAATTTGGGGGGCTCCAAAATCACTGCAGATGGTGACTGCAGCCATGAAATTAAAAGACGCTTACTCCTTGGAAGAAAAGTTATGACCAACCTAGACAGCATATTAAAGAGCAGAGACATCACTTTGCCAACAAAGGTCCGTCTAGTCAAAGCTATGGTTTTTGCAATAGTCATGTATGGATCTGAAAGTTGACTATAAAGAAAGCCAAGTGCTGAAGAATTAATGCTTTTGAACTGTGGTGTTGGAGAAAACTCTTGAGAGTCCCTTGGACTGCAAGGAGATCCAACCAGTCCATTCTAAAGGAGATCAGTCCTGGGTGTTCATTGGAAGGACTGATGCTGAAGCTGAAACTACAATACTTTGGCCCCCTGATGTGGAGAGCTGACTCATTTGAAAAGATCCTGATGCTGGGAAAGATTGAGGGCAGGAGGAGAAGGGGACGACAGAGGATGAGATGGCTGGATGGTATCACCGACTCGATAGACATGGGTTTGGGTGGACTCCAGGAGTTGGTGATGGACAGGGAGGCCTGGCATGCTGCGGTTCATGGGGTCGCAAAGAGTTGGACATGACTGAGCAACTTAACTGAACTGAAAAAGCTACTAGTGTTTTTTGATTCATTTCTTAATGAGTTATTAAAATATGTCTAAAAATCAGAGATTTAAATTTATATTGTTCTTTTCATTAATCATCATGAAGGCTGTCAGTAATGGCAGTGAATTAAAAAAACATCCAACCAGTTGACAAAGACAAAGATGGTTTTAGAAGCATCCCTCTAGCACTTGTGGGTAGAAGCCGATGGGCTTTCTATTAGGGAAAAAGAAAAATAATCAGTTTAGTCTTTTTTTAAGCTAACTTTAGAAAATAATATATATGATTCACGCATTCTTCTGAATACCTGCTGTGTACTTTGAGTTATACACAGATAAATAGAAACTGACCTTGTACTTGGAGAGCTTAAAGCCTGGTGGAGAGTTGGACCTGTATACAGACAATGGTGCCCAGTAGAATGAATGCTGTAAAAGAGGTGTGTATATGCATAAAATTCACTGGCGATTGGAGGAAAAACACTTAGGCCTGCGAGAGAACGTTAGGCAGGCTGTGCTGGAGAGGTGACCTTATAGCTCACACTTGAAAGATGAGCACAAGTTTTCCAGGCAGAGGAGGTGGAAATTCTAGAAATAGGGAACAGGATGTGCCAAGGCAATGAGGTATGGCAGAGCTACTGTGTCTGGAGAGCTTAAAGTAATTCAGTATTTCTGACAGGTACACATTTTAGTCTTATTGGAGCATAAACCATGAAGAGGAACACATCAAAGGATGAGGCAGAAGAGATGACAAGGGACTGTACCATAAAGTCTTTCATTTAAAGACGTTTTGATTTTCTGAGGAAAAATCTCTAAAACTTCAGTGTATGTGAGAATCCCCTGGGCACTTTGATAGGATGCACATTCCTGGGCTTCATGCTCTGAAATCCTGAGTCAGTGGGTTTGAAGATGCCTCCGTGAATGTGAATTTCTGACAAGCTCTCTAGGTAATTCAAGGATGGTAGGTTGCACAGGAACCAAACTTGAAGAAATGTTGCTACATGAGTGGGGAGCCACTGAACCTTGTTACACAGGGAGTGAAATGATTGTGTGCATCCATTGGAGCTGGGCAGCTTTGGAAGAATAATTTGGAGGGGGAGCAGGGAGAATAGGGTATTAATCCAGGCAGGAAGTAACGGAGGGCACGACCAGGGTGTGGCCAGTAGGGAGAAAACAGGAACATCCATTATTCTTCATCACTTTATATACAGTAAAACTTTCCCAATTAATTTTTCTCCCATTTTCTTTTTTTTTTATTAGTTTTTTGGTTGGAGTATAATTGCTTTATAGGTTTCCAGGTGGCTCAGTGAGTAAAGAATCCACCTGCAATGCAGGAGAGGCAGGAAACACAGGTTCAATCCCTGAGTCAGGAAGATCCCCTGGAGATGGGCAGGGCAACCCACTCCAGTATTCTTGCCTGGAGAATCCCATGGACAGAGGAGCCTGGCAGGCTGCAGTCCATGGGGTAGCAAAGAGTTAGACATGACTGAAGTGACTGAGCACACACATATGCATATTTGCTTTACAATGCTGTGTTTCTGCTGTGCAACAACATGAACCAGTTATATACATACTTCCCCCCATTTTCTAATTTTCCAAACTAGTGTATTTTTCTGCCATTTTAAGTGGGGCTTGCTCTTTTCTCTTTAATTTTCTATTTCTGCCATGTACATGTCATCTGGCCTTACTTTTCTTTAACCTTGATATATTAACATTCTTTAAAAGTCTGCGTTCTAAGAGTCGCTGGTAGAGATTATTCTTGTTTCATGTTGATAGATGTTCATCCATCTCTCATCTGTCACTATAATGGATGATGTGATGGGTTTTTGTCATAGCTCTTATTAACCGGAATAACTTACTTTTGAAAGTTTGTTGATCCCTATGAACATTAATATGGTTGTCTTCCATGACATGTATGACAATACATTGGTTCAAAGAATATTTCCATAGTTGGCATCAGAAACTTGGTCGTAGCCTTTCAGTCTTTAGACTCTAGCTAAGTAAAGACAGTAAAATCTGAATTATCTAAGCCTCATTAAAAATAATGTTTGTATGTGTTGGTGAGAGGTGATCCCAAATTATAGCTAATATAATTCTTCAAAATTATGAACATCATTTTTTATGGCACACATATTTGACTAATATTAAAACTGAGCTTGCTTTCAAGAGTATATGATTTTTCTGAGCCATGAAAGAAGAAAGCTTTTATCTACAGCCCAGTGGAGTGAAGCAGGTCTGGAATTCAAAACTGTTCACATAAAATGCACAGCCTGACGAATCTGCAAGTAATAACATATATATTCAACCCAAAACAAAGCTCTGTATGGATTTATAACCCAGTCAGCTTTGCAAATACCCATTTGCCCAGTTGCCATAGACAGGTAAGGATTTATATCTGGAAAAGAGATATTTTTCATTTTTATTTATAAAATTCCTGAGAGTAGACTTCTTTTTTTAAGAGCAATTTTGGTATTTATTTATAGGCCTTGTAGAGCTTTTACATAATGCATTAATTTTGTCTGTCAAAAATAGCAATCAAATTTTATGAAACTTCAGAGTGAAAGTGTGTGTTTCTTAAATTTGTAAAACCTCAAAGTATTTGTAAATTCTCAGTAACTTGAACTTTCAGTTCCTATTAAAAATGGCAATTTTACTAAATGCCTTTTTACTAAAAAGTATAAAGAGTAATAAAATCAATTATAATCCCATACTCATAAGTGTCCACTAAAAATGCTTTGTTTATTTCCATCTCTTTTATTCATGTACATTCATACTTACTATGTTGTAAATAACTTAGCTCATAGAACTCTTGTTTTTTCCTTTTTTAAAATAGACCTATTTCGAGAGCATTTCCCATTTGTTACATATTTTTAAAAAGCATTGTTTTAGCTTCCTATGGCCACTGTGATAAATTCCAACAAAGTGGCTTAGGATAACATATATTTAGTCTCTTAGAATTCTGTAGATCATAAGTCTAAAATCACTTTCACTAGGCTGAAATCAAGGTGTTAGCAGGATCCCTCTAGAAACAAGGAGGTCAATTTGTTTCTGTGCCTTTTCCAGATACTAGAACTGAATTCCTTGTTTTCTTTGCTCCTTCCTCTGTCTTCAAAACTATAAACATGTCATCTAGCTTCAGTGTCATATTATATTCTTCTGTAATGAAATCTCCTGCCTCTCTTTTATAAGACATTTGTGATTACATTTAGGGCCCACCTGGATAATATAGGATAATCTCCTTGTTGCAATATCCTTAATTTAATCACATCTGTAAGATTTCTATTAAGGTAACATATTCACAGATTAAGGAATTAGAACTGTCTATCTTTGGAAGGCATTACTCTTTCTACCACAGTGGTCTTTATTGGCTTATAGTATTTCATTTTATGACTGTTTCAATATTTATTAACAGTTGCCCTTGTCTTGTAACTTTGGGTTTTTTCCAATGT
The DNA here is from genome assembly GCF_049115385.1 of Moschus berezovskii. Classification (NCBI taxonomy): domain Eukaryota; kingdom Metazoa; phylum Chordata; class Mammalia; order Artiodactyla; family Moschidae; genus Moschus; species Moschus berezovskii. The sequence goes on from NC_142477.1 coordinate 65,178,334, forward strand.
TATACTATTATGAGGGATTCTAAGATTAATTTTCATATGCATAGATTTTTGTGTGTTCAGTTGTATTTGTATAACTTCTAGATGTGGAAGTAGTTCAAATAAATGTGTGTATATCATTTATGTGTCTACATGCACATATATACATTATCTGTGTCTGTGTACCTGTGCTCATATATAAATGCACGTGCATATCTGTAGTGTGTGTGTTTTCATTCTCCAGATTGCTTTCCAGAAAGTTGCTAAAGCATACTTATCTCCTTGTGCTCTCACCAGCATTCCCTATTATCTTTTTTTTAGTCTTTTCCCGTTTAACAGGTAAAAAGTATCTGATTGTTGTTTTAATTGCATTTCTATGATTTATAAGTTAAACAGGTAAAAAGTATCTGATTGATGTTTTAATTGCATTTCTATGATTTATGAAAAGTGAAGAGGTTACCACTTTTTATGCTTAACACCATATTTATTCTCTAATGAATTAGTATTTCTTTAAAATTCTGTATTTTCACTGACATACTATCCTCTCACTTGTGGAATAATTAGAGTCAACTTTACCAGTGGGACAAAATTCTGATTGAGGCAGAAGTTCATGATTTCCATCTCTGATTGTATATGCTCCCTATATGCTACTTGAATGGGAAATTCTTATCTTTGATTTTAATGTGATAATTTTCCATAACTTCAGATGTCTGACCTGGAAAAATGTTCAAGTAAAGAAGACCTGATAAATTAACCTTAATCTTATATTACAGAAAGGTCTTAGTGTCAGCTACTAAAGGGCTAAATATAACCACAGTGACCCACTTAATTGACACTTCTTATAATTGCACTGTAATTCATGCTTAGGAGCTGGATGAGAAATGATGTACCTTAGACCAAGCTTCTGGATCAAGAAACACTGTGTCCTTGAAGTTAACTCCAGATTGACAGTCTAATGCAATGATTAGTATCTAAGGTTCACTGTTACTCAAAAAGCATTTTGCATTTCATACAAACTAGTTACACACATATTTACAACTACATATATGTTAGTCACCTGGTCGTGTCCAGCTCTTTGTGACCCCATGGAGTGTAGCCAGCCAGGCTTCTCTGTCCATAGAATTCTCTAGGCAAGAATACTGGAGTGGGTAGCCATTCCCTTCTCTAGAGGATCTTCCTGACCCAGGGATCAAACCCAGGTTTCCTGCACTGCAGGCAAATTTTTACCACCTGAGCTACCAGGGAAACTCACAACTACATATGTATGGTCTCTTTTCTGAGATTTTGAAATCTGAAACAGTAGACCTTCTTAACAGGTACAGCATATATGGATAATATTATGGGCTCATGAAATTCAAAGACTAGTAGTCTTGGGTGTTCATTGGAAAGACTGATGCTAAGGGTGAAACTCCAATACTTTGGCCACCTCATGCGAAGATTTGACTCACTGGAAAAGACTCTGATGCTGGGAGGGATTCGGGGCAGGAGGAGAAGGGGACAACAGAGAATGAGATGGCTGGATGGCATCACCGACTTGATGGACATGAGTTTGAGTGAACTCTGGGAGTTAGTGATAGACAGGGAGGCCTGGCATGCTGTGATTCATGGGGTTACAAAGAGTCAGACATGACTGAGCAACTGAACTGAACTGAGTAGACAAAAAAAGCTTTTTAAAACATAGATGGGGTCAGTCTTCAAAATATCAGCATTCCAGACCTAACGTTGCTATCAAGTATCTTTCTTACCCTGAGCAAATCCTTCTCCCCTTTCTCCCTTAACATTCATTCTAATGGTTGTATCGAGGATTAAAAGATAGCAATACAGCCTCTGCCCTCATGGAGTTCTTACTCTAAGGGAAACTCATCTGCAAACATGCAGATACTGATACGGTGGGGAACACTTTTTCTGCACGAGCTCTCAGGAGCAGAGCCCAGAAGAGGGGTACCTAACCCAGTAGGGATAAGGAGGCTTACAGGAAGGTTGTCTGGAGTAGGTGGCAAGGAAGTTTGATCATAAAGCGGTCAAGGAGTTAGCCTTCCTATTTGTCAGATGATGGCCTTGGTCTCTAAGCACTATTCTCGGTTCCATAATTGGGTTGCTTAGCTCCTCTCGGTTCCATAATTGGGTTGCTTAGCTCTGTTAGAGGCCAGTGATTTTGAGTGGAGAGACACACACTTTTCTGGTTTTCTCCCAGTAGTCTCCCCCCTACAGGATGAACCTCTCCAGCTCTGTAAAGATGACACATTTTCCAGCAGCCTAACTCCTCTCCCAGTGGGACATTAAGCAATGGGGCTTCTCCCAGAACCTTCCCTGGCCTGAGAGTGGATGAAAGGGTAGATAGAGTGCTGGAGTAACATGCTTACCATCAGTGATTTGGGTCCTGCATGTTCTAATCTCCTTCTCTTTCACACAAATCAAGGAGTCACTCATTTGGGAGAAAAGTGCATTTCCTATGTCTGTTTGTTTTCTCCTCTTTGATTTTGTGAAGTTATTGGTTATTTACCACATTTTCTGAGCCTTTAATTCTTCTGGAATCCAGGGAATACCTGAGGAAAGTATCACATTCTCTTCCCTATCTGCCTGTCTTTCTGTCTTTCCCCTCCTGGATCTTGTCCTTTGACCTGCCCTTGGGGATTATGTAGTTCTCTACTTAACCTATCAGAAAAGAGAAATCAGTTTTATTTGGTTTATCTGTTGTTTTATCTATTCCTTTTAGAAATCAGAATCTCTCTTACCTTGTGATATTGTTTAAACATTTTTTAAAATATTCCTGGCACTATATATCCCTGATTATTATTCATCTTATGGCTTTGCAGCATTCAGATCTATCCTTACAACTTAATTTTCATTGATCCTTTTATCTTCCTTCATATTTTAGCAATGGAAGCAAAAACCTTTGCTTAGTAGTTCTAGAAGAGCTTTCTTAAAACTCATTCCCATTGATTCAACTTTCTTCACATTTCTGGCCCAGTTTTTAATTTTTTTTCTTAGGAGGTACAGTGATTGCAAGGATGGCTCATTCAGGATGGGCAATTTGCTCCTCATACTCCTAGACTCAAACTCTTGAAGACAGCATTTAGAAGATGACCGAAGTACACTGTGGGTATGGACAGCCTTGGGAATGCAGTCACTCCTGGGTACTCAGATGATAACGCTGGACAGAGGTCAAAGTTAATGTGCAGCAGAATTCCCAGACCAGGCCAAGATCAGAATACAATTGGAAACTTACTAGGAACTCCACTTGCCTTAGGGTCTTTTTACTGGACATGGCCTTGTGGCAAGGGTGACAGTGCAGGGAGCTAACAGCTTCCTAGCCTCACACCTCCACTAGAAAACTCAGTCTCCTGTAAGGTCTAAGTTCAAGGTGAAGTCCCAGGGATATTATCCTTAATGCTGTTCTGTATAAAGTGGTGGAAACCCTACTGAATGAACATTGGTCAGAGGGTGGGATTTAGACAGAAGAATTAAGTCTGCGAAAAGGATCTGGAATTTTTTATATTAGAAGAGGTCAATAGTGAAGAATTTGACCCTTCTTTACTTACTTCATCTTAAACTAGCATTTCAGGAGGGTGACAAGCTTATTTTTCAATTTCATTCACCTTTTTCATAAAAACAATGACTGATAATATCAACCTGATTAAATGAATGAGTATTCTGAATCACAAAGCTTGTCCACTGCTGTATAGGCTTAGTTATTGTGCAATAAGTAGAAAATCTTACTGAATATTTATATAGTGACCATAGACCAGCTGTAGTCTTAAGAACTTCCAGTAATCTCAGTTTCTTCTTAGTTCTGTAGCCAGAATTTGACTGTCTTTGCAACTAAAATATACTTTAGTTTCTACACATGTAATTATTTTATCTGAATAAAAATGTCAGTGGTTCTGATGATTTTAATTCTTGTATTTGCTGACTGCATCACCTTCTGAATCATAGGTTCCCAAATCAAGTCAAACGGGTTAGGAGACAAGCTACACTTCAGTGTCACACCTACTCCTACTCTTAAAGGAGTGTGGGAATATATTAGCCACTTTCACTGTATTAACTAGTTCATTTCCAGCTCTTCATACACTTTACCAATTTTTACTTTTCATCTTGGATACAACCCCAATTCTCAAAGACTTTGAAGTGCAAAAAACATTAAAGTATACATTAAAATTTAAAGGAAACATTAAACATATTCAGGTCTTTGCCTAGTTCTTTGAGAATCTGCACAGTGGAGTCCCCAGAATGTACAAGGTGGACAGAGTTACGACACCTGCTGCCCACAGACCAGAGTGTGTCAGTCAAGGGAAGAGATTAAGGTTGCATATCACTGAGTTATCCAGCTTATTGCTGTCATTCGTGTGGTGGTGCCCACATGCATAGACTTTTCTGGAAGGACCATGGAGGATGTGAGAGTTGCCCCAGCATTAAGTCATTCAGAATTTGACTCTCACCCACTGCATCTCCTTCAGTTTGCCTCTCCTCTAACACCCACAGAGCAAGTCCTTATTGTGTCAGCCTTTTTCATCTTTGCACTTGAAGATCCTTCCAAACGGTAATTATTTCAGTATTCAAGGACAGCTCTTGCTACTTTCTTAAGTCTTTTCCACATTCATCAGGGTCCTTCAACCCCATAATTTATACAGCAGTTTCAGGTCCCCTTCCACCAGCTTCATTGTTCTTCCCTGGGCAGCCTCTGATATGTAATTATCCGGATACCTAAAAAGTGAGCACAAAACATTTGGGGGGCTTATCTTTGGGGATCGGGTAGGGGGTAGGATTCAAAGAGAGTTTACCCTGGATTTGATTGTGACATTTCTTAGAGCCATGTTAAGACCCGAAGAATGTTACTCTATCTACTGTTTCCAGTTACAGAATATAGATAAAAATGAGTCAATAAGAGAAAGTCTTTAGAATTTAAAAATATCCTCATGGGCTTCTTTAAAATTCACGATTCTTTGAGTAAATCAATAGACCTGCTAAAACGGATAAATTTCAGGGCATCTTAAGAGAAAGAATAGATACCTGAACATCTGAAGTATCCCCATTCAAAAAGCATGTCTTGAATGCTTATATAAATCAGGAACTGTCAGACTGTAGAAATACAGAGATCAATAAAACATGACTTTAGCCTTGAGGACACTCACAGACTAATAGGAAAGACAGCAGTAAACAGTCAATTGTAATACAGTGTGACCAGCACCCCCGCAGAAGCATGTTCAGAGCACCTTGAAAGCATAGAGTATGCTGTGGCATGTCCTCTGCTCCAGGCTTGCATCTCTCCAGCATGGTATTCTTTTAGCTTCTGCATATTGCCAACATTTATGTGCACTGTGTTCTAGACACTGCATGAAGGGCTTTATGTATGTCATCTCATTTATGTGTGTGAACCTCTTAGAGGTTGGTCCTGTCATGGACCCCATACAAATAGGGAAAGTGGGCATACATCAACTGACTTGCTTACGGTCATAGGAAGTGTTGGATCCAGAATTCAAACCCAGGAATTTTGCTCTTAACCAGTATTCTATACTACTTTATTAGAGAAAGCTTTTATCTAGAGTGGTGGCTCTCAACTAGGAGCCATTTTGTCATCCAAGGAAGTTATGGCAATGTCTGCAGATATCATTGAACACCACAGCTGCAATCTAGTGGGCAGCAATCAAGGAGGCTGCTAAATGTCCTCCAATGCACAAGACAGCCCCCCAGACAAAACAGTTAGCCTAAAACATCAGTAGTGCTGAGGTTGGGAACCTACTCTGGGGTATGGTACCATCTCTGTGTAAGCCTTTAAAAGATACTTTTTTGAATATTTAAAACCATTTTTTAAAAAGAAGATATGACTTAGTATGGGGCAAAAAAGTATTGGACCAAGTACCTAAGTATCTGATGAAGTGTATTTTGCCACATAAAACTGAGAAAATATTGTCGTCTTTGTCTACTTTTATAGATTTCAAGAATCTGAGGAGGCCCTAAGAGTTTGAGGAGATAATGCATAAGAAAGCCCTGGACGAGAATTATCAGAAGTTCTTAGAGTTCTTGGGCTGATAATATATCTGTGGGTAACCAGAATTAGATAAAGAATACATCCTAAACCAGCCTCCTGTTTTGTTTACCTGGCTCCCTTGTCAGCTAACCACCCCCATTGCCTTTTTCTTCACCTTTCTAAGAGTTGGACACGACTTAGCGACTGGACTGAACAACAACGTATATTTCTGTAAGCAAGTTTGTTTCAATATTTACTGGATGAAGTAAACCATCTTTTTAAGTGTTATTTTTGCTTAGACATTAAAAAAAATTGGTATTTCTTGCCATATTACACCAGATTTGAGGCAGATAATTTAAATTCTAATGTTTTCTTTATATCAGAAAATCATAACCATTGGTGAGTTTGGGGAGTAATTTGAATACTGTGGCTTTCTTGGAAAAGAATAACAACAGTGATCCAACCTCCCCTTCATTCCTTCCTTTCAAACTCTTAACATTCCTGGCAGGAAAATGATTCTAGCGTTGGTTTACTGAATGCCAGGCAGTGTCTTCACAGGTAGTAGTTGACCAGTCCCGAGACTGGGTGAAGCCACACATATGTGCATTGTGGCAATTCATCAAATGGATGTAAACGCGTAAATTCAGTTTCCTGAGGTTTTAGGTGAGTGTGGCATCCCCTTGGCGTGCTTTTTCTACGCAGCCAACAGCGTCTCTGGGCAAAGAGTCATCCCTGACTTCCTCGGAGCGTTTTCCTGACGATCCGGTCTTGCGGTGAATCACGGACCAGCCTGCAGGTGTGCGCGGCATTCTCCACCCGGCTCCGGATTGCGCTGGGCTTGTGTACGCGGAGGGGAGGAGCCGCGATGGGTGAGGGTGGCCGGGGGCGCGGGGCGGCAGGAGCTGCGGGAGGCTCACGCCCGTCCCGCCACCGCCTTCCCCGTGAGGCCCCGCCCCTCGGGGGCGTGTCTGCGCCGGGACGCCCGCCGCCGGCCCCCTCCGCGGAGGCTGCACAAAGGTGTCGGCCGGAGTCCGCCGCCGGCCCGCTTTCGCAAAGTGCTTTTAAGTTTCCCCTTTTTTTTTTTGAGGAGGGGCGAAGCAGAGGAGTTTTTTCCATTTACATTCCTTTCCTTGTATGTAGATACCGAGAGGAAACTCAGCACTGGGCATGTTCGGATGTTGAATGGTTTGCTGATAAGCAACCAGCCCTCCCGGAACCAAAGACTTAAAATAGTCGTCACACCCCGCCCCCCCCAGGAGCTGCGAATGGTATCTGCCAAGCAGATGACAAAGTACCCTGGACTGAATCACACACAGACAGCATTTTGCGCCGAACGCACGGCCAAACTCGGGTAATTACTGTTTATAGCTGGCCGAGGCTGACCAGGAGAGGGCAAACCCAAGAGGAAATAAGTTTCCTGAACCTTGGAGAAATGGCTGTGTGTTAATTAAAGGCTAGGACGGGTACTTCTCACTCACGCACCAAGTTGTTCTTGAGATCACAGTGCGCAGCACGTTTCCTCTGGAGGGAGTGAGTAGATCATTGGGATCTTTTTGTCTTTTTTTTTTTTTTTTCTCCCCTCTCCTTTTTCTCTCCTTCTCTCCGTTTTGGTCTTATGGCCTCGAACCCGCAGTGAATTGAAGCGAGAAAGAAATGGATATGTCTGACCCCAATTTTTGGACTGTGCTCTCAAACTTTACTTTGCCTCATTTGAGGAGTGGGAACAGGCTTCGGCGAACACAAAGGTAAAAATGCGGGGGTTCCTTTTTGCCTTGCAGAGGGAATGAATGCTTCAGCTTCAGAGGCTGCCCAGCGGCCTGGGCCCCCCTTAGCAACTGGGGTGTTGTTGATTGGGTAGCAGTTTGAGAAGTTTATACTCTGCCAGGGGCGCCCTGGCTCAGGTGTTCCCTCCTCTTTGCGGATTTCCAGGCTCTTCCTGATCTATGTGATTTTTCGGAATTCTCTTTCTGAAATGTGGAGACTCGGGACCTGGAGTTGTGAGTGGTGGGAGAGCAGGGAAGCGGGAAGAGATACTTGCTCACTCTCTTTGATCTGATCGCTTGTCCATTTCATTCACTCCATTGTGGGAGCTTTTGCTTCTCTGTGTAGAGGCTTTCAGATGCTCCCTCCGCTCTATTAAATATTTAACCTTTATACAATGGACATGTCCAATGCAAAGATAGCTCAAGTTTGCCTTTTTCAAATTGTCTGTTTAAAGAGATAAGTCTGCATAACTTTGCACTTTATTTTTTTAATTGATTTGCTGACATGCATTTCTAGTACAGGACTGGCCTTTTCATTTTGTAACATATATCTATTAGAGTAGGTGAAAAGAAAAAAGATTTTAAAAATCAAGGTGAAGCTCAAGCCACAAGTGAAAGGCAGTTGAGAGTCAGTTGCTGACAGTTGAGTGAAAGAAAATGATTTTAAAGGAGGTGTGCCTCCTCTCTCTGCATTTGTATCCAGCACAGGCAGGTGGCATGATTGTGGTTTTAGAGGGGCACACCCTCTGAGTTGTGTAAGTACACATTCTTTGTTTTTCTTCAGAACTTGCCTTGAAATACACGTGAACACACACGAGGTCGCGGTGCAGTCAAATAAACAGGATGCTTGGCTATCAGATTGGAGATTCATAATCTCTGTGCTCCAGTGTTTAAAGAACACAGGAAAATGGTTCATTCTGTTTGGTTGTATCAGTAACTTTTTGCAGCGTTAGTACAGATACGTGATACTTTGGAAAACTTAGCAGTTTTTCTTTTTGACCTCTCATGGTATTTCTTAAATTTCAGAAGTGTCCTGGAATACACTGACATATGCTGTTCATATATACATGCATATATACATACAGAAAAATACGCACACGTGTGTGTGTGCGCGAGAGACAGGGATTGCATCAGTTTGTAAGTCACACCTTTTCACATCACTTGAACGATGTTGGTACTACTTAACCATGTGATGATCTAAAGCTGTACCTTTTAAATAGGATGGCTGTGCTTTTCTCATCCTGCCACAGTGTTCAGAGAGGGAGAGACTCTTTCGGCATTGGTCATTTTTGTACAGGCTGTGTCATCCACACACCAGAGCACCGCCCCCAAAGAATGGATCAGTTGAAGAGATACCTACTGTACCGGAACCAGGCCTCTGCTCCTCATGGCAGTAAATCCTGTGACTTGTGTGTCAGGAGTCTTAACCATGTCTAAGGGATGTAGCCTGGGCTGAGATGCAGCTGCTACTCTTACCTGGAGCCACTTCTGGGTGAGAGAAGTCTGCTCTGGCATCATGCCTGTGTGTCTGAAACTGAGGAGCAACTGGAGTGTTTCCTTCCTGTACCTACCTGTTTGATGATATTATTGAGGCCAACACGTAAAGGATTCTCAGGCTGGTCCGACCTCGGCCTTAGGGCAGTACCTACTCAGCCCGGAACACTCCATTTGAGACAGCTCACCCTGGCAGAGAGCCTCGGTTCTAAAGAAACTTGGGTTCTTCCCAGCCAGATGAGAGTGTGGGAGGGCTATGTCCACTCCCCAAGTCATGGGCCTGCACCTTCAGTTTCTTCCCTCCCTTCTCAGAATAGAGGTTGTCACAACCTGTTTGTTAACTGGGGATTTCCAGGATTCACAGAGTTTGGAAATTTGTATCCTGAAGATCATCTCTAGATACATCTACTTACAGGTTTCCCGGGGCCCCAGCCGCTTTCTTTTACTATGAGGTTCAGGAAGATGAAGGGCAAGTGTCCCTCTCTCTGGGTCAGTGTATGTGGCTGTTGCCTTCTCTTATTATACAGCAGTCAATTCTAGCTCTGTGTCCTTTTTCCTTTTGTAAGGACACGAAACCTATGGTTGTGGGATGACTCTTCCCCTTCTGTGACCACCCTTAACGGCTCTCAGTCCTTCTCCTCTATGTGCCATGTTAGTCCTGTTTCTTACCGCACTGATCAGCTTCCCTAAGTCTGCCCTTTGAAAAGGACCTCTCCATTCCCAGATTGCCTGCCCCTTTCGCCAGCCTTGCTGAGGGAGTGCCCAGTGTCCGGGTGAGGATGCCTTACCCTCCTCCTCAGCTGGACGTGCCTGAGCCCTTGAAACAGCTCTCCTGCCCAAGCCTGGCTGCTTCTCTGTACATTTGCTTGCATATTTTATTTCCACTGTTTCTTCTGATTACGTTGTAATCCAGAGGACTTCATGATAACCTTTTTTTCAGTATCAGCCTCTTCTATCTATCAAAGAATAAAATCCAGTTTTGAACCTGTGAATGAGTATCTTGGAGCACCTCAGGATAGAATGTTGACCACTTAGACAAAAGAAAGAGAAGCTAAATGGTTTCCAACTCTTCTCCTCAGTTTACACGGTGGTAGAAATTGTCATCATGGAGGCCTTCGGGGTTTTGCCAGATTGCATCTGCTTTGCCATTCAGCATGGCTCTACTTTGTTGGTTTGCGCTCTCATGGGAATGCTTTTAAGGTTTCTCTTCCGGCTCAAAGCTCTGCCTGGCTCATAACTCCTGAATTCTTGGGGAAAGGCACTTACAGACTGACCCTCAGGCCTGAACTCTTGAACGGGTCCTGATGCACTGAAAGCCTAACTTCCCTGGTCTATGTCCCAGTGATGATATTTTGTTCGCTTCATTCCTTTTTGCCTGGCATGTGGCAGACACTGAGTTTTCTGGATGCAAGCTGATTTTGTTTGCAGTTTTGCTGTAAACCTCACATTTCCATTGGTAATGGTTCCTTTTTAATGACTGGCTTTGCCTACCTGTCCACCTCCCTCATTTCCTCAAGGTGGTCTTAATACAGCCATTCACCTGCTTCTTTGAGGGACAGAAATCTAGGCTGAATAAACAGGGTATTTCAACCAAAATGTGTTGTTTTAAACTGAAGTAAGGATTGCGCTTTTTAGAGCCTGTGAATTTCATAGATCTTTGGAGTCTCCATTCACTGGAGGATTCCCCTTACAGCTTAGAATGGGAATTACTTTGCCTGCTCGCCTGTGTTGCTATTTGTTTGTAACATCTTTTCCATTCTCGTTGAACTAAAAATTTTGAGGGAGGCGGGATCAAGCATCTCTTTAACTTCTATCCTTTATATGTCACACTGCAAAAAACACACACCATCTATTTATAAATGTTGCTGCTTGGTTTTAAAGTGCACCTTTAGTTTTGTTGAAGTCTAGTGACTCTAGATGATGCTTGAATTTTAACCATAATGGTGAGAAATCTGTCTTGTCTTCTTCGGGCTTAAATGATCATCTCCAAGCCTCAGTGACACCTCAGTCCGTACAGTCCCACCCAGGCCATTGGGTAGTTTGTGACTCAGTTCATCCTTTTGACTGAGGCTCCAAATGTACTTTTCTGAGAACCCTTGGGATAAAAGGTTGTTTCGGTTTTGCCTTATTTTTGCTGAATTCCCATTGCTTAGCAGTTGCAATGAACAGCAGGTACATTCAGGGATCTTAAACTAACTGCTGCAGTTGTCAGAATGCACTGAACGTTTATGCACTCTCTGTCTTCTCTCCAGAAACACCTGGGGTGTTTGGTGAGCCTTTCTTCTGTTTTGAGCATGCATATATGTCTTTAAGAAGGATAGAATATGCTTCCTTCCTGCCCTGGCATGTCAGGTCTTGGTTACCCCGTGCTTACCCCTTTTTCAGAAAGCCCAGTTTAATCCGTATTTACTGTGCATCTATTGTGTGCCTGGGCGCTGTGACTCAAAGCTGAAAGTCATAGGCATGCCTTCAGTGAAGGGGTGCAGGTGAATCATTGCAAACCAGGGCGATCAAGAAGTATTTACTGTGTACATAGGAGCTGAGAGATGTACCACTCAGAAAATGGTGGGGAAGTTTTGAAGGGTAGGTTGGCATTTATCAGACAGAAAGACAAGGCCTTCCCAAGGAGCAAGAGAAATGGTGTGTATGAAGGCATGGTAGCCTCAGCAACACGGAGTTCGAGGGATTAGACATAGCTCAGTATTGCTGGAGCATAAAGAATCAGAAGCATAACTTGGTGTTGCTGAAGCATAAAGTTTAAAGAGGCTATCTAATAGAGCCCAGTGGTTAAGAGGGTTGATCTGAAGCCAGTTTACCTGAGTTTGAATCTTAATTCTGTGATATTGTCTGTTGAATCAGTTAACTTATTTGGAATTCTGTTGCTCTATCTACAAAATAGGGATAAATACATTACTTATTTCATAGGATTGTTGTAAGATTAAAATATGATCATATATGTAAAATGCTGACTGCAGTGACTCACATATGAAAACTTTCAATAAACCCCAACTCTTGTTATGGTTACTGTCATTACAACGAGGGGATGAATAGTGCGTGATGACCGAGAAGAGAGTTGAGGCTGTAGGTATTTGTGGGAGCTTGGCCTTTATCCAGTGGGAGAGAGGCACATCTATCAAAGCTGGGGAGTTTAAGGTCTGAGAAAGGAGAGTGAGACCTCGAAACCAATGGATAAGTTATTGCAGTAGCCTTTTAAGAGGGTTTTGCAGGCCTGAGCAAAGAATGTGGTGCGATTACCCCCTGAGAGCTATTGAGGATATAAAGTTGGGAGAAGTTGATGAGTTGTTGGCTCTGAGGAATGAAGAAGGGTACCACAATGGCCCAGGGGGGTTTAACCTGGGGAACTAGGAAAATGGAGACTCACCTGTAGATATAAGACGCAAGAGCTGGGACTTGTAGCCTCCCCTTGTGTCCCCATAGGGGACAGTTCATCCACATTGAGTGAGCATCTGTCCTGTGCTGTACTGTGGAACAGCCACTCGCTCATTGAGTCAGAGCCAGTGGTCTGTGTCAGGCCAGGGATGGAGAGGTGAACCAGACAGAGGGCTTGGGCCTCAGAAATAAACCAACATCTAAGTAAGCCAAATGCCATGTGGTGGTCACTGTGTCCTGGAGGCTGTAAGCAAGAGCTGAGAAGAGAGTGACAGTGCAGAGGCCACTGTAGATAATGTGGTCAGGGAAGGCCTTTGGAGAGATAATATTTAAGAGAAGATCTAAAGGATGAGAAAGAGGTGTGGGCGGGAAGACTTCAGGAGTAGGCATCTGGGAACAGTCAAGGCTTGGCGGCTGAGAAGGCAGAGCCCCTAGGCGGGCCAAGTTGGATTGTAGGTCCAGGGCTCTTGGGGAGGCTGGACCAGAAATAATAGGCTTGGAAGTCCTCATTAGGACCATGAGAAACGTGCTAGATGAATCTGTGGGAGAGCTGAAGACGTCCCATTGAAGGAAAGGGCAGAGATGGAGATAGGAAATGGAAAGGAGATGCCGAGGAGAGTCCCCTCAGAGGGAAGGGAGCCAGCAGAGTGTTCTCACAGAGATCCCAAGGGAGCGGCCAGCTGCTGCTCCACAGAGGCGAACCGAGGTGTGCGTGTGTCTGAAGACTGGAGAGTCCTGCGTGACTTCACCCTGAACCCTGGCCGCAGAGGGACGGGCTGGCGGTCGGACACGGAAGTGAAGTGAGGCGTCGGCGACCGTGGGTGGCAGCCACTCTCTGTGGGAAGCCATGTCCAGCGGGGACACATCCCCGCCCCCCAGCCTCTGCGTGCTCACAGCTGGCCTGTCAGTCCTCTTCCCTGAATCATATCCCCTTACTCACTGTTGCTCACTTTACTGCCTGCTTCATCACCCCAATAGGCAATGACAGCTTCCTCTCCCCGCCCCTCTGGAAGCTCAAATTCTTTCCCCAGCCTCCCGCGTTGTCTCCTTTCTGATGTGTTTGCAGCTGGAGCTGTTCTCTAGCCCACCTCGGCCCCCTCATCGATTCTGCCAGAGCCTGTACCTGAGCTGAGGGTACAGACGGATGGAGGACATGCTGCCTCGTCCCCCCGCCTGCTCCACAGATGGCTGAAAGCTGGTGCGCACATCCGTGCTTTCGTCCTCTCCACGCCTGACCTGCGGTCCCTGCCCCTCCCTGCGTCTCTGCACCCATTCCCTCCCACTCCTTGCTTTGCCCAGGCCTGTTTCATAACTGCTTCCTTTCATCCTCCTTTCTTCATGCTCCTGACGGCATTTTCCGCCGGCAGGACAGGCCTGCCCCTCATTGCAGGGCTTGCCCTTCCATCCGCTCATCTCGTCTCTAGTTCTGACATGGACACTGTCTACGAGGCAGTCACGCCCACACCCTTCCCCCAGCCTGATCAGGGGCCCCCCTGGGGAAGCAGGGACCACCGAGAGCCCAGGCCAGGAGCTCCTCGAAGTGACTTGTGTGCAGCGCCAGCTGCCCCACACCAGAGCAGCGTGTTCTCGGGTCTTTGAGCTGACCAGACGCAAAGGTTGTGGGCCAAAATATACACACCTCAGAAATACTGCTTGAAACTTCCAGTGGGACCTTTACAGCAGGAGATGACCGATCATTTGTTTTCCCCCTTGAATGTGTAGGTCTTTTGTGAGGGGAGAGGGAAGGGGAAAGAGGGAGGAGGAGGGGAATGAGAGCGGAGCAGCGTATGAGACTTCAGAAGTTCATTAAAAACAAAGCTTTAGATGTGGAGCGTATGTTCCCGGGGGAGGTGTGGGCTGTTGGTTGCTGTAACGAGTCGACTGTGGAAGGAGTACACTTGTGTCAGTAAGTTCACAGTGAGGAGAGAGAACGTTGCGTGCTTTTATGGCTCTGTTTGCTTCTCTTCACATATATATCCTGTTATCAGAAGGCCAAGTGATACCTTAAAAACAGGGGATCATAAGCCTCAAGACAGAGACCACCTGCCTTCTGGGCTAAAAAACGACAAATGTTGGGGCTGAGAGATTGCCCCTTCACACCAGTGTGAAGATGACTCATAGAGGAGAAGGCTTGGGGTAGGGCTTTATTCTGAATAATTTGGGAGAGTCCTCCTTGTATTGGTTAAAGGGAAGTAGGCTGGTTTCTCAGGGAGCTCAGGATTTGAGCCTCTGAACCCCTAGCTCACCTCCCCAGCACTCCCATCTCTCAGTGTGAGTAAGCACGCACCAAGCTATTTTTAATCGGAGCTGTCTTCACTACATGTAACCTAGTCATTTGGGAGTGACATCATGGTAACTGAGTAATCCCTTTGAAAGTTTATCAGAGATCCAAGATAATAGAATGGTCCTGGGGCTACTTGGATGAAAGTAGGTACAGGGTGTGTGTAAAACCATTTATTAAAAGCAAGCCCAAGCTCTATTGGTAGAAAACTTGGATATCTAGCAACACACTGGGTTTTTGTGACCCATGGCACATTTTGTAACTAGAGGACTATCTCTAAGTAAAAGTTCATGTGGTTATTAGTACTTGTTCTGATACTTTATTTTCTTTCCTCTATCTTGGTAATTAGGGAAGTTCCCTTGTGAACTTGGTTATAAATTCTGAAAATATTGACCTTAAATCTTATTAATAGCATGAGAAGACCAGTGGGAATTTTAGCTACACTAATGGTTATTGGATATGCTTGTTAGGGAGGTAATTATAGCAATATCAAACTGAAACATCATGTTGTTTTGTTTTAAAGAAAAAAGTCTCAAGCAGAGAATTTAGGCTTTGATTAGCATTTGAAGGTAAAATAGATTGGTGAAAAGAATAGACAGTCAATGTTTATCTTATCCTAAGCATCTTCATTGCCCATTTTAGGACTTTATATATTCTGCTGATGTTGGTATTCACATTTATCAGTGATTTCTATTTTGTTAGAGTTTGGAGTTTCTTGGGAAACTAACTGCAGGCAAAATTCACACACACACATATATACATATATATTTATGCTTAGTTGATCAGTCGTGTCCTCCTCTTTGTGACCCTATGGATTGTAGCCCACCAGGCTCCTCTGTCCATGGGGATTCTCTAGGCAAGAATATTAGACTGGGTTGCCATGCCCTCTGCCAGGGGATCTTCACCACCCAGGGATCGAACTCAGGTCTCCTGCATTACAGGCAGATTCTTTACTGTCTGAGCCACCAGGGGACCCCATATATATTATTATTGTTCAGCCACTTAGTTGTGTCTGACTCTTTGCGACCCCATGGACTACAGAATGCCAGGCTTCCCTGTCCTTCACCATCTCCTGGAGCTTGCTCAAACTCATGTCCATTAAGTCAGTGATGCCATCCAGCCACCTTGTCCTCTCTCGTCCCCTTCTCCTTCTGCCTTCAATCTTTCCCAGCATCGGTGTCTTTTCTAATGAGTCAGCTCTTCGCATCAGGTGGCCAAAGTATTGGAGCTTCAGCATCAGCCCTTCTAATGAATATTCAGGATTGATTTCCTTTAGGATTGACTGGTTTGATCTCCTTGCAGTCCAAGGGACTCTCAAGAGTCTTCTCCAACACCACAGTTCAAAAGCGACAATTTATTGGCCTTCAGCCTTCTTTATGGTCCAACTCTCACATCCATATGTGACTACTGGAAAAACCATAGCTTTAACTACATGTACCTTTGTGGTCAACGTAATATCTCTGCTTTTTAATACATTGTCTATGTTTGTCATAGCTTTTCTTCCAAGGAGCAAGCGTCTTTTAATTTCATGGCTGCAGTCACCATCCGCGGTGATTTTAGAGCCCTCCAAAATAAAGTCTGACACTGTTTCCGTTGTTTCCCCATCTATTTGCCATAAAGTGATGGGACCGGATGCCATGATCTTCACTTTTTGAAAGTTGAGTTTTAAGCCAACTTTTTCACTCTCTTTCACTTTCATCAAGAGGCTCTGTAGTTCCTCTTCGCTTCTTGCCATAAGGGTGGTGTCATCTGTATATCTGAGGTTATTGATATTTCTCCCGGCAGTCTTGATTTCAACTTGTGCTTCATCTAGCCTGGCATTTCATATGATATACTTTGCATATAAGTTAAATAATCAGGGTGACAATATACAGCCTTGAAGTACTCCTTTCCCAATTTTGAACCAGCCTGTTTTTCCATGTCTGATTCTAACTGTTGCTTCTTGACCTGTATACAGATTTATCAGGAGGCAGATAAGATGGTTTGGTATTCCCACCTTTTTAAGAATTTTCCACAGTTTGTTGTGATCCACACAGTCAAAGGCTTTAGCGTAGTCAGTGAAGTAGTAGTAAATGTCTTTCTGTGTACTTCTCGAAGTACGCTTTTATCTCTTCACAGGGAAGAATGAGCTACATATCTCTGGAAACTTTCTAACCTAACGTGGACATTCATATAAGAGATAGCTTTTTCAGATAATATATTAGTTTTAGAGTGAATCACTTGGCTCAAGGGAAGAAGGAACTAGTGAGACTTGGTGAAGTCTCCTAGGGTCATAGAATCAGAAAGGGAGGAAAGCTGATGGATCCACTAGGCTCATTTTGCCATATGAGTGTTTGCTGAAGCTGTCTTTGCCATGCTTTATTCTGTCTAATTTTAAACATTACAGTGCGTGTTGATGTCTCAGGACCCTGACTTTGACCTTATGACATTTCTCTTGAGAGTAACTATTATAACATCTAGCCACTGTCAGATTTCTTAGCCACTAGATCTGAAGAATCTGAACCTGTGGCTGGCATAAAAATCTCCTGTGCCCCTTTAATATACCTATCTTTTAAAGTGCAATATGATGGATATCTTTTAATTAGAAGCTATAATTATTGAATGTCTTACTTTTACAGGTAGATGAAGGGGTTAAGGGGACAAAAGTATGTTTGTCATGGGAAAAACTGCTAGTTGAATAAAACACTCTAGGAAATACGGTAAATGGAAACCTTTGTTACTGTAAAACAATGGCCATTAAGTGACTATTATGTAATGTTATTTCTTAAGTCTGATCTGGAATGACTTGTTGCTTTTGGAACTTGGGATAGAGTTCCTGTACAAATATTCCTTTCACTTGGCTAATCTCAAGATTTTTCAAACAAAATTGAAGACTTTTCCCTGTAGGTTATCTACATCAGGCACTGAATATGAAGATACAGAAGCCATGTCAAATGCATTATTTTTCCAAGTGAAGGTTAGTTTTATCCTCTTTGTACTCTCCATTCTGGGCTTCCCATGTGGCTCAGTGGTAAAGAGTCCGCCTGCCAATGTAGGACCCGCAGGAGATGCAAGTTTGATCCCTGGCTGGAGTAATCCCATGGGCACGGGAGCTTGATGGGCTTTAGTCCATGGGGTCGCAAAAAGTGGGACATGACTGAGCATATGCACAGGCTTACATATTCTCCATTCTAGACCCATCTAGATAAACACAAATTATTTGCTAATCCAAAAAATAGTTCACAGTAAAATTAGCCAACTCTTGCTTAACTGCTCCAAAGGGCAGACAGGTGGCAGGACAACTGATCGGCACACTCACCTGTCTTGGCAGGTTGAATGGATGACTATGAATTTGCATTTTCCATAAAACATAGTGAAGTGAAAGTCGCTCAGTCGTGTCTGACTCTTTGCGACCCCATGGACACTACAGTCCATGGAATTCTCCAGGCCAGAATACTGGAGTGGGTAGCCTTTCCCTTCTCCAGGGGATCTTCCCAACCCAGGGATCGAATCCAGGTCTCCTGCGTTGCAGGCAGATTCTTTACCAGCTGAGTCACAAGGGAAGCCCCCATAAAAGATGGGTCCCTAAGTAAAGGAAATTTTAAATTTATGATTCAAATGGTCATGGTGGGATAGGTAGCACATAGGATAGTTCAGGAGTGCTTAAGGTCATAGTTGTTGGTGAGGATTCTGCAAAATGAGCTAATATGTTTATGAATTATAATTTCCTGTGTGCTTTAGGATTTGATGTTTAGGGTTAACTGTTTGGACCACAGAGCTAGTAAGGAATAAAAGTTGCCCCATTTTTATGATATGACCTATAAACTTTGTATGTAGTGTTTTTCCTCAATGGATGACTTTTCTCATGTCAATTAAAAAAAAAAAACTAACCTTGGAAATCTAGGAATTTTAAGGTGAAAAGTCAATAGTGTTTTTTTTTTTAATTTTTATTTAATAAATGGTACAAAGCACAATGCCAAAAACATTAACAGTTAAAATTTCACCAAATGAAAAATAGTGGTTTTTATAAACCTCCTTAACATGGTAATCCAAACTTAAGATCAGATCTCTGCTTCCTTCAATGTAGTCCTTAGACCTTAGTGATTTTTGGATGTTATTTTTTACCAGCATTACCCTGGCCAAAATGCCCTCCTGATAGGTTGACTTAAGGTTTTCTCTGAAATTGTTACTGATTACTGATCATTTGATGGCTTCTTTAAAAAAAAAGGAAAAAAAAAAACCCTCCTTAAACAGAAGAAATTGTGGTTTATTTTACCTTTCGAGATTTAATGCTATAATTATTCTACCTTCTCACATCAGACCTAGGGTGATATTTGGATCAAAAGATACAAGTTACTTGAACTGGCTAGATATACCGCAACTTTTTGATGGCATACAAACATTTCATTTCATGGATCCCAGGTTTGAAATCCATGAAGAATAGGGTTCTGACTCTTGGCACGGATAGACATATTCAGAAGTGTTGTATTCAAGCCAGAGTAAACATATATGCCCTTTACACTTTCTTTCGGTTAGGAGAAGTCACTTCTGAACACTTATTTTGGCATTAAGGAAGCTCGTCATGACCTATTGTTCAAGAAAGATTATAGTTCTCACTCTAAGCCAGTTTTCTAGTTCCCATGTAAATGAAATGCCCAGCCGAGAAAACAAGCTTCACTTTTCAAACCTTCTATTCTTTTAGGCGTGTCCTACAGGCAGTGGCTTGTAGCTGCTCCTTCAGCCTCTTAACAGGTTTGATTTCAAATCTATTTAATAAGAAACTAACATGTTTGGAGGGGATTCATGGCCCAACATTTATGGATTTTGTTGGGAAGTTCCAGGTGTGTATATATCTTAAACTCTGTTAAGACATGTGAGACTGAAATGATTTTGGCTTGCTTTGTTTGGTTTGGTTTTTGCCTTCTAGTCATAAGAAGTCTTAGGGATTTGATTGGGAGGGAACAACCTCCCCATCCTTACGGCCGTGTAGCTCCTCTGTCAATTTCTTGTCTTTGGCTGCCTTAAAAGCACTAAAGAAAACTCACATGTTGTAAACTGGGTCAAAAAAAATAGAAAAATCAGAAGCCAAGGGGGATTAACCTCTGAAAGATGGGGAGATAATTACATTTAAAGATACTTGGAGGGACTTATTTATGAGTTATGTATCTCGGTATGATCCTTTTTCTGCTTTGGAGCTCATGGATGAGGCTGAATCACCTTCTGAAAGCTGATACCCTAATAACCTAGTTTGACTCTGTCTGACTTCTGTGGGCAAGTCTGAGGATTTATTGCATTGTCTTATTTATTAATTTGTGTACCAAATATTTATTGAATATCTTTCATATGACCAGGACTATGCTTATCACCTGGGAAACAAAGATATGCATGTCATGGTCCTTCTGTTCAAGTAGCTCAATCTAGTGGGGTTAGAAAGTGATGTGGACAGATAATTACGGTAACCTGTAATAGCCAGTAGGATATCCACCAACATCAGCTTGGGAGGAGGGAGAGGAAGGGTATCTGTTGATGTATGTTGTCTCCTTTAATGCTCCCTGTAATATCTCTTATACAGATGAAAAAAAATTGAGGCTTATAAAAGTTAATTAATTGTCCCTAAATTACTAATAGTACAGGGTAAATCCGGATAAAAATATAACTGGCTATCCTGACTCCAAAGGAAATACAGATCCAACAATGTTCTAATTATTGAAAATAGTATTTGTAAAGAAAGATTTTAGTCACTTAATTTTTGTTGTACAGCATCCTCCTGGTAATTCAAAGATATTTGTGGAATACTGAGTGCTGATAATTTTGATCTTTGCTATAGAAATGCCACCTGCTGTCTAAGGGAAGAGAATAAAAAATAGAAGTAGCTTTTACTTTGTTTTAAAATGCCACCTGCTGATTCTCTTTCCCATTAATGAAAATTGTATATGTATTCTCCTGTAATTTCCCCATCGTAAAGTATCACAGTTTATAATGGTATTTGAGTGGGCTTGTGCTTTTGAAATTGAGGTTTTACTTTATAGTGAAGCTCTGAACAACTGCTGTCTTACAGGTCTTTTGAATGAATAACACTCTACGACACCCCTGCTTGTTTTGCTGAGATTTCTAGGCATTATAAAATCCTGTGCATTCACATGAGTATATATTATAGACTTATCTCAAAATCTTTGCCAATCTTGTAATAGAGCGTGTAGTTCATTTCATGGAAAGAATGAAAATTCTAACCTCTTACATGGCAATATGTTGTGAATGCCAGGAAAGATCTGTTGGGGTTTTAGAGATGAATTGCTTACAGGCTTCTTCTTCACTTTTTAAAAACATGGTAATTTCTCTTAAGTATGCTAATGCTAACTACATTCTTAAGCAGAGAAATTGATGACACTTGAATGCATGTTTTTCTCTTTGAAAAATCATTGTATTTAGAGAACTAGGATGTAACTGCTTTCCTGTGCTTAAAACAATTGTGTAAGAATAAAATATGAACAATCTACAACATACAAGAGGCACAAATATTGTGTCCAGAGTTCTTGGAACCACAGAAATCCTTAATTGGCCGTGTCTTCATTCTCAGCGGTGCAGTATGTGAGATGCTTTTGAGAAATGGCTGTCCCTTACCAAGGATGGAGGGGAAAGAAGTCTTTCCTTCAGGCACATTTTTTTAAATGTTAAAGAAGGTGTTTTTCACTGCCACCAATCCAGATTCCTACTGACACAGGGTTTACGACTCTAATGTACTCACACTAGAAAAAGAATGTCTAGGCAGCTAGGTGTGCTTTGCTTTAACACTGTTTATTGAGACAGAATTTACATGTGGTACAACTATCATTTTTAGGTATGCAGCGCTTTGAGTTTTGACAAATACATTCATGTAATCATCACAGTGAAGATACAGAATATTTCCATCACCTCAGAAAGTTTTAGGTACTCCTTAATTGTTTGGTGATGCTAATAGAGGTTTAGAATAGCAGGTTTTTTTGGTTCTTCCTTCCCAACTCCCTTAAAAAAGTTACCTCCATATTTCGTTATGTCTTGCCTAGTTGTGCTCCAGGGTCCTTTTTCTATCCCAGAATCCCAGCGAGGATACTGTGTTACATCGTGTCATCCTTTTAAACAATCATTTTGATGAAGAAGATGGTTAACATTACTTAACATAGTTTGATTACATGGTTGGTAATGTCAAGTGGATACCCGGAAAATGCATCAGAATGAGCTAATCGAAAGAGAAGCTTAAACAACCTAAATTGTGTGGTCCATTATTAGCGTATAATAGGCCCTTTGATGCCACATAGGTGAGGAAGTTTTAAGAAACCAGATAAACACAGTCTACTAGTAGAAAATGGTTATAAATAATTTGGTGGTGTTTATTGGGGAAGGAAACAAAGCCATGAGGTGGAAGATTGGGAGGTATGTAATAGCTTATGGTTGTTAGAAAATAAAGAAGTCCAGAAGGAAGCATGGAGTTTTTCCATGCCAGTAAACACAGACCAACACATACATTTTGAGAAAGGTAAAGTCAAGATATTTTATTTGCCTTGTAAAATAATATACCATGTCTCTTCATGATTTTTATTATATTTTAATTTCAGTGGAATCTATGTAACTTTGAGAAGAAAATGTAAACTTATGCCTAAGACAGAAAATGGAGAAAATATGAACAGCTGTTAAAATCACCCCAAATTTGAGTGCTCAGATATAACCACTGTGAAGAATATGGTATTATCCTCCATGTATTTATTCTGGGCATGTGTGTGCACACACATACCACAAAACTTATATTTTATTGAGCTTCCTGTTTGATGAGCTACTTCCCGCGCCTCTTAAAGAGGTTCCTTTAAACAGCCACCTTTACAGTGGTAAGATTTCCAAAAATATTGAAAACTATAATGTACAAGAAGGCATGGGCAGGAGGTTATCTGTAAACTTGAGGGGAAGCATTCAAAATCATGCTGTGAAAGCTGGCCTACTGATGAACAGTCAGTCTCACCTGATGTGGGAGTGTCCACGCCGGCTCACTGGTGTGCAGAGGTGGGGCGAGGCCATGGATGCCCGTGATGTCACCTTGGATGGTCTCACATTTTAGTTTCTGTTTTTCTCCACCTGTATTCAGCTCTCTTTTGAAATGTTCCCTTTAAAAATACTCCTGCTAACTCAGAAAGATTCCAATTACCATCTCCCCACAGGCTTAAATGTTAAACCTCAAGATCTAAACTTTATCCCTTATGTGTGTGAGCAGGCTTGCCAGATGGCAGGCCAATTAATATATTTTTGCAAGGTGTAGAAATGTTTTTTCTCCATAGGGGAACAATGAATCCATCTGCTCCACATCTTCCTTTCCCCTCTGTCCTTTGGGGGAAATCATCATTTAATTTTCAGAAATAAATTGTGCAACTCTCTAAGTGATGCTTTCTGCTTTTTAAGGGAGATGGTTTTAAGAATTGAAACTTTTTCTTACTGTGAGGATGTAACAACCCTATGTCATGGATTAAAATATCTGGACATTTAAATTTCATCCAGGGTACTTTCTTTTCATAAGTTGGACATTACAGAATCATATATTTAAAAGCTAATTTATAGAATCCTTAACTTGGAAGCAGCTTCGGAAGCATCTAGTCAAACCCCCTCATTGTAAGATGAGGAAGTTGATGCTTAGGTACCAAAGTTTGAAGCTAATCTCCAGATTCCCAAATTAGGACAGTGATGTTGAAAACAAAATCTTTCATTTCTCAAGGGCAATAAAAGGAGAGAGAACCTTGAATAAGATTCAGCCAGGAGAAGAAGCACATTCATGTCTGTTGCCTAGTTTTTCTTGAGTTTTAGACACTGAGCTGTGTGCATTACCCTTATAGTGTCTTTTCATACACGAGTGGCAATTGATATCGACAGGTAATTAACTATTTAGTGTCTGTGTGTTCCCTCCAACTCTGTTAAAATTCCTGAAGAACCGAGTACCATGTCTTTTTTTTTTTTTAAAGCACTTATAAAGTGTGCTATCCGGGCATGGAATGAAAGAATTACTGAGTATGTGAATATCAGTGGGGTTAGTTTACAAAATCCTTTCAGGGTGTGTTGGAATTCTAGGAGCATGACCATCTTAGAGCTTTGCCATAATCTGGCATGTTATAATACAGAGTTTGGTTATTTTTTCCTTGTGTTTATGAAGGTGTTCAGTACTGGGTATTCCAGAAGCTTCCCTTGGGAGGAATGTTTTACCCATAACTCTGTTTGCAAGCACTTTTGCTGTCATAGTTGGGCATAGATTGGGTAACATTAGATGAAATAAAAGATTTAGACTTGCCTTTTTATTTTTTTCTTTCAAGTTGGCTCTTCTTCCTTATCTGTGTTTAACCTAATAGACTCTCTTCATATAGTAGAAAATGTCCAGACTTTGGGGCAGGGAGACCTTGGTTGGAATCCTGACTCAGTGACAACCTAGACATGTGATTTTGGCAGGTGACCTTACCTCTGATACTTGGTTTTCTCATCTTAAGTAGGAAAAATAGCCAACAAATCTTTTTTGTGCCTTAAATAAGATAAATTGTGAACCATTTAGATCGGGGGCAGATAAGATACAGTCTACAGACCAAATCCACTCTATTACCTGTTTTTATACATAAAGGTTTATTAGAACTCAGCCACACCAGTCCAGTTAGGTATTATTTATGGCTTCTGGTAATACAGTAGCATAATCCAGTGCAGAAATCTGCATACGAACTAGTTTTGTTCCGAGACTATGTTCAAAAGTCCAGTTTGCTTGTATGTCCAACAGAGTTAGTTTAGATATCCAACTAATGTGATCAGCTGTATGGTACTATACTGTAATAGGTTTATAGTACTTTTCACACAGATAATACTTTAAAAATAAACTCAAGATAAAGAAAACATTTTAAATCTTACAATACAGAACAATAGCTGGCATACAGGGCACGTTCAGATCTTGGAAAGTTCACTACTTGAATGTTCTCATGTAGGGTACTTACTGTAGTTGTAACATGAGCTTCTGGTTTGCAAAGTCAAAAACATGTACTATCTGGTCTTCTACAGAAAATCTTTGCCAAACCAGGAGCTAGGGCAATGCCTCACAAATATAGATGCTCAGTAAATATTAATTTTACCTTCTTCCCATAGATTATTTCAAGCACAGTCTTTCCCTGTAGGCACTCTTAAAAAAAGATGGTGTGGGACGGCCTTCCCTAGTGATTCTTCTAAAACCCCTGCCCACTTCTGGAGTATGACCAAAGCCTTGAGCCATGACGCAGGCCAGAACACGCTGAGAGAGGTGTCTCCATGGCTTCCACAGCCCTGATATGGATGGAGCACGACTGAACTTGCACTGGGTGTCATTCACGTGACAGGAATAGAGTTTGCGCTAATCTGAGTGTAAATAAAGGCTCTGCTCTTTGTAACATGTCCAGTTTAGTTCATATTATTTCTCATGGTGAATTAGTAGGAGGGTCCAACCTGTACTTCTCCAGAAGCTTCCCAACACAACTCCTCAGACTGTAGAATTTTTTCATTTCTACACTAAAAAATCATAGCACATAATAAATACTGTCTTTAGTAAAGGACCTTCTGAAATCTTACAGCAGGATTTTTCTGCAGCAGGTGTGGGCCATTCGAAAGAGAAAGTTCTCAAAGGAGCAGTAACATTTTTTGGTTTGTTTATTTTGTTTTGGGTTTTAAGCAAAATGAACTCAGAGTTCTTTCGCAGTTTTGATGAGGGACCCCCTGGCGTGTAGTAGAAACTGAGACGGGAATAGACTGCCGGGCGCCGGTGAGGAGTTAGTGATACATGACCACACTCCCGCCTGTGAGGAGTTAGTGATACATGACCACACTCCGCCTCCCACACGTGGTGGAGAGAAAGATGGAGGGCCTTGAAGAGCTCTTAAGGGCTATTTACACTTGCTTGTCATTTTTTATTTTAAAGGATGTATTGAGGAATTTTTTTGAGAGTAATAAAGGTGGTTTGTTTTTTTTAAACATTTCAGCATTACATTGTGTCTTTAAAAATAAAACTGGGAAGAAATTATTAAAAGCATTACCTAAAATTTTGTAAAGTCCTCCTCGACTCTCTGCCTTTCTGTTCCAGTACATTTTAGTGTTTCTGGTGATTCTACACAGGCTTGTTAGCATTTATCCCAACGTGCTGTGATTCTGTATATACTTCTCTGAATTCCCAGCTGATTGTGACTGCCTTGAAGCGGAGCCTTTCTGCCAGCATAGTGCCTGGCACATAATAGGCACTTAATAAAGGTTTATTGAATGAAAGCACTCCACAGTGAGCGTATCTGTGCATATAGCTTTTTCTGTCTTTCAGAGCTATTTTGTTAGGATAAATTCCCAGTATAGAGATTTCTAGGCCAAAGTGACATGAACATGTTTATGAATTTTGAAACATCATGCCGGGTAGCTTTTGTGTCTACTTGAGGTTCCTTCCAAGTTTGTGACTCTTATATCACATGTTATGTTATTGCTAGATTGGCAGTCTGGTGGTTCCATATTTTCCGTAGCAGAAAAAAAAAAAAATGACAGGAGGGTACCTCATTGCCAGATTCAAGTCTGGAATGAATGTTGCATATGCTTTAGGATGAAAAGCTTCTCAAAGAATGAAAATTCCTCCTGTGGAACGTGGGAAATAGAGGGAAGCAAGCAGTAGGGGCAAGATGCAGGGTTAAGGACACTATTATAGGAGCAAATAACTCCTGGAGTTTTACTGCTGCTCTGAACTTTTACTGTACTGTCATCAATATTTCATGAAAGCAATTGGCTATTTCTTTTATTTGTTTTTTACCCTCAGCACATTTAATGTTCAAAAGTGAAACATTACTAAATGCAAAGTGCTATTAATGCACATTCCAAGATCTGCTTTTATCAAGGTTTGAAATTGTTTGTCTAATGTATTATGCATTTCCATCTTCAATTGATCTGATTTGTGTGTGTGAAATAAGATTGAGTCTCTACGCTGTGACCTTGGACAGTGCTAGCTTTTTTTGAGTTTGAATTTCCCCTTCCTCATCTAGTACTTGGCAGGCTCATAAATGAGCACTGATAAATAGCCACTCTACCTTTTGGTACAAGTATGCTATTGGTGCACGCCTGGAGTCACCTACATGCCACTTCATAGATGGCATATGAAGTTTATGGGGGATAAGCTGAATACAGCAAGTGTGAAGTGAAAGTTGCTCAGTCTTTGCGACCCCAAGGACTATACACAGTCCATGGAATTCTCCAGGCCAGAATACTGGAGTGGGTAGCCATTCCCTTTTCCAGGGGATCTTCCCAACCCTGGGATTGAACCCAAGTCCCCCGCATTGCAGGCGGATTCTTTACCAGCTGTGCCTCATAAGAAGTCCAAGAATACTGGAGTGGGTAGCTGTTCCCTTCTCCAGGGGATCTTCCCAACCCAGGAATTGAACCAGGGTTTCCTGCATTGCAGGTGGATTCTTTACTAGCTGAGCTACCAGGGAAGTCCTGAATATACCAAGGGCATTGTTCAATTAGAAATATCCTGTGTTTAGATTGAGGATTCTCATATAAGTACAAAGGTTTAACAGATATTTTAAATAATTTGTGAATATTCTGTGTTCATTATTCCATTGTGCATATATTCTCTTACAGCTCAGATTCAATCCATTCATACTCAGACCTGTGACTTCAATCTCTGAGAATGAGATGAAGGAGTTAGAAAAACTTCCCGTATGCTAGATCTGACTTTCGGGGAATATCCCTCATCTTTCCCAGCAAACTAGAGCCTCTGGGCCTTGATCTAGTTAGACATATGTAGGAGGATCTCTGAGAAGCCAGTAATTACATGGGAGCACGTGACCACACTTGGGTCATTCCCAGCCACAGCTGTTAAGGACTCTATGAGCAATGAAGTCAGATGATCTTGTTTTTAGTCACAT
This sequence comes from Moschus berezovskii, assembly GCF_049115385.1. Taxonomy (NCBI): domain Eukaryota; kingdom Metazoa; phylum Chordata; class Mammalia; order Artiodactyla; family Moschidae; genus Moschus; species Moschus berezovskii. Next base: position 65,206,096 of record NC_142477.1, read on the forward strand.
TTCTGCCACTAACAAGCTGTGTGACATTAGCACGATTTCCTTGGCCCTCTACTGCTAACCAGTTTTTAAACTCCTGGATTCTACTGACAGTATGGTGAAACCTATGAACCACTTTTCAGAAAAGTATCTTTTAAGTGTATAAAATGAAATAAACATATAAAATTATGAAGAAAGCCAGTTATATTGAAATCATCATTAAAACACTAAAAATTGATGATTTTTTTTTGTGATTCTTTACTAGTACATCAGATATCAGGAGTTAGAGGTATGTCTAGTTAACTATTAATTCCATAATTTGGAAGTGATAATGAGTAAAGTGACTTGTTAATGCAGCAACTATCCGATGATATGAAAATGTATGTGATTTCTATTGGTGACAAAATCAAAAGGAATGCTAATGCTGTGAATGTGCATGGAGGAAATGATACTGTTCAGTTCATGGTTAGTGAAAACCATGAAATAGTCCAGTGTGTAGACTCATTAAATTCTATTCATAGACTCCTTCCATGTCTCTGGACTCTATGGAAATCAGGAATAGCTGGATCCAGAAGTTCACTGCCATCCCTGGCAGCTCCGATTCTAGTAGTATAGAGAAAGGCTGACCCGGATGGCCTCTTGAGTTTGTCGCAACACTGATTTGGGGCCCTGGCATAATTAAAGGACTGTTTTGCCAGGAAAGTAGCATTTGATTCACCTAGGAAGTTACTTGGGCAGTCAGTAGTGAGAAATTCCCTGGGTTTCATCTATTGCTTTTATTTAGCATGTTGTAACTAGGGCTTCTTAGGTGGCACCGGTGGTAAAGAATTTGTTTGCCATGCAAGCAACATAAGGGATGTGGTTTTGATCCCTGGATCAGGAAGAGTCCCTGGAGGAGGAAATGGCAACCCACTCCAGTATTTTTGCCTGGAGAATCCCATGGACAGAGGAGCCTGGAGGGCTATGGTCACGGGTCACAAAGAATTGGACACGATTGAAGCAACTTCACACACACACAGGAAGCTCAGGGAATAGTAACATTTCCCTTGGGAGGGACCCAAAAATCAGAGCTAGTGGGAATGTGACTGTGTCCCCGTCCTATGTGTATTAAGCTATGTCCTTTGCTTGCGTTCGAGGAGCCTGCGTCTTTCAGCATCTTCCCGTCAGAGCATCGCCACGTCTTTGTCATAACCACACATTTTACACAGAGATCTTGTGCTGCACCTACCTACTTACCAGACTGGAATTGTATTGTCTCACTGGAAAGTAAGATCTTTGAAATAAAAAGAAGTTAAGGAATAATAGTGATAAAGCACTTCTCATTTACTTAAAGTTGCTTTCTTTCCTATACTTTCTAAGCGTTTTAATTATGAAGGTCTTAATATGTTCTATGTGAGAGGAGTGGCAGGCTAAATTTATCCTAATTCTTTCAGAAAATGGAAGCCATTTCTTCTCATAACCCTCCTACCCCCTCAACTTTGCATTTTGGAAAGAAAAAAATTTTTTTCTTGGAGAGAACTGTAAATACTTTTAAGTGTCACACACTTGCCTAATTCAGCATCACTTCACAATATTCATTGCAAATGGAAAGCAAAATTCCTTTTAGTTTTGCAGTTGCATTATAAATGCCTCCATGTTAATCTGGGTACAAACTCTTAGTCTGATAAATCTGGGAGTGGAGAAGTGTTGAGATTTGATTTGTCCCTTTGCTTGTGAAAGGTAGTTCATGTAACCATAAGAATACTTTGTAAACGTGGACTCATTTTCAGGTTAAAAGATCCTCCGCCAAATTAGACTGGAAGCTTGAAGCATAGGCAGTAAGCAATTTTTCCTCCTGTAGGTGCTGCTGTGGATCAATATCTGTTATTGACTCTTCTAGGGTTTCCATGCAATTTTCTATCATGGTCATTTATGCTAATCAGCATGAAACAGAATAATTGTAAATCATAGACCCTTAGGCACATTTTTCTCTCCTGTAATACTTGAGACCACAGAATTATGTTCAAAAGAGATGAGAAAAACAATCCATCATTTTTCAGTGACTCATGAAGTTGACGCAGATGTGGATGGTAAGGACTCATTCTGTCCTTATATTTGGACTTCACTTTATATTTTAATTCTGAATGCCAGTGCAAATGAAACTCTCTGTGAAAAGAAATCAGGTTTCAATTATCTTTATTTGTGAAAATGCAAATACATCATGTTAAATATGGAAGGCAGAATAACTATAATATATCCTATTTTAATGTTTGTACATAAGATTATTAAACGTTATCTTCATCAGGATGGCATGTTTATGTAATTATTGTAAATTATCAGAATTATTGCCTGAAGATGTATAAGGGTATTTATCTACATATTTAATGATACAATTCAGATAATTAGTGCAGAAGACAGCAACTTTTTTTACTTTAATGTTGTACTAAGATAGATAGCTTGTACTGCTTACATTTATTTGCAGTATTGAACTCATTAAAATATATAGTTATTACAAAAGCAAAGTAAAATGTATCTGTCTTGACCAGTAACGCATGCATGTCATGTATGCTTCAGTCTCATCCGAGTTCCAACTATGCCATAGAAGTAAAGTCAACTTTAGCGGTAACCATGTCCCTGTACGTACCCGCAGGTGAATGCGGGTGTGTTGTGTACATAACACAGTCTGGCTGGGCTGAGGATACAACTCCAAAAGGAAACTGTATCCTGTTATAGAGCCTTCAGATATGGTGCCTGGATGCAGAGTTGCCTCTACCTATGGACCTGCATTTGAAAGATGGGGAACCTTTTTCTAGTTTTCTTTGGATCATTCCAAATAAAAACTTGGCTTGTCAAAATGGAAAGTAGAAGCTGTACACTCCCAAAGAAGGATAAGCCTTCTCTGCTCGAGACTTTTCAGGCTAAAGAAGGTTTGTGGATTGTCACTGAGAAGAGTTGGATGAAGGAGTTGTTTGACTCCCGGTTTGTTTTAAACAATTCAGATACATCCTTACTTCATGGAAGCCATTCCTTAGCATCGATCTGTTGTCATGGCCACTTCTGAGTTTAAAATGTGCTTGAAAGCAAGGGAGATCTCACTTGGGAGATGAGGCTTGGACCGTGGTGGTGGGGGCAGTCTGCTCCCCATCCTCTGCATCTCTTGGTTCATGAATTCAGTTGGTATTAGTTGAGCACCTTCTTCATGTCAGGGATTGTGCTGAGGAGGCAGTGGTGAAGGAGACAGGTAGTTCTAGCCCTCTTGAAAGCTTGCAGTTTCTTGGGGAGTGCAGTGGGGGGAGACGGGGAGAGGAAGACACGAAGGATTAACAAGAATTTACAAGCCTGTGTGTGATTATAGTCTGTGCTTACCCACTGTTAGCCATGTTACGGTGGGGGGAACATAAAACGTTTTGAGAGTGTCCCAGGGATTTGTACCAGAAAGTGGGCTTTCAGAAAATGTAAGCAGGTTGGTTTTTCAGTTTAAGATTGAAGAGAATCTTCCAGGCAAAGAGATGAGTTCCTGTAAAAAGACCTGGAGTGAGAGTTGAAAAATATGAGAATGATCATCGGAAGCCTGAAATTTACTCTGCGAGTGGGAGGAACCAGTAAAGGGTTTTACACAGGGCTGTGGTAAGATCATGTTTGCCCATTTGGAAGATTTCTGGTAGTGGAGGATGAGTTGACATTGGACAGGGGGGCAGCCAGGATTCCAGTTAGAGCATGCTTCAACAGGCTTCCAGGACAGAGCTGTGGCTGTGAGGGTGAAGGGAGATGAAATCCATAGGACCAGATGACCAACTGAGTGATTATAGCGCTTTAGGCTGTTGGGTAATGGTACCAGTCCCTGAAACTGGAGACTCAGGAAGCAGGGCATCTTGGGTAAAGATGATCATTTCAGTTGGAGAGTCACTGAATTGGTGCTTCCTTAGATACCCTCATGGAAATGTGCTGCTGACTGTTGGAAACAAGCATCTGGAACCTGGGAAGAATTCCGGGTTGGGGATTAAGAGTCATCCACCCAAAGACTAATGGTGGTGGTTTAGTTGCTAAGTAGTTTCCGACTCTTGTGACCCCATGGACTGCAGGCTTCCAGGCTCCTTTGTCCATGAGATTCTCCAGGCAAGAATACTGGAGTGGGTTGCTATTTCCTTCTCCAGGGCATCTTCCTGACCCAGGGATCAAACCTGGGTTTCCTGCTTTGCAGGCAGTCTCCTGCCTTGCAGGCAGATTCTTCACCGACTGAGCCACCAGGGAAGCTCCAGTACTAATGACAGGCACTCAAGTTACTTAGTGTTGAGTATTTTTCTTCCAGGAGTCTCAAGTATTTAGGACTGCATGAACTGAACTGAACTGAGACCCGGGGACTGAATCTAATGTTTTGGACCTTCTCTTTTCACGAGTGAAATGGAGATGATTTGTACATGGTTTAGGTAGTGTTTTCTCTGCAGAAACATATACTTTTCTTGTACATAGACATGTGCTTTCATTTACTTTGAAATGGTGTTTGCAAATCTAGGTATCTTTGGTCATGGAAAAGCCATAGCTACTGAAGTTTCATGGTAATTCTGGAGTTTTCCATATAGTTAAAAAGTATGTTGGGAACAATTTCTGTTGTCTCAAATGCTAAGATTTCATTCTTCTTTATGGGGTATAGTATATGGTGTATATATGTGTATGTGTGCCTGCTAAGTCACTTCAGTTGTGTCTAACCCTTTGCCACCGCATGGGCTGTAGCCCACCAGGCTCTTCTGTCCATGGGATTCTCCAGGCAAGAATATTGGAGTGGATTGCCATGCTCTTCACCAGGGGATCTTCTCAAACCAGATCAAACCCACATCTCTTTACGTTTTTCCGCATTGGTAGGCAGGTTCTTTACCACTAGCACTACCTGGGAAGCTCCATATATGTACATGTGTGTGTGTGTGTGTGTGTATGTATATATATATATGATCATGTCTTCTTTATCATCTATTGATGGGCACTAAGGTTGCTTCTACATATTTTTCTTTCATTGAAGTATAGTTGATTTACAACATTATATTACTTTTATAGGTGTTCAGTACAGTGATTCAGATATACATATGTTCTTTTTCAGATTCTTTGACTGTTTGTTGTAAATAATGCTGCAGTGAACATAGAGATGCATGTATTTTTTTCAAATTAATGTTTCAGTTTTCTTTGGATAAATATCCAGGAGTAGAATTGCTGGATTGTATAATAGTTCTTTTTAAAATTTTTTGAAGAATCTCCATACTTTTCCATGGCAGTTGCACCAATTTACCTTCCTACCAACAGTGCATGAAGGTTCCCTTTTTCTCCACGTCCTCACCAATATTTACTTATTTTCTTTTTGATAATAGCTATTCTGACAGGTGTAAGGTGTTGTCTCATTGTGGTTTTGATTTGCATTTCCCTCGTGATTGGTGCCGTTGAACACCTTTTCATTTGCCTGTTGACCATCTGTATGTCTTTCTTGCAAAAATATCTCTTCAGATCCTCTGCCCACTTTTCAGTCAAGCTTTTTTTTTTTTTTTTGGTGTTGAGTTGTGTGAGTTATTTCTGTATGTTGGATATAAATCCCTTATTAGATATATCATTTGCAAATATCTTCTCTTATTCAGTAGGTGACTGTTTGGTTTTTTGTTTTTGTTTTTTTTGATAGTTTCCTATGCTAAGTGAAATAAAGCAGACAGATAAAGACAAAGGACAAATAGTGTATGATTTCACTTTTGTGTTGAATCTAAAATACAAAAGAACAAAAAGAAACAGTTATACATACAGAGAGCAAACAGGTGGTTGCGGGAGAGGAGGGGAGCAGGAGGAAAGAAATAGGTGAGGGAGATTAAGATGTAGAAACTTCCAGTTACAAAATAAATGAGTCATGGGTGTAAAATATCCAGTGTGGTAAATACAATGAGTAACTATGTAAGATCTTTGTATGGTGACACATAGTAAATCAAGTTATCATGGTGATCAGTTTGAAATGTATAGAAATATCTAATCACTATGTTGTATAACAGAAACTAACATAGCATTGTAGGTCAATTGTACTTCAAAAGCAAACTCAGAAAATGAGATGAGATTTGTGGTTACCAGAGGTGCAGAGTAAGGGGAGGGTGATTTGGGTGAAGGCAGTCAAAATGTACTCAGGACTTAACATACAACATGATACATTAATTAACTGCTGTTTATTATATATGAAAGCTGTTAAGAGAGTAAATCCTAAGAAAGTTCTCTTCACAAGAAAAATATTCTTTTTTCTATTTCTTTAATTTGTATCTGTATGAGATGATGGACATTCACATGCTCACTGAAGCTTATTGTGATACTCACTTCATGATGTGTCTAACTCAAAGCATGATGCTGTACACATTACACTTAGAGCTGTGTGTCAGTTATAGCTCAATAAAACTGGAAGAAAAAAACTACATTGGGGAATCTCACCATCCTGTATATTCTGTCTCTAAGGAAAAAAGAAATGTATGGAAAGAGATAATAGGAGTTGAGTAGGAAATTGAAGTTGCAAAATGCTGTGGCATAGTGATAATGATTTTTTATTGTTCAGTTTTTCTTTGCTATTTCATTGTATTTTTCTTGACAGAAACAAAAAGCATTTTTCATTGAAAAGTGCTCTGTTGGCAGAATGATTTTTGGGTCCACATAGAGCAAGAATGAGGTGGACAGAATGGGAGAAATTTTAGAAGGAAAGCATGTTTCCTCGTATGGGGAAAAGGGTAGGAGTAAGAAAAGCATGTTTATTCTTATTAAGTTTAAAATCTGGTGTTGACCACATCATTGAAATGGCCTTACAGTTTGTGTTGTGTATGGGTCTGTACAAAGTTCCTAATTAATCTGAAAATTAATCCAGGAAGATACCCTGGAGAAGGGCATGGCAACCCACTCCAGTATTCTTGCCTGGAGAATCCATGGACAGAGGAGCCTGACGAGCTATCATCCATAGGGTTGCAAAGAGTTGGACATGACTGAAATGACTTAGTAGCAGCACCAATCTGAAAATAAGACATACATTATTTTTATACATTTTGAGATTTTTTAATTTACATACTGCATTTTTTTATTAATGTAGACACCTTTAAAGTGGAATTTATGACAGTTTCACAATTCATCATGAAATGCTGTGTATGTTTAGGAATAGTAAAGCATTGTAAATCCAAATTTCAGATTAAGTATACAGTTGACCCTTGAACCATGCGGGGGTAGGGGGTAGGGGTGCTTCACCTCGGAGTAGTCAAAAATCTACCTGTAACTTAGAGTCAACCATTTGTATCCAAGATTTTGCATCTCTGGATTTAGCCAACCGGAATCATGTGGTACTGTAATATTTATTTAGTAAAACCCCCGTGTAAGTGGGCTCGTGCAGTTCAAACCTATGATGTTCAAGGGTCAACTGTGTATTTTTATCTAAATGTTTTGTGTACATGTGGATAAAGATCATTCACTTACTTAGAGTTCTTCATTTCACAAATAATTCTCCAGAGCAATTCAGTATTAAAGCTCAATTAACTTTGGAGCAATATCTGATGGTTTCAATTTTTTCTTTTTGAATCTTGGCTTGACCCAGGCTAGTACTGATTGAAAGCCCTGAGATGACCACCTGGTTCTTGGATGGCTGTTATAAAATGACGTATTTGTCCATCTGCTTCTTGATGAGGTAATCATAGCCTTGGGAGCAGAAGCACATCATTTGAGTGACATTTTACTTCAAAAAATATACGTGATACTTTCTGTAAATCTGCATTCCAGAGTAGTCTTATAAGAGTCCCAGAGACAGTATTTAGAATAAGACCTGTTGTGTGTATGGTAATGAGATTGTAGTTTTCAACTCCTTTGTTCTGAGTTTCAGGTGACCTTAATTTGAAACATTGAAACCATGCGGTCTTTATATATTTGGAGTACCTAACACTTACTCCTTGGAAGGAAAGTTATGACCAACCTAGATAGCATATTAAAAAGCAGAGACATTACTTTGCCAACCAAGGTCCGCCTAGTCAAGGCTATGGTTTTTCCCGTGGTCATGTATGGATGTGAGAGTTGGACTGTGAAGAAAGCTGATCACCGAAGAACTGATGCTTTTGAACTGTGGTGCTGGAGAAGATTCTTGAGAGACCCTTGGACTGCAAGGAGATCCAACCAGTCCATTCTAAAGGAGGTCGATCCTGGGTGTTCACTGGAAGGACTGATGCTAAAGCTGAAACTCCAATACTTTGGCCACCTCATGGGACGAGTTGACTCACTGGAAAAGACTCTGATGCTGGGAGGGATTGGGGGCGGGAGGAGACGGGGACGACAGAGAATGAGATGGCTGGATGGCATCACCGACTCTGTGGACATGGGTTTGAGTGAACTCCGGGAGGTGGTGATGGACAGGGAGGCCTGGCATGCTGTGATTCATGGGGTCGTGGAGAGTCGGACACGACTGAGCGACTGAACTGAACTGAACTGAACTGAATGTGTAAGTGTTTTCCTGTCCGTAGTGTTTGTGTCACTTGCTTGCAGTGTCTCATTTTGGAGAACCTTGGATGTCTCAGTAGCTCTATTTTAATTTAGTATCTTGGTTCAGTAGAGTATTGTGCTAAAGAGGCCACAGTCATGAGTGTTGATTCCCACGCCAGTCAGCTTTTACAGTGAAAATTAATTTTCCTGTAGCTTCAACTGGTGTTTCAGAATTGGCTGATAATACTTGGTAACTTTTGTTCAAGTGTAGATGAGGCTATCTAACTCGTTAACTGTATTGGAGAAAAATAAAACTGATGTCTATTGGGTGGAATTTTTCCAAATGTCCCGAGATAGTGTTTTTTCCTGTGTGAAGAAAAGCATTTCCTTTCATCTGTGGGTAACCTCCCACTAGAGTAAAATCTACGTGTGATTTCCGCAAACTTATTTCGATGTAAGTTCCTGGTGGATGGAGCCACCAGTCTCCTGGTGCTTATATCCCATCCTACATCCTCTTCATGGAGAGGGAAGCTGTCAGCATGTGGCTGCTCCAGCAGAAAACACTGGGCATTTCCTGGAATAGATGGCTGATGAGGGTCATCTCTTGTCACCTCTTTAACCAGATTTATTGCTTTTGAATTTTTTAATAAGGACATATTTTAAGGTCTGTCTGGGGACTGAGAGCTCTGATCATTCATGCAGTGAACTTTGAATAAGTTGGTAAGATTGACTGGACCCTATTATCATAATGGATGGTGACTATATAACATTTACAGTGGTATGCTCCATTTGCACTAAAATAAATGAATTTGTATTTAAAAATAATTGACCAATCTGGTTTCCTATCAAACCTAAAATAGAGGTTATTTGCATTCAAAGTTAAAACCTGGAAAAGTGCATGCAGATGTAGTGAAGATTTGCTGAATATGTCCATTGGTGGAACCCCATTCAACCTGATTGAATCCATCTTTAGCCTGAGAAACAACAGGAATCACGTTATTGTCCTGGGCCTACAGTCTAAGTTGTTAGCTTCTCTGAATACATGAGGATTTTTATTAAGTTTATAGTTTTTGTCAGGCCTATTGGCCTTCCTGCCTACTGACCTGTTTCTAGGTCATGATGGTGGTTCTCCCCGCTGAGTCGCTGTTAATTCTAACTTCTATCCTTAGAGTTCTGATTTGTACAGCTCTTCCAGGTGGAGACTCAGATCACTGGTACCCTTTGCTGCCCATGATACATGTGGAAATGAGTCATTGGAAAATTCACTTACTCATTGTGACCTACTTCTGTCTCTTGCGTTGAAGTTGTGCTAATTTGTCAAAAGCCATCTGTCCCCCTTCCAGAAACCTTTGCTTCATTGGAACTTTAACCCCTTAGCCTATAGATTCTTTTTATAATATTTACAGTTACCTAAATATGTTGATGAATCTGTTGTATATGCAGTCAGCTTAGATTCAGTCCTAGAGGCCAGGGATAGGATCTGACTTTGTATAGCTCTCAGTACATCCTGACCCACCATCTCTGCTTTCTAATGAAGGTTCTTGGCTTTTGAGGAGAAACTATAAAATGGTAACTTTTACTAATTTAAGAAAGGAAGGTTTATTATGCCAGGGTTTGCTAGGATCAACCTCCTCACCCATTTTCAGCAAAACTTTCCTTTTCTCAGTTTTATTAGCTTATTCTTAGAGATTACTCATTTATCTAAAAAGGTTTAGTCAGCTTTTCTGTCAAGTATTGTACTAGGGTCACAAAAACAGTAAGATGCTTGCCTGCAGGAAGCTTAAAATCCCTAGGAAAGGAACTCCATGGAGTCATTTTACAGTAAATGAGTTTAAACATCATTTTAACTATGGGGAAGTATAATACATTCCACTGTATGTCAAACTATTCAGTCCATGGAATTCTCCAGGCCAGAATACTGGAATGGGTTGCCATTCCCTTCTCCACGGGATCTTCCCAACTCAGGGATCGAACCCAGGTCTCCCGCATTGCAGGTGGATTCTTTACCAGCTGAGCCACCAGGGAAGCAGAACATTCCCTGCCAACATCCAGGTTAGGATTACTTCTTCCCTAGCTTTGTTGCTTTCAGCGTTAGTCTGCTGCTCTCACTTATGCAGTCATATATATCAGCATGTGAAATAGGGTATTTACCGTTGAACTTCATGGAAATAATGAAAGAATTTATTGAGAATAATACGATTCTAAACTCCAGAAAAAGAAAGTGATGTGTCTTATATATTTTATTAAACATAGATACAGAAACACACATGTGTAGCAACTGCAAATAACATAGTAGCTCGGATTCATTGCTGTTGACTTCATGTCCACTGTTGCACAGACTTCAAAGCATTAAAAGTGACAGACTATATGTACAATTTCAAATGATATATTTCAGTCCAGCATTATCTAAGATAATCATTGTATGTCTTAGTATATAAATATTTTTTGCCTGATACTTTGGCCACCTCATGCGATGAGTTGACTCACTGGAAAAGACTGATGCTGGGAAAGGTTGGGGGGCGGGAGAAGAAGGGGACGACCGAGAATGAGATGGCTGGATGGCATCACCGACTCTGTGGACATGAGTTTGAGTGAGCTCCAGGAGTTGGTGATGGACAGGGAGGCCTGGCGTGCTGTGATTCATGGGGTCGCGGAGAGTTGGACACGACTGAGCGACTGAACTGAACTGAACTGAACCATATTCAGGTCAGGAAGCAACAGTTAGAACTGGACATGAAACAACAGACTGTTTCCAAATAGGTTAAAGGAGTACGTCAAGGCTGTATATTGTCACCCTGCTTGTTTAACTTATATGTAGAGTACATCATGAGGAACGCTGGGCTGGAGGAAGCACAAGCTGGAATCAAGATTGCCGGGAGAAATTTCAATAACCTCAGATATGCAGATGACACCACTCTTATGGCAGAAAGTGAAGAGGAACAAAAAAGCCTCTTGATGAAAGTGAAAGAGGAGAGTGAAAAAGTTGGCTTAAAGCTCAACATTCAGAAAACGAAGATCATGGCATCTGGTCCTATCACTTCTAGGGAAATAGATGGGGAAACAGTGAAAACAGTGTTTTTATTTTGGGGGGCTCCAAAATCACTGCAGATGCTGATTGCAGTCACGGAATTAAAAGACACTTACTCCTTGGAAGGAAAGTTATGACCAACCTAGATAGCATATTAAAAGGCAGAGACATTACTTTGCCAGCCAAGGTCCATCTAGTCAAGGCTATGGTTTTTCCCGTGGTCATGTATGGATGTGAGAGTTGGACTGTGAAGAAAGCTGATCGCTGAAGAATTGATGCTTTTGAACTGTGGTGCTGGAGAAGACTCTTGAGAGTCCCTTGGACTGCAAGGAGATCCAACCAGTCCATTGTAAAGGAGATCAATCCTGGGTTTTCATTGGAAGGACTGATGCTAAAGCTGAAACTCCATTACTTCGGCCACCTCATGCAAACAGTTGACACATTGAAAAAGATCCTGATGCTGGGAGGGATTGGGGGCAGAAGGAGAAGGGGACAACAGAGGATGAGATGGCAGGGTGGCATCACCGACTCGATGGACATGAGTTTGAGTGAACTCCGGGAGTTGGCGATGGACAGGGAGGCCTGGCACGCTGCAGTTCATGGGGTCGCAAAGAGTCAGACTTGACTGAGCGACTGAACTGAACTGAACCATATTCTCAGATTAGGAATGAACAGTCTTACTTAAAGTTAATATATGGAGTAGTAAATGGAAACCAGCATTTGACAAGTAGAATAGTGTTTTTGAAACCTGGCTTGTTCTTGGCAGTTATTTAGTTTTTACTGTGAACAACTCACCCTTAAAAAACAAAATTCATGCTGATGTGATAGCACTTTTAAAAAAGTGGCAGCTATTAACATTAAAATAATAAAGTAGAGTTTTGTTCTCTGCTAACTGTTGGAGTTGTGAGCACTGCTTTGTTTGGATCTTAATTTCTCTGTGCTTTTTTCAGATTGTTGTAGATACCGCTCCTTCTTGGGGAAAGCTCATAGAGAAGAAACTCAAGATCAGACTTAGCTAGTTTGCTGTGATACATTGCAGCCTAGACATGGTGTTATATGCTAGAAAATGTTCTGTGTTTTTTCATCAAGAGATAGAAGCTTCTGGTTAAAGTTTTGAGTGAAGCAGTCAATTCTAAAGTATTGGTTAAGTGAGTGACAGTTAAGCAGAGTTGTAGAGCTGCAGCAAAGATGTGTGGTGCCCTGAGAGTTTTCTCACGGTAGAATGATCTAGATTTTGCTCTATGGATGAATTGATTAACTTTGACTCTACTATGGAAAGACAGTTTGCTTGTTTTCATTTTCTCCTTACAGTTGTCACCTTTATCTTTGCTTTTGCCGCCATTTTCTATGATAAGCAAAATAAGTTTGTTTCAAAGAAAAGTATCTGTTGTCAAATAATTTGACGTGGTGGATCCTCATCTACCTACAGATTCATCTGGAGATGCACATGAACGATGACATCTAAGAACAGGGTTTTGCACTCTTTTGCCATTCATTATAGGTGCACCCTCTTTATTTATTTGGTTCTCAATGAAGCAGACCCTTCATGGTATTTTATTCTTCACACCAGAACACTTTTTCAATGGAGATTAGAACATAAGCCTCAGTTGGCCAGGGACTTAAGTGTACAATGTCTTATCTGGCTTTGTGCAATCTCTTCATTTAAAACCACTTACCTGAAAGGCTTATATCTTTTGTTGTGGTGTCATCAGAAGCCACACCTGAGAATTTGGCATTGTTCCTTGGAGCTTACTCAGATATTTTCTGCTAAGCTGCTTTTTATGTAAGATGTTGAAAATTGAATTATCCTGTCTGGGCCCTGAACTCCTAACCTGATTAAAATGATCCCTGTCACCACAAAAGCATGACATTTCTGCAATCTTTGGAGAAGACTCAGGAGGGAAGTGAATGGGGTCCATGCCCAGTGACACTTGTGGGCATTTGGGTGGGGCTCGAGGGTTATGAAACAGTGATTGCAAAACCACAGGTCCCTCCACCCTCCCTGTGGTGCTGGATTCCTAATCTAGGTTTTTATTCCATTGGTTCTATGGCCACGAGTTCTGCAATGAGAACTAGGTGGCCTTCCTGAGATCTCAGGCTGTGTAGTAACCAGTGAAATGTTCCACATCACTAACTCCAATCCTAGAAGCTTTATGCTTTCTTAACATGTGACAGTATGATTCTAGTTAGTTCAGCATTGCAGCTTCAGCTTTGCAGGTTTTCTGCAAATTGAATGTAAGACACTTAATATTACAATGCGATATGTAATAATTCCACTTGAATATAAATTCAATAATTAAATCTCTAAGAGGAGTGAATAGATTTAATGATAAATGCTGGGGAAAGATGATGTCTATAGAGTTCTTTGTTGTTTTAGAGTAGCTGGTTATGTTTACCACTATAGAAATCATGTACACTGTGAATATTATAATCTTCATTAATGAGTGTATTCCTCTAACGCCCAGGGGTGTGAATTTATTAACAAAAGAAAGATTCCTCAGAAGGTTTGCTGATTTTGATGGAACCATTGTGATGACCTGCATTTACTTTCAAACCTCTGCAACTCCTGAGTTATATGTGGGGCTGTTATTGGCATTTTAAGTCAAGGAGACCTTATTCCTTTTGTCTTTGCCATTTGTTGAGCCAACCAAGCCAGCCAAAGTCTTAGCTGTGTCTTCCCCACATCATTAATAACTATTAAAGTTGGGCCTAGCCCAGCTTTGATTAGTACCAACTGTGACTATGCAGCCAGCAGCCATTGGATTGTAATTAAAAGGGCATAAACAGTTCCTGTCCTTAGAAAACTGTGTGGTCAACATTCTGTGCTTTGTTTCTGTCTTCATGTTTTAAATCACATTTTGAGGAGGGCTGAGCCTTTGCTAAAACAATAAAATGTCATTTACTGATGATTTCCTAAGAGAGATCTTACTGATATTTTGGGCTGCTGTGAGTTAGGACTGGCTGGTACTTCCCAACCAAGGGGATCTGGTGTGCTGTTTTATCTACTATAGCTGTTGAGTTGTTTCTTTTCTTTCTTTTTTCTTTATGTCATTTATTGAGGTACAGTTGACATACAAAAAGCTGTGCGTATTTGATGTATACAGTTTGATGGGTTTGGAGAATTATGCACCCATGAAATCATCACCACAAAAAAATTAGGGGTGAATCCTGCAACCTCTAAATCTGGAAAAAATATGTGTGTGTTATAAAGAAAAACAGATGCTTTTGAAAACTACTGCTCACCATGATTCCCAGGAGGAAAGGAGAGTGGTAGAGAGTTGATGACAAAGTACCTATGACAGGGTCATTCACTGAATACTAATTTGTGGTATTCTTTCTACTGGGGCTTCCCTGGTGGCTCAGATGATAAGGAATCTGCCTGCAATGCAGGAGACCTGGATTCGATCCCTTGGTTGGGAAAATCCCCTGGAGGCATGGCAACCCACTCCAGTATTTTTGCCTGGAAAATTTCATGGACAGAGGAGCCATGGGGGTATAGCCAGAGGCTATACAGTCCATGGGGCTCACAGAAGTTGGACATGACTGAGCAACTGACACTTTCACTTCTTTCTACAATGTCATACTGTAGCTTCTTGGCCTTTCTGAAATGGTCAAGTGGAAACCAGCAGGGACTTCCTACTCACCTATGTCACTTCTAGTTGAAGCCCACATGAAATGGTGAGACCTGGTCTGAGCTGGGATATGGGTACATGAGATGCCTATACAGGGTAAGAACATCTCTAACTGGCACTGGCAAAGCAAACGTGGCTCCTGTTCCTAACTCTATCATCACGTGCCTCTTGAAGCCCTGCTTTGAAAAGGAGTGGACACAGGGCCTGGCCACTCACATGGCCAGATACACCACCAGACACATGTGCCTTCTCGCATTCCTGCCTTGGCCTCAGGGAAGCACACCCCTATCTTCTAGGCTTGGGCAGCTCCTCCCTGCCCTCTCCCTGTAGGAGCGTCACTCACAGGCTCTCGCATCTTTAGGGAACGGCCACCTGGAAACGGTGGTGAGCAGTGTGTTTAAAAGGCTCTGTTTCTGTTTATAAGACATACATATTTTTTCCACATTAAGAGGTTACAGGGTTCATAGTTAATTTTTTGGTAAACCAAAGTGCAAGGACACACACGTTTTCCCTTATTCCCGCCACTGAGAAGTACTCACCGTTATTATTTGTGTACATTTCCTTCCAGTCCATTTTCTTTGCTTTCTGTGTATTTTAAGCATATTTGGTGTCAAGCTTTGAACCCTCCACCTTTCACCATTGTAAGCAAGCATTTTGGGAAAAATATCCCGTCTTGCGGTTGTCGCATAGCTTATTTAGCTTCTTCATTCGGGGTTTTTAGGAGAATACGACTGATCATCAGTCTTATTAAGACTGCATCATCCTTTGTTCTCTGCCAGCTCAGGAAAAGGTCTAAAAAGACATATGTGTCTGGGGTGGGGGAGGGGAGGCGGTGTCTTGGCTTGGTTAGAAACGAAAAGGAACTTTCACAGAGAGGAGGCAGTTAATTCCCCATGATTGTTAGTGATCTCAAGAGAGAGGTGAGTGGGTGCTCAGGGAGCCTTTGCTGCAGGCCCCAGTCGTCTGTCAGCCTCAGTCCTTGGACCTTCTTGAGCCAGCTTGTCTTCCCTCGATTCTGGACTTTTTGTCTTTCGATGTCAGGCTAGTGTGACTAGGGCAGAAGTAGGTCCTTATTGTGAGGTGTAGATTCTTTAAAATACATATTTCATTTAGTACATAAAAAGCGTTTGGAGGATGGAATGACCCCAAAATGAGCTGTCCTAAGAAAAGCGGCCAACCCTATTTCTGTTTCTGAGTCTTATCAATTTTTAAAAAACATTTTTAAAAGGTTAGGGGAGTAGTTTTCGTCATTTCTCTACAAATTGATTAACTCTTTCACATGGTTGAGTTAGAGATTAATCTTGTTGGGCTAAAATCATATGTTACATGAAAAGGTAGAAAACTAATCAAATTTCTTTTTCTGAAAGGAAGTTTTAACAGTTGAAAAATGACTAATCTCTGAAGCAAGGCGGTTAACAATGAGGATTAGGGGGATGGAGTTATTTATAATTAATATACCAGTAACTCTTCCTAACTTTGGGGCCAGCCTCATTGCCAGTATATTTTTTTCAGCTAGAATGCAAATAATTATTATTGGTTCTACTGGTCTTTACTGCAATAAAATAATGAAGATTTTTTTTTTTAATGGAATTATGCTTTGGTTTAACAGTGTGTTATGGACACATGACATAATCTTCCTGGGACCTCCCCTACCCACTCATTTCCTATTTCATATTTCTCAATGATAAAGTTGTTGCCATGTTAATCATCTTTACTGTCTCTACTTACTTGAGAAAATGCCTTGAACTAAGTAATAATTTGCCTACCTGGATAACTGAAAGCTTTCTTTAACAATTGCGTTTCTAATTTAGGGGATTTTACGTTTATTTTTTGGTCTTTATTCTTTTTGTTTTTAAGCATGACTGCCTAGTTTCTGTCTAACCTTGAGTAGGCTTTTTTTTTTTGGTTCTTTCAAATGCACAATGTCTCCTTGTTAAACAATGGAGCTATTTAAAAACTCAGGGAAATGTCTCCCTCCCCAGATTTCCTGATTGCAAACTCACAAACTCATAAGCACATCTTCTTTGGGGTCCTGGTAACTGTCTTCCCTCAGCCTGGGTCAGAGACTCTAAAAACTCTTAGGATTTTTGGTGATGTGATCGAACTGCGCATCAGAAAAACAAGTTGAATTAAAACAAAAAAATCAAGTGGATGGTGGTGTTGTTGGAGGAGGGGAAGGAGGTGACTTTGTCTTGTGAAACTGGTGATCACCAGGATCTAGTCCCCAGTTTGTAGAAAGGTGACAGAACCTATTGCTTACCACTCATCTGCCATTTAAATATTATTTTACTGTAGTGATGCTTTCAGATGCAAAAGGCATAACTCAATGTGTGATTTTTTTGTAAGTAAAATGAGACACGGTTTTTGTCATTTGAAGAACATCACAGTTTTCATTTATTTTTTAATTGAAGGATAATTGCTTACAGAATTGTGTTGATTTCTGCCAAATATACAGATGTGAGGTACTGTCCTTGAGGCTGATTTGCTAATAGCACAGTGTTTTTGCTCCTTACTTTATAATTGTGTGGGCTTACCAAGTGGTGCTAGTGGTAAAGAGCTCGCCTGCCAATGCAAGTTATCTTGACTAGGGTTCAATCCCTGGGTTGGGAAGATCCCCTGGAGAAAGGCACGGCAACCCACTCCAGTATTCATGCCTGGAGAATCCAAAGGACCGGGGAGCCTGGTGGGTTACAGTCCACAGGATCGCAAAGAGTCAGACTCATCTGAATTGACTTACATGCACGCATATCATTAGGTGAGTTCATAAACTTTCGGAACTGCTGTACTAAACAGTGTAGCTAATATCTGACATTGAAGCAGAAAACACTCTTTGTTATATAAGTGAACCCTACAATTTTATGATTATAATGTAAATGAAAATATGAGGTGGCCACAAAGCCAAAGAAATGACTCACTTGGTAGCTATAGACAGATTTTATTTTCCTGACGATTTAGCTTGTTGTTTTCATATGTATGTTGCCCTTTCAATAGGATTGAGGCTCTGTTTAGAAAAAAAGATAAGCAAAAGTAGCCAGTGGGAGAGTTCACATTCATTTCTTTCTTAGTGTCAATGATTTGTTTTCAGTAAGTTGAAGTGTCTTAATTCTACTCATGATACACAATTTAATTTCAGGTGGGCAGGTTACACTGGATCCTTTTCAATATGGAAATGTTACACAGTTGGATGCCATCTCTCTCTACTTTGAATTGTTTTCCTGTGAAGGTCAGGGATTCCATAACTGTAATAAACTGGAGTCCAGGAACACAATGAAGAGGATCTCTCTGAGTCACTGCGTGCAGGGAATGCAGAATGAGTTGAAGTGGGATGGCTGGTGAATGTGGTGAAGAGGCGGAGTGCCTGTGTTGTTCTGGAGCTCAGGGTACTTACTAATAAGGGCCAAATTCCAGGCTGGGACGATGAGGTCACCTCTTTGAACACAAGGCTGGTCCTGTGAGAAGTAGGTGGCCATGCCCATAAGAGGCAGGCTGGTGATTTGAAGGTAGGTGAGCCAGCAGTAAACTTTTCCTTAGGAAATGACGCTTTCCTGGCACTCTGCCTTGTCTGAACTCCTGCCATAGTTTTAATGTAATTCACACAGTTCAGTGAAACCTCGTTCCACAGTCACATTCTCATACATGGTCTCTCAGAGTCTGGGAGGTCTTTGGGAAGCAAGAGTGGAGTGAGGTGCAGTCAGGAGTTCGGGACTAACAGATGCGCACTGCTGTCAATACAATGGGTAAACAGCAAGGACCTACTGTGTAGCACAGGCGCCAGTAGTCAGTATCTTGTAATAACCTATTAGGGCAAAGAATCCGAACAAATATATATTTATAAAGTTGGCCAAAGAGTTCATTCGGGTATTTCCACAAGATGTTATAGGGTTGAATCGCTTTGTTGTACACCTGAAGTTAACACACTTTACTTTTAAAAAATAAGGGAAGATGCCAGACCAAAGGAATGACATCCTGAAAGAATAAGTACAAGAGAAGAATCTAAGATTGGGGATCACAGGTGTATAGAAGTCGTAAATATGTACATTTTATATGTTGAGTTTGTTGTATTTTGAGACACATCATTTATAAATCCTTCTTTTTAAAAAAGTGTATCTCAATATGGTCAATATATATATGTTTTAGATCTTCTGCTGGCTAAATTCACTTCCTAACATATATTATACTATCCTCCTTTCCTCTGAAACCAGTGCATACAAAGAGGCTTCACACCACAACTCTTGATTTCTGTGTCCTCTAATCCTTAAAGAGTCAGATATCTAGACTTGGAAAAAAGAAGAAAAAGGCCACGCCATGTTAATGAGGAGATGATCCAGAAACTTGGATTTAATTTTAAGGTCTTAACTAAGAAACAGTTTAACAAAAGAATGTGAATCACTCATGCTTAAACATAAGTCTCTTTCCTGGTTGTGTCGACTAGACCAGCTGGTTTGAGAAGGGGTAAGGAGGAAGTGCCTGCTGAAATGGATAATCTACCTGCCAGTTCATTCATCTGCATTTGGATCCTCAAGAATACACTGCGGAGAAAGGAATGTCCAAATTGTGACATCTTACTTGTCTGTCTTCTCTACACCTGATAACTCTGTATACAAATATGTGTGTGTGTGTGTGTGTGTGCGTGCTCAGTTGTGTCTAGTTCTTTTTGACCTCATGAGCTGTAGGCTGCCAGGCTGATAACTCTATACAAATATGTGTGTGTGTGTGTGTGTGTGTGTGTGCTCAGTTGTGTCTAGTTCTTTTTGACCTCATGAGCTGTAGGCTGCCAGGCTCCTCTGTCCATGGGATTTTCCAGGCAAGAATACTGGAGTGGGTTGCCATTTCCTTCTCTAGGGGATCTTCTCGATGCAGGAATCAAACCTGTGTCTCCTGTATTGCAGGCAGATCCTTTCCACTGAGCCACCTGGGAAACCCCCACGTACAGATATATCACAGGATAAAATGCATGCCCCACTTGGTGACACTGGGGTGTCTGTCCACCTGGGTCAGGCTTTCTGCTCCTAGAAAGACTTCACAACCTGAGTATGAAGCTTATTAACTTGATCTACCTCATCTATCTGACTGCCAGGCTACAGACTCAAAAACCTTGTTTGTTGGTATCCCAAGAGTAGCCCCATGTCTTAGGCTTGCTGATTTCTGTATAGGACCAGAAACGCTGAGACATTAATTTACAGGGAAGACAGATACCTGGTACGGGGTTTAGGCTCTTCAAAGTTCTTGTTCTTTGCTTTATAGACATTTTAACAAAATGGCTAAAAGCACAGGCTCTGAAGGCACACGGCCTGGGTTTGGATACCTGTCCTACCACTTATCAGCTGTGTGATCTTCGAGGAATTTCTGAACTTCTCAGTTCTTCAGCTTTCAAGTCTGTAAGATGTGGAGAAATTAAGTCTTTCCTCAGGATTCTCATGCAGATGAGACTGTTGCTTGGAGGGTATTAAAAGACACTTAGTCTCAGCTAGCAGTTGTCATCGTCGTTCCTGTTAGTCACTTTCGTGCAGGCCTCTCCCTGAAGTAGTCAGAAGGTGGCTCGGGGATATGGTAGCAGAGCAGGGCAAGTTAGCTGGCTTACAAGATGCATGGCATCGGGCAGGGGTGGATCGATGCACGTGATTTTGAGAGTTGATCTGAAATGAAGTCTGTTTTGGGTTCAGTCCCTTGCATGCCCTTCACCTTGAGAGTGCCGATTTGAAGCCCTTGGAGGCACAGTTGACTTGTGGTTCTGCAGTTTTTGTTTTTCTTTGCTTCTAAAGCTAATCAATCGCCCTTCTTATTGTTACAGTCTTTCTATAACTGTGTTAATATTTACATTTATTGTCAAGTCTGCTGCCTTGCAACCAGCCTCTTTAGCTCTTGCATAATTCATTGTATTGATTTTAGAAGTTAATTCTATGGGCAATCTTGTGGGTCTTGTTCCCCAATCCTTGGGGGAAAAGCCTTAGTGTAACATCCTATATAGGAAAGCATATATGCATGAAAGGATGTATTGAAGAAAGAAAGACCAAAATGTTGTCTTTTTTTTTCTTTTAAAACTTTGTATTTTAGATTGGAGTGTAGCCGATCAACAATGCTGTGATATTTCAGGTGGGCAGCAGTGGGACTCAGCCATAGCTGTACTTGCAACCATTCTCTCCCAAACTCCCCTCCCATTCAGGCTGTCACATAACATTGAGCAGAGTTCCCTGTGTTATACAGTAGGACCTTGTTGGTTATCCACTTTAAATGTCACAAAATGTTTTCTTTTGACAGCTAATATTTATGAAGTACTCATTTTGCCAAGCACTGTGATACTTTCTTCACATGCGTTCTCTCATTTCATTTCTACTTAACCCTCAGAGGTAGTTCAAATTTTTACCCCTAGTCTACAGATCAGTAAATGACCTCAATTTAAAACCAGCTCTACCAATCAATGGCAAGTCTTTGTATTTTATAACCGTACTCTCCTAAGAAATAGACAATCAGTGAAATCTAAAACCGCACTACCTTTTCCTTTGTGGAATGTGTAATACATAAGATGTAGTTAAATGTATTTCTGTGTCTAATGCAGATATTTCTAACTTTGAATGTGCCTTGGTTGTGGGAGCCCACATGACCTCCTTTCCTAAGCCTTACTTGCCACAAGTTGGTGGTGCTGCCTTGGAAGTCATTACATCATCTTCCAGAGGTAACATTCTGTGGCTCAGCCCACAAATGGCAAGAGCAAGCAGACTTCATTCATTACCCAGACTGAGTACTGAGCAGTTTAAAGACCAGCATCTTCTGGTATCGCCCCAGCCCTCCTGTCTTTAGATACAGAATTGGTTCCTTGTGGCCAATTTCATCTTTGCAAGATGAGAGACTAACCAAGAAGACATCAGTGGATGTAAATGAGGAAAAGAAAAGACATCTGTCAAGTTAATTAAGGGAAAACATTCCCTTGACCTCTTGTTTTTTTTTTTTTTCCTGTGGTTTTCATCAAGTTGAGCTATTCTTTCCTCCTTAGAGACCTGCTCTTCCTTTCACGTTGGCCGTGAATAGTAGGGCACTCAACACTTAAGGATGGAAGGAACATGCGACTTATTTTAATATCCATTTGGCAGTTTTCCTGTTGTTTTTCCATTTAGGAAACATTTTCTTCCACTTGTGCCCATTATCACAGCTTTGACATTCCTGTCATTAGCAGAATGTCATTTTGCAAGATTCTGGGTTGGGCACAGCCAGCAACAAAACATACTGAACAGAAAGCGGCTGGCTTTTTGCCACCTGACGTTTCCTTGCAGAAAAGCACAAAGTGGAGCTCAGATGTGGGCTTTCCATGTGTGTCTGTTTGTGTTCTGACTGTGGAGGCACAGCAGTCAGAGACAGTTCACTTGTGAGCAAAGCATTATGCCAAATTGCTGTAAGTGCAAAATGCTTTCCAGTTGGAAGGGCGTTATACAGTCATGCTGTTCATTCTGGGCTTAACATAAATTTCTGTCAAGTGTCATAAAAGGAAATACAGTGGTTACAGAAATCAACTCCTCCTCCCTTTTTGTGGGTCAGATTGGAGTGGCCCCAGAATCCTCTGAACCAAAAAGGGGGAACTGATTGTATGGGTCATGTTTAGCTTTGTGGTTAAATTGCCCTACGAGAGTGAAGCATGGGCTTCCCTCATTCTTTTCACATGGTAAAGAATCTGCCGGCAATGCAGGAGACCTGGGTTTGATCCCTGGGTCAGGAAGATCTCCTGGAGAAGGGAATAGCTACCCACTCCAGTATGCTTGCCTGGAGAATTCCATGGACAGAGAAGCCTGGCAGGTAGTTCATGGGATAGGAAAGAATTGGATGCTACTGAGTGACCAACACTTTCGCAGTGAAACATATCCACCAAATTCAGTGTTTCTAGATGTAGCGAGTTGAACAGATTCAGTTTACATATGGAGAACCTGGAGTGGGTAAAATAATATTGTATCAGTTCAGCGGCTACATATATGTTCAAATAAGATTTGAATATAGGAAAATCTTTCAATCCAGATTTATAGAATTGGTGACCATTTATTTAAAGCCATAAAGCAGTTATGTTTTATGTTCATTGCAGCACTGTTTATAATAGCCAGGACATGGAAGCAACCTAGATGTCCATCTGCAGATGAATGGATAAGAAAGCTTTGGTACATATACACAATGGAGTATTTTTCAGCCATCAAAAAGAATGCATTTGAATCAATTCTAATGAGGTGGATGAAATTGAAGCCTATTATACAGAGTGAAGTAAGCAAGAAAGAAAAACATCAATACAGTATACTAACGCATATATATGGAATTTAGAAAGATGGTAACCTTAACCCTTTATACGAGACTGCAAAAGAGACATAGGTATATTGAACAGTCTTTGGGACTCTGTGGGAGAGGGTGAGGGTGGGATGATTTGGGAGAATGGCATTGTAGCATATATATTATCATATGTGAAATGAATCACCAGTCCAGGTTTGATGCATGATGCAGGATGCTTGGGGCTGGTGCACGGGGATGACCTAGAGGGAGGATATGGGGAAGAGGGAGGTGGGAGGGGGGTTCAAGAAAGGGAACACATGTACACCCGGGATGGATCTGTGTCAATGTATGGCAAAACCAACCAATATATTAATGTAAGGTAATTTGCCTCCAATAAAATAAAAAAAAAAAGGAGGTACTTGGTACAGAGGAAAGAAGTTAATAGTAAACTTTTATTATAGTATTTCCAGAAAGGAGAATGGAACTTTAGATTTAAGCTGTTGTATTTTCTCTGGTTTGGTGTTGCCACCACTTTTTTTTTTTTAATATCTTTGCATGACACTGGCCAACTGAGAAAAATCCAATGCTATTAAATTCATTAAAAGTAATTTTTGTACTTGGCTTTCTGCTGCTGCTGCTGCTGCTAAGTCACTTCAGTCGTGTCCGACTCTGTGTGACCCCATAGACGGAAGCCCACCAGGCTCCCCCGTCCCTGGGATTCTCCAGGCAATAACACTGAAGTGGGTTGCCATTTCCTTCTCCAATGTGTGAAAGTGAAAAGTGAAAGTGAAGTCGCTCAGTCGTGTCCGACCCTTAGCAACCCCACGGACTGCAGCCTACTTTCTGCTGCTTAGTAAATAAAGTGTATCAAGTTGTGACTTTTGTCCATGCTGAATATGAAACATGGAAACTTTTAAAAAAATGTGTCATGTACATCCCCTACCCCCACAACACAAGAAGTTTAAAGGAACATTAGTTTGTATTTTGTTTATTTTTCCTTAACTCTCAAACATGTCTGTAGACTTATCTTTGGTCCCTGACCAACGCTGTCCTGAGAACAACCAAAGGCTTATGTGTCAGTCTTATAGCTGTTTGTTTTTATGACCCTTTACCCAGTTATAAAGTTGGGGCCACCACCTCTGTCCCTCCTGTTGCTGACTCTCATTGCCTCTTGGATAGCCCAGTCAGAGGTCAGCCCAGCCAGGTGATAGCAGCACAGCTTAGACCATAATGTTGAATGACTCCAGACAATGTTTGGCCAGATCAACCTTTGGAGCAGTCTACCAAGATACAGCATATGCTCTTTGACTCTTGACCTTACCTTTGCAGCATTTTCTCCACACCCTCATCTCAAGTACAGTCTTTAGTATGTGTCTTTCGTGAGGTTTAAGCTATTACACTCTATGTGACTAATCAAAAGTCCAGCATTCATCTCTTCACGGACTGTTTCAGCCTTTAAGGGTCTTCGTTCAAATAGATGACCCGCCCTGTTGTCTCAGGATTCCTAGGTATGTCCTGTGACATGTGCTGCAGATAAATTGCACTCCAAAAATTAACAGGTATTGAGAGTCTTCTCACTTTAATTATTTTTTACTTCTAAAATTTTCAGCAGTTGGACTTAATGTTGCTACCATAAATCCCACATTATCACCAGCTCCTGCCTGACTTTGACCATTGTGTTATGCCCTTCTCTTAACTCCACCGATTATCCCATTTTGTTTTATTCAGAGTGACGTGTATGTAGATTTTCTCAGTAAGATGTTTCATATCATATAAAGCTGTCAGTTCTTTGTGTTTTCTCAGTTATACATGGCCTTGATCAAACTAGTAGAATTAACTGTAATATCATCTTGGATCAGTTTAGTCTTATAGATTAGACTATGTGTGTCCTCCAAGGTAAGTTAGAAACTTCTTAAAGGCAGGAACTATATTTAGTTATTCAAAAACATTTACTGAATCTGTATTCAAATCATTTTTATTTTTGGTATTTTTTCTGAGTATCCAAAGAGATTTACTATGTATAAAATACAGTCTGTGACCTCAGAGAACTTGTCCCCCATCTCCTAGACTGTCAGCTCCAGGTGGGATCCCTGGTTATGTTTCTTGAATGAATGAGTGACGGCAGTGGATACTCTGCTTGCTGGGGTCACTGGGGCAGCATGGTGCATGTCAGCCCCACCCACCCGCCACGTGCTTACATAACATCGGAGCTCACCATGTCAGCCACAGAGAGTTAGCTGTGTTCATGTATCTTGCTTTGCAGGAGCCGCAAAATGGAATAATTAAGACAAAATAGGTTTAAAAAGTTTGTGTCAGGCAGATCACTGAGTTTAAGGGGTTGTATAGGGAAGACCTATGAAAGGGAGGGACAGTTTGCCCTATTGAGTGTACAGTCTAAAATCCTGAACTGATGGAGGTTTTATCTCACACGTTAGATAGCAGCATATTTTTGTTTGTACATCTCTGCCAGATTCTGCCTAAGACTACAGTTATCTGTGAATCAGTCTTAGCTCTTCTTTTACACTTTAAACGCTTTGAGAGTGTTTTCTTCATTTTCTTATTTCCCATAGTACTTGGTATACAGGAATAGACATTCCATAAATGTTTGTTGCATTGAATACCATCTTGCCAATATCTATATATTTAGCCATCTCTCTTCCCCTACAAAGACGGAAAGTTGGGCTAGATCTCACCAAGGGCTTATCTTAATGAATTAGATATATTTCTAAGAAATACTGTATCAGTTCAGTCGTTCAGTCGTGTCCGACTCTCTGCGACCCCATGAATTGCAGTATGCCAGGCCTCCCTGTCCATTATCAGCTCCCAGAGTTCACTCAAACTCATGTGCATCGAGTTGGTGATGCCATCCAGCCATCTCATGCTTTGTCATTCCCTTCTCTTCCTGCGCCCAAACCCTCCCAGCATCAGGGTCTTTTCCAATGAGTCAACTCTTTGCATCAGGTGGCCAAAGTATTGGAGTTTCAGCCTCAGCATCAGTCCTTCCAGTGAACACCCAGGACTGGTCTCCTTTAGGATGGACTGTTTGGATCTCCTTGCAGTCCAAGGGACTCGCAAGAGTCTTCTCCAGCACCACAGTTCCAAAGCATACAGTAATATATATATAATATATATGTATATATAATATATATATAATATATGTATATATAATATATATTATATGTGTGTATATAATATATATGTATATATAGTATACATGTAATGTGTATGTTATATATAGTAATATATATGTGTGTGTATATGTAATATATATGTATATAATATATATAGTAATATAATATATATATATGCAGTAATATATATATATATTCCTCTTGATTTTCCTAAGAATTTTTGAAAGTTTCAGGACCTGTACTTTCCTCTGGGTATGTAATTAGCCTAAATTTTTTGCTCCTACCTGAAAACTGTATGAGCAGTCATTCATTTCCATAATAATTAATGTCTTTAAAAAGGACTTTTTCTACTAATGGAAAAGTTAAGTTCAAGTATCAAGCTGATAACATCAGCACTAAGTGTTCATAATAATATACCCCAGGAAATGATAAACTAGGTTATTACACTGATGCCAGTGTGCAGAGGCCTGGCACTATCTGCTCAGCCATCAGCACAGTCCTGGCTGCCTGTTCTTTCTCCAGCATTTCGGAGGCTGTATGAAAGAGTATGGCTCACTCTCATACTTGCATTGAATCTTGGAGGTGATTTTTGGCATGGCTTTTTAAAATGAAACGCTCTGTTAGAGATGAGAATGTACTACTACCCCTGCCCACCTGCTTTCTCACGGTTTCCCTCCCTCCTCCTCTGGTTAGAATGACTCTCTGAAAACAAAGATCAGCTGATTCAAAACCTTCCAACAGCTTCCCTTTTCACCCAGAGTAAAACCCATCTCAGTCCTGTGGCCTGCAAGCTGCCACAGTGGGCCCTATCCTCGGTCCATTGACCTCTTCGCTGCTCGTCTCTGGCCAGCTCCGCTCCTCCACTCTGGCCTGCTAGCTGGTCCTGGAGCCCTGCTGCCTCAGGGCCTTTGCTCTCCCTGAATGCTCGCTCCCTCATCCTCCTGGTCTTCCTCGAATACCACCTTCCCAGTGCAGCTTTTCCTAATCACCTGTTTAAAACCGTGATTTCCCACATCCACTGTCCGTGTCCTACTTTCTGCATCATTTTTCTCCACCGCCATCTCTCAAACTACAAATATCATCATCGTCTCCAATCCTATTTTGCTGATTTATTGAGTTTATTATCTTCTTCCTCCTCTAGAATACAGGTCTCTAGAGGACAGCAGTGATATTTGTTTGTTTAGAAGAGATGTTGTTCAATCGCTA
The DNA here is from genome assembly GCF_049115385.1 of Moschus berezovskii. NCBI lineage: Eukaryota > Metazoa > Chordata > Mammalia > Artiodactyla > Moschidae > Moschus > Moschus berezovskii. The sequence continues at coordinate 65,233,740 of NC_142477.1, forward strand.
AGTCTTGCCGACTCTTTGTGACCCCATGAACTGCAGCACGCCAGGCTTCCCTGTGCTTCACTGTCTCCCAGAATTTACCTAAAACTCATGTTCCTTTAGTCTGTGATGCCATCCAACCATCTCATCCTCTCATCTCATCCCCCTTCTTTTCCTGCCCTCAATCTTTCCCAGCATAAGGGTCTTTTCCAGAGAGTTGGCCTTTGCATCATGTGGCCAAAGTATTGGAGCTTCAGCTTCAGCATCAGTCCTTCCAGTGAATATTCAGGATTGATTTCTTTTAGGATTGACTGGTTGGATCTCCTTGCAGTCCAAGAGACTCTCTAGAGCCTTCCCCAACACCATAGTTCAAAAGCATCAATTCTTCGGCTCTCAGCTTTCTTCACAGTCCAACTCTCACATTCGTACATGACTACTGGATGAAAACCATAGCTTTGACTAGATGGACCTTTTTTGGAAAAATATCTCTGCTTTTTAATATGCTGTCTAGGTTTGGCATAGCTTTTCTTCCAAGGAGAGCAAGCGTCTTTTAGTTTTGTGTTTGCAGTCACCATCTGCAGTGATTTTGGAGCCCAAAATAATTTAGAATAGTACCTAGCATGTATTAGGGACTAAAAAAGTAATTTGTAGGATGAATTCATGGAAGCTTGGTTGGAGCCCTAATTTCACAGGGCATAGGGAAGATGTTAACAGTGTCTTAACTTTACCTCGGGCTTCCCTGGTAGCTTAGCTGTTAAAGAATCTACCTGCAATGCAGGAGACCTTGGTTTAACCCCTGGGTTGGGATGATCCCCTGGAGAAGGGATAGGCTACCCACTCCAGTATTCTTGGGCTTCCTTTGTGGCTCAGATTGTAAAGATTACACCTGCAATGCAGGAAACCCAGGTTCAGTCCCTGGGTTGGGAAGATCCCCTGGAGAAGGGAATGGCTACCCACTCCAGTATTCTTTCCTGGAGAATTCCATGGACAGAGGAGCGTGGCAGGCTACAGTCCATGGGGTCACAAAGAGTCAGACACGTCTGTGTGACTTTCACTTAACTTTACCTAAATAACAGAGTCTATCACAGAGTCAGGAATATTTGTTCTTTGTTCCCTGTTGCCTTCTCAGGGGGACTGGAGCTTATCGAGCTGGCTACCAGCTGTGGCCTTGTTGTGCTGTCCAGGAAAAGGCATAGAGCTGTAGACTTGAAGCAGCCCAGAGGAAGGGCACATTGATTTACATATGAGAGACAAAAAGTTATTTCAGATGATCTGAGGGAATTAAGGATATGAGGGAGACATGTCCAAGGAAAATTGTAGGAAGATTTACTTTCTGTTGCGTGTATGATTTTTCTTTCAAATTTAGTCTCAAAGATACTTTTCAAGGTTTTTTTGCAATCAGATTTGCAAATACATAGAGGCCTAGATACTTAATATTGCACAGAGAAAAAAAGAAATGTCCATGAAATATATAATTTTAGTGTACTTAAGAATCCTAAAATCTGCTTCAAATGAATAATCTAAAAAAAGCATGAATTAAACCCATCTTTATGTTGCCATGGGTAAATATCAAAAATATAATGTTGAGTGAAAAAATTAAGTTATAGAATATCTATAATATATAGTTTGTGCTAAAGTACAGTTTATCCAAAAAGTCAAAAACGTGATGGTCATACAAATATAAAATCAATGTGTCAAGGATTTAATTTGCTTATTAATGAGGACAACAGTAAGAGATTTTGAAAACCACATATATATATGTGAATAAATATGTTAATGTATATATGACATTATATTAAATAAAAATGATGAAATAAAATTTGACAGCAAATACAAAGCTAGTTAATATCTTATAAGACAAAGAAATTGAATGTTTGAAGTTACTTTTTATGGGTGGATATTAACTGTATTTGTACTAGACAAAGTTCATTTATGTGTAGTAAATGAATTTACTAGACTTTTTATGGTCTAGTAATGTGGACAAGAATCACTTGTGTTACTGCTCATTTTCTCCGACTGAACTCCAACCCCTACAGAGTTTTAAGGTAGCCTAGGCACCCCACTCCAGTACTCTTGCCTGGAAAATCCCACTGACGGAGGAGCCTGGTAGGCTGCAGTCCATGGGGTCGCAAAGAGTCAGACAAGACTGAGCGACTTCACTTTCACTTTTCACTTTCATGCATTGGAGAAGGAAATGGCAACCTACCCCAGTGTTCTTGCCTGGAGATTCCCAGGGACGGCGGAGCCTGGTGGGCTGCCATCTATGGGGTCGCACAGAGTCGGACACGACTGGAGCGACTTAGCAGCAGCAGCAGCAGCATTCACTAGAAAGACAGTGAAAGGTGTACCTGATAGAACTGGGTAATCTCTTGGGGGTTCCCAGCTACTGAAAAGAAAGCCATTCATCTCTTTTGCACAATTCCAAGTCTTTGTCAGTTTTTCCTGATGCATGGCACCAGTAGTGAAAATAAAGATGCATACACAAATGTTGTTAGGTATAGGTATTTGTATATGTACATGAAAGTATCAAGAATGGATGGGAAAGCTACCAGCCACAATTCTTTTAGAATTGCCTGGTTGGGGAGTGGAAAATGTTTATTCGTTTGGATGTTTTGGATGGCAAAATGTACATTTCCTTCTGTATCTTTAGTATATATATGTAATATTTACTAAATCCTGGGAATAGTTATCACAGAATGATAGCATTGATATTCTAGGTGGTAGGAAGTGTTTGGTTATTTGTTTTGTATTTTTGATATTTTAAAAATTTCATAAACCAAACAAAAATAGGTAATGACTCCTCTGATCTGGTCCAGCCCCTTCATTGTAATGATAAGGAAACAGAAGCTTGCCTGTTTTATAACATGTTCTCAGCAATACCACACTAACTGGATAATTCCTGCCTTCTGGTCACACCCAGTTTTCCTCTACTTCTGCCTTCCTCTTTGTTTAAAGAATATTCGGTGTCAGATTCTATTAAGGTATCAGAATAGAGTTAACAGATGTTCACATTCAGTACACTTTGGTCTATAATTGGCCTCCTGTGCAAATTTATCAAATTTTTCATCAAGATGAATTAATAAATTATAGCCTAGCTGTTCGGATTCCTGGGGCTCTCCCTCGTCAGTGCCCTGCCCCACGGTCGTGGTCAGTCCTCTGTCTGCTGAATGACTGTCTACTGAATGTTGACCTTTCTTGTCAGCGGCGACCGTTAGAAATGACTGCCTGTTGGGATTTCGCTTTCTCAGCTTGTCTCGCCACCATTAGACACGATCAGTATTCATGTCCCCAGATGATTGTAATTTAAAATTAAGCATCATTTCAGCCACTCAGAGCTGTTGCAGAAGGCCACAGCCTGGTGGGCCTCACAGCTTTTACAGCCCTGTCAGAGGATAATTAACTGGTTCCTCTGCCAGGAGAGATGTGACCGATCCAGGTGTGAGATGTGTACAGGTCCCTCCAGACCCTTCATAGGGAGCTCTGAGCAGAAGGACAGTATGGGCAGGAACAGAATGTGGGTCCTCTGGACCGAAAGTCCATGCAGCGCTTTCCCCTTCCCTCAGGTGGTAGCGCATGGTCCTTTGTCCCTCACGCTGAGTTAGGCCTGACTTACACAGTAGAATGTGTGGTTTGTCTGTTTATGTTCCTGACAAACGAAGGCGCTGTTGGCAGGCACAGGAAGATTGAGGAGCTCCTTGTGAAACTGCCCTGGTGAGCTCAGGGAGCAGATGGCACCCTGTGTGAGCCTCAGGTCACCTGCCTGAGCCAAAACACCAGGCTGACAAAGGAAACACTTCCCGTCACACTCAAGTGTCTCCACCTGAATGCTCATCCAGCTGTGACAGTCTTCTCACGGAGGTTGTGTCCCCACCCGACTTGCCTCCCACCCCGCAGGGGCTAGACAGTCCTACTCACTTGGAAGTATACTGCCATCACCTTTACACCTTTTGTTCTTCTCAAATCCCAGGTTCATGGTCAATAGTGATCGTACCTTGGGGGTGTGTGTGTGTGTGTGGGTGTGGGTGGTCTGTCAGTAGGTGGGTCTTTCCAGGGAGGAGCCAGAGGAGTGAGGCAATAAGGAATGCTTGCTTGGCACCATCAGCCCCTGTTCCAGTCCACTGTTTACCTTTACTGTTGTCTCAACTTGTACAGGGTTGTCTCCTTTTGCTAAATTCAGATTTTGCAAATAAAGAATCTGTGCCATCATGTCACCTTGCCAGATGAGAGGACAAACTGATCATGTTGTCCGTAGGCAGTGCCCCATGCGTTTTTTTCAGCTGGGTGTCCTGAGGAGAAGCAGGTACTTTGTGGGCAGTGGCTATGCCTGGATTTGGCTTTAAGAACCAAGTACTGTCAGGGTGGTTGACTTCCATTTCTTCTTAAAAAATGAAACAAAGAGATTGTATTTGGGGAATGAATAACTAGACCTTGAATTCATAATGGCTCTTTAGTTTTACTTTTGCAATCAAATACCTTTAAGATTCCTAAGGCTGAACTGGACTTTACAAGCTTAAACGGTTAGAAGAGGGTAAATTTTCAGCTAAGCTATTCCTGCTACAGTAAGAATGATGATCCTATTTTACCCAGTAGGATGGCACCTGTTTTTCCCTTCTGACAGGGCTTGAGAAAAAGCGAGGCTGGTTCAACTTGGTTGTGCTGCTGAAAGGAAAGGGACCTTGATTTTGCTCAAGTGGTGATGTCTCCACTGCTTCATCACTTTATGGGTTAAATGAGAATGGAGTGGTCACCAGCTCCAGGGCAGCCTGCCTCACACTTGCTAGCCATGAGCTCCTCCCTTTTATCAGGAGAAGAGTGTGATGCCTGGATAAATAGATAATGACAACAGAGGTCAGTTCAGCATTGTGCACCTGTGTCATTATTAGTGCTGTGGCAATCTAGGTAGTAAATACTCAGGTCCTGTCCACTAGGAGTGCTCTTGTTTTGGGTTAAAGGCAGACTTTAATTCATTTATTGGGAATCAGGTGCTTAGAATGATAAGTGACTCTCAGAGATACCAGAAGTAGGTGGCAGTGAGATTGGATGACCACTCTCCTCTCCAACTTTGAAAAGTTAGGTACAGAATATCTCAATAGGGTCCAGTATTTTTAAAGTACACACGCACACAGACACAGAAACACACAGACACACACACACACACCTGGAGAATCCCATGGACAGAGGAGCCTGGCAGGCTACAGTCTGTGGGGTCGCAAGAGTCGGACATGACTAAACAACCACCACCATACAAATACATCTAATATATACATATACTTGAGATATATGGGTTTCCCTAGTGGCTTAGAATGTAAATCTGCATGCAGTGCTGGGGGCCTGGGTTAGATTCCTGGGTCAGGAAGATCTCCTGGAGAAGGAAACGGCAACCCACTCCAGTGTCCTTGCCTGGAAAATTCCATGGGCAGAGAAACCTGGTGGGCTATAGTCCATGAGATCTCAAAGAGTCAGACATGACTGAGCGACTATACTTTCATGTATATATGTGTGTGTATATATACATATATATATATAATCTCCAGATCTAGGTGCTTTGAGGTTAAATATAATATAAAATATGCCTCTTTACCCTTAAAAATATTAGCAACAAATAAGTTCATTTGAGAAGCCAAGACCCTATTTTGTGAGTTTAGAGATTTGTGCACATATCTAAATTTCTGCCCTGACCCATATTTTGTAAAGTCTAGTTTTGCCATGCTGAGGAACTTTTCATGTTTAAAAGCTTCATGTTTGATTTTGAGAGATTCAAAAATTTTACTTCTCTCTAGCTTCATGCTAAAGATCAATATAGAGGTTAGAGAAGACAACCTCAGTTTTGATTGTTCATCACATTTGTCAATAAGATATGCCTCAACTGTTTAAGGATTTATGTAACACAACACCAGTGTCTTAATGGTGAACTGTTCAAATTCTGAGGCAACTTGTTTTTAACTTCCTCAACGAGTTGACTCACTGGAAAGACTCTGATGCTGGGAAGGATTGGGGGCGGGAGGAGAAGGGGACGACAGAGAATGAGATGGCTGGATGGTATCACCAACTCGATGGACATGAATTTGGGTGAACTCTGGGAGTTGGTGATGGACAGGGAGGCCTGGCGTGCTGTGATTCATGGGGTCGCAAAGAGTCGGACATGACTGAGCGACTGAACTGAACTGAATTTGCTTTTGTGTTATTAGGTAAAGAATCCTATTTTTATTCATCCTTAATTACATTCATAATCATTAATTTGTAAAGACTACAGATCATTTTAGACAATGGGCAAACATGGGATGAATTTAAACTCTGTTCTTATTTTTGCATTTTATATTGTTATACTGACCACACAAGTGGACTGTTGCTATTGTTCAGTTGTTACATTGTGTCTGACTCTTTGCAACCCCGAGGAGTGCAGCACACCAGGCTCCTCTGCCCTCCACTGCCTCCCAGAGCTTGCTCAAACTCATGTCCATTGAGTCAGTGACGCCATCCGACCATCTCATCCTCTGCCACCCCCTGCTCATTTGCCTTCAATCTTTCCCGGCATCAGGGTCTTTTCCAGTGAGTCAGCTCTTCGCATCAGATGGCCAAAGTACTGGAGCTTCAGCTTCCGCATCAGTCCTTCCAACGAATATTCAGGGTTGATTTCCCTTAGTATTGACTGGTTTGAGGAGAAACAAGTAGATGCCATCATTTTAGTCAGACATTTCTTTTTGAGATTTTTTTTTTTTAATCGCATTTTTGAAATCAGTACTTTTTCAATATCCATTTATTCTGGTAGTCTTTAAATAACTGATATAATTGTGAGAATTTTTGTGTTTTTCTTTGTTTTAGATACAAATTGTTGGCTACTTTCTTGATGTGGTACTGGACTAGTTGTATTCTATATATGTCTTAGGAAAATTGAATTAAAATGTTTTAAAGAATTATCATTTTCTAAATTTTAAGTCAGTATACTTCACTAATATCCCTATGTAAATATTCATTAGATTACTGTTTCTATTGTTATATTGATATCAGTAGATATCAATTGATAGATATTTCTTATTCATTTAATTTATATGTATATAAATCAATAATTGAATGTCAATAGACAATTTACATGAATGATTTAGGTAAAATACTAAATGTAAAAAATAACACAAATCCATTTTTATGTAAGTTAGCCTGTGTTTCAGCCAGTTTGCTCAAATTAGCAAATAACTTTGGTGAGAGTTCCAGGATATAGATCTGTCATTTATATATTTAATATTCCTATATTAAAATGAAAGATATTAATTTGAATTAGCATAAAATACAGTGTACAAAATATTTCTGTAAAAAACAAGCACATGATCCAACTTGATTATGAATTTATTAATAGGTCAAATAATGATTCTTGATGAGTTGATAATACCACATTCCACCTTCATAATTAAGTATCAAGGGTCTATTCTTATGCAACAACTTCTTTAAGGCTGAGTAAACATGATCTTAATTAAACACTTAGATAATGCTGAGGGATGTTGATTACTCCAGTAAGGAAAGTAAAATGATGTAGCCTGACCTTAAGAAACTATAAATATGAGAATTTTGACAAATGATAATAGGTAACAAACATCTAAAAGAGAGGATTGGTTTCCCAAGTCAATATTGTGGAAAGAAATTTGGTTTGGTTTTGAAATGTGTTATTCAAAAGTATTTATTATGTTCCTTTCATATATTTTATACAAACTCTCAAATACGTCCATCATATGTTACTTAGAAGTAGGTGAAAATTCCTGTTTGAAGAGTACTGTAACAGATATATTCTGAATTAAGAAGAAATTACAATAAATCTGTAGTGGTGGTTAAGGGCAGCTCTAGTGTAGGAGGATGGAATTACAGTGAACCTTATAAGTGAATTCAATGAGGTAACCTGCTGGTTTTTATTATCCTTTTCTAACCATGGTTATGTGGAGAAGGCAATGGCAAGCCACTCCACTACTCGTGCCTAGAAAATCGCATGGACAGAGGAGCCTGGTGGGCTGCAGTCCATGGGTCGCTACTAGTCAAACACGACTGAGCGACTTCACTTTCACTTTTCACTTTCACACATTGGAGAAGGAAATGGCAACCCACTCCAGTGTTCTTGCCTGGAGAATCCCAGGGACGGCGGAGCCTGGTCGGCTGCCGTCTATGGGGTCGCACAGAGTTGGACAAGACTGAAGCGACTTAGCAGCAGCAGCAGCAGCAACCATGGTTATGATGTAGTAGTCTGTGCTGCAGAAAACCAAAGGAAGATAATCAACCATTGTGTTATGCTTTAAGGCTTGTGAAAGTTACTTTGGAGTCAAATTAACCATTGTCTAACTTTCTAGTAGCAGAAGCAGGAACAAAATAGTTGTCCTGTAGTTGTTGCCCTGTGCATATATGTAGCAATTTATTTCCACTCACTGGATACCAGGATAAAGAACAGTAGGTAATGTGCCTATGAGAAAAGCCCTTCGTTGTTATTTTAATACAAACTGGAATCTGTTTTTATGATTCCAAAAATATTTATTTTAATAAGGAATTTGAGTGCGGTATGAAGATGAAAAATGAATGAGTAGTGAAATATTTTACATGTATCTTAGGCATTAGCTGTTTTATTGACAAAAGGCACAAGTATGAAATTTGTCTAAATAATTAGATTTTTAATTAGTGCATCATTGTAAGATTAATGTCATTGCGCTTCATTGCATGTAATTTTGTATTAGAAATTTCATGTCAACAAAGATGCTACCTGTGGTTTGCTGATTTGAATCCTTATCACTTGTGTGTATGGCATGTTACCTATTTTCAGTCAAGAGCCAAAAGAAGGCATTTGATTATAACTTCACTGGTGGTGAAGAATATTGATTGTGTTATATATGATATGAATATATTATGTTTTCTACTATTCAGGAAACAACCACCTTTCAAATATTAGTGACTGCATATTGCAAAAATTTTAGAAGTAACATGAGCAGATAGATTGCTCAATCTAAGCTATGTCTATCTTGAACATACTTGAACATTATGGATGCTAGGTTCTCTTGTTTTTTAAACCGTTTTTCCTTTCCTTTTGGCAGTTGTCGAACCAGCAACCGGAAAAGCTTGATAGGCAATGGACAGTCCCCAGCATTGCCTCGGCCCCACTCACCTCTTTCTGCTCATGCAGGTAATGAATTACTTTGAGTTCTGTTTTACTTATTCTTGTAGTTTTTTTTTTCTTGCTAGTTTTGTTGAAATTCAGATGTGTCTCCACACCTTGTTTTCTTGGTTTCTCTATTGCTTTATCACTCGGTTGTTCTTTTTGAGAAGTCAACCCATCCTTTCTTTGAGCACATGAACTCTGAAAGGGAGAATTCCTTTTTATTCCTCACGAGGTCTTATTTCAGGTTTTTTTTCCCCCCATGTCTAAATTTGTGGATGATGCAAGTCATGCTTCTATGTTAGGATTTCCTTTTGGACATATAGCCGTGATAATTCACATGCAGTGAATTAGTGTTAAGAACTGTAGGGAAAGAAAAAAAGCTTTCTCTCTCCCCTCCTTAAGTCTCCACTGGGAACCCCGGTAACCAGAGACAAACTGCAAAAGAAAAGCATGCACATTTATTTAATATATATTTTATGGAGCATTCATAAGGAAATGAAAATCCAAAGAAACAGTTAAATTAGATTGTTTTTACAGTTTTGATCAAGAGTGGGGAGTCGTGCAAAGATGTATAGGACAAAGGTGGGCTAATCTTAGTGAGCTGGGGAAATTCAGCAAGACATGTTCGTTCAGATTCTTCTGTGTCCCTTGTCTTCAGAGATAAGAAGGCTGCTTTCCTCCAGGTGTGGAGAGTGTGCCTTTCACATGAAGGTTTTATGACCTGCTTATGGGGCGAGACAGAAAGCCCTTCCTCCATACGTTGTTCTTCATATCCCTTCACCTTAAAATATTCAGTGTGCCAGTGTTCTGTATTTTGGGGTCTCAAGTCCTAATGTGTGTCAGAACTATTCAGCATTTTTCACCCTAAAGTTGAACTTACTTGTTATATACATTAATTATCACAAAGAATGATGCTCTGAGCAGTCTAGAACATGTCTCCTCTTATATGTGGGCAAGAGTTTAAAGTCTTACCTGCCAGTGGTATATAAAACTTACCTTTACATCTAGACCCATTGCAGGCACAAAGAAGATTCAAAAGATGAGACTTTTGGCCTCAGTAGCTAATTAGAAGGATGGTAGAGCCACACTCCAAAAACTATAAAATGAAGACTGCTTTTTATTTTTTTAAAAATTCTGTCCAAGGTGGTAAAAAAAAAGGGTTAATTCCAAGCAGGAGAGTTTGGGAGCTATTGAAAGAGCCACTTGCACATGTTGTTGAAAGGTGAGCAAGACTGGGGGAATTCCTAGTGTGTGGCTAGAGTGTGGGATGTGTGTGCTTGATTGTATGGGAATGTAAAGGTGAAAAGGAGAATGAGTTTTGACTTTGAGTGCCTTTCAGAGATTTTGTGGAGGATCTGTGGGAAGATGTGCTCAGGATTATGGAGGATGTTGGGTTAAAAGAATAAGTGATTAAGCCCTACCTCTGATATACTCTTGTGGAAACTCTCACATATAGGTTTTTGGATGGTGTTGATTTTATATTTAAACTGGAGTATGAGTGTCCCCTAGAAAGCGGTCCTTTTGCTCAGTGGGGATCTCCAGTTGAGAGTGGAAGTTATCTAAACATGTTTGGGGATGAAACAGGAGAGAGAAAGAGGGAGGTAGATGGCCCTTTGGAATGAAGTCTTATTTTCCTCATAAATAAAAGATGGTAAAGTTAAAAAAGAAAAAGATAAGTTCATAAAATTATGATACTGTATGCAGTAAAACTACTCACGTCCAGAAATAGTTCAGTTCAGTCGCGCAGTCGTGTCCGACTCTTTGCGACCCCATGAATCACAGCACGCCAGGCCTCCCTGTCCATCACCAACTCCCGGAGTTCACTCAAACTCATGTCCATCGAGTCGGTGATGCCATCCAGCCATCTCATTCTCTGTCGTCCCCTTCTCCTCCCGCCCCCAATCCCTCCCAGCATCAGAGTCTTTTCTAATGAGTCAACTCTTCACATGAGGTGGCCAAAGTATTGGAGTTTCAGCTTTAGCATCAGTCCTTCCAATGAACACCCAGGACTGGTCTCCTTTAGGATGGACTGGTTGGATCTCCTTGCAGTCCAAGGGACTCTCAAGAGTCTTCTCCAACACCACAGTTCAAAAACGTCAATTCTTCAGCGATCAGTTTTCTTCACAGTCCAACTCTCACATCCATACATGACCACTGGAAAAACCATAGCCTTGACTAGATGGACCTTTGTTGGCAAAGTAATGTCTCTGCTTTTTAATATGCTATCTAGGTTGGTCATAACTTTCCTTCCAAGGAGTAAGCGTCTTTTAATTTCATGGCTGCAGTCAGCATCTGCAGTGATTTTGGAGCCCAAAAAAATAAAGTCTGACACTGTTTCCACTGTTTCCCCATCTATTTCCCATGAAGTGATGGGACCAGATGCCGTGATCTTAGTTTTCTGAATGTTGAGCTTTAAGCCAACCTTTTCACTCTCCTCTTTCCCTTTCATCAAGAGGCTCTTTAGTTCCTCTTCACTTTCTGCCATAAGGGTGATGTCATCTGCATATATGAGGTGATTGATATTTCTCCGGCAATCTTGATTCCAGCTTGTGCTTCTTCCAGCCCCGCGTTCCTCATGATGTACTCTGCATATAAGTTAAATAAGCAGGGTGACAATATACAGCCTTGATGTACTCCTTTTCCTGTTTGGAACCAGTCTGTTGTTCCATGTCCAGTTCTAACTGTTGCTTCCTGACCTGCATATAGGTTTCTCAAGAGGCAGGTCAGGTGGTCTGGTATTCCCATCTCTTTCAGAATGTTCCACAGTTTATTGTGATCCACACAGTCAAAGGCTTTGGCATAGTCAATAAAGCAGAAATAGATGTTTTTCTGGAACTCTCTTGCTTTTTCGATGATCCAGTGGGTGTTGGCAATTTGATCTCTGGTTCCTCTGCCTTTTCTAAAACCTGCTTGAACATCTGGAAGTTCACGGTTCACATATTGCTGAAGCCTGGCTTGGAGAATTTTGAGCATGACTTTACTAGCATGTGAGATGATACCCCTAGACAAAACTTTATAGAAACTCCTACATACATATACAAGAAGACATGCCTAGACTACTCATAGAAATGTTACTTGTAGCAGCTAAACATTTAAAGGAATGCGACCCAAATGCCTATCAGTTAGAAAATGGGTAAATGAACTGGGGCATAGCTATCCACAAAGCATTGTGTACATAGTAAACAAATGAATTAGCACTCAAAGATGGTGTTGGGCATTAAAGCTAGTTGCAGAGAATCATACTTAACCCATACCTGTAAGGTTACCAGGACGCTACATGCAATGTTTTCTTTAGGGTTACACACACGCACACACATACACGCATAAATATGTATCTGTGTATATACATTTGTGGGCTTCCCAGGCGGCTCAGTGGTTAAGAGTCTGACTGCCAGTGCAGGAGACCTGGGTTCAATCCCTGGGTCAGAAAGATCCCCTGAAGCAGGAAATGGCAACCTACTCCAGTATTCTTACCTGGAAGATCCCACGGACAGAGGAGCCTGGCAGGCTACAGTCCACGGGTCACAAAGAATAGGACATGACTTAGCGACTAAATAACAACAGCAACAAATACACATTTGTAGTCAGAGTCTAAAGGAAAATACGGTCATTTCAAAGACCCATCTCATGGTAGCAGTTACATCTGAGAATGTGTGAGGAGGTATAATTGTGGAGAGGAGGAAGCAGTTGCTAATATGTTTCCAAAGCTGAATGGTGAGTACACAACTATTTATATTGTTACTTTTATACTTTGGAGATATATATTGCATTATTGTCATTTTAGTGAAAGCTGACCAGAGGGTCAAGCAAGATCAAATACTTTACCTAGGGGCTGAAATTATCCTTTTGTTTTATCTTTTTTGTTCCTCTGTCAGAGTGCCACCAGTATAAACTAGGTTCTAAGTATATGATAAATGTCATTTCTTTTATATCGTTGAGCTATGATTTAAAACATTTAGTCCTACTCCTCTTTGTAGTGTTCTGTATTGATTGCATGATGCTGTTGTGCCCATTGATTAGGCTTTTATTGCATTGATTCTTTTCAGTTCTGATATTGATATTAAAGAATATGCAGTTAGACTTTAATGATCCTTTTAATTATTTTTCTTTTCTCTATGGAGAATTTTTTCCCCTTCAAAGCATAGTTTTGTATCTAATCAGAGGAATAATGGGCAAAGAAAATCCTGTTTTTCAGGTTCCAAGAGACTTTTTCTTTATGTTACAGAGGCAACAGGTTGTCATTCACTCAGAAACTGTAGAGAAATCTGTCAGACTTTTTGTGAGAAATGGTGTTTATCACAGTCTGGTAGGTTCCTGTTTCTTTATAAAAAAGAAGAAAAGGTTAAATAAAGGACCTGTCCTCACATCTTGGTAGTGTGAAATGCCTTCTCACCTCATCCTGTTGCTACATTCCCTACTATGAATGGTCCACAGACACCAGGGGACAGTTCCTGGTTGTCCCCGTGAAAAATGAAAAAAAAACAAGTGCCACCTCTCACTGCTTAGTCACCCAGCAGATACACTTTCTATTTTTCTTAGGTGAGGATTATGTGTCAGGCCACTCATCACTTACACATGAATTTATGTCTGTCAGATGAATCGGTAGAAGTGAAAACATTAATTTATTTTTGTAGATGTGTCAGTAATGCCCTGAGGAAGAAGAGATACTGGCATCGTGTTTTGGAGCTTATCTCTGGAGACAAAATAGTGTTCGTTGACAGACAGGGATTCCTAAAAGAACTATGATCAGGACAGTCCCATTAAAAGAAAAAAGAAAGGTAAAAATCATAAGTTTCTAATGATAAGTGTGAAATTTAATGCAGACGCCTCAAAGGAAAAGACTAGTATGTCTCTCCTGAATTGAAAAGTTTTATATAACGAAAACAAAGTGTGAAAAATATTTTTAAGCCCGTAATTGACAGACATCTGATTGCCTTAATATATGAAGAGCTTGTGTAAATTAATATGGAAGTGGTGAATGCACCAGGAGAAAAATAATCAAAAGATGTAAAAAGGTGTGTCACAGGCAAAAAATTAAATTGGCCAAAAAATTGTGTGAAATGATGATTCATTTCTGTTATAAGAGAAATATGAACCGGAATAATGAAACGGTATTGTTCACCTAGCATACTGTCAAAAATTTCCTAACACGGATAGAATTGACGATAGCAAGGTTGTGGAGAAGCATCCCCTCTTATATTACTTAGGTGTTGATGTGAATTGGCACAGCACTTTTAGTTAGTTTGTGATATTGGTTAAAACTGCAACTCCATTTATCCTTTGGCAAATCCATCTCTAGGAATTTATCTTACTGATGTCTCACACGGTAACAGAAAAGAGTAAGTCTAGCCTTGCTTGTAACTAGCAAATGGAAAGTTAAGTTGTTACCACTTTATTTTTTATTGTACCCTTTATTTATTTAGTATACCCTTTGTTTATTAAGGGGACCGCTTATTTAGTGTACCTTTTGTTTATTAAGCATCTGGTTTAATTTATCATTATTTATTATTTAAATAATTTATTTATTATATTAACTTAATAATAAATTATAATTCATTATTAATTTATTATTTAAAATAATACAGGTATATAACCCAAGACTTCATGTTTGTTACAAAGAATGAGGTGGGGGCTTTTATATTCTGATATATGAACGCTGCCCAAGATAGACTATTCAGTGAAAAAATATATTGTGTAATTTTATATAAGTGTGTGTGTGTTTGATTGCATGCAGACATGCATAAATACTTGTATATTCATGCATATTCATAAGGAGTTTTTGGAGAGATAAATTTAACAGTTTTTATCTTTGGAGAATAGGAAGGTATGGAAATTAGTGTGTGTGTAGTGCTTTTATAATAAAAGAAGTTTCTGTAAATACAAATGAAACAAAGTAATGCCTGATCTGGTTCTCTATTACTATACAATAAATTACCAAAAATTTAGGGGCTTAAGAGAATATCCATTAATTGATCTTATAGTTCTATACAAGTCTAGGTAGGCTTGACTTGTTTGACCTCAGACGGGTTCTCAGGGTATCTCAAGGGCAAAATCAAAGAAAGAGAAAAGATAAGTTCCTAGTTCTGTAGGAACCCTCACCTTTTTTTTTTCTGTTCAGAGTTTTATTTGTCCAGAGTCAGTGTTGGTTGTTGACCTTAAAAAAAATTAAAAAGTTATTTTACCAGCAAAATGAGTTTATTTTGGGATGGCAGAAAGTTGTAATTTGGCACAAGCAAATTTACCTTAAAAGGTAGATCCAAAAATCAGAAGAGAGGCTTTTGCCTTTACAGAGGAAAAGAAAAAGTTGGGAGGAGAGTCCAGAGTCTTGGTGGCTTCTTAGTGGCTGAGCTGTTGCTAGGCTAAGAGAAATTCTTACCTCCCTTTGCTGGGGTCTGAGTGGCAGTGTGTGAGAGCTCCCCCTTTAGGACTTCCCCATTCCATTTAAAACAAGGTTTATTTTCAGACTGGGCTGATCTCTTATCTGTAGATTGAGAAAGAATCTACTTCAAGCTCATACAGGTTGTGGACAGATTCAGATCCTTGTGGTTGTAGAATTAATATCCCCATTTTATCCTGACTGTTAGCAGGAGGCTGTCCTCCTCCGTCTTCAAGGTTGCATTGGCAATCCAGTCATTCTCATGGTTCATATCTGTAACTTACTCTGCTATCAATCAAAGAAAATTGTTTTAAAGGGCTTATCTGATAGGGTCAGGCTGCGTCATATAATCTCTGTGTATTAAAGTCAACTGATACGGGACTTTACATCTGCAAAATCCCATCATAGTGGTACTTAGAGGAGTGTTTGCTTGAATAACTGGGGGACAGGTGTCTTGAAAAGACCATGTTTAGAATTCTGGCTACCACAGCATCACTTCAATACTTTATTTTTATTTGAACGGCTAAGTATAATCTCTAAGAGATTACAGAGGATGATCCACAGACTAGATGTAGATAAGTAAATGAGACCGATTAGACTTTCAGAGCCCCAAGATCAAACGGTGCCCCACTGGTCAAAATACCTAACCTTTTGTGTCTTCAAGGATTATCTTACTGGGAATTTGCAGCTGGCTACTTAGATTCATTTATATGAGTGTTTTTTGAAGGAAAGATAGAAAGTCTCACTTTTCTATTGCAACTCTGGAATTATTAAAGACAAGAAATATTCTTAATCTATTCTATGTTTTCATAACCTATTAAGTTAGTATCTACTTGGGAAAACTTTAATAAATTACTGTCTGTCTGTCTATTGTACATATGGACCTCGTTTCTGAAGGATTAGTCACCACATTATTTTCTGTTCTGCTCACCAGGCCTCTCTTCAAAGATATAACTCAGCTAAAGGAGGCCCCATACAGGTGAAAATAACCAGAGAACTGGAGAGATTTTGTGAACAATACAACTCCAAGTAGAAACTTGCAAAACTCAGAAAAGTGCTAGGGTAGGCATATGAGGTTAAGCAATGAAACACCCCAAATCTCACTGTTCAAAACATGCTGTGAACATCTTGATGTGTATTTCTTCATTATTTTCCCTTCTCTTCACCTCTACCCTTGGAGCATTGTCTTAACAAACACAGCCCAGAGTATAATGTGGTTTCCAAGTAGAAACTATGAGACACCGTGTACATGTTTTCAATAAAGCGTTTATTATTTCAGAAAGCTACGAGGACCTTCCTTTTTTGAACTTGTGCTGGAGTCTCTTTTTGAGCCACACATTGGTCTTGCCACTTTAAAACTTGCTGTCCTGGTATTTCTGCTGTATCAGTTGTACTCATTCACCAGATGTGACTCTGAATAGATGGGATAACCAGGCACTGGTTTTGCAGACGGGCATGCTGATGCGAGGAGTTGAAAGTCACTAGACTAGCAGGGAAATGGAGATAGTGAATGATACACAGAGCAGAATAATAAATTCAAAGAACAGCATCTGGGATAGAACAAGGTTTGTCAACATTCCAGGGTGCCAGAGACGTACATGAGAGCATCCCTGATGTCGGTGAGGAACTTCATAGTAACCTGCTGCCCTGAGAATCTGAACCCTAAACTCTGAAGATTTGTAGCTGGGGGGTAAGGTGTTTAGTAAAACCTGAAATGTTGGCCCTGTGTGCCAACCAAGTCCTTGAATCACTTACCAACATTCATATGACCCTGTGCCATTTTTAAGGTATGATAAAATCTCAAGAAATTTTGCATCCTCTGTTCCCATGACTGATCTTCAAGGCTGATATGGTTAATAAATAAAATGTGATACTCTGATTGTGACAGCAAAGCAGATAGTTTGTAGAAAATATGAGAAATTTATGTGGAAATATAAATCCCCCTTAAACCCACTATCCAAGAATAACCCCGCTGACATTTTTCTGTATCTCTTGTCTTTCTTTCCTATATGTATTGTGTGTATGTGTCTCTATATATTTGTCCATCTGGCTGAAATGCCTATGTTGAAACTATCCTTACTCCACTCTTGTCAATACTTGTTATAGTTTTTCAGGTTCCATTGATACAGGCCAAACATAATACCACAGTACCAGTTTTATTAATATATAATTGGCATGTAACATTGTATGTAAGATATACAACACAGTGATTGTATATCTTTTTTTAATGACTGCCACAGTAAGTCTAGTTAATATCTATCACCTCACATAGTTACACCTTTTTTTTCTTATGAGAGCCTTTAAGATTTACTCTTTCAGCAACTTTTGGATATTCAATACAGTATTGCTAACTATAGTCACCATGTTATACATTGCATCCCCAGAACTTATTTATTTATCATATAACTAGAAGTTTGTGCTTTTTGATCAGTTCAGTCAGCTCAGTCGCTCAGTCGTGTCCGACTCTTTGCGACCCCATGGACTGCAGCACGCCAGGCCTCCCTGTCCATCACCAACTCCCGGAGTTCACCCAAACTCATGTCCATTGAGTCGGTGATGCCGTCCAACTGCCTCATCCCGTCATCCCCTGTTTGATCACCTTCACCCATTTCACCCACCCCCCACTTCTGGCAACCACTGTTTTTGTGGCTTTTCATTTCTTCCATTTTGTTGTTCTGAGTTTGTTTTTTGTTTTGGGTTTTTTGTTTTGTTTTGTTTTTAGATTCTATATATTCCTGAGATCATACAATATTTATGTTTCTTTGACTTTTTTCGTTTAGCATAATGCCCTCAAGATTCATCCATATGGTTGCAAATGGCAGAATTTCTTTCTTTTTTTATAGCTGGAGAATATTCTGTTGTAGACGCATACCCCATTTTCTTTATACATCCATCTGTTGACAGATACTTAGATTGTTTCCGTATCTTGGCTATTGTAAATAATGGGAGTTCAGTTCAGTCACTCAGTCGTGTCCAACTCTTTGCAACCCCATGAATCACAGCACGCCAGGCCTCCCTGTCCATCACCAACTCCCGGAGTTCACTCAAACTCATGTCCATCGAGTCGGTGATGCCATCCAGCCATCTCATTCTCTGTCGTCCCTGTCTCCTCCTGCTCTCAACCCCTCCCAGCATCAGTCTTTTTCAGTGAGTCAACTTGTCGCATGAGGTGGCCAAAGTATTGGAGCTTCAGCTTTAGCATCAGTCCTTCCAATGAACACCCAGGATTGATCTCCTTTAGAATGGACTGGTTGGATCTCCTTGCAGTCCAAGGGACTCTCAAGAGTCTTCTCCAGCACCACAGTTCAAAAGCATCAATTCTTCAGCGATCAGCTTTCTTCACAGTCCAACTTTCACATCCATACATGACCATGGGAAAAACCATGGCCTTGACTAGATGGACCTTGGTTGGCAAAGTAATGTCTCTGCTTTTTAATATACTATCAAGGTTGGTCATAACTTTCCTTCCAAGGAGTAAGCGTCTTTTAATTTCATGGCTGCAGTCAGCATCTGCAGTGATTTTGGAGCCCCCAAAAATAAAGTCTGACACTGTTCCACTGTTTCCCCATCTATTTCCCATGAAGTGATGGGACCAGATGCCATGATCTTTGTTTTCTGAATGTTGAGCTTCAAGCCAACCTTTTCACTCTCCTCTTTCACTTTCATCAAGAGACTTCTTAGTTCCTCCTCACTTTCTGCCATAAGGGTGATGTCATCTGCATATATGAGGTGATTGATATTTCTCCCGGCAATCTTGATTCCAGCTTGTGCTTCTTCCAGCCCAGCGTTCCTCATAATGTACTCTGCATATAAGTTAAATAAGCAGGGTGACAGTATACAACCTTGATGTACTTCTTTTCCTATTTGGAGCCAGTCTGTTGTTCCATGTACAGTTCTGACTGTTGCTTCCTGACCTGCATACAAGTTCCTCAAGAGGCAGGTCAGGTGGTCTGATATTCCCATCTCTTTCAGAATGTTCCACAGTTTATTGTGATCCACACAGTCAAAGGCTTTGGCATAGTCAATGAAGCAGAAATAGATGTTTTTCTGGAACTCTCTTGCTTTCTCCATGATCCAGCAGATGTTGGCAATTTGATCTCTGGTGCCTCTGCCTTTTCTAAAACCTGCTTGAACATCTGGAAGTTCACGGTTCACATGCAGATGTCTTTTTAAGATACTGATTGTTTTTCCTTTCAGTATGTACCCTAAACTGGAATTGCTAGATCATATGGTAGTTCCATTTTTTAGGGAACCTCCATAGTATTTTCCACAGTGGATACTCCAGTTTACATTCCCATCACTGGTGCACAGGGTTCCCTTTTCTCCACATCTTCACCAATGCCTGTTATCTTTTTTCTTTGATAATAGCTAGTCTTTGATCAATAGCTTTGATATTCTAGTATCAATAGCTTTGATAATAGCTAGCACTTGTAAACTAAATATATAGTCATTTTAACGTGTGCATGTTTTCTTAATCTTTTGTCATTTCACTGAATTTCTTTTCTGATTCACGGTTGATTTTAATGTTGCTTTTTGATTAATGTAAGTTTTTTCTTATTTTTAATTTTGTCATCTAGTTTGTCTTTTTCTTTCTGATTTCTTCCATTTTTTTGTTTTATCTAGTTGTTGTAGTTTCTTTCTTTTTTTTTTTAATAAGACTGATTTTCCTCTAAGAATCTAACAGGGCTATTTTGACCTCTCTGTTTCCCCTGCCTCTTCATGCTTGACAAGCTTACTATCAGTGAAGTGCTTCTTCACCTCCTTGTGTTCTTAGCCTGCCATTTAGGGTGATGGTTTTGCCAAGCACTGAATCAATTTTTGAGCAGCAAGAGTTTTCCTGAATTCTTCCTAACTTTATAGGCTAGCCTATGAAGGGAGGAGATAGCAGTAAAAAAAAAAAAACAAAACCAAAAACGGCATTAAGTCAGTTTCTGTCAGCTCGAGGAGACCGTACACATATATATTTCTGCTCAGGTATTTGTGGCCCCATCAAGTTTGCATGCAGTCCACAGAGGGAAAGTTATTACTATGTATTTTAGTTTGCTGGTGGGAACAAAATAGAGGTGAATGATCTTTAGGTATCAGTGAAAGATTTCTCTTTAGATTAGGTTAGACTAGAGACATCACCCTGAGCGTTAAGAGTGCCTTTATTTAATCTTTTTTGTTTTGTTGAGTTTCACGCTTTCAGCAAGTTTTCTGTGCTTGAAATATTATTTGCCAAGTTGTTTAAATATGCTTTGTAGATCTTTAATAAAAATGCTTGATCAGCAGGGCAGTGACCTCCTTTGTCTACACAGATGTGATGGTATAAGACAGATGGCTCCTTTGCCTCTTTATATTTGAAGAATAGGACAAAGCAAGATTGCTTCAGAGTCTTGGCAAATTGATGGCCAGCCTTAATGGAAATTAAGCTTGCTGATGCCCCATATAACCACTCTTTCTTTGAAGTGATAGAAACTTTCTTGTTTTACTCAAGAGCAATTGCTGATATGGCCACCCATTATTTTT
The DNA here is from genome assembly GCF_049115385.1 of Moschus berezovskii. Lineage (NCBI taxonomy): Eukaryota > Metazoa > Chordata > Mammalia > Artiodactyla > Moschidae > Moschus > Moschus berezovskii. The sequence continues at coordinate 65,254,724 of NC_142477.1, forward strand.
TTTTTTAATTCTAAGCAGATCTTAACAAAATCAACTTAAACTTGTGAAACATTGTGTTCAGTTGAGAGTGCTGTAGTGTCCTCCTCACAGTTTCATTTTATGTAGGTCAAATTAGCAAATCATATTGCTAAATCCTTGGGTAGACATTACCTTGGAATCATATGCTTGTCTGCTTTTATTAAAACCTTAAATGGGCTCAAGACCAGATTTCTTCATCTAGTGTGAGTGTCCACAGTGTATGATTTCATGGTACATTTGTTTGTGACTTCAAGTACTTCATAAATCAGTTTCTCTGAATTATAGAGAATACATCTTTTTTATTCCATACTGTACCCACAGTTTTGTTTTTTTCTTTTTTGTTTAAACCTTAGCCTTTGTGTAAATACCAATTGTTGGCTTGAGTAATGACCCATCTTGCCCTTCCTGCTTAAGGAAAAGGATGATAAAATCAGATGAACTGACGTCATTGTGTTTTCCTAGTTTGGGGTATGGCTTTGTGTTGAGTCACTAATCAGGGGTATAAACCAACATCATTAGAATTTGTTACTTACTTCATGCAGCTCCATCTGCTCTCTGACCTGCATTTATCATTTTGTTTCTTTGAGAAGAGTGTAATGTTTATATGTTATTTTCTTAATAATAATTTAATGACTGGCATGGGCTTCCCTCGTGGCTCAGTGGTAAAGAATTAGCCTGCCAATGCAGGAGATGAAGATTTAACCCCTGGGTTGGGAAAATCCCCTGGAGAAGGAAATGGGAACCCATCTTGGCAATCCAATATTCTTGCCTGGAGAATCTCAGGTACAGAGAAGCCTTATAGTCCATGGGATCGCAAAGAATCAGACATGATTGAGCAACAACAGTTCAATCCAATCCAGTCTTTCCCCAATCTCTAGATAGTCTTCTAAATCTAAATGTAGAATTTAACCCAAATGGTCATTGATTTAGCTTTTTGGTTCCTCCTTTATTACAAATTTAAGCTTTTGAAAGCTTACTGCTAAATTTAATGCACCCCTTTGTTAATGAATGTGGCCTAGTTTTGTCTTTGTAAATATAGGTCTCTTGGGCAGCACTTAGGAAGATATTACTCCTCCATCCTTTGGGAAGAGCTCTTCCTCTTTTTTTTTTAATCCAAATCTTTTTGTGTTTATGCATAAGACACTCCTTGGAAGGAAAGTTATGACCAACCTAGATAGTATATTAAAAAGCAGAGACGTTACTTTGCCAACCAAGGTCCGTCTAGTCAAGGCTATGGTTTTTCCCGTGGTCATGTATGGATGTGAGAGTTGGACTGTGAAGAAAGCTGATCGCCAAAGAATTGATGCTTTTGAACTGTGGTGCTGGAGAAGACTCTTGAGAGTCCCTTGGACTGCAAGGAGGTCCAACCAGTCCATCCTGAAGGAGATCGATCCTGGGTGTTCATTGGAAGGACTGATGCTAAAGCTGAAACTCCAATACTTTGGCCACCTTATGCGAAGAGTTGATTCACTGGAAAAGACTCTGATGCTGGGAAGGGTTGGGGGCAGGAGGAGAAGGGGACGACAGAGAATGAGATGGCTGGATGGCATCACCGACTCGATGGACATGAGTTTGAGTGAACTCCGGGAGTTGGTGATGGACAGGGAGGCCTGGCGTGCTGTGATTCATGGGGTCGCGGAGAGTCGGACACGACTGAGCGACTGAACTGAACTGAACTATGGATTTTCTTCTGCTTGGTTTCTGAAGTACCAGTTGGATCTTAATTACATATTTTTCAAGTTAGAATTGACAATATCCATCACTGACAAACTGATGGATTTGTGGGGTAAGATGCAGTTAATCAAAGGTGGCTTCCAGATGCCTTGCTGAGAATGTGCGTCAGTGAAAGGGCGGCTTCCCACGGTTCAGGAGACAAGCGCAGGTTTGAGGTAGCGCTTAAGAGTTCACTTTGCTGTTACTGGATTTAAGATGCCCATGAGACATTGAAGTGATGTAAACTAACAGTTGTTACATGGGGGCTGAAACTCAAGAATCTGTGCTGGTGAGAACAGCCTGGACTGTGCATTTATCGGTTCAGTTCAGTTCAGTTCAGTCGCTCAGTCATGTGGGACTCTTTGCGACCCCATGAATCACCGCACGCCAGGCCTCCCTGTCCATCACCAACTCCCGGAGTTCACTCAAACTCATGACCATCGGGTTGGTGGTGCCATCCAGCCATCTCATTCTCTGTCGTCCCTGTCTCCTCCCGCCCCCAATCCTTCCCAGTAGCAGAGTCTTTTTCCAGTGAGTCAACTCGTCCCATGAGGTGGCCAAAGTATTGGAGATTCAGTTTGCATTTATAGATAGTATTAAAAACCTGGGGATGGGATAAAATCATTGAGGGAAAGAGTTTTAGAAGTGTTTAAGATGAAACAGTGAACTGAGTCTCTAAGGCCAACATTTAGATGTTCTGAGACGACGAGAAACCGGAAAGCAACTGAGAAGCGGACACCTGAGAGACAGCGGGAAAAGAGGAGCCAGTGTCACAGGTGCCAAGAGAAGACAAGGGCTCCCAGAGAGGGGCGGGTGAGTGCTAGCATGAGGCCAGCAGTCTCTCTCAGGCACATAACAAAGATTTGTTGAAATATAAATGAACTGTTTTTAAAGAAATGCAGAGTTCCTTTTTGACCAAAAATGCACCAAACTTCTGATCAAAGACAAAATTTGTTTCCCGCCCAAAGAGAAAAATCCTCTTAAATATCAATCTGAATACTTGCGAAGCCTTACACATTACAGTGCATTATTTTAATAACCATATTTAAAAGTCATTTTAGTAGGTCTTACATTTACCTTGTCCATAATATAATCTGTTTCTACCATTGCTGAAAGCCGAGATGGTGCTATTGCTTTTTTTTGTTTGTTTGTTTGTTTGTTTTTGGTAATTAATTTATTTTTTATTGGAGGCAAATTATTTTACAATATTATATTGGTTGGTTTTGCCATACATTGACATGAATTCGCCCCGGGTTTACATAAGTTCCCTCTCTGAACCCCCCTCCCACCTCCCTCCTCCCTTTATCCTCCCTCTGGGTCATCCCCGCATGCCAGCCCCGAGCAAGCTATTGCTTTTTTTACTCTTCATTAGTTCCAATGCTAAGGTGCTTTACCCCTTCCCAAGTCCACAGAGCAGTCAAACAAGCCAGCATTTCACTGAAATTAAGGCGATCTAAACTACTGTCTGTCTGATAGAGAATAGACATTGGAGATTCTTGAAGTTACTATTTTTTTTATGAGAATAGAGATTCTTATAAATTTTAGATGGGTAAAAAACTCGAGTCTCAAATAGCCCAATTTCTCGAAAGTTAGTGAGATGTAGAATCTTCTTAATTTCAAATTTTGGAGATTAAAGTAATTAGCTTATCAACTTTGTCTTCTCTGAGTTTAGACATTTTCAGATTTAAATTTCCTAACTATGATGATTATGTATTTCACTGTTTTAAAATATATAAATGACATGTATTATTATGTCTTCTAAGTCTCTGGGAAGCTTATGTATTCAGATTGGCCACCCAAGAAAGCCTTTTTATCTGCTAGTTGAAAAATATTGGATTGCCTGCTGTTTAGGGTTGTTTTTTTTAAAGAAAACTTTTAATTTTGTATTAGCATATAACTGATTAGCGGTGTTGTGATAGCTTCAGGTACATAGCAAAACAACTCAGCCATATATACATATGTATGTATGTATCCATTCTCCCTTCAACTGCTCTATTATCTACACTGCCATGTAACACTGAGCAGAGTTCCCTGTGCTATATAGTGGGTCCTTGTTGGTTATCCATTATTAATAGAGCAGCGTGTACATGTCCATCCCAATCACCCTAACTATCCCTTCCCTGCTAGGGTCCCTTTTATTCTGAGATACATGATCAGTAAATGATGACCTAGAAAGTGAAAAGGTACATTTAAAATTCTTGCAGAATCACTTCTCTCCTCACTCTTGAGGTTCTCCCAGCCTGATGGTCTCAGACGGGACAGTCTGCTTTGGCGACCGTCGCGGTGACGTCAGTTTTCTGGCACTGTGATGCTTCTGGCATCGTCCTCACTAGCTTCCTCCCAAATTATCTCTGAACTTGAGTGAGAAATTCTCAGCTATATGCAAATACAGACAGTGTTCTTCAACCTGTTAGCTGGTGACAGTATGTGGATTCATATCACGGGAAAACTACCTCTTCCCCAGAGATAAAAGAGCGTGCGGCGGGGGTCCTGTTAGCCTGGGGGTCAGCCAGCTGTCTTCATTACACACTCAGGCCCTTGGTGGAAGGCTGTGGGTGCCCTCTCAGGCAGCCTGTAAAGGGGAGTTAAAGTCTGTGATTTTAATTCAAGTGCCTATACTAAGGAACATTTCCCTAAATACCACATATAGCAATGCCATCTCTGTCTTTGAACTTTGTCTGGCATAATTACGACTTCTACCCTAATGACGCCTTAATGCAGATTTTTGTATTTACTGCAGTAATGTGTGAGTACTTCTCCACAAAGCCATGCAAATTGCAGGCTTTTTAAGCTCTAAGCTTCGATATTAGGAGTCGCAGTGGGTAATTGCAGAGGTTGTCATGGATGTTAAGGTGTACATACATGGGTAATCATCACAAGTTTGGAAGGTTCAGCTGTGGAACAGGAGCCCATCCACACGCTGATGGTAGAGTTGATAGCAGATTTGGTTTCTATAGACTAGGGAAGGGAGAGTGGAGATAATTTAGGAAAGCATGCATACAAGAAGAGTCATAGACTTTTAGGAAGAAGAGATCAGTTTTGCTTAAAAAATAGATTTTTAGGTTTTTAAAAAAGTTCTTTAAAAACCTTTTTTTTCCTGTTCACAAAAGCTGTACATGTTTATTATGGAACATTTGGAAAATATAGGAAAGTATAAAGAAGAATATAATCATCATTTATATTCTTATTCACCACTCAAAATTAACCACTTAATTCGATATTTATTTAAATATGTAGATTTTGCACATCTGCCTCTATTATAATGTTTATAACATTTATGTATATGTAAATTTGTACATACAGACATGTGTTTCCCTGGTGGCTCAGCTGGTAAAGAATCCACCTGCAATGTGGGAGACCTGAATTCAATCCCTGGGTTGGGAAAATCCCCTGGAGAAGGGAACAGGTACCCACTCCAGTATTCTGGCCTGGAGAATTCATAGACTACATAGTCCACAGTGTCGCAAAGAGTCATACATGACTGAGTGACTTTTACTTCACCTATAAACTTAAATCTGCACTTGTACACATACCTTTGTGTATATGTCTGTGTGTTTGTGTGTGTGTATATGTGTATATATATAAGTATGGGGTCAGATAAAAGTTTGTCTATTTTCTTCTGGTACTGAGATTTTTACATACCATTAAATACTTTTCTTTGTTTCAGATATTTGGTTTTCAGGAGTAAAAAATATTCCATTTCTTGAATGTGCCATAGTTACCTCCCCGTAATGAGTATTTTGGTTATCTCCAGTTTTTTTTTCTTATGAGTAATATTGTGGTGAACAATATTGTAACATGAATGTTTGTGATCAACTTTGATTAGTTTCTCAGCCTAATCTGGGAAGGTCTTCATTAAAGTGCTGGCTTCTATTGTCTTGTATTTGTGTTGTTGGGCCATCCATTGTTGTCTGACTGAGATTTTTGAGTCCTTAAGAATTACAGATTAGGTCCACAGGAAATACTATTTAATGTTTGCTGCAGCTGACATTTAATAAGCATCAAGAATGTGTTGTGTAGGTACCAAAATAATCTTTCATGTATCCATCATGTACATCTCAAGAGTGTTCTCTAGGTGGAACAATAGTTAGCTCTATAAACTTCCAGGAACTTTGTACCCACTGACATCACGGTGACTTGGTAATAGTGAGATAAATGGAAAAGGAGCTCTTACATAAAGCTGAGAGTTGTTCCCACTTCACACTGTGTTCCTGATGTCCCAGGTGTTGAGGACTAGACTAGTGCAGAAACCTCCAGCTACTATGTAACTCAGTAATCCTGCTCCCTGTACCCTTTAATTTGAGATCGCAAACTATTAATAGAAGTACTAAATGGTATATGTAATAAACACTGGACCTCAGCTCTGCCATGTATCAGCAGTGTTGATTTGGGCAAAGCACTGTGTAAATCTGAATGTCCTTATCTATAAAATGGAAAGAGTAGAACTTTCCCCTTGCAGCTTCAAATGACTGCTTAAATGTGACAGTATTGTGATACTATAAAGAGTCAAACAGTGTGGAGTTTTAGGAAACTATCAAAGTACTGATAACCAATCTGAATTCATCGTGTAGTTAAAATGCTAATATTATATAGTGTGTAAAGATAGATCGAATTAGAACAGTCTTGTTGCAGTCTCCAGGTGGATTGCTGCTGGTGGAACGTGGCCCCCTTGTAACAATCTCTGTTGGCACACGTTTGTAGTAGTCTGTGATATTTTCATTTTGGCATACCAGCCTTTGGAGATCCCTCCCCTGTGTACTGTACTCTGGTTTACAGCTGACTTGGGAAATAAACAGCATTTTTTTTTTTAAAGCCACTTCCAGTGGTTCAGAACCACAGCAGTTACAGTGGAGCTGCCCTGGGGTTACGGAGTTGGAAGGATGTTTGGAAGTGGGGTTCGCTGTCCCCCACTCCACCTTTGCTTCAGCCAGAGAAGATCAAACTCTGTCACATTTTGGGCTCCAAAGTAGTCTTTGTCTTGAGTGAAAGATTTAGCATGTACACGTGTTTGCACATGCATTCGGGTTTGAACGGTTCTACGGGCATTGAGACGCAGTGCGGCCAGGGGTTGAGGATCACATGGCTTGTTGGTGTCAGAGCCGGGTCTGGATCACTGCCTACCACCTCTGCCTCTTGGACTCCTCCCAGTGAGACTGTGGAAGCTGGCCCTCAATATGTAATACCTTCTGGAGGGATTCGGGAAGACCTGGGACATTCCCCCTGTGAGCTTTTTCTCTTGCCCCCAGTTTCAGATTTATTTATTTATTCATTTCATTTCTTTGTTCATTCATTTATTATTGGTTGCCCAAATAAACGTTTTGGCTAACCCAATATTTTAACCTTAAATCCTATGTTTCATTTTGCTGTTGTTTCTTTATTGGAGGATATTTGATTTATAATGTTGAATTCCTTTCAGATGTACAGCAAAGTGATTTGGTTATACATATAGCTATTCTTTTCAGATTCTTCTCCTATATCGGTTATTATAGAGTGAGTTCTCTGTGCTGTACTATTTGTCCTTGTAGATATATAGGATATATATAGCAGTTTGATATATATCAGTTCAGTTCAGTCGCTCAGTCGTGTCCACCTCTTTGCGACCCCATGAATCACAGCATGCCAGGCCTCTCTGTCCATCACCAACTCCCGGAGCTCACTCAAACTCATGTCCATCGAGTTGGTGATGCCATCCAGCCATCTCATTCTCTGTCGTCCCCGTCTCCTCCCACCGCCAATCCCTCCCAGCATCAGACTCTTTTCCAGTGAGTCAACTTGTTGCATGAGGTGGCCAAAGTATTGGAGCTTCAGCTTTAGCATCAGTCCTTCCAATGAACACCCAGGATTGATCTCCTTTAGAATGGACTGGTTGGATCTCCTTGCAGTCCAAGGGACTCTCGAGAGTCTTCTCCAGCACCACAGTTCAAAAGCATCAATTCTTCGGCGATCAACTTTCTTCATAGTCCAACTCTCACATCCATACATGACCACGGGAAAAACCATAGCCTTGACTAGACGGACCTTTGTTGGCAAAGTAATGTCTCTTCTTTTTAATATGCTATCTAGATTGGTCATAACTTTCCTTCCAAGGAGTAAGCGTCTTTTAATTTCCTGGCTGCAGTCAGCATCTGCAGTGATTTTGGACCTGTTTCATATATAGCAGTATATATATGTTAATCCCTAGTGGTGGTGAGCATAGCTACCTTCCAGAGTAAGCTTTGACTCAGTGTTTTCTAGGGCCAGGCACAGTGTGTAGATGAGTGCTTCATTTCTGATTCTTCTACTCTCTCAGAGAGCTTGGTCCCACGCCTGAAGTGGAGGAGGGGAGCTCAATTTTTTTTTTTTTTAAAGAAACACATTGGTTTACAGGCATTTTGTTGTTACAGTTATTCATGTTGTGTTTTAAGGATAGAGAAAAATGCCAGATTATTTTAGGAATGAACTATTGCTCTGATACATGAAAAAAGTAACTGGTAGTCAGGAGATGAGCAGGATAATGGTATACTAACATCATCAAGGATGGTCAGCTGGAAATTGTACCTACCAAGTAAACAAGTGTGCTGAGAGAGAAAATCCCTACCATTGTAATGAAAACTGTACACCCCCTAATTATACTGCTGCTGAATCTCATGCTGACATCCTCCTCATTGGTGGAGAATCTCTGATACAGGTATGCTAAAGGATTTCCCCTCAAGCATGAATGTTCCAAAGTGGTTCATCTGTTAAGGTATCAGATGTTAGTAAACTAAAAACCAGCGTGTGATTATTTGCACTATTTTTCCCTTAGATAAAGAAGCACTATGTTCATATTTTTTCCTTAAATAAAAAGAAGTGATATTTCAGGTTAATTTTCTTAAAGTTTTACGGTAGTCTGCTGTCAGTTAAGTCTCTTTTTTTGGCTTTAATTTCTCTTAAAAGAGGAGACTGAATTACATGTATTTTCTTTCTAATAATCTTTTAAAGTATTTCTTTTAAGGCTTTAGTTCCACATTCCTAAATTTTTTGTTTGTTTGTTTGTTTTAAAGGGGTTGTTTTCACCCTGTGTTTTTGGTATTGATTCATATTAGTCTTATGTTCTTTATTGGGTTCATGCTTTAGGATCTGAAGGAAAATGTTCTCTCAGCATCTAAAATATTAAGAAAAATGTTGGTTGGGATAGTAGGTTGGCCTCTGCAGATCTAAATGGAGGCAGGGGGACATGACTGAATGCCCCACAAGCGTTTTCTAGATACGGTCACTTTTTTTCATCATCATCTGAGAATGGATGCTCCATTTGGACTTTTGATGGGAAAACTGGTTGTCCTGTTGCCTGGGCATCTCAGGCCACCTTGAAGGCTTTTCCCTTGATTAATTTGTATAGTGTTACATCTCAGTTAGTGGTAAATATATCTATAAACTGGAACTTTTGGGCTTGAAAACCTCCTTTTGCACATGTGGGAATATTCTGGAACTCTACAATAGTTACCGGAGTGACCAACCAGTCATTAAAGGAATGAATTTAGTTTTGGAGGTTTTGAAAGAGGGAGAGGTGGGGAATGGAGGCGGGGAGGGAAGTGTGAGTGAATGTGTGTGTATGAGATCTTCAGGCAAAGAACATGCCCCACTTCAATGTTAAGAGATGCAAATCATTAAATAGGCCCAAAGCAGGAAATGAAGCAAGTTCCTTAACTGGTTAAAAAAAAATAGCCTGCTGCTTTGTGAAATCAGTAACTTGGGTCAGGAATGGACATATTCTAGCATTCTTGAAATTGAAAAAAAAAATATGTGACTTAGTTCACATTTCTTTCTTTTGTGCCATTATTTCAGTGGAATTCAGGAAATGTCTTTTAAGCTTATCACTAGTCATTTCATTTGACAGTTTTGATTTCAAAAGAAAAAGACCAATGCAAATTCTTCTCCCTCCTCTGGAGACCCAGAAGACTTGTAACATCAAGAAATGTACACAACTTCCCTGACAATGAATTTCACATAACCAGAAGCAGTCTGCTTTGTCAGTAGTTCTGTGAAACTTTTCATTTCATCCCTCCTATTCTTACTGTTGATACAAATGAGGGATACTTATTTCTTCCGGTGATGTGAGGTTTTAACCACTTTTGTCATGAATATGTTCTGTCTAACCTGCTTCTACTTACCATTCTGTTTCCTGAAATAGCAAGATAATAGTTATTATTTGAACTAGCAAAATAGAAGTTACAAAACCTGATTTTAGTCACTGACTTTAACGTACCTCAGAGTGAATGGTTGACATTTGGTCAACCCATTTGGTGTTTAGTGGTTATTCACGCACAGAGTCGGACATGACTGAAGCAACTTAGCAGCAGCAGCAGCAGCATGCTTTTCATTGGACTATTTATAACAGCCCACCAACCCCAATTTGTGAAACTGCAGTAATACTGGAGATTAAGACTATATCAATGATTGGTTACATCTTTAGGGAAAACACAACACGATTCAAAAATAGTTCATGGCTAGATCTCAGAAACAGTATGATAATTAAATAGGCAGAAGCAAAGGTGAATTTCAGCCTCCTGCACTGCTTAGCCCTACAGCAGGGTCTTCATTCCTGGGCCAACAATCAAAGCATCTGACAGACACTTCCCACAATAGGAAAGCTGCTTTTTGAGCTAACCAGAGACATCTACTGCCTACTTTGCCCCAACAGCCTCATATTTCTGTGTCAGAATTTTTTCTTTTTTTAATTAAAAATTTTTTAAAAAATTGGAGTATAGTTGATTTAAAATTTTGTGCTAGTTTCAGGTGTACAGCACAGTGACTCAGTTATACCTGTATTTTTCTTTTTCGGATTCTTTAACCCATACAGGTTTTCACAGACTATTGAGTAGAGTTTCCTGTGCCATATGGTTATTGATCTTATATAGTGTGTGTTCATCCCAAGCTCCTGATTTATCCCTCCCCCACCCATGTTTTCCTTTTGGTAAACTTAAGTTTATTCAATATCTGTATATTTCTGTTTTGTAAATGAGTTCATTTATATATTTTTTTAAAACTTAGATTCTACATATGAATGATATCATATATTTGTCTTTCCCTGTTTTCTGTGTTAGATTTAAGAAACTATACTTTCTGGTATTAACATCTATGCCAGATAAATTGGGGATTCATTAATTAATTTATAGCAGTATCTCCTCTTGGTGGCAGACCAGATAAAATGGCACAAAAGCAGTCATGAAAGATACTATTAAGGAAGACTTTCCAAGTTGGAAGAAAAATTGAGTGAAAACAACAACAAAAAGAAACGGAGAAATAAAACTGTGCCCTATGTAGTCCCAAGATTTAAATTTTTGAAAGTTTTGAGTAATGAAGGGAAAACATCTGAACGGGGGGTGGGGGTGGGGTGGAAACTAACTGTTTACAAAGGAATAAAATTGATACTGGCCTCCGACTTTCTACAAATTGCTTTGTAATGGTGTTGTAATCAAAGACTTCTATTTGCTAAGATATTATACACATATATATTCGTGTATATAAATATATTTGTATTAATGCATTATCATATGTTTGAGGTCATATAAAATATACTTTCTGTATCTTTCCTGAAAAACTCACTTAAAGATAAGTAGAAAGTGACTGAGAGTTAATTTAAAATGAAGAACTAAAGAATTGTAAGGATGGAGTAAAAGTGTACAATGGTAAGTGTTAATAGAAAAATAAAAGTTTGAAAACGTTTTTTAAAAACGCAGAAATATAAATAATGACTCACCAATAGCAATATAGATTGGAACTAATATCAACTAAAATGAGAGATGAAGGTGTGGCAAAAGTTTGTATACGCCTGAACTCCTTGATTGATTTTGGAAAGTAGGGTAGGAAACAAGAGTTATACTACATCCCTTTTGAATTTATTAATCAGTAAAATATGCATTCAGGTATTTATCTTAAAACTTAAAGATAACTTTAATAGCATGAAAAACAATAATTTCCTGGTACATTAAGAAAATACTCATATAGCACAAAATAAGAAAACCACCAACAAATTCATTTTTTAAATGTAAATGTTAAAATTTAATACAACACTGTAAGAATCATTTACTGTAAACTCCTGAGGTTTATCCCAAGAATGCTGATTGTTTTAATAGTATGAACACAACTAAGACATCATAATAGTGGGTCAGCTGTTCATCAGAATAGATGGTGAAAGAACACTCTATAAAATTAAACATCCATTTCAGCTAAAAATTCTTTAGAGAATGAGAATGAATAAAGAATTCTGTAATGTAGTAAGACATACCTAATTTAGTCTTACTTTAGAAATACTAGAGGCATTCTGTGAAAATCTCTCCCCATTAATATTTAACTTTACTCTAGAGGTTCTTTGCAGACAAGCAGAAACATAAAACTGAGACAAAATCTATAATTCGAAGATGGTAAAATTTGTTAAATTCAGATGATATAAATAACCTAGACTATCCAACAGGATAAGGTATATGTTAAAATTAATGAAAGCATTCATTAAATAGATTGTATGCATGATGAATATACAGATATCAATCTTACTGTATATTGCCAGTTGTAACCAAATCAAATCCCTTATGATTATACAGTGGAAGTGAGAAATAGATTTAAGAGACTAGATTTGATAGACAGAGTGCCTGATGAACTCTGGACGGAGGTTCATGACACTGTACAGGAGACAGGAATCAAGACCATCCCCAAGAAAAAGAAATGTAAAAAAGCAAATTGGCTGTCTGACGAGGCCTTACAAATAGCTGTGAAAAGGAGAGAAGTGAAAAGGAAAGATATATCCATCTGAATTCAGAGTTCCAAAGAATAGCAAGGAGAGATAAGAAAGCCTTCCTCAGCGATCAGTGCAAAGAAATAGAGGAAAACAATAGAATGGGAAAGACTGGACATCTCTTCAAGAAAATTAGAGATACCAAGGGAACATTTCATGCAAAGATGGGCTCAATAAAGGACAGAAATGGTATGAACCTAACAGAAGCAGAAGATACTAAGAGGTGGCAAAAATACACAGGAGAACTGTACAAAAAAGATCTTCATGACCCAGATAATCATGAAGGTGTGATCACTCCCACTCACCTAGAGCTGGACATCCTGGAATGTGAAATCAGGTGGACCTTAGGAAGGATCACTATGAACAAAGCTAGTGGAGGCAATGGAATTCCAGTTGAGCTATTTCAAATTCTAAAAGGTGATGCTGTGAAAGTGCTGCACTCAATATATCAGCAAATTTGGAAAACTCAGCAGTGGACACAGGAATGGAAAAGGTCAGTTTTCATTCCAATCCCAAAGAAAGATAATGCCAAAGAATGCTGAAACTACCACACAATTGTACTCATCTCACATGCTAGTAAAGTAATGCTCAAAATTCTCCAAGCCAGGCTTCAGCAATATATGAACCGTGAACTTCCAGATGTTCAAGCTGGTTTTAGAAAAGGCAGAGGAACCAGAGATCAAATTGCCAACATCCACTGGATCATCAAAAAAGCAAGAGAGTTCCAGAAAAACATCTATTTCTGCTTCATTGACTATGCCAAAGCCTTTGACTGTGTGGATCACAATAAACTGTGGAAAATTCTGAAAGAGATGGGCATACCAGACCACCTGACCTGCCTCTTGAGAAACCTATACGCAGGTCAGGAAGCAACAGTTAGAACTGGACATGGAACAACAGACTGGTTCCAAATAGGAAAAGGAGTACGTCAAGGCTGGATATTGTCACCCTGCTTGTTTAACTTATATGCAGAGTACATCATGAGGAACACTGGGCTGGAAGAAGCACAGTCAGTCAGTCAGTTCAGTCGCTCAGTCGTGTCCGACTCTCCGCGACAGCGCGCCAGGCCTCCCTGTCCATCACCAACTCCCGGAGTTCACGCAAACTCATGTCCACAGAGTCGGTGATGCCATCCAGCCATCTCATTCTCTGTCGTCCCCTTCTCCTCCCGCCCCCAACCTTTCCCAGCATCAGAGTCTTTTCCAGTGAGTCAACTCGTCGCATGAGATGGCCAAAGTATTGGAGTTTCAGCTTTAGCATCAGTCCTTCCAGTGAATACCCAGGATTGATCTCCTTTAGAATGGACTGGTTGGATCTCCTTGCAGTCCAAGGGACTCTCAAGAGTTGGAAGAAGCACAAGCTAGAATCAAAATTGCTGGAAGAAATACCAATAACCTCAGATATGCAGATGACACAACTCTTATGGCAGAAAGTGAAGAAGAACTAAAGAGCCTCTTGATGAAAGTGAAAGAAGAGAGTGAAAAAGTTGGCTTAAAGCTCAACATTCAGAAAACGAAGATCATGGCATCTAGTCCCATCACTTCATGGGAAATAGATGGGGAAACAGTGCAAACAGTGTCAGACTTTATTTTTCTGGGCTCCAAAATCACTGCGGATGGTGATTGCAACCATGAAATTAAAAGACGCTTACTCCTTGGAAGTAAAATTATGACCAACCTAGACAGCATATTAAAAAGCAGAGACATTACTTTGCCAGCAAAGGTCCATCTAGTCAAGGCTATGGTTTTTCCAGTGGTCATGTATGGATGTGAGAGTTGGACTATAAAGAAAGCTGAGCATCGACGAATTGATGCTTTTGAACTGTGGTATTGGAGAAGACTCTTGAGAGTCCCTTATACTGCAAGGAGATCCAACCAGTCCATCCTAAACGAGATCAGTCCTGGGGGTTCATTGGAAGGACTGATGCTAAAGCTGAAACTCCAATACTTTGGCCACCTGATGCAGAGAGCTGACTCATTTGAAAAGACCCTGATGCTGGGAAAGGTTGAGGGCAGGAGGAGAAGGGGACAACAGAGCATTAGATGGTTGGATGGCATTGCTGACACAATGGACATGGGTTTGGGTGGACTCCAGGAGTTGGTGATGGACAGGGAGGCCTGGCGTGCTGTGTTTCATGGGGTCGCAAAGAGTCTGACATGACTGAGCGACTGAACTGAACTGAACTGAGGATATTGAAAGAAAGGCATCAATTCATGATAGCATTCCACTCTCTTTTCTCATACTCCCTTTTCCCCACAAAAGCGTCATAAAATATCATGCCTTTGAATAACTAGAAAGAGATTTGAAAGAGATTTCTGTGAAGAAGCAACAAAACTGTATTTGAAATGTGAACTATTTTTGCATAATGAAAAGAACATATTTGTTGGAGAAAAGGCTAAAAATTATTTATATAATATAAATTATTTATATAATGTAAATTATATTACACTTCTTAGACAATTCCCATCAAAATCTTCATGTCTTCGTATTTGTGTGTGTGTAACTGTTTCCTTTGTTGCAAGCACCACACTCACTCTTATCTAGTTTAATGCAGAGGAATATTTTAAGGTGTATTATGTAGCTTACAGAATTGTCAGTAGGGCTGGCAAGTGAGCACTGAAGGCCGCGGTCCCCAACCATATCCTGGCACTCAGCACTGGTCGTGGCTGCTGCTGCCGCTGATCTCTGGATTCCAGAAACTCTGACACTGTCGCCCCCAAAGAGTGATAACTTTGCCACCAAAATTGATCCCTCCAGCACCTCTGTCCTCATTCTACCTTCTTTTGAACTAAAGTTGAGTTTAGACTTCACTTGTGCTCTAGATACAAGGAAAGCTGGAAAAGTGGGTGGTGGCACCAACTTTGGGGAGACAGGTCTCATGATATAGGAAATTTTTCTTATGTAAGGAGGCTGTTCAGAAGATACTGGGTGACCATAAACATGACAAATGCTCACTGTGGTACTTGGCATGAGGATTCTCAAGTACATTTGGAAGACTGAGTCAATACGGTTGGCCAAGTAAATTCAGTGAGTCAGACCTGACTACCTGAGATTAATACACATCATAAAGTAATAGCAGTGCGAGCAGCCGTTCACTCATGAAATAAAAATTGACAGAGCTTGAAGATAATATGATGAGGGAAAAATCACACACCACTGAGAAAGAAAAGTTCGATTGGCAAATGATTTGAAATTGGCTATCTGTATGAAAATATGTGAGGTGAGCTTCCTCCATATTATATGCTAAAATGGTCTGTATGTATCTTAAATTATCTGTAAAGTGTTACACCCTCAAAAGTAAAATTAATATGCAGTTGACTATTTAATATATTTAGAATGGTGAAATAATTTCTGAGCATAAAAATGTAGAAGAAATTGCTAAGGAAAATATTGATAATATAAATATATTGAATTTAAAATTCTGTGAGTTAGATACCATAAACAAAATGAAAACACTAATTAGCAACAGAAAATACCTGCAATAAATGTAATGGGCAGAAGTTTAGTAAAGAGCTCTTCTAAATAATTTAAGAAAAAATTCTAAAGAATGCATTTGAATCAGTTCTAATGAGGTGGATGAAACTGGAGCCTATTATACAGAGTAAAGTAAGCCAGAAAGAAAAACACCAATACAGTATACTAACACATATATATGGAATTTAGAAAGATGGTAATGATAACCCTGTATATGAGACAGCAAAAGAGACACAGGTGTATAGAATAGTCTTTTGGACTCTGTGGAAGAGGGCAAGGGTGGCATGATTTGGGAGAATGGCATTGAAACATGTGTTTTATCATATGTGAAACAAATCACCAGTCCAGGTTCGACGTTCTGATACAGGATGCTCGGTGCTGGTGTACGGGGATGACCCAGAGGGAGGAGAGGGAGAAAAAGGGGAGGAGGGAGGTGGGAGGGGGGTTCAGGAGGGGGAACTCATGTATACCCGGGGCAGATTCATGTCAATGTATGGCAAAACCAACCATTATAATATTGTAAAATAATTAGCCTCCAATAAGAAAAAAAGAAAAAAATTCTAATATCCCACCAAATAAATAGGCAAAATACATGGGCAGCTCACAAACGAATAAATGAAAATGACAAGGAAACAAATGCAAAGTTCAGTTACTCACTAATCAAATGAGTGCAAATCAAGATAATGAAATGCCAGTTTTCACCTGATTTGCAAATATTAAAAAGCATGTGTGGTAATAATTTCCTGTTGATGGTATAGTGAAATGGATATTCTCAATACATTGATATGCATTTACAGTCTTTTTAGAAAGCAGAGTGATATTTATATCAAGAACCCTAAAAATAATTCATATCACTTGAACTATCATTTGCTCTTCATGAAATATAATTTAAGGAAGTCCTCCGAAAAATGCTCAGAAATCCATATTTCAGGATGTTAATTGCAGCATTATTTATAATATCACAAAAATAGAAACAGCTTAAACATTAAATAGTAAGAAGAGTGATGCTTAATTTGTAGTCCATCTGTATAATGAATGATTTGCAGCCATTAAAAAATCATCATATTTTAAAAAATATTTAATGGCATAGGAAAATTTTAATCACAACCTAATTACAAAGAGCAGGATACAAAAACTGAATGTGGTTTATAATCATGTTTAAAAATATGTTTGTGTATATATGTACACACTATCACAAAATAGGCCAAAGAAAAACCCCACATTGCGCTTTTAGAATTACTAATTTCATGCTTGTAATTTTAGGTATTTTCAAGTCCTTGACAACGAGTGTGTGTTAGCTTTAGAACTGGATTTTTGTAATTTACTTTAAAAATGAGCAGTTCCTTTTCTATGGATTTTAAATGTTCCACCAGCAGGATCCTATGTGCATATTGCTTCTACCCTCACCATCTGCCTCCAGTTTAAAGCAGTTAAACAGTTTTATGTTTAGCGTTTGCCAGTATCAGTAGTATTACTGAAGTTACCCCCTCAGTCTGATTTATCCTTAATCAGCCCCACGGTGGTAATGGGCATATGCTGCTGTATGCTCCTGTTTTCTACCCTAACATCGCCTAGAAAAGCTTGCTACTGCTGGAGGGTCATGTTTGATCTGGGTGAAGAGTGGAGTGGTTTTTTAAGACATACATTGCAGAATAAAAATGTCTTTTCTTTCTTTTTTCCTTTGGTCTGAGTTAATTGCTGTTGGAGGACATTGCAAAATTATTTAGGAGAACTTTTTCATATTTTTTCTAGTAAAAGAGCTGTGGTTCATTAAAGATACCTTGAGTAACATTGTCCTGTGCTAAGGTTCAACAATTAGATATTCTAGCCTGTAGAGAAAACGTTTTGGTTTGCTATAGCTTCCTTTCAGAAAATGTGAAAGCCAATCCCTAATTTGATTTTCTGCCTGATAGCACATTTTTAATATTAGGTTTTAAATCATTCTGTGAAATTATGAACTATGACAACATTTAAAGTGTCTTAAAAATTATAACTTGATTAAATTAATAACCAAATGTAGATGTTATATTTGTTTCATGTCACAGTAAAACAAAGCCAAATATTCCTACTCCAGTACCCTTGGAAAACTAGTTCAGGTCCGATATTGACCAAGATTCACCGAGGATGTACCCAAGCACGACACCACTCCTGTCCTACTGCTCTGCTAAAATCATGACCTCCTACTGGTCTAATGCAATAATATCTTTTTAAAATAATGAGTTGGAGAAGACTCTTGAGAGTCCCTTGTACCACAAGGAGATCCAATCAGTCCGTTCTAAGGGAGATCGATCCTGGGTGTTCATTGGAAGGACTGATGCTAAAGCTGAAACTGCAATACTTTGGCCACCTCATGCGACGAGTTGACTCACTG
This sequence comes from Moschus berezovskii, assembly GCF_049115385.1. Classification (NCBI taxonomy): domain Eukaryota; kingdom Metazoa; phylum Chordata; class Mammalia; order Artiodactyla; family Moschidae; genus Moschus; species Moschus berezovskii. The sequence continues at coordinate 65,273,050 of NC_142477.1, forward strand.
GAAAAGTCTCTGATGCTGGGAAAGATTGGGGGCGGGAGGAGAAGGGGACGACCAAGAATGAGATGGCTGGATGGCATCACCGACTTTGTGGACATGAGTTTGCGTGAACTCCGGGAGTTGGTGATGGACAGGGAGGCCTGGCGTGCTGTGATTCATGGGGTCGCGGAGAGTCGGACACGACTGAGCGACTGAACTGAAAATAATATTACTCAGTGTGAGCACCCTTGCAGGTTTTGATAGTAGGAAGCACTTTCTAACTCTTGACTATTTATCTTCTCTTGACTCCTACGATACTTCCTTCTATATTTCTTTCTTTCCGTTGGCTCTTTTAGTTTTCTCATTCATTTTAAAAAACTCTTAGGATCCCTTGGGTGGCATCCTTTGTCATCCTTCTGCTTGTGACAGTCACTTCTTGCCCACTGTCTTTTGATTCATGTTTGTGATGAGTTTTCCTGCAGTTTTTATCTCGGCCTTTCCTCTGAGCACAGATGCCTGTTTGTACTTACTAACACTTTGTCCTTATGAATATGTCCCACCAGCACCTTAAATCCAACTGTTATTCAATACCAAGTTTTTTATCACCAATTCTGTTTATTCTCAGATATTGGCAACATCATCCATGTGGTCCACCCAAGCTAGCAGCTTCGGCATCATCTTTTTTAAACCCTCCCTGCTGAGTCTTCCCTGAAATATGTTTTAAACCTGGCTTCTCTCCCCACCCAGTTGCTCAGGGCTTTTGCGCTGAAATGAGAACTGGGCTCCATCTTTTGCATGCTCTTATTGCCTCTCAAATCTCTCTTCTAATTGAAGCTGTTATTTTTTAAGACATGAACTTAATTATGTCTTTTAACTAAAGAAAAACATCCCATGGTTTGTCATGACACACACGAGTGTGAAATTTTTAAAAATGTTAGCCACTCAGTCACGTCTCACTCTGCGATGCCGTGGACTGTAGTCTGCCAGGCTCCTCTGTCCATGGGGATTCTCCAAGCAAGAATACTGGAGTGGGTAGCCATTCCCTCCTCAAGAGGATCTTCCCCATCTAGGGATTGAGCTCAGGTCTCCTGCACTGCAGATGGGTTTTTTACCATATGAGCCACAGGTGATCTGCAGATCATCGGCACCAGAAGACTGGTTAGAAATACAGACTCTCAGGCTCCCAGCCATCCTCACTGAGTAACCATGGGGATAGTGCCCAGTAATCTGTGGTCCAGTAAATCCTCAACGTAATTCTGATGCACTCTGCAGTTTGAGAATGACTGCATTGCTGGTCCTAAAGCCTTGCTGCGTATTATAATAACCTGTGGAGCTTAAAGAAAAAGAAAAAAAAAAAGAAATACCCAGGTCTCAGACCAATTAAATCAGAAACTTCATCTGTCTGACCTGGCATCAGTATATATCTTTTTAAGGGCTCCCCAGGGGAATTAGATACGTCGAAAGGTTAGAGAACAGCTTAATCTATACAATTCACTTTCTTTAGCAGAATCGAAAACAGTGCTTCTCCCAACTTGAGTGCACAGTGGAATCACCTGGGAAGCTTTAAAAATGACTGATGCTTCCCTCACCTCAATTCCCATTCTGATTTAATTGGACTGAAGTGTGACTTGGTCATTGGTTTTTTTTTTAAGGTCCCTAGTCTATTTGAATGTAAAACCAATATTAAGAATGAATGTTCTAAAGCTACGCTGAAACTCTAGTGTGCCTAAATATCACCTGGAGTACTTAATAAAAGTAGAGACGCCCATGGTCCTGTCCAGGTCAAGAATCACCTGGAATATTGCACTAAAAGATTTTTCCAGCTGGCTTTCAGATTTCTCTAGTTTGATCTTGATGCATTCTCTAAGCTCTGCATCATTTATTGCCCTGTCCTAACTTCCTACAACCACCCCCTCGGTGGCATCGTGATACTTGGCATACCCTGAATATACCTTACTTAAATCATTGGGGGAAATGTAGATTATTAAAGTCAGTGGTTTTGAATCAGTTGTTTAGCTATTTGGAAAAGAAGTTACCTGGATTTCTATAGCTTACTCCTTGAATAAATCCCATGTAGATACAGAAAAAAAAAAAAAATTAAAGAACAACCGTAGGGAATTCCCTGGTTGTCCGTGGTTAGAACTGCATGCTTCCACTGCAGGAGTCATGGGTTCACTTTCTGGTGGGTGAACTAAGATCCCATAAAATACAGAGGGTATCACAAAAATTAAGTACTAGAAGAAAATATGGTTGCATTTAGAAAATAATTTGGGAGGGTGGGAAGACCTTTCTGAACAAGGTACAAAACCTTATAAGCCATAAAGGAAAATGATTGTTAAATCTGATTAAATAAAAATTTCTCTGCAGAAGAGTTATATTAGCAATATTAAAAAATAAGCACAAATGGAAGAAATGTCTTTAGTGTGTTCCAAGAATTTCCTCAGTGTACAAAAACAAAAACTACAAATTAATTTCAGAAAAAGACTAACATAATAACTCAGAGTAGTCAAGTATGAAGCAGGTAATTTGGACAAAAAGGAACAAACGGTCAGGTAAGATTTTAGAAAATGTTCAGTTTCGCTCATCCTAAACAAATTCATATCAAAACAATATGATACCACCAAAATCTGAAAAAAATGCGGTGTTGACAAGATTGAGGGGAGATGATATTCCCGATGCCACTAGGGCGAGTGTAAATTAGGGCAGTGTCTTTGGAGAGCAGTTTAGCTATATGCACCAAAGTAAAAAGTGAACTGACTTTGGGGGCCAGTGTAGTCCTGCTTTTAGGAATTTAGCTCCTGGGTATAATCACCTGAGTATGCAGAAGATATTCATTGAATAATCAAAGCACTGAAATCAGTCTAAATATCTGTTAATGTAAGACTGAGTAAGTTATGGTATATGACATATTGAAATTTTATTTGATACTAGAGATGACAGATTTAGATGGACTGATATAGAAAGCTGTAGCTAGATTATTAACAAAAAACATCAATTATAGAATGTGCTGTGTTGTGCTGTGCTTAGTCGTGTCTGACTCTCTGCAAACCCATGGACTGTAGGCCCCCAGGCTCCTCTTATCCATGGGGATTCTTCAGGCAAGAATATTGGAGTGGGTTGCCATGCCTTCCTCCAGGGGATCTTCCCAACCCAGGGTTAAAACCCAGGTCTCCTGTATTCTTTACCATTTGAGCCAGCAAGGAAGCCCAAGAATATTCCAGTGAGTGCATAGCCTAACCCTTCTCCAGGAGATCTTCCTGACCCAGGAATCGAACAGGGATCTCCTGCATTGCAGGTGGATTCTTTACCAGCTGAACTTAGAACATATATATATATATATATATAAACAGTTGACCCTTGAACAACACAACAGAGGTGCCCACCCTCTGTGCAGCTGAAAATCTGAGTATAACTTAGAATTGGCCCTCTATATCTGAGGTTCTTCTGATTGGCAATTTCTCTGTATTCGTGATCCATATCCAGAGTCAACCAACTGCTGAACACGTGTGGTAGTAGAGTATTTACTATAGAAAAAAGTCCACATGTAAGTGGACCTGCACACTTCAAATCTGTGTTGCTTGCTCAAGGGAAACCATGTATGGCACAGCATTATTTGGGAATTTTTAAAAATATACATTGTATATACTTATATATCTATATGTATTTCTGGATAAATCCGTGCATCTGAAGAGTGGAACTGGGGCTGGGGAGACAACATGGAGCCCACAGCTTGTTGCAGTACCTGGCCCATAATGAGTTCATAATAAGTGTTTGATTGAATCAATGAATGAGAATCAGAGGCTGGAAGAGAATTTTACATACCACCTTTAACTGTTTTCTATACCACCTTTTTAAAAATACCACCTTTAACTATTTGAACTTTTTTACAATGTATATAATTGTTTTTATAATAAAATAAGACATGTAAAAATGTGCTATTCACTTCTGAGACTGTCCCCTTGTTTGCTCAGTTTCCTCTGCTTCAAAGGATCACTTCCTTTCTCCTGCAATTTTCCTTTGAGTCAGATGAAAGGTTGCCCCTGTGCAGCCATCCATTCTTCTCTCTTCTGAATGTGTGGCTTCCTCATTTTATGTACACTGGATACATATCACTGCAAGTGCAGTATCCCGTCATGTTCTGTTGGGTCTTTCTTTCCTGCCTGGTGGGTGAGAGCATTATCAGGGATGGTGTGATTCATCTAACTTCCTCCAAAGGCTGCTAGGAGTCTACCACATTGTAGCCAAAAAAGAGGAAAGTATGTGAGTACTTTCCTGTCCAACTGCTAAGTGCTGGTCTGTGTTACATTCACGCTGACCTGACACCCAAAGTGATTGTCCATTTTTGACCCTTTGAGTATTCTCAGGATACAGAACTCTAGCTTAAACAGTCTCCAGAATACCAGTATTCCATTTCATCCAGCATCTCTGCCAACATCACTTGAAGGAGTCTCCCAGTATCAATTACTTACTAGATCTAGAAAGGTATCCAGCAAATATTGACTTGTTTTCTCTCTTAAGCTTTATTGAGATGTTAATGACGATAACATATGCAAGTTTAAGGTATATGACATGGTGATTTGATACGTGTATGTATTGAGAAATTATTACCACAATTTAGTTAGTTAACTCCTATATCTCCTTACATAATTACAATTTTTATTTGTATGGTGTTAACCTTAAAGCTTTAGTCTCTTAACAACTTTTAAATATATAATACAGTATTGTTAATTATAGTCACCATACTGTACATTAAATCCCCAAACTTGTTTACCTTGTAACTAGAAATCTGTATCTTTTAAGCATCTCCCCATTTCTTCCACCCCTAGCAACTGGAAACCAAATTTCTACTCTCTATTTCTTGAGATTTTTAGACTCCACATATAAAAAGAATATACAATATTTGTCTTTCTCTGTCTTATTTTGCTTACTCTAATGTCATCAAGGTCCAGCCCTTGTTGTTACAGTAGGCAGAGTATCTTTTTTTCATGACCAAATAACATCCCATTGTGTGTGAGCATGTCCATTCATCCATCAGGGGACACTTAGGTTGCTAATGTGTTTTCAGTTCAACTCAGTCGTGTCCAACTTTTTGCGTCCCCATGGACTGCAGCACACCAGGCTTCCTTCCCTGTCCATCACCAACTGTGTCTTGGTTATTGTAAATAATGCTGCAGTGAGCATGGAAGTACAGATGTCTTTTTGAGATAGTGATGTTATTTTCTTCAGATTAACACCCAGAAGTGGAATTGCTGGAACAAATAGCATTTCTGTTGTTAATTTTTTGAGGAGTCTCCACGGTGTTTTCCACGGTGGCTGCAGCAGTTTACATTCTCACCAACGATGAATCAAGATCCTCTCTTCTCCACATCGTCACCAGCAGTTATTATCTCTTGTCTTTTTGATAATAACCTTTCTGACAGTCATGAGATGAAATCTCACTGTGGTTTTGGTTTGCGTTTCCCTGATGCTTAGGGATGGTGAACACCTTTTCTTGTGCCTGTTGGCCATTTGTTTGTCTTCTTTGGGAAAATGTCTACTCAAGTTATTTCCCCTTTTAAAATCAGATTGATGTTCTGCTATTGAATTGTATTATTTTTTAATATTAACCCCTTATCAGAGACAAAATTTACATGTATTTTATCTCATTCAGTAAATTGTCTTTTCCTTCTGCTGATTGTTTCTTCTGTTGTAAAGCTTTTTAGTTTGATTTAGTCTCATTTGTTTATTTTTGCTTTTGTTGCTGGCTCTTTTGGTGTCATAGCCAAAAAATTATTGCCAATAAAAAGCACAGGAAAAGATGTTCAACATCACTAATTATTAGAGGAATGCAAATCAGAACTATAATGAGGTATCACCTCACACCAGTCAGAATGTAAAAACATCTATAAATAATAGATACTGGAGGGGGTGTGGAGAAAAGGGAATGGTCCTCCGCTGTTAGAGGGACTGTAAATTGGTACAGCTATTACAGAGAACAGTATGGAGGTTCCTTAACAAATGAAAAATAGAGCTATCACATGATCCAGCAATCCCAGTCGTGGACGTATATCTGGAGAAAATCATAATTAGAAAAGATACATGCACCCCAGTGTTCATTGCAGCACTGTTTTCTTGCTATAGCCAGGACATAGAAGCAACCTGAATGTCCATCAGTAGAGAAATGGATAAAGAAGATGTGGTTTGTGTATACAATAGAACACTACTCAGCCATAAAAAGAATGAAATAATGTCATTGCAGCAATATGGAGAACACAGTGGCACCCCACTCCAGTACTCTTGCCTGGAAAATCCCATGGACAGAGGAGCCTGGTAGGCTGCAGTCCATGGGGTTGCTAAGAGTCCGACACGACTGAGAGACTTCACTTTCATGCATTGGAGAAGGAAATGCAACCCACTCCAGTGTTCTTGCCTGGAGAACCCCAGGGACGGGGGAGCCTGGTGGGCTGCCTCTATGGGGTCGCACAGAGTCGAAGACGACTGAAGCAACAGCAGCAGAGATTGTCATACTGAGTGAAATAAGTCAGAGAAAAACAAATATCATATGCTATCGCTTATATGAAGAATCTTATAAAGGGGTACAAATGAACTTATCTACACAAGAAAAATAGAATTACAGGTACAGAAAACAAACTTATGGTTGAACATGAAAGTGAAGTTGCGACCCCATGGACTGTAGCCTACTAGGCTCCTCCATCCATGGGATTTTCCAGGCAAGAGTACTGGAGTGGGGTGCCATTGCCTTCTCCAGAGGATCTTCCTGACCCAGGGGTTGAACCCGGGTCTCCTGAATTGTAGGCAGATGCTTTACCATCTGAGCCACCAGGAAAGCCCTTATGGTTAAACTTATGGTTACCAGGATGAAAATAGGGAGGCAGGATAAATTGGAAGATTAGGATTGACACATCACACTATTATTTATAAAACAGATAACTAATAAAGACCTACTGCATACCACAGGGAACTCAGTACTCTGTAATGGCCCATGTGGGAAAAGAATTTTAAAGAGTGGATTTATATATATGGGTAACTGATTCACTTATACCTGAAACTAACACATCATTGTAAATCAACTATCTTTCAATAAAATTTAAAAAACATTGTTACCAAAACCAATATTAAGGAGTTTTTTCCTCTGTTTCATTAGTTTTATTGTATCAGCTCTTACATTTAGTAAGATAAGTATTTGTTAAATGATTTATTATGCCAAAGTATGTACCTAATTTTTCATTCAGAGGAACTTAAAGACTCTGTTGTGCTTTTTAAAAGAATAATCACAACTTTTCCCCCTGCCTCAACACACCCCAGTATGCCTGAAAGGTTCAACACTTTAGAATTAATAGCTATGGCTCCTTAAGGTAGTGGTTCACTGAAGGTTGATACCTGTGCATTCAGAATCTCAGGGTTGCAAACAAGTGCCCCTCACATCATCCGTCAGTTGCCTGGGATTGTATGCTGAAAAGATGGACACAGGTATAGACCATAAATAGAGTGAGGCCCTGAATGGACACATCCCTATTATGGATAAGGGTGGATCATGTTTTCTGCAAGAAGGAATGATTAGAATAATTAGAATGATTTTAGTTTTGCTTCTGATAATCACTGGTTCAGTTGAGTCCCCCCCCCGCCTCATGCCTTGGTTTTAACCTTTCTAATAATTTTACATGTTCTAATGTTCAGTTCAGTTCAATTGCTCAGTCATGTCCAACTCTTTGCGACCCCATGAATCACAGCACTCCAGGCCTCCCTGTCCCTCACCAACTCCTGGAGTTCACTCAAACTCACCTCCATCGAGTCGGTGACGCCATCCAGCCATCTCATTCTCTGTCATCCCCTTCTCCTCCTGCCCCCAATCCTTCCCAGCATCAGAGTCTTTTCCAGTGAGTCACCTCTTCTCATGAGGTGGCCAAAGTATTGGAGCTTCAGCTTTAGCATCAGTCCTTCCAATGAACACCCAGGACTGATCTCCTTCAGAATGGACTGGTAGGATCTCCTTGCAGTCCAAGGGACTCTCAAGAGTGTTCTAATGTTACCTAGGCCAAATATTAGGCATTCTGCTTGTTTAAAAAATGAAAGAATGAGATGTATAGTTTTAAGGCTAATATCTTCTTCATATACTGTTAGATATGGATTTTAAAGATAGCTGGCATTTCAGCTTTAAACAGTCAAATGATTAGAGTTGATAGAAAAAGTATAAACACAGTTGTGGTTAATGAGTGTATTCTTCCCTACGATTTCCTTATACAGAGACTTTTAATCTTAACCCGGGAACAGAGGAGTGATACACTGGGGTGGGGGTGTTTCTCTTTTAGAAGAGAGGAGAAATTGTGGAAATAATTTTTGAGTTTAGAGGAGAGTAACAATAGGACATCAGTAAGAAGCATAATAACTTACTTGATTGACCTGTGCCAACACCTGTGGACAGGTGGGATTTCTAGAGTATTGACATGGTGGGATGCTGTTTGTTTAGGCTGATGGGGAAGAAATTTCCAGCCTTAGTCCTGTTTTGAGAATACTTGGAGGTCAGAGTGAAGTGAATATATAAAAGGGACATTGAATTAGTATAGCTGAAATAAAAGGCAGGGAAGTTAAGTTATAGAAAGCGGGCAGTGTAAAATCTTCAAGACTTGAGGGATCTAAATGGCTAGTGAAGTCTTGAGCTTGATTTACCAGACTACATGGAAATTCTAAAGTTCTCAGCTCTCGCAGCTTACTAGAGTCACTTCATTTAAAAAGGGTAGACTAGGGCCTGGGTATCAGCATTTTTAAAGTCTCCCAAGTAATTCTTCTGTGCATGTGAGCTTGAGAACTGTTTATTGATCCAAGGGCATGGAAGCGGAAAGTGAGGGGAAAAAAAAGATACTCAAGGAGAGTCTCAGGGCCAGGGTATTTCCAAGATCTTGTATGGTATGGTTTATGGAATCTGAAAGCCAGAATTCTGATTTATTAGATACTTGGCACATTACGTATTATTTTATTATGAACCAGTAGAATTGAATGTATTAGATCCTTTTAAATCTCGAGATATTTTTGGAGTTAGAAACGGAACATAATTAAGTAACTATTTAAAAAATACATAACACATATTTTCCACATTCAGATGGAATGCCTTTTTATCAGAAGCCAAAAGAACATTTTCCATTTGTTAAATTAAACCACCTTAAATTTAGTATTTATATTTTTAAGGGGAGCTGAAAGGAGGAGATTTATAATAGAGAATACATCTAGATTACATTTCGCAAGTTATAAGGACGTGCAGCATTTCATTTAAATACTTCCTCTTTGACTAGAAATTATTCAGCAATTGAAGGAAACAGTCTGAGAGGAACCAATTTCTTGATATCATCCACCCCTTTTCTAGGTAAAAATGCAAATTCTTTGTATCTAATTATGTTAAAGAATTGAAATCCCTTCATGTAAGAAGAAAATATGCACACCTGAGGTTACATTCTCTGACTTGGTCTTTGATCTACATTCAGAGACTAATTAATTATCTAAAATTGATAGACTGCATCACATTTCATAAAGCTGCATGAAACTTAGGAGTATCTGTATGGTAGCTATGTTCTTATCTCCCCTTTCTTGACCTTACAGACACTCCTCAGTAACTTTATACAAAGGCTAAAAGTAATCGCTTCTCTATTGCTGGGAAGATGAATTACTGTAGATGGGAGGAAAACATACAACTGAAAATCAACTTTCTTCATCACTCTTGACATTCGCTAGTCTTTACTCGAGATCACCTTGAGATGTGACATCAATTCAGAGTAATAAGGAAGGGTCAATGAAAAGCTAAAACATTCTTGAAAACCCATTATAACACATCTCCAAGGGATTTGTGTCAATGCCACAGCATTTCAAGTACACTACACAAATTTCAGAGGAATGGCTTCGTGAAGTGGAGACAACAGGCATCTGTGAGAGTCTTATGACATAGAAATTGACCTGTTATTGGATCTCTCTTTCACTCCCTACATGTTTTTCATCCTATAAACTCATCAGTCATTCCTTAAAAAGCAGGGTATGTCCATTTGTTAAGTATCTGTTGTGACACGCTACATCCTCCATGTGGTGTCATCATTGAAAGTTGGTTTTTAGTGAGTAATTTTGATACATTTGAGATCCAGAATTGATTTCACGAGATGTGTCTAAAGTTGGTAATGTACAGATCTTCTATTAGTAGATTTCTAGTACTTTGGGTCTTGTTTACCTGTTTAATCTGTTCAGCAGGTAGCTCAAAGCTCTGTATATAATAAGAACTTAATACATAATTGTTGAATTAGAAAAAATTCAGTACAATTCTCATTTACTGTATAACAGACTATGTTAGGCACTGAAAGTTCAAAATATGCTTTTTGTGTGTCTATACATATGTATAACCAGAGTTTATCCTTCACCAGCATTTAGAATAAGTTAGTGAGAAGTAGAAATGAAATATAGTACACATCATTATATTCCATTCCATTTTACCTATGGTGACGGGACATAAAATGATTGAAATTATCAATATTCAGACTTTAGTGGTTAGCCTGTAAACTTATCTTTCTCTGCAAACCTTTAACTAGCACTGTTGTCTAGTTTGGCCATATTAAACAGACCAAAGCTATCAAATCTATTAGGCACTAAATAATGTGAGCTGGAACAATGTTATTTGCTCTCAGGTACAATAAAAAAACTGTAATAGAATCTTTAAATGTTTAATTGAGTAGTATAAATGCTACGTATAAGAAGTGTAACTTCTTAGTGTTAATTTCTTAGAGTATGGAACATAAGTACATTTTGTGTGTGTGCATTCCGTTGCTCAGTTGTATCCGACTCTGTGGCACCATGGCCTGTAGCCCGCCAGGCTCCTCTACCCATGGAATATTTCAGGCAAGAATACTGGCATGGTGTGTAATTTCCTTCTCCAGGAGACCTTCCCGACCCCAGATATCAAACCTGCATCTCTTGCATCGGCAGGTGGATTCTTTACCACAGGCGCCCCCTGGAAAGTACATTTCAATATATTTAAAATTATTTGAGGTGGTGCCTCCATAAATAAAAGAGCATAAAGCCCACTCAAATTTTCAAGGGTTTTATTTTGCATTTTTTATACTAAGTATAATTGATTTACAAGATTGTGTTTCAGGTATACAGCATAGTGATTTGTTTTTTGTTTGTTTGCTTGCTTGTTTTTACAGATTATTTCCATTTTAGGTTATCACAAGGTACTAGGTATACTTCTTTGTGTTGTACAGTCAATCCTTTGTTGCTTTTCTATTTTACAGATAGTACCTAGTTTGTATCTATTAATCCCATACCCCAAATTAGTCCCTCCTCCCCTTTCTTTGCCCTTTGGTAACTATAAGTTAGTTTTCTAAACCTGTGAGTCTGTTTCATTTCTTATATAAATTCATTTGTATTACTTTTTAGATTCCATGTGTAAGTGACTTCATATGGTACTTGTCTTTCTCTGTCTGACTTACTTCACTGAACATAATGCCCTCCAGCTCCATCCATGTTGTTACAGGTGGCCGTCTTTTGTTCTTCTTTACGGCCAGGTCATATTCCATTGTGTATGTGCACCACGTTCCTTAAGCCAGTCATCTGTTGATAGGCACTTGGGTTGCTTCCATGTCTTGGTGACTGTTAATTTCTCCTCACATTCCCAACCCTGTCCTCCTTCAGTCTTCTCCATCTCAGTTAAAGTCACCATCTACCTATCTTGCTTGATCCTAAGATCTAGGAGTCATCCTATATATATATATATTTTTTTTTTCTCACTTTGTGGCTTGTGGGATCTTAACGGTCCCCTGACCAAAGATCAAATCCAGGCACCGTCAGTGAAGGCTCTGGACCACCAGGGAATTCCCTAGGAGTCACCCTTGCTTCCTCCCTTTCCCCCATTATTCCACTTGATCTAGTTTTCCAGTAAATCCTTTTGGGTCTACCATCAGAACATACCTGAGCTCTACTTCCTTTCTCTCCAAACCACCATCACCTCTTACCTTGTCTGTGCTATAGCCTCCTTTCTGATCTCCCTGCTTCTGTTCATTGCCTGCTTAGAGCCCATTGGACATGGAACAACATCAGGGCTCTTTCTAAAATGTAAGTCAAATTGTACCACTCTTCTCTATTAGGAAAGGATTGATAAGTATTTGTTGAATTAATCAGATGACAGTGAGAAGTGGTACTGGGTGAGGAGAGTCAATGTGACAAGGATGAAAAAACCAGAAGAGGTTCAGAGAAGCCAGGTTTCAAGAAAGCCTTGATTTATTGTTCATAATTCTTTCTTTACTTGAAAACCCAGGCATAAAAGTCTGTTTATCGGCCACTGTACAGGCATCCCTGGTAGTTTAGGTGGTAAAGAACCTGCCTGCCAAGCTGGAGACGCAAAAAGACATGAGTTCAGTCCCCGGGTTGGGAAGATCCTCTGGAGAAGGAAAAGGCAACCCACTCCAATATTCTTACCCGGAAAATTCCATGGACAAAGGACCCTGGCAGGCTACAGTCCATGGAGTCGCAAAAAGTCGACATGACTGAGCATGCACACGCTATACTATGTTACATTGGCCTGCTGTGAACACTTAACAGCTTGCGCTAAGAGAGTGCTACTGAAGGCCAATCAAGGTTTTTCTCTGTCCACTTAGAGTCTAAACAGCTGCCCAGGTTTAATTAATATCCCACAATTATATCTGGAGAGTAGCCAGTTTCTGAAATGGCTGAGTGAGAGAAGGATTTTTAACTCTCCTCTTGCGTCAGCTGGATCTGATACAATAGATGTCAACTTCTCGGGTGAATTTGAACTGTTTTTTTTCAAAGTCCACTCAGCCTGCGGTCCCTGAATAACTGTTCGATTGTCCCTTCATCTGTTGCCATTACATTTTGCAAGGGAGTCCTCGGTTTGTTCCTGTGAAGTTTGGACTTCAGGGTTTTCAGCACTGCCTATTTATTGCTGAGAATCTCCTGCAGAGCAGTGAGAAACACAGTGCTGTTTGTTAGGGTATAAAAAAGTCACAACTCATTTAAGCCGATCATCAAGTAATGACAACAAGGATTAAAGTGGGGGCTTACTCTTTGATCCACCAGGAGTTTCAAATGGCAATTATCATTAATTCTTGGATTCCCTTAGTCCTGATAGAAAATCAAGGCACCCAGAAACTATCATTTTGTAAACAGGCAGCTATTAAAAACACGTTAATAATCTATAGTGGGTATAGCATATGCCTTTTAAAAAGATTTGTAGCTTGTTTCTCTGCGGTGAAGACGGAGGACTTCTCCAACCTAATTACAAAGCAATCAAACAATTTAATTAATCTGGAAATCACTTTCTTAACAATAACTGCCTCCAAAATGAGGCACCCTGTGTAGCTATGTTAGGTAAGTACTGTTTTGATGTACAGCCTGTGTGTTCGCCATGCCAGTTCCCCCTGGGAATCATGGAGTTAATTACCTATCCAGCGCCTGCCCACCCACCACTAAGGTTTCCTTACCAGGTCAGAGGCAGCAGTCTGTAACGTGTCCTGGCACTCAAACATCCAAGAGCCAGCAAATCCCTTCGAACAGCAGGATTTGAGTTATAAGCAAGTGCTGCACATATGGGCAGAGAATTAACTGGCACTGGTTTTCATTTGAGAGTCTCTCAGGTATTGCTTTGCAGATGAGTGGATGAATTCTGAGAACAGTGCTGTGGGTAGTGAAGGTCAAGTATAGGACTCTGGTTCCACTCCATCTTGTTTTCATGTCCTGGGAAAGTGCTACAAGTGTCCACAGCAGTCTGGTCCTCATCTCCAAGTGAAGAATGTATAAAGTGTGCTTTATATTTCAATCTGTTCTAAATTAGTGTTGTTGTGCATCACAGAACAGTGTCCCTAAGTCTTCAAACACAACACACAAATCAGTGTTTGTTTCAAAGAAGAACAAAGGCCTCAAAGATTGATTTGTGCCTATCTAATCTACTCATCTTGTAATTTCTCCCTGAGGAAAATTGAGGAATTCTCTGTAACAAATGACACAAAACGCTCTAGAACACTCATCTATCCTTTATTACTACCGCCCAGTTCTTTCTAAAAGTTCCCTGTTGGTGGAGCAGCCATCCTCCCAGTCTGCTAACCTGGGAAGTGTCAGTTAGTCTGTAATCTTTTTCATCACTTATTTTTGCTCCATCGCCAGTTACACTTGGTTTGGTCACCAGACATGCCTTCTGTTGGCTTTCCACATCCTAGTCCAGCTCTTTCTCCTTGGTGACTCCTCTGTCCACTCAATGTACTCATTCCAGGTTAAAATATCGAGCGCCTCTCTTGTGTTCAAATTTCTCTTAAGCCTTCCATTAGGTAGTACCAAAACTTGTCGTTCACAATTCATTGACTTGACGAGTCTGAATTCCCTGATAGTAGGGTCTGTCTCTCTACCGCATTGCCTAACTGTGTTTGGATTGATTCTGTCCCCTTCCTGAAGTCCTTCCATTCTGTCTCTTAATCCTGAGCTTGTTGAACTGCCCTCAAATTAAGCTGCAGTCTCTTGTCCTTAAGGAATTGCCAAGTATTCTAGTTCATACTGCCCTTGTTTTCTCCAGTAGCCTACTGTACGTAAGGGCCGTTGTGATGATGTGGGATGTGTGTATTTCTATCTCAACTAGCTCTTCAGTGTGACCAGAAACAAGAAGAAAGATCTGATTAGTAGGAGAATACAAATGGCTATATAACTTGGAGCTGAGGGATGTTTTCAGTGTATGGGCCTGGAAAGGCCACATAGAATGAGAAGGCAAAACCCAAGATAAGAAATGGTTAAGGGTAGCCCTGATTTTTTGTCTTGTTTTTTTAAAGAGCGGAGTTAAATTAACCTACCTCTATATCTCTGTCTCTGCCCATTCATCCTCAGTATGACGGGCCACCATGTATTATAAGATGTTACATGGTTTCCTGGGAGCCCACTCATTAAAATCTCTAAAAGTGAAAAGGTTCTTAAGATAATTCCTGTTTCTGCCTCCTTCAGATTCTTCAAAATATTTAATAAGCTCCCTCTACTTGTTCTGGTTGATCTCATATAATCTCCAGATATAATGTTCTCTTTACAAAGAACACAGGGCTAAGAATTTGGTGCCAAGTTTTATTGGCCTTATTATTTATTCTCAGCGATTAGAGTAGTAGGGATTGTTCTCAAAATGCCTTGGCTTCAATCAGTTGTTTTGTTTCTCATAATTTACTGATAGTTTGCTCTGTGTGGGGTGTGAGCAAACCAAATTTTTTTTTCCAAATAAAAACAAAATCAACCCAGAGATTTCTGGCATTTGACCTCTTTCCCTTTAGAAACAAGATTTCTGGCCATCTTGAAATCAAGACCTTTTAAGGAATATGAAGAGCAATGCGCAAACTAACTAGGGGAGGGGCTGGGGGAATGAAGGTTGTTGGGAGAAGTTCAAAGAATTTAATTTAGCTGTGTAGATAAAGGACAGAAAGGGTCCTGGATCCCTGGATGGCACAAGCAGAATCCATTTCTCTAGAGGCCCAAGAAACAACAGATGCAAAGGCGTGATAAATTTCATTGCAGCAGGGGGAAAATGTTTCTTGATACTCTATCCATAAAGAAAGGTGCTTTTCAGCACTTCCCAGTTAAATGGCTTTAATTGTGCTGTCTGTCATAAACTTAATGGCATCTGTTGATGCCATCACTACAAAATCTGCAACTTTAAGTTAACTGAAAAATTTCAGTAGAGGCGCAGCCAGTCCAAAAGTAAAGGTAACACTGAAATTATCCCCTTCAATGTGTTAATCTATTCTTTTTGCACACGGGTAATAAATTGGTTACCTTTATGGCTAGGTGCCGTTTCGTGCTCCTTCCACCTAATTACAAATTGTCACTTCTGGTGTGAAAAAAACCAATGTGGCAACACTGGCTTGCTGTTAAGGATTAAACATGTCTTCTTGATTTATTTTCCGTGTTTCCAGAACATGCAGCATTTGTTTGCAGCCTTTCCTAACCTCTTGTTTAAACCGGCTACAGTCCCATCCGGTCCTCAGGCCATTTTGCCAGCCTAATTAACCGTGCAGAGGGAAGTGGGGTGGTCTGGCCTGCCTTGTGCCTCCCCTCGCCCGCTGCCTGCCAAGCTTGCCCAGTGATCAGCAACAGGTTGCATGTTCTGATGGGGAAAGTAGCAAGCCTCCAGATGAGCTGTCACCTTACATAAGCATCCGTGTGCCACCCACCATGGAAGAACCTGGGGAAGACACCTTTTGCCAGCCGCTGGGTGGCTATGGCTTTACAGGCAGCCTGGCCAGTCACCCCCTCAGCTGCCTAGGAGCAGAGGGACTATTGAAGAAGATACTTCAGGGCCTCTAGGCTGGGTCATTTGAGGTCTGAACTGCTGGGGTTCTCCCCAGTATTTTATGCCCTGTTCTGACATTTCTGCCTTTAAAATGTGTGCTTTGAAGAATGAGGATTTATTGAGAACACAGACTTTTGTTCTGTTTCAGTAAATAAAAATACCGAGGCTGCCTTCCTAAAATGGAAAGCCTCACCCTCCCAATTGAAGCTTATCTTCTCTATCTATCCTACTGTGGAAATGTTAACATCTGGAAGAGCAGGAACCAAGACATATGTATGTATTCATTATTCTCTGGGACTGAAATACTTACATTATGAAATATATGGAAGTCTGCTGCTTGGTGACATGGGTTTGTTTATTTATATATTACAGCCTTGGAAAGTTGTGCTGGAACTCAGGCCAATCCCTTCCTCTGCTCCAAATAAAACTGAAGCATTTTTTGAGGAGATGGACATTTTAAAAAGGTGTACAGAAGCTTACTACTAAAGAGAAGAGCGTCTGGATGTAGCTAATGATACAGGAATAAAATCTTAATGTCATTCTTTTTCCTTCTTTCTCTCTACAGGAAATAGCCCTCAAGATAGTCCAAGAAATTTCTCCCCCAGTGCCTCTGCCCATTTTTCATTTGCACGGAGGTAAGAACTTTTTGTGAGTAGAATGATAAAGCGTTTGGTGGAGAAACCCTGCCCCCTGCCCCAGTTCCTCCACTACCCGTTAGAGTTAGAGATGGTCCTTGGTCCTTCCCTAGATGGTGGGCTCCCACTAAGGGCAGAAAAAACCAATTTCACCTTTTCTCCCATCCCTCGTGTCGTGTCTCAGATTTTTTACTGACTTATCTGAGCTTATATTATAAGGACTTGATTCATCCATGTGTCCTGGCACAGCTGTCGTTGTCACTGAAATTCTCAAAAATAAATAAATAAATTAAAATGACCTTACTTGGGATCACAAGGTATAAACTCTTAAGATGCCTCTTTCCTTGAGAGCACCAAACCCGCAATTTAGTGACCTTCCTGAGTATTTTCTCTTCCTTTCTTAGTTAGAATAGGACACCAAGTATCAAGACTATATGTCTCATATCTGGGTCGATGAGTCACGAGACAGTATTGCTGCTCAGAGGGTAGTGGGCGTACGATCTGTTACCAAAGCTTTTATCTTGGGATCACCTACTGTGGTTTCTCCAAGTCAGAGATGTCGCACAGCCGCCTCTTCTGTGTGTGAAATTAGTGTACTTCCCCTGTCACATTCAAATCTTCACTTTCCTCCATTCCTTTTCCCGCCAGGGAAACCACACGGAAGACAAAATTGCCCCTTTAGCCAGGTTCCTAAATATTCGGAATGAATTGCCTTTATGGTCCGAATGTCCTGCATATTTATTAAATTTTCTTCAGAGAGCTAATCATACCTTGAAATGAATTAAAATAACATTTAATTAAGACATTCAGGTAGGTTAAAAAAATAGATTTAACACAGTACGTGCAAACCTGCAGTGCCATCACTGCCGTTTGTCATCATGTAATGTGTTTTCTGTTACTAGGTCCAGAGGAAAGGATCTGCTTACAGTGTATTCGCAATTCCTGTTAATTAAGATTCTCCTGTCTAATCACACATTCCCCACCACATGGTGAATGCCTATGTGTACCAGGCCTTCCCCATAGGGAGGACAAAAAGTAATTGAGATGTGATCTCCAAGGAACTTTCTGAGACCCACACCCTGGTTTTCCCCAATTCCAGCTTTGATTCTTTTAGTCCTCTTACAGCCTGTAAGCACTGTAAAGAAAACGTGACAATTAATTGGTTCCACAAAGCCTGTGTTTGTTTGTCCAATGAATATTAATTCACGATGGTGCTACTATTCTAAATGAAAAGGGAAATCCTATAAAAATTGGTTTAAAAAAGAACACAGCATATTCCTTAAAATATGTTTCTTTGAAAAAGAAAAAACAAAGGTGGGGGGGAGGTGGTGGTGGAATGCATTTAATTACTTTAAGTAAAAAGAAAATACACATCTCATAGCCTGTTTTTAAATGTGACCGAAATCAGTCTTTTAATCCTGCCAGATTTATAAAAATGAACAGAACCTAATAATTAAGTGGCTGACTAGAGGACAGATGACTCTGGTTTCTGTGCTATAAAAAAAAAAAATACACAAACCCCCAGGCATGTTAATTTTTGACAAATAAGCCGTAAACCGTAACAGAAAATTATCACAGGAGACCTCTGGTTCATTTTGCAGGAATTTCCAGATGGAACTCACTGCACAGTCTTCAAAAAGTATTAATTTTGATTAGGACTTGAGTGATCATCTTTTTAAACTTTTATCCAAGTAAACAGAACCTGTGTTTTCTCTGAAAACTCAAATTGGCCTATTTTTAACATCTGACATCTTTCTCTTCCATTTTAAAGTTGATCTTTCATTCACGAAACATGGAAATTCCACTCATGGGTTGAATTCCCATTCCCTACCATTTGGTATGCTTTTCTGAGACCTTAGGAAGTAATGCCATTTTGGGAGTCCCACATTTTATTATTTTGTGCATTAATTCCAACAGATGGAACAGATTGCCCTGTTTTAAAAATTATTCTTGGGTAAAGGGATAAAGGTCGGACTTACTAATCTTTTCTGACCCTACTTATCACATGTGTGAATTTCCCCTCAGTATTCATCTCCTGGTAATGTACTAGTTGCAATTAAGACTGGGAAATAAGACCACACACACTTGCTTTCCATACTATCTAACGTGTGTCTGAGAGTGAAATTATCAAGTTAATTTTTTTAGTACTGGGTTAAAATACTAGGATGAAAATGCATGTCATAGTGTAGTGGGTTTTGTCTGGAACAAGGAAACATATTTGTATTTTGCCCGTAGCTGTGATTGTTGGTATTCAGCTACTGAGTCGTGTCAGACTCTTTGTGACCCCGTTGACTGCAGCACCCCAAACCAGTAACTGGGATACTGATTTACGATCCACCTGCTTGTGGAGTTACTTAGTGTTGCCTTCCTTGGTGGTAAAGTGGAGGTGATAACATTGGCCTGCCTTCCCTAGAAGTTATGTAGAGGCTTACGTGTCATACATTGCTTTCACTTTCATCAGAAATATTAAGAGAGCCCTGAATAAATGCTGGGGATGTCTCCTGGCTGCCTAGTTGTTATTTATCAGGTGAAATATCAGAATGTATTTCCATAGACAAATTACTGGAACAGATTTGCCCGCTGAGGTCAGGTCATGAGACATTCATTGAGCACAGGTGGGCTGAAGTTACTCTGGTTACATTATATTGGCATAGTTCATCTTGTTCCAGTATCAACTAGACCATAAAATGTATCATGCCAGATGACTATAGCAAGCAAATATGAAATCTGCTTCCTCTTTATACAGTTGTAATAGCCAGATTGATACTGGAACTTTTCTTTCTTCCTTTGTCGTACACCATGTTAATCTAACTTTTTGTGGTTAGTATTGAAATGATGGAGGTTTCTGGGGAGGGGTGGATTTTGAGCGGGTAGTTTTTGTTTGTCTGCTTTTGTTGTTGTTTTTGCTAGTCACTTTGTAGCCTGTGTTCCCATCAGATGTTTTTCTCGTGTTACTTTTTCATTTAGTATAACTTTGAAATTTCCACCCACAAAGGAAACACTCTTTTCAAAAAAAACCTTGTGGCTTTGGCGAGAATGTAGTTTTGTTTTCAGGTAACATTTTACTGGGAGCTGCTACAAAGAAAAGAGAACGTTATTAGTAGGATCCAAATTGTACTTGTGTGGATAGCTTTCTTCAAAAAAGGGCATGCTATCTCTTAGAGCACATATATAGCATATATAGAAAGTTCTCAGGTGCAGTTGTCATGGTAATGAAAATGCAGTGGTCCTTTGTGTTCTATTTGAATAAATAGACACAGACAACTTAGGGAACTTTATGAGACATAAATTATTTCTGGTCCGTGGCTGTACAGAGTACTGAGCACATTCTTGTTTAAACATCTTTCTAGTCGTGTGTTTTCCAGAGTAAGCAAATGTAATTTATGCTTCAGAACTAATAAGAACATGTCTCCTCTTGGAGTTGTTCATTCATCTGAAATATGTTCATTGATACCTGAGGGAAAGGAGAGTTAATGAATCACAAAGTAGAATCATGGTGGGGGAAATTGTGTCCTTCACTCTTTCCAGAGACTAGTTTCTGATAATTGCTATTAAATGGACTGAATAATTCTTTGAAAGCCATATTCTTTTAAAAATTGGAAGTGTTTAAAATAGAGAGTCCAGGCATGGGTTCTTAAGTCTGTGATAATTAGCCAAATAATCTAGGACCAACCTGTGTCCATTTAATTGATGGTCAATAGTCTTTGGAAACGTGTTATTAGAATTAGTTTCTTCTTAAATCTTTTAACATTTTAAATTGTATAAAATTATTTCTAGAGAACTTGTGGCATTTCTTTTCATTCCTTTTATTTGATACATTTACAAACATCTTAATTTGCTTCTTTAAAATAAAAAAAAAATGCTTGATTCAATTGTACTCCAATCATGGTCACAGAATTGACAGGTAAATTTTACTAAAATCTTAACATTGTACTACTTCTGTGATTTATCCACTTGAATTTCTCATTTTGTCTTTGTGGACCATTCGCATTTATTGGAGGTAAAAATAACATCCATGGTGGCCTATGATTATATTCTCCCTTGATTATAATTTAGGCTAGGATGTCAGTTTTCTACATAAACATGTGATTGTGACATTTCTCTAATTCAAGTCAAATTCTGAAGAATTCCCTGATGTCCCCTTATAGTGAATGTGTCTGTGGTCAATTTGATCTAGTCTTATCTCTCACTTGGTAAATTAATATAAATCATGAGTTGCAAAAAGGCTACATATGGTCAAAGAATGCAGTATAGCTCTTTAGAAAAGTGTGTTTTTCCTTTTCTCCCCATGGCAAATGTGTGTATATTTGTCTTCACCACGTTATGTGATTTTGAAGGCATAGTCCTATTCAAAATTGCTAATAAAATAATCCTACTTTAGCAACAGGATTGTCTTCACTGCTTTGACAGCTCCTCTGAGACCCTTGTAATGATCCCAATTAATAACTATAGAGTTCAACCCAGAAGCTATCCATCCTGTTGCCATTTGGAGATAAAAAGCATATTCTATTAAGACTCCTGACAGCTTCACCTCTGTGACTAGCGCAGGTCACTCTACTCTGCATTAGCTTCAACCACTAGTGGAGAATTTTCTTTCTTTGTTCCCTATCACTGGCCAGAGCAGGGCCACACGCTCATAAACTCTGAAAGAGGCATTTGCTGGAACACTTTATAAAGCCAGGTCATGTCAGAAGGTAATAACTCTTAAGAGATTCTGAGCACAAGGTCAGTCACTTTCTTAGTGCTAAAGTTATTTGCCACTTAAGGCTTGAGCCAGCCACGAGCCCTCTGATCCTCCCTTCCTTTGGTGTGATGAGTAGGATTGTTCTCTTGAAAGTAATAAGCTGAAAGTCTTTAGGAAGAGGTGGAAGTCCCTAGAGGCTCTCATACCATGCTGGAATTGAGGCCCTGCCAAAGACTGTGGCCCCAGTTATCAGTATCCACATAGGAGTGTTTTTTCCTCCTGCCTTTCTATTTTTATTCATCTGAATCTGCTGAGTCCGACCAATGTAATTATCCCTGGTATTCATTTTGTCAAAGTGTATTAGTGAGAGATCAATAATATGGATCAACCCATTCACTTTCTACTTGTTTGGGTGTATTGATTCAGTTTAAATAAAAGTCAACCTGCTGTATAATGTTTGTTTACTCTGGCCCTTGCTGAACATTTCCACATCCTCATTGACTGCGTTTGTGTCATTTGTTCGACTAAGAATACTCGGTTTCCCTGGGGTTCCCGTGTAACCCTACTCCAGTGTTGGCCTAAGCTAATCGCACTTTCTCACCAGGACTGATGGACGCCGCTGGTCCTTGGCTTCCCTCCCCTCCTCTGGCTATGGGACAAACACTCCCAGCTCTACGGTCTCTGTAAGTGCCCAGTTTTTCTCTGTTACACCCCAGAGCTCTTGCATGGGCAGTACTTTCTCTGGGTGTTCCCTGATAGGGAGGAGAGGATAAATTCTGCATGTCTGCCCCTCCGAGTAGGCTTCACATCAAATGATGAGCTGACAAACACAAGCTTTTAAATTATGGTGCACAAATTGAGCAAGTCCCCAGATCACAAGTTGGGAGGAGACTGGGAGCTTTTGTTTTAATACCATTTGGTGTTTGGGGGTAGGGGTGGGAACACAATCTGGTTTTATTGCTTTGGTTCCATGCCAGTGATATTAGTACTGAAAATGCCATTAAACTCTGATAGCCTGGGTCGTTTTTTTCTTGTATGGCTTAGATGTAGAGTTCTGTTTTGTTTTGTTTTTTAGTTTTTCTCTTTCAAAGGAAAAAAAATGGCAAGCCTTAAATTTGTACCTTCTGGATAAAAACTTTCTTTTAAGGAGAGATTAAAAGAACTTAGCAGTAGGTTAAGATCAATACAGAGACAAGATGAAGCCATGGAAATAGAATAGAGGAAGAAGAATGCTGTTGCCGCAAACTACAACATTTCAACAAGAGCTCTAGCAATTACTGAAAGTGATTCAGTGGCTTAGATACATGCCTTCTCCATTTAAATTAGTGATATTGTGGGATATTTGTCTCTACAGAGCTTTATTTGTTTACTTTTTTTTATTGAAGTAGAGTTGATTTACGATATTGTGTTAATTTCTGCCGTAGAGCAAAGTGATTCAGTGATACACATACACATATATACATTCTTTTTTATATTCTTTTCCATTATGATTTATTCCAGAATACTGAATGTAGTTTCCTGTGCTATACTGTAGGACCTTGTTGTTTATCCATTCTTTATATAATAGTTTGCATCTGCTAAACCCCAGACTCCCTGTCCATCTCTCCCCTACCTCCCTTCCCTTCTCCAGAGCTTCTACAGAGATTTAGAAGCTGGTGGTCATTTAGAAGGACCTAGGATATGGTGTAGGTCAATCAATAAATACTTAATGGAGCCGTACCAGCCAGGAATGTGAACCTGATGGTTTTAGAGCCGCTTCTGAGTCATTCTCATCTCCATTTTGTCAAAATCTATGGTTTATTGCAAAGGGGTATCTATCTCCCCACCCCAATGAACCCCAGCACTGTGCTAAGCATATAGGTTCACACTTAATATCGGTGAATTGAAAAGAAACTGTGATTAAATGTATAAACTTTAATCAATATCACCAGTGCCTTATATTTTATGTTTCCAGAGTTCCAGATGCTATGTAACATGGGTTTTCCAGAGCAAAACATGGGCCTGTTAAAATCTGTTGGATTATTTTTACCATCTTCTTATAATATTTTATTGAGGAGCAATAACTTATTTTCCTATGCATTATTCCATTATGTTGTGGTATGTGAGTTAGTTGTCCATTTAGATTGTTTTTGTGAAACATCCTGACAACCTTGAATAGTTTCAGTGGCACTTTAGCCTCACATCCAGGAAAGGATATTCAAAACTCTTGAATGGCTTCAGTGGATAGAATTGTCACTAAATAACAGTAAACAAAGTCAGCCTTGTTTTTTGCGCATCAGTTAAGCATCATTGTTTATTATTAGCCCATGTCTTAGATCTTGAAAGCATTGGCTACCACAGTGTGAAAGTGATTGCTGAAACTGACTGACCAGAAAGCAAAAAAGAGTAAGAATTTTAAGTGGTATTCTTCCCTAGACTTGTGAGCATCTCCAGTTAGAATCGAACCACCAGTAAACAAGAGTACTTGTTCCGTTCTCCTACATTCTCTCGCTGAATCATCCCCATGCCCCAGATTTGTATCTTCTTTCTTGACTTCAAATCCTTTTTATTTTAGCTATATCACCTTGCTTTGCCCTGCAGTCAAGTCTTATTATAGTTTGGATATAGAAGTTTCTCCTTTGCAAGAAAAACAGGGGAGCATGCAGAATCTTCCCTCTTTCTGTCTCTAGCTAGTAAATCATATGTCATTTTAAAAAGTGAATCTAAAAAGCAAGGGTGAGCTACATAGATGTGGACCCCATTTGGTACAAAGTACTTTAGAAATATTTTATAAACACTTATTATGTGCTAGGTACTAGTCTTACTGTTTACAATGCATTGGCTCATTTAATTGTAAATGAAAATTTATGAAAAAAATGAAAAAATTATACATTGTAAAATTTAATTGACTTGTTTCATTGTCTCATTTATTTGTAAAAACATGCTTTATAATGTAGTTGCCATTGTTTTCATCATTTTATGGCTCAAAGCTCTGAGACACAGAGAATGAACTGAGGGGCTCTTTACTAACCCCTGTGTTGTAGCAATAAGAATACAGTAAGTTTCTCAACCTTGGGCACTTGACTTTTTAAAAAAGGAATTCACAAGGTATTGCTTAAACCAAACTTGATAATTAATAAATCTGACCTGACCATCTGTCATGATTTCATTGCTGTCCCTGACTTACACATATGCCTGAAGAGGAAGCTTTCTGAGAGTTTTTAGTCACACACATGCACTATGCGTTTCTAACAGCTTCTGCCCAGAGATAAGGCGGCTTTTCTCTTAGGCATTTATTTTACTGGAGAAGGTGGTATCATATTCTTGTGGATCTTGTATTCCTCTTTTCCCCTTCAAAATCAAATTGTAACTTTCAAAATGACAGTCATTTCTGAAATGTATTTTTGAAAATACTTTTGAAATAGATTTTTGAAATGTAGGTGCTCTAACAAGTTCAGTTATTTTTTTCTCCTTATTGGCTATTGATAAAAATGATAACTGAAAATTTGAAAGGCTGCTTCTCATTTTCTTCAGTTTCTTTATGTTCTTGCCCTTTACATGTTAGGACAAAAAATTGTGCAAAACTGCTCAGGAGTTGCATTTTTTTCTTTTCTAAGTCTAACCTGAATCACTTTTAGAGTCTCATTTTCTAGGTTAACTGGTTGTGATTAAGTTGATTAGAAATGATTTTGGTTATTTTTAAAATAAAAATACAGAATATATATGGATAAAATCACAAACACTTTGAAAATACAGCTTAAGTTTTACAGATATTTGTTGTTAGCTGAGTTCCAAAGTTGCTAATGCTGAAATGTAAATACCATGTCCTTTGGGTATTATAGAAACTGCAAAATTCCCGTGTTAAAATGCTTCATTCTGAAATTGAAAAGATTTGATCATATGAAGTTAATCAGTCCTTCCTCAGAATATTTAGTATTGCTGCTTCTCTTAATTTCAAGTTTTGTAGTAAAAATTAATTTGAGAAACTTTTCCAAAGTAATATTCAGATTATAATTTTTAATTTTAAAATAAGTAATATGGAATTATAGTAGTCAGAAGACATCTCCCATATATTTCTGACAGATAAATTATTTTCTGCTGGGGGAAAGAATATAAATACTTATTAATATGAGGTCTGACTATAAAATAATATGACTCTGAGTGGAAAACTACACGTGCATATGAATACTGTCCTTTGCAAAGTGCTTATCTTGGGAAACTAGTTTATTTGATTGATATCATTACTCACAACATCTTGGGGAACTCTTCTAATTGCCTTGAGAACTAGAAGCACAGTTCTTTTTGTAAATCTTCACTCTTTGAAAGTGGATTTGATTTATGGTGTAGTCAGAAGTTATATATGCAAACTAGTTGGCTGATGAGACTTACTGGCACCACATTTAGAGAGCATGCTAGAAATATAAAGTCATGGGACTTAATTAATTGAGGAATTCCAAACTAATTCTTGAAACTCTAGTAAAAGTGCAGTTCCAAGGATGCATTGAGCAGCAGAGGTGTCTTTTCAGGAAGCTTGCGAGGTCCTAGGGACAGCGCTTGCAGCCCCTGTCACAAGCTCTCCTCTGAGTCCCTGATCTTTGCTGGAACTGACTCCTGGACTGAGCCTCTGTTCATTAGTGACTCACTCTGGGGGGCCCTGTTTGATACCTTTTGAATTCCCTAGCCATTTGGAAAGCCCCCAGTTGTTCCCTGTTCCATAAACTCATCCGGTGGGTGTCACTTGGATCGTGTCACCCTTTTCCCATTCACACCTCGTTTGTCCCCACTGAGAGGAGGGATGCTGTCTCCCCAGAGAAGCCCTTTGCCTCTCACTTTGCTAATACTTTTCCCACCTCATCATTCGTTTTAACATGCCCCATCAGTAAGCCCTGGGCACATTGCTGTGAGTTCAGTCACATGGTTATGTATATGGTATAACCACAAAATTTTCCTGTTGGAGTTAGCACCTGTAAACATTTTATTACATTTGCTACAGCTATTTTTAACATAAACTTTTATTTTGATTAATAAATAAAATAGTAGAAATCAAGCCCTTCCCGCACAGTCCTTTTCTCTTCCCTCCTTCTCAGAGGGAGTCACTCCCTAAAGTCACTTGTGTCCTTCTTATGCAAGCACAGGTTCATAATGCCTTATGTGAAACTCTTTAAGTCTGGTGTGATTCTGAAATTAATTTTCACATTTTACAAAGTTAACATGATCCTCCCTGTACTGTACATAACAACCCAGCAGCAACTGGGCCAGCAACTCAGAATCAAATACATTAATATTTCTATGGCAAAGCTGAATTAACATTCATCTCAAGTGGATTAAATGCATATTTTAAATGACTTTCCATCAGTCCAATTGATGGTTTGCCACCAAAAAGTTATTACTGGGAATTTATGAATAGACATCTGGGTTTTTGAATCTTGGCTACAGAATTGTGTACATTGATTTACCTTTGAGACATATATACAAATTCTTAATTCCGGTTTTCTGTTTGCTAATTTCATCATCTTTGCTTTTATGGCTGCTGCTTCTGTCCTGCTGGCGTTGATTTTTCTTATTCTTTTACTGATTTCTTGAACTGACTTTGTGTGTTTTGTTTCTTTTTTTGTAGTGACAGTATTTACGATTTTGCTTATGTTTTTTTTGACTAGAGCTTTGGTTTACCTCAGAAGTCTTTCTAGTAGTGTTCTCATTTTTATAGTTTATTAAATAATTTCATTACATTGTAAAAATTCCTCTTAGTCTTAGTATGTACTTAGAAAGCATTTTATAATTTCAAGGAATAAGGCTATTTTAAAGCTTTAGTTTGTTAATTTCTAATTACTGCAGTGTTGCTGCAGTGTTTAGGAAGTGTGCTCTTGATGTGGCAGTTTTTTTTTTAAAAAAAAACCTGCTTGAATGGATTATTCAAATGAGTGGTATCTTTCAAAATATGTTTATTCTACCTGTGTTTCCATTACTCAAACATTTCTCATTTCTTTTGTTAGAATCACTTAAAGAGTTTACCTCTCAATAAAAACAAAAAAGCAGTCACATTGTTTAATAGTTATATTTCTCAGATTGATTAAAAGCAGTGTTGTTTAGCCATTCACCTTTTCTACCTTACTTTTCTGTAAGTGCTGAGTGATTTTCAAAAAGCACATCTAGGTTCAAGGGATTAAAAAACTTAACACCACTGAAGCTGTTTAAAAAAAAATAGCGTTAAGTCAGAGAACACAGAAAAAATTTCCAATTCCCAGTTTTTAAAACAATGGCATTAGTGAGACAAATATTTTCTTTTTCCACACCCTTTTTACCCAGGACTCATATCGGTGATAATTGCACGAAAGGACAGCATGCTTTGTAAAGACAGATCTCATTAACTTATTACTTTATGATTATACATCATAGAGTTCATTTATGATTATACATCATAGAATTAATTTTATGTTACTTACCCTAATAACAAGTGTTTGAAGTGAGGATGTCACACTCAGCTGAGAACTAATCTGTCATTTATCGCACCCAAATTCTTACTCCAGTTGTCACTTTCTTGCTCTGGTTTTGACTGGGTCCCAAGAAAGCTGATCACCGAAGAACTGATGCTTTTGAACTGTGGTGCTGGAGAAGACTCTTGAGAGTCCCTTGGACTGCAAGGAGGTCCAACCAGTCCATTCTAAAGGAGATCAGTCCTGGGTGTTCATTGGAAGGACTGATGCTAAAGCTGAAACTCCAATACTTTGGCCACCTCATGCGACGAGTTGACTCACTGGAAAAGAGTCTGATGCTGGGAGGGATTGGGGGCAGGAGGAGAAGGGGATGACAGAGAATGAGATGGCTGGATGGCATCACCACCTCAATGGACATGAGTTTGAGTGAACTCCGGGAGTTGGTGATGGACAGGGAGGCCTGGCGTGCTGTGATTCATGGGGTCGCAAAAAGTCGGACACGACTGAGCGACTGAACTGAACTGAACTGAACATCCATTTTCAGACCCTGGTTTTTCTTCAGAGGGTAAACTATTTTTGAGGAAATTGTAGACAAGCGAGATAAAATATGGTAGCCATGTAGACCTCTGGAGACCACATCCAGGTATACATTTAGGCACCAGCTCTTGTAATTGTAACATGGAAAGGATGCAGCATAAAATGGTGATGTAACAAAATTTAGTGCTATGACCTAATATTCATTTAAAGCATTTCTCCTTGTGATAGTCATTAAACCTCACTTTGGTTTGTTGTAGTCATCCTGTTCCTCCCAGGAGAAGTTGCATCAGTTGCCGTATCAACCGACACCAGACGAATTACACTTCTTATCAAAACATTTTTGTACCACCGAAAGCATCACCACTGAGAACAGATGCAGAAACACACCCATGCGCCCCCGTTCCCGAAGTCTGAGGTATGTAGACCTGATTAAATGTTTTGTTAGTTGGATAACCTCTTTTCAACCATTTCAGGGAAAGACTTTTGGTCCTCTAATTCATATATGTGTTAATTGGTTTATGAATTACTATAAATGTAGTGTGATTTTTTTTTTTTTTTGCATCTACGCATGATATAGTGAATTGCCATTGAAAGGCCTCTTACTGTTTTTCTTTTAAATTCTTACAAGTTGCTGATTGCTGTGGTAACAGAAACCATAGTGGACTGCAAGGACCACCTGAGGAACTTCTAGCCATTGGAAATTTCAACCGTCTAATTATGGCGCTACATCAATTACTGTTTTACAAAGAAGCTTGGCTAAAAAGGAAGGGCAGCGTGTTCAGGTTCACATGTGGAATTCAGATTCCTTTTTACGAAAATCCACCCAGGGCTTGGATTTTTCCTTCTCATCACAAGTCTTAATTTCTCCAGGATTATGAGTGAGCCATTAAGAGTTTATGTCCCTTGTATTTTGTCAGTGCCAAATGTAGTCCATTTGACATTGAGTAGAGCTGGTTTTGGAGAAGGAAATGGCAAGCCACTCCAGTGTTCTTGCCTGGAGAATCCCAGGGACGGGGGAGCCTGGTGGACTGCCATCTCTGGGGTCGCACAGAGTTGGACACGACTGAAGCAACTTAGCAGCAGCAGAGCTGGTTTTATTTTGACCTTGTCTCAGAAAATAATAGATGTCCCTGTTTGGTTCCTCTGAGAGTGACTCTAACAGAGAAACGAAGATATTTATTAAGGAGTGCTTGAGAATTATACCTGTCAGGGGGAAGGAGTGGGTAGTGAGATTGAGCAGGAGAGAAGTCCAGCCGCAGTGCAGGCCTGACAGCGACAGTCAACCCCGTAGGGAGTTCTGGGGATAACATGACCCATCAGAGTTGTCCCTCTGGACCAAAGGAAGGACCTCCTTCATTATCTCCACTCAGTCCTGGGATGTGGTACCCTGGGAAGGACTTGGCCTTGGGTAAGGGGGCTCTGTGTGCATGCCAAGTTGCTTTAGTGGTGTCTGACTCTTTGCACCCCCATGGACTGTAGCCCACTAGGCTCCTCCGTCCATGGAACTCTCCAGGTCAGAATCCTGGAGTGGGTAGTCATTCCCTTCTTCTGGGGACCTTCCCGACCCAGGGATCGAACCTGTCTGCTGTGGCTCCTGCCTTGCAGGTGGATTCTTTACCATGGACCCACTGGGGAAGCCTGAGGGGACTCTGCATCTGAGACCATGTCCAAGGGGACTGACAGCTGCCGGCTTCTACAGCCCCTGCAGCTGGGACAACAAGTCCTTCTCTGTAGGGGGAGCACGGTAGTCCATCTCTGGGTCCTCTAGAATATGAGATCTCCATGGTATATAGAACTGGCCTGCTTTGATAGGAAGGTTTATTATAAAACATAGTTTCTCAGGTGTTCAGCTGAACATCAGAGTTTGCTGAGAAGGGTTTTTTTTTTTTTCTCCCTTTGTACCTTCTTAGTGCCGTATAGTAAACATAGCCACGTGGTGTAATTGTGTTAGATTATTTTGAGATATGGAATAAAATGTTATGAATTCATTTAGAGCCGTTGTATTTTACCACATGGGTGCCATTTTTGGTATTATGAAAGGAGTTCACAGGATAGCTAGTGCAAGCAGCTATATCTTCTCAATACATAAAGTCACACTGCAGTTGCCCAACCATGTTACCACTAGGAAGGAGCAGAAGCCTACTATTGAAATAAAAAAAAAAACCTCAGAGTTGTGTGCCTCTGTTTCATACTGCACATGGTGCCTGCCTCAGCATACAAACCCCAGCTAGAAAATGGATTTTGGTGGTGACACCTGTGCTGTGGAAAACTCTTCAGTGGTCCGTGGCAGAGTGCAGATATATGATAACAGTGTGAAATAAGACAGTGTAGCGTGCCCTGGACATTGCTGTTTGTACTCTTTTATATCCCAGTTCATTCTTTGGTTTCTGGAACCACACAAGTACATGCTACTTACAAAATGTAATTGCAATTTAAGAATGTTTTATGAACTTTTATATTGTACCTATAGTTAATTTTCAGCATTCTACTTCTGGAGTTTTCTTTTTGAATGGTATTCAGGGTTTCTCTGTGTTTGTGAGTGTGTGTGTGTGTGTGTGTGTTTGTGTGTGTGTGCTAATGACTGATTTTGTAGTTTATTACCTAATATACTTTTCTTACAAAGGCTGCATAGTACTTTTGTTGCAACCCATTGTTTATAAATAAAAAACTTATTTTCATTTCATGCTGTGGCAAGTTTAAAAGGGTAATTTGCTTTGCTTGCAGCCCTGGACGTTCTCCCGCCTGCTGTGACCATGAAATAATTATGATGAACCATGTCTACAAAGAAAGGTTCCCAAAGGTAATGAATTGAATTGAAGATGTCTAGCATCTAAACGAACAGGCGGCATAGGTTTAGCGTCTGTAAGGTGGTTTTGTTGAGGGAAGTAATGGTCTAGTCCAGTCATGACTCGCATAAAATAGCACTGTAGCCTTCTTTAGAAAGATAAAATCACTACGCATTTTAAAAAGCTGCTGAGAATTAGCCACACATTCTGTGGGCTGAAATGGCTGTAAAGTAAATCCCATTGGTTCACCTGCCCACTGTGACAAGTTGGAGGTGAGGTTGCTGGTGAGATGCTCCATGAGTGTCTGCTTTGAAAGGCCTCTAGACTCTGGGGCTCCCCTGGGACTCCTGCCCATTCTGGGCCAGCAGAGACTGTTCAGCCTCCTCAGAAGCCTGTATATTGGTATATGTGACAAAAGTCTTTTACTTTTTTCACCTAATTTTTCTTTTCTGTGGCTTCCAATCTCTTTAGCAATTATAAGTCTAATCCTCTTATTCAGAAGTAAAGTCCAGTTGCAGTGTTCCCCATTAGATGGGCCAGTAGAATTTGGACTGAACCAGAGAGCCTTTGGAGACAGGTTGATGCCAGTTTCCCTGGCTGCAAAGAGCTGCTGTCTGCCGGTCCCCATCACCTCGTCTCCACGGCTTTTCCACCAGCATGTTTCTACACATTTGGGAGAAACAGTCGCTCCATCTCTCCCTGTTCCTCCCCTTATCACCTTTGTAACCCGAGGCAAGAGAGCAAAAGGAAATCCTCGGCTTCATAAATCAGGAGTAGAGTACTTATTATTTGTAATGAACCCAACATTGATGTCATTGATTACGGTTGTTTTAGCCATTTATCACATGTCACTTGTTCACCAGGGAAACAGATCCTGACTTTACTAATTAATACTGGTTAGGATTTTAGAAAGGAACAGGAGACAGAGGGAATCTCCCAGGATATACAATAAATGCAAGCAAGGAATATTGATTAGGCAATCGGGGATCCCAAAAAATGAAATAAAAACTGAGAAGGAAATTTTAGACTTACTTTGTCAAGGGAATCCCTTTGACCTTTTGCCCAAGTTGTAGCTTTTTGAGGAAAGGATCTTGATGGTGTGAGATGCTTGTTCCTGGTACATTAAAATACAGCCAGGAGAGCAAACTGTCGGCCCGTCCTATGGAACTCTAACTTCAGTTCTGATTTTTGAATAGGTGAAAACAGAGCTGTAAGTAT
This sequence comes from Moschus berezovskii, assembly GCF_049115385.1. NCBI lineage: Eukaryota > Metazoa > Chordata > Mammalia > Artiodactyla > Moschidae > Moschus > Moschus berezovskii. The sequence goes on from NC_142477.1 coordinate 65,305,599, forward strand.
TTGATATTTTCAGCAAACTATCTGAAAGAGCCAAGATCTGAAATGACAGCGCAGCAATTCACAGATACTGAGTTATTTGGAGAAACTTACATGGACCATTTTACATTTGATAAGGCATAGAAAATAAGTAATTATCACCCTGGGAGATACAGTTTCTCGTGTATACCTCTTTTTCCACTTGGTGAGGCTTCTTCTTCTTCTTCTTTTTTTTTTCAAATAGACTTTATATTTTTAAAGCAGTTTTAGATTCATGGCAAAGTTGAACAGAAAGTACGGAGAGTTCCCAAATGCTCCCTGACCCCATACATACACAGCCCTCTCTTATCAACATCCCCCTACACACATCCCTGGTCCCAGAGTGGTCCATTTGTTATCACTGACAGACCAATACTGACACATTGTAATCACCCAAAGTCCATAGTTGACATTAGGGTTCACTCCTGTATTGTATATTCTGTGGGTTTTGACACATGTGGGTTTTGACACGTATATATATGTAGCATTTTATAGTATCATACAGAAGTAAGGCTTCTTTTAAATTTAATTTCCAGAATTCCATCTGATAACTTGTAGAGGTCTCCAAAAATGCTGAATAAATGTGATGATTGTGCTGTTTCCCTATTTGTGTTTCCTTGTATTATGTCTGTGTGGGCATGTCTGCTGTGAACAGGCTACAGCTCAGATGGAAGAGCGCCTAAAGGAAATCATCACCAGCTACTCTCCAGACCACGTTCTCCCCCTTGCAGATGGAGTGCTCAGCTTCACTCACCATCAGATTATTGAACTGGCTCGCGATTGTTTGGATAAATCCCACCAGGGTCTCATCACCTCACGATACTTCCTTGAATTACAGCACAAATTAGATAAGTTGCTACAGGAGGTATGGACCTTATAAAGTTTTTTGATTTGTTTTGCTTTTACCCAGAAAAAAGACAAATTTTATGAGTGCATTTGCCTAACAAGTTTCAACCATGAGATCGGGTTCATATTACAGAGAAGCAAAGGAGAAGAAAAAAATTGATTGCTGCTTGCTATAAATTTATTCCGGTCAACATTTAGAGTAATAGAAAGTTAATGTAATAACCTTTACAGGAACCTTGGGACCCAGCAATCTATGGCTGTTGGATAAGTGGATTGTGAAGGATTCTGAAGCAGTGATTTTTTTTTTCCCCCTCCTTCACCATAAAGTTATAAATTGCCTGAATGTATGTGTATTATTTGATGATGCTATCTAGTTCTAATATCTAGAAAAGCTAAATGGAAAATTGCTGGCTTCTATCAGGCCATGTGTCCTGTTAATTAACCTGCATGTGGTATTGGGTAGTAAATGGCAACTTACATCTTCATTGGTGTCAATATTTCTTCTCACAAAATATTCAATTTCTAAAATGACAGATAAACACAGGCCCCTTCCAGACCTAACACTTGCATGCCTAGCTCCTGATAACACCCCAGACAGGAAGGGAGTGTGCATGGTGGGATGGAATTAGTGCATAATATTGCTGTCCTGATTGAAATTGATCATCCACAGCCTCCAAGTAAAGCCTATTTAGCCTGTATATTTGGATATATTGTATTTTTGTACCCTATCGGCATCCATTTTGCCCATGCAAATAAAACCATAGGTGGTTTTCTCTAAGGATGATTATGTAAATAATTGCATGGAACTGAATGAAAATATTGGCACCCTAGTTTTCTAGGGATCCATCTGTCCTTGCTCATAGTGAATTTAGTTGTGGCAAGATGAGACAGTCCTCTGACAAGCAGCCACTATTTTTCTTCCCTTTCCCATCTAAACCTCCCAACAGAGTTCTGTGCTCTGTCCCCATTTCTCACATTTCAACCTTTTGTAGCCCACAGAGGCAGTTTTTCTCAGACTGTTTTTGTGTGAACACTGTATTCTGGGGTTTTATTGTCAGTTTCAATGTGTCATAGACCAATTCTACTGTAAATTACGATAAAAATGTATTTACCTCTGTGAGATATTTTTTTCCTTAATTTCTCAGTTCTGTATCAGGATATTATTATAATTAGCAGTTAGGTTCTGTGGTTCATTCCCTCATAGGCGTTCTGTGTGAAGGCTTGAATCCATAGCCGAAGCTATTTGCCTTGAAATACCCACTTAATTTTGTTTCTATGTGATAGACTTGGAAAGCTGTTTCATGGCAGTTAGAAAAAAATCTTAGGGTTTCAAAAAATCATCTGAATGAACCATATAATAGATTAACTGTTGACTTTTAGAGAAATTTTTCTCTTGGGCAGAGGAGTATATATACATGTAACATAAAGAGCATCATCAGGATCTGTAGTTATAGTTGCCAGTTGGTTGTCTTTAAACACATTTTATTTTGTAATCATTCCCCAGTGGCCATTTTCTCTGGTTTTTCTTTTAAATGTTAACTGTTTTGTTTTTGCTTGTATATAGTTTCTCTGCCTACATTTTGGAAAGTTGCCTTTGATTTAATTATTCACCTAGCATTTGACATAAGCAGCACATGGCTTCTCCAGTTATATCTGGAGAATCAAGTTTCCTCATCAGCTGTCCACTCTGCTTGTATCATGTACGTGATGTGTCATAAACCTTTAATGCCTCTTTCATTCATAGCTCACATTAAGAACCCTAGTGTTTGATTTTTAATGCAGAGAATAAATCAACGTTTTGCAATTAAACTGTAGCTAATGGAGCCATTTTGTAGATCTGGACGTTTAGTAGTGTCCGTTTATGTAGAGATAATGTCTGCTTATCAATCATTTAGAAGTATTTTCTAAGTCACTTAGTTCTTGAATATTTTCAGTTACCTAATTATCATGCTTTGCTGATTTTCTTTCCTATTTAATGGAGCAACTCTCTCATCATTCTTTTAATTGCTTCCTCATAGGCTCACAATCGTTCAGAAAGTGGAGAGCTGGCGTTTATTAAACAACTAGTTCGAAAGATCCTGATTGTTATCGCCCGCCCTGCTCGCTTATTAGAGTGCCTGGTGAGTTGTCCCTCGAGGTGACTTTGTTATTTATTGTTAACTGTGGGAAAGCAGGGGCCACCCGAAAGCACCAGTTGCACTTGGCTTCAGAGACAGAGCTAAATGGAAAGGGTCAAGAAAGAGAAAGTGAAGTCACTCAGTCGTATCTGACTCTTTGAGACACCATGAACTATAGCCTGCCAGGCTCCTCCTTCCATGGATTTTCCAGGCAAGAATCCTGGAGTGGGTTGCCACTTCCTTCTCCAGGGGATCTTCCAAACCCAGGGATTAAACCAGGTCTCCCACATTGCAGGCATACTCTTTACAGTCTGAGCCACCCAAGAAGGGTCAAGAGGAGCAGCAACTCATGCATGTTGACAACACCCGTGCTTTCCTTCTCTGGTTTTCAGTAAAGTTCTAGGACTTGTGTCGCATTAAGAGATGGTTGTTACCACATTCTGATCAAACCTAAAAAACTGATCACGAAATAATGCACTTGACTTTATCTCAGCATAATTTCTGTGTTCGGGCTCATTCAAGACATTCACTGTGCCTCACTTTTCTGGAGATGCCAAGATGCAGAGAAAGGGAAATCAGAGCTAGGATAAATGGTCACCTGTAGTTATAACTCTTACTTTTGAAATGTGGCATGTTTGAAATAAGGCCTTATCAGCAGCCCATTTGGAGAATACAGTAGGGCCTTATCCAGACCTCAAGGAATGAGACTTTCCACAATTGGTTTATTTTCTCAATTATACTTTCTTTAGTCAGTGACCATTTTCCTGTTTGAAAATCTTTGCTTTATTTTATGTTGTTTTGATTGAAATGTCAGTCAACACTGTGAACAAAGATGAGGGTTCAAACAAAAGAATAGTTTCATGGGGCTTCAAGTAGTATCAAAACTCACTTTTAAGTTCACAAGCCATTAGAGTACTGATATTTATAACACTGTGTACAATACAGCTTTTCAGAATTTTACATGTACATACACATATACATGCTGGGTGATATTATTTTGGTTTTATTCTTATTGTAATTAAGATTTGTATTTTTTTTAATACCAGTGAAATGTTTACATTCTCATAAACTTATACTAGTGCATAGTGAGATGTGGCAGAGGGTAAGTCTAGGGGAGAAAGGTAGGCGTATGGTGGAGGAAGTCTTTCCAGCACCATTCAGCATTTGAGTGTCTCTGGAAGAATAAAGGGAAAGCAAAATACTCCGGATGCCTGTGGGGAGGAGAACCATGTGACTGCCAGATACCGGCAGAAGGAAGACTGGTTTTTTCCCCTGCTTTTTGTGTTGTACCTTTTGAATTATGCACCACAGGCTTGTACTTCCTGCAGTTGTTCAGTTTTGGGGGAAATACCATTTAGCATTGAAATTTGCTTCTCTGGACAGCAGCAGACATGCTAAGAGAGATGTTGCCTTCAAAGAGGAAATGACTTTTTTTACAGTAATCAATCTTAATCAGAAGAGAAGCAGTAAAGGTCCATGTAGCCTATCAAAGATAGAAACAAGTGAGCTGCTTTTTGAGTTGTTTAAAGCTCAGATGAAACTGGAGTTTGAGAATTTTAGGGAATATTTCTCCCGACCATTCATCTTAGGCCTGTAGTCCCCATCTTGCCTTGCCTCTGGTTTTAGGTTTCTGTAAAGGGTGCTGAGTGTGTATGTCGGTTTGGCTTTACTCCATTTGTAGAATGCTTTTTCATTTGGAATCAACAGCCAGCCAAAGGTAAACTACTTAAGAGAATGTTACCAAATTTTTACAAAGAAGTAACTGGAAGTACAAGTTTTGTAATTTTCTTTCTTAATATTCATATCATGTGAACATTAAAAGCATAATTTTAGAATTCAATGACAAAAGTGGTAATTTTGAGCTTTTTCTTTCTAATATTTTTGGAAACCTCTACACTAAAGGAGTTTCCTTCAAAACTTTTCAGAAAAATGCATTCTCATATTGCTTCTTCTTAGGTTCTTTGTGCAGAGAGAGAAACTGAATCTTTTTGGAAGAGATTCATGGATTTTTAAAACTTTTCTAAAATGGCACAATTAAAAATTCAGACCTGTTCATTTTCAGTAGGATAGATAGCTTAAATGGAGCCTGGTACCTTCAAAGTCACATTATAAGGAAATTGGAAATGGAAATTATCTTTAAGTTACCAAGTATTTAAATGTCTTAGAATATGATTAGTCTTTGAGTATGACCTGAAAATTATATGCTTTTTAAATGAAGTAATTCTTTTGCCTTCTTTCAGTATAAATAACTTACAACCATATGTATTCAGCAATTTCACTGTGAATGGGGTTTATGTAATAAAACATTAGACAATTCTGGCTCAAAGAAGTATACATCTGTGTTTGTCTTCTGTTAGGAATTTGATCCTGAAGAATTTTACTACCTATTGGAAGCAGCAGAAGGCCATGCTAAAGAAGGACAGGGTATTAAAACTGACATTCCCAGGTACATCATTAGCCAGCTTGGCCTCAATAAAGATCCTCTGGAAGGTGAGTAGTACCTGGTTGTGTTGACCTTTTACCTGCTTATGCATCATGGCCTCATTGAAGAACTTAGTGGCAAATCTTTCCTTTTTCTTCCTGTTTTGGCTCTGTCTGGTGAAAAGGCCAAATCTGGGAGCCAATTGTGATCCAAAGGAAAGAGCTCTAAATCGAATTTTGTGTTTACCTAAAGTGGGGAAGAGACCTTGAAATCCTGAAGGTCTCAGCCTGAAACTTATTTCCAGGAAGGTTGAGATTTCTATCTTCTCTAGGTGTTTTTTCTCCTGCAAAGTGCTACTTGATTCTTCTCAGGGGCGCACATTTTAAAAATGTTGGTAAACATTTAATTTAAAAGTGATATTTCAATGTAACTGAGGAGTAACGTAACTGATCACTGGTGATTAACTTTAAGTAAGGTGCAGTGTTTGTAAATCTATTTTTACTTGTCTCAGAAAACTATGAAAAAGTAATATATATATATATATTATTATATAGATACTGGGGAGCCAGCTGGAGAGAGAAGGCTTTCTACAACTTAAGCAAGGGTTTCTGCTTGATTAAAAAAAAAAAGTCTACTGCTATTAAATGCAGAGAAGATGAAGCACCCTGTTAGTGGGTTGTTTTTTGTTATTTTTTTCCAAATCTGATATTGGCAAACCACCCCTGTCACCACCTTTTCCTGTTCGTTATTGTTTGGGATTGTCATTTAAAACACTTAGGTTATATACTGCCTGAAAAGACTCAAAAACAATCATAGACTCCTTTATTCAAAATTGTCTTCCTGGTTCATTAAATTGAATTTGCAAAGAGTGTTTATCTTGCTAAATTGTTTGTGATGATGCTAACTGTTGGCACAGATATGTTCCCGTCTACAGCCAGGGAACCTGCTGCTCTCTACCTGCTCTCCTATTTCCCCCGTTTTGTCTGCTCTTATGGCCATTGAATCTTTGCTTCCAGTGAAATGATGCATGCATTACGGGGAGATAATGCCAGATAAATTTATACTGTACTGAAAGCAATACCACAACAGATTCATCACTTATCGGAGACTGGTGGCTGCTTTTCTGAAAAGTTCCCTGGGGAGAGATTTTTCCCCACGGCTTTTAAATTACCATCTTTACCTTTTTGAATCATGAGTCTTCAGAAATGGTTTAAATCAATGAAATAAAAAGGGCAGATGTTTAATGGTATTTAGATGAGTTTTAAAAATCTCTTCAGGCATTACAAAATGATGCCTTAGCTTCCTGCTTCAAAAGCTGACTCTTGGTTCCATTCCATTACTACCCACTGCTTACAAATAATATGTATTTCCCAGATAATAGTTATTTAGCAGCAACCCTATTTAAAACAGAACCATCTTTTAATTTGTTTTTTTATGAAAATAATTGGAGTGGGGGAGGCTGTCAAAGTGTATTATAGTGAGTCTTCACGCTGGTAGAGTTAAGGTTGTGTCAGCCCTTGAATTGTAGACCGAGTGAGCTCTTCACAGTTTTCTTACCTGGCAGGAAATATCGCTGTAGACTGAACCCTTGGTAGGGGAATAATCTGAGGCCCATTTATATACATTTATAGTCTTAAAAAATGTTTAACACTGATTTTTGACAAGTTTCATGTTTAATTATACAAATTTATCACTAGGAGTTGTGTTTTTAACTTTTTAATTTTTTGGATTCAGACCCAAGGATAATTTTTAATCTGTTTGCCATAGTCACTTAAAACATGATTACTGCAAAGTCTGATCTACGTATGTTTGCCTTCTTGTCATCATGGACACTGGCAGACCTAAAGCTTGACTTTTGAGGGTTAGGAGTGAGGGTCTGGTATGGGACTGCCCAGAGTGTCAGCACTGTAGGTGTGTCACCCTGATCACACTGTGAGGAGCTTCCTTATGCCTCAGTGCTTTCCCTAAAAACTGAATAATGGCACCTCTTCATACAGTTGTTTTAGGATTGTATGAGTTCACCTCTGCACCCAAGATGTATAATAATGCTTAATAAGTGTTAGCTGCTGTTGCTGTGTTGGGGCTTCTCTGGTGACTCAGGCAATAAAGAATCTGCCTGCAGTGTGGGAGACCCAGGTTTGATCCCTGGGTTGGGAAGATCCCCTGGAGAAGGGAATAGCTACTCACTCCAGTATTCTTGCCTGGAGAATTCCACGGATAGAGGAGCCTGGCGGCATACAGTCCATAGGATTGCAAAGAGTCAGACTTGACACACAAATGCATACTTTGAGCCCCTCCAACTGAATACATAGTAATTTAACTCCTAGTACATAAATTCACAGTGCCAGCCACATACGATGTTGACTCATTTGAATGGCACAAAGAAAGCACACAGTTTTGACTGAGCTCATTTTTAATTCCTGAATTTCCTCTATAAGTAACCTGGTGTAGTGTCAATCCCCAGTTATTTTAACTTCTGGCGTTAATTTTTCTCTAAAGGCAACACTCTAGTGTTGCTTTGCTTCCTATCTTTTATGTGTGATCTCTCCCAAGAAAAGGATGATTATATTTATAAGAACATGACTACATGAAATTCTGAGAGCATAAGAAATAATATTAGATACACACAAAAATATGTAACTAAATATTGTAACTTTTTATTACACTTGTTTAATTTTTTAAAATTAGAAAATTCAAATTATTTATGATCCTGCCACAGAGTCGGACACGACTGAAGTGACTTAGCAGCAGCAGCAGCAGCCACTTAGAGATAACCCCCTATCAAAGTTTTGGAGAAAATTCTTTCATGTTCTTTTTTTTTTTTTAATAAAACATGTTTCATTTTTTTCTTCTTAAGTATAAAAATCAAACCATAAAATGAGTTAGGTTTTCTCATTTACTCATATAGACTCAGGGATGCATTCCAGTATTGGTTGAGCAATTAAATGCTTTGTCTCTTAACTAGACCACTAGGGTAGAATTTAGACTGGTGTCAAGCATGTGGCATGCAGCCCAGAACTGACTACTTTACATGATATAATTAATAGTAATAAATAACAACATTCAATAAGCACTTAATTTTTGTTAGTTAGCATGCTAAGAGCTTTATTGCATATCACTTGTCATACTCATAAAAAACTGAGATAAACAGTATTGTTTCCATCCTACAGAGAAAAAGCCCAAGGTTAAAAACTCACTAGTGAGCGTTCCTAGTGATGGCTCAAGTCATTTCAACTCCAAACTCTTAACCATTACTGTTGCTTCCTTTCTGACAAACTGCAAACTCTTATGTACTAGGAGTGCTTGCTCTCAGTGCATGTGAAGGAAGGGAGCAAAGGGTGGCTCATCACAACTGGAGACTCAGTCTCTGAGCTATAGTCAGTACATCTCTGATGCCCGTCAGAGCCTAGGAAACTTGCCTCTCTTGAGTATCTGTTTACAGGCATAGTCATTGAGCCCTCCAAACCCTTTCCACGTGGTGGTGATTGTGAATCCTGCCAGCATGAGCAGATGCCCACCTCTGCGTAGGACTATATCTCAATGTTCATAAAGAATGCGGTTCTTGGGAAAAGGGTGTGTAATGAACAGTTTCAAAATATCAATTGTTGGTTCTTGCCATTTTGGATTTAAGATTTCCCCATGTGTCCCTTGGTGTATAGAGTAAATTTTTCTTGTTTTTAATATTGAAGAAAATAGTTTTTCTTTAGTTTTATTAATAGCATAGTTCAGTCGCTCAGTCGTATCCAACTCTTTGCGACCCCATGAGTCACAGCACACCAGGCCTCCCTGTCCATCACCAACTCCTGGAGTTCACTCAGACTCATGTCCATCGAGTCGGTGATGCCTCCAGCCATGTCATCCTCTGTCGTCCTCTTCTCCTCCTGCCCCCAATCCCTCCCAGCATCAGGGTCTTTCTCTTGTCCAATTGCAATAGTCCTATTTCTCTTAAATGTTGCTTTTTTTTTTTTTTTCAATTTAGAAATGGCTCAACTGGGAAACTATGATAGTGGGACAGCAGAAACGCCAGAGACAGATGAATCAGTGAGTGTAAGTATCTTCCTTGATGAAACATGATGTTGGTTTTTCTGTTTGTGAGCATCTGGAGATTTTGGCTGTGTTAATTACTTTATTTGTTCAACACATATTTATTGTGCTTCTATAGGTGAGGCACTCGGTGTACAACTTTAGCCCCTCTCTTCAAAGAAAAACAAATTAATATAAGGAAATCGTGCACGAAAAATTAAAATGAGAAACTTGAATGAGATTGATGAAGAAAAAGGGCCATGTGTCCCTGGAACATAACATAAAGAGATTTACCTTCATCTTGCCAGTCCAGAAAGATCTCCTAAGGAAGGGATGCTTGACATGTGAGGAGTTCCTAGAATGAGAAGGGGCAGAGGGAGCATTCCAGGCCAAGGAAACATCAGGAGACACATGATAGGAGACTGCTTCTGAGGGCTTTAGAGTGACGGTGACTGTGTAGCCTTCAGCTTCATGTTAAAGCTCTCCAGCTCTGGTTAAAACTGGACACAGACGTCCTTGCTGTTCATCTGTGTCAAATCATTTCTTTTGAAGAACAGTGGGAAGCTGTGGAGGAAAGGTGTGTGTGTTGTGGCGTGGGGGGGTGGGTTGGGGAGGAGTAGATAAGGAGACGACCCTGATAGAGTTACAGCGGGAAGAAAGTCACACTGATCGCAGTGCAGGAAGTAGATGGGGTGAGGGGAGCAGGCAGGGGGGACCCTGGGGAAGCCATCTGAAAGGCTGCAGCAGTGGCACAGGGGAGAGGTTCTCGTGCTGACGCCGTCCTTCCTATCTGTAAACAGAGGAAGAGGAACCAGGATGGACCACCCCCAAGTGTCAGGGGCGCTGAGGAGAGGCGGGCAGCTGTGTAGCCTGGGGGATGAAAAGCTCAGATTCTGGAGTGAGATTGCCAGATTTCAAGCCTGGCTTCACTTCTCACTGCTGTGGGAATCTCTCTATACCTCAGTTTCCTCATCTATAAAATATATATGAAAAATTAACTGAGGTAGTCTGTGTGAAATGGTTAGGACAGCCTCACTTAGTAAATGCTAAATAAAGGCAACTTTTTAATTAGTTTCATTATAACTGCCTGAATTTTGAATGCACTAAAGCTGAAGTTCTTTGAGACATCCAAGGAGAGCCGTCAAGCAGGCAGTTGCATGTAACATGTGGGATCTTCCAGCCCTCAGAGGGAGAGTTTCTAGTGGACGGTCTAGGTGGCATAGGAGTCATTCACGGGAGTAGGTGAAGAAGGATTAATGAGACAAGAGATTGGCTCAGGGTCTTCGCAGCCCAAGCTGTGGAGAGCAGTCAGAGTGGGGTGGCTGAACGAGTAAGTGGTCGCAGCCTTGGATTATGTTTCCTGAGGTAGAGTGGTGGCAGGTGATAAGCAGACCCAGCTCCTGTGGCCAGAGGCCAGGGAGAAGTAGGGAAGGGAGCTGTTTGAGTTGAGGAGGCCAGGTAGACCCGGACCAGGCTGTTTGGTGAGCTCTCTGTGTAGATACTGAAGTCACCCAGGATGGTGAGAGAACCCCAGGTTGAGGAAGGTGGGAAGGTCAGTCTAAGGCTTCCAAGGATGGTGGGCAGCAGGTCAGCGGGTGCCATCTCTGAGCGGGGGAGGATTCCCCAGAGTCATGGAGGTTCTTCCAGAATTATGAGGAGGGGATTCTAGTCTCTGCAGAGGAAGCAAAATGTTAACTCCCTCTCAGTGCTAAGATACATGGAGTATGAGACAATTTTGTAGAAAAACAAAACACTGTTTATTCTTTAAGCTGAACTTTTAAAAGGGCTGTCTTTTTGAAAATTGGTATCTAAACCATGGTAAGGACTTCCCTGGTGGCTCAGACGGTAAAGAGTCTGCCTGCAATGCGGGAGACCCGGGTTCGATCTCTGGGTCAGGAAGATCCCCTGGAGAGGGAAATGGCAACCCATTCCAGTACTTTTGCCTAGAAAATCCCATGGATGGAGGAACCTGGTGGGCTGCAGTCCATGGGGTCGCAAAGAGTCAGACATGACTGAGCGACTTCACTTTCAAACCATGGTAAGACTTACAGTGAATGGAAGTAAAGAAAGACAGGCATGCTCTGCTTGGTCATCCCATTCATTGCCAGCTACCATCTCCAGACAGGAAAGGTTGCCATAGGAGTGAAATAAACATGCTCTGGGTCAGGGGCAGAGAAGTCACATGATCCACTAGCCTGCATAGCGCCACTCCAGCCCATTCTATTCTGATTGACTAAAAGCAGGGTTAAGCTTTGGCATTTTGGACTTACATCTTAAAACTTTAAGATGACTTTAAAGACTTTAAAAGACTAGGATGAGGTTTACCCGAATACTTTACAGAGGTAAATTAAAATCAGAAATTTTCAAAACCTCGGTGCCTCTAGCTCCCGGAAATGAGGTTCACATCAGTGAAACTGAGCCACTGTCATGAGGAATAGTTTATCAGCTCTGCTTTGGAAGATTGATCTTTAAAGTTGTCCCCCAGGTTCCTTGGCTGTAATACCGCACTTTAACATATTAAACAAGAGAGCATATAATTCAGATATTAGTTATTTTGCTACTAAAATCATTTACTTAAATTCTGCACTGTTTTTTTTTAACATCCATATTTTGTCTCCAAGAGCTCTAATGCTTCCCTCAAACTTCGAAGGAAACCTCGGGAAAGTGATTTTGAAACGATTAAATTGATCAGCAATGGAGCCTATGGGTGAGTAATTCAAGAAACTATTGTGTTTTAACACATCTAAGAAGTATATTCTTCACATTGATCTTATGCCAAATAGATATTGTTGGGGACTTTAGTTTTCAGATCACTGCCCCTTCATTAATGGGTATAAGGTGAAGCCCAAATCGTTTTTCATTGGGTACCTCATCAGAAAATATTTCAAGTGACATGGGTGGGAGTTATTGTAGAGGGTTGCAAAGGAAGACTTTAGAAAGCAAAAATTTCTAAAGTAAGGGAACATTTTAGCATATGCCTGTTTCTGTATAGATATATAGGTACATATACACATCTGGCTGTATATTTATATATATATATATATATATTTGAATATATATAGATTCATTTATAGCATTTCTTCTTGAGAATTAACCAATATTTCCTGCCTGGCTGGCAGTCAGCCTTGGAAGAGAAGAACTTAAATAAGAAGGCTGATTGAAAATTTAGAGTAATACAATTCTTTGGCTTTCTGTTACACCAGGATTTTGTTTTCTTGGGGCCTCTATGCTACAGTCTGATCGTATTAGTGGTGTCCCTTCCTTGACTCAGTTTTATAGACACAGAGTTTCTTTCTCATGGCATAAGGTCAATACTGACAAGGTCCTTCTTGAGTTACTAATAATTTGGAAGGATAACTCATACACAAACTGTGTCCTGATCCACTTCAGACAGCCCAGAACTCTAGTTTAATTAAGTATTAATCCCAATTCCATCTGTAGGTGGAGGGCAATAAACCATCCCATAGACATTTATTGCCATTTATCACACACACAGGCAGATGAGATAGAAACCATTTTTGTTATGCCACAAGGGATGTTTCTTCTTACGATTTTTTCCACCTTTAATATTTTCCACACCATTAACTTAGTGAAGAACTTAAATATTTGTGAGTCTTTTCTATGCTTCACTGATTTGTTTTCAGGATTATGTCAAATGGCATACTTCCTGATGTGGCTTATAAATGCTTTCTGATGGTTGTTTGTTTGGTTTTTTTTTTTGCAATGTTTTATTTTTTTCAAGGACCTCACTGAAACTCTTCTGCCTAAGAAGATCATTTTAGCATGTGGTAGTTTGTGGGTTTTGTTCATATATTATTGGCCTTTAGTCTTTTTTCATTCTGGGGATCCTCTGAGGATTTTTTCTTTGATTAGAAAGAAGACTGAACTTTGATTTAAGGGATCTGTGGGTGTGAGCACTGCTTGATTTTATTGGAAGTGAAATTCTGGCATAGGATTGATGGTGAAGCACCACTTTTATAAAATTTGAAGCAAATATCTTAGCTGTATATGGAGTTCTAATTGGTTGAGTAAACTCATTTGCAGTGCAATTAAACCACTGTATAGTAAATGAGGTATATCACACTTTGGGGAATGGTTGGGAATATACAAGAAGTTAAACAAGCTGTGAATCCGTAAACACCCAGGACGCAGGCCAAGTCATTAATGGGCTTACAAGCTGCTTGCGGGAGCCTCTGCTGATCAGCCAAAATTTTTTTTCTCTTTTACTGTTCTCCAAGTTGATAATCTCTTGCTGTGTTTCTGACAGATTTCCTCTAAGATTTAGTGATTTTGAACTTAAAGTTTGAATCAAGCCACACCCATTGGCCCACCCGATCAGGATGCTATGGTGGGCTTCTGTGAACTGGCTGAACAGATGGACCCCTTGTGGGCCATGAATTGAAGCCGTTCGAGGCTCTCTTGGGCATCCCTGAAGCCGAATCCCCTGTCACATCAGTGACCTGTTCTTTGACTTTTCAAAAACTGGTTATGCTGGAAGCTAACCCTTTCCTTAGAAAGAGCTGTAACAGGTCAGGATTTTCTCAGCATCCCTACTTAGTGATAGTTCATGGCATGAAGGGGCTTCCCTGGTGGCTTGGCTTAGATGGTAAAGAATCTGCCTGCAATGCAGGAGACCCGGGTTCGATCCCTAGGTCAGGAAGATCCCCTGGAGAAGACAGTGGCTACCCATTCCAGTATTCCTGCCTGGAGAATCTGATGGACAGAGGAGCCTGGCAGGCTACGGTCCATGGGGTCGGAAAGAGTCAGACAAGACTGAGTGACTCACATTTTCACTTTCACGTGGCATGAAGCCATTTTACCAATTTGATAAGCACTGAATTTCCTTCTCTGTTTAGTAGGTTTCAGATCCCTGCCTGGAAGCTGAAACTTCCTTCAAGCCAAACTTATGACTTTGTAGGAAGCAAACACCTACTGTGTGCCAGGCATTGGACTAGTCTCTCTATATATGTTCTCTTCTCACAAGACCCTTTGAGGTGTTGATGTGGGGAAAGAGGCTTCCAGGCCTGGTCACACATACACTGATGGCAAGCAGAGTTCTTGTTTCCCTTTATATTTTGTTTATAACATTTAGTCATCTCAATTGGGGTGTAGAAATCCTTCTTCCATTGAGTACACCCACCTCTATTTTGTTTTTATTTATTTTTTTCTAAATATTTTTGGCCACGAGGCTTGTGAGAGCCTAGTTCCTTGACCAGGAATCAAACCCGGGCCCTTGGCAGTAAGAGCATGGAGTCCTGATCACTGGACGGCTGGGACGTTCCCTCTACCTAGATTTTTAGATAACAATTTTGAATGTTTTCAAAGTGAAAGAATAAAACTAATCTAAAATTTTTTAAAGGAAGTAAACTGGATCTGAGAGGCACAGCTCTTCTCCACTTCACATTCCTTTCTTGCCTTGCTGCCCTTTCTTTTTTATTTTTGTTTGTTTTACCCTCAAAAGGACAGTCATTTACCTGAGAGACCAGGTGTGCAAGCTGACAGATGCCCCCTCTTGATAGCCTTTCCTCTCAGCATCTCGACAACACGTGCACTCTCCTTCCCACGTGAGGCTCTGCCCACGGGGATTCGTGTATCAGGCTCTCAGATTCATGCGTAATTGTATATGCAGGAGACATTCACACTCCCCATAGGACTGGTTCACTCTGCTCTAGATCCTGCCTGCTTGCCATTCTGCCTCTCCCCGCCCCCACCGCAGTTCCGCCTGAGTGGAGCGATGCTGGGCACAGCGGGTTGCCCCTCCCGCGGCATCACCTCCGCTCCTTGAGTCTTCCTGCTTCACAGAGGGGTCAGTATAGGAAAAGAGACACAGAAGCCTTTTCAAAGAAAGCATCCCCTGGGGACAGAAAGCAGAGACATGGGAGCAAAATCAGTTCAGCCTAGTTTTATAACTAGACTCGGGCGGTGTGCAGCTGCCTCGCAGTGTTGGGTGTCTGTCTGTCCCGTGCTGCTTGTCTGTTTCTCTCTCTCTTTCAGCCTCTCCCTCCCTCTCTCTCTCTCCTCTCTCTCTGCTGACTTGAGTAGATTTTGAACACTGACTTAACAGGAAGGGAGGAAAGGAGTATGTGAGAGAACACTTATTACTAAATGAGCAAATTTCAGCATTAGAAATAATATTCCCAAAGCAGTACCGAAATGTAAGAACATAAACAAACCCAGCTGCAGGGGATTCTAATTAAGTTTAAGTTGACTTTTGCAACTTGAAGGAGATATGTTTGTCCTCAGGAAATGGTATCTCAAGCTACCTATAGGATTCATTTCAACTGAAATTAATTTCCATTAATTCCTAAGGATTACCTGATTGTTTTAAATAAAATAGCAAGGGGAAGCAGAAAGTCAAAGCAAATTTTATGAACTGAAATTCTGAGGATAAAGATTGAAGGCCTTTATTAACGCTGTACCTAGTGTAAGCGCTGGTCAAATTGAGCCTGAGGCTTCTTTCTCTTTTGTTCTTTCATAAAGTCATGTGCAATCCTATTCTTTTTTCCTTCACTTCCTGTTGTCTTCACACATATTGAATTTTTTTTGCAGTTATTTATGTAAGAAACCGTGGTTTTTGGTTGAAAATCAAAATGGCAACCTAGAGAATTCCCTAGCAGTCCAATGGTTAGGGTTCTGTGCTTCCACAGCAGAGGGTATGAGTTCAGTCCCTGGTCAGGGAACTAAGATCCCACATGCCTTGTGGCATGGCCAAAAAAGAAAAGAAAGATATAACAGGAAAAAAAAAAAAAAGGCAACCTACTGAAGTCTAAAAGTGAAAATCTCAGTATCATATGTCTGCAGATCCTAGCACTAAACCTGCTTAATATTAAACATTGAAAGAAGAGATAGTAACTGAGCTATACTCCAGTTGACTCTCAAGAATAGGCAAGTGCTTATATAAAGATACTGGCTTTTTCTTTTTAACATTTTCAGTTCTGAGACTTATTTTAAAAAGCAGATTTTGTATTTCAGAAATCCCTCTTCATGACAATATCTGCCAATGCTTGTCTCATATCTAAGCCGAGGCCAAGTTCTTTTCTGTGCTGCCTTTGAGTATGTCTATTCTACTATCAGCTTCTGATTAGGAGAAGCTCAAGTGACTTTGAATCTTTTGTTCTACTCTATCCAGTTAGTAATTGGAAAAAGGGGGGAAATGGTCAAAGTGTTTGATTCAGAAAGAATGAGTTAAGTTGGTTAATGAAAGTTAGTCAAAGTTGAAAATTGCCAAAAAATGATATGTACTTTAAACATTTTAACTTAAATATATGTAAATTGACCAGCCTTTTGATGTAACCTTTATAAGATAGCTAATATAAACCATAGTCACATAGTCATTCGTTGGTATTACCTCCCTTGGATACTAAAATCCACAGATGCTCAAGTCTCTTACATAAAATGGCATCCTCGTGTATAGTTTAAATCATCTGTAGACTGCTTATAGTACCTAATACAATGTAGTGAAAGTCGCTCAGTTGTGTCTCTTTGTAACCCGATGGAATAGTCCATGGAATTCTCCAGGCCAGAATATTGGAGTGGGTAGCCATTCCCTTCTCCAAGGGATCTTCCCAACCCAGGGATCAAACCCAAGTCTCCCACATTGCAGGCAGATTCTTTACCAGCTGAGCCACCAGGGAAGCCCAATACAATGTAAATGTTTTGTAAATAGTTGACAGTGTGGCACACTCAAGTTTTGCTTTATCGAGTTCCTGGAATTTTTTTTGATGTTTTCAGTCCTCAGTTGGTTGAATCTAAGGATATACAGAAGACAGGGATACATAGGGCTGACCATACTACAAACCATTGTTTGTTTCCCATATTAAGCTTCTTTATAGGTGAAGCAAAAACTGAAATCAATCTGTGTCTAGATTTGTATTATTTTCTTAACATTTAGAATCTTTTCACTTATACTGAATTGATAAGAATTTTAATTAGTAACTCACAGTTATTAGTACTTTTCCAAGTATTCCATTCAGTTTTCTTATAAACAAGGATGTTTTCTCTTTTCACACTCAGTTTCCATCAGCTTAAATATTTGTTTAAATTAGTCAGTTATGGTATCAAGCCTAGTGAGGAGAACAGGTGTAGAAATAAACCCAGCTGGTGGAAGCCCAAGTGTCTGGGCATCCTGAAGAGGACACCAAGCCCACATGGAAAGTAGGGAGCACCCAGCTGGCCAGCCCCTATGCCAGGTTATTGTACAGTGGAAATAGGAACACCAGGTTAGTCCTCCAGTTGGCTGTGTGGAGTGTGGTTCAGACAGCTTGTGTGATTTTGTGAGTCAAGGGAAAATATGGATACAATGAGAAGACAAAGATAAGATGTGCACATTTGATAGATGAATTCCTAGTTGAGCACTTAAGAGGAAGATGTGAACATTGATTAAACCGAGATTGAATGTACTGAAGATTTACATCAGTGGATCACTCTGACGTTTCGGTTCAGCAGGCATGTGGGGTGTCCTAGTCCCCTTCGGGTTCATTCTTTCAGGGACAATGAAAATCACTAGTGGGAAA
Source organism: Moschus berezovskii (assembly GCF_049115385.1). NCBI lineage: Eukaryota > Metazoa > Chordata > Mammalia > Artiodactyla > Moschidae > Moschus > Moschus berezovskii. The sequence continues at coordinate 65,323,535 of NC_142477.1, forward strand.
TGAATCTCAGATAACCCTTTGTTTAGGAAGCATCCTGCTGGGTAGAGTTTACTGTGACTGGTAGCTCTCTAGGTAAATTATTCCTTAGTTTATCATTGTGTTTGTTTCAGGACAGCCTCATATAACCTATTATGATACTGATGATGATGGCTTCTTAGGTAAATGATGATGGCTCTTTAGGTAAATTATTAAGTATTTGCACATTACCTCAACTGAGTTCAGACCTGTTCTCCCTCAATAATGAGATAAATGAGGAGTAACTTAAGAGAAAAGGAGTCTGTCCAAGACATTTTCCTTGTTGCTCATCATTTCCAGGTGGGTTTTGAAAGATCTTCCTCCTGATTACTTCTTTTCTGTACATCATTTAAAGCTCCAAGGAGTCCATTGTCTTTTCGCAGACAGAACTGGTTCTGTAGAGTATTTGGGTGAGGTTTCTGGCAGAAATTCCGTGCAACCTGCTCATTTTAGGGTAAACTTGCTGGACACCTCACCTGTGCGTCAGATGCACCAAAAATGCCATATACTCTGGACCCCTTTTCAGTTGAGAAATGCATTTCCTATTGAAACAGGCACAGGTGTAACTCATGCCGAGGTCTGCAGTGAAGAAATATGCTTCTCTTTGTAGCAGGGTGGGCAACCCCCTAGGACCTGCAACACACTTCATATTTATCTAGAAAGTTTATGTCTGTGTGGTAAGTCACTTCAGTCATGTCCAATTCTTTGCAGCCCTATGGACTGTAGCCCACCAGGCTCCTCTGTCCATGGGATTCTCCAGGCAAGAATACTGGAGTGGGTTGGCATGCCCTCTTCCAGGGGATCTTCCCAGCCCAGAGATCGAACCGGCATCTCTTCTCTCTCCTGCATTGGCAGGCAGGTTCTTTACCATTAGCGCCACCTGAGAAGCCCTATGAAAGTTAATGGGAAGTAAATACTCTCAAGTTGGAAGTTGGTTACTTTAAGAAGCTATAATCTATGGTCTCTTTTTGTAGATCGCGTGTGTATAGAAAATTATTTCTTTAGTCAGTTGTGAAAAAATGCCTAATAGATATCTAATGCTAGAAAGGCTTTAGCTCAGAATGTGTATGTACTTTTTTCATTGTTTTCCTGTTCTAACTTATATATTGGATTTCGTTCTATTTATGAAAAAACTGAAAAGAACAGCTAGCTATTGGAAAATAGCTCACTCTGGAGACTGTCCATATCCTTCAGCAGTGAAATGAATTTGATGTCTTATGTGTGACCTGTAACCTTTATTGAAAGGATAAAAAAAAAAATCAATCTAGCTGAAGGACTTTGACCTGAAATTGAATGTTGATAGTTGCCAGCATAGCTTATGTGGGCTGAATCCCAGCTGTCATCTGAACTTAAAAAAAAAAAAGTGGATGATGACATCCACCTACATGTACCCAGAAACATCCCCTCTTCCTTTGAACCCCAACTCCTTGTGCTCCTTTTCAGGGCAGTCTATTTCGTTCGGCATAAGGAATCCCGGCAGAGGTTTGCCATGAAGAAGATTAATAAACAGAACCTCATCCTCCGAAACCAGATCCAGCAGGCCTTTGTGGAACGGGATATCCTGACTTTTGCAGAAAACCCTTTTGTTGTCAGCATGTATTGCTCCTTTGAGACCAGGCGCCACTTGTGCATGGTCATGGAATATGTGGAAGGTGAGTCAGCCTCTGACACAGAAAACGTGACACTGGTGCCCAAGGCCACTGTCTCTGTGTGGCTGACCGTCTCTGTACTTGTGCTCCTCAGTGGTTGTGTCCACAGAGGAGCCGAGGCTGGGCACTGAGATGGCTGTCTTCCCAGTCATTATCTTCTGATAATTGCCTGTGAAGTGCCAGCTCTATTATAACAAGGGGAAAATTAGTGCTATTTGAAAAGAAGGTTGTTTTCCTTTTTAAACAGCCTTTCATCCTGAGTACCTCCTCTCAATGGCTCATTAAAGTTAGAATATAGGTGATGGGATTTTTCCTACTTATTTTTATCATGTATCATAAAATCATTCATTATAGTGGATCCTCTTAAGGAATGTGTTAAAAATATGTCCTTTTCAGCCTATGATATGAAATTAAAAGTGAGTTAGTTAGAAGAAAGATACATTCAAGAAAATCTAACATGAAAAAAAGTACAAATCAACTTATTCACAAAAGCGAAATATACTCACAGACATAGAAAACAAATTTCTGGTTTTCAAAGGGAAAAGGGGAGGGGGAATAAATTAGGACTATGGGGTTAACAGATATATACCACTATATATAAAATAGATAACAAGGATTTAGTGTATAGCACATGGAACTGTGTTCAGTATCTTTTAATAACCTATCAATGGAAAGAAGCAGAAGCTGTACACCTGAAACTAACACCATTATAAGTCATCTGCTGCTGCTGCTAAGTCGCTTCAGTTGTGTCCGACTCCGTGTGACCCCATGGACGGCAGCCCACTAGGCTCCCCCATCCCTGGGATTCTCCAGGCAAGAACACTGGAATGGGTTGCCTTTTCCTTCTCCAATGCATGAAAGTGAAAAATGAAGTCGCTCAGTCGTGTCCAACTCTTAGCGACCCCATGGACTGCAGCCCACCAGGCTCTTCCGCCCATGGGATTTTTCAGACAATAACACTGGAGTGGGTTGCCATTGCCTTCTCCTATAAATCAACTACAGTTTAATTTTAAAAGGCTTGTTTTTCTCTTGGAAGTTCATGGTCTGTCTTTTAAATGCTCCAAGTAATGTTATTTCCATCAATTTTACATGAAATGTTTGAGTGTTTCAGTAGCCATGACTTATTAACATAGATAAAACTATAAAATGAATAGGTAAGCAAGGGCCAAAACACTTTTCAAAGCATCTGATTTAAGCCCTTGTAATTATTTGAACAGAATCCCCAAACTTTACAATTTGAAGAAACATTAAATAGCATTTTTATTTTGCAGATGAATGAACTGAAACCCAAGTTTCACTAGATATTTAGTGGTAGATACAAGATAAAAAACATAACTTGCATGATTTCTACCCAGTGTTCTCACCACACCAGTACTTTATTAACTTTTGCTGTGGTTATTTGAACAACAATCATTAATATTTATCACATGTTTAATATGTGTTGACAGCATCCTGAATTCTTTACATAGGTTACTTCATTTAATCCTCACAATAAAAGGGATGACGTTATTCATATCCTGACATAACAGACAAAAGGACCAAGACCTGTTTGCCTAAGATGGCCCCACCTGTAAGAATCAAAGCTGGAATTTGAATTCAGGCAGCCTTATTCCAGAATCCATGTTTTAAAATGGTTTATTATATGTCTTTTAATTGATTTATTTTAATTGGAGGCTAATTACTTTACAATATTGTAGTGGTTTTTGCCATACAATGACATGAATCAGCCATGGGTTTTATTATAGTTTAAATTGTCACACTGTTCCTAAAACACATCATTAGTTCTTCAACTTTTTGTTTCATCAGGTCAAATCTGCTCCCTCATGAGCAGTGCTTCTTAAATAGAAGTCTGTATTTTCTTCACAGCACATCTTAAGTAGAAACATGATTACCTAACACAGTCTCCACTTATGAGCCTGATGGACTTTGTCTGTGGTTAGAGGCCATTCTGTTTTGAAATTCTGCAGTCTAAACTGGTGGTCTTTAATCCCAGCTGATGTAGTACTTGCTAAGTCTTTTTCTTGTGTTTTATAGGGGGTGACTGTGCTACCTTAATGAAGAACATGGGTCCTCTCCCCGTTGATATGGCCAGGATGTACTTTGCTGAGACGGTCCTGGCCTTGGAATATCTACATAATTATGGAATTGTACATAGGGATTTGAAACCAGACAAGTATGTACACTGATGCAATATGTCTATTTTTCACATAATACAAATTTTTGTCTTTAAAAAATGTTTTCTTTTAACGCTGCTTTGCACATTTTAAAATTCTCCCATAATGTTCCCTGAAGTTATTTTTAGCAGCATTTATAATTTTTGTATAATCTTTTTAAAGGCTATCATGTTTATAATGATAGCTTATAAGAAACAAACAAAAGAGTATAAAGCCAGGGTTAATTTATTTAAGTTTTTTATTATGTAAATAATAGGTACATAGAATCCCATGAGTTGTTTTCTGGATAGTTTCTGCATTTAGAATCATATTTAGATAATTCTTTTCTCTTCCAAGATGATATTCTTGTAGAATCTATTCTATTTTATTCATAGTTTATTATTTAATTTTTAATCTATATGGAGTTCCTTTTGGGGTCTGATTTGAGAAACAGATACACTGTTTTCCCACCAAAGTTTAGGTATTCTTCTTTACACCGTTTATTAAATGTTTCATGCTTTCTCCACTAACTTGAGATGCCTCTAGAAGTATTTTTTCAGCGTGCTAAAAACTTTATGATAAAATTAACTCATGCTAATTCCAGAAGATTTGGGAAATACAAAAAAAAAAAATTCATTCACAAAATTACCAAACACAGCTATTAGAATTTCACCATATATCCTTCTGATAGCTTTATTTTTTAGACTCCTCCTTTAATTTTTTAAATTATTAAAATTTCCTATGCCACTTAAAATGAAAACAAATTTAAACTCTAAATTCATAAAGCTTTCAAATGTGCATTCTTTGCATGTATAAGAGATGTACATCTTGTCCTTCGTGAGTAGAAACTTAAGTTTGAGCCAGAAGTTAAAATCTGAAACAATACTACATTTTTCTTCCAAGTTCTTTATCTTATTTGAATCACAGATTGGTAGCTTATCTTAGTTGCTGATGTGTAACATAGGATTATCGGTAGCCCTTTCTCAGTTATTTTTTTATTCTGAAAATGCAAAGATGTCAGAGTTCCATACTTGAATTTTTCAGAGTTGCACTTTGTAAGTGATGCTGTTATGTAGTTGCTCCAGGGAAGATGAGCGGGTCCTGATCTCCAGCCCTCCGTTGTGGATTTCACTCAGCTGCCAGATACATATTAATATATTTAACATCTTTGTGTGACTTCATCTCTTTGCAGGCTGGATTTTATGATAAGATTGATACCTATATACTACATAGTCTTAAAAACTGTCAGTGGAAGGGAGAAAAGTAAAAACAAAAAAATGAGCTTCAAAGGAGTATTGTCATACATGTTCTTCTGCTTCACAGTTTGTTGGTCACCTCCATGGGGCACATAAAGCTGACAGATTTTGGATTATCCAAGGTGGGACTCATGAGCATGACCACCAATCTTTATGAGGGTCATATTGAAAAGGATGCCCGAGAGTTCCTGGACAAGCAGGTAAGGTTGCACGCTGCTCAGTTCTAGTAAGTGTTAGTCCCTTGGTCGGGTCTGACTCTTTGCGAACCCTTGGACTATAGCCCACCAAGCTTCTCTGTCCACGGGATTCTCCAGGCAGGAATACTGGAGTGGGTTATCATTTCTAATACAAAGTACAGCATTGCCAATGAGATTCAGAATCAAAACTTGCCTAGGCTGTCTTCATATTAGCGCTGGGGCTTTAGATGTCTTGATAAGCCTTACATTTAATAAAGTGCAAATTGCTCCCATTTTTCTCCCAGGACCTCTTTGAACTATAGGTCCCTCCACATTCCTCCCCCAGCATTATGCTCTATTAGTAAGACGAACGATGTAATTGCTCACAAGTGAGAGTGTGAGAGAGACAAATGGAAAACTGTTTTTGTAAGGAATTCGAGAGTCTCAGTAGAGTCCTCATGAATCTCATGATGCATCGTACAATCTCGGGTGCTAAACTCCGAGCCATGGACCATTTCTCTTTAAGCATGCCTCATTACCATGTGCCCACAATCTGTTCATTGTACAGTTACTTAAGGTGAACATGTCTCAACCATCAGGCTTTTATGAAGTAACCAGGATGTGAATACATTTCGGTCGTATAAATACTAAAACTCTCTGAGAGTGACAGATGAAAAAAATGCAGTATCATTTTAAATTTTAGGGATTACAAATGTTTTTGCAAAGTAAGTAAAGCTATTCAAATTTGAAAGTAGATATTACACACAGTTTTCTGTTAAAGCAGCATTTTACGCTTTGTTCTTTTTTGGTGTTTAATGCACTGCCTTTGGTGTGATAGATGATGATTTAGAATCGCTGGTCTTAAGTTCTTTGTTCATGCGGTTGAGCAGGTGCACTCTAGGCAAAATAATTGATATTGAGCCATCTTGCTCATTTTAATTTGTGTCTAATATTCCAATTATTCTAATACTGCAATCATCTTTTAGGTCTGTGGCACACCTGAATACATTGCACCAGAAGTGATTCTGAGGCAGGGCTACGGGAAGCCAGTGGACTGGTGGGCCATGGGGATTATCCTCTATGAATTTCTGGTTGGATGCGTGCCATTCTTTGGGGACACTCCAGAAGAGCTATTTGGACAAGTCATCAGTGGTAAATATTGTCAGGAGTTATCTCTAAGCTACCATTGGGAAGCGGCTTTTTAATGTAATTCTGGGGAGTATTACTGTTTTTACTACTAAAATGTTAACCTTTATCAAATGGTTTAGCCAACAAATTAAAAGAACTCACTCATCATAGCGTGAAACTGACTTTCACAATCTCAACGGAGCCATTTGTGTTGGAAACTGATCTGAAGAAGTTTCGTTAACGTGGAATTTAGAAATGTACTAGCGATGTAACTGATTTTTATGGCGTGCTTTATCTGCAAAAGAAATTGGTGTGGGATTTGCAAATGATTTCACTGCTGTCCAGTCTTCCTTTCCATAATAGGAAAGTTGCACCAGGGAAGAAAAGGTTAATGTGGGTAACATTTGCATAAATGGGGTAAATGGCTATTGGCACAGTGAAGAAATTAGCAAAAATGTAATAAACCCTAAAACAAATGTCTACCGAATAATAAATAATGAGAATGGGGAGGAAGCAAATTTAATCCACAGATTGTTAATGATTTCATTGGTAGTTGTTACGGTGTAATGTTATTTCTTAACAGCTGTTCATCTTTCATTTAAATTCAATAACCTTTAGATCTTAACCTGCAAGCTGACCCTAACTATTGTTATGTGGCTTGTGGCAAAACTAAATGATAATTAAATAGGTCTATTACTACCCTACCTGCTGTTTTTAGAAATTTTCCTGAAGCAGAGATCAGAAAGGCCTCTCTTACTCTAAGTTTGTTAGTCATCACTCATATCTTCACCCACCTCTGATCCCTTCTGGACTGTACTTAGAAGGCCCAGTGGTGGATATAGGGGTATAATTCCTTTTGGTATAAGGAGCCTTTTAATCACAGCGTTATTTTCTGTCACTGACTTTGCAAGCCAGGCATCTTTGTAAACTTGAACAAAGTAGATTTGTGAGTTGCCTGCAGTGTATAACCCTTTTATACAGTATCTGAGCTCTTTATGGATTTATAACTAGGCTGTCTTCTGATATACCAAGGCCTGAGTGGCAAGAGGAATCAACTGTTTAATTAACACAAGCAGCAAATGCTGGCTTTGTTTGCTCAATGCCTTGCGGCTCAGATGCATATTCATGTTTTATTTTCCAAATCAGATTTAAACTGCAGCAGAGGAAGCTAGAGGCAGGCACACACAGAAATAACTCATGTTTTTATTGCATTTCCATACATACAAGCATGCACACCTATCTTCCGGCCAACTCCTTGAGAATGTAGAACCTATTCTAATATTTATGGTAGATTTTAAATACTTCCATTACTACGATTTCTTTGGGTTCTTTTCTTCTTCAGTTTTAGAATTTTAACCTTTCCTTTGTCTCTGGAAATAGTTATTTTCACAAAATTATTTTTCACTCCTCAAAGCAGAATAACTCTAGAGCTGTGGCCAGAGTCTCAGTTAAGTATGATAGTGGAATAGAAAATCTGACTCCCCATGATCCCTGGGTGGGTGATTGCCTTAAACACAGGAGTTTAGAGTTTCCACTATATTGAGGCCTCTTAATATCGAGAGGACTAATTTGCAGTGTCAGTTCTGCCAAGGAAAAATGAATTAAAAAGGTAAATGAGAGATACTCATTTGAAATGTTCTCACGCTGCCTTGTTGAAAGCAATACTATGCATATCTTGTGCAACAGCGCTTCTCAGACTTGACTGATCCAAGGAATCAGCTGTGGATTCCGATTCAGTTGGTGGAGTGGGACTTGAAGTTCTGCATTTCTGACTGCTGGATGCTATCCATACTATTGGGACGTGGACCACCATTTGAGCAATACAGTCTATCAACTACTTTTCTTCCTTCTAGATGAGATCAACTGGCCTGAAAAGGATGAGGCACCACCCCCTGATGCCCAGGATCTGATTACCTTGCTCCTCAGGCAGAATCCCCTGGAGAGACTGGGAACAGGTTAGAGCACATATGTTTTAATTTTGCTAATATGCAGGAAATTATGTCAGTGTGGAGAACTCAGAGGTTTGTATTTTTGTTTTTTGCATGGGAAACATCTGTTGATTGATGCAGAATCTGACTACAATACAGTATAACAATATTTAATTTTTTTTCTGATTCAGAGCAGTATGTACACTATGAGGGTTGGTGGCTGTTGTTTTGTTGTTGTTCTTTTTTGGAAAGCAGAAATTTTTCTTACTTTGTTTCAGTCAATAAAATTTCTCGGAAGAAAACTTTAAGGGCAAAGGGCACATGTAACTCTTCTGTCTCGAAAAGCAAGAATCTTAAAAATTTGAAACAGAAGATTAGGAATATGGAGAGTTTTTTTTCTCCTAGAAGGATTTGACCCATCTGTTACTATCTACAAGTTTTGAAACAGGATATCAGTACTTGAACTAATTACTAGAAACGAATGCCTTGGGTTGAGCCATGCTATCCTCCCATGGTGATCAGCACCATGGCCCAAGAAAGAGGATTAAAAAACATTAACTTTCAAGATAAAGGAGATAGTAGATTTATTTCTTGCTGATTATTTTTTCTGACTGTTCTACCAGTTTTTTGTTTTTCCAAACTCCTTTTCCTTTTCTTCCTTATATTCTTAATAGACAGACAGAGATTGCAATACAATCTAACAAACTCCAGTATGTGAATTTGCCTAGATGAGACTAAATATTAAGTACACATAACATACACATATGCATATACACATACAGCACGCATCACACATACACACTGAATTGATGAAAATTTTCATCAATGACAATTGTTGACTTGCTGGGTTGTTTATTCTGAGCTGTTTCATCCTACCCCATTTTACTAGAAAGATAAGACAATGCTGATGAAATCATTCTCTCACCCAGATTTTTCTAGACAGAAATCATTTGCAAAAACACAATATATATATATCTTATATTGTTCTTCATTTTTGCTCAGAGCTTCCTCAGTTGGAGAGCTCTTTTCCTGCTTAAGTATGGAATGCTGTGCTACCCAGAGTTTCTGATGATGCATTAAAACCCCTGGACCCAATCTTTATTTTGTAAATAAAGTTGTATTGAATCATAGCGGTGCTGTTGTTCACTTGCACATTATCTGTGGCTGTCTTCATGCTGCTTGGTTGAGTTGAGTGATCATGACGAACTGCATGGCCCACAAGGCCTAAAACATTTACTGGCTGGCTCTTGGCAGAAAAACCTTGAAGACCCAGCCTTAGAGAATTCAAGAAGCTTTCATTGATGGGGTTTTTTTTTTTTTTTTGGCCAGACTACGAGGCTTGTGGGATCTCAGTTCCCCCACCAGGGATTGAACCCAGGTCAATGACACCAAAAGCCAGTGTCCTAACCACTTTACCACCAGGGAATTCCCAAGAAGTTTTAAAATCAGAACTCAACTAATTTGAGTTGAGTTTTGTACTAGAGTGCCTGCCTGCATGCTGAGTCACTTCAGTCATGTCTGACTTTGTGACCATATGGACTGTAGCCCGCCAGGCTCCTCTGTCCATGGGATTCTCCAGGCAACCCAACTGGAGTGGGTTGCCAGGCCTTTCTCCAGGGGACCTTCCCGACCCAGGAATCGAACTGCGTTTCTTCCATCTCCTGCATTGGCGGGCAGGTTCTTTACCACTGGTGCCACCTGGGAAGCCTTTATGCTAGAGTACCATGTGCTTTTTGCTTTCTTCCGTGGATAAGTGGGCCTTTCACTAGGAAAGGTGGTATAATAGAAGCCAAAGGCATAAAGTCGGTTGTCAGGTTGCCTGGGTTTACATCTGAACTGTGTGGTCACGGGCATGCTGGTTGCCTTTCTGTACCTCTCTCCCGCATCTTTAAAGTGGAGCTGATAGAAGGTCTACATCCCGGGACTGCTGTGAGGACAAACGATCATCAGCTCTGTCTGTTGGGCCCAGATGTGACACTGCTGCTGGTGGTGTCATTTTGTGTTTTTCTGCCTGTGTAATCCCATGCTTTACCCTTTGGCATATGAGATTTAGGAATGGTGGTGGTGCCCCCACCTCCTAGCTGATTGAACTCTTTGAGCAGAATTCTTTGTCTTTCTTGTCACCCTTTTTGGATTTCCTTTTGTCTGAAGTGACTAGCAAACTGGTTATTTCCCTCTGTCTGTGATCTACAGTCGAATTTGCTTTATGGTTCAAGAGATAAGCACAGCTGTCCAAGAATGGGATTCAAGGCTCTGCGTGGTGCAGAGGTTTGAGAGGTGGTTTTACTCACTTGAGTCAAATATGAGAAGCAGAGGCATTTTAAGATCGCCCTGCAACAATACAAATATCTGTTTGTATAGTCTAAGCAACTGTCCCAGGGAAGTATTGTTCTAAGGTAGAGCTAACAGTGTATAGGAATCATATCAGCACTCCCGCTAAAGAGTTCTCCTCAGTGTTCGCACGTCACTTTGGAGAGTTTTCCTATTTACTCTGCCCATTTCCCTCTCCTAGGAATGTGTGGGCTCTCAATTGGACTTTACTTAGCAAGACAGGGCTATGGATGGTGGTCAGAACATCCGCGTCTGTACGTTATATGCTGCAAGTTTTCTTTGCACGTTTTCTCCTTGACTGCTGATTTCAGTCTTTCCAGGGTTTGACAGATTGAGAAACAAATCTTCTAGCAGAAGCCTGAAAGAGATTTTAAAAGACCCTGCCCGAGCTCTCAGCATTGTCAAGGGGAGCTTGCCAAACAGGCAGGTCCAATGTGACGGGTCCCAGTAGGGCCCAGAGAGCGAGTCTGAGAATCCCACAAGTCTGCCATGCTGCTTCCAATGACAGTGTTTTGGTTTGATGCATATTAAGAGGGCAAAATAATGCACCATGGAAATGTGGAAATGCACATTTGCCCGAGAGACTAGAGAGGCTGAGGAGTGTGAAGAACATAATGGATATTTAAGAAAATTCTGTGAAAGGAGAGAAAGGCTCAAGGGAGAACACTAGTGCCAAACCCTAACTTGCAATTTGGGACCTTGTCATACTTGAACTTGACTTTTGAACTTGTAGAATACTGAGAGCAGCTGGGCTCATTGAACTTGAGACCTGCTCAGATGTGACTGACTCCCACCCATGAGCCAGCTGGGAGGTCGTAAGTCATTTCTTCATTGCCCGGAGTCTCATCTATGGAAATAAGCATGTTACACACCTCACGGGATTATTGTAGGATTGAGTGCGGGCACGTTGGAGGAGATATGTGGTTACATTAACCTGGTGCATAACAGGAGCTCGAGAAACGGTCACTTTCCCTTCCTTTCCCTTTCTGGTGAATTCTTATGGTGAGAGTGACATTTGCATGAGTTCCTGTGTCTGATGATTTGTATTTGGCTCATAAAGCTGCCATCTACATTATCCCAAGAAGTTGTTGTTCAGTCACCCAGTCATCTCTGTGTCTTTGCGATCTCATGGACTGTAGTGTGCCAGGCCTCCCTGTCCCTCACCATCTCCCAGAGTTTGCCCAAGTTCATGTTCATTGCATCGGTGATGCCATCCAGCCATCTCATACTCTGATGCCCTCTTTTCCTTCTCTCAATCTTTCCCAGCATCAGGGACTTTTCCAATGAATCATCTTTTCTCATCACGTGACCAAAATACTGGAGCTTCAGCATCAAGTCCTTCCAGTGAATATTCATGGTTGATCTCCTTTAAGATTGACTGGTTTGATCTCCTTGCTGTCCAAGGGACTTTCAGGAGTCTTCTCCAGCATCACAGTTCAAAGGCATCAATTCGTTGGCATTCTGCCTTCTTTATGGTCCAGCTCTCGCAACTCTATGTGACCACTGAGAAGACCATAGCCTTGACTACAGGGACAGAGTAATGTCGTCGACAGAGTAATGTCTCTGCTTTTCAACACACTCTCTAGGTTTGAGGTTGTGCCATGTGCTTAGTCGCTCAATTTGGCCAACTCTGCAACCCCATGGACTGTAACCTGCCAGACTCCTATGTCCATGGGGATTTTCCAAGCAAGAATACTGGAGTGGGTTGCCATGTCCTCTTCCAGAGGATCTTCCCAGACCAGGGATCACGCTCAGGTCTCCCGCATTGCAGGTGGATTCTTTGTCTGAGCCACCAGGGAAGCTCAAGAACTGGAGTAGGTAGTCCATTCCCTCTCTAGGGATGACTTCCCAACTTCCTGACTCAGAAATTGAACTGGGGAATTAAACTCAGGAATTGAATGTCTCCTGCATTGCAGGTGGATTCTTTACCAGCTGAGCTACCCGGGAAGCCCCAGGTTTGAGATTGTTAGCCCAGGGTTAATTTTTCTCTGGTATGTCCTTTTGATTCTTTTGTTCCCCCTCTCTCCAAAAGTGCCTAAAGAACAGGGCTCAGTGATAAGCAGCTACTTCTCAGTGGGGCACAGAGGCCAATGGGTGAGACCTGGGCACTGGGTCAGCAGTGGGCTGGGCTCCCTGGGGAGGACCCATTTGTCATTCTCTATAGAGAGCAAGTGAAGGCTCTCACCAATATGTGTCCCAAGGTGCAGGTCAGGGAGCAAACACTCTGGATATGGTCTGGAAGTGTCTTTTGAGCCTTCAGGTCCAGAGAACTATGCTTTGCTGGGTAAAGTTGAGTGACCTGGCTGTTCCAGAGCTATCATTTGATGAGGCCCTAAGAGTGGCAGCTGAAGTCATAATCATTGCTGTACAGTGCTTGGTAGGCCACTACGTAGGGCCTGACTCTTTGGACCTCAGTGTCACTGGCTCAGTGAGGGAATTGAATTGACACATATTTTAGCCCTTTGATCGTCTCCAAGCAAAGATCACTGGAAGAAAATGTCCCTGGCAGCTGTGTTTGGGGATGTTTGTTGGGGTAGATGAGAAGCAAGATGCCCAGAGGGCTGGAGTTGAACTAGGTAGAGATGCTAGGGAGCTGGGTGTATGGCTCCCTTCCCCAATATCCACAATTGTGAATCCATTTGAAAGTTGATGCGAGAGAGAGGGCAGGGTAGGATCCAAACTATACCAGGCCTCCCCCTTACATGGCATGCGGTGCTGTGGCACTGAGGATGGACTGGTGGTTTTTAGACAGACCTCAGCTCAGCCCCTCTAACCCTTACTCACTGGATGATCTTGACCCATTATGGTTTACTGCTTATTTGCTTTACCCATCCAAAAAATGGAGTTGACAGTGGCTGCTATGAGGCATTACTTTCAGTGGTTTGTTTAAAAGAAGCAAGTTGCCTCTTGTCTCTAGTGTAATACTTGTCAAAGTTGGCCCTCAAGTCCCAGCTGCTGATGCTGTACCTGTTGGGCTCAACATCAGACTTGAGTATACAGACTATAAACAAGGAAAAAATCTTACTGAATTCTAGATGAAGATTCTAATTAAACACTTTGTAAAGAACCCATTCTCCCTTTTGGGGGGTGATTTTCTTCACTTGGCACTTTTCTCTTCGTTCCATCATTTTCAAAACAGTGGTTTCCCTTGGCTGGTTTGGAGCCCTTGCCAACCTGCTCCTTGTGCTCAAGGGAGGCCCAGTGAGGACAGAACGATGACTTGGAACTTTACAGATACCTCCCCTGTCCCAAACTTTCTCACTCAGCTTGCATCTCTCATCCTATTCCTTTCGTACCCCAGCGAGGACAGGATGAGAAGCATGGGTGACAGCTGCATTAAAGGGGCATTTGCAGCCCACGTCAAGTGGCGTCTCCTGGTTGGGAGACGGGTTAGAGCCTGGCACTAGTCTTGCGAGAAGGATCTCTTCCTGAAATTGTTTCAAGATTGAAGTTTCCTTATCTCCCCCATCAACAGTGTGTATGTCGGTGGTAGGATGGGGGTGTGATTCTCATGGTGAGATTTTTATAACGTGTGTACCTTCTCTTTACATGGGAAAGTGAAAGTCGCTCAGTCGTGTCTGACTCTGTGCAACCCCATGGACTCTACTGTCCATGAAATTCTCTAGGGCAGAATACTGGAGTGGGTAGCCTTACCCTTCTCTGAGGGACCTTCCCAACCCAAGGATTGAATCCAGGTCTCCCACACTGCAGGCAGATTCTTTACAAGCTGAACCACAAAGGAAGCCCAAGAATACTGGAGTGGATACCCTATCCCTTCTCCAGAGGATCTTCCCAACACAAGAATCGAACTGGCGTCTCCTGATTTGCAGGCGAATTCTTTACCAACTGAGCTATCAGGGAAGAAAGTATACTGTACAGTCCATGGACTTCTCCAAGCCAGAATACTAGAGTGAGTGGCCTTTCCCTACTCCAGAGGATCTTCCCAACCCAGATATCGAACCCAGGTCTCGCACTTTGTAGGTGGATTCTTTACCAGCTGAGCCACAAGGGAAGTCCCTTTACATGGGGGACAGTGTAATACTTTGATGGGGTCTGCCCTTCAAAATCTCTCTTTAAAATCTTAAACTGAATTACAAATATTAATTCAATTCACTGAATTGTCCTATCAGGCTCACTTCGCAAAAAGAAACCTAAAACTTAGGATTGTGGTTGCTTTTCATCACATGTGTTATAAATCTATCAAACAAGTTTGCCAATTTCTTATTTAAGACTCTGTAAGCCATAGAATCTAATTCCTACCAATGTTAATGAACAATCCAATAAAATTGAATGATAACCATTATATTATCATCTTTATTAAAATCTTACCTTCATACATATACCTATGGCTGATTCATCTTGATATATGGCAGAAACCAACACAATATTGTAAAGCAATTATTCTCCAATTAAAAATAAAATTTTTGGACTTATTTGAAGTTCCAGTGGTTAAGAATCTGCCTGCCAATGCAGGGCACATGGCTTTGATTCCTGGTCTGGAAATATTTCACATGCCTGGGACAACAACTGAACCTGCATGTCCTTGAGGCCACAGGCCACAACTAGAGAGTAAACCCCACTCTCTGCAACTAGAGAAAGCCTGTGTGCAACAACAAAGACCCAGCATAACCTATGTAAAGCGAAATGGTTGTCTGAGGAGGCCTTACAAACAGCTGTGAAAAGAAGAGAAGCGAAAAGCAAAGGAGAAAAGGAAAGATATTAGCATCTGAATGCAGAGTTCCAGAGAATAGCAAGGAGAGATAAGAAAGCCTTCCTCAGCAATCAATGCAAAGAAATAGAGGAAAACAACAGAATAGGAAAAACAAGAGATCTCTTCAAGAAAATTAGAGATACCAAGGGAACATTTCATGCAAAGATGGGCTCGATAAAGGACAGAAATGGTATGGACCTAACAGAAGCAGAAGATATTAAGAAGAGGTGGCAAGAATACACAGAAGAACTGTACAAAAAAGATCTTCACGACCAAGATAGTCACGATAACGTGATCACTCACCTAGAGCCAGACATCTTGGAATGTGAAGTCAAGTGGGCCTTAGAAAGCATCACGACGAACAAAGCTAGTGGAGGTGATGGAATTCCAGTTGAGCTATTTCTAACCCTGAAAGATGATGCTGTGAAAGTGCTGCACTCAATATGCCAGCAAATTTGGAAAACTCAGCAGTGGCCACAGGCCTGGAAAAGGTCAGTCTTCATTCCAATCCCAAAGAAAGGCAATGCCAAAGAATGCTCAAACTACCACACAGTTGCACTCATCTCACACGCTAGTAAGGTCATGCTCAAAATTCTCCAAGCCAGGCTTCAGCAATATGTGAACCGTGAACTTCCAGATGTTCAAGCAGGTTTTAGAAAAGGCAGAGGCACCAGAGATCAAATTGCCAACATCCGCTGGATCATGGAGAAAGCAAGAGAGTTCCAGAAAAACATCTATTTCTGCTTCATTGACTATGCCAAAGCCTTTGACTGTGTGGATCACAATAAACTGTGGAAGATTCTGAAAGAGATGGAAATACCAGACCCCTGACCTGCCTCTTGAGAAACCTGTATTAGCAACAGTTAGAACTGGACATAGAACAACAGACTGGTTCCAAATAGGAAAAGGAGTACATCAAGATTGTATATTGTCACCCTGCTTATTTAACTTATATGCAGAGTACATCATGAGGAACGCTGGCCTGGAAGAAGCCCAAGCTGGAATCAAGATTGCTGGGAGAAATATCAATAACCTCAGATATGCAGATGACACCATCCTTATGGCAGAAAGTGAAGAGGAATTCAAAGGCCTCTTGATGAAAGTGAAAGAGGAGAGTGAAAAGTTTGGCTTGAAGCTTAACATTCAGAAAACAAAGATCATGGCATCTGGTCCCATCACTTCATGGGAGATAGATGGGGAAACAGTGGAAACAGTGTCAGACTTTTTTGGGGCTCCAAAATCACTGCGGATGCTGATTGCAGCCAGGAAATTAAAAGACGCTTACTCCTTGGAAGAAAAGTTATGACCAACCTAGATAGTATATTAGAAAGCAGAGACGTTACTTTGCCAACAAAGGTCTGTCTAGTCGAGGCTATGGTTTTTCCCGTGGTCATGTATGGATGTGAGAGTTGGACTGTGAAGAAAGCTGATCGCCAAAGAATTGATGCTTTTGAACTGTGGTGCTGGAGAAGACTCTTGAGAGTCCCTTGTACTGCAAGGAGATCCAACCAGTCCATTCTAAAGGAGATCAATCCTGGGCGTTCATTGGAAGGACTGATGCTAAAGCTGAAACTCCAGTACTTTGGCCACCCCATGCGACGTGTTGACTCACTGGAAAAGACTCTGATGCTGGGAGGGATTGGGGACGGGAGGAGACGGGGACAACAGAGAATGACATGCTGGATGGCATCACCGACTCTGTGGACATGAGTTTGAGTGAACTCCGGGAGTTGGTGATGGACAGGGAGGCCTGGCGTGCTGTGATTCGTGGGGTCACAAAGAGTCAGACATGACTGAGCGACTGAACTGAACTGATATAATTTTTTTAAAAGAGAAATTGATTGTGGTAGGTACCCCACCCCCCAAAAAATAAAACTTACCTCCAGAGGAATTACTGTCATGAGCACATTTTATGCCTTAGAATTTCAGGGGGGTTGTCAGCAGCAAGTCTGCTTTGGGCCAATGTGTGTCCACATCCCCAGGTTCAGCATAATGGGATTTTAAGTGGCCATGTCATTAACCTTTGAAAAATGGAGGAAGTCATGGAAAAATTAACAAAGAAAAACTGTGCCATAGCAACTGCTGTTAGTAAAATCAAGTTCCCCGCTGATAAATTATGGGAAAATTTTTGGAGCTTTGGGTTGTAGCATGAGAAAGATTTCCCTGATTTCTTTAATTATCTCTTGATGGAACATTTTTTTTTCTGTTGTTCTTAAAAACTGATTCTTACTTTTGTTGGGAGGATAACTGAACACTTTTCCCTCTGTTCTTTCCCTCCACCCTAAGGTGGTGCATACGAAGTCAAACAGCATCGATTCTTCCGTTGCTTAGACTGGAACAGTTTGCTGAGACAGAAGGCAGAATTCATTCCCCAGCTGGAATCTGAGGACGACACAAGTTATTTTGATAGTACGTGCATTATCTGACATAAAACATTATTTGGCCTTTTCTTTGTGGAAAATCAGCTCTGTTTTTGATAGGTACCTTCCAGTCCTGAACCCATGAGTTCTGAAACATAATGTTGCTTTGATAGAGAAACTCATAATTAAAATAGCTAAGTTAAAAACTGAAATTCTGAATAATTGAAACTGCTTTCCAAACCTTTCCCTGCAGCTCGGTCAGAGAAGTACCATCATATGGAGACCGAGGAAGAAGATGACACGAATGATGAAGACTTTAATGTGGAAATAAGGCAGTTTTCCTCATGTTCACATAGGTTTTCTAAGGTTAGTGAAATATGGCATAAACATAGAGGGTCTCTCTTAGAGAATTTCCTACTGGTCAGATTTGTTGTTGTTGTTTATTTGCTAAATTGTGTCAAATTCTTTGTGACCTCGTAAACTGTAGCCCACGAGGCTCCTCTATCCATGGAATTTCCCAGGCAAGAATACTGGAGTGGGTTACTATTTCCTCCTCCAGGGGATCTTCCCAACCCAGGGATCGAGCCCACGTCTCTTGCCCTGGCAGGAGGATTCTTTACCATTGAGCCACCAGGAAAGCCCATGGGTCAGATAGTTGATACCTTAAATACCTTTACAAGATTGTGAAAACAACCTGTGGTGTTTCGGGGCTTGGAGTCTCTCTTAGAGGGAGTAAAGAGTGACCCCATCATTTTGATAAACCAGCGATCCTACCCCCATGCAGTGGTATATTTCTCTGTTTCCAGCTCCACGATTAATATCCTTTTTCTTGGAGGCAGAGACTTGCACTGACGGTTTTTCTTTGGGAACTGTCTGATACCATCTCCGTGTTGACTCTGGTCTAGCTCTTGCTGGGCCATGGAGGCATCCTCCCATTGCTTTTATAAGAAGAATTTGAGCTCACTGTGTGCAGAGCCCTCTGCTAGTATCCCACGGATACAACACAAAGAAGGCTTAGTCCTTGATATAAGCCCAGACACTTGGAGACAATTGACTGTGAAATGAGACAGTCTCTTAATCAATGATAGGAAGTGTAAGATATATTAAAGGGGCAGTAGGCCAGCCAAGCTAGAACTTTGGAAATAGTAGAAGATAAAATCAATGTTGGAGAAAGGCGCTTTTTGACCGGTAGTGGGAAGATTTAAAAGACAACCCAAAGATACACCCGATAGTCCTGAGATGAGCAGGGCCCTCGGAAGACAGAAATGAACCTACCAGGCACCCTACCTTCATTTTGCTATTTTCACTCAAGATGTATTTTCTGTTGCCATGGCATTTTGCATCATTATTGTGTAGCTTTTCTATAGCAGTGAGTGATTTGAAAGTGTTCCGTAGCTTTTTCTAAGTGACTACCCAGAGCTCTCTGCAGATTGGCTGACACAGCCCTCCCCGGTTATAGGAATGATACAGAGAGGTAGGGATTTCCCTGGAGGGGAGGTCCAGGTCTAGACCAGAGCCAGTAAAGAAGCTGATGACAGAGTTCAGGCTTTCCTGGTACCTGATCTCTGGCCCATCAAAGCCATCCCCTAAACTGCTTCCTCGCTGTCTTCTGTTCTTTTGTTGCTGCTGCTGCTAAGTCACTTCAGTCGTGTCTGACTCTCTGTGACCCCATAGACGGAAGCCCAGCAGGCTCCCCCGTCCCTGGGATTCTCCAGGCAAGAACACTGGAGTGGGTTGCCATTTCCTTCTCCAATGTGTGAAAGTGAAAATTGAAAGTAAAATCGCTCAGTTGTGTCTGACCCTTAGCGACCCCACGGACTGCAGCCTACCAGGCTCCTCCATCCATGGGATTTTCTAGGCAAGAGTACTGGAGTGGCTTGCCATTGTCTTCTCTGGTTCTTTCGCTACCTTCCTCCTAATCCCAGGAGATTATGGGAGCTATAATGGCCATTCCCATGAGAACAGCAGTTGGCTGGCTTGGGTGTAGCAAGTGCTTCCTGGGTTGGCTCTCAGCTCTGTTTTTGTTTCCATCTTGCCGGTGGTACAGCAGAGACCTCAGTTTGCTTAAGCTATGATCCCCTTCAGAAATCCCAGTATCAATACATGAGGCTGCCTGTTGGTATATGTGTTTTATAACCCAAACAAATACCTCTTGACTCCTCACCAAGTACACACTGCATCTCCCCACAACGGGTCTTGAAACAGGTAATTTATTTTTCTCTTCCCTCTCAATTCCAATTCATTTTTCTATTTCCTGCACCTGACTGGGGGCCATTAAGTCTTTTTCTCTGTGATTTTCTTTTTCTGATTGACTTCATGGTTAAATGTAATCTAATGCGTGCATTGATCCCAGGCCTGGAAACCCCAACGCGTCTATGGATTTTGTTTGCAGATACAAAGTCTATAGTGAGATATGGTGAGAATGTGATGAATTCATAGCTCCCCACTCCAAAAGGAAATAAAATTGTACAATTGGCCACTCACCTCAGGACTCATGTAAACAGCATTGGAAAGTACCTTCTGAATGCATGGCCCAATTCAACCTTAGTCATATGCTCAGGTGGTTCTCCAAGGACTTTTTTTTTTTTCTTCTGACAATCCCTTTCAGGAAGATATTAATAAGCACTGATTCTTTGCCTTGCAGGTTTTTAGCAGTATGGATCGAGGTACTCAGAATTCAGGAGAAGAAAAGGAAGACCCTGGGGACAAAACTAAAAGCACAACTTTGCCATCCACAGAAACGTTAAGCTGGAGTTCAGAGTATTCTGAAATGTATGTGAAATGCTTGTTAAGAAGCATTGTAAACAGTAGCTACTAGAGCAGTGGTTCTTAAAGGCGAGCATGCATCCGAATCTCCTGGAGGGCCTGTGGAAGCAAAGTGCTGATCCAGGAGGTCTGAGATGAGGGCTGAGAATGTATATTTTTCTTTTCTTTTTTTTTAAAAGTACAATTTTATGTCCTTTTCCATTTTTGTCAGTTATTTGTTTTTAACTGAGCTGGGTCTTTGTTGCTGCACAGGCTGCCTCTAGTTGCCCTGAGAGGGGGCTGCGCTCCGGTTGCCATGCGTGGGCTCACTCACTGAGACTCGTGGGCTCTGCGTGGGCTCGGTACTTGTGGTGCGTGGGCTCAGTTGCTCCACAGCATATCAGATCTTCCCAGGGGTCAAACCCATTTCCCCCGCATTGGCAGGTGGATTCTTACCACTGGACCACAAGGGAAGCCCCAAGAGTGTGCATTTCTGACCAGTTCCTGGGGATACCTCTGGTCTGGCACAGTTTAGAAGTCACTGCCCTCAACATGTGTTGATTAGGCTATCACAGTTCCATTTTTACCTGTTTTTTTTTTCCTAAAATTCACCTTGCACACAATTTCCTAGTGTCTATAGATATATGACTTTGTTTTTGTGTTTAATTAAGGCAACAGTTATCCACATCCAACTCTTCGGATACTGAAAGCAACAGACAGAGACTCAGTTCTGGACTGCTTCCCAAGCTGGCTATTTCAGCAGAGGCAGAACATGATGGGGCTGCTCCCCACCCCAGAGAGCTGCACGAGGAGCCGGAAAAGCCAGCCCTCCCCCCTGCAGAGAGTGCTCAGGAAGAGCCCGAGGTTACCACCCCGGCCAGCACCATCAGCAGCTCCACTCTGTCAGGTAAGGTAAGGCTGTGGGCTGGCCCCTGCAAACCAGCATCGCCCGCCAAGTTGACAAGTGACTGCAGTGCTCGGAGTCCCAGGCCTGGCTTTGGACCAGGTAGTGATGATGGGCGTTTCGTGTTGCTAGACTCTCTCACAGCCCCACTCCTTAGGCTTGGGCGATGGACTCCTCAGAGCTGAGATCTGACATCTCAGCCCTCTCCTTGGGGATTGGCTGTATGGCCAATCTTTCTTGCTTCACCTGAAGCCTTCACGTCCTCTGATGGGTTTCAGCGGTGCCCTTGGATGGTCTTCAGAAGTAGAAGTACGGGAGCTTGTTCTTCATTGTGGAGGCAAAGGCACAGCAAAGGTCTTGTGGAGTTGCATCTAACTCAAAGTAATGAGTAAGCAACCCTGTCAGATGGTCAACAGGACCCTCAATAATGTCTTAAATCACCACCTATATAATGTAAGCCAGTTTTCCCTCTGGTGTTCAAATGGGTAGTTGTTTCCTTGAAGGAGCTGGTTTTTGTTGGGGGGCCACATTATGCCAAGTCACCAAATAGTCTCCACTCCAAACCCTCAGTCAGCGCAGCAAAATTTTCATGCCATGAGGTTCACGGATTGAGGGGAGAGGGGAGTCAGAAATACCGACACAGTTCAAACTGATATCTCATGTGGCTATGAAACCACTCCACTGCACACAAGTTTCCAGCCTCTGGGTAACTGGTGAAGACACTTCTGAGACATAGTTTGGTGTGTGGGAGGCAGTCCAGGGGCTTAGGCCTTTCCTGGGAGAACTCTTCTTGATGTTACTTTTGTGTGAAGTAAACCTTCCTGACCAGAAGAGCAGTGTCTCCATAGGTTTTTAGAATACCTAATGTATCGTGGCAGAGAAGGCAATGACACCCCACTCCAGTACTCTTACCTGGAAAATCCCATGGACTAAGGAGCCTGGTGGGCTGCAGTCCATGGATTCACTAAGAGTCGGACACAACTAAGTGACTTCACTTTCACTTTTCACTTTCCTGCATTGGAGAAGGAAATGGCAACCCACTCCAGTGTTCTTGCCTGGAGAATCCCAGGGACGGGGGAGCCTGGTGGGCTGCCGTCTGTGGGGTCGCACAGAGTCAGACACGACTGAAGCGACTTAGCGGCAGCAGCAGCAATGTATCGTGGATACTTGCAGCCCTTAATCACAGAGGTGTCCTCATTAAATGATTGGACTTGCACTTCCCTCAGAGCAAGCCCTTGAGGCGCATTTCAGATATTATTTCGTTTATAAAAATGTTATGCATAGCACATCCTTCCACAGAGCAATGTGCATTTATGCTTTCAAAACATAAAAATATGGGTATGGCTTAAGGTCTATAATAAATGTTTTCATTACGCCATATCCAGTATGCTATACTGATAACCATGAATGATTATCATGAACATTTTTTTTAACTAACTGAATATTCAGTGTATAATTTTGTTTTGTTTTGAATCATTTCAAAATAACAAATTTTACAGTTTATTTCCACCTCACTAAAAAGTCTGGTTCTGTGGAGCTTCATGTGATCTGGTAGTTGGTCATGGGGAAAAATAATGTTGGCTCTTTCCCTTCTCTCTTTTCCTCTCAGTTCTTTTTCCATGTGGGATAATTCCACATGTCCTAACTTGATAGAGCCAAGATAATAGCAATGAAGAAGTGCATAAAAACAAGCTAGTAGCCTAAGATTCCTGTTCATCTTGGTATCGAATCAAATGTGGATATGTCAATTGCTTTATATTTCTGGTTACTAAATTCTCATATGTTTCTTAGTGTATTATTTGCTCTGAATAGAGCTGCCTCTATTTCACATTTATTCTTAATACGATGAATTGTTTATGATCTCTTGGACTCTTCTGCCTACTGACTATCAGAAAGTTACAAGGTAGAGGGAGGGGAATGGTGTCTAAGCATTTGATTGATTACTTTCATAATTAAAAACAAAATCTGTCTCTGTCCTGCCATGCATTTTGATTAATAGATTCAAACCACCTTTCTGTCTGTCTCCCTCAGACACACACTAAAAATAATCAAAGACCTTGGGGGCCGTACAGAATAGAGAGATGAGCTGATTTGCTCATAGCCAAGGGTAATTAGGAAATCTGAAAACCGTGACTGTAGTAAAATTAAATTTGTTGATTTTTATATTGCTCCACCATCAAAAAGAAAGAACCCTTGACATTTATAGAACATTAAAGTGACATTATCCACCCTTGGCAGGAAAGACTCACACGTTTATATACAGTGCTATGAAATGAGATGGCAGAGGCAAGCAGGGGGGATGGTAAAAGACACACACTCCAGCATTTAGGGAAGTCCAGCTTTGTATTGTTTCCTTCTCTCGACTACAATGTATTTGAATCAGTGAGAAACAAAAGTCTTGAAAATTTAGGTGTAGTGCTTGAATGCATCCGACAAATTATTCATTGTGAAGAGATTCAGCTTTCCAGTTCATACGTGTCAATGATCCCATCCAAGCCAAACTAGAAAGAAGTGAGCGTGTAACTTATCTCAGAGCAAGCTGAAGGTTTTTGAGGTGAGATTTGATTTGTGAAGCAATTTTTGTCTAGTCCCTCAGCAGTTGATTTCTTTATTTAGAGTGAATAGAATAGATACACTGTTAAATGGGGTTGAGTTTAGCATATACAAGTGGAAAGAGGGTTGTTATTTGCCTTGAGATTATCTTCTTTAGTAGGTCAGGTGGGTGTCACACAGAAGACTGGGAATCTTCTGTGCCTCCAGTGCCTGTGTGGCCATGAGCTGTGCTGTTCTCAAGCCCCGCTGTCCTGGGTTCTAGACTTCCCTTGCTATGGACCATGCCTGTGGAGCCATGCCACCTCTGTGAACTAGGACCGAACCCCAGCTGTGCCGTTGTGAGTCTAGCTCTGTAACAGAGATGTTAGTTAAATCCAATTAAGCCTCTTTTCTAGGCAAAGAATGTAATGGTCAGCACTTTAAAATGTGCTGGCTGGTCTTCCAAAGGATCATTTATAATGGTATTAAATTCTCTCTGTGGATTTCATATCTTCTTGTGATGGTAGTGTTGATGATTTTTAAAGCGCAGGGGGCTTCTAATATTTAGAAAGAAAAGGGAGATAAGCATTGTTTTTTCTGGACAGAAATGTGTATTATCCGTGATAAAAAAGAAAGGAAAAAAAAAAAAAAACCAAAAAGCTGATAGACCGTGAAAGAAAAGAATAGGAGAAACGGGAAGAGATGCTCATGTGACTTGTGTTTTTCACTATGTCACTTCTGACAAGAGAGAACTGTCTTCACACCGGGCATGTGCACTTCCCAGCCTGGTATCGGTGGTATTCCATTTCTATATTGTTCTATATGGGACATATTCTCTAACATTACTCTGCTGAGCGAAGTCCTAATTTTTTAACTTAAAAAAACCCTTCCAGTTTATATTCAAGGTAATAAAATTAAGGATAAAGAAGACATGTGGCTGACTTAGAGGGGACAGATCTTCTCACTGGTCCAAGAATTTCAGGAGAGGTCAGCGTATGGCTGTGTCAGGACTAAAGCCAAGAAGACAGAGCGAGCCATTGGGTAATGCAGCCTGTGGCGAAAGAAACTCTTGGCCTTGGCTTGTGAAATTTACAAGGAGCTTAGAGGGAAAGGAGGTGTGGGAGGTCAAAGGTGACACTTTAGGCGCTTTTATGTAAGTTACATCCTGAGCCTAGCGTGAGGTGTGTCTTGGAGAGATGGTAGGAGATGACAAGGGCATAAGTCTCTATGAAGTGACTAAATGATGTCCACTTAGCAAAAACCAGTATCAACTGCCTTGCTCATGCTGATCAGTAGTATCATAGCATGATCACAGTATGCTGTGGGCAGTCATGGGGTTCGTAAGGTGATGTTTGGTTCATGGCCTTTCACAGTGGGGTCAGGAGGAAGAATTGTCTCTATTAGAGTTGTAATTGATTCTAAAATGCAATTGTTCTTCTAGTTAAATGGAGTCGACTAAGAATTAGTGGGGCTGTGTACAAGGAGAATGAAATCTGCATGGACAGTTCTTTCATTCTCCCTCCTCTGACTCACCTTTCTCGAACCAGTAGCGTGATTTCCGCGTTTGCCTGACACTGCGTGGACTCATGCACCACACAGGCCTCTGTTTCCCAGTGTTCGTCCTTCCCTCTCTCTCTTCCCCCCTCCCCGTTTCTCCTATCCCAAATTTTCCTGAAATGTTTCTCCCTTCTTCTTTGTTCAGTTGGCAGTTTTTCAGAGCACTTGGATCAGATAAATGGACGAAGCGAGTGTGTGGACAGTACAGATAATGCCTCAAAGCCCTCCAGTGAACCCGCTTCTCACATGGCTCGGCAGCGATTAGAAAGCACAGAGAAAAAGAAAATCTCGGGGAAAGTCACAAAGTCCCTTTCTGCCAGTGCTCTGTCCCTCATGATCCCAGGAGGTAGAGAGACATCGATTCGCATGAAATTGTGTGACTTGTGCATGTGCCCCCCCCCGCCCCCAATGTGGCATGCTGGCTGAGATGCAAGACTGCTTGAACCAGTAACGGGTGGTGCCCTGGCACAGCCCTTCTGAGTGACTCCCTGGAGGGCCTCCAGGGCTCCCAGAAGACAAACGTGACTTACTCCTTTGCACTTCTTTGGGCAGCAGGAGATGAGGCAGGCTCCCTTCCCACAAAGGCTTATTTCTTTTGTTTTCTTTCTTTTTCCTTTCTCCCCTCCCCAAGTTAAGTGATAAATTTCCCTCTTCTGAATAATTTTTCTTCCCTAGATCATGCATCATTTATATCCTTTACAGAGCTGTTTACAGCATCTGTGTCAGAAAGCTAAGTATAGTTTTTCTCCTCTAATTAATGAGGAAATCAATACAGAGAACGTACGTTTTTCATTTCTGGGGATGCAGAGTATATCACAGACAGCACTGAAATTACAAGTTTTGCCAGCCTTGTCTGTTGGGTTATGCTTCCTCCTACTGGTAGCACAGTCATTTTCTGCCTTATATTTAAGAAACTGGGCTTAATTATGATTTTGTTGAATTGCAGTATTTTTCGACAACCTAGTTTTGCCTCTGCTGATCACAGAGTCTGGTGTAATTTCACTGGCTGAGATGAAAATATGCACCCTGGTGGTTGTGACTTATCGCTCAGATGACAGACAGTAAGAGAATGGAAGTGGCAGTCAAATTATATTGCAGATGGCTTGCAGTTGGAAGAATATAGAACATGTATAAAAGGGATTGTTTACATTTTTGAAATTCATATTTGTGCAGAAAGAAATGTTCATTGAAGGGGTAGTGCTCACTGTAGCATGTTCTGTTTTCTGGGAGATGTTCTTATAGCACCTTAAAACAAACACCCTAGTCTAATGACTATTCACAACCAAAAGGCAATGGCTCCAGTGTGGTCGGTAAGTGGAATGTGGTCCAGTCTACTTTGAAAGCTGGTGAGATAGCCCACATCTTGGTGATCATGGGTCAGTTATTGTTTGGGGAGATAAGGAAAGATGTACTGAGGAAAAGAGTCAGGGGCATGGCTTTCTTAGCAGTTTGGGTCTGTGTGTCTGCCCTTGCATGTTTTGAAGTTTCATGCGCATCAGCCTGGATCTGTTCACCTGGCCTTTGGATGAGACAGAGGTAGCCAGGAAAAAAGTGTCAGGATGCCACATGAAGTCAGAGTGAAAGAGCCTGGACAGTGACACATGTAGCTAATTGTTCTCCTTTGGACAGATGTAAGATTCTTGCCTGGATAATCCTGTGGACAGAGGAGCCTGGCAGACTGCAGTTCATGGGGTCGGAAACAGTCGGACACGACTGAACACACACACATCCCAAGAATTACAGCAGAAGATAGTCTGGATCCTTTCAGCTTGCTGTGGCCGTGGTGTTACTCACTGCACCCTGGGAGTCTTCACTGGTACTGGCCTTTTATAGCCTGGCCCTTGCTGAGCTCCCATTTAAACCACAGCATCTTTTTGTAGATTATTCTTTTTGATACACAACACAAAGGTGTGCATGCACAATTTCATATGACCAGTTAGGATTTATTTAGATTCACATAGATGAAACAGAAGAACTATAAATAAAAAGTGTGTTCATAAAACAAGGAAAACAGGAGAGAATTGGTGTTGAAGAATATGAAGTGAGATTTTCTTAAAATTTCTCTATCCACCTGCATTATCCTCTCAGAAACCTTGCTAGAACTGCAAGTAATATATGAAGAGAATCAGTTCTAATCGTAGTCATAAGGAATGATTCTTTTGTAGGAAAGTTAACATTACAGTGTTTTCCTGATTCAGATTATTTAGTCAGTACTCGCTCAGTAAGGCTTCCCTGGTGGCTCAGTTGGTAAAGCTTTGATGACTGGCCTTTTTGTTGCAGATATGTTTGCTGTTTCTCCACTGGGAAGTCCAATGTCTCCCCATTCCCTGTCCTCGGACCCTTCTTCGTCAAGGGATTCCTCTCCCAGCCGAGATTCTTCAGGAGCTTCTGCCAGTCCACACCAGCCCATTGTGATCCACAGTTTAGGGAAGAACTATGGTTTCACCATTCGAGCCATCCGGGTGTACGTGGGAGACAGCGACATTTACACAGTGCATCATATCGTTTGGGTAAGACTCTCTTTCTGGCCAGTTTTCATTCCCAGCAAACTAGAAAATGAATACATCAGCTGAGGCATAGTTAACAGCAAATATGTTTCCTGTTAAGCTGGCATTTGGGACCTGCTTCATACACTTGCCCTTTATCTTTGTGGTAGGACTGAATTTAGCAAAAGTTAATACTTTTCAATAATTTTGTTAGTCTTCAAATCTGATTATCCACTCTTTATACCAAGCTTGTAGAAATAGTACAAAATAATCCATTTTTGTCCTTCTTTTCTTAGTTTTTTCCACCTGGCCTTCTCTTTTTCTAAAATACTTTCTCAGGTCACCTGAAATATTGCTTAAGGAGCCATAAAAATTACCCTATTTTCGGAGGATGGCAGAACAAAAATACTGAACCATATTTTACTGGTTTCCTCTTAGAATCACAGGATCATTTGTTGATGGACTCAAGAATATTGTGCTGCAAGAGAACAGTAGGTGTCAGGGTTGTCATTTGTTTGCTTACTAATATGTCTTCTCCTCTTGAATTTTAGAATGTAGAAGAAGGAAGTCCAGCTTGCCAGGCAGGACTGAAGGCTGGGGATCTGATCACGCACATCAATGGAGAACCGGTGCATGGACTTGTCCACACAGAAGTTATAGAGCTCCTGCTAAAGGTACTGTCTTTTTTATGTCAGGGCCGTCTAGATGAAGCCGGCAGCCAGAAAGAACTAGCACCAAAAGTTCTTTGCTCAAGAACTTTAGTGTTCACTCTCGTGTTCTTCTATATGGGCTGTCCATACACACTGAGTCTCTGTGTTGAGAAAGTGTTCAGTGGCCTGTTTAAGGTAAAGCCAAGAACAGCATGAATTGTTTGGTTTTATATCATGAAATCCACTTTCATGTATCTGCACGGTCACGTCCTAATTTAATTTCGCTTCTTACCCTAAATTACAAATAGAGTTCTCTTTGTTTTATGCATCACGCATAGTCAAACCTGTTTGGAAATCATCTATCCTCAGTGCGATTTTCTTTAGCAACTCTCAGTACATTTTATTCTGTTATGGCAGAAGACAGTGGTATTAAACTGTGCGGTCAGATTTGAAGGTTGATTTGAGAGTTTCTTTGGAAGCTAGAGATGTGACTATATACTATAAACTATAAATGATATAAATAGGTGGTAATGGAAGAAGATCTGAATGTAGATCAGTCTGTACTTAGAATTAAGCTGATTCAAGCCAGTGGAGTAGGAAGATCATAAAGAGCATGAGTGTGGTGAAGAGAGATGGTCTGCACTCATTCTCTCATTTCTGTTGGGCTGTTTGCTTTGCCACTGCTAACTAAAGAATATCAAGTTATAGCTCCAGATATGGATCTGGTTAAAACAAGGATGAATCCAAGTCTCATTTTTTTTTTCAAGGAAGAAAATTCTGTGATTTAAAAAAAATAGTCAATTGTATGTAGGGTTATTTTACATGCCAGCAGATGTATAGATAACTTCTCAGTGTGTGAACACAGGGAGGGATTACTAAGGGATATCAGAGAGGCGTGAGCCATCGCCTCAGATAGCCTGCAGCCTATTGAGAAACAAAACATAAACGCATGTGTGTCATTTAAACAACATCCATTCAGATCGTTTCTAGAGTGCTTGCTAGGCAGGTACCATGGTAGACAGTGGTGACATGTCTCGACACGGTAGACATTGGAAATTAAGGTACAGTTCTTACCTTGAGGACTGGGAGAGATATAGGAGATGCATGCAGGCGGATGACGTTCTGCTTGATTAGCCAGGGCCATAGCAGGGGGGAAGAATGCCATACTTTTGCAGAGAATATTCTGTGAATCGGGAGAGTCGTCACCGAGAAGTGACACTGAACTGAAACTTGAAAGAAACTTGGGAATTTGGAATTAGTGCAAGTAGGTGGGTGTACAAAGCCTTTGATAAGTAAGTAAGCCTTTGATAAATGACTTTTATCCTTCTTTTTGTCATCCCCCAGCCAACACAAGTGTATTCTTCAAAAGATTCAGGGTCTGGCCCACGTTCTGAGAGTAGTAATAGTATGTACATTCAAAGGTCCGTTGTGAAGTAGCAGACTGTAGGGAAGTTATTGCCATTGATCAGTCCACAGCATTAATGAAATTTTGGTCTTGACTTCAGGCCCCATGGGACTAGGTGACTGTCTTTGCTATCCTCCATACCTGCGGGTGGTTCCCTTAACTCTAGTCAACTTTCTCACAAATGCATAGTATTGCTCACTGGAGGAACAGGATAAATATTGAGAGGACACTGCAGAGCCATAGGCAGTATGGGAAGCCAGCCATGGCCGTGCTGAAAACATGGCAGATCTACTGACAGCCCTGCAGGAGAGACATGAAGCTACTATTAAAGCTCCCCACGCCATCCCAGCGTTTACACAGTGCCTGGTTTGCATCTGGGTACTCAGAAAATGTTTGTAGAATTGAGGTGAATAGTAGGGTTATCCCTCGCTTAATGTTCAAAAGTCACCATGGGAGGAGCCAAGCACCATACAGCTACTTGTGTTATGTCTTCATGTACATGCTGTTCAGTTTGGGAGTAAAACCTCGAGATGGCTGGAGTCTCTCTACACTTTGCAGTATGCGTACTGAGTAGTGCATGTGTGCTTATCTGCTCAGTTGTGTCCGACTCTTTGCAACCCTTCAGACTATAGCCCGCCAGGCTCCTCCATCCTTGGGGTTTTTCAGGCAAGAATCCTGGAGTGGGTTGCCATTTCAAAACAGGTAGCATTTCTGGCACCTACATGGGTAAGACTTGAGTTTTTTTCTTTTCATTCACCATCTGTTTCTGATAATATTACTTGTCCAACTGCCAGGGAACAACTGTCTCCTAGTAAGTGCCCCCAAAATGGGAGGCAGAGCAGGATTGTGGACTCTGAGCGTCCTTGGCTGTGAAAGTACCCTGAAATGACCTCAGACTTCCCAAGACAAAATTCAAGAAGAGAGCAAAGATTCATGAGTCTGACCAGCCTCTTCTCTCATAGTACCCGGTCCAGTGGTCCAGGGATACCCCATTGCTGGCTCACATCTACCCTTTGTGAGTCAGGGCCCAGGCTTTATCTACTGTAGCCTGTTTGTCTTTCCAGTGGTGTAGGGGCTACAAAGGTAGGCAGAGAGGTACTTCTCTCTCTCAACTGCTCCTTGAGCTTTCCTAGGACCTCCCTTTTGTTTAGATAATAAAGCTATGTTTTATATGTGAGTTTCTTTTCGTTGTCAACTCACCTGACTAGAAGTTTTCCAAGTTTTGGCATCAGCAGTTCAAAGATGGTCAGATGGATTTTAAATGGTAATAGGTTTGACCTCTTCCGTTCTCTCGGAGAAGGCAATGGCAAGCCACTCCAGTACTCTTGCCTAGACAATCCCATGGATGGAGGAACCTGGTGGGCTGCAGTCTGTGGAGTCGCTAAGGGTTGGACACGACTGAGCGACTTCACTTTCACTTTTCACTTTCCACTTTCATACATTGGAGAAGGAAATGGCAACCCACTCCAGTGTTCTTGCCTGGAGAATCCCAGGGAAGGGGGAGCCTGGTGGGCTTCCGTCTATGGGGTCACACAGAGTCGGACACGACTGAAGTGACTTAGCAGCAGCAGCAGCAGCAGCAGCTTCCGTTCTTTGCAGCAACATTACGCAACATGCATCTTGGGTCATGGCACAGTATATCTTTATATTATTTCTTGCGTTTGCTCATAAAATCAGAAGAACTAATAAGCTGAAATATACATATCTTTAGGAAATATGTCTTCTGTTTATTTTGCTGAGACGTATTTGATCTCTTTCATAATTTATTTTGTAAAACATTTTCGTATGATTCTGGATTTTAAAACGTCTCTTGCTACTTCTGTGAAATTCGAATGTACGTTTCTCCTGAACGTCTCTGGCAAGGTCTCTGAAGAGTCAGTCAATTCCATTTATAACATTTGTCCTCATCTGGTTGCGGAGTGCCTGCATTCCTGGATCTGGTTGACCTATGTCCCTGAAATGCCACGAACATGCTGTAACGGAGAGCTTTGGCATCCTCCTGGGCCGTGGCGTGCTGTCTCACATCTAAGCAGAGGATCCTGCCTCTGGCTCACAAAGGAAGCTCTCAAAAGAGCAACCCATGTAAGGAAACAGAGTGGATACAGGGGATTTAATTATCTTTCCAAGGAACTGTGTTGTCATGCATCCAACTCCTAAATGTGAATATTGATTCTTGGACAAAGGATCAAGTGACTAGTACCAGTCCTACACTCCCTTGTGCCATCAGTGGCAGACCATTAGGGTAGTAGCTATATTTTCGTATTCTCACATGCTGTTTACCTGATGCTTTATACTTGCAAACTACTTCACAAAATCTCATGGCATCCTTAGAAAAAGGTAGAAGAGCCATCACATAGGGCTATATATATATTTAGAAATCCATGTGCGATCCTGGGCTGCCCTGATGGCTCAGATGGTAAAGAATCCAGCCTACAGTGCAGGAGACCCCAGTTCAATCCCTGGGTGGCAAAGATCCCCTGGAGAAGGGAGGGGCAACCCACCCCAGTATTCTTGCCTGGAGAATTCCATGGACAGAGGAGCCTGGCAAGCTCCAGTCCATGGGATCACAGAGAGACACAACTAAGCGACTAACACTGTGTGTGATACTTATTTATCTTTTGGGTTGTGAACATATTAAGCATATGCCCTGTGTCATGGCTTCACTTTTGGTCTCACTTACCCTCACAGCTTCAAAGTGAGCCTGCTGTGAAAGTACTAACTTAAGTGCACAAAGAAGCAAGGCCATAGTTACTCGGTTCAGTTCCCCATCGGCTCTGTGAATCCCTGAAAATGCGCTTCCTCAGTGTTGCCTCAAACCTCTCCCGCCACAGAGAGTTAATCACCTCCATCCAGACTACAAGTAGCTTGCTAAAAGAACTTTCCCACAGCACCGAAATCTCTCGCTCCCCACTATGGTGGAATGTGGAGGCCACGTGAACCCAGTAGTACCCCCTGCTCACATGATTACCTGCCTAGTGGAGCCTCTCAAATGCAGGAAACCCCCTATTCAGCCAGGTTGCTTTCTTAGGACAGCATTAGTTTAAATGCCCAGTCATAAGAGAAGCTGAAATAACACCAGCCACTGCCTTAGTATTTCCTTTCCCTAAACTCTGGGAACCTCTGGATACTAAAAAGGGGGCTAAAAGAGCATCTTTGTTACCAGTTTTACATATTAACTGGGTCCCCAGAATGTGCAGAGTTGTGTAAGGTGCCGAAGGGTCACATAGCAGATGGCGCATGAAGAGCAGGTGGTCAAGAGCACTTTACATGAATAAAGTCAGGTCATCCTCACAGCCTGCACACAGGTGCTATACATAGAGATGTCCCCATGCTACAGATGAAGACATTAAAGCAAGCAGAAGCTAGCAAAGCAGCCAAGGTTCTGTGCTAGAAAAGAGCAGACGAGGCTTTGCATACCGGCCGTGCGGCTCTAGAGCCTGAGTTTTCAGCTAGCATACCACCGTGCTCCGGACATGAGGTGTGACTGCCAGAAACTTAAAGGCCAGTGCTCGCAGGAGAAACGGTGGCAGTGCTAGGCTATGAGCAGGGTGTCAAGCCAAAGGAACAGTCTGAAAATAGGGCCCAAGCGCTGAAGGAGCCAGAACTTTCTACCACGGAGGACAGGCAGAGAGTTGGGGGTTTCCTGTGCAGGGCTGTGAAGGGTGGGTGGATGTTAGTGTAAGAGGCACAATAAAATGATGCTTTAAACCACAAAAACAGGAAGCTCAAAGTACTTGAGGTGCATGAGTAAACCAGTGTGGCTGGAGCCTGAGTTCACGGCATCTGGGATGCAGTGTGAAAGGTGACTAGGGCTGGATCGTGGAGCGTATGAATGGGGCAAGGACACAGGTATGGGAAGAATGCATTCCCCGTGGGTATTTTGCAGAGGAAGAAATGTGAAAGCAGTGTAGCTCAGGGAGATACCCAAGGCCAAATGATAAACTGATGTGGGGTCAGATTGAGAGAAGAGGCTGGGGAGCCTGACTTCTGCTTTTGTATTCAGTTCAGCCAGCTTAAAATAATTTGCTCCCCACCATGCACTAATCACACAAGCAGTTTAAAGTAATACTTAATAGAACATTTGATAGTCTTCTGGCCCCATTTTATTGTGGTTATTTTTTGAAATAGCGCCACAGAATCTCTCTAATAAGCGATTGTGCCTTCTTCAAAAGAGTTTGTTGAGGTCAAAGGACCCAGTAACAGAAATTGCCAGTTCTGGCAGCCCTTGCTATCGCTGCTGTATCCACCAGGTGGCAGGCTTCACAATTCTCACCTGTTCCCCAGAAAATTATTTTTCAGTCATTTACTTACCAGTTTTGTCATTAACTTTGTCAACCAAATGTTTGCACTGTGCATTTTTTTTCTGTCTGTATTTCGTCTTAGGGAAGTTATCTCTTTGTGTATTTCCATAAGTCAACTGAACTGTCCGCTGAAACAGCCCTGTGTAGAAACAAACACAAAACTAGGTTTGTTTTTTTTGAGTTTTTTCTTTAAATTTTAAAAAATTTTGTTTATATTTTAATTGGTGGAAAATTGCTTCACAGTCTTGTATTGGTCTGCCGTACAACAATGTGAATAATTATATATGTGTTCTTTTCCTCCTGAGCCTCCCTCCGCTCCTCCCCACACAACCCCTTCAGGTCATCACAGAGTGCCAGGCTGGGCTTCCTGTGTTCTTTAGCAACTTCCCCCTAAGTATTTTACACATGGTAGTCTATATATCTGAGAAGGAAGTGGCACCCCACTCCAGTACTTTTGCCTTTGGATGGAGGAGCCTGGTAGGCTGCAGTCCGTGGGATCGCTAAGGGTCAGACGACTGAGCGACTTCACTTTCTTTCACTTTTCACTTTCCTGCATTGGAGAAGGAAGTGGCAACCCACTCCAGTGTTCTTGCCTGGAGAATCCCAGGGACGGGGGAGCCTGGTGGGCTGCCGTCTGTGGGGTCATAGAGAGTTGGACACGACTGAAGCGACCTGGCAGAAGCAGTAGCAGCAGCAGTCTATATATGTCAGTACTACTTGTGGAAAGGGACATTTGTTCAAAGCTTAATGATACGCTCTGATTCAACAAACTCTAGCCATAACTTTTGTAATGCAAAATGTTAAGCATTTTATAATATTTATCTCATACAATGTTTATGATATTTTTCTATTTTTAAAGTTGAATTGTCTTAGGGGGGATAGCAGTGGTTCATGCTTAGACGCCTCACGGGCTCCAGCAGCCCCAGTATCACTGTGGCTCTGTGTCCTCTCTGATGTAATACAGTAAAGGATGGAAAGAATCCCAGGAACGGATGAACTCCCGTCATGCTTATTGCCCCTTTCCTCCGCCTAAGGCATATAGGAAAAACCAAAACTTTAGGCTGGCCTCAGTCAGACTGTAAAGAACAAACCCCTTTCCAAACAAATTTGGGTAGCCCTTTCATACTTAAAAGTGGAGTTTTCAGTTTAAAGAATAAACTGAATGCCACTCTCTACTACCAGATAAAGGTTTACTTGGAAAATTTTGGCATCTGCACATAAATATAAGACAAGTAATTTATTTTTTCAGAACGAAAAACTTTTTTTCCCTTGTTCAAATTCAAATCCCATTTCCCTAAAATATTTTTTTTTCTCAGTTATGGCACTAATTATGGGATTCAGTTCAGTTCAGTCGCTCAGTCGTGACCGACTCTTTGCAACCCCATGAATAACAGCAGGCCAGGCCTCCCTGTCCATCACCAACTCCCGGAGTTCACTCAAACTCAAGTCCATCGAGTCGGTGATGCCATCCAGCCATCTCATTCTCTGTCTTTCCCTTCTCCTCCCACCCCCAATCCCTCCCAGCATCAGACTCTTTTCCAGTGAGTCAGCTCTTCGCATGAGGTGGCCAAAGTATTGGAGTTTCAGCTTTAGCATCAGTCCTTCCAATGAAAACCCAGGATTGATCTCCTTTAGAATGGACTGGTTGGATCTCCTTGCAGTCCAAGGGACTCTCAAGAGTCTTCTCCAACACCACAGTTCAAAAGCATCAATTCTTCGGCGATCAGCTTTCTTCACAGTCCAACTCTCACATCCATACATGACCATGGGAAAACCATAGCCTTGACTAGACGGACCTTGGTTGGCAAAGTAATGTCTCTGCTTTTTAATATACTATCTAGGTTGGTCATAACTTTCCTTCAAAGGAATAAGCGTCTTTTAATTTCATGGCTGCACTCAGCATCTGCAGTGATTTTGGAGCCCCAAAAAAATAAAGTCTGACACTGTTTCCACTGTTTCGCCATCTATTTCCCATGAAGTGATGGGACCAGATGCCATGATCTTTGTTTTCTGAATGTTGAGCTTCAAGCCAACCCTTTCACTCTCCTCTTTCCCTTTCATCAAGAGGCTTTTGAGTTCCTCTTCACTTTCTGCCATAAGGGTGGTGTCATCTGCATATCTGAGGTTATTGATATTTCTCCCAGCAATCTTGATTTCAGCTTGGGCTTCTTCCAGCCCAGCGTTCCTCATGATGTACTCTGCATAGAAGTTAAATAAGCAGGGTGACAATATACAACCTTGATGTACTCCTTTTCCTATTTGGAACCAGTCTGTTGTTCCATGTCCAGTTCTAACTGTTGCTTCCTGACCTGCATACAGGTTTCTCAAGAGGCAGGTCAGGTAGTCTGGTATTCCCATCTCTTTCAGAATGTTCCACAGTTTATTGTGATCCACACAGTCAAAGGCTTTGGCATAGTCAATGAAGCAGAAATAGATGTTTTTCTGGAACTCTCTTGATTTTTCCACGATCCAGCGGATGTTGGCAATTTGATCTCTGGTGCCTCTGCCTTTTCTAAAACTTGCTTGAACATCTGGAAGTTCATGGTTCACATATTGCTGAAGCCTGACTTGGAGAATTTTGAGCATGACTTTACTAGCGTGTGAGATGAGTGCAATTGTGTGGTAGTTTGAGCATTCTTTGGCATTGCCTTTCTTTGGGATTGGAATGAAGACTGACCTTTTCCAGTCCTGTGGCCACTGCTGAGTTTTCCAAATTTGCTGGCGTATTGAGTGCAGCACTTTCACAGCATCATCTTTCAGGATTAGAAATAGCTCAACTGGAATTCCATCCCCTCCACTAGCTTTGTTCGTAGTGATGCTTTCTAAGGCCCACTTGACTTCACATTCCTAGATGTCTGGCTCTAGATGAGTGATCACGCCATCGTGATTATCTTGGTCGTGAAGATCTTTTTTGTACAGTTCTTCTGTGTATTCTTGCCACCTCTTCTTAATATCTTCTTCTTCTGTTAGGTCCACACCATTT
Source organism: Moschus berezovskii (assembly GCF_049115385.1). Taxonomy (NCBI): domain Eukaryota; kingdom Metazoa; phylum Chordata; class Mammalia; order Artiodactyla; family Moschidae; genus Moschus; species Moschus berezovskii. The sequence goes on from NC_142477.1 coordinate 65,360,805, forward strand.
CTGTCCTTTATCAAGCCCATCTTTGCATGAAATGTTCCCTTGGTAGCTCTAATTTTCTTGAAGAGATCTCTTGTTTTTCCTGTTGTTGTTTTCCTCTATTACTTTGCATTGATCGCTGAGGAAGCCTTTCTTATCTCTCCTTGCTATTCTTTGGAACTCTGCATTCAGATGCTTATATCTTTCCTTTTCTCCTTTGCTTTGCACTTCTCTTCTTTTCACAGCTATTTGTAAGGCCTCCTCAGACAGCCATTTTGCTTTTTTGCATTTCTTTTCCATAGGGATGGTCTTGGTCCCTGTCTCCTGTACAATGTCACAAACCTCCGTCCAGAGTTCATCAGGCACTCTATCTATCAGATCTAGTCCCTTAAATCTATTTCTCACTTCCACTGTATAATCATAAGGGATTTGATTTAGGTCATATCTGAATGGTCTAATGGTTTTCCCTACTTTCTTCAATTTCAGTCTGAATTTGGCAATAAGGAGTTCATGATCTGAGCCACAGTCAGCTCCTGGTCTTGTTTTCGCTAACTGTTTAGAGCTTCTCCATCTTTGGCTGCAAAGAATATAATCTATCTGATTTTGGTGTCGACCATCTAGTGATGTCCATGTGTAGAGTCTTCTCTTGTGTTGTTGGAAGAGGGTGTTTGCTATGACCAGTGCGTTCTCTTGGCAAAACTCTATTAGCCTTTGCCCTGCTTCATTCCATGCTCCAAGGCCAAATTTGCCTATTACTCCAGGTGTTTCTTGACTTCCTACTTTTGCATTCCAGTCTCCTATAATGAAAAGGACATCTTTTTTGGGTGTTAGTTCTAAAAGGTTGTGTTCTTAAATATATAAAGAACTCAAAAATCATTAATTTTCAGTTGATTATTGATTTTTAGATACAATTTTGGATGTAAGACGTGAACAAATCATTATCTAAAGAAATAAAAACAATGAAAAGAGACGAAATCCAGTTTTGTTAATACCCAAAGAACAAAGATTAAAACTTGATGTAACTTTTTCCTATAAAATTGGTAATTTATTTAATATTAGTATTCATTTCTGACAGGCGTGTGCTAACATGGGTACTCGTGCTGCTAGGAAGAGTTTAAATTGGCATGAGCTTTCTGGAAATTAGCGCATTAGTGTGTACCAGCAGTCTTTAAGAAGTTCAGCTAGACCCTCCAATCAGTGTATTGAGTCTAGTTAGATAATCTAAGGAAAATCTCAGAGGTAGGACACTAATTTATAGATAAAGATACTTATTTCAACTTTTACAAGAATTGGAAAATAGAGAACAAGAGCTATAAGGAAATAGTTAAATTGTGATTTACCTATCTCATGAAACATTTTTAAATAGCCAGTAAAAATTATATGAAGGAATATTCAGTGTTAAAGTTCAAGTTTTTCAAAGTTATGAAATGTGAAGTGAAAAAAAATCTATTAGATTTAGATTAAAATTACTTATAAATTATGTCTCTCTCTATATATATGTATATATATGCAAAATTTTTACATGCCTGATAGAAGACCAGCACGAAATATACAGAAGTATTACCAGCATTAGCTGAGTGGTAGCATTCTCAATGATTTTTTTAAATATATATACATTATTGTTTTCTTCTAATAATGGCATGTATTGCTTTCCAAGTTGGGTGGAGGCATGGATGTTGATATTTAAACAGTCTGTTTTGTCAGTCCCCTGCCGAACCATACTCAACTCCCCATCTCTTACATCACTTGGATCTGAGTTGCTAGGCATCTTCCAGGCATAGGCCTTTTAAAAGCTCTTCTGTGTATACTTCTTGTCTTTTTAAGGTAATCAGGACCATCTATGACTTTGAAAGGATATGATTATCCCTTGGTTATTAAGAAATTCAGGAAGAGATCACTGAGACTGAAGTGAAGGGGAAGGATTCTGCCCACCTGTCTGGGGCACCCCCTCGCCCTGGACCCTGACTGCTCTCAAATCCATCCCTAGGGCCTGTCCAGCAAGCCCCAGTCCCAGGTTCAGGTCGAGGGGCACAGAACCCCCAGGAATGACCTTACCACTCCTGACCTGACAAAGCAGAGGCTGTTTTACACCTGCTGTCATAAACTTTCCAGCTCTGCTGGGCTGGCAGGTTTTCTGGTGGTAGAAAAGGAAACTAAAAATAATTAAAGATAAAAGTCTCATTCATTTGTGCTGCTTTATGATTTCTAGGTCAAAGGGAAAACACAAAAAGGAGAGAGAAGAAAAATAAATCAAGAGCATAGCGTCTCTGGTCATGTTTACGCTTAATACATATGCATGAGTGTAACTGTTATTAATAGAGCCCTGTCACTCTGGGTGCTAACAGCTTTACACACTCTTTCCCCTTGATCCTCAGATAAGCCCTAGGAGACAGGTGTGACTCTGCTGTAAGATGGTCCAGAGGAAAAGAGCTGCTCAGGTCACAGACCCAGATTTAAACTCACCTCTGCTGGGCTTCCCAGTTGGCTCAGTGGTAAATAATCCACCTACCAATGCAGGAAACACAGAAGATACAGGTTCAATCCCTGGGTCAGGAAGATCCCCTGGAGTAGGAAATTACAAACCACTCCAGTATTCTTGCCTGGAAAATTCCATGGGGATTTTCGCGAGGAGTTGGATGCAACTGAGCACACCAACACATCCCACCACCGTAAGGAAGCCTCACGTTTTTCTTCCCCCCGAGTTTATCAGGACTTCACTACCTGAAGGGTCATTGACACGTGGTCATGTCCGTCCTTTTGGATGTTTGTCTTTGGATCGCCTATATCTTTTCTGGCCTTGTTTCATCACAGCATTTCCCTTTAATACCACCTCATTTTTTTGATAGAGTGGAAATAAGGTATCAATCACGACCACCCCGTTTGAAAACACATCAATCAAAACGGGACCAGCCAGGAAAAACAGCTATAAGAGCCGGATGGTGAGGCGGAGCAAGAAATCTAAGAAGAAGGAAAGTCTGGAAAGGTGAGTTAGAGCTGTCCTCTTCGTGGGTTTGGTGTGTTCCCACACTGAACAAAAATTACTCCTCACGTAATTTAAATGCTTGCATGTGAGGAAGATCTATTTCTCTGTAAGAAATGTTGCCCTATGGTTCACATGTATTTATACACAAGAGTTTATATTCATTCACAACAGCATTATGTTTCATAATGAAAAGATCTTTGTAGTTACACTGTAGAATTTAGATTACTTTTTCTCATGTGTGAGAACCATGAAAATCTCTGCTTTTTCTTAAGTTTCCAGACTTCAGTTCAGTTGGATTTGAGGAACTAAAACTTCAGGTAGCTTTTAGCATTAAATCTATATTTAATACTGTCCATCTAAAAACACCAGGGAAGCTGTGGTAGCTCAGTGGTAAAGAATCTACCTGCAATGCAGGAGATGAAGGTTTGATCCCTGGGTTGGGAAGATCCCCTGGAGGAGGGCATGACACCCCACTCCAGTTGGGCTGCCTGGAGAATCCCATGGACAGAGGAGCCTGGTGGGCTATAGTCCATGGAGTCAGGAAAGAGTTGGATATGACTTAGCAACTAAACAAGAGTAATAATAAATAATCCAAAAACATATAGTTGCTATTTTTGAATGCCAGATATTCTAAGATAACCAGATCTTCAAAGCATCCAAATAAGCCTAGAAATAAAAAGACTCTGTTTTACTGCCTGAAAGTCTGTTACACGTTTGCACTATGAAAGGCACTTTCATTTAGTGCCCTGTGCAGACACTGGTGAGGGGTGTGTCTGTGTGTGTGCGTGTGTGTGTGTCTGGTGGGGATGTTTCTTCCAGACAATTGTCTAGATGTGCTCCCTGCACGATGCGACAGCATCTTGACTCTGCCCACTTGAATTTGGTGTGTTGGATCACAGTATAAGGATTTCAATGCTAGAAAAGAAAAATATGCAAACGAAAAAAGCAATGATTGTTAACTCCAAGAAAGACAAATTTGTATAAGAAAGGAAAATAGAATTATGCTTTTCATGGCCAAACTATAAACAGTATTTATTGTGTAAAATAAAGAAAGTATCAACCTTTTTTTCCTAACCAAAAAATTTAGTTCAACTGGGAGGAAATGTGTTTGTTTAGAGGGGGGATAGGTTGTTATAAGGGCTAAATTTTCATCTTCTGTGGTAGGAAATCAACAGATAATTTCTAGGATTGAAAAACTGAAAAAAGAGCATAAGTACATTACGTAGCAATTTGCAGACAGCTAAAAGAGTAGAAAGAGTTTCACTGGGGAGTGGGAAAAAGGCAGAACAGAGCTGTTTTTCATTATAAGCTTATAAAGCTATTTGACTTTTTGACCCAAGTACATTTATTACTGTGATTAAAAGTACACATGCACACACACACATACATTGATATCCTTTTTTTTTTTTTAAATGTGAGCTTTATATTTTGAGTGTGTGTTGGGTCATATAAAACACACTGCTTCAAGGGATAGTAGAGTGGAAAGTGTGTGACTCAGCCCCTGGAGGTGAAGGAACCCTATACTGCCACCTGCTTTTCAAAGCCACCTGAAGCTGTGCTTTTAACTTTAAGATGTGCTTGTTTGCACTCACCACACATTTGCTCTCTGCTGAAGCATGGTGTCTGCTTCCCTGCTGATATGATAAGCTTCAGTTCTCCTCCCTCAGTTTTTCTGTGTAAATGTACAGCCTCCATTGTCCATAGGAATATTCAGGAGTTCACGATGGAATAAGCACAGCAAACAGCCCCTCAGAGATGAAAGCCTCTACCCAGAAGATCACCATTAAAGAATACGATATTCCAAATGACAATTTTTCTTCCAGGGATTTACTTTGTACTGTCTCTTTAATTGTGTCATTGTGATTGGAGCTATAATTGGAAGCTTTCAGGAAAAAATCAGTATCCTCTAAAACCTGACATACACATAAATGAATATGCATTTATTCTTAGTTGCTCAGTCCTGTCCAGCTCTTTGCAACCCCATGGACTGTACCCTGCAAGGCTCCTCTCTGCCTGAAATTTTCCAGACAAGAAGACTGGAGTGGGTTGCCATTTTCTGCTCGGGATCTTCCCGACCCAGGGATCGAACCTGGGTCTTCTGCATTGCAGGCAGATTCTGAGTCACCAGATATATTTTCGTATTTTCACAACTTTTCTTAAAGTGCTTGAAATTAAGAGGGTTTCCATTGTGTATCCTCAAAGCCCCTTCCTCTTTAAGTCACAGAAAAGTTTTAATATAAAAGTGGAACCCTTCTCTTTAAGAGGACCTGCCATCATGTTGCTGTCTCTGGGTATACTGAGTCAGCACACTGGTGTTTTGGGGAGGCGGGAGTGGTTCTGAATGTAGAATCTGATCAGTTTTATCCTGTTTTCACTCTAGGAGGAGATCCCTTTTCAAAAAACTAGCCAAGCAGCCTTCTCCTTTACTTCACACCAGCCGAAGTTTCTCCTGCTTGAACCGATCCCTGTCATCAGGAGAGAGCCTCCCAGGGTCCCCCACTCACAGCTTGTCTCCCCGATCCCCTACACCCAGCTACCGTTCCACCCCCGACTTCCCATCTGGTGAGTGAACCTCCTCTCCTAGCAAGAGTTGAGGGGCCACCAGCTGAGATCCTGGAAGACAAGCTTATTCCAGCTTAAAGAGAGAAGGTGGGAACGTAATTTACAGAGAACAGGATTGACAGGAAGGTCAGAAGATATAGCTGTTCGGTCCCTTAGAAAAGACAGGAAGTACTGGTTTAACCTTTGGGGAGGCTTATCTGGAAAGTATTTATTCACTAGACTGAGATGCTGAGACAGTTCTCTGCCCTTATCTAAAACAGCTCAGGTCGGAAAGCCTGGAAAGAAAGGGGAAGGTGGCTCTTGCTCACAGTGTCCTGTTTCCCACCCACAGGTACTAACTCCTCCCAGAGCAGCTCCCCAAGCTCCAGTGCTCCCAACTCCCCAGCGGGGTCAGGACACATCCGGCCCAGCACACTCCATGGTCTGGCCCCCAAACTCAGCGGGCAGCGCTACCGGTCAGGAAGGCGGAAGTCAGCCGGCAGCATCCCCCTGTCTCCGCTGGCCCGGACACCCTCTCCCACCCCACAGCCCACCTCCCCACAGCGGTCCCCATCCCCTCTGCTGGGGCACTCACTTGGCAATTCCAAGATGGCTCAAGCCTTTCCCAGCAAAATGCACTCCCCACCCACCATCGTCAGGCACGTCGTGAGGCCCAAGAGTGCGGAACCCCCTCGGTCCCCACTGCTCAAGCGCGTGCAGTCAGAGGAGAAGCTCTCGCCCTCCTATGGAGGCGACAAGAAGCACCTGTGCTCCCGCAAGCACAGCCTGGAGGTCACCCAGGAGGAGGTGCCCCGGGAGCAGCAACAGCGGGAGGTGACCTTGCAGAGCCTGGAGGAGAATGTGTGCGACGCGCCTGCCCTCAGCCGGGCCAGGCCCGTGGAACAAGGCTGCCTGAAACGCCCCGTGTCCCGGAAGCTGGGCCGCCAGGAGTCTGTGGACGAGCTGGACCGAGAGAAGCTGAAGGCCAAGGTGGTGGTGAAGAAACCTGACGGGCTCCCAGAAAAACAGGAATCGCGCCTGAAGCCACACGGACTCAGCAGTGACTTGGAAAACCTCTGTGCTTTTAGGCTCGAAGAGAGAGACAAGAAAATCTATCCGAAAACTTCAGAGAGGTCAAATCATTTTGAAAGCAAAGCAGCTGTGCAGGAGGCCCAGCCCCTGTGCAGCCTTCTGAAAGATGCTCTCCACAAGCAAGCCAATGTGCGGGCCAGCGAGGGTGTCACTTCTGAGGGGGCAACGGCAGCTGGGGACCATGGCCAGGGCACCTGTGACCTCAAACGAGCCTCGACTCACAGCACCCTCCAAGACGGCCTCTGTCACGCCACCCACAGGCCCACCTCCGGGAAGGGGGACACCACGGAGAAGGCCCCCCAGGCCAAGGAGGGTCTGCGGTGTGAGAAGTTAGACGGCAAGTTGGCAAATATCGATTACCTCCGAAAAAAGATGTCCCTCGAAGACAAAGACGAGAGCCTCTGCTCTGTGCTCAAGCCCAAGGTGACGGCTGGTGCCCAGGAGTGCCTGCCCGGGAGCCTGGGCCGGCCCGTGGGAGGGCAGCAGGAGGCCCCGCCAGCCTCCGAGGGCCGTACACCATTCATCAGCAGCACCCACGCTGCTCAGCTCAGCGCCGTCTCCTTTGTCCCTCTCAAGGCCCTTTCTGGCCGGGTGGACAGTGGAGCAGAGAAGTCAGGCTTGGCTGCCCCGGAGTCGCCTGTCCGGAAAAGCCCCTCTGAGTATAAGCTGGAAGGGAGGTCTGTGTCGTGCCTGAAACCCATTGAAGGCACCTTGGACATCGCTCTCCTGTCGGGACCGCAGGCCTCCAAGACAGAGCTGCCTTCCCCAGAGCCTGCCCAGAGCCCCAGCCCAGGCAGTGATGCAGGGTCCCCCGTGCCCCTGGCTCTCCCCAACAGCACAGGGAGGAAGGCTGACACTGCAGGTCAGAGAGAGTCCTCCCCTGCCGGCTTCAAGGTGAACAAATCCTACCTGCTTGAGCCCCGGTTCCCACCGTCCAGCCGGGGTCTGCAGAGTTCACCGGTGGCTGCCCCGCCTGACCCAGAGCTGAAGCTGGACAAGAAGGTCTCCCAGGCAGCCCGACCCCCAGCGACCATCATAGAGAACCATCCCCAGCGGGGAGAGGGCCACCCCAGCCAACACCAAGACCGCAGCCCCGACGTTAAGCTCCTTCCCTTCCCAGGGCAGAACCTCCAAGGTGCCAACATATCTAGATCCCGCAGCCCACTCTCACCTGAAAGTGTTCCCCCCAGGGAGAAGCCAGGTGGGAGAGAGTTGTCCGAAAGGGGCCCTTCCATAGTCAGGAGCGAGCGGTCAGCTGTGAGGCCCGACATCCGCAGAGACCCCTCCAAGGAGCTGTGTCCTCCAGAAGCTGCTAAACCCAGCGACAGCTCCCAAACTCTCCCTGTGGTGGGGAGGACCTGCCCAGATGTCTCCACTCAGACCCAGGCCTTGGAGAAAGCATGTGGGCCTTGCAGGAGAGCAAACCCCAGAGATGGCCGAGAGGAGGTGAGGTTGCTGGCCAGAGAGGACTCCTCTTTGTGCTCTGCGGGGGCTCCTTGTAAGAGAGAGCTGGGCGCAGAGAATGGTCTGGAATCCAAGATGGAACCTGCTTCTACCAGGTGGTCTCTGGAGCTGCCCAGGCCAGAAAGTGAGAAGAGTGAAAGGCCTTCTGGTTTCCAATCTGTACAGAAAGACAGTCCCAAGGAACCAGAAAGGAAAGAACAGCCCCTGCAAAAGCACCTCACCAATAGTTCTCAGCCGGGTCCCAAGGAACCAGAAAGGAAAGAACAGCCCCCACAAAAGCACATCACCAGTAGTTCTCAGCCGGGTCCCAAGGAACCAGAAAGGAAAGAACAGCCCCCACAAAAGCACATCACCAGTAGCTGTCAGCTGGGTCCCAAGGAACTGGAAAGGAAAGAACAGCCTCTGCAGAAGCACCTCACCAATAGTTCTCAGCTGGGGCCCAAGGGACTAGAAAGGAAAGAACAGCCCCCACAAAAGCACCTCACCAGTAACTCTCAGCTGGGTCCCAAGGAACTGGAAAGGAAAGAACAGTGTTTGCAGAAGCACCTCACCAGTAGCTCTCAGCTGGGTCCCAAGGAATCAGAAACAAAAGAACAGCCTCTGCAAAAGCACCTCACCAGTAGTTCTCAGCCGGGTCCCAAGGAACTGGAAAGGAAAGAACAAGCTCCACAAAAGCATGTCACCAGTAGCTGTCAGCTGGGTCCCAGGGAACCAGAAAGGAAAGAACAGCCTCTGCAAAAGCACCTCACCAGTAGTTCTCAGCCGGGTCCCAAGGAACTGGAAAGGAAAGAACAAGCTCCACAAAAGCATGTCACCAGTAGCTGTCAGCTGGGTCCCAGGGAACCAGAAAGGAAAGAACAGCCTCTGCAAAAGCACCTCACCAGTAGTTCTCAGCCGGGTCCCAGGGAACCAGAAAGGAAAGAACAGCCCCCACAAAAGCACCTCACCAGTAGTTCTCAGCCGGGTCCCAGGGAACCAGAAAGGAAAGAACAGCCTCTGCAAAAGCACCTCACCAGTAGTTCTCAGCCAGGTCCCAGGGAACCAGAAAGGAAAGAACAGCCCCCACAAAAGCACCTCACCAGTAGTTCTCAGCCGGGTCCCAGGGAACCAGAAAGGAAAGAACAGCCCCCACAAAAGCACCTCACCAGTAGTTCTCAGCCGGGTCCCAGGGAACCAGAAAGGAAAGAACAGCCCCCACAAAAGCACCTCGCCAGTAGCTGTCAGCCCCCACCCCCTACCAAAGAGCTCCCTGGCCTGGCTTGTCAGCACTGCATTCTGCCCAGCCACCCTGCCACCTCTCTGCTGGGGAGCAAGCCCTGTACCACAGACTCCAGCTTCCAGGACGCTCTCAGGCCCGCTGCTGTGCACAGGGACAGCAGCAGCCACAAGCCCAGGGCTGACCCCGACCTGGGCCCTCCAAAGTCCAAGTTCCCAGACTGGCCTGTCTCCTCCCAGAAGCCAAGTGCTGAGGCTGCAGTGAGCAAAGAGCCTGGTGCTCAGACCCTCAGCAGAGCAGGGGTGGGGAGTGGTAAGGGTGTGTCAGAGAAGTTCCCTGTCCTCCCAGGTCCCCAGAACACAGCCCGTGAAGTGATTGGCCAGGGAGCCAGTGGGCGCTCAGTCCCCCTGCCCACAGAAGGGGGTCCTCTAGACACAAAGCTGAGACCCACCAGCGCTGGGTGTCCCCCAGAGGCACTGGAGATGCTCGGACATCCACCAGAGCGAGGGCTCCTCTGGGCCAGTGAGTCAGTGGACCAGAAACTTCCCACCATCAGGGAAAGGCAAAACCCGTCTCCAAAGGCCCCCATACCATCCACTGTGAAAGACTGTCCCCCTCTGTGCAAACAGACAGACAGGAGCCTGAGTCCGCTGGCCACCAGCGCCGATGCCGGCAAATCTGAAGGCAAGAAATGCACTGAAGCACTTTACACCCCTGCAGATGGTGAGAAGCCGGGGGCCGGCTTGTCCTCGGGGTACAGCGAGGCCTGGCCCGAGGACGCGGAAAAGCTGGCAGCAGCCGCTGGGAAGGGCTGGCCGGAGGCCAAGGGCAAAGGGCTCAGTCCCCAGAAGCCACTGACCGAGGTGAGCAAGCCCAGCGGCATGAAGCGGTCACCCTCAGCCACGGTGCAGAGCTCTCTGCACTGTGCCACCCTCCCAGAGAAGTCTCTGAGCTACTCCTGTGGCTTTCCCGAGGCCAGACCAGCAGTTCCAGAGACTTCTGCCACCTCCAGCGACACCTCCTCTGCCAAGGCCGGCGGGCCTGCAGCAGAACCCCCAGCCTCCAGCAGCAGGGACCAGCGGAAACCCCTGCCTGGCGGGGTTGGCAGAACCCAAATGACCAAGAGCGACTCCTTGCCATCCTTCCGCAGCTCAGCCGTCACTCTGGAGTCCCAGCACCCCAACCCTGGCCCGGTGGTGGGCACCGGCCACCGGGACAGGGCCCTCTCAGTAACCGCCGCCGTGGGAGAAACCAAAGGGAAAGAGCCAGCCCCCACCCAGCCAGCTCAGACCAGGAACCAGAATGTGAGCAGAGAGGCGGCCAAGCCGTCCCCGGCTCCAAGCACTGAGCGCCCCATCGTTCTTCCTTCTGAGAAGGACACCGGGCTGCGACAGAGGCGGGGGAAAGAGAGTTTGCGCGGCAGCCCCCACAAAAAGGCCTTGTGATGGGGCAGGCCTGGGCGGTACTGGGGAAACCCAGCCTGCGTGTGTAACTGCGTCTTGACTACCTTGGAAACCAGCATCGTGGGACAGCACCCGCCCCTGCTATCTGTAGAGCCTGGAGCCTCACTGAAGAAGCGAGGAGACGAGAGACAGGAAAGAGGGGACCTTCTTCCAAATGCCTTCCCAAATTGGAACCGGTAAACTGTTACCAGATAGTGTTTGTACAAAATAAAACAAAAAACAAACAAAAAGTTTCTTTCTGGTTGAGGCTGAGGGTTGTTGAGGGAAAAGATTTTCTCTGTAAATATCCAGCAATGTGTTTGGTTTGGGGTGTAGAGTCGACACCTTGCTGCTGATGGCGTCGTTTACTACAACTTTTGGGTTTTTTTTAGTAGGATTTTTGCTCTACCATTGATCACGATGCAGTCATGAAGCGAAATGGCTAAAACTGGGCGTTTGCTAAAATATAGATGCACCCATATTCATGTATATACACATCCACCCACGTGTTTTGGTCTGTGGTTGAAAAGACTCTTGCAAGGCTACATTTTTTTCTAAGTTAAAACATTCTGAGTAGAGTTGATGGTGAAAGAAAGCCTGAAATACACTAGATTGTGAGTTTGTATGTGTATTTTTAAACAGAAATTTTGATAGCACTGTATCTGGCTACCTATATTTCCAGATGTAAAGCAAGAATGACTCGAATCACTGCATCTGGAATGCTCCTCCATCAGGAATGGCCACAACAGATGGAGCTAGCCATTGTCATTTCACTGATGGCCATTTTGATCCTGGGCCCACTGTCTCAAAGGCCATTTGTCCTTGTCTGTGGGTATGTGTGTCAGCTCTTCACCACAGGTAGAGCGAGGGCTATAAACACTCGTTGACTTTTATTTCTGTTCTGCTTTCCCTCCTTCTCATGCTCTTAAATAAACTCAGGCCTTTATGCTATGAGTCGCTAGTCCAAGAAGCACACGTTTTGTAGTAGTTCTGCGCCTGCCCTGCTGTTGAACAAAAAAGAAAATAACTGGCCGCACACAAATCTGCTCGTATTTAGGTTGATGAATAAGCACTAGGCATTGGAAGAGGTTTTCACTTTGCTTTTTTAAGGAAAAGTGGAGGGGGTATGGATTTTGGCATCATAGCATATATTTTAAGGAATAATCAGGACATCAGATACATTTTAATACATAGCTGGGGCCTTATGTTGTAGATGAAGCTTGCTGTTTTTAGCAAGTTCCTGGGTTTCACATTCATTTCTGGTGCATCAAGTAGCTCCATATATTTCATAACATGGTCTCTTTATTTGTATGCAAATAAATATATACTGTATTAATAAAGAGCAGCATTTTTGTAACAAAAAGACTTGCTGGAGCTATTTGGTGTTTGAATGTGACTGTCCTTTTTACTTTTGCTAAGCCTTATTTAACTTTTGTATACCATGGAATCTGTAGGGTTTGTCCAGTCATTTTAGTGCTGAGGGGGTCTTTGTGCTTTTTGTTGCAGTTTTCCTGGTGGCTTGTTTTGTATCGTAAGACGGCACTTGCTGACATAAGTACTAAGGCGCTAAGGGAAAATACACACAGATCAGTGTTTATAAGATGCTTGGGATCCGTAGCAGCATTTTTGTTTTGTTTTGTGAGAGAAAAAAATCTCCAGTAAATACTAGTCCAGCACCCAATCCCCCTCCCCCGCAGGGATGTGTTAGTATCTTCAGGCTATAAAGTTGTTCACCTAAGCACAGCATCATCTCACATCCCTGTGGATTATAAATCATTTAGTGAGGCTGTAAACTCCACTCCAAACACAAAGGCATAACTTAACCAATTGCTTGGTTGTCCTTCACTGTAAAATGAGTTGACAGTGGTGGAAAAACTCTCTTCCCTGCCCCTAATTTTTTTCCCATGCGGTTTTAGCCATTCCCCGTCACTATGTTGTGAATTGTAGAAGAAACAAATATTTTGAAAGAACTTGAATGGGTTTCAGCAATGGCCTCAACATTTGTCACTCATCCCTGCATTCGGCGGATGTCATAACCCAGCCCTTCTGCACCCAGACATCTAGGCAGGTCTGTCGGGGAGGCAGTGTATGGTTTACAGCCTTTGCTTTTTAACTGTCCAGTTTTCTTTAAAGCACAACTAGCTGCTTGTTTACAAATGATATTTTGAAATGTATAGTTTGTATAGTGTATCATCATTTTTGCCAGATATGTTTTTGCGTTGTGGATGGCTGCAGAGTCCCTGAGATCGCGTCCGTGTAATGCCTGTTTGTTGCTGTGAACCTCTCCCGTCGGATGGTGGAGATTCTCGTGTTCTGTTTGGTCAGTCTCCTGTGATTGTAAGATGTGCTCCTCGCTAGTACTCCCAGCTGTAGATTTACCAGCTTAAAGTTTGTTAGGATCTGTGCAATAAAGTGTTTGCAGTCTTATTTTCTCTAAGGAATTCCCTATGGATGTCATAATTGTTGTATATTGAACAAATATTTATACTTATGCAGTTGCATAACACTGAAATAAAAATTTAGCATGAAAAGATAATGGCTGTTGTTTTTGGTTTTTTATTTCCCCCATCTACACACATGCATAGCATCTACAAAACATGACTGAGTAGAACTCTGTTGTGGAAAGGGCGGTTTTCTGTAGCTCCCTTTTGGTGAGTGGAAAGCGGAAAGGTTTGCTAATTTGTTTAAAACTGAAACAGTGTTCCTTTCAGTTCTCCCATCCGTACCCACTGTGTCCTCTCATCTTTCTTTTCCTTCCATCCAATCTCCTATAATTAAAAACCAGTGAGACATCAGGCTGGACGGAAGCAACCTTACATTTATTGCCTGGCTCTGTGTGCACACGCAGTGCTGGGCAGCATGGGTTTTATCTGCCATCTTCTCTGAGCCCCAGCACCAGCCTCAAACCAGATGGTGATGGCATCCCCATTTTACTGAGGAGCAAACAGGCCCGGGCAGGCTCTGTGGTTTGCTTAACACACACCCTGTAAAAGACAGCTTACTTTAGGATGTCGATTTTTCTGGTTCTAAAGCTCTTGACCATTCTAAACATTACCAGGTATCATGCACTTGGATTCAGATCCAGGTCCCTCTGAATGATCTAAGTCACCTCATTTTCTCTTTTAAAGTTTATATGCAGAAAAATCATATCATGCAAAATTACAAACTTGATGATTAGTAGGAAGCCATGAGCCAAGGAAGCTAATCGTTCTCTGTAATAGGGGTCCTTTATTAGTGGTAATTAATCAGTAGGCAATTTCCCTTCTAGATTTTTGGTTCACAACACAAATGTTACATGAAAAAGTATAGCTGTATTCACTGTGGAAATTTGCTTGCTTCAGTATAGGCTGGACATTAAGCAACTCAATGGTAGGGCAGTTCACTCAATTTAATTTCCTTCCTACCAGTATGTTCTTAGCGCTTTCCTCAGTGTCATCATTTTGTGTATTCCTCTCTCTTTCTGCCTTCTGCCTCAGTATTGTATGCATCTCATGTATCTAGGAAAGCTGGAAATCACCGCAGCTTTGTTGAACTTTGGTTTCATTACTTTTTTTATACTGAAAATCAATCATTTGGCCCAGATTCAGGTTCTCTGGCAGTTCATACACCTCAGACCCTGGACTGGAGGCTTTAACACCATTCATTAAAAAACAAACAAACATGCAGTAGCATCTCATGAATTGCTGGGACCATGCATTCCAAAAGACAAGATCGCCATCTCATGACGTCATAGGCTGCGATGGGGCTGTCAATCCCAATACTTGGATGCAGGCAAACACATCAAAAAGGGACTCCATTCCCAAGACCGAAGTTCCCTGTATGTTTTGTGACATGTCATCGAGTCTGTTCAGATGTAGGGGAAAAGGAAGAAGATCCATTGCATATGGGTTTCTAGGAACTGCTTCACAGAGCTTTACAAAAAGGCTCTTAATATTATAAAGCTGAAAGCATCTCCCAGAGTCATCGGCTGTTTCACTGAAGCACTGAAGAGATGGCTGTCAGAACCTGGAGGTGAAGAAAGAAGCTGTTTGCAAGGCCTAAAGCAAGCATGTTGCCACTACCCAGCCTTCATATGTTCGCTGGCATCGCCATCTCCTGCTGTAGCCTGTCTAAATAAATATCCTTTGCCTGAAAGTTCTGTCTCTTTGGAATACAAACATTGTGTGAAAAAGTGTTGTGCTGAAGTGACTTTCCTCAGCTGGAGGCAGATTTTCTCGTGCAGGGAACTGAGGGCAGCTCCTGTGGATGGCCTCCCATGTCTGTCAGCTCAGTGCCACCTGGTAAGATGATTCTCAGCCCCTTGGCCTGCTGTCCCTTTCCAGAGGGACCCTTAAGACACCCATGGCTCCTTCTGTTCTCAAGGGAAAGGAAAGAGCAATCCAGGAAACTTGGGCTTAAGCTTTTGCCTTTGAAATTGTAAAGCTTTAGAAAAAGCCCGCCTTCTTTTTCAGTACTGGAAATCCTCACCATCTCTTTATTCTTGCGCTGTTGTGAAAACCAAAAAAGTCTTTAAAAATTCTTATTTTTCTTTATTGTGCAATACATGGTCAAGTGAAGGCAAATTACAAATATAGAAAAGCAAAAAAAAAATTAAGTCACTGCCCTTCCCCAGACACTTTTGTTCTTCATTTTATATGGAATTTTATTTTAACAACAACAACAAAAAAGTAATAGTCGGCATGATGTTGGGTAACTTCTTTTGCTTAGTATTAAATCAAAAATACATTTCAGAAATGGCAACCCACTCCAATATTCATGCCTGGAAAATCCCACGGATGGAGGAGCCGGGTAGGCTACAGTCCATGGGGTTGCAAAGAGTCGGACACGACTGAGCAACTTCAAGTATCCTGCAATACTCCGTAATGACCACATGGTGTTTCATGTTAAAGACGTGACACGGTATTTCACTCACATGCTGCTGCTGCTGCTGCTGCTAAGTCACTTCAGTCGTGTCCGACTCTGTGTGACCCCTTAGACGGAAGCCCACCAGGCTCCCCCGTCCCTGGGATTCTCCAGGCAAGAACACTGGAGTGGGTTGCCATTTCCTTCTCCAATGTGTGAAAGTGAAAAGTGAAAGTGAAGTCGCTCAGTCGTGTCCGACCCTTAGCGACCCCACGGACTGCAGCCTACCAGGCTCCTCCATCCATGGGATTTTCTAGGCAATAGTACTGGACTCACATACACAAGCACAAATAGAGAAGCTCAGACTTGGATGTTTGAGGTCATCCTGCTCTAAGGTCTTGGCTCATCGACCTTGGAGCCAGGATTCACACCACTACACTCCCATCCAGCCTCCTCTCCTGCTCCATAGGCAACTATGTTAATTGTTTGTGTTCTTAAAAAAATATGTATCATTTTTCTGTATACATGTATTTTTAATTTATGAAACTCATGTTAATAAGTCATTTGGGTGCTTTTGTTTTTTTTTTCCATTAAGGTCTATATGTTGGTTCACAAACTGGCTCTCATACATGGAAGACAAGGAGAGACCGAAGAGACAGCAGCCCCAGAGTGGTAGGTGGCAGGTTTATAAGCAGGGGAACTCACCGACCAGGCTTCTCTTTGGTGGCCGCAGGACAAGGGGATCTCTGCACCCACCTGCCAGGGTCTTAAAAGTTAACATAGAGGCTTTAAACAGGATTCAGGCATGTATAACAACATGCAGATGGTCTCGGCACCTTGTTCTCAAGGCCAAGTCCTTGAAAACGACTCCTCCTGTGGGAACACCACACACACTTTATGAGGGGAGGGGAGGGAATGAGGAGACTCCAATCGATGGGTCCAACTTCAGGTCAACTGGTGATCACGTCCTGTCCATGACCTCCTCCAACACTATGCTTAAGATTCAGCTGCACTGCTGTAGCTGTGTCTAACTCACCACTTCTAGTTGCTGGATGATGCCTCATGGTGTGCATCTTAGATGTTTTCAAAGCCCATTTCCCTAGTGATGGCCCCTCAAATGGCTTTGAACTCGCCCCTAAAGAAACAATGCTGCACTGAATACCATTGTGGAATTGTGCAATTTTCTTGTCATACACACCCAGCACTGGATTGGTGGCTGATGTGTTTAATTTGATGAATTTTTGCCTCGTGGTGCTCCAATAGCTACACCAGTCTACACCTCTAAGCTGTGTGTGCGTTTCCTATAAGCTCACATCCCACCTACACTAGTATCCAGTCTCCTTTTGTTGACAGACTGCTAGATATAAACCTTATCTTATTTTAATCTGTGTTTCTTAATTTCTGGTAGTATCAGCAAGCTTATGCTTTTATCCCACCCAAGAACATAGAATGTCTTTCCTTACCTTATTTAATCCTTTATCTCTTTTTGGATATTTAGATCGTTTCCAAGAAGAGTAGAAAGAGAAAAGAAAATGCCCCAAGCTGTTTAGAAAGCCCATGAACTGACATGAATGGAGAAGGGGGAGATGGATGAATGCTCAGGTGGTTCCCTGTCCTCTGCGTCCCTTTGCAGGATCTAATATCAAGTCTTGGACAGCCAAGTGTTTAGAGAATATTATATAAAAATGGAGGAAGAGGTGAATGTTCAGTGCAGTTCACTGTTTAATTTTTCATGAGCAATAATGGCTTTTTAAAACCAAATTTTAAAATGGTAGATTCAGTTCAGTTGCTCAGTGTCTAACTCTTTATGACCCCATGGGTGGCAGCACGCCAGGCTTCCCTGCACATCACCAACTCCTGGAGCTTGCTCAAACTCATCCATCAAGTTGGTGATACCATCCAACCATCTCATCCTCTGTCGTCCCCTTCTCCTCCTGCCTTCAATCTTTCCCAGCATCAGGGTCTTTCAAATGAGTCAGTTCTTCGCATCAGGTGGTCAAAGTATTGGAGTTTCAGCGTCAGCATCAGTCCTTCCATTGGATAGTCAGGACTGATTTCCTCTAAGATTGACTGGTTTGATCTTCTTGCCATCCAAGGGACTCTCGAGTCTTCTCCAACACCACAGTTCAAAAGCATCAGTTATTCATGCTCAGCTTTCTTTATTGTCCAGCTCTCACATCCATACATGACTACTGGAAAAACCATAGCTTTGACTATACAGACCTTTGTTGGCAAAGTAATGTCTCTGCTTTTTAATAGGCTGTCGAGGTTGGTCATAGCTTTTCTTCTAAGGAGCAAGCGTCTTTTAATTTCATGGCTGCACTCACCATCTGCAATGATTTTGGAGCCCAAGAAAATAAAGTCTGTCACTGTTTCTGCTGTTTCCCCATCTATTTGCCATGAAGTGATGGGACCAAAAGCCATGATCTTAGTTTTTTGAATGTTGAGTTTTAAGCCAGCTTTTTCACTCTCCTCTTCCACTTTCATCAAGAGACACTTTAGTTCCTCTTTGCTTTCTGCCATAAGAGTGGTGTCATCTGCGTATCTGAGGTTATTCATATTTCTCCTGGCAATCTTGATTCCAGCTTGAGCTTCATCCAGCCTGGCATTTTGCATGATGTACTCTGCATATAAGTTAAATAACCGGGGTGACCATATATAGCCTTGATGTACTCCTTTCCCAATTTGGAACCAGTCCATTGTTCTACATCCGGTTCTAACTGTTGCCTCTTGACCTGCATACAGGTTTCTCAGGTGGCACATAAAGTGGTCTGGTATTCCCATCTCTTTAAGAATTTTCCACAGTTTGTTGTGATCCACACAGTCAAAGGCTTTAGCATAATCAATGAAGCAGAAGTAGATGTTTTTCTGAAATTCTCTTGCATTTTCTATGATCCAACAGATGTTGTCAATTTGATCTCTGGTTCCTCTGCCTTTTCTAAATCCAGCTTGTGCATCTAGAAGTTCTTGGTTCATGTACTGTTGAAGTCTACCTTGGAGTATTTTTTTTTTATTTTTTTATCTTATACAAACTTTATTGCTCTCTAAACACGAATCAAAATTTATAGAAATATATAAAAGTACAGGCTTCAAACTCTCAGAGCTGAACTCTCATTGAATTTACTTTTTTATTAGAAAGGTAGATTCTATTCTTTAATTAGGAACCTTGAGGAAATGAAGTCACACCAGGATTTACAGGCAGAGGCAGAGACCCCAAATCAGCTGGTCCTCCCCGGGCAGGCTGGAGCAGTTAAAGCAGGCCAGACCCACTCCAGCTTGGGCCACCATCTACTCTTCACATCGGGGTCCCAGGTTGGCTGGGTCGCAAACTGGCTTCATGCCACCTGAGGACCTGACTCGAGTGAATTTGTGGCTTCAGGTTTGAGCACACCTCACTTCTGCCACTGGAGTGTCCCTCGGCCATGGACTTAGGAATTTGATCAAATGCACAGAAAGAGGCCTTGGCTTTCACACATTTAACATTTGGCATTTTTGACTAAACAAGGAACTATTCTGACAGGCCATGATGCAATAATTTGTGATTTTGCGAACATATCACTTTCAACAACGGGCATGTGGAGCTGTGGGTTTAGAGGTAGTCACTTACCCAGTCCCTGAGCCTAAGCAACCATCAGTTCTCTAATCATGATCTCATACACATTTTGTCTGAAAAAATCAAATACAGCGATGGTATAAAGAGTTGGACTGTGAAGAAAGCTGATCGCCGAAGAATCGATGCTTTTGAACTGTGGTGTTGGAGAAGACTCTTGAGAGTCCCTTATACTGCAAGGAGATCCAACCAGTCCATTCTAAAGGAGATCAATCCTGGATGTTCATTGGAGGGACTGATGCTAAAGCTGAAACTCCAATACTTTGGCCACCTCATGAGACGAGTTGACTCACTGGAAAAGACTCTGATGCTGGGAAAGGTTGGGGGCAGGAGGAGAAGGGGACGACGGAGAATGAGATGGCTGGATGGCATCACCGACTCTGTGGACATGAGTTTGAGTGTACTCCGGGAGTTGGTGATGGACAGGGAGGCCTGGCGTGCTGTGGTTCATGGGGTCGCGGAGAGTCGGACACGACTGAGCGACTGAACTGAACTGAACTGATAAGGAACCCACAAACAGCTGAGCGTATACTCTACTGTGAATGACAAGGATTCATTTTATTCAAAAACTGTACAAAGAGTTTCAAAAGATCTTCAGTCTGTCTTCAAAAATTCATTCAATCATAGTACTACCCACTTAAGTGAAAAAAAGACGCCTTATAATGAAAATATCTTAATTTGAAGAAACATGATTAATTTCCCAATGTTGGTATAAGATACATCAATTGTTTTAGGCAATATAAAAAAATCTAAACTATGATAGTGCTTCAGTCCAATTATTTATAGCTAGAAGAAAAACAAAATGTATCAAAGGTTTAAGACGACACATCACTTTTGAAGTATAGTTTTGAAGACATGTTCATGATCTACAGTCTTATCAAGAGAATATTCTACAGCAATAGTTCAACCATTTGAATACTATTTTACAGATTCCCTCTTGGCGCCACAGAAGCAGGTATAGGATGAATTTCAATAGCATCTAACACAGGCTTCATTGTACTTGCTTCACACTTTTTTTTTTTTAGAACAGTGTATGGAATCTTATTTCTGCTTGAAAATAGGTGAATTCAAGAAACGCAAATCTGTAAAAGGGTCCCCTCTTCTCAATTTCTAAGCGAGAGAGGGTTCCTTATAGCTCATGATGGCAGCTTTGCACCTACGTTTACGTAGAGACACTGGTGGGCTTTCTTTTTTGGAGAAAGAGAAAGCTTTCTGGTTTCCACCTCAGGATACAAAGGGACATTCGTGATATCCTTCAGGCTAAAATGAGGTGACTGGTGAGTTTCAGGTAGTGCACCTTCACTTGAATCCAAATCAAATCCTGGTCTGTCTTGAGAAATAATAGGTATTGGCTCTTCTACTTGGAATGACTCTTCTTGTCCTGGACAGTCAGCATCCTCAAGAACTTGTGGTAAATGCTTCACAAATATATCTCTGGAGTTGTTGTCACTATTGGAGTCCATTCTACTTTTGGAGTCCATTCGAGGGACATAATTCTAGGTTCTGAGCAGGTTCTTCTTTATTTTGTGACATAAGTTTATTTTTCAGTGTGTATAGTTGATAGCTGAGGAAGTAACATTCTCTCCTCAGCTTTAAGTTGACATCGTGGGCTTCTTTCAATTTGGACTTCTCATTTTCCAAAGCTAAGGCTAATGTTGTCTTCATAGTTTAGCACTTTCGAAGTGTTGGTGATTCTTTGGCGTGGCATGATCAAAGACTTTTGTTTAATCTCTGTCAAATTTGTACTCCTTTTCTCGTTTGTTTCATTATGTCTTCAAGACTATCTTGAAAAGACTTTTTTGAGGCATATTTCCTTGGCCATCTTCTGCCCTAGGACTGCTCAGGCTGCCAGCCTGCGGGCCCTTCCGCTCGAGTCTGGGTTTCAAATCCCGCGAACGCTTCACCTCCCGGTCTCCGCGAGGCGGGAGGTTCAGGCCCCACTGAACAAAGGAATAACTCGGAGAGGAGCGTCGGGCGGGCCGGCCCCAGGCCCGAGCTTCTGGTCGCCGAACTAGAAGGACCGGGAGACCCGGCGGCGGGGGGCGCGGCACGACGCCCCTGGGCCCGGACAGCCGCGGCCCCCTCCCCGGAGAAGGCAAGCCGGGGGGAGCGCGCGTGAGGCCCGCAGACCCGCCTCTCGCGGGACGCCCCGGAGCTGTGGCTCTGCTCACACCAGGTTCCGCCGGAAGGCACGGGCATGCGCGCCGGGACCTCCGGGATCGCAGCCTCCTACCTTGGAGTATTTTGAGCATTGCTTTGCTAGTGTGTGAAGTGAGTGCAGTTTTGCGGTGGTTTGAACATTCTTTGGCATTGCCCTTTTTGGGGACTGGAATGAAAACTGACCTTTTCCAGTCCTGTGGCCACTGCTGAGTTTTCCAAATTCCAGATTCATTATTCAAGACCCATAGTATTCAATAAGTGATTTCCAGTTGTCAGTAGCTGGAATGGAGTGGGGATGGATAGGTGGCAGAACAGGGTAGCTGAGGAACAGAGGCTTGTGGCCTGGCGGTGATGGCGGAAGAGACTAATGAGCTGCTTGCCCGGTGCCTCACTCTTGGACTAGAAGCCTCCTTAACCTTTTCTTCCCATTTTGTTGGGACGTTTCCTCTTACAGGGTATGGCATAATTTTTTAGCTCATGGAATCTGACACGTATTTCTGTTACTGTTTGATAAAGTTAAGGGAAGGATTTTACATGAAATAATTTGGCTAAAAGTCCAAGGCCAACCCTAATCTAACAGAATCCCAATATCTACAGGGTGGGGCCTGGAAATCTGTTCTGCAAAGAATTTCCCCAACGATTCTGGTGATAAACCAGTGTCTGAGAGCTCTGGGAGTCACACTGGGCTGTTGACTCCTCTGCAGCCAGACTAACTCCCATCGTATTAGGCATCCTAATTCTTAATGTCTCAGGCAATTGATTCTGGCTCAACACCCAGGACCCCCGTCAGTCATGACTTGCTTAGAACTAACCACATCCTCTCTTGCTATAATTCAAGTTAATTTTCTCTTCAACATTCACAACAGATGGAAAGCAATGTCAGCCACCCCACTTGCATCCTATAGTAATATATGAAATTTATTTATTTCATACTTTTTATTTCATACTTTTATTTCATACTTTTACAAACTTCAAAATTGCAAGCATCGCTTATTGGGGAATTAGATGAGTAGAAGTAAAATGACAGTTTCCTGTCCTGAACTTTTACATGGACACATAGATAATGCCTACATTTGGGTCTGTGCTGTGTTCAGTTAGCAGTCAGGGCCGCCAGCAAGGGGAAACGGTATAATTTGCTTCCAGATTGTGGGAGTGCAGTTCACTTAGAGCATCCTCTGTGATGGAGACCAGTCAGTTTTTATGGACTTCATCACTATTTGCTTCAGTACACTTTGAAATGCATGGTCAGCTCACTGAGCTACAACATGCAATAATAACACATTTTTATAGGAGTAGCTTGTCAGAGCAGCAACAACATGCAATACATAAAACCAATAAACACTGCGGCTGCAGAGTCTATCCTAGTAACTAGGGTAAAGCAATGAAGTTGACAGCAGCCATCAAAAAGCTCCCTTTCTGACTTTGTAGGGTGAATTTACTATTGCTTAAAACAGAGGCGCTGTCACAAAACCCTCAATCAGTGCCCAGTTATAGAGTAGCTCGTGGCTTCGCATAGAAGGGCCTGATACGGCAAAGCCGGGCCATTGCAGATTGTTAGGGCTCGGGTCCCTACAGTCTTTGAGGGGATGTAGTTCGCAGTAGTGGTTCCCAACCTTTCTGGCACCAAGGACCAGGTTCCTGAGAAAGATTATCCACAGATTGGGGGTTGGGGGGGGTGGTTTGGGGATGATCCAAGGACATTACATTTGTTGTGCACTTTAATTCTTATTATATGTGTAATTATTACTGCATCAGCTCCACCTCAGATCATCAGGCATTAGAGCTCAAAGGTTGGGGACCCCCTGCTGTACAGAATGTTTTTGTTTTTCCAAGGTACATGTTACGGAGGACAGTGTGGCAAGGAAGTGGTTAGGTCAGCAGGTAGTATTTCCTGAAAGTGAAAGTCACTCAGTCGTGTCCAACTCTTTGCAACCCCATGGTTGATACAGTCCATGGACTTCTCCAGGCCAGAATACTGGAGTGGGTAGCCTATCCCTTCTCCAGCGGATCTTCCCAACCCAGGAATCGAACCAGGGTCTCCTGCATTGCAGGCGGATTCTCTACCAACTGGGCTTTCAGGGAAGCCCTATCGGAAGCTTAAATCCTTAAGGCAGGAAGGAGCTGAAGTTTGCTAGGATACACAGGGAGCGTGGTGGGTTGGTGCTCTCAGTCTGAATTCTTTAGAGTGTAGACTTTCATCCTCCCTGATAGGACTGAAGGAAGAAGGAAAGGAGACGAAGGAAAGCAGGAGATAAGTAATGAAAGGAAGTACGGAGGGAGAGAAAGAGTTAGGAATGAAGGAGGGGAAGAAGCAACAAGGAAAGAAAAAGAGAGAGGAGGGAGGGAGCAGGGGGCGTGGTTTTGGCGTCTTCAGGTCACCAGCAGGAATGTCCCTCCAACTTTCCAGAACTGATCATCGAATTTGCTGCAAACACATGAACAAAATCAACAAGACAAAATAACTGTGTGTCCAGCCATATCCCGAGGTGAATGCTTCCTGCCCCCACGAGAGTGGGAGGTGTGGGTGGTGGTCAGAGGGAGGCTTGCTCTCTGACTTGGGAGGGTTGGCTGCCTGGCCAGCTTCAGGTCCCTAGAATGAGGGGCCTTTCCTGTGGCCACAGCTAGGAGGCTTCCTGGAAGAGCACCCTCTCAGCACAGGCTGGAGTAGTCATGCCCACTTCTGCGTTAGGTCGCCTCTGAGCCCGAAACTCAAGGGGAAAAGGCCTTGGTCACTGCCAGACTCAGGACAGTAACAGTGCAGCAGTGGCTCAGACAGGCCTTCTCCGGGGGCTGCCCCACCATTGCAGGCCCAGGGAAGGAATGATGGTGGCTGAGGAGGGGTGTCACCAGGCCCTCATAGTTCCAGGCACTTTCTTTCTCCTTTAACCTGTATCCTTAAATGACTTCCTTGCCCACACTCCCTCAGGAAAGCTGAGGAAAATTCCTTTCCCACACACCTGTCTTCCCAAACGCTGGTGTTTCAGATGATCAAAGCAGTGAACTATGTGAGGTTTCACTTCATTAGCAGGATGGTGCCCTGCTTGCCCTCACAGGGTTTTGGTACCTATTCGTCTCTGCCACCTCTCTTGGTTTTAAAGGAAGGATGCAAATCTTTGCACCCAAGAGTTGGGAGACAGCTGAGGATGAGAACAAGGTATAAGATCTTGAATACTTCTCCCTGTTTCCAGAAACCAAAGGGAAGGAGATGGGACATTTTGGAGGAAAACTGAGATACGGTGCCTGCTAATAGGCCTCCAGTAGACGGTGGCCTGGGAGTTAGATGGGAGTCCCCACTTCTGACCAGTCCTCAGGGGAGGGACAGGGTGAGGTGAGTGAGGCACCTACCCTGGGTGCCAAATTTAAGGGGGCACAAAAAAACTCAGTAACGAAGATAAATATTATTTTAATGCAACATTAAAAGAATCAAAACTAATGTAAAATATCCACAATGAACAAAATATCAAAGTTTTAAACAAAGGCAGCATGGTTACTAGCAATTTTCCTTTTGCCTCAGGCTCTAATACATTTCAGCATGGCACTGGTGTAGATCCTGACTATATTTAAAAATTTTTTGTACTTATTGTGGATTTTTGGCGTTAATTTAGAGTTTAAAAAGTAAGAATTTTTTTTTTGCCTTGATTACTGAGTTTTTTCGTTCCCCCTTAAATTTTGCACTCAAAGCAAATGCCTCACTCCCCACCCCGCCCCCACCCCCCATTCCCTGGCCACTGTCTTGTGTCCTTAACCAAGAATTTCTAGGAATACTTAGGCTCCTGTGTAGCATTACACACACACACACACACAAATACCCTAAGACGGGTAAAGCATTTGCAGTGTATGTTTATGGCTTTCCTTCACTATTCCCTTGTCTTTCCTACTTTTCTGGAGGTACAGAGATAAAGAAGAGCTGGTCCCCAAGTTTCTACTCTGTTCCAATATTATGCCCCCAACCCAAGGTTAATCAATTCTGATCGACAGTTTACTAATTTTTACTTTGATATCCAATCAATATTTAATAACTCTGCTATCTCTAACCTAAAATTGGTTATTCTACTTAATCCAGGCCTTATAAATGCAACACCTGAGTACGAGAGCTCAGCTCTCTTCTCTGCCAGTGCAGGCTTCAGAAGATCCAGCCCTGCGTGGGTGTCGCCCTTTGGGCCTTGGGAGGAAGCCCTGAGTGTAACACTGCTGGCTTCCCAGCTCTCTGTCTGCAGTCACTGGCCCTGTCCACTCTCTCTTGCTGGCACCATCTTTGCGCTCTCTCGAGCCTCAACAGAAACTGCTACTCACTGAGGCAGCTTGTTGAGTTCCTGAGTGCTGAGGGTGCCTGAATGCTTGCTTTCTTCCACTGGTTTTCATTGTAAATGTGCTGTCTCAGTTGCTGTCCCAGGTGAGTAGGCTTTTGAGAGCTGTCTTGGGAACCAAACCACCATTTATCTCATGGTTCCTATGAGAAAGAAGCTTCCAAGGACCAGACATTCAAATGAAAAGAGTATTTTTCTTTTGAAAAATACACAGCCCACCTGTAAGTTAGGATCTGTAACATAATAAGAGTGAGAACACCAGATAGGTTAAAAAAAAAAAGCCTCTTTGGTTCTGAAATGAGGGTAGTCACTGTGCAAAACACCTCAGCCTTGGGGCAGGGGCATCTTGGTGAGAGTGTCTGTTTTCTTTTTCCTTAGAGCTATCTGTACCATGGCAGCACTGTAGAATCCTTGCAGATTTAAGGATTAAGGAGGTTAATGAAGTCAATTTGATGGTAAGATTCATTTCTCAGTCTCTTCGTTTAAATTCATTGTGTTTTCTCTTTTTCATTTAAAATATACTTTGAGACTTTATCCCCAACTTGTTTCCCAAATGCCTATATTCCTGAGAACTCAGACCCAAGCATGATACCAGAGCTGTAGGAGAGAGAGAGATGTGGGAGGGACAAGGGAGGAGGTGCCTCCAGGGATGCTCTTGAGTGGAAGTGACAACCTCCTAATAGTCTCCTGGCCTTTCCTACCTCCCTACCACTGGTCCCCCTCAACTTTACCCAGCTTCCATATGAGCAGAAGGCTCTGTGTCTCTCATAGCTAGCTGCATCTGACCCTCTGGCCCTAGTCAGTTTACCTTCCTGGGAGGTTCATCAGTTCTGGGACTCAGAAAAGTACAGTGACTCCCTACCCAATTCCAGAAACTAGTCAGAAAAATCTGGTCACTAACAGACAACAGTTCCTTTACCAAGGGCAATTTTGCTAAGCATATTTATTTTCCATTTCCAGAAACCTTCAGCACTAAATGTGCTGGTATTTCCACCTAAGAATAAATTTAACTGAAAAAATGAGCAGAAGGATGAGCAAGAATACAAATACTACAATAAAGAAAATGCCCACGCCTGTAATCCCACAGTGCAGTTTGACGTCGGACAGTTTCACTCCTCTTAAAGATGGGGGATTTGTACACGTAGTCTCCTCCAAGTGCTCAACTTTATGTAGATTTTCTTTGTACCATGTTATGAAATGAATATTTGAGCAAGTGCAGTCCAGGGGATTGTGACTTAAATTAATTGTGCTCTGCTGAGACAAGACAGGGAGGAGATGGGGTGGGATGATGCGAATGTTATTGGAGGCCAGATTGAGGTAGATCCCCTTAAGATGGTTAAGAGCATCCATGCTATCTCCTGTCAGGCTGTTGTGGCTCAAGTCCAAGTGGTTCACATTCCCAAGGCCGTGGAACGCTTGCTGGTCTATGGAGAGGAGATTGCAGGAGGATAAGATCAGAATCTCCAAGCTGCCTACTGTCTGAAGTAGGTTAGTCTTTGAGATGCTCCCATCTTGAAAGGAATTCCCTTGTAAATTCAGATGCCGGAGATCCCGCAGGCCTGCTAGAAGGTGCTGATTGCTGGTATCAAGGAGGCAGTGAGAGAGATTCAGAACCCTTAGGAGATGGAGGTTTTGGAAAGGGCTGTGTGGAGCCTTAACACTTAGGTGGGTAAATGCCAAATCCAGGAGTTCTAGCTGAGGGCATTCTTTGAACGCCTGATCCTCGAGACCAAGGGGCTCATTGTAGCTGAGGTTTAAGTACTGCAGGTGGCGCAGGTTTTTGAGTTGCAGATTGCAACAGTCAGAAGCCTCGATATCACTGTGGCTTAAATCAAGTTTCTGAAGATTTTCTAGTTTTTCTAAACACCTAGTGCCAAGGTCAAGTTTCCTCATGTTGCCTTTGATATAAAGGTCCCTAAGGGACGGGAAACTGGCAGCATTGATTTGACACAATTGATCAAAATTATTTGCATTGAGAACTAATTTCTTGAGAGAGTTCATACCATCAATCCCAGAAGGCAATCCATTCAAGTGAGCTGCTGTTAGATCCAACTCCTGGAGTTGAGTGAAGCACCGAAATGTGGACGATGATAAGTCATGGAAACGGTGCTTTTGTAAGTTGATGCTCTCAACAGACATGTCACAAAGCCCCTCAAATGTGGCTGAAGTGAGATCTTGGTCATCAGTGTCCTCAAATGTCCCCAGCCAAAGAGACTGAATAGTAGAGTTCTGTAGACCTTTAAATATAATAGATAAGTTGAAAGACCCTCCAAATTTCAAGCTTTGAAAGATCTTTGAATGGAAAGCCCCAGGTTCAATGCCTTTAATGTCATTGCCGTTGAAGTTAAGGCTTAGGTTGGTAGCCTGTTCCAGAGCATTGGTGTCTTTTCTAGAGATGTAGTGTATAGCATTATTCTGAAAATCCAGGACTTTCAGATTCTGTGTTGGGAAGTTTTCTGGGAGATTAATGGAGGAAATATGGTTGCTTCCAAGATGCAAACTTTCCAAATTTTCCAGGTTGTGCACTGGGATAAACTCAAGACTGGATATTCCTGTTTGGGTTAAGAAAAGATGCTTCAGCAACTTGGGCCCAGTAAGTGATGTTTCTGCCATGAATATCAGGGGATTTCCAGTTAACACAATGGTGTTCAGTTGATGATGGCTTTGAAAAGTGTCTTCATGTACCCAGTTAATCTGGCACCTTAAAAAGATAATAGTATTTAAGAAGAAGTAATTAAGGAAAAGAAAAAAATTCTATTACAGTGACTTATAATAACAAGGCCATCTTTTGTGTATAGTAAAAACAGTGTACATTATTATCCAAAGTGAAAGACAATAAACTTTATTCACTACCCACAGATGGCCTGTGGAGTTAATGACTGGCCTCACATCTGAACACTCTGACTTAGAATTTTTTTCTATATATTTTAAGTTGAACTCTCAGAGATGTGTGTTTGGAACAATTAGTAGTTTGTAGACAAAATCAAACTATTATTTACTGTTACAAGCAATATAAAATGGGTCATAAAATACATAATGTATAGTATGATATATAAAATATGTTATCTATGCCATCCTGGGCAAGTCACAACTTTTCTCAACCTCTGTTTTTTCTTCTATTAAGTACAGCAAACAATAATTGCTTTGTAGGATGGTTGTGATTCAAATGATATATATGCAAATACTCCATAGAAATATGAAACTAGAGGTTCAGAGAAAAGTCATCCTGATATTATACCTCAAAATACTGGACTATACATCCACACACAAACACACACAGAGCTCCCCTGGAGGTCAATAAGCGAATGGCTTAGAGATGTAGTGTCAAAAGGAAGCTTGAAACCATAGGGCCAAATTCTGGAGCTAGTTGTGCCATATCTGTCAATATCTGCTGATCCTGGCCTACAGTCCAGATTTTAATGAGCCACACAGCCCAGTGGCAGGAGACCAAGCTTTGGGGATAGAATAGGAGATCTTTTCAAAAACCTGCAAACTACCAATACCCTCAGGGGATCCTTTCAGTGGGTGAACCTAAAAAAAGAAAACTCACCGAGGGAGAATTTGAGGATATGTGTTTATCTTGACCTTGCTTCTGGGTAGAAAAACAAGAAGAACAACAAGAAAAATATCCTCTGAGACTCTCTAACCACCACCAGCTTCCACCTATGAGAACTGCAGCCTGAGTTTACACTGCCTCTGTGGACTTCCCCAAAGAAACCCAAATGGACAACTTAGCTTGAAACAGTTCCAGAATGGTAGTGATTTCAGGTAACTAGCAGGTGAAAAGATTTACATAAAAACCATTCCAATTTACATAAAAGTAAGGAGAACAGTGCAGTGAATTTCCATGTATATATCACACAGATGCAGCGTTTCTCCCCATTTTGCCAGTCATTTCTTCTTCTATACCTACTTCTCTCTTTCAAATTAAGTCAAATCCTAGGTGTCTATACATATTTCAGTATGCATCTCAAAAAAAAAATACAGGCTTATTTTCTACAGCCATGATGCCATTGTCACACATACCAAGATCAATCTTTCATTGGTGTCATCTAGTTCAAGGAAACATTTTAAACAAAGATTTATACAAAGTTCTACATGGTAAATTCTCAAAATAAAAATTAACTGAACACATAAGGAAAACACATTAGGCAAAGTCAGCCCCCCTCAAAAAAAGCTCTACAGAATCAGATTTAAAAAGGCAGCAGAAGCCAGAGTTATCAGATATATCTGATAAAGTATACATATATATGTATGTGTGTATGCAATATATGTATAAGATGTGTGAAGAATAGATGATAAAGCTTATATGTATTATATCATTATAAATACACTATGTCAAACATGCTTGATATGCTTAAAGGAAATAGTAAGAACCAAAAGTATGATTAAAGAAAAGATATTGAAACTGACCTCATATATTTGTAAAATAAAAAATACATGATATTAAAATGGGAAAAGTTAATAATTGAAATTAGAAAACCAATGGATAGCTTACACAAGAGATTAAACACAGCTGAAGAGGATATTAATGGACTAGAAGTAAATATGAGGAAATTACCTAGAATGTAGCCAAAATTAAAAAAAAAATGAGTTGGAAAACAATAAAGAGAAGTTAAGATATATAAAGGACAGTTAAGATGATGCAATATAAGTCTAATCAGAGATCCAGAGATGATACAAGGGTGAGTGGGAGCCAACCAGAGTTCAAACGGATAGTGGCTAGAGTATTTTAGAACTGATGAAAGACACCAAACTCAGATTCAAGGAGCCTGACCATCTACACAATGAGTCACTGTGATATTATAGAATTCCACGGACAGAGAGAAGCTATTGAAAATATCCAGAGAAGAAAAGATAGATATTCAACATATGAACAGTGACAACAATGGGAGACTGGAATGATAGTCTTGAAGGACTGAGAAAAAAACTGTCAGCCTAGACATTTGCCAGAAAGTGATGACATACACCAGAAAATGTTATCTTGCAAGAATCAGAATGAAATAACAATATTTTCAGAAAATAAAAAACCGAGGAAGTTGACTGCTAACAGACAGTAACCAAAGAAATGAAATGTCTAAAAAGGAAAAGAATTCCAGAGAGGAAGTTCTGAAAAGCAAGACAGAAGAATCAGCAAAGGGCAAAGAAAGCCAACTGGTAAACCTCAGGAAACAGCAACTGTGTAAGGTCATGAAAAGAGTGCCTCATTTGTAGCCAGATACAGGGTGGGGAGGGGAGCAGAGGGAGGAGGACTTTAGAAGTGTGAGGTCCTGTTTCTATCACTTTCTGAAAATAGCAGAAGAGGAAACTGAGAGTCGGCCAGTTATGAAAGCTCCCTGGCCTAATACTTCTTAAAAAGTCAAACTCTTCTCATGAGAGGATGAGAAATGTTAAAAGAGAAAGTAAATTCTGGACTAGGAGTCAGGAGAGCTAAAGTCCCAGTTTCCTTCCTGTGTGAATTTAAGCAAGCTCGCAAAATCTCCTTGAGCCTGTTTTCCCATCCAACAGGGTGGAATGGCAGTATTTACCATGCCTCCCCGTGGTGGTCATGCAGATGTGACTGTGTAGTCTTATGGATGTGAAAGGACTTTCCTGGTGGGTGAGTGGTAAAGAACCCACCTGCAATGCAAAAGAGGCAGGAGACACGGTTTGGATCCCTGGGTGGGGAAGATCCCCTGGAGGAAGAAATGGCAACCCACTCCAGTATTCTTGCCTGGGAAATCCCATGGACAGAGGAGCCTGGTGGGCTATAGTCCACGGGGTCACAAAAGAGTTGGACATAACTTAGTGACTAAACAACAACAAAGGATACTCTCCTGCTCTGTAGAAGCTTAAGTTGAAGGACCAAGGTGGAAGAAATGGAACTTCTGCAAGAGGAGCAGTCTCCATCCACATACAGAGCCCTCCCCCAATTTACACACACACACACACACACACACACACCAGCTGCATTTGTCTCTTGCTCTATCCCTTAATTTTCTTCTGGCACTTCTGCCCGCTGGCTCAGAAGCCCTGGGTCAGCATTTAGAATCTCCATGCTGCCTCTAAAACCAATTTTCAGGAAAAAAGTTAGTAGATAGTGTATATGTCTCCTCTAAGTTTTTTCTTAAAATGTCACACCCATTCATAATCAACTCTGCTAAAATATAGTATGATGTGACATCTGATTTAGTACAAGATTATTTTCAGTTGTGTTATTGATATCCCTTTGAACTTCTTAAACAGCACTGCAGACACAGTCTATTTTGAGAATAAGCCACTTTCCTCTCCATTGATTGGTGCTTATTTAAATTATATTTTACCTGTGTAAAAATATTTCATGGGAAGGGGTAAACATGCAGAATAAGCAGGTTGTCCCTGCTCCCCAAAGGAAGGTCCTGTAAACAGTTTGAATACACATTGTGTAAGTAAAACATCAAGCACACACAAAAAACTCGGATACAAACCTGGTCAAATCCAAAAAGATAAGATTTATGAGTCTGCTGAAGGTTGTATTTTGAATTGTAGGCAAGAAGTTGAAGCTGAATTCCAAAACTTCTGTTGTGTTTGGCAGAGTGTCAGGAATTTCTCTGAGACCTAAATTTTCACAGTTGTATGTCCTGTTGTCGTCTTTCTGATAAGAGAAACAGTGTGAGCTAATATCAGACAGTATATTTATTGGCTCTCTAGTAAAATTACATGTTTTATCCTTTGGGCAGAGGTCTCACTTCTAGGAATCTTCACCAAATAAAATACTTGGAAAAGCACAAAATGACTATGCACAACATTATTCATTGTACTATTTTTTACAATAGCAAAAGATTGGCAATAACCAGATTATCTGTCCATGTAGGCCAGCTGAAATATGTACATTCACAAAATGGAACCCTGTGTAGCTAAAAAGGACTAAGTACAATCTCCATATACTGATAATGGAATGATCTACAGGTTAATCGTAAGGGGAAAACATCAGGATGTAGACATGTTAGTATCTGTGGCATATAATGTGTAGTATACCTATAGTATACTGCATGGTACCTAGGGAAAGCATGTGCGCATTTTCTTGCATTTACAAAAAGAAACAGTGGAGGTGAACCCTAAACTGGCTTTATTTAAGGGAAGGGAAGGAAGCCGATTGAGGTGTGGTGATAAAACCAAGCCTTTTCTGAACGCAATTTGTTTTATAGTTTTGATTTTGGGTGCATAAAAAAAATTTTTTTTTCATTTTGAAACAAACACACCAACTCTAGTGTCAACAAAAGAAGACAATCAGATATTGCATACTTTGTGATGTGATGCAGTTTGAAGTATGGAGCCTCCCAGGTGGCACTAGTGGTAAAGAACCCATTGCAAATGCAGAAGACATAAGAGATGTGGGTTCAATCCCTGGGTGGGGAAGATCTCCTGGAAAAGGAATTGGCAACCCATTGCTGTATTCTTGCCTGGAGAATCCCTGGACCGAGGAGCCTGACAGGCTACAGTCTATGGAGCTAAAATGACACGATTGAGTAACACTTTCTTCACTTCTGGCACTTCTTTAGATTCTGATTCAAATAAGACATTTGGGAAAGTGTCAGGAAACTTCAAATGAGGACAGGATATTATAGAATATTAAAGAACTGAGAATTTTGTTAATGATAATGACCTTGTAATTATGTAGGAGAGATGTTCTTATTTTGAGTTACTTTTTGAAGGTTTTAGAGGTCAAATGACATGATGGTGGAGATTTGCTTTGAAATACTTTGGCAAAAAATGAGAGAGTGGATGGCGGAAATTAGAGGCCAAAATTTTGGTGGTTGCTGAATGTGGGGTGATCCGCACAAGGTTCCCTATAACTAACCGTTTTTGTATATATTTAGAAATTTTCTTAATGTTTAAAAAAGAAAAGAACTAGCAGCATGGCACAGACCTTAGGTCATAAGGTCTTATAATCTTGAAGTATGACTCAGTTAAGGATCTCTGAAACTGCAGGCTGCTGATACCAGCATAGGGCACAGCTCTGCACATAAATTCAGAGGACTTCCTTGTGCTGGGTCCCACATGCTGATGTGAGAGTCAAGTGTTCTGACATCTGCTGCTTACTGCTTGCTAGATGTGCTAACTCAAGTTACAGATCTTGGACTAAGCAGGTAAAAATGTGAAGGGGTTCATTAGCGGCCCTTAGAATTATGGGCTCATAAGGAAAATTATGACCAACCTTGACAGTATATTAAAAAGCAGAGACATTACTTTGCCAACAAAGGTCCGTCTAGTCAAGGCTATGGTTTTTCCCGTGGTCATGTATGGATGTGAGAGTTGGACTGTGAAGAAAGCTGATCGCCGAAGAATTGATGCTTTTGAACTGTGGTGTTGGAGAAGACTCTTGAGAGTCCCTTGTATTGCAAGGAGATCCAACTAGTCCATTCTAAAGGAGATCAATCCTGGGTGTTCATTGGAAGGACTGATGCTAAAGCTGAAACTGCAATACTTTGGCCACCCCATGCGAAGAGTTGACTCATTGGAAAAGACTCTGATGCTAGGAAAGTTTGGGGGCGGGAGGAGAAGGGGACGACAGAGAATGAGATGGCTGGATGGCATCACCGACTCTGTGGACATGAGTTTGCATGAACTCCAGGAGTTGGTGATGGACAGGGAGGCCTGGCGTGCTGTGATTCATGGGGTTGCGGAGAGTTGGACACGACTGAGCGACTGAACTGAACTGAACTGAAATTTATCTGGCTGATGCCTTAGTATAAAGGGTGGTGGGACAGGTCTGAAGGTCTGGTGGGGTATATATTGCATGGGGAGGCTCCAGGGAAAAAAAGAAATGCTTCTCCAAGAGAAGTACAACTTGGAGACACAAAGAAGATAGACATCCCAGAACCACAGACTATCTCTCATCTCATCTCAGGCTCCACATGGTTTCCTCGCACCTTTCAGGCCCTGCTCTCTCCAGGCCACGTGGTGTCCTGACCAGAGGCCCTGCTGAGACTGCCCCGGATCAGGAATGGTCTGCCCCATTGAAATCTGCATCAGCAGCTCTCCTCATGCTGAGTTGCAAACGGGCCTGCTTCACTGCACACAGAAGATGGCACACATCTGCCTTTACCCTGAAGTGTTTTGATTTAGAGGTGTCGCCATTTTAATTGCTTTTTGCCTTACTCACTCTCCAACTTCTGCTTAGCCAGGCCCTTTTTTGTAGCAACACTGAGCACGCTCATTTACGGGAAGTCATTGGTTTTCTTCTACATGAAAGTGTTAGTCGCTCAGTCATGTCTGACTCTTTGTGACCGCATGGACTGTAGCCAACCAGGTTCCTCTGTCCATGGAAGTTTTGAGGCAAGAATAGTGGAGTGGGTTGCCATACCTTTCTGCAGGAGATCTTCCTGACCCAGGGGTCAAACCCAGGTCTCCTGCATTGCAGCCAGATTCTTTAAGGTCTGAGCTACCAGAGAAGTCCAGTTTTCTTCTATATTGTGACAGTGTTACAAAGTCACCAATGAAAATGCCATATTTATAATCCCTTGTCATCCATAATTGTTTCATAGACCCAAAGTCCTTTAGGCACTGCCACAAATCCACAGAACGCCCTTGAAATGCACACTTGGCCTTTAAAATATATTTGACTGACTGGTGAGGGAAAACACATGCTGTGAGATCCCTCTTGGTCCCCGTGAAGAGAGAAGACCCAGGGAGAAGATGTATGTGCACCTTCTGAGGTTCAGATTAGCTTTGAGGAGACCCACTTTTCCTTTCTGATCTCTGGCATCACTGACGTCATAAATATATGGAGAAATGGGGCCTTTCCTCAGTTTGTCTTGCTCTATTCTGGCCCTTCAGTAAAAGGCTCGGCATTGGCAATTCCCTCCTTTTCCAGAATATATGCATTTCTGTGACAACTAAATTACTCCTCTTGTATGCTTCACTAAGCACTTCACTGCGTTAATGTGATTCCAAAAGTTGAAAGTGAGTATGAGCTCTCCTGAACCACTGGCCTAGCAAATGGAAAGCAATAGCTCAGTTTCAACCCAGTGAAAACCTGAGAACCAGGCTACAACCCTTCCCAGGAGGACTGAGAAGCTCACTGGGAGCCTGGCTTGTAACATTCAATAATCTCTAGTTAGGTAAACTGCAATGAATTATCTGCCCTTGATTCCTAAGGAATGAGGCAAATGATAAGAACTCATAAGAAAATTTGAAAACCAAGCACATTTCAGAGACTATTCTGGGCTCCTTGCCATGGCTTTTACATCACATTTCCGTTCAATCATTGTCTCTCGTTTCCACATCTCTTCTGTCTCCTTTAATCTGAGCAGATTCTTCAGCCTTTCCTGATCTCTGCTGACACTGATTAATTTTTTTAGGAATCCTGGCTCCTAGTTTGCAGAATTTTCCTTCTCTGTGGTTTGTTTCCTCATGATTTGATTCAGGTTATACACTTTTCGTAAAACTGTGTCAGTGAGATGTGTCTTTCTCATTGACAGTTTTCACAGGGAAACTTCCCAAGAGTGAGCTCCCATAGCATAGCACAGGGTTCCTGGGCAGCAGATAATAGATAATAGAAAGGAGCCTGGAAGGGTGGGGTGCAGAAGAGAAATCCTGTGTCCAGCTATGCGGTCACTGCCACTGTGCTTAGGGCTGGGTCAGCTGCGAGGACCACATGCTCAGTTGCTTTTCTAGGCAGATGCTTTTGCAGCCCCTGTGGTTTCTTTGAGCCCCACGTGACCACTTCCTATAAACCCAGACTTCGTTGCTAGACCTCAGTCTGGGGTCAGTTTCCAAAGTCACTTTCTCACTCTTCTGCTTTGGCCATTCCACTGCAGTCTGGAGCCTTCTGGATGTGAATTTATGCAGGGCTGAGGCAAAGCCCCCTGGTATTCAGGACAACTGAGCCATGCCCACCTCTATTCCCATCAGGGGCATTTGTGATGGGACCCATGCCCGTCCCTTTGTCTCCAGCTCCGCCTCAGAGCGGTGCCATCACACTGAGCGGGCTCCCAAGTGCTCCGTCTGTGTCTGCAATCCCTTTTCCCTCCAGGTATTCGTTTGCATTTTTCAATCAAGATCTTATTATGTTTCTTCCTGCTGTATCTCTGACTCCCTCGCACCCCACAGTACTTCTCTCCTCACAAGTGTTGAGAGCATTTTCTGACTTCAGATTCTCTGAGTTTCACACACGCACTGATTCCCACCTGTTTGGATGTCTCCTCTGCTCTTGGCACCTGCAGCAGCAGCCAGCTCCCCCAGGCATGGGGAATCTGGGACACTGAACTCCAACCTTCCCTTGCTAATCACTTCTCTCTATCCAGAGACAGCAGTTTGACTGAGTCAAATCCCAGAGTAACAGTTACTCTTTGAAAATAAAACAAAAGACTCCGAAGGGGTCACATCCCTAAAACTCTGTTGTCAATCTGACTCCAGGCAAAGGGCACTCAGATTAAAAGCAGTTCACTTTCTGTGTGTCTTGAGGCAGACTGCTTGGGTTCACATCCCAGCTCTCAACTACCAAGCTGTGTTCTGTGAGCCTCCTGTTTTGCTCAGCTATGGATTGAGGACAATAACCTCTCCTGGTAGACCAGCTCTGAGGATTAACAAGGTAATATACATCAAGCGCTCACAAGTAAAGTCACTGGATCATTGAAACATCATTGTCATTGTCTAGTGTTATTGGGAAGCCCCTGTATCATGAACTTGGAATTCTCTTAAAACAGAGCTTTACTAAGCACTTTCCCCCATACCTGGACATGAAGTATTGTCTCCTACCATGGATTTGAGGGGACTGAATAGTCATCTGAGAAATCAACCCTGAATGTTCATTGGAAGGACTGATTCTAGAGCTCCAATACTTTGGCCACCTCATTCCAAGAGGTGACTCATTGGAAAAGACCCTGATTCTGGGAAAGATTGAGGGCAGGAGGAGAAGGGGATGACAGAGGATGAGATGGTTTGGATGGCATCACCAACTCAATGGATATGAGTTTGAGAAAACTCTGGGAGACAGTGCAGGACAGGAAGCTTGGTGTGCTGCAGTACATGGTGTTGCAAAAAGTTGGATATGACTTAGTGACTGTACAATGACAAATAGTCATCTGAAAGGAGGAGGCATGCCTGTATTCACAAGCAATGATTCAAGAGCACATCTAAAATATCACCTGAATCCAAATCACAGAAGGCTGAATTCCAGCTACTGTTTGCATATTTATTAACCTTCAAAAACTTGGTCATAGATCTAATTTTGTTACTTACGATACACACACATGCATACATACATTCCATTTAAACACAGAAGATTCTGTGTGGAGTATTTATCGGCATTCATTATAATATTTTGAGACTATTTCAGAATTTTTCAAGGTTTGACATTTTTTTCAAACAAAAGTTTTATTTGAAAATTCATCTTCACTCCTCCTCTACATCACATGCAAAAAAAAAAAAAAACAATTCCAGACGGACTGTAAATTTACATGTGAAACTTAGAAATAAATACGAAATGATAAATGATAAAACTCCCAAAAGAAGATATAGGATAATATCTTCATTGCTTTGGGCTGGCAAAAATTGCTTAAACAAAATAGACATTCACTTAAAATAAATAAAAGAAAAATGATAAATCAAGCTCTATTAAAATTAAGGACTTCAGTTCTTCAAAAAATATTTAGAATGAAAAGGCAAGCCACAGAGTAGGAGAAGATATTTGCAATCTGATAAAGCAACTGTATCCAGAATACATAAAGAATCACTACCAAAAAAAACAAAAAAGCAACAACCAAAAACCCATGAACAGTCTAGGAGAAAAGGGGCCAAAGACCGGAAAAGGCACTTACACACACACACACAGAAATACACAGATATACTCAGTTTAATCATCACGGGCACAGTGAAATGCCCCTACTCATCCATCAGAATAGCTAATGTTCTTCAACAAACAATAGCAAATGTTAGTGAGGCAGTGGGGCGATCAGAACTCATATTCACTGCTGGGGAGAATAGATGGATACCAAGATGCTGAAAACTGGTGATATTTACTAAAGTTAAACATATGTTCCCCCATTGATTAAATACATCTACTCCCTGACATACACCTAATAAATATTTGTTCATTTGTTTGCTGAAGACCTAGATAACAATGTGGAGCTTCCAAAGAATCTGCCTGCCAGTGCAGGAAATGCAGGAGGCGGGTTCTGTCCCTGGGTTGGGAAGATCCGCTGGAGGAGGGCGTGGCAACCCACTTCAGTGTGCTTGCCTGGAGAATCCCATGGACGGAGGAGCCTGGCTACAGTCCCATGGGGTCACAAGAGAGTCAGACCTGGCCTAGCAAACAACAATGACAATGCAACAGAATACCATTCAGTGATGGAAATGAGCCCATGGTGGCTGCACACAACGTTATCAATAAATCTCATATGCTTGATATTGAGCAAAATCACCAGCTACAGAAGAGTATACACTGGTCTCATGTATACAAAACTCAAAAAAGAGGCAAAATCCATTTTTGGTGATAGAAGTGAGAATACTGGAGGGTGTGAGGGGCTGGTGATCTAGAGGAGACACGAGAGGGCTTCTTAGGTGCTGAGAAGGTTCTGCTTTTTGTTCTGCAGGCTGCTCACATGGATGTGTTCACTTGGTGAAAACTCATTGAGCTCTGCCCTTAGGGCTGGTAGACTTTTCTGTATGTAAATTTTACTTCAATAAAAAGTTTACTGAACTCAGAACAGAACCAAACCCTTGTTTTCAGGATAGGGCCTGAGAAGAAGGCCATCAATAAGCCAAGGAAAGGGGCCTCAGAAGAAGCCAACCTTGCTGACATCTTGATCTTGGACTTCTAGCCTGCAGAGTTGTATCAAAGTAGGTTTCTGTTGTTGGAGCCATCTGGTCTGTGGTACACTGTTGTAGCAGATGGAACAATTTCCCCTGGGCACTGTACTTCCTTCTGGTCCGAGTGTGCATCCTGATTCCATCCCAATATCAGATTAACAAAGCTTCCCAGGTGGCTCAGGGGTAAAGAATCCACCTGCCGATGCAGGAGACGTAGGTTTGATCCCTGGGTCAGGGATATCCCCTGGAGAAGGAAATGGCAACCCACTCCAGTATTCTTTCCTGGAAAATTCCACGGACAGAGGAGGTTGGTAGTCCATGCTGTTGTAAAGAGTTGGACATGACTTACCTTCTGATCATACATGCACCAGACTAACAAGGTCATATTGCTTTCTGCTCCTAGGCCTTATTAAAGTCCTGGCTTCTGTTCTTGCTCTTGTCTGGCAGGTCCTTGCCCTACTTTCCCTGATTCTCCTGACCCTGGGTCTTAAGCTCTGCCCTTCTCCACTGAGCTACTCCTGCCTCTTTGCTGTCATTCACCTCCAAATTAGGAAAGCAGCCCACTCAGCCACCGAGACTGATGGTCCTTCCTGTCCACAGCCCTTGTCTGACAGACCACATGGTGCTGGATACCTGATGGGATCAGAGGTAAATAGGGAGGAAGATGGTAAGAGAATGGTCCCTTTTTCTTTCTCTATCTCATCACCCTGCCCTAGAACTTCCCATGCGTGTGTGATTGCTAAGTCACTTCCAGTCATGTCCGACTCTTGCAAACCCATGGACTGTAGCCTGCAGGCTTCTCTGTCTGTGGGCTTCTCCAGGCAAGAATACTGGAGTGGGTTGCCATACCCTCCTCCAGAGGATCTTCCCAACCCAAGGATCGAACCCACATCTCTTATGTCTCCTGCATTGGCAGACAGGTTCTCTATCATTGAGCCACTTGGGAAACCCCAAGAACTTCCCACAGTTCGATAAACTTTGCTATGGTCCAAAACAGAAGGTACAATTTGGCTCTATTCTCAGATGTTACTCCTGTGGATTAGTGAAACAGATGGAGGGCTGTCTGACTTGAGGAGAAAGCCAGGTTCATTCAGAGTGATCTTTCTATTCTCTAAAGCCTGTTACAGGTGGTCTTCACTTACCTCCACCCTGAATGCCAGGAAACTAATGGACTCTTTGGGGAAGTGGCCATGTGGTGGGAGGTTGAACAAACAGCTCCTTTATGCTAGGAAGCAGGTTTGGAGCTCTGCTGTTTGCATTTGGACCCTGTTGACATTTTATGTCCCAACTGGGATTATTTGGGGGAAATTGTGTGCAGAGGAGAACAACTCTCACCTCTTCCTACTAGCAATTGGTGAGTGCACCTCCCCAGCAGAGCTCTTTGGCTCCTTTTTCACAGCAAAGAAAAAGTTCTACACACCCCATTGCCCTTTTAAAGACAATGGATATTGCAATGCCAAGGCTCAAATATGACTGCATGCTGAATCTCAACATTTCCAGGCAGTTGAATCTGGACAAAGACAAATAGGTTGGACTCACCCCAGTGCACTTCAGATCTGAGGAGGGGATGGCTTTACAGCTGGCAGAAATCAGCACCGCCAACAGGAAGCAGCTGACACAGGGAGCCATTCCCAGGACCGAGGCCACCCAGCCTGGTATGGTTAGCTGAAGCCTAGAGCTGAGAAATCGAACAAGCTATGACAACCTTGGTAATCTGGCAGCCAGAGAGGTGCTCAGAGGGTAATCTGGAAATAAGAAATGCTCTTGACTGCTCAGCATTTGGTGGCTGTGCACTGCAAAAAAAGGGGAAGTCCCTTTTGCATAGGACTCATTCTTGCCAAAAATAGCTGAACACCCAACCTCAGAATGACCCAGGGCACTTCTGGCAAACAGGAAGCAGTTGTGCAGTCCCCTTGCTCTGGTCACATGGACACTCAGGGCCACGGTTCCTAGTGACCCTCAGCAAGCTTCCAGTCTCTCTCCATGAAAGAAGCTTGTGGGAGCAAGCTGGCCTCATGGAGGAGGCCACCTTGTTAGTTAGCCTGGTTGAGTGACCAGGAGAGGGACTGGTGTGCACCGGAAGGGCAGAGCGCTCTGT
Organism: Moschus berezovskii; assembly: GCF_049115385.1. NCBI lineage: Eukaryota > Metazoa > Chordata > Mammalia > Artiodactyla > Moschidae > Moschus > Moschus berezovskii. The sequence goes on from NC_142477.1 coordinate 65,402,309, forward strand.
GGGGGTGGAGGGGAGGTGCCCTGCAGTGGCACCTGCTGGAGCTGGGAACTAGGGCAAGAGGGAGCAGGGTCATCCCAGAAAGAGGGTGCAGCTGCCGCCTCAGCCTCGTCCGCAGTCCCCACATCTGGTCTCGGTATAGGAGAAAGACAAATCCATCCCATGACCCAGTGATTCAGGCTTGCTGAAGCGGCTGCCCTGAAATCCCCTCCCAAGGTGACCCAGGGAAGTAAAGGTCACTGCCATATACACAGCAGTCCGGCTCAGAGTTAAGGATGTCAGCCTTGGCTCTATTTCTTCTTAGAAATAGCCTTGAAATAGGATTGCAACTACCCTCATTATGAAGCAAGATACAACAGTGAATAAAGAAAGTTGAAGTTCATTCGTTCCTCACTGGGTTGAATTCAGCTGCCTCAAACATTGTCTGTTTTCAGTCCTTTGGCATATAAGAGATGCTTGGCATTACTGTCCTCCCATTCCATTTCCAAGAGCCAATCCTTAGCACTGGAGTTCACAACGCCTTGAGGTACCACCGTTACTGCGTTACCACCACCAATATAATTACAGTAGCTACTGTTTATTGAACACATGTGTCAGACTCTAAGCAGGTTTTCTTTTGTGTATATCTCCTCATCACATATTCTGTCAAAGAGGTGCTATTTCCCCCATTTTATAGATGTAGAAAGTGATACTTAGAGGAATAAATGACCTCTCCAAGGCCACATGAGCTTCCCTGATGGCTCAATGGGAAAGAATCTGCCTGCAGTGCAGGAGACATAGGAGACTCAGGTTCAATCCCTGGGTGGGGAAGATCCCCTAGGGGAGGAAATGGCAACCCATTCCAGTATTCTTGATTGGGAAATTCCATGGACAGAGGCACCTGGCGGGCTATAGTCCATGGGGCCACAAGAGTCAGACATGACTGAGCGACTACACACACACACACACACATTGACAGTGGTGGATCTTTCAGATCCAGACAGGCTCATTGCAGAGACCGTGCTGTTACTCTGCATAGTTTAAGAAAAAATTTTCTCTCCTGAAAAAGCTGAAAAGTGGACATGTTAAGGAAAGTTCTTCATCCAGAGATTTCAGAGCAGATGTGAATATAAAGCAAGGGAGGAGGGTTGGAGACACTATGCACTTGGCTCTGTGCTAGCGCTATTACAAATAATTAGGCTTTTCTGGCCACCTGTAAAATGCCATCTTCATCAACAGAAGCACCTTCAAAGATGGTTCTGGCAAAATGCAGACAAAGCAAACCCAGACTGATGACAAGCACCTTGCTTTAAAGAAGATATGCATCTTCGTGTCATGAAGAGGTCTTAGACTGAAAGAAGGTCTACTTCAAAGTCTCGGATCCATCGTTCATCAGTGGAGCAAAGCTGGGCAAGTCGTTTAACTTTTATGAGTCTATTTCCCATCTGAATAATAGAACAAGAATTCCAATTCCTGTTCTGCCAATATCACAGGGGTAATTATGAGGATCAAATGGGACGATTTACGTGAAAATGCTTTCTTAACCTCAAAGTTCTACATAAATGTGAAGAATGTGAGGCAAAACCTCCTCTGAGTAACCAATTCCAACATCATGTAAATATCACTCTCAGGAAATTGTCTCCCGCCCCAGAGACATTCAAAAGGCATATTATACTTGCCTTCTTAAAGAAAGGTTTGATGGCTCAGTTAAGACCATAAGATTTTATCATTTTCTGAGGCCACGCTGTTTGGATATGATTTGCATGTGTTTGCGTAATGGATTCCAAAGACTCTCTGCAAGCGTATAAAAGAAAATAAATGAATACGAGTGACCTTCTGCCACAGCATTCAAATCAAATATTCAGGGCATAATACCCTGAAATATGAAATAGATTAAAATTTAAACTATTGCAAACAGATGGGAAGATAGGTTTTAGAGCTTGGAGGCAAGAATGAAACCCTTATTTGGTCCCAGGTTGTAAAGAACCACACACTCTTAAAGGTCACCCTATCCAAATGATCTTCATGCCTGTATTTTCTCCTCCACACCCCTTACCCCACCCCTTTCTTTGGACAAAACATACACACTACAGTATCTTCCTGTCTTTTTTGAAGTTTCTCTGGTGTCAGAAAGCTTACTATCCCCCAACAAATTGTTTTGGCATATTTTGACTGCTTGTAAGATTTTATCTTATACTGATCTCCTGAAGTCTTTCCTCTTATCTTCCCATAATTGACCTTGTTTCCTCAGGTGGGGAAGACAAGTTCAAGGCCTTTTACTATTTGCCTGTCCTTCAAGTATTTGAATATAGTCATTATGTCCCTGAACTGTCCCCTTTCTGGGTTAAAAATATCATTCCTTCAGCTGTATCACAAGTTCATGCATTATAGTGCCTAACGGTTTGTATGTATTAATATTTTCCAAAGCTCCCAAGAAAGGCACTAACTTGAATTCTGGTCCTAGCTTTGCCATTAACCAGTTATGCATTTGGGAAAGTCTCTCTATCTTAATTTCCTTATCAGTAAAATGATGGGGCTGGACTATTTACAAGGCATTTCTCCATCTGAAAAATCCTATCATTCTATTTCCAAACAAAGATTTCATTTTCCTTATTTAACAGTCATTGGCTTGAGCCAATAAAACAGAGTTACACTGGCTTTTTGTTGACAATTGCTCTTTCTTTACTAATGTAGGTAGGTGGTCTTAGCCCTTGTGAGAAAATATAAAAAACAGAGAGGTTTGGCTGGAGCTATGCACATCATGACTGCTGCAAACTCAGTTTATTCACAGTGCCTTTGAGGGACGGACTGCCATCACCTGTCATAAGGACCGCCTCTTGCAGAGACATGGCGAGCGATATGAGAAGATGAAAACAGGCACAGGTAACTCATTTATTTCTACAGATTCGTACCCATGTCAGTGCAGAAACAGCAGACCTGTGGACTGTAGAAATTTTCATAAAATTCAAGCACCCTTATATTACATATTTACAGGTACACCCCAAGCCATTCTTTGTTGTTATTGTATTGTGTCTTGTTTCCCACCTGGTTTCCATGAAGTTCATCCCTTGGGTCAGCTGTCACCCTATGGGTGACTCCCCACTTTTATGTCTGGGAGGCCTGTGTACTCACTTTTGTGTGTTTCAAGGCAATTATAGTCTGGGAAGCCATGTGGAGTTCTTCTATACCTTGTCTGGCTCTTTCTACCCTTTCTTAGTGATGACTAGGGCTTTTTTACAAGGGTGTGCAAACCAGAATATGCTTTTGTGATTCAGTTTTAGCCCAGAACTAGATGTTTAATGTCCGTTTCAGCTTATGGCTACCAGTTGGTGTTAAACTGTGTTTTTTTTCCCCTTCTTGTACATTTAGTTTTGTTCTGCTTTTTGGGTCACGCCTGCTTTCCCCTGTCTCCAGATGGTTAAATCTACTTGCATATAAAATTCTCCTTTAACTTGACTATTTAAATGCATTTTATGGTCAGTTTTACTCCTTATTGTTTTATTTCTCTATATTTATTTGTGTTGCCGAGTTCTTCGGACACACGGTTCAGAGTCATAATGGTTGTAAGTTGCCCCCCTTGCCTCTGAGCGTGTGAACGGAGCCTGCAAGCCTGTGCATCATGTGGCTTGGCTGCCACCTTTGCAGTTGATGGCTCTTGGGAGGTCCCCAGACCAGACAGAGCAGGCAATGCTCGTGGGCCTCTTCCACCCGGAGAGGTGACATGGCTCTTCTTATGTCTTTCTTGACTCCAAGCTCAGTTGTGTTGGTGGCTTCAATATGCCAGCCTTGATCCTGCTGTTCCAGGCTCTTTCTCTGCCTTGTAAACTGATGTTACCATTGCCACCACCATGAAAGCAGGCATAGTGTCTTCCCATGGCATTGCTAACTCCCCTCCATCACAAAAAATACTCTAAGACTTTTCACATCTCAGAGCCCAAGGCTTCTTGGCTTTGCACTTAGGGAAATGGGGTGTTCTTGCCCCAGAATTTCTCTCTCCCAGAGATGATCAATATTGGAAATACCTACTCCCGGGGACGGTATAACAATTTAAAAACTCTCTGATTTGGTACATTTCTCTAAAACTAGATTTCACTGTTCTGTGGCCACCCTGTTATGCACAAGTAGTTCTGGAAATATGTGTAACATAGTAGAATATCTGTTCAGCTTTAACTTCTAATTAACAGTGAGTGCCATTTACTAACTTCTCTTTCACCTGGTGTATTTTATAAAGGCAGGAATTTTAAAGGCATATTTACAGCTTTTCTCTTAAGTTTTAAATGAATATTATATTAATAGTCAGTGAAATGTGGGGACTAGAGCACAGGTCTGGGAATTGGAATTCTCAGATAAACACTCTGAAATAAAAGTGGTCCTAATAGTGGTCCATTAACATCAAAAAATTTAAAGCTAAAAATAAGCTTTAAAATAACTTAATCCAACCATGCCATTTTCTTTTTCTTTTAAGAATGTAAAAGAAAACATGAGTCTAGCATTCTCAAGAGTTGAGATTATTCACATTGTTATTAAGTCATTGACTTTTAGGCCTTCTGGAACATTTTCCACATCCTGTCCCTTGAGACGCTTTTTACTGTGAGTGTAGAATTAGTTGAAGCTCCCACAGCCCTTTAGAGTGAAGCTTGGGAGGAAAGGAGTTTGTAAAACAGCAAGAGATAGGCCACAATTTCTGTAAATTAGTGCTGAGGCCTCCTTTCTTCATCATGGCGGTCCTCGGCAGGTCCTGTCAGCCTGACCAGAAGCGTTTGTTGGGGGCGAGATGACAGTGGTCGGAGGGGAGCGTGCTCATTCCTCTGCTCCATGTGTGGCCCTGACTTCCTCATGTGAGCACAGGATCAGGAGCACGTGGGAGTGTGTGCAGCACAGGGGAGTTCGACAGCCTTTTTTGTCCTCAGACACAGCTCCTGATGTGACCTTGGACCAGCCATTGCCCCCCTCAGCTTCTGTAACAGAGAAATACTGTCTGCCCTGCTTCTCTCTCAAGGAATTCTTGTGAAAGAAAGGCAACCCATAAAGGACTATAAAGGATTACTTATTATTTCTGATATAAACCTTATGCATGGTCCCTTGCCCTCATGAAAGTTTGTGTTTTTAAGAAGCACCTCCGCAGAAGGCAAAGTAAAACTAGGAACAAAAACTAGCAAGACTACAGTCATCTCAAATATCTGTGAGTCACTCGTTCCAGGACCCGAAGGGAAAGCAACATCTGCAGATACTCAAGTCTCACGTAGAATGGTGTCAGATTTGCATAGAACCTGTGACATCCTCCTGTATACTTTAAATCATCTCTAGATTAATTATAATGCCTGTCAGTTCAGCTCAGTGGCTCAGTCATGTCTGACTCTTTACAACCCCATGCCTACCTGTCCTTCACTATGTCCTGGAGTTTACTCAAACTCATGTCCATTGAGTCAATGATGCCATTCAATCCCTCTCACCCTCTGTCACCCCCTTCTCCTCCTGCCCTCAATCTTTCCCAGCATCAGGGTCTTTTCCAGTGAGTTGGCTCTTCATATCAGGTAGCCAAAGTATTGAAGTTTTAACATCAGCATCAGTTCTAACAGTGAACATTCAGGGTTGATTTCCTCTAGTATTGACAGGTTTGATCTCCTTGCTGTCCAAGGGACTCTCAAGAGTCCTTTCCAGCACCATACTTTGAAAGCATCAATTCTTCAGTGCTCAGCCTTCTTTATGGTCCAACTCTTACATCTTTACATGACTAACCATAGCTTTGACCATTTGGACCTTTGTCAACAAAGTGATGTGTCTGCTTCTTAATACTCTATGTTTGTCAGCTTTTCTTCCAAGGAGCAAACATTTTTTAAATTTCATGGCTGCACTCACTGTCCCCAGTGATTTTGGAGTCCAAGAAAATAAAGTTTGTCACTATTTCCATTGTTTCCCCATCTATTTGTCATGAAGTGATGGGACAAGATGCCATGATCTTAGTTTTTTGAATGTAGAGTTTTAGGCCAGGTTTTCACTCTCCTCTTTCACCTTCATCAAGAGGCTCTTTAGTTCCTCTTCACTTTCTGCTATTAGGGTGGTACTGTCAGCATATCTGAGGTTATTGATACTTCTCCTGGCAATCTTGATTGCAGCTTGAGCTTCATCCAGCCTGGCATTTTGCATGATGTACTCTACATAAAAGTTAAATAAGCAGGGTGACTGTATACAACCTCGACGTACTCCCTTCCCAATTTGGAACTAGTCCATTGTTCCAAGTCTGGTTCTAACTGTTTCTTCTTGATATGCATACAGGTTTCTCAGGAGGCAGGTAAAGTGGTCTGGTATTCCCATCTCTTTAAGATTTTTCCATCATTTGTTGTGATCCACACAGTCAAAGGCTTTAGCATAGTTAATTAAGCAGAAGATGTTTTTCTGGAATTCCCTTGCTTTTTCTCTGACCCAATGGATAATGGCAATTTGATCTCTGGTTCCTGTTCCTTTTCTAAATCCAGCTTGTACATCTGGAAGTTCTTGGTTCACATACTGTTGGAGCATAGCTTGAAGGATTTTGAACATTACCTTGGTGACTCAGATGGTAAAGAATCCACCTGCAATGTGAGAGACCTGGGTTCGATCCCTGGTTTGGGAAGATCCCCTAGAGAAGGGACTTGCTACCCACTCTAGTATTCAGGCCTGGAGAATTCCATGGACAGTGGAGTCTGGCAGTTTACAGGCCATGGGGTTGCAAAGAGTTGGACACAACTGAGCAACTTTCACTCACTCTCTTGCTGGCATGTGAAATGAGTACAATTGTGCACTAGTTTGAACATTCTTTGGCATTGCCCTTCTTTGGGATTGGGATGAAAACTGACTTTTTCCAGTCCTGTGGCTACTGCTGAATTTTCCACGTAAATGTTGTGTAAACAATTGCTGGTGTGTGGCAAATTCAAGTTTTGCTTTCTGGACCTTTCTAGAATTTTTTCCCAAATATTTTCCATCCATGCATGGTTGGTTGAATCCATGAATACAATACCTGTGGATACTGGGCTGGGTGGTGGTGGTGGGGTATCTTTATGGTAAAGAATCCACCTGCAATGCAGGAGACTGGGTTTCAATCCCTGGGTTGGGGAGATCCCCTGGAGAAGGGAATGGCAACCCACTCCAGTATTGTCTGGAGAATTCCATGGACAGAGGAGCCTGGTGGGTTACAGTCCATGGGGTCGCAAATAGTCAGACATGACTGAGTCACTAAGCATGCACAGAGAACATTTACCATGTGCTTGGTACTTTTGTAAGCACTTGATGTGCATGATCTCATAAATATTCAAAGCAACTTGTTGCAGTAGGTCTTTTTGTTATCCCAGACTTATAGGTTCATACTCTGAGGTCAGAGTGGCTTAAGGATATTCACAAGGTCACAGGTCAGAAAGAGGAGGAGCCAGGTCTCCTACCTAGATCTTGGGTCCAGTCACGATCTCGCCCCTCAACACTTCCTCTCCAGAAGTTCTGTTGCTGTAGTGAAAAAAATCCCAGAGCCCCAGCCACATGGCAGGAAATTTGCCTGGCACTCTGTCCCAGGCACTCAGGTTTGCAATCGGGCCCTCTCAGTCTGTCATCTTCAGGGATTCTTTCTGGCACTGTTTAACAACCCCATTTTCATAGAATGGAGAGGGTATTTGGAAGAGATGTCAGCCTTAGAAATTTAATCAGCTGAGCTGAAAGCAATCAAGATGCCATCTGGACAGACTCTGACTTCCTGCCCAGAAGATAAAGACATCTGGACTGAGTAAACGCTAAGGACGTGCTGACTTGGTCCCCAGGCCCATGGTCCACTCCTCATGTTGCGCAGATGTTTTCTTAATTGTGCAGAATGCACAACTCTGAGCTGCTGCTGGCGCCACCCAGTGCCTGATGCTCTCGGCCACCCTGGGTGCTCCTGTTCACCTCCAGTAACCCCTGTGAGCCGTGGTGTCTTTCTAGTGCTAAGGAGATGGACTGACTGCAAAGGCCCCGGTAAATAGTCCCCTTTAATGATGGAGCAGGAGGTGGCTGCTCCAGGCCCAATTTGTCATTGTAATTAGAGCCCATCATGACCACTGATTGTTAAGCAGGGCTGAGAGGAAATGTTTGTACATACAAAGAAGCTAATTAAGGTGGCTTACTGGGTTTGCATACCCATCTAGGCTGCTTCCTCCTGTGAGGGAGGCTCTCTCCAGTCCTGGGAGTTCTGGAAACAACCTGTGGAGGACAGAGGGCTTTGGGGAAGAGCTGAGGAACAAGGAGTAAAATGCTAAGGTTCTGCACAGAGAGCTTTTAATGTAGCAACCTCTGGACACGTTTTCTAAACACATTTCTAGAAATAGCTTGACTCTCACACACCAGCTTATGTCTGTTTTAAAGTGAAGCAATTCTCTCAATAAGCTGCTGAATTTAGCACAGCTGGAACCAAACTCTTCTCCCTCCTCTTCCCCCATAGAGGTGCCATTTGCCCCAAGTAGACTCCTGAAATCCCAATGCCCAAAAACGGCAGTAATAAAACCTACTCCAAATACTTCTCTTAGCTCCATATAGTTGGAACATACTGAAATCTTTGGGGATTGGAGGGAAGATTTGCTAGTCAGGGTGCAACTGACATTTGAGAGTTTTTAATAACAGACTGGTTCCAAATAGGAAAAGGAGTACGTCAAGGCTGATATTTAATTTATATGCAGAGTACATCATGAGGAACACTGGGCTGGAAGAAGCACAAGCTGGAATCAAGATTGCTGGGAGAAATATCAATAACCTCAGATATGCAGATGACACCACCCTTATGGCAGAAAGTGAAGAGGAACTAAAAAGCCTCTTGATGAAACTGAAAGAGGAGAGTGAAAAGGTTGGCTTGAAGCTCAACATTCAGAAAACTAAGATCATGGCATCTGGTCCCATCACTTCATGGGAAATAGATGGACAAACAGTGGAAACAGTGTCAGACTTTATTTTTTGGGCTCCAAAATCACTGCAGATGCTGATTGCAGCCATGAAATTAAAAGACGCTTCCTCCTTGGAAGGAAAGTTGAGACCAACCTTGATAGTATATTAAAAAGCAGAGACATTACTTTGCCAACCAAGGTCCGTCTAGTCAAGGCTATGGTTTTTCCCTTGGTCATGTATGGATGTGAGAGTTGGACTGTGAAGAAAGCTGATCACCGAAGAATTGATGCTTTTGAACTGTGGTGTTGGAGAAGACTCTTGAGAGTCCCTTGGACTGCAAGGAGATCCAACCAGTCCATTCTAAAGGAGATCGGTCCTGGCTGTTCATTGGAAGGACTGATGCTAAAGCTGAAACTGCAATACTTTGGCCACCTCATGCGACAAGTTGACTCACTGGAAAAGACTCTGATGCTGGGAAAGGTTGGGGGCGGGAGGAGAAGGGGATGACAGAGAATGAGATGGCTGGATGGCATCACCAACTCTGTGGACATGAGTTTGAGTGAACTCCGGGAGTTGGTGATGGACAGGGAGGCCTGGCGTGCTGCGATTCATGGGGTCGCGGAGAGTCGGACACGACTGAGCGACTGAACTGAACTGAATTTAAAAATCGTAAAAATATTGTGTTTATAAATGTTTGCCAAGTTACTATTGTTTCTGACTTAAACACCAAATCAAACCAACCCCAGCGGTAGGAATGTATCTGTTCAGATGGAGATAGCTGGAGAAGTGGTCCAAACCTTATTATCTCACTGGCCTCCTTGCTGAGGAAAAATCCTCTTCTTTCTTCTTTGCTCTCTTGTAGGCTGCATGTCTTTTCTTGCTTGTCTTGCATTTCACTTCTGTTGCATTTCCTTTCTGAAAAGCTTTTTCTTGTCAGGTCTCTTTCTTTTGCTGGCATTTGGTTCTTGCTTCAGTTGTGTCTCTGCGTAAGGTTTCTCTCCTCTGCTTTTCATATTTTATTTTGAGCCTCACCTTTAGCAATGACTGGTCATAATCTTACCATGCCCTTTGTCCCACACTTGTCAAAACTTGTTTTCTGTAGGATCAGTGTATTTCTTGGTCTCTGTAAGGGCCCAAGCAACATGCATTTGTCCTTTCCCCTTAGAACTTTGTTTTGTGGGTAACTTCAATCTGAAAAGTTCCCACACGGAGCCACTATTCACTGACTCTCCGTGTAGAGACTTTGCTCTTAACTTCACGCTAATCTATGGTGAGACTTGTCATAACATATTCAGCAATACAAAATGGATTTTCTCTCCCTTGTTGAAAATCTCAAGATACCCCAGTTCTTGGCTCCCTGTTGTCTTCCCCCAAGGAATCCACATATTTGCATCTCATTCAAAAAAAAAAAGCAAAAGCTAGATTGGTACCATCTCAGAAGTGAACCACCTACTATTGGTTACTACTGGTTCAGATCAGTTCAGTTCAGTCGCTCAGTCATCTCCGACTCTTTGCGACCCCATGAATCACAGCACGCCAGGCCTCCCTGTCCATCACCAACTCCCGGAGTTCACTCGAACTCATGTCCATCGAGTCGGTGATGCCATCCAGCCATCTCATTCTCTGTTGTCCCCTTCTCCTCCCGCCCCCAATATGTTCCTGTTGTACTCTGTAATACCGAACAAAACGAAGAAGGAGAAGAAAGGGGAAATTCTGAAACTTCCTTTCTACTTCCTAAATATGGTTGAATCCACTTTAAGCAAATCAAGCATAAAGATTTACATTTTCAGTTCAGTTCAGTCGCTCAGTCGTGTCCGACTCTTTGCAACCCCATGTAGGACTGATAAAAATACAACCATTTATTTCATCCAAGAAGTCAGTTTGTGACTGCTCTGTGTTGTAGAATTCCTGCAACCAAGTCTTATGCAGTCTATGATCAGATTTTTCAAAATGTAATTACACATATATCTACTATGAAAAATGAGGCTGATCTGTAGCTTTTAAATACATGCACACTCACTATTCAAGAGCCAATGAGAAACTAAACAAATGAGAAAAAAGTTTGCTTTATATAAGTTGGTAAGATCCTAATCAAGGTTGAAGTTGAGCTACCTGAAGGTGTGTGTATGAGTTTTTTTGGGGAAAAAATTCAGCCTTGGTGGGACAGTGCAGTTTTGGATTGTCTGGAGAAGTTGGCTGTGATGTCAGAATTCTCTTCTCATACGGGAAATGAGAGAACCACCGCCACAATCAAGGCCACAGATGGGTCATAAAGCATCTGCTGGCTCTGGGTCTCAGGCTCTGGGTTTCTGTAGGGAAGGGAATGGGAAGCTAGATACTTGGAGGATTAGATGCGTCCTTGTCAGGAGGTGGCCCATTTCCAATCCAGAATTCTACCAGGAAAAGAGCCTGACCATGGTTCATCATTCTAGAATGGATGTGTAAATACCTTTTGTTGAGTGGTCACTTTTTTCTTTATAATTTCATCTGAAAATTTGGAACTCAAAGTTGTTTTTTGTCTTTGTTTTAAAATTACAACTTAGAATTCCAACTAACCATCTTCATAAGAAATTGAGAAAAAAATATTCTTTTTGAGAGTAAAAAGTTCTCTTTTTTACTTAGAGAAAATAATAATAATAATATTTAGCACATAGTGCTTACTGTTTATTGCCAGGTACTATTCTATGTAAGTTAGAGACTTGAACTCATTTAATCTGTTTGATTATACTCTGTCATCTCTGGGTAAAGAAACACAAGGAAGCTAAATAATTTGCTCAAGGTCATTTGGTTCTGTGGCAAAGGTAGGGCTTGAACCTAGGGAGTGTGATGCCAGCTAAAACAGGACAGTGGCAGGGAAAGTTGAAGATGTAAAAAGCGTAAGAGCCACTTGTTGTCCTGAAAACTTTGAAGAATACTTGGCAGCCTTTCCCCTCCTCCTCCCCGCCCCAAACCTCACTCTGAACCTGCTCCTTAGGACAGAGTGTGTACTGAGCCCAGTGCCCCTAGAGCAGAGATGGATCCAGCTTTAGAAATGAGGGATTGTATGCAGAGGAAGCTCTGGGCCAGATTTGAGAAACTACCCAGTTATCCTGTGTCCCTAGGACTTGGCTCCACTCTCCCTTTGGGACAGAAACAAAAAATGCTTCCAGCTAGAATCCAGCTAGTAGTTAACTGCTGCTGGTAATTTTGCAAATGTTAACCCTGCCACCTAGTGACCACTTTCTGAATGTCACATGGAGGTTGCCACCTGGAACATCCTGTGTGCACCTCAGCTCAGCAACCACCCTTCCTGACAGCTGAGACTTTCTCCTGCTTAGAGACCCTGGGTGGCGCTGAGCCGCTGACTCGTCATTGCTGTTTTAGGGCTGCTGTAGTCAGACCTGCAGAATAAGAGCTGAGCTTCGTTTTCTGCTCTGCTTCCTCACAATGATAAGGTGCTCTCGAATGTCTCAAGAACGTCCTCTGTGCCCAGTCCTGTGATGGGAGGAGGTGACTTCTGTCCCTACAGAGGTCCAAGTCCCACTATCCCTTGTGCTTGATTCTGTTGCAGCTCTTGAATCTTCTGTTTACTCCTGTGCTCCTCTCCTCCATTGAATTATGAAATCTGTAAGGCTGGGGACAATGTCTTGCTTGCATTTTATCCCCACAGCCTGGTTTGGAGTCTGTTTGATGAATGCCATTTGAGTGAGTGGATGGAAGGTACAGCTGTAAATTAGGGCTTCCGTGGTGGCTCAGACGGTAAAGAATCTGCCTGCAGTGCAGGAGATCTGGGCTTGATTCCTAGGTTGGTAAGATCCCCTGGAGAAGGGAATGGCAACCCACTCCAGTATTCTTGCCTGGAGAATTCCATTGACAGAGGAGTCTGGCGGGCTATAGACCATGGAGTCGCAAAGAGTCAGAAAAGACTGAGCGACTAACACTCACACATAGCTATGAATTAATAGCCCTTTCCACACCCTTCCCACGTTTTTCCAGTTGAGGCCTCTTCCCCTTTCCACTCTCAGTATGAACTATGTCATTTTTTTTCTTCAGCTCTCAGTCTCCCCCTTACTCCTTATATACTCCACATATGCTTAGCACTTGAGCTTGTCTTGAATTTTAGAATTATAAAGATGAAGTTAAGGACTTTCTAACTTACACCCACTAAATCTCCAGACTTACTTTCATCCATATCTGATCCTCCTTGGACCCAATGCCACTCCTTCCAGATGTGTGCTGAATCCCACACCACTCATAGGAATCGACTAGGAAGCTTTAATGTTGACTGATGCCTAGGAGAAAATCTGATGTCTTTTGGTCTTGAGTGCAAGCTGGGAATCAGGATTTTTAAAGTGCCCCCAGGGACACCTAACCTATAGCCAGGCTTGAGACCTGATTGCAGCATGCTCCCCCTTTCAGCCTTCTCAAACTTTATTCAAAGGTAACCTCACCCTCACATATTATTTCCATTTGTTTTCATTCTTTTGGATTATTTCCAACTCATATACAATGCCCCAAACTCTTCTATCTGAAAATAAGAGTGAAAAATCCTCCCTGGATCCACAATCCATAGCAACTATTTGCTCTGTTTATGTACGTTCCAAGTCAAACAAAATTCAAGAACAAGGTGCCCACACAGGCTGTCTCTGCTTTCTCATCAACTATTCAATCTTAAATCTACTCCAGACTGGGTTCTGCTCCAGAATTGGTCACTCTGTTGTTCAAAAACATTCACATCTCTTGGCCTCAAAGACCCCGTGTTCTTCTGTTGTTTCCTCCCTGCCTCCCCCTGCCAGGGTGTCTTTCTCCCTGATCTCTCAGTGTTGAGAGTTCCTCAGGACATGGTATTTGGCATCTTTCCTTTTTACTCTACTTCTGATGCTTTCCGGGCTCTGGGACCTTGGGGCTGATAACACCTGCTCAGACCATTTCATCAGTCTCCTACCAGCACATCCAAATCCCTGTTTGGTCTTCCTCTCCATTAGGTGTGTGATAGATATCTCAGAGCTCATGTTCCAAACTGAATCTTGATGTCCCCCTACCCTCAGATGATCCTCTTACACTGCTTCTAGTTGTGTTAGTTTCCCGTGACTTCTGTAATGAATTTCTACAAATGGATTAGCTTAGAACAGCACATACTTAAACTCTCACAATGGGAAGGCCAGAAATCTAAAATTAGTTCCTCTGGGCTGAATCAAGGTGTCAGCAGGTCTATACTTTCTCTGGAGGCTTCAGAGATGAATCTGTTTCTTGATTCTTCCTATTTCTGGTGACTGCCAGCATTTCTTGGCATATTAATGAGGTTTTCTAGAGAAACGGGCTTCCCTTGTGGTTCAATTGGTAAAGAATCTGCCTGCAATGTAAGAGACTGGAGTTTGATCCCTGGGTTGGGAAGATCCCCTGGAGAAGGGAAAGGCTACCCCCTCCAGTATTCTGGCCTGGAGAATTCCATGGACCGTATAGTCCATGGGGTCGCAAATAGTTGGACACGACTGAGTGACTTTCACAACCTCACAACCTCTAGAGAAACAATGGTGTGTGTGTGTTTCTGTGTGTGTGCATGTAGTTTTATTATAAGGAACTGGCTTGAGTAGCATTGGAGGGTGAGAAGTTCTGCAGCCATCAAGCTAGAGGCTCAGGAGGGTCCATGCTATAATTTCCAGTCTAGGGGCAGGAGAAGATGACTGTTTCGGTTCAAACAGTTAGGCAGGAGATGTTTCCCCTCTCTCAGACTTTTTGTTCTATTCAGGTCTCCAATTTATTGGATGAGGAACATCCACATTAGGGAGGACAGTCTGCTTTACTCAAGTCCACTGATTCAAACAAATCTCATCAGGAAACACCCTCACAGACACACCCAGAATGATATTCGACTGAATGTCTGGACATCCCGTGGCCCAGTCAAATTGACACATGAAATTATCACACTTGGCTGTGGCCACATCATTCCAGCTTTCAAGGCCAGCATCTTCAAGTCCCTTGTCCCATCTTCACATTGCCTTCAAATGTGTGCATATGTTTTCATCTCCCTTTTCCCTCTTTTAAAGATACACATGATTGCATTTAGGGCCCATCCAGACAGTCCAGAATAATCTCCTGTTCTCAAGATCCTTAAAATAATCATTCCCATAAATGCATTTTCCAGATAAAGTAGCATTTATGGGTTCCAGAGTTTAAAACATGGATGTCTTTAGAGGGTACATTATTAAGTCTACTACACTAACTCATGCAAAGGGCACCTTACTCCAGAAATTAAACCAAAAATTCAGGACTCACCTTTGTCAATAAAATTCTCCCCAACCCCATTTAATCCATTGACAACACCTATATTTTCCATCTTCTAAATAATCTTGAATCAGTTCAGCTCTTTCCATTTCTTCTTTACCAACCTAATCCCAAATAGAATGTCTTTTCTGAACTCTTTTAATAGTACACTTATGTCAATTATAATTATCTCTTTATTGTGGAGTTATTTGTTGAATATCTATCTCCAGGCACTAAGTTGAAAGATCCTTGAAGGTAGGACCATATATGTTTTGATCACCATGATATTTTAGACCCCAGCACAGTGCTTTGTTTGTATAGATTCACTGTGTGTGTGCATGTGTGTGTATATGTGTGTGCGTACACTCAGTCGTGTCCTACTCTTTGCTACCCCATGGATTCTAGCCCGCCAGGCTTCTCTGTCCATGGGATTATTCTGGCAAGTACACTGGAGTGGGTTGCCATTTCCTTCTTCAGGGGATATTCCTCACCCAGGGATCAAACCCGTGTCTCCTGCATTATCAGGTAAACTGTTTACCACTGAGCACCAGGGAAGCCCCATTGATTAGCTGCTCAGTAAACATGTATCCCATGTATGATGGATGGATGGTACCTATCCTGCCATGGCGAACTACTAGTCTGGTAAAGGGGCCATTCAGTGGCTTTGACTGTAAATCATTTCACTTGCTCATTTAAGCTATTTGTATTGAGAGCCATCTATAAGACAGATGTTCTAGGAGGCTCAAAGAACTAACATTATTACCCATTAACAAACTACATAAAACTCCTTGCTCTTAAGGACCTTCACATTTTAGTGTGAGGAGACAAATAGAAAGCATAATATATGTAAAACAAATGAATTCTGTATATGTATATGTGCCTGTATATCACATTAGACAGTGTTAAATGACATGAAAAAAAAAATAGAGCAGTTCAAAGGGGATTTGTCCACCTTTGTGATTTTAGACGGGGTAGAGCTTTCTGAGAATTTCACATTTGAGAAAAGATCTGAGTGAGCTGAGAGGTGAGTCATGACTGTATCTGGGGAAACACCTTCCCAGACTTAGGGAAGTGCATTTAAGGAGGTCTCTGAGGCAGGGGTGGTCTTGGTCAGTTCAAGGAGGATGAAGAGGCCAGTGTGGCTGGAGCGAGTGAGTGAGGCTGAGAGCAGGAGATGAGGGCTAAAGAACCATGGAAACAGACCGCACAGGATCTTCTAAGACTGTGAGAGGACTTTGGCCTTTCCTCTGAGTAAGATGGGGAGGGTTTCCAGATGGGGAGGGACCTTTCTGACTTACAGATTAAAAGTGTCTCTCTGGCTGCTGTGTGGACGGCAGGAGCAAGGGCGGAAGCAAGAACCCTGGGAAAGTTGTTACAGTAATTGAAGTGTTACATGGTGTGGCTTGGACCAGAGTGCTAGATAGTAGCAGAGGTGGTAAGAACTGGGCGGAATTTTGAAAGTAGGACCAATAGGATTTCCTGATAGGTTGGGTATGGGGTGGGGGCCAGAGAGAGAGAGAGGTCAAGAATGATGCCCAGGTTTTTGGCCAGAGCAACTGGAAGCCAGACTAAATTCAGTTTTGTCTGGGACTCCTACCCCAAACATCTTAATTCCCTAAAGTCGCTGGAACGGCCCAGCAGCCCTGAACTTTGCAGACAGCTGCTCAGAGTTGTCATCCAGCCTTCCCTGTAGAGTGTCTGATCCCTCCCCTCGATGGCCGCCGCCTTTTCTCTCACATCTGTGAACGTGCTCACTGTGCCCTCAGCTCGATGTCAGCCCTCAGCCTTTACTCCATCCATGACCCGCAGTCCCAGCACGTCCTGGTCCTTCCTCTAGAGATCAGGCTGAGCCTTGGCACGCTGTTTGGGGTATCCTTCCGACCCTAGCCTTTGGTTCACACTCCGGACTCGAGTTGGGCTGGTTATTATTTTTTCTCACAGAAATTTCTCGTCATTCTAGTCCAGAGAAGTTGAGGTCATTCAGTATCCCCTGGATCTCTCTTGGCCACGGGGGCCTGGCCAAGGGCCACTTTAGGTAACGGTGCTGTTTATTCAACTTCTTCCTGAATTTTTAATATTCTAGTTGCCAGGGGCTTTGGGCTGGACTATATGACTGGTTCAGTGGAAAGGCCATTCCGTCAAGAAGCTGTAGCTGTTATGAAAGAAGGCTCGCCCTCCCTTGCATGCGCGGTTATGCCGGCACGGGTATCGGGTGCTACAGGGCTTTGGGGAATGTCTGGAAAGTCAGTGGCAGAACAGTTGTCTCCGGCTGGCCTGCTCTGACCCAGTCTCTCACCCCACATAAGCCTGCCAGCGAGTAACAGGAAAGGGTCAGGCATCTCATGTTTCTTCCCTTGTTGAGAGTCAGGGTCCCAGGGTGATGGCATTTCTCCCCGCCGTCCGTTGCTGGGAGACCTGCTTCGTGTGTGCGCATTGTGCCCTCCAGTCCATAAACCTACGTGTACTTGGAAAGCAAAGTTTCTTGGGGGATGGAACGTAAATGAACTCTCAGCTCTTTCTTCAGGAGTTGCAGTCACCAGCTTCTCCCTAAAAGCCAGCTCTCTAAATTCCCCAGACGCCTACATAAACTGGAGATCCTAGTGGTCTTGCCCTTCCCCTCTCGCGGCCCTTCCCTCTCCTCTCGCGGCCCTTCCCCTCTCGCGGCCCTTCCCTCTCCTCTCGCGGCCCTTCCCTCTCCTCTCAGGGCCCTTCCCCTCTCGCGGCCCTGCCTTCCCCTCGCACGGCCCTTCCCCGCTGGGTGGCTGGTCCACCGCGGTGCATGCTGGGTAGGCTGGCTGTCAGCGGCAGAAGTGAAAGGCTCCCCAGTATGGGAACAAAACAGCAGAAGTGCTGCAGGCCTCCCCGTGGGGAACTGAAAACGGTGTAAATGCGGGCGGTGGGGTGGCTGTGGTTTCAGCAGAACTTTTCGACAAGGTTGTCCAAACCGACAACTGCTTCTAGGGGAGCAAAGACTTCTCTGGTGGTCTCCTAAGGCCCCTCCAACTCGCAGCCGAGCCCTGGACCTGTTATTTTCTTAATATGCACCTCCTGTGAGATCTGTTCTAATTAGAGGACTCAGTAAGCGAGGTTGGGGGCAGGAGCTGAAGGCCGAAGACTCCGCGTTACCTTCTAGAAACACCTCGTGATGAGGTGCGGAACTAAATCAGCTTGGGCAAAACTTGGGGGTGCTGATTCAACACAGCTCATAGTACACGGGGGAATTTATCTTTCATTGCCATGTAATCAAATGAAAGGGCAAGAAGCTGCTTTTTCTCAGTTTTCTGAAAGGGGTTGCAACAAAACACCTTAGGAAGCCTTCACTCTTGCACGGGTTGTTTGGACTAGGTGGGATCAGAGGAAGCGGGGTGTGACTTCGCTAAGGGGAGCGTGAGCTCTGGCGGCAGCATGAGGGGTGACAGCCAAGGCTGCTGGAGCCTGTCTTTGGAAGGTGAGCGGAAAGAGGCACTTCTGATCCCTCCTCCTGCAGAACTGCAGCTTTTTTGTGCGCGTGTGCTCCTAGGGTCTAATTGGTATGAACTTGAGAATCTTGGAATGTCCTCTGCTAGATACCATGTGAAGGGTCATTTACTTAGCATTGACTGTGGGCCAAGTACAGTTCCAAAGCCTTTCCATGTATGAGGCTTACAAGTTACTGTATATTTACAATTACCGAATATTGTTAAGAACAAAACCAAGTGGCCTACTAGTGTGCATTGAGTTCTTTTGTTCCTGTACAAAAGTGATTGTCTTTTGTATATATTTGCAAGCAAGAGAAAACTTCTAAACGGGTGCCCAGAGAAATGATATAGCAGTTTTCTTTAGGAGACTGGGAGAAGCCTCAACTCGGGAAGTATGATGTGGGAGAGATATTTTTCAGTTAGTACACTTTTGTTCTGTTTGAATTCTTTTAACCATGTGGGATATATTCCTGTTTCAATTTTTACAATATATTTTTTTAAGAGAATAAAATGAAAACACTGTAGCCCAGGACAACTGCCTTGGGCTGAATCCTAGAGGACAAGTCCAGAGTAACAGTGGTCAGAGGGCCCAGGGACAGGGTGGAGGGGGCCTTTGAGGAGATCTATTTTGCTCAAGTGAGCCTGCTATCTTGGTGACTGAACAACAGCTCTAATCTCAAATTGAAAGAACTGGAAATGGCAGTTAAAGTTCACCTGACGTGAACCAGTATCAAACTAAAGTAAGATATATGATGTTGCATCTGTAACTTGCCCTCGATGCTACTATATTATCATTCTAGTCCCCAGGTTACCTCAGCCAGATAGACAAGCAGTCCTCCCTGTCATACTACTAGGCTCCTTCCCAGCTGGTGAGAAATGATAATGTGGTTGTTGTTACTCTCACAGGCAGTCAGGAAACTGGCCCAGTCATCTGGTCCTCAAACAGGGAGACAGAAGTCACTGCTATCATGGTGAGGGGTCCAAGACAAATGAGACCCCAAACCTGCCATGCCAAGGAATCCTGCATCTTACGGAGATAAGGCATGACCCATGAACCTTAAATAGAGGCTCCGTTGTGTAAAGACCATCAGAGGAATAGATCCAGGGTTACAGGATTTCAGGGAAGAGGATGACAGTAGCCAGGAGGTAGTCCCAACAATTATAAAGGACTTTGCTTGGCACTTAGGATATTCGTAGAGGGAAGGAAGTGGAGGAGAAGCAGGCTGAAAGTATCAGGGAGGGTCCTGAGGTTCATTCTGAGTAAGCAACAGGTACCAATTTAGTTCTGAGCACAGGATTAGCCAGAACTTGAGTCCTTCAGGAGGATGAACCTGGTAGCAGAGTGAAGGTAAAGAGATGAAGGACCTAGGTCTGGGAGATGGGTTTGTAGGCTCTGGGATTAGTCCTTCAGCTGAGAGCTAATGAGAGTCAAGGAGAAAGAAAGAAGAAGTGGAGCCATTCATGACCGATTTGAAAAGGACACAGAAAAGAAGTGATGATTGATTGGGGAGCCCAACTGGTGGAGTTCTGAGGCTGATTGGGTAAGAGGAAAGGGATAGAATAAGTGGAATTGGAGGCACTGATGCTAAGGAAGAGGATGAGTCAGCGCAGCATATTCTGGGTACTTTACCCGTGTGCAGAGCCTGAGGCTGGAGCTCAGGAGGGAAGCTGGAGATTTTTGTGGGGAGTGAGCTTTGTAGTGGAAGTGGTTGAATCCCAGATATTAGATGATCTTGCAATTAGGGGTTTTTGAAGGAGAAGAAAATGATCAAGCCAAATAAGCTAAAGAAAGGTGATAGCGGAACAATAAGAAAAGAGTGGAGTCACTGAATTTTGATTATTACAGTTTAACGCAGGGGTTTGTGATACCAACTCCCCCCAACAACACACACACACACAGAAAGGTGAAGAAAATTAGATGATAAAGGCCATTGTTTATAGCAGCTATGTGGCCTCTGATGACTTTTTAAGAGAACTGTTCTTAGAGAGATATAAGGTGTGTGTGTTGTTAGTTGCTCAGTCGTGTCTGACTCTTTGAAACCCCATGGACTGGGGCCCGCCAGGCTCCTCTGTCCACGGAATTCTCCCAACAAGAATACCAGAGTGGGTTGCCATTCCCTTCTGCAGGGGATCTTCCCGACCCAGGGATTGAACCCAAGACTCCTGCATTGTGGGCAGATTCTTTACTGTGGCCACCAGTGATTTAAAGCATAGTTTGCAAATTTCATGGCTATATGTTGAATCCAGAAGAGGTATTTTATTGCATTCTCAGTGTTTAAAAAATCAAATTAATGGCTAGTATTTAGAAATTGTTCAAGTTCATTTAAAAATCCCAAATTCCAAACCTACATGATCTAGCCAACCAGAGCCCTCATGCCTCTTGGTTGGATGATGGCTGGATGTTGACCCTGTGTCTGGAAATGTGGAATGGGGAGTGTGAGAGGTGGCCGTGGGGTGGTGGGAATCTCCAGGCAATCTCTAGGTTGCCCCAGCTATGCCCAAGGTCATTCTGACATTTCTGCTGTCAGTGTGTTGGCACTTGGTTAAGGCGTGTGCAAAGCTTCCCAGACGGCACTGGTAGTAAAGAACCAGACTGCCAATGCAGGAGATGTAAGAGACTCAAGTGTGATCCTTGGGTCAGGAAGATCCCCTGGAGGAGGGCATGGCAACTCCAGGATTCATGGAGGATCCCCATGAACAGAAGAGCCTGGCAGGCTACAGTCCATCGGGTCACAAAGAGTTATACACGACTGAAGTGACTTAGCATGCAAGGCACGTGAAACTGATGAGGAAATAGGTGTCATTTACTCTTTAGGCAATGGCAAGCCACTCCAGTACTCTTGCCTAGAAAATCCCATGGATGGAGGAGCCTGGTAGACTGCAGTCCGTGGGGTTGCTAAGGGTCAGACACGACTGAGCAACTTCACTTTCACTTTTCACTTTCACACATCGGAGAAGGAAATGGCAACCCACTCCAGTGTTCTTGCCTGGAGAATCCTAGGGAAGGGGGAGCCTGGTGGGCTTCTGTCTATGGAGTCACACAGAGTCGGACACGACTGAAGTGACTTAGCAGTAGCACTCTTTCAAGTAGACCACTCCTTCGAAAGCTTGGGGATGACATGCTGAAGAGAAAGGATGGTTAATCAGGGTAGTCAGGAGGAGAAGAATGGTTGTGTTAGGGTGATGGAGATTCATGCTCCATTTGGTGTTACCCAAAAGGAGAAATTTCATGGCTGCAATCAGCATCTGCAGTGATTTTGGAGCCCCCAAAAATAAAGTCTGACACTGTTTCCACTGTTTTTCCATCCATTTCCCATGAAGTGATGGGACCAGATACCATGATCTTTGTTTTCTGAATGTTGAGCTTCAAGCCAACCTTTTCACTCTCCTCTTTCACTTTCATCAAGAGGCTTTTGAGTTCCTCTTCACTTTCTGCCATAATGGTAGTGTCATCTGCATATCTGAGGTTATTGATATTTCTCCCAGCAATCTTGATTCCAGCTTGTGCTTCTTCCAGCCCAGCGTTCCTCATGATGTACTCTGCATAGAAGTTAAATAAGCAAGGTGACAATATACAACCTTGACGTACACCTTTTCCTATTTGGAACCAGTCTGTTGTTCCATGTCCAGTTCTAACTGTTGCTTCCTGACCTGCATACAGGTTTCTCAAGAGGCAGGTCAGGTGGTCTGTGGACTGTGAAGAAAGCTGATCGCCGAAGAATTGATGCTTTTGAACTGTGGTGTTGGAGAAGACTCTTGAGAGTCCCTTATACTGCAAGGAGATCCAACCAGTCCATTCTAAAGGAGATCAATCCTGGATGTTCATCGGAGGGACTGATGCTGAAGCTGAAACTGCAATACTTTGGCCACCTCATGCAACAAGTTGACTCACTGGAAAAGACTCTGATGCTGGGAAAGGTTGGGGGCGGGAGGAGAAGGGGACGACAGAGAATGAGATGGCTGGATGGCATCACCGACTCTGTGGACAAGAGTTTGAGTGTACTCCGGGAGTTGGTGATGGACAGGGAGGCCTGGCGTTCTGTGATTCATGGGGTCGCGGAGAGTCGGACACGACTGAGCTACTGAACTGAACTGAACTGAACTGAAAAGGAGAAATTGAAGTAAAGAATAAGAGACTGAAGAGATGGGAGAGGAAGTGATTGATAAAACCAAAATTATATGTGGGAACTGAGGAACAAGCAAGATTTGAAGGAAAAGGAACCTCTCTACTATTGAAATAGGAGAAGCCACATACAGAAATAGCAAGGAGGAGAGGAGGGAATCTGGAAGAAGAGCTGGGATTCACATTATGTGTGGGTGGGCTAATAAAACTGGGCTGAGTTCAGGGCCAGACCAGCAAGTGGGTGGGACTGGAGGGGCAGAGAGGGGTGATTCTCAGGGCAGGGAAACAGTTCGGCAGTCTTCAAGTGGTTATTCCTTAAATATTTGTCCAGTAGTCATGTTTTTGAAATGGCAAAGAGAAGCTGATTTTCTCTTTTAAAATTACATGCCTATGTTTATGTTTAGAAATTGGATTTCATTACAGGCCCATATGTACCATAACATTTACACTTGGTGGAAATTGTCTCTCACTTCACATATTTTCTGTAGTGATAGGTACTTTTATTTACTAAGTACAGGAAAAACTACATGAATAGTAGGAAAACATTGTTCACAATGGATATAGAGGTTCCTTTTTCTGACTTACATGATGGTAAAACACATCTCATTTTTCTTTAGTTCTCTTTCACTCTGTCCTGCTTTTGAGATTTTTTTTTTTTTCCTGAGCCAGTCAACTTCATAGAAGTCTTAGGTCAGTGCTTCAAACTGAGATAACCATGTGAATCACTTGTTACTGATAAACGCTACAATCTTGCATCCTGCAGTTTCAGCATTCCGTTGGTCACCTGGTGGGAGCCTGGCAGGCTATAGTCCATGGGGTTGCAAGGAGTCGGACACGACTAAGCAATTAAACAGCAACAGCAGTATGTTGGTGAGAGTCAGGAGGGGGCTTCTGTCTGGCCAGTTACGTGAAAAGTTTCATGCAGAAAGCTGAATTCACTGGCATCGTGTTGCAGACTTCTTCTTTTGCTTCAGTGCACTTTCCTGATGAATTGGTACCTGTAAGAGGCCCTTGGTTCTTCTTGTGGATTTGGGTAGGAGTTAGGCTGCAATATGGAATCAGTTTGTGGGGAGTGTTATAGAGGATGTGAAAGTGGATCTATTCAAGGCAAACAAAAGGACCACCCAGACTTAGGGAGGGACTTGCCAATTTGTGGCTGAGAGATAAAAGAGGCCAGAGTGATTTTCTGGAGGCCGGCGGGGTTGCAGTGATGGTTCCTGTGGGCTTACGTTGGGCCCGTGGGGTCAGCATTGAGTGTGGACTGATGGTGGCTTGGAGGGAGTGGGGAAGCAGAGGAAGTGAAGGAAACTGTAACTGGATTTCAGAAGTCTAGTCATTTTAGTGAAATGCTTATTTTAATGAAATCTCCTTCAGTTCAGTTCAGTCGCTCGGTTGTGTCCGACTCTCTGCGACCCCATGACTCACAGCACGCCAGGCCTCCCTGTCCATCACCAACTCCCGGAGTTCACTCAAACTCATGTCCATCGAGTCGGTGATGCCATCCAGCCATCTCATTCTCTGTCGTCCCCGTCTCCTCCCGCCCCCAATCTCTCCCAGCATCAGAGTCTTTTCCAGTGAGTCAGCTTGTCGCATGAGGTGGCCAAAGTATTGGAGTATCCTTAAGTTGCTTTTAAAAATACAGCCCTATAAAAGTATAATTAAAAATTCATTTCCATGATGTGTGAATTGCTTGGAGAGTTGACTGTCACTATAAGCTTTGTGTGACTAAGAACACTTTCTGTTTCCCAGTTGTCTTTGGGAATCCAAATTGCAGTGCATTTGTGGCAGTCTTCAAAATAATAGATTTCTTACGTGACTGCATGTGATACATCACTTTATTTTTCATTTTAGTTTTTCTGTCACTCAGCTGAGTTACGCTAGTCATATTGCTGAGCACTGGCGACTTGTGTGGATATAATTAGGTGTTGTTAAAATGATTTGGTGAGCGTTCATGAAGGGGTAAACACCGGCATCATTATGATTGTGACTGTTTCTCAATCTACCTGAGTCTCGGTTCCTTTCTTTTAAGCTGCAGTGGGGGTGTGGGGGTGGAACGGGCCAGATAATCTCTAAAACACTTTCCCTTTTAAATGTCAGAGAACATGACAATGAGCTAGGATGGTAGTTTGAATGCTGAAAGACAAACCGAGGCATATTAAAATGTTTTAAAGTTCATTTGAGCGAATATGGGCTCTGATCAGGCAGAGACAGGCCAGAGGTAGTTAAGAGTTAGAAGCAAGACTTTGGCAGAAGAGACTTGGAAGGAGAGCAAGGAAATTATATGATTGGCTATAACTTAGACTGTTGCCTCACGCAGGAAAGTCTAGTTGGTTGGTTGTGATTGGTTCTGTTCGGTTTCGATTTCTTGAACGTGAGGCTTAGATTTTGGTTGTAGGTGCCAAACATTAACACTGCATTCAAACATTCGATCACCTCAGTCTAAAGGCCTCCTCGCTGACCTAGTTTAAAGAATGTGATGAGAGGGAGAGGGCGGTGGCATGAATGTCTCAGTTTCGTTAGGAGAACTAGGTCGTTTGTAGCATTACCTCAAAATCCCTTCTGAATTCTAAGAAGACAGTTATGGTCAGTTCAGTTCAGTCGCTCAGTCGTGTCTGACTCTCCGCGACCCCATGAATCACAGCACGCCAGGCCTCCCTGTCCATCACCAATTCCCGGAGTTCACTCAAACTCATGTCCACAGAGTCGGTGATGCCATCCAGCCATCTCATTCTCTGTCGTCCCCTTCTCCTCCTGCCCCCAATCTCTCCCAGCATCAGACTCTTTTCCAGTGAGTCAACTCTTCGCATGAGGCGGCCAAAATATTGGAGTTTCAGCTTTAGCATCAGTCCTTCCAATGAACACCCAGGATTGATCTCCTTTAGAATGGACTGGTTGGATCTCCTTGCAGTCCAAGGGACTCTCAAGAGTCTTCTCCAACACCACAGTTCAAAAGCATCAATTCTTCGGTGATCAGCTTTCTTCACAGTCCAACTCTCACATCCATACATGACCACGGGAAAAACCATAGCCTTGACTAGACAGACCTTGGTTGGCAAAGTAATGTCTCTGCTTTTTAATATGCTATCTAGGTTGGTCATAACTTTCCTTCCAAGGAGTAAGCATCTTTTAATTTCATGGCTGCAATCAGCATCCGAAGTGATTTTGGAGCCCCCAAAAATAAAGTCTGACACTGTTTCCACTGTTTCCCCATCTATTTCCCTTGAAGTGATGGGACCAGATGCCATGATCTTAGTTTTCTGAATGTTGAGCTTCAAGCCAACCTTTTCACTCTCCTCTTTCACTTTCATCAAGAGGCTTTTGAGTTCCTTTTCACTTTCTGCCATAAGGGTGCTGTCATCTGCATATCTGAGGTTATTGATATTTCTCCCGTCAATCTTGATTCCAGCTTGTGCTTCTTCCAGCCCAGTGTTCCTCATGATGTACTCTGCATATAAGTTAAATAAGCAGGGTGACAATATACAACCTTGATGTACTCCTTTTCCTATTTGGAACCAATCCGTTGTTCCATGTCCAGTTCTAACTGTTGCTTCCTGACCTGCATATAGGTTTCTCAAGAGGCAGGTCAGGTGGTCTGGTATTCCCATCTCTTTCAGAATGTTCCACAGTTTATTGTGATCGACACAGTCAAAGGCTTTGGCATAGTCAATGAAGCAGAAATAGATGTTTTTCTGGAACTCTCTTGCTTTCTCCATGATCCAGCGGATGTTGGCAATTTGATCTCTGGTTCCTCTGCCTTTTCTAAAACCTGCTTGAACATCTGGGAGTTCACGGTTCACATATTGCTGAAGCCTGGCTTGGAGAATTTTGAGCATGACTTTACTAGCGTGTGAGATGAGTGCAATTGTGCGGTAGTTTGAGCATTCTTTGACATTGCCTTTCTTTGGGATTGGAATGAAGACTGACCTTTTCCAGTCCTTTGGCCACTGCTGAGTTTTCCAAATTTGCTGGCATATTGAGTGCAGCACTTTCACAGCTTCATCTTTCAGGTTTTGAAATAGCTCAACTGGAATTCCATCACCTCCACTAGCTTTGTTCGTAGTGTGCTTTCTAAGGCCCACTTGACTTCACATTCCAAGATGTTTCTGCTCTAGGTGAGTGATCACACCATCGTGATTATCTTGGTCCTGAAGATCTTTTTTGTAAAGTTCTTCTGGGTATTCTTGCCACCTCTTCTTAATATCTTCTGCTTCTGTTAGGTCCATCCTATTTCTGTCCTTTATCAAGCCTATCTTTGCATGAAATGTTCCCTTGGTATCTCTAATTTTCTTGAAGAGATCTCTTGTTTTTCCTGTTGTTGTTTTCCTCTATTTCTTTGCATTGATTGCTGAGGAAGGCTTTCTTGTCTCTCCTTGCTATTCTTTGGAACTCTGCATTCAGATGCTTATATCTTTCCTTTTCTCCTTTGCTTTTCTTCTTTTCACAGCTATTTGTAAGGCCTCCTCAGACAGTCATTTTGCTTTTTTGCATTTCTTTTCCATGGGGATAGTCTTGGTCCCTGTCTCCTGTACAGTGTCACGAACCTCCGTCCAGAGTTCATCAGGCATTTTATCTATCAGATGTAGTCCCTTAAATCTATTTCTCACTTCCACTGTGTAATCATAAGGGATTTGATTTAGGTGATATCTGAATGGTCTAGTGGTTTTCCCTACTTTCTTCAATTTCAGTCTGAATTTGGCAATAAGGAGTTCATGATCTGAGCCACAGTCAGCTCCTGGTCTTGTTTTTGCTAACTGTTTAGAGCTTCTCCATCTTTGGCTGCAAAGAATATAATCAATCTGATTTCGGTGTCGACCATCTAGTGATGTCCATGTGTAGAGTCTTCTCTTGTGTTGTTGGAAGAGGGTGTTTGCTATGACCAGTGTATTCTCTTGGCAAAACTCTATTAGCCTTTGCCCTGCTTCATTCCGTGCTCCAAGGCCAAATTTGCCTGTTAACCCAGGTGTTTCTTGACTTCCTACTTTTGCATTCCAGCCCCCTATAATGAAAAGGACATCTTTTTTGGGTGTTCTAAAAGGTCTTGTAGGTCTTCATAGAACCTTTCAACTTCGGCTTCTTAGCATTACTGGTTGGGGCATAGGCTTGGATTACTGTAATATTGAATGGTTTGCCTTGGAAACCAACAGAATTCATTCTGTCTTTTTTAAGATTGGTCAGTTACATGTTTAAAGCTCCTTATAAAATATACATTTTTTGGCTACATGGTAGAGCTGTTTAGAGAACACCGGGAGGCCTTGTATAATCAGTGCATATAATACATGTATTCTTATTTTGTAGGATTTAGGAGATGGTGTTACTGCTGCTGCTGCTGCTGCGTCACTTCAGTCGTGTTCGACTCTGTGTGACCCCATAGACAGAAGCCCATCAGAGTCCCCCATCCCTGGGATTCTCCAGGCAAGAACACTGGAGTGGGTTGCCATTTCCTTCTCCAATGTGTGAAAGTGAAAAGTGAAAGTGAAGTCGCTCAGTCGTGTCCGACCCTTAGCGACCCCACGTACTGCAGCCTACCAGCCTCCTCCATCCATGGGATTTTCTAGGCAAGAGTACTGGAGTGGCTTGCCATTGCCTTCTCCAGATGGTGTTACTACTTTGGTTGATTCTGGGGCTTATGGTTTTTGCCTCTGTTTCCTGTGTTCTGGGATGCCAGCGCTGTTCAGGATCTGGCATCCAGGCCCATGAACAAGATTCTCTTTCCTGAAATGATTCCATTCTGACGCCTGCAAGAACTGAAATTTTGCAGGGACATTCTTAAGGCATTTTGCGGGCCCCCATCATGGTGGTTTGACCTGTTTCCCGTGTTGTTTGGGAGCAGTCAGCCTCTAAGTGCTGCTGACCTTCTGTTGATAACTGTTGTACTGCAGGCCATCGTGGGGAGCTCTGCCAAAAAGAACACATCTCTGACTCCACCTCCCCATTCCAGCAGCCAGAATCCCATTTCCCAAATCAGTATTAGTCTTCTCCACAGAAAGGGTATCATCTGGGGCCTCTCTATCAGGTACCTACTGAATTTCTTGATCAGCTGTCTGTAATTCTAGCTTCTTAGCCAAGCTTTCTTTCTATATGGTTCCATCTGAGCAACTCTGCACTGGAATGTGGCTGCAATTGCTAAAAGTGGTAAGTTGTGACTGATGAACTCTTGTTTCCTAATATTTAGCTACCAGGCCTTCTAAAAACCTCATTCTTTTTGATACATTGAAACATTTTTTTATACTATTATTTTCCTTTCTATTTTTTTTCTTGGTTGATGTTTCTAGGCTACAAGGATAATTTTTGTTAACAAAATTAACTTATCATAGTTTTTAATGGTTTATATAATTGCCAAAGATATACTAGGCAGCTTTAGTCAGTTCAGTTCAGTCGCTCAGTCGTGTCCGACTCTTTGCGATCCCATGAATCACAGCACACCAGGCCTCCCTGTCCATCACCAACTCCTGGAGTTCACTCAAACTCATGTCCATCGAGTTGGCGATGCCATCCAGCCATCTCATTCTCTGTCGTCCCCTTCTCCTCCCGCCCCCAATCCCTCCCAGCATCAGATTCTTTTCCAGTGAGTCAACTCGTCGCATGAGGTGGCCAAAGTATTGCAGTTTCAGCTTTAGCATCAGTCCTTCCAATGAACACCCAGGATTGATCTCCTTTAGAATGGACCGGTTGGATCTCCTTGCAGTCCAAGGGACTCTCAAGAGTCTTCTCCAGCACCACAGTTCAAAAGCATCAATTCTTCAGCGCTCAGCTTTCTTCACAGTCCAACTCTCACATCCATACATGACCACGGGAAAAACCATATCCTTGACTAGACGGACCTTTGTTGGCAAAGTAATGTCTCTGCTTTTTAATATGCTATCTAGGCTGGTCATAACTTTCCTTCCAAGGAGTAAGCATCTTGTAATTTCATGGCTGCAATCAGCATCTGCAGTGATTTTGGAGACCAAAAAAATAAAGTCTGACACTGTTTCCACTGTTTCCCCATCTATTTCCCATGAAGTGATGGGAACAGATGCCGTGATCTTAGTTTTCTAAATGTTGAGCTTCAAGCCAACTTTTTCACTCTCCTCTTTCACTTTCATCAAGAGGCTTTTGAGTTCCTCTTCACTTTCTGCCATAAGGGTGGTGTCATCTGCATATCTAAGGTTATTGATATTTCTCCTGGCAATCTTGATTCCAGCTTGTGCTTCTTCCGGCCCAGCGTTCCTCATGATGTACTCTGCGTATAAGTTTAATAAGCAGGATGACAATATAAAACAGCATATTTAATTATGTGCTAGACACTTTATGTACATTAATTCTTTCCCCCCATAATAACACCTCATGAGATAAGAATTATTATTCTTTCAAGTTCATATCATGAGAAAGGAACAGGTTAAATTCATGCTTCTTTTCTCCAATATCTAAGCTCTTTCTGCTGTACTTAGCTTCTTTTTCACTACTCAGTTTATTTTTTTTTTTAAGATTTTTTGGTGGGGACCCTTGTTAAAGTCTATTGCATTTTTTACAATATTGCTTCTGTTTTTTATGCTTTGGGTTTTTGGCCTTGAGGCATTTGGGATCTTAGTTACCCTGGCCAGGGATTGAACCCACACCCCCTGCATTGGAAGGCAAAATCTTAACCACTGGACAGCTAGGGAAGTCCCTATTAAGCTGTTTATAATATTAATTACCATATATCTCTGTTACATTAGTGCGTAGCGATTAACATTAAAATTTTCTCTGAGTTTTCTTGGTAGAAAAGAAAAACATGTATATATGTATATACAGGTATAATATATATAGACAGCTATAGGGAGAGGAAGTAAAATCTATGTTAATAAAATATGTATATTCTTACACATTTGAACAAATTTAATATGGTAAATTTGGTGAGGATTTTTTCACTAAATTAAAAAGTCAGATTGTAGTTAAATGAAAACTAGTTGAAATCACTATAATTCAATTCCATAGTGTTTAAAAGTAGATTATTTAAAGTACTGAGTCATATCCCACCCCACCTCTGCCCTCTCAAGAATAGGTCTTAAATGCTGATCTGAAGATGATCTCAGCCATTTGTAGAAAAGCTTATTGGTCAAAAGGCCCCAAGCATGTGCTTGCGTGTGTGTGCTAAGCTGCTTCAGCTGTGTCCGACTCTGTGTGATCCTATGGACAGTAGCCCACCAGGCTTCTCAGTCCATGGGATTCTCCAGCCAAGAGTGGGTTGCCATGCCCTCTTCCAGGGGATCTTCCTGACCCAGGGATTGAACCCATATGTCCCTTGCATTGGCAGGTGGCAATTTTTTAACCTCTAGCGCCTCCTGGGAAGTCCCAAATACATGCATCCAGTATATTTCATATTTATATTCCATTTTTAATGTTGCCATTTTTATCTCCACCTCTAGATTATAAGCTCCTTCTGAGTGGAGACCCCTCTTCTGGTTCTCTCCTATCTTTTCAGGGAGTTGGTCAGGGTCAGGCCCATTATATGCTCACTAATTAGTGGCGGACAATTAAAAGTGCCTTGAGGCCCCGAGAGGAGGCGCCCATGAGTAAACAGAGGGGAAAAACGAAGACAGAGATGCCTGGCAGGAGAGACCGACCATGCCAGATGGAAACTGGCCCTGCAGCCTCATGTCTGCTTGTAGGGCTTCTTATTCAGGCTCCAGTAACCTCAGATGTGGAGATTACAGCACTTAATGTTGTTGCCCTTTCCTTTCACCGTGAATGGAATGGGGACACTTGCTGGGGTCACAAGGCATCAGTGATCTGTCATGACTCCAGGCTGGGGTGGATGTCCAGGCAGATTTTTTTTTTTGAACGAACAGACAGGCTGTCTCCTGAGATCCGACCATGACTAGAACTTGGAGGAGATTCAGCTGGCTTTGGTTCAAACCAGACAAACTAAAACAATACCAGCAGTAAGGGGAAGGAGTCTAGACCTTGCAAGAAATGCTCCTTCACCTTTAGCCTGAAGTTTGTGTATTCTTAGCATGAGCCTTCTAGCAGCCCGAGTGTCCTTTTGTATTCCCCCCAACTCACCCCGCACAGAACCACAAATGAAGAGCTTTCATGGAGATGGATAACGGCTGAAGATTTCTCAATAATTATACTAAGTGATAGTGCACCCATGTCAATATGTCATAGGTAGAAACAACAGAAACTTGTTCACATTTTTAGTTGTAGAAAATTAGAGAACTCCTTGGAAAACTCCTAATGCTGCTGTTTACTGAGTGTTGACCAGGCCCAGATTGTGAGGCCCACCCAATTGTCTCAAATCTTTGGGTGGAAAAGATAATGTCTCTAAGAGTCTGACTCTTTGTGACCCCGTGGACTATAAGCTGTTAGGCTCCTCTGTCCAGTCAAGAACACTGGAGTGGGTAGCCATTCTCTTCTCCAGGGGATCTTCCTGACCTAAGAATTGAACCTGGGTCTCTTGCATTGCAGACAGATTCTTCCCGTCTGGACCACTAGGGAAGCCCAGGAGGGAACTAGAATGGAGTGGGGCAGTGGCAAGGATGTTGTCCATGTTTGTTAATGCTTCGGAAGCAGGTGGCCCACTGGGTCGAGCAGCACCGCACGTGGCTCTTTGGACTGAGTGTCTAATCCCTTGTGCACTCTGCAGGCCGCTTTTGGGTCAGGGCATGAGCAGTAGTCTGAAGCATAGCAGCTAGCTGATTCCACGGCTTCTCCTTCTCTGTCTCTCAAACACACACTGACATTTGTATGAGGGAGGGCAAAATGGAACATAGAATGTGGTTTAACTTTCAGAAGTTTAAACGAGTCGCTCTTTGTTAGTGAAAAGCAAACAAAACAAACTGGCCGCGGGGTCAGCATGCTCTGGAATGCAGAGTTGTTTGTCGCCAGTCAAACAGCCGCCTGATGCTGGGTTTACATAATGTTTCAGCAAACCGAAACAATGAGGACGCTTACCATTAACTCAAGGCCTGAGCCATGAACTCAGAATGGGAAAGATGAGGGTTACTAACTCTGCTCTTTAAGGCCCTCAGCAAAGAGCTCTGCCCAGGGCAAAGTAGCTCCTTAGACCAGGGGGTCCAAATTTATTAAACACCTAGTCTTTTGCCCAAGACTCTGAATAGGAAGATGGAAGACCCCAGTCCCTTCATAGGGCCAGGACCACACTGACGTCTAGCTGGCAGGCAGACCCAGATTACGGTGAGGTGGCACTGTTAACGTGAGTTTCATTTTAGACAAAACTCCCTGTGTGAGAAGAACAGAAGGGAGAGCCCACGTTCTCACAGG
Organism: Moschus berezovskii; assembly: GCF_049115385.1. NCBI lineage: Eukaryota > Metazoa > Chordata > Mammalia > Artiodactyla > Moschidae > Moschus > Moschus berezovskii. The sequence continues at coordinate 65,435,231 of NC_142477.1, forward strand.
TCAGAAAAGGGGCCCAGAGAGATAGCACTTGAATTGAAATGAGCAGGGAGAGTAGAAGTTTCTCAGGACTGCCTGGAGGTGTGATGGGGTAGGAGCCGAGGTACGTGCTAGAGAGAAGGTTAGTAAGGCATGAGGAGCCTGGGTTATTCCAGAAATCACCAAGAATAACTTGGTGTTGTCCAATGTGAGGAGGGTCAGGAGAAGGGGTGGGGAGGGTGGTAGTCAGGTTAAGAAGGGTCTCGTGTGTATGTGAGGCTGGGGATATCTTTTGAGCTGGCTTGGCCTCATTTGTGTCTTGGCCTTGGCCCTGAGGGGTACAGGTGGGAGGGGGTGGCTGGAGGGACGAAGTGGTCCTGTGAGGGGAAGGGAGGGCACTTTTGCGGTGGAAGTTCTGAATGGACACACTGAGCAGTTGCCAGGCCCAGGTAAACTGAGACCCACACAGATAGTGGCGGGACTCATGAGGGGGACGGTGGGATGGCAGGAGCGGGCTGTATGGTCAGCTCTAGCTCCAGGCAAACTCCAGGGCTCAGGAATGGCTCTGAGGGCCTCCAGGGTCTCATCTGCCTTTTGAGGGCCATTCTCAATGCTGAGACATAGTGTCACTACTGACCTGGATTTGTGTCAGCTCCGCGGAGTGCCTCTGAGGTTCTGCTTCGCTGCAAGTGTCTGGAGCACAGCAGTGGGTCTTAATTAATACTTGGTGATTGAACCAAATTGATGATATTGGTACTAATAGAGGAGCTGGGGTGCCAAAACTCCATCCAGGTGGTGAGAGAAGCAATTAACAGAAGAAACAAAATGCATAGAAAGCTAGACGGTGAAATACACCGTAAAGAAATAATAAGGCGGAGAATGTGGTGTGTGATTTTAAATAAGGTAAGCGAAGACCTGGTGGTGGGTAATACCCCTCTGGATCTGTGGGAGACAAGCATTCCAGGAAGAGGAGAGACTTTGCCAACCAAGGTCCGTCTAGTCAAGGCTATGGTTTTTCCAGTGGTCATGTGAGAGTTGGACTGTGAAGAAAGCTGATCGCTGAAGAATTGATGCTTTTGAACTGTGGTGTTGGAGAAGACTCTTGAGAGTCCCTTGGACTGCAAGGAGATCCAACCAGTCCATTCTAAAGGAGATCAGTCCTGGGTGTTCATTGGAAGGACTGATGCTGAAACTGCAATGCTTTGGCCACCTCATGTGACGAGTTGACTCACTGGAAAAGACTCTGATGCTGGGAGGGATTGGGGGCAGGAGGAGAAGGGGACGACAGAGAATGAGATGGCTGGATGGCATCACCGACTCTATGGACATGAGTTTGAGTGAACTCCGGGAGTTGGTGATGTACAGGGAGGCCTGGCGAGCTGTGATTCATGGGGTCGCAAAGAGTCGGACATGACTAAGTGACTGAACTGAACTGAAGCAAAGACCTGGAGGTGGGGAGTACCCCTTTGGAACTGTGGGAGACAAGCATTCTGGGAAGAGGAGAGAGGGCCAGAGTGTGGAACTGGGTGTGTGCTTAGTTTGTTGGAAAGCCCCAAGGAGGCCAGCCTGGCCACAGCGAGGTCTGCGAGGTGGAGAAGTGGGTGAGGGCAGGGGTGTGCTGGCAGGGCTGCCATTGTCCTTACTCCAGGGAGGTGGGAAGTCCTGCTGTTTCTCCCGTGCTGTGTACCTTTCTCCCCTCCTTCCCCTTGCCCTCACGATCACTACTCACCAGTGCTCGTCTTATAGACAGCTGGCGCAGACACAGGCAGGAGCCAATGCCGCTGAAATGAGAGGTAGGAGGACTGCTCTAGTTTAAGGGCCCGAAGAGCTACAGTAATCAAACACCGTGCTTTTATTCTTAGGATACGGAGGATGATTGGAATGTGGACTAGTATCAGGTGATATCAGTTGCTCTTGATTTGCTTAGGTGTGATTTTTCTACTAAGGTTACAGAGGAGAATGTCTTCATTCTGAAAAGACACATACTGAACTGTTTAGGGGTGCAGAGTCTTTGAGAACAGCAATTTACTTTCAAATGGCTCAGCATACACACACAGCCACAATGAAATGGATACTACATACAGACAGAATGCCAAAATATGAACAGCTGCTCCATCTTGGTGGTGGGTATGCAGCTACTAGTTATACTAGACTATCAACTTTCATTTTAGAAAATGTTCATGTTAAAAAGTTGGGGGAAATCCCCTCTGCTATGGACCATTTCTTTTGACTCTGCCTTTGGCTGCTGTTATTTATTTTCTTGAGATTCTGCCCAGCCCCCCAGGCAGTTTATTTGCTTTGGGTCAGAAATGTTTGTCTCTGGAGACTTAGACACAGAGCGCAGGGATTCAGGTGAGATGTCAGAGGGGTGACATCTACCCCGTTTGGGCTGGCAGACCCCAACAGAACAGGCCCATAGTCAAAGCAAGGTAGGCAGACGCCTGATAATTTTAAGAGCCACTCTGTAGGGCAAGAGGAAGACAAGAAATGCAGCCTTGCAGAGGTTATTTCCTCTCTGGAGTGTGTACTTTCCCCCTGATGTCGAGTTTCTAAATTAGTCCACTCTTTACCTGCTGTGTGAGTTGACAAAAGGCTAATGTGATTTAGAAACTCAGCAGTCATCCAGAAAGTCTATTTCCAGTCTGGTGGTTACCAGGCTCTGTCAGAGGATTGAGTTCTGGTGTATTAAATCTCAGATTTAATCCAGGGGCCAATATGTCTGTGAATATCAGAAAGCTCAGCCCCCCGCCTTTGCATGGGTCACATTGATTCCATGTGGTATTTTCCATGTAGAAGCAAGAAATAGTGCATCCAGAAAGTTGGGCTTAGCACCTATGGATCTCCTGATTAAATTTCAGTGTATAGTTAGGATGTGAGCATTTATGTACACACAACCTCTGCCAGCCATATACAGAACAAATAAATAACGCCTTATTATTATTATTAAGAATAGAGCTCTTTAGAGCTCAGAGAAAAGCCAAATATAGGTGATAATATATAAAGGACTTCCTAAAGAAAAAGTCGTTTGCAGTCTATTATTTGGTTTTAAAAAAGTCTTTTGTTTTGCTGCAGAAATTAAAATGAGACAAAAATTATTTGAAACTAAGGGAGGAAGTAGAAAATTGGTCACTATTTGTAGATTTGTCTGTTCTCGGTACAGTAGTAATAATAATAGCAACTGTAGCAACAGTTAATATTTTTGAACATGTACCATATGCCAGGTACAGTTAGCACTTTTGAAACTTAATTTAATTCTGTGACAAACCTATGAAGTAGCTACTACTATTATGTTAAATTTAGGGAGCTGAGGGCCAGAGAAGTTAAATAGCTTGTGTGAAGTCAGATGACCAGCAGTTACCGTTAGTATTCAAGCATCTCTTGAAGTGAGCTAAATAAAATTTGATCCTATTTTCTTTTGCAAAATCTTAGTTCCCTGACCAGGAATCAAACCCATGCCCCCTGCAGTGAAAGCATGAAGTCCTATCCATTGGATCACCAGTGAATTCCCAATTCTATCCTACTTTTTAGAGGTATATTTTTGTTTTTACCTTTCTCCATGGTTCTGGTCCCTCTGGGGGATATACTGAAAATGCTAGTCCATTACATTCCTAGCAAGCCAGGTCTCTAGGTAGCCAGGTCTCACCAGACTGCCAGCGTGGACCACGGCTCAAAATTGATGGCAGACTTGTCTCCATGACGGAGAGGGGCTTGAACACAAGCTGAGGGGCTCTGGATTACCTCTCCATAAATGGGTCAGCCTCGTCACCCAGAATCAATTTCAGTTTTTGTGAATGGTCTGGCAAAGGGACAAATGGGGTGTTCCGCATTCTAGGTGATGCGGAACTGAGGCCCAGTGGGTTGGTTGCTCCTTGAAGTCTCTCTTGTCACTGTGTCTGTCCCTTCATGTTTAGTGTCACACCTTTAGCTTCTTCTTCCTCCATGGACAGGAGCCCCCCTCTTGTATTTGGCACACAAATTCATGTAAGGAGCCTTAGAATTGCTATTTTGGCAAATTTATTAAGGTGGCACTAACCTGCCACTGGAGAAGGGAATGGCAAACCACTTCAGTATACTTGCCTTGAGAACCCCATGAACAATATCAAAGGGCAAAATGATAGGATATTGAATGAGGAACTCTGGGAGTTGGTGATGGACAAGGAGGCCTGGCGTGCTGTGATTCATGGGGTCGTGGAGAGTTGGACACGACTGAGCGACTGAACTGAACTGACTGAACCTACCTGCCAATGCAGGAGACATAAGAGACATGGGTTCAACTCCTGGGTTGGGAAGATCCTCTGGAAGAGGGCATGGCAACCCACTCCAGTATTCTTGCCTGGAGAATCCCATGGACAGAGGGGCCTGGCAGGCAAAGCGCTGGGCACGACTCAAGCAACTTAGCACATTAGTAAATTGAGAAAGGCAGTTTTGTGTATTGGATGCCCATTATTCATCATCTCAATAAAAAACCCAAATGACTCATTTTCTTCTCGGTGTGGTGGGAAAAAGCTACACTTCTGAATGGAGTCCTAGCAGTAGTCTTCCTGAGGTAAAGGGCTAGGGGAATGACCAGTGGGTTTAAATTATTTCCAGACCCGATTGTAAAGTGCTGTGAACGCTAAATAATAAATAACAGACTTGCACTGTCACAAAAATCTGTTGAAACCTTATAATGATTTTCATTTAGTCTTGTGTTTAATTTAGTTATAATGTTCTGTACATTTACAGAAACATAGGTTATTGTATATTCTATAATTTGAAATGTTTGACAGATCTGAATTATTTTAATCTTGGGATCATCAATATACATAAACTTTAATCTACCTCTGAAATTCCTTTGAGATAATATGAATTCCCTTCCCTGATGTTATTAGAGTTATCATTCTTAAAAGCAAGTTGAATAACTCCCTTCTTCCTTGTTTTTTTTTTTTGTAAAACAATCTTTCTATGTTCCTTTATTGTCAGTAGATAGGATTTCAAGGTCCCTGGGATGGGATCCAGTGTTTCATGGTCTGGGCTCTGCTCTCTCTTCATGGTTGACCATTGCCCCAGACGTTATCTCTATTTTAACCTTTCTGAAGTCCCTGTGTTTTCCTGCATGCATTCTGACTTGTCCAACTTCCATGGCTTTGCATAGGTGATTTGTTCACTTATCTTGCTTTCCTTCCTGGAAAACTCCCAGTGGCCCTTTGAAATCTCTCGGGTATCACCCTCCCTCTGAAGACTTCCTTTATGCTGGCCTCCATTCATTGCCACCCATCTGACCGAGTAGCAGAATCTGTCTGTGTTCACATATTAACCGGTGATGCTGATCTGAATGCATGAACATGGTTTATTTACAGAACTGTATCCTTCTTTAAAATGGAGTTCTGCTTGAACACAAGGACAGCGTCTTCGCTGTCCTTCCGCATAGCCTCCTCCACGACCTTCTGACTCCAGTCGCTGCCGTGACCGTTCTGTGCAGTTGTGACCCACTGGGTCCTTGCTTCAGCTGCCCCACACAATTCTTGCTTTCTGACCTGGGGCTTTCCTGAGGCTGTGGTTTCCAGAGGCCAAGTTACCATTCTGCCTCATGCACACACTGGAAGTGGGAGTGAACTAAAACCCCTCGGGGCAATGATGGGAGTCGGAGGATAAATAATGCCCGCACCCCGTACTATTCAGGGGGACATCAGGGTCTCATTCTACTAGGCGGTTCAAAGCATCTCAGGGCTGTGGAGCTGTGGCTGCCCATTTGAGTGACTAGTTCAGTGAAGTGGCTTTGGATCAGCTCAGCTTCCCTTCTTTCCCTGTTTAAATCTGCCCGGTCCTCTATTCCTGTTCCTTGGAGTCACATCCCAGGGTAGATGATCTTGTCTCAGGCTCTGCTTTTGGGGAGAGCCTGATGGACAGGGAGGCCTGGTGTGCTGTGATTCATGGGGTCGCAGAGAGTCGGACACGACTGAGCGACTGAAATGAACTGAACTGAACTGAGACAGAGCCCTCATTTACAACCAGCTTCACTTTACATTTTTCTAGATTGAGAGGTGTTTGGAAACTATTTGTAAGTCTCCAAAAGTAGCCCCTAAATAAAGATGATACAGAATACAAGTAAACAGGATAACATCCACTACATAATAATGCTACAATGAATGAACTGGTTTGTGAATGAGGCATTTTTATTCCATCAGTCAGAAGATGGACTCAGACAATTGCTCAGTTTTATAAAAATCATTCTCCATAATTTTACAGCTGTGTCTTAGGTTGTAACTGAGTAGTGACGTTTTGATCATTGCTTTATAGATGGTGAGGCCCTGACACAGCAGCTTTCACTGAGCAAGTGGTGAGGCCCTAGAAGACTCATGTCTTTCCCATAAAAGGTCAGTGCAAGGAGCCTGGGTGTGAAATCCTACACCAGCGGGCCAGATGGCTTGCTCTGATGTGTGTGACTGTGTGTGTGCGCACGCACACATGTATGTATGTGTATTTGTTTCTTTTTTAAAGCACACAAATGGGTTCCAGTCTAATGATCTTAAATATTACAATCCTTGGATTACATATTAAAAAATGACATGCTTTGAAAATGAAAAGTATTGGGCAGTGAAATTGGCATCTAGAACCCTGTGTATTTCGAAGGTTTAAATCACAGAATTTTAGGATCTTTTACGGCTACAACAACAACAAAAAACATAGTCACTCAGGGCAGATGGTTAGTATCAGAACCCAGGCTAGAACCTAGGCCTGGGGAGCCGCCTTCTCATGGTCCTTCTGTTACACCACACTGCCTTCTCTTGATGATCCTTCTTTTAAACCGGAGGTTGGCAGACTTTTTCTGTAAAGGTCCAGATAGTAGGTAATTTAGGTCTTGTAGGTTGCTGTCACAGCTGCTCAATTTTTATGTGAGAGCAGCCGTAGAGGATACTGCCGTAAATGAGCATGGCTGGGTTCCAGGGCAGCTTTAGTTACAATCCCAGTGCTAGGCCTGATTTGTCCCCTGTTTTACACCATTGGTGTCATGGTGGTTTCTGCCTGATGGTCACCAAAAGGATACTGAGTCCTAGAGAATTAAAGCCACCCCCCAGCCTGTTGGTGAGCTGGGCTGTTGCATCAGCGCCCACACACGACTGGGCTTCCTTCCAGGTCAGGGTCTGGTCAGACTCTGAGCCAGCAGCTGAGAGAGTGAGCCTGGCACCCGCAGCACTCTGGTTTCCAGAAGGAATCACAAATCCCCTTCCTGTGCAGATAAAGGAACAATTGTACCACAAGAGAACTTACTGGAAAGTAACACAGGGCCACCAGGAAGGAAAAGGAATTCACTCCTTGGTCACAGCCCTCTGTCTGGGTTGGGAGTCACTCAGACTTGGAAAGGTCAGTGAGATGCACGTCGGGTTTCGGCAGGCCTCCAGGGCTCTGCACTCATGCAGTGAAACACTGTGCTTGGCTGATTTCTGTGCGGCTTCCTTTGACTGCTCCAGTGACCCCGTCCTCTTCACAGTCGGTATATAATTCCCCCCACTGTTTCACCCCATCTCCCACACTTACTGTCTGCCAGTGCTAAACTTTTCTGCCTATTCATCAAAATCTCCAATAGACAAAGATTGTCTCTTCTCGGTTTCATCTTCCACAGAACTCGACAGCTTGACTTGTGAGTCCCAGGTCTGAGGACCTACAGGACAAATGTCTTTCCAGAGAAGGTTGATGAAAGAAGCATGGATTAAACCCCATGCTTTTGTCAGCAGACTGGAAGACTATTTCAGTTTGTGTGCATTAATACGTGTGCATGTGTGTGACTGTGTGTGTGTATCTGAGTTTGGCCTTTTAATCAGGAGCTCAGCTTCCCTTTGGGCCTCTCTGAGCAGGAAAGATCCTTTGGTAGCTTCGGTACTCTTGGCTGGACTCATGAGTGGGTGTTCCCCAGCCATCATTCTTGTCTTTGCTCCTTCTCTCTCAGGTTTCATCCTGTGAATCCATACAGTGGTCTTACAGGCGGGATGACGCTTCCAATGGATTTAATAATCTCATCCTGAAAAGAGTATATGCATCACTTGTTTTGATGATCAGCTGGTCAGAACTGCTGCTGGGCATAAGCTCCTAATGAATGTCTAAATCCTTGGGCCTGAAATGACTTAGGAAAACAATGGGTATTATTAGCAGTTGTCCAAGTAGCGCTCTGGCCCCCGGGGAACGGGTCTCTGATAGTTCTGTGAGAGGAAGCAGAAACGGAGAGGAAGGAGGAAAGGAAGGAATAATTCATAAACAGCCAATTCCTTTCGCACCTGGCTCTGGTTCGTACTGCTGTGAGGAGAATACCAATGGCTTCAATATCCCATTGTTTCTGGGAAGCATTTGCTTACTGCGCGGAGCGGCCTGGATCTCAGACTGGCAACAGGGCAGAAAATGTGGTTGATATGAAAGGATAACTCCAACCAAAATGCTTTAAATCACATTACTTTTTCCTTTATAACCCACTTTGAAATTCTTACTAAATCTCTGGTTGCTTTTTCGTTACACTCCTTTCCTCTGAAGAGTGGCCTGTTATTAAAGGTACAAGTTCTACTGTTCTCCTCACATTATTGCTATTTTGTTAGTTTCTTTAATGGCCTGCTTTGTTTTGGGAAAATCTTTTTCATCCTTAGTAACAAATGCTGAGGAATGATAAATGAATACAAATGAAAAAACAGCTCACAAAACAGAAGCGAGACAAGGTGAGGGAAGGGGATGACTGTGAAATGGCTTATCACCACAAGGTGGCGCTATTGAAACGCCTCATTTTAAAGTCCTAAGAAGGCTGCAAATAAAGGACATCACGGAGCCTTTCACATAGAAAATACTTAGTATCAAAGGAGCAAAGTGTGTATGTGATGCATATTTGTGTGTATATGTGTGTGTATTAAAGCTGTAATCATTTGAGGGAGACTAAATGTTATGAGGAGCAGTGATAGAATTGTGTTTGTTTTTTTTGAGGGAAGTGTTTCACAGCTGAACTCTTGTAATTCAAATATTAAATATTTTTATTAGATATCCAATACATTTAATTCCAATCAGATCTTTCCTGGAAACTTCTGAACTGTGGCACTGTGGACAGCAGAATGGTCGGTTATAGTTCCCATTCTGTAATCCGTTTTCATTCTACACAGAGCTTGCGCGCTAAAGGCATTTATTTGAAAGCAACTAGTGCCCCATTAGGGGAAACACGAAGCCTGCAGGGTCTCAAATGTTCCTGACTGCTTTGGGAACTTGGCGTGTGGAAAGTCGGTAAATGAATACTCGGAAAATAATTCTTCACTTTAGAACATGTTGTCTGTTAGGTGACTCCCTTGGTGCCAGTACCATTGTCATTAAAAGTGAGCGTTTTTGTGTTTGCATGTTCAGTGTATGCTTGGAGTATCCATTTACTGATGGACAGAGAGATAAAAGGCGGATGTTTTTCACGTTTGTACATTGAAGGTGCGGTATTGATATAATGGTACAGATAATCTTTCTTGAAGAAAGGCAGGCGTGGCCAGTGATCTAATGTAAGTGAGTAGAAGCACCCAAAACTTTACACTGATGCTCCTTTATTGTGTCTCCACAGCAACCCTCTGAATCAGATGATGTTAATATCTTCATTCTCAAGGAGAGGCTCTAAGAAGTTAAATAACCTGTCAACAGTCACAAAGCTACTGTGTGGCAGAATCTAGAGGTAAGCCCAGAAATTATTCATGGGAGAACAGTGCAAGGATGTGAAAGGGAAAAAGGGTCTGCATTGTCTTGCAATTTGTGTTTAGATAAAACCTGGGAAAGTGACATAGGTCTCTCTGAAAGGAGCAAACCTATTCTGTTCTAATGCCTGCTTCCCATACAACCAGATGAGGGGTATATATATCATAATGCGTACACATTACATATATCGTAACACACACACATTTTTTCTGATTCTTTTATATAAATTTTCATCAACTTCTATGTCAACACAACTATGATATTTTCCACCATTCACAAAGCAGGAGGCCTGGAGAAGCTGAATTTTTGCTATAACTGGGGAAAATAGTATAAGTTGATTGTGGAAATTGTAGCTGTGGTGTCTCCCAGATAATTCCTACTACAGAGGCATCGACCTAACTGGAAATTCAGTTCATCATATAAAAATCAACTGGTTCCTGCTTAGGAAAAAATATGTTAATGAGAATATATAACTCCAAGGACAGTGATATATACTACATGCTCATCATGCTGGTGGAATGTTAGCCTGCAGAAATATTTTTTAAAAAGCTTCTTATTATTTTGAAGTGTATGGAAGAACTGCATATCAATTATTAGATTTCATGATTGAACTATAGGGTAGTAATGTATAGCTTTTATTGAGCATAGGTGCCTCTGGGTCCATCCAGGAAGTTGTATGGAGGGAAATATTATGTGTGAAGGTGCTGATGGTGTGTGCAGAGGGAGTGTAGTAGAAGATATGGGTTTTAGTCACTCACTTCAGTTTATTTTGAAGCAGCTGGGCTATTTCTGACATATACAGTGCTTTTGTACATGTGGAATATTCGATTTTGACGTCAAGTCCCATGATATATCAAGGATCTAAGAGATTTATTTAGGACAGTTTTTCATGCAGACTTACTTAAAATATTCAGATATTTTGATGCTTTTTTAAAAATGAGATAATATCCCCTGTGTCCTATGGCTATCAATATTGGATGTGACATAATATTTGAGAAGAAAAGTCATTGTAGATTTTAAAGAGATGCATCGCAAAGGAATCAAGTTCCTAATTTTATACATATAAAAAGCAAAGAATCTCACTCTGTGATGACAAATCTTGAACCAGCTGGAGGCTAATTATCATAGAAGTAAGAGCAACTAAGAAGTCTTCTGATGGAAGCAGCAGACCTGGGTTTATGCTGAAGTTTTTGATGTGTCCTCTGGTGGTCTGAAGCATTGACAGGAGTACCGTATATTTCATTGTTTCTTTGCTCGTTTGTTCACAAGTATACGTTACGAAGGGATCTCAAATGCCCACTGTAGGGATGCAAATCAGAAGACTCAGATCAGCTGCCAGGTGCCAGCCTTCTTTGTTTATGAGAAAGGTGTGCTGTTTACATTCTAGCCGATTAGTTGTATTTTCAGGATAACATCTTCGGTAAAAGGGCCACCTGCTTGTTGTTGCAATTGCACTGTTGCCATTTGCCTGTTTTGCTAATGATTTGCTGCAGTTGAAACGTGGTGTGACTTGGTCTGGTTCCCAGCTCCGGAGACCACAGCAAACACAGGCAGGTACCTGCTTGGCTCTCCAAGGCTGCAGACATTCCTTGGCGTGTGTTGTGCAGCACACGCTGAACTTCCTGGGCCATCCCACACCCAGCCATTGGGCCCGCACCTGGAGGGCTGCAGGGAATCTTGGGAAAGCTTTGTCGATGATTTGGGCTCAAGGTCAAGTGATCTGTTTTAGACTTTAGGAAACTTAGCTTAAGGAATGCTAAAAGGGCTCACAAAGGATGTTTAGAGGGTTGGCTTGCAGTTTGTTTGTTAATGTGACTTCAGAAGCATATCTTGTCTTGCTATTTAATTACTTAATCAATTATTTTCAACATGATATTTCCTTTCTTCTTAAAAAAAAATTTGTCCCTGACAGTAAAGCATTGGCAGAATGTAGTCTTCAGTGAATTCCTGGAATATGCCTTCTGCTTTTCTTTTATTATGATGTCCCATCTCTCCTCAGTATGGAGAAACAGCAGAGGAGAAAGGGCAATCTAGGATAAATACATTCAGCGTCAGAAGTCAAACTGAGATATTTGGATTCCAAGTTCAGTGCACTGTTATAGCATTATGAATAGTCAACCAAGTATTGAATAGTTAATCAATGAGGACCTGAGATTGTGGCTTCATTTTTTTAAATTAATTAATTTATTTTAATTGGAGGGTAAGAAATGGCAGCCCACTCCAGTGTTTTTGCCTGGAGAATCCCAGGGACGGCGGAGCCTGGTGGGCTGCCGTCTATGGGGTCGCACAGAGTCGGACACGACTGAAGCGACTTAGCAGCAGTAGCAGCAGCATTGTGGTGTTTTTGCCATACATAGACATGAATCAGCCACGGGTACACATGTGTTCCCCCCATCCTGAATCCTCCCCCATATTCCTCCCCACCCCAGCCCTCCAGATTGTCCCAAAGCACTGTCTTTGAGTGCCCTGCTTCATGCATCGAATTTGCACTGCTCATCTATTTCACATATGGTAAAATCATCCCACCCTTACCTCTCCCACATAGTCCAAAAGTCTGTTATTTACATCTGTGTCTCTTTTGCTGTCTTGCGTATAGGATTGTCATTACCGTCTTTCTAAATTCCATATACATGCATTAATATACTGTATTGGTGTTTCTCTTTCTGACTTACCTCACTCTGTATAATAGGCTCTAGTCTCATTCATCTCATCAGAACTGACTCAAATGCATTCTTTTTAATTGCTGAGTAATATTCCTTTGTGCATATGTACCACAACTTCCTTATCCATTCGTCTGCTGATGGACATCTAGGTTGCTTCCATGTCCTGGCTCTTGTAATCAGTGCTCTGATGAACATTGAGATAGCTGTTTCTCTTTCAATTCTCGTTCCCTCAGTGTGTGTGCCCAGCAGTGGGATTGCTGGGGCATATGGCAGTTCTGGCTTCATTTTTGAGATTCACATGCACCAAAAACTAGGGAGCAACATCTGAGGGCACATTTATCACTAGCTTACGTATGCACAACCTTATTCCATAAAGGGAATTAAGTGTTCTGCAACAATGACATGTACAATAAATAATGGCACAAAGTAAACTGGAGGAGCTGGAAGATCTCGATGAGGACAAAAGACTGATGCAAACTGAACCAAAGGACTTCAAGCGTGTTACGTGAGGGCTCATTGGTTGCTACAGTCTGTTTTCCTCTGTGGCAGCAAGCCAAGCTGAATTCAAGTGTGAAAGGACCACAGACAGAAAAGAAGCAGCTTCCCCTGATAAAAATATCCTCTCTGAGTGCATAGAATATTCATCACCACTCAATTCACTGCACCCTAGAAAGTGAAACAACTTAATAGAGTTAATTTCCCTGCGTAGGAAACCAGCATTTATTGTTAGAGGATGGGGCTCGAAGCAGGCAGCTTTGTTGGTGAAAGGAGGTCAGGTTGGGAGGTTAGCGCCCTGAGGCTGAGACCAGAGTGGGTGAAGCAAGGATCTTGGCCCAGGGAGGGTGACAGCAGTGTGCGAATGGGGGCTCCCATGACAACTGTGGCCTGCACCACAGTTCGTTTTGTTTTTTTCCTAGTATTGGTCCTAGTGTAATAAATTACAAAATAAATGGAGGCAAAGGATTGCTTGGTAGAGAAATATGTACACTTAGTCCTAAGGAAAGAAAGAAAGCTGGCAAGGGACACCTTCTTTCTGCAGAGTAATTTGTTGGACTTTAGTTATAACAGGGTCATTCTAATGAAGCCAAACCAAGGCATGTGGAAGCAAAGAATTTAGGCTAGCCTGACTTTATTTCACAGTCTTTTGCAAACTTTCATGGGTCATATTGTGATGCAAGGCATTTATGTCTGCAGATGACCTTAGGTGCCCTCTCTGGGTGGCCTTGGCAGTGATTCAACCGGCCCCCGGGGGCTGCCCTTGCCAGGGAGAGGGGCTGTAGGTCTGCTCAGGTTCTTACCTGAAGCATGGCCTTTCTCCTGAGTGGGGTGGCCTGCAGTCCTACATGGATCTCAGATCTCTGGATGCTGGGTGCTGGCTTGCCCCGACAATTCTAGTAGACAGCTGGCATCTAAAGCTGCCCCGCCTAGCACCAGGAATCTGTCTGCTCTTCCTATAACAGTGTCATCTTGTTCTGTGTGTCCTTATCAGAGGCAGAGAGGAAAGGGGCTCGGGTTCCTTGACTGGGACGTAGGCCACAGTGCTTGTCTAGTAGGATGCCCTGGCCCCGCTCCGTGGAGACTGAGGGTGACCACACCACCTCTTGTGTTGTGAGCCTAACTGTGCAAGCCTCCACTTCCCTCAGCAAAGCCCTTGCTTTAGCTTATATTCTGTGACATTGCCCTTCTCTCCTAGGTCCTTACAGACAGATCACCATCCATGAGATCCATGTTTAGGACAGCTGTCATGAAGGTAATGAGTGACAGTCCTCATATTCTAGGTTTAAATCATGACTCAGAGGTCCTTCCAAAAACTTGCAACAAAACGGCATTTACTTCATGATTGAAAATCCTCTTAAGTGCAGAGTGAGCTCTCAACCTGGCTCTTCTTAGGCATCATTACAGCCTTACAGGGTAAAATGCTTCCTGTATTTAAATTCTAATCTCAGCCCTGTTAATGTGTTGCTCTCTGTAGGTAAGTACTGAGCAGGCCATAAAATGAAGTGTTTATGATCAGATTTCATACTAACTCCTGAATGAAAGATGCTGAACACTGTGGGTGGCCTCGTCAATGCAGCCACCATCACTGATGATTATTTATCCATCTCAGCCCGGGCGCTCTGCTCCACTGGCTGTGTGCTGAGTGGGTCCTAGTGTTGGTAACAAATATGGGTTCTAATGTTGTGGAAACAGCAAAGTCTTATACAAGTGGAAAGTCATCACTCAATTATTTTTCTTTTTATTGTTGTTATTGTTGTTAGAACATTAGTTAATTCAATTCTGTCCTCTGAATTGAATTTTAACTAGGATTAGTTTTTATGACAGTGAAAGACATTGCTTATGAATGAGGGAAAATAGGGATTGAATTGGTTTTTCTCAAGTCTTTCTTTTAAGCTTTGTGCCTGAATATAGCAGAACCTGTTGTTTTTGTTTTCATTTTTATTAATATAGTTTATTGTGTAGATTCAAATAGGTCATGAGTCCATAATGTCCTGCAAACAGAACATCTGCTTAAAATCAAAGGCTCAATTATGTGTTTAGCTCACTTATAGATATTGAGCACTGTCTGTCTACCATTTTCAGTATTAACAAAGGATTTTATTAAGCTTTAGACAAACATATTAAGATAAAACACTGAGTGCTAGTTAAGTTGAAGAGCCATACAAAGACATAATAATTCTAATAATAGAATAAGGATTATACATTATAGGATGATTTGCTTTTTTTAGTTTTTTTTTAATCCCTAGCTGCATAGAATTTTATTGACCATTGATTATAGTCTTAGGTTTAAGACATGTGTGGTTCAATATTTTTAAATAAGATGAACATCCAGGAACCCAGTGCCCATTCCCTGAACAAGGACATACCTGCAAATAACATCTGCTCATATGGTTACTCTTTATAGTAAAGTAGCCTGTATTGCCTTTATTGGTTGCTTTCATTATTATTATCATACTTATAATTTTCTTGAGCTAAGCAACACTTGCAGACACATTTTAGAACTATATTGGCTATTCAGTTTTATACCCACAGACTATGTAAACTGCATGTCATAGAGGATTAAGCTAGTGCAACCAAATCTGTATCCTTTTGATCTGTCAAATGCTATCATGCTTCTCTGGGGGTCCTCTGTTTTCAGCTGCAACCTCAACTTCATACTTAATGAGAGAATTGTACTCCTGGCAGGTGTCAACATCCCACGTTCCTAGGCTTCCTAACAGTTTAGTTCCCATCTTTAGTTGATTCATTTCTTCATCCATTCATTTATTTGGAGATCATTTCTCGAGAGCTGAGAACTGAGTTTGCCTCTAGGGTTTCAGCTGCCAAGTTGGGGAGACAGAGGTGCAAAGAGACACTGTAACAGGAAGTGATACTTCTGACAGAGGCTGTGTTTGGTCAAGAGGACGAGGGCTGTGCTGTGTGTCCTGGAAGGGTTGGGGAATGCCCGAGCAGCTCATTTTTCATATGGAGAGGCTTTTGGATGAAGAGAAGTGGAGGTTTATGCAACAGTGAATGAAGTAACTCTAATGGAGAACAGGAGGGAGACTTGAGACAACTTCTTAGGCGCCTCTTGTTTCTCTTAAAACCTGCAGGTCTTGTCAAATTGTTTACACCTGCTCACAGCCAGAGAAAGAAAAAGTATGAAATTGTGCCGAGACCCCATCCCTTGGCTAGGATTTATTCTGTAGGATGCTGCTGGAGCTACATTTTGTGGGCAAACGGAAAGATATTCTTCTAACTGTCTCAGAATCTGCAATGGGCAGATAGAAAGAGCAGCAGGCATATAATCGTGAGAGGTCTTTGTGGTTCTAACAGCTTTACTAACCCCGCAGATAGAAAGTGTATTGCAATGCCAGTAACATTACAGTGCTGGCCCAGAAGTCATTGCCCTTCTATCTTTTACACACCACTCAATTCTGTGTCTTTTCTACAATGGAAATACAAAGTGTATTTGGAAGTCCCCCAGAATCAAACAGAATACAAAGTCTCTTGAGGTTTCTGCCTTCATCTGCTTGTTAGAGATAATGGGGGGAGAGACCAGTGAATAAAGATTAGAGAAGTATCGTTTGGGTGTGCAGTCTACATAATGATGTCGTAGCAACAATCCTTTGTTTCTTACAGTAATCAAGTCAAAGGCTTATCATAATATGATTCTATAGCCAGCCCAGACAGCAGATTTCTGTGGACCTGAGTCTCTCAATTAGATTTCTGTGGCTTTGCCACAGGAAGCCATCAGAGGTTAAAGACTTAATTTTTCTCAATGGTGTGTCCTGAAGAAAAACGATCAGTATGCAGTTTTCCGAACTGCCTCTCTGTCTGGTAACATTTTATTTTCTCTGCTTTCTCCTGCCATTGTCATTATGGTTCTTCATTGTTACAATCGTGATGAATGGGGGGAGCTTGTCTTTGTTCTCACTTTCTAGAATTATCCTCTGGTTAAGAGAGCCTGCCTTGGGTGCCAGAGAGCCATAGCTCATCTGGACTGGCCCGAAATCTGTGAAGAGCCCTCTGTGGTCGTTACCCAGGTTGGGTTCACAAATTACACTTCTTCTTCCCCCTCAGAAACTTTAGTCTTAAAGCCATCCCCGTCTCATGGTAAGGAAAGCTATTCAGAAGTTTTATTTAAACTTTCTCTTAGCAGATGGGCTGCTCTCAGGGAACATACTGAAAATTATTTTCAGATTTCAAAGAGACCACCCAGCACTTAGTGGGCAAAGGTAAGACACAGCAAGGCAGTGAGCGATGAGGAGCAGGGTACGTCAGACTGACACTCTAAAGAGTTTAAAGGGTTCTTTTCATGCTGAAGCTTTATATTCTCAGGAGTATTAGAATAATGTTGTCTTATTTGACTTCTTTCAACTCCATGGTGGCCTCAGAAGGTGGAGATTTTGATATCCTGTACTTGCCAATCCTTACCTTCAGGATCTGTGCCCTGGGAACAGACCATGATTTGTATCGATGTCTGTAGAAAAAGGCAGGGAGACCTAGAGACCCAAGAACTAGGGCTCCATTTCTGTACCCTCCTTTGATTTTTAAAGTGCATGGGATTGGCTTTTTTAATTCATTTCATTTATATCAGTTTTTCATTTAATAAAACTGTGGCAACTCATATTTACTCTTAAACCTTCTGGAACAAGGTGGGAGAAGGTGAGGAGAGTCCCTATTCATCACCCCACTCATGGTGGGGTGATTATCCCTTCCCTTCCCACTGAAGACACATATTCACAGAACAGAAGCACTGAAAATCTTTTTTGAGTTATGATTGAATTAATAAAGGCTTTAGCAAGCTGTACTGAGTTTCTTACAAATTCTGAGTTACTCCTCATTACAACCCTACAACGCGGATGTTTTTATCATTCTGTTTTACAGACAAGAACACAGAGGCACAGAAAGGCTAAATAATTTGTCTGAGGTTTCACAGCTAGCAAGATGTGAAAAAATACTCAAAGTCTCAGAATATTGCTTTCTTTCGGGTCTTTGGGGTCTTCATTCCATGTGGAATAGGGACTCAAACTCAGTAATATGCTCCAAAGTGGATGTTTTGGGTCCCTGAGCTTCACTTGTACTCCTGTCTGGTTCTGGCTGGCCCTTCTCTTGGGAAAACGTATCCCCAAAACAACAGAAACCAAACTACAAAACAACAGGCTCATACAATCTCTTTGTAATAGCAGATTATGTGTAATTTTGGTCCATTACTTTCCAGGTAGTATTTCAGGTAGAGTGAGCCCTAATCCTCAGCAGGGCCCTCATGATTCGGAAGGTGCCAGAAACAGATTATTGGCATTTTTGCTGACCCTTTCTAAGTTAGGAAACTTGTATCCATGGGCTTAATCCCTCAAAATATAAATGAAAGAGAAACAAAATGAAGTGACTTTTCAATTGTAAACGCCAAAGGAAAGTATAGAAAAATCAGTGATGGTGTTTAGATAGTCATGGTCAAAGAATTTATTTCCTTTTTCAGAATGAACCACTTTTACTGTGTCAGACTTTATAGCCTTGTATAATTTATGTACTCCTTTGATGTTGGAGGCACTTGGAAACTTAGTGAACTTGCGCTAGGAAATCATAATCACCAGTTTATTTGAATTTTGGATCCTCCATTGGGGATTATGTTTAACGCTCCTTTTGTAATTCCAGTGTACTATGCAACATCTTACTAATGAGTTCAGTTCAGTTCAGTCGCTCAGTCGTGTCCGACTCTGTGACCCCATGAATCACAGCACGCCAGGCCTCCCTGTCTATCACCAGCTTCCGGAGTTCACCCAACCTCATGTCCATCGAGTCGGTGATGCCGTCCAGCCATCTCATTCTCTGTCGTCCCCTTCTCTTCCTGCCCCCAATCCCTCCCAGCATCAGAGTCTTTTCCAGTGGGTCAACTCTTCGCATGAGGTAGCCAAAGTATTGGAGTTTCAGCTTCAGCATCAGAACTTCCAATGAACACCCAGGACTGATCTCCTTTAGAATGGACTGGTTGGATCTCCTTGCAGTCCAAGGGACTCTCAAGAGTCTTCTCCAACACCACAGTTCAAAAGCATCAATTCTTCGGTGATCAGCTTTCTTCACAGTCCAACTCTCACACCCATACATGACCACGGGAAAAACCATAGCCTTGACTAAACAGACCTTTGTTGGCAAAGTAAGGTCTCTGCTTTTTAATATACTGTCTATATTGGTCATTACTTTCCTTCCAAGGAGTAAGCATCTTTTAATTTCATGACTGTATTTTCCCCTAATGTGGCAGTAATATTAGAGACCCAAACTATGTTGATTTGTAGCAAAATAAAAGTTTTTGTTGACTTGTTCAATTATCCTTGTCTTTAACTCCATGTTCCAATTTAGGGCAGGGAATAATTTGCTGAACAGTCTATTGCTTCTGAATCCCACAAAGCTAGTTGGAACAAAGACCCATCCCAGATTGTAGCATTCACTTTCTTTCTTTCTTTTTTTTTTTTTTTTACCCAATTTTCAAGTCTTGTTTAATATTAAGGCTCTCTGAGCACTAAAGTCCATAGCTCCCCTGCTGAAACATAGATAAAGGTACTAGTTGGTGAGTGGAAGTAGCTCAGGAATGGGCAAAGAACTGACATATCTTGAGTTTTGTGTACCAGGAATTGTGCTAGTGTGTATACATTTTCTCATTTAATTCTCAAACCAGTCATATGAGGCAGTAACTAATCACTCCATTTTTATAACGAAAGAAAGCAATATTCTAAGACTTTGGGTATTTTTCCCAAGGTCTCAAATTAGCTAAGGACTGAGACTGAGAATCAAACATAGGTCTGTCTGCTTATAAAGTGCATGTTGCTTGCACCAAACTGTTCACCGTGATTCACAAGGCCTTAGGTTATTCATTTATTCATTCATTTCACACATTTTTACTGAGCACCTGCTCTGTGCCAGGTTTTCATCTAGTCCTTCGAGATGCAGTAGTGGTTAAGATAGGAGATGTGACTCTTCTGAAACTTTGCCTTCAAGCTGGGAATGTGGGGAGACAAATTGAGGGGAGAAGATACATACTACACAAATAAATAAGTCAACATTTCATGGTAAATTGTTTTAGAAAAATAAAACAGGAGGATGCGATAGGAGAGTGAAGGAGTCTACTTTAAATTGAATGGACAGTAAGAGTTGGACTGTGAAGAAAGCTGATCGCTGAAGAATTGATGCTTTTGAACTGTGGTGCTGGAGAAGACTCTTGAGAGTCCCTTGGACTGCAAGGAGATCCAACCGGTCCATTCTAAAGGAGATCAATCCTGGGTGTTCATTGGAAGGACTGATGCTAAAGCTGAAACTCCAATACTTTGGCCGCCTCATGCGAAGAGTTGACTCACTGGAAAAGACTCTGATGCTGGGAAGGATTGGGGGTGGGAGGAGAAGGGGACGACAAAGAATGAGATGGCTGGATGGCATCACCGACTCGATGGACATGAGTGTGAGTGAACTCTGGGAGTTGGTGATGGACAGGGAGGTCTGGCGTGCTGTGATTCATGGGGTCACAAAGAGTCGGACACGACTGAGTGACTGAACTGAACTGAACTACATTTCTCCTTAAACCCATCCATTTGTTTTCAGAATCTGTAAGTCTGTTTCTGTCTTGTATGTAAGTTCGTTTGTATCATTTTTAAAATCACATTCCACATGTAACGTGATATCATATGATTAAAAAAAATAATAAATTGAATGGACAGGGAGGACCTTGTTGAGCTTGACACTTAATGTGAGCTTCAAATGGTCAGCAGAAATGTTCATCTAGAAGAAGAGCTCCCAGGCAGAGGAAGAGCTTGCAGAAAGGCCCTAAGGAGGAGATGGTGTCGTGGGAAGCTGAAAGAAGGCAAGGGTGGTAGAGTGTGCTGAGAAAGGAGAACAGGTAGGAAGTGCGGTTGGAAAGGGATGCGGGGCCCAAATCCTATAGACCTTGTGGGTCCCAGTAAGGTGCTTAGATTAAAGATGCCTGGGCCGGAGTACGGTGGGAGGAGTGAGTTTAAGCAGGCATGTGAAATGATTTGTTCATTTGTGAGATACAAAGAATGAATTCGAACAGGAACTGTGGAGTGCCAGTGACAAACTTATAATAACAATAGCCCAGGCAAAGTTTGCTGGTGCCTTGACCAGTGGTGGTGGAGATGGGGAGAAGTGGACCGTTCAGGGATGCATCCTGGAGACAGGGTCTTTGGAACTATCTGATGCCTTTATATACTAAGTTGAGTTAGAAATAAAATAGGTGACTTAAGAAAAATTCAGGTATCCTGATCACATAAAATTACATTATTTTCAGATGTACAACATGATGATCTGAAACGATCACCACAGTATAGTTAATATCCGTCTCCACCACACATAGTGACAAGTGTCTTTTTTCTCGTGATAAGAACTTTTAAGATCTACTTTTAGTAAATTTCAAATATACAATACAATATTATTAACTACAGTCACCACACTGTACATTCAGTTCAGTTCAGTCGCTCAGTCATGTCTCTTTGCGACCCCATGAATCACAGCACGCCAGGCCTCCCTGTCCATCACCAACTCCCAGAGTTCACTCAAACTCATGTCCATCTAGTTGGTGATGTCATCCAGCCATCTCATTCTCTGTCGTCCCCTTTTCCTCCTGCCCCCAATCCCTCCTAGCATCAGAGTCTTTTCTAGTGAGTCAACTCTTCGCATGAGGCGGCCAAAGTATTGGAGTTTCAGCTTTAGCATCAGTCCTTCCAAAGTCTCCCCAAATTGTTTATCTTGTAGCTGTAAGTTTGTATTTTTCACCACCTTCACTGAAATGAATGACTTTTAAATGACAATTATTAACTGGAAACTGGAGCCTATTATACAGAGTGAAGTAAGCCAGAAAGAAAAACACCAATACAGTATACTAACGCATGTATATGGAATTTAGAAAGATGCAAATGATAACCCTGTATACGAGACAGCAAAAGAGACACAGATGTATAGAACAGTCTTTGGGACTCTGTGGGAGAGGGTGAGGGTGGGATGATTTGGGAGAATGGCATTGAAACACGTATGTTGTCATATGTGAAACGAATCACCAGTTCAGGGTCGATGCATGTTATAGGATGCTCGGGGCTGGCGTGTGGGGATGACCCAGAGGGAGGATAAAGGGAGGAGGGAGGTGGGAGGGGGGTCAGGAGGGGGAACTTATGTACACCCAGGGCAAATTCATCTCAATGTTTGGCAAAACCAACCAATTGTAAAATAATTTGCCTCCAATAAAAAATAAATAAATTAAAAAAAATGACAATTAGCATTTTTTGGCATCAACTTTACCCTTAAAAGAATGAGAACGGCTTGGAGTTCAGTTGTATAAGTCTAAGTTTCACGATAGCCAATTGTTAAATGTAATTGGGAGAAGATTCCATTCATCTAATAGGATACATTATAATATATGAAGAAAATAAATGCATGATTAAGAAAACTTGAATTAAATAGACATGTTTTGCTTGTTCCAGGAAGGACAGTTTAATCAAATTGTAAGGCTTCAGTTCTTTCCAGTTATTCTAATGCTATAACACAGTTCTAACCACAGTCCCCCATTTTTCTGAAACTGAAGGGATACCTTTTAAATGCATTTGAATGAATAAACAGTTGGTAATAATGAAGGGAAAATTGCCCTCTGAGACATTGATGTGACTTATAAAGCTGTAATGACTAGAACAGATAATAATGGCATAGGAATCAGAAGAAAAAAATCTATGGAGTAGAACAATAATTCTAGACATAAACTTAAATATATGAAGTTTTGGTATAAAATAAAAAATTACAAATGAGGTATGATTTTATAGATCATTTAGTAAAAGGTGTTTTAGACATTTGATTTAAAAATGATAAGAAATAAGCTATATTTTATACCAAGAAATGCTAGATATTAGACACTTAAATGTGAAAAAATCCTTTGAAAGTACAATAAGGAAATTTAAGTTTTTAAATAATCTTGAAGGAGGGGGAGATTCTTTGTAAGGATGATGTCAATGACAGAAACTGAAAAAGAAAAGAAAAATTGTGAACATTTTTTATTAAAAAACTAAAAAAATTAATGACAAATTAAAAAATTGGGAAAATATATTTGACACATTATTTTGGCAAGTGGTTACTATCTAGTGAGCTGTGAAGTAAAAATTAGCTATTCACATAAGTAGAGATTTCACAAAAGGACTAATACAAATACCAAAAAAGAAGAGTGTTCCATTGGCAGAACCAATTAAAGAAGAGCAACTAAAACATCAATGAGATCTTATTATTTCCCTTTTTAAACTGGCGAAGATGATAAAATATTCAGTGCTGGTAATGGTGGGGGAAGAGGATGATTTAATACATTTTTGACAGGAATGAAAATTCATACATTTCCCAAGGCAGTTTGGCAATATGTAAAAACTGTATATCTTGTGTCTAAGAATTTATCTCAGAGATCTAAAGATGTGTGAAGAAGTCATCTATTAGATTATTTATCACAGCATTCTGTATAAGAACCAAAATGTCCAAAAGGAAGATTGATTACATACATTATGGTGTAGGAATAACAGTGGAAAACAGTCGTTAAATATGATAGGGTCAAAGTGTATTTATTGACATAAAAAGACCTCCACAATATATTTCAAGTGAAAATATAAAGCTTTTATAGCAGTATGTTAAGTATGATCTCTGTATTATTTTTTTTTAAAATTGGGGGTGTATGTACAAAGTTTGTACAAGAGGTGTTATCAAGTTGTCTCTGAGTGTGGTGAAAATTGTTTTTGCTCTCCTTTTTACATATCTAATTTAAAAACATTTCCATCATGAAAGTATTTTGAAGCACTGTAGCCAAGATCATGTTCTGTGAGTTCAATTGAACCTGTGCATATCCACTAAGTGTCCACTGATACTGGTTAGCTAATTAAATCTCAGGCTTTCTCTTATAAAATGTACATCATAATACCAAGCTGAAAGATGATTGTGTTAAAGTAATGCATTGAAAAGTTCATACCATATTTTTGTCAGAGTTAATATACTTTATTTTTTACAGTTGGTATTTTATCAATAATGAAAACTGCTCTTTCAAAATAGAAAGGATTGATTCTACAATTCAGTGAGAATTGAAAAAAATAAGCATCAGCTCCTCTTCTTGGAGGGTCAAAACCAATGAATTTTATTTCTTACTTTTCACCTGTCCCTGACAAGGTCTCTGGATTGTGCAAGGCGGGTTGCCACCAGCCAGGGCAAGGCAGTCAGCACTCCTTGCCAAGATTATAAAACCAGCTTGACATTCCTGTTTCTGGGTGCCATCTTTCAGGGTTCCACGTGCTCTTCAGTTTCAGCTGGTCAGCTGTGAAAGTCCTTGATGTTGGAGGAGAAAAATAGACTAAGAATAGCACATGAAAACACCACTAAGTAGTCTTAATGTTTCCCTAAATGATGGACAAACAAGATAGAGCATATTCAAGCAACAGAGAGAGCCTTGAAAAGCTTGGTTTGGTGCAAAGAGTTTGTGATACAAACACAGTGTGTATAATTCCTTCTGAAACGTGCTAGGAAGAGGGCGGGCGGCAGTCTGTGGATTGTTTATCATGAGAGGAAAGGTGTCTGTGTTCAGACCTGTGGTCATGGCGTGCGTGTTTCAAGAAATAGTATTTTCTAAAGTGGAGCCTTTTCGGCTTTTGTTGGGCTTCACACGCGTGGGGCTCGGGATGCGGGGGGAGGATCGGCGATGCCTCCGGCCAGCTGTCCGTTGTGCTTTGGATTCCTTACTGTCCTGTGCTTCTCTTGCTCAGTCTCCTCTTCCTCCTTGTCCGTGAAACACATTCACCCACTGCTCTCAGGTTTGCATCGAGGAATGGGTAGACATCCCAGTTGTAAGGAGTGCTTCATCCATGCTCATTACATATTTTTGATATATTTTAACATATTCGTCCATCTGAAGACTGCAGGCACTAGGATGGTAGTGAGTTACAGTCTCTCTTTGCCTAGTTAAGGAATATCACCAGCATTTTAAAGGGACTTTCCATCTAGTCCTTTATGCTGGAAGTTAAGAAAGTGGATAAATCCCAGGAACTGGACAGTGCAGGGTTTTTTTTTTTTTTTTTTTCCATTAGGCATTCATTTGAGTCACAAAAGAAGAGCTGGATTCAATAAGATATATGCAGGCTGACAAGTGGCTTATTTAACTTAATATGGAAAAATATAAAATAATGGGAACTAGGTCAAAAATGGCAAAAAGGATTAGGGCTTAAATAGAGACAGGCTTCCAGACAGTGAAGGGAAGAGGATCTGGCAGTAATCGTGTCTATAAAGGCCGGCCCATCAGCTTCGCGTCTGGCAGTAATTAGGAGGCCAAAGGAACACTGCATGAATCTGCCGAGGACGGGAGGAAAGGAGAGAGGGTTCTTGGGCTCTGTGGGGCGCATGACTTTCCCGAGGAAGAGGAGAGCTTGCAGGTGACAGTCCCCCAAGCTCGGAGGAAACAGCAGGAGTGCCTCCTCTTTGTCTCTTCGTGGGTGGTCAGTTGCTGGACACACGAGAGCAGACAGAGTAGTGGGTGGAGGGAGTGGTGAGCGATGCGTGAGGTCTCCTCCATGACCTGTTGGGATTCAGACATCCCCATCCATGATTCTCCAGTATGCCCCCTGTAGGCCTCATGGCCTACCTCTCACTGCTGATTTCCACCCGTCTCCTTAAAACTAGACTCCAAGAAGGAGTCAGCTATTCAGTAGGGTCTTTCTTAGTTATGACACCTCCAGCTTCCTTAACATCTTGCTACTGAATCTTTCTCCCCGCCATCCTCCTGCCTCCCAGGGATGCCAAACACACACAGACATGACAGCCTTCTGGACTTCAGCACTGAGTTCTCTGAGACTTGCCAGTCTGTTCTGTTATTTAACCAGGACACATACCAGCTGGGTTTAAGGGTGCAGCTGGATGCCTTTCAAGGCTCATCTGAGCCTCGGCTGCGGTGTACTTTTTTGTGTGTTTGTCTACTTCAGGGATGCCAGTTCATGCTGGGAAGCTTTTCTTGCATTTACTCTGAAGGACACCATGTGCAAGGTGGTGTCAGTCATCACTCTAAGACAGCTAGGATTGCTGCCAACACAGGGGAATGAACTGTGCAAGAAGAACCATGGGCCCAAACAGACATGCAGAGCTCTGGAACTGGAATTAAAATGTGGCTGTCTTCTCCAGATTGAGACAAACACACTGTCCTAGAAAGAGAGGGGACGGCACAGTCCACATGGGGCCTTTGTTGAATCAGTCCTCAGCAGGGGTGTGGCGAGGACCTGAGGCTTCTAGGGACATGAGAAGAGCTGTCAAAGAGCTGAGCTTAGCGAGATCCACACTACGGGAAGTTGACTCCTGTGGGGCACCTGAGACGCCTGTAGTGTCTCCTGCCAGGAAGAACTTAGCACTGGTCTGCCTGTGTCTTATTTCCTGGACAGTCAAGTTTGCATGGCCGTGTGTCCTACTGACTTCTCATGACTGTTTAGTGCCCAGTGTAGAACAATGGATATTGTACTTTGGGTATTTCTTTCATGTTTGTCTTTAGGATACTTCCTAGCAATCAACATGTATTTACGTAAGCTTAATCACCCCTTAGAAAACTGAAGTGAATTCACTCAGTTGGAAATAAGCTTTGCTCTGGGCGTGGAGAAGTGTCGCCATCAACAAAGGGATACAAACTCTTGCCCTTAATGCTCACGCAGTCTTGTGGGTAATCAGGGAAAACACAAAATAAGGTGTTCCAAACAGGGAACAGGTGTAGTCAAAGCTATGGTTTTTCCCGTGGTCATGTATGGATGTAAGAGTTGGACCATAAAGAAAGCTGAGAGCCAAAGAATTGATGCTTTTGAACTGCAGTGTTGGAGAAAACTCTTGAGAGTCCCTTGGACAGCAAGGAGACCAAACCAGTCAATCCTAAAAGAAATCATTCCTGAATATTCATTGGAAGGACTGATGCTGAAGCTGAAACTCCAATACTTTGGCCACCTGATGCGAAGAACTGACTCATTTGAAAAGACCCTGATGCTGGGAAAGATTAAAGGCAGGAGGAGAAGGGGACGACAGACAATGAGATGGTTGGATGGCATCACTAATTCAACAGACATGAGTTTGAGCAAGCTCCAGTAGTTGATGATGGACAGGGAAGCCTGGTGTGGTGCAGTTCATGGGGTCGCAAAGAGGCAGACATGACTGAGCATCTGAACTGAACTGGATATAGGGTATGATAGATGGTGATAGTTCAGTTCAGTTGATCAGTCGTGTCTGACTCTCCGCGACCCCATGAATCACAGCACGCCAGGCCTCCCTGTCCATCACCAACTTCCTGGAGTTCACCCAAACGCATGTCCATCGAGTCAGTGATACCATCCAGCCATCTCATTCTCGGTCGTCCCCTTCTCCTCCCGCCTCCAAACCATCCCAGCGTCAGAGTCTTTTCCAGTGAGTCAACTCGTCGCATGAGGTGGCCAAAGTATTGCAGTTTCGGCTTTAGCATCAGTCCTTCCAATGAACACCCAGGATTGATCTCCCTTAGAATGGACTAGTTGGATCTCCTTTGAGTCCAAGGGACTCTCAAGAGTCTTCTCCAGCACCACAGTTCAAAAGCATCAATTCTTCGGCGATCAGCTTTCTTCACAGTCCAACTCTCACATCCATACATGACCACGGGAAAAACCATAGCCTTGACTAGACGAACCTTTGTTGGCAAAGTAATGTCTCTGCTTTTTAATATGCTATCTAGGTTGGTCATAACATTCCTTCCAAGGAGTAAGCGTCTTTTAATTTCATGGCTGCAATCAGCATCCACAGTGATTTTGGAGCCCAAAAAAATAAAGTCTGACACTGTTTCCACTGTTTCCCCATCTATTTCCCATGAAGTGATGGAACCAGATGCCATGATCTTAGTTTTCTGAATGTTGAGCTTCAAGCCAACCTTTTCACTCTCCTCTTTCACTTTCATCAAGAGGCTTTTGAGTTCCTCTTCACTTTCTGCCATAAGGGTGGTGTCATCTGCATATCTGAAGTTATTGATATTTCTCCCAGCAATCTTGATTCCAGCTTGTGCTTCTTCCAGCCCAACGTTCCTCATGATGTACTCTGCATATAAATTAAATAAGCAGGGTGACAATATACAACCTTGACGTACTCCTTTTCCTATTTGGAACCAGTCCGTTGTTCCATGTACAGTTCTGACTGTTGCTTCCTGACCTGCATACAGGTTTCTCAAGAGGCAGGTCAGGTGGTCTGGTATTCCCATCTCTTTCAGAATGTTCCACAGTTTATTGTGATCCACACAGTCAAAGGCTTTGGCATAGTCAATGAAGCAGAAATAGATGTTTTTCTGGAACTCTCTTGCTTTCTCCATGATCCAGCGGATGTTGGCAATTTGATCTCTGGTGCCTCTGCCTTTTCTAAAACCAGCTTGAACATCTGGAAGTTCACAGTTCACATATTGAGGAAGCCTGGCTTGGAGAATTTTGAGCATCACTTTACTAGCATGTAAGATGAGTGCAATTGTGCGGTAGTTTGAGCATTCTTTGGCATTGCCTAAGATGGAGAAGCTCTATACAGTTAGAAAAAACAAGACCAGGAGCTGACTGTGGCTCAGATCATGAACTCCTTATTGCCAAATTCAGACTGAAATTGAAGAAAGAAGGGAAAACCACTAGACCATTCAGATATGACCTAAATCAAATCCCTATGATTATACAGTGGAAGTGAGAAATAGATTTAAGGGACTAGATCTGATAGCTAGAGTGCCTGATGAACTATGGACGGAGGTTTGTGACATTGTACACGAGACAGGGACCAAGACCATCCCCATGGAAAAGAAATTCAAAAAAGCAAAATGACTGTCTGAGGCCTTACCAATAGCTGTGAAAAGAAGAGAAGCGAAAAGCAAAGGAGAAAAGGAAAGATATAAGCATCTGAATGCAGAGTTCCAAAGAATAGCAAGGAGAGATAAGAAAGCCTTCCTCAGCCATCAATGCAAAGAAATAGAGGAAAACAACAGAATAGGAAAAATAAGAAATCTCTTCAAGAAAATTAGAGATTGCAAGGGAACATTTCATGCAAAGATGGGCTCGATAAAGGACAGAAATGGTATGGACCTAACAGAAGCAGAAGATATTAAGAAGAGGTGGCAAGAATACACAGAAGAACTGTACAAAAAAGATCTTCAGGACCAAGATAATCAC
Organism: Moschus berezovskii; assembly: GCF_049115385.1. NCBI lineage: Eukaryota > Metazoa > Chordata > Mammalia > Artiodactyla > Moschidae > Moschus > Moschus berezovskii. The sequence continues at coordinate 65,464,218 of NC_142477.1, forward strand.
GATGGTGTGATCACTCACCTAGAGCCAGACATCTTGGATGTGAAGTCAAGTGGGCGTTAGAAAGCATCACTATGAACAAAGCTGGTGGAGGTGATGGAATTCCAGTTGAGCTATTTCTAATCCTGAAAGATGATGCTGTGAAAGTGTTGCATTCAATATGCCAGCTAATTTGGAGAACTCAGCAGTGGCCACAGGACTGGAAAAGATGGTGTTAAGTACTATGTAAAAATAAGACAAGAAGGACATGGGTAATATTAGGGAAAGGGCTGAATTTGACATCTTGAAATATCCAAACATCTAGCAATACGCAAACATAATTTTGGATATCTGGGTGATTGCTGTCTGTTATCTTTTAGATACTCCATTTATGTGAATAATATCCTTAGGTTTGTATAGTACAGTATAATTCTCAAAGTATTTTCATATCCGTAGACTGGCCCTTTGCCAATTTCACATAGATAAACACTTTGCTTTGGTCAGGCAAATATTTGAAGTGTATTAAATTTGGACTTTACAATACATTTTGGTAACTTAGTGGGCAATGCCCTTTTCCATCTTTGAATGTCTTGCAGTGTACTGCATCGATCATTCCTTCATGAAACGGAAGAGTGAGACGTCTCTTGAGTGGCCTGGTGGACTCTTGAGAAGGCCTGGAATGAGGAGGAGTCATCGGACACAGGAGCGTATTAGTGGTCTGTCACACTGCCTTGGCTATTTGTGATGATAGTCCCACAGATTCTCCACTGTCATGTATGTGGAGCATGTAAGGGACTGAGAACCCTTGCAGACCACCCCTGTCAGGTATGCAGGGACACTCCATGACCACTGTCACACCAAGGCCCTAGCATCTCATCTCCTACTTGGTATCCAGTCCTCCTTGTGGGGCCTGCTTTCACATCAGGGTCATTTGGTCTAAATGAAGCTCATCCTCCTTTGCCTGCCTCTTCTCATTTGGCTTTTCCTCTTGAGTCGTAAGTCTTTGTGGATTCCCTAGATCTCCTTCCCATCCCCCAACATACTTAGACATCTGCCCTTTCTTCCTGTTCTTTTTTCCAATTGCCTCTGGGCCAGTTCAGGACTTTTAAACTGAACGAATGTCTAAATAATGGCAGTGGTCCTCTCTCTCTGATCACTTCCATTTCCATTCAATTTCAACATTCTACTCCTTCTCAGCCTCTGGTCGTTTGTGAGTGCCAGCTTCATGCTCTAACAAGACCGATCTGAAAACTCCTTGCAGGTCCTGGAGTCCATGCACTGGGCTCATCTCCCCTCCCACCAGTCCCCAGGGAGAAAAACCAGTCCCCCTTCTCTTGCCCTTTCTAAATCTGAGTCATCCATCAAGCTCTTGCTCAAATGCAGCCTCTTCAAAGATCGGGTTACCAGATAAAATACAGGACGCCCAGTTCAATATGCATTTCAGGTGAATGAATATTTGTTCACTATAAGTATTTCACAAATGTGGTATAGGAACTACTTACTAAAAAAAAAAATCATTGCTTACCTAAAAGTCAAATTTCACTGGGCATCCTGTATTTTAATTTGCTGATTATGGCAGTCCTACTCCAAGAAGTCTTCTCTGGCCACTCTGACTTCTGTACTTCCCAGAGCTCTGTGTTTGTGGAAAAGGCTTATAGCATTTGTTCACAACCTTGAATCTTTTTATAGAGGGTAGAGTGTAAGTAGTAAGTTAAAAACTATCTGTGTTTATATTCTGTATTTCAGTGACTACTGAAAACCTACTATGTGCTAGAACGTGTGGGAGGCAATGTGGATGCAAAAATAGTTCTGTCCTCAAAGGTGCCTGATATAGCAACAGCCCCGCCAGCACAGTTACAAGGCAACATTTGGTGGCCCCTGTGCTTGCTAAGTGGAGAAAGCAATGCCACCCCACTCCAGTACTCTTGCCTGGAAAATCCCATGGATGGAAGAGCCTGGTGGGCTGCTATGGGGTCGCTAAGAGTCGGACACGACTGAGCGACTTCACTTTCACTTTTCCCTTTCATGCATTGGAGAAGGAAATGGCAACCCACTCCAGTGTTCTTGTCCGGAGAATCCCAGGGACGGGGGAGCCTGGTGGGCTACCGTCTATGGGGTCGCACAGAGTCGGACACGACTGAAGTGACTTAGCAGCAGCAGCAGTGCTTGCTAAGGGGCTTCCCTTTTGGCTCAGGTGGTAAAGAATCCACCTGCAATGCAGGAGACCTGGGTTTGATCCCTGGGACGGGAAGATCCCCTGGAGAAGGGAAAGGCTACCAACTCCAGTATTCCAGCCTGGAGAATCCCATGGACTGTATAGTCCACGGGGTGGCAAAGAGTCGGACACGACTGCTCAGGGCTGACTTCCTGGTGGAAACCAGGTCTGAAAGGATGATGGTTGGCAGGGATGGGTTGTGGGGTGTGAGCATGGGGGAGAGGCAGGAGGAAGGTCTCTCTGGGCAGAGAGAAAGATGTGCAGAGGCCCACGTGAGGGAGAGACGTGGTTATGACCCAGGGTTGGACGGACGTCATTGCTCAGGAGGAGTGTGTCTTGTGAGGTGACAGATGGTGTGTCTGGAGGCCTTGGGTGTTAAACACTTCTGAGCGCACCGCTGAAGATGAGGTTCGGAACCTGGACAAAAGCCAGGTCATGATGATTTTGTGTGTCATACTTCACAGGCTGAGCTTTATCCTGAAAGCTGTGGAAGACTGCTGAACCATTTAGAGGAGTGACACACTCAGATTTCCCTTCAGACCAAGAACTCCGAGCGCAGACTCAGGGGATCAGATCAGCAGCAGCGAGACTGATTCAGACGTGGCAGCAGTGATTCAGGCTAGAGATGCTGAGGGTGATGGACGCGTGCAAAAGATGTGAAGGCATAAATCAGCAGGACCTTCGGCCACACCAGACATGAGCTGAGGGGGAGTAACGACCATTTCTGGCACAGGCAGCCTCAGGGAAGGCAGAGGCTTCCAGTAAGGTGGAGGGGACAGGAAGTTAAGCAGATTTGGGATGGAGTGGGGTCATGAAGCGATCCATCAGAGTGTGTGTGAGCTCACGTTTGGCCTTTTATTCTGTTCGGCTGTATTTTGTAATTCACCTTTGCATGTGCTGTGTTCTCTCCCCAGGTGGACTCTGACCTTTCTGAGCTCCTGGACCTTATCACCCCACCTGGGTGAGCCCATGTGCCTTTAACTCACGACCACTCCCTGTGCGTTCACCTCCCACACAGGCCATGTGGCTCCCCGCGCCTCGCCCGCCAGCAGCTGCAGCCAGCATGTCTGCTCAGTTGAGCGTGGCAGGATCTTTGAGCTGGGACACAAGTTCACCAGGGATGTGTTTCTCCTCAGAGGGAAGCTAAACACCCGGGCTGACCTTGCCCCCTTTGGGAGGGAGGACCCCGTCTCCCAGTGGCAGTAGAGGCTTTGGGTCAGTGGGGTGATGACCCGGTCCTGGGAGACCCTGCTGTCTCCTTGCAGAACCCCATAAATCCTTCCAAAGGGAGTAATTCCCTCAGGATCAAGAGGGCCCTCCGCATTCCTGAAACCAATGAAGGCAACATGGACAGGGATTTCTGAGAAAAGTAAATGTGGCGTGAGCATGATCCCTGGGTGTTACTCTGCAGCGGAGGAGTCTTTTTTTTTCTTCCCCTCCACTGAGTGGTGTTCTTTGCTCCCCAGTTAACTCACGCTCTGGATTTGGTCCAAGTACACTTTGTTTCTTGATTTCCAGCCAGGCTGCTGTCCGCTGTGGTGCGTTCTCCGCTGTGCTCCTGTCCTTCCCCCCCGGCCCGATCTCTCTTTTTATCAGCATTTCAACTTTTCCGCGTGACTGAACCCATACAGAGGCAAACCCCCCCGGCTTAGGTGGGGCTTCCGCCCAGAGCGAGGCTGGAGGGACCCTGTGCCCGGTGGCCCGTCATCCAGCCAGAGCCCACGCGGCAAGGAAGGTCTGCGAGCGGCTGAGGCAGAAAGCGCTTGAACTCTGCCCCCTGCCAAATGATTTCCAGATGTGTAAACTCCAGCCTCCCTCTGTTCTCTGACTGTAGCCCTGCCAACATACATCTGCAGATTGCCAGTGCGCAGGAAACATGAAAGACTCTCTTTCACAACATCTGCTCTCTTTCTCTCGTTTGCCCCCTCTGTCCTCTCAGGCTGCCCTATATTTCATCTCCCCCTGCACCTCCACCCTTAAATAAATTCATTAAGGAATCACTGCACAGCTCTCCTTCTCCCACAGATGCCAGCTCATCTGTCCTCATCTCTCCATCCCCCCGACCCCCTCCAAGTCTGTCTCTCTGGAGAGTTGACCAAAGCACCACCAGACTCATTAAAGAGGCATATCGGACTTGCGGAGGGAGAAAAGAACTGAGTTTTCTCCATGGGGCTAGTGCCAGTCCACAAGCTGTAAGGGTGAGTTTGGCCATGAGGAGGACAGAGCAGGCCCTGGAGATGAACACGCGAGTCTCCCCTGAGAGTTCGCTTGCTGCACAGCCTGGGGAAGAGGTGAGGTCTTCTTTCTGGGCAAAACTTTTCTTGTGGACATTCAGTCTCTTGAAATCAACAAGGCAGGCTCCTGTAAAGTTGGAAGTTTGTATGTGCAGAGTGAATTCCTGGCCTCCTCTCATCTCCTGGGGGATGGCACCCATCAAACAAGAGGAGAAAAGACCTATTCTTAATGTAACTCAAAGTGGGAGAAAAGAGTCAGCAACCCTTTTAGCAAAGTTGAACAGAATCTTGTTCCTGAGGCCCGCACTCTTCACTAGGAAGATAGTCTGATCCACCTGGGTAAGGCTGTCCTGCCTGATTTGAAGAACCCAGTGGAGAGGGCGGTCTTTACACTCTGCTTTAGTGGGTCCAAGCACCTCAGTCTCTGGTATCAGATGACACCCTAAGGGGTTTGTCTGCATTGTTGCCACCACGGCCTCCCTATTTTAAACAGACAAGAACATCAGCCTCATAACTTCAAATAGGGCTTGTTTAAAAAAAAAAAAAACAACAACAAAGGAGGAGATAAAGCTGGTTCTGGAATTCCTCTCCGTCCACCCATGCCTTTCTCTGCAGCTCCTCAAAGACGTTGAAACACCCCTGCAGCTACGGTAGCTCTGTCCTGAAGAAAGGACAGAATCTGTAGAGTCTGCTTTCTAGCTAAAGTAAGGGGTAAACAAAGCTTTCCCTTCTACATGAGAACTTGTCCTTTGGGTAGCTGTACAGCTATGTTGGGCTTCCCAGGTGGCTCAGTGGTAAAGAATACCTCCAATTCAGGAGACTCTGGTTCGATCACTGGGTCAGGAAGATCCCCTGGAGAAGGAAATGGCAACCCACTCCTGTATTCTTGCCTGGAAAATCCCATTTACAGAGGAGCCTGGCGGGCCACAGTCACAGGGTCACAAACAGCTGGACATGACTGAGCGTGTGTGTGCACGCTCACACACACACATACACACACTGCCATTACTCTGGCAACCTCTTAACGGTAAAATGCAAACTGTGTTTCCAAGTAACACTGCGGATGATGAAAATGACTGTGGCTGGTGAGTTATATCTGGGCTGGGAGGAGCTATGAAAGACCGTGCATTCTTGCTAAGGACGCGGTTCTGGAGGCCTTCCCTGGGTGTGGTGACTTTTATAGGTATCCCTGGAGGGAATGAAAGCCATGTCGAGGGAGTTTTTACAGGAGAGGCTCCTTTCAGGAGTGAGGATATTCAGCCACGTTAGCTCCCACACCTGCCAGTGTGGCTCTCACCCTCGCACCTGAGCAAAAGTTAGTGTGGAAGGGCTGTGCAGGCTGATGCACAGACTTCCACCGAGGGAGACCCTTGGTGCTGCCCTGCTGGCAACCTGTGTTCCGCCCTACATTGCTCTGAGCAGACCAGTGACGGCCTGTGATTATCATGTCAGTGTCCAGGGAAGGCCAAGAAGGTCCTCTGATGGGTGATAAAGATAGTGTAACTGACTTCCTGTTAATGTGTGACTCCCCTCAGGGGTAATTACCTTTTACAAAAGTAAACTAGTGGGTGGAGAGCATACCTGGGGTGCCCAGTGTGCCACACATCACCCCCCTGGGGCTCATTCTGGCTTCAGCACTTTTCATCCCCCCTCAAATAATACCTGGGAAGAAAATACTGCTGCTGCTGTTGCTAAATCACTTCAGTCGTGTCCAACTCTGTGCGACCCCATAGATGGCAGCCCACCAGGCTCTGCTGTCCCTGGGATTCTCCAGGCAAGAACACAGAAGTGGGTTGCCATTTCCTTCTCCAATGCATGAAAGTGAAAAGTGAAAGTGGAGTCGCTCAGTTGTGTCCAACTCTTAGCAACCCCATGGACTGCAGCCTACCAGGCTCCTCTGTCCATGGGATTTTCCCGGTGAGAGTACTGGAATGGGGTGCCATTGCCTTCTCCTGGGAAGAAAATGGGTGGTATCAATTTTGCTTTGCGTGTGCCTATCACCTAGAGCTGTTAGAACTGTGAAAAGTCACACTGGCCTTCTACATGACCCTAAAGGCTCTAACGTCAAAATTCAGGGAGCTGATATGAGGGGTTTCCATTGTCTAAGTTTACCTGTCCCAATTATAGACTCAGTTACTGGAGAAATAAGTACGGGTTTCACTGGGACTTGGACCAGAGTGGGACTTTCATTTATCACCGGTCCTCTGCACTTTCTTCTCTAATCAGACAAACGGTAGTAACTGGCATTTACAATTTCTTATAGCAGCCTAAGGTCGAAGCAGCTCTGTGCTCCCCTTTCCCCAGTACACAGTACTCTGGTAAGTGTCCCTAGGTCATGTTGGAGAAAGACTGAGGGAAAACTCATTGTTTATACTTGTGATGGACTGCCAGGGTTCCTCTTCAAGGAGATGCAACCTCCCCTTCAGTCAGGGGGCTCTGGGCCTATGAATGAACTTACCTGGGAGCCTGGCAGAGGGCCTTATTTTTTTCCATTCTAGCATCTAATTTCAGCTTTATTTCCTCTAGCTCTTAAGCTTTTATTTTTTCTTATAAATAGAGCTCAAGAAACACTCTACTGCTATCCATCCATGCTACCCCTTGGAATACCATAGTCTGTATCAGACATCATCACAGGAGCAAAGCCCTGCCAGGTGGCACCTGTGTAAGGCTAATCAAGACTTGAAGCTTTGCTGCAGCAGTGGCTTGTGTAAGAGGTGGGGGTTGAGAGGATTTGAAATAGGACATACATGTGTCTGATGAGCCCAGGCCTGGGCTCAGACAGAATCTTTGCAGGCCCCAGGTGATTTCTACCTTCTGGCGCTGTGTTCAGTTCAATTGCTCAGTCATGTCTGACTCTTTGCGACCCCATGGACTGCAGCACACCAGACTTCCCTGTCCATTACCAACTCCTGGAGCTTGCTGAAACGCATGTCCATCAGGTCAGTGATGCCATCCAACTATCTCATCCTCTTTTGTCCTCTTCTCCTCCCGCCTTCAATCTTTCCCAGTGTCAAGGTCTTTCCCAGTGAGTCAGTTCTTCCAATCAGGTGGCCAAAATATTGGAGTTTCAGCTTCAGCATCAGTCCTTCCAATGAATATTCAGGACTAATTTCCTTTAGGATGGACTGGTTGGATCTCCTTGCAGTCCAGGGGACTCTTAAGAGTCTTCTCCAACACTACAGTCCAAAAGCATCAATTCTTTGGTGCTCAGCTTTCTTTATAGTCTAACTCTCATATCTGCATATCTGAGATTATTGATATTTCTCCTGGCAATCTAATTCCAACTGGTTCTTCATCCAGCCTGGCATTTCCCATGATGTACTCTGAATATCAGTTAAGTAAGCAGGGTGACAATATACAGCCTTGATGTACTTCTTTCCTGATTTGGAGCAAGTCTGTTGTTTCTTGTCCAGTTCTAACTGTTGCTTCTTGACCTGTATACAGATTTCTCAGGAGGCAGGTCAGGTGGTCTGGTATTCCCATCTCTTGAAGAATTTTCCACAGTTTGTTGTGATCCACACAGTCAAAGGCTTTGGTGTAGTCAATAAAACAGAAGTAGATGATTTTCTGGAACTCTCTTGCTTTTTCGATGACCCATCAGATGTTGGCAGTTTGATCTGGTTCCTCTGCCTTTTCTAAATTCAGCATGAACATCTAGAAGTTCACGGTTCACGTACTGTTGAAGCCTGACTTGGAAAATTTTGAGCATTACTTTGCTAGCGTGTGAGATGAGTGCAATTCTGCAGAGGTTGGCGTAAGTTACTTCTAACCAAAGAAGATGGCGATATGGAAAGGCTATCACTCCTTTGACTAGGTTACCAAAAGTGTTACTTCTGCCTTGCTGGAAAGTTCTCTCTTTTGGCTTTGATGAAGCAAGTTGCTATGTTGGGGAGACCCATATGGCAAGAACTGAGGGTGACCTCCAACCTACAGACAGAGAATAACCGAAGGTTGCGTTCCAACAGCCCCATGGAACTGCCTCCTGCAACAACCTTGTAAGTAAGCTTGGATGCAGCGCCTCCCTTGGTTGAGCTTTCACGTGAAGCCCTAGCCCTCTTTGACACTTGAACGCAGCCTCGTGAGAGGCTGTGAAGCACAAGTTCAGTGGGGCCTTGCCTGGACTCCTGGCTCACAGAAGTTGTGAGCTAAACAAATGTGTATTATTTTAAGCTGTCAAATTTTACAGCATTTTTTAACTCTTATTTTATACTGGACTATAGCTGACTGACAATGCTGTATTAGTTTCAGGTTTACACACTATGTGTGGCTCAGTTCAGGTCAGTTCAGTCGCTCAGTCGTGTCTGACTCTTTGTGACCCCATGTATCACAGCACACCAGGCCTCCCTGTCCATCACCAACTCCCGGAGTTCACTCAAACTCATGTCCATCGAGTCGGTGATGCCATCCAGCCATCTCATTCTCTGTCTTCTCCTTCTCCTCCTGCCTCCAAACCCTCCCAGCATCAGAGTCTTTTCCAGTGAGTCAACTCTTCGCATGAGGCGGCCAAAGTATTGGAGTTTCAGCTTTAGCATCAGTCCTTCCAATGAACACCCAGGATTGATCTCCTTTAGAATGGACTGGTTGGATCTCCTTGCAGTCCAAGGGACTCTCAAGAGTCTTCTCCAGCACCACAGTTCAAAAGCATCAATTCTTCGGCGATCAGCTTTCTTCACAGTCCAACTCTCACATCCATACATGACCACGGGAAAAACAATAGCCTTGACTAGACGGACCGTGGCAGTGGATGTTAACTAGACTTATTGTGGTTATTATTTGGCAATGTAGACAAATAACAAATCATGTTGCACACCTGAAACTAATATAATGTTATATACCAATTATTTATCAATTCTAAAAAAAATTTTAAAATCTTAAAAGGGCAAAACTAGAACAGGCAAACCCAGATTGTCATCCCAGTAACAACAGGTACACACTCCTATATTAAAATGAAGAACCAACAGGGACCTGCTGTATAGTACAGGGAACTCTGAGCAGTATCATGTAACCACATAAATGGGAAAAGAATTTGACAAAGAGTAGATAGGCATGTAAGTGAATCACTCTGTGTAACAAGGTTGTTGCAGGAGGCAGTTCCATGGGGCTATTGGAATGCAACAGTTTTGGTAACCTAGTCATTATTCTCATAACGAGGACTTTTAAGATCTTTTCTCTTAGCAACTTGCAAATATGCAGTACAGTATTATTAACTATATTCACTCTGCTGGACTTTACATCCCCTCACTTATATTTTTATAGTTGAGAATTTGCATATTTTAGCTCCCCTTACCCATTTCTCCCTTCTTCCCAGTCTCCCACCTCTGGCAACCACCAGTCTGTTGCCAATCTATATCTATGAGCTTGGTTTATGTTTGTTTACTAGATTCTATGTGTTAGTGAGCTTTTACAATATTTGTCTTTCTTTGTCTGACTTATTTCACAAAGAAATAGCATAATACCCCTGAGGCCCATCCATTTCGTTGCAAATAGCAAAACTTCATTCTTTCTTTGTGGTTGAATAATATTTCTGTGTGTGTGACATTTTCTTTATCCCTTTATTCACTGATGGACACTTAGGTTGTTTCCTATTTTAAATAATGTTGCAATGAACATGAGGATGCATATATCTTTTCAAGTTAGTGTTTTTGTTTTCTTCAGATAAATACCCAGAAGTGGAATTGCTGGGTCATATGCTACTTCTATTTTTAAGTTTTTTGGTGATTTCCATACTGTTTCCCCAAAAGGCTCGACCAATTTATATTCCCACCAACAGTACACAAGGGTTCCCTTTTTCCTGCGTTCTCATCAGCACTTATTATTTTTTGTCTTTTTGATAATAACCATTCTAACAAGTTTAAGGTGATAGATATTTTACTGAGGTTTTGACGTGCATTTTCCTGATAGTTAGTGATGTTGAGTATCTTTTTATGTACCTGTTGGCCATCTGTATTTCATCTTTGGAAAAATATCTATTAATATTTGGATCGTCTACTTATTTTAAAATTGGATTGTTTTTCTGCTTTTGAATTGTATGAATTTCTCATACAGTATATTGAATATTGTATGAGGATATTTTGAATATACAATATCTTGAATATTAACCTCTTATCAGACATAGCAACCCACTCCAGTGTTCTTGCCTGGAGAATCCCAGGGACGGGGGAGCCTGGTGGGCTTCCGTCTATGGGGTCACACAGAGTTGGACACGACTGAAGTGACTTAGCAGCAGCAGCAGCAGCAGCAGCATCAGACATATAATTTGCCGATGTTTTCTCTTATTCAGTAGGTTGTCTTTTCATTTTGTCGATGATTTCCTTTGCTGTGCAGAAACTTTTTGATGTAGTACCACTTGTTTATTTTTGCTTTTGGTGTCAGATAAATCATTGCCAAGACCACTGACAAGCTTACTGAATGTGTTCTCTAAATTTTAGGGCAGTTTGTTACTAGGATGACCAATAGTCTGAGTTTGCCTGGGCTTGTTCTAGTCTGAGTACTGAAAATCATGAGTTTCCGTAAAATCCAGTCCTGGACAAACCACGATGCGTATTTGTGATGCAGCAATAGATACTTAATACAATTTTGCATCTTCAGTATATATTCCTGGAAGTAGATTTTTTTGAGGTCTAAATGGTAAATTCATCTAGACTTGTGTTAGATATTTCCAAATTCTCCTTTATAGGGATTGTAGCATTTCATACTCCCATCTGTAATATAAGAGTGCTTATTCCTCCATGCTCTCCTAACAGTTTGTTCTAATTATGTTTTTTTGATAATTAAATTAATGTTTGATTATATGTGTAACTGTAAGCTGACTCAAATTAGAATTAAAAAGTACATTTAAACATTAACACTTGTAAAATTAAAGTGCATGATTTATACTTTGTTTATTCCCATAAACTCATTTCACTGAATTCTCAAAGGGAAACAAATGAACCTAACTGAATACAGTCAATCAATCATGGGCTTACTCAATGTACGTGTGTATCTGTTTGTTTGTTTGTATGTGTCTATGTGTGTCTTTCCAACCTCCCTCCCCCATGACTTGATTTCCTGTAACTTGTTGATTAACCTTTCAATTTCGCTTTCAGTCTCTTGCTCCAACATTAGAATTATCCCAAATGGCATGTTTAGCTTTAGTACTGGAAGATGTGATGTGGTGGAGGGAAGAAAAGATGGTGATTTGAGTGGCCCCCCACGTGATTGCTCGCAGATTTGGCAAATTCAGATGCCTATAATGTCAGGCATTTAACTCAAGGGAATGAATATGGCTGGGTTAGGAAGATGATGAGCTGGATAGCACATGCCTTGTCTAAACAATCAGCTCTAACAATCATATGGCCATGCAGAAATGCAGGCCCACTGGTTGCCATCCGAGTTTTTCAAGATAAACTGAAATTGCAGTTTTAGAAAAATATTTAATTGTAATGTCTTCTTAAAATTAAAAAAGAATCAGAATGAAAGCAACCCACAATTTGCAGCAAAATCATGTCTATAGGCCAGCTTTGGCTTGTAGGCTGCCGGTCTGGGGTTGTGATATTGTGTCGAAGAAGGGGAAAATGAATTGACATTTACTGAACATCTGTGGCTGCTGTTTTTCACCTGATCCTGGGATAAATGTAGTATCAACCTCACTTTCCTGATGAGGACATGGAAGCTCATGGAGGCTAAGTTCATTTAACCATAAAGCTGAGATCATTTAACAAAATTGTGTCAGGTGCGTGTGCAAGGCTGTGGATGACTAAGTCTCCATTCTTTCCACACCATCAAACTAAAGTCAGCACTCTCCACGCTGTGAATGATCTTGCAGTTTTCCTCGGATAAGGAAGCTGAAATTAGAGTGCAATTGAAGTGACTTCTTGTTCCTCTCAATTTTGTTACCCAGAACAGATGCTTTTATGGTTACAATAGAAGTGCCCCTGGACACTGGATGGTGCACAATGGAGCTTCTCCCTGTGTGTGTACAGTGGCTTCCTTTCAATTGGGAAGTGCACCCAGAAAGAACTTCGCAGTCTTGATTTCCCCTGAACTGGTTTAAACTTCCCTTTTAAGAAAAGGGGGTGAAGGAAACACAAAATTAGATTAGGAGCCCAGTGTAGACGAACGGCTCTGCCTTCTGTCCTGTACCTGGCAGGACTTGTGATCTTGTTTATTATGCTTTCTGTTTATAGTCCTTGTTTCCCCAAACTGCTCCCCCAGGACAGCTTGGGAGGTGGTGTAAATGGAGGGTTTGTAAGGTGGTATGACTTGGGCTCTTGTAAACACAACTAAGGCCGAGGAGGTTCAGGCCCACAGGTGATCAGTCCTACAGGCTGCTGGTCCTCTTATAAAAGAACCTCCTGAGGTTATAAAACATTCTTATTCAAATCATTTTTTAATTCTAGGTATCTTTTTTTTATAAATTTGCTTGTAATCACTTCACTCAGCAATTTTCCCTATTCTCCTTATTTGGGAGTTTACTTTTTTTAAAAGATTTTAAAATTTACATCTCTCTACCTGTTTTGCAGATTTTATTGTTTTTAATGATCAGAAGAAAGTTGTCTGAAGTTTTTAGAATCCATATAAGTCAGCCAGCCTCTAAATAATGCAAAATTACATTGTTTAGTAAGAAAGTGTTTTGGTGTTCTTTGAGTACGCTATGTGTGTGTTAAGTCACTTCTGTCGTGTTCAACTCTTTGCAACCCTACGGACTGTAGCCTGCCAAGCTCCTCTGTCCATGGGATTCTCCAGGCAAGAATACTGGAGTGAGTTGCTATACCCTTCTCCAGGGGATCTTCCCCATCCAGGGGTCAAACTTGCATCTCTTATGCCTTGTGCATTGGCAGGTGGGTTCTTTACCACTAGTGCCACCTGGGAAGCCTCTTTGCACACACTGGGTACTAATATAAGAAGATGGGAATTAGTAGTTTGGCTCCTAAGGTAATTTTTTCCTGATTTGGAACAAGTAACAGGGCTGGGTACTTTCTTCATGCAGTTTTGGGGACATAGAGTGATGTGACTTATAAGTCTTTTGTACATTTCCATTTATTTTCAGTTTAACTGAAAAAGAAAAAAGCAAAGATTAGCAGATTAAAATAACAGGGATTTTTTTATGAGATTGACACATTTGTCCTCAAGAGAGCTAAATCAGGGGAGAAAAATCAAGCTATCCACAACTTTTCATTTTTAACTTTCTACTTTTTAGTATTTAATAAAGCTAATTAGATCCTTATTTAATTCCAATCAGTTAGGAATTGCTTCTGGCTTCTACTAATAAAGACTCAAAATAACAATGGCTTTACAAAATAAGGCCCTTTTGCATTTCTTTCACGTGAAATAGAAGCAAGCAGCCTAGAAGCAGTACAGCAGCTCCGTGGTCCTTAGGAACTCAGGCTCCTTTTATCTTTTTTGCTTTTCTATCCTTAGTGCATGCCTTCTATGTTCAAGGTCACCTCACCGTCAAGAGATGGCTGTTTGGAGCTCTATTCTATCACTTCTGCCTTGCAGTCAACAGGAAGAAGGAAAGCAGGGTGAGTAAAGTTACTTGCATTTCAACTGAATCAACTTCTTTTGAAGACCTTTCTCTGCAGCTTTTGCCAATAACGTCTACTTAAATCTCATTGGCCGCCTGTATCTAAAAGAGATGTTTGAAAATGTGGCTTGTCTATTGCAGAGTCTAACTGTGCAGGCGTCTCTTACTAAGGACAGAGGGAGAATGGACATTGGGTGTGCAAGCAGCAGCTTCTACTGTAGTCCCTGCGGTTCTACTTCTTTCTCTGGGCATGCTCACCGCCAGGCGTGATGGTGAGGGGTAGGGAACAATCGAAGAGGGTACCTTGGTCAGTACAATCCAAGAAAAATTCATGTCGGGCCTGCTTCTTGTGGCTGAGTTAGGCATATGTACTCATGTCCTTATACTGCTGTCATTCAGTTAGTAAGCTGTGTCTGACTCTTTGTGACCCTATGGACTACAGCACACCAGGCTCCTCTGTACTCTACAATCACCCATAGTTTGTCAAATTCGTGTCCTGTCCTTACATTACCATATCATTATGATGTTTACTTTCTTTTCCTATAGCCCCTGTAACAAAAGAAGAAGCCAGTAAACTCGGTGGCTTAAAGCAACAGAAATTTATTCTCTTATAATTTGGGAGGCCAGAGTCCAAGATCAGTGTCACCAAGCTGAAATCACGGTGACAGGGCTGTGTTCCTTCCAGCGGCTCATGGGGAGAACCCACTTCTTGCCTCTGCAGCTGCTGGCGGCTATGTCGCTCCAGGCGCCACACGGCCTCCGTCTTCACATGGCCTCTCCTGTGTGTGTGGCACAGTTCCTTCCTTAGAAAGGCACATGCGATTGTGTTTAAGGCAGACCCAGATAATCCTCCTCTCAAGATTAACTTAATCACACCTGCTCCCATATGAGGTAATGTTCCTTCTTTTGTATCTTAGGCAACATTCATAGGTTTTGAGGATCAGGATGTGGATGCATCTTGTTGGGTGACCATTCAGCCTACTCTGGTGGTGGTGGTGGTTTAGTCGCCCAGTCGTGTCCAACTCTTGCAATCTCATGGATGGTAGCCCGCCAGGATCCTCTGTCCATGGAATTCTCCAGGCAAGAATACTGAAGCGGGTTGCCATTTCCTTCTCTGGAAGATCTTCCTGACCTAGGAATTAAACCTGGGTCTCTGCATTGCAGGCAGATTCTTCACCAACTGACCTACGAGGAAAGCCTCACTATATATAGTTTATATCCTAAATCACCTTCTCTGGCATCTATATAAATATTTTCTTTGTTGATAATCCAGTTTAGGATAGTTGGTTTCCTTCCAGATATATGAAAACTTATATAAATATGATCAAAATCATACAAAGAGCCAGATATTTACCTTCTTTGTATTTTACAGACATCAACTAATGTTAAACTGACTTGTCACTTAATAGGACTTTGTGTTTTTGTTTTCTTTCTGCTTTTTGGTGCAAAAAAGAATACTTTTTCTCATTTTTTAAAAAAGTAAGGTTTATTGAGGTATCATTTACATACAGAAAAACTCTCCCAGTTTAAGTATATAGTTCTGTAAGTTTTAAAAAGCATATATAGTCATGTAATTCCACAAAAGTCAAGTTATAGATATTTTCAAAGCCCTTAGGAAAAGTTCCATCATGCCTCTTTATAATAAATTTTGCATTGATCATTTTCTTGTCAACAGTGTCATAAAAATGGAATCCTGCAGTATTTAGCCTTTTGTATCTCACTTCTTTCACTTAAAACACTGAGATTCATCTGTGTTGTTGTGTGTGTCAGTAGTTTGTTCCTTTTTCCTTCTGAGTAGTAGTCCAATTTATAGACGTACCATAATTTCTCTCTCTCCTAGTTGGATTGTTTCCAGTTTTTGACAATGATTAAAGATGCTGCTGCTGCTGCTGCTGCTGCTGAGTCACTTCAGTCGTGTCCGACTCTGTGTGACCCCCTAGATGGAAGCCCACCAGGCTCCCCCGTCCCTGGGATTCTCCAGGCAAGAACACTGGAGTGGGTTGCCATTTCCTTCTCCAATGTGTGAAAGTGAAAAGTGAAAGTGAAGTCGCTCAGTCGTGTCCGACCCTTAGCGATCCCATGGACTGCAGCCTACCAGGCTCCTCCATCCATGGGATTTTCTAGGCAAGAGTACTGGAGTGGCTTGCCATTGCCTTCTCCGGATTAAAGATGCTATAAACATTTTTTGTAGTTTTTAATGTGAATATCAATTCTAATTTCCTTTGCAAGGGTACCGATGAATGGGTATTGTTGGGTTGTGTGGAAATTTATGTTTAACTTTCTGAGAAATTGCTGAAGAGTTTCCCAAAGTGGACCATTTTATGCCCACTGGCAGTGTATGCAAGTTCCCGGTGCTCCGCATCCTCACTAGTCCATGGTAATGCCACCTTTTTTGTTTGTCTGTTTACATTCTAATAGGTTTATTGTGGTATCTCAGTGCAATTTTAATGTACATTTCCCTAATGACTAATAGTTTTGAGAATCTTTTTTATGTTCCTGTTTGCCATTCATATCTCTTTGATGAAGTGTTTCTTCAAATCCTTTGCCCATTTTTAATTAAGGTGGTTTGTTTTCTTATTAAGCTTTGAGAGTTCTTTATGTATTCTGGGTATCAGTCCATTATCAGATATGCATTTTGTGCATATTTTCTCAAAGTATGCATTCTCGTTTCATTTTCACAGCTGTCTTTGAAGTGGCAGCAATTTTAAATTTTGCTGGATTCCAGCTTGTATGCTCTTTGCAGAGCTACCTGGGAATGCATAGCTAACTACATCAGCTAAGCATACAGTTTGGTTCTTGTCTTTGCCAGTTACATAGGTAATAAAGAGCATTTTCTTGAATCAATCAATTCATTAATCAGTGAGTGTTTATGAGTCTTGGCTCTGCCATTTCCCATTTGTTTGACCTTTGGCATCCTGTCACTTTGACTATAAAGCAGAATGAGGAATTTAATAATACTTTAAAACATTTTTTATTAGCATATAGTTGATTTTACAATATTATTTTAGTTTCTGCTGTACTGCAAAGTGTATCAGTTATACATATATATATATATATATCTACTCTTTTTTTTAAAACTTTTCCCATTTAGGTCATTACCAAGTATTCAGTAGAGTTTTCTGTAGGTAGGTCCTTATAATAGTCCTTTCAGTAAAATAGGTGCAGTCATAATTGCTTCTTTGCTTTCATGTTGATACTTTTGATGATTTTTAAATGAAAAAAAAGGTAAAAATATCTTATAAAATATAAAATAGAATCCAAGCATATTGAGCCTTGCTGCATGACCAGTAATCTTCTAGGCCTTTGGAGGAAGAGGGATGTAAGGAATATATAGAATATAATTCTTATAACTGCAGAACTATAAAAATTGGTGCTATTCTATCAATATGCATGGCATCACTACAGCAACGATGTGTCTAGCATTTCCTGGAACCATCCTTTCTTCCCCCTGTAAATTCTGTGTCAGACATTGTGTCTCAGTTTTTGGTTCAGAAATATACTAATCACAGACACAAAGCCTGTCTTACAGGAAAGTTCATAAACCTCATGGAAACTACCAGGATTTGGGATTACTTCTGTAATAATTATAATTGTTTTAGTTTTCAAAAAGGCAAAAGATTTGTTGTGTGAGTGTATGACTCCTTTGGCTTTTGATGAGCCTGAGGGGTATGTGTATGTGGGTGTTTATATGTTAACCAATATATTTTTAATTGGTAAAAAATTAAACCTTTCTTTTCAGGAATAGTATTCACATGATCAGTTTCATTCTCCCCTCATTTGATATAAAGTTGATTTTGAATCAACTAAACACAAGGGAATGCTTTGTCTGAAATGTTTTTTGTTTCTTTTTAATTTTTTTTTTTTTACTTTCCAGAAACTTGATCCAGCCAAACAAGAGTCTTAGCCAAAAATTTGTTCCCAAATTGATATTATCCTATAGTCCAATTCCAAGAACTAAGAAATAGTTCCTGCTGAAGATACAGAACCTTTGTTAGATCTTTATCTTTAGCAAGAACTAGTATTTTCTTTTCCTTAGAAAAGAAAGCATGTTCATAAAGAAAGCATGAAAATACTATTTCTGCACGGTGACTGAGCAAGTGCAGCCCATTGAGGTCCGACCATGCAGGGATGGTGGAAAGAGGAGCAGACCCTCTGCGCGGTGATGCTGACTTCAGCCGAGGGCCTCTGCTGCCAAACCACAGGAACTGTGATAGGAGCTGTGCATACCGTGGCTTCTCATACATAAGATTTTAAATGAGCACATCATTCAAAACATACTGCTTGCATGTCAACCTCTCCTTGGTCATTTCAGAGGTAAACAAGCAGAGACCGCCTAAGTTGTGTTTCTAAGAGCCTGTTGATATGTCTGTGCCCAACATAAACATAAAATCAAACACAGGAGTTTCTAGCCTCAGGGACTTCCACCTGGATTCTGAGGACTCCCTGAATACCAGTCTGGAAATTGAATGGGGGAGCTGAGAGAAATCGGGCTCTTGCCCATGCCTGCTCACCCCTCCCCATCTTTTTTCTCTTCTGCCACTGAGGGGTGCTCTGCATCCTTTCCTAGGAAATCCGAGGATCCCAGGATGGGCCAGTATTGAAGGCCACACACCCCCTACCCCACCACGCAAAACCATACACTTCTCTGACCCTGCCCTAAGGCCAGTAGTAGTGGTAGGACCCAGATCACCAAAGTGTTCTTTCTTGATGATTTACTGAGTAGGTGAGGAATATGCCAACTACCAAAAACCACCCTGGTTAGGCCTAATCATTCCTGCTCTGATACTGGAAGTGGGGAGAACAGACAAAAACTTGTGCTGAATCTAGATCTAGTGGTATGTGCTCTGTCATTGCCAGGTTCTAGCTTTCTTCCAACTGGATATACCTTTGAAGGAACAGATTATCTAGGAAAGAAAAGAAACCAAAGTTCCCTTGCCTACCTCGCAGATGCTCTTGGCTGCAGAGATTCTCATCCTAGGTGTGGGAGGAGGGGAACAGAACTCTCTAGAGGCTTTGTGAATGACACTCTCTTAAGTCTTCTGCTGTAGTCTCCTACTAATCCCCTTATCGAAAATCAGGGCCCAAGTGAGCCGTGGTTTAGACAGAAAAGTGTCACATCCCTTAGGTAAGGGTGGGGGTGCAGCCGGAAAAAAATCAAGAACAGTTTTGTTGGTGGACTTGATGACATCATGTGATCTTGTCCTGATTTGCATGGATAGCCTTACTTGTTCTCTCTCTGAGTCAAGTTCAACCAGAGACCCAGAACAAGTCGGAGATAGATACTACAAGGAACTGGCTTGCATGACTGTTGAAGCTGGAATCCATGGGCAGATAGATCTAAGAAGTGAAGATCAAGAGCAAGTTGGTGCCCACAGGCACAGGCTGAAGCTGTTGGACAGAAGTGCCAGTTAGGGGAGAGCAGCTGAACACCCAGATGCTGTCGGTGTGTGACTCACGGGGTGCCATGCTCTATTCAAAAGGCATACGCTGGTTGTCAGGTCTATCAACACAATTTTGTTTAGAGGCAGTTAATTAAGGACCTTAATTTGAGCCATAAA
This sequence comes from Moschus berezovskii, assembly GCF_049115385.1. Classification (NCBI taxonomy): domain Eukaryota; kingdom Metazoa; phylum Chordata; class Mammalia; order Artiodactyla; family Moschidae; genus Moschus; species Moschus berezovskii. The sequence continues at coordinate 65,483,706 of NC_142477.1, forward strand.
GCCCCTTCATAGCAGTGCCTAGACTAGTGTGTGCGTAACTGGACGGAGGTACGTGTTTACTGCAAAATGGCTGTTGCCACTCCTTCCAACCTTGTAGTTTAACCCAGTCAGTCTGACATCCCGAAACCCATCACACCCTTCCTTCCCTCCCTTCCCGACCTCCCTCCCTTCCTTCCTTTCTAAAGAGTTCCAGAACTCTTTGGGACTTAGAATGCAAGCATTTCCACGGTGCAGTTTAGATTTTTAGAATGTTTTTTGTTGGAAAATTAATCCTGTGAGCTAACTATGTCAGCACGTGTCCACTGTGTCAGCGTGCTTCTTTGGCTTCTTCCCTCCATCTCAAGATGCCTGTTCATTCTCAGACTCAAGACACGGCTGTCCTGTGTGCTACCCTGTCCTCAGATTATCCCAGGCTGGGCTGTCCAGTCCAGGAGCAGGGTAGGCAAAAATCTCTGGAACTGGAGAACCAACCACCAGGCACTCGAAGAGTGACTTTAATATGGAAATCTCTACCCCTGCTAAATCCATGCACATGAAGCAGCCACAACAAATGGGGCCGTGAACAATGCCAATTGTGCTGACTCCAGAGCCTACACAGATGCGGCAGCTTTGTAGATTCAGTTTAACAAAGGGATGAGTCAAACTTGTTGTTGGCAAACAATCCTGCATTGTCTTCCCTCTCTCTCTCCCGCAAGTGGGGCAACATTCTGTGAGCTCTGGGAAGCACTGCATGCTTTGGTGCGAAGCTCTGTGGGACAGTCAGTGGAGAAACGCCAACTACCCCAAGATCCCAGATTGCCCGACACTCAGCCTGAGCATTGTAAGAATAGGACAGCGTTAAATCCTTCAATCCCAGTGATGCTCACCTAGGGCAGATCCTTTTATCAACGAGGCAAGTCCAGAGTTCTGGCCCCCAGGGTGTGTGTTTGGAATGTCTGACGGCTTACACAGTCCACCACCACAAAATGGGGCCACGTTGGCCTCTTTTTCCCTCCTCAGTGTTTAGCTGATGTAATTACACATTTATATGATTACAGTCTGCTGTTTACCATGAGGTAATAGGGGGGCCCAAGGAACTTGATTGCAGGAGCTGAAAATGCACAGATCATTGACTTTAATGGCTACACAGCCAGAGGTATCAGAATCCCGTGACAGAGCAGTTTCTCTCAGGCCTCAGCACCCGAGAGCAGTTTGGCCTCTGGGCTCTCCTCTTTGGTGAAGGAATCTTTAATGGGGAAAAGAGCCTCTTTCCTCCTGATCCCAGACAGAAGCGCCCAGAACACTCTCTGCCCTTTACTGTCTCCCTCAGGGACCTTAGAGAGAGAGAGGCAACTTTTCTTTAAAGGCACGCTAAGTCGCTTCGTTGTGTCTGACTCTTTGTGACCCCTTGGACTGTAGCTTGCCAGGCTCCTCTATCCATGGAGTTCTCCTAGCAAGAATACTGGAGTGAGTTGCCATGCCTTCCTCCAGGGGACCTTCCTAACCCAGAGATTGAACCTGGGTCTCTTATGTCTCCTGCGTTGGCAGGTGTGTTTTTTACCAGTAATGCCACCTGCGAAGCCTTTTTTTTCAAAGGGCCAGATAGTAAATATCTTAGACACGGGGGGCTGTAAAGTCTCTGTTGCATCTACTCAACTCTGCTGTTGTAGTTTTAAAACTCAGCCACAGACAGTATGTAAAGGAACAAGTGGGGCCATGTTCCAATGAAACTTTATTTATGGACACCAAAGCATTTTAATTTTCATGTGATTTTTGCATGTGGTAAAATATTCTTTTGATTTAAATATATGAAAACTATTCTTGGCTTGTTGTTCAGTCACTCAGTTATGTCCAACTCTTTGTGACCTTGTCCATCACCAACTCCCGGAGCTTGCTCAAACTCACGTCCATTGAGTCAGTGATGCCATCGAACCATCTCATCCTCTGTCGTCCCCTTCTCTTCCTGCCTTCAATCTTTCCCAGCATCAGGGACTTTTCTAATGAGTTGGCTCTTTACATCAGGTGGCGAAGATATTGGAGTTTCAGCATCAGTCCTTCTAATGAATATTCAGGATTGATTTCCTTTAGGATGGACTGGTTTGATCTCCTTGCAGTCCAAGGGACTCTCAAGTCTTTTCCAGTATCATAGCTAGAGTTGGCCCACAGCTCGGGGTGTTGAATCTTGTCTCAGAGCATCTTCAGATGCCACTCAGAATTCTGAAGGGAAGGCAGCTCTGGTGCTCCTTTCAGCCATAAGGTCTGGCATTTGGTCCAAAACCCTAGACTTGCCCTGGGGTATCTCAACCTCGGTTTTCTCATCTGCTCCCTGGTGCTGCCCCAAACCCCCTAGCAGCCTGATGTAGGAATGAATGAATGATGGAAAAGCCTGTAAAGAATCATGGATTCAAGTTCAGACATCCTTTTTATTTTGATTTCCATCGTTTCTCATGTTCATCGTGGTTTTGAAACATTTTCTTCCTTCTTAGCCACCTGTGCCAGGGGTCTTTTAGTTTTGAGGATGGCAGTAGTTTTGATGAGATAAGCTTGTCACTTAGATTTTGAAGTGTGAAAAGCCCCTGAATATCAACATGCTGATGAGGCTGTGGAGGCTCTGCTGGTGCTGTTTCAGCCAGGCTGAGCACCCAGTAGAGCCCACTTTAAAAGCTTTGTCTTGTCCCTTTCTCTGAGTAGAAGAAAACCTTTCCTCAGATGTCTTTTTGTTTTAACTCTGATACATTGCGTTTGTAAAGCTTTAGATGAAAGAAATGCTTTTGAATATCTATGTGTCAGACTTGACTCTATCTTGAAAATATAATAAGCTCTTCGGATACCATTCCTGATAAGAATTTAAACCACAACTTGTAATTTTGCTTTCTTTAAGTCTGAACAAGTTTTTACCATACTTTTAATTTTGCCACCTCCTCTTAGAGGATTTCAGACCCCCTGACCTCAAATAAAAAGTCAATATATAGAGATAAGAAAAGTGACAGTGGTCACAATGGCCTCCTTTCCCCTCTGTCTGCATTGATTCTGCCTTTACAGAAGAGCTGGGTGACAAGCTTACAACACTTTGTCATCTGGCAGAGAAAGAGTAGGACCACACCAGAACTGGCCCCTCTGTAATTTTCTTTGGCAAAGGAAGACAGAAGGCAATAATTTTATTCGTTTAAATGGGCTAAGGTTTGGAAAGGATTTTGAAGTATAGTTTATAGTAAATTATATTGAAAATCACAGTGTCATTCTTCACTCAAATGGCACATGGCCTCTGAAATGGTCAAAAGCTTTGCCAGCCACATACAGAACTTTAGCAAGCCACCAAGTCCATATCTGTCACCCTGTCAAGTTCAGACATTGAAGCAGAGTCCAAGGCCAAACAGAGTTGCCTGCAACTTCAGTGGCTCCAGAGAGATTCCTGCCCTGAGTGGTCTTTACTGCTGAAGGTTGTTCAGGGCCATTCTCCACACAAGGGAAGCAGCTTTTCTGTGCTCCATTCACAGGCGGAGCCCGCCCTCGGGGCTGGGAAGCACTGTGCTGGAGGGCAACACAGTTTTTCCCTGCCTTGATGAAGCATGTACTGGGTTTGGAATTTCATAGCAGTAACTGAGAGTTTGCTCTTCTTCAATTTCATTTTCATGAGCAAATGTGGAAGGATGGCTTCTGCAACAACTGCCACAGGGACCTGGTGGCTCAGGAATTGCAGCCCTCGGCTCACACTCCTGGTCTTTTTCACCACCAGCCATCCCTACCTGTGAGAGGCAGTTATGTTTTTGCCTCTGCCCTATCTCTCTCCAACACATTGCACGTGTGTGTGTACACACACACACAATTTCATAATTTCCCACACAAGACAAAGGGCAAGGCATGGTGCTTATTCACAAACTACACAAAGTGTGACCACATCTCGATGTGCAAAAGACAGGAAAAGTGACCTTCAGAATAGTGAGGGCACCCTCGGATCCTTCAGCTCCAAGTGCCTGGTCTTCTCATCTGCTGGCCAAATGAAGAGTAATAAAGGTGGTTTTCATTTCTCTTCCCTGTCCCACCTCCTGTCAAGAAATAGAATGATCACTTCCATGGAAGATATGAAAATCATTCACTGATTATATCAAATAAAGCTTGACTGCAAACTATATGCCTGGTACTGAGTTAGAGATAAAAGAGTGATGAGAAGAAAAACACTATGCCACTAATCATGTCACTAAATAGCTGTGTGACCTTGGACCTGTCACTAAAGTTCTCAGGGCCTGGGCTGCATCTCTCGTATTGGCCCTTTCTCTGACAGTTCAAGAAGTCAATAAAATTGGGGGAAGGAAATGAATAGCTAGCTTAGGCATCAGTGGCAGAAAGGACTCCTGAAATGATGTTCTGTTTGGTGACAGTGCTGTCCAGAGGGACAAGTAAGGCAACAGTAACCCAGACAGCAACCACCTGGACACAGGGAGGAAGCAGGCAGGGCCCTGTCAGGGGAGTTCATTACAAGTCAGATTCCCCTTCAAAAAGGGATCATTGCTGCCTTCCAAGTAAGGGAGCTTACCTGTCACATGGGTCATTTGTAGCCGGGGGAGGAGGAAGTTCTCTGTGGCTAATTGCCTTGGTCTGTGTTTCTTTACTGAACAGATTGAGGAATCGGTGTCTCTTGAGTTTTGGGGATTTAGAATGTGAGAGGAGTTGAGGAAAAGTGAAGTTCTTGAAGCCACTAAAAGCAGCCTTGCTTTGATGTCTTGGTGTGTCTTTGATGTCTTGGTGTGTCTTTGATGTCTTCATGTGTCAGTTTCCTCTCTACAAAGGGGGCTGATAGAATTCTTTCTGTGTGGGTAATGAGTTACACTTTTCCAAATAGCCTCATATGCATGCTTATTTCTTTCCTCCGGAGAGCTAGATAGGAAAGCAGGTCTTAATTTGAACAAATCCTTTGATAATGGACTATCCTCTGAATAGTCCATCCATGAGAAGCTTTTGGGCTAGAGCTCTAGTCTATGTAAAGTGTCTTTCCAATTGAGGTTTTAGGAGACCTTCAACTTTGAGGTCCTCCAAACTTAGAACAGTTAAAGTAGTGGTCATTGTAAACGTCATGGTCAATACCAGTTTCCAGTTCTGCCCAAAACAGAAACTGGCCCTACCTCTAAGGAGCAAGTCACTCTTTTTCTCATTACTGACATAATAAGCTCTTAGAATCATTAACTGTTACTGGGGGAGGGGTGGTTGGATACATTGAGGTAGTACTTCCCAGGTGGTTGCCTTTGTAGTAAAGCACCCAGTGAATAAGCGTTTGATTCTTTCATCTAGTTGTTTCTAACCCTTCAGGATGAACATAAAAATGAAACAGCAGATTTTTTATTCTCCATCTCAATAGAATTTTGAAGGATTCTTGCTGTATTGTGCATTGAAAGCCTTCATTAGCGATGTAAGCACTTCAGAAGGCAGGGAGTGACTCAGACACGTTCCAGAAATAGTACTGAGGAAAATTGCTTTTATGTAATTCTTTCTCAGAATGTCACACTGTGAATTCTTATCATCTCAGCAGAAACACATGGGAAAGATGGCATCTTCCAGGGCTGGAGGGGATATTTGCACGCCCAGAGCCATGTCATGCCTCCGAGGCCTCCAGGGGCCACTGGCAACTTGAGGGCAGCTGCCAAGGCACAATGGGGAAGTGAAATGTGAGGGGAAGCCCACTTCATTCAGTCCATATGATCCAAAGTGGTGACATTTTGAGTTATTTTTTGTTAGTGTTACTTTGCTTCCAAATACAGACTCTTCAAACTTATTAAAAATAATTGTGGTGAAATATATAGAACATAAAATTTATCCTTTTAAAGTGTATAATTCAAAGACATTAAGTTCGCTTTCTGTGTTCTGCCACCGTTATCATCCATCTTTTTCATCTTTCCAAACTGAAATTCCTCCCAGTCCCTGACAACCACTGTTCTATCTTTTATCTGTATGAATTTTTATACTCGAGATAACCCACATAAGTGGAAGCATACAGTATTTGTCCTTTTGTGACTGGCTTACTTCACTTAGCAAAATGTCTTCGGGGTCATCCATGTTGTAGCATGTGTCAGAATTTTATCCCTTTTTATACGTAAATAATACACTATTGTATGCATTAATATATATATCACACTTCGTTTATCCATTCATCTGTGGACAAACTGGGATTGCCTCTACATTTTGGCTCTTGTGAATAATGCTGCTTTAAACATCGGTGTTCTAGTCCCTGCTTTCAGCTGTTTGGGGTTATATATCCAGAAGTGGAATTGCCAAAATGCACTCTTAAAAATGGAAAGGAAAGATGCTGAGGGGAGTCTGCAGTCATATGAATTACACTACTGACACACTCGAGGAAAAGGGGCTGTGGTAAATGACCCAGAACACTGAACCTAGTGGGATTGATGGAAGCAGTCACCCAGCAAGGAGGGGAAGGTGAGAGGGTGGGTTTGGTCTTAAAGAAGATTGAGCTATTGGCGAATTGAGAATTGGATCTTGAGAGGTTCTTCTTCTTGGTGAGGTTGTAGGCGGCTTAGAGTGAGCTGTGGAAAGCTAAGCCAGGGCCAGCACCTCCAGGAGCCACTTGAGTGCACACCGTCAGGCATGCACACAGAGGAACCATGCCAGCCTTTCTCCCTTCTCTGCTGGTGAGGCCCTCCCATTGGCAGCTCTGCCCTGTGTCCAGTGATGTTCAGCACCAAGATGTCTGCAGGTTCTCCCATGTGAGAAATGGGATGATCCAGGGTGTTCTGGGCTCCAAACTGTTCTGGGGTGGTTAGGATAGGTGTATTTCCTGCAGATTCACGCATTCAAATGACCCTTGGAAGCCAAATCAGACTTTGGGGTTTAACATATGGTTTCCCAAATGTGGGGGCCCCCGAAGTTAGCTTGGCTGTGTGTACCCTCTGGACCGTGAAAAGCCTTTAGGGGAGAGGACAGATGAAATGAGCACAAGTAGGAGGTCACGGCAAAGCTTAGGATGGTCACCTTTGATGGCCTGGAATGATCTGACCTGGCACCAGGGCCTTCCCTCCCTGGGACAGGCCCAGCCAGTACCCCAAGGACCTGCATTTTTGCTCTATGCTGCCTCTCCCATTAAGCAATGATGATAGCACCCGCAGATAATGACCAGTCTTGGAGAGATTTACATTCTGCATACTTGGTTAAAAATTTTTTTTAGGCAACTGGTGTTCTACTTTTTCCTAGAATCTTTGCCTCTCTAAGGGACTAGTCCTTGCTCTTGCAAAGTGAAGGGAGAAAGGGATCCAAAAAATATTGGTCCACAGTAACTTTCAGTTAGCATCGTTAGCCAAATGCTCTGAAGTTCTGTGAGAGCCCACCCAAACTCCTGCTTCATTATCTAAAGGGGCCCTTCACAATAAAATAGCTGACATTTCAGGCCTGAATTTCAAGAGGATTTATTAGTCAGGGGCAAGCAGGGAATTTGGCTCCATGACAACTTGGAACATTTGCCATTGATCTGGAAAGAACGATAGCGCACGTTCTGAATAGAGAGTAAAGGGACAGAGTTCTGAGCTGAACACTAATGAGAATGAGATGAAAGTGCTTCAGAAAGATGTCCATCCTGCCGGTTATGTGGTGGATGGTTTGAGTATGAAAGGTCACACCCAGGAGGGACTTGTCAGGGAAAAATGGGTACTTAAATTAAGACTATCCAGGTAGCTCTCATCAGAACACTCTTTTCCCAGGGTTTTAAAAAAAATTGCATATAAAAGAAGGATGTGCTTGTTTAATTGTCTTTCTCTTCCATATCGCCCTGCGGCCCCTTTAGAGTTGCGTGGCAGTGGAAGACACTGATTTTTATGTAAGTGTCTTAGAACTGAGATATAAAAGAATATAAAGGATAAAAAATCTTTGAATGATTTACAAAGCAGTGGAAAAATTCTGCTTTAGGAGTCGAGGAAGATGGAACTAGCTTTGGCTCTGCTGCAGCTCTGGCTATTCAAAACAGAGGTTATCTTACCCATTGGCCCTCTGCTGTCTCATTTTATAATGGGGTAGGAAAAGTGGGAGGTGGCTGGATTAGATGTCTTTTGCTTATGATCCAGAGGGCTTCAGAATCTTGTGACCCCTCCAAGATAGGATAGTTGGCAGCGTGTTATATCTTGGTGCACGTGGGCAATTTTCTGGGAAAGGTTCATTACTTTGGTCCTATTCCCTCAAGTGGTCCATGGCTTCTCAAATGTTACCAGCTCCTGAACTGGATCCTTAAATACACTAACGCTCTTTGAATATGCTGTTCCACTTCTGTGATTCTAAAGTTATTTAGGTGAGGGGGCTATGATTCCCTCCATCTATTATGTTTCACTGTAACATGAGAACATGTGTTACAATGGAGGTCCATGCTCTGGTACAGTCTTGTTTCCTGGTCTTGGCTGGGCTTTCTGGGGACAAGTAACTAAGAAGTAAGAAATATGAGTCTTTGGCTTCTCTCATCACTCCAGTTCCTGATTGTGCCTGTTCATCCCACCCCTGAGGGTCTCAGACAGCCCCATTGTGAAGCCCAAGCAGGTTTTCTGCTCTCCATCTTGTCCCTGCCACCCTCGACGCAGCCCTCTACCCAGACATGCCCATGTGACAACCCTGCCTTCCAGCAGTTGATTCTAATTGAAAAGCTTGCTGGGGAGTGATCTCTGGGTGGGTGAACCTTTCAGTGCCCTCTGAATACCCTCTCCCTCTGGTAGAAGAACATCTCTGCTGAATTATTAAGCTCTGCATGTGCAGAAGGAGGCAGAGACAGAGGAATTTCGTACTGGGTGAACTTGCCGAGGACACCCACAGAAATGGCACATCAGACCATTCTGCCCACAAGCTTTAAAAAAAAAAATGAAATCAAAAGATCCTCTGTTTGACATACACAAAATTCACTGTTTCAAAACACTTTCAACGTGATTTCTGTTTTGTTAGATTTCTTGTTCCAAGAATTTCGCCCCGCCCAGCATGGGATTGCTGAATATTCTGAGAACTGTGTCTCCTGTCCTGAGTGTGACCTCAGTGTGATACATGACACAAGGGTGGTCACAGACTGAGCATGGGCATCGTAACAGGAGTGGGGCTTAGGGCTGTTGAGGGGTACACTTCTGCCTTTATTACTGAGCTACTCAACAGACATCACTAGCAGCTTTCCGTTCGTTCCGCTCCGTCGCTCAGTCGTGTCCGACTCTCCGCGACCCCGTGAATCACAGCACGCCAGGCCTCCCTGTCCATCACCAACTCCCGGAGTACACGGGAATCCTAGAAATGGCACCTGGGATTGTCCATTTCTCAGACAAAGGCTGAAAAAGCTGACAGAGAAGTTGCTAGGGCACTGCTGTTAAAGGTTAGCTTGTATCTGCTCTGGACGACTTGGGAAAGTACCAGTGGGACCTTCGTGTGTTTCATGAGTGTTTTGATCTTGTTTCCAGAGGATAAATTCAGTCCAAGACATTTGGAATTCTGAAAATCATCAAATTTCTTCTTTCTTTTTTTTTAAACAGAAGTTCTTCTTCATTTAAGACATACTCCATATACAACTTTTTAAAAGGAAAGTTATTTTCTGGATATTCAGTTTTACACTTGTTATCCTTAATGTGAATCCATGTGACCTCCCCACTCAGCTCACTGTGCGGGATGGCTTTCAGAGGTTTTTGAAAGCTGGAAGAGTTTTATCATTTTCCTTCCATTAAATGATTCTCTTCTACCAGCTTTGGTATTTTCCCTAGAATGTTTTAAGAAAGAAATTGTATAGAAACTTTTCTATTCACATCACATGTCATTAAAGCCCTGCTGTGGGATGAGGTTTGACTCTTGAACAGAAGTCTTTTGATAGCTCAAAATCTGATGCTCAGCAATTACTGCTTTTTGAGAACTCCAAGTACACCCAGCATTGCAGTTTCTGAAACAATCGTCTCTTTTCTCTGGTTTCTATCTTACTTGGCTCCCATGGAGACATGAGACAGGCCCTCTGTTTCTGTTTAAGTAGAACAACTGACATTTATGGCCCAGCTGGAAGGAGAGAGGTGGGTTGACTGATTCAGGCTTTCATTTTTTTTTTTTTCCAACCAAAAATGTGATATGAGTTTGTTATATGTTTATTTAGTCTTAATTCAGGCTCCTCTATAAAAACCCTGGTGGGAGAAAGAACCGAAAGCCTCAACATATGTGTTGAACTTGGAATAAGAAACTTTAATCCTTGGAAAAACAGCGTTGTGTCAATTGCAGATTGCAACTAATTGCAGTATATTCAGACAGTGGCAGGAACATTTTATTTCCCATTTTAATATTCAGTTCATACAATCGTGCATTAAAGTGAACTTTTGAGTGCATATTTTCCCTAAATTTTCTTCAGGCCTATATTTATTTTATTTGACTGAAACCCCAGTGGCCTGTATGAAGTGAGCCAGATGTTTTCCATTTCCAGAAGGTGCACCTGATACGGCCTTAGCAGGTTTGCTGGCTGCCAGCTGTTAGCTGCTGTTCTCAGCATCAGTGTGCATTTTAACTGCAGAGAACAAATGAAAGGCTCCATTTATTGGTAACTTATATGCTATTCCCTGTGTTCCGTGCTTCAGGCTCATTAGCTGCTTTATTACTTAGATGACCTTATGAAGTGGGTCTTCTCACTAGCCTACTACTTTATTGAAGATAAAACTTCAGATCAGAGGAGATCCATGACTTTTCCAAGGTCACAAACTTAGAAATTAGAAAGGAAAACTGGGGTGTCTGACTATAAATGATTATTACGTTATACCCCTTTGGCCCAAATGTCAGTTGGGCCCCTCCTGCTGGTTCAAATATGAATAAACAAGAAACTCACCGCCATCCAAAAATGCTAGGCGAGTCCAGTCGCCTCTTGTGAGTTCCTGGGGATGTAGGCTTTTTTTGGGAGGGGCAGTTCAGCTTTGCGATTAGGAGCAGGGGTAGAGAAGGTACGGTAGACCCCTCTGTGCCTCTCCTCCCTCATTCATAACATGGAGATAAGAATGGTCTCCCCTTCGCAAGGTGAGTGTGAGGGTTAAACTAGTCCACTCATGCTCGCACACAGTGACACCGCAGGTCTGATGATTACCATGGGTGTGACTTTTGGACTCGGGATCCTCCTGCTCAATACATTCAGTCTACTGAGGATTCATCCTGGTTTCCCGGATTTTACTCCCGCATCAACCTCATCATAGAACTCAGTCCTCTCGATTTCCGTAAACCCACTACTTCTCCAGACCCTTGAATATGTGTTTAAGTAGGTTTTACCACGGGCTTCGAGGGACTCAGAGGGGAATTTCCATATTGAAAGGCATATCATCTCAGTGGAATATTGGGTGCGCTTTTTCTTAAGAGTCCACGTTGTCCACATCATAGCTTTTATTGCCGTGTCTCCTGCTAATTCCTGTTCTCATAGCCTCACATGCTACTTACTGTATGAAGATGAAACAGTTTTCTAAAGAGAATCCTGGAGCTGACTGTTAAGGTAATTTCTTTTTTGACTCTGACATTTGACTTAAAAATCATTAAGGGAGAGAAGCCTTTTTTGCTGGTTGATGATGTTCTTCTTTTTTTCTCCCTTCCCCCCCAGCCCCAGCTTCCCTTTCTCCCCACTGCCTGCACAACACCCCTGTTCCTAAATCTAGGAAAAAGACTGAATTCACTGGTTAGGTATTTTCTAATATCAAGAACAATGTGTGTGTTGAAATGCTACTTTTGTCCCTTTCCAGGTTTACTGAATTTTCAGAGAATCCTTCCTTTTTCTCCTAATTACCTCTTAGAAGAGTTCATCGGTCACGCTCGCCTCCTCACTCTCACAGATGGAGCGAGGAGCCCCTGGGGAGCTGTTATCAAGCATGCTGTCCCCTCTGCTTTTCCCAGCGTGCCGTCTCCCATCCTGGCTCTGTGGTCTCTGGGGAAAGACAGCTGGTTAGGGTCAGGGTGCAGCTCTAGATCATCCCCCTCCCCTCAAGGGAGGAGCTCACTTCCTCAGGGAGACAAGCCAGAAGGTGGTGAGTGGCTATAGGAGAGGAAAGCCTGGGCAGAGGAGAGGACATGACCGAAGCTGGGCTGGCCCAGCAGAAGTGTGGTTAATGGGAAGTAGATGTGTGTGAGTGTGCATGCATACATGCGCACATAAATGTGTATGCCATTATTTTCGTAACTATATAATTACTGCATATAAAATAATTTTGGTTAGGAGATTTGGAAAATATGGAAAAAACCCAAAGCAGATAAATAAAAACAGCCACAATTTCACCATCCAGAGAAATCTCTGCAGAACATTGCTCTGATTGCTGTGTTTCTTTCCACTTGTCTTTGTATGCCAACATATATGCTGCACATGTAACATATTTCAGATCAGAAATGACCTTCTGCCAGCTCATTATAGATAACTCTATTTATGCTAAATTAGAATCAGTGTGGTTTTTTTTGCCTGACACAGGGAACTTATTCAATGGCCTTCTCTGATCTTTACAGTGTTCTTAGCGTCTGTGCTCCTCTCCAGTGAGCTCATCATTTAATCTGCTCAGCTCGGTCACATGCTTCTCAGCGTTCTCATTTCTGCCCATCCTCTTGTAGCATGCTTTCTTGACCTTTTGATTAAATCTAAATAGCTTCAATCCTCTGTACCTCTGCTGGCCCCACCTAGCCTTCCTGTTCCATCACAGACAGGAGGACCCCTTTGCAAAAGTTTTTATACATGGCTGAGCTGCAGGAGACACCTGTTCCTTCACAGGTGTCTGTGAAATGGATCATTTCCGCATTAAAAGCAAAACAGTAGGTATAAACTTCAGACTTGCAGGTATAAACCTAGATTCAGGTCCATTTCTCTAGACAAAGTTTTAGCCTCTGTAAAGTGAGATATTAAAAGTAAACATTTGATTCTGGATTAATTTAAGGGTTCAGTGAGATAACTCAGGAAATATGCGTAGTCCCATACACACGAGGAGTCCTCAATTTGTGGATATCATGGTTCACCAACTCCAAGACTGTAGAACAAAATGATATGTAGAATTCAAGTGACATTGTCCCAAGGTGAGCCATACAAGGTGGAACTTTCCTCCAAAGAGTAACTGACATGGAAGTTGAGTTGAAATGGAAGTAATGGAGCAATACAATTGTAGCAGTAGCTACTTGAGAACTTCCTACATTCCAAGCCCTTCACAGGTTTCATTTAATTTTCTCTGCAATCCTAAGAAGTGGATACCACTACTTTGTCCATTACAATATTTGAAATTCCAAAAGAAGTCAGCCTAAATGATGAGAAAAATTCATTCTCCCTCAGGACAAGAAGTCCGGAATTAGAGCAGTCTGCAGAGTTGGTTGATTCAGTGATTTAAATTGTCAAGTGCAAGCTTATTTTCTCTCTCTCTCTTCTGCCATCCCTACATTGGCCTCATTCTTGAGCTAGAAGCAAGATGGTGGCAGCAGTTTCAGGTATCACAGCCAAACACAGCAAAGTCCAGAGTAAGATTATTTCTTTGCATGGCTCTCTCTTAAAAGTGAGAACAATTTCCTCATTTATCTGCTGTAGATTTTCTATTAAACTTTCAGTTCCGTTCAGTCACTCTTTGCGACCCCATGAATGACAGCATGCCAGGCCTCCCTGTCCATCACCAACTCCTGGAGTTCACTCAAACTCATGTCCATCTAGTCAGTGATGCCATCCAGCCATCTTATTCTCTGTTGTCCCCTTCTCCTCCTGCGTTCAGAATTTTGCCTGTTTCTGAATCAGTCTTTAGAAAAGCAAATGTAATTATTCTTAGGTCAATTAGGTCTACTCCTGGAGTATGGGTGGGATTAGCTGTCCCGAGGGTCATGCCTCCAAAGAAAGAGGTGGATTCCTGGCAAAACTGGGGTCTTGTTAAGAAGGGAAAATGGATGCAGGGTTGGAACCCAATAGCATCCAGTTAAAGACCATCCCTATTTTTCCGATGAGGAAACTGGGAATCATAAAGCTTAAGTAACGTGTCTGATGTCCTATAGCTAGCAAGGTGCAGAGATAAAAATTATAATGCATGGTTCATCTGACTCCTGTGATTACACATCCTTAAAACAGGTAAATATATAGCTTCCCTGTGTCTTTTGCAAATACTCAGATCATGAGGGTGCACCTGAAGTAAGATTCTTTTAGGAGATTGTAAAACCTGGTAGAGCAACCGAAGTCTCACACTTAGCATTGTGGAATGCTGAGAATGCTGTGTGGAGCCAACGTGATTTGGTACATGGCCAGGAGTAGGATGGGGCCTCTTGAGAAGCAGTGGAGGTGAAAAGGCTAATCCTGCAGCAGTGACAAGTCATACAAAAAACATGTGCAGTCTTGTGCCAGAGTCCATGCTGTCAAGAGGACAGTGATACAGAAAGCGTCCCCACCATACATCATTGGTGCATCCAATGCCAGCTCCCAGACTCTGTATTCTTCACAAACATTTACTTCATCATGAGATCAAATAGAGGTAAAATCCTTCTCATATATATGACGAGAAAATAAATCTTGAGGAGTCAGAATTTCACTTGCGGTCACAAAGTTAAAACCTGCGTTTATCCATGACCAGTGCTCCAGCCACATTCCCCTCTGACAGCTCCATGAGCTGCCCTTCCCTTTGTGTGCCCTTGGAGTCCATCCTTGACCTTTCCCTCAATTTACATGCTCTCCTTGACTATCCTGAAAGACAGCCTGAGTGCCAGTGATGTTTAGGCCTATGTTTCAGACTCCTGTCTTTTGCCTAAACTCTAGGACTTTATTGCCTCTACCAATGGATGCCTTTATCTAATCATCTCAGAGGCTCCTCAAACTCAACATGTCCATACATTTGTATCTTCCCGTGCTCACCAGAACCAAAACAAGAACATTTGTTTCTATCCCAGTCTTTTGAATTGGACATGACCACCTAACCCATAGTGCAACATGGAGTCCTTGGGATTATTTTGACTTTTGACTCCTGATATTTCAGTATACTATGTCCTGCTATTTATATGTCCCCTCTCCAGTTCTGTCCTGCTCCCCATCCTTACTGACTCTGTTCTAGATCAGGCTTTCATCCTTTCCTGCTTTGGCTGTTTCAGTAGTCTTTGCCTATTCTCCCTCTTCCACATGAAACCCATCCTCCTACTACTGGAGGTACCCCCCCAAAACATAGACAAAGTCACACCACTTCACTGAGCAAACTCTTGATAAGTCTGAAAAGGGTAAAATCCATCCTCTTCAGAATATCACATAAGGCTCTTCATAGTCTTGAACCAGTTTGTCCCCAGAGGACTTCCTATCCCATAGAGAATTAAAGTATATCTTTCAAGACTCAGCACACATATTCCTCTTGGGTTCCCAAGAGAGAATAATTTATTCTTCAGTGCTCCTCCAGCACATGGCACATGCTGTGACACAGTACTTGTAGCATTGCATTGTAATACAGCTTTTCTTTTGTAGGCTGTGCCCCTCTAAACTGTGAGAATCATGGTTTTCTTTGTATTTATAGCTTCCATTCAGCTAGGAGGGCCTGCAAGATAAATTTTGTTGAAAATGAAATAACTGCTTTGAGCTATATATCTACACATGGTGAATGTTTGTGGTTAAATACTAAACTAACGAATGCTTGTGTATCAGTTTTGTTTTTTTTTTTAACCTTTACTTCATTCACATAGGCACCATGTACTCCTTGTAATAACTCTTATTTTGGAGTGACATGCATGCACCAACTTTTCTTTAAAGGTATGCTAAGTTGCTTCAGTCGTGGCTGACTCTTTACGCCCCTATGGAGACTGTAGCCTGCCAGGCTCCTGTGTCCGTGGGACTCTCCAGGCAAGAATACTGAAGTGGATTGCCGTGCCCTCCTCCAGGGGATCTTTCTGACCCAGGGGTGGAACCCATGTCTCTTATAGCTCCTGCATTGACAGGAGGGTTCTTAGCACTAGCGCCACCTGGGAATCCCTTGGGTAGTGACTCTCACTCTTAAACTATGGGGTAGGGGATGGTATTCCTTAAAAATACTGCTGTGTCCCCTTACAGAATGTTTGACATGATGAAAGCTATAAGTTTCAAATTAATACTTTGTGCCAGGCCTTGTTCCTCTTTGGTATATATGTATTAAGTCATTTATTTAATTATTTAAACAGTGATCTTGGTACTACCATTTCCCCAACTTACAGACAGGAATGCTAAAGCACAGAGAGGTTAAATAACTTGCCCAAGTCATTGTCATGCATGCGTGCTCAGTCATGTTCCACTCTTTGCAACCCCAGGAATTGTAGCCCGCCAGGCTCCTCTGTCCATGGAATTTTCCAGGTGAGAATCCTGAAGCCAGTTGCCATTTCTTCGTCCCGGGGATCTTCCTGATGTAGGGATCGAACCCGGGTCTCCTTTGTCTCCTGCATTTTCAGATGGATTCTTTACCACTGAGCCACCTGAGAAGTCCCACCTTGCCCAAGATCATACCACTTAATCAGCGATCAAGCAGGAAGAGAACGCAGACTGTCTTGTTCCAGAGCCAAGTGATCTGGACCACTGATGATCTGGAACCGCTGGCAATGACCCATCTCCATCTTATAGTCTCAGTTAATTATTTGTTTTACCAAAGATATAACACTTTGATTAACATCATGAATGGTCAGGGGCAAATATGAATATTTGATTTTCCTGCTTCTGGCTTCTTTTAACTGGGACTCTTTTCTCATCAACACATTCTTCTACTGGTGCTTGGAATCAAGATGTTCCTCTCACACTCACCCCAATTAACAAGTGATTATTCCGCACAAGGATGAGCAATAAGCAATCTGAGTCATTAATTTGTCAAAATGTTCCCCCATTATACACCAGATCTTTTCCTCTTTTACACTTGTGATAACACGCTTATCTTTGTCCTCCAAACCCTGATGAATAACAGATAATGTTAGTACACACTGGAAATTTGTGGTATTGGACCTTGAAGAAGCAAATAAAGTGAATAATCCTGTTGCTTACCCCCCAACACACACCGCCCCATCCCTCAAATCAGCAGCCACTGAAGGAAGAGGGCTCTAATTTCTCGGCTAGAATTTGAACCTGTGGTTCCAGGGAGTGTGAGCATTTCAAACCCTCAGGCTGAAAACTGCCGAACTTTCTGCTCTGTGTGTGTGTGTGTGTGTGTGTGTGTGTGTGCATATATGCGGGTGGGGGAGGGGCAGGCAGTGTTCGGGAAAAGAATAAAATCCACTTTCAGTGTCAAGGTTAGCCATCCTTTTGCTTATACTTTGGAGGGAAGAATAAGGATCATGTCACTCTAAACATAGCATAAGCTGCCCCAGAGGAGGTCTTTGTTACCCTTCTACTTTGTCTCTCTCTGCTCCTTTTCTCTCCTCTCTGTTCGCCCTCCCTCCCTCACTCCTTCCCTCACTCCTTCCCTCTGTTTACATGTAACTGACCTGCTATTCTTTCCTAGTCAGTGCTGTTGAAGAATCAGTTTGCTGTTCTTTTGCATTTGTTCTGGAGCATTATGTGCTTTTGTGTGGTTTCTCCTCACCTGGAAGGCCCCGCTTCGTCTTAGCCTCCACTTGTTTTCTCTCCACACGACCCGTTTAGAGTGCAGGGTTTCATCTGACATGCATGCAGGGCACTGGCGAGGACAGGCTTTCTCTGCGGATGGGGAAGTCCTGTTTTCCCACTTGCGATAGCACGCTTGTGGTAACAGCCCTTCAGGGTTCTTCTTCTGTTCAGGGGTGCCCATGCCCTTTCTTGTTCTGTGGGTTTGCATTTCTGCCTGCTATCAAGTGTCCCTGCTTAAAATCCATGACGCTATGGTGATGGCTGCTTCCGAGAAGCAGGAGAAGGCACAGATGGAAAAAAACCATGAATGTGTAAGGCTGGATCATCCCTGGGCCTGATTTGCTCAGATTACCTGAAAGAAACCCCAAGGAGCACTTAGAAGAGACTTTGGGATATTAGGCGCTAACCAGTGATCTCTCCCTTTTTAAGTGGAAACAGTGTCAGACTTTATTTTTTTGGGCTCCAAAATCACTGCAGATGCTGATTGCAGCCATGAAATTAAAAGACGCTTACTCCTTGGAAGGAAAGTTATGACCAACCTTGATAGTATATTAAAAAGCAGAGACATTACTTTGCCAACCAAGGTCCGTCTAGTCAAGGCAATGGTTTTCCTGTGGTCATGTATGGATGTGAGAGTTGGATGTGAAGAAAGCTGATCGCCGAAGAATCGATGCTTTTGAACTGTGGTGTTGGAGAAGACTCTTGAGAGTCCCTTATACTGCAAGGAGATCCAACCAGTCCATTCTAAAGGAGATCAATCCTGGATGTTCATTGGAGGGACTGATGCTAAAGCTGAAACTCCAATACTTTGGCCACCTCATGCGACGAGTTGACTCACTGGAAAAGACTCTGATGCTGGGAAAGGTTGGGGGCGGGAGGAGAAGGGGACGACGGAGAATGAGATGGCTGGATGGCATCACCGACTCTGTGGACATGAGTTTGAGTGAACTCCGGGAGTTGGTGATGGACAGGGAGGCCTGGCGTGCTGTAATTCATGGGGTCGCGGAGAGTCGGACACGACTGAGCGACTGAACTGAACTGAACTGAACATTTTTCTTCCCAAACATTTTAAGACCTGCTCATGCTTCCCTGGTAAAAGGTGTGCTTTGGAGTGCCACAGGGAAAAAGATAGATTACAAAATGTTTTGCCTCAAACTCATTAGAATCCACTTATAATATTGTAGTATTGTTTGCTGGATTTTAAGCTGGCAAGCTCTCATTTTACTAGACATCTTGATTGATTTTGGTATACCTAAGGTCATTTTGTCTATGCAAGGTGGAGAGGGACAGGGGGCAAACAGAAGCCACACACGCACAAAACCCTGATGGTTTTCTGTTCTCTGGAACATGCCAGGGGAGGGGCACAAAGGTTTTGAATTCCCAGCCTGGTGGACATGTGTTCCTCACATGCTGAGTTGCATCAACCTTCTCTACCTGGTGTAGGTCCTTCATGAGATTCTGAGTGTTGGAGGACCTTTTCAGTGCTGCCGTCAGGAGAGAAACATCCTCCCTAATGGGCTAACTCCCTAAGACTGGAAAGTGGAAATTGGCTGGCCCACTGAAGCAGGGAATGATTCATTTCCTATCATTAACAGAGTGAGAAAGATGTATTTCACAGAGTTCTTTAAGCTGGAAAAGCACATTATCCTAAATACTCAATTTCCTGGTAGATGGCATCAGCTTTCCTAATTTCCTTTCTGCAGCAGCCCTGCTCATGGATGTTTCTAGATTCTGGGCGCTGTTGGAACATGTGCTAAGTAGTGGAGGAGAGAAGAGATGACACTAACTCAGCCCTGGGTTAAAACAGTGACTCCTGCTTTCTTCTGAATGATACATGGGTGTTTAATCCTCAAGTTGCTGTAGAACCTTTCTAAATATTTAGGTATAGGATCTCAGGTTAAAACTTTCATGTTCAGGCTCATGTGGGCATAAATCAGTCAAAACAAAACAAGCAAACCAAAACCCAACCTCCCACTTCAATTCTTAGTGGGTATTATTTGTAGGAAATCCCTTCTTAGAAAAATGAGTTTGCATCAGTTCAGTTCAGTTCAGTCGCTCAGTTGTGTCCGACTCTTTGCGACCCCATGAATCACAGCACGCCAGGCCTCCCTGTCCATCACCAACTCCCAGCGTTCACTCAAACTCATGTCCATCGAGGCGGTGATGCCATCCAGCCATCTCATTCTCTGTCGTCCCCTTCTTCTCCCACCCTCAATCCTTCCCAGCATCAGAGCCTTTTCCAGTGAGTCAACTCATCGCATGAGGTGGCCAAAGTATTGGAGTTTCAGCTTTAGCATCAGTTCTTCCAATGAACATCCAAGATTGATCTCCTTTAGGATGGACTGGTTGGATCTCCTTGCAGTCCAAGGGACTCTCAAGAGTCTTCTCCAACACCATAGTTCAAAAGCATCAATTCTTCGGTGATCAGCTTTCTTCACAGTCCAACTCTCACATCCATACATGACCACTGGAAAAACCATAGCCTTGACTAGACGGACCTTGGTTGGCAAAGTAATGTCTCTGCTTTTTAATATACTAAGTTGGTCATAACTTTCCTTCCAAGGAGTAAGCGTCTTTTAATTTCATGGCTGCAATCAGCATCCGCAGTGATTTTGGAACCCCCAAAAATAAAGTCTGACACTGTTTCCACTGTTTTTCCATCTATTTCCCATGAAGTGATGGGACCAGATGCCATGATCTTTGTTTTCTGAATGTTGAGCTTCAAGCCAACTTTTTCACTCTCCTCTTTCACTTTCATCAAGAGGCTTTTGAGTTCTTCTTCAGTTTCTGCCATAAGGGTGGTGTCATCTGCATATTTAAGGTTATTGATATTTTTCCCAGCAATCTTGATTCCAGCTTCTGCTTCTTCCAGCCCAACATTCCTCATGATGTCCTCTTCATATAAGTTAAATAAGCAGGGTGACAATATACAACCTTGATGTACTCCTTTTCCTATTTGGAGCCAGTCTGTTGTTCCATGTACAGTTCTGACTGTTGCTTCCTGACCTGCATACAGGTTTCTCAAGAGGCAGGTCAGGTGGTCTGGGATTCCCATCTCTTTCAGAATGTTCCACAGTTTATTGTGATCCACACAGTCAAAGGCTTTGGCATAGTCAATGAAGCAGAAATAGATGTTTTTCTGGAACTCTCTTGCTTTCTCCATGATCCAGCGGATGTTGGCAGTTTGATCTCTGGTTCCTCTGCCTTTTCTAAAACCTGCTTGAACATCTGGAAGTTCATAGTTCATGTATTGCTGAAGCCTGGCTTGGAGAATTTTGAGCATGACTTTACTAGCGTGTGAGATGAGTGCAATTGTGCGGTAGTTTGAGCATTCTTTGGCATTGCCTTTCTTTGGGATTGGCATGAAGACTGACCTTTTCCAGTCCCGTGGCCACTGCTGAGTTTTGCAATTTTGCTGGCATATTGAGTGCAGCACTTTCACAGCATCATCTTTCAGGATTTGAAATAGCTCAATTGGAATTCCATCACCTCCACTAGCTTTGTTCATAGTGATGTTCTCTAAGGCCCACTTGACTTCACATTCCAAGATGTCTGGTTCCAGGTGAGTGATCATGCCATTGTAATTATCTTCATCGTGAAGATCTTTTTTGTACAGTTCTTCTGTGTATTGTTGCCACCTCTTCTTAATATCTTCTGCTTAATATCTTAATATCTTCTGCTTCTGTTAGGTCCATACCATTTCTGTCCTTTATCGAGCCCATCTTTGCATGAAATGTTCCCTTGGAATCTCTAATTTTCTTGAAGAGATCTCTAGTCTTTCCCATTCTGTTTTTTTCCTCTATTTCTTTGCATTGATCTCTGAGGAAGGCTTTCTTATCTCTCCTTGCTATTCTTTGGAACTCTGCATTCAGATGCTTATATCTTTCCTTTTCTCCTTTGCTTTCTCCTTTGAGTTTGCATCAAATAGTCTAAATAGACTAAATAGTTCACTTATCGATACTATGTTGGAGAAGGTCATGGCAACCCACTCCAGTATTTTCATTTCTCCCTCTGAAATATTTGTCTTTGGGTGGTGGTATCTTTTTGATGGAGGGGAGGACGGCCCTGAGTCCCTTCCAGGCTCACCGCATCTTTTTAATGGCTGCCTTTAGTGCTCCTCCCCTGTGGACAGAGGAGCCTAGTGGGCTAGGTCCGTGGGGTCACAAGAACTCACACACGACTAAGCAACTAACACACAGACACACAGAGTCACAGACACACACAGACACACACTGACACACACACACAGCCTAATTGTATGTTTGGATTTATAGTATACTCCTTTTCAAGGAGCTCAAAGAATTTAATCCTCTCTCCTATTTATTTGCAGAATACCCTCAGGAGAAACAAGATAGTAACTACATTTCCCTTCTATCATATGGCAAATGGCTTAGAATTACAGAGACATCAAGTGATTTGCCTAGGGTTACACAGAGAGGGATGGGATCTGGTACAGAAACATAAAAAAATATATATATTTGCTTACTCACTGTTTAATGCTGCCTTCCCATGACATTGATAATGCATTTCAAGTGACTGATAATTTTTGTGTATGGAGTACTTGAAAAACATACCTTGGGCCACAGACTTGTCTCATTTCACCACCACTAGAGCTTTATGAGGTTGGCATTGTTATCCCTACTTCACAAGTTGGAAAACAAAAATTCAGGGTCACAGAGCTGGTAGAGATAGTGATAGTGATTAAACTCTGATCTGAGTCCACTATATCAGCTGCCTGTGGAACGTATGAAAACAAAGATATCTGAATGTGAAGTATTAATAGATACAGTGGGCAGTGGGTTCATTGACATCTGGGGAGTTAGAATTCTGAGAGAAATTGAAGAGTAAACATTTCAGATCAAGTTTGGTTTGCTAGTTCCTGGTTACGATAAGCTTGTTAGTATGTGTTTCCCTTCTGGCCAGAGTTAATCTTCTGAAAGAGCTTCTGAGGGTTGTTGCAAGTAGGTTTTCCCATGAGTGGGGGAAGAAAAGGAGTGTGAAAGGAAAGGAGGGTGATTGAAGAGGACCTTCCCTTGCTGGCCCTGTTTGTAGACGTCTGATCTGGGGCAGGGACTCTGGGTCGAGACAGGGGAGGAGCACTAAAGGCAGCCATTAACAAGATGCGGTGAGCCTGGAAGGGACTCAGGGCCGTTCTCCCCTCCATCAAAAAGATACCACCACCCAAAGACAAATATTTCAGAGGGAGAAATGAAAACCCCAGAGAGAGGAGGAAAGGGCTTCAGAGAAGCCAAACAGGGGAAAGAAGACAGTTGCTCGGGGCTCAGGCCCTCTTTGCTGGCCTAGGAATGCTAGGATGCTTGGGTGTCAAGTGCAGTCTTGGTATCATCATCGCTAGGGGACTTCTTAGAACTCAGAAGCTCAGGCTTCTTCCTAGACCTACTGATTCAGAAATGCTGGAGTGGGGCTCAGCAAGCCAGGATTTAGCAAACTGTCCAGGTTTTGAACACACAGCATCTTTGAGAAGCACTGCACAAAGAAGGATTGGCACTGAGACATATAGAGCCATCCAGGTGACCTCTGGTAGCAGAGAGAGAGAAGCTTATCACAGGTGCCATTTTACATTTACGAATATGCTTATTTGACTAATAGCATGCACCCCACTCTGAGCTGTAAGTCCAGACTGTGTGCCAGTAATGGCTAGATGCTTGTGTACTCTTCTGGGCACCCAGGAAGACTACATTTCCCAACTTTCCTTGCGTTTAGACTGGACAGCCTGTATGGGACTATGAGAACTAGATGTTATTGTAATAAGTAGTTGAGATTTGGGGTGTTGTTTCTCACAGTGGCTTTTGTTAACTACTCTGATTAATACAGAGTGTAAGTAAAAACAGGGTAAGGACCAGTCCGGTTTTTTTGTTCATGATTATATCGAGGGGTGGTATTCAAACTGTTCCGTTCCGTCGCTCAGTCGTGTCCGACTCTCTGCGACCCCGTGGGCTGTAGCCTACCAGGCTCCGTCCATGGGATTTTCCAGGCAAGAATACTGGAGTGGGTTACCATTTAATAGATGTTATAACCCTGGGACTGACCAGTGTATGGGGACGCTGACTGAAGTTCTGAGTAGGGGCCTGGATACCTTCTGCATTTCCGGGTGTTTGCCCCTCAGCTGAGGGATTCCAAATGGAGAGGAACTGGCTGGGCCAGTACAGAAGAACTCGAGTATTCTGACAGCCCACACAGTTGTAGTGGTGTAATCCAATTGTATCACTAATGCTTAGAACAATGATGGCACAGTAGTTGTCCCATAATTTTTTTTGAGTTGTAAACAGGTAATTTGAATATAATATACTAAGGGTCCTGACTAAACTTTGAGGTTACAAATTACAGACATCTGTTTTAAGTTCTTCTTAGTTTAAATAGTCCACAGAACCTAGAGACATCCATGTGGGCTCCATTTGATCTACTTCTTTGCCCTAAAATATTACCTAACACTGTACACAAAAATAAACTCAAAATGGATTAAAGACCTAAATGTAAGACCGGACACTATAAAACCCTTGGAAGAAAACATAGGAAAAACAGTCTTTGACATAAACCACAGCAAGTTCTTTTTTGACCCACCTCCTAGAGTAATGAAAATAAAAACAAAAACAGACAGGACCTAATCAAACTTAAAAGCTTTTGCACAGCAAAGGAAACCATAAACAAGATGAAAAGACAACCCTCAGAATGGGAGAAAATATTTGCTAATGAATCAAGGGACAAAGGATTAATCTCCAAAAAAATATACAAACAGTGCATGGAATGCAATATTAAAAAAGCAAACAATCCAATCAAAAAGTGAGTGGAAGACCTAAATAGACATCTCTCCAAAGAAGACATACAGATGGCCAAGAGGCACATGAAAAGATGGTCAACATCACTAATTATTAGAGAAATGTAAGTCAGAACTATAATGAGATATCACCTCATACCAGTCAGAATGTCCATCATCAAAATAATCTATTAACAGTAAATGCTGGAGAGGGTGTGGAGAAAAGGGAAAATCTTGCACTGTTGGTGGCAATGTAAATTGATACATCCACTGTGGAGAACAGTATGAAGTTTCAATAGAACTACCATATGACCCAGAAATCCCATTACTGGGCTTCAGTTCAGTTCAGTTCAGTTCAGTCACTCAGTCGTGTCTGACTCTCCGCGACCCCATGAATCAGAGAAAACCCATTCAAAAGGATAGATATACCCCAATGTTCACTGCATACATGGAAGCAACCTAAGTGTCCATTGACAGATGAATGGATGAAGAAAATATGGTGCATACACACAGTAGAATACTTCTCAGTCATAAAAAGGAACAAAATTGGGTCTTTTGCAGAGATATGGGTGGACCTAGAGTCTGTCATACAGAGTGAACTAAGTCAGAGAAGAACAAATATCATATATTAATACGTATATATGAAATCTAGGAAACAGATGCACCTACTCCCAGGGCAGAAATAGAGATGCACATGTAGAGAATGGACATGTGGACACTTGGTGGGGTCAGGAGGAAGCGGAAGATGGAATGAGTTGGAAGATTAGGATTGACATATAGACTCTGCTGTGCTGTGCTGTGCTGTGCAAGTCGCCTTCAGTCATGTCTGACTCTTTGCGACCCCACGGACTATAGCCCACCAAACTCCCCTTTCCATGGGATTCCCCAGGCAAGAATGCTGGAGTGGGTTGCCAATATATACACTACCATGTGTAAAATAGATAGTGGGAACCTGCTTTAAAGCACAGGGAGCTCAGCTCAGTGCTATGTAATGACTTAGATGGGTGGAATTTGTGGAGGGGGAGAGGGTGGGAGAGGAGCCCAAGAGAGAGGGGATATATGTATACATACAGCTGATTCACTTCATGGTACAGCAGAAGCTAATACAACATTGTGAAGTAATTGTACTCAAATTAAAAAAAAAAATGGATAAGGACCTCTTTTCAAATTATGTCCCTGACCTTTGTGGAGTTTCAAAACCTGTTGGTGTTCAATTAAGTTTATGTTTTCTTCCTAAAGGAATGCACATACACACATAAATGCGAGGATGTGGATACTGTTTTGGGGGGTTCATGAGTCCTTTGAGGTCCACCTCCAGGAATGAAGAGTGAGACATGTAGAAAAGCAGTCCCTGAGAGCAGCTAGGTGTGGCCCAGCACCTATTAATATTTGCCCTTGAGCCAAAAATACATGTAACTCTTAATAACAGAACTTGGGAGGTTTCTGAAGCATCTGTAACTTCCAAGATGTTTTATTTTTCTCAGTTCCTATCCTCTTGGCTGTAGTGATTAGTGGCATAAACTCTTAAAAAAACAAACAAGGGTTTGTGACTTTATCTAGAAATGGATATTAGCATTCACGTCATCATTTGTAAATTGAATTTGACTTATACACTGGGGCAGTTTATAAAAACTTGCATGTTGTGTCCATACACTTCCTCTTCTGTCTCAGATCCTGCTTAGAGAAACAGGAGGTTCTTCACGCTGCCAGAGCCTGTTTATTTTAACATCCACCATAGGGGGACCTGCCTTCCTGTTCCCCCACTGGATGTAAAAACTGTTGGATGGTGAATCCTGCTGATCTAAAGGGAGGAATTTCTGGCGGTTGAATGATTCACTTCCTGATGTTAGTACAGTGAGAAAAATCTCATTCATAAAAGTTCCCTCACTTGTAGCAACTTTAACTTTCATAGGTTTTTATTACTGCATCATTCCAGACCCTGATGCATCTTTTTGGCATGGTCTGGTGGCCTTTGAGGATGCTTGTCATTCCACACTCCAGGGGCCACTCCAGGGACCAGAGGTAGACGGGTCATCCTGCAGCAGAGGTCAAGGTGATGCCAGACACAATGAAGGGGCAGGTTTTATTTATTTATTTATTTTTTAAGGTAGTGTGGACTCAACTCCTGCCAAGGTTAAAATATATATATATATATATATATATATATATAGTGGCTTCCTAGCTCTGTTGCTGTCAAATGAGCCTTCATTTGCTCATGTCTGAGAGTTGAGTAATTTAGGGGAAGGGATTTGGAGAGCCTCTGCATTGTGCAGTTGAATCTGAAGTCCTGAGAGAGGAATGAACTTACTAAAGGTCATTGGCTCTACAGAGGCTGGCGATGGTTCTGTTTGGCTGAAGCTGGCCTCGTGGAGGGGTCTAGTGAGAATAAAGCTGAAAGCTGGCCAAAGGAAAGGATGGTGGTGGGTTTGGAATGCCTCAGCAAGAATTTGTGCTTGATCCTGTGGGCCATAAAATCATTCTCAAATTCTGAGTCTGAGAGCGAGGGAGCCACCGCCAGGATTTATCTAGGAGATAAGCCAGGAGAGGGACAGACCAGGCACATTTGGTGGGCGTGTTGAGACATATCACCTACTTAGTAATTTTGCCTTGGACCTGGCATGAGTTTGCTGCTCCTCAAAGACGTGGTGGTCCCCACCCTGGTGTCCGTGTGGGAACCCCACACCCACATGGCGGGCTGGCAAGGCTGAGCAAAGGGCAAGGAGACAATCAGCTTCCAAGAATGAGGGAGGCAAAGAAGAGGCCAGGCAGGGGTGAGGTTATAAACAAACCTGGAAGCAGAGAGGAGGTCAAAGGTCACAGAATCGGTCAGGCGCTGAGGCGTTTGTGGGATTTGGATGTCCATAAGTGGAACTCACCAGGGCCAGGACATCAGGGCAGACCACTCATCTCCAGAGAGAGGGCAACACGTGTGGGCCTGGAAGTGGGTGCCAGGCTCCACACCCGTTGGCTGGTTGCAGGCCTGCAACAGCCCTGTCGCCAGGGAACTGCCTCAGAGAGGTTGGGTTACTCACACCAAATCACACATCCTGACTCTGCCAGTGTTGGGGCGAGGATCTGGTCTCAGGTCCATTTAGGGGCCATCTGGGAACTGAGGTGGAGCTGGCCTTGTGGAGGAAATTTTGATTTTCATCCTGGATGAACAGGAACTGTTGGCTGGTGTTTCCTTCAGGTACATCCATTATATAGATGTAAACGGAGACCCTCAGGCCCCAGAGGAGCTCAAGACTGTGAGAAAGCTGGGGTTGTGTCTGCCTTCCTTTCACACGGCCTGGTGAACGACCAGGCAGTGAGTGGAGGAGAGGTGTGCTGGGCAGGAGGTTGGGCCGCCTTCTCCCTCACCAAGATCCCTGCCGCCCCGCAAGGCGGATGGGTTCTTTTGTTCCTTAGCAGGAGAGAAGGAGAAAGAAGAAAATTGGTAGGTCACAGGTGATGAGAGCACCCTTTTCTGGGGAACTTTTGGTGCTTTTCTTTATATCACTTAGAAAGACGGCTGAGAATAGAAGGAGTTCCAGAGTTAGAAGGTCTAAGTTTTATCCTGGCTCTGTCACTAAGCAGACAAATGGCCTTGGACAAGTTACTTACTTTCCTTGAGACTCTAAAATAAGCTAATGAGTTGTCCCCTCATGCATTTGTTTTTAGGATTGAATGAGATGATAAAGGGAGAGCAATAGATTAGTGCCTGACATAGAGTAATCCCTCAAAAATATTAGCTGCAACCACAATGGTGATAATGTCCCCACAGTTGACACCAGTAACCCACTGCTTCCCATTTTCACATTTCTCAGCCTAATCTGGGAGGTGACACTGGGTAGGCAGGTTTTGGTGATGATTAACCCTATAAAGAGTGTGTGTTGGTGGGTTGCCTGGAGGAGGGAGGGTGTACCATGCCTGAAAAATTACTCTCAGCTGGTGAAACCAACGCTCTTGGGTGACTCAGTGGAGGATGTGAGCTGCACAGTGGGTGACGGGAGGGAATTTTATTCCCAGCTGTGGCACTAATGAAACTGCAGACCAAGTGCCAGCAGTGAAGGTGACGATGGAGGGAGGAAAAAGGAGATGGGTGTTGGGAGAGAGAACCATTGGCTAGGAACTGAACCAGAACTTCAACTCAGACGGGAGACAGCTCGTGAATCAGCAGTAAAAGTCTCTCGTAAAGACCATATGTGAAGTCCCATGAAAAAGTTTATCCCCCAGATGTGGCATTTTAATATGATTAAAACAAGCCTTGACAAAGTTGAGCCAGATGAGGGTGGGGGCGAGGCGGTTTCTGAAATCCTGCAGATTCATTGTGAGGTGTAGAAAATGTATAGGAATTCTCTCAAAAGCCTTGGCAGGCCAGTAATTGCAGATTTCGTGTAGTTCTAATGAGGAAGCATTGAAGTTTGGCGAACACATTGGCACTGTGTGTCCCCAAAGCCCAGTGGTATTTGTCTGCTTGGCTTTTGAACTCTGAGAAGTGGCACAGCAATCTCCAGTAATCACAGGAGATTTCAGATCACCAATGGATTTATTCCAGAAACATCTTAGCACGGGGCTTAAGAAAACCTCACACTCTTAATTATGTGCTGAAAAAAGGTCATTGGGTGGAATTTCCTTAAGAAGGATTCCAGTGTTTCATACAGAGAGGCCGGTAGGCTGAGACAATTTTGACATCCTGCTGTAAAGCCAGCTTTTTGCACAATTTCCATGGAAAAGTGGTGAAGAATTCTGTAGCCTTTAAGTCTATGTGATTTTGGAATGCTTCTCCTTCTGGCAGGGGGGCTTTGGTAAAGAAGATTCTAAGAGAGTGATGTATGTGGGAAAAGTGGGCAGATTTTGAAGACTTAAAAATAACAAATGCATTCTTGGGGTTCATGTGACTAGTGCTCTATTGTGCGGTTTCTTTGAAGCACTGGGTCTTTTGACTGAATTTTCAAACTCATCTCTCACTGTGGCCTTTGGGAACAGAGCACTAAACCCCAGCCGTGGTTTGTGCTGGGGCAAGAGAGGACGGAAGGTAATTCCGTTTCTCAGAATTCACACTGTGTTCGGATTAGAAACAGTGAGCCCTCACTTGAGAGCATGTGGACATGTGTGTATGTTTGTGGTGATCATGTCTTACACAAGATGCAGCAGTAATACAAGAGTCATCAGTTGCACGAGCTCACTGAGGCCAGGAGAGGCAGTAGATGAAAACTTGAGGTAAGCTGCAGATGCCCAAGCTTCAGGCAGGTCATAAATCTGTATATGCCTAGTTTGAAGGCAAGATCTAGTTGGTCTGAGCATGGAAATGGGTCTTATTTCAGTGTTTATTGTCCCAGGGGATGTGTAGAACTGAGTTAACCTGTTTAGACAGCCTTACCTTTCAAGAGAACAGCTGTACAAGATTGGAAATGAGCAGATTCTGTGTCAGACCCAAGACTTTTTCTGGAGCCAGTCTACCATTGAAGCTGTCTTTTAAAATAATGTTAAGACTTCCTACTAACTCTTCCCTGGTGGCTCAGTCTAAAGAATACGCCTGCAATACGGGAGACCTGGGTTTGATCCCTGGGTTGGGACGATCCCCTGGAGGAGGGCATGGCAACGCACTCCAGTATTCTTGCCTAGAGAATCCCCACAGACAGAGGAGCCTGGTAGGCTGCAGTCCATGGGGTCACAAGTGGGTATTAAGATATACTTGAAGGTTTCTATTCCTGATAGGATAGGACCTCTTAGATCCAGGTTGCCCAAGGAACTGACCATCAACTTTCAGCATGCCATTCTTTCTCCTCAGCCAACCATCCTTTCCCCCTTTCTCCTGCTGACTGCCTGGTGGGTATTTCCCTACTCACCACTCTCTCTGGTTACTTTATCCCTGGTGGTACTTTGGCTTTTCTAGGGTGGAAAATAAAAGGCCTATTGTTTAGTCCTAGGGAGGAGTTTTCTATTTGCTGGTGCAGCTTGTAGAGTTTAGAAGAACAAGGTATGGAGTCTTAAGTTCAATTTTCAGATATATCTAGCTCTTCCTTCCCATGGGAATATGTTTAAGCTGCATGTCCTAGCCACCTCTTGGTTGGTAGGGATCATTTGAGTAAATCCGGCAAATGAGTTGTGAGCAGAGTGAGAGTCATCACCTCTGAGTTGGAATATCTCATTGCCAATGTGACACCTCCCAGGACTCTCCCTTCCCTCTGGGGAATGCCCATGATGTTGACTTGACTTTGAAAAAGATGCCCTCTCTGCTGATCCATGATAAACAACCTGCATTGCTTTTAAGTCATTAAGATTTTGGAATTATTTGTCATAGCAACATAACCTGGCCTATCCTGACTGATTTTTAGGCAGGTGTGTGTCTGATGAAAACTCACGGTCTTCTTTCCCTGTTGTGAAGTAAGTCTGCTGTGATTTATTGGTTCTAGAAAGACTGTTCTACCTCAGCATATCAACACCTTCTCATACCTGCACCCCCTTCCATCCTGCCCTTGAGCTTGACATACCTGAAGTCATGTGACTTAGGGCAAATCACTCTGTCTGAGCCTTTGTTCTCTGGCTTTAAGGTGTGGGACTGGATGAGATGACCTCCATGGCCACAGTTGGCTCTCTGATATGTTTCAATGGTAAATTGGTCTCCTAGGCACATATTCTGGCTAGGCTGACTGCCTAAAATGGGCTTGGCGTTCACAAATCTTTCTGAGAGACCACAAATGCTTCTGCCCAGTCCATCTACAAGGTCTTTGTGGGTTTTATTCCTTCTGCTTTCATCACTCAACCACAAGGAGCTCAGCTGTTATCTCCCAGAGAGGACTTCCTTGAAACTCACTATCACACATGTTAGTCTCATGTCACCCAATTACATTTTCACCAAAATGCTAGCAGTGCTTGCAGTGGTCACATCTAATTATTATTAATATTTAAATAAATTATTTTTTGTCTGTCTCCCCTTTCAGAAAGTAAACTACTTTGGAGCAAGGACCTCGTTAATTTTGTTCATTTCTGTATCCTCCGAGCCTAAAACTGAGTCTGACACGAGACCCTAAGAACTATTGGTTGAATTCTGGCCTTCTATGCTAGGGACTGTGGAAGCAAAAGAGAACAGAGGCCTGTGCCATATGTAAGCAGTCCCTGGTTTCACATGAAGCAATCTGCTGCCCATGCACTTGCCCTTCTGGGCAGAGTGTGCACGCAAGAGCTGGTTTACTGGGAGCCTAATGTAAACAGAGGCATTTCCCCTACAACTGGAGAATGAAACTCACGGGATCCTTTACTGCCCAGGTAAAATTTGAGGATTTGCCAGCAACAAATTGTTGCACAGTCTGTCTGCCTGTGCCTAGTGGGGCAGCAAGCAGGAGAGAGAGGCAGAGTAGGCCTAGGACCCTGGGAGCACTGGCAGGCTTTGTGGTTCTCTGCCTCTGGTTACAAACGAGTCCATAAATGCTGCTTTATTTATTTGCTTAGAATGATTAGAGCACTTTGAAGGAAAAGCTTTTTAAAGTGATGTCTCCATTCCTGAGACTCCCACTGTATGTTCTTGGTAGTGAATTTCCAAGGGGGTGCTTGAACACTGGTTTATAAAATCTTGGTCTTCTTTTCATGATCTACTTTCCCTTAAAAAAATAAATATGTCTACTCAGTAATAGCCAGAAAGTGAAGTGAAATCCTGACAATAGAATCTCACTTGGCTTTGTATGGGAGAAGGGACTAGCTCTTAAAGGAGCATGTGAATTGCCTTGCAATAAGGTAGAAAGGGCTTATTTGGAAGCAGACAAGTCTCTTCTGTCACTTCCAAGTGATGCAAAATATAAAGTCAGATCATTGAAAAACTGGTTTTTGGAGTTCTAGACTTTTTTAGAAAGTGTTTATTCATTGCCAAACATCTGGTTCATTGGGTACCATCAAAGTGGTCCTACAACCTACCTGGATGTTAGGCAAAATGCTGGTTAAGCAACTTGGAGGGAGGGGGCAGGATCAATTAAACTGATTAGGTGCATTGGTACTATCTTTAAATCTCTGGAGAGTCAATGAATCTGAATGTCTAACTTAAAAATTAGGATTAATTTACCTTTTTTTGGAAAAAAAAATTGGCTTTTATGTATTACTCATTTTTCGTTTTCTTCTTCCTGAAAATGAAAAGAATGATTCCCTCTTTCATATTCAAACTATCTGTAGCTTCATGAGAGGTCTTCCCACCACCCTGGAATTCAGCCTGCAGATGATAGGGCCAGAGAGCAAGCTAGGACTGTTCTTGGCTTGGAGCAGAGAGCTGGGCTCAGCAGACTTTTAGCATAAAGCCAGTTTATTCAGGTCCTACTGTTGGCAAAGCCACAAATTGCTCTTTTGTGGGCACTGGGGAATCCACAATTGGTTGTCTGTTCCTTGATGGACACAGTAAAGAGGCAAGGCGGCCTCTTTTCTCCTAGCCCAGGACAGGAATTCAGGAGCTTTGCCTCTTGCCTAAAACTCTCCCACTGACAGGCCCTGGCCCCTTTGGCCTTCCGAGTTGGTCAGCCAAACCCTCTATGACTCAGCTCCTTTCTTTGCAAATTGGGGGTGGTCAGATTAATTTGAGAGCTGTAAGGCATTTTTGAAAGACCTTTGAAAATCCCTGCTCATGTAGAATGACGGGCTATATCTATGGTTTGGAAACTGGCACCAGGGTCAGGGGAACTTCTCTTTCTTGGGTGGAGGTCTATGTTGTTCTGTGCAGAAGGTTAAGGGTAATCAGAATTCCTCTGATCTCATCTCTTTCATCTCAGGACCTGGACCTCGTGTTTGGGATGCTACCCCAGGCAGTCAAAGCTTATAAACCCTACTTTGTCCCAATTTTCTAGAAACTCCTCCTATTTCACGTAAAAATTCACTTCTAAGAGTTCAAGGATTTGAACAGATGGTTTACACAGAAGGAAAACAGAGTAAGTGAAACACCACATAGGATAAATACGTAGCTTTGAAAATGACTGAGAAAATGAAAATGACAACTCGAGTTAGCAGAAATAATTGCAACTGATCCAGCCTAATGGACTCAGGGCACACACACACATTAATTGTGTTATTAGTGGCTCTCTATTATTCTAGCCTTTATAAACCGTGACTTCACATGGTACAGTAAAAGTTACACACTTCATTGAGGAATATACCCCCCAAAGAAAGAAAGAATGACGTATTAAAAAATGTCCACAGCAGTGAGCTATACCAATAAATAGATATGAAAGAGAACAATCACAAAAATGATGATCAGTAGAGTAATGCTTTAGTAAACTCTGGTTCTTCATCACCGTGAAATGTTATATTTTGGTGAAGATCAGAATAGGGGTTAGGACTGAGGGGGCTCCTTGACCACTCTTGTAACAAGCCATTGTTACTATTCTAACAAGCCATTGGTAGGTGATTATCACCTTCATAAAGGACATTGGAATAGAAAGAATATATATAAATATGTATTAATGTATTTTGTTTATCCGTTCTTCTACTGGTGGACTTTTAGGTTTATTTCTTACACAGTGTTAGGGAAATTAAAACGGAGGTAGCCTCATTCAGACTTCAAGTAGGGGAGTAGGCCTCTAACTAACTTCCAACCTTGCCTGGACTACAAGCCTGTTTGCAAACACACCAGTTGTTATCTGCAAGTCAAGCAGCACTTTAGATAAGAAAGGGAATGGGTCTTGGGATTTCTTAAGCCCTTTGGGGCCTGGCCAACACCCTCCCCCACTCAGTGTCTGATGAAATCTTATAATTCAAGGTGAAACAAACAGCATTATAAAATTTAAAGAAAAACCAGAGCTGCACTTTTGCGTGCAAACTGATGATAATATCTGTTTGTGACCTGGGATTATACGCAGGAGCTCCCGAAGTTGTGATTTGAAGTCTCACCCTTGAGGTAGATGGACTGCCTAGCGCTCTTTCCCAGTTGGGATTCTAGATTGTTGTTAATGAGGTACTTCCCAGTGCTGTCCCAGTCTGGAGGTAGCTTGTTGGTCCAGTTTGGCGATGTGTTACTTCCCTCTAATGTTTCTGTCTCTTTTATTTTAATGACTGTATGTTGAGATTAAGTCAAGTAGTCTTCTGTAAAAAATTGACATTGCGTGTCATGAATAGTTTCTTTTGTTAACAAATACTTCAAACCTAAAACAGAAGTAAAGACTTTTGGCAAAACGCCTTGGCAACTGTGAATAGTGCTTCACTGGACATGGGAGTCCTCATATCTCCTTGAGAACCTGATTTAAATTACCCAGATGAGTGATGACTGTATCAAATAGTAATTCCATTGTTAATTTTTTGAAAATTAAAACAAAATGTTTTCTATCAAAGCTGTACCATTTTGCATTCACACCAATGGTGCATGTAGTAGTTGTTCCAGCACCTTTGTTGAAAAAGGTATCTTTGCTCCACTGTATTATCAATGTTTTTGTTGATATTATCCTCTGCTGCTGCTGCTGCTAAATTGCTTCAGTCGTGTCTGACTCTGTGAGACCCCATAGATGGCAGCCCACCAGGCTCCCCTGTCCCTGGGATTCTCTAGGCAAGAACACTGGAGTGGGTTGCCATTTCCTTCTCCAGTTTTCCTCTAAGTTGAGGGAATTTCTCTCTATTGTTATTTTACTAAAAGTTTTTTTTTTCTCATAAATGAGTATTAGGTTTTGTCAAATGTTGTTTCTGCATCTGTTGGTAAGATCATGTGATTTTCCTTTTTAGTGTGTTGATGTGATACATTACATTAGTTGGTTTCTGAATAGTGAGCCAGCCTTGCGCACTGGGATACAGTCCATAATGTCTTGGTGTATGTTTTTATACACTGTTGGGTTTATTTTCTTCTAGTAGTTTCATAGTTTCAGGTCTACATTTAAGACTTTAATTCACTTTGGATTTTTCTTTTTTTTTGGTGTGTGTATGGTAGAAGGTAATGGCCAAGTTCCATTGTTTTATGTATCTGTTCTTATACAAGTACTATACTGTTTTGGTTATTGTAGCTTTGTTATACACTTTGAAATCAGGTAGTGTGATGCCTACAGCATTGAATCTGTAGATTTCTTTGGGCAGTATTGATATTTTAGCAATACTAAGTTTTCCAGTCCCTGAATATAATTTTTTTTTCCATTAAAAAATATTACTGAAATGTTATATACAGTTATTGAATTATATAATTATTGTTAACATTTAGGTTTATGCAAGAATATGAATATGATACATATGACATAATATTTAATGAAAAATGTTTTGTAAATAATTATTCTGTGTAAAAAGGCATTTATATGTCTGTATGATGCTCTAAAATGCACTCAGAGTGATGGACAATGATATAGATTTCTTTCAATATTTATTTAATGTAAAATGTGAAGTTTCATGATAAAGTTGATGATAACAAAGCAAGTAAAACAAGCCTCAACCATTTTCCAGCGTGTCCCTCTGGGACAGAGAGAGGGAGTTTTGCCTTCTTTTTCCCCTGGGCCTGGTACAATGCTTGGCACATCACAAGGGCTCATTGTACATTGGTTGAAAGTTGTTGAATGACATCCAATTGCATTAGGACAAGGCTTCCTGCCAGTTGAGCTGTGCAAGTTGTATTGACTAGTTAATATTAAACCATTCCCCTCTCTGCCTTGCCCCTTAATGGTTTTATCCAGGTGAGATTCACATGTATCCAGAGGTTTCTGAAGAAATTCAATGCCAGGAATTAAAAAGAATGTATCAGGAAGGGGAAAAGGGATTGGTGAGAAATTCCTTTATTTGCCATTCAAACTAAAGAGTAAAGGTAGCTGAATAAATGTCACCCAGTAGACCTTGTCCTAGCTAAATAATGAGAGAACAATGGATTTTCCTTGTCATGATTAGCATTGTGATGTCCTTTTGCGACCCCCCTCTCCCACCAGGGGAATAGAGAGTTGCACAAGGGGTCTTACCAAAGTAGCTTTCTGAATGATCATGATGTTCTTGTAACCTCTTATAGTAAGCTGAAATTTTCCTTGAAAAAGCCAGTCCTTTTAAGGCAGGAAATAAAGTGTCTCTTAAGACTAGAAGAGGGAGATGCTTTCTCTTCTGCTCTCCAAGGTGGCGCCACGGTCATAGGGTTGGGATGCAAGAGGAATGGTTTTCTGAACACGCTGTGGTTAAGAATTTAAGCCTCTTCTGTCCCACCTACCCTGACCCTGGGATAGAGGTGTGATAGGTTCTTGGCGATCAAGTGAGAGAGAATGTATAATACTAAAAGTACACTGCTTCAAACTATAGTAACACGAGGAACCCAGGCTGCCATGATGTAGAGTAAATAGTGTTGCACGTGACATACATGGAGAGTTTGCTCCATTTGCTGAGAACCAGAGAGTTTCCAGTTGATTCAGTGGGGGTGGAATCTTAGCCCAGATTTACTAGAAAATAGCTTGAGGGAAAAGCTTATATGCTTCCCTGTGCTTTATGGAGAAGGTGTCATGTCAGGGAAACCAATGGGAGGGGAGAAAAGAGGCAAGGGAGCAGAGCAGGGTGTAGCTTCGTGTTCAGTCATGGGAGGTGTGCTCACAGAGCCTTCTGAAGAGAGGTCTCAGAACCACTCACACCCTCTCACTCTTGGGCTGAGAGGCTGGTCACTCTGGGAATCAGCTGGAGCTGTCACTGCCTCTGTGGACCCCGCCAGCCTGTGCACAGGCCTCTCCTTGTCAGTGGTGGCGTGGTGATGGAGTAGCACCAGCAACAGATGTTCCATCCATGGGAACATCTGGAGCTGTTGTAGGAGTTCTGTAGCTAGGAATCAAAGGACAAAGCGTGCGTGTAAAACCTAAGACACAGCGGCACAAACTTAGATCAGAAGAGGTGGACAGAGGCTTGGATGGTTGCAGCCCCTTGAGGCCTGTCTGTAGCATCAAGCAGTTGGGTGTCTCAGTTGAGGAAGGGGCAGGTCTAGTTCACTGCACTGTTGCAGCAGTTGCAAGGACTATGTTGAGCTGCTATTTTCAACAACACTAGGTAATGGTTCTGGCAGTGACAGCAGCAGAAAAGGTGGCTGTTCCATGGGGGATGCTAAGATTTGATTTTGTGCTTCTCTTTCCATGAGGTGATCATCATTAAGACTGATTCCCTGCTGAGGCAGCATCTTGGGGTCTTGGACTTATCACAAGAAGGGAAAACAGTCAGTCATTCATGGTAAGGAAACTAGAAGTCAGTTAATTAGAATATTTAAAGATAAGTGATCTCATTTTTATATCCCAACTGAGTGAAAAGGGAACCATCCAAGGTCTACAGTCATCCACACCACTTGATCAAATACCTAGTTATGAATGAATTTCTTTGCCAAGGTACAAAGACAGAAGGCTGATAGTGGAACAGTAAGAGAGGGGACTTATTATTAAATCTTTCTTCATAGTACTTTGCTTAAATCAATGCAAATAGATGTTTTAAGTTGGGAGGGCTCAGCACGTGTTTGAAACACATGCATTCCGATTGTTCAACTTTCAGCAGCATATGAAAAACACCTGTATCAAGAACACTGGGATTCATACCCTTCCATTTTAATGTCTTGGTTCATATGTGCCCTGCTCATCTGGGGAGCATATAATAATTGGCCATGGAAAATTCAAATAATAAAATATCACACAGTGTGAATGGCAATTGTATTCTTTCAGTTGGTTACCAATAAATATTTACTAAGCACTAAATTGTGTTTTAAATGGCTTTGGTTTAGGTTCAGACTAGGGGTTTTGCCTTGATGTTATGTATTTTTAAACTTTGAGGTTAGATTCAATCAATGAACTTTCCATTTAGAGTGTTTGGCATTTCTCCCAGGAGCACCATCTGTTAAGTATAAGATAGCAAGATTAAATTCTAATATGTCAAACGCTTTCCATCTTGAGGACTTGGTTTGCCTCTGGGTTTATGATGCCACCAGAACATCTCATTTGTAATCTGTTTAAGTGGCCTCATCATCTTGGTGAGCTACAGTTGTGACTACTTCAGAAGGCAATAGCATTAGGCCACAAAATGAATAATTGATTTGACATGAGTATCAATTAGGACCTAATCAACGAAAAATAAGAAAATTTATGTTTCTGTAAGCAGAGAAGGAGTTTCCCATTATATGGAGATGGAATAACAGTCTTCTAGTTTAGTTTGATTTCCTATTTTTCTGTGCTTGGACAGGATCACCATCTATTTTTTGTTGGTATACAATGACATTTTTCACATCCTCCTTCATATGAAGGCTATTCCTTTACATCATTTACTTTTTGCCACTTAGGTTTTAAGCTCCTAGAGGTCAGTGGGTGTATCTTAATTTCTATTGCATACCTCATTGGGTTTTAATTTAGTAATTCATGTGTCTTGATGTAAGGACTGAAATTTCTATTAAATTATTCAAAATTAGGTTAGAGTGTGTTTCAGTTGCTGGAGAACTCTGAAGCTTTTCAGAAATATTCTGATACGTTGCCTGGAACCACATCTCAGTAAGTTCAGTTCAGTTCAGTCACTCAGTCATGTCCAACTCTTTGTGACCCCATGGACTGCAGCATGTCAGGCTTCCCTGTCCATCACTAACTCCTGAAGCTAGCTCAAACTCATGTCCATCGATCTGGTGATGCCATCCAACCATCTCATCCTCTGTCATCCCCTTCTCCTCCTTCTTCTCATCCCCTTCTTCTCCTGCCTTCAATCCCTCCCAGCATCAGGGTCTTTTCCAGTGAGTCAGCTCTTCACATCAGGTGGCCAAAGTATTAGAGTTTCAGCTTCAGCATCAGTCCTTTCAATGAATATTCAGGACTGATTTCCTTTAGGATTGACTGGTTGGATCTCCTTGCAGTCCAAGGGACTTTCCAGTGTCTTCTCCAACACCACAGTTCAAAAGCATTGATTCTTTGGTGCTCAGCTTTCTTTTACCAACTCTCACATCCATACACGACCACTGGAAAAACCATAGCTTTGACTAGATGGAACTTTGTTGGCAAAGTAATTCTCTGCTTTTCAGTATGCTGTCTAGGTTGATCATATCTTTTCTTCCAAGGAGCAAGCATCTTTTAATTTCTTTACATCTTTTACATTAAGCATCTTTTAATTTATTTACATCTCAGTAAGGATTCTTATAAATTATTTACAAGCAGGTGAACTTTTTTGACTGTCATGTGTGAGGAACCATCTAGGAGCAGCATCAATATATGAATTTTCAGTGACACTGAAGATATATTCCAAGGATGTGTGTGTGTGTGTGTGTGTGTTCTGATTGCAAATCACGTTGATTATGTCTGCTAATGCCCTAGATCTTTGAAGAAATAATAACCATCTACATATCTGCTTCCTTGGAGAAGACTCTATTTGCTTGGCAAACATTGGTTCTCATGCTACTCTGAAAACTAAACTGAGCCCAGGAAATAGAGAGGATGCGGAGATGCTTCTGGATAGAAAACCAAGGTGTCCAAATTCCCATGGAGCCAAGTTTTATATTGAGAAATATTACTATTCATTTGGTCCTGCATATTCAGTGCCTGAGTTTCTGTTGGCAGATCATGGTAAAGGTCCCAGAAACTGTGAATGCTCATGACCCTCCAATATCATGCCAAGAGACAAGGCTTAGCAGACTGACAGTGCTTTGGATCTCTGACTGAGGGCTTTTGGAGCAGTTTTTATATATTCTGAGCAGTCATCTTTATTTGGTTGTATTTTTCCTGGTTGCTTTCAGCCATGAGTGCCCAGGTACTCAGCTGAGCCTTGATAGTGGTGTGTATTTGAATCAAGTTCACATTGGACCCCAATGGTCACCTCTCAGTCCTTTGGAGTCTTGGATGTACAGGGGTTGGATGGCTGCATTATCTCTAAGATAGTCAACCTTCATGGGGGTGGCGGTGGTGTAGGGATATGTGAAACCACAATGTACTGCTTTTCTTCTTTTGAATTTGGAACCCCTCAAACCTTTGTGAGGGGCATCCCAGTGAATCCAAGCTGCTGTATAACACTTCCCTGGACTCTCTCCTGAGTTCTTAGAAGGGTGTCCAGGGAAACTGTGCCTGTCCACCATGCCTGGATGGAGGAAAGAAAGATGGCAGCCATGCAGCGGGTGTGCCTGAGTGCTCAGAACAGCAGTCTCTGCAGGGGTCTTATTTAGGATCCTCCCTTAGGGAAACAAGCACCCTCTCCTCCCCTCCCCATCAAGAATATGCACAAATTTGGCTATAATTAGGTCACAGAGCAGATGCTATTAATCATATCATTACTAGGGGAAATGATATATGGTACCACATAACCACAGGTACGGGATTTTCTCCACATTTGGAGCTTCCTACTTACATTTATCAAGGGATTGTATAGAGCTAGTATAAAGCTGTAAAGCTGTAATGCCAGGGCTCTCTCAGGAACAGACACTATCTGGCATAGGGAGGACTGTCTTTTTGTGCCAGTGATGGTTAAACAGCAGCAACTAGAAAGTAGCCTTTGTACTCAGCGCCCGTTGCCGTTTCTCATTATTGTAAGAATGTCTTCAGTTGCCCAGGAGTGTATTTTTTCCTTGTTGTTATTGGTTTAATTATGGCGATGCCATCCTATGGGAGAGAACTAATTAACCTTCTGTCAAGAAATCAGCCCTGCTGTATTGCATGCAACATTAATGGCTCTGTGCATTTCAGGGCAAGTTCTTAAAGGTACTTTGCTGTTTTGTTACTGTCAACACCTTGAGAGGAAACCGTTTTCTATCAAATACAGATGCATGTAACTCTCTGAGGCAGATATGGGTATCATATTGCTGTTAATGATTATTAAAAATGAAACGATGACAAACAGAGGGTAATTTAGTGACCTACAAAAGATATCTCACGGGAGTGTTGACTGCGTGGGCTCAGTGGAAAGCAGAGGCCAGCGTGAGGGAGGAGAGGGGAGAAAGAAGCGGCAGGGACCTGCTCTGCGTTGGCTGCCAACACACACAGGATGCTTTGGAGAGGGTTGGCCAGAAAGTTTGTTTGAATTTTTCCATACCATCTTACAGA
Source organism: Moschus berezovskii (assembly GCF_049115385.1). Lineage (NCBI taxonomy): Eukaryota > Metazoa > Chordata > Mammalia > Artiodactyla > Moschidae > Moschus > Moschus berezovskii. Next base: position 65,524,876 of record NC_142477.1, read on the forward strand.
AAAACCTGAACAAGCGTTTTGTGCGCCCCCCCCCAATAGCTCCACAACCCTGCAAAGTACGATTTATTCTCCTCGTTGAAAATTCGAGGTCTTAGAGGGTGTAGCAGTGGCACTCAGAGCCAGTGGTCCTGATGGGATTGGCAGGATACCAAACCCAGGCTTTTCTCACAGGAACAAGGAGCCGTCCCGTAGCACCCGAGACCTTCCTCAGCCCCCTTCTGTTGGTGATGTCCCTCACCGTCCTCTGCGCTCCCATTTCTGGCTTATCTGCAGCAAATGTTTAGGTCCGTACGTAACGGGTTGTTTTAATTTTATTCCCAGCTTCATTTTATATCCCAAGTGTTGTTTTTTTTTCTGTCTTAGTCCCATTTCGGGGTGGGGGGGAGCATCTTATATTCTTATATATTCATGGAGGCTGTCTTAACTCTTTTCTGAAAGAGCACAAGGTGTCAAATAAAAGTAATTTTCGCAATAATCCTGTAAGTGTGATTGTTCTCTTTATATGAGAGAAGTCACTTGCTTAGGCCACCCCTCTATAATGTAGAAGAGCGGAAACCTCAGCTTAGCTCTTTTGATCTCATGTTTATTTCACTTGCATTGCATGGTGTATTTAAAAAATACTAACAAAGGGAAAGGTTGGGGGCAGGAGGAGAAGGGGACGACAGAGAATGAGGTGGCTGGATGGTATCACCGACCCTGTGGACATGAGTTTGAGTGAACTCTGGGAGTTGGTGATGGACAGGGAGGCCTAGCGTGCTGTGATTCATGGGGTCGCAAAGACTCGGACACGACTGAGTGACTGAACTGAACTGAACTGAACTGAACAAAGGAGAAAAAAAACACTCAAAGCAAGGACAAAATTCAATATTTGGCTTTTACTGAGGGTCCATAGAGTAATATGCTCTTTGAGGAAAGAGAAAATGAGTAAGAAAGAACATTTTCACCTACATGGTAAGCCGAAAGCTAAGGTGAGCGTAACAGTATTAAAATATTTCTGTAGACTTAAATATATTAATTTTTGTAACCTACTTTGTAGTTTGGGTCTATTAAGTTATACCAGTATAGGAATAAATTACATATCTGATTTGGGGACTGAGATCTTATTTCTTTACTGGACCCTTGAGTGAGAATGACTCTATCTTCGTTGGTATCCTTGCTAACAGTTCACCCAAGATCTGAGCATCTTCCGGTGCTATATACATTTTTGAGATGTAGTATTTTCTCTATTAAGCTTGAAAAGTTACAATAGGCTTATGTCTATTGTAAAACAAGGCAGGGTACAAATAAGTGTTACTTCTTAGCAACCAATACTAGAATCCACATTTATATATGGTTGGGGGCGGGAGGAGAAGGGGACGACGGAGAATGAGATGGCTGGATGGCATCACCGACTCTGTGGACATGAGTTTGAGTGTACTCCAGGAGTTGGTGATGGACAGGGAGGCCTGGCGTGCTGTGATTCATGGGGTCGCGGAGAGTCGAACACGACTGAGCAACTGAACTGAACTGAACCATTTTTTCCCGATATTTGAGACTGTGTGAAGAAATTCGAGGATTTGGCTAACCCCCACCTTCTCCAAATGCGTAAATGAGAAAACTAAAGCAGAGAGAAGGAAAGTGATTTCCTTAGTTACCCAATAAGTAAGTGACGGTCTCTAAGTGCTGAAAAACCTGGGCATGAAGTCTTGATTATCTTGCAGACATTTTTCAGCAACTTTCTGTACCACAAATCTATGTGGAGTTTGTCATTTCACTTTGGAAAAATCAAGTAGAGTTGTCTTCTGCTTAAGGTCACATTTGCTCAGAACAGTGATGCAAAACAATGTCCCCAGGTCATCCTTGGATTACTTTACCTGTCCTAGCTGTGTTATAAAAAACATCACTCATCTCACCCAAGAAGCTAGAAAGCTCCTTCTAGGAAGAAATATCTTCTGAGCCTTGGAGGCAATGCCTAATGACAAATGTATTCCTCTTTTAAGAGGAATTAATACTGAAGTGACTTGGTCAGATTTCAGGACACACTGATGAAGTCACATTTTCTAGTGGGAGGAGCCCCACCTGCAGGCATGGCTGTTTGTTTCTGCTTCCATCTGAATAATGTTTAGAACAAGAAATTGGCCCTGGATTTGTTTTCTCTTTCTCTTCTATTACCATGCTGTCATCTAGGTAGGATCTCTCTCCTTTTTGTGCAGAAACGTTTAGGTATTTGGGAATTCTCTTTGCATTTAACTTGGTGGCAGGAAAAGAGTGACCATAACGCTTCATCAAGGATTCTTGACAAATTTACCAGGGACCTCTGCTTTGTGGGTACTGTGTACCTGGTGAGTGGTAAGGTGGAGTTTTATGTCTCAGTTCCCACTGTCCTATGTATACACGTCCCACAGGAAACCGCAAAGCTGGAGGTGAGGGATGCGGATGCTGGTGAGGAGGATGGGGGGCAGTGCTTACTAAGCCAAGACAGAATTTGGACCTTTCTGTATCATTGTCTCATATTTCCGTTTCACTATCTTCTCTCAATTTCTAACATAGTTCTCTTTGGATGCAAATTAGGAAACATTTTTCCTTGGGAGCTGTATTGGAAAAGGCCACTCTGTGAATGGAGATAACTCTGAGATGTGGAAAAAAGAAGTGAGAGACCAAATAGGTCCCAGCCCCCTTGTGAGAGCCTAGGGTAGAGAGGGTTTGAAACCTACGTTGTTTCTAGATTTTCTAGTAATTGATCTAAAAATTTTCTTCTGCTATGGTTTCAAGACATTTTGAGCTGTGGTTTCTGTTAATGAAACTAAAGTAATTGTAAACCTGCAAGGATGATTTCCAAGGCAGGAAAGTTTGGATGAGGGGAGAAAAGGAGGAAGGTAAAGCAAACAGAGTGTGGCCAAACAAAAGCTTTCTCTACTTCAGAATTTGCCAGCAGCGAATCTTGATCCCAGTTGTCTGTCTGTCTGTCTCTCAATCTCTTTCTGTTTTCCAGAGTATTTCTGGGGTCATTGTGGGTGAATGGCAACATATTTTCCAGCACACCCAGAAATGTGACTTTACCTAGAACTTAAGCCCCCACACACTTGGTTACCTTGCGTGTAAAGAAATATAGTACCTGCTTCACAGGGATAGGGGAGGGATGAAGAAATTAGCACATGCAACTTATGTACACAGTCTGTGCTCGGTACTCATGAATTTTTCTCTTGCTTTGGTGGTCTGACAAAGGAAGGCTTAATGATTAAGTCATAGATGAATGTTGAAGCATCTATTCAAAAGTAACTAAATCTATATAAATGCAAGAGATGTTTCTAATGTAAATGATGTTGCTGCCAAATTTTATAAGGCCTAGAGTTTCATATAATTATTTAATCACTTTCAAAACAACTTTTCAACAATAAGAATCTCAATGAGAGAGCAGATATGGCCTTTGAAATAGATACTGATGGGTTTCCTGACATTTCTCTTTTAAATTGGAGTGGTTATGGTACAGTTACACGGCTTTGTCCCTCTTAAACCTGGTGGGACTGATTGAAAGATAACTAAATTAATTAGGAAAGAAATTACTATTTTTGATGAGAAAATACTTGAAGATACAGGAAATACTTGAAGTCCTGTGTTTTTTTTTTTTTTTTTTCAGTCTCAAATCCTAGACATTTATGTGTAGAAGACTCAACACATTTTCTTCTGGACGTTTGATTGAATGGGGCCCGGTCCCTGGCAAGATCTAGGTCCTGTGCTGTTTACTCATGGAAAAACCAAGTGCTGTTCTTAAAAATAGTTGATCTATCGAGTTCAATGCAAATTTCATTCCCCCTCTATAACCAGTAGGTGCATGCAATGGTATGTGTTTATAGTTCATTCCAGTTTGAGTTAAATCTGTGGGCTTCTCCCGTGGCTCAGTGGGAAATCATCCTACTGTGTGCTTGCCATATGAGGTTTTACAGCTTAAATTCTATCCCGAAGCATTGTGGTCTCTGTGGCCTGTTTTAGGACTCCTCCTTCAGTTTATTACAGGAGTTTCATATATGTCATTTGTTTCCTGTTTTATGCTGTTCCAAATTGTAAACATGCCACAAGTAATTTCCCTTTTTCTTCTTCAAAACCTTGTTTATTTTCTTTGGAATGCTTACAAACACATCTTGATGTTCTGAGGAGCTGTCACTTAACGTGCCTCTCTGGGATCACACTGGCTTTGACCGTGAGAATTGGCATCTTGGAGATCTCATGAGAAAGGGCTCTCCATGAACATTCCAGACCTGGAAAATGCCATCCCATTGCCCCATCGAGTGAGTGTGGGCCACTCACTCGATGACAGAATGAGGCATATTCTGTGATTCTTTGATGATGTGGATGAATATTTTTTGAGTAACTTTTTATTTGGGAACAATGTTAGATTTATAGAGAAGTTGCCAAAGTAATACAGAGAGCTTCCATACACTCCTCATCCAGTTTTTCCTATTGTTAACATCTTACACTACCGCAGTACATTTGTCAAAACTAACAAGCCAACATTGTTACAGTACTATTAAGTAAATTCCAGATTTTATTTGTATTTGTATTTCACAAGTTTCCACATTAATGTCCTTGTTCTGTGCCAGGATCCAATCCAGGGCACCACGTTGCATTCAGTTTTCATCTCCTTAATCTCTTGTCTGTGAGTTCTCAGTCTCTCTTTGCTTTTTAGGATCTTGACAGTCTTTTGAAAAGATCCAGCCAGGTGTTGTACCAGTGTCTCTCGTTTTGGACATGTCTGATGTTTTCTCATTAGTTAGACTGCGGTTAAGGGATTTTGGAAAGAAAACCACAGAGAAGGTACCCCCTCACCAATGTGCATGTTACTGGGGGTACACGTTATCAACATGAGTTTTCGCTGATGAGGTTAACCCTGACGATTTGGCTAAGGTAGTGTTAGCCAGGTTCTTCCACTGTAAAGTTATTGTTCTCCTTTTCTATGCTCTAAACTCTGTTCTTTGGATGCAAATCACTAAGTCCAACCCATGCTCAAAGTGGGAGGGGTTTATGCTCCATTTCTAGAGGGGTATCTACTCATGGCCACCTCATGCAACGAGTTGACTCACTGGAAAAGACTCTGATGCTGGGAAAGGTTGGGGGCGGGAGGAGAAGGGGACGACTGAGAATGAGATGGCTGGATGGCATCACCGACTCTGTGGACATGAGTTTGAGTGAACTCCGGGAGTTGGTGATGGACAGGGAGGCCTGGCGTGCTGTGATTCATGGGTTCGCAGAGAGTCGGACACGACTGAGCGACTGAACTGAACTGAACTGAATGGAACTGATCTACTCATGGCTGTTGAAGTTCTTCTGTGATGAAGCACTGTCCCCTCTCTCCTGAATGGTTTTCGGAGATGTCAGTGTAATGGAAGTCTTCTGAAACGGTGAGGGGTCTAGTGCTGGATGTCTGGGAGAATGTAACCTTTGATCTTCCCACCTGTTTCCTTGAAAGCATTAGGATATGTGAGAAGTTTGCTCAGGCAGTTATTTCTACATAACCCAGACAATAGGACCACATGCTTTAGGAAAATGCTTTTTTGGCATTTTCCCAAGCATGTTTTCACCATATGCCCACTTCAAACCTGCATTACCCTTTAAGATCATGCCCCTGGTACCCAGGACCCTGGACTTTTCTGCTCAAATGACCTTCCTTGGTCTTCCTTTTCCACGTCTGAATCCAGAAGTCATCCTGGATCACTGATGCAGAAACTTCCAGGCCTGAAGGATGGTCAAATGACTGCTGTGGATGGAGCCTGGCTTTGCAGCCTGGATGTCCACATGTGTGGACAGAGATAGAAGACAGAGCTGGATTTGGAGCGACTGAGTTTGGGAAGAGGGCAGTCCACAGGTTAGAGGCTGAAGTTGGTTCTCCCCTAGATGCCATCCTCCGATGTCATGTTTTGGTACAAATTCTGAGAATTCTACTTTGAAATCTGGCCATCCAAGTTGTTGAAAAAGAGTATCTGTTAAGGTAGTGACTAGAACATATCTAATAGCTTGCTTGTGTGAGTGATAATTCAAATATATGGCATGTGATCCTCTATTTATACTCTTGCTCTAGGCTCTGAAAATATTTGAGGCATACCTGCTTATGCACAAAGTTGCATATGAGAAAATGTTGGTGCTATTGGCTATAATCTGCTCCCCAGCTCCAGCAGTCTGGAATACCATGCCTTCCAGAAAATGGCTAGCATTGGGCCTCTGGGGTCTTCCCTTAGGACACAGTTTAACTTCTTTGAGAGGCATGAGTGGAGAGGCTTCTCTGCTGTCGTCACAGAGGACTTGTCTTTGCTTTCATCTGCCTAAAATCCCCTTTATCCACCGGCATCTGACTCTCACTCTTCCTCACCTATCCAGCACTATATTTTCTAAATTTCTACTGTTTTCCATGAAGATTTCCTTGATTCCACAAATGCCTTCTTCAAAAATATGATATTGCTACTGATTTGTGGGTTTCCTCAGGTCACTGCCCCTTTCCTCTGGGAACTCTGAGTGAGTTCTAACACGAGACTGTCAGGTTTGAATGAGCAGTAGCTCCTGGATGAGGGGTCTGCGTGTCCTCAGCTCTAGGGTCCCCCAAGTTTTAACTGAGGACTCAGCATGGTTTTACACTCTATGTGCTAAGTACATTGTATTTTCAGAGTCTATTTAAATAAGATGTATATTAGAGCAGGGCTGAGAGAAATGCTTAAGAGAAGTGGAAATAGATGGTTACTCAGTAATCATTATTGATTTGTTCATCGAATCATGGTTTTCTGCTAGGTTTATTAGAATATTTTCTGTAATTCATCTGCAGTCACTTATCTGATGCAAAAGCTCTTTGAGGAAAAGATGAGAAGCTCTAGGATTTCCAGTAACCCTAGGAGGTGCAAGAGCCCTGCAGCCATTGTCTACTCAAAGAGATTTATTTGCTCTTGGAGGTCACTTTTCTTTTCCAACCATGCGTGGCACCTCAGTTCTCCTCTTTCTTATAATCTGTTTTTTTTTTTTTTCTTTATAGTCTGTTTTTTTTTTTTTTAAGTACCTATAAAAGAACTGCTTTTCATGTTGGGATGAAGCCAAAATCCACAGAAGGCAAGTGAACTAGAGAATGATGTCCAGGTTGGAAAGAAGTTGTCCTCCTTTTGGGTTCCTTCTAACATTATAAAGTATTAAAGGAATACTATTCTTCCTAAATTTTTTTTTTTTTTTACAGTTTTCCTTCTCTAAAGATAATATATTTTTTCCATGTTTCTAATTGTTGCTTTTGAAAATTAGGTCGCCATGTCTATAAAAGAACATACTTAAAGGAGCAGAAAAAGAAATCAAGGTTTTAAAACAAAGATGTGAAATGATTTCATCATAAAAATTCTATAGCAGGGGTCCCCAACCTCCAGGATCTAATGCTTGATGATCTGAGGTGGAACTGATGTAATAATAATAGAAATAAAGTGCACAATAAGTGTAATGTTTTAAATTATCCCCAAATCATTCTCCCCACCCCTCCACTCCCACCCTGGTCCATGGAAAAATTCTTCCACAAAACCAGTCCCTCCCAAGTGCCAGTTTGTGTGGGGGCTTGTGCCGGCTTCCACTCTGGTGAGATGGGAGCTGCCAGAAGGGTTTGAGAAGAGGAATGTTAAGACGTGACTTATGTTTCAAAGGGTTGCTCTGGATGCTTGTGCGGAAGGGCCCAGGTAGAGCAGGAAGAGAAGCCAATGGCCAGTCAGTTCAGGAGGCTGTTGCAGCAGTCAGGTGAGGGGTCATGGGGACTCGGGCCAGTGTGGTTATGACGCAGATGACGAGAAGAGGGCAGATTCTAGAGACGTAATTGTACATGTGTGTATATATGTGCTTCATACTAAGCAGTTTACTGAGATATCCCATGCAGTTCATTCATTTAAAGTCTACAACTCAAAGGCTTTTAGTATAGACAAAGATTTATGCAACCATCACCACTTTTGATTTTAAAACCTTTCCATCATTCCTAGAAGAAATTCTGCACCCCTTAGCCATCATCCCTCAATCTGCCCTCAGCCCTAGCAACCCCAATCATGTTCTGTCTCTATGGACTGGCCCATCTACACATTGCATACACATGGAGTTAAGCAATCTGTAGTTCTTTGTTATGGCTGGCTTCTTTCACGTAACAATGTTTTCAACCTGGATATATTTTGATAGTAACTCTGAGAGAATTTGCTGACTAGTTGTTTTTTGTTTTTTGAGCAGCTGAGATGAGGAAAACGGTAGGAAGTACAGGTTTGGGGGATTATCACGAGTTTATTTTTAGACATGCTAATTTGAGATGTCTGTTGGATATCTAAGGTGAGAAGGTGAATTGGCATTTGATAAATGATTTAGGAGTCCAGGAGAGGAGGTCTGGCTAAAGTTAAAAATTGCAGAACCATCAGCTTATACATGTAACTTTTATCTTAATGAGATTGGTAATTCCTGGAGGTGAGAGACCATTTTATATACTGATGCCCTCCAAGTTGGGCTTCCCAGGTGGTGCTAGAGATAAAGAACCTGGTTGCCAATGCAGGAAATGTAAGAGATCTAGGTTAGATCCCTGGGTCAGGAAGATACCCTCAAGGAGGGTATGGCAACCCACTTCAGTATTCTTGTCTGGAGAATCTCAAGGATAAAGGAGCCTGGCAGGCTATGGTCCACAGGGTTGTAAAGAGTCAGACACGTCTGAAGTCAGACATGACTTAGCATGCATGCACGCCCTCCAAGTTACAGGGATCTTCCTTACAAACATCAAATGTTCATAGTAGTGACTAATACACAGAGGTTGGCCCAGTCTCCATGTTTACCAACCCAGAGGCTCAGCCCAGGCGACAGACTAGTGGAAGGGAGTTGCTCGAGGCAACTCTTCTAAGCTCTCCCAGTGTCTACTTCCACAGCATCGGGGGTGCTCAGCCTGGAACCCTGAACTGTTCTCCTTTGCTCATTCTTTGCACCTTGCTTTCCCAGCCCATGGCTTTCCCAACCACTGACTCTTTTTCTGCTTTGCCTTACTCTGAGTATCTGATGGAGCAGACCATCTTCTCAAGTGCACTAAGCCTTGGGTTATCACACTGCTGTTCTCCACCTCCGTATCTTGTAGAACAACCTGAAATGACTCACTCTAGTCAGCCAGCCTGTGGCCTTCTTGTACGCTGATCCTTTCCTCCAAGGCAGTTTCTCAGTCTCAGCACTATTAACATTTGGGGCAGCATTTTGAGTTTTTATTATGGGGAGCTGCCTCGGGCATTGTCGGATGTTAAGCATGTTCCCCGGTCCTTAAACATCAGATGTCAGTAGTATGTCCCTGGGGAAGGCAATGGCACCCCACTCCAGTACTCTCACCTGGAACATCCCATGGACGGAGGAGCCTGGTAGGCTGCAGTCGGTGGGGTCGCTAGGAGTCGGACCCGAGTGAGCGACTTCACTTTCACTTTTCACTTTCACGCAATGGAGAAGGAAATGGCAACCCACTCCAGTGTTCTTGCCTGGAGAATCCCAGGGACGGGGGAGCCTGGTGGGCTGCCGTCTATGGGGTCACACAGAGTCAGACACAGCGGAAACGACTTAGCAGCAGCAGCACTATGTCTCTGCTAGGTGTGAAAACCAAAAGTGTCTCCAGACATTGCCTGATGCTCCCCATGGGGAAAACTGCCCCTAACCCCCCTTTTATAAAACACTGCAAGAAGGGAAAATGTAATTCTGACTGAGGCTACTGCCAGTTCTAAAATTCAATTATTCGATATCTACTGTACGTTGTCCTTTACTTATGCATATACTGAGCCTTTTTGATTCCTCCTAGTATTTTAGGCTCTCTAGACCTGGAAAAGACTCTGATGCTGGGAAAGGTTGGGGGCGGGAGGAGAAGGGGACGACCGAGAATGAGATGGCTGGATGGCATCACCGACTCTGTGAATATGAGTTTGAGTGAACTCCGGGAGTTGGTGATGGACAGGGAGGCCTGGCGTGCTGTGATTCATGGGGTCGCAAAGAGTCGGACACGACTGAGCGACTGAACTGAACTGAGACTTAAGATCATTTTCATTTTTCTTCCTCTCTTTTATTTTCCTCTTTCTTTTTTCTCCCTATTCTAAATTCATCTGTGAGCCACAGAATGGTGATACATGTGGAAAATAAACAAAAATGAAGGGACCCCTACATGTTTTGTAGTAGAAGGGAAAATGAGAAGTTTTAATAAACTATCATGAAGAATCAATGCTACCCATGTGGAAAGCTCTTAAAAATATACAAAAGTCCATCTCTGCAATATCATCTGTCGCTGCCTCCTGATTGTGGTCTGATGTAAACTATTCGTTAAGCACCAAAATTAGGTTGAATAAAAACCCATTTGGATTTAATTTAACATTGTTGCTATTGATTAGTAGTTTTCTAAGAGTGTGGCTTCCCACTTTTGAGATCCAGCCTGGAAACAGTGAGAACCAAAGGGACTGTTTGGGGATCATACACTCGAAGTTCCAATAAATAACTTTGAAATGAACTCTTGGGAAACAGAGTTCATGCTAAGCTGGTGACAGCATCTGCTTTTTATGACTGACTGACAGCACAGAGTCAGTGTGTAGAGCCTGGAAGTGAGATTTGTCAAAGTGAGGGTGTTCCAATGTGGCTTTAAACCAATTTTGTTTCTAGCACATGAGATGGAGAGTTGAGAGGAACAGTGTTAAGAGTAGTTCCTGGCACCACCCAGCAGCGTCCATTACGTTTTTCAGTAAGTGCTGCTTTGCTAGATATTGTGAGGAGTTAAAATAGCCATTATGGTCCTTAAGTAGTATTCTGTTTATTAAAGCAGGCAAGAAAAATAGGAAAATGTACAGAAAATGCAAATATATGTAACTGCATTGATGTTGCCATCACCCCGAGAGCTGAATAATTGTTGCCAGTGGGGACAGGATGAATACGGAGAGCCAAGTGGGGTCAGTTAGTAACTACCCAGAATGAATTGCTCATCAGAAGCGAAGCTAGCGCAGACTGATAAATAACAAGGTTACTTGGTCTGAAGAAAACCTGCTTCCTCTCAAGTCGGTAATTATATCAATATAGAGAAAAAGACAACTTGGCTTTTGCTGGTTTACAGCCAGATGATGTTGTAAATCAATTACACATTTGCAGGCACCCTCTCCTACAGTTGCCTGGCAAGGTACAGGCAGCAGCTGATCCCCAGTTGCAGTGCCCGAGCAGCTTAATGACTGCCTTTGTACCTAGCGTGTGTCTGTGGAGGAAGCCTGGGCTCACGTCTATGTAGAGCCAATGCTTGCAGACGTACTGTGCCCTCTAATTACCTGGGGATCTTGTTAAAATGCAGATTCTGATTCAGTAGGTCTGGGGAGGAGCTTCGGAGTCTGTTTCTAATAAGCTCCCAGGTGAGGCTGATCTGTGGAACATCCTTTGATCAGAAGACTGCTGGGGAGAAAGAGTCCATCATGGGAGAGAGAAGTGAAATAGAAAGAAGTGAGAATAAAAGTAAGAAATGTACGGATTCAGTCTCCTCTCCAATCCCTCTTGTTTTGGATTCGTCTCTTTTCTCCCTTCATGGCTCTTTACCCCTCCTTTCTGTGCTTGTAACCCCCTGTATACACACTTGGCCAGGGGATCCTGATTCAGTGGCTGTGGGCTGGAGCCTGGGCACTGGGATTTTTAACCAGATGATTGGCTCCTCAGATGACTCTCACATGCAGATGGATTTGAGAGATGCTAATTAATCATCTTTTAAGAACTACTTACTGAGATTGTCTTAATTCAACACATAGATTTATTATATGCAATTAAATTAATAAATGATTTTTTTGTTGATGATCAACTGCATCTAATATGTACCAGAGTTTGTCTGTGTCCAAATTTGGATGCTCCATGAGAAGCAAGGTGGCAGAGCTTGTCTCTTGGACCCTTTGGACCTCACAACAGCCTCCCATTGCTGCTGCTAATTTAGGTTCTAGAGAGCCTGTTGGAATCACCCTGAGCTTATTCTGGATGCAGGATTCTAGGCCCCTGTTTCAGACCTAAGGAACTAGAACCTGCATTTTAATAGGATCCCCACTTACATGCTTGAGTACTCCCTCTCTGAGTACTGCCTTTGTCTGCTCCTTGCTATGAGCCACCAGGGCTCAGGGCACCTGTGTGCCACTGGGAAAATGAAGATGTATGCTTTCCTTTCACCAGCTCTTCCCTCTGGGCCCATTCTGTATTTTTAAGTCTATGAGATGACGGTGCAGCATCTTTCATCTTTTGAAATATTGCACTTGTAGGGTTTAAATCTTTCCCTTAAGAAGTCAAGTTTCTGGTTAGATGAATTTCCTTTTGGGTTTGTGCTGATTTCTTTAATGCCAGGCTTGGTTGGGGGCAAGGGGCATTCACTGAAATTCACTGTCAGGTGGATGGGTTCTCTGTGTCTGGCTGATTTTGGTTATCATGGGGCATCTTGCATTTTAGTTACAGGGCTTCTGCTCAGAGATGGATGGCCTCATAACCACAACACCTTGAGTTCCCATTTGTGGCTCAGACAGTAAAGAATCTGTCTGCAATGCAAAAGACCTGGGTTCAATTCCTGGGTAGGGAAGATCCCCTGGAGAAGGGAATGGATACCCACTCCAGTATTCTTGCCTGGAGAATTCCGTGGACATAGAAGCCTGGCGGGCTACAGCCCATGGGGTCGCAAAGAGTCAGATGCGACTGAGCAGCTAACACTCTGGGTTTCTGTTACTCCTTTCTAGAATATCGTCTTGACATCCCAGATTTCATAAATGTCCCCATTGATGAATGGAAGTATCTGTGCTTGAAAATGAACACGCCAGAGTCAGCTCAGGCTATTTTTCTCCCTGCAGCTTCCTGTCATTTGTGGTGTTCTCTTCATAAACCACAGGGCTCGGCAGTAACTCGCGGCTGTTTACAGAGCTCCGGCAGTAATTAAATCAAATTGGATCTGCTCTCTTAGTATGGTGAGGAAATAGACTGACATCCATTATGTACAGGCTGGATGTTGGGAGGGAACAAAAACAATTCTTGTCAGTTTTGTACATGTTCAAGCTCGGGAATGTGTAAAGGAAGAGAAATCTGTGTGGAGTGAAAACAGAGGGCTATGTCAGAAGCAGAATTGCTGCTGGAACTCAGCGGCGTTGGGTTGGGAAGAGAGGAGAGGCCGGGTCTCTGTGGTGGGGATGAGGAAGCACGCGCGAGTGGACGGACACACACTCCTTGGAGTGTCCCGGCCGGATGGCAGTCAGTCTGCCCTTCACGATATCCCGGAGACAGCCCGCTCTAAAAGGCACTCCTGCCCTACCTTCCACCGTGGTCCTGCTCCATCCTGTAACTGCCGTGTGTTTCTTCATGAGATTTATCACACTCTGAATTAACCCTATTTATTTATTTGATTACTTACTGTTTTTCCTTCCCACTGGAGTTTTAGCCACCTGAGAACAGGGATCTTATTTGCCTTGCCCATTGCTTCGTTCAGTGTGACTAGAGGCCATTAGGAGCTGTATTAATTTCCTGTGGCTGCCATAAGAAGTTACCACAACCTGGGTGGTTTCAAACAGCAGAAATTTACTCTCCTGGTTCAGGAGGCCAGAAATCAGAAATCAAGGTGTTGGCAGTGTTGGTTCCCTCTGAAGGCTCTAAGGCACAGCTTGTTCCCTGCCTGTCTTCTAGCCTCCGGGGGTTGCTGGCAGCCAGTGGGACTAGTTCCTTGGCTTGGAGCTGCATGCTCACTCCGATGCCCGCCTCCATGCTCACGTGGTCTCTTCCTCATGTATCTATGTGTGTCCTCTCCTCTTCTCATCAGGACATCAGTCATTGGATTTAGGTTCCGCCTTTCTCCAGAATGACTGCGTCTTCACTAATTATATCCACAAAGAGGCAAAAGGAGAAGAGTGGCAGAGGATGAGATGGTTGGGTAGCGTCACCGACTCTGGAAGGTCATGAAGGACAGGGAGGCCTGGCATGCTGCAGTCCATGGGGTGGAAAACAATCAGACACAACTTAGCAAGTGAGCAACCACAAAAGACAGTCTTTCCAAATAAAGTCACATTCTGAAGTTCTGTGTAGACACTGATTTTTGAGGGACACTGTTCAACTCTACAGGTGCTCTGCAAATGTTGTTGAATAAATGAGTCATGGGAGGTTTCCACTGACCTTCAGGTGTAAGTCACAGAGGAAAGAGTGGACAGAGAGAAACAGAGGGGCTACCTGTGATTCTAAACAGTCTAGGAGACAGTTCAATGTTATCTGCTGAGGACAAAAGCCCAGTGTTCTCAGGAATACTCCAGTAGAAAGACACTGGAGAAAAGACTTCATTTTTTCCCTACGAAAGCTTGGTGGGTTTCTAGGTAGGGGCCATTGTGACATTCGCAGGGCTCTGGGATTAAGTTCCTCGCATGGAATTGGGGGTTCTGACACTGGACCCAGTGCTGTGCTTCTCAGGAAAGTGAATGACCTGGGTTCACCAGCAGGGAAAGGTTCCAAGGAAAATGGGAGCATCTTGAAGAAGTATTCAAATTTAAAAATGTTTTGAAAAAGTATCAGAATCATCATGATGAGAAAAATGAGAATGTACTTGGATTTCATTATACTGTAATTTAAGTTTCCTTTTGAATTTCATGTATGCTGGAGGCACTAGAATATTCTCAGCACTCTCCAATGGGTTTAATCCAGCCCTTAGGGAACCTCAGTATCTCTAAGCTGTTGGCAGTGTCTGCTAGAGGTTTAAGTAGATTTCTCGTGTCTGTAACTTGGATCATGCAAGATAAAGCCAGAAGCAGCTTCAAGACACTGAGGAATGGAGAGGCCCTGCCTCATGACATGGAATTGACCTTTCTTTAGCCAGAATGGCATCTCTGAGGGCTACTGACCAGAAAAGGCAAAAAGGAAAATGTGTTCTGGTGGAGACACCAGGGATGCCATACTACTTGAAGTCCAATCAGAGTAGAGCATCATCTCCTTCCCTTTTCCCCTAACATCTTGTGGGGGCACTGAGACACAAGCTGGCTACCCCCTAAGCAAGGTCCCGCTCTGTGGATCTTTGGATGGGCGATGTCCAATAGCCTGTTGAAGATTTTCTTTCTGTGTTGTTGTTCCTTTGAGTATCCATCCCCCAGCCTGCCTATAGTTAGATATTATATCTTGGTCTCAGCCATTCTTGAGGGCATTAAAGCTCAGCTCAGGGAGTAGTATTTCAAGGAGAAAGGCAACAGTCTGGACAACCAGTAGTGAGTTGGCAAGTAATGACCTGTGCAAATGATGACTTGAGTTGTTGACAAACAGGAGGCAGACTGAAATGCAGTGACAGTCAGGATGAATTTCTGTGTGATGTGCAGGTATCTCCAGAAAGATTCAGAAATACTTGAGGTAGGAAAATTCCTCCCCAAACTAAACTAGGCTTCTTAAAGTTCTGCAGAATGGGTTTTCAAGCTGCTGAGTGTTAAAGGTAACATTGATTTGTGACAGTTGAGGAGATGGGAAACCTGGATTGTACACTCTAATTTATTTTCATCCAGAGTTGTTGGCTTTTAACTTTTGATATGTCCTGATGGAAGCAGTCTGCTGCTGTTATATATTTTTCTCTCTTATTGTTATTTAGTGTCCATGGTGAATTTTCAGTTGATCTGTGTCTTGCTTATAAAGTACCACATCACCACCACTGCCCTGACAGAGTATGGTTGAGCTGCTGAACCTGGCAGCCAGTCTGAGCAATGCTGTGTGTGGGGCCTGTGTGGAACTGGGGCTATGCCAAGTCCTGAAAGGCAGTGATGTTCACTCACAAAAGTGCTGGCTGTGGCCAGGCATTGCATGGGAGAATCATTGGCGTGTGATTTTTTAAAAAGTGTTCCTTAATTCAGAGTGGCTGTATTTGTTTTTTGTTAATAACTGACAATGTCCTATTGGGTGGACTCTGGAAATAAATGTTTCAAGTCATGTGTCCTCTTAGAAAAATGACTGGAAGCTTGCACACATTTGCATTGTGTGGTTATCAAGTGAAAACCTGGTGACTGACCTGCTCCCTTGCCTTCACATGAGGACGTTTGCTCTGTTTCAGGAGGAGGGAGGTCCCCGCCCATGCAAAGGACCCTGTGGATGCCCAGTTAATCCCAAGAACCCCCTCTGCTTCAGAGCTGATGACATCTTCTGCTCCCCAGCAGAAGGTTGAGCTTGAACTTTTTATGGGCCCTGATAACAGCTGGGGATTCCTCTCCCCCTGTTTTCCTGCCACCCACAGCCTCCCGAGAGGCAGGATAAAAGAGAGTGTTGTTGCTTTTCCTTTCTTCTCTGACTTTGATTTTCTATTCCTCCTCTGTGTTTCAGAAAATGGTAAAACAAGCAAACAAATAAAATAGAACTCAGTCCCTTCTGAGCTTTGCTTTCCTTCCTGGTCTCCCGGGCACCAACTGCCCTGCCCCCATGGTCCTACACCCTTTCCCTGCTGGCTTTCTTCTCAGTTTCTCCTCTTTCCTCTTTGGACTAGTTAGGATTTGAGTTTGGCTGCTTCAAAGCAGAGCAAATAACAGTGATTCAAACTAATGAACGTTTGAATCTCACATGAAAATATGTGCTGGTCGCTGATCACAGGGACCTGGGCTCATTCTGGCTTGTCCCACCCTCTTGCCTGGGAGTTACCTGGGTTCTCCATCGTTGATGTTCTGCGACCCTCACATCTGAATTCACACCTAGGCAGAGGGAGAGGGAATATATAGGGATGCAGCACCACCTGGTCGGTCCTGGGAATTGTCCTCAGTACTTCCACCTACATGCTTTTGACTACATCTTTTGGCATCGTGGCTACAAGACAGATTGGGAGAGGAAGTCTCTAGCTGGTGGCCAAGCATTCCGCTAAAACCAAGGGGTTCTGTTATCAAAAGGAGAAAGCAGAGAATGATGTGAAGGGACAAATACCACTCATGCTGTTGAATTACATGTTGGAAAATGAAAGAGGGTTATGATAAAGCAGATTAGATTCAAAGTAGCTAATGGAAAAGAAGAAGGAAAAAATGTTCAACTACTCCAGTAAGTCCAAATATATTCGTCCCCCAATCATGCCCTATAAATATACAGACCCTAGAGCACCCCTCAGCAGTTGTTGTGAAAAGTGAAAGTGTTAGTCCCTCAGTCGTGTCTGACTCTTTGCGACCCCATGGACTCTAGACTACCAGGCTCCTCTGTCCATGGAATTCTCCAGGCAAGAATCCTGGAGTGCATTTCCATTCCCTTCTCCACAAATCTTCCTGACCCAGGGATTGAACCCAGACTCCTGCATTGCAGGCAGATTATTTACTGTCTGAGCCACCAGGGAAGCCCCTTGCAGGTCTTACAGGGAGCAAAAAGAATTTCACGGCCATTTATGCTAAACCAACATGGCTCCAACCCAGCTCTCCCTCTCACTTGCTGTAAGACTTTAGGAAGTGACATAACTTCCCTGAACTTGGATTTCCACATCTATCAAGTGGGGACTGTAATACCTTGTGATCGTTACAGATGATAATACACAAAAGTTGATTCTTATCATGGTTGCAGCAAGGTGAGCTTGCAAGAAATGTTGGCTGGTATAGTTTCCCACAAGATAAAAGTTGTTTTGGAAGCTGTACTGGATGTCCCTGAATTAGAATCCACAAACAGAAATGGCAATTGCTATAATGCCAGTGATGGCATTGGAACTCTGTGATGAGGAACTGGGGGAGCTCCTCATGGAGCCTAAAGAAAGGACTCTCTTGGGTGTCTTATTAGGTTGGATATTTCCAGAAGAAGAACTTGAAGGCAAGAAAATGGGAGGTGGTCCAGGAACCACTGATAGGAAGTGGAGAAGTGAGAGAAGGGAAGGAAACCAACCTCTCAAGCAGAGGACTGCTGTGTGCAGTGGGACACGGTCGGCTGGGCGATTCTGGAGACAGTGTGGAAATAGCTCAGGTTATCCCACCTGAAGAGCTAGCCATCCGCCAGCTGCCACCAGTTATGGGTAGAAGTTGGCTCCAGAGCCTATTAACTCCCTGGTACTCTGCCACTCCCGCTTCTGGCTCAGTGGGCCAGGGAAAGCCACCTGGCAAAGAGCCATAGGTGCATGAGGGTGGAAGCCGCTGAAAAGTTGGCTTGTGCTGAGAGTATAGGTGAGGTTCTCATAGAATGGCTTCTGCTCCACTGGGTGGCCTCACCCAAGGCACAGACCTTCCCTTGTGGTCTGAGGGTGAAGCCCAGGGGGGTGACGAAGGCCCATCTTCTTTTTATAGCTCTACTTCCACTCTGTTCATTAGAGACTAATTTAGTCATTTGCTGTGTTTAATAACAACCAGATCCCTTTGGTGATTGCTGTGAATCAATGCCCAAGGATTTTGTTTTTCCTAAAATAAAGATCGATGTGCTGAGAGACCCTGTACCTCATGGGTCAGTATAATCCAGTGGAAGGTCTTTCACGATGCTGACATAGGAGGATTCAGCAGTCATCTCCTCCCATGGCCACACCTGATTCATAGCAAATCTACGTGTGGAACAATTTCCTCTGGAAGAGGCCTGAAAGCTAGCTGAGCAACCCCTTCATGTCTGCAAGGAAGCAAATGATAGGAGAGGCTGAGATGCAGTCCTGCCCGAAACACTACCCCTGGCATGACAACCCACCCTGGGAGGGAACTCCACACCTAAAGTTTCTCCCTGAGGAGTAAATGGTTTAGGCCCTATCAGGTGCCCCAGCTTTTAAGACCTGAACCTGAGGACAAGTCTGCAAACACCTGGCTTTGAAAAGCAACAGGGCTTGTGTCCACAGGACCAAAAGGGTTGTAACGAGCTGGGGACGGGCTGGTGCAGACTAAGTGGCTAACGGCATGCTCAGAGGCACTGTTTGAAAAGTCCTGGACTTTCTGTCAAAGAGCTGCACCTGCTGATCTTGATCTAGGGCCAGCAGCATTTTGAATCTTGTTAAACCCCGTGGGCTCTTATTTTTAGTTTAGACTTTAAAAAAATACACTCGGTGGGCACCACTTGCCCATTCTCCCATTGCCAGTTCCCCAGCGTCAGGCGTTCTCATGGGGGAGCACTCGCGAACGTCATTGGGTGCCTTGGTTTCTGCAGCAGCTGCCCGGGGGACACCCCTGATGGTCTGACTCTGGAGGTGGGGACCTTGAGTTCCTGGGTCCCTGGGATGGTAACATGCCACCCTCAGGGGACTGCATAGATGGTGGACTGAGACACTCGCAGTCTTTCCAAGAAAGGGGCCTGTTCGCTTGTTCTGGAGCGTCGGTTCAAAGGCAGGCTTCTGGGCTGGCACCCTCTTCCTAGGGGCTCTCAGAACAGAGGTGGGGGATGCCATCTTTGCACCCTCCCTCTGCTGGGTTCCAGCTCACTGATATTGTCCAGAAAGGCACTTAGACACTTGTCTGGAGCTCTGAGTCTTGTGACTTTCACCCTGGCGACCCCTCTAGATCATCTGGCCAGAGGGACTTTTGCATGCATAATAAAGGGTGGAATGTATTTGCATATTTTAAAACCTGCTTCCTGAGAGTCTGGCTTCCAATCAATCTCTGTCTAGGTGCTGACCGAAATCCCTCCTCCCCTTCCTTGGGACAGTGACAGGTCTTGGCACACCCTCAATCCCTGGGAGTGATTAAAAAATGAAATAGGCTGCTTGGACACTCAAAAATGTTTGAGAAGCAACCAAGAGCCAGGGCAAGATTGAACAATAAGGTTCACTTCCTATAAAAGGCCACTCCTTCAAGACTGAGAGAGGGAATTGTTTCCTCTAATATACAGAATCAACCACAGAGGGTCAAGCAAAATGAGGAAACAGAGGAGCATGTTCCAAACAGAAGAACAAGATATAACCTCAGAAAGAAGCAATGAAACAGGGAAAATTTGGCAGTTTATCTTGTCATCCAAAGGTGAGATTCTGACTCTGCTTAATCACAATTATGGTCATAATGGATTGAGTGCTTCCACAGTAATAGGGACTGTGCTAAGCACATTGCTATGCAATCTCGTTACCTCTCATGACTTCCTTGTGATATATGCATTATTCCCATTTAGCAGCTACAGAAGTTGAGGCTTAAAAGTTGGGACAGATTATAAGATGGTCATCAGATGGTTTCAGATGCTTCTTTGCTGTTATAAGATGATGAATGCTTATGTCTAAGACTTGAAGTCTTAGGTCGGGTTTGCGGGATTCTGCCTTAAACTATTCAGAAGATAGATGCCACATACACACATGCAGAGCTCTGTCTCCTCTGGCTGGTCCTTAATTTTGCAACATTGCCCAGCTCTCTTCCTCTTCCTCCCCCTGCCTTTTTATTTTTTTACCTCTCAAATCGCTTGAGCCTGGCAGAAGAAAGAAAATTTGCTGGAGGTTACTAGCTGTGTGGTAGGAAATGAGAGCAGAAAGATACAAGGTGTTTGACAAGGGAGGCCCCCGTCAAACATGGCTCATCTTGCTGTGTGGCTGTGGTGAGGCAGTCTCTACAATTTGGATGGGGGGGTGCTCTGTGTAGAAGGCCAGCTTCTCAATTTACTTTAAAAAATAAGTTTAGTACTTCTGAAAGTTCTTCTTCCTATTGTGCAAAATCACAGTGCAGATTGCTAATGGCTTTCTGCTCAGTCTGCCTTAACCCTGCTGGAGCAAACCTACCTAGGGATGCAGCTAAGTATTAATATTAATAGACATGATGTGTTTTCCATTCTTGGCCCTCTTTCTAGGCTGCCATTATAAGCACCAGTGGGGAAAGCAAACTGTATTACAAGGACATATTTCCAATCTGTTAGCTCAACATTTAACTCCTTTTATACAGCCTGGTAAATAGCCCTCAGATGGTAATGAATTCTAATTGTAGCCAAGGAGGAGGAAAAAAGGAATGCAAAGCTCCACTCCCTGCAATCCCTTGGAACAATCTGGTCCTTCAGAAGAGGCTGCTTTCAGAATCATAATTTCTAAATGAAAGGTCTGATTGAATTTGTGCTGGGCAGCTTGGGTGAGGGGATGTGTGGCTGAAAATCCTCCGATGTTCCGCAGGAGCTTGTTAACAGCTTGTTACTCCCCGTGGTTTCTCTTTCATGACTGTTCACAGCAGGCTGGCATGAAGAGTGTGCCCTTCCTTTGAGGTGTGAAAATGCATTAACTTACGGTATCATTTTGAAGTCACGACCAACGCTGGAGTGAGCAATATGGAGTAAATATCCACAGGTGACGCAGCACTGTTAAGGGTTTTTATAACTTTCTCTCCTTTCCATTCCTGTTAGCACCCTTGCAATCGCTAAAATAAATAAATAAAAGTACCTTTTTAGGCTGTAAATAATAAAATCTATATAATAATTTGGAGAAGGAAATGGCAACCCACTCCAGTGTTCTTGCCTGGAGAATCCCAGGGATGACAGAGCCTGGTTGGCTGCCGTCTGTGGGGTCGCACAGAGTCGGACACGACTGAAGTGACTTAGCAACTTAGCAGTAATTTATAGAGGTACACACACACACACTAAGCATTTTTGTTGGTGGTATAGATCAGAATAAAGCATCAACTTTTTTCCCAGAATTAGATTTATTTATTCATTAAATATTAATTGATCCGTGACTCTGTGCTGGGTCCTGACTAAATACAAGGACATAAAGATGAAGACATAAACCCTGCCCTCAAGAAACTCACAGCAATATTCATAAAATAAATCAGTGGCCCCATGTTCATTGCATGACTACTTGGGTGTCAGTCAAGAATGATTAGACACCTATACACTAATAATGAGAAAATAGAAAGAGAAATTAAGGAAACTATTCCATTCACTGTTGCAACGAAAAGAATTAAATACTTAGGGATATATCTACCTAAGGAAACAAAAGACTTGTACATAGAAAACTATAAAACACTACTGAAAGCAATCAAAGAGGACACTAATAGATGGAGAAATATACCATGTTCATGGATTGGAAGAATAAATATTGTAAAAATGAGTATACTACCCAAAGTAATTTATACATTCAATGCAATCCCTATCAAGCTACCAAAGATATTTTTCACAGAACTAGAACAAATAATCTCACAATTTGTATGGAAATACAAAAAACCTCGAATAGCCAAAGCAATCTTGAGGAAGAAAAATGGAACTGGGGGAATTAACCTGCCGGACTTCAGGCTCTACTACAAAGCCACAGTCATCAAGACGGTATGGTACTGGCATAAAGACAGAAATATAGATCAATGGAACAAAATAGAAAGCCCAGAGATAAATCCACGCATCTATGGACACCTCATCTTTGACAAAGGAGGCAAGAATATAAAATGGAGAAAAGACAGTCTCTTTAACAAGTGGTGCTGGGAAAACTGGTCAGCCACTTGTAAAAGAATGAAACTAGAACACTTCCTAACACCATACACAAAAATAAACTCAAAATGGATTAGAGAGCTAAATGTAAGACCAGAAACTATAAAACTCCTAGAGGAGAACGTAGGCAAAACACTCTCCGACATAAATCACAGCAGGATCCTCCATGACCCACCTCCCAGAATATTGGAAATAAAAGCAAAAATAAACAAATGGGACCTAATTAAAATCAAAAGCTTCTGCACAGCAAAGGAAACTATAAGTAAGGTGAAAAGACAGCCTTCAGAATGGGAGAAAATAATAGCAAATGAAGCAACTGATAAAGGATTAATCTCCAAATTATACAAGCAGCTCCTGCAGCTCAATTCCAGAAAAATAAATGACCCAATCAAAAAATGGGCCAAAGAACTAAACAGACATTTCTCCAAAGAAGACATAAAGATGGCTAACAAACACATGAAAAAATGCTCAACATCCCTCATAATCAGAGAGATGCAAATCAAAACCACAATGAGATACCATTTCACACCAGTCAGAATGGCTGCTATCCAAAAGTCTACATGCAATAAATGCTGGAGAGGATGTGGAGAGAAAGGAACCCTCTTACACTGTTGGTGGGAATGCAAACTAGTACAGCCACTATGGAGAACAGTGTGGAGATTCATCAAAAAACTGGAAATAGAACTGCCATATGATCCAGCAATCGCACTCCTGGGCATACACACCGAGGAAACCAGAATTGAAAGAGACACGTGTACTCCAATGTTCGTTGCAGCACTGTTTATAATAGCCAGGACATGGAAGCAACCTATATGTCCATCTGCAGACGAATGGATAAGAAAGCTTTGGTACATATACACAATGGAGTATTATTCAGCCATTAAAAAGAATACATTTGAATCAGTTCTAATGAGGTGGATGAAACTGGAGCCTATTATACAGAGTGAAGTAAGCCAGAAAGAAAAACACCAATACAGTATACTAACACATATATATGGAATTTAGAAAGATGCAAATGATAACCCTGTATACGAGACAGCAAAAGAGACACAGATGTATAGAACAGTCTTTGGGACTCTATGGGAGAGGGTGAGGGTGGGATGATTTGGGAGAATGGCATTGAAACACGTATGTTGTCATATGTGAAACGAATCACTAGTTCAGGGTCGATGCATGTTATAGGATGCTCGGGGCTGGCATGCGGGGATGACCCAGAGGGAGGATAAAGGAAGGAGGGAGGTGGGGGGGGGTTCAGGAGGGGGAACTTATGTAAACCCGAAAAAAAAAAAAAAAGAATGATTAGACAACTTATAATTCATTAAACGTATTCAGATATAAATGATAACCCTTCAAAATATATACATCAATCCCAGTCTCTCAATCCACCCACCCCTCCCTCCACTTCCCCTCTTGGTATCCATACATTTATTTTCTGTGTCTGTGTCTCTATTTCTGTTTTGCAGATAAGTTCATCTGTACCATTTTTGTAGATTCCACATATATGAGTTAATAGACAATATTAGTTTTTCTCTTTTTGACTCTATATGACAGTCTCTAGGTCCATCCACCCTACTCCAGTAATCTTGCCTGGAAAATCCCATGGTTGGAGGAGCCTGGTAGGCTGCAGTCCATGGGGTCGCTAAGAGTCGGACACGACTGAGCGACTTCACTTTCACTTTTCACTTTCATGCATTGGAGAAGGAAATGGCAACCCACTCCAGTGTTCTTGCTTGGAGAATCCCAGGGTTGGGGGAGCCTGGTAGGCTGCTGTCTGTGGAGTCGCACAGAGTTGGACACGACTGAAGCGACTTAGCAGCAGCAGCAGCAGCAGGTCGATCCATGTCTCTGCAAATGGCACAATAAGTATAAAATAGATCACTAATGAGAACCAATCATACAGCACAGGCAACTCTACTCAGTACTCTGGGGTGACCTAAATGAGAAGAAAATCCAAAAAAGAGGGGATATATGTATGCATGTAGCTGATTCACTTCGCTATATAGCAGAAAATAACATAACATTGTAAAGTAACTATACTGCAGTAAAAAAAAAAAAAATACAAACTGTGCTCCAATATAAAATAAAAACTGAAAAAACAAACCAACAAAAACAACCCCACCCCCCACCCCCAATTGTATGTAAGATCTTTTATTGGCATATGTACTTGCTTTGCATGGTGAAGATATTAAAGAGTAATACGTTTTTATCATAGGTATCAACATTCAAATTCTTAAATTACTCTGCTACAGGCCTGAAACATGGGATTTAATGATATTTTTATCGCATTGAGGGAAATTTCAAAAGTCCCAGATATTGGTGAATGTCCCTGCTAGCAGCCACTCCATACTTATCTGCATTGCCTTCACTCTTTTCTTCTTACTTTTTCTACCCCCTCTCCTACTTTTTTTTGGGCAGTGAGAGGGATATCTCTTCCAGTGCAATGTTAATTCTTAAACCTTTTCTTCAAGTCCCATCCCTTCCTACCTCTCTAAGATATTTATCTCAAGTCCCTGTTCCAATTCTTGGTTTTGTAGAAGCTCCCTTAATAATGAGGTGAAGTCTATCAAGATGTCAAAGTAGTCTAAACACAACAGAATAAAAAAAAATCCCCTTCCTGAACTTCATGCCCATTCCTGTAATGGCCCTGTCTCTTTTTATCTCTCTCCTGGTCTCTTGTAGATAACTAATCTTTCAGAATGAGTTATCTACACAGATTTCCTCCTATTTTTCTCCCATTTCAAAACAGCGACCTACAAATGCATCGTCTTCACTCCTATGAAAAGCCTTCCATCAATTCCCTAATGACCTTCTAGTTGTAAAGTTAATGAATATTTTCCATTTTGACTTTATTTCTCTGTGCTATTGATAACCATTGATCACTTTCACCTTTTTAAATTAACTTAAAATATATACAAATATAGTTCACACTCAAGGTGAAATATGATATCAATCCTGGAGGTACACCATATGGTAATTTACAGGCCCCTTCTCTTGTCTATGACTCTCCAGCCTTACTTTCTTAAGGACCTTTTTCTTTTTTTGACAGTCTCTTGTATGTCTTTCCAGAAATATTCAATTCAGATTCAATATGGAAAAAATACAAGATCATGCCACACATATCATTCTTCAGTGACCTGTTTTCATGTAATGTGTGTTAAACATTTTCACATATCAGCACATTGTTGTAAACTCTCTCCTTCAGAAAAGACCCTGCTCACCAGACCACAACAGTGCTCCTCCTCCTCTCTGTAAGCATCTTCTAGTCTCCTCCGCAAGGACCAGTGCCTGAGTCCTGTTCTTGGGTCTCTGAATCTCAGCTCCCACTGTCTCCATGGCAGAGACCATCAAACCCCACTCACTACTGTATGCTCTTTTACTCTAAGCTTTACCTCCTGGCAAGATCACTTTTCTAACTTCCATACTTGATTGCCTATCATATGCTTCATCTTGAATAGACTGCAGAAATGTGGAATGTAACATATCAGGAACTCAGCTTATGTTTCTTCTCTCTTCTCATTTTCCAACCCTGCTTCTTATCTCTAATTTCCAACTGTAGTGACTGCTGTCTTACCCAAGTTGCTGATGTCAGATAGCTGGAGTTGTCATTCATTGCTCTGTGTCCTTTATCTTCATGTGTAATCATCAAGTCTTTTTTAACTCCTAAATGTTTTCTTAAACACAATCACTTATTTACATCCGATTGTTATTCTCCTCATATAAGCCACCAAATTTCTCATCTAAAGTATTACAATAAGCTTCTTTATAAATAACTCTTCCTGTAGTCCTATATTCTCCTCACCAAAAAGTCGTATTTCTAAGACACAAAATAAGACAAAGTCTAAATTTCTTCATAAAGCTAGTAAGAGTCTATCCCCCATCACACTCATTACAATTTTTTTTCAATTATTTTCATCTGCCCTCCCTCTATACTGTGGACTTCCCTGGTGGTTCAGATGGTAAAAAATCTACCTGCAATGCGGGAGGCCCGGGTTTGATCCCTGGGTTGGAAAGATCCCCTGGAGAAGGAAATGGCAACCCACTCCAGTATTCTCGCCTGGAGAATTCCATGGACAGAAGAACCTGGTGGGCTACAGTCCATGGGGTCAAAAGAGTAGACATGATTGAGCAACTAACACTTTCACTTTCACTTTTCCCTCTGTACTATAGACCTGCTGAAAAAACAGTTTTCTTATTTGCATCTCTGTCCCTACCACCTGGCCAGAGGGACAGCATCATCAAATGTTGTCTTAACTTCAAGAGAACTGACAGCCCTTTCCCAATTATCACTTTGTTGATTGGGAGGGAGATGTCCATGTGCTATGTTAGTCCTTTCTCCCAATCTCTGCTTATCCCCAAGTTGTTTATTTTTATTTTTTTAAATTCTCAAATAGGGACTGTATTTCTAGATTCTTTGTGGAGTTGGGAAATGTCTAATAACCTTTTCCAGCATTTGCTCTAATTTATATGCATGTCTGGTCTGTGATGTCCTTCCAGGGCTCCGAGGGGCCAAAGTAGTGTCCACCCTTGGTGTTGGAAACCTCTGCATTGCAGCTTAGGAAAGTCATAAGGCTGCAGCTAGTAGACAATGATGGCATTGGCCTAGAAGAGACCTGAATTCTAGAATTCCTAAGAACTAATTACGTGCCAAAAGAGAAATTGGGAGCATTAGAAGAATATAAAATGCCAAAGAAAGTAAAAAAGGCACAAGACTTTACTATAGAAGTAAAAATGTATTACTGGCAGCAGAAAATGTATTTGGCTAGAAGAATAATATGTCTCTAGAGCTCTCCTTACAAGAAACCTGTGTATCTTGGATTTAGTCACTAGGGCTAGCCTGTGGGGCTGGATCCAGGCAGCTCCTAGAAATCCTTGATGCTTTGACTTAATGATGGATTAAGAGGTATGATGGATCCACAAAATATTTGAAATGTGAATATATAAGGTTTTTGATTGGATTTGGGAATGGGAGTAAAAGAGAGTGGAAGTAGGTTTCTAACTTGGATAACTGGATAGACGTGTGTGTGTGTACACGCGTGTGCTCAGTTGTGCCTGACTCTTGTGTTCCCATGGCCCTCCTCTGTGAGTGGAACTTTCCGGGCAAGAATATTGGTGCAGAAGGGGTTGCCATTTCCTACTTCAGGGGATCTTCCCAACCCAGGGATTGAACCTGGTGTTGCTTTTTTCTCCTGGATTGGCAGGTGGATTTTTACCACTGGTGCCATCTGGGAAGCCCACTGGATAGATGGTGGTCCCACAAAAAGTGTAGAAAATAGAATGAGAAGTAGGTTTGAAGGTAGAAGGTGAATACTGTGGTTTTAGACAGTTTTAGTTTGAGTTCTCTGGAAGATATCCAGGTAGAGATACAAGGCTGTGAAGCTTGTGAGTATTATGCTAGAGATAATAGATTTGGCGAATTCCTTACCGTATACATAGTACCTGAAATCAGTGCAATGGGAAGACTTATCATTTTCTCTGCACTTATAGTTCAGGCAAGGCTCTCCCACTTACACTTGGTACGTTTACTACAAATTCCCCCACTAGGTCTTCCCCGTTC
This sequence comes from Moschus berezovskii, assembly GCF_049115385.1. NCBI lineage: Eukaryota > Metazoa > Chordata > Mammalia > Artiodactyla > Moschidae > Moschus > Moschus berezovskii. The sequence continues at coordinate 65,552,690 of NC_142477.1, forward strand.
CAGCACTGTCTTCTGAAATCCCAGCAATCTCAGGGAAACCCAAGTGACTCTTTGTATCCAGGAGAAGGAACGTTAGCGTGAGAACATGAAGAGTGGGAAAAGTAGTGGTGTCCCCGCATTTCAGAGTTAGGTGGAGACAGAGGACCTCACTGGGGACTCACGCATCTGTCAGAAAAGCAGGAGGGAACCCCAGGAGAACACCAGTCACAGAAGTTAAGTCAGGAGAGCTTCATGAACCAGAGGTCAAGGAACCACTTATCTGAATTTTCTCCAGTGCTGGTGAAATCCAGGTTGCCTTGGATACATTCTCCAAGATGGTGACCATAATTGCCCTACTGCATGCTACTTCCTATGATATTTTTTCACAGGGCAAAAAACTAATTCGAGAAACTACATTTAAAGTGAGTCACATATGGGACTTCCCTGGTGGTCCAGTGGTTAAGATCCTGTGCATCCATGGCAGGGAGCACAGGGTCGATCCCTGGTCAGGGAACCAAGATCACACATGCCATGTGGTGCAGCCAAAAAAAAAGAAAGAAAATATAAAATGAGTCACATACCAAGTCCGGTCTGTTGTCAGGAAGCTCAGCCAGCTCTGACTCAGACCCTCATCCTTAGGAAGCTATCTCATATCTGTTGACCACAAGGATGGATATGTGCCACTTCAGGATTAAATTTTAAAAATTTGTTTTGCTTTAAAAATTTTAAAATAATTTTTCATTCTGACTGGTGTGAAATGGTATCTCATTGTGGTTTTGATTTGCATTTCTCTGATGATGAGGGATGTTGAGCATTTTTTCATGTGTTTGTTAGCCATCTTTATGTCTTCTTTGGAGAAATGTCTGTTTAGTTCTTTGGCCCATTTTTTGATTGGGTCACTTAGTTTTCTGGAATTAAGCTGCAGGAGCTGCTTGTATAATTTGGAGATTAATCCTTTATCAGTTGCTTCATTTGCTATTATTTTCTCCCATTCTGAAGGCTGTCTTTTCACCTTGCTTAGAGTTTCCTTTGCTGTGCAGAAGCTTTTGATTTTAATTAGGTCCCATTTGTTTATTTTTGCTTTTATTTCCAATATTCTGGGAGGTGGGTCTTGGAGGATCCTGCTGTGATTCATGTCAGAGAGTGTTTTGCCTACGTTCTCCTCTAGGAGCTTTATAGTTTCTGGTCTTACATTTAGATCTTTAATCCATTTTGAGTTTATTTTTGTGTATGGTGTTAGGAAGTGTTCTAGTTTCATTCTTTTACAAGTGGCTGACCAGTTTTCCCAGCACCACTTGTTAAAGAGACTGTCTTTTCTCCATTTTATATTCTTGCCTCCTTTGTCGAAGATAAGGTGTCCATAGGAGCGTGGGTTTATCTCTGGGCTTTCTATTTTGTTCCATTGATCTATATTTCTGTCTTTATGCCAGTACCATATTGTCTTGATGACTGTGGCTTTGTAATAGAGCCTGAAGTCCGGCAGGTTAATTCCCCCAGTTCCATTCTTCTTCCTCAAAATTGCTTTGGCTATTCGAGGTTTTTTGTATTTCCATACAAATTGTGAGATTATTTGTTCTAGTTCTGTGAAAAATATTGTTGGTAGCTTGATAGGGATTGCATTGAATGTATAAATTACTTTGGGTAGTATACTCATTTTTACAATATTTATTCTTCCAATCCACGAACACGGTATATTTCTCCATCTATTCGTGTCCTCTTTGATTACTTTCACTAGTGTTTTATAGTTTTCTATGTACAAGTCTTTTGTTTCCTTAGGTAGATATATTCCTAAGTATTTAATTGTTTTCGTTGCAACAGTGAATGGAATAGTTTCCTTAATTTCTCTTTCTATTTTCTCATTATTACTGTATAGGAATGCAAGGGATTTCTGTGTGTTGATTTTATATCCTGCAACTTTACTGTAATCATTGACTAGCTCTAGTAGTTTTCTGGTAGAGTCTTTAGGGTTTTCTGTGTAGAGGATCATGTCATCAGCGAACAGTGAAAGCTTTACTTCTTCTTTTCCAATTTGTATTCCTTTTATGTCTTTTTCTGCTCTGATTGCTGTGGCCAAAACTTCCAGAACTATGTTGAATAGTAGTGGTGAGAGTGGGCACCCTTGTCTTGTTCCTGACTTTAGGGGAAATGCTTTCAGTTTTTCACCATTGAGGATAATGTTTGTTGTGGGTTTGTCATATATAGCTTTTATTATGTTGAGGTATGACCCTTCAATTCCCACTTTCTGGAGGGTTTTTATCAAAAATGGATGTTGAATTTTATCGAAGGCTTTCTCTGCATCTATTGAGATAATCATATGATTTTTATTTTTCAGTTTGTTAATGTGGTGTATTACATTGATTGATTTGCGGATATTGAAGAATCCTTGCATTCCGGGATAAAGCCCACTTGGTCATGATGTATGATCTTCTTAATGTGTTGTTGGATTCTGATTGCTAGAATTTTGTTAAGGATTTTTGCATCCATGTTCATCAGTGATATTGGCCTGTAGTTTTCTTTTTTTGTGGGGTCTTTACCAGGTTTTGGGATTTACCAGGTTTTGGGCTGCTATCCAAAAGTCTACATGCAATAAATGCTGGAGAGGGTGTGGAGAGAAGGGAACCCTCTTACACTGTTGGTGGGAATGCAAACTAGTACAGCCACTATGGAGAACAGTGTGGAGATTCCTCAGAAAACTGGAAATAGAACTGCCATATGATCCAGCGATCGCACTCCTGGGCATACACACCGAGGAAACCAGAATTGAAAGAGACACATGTACTCCAATGTTCATTGCAGCACTGTTTATAATAGCCAGGACATGGACGCAACCTAGATGTCCATCTGCAGATGAATGGATAAGAAAGCTTTGGTACATATACACAATGGAGTATTTCTCAGCCATCAAAAAGAATGCATTTGAATCAGTTTTGATGAGGTGGATGAAATTGGAGCCAATTATACAGAGTGAAGTAAGCCAGAAAGAAGAACATCAATACTGTATATTAACGCATATATATGGAATTTAGAAAAATGGTAACCTGAACCCTGTATAAGAAACTGCAAAAGAGACATAGGCATTTAGAACAGTCTTTGGGACTCTGTGGGAGAGGGTGAAGGTGGAATGATTGGGGAGAATGGAATTGTAGCATGTATATTATCATAAGTGACCAGTCCAGGTTCGACGCATAAATTTTCCTCTGTTCAAAAAAAAAAAAAAAGAAATGCTCAGGTCTAAAAAAAAAAAAACAAAACAGTGCATTGGCTTATTGAGTGACAGTTCATCAGCTGTGTTATGAGAGATAGGCTAACACGGGTGACAACTAATAGTGTTCACAAATATTGTCACCCGCCTCCATAGTTAGAACAAGGACAGGGCAAATACAGTATGGAGCAGAGCTGCTAAAATGGAAATGTGTGGAGTAGAAGTGCACTGTATTATACAGCAGGAAGGTGACGTCTAAGGGGACCTTGAGGAAAGGAGATAGACTTAAATGAGTTCCTTCCCCCCACCATGTGCAAACAGTCATGTCATCTCCATCAAGCCTCCCAGACTACCAGGCCAAGGTACACCGAGGTTTCAGACTACTGCTCTAACATTCTGGGAAACTAAAATATCAGGTCATGGCAAATGCTTAACTGCCCTTGAAGACACAGAATTCAGAGTTTCCACAGCATCTCAAAGGGTCTCACCTACTGGTATCAGAGAAATGATTATTTGAATTGATTCTTTAAATATCCTACCTTCAGTTCAGTTCAGATACATCTTATATGTGATTCAAACAAAAGCTTTGGATGTGTTTTTATTATAGATTTTTGATCTCTGTATTAGATAAAGAAATTTATTTTCTATACCTAGTTTGTTAGAGATTTTTTACCACAAATGAGTATTGAAATTTATCAAATGCTTTCTCTGTATCTTTTGAGATGTTTCTCCTATAATCTATAGGTGTTTCTCCTATAATTTATGTGGTAAATTATCTTGGCTATTTTTGGTTCTATTTATTTGTGATGAGCCAAACTTACATTTCTGGGATAAGTATATACTATGCTTTTTTTAAAAATTCATTGTTAAATCTGTCAAAATTTTGTTGTGATTTTTTTAAATCTATGTTTATGAGTGAGACTGACCTATGATTTTTTTCTATACAGTCTTTGATTTTGATTCTAAGTTACATTCATCCTTTGGAAGAATACTCCTTTCTTTTCATTTATCTGGAAAACATTCTGGACATTTAGAATAATCTGTTTCTTGAACATTTAGTAAAACTTCTCTGTAATAAAAAAAAAAAAAATTTTCAAGCAGTTTTGTGTTCTCGACAAAATTAAGAGGAAGCTCCAGAGGTTCCCCATATGCCCTGTTCATGCATAGTCTCCTTCGTTATCAACATCTCCCACTACAATGCTACATTTGTTAGAACTGATGAGCCCTGACACATCCTTTATCACCCCAAAGCCATCGTTTACATCAGGATTCACTCTTGGTGTTATACATCCTATAAAAGGAGTGAAAATGTTAATTGCTCTGTCTGTCTGACTTTTTGTGATCCCATAGACTGTAACCTGCCAGGCTCTTCTGTCCTTGGAATTCTCCAGCTCAGAATACTGGAGTGGATAGCCAGTCCCATCTCTAGAGGACCTTCCTGATTTGGGGATCAAACCCATATCTCTGGCATTGCAGGCAGATTCTTTACTGTCTGAGCCACTAGGGAAGCCCCACTGGATCATTGTGTAATGATATTAGCATGTGTCAGGTGGTGCTAGTGGTAAGAATCCGCCTGCCGATGCAGGAGACACAAGAGACATGGGTTTGATCCTTGGGTTGGGAAAATCCCCTGGAGGAGGGCATGGCAACCCACTCCAGGATTTTTGCCTGGAGAATCCCATGGACAGAAGAGCCTGCTGGGCTACAGTCCAAAGGATCAAAAAAAGTCAGACAGGATTGAAGTGACTTAGTGGGCACACACACACACAACAATGTATCTTTTGAACAACAGGTTTTGATTAGGTTGCAAAAATAAGCACTAAAATTTTAGTTCAGAAAAGCTCAATGCGGGAGATATACAACCCTGCAGCCATGAAATTAAAAGACGCTTACTCCTTGGAAGGAAAGTTATGACCAACCATGATAGTATATTAAAAAGCAGAGACATTACTTTGCCAACAAAGGTCCGTCTAGTCAAGGCTATGGTTTTTCCCGTGGTCATGTATGGATGTGAGAGTTGGACTGTGAAGAAAGCTGATCGCCGAAGAATTGATGCTTTTGAACTGTGGTGCTGGAGAAGACTCTTGAGAGTCCCTTGGACTGCAAGGAGATCCAACCAGTCCATTCTAAAGGAGATCAATCCTGGGTGTTCATTGGAAGGACTGATGCTAAAGCTGAAACTCCAATACTTCGGCCACCTCATGCGACGAGTTGACTCACTGGAAAAGACTCTGATGCTGGGAAAGGTTGGGGGCGGGAGGAGAAGGGGACGACCGAGAATGAGATGGCTGGATGACATCAGCGCCTCGATGGACATGAGTTTGAGTGAACTCCGGGAGTTGGTGATGGACAGGGAGGCCTGGCGTGCTGTGATTCATGGGGTTGCAGAGAGTTGGACACGACTGAGAGACTGAACTGAACCTAACTCTTGAACAAAGGCTTCAGTTTAAGATGAAGGTCATGGTTGAAATAGATCAGCTGATTATCTGTTTTGCACATCACTGTAATTTTTTTAAAAAGACATTTCACATTCTGTTCACCAATGTTTTGATGAGTCCATGTTCTGATATTCTCTACAAACAACAGTGTCCCTTTCTAGCAAAGATGATCCCAAGTACATGTTGTATTGCTGGAGACTTTAGAGAGGGACTCTGGGACAGGCGTGGGCTAGACAGACGGCAGGAGCAGCAGTTCTCTCAAGTATGGAGTGCTTGTTCCAGCCACATGTGTCATATTTGTTTTAAGGCCACTGGAAAATGAGTTACTGAGTATCAGACATTGTGTTGGCTGCTTCCCACTTATATATTCTTGTGTAGGTGCTGTTATCCCCATTTTACCCAGAATGGAACTAACGTTTAGAGAGATGAACTTATCCAAGGGCACATCGTGTAGATTGTAAACATTCTTGGTTCATGAAGTCCTTAGTGTAGGCAGACTTCTTAAGAAAAAGATGAGGTGTACACTTGATTTGGGGAACACAATGCCCTTATCATAGCATTGTTTTTGTTTCAGGGCCAATAACCACAATATTTTTCCAGCACGATACTGATGTTTTGTCTTTTTTCCCCCACTCACTCAAATGAGTCAGAGACTTTTAAAAGCTTAAAAAGGTAATTGAAACACTGTCCTTGTAAAAGCACTCTGGGTTTAAGGAGGTTTGACCATTCCAGCTTATGTTAAAGATGGAAAATTATGTTTTTAAGATAATTACATGTTCCTTTTGATAAACCAAAAACATTCACAAACACAGATGTAGTTTCAGACTGGTCTGCTGAGCCTGTTGCCAGATATGATTAACTTGTGGTAACAACTGTTCTTCTCCCTGGGGAGAAGCCAGCCGAACAGGATGGTGAGGGGTGGTGGTAAAGAAAGAGTAGACTGGCTTAGTAGGGTCACACTTCACATGCAGCTCACACTTTACCTTCAGAGGCCAGTGCCTTAACTTAGGAGGTCAGGCATGTTACACATTGATGGTTAAGAAAGGACATGTGCGAGGCCTTGGGATACACCAGCTAAAGTTGTATAGCTACTTGCAATGTAATATTTCAACAAAGTGCTTCTATAACTTGTATAGAAATCATGTCCACTGATGGTTCCTCCTCTGTGTCCTTTGCTGGTTCCTTTGCATCTTCCAGATCTCTTTACCTCCCAGAGCCAGGTCCTATTTTTTCTCTAACTGCATTTACCATATTATCTGAATTCATCAAGTACCACCTGAAAGGTAATGAGTTCCAAAGTTAAATCGTCAGCCCAACCTCTTCCCAGACTCCAAACTCATTTTGAATCATCTCCTCGACATTTCCTCTTGATGTCTAATAAATTTCCTAAACTCATTACATCCAAAATGGACTGATCTCCTAATCACCAGCCTTCTATCTTCCATCAGCACATCCTTTCTGTATCTTAGTGAAATTCCATCTTTCCTGTTGCTTAAGCTAAAGAGCTTTTGAGTCATCCTTGACTCCTCTCTCTCCTTCTCTACATGTAAACCATCAACAGGGACTTCCCTGGTGGTCCAGTGGTTAGGACTCTGTGATTCCACTGCAGGGGGTCTGGGTCCTTTGTTGGGGGAACTAATATTCTGTAAGCTGCACTGGGGGAGAGGGGCAAAAAAAAAAGTATACAATCAACACAATGCTCTTGGCTATATGTCCAAAACATAGCTGGGAAAAGCTAACCACTTCTTACCATATCTGTCTCTGTCCCCCTGGGTTCAAACTACTGTCTCCTCCATCACTCTTGTCTCCACTATCTTTCCTAACTCCGCAGTCAGAGGAATCTTTCTAAATGAGGTTTAAAGACATTATGTTCTTCTGCTCAAATCCCTCCGGTGGTTTCCTTATCTCCTGGAGTAAAAGTCAAAATCCCTATGGTCTGTAATGCTCCCTGCTGCTTGCGTCCCACGACCCCCATCTCCTCTTGTTACTCCCTTCCCTTCAGCCACACTGGTTTATTTCTCTGAGAGTCCTGACTATGCCAGGTACAATTCACACTAAGAGAGTTTGTTAAGACATGGGTTTCCAGGCCCCACCTCCGGAGTTTGTGATTCATCAGGGCTGGGTAGTGATTGGTTAATTTGCATTTCTGAAAGTTTCCAGGTGACTTTGTTGCTGGTGTTGCAGGACAACACCTTGAAAACCACTGGTGGTGTGCTGATAAATCAGATACCTGAGAGAGCGGGTGGAATGCCTGAATAAAGTATCTGCTGCTTTCTCTGATGTGAATACCCCCACCTCAGCCAATTTTAACTTCTCAGCCCTATATCAGTTGGCTCACAAAATTCCTAAAATTTTAACAATCGCCTCTCAGAAGCACACCCTTGGAATGGAACCACTCATTTAGGACAGTTCTCCAGAGCCTGCTTAGAGAAGAGGGTTAAGGAAAGGAGTGATCACTTATTTTATAATTAGTATGTGCAGGTCACTGTTTTGGTTCTTGACATAAAATATTTAATTTTGTCCTAGTAACAAATCTATGAGATTGTATTTTTCTATTTCCTTTTTTTTTTTAAGGTGAGGAAATTGAGAAGTCAATTATTTTCTGAGTCACTCAACTGAGGTTTGAATTTAGGACTGAGTGAACACAAAGGCCCTCTCCCTCAAAAAAAAAAAGGCCCTGAACCTCTGTGGATGGCATCATATCACTGTAGTCATCAGTGTAGGGCTAGGAAATGGAAAGGTGAGAAGCTAAAAGTAACCTACGGCACAGGTATAGATGTAAGCTGACCTTAGAGGTGGCTGAATTCTGCTCAACTGGGTTTTTGGAAAAGAGCTCTGGTGAGTAAACTTATATACAAAGTAGGCTAGCTATGTGGGGACTTCAGCCCTCAGAACTGGTCACAGCCCATGGGCCAAGTGCAACTGGAGAACATGTTTCTTCCCCTGGTTACTGCCTGATAATACAGGAACTAGTAAGTGCAGATCAAAGGAGACGGCATAGCTCGTATACTGAGAATTCTGGTGCTAGGTGCTGAAATAACCTCCCTTTGAGGGCAAGTAAATTCTCTCAATTGATGGAACAGAAGTTGCTCCAGGCAAAGGCTCCACTTGCTCCCCTGCTTAATTGCCTCACTAACCCTCATGCTGGATTGAGCTTCAATCACTTTACTTTCTAAGCTTGGAACCCCTGGGACAGGTTTCCACTGGCATGCTTTGCAAGCAATGGGGGCAATTATCCTGGCATCAAAATTGCTTTCCTCAGGTCTTTTCTAGCCAAGCTCAGCCTCTGTTCCTCCAAATGGCCTGGAACACTGCCCTTACCTCACCATCCCGTGCTGGTGGAGACCTGGTCTCAGGCTGGGCGGTCTGGCTCTCTGGCCCAAATGAAAAGACTTCAGGCCTAAATGTTAACGACCTAATGCTGACCCCAGTGTCCAAGGCAGCGCAGAGTGAAGTCCAGTGTGATGAAAATCAAGTTGCATATTCTGAGTTTGATCTTCATACTTGGCTATTGGGTGAAAAGCTTTTGAGCTTCTGTTGTTCCCAAAGCATTTCAATGTGGCTCGGTGACAGAGGAAAAGTAACCCCAAAGAAGACCAGAGAAGATTCCATCTCTCATACAGATGGGCAAGCAAGGGCTATTCCATTATGTTTTTTTGAAAATCATTACCTATTCATTCATCCAAATGCTGTTAGAGCAAGTACAGTGGAAAGCTAGAAGAGAAAGACTAGAGAACACTTCTTAGAAAGCTTTAGAAGGGATTTTTGGAGATATGGTTATGAGGTTATGATAGTAGGAGGAAGGGGGAGACCTCAGGCAGTTACCTGCCCAGAATATCTGAATGTTTCTTTTTTTCCCCACCTGCCCTAAAGGACAAGAATCAAGTTAAAGTCATCAGAGTAAAATTTTCCTAACTTGTTCTGTGCCATCTTAGGGCTTTCTTATACCCCTCAATATGGATTGAGAAATCTGCCACCATTTCCATTTCTTCTACAAAGCCATCCTCAACCTCCAGGCCAAAGAACAGAAAACGACATAATGCTTTTGTCCATTAAAAATCCGATTAGAGTGAAGTCTGTTTTCTTAGAATTCATGTCACTGTTTCTCACCTGCAGAAGGTCTTTGAGAGGATCTAATAATGGCTAGAGAACCAAAATGTCACCCTTACTATGATAAAACTTAGTTCGGATGGTGGTTGTACAACTCTAGGCAAGACAGCCTATGATGCTGAGCCCAGACTAAGCAGATGTGGCCACCTAAGCCAGCATGGAGGGATGGTGGTGTCCTGGCCCCGGTGTGGCAGATGCTGGGAGAAGCAGGCTCAGATTATTTTTCCCTTTACCACTTTGCTCTCCTGTGGTCAGATGAAGAAAGGAGAGGATAGAGAACAGGACTGTTATCCTGGGGGATCGCCCTCCGCCTGGGCCATAAGGAGTTAGGAAGAAGCAGTTATTCCTAATATTATGCACTGGTCAAAGAAAGACAAGGTTGCTGGGGCTGTGGTTGTGGGGAATGTCCCCAGTAGAGACGAGGTGAACGTCTTCCCCAAAGCAGAACCATTAGAAAGCCTGTGGGGCATTTCTTCCCCCCTCCCCACTTCCATGAGGGGTTGAGACGGGAAAAACTTACCTCACAGAAACTTTAGTCCCTGGCAGGCCCACCCTGAGTGGGTTCCACTGACATTCATTTCTGGCAGTCATAGATAAGAAGAGGTAAAAAAGAGAAGACCTGGCTGAGGAAGAGACAGGATTCTGGGGCCTCCGAGGCTTTGGGAATAAGGCAGATTTAACTTGACTCCATCTCTCCAGGACCTTATTAAAAGAAGAAAGGATAATGGGGATTTTGTGAGGCAAGAGTAGAATAAGGCTGTTTGTGCTCTTATGCATTCAAAATAGAAAGAAGGAAAGAAGGACCAAATATGGAGTTGGCCTTCATTTCCAAGCGTGAACCTTCATCACTTTCATCAGTAGCCATCTGGCATGCAGTGTTCTGTGGCATTTCTCTAAAATGACTGGCAACCTCCAACAGTTTCCTTGGCACCACCGCTGAGAAGCCTCCGTTCTTAGCAACGTGCTAGAAATAGTCGGAGCTCAACACAGGCAGGTAATGATGCTTATATAATCAGCACCTAATTCAGTCGTGGTACAGTGACGCCCTCATCCCTGTGTGATATTCCCAGATGCACGTTCCGAATGTCTTTGCTTGACTGCCGACTCATGTGGCTTCTTGAAAGAGATTCCAGGGAAGGGGAAAAATAACAACACACACGTACACACACGTACCCATACACACACGCAAGTCTTCCCCTCGCATATCCTTAGAGCACTTAATCTAATTATCTGTTTATGTATCTGCCTTTTCCAGTAGATCTTAGCATGGAGAGGAGAGAAAATATATCCATTTCATCTGTTTATCTCCATCACTAAGCACAGATGTTCAAGGAGGATTTCGATGGACAAAGGCTTTAACTTTATGCCAACCCACTCCAGTGTTCTTGCCTGGAGAATCCCAGGGACAGGGGAGACTGGTGGGCTTCCGTCTATGGGGTCACAGAGTCGGACACGACTGAAGCAACTTAGCAGCAGCAGCAGCATGCTTAGCAAACCAATCACTCATTTCCTGAATATAAATGAAGCTCAACTTTTTCAAGAATTGATGGCTTGGAAGAGGATTTTTTTTTCATAAGAAGTACCTTTTCTCAAGGTGCTATGTGACAAACCAAGCCAACGCCCAATACATGTCTGACCTGTAACCCCCAGGATAACTTCCACAAGCACAGATGTGTTTGCTCTGGTGTTCTAGCCAGCACTTGGAACTGGCAATTCTTAATCCAAGAATTTATTCAGACTTTTAAGGGAGCAAACTGAATCTCTTAGCATTTTGAAAGAAAGAAAATGTACACATAAACCAAATCACACACATGCATGTTTGAGAGACCCACAAAAGTTTGTGGGGATGCTGTAATAAGTTTGCTGTATGCTAAGGAAAAGCCGTCTAGTCAAGGCTATGGTTTTTCCTGTGGTCATGTATGGATGTGAGAGTTCGACTGTGAAGAAAGCTGATCTCCGAAGAATTGATGCTTTTGAACTGTGGTGCTGGAGAAGACTCCTGAGAGTCCCTTGTACTGCAAGGAGATCCAACCAGTCCATTCTAGAGGAGATCAATCCTGGGTGTTCATTGGAAGGACTGATGCTAAAGCTGAAACTCCAATACTTTGGCCCCCTCATGCGAAGAGTTCACTCAATGGAAAAGAGTCTGATGCTGGAAGGGATTGGGGGCGGGAGGAGAAGGGGACGACAGAGAATGAGATGGCTGGATGGCATCACCGACTCGATGGACATGAGTTTGAGTGAACTCCAGGAGTTGGTGATGGACAGGGAGGCCTGGCGTGCTGTGATTCATGGGGTCGCAAAGAGTCGGACATGACTGAGCGACTGAACTGAACTGAACTGTAGGAAAAGAGGGAACACATGGGGCCAAGATTTGTACAGAACTAACTTATTTCAGAAGACCCTACGGAGGGGCAAGCTCCTGTAACATTCTATGAAAAATAAATCTAATTGATCGAATGACTTCTTTTGATTCAATTTGCATATCCAAATAGAGTTCTGTGTATTTTTTTATGTCACACCTGATTTCTAAACCTGAGGTCCCTGACTATTTCTGTGGGGAAACATGCATGCATTTTACTCAGTGATACCTGATGATGTCTGATGCCATGCTAAACAAAGTAAATGCTCCTCTCAACCCTGAAAGTGAAGTCGCTCAGTCGTGTCCAACCCTTAGTGGCCCCACTGACTGCAGCCTACCAGGCTCCTCCATCCATGGGATTCTCTAGGCAAGAGTACTGGAGTGGCTTGCCATTGCCTCCTCCGTAGGTAATAGCTAAATTGCCTGTATCAGTGTTTGATACTGCAAAATTCCTGGGCAAGTGAAAAACATGGACCATGGAGCTTGTCATTCTGTTTTTTGACTTGTAATTTTCTCATCAATTTTTAAACTATTAGTGCTCTAGGGTAGGATAACGTCTTTTGTAGGCAATGTTTCCCAAAACAATAGCTTTGATGATAGTTATATTGGCATTTGGATATCCTCCTCCTTCTATCCTTGCAGAGGTTTCATTATTAGAACGTATGTATATATACCAAGAAAATTTGAACTGTCGGTACAAAGCATGCCCCCCCCAGACACCAAGGACATTTATTTTGCTGTCTATCATCTTTGGAAAGTTAAAGTGAAAAGAGAAAGTGTTACTCGCTCAGCCGTGTCCCACTCTTTGCGACTCCATGGAGTCTAGTCTGCCAGGCTCCTCTATGTATGGAATTCACCAGGCAAGAATACTGGAGTGGGTAGCCATTCCCTTCTCCAGGGGGTCTTCCTGACCTATGAATTGAACCTGGGTCTCCCACATTGTGGGCAGATTCTTTACTGTCTAAGCCATTGGAAAGCAAATAGTATTTCTCAAGCTAAGAAACCATATCAGCTCCTTTTAAAAGCAAAAGAAAATAATTCAAGGTTCCCTTGGAGGTCTTTGGAACTCAGTTTGATTGGCATTGAATTTAGAAATCAGAGTTTTAATTTATGGAACTATCTTTTGAAAGGAAATATCAAAGACCTATGATTCTTCTAATAATTAAGGAAATATATAACAATCATTTGGTAGAATTTTACAACTGAAATTATGAAGGAAGTTGAGATCAAAAGGTGGAACTATAAATGAGGTCTCTAGAACTCTACCCTCCAAAAGTCTGGGTGTTTTGAATCTCAATTCAGTAAATGATGGAAAAGAACTAATGATTTCTCACCTTAAAGACCTGAAGATTAAATAGATGTCAGTAAACTTTTGAATTGAATACAGATAGTTATTTTAAACTTTTAGAAATAATTTTTTTAATGTATTATACAGGCATTTCTCTCAAGTTTCTGTAATGCCAGTTATTAAACTGCAATTCAAATATAATGCTAATTAATTAAAGGACACAATTTGAATGGTGTGAACCTATTGTTTGGAATTGGTAATTAGCACCACAAAAGTCAACCAAAGCAAAAGTTGGAAGTGCTTTATTTGAATAGCTGGCCTTTGTTTTTCTACTTGCTGGTGTTAGTGGTGGAATTGCCAGCAACATTGTTTAAGGCAAAGATGACAGAGGCGATGAGGAGTTCCTGGGTGTGAGAACTGAAGGGCTAACAAGAAAACATTTATGCCTTTGTTCAACCAACTATTTTTAGCTTACAATAACAAAAAATATTTATACAATAAAATTGTTTTCATAATTGGAGACCTAAAAGAAAAAAACCCACTTTATTATGCAAATGTAAATTTTCTTGTTTCTCATAGATTTTCTTCCGTTGGAACAGGTATTATTTTAAACATTGTTTGATAACCTAATGTTTTTAAAATTAGAAGTACATATTACTAACAAACAGGTTGATTTTAATGTTATTATATTTTTAAAATTAAGAGTTTTATATATTCCCTTGTAAAAAATTAACAGCTTTATAAATCCCCTTGATTAGATGGGAAAAGTTTAATAATTTGGTTGTATTCAACCACATTGTTGTATTCAAATACAGTTGAGTTCCTGCTGTGCCTATTGTGGTATCATTATGACAGGAGAGCCATCCCTGTGATGATGGCAAACTCTGAATTTAAAGCACCCCATACCTGCAAGGAAAAGTTGTGTGTAAGGATTTATAGGTCCTGAGTCTCATCTATGCATTTTTAAATCTTCTTTGGGGGCTGTACCAGGTCTGAGCTGCCGTGTGGGACTCTAGTTGTGGCATGTGGGGCTAGAGTGTTTATTTAGAATCCCCTTTCCTATCATTTCACAGTGGCAAAATTTTGCTCACTTGAGCTAGTTTGAGTGTCATGTTCTCCAAACACATTCTTGTGTTTCTTTCTTGACGCCGTGGTGACTATGGCATGGCAGTTATTGACAATTATTGGGCCTCTGTTGTGTGATAATTCTACAGTAGAGTGAGATTTTGGATGTTGGAGTCACACGTATGCAGTAAAGGATTGACAGTTCAGTCTCTTAGAAACTGGCTATGACATTAGACAAGTTATTTAGCCACTCTCAGACACAGTTTTCTCAAAGTGGGATTAACTCCACTTCAGCAAATTTGTGAGGTCTCAAAGTAGTTCACCCCACTTTGAAAAAACTGTGTCTGAGAGTAGCTAAATAACATACACACACGTGGTTTCCTATCATATGGTAGACCCTTAGTAGATAGTTATGATTGCTGTTGTTGTACGTATGCTTGCTTCTCGTTGTGCTTTGACCTACTTGAGGTTAGAAACTGTCTTACAGTAAAACCCTCCGTTCTGTTCTGTTCCGTCGCTCGGTCGTGTCCGACTCTATGCGACCCCGTGGACTGTAGCCTACCAGGCTTCTCCGTCTATGGGATTCTCCAGGCAAGAATACTGGAGTGGGTTACCGTTTCCTTCTCCAGGGGATCTTCCCGACCCAGGGATCGCACATCAAAACCCTAGAGCAGGGTAGCAACTGAAGAGAGGTTAAGTGATTGAATGTATGAATTGCAAAGTGATTGAAATATCACTTTGAAATAAATGGTGAAATATCAGAGAAAGTGAAAGAGCCTCCTGACATCTCATCTTACAAACCACACATTTAAAGTAGTGAGAAAACCTCACACCCATTTCTTAGGCCTTTTTCCCCTTAATCATCAGGTTATTCAATGGTTAGAGCCTGATACTAAGGAAGTTGAGATCTTTGACTCCTAAGTGAAAAACTTCCCAATGTCACTGACAGAATTTTCAGTCACAAAGAATTATTTGCCATCAATCTCCTGGCAATTTGGATGAGAGAGAGCAAGTGAGGAAAAGGAGGGTTATGATTAGCCCCAAACCATTATAAATAGTCAATAGGTATGCTTGCCTATTAAAGGTAGGACTTTTATGTTAGAAGTTATATCTTAGAGACAACATTAACACCGGAAAATGGATGAATCTTATAATCAGAGAGTTACAGGATTATAACTCATGACTTCCAAATCTCAACCCCTTGTACTGAATTCCCTATAATGTTTAATTTTGTGTTAACTTGGCTGGATCTTCCTGCACAGGTCAAACATTATTCTGGATGTTTCTTTGAGAATGTTTGGGTGAGATTTCTATTTAGACTGGTGGCCGTTGAGTAAACCAGATTGCTCTCCCTCTAGTCAAGCCTCATTAAATCAGCTGAAGGCTTGAATAGAACAAAAGAATGATCTCTCCAGAGCAACAGCTAGTTCTCTAGCAGATTGTCTTTAGACTTCATCTGTAAATCGGCTCTTCCTAGTTCTATAGCAGACTACTCTGGGACTTGAACTGCAACTCTTTCCTGAGTTACTATCCTGCTAGAGTCCCACAACAGACTTTGAAAATATGCAAGAATACACACACACACACTGTGTGTATGTATGTATACATATGTATGAAATATGAATGTTTCTGTATATCTGGAGAACCCTGATGAATGCACAGACCTATAAGATCTATAATTTTATAAATTATTAGTATGTTACTTTTCTCCTATGGCATCATTGAGCAAACTCAGACCAATGATTTTCAGAATATTGCCCAAAGAATCCTCACTTGTTAAACTATGTACCTGTCCAATGAACTTTTTATTTCAGAGTCATGAGGAAGCTTTGCTAAAATTCACATTTCCAGGCTCCACCTCAGGCACATTGAATCAGAATCTCTTTGAGTGGAACTTGGTGTCTGTTTATTTAACTAGTTCTTCGGATTCTTGTGCACATGAAAACTGATTTCTATGGTATTTGTTTTTAAATTTGCTTGGACAGTGAAATTGCTGGAGCTGAGACTATTAAAATTAAGACCAAAACTAGTAACTGGAGAAGGATTCAGCAGTGAGGAAAATGGTAGATGATAAACTCTATATGGACTATTCATTTTCTTTAAAATATGAACTCAGTTCAGTCGCTTAGTCATGTCCTACTCTTTGCAACACCATGGACTGCAGCACTCCAGGCCTCCCTGTTCATCACCAACTCCCAGAGTTTACTCAAACTCATGTCCATTGAGTTGGTGATGCCATCCAACCTCTGTCGTCCCCTTCACCTCCTGCCTTCAATCTTGCCCAGCATCAGGGTCTTTTCTAATGAGTCAGTTCTTCGCATCAGCTGGCCAAAGTATTGGAGTTTCAGCATCAGTCCTTCCAATGAACACCCAGGACTGATCTCCTTTAGGATGGACTGGTTGGATCTCCTTGCAGTCCAAGGGACTCTCAAGAGTCTTCTCCAACACCACACTTCAAAAGCATCAGTTCTTCGGTGCTCAGCTTTCTTTATCATCCAACTCTCACATCCATACATGACTACTTGAAAAACCATAGCCTTGACTAGACAGACTTTTGTTGGCAAAGTAATGCCTCTGCTTTTTAATATGCTGTCTAGGTTGGTCATAACTTTCTTTCCAAAGAGTGCTGCTGCTGCTGCTGCTAAGTCACTTCAGTTGTGTCCGACTCTGTGTGACCCCATAGACGGAAGCCCACCAGGCTCCCCCATCCCTGGGATTCTCCAGGCAAGAACACTGGAGTGGGTTGCCATTTCCTTCTCCAATGTGTGAAGCTGAAAAGTGAAAGTGAAGTCGCTCAGTCGTGTCCAACCCTTAGCGACTCCATGGACTGCAGCCTACCAGGCTCCTCCATCCATGGGATTTTCTAGGCAAGAGTACTGGAGTGGCTTGCCATTGCCTTCTCCGTTCCAAAGAGTAAGCATCTTTTAATTTCATGGCTGCAATCACCATCTGCAGTGAATTTGGAGCCCCCCAAAATAAAAGATATATAAAAAAATATGAATTATGGGTAGATTATATATTTCTTTTAAATGACAATCTAGTTACTGTCATTGAATGGAGTTATATGAGAGATTCAAGTTTGAAACATCACAGAAAAAGCCCCAAAGTGTAATTATTTAAAGGGATGGGGAAAACATTAAGAGAATGTACAAAGATGCAAAGGAGAATGGAAGGTGACACTGAGGCCTGTGAAGAATAAACAGGTGGTTACATAAAGCAGCAGGCAGAGACTGATGGTAACCCGGGGCTTGGTTTAGAAGTGCTCCCACAGGAATTGATAGAGCACAGGAAACAGTCAGCTTCTGGCTGTAGCTGGTCCCTAATTCCCTGAAGGAAGGTGGGGGAAAGGAGAAGCAGGATGGACTCTGTCTCTATTGTATAGATGCAATTGCTTAATACATAACATATGGGATATGTTTCTCATCAACATTATGCCAAAAAGATTTTGACCCACCTGGTTGTAGAGATGAGTGGGTTTGTGAAACAACTGGCATATGGAATAGATTATGAAGAAGGTCATCTTAGCATCTGGCTTACTGCAACTCCACATTTCCTATAACTCTAGGTCATAAGAAAAGCAATTCCTGTAACAGATTAAGGCCAATAACATTTGAAGAATTACTTATTTTCACCTGGGATAACCTTTGTGTTTATTAACATGCTATTGATTTCCTGTTTGCTTTTTCTGAGTCAACATGGCAAATGATCTTTAACCCCTAAAAATGTTATGAGAACTAAATATTCAGACGAGTGAATATTGCTGAAAGAACTTAATTCTTTGTGTTCATTTTGACTTCTTTGTGTGCTATTCATGTGGGCTGACAGATTTTTCAGAGAGATTCTAAAAGACTCTGGTTAAATTCAAAGTGCTGACAAATTGTAAAGTTTAGCCTAAGAAGCTCAGAAGCCCCATTTTCTTTTTTTATATCTAGAAATTTTTAGAAATAAAGGACACCATGTAGAAATCCTTGCAAATTTAGAATACATAAGGTATTTTTAAATCAAAGGGTTTAGACTGACATTTTTTACCCTGCATAGAAATATAGTCAAATTATTTAGCTCTTTTAGGCAGAAAAATCATTTACAGATCTATAAGTTCCAAATTTATTTTTAAAATCTTTTGGAAGAGAATTAACTATGAAAAGAAAATAAAAAACGCTATAATTGCTATGGAACAAACAAACACCACTGTCTCCCCCAAACAAAAATAAAAACTAGTGTAAAACCTTAAGGCCTGGAGGATCCCAGGGACGGGGGAGCCTGGTGGGCTTCCGTCTATGGGGTCACACAGAGTCAGACACGACTGAAGTGACTCAGCAGCAGCAGCAAAACCTTAAGGCATCTTGAATTTTATCTGGTTCATGGGACAGATTGTGAATGCAAAACTGTTCTAGTACAGAGGTTAACAAATTATGGCTTGCAGTGTCAAATCAGTCCACCACCTGTTTTAATATAGCATGTGAGCTGAGATTTTTACATTCTTAAATATAACAAGAATATGCAAAATTAGCCATATGTTGCCCATGAAACCTGAAATATTTACTATCTCTTTTAAGAAAAAGTTTGATAACTCTGATATAGTCTAAGTAAGAAAGAGTCTTACTTACTTTGCATGATGTACAGAGTACATTATGCAAAATGCTGGACTGGATGAAGCACAAGCTGGAATCAAGATTGCAGGGAGAAATATCAATAACCTCAGATATGCAGATGATACTAACATTATCACAGAGAGTGAAGAGGAACTAAAGAGCCTCTTGATGAAAGTGAAAGAGGAGAGTGAAAAAGCTGGCTTAAAACTCAACATTCAAAAAACGAAGATCATGGCATCTGGTCCCATCATTTCATGACAAATGGATGGGGCAACAGTAGAAACACTGAGAGACTTTATTTTCTTGGGCTCCAAAGTCACTGAAGATGGTGACTTCAGCCATGAAATTGAAAGGTGCTTGCTCCTTGAAAGAAAAGCTGTGACAAACCTAGATAGCACATTAAAAAGCAGAGACAATACTTTGCCAACAAAGTCCCATCTAGTCAAAGCTATGGTTTTTCCAATGGTCATGTATGGATGTGAGAGTTGGACTGTAAAGAAAGCTAAGCACCGAAGAATTGATGCTTTTGAACTGTAGTGCTGGAGAAGACTCTTGAGAGTCCCTTGGACTGCAAGGAGATCCAACCAGTCAATCCTAAAGGAAATCAGTCCTGAATATTCATTGGAAGGACTGATGCTGAAACTCTAATATTTTGACCACCTGATGCAAAGAACTGACTCACTGGAAAGGACCCTGATGCTGGGAAAGATTGAAGGCAGGAGGAGAAGGGAACAACATAGGATGAAATGGTTGGATGGCATCACTGACTCAATGGACATGAGTTTGAGCAAGCTCTAAGAGTTGGTGATGGACAGGGAAGCCTGGCATGCAGGCTTCACAGGGTTGCAAAGAGTCAGACATGACTGGGCAACTGAACTGAAGAAAGTCTAGAGCTAATCCATCATCTCTGTGACCCCTGGTAAATGGCATGTCTTCTCTGGGCCTATTCCCTTGTCCATGACTTTAGGATGATTAAACCTGCATGCATTCATGCTCAGTCACTTCAGCTGTGTCTGACTCTTTGAGACCGCATGTACTGTAGTCTACCAGGTCCTCTGTTCATGGGATTTTCCAAGCAAGAACACTGGAATGGGTTGCCATTCTCTTCTCTAGGGGATCTTCCTGACCCTGGGATTGAACCCATATCTCCTTCACTGCAGGCAGATTCTTTACCCACTTAGCCACCTGGGAAGCCCCAATTATACCTGACAGCCTCACAAATAAAAGAAAATTGGGGGAAAATCTGAAAAGCTTTCAGACATTCCACACAACTAGACATTCATAGGTAGTACCATCTAAAACCATGCGGCCTCTCTCCATTGAAAAATAAGAATTTCAATGGAACTGCTTTTAAATTTGGGGAGGGAAAATGATGGACTTATCTTGTCGCAACTTTATTTGGGAGACTACACTTTTCATCAGATTATTTGCTTTGAGCACATATTGGACAATGCTCCCAAATATCAGACCTTGGTACTACGGGTCAAGGCTGAGATGTGACTTATCGTTGTTGAGCACATGAAGTCTTCCTTCCCAGATTGTGCCAATTATCATGAGCAGAAAGGTGACTGTATTTCTGAATGTAGAAAGGGGAAGCTATTTAAAATATTTGAAATCAAACTCCTTTTAAGTGCCTCATTTTGAAATTCTGAAGATAACACAGCGTCCTGAGAGTTGGAGAAGTATTAAGACCAAGACACAGGTGAAATGCCAGTGTCTGAGAGAGGGGAACAGCGGAAATTTAGATAACGTCTTTCTGAGAGCTGAGAAAGATGAAAGGAGACCCACACCTACCAAACAGTGGAGAGGTTATCAGTTGGCAACGGTGCAGAAAAGACTGGGGCAAGTACATTATCAAGTCAAAATAATGAAAGTAATCGTGTATGCAACACTTAACCACACTCAAGATCTCAGCTAATCACTTCATGTACATTATCTCATTAAATCGTCACAACTGCATTATGAGGTAAACCTAATGATCTCCATTTCATAGAGAAAGAAACTGAGCAGGCTCACAGAGAAGTTAAGCATCTTGTATAAGGTCTGCCTGCACCAGAGTAACCGGAACTTCTCAGGAAGAAAAGCAGCAGCGACAAAATAGCCAGGAAAACAGATGCCTGGTTGACGCCCTGAAAGCTCAATCTTGATAATGAAACATCTGGATTTTACCGCCTTGATTACAGCTGTCACCCTGGTGATATCCTTATCCTAGGTACTTTTAACTGAGGGCCCTGCTGGTGGTAATTATAAACCTGATGGAGTTGGGATTAAAAACCTGATTGTGTAGTGAATTTGAGGAAGGAGGAAGAGACAGAGAGGTTTTCTTTTTTTTAGCTGTCCACTCACATGCAAATTAGTGAAATGAAAATAAAAACCACATAGTGTTTTCTTTTCATTAAAGTAGATTCTTTACTAGGCATTAGCCTAGTTTACTTGAAAGGAACAAAGCTTCAAATATTTCACGATCCAGATTGTTGTGAATTTCTGCCAATACATTTCTCTACAGAAAATAGTCATTCAAGTAATTCAAGGAAGGGCTTACTGTTGTTCAAGGATTTGGGGATTAGAGGAACACCTCCATCCCAGTTTATTAATATCTTATCATAGTATTTCATAGGGTTGATCATAGAAGAAATTTCAGGGAGCATTTAGGCCAACCTCCCTTATTCATAAAAGGAAACTAAGATGCAGAAAGGCCATGTGATTTGCTCAAGGTTACACAATACATTGGGCAGCGTAGATAGAGTGGTGGCCATGAATGGTGCAGCACTTGGATACAGTCCCCTCTGCTGTGCAGTGTTCTACCTATCTTCCAAAGAGCCAGTCTGAGCCCCTAATATACCATATTCCCTTTTCTAAAAATAATTCTTTTTGGCTGTGCTGGGTCTTCATTGCTGCACATGGGCTTTCTCTATTTGCAGTGTGCAGGGGTTCTTCTCTAGTTGTGATGCACTTGCTTCTCACTGCAGTGGCTTTTCTTGTTGTGGAGGACAGGATCTAGGGGCACGGTCTAAATAGTTGTGGCACATGCGCTTAGTTGCCCTATGGCATGTGAAATCTTCCCAGACCAGGGATTGATCCTGTGCATTGGCAGGTGGATTCTTAACCACTGGACCAACAGGGAAGTCCCACTGATGGTAAAGTGTCTAAGTTGGGTCTATCCCAGAAAGTCCATGGTTCATCTTCACAGAGATAGAAATCCTGCTCTGGGTATGTGCTAGACTGTTCTGTCTGCATAATCTCAGCCAATACAACTATCCAGGGACCTGCAGAAGGCCTGATCCACAGACATGGATCCAACTAGGGATCTGACTTTGCACAGGGGCAGTGGGAGTGGGGCATGAAGATAGGATCTATCACATAGTGCACTGCCCACTATCCTATAGGAAATGACCTCAGAAGGCCCTCAAATGACCATCTGAAGGCATGCCTGAAACACTGGCTCAGAAGCAACATTATGAAAGGATGGAGTGCCATCCTTCAAGATGCAGTGTATGCATTAATACAGAGACCTCTCTACGATGCTGTGTCCCAGTAGGAAAGTCTGTAAGGGAAGAAATGGGTGGGTGCAGGGGCAGCTCCATTTGCTTCACTCCCAGTGACCTACTGGAGATTTTCCTCTCCCTGAAATTCTATGCTCACAGGGTTGAAGAGGACACAATCAGGTCCTGTGAAGTCCAGGTTACCCCTGCTGGCAAAACGTTTTGGAGAGATTGTGTCCAGAGCCCAGCAGCCAAG
Organism: Moschus berezovskii; assembly: GCF_049115385.1. Taxonomy (NCBI): domain Eukaryota; kingdom Metazoa; phylum Chordata; class Mammalia; order Artiodactyla; family Moschidae; genus Moschus; species Moschus berezovskii. Next base: position 65,575,464 of record NC_142477.1, read on the forward strand.
AAGAAAAATTAACTTCCTGTCAGTGGTAACACATTCTGACCAGCGGGAGCAATAGGTCTGCATTCGCACAGTGGGGGCCATGGGGAGAGATGTACCTGGAAACTTTCTGATCCACTTTGATATCTGCTGGTACTCCCTACCCCTATGGAGCCGAGAATGAGTAAGTGTAGCAACTTGAGGCCCAGAAAGGTGTGATTTCCTAGAAGGAATGAAAGTGTGGGTCCCACTGCTAGATAAGCCACCAAGATTTGCCGAGGTGATAGCAGGGGATGCGGGAATGTGGAATGGACAGTGGAGGAGGGAAAGGGTGAGGAGCAGTGGTGGCCTGAGACCTGCTACCCTCCTTCAGTAGCAGACCGACCAGAAGGGATGAAGGAGCTGCTCCTAAGCCCGCATACAGAAACCCACCCCCGTGCAGCACAAGGGGAGTGTGGGTGGCCCTGATGCACTCTCAGATCGCATACTGTGGGGGCCTAGTTGGCTGATGGCCCCAGATGCTGTCCTTCTGGATCCGCCACCATTTCCCACTGGGGCCTCACTTCCCACAGGCTTCTCTTGGCCAATGACTGGGCACAGAATGGGGCTTATGCAGGCCCTTCCCTGCCTCTGATTGGTTACTTTGGCTTGAGGACATCCCATTGGGCCAGCCAGGACGTTGCTGGAACTGCACTGCATTCTGGGACTCTTCCTGTCCATCTTCCTTCTTGCCTGCTCTCTTTCCCAGAACGCAGACCTGCATCATGGCCTACAGGTTCTTCCCACCCTTCTCTGGGCCCTTTCCCTGTTCCCTTCACAGGCATCCCCTCCAGTGAATGGCCTACATGTATAAACCTGCTTTGGTTTCTGCCTCTTGGAAGCCCTGAGCTAACACAGTGGTGATCCTCACCTTCTGCCTGAGTTTCTGGTCACTTGCTCTGGGTGTGAGCTACCTTCTGACCTTCATCTTCCTCCTCTCCTCCTGCAACACTTATCGGTTCTCCCAACCTAACATTTCTTCTCCATGGAGTGGACACATCACGAAGACCCTTTGGTTTCCCTTACTTTCTGCCACCACCTACTCGCCCTGCACAGACTTTTATGTCCCAGACCTTGAGTTAAAGTCTATGCATGCTCCTCAGAAGACTACATACTACCTCATCTCCTTACTTGAAATGTCTGCTCTAGAACTCAGCTTCTCAGGGACTCCACATTCTGAGGGACATTGTCTGAGCATAGTGATCACTCCTTTCTTGCAGACTCGAACTTGCCATGGTCTCATCAGTTCAGTTCAGTTCAGTTGCTTAGTCGTGTCCGACTCTTTGCGACCCCATGAATCACAGCACGCCAGGCCTCCCTGTCCATCACCAACTCCCAGAGTTCACTCAAACTCATGTCCATCGAGTCGCTAATGCCATCCAGCCATCTCATTCTCTGTCGTCCCCTTCTCCTCCCGCCCCCAATCCCTTCCAGCATCAGAGTCTTTTCCAGTGAGTCAACTCGTCGCATGAGGTGGCCAAAGTATTGCAGTTTCAGCTTTAGCAACAGTCCTTCCAATGAACATCGAGGATTGATCTCCTTTAGAATGGACTGGTTGGATCTCCATGCAGTCCAAGGGACTCTCAAGAGTCTTCTCCAACACAGTTCAAAAGCATCAATTCTTCGGCGATCAGCTTTCTTCACAGTCCAACTCTCACATCCATACATGACCACGGGAAAAACCATAGCCTTGACTAGACGGACCTTTGTTGGCAAAGTAATGTCTCTGCTTTTTAATATGCTATCTAGGTTGGTCATAACTTTCCTTCCAAGGAGTAAGCGTCTTGTAATTTCATGGCTGCAATCAGCATCCGCAGTGATTTTGGAGCCCCCCAAAATAAAGTCTGACACTGTTTCCACTGTTTCCCCATCTATTTCCCATGAAGTGATGGGACCAGATGCCATGATCTTAGTTTTCTGAATGTTGAGCTTCAAGCCAACGTTTTCACTCTCCTCTTTCACTTTCATCAAGAGGCTTTTGAGTTCTTCTTCACTTTCTGCCATAAGGGTGGTGTCATCTGCATATCTGAGGTTATTGATATTTCTCCTGGCAATCTTGATTCATAGTGTCCCTCATAAGCTGAGCACTCTTTCCAGGTATTCAGTCATTCCTTACAACAGCCCCATCAGGTGTGGAGCTTTGGTATCCTCTTCTTACCAGAAAAGGAAGTAAGGTACAGGTCATTTAAATAATTTGCTCATGAACAGGTATTAATAGTAAATCTTCTCAAAGCAGGATTTGAACTAATGTTGCATGAGAGGGAGAGCAAGGAGATCATAATTAGAGGAGGAGGTTGGGTCAAAGGAAGACCTGCTTTGATTTTTCTTTTGTTTTTTAATAAAACAGACTTGAGTTCCTCCCTCTTTTCCCATTTTTTGCACTTGTTTTTTTTTGATCAGCAAAAAGCATGTGTTGGACCAAATGATTTCCTGTTCTTTCTTATCACTTTCTTGCTTGTTTGTTTGGGTGATGATAAAAAAAGACTCAGTGAGTTGCCGAATGCTCTACTCAGTCTTTCTTACCTTGTCTGTGCTTGGACCTTCTTGGGTTGGCACCTACAGCACCACAGCTCCTGGACAGTCTCAGTTTGCAGATGTACCAGCCCCAACCTATAACCCCGGAGACTGCAAAGATCTGATTGCTTTCTTTTTCATTGTTTGTTTTTAATCAAAAATAAAGAGAATATACAAACCGTTGTGAGATTCTGCATGATACAAAGCTGGGACAGACATGATTTTCTCCTCAGAGTTTCTGGACACCACGGGAGTCCTCTGCCAGTGGCACGTGTGGGGAGGGCAGGGATGGGCTGGGGAACATTCTCAGTAAAGTCTGCTTGTCACCAGCCTGGGGCGCTCCTGACACCCAGCAGAGTTAGAGTTGGAGCAGAGTTAGATAAAGCCTGGAGGATTTGTGCAGGTAGGGTAGAACAAAAGGACAGAAACAAATGATCAGCTTTTAATGTCTAGGCGGCTAAATCAGGATTAACCTTTTTCGGCTTTTGTGCTGATGAGATTTAGTGAGCCCTGCACGTCTCCTGGCTTAGAAGCAGACTTTTTGCTAAATAAGATTTGTACCGTTTCATAAATATTAACCCAGATGTACACAGCCAGTTAAAAGTAATAATGCCCCTGAGTTGAAATCTATATGTTAATTTCAAATTCTGTTTGAATTGATTGGATTGATATTAGGAGGATTAAAAATCTTTGTCAATTTATGTTTCAAGCCATGCATTAATGAGAAAGGTGAAACACCACAGGCATTTTCTCCAACTTTGTTTTTCAGTTTAAGTAGGGATGATGTCATCTTTCTTTCAACAAAATCATTTAGACCCTGCTGGCCCTTGTTTGTCCATTGTCTAACAAGCAGCAAGACCTTTAAATTTTTTTTTAATTTATTTTTTTATTTTTTATTGGAGGCTAATTATTTTACAATATTATATTGGTTGGTTTTGCCATACATTGACATGAATCTGCCCCGGGTGTACATGAGTTCCCCTTCCTGAACCCCCCTCCCACCTCCCTCCTCCCTTTATCCTCCCTCTGGGTCATCCCCGCACACCAGCCCCGAGCAACCTGTAACATGCATCGACCCTGAACTGGTGATTCGTTTCACATATGACAGCATACATGTTTCAATGTCATGCTCTCAAATCATCCCACCCTCACGCTCTCCCACAGAGTCCCAAAGACTGTTCTATACATCTGTGTCTCTTTTGCTGTCTCGTATACAGGGTTATCATTTGCATCTTTCTAAATTCCATATATATGCGTTAATATACTGTATTGGTTTTTTTCTTTCTGGCTTACTTCACTCTGTATAATAGGCTCCAGTTTCATCCACCTCATTAGAACTGGTTCAAATGCATTCTTTTTAATGGCTGAGTAATACTCCATTGTGTATATGTACCAAGGCTTTCTTATCCATTCGTCTGCAGATGGACATCTAGGTTGCCTCCATGTCCTGGCTATTATAAACAGTGCTGCAATGAACATTGGAGTACATGTGTCTCTTTCAATTCTGGTTTCCTCAGTGTGTATGCCCAGGAGTGTGATTGCTGGATCATATGGCAGTTTTATTTCCAGTTTTTTGAGGAATCTCCACACTGTTCTCCACAGTGGCTGTACTACATCAAGGATAAGTCGCTACAGTTTTTTTTAAATAGCTAAGTATGAAGATCCCCTGGAGAAGGAAACAGTAACCCACTCCAGTATTCTTGCCTGGAGAATCCCATGGATGGAGAAGCCTGGTAGGCTACAGTCCACGGGTCGCATAGAGTCGGACACAACTGAGCAACGGAACGGAACGGAAGTATGAAGATCACTTTGGGGAACTTCTTATCTGTAAAGTTTTACTACATACCAGGCACTCTGTTTTCTGTGTAAACCTATTTAATTCTTAAAGCAACCTATGTTAAAATAATGAGGATTCTGCCACTCAACGATATTGAAGTAACTTGCCTGCAGCAGGTGGCAGAGCCAGCTTTTAGGCTCACATATTGTGACTCTAAGTCTAGTGCTTTATTCCCACTATATGTAATTTATTTATCCATGGATAAGGACTTCCCTGGTAACTCAGCTGGTAAAGAATCTGCCTGCAAAGCAGGAGATCCCGGTGCAGTTCCTGAGTTGGGAAGATCTGCTGGAGAAGGGATAGGCTACCCACTCCAGTATTCTTAGACTTCCCTAGTGGCTCAGCTAGTAAAGAATTCACCTGCAATGCGGGAGACCTGGATTTAGTCCCTGGGTTGGGAAGATCCCCTGGAGAAGGGAATGGCTACCCACTCCAGTATTCGGCCTGGGGAATTCCGTGGACTGTGTACTCCATGGAGTAACAAAGAGTTGGATGCAACTGAGCGACTTTCACTTTCACTTTAAGGGTAAAAGACCATAGGCTCTGGCAGCAGGAAAACCTGCAATCAAAAGGCATCTCTGTGGCTACTATAGTTGTGTGACCCTTGGAAGCCACTTAATGTCTCTAATCCTCTATTTCCTTATCTGTAACATGGTGATAATTTTTAACAGACTGAGTTGTTTTAGGGATTACATCAGGTAAAACATTTAGCATGTTGCCGGGCACATAGCTAGCTCTGTTATGTAGTACTGATTTCAAGCTTTTTTTTGTGTGTGTTTCCTGTTTTAAGTCAAACTTTTGGATGTTCTTGGTAGAGTAACTCATGGGGAATAATTTTTAGAAACACCACCCTTTTGAAAATATGTTTCAAACCCCCTTATGTTTTTACTGCATTTTTCTCTTGTAATGAAGTTCTGTTATACACAAGACAGAAAAGAGAAACAAAGTCGATCCTTTATTCTTTGTACCCAGGCTGGTTGAATCCTGATGAGTATCCACTAACTAGAGGGCACAGGGGCTTGATTAGTGGTCGTGTATTATAGTGCCATTTGAGCTTACCTACCTAGTCTTTATTCTGGAGAAGGCAATGCACCCTACTCCAGTACTCTTGCCTGGAAAATCCCGTGGACGGAGGAGCCTGGTATGCTGCTGTCCATGGGATCGCTAAGAGTTGGACACGAGTGAGCAACTTCACTTTCACTTTTCACTTTCATGCATTGGAGAAGGAAATGGCAACCCACTCCAGTGTTCTTGCCTGGAGAATCCCAGGGACGGGGAAGCCGGGTGGGCTGCCATCTATGGGGTCACACAGAGTTGGACACGACTGAAGCAACTTAGCAGCAGCAGCAGCAGCAGTCATTATTCATTAACTTAAGGATTCTTTCTGTTCCCATTTTTTTGTAGACCCAACCCTAGGGCTCAGTTCAAAGGTGAAAACCCTGTAGTTTTAGTATTTGGGTATTTGGAGAGCTAATCTGTGGGATGAGATCTCAAGGATAACTTAAAAGGACTGATTCTGCTGCTGATGACAGACTCTGTGCCCTATGCTGGGGGTTGTGCCATCAGAGAGAATGGCTCCATCAGAAAGGGCTTTAGCCCTTCATTGATCCACCCTTTGATGGAGCCTTAGATGAACCCATCAAACCTTCTGTCTGTAGAAAAAAAAGGTATGACTAACTTTCAGGCCAAACACTTTATGAGCTAGTTTATGTTACATTTATGTCTAACAACTGTACATATTAGTGGCTCAAGTTAGACTTGTCCCACATTAAGGAAGTCATCTGTCAGCAGAGTTGGTGAGCTCATAGCTTGATTCATACCCTGCCTTTCATTACTGTTAATATTAGTCTTCATTTTTCTTCAAGTTTGTCTTATTTTGATGATTTCAGCTACCAGTTGTCCTAGGATAATCTATAACTTTATTTCATACAAAATAGTCCATTTTACTTATATAATCCACCATATGAATGCCTAAGCAATCTGTGCTGTTTGCCTAGAAAAAAAACTTGTGAATATTTAACAGAGCCATTTTCTGGTTTTGTATAATAACTTTGCCATTTGACTTTAGGGGTAAATTGTACTTGCGTCTTTTGTTCCCTTAATCAAGCCATGTAATTTTCATCACTTGTCCATGCTGCTCCAACTAAGTGGATAAAGAAAATACCACACTGTGCTGAGTTGACAACATAAACATTTGGTTCTGTTCACATCATGTGCGTGCCATTATATGAATATATCATATACAAAGGCTTGGATCTTTGTATCCTGAGGGTTTACTCTGCATGTTTACTTTACTCATCTTTTTTTTTTTTTTGACTGCTCAGAGGTTGGCAATTATGCACACATTACTGTGAAAAGGCCCATTCATACCTAGGGAATCTGAGAAATGGCTTAAGCAAATGTAGGTGGCTGATGTTGATTTGGGTTAATAACCTCCTTGTGTCAATGTCCACATTCTAGAGCTGATTGGAAATAAATTTGTCCCATCTCCTCCATGCATATATTTTTTGTGTGTGCAATTATATAAGAACCTGGACTAAAATGTAGGATACACAGTCAATGTTTAACACTGATAATCATGGGGGGTTAGGATGGGAGTGTTTATTAACTTTTTACAGGTACAATTTTATATTGTTTAACTTGTTACACGAGGCACATAGTACTTTTTAAAAAATCCAATCAAATGAAACAAAAGACAAAATACAGTATTATAAAGGAAAAGTTACAAACTAAATCAGTGTCTAAGATTGAATGTGTGTATAGTTCACCTATGGATTGTTAAACTGCACATTTTGATTCACTGGTTCTGGGGTGGAGTCTCTCTTGCTGTAGCTGCTACAAGATCCCAGGTGGTGTCAATGCCATGGACCAATCCAAGGACCACACTTTCAGTAGGAGGGTTTAAAACTAGAACACTTCCTAACACCAAACACAAAAATAAACTCAAAATGGATTAGAGAGCTAAATGTAAGACCAGAAACTATAAAACTCCTAGAGGAGAATGTAGGTAAAACACTCTCTGACATAAATCACAGCAGGATCCTCCAAGACCCACCTCCCAGAATATTGGAAATAAAAGCAAAAATAAACAAATGGGACCTAATTAAAATCAAAAGGTTCTGCACAGCAAAGGAAACTATAAGCAAGGTGAAAAGACAGCCTTCAGAATGGGAGAAAATAATAGCAAATGAAACAACTGATAAAGGATTAATCTCCAAAATATACAAGCAGCTCCTGCAGCTCAATTCCAGAAAAATAAATGACCCAATCAAAAAATGGGCCAAAGAACTAAAGAGACACTTCTCCAAAGAAGACATAAAGATGGCTAACAAACACATGAAAAAATGCTCAACATCCCTCATAATCAGAGAAATGCAAATCAAAACCACAATGAGATACCATTTCACACCAGTCAGAATGGCTGCTATCCAAAAGTCTACATGCAATAAATGCTGGAGAGGGTGTGGAGAGAAGGGAACCCTCTTACACTGTTGGTGGGAATGCAAACTAGTACAGCCACTATGGAGAACAGTGTGGAGATTCCTCAAAAAACTGGAAATAGAACTGCCATATGATCCAGCAATCGCACTCCTGGGCATACACACCGAGGAAACCAGAATTGAAAGAGACACATGTACTCCAATGTTCATTGCAGCACTGTTTATAATAGCCAGGACATGGAAGCAACCTAGATGTCCATCTGCAGATGAATGGATAAGAAAACCTTGGTACATATACACAATGGAGTATTACTCAGCCATTAAAAAGAATGCATTTGAACCAGTTCTAATGAGGTGGATGAAACTGGAGCCTATTATACAGAGTGAAGTAAGCCAGAAAGAAAAACACCAATACAACATACTAACGCATATATATGGAATTTAGAAAGATGCAAATGATAACCCTGTATACGAGACAGCAAGAGAGACACAGAGGTATAGAACAGTCTTTGGGACTCTGTGGGAGAGGGTGAGGGTGGGATGGTTTGGGAGAATGACATTGAAACATGTATGTTACCATATGTGAAACGAATCACCAGTTCAGGGTTGATGCATGTTACAGGATGCTCGGGGCTGGTGTGCGGGTATGACCCAGAGGGAGGATAAGGGGAGGACGGAGGTGGGAGGGGGGTTCGGGAGGGGGAACTCATGTACACCCAGGGTGGATTCATGTCAGTGTATGGCAAAACCAATCAATATAATATTGTAAAATAATTAGCCTCCAATAAAAATAAAAATAAATAAAAAATAAAAGGCACAATAGAGTGTGAAAAAAAAAAAAAGCCTAGAAATAGATAACTGGACTTGGTCCTCATCATGGAAAGCAAAGGAAATGGTGTTGTTTTTTAGTTCTGCATCAGTTCATCCTATTAAAAAAAAGAAGATTCTATTTATTTCTCAAGTCTATCTTAAATTTAAAACACTTTTCAAACCAGGCTAGAGAAATGGCTTAATAGGCAGTTGATATTTCTGGAGCATGGTGCTAGCTCAGAGTGAGTACCCCATATAAACAATTATAGCTAACCCTTGAGCAACATGGATTTGGACTGCGTGCATCCACTTATACACAGATTATTTTTCAGTAGTCAATACTGCAGTAGTACGTGATCCACAGTTGGTTGGAACCATGGATATAGAGAAATCATGTATTCAGAGGGCTGACTATAAGTTATATGTAGATTTTTAATTGTTCAAAGGGTCAGAGTCCCTAACCTCCACGTTGTTCAAAGGTCAGCTGTATTTTGTCAATCAAGCATGCATTTGCTCTAAAAGCATTTAAAAGAATTAGATACAGCCTGTGTTCTCAAAGGATTTATTCTCTTGTAGAAATAGGACTTAAAAATCCTTGTAGAAATAGGACTTAAAAATCATTTATGTCTGGTGGAAAGTAACGTTTGCAGGAATGTGGGAGATAGGCCTGCTGGTAGGCAAATATAAGCTACATACAAGGGCATTGCAAAGAAGGCTGGGATCTCAGGGAGGGAAGCCAAACTAGGACTAAATTTACAGACCCAGAAGGCGTGGAAGGTGCAAAAAGAGCATAGGTTGCCTCTTAGCTGAAGTCATTATTTCTAGAAGGTGACTCTTGGGTGCTTGAAAGAAGCTTAGAGTTTTTCCTAGCTTCAGGTTTCATGCAGCCGAAGTGGGATTAGCTACTGATTAGCTAGGAACTGCTGACTAGGATCAGCTCTGTTCAGCAAAATCTCATTCTGCTCATCACATCCTCATATTCAATTACTCTGACTAAAATAAGTATTTGGGTTGTGTCTGCCAGATGGTCAGCTTTCTTTTCTCTAGAAGAGCTGTTCATTAAAGTGGATTAGGGATAAAAAATACTCGGTAGGAAATGTATAAATAAATGAATTACTTATTATATCTTTGTGCTATTATCTGAAGATTCCAGAAGGGAAATAGAAAAGGACAGAAATACTGTTTAACTCAGATTCCTGCTGCTCTCAAAGCAGATTAGGCAGACAGTGGGCCAACCAGCCTGCACCTTCAGATGCAGGTTTATGCAAGTATGGTTTATCCATGTTATGACTTGGAGCGTGGACTTGTTAGTAATATTTTGTCCCTTAACTAATTCAAATGGGTAGCTTTTTATAGATACTATCATCTTCATGTGATTTGACAACATATATTTTGTATGCACATGACTTTATTTCAATTAGAAACCCACTTTTTTCCCCAGGAGAAGATAAAATGTAATTTGCATAAAATCCAATAAGAACAAAATACTTCTGCAATGAAAACTGGGTTTAGAAAAGTTTTTCAGAGTTGTGTTCACAATATTAGGTTGAGGCTACTCTCTTTACCATATGCAATTAAAACACAGCTGGTTATCTAACATGGAAGAGATGAGTTTTTCACATTTTCAGTTGAATTGATGACAGTTTCATTTGTGTCCAGTGACAATGAGTTTGAGGAGAAAAGTTCTATATATGAGCATTTGCAAATTAGTGCTCGCCTTACAAAAGCAGTGAATTCAGAAGTATTTGAATTTTCTTTGAGTAAGTAATTTTGATAAACAGTATTAACTGATTGTATTACTCGGACTTAGCCTTTTAAGTTATATACAGGTGCAGGGTTTTGGAACATGAAGGAATGAGATTAGGGATGGAGGCACAGAACCAGGGGGAGACAGAATTGTCTAGAGGCTAAGGCCTCAGTTCTAAGGATAGAGTTTATTTCTAGATTCAGATCCCAGTTATACCACTTAACTGTCCCTGTGATTTTGGAGATGGCTGCTTAACTGAATTTTCTTGTCTTTAAGATGATAGTCTAAATGACATCCAATGAGTTTAAAGCAATTACTTGGTGTGAGATATGGTTGTAAATTCTTTACACAGATTGCTTCATTTAGTTATCATGAATGAGAGCAATTTCACAGACATAGAATTATTAAGAAGGGGAATAAACAAGTGCATAAAAAGGATACCATAAATGTTGGCAGCTGCTGGTTATGGGTGTGGTCTCTGTAGTTCTTCTCACCAACATCGCCGTGATCTCAGATGGGATCAACGTCTAGAGGTGAGTGACCTCCTGCTTCTCACTGAGCAGAGCCTGTCACTGGCTGCATTTATTAAAGTTAGCAACTTTTAGAGCACTGCTTGAGAGGCTTTCATGTCTATATTGGGTATATTTGGAAGATTAAAATTATATCTTTTATTCTTCAATAGGGAATTTAGAGTCAAATGCATCTTGAACTTACCCACCCCTCCAAAATATCTATTGTTTAATTATACATGTTGAATATTGACATAATTGTATAAATGTTTAACAATTCTTCATTTAGCAAGAAAACTTGCACCTTCAAAATAATAAGCAGTAATTGGTAAGAAAAAAAGATGACCTTGGCTTCTTTCAGCTCATAGAAACTTCATTTAAGACCATCAACTAAATATATACATCTAATTATCTAAAATAATATATTCATTTAACAAATATCTACTAATGCCTCTCTAAGGCAGGAACAGTTGCAACTTTTGGGGGTGCAGCAATACGCAACAGGAACAGAAATACCTGTCCTCACTGAAGTCACATTCTGGTTGAGGTGACACCCACACAGAAGATCAGCATTGCACTTGTTTGTCTCCTTTCTCTCTCTCTCTCTCGGTGGAGAGCAAAGCTAGAGGAAAGCAGTATGGACTGAAATTTTAATGCGATCCCAGAGTGAGCTACTTTGAGGGATGACATTTGCAAACCGATAGGCTCACTATCGGACTCCCCCTGATGGCTCAGCGGGTAAAGAATCCACCGGCGATGCATGAGAAATGACGGTTTGATCCCTGGGTCAGGAAGATCCCCTGGAGGAGGAAATGGCAACCCACTCCAGTATTCTTGCCTGGAAAAACCCCACGGACAGAGGAGCCTGGTGGGCTACGTTCCGTGGGGTCGCAGAGTCGGACACGACTGAGCAAGTAAGAACACACACACACAAGCTCACTATGTTAGTTGTCAGTGCCACGGCCTTTGCTCTGTTTAAGGGAAATGATACCCACAGTGTATTTTGGATGCCCTGAAATATTCACTGTCAGCTCCATTTCCTGATATATTAATAGCGTGTGAATGTAAGTTAGCTGGAATGAATGACCAACATGGGGCAGGTGACAGAGTACCCCAGGAGGCTAAATATCTGTCACTCTGAGCAGTGGCAGGCAGCCAGAACTGGGCAGGGCTGGAGAGTGAGGCTGAGGGTCATGTGTCAGTCAGCAAACCCAAAAAATTTCAACCACCTCGGAAGAATTCTTTTTCTTTCTGTTTTTTTAATTTGCACTTCTTCCTTTCAAACAGTTTGAGTTTCCCCCAAGGCTCCTTTCCCCCAGCTCCTTGGACCTGTCTGCTCCAGAAGGCCCTAGCCCATATGCTGGATGGGGCTCTTGAAATCTTTTACATTGAGAAAGATGGTGGGAGAGAAATAGCCTGTCAACTCTATTTGGCATTGTGAGCATATACTGTACCTTCTTGAAGAAGTACTCCAAGGTTGCCAGTTGCATTTAAGCTGTTTACTCATTCTACTTCTTTTCTACCTCATTTTAATAAGCATCCTTTTTTTTTTTTTTTAACTACATCACATTTTTGGATTTTTGAAATCAGAAGAAGTTAACAACTGGTGGATTTTCTGCCTTCACTTTGCAAAAGGAGAAAGATATATTTATTCAATTTTAGTTCTTTTAATTACAGATAAAGTCCTGAGGATAAAGTAAATCTAATTTAGGTTAGGGAAAGCGGTGGGAGGAAGTGGCTTTCACCCTTACCGCTTCTCCCACAGATGGCTACATGGGAAATTACCCCATCAATGACTCTCAGTCTTTCCTGTGGCTGACCCAACAGTCTCAAAGGGTTAAAGCACTTTACACACACACACACACACACACACACACACACTCTCTTTCTCTCTCTCTCTCTCACACACTCACACTATTTAGTAAGTCTTTTAAAATATGAAATTAATTTTAGAATCTCTTAGATGTTTTCTTAAAAAGGAAAACTAATATTTCTAGAAAGAGAAAATGGTCAGCATAGCGAATCTCATATTCAAACTCAACAAATTGTATTATGGATAATAGAAATCAAAAGACAAGGAGAACTCTTTTAAGAAAACAAAATCCCTAATTCCCCCACTTATTTCCATACTTCAAAGTTTTTTTTTTTTACAAACTTTCCTTTTTTATTTACTGATATTACTTTCAAATTTTATTTTGCAATTAAATAAAATTTGTCTCACTTATTTTCATTTTTTGCTCCTTTGTTTTTAAAGTCCTGGTCGAATCTGTTTCTAGATCCTTTTCAATAAAAAGTTAGGAGATTTAAGCATTTCTACCTGTACTGAAAAGAACAAATGACTCTGTCCTCTGACAAGGGGTCCCTATGTCCAGTTAACCTTTATTTGCTGCCCTTGAATGCCGTGCTGCCTCGGGAGCATCAGGGGGACCCCTTTGCTCTCCCTCCTCTTCATTCCTGCCCTCACCCTGCTCATGTGTTTTTGATGGGACAGTCATGTTTATGTAGATGACTCAGATCTACTTCTCTGGGCCTGACTTCTCTCCTGAGCTCCAGTTCCATTTCCCTCTCTTCCTGATAACACGGCAGTCCTACCCTGACTTCAGTCAGTACATCTAAAACTGAGCTCCACTTTTGAGAAAGCTCTACTTTCTCTTAAGTCCCACGCTAGGTTTCCATATTTCTTTCAATGCACCTCCATTCTCACTGCAACTGAAAACTTTAGTCTGTCTTGGGGTCTTCCTTTCCCTCCCAGCCCGAACCTATGTAGCAGTCATTTGGGATGATCCCATTGGCTCTTCCATTCTACAGCCTTCTCCTCTTTGACTTGTTATTTCCCACCACCAGCACCCCAACCTTAACCCTACTCTCCTCATGCCTGGATTGTAGCGAAGACTGCTGGACTAATTTCCCCTTTTGCCTCCACTCACTTATCTTTTCTCTTTTCACATCTGATTAATATGTACATAAAGGATGGGACTATACCTTAGACCTCTTGTATTCCCAGAACAGAAATTTCCATAATACCGCATTCAAATTCTGTTTTGTTTGGTTTCTCGAAAGGACAAAAGGTCATTTCTAATATTTGCCATATGTGTCTGGTTAGAAATTTGAACTTCAACATTGTGCAGATTTCATTAAAAGTGTTATGCAGATGTGTTCATTTTCTGGGATTATTGGTTGGCTAAGAGGGTCTCTATGGTTTTTCTCAATTTCTTTCCATGATAATGATAGTATAAGCAGGTTTCACACGTGCAGCACAATGTGAAAAAAACATAATTTGGGCTGCTAATACACATTTTTATTTGAAAAAAGATTTTAACTGAGTAAGAAAATCTTTATCTTCCTAGTAGCTGAAAGATTTCTAATTTATAGTTGTACCTTCAGCTGTAAAAGAGGATAGATAGACTTTTGAAATATCCATTTTAAGCAAATATTTAAACTCAAAACGAAATAATTTAGTCAGCCAAATGGTCTTTTAAAGAAATCAAAGCAGGAACACCTGAAGTTGACCAATGGTGGTTCTTAGTCATGGTAGAATTCAAGTCATTTACTCTGAGGAAAGAATCATAATTTATTTAACCTTTCTCTTCTCAGTGTAAAGAATTTGGGAATAGAGCACATGTATCTTTTAAAATATTTGCCTAGAAATATGATACTTATGCTTTGGGAAGAAAATGGTACAATTTTTCTATGACACAGTTATAGACAGACTTAGTTTCAAACATCATTTTATTTAATAGCAAATAATGAGAACAGTAACAAAACATCTTAACCCATCATCAACTCCACACAAGCAAACAAGAAATGCTGTACCTTTTTTACAGTAACTTGGATCCAGTGTTTTCAAGTGCTGCTGGAAAGGGGAAGTTAACGCCATCTTATATTTTAGCTAACTTATTTTCTTCATCCAACTCTTGTATGCATGTATCACCCATTGTGAAAGGAGCCCTGGGAAGGCTCCAGGACATATGTCTTCAAAAATGATTCATTATTTACTTTTTTTACCCTGTGGAAATTTTATTTGCTTCTTCTATGCAGAATTTGTGAATTTTTCATGTTACTCTAGGAAGGCAAATTCCTGTGTCTTTATAGTGGATATCACACATGGCCCTTTGAATCACATAACTGAGCAAATCCTTAAGAAATCTGGGCCATTGAGGTGGCCTGAATTTACATTCAAAATCAGAGGAATCATGTGGTAGAATCATTTTTTCTATAAGTCACTTTTGCCTAGGTTGTATACCAGTTCCTCTGCAGAAATAATTTTCAGTAACTTTACCAATGACTTCCCAAGTTGCTACCTCCAAAGGGTTCACCTTATATTTTGCTCATAGGACCTGGTTAACTGTCCCCTTTCTTTGAAAAATTTTATCTCTTGGTTTTCATGACACCGTGTTCTTTTGAATTTTTCTTTCTCCTCTGATGTCTCTTTCTCAGGTTCCTTTGAAGATGTGTTTTTCTCTTGTTGTTCAATCACTGAAGTCACATCTGACTCTTTGCAGCCCCATGGATGACAGCACGCCAGGCTGTCCTGTCCTTCACTGTCTCCTGGAGTTTGTTCCCATTCATGTCCATTAAATCAGTGATGTTAACTAATCATCTCATCCTCTGCCACCCCTTTCTCTTTTTGCCTTCAATCTTTCCCAGTATCAGAGTCTTTTTCAATGAGTTGTCTCTTTGCATCAGGTGGATAAAGTATTGGAACTTCAGCTTCAGCATCATTCCTTCCAATGAACATTCAGGATGGATTTCCTTTAGGCCAGACTGGTTGGATCTCCTTGCAGTCCAAGGGACTCTCAAGAGTCTTCTCCAACACCACAGTTCAAAAGCATCAATTCTTTAGCACTTTTTATGGTCCAGCTCTCACATCTGTGTATGACTACTGAAAAAACCATAGCTTTGACTATATGGACCTTTGTCGGCAAGTCATGTCTCTGCTTTATAACATGTTGTCTAGGTTTATCATAGCTTTCCTTCCAAGGAGCAAGTTTTTGAATTTGTGGCTGCAGCTACCATCTGCAGCAATTTTGGAGCCTGAGAAAAGAAAATCTGTCAGTGCTTTCATTTTTTCCCCCTACTATTTGCCATGGAGTGATGGGATTGGAAGCCATGATCTTGGTTTTTTGAAAGCTGAGTTTTAAGCTAGCTTTTCCACTCTCCTCTTTCATCCTCATCAAGAGGTTCTTTAGTTCCTCTTCACTTTCTGCCATTAGAGTGATGTTATCTGCGTATCTAAAAAGGTCTTGTAGGTCTTCATAGAACCGATTAACTTCGGCTTCTTCAGCATTACTCGTTGGGGCATAGGCCTGGATTACTGTAATATTGAATGGTTTGCCTTGGAAACGAACAGAAATCATCCTGTCATTTTTAAGATTGCATCCAAGTACTGCATTTCGGACTCTTTTGTTGACCATGATGGCTACTCCATTTCTTCTAAGGGATTCCTGCCCACAGTAGTAGATATAATGGTCGTCTGAGTTAAATTCACCCATTTCAGTCCATTTTAATTCACTGATTCCTAGAATGTCAACGTTCACTCTTGCCATCTCCTGTTTGACCACTTCCAATTTGCCTTGATTCATGGACCTAACATTCCAGGTTCCTATGCAATACTGCTCTTTACAGCACCGGACCTTGCTTCTATCACTGGTCACATCCACAACTGGGTATTGGTTTTGCTTTTGCTCCATCCCTTTATTCCTTCTATAGTTATTTCTCCACTGAGCTCCAGTAGCATACTGGGCACCTACTGACCTGGGGAATTCCTCATTCAGTATCCTATCATTTTGCCCTTTGTTACTGTTCCTTTTCATTCTAGGGGACTGGAATGCAAAAGTAGGAAGTCAAGAAACACCTGGAGTAACTGGCAAATTTGGCCTTGGAGCACGGAATGAAGCAGGGCAAAGGCTAATAGAGTTTTGTCAAGAGAATGCACTGGTCATAGCAAACACCCTCTTCCAACAGCACAAGAGAAGACTCTACACATGGACATCACCAGATGGTCAACACCGAAATCAGATTGATTATATTCTTTGCAACCAAAGATGGAGAAGCTGTATACAGTTAGCGAAAACAAGACCAGGAGCTGACTGTGGCTCAGATCATGAACTCCTTATTGCGAAGTTCAGACTTAAATTGAAGAAAGTAGGGAAAACCACTAGACCATTCAGATATGACCTCAATCAAATCCCTTATGATTATACAGTGGAAGTGAGAAATAGATTTAAGGGACTAGATCTGATTGATAGAGTGCCTGATGAACTCTGGACGGAGGTTCGTGACATTGTACAGGAGACAGGGACCAAGACCATCCCCATGGAAAAGAAATGCAAAAGAGCGAAATGGCTGTCTGAGGAGGCCTTACAAATAGCTGTGAAAAGAAGAGAGGCAAAAAGCAAAGGAGAAAAGGAAAGATATAAGCATCTGAATGCAGAGTTCCAAAGAATAGCAAGGAGAGATAAGAAAGACTTCCACAGTGATCAATGCAAAGAAATAGAGGAAAACAACAGAATAGGAAAAACAAGAGAGCTCTTCAAGAAAATTAGAGATTCCAAGGGAACATTTCATGCAAAGATGGGCTCGATAAAGGACAGAAATGGTATGGACCTAACAGAAGCAGAAGATATTAAGAAGAGGTGGCAGGAATACACAGAAGAACTGTACAAAAAAGATCTTCACGACCAAGATAGTAACGATAATGTGATCACTGACCTAGAGCCAGACATCTTGGAATGTGAAGTCAAGTGGGCCTTAGAAAGCATGACTACGAACAAAGCTAGTGGAGGTGATGGAATTCCAGTTGAGCTATTTCAAGTCTTGAAAGATGATGCTGTGAAAGTGCTGCACTCAATATGCCAGCAGATTTGGAAAACTCAGCAGTGGCCACAGGACTGGAAGAGGTCAGTCTTCATTCCAATCCCAAAGAAAGGCAATGCCAAAGAATGCTCAAACTACCGCACAATTGCACTCATCTCACACGCTAGTAAAGTCATGCTCAAAATTCTCCAAGCCAGGCTTCAGCAGTATGTAAACCGTGAACTCCGAGATGTTCAAGCAGGTTTTAGAAAAGGCAGAGGCACCAGAGATCAAATTGCCAACATCCGCTGGATCATGGAGAAAGCAAGAGAGTTTCAGAAAAACATCTATTTCTGCTTTATTGACTATGCCAAAGCCTTTGACTGTGTCGATCACGATAAACTGTGGAACATTCTGAAAGAGATGGGAATCCCAGACCACCTGACCTGCCTCTTGAGAAACCTGTATGCAGGTCAGGAAGCAACTGTTAGAACTGGACATGGAACAACAGACTGGTTCCAAATAGGAAAAGGTGTACGTCAAGGTTGTATATTGTCACCTTGCTTATTTAACTTATATGCAGAGTACATCATGAGGAACGCTGGGCTGGAAGAAGCACAAGCTGGAATCAAGATTGCTGGGAGAAATATCAATAACCTCAGATATGCAGATGACACTACCCTTATGGCAGAAAGTGAAGAGGAACTCAAAAGCCTCTTGATGAAAGTGAAAGAGGAGAGTGAAAAGGTTGGCTTGAAGCTCAACATTCAGAAAACAAAGATCATGGCATCTGGTCCCATCACTTCATGGGAAATAGATGGAAAAACAGTGGAAACAGTGTCAGACTTTGTTTTTTTGGGCTCTAAAATCACTGCAGATGCTGATTGCAGCCATGAAATTAAAAGACGCTTGCTCCTTGGAAGGAAAGTTATGACCAACCTTGATAGTATATTAAAAAGCAGAGACATTACTTTGCCAACCAAGGTCCGTCTAGTCAAGGCAATGGTTTTTCCCGTGGTCATGTATGGATGTGAGAGTTGGACTGTGAAGAAGGCTGACCGCCGAAGAATCGATGCTTTTGAACTGTGGTGTTGGAGAAGACTCTTGAGAGTCCCTTATACTGCAAGGAGATCCAACCAGTCCATTCTAGAGGAGATCAATCCTCGATGTTCATTGGAAGGACTGATGCTAAAGCTGAAACTGCAATACTTTGGCCACCTCATGCGACGAGTTGACTCACTGGAAAAGACTCTGATGCTGGGAAAGGTTGGGGGCGGGAGGAGAAGGGGACGACGGAGAATGAGATGGCTGGATGGCATCACCGACTCTGTGGACATGAGTTTGAGTGAACTCCGGGATTTGGTGATGGACAGGGAGGCCTGGCGTGCTGTGATTCATGGGTTCGCGGAGAGTCGGACACGACTGAGCGACTGAACTGAACTGAACTGAACTGATCTGCGTATCTGAGATTATTGATATTTCTCCTGGCAATCTTTATTCCAGCTTGTGATTCATCCATCATTCTTTCTCTTTCCAGCCAGTAAGTGTCCTGGATCTTTTCTGGTCTTACTCTACACTCTTCTTCTTGGCATTTTCATCCTTCTGTTTAAATTCTAGCTTTAAAAAGACAAATCCAAAATTTCAGTGTCAGACTCACATGAAGACCAGAACCACATATTCGAAAGGATATTCCAAAAATCACTCTGATACACCATTGATGTCTCAACAGTCTTTCCCCAAAGGTGCTCTTCCTCAATTTTTCTCCTCTCAGTGCATGGTGCTTCTAACCAGCCCACTAGTATGAGCTAGAAACTGGAAGCCATCTTTGATTTCTGCCTCTGTTTCACTACCCACACCTCTTAATGACTCCTTTTCCTAGCCTATCTTGAATCTCCATCTCTCCATCTTTGCCTTCCCTACCCTGGATCAACTCAAAGTCACATTTTTTTCCTGCAAGTGCTTTCACAACTTCCTGCCTTGAGCTTCCTAATTTTTCCTCGTCTTCCTAATAACTCTTCAGATTTCAGACTTTTGTCCCCTTACGATCCTTTTCCCATGCTGCATCCAAATTGATGGTTTACACTTTAAATTGAATTTTACTCCCTCATTTGAAGCTTTACACTGACTTTTTATTAAACTTAGAATAAAACACAAGGTTTTCAGTAGGACTGGTGCACAGGGCACTGTGGGACCTGACCCTTGCCCACTTCCTTCTCTGGCCTCATGTTGTGCTTCTTTCTTCTTTGTTTAGGATAAGTTCTTTTTCTGTGTCACTAAAAATTGACTCTTGCTGTTAGCACTTGCAATCTGCCTCTACAGGATTAAATCATTGTTGCTGATTTTCAACACCCCCGAGACGAGTTCAGGGTGGAGAGCAGAAATGAGGCATTCTGGACTCAGGGAAAAACTGCCAGGATGGATGTTCACATAGTTAGAGATTTTCAGGAGCTAATTTTATAAGCCCAATTCTTATATCTCCCCCTTACCTAGAAAAACACTAAAATCCTTCATGGTGACAGCTGTTCCTCGTGACTAGCAAAACTTTACAAGACTTGTAGAAACCTTCTGGAAAAGTATGTTCTTGATTACACTTATTCCAGAATCACATATATATTATTAGCCTTCCTCCCTGCCTCTTTGGAGCAGTTTCTGAGAGCTATCTGAGGTGCTATCTTCTGGGCTGCAGTCCTCATTTTGCCCCAAATAAAACTTAACTTGCAACTCTCATGCTGTGCATTTTTTAAATAATTGATATTTATTATTATTTTTTTGTTGTTAACATTTTGCCCCAGTTTAATTGAGGTATAATTGACATATAACATGTACATTTAAGGTGTACAGTGTGATGATTTGATAAATGCATATATATATATATTGTGAAATGTTTATCACGATAATGTCAGTTAACATATCCTTCACATCACATAATTATTATTTTTTTGGTACCTATTATAGTGAGAACAGTTAAGATCTTCGTTCACAGCAGCTTTCAAAAATACAATACAGTATTGTCAATAATAGTCACTATGCTATACATTAAATAAACCCCTGGGATTTATTCAGCTTATAACTGAAAGTCTGTACCCTACGACTATTATCCCTCCCTATTTCCCACTGCCCCCGCACCCACCTCAGTTCCTGGTAACTCTCAACTTACTTTCTGTTTCTATGAGATTAATGTTTTAAGAGTCCACAGTTAAATGAGATCGTGCAGTGTTTGCAGTATTTGTTTTCCTCTGTGTGACTTATTTTGCTCAGCATAATGCCTTCAGGGTCCATTCATGTTGATATAAATGGTAGGATTTCCTTTTTCTATGACTGGATAATATGTATTGTATATATGTAAACATAAGAGTGAGATATTTATCTCTCACATTTTCTTTATCCATTCTTCTCTGTATGGATACCTAAGTTGTTTGTCTTGGCTGTTGTGAATAACGCTGCTGTGAACACTGGAGAGCAGATAGCTTTTTGAGACAGTGATTTAATTTTCATTGGATATATACCAAGAAGTGGGTTTGTTGATTATATGGTAGTCCTATTTTTAATTTTTTGAGGAAACTACTTACTATTTTCCATAGTAGCTGTGTGAATTTACATACCCACTGACAGTGCGTTAGGTTTCCCTTTTCTCTACATTCTTACCAGCAATTGTGAATATTTAAAAGATAATTTTTAGTTAATGGCAAATAATGGCAATAATCATTTGTCTTGTGTTTTTGTGGATAACCACTCTAACGGGGGTGAGGTCAAAACTATCATTATGGTTTTGACTTGCATCTCCGTGGTCATTAGTGACGTGAGTACCTTTTCATGTACTTGTTGGGCATTTGTATGTCTTCTTTGGAAAAATACTCATTCAGGTCCTTTGTACACTTTTTAATTGGATAATTTGCCTTTTCCCCTTTTGAGTTGTATGAGTTCTTTATATGTTTTGGATATTAACACCTTCTCAGCTATGTGATTTTCTTCCATTCTCCAAGGTGCTTTTTCATCTTGTTGATTGTTTCCTTTGCTGAGCAGAAGCTTTCTGGTTTTGTTGCTTGTGCTTTTGGTGTCATTGCCAATGTCTAGGAGCTTTCCCCCTATGTTTTCTCCTAGGAGCTTTATGGTTGCGTGTTTTATGTTTAGGTTCATAATCTATCTTGAGGTTATTTTGTGAATGATCGAAGATAGTAGTTTGAATTCATTCTTTTACATGTTGAATATCTGGTTTTTCTGAGCACAGTTTATTGAAGAGACTGTCTTTTCCCCTTTGAGTATTCTTGGCTCCTTTGTCAAATATTAGTTGATCTCATATGCATGGGATTCTTTCCAGGCTCTCGGTTCTGTTCCACTGACCCATGTGTCTGTTTTTATGCCAGTGCCATGCCATAGCTTTGTAATACAGTTTGAGACAAGGAAATATGATGCCTCCAGTTTTGTTTTACTTTCTCAAAATTGCTTTGACCATTTAGGACCTTTTGTGGTCCTTACAAATTTTAGGATTGTTTTTTGTATTTCTGTGGAAAATGCCATTAGAATTTTGATAGAGATTATACTGATAGCTTTGGATAATGTGGAAATTTTAACAATACTAATCCCTGTCCATTAACACTGAATATGTTTCCATTTATGCGTGTTTTCTTTAGTTTCTTTCATCAATATTTTATAGATTCGTTGTATATATCATTCACTTTTTGGAATAACTTTATTCCTAATTATTCTATTGTCTTTGATGCTATTGTAAATAGCATGTGCTCAGTCTCTCAGTCATATACGACTCTTTGTGACCCCATGGACTGTAGTCCGCCAGGCTCCTCTGTCCATGGGGATTCTCCAGGCAGGAATACTGGAGTGGGTTGCCATGCCCTCCTCCAGGGGAATTTTCCCAACCCAGGGATCGAACCCAGGTCTCCCACATTGCAGGTGGATTATTTACTGTCTGAGACACCAGGGAAGCCCGTAAATAGTATGGGTTTTTAAATTTCTTTTTCAGATAGTTCACTGTTAGTATCTAGAAACACAACGAATTTTTGTCTGTCAATTTGGTATCCTGAAACTTTACTGAATTCATTTATTCTAACATTTCTGTTGGTCTTTATAATAATTTTCTATATACAAGATCGTGTCATCAGCGTGACACAATTTCACTTCTTCCTTTCCAATCTGGAAGTTCTTTATTTCTGGTTTTTATTAGTCTGGCTAGGGCTCACAGGACAATGTTGAAAAGGAGTGTTGAGACTGGGCTGTCTTCTCCCGTTCCTGATCTTAGAGGGAAGGAAGGTGCCTGTGTAGTGACAGGGGCCGTTGCGGACACGCAGATGGTGGCAGGGGCCAGCTCCAGTGCACTCGCAGCTGCAGGAGCCCTGCTTGTCAGCGTGCAGTCCTGTGGCTGTAGGCTCTCACCACTTGTGTTTGGTGAGGAGAGCTGGGCCTATGAGATGCAGGTGCACAGTGGAGGAGCGAGCAGCAGCTGAGCCCCACAGGGCAGGCCAGCGACAAGAGTCAGGGGCTCGTAAGCAGCTGAAAAGGCCTGTCTGTCAGCATCCACCCCTGTGTCTCCAGTATCTCAGCCAGATTCTCACAGGGAGTATTAGAGGAACATTCCTTTCTAGTTATTGAAATAGACTTTCTTCATCTCACTGACTTTGCATTCCATTTCCTGGAGCACTGTCCCCCAACTCTGCCTGGCAGTACCTACTAATTCTTCAGTAATCAGCCTTAAAATCACCTTGTCAAGAATTTTCTTTAACCAGGCCCCCCCTGTTATAACCTGTCATTAATCACTTTATTTTTCCCCTGTAGAAATTGTCCTGCATTTATTTGAGAGGTTATCTCTCTCATTTCACACTCCCCAGGAAACCTGAATCCCTGAAGCCCTGACATTTTTTCTTTCACTCATTCTAGATTTTGTTTTTTGTTTTCCCAATGTTTATACAAACACGATGATGCTCGGGTCATGCCCATCTCTTCCAAGCTCCCTGGTTAGTGAAATCATGTTGGTAGCTTGAAATCAGTTGTGATGAGATAGTATGCAACCCATGGAAATGGGTACTTGTTATAAATCAGGTGCCCCTCCTCCTAACAAATTCTTAAACATTTATCATCAAACTACTGCACATATCTATCAGTTCAGTTCAGTCGCTCAGTCGTGTCCACCTCTTTGCCATGAATCACAGCACGCCAGGCCTCCCTGTCCATCACCAACTCCGGGAGTTCACTCAAACTCATGTCCACAGAGTCGGTGATGCCATCCAGCCATCTCATTCTCTGTCGTCCCCTTCTCCTCCCGCCCCCAATCCCTCCCAGCATCAGACTCTTTTCCAGTGAGTCAACTCGTCACATGAGGTGACCGAAGTATTGGAGTTTCAGCTTTAGCATCAGTCCTTCCAATGAACACCCAGGATTGATCTCCTTTAGAATGAACTGGTTGGATCTCCTTGCAGTCCAAGGGACTCTCAAGAGTCTTCTCCAACACTACAGTTCAAAAGCACCAATTCTTCGGCGATCAGCTTTCTTCACAGTTCAACTCTCACAACCATACATGACCACGGGAAAAACCATAGCCTTGACTAGACAGACCTTTGTTGGCAAAGTAATGTCTCTGCTTTTTAATATACTATCTAGGTTGGTCATAACTTTACTTCCAAGGAGTAAGCGTCTTTTAATTTCATGGCTGCAATCAGCATCCGCATACATATAATTTTTACTGACCCCTTGTGTTAGTCACCTTCCTGTTTTAAGACTTATCTCACTTAATATAATAATTACATCATAGATATTTTTATCCTCATTTTAGTTATTTTCCACTTAGCTTTGCAAATGCCAGATTCTCATCGCATGTAGCATACATGCATCATGTTTACCACTTACTAAATATTCATTCTCACGCTCAGTGGCTTCAGTCATGCCTGACTCTTTGTGACCCCATGGACTATAGCCTGCCAGGTTCCTCTGTCCATGGGATTTTCCTGGCAAGAATATTGGAGTCTTTTGCTATGTCCTCCAGGGGATCTTCCCAACTGAAGGATCTAATCCATGTCTCCTGAATCTCCTGCATTGCCAGCAGATTCTTTCCTGTCCATCAGAGAAATCTTAATAAATATTAAATAATTTTATATAGTTGAAAGAATAACTTGGTAAAGATAAGCCTGCAAAAGAAACATTGCTTATCCTTTTTCTATTCTCTTTAATAATAAATAAGGTCTGGTTATTTATTATTGCAACATCTAGGATGTTAATTTTATGTTTTAAATGTTTTTAAATTGTAAGACATCTTTATGTTTTCTTAGAACCCTAACTCTTAATAACTTCCCCATAGCAACAACAAATAATATAAGACAGTTGAATATTATCTAGGAAGTTTAAGGGAAATATGAGCTAAAAGCTGTGTAACAAGCTCAGATTGCCTCTCAGGTGTAATGTCAACAGACTGAAAATAAGTTTCTTTTTGAATAACCTATTATATTATGAAATCCAGCCCAGCCAAGAGGTGAATCAAAATAATGAATAAATAGAAAAAAACTTGTAAAAAATTGATATGACTCTTTGAATCCTTTTGAGTTTAAAACGTGAAGTCACTATGAGAATTGTGATTGTAGAACTAAATTTAAATATTATAAGCATCAAGCATATGAAAATGATTAACAAAAAAAGATGTGAAGGAAGGTTAAGTAGGAAGATATGTAAGATTAATACTTTATCTCTTACAAGGTATCAGTGGATATTGCCTAAAATTAAAATTATTCTTATTTCTTAAAGGTTTTGTATATTTTTAAACTTTCTATTTAATATTAAGGTATAATTGATTAACAATGCTGTGATAGTTTCAGGTGAACAGTGAAGGGACCCAGCCATACATATACATATATCCATTCTCCCCAAAACTCCCCTCCCATCCAGACTCTACGTAACATTGAGAAGAGTTCCATGTGCTATACGGTAGGTCCTTGTTGGTTACCCATTTAAAATATAACAGTGCGTACATGTCCATCCCAAACTCCCTAACTATCCCTTCTCCCCATCCTTACTTCCCCCATCCCCAGCAACCATAACTTTGTTCTCAAAGTCTGTGAATCTCTTTCTGTTTTGTCAGTATCATTTCTTTTTAGACTCTACCTATATGGGATGTCATATGGTATTTCTCCTTCTCTGATTTATTTCAATCTATGACAATCTCTAGGTCCATTAGTGTTGCTGCAAATGGTATTATTTCATTCTTTTTAATGGCCGAGTAATATTCCATTGTATTGTATATTGTATTTTTAATATGGGAAGAATCTGTCCTTGTTATTCAGTTGTGTCTGACTCTTGTGACCCCATGGACTGCAGCACACCAGGCTTTCCTGTCCTTTACCATCTCCCAAAGTTTGCTCAAACTCATGTCCATTGAATCAGGGATGCCATCTGACCATCTCATCCTCTGTCATCCCATTCTCCTCCTGCCTTCAATCTTTCCCAGCATCAGGGTCTTTTCCAATGAGCCAGTTCTTCACATCAGGTGGTCAGTCCTTCACACCAGTCCTTCCAATGAATATTTAAGACTGATTTCCTTTAGGATTGACTGGTTTGATCTCCTTGCAGCCCAAGGGACCCTCAAGAGTTTTCTCCAGTGCCACAGTTCAAAGGCATCAATTCTTCAGTCCTCAATCTTTTTCATTGTCCAGGTCCCACATCCATACATGACTACTGGAAAAATGGACATTTGTAGGCAATGTAATGTCTCTGTTTTTTAATACACTGTCTAGGTTTGTCATTGATTTTCTTCCAAGAGTCTGTCTAAAATTAGCTATTTCACTTTCTTTAATTTCACTTTACAATTTACTTTAATTTCACTTTATTTTCTTCTGTTAAATTTAGGTAAAATTAAACTGAAGATTTTTATTCAAAAGTAGAATATATCATGTGGATCTATTTTAATGAAATTATTGCAATGCATTCATAAATCTGTCTGCCCATGTTTTATTTGTCCATATACATTGAGAGATGTCTATAGAGTTGTCTACCAAACATCGAGAGTCCCTTATACTGCAAGGAGATCCAACCAGTCCATTCTAGAGGAGATCAATCCTGGATGTTCATTGGAGGGACTGATGCTAAAGCTGAAACTGCAATACTTTGGCCACCTCATGCGACGAGTTGACTCACTGGAAAAGACTCTGATGCTGGGAAAGGTTGGGGGCGGGAGGAGAAGGGGACGACGGAGAATGAGATGGCTGGATGGCATCACCGACTCGATGGACATGAGTTTGAGTGAACTCCGGGAGTTGGTGATGGACAGGGAGGCCTGGCGTGCTGTGATTCATGGGGTCGCGGAGAGTCGGACACGACTGAGCGACTGAACTGAACTGAACTGAACTGAACCAAACATCAATGGTAATTAGGGAGATTCAGGTGATTTTTTAAATTTTATTATTTTAATATTATTATTTATTTTATTATTTCTTGATTTCTTTGTGAGCAGGATTCACTTTTATAAGTCAACACATTGTTTGTTCTTCAAATAATCACTGAATACTTTGTTTATTGAATTAAATCTGGTTATTAAGAATTTATACTTAGGCAAGATATCACCTAGACAGTAGTTTTATTTTGTGTGCCTTAATTAAACATATTGGTGAACAAGGAATCAACTTTGAGTTAGTTTTAAAGAGTAAGTAATTTGGATGTTGGAAATTAACTCTCTGTTTTGAGTCCAGTTGAGGAGCAGGGTTTGCACAATCTCTGCTCTCTCCATTAATGGAAAACACTGGCAAGGCATCCCAGGGTTTGTTCCTGGGAAGCAAATGATATGATTTCCTCATTTAGCCACCTTTGACTAATTATGCTAATTATAAAACAAGCTGTAGGGAGCCAGTAAGCATGATGACTTGAACTTTCTCTAAGAATTAGGTTTGAATTGCTAAACAGAGGCACAGGGTGGACTATTAAAACCCATTTCTGTATCTGTAATAGGTATCTATGCAAAGAGAAGAGAAAAATTGCTTGGATAGCTATGGGACTTGATTCTAAGTTTAAGATAAATTTATTTTAACTAAAGATTTTACAAATAAGACCAGTGTTAACTCTAGTACTTATGCTTGACATATTTTAAGTGGTGTACCAATACTTTCAGAAATATTTTCCTCATTAATTGATAAATTGTATAATATTCCAAATCTTGCTCCATTCCCCACCATGACATCTTTCCTTTTCTTCAATGCAACTAACATGCAAAGTCTTTTTGTGCGGTGAATGAGTCAAACAAAATGAAGATATTATTTATTTGAATTGGCATCACTGGTTTTTAGA
Organism: Moschus berezovskii; assembly: GCF_049115385.1. Taxonomy (NCBI): domain Eukaryota; kingdom Metazoa; phylum Chordata; class Mammalia; order Artiodactyla; family Moschidae; genus Moschus; species Moschus berezovskii. The sequence continues at coordinate 65,603,403 of NC_142477.1, forward strand.
AAACTGCTGGTGTCTCGTATAGTTTTTTAGCATGCGCTGACACACACACAAATAATATTTTATATGCATATATACAATAGTAGTTATTCTAGACTTCTGTTTCTCCTTCATATTATATTTTTAATGAACTCTGTGCAGAATCTCTTTGAGGACTGTTGTGTAGGAGGTCTAAGTACTATTAGTTCTTTAGCAACAGATAAAAGGCTAGACGTAAGGAAAGGGGATACATAAGAAAGATAACTTGATGCCAGAGGCAATGAAAGAAAGCTATTAAAACTTTAAAACTCAAAAAAGCCTGCTTGAATGAAAGATCTGATAAACATTAAGACCTTGACCAACAAATCTTTAAGAGATTTGAGGTTAACTCACTTATTTCTTCTGCACTCAGGGTTGGACCCGAGCCTTTAACTGCTCTTGTTCATCTCTTTTCATCTACCTTTGTTAATAAGGTGTTGAGTTAAATTGTTTTTATTGGATACAGTGTATCTCAGATGATTAAAATAAAGTAAATGCCGTTGGTATCTGCTTGTGTTAGCAAGTAACAAACATATCCTTTTATGAGGATGATGATTTTACCATGCCATGTCTTGTGTCTGTGACCTGCAAAATTACAGTCGACAGTTACTGTAAGACCAGCCACAACCACCACAGGAGGAATTCCTTGAGAACAACTGTTTATCTTGCTATGGGAGGAAGTCCTTGTGGGAGTCCTGTCTATAGTTCCATGCAGTAAGACTTGGATCTTTTTCTTTTTCACCTATCTGAAGCTTTATTATTGTCATCTCTGCTTGTATCTCCTCTAGAAACACATTTCTGAGTTGACCACATAGAAAGGATACTTTGTGGTCCAGGGTGTGGGTCAAGAACACAGATACAAAAACAAAACCTCCAATGTTATCCAACAGGTAACTCCATGCATAAGTATACAGACGAATCTGATAAATTGAGAGTTTAATCAGTTGGAATTTGGTCTACATATGGAGGAAGGTGGGGGGATAAAAAGAGGATCAACTTAATGCCATAGAGCAAGAGACAGCCTTGTCTGCCTTCAATCTATTTTCTCTTCTGAAGTCGAAAAACTCTGTAAGGATATTCAGGAAAGGGTACTTCTGCTGTAGCTCCTTGTCTTCCAGTTGTTTCTGCTTGCTTGTTTTGCTTAAGTAATTGACTGTCTCACAGGCCTGGAGTCTGGAAGGCTGAGAGCAAGGTGTCATCAGGGTTGTTCCCTCGGAAGGCTGTGAGGATCTGTTTCAAGGACTCTCTCCTAGCTTCTGGAGGTTTGCTGGCAATCCTCGGTGGTCCCTGATCCCTGCCTTCACCTTCACATCCCATTATTCTTGTGTATGTGGCCCTGTTTTCGAATTTCCTCTTTTTTAAAAAATTAATTTTCAATTTTTTAAAGGTTATACTCCATTTACAGTTATTACATAATATTTGCTCTATATTCCATGTTCTGCAATACATCCTTGTAGCCTTACACCCAGTAGTTTATACCTTCCACTCCTCTGCCCCTTATTTGGCCTTCCCCACCACCAAGTGTTAATCACTAGTTTGTTTTCTGTGTTGGTAAGTCTACTTTTTTTGTTATTTTCATTAGTTGTATATTTTAGATTCCACATATAAGTGATATCATGCAGTATTTGTCTTTCTCTGTCTGACTTATTTCACTTAGCATAAGTCCCTCCACGTCCATCTATGTTGTTGCAAAAGGCAAAATACCATTCATTTTTGTGGCTAAGTATATATTTGTTTCTATATGTATATAACACATCTTTTATCCATTCATCTGTTGGTGGATACTTAGGTTGCTCCCATAACTTGGAAATTGTTAATAGTGCTGCTATGAACATTTCATTTTTGATGTCTCCAGAGCTGAGAGGTTTGTATTAATTGAATAGTACAAAGAATAAAGAGGCTTTGGCTCTTTGAATTTTTTTTCTTAGAAATCAAAATATGAACTTTTTGCCATTATGGATGGTGGTTATGTGAACAGTGTTGTTTTCCCTCAGCACATGCAGTAACTGAGGCTGAGATGGAAGGGGAAGGAAGTGGTGGTAGCCCAAGTTCAGTTCAGTTCAGTCACTCAGTCGTGTCCGACTCTTTGTAACCCCATGAACCGCAGCACACCAGGCCTCCCTGTCCATCACCAACTCCTGGAGTTTACCCAAACTCATGCCCATTGAGTTGATGATGCCATCCAACCATCTCATTCTCTGTCATCACCTTCTCCTCCTGCCTTCCTTCTTTCTAAGCATCAGGGTCTTTTCAAATGAGTCTGTTCTTTGCATCAGGTGGCCAAAGTATTGGAGTTTCAGCTTCAGCGTCAGTCCTTCCAGTGAATATTCAGGACTGATTTCTTTTAGGATGAACTTCTTGGATCTCCTTGCAATCCAAGGGACTCTAGAGTCTTTTCCAACACCACAGTTCAAAACCGTCAGTTCTTCGGCACTCAGTTTTCTTTATAGTCCAACTCTCACATCCATACATGACTACTCAAAAAACCATAGCTTTAACTAGATGGACCTTTGTTGGCAAAGTAATGTCTCTGCTTTTTAATTTGCTGTCTAGGTTGGTCAAAACTTTCCTTCCAAGGAGCAAGTTAAAATTAAAAATTCTTTTAATTTCATGGTTGCAGTCACCATCTGCAGTGATTTTGGAGCCCCAAAACAAAGTCCGTCACAGTTTCCATTGTTTCCCCATCTATTTGTCATGAAGTGATGGGACCAGATGCCATGATCTTCAGTTCAGTTCAGTTCAGTCGCTCAGTCGTGTCCGACTCTTTGCGACCCCATGAACCACAGCACGCCAGGCCTCCCTGTCCATCACCAACTCCTGGAGTTCACTCAAACTCATGTCCATCGAATTGGTGATGCCATCCAGCCATCTCATTCTCTGCCATCCCCGTCTCCTCCTACCCCCAATCCCTCCTAGCATCACAGTCTTTTCCAGTGAGTCAACTCGTCTCATGAGGTGGCCAAAGTACTGGAGTTTCAGTTTTAGCAGAAGTCCTTCCAATGAACACCCAGGACTGATCTCCTTTAGAATGGACTGGTTGGATTTCCTTGCAGTCCAAGGGACTCTCAAGAGTCTTTTCCAGCACCACAGTTCAAAAACATCAATTCTTCTGAGATCAGCTTTCTTCACAGTCCAACTCTCACATCCATACATGACCACGGGAAAAACCATAGCCTTGACTAGACAGACCTTTGTTGGCAAAGTAATATCTCTGCTTTTTAATATGCTATCTAGGTTGGTCATAACTTTCCTTCCAAGGAGCAAGCGTCTTTTAATTTCATGGCTGCAATCAGCATCTGCAGTGATTTTGGAGACCAAAAAAATAAAGTCTGACACGGTTTCCACTGTTTCCCCATCTATTTCCCAAGAAGTGATGGGACCAGATGCCATGATCTTCGTTTTCTGAATGTTGAGCTTCAAGCCAACCTTTTCACTCTCCTCTTTCACTTTCATCAAAAGGCCTTTGAGTTCCTCTTCACTTTCTGCCATAAGGGTGGTGTCATCTGCATATCTGAGGTTATTGATATTTCTCCTGGCAATCTTGATTCCAGCTTGTGCTTCTTCCAGCCCAGCGTTCCTCATGATGTACTCTGCATATAAGTTAAATAAGCAGGGTGACAATATACAACCTTGAAGTACTCCTTCTGAATGTTGAGTTTTAAGCCAACTTTTTCACTCTCCTCTTTCACTTTCATCAAGAGGCTTTTGAGTTCCTCTTCACTTTCTGCCATAAGGGTGGTGTCATCTTCTTATCTGAGGTTATTGATATTTCTCCCGGCAATCTTGATTCCAGCTTGTGCTTCTTCCAGCCCAGCGTTTCTCATGATGTACACTGCATATAAGTTAAATAAGCAGGGTGACAATATACAGCCTTGACATATTCATTTCCCAATTTGGAACCAGTCTGTGGTTCCATGTCCGGTTCTAACTGTTGCTTCCTGACCTGCATACAGATTTCTCAGGAGGCAGGTCAGGTGGTCTGGTATTCCCATCTCTTAAAAAAATTTCCACAGTTTGTTGTGATCCACACAGTCAAAGGTTTTGGCATAGTCAATAAAGCAGAAATAGTTGTTTTTTTTCTGGAACTCTCTTGCTTTTTTGATGATCCAACCAATGTGGGTAATTTGATCTCTGGTTCCTCTGCCTTTTTAAAACCAGCTTGAACATCTGGAAGTTCATGGTTCATGTACCTTTGAAGCCTGGCTTGGAGAATTTTGAGCATTATTTTGCCAGCATATGAGATGAGTGCAATTGTGCGGTAGTTTGAGCATTCCTTGGCATTGCCTTTCTTTGGGATTGGAATGAAAACTGACCTTTTCCAGTCCTGTGGCCTCTGCTGAGTTTTCCAAATTTGCTGGCATATTGAGTGCAGCACTTTCAGAGCATCATTTTTTTAGGATTTTAAATAGCTCAACTGGAATTTCATCACCTCCACTAGCTTTGTTCATAGTGATGCTTCCTAAGGCCCACTTGACTTCACATTCCAGGATGTCTGGTTCTAAATGAGTGATCACACCATCATGATTATCTGGGTCTTGAATATCTTTTTGTATAGTTCTTCTTAATATTCTTGCCCAAAGCTTATATTTTACCTGAAGGGAGATAATGTCTATCTGCTTAGTCAATAAAGAACAGCTTTCAATTCAATAACTTTTGTTTTTATCCTGATAACCACAGAGGAACTTAGAGTGGAAATGTCTTTTTCTTTATCTTAAAGATAATTAAATGTTATTTTTCTTTTTTATTGAAATTTTATTTTAGTACCTGTGATGGGATCTAGAGATGTACTTGGCAGGATAAGAACCCTTGTCTTCCAAAACTCACTCCAGGCTTTCTTTCATTCCTATGTATTCCAATTCTCTACTGTCTCTTACCAAGCATAGAAAAATGTAGGTACCATGTATACCCTGACAAGTGTTAGGGGTGTATTTTGTATGGCACTTAAAAACCTGAAGAAATAGTTTTTAATTTAGCCCAAGATTGAGCTGAAATTTTAAGCATCCATCTTATCAGTTCTTCGAGAGAAATACTTCTCTGTTGCTGAAGATGCTGATTTTTTTTTAATCTGCCCTGATTAGAAATTCAGATTAGAGTATAAGATGATACAAAGAGGACTGAGACACTCAGAGCGCAAAGCATGTTGTTCCTCTTGATACTGTTATTCCCCAAGGCTCCACTTCATCACTTCTCTCTTAGCCTAAGGACTCTCCTTGGGCATTCTCAACCACTCCCATGGCCTCAGGTTTCTACTGTATCTGCTTATTTTTCCCAAATCTGTATCTGCAACCAAGATCTCTCTCCTGAAACCAAGTACTATCTATGCAACTATTAATATTTCTTCAGTTAGTAATTAGATGCCTCATAGGACATGTCTAGGACTCAAGTCATAACCTTTCAGCTTCAACCGATTGCTCCTTCAGTTTTCCTTTATACTGTTGACATTTACAGCATATACTCAAATATTCAATTGTTTAGTCAAACTCAGAAGATTACCTCATATTTGCTTATTCTCTTCCTTCCTGAAACCACCTCTCTAGCTCTGATCTTAGTCCTTTCTCTGCTTGTCTATTGTCATTATCCCCTAGGTAATCCTTTCCCTTGCATCTCATTATTCAGTTCAGTCCAGTTCAGTCGCTCAGTCGTGTCGACTCTTTGCGACCCCATGAATCACAGCACGCCAGGCCTCCCTGTCCATCACCAACTCCCGGAGTTCACTCAAACTCATGTCCATCGAGTCGGTGATGCCATCCAGCCATCTTATTCTCTGTCGTCCCCTTCTCCTCCTGCCCCCAATCCCTCCCAGCATCAGAATCTTTTCCAGTGAGTCAATTTTTCACATGAGGAGGCCAAAGTATTGGAGTTTCAGCTTTAGCATCAGTCCTTCCAATGAACACCCAGGACTGATCTCCTTTAGAATGGACTGGTTGGATTTCCTTGCAGTCCAAGGGACTCTCAAGAGTCTTCTCCAACACTACAGTTCAAAAGCATCAATTCTTCGGCGATCAGCTTTCTTCACAGTCCAAATCTCACATCCATACATGACCACTGAAAAAACCATAGCCTTGACTAGATGGTCCTTGTTGGCAAAGTAATGTCTCTGCTTTTTAATATGCTATCTAGCTTGATCATAACTTTCCTTCCAAGGAGTAAGCGTCTTTTATTTCATGGCTGCAATCAGCATCCGCAGTGATTTTGGAGCCCAAAAAATGAAGTCTGCCACTGTTTCCACTGCTTCGTTATCTATTTCCCATGAAGTGATGGGACCAGATGCCATGATCTTTGTTTTCTGAGTGTTGAGCTTCAAGCCAACTTTTTCACTCTCCTCTTTCACTTTCATCAAGAGGCTTTTTAGTTCCTCTTTACTTTCTGCCGTAAGGGTGGTGTCATCTTCTTATCTGAGGTTATTGATATTTCTCCCAGCAAGCTTGATCTCAGCTTGTGCTTCTTCCAGCCCACTGTTTCTCATGATGTACTCTGCATATAAGTTAAATAAGCAAGGTGACAATATACAGCCTGGAAGTACTCCTTTTCCTATTTGGAACCAGTCTGTTGTTCCATGTCCAGTTCCAACTGTTGCTTCCTGACCTGCATACAGGTTTCTCAAGAGGCAGGTCAGGTGGTCTAGTATTCCCATCTCTTTCAGAATTTTCCACAGTTTATTGTGATCCACACAGTCAAAGGCTTTGACATAGTCAATGAAGCAGAAATAGATGTTTTTCTGGAACTCCCTTGCTTTTCCCATGATCCAGCGGATGTTGGCAATTTGATCTCTGGTTCCTCTGCCTTTTCTAAAACCTGCTTGAACATCTGGAATTTCACGGTTCACATATTGCTGAAGCCTGGCTTGAAGAATTTTGAGTAGGCGTGTGAGATGAGTGCAATTGTGCGGTAGTTTGAGCATTCTTTGGCATTCCCTTTCTTTGGGATTGGAATGAAGACTGACCTTTTCCAGTCCTGTGGCCACTGCTGAGTTTTCCAATTTTGCTGGCATATTGAGTGCAACACTTTCACAGTATCATCATTCAGGATTTGAAATAGCTCCACTGGAATTTCATCACCTCCACTAGCTTTGTTTGTAGTGATGCTTTCTAAGGCCCACTTGACTTCACATTCTAAGATGTCTGGCTCTAGGTGAGTGATCACACCATTGTGATTATCTTGGTCATGAAGATCTTTTTTGTTCAGTTCTTGTGTGTATTCTTGTCACCTCTTCTTAATATCTTCTGCTTCTGTTAGGTCCATACCATTTTTGTCCTTTATCGAGCCCATCTTTGCATGAAATGTTCCCTTGATATCTCCAATTTTCTTGAAAAGATCTCTTGTTATTCATATTCTGTTGTTTTCCTCTATTTCTTTGCATTGATTGCTGAGGAAGTCTTTCTTATCTCTCCTTGCTATTCTTTGGAACTCTGAATTCAGATGCTTATATCTTTCCTTTTCTCCTTTGCTTTTCGCTTCTCTTCTTTTCACAGCTATTTGTAAGGGCTCTCAGACAGCCATTTTGCTTTTTTGCATTTCTTTTCCATGGGAATGGTCTTGGTCCCTGTCTCCTGTACAATGTCACGAACCTCCATCCATAATTCATCAGGCACTCTGTCTATCAGATCTAGTCCCTTAAATCTATTTCTCATTTCCACTGTATAATCATAAGGGATTTGATTTAGGTCATATCTGAATGGTCTAGTGGTTTTCCCTACTTTCTTCAATTTAAGTCTGAATTTGGCAATAAGGAGTTCATGATCTGAGCTACAGTCAGCTCCTGGTCTTGTTTTTGCTAACTGTTTAGAGCTTCTCCATCTTTGCCTGCAAAGAATATAATCAATCTGATTTTGGTGTTGACCATCTGGTGATGTCCATGTGTAGAGTCTGACAGAATGTGGTCCACTGGAGAAGGGAATGGCAAACCACTTCAGTATACTTGCCTTAAGAACCCATGAACAATATCAAATGGCAAAATGATAGGATACTGAATGAGGAATTCCCCAGGTCGGTAGGTGCCCAATATGCTACTGGAGATCAGTGGAGAAATAACTCCAGAAAGAATGTAGGGATGGAGCCAAATCAAAAACAGTACCCAGTTGTGGGTGTGACTGGTGATAGAAGCAAGGTCTGATGCTGTAAAGAGCAATATTGCATAGGAACATGGAATGTTAGGTCCATGAATCAAGGCAAATTGGAAGTGGTCAAACAGGAGATGGCAAGAGTGAACATAGACATTCTAGGAATCAGCAAACTAAAATGTACTGGAATGGGTGAATTTAACTCAGATGACCATTATATCTACTACTGTGGGCAGGAATCCCTTAGAAGAAATGGAGTAGCCATCACGGTCAACAAAAGAGTCTGAAATGCAGTACTTGGATGCAATCTCAAAAATGACAGAATGATCTCTGTTCGTTTCCAAGGCAAACCATTCAATATCACAGCAATCCAAGCTTATGCCCCAACCAGTAACGCTGAAGAATCCGAAGTTGATCAGTTCTATGAAGACCTACAAGACGTTTTAGAACTAACACCCAAAAAAGATGTCCTTTTCGTTATAGGGGACTGAAATGCAAAAGTAGGAAGTCAAGATACACCTGGAGTAACAGGCAAATTTGGCCTTGGAGCACAGAATGAAGCAGGGCAAAGGCTAATCTCATTATTAGGAACATCTTTTTTTTTTTTTTTCTGAGATATTATTGGCAGGCAATAAATTTCTCATATATAAAGTATACAATTTGAGAACTTTGGAAACTATCACTGCTTGAAAATAATGAACATACAGTCATCTTCAAAACATTCCCTATGTTCCCTTGTAATCTCGCCCTCATTCCCCCACCAACATAAGTCTATTCCAAGTCAGTTACTGATCTGCTTTCTGTTGTTACAGATGTCTGCATTTCCTAGAATTTGATGTAAGTGGAAGGTCCTCTCTTTTTCTGACTTCCTTCACCCAGCATAATTATTTCTTCCTTTCTAATTAAGATTCCTTTTATTTATCTTGCTTTATTGCCTTTTCCTGCAGTTCCAGTTCAGTGTTGAATACAGCAGGTGAGAAAGGATGTCTTTGTCTTGTTCTTGATGCCAGTCTTTGATTGTCAAATATAATGTTAACTGTAGGTTTTGCATAGCTGTCTTTATTCAGGTTGAAGAATTCTCTACTTCTAGTTTGCTGTTGTTTACATACATTTTACTTCTATATATGTTATAAACCCTACAGTATATTATTATTGTTTTTGACTTAGTCAATTCTCTTTTAACTAAATTTTAAAAACTGAAAGAAAAAGTTATTTCCATTGCTCTTCATTCTTTTGGTAGATTCATATTTCCATATAGAATTACTTCTCTTCCACCCATAGGACCTCCTTTAATTTTTTTTAAGTCTATGAATCCTTCAATTTTTGTATGTTATGAGCCTGTATTTAATATGGTTTTGCAAGAAATTTTATCTGGGTATAAAATTCTAAGTTGACAAATTCCAGTTTGTCTCTTCCTTCAGTATTTTAAAGATGTTGCTCGATGCCTTCTGCTTTACGTTTATGTCCAATATAAACCTTGCTGTTGTTCTTATCTTTATTTCTCTTTATGTAATATTTCCCCCTGACCTCAACTTTGTTTATGATTTTCTATTTATCACTGGTTTTTAACTGACTGGATTATGATGAAACTTGGTATTATTATATGCATGTTTCTTATGCTTTGGGGTTCGTTTGTCTCTTTGAATTTGTGAGTTTATAGTTTATATCCACGTGGGGTAATTTGATACATTATCCCTTCAAAATTTTTCTGTCCAGCCTCTTTTTTCTTTCCTTCAGGAACTCAGTGCATGCATATTAGGAAGTCTGTAGTTCTCCAGTGACTCACTAATACTCATTTACTTTTGGGGAAGGGTATTATTTTTTCTCTCTGTGTGTTATTCTGCATAGTTTCTAAGACTGTGTTTCAGATTCATTGCTACTTTTTTTTGGTAGTGTCTAATCTTCTCTTCTGTTAATCCTACCCAGTTTATTTTTCATCTTAGACTTGTTTTGTCTCTAGAGTTCAATTTAGATGTTTTAAATATATCTTTTAAATCTTTACTTAACAGGCTCAAACGTTACTTTGACATTTGGAATACAGTTATAACTTTTAATGTACTCGTCTGCCAGTTCTTTAATCTGTCATTCCTCAGTTTAATTCTGTTGATTATTTTCTCTACTCATCATGGACTGTATTTCCCCCCAGCTATGCTGAAGCCAGAAATCTCTCTCCACACAGGAATCTTGGAAATCATAGCTAATCATAGCTAAACTCAGCTAATTTTCCCCCTTCTCAAGAGTCAATGTCTGACACTACTTGTTGACAATGTCTGAAAACCTTGTTTCATGTGTCATTCTTTAAAATTAATTAATTTATTTTAATTGGAGGATAATTACTTTATAATATTGTGGTGGTTTTTGCCATACATCAACATGAATCAGCCATGAGTGCACCTGTGTCCCCCCATCCTGAACCCCCTTCCCACCTCCCTCCCCACCCCATCCCTCTGGGTTGCCTCAGAGCACGGGCTTTGAATGCCCTGCTTCATTCATCAAACTTGCATTGGTCATCTATTTTATAAAGGGTATTCAACGGTTTTCTCTCAAATCATTCCACCCTCACCTTCTCCCACATAGTCCAAAATTCTGTTTTTTACATCTGTGTTTCTTTTGCTTCCTTGCATATAGGATTGTTGTTACCATCTTTCTAAATTCCATATATATGCGTTAATATACTGTGTTGGTGTTTCTCTTTCTGACTTACTTCACTATAAAAGGCTCCAGTTTCATCCACCTCATTAGAACTAACTCAAATACATTCTTTTTTTTATAGGAGTAATATTCTATTGTGTATATGTACCACAACTTCCTTATCCATTCATCTGCCAATTGACATTTAGGTTGCTTCCATGTCCTAGCTATTGTAAACAGTGCTGCGATGAATGGGGTACATGTGTCTCTTTCAGTTCTGAAAATCTTGTTTCCTATATCTTGTCTAGTTTTTTCAGTTGTTTCAGGCACAAGGTTAAATCTGGTTCCTGTTATTCTATCTGGACCCAAGGCCAGAGTTTCTTCATAATAATTTTTTAAACTATTGCCTGAATTAGTGTTTTGAGTCTCTGGTCTAATTTTATTATTCTCCTACTTTAAAATCTTTAGTGATAACTTTCTACCTTCAAATCAATGTTCTAACCCTTAACAGAGCATCTAAGGCCCCTCACAGTATGCCTCTTTCCACACTCATCCTGGTGTGTTAATTCTTCCTTTCCCTACCCTACCTTCTGCACATATAGACACCCTATAATTTACTACATTCCATTAACCACAGTTTCTAAAATACACCATCCTAGGGTTTGGATCGTGTTTTTTGTGTACCTTCTTGGGCTGATGAGATCTTACTTACTTTGTAAGTCCATATATCCTGGTTCATATATAGCCCCTTCTGTAAAGCATTCTGTTGTCTTCACTGTTCCTGGCGAGATTAATAGCCTGCAGTTTCATTGCCAGAATATTTCTGTTCCTTATGGAACTCTTACCATAGTACTTATTAACACCCTCACTAAACTGAGAGCCTTTCCAGAGCATCACTTAGCAAATTTATTCTCTAAAGGGCCAGGTAGTAAATATTTTAGAGTCTGAGGGCCTTACAAGTCTTTGTTGCATATTATGACTTATTTCTCTTTACAATCCTTTGAACATATAAAACGGATTCTCTGGTTGTCGGAGGCAGTCAAGAAAAAACATGCTGCTACAGGCTGCAGTCTGCTGGCATTACCCATAGAGGAGGGAGATTGTATTTCATTCTGTCACCCAGTAGAGTGCCTGACCTTGAGAAGGATGTTGATAAAAATGGGTGGCTCTTTAATAATGAACATTAGATTATCCCATAATATTTGAATTCTTCATCTGTGACAGTAATTCTCCTAAGAATTCAGGGTAGGTTCTATCATTTGGTTTGCACCAAATCAAATCATATTGTCAGCAGCATTTTATTGATGAGGCAGTCATGGCATGGGGATACTGAGGGCCTTGCCAAAGATTATGCAGCTGCAAATCTTTAAGAAGTTAGAAAAGAAGTTGGACTGGGACAGAGGCAGTTGTATACGTTCTTCCTCTCTTGGGTTAGACTCCAAAATAGGACATAATGTCCCTGCACTTGATGTATTCAACATCCCTCTCTCTGATGGAAAACAAATGTAGATTGACACGTATCTACAGAACCTTTGAGCGGAGGACTGCATAGTTTCCAGGATAAGTAACCACACTGGCTCATTTTTATGTTTATCATGCAGTTGGGAGAAAATAGCAAAATTGGTTTTCTAAAGACAATAGGTATTGCTTTTTAAAACATAAAAAGTCTTGGATGTATTGCCATCATCATATTTGTTTTCTTGAAACCTAGAGAACTTCTGTTCTTCTTTAAATATAATAATATCCTTCAAACAAAACACTTGGTCTAAATTAGTTTTCTTCAAAGCATATTTAGTTGAATCAGAAGCTAAAGAAACATATTATTTTAAGCCACACACAAATGTTTTGTTTATTTTTTAAATTTCTTGACCAAAAGGAAAAGATAATTGTCTTTGTGCTTTGCAAAGAGAACACGTTACCTCATAGCTGACAGTTTGTGACAGAGTAAACCCATGTGAGCTGATATTAAGAATTTTTATGATGCCTTTTGGAAATTCAACAGACTAGCATTATTAACATAGTGAAATTGGAAATCCAACAATAAATCAAACCATCATCATGAACCAAAATACCCTCAAAGCAACTGCCATTTACAATTAAGTGATAACAATCTTTATAGGAAAAATTATGGCGGCATGAAAGCACCTGCTGTCAAAATTAGCTTTTCAAAAAGCAGAAGCTATTTCACTGCTGTAATTTTAAGCAATAGTTGTTATTAGGCCTATTTAAAGCAAATTAGCACATGGTTTGTTATTAAATATATAACATATTTACATCAAGAACCATATTGTAAAGACCGTTAATTTTCCCCACTGAAAATTAAATATGTTTTGTCAAATGGCAGCTATGCTTTCTCCCACACTGAATTCTGCCAGCCAGAGGACAGACACAGAGGGCTGAAGGGAATGGAGGCTCTGGATGTGAAGTGGGCTGCCTTTACATCAAGGGCCCGTTCTTTGGAATTATGTAACTGGCATTTGTTTCAGCTTCTAAATACGAATCTCTTTGACTTTTAATCATTGACATTTCTCCTTCCTTCCAACATTTTATGTTGCTTATGTCATTGTCTTCATAAGCATTGTTCTTGACGCCCAAACAAACAAAACTAATAAAGTGAACAAAAGAGAAAATGATGAAGTAGTAGTGTAAATACAGAATGCAGATAGGTTGTTACGGGTATCACTGACTGTTCATGAAGCGTCAGGGTTACCTCTGAGAATTAGAGAAAATTGTCCTTGTAAATAAAGTTCTACATTCCTTTAATATAGACTCCAGTGCTGTGTCCTTCTCTGAGGACACGTCATTCCTAATCACTAGTTCAGCTTAAGTCGGGTCTTGTGGCCGAAAGCTGAGAGGACTAGGGCTGAGTCAGCTTGACTGGTCAGGGAAATTTGGGAGGAGGCAGTTGTTGAGTCCACATCCTTGGCTCACCTGGCAAAAAGCCACACACCTTCCCGTGGCAAAATCAGCCAACACACAATGGCGCTGGGGGTGGGAACTCTTTCGCTCACTAAATTCGAAAATGAATTTCGCACATATTTCATCTGGGGAACAAGAGCACGTGCAGTGGTGGGCAAGACTGAGAGGTCAGTGAGATCATGGCATCGCCGTCTCACTGAGGAGCTGATCATGTCGTGATGTATGCATTTCTGAAGAGTTGAGCAAGTGGTATAGCTAAGTTGAAAATGTTTATTTTATATATTTTATTTATTTTTAAAGCAGTGGCTCCCTGAAAAGAATCAGAAACTAGGTAATTATTTGTGCATTTATGCCTTTTTTTTTTTTAGAACGCATTACATTCAGTAATGAATCACACTTTCTCTGTGTCCTTGATCATTTCCCTGTGGAAATGATGTTGCTTCTGTGGGGTCACTATGAAATATTAAACTCACTAGAAAAGGTCTTCTAGATGGCTTCACCCATTGCTCTCTCCTCCCTAATTGCACTAACATCTCCCTTTGTTCTCTCCTGGAATCACTTTTTTCTTTAGATGTCATAACATAGGGTCTCCAGGCTTGTTCCCTTTGTCGAATGCTGGTTTTTAACCCTTCTCTTGTTCAATTCTTCTCCCCCCCACCACTTAAATATTCCACAAGGACCTGATCTAACCACATTCTATGCTTGGGGAATGTCAGGGCATTAACTTTCACCTTTGTGAATCTTTGTCACTGACCCCAACTTTCCCTCTAGTTCCTCACCTTTGTTTGTTAGTTTTTGCAGACAATACCTTCATTCATGGCTTCCATGGCAAAGTAACAAACCCTAACATAATCTTTATTTCAAACTTGCCCTGCCTCTTTCCTCTTCCATTTTTTTTACTAAATTTTTTCTTTTCTTTTTTTTAAATTTATTTTTTCATTGAAGGATAATTGCTTTACAGAATTTTGTTGTCTTCTGTCAAACCTCAACATGAATCAGCCATAGGTATACATACATCCCCTCCCTTTTGAACCTCCCTCCCATCTCCAACCCCATCCCACCCCTCTAGGTTGATACAGAGCCCCTGTTTGAGTTTCCTGAGCCATACAGCAAATTCCTGTTGGCCATCTATTTTACATATGGTAATGCAAGTTTCCATGTTACTCTTTCCACACATCTCACCCTCTCCTCCCCTCTCCCCATGTCCATAAGTCTATTTTCTATGTCTGTTTCTCCACTGCTGCCCTGTAAGTAAATTCTTCAGAAGCATTTTTCTAGATTCCATATATGTGCACTAGAATACAATATTTATCTTTCTCTTTCTGACTCACTTCATTCTGTACTAGGTTCATCCACATCATCAGAACTGACTCAAATGCATTTCTTTTTATGGCTGAGTAATATTCTATTGTGTGTATGTACCACAACTTCTTTATCCATTCATCTGTCGATGGGCATCTAGGTTGCTTCCATGTTCTAGCTATTGTAAGTAGTGCTGCGATGAACAATGGGATACAGGTGTCTTTTTCAACCCTGGTTTCCTCATGGTAAATGCCTAGGAGTGGCATTGCTGTGTCATATGGTGGTTTTATTCTTAGTTTTTTAAGGAGTCTTCATACTGTCTTCCGGAGAGGGCAATGGCAAGCCACTCAAGTACTCTTGCCTAGAAAATCCCATGGATGGAGGAGCCCAGTAGGCTGCAGTCCGTGGGGTCATGAACACCACTGAGCAACTTCACTTTCACTTTTCACTTTCACACATTGGAGAAGGAAATGGCAACCCACTCCAGTGTTCTTGCCTGGAGAATCCCAGGGACGGGGGAGCCTGGTGGGCTTCCGTCTATGGGGTCACACAGAGTCGGGCACGACTGAAGTGACTTAGGGGCAGCAGCAGCAGCATACTGTCTTCCATAGTGGCTGTATCAATTTACATTCCCACCAGCAGTGCAAGAGCATTCCCGTTTCTCCATACCCTCTCCAGCATTTGTTGTTTGTAGACTTTTTGATGATGGCCATTCTGACTGGTGTGAGGTGATATCTCATTGTGGTTTTGATTTGCATTTCTTAATAATGAGCAATGTTGAGCATTTTTTCATGTTTTTGTTAGCCAGCTGTATGTCTTCTTTGGAGAAATGTCTGTTTAGGTCTTTTCCCTACTTTTTGATTAGGCTGTTTGTTTTTCTGGTATTGAGTTGTATGAGCTGCTTGAATATTTTGGAAATTGATCCTTTGTCAGTTGTTCCATTTGCTATGATTTTCTCCCATTCTGAGGGTTGTCTTTTCACCTTGCTTATAGTCACCTTGGTTGTACAAAAGCTTTTAAGTTTAAGTAGGTCCCACGTATTTACTTTTGTTTTTATTTCCATTACTCTAGGAGGTGGGTCATAGAAGATCTTGCTTTGATTTATGTCATCAAGTGTTCTGCCTATGTTTTTCTCTAAGAGTTTTATAGTTTCTGGTCTTACATTTAGGTCTTTAACCCATTTTGAGTTTATCTTTGTGTATAGTGTTAGGAAGTATTCTAATTTCATTCTTTTAATGTAGCTGTCCAGTTTTCCCAGCACCATTTATTGAAGAGGCTGTCTGCCTCATTGTATATTCTTGCCTCCTTTGTCAAAAATAGGTACCCATGGGTGCATGGGTTTATTTCCAGGCTTTCTATCTTGTTCCATTGGTCTATATTTCTGTTTTTGTGCCAATACCATACTGTCTTGATGACTGTAGCTTTGTAGTATAACCTGAAGTCAGGAAGGTTGATTCCTCCAGCTCCATTCTTCTTCAAGCCTGCTTTGGCTATTCTGGGTCTTTTGTATTTCCATATGAACTGTGAAATTTTTTGTTCTAGTTCTATGAAAAATGCCACTGGTAATTTGATAGGGATCGCATTGAATCTGTAGATTGCATTTGGTAGTATAGTCATTTTCACAATATTTATTCTTCCTACCTAGGAACATGGAATATCTCTCCATCTGTTTATGTCGCCTTTGATTTCTTTCATTAGTGTCTTATAATTTTCTGTGTACAGTTCTTTCATATCCTTAGGTAGGTTTATTCCTAGATATTTGATTATTTTTGTTGCAATGGTGAATGGGATTGATTGCTTAATTTCTCTTTCTGATTTTTCATTGTTAGTGTATAGAAATGCAAGTGATTTCTGTGTATTGATTTTGTATCCTGAAGCTTTGCTAAATTCACTGATTAGCTCTAGTGATTTTCTGATACTATCTTTAGGGTTTTCTATGTACAGTATCATGTCATCTGCAAAGAGTGAGAGGTTTACTTTTTCTTTTCTGATCTGGATTCCTTTTATTTTTTCTTCTCTGATTGCTGTAGCTAGGACTTCCAGAACTATGTTGAATAATAGAGATGAAAGTGGACACCCTTGTCTTGTCCCTGATCTTAGGGGAAATCTCAGTTTTTTACCATTGAGAATAATGTTTGCTGTAGGCTTATCATATATGGCCTTTACTATGTTGAGGTAGGTTCCTTGTATACCAATTTTTTGAAGAGTTTTCATCATAAGTGGGTACTGAATTTTGTCAAAGACTTTTTCTGAATCTATTGAGATTATCATATGGTTTTTATCTTTCAATTTGTTAATATGGTGTATCACAATGATTGATTTGTATATATTGAAGCATCCCTGGAATAAACCAAACTTGATCATGGGGTATGTGCTTTTTGATGTGTTGCTGAATTCTGTTTGCTAAATTGTGTTGAGGATTTTTGCATCTGTGTTCATCAGTGATGTTGGCTTGTAGTTTTATTTTTTGTGTCTCTTTGTCTGGTTTTGGTATCAGGGTGATGGTGGCCTTGAAGAATTAGATTGGAAGTGCTCCTTCCTCTGCAAATTTTTGAAAGAGTTTTAGAAGGATAGGCATTAGCTCTTCTCTAAATGTTTGGTAGAATTCTCCTGTGAAGCCATCTGGTCCTGAGCTTTTGTCTTGGGGAAGATTTTTGATCACAGCTTCAATTTCAGTGCTTGTTACTGGCTTGCTCATAATTTCTGTTTCTTACTGGTTCAGTCTTGGAAGATTGAACTTTCCTAAGAATCTGTCCAATTCTTCCAGGTTATCCTTTTTATTGCCATATAGTTGTTCATAATAGTCTCTTATAATCCTTTGTATTTCTGCTTTGTCTGTTGTAACCTCTTCTTTTTCATTTCTAATTTTGTTGATTTGATTCTTTTTCTTTTTTTCTTGATGAGTCTGGGCTAAATATTTTTTTAATTTTGTTTATCTTCTCGAAGAACTAGCTTTTAGTTTTATTAAGCTTTAATATTGTTTCTTTCATTTCCTTTTCATTTATTTCTGCTTGGATTTTATCATTTCTTTCCTTCTACTAATTTTGTTTTTTTGTTTTTTTCTTTCTCCAGTTGTCTTATGTGTAAAGTTAGGCTGTCTATTTGATGTTTTTATTGTTTCTTCAGGTAGGACTGTATTGCTATAAACTTCCCTCTTAGGACTGCTTTTGCTGTACCCCATAGGTATTGAGTTGTCGGGTTTTCATTGTCATTTGTTTCTAGAAATTCCTTGTTTTCCCTTTTGATTTCTTCAGTAACCTGTTGGTTATTTAGAAACATGTTGCTTAATCTCCATGTGTTTGTGTTCTTACAGTTTTTTTCTTCTTGTACTTGATATCTAGTCTCATAGTGTTGTGGTTGGAGAAGATGCTTGATATGATTTCAATTTTCTTAAATTTACTGAGGTTTGATTTGTGTCCAAAGATGTGGTCAATCCTGGAGAATATTCCATGTGCACTTGAGAAGAACGTATATTCTTCTGCCTTTGGATGGAATGTTCTGAAAATATCAATGAGATCCATCTCACCTAATGTATCATTTAAGACTTGTATTTCCTTATTAATTTTCTGTTTTGGTGATCTGTCCATTGGTATGAGTGGGGTGTTAATTTCTCCTTTTATGTCTGTTAGTGTTTTTCTTATGTAAGAGTTGCTCCTATGTTGGGTTCATTCAGTTCAGTTCAGTCGCTCAGTTGTGTCCAACTCTTTGCGACCCCATGAATCACAGCACGCCAGGCCTCCCCGTCCATCACCAACTTCCGGAGTTCACTCAAACTCATGTCCATCGAGTTGGTGATGCCATCCAGCCATCTCATTCTCTGTTGTCCCCGTCTCCTCCCACCCCCAATCCCTCCCAGCATCAGACTCTTTTCCAGTGAGTCAACTTGTCGCATGAGGTGGCCAAAGTATTGGAGTTTCAGCTTCAGCATCAGTCCTTCCAATGAACACCCAGGATTGATCTCCTTTAGAATGAACTGGTTGGATCTCCTTGCAGTCCAAGGGACTCTCAAGAGTCTTCTCCAGCACCACAGTTCAAAAGCATCAATTCTTCGGCAATCAGCTTTCTTCACAGTCCAACTCTCAAAAACCATAGCCTCGACTAGATGGACCTTGGTTGGCAAAGTAATGTTGGGTTCATAGATATTTACAATTGTTATGTCTTCCTCTTGGGTTGTTCCCTTGATCATTATGTAGTGTCCTTCCTTATCTCTTGTAATCTTCTTTATTTTAAGGTCTATTTTGTATGATATGAGGATTGCTACTCCAGCTTTCTTTTGCTTCCCATTTGCAAGGAATGTATTATTCCATCCTCTCACTTTCAGTCTATATGTGTCTTGAGGTCTGAAGTGGGTTTCTTGTAGACAGCATGTATATGGGTCTTGTTTTTGTATCCATTCAGCCAATCCGTCTTTTGGTTGGAGCATTTGATCCATGTACATTTTAAGTAATTATTGATATATATGTTCCTACTGCCATTTTCTTGTTTGGAGTTGATTTTGTACGTCTTTTTGCTTCTCGTATTTCATGACTATGTAAGTCCCTTTAACATTTGTTGTAAAGCTGGTTTCATGGTACGAATTCTCTTAACTTTTGCTTGTCTGACAGCTTTTTATTTCTCCATCAATTTTGAATGAGATCCTTGCCAGGTACAGTAATCTTGGTTGTAGATTTTTCCCTTTCAGTTCTTTAAATATATCTTCCATTCCTTTCTGGCCTGAAGAGTTTCTGCTGAAAGATCAGCTGTTAAGCGTATGGGGTTTCCCTTGTATGTTGCTTGTTGCTTCTCCCTTGCTGCTTTTACTATTCTTTCTTTGTGTTTAGTGTTTATTAGTTTGGTTAGTGTGTGTCTTGGCATGTTTCTCCTTGGGTTTACCCTGTATGGGACTCTGTGTGCTTCTTGGACTTGATTGACTATTTCCTTTTCCATGTTGGGGAAATTTTCAACTATAATCTCTTCAAAAATTTTTTCATACCCTTTCTTTTTCTCTTTCTTCTTCTGGGACCCCTATAATTCAAATATTGGTGCGTTTGATATTGTCCCAGAGGTCTCTGAGACTATCCTCAGTTCTTTTCATTCTTTTTATTTATTTTTATTTTTGCCCTTCAGAAGTTACTTCCACCATTTTATCTTCCAACTTACCGATTTGTTCTTCTGCTTCAGATATTCTGCTATTGATTCCTTCCAGAGTATTTTTAATTTCAGTAATTATGTTCTCTCTGTATGTTTATTCTTTAATTCTTCTAGGTCTTTTAAAATTGATTCTTGCATTTTATCTATTTTGTTTTCAAGGTTTTTGATCATCTTTACTCCTATTATTCTGAATTCTTTTTCAGGTAAATTGCCTATTTCCTCTTCATTTGTTTGGATTTCCATGTTTCTAGTTTGTTCCTTCACTTGTGTAGTATTTCTCTGCCTTTTCATTATTATTATTATTTTTTAAACTTTTTGTGTTTGAAGTCTCCTTTTCCCAGGCTTCTTGGTTGAATTCTTTCTTCCTTTGGTTTCTTCCCTCTAAGGTTGGTCCACTTTCAATTTGCCTTGATTCACGGACCTAACATTCCAGGTTCCTATGCAATATTGCTCTTTGCAGCATCGGGCTTGCTTCTATCACCAGTCACATCCACAACTGGGTATTGTTTTTGCTTTGGCTCCATCCCTTCATTCTTTCTGGAGTTATTTCTCCACTGATCTCCAGTAGCATATTGGGCACCTACCGACCTGGGGAGTTCCTCATTCAGTATCCTATCATTTTGCCTTTTCATACTGTTCATGGGGTTCTCAAGGCAAGTATACTGAAGTGGTTTGCCATTCCCTTCTCCAGTGGACCACATTCTGTCAGACCTCTCCACCATGACCCGCCTGTCTTGGGTGGCCCCACAAAGCATGGCTTAGTTTCATTGAGTTAGACAAGGCTGTGGTCTGTGTGATCAGATCGACTAGTTTTCTGTGATTACAGTTTCAGTGTGTCTGCCCTCTGATGCCCTCTCGCAATACCTACTGTCTTATTTGGGTTTCTCTTACCTAGGTCATGGGGTATCTCTTCACAGCTGCTCCAGCAAAGTGCAGCCACTGCATCTTACCTTGGACGAGGGGTATCTCCTCATGGCCATCCCTCCTGATCTTGAACGTGGAGTAGCTCCTCTTGGCCCTCCTGTTCCCATGCAGCCACCGCCACTTGGACGTGGGATAGCTCCTCTCGGCTGCTGCCCCTGGCCTCGGGCGTGGGTTAGCTCCTCTCAGCCATGCTTCTGCATGTGATTGGTCGTGGAGCCTGGTGTAGTGTCTGCACGCTTGGAGCCCAACTGGAAGTGGCCAAATAGGAGATGGCAAGAGTGAATGTTGACATTCTAGGAATCAGTGAACTAAAATGGACTGGAATGGGTGAATTTAACTCAGATGACCATTATATCTACTACTGTGGGCAGGAAGCCCTTAGAAGAAATGGAGTAGCCATCATGGTCAACAAAAGAGTCTGAAAAGCTGTACTTGGATGCAATCTCAAAAAAAAAAACAGAATGATCTCTGTTTGTTTCCAAGGCAAACCATTCAATATTACAGCAATCCAAGCCTACACCCCAACCAGTAATGCTGAAGAAGCCGAAGTTGAACGGTTCTATGAAGATCTACAAGACCTTTTAAAACTAACACCCAAAAAAGGTGTCCTTTTCATTATAGGGGACTGGAATGCAAAAGTAGGAAGTCAAGAAACACCTGGAGTAACAGGCAAATTTGGCCTTGGAGCACGGAATGAAGCAGGGCAAAGGCTAATAGAGTTTTGCCAAGAGAACGCACTGGTCATAGCAAACACCCTCTTCCAACAACACAAGAGAAGACTCTACACATGACCAACCTAGATAGCATATTAAAAAGCAGGCACGTTACTTTGCCAACAAAGGTCCGTCTAGTCAAGGCTATGGTTTTTCCAGTGGTCATGTATGGATGTGAGAGTTGGACTGTGAAGAAAGCTGATTGCCAAAGAATTGATGATTTTGAACTGTGGTGTGGAGAAGACTCTTGAGAGTCCCTTGGACTGCAAGGAGATCCAACCAGTCCATTCTAAAGGAGATCAGTCCTGTGTGTTCATTGGAAGGACTGTTGCTAAAGCTGAAACTGCAATACTTTGGTCACCTCATGCAATGAGTTGACTCACTGGAAAAGAGTCTGATGCTGGGAGGGATTGGGGGCGGGAGGAGACGGGGACAACAGAGAATGAGATGGCTGGATGACATCACCGACTCGATGGACATGAGTTTGAGTGAACTCTGGGAGTTGGTGATGGACAGGGAGGCCTGGCGTGCTGTGATTCATGGGGTCACAAAGAGTTGGACACGACTGAGCGACTGTACTGAACTGAACTGAAGGTTAGTCCAGTGGTTTACGTGAGATTTGTGTTGAGTTTTGTTTTTTTGTTTGTTTGCCTTTCCTCTGATGGGCAAGGCCAAGTGAGATGGTAATCCTGTCTGCTGATGATTGGGTTTTTATTTTTGTTTTGTTTGTTCTTTAGATCAGGCGTCCTGCACAGGGAGCTATTGGTGGTTGGGTGATGCAGGGTCTTGTTTTACAGTGGTTCCCTTTGTGTGAGTTCTCACTATTTGACACCCCCTTGGATTACTTCTCTGGTAGTCTAGGGTCTTGGAGTCATTGCTTCCACGCCAAAGGCTTAGGGCTTGATCTCTGGTCAGAAATGAAAATTCCACAAGTGGTTTGTTATGACATCAAGTGAGACTGAAACAAATATCGAAAAACAAACCGATGATAAACCCCAGAGAAATGGGGTTACAAAATCAGGAAAATAATAATTAAAATAATGGAATATACACATATACATATATACCCATGAGCAAAGTCAAAACAGTCCAACCAAAATAAAGTACAATAGATTGATCTGGCAAATAAAGGAAATAAAAAATTATATTTAACTGTTAAGAACAAAACTAACTAAAGCAGAAAACTGGAAAGCAAAACTAAAGTAAGGTGCCAAACTGGGAATAAAGCAATGAAAACAAAACTAACAAATATGTTGAATGGAAAGGAAAGAAAGAAAAGAAAGGAAGAATAGATATACAAAGTTAAATAGAGGTAGATGAAGAAGATTTATATATAAAAGATTAACTGCAAGGGGAAAAGAACAGTAGGAAAGGCAAACAAAGGAATAAATGTAGAAAAAATATAAGATTTTTTTAAAAAGTTAAAATTATAAAAAAGAGAAAAGATTTTTAAAAAAATGAAGAAGAAAGAAAAAAGGAAATAAAAGGAAAACTCCACAGAACTGCAAGAGCCCAATGTAGATGCATAGGTTTATAACAATAATAAAAAGTGTGACTAAATATGCACCAATATTTACACACCCATGCTACTGCTGCTAAGTCGCTTCAGTCGTGTCCGACTCTGTGCGACCCCATGGACGGCAGCCGACCAGGCTCCACTGTCCCTGGGATTCTCCAGGCAAGAACACTGGAGTGGGTTGCCATTTCCTTCTCCAATGATACACACCCATAAGCAAAGGCAAAACAGTCCAACAAATATAAACTATAATAGATTGATACAGTGAACAAAGTAAACCTAAAATTATATATACCAGAACAAAACTAACTAAAGCACAAACTGGAAAACAAAACTAAAGCAACGTGCCAACTGGGGAATAAAGCAATGAAAATAAAACTAACAGTATGTTGAAAGGAAAGAGAAAAGAAAGAAAGAAAGCTATGCAAAGTTAAATAGAGGTAGATGAAGAAGATTTATATATGTTAAAGATTAACTGCAAGGGGAAAAGAACAGTAGGAAAGGCAAAGAAAGGAATATATATAGAAAAAATATAAGGTTTTAAAAAAATAAAAGTTAAAATTATAAAAAAGAGAAAATTAAAAAAAGGAAGAAGAAAGGAAAAAGAAAAAAAAAGGAAAACTCCAAAGAACTGCAAAAGCCCAATGTAGATGCAGAGGTTTATAACAGCAATAAAAATGTGACTGAATATATACAAATACGCCCATAAGCAAAATCAAAACAGTCCAACAAAAATAAAGTACACTAGATTGACCTGGTGAACAGAGGGAACCAAAAATTTTGTTTACCAGAACAAAACTAACTAAAGCACAAACGGGAAAGCAAAACTAAAGCAAGGTGTCAACTGGAGAATAAAGCAATTAAAATAAAACTAACAAATATGTTGAGACTAAAGGAAAGAAAGAATAGATATGCAAAGTTAAATAGAGGTAGATGAAGAAGATTTATATATATTAAAGATTAACTGCAAGGGGAAAAGAACAGTAGGAAAAACAAACAAAGGAATAAATATAGAAAAAATAGTATTAGGTTTAAAATATTAAAAATTAAAATTAAAGGGAAAAGGAAAACAACAACAACACAACTCCCCAGAACTGCAAAAGCCCAAAATAGAGGCAGAGGTTTATAACAGCAATAAAACATGTGACTGAGAAAAAAAAAGAAAGCTCAAAAGCTTAGTTAGATTTCATAGTGTCAATAAAATCGACAACAACAGAGAGCAGGGGGAAAGGAAAAAAAATCCAAAAGAATCTACAGAACAAGTCAAAACATAAGAATAATAAGTGTTTTTCTTGAGTCACTGCTGGGAGTCACAGTCCATCTCACCTCCCTAGGATGCCCTCCAGCACTGTGCTGATCTCTGGACCTGCTGTAGGGGCAGCTCACTTCTAATCTGGTCCTACTCCTGTGTGTTCTTGCCTCCAAGGTCCACAGCTATCAGAACTAGTGCATTTTCTTTTGTGGGAGCTCTCAATGGCCTTAGAGTCTGCCTCGTTGATCATATGGATTTAATCTGCAGCTTGTACAGCTGGTGGGAGGGTTTTGGGTCTTCTTCCTTAGACACACTGCCCTTGGGTTTCTATTGTGTTTTTATTTCTACCTCTGGATTTGGGTCGTCCACTGGAGTTTGCTCCTGAGGCTGCCCTGGAGGGCTTGAGTTTGCCCCTATGAGGGCCAGGTGTGGAGGTGGTGTAGCTGCTTGGGTCACAGGGGTTCTGGCAGCACCAGGTACTCAGGGGAGTTGACGGCTGGGGCAGCAGGAAATATAGCGCTCTGGAAGGATCTGGCGACCAGTATTGGCCAGTATGCTCCAGTATTCTTCCCTGGAGAAGAACCTCCTTCCCTGACAGAGAAGCCTGGCAGGCCACAGTCCACAGGGTCGCAGAGTCAGACACTACCAAAGTGACCCTGGGTGCATAGGCACAAGACTTCTTTTGCCTGTGGCAGCTCTGCCCCAGTGAGAGTTGAGTTGTGGTGCATGGGCTTTGTTGTCCCACAACATGTGGAATCTTCCTGGTCCAGGGATCGAACTTGTGTCCCTTTCATTGGCAGACGGATTCTCAACCAGTGGACCATGAGGGAGGTCCTGAAGTAGTTCTTAATTGATCTCCTCATCCTCAGGATCTTCTCAGTCCAATTCAGCTTACATTCTGCTACCAGATTAATCTGACAGATGGCAAATATTTTTCTTCTCGTGCTCAAAAGGATTGGAATTAGAAAACAAGGTCTTTATCATCTTTGTTTGGCGTAGCGGATTCCTTTCTGTTTTCCACTCTTGGCTGCACTACCCTCTCTCAGGAATCTTTCAGCCCAGCCATGATGAGTGGCTTACTTTCCTCCATTTATATTTGCACTTGCCCACTTCCTTGCCTTTGCTTATGGTGGACCATCTGGTGGATCACCCTCCTCGTCACACTCTTCACTATGTGGCCAAGTCTTCGCTTTTCTTTGAAGATCTGTTCACAAGACTCTATCCATGGAGACTTCTTTTACTGGGTCGTGTCCCTGGCCCCACAGGAAGTAATATGCCCTCCTTTAACCTTCCATAGAAACTTATCTGTGTAACTCTGATCATTCTTTTTAGCTTTCTGCTGTATTTTTGTAGTACTTAATTTTCCTCAGTGATCAATGTAAAGAACTAGAGGAAAACAACAGAATGGGAAAAACAAGAGATCTCTTCAAGAAAATTAGAGATTCCAAGGGAACATTTCATGCAAAGATGGGCTCGATAAAGGAGAGAAATGGTATGGACCTAACAGAAGCAGAAGATATTAAGAAGAGGTGGCAAGAATACACAGAAGAACTGTACAAAAAAGATCTGGGCCCGGCTCCGGCGGCGCAGACGCGAGAGACACCCGGCTCCGGTGCAACCGACCACGTGCAGAATTGTGGCTGAGATGAGCTACCCCGCGCCCAGGGTTAGGGCAGTGGCTGAGAGGAGCTGTACCACGTTCAGGAGGCGGTGGCTGCTTGGGCACCGGAGGGCCGAGAGGAGCTGATCCACATTCAAAGCAGGAGGGGCGGCTTTGAGGAGTTACCCCTCGTCCAAGGTAAGGTACAGTGGCTGCACCTTGCTGGAGCAGCTGGGAAGAGATACTCCACGACCAAGTGGAATATAAGAATCCAGTGTTCTGGGGAGGAAGGAACAAGATGGCGGAGGGATAAGACTGCAAGACCACTTTCTCCCCCACAAATTCATCAAAAGAACATTTGAACGCAGAGTAAAGTCCACAAAACAACTTCTGAATACTGGCAGAGGACATCAGGCTCCCAGAAAAGCAGCCCATTGTCTTCTAAAGGAGAGAGAAGAAATCCAGCTCCAGCCACCAGAACACTGACACATGCTTCCCTAACCAGGAACCCGGACAAGTCACCCGTCCAACCCCACACACAGCGAAGAAACTACATAATAAAGAGAACTCCACAAACTGCAAGAAGAGGGAAAGGCCACCCCGAGCAAAGCAATATAAGCAAGATGAAGAGGCAGAGAAATGCCCAGCAAGTAAAGGAACAAGATAATTGCCCACCAACACAAACAAAAGAAGAAGATATAGGGAATTTACCTGATAAAGAATTTCAAATTTTGATGGTGAAAATGATTCAAAATCTTGAAAGCAAAATGGAGTTACAGATAAATAACTTGGAGAAAAGGATTGATAAGATGGAAGAAAGATTTAATAAGGACTTAGAAGAAATAAAAAAGAGTCAATATACAATGAATAATGCAATAGATGAGATCAGAAACACTCTGGAGGGAAGAAACAGTAGAATAACAGAGGCAGAAGACAGGATAAGCGAACTAGAAGGTAGAATTGTAGAAATAAATGAAACAGAGAGGAAAAAAGAAAAACGAATTAAAAGAAATGAGGACAATATTAGAGACTTCTGGGACAATGTTAAACACTCCAACATTCGAATCATAGGAGTCCCAGAAGAAGAAGACAAAAAGAAAGACCATGAGAGAATACTTGAGGAGATAAAAGTTGAAAACTTCCCTAAAATAGGGAAAGAAATAATCACCCAAGTCCAAGAAACCCAGAGAGTCCCCAACAGGATAAACCCAAGGCGAAATACTCCAAGACACATATTAATCAAATTAACAAAGATCAAACACAAAGAACAAATATTAAAAGCAGCAAGGGAAAAGCAGCAAATAACACATAAGGGGATTCCCATAAGAATAACAGCTGATCTTTCAACAGAAACTCTTCAGGCCAGAAGGGAGTGGCAAGACATACTTAAAGTGATGAAAGAAAATAACCTACAGCCCAGATTACTATACCCAGCAAGGATCTCATTCAAATATGAAGGAGAAATCAAAAGCTTTACAGACAAGCAAAAGCTGAGGGAATTCAGCATCACCAAACCAGCTCTCCAACAAATGCTAAAGGATCTTCTATAGACAGGAAACACAGAAAGAGTGTATAAACTTGAACCCAAAGCAATAAAGAAAATGGCTACGGGATCGTACTTATCAATAATTACCTTAAACGTAAATGGGTTGAAATTTTCAAAAAGGCTAGGAAACAATTCTCATAGCCATCAATAGTTCAGTGTTGAGTTCATGAATAGTTTTTAAAGTTTGGGACAAACTGTAGTATTTGCTATTTGAAGTATTATTTGTAATTGGCATATTACGATGTAACATTGGTCTTCATTTCCAACTTAAAACGCCTAAAAATACCTAACAGGTTTTTAGATTTGTGAATTTTAGTTGAAATGTATTTTACGATGTTACTAAACCTGAAGAAATATTGAAATATTTCAGAGAACTTATTCACTGTACATTTAATTTATTTTATTTATAAAAGTTATGAACTGTAGAAAGTTTTACTTGTTGGGTCAAATGCTTGTTGCTTCAAATGCTTGTTGCATTTGAAGTGCTAGTTACAAGAAAATCAAATACCTTCAATGTATAAATGCTATTAAGTTTTTAAAGGACTCTGGAGTATAAGTAAGTTTATTTAAAGAAATTTAGTCTGTTCAACTTGAAAAAAAAATAAATAAAATTGGATTATTTGATTTAAAAAAAAATAAAATTAAAATAAAATTTGAAATAAATATAAGGGAGAAAAAAAAAAAGATCTGCACGACCAAGATAGTCATGATAATGTGATCACTGACCTAGAGCCAGACATCTTGGAATGTGAAGTCAAGTGGGCCTTAGAAAGCATTACTACGAACAAAGCTAATGGAGGTGATGGAATTCCAGTTGAGCTATTTCAAATCTTGAAAGATGATGCTTTGAAAGTGCTGCACTCAATATGCCAGCAAATTTGGAAAACTAAGCAGTGGCCACAGGACTGGAAAAGGTCAGTCTTCATTCCAATCCCAAAGAAAGGGAATGCCAAAGAATGCTCAAACTACCGCACAATTGCATTCATCTCACATGCTAGTAAAGTCATGCTCAAAATTCTCCAAGCCAGGCTTCAGCAATATGTGAACCGTGAACTCCCAGATGTTCAAGCAGGTTTTAGAAAAGGCAGAGGCACCAGAGATCAAATGCCCAACATCCGCTGGATCATGGAGAAAGCAAGAGAGTTCCAGAAGAGCATCTATTTCTGCTTCATTGACTATGCCAAAGCCTTTGACTATGTGGATCACAAACTGTGGAACATTCTGAAAGAGATGGGAATCCCAGACCACCTGACCTGCCTCTTGAGAAACCTGTATGCAGGTCAAGAAGCAACAGTCAGAACTGTACATGGAACAACAGACTGGTTCCAAATAGGAAAAGGAGTGCTTCAAGGCTGTATATTGTCTCCCTGCTTATTTAACTTCTATGCAGAGTATATCATGAGGAACGCTGGGCTGGAAGAAGCACAAACTGGAAACAAGATTGCTGGGAGAAATATCAATAATCTCAGATATGCAGATGACACTACCCTTATGGCAGAAAGTGAAGAAGAACTCAAAAGCCTCTTGAAGAAAGTGAAAGAGGAGAGTGAAAAGGTTGGCTTGAAGCTCAACATTCAGAAAACAAAGATCATGGCATCTGGTCCCATCACTTCATGGGAAATAGAAGGAAAAACAGTGGAAACAGTGTCAGACTTTATTTTTTGGGGCTCCAAAATCACTGCGGATGCTGATTGCAGCCATGAAATTAAGAGACGCTTACTCCTTGGAAGGAAAGTTATGACCAACCTTGATAGTATATTAAAAAGCAGAGACATTACTTTGCCAACAAAGGTCCGTCTAGTCAAGGCTATGGTTTTTCCCGTGGTCATGTATGGATGTGAGAGTTGGACTGTGAAGAAAGCTGATCGCCGAAGAATTGATGCTTTTGAACTGTGGTGTTGGAGAAGACTCTTGAGAGTCCCTTGGACTGCAAGGAGATCCAACCAGTCCATTCTAAGGGAGATCGATCCTGGGTGTTCATTGGAGGAACTGATGCTGAAGCTGAAACTGCAATACTTTGGCCACCTCATGAGACGAGTTGACTCACTGGAAAAGACTGATGCTGGGAAAGGTTGGGGGCGGGAGAAGAAGGGGACGACGGAGAATGAGATGGCTGGATGGCATCACCAACTCTGTGGAAATGAGTTTGAGTGAGCTCCGGGAGTTGGTGATGGACAGGGAGGCCTGGCGTGCTGTGATTCATGGGGTCGCGGAGAGTCGGACACGACTGAGCGATTGAACTGTACTTAATTATTATTCATAATTCAGAGCAAATTTATACTTGATACAGCTTTCCATTTTTCTCACATCTACACAGTGCCTCACTGATAGCCACTGGTCAGTACCTAGTCCCTGGGTCTGTGGGCTAGTCAGTGCCCAGTATGTCTTAAAAATATCTTACATGACTTGAGAAAAGAAAGAAAATATTTATTCTTTATTCCCAGCCAACATTATTTATTATTCATGGTAAAGGCTGACTCTTTCCAGTAAGGGCTGCATTTGAGCTCATAGAAACCACAGCATGTGGGAGTCAAAATTAGCCTTAGAGGGTGTGGTCTTAGTTTTCTATGGGAAAACTAAGGCCAGAGAAAGACAGCCACTAATCCAGAATGCAGACCAAGTTGTACATAGCTAAGTGTCTCTGTAGCAGAGGCTGCTGGTAAGTTCTGTACTCTTGGACTAACATGCTTTCTTTTTGCTTGTTCTAAAATAATCTCTTTGTGGTCTAAGAGTAGTAATCAGAGAGTTCATATAAAGTTTCTTTCAAACTCTAAGATAATTTCCAAATGGAATAATTATTCATCATTTATGAAGAAGTTATAATTAGCATAGGGGCACATCTTGAAGAATGGAACAGTTTAGACTGCTGAATATTTGTGATACTTAAATATAAGAAGCATTGGAAACACAAGAAGCAATGAAAATTATTTGTGTACATGGGTGCTTCTTGATGACAATAGCCAACTCAAACTTCTCATGTAGGACTGGCCATTTGCATATTACCTTTCCTTCCCTCAGGGCTCCCCGCTAGCTCAATTGGTAAAGAATCTGCCTGCAATGCAGGAGACCCAGGTTCGATTCCTGGGTTGAGAAGATCTGTTGGAGAAGGGATAGGCTACCCACTTCAGTATTCTTCGGCTTTCCTTGTGGCTCAGCTAGTAACAAATCCGCCTACAATGTTGGAGACCTGAGTTTAATCCCTGGGTTGGGAAGATACCCTGGTGAAGGGAAAGGCTACCCACTCCAGTATTCTGGCCTGGAGAATTTCAGTCCATGGGGTTGCAAAGAATTGGGCAGGACCGAGTGATTTTTGCTTTCACTTTTCCTTCCCTCTATGACAAAGTGATTGTTTTTTTCCCCTCTTTCTTCAAATTTCACTCAGAGAATGACTTTGCTCATCTGTAAAATGTAGATTGTAATGTTAACCTCATTGGATCCAGGAAAATTTATAGAATGTATGTGAAGTACCCAATGTGAAGCAAGTACTTAGTTACCGTGAGTCCCCATCTCTTTGTCACCCTCCTTGAGATAACAGATGCATAGAAATTATGCCCAAGTTAGAATGTGTCAAATCTTCCTAACACTTTCTAGCTGAGCTCATGGAGAGCCTTAGAATGACTTTTAGCACTCACTCCAGGCTGCTACTATCAATCAGATAGAGTTCACACATGAGGTAAGACTTATTTGTCATCCTATCCTGGATAAATGAGAGATGGTTTTTTCCCCCATTTCTAAATGTGGTTCTGCTACATATATCTACTTAGTTCCCACACCATCTCAGTCTAGCGCTTTGCCTTCTGACTGTTTGAGAACAGGGCCTACCCACATTCTACTTTGATTTCTGTTTCTTTTCCTGTATTCTAAAATAGTTCTGAGAAACCAAAGGTGTGGCTTACTATGGCTTGGATATATAAAGTTATACTATCCTAAGTTGATTGTAATACTTTGTTACTTTGGTTGTCCCTCCATTTTAGCAAAAGACAAGTCTATTTTCCATTTGTTGCAGCAATATATATATATGTAAGATTTTAGTTTTAAAACCAGACTGATAAAAGGAAAAAACTTAGAATCTGAATGTAATATTAGGTAGACAACCCTCTAAAGATCAGAGAAATCCTAGTTTGAACATATTCTGTTTCTAGATTTTTAAAAATCTTTGAGTAATTTCTAGTCCTTAACTGTGTATGTTATGAAGACTTATAATAATTCATGAACAGTGCTCACTGAACAGAGGCTGTCACTGAAATAGGGATTCATTTAAAGAAATTATTAATTTATCCAAGTGTAATTTCAATGTAAAAAACAAAAAAAAATTAATTCTGTAAATTTCCCACTAGGAAAATAGCATGTCATTTCCTTCTTTTGAAAGAATGTGTGACCTTTGACAAAAATCTCAACTTAAGCAAAAAATTGCTTAATGAGCTAATTTGTCAGACTTAGTGAGAGATGAAATAAAAGTTCTTTTATATTTGGATCATTTTTCTTTTTAATAAAATAATTATCTTCAAATATTCTACAGAAATCTAAAATACTTTCTTGAAAAATAAGCTTAATCCAAGGAAACTATAATGGAATTGATTATAAAAAATTTAAACTCAACTTTAGAGTTATACTTTAAATATAAATGTACTAAACTGTTAAAATAATGTATCTTGATGGTGATGGGTATAGAATTAGAGATAGAAGCAGAGATTCTTCTTTATGTATTTCTGTATTGAATTGTTGCAACAAGCATTACTATTATTTTTGACAGTGAATTTGTAAAAGAGAATTGAAAGTGCAAATGAAGTCACTCAGTTGTGTCTGGACTTTTTGCAACCCCATTGACTGTAGCCTGCCAGGCTCCTCTGTCCATGGGATTTTCCAGGCAAGAATACTGGAGTGGGTTGCCATTTCCTTCTCCAGGGCATCGTCCCAACCCAGGGATTGAACCCAGGTCTCCTGCATTGCAGGCAAACTCTTTACCATCTGAGCCACCATTTTTACTAAATTACTTTTTAGTTTTGACCCTTGGTAAATTGTGATGCAGTTATGCTTATGGTCTCTCTTATCTGCCTCCTTATTCTGTGAGATTTTACTCCATTTCCTATTTCCTTATCATAGTGCTCATTCTATCTTTCTATTGAAATTTCCTGCCAAGAAGATTATGAGAAATCGATACTCTCTTAAATACATATTATTTCTAAGTGTATACATTTTTTTCCCTTGAATATGTATTTGTTATTCAACAAATATCAAAGTCATAAGGCCAGACATAAAGATCACCTTCCTTGAATTTCTAATTTTCATCAGCAAGAGGAGGGTTTTTTAAATGATGGAGACTTTCTGGTTCCACAAAATCATATCATTAGATGTTGGAAGTAGTCTATTCTGTCTTGTGCATAAACGTGGACCTGGTTACTGGACCCTGGCATTATTGACTGATTGATGCTGATGGTTCTACACCAGCATGTGTAGACCACGTAAATATCTTCCATGTTTTGTGATTGTTGTTTGCTTGTTTTTCAATAAAATGAGATGCCACTTCAGAGTTCTGAGCAAATTAGTGACAAGATATAGATTCATTGTAAAATGATTGCTCCAGCTGTTGGGTTGAAACTAGGATATAGGAAAGTGAGGGCTGGAAACAGATCACTTAGGAGGCTATTGCAATAATGTAATTAGGAAATAGTGGTAGTGTGGGTGGGAAAGGAACAGTGGTGGTAGTATGAATAGTTCAAACAGGATTCCCTGTAGATTGGATCTAAGACACATGAGTCAACAATGATTCCATGGTTTTGGCCCAGACAATTAGAAGGATGAAGTTGCCTTCATCTCTGATGGTAATTGGTATCAATTACCAATTTTTAGTAAACAGTTGAAAAGTTTTATCTAGAAGGGGCTGAGAGAGGTACTGGACCTACTCTTGATTTATTTTTTTTCTCCTCTTTCATCTCCTGGTTCTGAACAGTCCTCAAGTTTCTTCCAGTTTGTATCTGATTCAGTTCAAATGAGTAACCTTCTCATATCATGATCATTAGACTGACTGAAGAGAATTTTCATTACTCTTTTTTAATTGCTAAAAAGTTCAAAATTTAAGTTCAGAATCCTCATAAACTGTATTAATAAAGTCATTATGATTTATGTTCTGATTAATATTCATGCATTCCAACAGTTCAGAATTGAAACAGATACAATTTTATAATATCTGCAATGCCCACAGATGTCTGCTGCAGAGCTCTGGAAATTTTAGAAGCCTGCCTCTTATCAGTGCAGTGCATCAATGTTGTTGTATTAAATGCTTTCCTGGCCCAAGCTGCATCAGCAGGTTTTTTTCTTTCTTTTAAGTGTCTCCTGCTCACTTATGCAAGGATGACATCAGAGCAATCAAGCCACTGTGAGAAACCTGCCAATTACACATTGTCATTTACTCACGTTACCCACACTGAGAATAGCACCTATTTCATATCGTTTAAGGAGAAACAGTGGAGGAGATGTTTGTTCATTTCTCTTTTGAAAATGCTTCCTATCTGGCCAGGACTACAGGACAAAGTTTTTAAAAGAACATTATTATACTTTCTTCTTAATACCTCAATGGCATGAGAACATTCTGTGGTCATATTTTCTGAGCACAGTCAAAGAAATCAATGGAAATCAAGCTATAAAATGTTTGGAACATCTGTTAAATAGAATCAAGGGACTAAACAGAAGAGGGCTGAGGATGTTTTATACTAAAAACCTTTTAAAAAAGAATATGGATAGAATATTTTTCACAGACTAGGATAAAGCTGATCCCTTTAACAGACTATTTATTTTAGTCCCTGCATCTTTCCTTCCTTTTCCTCTTTGGTTAATTAGTATTCCCACTAATCAGAATGAGGTAAACAACCTTTAATAT
This sequence comes from Moschus berezovskii, assembly GCF_049115385.1. NCBI lineage: Eukaryota > Metazoa > Chordata > Mammalia > Artiodactyla > Moschidae > Moschus > Moschus berezovskii. The sequence continues at coordinate 65,637,888 of NC_142477.1, forward strand.
ATAAAGCAAAAGTATAAGATAAAAACATCTGTATTGTTAAAAATATCAACTTCCTTCCCATTGATGTACAGATTCAATGCAATCTCAATAAAAATCCTAGATGCATTTTTGTTATTGTTGTTGTTGAAATTGACAAGCTAATTCTCATGTTTATGGGGAAAGTAGAGCATCTAGACTAGAACAAACAACAAAGTTGAATAACTTATATTGCTTGATTTTCAAATGGACCATAAAGCTACAATTAATATGACAGTGTGGCTGAAGTGAGGTTAGACAAATGGACCAACAGAACAAAACAGAGTCCAGGAATAGATTGAATTGATTTTTGATGAATGTTCCAAAGCAATCCAGTGAAGAAAGGAAAAGTGAAAGTGCTAGTCCTTTAGTCATGTCCACCTTTTTGCAAGTCCAAGGACTGTAGCCTGCCAGGCTCCTCTGTCCATAGACTTCTCCAGGCATGGAGTGGGTTGCCATTCCCTTCTCCAGGGCATTATCTGGACCCAGGGGTTGAACCCAGCTCTCCTGCTTTGCATGCAGATTCTTTACCATCTGAGCCACCAGTGCTAGAATAATTAGATATCTCTAAGGAAAAAAAAAACACAGGGAAGCCAAACTCCTATCTCATATCATAAGCAAAAGATATTAAAAAATAAATAGACTGGCAGAAAATATTCACAAAACACAAATATAACAAGTTCTTATATCAAGAATCTATAAAAGATTCCTATGACTTAATAATAAAAGACAAATATCCCAGTTAAAAATTGGATAAAACACTTGGACGCTTCACAAAGGAAAATTTATTAATGGCCTACATAAATATGAAAAAAGTGGTCAATGTAGTTGTCAGAGAAGTAAAGAGAAAGACCATAATGAGATACCACTTCCTACCTTCTAAATTGGCTAAAATTAAAAAGATGAATTACAACTTTTACCCAGGATGTGGAACAAAAGTTTATTACTGGTGAGAGGGTAAAATACTGCAACCTCCAAAGGAAAAAGTCTTTGCAGGTTAACAAAAATTATTTTATTACAAAGTTAAACTTATAACTGATTTATGATTCTTTTCAGTATTTATTCAAGAAAAATGAAAACAATTGTTCCTAAAAAGGTTTCTTCAGGTATATATATGGAAGATTAATTATTAACAGCCAATTAATTAAAATAACTCAAATGTCCATCAATATGGTAATGAACAAATAGTTGTGGTATAGTAATGTAATGTAATACTACTCAACAGTTAAAAGGAACAAAGTACCAAAAGTACCCAATAACATGGATGAATCTCAAAATCATGCTGTGAAAGGAACCAGTCACACAAAAAAGTACATATTGGGTAACTACATTTTTATGAAATTTTAGTACAGGCAAGATTATTCTATGGAATTAGAAGTCAGTGTATTGCCTCTTTTGGGGATAGAGAGGAATTGACTGAGAAAGGCTTAGGGACGGTTCTTAGGTGATGAAAATGTTCTATATCTTCATAGGAATAATGGTTATACCAAATTTTACACTTGTTAAAATTTATCAAACTGCAATTAAAATAAAAAAATAACTTAGTATGAGATAACAATAGAAAAAAATTAATGGACATGCAAGACAAGTCCATTCTCTCCCCAGAGAGTATAGCAAAAGGAAATGGCACTGGCTGTATTTTGAGGGATAAGAAGAGAGGGGAGAGGAATTTCTGCAGATCCAAGCAGAAATTCACTGTTTCAGCATGAAAGATGCAAGATCTATGAGATTTCTTGGCCCTCGGTCACTTTGAGTTGGAGGGTGGTGGCTCTGAATTGAGGTGTTTTGGATCAGTTATGAGGTGACTCAGAGTTCATTTCCTTTTTGATTTATAGCTCATTTTTGAAAGTGTTGTCCAGAACTGTTCTGTAAGTAGAATGATAGACTGAGCCCTGGGCCTGAAATCCACCCTCATCTCTGCTATCCTGAGTTAACGTATTTGTGTCAAACTCTTCTCTCTGTAGACTTCTGCTGTGGAATAATATAAATTTCATCAGGTGCTACCTGTCAGGGATGTTGAGAAGTAGGAATGAGAAAGTGGTAAGGACAATATTGGTCATTACTTTATGGCTGTGAAAATGTTCTTGCCCTCTCAGTGAAACTGGGCTGTTACAGTGACATTCATACTGTTTGCCCTCCTGTAAATATCTGTTTTGTTGGTAATTCTGGGTGTGTTTGCTCAAGTTAACTGTAAAAGCACTCACTATACTCTGACTTTCCCCCAACATTTGTTCTTAGGACTTTGAGTTTATCTTTCCTTCTGCAGAACACATGCTTTTAATAAACAGTGTTTTTATAAACCCTGAAGCTCAGATTGAAGATGGGATTTCTAGGACGGTTTTATTTAGAGAGAAGCCCTTAAAGTCCATGGGTTTTATTTAGATGGAAGCACTTAGAGTGCATAGTCAATGTGTTTTTTAAAAATTTTAGATACTTTGAAGACTCTTTTAGAATAGAAATTAATATTTAAATATTGGACTTTCCTGGTGGCTCAGATAGTGAAGAATCTGCCTGCAATATAGTAGACATGGGTTCGATTCCTGTGTCAGGAAGATCCCCTTGAGAAGGGAATGGCTACCCACTCCAGTATTCTTGCCTGGAGAATTCCATGGACAGAGGACCCTGGCAGGTTACAGTATATTATTAATAAATTAACATTTAATCAAACCAAGCAATAAATATAAAAGTTTCTTCATGGCACTCTCATAAACCTCTGGGCTTTCCCCCTTCAATGATTTATTTGGCCTGGCATGCAAAGAGGTCACCTTTTGTGAATAATTGCTATGTAATTCTTTCTAGGACCTATCTCCATTAAGACTCAAGTTAACCTTTGAGTAGTGATCACTTCCTCTTCTGTGCTTTAATAATTGGACTGTGGGCATTTCGAGAGCAGGGTCTGTGCTTTATTTGTATTTAATTCCAAGTAAAGTGTCTAAATGTGCGCTGAGTACACGAACAAATAGTGAATCAGAGAATAAAAGAAATAAGCTTGTAACTACCTAAAGTTCATTTAGGCTTTCAGAAAAAGATAAGAATTGGTTTTAAGGAAATATACCATGAGGATTATACAAAGGAACCTCCATTTTACACAGAGCCGTAGTATACTTAAAGCTATCTATTAATGAGTTATTTTATATCTCTAGTGAATGAATCACCAAGGATAGATATGAATACTTTTGCTTGTGTGGCAGAAAAGGAGTCACTTCCTTTCTCAGTTGTAGTCCTGGGTCTGTGTCCCATGTGAGTTGTCTCAGCTACTTGTCACCAACAAGCTAAAGGGTTTAGTATAAACACATAATATGCTTATGTGGCTGTTGTGAAGAGGATTATCATGTCTAATTGAGGAACATTACTCAGGCTACATTCATGGTCAGCTCAATAACCAACATATGTTTGACTGCCCTAATTTTTTTTTTTTGAATGACAACAGATCTTTTATTTTTATTTGAGGCTAATTATTTTAAATATCATATTGACTGGTTTTGCCATACATTGACATGAATCTGCCCCGGGTGTACATGAGTTCCCCCTCCAGAACCCCCCTCCCACCTCCCTCCTCCCTTTATCCTCCCTCTGGGTCATCCCCGCATACTAGCCCCAAGCATCCTGTAACATGCATCGACCCTGAACTGGTGATTCGTTTCACATATGGTAATATACATGTTTCAATGCCATTCTCCCAAACCATCCCACCCTCACCCTCTCCCACAGAGTCCCAAAGACTGTTCTATACATCTGTGTCTCTTTTGCTGTCTCATATACAGGGTTATCATTTGCATCTTTCTAAATTCCATATATATGCATTAGTATATTGTATTGGTGTTTTTCTTTCTGGTTTACTTCACTCTGTATAATAGGCTCTAGTTTCATCCACCTCATTGGAACTGGTTCAAATGCATTCTTTTTAATGGCTGAGTAATACTCCATTGTGTATATGTACCAAAGCTTTCTTATCCATTCGTCTGCAGATGGACATCTAGGTTGTTTCCATGTCCTGGCTATTATAAACAGTGCTGCAATGAACACTGGAGTACATGTGTCTCTTTCAATTCTGGTTTCCTCGGTGTGTATGCCCAGGAGTGCGATTGCTGGATCATATGGCAGTTCTATTTCCAGTTTTTTGAGGAATCTCCACACTGTTCTCCATAGTGGCTGTACTAGTTTGCATTCCCACCAACAGTGTAAGAGGGTTCCCTTCTCTCCACACCCTCTCCAGCATTTATTGCATGTAGACTTCTGGATAGCAGCCATTCTGACTGGTGTGAAATGGTATCTCATTGTGGTTTTGATTTGCATCTCTCTGATTATGAGGGATGTAGAGCATTTTTTCATGTGTTTGTTAGCCATCTTTATGTCTTCTTTGGAGAAATGTCTCTTTAGTTCTTTGGCCCATTTTTCGATTGGGTCATTTATTTTTCTGGAATTTATTTTTCTGAAATATACAGGAGCTGCTTGTATATTTTGGAGATTAATTCTTTATCAGTTGCTTCATTTGCTATTATTTTCTCCCATTCTGCAGGCTGTCTTTTCACCTTGCTTATAGTTTCCTTTGCTGTGCAGAAGCTTTTGATTTTAATTCAGTTCAGTTCAGTCACTCAGTCATGTCCGACTCTTTGTGACCCCATGAATCACAGCACGCCAGGCCTCCCTGTCCATCACCAACTCCCGGAGTTCACTCAAACTCATGTCCATCGAGTCGGTGATGCCATCCAGCCATCTCATTCTCTGTCGTCCCTGTCTCCTCCCACCCCCAATCCTTCCTAGCATCAGACTCTTTTCCAGTGAGTCAACTCGTCACATGAGGTGGCCGAAGTATTGGAATTTCAGCTTTAGCATCAGTCCTTCCAATGAACACCCAGGATTGATCTCCTTTAGAATGGACTGGTTGGATCTCCTTGCAGTCCAAGGGACTCTCAAGAGTCTTCTCCAGCACCACAGTTCAAAAGCATCAATTCTTCGGTGATCAGCTTTCTTCACAGTCCAACTCTCACATCCATACATGACCACGGGAAAAACCACAGCCTTGACTAGACGGACATTTGTTGGCAAAGTAATATCTCTGCTTTTTAATATGCTATCTAGGTTGGTCATAACTTTCCTTCCAAGGAGTAAGCGTCTCTTAATTTCCTGGCTGCAATCCGCATCCGCAGTGAATTTGGAGCCCAAAACAATAAAGTCTGACACTGTTTCCACTGTTTTTCCATCTATTTCCCATGAAGTAATGGGACCAGATGCCATGATCTTCGTTTTCTGAATGTTGAGTTTCAAGCCAACATTTTCACTCTCCTTTTTCACTTTCATCAAGAGGCTTTTTAGTTCCTCTTCACTTTCTGCCATAAGGGTGGTGTCATCTGCATATCTGAGGTTATTGATATTTCTCCTGGCAATCTTGATTCCAGCTTGTGCTTCTTCCAGCCCAACGTTCCTCATGATGTACTCTGCATATAAGTTAAATAAGCAGGGTGACAAAATACAACCTTGACGTACTCCTTTTCCTATTTGGAACAGTCGGTTGTTCCATGTCCAGTTCTAACTGTTGCTTCCTGCCCTGAATATAGGTTTCTCAGGAGGCAGGTCAGGTGGTTTGGTATTCCCATCTCTTTCAGAATGTTCCACAGTTTATTGTGATCCACACAGTCAAAGGCTTTGGCATAGTCAATGAAGCAGAAATAGATGTTTTTCTGGAACTCTCTTGCTTTCTCCATGATCCAGCAGATGTTGACAATTTGATCTCTGGTTCCTCTTCCTTTTCTAAAACCTGCTTGAACATCTGGAATTTCACGGTTCACATACTGCTAAAGCCTGGCTTGGAGAATTTTGAACATGACTTTACTAGCATGTGAGATGAGTGCAATTGTGCGGTAGTTTGAGCTTTCTTTGGCATTGCCTTTCTTTGGGATTGGAATGAAGACTGACCTTTTCCAGTCCTGTGGCCACTGCTGTCCCATTTGTTTATTTTTGCTTTTATTTCCAATATTCTGGGAGGTGGGTCTTGGAGGATCCTGCTGTGATTTATATCAGAGAGTGTTTTGCCTACGTTCTCCTCTAGGAGTTTTATAGTTTCTGGTCTTACATTTAGCTCTCTAATCCATTTTGAGTTTATTTTGGTGTATGGTGTTAGGAAGTGTTCTAGTTTCATTCTTTTACAAGTGGCTGACCAGTTTTCCCAGCACCACTTGTTAAAGAGACTGTCTTGTCTCCATTTTATATTCTTGCCTCCTTTGTCAAAGATAAGGTGTCCATAGGTGCGTGGATTTATCTCTGGGCTTTCTATTTTGTTCCATTGATCTATATTTCTGTCTTTATGCCAGTACCATACTGTCTTGATGACTGTAGCTTTGTAGTAGAGCCTGAAGTCTGGCTTGTTAGTTCCCCTAGTTCCATTTTTCTTCCTCAAGATTGCTTTGGCTATTCAAGGTTTTTTGTATTTCCATACAAATTGTAAGATTATTTGTTCTAGTTCTGTGAAAAATATCGTTGGTAGCTTGATAGGGATTGCATTGAATGTATAAATTACTTTGGGTAGTATATTCATTTTTACAATATTTATTCTTCCAATCCATGAACACGGTATATTTCTCCATCTATTAGTGTCCTCTTTGATTACTTTCACTAGTGTTTTATAGTTTTCTATGTACAAGTCTTTTGTTTCCTTAGGTAGATATATTCCTAAGTATTTAATTCTTTTCGTTGCAACAGTGAATGGAATAGTTTCCTTGATTTCTCTATTTTCTCATTATTAGTGTATAGGAATGCAAGGGATTTCTGTGTATTGATTTTATATCCTGCAACTTTACTGTATTCATTGATTAGCTCTAGTAGTTTTCTGGTTGAGTCTTCAGGGTTTTCTGTGTATAGGATCATGTCATCAGCAAACAGTGAAAGTTTTACTTCTTCTTTTCCAATTTGTATTCCTTTTATGTCTTTTTCTGCTCTTGATTGCTGTAGCCAAAACTTCCAGAACTATGTTGAATAGTAGTGGTGAGAGTGGGCACCCTTGTCTTGTTCCTGACTTTAGGGGAAATGATTTCAGTTTTTCACCATTGAGGATAATGTTTGCTGTGGGTTTGTCATATATAGCTTTTATTATGTTGAGATATGTCCATTTTATTCCCACTTTCTGGAGGGTCTTTATCATAAATGGATGTTGAATTTTGTCGAAGGCTTTCTCTGCATTTATTGAGATAATCATGATTTTTTTTTCAGTTTGTTAATGTGGTGTATTACATTGATTGATTTGTGGATATTGAAGAATCCTTGCATTCCTGGGATAAAGCCCCCTTGGTCGTGATGTATGATCTTCTTAATGTGTTGTTGGATTCTGATTGCTAGAATTTTTTTAAGGATTTTTGCATCTATGGTTATCAGTGATATTGGCCTGTAGTTTTCTTTTTTTGTGGGATCTTTACCAGGTTTTGGGATTAGTGTGATGGTGGCCTCATAGGAGTTTGGAAGTTTCTCTTCCTTAGCAATTTTCTGGAAGAGTTTGAGTAGAATAGATGTTAGCTCTTCTCTATATTTTTGGAAGAATTCAGCTGTGAAGCTGTCTGGACCTGGGCTTTTGTTTGCTGGAAGATTTCTGATTACAGCCTCTAGTTCCGTGCTTGTGATGGGTCTATTCAGATTTTCTATTTCTTCCTGGTTCAGTTTTGGAAAGGTGTACTTTTCTAGGAATTTTTCCATTTCTTTCAGGTTATTCATTTTATTGCCATATAATTGCTGATAGTATTCTCTAATAATCCTTTGTATTTCTGTGTTGTCGGTTGTGATCTCTCCATTTTCATTTCTAATTCTCCCTTTGTTTCTTGATGAGTCGGGCTAGTGGTTTGTCAATTTTATTTACCTTCTCAAAGAACCAGCTTTTGGCTTAGTTGATTTTTGCTATAGTCTCTTTTGTTTCTTTTGCATTTATTTCTGCCCTAATTTTTACAATTTCTTTCCTTCTACTAACCCTGGGGTTCTTCATTTCTTCCTTTTCTAGTTTCTTTAGATGTAGAGTTAGGTTATTTAGTTGACTTTTTCCTTGTTTCTTGAGGTGTGCCTGTATTGCTATGAACTTCCCCCTTAGCACTGCTTTTACAGTGTCCCACAGGTTTTGGGTTGTTGTGTTTTCAGTTTCATTCATTTCTATGCATATTTTGATTTCTCTTTTGATTTCTTCTATGATTTGTTCATTATTTAGCAGCGTGTTGTTCAGCCTCCATATGTTAGCATTTTTAATGGTTTTTCTCCCATAATTGAGATCTAATCTTACTGCGTTGTGGTCAGAAAAGATGCTTGGAATGATTTAAATTTCTTTGAATTTACCAAGGCTCGATTTATGGCCCAGGATGTGATCTATCCTGGAAAAGGTTTCATGTGCGCTTGAGAAAAAGGTGAAATTCGTTGTTTTGGGGTGAAATGTCCTATAGATATCTATTAGGTCTAACTGGTCTATTGTATCATTTAAAGTTTGTGTTTCCTTGTTAATTTTCTGTTTAGTTGATCTATCCATAGATGCAAGTGGGGTATTAAAATCTCCCACTATTATTGCATTGTTGTTAATTTCCCCTTTCATACTTGTTAGTAAATGTCTTACATATTGCGGTGCTCCTATGTTGGGTGCATAAATATTTATAATTGTTATATCTTCTTCTTGGATTGATCCTTTGATCATTATGTAGTTTCCTTCTTTGTCTCTTTTCACAGCCTTTGTTTTAAAGTCTATTTTATCTGATATGAGTATTGCTACCCCTGTTTTCTTTTGGTCTGTATTTGCATGGAATATCTTTTCCAGCCCTTCACTTTCAGTCTGTTTGTATCCCTCGTTTTGAGGTGGGTCTCTTGTAGACAACATATATGGGGTTCTTGTTTCTGTATCCATTCAGCCAGCTTTTGTCTTTTGGTTGGGGCATTCAACCCATTTACGCTTAAAGTAATTATTGATAAGTATGATACTGTTGCCATTTTTTTTTTATTGCTTTGGGTTCCAGTTTATACACCCTTTCTGTGTTTCCTGTCTAGAGAAGATCCTTTTGCATTTGTTGGAGAGCTGGTTTGGTGATGCTGAATTCTCTCAGCTTTTGCTGGTCTGTAAAGCTTTTGATTTCTCCTTCATATTTGAATGAGATCCTTGCTGGGTACAGTAATCTGGACTGTAGGTTATTTTCTTTCATCACTTTAAGTATGTCTTGCCATTCCCTCCTGGCCTGAAGAGTTTCTGTTGAAAGATCAGCTGTTATCCTTATGGGAATCCCCTTGTGTGTTATTTGCTGCTTTTCCCTTGCTGCTTTTAATATTTGTTCTTTGTGTTTGATCTTTGTTAATTTGATTAATATGTGTCTTGGAGTATTTCGCCTTGGGTTTATCCTGTTGGGGACTCTCTGGGTTTCTTGGACTTGGGTGATTATTTCTTTCCCTATTTTAGGGAGGTTTTCAACTATTATCTCCTCAAGTATTCTCTCATGGTCTTTCTTTTTGTCTTCTTCTTCTGGGACTCCTATGATTCGAATGTTGGAGCATTTAACGTTGTCCCAGAGGTCTCTAATATTGTCCTCATTTCTTTTAATTAGTTTTTCTTTGTTTCCTCTCTGTTTCATTTATTTCTACAATTCTATCTTCTAGCTCGCTTATCCTGTCTTCTGCCTCTGTTATTCTACTGTTTCTTCCCTCCAGAGTGTTTCTTATCTCATCTATTGCATTATTCATTGTATATTGACTCTTTTTTATTTCCTCTAAGTCCTTCTTAAACCTTTCTTCCATCTTCTCAATCCTTTTCTCCAGGTTATTTATCTGTAACTCCATTTTGCTTTCAAGATTTTGAATCATTTTCACCATCAAAATTCGAAATTCTTTATCAGGTAGATTCCCTATATCTTCCTCTTTTGTTTGTGTTGGTGGGCATTTATCTTGTTCCTTTACTTTCTGGGTATTTCTCTGCCTCTTCATCTTGCTTATATTGCTTTGCTTGGGGTGGCCTTTCCCTCTTCTGGCCGTTTGTGGAGTTCTCTTTATTATGTAGTTTCCTCGCTGTGTGTGGGGTTGGGTGGGTGACTTGTCAAGGTTCCCTGGTTAGGGAAGCTTGTGTCGGTGTTCTGGTGGGTGGAGCTGGATTCCTTCTCTCTGGAGTGCAATGTAGTGTCCAGTAATGAGTTATGAGATGTCAGTGGGTTTGGAGTGACTTTGGGCAGCCTGTATATTGAAACTCAGGGCTATTTTCCTGTGTTGCTGGAGAATTTGCGTGGTATGTCTTGCTCTGGAACTTGTTGACCCTTGGGTGGTGCTTGGTTTTAGTGTACGTATGGAGGCATTTGATGAGCTCCTATCGATTAATGTTCCCTGGAGTCAGGAGTTCTCTGGTGTTCTCAGGATTCGGGCTTAAGCCTCTTGCCTCTGGTTTTTGGTCTTATTCTTGGAGTAGTCTCTAGACTTCTCTATCTGTCATTTCCAAGGTGGTTCCCTCTGTTTTAGCTTCTGTTTGCTGGTCTCTTCAGTGTCTAATTTCTGCCCTGACACTAGGGGGCGGGTGGACACTTTTTAAGGCTCAGTTGTTCAGTCCTGTTCTGGGAAGGGAGGAATGCTGCAGACAAATATCTCTGGCGTCTGTGGGGAGTGCTCACAGCGTCTCAGCCACACTGGGTTTGCCCTCGCTCACAGCGAGTGTGTTGTCCCAGTCTACACTGCACAGGCTCTAGGTTACTCTGCCGGGAACTGCCCGAGGCCAGCGCTGGGTTGTATGCACTTCCCAGGTCTGAGCGGCTCAAGTTCAGTTTCTCGGGTAGTCCACAAAAGCACAGACTTGGCTGGGTCTGCGTTTTGTGCCTTCCCCGGTCCGAGCAGCTCAAGTGACCAGGTGTTTGGCGAGCACGGTCGCTGCGACTTATCATCTCCCCAGTCCCTGACACTCGGTTTTCTGGGTGTACAACCGGTGCACCTTCTCAGGCAGATATCGACCGGCCCGAGCCCAAGAAGTCTTGATTAGCAACAAGTCTGCCTGAAGTTTGTATTGGATGCCTTTCTGGGGCTGCGGTTGCCCCCTCTGGCTCTGGCTGACCTCCCTGCTTGTCTCTGCAGGGGGTGGGGGATGGGCCGACCGCAGCCTGCTTGCTCTGCTCAGCCCTTTGTTCTGTGAGCGGGGCTGGCGGAGTCTTAGGTTAGAGCTTTCCACCTTTTCATGGGGAAGATATCCCAGTCTGCTTAGCTATCCCCAGTTAGTTCTCTCAGATTGTTCTTGAGGCATTCAAGCCCAGTCCTCTCTCTAAGCAGTTCGGCCGGCTCCTCCCTGCCCAGCCCCCCCTTGCTAATGGCGTATGCAGGCATCTGCACTGCTTCTCCGCTGGCAGTTACCATTTGGCGGATAATCTGTGGATTTTAATTATTTCTTTCTTTTTCCTCCCAGTTATGTGGCCCTCTGAGGTTCCAAGGCTCGCCACAGACTAGCCAGTGAGAGTGTTTCCTGTTTGGAAACTTCTTTTTAAAGCCTCCCTTCCCGGAACGGAGCTCTGTCCTTACCTCTTTTGTCTCTCTTTTTATCTTTTATGTTTTTTCCCACCTCCTTTCGAAGACAATGGGCTGCTTTTCTGGGTGCCTGATGTCCTCTGCCAGCATTCAGAAGTTGTTTTGTGGACTTTACTCTGCGTTCAAATGTTCTTTTGATGAATTTGTGGGGGAGAGAGTGGTCTTGCCGTCCTATTCCTCTGCCATCTTGTTCCTTCTCTGACTGCCCTAATTTTAAATATTTCTCAGCAGAAATGCAATTCTTGGGGGATTAAAACATCAGTATTGTCTGCTACTCATAAATGGGTCTTTTGTACCACAAGTGGACATTTTCAACCCCAAGGCCACATTTTAGGGCTTCCTGACTGGGAAATGGGAAGCATAAGTATATTTTATGGAGGATGGAAAGGAGGAGACAAGACCGCTTGGATACTGTCAAGTTACAAGACCCACCTCATAACGTTGGTGATCTTGGTGCCATTGCAAATACATATATGTGTGTGTGTGTGTATAGTATGTGCTTTCCTATTAAGATTGATTGGATCACTGTGTTTTGTCACTCTCTATCCTTTATACCCTTGCACTTTGTGGGCCAGTAATAGGTAATTGCTGAGTGAATGAATGCATTGGGATATGTGATATAGATCAAACACCACCTAAAATAATGTCTCTATCCTGATATTCACGAAGCTAAACATGTAGTATTTTATCTGGGCAGTTCTTGCATTGCTTGTTTCCCACTTATATTGTCGTTATTTGAGTGCATATTTAATCATACCACTATACTGTCAATGTCTTGTACAGAGGAACTATTTCTAATTTACCTTTATGTTTCCTACAGTACCTGCACATATTTAGCAGTCAATTAGATGACTTGTCAAATGGGTGAATTACAAGGAGCCCAGTCAAACATAAAGTGATATTTAGTGGTACACACTAATTAACATTCAATGAATATTTTATTTGGACAGCAAGGAATTTTACCTCCACTGTATCAGATCAATCGAACTTTTAGTCAATGACCATTGCTTTTTCCCTGGGCACGTGACTGGTGGAGGTTCTGGACAAAGCCTTGTCTAGGTAGGAGACACTGTGGACAGTGTGAGTTCCTAATTCCATTATGCAGAACTTCTTTAATTACATTGCCTTTCTATTAGACAAATGTGCTGATTCTCAGAGTGCTTACAGGCGAAAGATCCTTTTAATTATATACCAATTTAGCTTGTAAGTGATTAGCAACAAAATTCTGGTTATTAGAGAATTAAATTAAGTGTGTGGCCCTTGTGCTATGAACCTTGAATCCTTGGCATCTGGCCTATATTATTGGAATATAAAATGGCTCACTATTTGCTACCACTTTGGGGAAGACTCTGGCAGAGAGGTCTCTGACTCTTAGACAACTTCATTCAGCTTGAGATTATGAATGTTTCAACCCAAGGTGAATTCGCTTTTCCTTGCTTTCCTCCAGAGTCTTTTCTGAGCTAAATTCTGCAAACACCTTGTGTTTGCAAGTAGGAAAAAGTGGGCTATCAGACTGAGAGGGTGACACATAGGTTTTGAATCCTTTTTATTGTGGGAATGGGAAAAATAGCAAAACAGAATTGGAAATGGAGATTAGCCAAGCATTCTATAGGTAGACCTGGAGAATGCAAGAGAAAAGTAGCAAGTGAAGAAAAAATTAAGAACCTGAACCCTAGTAAGCCCCAATGCCAGAATCATGGAGAGTTTCAAGAAGGGAAGTTAATGTTACTGAACCAAACTCAGGTCCACCCACCCATGTCAGTAAGGCCAATCTACTGACACCTGATTGTAGTGAAGGAAAGTGCAGTATTTATTATAAGGCACCTGGAAGGAGTTCAGGACATCCAGTGCTCAAAAAGCCTAAACTTCTAGAAAGCATTTTTAGAGGTCAGGTGAAGGAAGGGAGTCTCAGAGTAGGTTATAAGCACATGTACAGTTCTTTGATAGGTTGATGGTGAAGTAACAGGGTGATGTCATAGGGGTTAGCATTATCCATCCTTTGGGTCCAGTAGGCCTGCAGGCTAAGTGTTTATGATCATCAAGTAGTTAGCATCTTCCATTGGTGGGGGTTTTAACAACTGTAAAACAACTCAGGAAATATGCATCAGATACTGTTACTAGATAAATCAGAGAGGAGCTAAAGCAGAGGATGTGGGAGAAGGGTCTATCCCATAGAGAAGCCCCTATAGAGTCCTGCTAGGTTATAGTAACAGAGTAAAGGGCCACCTGGAGAATGCATAAAACAGGGAATGAATAAAGAAGTAATTTGACTTGTCAGGAAGGGGCTATTGGAAACTCTATAGTGTACATTTTCAGTAGAGTTGTAAGGAGGGAAGCCGATTGCAAAGAGATTATAAAGAAACAAGCAGTAAAAAAATGGAAGCAATGGCTATAACCCACTTATTCTAGAAATGTGGCCATGTTCTCTGGAAATCATTTTTCATGTCTGTTACCTTTCCTTTTCCATTCTGTTGGCCTGTTTGAGTTATAAAAACTTCATTTGAGTCAGGGAGGGAAAAGAATTTCCTGTAGCTGGGAAATTTGGGCAGAGTTGGCAAGGTTTCCTCTTTGGCTATCTTCACATTCAACTTCTTTCTTTATTTTAATAACATTGGATGATGATGAGTGGCTCTGTTTTGACATTTGAACTACTTTCATGGCTTCCACATGCAATAAAATGAGATCCAAGTGCCTAAAAGGGAAAATTGGCTGAAATATCAAAGTGACAGTGGGGAGGGGATGGCAAGGAGGAAGCTAGTGGAAGACAGTTGAGAAGATGAAGATTTGGGGACTGCAGTGGTGGATGTCAAGGGCAGCATGTTTCTTTTAAAGGCAGAGATTCAGGGGCTCAGTGCTTGCTGTTGGCCTTGGGTTAGATGGATTGGCTTGTGTGTTGATGCTCGCACAGTGAAAGTCAGGAAAGAAAATTACTGTGTTAGCATTTTGCGCCTTCTGAGTTGCTGTGACTGTGTGTGGCTCTTATTTAGTCTGCGATGGATATAGGGGTGTTTTTGTAGAAACTAATGTTATTTTGTTGAGGATGGTTGGTCTGTTTACTATCTGCTTCTTATACTTCTTCAAAGGATGGAGCAGTGGGAAGTTCACTGGTAATCATTCTGTTATTTGCATTATTACCTTCACCAAAGGAAGAGATGCTACCCAGCATCTCTAAATTTTAATTCTTTTTTTTTTTTTGTCTGTAAAATGGCTTGAATAATAAAATCTGCCTTCTTCCAGAGTGGTTAAAGGGTCAAATGAAATATGATATAAAGCACTTTAAAACCAGATGATTATAAATAAAGTGCAACATTATCAAACAAAGAAAGAGGGGAAAGACAACAAAGAATGGAGGCAGGGATAAACATCCCTTCTCTTTCTCATTACCTTCATCCCTGTGAACCAATTGCCTTTGTGGGCCTTCATAACTCAGCTGAACTGACTTCACACTGAGCCAGGAAGTGAGAGGCAATCTCCAAAGCAGGAAATCAAAGCTCTGGAATTCTGCTGGAAACTTTAGTTTGTACAAAATGCCTCTCATTGGGTCTAGAACATATTTAACACTCCATAAATGTTTTATATTATTCATTCTTCTTGGCTCTTCTCCTTCCAACCATACATTGACCTTATTAATGCTGTTCAAAGATAGATCCAGGTTTGTGGGGCCAAAAGCATGCACAACATTGGACCATCTATTTAAGTAGAAAATTGCAACAAAGTCTCCTTTTACATATTTTACTAAAACATTTAGTCAATTGATCAGATTACTAGGACAGTTCAAGGGATCCACACATGGGAAGGTTCTTAAAGCTTTCAGTTCAGTTCAGTCGCTCAGTCGTGTCCAACTCTTTGTGACCCCAGAATCACAGCACGCCAGGCCTCCCTGTCCATCACCAACTCCCAGAGTTCATTCAAACTCATGTCCATCGAGTCGGTGATGCCATCCAGCCATCTCATTCTCTGTCGTCCCTATCTCCTCCCGCCCCCAATCCCTCCCAGCATCAGAAACTTTTCCAGTGAGTCAACTCGTCGCATGAGGTGGCCAAAGTATTGGAGTTTCAGCTTTAGCATCAGTCCTTCCAATGAATACTCAGGATTGATCTCCTCTAGAATGGACTAGTTGGATCTCCTTGCAGTCCAAGGGACTCTCAAGAGTCTTCTCCAGCACCACAGTTCAAAAGCATCAATTCTTCGGCGATCAGCTTTCTTCACAGTCCAACTCTCACATCCATACATGACCACGGGATAAACCATAGCCTTGACTACACGGACCTTTGTTGGCAAAGTAATGTCTCTGCTTTTTAATATGCTATCTAGGTTGGTCATAACTTTCCTTCCAAGGAGTAAGCGTCTTTTAATTTCATGGCTGCAATCAGCATCCGCAGTGATTTTGGAGCCCCCAAAAATAAAGTCTGACACTGTTTCCACTGTTTCCCCATCTATTTCCCATGAAGTGATGGGACCAGATGCCATGATCTTCTTTTTCTGAATGTTGAGCTTCAAGCCAACATTTTCACTCTCCTCTTTCACTTTCATCAAGAGGCTTCCTAGTTCCTCTTCACTTTCTGCCATAAGGGTGGTGTCATTTGCATATCTGAGGTTATTGATATTTCTCCCAGCAATCTTGATTCCAGCTTGTGCTTCTTCCAGCCCAGCGTTCCTCATGATGTACTCTACATATAAGTTAAATAAGCAGGGTGGCTTAAATATCAGTAATTGCACATATTTCTGACTTTAAAATTAAATTGAGTTAAAAATGATTTTGGTTTGAGAGTTATAAGTTTCTATTGAAAACATTTGAGAACCTTGAACTTTTAAATTATTTTTCAAATTCTTTTCCCATTTAGATTATTACAGAATATTGAGCAGAGCTCCCTGTGTTATACAGTAGATCCTGTTAGGCATGTATTTTAAATATAGCAGTGTGTATATACCAGTCCCACGCTCCCAGTTTATCCCTTCCATTTCCCCCAGTCTGGTAATCATAAGTTCACTCTCTAAGTCTGTGGGTCTGTTTATGTTTTATAGATAAGTTTATTTGTATCATTTTATTTCTTAGATTCTCCATATAAGTCATATCATATTTATTTTTCTCTGAGTTACTTCACTTAGTGTGATAATCTCCAGTCCACAAATGTTGCTGAAAATGGCATTATTCATTCTTTTTTATTTATTTTTTATGGCTGAGTAATATTCCATTGCATATATGGACCGCATCTGCTTTATTTGTTCATCTGCCGATGGACATTTAGCTTGCTTCCATGTCTTGGCATCTAGTGCTGCAATGAACGTTGGCGTTCGTGTGTAATTTTAAACCGAGTTTTTCTATGGACATAAAATATCGCACGTGAGAGTCTCTGCCCAGGTCACTCTGTACTTAAAACTACCTTAAAGTTCAACTTATAAAATATGTCATTTACGTATCAGAAGACTTTTCAATTTCTTCTGCTTATAGACATAGAGCCCAAAATAACTCAAGTCCTTTGGTCCATCCCACTGCCTGCAACAGACCACCTCGAAATCCCCACTGGCAGGCGAGAAGCTGTCGCAGAGAGGAGCCCTTCTTTCCTTGCTTTGAAAGCTGCCACCCTGTTAAGACCTTTTATTTCTGATTGAACAGCCTCAGCATTTAGAGTTTTAAATAGCTCAGCTATTTAAAATAGTGAAGAGTTCTGACAAAATGTGGTCCCCTGGAGAAGGGAATGGCAAACCACTCCAACATTCTTTCCTCAAGAACTCCATGAGCAGTATGAAAAGGTAAAAAGGTATAACACTGGAAGATGTGTCCCCCAGGTTGGAAGGTGTCAAGTATGCTACTGGGGAAGAGCGGAGGGCAATTACTAATAGCTCCAGAAAGAATGAAGTGACTGGCCAAAGCAGAAATGATGCTCAGTGGTGGAAGGATCTGGTGGTGAAAGTAAAGTCCAATGCTATAAAGAACAATATTGCATAGTAATCTGGAATGTTAGATGCATGAATCAAGGTAAGTTGGACATGATCAAGCAGGAGTTAACAAGCATGAACATTGACATCTTAGGAATCAGTGAAATAAAATGGATGGGAATGGGAGAATTTAATTCATAAAACATTAAATAGTACATGAAAAGATTAATAAGCTTCCATCTAATGGATGTATTTTTGTTCATTATTATTTTTCTTTGGTCTGGTTCTTTATGTAGGATTTTGTAGAAGTAAATAATAGTTTTAACTAAATCGAGTAATCCTCCTATGTATTTTCATTTTAAAAGTCTCAAATAATTAAATTCTCCAGTATAACCCATCCTCAGAAATAAATGTTATCAGTTTTTCATGTTCCTTCAGTCTTTTTTATGCATTTGAGTTGGTGTATAGGAACATCCAGAAAATAGTTTTTCTCGTTTTACTTGTACCTTGCATATTTGTGTGTTTTAAGTTCTATACAATTTTATCACCTGTAAGTTGGTAGATTCATCACCTCAGTCAAGATACTCAACAGTTCCAGCCAACACCACAAGGATCCCTCATGTTGCCCTTTTATAATCACGAGTACCATCTTTTTCCCCCTGAACAAATCTCTGCAACCATAAATATGCCCTTCATTTCTAAAATTTATCCTTTCAAAGATGTTATAAAAATAGAATCTTATAGTGCATAACCTGGACGTTTTGTAAAGTTAAAGAAAACTTGAATGTCACATGCCAGCATTTTCTTTTCTTTTTTTGTAGATGAGAGACATTACTCAGCCTCCCTTGGCTTCACTTTTCTCTTCTGAAGCTTTTGGCTTCTAAAACCCTCTGCTTTTCAAAGACTCTCCTTCTCATCTCAAGTGATTTCTGGCTGTTGGAAATGCATTTTGAAGTATAGTAAGAGCATAGAATAGCCATGGCTAATGCTGAGGAGGAAATGAAATGAAATCTTGTGTTAAATTAAGAGAGTGAGAAAACCCCCAGAGCAGTGAGGGGAAAATGAGTATTTCAGGACCATCATGGTTCCTTTCCATAATGTGTGCCCAGGGAGAAACTACAGTAGGAATCCAGAATTCTGCCTGAGGTTCATTATCAATACAACATAGCAAAGTTGTCAGAAACCAGAAGGAAAGGAAAAGACTCCTTTTCTTTACTATCAAGGAAAGAAACATCATCAGGATCCTATAGATTTTCCAGTTTTCCTGGTTTGCCACTATACCTGGACATCTGGTATGCCTGGGTCTTCCCAAGTCCTACTATGGAATGGATCTGGAAAAAGGACTCCCTGTCTGTGATGCCTGCCATTTCCAAGGCTCTAGATACTTGACTGGAGAAGGCAATGGCAACCCACTCCAGTACTCTTGCCTGGAAAATCCCATGGGTGGAGGAACCTGGTTGGCTGCCATCTTTGGAGTCGCACAGGGTCGGACACGACCGAAGTGACTTAGCAGCAGCAGCAGCAGATAGTTGACTTCAGTATGATTGTCATACACTGACATATTAAGGTATTTTACCCATCTGGAATTAGAGTTTTGAAATATAATCAAGCTTAAATAAGTTCACTTGAAATATTTGCAATTTGAGTCTGTTTTTGTAGGAAAAAATAGATGAATAGTGAACTACTAAAGTAGATATTAACATCAGGTCTCTGATGACTCAGCAGGTAAAGAATCTGTCTTCAATGCAGGTAAAGAATCTGTTTTCAATGCAGGAGACACAGGAGATCCGAGTTTGATTGCTGGGTCGGGAAAATCCCCTGGAGGAGGAAACTTGGAAACCCACTCCAGTATTCTTGCCTGGAAAATCCCATGGACAGAGGAGCGTGGCAGGGTACAGTCCAAAGGGTCATAGAGAGTCAGACACGACTGAGCACAATACTATTGTTATTATAATGGGTAGCATCTCATTCCACAAAATTGAGTTGAGGATGAAATAGTTTATTTTTTTCTAGTGATATTATTTTGATCATTTGAGTCCTCGTTTCTTTGAGAAGAAAAGATAAATCCCCATCAATTCTGGTCTTCTTGCTCCTCCATTTTCCCTTAAGTTGCATCCAATTTCCAGGTTTTATCTGGTGCAATGGGTGTGTCAATGGGCATTTACGGGGAAGGAGTTAAGTATTGATGAGACTTAAGACCTTATTAACATTAATAAAAAGTTTTTCCTCCTCTTGCAGGGTTATCAAGACTAATCTTAAATCAGAAGAAAAGTAGTAAAGTGTGTCTTGCAAGCCATGTACACTTCTAGCAGGACTCCCTTCTGGTCTGCCTTCACCCTTCAGGGCAGCAGTGATGGGAGAGGTGTGGGAGGGAGGGGACTCTCCTCCTAAACAGCTTTCAAAGACTCGTACTTGAAAGAGGCGCCAATCAGGCTGCTCCCAGCCCAAACCCTTTCTCTGTCCTCTCCCATTCAGCCTTCATTGGTCCCAGCTCTCCAAATCCCTCCTTTCCCCAGTACTTTATCTCAGATATCTGTTAGGAAGAAAGGCTGACTGAGGGGAAACTGTGTAGTATATAGAGAGCATCTACTATGAGCCAAAGTTAGATTTTGTTCTCAGTCTGTTTCCTCCAATCAATCAGCAAGTCCTATCCTGTCAACCTGGGAAGTGTCTTCAGAATCCAGCCTCTGTTCCCCATCTCCCTGCCACCAGCCTGGACCAAACTGCTACCACCCCTCATGGATGGTCTTCTAAATGGACTCTGCATCTACAGTTGTTGTTGTTTGGTCACTAAGTCGTGTCTGACTCTTTGCCACTCCATGAACTGCAGCACGCCAGGCTTCCCTGTCCTTCACAATCTCCTGGAGTTGGCTTAAATTCATGTCTATTGTATCGATGATGCCATCCAATCATCTGCTATCCTCTGTTGCCCCCTTCTCCTTTTGCCCTCAATCTTTCCCAGCATCAGGATCTTTTCCAATGAGTCGGCTCTTTGCATCAGGTGGCCAAATTATTGGAGCTCCAGCTTCAGCATCAGTCCTTCCAGAGAACATTCAGGGTCGATTTCCTTTAGAATTGACTGGTTTTATCTCCTTGCAGTCCAAGGGACTCTCAAGAGTTTTCTCCAGCACCATAGTTTGAAAGGATCAATTCTTTGATGCTCAGCCTTCTTATGGTCCAACTCTCACATGCATTAAGTGATTATTGGAAAAACCTAGCTTTGACTACACAGACCTTTGCTGGCAGAGATGTCTGGGTTTTTTTTGTTTTTTGTTTTTAAGAGATGTCTGTTTTTTAATATGCTGTCTAGGTTTGTCATAGCTTTCCTTCCAAGGAGCAAGTGTCTTTTAATTTCATGGCTACAATCATAGTCTGCAGTGATTTTGGAGCCCAAGAAAATAAAATCTGTCACTGTTTCCACTTTTTCTCCATCTATTTGCCATGAAGTGATGGGACCAGATGCCATGATCTTAATTTTTTGAATTTTGAGTTTTAAGCCAACTTTTTCACTCTCCTCTTTCACCTTCATCAAGAGGCTCTTTAGTTTCTCTTCATTTTCTGCCATTCGAGTGGTGTCATGTGCATATCTGAAGTTGTTGATATTTCTCCTGGCAATCTTGACTCCAGCTTCTACACTTACCTTCCCAGTTTAATCATAATGTGGGAGCCAGAGAGACTCTTTCACTACAGCAGTCAGACCATGTGCTCTCTCTGCTTAAAATTTCCAGAGGTCCCTGTCTTATGCACAGTAAAATCTAAAGCCCTTGCTTGCACTAGCTTGCAATGTACCCCCATGATGCTCAGCCCTGCTGTTCTCTGGCCTCATCCCCCACCACTGATGACCTCACTGGCTTGCACCAGCCACCCTGGTGTCTGCAGAGATCCTCTGTCAGAGCCTTTGAACCTACTATGACCTCTGCCAGAACAACTGTTTCATCAGTTATCTGCGTTACCAGCCAGGGCCATTGCTAATCACCTTATCTAAAAATGGAATGCCCTGTAGCTCTATAGACTCTTACCACCAGTCAGCTACCTGTCTGTCTGTCTGTTAATCATCTGTTTCCTTGAACCCTGCCCCAGTACCATACCCACACAAACCATTGTCTGCACCAAGATGGCATCGATATTACCTGCTTTGTGCACTGCTGTGTCCCCAGTCCCTGGAAGAGTACCTGACACAAAGGTCTCAATAAGTGTTTTGAAATGAATGAATGACACTACACAATAATCTGGGAAGGTAATGATTTCTTTTATTTATATGGATGAAGTTAACAGTGCTCAAAAAAATAATTTATGGACACTCACACAATTGCTAAAAGGTGGAAACAAGTATATACCACAGGAAGCTTTTCTAGTTAGGATAGAAAAGAGGCAGGCCAGTATTTACAAAATGGCCTTGCAGATAAATTATATATTGTATATTATCCTTCCTAACATTAGGAATTTAATTTAAAAGAAGATTAATTTAAAAAGAGGTTCTCTAGGAATAGGTAGTGTCTTAACTTGGGGGAATGTGTTTTTAATGGAATCTCAGGCACACTGGCAGGTTTTGCTGGTACTGTCTTGGGGCCAGGAACCAGCTAAGCTGCTAGTTCAGTGATTAGGTCATGTGCTGGCGTCTGCTGGGAAATTTGATAAAGTAGATTCTTGGCCAGGCTCACTTTAATATAAAATATGCTTTTGTGGCATTCTGGCCCTGGTTCAATGGACCTTTTCTTTCTTTCATTCAGCTTTGGAAAGAAGATTTGGAGTGAGCATTCAGTAGACACACTCTTTTCTATGTCTGATCTGCTATTAAAGCCCTTTCTATATAGGAAAATGGGAGTGTGGTAGGGTGTTTAATGTTTCTATTAGAAAAGTAGGAAGTGAAGGCAAGAGTCAATGATGGGATAATTCCTTAGAAATGAAAAACACTATAAATCTAAAGTAGAACAAGAGGTGAGCAAAGCTAAAGGGAACTTTTTTATTTTTTAACATTGGTTTACTTGCCTTATTTTCAAAAAATACTATATTCCTATTCTTTTTTTTCTTTTCAAGCATTGTATTTGGCTTTTTTTAAAAAAAATGCAGTTTCCCCATTTTATATAGGTGGAAATACATCAGTTCAGTCTAATGCTTCAAAATCACCCAAGTCATGAAGTCTGTAGCCTGACATATTTGGCTGTGATTGATCACTCAACTAGATTTTATTATTTTTGTTAAGTTTCAAAGAAGTCTTTCAATGATAGATGAGAATACAACTATAATTATTTTCTGACTGGAAAATATATCTATTTACACATACATATACATACAGGGTTGTGGTGGCAGCCTTGCAAAGACAGAACATGGATACTTAACTGTGTATGTATGAGTATAATATTATCATAGGTTCTTGTTTAAGGGATGAAAGTGAAAGTTGCTCAGTCATTTCCAACTCTGTGACCTCATGGACTGTAACCTGCCAGATTACATGGAATTCTCCAGGCCAGAATACTGTAGTGGGTAGCCTTTCCCTTCTCCAGGGGATCTTCCCAACCCAGGGATCAAACCCAGGTCTCCTGTATTGCAGGCGGGTTATTTACTGATTGAGCCACCAAGGAAGTCCCTGTATAAGGGATAGGAAATGGTTAAAATAAGCTAAAGGGAAGAGTCTTAATTGTTCTTCAAGCTTGAGACTACACCATTAATGAACCTGTATAGATTTAGAAAAGGTTGAAGGCCTGGCCCGGACCTGGTGTAGGGATTCTGCAGAAGTCACTGGAAACTTGTCCAGTTTATTTATTAATTTATTTTTGTATTTTGGCTGGGCTGTGCTCTGCAGCATGTGGGATGGTTCCCCAACCAGTGATCGAACCCAGGCCTCTGCAGTGAAAGCATTGATCCTAACTCCTAGGCCACCAGGGAACTCCCAACTGCCTTCTTTTTTTCAGTTTAGAATAATTTATATTTTTCATATTTGTTCAGGATGGTGGGGATACCCTTTGAAGCTGTGGAGTAATTAACTGTCAGGTAAAATAAGGAAGCTGAATGAGCTTTCCGCTGCTTCTCAAGGTATCTTGGGTAGCTTGTTTATGAATAAAGAAGCAGTCATATTAGAAACATATAGGCTAAACATGTGGGCTATTATTTTATATAATCTAATTATAATAGTTCTTACAAATCAATTAAATTCACATTAAAAGCACAAATCATTCACACTAAAAATGACAAACTGCATAGAAGTTTGTTGTTTTAATAGTTGTAAATTACTAATTGCCCCCTTTTGGGTATCTTTTCTTGCATAAAGAAATATTTTAAATATAGAACTCTAAACTCAATAGGTGTTTCCAAAAACACCCGCTGGAAAACTAAACAAACTGTGTACTCTACCATAGGAAAGATGTCATGGACAACAGTGAAAATCCTAACTGAATAAATGCTACTATGGCCAATCAGTTGACATGATGGGTAATCTTTCCTTAAGTAGAAACCTGTTTTATGGAAGCAGGTTAAAAACGTCATTGTAAAAACTGAGGGTTATGGAACCTCAGAAACTTCTCTCCAATGTATGTATAAATATGCCATCATTTCAACCGTAAGATCTCTCAAATTTTTGTTCTAACTGGCATGAAAATGAGTAAGAGAAGTAAGTTACCATAGTTCTCTACCATTTGAGGGGCGCTGGACAGAGGTCAGGCCATAAATCAAAAGGAAAATAACATGGAGAGTCAAGCTGAGCATCAGGGGAAGAAAACTTATCTCCAAATTCACCACATGCTTTGGGCAGTCATGTTGCTCTCAGTCTAGTTTACAGAAGAGCTGATAGAAAAGAAAGGACTAGCACGTTCTCTCTCTGGTCAAGCTCTGTTTCGTTTTCTATTTCTTAATTTTTCTCTCTTATGTCCCAGGGATTCTTCCTCCCATTTCCCACTTTGTCTTTCACCAGCTTGGTCCTGGCATCCTCGGAGGCTTTCTCTTTGAGATTTTCTATCTTTGTGCAGTCAGGACCTCACCTTTAACTCTCTGCCCGTCCCTGGACCATGCTGTTCCCTTCCTGCCCTCTCAGAATCTCCTCTAGCTGAACGAGAATGATGTCAGTTCCCGATGAGGGGAACCTGGGGGTGAAGCAGGACCCGATGACGTGTTCATGGAGTCAGCCTCTCTTGTGCAGTACTCTTCTCTCCTCTGTTCATGTGATGGTTCCTGAGGCTTCAAAGTCCATCCCTGGAATTTATGCAGAGCAGAATAGGTGCTCTGCAGGGAAACGGAGCGTGTAGGAAACTGTACTGAACAATAATAGGAAAGATCATACCCAGTGGTGTGATAGGAGTGACTTAAATTCTATTTAATAATTTAAACTAATATTAATTGTTAAATATATTGAAAAGAAATTTTATTTTGGTGTTTTCCAGTTTTTCCTCAGAGCATGCATTTTTAAAACAGAAAAGAAATGCTTTTGTTATACTGAGTGAAAACGAAAATTCAGCTTCATGTATATAATCTAGCTACAAATATATAAAAATTATGGCAGAGAAATAAAACTGGTAGGATATCTACCAGCCAATTAACAGTGACTGCATTTAGATGGTGGGTCTAAGGCTTATTTTGATATCGTTGTTATTGTTGTTTCTGGCCTGATATCATCTAATTTTGCTCAAATGCATGTGTTTCACTTTTAGAATAGACTGTATAAACATACTTCACTAAAATGGTGTTCCTTCTTTTCCTTTTTATTAAGATAAAAAAGGGAGTTTATAAGCAACACTTGTTGCTTTTTAGTTAAATTTGAAAACATATATCTATATTTAATTAAAGGCTAGATATGGAATACAACTTTACTACTCTTTCTTCTGTATAAATAGCATCGTGGAGCACGGTATTAGACCAGAGTCAGATAATTGAAACCTCAGTTCCGTCCTTGTCCCCAGCCATCCAGGTGACCTTGAGTTCCTCTAGGTTCCTCCCCCCGCTTCAGTTTTCACTCATTTTGATGCTGAGGAGTTTGGGCCTGTCAATGCAATCTGGTACTTTCTGCCTCTAAAATACTCTTGCAGTATCTTTCCTGGCTTTGTACCTTCCCTGGTGTGTCTCTGCCTCTCTCCTGTGCAAAAGGATATAGTGGCAATGGTTTAAGACATTTTATCCTCAGGGAGTTTAGCAGGTGAGAAAAATTTTTTTTAATATAAGCAGTATTACATATAAGAGTGAGATCTTGTGGCATTTGTGACTCTAATATATCTATTTTTTTTTCCTCTTGCATACAGTGTCATTCTATTTCTAAGCTCTGATATCCAAAGATATACTTTTGCTACATGTTTTTAAATGAATCCTTTTTCAGTCCACCTGCAAAATGATTGGCCATGAATGGAAACAGTGGCACCGGTGCTTCCAGGGGAACATTGGATTGGATTACACAGGAAAAGTCCTGGTGCTGGAGGTGCTAGATGGATTAGTTCATTAATCCGAGCAAACAGTGACTTTTATAACATGGTTGAAAGAACACCCTGTTACAACCTTGATGAGATCCTTTTAGACTTTTGATGTTTACTCTCTTTGTCTTATTTATTCAGTCAGATTTATCACTGATGATATAGATGGCTGTACGCCTAATAAAACTACTAAAGTCATAAACCATAAAGCAAAAGGATGAATGGAATTTCAGAATGAGTTGGTTTTTGTATCTGTAAGAAAGATGGTTTCTTGTTTATATTCCAGTCCAGGGAATAGATTGTAGGATGAATAATAATGTTAATGATGATGAAATAGTGGCTAACACTTAGCCAGCACTTCCTATGTTCTAGACATTGCTCTCAAACTTTTAAAGGTTTTAACTTATGTAATCCCTGAAACAACCCTAGGAGTAAGGTGCCATAATTGCCCCCATCTGAGGTGGAAACAGAGGAAGACTAATTGCCCAAGGTCACATACCTGAGAACCTGAACTCAGATAATTCTGACCCTAAAGCCTGTGTTCATAAATATGCTGCCTCTGTGCTCATCAGTGTTCATCAATCTGTGGAGGACCTTGATGTAGATTATATATGTTCTTCACTTTCTGTTCCCTGTACCAGAGGACTCATCCTGCTATCGCCATGCTTTCCTGCCACATAGAATCATCTTTTCCTAATCAAATATTTGCTGGGACTGTAGTTAGAGATTTAGAAACAAATTGAACTTTAGGCCCATGTTCCGCTGGTACTGCTTCCAGGGGAATATTGGAATTACACAGGAAGAGTAATAACTCCAAACTTTAGGGATGACCAGTAAAGCAACAATCTGTAAAAGAATGCCCATCTCAGAGCAGGGAAACCTGGGCTTGATTCAGTTCAATTGGGACACACACCTGGTCCAAAGGGAACAGATTCTGATCCAGTGGGTCAGGTATGGGCCCTTGTAACTATGTATTTAAAATATTTCTCCAAGGAATTCTGACACTCTTCCCAGGTTTGATAATCCCTAAACTAGAGCATGTGGAAAGTAAACTATTCTAGGGAACAAGGACAGTGAATCGCCACTGATTATGTTCCTTAGATAAGGAGATGGGACCCTTTAACAGTCTGATCCTGGAGGGCAAAATGAAAGAATCAGGGTTTAGGGCAGATTTACTCTTAAAACCTCTTTGCTTAAGCAAAGTATGCTGAGTAGCTCCCCAGTGTCACATGAGTGGAGCTTTCTTGACACCTTCCTGTGTGCCGGTCATGCTGTTGTCGCGTGATGAACCTAGAGGGGGGGAAGCTAGCTAGACCTGGGGAGTTAAGAAAGATTTCTTAGGCAAGTTGACCTTTAGACAGAAGGTATTTACATGTAAGGTCCTTATTTGGACCCAAACCTTAAAGCATTTTAGAATCTGAACATAAAGAGGTTTATTTTGGAAGACATAACCGTCCGTTCAGTGAGTGGTTCATTAGCCCCAGCCTGACCATTCTATTCCGAGGACAATAATAAAAACTGACCGACTCACCTCACTTCACCCACCCTGACTTGCCTCTTTATTTCTCTTCCTGTCGGTCTAGATCTAGTCCTCTCGGGTGAAAATCACTAATGAGGAACTAAAACAGAAATTTTATCAGAATCCTTGTTGTATTTTCGTCATCTTTACTACCTATGGAGCCTGCTCATTGTGGATTGTATTTACATTTTTAAGTTGTTAATTATCAAATATTTGAAACATATAGACAATTAAGGAAATGAAATGATGCCCATACTTCTATCTTCCATCTTTAACAGATGTTAATATTTTACTCTGTTAGCTCCAGATTGTTTGCACTTGTGAAGACCTAAAACGTTACAGAGACTGTCAGTGCCTACCCCCATCTTGCCTCTGGCTGCATGGGACCTCAGGGACCCTATACTTCCTTTGACAGCTGAGTCCTGAAGATTCCAGGAAGCACACAGCTTCTGGAACATGGCAGAGTTGGTCACCCAAAAGTGGTTTTTTTTTTTTTTCTGATCGGCTTCTGTGCTATATCAGGAGTGTTTGCATGAGTGTTGGGAGGATGGCAGCATTCCCACTTTGAGTTTTAGATTCTTTTTATCCATCTTTATTCCACTGCAGCAGGGTTCATTCAAGCCCTCATTAGCTCTGGATGATAGCTGTAGCCACTCTATGGGACTCCTCTCCTCCAACTTCCTCCGCTGTTACCACACACACATTTGGATGGCTGGATGTCATCGCATTTCTTCTGACGTATACCCATTTCCATGAGAGTTTTGGCAAGAAAACACAGGAGAGGAAGAGATTGTGTCTGATATGATAATAATCATAATAATGGTCCCAAATATTTACTGAAGTTTCACTCTGTGCCAAGAATTGTTCTATAAACTTTGCATGAATTAATTTGTTAAATTTTCGTTGCATCTCTGTGACATAGACATTATAATTATCCCAGTTTTAAGGATAAAGAAACGCGGGCACTAAAACCAAGTGACTTGCTCAGATTTTCCCAACTAGTATGTGGCAGAGCTAAAGTTTGGACATGGGCCACCTGGCTTGAAAGCCCACTTTATTTATCACGATGCCGCCCTGCCTTTCACTGTAGCTCCGGATGACAATGAATGAAAGAGCAAGCCCATTTGGGGGCTTCATATTTTTGCTAATCCTTTATGCATAGTGTACTATGTCAGATCCTTCAAAAGTTGGTAGTAGTCTGCATCTTTTGAATGAGTTCTGTTGGGAAATTATTTCAAAATTGAAGTATCTGTAATGCTAACACATTTCTGCATAGGAACACTTTCATAAGGGGTACTTAAATTTCCAGACAAATCTGTAATCTAGTTAAGCCATGAAATATCTAAATAAGCTTATTTGCAATAAAACAGGAGAAAAATAGCAATGTGGTTAAACTATTAGTAAAAAAAGGAAAGCCAAAGTTGTTATATTTTATTCTTAGATGATTGTACTTAAGGGAAAGAAGGATGAAGAAAAAGAAACTTTCAGAAGATTTTAGAGTACTTATAAGGCTTTTGAGATAACTGTGTATTATATGCAATTTCATTTTAAGTCTAAAGGATTTCTTTTTATCTGACATGGTTGTGCTAACAGTGGTATATTGATACTTCTAAAACTCCAAAACAAGAAGAACTTCTTGTTTGCAAACATAACCAAGAAAAGATGAGAGATTTGCTACAGTAATTATGTAAGAGTTAGAAAAGAAAGGGGAAAAGAGTCATAGAGAATATACATACTTGTTTTGTAAACAGAGATCCTTTGTACTGCAGTTAGCTTCAAGAATAGACATGGAGTAGGCAGTGCATGTACTTGCCTTCCAAGTGCAAATGATTGTAAGGAAAAGATTTTGAGAAATATATTTCCTTCTGGCAGTGAGTAGCATCATTGACTCAAACCGTCATAGTGGATGGAAGCAGAAGGAAAGCGTGCAACCAGCTAGAAGCCCAGGTTACCAAAGGGCATTTGTAATTTAACACATACTTTGTAATTCTCTGATATAAAGTATTTTCTTTTAGGTTAAACATGGATTAGGCATGCTTTTGAGAAAATGATGTTAGAAATCTTGTGTTCTTAGAAAACAAAAGTGAATGTACTGTGTGTGTATATATATACATATACATATATATATATTTTTTTTTCATGGCACCGTTAATGTAGGGTCTCTTGGCACCTACCAATATAGGGTTTCATGTCACCATTTGCAGTCACTTCTTTTACATCTAGTTATTCCCTCATTGTGAGGATTGTAAGAAGCTTTAAAAAAATGGTTTCAAATAATCTGCTGCTTATTGTGGATGAGATGAGCTTGCGCAGTTATTCAGGCTCAGCCCTCTTCCTATCCCACCTTTCCTATATTTTGTTTCTTTGTTTCGTGACATAGTCACTGGGGTGAACATACATTTTTTAGCTACCCTAGCAGAAAGCTTGTTTTCTTATTATCCACAGACCTGGAAGTTAAGCTCAACCTTGGCTGCCATGAGAAGGAAGTCCGGGACTTGACATTGCTAAGGGAGTTAGAAACATTGCTGTTTCAAAACATGTCACCAGGTCATTAATTAAGCACTAAAGCAAGTAACTTGAATGGAATCAGTTCAAGAAAACCCTTCCCCCACACTACTCCCATTTGGCCCATGTAAAATACACATAATTTATATCTTATTGAACACTTTTAAGTGCTCCACTCTCAATAGTTAGAATCACAGTAATATAATTTTTCCAGTTTATGAAGGAAGAATAATGAACTTGAGAAAAACTGGAGTATTTTCATTTTAATTGCTGAGGTAATGATATTGGTTGGAATAATTGATTTAAGTCACCTACTGATTGGAAATGTTTTGAGTATAAAGTTTTATAAACCCTGCTCATGCGGTTCCTTTGAAGTTAGTTCTGGAAACACTTTGTTCTTAGAAGATGTTGGAATGAGCTCCAAAATGGACATTTGTTTCCCAGAGGGTATGAAATCTGACTTGTCTAAAATTCTTGGAGAAGTGATAAATGCCATGGTATCTTAGTTATTTTTCACTTTCTACTTAGAACTGCAGCTCTGAAATAGTCTAATGAAATTGTTTAATTGCATCAACCAACTGAAATCAGGGATGCGAAGCTTTTTCTCCTGATTTCTGATTTTACAGCTCCCAAGTGGACTAAAACAAGTGATTTCTTTCTGCTGAGTAGCAACTTAGGGTACTTTTGAAATTTTGTCAAAGTAAAATTTCAGAGAAGCTCTTTTGGATCTTTTTCCTGGAATAAAGTGATCAGGAGGGAAAAACAATTCCTTTGCCAGATAAATATTAAAGCATTCTAATTCCGCACTAATGTTCCTGAAAGTTTTTGTACAAAGACCTTGAAAAAAACTGTATATATGTACATTTCCTAATATCTTTTTCAGTTTGAGACAAGATTGAACACGGCTACATTTTTAGTATCTATAGATAGAGAAGTGCAATTTTTAGTCACATAAAGTTTATTTTTTTAAAAAAGTCTCTTCAGGAATGTTCTGTGATATCTCTGCCGCAGTGCCCGTGTCCACACAGTGAGCCACAAACCCCACCCCCAGCCCCACCTCCCCAGGAGATCCTGCCAGACCATCAGGTAATCTGGCCCAGGCTCCTATGAAGTCACTGTGTTTTCCTTGAGTCTTGGTGCCCATGAGACCTTGTGTGCGCCCTCCAAGAGTGGAGTTTCTATTTCTCACAGTCCTGGGGAGTTCCCGTGACCAAGCTGTGCTGGCCTTCAAAGCCAAATGCTGTCTGTGTGTGCATGTGTGCGTGAACGTGCACACTCAGTCGTGTCCGACTCTGCAACTCCAAGGACTGTAGCCTGCCAGGTTCTTCTGTCCATGGAATTTTCCAGGCAAGAAATACTGGAATGGGTTGCCATCACCTTCTCCACAGGCTCTTCCCAATGCAGGGATCAAACTCATGTCTCTTGTTTCTCCTGCATTGGCAGGTGGATTCTTGTCTTCCCAGGCAGCGCTATGTGACATGGTGCTAATTCCTGGTCTTCTCTGAGGCTTCCTCCGCCCCTCCCCTTCTAGATAGTCTAATAGTACCTATCTCAAAAAGTTACTTTGTGAATTGGATAAGACTCCTCTGCACCTAGTTCTTGACAGATAAAAATGGGAGTAACTCATACACACATAACTTACTATATGTCAGCCATAGTTCTAAACACCTTAAAGATATTAACCTACTGAATTCTCACAATATCCCAATGGGTCAACAGTATTTTATTCCCATTTTATAGATAAGAAGACAGAGGCACAGGAGATTAACTTGCTTAGCATCAGAGATGTGTTGGAACTGAGTTTGAAATTTAGGACAGACTGCTACCGAAGTCTGTGTACTTAATCATTTACCCCAACCTATCTCCCAATAGTAACGGTCTTTTCTATTAAGAAATACAAGACTTTAATTAGGATTTATGGAACATATATTTCTTTCTCATTTTTCTTGAATTCTGATATCTTTAATTCTGCAGAATCTTCTAGCAGAAACTTTTTCCCTAAAATAACGGCTTATGAATAGCATAATTTTTGTGAAGTAAAAAGATGCAATAGATTCACAGATTTTCAGATACTTGCATACACAAACTGAGAGAAGCAAATGTATTTGATCAAATTAATTACCCATGCTAAAGTTTAGTATACTCTTAATTATCCATTTTAATGGAAATTTATAATGACCTGAAATAAAATTAATAAGTATTTTGTAAATCTGCAGAAGTAAATCAATATTAGAGGATCTTATTAACTGTGATTTAGGTAAGTCTCAAAATTCTGAGTCCTAGTAGTATTTGAACCTGAAAAGTAAGAAATATAATCCCTCTTGTGTCTATTGCGAGAACCAGAGGAGAACATTGATGAAATTGGCTTTGGCAAACTTCAAAGAGCTATATAAATGCAAAGATCACAGTTAATGTCAAAAGAGTCCCAGGATTTCATGTGATTGCTCATTAACATGCTGAGAGAGCTGGGATGTGAAATCCACATTTCTCAATCCAAGACCTTGGCTAATCATTTGAGACATCACACCACTGGAAACACATGGAGTGTGGACCACATTGCTTAACTGGGAGGTGCTGGCTCAGAGAGAGATATGGTTTCTATGAATCTGATAAGAGCTGGTCTAGTTGACTTCCATGGCCCCAACTCTAAGAATTTAGAATTCTAAAATTAAAATGGGGGGGGGATTTGTCTGCAAATTAAAACTTCAAGATTATTTAGTACCAACATTTTATAGTAGAGCATTTGCAAAGCAAACCAAATACCATCACCCCCAGTGTTTTGAGCAGACTCCAGTTTTTCACAGGAAGTGAAGCTCTTTTTCATTTTAGCCATAGGAATTGGTATTGTTTATTTCTTCATCCATATGTCTTGTGTCTGGAAATGTCCGAAGTTCCTCAGGTTCAGCAGATCATCCTGACCCCTTGCTCTGATGCCCTTGAAGGTTCCTGTCATCTGCCTCTTCTCTCTACAGTTTCCACAGGATCCCCACCGTCTCTTCCTTTTATTCAGTGTTCTTCCTTACATTCTTCCCATCCCCATCTCCCAGTTCCTCCCTCCTCTTCCTCATTCACTGAGTTTTAATTACGCACATTAAAAGCCTTGAGAAATAAGGTCAGCAACTCTAATTCTATGATCTTTTCTTCCAGCACCGAACAGGCTTTACCTGGGGAAGATGTGGGTTGGGGGACAGGGAAGGAAACATAAGCCTAATATCAGAGACCTACCAGTCTGATAGAATAAACAACTTTTTCTTTTAAATTAGGGCAAGCTTTCTGCTGCTGACCTCTTTGGAAGAACAGTTTCTCATCATGCCTTGCTTTGTACTTTTCTTCCAGAGCAACTCTGGCTGGCCACCCTCCCCTCCAGATTCTGGCTGTTGTCTGGCTGTCCAACAGCCCTCTCTGATCCCCTCCCTTTGAGGCATCAGTGCTGGCTGCTGGGCTCTTCTTGTGCTTTTCCAAATTCTTCACACTTCTGCTGCCAGTTTAGGAATGATTCATCATTTCTGCGTCCAAAGTTTAGTTCTAGAAAAAGATCCCTGGTTTCCCAGTCTTGTTTGGCTGAGGTGTTCACTATCCCAAGCTGTAGAATGGGCAGGAGAAAATTTGAGATTCTTGCAGGCTCTTGCTCTGGTTCCCATGTGGGTTGTCACATTAGCTGGGGTTTCCTAGCTTGCCGTGAAAGTCATGATCTCCAATATGCATGCTTCGTTTTGCTTGTTCTGTTTCCCTCACGTTCTCAGTAATGTAAGCATGCTGTTGTTTATTTCTCAATGCTCTTGCTTTCAGCTGGAAATTACACTACTGATGTTTGAGGAATTAAAATGCTTCCTTTGGCCTCATGAAATAATTTTGTGTCATTGGTTTCCTTCACCTTTCTTGGGATAATATTATGTTAGCTTTTGGTGTTGTTAGAAAAGTTGTTTGCTGTTCACTGATTGTCTGCCTTTCTTCCCCTTGATAATGTCATTCCTAATTAATTATGTTCTCTCACCCCTTACCAAACCCACCTAGAATTTCTCCCTCTTGGGTGTTTACAGTCTTCGATATCTTGCACATTATAAATGGAAAATGCCTGAGTATTTGAACTTTGTAAGCACAAACCGTTAATGAAGAGTCCACACAGCGTATGGCTGTGATGAATGAAACTGTGTTTTTGACATGACTATTTGCTCTGATAAATCTAACTGATTCTCGGTCCACCAGTGCTATAATCTAAACTATCAAAAATCCCCTAAATGTTTGCTACTGCCCCATGCTGTTTGCTACCACATGCTCTGTAGGACTTCTGTAGTATCCATGACAAACTTACAAGTGCTGTATAAATGCAAAGATCATCAGTAGTGTCAAGAGAGTCCCAGGGTTTCATGTGATTGCTTGTTAATGTGCTGAGAGAACTGGAATGTGAAATCCACATTTCTTAATCCCAGACTTTGGCTAGTCATTTGAGATATCACCCTATTGGAAAGATGCAAAATCAAATTTCCCCCTCTTTAAGATGAAAGTAGAAGATAGGCAGAGATCTCCATGTGGGACAGCAGTTAGTGAGAGATAGATGAGAACATCAAGCATGATGGTATGAGTGTAGACAGGTGAACAGCAGTGCTGTTTCAACATCTGTTTATTTCAACACTTGGGGCTTAAGAAAAGCCAAGATTCTGATTGAGCATTCTCCTGATGCTGATAGTGGGTTAGCTGTAGTCTATAACATAATAATTCTGAAGAGCCGGATTTTTGTACTATAAAATTTTGAAACTCATGTTTGATTCTCATATGGAGTTTTATGGGACTCCTAAGATAGAGTCTGGTGGCACTGGAGAAGAATGGGGTCTGTAAGTGGGAAAAAAAGGTGAGAAAATTATTGAGGTCATGTGAACCAATGATTTCAGATTGATTCAGTTCAGGGAAAGTTATTCCTTTGATCAATGACATCAAAAAGATCTATGTTAGAGTTTTTCTGATTAATTGCCTAGTGTCTTTCCATTCTATCCTTGGTAAATACCTACTGAGATTATTTGCATATTCAGAATTTTCCTTCTTAAATTTTAGTAATTTACACATTTTTCTGAACAGGTTCAGTAAATGACTTGCAAAACCATGGGAGAATAAACCAGTCATTTGTCACATTATTGACTATATGTAAAAAACGTTGTATTACTTTGCCTTTTTAAATGTACCATGCATCCTTTTCACATGTAGAAATAGTTGAAATCTATTCTGTTTCTTTGAAAAATACTCCTAGAATGGAGGACATTAACATACCCATAAACCATAAGTGCAAAGTGTTGAAGAAAATTTCTTGCTAGCAAATGTCATGGCAAAAACTTTGGGTCCTTAAAACTAACCATATGTTGATTAGACCATCTTTGGAAATGTGTAAATGAGGTAGAAAGATGTTCACTGGGTTCCTCTATATCACTAATCTATCCTACACATGCTATAGGATTAAACGTTTGTATTGATCCCCTTTGGAAATTTCATTAATAAATTTAGAAGGTTTAAGGTTTTGAAGGAAAAAGTACACGGTTTAAATTGTAGCTTTGTCACAAATCCGTTCAGTTCAGTTCAGTCACTCAGTTGTGTCCGACTCTCTGTGACCCCATGGACTGCAGCACGCCAGGCTTTCCTGTCTGTCACCAACTCCCAGAGCCTACTCACACTCATGTCCATCTCATCAGTGATGCCATCCAGCCATCTCATCCTCTGTCGTCCCTTTCTCCTCATGCCTTTAATCTTTCCCAGCATCAAGGTCTTTTCCAATGAGTCAGTTCTTCACATCAGGTGGCCAAAGCATTGGAGTTTCAGCTTCAGCATCAGTTGGTCCAATGAATATATAGGACTGATTTCCTTTAGGATGGACTGGTTGGATCTCCTTGCAGTCCAAAGGACTCTCAAGAATCTTCTCCAACACCACAGTTCAAAAGCATCAATTCTTAGGCACTCTTTATAGTCCAACTCTCACATCCATACATGACTACTGGAAAAAACATAGCTTTGACTAGATAGACATTTGTCGGTAAAGTAATGTCTCTGCTTTTTAATATGCTGTCTAGGTTTTGTCATAGCTTTTCTTCCAATAGTAGGAGTCTTTTAATTTCATGGCTGCAGTCACCATCTGCAGTAATTTTGAAGCCCCCCAAATAAAGTCTGTCACTGTTTCCATTGTTTCCTCATCTATTTGCCATGAAGTGATAAGACCAGATGCCATGATCTTAGTGTTCTGAATGTTGAGTTTTAAACCAACTTTTTCACTCTCTTCTTTCACTTTCATCAAGAGGCTCTTTAGTTCTAATGTCTTTAAATAAATTGCTTAACTTATTTTTTTCACTTATGTGTTTTGGGTTTTTCTTATCTGGTAATGGATTAAATAAGTGATCAATGCAAAGAAATAGAGGGAAACAATAGAATGGGACAGACCAGAGCTCTCGTCCAGAAAATTAGAGATACCAAGGGAACATTTCATGCAAAGATGGGCACAATAAAGGACAGAAATGATTTGGATCTAACAGACGCAGAAGAAATTAAGAAGAGGTGGCAAGAATACACAGAAGAATTATACAAAAAAGATCTTCATGACCCAGATAATCATGATGGTGTGATCACTCATCTAGAGCCAGACATCCTGGGATGAGACAAGTTGGCCTTAGGAAGCATCACTATGAACAAAGCTAGTGGAGGTGATGGAATTCCAGTTGAGCTATTTCAAATCCTGAAAGATGATGCTGTGAAAGTGCCTCACTCAATAAATTTGGAAAACTCAGCAGTGGCCACAGGACTGGAAAAGGTCAGTTTTCTTTTCAATTCCAAAGAAAGGCAATGTCAAAAAATGCTCAAACTACTGCACAATTGCACTTATTGCGCACACTAGCAAAGTAATGCTCAAAATTCTCCAAGCCAGGCTTCAGCAATATGTGAACCGTGAACTTCCAGACATTCAAGCTGGTTTTAGAAAAGGCAGAGGAACCAGAGATCAAATTGCCAACATCTGCTGGGTCATCGAAAAAGCAAGAGAGTTCCAGAAAAACATGTATTTCTGCTTTATTGACTATGCCAAAGCCTTTAACTGTGTGGATCACAATAAACTGTGGAAAATTCTTCAAAAGATGGGAATACCAGACCACCTGACCTGCCTCTTGAGAAACCTGTATGCAGGTCAGGAATCAACAGTTAGAATTGAACATGGAACAACAGACTGGTTCCAAATAGGAAAGGGAGTATGTCAAGGCTGTATATTGTCACCCTGCTTATTTAACTTATATGCAGAGTACATCATGAGAAATGCTAGGCTGAAGGAAGCACAAGCTGGAATCAAGATTTCCAGGAGAAATATCAATGACCTCAGATATGCAGATGATACCACCCTTATGGCAGAAAGTGAAGAATAACAAAAGAGCCTCTTGATGAATGTGAAAGAGGTGAGTGAAAAAGTTGGCTTAAAGCTCAACATTCAGAAAACTAAGGTCATGTCATCTGGTCCCATCACTTCATGAAAAATAGATGGGGAAACAGTGGAAACAGTGAGACTTTATTTTTTGGGGCTCCAAAATCACTTAAAATGGTGACTGCAGCCATGAAATTAATAGACTCTTGCTCCTTGGGAGAAAAGTTATGACCAATCTAGATAGCTTATTAAAAGGCAGAGACATTACTTTGCCAACAAAGGTCTGTCTAGTCAAAGCTATGTTTTTTCCATTAGTCATATATGGATGTGAGAGTTGGACTATAAAGAAAGCTGAGCGCTGAAGAATTGATGATTTTAAATTGTGGTGTTGGAGAAGACTCTTGAGAGTCCCTTGGACTGCAAGGAGATCTAACTAGTCCATCCTAAAGAAAATCAGTCCTGAATATTCCTTGGAAGGACTGATGCTGAAGCTGAAACTGCAATGTTTTGGCCACCTGATGTGAAGAGCTAACTCATTGGAAAAGACCTTGATGCTGGGAAAGATGGAAGACGAGAGGAGAAGGGGACGACAGAGGGTGAGATGGTTGGATGGTATCACCAACTCAATGGACATGTGTTTGAGTAGACTCAGGGAGTTGGTGATGAACAGGGAGGCTTGGTTGCTGCAGTCCATGGTGTCGTGAAGAGTCAGACATGACTCAGTTACTGAACTGAATGGATTAAACAGAATTTCCCTCACAGAATAGTGGAGGATAAAAAAACCAATGCACACAAGTTGCATATGTAGGAACCACTACTCTTTTAAAAAGATAGCACGTCTTCCTTTATCAGCCTTGATGCATTCTGTTGGAGGTTTATATTGTATAAACATTGGCCTAAAATATGCTGTACTTTCAGCTGTGTACAGAGAATTGGACTAATCTTTGTTGTCTTTAATTTTGATTTCAAACTGTATGAAAGGAGCCAACACCAAACTGATGGAATCTGAATTGCCTCTATTATTGTACTCAGCTGCTTAGTTGTGTGCCACCCTTTGAGACCCCATGGAGTCTAGCCCTCCAGGCTCCTCTGTCCATGGGATTCTACAGAAAAGAATGCTAGAGTGGGTTGCCATTTCCTCCTCAGGAGATCTTCCCAAGCTTGGGATGTAACCCACATCTCCTGCATTGGCAGGTGGGTTCTTTACCACTGAGCAACCTGGGAAGACCCCTGAACTAATGTCGGATCTGAAAGTTTCCTGGGTTTTGATGGGATGTCAACGTGAACTGATGTGCAAAGAGGAGGGCTGGGAGTGGATAAACAGAACCTGTGGGAAGGACTGGTCTCTTGGGAATCTCTCCAGGCGGCTCCTGTGTACTTTGCTTTGTTTTACAATGCCCCACGCTCTGCTTCAGCTCCAGTCTTTAGTTGAGGGTTTTATTTCACCCCTGGGGTCTAACACTTGCCTCACCTCAAAACCTCTCTGGGAGTTGCAGCTGGAGTAGGGAAGAGGGTTTCTGCCCCTGAACCACTGCAACCTTGCCAGGAGAGGGTTGATTAGAGTTATGGTCAGAAACAGCCAAAGCACTCACAGAGTCTCTTGAAACATCTTCTAAAGGTCGCATTGCTTAATAATGATCTGGAAAAAGGAATTATCAGAGTAAGAAGCTTAAATAACTCAGCCCCCACATGTTATTTTTAGGTACTTAACATAAATGCTCAGATTCAGGGTGGGCCCTTCTTTCAGAGTTGGAAAAACCCTGCCATGTGGGTGGTCTTGGGGGTTCCGCTTTAGGATGAGAAATTGTCAGTCTGTATTTCTATCAGAAATTTCCTTTTGTTTCCTTACTCTCCTCTGCTTGGAATTGCACCCTGCAATTTCCTCTGACATTTTCAGTGAGTAGCCAGGACTGAGACCAAAGGGCCATCCGGGATGTAAACATGAGTTTATACTATACACTGTTTTAAAAAAGGATCAACCTCCTTTTAGGAACTTCTTTTTAAAAGAATTGATTTACCAATATGTCCATTACTGTCATTCTTTGACAGCTCACATGGAACCCTAATCCAACACAAATGATTTCAATTTATATTTGGTCCACAGGGTATATGTGGTATTTTTAACTGTGCATTTCAAATGCATAGAACTTGTTTCCATGTTGAATAGGAGTTAATCAAGTGAAACAAATTTCAGTGGTGTGGGGAAGGTAACAGAACTGCTCTCTAAATTCAGTCTGTCTCCCTCGTTTCCATCCTTCTGGGCAGTTTCACCAGAAGCATAATGGGCTAACCAGTTGTTTGACTGACTGTAAAGTTCCTAGCATTCATGACTAATAGCTCTATAATCCTTTGTCAAAAGTCAGCAGAACTCTGTGGCCACTCCAGATATCTCTGGAACTGAACAAACTCATATACAAGCTATTTTCTTGTAGAAAATGGCTAGAGTAATATAACATTTTCCTTAAAGGATGAGGATAATTTTAACCTTCATATTTTATTTTATTCTTAATTTTAAAAAATTTTTACACAATCTTTTAAAATTTGCTTTCCATTTACAGTTATTACAAAATACTGGCTATGTTCCCTGTGCTGTACAGTACATCCTTGAGCTTATCTAACATACTATGGTTTGTACTTTTCTCTCCCTTACTCCTCTAATGCCCCTCCCCTACACTGGTAACCTCGAGTTTGTTCTCTGTATCTGTAAGTCTGCTTATTTTACATTATATTCTGTAGTTTATTGTCTTTTTAGATTCCATAT
This sequence comes from Moschus berezovskii, assembly GCF_049115385.1. NCBI lineage: Eukaryota > Metazoa > Chordata > Mammalia > Artiodactyla > Moschidae > Moschus > Moschus berezovskii. The sequence goes on from NC_142477.1 coordinate 65,677,835, forward strand.
ATAAGCAATATCATATAGTATTTATCTTTCTCTGTCTGACTTATTTCACTTGGCATAATGCCCTCCAAGTCCATCTACGTTGCTGTCGATGGCAATATATCCTTCCTTTTCATGGCTGTGTATTATTCCACCGTGTGTGTGCACATGCATGCATGTATGTGTGTGTACATCACATCTTCATGTCTCAGTGTATACTTACTGTCCTGGCAAAATTTTCAGTGGTACTTTATATGACTTTAAAAAGTACCGGGTTTTGGACAAGTTTTTTAGTCCCTCTCATAATGAGGTTCATGGGAGTTAGCAGCCTGAGGTCTGCCTATGAAATCTTAATATCAATATCAGAGCAGATGTACAAGATGTAAGCCTGGCAGCAAATGTGACTCATAGAATCAAAAATGTTCATAAAAGTTCTATGGTAATAAATGCTCTTTCTCAGGTGTCTAATATCTGAGTATTTAATTTTATGCTATGTCCAAAGCTTGGATTAATCACAGACTAGAATGTCTAGTATTTATGTCCCTTCGCATTTTAAACAGAGTAGAAATGTCCTATAAAAATAGGCCTAACAAGAAAATGTTATGTGAGAAAAACTGGTGAAAGGAAGAAATAAGGTTAGTAAAAGTAGAGTGAAACCTGGGGCATGGTTATTACTCCAAATGTATGGGAGTAAGTTGCTCAAATGAAGGCAAAGATGATTAGGTGATTAAGAAATTTAGAAGCTCAGATACTAGAAGCAACTCACTCCCATGGCCACATTTCAGAAGAATGTATCTTTTGAAATCATCACTGCTATATCATGCTTTGAATAAACATCCTATTTGTCTGCCAGTCTCTCTTTTTTTAGCCTCCTCAAACCTTCCCTTCAAGCTCACTGAGACCTTCAGAGCTTTCAGTGCTCCGTTGTATCCAGGTCTGTCAGCATTTTCTGTCAGTATTTTAGAAGCCATTTCCTCCTCTATTTAAATATCCTCCCCTCTTACCAATACCTCCTTCTCTCATTCTTTTTTTTATTGGAGGCAAATTATTTTACAATATTATATTGGTTGGTTTTGCCATATATTGACATGAATTCGCCCCGGGTGTACATGAGTTCTCCCTCCTGAACCTCCCTCTCACCTCCCTTCTCCCTTTATGCTCCCTCTGGGTCATCCCGCACGCCAGCCCCGAGCATCCTGTAACTTTCCCCTTTTTCTTTCTGCTGCGCTCTCCTCACAATATCCAACTCTGCACCCAATTTGGGTGTCTGTAATTCACTCCCACACTTAGACTTCTGAGCACAGCTAGAGAAAGTCTCACTGTGCATAAGTGCTCACATTGATGCTGGTAGCACTGCTCAGTCTCCAGTCTGCTTGGGGTGATCCTTCAGTCGGAAACCAGCCACCTCTCACTGAAGTTGTTCTGGTGTCTGTTTAAGATCTTTTTCCCTGCCACGTACCTGTGAGCCACTGGAATTTTTTTCCCCGCCAGTTTTGCCAATTTCCCTGCCAATCAAAATGAGATTGATAAACAAATATGATGTTTTTTCAAAGCATGTTATAACAGTGATGATTTCAAAAGATAAAGTCTTCTGAAATGTGGCAGTATCTGGTTCTGGCTGGCACATTGGTATTGAATGAATGTTTGTTGAATGAATGACACCTTCATACTAATCTCCTTTTCCTCCTCCCCACTCACTGGCAAGTGATAACGCTTCCTTTTTTTCATGTAGAAAATAGAAGCCACCCTAAAGACATACATCTCAAACTTCTGTAACTCTCCTCTCCTTCATCACTAACTCACGGAAAGAGGGATTCATTCATTTGTTCAGGGCCGGTCTCTTCAACTGTGTTCTGAACCCCTTTGTTGACTGTCCTCCCTAACTCTCCCAAGGACACGTTCAGGCTGTGAACTCTCTAAGCTGTCCCTTCTCTCTTTCAGATCCTCAGTTATTTCATTTCTAAAGGTCTTCACTCTCAGTATATAAGTTTCTCTATAGTTTCAACCTGAATGCCCTCTTTTTGCTATGTTTTGAAATTACTTTTTCCAAATGAACTTAGGTTCATTTTACAACCAAAGTTGTCAAATTTAGTGGGAAACTCTTCTACAGTGTTGCCTTCCCTAATGATTATTCCTTCCTTTTCAGGTCTATCCTGCCTTGGATTGTATGACACTTTGCTCGTGTGTCTTGCTGCTGCTTCTCAGATGCCTTTATAGATAGCTCCTTCATTTACCCACTCTTCAAAGGAATGTACTTCCCAGAGTTAAAATCTCTTTCCTCTCCTCCTTCACATGATATCCTCTCCTTTGGTGACCTCAGTCACACTTATAGCTTTAATCAGGGACCTTGTGATGATCCCAAAGCTGTGTCTCTAATTAAGATTTCTTTCTTGGAATCTCTGGTTACTACAAATTATTCATTTTTGCGTGATCCACGGATGGAAAGAAGAAGCATGTGTGTGTGCTACATCACTTCAGTCGTGTCTGACATTTTTGACCCTATGGACTGTAGCTCCCCAGCTTGTCTGTCTATGGGATTTCCCAGACAAGAATACTGGAGTGGATTGCTGTGCCCTCCTGCAGGGAGTATTCCCGACCCAGGGATTGAACCTATATCTCTTACATCTCCTGCACTGACAGGTGGGTTCATTACCATTAGTGCCACTCCAATCAAATATATCTTAAACTAACTCATCACATTCTAAATCCCGCTCATATTCACATTTGTGATTGATGTCACTGCCCGTCTGCTCACTAAGCCTAGGACCACCCGAATCCCTCTTTTTCCTCTCCTCACTGTGTCTAGTCCGTCTCCAAGTTCTCTTGGTTCTTCTTCCTCATTATCTGCCAACTTCACTCTTCCTTCCATTTCTCCTGTCAGTATCTTAGTTCAAGCTCTCATCACTTTCTTGCAACAGCTTCCTAACTGGTCTCACTGGCACTTACGTTCATTCATCATATAATTGGCAGAATGATTTTTCTGAAAAGGAATGTCTGAACACATTAGCCCTCCTTGCTTAAAATCCTTCCATGTCTCCTAAACCTTTCAGGATCAAGTTCAGAATTCTTATTAGGGCACATAAGGCCCGTGTTGGTGTGGCCATTTGCCTCTCTGTAGCATCGTTGCTCAAACATAGCAGTGTCAAGCACTTGCTGTTTCCTTTAGGGTGCCCCCTGCTCTTTACTTCATGGTCTGGTATAAGACACTCCTCCGTCCAACCTACTCTGTGGCTCAGATCACTCTTCCCAGCTAAACTTTCCCCGGAATGGCAGGCCCCATGGCACCTTAAGCACCTATCTTTAGATTCTGCATGCTTCTCTGTCCACTACCAAACTATGGCACCTCAATTAGGAATTCTTTCTCTCGTATTTATTATCTCTATGCCACTCCTAGCCCCACTTATTGGAGTTTTCACAGATAGCATTTTCTACTCTGTAAATTGATTCTAGAGACCAGATTAAATCTTATCAAAAACAGGAAAAAAAATCCCAGGATTTGAAGACAATAATGTGTCACTGCTACTATTCATAAATGTACACAGAAAGACCTAGAGGGTGGAAGGCCACATCTGTGTAGCTTTTGCCACCAGTACACTTTTACCTTTATGACGTGTGACCCCTTGATGTATCTATTTACAACAGCAGATACACTGAGGTTTGAGAACACTTAAGGTACTAAGTAAATTAAATTTTTGATTATGCATTATATATAGAAAGATAAAACAGTACATATAGAAAGATATAATGTATTCAACCACATGTTTTTATTATTTAAATATTGTTCTCTGTGGAAACAAGCCTGACTTTCTGCACAATTACTGTATAAACTCTAGCAATATCACAATTTACTGTATCGTTAAATTCGGTTCTGTTTCTCACTTCCTAAATGCATTTTGGCTTGTGTCAGATGAGACTTTCCATTTCCCTAGCACTTCAGTATTTACAGGGCCTACCTGTCATGGGAGGATGTGACCCAGGCAGCTTGAAATTTTGTTCCCAGTGTCTGCAACAGGGCAACCCCACCACATTTAACTTTGGACTAATGAACTTCCCATCTGAGTCTCTGAGGCGCTTGATTTTCTCAACTATATACAATCAAGCTCTTTGGGAGTCCAGAATGGTGTAATCTTGGGGGAAGGAAATTTAGCAATATGCTAATTTTTCATTGTGCATTGTACCTATAGAGCTTACTTTGCTTCAGCTTTCTCTTCCTTTTTTTCTCTGCTTGGAATTGTATTTCCTGTTTATACGAGCTGGGGTGATCCAGAGGCCTCCACAGGCTATAAATCCTGCAGGGCAAAGGCAGACTGAGATAGGAAAACATTATTCCCCAGTTCAATGGACAAGGCAGTTCTGGAGCCAGCAGTATGGTTTATATATATATATATTTCAATTCCCAGTGTGGGTTGTTTACAAGGAAGGACCAAGAGCAGCAGACCATTTCTCTTTATTCCAATTCTCACTTAGAACAAGCTCTAGGAAACAGATTGGAGATTGTGACCAGGAATAGAATTACACATGATCGGATGACTACAGTTAAATTATGAATAGAGCCAGGGAGAAAGTTATTTCTAAAATCCCTCCTTGCCCCTTATATTGAATTCTCCAAGATAAAATACAAGAAAATGTTTATTTTTTATCTACAAAAAGAGCTGCAGGTAGAGAAGTGATTTTTCTCTGCTTTTCAGATTATTTGCTTAATTTATTAGAGTGGTTCAAATAACAGAATATTGTTGTCTTTGGCTTTCCAGTCTAAACACTCATATTATAGATAAAGAATCTGAGGCCAAGAGAGGTTTTCTTAATATAGTCTTTTCTCTTTCCCAGTCATGTGTGATTCTTTTTAACACACATTCATACCCCTTGCCTGCTCTCTGCCCCCTCAGACACCTGTGTTACCAACTCTGGTTTTGTTCAGGGTTCATTGGCATTAGTAGGCTGAACAAAACTGGGGTTCCTGAAGTGCCCTTAAGTAGTGATTAAGTAATTAAATTGCCATTTCAGAAGAGAGGGAACAGGGCAAGCATGTTCTCAAGGTCTCTTAAGCACAGAAGGACAAATTTACAAGAAATTACATCTCACATTGTTGAGGCCATCCATGATGCTCAATAAAGGCTGTTTGAGATCCACAATTCTGGAGAAAAATCCAGGAACTTCCAAGAAGAATTAGAGTATTTTTAGCAGGTAAAGAGGTGAGAGGAGATAAGAAGACATAGAGAAGAAAGAGGAAGTATGCGCAGAGAAGGATTAAAAGAGAGGCGACTCCCTCAAGTGACCAAATGACCGAGGTCTGGACACAAATCTCTCGACAGTTCAAAGTTGGAGAAATCTGTGTTTAGAAGTTAGCTAAAACACCTGCTTGAATTTCACTTGTGGGTTCTATAGAATTTAGCTTGAGTTTTAAAGGGTGATGAGTGATTAGTGAAGCTGATCCTGATCTTTATTGAATTTTTCAAATCAAATGAATTATACTTTGCACAGATAATCTGTGTGGGTAAAGCATGAGCAATCCATATATTTGAAGTGGAATAAACAATGGGATGAACTCTCAACCTTTCCATTAACTTTTCATTTTAAGCTAGTTATAGACTCACAAATAGTTACAAAAATATAATACAAAGAGGTCTCGTGCTCTTCACCCAGCTACCTGCCGCAGAGTAACATCTTACGTAAGTCTAGTCCATTTTCAAAATCAGGAAATTGATTTTGGTGTAATGTAGTTAAGTAGGCTACAAATCTTATTCAAAATTTCACCAGTTTTTAACAGGTACTCATTTTGTATATGAACTTCTAAGAATTTTATCCTCTGTATAGATTCATGTAACCACCAGCAAACCAAGATATAGAACTATTGTATCACCACAGCGGAACTCCATCATACTGCTCCTTTGTAGTCACCTTTCAATAACTTTTTATATGACTCCGTGTGTTCTGCAGCCTATTTTCTTTAATGAATACTATACAAAGTTGAGATGCAACTTTCTATAAAATTAGGACATAAGTGTTATATATATATACATATATATGATATGATATGGTTCAAATCCCTAATATAATTCTTGAAAAATGTCAAAGAAACTCTCTGACAGGTATAAATCCCCACTGTTTACCCTTGTGAATGACAGCTTTGTAATGGAATGCAAAGATACTTTGTCAAATTTAGTAGAAAACTGCTCTGTCTGGCCCTAGTGAATGAGAATCTTTGATGAAATCATACAATATTTTTCCTGTTTATAGAATTGGAATTGATGTTCCAACATTCTATTCTTCTTATTATGTATCTTGGGTAGACTGAAGAATATCTTAAAGGTATTTTCTTCTTTCATAGACAGAAGAAAAAGACATTTTTGGTCTTTACCTGAAGGTTAAAAGTTAAAAAGCAGATGGTCTTTAGAGCAGGGGTTTAATAAAAACCTTTGTGCTGTGTTGGTATCAGAAGTGCTTCTATAAACTCCCAAGATATAAGAACAAGTCACTCTATCCTAGTAATTAATTAGGTTAGCTTCCAGTTGGTATGGTTTGGGTTTACCTGAGACCACACCTTCTTGTTATGCTTCTTGTAGTCAGCACCTGGGGAAAGTTGTTACCAGGATAGACCAGGAAAACACCCAATCCTTGTTTCTTTAAGATCACGGCTTGGTAGATGTAACTTTACTTGCCACCGTGGATGGTACCAACACTGTGCCATGCTGCTCTGCACAGGGACCCTTGCCATAGCTCTACCTAATATTCCGAAGAAAGTGTTGTGTAGGGCAGAGCTGGCCCCACTAAGGATGTCTTCTTCAAAGTTGTACCAGAGGGACAAAGCTCGAATCTCTTCTGTGAAGCCCTTGAAACCAGAAGGTTATCAATTGCTGATATTGCAGCTGTGCTCGAAAACTTTATCATGGATAACTGAGGCTGAGATGATTATTAAAAATGTCTCAAACTAGATATTTCTGTTTAGTGAGGCCTAGGGTGGTAACTTATACTAACTGAGCCACTTATGTATTTCTGATGCAGACGTTCTTGCCCATAGGCTACATTTGGAGAATCATGTCCCCAAAACAGAGTCTGCCATCCTCACTTTGACGGTAATAGATACTGAACCCAGGCAGTGATTAAATACCATCTAAAAATCACACGATGTCTGGGACTTGTCTTCTGACTTTCAAACTAACTATTGAAATGGCACCCAATAGTCTTTTTTAAAAAGAAAAAAAAAAAGCATGATTATAGGCTTAGGAAAATTTTCTCTTAAATCAAAAAAAAAAAAAAAAGTGGCTGGAAATTGTGAAACCTTGGACCAGCATGTCCAAACATCAAAGAGAAGGAGCAACTTGAGTGGAAAGAACACACAAGAACATGGCACTGGGAATCACACAATTCCAACAAGGACAAGGTATCAGAATACAAATGATGAACGGTGTTTACACAGTTTCCCAGGAGCTCAGAGTACTTGGTAGGCTATTTTTCCTTAATTGTAAATAATTCTTATGCTGAACTCATTATTATTGATTCTGTCTTGCCACCATGGAGACTCCAAAACAAAGAGAAGTGGCTGGTTTGTGGTAATGAAAGATGATAGGACACATAGCTAAGTGCCTGGGTAACTGCTCCAACCTCTCTTCAGACAGACACCAGTCCTTAATTAGAAGAGCCCAGCGCTGGTTCATGGTTCCACTTGGCACCAAAGAAAACATTTTCAATATGACCTGAGAACACACCTTGCCAATAAAGGTTAAACATTATTTATATATATAGTTTTTAATTTTAAAAAAATTTTTTATGGGAGGCTAATTACTTTACAATATTATATTGGTTGATTTTGCCATACATTGACATGAATCCGCCCCGGGTGTACATGTGTTCCCCTTCTTGAATCCCCCTCCCACCTCCCTCCTCACCTTCTCCTCCCTCTGGGTCATCCCCGTGCACCAGCCCCAAGCATCCTGTATCATGCTTTGAACCTGGAATGGTGAATCGTTTCACATATGATAATATATATGTTTCAATGTCATTCTCCCAAATCATCCCACCCTCACCCTCTCCCACAGAGTTCCAAAGACTGTTCTGTACACCTGTGTCTCTTTTGCTGTCTCTCTGGGTGTTCATTGGAAGGACTGATGCTAAAGCTGAAACTGCAATACTTTGGCCACCTCATGCAATGAGTTGACTAACTGGAAAAGACTCTGATGCTGGGAAAGGTTGGGGGCGGGAGGAGAAGGGGACGGCCGAGAATGAGATGGCTGGATGGCATCACTGACTCTGTGGACATGAGTTTGAGTGAACTCCAGGAGTTGGTGATGGACAGGGAGGCCTGGTGTGCTGTGATTCATGGGGTCACGGAGAGTCGGACACGACTGAGCGACTGAACTGAACTGAACTGAACTGATACAGGGTTATCATTACCATCTTTCTAAATTCCATATATATGCATTAGTATACTGTATTGGTGTTTTTCTTTCTGGCTTACTTCACTCTGTATAATAGGCTCCAGTTTCATCCACCTCATTAGAACTGATTCAAATATATTCTTTTTAATGGCTGAGTAATACTCCATTGCAGGTGGCTGGATGGCATCACCGACTCGATGGACATGAGTTTGAGTGAACTCTGGAAGTTGGTGATGGACAGGGAGGCCTGGCATGCTGTGATTCATGGGGTTGCAAAGAGTCGGACACGACTGAGCTACTGAACTGAACTGAACTGAACTGAATACTCCATTGTGTAAATGTACCAAAGCTTTCTTATCCATTCGTCTGCAGATGGACATCTAGGTTGCTTCCATGTCCTGGCTATTATAAACAGTGCTGCGATGAACATTGGAGTACATGTGTCTCTTTCAATTCTGGTTTCCTCAGTGTGTATACCCAGGAGTGCGATTGCTCGATCATATGGCAGTTCTATTTCCAGTTTTTTAAGGAATCTCCACACTGTTCTCCATAGTGGCTGTACTAGTTTGCATTACCACCAACAGTGAAAGAGGGTTCCCTTTTCTCCACACCCTCTCCAGCATTTATTGCATGTAGACTTTTGGATAGCAGCCATTCTGGCTGGTGTGAAATGGTACCTCATTGTGGTTTTGATTTGCATTTCTCTGATTATGAGGGATGTTGAGCATTTTTTCATGTGTTTGTTGGCCATCTGTATGTCTAAGGTATTGTTTTGGGGCATTGTTTTAAGGGCAGCTGTGAAACTGAATACTTAAGCAGAATGGCCATACCTTAGAAGAACAGTTCTCTGGACTGGGTGTTATGAAAGTGCAATGCAGAAGAAGAAGATCTCCTCACATATTAACTCTACTCAACACTGCTAGTGTGTGAAATACAGGATGGTGAATACAGTTGTCTACCTATAGCACCACAAAAAATAATCTTGGAACCCTCGGTCTCATTTTATAAATTGTCTCATTTTGTGGATTAAATTGAACCCTGCAAAAGAAAGACAGACTTTTCTCTTTTGATTTTTGGTAGTTGGGGAAATTACTGGAAAATTACTGTATAGGGTTAAAACAGTGATTATGTTGGGGTACCTGAACGTAACGTTTTGTTTTACTAAGTTATATGCTTTGTCAGTATGGGCTGTAATTTCTCAGATTAGATTATTTTTCTATAACTAATTTTATAAGAAATTCCCACTACTGTGCATTTATTTATCCATTCACTGCTTATTGAACACCTATTATATACCACCACTGTGCTGGAGAAACAATGGCGATGTTGCTGAAAATAACTGAAAGTTTTATATAATATGTCAACTTTTCTATTTATATCCAATTAGTTATTGTGTTACCATATAATTATTAGGCGAATAATCTTTAGATGAATTGTCTTAACCGCTGTAAAGAATTAAAGCCAGATAGTAGTTGTTTGGTGAACTTAAAATGTGAAAAACTTTTGTGCAAAATTTTTCTGTGTCCAAGGAAAGGCTCTTTTTTTATTTAGCAATAAATATCTTTTTTTAGTTGTGTGTTTTTATAATCCTAATCTTTAATATTAGACTGAATTATCTCACTAAGTACAGTTTCTCTGCATACTTTCATTGCAATCTTATAAGCCATAAGCTTTTATTATGTTAGAGGAAAGGGTAAAAGTGAGAATGATTGATGAATCCTATTTACTTTAAGCATTGAAAAAATTTAAAGCCACATTTGCTTCTGTCTTCAGCCTTAATTTTTCATTCTAGCATCCAAGGGGGCAATTTGTGCAGCAATAATTCTGTATTGTATTATATTATAATGTTTTAGTGTACATAGAAATTTGCTTTGTTAGAACAACTTTCTGTCCTTTCTTTTTTCCATCAAGTTGTTTGGCAGTTTAGATAATTGTTCAATTTAGAAATGGAGAAAATCAGGTAGAGAGAGGTACTGAACAATATTGTAAAGCTGGTATATTCAATTTGTAACCCAGATGTGGCCAGAATCAGTTGTGATTTTTTTCCCAAGTCACATAACCATCTGATATGGGAAATAAAGAATATTCAGTGCTGAAATATTCTCTCAGTTATAAAATAATGTGTGAGATGTAGAGGGTCTTTGCAAATCATACTGCATGGTAATTCTACTTCTAATATAGTAATCATGAATATTTGTGTATGTCTGTAGCTAGTCATAAATTATTACTTGTGATTACATTGGAAAGAATGAAGCACATTTTTTAGTTGAATACCTATTTGCAGATTTATTGCCTGGAACATATTTACTTGTTCATTGAAACATCTGCTAAACCTGTTGGTGTCTTATTAAAATAGCAGATGTAGGTATAAAGTGATATCTCTGAATATCACCCTTGGGCTGGTCAAGAAAGTTTAATTGGATAAAGGTTATGTTTGAAACATGTGACACTCACTGCCTTTGTAGGTTGCATTTGACCCAGTAACAGAGTTATTCATAATAGCTATTGAGTATTTAGGGAGGAATACTACCTGACCTCCACCTCATATATGTGGATTAATGATGATATTCATAATTATTTATGCTATTGATCAAAGGACTTTAACAGAGATCTAAAAAACTGGGTGGATATGTAATTCTTTTCCCTATTGGAGGAAGCTGGAAGACTTGAGAAGTTTTATTCATAAGCCTGCTCTCACTTTTTTCTCAATCCTGTTAGTTTTTCATGGCTCCGTCCAAGCTTCACCTTCTCTAAATAAACATCTATATTTTTTCCAGGGCATTCATTTCTCTCATCTCTGGTCTCCTCCATCGTATGTAGTCACTATCTCATTACTTTTATACTTACATTTATATTGCCAGTGTGTGTGTGTGTATACATATATATATATATATATATGCACAATATATTATTATATAATAATATATTATTAATACATATTAGTAATTATTAACAATAATAAATAAAATATATTTTGTTTATAAAGTCGTGGTTCACATGGCCAGTATCACAGGCAAATGTGCAGTCTATTAAAGTCCTTTGTTTGAAAGGAGCATCAACTCCATCAAATTGTTTTCTTACAGCCACTACTGTCACACACCACAGTTGCTCTAGACTCTTGTCAATGACCCTCCCATTACACATCCACACAGAAACGTGTTCATCTAGGATAAGTATGCTTCCGATCATGATAGAGTAACTACTAACAAACTTTCCCTTCCACTGAAAACTAGTAGGAACTTGGGAGAAACACAAAGCAACAGATTTCAAACCTCAGACAATAGGCAAACTGGAACTGTGCCCCATGAGAGAAGAGAAGAAAACAAAGTGAGTCCTAGAGCAACCCAACTTTCTGCTTGGAGGTGTTCAATGGACACAGTCCCGGAAAGAGGAAACTCAAGGAAAGCATTGGTGGCTTCACCAAACTGAGATAATAGATATCAGAGTTGACAGAAGTGGAGGCAGCTAGAAGTCGTGGCAGAGTACTAGAAGAAGGGCAGCTTCTCAGAGAAGGAACTCCAGGGCTCTGCCTGGGAGTAAGGGGGGTGGGAGGGTGATTCTAAGTTTTTAAAAGAAAACTGAATTGTGTATTACAGGGTGAAACTCTAGGAGGACAAAGAATGACCAGGGAGCCGTCACACAATCCTAAGAGCTCATATGGGGCAGAAAGACATTATAGTTTCTACCATCCAGAATGAAGAGACTCCTAGGGCATTCAATAGAGACTCCCAAAAGATCAAATTTCATAAATATGGCCAAATTAGACCATCCTTAGGAGAAGACTCTTGAGAGTCCCTTGGACTGCATGGAGATCCAACCAGTCCATTCTAAAGGAGATCAATCCTGGGTGTTCACTGGAAGGACTGATGCTAAAGCTGAAACTCCAATACTTTGGCCACCTCACGTGACGAGTTGACTCACTGGAAAAGACTCTGATGCTGGGAGGGATTGGGGGTGGGAGGAGAAGGGGACGACAGAGAATGAGACGGCTGGATGGCATCACCGACTTGATGGACATGAGTTTGAGTGAACTCGGGGAGTTGGTGATGGACAGGGAGGCCTGGTGTGCTGTGATTCATGGGGTCGCAAAGAGTTGGACACGACTGAGCTACTGAACTGAACTGAACTGAATTGACAAAGCCTAGAAGCGAACCCTAAAAGGATCAAATTGATCCTTTCAATTTATTGAAGTTGCTCAGTTGTGTCCAACTCTTTGTGACCCCATGGACTGTAGCCTACCAGGCTTCTCTGTCCATGGGATTTTCCAGGCAAGTGTACTGGAGTGGGTTGCCATTTCCTTCTCCAGGGGCTCTTCCCGACCCAGGGATCAAACCCAGGTCTCCCTCATTGCAAGCAGACACTTTACCCTTTGAGTCACCAGGGAGACCCCCTTTCAATTTAACTGCCTAACAATGAAAAGGCAACACTTTTAAAGGAAGACAGTGCAATTTAGATGCACAACAACATAGCATTCATTATGCAGCATCTAATCCAAAATTGTTAGATATCAAAAGTAGCAAAAACATGTGATTAATAACCAAGAAAAAATTCAGCCATGATAAACAGACACAGAAATAACAGAGGTGATGGAATTAGAAGACAAAGATCTTAAACAAGCCTTTAATATTCCACAATTTAAAATAAAACATAAACATAATGCAGAAAGGGATGGAAGATATATAAAAATAAACATGAAACTTTTAAATGAAGCACTTGTACCCAGAATATAGAAATAACCCTTATAATTCAGGAATAGTTAATTGAACCAATTAAAAATGAGCAAAAATTTGAACAGCCATTTCATAAATGAAGATCTACAAATGGCCAATTAGACATGAAAAGTTACTATCATTAGTCATCAGTCATTTTAAAATGTAAATTAAAGCCACAGTGAGATACCATTGTATATTATCAGAATAGCTAAAATAAACTGACAGTAACAAGTGTGTCTAAAATGTAAAGTAACTGGAATTCTCATTCATCGCCGCTAGTGCTATAAAATGGAATAACCACTTCTTTTTTTTTAAAGATTATAAAAGTTATATTTATTCATGATGCTACATTTATTTCATTCCCTTAGAAAAATGGAGAACTATTTATGAACCCAATTTGCACATATAAAACTTTGTACAAATTATGTGTCGCACATAAAGACCTCTGGTACAGCTAAAATCCTGACAATACAATTTGGGTAATCCTGCTTCAGGGTCTCCAGTTTTTCAAGTCTGTCCATAGAAAATAAAAACTGGAATTAAGTCATTCTTGCTGTCTACACTTAGAAATTATTTTAAATATAATAAAATAAAATTTTCAATTACTCTAAAACCCAAAAAAGGTTAAACCAGAAGGGGATACATGTTGTTACCAATTTCAATTTAACAGTACGACAAATTGACACCTTATTTTGGCTGGGTTTTTTTTAAAATAGAAATAATATCATCTTAAGTTTTGACATTATCTTTCCAAGTCGTGGCTGCTTCAGAAGGTAATTTGTCAAAAATATTTACCAAGCAATAAAAAAATATTAATAGTATTCCTTTTACAAAATGGTACAATAACACCTTAAGAAACCAGAAAATACTAAATGTCTTTGGCTACTTTGGCCACCTCATGCGTCGAGTTGACTCACTGGAAAAGAGTCTGATGCTAGGAAGAATTGGGGGTGGGAGGAGACGGGGACGACAGAGAATGAGATGGCTGGATGGCATCACCGACTCTGTGGACATGAGTTTGAGTGTACTCCGGGAGTTGGTGATGGACAGGGAGGCCTGGCGTGCTGTGATTCAGGGGGTCGCGGAGAGTCGGACACGACTGAGCAACTGAACTGAACTGAACTGATACAACTAAAAGGCCATTCTTCCAAATAGAATAGGGCATATTTATCACCTCAGAACTATAGAGACAGCAAAACAGAAATATGCATAGAATTTAATGAGAATTTGTCTTGCCTTTTTTTCCCATTCTACCCATATAATAAGCAAGGAGAATGCAATGTACATAATCTTCCTAGATGAGACTCAATAGCACTACAGAGAAGATACCCAAACTTCTGCAAAGGCAAAGTGGATTAAAACAGTGTGGAATAACCATTTTGGAAAATAGTCTGGCAATTTCTGAAAAGATTAAAATACACTCACCAGATGACTGAGAGCAGTAGATCTTAAACCTTTGAAAAATGCTATTGAACATTAAAAAGAAAGTATTCCTTCAGCCCTTGCTACTGCGTGTCCCTTGCCTAAGGGAACTCTTATTCTCCTATTATTTCCTGAATCTGAGTCTCAAAAGTCTGTTAAAAGATAATTAAAACATATTAAAAAAATTGAGACTATCCGAACAAAAATTAATTCAAATTGAGCAGCGCCAAACTGAATGTGGTTAGAAGTGCTATGGGGACAGGAGTTTGGGAGAGACTTTCATAGAGAAAAAGTGGAAGCAAAATAAGGGAAGTATTGATTGGCTGTAGTTTAAAGCCCCATTGACTGTTTGTGATTGGTTGTCCTTAGCTTTTGATAAATCTTAACCCTGAGGCATTTACCAGCTTAGATTCTGAATTGCTTATATAGGCTGTCATGGCAGTAGAGCTGCCTCAGTCTAATGGCTTCCTTGTTTAATTAAACAAGTCCAGGTACTTAAGTGGTTAAACAGGTGCTTCTTACATACAAGAAGTTGGCAAGACACAGTGTAGACCAAGCTGGAATCATCTGTAGCTGCAAGAAGTAAGCAGAGGGCCAGGAGAACTCATATATAATTATTATGTGTCATAGTTGTAATGTTCTTATTGATTACTCAACATATGAGTTAGACTCAGGTTAGGGCTTTCGTGGTGGCTCAGTGGTAAAGAATCTGCCTGCAAAACAGGAGACCCAGGTTTGATCCCTGGGTTTGGAAGATCCCCTGTGAGTCAGCTTCTTATCTTAGGGCTTCCCTGATGGCTCAGTGGATAAAGAATCCACCTGCAATGCAAGAGACACAGGAGACGTGGGTTGGATTCCTGGTTTGGGAACATCCCCTGAAGAAAGGCATGGCAACCCACTCCAGTATTTTTGTCTAGACAGTCCCATGGACAAAGGAGCCTGGAGGGCTACAGTCCAAAGTGTTGCAAGGAGTCAAGCATGACTGAACGACTACACACTCTCTTTCAAGAGTTATCCAGTCTTACCAAGAAGGAAAAAAATCACATGGAAAGTGGCATCCTAATAGAAGAATAAAGTGCTATGTGAATTCATGTGTATTACTGACAGAAGTGTTGACATGTCATTGTTGTCAATATCAGTCCTATTTCCTTACATTTTAAGTAAGAGGCCAAGTATCAATGTTTTGAATGTCTGCTATACTAATGGAAGCACCTAACCCATTGTTAAAAGCATAGAGCTCCATCACCATAGATGATTACTTAATCAGTTAGTTAGTGTTAGGCTTAGCAGAATCCCCTAAATGGAAAACTCAGGAATCTGTGACATTAAAAAGACATAGGTTTTGTTTTCTCAATCCTGCTAGAGGTAGGTCTGGGGCTGCAAATGAGGGCCATAGTTATCAGGAACCCAGATTCTTCTTTCTGCTTCGTCATCTGTTGTGCCTTTTATTCATCTCTAAAATGTCCAGAATGACTGCTGGAGTGCTGCTGTCCATCACGTGTGTCTGGGTCAGAAAGAAGTGGTTCACAGTGGTGAAGAGAGCTGTAAGTGCACAGCCTCTGGGAAGTTAGCTCCCTTTAAAGAGATTTGCTAGAATCCCCACCCAGTTACTTTCACTTATGCCTCACTAGCCACGACTAGTTACAGAAAGACTAGGAAATGTACACTTTCATCTGGGCATCTCACCTCCTTGAATAAAATCAGATTCTGTAGGTAAGGAAGAAGGGGGAAATGCAGACCATGTGGTGGTCAAGCAACCGTCCTTTCCATGATCTATTTTTCAGTAATCTCAAGCTTGTGAAGGCTAATGTGGCTATTGCCAATTGGGTGGTTATGCTTTTCCTTCTTTCTAATTCCAGTGGGAGAAATTGTTGATTCATCCTCATGGTTCTTCAGGTGCTGTGTGTACCTTTCTTTGCGAATGTTAAGATATTTTTCTTGGCACATAGAAGAAAGAGCTTTCGTGAAGAGCAAAGCAACATACGAGGACAGAGAAGCCTTCCTAATCAAGAGATGGCGTGTGGGACATTATGGGTGATGAAAGAGTAAACTGATGACAAATGGGCTTTCAGCATCTTTATGCCAAATGGTCAGCATTGAAAGAGAGTTAGGGTGCTTTGAAGTACCTATGAGAAGTGTCAGATGAGACAAACTTTATTCTTTCAAAATGTCAGAATGGTCTATTCCTCCTACAAAACAAAAATAGACAAATGAACTTTATTTTAATTTAATAGCTTTATTTTTATTCACGAATGCACTTTATTCTTATTTACTAGTTTCACTGGTGCCCTGGCTAGAGATAATAATTAATATTATCTGCCAAGTTCCCAGAAAAATAGAGAAAATTGATCTTATTGGTCTCTCAAATAAGGTGATAGGATATTTTTCCAAATCCTCGTTATCTGCAGCAGGAGGAATGTTGTTCCACTTGAAAGCACTGTTATTATCAACAATAATGGAGAAGACAGTAAATGGCACCCAGACCTAGGACATATCATCATGATACAATTTTTAGCTTTGTGGCAGGTGCTATGCTGAATGAAGTTTAAGTATAGCTTCTGCCCCATGGCCCAGACCAATTTTGCAGCCATTATTCTGTTTCATTTAGTTTTAAGACTAAATGGTCAATTGTGTAGTTAGGTTCTTGCCAATGCATTTGTCTACAGCAGCAGCACCCACTTTTGAGATGAGTCATAAGCATAAAATTGAACAAGAAGGAAAAAATAAATGAACCACAAAGCCTGTTAGAGGCCCTTGAAAGTCCAGCCCAAGTGCTAGTAAATGGTAAACGGGAACATGCTTAGTAGTAGAGATAGACTAAATGGGTTAAATGGGTGGATAATTGGGAAGGGTATGTGGGAAAATTGAATGAGTGTAATGGGTAAATTAGCATAGCACAAATGGACAAGTTTTTGATGTTGAAATTGAGTACAGCCAAGGCCAGTGCTCACATCACCCAGATGAAAAGATTGCAGTTTGCTTGGGCTAGAATGTTTCTGCATGCCACACACATCTGGTTTGAAGCATCTTTGACTTAGTCATGCCTTCCAGAAAGAATGCTTTATTTAGGCAGAGAAATGGGGTACAGTGAGAGATAATGGGTCTGTGAGAGGATTTAGTAACCATAGACTTGTTTTCGTCCCAGAAAAAAGGTGCAGAGTACACACCCTTAGCACTGAGGCATGCTACTCGTAATTAGCATTTTTTTTTTTTTTTTTTAGGGAAGTATGGAGATAAAATGTGAATGAAACAGTATTTTGACAGGCTGATAGCAAAACAGGGCTCCCATGGTCAGTGTCAGGTTTAAACTGTTAGAGTGAGCTCAGGAGTGATGTTTCCTTGGAAACTAAAAGTTTAGATGTGGAATGCTATGTCTGCAACTCCTTTCCTGAAGCTTTACACCGGGGTTGTAAATAAAGGCTGCTTCTCCGTGTCAGAGTGACTTGGATGCTCAGTCAGTAGTGGAATGTTTCATTTTTATGGATTTAATTTCAAATAGGAAAGTTTCTGCTGATTAATAATTTTAGAGAACAAAAGCTTCCAGTGAGGAAGAAAGCAGGAGTCATACAAAGATGGGGGTTATTTGATACTCTCCAACTGTAATGTATCATGGGGAGAGATGCTTTTGTTATTTGCATTTTCACTGGCTCAACTAGGTAGAATTATTTTACTGCTTTATTTTCCCCCCACAGTAGCTGGTTCTTGCACTCATTCCTTCTTTATTTAACTCAACAAGTTTTTAATAATTGCTTTCTACATACAAAATACTGGAAAATAAATCATATTTTTTTAAAAGTCATACTGTCCAAAGGGTCAAGACATCTATATTTGGGAAGATAAAATATAAAGAACATCCATTATGGAGGACTTTCTATGAAATATGGGTGATAAATGGTAGCTAGGTCATTGGGAGCACTTGCTATTTGAGTTTTTTCCCCAGAAGTTTTAAAAATGTCCTTTAAGGAATGAGACCACGTGCAGGACTTTCAGATTAAGAATTGCAACCATCAGCTTCCTTCTTTGTGGTTCATAAATACCCATTAAATTTTTTCAATCGTGTGCTGACAAGGTAATGAAGACTTCATTGCATAGTCTTTATGGTTTAACACTAGCAGACTTGGCTTATTTTGCAAAAGATTGTTTATCTTCAGTGGGACTTAACTTCCAGTTAAATGACTATTCTGATTAACTGAGGGTTTTGTATATGAATTTGAATTTAATATAGTACACTTAGCAATAACACTATTCCAGAAATGATTTAATCTGATTTGTTTCTGTAGATAGTTTAGGAATTTCCAAACTGAAACACAGGAACAAAAACTACTAGGATCAATCCAGAAATTATTATGCAGGACTGCATATATGGAAGGTCTGGAGAGTAGAGCTGAGCCCATACTAAGCCCAGGACACATCCCTAGAGCTTACTTAAAAAATAAGTCTCTAATATTAAATATTCACTAGTCTCTTTTTCATGGCAGTGTAATGCAGAATATATGCAAAAAGAAAGAAAAAAAACACATAAGAACCAAAAACTAGAAGAACTGGGATAGGATTGTGTGTATATAAACGTTTATGAAGATATGAGAACTGGGGAAAGTCCTGTCTCTTGCTTTTCTCTTAACTTATACTGTGTGTCCTCAGTCATTCAGTCTTGTCCGATTCTTTGCTGACTTCATGTAGCCCACCAGATTTCTCTGTCCACACTACTTTACAGCTAAGGAAGTGAAGTGAAGTCACTCAGTCGGGTCCGACTCTTTGAGACCCCATGGACTGTAGCCAACCAGGCTCCTCCGTCCATGGAATTTTTCAAGCAAGAGGACTGGAGTGGGTTGCCATTTCCTTCTCCAGAGGATCTTCCTGACCCAGGAATCGAACCTGGGTCACCCGCATTGCAGGAAGACGCTTCACCACCTGAACCACCAGGGAAGCCCACAACTAAGGAAACCTTCCCCTAACTCTTGCCTTAAGCAATATTACTGTGTTCTGTACAATGGCACCTTCACTCTTCTTCCAGTCTTGATAATGGCAATAGTAGCAGTCTTCTCTTCGTTATCTCTGGGGTAGCCAGTGTGACTGTTGGTCCAAGGGTTGCCCAAGAAGAGAATGAGGCAATGGCAGAAAATATCTTGCGCAGTAGCTGTAGCTATATGTCTTCTTTGGTCCTTTGCCATTTTTAAATGGGGTTGTTTCTTCTCTTATTGTTTTTCCTTTTCCTTTATCCAAGAATATGGACTTAGATTTCATTCTTAGGTAGATTCGCCAATCGGTTAATGAAGGGAGTTTGGCTCAAGGAGAGTTAGAGTGGTCCCACTTTACCCTCCAGATCTCCATAACTTCATTCCTAGGTCTTTATAATATGTTAATTGTCCGCTTTTTTTCCTTTTCCCATAAAAGAATTTAATACTATCACACCAATTTAGTGTCTCATAGTGTAGCATTTAGCTTGTATGAGAAAATAATTTATAAAGAACTAAAAAATGACATGGGAAAGAGGGTATAAGGCAGATAATTGAGAATGGCTGGTTCACTTAGGGATATCAAGTGACTGAAATTCTTTGTATATAGCTTGAAAGTAGATATTTTCATTTGGGAGACACAAAATTTTGATAAAGATGGATTGAATAGATAAATCTGGATGTAGTGACATTTCAGATAAAAAGGCATTTATTTTGAAAATTTTCCTCAGAAGAGGTGGTTATCAATCTTTCCCTTCCACATATACACACACACTATTAAACTATTGGGGCAATTTTACAAATGAAATAAACGCTTTTCTGAGAGGCGTCATAATTGTTAAGAAGAGTTGCAAATCCAATTGTCATGTATAGCTCCTAAGCTGAAGATATATTCTATCCCCTACCCCCTTCCAAAATATTCACTAGTTAATTCACTTACTGAAAAGGTATTTCCATAGAACTTTGGGTAGTTTCTATACTCTAACAAGAAACATGAGTTACTTTCATCTCACGTAACAGAAGGACCAGAGAAGGCAATGGCACCCCACTCCAGTACTCTTGCCTGGAAAATCCCACGGACGGAGAAGCCTGGTGGGCTGCAGTCCATGGGGTCACTAAGAGTTGGACACGACTGAGAGACTTCACTTTCACTTTCATGCATTGGAGAAGGAAATGGCAACCCACTCCAGTGTTCTTTCCTGGAGAATCCCAGGGACGGGGGAGCCTGGTGGGCTGCCGTCCATGGGGTCACACAGAGTCGGACACGACTGAAGTGACTTAGCAGCAGCAGCAGCAGCAGCAGGACAAAGCAATAAAGAAGAATTTACTACTTAGAGGGGGAGTGAGTTCACAGCAGGCAGTCACTGAGAACTAAATTAAACATGCTGACTGAGAACTGATACTGACACTATTGCACTTAAAAAGACAGGATTCAGGAAGAGAAGACTTTGTAGGGTCAAACTGATACATATGAAATTCCTGGATACATTTGTTTATCATAGAGTGTCAAAATCTATCACCATTCTTGGGATGTGCTATCATAGAAACTAAAGCTATATTGAAAGTTTCTCATTTGAGATCCTGTGTGTGTGTTTGCATGATTTTTACTTTTAATTAAAGCCTCAACAATTTGAAAAAAAATTAAATTCGAGGATTAGAAAGACCATTGTTATCCTATTTAGTTTCTTGCTCCAACTAGTAGCTCAGGACACCTGACTTTTACACTGAAATCGTCCACCTGCCTTCCTCCCCTTTTTCTCTCTCACCCTTCTTCTCCCCTCCCCTGCCCGTCCCTCTCCTCTTCTATTCCTTTCCTTTTAACAACCTCCAGAAGAAACTTTTGTTTCTGAGTGATACACTCTAGTCTCTGAAGATCCACTTAGTAGAAGAAGAAGAAATGCTCATCTTGCCCCCAAAATAGCTTAATGAAAAAAATGCCGGAGGTGTTTACACTAGCAGCAAAGTAAATTAATCCCATTATTTATTGTGGTCTTTCACTGGACTCAGTCAACCATAGGTCACGTTAAGGTACTATGAAATTTATTAAAAAGTAGATTACTAAAAGAAAAACCTGCAGAGCATAGCTAGATTTAATTAATGGATTAAAAGAAAATAAATGTACTGTAACCAGGATGAAATTCGCATTTTAATGTTATGAAATTTTGCAGAAACAGTTGATTCTGAAAACTATAGAATTTTATTTTTCCTTCTAGAATACAAAGGATCTTACCTTGCTTTACAGAAATGTACTTTTTTTCCTATCTAATAACACATTTTATGTATTCTGTACCCTTTCTAATTATGTCCTTGTTTTCGTGTGTCTCATCTGTGAATGTTTTCCATCACTGTCATATGTCTAAAATTAGAAAAACAACAGGTTCCAACCTCACCGTCATTCAATAATAATATCTTACTATTGAACAGTTTTGATTCTTAATGAATATTTGAAAATGTCAGACTTGATAGAGCAAAATTGGTTTAACTATTTCAAATGTCATGTCAATACTAAATGAGAAGTGATAATGAAATATAGGACTTAAATATAATTACAAATCACTAGCAATATCTTCATGTTTATTGCTTTATTTTGCTGGATAATCTAACACCAAAGTAGCCTGAATAAGTGTCGCTAACCTTCACTCGTTAGTACAGTAAATACACTTAGAGTCAGCTGTGTTGTTGACGCTACTATGTATTCTTCATTGGTCAAAGATGGACAAAGCATTATTTCTCTTCAAGGAGCATAGGCGTGATGGAACAAGAAACCAAATGAGTATTGTACATGTTGAAATACTAGTTCACAGTTATGGAACTCTTACTATTTGTTCAGTGTTACACTATGTTTCTGGTGTTTTAAATCATTTAACATCATAAAGAGTTTCAATGGTAGATATTATTACTTTTACAATTTTTTTTTTTGGATGAAGGATCTGAGACTTAAGATGCTAAAATCTTGCCATTAGTCTTTCAACTAGAAGAGCAGAAACTCAAACCCATGTCATTTGACTTCTGTGTTCATAAGTGACTGTGCTGTCCTAGTTGCTCAGTTTTGTCTGACTCTTTGGGACCCCATGGAACTCTGGGCCCGCCAGAGTTCTCTGTCTATGGGGATTCTCCAGACCAGAATGCTGGAGTGGGTATCCGTTCCCTTCTCCAGGGGATCTTCCCAACCCAGGGATTGAGCTCAGGTCTCCTGCATTGCAGGTGGATTCTTTCCTGTCTGATCTACCAGGGAATGACTACTTAAGCATAAACCTTGTAACCATCAAACTGATGGTCTGTAAAAGTATAAAACATAAACACTTAATAAAACACCACAAAGTGGATGTAATAATGTCTGATAGGACATTAGATTTTATATAGGAATTCAAAAGCTGTCATTAATAGTCTTCCTTTGTAGATAGTACTGCTAAAACTTTGGGGTGCAGATATATTTTTGAATTAGTTTTTTTCTAGATGGATGTATACTCAGGAGTGGCATGGCAGGATCATATGGTAACTCTATTTTTAGTTTATATAAGAAAGCTGCATACTGTTCTCCATAGTATCTGCACCAATTTACATTCCCACCAACAATGTAGAAGTGCTCCTTTTTCTTCACACACTCTCCAGTATTTATTATTTGTAGACTTTTTATTGATGGCCAGATAGAAGCACTATTTACAATAGGCAAAACATGAAAGCAACCTAAATTTTTATTGACAGATGAATGGATAAAGAAGAGTATTCAGTTCAGTTCAGTCACTCAGTCGTGTCCAACTCTTTGCGACCCCATGAATCACAGCACGCCAGGCCTCCCTGTCCATCACCAACTCCCGGAGTTCACTCAAACTCATGTCCATCGAGTCGGTGATGCCATCCAGCCATCTCATTCTCTGTCGTCCTCCTGCCCCCAATCCCTCCCAGTATCAGAGTCTTTTCCAGTGAGTCAACTCTTCACATGAGGTGGCCAACGTATTGGAGTTTCAGCTTCAGCATCAGTCCTTCCAATGGACACCCAGGACTGATCTCCTTTAGAATGGAATGGTTGGATCTCCTTGCAGTCCAAGGGACTCTCAAGAGTCTTCTCCAACACCAGAGTTCAAAAGCAACAATTCTTCAGCGCTCAGCTTTCTTCACAGTCCCACTCTCATATCCATACATGACCACTGGAAAAACCATAGCCTCGACTAGATGGACCTTTGTTGACAAAGTAATGTCTCTGGTTTTTAATATGCTATCTAAAGAGGAGTATTACTCAACCATAAAAAATGAAATATTGCCATTTGCAGCAACATGGATGGACATGGAGACTATCGTATTAAGTGAAATAAGTCAGATAGAAAAAGATGAATATCATATGATATCACTTATATGAGCAATCTAAAAAATGATACAAGTTAACTTATTTATAAGACAGAAATAGATTCACGGCTATAGAAAACAAACTAATGGTTACCAAAGGGGATAGTAGTGGGGGGGATAAATCAGAAGTTTTGGATTAACATGTACAAATTACTATATATAAAATAAACAACCTACAAGGACTTGCTGTATAGCAAAGGGAATTATAATGTCTTGTAATTACCTTTGATGGCAATGAATCTGAAAAACCATGTGTATATTTACATATACATATGTAAAACTGAATCACTTTGCTGTACACCTGAAATTAACACACTATAGTAGATGAATTATACTTCAATAAAAAAAATGACTAAAACATAACAAAACAAAAACATCTCCTAGAATCTGTGGAGTTTTGCAATTCTTTCTTCATTTAACTCTACACCATGAAAGCCTAGTTGTTAGAAATAACTCAGACATTTCTTTCCACATATTACTTCAGCTGCAGTTTCTAGAAGAATGTTTATTATCATTCTCTTCCATTTTGTTATTGTTGTTTAGTCACTAAATCATGTTCTATTCTTTGTGACCCAAAGGACTAGCACGCCAGGCTCCTCTGTCCTCCACTGTCTTCCAGAGTTTGCTCAAATTCATGTCCATTGAGTTGGTGATGCTATCTAACCATCTCAGCCTCTGCCACCCCCTTACCCTTTACCTTCAGTCTTTCCTAGCATCAAGGTCTTTTCTAATGCGTCAGTTCTTCAAATTGGGTGGCCAAAGTATTGGAGCTTCAGCTTCAGCATCACTTCTTTCAATGAATATTCAGGGTTGATTTCTTTTAGTATTAACTGGTTTGATCTTCTTGCAATTCAAAGGACTCTAGAGAGTCTTCTCCAGGACCACAGTTTGAAAGCATCTGTTCTTCAGTGCTCAGCTTTCTCTATGGTCCACTTCTGACATACATACATGACTACTGGAAAAGCCATAGCCTTTGACTTTATGGACTTTGTCAGCAAAGTGATGTCTTTGCTTGTCAATATGCTGTCTAGGTTTGTCATACCTTCTCTTTCAAGAAGCAAGCATCTTTCAATTTCTTGACTGCAGTCACTGCAGTAATTTGAGAGCCCAAGAAAATAAAATCTGTCACCTCTTCAACTTTTTCCCCGTCTATTATCCATGAAGTGATGGGATCAGATGCCATGTCTTCATTTTCTGAATGTTGAGTCTCAAGCCAGATTTTCACTCTCCTCTTTCACTCTCATCAAGACAGATACGCTTTATTTCCTCTTCACTTTCTGCTATAAGAGTGGTATGCCTATGTGCTTAGCCACTCAATTTGTCCAACTCTTTGGACCTTTTGGACTGTAACCCACAAAAGGCTTCTCTGCCTATGCATTTATTTCAGGCAAGAATACTGGAATGTGTTTCCATTACCTTCTTTGGGGGATCTTGCTAACTCGGATCGATCCCACATCTCGTGTGTCTCCTGCTTTGTAGGTGTATTCTTTACCCTCTGAGCCATTGGAGAAGCCCAGTTAGAGTGATACCATCTGTATATCTGAGGTTGTTGATATCTGTCCCAGAAATTTTGATTTCAGCTTGTGCTTCATCCTGGAGAAGGCAATGGCACCCCATTCCAGTACTCTTGCCTGGAAAATCCCATGGACAGAGGAGCATGGTAGGCTGAAGTCCATGGGGTCGCGAAGAGTCAGACACGACTGAGTGCCTTCACTTTCACTTTTCTCTTTCATGCATTGGAGAAGGAAATGGCAACCCACTCCAGTGTTCTTGCCTGGAGAATCCCAGGGACGGGGGAGCCTGGTGGGCTGCCGTCTATGGGGGTCGCACAGAGTCAGACACGACTGAAGTGACTTAGCAGCAGCAGCAGTGCTTCATCCAGACCACCATTTCATATGATGTACACATGGACATCACCAGATGGCCAATGCTGAAATCAGATTGACTATATTCTTTGCAGTCAAAGAGGGAGAAGCTCTATACAGTCAGCAAAAACAAGACCAGGAGCTGACTGTGGCTCAGATCATGAACTCTTTATTGCCAAATTCAGACTTAAATTGAAGAAAGTAGGGAAAACCACTAGACCATTCAGGTATGACCTAAATCAAATTCCTTATGATTATACAGTGGAAGTGAGAAATAGATTTAAGGGACTAGATCTGATAGACAGAGTGCCTGATGAACTATGGGCAGAAGTTCTTGACATTGCACAGGAGACAGGGAGCAAGACCATTCCCAAGAAAAAGAAATGCAAAAAAGCAAAATGGCTGTCTGAGGAGGCCTTACAAATAGCTGTGAAAAGTGAAGTGAAAAGCAAAGTAGAAAAGGAAAGATATACCCATTTGAATGCAAGTTTCAAAGAATAGCAAGAAGAGATAAGAAAGCCTTCCTCAATGATCAGTGGAAAGAAATAGAGGAAAACAATAGAATGGGAAAGACTAGAGAACTCTTCAAGAAAATTAGAGATACCAAGGGAGAATTTCATGCAAGTTCAGTCAGTTCAGTCGGTCAGTTGTGTCCGACTCTGTGACACCATGAATCGCTGCACATCAGCCTCCCTGTCCATCACCAACTTCCGGAGTACACCCAAACCCATGTCCATTGAGTCGATGATGCCATCCAACTACCCTATCCTCTGTTGTCCCCTTCTCCTCCTGCCCTGAATCTTTCCCAACATCAGGGTCTTTTCAAATGAGTCAGCTCTTCGCGTGAGGTGGCCAAAGTATTGGAGTTTCAGCTTCAACATCAGTCCTTCCAATGAACACCCAGGACTTGATCTCCTTTAGGATGGACTGGTTGGATTTCCTTGCAGACCAAGGAATTCTCAAGAGTCTTCTCCAGCACCACAGTTCAAAAGCATCAATTCTTTGGTACTCAGCTTTCTTTATAGTCCAACTCTCACATCCATACGTGACTACTGGAAAAACCATAGCCTTGACTCAGTTCAGTTCAGTCGCTTAATAGTGTCTGACTCTTTGCGACCCCATGAACCACAGCACGCCAGGCCTCCCTGTCCATCACCAACTCCCGGAGTTCACTCAAACTCATGTCCATCGAGTCGGTGATGCCATCCAGCCATCTCATTCTCTGCCGTCCCCGTCTCCTCCTACCCCCAATCCCTCCTAGCATCAGACTCTTTTCCAGTGAGTCAACTCGTCGCATGAGGTGGCCAAAGTATTGGAGTTTCAGCTTTAGCATCAGTCCTTCCAATGAACACCCAGGATTGATCTCTTTTAGAATGGACTGGTTGGATCTCCTTGCACTCCAAGGGACTCTCAAGAGTCTTCTCCAGCACCACAGTTCAAAAGCATCAATTCTTTGGCGATCAGCTTTCTTCACAGTCCAACTCTCACATCCATACATGACCACGGGAAAAACCATAGCCTTGACTAGACGGGCCTTGTTTGGCAAAGTAATGTCTCTGCTTTTTAATATGCTATCTAGGCTGGTCATAACTTTCCTTCCAAGGAGCAAGCGTCTTTTAATTTCATGGCTGCAATCAGCATCCGAAGTGATTTTGGAGCCCAAAAAAATAAAGTCTGACACTGTTTCCCCATCTATTTCCCATGAAGTGACGGGACCAGATGCCATGATCTTCGTTTTCTGAATGTTGAGCTTCAAGCCAACTTTTCACTCTCCTCTTTCACTTTCATCAAAAGGCCTTTGAGTTCCTCTTCACTTTCTGCCATAAGGGTGGTGTCATCTGCATATCTGAGGTTATTGATATTTCTCCTGGCAATCTTGATTCCAGCTTGTGCTTCTTCCAGCCCAGCGTTCCTCATGATGTACTCTGCATATAAATTAAATAAGCAGAGTTAAATATATATAAGTTATATATAAGTTAAATAGCCTTGACTAGATGGACCTTTGTTGGCAAAGTAATGTCTCTGCTTTTTAATATGCTGTCTAGGTTGGTCACAACGTTCCTTCCAAGAAGTAAGTGTCTTTTAATTTCATGGCTGCAATCTGCAGTGATTTTGGAGCCCAGAAAAATAAAGTCAGCCACTCTTTTCACTGTTTCCCCATCTATTTGCCATGAAGTGATGGGACTGGATGCCATGATCTTAGTTTTCTGAATGTTGAGCTTTAAACCAACTTTTCACTCTTCTCTTTCACTGTCATCAAGAGGCTTTTTAATTCTTCTTCACTTTCTGCCATAAGGGTGGTGTCATCTGCATATCTGAGGTTATTGATATTTCTCCTGGCAATCTTGATTCCAGCTTGTGCTTCCTCCAGCCCAGCGTTCCTATGATATACTCTGCATATAAGTTAAATAAGCAGGGTGACAATATATAGACTTGACGTACTCCTTTTCCTATTTGGAACCAGTCTGTTGTTCCATGTCCAGTTCTAACTGTTGCTTCCTGACCTCCATACAGGTTTCTCAAGAGGCAGGTCGGGTGGTCTGGTATTGCTGCTGCTGCTAAGTCACTTCAGTCATGTCCGACTCTGTGTGACCCAATAGATGGAAGCCCACCAGGCTCCCCCATCCCTGGGATTCTCCAGGCAAGAACACTGGAGTGGGTTGCCATTTCCTTCTCCAATGCATGAAAGTGAAAAGTGAAAGTGAGGTCACTCAGTCGTGTCCAACCCCTAGCGACCCCATGGACTGCAGCCCACCAGGCTCCTCCATCCATGGGATTCTCCAGGCAAGAGTACTGGAGTGGCTTGTCATTGGTCTGATATTACCAACTGTTTAAGATCGGCTCAATAAAGGACAGAAATGGTATGGACCGAACAGAAGCAGAAGATATTAAAAAGAGGTGGCAAGAATACATAGAAGAATTGTACAAAAAATATCTTCATGACCCAGATAGTCATGATGGTATGATCAGTCACCTAGAGCCAGACATCCTGGAATGTGAAGACAAGTGGGCCTTAGAAATCATCACTACAAACAAAGCTAGTGGAGGTGATGGAATTCCAGTTGAGCTATTTCAAACCCTAAAAGATGATGCTGTGAAAGTGTTGCACTCAATATGCCAGCTAATTTGGAAAACTCAACAGTGGCCACAGGACTGGAAAAGGTCAGTTTTCATTCCAGTCCCAAAGAAAGGCAATGCCAAAAATGCTCAAACTACCGCATAATTGCTCTCATATCACATGCTAGCGAAGTAATGCTTAAAATTCTCCAAGCCAGGCTTCAGCAATATGTGAACTGTGAACTTCCAGATGTTGAAGCTGGTTTTAGAAAAGGCAGAGGAACCAGAGATCAAATTGCCAACATATGTTGGATCATTGAAAAAACAAGAGTTCCAGAAAAACATCTATTTCTGCTTTACTGACTGTGCCAAAGCCTTTGACTGTGTGGATCACAATAAACTGTGGAAAATTCTGAAAGAGATTGGAATACCAGACCACCTGACCTGCCTCTTGAGAAATCTGTATGCAGGTCAGGAAGTTGCACACAGTTAGACCTGGACATGGAACAACAGACTGGTTCCAAATAGGAAAAGGAGTACATCAAGGCTGTATATTGTCACCCTACTTATTTAACTTATATGCAGAGTACATCATGAGAAACGCTCGGCTGGAAGAAGCACAAGCTGGAATCAAGCTTGCTGGAAGAAATATCAGCAACCTCAGATACGCAGATGGCACCACCCTTATGGCAGAAAGTGAATAACTAAAGAGCTTCTTGATAACAGTGAAAGAGGAGAGTGAAAAAGTTGGTTTAAAACTCAACATTCAGAAAACTAAGATCATGGCATCTTGTCCCATCGTGTCATGGCAAATATATGGGGTAACAGTGGAAACAATGACAGACTATTTTTTGGGCTCCAAAATCACTGAAGATGGTGACTGCAGCTATGAAATTAAAAGATGCTTGCTCCTTGGAAAGTTATGACCAACCTAGACAGCATATTAAAAAGCAGAGGCATTACTTTGCCAACAAAGTTCCATTTATTCAAAGCTATGGTTTTCCAAGTAGTCATGTATGGATGTGAGAGTTGGACTATAAAGAAAACTGATCACAGAAGAATTGATGCTTTTGAACTGTGGTGCTGGAGAAGACTCTTGAGAATTCCTGGTCTGCAAGGAGTTCCAACCAGTCCATCCTAAAGGAGATCAGTCCTGAGTGTATATTTGAAAGTCTGATGTTGAGGCTGAAACTCCAATACTTTGGCCACCTGATGCGAAGAGCTGACTCATTTGAAAACACCCTGATGCTGGGAAAGAGTGAAGGCAGGAGAAGGGGACGAGAGAGAATGAGATAGTTGGATGGCATAACCAACTCACTTGACATGAGTTTGAGTAAATTCTGGGAGTTGTTGATAGACAGGGTAGCCTGGCGTGCTGTGGTCCATTGGGTTGCAAAGAGTCCAAAATGACTGAGGTACTGAACTGAACTGACTCTGCATATAAGTTATATAAGCAGGGTGACAATATATAGCCTTGATGTACCCCTTTCCCAATTTGGAACCAATCCGTTGTTCCATGCCCAGTTCTAAATATTGCTTCTTGACCTGCATACAGGTTTCTCAGTAGGCAGGTAAGGTGGTCTGGTATTCCCATCTCTTTCAGAATTTTCCACAGTTTGTTGTGATCCACACAGTCAAAGGCTTTAGCATGGTCAATGAAGCAGAAGTAGGTGTTTTTTTGGAATTCTGTTGCTTTTTCGATGATCCAGCAGATGTTGGCAATTTGATCTCTAATTCCTCTGCCTTTCCTAAATCCAGCTTGAACATCTGGATGTTTTTGGTTCACGTACTGTTGAAGCCTGGCTTAGAGAATTTTGAGCATTACTTTGCTAGCATGTGAGATGAGTGCAACTGTGCAGTAGTCTGAACATTCTTTGTCATTGCCTTTCTTTGGAATTAGAATGTATGTTGACCTTTTCCAGTCCTATGGCCACTGCTGAGTTTTCCAAATTTGCTGGCATATTGAGTGCAGCACTTTCATAGCAACATCTTTTAGGATTTGAAATAGCTCAACTGGAATTGTATGACCTCCACTAGCTTTGTTTGTAGTGATGCTTTCTAAGGTCCACTTGAATTCACATTCCAGGATGTCTGGCTCTAGGTAAGTGATCACATCATCGTGGCTATCTTTGTCATTAAAATCTTTTTGTATAGTTCTTCTGTGTATTGTTGCCACCTCTTCTTAATGTCTTATGCTTTTGTTAGGTCCATACCATTTGTGTCCTTGACTGTGCTCATTCTACATGAAATGTTCCCTTGGTATCTCTAGTTTTCTTGAAGAGATCTCTAGTCTTTCCCATTTTATTGTTTTCCTTCACTTTTCACTGATCACTTAGGAAGGCTTTCTTATCTCTCCTTGCATTCTTTGGATCTCTGCATTCAGATGGATATATCTTTCTTTTTTTCCTATGCCATTCACTTCTCTTCTTTTCTCTGCTATTTTTAAGCCCTCCTCAGACAACCATTTTGCTTTTTTGCATTTCTTTTTTCTTTGGAATGGTTTTGATCACTACCTCCTATACAATGTTATGAACCTCTGTCTATAGTTCTTAAAGCTCTCTAACAGATATAATCTCTTGAATGTATCTGTCACTTCCACTGAATACTCGTAAGGGATTTGATTTAGGTCATACCTGAATGGTCTAGTGATTTTCCCTACTTTTCTTCAACTTAAGTCTGAATTTTGCAATAAGGAGTTCATGATCTAAGCCATAGTCTGCTTCTAGTCTTGTTTTTTGACCATTTGGAGCTTCCCCATCTTCTGCTGCAAAGAATATACTCAATCTGATTTCAGTATTGACCACCTGGTGATATCCATGTGTAGAATCGTCTCTTGTGTTGTTGGAAAACGGTGTATTCTATGACCAATGTGCTCTCTTGGCAAAACTCTGTTAGCCTTTGCCTGCTTCCTTTTGCTTATTTGAAATAAACAATTAGAGGAAACAAATTTATTATAACCAGGAGTAACTTACCTCAAGAGGCAATCTGAGATCATTTTAGGGACCTGTGCCTTTTGTACTTTCCTCAAGATGTATATAAATTAAATGGTTGTTGTCCTTCTAGAAGTCTGCTTAATCATTTGGAATCTCGAGAATTCACATGGATGCCTCCTTGATAGAAGCTGTCTAACCTTGGTAACCATTTATCCTCAACCTGTTTTGCAGTGATTATGGTCTTAATATTTAAGAACATCTTCCTTCTAATTATACCTTTGTGTTGTGATGATTCTGGAGTTGTAGGAGTAAATCAAAGAAGCATGACAACTCAATCTCAGTGGGGCTTCACTGAAACTATCTTGTGAAGAACCAGTTTCTAACATGCAACAGGGTATGTGAAATGGGTCAACTGTTAATGAGCTGAAAAGCTTATTTGTTAAATGAACTCATTTTAAATATGGAAATGGATCTGGAAGGGGTTTAGGTTTCCGATATTAGTATCTTGTGTACTTACTTATATGAGAGTATTTATTGGTCAAATTAGTACATGCAAGATAAGATAGGTACCCTGTTTGTGCTAGTTTTAAAGCCCAGTGTAAATGTCAGCAAACGAAACAGCAGAAAGACAAGGCACAGCTCTGTAAAGAGTCTTAATTGTCCAGGCTGGTTTATGCTTACTTCTCATCCTAACTTATTTTTCATCAAAGTCTTCAGGGAAATTGGAAAGTTTATCCACACCAGTGCCTTCCTAGATATGTGCTTTTGTACTCTATTGGTGATGGAAACTTTCTCACTATAGATTACATAAGTGAGTCTCAACATGAGTTCAATTTACTAACATAAAAAATTAAGTAAAATTAAAATATGGTAAGTTTTGATAATTCTAAACTAATTTTTTTCTTATATGAGTGTTCAGCATATTAAAAAGCAGAGACATTACTTGGCCAACAAAGGTCCATCTAGTCAAGGCTATGGTTTTTCCAGTAGTCATGTATGGATGTAAGAGTTGGACTATAAACAAAGCTGAGTGCCAAAGAATTGATGCTTTTGAACTGTGGTGTTGGAAAAGACTCTTGAGAGTTCCTTGGACTGCAAGGAGTTCCAACCAGTCCATTCTAAAGGAGATCAGTCCTGAGTGTTCATTTGAAGGACTGATGTTGAAGCTGAAACTCCAATACTTTGGCCCCCTGATGTGAAGAGCTGACTCTTCTGAAAAGACCCTGATGCTGGGAAAGATTGAAGGTGGAAGGAGAAGGGGACGACAGAGAGTGAGATGGTTGGCTGGCATCACCGACTCAATGGACATAGGTTTGGGTGGACTCCGGAAATTGGAGATGGACAGGGAGGCCTGGCATGCTGCAGTCCATGGGGTCACAAAGAGTCGGACACGACTGAGCGACTGAACTGATGATTGTTCAAATTATATTCTTATTACTTTTTAGGGTTTAAAATGTCATTTTGAAAAATAATAAAATGGTGATAATAGTTGGGAAATTCTTAATGTGCTTACCTAGAAAAAAAAATTTATGTAGCTTCCCTGATTATTTTTTCTAATTTTTATAGTATTGTGAAATTTCAAAACCTGAGATTAATTGACTCAAGTTATTCTTTCATAGTAAAATTAGTTCTTTCAGAGAATAAGCAGATTAAGTTCTGTGTTTGAGACTAGAAAGAGAGTATTCCTTACATCTTATGGAATGGATGTAAGTGTGTGTGTATGTGTATGTGTGTGTTTTAGTCCCTTAGTTATGTCTGACTCTGCGTGACCCCATGGACTGTGGCACGCCAGGCTCCTCTGTCCATGGCATTCTCCAGTCAAGAATACCAGAGCAGGTAGCCATTTTCTTCTCTAGGGGATCTTCCTGATCCAGGGATCAAATCTGGGTCTCCTGCATTGCAGGCAGGCAGATTCTTCACTGTCTGAGCCACCAGGGAATCCCCACAGGCTGGATAAAGGTGTCCAGTTAAATAAAATAAGTTTAATTTGAATATATTGAAAGTGGGTTCTTTTGTTTGTTTGGGGTTTTGTTTGTTTGTTTCCCAATCCCTGCCAGTTGTGCTCAAGATCTGCTGCTGCTAAGTTGCTTCAGTCGTGACCGACTTCGTGCGACCCCATAGACGGCAGCCCACCAGGCTCCCCCGTCCCCAGGATTCTCCAGGCAAGAACACTGGAGTGGGTTGCCATTTCCCTCTCCAATGCATGAAAGGGAAAAGTGAAGTCTCTCAGTTGTGTCCGATTCTTCGCGACCCCATGGACTGCAGCCCACCAGCCTCCTCCATCCATGATATTTTCCAGGCAAGAGTACTGGAGTGGGTCGCCATTGCCTTCTCCTCAAAACCTAATAGAAATGGATAAATGGGCCTGAGAAGAATTTAGGTTAAAACAAGTCTTCTGAGTCTTGAACAAGAATGAGTAATATGCAGTTTTCAAGGAAGTATAAGTGGAACCCTGTGAAATGCCTATGTCCTGAGCATTTCTTGAGTGTATTTGTCTTGTGGGACGGCACAGAGATTGAAGATGCTGTATTGCGTGTAACCTCACGAATCATTTTCTTGACTCTGAGTTCTTTATGGTCCTTCTGAGAACTGACATTTACTTGTCACTATGATTTGAGAGAAGAAAGACTGTAGTAAAATGCTTCTAAAAAGACTACTCTCTAGGAACAGCAGATCTACCTAGCATTGTGTCTGTGTTGTGTCATTAACAGCATCTTTCCTAAATCTGCACAGTTGCTAGACAAGAGCTGTAACTTACGTTTTAATTCTGTTATCCCAGAAGAAAAGCTTTTTACTGTATTTTTATTATTGTACTAAGTACAAGATAAACAGAGGAGGCTATTAAGAAGAGGGGAGGGGGATGCTGAGACCCGGTAATTTTTCTCCTGCAGTTAGTAATCAAAAAGCATTGGCTGCAGTCATCATTTAACGGAATTTTAGTGAATCACATACACAAATTTAAGGAATAGGCTCTATAAAGTTATAAGTATGTATGTTAGTTGCTCAGTCATGCCAGACTCTTTGCAACCCTGTGGACTATAGCCCACCAGGCTCCTCTGTCCATGGGATTCTCCAGGGAAGAATGCTGGAGTGGGTTGCCATTTCCTTCTCCACTATAAAGTTAGGGTGGTCATAAAACATGTTTGCATGCCAAACTGAGCCTATAATGCTTTATTTTCTTAATATTTATAGAATACCTTTATTAGGTACTGTACTAACTTCTAGGGATATAACAGTGAATTAAATATAGTCTCTGACCCCAAAGAAGCCTCATTACCAAAGTTCCAAACCTTTGAGAAATAGCCACTGTTTAAACTCAGAACCTAGATATGTTTAAACACACACAGTTGATTTCTCATTGATAGAATACATGAAAGGACCAATCAACATGATCTCATTTACTTTCTGCCCACCTACCTACATGATAGCTAGTTATTTTTGACAGCTTAACAAAGCCAGTTTATGATTGTTGTATTTCATCTTAAAGCTATCTGAACTTATACTCTTTGAATGAGATTTCTTGCAGAGATACATGGAAGAGCCTTAGCACCATGGACTTCCTCACATGCACGCGTATTGCTGGTTGGTACCCCATGCTAAGCCAGAAGCAGCCATGGTGCCATGAAAGACTCGGCATCCCAGAAACTTAAGATTAAACCCATGGGATATCTCACATGGCAGGGAGAGTTTGGGTTTAAATCTACCCAGCTCAGAACACAGGGTCAAGGAACACCAGGCAGGCCACACTTGCCACAGCAGCTTCCTGGATGCCTGTCAACTAGCCTGCAAAGCCTTTCACCCAGTTTACTTTTATAAACTTGCATTTTTGGCTCTTAGACAGATAAGATGTTTTAAATTTATATCCCTTCGTTTATTTTAAATAATGAGGAAAAGACCAGTTATGGTCAACAATCCCCAGGGCTACAGTCCTTTTGATTTGGGCAAACAGATAATAAAGCCTATAGAATTTCCTTTGCTGAAAGTGCACTTAATATAACCAATGTATTAGATTAGCAAGGGCCTGCCTCACAGAATTTTGCACCCTTTTTGTTTTGTTTTGCTTTGTGTTGTACAGCAAAAACCATCACAACATTGTAAAGCAGTTATCTTCCTCCAATTAAAAAATAAAGTATTAATAAGAAAAAAATAAAACAACTTGTTTTTTTGTGAAAAAGAGAGAGGGGGTCCTTTATGAATGCAAATGATGGCTTGCTTTTCTTCCACAAAACATTGAGAGATGGTGTTAGTTACTGTTATCAAATATCCATGCATATACAAATGTACATATAAGTCTACTCTGTATATTTGTGAGCAAGTCAGAGGCATATATCTTATGAACTTGGGTATTCAGTGCTTCCAGGTTGATGGAGACTGATGAAAATAAAAGCCATTTCTAAGTGAAAGACTTTTCATAATTGATGGTTTTGGACTTCAGAGATAAACTGAGTTTTTGATCTTTTGGGTATGAGGGTGGACAGGGAAATCAGGCTCTGCCTTTATCTGTCATATGATAAACCCTTGATTTATAGTCTAGCCCAGAACTCAGGGGACCCAGTGTCTTCCCATATGTACAACTATGAGCTCCCTGCAGGTAAAAACCAAGATTTTGTCTTCATTTTGAAAACAGCATGTACCAGGACACTTGTTTTAATGTTTCATATTTTCCATTTTATAGTAATCATATAATCATGTTTTGGGCTTTATTTTTAGACTAAGAAAGATTTTAATGATTGGTCTGAAAGCTTCAAGTCTGATAACTTAATTGTCAAAATCCATGTACCTGTCAGAAAATTCAACAAAATGTTTTGATTACAGGGATGACTTACTAGGCCATAAGGTAAAGTGTTTTAATGGAAGCAGTATGGTTGGGACTCTTTTTCAACATGACTATGCTGGATAGAAAGCAAAGCTCCTCCACCAATGAAAATTTGGGCAAAGACTTTTCTTCCTGCAGTTTCCTTACATACTGTGCTAAAGGAAGTATGAAATTCTGAGCAAGCAAATTAATTTTACAAAGCACTTAGAGGCTGAATTTAAAGTTCCAGTGGAGACCATTGGAAAAATATGTTGAGTGCTTTTAGTGAGAAGTCTACTTATTGCTCCGTTGTAACCAACAGATGTAGTGTTATAACTGGCAGGGCCTCAGACTGTGAAGAGCAGGACAGCTAACAGAGTGTAACATGATGAACCCAGGGCAAACGTGAGCCTCATGTCTTAATTCCAGATTGGGATGTAAAGTACATTATCCAGATCCATTCTCTTAGAAATTGTTCCAAAGATTTGTTCAGAGATATCAGAACACATCCCACAAATCCACAAGTTGTTTTTGTAAATACTTGACTTATGAATAAAATGACCACATAAATTATTATTCAGAGTTTTACTTGGACAGAATGTGGAATCAGGTAAAATGCTGAGACTCTGCTGGGCACAATAAGAATGGCGGTTACTGTATTTATGAAGAACTTGCTCAATGACAGAGAGAGTGACTGATGGTTCCTTCACCATCTCTCAGAGTGAGCAGAGCAAGTTGCTTATTGATAATATTCCCATTTCCCATTCCATTTGTACATGCTCGTATCTATCCAGCAACATGCTACCCTAGGCAGACTTATTTTGAAATATAGATGAAACTAAGCTCAGAGTTTTGCATCTGTTTGTTAATTTCAGGGTTCTTTGTTAAACTTTTTTGAAGAAGTTTTTACC
The DNA here is from genome assembly GCF_049115385.1 of Moschus berezovskii. NCBI lineage: Eukaryota > Metazoa > Chordata > Mammalia > Artiodactyla > Moschidae > Moschus > Moschus berezovskii. The sequence continues at coordinate 65,715,180 of NC_142477.1, forward strand.
CCTAAGTGTGTCTGAGGTAGCAGTTTTCAATCTGCATCTTCTTCTAACACATTGGAGTGTCATTAGAAGTGTGTTATAATGATAGGTAAGGTACCAAAATTGGTAACGCATTATTTTTGCATAAATTCAGGTGAATTCAGCTTTATCACTATGATGGTATAACCCTCAGATATTTCAAAATGCTTTCTGGAGAAACAGAATGAGGGTGAGCTTGAGAGCCAGCCTTTCTTATATTTTAAATGTTGTTGAGTTGAACAGTGTCTCCTGTGTCATAGTGTCTCTTACCTGTGTTTAACTAGTGAAAAAGTTGAGAATCTGTCTTCCATTTATCTACAGCTACATAACATTCCAATACATAGAGAAAGGCTTAAAGCAAAACAATATGTTTTGCTTTTGCTCATGAACTTTCAACCTGGTCCAGGGCCCAGTGGGATTAGCTTTCTTTTCATCCACTCACAAACAGTTGGTTGATGCTAAGGCTAGAAGTTCGAATTGTCTGCAGTCTTGCTCACTCTCATGTCCAGAGAAGAAATGTAAATTGTTGTTCACCAAGGACTTTGGCTGTACTGTATTTTGCAAAAGTGGCTGTAGCTTCATTTCTGTTCCTACATGCTTTCCCAGAACCTTGGCACTTGCTCATCAAGAAATGAGGTTTATATACTTTCCCCTGGATTCTGGGAAGGATAGGGAGGGAATGCTCTGACTATTCAAATATTACAGAAGTCTTGCCAGCCTTGACTTTAGAGGCTGGGCTGGAAAAGGTAATGTGGCTTTCCACTTGTCTCTCTCTCAAGAGTGCTCACCCTTAGAAGCCCAGGCCACATGAAGAAGACATGGGTGAGTGTTTGGCCAACAATCCCAGCAAAATCCTCAACAAGTGACTAGAAGTAGTCATCAGATATGTGAGTAAATGAGTCTTCACTCTCTCCAGCCCCCAGTGTTAAGCCATGCCAGTTGATGCCATGCAGAGCAGAGATGAGCTGTCCCCACAAGGTCTTATATAAATTGCAGATTTGTAAGAAGAATAGATAATTGCAAGAGGTAGCTTAAATACTATGCTTTGAAGATTAAAGAGAGGATACATTCAAAATTTTCTGAAGATCCCAGAATTTACTCTAGAACAGAAATGGCTTCATTTTTGTCTGCTGGTATAATTTTTCTGTGTATATAGTTATATTTTCCTGTATAGATATATTTTTCCTGTATAGTTGAAATGAACATGAGGCTCTTATCAAATTTCACTTCCTTCCACCAAAGCATGTATTCTGATTCCCTTTTCTAGAAAGTGTCCTTGCTGTAGAATGCAGACTCATAGAGCTACATTAATAATTTGCAGATTTGGCAATGTGTACTCTCAAATTCTAAAGGAGATCAATCCTGGGTATTCATTGGAAGGACTGATGCTAAAGCTGAAACTCCAATACTTTGGCCACCTCATGCAATGAGTTGACTCACTGGAAAAGACTCTGATGCTGGGAAGGATTGGGGGTGGGAGGAGAAGGGAACGACAGAGAATGAGATGGCTGGATGGCATCACCGACTCGATGGACATGAGTTTGAGCGATCTCCGGGAGTTGGTGATGGACAGGGAGGCCTGGCGTGCTGTCATTCATGGGGTCGCAGAGAGTCGGACACGACTGAGCGACTGAACTGAACTGAACTCTCAAATTCTCTCCTTCTATTTTCTTATTTCTGAGCTGCTAAATGAGATAATATTAAACTCTAATTTTTGAGCTACATGGTAATGATAGAAAAACATTCTTATTGAATTAGTGTTGGTGGATGCCAGGGTTTAGGACTTTGATGTTAGCATGAGTCCAACTTAATGAACATACATGGAGTGCTACATTCTGTGGGGTCTCAGAGTCGGACAAACCTGAGCAACTGATCTGAACTGATAGGGGACACAGAAATATTATATGGCAGTGTGCAATGGAAGATAAACAAAATCAAGGTTCTTTTAGTAGGATTTTGTTGTCTCCCTTATGTTTCATGTTAAACAGGAAAACATTGACACATGGTTTTTCTTCTTAAATAGCACTATTTATATTATTATTATTATTTATTTATGATAAGAATTCTGATAAATGTGGAGTTTTTACCTTTCAAACATAATAAATGATTAAAAATGCTGTAAATTTTCCACAAAAACATCTTGAGAAAACTCTTTCCTGTAGATTTTCAATTCAGTTCAGTCGCTCAGTCGTGTCCGACTCTCTGCGATCCCATGAATCACAGCACACCAGGCCTCTCTGTCCATCACCAACTCCCAGAGTTCACTCAAACTCATGTCCATCGAGTCGGTGATGCCATTCAGCCATCTCATTCTCTGTCGTCCCCGTCTCCTCCCACCGCCAATCCCTCCCAGCATCAGACTCTTTTCCAGTGAGTCAACTCTTCGCATGAGGTGGCCAAAGTATTGGAGTTTCAGTTTTAGCATCAGACCTTCCAATGAACACCCAGGATTGATCTCCTTTAGAATGGACTGGGTGGATCTCCTTGCAGTCCAAGGGACTCTCAAGAGTCTTCTCCAGCACCACAGTTCAAAAGCATCAATTCTTCGGCGATTAGCTTTCTTCACAGTCCAACTCTCACATCCATACATGATCACTGGAAAAACCATAGTCTTGACTAGACGGACCTTTGTTGGCAAAGTAACGTCTCTGCTTTTTAATATACTGGGCTCAGAGTTTAAAGCGTCTGCCTCCAATGCGGGAGACCCAGGTTCGATCCCTGGGTCGGGAAGATCCCCTGGAGAAGGAAACGGTAACCCACTCCAGTATTCTTGCCTGGAGAATCCCATGGATGGAGAAGCCTGGTAGGCTACAGTCCACAGGGTCGCATAGAGTCGGACACGACTGAGCGACGGAACGGAACGGAACCTAGGTTGGTCATAACTTTCCTTCCAAGGAGTAAGCCTATTTTAGTTTCATGGCTGCAGTCAGTATCCGCAGTGATTTTGGAGCCCAAAAAAATAAAGTCTGTTTATAAACAGACTGTTAATAAACACTGTTTCCACTGTTTCCCCATCTATTTCCCATGAAGTGATTTTAGTGTCGTGTTATAGATTTTAGTATTGTGTTATTCTAGTCTCTTAAGTAATCCATATCAAAGACCACCTGGAACAATCATTCTCAAACTTTATGTTCATTGACATCATCTAGAGAACTTGTTGAATAACTGATTACAGGGCCCCGGTGCCAGAGTTTCTGATTTAGTAATAGAGGGCAGCCCAAACATTGCATTTCTAACAGTGCTGCTGCTCCAGGGACCACACTTTGAAAACTGCTCATCTAGAGAAAGAGGATAAAGGCTCATTGTGAGTGTAGAGCTTTTTCTAACCACTATTGTCTGAAATACTACTCTAAATCTAAGTCAGCTTTCAAGTCACCACATGACAAAGTCATTTTCATTTATCCATGGGTTAGATAAGCCATTTCTCTAAGCTACATTTCATCACAGATTGGGGTAATGTTAGAGAAGAAATAAATTGGCCCTTTCAGTCTGAATGTCATCAAGTTCCAAATGAGTTCTAAAACTGAGGATGTGTCATGAGAAAGTTATCACAGGCTTTTCTCACCAACGCACAACCAGAGAATTTGGTTAGTTTTGCCAATTTGATTATAAAATAGCTAGAATTCTGTCTCACGTATGTCAGTAATAAATAATGTAGTAGAAAAATTCCATTATTTCTGGGAGCTCAAAGACAAAGACCAAACTCTTCCTGGTGTAGATGCCTTAGACATAGGAGTGTCAGGAAAGCATTTGTGTCCTTAAGAAAAGTATGAAAGGATCTCTCTCCTTAATTCCTGAGAGAGAAACAGATCTGTCACCCTGAATATATATATATATTTTCAATCTTTTAAATATTCTCAACTAACTGGACCTAATTGGATTATTCAAAGAAATGGCCTAGTTAGCAGTGTTCCAGGTCAACACTGGACTCATTGAGGCCTCTCTGTTCATGGATTTTACATTGACTTTTTTCCACTTATGTTCATAATTTAGTTGTTTCTAATTTAACTATTTCATAAATGAACATTTTAAATTACTGTTTTCCATGATGGACTCTCTTGCTTTGCCTGAGATTTATGTCAATTACTATATACTTTCTACTTGTACTTCACTAGAAATTCTTCATTTACTTAAAAAATTAGTTGATTTTTATAAAAAGAAATACATGTTATTTGCAGGAAAAAATGTTAAAGAAAAAATTAATATCCCAAAGTCTATCATTGCAGTAAGTATTGCAGTTAATATCATATTAATTTTCTTCATAGTCATTTTCTACACACACACTTTCACCTAAATATACTTATAATTTTTAAAAATTTAAGTTGAGTCATATTATAGAATTTTTAAGAAATCAAGTAGTTTTTAAAAAACTAAAACACATAAAAGAAATGAAAAAAATTAAAACTGAACCATAATACTACCCCACCCAAGCTATTATCTTCATTACATTTTAGTTTTATCTCTTCTGATATTTCTATATGCATATAAATGCATTTTCTGAAAATGAAACTTTCTGCATATATTGCTTTTTTTTTGCTAAGTTCACTATAGAGAATACTTGTGCATATTTTTATTTTATTCTTGAGTAAATACTGGTGAAAAGGCTTTCTGTATTAAAATGAGTATATATCTTTTAGACTTTAGCAAATTATTATCCAGAGTGTTGTATCAACATATTTTCTCACCAACAATATTTGAGAACATTTTATATTCTCACCCTAAAATATTCTATTACCTTTTAAAAAATCTTTAGCATTTTAATAAGCTAAAATGATGCTCTGTTATGTTTTATAATGATTTCCTTTTTTAAACAAGCATTATTTTCATAGGCTTATTGACCATTTATGGTTTTAATTTTCTGAATTATCTACACATTGTTAATGTCTATTTTTTCTATTATTATGTTCATCTTTATGTTTATTTGTAGGAAAGTCATTATATATTAAAGATATGTTACAATGTTTAAAACTAGTGTGTCTTGCCATTTCAATTGTTCAGAGTATTTTTATCTATGTAAAGTTTAAGTTTTTATAACATCAAATACAATTTTTTAAAAAATTATGGTCTCTGAAAATGGCCAGAAGATATTTGTTACTGTTTTTCACTTGCAAACAACAACCACTTATTTATTAGTCTTAATGAGATGATTCTCTTCCTTTTGTTCATATCTTTTCACAATCATCAGCTGGGTCAAGATACAAATCAGCCTCTCCCAGAATCATCACTGTGCTTCCACTCAGACATCCCCTCACTCCCAAAGACTCTATCATAATAATCTTGCTTCCTTGATTAAAAAAATTATTGATATATAATTGACATATAGTTTCAGGTATACAAAACAATGATTTGGTATTTGTATATACTGCAAAATGACCACCACAATAAGTCTAGTTAACGTGTCACCGTACATAGTCATAACAATTTTTTCCTTTGTGATGAGGACTTTTACCATATACTGTTGGAAAATTTCAAATGTGCAATACAGTGTGTTTGCATCCTACATCTTCATGAGTTATTTATTTTATAACTGAAGTTTGATTGATTTGATTGAATGTTAAAATTAACTCTGCATTCCTGGAATCAACCCTTCTTTATACTCACTGGAAAAGACTCTGATGCTGGGAAGGATTGGGTGCAGGAGGAGAAAGGTACGACAGAGAATGAGATGGCTGGATGGCATCACTGACTCGATGGACATGAGTTTGAGTGAACTCCGGGAGTTGGTGATGGACAGGGAGGCCTGACGTGCTGTGATTCATGGGGTCGCAAAGAGTCGGACACGACTGAGCGACTGAACTGAACTGAACTGATTATCCTTTTGTATATGGTTGTATTCAAATAGCTAAAATTCTCTTAAAAGCTTTTCCATCTATGTTCAATAGTAATAATGGTCTAAAGTTTTCTTTTCTTGTAATGTCTAGTTTTGATATCAGGTAATTCCAGCTTCATAAAATGAGTTTGGAATTATTTCCTCATCTTGTTTTCTGGAAGAGCTGGTAAAAAATGGATGTCATTTATTCCTTAAGTGTGTGGTAGAATTCACTAATGAATCCACATGAGCCAGGAATTTCTTTGTGGGAAAGTTCATCCATGAAATTCTCCAGGCAAGAATACTGGAGTGGGTAGCCATTCCCTTCTCCAGGGGATCCTTTCAACCCAAGGACTGAACCCAGGTCAACAGATTCTTTACCCTCTGAGCCACCAGGGAAGCCAAGGTGATATATAGCTATTGGTATTCTTTATTTCTTTTTGAGTGTGCTTTGATATTAAGCATCTTTCAGGGAATTTGTTAATTTCATATAGTTGTCAAATTGATTGGTATTGGAGAGCCGGGTTCGATCCCTGGGTCGGAAAGATTCCCTGGAGAAAGAAATGGTAACCCACTCCAGTATTCTTGCCTGGAGAATCCCATGGACGGAGAAGCCTGGTAGGCTACAGTCCACGGGGTCGCAAAGAGTCGGACACGACTGAGCGACTGAACGGAACGGAACGGAACGGAAGTTTTTTATAATTGTCTCATTATTCTTTTATTATCTATAGAATATGTAATAATATCATTTGATATTGACAGTTTGTATCTTTTTTCTTAATTTTTTTTTATTAGCTAGTAGTCTAGAGGATTAGAAATTTTATTGATTTTTCTTAAAGAATCAGGCTTTGGATTCATTGATATTCTCCATAGTATTTTTCTCCCCTTTCATTGATTTCTGCTCTGATTATATTATTTCCTTTCTTCTACTTTCTTTACATTAATGTACCCCCTTTTTCAGTTCAAAATATTTCCTAGATTCCCTTTTAATTTCTTATTTGTCCTGTGGATAATTTAGAAATGTTTTATTTAGTTGGTTACATATTTGTATATTTTGAGTATCTTTCTATTTTGACCTCTAATTCAGTTTCTTGGTGATCAAAGTATATATTATATACACCTTGAATCCTTTAAATTTATTTAGAGTTGTTTTGTAGCACAAAAATAAAATGTATATTGCTAAATGTTTTTTGTACACTTGAAAAGACTGTATATTTGCTCATATTGAATGGAGTGTACAATAAGTGTTCATCAGGTTGATACTGTTAAGTCTTTTAAGTCTTCCTGATTTTCTGTCTCCTTGTTCTATCATTTATTGAGAAGGAGGGTATTGAAATATCTAATTTCATGTGTGGATTCATACTGGCAATCTATCAGGTCTTTGCTTTGTGTATTTTGAAACTATACTGGCAAAAAAGGAAAATTTCAGAAAGTATATATATATGTGGGTGAACATAAAAGTCAGTTCAAAAAGAGAAAAGCAACAAAATAATAATGCTTTGTGAAGTTTATAACGCATAGAAGTCATATATATGACAACAATACCAAAAGGCAGAGGGGGTGGTAAAATGTTTGTGATATCATAAAATATTCAAGGTAAACTATAATAAATCAGGTGTGCATATTTTAACATCTAGTGTAATCCTTACAAATAGTACAAAACTATATAGCTAAGAAAACCAATCAAAGAAATACAATGAATAAAAACAATCTGCTTAATTTGAAAAAAAGTAAAGAAGATGGAAGAACAGATTAGATAATTTTAAAATAGCTGAATTGTAGAGCTAATCCTACTTTATCAATGATTACACTTGCTATAAGTGGCCTAAGCATTCCAATTGAAAGAGATTGTTATACTGGATTAATACACTTGTGTTCACATATACATGACCCAAATATATACTATTAACAAGAGACACACTTCAAATATAAAAACATAGGTAATTTGAAATCAAAAGAATGGGGCAAAAGATGTCATGCAAACACTACAACCTGAGAGATGTTTTGACTACATCTTTTTTAAAAATGAAATTTTCGTATAGGAAGAGAGGGAGAGAGACGAAAAATAGAGAAAATGGAAGAGAGTAAGGGTTTGGAAATTTAGAGGAGAAAATAATGGAGTCAGGAGAACAAAGGAATAGGAGGCAGAAACGAACAGTGAAGGATATAATAAGGTGGAGAAAGTTACTGCTATAAGTTTCACAAGTAATTTATCTTTGGGTTCAAGTTTCTGGAAGCCCTAGCTCCCAATTCCTGACGGTTCTTTCTAGTATGGACCACTCCCTAACCCGTACCTTTCCATCATTCTATATATACATTTTCTAATGCCCAACTTTTCTTTTTTTTTAATCAGCAAAAGGACCCCTGCTTAGTCAGGAAATGTAGTATTGAAAGGCTTTCAATGCTTGAATGCCACTAATAACTTTGATTACCTGCATTTTCCTTAGGGGATGCTAAGGAGCTTCTCCTTGGGAATGCTAAGTACTCCATTCCAGACCCTATGGCCAACACCTTCTCTACTGAGCGACTGATTTAACAGGGGACTGCTCCACTACAAACATTTTGAAATGAACTTCATAAGGTTTTATATTTGAAATGACTGTGAGGCTTTGATCACTGGCAGCACAAAGCTGCAAAAATATGTGACAAGATTGGGTGCAGTTCATCCAAGAACAAGGCACTCTCAATTGAAGGCCTTAGATGAGATTTATAAACATTTCTACGGAAAAAGAGAAACCATTTCAGATTGTCATTCCTGGATTGGACTCAAAATAAAGAAGTATTTTGTAGGGTTTTAAAACTATCCTTACAATGGAATTAGTCTTGAATTTTGTCTATTGAATGTTTAGCAATACTTAGTGGACTTAAATGCACACATTTTTATGATGACTGGACCATGATGTGGCTAATCATTTCCCCCTCTCCCTGACAAATATGTAAACATTGTCCAAGGTTATGGGAGTTGGGAATAGCATATACAGAGTGCACATGCTGTGTTTTTCCCTTCATGGCCAACTTTGAAAATTGAGTAGGCCCTGTTTCCCTGGCTCCTTCGAATCCTTCTTCATACATCACCTGAGCTGCACCACCAATCATGGAGGCTTGCCTATGCAGTTTCTTAGGTTTTGAGTGTCTATGTGCCACCGTCTCCTTCAATAATCATAGATTCTCTCTCAGAATAATAGTAATTTATTTGATTTTTCAGGAAACAATTAAACACATAAAGTAAATGCATAGAATTATTATAACATGCAATTACCCAAATTTTTATAAATCTGTAATACAGTAATAAATTTGCCCTTTAATTAAGAAACATTAACTGCAAGGAGATCCAACCAGTCCATTCTAAAGGGGGTCGATCCTGGGTGTTCATTGGAAGGACTGATGCTAAAGTTGAAACTCCAATACTTTGGCCACCTCATGCGACGAGTTGACTCACTGGAAAAGACTCTGATGCTGGGAAGGATTGGGGGCGGGAGGAGAAGGGGACGACAGAGAATGAAATGGCTGGATGGCATCACCGACTTGATGGACATGAGTTTGAGTGAACTCCGGGAGTTGGTGATGGACAAGGGAGGCCTGGCGTGCTGTGATTCATGGGGTTGCAAAGAGTCAGACACGACTGAGCAACTGAACTGAACTGAGCTGAACTGAAGAAACTAAAACGACATCTACCAATGAGTTTTCCTAAAAGTTACCAGGTTTGAACACAGCACTGAGCATAGATAATTCCTCTATGCAGTTATGACATGATACAAAAAATCTGTAATTTATACTGTTGACAAAGTCACAGATACTTTTTTTCCCCATTCAAGTGAACCCTAGGTTAAGAATCCTAGGAGGGTAATGTGACTGAGAGGTCATGAAATTTGAAACCTACTGATTTTTAACAAAAATGTAAGCAACTAGTACACTATTAGAGACCAAGAGAATTAAGTGTTTAGGGCATAAGAATTTCTCATAAAAAGAAGTAGGTAAAAAAAAAATTGAAGTTCAATATTAAAGATTAGTATTAATGATTAGTGAGATCAGTATAAATAGATACATTTCAGGCCTCTATTGCTTTTTATTGTTATTTACTTTGTTTTTCTTTCCTACTTTGATGAAAGGAGGCATGCCTTTCCATACCAAAGTTGTGGTCTTAATAGAAGCCAAAATCTTAATACGGAACATGCTTTGGGATTTGTGGGCATACGGAGTATAACAATAAAAATGACATATAGCCTAAATGTTGGCTAGATCTATATTGAAAACAAAACAAAACATTTTCCTTCCTGGCCCCAGAAGATGGTTTCCATATTTGAATTTCTGTGTAGATCAACGCCAAGTTGGATACAACAAGCATTGTATCATGAGGTCCTTTCTGTCTGTTGGGCATTAACAATCACCTCTCAGAAGGATGGACCTGTGGCCCTTGGGTCTGTATCTCATTTGATCCTTTTAAAGAAAAATCAAAGGGTGAAAACCCCAGAATAAAATTCAGAGTCTTGGCCAGACCTCCTCTGACATCAGATCCTCTTTTTTCTTCTCTTGTAAATTGTTACTAAGGCAACACCTTCTGTTTGTGAAATTGGTCTTTACCATATATCATTAGGACTTCCCTGGTGGCTCAGATGGTAAAGAATCTGCCTGCAATGTGGGAGACATGTTTCGATCCCTGGGTTGGGAAGATCCCCTGGAGGAGGGCACAGCAATCCACTCCAGTATTCTTCCCTGGAGAATCCCCATGGACAGAGGAACCTGGTGAGCTACAGTCCATGGGGTCGCAGAGTCAGACCCAACTGAGCAACGAAGCGCAACACAGCACAGCACGTACACGGTTCAGATGTGAGGATTAAGCAGTAGGAATGGTGATGCTGTGAAGTAGATTGAGAACACCTGACTATTAAGAAAACTGTGAAAAGCAAGGATAATATCCCTTTAAGGAAAAAAAAAAAACTTTCAGAAGGAAGAAATTCAGAAGAGGATATAATTCAGTAACCAAACAGGTCTTGTCAAGTTTTAAAAAGTACAATTTAGAAAATGAGTGGTTAGAAATTCAGTCGGGCATGTTCATCAGCAAAATGTTATAACGTTTGAAACAGTATCCACAGTTGGAGCCAGGCAGGGCCTATCATTACTGGTCTAGAAGGGCATACTTTCTTCGCTATTTTAATTCTCTTAAAACAAAAATAATTTGTTTTCCACTTTTTCTTTTTTTTTTCCCCATTGAAACTGAGAAGATAGTAGACGGGAGATGAGTAGACTCAATTAATTTTCTTCATCTAGGAGAAAGGTTATTAGATGTTACACAGTTATAGCCATAATAAAAGTCATACGTGATATGGGGGGATTGTATATGATTATTGGTAAACCTCATAGTCTTTCAAGAGAAAGCTGACTCTTGAAATGCAAAATATGTACTGTTACAAACCATTTGAGAAATTCTGCTGGAAGTATTTTTTTAATTGAGTGGAGTGACACATATCATTGATTCATATACAGGGAAGCCTTGCCAAGTCAACCACAGTTTACCATACCACAGAGGTTTTCATGAGCCTCTTCCTTCTGCCAGTGCAGTGCATCCCCAAGGAGACCTGTGTGTAGACCACAGCGGCTCCCTCAGTTCACAGATCCCAGGCTTCCCACAGGCAGACAGTATGCTGAGGGCAGTGGGCATGATTCTTTGCAAGGCAGCACCCGTCAATGACACTGTGCATTACTGACATTTGACAGCTCACTCCAGTCCACATACCTGGAAAGGCAGGAGGAGGGAGGGCCATCTAGGGCGTGGCTTCTCCAGCACCGCCCAGCTCTCTCCACCTAAAGCACTCATTCAAGCCAGTCCCTGGCAACTGTGCTCCAACATTCACTGCCAATCTCCCAGGGGGCATTCTCCTAATTGCCTTATTTTCCATAGAGCATCTGAAACTTTCTCTATAGTAAGAAAAGGAGAAAGAGAGTTTCTGCCAGTCCCAACTCAACCTTCCTTCCAGGGACACCCACCATGCAGATCTGGAAGTCCGCCTGCCGAAGCTGTTTCCAGCTGGCTTTGCTTTGGTCTCGCTCTCTGCAGAGGCATGCCGGCTCCGTACCATTCACACCTGGGTGAGGCACCTCGACCCGTTGACAGGGTAACCTAGGAGGGAAGTTCAGTGTCGTAATCCGCAGCTTGTGTGTGTGTGTGTGTGTGTGTGTGTGTGTGTGATTGGTGAGCAGAGAGGAGGGGCCAAGCATGTGAGCACAAAGCCTTTCATGCCTCATCCTTCTGTATTGTGCTGCTTGGGCCTTGCCTTGCTAAGCACCACTTAGAGCTTTTGCTGGGGGGCCCAGTTGCCTTCCATTGAACCACATGATGTGCTTAAGGATCATTTATTCAAGCAGCATGGCCTCTTCACTGAGGCAAGTGAACCTCTTACAGTTCAGTAACCCTGCCACCAGCGAAAGGCAAGCCCTTCTGCAGGACCAGTGTCCTGAGAGCAGAGAGCCTCACTGCCCTGCAGGCTGTGCTGAGACAGAGGAGGGGATGAATAGGATCCAAGCAGCATTGTTTCTGGCCTCGGCACAGGCCCTTGGGGTAATGTGATAATCCCCGCAGGCTAGCCTGGGGCGGAGGCCTCTGCATACCTCACTCAGGGATCAACTTCTGACCTCCTGGCTCCCACTCCCCGCAAGCCCCCACCCAAATAATTTTGTTTAAAACGCTAGCTGCTCTGCCATGAATTATTCTTTAGTTAAGGGGTTTGGCTCCTGTGTGAGTTACTGTGGTTTGAAAAGAGAAAGGAAAAATAAATCAGAGCATCTGGGTTTAGCCAAGATCCAATGCCTAATCATGGAGAAGTGGAAAGAAGCTGGACATGGCAAACAGAGGAGCAGGGAGAAGAGGTTTATGGACGTGCCCTTTCACACCGCCCAGATCATTACTTGTTGATAGTAAAATAGTTTAGAAGTGTTTTTTTCTGTGTCTGAGTTTCTCTGGGAGCTGGATAAGAAGAAGATGCATTCTGATGGTAGTCAGCGTTGTCTTCTTTGGGTTTTCAAACCCCTTAAGGGGATTCTTAGGAGCTCTGGCACTGCTTCTCTGACAATCCAGAAACAGATCAGGGAGCCGAGTTGCCCAGACACAGGTTTAACCTGCATCGCTGCTTGGTTTTGCAGTGAAAATGAATGATTTTTGTTTGTGATTTAGCTGGCATTTCCCTGTGCTGTCACTGGCTGATTAGCAGGAAAACAAAATATTAACTGAGTGCCCAAAGCAGTTTAAAGTTTTACTTTTGTCCCAGTTACTTACTCTTTTAAGGTAGGACAAAGACTTAAACAAAAGTGCTCAGTCTTTGGAAAGTCTCTTCTTCCCCAGGTTCCTCTCCTTTCAATGGTGTCTGGCTCTGTGGGTCATTGGGAGGAAATGGGCCTGGCCTCTGGCTCACCGAGCAGTGACGTGTAGCAGCCTGCTCCTGGGCACCGTTCCATGGTCCCTGGGTACCCTTTCCTTACGGGCTTCATATCTGTAGATGAAAAGTGCATGGCTTCTTTGAGTTGGGAATGTCCCCACAGAGCCAGGGCCACCCTCTTCTTGCTAATTTGGCTTCCCCATAGCTCTCGTGGGCTGTGGAGCATCACCCTCCTGCCTCACCCTGCCTCTGCCTTTGCACGATCACCCAGCCTTGTCCCATAAAGTCCCTGGCAGTCCATTCTCCTAGCTCAGTGTAGGGGCCACCTGGGGGTTCAGATCAGCTCAGAAGCAAAGTCCAGGGCTTGTCTGTTTCCTCGATGCCCTGGCCTGGTCAGGTCTAGCTCAGGGGGTGTCTGGCAGCCAAAGAGGAGCAGCTTGACTTCTGTGTTACCTCGAGTGCCTCCCACCCTTGGGAACAAAGCCTTAAAGGGGCAGTCAGGAAACACATGTTCTATTACTACTTTCTCCTACCTAGATTTCCCCTTGTCTTCCTCAGGAAGGAGATGAAAGAATAGGATTTTCCTTTATCCCTTTCGTCCACTTGACTCTCGTTAAGCCTTAAACAAGAGTACTTTGGACATCAACTCCTATTTACAGAAAGTCGTTAGCTGGTCTTTTCAGGATTGTTCTCAATATACAAAAGGAGAGAAAGGAATTTATTTAAACTTCTCTTTCCACAAAACCTGATTTTTAAGCCTAAAATCTCTCTAAGAAGCAAAATTTCATCTGCTCCTGCTATGTGGAGCTTGACCTCCAGGATAAAAATTTGAAATGAAATAATCATTAAAGGAAAATGTAAAGATCGTAAGTTTAATATTTGCTGATGCATTTTCAGTACTTAAATCTCACGTGGCCAGGGCTGCTGCACTGTCTATCTCAAGGGGGATGAGATTGGTGCTCACTGGAACATCTGGCATAGAGCTGTTGAAAGGAGACGATTCCTGGAGGTAGAAAATCTTTCTGGAATGAGAGGTCAATTGAATTCTTAACTGCGGTCTTCTAACATTGTTGCTTCTGTAATAGTGGAAAAGAGTTTCATTTAAGTTAAATGGCAGAAAGGTACAGGTAAAATATATTTTGACTATCCTGTTGTTTGACCTTCTTCACCAAGAAGTTTTTATATGACACCAGTAACCACAAAGGTTCCGTATTTCATCTTTGAGGATAAACTTCTGATGTTCTGTGTTACTGTCCTCTGCTTGAGTGAATAGTCTTTCTGTGCTCCAAGTTTCTTTTGGCATTTTTTCATGAAATTTTAAAATAAACATAAAAATAAATGCTATGCTTAATTGTAAACTTTGAAAGGATGACATGTTCAAGTTCCATTTATGAGATGAACTACCTTTCCCCACTTATTGAAATATCACCTTAGTTATATATTAAATGTAGTTTATATTAGGATTTATTCCTCTTCACTCTTTTTTTATTTTTATTTGTCTATTCCAAGACCACAGTCTTTTGTTAGCCATACCTTTCTATAATGTGTTTGTGTCTGATAAAACAAGGCCCCCTTCAGTAGTTTCAATGACCAGGGAGAGACGGAGGGAAGAATACCTACCAGGCTGTCCACTTGAAGCAAGATGAGGAAGTGCGGGAGAGGTAGTAAAGATGGAAAGAGTGGAGAGAAGGAATGGGAAAAAAAGATTCGGTAGAAGTGCTACCCATGGAAGAAAATCACACGTAAGATAAAGTTCCACCCAGATCCTTTGCTTCCTCCCACTCCACAGAGGATGGTGGTATGACTATTAGCAGCACAAACATACTACCATCATGATTATGTCCAAAAGAACATCATTGCAGACCTGCAGTAGTGGATAAGGCCCTTGAGAAAGTGGCTGAAATCTCTGACCTAATATCTATGGAGTGAGTTTGAGCACTGAATTCAGAGATGAATGTAACTGGTATAAAATGACCCTCTGAAAGGAGGATCTTATTTTCTCCAAAATGATGGACCATGCTAAATTGTTAACAGTGGTATTACACACCATTTTAGAAGGTCAAATATCCTGATCAACCTAACTCACTGTTGCACGTTCGTATTGCTCTCTAAGGGCACAAAGAGAAAACTGTTTCTGGAAAAAGCATGGATTTTTCCCTTGAGTGAAAGGATCCTTTCTGCCTCAGGAATTTTTATTTACCAGCTTTCCCAAAGGTCTCTCCATCTGCTCCTTCTTTCCCACAGAATCAGTTAACATTCTTTGTTGAGAGTACAGATTTACATAATTGGCTCTTCCTGATTGGAATGGATGTATTGTAAACCACTTTGGGAACGTGTAGTAGAAGACCCACACTGCAGACTTCTGGAAGCTTCATTATTATATTTTCTTTTTTGTCCCCTCTCTTTTATTTCTGATCTTTCTTAGTCTTTATGATTTTTTTTTCCTTGTTTAGTTAACTTGAAACCACTCTCTATGAAACCATTATCAACCTTTATCCTATATAATCAGAAGCCTTTGTTTAATGTATAGATCCTTTGTTAAAAGAACTGCATGGGAAAACTTAATGAAGTCATTTTAGTGACGTAGTTAGCAGTCATTTTGTATGCAAACCTTAACTTGGGAAGTTGGGAGATGTTTGCAGAAATAAGATGATGTAGAAAAATCCAAATGCCCACTTTTTTTTAATTTTTTGCATCATCTATTGATATAGAATATTGACATTGCTTCTATTAGGGTATTTTATGTGTAGCTTTCCTTGAACAAAAGTTGAGAACATAGACTGTATTAATTTATATTGCCTTTTTGAATGTTTAAATTAAAAATCATCAGATTTGCATGAACTGGACCTCTGGATTGTTAACACACACACAAAAAAATGTTGAGAATGATGTGTGGGATGAAAATTTGAATTTGTATACATTTACTCTTGCCTGGGAAATCCCATGGACGGAGGAGCCTGGTGGGCTGCAGTCCCTGGGGTCGCTAGGAGTCAGACATGACTGAGCGACTTCACTTTCACTTTTCACTTTCATGCATTGGAGAAGGAAATGGCAACCCACTCCAGTGTTCTTGTCTGGAGAATCCCAGGGATGGGGGAGCCTGGTGGACTGCCGTCTATGGGGTCACACCGAATCAGACACGACTGAAGCGACTTAACAGCAGCAGCAGCAGCTTTAGAGTAGAGCTGCCACCACCTTCTGAAAATACAAAAGATTTATTTTGCCTTCTTGTTCAGCTCTCTTCTGAGTTTTCACACAAAAACATCTTAATTGGCTATCAGAGAGTAATATCTACGTCTCCTCCTAAGACCTCCTGAATATTTTACCAGAAGGTGAAGGAGAAACAAGAGAGGCATATACTCAACAATATAATTGTTTTATAGACACAAGATTTGATTCCACATGTGTTGTTGTGATACTAAGGAAAAAGATTCTCATCATTTTTCTTTCATGTTTTTCTAAAACTGATTTCAATTCAAGATAAAAAGACAGTTCTAAAATTTAAGATTATTTTACTATCAGAGAGGGAGAACAAAAACTCCATTTTTATCAAAATTGTAGGCTATGTTTTCTTTTTAAATTAAGCTTAAAAAGCCGTTCCCAAGTTTTAGAACAGAAGCCTACAAAGGGTAGGGGCAATATTTATTTAGCAAGGCTGGTTAATAATTGTCTTAATCTGACCTTGTTATTATTTTAATGCAAAGTGAATATTGTTATAAATTGAAGGAAAAATGTGTTTCTGAACACTTTAAAAATAAAAAAGCAAAAGCAACCTTTTGAATTTAGTTCGAAAAATTTTGAAACAAGTAAGACATAGTGAGAAAACTACATGATAGAAACATATTTATGAGCTTATTATCTACAATATTTTCTTGAACTATTTCCCATTTTTCTCTCCTATCTTTCAATTTGATAGCTGGGCAGGGTTGTTTCCTGGATTCTTTTGAGATCGAAAATTCCAGAGGCCCAAGATTTAAGGGAAATAGGTGGTGTAGATTTGAAGATGGTGGTGATTTTCTTGGAAAATAGAAAATATTTCCTTGGTCTGAGGAGGAGAGAGACCCTGTATCCAGGACAGAGGGGCCCTGGACTCTGATTCCTTGATGGCCCCATGCAAAGAGACTCAGGAGACACCAGAGGGGAGCTTTAAATCCATATGGGTACATTCTAGTAAGATCATAGATTGCCACTCCACACACAAGCACCAAAACGGTTCCCATGTCTTTCCCCGAGTAGAGATTCTTCAGAAGTAGTGGAGAACATTCAGTCTTAAAAAAGGCAAGCAGATGGCAAAGAGGGCTGTCTAAACTACTGTTGGGATCAATCTGCCCGCCCACAAAGGTAATGAATAGTTAAGTACATACCAGTTTAGACAAAAATCTTCAAGAATAGGAAGAATGTTGCATATACTCCACTGTGCCTTCATACTTGGCCAGTCCTCTAGAGGATGTGTGCCTGCATACTCTATCGTGTCTGACTCTTTGTGACCCCTTGAACTGTAGCCCACCAGGCTCCTCTGTCCATGGGATTTCCCAGGCAAGAATACTGGAGTGAGTTGCCATTTCCTTCTCCAGGGGATCTTCCCGACCCAGGGACTGAACCCTAAGTCTCCTGCATTGTGGGCAGATTCTCTGTTGCTGAGCCACTAGGGGAGCCTCTAGAATTTACTGCTAAAGATGAGAGGGGAAAAACTGCACAGCACGCTGATGGAAATTACCTTCTGTCATTGACATAATGGGAACAAAATAGAAATTCATTTGAGTTATAGCAATAAAGCTGTAATTTCCCACTGAGATACTCTGTAATGGAGGGCAGGAGAAATGAGGATGAGTATCACAATATCGGAACTTCTACCACTTTATTAGATTCAGCTGAAGCCATGGACGGAGGGTTACTCTTTTTCTAAAAAGAACATAGTTTCCTTTAATAACTGTTTAAAGCACTGTTAGTATCAAGACAAGAGTTAAAAAGAGCTCCTAAAGGCAGTCCCTCTCCAGGTTCTGCTGTGAGATCCCCTGCTGCAGGAAGCCAGTCTTCAATGAGTGTCAGCCTCTTTTCTTTTCTTTCACTTTCTTTGTTCTGTTTGTTATGTATTAAGTCTGTCTTCTGTTTTATTGCTCATAAACTAGTAATACTTTAATAAGTGTCTTTGCTGTGATATAGACCGCATAAGATTTCTACTTTAGTTTAAACTTTCTACTTTAGTTTACTTGCTTCTCTAATTTTTAATTTCTTTTTATCCTTTGTTTTATTTCCATTACTTTAGAGCCCTATTGCCATGTAATTTTTCTTTTTCCTCTTTTAAATATATTTTAACACTACTTGATTTTATTACCTTCTGTTGTAATCCTTTCCTCCTTTCTAGTTTTGAATATATTGTTTTTATCCTTTATCTTAAGTATTATTTGTTCTACCTTTTATTATTTTTCTTTCTAAGATGTTTTATCCTGCTAATTATTTGTAAGTTTTCTTAGTCTGAAGATTTAATCCTCTTCATGCTCTATCTTTTCTTAATTATTTTACTTTATTTTTACTTCCCTTCAGTTCAGTTCAGTCGCTCAGTCGTGTCCGACTCTCCGCGACCCCATGAATCACAGCACGCCAGGCCTCCCTGTCCATCACCAACTCCCGGAGTTCATGCAAACTCATGCCACAGAGTCGGTGATGCCATCCAGCCATCTCATTCTCGGTCGTCCCCTTCTCCTCCCACCCCCAACCTTTCCCAGCATCATAGTCTTTTCCAGTGAGTCAACTCGTTGCATGAGGTGGCCAAAGTATTGCAGTTTCAGCTTTAGCATCAGTCCCTCCAATGAACATCCAGGATTGATCTCCTTTAGAATGGACTGGTTGGATCTCCTTGCAGTCCAAGGGACTCTCAAGAGTCTTCTCCAGCACCACAGTTCAAAAGCATCAATTCTTCGGCAATCAGCTTTCTTCACAGTCCAACTCTCACATCCATACATGACCACAGGAAAAACCATAGCCTTGACTAGACGGACCTTTGTTGGCAAAGTAATGTCTGCTTTTTAATATACTATCTAGGTTGGTCATAACTTTCCTTCCAAGGAATAAGCGTCTTTTAATTCCATGGCTGCAATCAGCATCCGCAGTGATTTTGGAGCCCAAAAAAATAAAGTCTGACACTGTTTCCACTGTTTTTCCCATGAAGTGATGGGACCAGATGCCATGATCTTTGTTTTCTGAATGTTGAGCTTCAAGCCAACCTTTTCACTCTCCTCTTTCACTTTCATCAAGAGGCTTTTGAGTTCCTCTTCACTTTCTGCCATAAGGGTAGTGTCATCTGCATATCTGAATTTGTTGATATTTTTCCCAGAAATCTTGATTCCAGCTTGTGCTTCTTCCAGCCCAGCGTTCCTCATGATATACTCTGCATAGAAGTTAAATAAGCAAGGTGACAATATACAGCCTTGATGTACTCCTTTTCCTATTTGGAACCAGTCTGTTGTTCCATGTCCAGTTCTGACTGTTGCTTCCTGACCTGCATACAGGTTTCTCAAGAGGCAGATCAGGTGTTCTGGTATTCCCATCTCTTTCAGAATTCTCCACAGTTTATTGTGATCCACACAGTCAAAGGCTTTGGCATAGTCAATGAAGCAGAAATAGATGTTTTTCTGGAACTCTCTTGCTTTCTCCATGATCCAGCAGATGTTGGTAATTTGATCTCTGGTGCCTCTGCCTTTTCTAAAACCTGCTTGAACATCTGGGAGTTCACGGTTCACATATTGCTGAAGCCTGGCTTGGAGAATTTTGAGCATGACTTTACTAGCGTGTGAGATGAGTGCAATTGTGCAGTAGTTTGAGCATTCTTTGGCATTGCCTTTCTTTGGGATTGGAATGAAGACTGACCTTTTCCAGTCCTGTGGCCACTGCTGAGTTTTCCAAATTTGCTGGCATATTGAGTGCAGCACTTTCACAGCATCATCTTTCAAGATTTGAAATAGCTCAACTGGAATTCCATCACCTCCACTAGCTTTGTTCATAGTGATGCTTTCTAAGGCCCACTTGACTTCACATTCCAAGATGTGTGGCTCTAGGTCAGTGATCACGTTATCATGACTATCTTGGTTGTGAAGATCTTTTTTATACAGTTCTTCTGTGTATTCTTGCCACCTCTTCTTAATATCTTCTGCTTCTGTTAGGTCCATACCATTTCTGTCCTTTATTGAGCCCATCTTTGCATGAAATGTTCCCTTGGAATCTCTAATATTCTTGAAAAGATCTCTTGTTTTTCCTATTCTGTTGTTTTCCTCTATTTCTTTGCATTGATCGCTGAGGAAGGCTTTCTTATCTCTCCTTGCTATTCTTTGGAACTCTGCATTCAGATGCTTATATCTTTCCTTTTCTCCTTTGCTTTTCGCTTCTCTTCTTTTCACAGCTATTGTAAGGCCTCCTCAGACAGCCATTTTGTTTTTTGCATTTCTTTTCCATGGGGATGGTCTTGGTCCCTGTCTCGTGTACAATGTCACAAACCTCCGTCCAGAGTTCATCAGGCACTCTATCAGATCTAGTCCCTTAAATCTATTCCTCACTTCCACTGTATAATCATAAGGGATTTGATTTAGGTCATATCTGAATGGTCTAGTGGTTTTCCCTACTTTCTTCAATTTCAGTCTGAATTTGGCAATAAGGAGTTCATGATCTGAGCCACAGTCAGCTCCCGGTCTTGTTTTTGCTGACTGTATAGAGCTTCTCTATCTTTGGCTGCAAAGAATATAATCAATCTGATTTTGGTGTTGACCATCTGGTGATGTCCATGTGTAGAGTCTTCTCTTGTGTTGTTGGAAGAGGGTGTTTGTTATGACCAGTGCGTTCTCTTGACAAAACTCTATTAGCCTCTGCCCTGCTTCATTCCATGCTCCAGGGCCAAATTTGCCTGTTACTCCAGGTGTTTCTTGACTTCCTACTTTTGCATTCCAGTCCCCTAAATGAAAAGGACATCTTTTTTGGGTGTTAGTTCTAAAAGGTCTTGTAGGTCTTCATAGAACCGTTCAACTTTGGCTTCTTCAGTGTTAGTGGTTGGGGCATAGGCCTGGATTACTGTAATATTGAATGGTTTGCCTTGGAAAGGAACGGAAATTATTCTGTCGTTTAACTTAGAAATAATATAAGTCAGGAAAGATAGTAATCAAAGAAAAAGAAAAATTTCAGAATTGAAGACTAAATGAACATACAAGAGAATAAGTGAGTAAAACCAATAATATCTGAAGATACATAGTAAGCAAAAAAAAAAAATTCAGGAAGAGAAAATAATTTAAGAAAAAATGAAAGATGAAGATAGACAAAAAAGTCCAATATGTATATAATTAAGAATCTCTGAATAAGAAAACCAGAACAATGGAAAACTAGTAAAAAGCATAGCTGAAGAAAATCTTTTTGAAATTAAAAAGACAAAACAGCACATTTAAAGAGCAAACCATGTATCTGTTGGAACTTGGCATAGAACTGTGTCATTTAAAATATGCATAGAGCAACAAGTCCCATCATAGTACAATTCAGTTCAGTTCAGTCACTCAGTTGTGTCCAACTATTTACGACCACATGAATGGCAGCACGCCAGGCCTCCCTGTCCATCAACAACTCCTGGAGTCTACCCAAACTCATGTCCATTGAGTCGGTGATGCCATCCAACCATCTCATCCTCTGTCATCCCCTTCCTCTGTCGTCCCCTTCTCCGCCTGCCCTCAATCTTTACCAGCATCAGGGTCTTTTCAAATGAGTCAGTTCTCCGCATCAGGTGGCCAAAGTATTGGAATTTCAGCTTCAACCTCAGTCCTTCCAATAAACACCCAGGACTGATCTCCTTTAAAATGGACTGGTTGGATCTCCTTGCAGTCCAAGGGACTCTCAAGAGTCTTCTCCAGCACCACAGTTCAAAAGCATCAATTCTTCGGCGATCAGCTTTCTTCTCAGTCCAACTCTCACATCCATACATGACCATGGGAAAAACCATAGCCTTGACTAGATGAACCTTTGTTGGCAAAGTAATATCTCTGCTTTTTAATATGCTATCTAGGTTTGTCATAACTTTCCTTCCAAGGAGTAAGCGTCTTTTAATTTCATGGCTGCAATCAGCATCCGCAGTGATTTTGGAGCCCCCAAAAACAAAGTCTGACACTGTTTCCACTGTTTCCCCATCTATTTCCCATGAAGTGATGGGACCAGATGCCATGATCTTTGTTTTCTGAATGTTGAGCTTCAAGCCAACCTTTTCACTCTCCTCTTTCACTTTCATCAAGAGGCTTTTGAGTTCCTCTTCACTTTCTGCCATAAGGGTAGTGTCATCTGCATATCTGAGGTTATTGATATTTCTCCCGGCAATCTTGATTCCAGCTTGTGCTTCTTCCAGCCCAGCATTTCTCATGATGTCCTCTGCATATAAGTTAAATAATCAGGGTAACAATATACAGCCTTGATGTACTCCTTTTCCTATTTGGAACCAGTTTGTTGTTCCATGTCCAGTTCTAACCGTTGCTTCCTGACCTGCATACAGGTTTCTCAAGAGGCAGGTCAGGTGGTCTGGTATTCCCATCTCTTTCAGAATTTTCCACAGTTTGTTGTGATCCACACAATCAAAAACTTTGGCATAGTCAATAAAGCAGAAATAGATGTTTTTCTGGAAGTCTCTTGCTTTTTCGATGATCCAGCGGTTGTTGGCAATTTGATCTCTGGATCCTCTGCCTTTTCTAAAACAAGCTTGAACATCTGGAAGTTCACAGTTCACATATTGCTGAAGCCTGGCTTGGAGAATTTTGAGCATTACTTTAGTAGTGTGTGAGATGAGTACAATTGTGTGGTTACAATAGTTTACAATTGTAAATACAATAGGTTCCAATTGGCCATAGTACAATTGCTGCTGCTGCTGCTGCTAAGTCACTTCAGTCGTGTCCGACTCTGTGTGACCCCATGGACGGCAGTCCACCAGGCTCCCCCATCCCTGGGATTCTCCAGGCAAGAACACTGGAGTAGGTTGCCATTTCCTTCTCCAATGTGTGAAAGTGAAAAGTGAAAGTGAAGTCGCTCAGTCATGTCTGACTCGTAGCGACCCCATGGACTGCAGCCTACCAGGATCCTCTGTCCATGGGATTTTCTAGGCAAGAGTACTGGAGTGGCTTGCCATTGCCTTCTCCATAGTACAATTACCAGACTTTAAAGAAAAAGAAATTGAAAAAACTAAGAAAAAAGACCCAGAAAGACCTTTCTTTATCAAGAAAAGAAAATCTGATGTCATCAAACTGCTTGATGGTAATACTTTCTTGCCAGAAGATAATGGAAGAACATGTTAAAATACTCAATAAGGGGAATATGACCAATAATTTTCTCTCCTGTCAAAATGACTTTCTGAAAGAAAAGTTGCATTCAAACTGTTATGAATATGCAATAATTCATGGAATATATTTTTTCCTGAGGTATGTACTAGAGAGTGAGCTTCAGGCTACAATAAATGAAATAAAATTGGCAAACATGATGGTGATGAGTACTAAATATATATTTACATATAGAACTAATACCAAATGGTAGTTCTGTAACAGGAAGTATGGTGTTCAATGGCTACATATTCTGAAAATTATGATATACTTAAAATACAAGGAAAATAAATCACATAAAAGTATAAAAAGCTTACTAAGTAATTTATGGTTACTATTAGGAGTTAATTAACATTATTTCAAGCCAGCTGCTGAGGTAGAGGCAAGGAAAAGAAGTTATTATCTTATAATATCCCTATGTGTGCATGTGTGCTAAGTCACTTCAGTCACATCTGGCTCTTTGCAAACTTATGGACTGTAAACCACCAGGCCCCTCTGTCCATGGGATTCTCCAGGCAAGAATACTGGAGTGAATTGCCATGCCCTCCTCCAGAGGATATTCTGGACCCAGGGATGGAACCCATGTCTCCCACTCTGTCTCTTGCACAGTGGTGGCCAAATAGGAAATGATCAAATTAGAGAGATTGCTAGGTGTATTTATAACATAAAACAATATGACAGAGTTGAAATGAAAATGTTGGTCATATCAAAAAATGAAAAAGTTAATAGAATTATAAATTCTTTTTCTGATTGGCAAAGTAACATCCAATGCTATGTTATATATTATACATACCCAAAGGAAAGAGATTGAGAATGCTTGAAAATAAAATAATTCTCAAAAATATATCAGTTCAGTTCAGTTCAGTTCAGTCGCTCAGTCGTGTCCGACTCTCCGCGACCCCATGAATCACAGCACGCCAGGCCTCCCTGTCCATCACCAACTCCCGGAGTACACTCAAACTCATGTCCACAGAGTCGGTGATGCCATCCAGCCATCTCATTCTCCGTCGTCCCCTTCTCCTCCCGCCCCCAACCTTTCCCAGCATCAGAGTCTTTTCCAGTGAGTCAACTCGTCGCATGAGGTGGCCAAAGTATTGTAGTTTCAGCTTTAGCATCAGTCCCTCCAATGAACACCCAGGATTGATCTCCTTTAGAATGGACTGGTTGGATCTCCTTGCAGTATATCAAGCATATACAAATAAAGCACTGGTTAAATTATTGATGTCTGACAAGGTAGAATTTAAACCAGAAAAATAATAAAAGAGAGATATTTATATATCTAAAGGCTAAAATTTGCAGTGAAAATATAAAAATTATTTATATAGTCACAGAAGTATCTTTCATTCTCTGGGAGTTCAGAAAATAGTTGGAAGTTTAATAATATTTGAAAAATTTAATACACTTTAAAAATGTAAAATGGATGAATTAGACTAAAAATTAATGATGAAATAGAATAAAGCCAGGAAATATTTTTTGGAAAAGGTCAGATAGTATATATTTTAGATTTTCTGGTCCATACTGTCCCTGTTGCAGGTACTCAACTCTTATGTTGAAGTATGAAACTGTCAAAAGTAATGAATAAATAAATAGTTGTGGTTCTTATCCAAGAAAATATTATTCACAAAAGCAGGTTGGGTCAGACTATAGTTTGCTAACTAGCTCTTCATATGGAAATTAAACAACATCATCAGTATATGCATATATCTTTCTATGTAATTAAAGATTATATATTTCTGTCTAATCATATGTATATATTTTTTCTAGTGTGTGAGGAGCATTCACAAAAATTAACCCTAATATAGTCCATAGAAAAATCCATAAATTTCAAATATTTGATATATTAAGGAGTATTTTCTTACCAAAATGGAATAAAACTAGAAATTATAAAGATCTAAAAATGCACAAAACATTCTAACACCTGGAGACTTATGCCATTAAATCCTATATCCATAAGACTAAGAGAAATGGAAAATAGGAAACTCCATTTATTGGAGTTAATGGAGTTAAAAGAACTCTATTCAAAATGTTAAAGGTTAAATCACAAAATCAACTAAAATAATCCAAGAAAGGAATTTATTAAAAGCATAAATGAGCAAGTTAGGAAACAGAAATGCTATAAATAAAATGCCATATATAGCAAACAGAAATACAATAAAACCAAAAGCTTTATTAAAAAACAAAGCAAAACAGAAAGCCACTAGGTAATCTGATCAAGAAAGGAAAGAAAGCATATTATAAACAATTAAAAAGGACAAAATAAATAATCATAAAAAGAAAAATTTTAAATAATTTTAAGACACTTTGGAAACACTTTGGAACTCTACGCAAATATTTGAAAGTCAAAACTAAGTAGATAATTTTAAAAAGTTACCAAAATAACGAGAGGCAGTCTCTACAGACAGATTACCATTAAAAAAATAGGAAACATACCTAAAGTTACCATTATGAAAGAATATAATCTCCCAATAGTTTCATGGGAGAATTCAACTTTTTTAATAATGACATGATTATAGTGAAGTGATGGTGAAGTCACTCAGTCATGTCTGACTCTTTGCGACCCCATGGACTGTAGCCTACCAGGCTTCTCCATCCATGGGATTCTCCAGGCAAGAATACTGGAGTGGGTTACCATTTCCTTCTCCAGACATGATTATAATGCCACTTAAATTTTTCCAGAGTGTAAAAAAAGATAAAACTTCAAGTTTGTTTATTTTTTTTTTTTTAGAAGAAGGCATTAAATCCCCATAGCTAACCCAAGATTGCATCAAAATGGACTAATCTTATTTATGAATATTGTAAAGACATCCTATATAAATTTAAATATTAGTGTATCAATAAAAAACAGACTCCATTGATACATTTTATAAAGTATGAATAAGTGGGGTTTATTTTAATAATAAAAGAATCCCTTAGAAGAAATGGAGTAGCCATCATAGTCAAGAGTCCAAAATGCAGTACTTGGATGCAATCTCAAAAAAAACAGAATGATCTCTGTTTGCTTCCAAGGCAAACCATTCAATAACAGGGTAATCCAAGTCTATGCCCCAACCAGTAACGCTGGAGAAGCTGAAGTTGAACGGCTCTATGAAGATCTACATGACGTTTTAGAACCAACACCCAAAAAAGATGTCCTTTTCATTATATGGGACTGGAATGCAAAAGTAGGAAGTCAAGACACCTGGAGTAACAGGCAAATTTGGCCTTGGAGTACAGAATGAAGCAGGGCAAAGGCTAATAGAGTTTTGTCAAGAGAACACACTGGTCATAACAAACACCCTCTTCCAACAACACAATTCAGACTTAAATTGAAGAAAGTAGGGAAAACTACTAGACCATTCAGGTATGACCTAAATCAATCCCTTATGATTATACAGTGGAAGTGAGAAATAGATTTAAGGGACTAGATATAGTAGACAGAGTACCTGATGAACTATGGACGGAGGTTCATGACATTGTACAGGAGACAGGGACCAAGACCATCCCCAAGAAAAAAAAATGCAAAAAAGCAAAGTGGCTGTCTGAGGAGGCCTTACAAATAGCTGTGAAAGAAGAGAAGCCAAAAGCAAAGGAGAAAAGGAAAGATATACTCATTTGAATGCAAAGTTCCAAAGAATAACAAGGAGAGATAAGAAAGCCTTCCTCAGCAGTCAGTGCAAAGAAATAGAGGAAAATAATAGAATGGTAAAGACTAGAGATCTCTTCAAGAAAATTAGAGATTCCAAGGGAACATTTCATGCAAAGATGGGCTCAAAAAGGACAGAAATGGTATGGATCTAAGAGAAGCAGAAGATATTAAGAAGAAGTGGCAAGAATACACAGAAGAACTGTACAAAAAAGATCTGCACGACCCAGATGATCACGATGGTGTGATCACCCACCTAGAGCCAGACATCCTGGAATGTGAAGTCAAGTGGGCCTTAGAAAGCAACCCTACGAACAAAGCTAGCGGAGGTGTTGAAATTCCAGTTGAGCTATTTCAAATCCTAAAAGATGATGCTGTGAAAGTGTTGCACTCACAAATTTAGAAAACTCAGCAAATTTGGAAAACTCAGCAGTGGCCACAGGACTCGATAAGGTGTTTTCATTCCAATCCCAAAGAAAGGCAATGCCAAAGAATGCTCAAACTACTACACAAATGCACTCATCTCACACGCTACTAAAGTAATGCTTAAAATTCTCCAAGACAGGCTTCAGCAATACGTGAACTGTGAACTTCCAGATGTTCAAGCTGGTTTTAGAAAAGGCAGAGGCACCAGAGATCAAATTGCCAACATCCGCTGGGTCATTGAAAAAGCAAGAGAGTTCCAGAAAAACATCTATTTCTGCTTTATTGACTATGCCAAAGCCTTTGACTGTGTGGATCACAATAAATTGTGGAAAATTCTGAAATAGATGGGAATACCAGACCACCTACCCTGCCTCTTGAGAAACCTGTATGCAGGTCAGGAAACAACAGTTAGAACTGGACATGGAACAACAGACTGGTTCCAAATAGGAAAAGGAGTACGTCAAGGCTGTATATTGTCACCCTGCTTATTTAACTTATATGCAGAGGACATCATGAGAAATGCTTGGCTAGAGGAACCACAAGCTAGAATCAAGCTTGCTGGGAGAAATATCAGTAACCTCAGAAATGCAGATGACACCACCCTTATGGCAGAAAGTGAAGACGAACTAGAGAGCCTCTTGATGAAAGTGAAAGAGGAGAGTGAAAAAGTTGGCTTAAAGCTCAACATTCAGAAAACTAAGATCATGGCATCTGGTCCCATCACTTCATGGGAAATAGATGGGGAAACAGTGGAAACAGTGGCTGACTTTATTTTTTATTTTGCAGCTTCAAAGTCACTACAGATAGTGACTGCAGCCATGGAATTAAAAGATGCTTACTCCTGTAAGGAAAGTTATGATCAACCTAGACATCATATTAAAAAGCAGAGACATTACTTTGCCCACAAAGGTCCATCTAGTCAAGGCTATGGTTTTTCCAGTGGTCATGTATGGATGTGAGAGTTGGACTATAAAGAAAGCTGAGAGCTGAAGAATTGATGCTTTTGAACTGTGGTGTTGGAGAAGACTCTTGAGAGTCCCTTGGACTGCAAGGAGATCCAACCAGTCCATTCTAAAGGAGATCAGTCCTGGGTGTTCATTGGAAGGACTGATGTTGAAGCTGAAATTTCAATACTTTGGCCACCTGATGCGGAGAGCTGACTTATTTGAAAAGACGCTGATGCTGGGACAGATTGAGGGCAGGCGGAGAAGGGGACGACAGAGGATGAGATGGTTGGATGGCATCACCGACTCAACGGACATGAGTTTGGGTAGACTCCGGGAGTTGTTGATGGACAGGGAGGCCTGGCGAGGTGCTGTTCATGAGGTCACAAAGAGTCGGACACAACTGAGCGACTAAACTGAACTGATTCTAATAATGCAAGAGTATTTAATGTCAGAGAAAATGTTAAAAATCTATCATACTAACAGAAAACATTAAAGGTCTACAATTCTCATAGAACTACAATACAAAATCATACTAATAGAAAACATTAAAGATCTATAATACTAATAGAACTACAACACAAAATCATATGATGACTTCCATAGATGCAGAAGGACTTCCCTTGTGGCTCATCTGGTAAAGAATCCTCCTGCAATGCAGGAGACCTGGGTTCCATCCCTGGCTTGGGAAGATCCCCTGGAGATGGGAAAGGCTACCCACTCCAGTATTCTGGCCTGTAGAATTCCATGGACTCTATAGTCCATGGGGTCGCATAGAGTCGAACACGACTGAACAACTTTCACTCACATAGATGTATAAAAGGCATATAGAAAAATCGAGCAACTACATGTGCCAAAAGACTCAGTAGAGTGTAATTGATAGATGCATCTTTGATTAGGATAAAATATAAGATAACTCTAGCTTATAATCCAAGAACATTTCTCTTAAGGAACTCTGGTACATAGACCCCAAAATATCTACGATAGCATTGTTTATAACAGCAAAAAGCTGGAAATAAGCTAAATAATCATCAAAGTACTACATTACTGCTACATAACTACTACAACAGTTAATACCAATTAGCTAGCACTAAATAGATTGGCTGTGCCCCTATCTGCTAATTTCAATCAACATGACTTTGTCACGTCTACTTGATTTCCTTGGGCTTTTGGTGTTCCTATCTGTAAAATAGAGAAAATATCTATTCTTCAGTGTTAGGGTCAGAATTAGAGTTAATATATGTGTAAAACTCTTTGCACAATGTGATGCAGGCACTCAGTTGATGATTTTCTCATAAGTGCACTAATGCTGCCAGGTTTACTTAGCTAGGTTATAGCAACTAAAATAAATGGAGCTTTAATAATAAGGCAAAAGCTATCAGATCCTTTTCATTATGTTGTCTTAGCTGAGGTGCACATCTCTTTTTTGCTTGAATTACTATAATAACCTCCTATCTGATCTTCCTGACTCCAGTCTGTTTTTTTCTTATCAAGGGTTTTTCAAACCATAGGTCACATTTCCTTAGAGTCATGAAGTCAACTGAAAGCTGAGACCAGAATTTGAAACAATGAAACAGAATAGAAAATATCAGTGCATCACATGCAGTGCAACTCTATTTTGCTTTGTGAAACTATTCTTTAGTTCTCTTTCTGTGTTTAAGCATGCTATTTGCTATGTATTTCTTGTGGGTGATAAAGTTTGATGTATCTCTGTATATGGTCCGTTCTCTATAAGTCAGCTAAAGTGATCTGCAATGCAAATCTGGTTGTGTCACTTTCCAACTTATATAGCTTTGATGGAAAAAATTAAGCCCTTACACACGAGTCTCCTCGAGATCTTAAGCTAGTTTTCCATCCTTGACTCCTGTCTGTGGCCTCTGTATCACCCCATCTGCACCATGGTGAACTATTTGTAGCTCGACGGAGAATGAGATGGCTGGATGGCATCACCGACTCTGTGGACATGAGTTTGAGTGAACTCTGGGAGTTGGTGATGGACAGGGAGGCCTGGCGTGCTGTGATTCATGGGGTCGCGGAGAGTCGGACACGACTGAGCGACTGAACTGAACTGAACTGAACAAGTTATACTGTTGGCCGCCACACCTTCGCACATGTGGGTCTTCCCCTTGGTTACCCATCTCCTCCTTCCGTGACTAATATCTCTTGATTATACTGTAAAATTTAGCATACACCACTTCTTTCAGGAACACTTTCCTGATTCTCTGTCTCTTCTGGGCTCTACAAGTGCCACATTCTTATTGTTACAATAATACTTATGCCGAGTATAACAATTTTAATTTATTAGCTGGTCTTATCTGCTAGAATATAAGTTTCTTGAAAACAAGGACTGTTTTTATTTAACTAAGAATCCCCCATGAAAAGCAGAAAATCTGACCTCTCTCAGGACCCCAGTATGTGATTACTTGTGCTTACTTGGGTGGCAAGTGAGAGATCGTGGTGCACATGATGAAAATCTTAGGAATTTATCTGCTTTATTTTATTTTGTTTTTCATGCCCCAAATTTGGTCTTTAATTGATATTCAGTTTACTTTTTTATAATAAGGCAAAAAAAAGACCTTTTGCAATCACTGATAGAAAAAGAGATTTGAATGTAGTTACCCTTTGATATATTACAATCTTTTGTCTATTAATTTTAACTAGAATACTGTAGTTATGAAACCAGTACTTGAGTCTCTCTCTTGACTGCTGATGTCTAAAATCAGCTTGTTAAATAAAGTTCATCTGCAGAGTCTCTTTTGTGGCAGCTGTCCCCAGTAAACACATCCCCTGCACTATAGCGTGCTAAGTCTTTTGAGCCAAAAGATATGTCAACCCATTAGTTATCAAAGAAGACATGACATGTGGGTAGTGAAAATTCCTTAAGCTAGATTGCATGTGCATCTGATATAAATGAAATATATCATTACTCTTCAAAGATGGATTTTTGGGTTTTAGGCTGTTTTTATTTCACATTTTCCCTCTCATTTCCTGTCTTTTGATCGTTTATTTATGGCTAACAGCTTTGTAACAGCACAGATACAGGGAGAATATAGGAAAATCAAAATGTATATTAAGTTCCTAATAAGAATGAGAGTTGAGTGTTCACCACTCACTGTCTTTCAGACACTATAATCAGTGCTGTTCTATGCACTGTGCATTAGCTCATACCAGCCCTGCAAGCCTTAGTTTGGGAAATTAAAGTTTGGCAAGATAAAGTAAGCTGTCACAGTTACATAATTAGAACTGATTTCTCATTCTTTATATTTAAAATGCAAAAATATGATTAGATAGAAGGTAGACATGAGGGGCTAAACTGGGAATTTGAGTTTATGGTTGATTTCTTCAAAGGAACTTTTTCCTGCCCATGCGTTATATAGAATATTCTGGACAATGGGTATCCTCCTGCACATCACAGTTTTTACTTGTATATTTTGCTGTACCATTAAGAAATTAATAAAAATAAAAAAACAAATCTTATTCATTCATTTACTTATTCATATTTTAGAGTCTAGAGATACAAGCAAAAATAGGAAACACTAGAATCAGTGAAGAATTTAGACATGTAAGTAAAAATCGTAGCATTGTAATCATAGATACCTATGAACTGATACAAACAATAAGAGAAAAATAGAACGAGCGCTTAACTCTTTCTGAAGAAATTGGGGAAGACCTTTTGAAGAGGTGACACTTGAAATGAAAGATAAGAGATTTCTGGGTCATTCCTTACATGCATGTTAAAAATAGACGCAGCCTATGGTGACAATGGCCTAAAAAACTGCTGCAGAGAACAAAGTTTTAGAAAGCTGATGAAAGCGATTGTCCAGAGTTAGAACACTGCAACTTCCAGGACATTTCCTATTCCCCAGGCTTTCAAGTCTGCTGAGATGACAAGTTCAACATAAGCCTGCTTCATGAATTTTGTGATGGGAGTTTGATGGTGGAGAAGGAAGGAAGTATTGGGAATGGAGAAGTCTGACAACTTCTGAAGGACTAGTGCCTCATCATTTTCCTTTTTTCAGGTTCTGTTTCTTTCTATGTTGAGCGAGTCACCATCATGGCAATGCCATTAGCCTGAACATTACAGTTCATTCCCAAGTAAAGTCACAGGGACTGGCCTCCTCCTGTTAGGGATTCACCTATCCTCAACTGATTCTGGATTCTTGATAATGGTATAAATCAGAAGTATTTTAGCTACTCTTGAACTTTTTGGAAGTACCAGTTTAAGAGAGGGCCCCCAAAACTCTTTCGCTCTTATTTTTT
This sequence comes from Moschus berezovskii, assembly GCF_049115385.1. Classification (NCBI taxonomy): domain Eukaryota; kingdom Metazoa; phylum Chordata; class Mammalia; order Artiodactyla; family Moschidae; genus Moschus; species Moschus berezovskii. The sequence goes on from NC_142477.1 coordinate 65,747,951, forward strand.
GTACACATGAAATAATGGAAAACAGTAGAATCAAGAAAGGAACACATTCTGCTTTCCCAGATCCACTTGGTACAAGTGCAAAAGAAGCCGCAGATGGAAGCGCACAGATGGACTCCTGCTGATCATACAGCTGTTTCTTTGTTGGTACAGAAAACCAATTGTGGGTGGGAGCAATGGAGGAAGAGACATTAGAATGCAATGGCATTTTAATTATACTTACCATAATTCCAATGTTTTATTCTGTGGTTAATTGTTTGGGGAGTTGTCTTGAAATTAGAATCCAGTCCTGCAAACTTGAATCAATTAAAGCAGTACTGTTTAGAAATATACAGAGAAGTGAATTTGCAAAAGATTTCCCAGTAATCTTGCTTTGTGATGTTTAGACTTCCTCTGGTGATTCTTGGGTTGGAGGGGAGAGGAAAGGGAGAAAAGGCCAAGATTTAAAGTGCCCTGTTTCTGTTCCCAAGGGACTTTCATTGGAGAATATCCTTAGTTTCTTGAACTTTTAAAATTCTAGATACTCTTATCAGAGGCCAGGCCTGCAGGGAGTGAAGCCAACTTGCCTGAAAGAAGTAATGTGACTCTAAGCTAGTTCTGCCATTCCTATTTCCAGGAATGGAAACTTGAGAGCCAACTAAGTAAGTTACTTACTAAGAAAGCTACTTACTGAGTGTCAGGCTGAATTTCATTTTATAAATTATTCGATGCCTGCTATCTTCCAGGCACAGGGTTGAGTGAGAGACACACTGTTCTTGTTCTCCTAGAGCATTTTGGACTAGTGAATTGATTATGTGATGATAAATGGAATAAATCCAAAGTAGAAGGTGATATAGGACCATGTGCTCAGTTGTGTATAATTCTTTGCAACCCCATGGACTGTAGCCCACCAGGCTCCTCTGTCCATGGGTTTTCCTGGGAAGAATACTGGAGTGGGTTGCCATTTCCTTCTCCAGGGAAAGGGTGATAGAAAAGCATATCAGAGTGAAACTAGAAATAGATTGAAGGGACAGCAAAGGCTCTCCTGGGCAGCTCAGGGCTCACATGCTGAACAGAGTTATAAAAGTTAAGAAAGAGGGCAAAAGAGCTCCAAATACAGGGAAGAGCATATGTGAAGACTCTGCGGCTGAAAGGGGATTGAGTTGTTTGAGGAACTGAGAGAAGACCAATGTGCCTGGCAGACAGAGGCTGAAAGAAGACCAGGGAAGTGGGCAGAGACTTGACTAAGAGCTTTGTGAGCCATACAGTAACTGTGTACTGTATTCTAAGGACAATGGAAAGCCAAAGATTTTAAGCAGGGAGGTGATACTTCAATGTGAATATTTTTAAAAGGTCCATTTGGCAGTTGCGCAGAGGTGATTTGGAAGGTCGCAAGTCTGGAAGCAACCCACTCTAGTATTCTTCCCTGGAGACTCACAAGGACAGAGGATCCTGACAGGCCATAGTCCATAGGGTGGCAGAGATGGACATGACTATAGCAACTTAGCACTCACACACGCAAATCTGAAAGCAGATTTAGTCAACAGGTTCTGGTGTCACCTCTGATGATAGAAGTCTCATAGATCCGAGAAAGATTTCTGAGTCACATCAGTGAGGTCTGGTGAGTGATTAGCTGTAAATTATGAAAGGGGAAGGGGTATTATATTTTATCAGTGAACAAATAAGTATTTGATTGTGTCATTTGCAGACATTAAGACCCAAGAGAAGGATGAGACTTGATGAGTGGGTACAGTGCAGGAAAATTATAAGTTTAAGTTCAGACAGTTGAATCTGGTGTGTCTCTGAGAAATACCCAATTGAGTAGACAACATAGAAATGGAAGAGTGGAGGTGCTGAAGTGAGGTGAACTGAATTTGTACTACCTATGCTATCACTTACCATCCATGAAATATTGGACAAATTTTAAAATAATCTTATATATCCTTTCCCCTTCTTTAAAATGGAGACAACTAAAACAGCACCTCCCCTGAGTTGTGCAAATTAAATGAGAACATACATCAAACTAACAGTAGCTTCTTGAGGATGAGCAGGAGATGAGGTGGTAGAGCAAGCTGAATAATAGGCAGACTGATAAGGACTGATCTTTTTATCATTTTAATTTTCATAAGAATATATATCTTATCAGTATTATATATATACTTGAAAACAAAAGGATAAAATATGATAATATATAAAAGACTAAATTAAAAATGTGCATTACAGCACTTGTCAGGGCACTTGGTGAAGAGTCACTAAATGTTAGCTGTCTGCAGACCTTGGGAGCGGGAACTCAGAGGGAAGTCTGGTCTAGAGGTGTGTCTTTTGTAGTCTTCAGCATTCTGACAGTAACAAAAGCCACAGCAGTTGATGAAATCATCTGAAGAGAGATCTATGTCTTCTGCTGTGTAAAAGAGAACCAAGGGTTAAACTTTGAGGAATTCCACTGTTAAAGATCAAGTAGGGGAGTCTGCATAGCTAAAGGAGCCTTAGAAAAGGAAGCCAGCAAGGCAGGAGGAAAACTGCCCATCCGGGCAAGGTGAGCTTACGTTTGAAAGCAGACATAAATCATATGACATGTTGTTGCAAGCTGTAATGAGTGGAAAACTACTAAGTGTGCCTTGGATAAATTAAACTGGAGTCTTGAGCAGGCTTTCTGGATAATCAGGCAACAAACTTTGCTGAGAAACTATCTGGTTCTTTATTTTAAATCAAATCTTGGCTTCTGTCCTGGAAACTGGGCCAACCAGTTGGTCATCTGGAAGTTGAATCCGTATTTCTTATGAGATTCTCTGTCTATTGGAAGGTGCTACTTAAAACTGAGTCAATTTATATAAAATGAAAAATTATCCTTGATGTCAGAGAGGAAAGCAAAAAGGTACAAAGAAAGGAAGTTTCATTCCTTTCCCTCATTAGTTCTGACCAATGTATAACCTTTAATTTTTTCAACAAAATTTATTTTGTTTCCTTGACTTATAATTTAATAGGCAGCCATTCCTCTTCCTAAATTTCCTTTTTGTAAAAAATGATACTTTTCTCCTTAATATTTACAAGAGAATGATTTTCTGACCTTAAAAAAAAAAGAGCTGAGTCTTCATTATACTATATATGTTTCCAAAGGGAGAGAAAGGTTTAATTCTATGCCCTGTTTTTCAGTTATATAGCATTTTACCTTAAGACACTAAAAATGCTAGTATTTTTTGTTTGTTTTGTTTTTAATTTTAATTTATTTATTTTTCATTGAAGGATAATTGCTTTACAGAATTTTGCTGTCTTCTGTCAAACCTCAACATGAATCAGCCATAGGTATACATATATCCCCTCCCTTTTGAACCTCCCTCCCATCTCCCACCACATCTGACCCCTCTAGGTTGATACAGAGCCCCTGTTTGAGTTTCCTGAGCCATACAGCAAATTCCCGTTGGCCATCTATTTTACATATGGTAATGAAAGTTTCCATGTTACTCTTTCCACACATCTCACCCTGACCCATGTCCATAGTCTATTCTCTATGTCTGTTTCTCCACTGCTGCCCTATAAGTAAATTCTTCAGTATCATTTTTCTAGATCCATATATATGTGTTAGAATACGATATTTATCTTTCTCTTTCTGACTCACTTCACTCTGTATAGTATGTTCTAGGTTCATCCACCTCATCAGAACTGAGTCAAATGTGTTCCTTTTTATGGCTATTCCAGTGTGTATATTACCACAATTTCTTTATCCAGTCATCTGTCGATAGACATCTAGGTTGCTTACATGTTCAACCTATTATAAATAGTGCTGCAATGAACAATGGGCTACATGTGTCTCATTCAATTTTGATTTCCTCAGGGTATATGCCTAGGAGTGGAATTTCTGGGTCATATGGTGGTTTTATTCCTAGTTTTTTAAGGAGTCTCTATACCATCTTCTGGAGAGGGCAATGGCAACCCACTCCAGTACTGTTGCCTGGAGAGTCCCATGGACAGAGGAGCCTGGTAGGCTGCAGTCCATGGGGTCGCTAAGAGTTGGACACGACTGAGCGACTTCACTTTCACTTTTCACTTTCATGCATTGGAGAAGGAAATGGCACCCCACTCCAGTGTTCTTGCCTGGAGAATCCCAGGGACGGGGGAGCCTGGTGGGCTTCCATCTATGGGGTCGCACAGAGTCGGACACAACTGAAGTGACTTAGCAGCAGCAGCATACCATCTTCCATAGTGGCTGTATGAATTTACATTCCCACCAACAGTGCAAGAGTGTTCTCTTTTCTCCACACCCTCTCTAGCATTTATTGTTTGTAGACTTTTTGATGAGGGCCATTCTGACTGGTGTGAGGTGATATCTTATTGTAGTTTTGATTTGCATTTCTCTAATAAATGAGCTATGCTGAGCATCTTTTCATGTGTTTGTTAGCCATCAGTGGTTTGTGTGAGCTTTGTATAGGGTGAGATTTGTGCTGAGTTTTTGTTTGTTTGATTGTTTTTCCTCTGATGGGCAAGGCTGTGTGAGGTGGTCCTCATGTCTGCTGATGACTGGGATTGTATTTTTGTTTTGTTTGTTGTTTACATGAGGCGTCCTTCACAGGGTTCTACTGGTGGTTGGGTGATGCCGGGTCTTGTATTCAAGTGTTTCCTTTGTGTGAGTTCTCACTATTTGATACTCCTTAGGGTTAGTTTTGTGGTAATCTAGGGTCTTGTGGTCAGTGCTCCCACTCGAACGGCTCAGGGTTTGATCTCTCGTCAGGAACAAAGATTCCACAAATGGTTTGTTATGGCATTAAGCGAGAGTAAAACAAATATCCAAAAACAAGAAACCAAAGATGAACCCCAGACAAATGGCAGTTACAAAATCAGGCAAATAATAATTAAAATAATGGAATATACACACACATATATATATATACCCATGAGTGAAGTCAAAACAGTACAATAAAAATAAAGTACAGTATATTGATCTGGCAAACAAAGGAAATCAAACATTATATTTACCAGTTAAGTAAAAACTATCTTAAGCACAAACTGGAAAACAAAACTAAAGCAAGGCACCAAGTGGGGAATAAAGCAATGAAAGCAAAACTAACAAATATGTTGATAGGGAAGAAAAAGAAAGAAAGAATAGATATGCAAAGTTACAGATGAAGAAGACTTATATACATTGAAGATTAACTGCAAGGGGAAAAGAACAGTGGAAAAGGCAAATGAAGGAATAAATGCAGACAAAATATAATAGGTTTAAAAAATTAAAATTATAAAAAAGAGAAAAGAGAAAAAACAGAAGAAGAAATAAAAAGGGGAAAAAAGGAAAACTCCACAGAACTTCAAAAGCCCAGTGTAAAGGCAGAGTTTTATAGCAACAATAGGAAGTGTGACTGAATATACACATATACATATACACCTATAAGCAAAACCAAAACAGTCCAACAAAAATTAAGTACGATAGATTGACCTGGTGAACAAGGAAACAAAAATTATATCTACCAGAAGAAAACTATTAAAGCACAAACTGGAAAACAAAACTAAAGCAAGGTGCCAACTGGGGAATAAAACAATAAAAATAAAACTAACATGTTGAGAGGAAAGGAGAGAAAGAAAAGAAAGAATAGATACACAAAGTTAAATAGAGGTAGATAAAGAAGATTTATATACGTTAAAGATTAACTGCAAGGGGAAAAAAACAGAAGGGAAAGCAAACAAAGGAATAAATGTAGAAAAATAATAATAGGTTTAAAAAATTAAAATTACACTGTTGGTGGGAATGCAAACTAGTACAGCCACTATGGAGAACAGTGTGGAGATTCCTCAGAAAACTGGAAATAGAACTGCCATATGATCCAGCGATCGCACTCCTGGGCATACACACCGAGGAAACCAGAATTGAAAGAGACACATGTACTCCAATGTTCATTGCAGCACTGTTTATAATAGCCAGGACATGGAAGCAACCTAGATGTCCATCTGCAGATGAATGGATAAGAAAGCTTTGGTACATATACACAATGGAGTATTTCTCAGCCATCAAAAAGAATGCATTTGAATCAGTTTTAATGAGGTGGATGAAATTGGAGCCAATTATACAGAGTGAAGTAAGCCAGAAAGAAGAACATCAATACTGTATATTAACGCATATATATGGAATTTAGAAAAATGGTAACCTGAACCCTGTATAAGAGACTGCAAAAGACATAGGCATTTAGAACAGTCTTTGGGACTCTGTGGGAGAGGGTGAAGGTGGAATGATTGGGGAGAATGGAATTGTAGCATGTATATTATCATAAGTGACCAGTCCAGGTTCGACGCATAAATTTTCCTCTGTTCATTTCTTTGCATTTGTGCTTTTTTAATAAAAATACTTTTAACTGTAAAGAAAAAAAAATTATAAAAATAAATAAATAAATAAATTTTGAGAAAGTCACAAAAAAAAATAAAATAAAATAATTAAAAAAAAAATTAAAATTAAAAAAAGAGAAAAGAAAAAAAAAAAAAGAGGAAAACTCTGGAGAATTGCAAAAGCCCAACATATAGGCAGAGGTTTATGACAACAATAGAAAATGTGTCTAAGGAAAAAGGGGAAAAAAAAGCTTAAAAACTTAATTGGATTTCTTAGTGCCAATAAAACTGACAACTACAACAGAGGGGGAAAAAGGGAAAAGAAAAAAAAATCCAAAGAATCTATGGAACAAGTCAAAAAATAAGACTAATAAATGTTTTTCTTGAATCACTGCTGTCAGAGTTCTTTCCTGTGCTCGGAATCACAGTCCACCTCACCTCCCTAGGATGCCCTCCAACACTGTGCTGATCTCTGGACCTGCTGTGGGGGCTGCTCAGATTCTAATCTGGTCCTACTCCTTTGTGTTCTTGTCTCCAATGTCCGCAGCTATCAGGGCTAGTGCGTTTTCTTTTGTGGGAACTCTCAATGGCCTTTTATATATTCCACAGACACAGAGTCTGCTTAGTTGATCGTGTGGATTTAATCTGGAGCTTGTACAGCTGGTGGGAAGGTTCTGGGTCTTCTTCCTCAGCCACACTGCCCCTGGGTTTCAATTGTGGTCTTATTTCCACCTCTACATGTGGGTCACCTACTGAGGTTTAGCTCCTGGGACTGCCCTTTAGGGCTTGGGTTTGCCCCTATGAGGGCCTGGCATGGAAGTGGTACAGCTGCTTGGGTCACAGGGGTTCTGGCCGCACCAGGTACTCATGGGGGTTGGCATCTAGGGTAGTAAGAAATATAGTGCTCTAGAAGGGTATGACAACCAGTGTTGGCCAATACGCTCCAGTATTCTTGCCTGGAGAACCCCTTCTCTGACAGAGAAGCTTGGCTGGCCACAGCCTACAGGGTCGCAAAGAGCCGGACCGGACCAAAGGGACCCTGCGGGCATAAACACAAGATATTTTTTGTTTTTTTGGCTGTGGCAGCACTGCCCCAGTGAGAGTTGAACGTGAAGGTGGCACAACTGCCTGGCTTGCGGGGACCCTGGTGGTACCAAGTGTGCAAGGACATGGACTGCCTCCATGACAGGAGTTATGGTCCGATCAGAGTCTTTTTTAAAGCCTCTTGTAGCTGGGATCAGAAGGCCTCTTTGGCCAGTCTTAGAAGGGATCCCTTGCCTGAGGTCCTTCTCTGTTGTTCGGCTGTCGGCACTTAAAGGGGCATCCTGGGTGGGGTCCTACTCTGCAGTTCAATGCATCAGGCGTTTGATGGGCCAACTTCTCTATTGTTCAGCTGCTGATGCTGGCCTGTGGAGAGAGAGAGGCTATGGTGATGGCTCCACCCCCTACGCATGACTCAGCAGTATCGCCTTGCTTCCATGGCTGCCTGACTTTCCTCCACAGGCATGTCCCACCAGGATCTCATCCCTCACATCCCCTTGAGCCGTCTCTCCGCAGTCAACAGCAGCCCTCGCCCTGGGGTTGCTCCACAACCCCTAAACTCCAGCTCCCAGCCACTGCCCCTTCCAGGAGACCTGTGTTCCTCCCTGGCGTATGTACGGCTGCAGTAAGGACAGTCTGATTCTCATTCCATTTAGGCTGCCACAGATCAGCTGTTTCACTCTCAGCCTTAAATGTTTCTCCTCTGAGTCAAACAATTGTCCGGATGTGGGGATCGGACCCCTGCTTTAGTTCCCCCACCCACTGAGGGCAGGTCCAGTCCTACTAACTCTCATGTTTTTCCCCCCTAGTTCCTTCATCCCACTGAGTTTTGTGTGGTTCTATATATTTTTTCCACTGGTCAGGTACTTCTGTCTGCTCTCAGCTGGTATTCTGCATACGCTTCTGTGTCTGAAGGTGTATTCCTAATGTATCCATGGAGAGAGATAGACTCCATGTCCACCTACTTATCTGCCATCTTGTTCTACAAACTGCTAGTTTTATTGAGAAGTAATTAACCCTAATCACACCACAGAGAGAATGGGAAGTAGAAGAAATAAGTGGGTCACAATAAATTTGAGGTTTTAGATGGCACTGGGATTCCCTGATAGCTCAGTTGGTAGAGAATCCGCCTGCAATGCAGGAGACCCCACCCCAGTTCAATTCCTGGGTTGGGACGATCCACTGGAGAAGGAATAGTGTACCCACTCCAGTAATCTTGGGCTTTCCCTGTGGCTCAGCCGGTAAAGAAGCCTCCTGCAGTGGGAGACCTGGCTCTGATCCCTGGGTTGGGAAGATCCCCTGGAGAAGGGAAAGGCTATCCACTCCAGTATCCTGGCCTGGAGAATTCCACGGACTGTTTTAGTCCATGTTATCGCAAAGAGTCAGTCACGACTGAGCGACTTTAAGGCATAAGGCAGATGGCACTAGTTCTAGCTCCCTCTTCTGCTTGGATTCTGAGCAAAGGCATTGAGGGACTAAGAGGAGGATGCTTTAAACAGCCCCTCCCACTCTGCATGAGTTCTGCTTGTTTTCCATGCAGCAGAGCACAAAGGCGAACATCCTGCCTTAAGCACATTAAATTTCCTACAGCCCAGTTTTGTGGTTACCCAGGTGTCTCAGTGGTAGAGAATCCACCTGCCAATGCAGGAGACACAGAAGACATGGGTTTGATCCCTGGGTCAGGGAGATTCGCTTGGAGTAGAAAATGGCAACCCACTCCAGTATTCTTGCCTGGAAAATTCCACAGACAGAGGAGCCTCACAGGCTACAGTCCATGATGTCACAAAGAGTTGGACATGACTGAGTATGGCACAGCAACAGGAACCTATTTTTGAATCCTGGGCAAGTAATTTCCTTCCATGAACATCACTCTCCTAATCTGCTAACAGGAGATAATCCTTAATAAAGTTATTAAGAGGAGTGGGTAAGTCAGCACAGGCAAAGCTCATGGCATACAGGAAACTCTCACACGTGGCATGACCAACACTTAAATGTGAGAATTCCCTCAGTAGAATTGTTAATCTGTTTATTTTCATCTGTCCAAGTTCATTCAGGAAATGTCTATTCCCCCTAATCGCCTTCTCCCAAACTTCAAGATTGTCTTTATAAAGGCGACAGGTTTGGCCCTCCATCAGCAAACTCAGTTACACAAAATTTTTTTATTTTCCTCAAAATCAGCCTGATTTTTATTTGAGACCTTATTCTCCCAGGAAGGGTAAAAACACCCTCAATCAATTTAAGGATCTCTCTCCCGTCTTTTCCTTCTTCTTTTCCTGGGATTATGCATAAGTATGTGAAATGCACATAATGCCAAAGATTGGGAAGAAGGAGCATTTGTCCTTAAATATGCAAGGAGTGGTTGCAGTGTTCATGCTGTAGCCGGGTCCTGACGATTCGTCATCACTAGTTTCACTGGGAGGCCACGGTTCTTTATGTACCTGGACTGTCTTGTCTGATATCTCCTCTAATTGCATGTGTGCTAGCACATGGAACTCCTTCCCTAAGGCAGAGAAGCTCTGCTTTCTTCCCAGATTCTCCTAATTATTTGATCTATATCCTGAGCCACTAGATTATTCTATGATCTTCTGTTTGATTTTTTTTTAATTTTATAAAAACCAAAGACTTGCACATTATTTTTACTCCTACCTGACACATTCCTTTTTCACAGCCATAAATGCAAAGCTAATTACCCACTTGATGAGGGAAAAAGGAAGGGACTTCCAGAGAAAGAAGGACCAAAGTCAGTATCACAAATCTACTGCCTGCCCCTCAGGTCTACAGACATATCATGGAAGGTAATGCTTTCTACCATGGAGCACACTGAGGTACTATGTAGTGAAAGAAATGTCATGCAGAATTTATGATATTACTTCTGCTTGGCAGAAGGACATTTTAAAAGTGCAAGTTTTGTTTTTCTTAAAATGGACCAGGACTGTACATAATGACTTAAGTTTAAAATCTTCCGTGAGTAATACAGGAGGGCTCATTACACAGACTAGTGAGGGGAACCTTAAAGTCAAAATCATCATACCTATATCAAAGAGGCAGACAAGGCCTTAAGTATTATGTGTGCTTGGAAAAATAAACTATTTTTCTCTGGTGTTGGAGCCTTGACTAAAGGCCCAATTCCATGCTTTTTGGCATTTTAAGAATTTTTCTTGACTTTTTCTGGACCCAATAAATTCTATAGAATTTAGCAAGACAGGAAAAAAAAAAGTTTGCTGTTTTGCTCTAGTCCACTTGTAAATGTAGCTTTCTTGTTGCCCTTGGTTACATCCTGTGTTAACAGTAATTGGAGGGAAAACAATTCACAATTTGGTTTTCAAAGAGGACAAAGGGATTGGGAAGCATTATTTACCTACTAGACAGAAGCAGACCTTGGTGGCCATCTGGTGCGCCATGTTTTTGGGTAATTAACATGCATCCACACTTCTATTTTGTTTCCTTTTTGAACTGGATCTGAAAATGTGTGCTAACAGACTGTCTGTAACACAAAGGAGCCAATGCTAAAAAATGATTATACTCATCCTGTTTCAAAAAACAATGAAAAAAAAACCCAAACTCTGTTTTGCCACCAAAGGCAGAAGCTGCCCTGAAGGCTGCCAAAGACTCTGGGTCTTGTACAGAATTGCTTGTTCGATTCAGTCATCACATTTGGTGAGCAATCTTGGAGGCTCAATATTCCTCATTCCTTTTCATCAGCCTTGTCACCCACAGCCTTAGGGGGAACATTTACACGACCGAATGTTCATGGCCACAGTGGTACAGTCCCTTCATGGACTGGATTTTGAATCTGGGATTAGTTCTCACTGGTTAACAGCTTGAGTTTGTTTTTCCAAATGACTTTATCATAACTATAAAAACGAGTGAGTCAACCTATTGAATGGTGGCTTAATATGTCTGTGTGCTGGCAATATATATTTGATTAAATCTACAGGGAGAAGAAATGACTTTGCCTGGAATAAAGCCAGGTGGGAGAATTCAACAAATAGGTAAAATGTACAAGTCTAAACAATTTATTTCTGGAAGATTTTACTTTATAATGTCAGTGCAATAGCTTCATCTCCAAAATATCTGGATGTATTTTAAGTCAACCTGAACGAACAGATGAGAAAACACAGATTGTCATAGTGAATATAGGCAAAAATATACATAGATGAAAATGTGCAGCTGAAAATAGTGACTCAAGGATAAAGGTGAGGATTAAATGAAATTTCATTGTAGAATATTAATCTCACGGTGTGAAACTTTAAAAGTAAATTAATTTTTAACACTAATTGATATTTATTTATTTATTTTATGTAGTTAATTTATTTTTTATTGGAGGCAAATTATTTTACAATATTATATTGGTTGGTTTTGCCATACATTGATATGAATTTGCCCCGGGTTTACATAAGTTCCCCCTCCTGAACCCCCCTCCCACCTCCCTCCTCCCTTTATCCTCCCTCTGGGTCATCCCCGCATGCCAGCCCCGAGCATCCTATAACATGCATCGACCCTGAACTAGTGATTCGTTTCACATATGACAACATACGTGTTTCAATGCCATTCTCCCAAATCATCCCACCCTCACCCTCTCCCATAGAGTCCCAAAGACTGTTCTATACATCTGTGTCTCTTTTGCTGTCTCGTATACAGGGTTATCATTTGCATCTTTCTAAATTCCATATATATGTGTTAGTATACTGTATTGGTGTTTTTCTTTCTGGTTTACTTCACTCTGTATAATAGGCTCCAGTTTCATCCACCTCATTAGAACTGATTCAAATGTATTCTTTTTAATGGCTGAATAATACTCCATTGTGTATATGTACCAAAGCTTTCTTATCCATTCGTCTGCAGATGGACATCTAGGTTGCTTCCATGTCCTGGCTATTATAAACAGTGCTGCAATGAACATTGGAGTACAAGTGTCTCTTTCAATTCTGGTTTCCTCGGTGTGTATGCCCAAGAGTGCGATTGCTGGATCATATGGCAGTTCTATTTCCAATTTAATATTTATTTTTTTTAAATGTGGAAAGGTTATCTTATTTTGGGTCAATGCAAATTGTTTACTGACTTAAGAGCAATTCTACATTTAGATTTCATGTAGAGTTATACGTACTAGAAAAGAAACATTTTAAATGCATTACATTCCCGTTTTATACTTAAGAAAATTTAGTTTTAGAAACAAATTACTTGACTGTGTTCACTTGTATAGGTAGATGTTAAATGTAAATGGACCCTAATTCATTTAGTCCTTCCTCTTCCTTTCTCCTCGAATTATTTGACGAAGCTAAGGTAGGTGCTTGAGTACAGTGATGTGTAAGACAAGACCAGAACAATCACCCTAAAAGTGATTATGTTTCATCAGTTCAGTTCAGTTCAGTCTCTCAGTCCTGTCTCTTTGCAACCCTATGGACTGCAGCACGCCAGGCCTACCTGTCCATCACCAACTCCCAGAGTCCACCCAAACTCATGTCCATTGAGTCGGTGATGCCATCCAGCCATCTCATTCTCTGTCATTCCCTTCTCCTCCTGCCTTCAATCTTTGCCACATCAGGGTCTTTTCAAATGAGTCAGCTCTGCGCATCAGGCGGCCAGAGTATTGGAGTCTCAGCTTCAATATCAGTCCTTCCAATGAGCACTCAGGACTGATCTCCTTTAGGATGGACTGGTTGGATCTCCTTGCAGTCCAAGGGACTCTCAAGAGTCTTCTCCAGCACCACAGTTCAAAAGCATCAATTCTTCGGTGCTCAGCTTTCTTTATAGTCCAACTCTCACATCCATACATTACTACTGGAAAAATCATAGTCTTGGCTAAATGGACTTTTGTTGGCAAAGTAATGTCTCTGCTTTTTAATATGCTGTCTAGGTTGGTCATAACTTTCCTTCCAAGGAGTAAGCATCTTTTAGTGATTTTGGAGCCCCCCAAAATAAAGTCTGTCACTGTTTCCACTGTTTCCCATCTATTTGCTATGAAGCGATGGGGCCGGATCTTAGTTTTCTGAATGTTGAGTTTTAAGCCAACTTTTCACTCTCCTCTTTTATTTTCATCAGGAGTTTCTTTAGTTCTTCTTCACTTTCTGCCATAAGGGTGGTGTCATCTGCATGTTTGAGGTTATTGATATTTCTCCCAGAAATCTTGATTCCAGCTTGTGCTTCTTCCAGCCCAGCGTTCCTCATGATGTACTCTGCATCAGTTCAGTTCAGTTCAGTCAGTCGCTCAGTCGTGTCCGACTCTTTGCGACCCCATGAATCACAGCACGCCAGGCCTCCCTGTCCATCATCAACTCCCAGAGTTCACTCAAACTCATGTCCATCGAGGCGGTGATGCCATCCAGCCATCTCATTCACTGTCATCCCCGTCACCTCCCACCCCCCAATCCCTCCTAGCATCAGAGTCTTTTCCAGTGAGTCAACTCGTAGCATGAGGTGGCCAAAGTATTGGAGTTTCAGCTTTAGCATCAGTCCTTCCAATGAACACCCAGGACCAATCTCCTTTAGAATGGTCACTGGTTGGATCTCCTTGCAGTCCAAGGGACTCTCAAGATTCTTCTCCAGCACCACAGTTCAAAGTCATCGATTCTTCAGTGATCAGCTTTCTTCACAGTCCAACTCTCACATCCATACATGACTACAGGAAAAACCATAGCCTTGACTAGACGGACCTTTGTTGGCAAAGTAATGTCTCTGCTTTTTAATATGCTATCTAGGTTGGTCATAACTTTCCTTCCAAGGAGTAAGCGTCTTTTAATTTCCTGGCTGCAATCAGCATCTGCAGTGATTTTGGAGCCCAAAACAATAAAGTCTGACACTGTTTCCACTGTTTCCCCATCTATTTCCCATGAAGTGATGGGACCATGATCTTCGTTTTCTGAATGTTGAGCTTTAAGCCAACCTTTTCACTCTCCTCTTTCATCAAGAGGCCTTTGAGTTCCTCTTCACTTTCTGCCATAAGGGTGGTGTCATCTGCATATCTGAGGTTATTGATATTTCTCCTGGAAATCTTGATTCCAGCTTGTGCTTCTACCAGCCCAGCATTTCTCATGATGTACTCTGCATAGAAGTTAAATAATCAGGGTGACAATATACAACCTTGACGTACTCCTTTTCCTATTTGGAACCAGTCTGTCGTTCCATGTCCAGTTCTAACTGTTGCTTCCTGACCTGCATACAGGTTTCTCAAGAGGCACATCAGGTGTTTTGGTATTCCCATCTCTTTGAGAATGTTCCACAGTTTATTGTGATCCAGACAGTCAAAGGCTTTGGTATAGTCAATGAAGCAGAAATAGATGTTTTTCTGAAACTCTCTTGCTTTCTCCATGATCCAGCGGATGTTGGCAATTTGATCTCTGGTGCCTCTGCCTTTTCTAAAACACGCTTGAACATCTGGGAGTTCATGGTTCACTTATAGCTGAAGCCTTTCTTGGAGAATTTTGAGTATGACTTTACTAGCATGTGAGATGAGTGCAATTGTGCGGTAGTTTGAGCATTCTTTGGCATTGCCTATCTTTGGGATTGGAATGAAGACTGACCTTTTCCAGTCCTGTGGCCACTAGGCTGGCATATTGAGTGAAGCACTTTCACAGCATCATCTTTCAGGATTTGAAATAGCTCAGTTGGTATTCCATCACCTCCACTAGCTTTGTTCGTAGTGATGCTCTCTAAGGCCCACTTCACTTCACATTCCAAGATGTCTGGTTCCAGGTGAGTGATCACACCATCGTGATAATCTTCATCATGAAGATCTTTTTTGTACAGTTCTTCTGTGTATTCTTGCCACCTCTTCTTAATATCTTATGCTTCTGTTAGGTCCATACCATTTCTGTCCTTTATCGAGCCCATCTTTGCATGAAATGTTCCCTTGATATCTCTAATTTTCTTGAAAAGATCTCTTGTTATTCCTATTCTGTTGTTTTCCTCTATTTCTTTGCATTGATCGCTGAAGAAGGCTTTCTTATCTCTCCTTGCTATTCTTTGGAACTCTGCATTCAGATGCTTATATCTTTCCTTTTCTCCTTTGCTTTTCGCTTCCCTTCTTTTCACAGCTATTTGTAAGGCCTCCTCAGACAGCCATTTTGCCTTTTTGCATTTCTTTTCCATGGGGATGGTCTTGGTCCCTGTCTCCTGTACAATCTCACGAACCTCCGTCCAGAGTTCATCAGGCACTCTGTCTATCAGATCTAGTCCCTTAAATCTATTTCTCACTTCCACTGTATAATCATAAGGGATTTGATTTAGGTCATATCTGAATTGTCTAGTGGTTTTCCCTACTTTCTTCAATTTAAGTCTCAATTTGGCAATAAGGAGTTCATGATCTGAGCCACAGTCAGCTCCTGGTCTTGTTTTTGCTAACTGTATAGAGCTTCTCCATCTTTGGCTGCAAAGAATATAATCAATCTGATTTCGATGTTGACCATCTGGTGATTCCCATGTGTAGAGTCTTCCCTTGTGTTGTTGGAAGAGGGTGTTTGCTATGACCAGTGCGTTCTCTTGGCAAAACTCTATTAGCCTTTGCCCTGTTTCATTTCATGCTCCAAGGCCAAATTTGCCTGTTACTCCAGGTGTTTCTTGGCTTCCTACTTTTGCATTCCAGTCCCCTATAATGAAAAGGACATCTTTATGGGGAGTTAGTTCTAAAAGGTCTTGTAGGTCTTCATAGAACCATTTAGTTTCGGCTTCTTCAGCATTACTGGTTGGGGCATAGACTTGGATTACTGTAATATTGAATGGTTTGCCTTGGAAATGAACAGAAATCATTCTGTCATTTTTAAGATTGCATCCAAGTACTGCATTTCGGACTCTTTTGTTGACCAGATGACTACTCCATTTTTTCTAAGGGATTCCTGCCCACAGTAGTAGATATAATGGTCATCTGAGTTAAATTCACCCATGCCAGTCCATTTTAGTTCACTAATTCCTAGAATGTCGACGTTCACTCTTGTCATCTCCTGATAAACAGGGTGACAATATACAGCCTTGATGTACTCCTTTTCCTATTTGGAACCAGTCTGTTGTTCCATGTCTGGTTCTGACTGTTGCGTCCACCTGCATACAGATTTCTCAAGAGGCAGGTCAGGTGGTCTGGTATTCCCATCTCTTTCAGAATTTTCCACAGTTTATTGTGATCCACACAGTCAAATGCTTTGGCATAGTCAATGAAGCAAAAATAGATGTTTTTTCTGGAACTCTCTTGCTTTTTCAAGATGATGATCCAGCAGATGTTGTCATTTGAACTCTGGTTCCTCTACCTTTTCTAAAACCTGCTTGAACATCTAGAAGTTCACGGTTCATGTTTTGTTGAAGCCTGGCTTGGAGAATTTTGATCATTACTTTGCTAGTGTGCGAGATGAGTACAATTGTGTGGTAGTTGGAGCATTCTTTGGCATTGCCTTTCTTAGGGATTAGAATGAAAATTGACCTTTTCCAGTCCTGTGGCCACTACTGACTTTTCGAAATTTGCTGGAATATTGAGTGTTTCATATAGCAGAGAGAAAAACTCTGAGTTATAGAGGTGTGGGTATGGAGAACTTTGGAAATAGAGAAGAGTTCCTGAGTTGTGTGCATATGTGCAAGTCATGGGTTGTTTGTTGGGGATGGCATGCAAGGAGTTTGAAAGATCCACGGGAATAGAGAATTCTTAAGTCTTTTCTGGAAACAAAATAAGGCATAACTATTGCATTGTTTTTCTCCATTGGCTCCCTTTTCCTTTTTCTGATGGCACCAGAAAAAAAAAAAAGCCACATTTGGGTCTAATTCTGAGTTCAAGATATCTGCAAGTAGAACTAAGGGGAGCCATGGGTGAGTAGGTCATGAGAGTTCAAAGCTACAGGTCCTGGGATTGTAATCCTTAATACTCAAGGATTTCCAATGCACACAAGTGAACAATGAAAATCAGGAAGTTGAGACAGGGAAGTGGGTGGGGCCAAAAATAGACTATTTATGTTCAAGACAGAATGGAATCAGTGGAAGAAACAAGTAGGGTTTGAACTGGACCTTGTCAATGGAGATGATTTGTCAGTGCTCATCCTAACCTGATGGTTGCCTAAACAAACACACAGAGGTGAATGACTATGCATCTGTCAGATTCTAACCTCAGAGGCTGCCTGCCAACGTCATCTCACAGGTGGGGATGGTGGCAGTGGCAGTGATGGTAGTGGCACATATTAAAGCTACAAAACAGTGGACAAGAAGGACAAGCACATTTCCAGGGATAGAGGGGAGGCAAGGAAATGGACAATCATGCCATAGGCCAGAAACCAGAAACATGCTTGTTAGGAAGAAGCCCTGTACAAGGTGGGTTTAACTCTAATGTAACCATCGTCAGGGACAGCATTTGGATGGGGAGGAATGTAGTCCTGTCCCTTGGAGAAAACAGCATCAATGAGTCTTGATTACTTCAGCCATGGGACTTCTCTGCTATTTCTCAAGGGTAAGGGGTATCTCAAGAGGAGGAAAAAAATATGCTGGTGGAATGATACAGGCAGTGACAACTGGGTACAATGGGACTGCCAGGGCCAGGAGATAAGCAAAGGCAAGTCCCGGGGTCTTCTTAAACTCCCCTCCCCACCCTATTGTTTCTTCTTCCCAACCTATGATGGAGGGTAAGAGAAATTCTCTGTTCTCCTTTCCTGTTTTTTCTCTAAAATTTATAAAGGAAGGGGAAATAATGGATGGTGTGGTAAGGAAAGGAATTCTTTTAAAATTTTTCTGAGAAGGAATCTTTTTGTGGGCACACTTTTTCCTAGACTCTTAGTAAATTTTTAGTTTTTTCTAAACCTCATATACTGTGATGAAACAAAACAACTGTCTTCTGGGCCTGCATATGATGGTGTCCTTAGGAAAGAAAAGAGCACAGAGTGAAGCGATCGAATCTTCTCCACCTCTCTGTGTCAGTTGGGTCCCCTGGAATAGAATACAAAGTAGAGATTTATTGGGGGTAATGATCATGGGAGATAAAAGAAAGAAGGAACAAGATTAAGCAAGGAAACCCTTTAGATCATGATATAGATCTACTCCCTATGAAAAGAGAAGGGGAGGGATGGAGCATTAGGTAGGAGGAATTTCAGACTGTGCTGAAGCTCTACTTGGTCTTGGCCAGCCTACTGGGTGCTGTGGTACATGAAGCCATCACACAAGCTAGGAAATAATGCCTTGATACCTCTACTATGCTGAGACATCAGCTAGAGACTGCCCAGGAAGAGCACGACCTTGGCACCAGTGTTGCTGATCACTGCTGACTGACAGATTCTGTCTTGAAGGCAGATATGGGCAGTGTACCTCCTTGGCTGCCACACAAGACTGGTAATAGCATGTGTGGCAGCCAAGGAGACTGCCCTATAATTGGCCCTGTGGCCATATCCTCATTACAGCCTAAATCTTATATTGTTATGCATAAATTGTCATCAAAGAAAATGTTTAGTTTCCAGGTACTATGAAAGTTCCATAGAAAGCTCTCCTATTTTATATAGTATTAAAAAAAAGAATCTTTTCCTTAAAAGAAGTAATGCATATTACTTCCAAATTTAACATTCACTGGGCAAGAAAATTCTTGTGATAATGTTCTTCTTTTAATTATTTTGTTGAAGGATAATTGCTCTACAGAATTTTGTTGTTTTCTATCAAACCTCAACATGAATCAGCCATAGGTATACATATATCCCCGCCTTTTTGAACCTCCCTCCCATTTCCCTCCCCATTCCACCCCTCTAGGTTGATACAGAGCCCCTATTTGAGTTTTCTGAGTCATATAGCAAATTCCTGTTGGCTATCTATTTTACATATGGTAATATAAGTTTCCATGTTACTCTTTCCATGCATCTCACCCTCTCCTCCCCTCTCCCCATATGGAGGTTCCTTAAAAAACTAGGAATAAACCATCATATGACCCAGCAATCCCACTCCTAGGCATACACCCTGAGAAAACCAAAATTGAAAAAGACACATTGCAGCACTATTTACAATAGGTAGAACATGGAAGCAACCTAGATATCCTTCAACAGATGAATGGATAAAGAAGTTGTGGTACATATACACAATGGAATATTACTCAGCCATGAGAAGGAACATATCTGAGTCAGTTCTAATGAGGTGGATGAAGCTAGAACCTATTATACAGAGTGAAGTACATCAGAAAGAGAAAGATAAATATTGTATTCTAGCACATATATACGGAATCTAGAAAAATGGTACTGAAGAATTTACTTACAGGGCAGCAATAGAGAAACTGAGAATAGACTTGTGATAATGTTTTAAATCTCTCATGCTGCTCTGTTCAACTCATTTTTATCTTGGCTTAAAATAGTAGAGAAGAAATGCAGTAATTTTCACCTGCCCTGAAACAAATAATTCTCCTAGCTTTCATTTCTCATTGAGGTTAAGATGGCCCAACCGATTTTAACTTTATGCAGTGGTCTGATTTTTTAAAAAGTATATGTACATAAATATGCATTATATTTGTTAGTAAATATATGATATATAATATAGATTTATATTTATTAACACACACACATATATCCCTTTAGAATTGTAGGCTGTGCTTTGGTTTACTGCAGATGCTTTGCTAATAGAACTAGTTAACATAATAAATATTCTGAAAGGCATATTAGAAACTATACATGAGTGATTCTCAGTGCTACTTCATTGAAAAATTAAGCCATGAAAATAGACACTCTGCCAAAAATCAAATATGGGTTTTAAGCCAACTCTGCCATTAACTAGATGGATGACCTTGGGTATGTCATAAAGCCTTCTCTGTAAAATGATGAGCTTAAGTTAGATGACATCCAAGGTTTTTTTCTGCCTCAAGAGTCTTTAATAGTAGTTTCCAAACTGTTCATGCTGTGCAGATCTAGGATTTCATGAAGAAGTTAGTGGGTTGAGGGAAGGGATGTTCAAGGCAGAAATTTCAGTGAACCATGATATAGGCCTCCCATCCCCCACTTCAAACTGAACAGATAGGCTTTTTGTTTTCCATGCTGAATTTCAGTGTAAGATAATAATTTCCAAACACTTTAGTTTTTGCAGTCATGTGTCTCTGATAAAAGGCAGGATTATCTAATCAGGGAAAAGCAATGTGCTTATTTATTGGCTTAAATATCTTTATTTTTAAATGTGATATGCAGAAACTTGTGTAAGGTTATAGGGACTTCTTGCCTGTAAAACAATTTTTAACATTTGTACATGGAACAGATCCCTATATAACTCCATCAAATCAGTTGCTGAAACCACAAAATTCCCTTCTATCCTTTACCACGCTGACTTCACTGAGTCTTTGTAAGGTGACTTAGGACATCTTCAGGTAACTGTAACCCTGATCTCTGTAGCACTCTTTTCCTTTCCCTACGCTTTCTCCCACCCGTGTGTGCATCCTCAAAAATTAGATTAGTGCTGCCTGTTCTTGAACTGTGGGTGAATAGAATAATACTTTAGTTACTATTTTGTGACTTGTCTTCCCCTGCATATACATTTGTAAAGTTTGTATACTCTTCCATAGTATATTCAGATATATTTTACGTAGTATCCCATTGCAAAAATATAAAACACTTTATGTATTCACTTTGCCAAAGGTGGGTATGTGAGTTCTTTCAGAAAGTTGGTTATTAGGAGCAATATTATTATAAGCATAGTTTTATTGAAGTATACACATATATCATTATATTTGTTTCAGGTATACAACATAAACTGCTCAATATTTTTATACATTTCAAAGTGATCACCACGTAAGTCTAGTCAATGTCCACAACATTATACAGTTAGAAATTTTTTTCTTGTGATGAGAACTTTTAAGGTTTATAGTATTTATCTTACTCTGTCTGACATTTTGCTGAATATAATGCCCTCAAAATCATCCATGTTGTCCCAGATGGTGATTTCATTCTTTTTTATGTCTGAATAATACTCTAATGTATATGTGATGTTGATGTTGAACATCTTTTTATGTACTTGGTAATTTGTGTGTCTTCTTTGGAAAAATGTCTATTCAGATCTTCTGACCATTTTTTAATTGGATTTGTATTTTGCTATTAAGGTGTTTGTGTTCCTTGTATTTTGATTATTAACCCCTTATCAGATATACAATTTATAAATATTTTCTCCCATTCTGTAGGTTGCCTTTTGTGAATAGTTTCCTTTCCTTTGCAGAATCTATTTAGTTTTATATAGTCTCACTTGTTTATTTTTACTTTTGTTGCTTTTGGTATCAAATTAAAAAAAATTATCACCAACACCTATGTCAAGTAGTTTACCACCTCTGTTTTCTTCTAGGAGTTTTATGATTTTAGATCTTACACTCAAGTCCTTCATCCATTTGAGTCAGTTTTTTTATATGGTATAGGATAGCTGTCCAATTTCATTCTTTTGCATGTGGCTGTCAGTTTTTTCCAACACCATTTATTGAAAGGACTGTTTTCCCCATTGTATATTCTTGGTTTCTTTGTCATAAATTAACTGACCATATATGGGTGGGTTTACTTTTGAGCTCTCTATTCTGTTTCATTGATTTATATATCTATTTTTATGTCAACAGTTTACTGTTCTGATTGCTATAGCTTTGTGATGTAGTTCAAATCAGGGAGCATGATGTCTCCAGTTTCACTTTCTCAAGATTGTTTTGGCTAGTGTGGTCTTTTAGGGTCTTTTGAGGTCCCTTTTGAGGATTGTCTGTTCTATTTCTGTGAAAAATATTATTAGAATTTTGACAGGGATTGCATTGAATCTGTAGATTGCTTTGGGTGGTATGGATATTTTTTTTAAACTTTTAACTTTATACTGAAGTATAGCCCATTAACAATGTTGTAGTAGTTTTCAATACAAACAAAAGTAGTTTTACATGAACAGCAAAGGGACTCACCCATGCATACACATGTATCCGTTCTCCCCCAAACTCCTCTGCCATCCAGTCTGCCACATAACATTGAGCAGAGTTCCCTGTGCTATACAATAGATCCTTGTTGGCTATCCATTTTAAATATAGCAGCGTGTACCTGTCCATTCCAAACTCCTTAATTATAATCTCACCCCATTCTTCTCCCTGGCAACTATAAGTTTGTTCTCTAAGTCTATGAGTCTGTTTCTATTTGGTAAATGAGTTCATTTGTATCATGTCTTTTTAGATTCTGCATGTATAGGTGTGTCCCATGATGTTTCTGTTTCTTTGACTTACTTCACTCAATATGACAGTCTCTAGGTTCACCCATGTTGCTGCAATAACATTATTTCATTCTTTTGATAACTGAGTAATATTCCATTGTATATATGTACCACAACTTCTTTATCTATTCCTCTGTTGATCAAGGACATTTAAATTGCTTCCATGTCTCAGCTATGGAGATTCCTTAAAAACAAAAGATAGAGCTACCGTATGACCCTGCAGTCCCATTCCTGGGCATATATCTAGAGAAAAACATGATCCGAAAGGATACATGCACCCCAGTGTTCATTGCAGGACTGTTTACAATAGTATGGACATTTAAACAGTATTAATTCTTTCAATCCATGAATGTGGAATATCTTTCATTTATTTGTATCTTCGTTAATTTCTTTCATTAATGCTTTGTAGTTCTAAGTGTATTCTACTGACATTTTATAAAGTGAAT
Source organism: Moschus berezovskii (assembly GCF_049115385.1). Classification (NCBI taxonomy): domain Eukaryota; kingdom Metazoa; phylum Chordata; class Mammalia; order Artiodactyla; family Moschidae; genus Moschus; species Moschus berezovskii. The sequence goes on from NC_142477.1 coordinate 65,770,858, forward strand.
CTTGGTATACATAAGCAGCCATATATTGAAAGTATATACCTATGGGTGAAATTGCTAAATTAAAGTGTTTTTCTACATTCAATTTTATGAGATAAAGCAGTTTTTCTAATGTTACCATAACAATTTACACTCCAACCAGAATAGTTCCTGATGCTTATATCATTGTCTATGTTAACAATTGTAAGACTTTTATTTTTTCCCAATTTAATGGATAAGTAGTAATATTTTATCATGACTTAAACTTTTATTTTTTTCCAATGTTTGGAACATTTTCTTTGGGTTACCGTCTATTTAAACTTCTTCTTTAGTGATGTGCCTGTTTAAATCATTTAGCTATTTTTCTATTGAGTTGTCTACATTTTTGCAATTGAATTATAGGTGTTCCTTATATATTCTGAAAAATAGCTATATTTTAGTTAATATGTGTTTCAGGGTTCTTCAACTCCATGATTCTTTTCACTTTTTTGTGATGTATTTCAATGAAATTTTAACTTTGGCCATGTTTTGGTGTCTACATTAAATTATTTTCTATGAAAAATTTTGTCTACTTTAAAATTTTCTCCATAGATCCTTAACAAACTGAAAAAAAAAATTGCTCAACCTGATCAGTCAGTCAGTCATTTCAGTCACTCAGTCATGTCCGACTCTTTGCAACTCCATGAATCACAGCATGCCAGGCCTCCCTGTCCATCACCAACTCCCAGAATTCACTCAAACTCATGTCCATCGAGTCGGTGATGCCATCCAGCCATCTTATTCTCTGTCATCCCCGTCTTCTCTTGCCCCCAATCCCTCCCAGCATCAGAGTCTTTTCCAGTGAGTCAACTCTTTGCATGAGGTGGCCAAAGTATTGGAGTTTCAGCTTTAGCATCAGTGCTTCCAATGAACACCCAGGATTGATCTCCTTTAGAATGGACTGATTGGATCTCCGTGCAGTCCAAGGGACTCTCAAGAGTCTTCTCCAGAACCACAGTTCAAAAGCATCAATTCTTCGGCAATCAGCTTTCTTCACAGTCCAACTCTCACATCCATCCATGACCACTGAAAAAACCATAGCCTTGACTAGACGGACCTTGGTGACACCTATTCAAATTCATAGCTAACCTCAGACTTAGTGTTTAAAGACTGAATGGTTTTTCTTTAAGACCAGGAATAAGACAGATATCTCTTCTTGCCACTTCTATTCAGCATGAGAGGGTCTAGCCAGAGGAATTAGGCAAGAAAAAGAAGTAAAAAACATGTATATTGGAAAGAAGTAAAATGATCTCTCTTCACAAATGAGATGATCTTGTATATAGAAAATTCTAAAGAATACACTGAAAAGTAATAGAAGTAATACGTTAGTTTAGCAGGATTGTAGGACATGGTCAACATATAAAAATTTTTTACACTATCAATGAAAAATCGGAATGTGAAATTAATAAAATAATTTTTTTGTGCAATACTACCAAAAATAAAAGTAAAATTCTTAAAAGTAGATTTGACAAAAGAAAGACAAGATGCACATCTACAAAATTTTATTAAAAGAATTAAAGAAGACATAAATATATAGAAAGACATTTCACATTCATGGATCAAGACAATATTGTTAAGATGGTAATACTTTCCAAACTGATCTACACATTGAATGGTAATCCTTATTAAGTTGCATTTTTTGAAGTAATTGACAAACTTATCCTAAAATTCATATGGAATTACCACAAACCAAAAATAGCCAGAGTCTAGAAGAACATAATTGGACATGTCACACTTCTCAATTTCAACACACTATCAGTTCAGTTCAGTTCAGTCGCTCAGTCGTGTCTGACTCTCCGCGACCCCATGAATCACAGCACGCCAGGCCTCCCTGTCCATCACCAACTCCCGGAGTACACTCAAACTCATGTCCACAGAGTCGGCGATGCCATCCAGCCATCTCATTCTCCGTCGTCCCCTTCTCCTCCCGCCCCCAACCTTTCCCAGCATCAGAGTCTTTTCCAGTGAGTCAACTCGTCGCATGAGGTGGCCAAAGTATTGGAGTTTCAGCTTTAGCATCAGTCCCTCCAATGAACATCCAGGATTGATCTCCTTTAGAATGGACTGGTTGGATCTCCTTGCAGTATAAGGGACTCTCAAGAGTCTTCTCCAACACCACAGTTCAAAAGCATCGATTCTTCGGCGATCAGCTTTCTTCACAGTCCAACTCTCACATCCATACATGACCATGAGAAAAACCATTGCCTTGACTAGACGGACCTTGGTTGACACACTATAGAGTTATAATAATTGAGACAGTGTAGTACTATCATAAGAATAGACATATAGATTGCTGTAATGGAATTAAGAGTGCAGAAATAGAGCCTTACATTTATGGTCAATTGATTTTCAGTATGGGAACCAAGATTAATTAATGGAGATAGAAGAGTCTTTTCAACAAATGGTGCCAAGAAACTGTATATCTACATTCAAACGCATGAATCTAAATCTCTACCTCACACCACACACAAAAATAAACTAATAATAATTAGTTTTCCATAATTCTAAGGAAAAAGTTGAAACTATGAACTTCTTAGGAGAAAGCCTTGGAGCACATCTTTAAGACTTAAGTTAGGTGATAGTTTCTTATATATAATACCAAGAGCAAAAATTAAACAAAAGAAAAAATATATCAATATAAATTAAACTTCATCTAAATTAAAAACTTTTGTGCTTCAGAGGAAGCCATCATGAAAGTGGGCAAAAATCCCCACAAAATGGGAGAAAGTATTTTAAAATTATATATTTGACAAGAAGCATATCCAGAATGAATAAAGGACTTTTACAAGTCAATAATAAAGACAAGCCAATTAAAAACATGGAAAAGAAAGTTGAATAAGACATTGGTCCAAAAAAGATATAAAAATGGTCAATAAGCAAATGAAAATATGCTCAACATCACTAGTCATTTAAAAAATGCAAATCAAAACCATAATCACTAAGATGGCTAAAATTAAAGATGGACAATACTAAGTGTTGACAGGTTTGTGGAGAAAATGAAACCCTCATATACTGCTGGTGGAGATGCAAAATGGTGTAGCCGCTATGAAAACAGTTGGGCAGTTCTTCCAAATGTTAAACATAGTTCATATAATACAATAATGCAACTCCTAGGTAATAAAGACACAAGAGAAATGAAAACATGTCTGCCAAAAAAAATTTGCACATGAATGTATACTGAAGTATTTATTCATAATAGCCAAAAAGTTTAAACAACCCAAATCTCCATCACCTGATGAATGAACAAACAAAATGTGGTATATCAAAAAAGTGGAATAGTATTCATTCATAAAAAGGCATAAATTGCTGATACATGCTTGCTGCAATGTGGATGAACCTTAAAAACATCATGCTAAATGAATGAAGGCAGTCACAGGGGACAAGATATTGTGTGATTCCTTTTAAATGAGATGTCTAGGATAGTCAAATTCACAGAGACGGAAAGTATGTTGGTTGCAGTGACTGGGAGGCAGAGTAAAAGGTGAAGGATAAAGGGGGTTTTGGGAGTTAGGAGTTAAAAACATTCTAAGATTGGATAGTGGTGGTGATCATGCCACTCGGTGAATATACTGAAGTCACTGACTTGTATACTTTAAAGGAATGATTTTTATAGTATGCTATTTATAACTAGTAAAGTTGTTATATAAAAAGGATATTTTTAAACCTCAAGATGGAAAGATAATTCTCATATAGTTTCTTCTAATAGTTTCATATATTTGACTTTCATATTTATTTTTATCTAGATGAAATTGATCTTTGTATGTGGTATGAGATAGGTGTTCAAGTTAAACACCTTTTCAAACAGATATTTATCCTGGAACTATTAAAAGTTGAACTATAAAAAGATGAACTATATAAAGTTCATCTTTCCCCATTGATCCTTGGTGCCAGTTCTCTCAGAAATCTAGCATATATTTATTTCCTGAGTTTTTTTTTTTTTTTTTTCTCTGAGCTCTCCATTTTGTCCTTTATCTATTTGGCCATTTTTCTGCCAATACCACAATGTCTTTATTGTTATAACTTTACTTATTTATTTATTTTTTTGTTATAACTTTATAATATATTTTGACATCAGTAAAACATGTTGGCCTGCATTCTTCTTTTTTCTTTAAGAGTATCATTGATATTATTAGTGGTTTCATATTATACGCATTTCTAAGCAACTTTAAGGAGTTATCAAGTTAAAAAAAGCAGGCACATGTACATACCCATGCAAGTGCACTAGTATTTTTATTAGAATTGCAATGTATTTATAAGTCAGTTTGTGGAGAATTAACATCTTTTCAAAATCTTTCAAGTTATTTACAAGATAGGTCTCTTGTTAATTTAGGTCTTAATATTTCCCAGTAAAGTTTTATAATTTCTCATGTAGAGGTCTTATTCACCTTTGATAAGATTTACTGCTTGGTTCTCTATTGATACTTTTGATGCTGTGGTAAATTAATTCTTTAAAAATATTTGTTTTCTAATTGTTCCTGGTTTACAGAAAAACAATGAAATTTTGTATATTTTGTATATTGAATTTTGTATCCAAGTGAAAGTTGCTCAGTCATGTCTGACTCTTTGTGACCAATGAGTATCCATTTGTATTCAATGACCTTACCAAATTCTATTGTTTGAAGATTTACATAGGATGATTTTGGATTTTCATAATGTTTGATTCTATTACTGACAAATAGTGACAGTTTTTCTTCCTTTAAATTCTTATGTTCTTTTAAAATTTCTTAATTTACTGGGTAGGATCAATGTTGTATAGAAGTGAAGACAGCAGGATAGCAAAATAAAAACTTCCAGTTTTTCACTATTAAACAGGATATTGGGTCATGTCTAGGTCTTTAAGCCTGAGGAAACAGGTTCTTATGATCCATCTCCATGGAGAGAAGTTCTTTTACAAGTCTCCCTACTCTCTATAGGCCTCTGAACTCTATCTCTATGGCCCAGCTGGAAGCAGAGTTCAAAGGCTTGATTTCCAGACAAAAGTAGTCTTTGAAACTTCAGCATCCCCCTTATCCTTTGATTATAGACTTTCAACCAAAAACTGGCCAAGAAGTTCCCCTGTCTTTTTAGATTTATATTGAGAAAGAGTCTGAGTAAAGTCAAAATAATACACAGAGAAGACGATAACCTTTAAGATTATTCTAATCTTAATCTGTGGTTTCTGATATTCTCTAACAATGATAAATGAAAGGCACTCTGAACTTCTACTTTCTTTTTCTTCCTGTGAATGACAGGCTTCATATTCCATTTTCTGGCTGATTACCAGTTAAAGCATTGAGCATCTTTTCTTTACAGGACATAAGTCCCTTTCAATTGGGAGTGTAGAGAACCATCCCACCAGTTACAATTCCCTATGGGAACCATTAAGCTTTTCTAATATAACACTACACATTTATAAAAGTATGGGAGGTCTAGGTACACACCTAACCTTTTTTTTTTTTTTAATTAAGGTTGCTGACAATGACAGCTGTCAGATCCTTTCAGAAAAAAGTGCTTATGGCTGCTATGCAAGGCAACGTTGAGCTGGATAAATCTGTAGTAGTAGTAGCAGTGTTAGTCTCTCAGTCATGTCTGACTCTGCAACTCCATGGACTGCAGTCAGCCAGGCTCCTCTGTCCATGGAATTCTCCAGGCAAGGATACTGGGGTGGGTGGCCATTTCCTTAGCCTATCTGAAGATGGTATTTATTAGAAGCTAGCCAGGTATTCGCCTCCAGCACTGTCGTTATTTTTCTTCAAATGAGGACATCTCTCTCTGAGTGCTGGTTGGCCTCCTGGCTGCATGGTTTGCCTTCTTGTCTTGGCTGTCTACGTGTGCACTTTGCCTTTCCACAAAAGGATTCCTGTGTGTTCTTCCCTCTACTTGATAGAGGCTTTCCTCGTGTCTGTATAGAAGCAGCTGTGATACTTGGGGTGCATCATTTAACATTAAAAAAGAAGAAAGTAAGTTAGTTTAATGAGCAGAGACACTAATAGCTTTCCAGTAACTTGGTAATGTCTCCTCTTTTTCCTAACCCCTATTGTCACGCCAGGAGGCACCTCCAAATAACAATGATGATGACTGATGATATGGCCGTTCCTCCCAGGGCCCATTCATCACCTGCAAACTCAGCTGAGTGTTACTTTGCCTGTGCTAGATGTGGCCTTTGAGACTGGCATTTGGCTGTGCTCCAAGCCTTTTTCTGGCTTCTGTCCTGGTGTTTTTATATATGATCTGCAGGTGTTACTGATATAATTTGTTCATGATTTGTACATGATATTGTGCTTACTAACCTAGGTTTTCCTGCAGTCAGTATAATATAAAGAAAACCTAAAAATGAAATCACTGATGATTACATAATGTAATGACATCCTAGAAATAGCTTGGTGCGCCTGTGTTTGAGATGAGAGCATATGGTTATCTCTAATTTAGATTTGCTTTTGAGAATTAATTTAATTTGGAATGAGAGATCCAGACTAACATTTAGAATCAACCATATGATTATAATTTTAGAATTAAAAAGAAACATGATTCAATTTCTTGTGGATTTTGGAGATAAGGTGTTTCAAAGGAGGTAGAGGAGGATATTGCCTTGAGATGTTCTGATACAAGCAGATGTGATGGATTAAAGTTAAGGATAGGTTTTATTCACACTGAATGTGAGTGCATTCTCCATGGCTGTTGTATCGATTTGTGCAGTTTGTTCTAAGCACTTTGAACATCTACTGTCTCCACCTTCCTCTCCTAAAACTAGTCTAGTTGGATAGAATATACCAAGCTACATATCAATAAAGAAGAATGACTCTTGGAAATATATCTGTAAAATAGCTTCATTTACAAATTTCACTGTATCTAGGTTTGCTGCTGCTGCTGAGTCACTTCAGTCGTGTCCGACTCTGTGTGACCCCATAGACGGCAGCCCACCAGGCTCCCCCGTCCCTGGGATTCTCCAGGCAAGGTATCTAGGTTTATGATAAGAAAAATTCCAAAGCAAAATAACAAGTGACCTCAGTGTAAATTTTAAGCCCACATCTTCAAAGATGTGCATATAACGAAACAAAAACAGGGGGCGTCCCACCTGGTGCGAGTGGTAAAGAATCCACCTGCCAATGCAAGAGATGCAGGTTTGCTTCCTGATTTGGGGAGAACCCCTGGAGAAGGAAATGGCAACCCACTCCAGTATTCTTGCCTGGAAAATTCCATGGACAGAGGAGCCTGGTGGACTACAGTCCATAGGGTTGCAAAGAGTGGGATATGATTGAGTGACTGAGCACACACAAACAAAAACAGGAGGAAAAAAGAGTCTCTGGAATCCTTGGAGTTAATAGAATGTGTGCCCTGGTTACATAACCTTGATCTTTTCAATGAGCTATGTATGAGAAGTCTGGTGAAAAACTCAGGAAAGCTAAATTAAATGAAATGTTCTAGAAAATGAGCCAGGACATTAGACTGAATGTGGATGCTCTCTGTTCCTAAAGTATCTCATCTTCATTTTTATTCCTCACATTCTTCAGCTAGTACTTAGACAAAAAAAAAAAATCTTTTAATACAAATGGCTTTTCTCACTCAAAAAATTAAATATCCCCAGTTGAGCAATAATAATTATAAAAATACTATATAATATTGAGTTAGCTAAAAAGTTTGTTCAGGGTTTTCCCTAACATCTTATGGAAAAACCCAAACAAACTTTTCCATATTTACGCCAACCCAGTATGTATTGAGCATCTTCTACAAACTATATATTATTATTAAATGTTTTACATGCACGGTTATGAATCCTGACAGCAGGTAGTAGATTAGCTAGTATTTTCTCTGTTTTATAGATTTGGGAAACAGGTTAAATGTTTTGCTCAGGTTAATATAGCTGATAAGCGTTAAAGTAGGGATTTGACTGGAGAGCTGATTGATTCTAATTCTACAATGCTATACTGCCTCTCCTAATAATATATAATACATTTTATTCACTTACAGTAAGCAAATGCATCACACGTTCTTGGTTTCTTCAGTACCAATCTTACAGAGGCTCTTTCTTTTGTGTTTCACTTGGCTCAGAACATGTTGCACAGATTTCACCCTAAACACTATGAAACTAGAGAAGTTAAGGGTGTTTTCCACGGCATTGTTCACTTGAGTGCACTGTTTCAAAGGTTGATTTTGACAACCCTTCAAATTTTGCATTTCAATTACTGACTCATTCTTTGATAGCAGACTGATTTACCAAAAAAAAAATTTGCCTGAATATAGAAATTCTATATTTCATGTTCTCAATTCATCTTTCATCTCTCAAAAGACTATTCTAAATAGAAAAAGATTCTTACAGACCAGAGATTGAAACTGATGTATTTCCAGCAGTAGCTGTTTTCCTACCTATAGTTAAATCACAATGAGTTTTGTATGTTACGTACATTTTCACCTTTTTGACTTCTAGCCAAAAACCTGGGACTTCATTGTTAGCTTTTTAGTGATTGCCATTTATTTGAAGATGTTGACATTTGCACAGTGTTATAAGGAAAGTGATTGCACATTTAACAACCTAGAATTACCTCTTTTGTCCTCAAAAAACTCAGCGAAAAGCATCATCTCACTTTTCACTGTTTAAATCACATGATTTTTTATCACTTAGCAGAGAAGATGTAAAATGTCATTCTTTGTGCCAGCAGTGATCTATTTTATTCTCCTTGATTCTTTCTAAAAAGTATATTAGGTAATTTATCTCTTTACCCCTGCTTTTCCCTTATGAGTTAATATAGTTCATTTATTACTCTCCATTTATATTCTTAGATGGATTTACAATTCAATTTGTATTTTGAGTTTATGAGCAAATGCTGCTGATTGATAGAGAAGACAAATTGGTTCCCTAAAAGAGACTTAAAATTTTTGGCAATAATCTAGCCCTAAATGGAGAAGGCAATGGCAACTCACTCCAGTACTGTTGCCTGGAAAATCCCATGGGTGGAGTAGCCTAGTAGGCTGCAGTCCATGGGGTCGCTAAGAGTCAGACACGACTGAGTGACTTCACTTTCACTTTTCACTTTCACACATTGGAGAAGGACATGGCAACCCACTCCAGTGTTCTTGCCTGGAGAATCCCAGGGACGGTGGAGCCTGGTGTGTTGCCGTCTATGGGGTCACACAGAGTCAGACACGACTGAAATGACTTAGCAGCAGCCCTAAATATCCCATAAAATGTAAATCAACTTTTTCACTGATGTGAGTATACTTCCAAGAAGGAACTTAACCCTCAGGATAAAAACAATTTGATGATATTTATCAGTATAACAAAATATAAGATGCCTTCCCCCTATTCTTAGGGAAATTTGTTGAACCTGTGACCATAGATATTTATTGTTTTTCAGCTTTGATAATACTGAAGATTCATTCTTCTCCATAAAGAAAAAGGAAAAAAAAAAGTGCCCAGTTGGAACTCTGAGTGTTCCGAAATATTGTAATCAAAGTCTGTATGATCATAATAGCATGGGGTAATCATTAAGTAAAAACAGGACCTCATTGGTAGTCACTCAGGATAATTCATTCAGGCCTGGGGTGGGAGGGAATGAGAATAATTAGAATTTATTGAGTTTTCTTCTTCTCGTATTATCAGCATGCCATATTACCTGAAATGACTTCTAACACAACACTGAACTCACCTCTCCACATAACTCATGCCTATTCAGAATTTCAATTTTCTTAACTTTATATGTCTAAAGAGTAACGACTCATGATCTCTGAAATCGATGCAGAATTAAGGAACATAACATACATTGTTTGCTCTTGATGTACTCACCTTAATGACCATGTTGGAATTATTAGTTTATAACCTAGTGGACAGATTGTGTGTGCCGTGTGTTCAGTTACTCAGTTGTGTCCAACTCTTTGCGACCCCAGTTGCTAGACTAACCATCTCCAAAATTGCCTAACACCAGTTGCAGACACATAGATAGATACATAATTAGATAGAAACATATAAATGTTAGGTAGTTAGCATAGGAAACAGGGGTCCAGAATGGCGGTGGGTAAAAGACAAGGAAGGGAAAAGCCCGTGGAAACAGGACAAAGGAAGGTCCGAGGACTGGAGAGAGGACCTCAGGTAGAACAAACAGCACTCCTGGCTGGCCCAATTGACTCAGGGCAGGCCCAGGGGGAGGAAAACACAAATGAAAAGAGGACCCAAAGGGTCGAGGCTCTCTCTTCTCTTCGCCTCTTTGGGTCGGCATGCCCTCACGCCTTGAGGATGTATTTTCCTGTTATTTTCTAAATAAAACTGAGCTGTAACACTGATCTGTCCAAGAGCTATAACACATAACACAGTCTGTCTGAGACCCAAGAGCTATAACGTGGTCTGTCTGAGACCCAAGAGCTATAACACGGTCTATCTGAGAGCTGTGACATGCCGAGGGCATTAATGTCTGTTGCTTCAAATTTTTGTTGAGACAAGACAGAACCAAGGAGATTACACTCCCCTGACACATATATGCATACATAATAAGCCTCCTCTTATCTGGGGTTTCACTTTCCATGAAAGTCCAAAAATATTAAATGGAAAATTACTGAAATAAACTTCATGAGTTTTAAATTGCATAATATTCTGAGTAGTGTGATGAAATCTCATGCTGTCCTCCTCTGTTCCACCCTGGGTATGAATTATCCCTTTGTCCAGCATATTCCATCCTTAGGTCACTCAGTAGCCATCTCAATTATCAGACCCACTGTCAACGTATCACAATGCTGGTGTTGAATGCTTATTTTACTAGAGAATGGCCCCAAAGTGAAAGGGTAGTGATACTAGAGATTTGGATGTTCCAGAGAGAAGCTGTAAATTGCTTCCTCTAAGTGAAAAAGTAAATATTCTCAACTTAATAAGGGAAGGAAAAAAAATCAGATGCTGAGGTTGCTAAGATCTACAGTAAGAACACATCTGTGAAACTGTGAAGAAAGAAAAAAATATTTGATCTAGTTTTGCTGTAGAGCCTCAAACTGAAAAAGTTACTACCATAGCATGTGAGGACTGGTTAGCTGAGATAGAAAATGGGTTATATTTGTAAAACAAGATATTTTGAGAGAGAGACCACATTAGTTTAATTTTTATTACACTGTATTGTTATAGTTGTTCTATTTTATTAGTTATTATTGTTAATCTCTTGCAGTGTCTAATTTACAAAGTAAGCTTTATCACTGGTATGTATGGTAGGAAAACAGTATATTCAGGATTGGGTGCCATTTGTAGTTTCAGGCACCCACTGGTGGGTTTGAATGTATCCCCAGGGATAAGCACTATCTACTGTACATTTATGCCTGCTACTTCCAGCAGCTCCAAAGACAAAAAGGTGAAGAAAACTAGCCTTTCTAAAACTTCACTTCTCAAGAGACTGCATTTCCTAGACTCAAGATTGACTTTGTAAGGATTCAAGGCTTGTGAAAATATTCAATTCTGTAACAGGAACTGTGAATTTCTCTACGTTAAACATTGCATAGGAAAAGTTTTTCAAAGTCTAAATACACTCATCAACCTTCTTATGTTTGGAAAATACTGGTAGGGCAATGATTTTTTTTTTTCTCTTGGTGTGTTCCCAGGAGGCAAAGACCCTTCGACATCTCATTTTCAATTCCTTGGAAAGAGATATTGGAGTCAATCTTTTCCAGGAAGCAGGGATCTCTATTTTTAGCCTCTGTTGATTAAAAGCACATTATCCAACTAGGAAGAATGTGAACTGAGCATCCCTTTCACTCCCGAACAGTGCTCATCAGGTTTCCATGATACTGACAGGGTGTACTTGCGAATAGATGTGTGGGCAGTAAATCACCTTCATTTGCTTCACTGAAGAACATCGTCGGGTCAAACTGGGTCAGTTTTTCTCTGATTTGTGCTTTTATTTTGTGCTTTTCAAGGGAAATTCAGTGAAAGTCTTGTGTCATAAAAATTTCATTTTGCTCACATGGTTCTTTGATATGTGTTCATGTAGGAAAAGTGGGATGGAGAAGAAAGTTAGTTAAAGCTAAAAAGAGAAAAGCAGGAAGTTATAACCTAAGTTTAATGAACGGAAACTGGCATCCAGATGGAAGCAGATGAGATGCAGGGAGTGAAAAATAGTGAAAATGACAGGTGGAAGTGGAAGAGTGAAGTGAAAGAAGAGTAAGGGTTAGATTCAAATCCAGAGTTTTGTAGAGATGGAAGCTGGGAGGGAACGGGAGAGAGGGAGATCTTCTGATTGGGAAGGGGTCAAGAACCTAAACGTACCAGAAATTAAAAGCAGAGAAGTTACCATTACTAAAATACTGGTGCACCAGAACTTGATAAAGAGAACTTGGAAGAATAAAACTTGTCTGGTTGCAAATTCAGAACTAGTGTTGGCACTGTATGCCCAGGACAGTAGGAGAAAAATAAAGGAGAAACAGCTGTGTGTAGATTTCAATGGCAAGAGAGAGTGATAAGGAATGAGAAGATCCTAGGTCTTCCAAAGAAAAGGCAAAGCAGATTGCCACTCTCTCTGTGTTGAGGCAGGTGGTTTTTATGGAGGAAGAACCACCTTAGCGGAGAGCAGCTGAGTCAGCAGGAACAGCCAGAGCACGTGGAGGGCACAGTCCCTGATTTTCTGCCACATCTGTTGGCTACTTATATCTTATTTCTTCCTTTTCTCCTAAGACTCAAAGTCCTGTCTCCCCTCTCTGCAGGTTCTTTAAACAACGACAACTTTAAAAGGCTCCAGATGGCTTTGAAAATACTTGAAAATCATCCAAGGTGCACTGCAGGCCTTTGTAGACACTCCATGTGGAGCCAGTCTGAAAACCTTGTAGTTTTTCTGTTTGGATTTTGTCTTAGGGATGAGCTACAGTTGCCAACACACATACACGCACACACACATATTAAAAATTAAGACAACCCTAGCCCATGTGTGCCCAGAAGCAAAAGGCCACATGTGCTTTTGTAGCCATGCTGGCCTTGGTGCTCATCACTCTGTACCCTGCTTGGCCTTGTTGTGGGTAGAAGGCAGAGGACATAGTGATCATAGAATAACTCATCCCCTACTTCTCAGATATCAGATCGTAACCTGCTCCTTTGTTGGATTTATTGTGCTTGCATAGGAAATTTAGCCCAGCATGGTTTCATTGAAGATATAGTAGAAAGGTTCACAGACAACCAATTTTGCCTAGCTTTTGTATAGGACTATTTAAAATATCGTTATGAATTTTTATAGGAAGTTAATTTCTTAAGTGAGTTATGTCAAAAAGACTTTAATAAAAACCAAGAAGCATAAGCAACTACTTTAGAGGATGGGAAGATGGCATAAAGCTGAATTTTAAATTCTATTTTTCAAGGAATAAACTGAAGGATAGGGTAAAGATTGTTTGGATTCACTAGCTTCTTGAAGGAAAAACCCAAAGTTTTAAGATAATACAAAAATGCAAAAACTTTGATGGATAAGATACATTTACATGTGGACTTACATTCTAGAAAAAGCAAAGGGTGTATGAGAGAGAGAGAAAGCAGGATAGAGAGACAGAACAGAGGAGAAATAAAATGTTTATTTTACTGATGTGTTGACTGATTCATAACAAGATGATTTATGCTAAAAATGTATTTTTCAGGACATTCAGCCCTTCTATCAGCAGACAGGTTGGCAGAAAAGAACATGTGGGGTGGAGAGAAAGTTCCAGGTGTTACATGAGTGTTACTTTTGGTCATGGTTAAACTTATGGGGAGCTATTTTACTTTTAACACCATTAAACACCAGTATATCTGTGTCCCATCTGTGAATATGAGACAGGAACTCTGGATGGATACCTATAGTGACTGGTTCAGTTGACACAACTGACTCAGTTGAAATAGCCTTGCTGGGGTAAATTTGCAATTCCTTCTAGGATACTAATGACAAATGTTAGGATTTTTATAACAGTTCCAGTCATTTCAGTTCAGTTCAATTCAGTCGCTCAGTCGTCTCCGACTCTCCGCGACCGCATGAATCACAGCACGCCAGGCCTCCCTGTACATCACCAACTCCTGGAGTTCACTCAAACTCATGTCCAGTCATTTAGTCAAATAAAAAATTGCAGTAACATCTTCCAGTCACCATGGAGCCTCTGCACTCCAATTACAAATATTACCAGAAATCCTTGAAACAATTGTCAGGTCATTGGGGAGATACAGTGTGATTGTGAGTGCTGCTTTTTTTTTTTTCTTTTCCCAAACCCACATGCAAAAAGATTTTCGGGGGATTAAGGGAGGCTTGCGGAAAAGAGGCCTCAAATCACATACTGGATATTGACAGGATACGAGTATTATCAGAAAGGTATTTAGACACAGGAAGGAATTTCCATATATAATACAAAGATAAATATCACCAGTATCTATGGCTTTTTGAGCAACTCACTGTCTAGTGATGTGTGAATCTAATAGCAAGAGGAAAATCAAGAAGTTTGTCTTTGACTTTTGTGAAATAAGGATAGTGTTTTCCTAAATTCAGACACTCTTGTTCCAACTGCTATTTATTTAATTTTTCTTTAAATAGATTTGCTTACATGAACAAAAGACTGGCCCTCAGGAAGGAGTTGAATGGTGAAAAATGGATTTCAACTTACCTATAAATGTTGATATTTGTAAGGATCAGATGGCTTCCCAGGTGACTCAGTAGAAAAAATTTCAATTCTTGGGTTGGGAAGATCCTTAGAGAAGGAAATGGCAACCCCCTACAGTATTCTTGCCCAGAAAATCCCATGGACAGAGAAACTTGGAGGGTTACAGTCCATGGAGTCGCAAAAGAATCAAACATGACTTAGTGACTAAACAACAACAATTAAGCATCAGTTAAACTATGTTTGTTCTGATATATGATCCAGTATGAAAAATGTATGTTTGTTGCCTGAAAAACCAAAGACGTTTGCCCAGAGTTTGTGACACTATTTTTTAAAGGATAAGGAAAAGGATCTAATGTTTTTATTTGGTCAAAGTCTGTAGAAGAAACCTAACAGCACATCTTCTAACAAAAATCATTGACTTGTCATGGATCACAGTAACTGATGTTCTGGATCCTGTACAAAGGGTGATGAAATGAAAACCTCAAGCAGTAAAGCCCTGCTTACCTGTGTGCCCAAGTAGAACACGAGCCTTTCTTGGAAAGCTGAATCAAAGCAACAGGGTGTGCAGAAGTTTTTCCCTGGTGCAGGATTCACCAGTTGCATTCCACAGAATATAACTTTGTGGGTTAAGAATAAGTATGTATATATATATATATATATATATATATATACATATACATATACATACACACACATATATATATAAAGAAAAAGAAAGGAGAGAGGGAACAGTGGTCAAATTAGTTGGGATATTCTGAGTTCAACAAAGTCAGGCAGCCTAATGGAAGGCATTGCTGGGCTGCATGCTAAGTCACTTCAGTTGTGTCTGACTCTTTGTGACTCCATGGACTGTAGCCTGCCAGGTTCCTCTGTTCATGGGATTCTCCAGGCAAGAATACTGGAGTGGGTTGCCAGGCTCTCCTCCAGGGGATCTTCCTGACCCAGAATTGAACCCAAGTCTCTTTTGTCTCTTGGAATTGGCAGGCATGTTCTTTACCACTAGCACCACCTGGAAAGCTTATATGCTAGTTTTTCTCTAGAGATGTTGTTTTGTCACTAAATTGTGTCCAACTGTTTGTGACACCATGGACTGTAGCCCACCAGGTTCCTCTGTTCATAGGATTTCCCAGGCAAGGATACTGGAGTGGGTTGTCATTTTCTTCTCCAGAAGATCTTCCCAGTCCAGGGATCGAACCTACGCCTCCTGCTTTGTGGATTCTTTACCACTGAGCCACCTGGGAAGCCCTTTCATGAGTATGTCTCATGACAGAATCTCCACCTGGTCAACCCCTCACCCAAGGAATTGACAGGACTGATGATCAGGCAGACAGTCTGGAAGCCTTGGTGTATCTCTGTGACCTGCCGGGGAACCCTTCCAGATGACTTTCCTGGGATGCAACACAGATGCTGGCTCTTTCTGAGCAAAGGCAAGGAATTAAAGAGGAAAGTCAAGGGCTATGGCTCAGTTCATGGGCGGACTCGGCCAGCCATGTCTCTGGGCAAGGACAGGCTTTTCATGCAAGAAGTGCCATCTGTACTGTTGCCTGCTAAATGACTGATTTATTAACAGTAAAAAGAACGGGGAACTATATTCCAAGTTCCACATTTAAGTGACCTTCAATGAATATCGATACTTTTCTGGATCTGAATTTCCTTCTTGTCAACTGAGGGGGTTACCTAATCAGTCTTTGAAGTCCCTTCCTGCTCCAACACTCAACAATTAAATGGCCTTTGGATGTCTTTTCCAGCCTTATTGTTGTTTTAGTTTAAAGAAAAAAAGATAAAACCCAGATGAGGAAAGAATAGCTGAAGAATTTGAAGACTGGAGGTTACTGGCTGAAAAATGGTTTTCATACCTGGGATGCAAAGTCTTTCAAAAGCCATCTTCCCTAATAAGTCTGTAAATAGACATGTGCAGACAAAATGCAAACACCACTGAGGTTTGTGCCTGGCGTGTGAGAGCAGAGACCCACAGTACTATATGATGCTTTAATTCTTGTAGTAATTTTTTGGTTCTTTAGCAAGGACAAAAAAATAAATTTTAATTTTTCTCATTTTAGTGTTCCTTGAAATGACATCTTTGATCTATAGCCAACAGGATTCTTGAATTTTAGATTGAAGCTACTAGTGACTCAGACTTTAATTAGACACACCTCTTGGCAGAGAAGATTAATAATTAGTCCATTTAACATGAGGGAACTATGTACCCTCAAGCCTTCAAAATAAATGTTACAGCAGAGATGAGAGGAAGTAATTTATTATAATAACTCTCCTAAAGTTGCCCAAATGCAAGGAGAGCAATTTACCATGCTGTTCTCACTGTCATCTCCTGCTGGCTCTTTACCCTGAACTTCCCTGTGATTCAAACTACAAACGTTCCAAGGAAGTGAGGGTGTCATAATGGGAGGACTGCTCTGTGCAAGATGGGACAGTAACTCAACTAGAGGCAAAATCAGGCTTGGTTTTTTGACAAACGAGCGTTGGAATTTGGAGCGCTAGGCGCTAGTACTGAATTTAGCACTAATTAACAAGAGGATATTACTTGCCTATCCTTCAGCTTTCTGGTGTAAAATGAAGGAGTTAGAAGAGAAAATCTGGGACATCCCTTTCTTTTAGGAAAAAAAAAAAGCACATTTATTTTAGGTCCAGGGAGTGGGATTAGGATGGGAAGGAAAGAGTCAATTAAATATCCACAGGGGGAGGCAGGAAATGGAAGGAACACAGTCTAGCCTGGGCTCAGCTCTTTAATGGTTGTTTCTGAGCAGGAAGGCAGGGCATGACTCTGGGAGGGGCTTTAGAGATGAGAGTAACATCCCTTTCCCTAAAGCAAGTAAATGGGCTTTATTTGTATTGTTATCATTCATAGCTTACCCACATTTTACGTAGATGTTTTATATAGTCACTACTTAGTACGCATTAAAGACAAATTAAAGTATATAAATACAAATAATAAATAAAAGGCTTTTTAAGAAGAACAAAAATGAAGCATCCCTTTACCTTTGTGACTGAACTGAATATTTGTTAGTGCTTTCTGTGGCATATTCTATCGTTAGGCCTTTTCCTGATGGTAGTTGCTGCTTACCTGTCAGGCTTCATCTCCCACCCGTCTCCCCTTAACTCTCCTCTCAGCGATATTCAATTCTCTGTGGGTTCTCATATATGTTATTCTTTCTAATGAATCTGTGTCTTTCTATCTGTGATCATTGTGTCTGGAATGCCTCCCCTGAGTCTGCTCCAAGAATTCCCACCTATTCATTCAATTTCATGTCAAATGCTTCTGGTGAAACTTTTCCCTCTATCCCTGGCAGACATGGATGTTTCTTCAGCCCTACTTGAATACACACTGTGTATTTCCGCACTGAATCTGTTGTGTTTTATACTAATTTGCATACCTGATATCAGAGGGATTGTAAACTCTTTGAGGACAGAGATTGAATTTCCATGTGTTCCCAGTCAACCTGGCTTTCCATCTATCTGTATTCATGTACCTGTTCTATTTATCTTTTCTCACTCTTTTTGGCGCAAAGGAAAGAGTTGGCCTGGAGGAGCTGAGCAGCGGATAGGCGCTGCATAAGCAAATGTAAAAGAACTTTTGTTGATGGGACCTGGGCTGAGGTTGGTGGAGATGGTGGGCAGCCAACTTGGTCACCATTAATATGTGGGGATGATTGGGCTTCCCTGGACTTCCCTGGTGGTTCATCAGTAAAGAATCCACCTGCAATGCAGGAAATGCAAGAGATGTGGGCTTGATCCCTGGGTCAGGAAGATCCCCTGAAGGAGGGCATGGCAACCCACTCAAGTATTCTTGCTGGGAAAATCCCATGGACAGAGGAGCCTGGCGGGCTACAATCCACGGAGTCACAAAGATTAGGACACAAATAAAGAGACTGCATATACATGCATGGATTTCCCTGGTGGCTCAGACAGTAAAAAATCTGCCTGCCAATGTAGAAGACCCGGGTTCAGTCCCTGGGTTGAGAAGATCCCCAGGAGAAGGGAATAGCAACTGACTCCGGTATGATTGCCTGAGAAATCCCACGGATAGAGGAACCTGGTGGGCTACAGTCCATGGGGTCTCAAAGAATTGGACACAGCTGAGCAAGTAAGCATGCATGCATCTACTAGGGCTCAGAAAGTATCTAGAAATTATGACTTTGGTACTTGGGCTCTAGCTGTCATCTTCTTTTAATAGAAAAAATGCTATTTGTTATACTGCATCAAGTATAAAATTGTTAACAAAGAGCATGTTTAAATCTCAATTTATCAAGACTACAGTGAATATTTAAAGCAATTTTATCTTTACAGTTTCAGGAAAAATCTCATTCTCTCTCTCTCTCTCTCTCTAACACACACACATATATATACACAAAAGCCAAAATACCCCTGACTTTCTTTCTTTCTGTCCCAGAAAGACTTATTTTATTTTCTTCCCAAGTACTCTCCCACCTTCATTTTCCATTGCTTCTTTCTATGTCAAGTCCCTTGAAGCTAACCCAGGTTATCCCTGGTATCTTACTTCATTTATATTGTGCTATACTCCTAGAAGCATCTGCCTCCAGGGCGGGAGACCCGGGTTCGATCCCTGGGTCAGGAAGATCCCCTGGAGAAGGAAACGGTAACCCACTCCAGTATTCTTGCCTGGAGAATCCCATGGACAGAGAAGCCTGGTAGGCTACAGTCCACGTGGTCGCAAAGAGTCGGACACGACTGAGCGACAGAACTGAACGGAACGGAGATACTCCTAGAATTCTGGATAATTTCCTTATACAAATCCTATTTGTCCTTCAAGGGTAGTGCAATTTTACTTCTCCCATCAAGTTCTCCCTCGTCACTGTTGGTCCTCTTGAGTTTCATTATGGGCTTCCAGCCTCTACATGCTGACTTAGCTCTTTCTTCTCGTTTTTTCCTGTGCCATTTATTCCTGGCTCACTTTCTGTGGGTGATAAGCTTTCAGATGGAGAGCAAGGCCAAGGCTTAGCTCTTCCATATACAGTGTAGCTCCAGTATACTGTTAAGTACATAATTTTGACTTAATAAAATAGTTATTTGATGATTTGATTAATGACAGGGAAATCACCCACCGAGATTCACTGCCAACATGATAATTAAGTTTCAGTTCAAAGTGAGCTTCACAAAGTGCATTTATGTCCCATTCTTCAAAACAGGCAAAGAGAAAAAAATCATGAAAATGACTCAACTTCTGAAATTCTCAGCTTTGAGAAGTATTCATTTTTAGAAGAAGGCAGAAGGTAACAGGTGAATTCCAAGGTAATCCGGGCTTGCACTTTGAGGTCCAGGATTAAAATAGCTTCAGTACTGTGCATTCTAAGAACTAGCCAGAAGTCAGAGGTTTCCTTGTCATTTGAGCTGAGCTGAGTATAATTTTGTATTTCTTCACATAGAATCACTTCACATACTCAGATTTATACAGCATTCTTTTCTTCCCAATTTAGAAAAAAAATTAATTTCCTATTAATATTTATAAGAATTTACAATGTTAATTACAATACTTCAATATTATTCATTTTACAATTAATATTTTTGCTTATAAATCTCCATTTATGTCTTAAATTATTTCATAGAGTTAGATTCTAGAGGTAGAATTTCTGGGTCAGAGCACATAAACCTGATTAAAGTTCTATGTTTAGGAAAACAGAAAATTATGATTTGACATGTGATGGCAAGGATCAGGACTATTATGGCTTTATTCTTACAGGCTTTTTAGCCCCAAATCTTTTCACATTTTTTAAAACTTAATCTCCAAGTTATATCATTTTACCTTAAGTGTTGTATGTAGAAACAGTTTTATCAAGAAATTATTTGTATAGGATGCTGCGTAACTCATTTTGACCACTCTGGGTAATATTCAGGGCAGTTCCACCCAAACCACGTCTACATTTTCTATAATGGTTCTTCAATTCAGGGTTTTATGAAGATGGAGGTAGGATTCAGTTCAGTTCAGTTCAGTCGCTCAGTCGTGTCCGACTCTTAGCGACCCCATGAACCACAGCACGCCAGGCCTCCCTGTCCATCACCAACTCCCGGATTAGTTGATGAAAAATAGACCCACAGTCTTTAAAAAATGTTTCTAGTTTATTTATTTGTGTCTGTGCTGGGTGTTCACTGCTGTGTGAGGACTCTAGCTGCGGTGAGTGGGCTACTTTCTAGCTGTGGCACACAGGCTTCTCACTGTGGGGGCTTCTCTTGCTGCAGAGCATGGCCTCTTGGGTGCAGGGGCTTCAGTCGTCGTGGGACTCGGGCTTATTTGCCCCACAGCATGTAGAATCTTCCCAGACTAGGAATTAAACCCATGTCTCCTGCTTTGGCAGGTAGATTCTTAACCAGTGGACCATCAGGTAGTCCATAAACCCACCATCTAATGAAAGCTCTAGATCTGAATATAAGCTTAAACATAGCTATTCAGGGTAACTTGTAATTTATATATATATATATTTTTTTTTTTTCACACCAAGAGATCAAGGACAGCTATGAATATGCTTTCCATCCTCACTAAAAATTGCTGAAAAACTCGAGTCTGGTGCACCTTAAAATAAGTGATCTCAGTTATCTCCCCAGTATGAGTTCTTTGAGGGCCTCAAGGAAGAAATTGTGTGGGGTTCACACTGGACCTAAGCAGCTTTAGGCACCATCAGTTCCATTGCTGGGGGGATTTTGCTGCTCTCATTGAGCTCCTGAACTGCTTATCTCTACCTCTCATCGAGGAGTGACTTCTTGTCTCTGCTGGGGTATCTTGCACTTTTCTGACTCTGTACTCCGAGTACAATGTGTTCTCTGGCTGGCTTCTCCTGGATTCTGCCTTCATGTATTTCTGGATTAAATTTTGGTTAATCAACAGCATAATTTTCCAATGGGGGTATGAGCTGAAAATGGATTTTTGCCATGATGTATAAACTTGGTTACCATGTTACCCCTTCCTTGTGCTCCCATAGAACCAAGAACACAAAGAAGGGTTTGGGCATTTCTACTGTCATATCTCTAGTATCTTCCTCGCTCACAACCTAAAGTGCAAAGAGCTTCTTTTTTGTTTTTCCTTTTGTTTTTAATCCATCAAGCGCTTTGCTCAGTAGATACAAAATTTTGTTAAATTATTTGTTGTTAAGCTATTGTTAAACAGTTGAAATATTTACTTAGCTATTTTTGCTCAGCATTTTGCTGTTTAATCACTTCATCTCCCTCTTGTGGATTGTATCTATTCAAAAATATTAAGTATTCAGTCAGTGCCAATAATAAATTTCGGTGTGCTTGTGTCTTAGCCCATGGAATGCTGCTACTAATCTACATGTAGAAAGTGTGTTTTCAAACTCTAATTCAGAAATATGGTACCACCATAACTTTTTCAATTAACAAATTTATTTCTGTAAATAGATTGATAAGGACTTAAAGATTAAGTCAAATTTCAATTTCTGCTTACTGAATTTCCACAACTAAATAAATGCACGTAGCACCACCTGGATTATATCCATAAGAATGGATATAATTATGCAGTGGCAAAAAAAACAAACAAAAAAATTAGTGGTTTAAAACAACATGGCTTATTTCTTACTACATGCCCAGGTCCATTTGGGTTGCCGGGGCTCTGTTTCATATTGTTTTCACTTAGGTTTGCAAGTTGATGGAGTCTCTACCTCCTGAGCATTGCTAATCTGTATGGGAACACAGTGGTGAAGCATTTGTGTTTTTACAGGCTTCAACAAAACAAAATATATTACTTCAGCTTATATTTTATTGGTCAAAGCAAGTCACAAGGTTTTCTGAACTTCAAAGGATAGGGCAGCATAATTCACGTACCTAGAAAGAGAAGTATTTGGTATACAAAACTAACAGTTCTCCCACTCTATAGTTTGCAATCAAATATCCAGCTCTTTCCCTCTGCCAAGTGACTTAATACTACCAGTTCTGGGAAAAGAAAGACCAACCATAAAATTACTCATAATTTCACAAAAGAGTGTGGATAAACCCACTATAGAGCAGCCAGGAGAGGCTTGAATCCAGTTTGAGAGAGTCTGATGATCCACTGGACAAGAGGTAGGCAGCTTGTAAACCTTTGGGCTGGTTCTTTGATTTTAGATAAGCCAGAGTCTTAATACAGGAATTCAAACAGAATAAGTATCAATCCCTCACAAACATAATAATGAATTAGAGCAGAATAAGTGTCATAAACCTAAAGTATCACCGAAGAAAACCTGGATCTTAGAACATGCTCATTTGCTCTTCTATATCTTTAGCGCAGGAGGATAGAAGAAGGCTCATTGTTGGAAGGAAATAACATAAAACAGAGACTCCCGGTGTGTTTGCTTTGCCTTAACAAAGTCTAGGAATTTTTATGGAGGCTCTTTTATGGAAAACAATTATCCTTAGCCATTTTGAGTCACATACTCCATTCACAATCTGACAATACAATTCAATGGAGGAAGGCTTGCCTTTTTAATAAATGAACTGATTTGGGCCTCATATTTTGTACAAAAATTAACTCAAACTGGTCCATGTGGTTAAAAGAAAAATAAAACTATAAAACTTGTAGGAAAAAACATAGAAAAATCTTTTGGTTATGGGCTTAAACTTGACACCAAAAGCATGATCTATAAAAGGAAAATATGGTTAGATTGGAGTTCATCAAAATTTTTAAAAATTTACTCTGCAAAAGATTAAGATAATGAGAATACAAGTGACAATCAGGAAAACATTATTTGCAAATTACAAAGGACCTCTGACAAAGGACCATTATCTAAAGTATGTAAAGAACTCTTGAGGTTTAACAGTGAAAAACAAATTTAAAAATCTAATTAAAAAATGGGCTTCATCATGAAGAGATATTTTGTGAATATAATATACAGATGAAAGATAAAGGCACAAAAATAAATTTAACATAACTAGTTATTTAAGAAGTGCAAGTGGAAACAGCAATGAGATATTGCCACATCTGTCAGAATGGCTAAAAGAAAAAATAAGACAACATCAAATTCTGGAAGGGGTTCAGAGAATCTGATCACTCCTACTCTGCTGGTGGGAATAGTATAGCAACTTTGGAAAACAGTTTGGCAGTTTATTATGAAACTGGCCATGTTTATTAGTTAGTTTGGGCTGCCATAACAAAATATCACAGACAGAACGGCTTAGAAATAAACAGAAATTTATTTTCTAGTAGTTCTAGAGACTAGAAATTAAAAATCAAGGTGTTAGCAGACTTCTTTTGAGGCCCGTCTCCTTGGCTTGAAGATGGCCACTTTCTTGATATGTCCTCACAGGGTAATTCTTCAGTCTGTGTCCTAATCTCCCCTTTTAAGGACACCAGCCATAATGGATTAAGGCCCATCTAAAATGGCAACCCACTCCAGTGTTCTTGCCTGGAGAATCCCAGGGACGGGGGAGCCTGATGGGCTGCTGTCTGTGGGGTCACACAGAGTCGGACACGACTGAAGTGACTTAGCAGCAGCAGCAGCAAGCTGAAACTACAATACTTTGGCCACCTCATGCGACGAGTTGACTCACTGGAAAAGACTCTGATGCTGGGAAAGGTTGAGGGTGGGAGGAGAAGGGGACGACGGAGAATGAGATGGCTGGATGGCATCACCGACTCTGTGGACATGAGTTTGAGTGTACTCCGGGAGTTGGTGATGGACAGGGAGGCCTGGCATGCTGTGATTCATGGGGTCGCGGAGAGTCGGACACAACTGCGCGACTGAACTGAACTGAACTGATATAACCTCATTTTACCTTATTTACCTCCTTAAATTCCCTATTTCCAAAAAGTCACATTCTGAGGTACTGGGGGTTACATTTTTAACATGAATTTTAGAAAAACACAAAATATTTCGTAGTGTCATGCAACTGCCATCTGTGTGTGCATGCCTGCTCAGTGACTTCAGTCATGTCCAACTCTTTGTGACCCCATGGACTGTAGCCAGCCAGGCTTCTCTGTCCATGGGATTCTCCAGGCAAGAATGCAGAAGTGGGTTGCCTTGCCCTCCTCCAGGGGATCTTCCTGACCCAGGGACTGAACCTACGTCTCTTACGTCTGCACTGGCAGGTGAATTTTTATCACTAGCACCACACAGGAGACCCACAACTACCATATAGCTTAGCAATTGTACACAACCATTTATCCCAGGAAAAGTAAGATTAATGCTTTTTAAAAAATCTATACTTGAATGTTCACAGTAGCTATATTCCTAAAAACTGGAAACGATCCAGATGTCCCTCAATGGGTAAGTGGTTAAACAAAATAGTACTTCCTATGCCATGGAATATGACTCAGCAATAAAAAGGAATGAGTTACTGACACACATAATGTAGAAGAATCTTTAGGGAATTATGTTGAGAGAAAACAAACAAACAGTACCAGTTATACTATATGATTTCATTTATATAATATTATTTACAAGATAAAATAATAGAAAGGAGACTAGTGATTTCCAGGAACTAGAAATTGGGGTGGGGGTGGGGAGAGGGAGGTGGTATGGCTGTAAAAGGATAACACCAGGTATTCTTGTGTTGGAAGTGTTCCCTGTCTGGAATGTATCAAAATTAAATAAATAGCTTTTGTTGAGTGTTTTGTTTTGCTAATTTTTACTTAAAGAGTCTTGCTAGGTGTTTATTAATGTTTTTGATCTTTGAAAGAATCAATTTTTAGTTTTGTTGATTTTCTGTATTTGGGTTTTTTGTTTTTTTTTTTTCCATTGATTTCTGCTTTCATTCTGATTTTTCTGTTGAAAGTCTGTCTCTGAGAGCAAAATCTGTGACGGATTTCACATGAGGATATTCATCAGAGGTTAGCTCCCATGGAAGGGAAGAGTCTGAAATCTCATTGGTCAGACAAAGAAATCTAACAGTAATGGAGCCTGGAAAATGTCAGACAACCCTATGAAGAGCTGGATGGATATTTAGACTTTTAGCAATGCCCTGCATTGGTCAGAAATGCCTGAACTTTAGATTTCCACTGCTACCAGTCACTGGATATGGGCTACCTGAGAAGGGTATAGCCTTGGCCGAGGAGGTTCTCTGTAATTGAGGCAACTCCTGTAGGAGTTGAGAGCCGGAGTCTATCTGATAGCTGATAACTGAGACAGTTTGTCTTCACTGATACTGATGGGCAATCTGAGTGGCATGTCTCTGGATTCACCACAATTTCCTTCCTTCTTTCTTTGATAGTATTTTTTCCTTTATTAAACAGTTGAGATGACCACTAGATCATTACTTTTACCCTTTATTTTTTCTAATATGAGCATTTAAGGCTAGTACATCTTTCCTTTAAGCACTGGTTTAGCATCATCTCACAAAATTTGGTATGTTATATTCCCATTCCTTATTAAAGATTAGAACAGGTTTATTGAGATATAATTTACTTAGAGTAAAAGTTACCCTCTTAGTATATAGTTTTATGTATTTTTATTATCTTTATTTCAAAATATTTTCTAATGCTCATTGTGATTTCTTCTGTGACTCATGAGCTTTATAAAATTATGTTGTTAATCTCTAAATGTTAAGGACTTTCTAGTTAATTTTTTGTTATTCACTTCCAGTTAATTATCATAGTGGTTAAGAAACAAGAATAAGCTAATCATTTGAAATGTACAAAGAATTATCTAGAGGACACATATATGGTTTACATTGTTATTATTTTATGTATGTTTGAAAGGTATGTGTATTCTCCATTTGTTAGCCATAGTATATTTGAATATTAATTAGGTCAAGTTGGGTAATAGAGATTTTCAAATCATTTATACATTGCTATTTTAAATAGCTTGCTTCATCTCTGATTGAGGGAGGTGTGTGAAAATCTCCAATTGTGATGGTGGACTAGGCTGTTTTTCCTTCTAGATCTGTCAGTTTTGTGTCATATGTTAAGCTATGTTATTAGCTGCACGTACATTTAGGCTTGTCACGTCTTTGTGAGAAACTGAGCCTGTTATCATTGCAAAATATCCCTCTTCACTATTAATGCCTTTATGGTTTAACTTCTGCCATCTTTTCATTTTCCTTCTATCTGTATCCTTCTTATGTGAGAGTGCATCCTTTGTGGATGACACATATTGAATCATGGATTTAAAAAATATCCATTCTAAACCTCCATCTTTTTTATTTTTTAAACTTTTTATTTTGTATTAGGGTATAGCTGATTAACAATGTTGTGGTAGTTTCGGATGAACAGTTAAGGGATTCAGCTATATGTATCTCCATTCTCCCCCAACCCTCCCATCCAGACTGCCACATAACACTGAGCAGAGTTCCATGTGCTATACAATAGGTCCTTGTTGTATAAGCTCCATCTTTTAATTAGAGTATTTAGGCTTCTTTGTTTGATATATAACGTAATTACTGCTATGGCTGGATTTAAAGCTACTGTTTTGTTTTCTATTTTCCCAATCTTGTTTGATCACTTTGTTACTTCCTTCATGCCTTCTTTTGAATTATTGTTTTAAGTGTGTTTCTTCCTCTTTTTTTGGCTGTGCTGGGTCTTCGTTGCTGTGTGGGTTTTTCTCTAGTTACTAAGAGCAGAGGCTACTCTGTTGTGGTGTGACGGTTTCTCCTTGCAGTGGCTTCTCTTGCAGAGCATGGGGCTCCAGGGGGCTCCTGGGTTTCAGTGGTTGTAGCATGTGGCCTCAGTACTTGCAACTCACGGGCTCTAGAGCAGAAGCTCAGTAATTGTGGTGCACTGGCTTCATTGCTCTGAGTCATGTGGGATTTTCCCGGACCAGGGATCGAACCTGTGTCTCTTTCATTGGCTGGCAGATTCTTTACTACTGAGCCACCAGGGAAGCCCCTATTATTTTATTTCATATGTTTTGTTAGCTTTTTAACACAGTTTTCTGTTTTATTTTAGTGTTTATGCTATATATTAAAGTATACGCTGCTCCTTCTGCTACGTCTCTTCAGTCATGTCCTGCTCTGTGCAACCCCATAGATGGCAGCCCACCAGGCTCCCCATCCCTGGGATTCTCCAGGCAGGAACACTGGAGTGGGTTGCCGTCTCCTTCTCCAATGCATGAAAGTGAAAAGTGAAAATGAAGTCACTTAGTCGTGTCTGATTCTTCACGACCCAATGGACGTTAGCCTACCAGGCTCCTCCATCCATGGGATTTTCCAGGCAAGAGTACTGGAGTGGGTTGCCATTTCCTGCTCCCATTAAGGTATATATCCTTGATTTAATGAGATCTTGAATTAAAATTTTACCACTTCACAAATAATGTAAGACGCTTTCAGCCCCACCTTCTCTTTTTGCTACTGTTCTCATGTAGTTTAATTTTATATATACTATAAATTCCATAAAACATTATTACTTTTGCTTTAAACACTCTTTCTTACAAAGTAAAAACTTTTGTTTCATATTTACTCTTTTTGGTTCTGTTTGTCTCTTTCTGCAGTTCCATGCTCTCATCTGGGATAATTTCCTTTTGTTCTGATGTCTATTCATTTAGCATGTCTTGTAGTACGGTTCTGTTGGCAACAATTATTCTCATCTTTTCATGTCTGAAAATGTCTTTATTTAGTCATTATTTTTAAATAATATTTTTCTAGATATATAATTCCTGTCTGACAGTTTTTTCCCCCTTTCAACACTCTAAAATTTCCATTCCATTGGTTTTTGTCCCCCACTGTTTATGTTGAAACAACAGCTCTAAGCTTCTTGTTGTTCCCCTGAAGATAATATTTATTTATTTTTGGTATCTGGTTGTGGTGATGGAGGGAAGAAGAAAAAAAATTATTGATCAACTTCTATTTCTTCTTGGGGTAGAAAAAGATACTGACTAGGTTCAGCAATCTCAATTGTCTCATTGGCAAGAGAAAAGTCCCTTGGAAAGAAGGAAGAACTGTGGGCATGGTAGGCTTGAGATGGTAATTCTTATGAGAAACAAGAGAAACCTCAATCAGCAGATGCACTGAGCCCTTTGGTCCATAGAGATGATGAAAACACATATGACCTTAGGAGTAATATGAGCATTTTCTAGGGCTTCAGGAGGGAAGCAGATAAGTATATGGATCTGAATGAGCATAAAGCTAATCTTGAACAATGTATAAGGGAGATATTTCTTTTTTTCTGGTCATACAAGTTTTAAATGTGCCCTGATTCCCTTAGTTTGACATGGTCCTAAGAAGACCATAGGTGGGCACATACCTTAAAAGAGATCCCCTGAAGGACAGCTAAACATAAACTGTTTGTAAGAAGAGTTGAAACTTCATATGGGGTGAAGACTATAGTATTCAAATGCTTATTGCATGGGTGAGGAATTATGCTTATTCTATAAAGAACCATAGATCAGAGCTAGGACATATGGATAGAACCTCTAATGAGAAAGATTTTCATTTACAATAAGGAAGATATTTCCATGTTTCAACATAGTGAGTTACCAATAATGGAAGTAAAGAAACACTGGCTGGATGACCATCTATTTGGGATTTTATTGAGGGATGCAGCCATATTTGATGGTCTCTATTGCCTCTTCTCTGGGCAGGTTCCATGATGGGCAACTGTTGGGATTAGTCATGAAATGACTTTGAGGTGATGTAGATGCAAAAAAAGGTAACAGTAGGTATAGAAAGAGAAAAAAACATTCCTTTAGGCAATATACTAACAAAAGAAGAGATGTCTGGTCATTTCAGTGCCACCCATGTTGAATTGATCAAGTTTGTATGGCTAAAAATAGGAAACACTTTAACTGGTTCATAATACGTTAAGAGCTGACAGTATCCCCAGCTGTCATCTAATCCAGCTCTTTCATTTTACAGATGTGGAAACTGAAGTCCAGGGGAGTTGACTTGTCTAAGGCAGTGATTCTCACTGTGTAGTTAGAAGAATACTAGTCCCAATTCCTGGGGAACTTGCTTAATACAAGTCTGGTCTCCAATCTAGTGCTACTAACAAAAGAAATCCTTAGAAATGGAATCCCATAAGCTGCATTTTATCAACTATTGCAAGTTATTTTGTGCACACTGGAAAAATATCAGTCTACATCAGAATGTTGAGTACTTACAGAGCTCTAAGAAAGACTCAGGACTCTAAACTTCAAATCCACTATCCCTGTTATTCTCAGTTGTCTACTCTTGAAATAAATCTGTCATCATCCCCTACAAACTAACTTCTGAGCCTAGAAACAGCCCTAGAAATTCAACTGTGTTATGAGTATAAAATTGTTACTATTTATAAAAGGCAAAAGAATGGTTTGGAAAATACAGACAAAGTCAATAAAATCAGAATGAACTCTAGGATCAGAGGCCATAAATATTGTTTTGATGACACACTTAGAACGCCTTGGAGCAATCCTTTTCTGTCCTTGACAGTGGAACATAGGGAGCATGTCTTCTTGACATGCTGATCTAGTCGAAGTCTGTGACCTCAGTCTAAAGTGGAAAAACACATGCTTTGGATACATGTTCGTGTTAGACATACTAGCATATTTGTTGTCATTTTAGAGTGCAACTGATGCAATTGGACTAAAGGACTTTGGTTAACATTTTGTTAATTAAGCCTAAATCTTCTTATATATACACAATTAAAAGTGTTCTTTACTCATTTTTACAGCTTATATGGTCTGTGGAGATCATATCATAGAAACAAAGGAAAAATGAAGAAAAATTAGATTTTACACTTACTGCTATACAGTTACTACTGACAGATTTTATTTTGGGGGGCTCAAAAATCACTGCAGATGGTGGCTGCAGACATGAAATTAAAAGATGCTTGCTCCTTGGAAGAAAAGTTATGACCAACCTAGATAGCATATTAAAAAGAAGAGACATTACTTTGCCAACAAAGATTCGTCTAGTCAGGCTATGGTTTTTCCAGGAGTCATGCATGGATGTGAGAGTTGGACTATAAAGAAAGCTGAGCACCAAAGAATTGATGCTTTTAAACTGTGGTGCTGGAGAAGACTCTTGAGAGTCCCTTGGACTGCAAGGAGATCCAACCAGTCCATCCTAAAGGAAATCAGTCCTGAATATTCATTGAAAGGACTGATGTGGAAGCTGAAACTCCAAAACTTTGGCCACCTGATGTGAAGAGCTGACTCATTTGAAAAGACCCTAATGCTGGTAAAGATTGAAGGCGGGAGGATAAGGGGATAACAGAGGATGAGATGGTTGGATAGCATCACCGACTCAATGGACATGAGTTTGAGTAAACTCTGGGTGTTGGTGATGGACAGGGAAGCCCGACATGCTGCAGTCCATGAGGTTGCAAAGAGTGAGACGTGACTGAGCTACTGAACTGAACTATACATTAAGAAGAAATAGGGGATCAAACCACAAAACTGAAAGTGGTAAAAGCCCATCTGATCATGGGCTTTTAAACATCAGTTTGGTTCAAATATGTAGAGCTTTCTTTAGCAGTTATGGTTCTGCGTTGGAAGGAAGGCTACTTGAATGTTTACTATTAAGATTAAGAATGTTCACTATTAAGATTAAGAAGTCCGTTGATAACATAAATGCCAGAAATCAAGAAACCTCTTTTTGAATAATTATGTAAAGTTGAGAAAATCAAGCTTCACGTTTATTACCCATGGCTAACAATTCAATCACACTTGTAATTAATTGTTCCTGCAGGTACTGTATGCAAAATGCTTAACAATCTTAGGTCTCTACTCTAATGGGTTTCTAGAAGCTTCCTGTTGTGCTAGGCTTTAGCTCCTTAAAAGCTTCTTTCAGATTCAGAAATCAAGCAGGCAATATGAACTCATTTTAAATGTAATCTGATGGCAAGAATGTTTTAGCAATATGTTTCTAATGGAGTATAGCTTTAAATTCATTGGAGGAAGAGGGGTTTGAAAGTTGGAGAGTGAAAAATATTGAATTTTTAAAGTAGAAGATAAAGATCTAAAGTAAGGTGATAGTGTCCACAATAAGATTTGATCATAACTTATGAATGCTTTTAAGTAAAGGATAGAGAAGAATAATTGAAGGTGAATTTAAAATTTCACGTTTGGTGACTGGTACAATAGTAATACCATCAATAGGTGTAGTAAATAAGGAAGGGAACCTGGATTGGAGTTAAGGATGAATTGACTTTTAGATAACTTGACTAGAGTAGTGATTGTCTAGAATGCAACTAGAGATAAGACACTAGAATTTGTGAGAGATTAGGGGGCTGGAGATATAGATCTGGAAATTGCCTGCATTTGTATAATGATTAAAACCATGAGGGACCAGTTTTTACAGGAAAGGAGAAAGAGAATACCAAGGAATTGAATTCTGGGCAATAGCTGTAGCCAGAGAATAGAAGAAAGTTATGTTCTTGACAACAGTGGAAGGGAGTTAGAGACATGGGGAAGATTCAGAATAATATATGAGAGTCAGTGTTGAAGAGTTTTAGATGAAAAATTGCATATTGTAAACATTAAGGAGAATGCATGTGGAGGAAAAAATCAAATATGGCAAGTAAATATTGGGAGGTTTTATGAAGAATTATGAAACTCCAATACTTTGGCCACCTCATGCGACGTGTTGACTCACTGGAAAAGAGTCTGATGCTGGGAGGGATTGGGGGTGGGAGGAGACGGGGACGACAGAGAATGAGATGGCTGGATGGCATCACCGACTCGATGGACATGAGATTGAGTGAACTCCGGGAGTTGGTGATGGACAGGGAGGCCTGGCGTGCTGTGATTCATGGGGTCGCAAAGAGTCGGACACGACTGAGCGACTGAACTGAACTGAACTGAACTGACTGATGATAGAATAAAAGGAAGAAATTGAATATTACAGGATGAGGAACGGTTTGGGGTGGGGGATATAGAACAACAAGCCTCAACCTCTAATTTGAAGTGCCAAAGAGAAAACAATGAATTCTACCCAATGAGGAGTCAACTGAATTAAGCAGAGAGGACACATTAATAAAAGAATGAAAAGATAGTTGCTGGAAACACTAGAAGACACAAGTTCCCAGAGAAAATGCAAGAAAAGAGACACAGAGCCCAAATGGACATCTTTGCCATGGTTTTTTATTTTTTTAAACGAAGGGTTATTTTCCCTAAGACTAGAGGCAAAGCTTTGTACTGGAGCATAGTGACAGAGACAGAGAAGAGGCGGGGTGAGGGAGTTTATGCTAAGTGACTTTTTTCTTCCTAGTGGAGATGAAAGCCCCAAAACCATAGTTTTCATTTGGCTGCATGTAATATGAACTTGGTGACCTGCGGCTTAAAACCTAAGTATGTTTCTTATTTAGTTAATACATAATCCAGAATGAACAGGTTTCAAGAATTTGGCAGCTCAAAAACGGATCAGACCAAGCTCTGTCTTTCTACTCTGCCATTCTTAGAGCAGTCTTCATTTTGGCACCCACGCTATTGCCTCCGTGTCAGGTTGATAGTGTTGCTGATATCACATCCTCAGGTTTTCTTAAGACAGAAAGGAAGGCTCAAGACAAAGGGTTTTTACTTCGCGAGACTTTTTCTTTCTAAGGACGTTGCTCCACCCTCTTCTAGTCTGCGCCGTTTCTAGCTAGAAGTCTGCTTTTATTCTTATTTTTGTTCTTCTGTGGTGTTTCCTGTTTTCCTCTGGTTGCCTTTAAGATTTTTTCCTTTTCATCAGTTTCTCAGCAGTTTATTATGATGTGCTTAGGTGTACTTTTCTTATGTTTATTCTGCTTGGAATCTGTTGCTTTTCTTGGATCTGTGTTATACAGATTACATTCCCCTTGGAAAATCAGCAACCATTATATTTTCAAATACTTTGTCCGCCCCTGCACCCTTCTCCTCTCCTTCTGGGAATATCACTTGGTGTCATCTCACAGCTCACTGATGTTTGTTCATTTTTTTCCTCTCTGTATTCTGTTTTGGGTAGTTTCTATTGTTCTGTCTTCACATTTACCGATTTTTCTTCTGGAAAATCGAATCTCCTGTTAATGCTATTCAGTGAAATTTTATCTCAGGTAGTATATCTTCCATCTCTAGAAATTTGATTTGGGTCTTCTTTTATCTAACTTATCTCTTCTCATCATTCTCACACTTTCTTCTACCTTCATCAGCATGTCAATCTATTTATGAGTTGTCCTGTATTTTATATCTATTTTTAAAATTTTTGTATTTGTTAAATATTTGGGCATTTTGTTCTGAGATGAAATTACTTGGAATCAGTTTGATTCTTGGTTTTGAGCTGTACTAGGATGGGTCCAGTGGCAAGCCACTCCAGTACTCTTGCCTAGAAAATCCCGTGGGTAGAGGAGCCTGGTAGGCTGCAGTCCATGGGGTCACTCAGCCGGACACGACTGAGCGAACTCACTTTCACTTTTCACTTTCACGCATTGGAGAAGGAAATGGCAACCCACTCCAATGTTCTTGCTTGGAGAATCCCAGGGACAGGGGAGCCTGGTGGGCTGCGGTCCATGGGGTCGCACAGAGTTGGACACGACTGAAGCGACTTAGCAGTACTTAGCAGTAGCAGGGTGGGTCCAGAACAGACTTTACCCTAAGCCTGATTATCTCTCACTAGGATGGGCTTCCATGTTGGCTCAGACAGTAAAGAATCCACCTGCAGTGCAGGATACCTGGGTTTGATTGCTGGGTTGGGAAGATCCCAAGGAGAAGGGAATGGCTACCCACGCCAGTAGTCTTGCTTGGAGAATCCCATGGACAGAGGAACCTGGCGGGCTACAGTCCATGGGATAACAAAGAGTCGGACATGACTGAATGACTAACACTTTCACTTTTACTGCTCAATGCCCTGTGTATTAGAAGATCCTTAGTCTCTGGGTGATGGAAAAATAAACGGGTCCCAGATTTGCATCAGCTGCAGGAATTATTTCATCTACTTCTTTCTGGTGACTTCGGCCTTAGTTTCCCCGCATGTACTTACAAGACCGTACTCAGGCAAAGACTTGAGCTTTACCCTCTGTAGGTCTTTGAGTACTTTTGTTTATCTGTGCACCTCTTTCCTCTTTGGGACTCTGCCTTGTGTATTCTAACCACCTACTGAACTCCAAATTCTGTCTCCCCAATATAGAAAAACCACTAGGCTATGATTGGATTCTTCGTCCATGTTCTACAGTCTGGAAATTTTACATATGCTTCAACAAAAAACCAGAACTTTAATTTTCAAATTAGTCTTTCAATAAAGTTAAATGTTAGCTTGGTTCTAAATGACAATTATTTAATTCAAGTTGTTTTACCACATCATTTACTGCAACTTTCAAGTGTCCAAAGGCAGACAATCTCCTTTTTGAAGGATGTACATTAGATAGCCTTAATCACCTAGAGTCTATAAAACTCTGAAATGATCCAAAGTTTGATCCAAAGTACAAGTACATTGAAATGACTGGCTAAATAGTGAAGCAAGTCTTAGGTATGCAGTTACTGTGGGCTAAGCATGAGTCACATGGATGGAATTACAGAGAAATGCACATGTTTTTCCTGTCCATTTTACACCTGATCCGGAAAGCATAATGATGCCTTTAATTGCTCCATAGTTTTCAATCCAGCATATTTTCAAATCACTCACTCTTGCTCTCAAAGTAAATTGTTTTGAATTTTGAAGAGGGAAAAAAAAAAGCCTGTTCATATCGAAACAGGCTTAGTGCTATGGATTGGGAGTCAGTTAGGAAACTATGTCTACAGAATATGCTGTCCATTCTAATCTAACAATCTTGGGAAGTCAGAAAGGAGCTTAAGAAAATCTGAAACCTTGTGAAGTAAAACTCATTGAATTAGGACTTTAGATCCACATGTTTCTATAATATAATCATTGCTCACATTTATTTACGTACTATTAAAATTAAATGAACATTGTTGGATTGCAGCTGTTTAGATTTTGATAAATGACAAACAGCATTTTCTCCTTCCAAATAGTGCAAGACATAAAATTTATACTTTAGAGGAAAAAATATGAGATTGAGAGAGACTAACAGGAAGTGGGTTCATTCACTTTGGAATTCTATTTATAAACAGACCAAATCAGATGAACCCTAAGTCAGAGGGTGGCCACATCTTGATCCTATAAACACACACATTCTAATCACCTTTGGACAACATCTTTTTGGCCTTTGTTTGGCTTTATGCATAATAAAGTACATCAGCTATTTATATTCTTGCCAGCTGGAAATGATGGGCCAGGTTTGTGGGACTTTTTATTTTTAACAAAAATGTTAAAGTCAATTTATCTTGCCCTGATTCTGCTGTCAGAAAGCTAGAACTACTGCAATGGCTGTGTATGAAGAGGCAATTACCATGGACTGTCAGTGAATCAATGACTTTGTTGCCTAAAAATACAAAAAGGGAAAGAAGGTATTCTAATTTCTTTATTAAAAGTCATTTATGAAAACATGAACTTTTTAATATGTGAAGGCAGAGTAATACGGTATCCCAACAGTACTGACTTTTTCTTTTCAAGCTATCTGACTTTCCTTAATAGAAAAGAATACAATTATTTTCTTTTCTTCATTTATTACTGGAGATGATAGGCATCAGCTTTTTGGTCATCTCAGGACTGTCACTTGTCTATGTATGTAGAAATGTCTCTTCTACAAATTCCAGTTAGTGGTTCAGAAGAAGCTTCCATATTTTGATATGAGCTTACCCCTCTCAGAGCCTTGAGGCTTGTGAGGTTAAATTATTTGCTTTAGTTCACCTATCTGAAACTAGTAAACTAAAAATTTCATCAGTATTTCTCCAACTTGAGAATGAGCATGTGTGAACTCCTGTCAAGTGGTAGAGATTATAAGTTATACAGCTTGGTACAGTTGATAGCCATGTCTACTGCCCTTTGCTGAAAAATGGGCTCTGGTAAGAGAATGAAGCCAATTCGTGGTGCCAGGCTAAGCCAGTGCTTTGCACTGGGAACACTGTGTTTTGAATGGTGCATAGACAAATCACATTGTATCCAAATTTGGGGGCCGATATCTCACAGTTATATAGCGCCAGATCCTACATATGTATTTTAAAACCACTTTCACTTACTGTTCTTGAAACCTATTGTGAGCCATTTATAGAGTCATAAGTATAGAAAACCTTTAGAGGGATGGCTCCTTTAACAAATATTTATTGACTAATTATTTGCGTTTAGGCCTTGTGGGAACGTAAAACAGCACATAGAACAGTGTCAAGGAACCAATCTAGTAGAAGAGATAAGTAAAGAAAATTCACCCTGATCAAATATGTATATGTGGTAACTGCTAATCTCTGATGCATCAAAGGATATATGAAAAGCATTGGGACCTCTAAATCGTCAGTCATGATAGCATTATGAGTTTATAGTATAAAACTCATCCTTCTATTTCATAAACGTACACAGTGGTAATTGGTGGCAGTCCACTAGACCCAGTAACTGCAATGAGGTGGAGACAATTGGAGATGGTAAATCCAGTCTTTCTTAGGTCTATCTTACAGTGAGACCACTGAATTTATATCTACCTGGTGGCTTTTTTCCATTTCCCCAATTCATAGTCAACATGAACTGTTTAACCTTCATCTTTATTGTTTGACCTATGAAAAGACCTTAGTCATCCGCTGAAAATATTTCCCTTACTGGCCAAAACTGTAAGTTAAAACAAAACAAAACAACAACAAACAAAGAATAGGGCTGTATTTTCAGGGATATTGCATTCTCAAAGACTTAAACAATACAGGGCTAGTGACCCTCGTTATAGCCTCATTCAAGTCACCAGTCCTTCCCCTGCAAAACACTAATGACAGAGCACGATAAACAAGTCAGGAGTAATGCTGATCACAAGATGTAATCTCGTAATGCTGCACTAGATGTAGTATCATTAACAGAAAAATTAAACAGAGCCTGTGGCACATGGTATATGACTCCTGATCTTGCTAATGTTTATATTTTAACACTCATCAGGAGGGAACAAGAGTATAAGATTAAAGATAAGGAAATCAGGGGAAGAGACATGTAATGAGACCTATGGAAAAGGATCCTCAAAATTGTGAGGGTCTTTGTATTTTAAGTTAATCACTAGAGAACTTCTCTTTCAGAAAAAAAGCTGAACATCCTGTGGGAAGGGGATTCATCCTGAGGATTGCAGCAAGCCCTTACACGTCACCATCCTAAAGCATGCATAGTGGGCCTGTGGAAGGAATAGCCCTGGTAAAGAAATGGAGGCTAGCATTGGCCCACAAGCATGGACCCCCTTGTACCAAGAGTGATCAAGTTACTGTTATTAATGAATGTCCAATGTGTTGGCAGCTGAGAGAATTTCTGAGACCATGAAACAGCTCCACACCTTAACAAAGCTAACCAGCTATTTAATAAGTTGATTATATGAGACTCCCTCTACTTTGGTAGATTCATTGGGAAAGACACTGATGCTGGGAAAGATTGAGGGCAGGAGGAAAAGGGGATGACAGAGGATGAGATGGTTGGATGGCATCATTGACACAATGGACATGAGTTTGAGCAAGCTCTGGGAGATAGTGAAGGACAGGGAAGCCTGGTGTGCTGCAGTCCTTGGGGTCACAAAGAGTCAGACAGGACTTAGTGACTGAACAGCAACAGCAACTACCCTGGTAAGGGGGCTTCCCCTTCCTGGCAAGGGGGCACATTCTAGTGGTAAAGAATCTGCCTGCCAACGAAGGAGATGCAAGAGATGCAGGTTCGATCCCTGGGTCTGGAAGATCCCCTAGAAGAGGAAGCGGCACCCCACTCAGTATTCTTGCCTGGAAAATTCCATGAGCAGAGGAGCCTGCTGGGCTACAGTCCATGGGGTCAAAACTGAGTGCATGCACGTGTGCATGTGTGTGCGTGCGCGTGCACACACACACAAACACAAACACAACCCCCTCCCCCGAGTAAAGGCTATGAATTCTTCAAACCAAGATATACCTGATTTCTAGTTATAAGGTTGCCTTTACTACCTATTGTGTACCTAAGCCAGTA
Organism: Moschus berezovskii; assembly: GCF_049115385.1. Classification (NCBI taxonomy): domain Eukaryota; kingdom Metazoa; phylum Chordata; class Mammalia; order Artiodactyla; family Moschidae; genus Moschus; species Moschus berezovskii. The sequence goes on from NC_142477.1 coordinate 65,809,246, forward strand.
CCACTGGAATGGTAAATAGAATGAATATTTAATTTACTGACATTGCTTCCAATGAAAAGAACCATTTTATGGTGCAGGACCATATGATATTTTCCTCCTACATATTACATTGCCCAGAAATTGCCAGTTTAAGAGAGCACTGGGATTACTTTCTTGAAAGTACAGCTAAAGTGCCAAATTAGAAATGACCCTCTGTGAGATTCAGGTGCTGTCACTATATATATATATATATATGTTGATATATACATTATACAAATTTAAGAAGTATGATAAAATATGTATCAGTGTGACTAATGGTGATTTGGTGACGATTACATAACAGAGAGTAAGATGAACATTTTTTAATAGTCCTGTAATTCCTATATAAATAAATAAGTATGCAAAAAGACATAACTTTAATGAAATTTAGAAATTTATAAAATGCCGGCATAGTTAATAAATGTACTCTACCTGAGCATTTGAAAGCATCATACAGAAGCAACTGTCTCAAAGGCACCTTCTTGGGGGTGGAGATAGGGACAATCGCAGTTCTATTTTCTGATGGAATGACAACCGACACTGGCTGTGGGGCGTCTGTGTGTGTGCGTATTCAGTCGTGTTGGACTCCTAGCAATCCCATAGAAGATAGCCCGCCAGGCTCTTCTATCCATGGGATTCTCCAGTCAAGAATACGAGGGTGGATTGCCATTTCCTCCTCCAAATGACCTTCCCAACCCAGGGATCACACTCACGTCTCCTGTGTCTCCTGCATTGGTAGTTGGATTTCCCAAACGGAGCCACCTGGGAAGCCCAAATTTAACATCTGCTCTTGATTGGTGCTGTTTCATTGGCTAAGTCTTGTCTGAACTTTGCGACCCTGTGGCCATATGGTGGCTGAGAATAGTTAAATAGCCTGATACCTGCCTATTTTCTGTTTTGACAGAGAAAGGCAAATAAAGCTTGCCACTACAATTCATACCAGGTAGTTCTGATAGCAACTTAACACCAACTATCTAGTCAATTAATTAGAGCTGAGCTCAATTAGCAGCAACCCAATGGAGTCCACAGTTGAAGCTGGCTTTTTGGGTTTAGGTTCTGGTGAGAGCAGCCTCAATCAGCTCCACAAGACCCTACTCTGTAGGAATCCCATACCCTGGTCGCCATGTGAGAGCCAGGTAAGTTTTCTCCTTTGGGCAGAAATGGGAGGTGGGGGAGGAAGGCCAGGATTTGATTAAGCAGCAACCAGTTGACATTTGGTCTGAAAATCCATTTGACCTCTTTCCCCTTTGTTGAGATCGCAATGAGTTTTGCAGACCCATCTCAGTTCCCTCTTCCTGAAACTGAAGTCACTGCTCTAGCCTCTTTAACACTTTTCGTCTGCAGCATAGCTCTTCACTTCCTGAAGACACTGTCTGTACCTGTCGTATCTGATTCTCTTTGTCCCCAGCTAATATCAGCTGGTAGATGTATATTCCTGAGGGTGGGAGGGTGTCCTAAAGTTCTTGCTGTTTATTCCTCTCAGCACCTGGCATATTGGGATTTCAGACCAACTTCTAATGAACTGCCCAGGTTTACTTGAACCCTTGAAACAAGCTACACTCAACCCTCAGATATGTGGGCCAAAGCTATGGCCTTTTTTACCATGTTTGTCGAGAGGAAACTGCTTACAGAAAGAGATAGGCGTTCTTTGGCTAGTCACCATCTCTCTGAGCCTCAGCTCCCCACTAATGGGCTAAAAAGACACTTTCCTGAACTGGTGTGAAAAATATTAATATTGTAGCACAGCAATTAATGCTTGTAGCACAGCACTACGCTGTTGTTTAATCTCTCAGTCGTGTCTGACTCTTTGAGACCCCATGGACTGCAGCCCACCAGGCTCCTCTTTCCATGGGATTTCCAGGTAAGACGACTGGAGTGGGTTGCCATTTCCTTCTCCAGGGGATCTTCCCCACCTAGGGACTGAACCCATGTCTCTTGCTTGGCAGGTGGATTCTTTACCACTGAGCCACCAGGGAAGCCCACAGCACTGCCTAGAAGATGATTAAGGAAGGGTAATAATGATGACCAGGTCCTCTTCTAGAGACAGTTTTTCACAGCTATAACCAAAAAGGCATGGGGGTAGTAAGTGGAGAAGTGAGATTTCTCTTTGGTGAAAATCTTGCCGTGAAAACTTTGCAGGATGACTGTAGAGCAGAAGTTGGATGAGACACCCTGTGGAAGCCCTATCAGAACAGCACTGAGCAAGAGGAGGCATTGAAGCAGTCGGGGTGGTGTCCATATGTGCAATATTCGAGGCACATCGACCAAGTAAGCCTGGGAAAGTAGGTTCTTCTATTTATGCAGTAAACCCTCAATTTGTTTTTCATTTCTAAGTAAGGAAATGAAGTGTCTCTTCTAAATAAAACTATAGCACTGAAGGAGTTACCGATTCAAGATTTCTGCTTGTGAAGTTACTTTAAAAGTACAATCAGTTTTCCAACTTCTTCTTGCTGCATACGTTAACTTCATTTGCTAGTTTCAAGTTGGTATGACTTTTTAAAGCAAAACCAGGTGCCTCTGAGAAGTGGTGAGAATTCAGCATTAAGGGCATGGGGAGATCTATTCTGTGTCTGAAAACAAGCTATGCATCTAAAATCTTCCACTGTGTGTGTGCCACTTAAGTGCTGGAATCATAAAACACAGGAGGAGGCAGAACAATTGCGTGATTGTTTTTAACGTCCTCAAAGAGGATTTCAGAGTACCATAAGCTGCTAATGAATTTCAGGAGGCAGGTGCAAGACACACAATTACATTTCCATTCCATCCCTTTTATCATTTGAGAGCACTTACAGATTATTCACTGATTTCCACGGCAAAGGCTTTTTGTGAGAAAGAAATATCCTATCAGAAAACAGCTATTAAACATTGTTCAAGACATCTTTAATTGGAAGGAAAATAAGAAAGACAATGAAAAAAATGACAATTTCTCAAATTAAAGAATTTTCAGTAGTTCTCCTCAAAAGTTCCAAATGATTACTTGTCTTGCTTTTACTGAGGGGTTACCAGGACTCGTGATTCAGACTCCATACAATCTTTTTGCAAGAAATCCAATGTTTTGCTCCTCCAAATCCATCACAGTAATCTTGGGCCTTAGTTGGCATTGCTTTAGTTTTATCTGCTCCTATATGTTGTCCCTTCCACAGTCTTCCTGGATTGCAGCTCCCTGGAACAGTAAGTTTAGACCTTCATGGCCAGCAGGAGACTAGGTTGGAAGCACAGTCCTGAGACAACCTTAAAAGTTTAGAGACAGAATTTTCCTATTTCATGTTGTTGCAATATAGAACGCTTTTATGAAGATGAGGATGGCTGCTTCTCATGGGATCTCCTAATCCTTTATCCATCTACCACCCTTTCTATCATCAATAATTACTTCAGCTTTTATGTCTTGAAGAATTTTAAAAGTCCTAGAATTGTTGCCAAAAGTGGGTACCCAAATCATTAAGAACCCAGTTTGCAAAGTCAAGAGAGCTACCGGAATGTAGAGTTGCCCTCCCAGCCTAAAAGGTGGCCCCAGAATCAACTCCATGAATCCAGCCACTCATCCTTCTTCCCCTTTGATCATTGTAAGAGGGCTGATGGAGAGAGCCTGGTCACCGGTAGGAAGCATAGTGCTCTTGAGGATAAGCTCGTTTGTTTTCACACTGTGGCTGTCAAATAGGGCTTTGGCTTCCCGGAAAATTCAGGAATATTTCCAGAGACTTACCAGTCAAAGTGGAGGTGCTGCCCTTTCATTACCCTGATAGGCAGCGATGTAACCAGCAAAGTGGAGGAAGAATTGGAGAGTGACTCTGGGGCCAAAAGAAGAGATAAAGGCCAGACAGCCTGTACTCCTACCACTGAGCTTGGCAGGAATGTGTGAATTGTTTTTAGATTTTGTTGTTCAGTTGGTCAGCCGTGTCTGTCTCTTTGCAACCCCATGAGCTACAGCATGCCAGGTTTCCCTGTCCTTCATGATCTCTCGGAGTTTGCCCAAACTTGTGTTCATAGAGTTGATGATGCCATCCAACTACTGCATCCTCTGTCTCCCCTTTCTCCTCTTGCCCTCAATCTTTTCCAGCATCAGGGTCTTTTTGAGTGAGTTGGCTTTTTGCATCAGGTGGCCAAAGTATTGGAGTTTCAGCTTCAGCATCAGTCCTTTCAATGAATATTCAGGGTTGATTTCCTTTAGGATTGATTGCTTTGATCTTCCTGCAGCCCAGGGGACTCTCAAGAATCTTCCCCAGCGCCACAATGCTTTGGCACTCAGCCTTCTTTACAGTCTAGCTCTCACATCTGTTAAGTGACTGCAGAGTGGACTAACAAGAGATAGTTTAGCTGTTCTTGTCCTATCAAGGCAGAAAGATATCGCCAGTTGGTCATAGACCACCGAGGTGAGAGCTGAACGAGGGGTCGAGGAGAAAGGTTAAGTCACTGATTAGGTCAAAGGTTTCTTCTCATCAGAAGCCATGCACTGAGGAGATGCCCAGCTATTTACCCTGAGGAACACACAAGTTTGGCTTAGGAGACAGGCAGCAAGTGGATGGCTGCCATGTGAACACAGTGGTGCTGGCGGCTGTCAACCTATGAGAAGACTTCAGCCTTACCATAACACTCCCCTAAGCAAAGTTGCCTCTCCCATTTTTTTTTTTAACCCTAGCTTCTATACCTAAGAAAAAAGAGTTGAGAATAGCAAGAGGAAGTGTAGGAATAGCATACCTGTTCCCTTTCTCCCAGACAGGCCTGACTAGTGCAACAGAGAGGGAAAATGCCCCTGCATTGAGTTTGACATTTTAGTTTTAAAATGAAGAGGTTCAGTATTAACTGAATACTGAAAGCCATTCATTCATTCCACAAATATTTATTGATCACCTGCTATATATAGGCATTGCTCTAGGTGGATAAAATTATTAGTGAAAGACATAAAAGATTCAGAGAGTGACACAAGGTTAATACTGCAAATGATAGGGAAATTATAAAACCTGGGAAATACATGATTAAAGGTACCACCAACAATGGGGGAAAAGGCTCAACAAAGCCAATCTAGTTGTCTCATGCTTGTAGCCCAATGAGTTGACTGTTCTAAAAACTATTTACCTACTTTTATCAGCAAGCACATTTCAGTTGACAGCTGCATTTAATGGGCACAAGGTGTATTCACAGAAGGAAGGAAGTTCAGATAGGGAAACTTTGCAGCAGCAGTGGTAAAGTAGAGAATAGGGCAATCAGGGGAGCAAGAAGGGTATGGAATCACCACACAGTGTTTTTGTTTAGGCTAGTCTTGCTATCGTTGCTGGGAAACCAACTGTCCATTAAGACTTGAAAAAGAGAATCTCCACCTTTCATCCTCCTTCCCACAGTAATGTAATGAACACCACCTGCACGTGAGATGCTACCTGTGATGGAGGCAAACATAGAGGAGATGTGGAAACTGTCCTGGGAGAGTCTAGTAGAAAAAGATCTGTACATAAGTTACAGGGGCATTATCTTATATTTGCATGGGTGCTTACTTCCCTGGTGGCTCAGATGGTAAAGCGTCTGCCTACAATGTGGGAGATCCGGGTTCAATCCCTGGGTCGGAAAGAGCCCCTGGAGAAGGAAATGGCAACCCACTCCAGTACTCTTGCCTGGAAAATCCCATGGATGGAGGAGCGTGATGGGCTACAGTCCATGGGGTTGCAAAGAGTTGGGCATGATTGAGAGACTTCACTTTACTTCACTTATAATACACAGGGTGTTTTCACAGATGTTTGATTTCAGAATATTGCTGTCAGGTACAGCATTCTTTTTCAGATGAGAAAATTCAAGTTCAGCTTGATTAAGTGAATTGACAAAGACTGATGGCTAGCCAGTAGAGACTTGAGTCACATTTTCTAAATTCCAAGTATTATTTCCAGGACATTTCACCACATCCTAGTATTTATTAAAAAAATAAGTGTGTGATAAGTGGTGAACATACAATACTCAGAAGGGCTTGGCAGATGTCTTCAGAAAGGTCCAGATAGTATTTTGGGCTTTGCAGGCTGTAGAGTCTCTGTTGCAAATCTTCTATTCTGTCAGTGTCATGTCGAAGCCACTGTAGACAACACATCAGCAAGTGAGTGTGACTGTGTGCTGGTAGCACGTTATACACAAAAAGATGCAGCAGTCCACATTTGTCCCGTTGCTTGTGTGTCTTTACTATAAGGAGACAGGCTCATTCTTTCTTGGCAGTAGTGCACTAGTAAATATTTAATAATTGTACATCTGGGGCGGGGAGAGGAAACCTGATTTGCAGTGGTTGCCCATTTCTGTGGTGTAAATGTTACCTCCATAGCTGATTTCAAGCTACTGATATGAAGTCGCTGCGTGAGGATCTGGAAGGAAGTGTCTAGAGGACAGCCCCAGTGCATCACGGCCTGGGAAGGCCACTGAAGACTGGGCGCTGGGCAGGATATCAACAGTTAAGGCAGAGTGTGGACAGAGGAGAAAGAACAAGAGACACGTCAGAGGACAGGCAAACGCCAAGCATGATCTGGGACTGCTGGTCAGCTCAGCTAGGCTTGAGCACGGGATGAGTAGCAGGTAAAGGCAGGTGAGTGAACACCAGGTGTAGTGTGCATACAGCCTTGACTGCCAGCCAAGGAGCTTGGGATTTGTTAAGTTGACCCCTCTGGCTTCTGAAGCTTTTTAACCCAAGGGCAGTTATGGGGCAATGTTTTAAGATGTATCTAGAAACCAATGAAATTGACTCAAGAAAAATTGAAATATGGGAGGCTTATTGAAGAAAAGAGCCATCATTGAGATAAACAATAAGCCAATGATAGGCAATGAATAACTCCTGTCTGGTCAGCAAAATAGAAGAAAATCAAACAATTTCATACCCAGAGTAGGGTAGATCTAGTATATTCTTTGTCCTACTTTTTTCCTTTCCTCCAACCCTTTTTTATTGTATTCATCATAGATTGGCTATGGTCCAGTGGCTCTCAAATTTGTAAATGCATCAGAATCACTGGAAGCCTTGTTCAAGGTGGGCCTTGTGACTTGAACTTGCATCTTCTGAATTCCAACTGCTATTATTTTCATAATATCTGATTGCATACTAATATTCATAAAAAGCTGTATGCTATAAATAGTGAATTTCCAATAGAAGAACAATTAGCTATAGACCAGGAGTCCCAGAGGTTCTCCTTTAATAGATCTAGTGAGAGACCTAAAATTGTACATTTCTAAAAAGTTTCCAGATGATGCTGAAATCAGTGGCTTTGTAGCCACACTTTAACTGTTCTGGCAACTACTGTAACTCTTTTTAGTATGGATATTTCTCAGTACTTCAAGCCTTAAGTCCTTCCATTGAATATTCAGGGTTAATTTCCTTTAGGAATGACTGGTTTGCTCTCCTTGCAGTTGAAAGGACTCTCAAGAGTCTTTTCCAACACCACGGTTTGAAAGCATCAGTTCTTCGGCACTCAGTCTTTTCATGGTCTAATTCTCGCATCCATACATGACTACTGGAAAAAACAGCTGTGCTATATGCATGTTTGTTGGAAAAGTGATATCTTTGCTTTTTAATATGTTGTCTAGGTTTGTCATAGCTTTCCTTCCAAGGAGCAAGTATCTTTTAATTTCATGGCTGCAGTCCCTGTCCTCAGTGATTTTTGAGCCCAAGAAAATAAAATCTGTCACTGCTTCCACTTTTTCCCCTTCTATTTGCCATGAAGTGATGGGACCGGATGCCATGATCTTAGTGTCTTGAATGTTGAGTTTTAAACCAACTTTTTCACTCTCATCAAGAGGCTCTTTAGTTCCTCTTCACTTTCTGCCATTAAGGTGTTTTCATCTGCATATCTGAGGTTATTAATATTTCTCCCAGCTGCTGGGAGGGATTGGGGGTAGGAGGAGATGGGGACGACAGAGAATGAGATGGCTGGATGGCATCACCGACTCGATGGACATGAGTTTGAGTAAACTCTGGGAGTTGGTGATGGACAGGGAGGCCTGGCGTGCTGTGATTCATGGGGTTGCAAAGAGTCGGACACGACTGAGCGACTGAACTGAACTGAACTGAATCTTGATTCCAGCTTGTACTTCATCCAGCCCAGCATTTCTCATGACATACTCTGCATATAAGTTAAATAAGAAAGGTGACAGTATATAGCCTTGATGTACTCATTTTTCAATTTGGAACCAGTCCATTATTTCATGTCCAGTTCTAACCATTACTTCTTGACTTGTATACAGGTTTCTCAGGAGACAAGTAAGGTGGTCTGGTATTCCCATCTCTTTAAGAATTTTCAACAGTGTGTTGTGATCCACACAGAGAAAGGCTTTTGCATAGTCAATGAAGAAATAATAGGTGTCTTTTTTTTTGGAATTCCCTTGTTTTCTCTATAGTAAAATGAATACTGACAATTTGATCTTTGGTTCCTCTGTCTTTTCTAAATTCAGCTTGTACATCTGGAAATTCTCAGTTCACGTACTGCTAAAGCTTAGCTTGAAGGATTTTGAGCATAACCTTGCTGGTTAAATGAGTGCAATTTTATGATAGTTTGAACATTTTTTGGCATTCCCTTTCTTTGGGATTAAAAGGAAAACTGACATTTTCCAGTCCTGTGGCCACTATTGAGCTTCCCAAGTTTGCTGACATATTGAGTACATCACTTTAACAACATCATCTTTTCAGATTTTAAGTAGCTCTGCTGGAATTCCATCACCTCCACTAGCTTTGATTGCAGTAATGTTTCCTAAGGCCTACTTGACTTCACACTCCAGGATGTCTGGCTCTAGAACAGTGACCACACCATCGTGGTTATCTGGGTCAGTAAGACCTTTTTTGTATAGATCTTCTGCCTACTCTTGACACCTCTTTTTAATCTTTTCTGCTTCTGTTACATCCTTACAATTTCTGTCCTTTATTGTGCCCATCCTTGCATGAAATGGTTCTCTGATATCTCCAATTTTCTTGAAGAGATCTCTAGTCTTTCCCATTCTATTGTTTTCCTCTGTTTCTTTACACTGTCCACTTAAGAAGGTTTCCTTATCTCTCCTTGCTATTCTATGGAGTTCTGCACTCAGTTCAGTATATCTTTCCCTTTCTTCTTTGTCTTTTGCTTTTCTTCTTTTCCCAGCTATGTGTAAGGCCTCCTTAGACAACCATTTTGCTTTTTTGCATTTCTTTTTCTTTGGAAAGGTTTTGGTCACCACCTCCTGTACAAGGTTAAAATCCTCCATTCATAGTTCTTTAGGCACTCTGTCTACCAGATCTAATTCCTTGAATCAATTTGTCACCTCCACTATATAATCATAAGAGTTTTGATTTAGGTCATACCTGAATGGTCTAGTGATTTTCTTTCTTTCTTCAAGTTAATCCTGTACTTTGCATTAAGAAGCTGATGATCTGAGCCACAGTCAGCTCCAGGTCTTGTGTTTGCTGACTGTATAAAGCTTCTCCATCTTTGGCTACAAAAATATTAATCAATCTGATTTTAGTATTGACCATTTTGTGATGTCCATGTGTAGAGTTGCCTTTTTTGTTGTTGGAAGAGGGTGTTTGTTATGACCATTGTGTTCTCTATGCAAAACTCTGTTAGCCTTTGCCCTGCTTAATTTTTATTCCAAGGATTAAATTTAGCTGTTACTCTAGGTATCTCTTGACTTCCTACTTTTGCATTCTAATCCCCTATGATGAAAATAATATCTTTGTGTGTGTGTGTATGTACGTATTATTTCTAGAAGATCTTATAGATCTTCATAAAACCATTCAACTTCAGCTTCTTCAGCATTAGTGTTGGGACATAGACTGAGATTACTGTGATTTTGAATGGTTTGCCTTGGAAATGAACCAAGATCATTCTGTTGTTTTTGAGAGTGCACCCAATTACTACATTTCAGATGTTTGTTGACCAAGAGGGCTACTCCATTTCTTCCAAGGGATTCTTGCCTACAGTAGTAAATATAGTGGTCATCTGAATTAAATTAGCCCCTTCCCATCCATTTTAGTTCACTGATTCTTAAGATGTCGATGTTCACTCTTGCTATCTCCTGCTTGACCATGTCTCATTTATCTTGATTCATGGACCCAACATTCCAGATTACTATGCAATATTCGTAGCTTCAGACTTTACTTTCACCACCAGATGCATCCACAACTCATCATCATTCTGCTTTGGCCCAACCACTTCATTCTTTCTGGAGCTTTAGTAATTGCCCTCTGCTTTTCCCCAGTAGCATATTGGACACCTTCTGACCTGTGGGGATCATCTCCTGGTTTCATTTATTTTTGCCTTTCCACACTGTTCTTGGTGTTCTAGTGGCAATAATACTGGAGAGGTTTGCATTTCCTCCTCCAGTAGACCATGTCTTGTCAGAGCTCTTCACTGTGACCCTCCATATTGAGTGGCCCTGCCATAGCTTCATTGAGTTATGCAAGACCATTTGCCGCAACATGACTGTGATCCATGAAGGGGAACTTTGCCACTAGATTAGATTAAATAGCCTTGCTATATTTTCCCATGACAGATATGCTTCTCAATACCTTCTTCAGAATGAAATTACTTTAGTGTATGGATTCCCAGGTAGAGGTCCAGATCTCCAAGGAGAGATAACCTTATGTCTGGTACACCCTCCTCTCCCTAAGTCTTAGTACCACGTCCAGGGCATAACAGGGACTCAGTTTTGTTGAATTATAGTCCTTTCTTCATTACTTTCTTCCTCTTCTTCATTCTCTCTCCTGAGAAGTACAGAAAGCATGAGTAACTTCTTATCCAATATTTATTTCCCAGCCTTCTTCTCTAATGGAGCCCTGATTTTGTGAAAGTTTGTGTCTATAATGTGTCCAGGGATGGTGGAACCCATTTCATGAGATTCATGAGGAAAAAGTTATTTTATTTCCAGTCGTGATATAGAATCAAAAACCGAAACTAAAAAAAAAAGTTAAAAGCAAGAAAACTCTTGACTTTCCAATATAAAAGAAACTCTTGCATTATCCATCCACCCTCCAGTATGTACTACTATCTGTGAAACTGAGTTCTAGGCTCTAGAGACTTATGGTGAGCAAAACAGATATGACAGCTAGCCGCATGAAGAAGTAGGAGGTGCACTGTGTGTGTGTGTTTGTCTTTGTGTTTTGGAAGTGGACAGTGATATTACAGACAGAGGGAATATCATGTGTTAAAACCTGGAATTGAGAGTCTACATGACTTGGAGGAACCGAAAACCGTTTAGCTTGATCAAAACAGAGAATGCAGTGGGAAACAGTATGATATGCGGCCTACAATGCACACACAGGCAGAACAGGCAGGGCTTTGTTAGCCATATTAAGGGATTTATCATAAGAACAATGGGCTGTTTCAGAAGGATTTGACCAAGGAAGAGCATTTTAGCAGGCTCCACCTGGATGTGTGTGGAGATTAAATTGGAGAGGTGAGAGAGGAAGCAGTGAAAGTAGAAGCAAGTCATTAATCCCATCTTTCCTGATGTTTTTCCCTGTACAGAATATGTGAAAAAAGTTTGTTTTTCTGCATACTCATTAAACTGGAGGGAATTTAAATCCCCTGAGTAGGTTTCCAGCTGTTGGAGGGGACAGGCTTGGGGACTTGGTCGTTCAGGCCAGTAGACTACTACTAGGGCGGAAGAGAATCAGTAATCTAGGTATTTCAGCACCCCTGTAAGACTTCTTCTTGCACATGTGTTGGAAAGCTTTCATTCAGTCCTATCTCTGGTGCTTACATTTTCTCTTACGAGGACATCAATGAGAAATGCAAATAACCTCAATGATAATGAGGTCTTTGGCTATACTGCCCGAGCAGTTCCTATTACCCATCACTGGCCCTCTCCTGGCTTCTAGATAGTTGTGGCTTCTACAGAACTTTCTCTACCTGCTTTCAGCTCTACACAGCCCACCCTCTATGCACATTCATTCCCTCAGGGCTCTCCAAGAAGAGGGCAATGAGTACAATAGCCTTAAAGCCAATTAGTTCTGTCCCACTAATGTTTAAGTCAACACAGCATTACCCAACCAGAATAACACACGGGTGTCAAGAAGGTCATAAACATGAGATGATACTGGTGGGATTTTCTAATGGAAAATTAGAAACAATTGAGGTGAAAAAGTAGAGGAACTAGGAAGAAGTAGCAAGGACTTCCATAGAGCCCGTGACCTAAACTTGCTGCTGGTTTAGTAATTTGCCAGGTGGATTAAGATGCCTCTTTTGCATAAAAAAGCAGCTAGGCCTGTCTGGAGTCTGCAGTGCCTCCAGGTTGGACCTCCATTTTAAACCACACTTTGTAGTTAGAGAATTTGTTTCATCAAAAGGCTCTATGGAGAGCTTTAACAAGCATTTGGTAATTAAATTTCAAAACATCCTAGGAAACAAGGAGTTCATGACAGTGGATGTCTCAGGAAAGCTAGCCTCTTTGTTTCTGGCTGTCACATAGCATCTGACGTGAAGCAAAAGTTCGGTAAATGTCTCCATGAAAGTATTGCTTAAGTAACTTAGAAAAAAAGATATTGATAGGGTGGCAGACTTGATGCCTCAGGAGACCAGTGGATCTCTGGTTTTGTGGCATTAAATGTATCTCTTCTGCCATGTATCTTTTTACATGGCAGAGCCCTAATACCTGAACATTCTCACTGTTTGGTGAGTTAAAACTAGGCCTGTGGATCTTTAAATAAGTGTTTCTGAGTGATTTTTAATAGAGACTGTATGAGTTTGCTAGGGCTGTCACTACAAAATATCACAGACTGTGTGACTTAAACTATAGAATTTATTTTTTCACAGTGCTGGAGGCTTGAAGTTTGAAATCAAGGTATGGACAGGGTTGGCTTTTCTAAGGCCTCTCTCCTTGGCTTGCAGATGGCTACCTTCTCCCTGTTTCTTTATATGATCTTCTTTCTGTACTTATCTGTTTTGAAATTCTTCTAATATGCCAGTATTATTGGTGTACAGTCTGCCTGAATAACCTCATTTTACTTAATTACTTATTTAAAACCCTTTTTCCAAATATGCTCACATTCTGATGTACTGAGGAATAGGACTTAAACATGAAATTTTTTGTCAAGGGGTGCACAGTTCAGCTCTCAGGATAGACTGATTGTTGTGGTCCACTGCTATAAACTGACTCACCAACTGTGAGTGTTAAAGCTAGGCTAAGCCTCAGACTAAAGTCCTTGCCCTTTGTTTTATGGATCAAAGAAGCCTAAAGACCAGCACCTTTTTGAAGCAGAGTGATGATTAGCACTACACCTTCCCATCACAACCCAGGAGGGCAAGAACATTCCAGAATCTACTCGTTAATTACTAACAGAGCTGAAGACAGTGCCAGCAGCACAATATCGGTCAAATGAAGGAATTCAGTGTTATTTCTTCAGCATCAGTCTTCCCATATCATCAGAAGTGGCTATTTTCAAGTTGTGAAAGGGATAATGCAGTGAAGATTCTGGAAATAAAGTATTTTCCTTAGTGGCAAAAATATGAGTTCTTTTCCTGAGCTTAGTGAAAGGAAAGAGCCGTTTTTTTCCCTCCGGAATTCCATTTCATTTTCCTGGAGCTCCTTTCTTCCCACAAGTTGACAGGGAATCTTCCCTTGATCAGAATCACAAGGAGAGGGAAGCTTTGTTCTTCTCAATACGTCTCCCTATCTTGTGCCATTGGCTTGATATGCACTGTGTAACTTGTGTCTAACTAAACAACAGCAAATGTGGCTTTGTCCAGGGCGGGGGGAGGTTTCAAGTCTTATTTTATGTGATACTGAGATGGAGGACCTACTTGTAGCTTTGCTACTGGAGATGCCAAACATGTGAAGAAGTGAAAGCCCAGTTGTCATTGCCCAGTCACTTTATGGATGCAGAGACCAGAGCTTAGGAGGAGTTCCAGGGAGATAGCTCCTTGCCACAGAGTGATCTGTATCCCTAAACTTACACCTACCAATGGTAAGCTTATTCTTTCCAGTTCGATTCAGAAACGAGAGGCTCCAGAATTTCTAATTTATTTAATCTACCCACCTCTACCCTCAGAACTTCCCTGAAAACACAGAAAGGAGCCACACTCCCCAACTTGGCCTCATGACCACGTTCCCTGCCCCATGGTGTGAGACAGGTGGCCCTGGGGTTTTGAAGAGGTTGTGAGGATCCACCATGTGGCAGCGTGTGGCCTCCTCCACCCCCTTCCCATGCAGTCTGGAAAGTCAGAGGTTGAGATAATTTACTGTAAACATCCCATAAGACTGTTGAACCTAAGAAAGAGATTACAGCATATTACAAAGGCAGAGATGTGTCAACTATAAACCTCAGCTACTCAGCATCTGTACCACTGACAAAGATTTTGCAAAATGATGACTGCCTTTCCAGGAAGATAGAGAATGTTCTAGCCAGACTATGTGACCTCCTTGCTGCTTTAAGAGACTACTGAAGAGGGAGGTGGATAAGGACATGGCAACCCACTCGGGTGTTCTTGCCTGGAGAATCCCATGGACAGAGGAGCCTGCCGGGCTGGAGTCCATGAGGTTGCAGAGTCGGACACAGCTGAAGTGACTTAGCATGAAGAGGGAGGGATGTTTTTCTAATGGGATTCAGCCCCTTCTCCATTGTTTATAACCCCTGGCTCAGGTTAATATCAGGGTCCTGTGCATGCATTCCTCTTTTTCCCAGATGGTTTCACCTCTTAGAGTTTCAAGGTCCTCTGAGATGGGAGCAGTCTCCTCACCTTAATGCCCCCCACTGGTGTCTTGAGGCCAGTGGTTCTCAGCCAAGAGTGATTTTGCCTCTGCCTCCTTCAGGAAACATTTGGAAACATCTGGAGACCTTCTGAGCCTCACGCTTGAAGTATCACATACTTATTGTGCTATCAACATCCAGTGGGTTGAGGTCAGGGATGCTGCTAACTGCCACGCGCAGAGCAGCTTCCCACAACATAGAGTTATCTAGCCCCACAAGTTTCCGATGTCCAAGTTGAGAAACTGCACTGGGAGCAATGACCACATCGAACCTTGCCCACAGTTCACGGTCTGGAATTCTGTCATGCTGTCCTGCACACCCTACCTACCTTTCTGAAGCCTTCCTTCTAAGACTTCACTCCATCCACATCACCCCCTTTCTCTTTCATCCATCATTATTCCTCTTGCAATTCCTTTTTGCCCTTTGTCTATAAATATGGACCAGGTATTTCTAACTTACTAGACATCCCCTGACATAGATATTAAATGTCTGGTGACTCAAAGAGGCTTCTCTTAATCCTTTGAAATGTACCCTCTTTCTTTTTTACTGCAGATTTATCATATACAAGTAAAAATGTCATCTTCTTTCTGTCCTTCTCCACCCCCATTTTTAAAATTCTGGGTTCTTCTAATTCAGGCTTCACTGAACATTCAGCATCATTGACCACATACTTTTCCATGATGCTCCCTTTTTCTAACCTGATATGTGTGCATTTGTCTACCTCTGAAACTGTTCTGTTGCCTCATTTTAATAATCATTAACTGTTGATACACTGCTAAAATTCAGAAGTTTTTTAACTGAATTTTTTTTTGCCACATGGTGTCAATAACACAGCTTTCCACATCTGATGTGTGAATACTGAATTGGCAGCAGGTTTTGGGTAGCATTAGAAATCTCTTTCAATAACATCTTTGTAAGTCCCAAACTGCTGTCCCTGCCATTGATCTTCACTTTTTACCACAAAATGGAGAGGTGAAAGTCTACCGTGATCACCCCTCTGTCTTTGACAGCCACCCTCCTTTTTTTCCCATATGACTGGCACACATTACACCGCACCTCAAAGATTTCATTCATCAGCGTGGCTTTGGTTGTCACTTTTATAGGGATGAACCCCATTATCTGCATACCCAACAACATTTTCTCTTAGAACCGTAGAATGCTCCCATTATTTATCTCTGAACTTCTTGAAATTATTTTCCTAAGTAAAGACGTGTGTGTGTGCATCTCTGGCCTTTGCGATGAGTGGCCAGAATGGTCTGTCCACATGATCAGTTCCTGCTGATGTATGACTAGTTCTGTACGGCTCCTTGGAATATTCTTACAACAATCAAGGTCCTGTCCACTTGCTGCCATCTTGGATTTCCATCTCTCCCTGCACCTTTGTCACTCTGCAGGCTCTCTCAGAACCTGCTTATCTCCTCATGAACTACACAAGGCCTTCTGGCTCCTTCACATCCTGTGCAAAGTGGGCTGAAATGCCCCTGTAGGCTGAAATGTGGGCTGCAATGCCCCGGTATCATCTTTCCTCCTTGCTGTCTTCTCCCACATATCATTTCTGTGTTTTATTTGTGTAAGTGTCAAATCATAGGCTGGGGTTACAGGCTACTCCTCACTGTGATTAGGAAGGCAGGCCAGTAGCTCCCAATGTCACTCAAGTTTCTGAAGTTTCTTTCCCTCCATCTTCCTGTCTTCTCCCTCCTTTCCATAAGGTTGGGGCATAGAATGAGAGTGGAGATGATAAAATCCACCCCTGGGGCTCCATTCCTGATTTCACTCTCTCCTTTTCTCCCTGTCCCTCAGATCAGAAAAAGTGAGCTTCACAGATTTTCTTTTGTGTGTGTGTCTGTGGCCAGCCTGGGGCAAGTAAGTTCAATAACCTCCACACTCACCTGGGAGATTAGGTTGATCCAGGCTATCCTAGCCCTTGCGTACTGAATCCTCCCATCTCTAAATGCTTGTAACACTGTAGTGAGTGGGTAGTACTCAATGAAGATGCACTTTTTTTTTATTGGTAATTGTTCATTATACTGGTATTATGCCCACATCCTGCCTCCACAACTTGGCTACAAAATGTTCAAGGACTGTTTACCCTGTATGTGGTATAACAGAAAGGCATTGAATCTTTATCCCTAGTTCAGAATTCCTTAAACTTTTTGAATTTGTAAGTGATCAGGATGATAGGAATGTTTTTTGTCCTAAAGAGACAACTCTTGGTGGACCCCTAGTTTCAGTATGGGAGCTGGTTATCAGAAAGACCAAGCCTTTAATTTTCAATTGAAGTTTGGAAGTTTTAGCCCCACTCCCTAACCTACAGGGAGGAGAAAGGAGCTGGAGATTGAGTTAACTGTCAATAGCCAATAATTTAATCAATTATGTCTGTGTAAGGGAACTTCCTTAAAAATCCCTAAATGATAAGCTCACCGGGAGCTTCTGTGATGACTTAGAAGGCTGGAATGGGGGTGGGAAGGAGGTTCAAGAGGGAAGGGATATAGATATACTTCAAACTGATTCACATTGTTGTAAAGCTGAAAACAATACATTGTAAAGCAATTACCCTCCAATTAAAAGTAAATAAATAAAAGACACAGGGAGCTTCCAGCTTGTGAACACGTTCATACGTGAGAGCTCCCCTCGCTCTCCCAATGCTTTGCCTATAAACTTCTTCCATTTTGTTGTTCCTGAGTTGCACCCTATATAATAAGCCAGTAAAAATGTGTGTTCCTGAGTCCTGTGAGCCATTCCAGCAAATTATCAAATCTGAGGAGAAGGGGTCATGGAAAATCCCAATTCAGAGTCAGTCAGTCAGAAGAATGAAAGTCTTAGGACTTGAGACAGGCATCTGATGGCAGGGGGTGTAGGAGTCTTGTGGGACTGAGCCCCTAACCTGTGGGGACTGTGCTAACTTTGGTAAGTTAGTGACAAAACTGAATTGAATTTTTGGACACCCATTTGGAATCTGGGATCAGAATTGGTTGGTATGCGGGACACACACACACACACACACCCCTCACCTCCCTGCTCTTGTTTGGTGTCAAAAGTACTATGAGTAAGAAAGAGCTCACTGTCATATATGCCTTTGCATTCCCAAGTCCTGCATTTCAGTGCCTTTGATAGATCTCTGTTAGTGAGAGAAGATGCTTTGAAACCACTGGGGGCAGGTTAGGGGATGACTTCATGGACATTTGGAGTTGAAACTCAAGAAAAGAGTCAGAGATGACTAGTCAGACTTTCTTCTTAGAGGGGGTTCTTTCATCCTCCGTTAATGACGGCTGCTGCATCTCAAGTTCAGGGGCTTAGCTATCCAAATTCCTCAATAAATGGAGGTCATGGAGCCTCAGACCATCACAATGTTCTCAGGTGCATTTGGCTTATGGAGTTCCATGAGTTAGATGCTGGACCTCCATCTGGAAGTCCAGTACCTGTGAAAGTAGAGTCGAAGAGGAGAAAATGCAGAGACAGGAGGTGCCCTACGAAGATGTAAGTAATCTTTCCAAACCATAATTTTGAGTGAAACTTTATCCGACATAGTAAATTACAACAAACTATGTTGTTTGAAGACTGTTACTGCCTTACACCAATTTTATTTGCCTCATGATAAAACTCTTTTTAAAAGGTGTTGGTTGATGATGCATTCAGAAAAATCTCCCACAGAGTGCACTGCAGTGAAGACTCAATACCGGACGCCTGAAGTGTGTGTAATGAAATAGCTGTAAGCAGGATGCCACTTGAAATCTCTTCCCATGGGAACCACATGGGCCACAGACTGTTTATCTCTGCCATCCATCTAATGTTCAGATATTTTCCCTTGATTATCCAAAGAGTAAAATATGGAGATAAACAGTCCTGTCTGTTTACTGAGATGGAAAACTAATATTCTCTTCCCTTTTTCTTGTTTCTGCCACCCAGCTATATGTTCCTGTGAGGTCTCCCCAGTGAACTCAGCAGCAATTCCATGTATGGAAGGAAGATAGATAAAGGTAACTGGATTTGGCATAAGTAATTGCATTTCACTTTCTCCTCTGAGTCCCTCTCTATCTGTTAGATCCAAGTGGAATATAAACTCTTTGAATTCATTAGAAACTCCACATGGTGGCCATCTGTTGCAGATACAGCAACCAGCTTGCTCAACATCACTCCAACCCTCTTGTAGCTTGCTTTGCATCGGCGGTGTTGTGTCTGCAGAACAGGCAGCTTCAGAATCACCTAAGAGCATGTTAGAGACTCAAATTCCCAGGTGCTACTACAGATGTACTGAATCAGAAATGCTGGAAGTGGGACTTAGCTGTCTATGTTTTAACAACCCCTCCAGAGTCAGTGTAACTCTCAGGCACAGTAAAATTTGAGAACCACTACAGTACCCCTCTGCTACTCAAAGTTTCATCTGCGTCAGCCTTAGCAACACCTGAGGGTTTATTAGAAATGTAGAATCTTGGGCTCCAACTCAGACAGACTGAATCAGATTGCATTTTCACAGAGTACCCAGATTATTCACATGAAGTTGGAGAAGCCCTGCTTTGTATGTGTGGTTCACTCCTAGCTGCACATTGCAATTGCCTGTGATGTATTTTATTAAAAAACATATGAAGTCCCAGAGGTTTTAAATCGACTCATTATGATGTGTAGCCTGGACATTTGGATCCTAAAATCTTCCCAGGGAGTTCTAATATGGAAGAAAGTTTGAGAACCACCACTTTATGCCATATAAATATTTAGCTTTTAGGAAGCTAAATATTTGATTTTCCATCTCTCTTATGTCTTCAAATGACCTGACTTCCTTCAGGTACATGTATCTGAGCATGATTAGGAGGCATACATGCAGAGTCTGACTCTGTGTTGGTATACAGTCGTGGTTTTCCTGTAGAAGCAGTTCAAGGGTCCCAAGGTTTATCCCTAAGGTGCTACATCTCAAAAGGCAAGGTGACCATTTTGCTGAGCTAACCTCAGCAGAGGTACAGCAGAACTAGAGCCTGCAGTTGAAACAGAAGCTCCCTGATTTCCTGGGTACCAGATGATGATGGAGAATAATGTCCCCAGCGAGCAGGTTCTGCAGTGTTGTTCTCTAAGTCATTCATGCAGGAATCAACCCTAGAGCCCTTCTATCCATTTTGTAAGCATTTAATTCCTTTTAAATCCTTTTCCACTTAAAACATCTAAAGTGGTTTTGTTATCTGAATTCTGGCTGATCCATTTGTGTGAGATATATTCATGTCCATGTCAATCACTGATTGTTCTTAAAGTGGCTGAATTGAGCCATGTTTCGTTAAATACGAGCACCATTCTTTCTGTTTAAGAATTGGCTTTTGTCACCAGAAACAAATATTAGTCATAGGAAAACTACTACACAATCCAAACTTGTGATCCTGTTGAGAACAACTCTTTTCCTAAATATTATCCCCACCCTTCCCACCAGGACATATCCCTCCCAGACTTGAGGGTTCAAGTCACGTTTGTGATGATTAGAAAATCTTGTGTCCTCACTTGCCCATCCTAGTTTTCACTCCTGGCTAAGAAATAGAAAATGATTTTTTTCCCACTTATTTCAGCAGTTCAAATTGGCCATGAATTTTATCCTATAAATTCATATATCTGCTTTCAATTTACCCCAAAGAACCAAATTTAGCAAGAAACATGATTTTGTTTTCAAACAGTGTTTGGGGTGACTATAGTCTTTTGTGTTAGGCAGCTCTGATTTTTAAGAGTTTTCCGCACAAAAAGGGTGAAAGTGGCTTTTGTGTCAGAAATGGAGGGTCCATTCAGAAGACAAATATGAAGTGACAAAGCAAAAAACGAGTGAGGGGGAGGTGAGGAAGAGGAAATCCCTGGCACAACAGGAGAAGCCAGATTCCTGCACGTGTGTTCGTAGCTGCCTGCAGGCCCCCACCCTGCATTTTAGATACAATTTTTAATTTCCCATGTGTTTTGGATGTCCTCCTCCACGTTGGTATTCGGAAGGTATTAACTCATTCCCCAAAAGCTGTATCATGGAATCTCCTGCATAGGGATGAGGCCATGCATGATGGCCATTCCATATAGGATTCTCACACAGTGACCATGACTCTGAAGAAGCAGAGTAGCCCGAGTCAGTGGTCCCTCCTTAATAAGACCATCCCAAGTGCTTTTTGTGGACTATATCATTGCCTTTCCCAAAATAAGCTCTGCTAAAGGAAGCAGAGTAGGTAGTTGAAGATAATTCCTTATTTGGGCTCTCCCTAGTAAGGAGGCTTCCTTTCCCATCACCTTTGATCTTTCCCTGAAAATCACCTTAAAAATATCCCCCATCCTACAACAGCTTCACTCCCAGATGGTGCTGAGATATGTGCAGTTAGAGGTACACTAACAGGGATGGTAAAAAGAGAGACCTGGCTGCCTAAATTGGACTTTCTGAAGTCACGCTCCCTGGATGGGTTATATAAGCATTAGTTTCTCTTTGTGGGCAGTGAGTCAGAGCTAAATCCCATGTGGAGGTTGACATGTGCTTAGAGACCCAAACTTTACTTACACTCTCCTATTGTGTGGGTGTTTATAATATTTAATTTGTTGTTGGTTTAATGCGTTTTTCTTTCACTGGTCGTGGAGGTTTTTGGCTTACCTTTTAACTCTGCAAAACTTTGGTACAAAGGAAATTTTAGAACAACAAAACATTTTCCAAATAATCTCAAAATGAACTGGGTGCCCAACTAATTTGATTTGTAGGGAATAAAAAACAAAGGCTTGTTAACAAAGAGCTTTAAAGTTTATTTATTCACACATGCTAACATGCTTAAGTGTGGGTTCTCAATGAAGGCATATCAAGCAACACTTTCTTGCTCTAACTGCTGCCTATTAAAAAACTCCTGTGCCATGTGCAGGTGTGATTACACAGCCCACTGCCAATTCTGACTGGCTCAAGGATCCTTTTAAAAATGTCCAGATGGATGTGAATGTCAGATTTGGCAGTTAAATTATAGAGCCCAATATATTCCTTTTAAGTACGAAGGCACTGATGCAGAATATCAATGTTCTCCACCCTTTCCCCCAATAGATTTCAAAAGAACAGCTTGGTTTTTAAGCTGGGAATTATATTTCCTCATTTCTTTTGACTCTCAGGATAAACTTTGTTCTGACTTTTTATCACTTTTCTTCAATGGAACTATCTTATGAACAGTATCAAAACTTTTCTCTTTTTTTGAAGGATTGGCAAAAAAAAAAGTCAGCAATTGGTTTTTAAGGGGGTGGGGTAGTTTTAAATGAGAGCACAGGGAAGGGGAAATAAAGCAATGGCAGCTTAGTTTCCCTGGGCAATTCCCTAGAGCCTGCGATCTGCCCTCCCAGACATGGTTTACAGGAGGAGGACATCAAAATAGAGAGACGGGAAGGCATTACTTTGGTTCTTGATGTTGTGAATCTTAAAGTTGCACATCTGCTGCCCCCAAGAAAACAAGGCTCAGTGGCAACTTGGTGTCAGCACTGCTGTTCAAAGCACCATACAATGTCACTCTTTTCTGTTTCCCTTGCTCAGACTTCAAGACCTCAGTGGTAATCAGGAAACTGCAGACTGGATCCTTCATCTTTTAACATAATCTGTGTGGCTCACAGGATGTGGGGTTGCCTCATCTAATGTGCTGTGTGAGGCTTCCTTCTTGCAGACAGGAGCATCTGCTACACACCCCTGATGTACATGTATTTATTATGTCCACGGATCATCACCTCTAACAGACTGTAAGGCACAGATTTTCCTGTTTTGTTCACTAATGTAACCTAAGTGCCTGGAACAGTGTTAGCACATGGTTGGTGCTCAATAAGTGTTTGTTTAGAGTGTGAGGTGACCTCCACTGTAATGTTATCAGATTATACCTTCATATCCCAAGCGTATTTATAGATGTTTGCACATTTGTGTGACATCACTTAAGCTGCCCCAAAATTGTATGTGGTGGGCATTATTATTATCCCAATTTAAAGAATGAGAAACAAAGTCAAGAGAACTATTATTAAAAAAAGCTAGTTTAACACAACCAGGAAGTGTTAGAACCAGAACTGAAACCTGTATCTCTCCCACTGAAGAGCCCAAACCCCTCCCACAGATTCTGCCTCTCAGATCTCCTTTACATGAAACTTGTAAGTACTTGTGACCCCTTCTGTTGTCATTCTCAATCTCTTTCCCTTCTCCTCTGACTCCAAAGACTCCAGTGTCCTTACCCGCTGCTTAGGCCCACCTCTCTGTATTTGTTCCATGGGTTTTTTGTCTTTGATTCTTTGAGTCTTCTGGACTTAAAGCCAAGTCTTCTGACTCTGGTTGAGTGCTCTTTTGTGGCACCAGGCTTGCTGGCCTACATGAACATGAACTGATGAATTCACATGTCAGAATACAAACAGATGCATACAGTAAAATCGCTGCAAAGTGCACAAGACTTTGTCTGTGTTTTGATTGATGATTCAGTTCCAAGAAGAATTGTTTTAACTTAAACTCAACATGTTTCTTTTGTTCACTCAGTCATGTCCAACTCTCTGTGACCCCATGGACTGTCCATGCATGGAATTCTCCAGGCCAGAATGCTGGAGTGGGTAGCCTTTCCTTCTCCAGGGGAATCTCCCCAACCCAGGGATCAAACCCAGGTCTCCTGCACTGAAGGCAGGTTCTTTACCAGCTGAGCGACAAGGGAAGCCCAACAACACTGGAATAGGTAGCCTATCCCTTCTCCACGGGATCCTCCCAATCCAAGAATCAAACCAGGGCCTCCCACATTGCGGGTGGATTCTTTGCCAACTGAGCTATCAGGGAAGCCCCTTTTGTGGGGTATTATCATATAAAACACTGGGAAAAATCAATAATTAAGCTGTGTTGGATAAGAAATATGTTCATGCTGGATCAAGGAATGGATATGTTTACTTCCTTTTGGGTCACATTGATCCATATGTGCTTTCCAGTCAGTTCAGTTCAGTTCAGTTGCTCAGTCGTGTCCGACTCTTTGCGACCCCATGGACAACAGCACACCAGGCCTCCCTGTCCATCACCAACACCCAGAGTTTACCCAAACTCATGTCCATTGAGTCGGTGATGCCATCCAGCTATCTCATCCTCTGTCATCCCCTTCTCCTCCTGCCCTCAATCTTTCCCAGCATCAGGGTCTTTTCAAATGAGTTAGCTCTTCACATCAGGTGGCCAAAGTATTGGAGTTTCAGCTTCAATATCAGTCCTTCCAATGAAGACTTAGGGCTGATCTCCTTTAGGATGGACTGGTTGGACCTCCTTGCAGTCCAAGGGATTCGCAAGAGTCTTCTCCAACACCATGGTTGAAAAGCATCAATTCTTTGGCGCTCAGCTTTCTTTATAGTCCAACTCTCACATCCATACATGACTACTGGAGAAACCATAGCCTTGACTAGATGGGTCTTTACTCCTTAGTAATGTCCAAAAGTTGGGTCTGGTCTCATCAACTTAGAGATTGCAACTAATGGTGTGAGGTGTATTTTCAATCTCACTGTCTGGTAAATAAATTATTATTGTAAGCTTGAAAATGGAGTCTCCACCATCATGATACAAGAGTGTATTGGAAAGACAAATCCATGATCACTAAACGGGTCCGGCTGTGGGCATCTCTCTCTACAACTTGTTGGCACTGGTGCCCAGTTATGGACATTTGCAAATACTGTTTACCTACATCACATTCTTCCAAATGCTGGAAGAATGCTTGAACTTCCCATGGAATCGACCTAAATCCTGCCCCCATCTGCATATTCTTCCCTTGCTCTAGTCTTTCTTTCCTTCTTTATTAAAATTTTTCCTTGACTATTCCCCTGATTCTTGCATTTTTGTTCTTTCTACCCTAAAATCTACTTTTAAAATAACCTATAGGAATAATGATCAGGAAGACATCAATGGTTTTGTTTTCACCATTCTGTAAGTATAACCATTATTATTCACAGAGAACATGATCAACTATGTAGAAAATTATGTATAATCTAAAAAAAAGCTATAAGAGCTAACGTGTAAATTTAGAAAGTTTGCAGGATGAAAGATCAATAAAAACATTCTATTGTATTTCTATAGACTAGCAAGGGACGATCAGAAATAGAAATAAAAATCTCAAATAGTATCAGAATATAAAATGTTTAGGGATACATTTGTAAAAGATAAGAAAGATCTATATACTGAAAACCATAACACTGTGCTAAGAGAAATTAACACCTATGTAAATGAAAAGATATATTCCTAAATAAACTACTCCATTTACCAGTGTTTTCCAAATTGATCTATAAATGTAATGCAATCTCAACCAAAACCTATGCAGCCAGCCAGCTAATCCTAAAATTACATACAAATGCAAAGGATATAATATAGCCAAAACCACTCTGACAAAAAGAACAAAGTTGGAGAACTAATAAAATCTAATTTCAAGTTTTGTGGTAAAGCTACAGTAATCAAGGCTCTGTTCTGTTGGGTCTAAAGATTGACAAATAGATCAATGGACCAGAACAGGGAGCATGGACATATACCCAAATATATACGGGCAACTGATTTTTGACAAGGTGCAATGGCAATTTAGTGTAAAATCATAGGTTTAAAATCTTTCACTGTTTTTAACTTTCACTCCTTTGTTTTACTCTCCCTCTCTTCCTGTGGTGAAGGTGCCACTCTAAAATGCTCTCTATATCATTCTGTCTCTGCTGACTCCTTCCTGTAGATGGTTGAATCTCCATGCCTTTTCGTCAACAGCAGAGGAATTGCTTTTCAATAGGGTCATGACATTTTCCTTGGGGTTTCACAAGAAAAACCAAAGAACCAGATTCTCCTCACCACTGACCATATCGAGAATGAATCCTCTAGGTTTCCCCTGCTTTTCTTCCACAAAACTGCTGGACTCTGTCTAGGAAAGACTGGGGTCTTGGGAACATGCTGCCTTTGCTGCCCCTGATGTGAAAAGAGCTAGCCTTCCACCCTGCTCTGGTCTCCATCTTTGACATCTTGTATCTTTATGTCACCAGCGGGTAAGGTGGTGTGAGCAGTGAGAATCAACAACTCTTCCAGAGCAGTTTCTTCCATTAGGCACCTGTGAAACATCTCTGCAAGGCCCCGTATCACAGCTAATTGAGTGGTTAAGGAGTTAAGCAAAAGAGATCTTGAAAGAGAAACTGACATTTACAACAAAAGCCATGCTAAAAATGACGAATAGAGTAGGCTTTTATTTTAAGCATATGTTTCCTTACCCCTCTCTCTCTAGGCTAGGAACAAATTAGCAAGGTCATAGAAGTGGTACCATATCATACATATCAAATATTTTAGAATGTTTTAATGTGAGGGCTTCACTGGTGGCTCAGGCAGTAAAGAACATGCCTACAACGCAGGAGGCATGGGTTTGATCCCTGGATTGGGAAGATCTCCTGAGAAGGAAACTCCACCCCACTCCAGTATTCTTGCCTGGGAAATCCCAGGGACAGAGGAGCCTGATGGGCTGCAGTCCATGGGGTTGCAGAGTCAGACATAACTGAGTGACTAACACACATTATATCAATAATAATCAATAATAACTATGGTAGAATGCTTTTTAGTTTAAGGGATGGTTTAAGGAATCCAACAGTTAATGTGTCTCATAATGTCTCCTAAATATAAAAGTGGTTCTTCATGTCTCATCTTTCTTGGCTTGTGCCAAGAAAGGTGTGCCACACATATGATACACTTTGTTGAAAGTTGAGGTCTTATTTTTTGAGTTATAATTTGGAGAAATGAAAAAGAACATGAGCTTAAAGCAAGGTAGATACATGTGTTTATCTTGGTCCTGAAAGTAATTAGCTGAGTGACACTGGGGTATTATTGAACTTCCCTGAGCCTCATTTTTCTCATAGGTATCATGTAAATCAGGGGTTGGCAAACATTTTCTGTGAAGGGCTGGATAATAAATACTTTAGGCTCTGCAGGAAAAATTATCTCTGTTGTAAATACTCAATTTTGCAATTATAGTAGGAGAATCAGTTCAGTTCAGTTCAGTCGCTCAGTTGTATCCGCCTCTTTGCGACCCCATGAATCACAGCACGCCAGGCCTCCCTGTCCATCACCAACTTTCACTCAAACTCATGTTCATCGAGTCGGTGATGCCATCTGGCCACCTCATTCTCTATCGTCCCCTTCTCCTCCTGCCCCCAATCCCTCCCAGCATCAGAGTCTTTTCCAGTGAGTCAACTCTTCGCATGAGGGGGCCAAAGTATTGGAGTTTCAGCTTTAGCATCAGTCCTTCCAATGAACACCCAGGATTGATCTCCTTTAGAATGGACTGGTTGGATCTCCTTGCAGTCCAAGGGACTCTCAAGAGTCTTCTCTAGCACCACAGTTCAAAAGCATCAATTCTTCGGTGCTCAGCTTTCTTTGCGTATGGATGTGAGAGTCCAACTCTCACATCCATACGTGACCACTGGAAAAACCATAGCCTTGACTAGACAGACCTTTGTTGGTAATGTCTCTGCTTTTTAACATACTATCTAGGTTGGTCATAAATTTCCTTCCAAGGAGTAAGCGTCTTTTAATTTCATGGCTGCAATCAGCATCCGCAGTTATTTTAGAGCCCAAAAAGATAAAGTCTGACACTGTTTCCCCATCTATTACCCATGAAGTGATGGGACCAGATGCCATGATCTTTGTTTTCTGAATGTTGAGCTTCAAGCCAACCTTTTCACTTTCCTCTTTCACTTTCATCAAGAGGCTTTTTAGTTCCTCTTCACTTTCTTGTCACAGACAAAAAACAAATGGGAGTGGCTGTGTTCCAATACAGCTTCATTTACAAAGACAAGCCATTGGTTCAAGCTGGCCTATGGATTATACTTTGCTGACCCCTGATATGGACAATGATACCGTCATCCCAGTGTTGTAGGAAAAATGGGACATGAGAGAATGGTCACGTCCCAGGTCTTGGGTGAGTCTCTTGTATGGTCTGCCAAGTGAGGGTTCTTGCTTTCAAGCAGGAAAGAATTCAAGAGTGAGTTACTGGAAAGTGAAAGCAAATTTATTTAACAAGTTTATTTAGAGAGATATACACTCCATTGACAGAGTGTGGGCTGTCTCAGAAGGTGAGAGGCTCAGAGTGTGAGAATGGTTAGTTTTTATGGGCAGGATGATTTTATAAGTTAATGAGTGGAAAGAATATTCTACCTTGGAGGAGGGGTGGGAGTTTCTAGGAATTGGGCTACTGTCCATTTTTTGGTCTTTTATGAGTCGGTTTTGAAACTGTCATGGTGCCTGTGGTTGTGTCATTTAGCATATGATCATGTACTATAATGATGGTATAATAAGGCTCAAGGTCTACTGGAAGTTGAATCTTCTGCCAACTTGGGCCTGTAGGTTCTAAGCAGTTTTTGTCACATGCTGTTCTTCTTAATGTTTATGTTGTATTTTTTTTAACGGTTGTGCCAGTCCCTTCCTTCCAGTCTCACCAGTGTTGTCACGAGGACTACATACTGTGTGTCAATTGATGAGAACAGTGCCTGGCCTCAAGTCAGTTCTGTGACATGGCAATTTCCCTTACCCTGTGCCTCTGGGATCCCCTTTGCCACCACTTGTAACCCAAGTTAGAACGTGCTTAGATAAGGGGGTGTGTTTGTCAGTAGGGCATGAGATGGTTTTGGAGAATTTCTCTTTGCATTCTTTTTTATTACTTGTGAAAGTACTTTTAAAGCACTTTTAAAGCTCTGAGTACAGTATGAATGCCAATTATTATTATTATTATTTTTTTTTTTCTGTCCTCATGTCAGGGTAAGGAGAGAGAAAGCATTTCTGAAAGGAAGTGACCCCTTGGACCATGGAAGCCTCTTATTAAATCTTCCTGTTGAAGCTTTGGGAACCTGCAGAGCTGATTGGGCAATGTCTTTTCCCCTTTCTGGATAAATTTTCTAAATCTGTGATAAAGAAGATGAGGGTACATGTAAAATTTTAGCTTGAGGAAAGTGTAACATAGTTGAACTATTTCTATTTAGGCCTCATCTCAACATGGCAAGATAGAGATTTATAGAAAAGTATCTGTTGTTATTGAACTGATATCAGGAAATAGAAGCTACCCTCTCATTGGTTTAGAGACAACCTTAAAAATTACAGTTGTTGGGAGCCTTTCTAAATTTTTTAGAAAGTAATATATTTCTATTCTAGAAAATTTAGAAAATATAGGAAAGTGAATAGGCCAGAAAAATTTTTTTAAAAAAAGCAAAAGAAAAATTGACCTTTAAACACCCCTTTCTAATCTTGACATTGAGTCATTTTTTTTCTTTTCATCTTTTATATCTTATTAGTTTACAATATTGTAATCATACCCCATATTCACAGGGTTACATTCATAATCTGCTCTTTTCACAGTACAAGCATGAGGCAAACACATCCCCACGTTTTTAAAAACCATTAATGATATACTTTTTAATGGTTTGAGAGGATTCCAAACATTGAGATAGTACATTTGGTTGGTGGCTGACCTTTCAAGTACACCTTTAGGAATTTTCACTCCCCTTTATATCTTTGTAAGAAATGGAAGAAGAAAAAAAGAGAGAGATTACTATTCAAATCTGTTGGTTTGTCTCTGTTTTAAAGTGGTGAAAGGTTTGGTGTGGGAGACTCGTAAGACTACCAGATTGTCCTTTCCAGCTGGGTGAGAGCTGAAGTGAAGCAACCAAGCGTGAGTCTGATGTGGCAACAGGCTCTCAGAATCCCCCACATTAGCGGCCAACCTGTTCTGGGCTGGGACCTTGCCTCAGCCACGAGGCTTCATGGTGACAGTTCAGGAGCTGACAGCATCTGCTCATACTGCAGAGTCACCACAGGCATGCCCCATCTTGATTAACTGGATTGTTTCATTTTAGACATTCTCCTGTCACAGAACATTCCGTGCTTGTACAAGCGATAATGAGTTACCCCAGGGATAACCTCTTCAGAACCACTAACTCTGTGTAACTCTTTAAGTACTGAATACATCAGCCCTTCTCCAAAGTTAGAAAGCAAGGCATTAATAGCATCTATTAATAATATTATAATATTTGTGTCAGAGTGGTTCTGAAACATTATATGTTAGCAATTAACCCCTTTATTGTGACATTAATGAATGAGATTAGAATTGGATTTGAGGATTTGTTAAATGGCAAAGTCCAGTGACCTTAATTACTCTAATCTTATCTGACCTAAATGAATGAAATGCATTTCTAGTATGTAAAATGGTAGGCATTGTTACCTTATAATGTGTAAGTTCATCTGATCTGTAATGCTAAAAACAAAACTGGAATGAGAGATAATGAAACAGACTAATTTATGGATAGATCTCCAAAAACAGTTAAAGGTATCTCAAACCTGAACCACATAACACTCCCAACAATCCTTTCCTAACTTTTAAATAAAAATTGCTTTCTTTCCCTGATTATAAAAGTTTTGCCTACCCAGTGTGAACAACAGATGATAAACTTACAAAGAAAAAGCACAAAACACCCATGATCTGACCACAGAGATACAACCAATGCTATAGCACTGCGCTCTTGTTGTTTGCCACAGAGATACTTTAATTTACAAACTGACTATACATATATATCTACATATTTATATACACATGTGCACATGCTTAGTTGTGACCGACTCTTTGTGGCTCCAGGCTCCTCTGTAGCCCACCAGGCTCCTCTCCCATAGAGCCACCAGAAGCCCACTATATACATATATTAATATATGGACATACATATGATATTGCTATAATGTTAGTTTCACTTATATTCTTCCAGAGATTTTCTTCTATGCATATATACATAGAAATATATATTTTTTCTTCCATATAGGAATAGGATCATGTTATACATATTATTTAATACAATTCTCTTTTGTCATGATAAATAATATGTCCTAGGCTGATTGTCCCTCTTCTTCCCTCAGACTACAGGAACTTAATTGCTTTTCCTCTTTAGAGCAACCATTACCTCCTTAGTTTCTCAAGGTTTCTCCCCAAGATGTACTACAGAATGCAGCCTCTTCAGATTCTGCTTTCCTCACTATTCATGAAGCCTTCCACACAGATCTTTGTTAAAGATTTTACTGCTAATTGAAAAGGAAAACAGACGATACAAAAATAGCCATGATGGCAGGTTCTGTAAGATTTGACTCACTTAGACCTTCCTGGTTCCCTGGTTGGAAGCACCTGGGTGGCTTGAAATGCTATTGCTTGTCATCTTGAGCTCTGGTAGGAAATTTCGTCAAACTTCCACTCACTTCAGCCTTTTTCTACCTTCAGCCTCTAAAATTCAGTGATTCTCAAGCTAACCAAAGTGAAGATGAAGTTGCTTTTCTATCTCAAGTATTCTTTGTGGTAAAATGCACATGAAGTTCACTGTTTTGCCGTTTGTAAGTGCACAGTTCAGGGGATTGAGTATATTCACATTGTTGGGCAACTATCACCAGTGTCCATTTCCAAAACATTTTTTGTTTTCCCAGACTGAAAATCTATATCCATTGAACAATAATTACCCATTCTCACCTTCCCCAGCCCCAAACAGCCACTCTTCTACTTTGACTGCATCAGTTTGACTATTCCATGTCCCCTGTGTCAGTGAAATCACATCGGATTTGTCTTTGGTGTCTGGCTCATTTCGGTTACAGTGTCTTCAAAGTTTGTTCATGTTATAGAATATGTCAGAAGTGCCTTCTTTTATAGGGCCGAATAATATTCTATTATATGTGTATACTGTGCTGTGCTTAGCTGCACAGTTGTGTCTGACTCTTTGTGACCTGAGGCTCCTCTGTCTGTGGAGATTCTCTGGGCAAGAATACTGGAGTGGGTTGCCATGCCCTCCTCCACGGCATCTATCCAACCCAAGAATCAAACACAGGTCTCCTGCATCATGGGCAAATTCTTTACCATCTGAGCCACCAGGGAAGCGCAAGAATACTGGAGTGGGTAGCCTATCCTTTCTCCAGGGGATCTTCCCGACCCAGGAATCAAACCAAGGTCTCCTGCATTGCAGGTGGATTATTTACCAGCTAAGCTACCAAGGAAGCTCATATTATATGTATACATCACATTTAAAACATCTGTTCATCCTACCAGTACTTGAGCTGCTTTCACCTTTCGTCTATTGTGAATAAGACTGCTATGAATATGGTGTACACATATCTTTTTGGATCCCTGCTTTCAATTCTTTTGAGTATATATCTGGAAGTGAGATTGCTCGATCATGTGGTAATTCTGTGTTTAATCTTCTGAAGAATGGCCATACTATATGCTACAGAGGCTGCATCGTTTTATATTTCCATCAGTGATGGACTAGAGTTTCATTTTCTCCCCAAGGTCTGTTATTTTCTGTAGCTTGTTGTCATTGTTTTGAAACTAATCTTTCTAAGGAGTCTAAGGGGGTATCTTATTGTGGGTTTTGATTTATATTTCCCTGATGATTAGTGATTTTGGGTCTTTTCATGCATTTATCAGCCATTTGTAAATCTTATTCAGTGAAATTCTTTTCAAGTTGTTTGTTCATTTCTTAATTGAATTGTTTGTTTTGTTTTGTTGTTGTTTTTCATTTATTTTGGTTCTTTAACTTTTCTTCTGTTATTGATTGATAGTTTTCTAAAAAATAGAGTAAAATTCCTACCAGTGAATTGCTGGATATAAAGATGAAAGATGTTAAGATGAAGTCCTAGTACATGTGTTTCTAGCCATAATGGCAAAGGGACTGATTCACTCCCTAATTTAAACAACTAGGAAACCAGAATACTACATGAAACAATGGTTTTTCACATACTGAGCAAAAGTTCCATTAGGAGTATGATCCCTTCAGAGAAAAGAAACATGAAGAATCCTACCTCACCTGAGCTTACTGCTTAGAGGCAGCCCACAAGCATACTTGAGAGGACCAAACTGACCCCTGGCAACACAAGTTCATGCCAGAAAAGAGTTCACAGCTGTGTAAGAGAACAAAGCAAAATTTAGTACTCACAACTGAAGATTTACACAATCCCCAATCCAATAAAAACATTACCCAATATGTAAAAAAGCAGGAAGTATGATCCTTTAGAAGGGAAAAAAATCAACTATTAGAAGATAAATCATATAAAAATAGAAAAAAAAATGTAAGAATATAAGACCCATTTTTAAATTTTTAAAAAAATTTAATGGACATAACCTGAGAAATTGCTGTAAAAGTTTCTAAATGTTGCTTTAATGTTCTATAGTTATTGTTCAATGAAATGGCTAGTAACAATCCACAGACCATCAGCTGGTCTGTAGACCACACTTGATGTAGCCCTGATTAGACTAATATATTTTTTTTAACCTCAAGCAGATCGACTTAAATATGATTACAGAAAAAAAGTGCAAAACCAAAAAAAAAAAAAGGGCCTTTGAATGTATGTCCATACAATAGAAGAGCCTGTGTCCAAAATGAGCTACATATCTCCTCTAGGGATTCCAGTCTGAGCTACTCCCACCTTGGGGGTCTCCCAGCATTGTGCCAGACCCCAGGGGAACACCTGAAGCCAAGACCCAGGTCCTCAGAGTTGAAGTGTATCCGGAAAATTTATGAGAGTCTTAATTAGCACAGTCATTTTAGATAAGCAGAGACACAATATTTTAAGTAAAACCCTTTTGAGCCTAATTATTTCCTCTGTTGCCATGAATTTCAGAGGGAACTGTACTAAATCATTCTGGAAATAGGTCCTCAGTTCACAAGATCCTGAGAACTCATTAATGCATTGAATTGTGTGCATGTTGTAACTGATAGTATATTAAAAAGCAGAGACATTACTTTGCCAACCAAGGTCCGTCTAGTCAAGGCAATGGTTTTTCCCGTGGTCATGTATGGATGTGAGAGTTGGACTGTGAAGAAGGCTGACCGCCGAAGAATCGATGCTTTTGAACTGTGGTGTTGGAGAAGACTCTTGAGAGTCCCTTATACTGCAAGGAGATCCAACCAGTCCATTCTAGAGGAGATCAATCCTGGATGTTCATTGGAGGGACTGATGCTAAAGCTGAAACTGCAATACTTTGGCCACCTCATGCGACGAGTTGACTCACTGGAAAAGACTCTGATGCTGGGAAAGGTTGGGGGCGGGAGGAGAAGGGGACGACGGAGAATGAGATGGCTGGATGGCATCACCGACTCTGTGGACATGAGTTTGAGTGAACTCCGGGAGTTGGTGATGGACAGGGAGGTCTGGCGTGCTGTAATTCATGGGGTCGCGGAGAGTCGGACACGACTGAGCGACTGAACTGAACTGAACTGTAACTGCAAACTGTGGAGACAGGATAAGAAGAGCCACCAGGAGCTCTTTACCAGCTACCTCTCAGAGGCAAATGTCCACGAACACTTTGTTCCAAAGGAGAATGGAACATTGTCTTCTGGAAATCTGCTCATTGAGTTGCTAATTAAGAGCAGCTTTCATTTATAGTCCTGAAGATTGTTGCTCATCCTATCCAGGTTCTAAACTGTTTTGTGTGATGAAGCTGGGAGAAGAAAGAGGGAAAAAAGGACAAAATAAGTATGTGTATACACTGTTGTTTGTTGTTATTGTTCAGTTGCTAAGTTGTGTCCAGCTCTTTGCAACCCCACGGACTGCAGCACACCAAGCTCTTCCATCCTTCACTATCTCCGGGAGTTTGCTCGAATTTTCATGTCCCTTGGGTCAGTGATGCAATCTAACTGTTTTCCCTTTATCATCCTCTCCTCCTTTTGCCTTCAACCTTTTCCAGCATCAGGGTCTTTTCCAATGAGTCAGCTCTTCACATCAGGTGGCCAAAGTATTGGAGCTTCAGCATCAATCTTTCCAATGGATATTCAGGATTGATTTTCTTTAGGATTGACTGGTTTGATCTCCTTGCTGTCCAAGGGACTCTTGAGAGTCTTCTCCAACAAAACAGCACGACAGTTTGAAAGCATCAGTTCCTCAGCACTCAATATACATTGTATACATGTATATATTGGGGATATGCAAATATCATGGATGGCATTCTGTTTCTTACTTTCATTTGGAACTCATGACAACCATTTCTCAATCTCCTTTTCTATTAGTTTTCTCATCTATGAAAAGAGTATAATGGTAAAATACCTTCCTTAAAAGGTTTGAATAATTTGCTATAAATAAACATATTGGCACATGCTATGCGCCCAGTATATATTAAGTGTTTACACCTGTGTCTATAATTCTATAATGTTTGCTTTTTTTCATTCATTCAAATCCGCTCAAGAAATGTGTGGCATCTGAGGGCTTCATCTAAAAATTATCAGATCAGATCAGATCAGATCAGTCGCTCAGTCGTGTCCGACTCTCCGCGACCCCATGAATCACAGCACGCCAGGCCTCCCTGTCCATCACCAACTCCCGGAGTACACTCAAACTCATGTCCACAGAGTCGGTGATGCCATCCAGCCATCTCATCCTCTGTCGTCCCCTTCTCCTCCCGCCCCCAACCTTTCCCAACATCAGAGTCTTTTCCAGTGAGTCAACTCGTCGCATGAGGTGGCCAAAGTATTGCAGTTTCAGCTTTAGCATCAGTCTCTGATATAATTTTACAGAATGTAGCACTGTTAATTTCAAGTTAGACATTTTTGCTATTTCTGTGGCAAAAGCACATCACCCCAAGGGCAAGAAGTTGAGTCTTTAGGTGTTGGCAGTAGAATCATTATGCAATAGCAGGTTGCCTGGCATCAACTTCATCATCTACAAAGCTTCAACATCCCCTGTAGTTTCCCCACAGAATCATAAATACCTGTTTCTTATGACTATAACATTTTGGTCTATTGGTGAAAAAAAAAATTATGTGGGAGAGCACTGACTGACACCTGCCTTGGCTAAGTGTTGCCATTCACAGCCAGAGTACTCAGAAGAATGACAGAAGTAATGTGTTAACTAGGCTCAGTCTAAAGGAAAAGATGAGGAATAGTCATTTTTCGGTTTCAACTCTGTATCCCTTTATTCTGCTGTACAAAATACGATCTCATAGTGATTACAAAAAGATCTTGGAGAACACTCTACCAAGACACGTGAAGAGGTGCCCCTGATGTGGGCATTCTGAAAATCTTGATGAACACCTTGCCTGGCTTCAGATCACTGTAGCAACAGTCCCCTTCCTGCTTCCAGGGAGGAACCAGTGCTCTGTGGGTTGCTGAGTTTATAGTTTCAGCGTTGCTCTCTATATGACTGTGGAAACTGTTCCTAAGGTGACCAGTAGCCACTAAGAATGAATGTTCTAATTACTTTAAGTGACAGTAAGTAAAATAAAATTATTTTGAAATGTATCAGAGGTCTTGTCTATAGAGAAAGAACTCTTTTAGTTATACTTATGCTTGGCTAAATTGGTCTTCTGAAATAAGAATGTGTTATTCCTAAGAGACTGTGTATTCGTATTGAGCTATTTTCATTTAAAAATACTTATTTGGGGGTAGAGGCGAGCTCTCACACTAAACTAGAAGCAGCAAAAATTAGATAATAAGAAATGTAGTTTGCTTCTGATTTCCAGTTTTCTTCCTGAGATTCTGTGAGTTTCTGACATTGGTCCCTTTTTGTTGCTGTTTTTCTATGTCCTTTGTTGATATCCTCAGCCAGTCTCTTGGTGTCAAATCCTGTCATTACTTTGTGAAAAAGCAACCGAATCCCTCCCTACAGTTACGGGACAGCTTCCTACATGAGTTAGTAAATATCTCTCATCCAAGTCATCTTGGTTTGGTATTCTCCTACTTGTATCTGGAAGTGGGTTGACTCTTACTCCTCTAAACAATAATGGGAGAGTGGGTCATTCTAAAGCCAAGTCATAATCATGTCACGCCCATATTCAGAAATCTTAGTAGTTCCTCACTCCCGACAAAAAAAAAGAAAACTTCCAAATTTGTAACCTATCATTTCAATGTTTTCTAAAAATTTCCCCAACTTACCTTTCCAAGTTATTTCTGATATGCTTCATTTCCACGGTCCTTCCAGTGATTAGCAAATGTTAAGAGCTGCAGTGGGGAGATGGAAGAGGGAAAGGTGCCACCCAGCTCAGCAGCTGTCTGGGCCCTGGACCAAAGCCTGATTCCCCTTCCCTGTTCCCACGCTGCCTTCTCCGCGGGCTAACTGTGGAACTCACTGGTGTCAACCCAATTTTCACCTGGAAATTCACTTCAGTTTAGGTGGCAGAGGTCATCTTTGGAAAGTTCTTTTGTGTGCCAGTGCAGATTAAAGAAAAACTGAACTCCTGAAGGCTGAGGGTTGCCTTTGAGAGCACGGCTTCTAGACCTCCAAGCTCTAGGATTAGCACTGCAGCATGGTAACCCCTGTGAACTGTGTGCCTCAGCATGTGAGGTTCTCCTTCAGAAGCAGGAAGCACACTCAGAGAATGCTGAAGCTGCAAGACTCACTTCCAGAACACAGACAATCTAAGAGGAGCAAGGCAGACAGGCAGCCAACGTGAAGGGATGTACCCAGTAAGCGGCGGGCCCCTGCCACTGCCTCAGCAACTGTTCCTCCTGCGCTCAAAGCAGAGTTCAGGGAGCCTGTCCCTGGCTGTGACTGAAGGCTCAGGCATTCAACCAGCATGGTCCAGTAACCCTAAAGGGAGGAATTCTATCACAAAAGAGTCAACGCCCAGGAGGTGGTGTCCTTCCCTTAAGTGGTGGCTTCATCTGGGCATCCCTATCTGGTTTTCACATTCTCCAGGCAGAGGGAACAAGGGGGCTGGCCAGTCAATCCCAGTCCCTCCCGCTTTATGACTCTGAGAGTGGGAACCATACCCAGCAAGCACTCCTCAGGCCGGGTGAGAGCTGGACCTGAAGAATGGGGCTGAAAGTTGTGCCAAGGGAGCAAGGTATTGCCCCACACTGCTTTGGTCAGAGAGCTTCTGGTCAGAGTTCTGCTGACTCAGTAAACTCTCAGGATTCCCAGCACACAACACCCTGGCAATTCTATCATCTCACAGGACCCACAGGTCTTCCAGACTTTTGCCATAGTCAGATTATTAACCAAAGCCCACACCTGCTCCAAAGACAGACCGGATGATGTGTATGTTCTCAAGCTACAGAAACTGCACTGAGGGTCAAATGGAAACTGCCACCCCTTTTTACACCCACAACATCCCTAGCAGCAAGTCAAAGAGAAGCAAACCTGTCTGAACACGTTTGACTTTGGAATGACCTGAAACCTCTCCCAGAAAACCAACCAGGGCTGGAATTCTTCCCTGGATACCAAACAGCAGCTAACTCCATGTGTTCTGGCACCAGCACCCACGCCTGCTGTTCCCATGTGTCCTCTGGGATAAGCCTGGGGTGGAAAACAAATGGATTCCTTCTGCAGGCAGCCCTGCCAACTTACTTACTGTCCCTCCATGGTTCTGTGCCAAATCTGATGCCTGCAAAGGGAGAAACCACCTATCTCTCACAGGGGCAATGGCTCTGGCAGATCCCAGTGTCCTCTGCCCCTTCCCTCTCCACTGGTGTCGAGTTGAGATTCCCACACCCTGGGAGAGTGCCCAGATAGACTACATCATGAGGAGCTCGAGCATCAGCAGAACTTCTTGTGTGTGCATCATGTGTTTTCAGTGGCTTAGACATGTTCGACTGTTTGCAACCCAATGGACTGTAGTCTGCCAGGCTCCTCTGTCTGTGAGATTTTCCCAGGCAAGAATACCAGAGTGGGTTGCCATTTACTCCTCCAGGGGATCTTCCCAACTCAGGGATCAAACCTGTGTCTCCAGCATCTCCTTACAAACTCTCAAATCTAGTGTATGATGTACCCTGATGAAAATACATTCATAGCAACCTGAAGAATGCAAAATGCTGCAGTGTAAGCTGACCCTCCAGAGAAACCAGAAGGACTGATAGAGGCCAGAATGGCTCAGTAACAAAACCAGAGTAAGGGACCTGGGTCCCAGACAGACACAGAGGCTCCACTTGTCCTTTTTGGATGTGAAGATGTGCCCTTTTCTTCAGATGAAGTGATTCCATCTTCCATAAGCTCCAAGTCTGGGTCCCTAGGATCCAATAGCCCAGATTATATGACTCCTGAGCAGATAGTTTGCCTGAAGTTATAGCAAGAGTGTTTAATCAACAGAAGAAGAAGAGTCAGGGACAAGTGGCTATACCCAGTGTTCCTTCCAGGATACTGGGTTACCCACATGGACCTTGGAATTTGCCTTAGGGCCTCTCCCTCGATACTAGATGACCCCTAGTGAAGGCTGGGCACCTGGGCAAACAGAACCATATTCTGATAGTATGACTACACCACATTCTCTGCTCCTAGGGGTATGGCCCTCAATTCCAACACGCCAGGGATCAGATATGCCTTCCTGGATTTGCAAGCATGATGGTCTCTGAAATGAAAGGCAAATGTCCCCAACCCTGCATCCAGACCAGGTCTTTTTTAAATCATTTGGCCAGACAGTATGCCAGAGGATCTTCAGTGGTTTCGACTGAGGGGATTGCTTCCAAAATCCCCTAAGATTTTTCTGCCAAGACATTTCAGCAGCAATTTGCAGAGAAATTTCAAAGTGGTCTTCCTGGGATAAGCATGACAGTCCTAAGGTCCAGCATGGAGATGATTGCCATGATCCCAGGCTTTCAGTGAACATTCCCATTTTTCCTCTGAGTCTTACCCACATGACTTTCTAAAAATGATTCCCTACCGATGAGCTCTGGTTGAGTTTGAGTTTACTGTGATTCTAATGTCATGGAAGGAAATATTAGTTTAAATGTCAGCATGGGATCCAACTCTCAGATGCTCCATGAGAAGATGATAGGCCCAGTGGGGAGATGATGAACTGCATTCAGGCAGCTCCAGGATGCTTCCTACTGAGCAGAAGACGGCTCCTCTGCCATCTGGAGAGCACCCTCAGCAGGAGTATGGTGTGGGCTTTAGGCCACGGTCTCTGTGTCTCAAAGTCCAGGATGCCACAGTGCTTTGTGGACCCTCAGAGAACCAGTCAGACCCAGCAGAAGGACTAATGGTCAACTCCATCATAGTCACCACGTTTCACCCCTCCTAGACATCCCCTTAGCTTCAGCACAGCTCCTCCAGTTTGAGACTGCCTGGGGCAAAAGCCTTTGAATAAATCTGTGTCAAGCAGCCATGTGCATTCTCCTGGTCTGAACCCTTTGAAACCTCCCATCATGTACCATCCAGTCATCAATGCTGGGCTTGCCCTCAGGAAATCTCAAGATTTCATTGCACATGGCAGGCCTGATGGCAGGCCCAGATACTGCTGCCTTCAGTGATAGCCTTCTTAGGGCTTGCTGCTTCTCTGTGCATGATCTGCTTCTGTGAATATCCAGATGTCTTCTCTCTAGGTCGACTTGCCTCCAGAGCCATCTGTCCCCAGACTTCCTCTCCACTGTGATGTCTAACATGTTTGAGTTTGCAGTGTCCGGTTCTACCTGATTATTCCATTGTGGCATCAAGACCTCAGTTGGCCTGAATGATAGGTCCCCTCCAGCCCCTTTACTCTACTTCTTATCAGTGAGTAACATGCCAGGAAAGGGCATAGGTACTTACAAATCTTTGAACTTCCAGTTCCAATGCCAACCCCCAACCCCATGGGAAGGCCCGCCACTTCTCACTTCAACCAGACGCCCTGCCTGGCTACCAAAGGAATCAGCACGCTTCCTCACGGTGTTTCAGTGGGACTTGATTTCATGTCACACCTTATGATGGATCTTGGGCTCCAGGAGCCTCAGATGGTATCTCAAGGACAGATGTGTTTTTGCAGGAGATTCCTCCAGGATAAGTCTCTTCCACAGCAGATATCGTTTTCTTATGGTGGCCCCAGTGGAGGTACAGCAACTTCCTGGAGACATGATGTCACCTCTCCTCAAAATTCAGCACTTTACAAGCATGGAAGCCCAAGGAGTCCTGAGGCCTTCATTGTGCTGGGGACTAGCATGCCTTTATCTTTTCAGACCCAGATCTGCAGGAGGTCATACCTGAGCTGGATCTGTCCTCTACCCTCCATCTGAGAAGCCCAGTCAGACACTGAAATGATTTCCATGAGGGGAAATCCCAGGACATTAACAGCCATGGGGTCCTAGACCTGGGATTTTGCACAGGAACTGATGGGCAAACCATCCCCCTAGAACGCACTAGATTTGTCTGGCTTGTGTCTGGGGTCATTTGAGATTCTGGACATCATTCTGGGCATGGGTGTAACCATGCCAAGCTTCACTGGCATCTCTCAAGCAGATCACGAGCCTCTCTTAAACAAGAGCAAAATAGTAATGAAACACACACACACAAGATTAATTTATAAAGGAGGAATTTTTACTAAGTTCAATGTGGGGTAGAATTAATAAAGAAATTGATTTTTTTAGAACAATGAAACTCAGGACCTTTTTCTACGTGCTCTTCAGCACTGTCTCTACATACATATCTACCTCCTCCGCCCTTCACCATCTCCTCTATTAAGCGTGTCTCCTTCTCTCATATCCACCCCCAGCCCGCTCACTTCCCTCTTTTCCCTTGGGTGCTGCATACTCGATAATACTTTGGGGAGATTGATCTAGTAAAGCCCCAGTGTTCCAGCTGAGCATCCTTCTGATTTGGGAGGAAGAATAAGGTCTATTCTGGAAATTCTCTGCGGGTTGCTTCTCCCCTGTGACTTTTTCTGTGCCGACGTGCTTTTTTTTTTTTTTTTTTCGCCTCTGCTCTTGTTTCTCTTCTCCTTTTATGTAAAATTTTCAGATGAACTTTATTAATGTGTGAATGGAACAGATACTAAAAGTTATCTAAGATTTTGGTTTTGTTTTTTAAAATTTCATGAATATTTCCCTTTCTTCCTCCTCCTCTTACAAAATGTTCTATGTAACTTTCAGAATAAAACCACTTGCTGGGTCTGTGACAGCAGAAAAATAAAGTATATTGTTTCATATAAAATTAAAAAGAATACTTTAAGGCTCAATACTTTAATACTTTAAGGCTCAATACAAAAATGACTTCCATGAGAATCTTCCCGGGGAGACCAAATGTCATTTTCCTTGAAACTTGCTACTAACATCTAACAATTTTTTCTGTCTTGTAACATAGTTTTTTATGTTTTCTCTTGCCTATGGATTAAACTCTGTGAGAGATGGATCTGACTCTCATTCAGCTTTGGATGCTCCACAATGTTTTGTATATAGATGTACATTGAATGTTAGGCAGATGCGTAATTTTTTTCTCTGACCACTTCAAATTATCCCTAACATGGGGGATGATGGAGGGAGGAATTAAAAGAAGCCTCACCAATTGAAATACTACACTTAATTTATGAAATTAGGAGAAGAAATAGGAGTTAGAGGAGGATACAGCTTGAGCTATAAACAGCTTTAAGGAAATTAAGTAGCATATGACCAGCATTTGTGCGAGCTTACAAGGTTCAGTTCAGTTCAGTTCAGTCGGTCAGTCGTGTCCGAC
Organism: Moschus berezovskii; assembly: GCF_049115385.1. Lineage (NCBI taxonomy): Eukaryota > Metazoa > Chordata > Mammalia > Artiodactyla > Moschidae > Moschus > Moschus berezovskii. The sequence continues at coordinate 65,851,254 of NC_142477.1, forward strand.
TCTTTGCTACCCTATGGACTGCAGCATACCAGGCCTCCCAGAGTTTACTCAAACTCATGTCCATTGAGTCAGTGATGCCATCCAATCATCTCATTCTCTGTTGTCCCCTTCTCCTCCTGCCTTCAATCTTTCCCAGCATCAGGTCTTTTCAGATGTGTCAGTTCCTTTTATTAGGTGGCCAGAGTACTAGAGTTTCAGCTTCAGCATCAGTCCTTCCAATGAATATTCATGATTGATTTCCTTTAGGATGGACTGGTTGTATCTCCTTGCAGTCCAAGGGACTTGGGTCTTCTCCAACACCACAGTTCAAAAGCATCAATTCTTCGGCACTCAGCTTTCTTTGTATTCCAACTCACACATCCTTACAAGTTTAAAAGGTGCTGAGGATGAAATGTTAGTTTCTGAGAAGGATGGGGAAGTTTATAAAGTTTGCTTTTCAGCAGTGTAGTCAGGCAGTATCAGGGCTTACTATGTGTCTTTTTCTGTGCAGGCTGATGTAACAAAATCATAGATTTAAACATTTCTCCCTGTTATGGAGGACGGAAGTTCAAATTCAAGGCTTCAGCAGATTTGGTATCTGGATGGAGCCTATTTCCTGGTTCATAGATGGCTGTCTTTTTGCTAATTCCTTACCTGGTAAAAAGGGCGATCGAGCTCTTTGAGGTCTTTTTAATAAGGCACTAATCCCATTCATGGGAGAAGGCAATGGCACCCCACACCAGTACTCTTGCCTGGAAAATCCCATGGATGAAGGAGCCTGGTAGGCTGCAGTCCATGGGGTCGCTAAGAGTCAGACACAACTGAGCAACTTCATTTTCACTTTTCACTTGCATGCATTGGAGAAGGAAATGGCAACCCACTCCAGTGTTCTTTCCTGGAGAATCCCAGGGACGGGGGAGCCTGGTGGGCTGCTGTCTATGGGGTTGCACAGAGTCGGACACGACTGAAGCAACTTAGCAGCAGCAGCAGCAGCCCCATTCATGAGTCTTCCCAGGTGACCCGAGCAGTAAAAAACCTCCCTGCCAATGGAGAAGATGGAAGAGACACAAGTTTGATCCCTGGGTCAGGAAAATCCCTTGGAGGAGGAAATGGCAACCCATTCCACTATTGTTGGGAGAAATATCAACAACCTCAGATATACAAATGATAGCGCTCTAATGGTAGAAAGTGAAGAGAAACTAAAGAGCCTTTTTATGAGGGTGAAAGAGTAGAGTGAAAAAGCTAGTTTAAAACTCAACATTCAAAAGACAAAGATCATGGCATGTGGTCCCATCACTTCATGGCACATAGATGTGGAAACAGTGGCAGATTTTATTTTCTTGGGCTCCAAAATCATTGTGGATGGTGACTGCAGGCATGAAATTAAAGGAAGCTTGCTCCTTGGAAGAAATGCTGTGACAAACCTAGACAACATATGAAAAGCAGAGCCATCACTTTGCTGACAAAATTTCATATAGTCAAAGCTATGGTATTTCCAGTAGGCATGTACAGGTGTGACAGCTGGACCGTAAAGAAGGCTGAGCTCTGAAGAATTGGTGCTTTCGAACTGTGGTGTTGGAGAAGACTCTTGAGAATCCCTTAGACTGAAAGGAGATCAAACCAGTCAATCATAAAGGAAATCAACCCTGAATATTCATTGGAAGGACTGATGCTGAAGCTGAAGCTCCAATACTTTGGCCGCCTGATGCAAATAACTGATTCATTAGAAAAGACCCTGATGTTGGGAAAGATTGAGGGCAAGAGGAGAAGAGGGTGACAGAGGATGAGATGGTTGGATGGCATCACCGACTCAATAGATATGAGTTGGAGCAAACTCAAGGAGATAGTGAAGGACAGGGAAGCCTGACATGCAGCAGCCCATGGGGTCACAGAGTTGGACACGACTTAGCAACTGAAAAACAAGAGTAGTCCCATTCATGAGGGCTCTACCCTCATGAGATCACCTCCCAAAGCCCCCACCTCCTAATACAATCACATTGGGGTTAGTTTTTTTTAGCATGTGAGTTTTGGGGGACAAGCATGTAGTCTGTAACACTGGTTCTGCACAGACTCAGAAAGCACCTCCCACATTCGAGCAAGTGCACAGCGATGCTGATGACAACCCTACACTGCCAGCGTTGTCTCCTGAAGCTATGGAAACTGGGGTTTTAATATAAATCTTCCTCACAGTGTCCCTCAAGAAAATTTGGAGGTTAACATTTGATCAGGTCCAGTGCTATTAAAAAATGATTCATTTGTGACCTCCCCAAGTTAGTTTCGTATTCAAAGCAGTGTGTTTCATCCAGGTTCTGCTTAGTTAGATGAGGGCCTGGAAGGACAGGGTGCATACGGAGAAGAGAGAAGAGCCTTTGTATCTGTTTCCGAAAATACTCTGCATCCAGGCCTACGTTCTAACATTTGACAGCCCTCCTCTTTTTCTGAGTTGCTATCCTGACACTTTATTTTTACTTCCTTTCAAGAATGAATCTTCAGAAGACTTTATTTAAAATTGTTTTTCTGTTCAACTTGCTTAGGTGTCATGATGAAAACACTCTGAAAGTCATAGACCAATGGGGGCAATGAGCATGTGCCTTTAAGGAATGTCGTGCCCAAGATTCTTAGCTTCTAAATGCAATGACATTGAAGAACCTGCCCACCACCCCTGTCACGCTGGCCTTGCTGCCACAGGCACCAAATACCACCCCCAGCTTGTCCACCAGGAACTATGTCACTCTCCTGAGGTTAATGCTCTGTCTGTTCATAAGTATGCTCACTTTAAATACATCCGACTTATAAAAATTTAGACGTGCCAAATAGAAAAGCTGGCAGAGTGATTGTCTGCTAAAGAAGAGGTTCCTTTACCGTGTCAATACTTAAAACAAAAAGCTGCTTTTAATGGACTTTAATGTTTGAAAGCATTCTTAGCGACTCTGGATTCCCTGGAAATGCAGTATACCTGTATTCTCTCCATTTTCCAGCACAGACTTTGACACTTTCAGAAGGCAGCCAGAAGTAGGATAAACAGCTAATGGTCTGTGTCATGGGCTTTGTGGCTTGTGAATCCAGAATAAGAGGCCAAAGAAGAAATAACTGTTCTAGCACTGATTTGTTGTGAATCAGTTTCAAACCTCAGAAAGGTCATTTTCTTTTACTCACAGGGAAATCATATTAAACAACCTGCTGCTGCTGCTGCTAAGTCACTTCAGTCATGTCTGACTCTGTGCGACCCCATAGACAGCAGCCCACCAGGCTCCTCCGTCCCTGAGATTCTCCAGGCAAGAACACTGAAGTGGGTTGCCATTTCCTTCTCCAATGCATGAAAGTGAAAAGTGAAAGTGAAGTCGCTCAGTCGTGTCCGACTTCGCGACCCCATGGACCCCAGGAGCCTATCAGGCTCCTCCGTCCATGGGATTTCCCAGGCAAGAGTACTGGAGTGGGGTGCCATTGCCTTCTCCAATTAAACAACCTGCTCCATGTCAAATCGTTAAGAAAATAAGTTTTGGATTGGTGGAACAGTGTATTTATTATATGGAGAAAATAAGATCATCAGAGAATATTGGAGATTTAATGGTGTTTAGCATTCTCTTAATCAGGCTAAATTATTCATATTATAGATGCAGAGAGTAGAATGGGCATCTTAGTTTTGTCTTCCAAGCATTTCTCTTTTCTCTTTCCAAGCTAACTTTAAAAGATGAATCCACATCCATTGAAGAGTTCCAAAGAAGGATTGAAACTGTTGGCTTCAGAGATGGAGGACTTCAGAAGTGAACTTCAGAGTTTCTCAGCTTAGGTCACACTCAGTACAAGCAATTTTTCATGTTTAGTGGGTACCAAGACAAGGCAGCTTATCATATGAATGAAAAGAATGTCCCACATTTATTACTGGCATCAAACAAAGCAGGTTTTGGATTTTGTTTTGTTTTTTTCTGGCCCATGATTGGGTAAAACAGAGAATGAAATTACAAATTATGGAGCATAATCAGGCATTCACAAGGAAACAAATTTAAATGTAGCTTTGAATTTAAACTAGTCTGTTTAGTGTCTAAACCTCACAGTTCTTCCTTCTATCTGTATTTCAGCCTAAAATATAAACGATAAAGCATTCTTTGGGTTGAGATCTAGCCCTGTACTCTGTTTTATATTCTGATCTACAAGGATGTATAATTTGCTGCAGTGGCATGTTATAGAGGCATGTTCTATCTTGAAAATAAGTAAGATATTTCTGTTAAAAATAGATATGGAGATTAGTGGTGGATAAATCTCATTAAGTTTGGAATCTGGGTTGATTTTATATAAGGGTTCCAGGAATTCTGGGGCTTAGTGACAGATTACACAAATATTTGGGGATTAAAGAGCTCATCGAATCCAGGGAAAAAATTCATATCCTTTAAGTATGTCCCCCAAATACATATGTTTGTGTATATATAGACACACATACACATACATACTTAGGAAAGAATAATTAACAACCAAAGCTTTATGTTGTCAGAGACATATCTTTTCAATTTCTACTGGAGAAGAGAACTCTATTCTAAACCATGCCCACTGGAGAAAGCAGGCCAAAGAGGGCACACGATGTTTTCTCAATGGTCATATTAAGAACTGAGCTCTCCTGCAGGTATAAAAAGGGACAGTCTGGCTTGAGTTCAAATCCTGTCTCTCTCAGCTTAGTTGCTATGTGGCCTGTTCAAATTATTTGCCCTCACAGAGCCTCTATTTCTCAAACCTGAAGGAAGAGGATGTAACAATGTGAGGATAGATTTCCAATTACAGAATAAAATGTTAAAACAATGCTTGATTAAAAAATAATATTCATGAAAGCCTGAAAGTAAGAATCTTCCTTTGCACTGACTGTATGAAAGATTTTTGCAGTTTCTACCAAATGACAGTAGTGGTAAAGTATCAGGTAAATTATCTTCTGCGATGCAGGAGACGTAGAAGACCTGGGTTTGATCCTTGGGTTGAGAAAATCTGGAGAAGGAAGTGTCAACCCACTCCAGTATTCTTGCCTGGAAAATTCCATGGACAGAGGAGCCCAGTGGGCTACAGTCCATGGGGGCTGCAGACAGCTGGACGCGACTGAACACATACATACCTCTCTAAACCTCCAAGGGAGCACTCCTTCCGTATCCGTTTATTACTTCCTTCTCAGTGGTTGTTAATCTGTCTAACACAGGGTGAGGCAGGGATCCGTCAAAGAGAGTATCTTAGACTTGTGGAGAAAAGAACTAGGCTTGAGATCTGACCTATGCATTATCTCTGACTTTGGAAAAATAGTGACTTTCTCAGACTTATATGTTCTTATCTGTAAGATGACATGTTAGACCAAATGTTGATATCCCCCTAAACTTTGTATGTTGAAGCTCCAACTCCCATGTGAGGTGTTTGGAGGTGGGAATTTGGGTAGGTAAGTTTAGGCAAGGTAGTGAGGATGGGCCCTCCTGAATGGGATTAGTGGGGTTATAAGAAGAGACTAGAGCTTGCTCTTCTCCTCTGTCTTTCTCTCTCTCCACCATGTAAGACAAGGTGACTGTCTGTAAACCAGGAAAAGAGGTCTAAGCAGAAACCAAATCAGCTGATACCTTATTCTTGGGCTTTCCAGCCTCCAGAACTGTGAGATATAAATGTGCATGGTTTAAGTCACACAGTCTGTGGTATTGTGTCATAGCAGGCCAAGGAAGGCAGATGGGGATAAAAATACCAAACCATGTTATGGAGTCCTGAGATCACAAATGAAATATATATAATGTCTCTGCAAATTGTCAATCACTAAACAAATTATGTATATTGTGTTAGGAACTAGAGAGATGTAAAAATGAACCAGGCACAGACCTCGACCTCAAAAAGTTCAGCTTCCTCGTGTATAACTAATAATGATATAAAAGAGAAAGGGCCATGTTCATCATTCTTCATTCATTTATCAAATGTATTCAGCACCTACTCTGTGCCAAGTGCTAGTCTAGATCTGGGGAAGTAATCTAGATCTGGGGAAGCAATAAACAAACAAACAAAAAATTTCCTGTTCTTACAGAGTTGCTGCCTGAGCCATGGGGGCAGTCAGTAAACAAATATACACGTATTTCATAATATATTCAGTGGTAAGAAGTGCTTTGAAGACATGGAAAATAAGGCAATGGATAAATAGCCTTGAGGGGGATTTGGCTATTTTGTACAATGTGATGTGAGGAGACCTAGTCAAGTCACATGACTGGAAGCTCAGTTTGATAAAGGACATCTGAACAGACACTTCCATGAAGTGAGTGGATGAGCTGAACAGATTTCTTGACAGATAATGTTCCAGGCAGTGCGAAGAGCAAGTGCAAAGGTATACAGGCAGGAGTGTTAGTCATAAAAGAACATTCTTCTAACAGGATCTGGGAATTCAGAGTGGATGAGATTATTTCTAGCTAAGAGTTCATAATGATATAAGACCCTCGAGATCAGTTCAGGGAAAACAGAGGTCCAGTTAAAGAAGAGGTTTGTATAAAAAGCACCACATATTTACATAATATTTTATAATTTTCGCTCATCCTTTCCTTAGATCATAACTCACAAATTTCTATCCATAGGTATGCTGCTGCTAAGTCACGTCAGTCGTGTCCAACTCTGTGTGACCCCATAGACGGCAGCCCACCAGGCTCCCGTCTCTGGGATTCTCCAGGCAAGAACACTGGATTGGGTTGCCATTTCCTTCTCCAATGCATGAAACTGAAAAGTGAAAGTGAAGTCACTCAGTCGTGTCCAACTCTTTGCGACCCCTTTACAGTCTTTAGGACTGTAGCCTACCAGGCTCCTCCGTCCATGGGATTTTCCAGGCAAGAGTACTGGAGTGGGTTGCCATTGCCTTCTCCATCCATAGGTATAATTATTAAATCTATAATTATTTTCCAACCTTCCAAGATTCATAAGTGATCATATTTCAGTTTCCTATAAATGTAAGAAATAGACATGGTTATTAATCATCCCTTTCCCATTTTATATTAGTATTATCATCACTTCAGACACAGGATAAATTGTGGTTAAAAATCTGTACTTTGGAGTTAGTCAGATAGAAGTTCACATACCAAGTTCAACTGGTTACTAGATTTCTGACCTTGAGGATATTGCTTGGGCTTTTGTTTCTTTATTTGTAAAATGGAAATAATCATATTATAATGAGTCTATTGTGAGAATGATATTGTTGTGGGACTTTACACACACGTACACACAGTATTTAGCACAATACATGACATAAAGTCAATAGTTCACTGATAGTTGTTTACAAATAGTGAGAGATGTCTTATTTTTACCTGTTGTCCCTCATGGAAGTGGTATTGAAAAATTGCTCACTGATGCTTTCTTTTCAACCCCCTCTTTACTGAAATATTCACAGACATTGAATTATAAAGCAAAAAGCTTGCAATCTAAAAGTCATACAATACAGAATGTTTCTAAAATGAATGGAAGAGAAAGTATGAGTGGGAGTAACAAGAATAAGTATTTACAAGTCTTTACTTCATAAAAAGGGCTTGCAAAGACATTAATCTATTTGTTCTTTGATGATAAATATGTAGCCTGAATATTATTTATCTTCTCCATTTTACAGATTACAAAAATATGACTCACATAAGTTGAGTGATTTTGGCTAAAATCATACAGCTTGTAAATAGGGAAGTCCGGAACTTATATTCAGGTATTCTGATTTCAAGTTCCTGCAGGTAGTTATTAGGGCAACTGAAGCCCAAGAAATCCTTGCAAGACTGGAAAAATTTCCAAGTGATTAACTGAGTTGGTAACATTATGGGCCTCCCTCCTATTTGTGGATTCTTGTTTTCTCACTGAGGATTATTAAAGAAAGTTACTTAAGCCTCTTCACAAAGCACCAGAAATTCCTGGTTATAAGACAACTAATGAAATACGTGTTTCCCCTCAAATGGATTTCAGAGGATCTAGAATTTAAACAGCCTCATTGGAGAGCCAGATCCCTTTGCTGTTTGGGCTCACTGGGTCACGTTTTTGAGCTCCGCAAGGTCAGGGACTGTCTTAGCCCTATTTCCGTTTCAGGGCCCAGCGCAGAGCCTGGCACCGAGGAAGCATGCAGATGGGGCTTGAGCACCAGGCTGACAGGGACTGTGATGGTTGATATCAGTTAGGACTACCAGTTTAGCTCTGCTCTTGGCTGCAGTGGGTAAATCAGACATCGGCTGTCATGAGAAAACACACCACACAGTAATGTTGCAGATTTTACTTCTGAATCCAAGGCCCTGACCTGGATGATGAGACAACAGAACCTCCCACCCTCTATACCATCCATCGTTTCTCCTCTCTAGTCCCTTTTCAGAAAGAGCTTCCTTCATAGGAGCTGGAGCCAGAGCTGCAGATCTTATTTGCTTCAATAGAGAAAATAAGTTTGAAGCAAGGATATTAACTCTGCCTTCAGCTTTGAAGCTTGAATACCAGTGTTGACTTAGACTTCCCCATGGATCAGTTTGGCATTGGTCAGCAAACTGGTGACGCGGTGGCATTAGCACCAATGTGGAAGGGGGCTGCACTGGGCTGAAATCCCTGCACTGTCAGGTAACAAGGGCTGAATGTACTGACCAGCTCAGGCATTGATCCCTTTACACACATTATTCAGTTCTCGGTGGAAAATACCTATTATTATTTTCCAGAGGATAGAGTTGGAGCAGAGAGGGGAAGTGACTTGCTCCAGGTCGCAGAGAGTAAGGAGCAGGTCTGGGGTGGAACAAAGCCATAGGACTTCACAGGCTGCGCTCTTAACTGCATGACCTTGGGCAAGTGAATGACCTTCCCAGTGTCTCCATTTCCCCATTGCTAAAATGAACAGAGAAACAACTACTTCCTCAGATGGTTAGAAGAGTCATTGAGATCATACATCCAAAGCACCTAACAGTAGGCACTTAAAAATGTCAGTTCCCTCTCTTCCCTCAAACAACCTGAGATTGAAGAGCATCGTTTCTTGAGCAACCCTTTAGAAACATAGAGCTAAAATTAATCTGAGCCACAACAGAGCCAACGACAATAAAGTTGATTTGTTCAGACTTATTATTTTGTTTCAAAAAGAGACCTGTCTCCAGTTTCCTGGGCAAACTCACAGAGCCAACCCAAACTGAAAATGCATGCAGCCATTGCAAACTCATTGTTGAAACATGACAGACACTTCAGAAACCAGGAAATTCCTTCTTGAGACAACTTGCTTCTTGGCCAAAGCAGAGATGGTTAAACAATACAGCAGTGCAGCTGTGGCCTTCAGGGCGCACAGTGGGGCTTCATACTCCTAGGGTGAATGGAAACACAGGGACACGCTTGCCAGCTGGCACTGTCGCTCCAGGGACAAGATATGCATGGCCTCGCCTTCCAAGTTGAGAGCAATTGCTGGCAGGACACCGTGAGCATGTCAAGTTAAGGGAATATTTTTTTTTAAAGGCCCATCACTGTTTTTCTTTCTTTAAATGGTAGCCACCAAAAAGTTATGCAAACACTTCAGCTGTGGAATATTTAATCTGACATTTGGCGTGGCTCCCTTGTTGATTCAAGGAATGAAGTATGCAGTATATGCCTTGCAGTTGTTTCACTGCTCACTTAAGAAAAAAGATAAACCAGATACAACAATTTAATCTTCCTTCTCCTCAGTTTTAACTGGGTTGCTACCAGGATCCATCCCTGATTCCCAAATAATAGGAGACAATTATGAACCATTGTCCATAAGATGAATAGCTTATTTAATAAAATTGGTGGGTTTAATCACCCCTCCTTTATTTTTGGCCCTGCTGAAAGTTTTAGGAGTCCCTCTAATTATGGTTTTCTCAAGGGTTTGGCAGTTCTTTTATTCAGGTCTGGTGTTTTGGGGTTTCACATGCTCTCATGGAAACATTGCCAGAACTGTCCTGCTATTGTCCTTGTCATTTGGTTTTTAGCAGGGGAACAAGCCTCTTGCTGCTGTCTGCTGACCATTCAATGGGACATGAGTCCTGGCTTCACGTGTTCATCTGTCTGTGGACGTTTACTCACCCTGTTCCTCCTTCTTTAACTGATGTTTATATTTTCCTAAAAGAGGAGTCCCCTCTGGGTTCTCTTTGAATACAAGTCACATGATTTCTGATCCTTGGCATAAAGCCTAGCTGATGGGCAGTTCATACTTTGTACTGTGTGGAGGGAAGGAGACAGGACTGGCCAACATTCCTAAGGGAGGAGAACCTTTCCAAGTGTTCCTCCACTGATGAGTTAGAACAGTTACTTAACAGAAACAAGTGTAATTCCTAAGGTCCCATCCTTCCTGCAGGTGGGCCAGTGGACTAAACAGCACTCACTTCAGTTCAGTTCAGTTCAGTCGCTCAGTCGTGACCGACTCTTTGAGACCCCATGAATCACAGCACGCCAGGCCTCCCTGTCCATCACCAACTCCCGGAGTTCACTCAAACTCATGTCCATCGAGTCGGTGATGCAATCCAGCCATCTCATTCTCTGTTGTCCCCTTCTCCTCCCACCCCCAATCCCTCCCAGCATCAGAGTCTTTTCCAGTGAGTCAACACTTCGCATGAGGTGGCCAAAGTATTGGCTTTAGCATCAGTCCTTCCAATGGACACCCAGGATTGATCTCCTTTTGAATGGATGGTTGGATCTCCTTGCAGTAAAAGGGACTCTCAAGAGTCTTCTCTAGCACCACAGTTCAAAACCATCAATTCTTTGGTGATCAGCCTACTTCACAGTTCAACTCTCACATCCATACATGACCACTGGAAAAACCATAGCCTTGACTAGATTGACCTTTGTTGGCAAAGTAATGTCTCTGCTTTTTGATATGCTATGTAGGTTGGTCGTAACTTTCCTTCCAAGGAGTAAGCATCTTTTAATTTCATGGCTGCAATCAGCATCCGCAGTGATTTTGGAGCGCAAAAAAAGAAAATCTGACACTGTTTCCCCATCTATTTCCCATGAAGTGATGGGACCAGATGCCATGATCTTTGTTTTCTGAATGTTGAGCTTCAAGCCAACCTTTTCACTCTCCTCTTTCACTTTCATCAAGAGGCTTTTGAGTTCCTCTTCACTTTCTGCCATAAGGGTGGTGTCATCTGCATATCTGAGGTTATTGATATTTCTCCCGGCACTCTTGATTCCAGCTTGTGCTTCTTCCAGCCCAGTGTTCCTCATGATGTACTCTGCATAGAAGTTAAATAAGCTGGGTGACAATATACAATCTTGACGTACTCATTTTCCTATTTGGAACCAGTCTGTTGTTCCATGTCCAGTTCTGACTGTTGCTTCCTGACCTGCATACAGATTTCTCAAGAGGCAGGTCAGGTGATCTGCTATTCCAAAGAATAGCAAGGAGAGATAAGAAAGGCTTCCTCAGCGATCAATGCAAAGAAATAGAGGAAAACAGCAGAATAGGAAAAACAAGAGATCTCTTCAAGAAAATTAGAGATACCAAGGGAACATTTCATGCAAAGATGGGCTCGATAAAGGACAGAAATGGTATGGACCTAACAGAAGCAGAAGATATTAAGAAGAGGTGGCAAGAATACACAGAAGAACTGTACAAAAAAGATCTTCATGACCAAGATAATCACGATGGTGTGATCACTCACCTGGAGCCAGACATCTTGGAATGTGAAGTCAAATGGGCCTTTGAGAGCATCACTACTAACAAAGCTAGTGGAGGTGATGGAATTCCAGTTGAGCTATTTCTAATCCTGAAAGATGATGCTGTAAAAGTGCTGCACTCAATATGCCAGCAAATTTGGAAAACTCAGCAGTGGCCACAAGACTGGAAAAGGTCAGTCTTCATTCCAATCCCAAAGAAAGGCAATGCCAAAGAATGCTCAAACTACCGCACAATTGCACTCATCTCACACGCTAGTAAAGTCATGCTCAAAATTCTCCAAGCCACGCTTCAGCAGTATGTGAACCATGAACTTCCAGATGTTCAAGCAGGTTTTAGAAAAGGCAGAGGAACCAGAGATCAAATTGCCAACATCCGCTGGATTATGGAGAAAGCGAGAGTTCCAGAAAAACTTCTATTTCTGCTTCACTGACTATACCAAAGCCTTTGATTGTGTGGATCACAATAAACTGTGGAAACAGCACTAGAAAACGTAATGAAGTGCAGTCCATTTCTTCTTTCTCTTCCACTTCCATGCTTACTGTTATAACAAAGCCGATTTAAGCACCAGATCATTGTCACTCAGCTCCAGGCAATGACATAATTCTGCTTCAGAGAAGTACTGAAATAGTGCTCATCCTGTTTAAAGAGATGGGTTGGGGAGAAAAGAGACTCAAGTGATAATGTTTAAAAAGAGAAACTGGCGACGGATGAATCTGAATGTTTCCTTAGTTCTGATTCGAGTTTCTGGTCTCATTCCCAATAAAAATATATCTTTATTTCTAATGGAAAATCCAAAGAACACAGACCTGAATGTTAAACGCCGTGTTGTGTTCAATACTCTGTCTCAGTATTATGGTTTGAGGGATTCCATCGGTAAAGAAGAGTCTTCTCAACTTCAAAGAACTTTAGCAAGCAGATGGAATGTGCTTGAGGGCAGGGAAATGCTAAAACAATAGGCCTTTTTAGCACATATAAAATAGAGTCATATATTCTGATTATCAATTTGTATTAAAAATCTACATAAAAATAGTTTTAATGGCAGTGTTTCAAAGAGAGTGGGACAACCGGCAATTTTAACTTTCTGTTTAGATTTCTCTCTGTGTTTCCCTCCCCTCCCTCCTTCTCTCCCTCTCTCCTTTAGTTTTGACATGGAATATTTGTTATATAAATGGAAAATGACAATTAAAAATGCATTCTTTCTCCAAGGATCTAGTAATGTACCTTTCCTGAGAGTATGCTACTTAGTCCTGAAATTAGGTCTTTCTCTGTGTCCTCTCTGTAATGAGTTGCTCCAGGTCAGGAAACTGCTGTGGGAAGTTTCCAACAGCCCTTTTACCAGAGGGCAAGATTCTCAAGCTCTTTGCTCATTTTTTTTCAAGCTTCATCTGCATAAAAAGGAATTAATATCCTGTTCTTATAGTGGATCGATCATAACTAAAACTTTCATAGAAACTGCCTCCCAGAGTTTTCTCAAAATGTGTCCCGTTGTGGAGATTCTTCAAGGAAGATGACAGGGCATTTCTCAGTAAATAATTGGCAAGCAGTGTAGAATGTTGCAAGTTCTGTCAGGTTTCTGAAAATGGAATTTACTGTGGATATTGAGTAACACGCTTGGGTTTAGGATGGCAGAGCAGTAACATCTTATGTGTTGACCCTCACTGACTGGGGACAATTTCTGGAATGCTCTACCAAGAGGGAGTGGCAGGAACAGGCTGTCCATGTCTGAGGCTCAGACGTGATGAGAGATATCTGCTGTGCGTTGAACGCAACAGTATTGGTGACACAGTTTATTTTAAATTGTCAGACCAATTCTAGTATGTGACTAAATGAGATTCTAGTGATTTGCATAGTGATCAAAGTGTTTCCCCACAATATTTAGTTGGACAATATCTAAGCATATCCTAGGGGCTCCTGAAACTATCCCTATGTTTCTGCCTGCTTGACTACTTTTGTTCATGCTCAGGAGCCTTAGCAGACCCCTTATTTGTAAATGCACACCTGAGGCTCTTTGTGTTTCAGAGTCTGAGAACAGGAAGGAGGCTTGGGGACCTCTAATGTTACCTTCTTATTTTACGGATTAGGGAAGCAGATGCCTGGAAAAGTAAAGTTGTTGCAGGAAAGGGCACCCCTTCCGGGGCCCGAAACTGGACTCTTGTCTAACACTCGGAAAAGAATTGTCCGAGGAGACATGTGCTGACAAAGCAAGAGATTTTATTGGGAAAGGGCACCCGGGTGGAAAGCAGTAGAGTAAGGGAACCCAGGAGAACTGCTCTGCCACGTGGCTCACGGTCTCGGGTTTTATGGTGATGGGATTAGTTTCTGGGTGGTCTTTGGGCAATCATTTTAATTCAGAGTCTTTCCTGGAGGCGCACGCGTCGCTCAGCCAAGATGGATGCTGGCGATGGGGATTCTGGGAAGTGGACAGACACACGGTGTCTCCTTTCCACCTTTCCCGAACTCTTCCGGTTGGTGGTGGCTTATTCCGTATTCCTTATCAGGATCTGCTGTCATAAAGCAACTCATGCAAATGGTTACTATGGTGCCTGGCCAGAGTGGGAGGTTTCAATCAGTGTGCTTCCCCTAACAAAGTGACTCCCTCAAGGTCACACCACTAGCTAAAGGCAAGGGTGGAACTGGATCCATATCATATCCATATCTTTTTCATCAGACCATATTCGCAAACTCTTAGATGTAATAATTCAAACAGATGATGCCCTTGCAGAAGGACATGCTGTAGAGCAGTCCCACTGGTTCTACATTGTTTTCTCTTTTTAAGATGTTGAGCATTGAGAGCTTTCAATTCATATTAGATCTTAAAAGAAAGTAAAAGGGGTGGAAACAAGAGGTTTGTAGATCAAGAATGCTATTTTTAACAATTTACATGTGCATTTCTCTCAGCCCCACACCACTCTGTCATGCAAAGGAAGCTTTAAAGCAAAGTGATTGCATGCAAGCACTGTTAAAGTATCTCTCATTATCTTTTGCCACTGGGTTTCAGAAGATTTCTTATTTATAGATTGAAGTGTATTCCATATATGCAGTGGAAACCTTAGAGAAACGAACTAAAACTGAATTCCTATGGGAAAAAAACACTTTACTTCCTGCCATATTGCTGCAACAGAAATTTTATTGGCAAAGTAAGTCGCAATATTATTCCCAACAGAAGAATTCTGCATATGTGAAAAAGAACATAATTGCCTCATTAAAAATCAAAAGAGGAAAAGAAAAAAATGAGCAAATTGGGAAGTATGTTGCCATAACCACAGTTAAGCTCCATATGTATTAAATCTAACTGATGAAAGGCCACATTTATTAAACAGATAAAGAAAGTGGTGAATTGTCCTGGGTTATTACACCCTAAAAGGCTTAGGTCCATACAGGATTCATTAAGATAAAAAGAAAAAGGAAAGATACACAATGTCTAATACTGAAAAGACTAGTGCTTAGTAGAAGATAGAAGTAAAAACAGTTTTAATATTCCTTCCCTTCTAATCATCAAAACCAACTCAAAGACTGCTGCTAAGTCACTTCAGTCATGTCCGACTCTGTGTGACCCCATAGACAGCAGCCCACCAGGCTACCCCATCCCTGGGATTTTCCAGGCAAGAACACTGGAGTGGGGTGCCATTGCCTTCTCCAACTCAAAGACTACAGAGAGGGAAATATATAATAAACTTACACCAGCATTTAATCTTTGTAATAGTGTCAATCTGGTGCTCTAAAATCTCTAACAGAATAAAAACTGACTTTGAATCCAAACAGAGAATGATTCAGTGAGTTACCATACAACTGAGAGAATGATGGGGGAGTCTGAACTGTGACGACTAAGAATAGATCATTCTGGAGAATTCTTCTAAACATTCCTTAGTTTGAAAGGACCAAGACTGAAAGAATTGGGAGGAACTATTGTAGTACGAACCCATCTCTGTGCTGTGTTTTGAAATCACAGATCCCTTAAAGAAAGCAAAGGATGTTTTCTCTGAGAATTCTTTGTCTCAGAAGTGTATTAACAATGGTAATCTGGAGAAGTAGTGTCTAAAAGGTGGATCATTGAGGAGATGGAGCTCACTTCACCTGGAACTATTTCTACTGCCACATATTAAGGGAATGGTCATATGTGAAGGGAAGATACTTGTGATGAAGAAAAAAAATACTCTCTTTCACCAAACAAAAGGATATAGTAGTGGGAATTTCTTGATGTTGAATTTGATCCGGTATGACCGGTAACTAGTGTCTACTGAATAAAGTCTTCTTCCAACTCAGTGGAACTAGAACTTGATGAACTAGTTTCAAACATATGTAGAAAAAGCTTACAATCAAATATTTTAATATCATAATGGCTCATAATCCCAACTATTCTCAACCAAAGGCTTCTGGATAACTTAAATGACTGAACAGATTACATTAGTTTGTTCAGCCAGGCATTCAGACTAGATTCAAAGGCGAGACAGGAAATTGAGTAAAACAAGAGGAAATGCAGGACTCCATCTATATTATTTATTGTTTGTTTGTTTAAAAATGACAGAGATAGCCTGTCTCTTTAACTCAAGCAAAGGAATAAACAAGACTTCTAAAAAATTCTGTAATAAACAAGGAAAATAAATACTACATTCCAAGAAAGAACATCATTTTAGAAAATACTTATTCTGGGAAATAGAAAAAAAGTAGATAATAAATATTTTCACTTTAAAGGAATAATCAAAAAAAAAAAAGAGAGAAAGATATGAACTAAGGAAAAAAGATAAAAAATAAAATAAAGAGACTGGAAATTAAAAAGTACCAACTTTGTTATAAAAACAAATTTTAAAATGTTTCAAATTTTTAAATGGTAATATAGTTCAAAGAGACAGAGATATAGAGAAAAGAACAGTGCAGACAGACAAATCCGTACCCTGGAAGATGAATGGGAGGAAATTCCAAAGCATGCAGAGGGAAGAAGCAGAAAGTTGGAAATAATAAAGGAGTAGGTAATAGATATAAGATGCAAAACCAGAGATCCTGCATATTAATAATGAGTGTGAATGAAATATTTAAAAAGTTAGAAATACAAAAGAAAAAAAGAAGAACCCTGAATTGAATTAAAAGAAACTGTGTAAATAAAAAGAATTACTTAACTAGGTAAAGTTATTGGAATGCTATCAACAATTCCTTATGATACTTTGAAATTCAAAGTCCAATAATTCTAAAAGCATTGAGACAGAAGTCACAGATCACCTAAAATGGGAGGAAAAGTCATGCAGGTTTCAGACTTCTATCTATACATGTGAACCAAAGGCAGCAGAAGACTGGAAACAGTTCAATTGCCTACTAACAGAATATATAAATAAGTTTTACATTCACTCAACAAATAGTACATACCAGTAAGACTGAACTATTTATTACATGTAATAAATGCAAAAATTACATGCAAAAATGTAATCTCACAAAAATGATATTGCGTGAAAGAAGCTAAAAATGAAAGAGTAAATGCTACAAGAAGTCAAAAATAATGTAAACAAATCTATGGCCTTGGAGCACGGAATGAAGCAGGGCAAAGGCTAATAGAGTTTTGTCAAGAGAATTCACTGGTCATAGCAAACACCCTCTTCCAACAACACAAGAGAAGACTCTACACATGGACATCACCAGATGGTCAACACCGAAATCAGATTGATTATATTCTTTGCAATCAAAGATGGAGAAGCTGTATACAGTTAGCAAAAACAAGACCGGGAGCTGACTGTGGCTCAGATCATGAACTCCTTATTGCGAAGTTCAGACTTAAATTGAAGAAAGTAGGGAAAACCACTAGACCATTCAGATATGACCTCAATCAAATCCCTTATGATTATACAGTGGAAGTGAGAAATAGATTTAAGGGACTAGATCTGATAGATAGAGTGCCTGATGAACTCTGGACGGAGGTTCGTGACATTGTACAGGAGACAGGGAACAAGACCATCCCCATGGAAAAGAAATGCAAAAGAGCGAAATGGCTGTCTGAGGAGGCCTTACAAATAGCTGTGAAAAGAAGAGAAGCGAAAAGCAAAGGAGAAAAGGAAAGATATAAGCATCTGAATGCAGAGTTCCAAAGAATAGCAAGGAGAGATAAGAAAGACTTCCTCAGCGATCAATGCAAAGAAATAGAGGAAAACAACAGAATAGGAAAAACAAGAGACCTCTTCAAGAAAATTAGAGATTCCAAGGGAACATTTCATGCAAAGATGGGCTCGATAAAGGACAGAAATGGTATGGACCTAACAGAAGCAGAAGATATTAAGAAGAGGTGGCAAGAATACACAGAAGAACTATATAAAAAAGATCTTCCCGACCAAGATAGTCACGATAACGTGATCACTGACCTAGAGCCAGACATCTTGGAATGTGAAGTCAAGTGGGCCTTAGAAAGCATCACTACTAACAAAGCTAGTGGAGGTGATGGAATTCCAGTTGAGCTATTACAAGTCTTGAACGATGATGCTGTGAAAGTGCTGCACTCAATATGCCAGCAGATTTGGAAAACTCAGCAGTGGCCACAGGATTGGAAGAGGTCAGTCTTCATTCCAATCCCAAAGAAAGGCAATGCCAAAGAATGCTCAAACTACCGGACAATTGCCCTCATCTCACACGCTAGTAAAGTCATGCTCAAAATTCTCCAAGCCAGACTTCAGCAATATGTAAACCGTGAACTCCCAGATGTTCAAGCAGGTTTTAGAAAAGGCAGAGGCACCAGAGATCAAATTGCCAACATCCGCTGGATCATGGAGAAAGCAAGAGAGTTTCAGAAAAACATCTATTTCTGCTTCATTGACTATGCCAAAGCCTTTGACTGTGTGGATCACAATAAACTGTGGAACATTCTTCAAGAGATGGGAATCCCAGACCACCTGACCTGCCTCTTGAGAAACCTGTATGCAGGTCAGGAAGCAACAATTAGAACTGGACATGGAACAACAGACTGGTTCCAAATAGGAAAAGGTGTACGTCAAGGTTGTATATTGTCACCTTGCTTATTTAACTTATATGCAGAGTACATCATGAGGAATGCTGGGCTGGAAGAAGCACAAGCTAGAATCAAGATTGCTGGGAGAAATATCAATAACCTCAGATATGCAGATGACACTATCCTTATGGCAGAAAGTGAAGAGGAACTCAAAAGCCTCTTGATGAAAGTGAAAGAGGAGAGTGAAAAGGTTGGTTTGAAGCTCAACATTCAGAAAACAAAGATCGTGGCATCTGGTCCCATCACTTCATGGGAAATAGATGGAAAAACAGTGGAAACAGTGTCAGACTTTGTTTTTTTGGGCTCCAAAATCACTGCAGATGCTGATTGCAGCCATGAAATTAAAAGACGCTTGCTCCTTGGAAGGAAAGTTATGACCAGCCTTGATAGTATATTAAAAAGCAGAGACATTACTTTGCCAACCAAGGTCCGTCTAGTCAAGGCAATGGTTTTTCCTGTAGTCATGTATGGTTGTGAGAGTTGGACTGTGAAGAAGGCTGATCGCCGAAGAATCGATGCTTTTGAACTGTGGTGTTGGAGAAGACTCTTGAGAGTCCCTTATACTGCAAGGAGATCCAACCAGTCCATTCTAAAGGAGATCAATCATAGATGTTCATTGGAGGGACTGATGCTAAAGCTGAAACTGCAATACTTTGGCCACCTCATGCGACGAGTTGACTCACTGGAAAAGACTCTGATGCTGGGAAAGGTTGGGGGCGGGAGGAGAAGGGGACGACGGAGAATGAGATGGCTGGATGGCATCACCGACTCTGTGGACATGAGTTTGAGTGTACTCCGGGAGTTGGTGATGGACAGGGAGGCCTGGCGTGCTGTGATTCATGGGGTCGCGGAGAGTCGGACACGACTGAGCGACTGAACTGAACTGAACTGAACTGAGTGTTGATAATATTGTTTCTTGATCTGCATGCATTTTATACAGTTTTTAATTATTTGTTTTATGAAAATATATGATATATACACTCAAAACGTTTTTTGTTTTTTGACTGGAGGAGGCCTTCCCCAATAGTTCAGTGGGTAGAGTCTGCCTGCCATGCAGGAGATGCAGGAGATGGATTTGATCCCTGGGTGGGGATAATCGCCTGGAGAAGGAAATAGCAACCCGCTCCTGTAT
Source organism: Moschus berezovskii (assembly GCF_049115385.1). Lineage (NCBI taxonomy): Eukaryota > Metazoa > Chordata > Mammalia > Artiodactyla > Moschidae > Moschus > Moschus berezovskii. The sequence continues at coordinate 65,870,952 of NC_142477.1, forward strand.
TCTTGCATGGAAAACTCCATGGACAGAGGAGCCTGGTGGGCTACAGTTCAAAGGGGAGCAAAGAGTCAGACACGACTAAGCATGCAGGCATGACAAAAAGGTTTTTAAATGTTGAAATAAATTTAGAACAGTTACTGAAGATGAACAGAATTCAGGGTATAGATGCTGTGGATAGATACCTTGTATAGGAGAGGGCTAAAAATATTGTACTTTGCTAGAAAAATGTTTAGATAAATACTTATATTAAAAATTTAATGGTCATAGCTAAATATGTAATACACTCTGCACCTTTCAAGTCAGCAGAAGGAAAAATGAAAGTAAATTCCATAAGATTAATAGCAGGCAGGAAAGATGTAAAAAAGGGAAAGGAAATACATAGTAAACAAAAACTTTTTTTTTAGAAAGATGATACTCTAAATATGTCAGTCTTCGTAACAAAATGCAGTTGAATTTAACTCAGTTTCTAAAAGAAAAAAGATTAAAAAATAAAATATCCATCCTCCAGACCTTGGTTTCCAAATATCGTCTCAAATAAAAGTAACCGAGGCTACTTGAAGTTGTTGATTTCAGAATCAGGAAAGAATAATTAAATATAAATTTGTGATGATATAAATAATTGAATGAATAAATAAGGATGAAGAAAGGATTACTTTTCCTTACCAAAGAAGTCTAGTCAAACAAACAAAACTTGGACATGTGCCAAGTTCTTCCTGCAGCTAAACTAATACAACCTAATTACCAAAGTACCAGAATCTTTCTAAAAACCTAAGAGCACACTTAATGGTCGCTACTATGTTGACATTCGAGTCAATCTAAGTAAGACTCTGTTTTGTACTAGAGTTTTCAAAATCTTGGGCTACACTTTCCCAGCAGTCTCTCTACTTACGACCTCCTTATCACAAGGAAAGGAGATATGATGATAAAAGATAAAAATAAAATTGGTCTATTTTACTTCTAACGTGTGTGTGTGGTGTGTGTGTTCTAAGTCATGTCTGACTCTTTGCGATCCTATCAGCTATAGCCCATCAGGCTCCTCTGTCCATGGGATTTTTTCAGACAAGGATACTGAAGTGGGTTGTCATTTCCTCCTCCAGGGAATCTTCCTGACCCCAGGATCGTATCCCGTATCTTGTGTCTCCTGCTTTGGCAGGCAGATTCTTTACCACTAGCTCCACCTGGGAAGCCCCACTTCTAACATAGCTACCTTGGGGAAAAAAAAAGAAAAAGCACAGATAAAGAAGCATTTGGCACTTTGGCCAAAGTGTCATGATTTGATCACCAGCATAACTATGGAAGATTAGGAATTGGATCTGTCTAGTTGATCCTTTGTCAGAGAACACATCAGCATGTTGAGCTGATAACTCCTCTTCATGGTCTAGCATCACCTTTTATTAAGTTATGAAAGGTAATTTAATATGACTGTGGTAATGAGGTTTGATGTGTTGGCTTGGTCCACAGTAAAAGATGCAAATGACTGGCCACCACAATTCCCTGTTTAACACAGCATCCAGCCAGAGCTACCTGCTTTTGAAAACTTCTGTTCTCCTTTACGTTCTGGGGTAGTGGTTTTCTTTCTCTAGACACATCATAAATTTTCAACTCTATATTTGCTAGAACAATTTATAATCAGAAAAATAGCCAACTGTTCTATGTATGTGCGTGTGCTCAATCGCTCAGTCGTGTCTGACTCTTTATGACCCCATGGGCTGTAGCCCAAGGCTCCTCTGTTCATGTGATTTTGCAGGCAAGAACACTGGAGTGGGTTGCCATTTCCTCCTCCAGGGGATTCTTCCAAGCCAGGGATCCTCTCGACCCAGGGATCGAGCCCGTGTCTCCTGCATCTCCTGCATTGGCTGGTTCTTTACCTCTGAGCCACCTGGGAGACTCATTCTTCTATATTCAGTATCTTTCTTTCTTTGTCAAATATCTTGGTAGTTAGGAACAGAATCTTAAGCACCCTGTCACCAGAGTTCAAATTCTGGGCTTGCTGTTTTTCGTTGTGTGTCCTTGGGCAAGTCAGTCACCTTTTGTGTGAGACTTATTTTCCCTGGCTGTAAAGTGTTCTCATTGCATTAAATGAATTAAAACACCTAAAGCACTTAGAATAATATCCGAAATTTGGTATGTGCTTAATAAATTCTCTTATTAAATATTAATTTCTTAGATGTTTTAGTAGCAGTCTCTGGGACAATTCTGTTTAGAGTACCAGGCCCCTAAACAAATACAACTTCATTCCTTAACAAATGGAAACCTGTCCGCCTTGAAATATAAGCTGGCTGACACAAGTCAGTTATAATATAGGAGCTTGAATTTAGCTTCCAATGTTATTTTTTGTTAGAATGTAAAACTGGAAAATCTTTTAACATTATTTTTGAATAAGTCATTGGTGACTTATGTGTCAACAACTGAGCCTATGCATAGCTGACCTGAATGGATCTCCTATGGCTGGGCTTGCTGAGACCTGCTTGCCTCGAGAATTGCTACTGCTTCCCGGCAAGGACACAATGGGGCCTTGATTCTTAGGGGCCTTGTAGGCTGACAAAAAGAGCTCCACCCACCACTTCTGCAAAATCAGCAGCTTCATGGGAAGTTCTGTGGGTGAAGACTTGGCCATGCAGAAAAAAGAACTCGGAGAAAACTAGTCTTTCATAAAACGAATATATCATGAATTCATTCAGATAGATATTAACTATTTAGTTGCTAACCACTGTGTCAGATTTTTAAGTTCAGCGGTCGTGGTTATGGATAGTTTTTCAAGGATACATGAGAGAAAATGCCTAACTAAAAAGTTGATTTATTCTTTAGCTTTATTGAGGTTGTAATTGATGTATAACATGTATATAAGTTTAAGGTAAATGCATATTGATTTCATACAGTTATGTATTGCAAAATGACTACTACCATGTTAGCTAATACCTCCATCATATCACACAGTTGTCATTTCTTTTTTGCAGTGAGAGCATTTAAGATCTGTTCACTTAGCAACTTTCAAGTAGGTAATAGAGTATTATTAATTATAATCATACCATACCTTACATCCCCAGAAATTGTTTTAAAAAGAATTTTTGATTTAGAAAAAAGGATGAAGGTTTTTCATTTTCTACATTTGTACAAAAATCTTTTCTTTCAGCAAATTCATGGCCTGCTAATATACAAAGTGTTATATACTGTTACATTATAAAACTTTTATTCATGTTGATGTATAACAAACACCATCACAATATTGTAATTATAATCCAATTAAACTGATTTTTAAAAATATCTTCTTTCCTTTGCTCAGAAAAACAGTTCTCATTTGTGCTTTAGTTTGCCTTCTTTGATTACTAGTGAGAGTGACTATTTAATTGTTCCTTCTTTTGTGGTGCACTTCCCTGGTGGTTCAGACAGTAAAGAATCTGCCTGCAGTACAGAAGACCTGTATTCGATCCCTGGGTTGGAAAGATCCCCTCGAGAAGGGAGTGGCAACCCACTCCAGTACTCTTGCCTGGAGAATTCCACAGATAGAGGAGCCTGATGGGCTACAGTCCATTGGGTCACAAAGAATCAGACACAACTGAGCAACTAACACTACTTGCATTCTTTGATTTCTAGTGAGAGTGACTGTTTTATTGTTCCTTCGTGATTCTTCTTTTGTGAATTTCTTATTTACAATTTTTGCCCCTTTATTTTATTAACATCTCTACTTTGTAAGGGAAAAAATAACTCCATTGTATGTTAGATAAGTATGCCCTTTTGTTTTCTTTTTGTCTTTTACCAATCCTAACATTGTCATTTCGCATGTGCAGACATACATTGTTTTACAGCACTTTGCTTTCTTGTGCTGCATAGATATTGTGTATTTTACAAATTGAGGGTTTGTAGAAACCCTACATTGTCAGATGATGGTTAGAACTTTTTAGCAATGAAGTATTTTTTAATTAAGAAATGTACATTTTTAAGACAAAATGCTATTGCACACAATAGAATATAGCATACTGTAAACATAACATATATACATTGTGAAACCAAAGAGTTCCTGTGACTTACTTTATTCTTCTATTTACTTTATTGCAGTAGTGTGGAACTGAACTTGCAATATCTCTGAGGTATGTCTTTACATAAAAATACATTTTTTATGTTGACCAATTTATTACTTTTCCTTCCTTGGCTGTGCCTTGAATTGTGAGGCTTTTAAAAATTTCCTAGATGGAAAGAACATGCTATATCTTTCCATCTGTTTATATTATCTTTGATTTTTTCATCAGCATCTTATAGTTTTCAGGATACAGTTCTTTTGCCACCTTGGGTAGGGTTATTCCTAGATATTTTATTCTTTTTGATGAGACAGTGAATGGAATTTATTCTTAACTTCTCTTTCTGATCTTACATTATTATTGTACAGAAATGCATCCAACTTCTGTGTATTAATTTTATATCCTGCAACTTTATATCTAATTCATTGATGAGTTCTAGTAGTTTTCTGATAGTGTCTTTAGGATTTTCTGTGTATAGTTTCATGTTATCTACAAACAGTGACAATTTTACTTCTTTTCCAATTTGGGTTCCTTTTACTTTTTCTTCCGATTGTTCTGTCTAGGACTTCCAAAATGGTGAAAGTGGACATCCTGATCTTAGAGTAAACGCTTTCAGCTTTGCAGCATTGAGTATGATGGTAGCTGTGGGTTTGTCATATATGACCTTTATTATATTGTGGTATGTTCCCTATATCCCCACTTTCTAGAGAGTTTTTATCATAAACGGATGATAAATTTTATCAAAAGCATTTTCTGCATCTACTGAGATGATCATATGGTTTTTATTATTCAGTTTGTTGATATGATATATCACACTGATTGATTTGAATAATTTGAAAATATTGAAAAGTCCTTGCATCCATGAGATATATTTCACTTATCGTCATGTATGATCCTTTTAAAGGTGCTATTGAATTCAGTTTGCTAGCATTTGTTGAGGAGTTTTACATTTACATTCAGTAGTGGTATTAATCTGCAGTTTTCTTTTTTTGTGGTATCTTTTATTTTGGTACCAGGGTAATGGTGGCCTCACAGAATGAGTTCAGATGTTTTCCTTCCTCTGTAATTTTTGGAATAGTTTCAGAAGGATAGGAATTAAATATTTGGTAGAATTCACGGGTGAAGCCATCTGGTCTTATTCTTTTGTTTATTGGGAGTTTCAGATCACAAATTGAATTTCAGTGCTGTAATTGTCTGTTCATGTTTTCTAAAGGTAGGGAACCATCCACACACAAATATGATATTTAAACCAGTAACTGTGAGAGGAGGAGAGTAAAGACGTGCAGAATATTTGAGATGTATTTAAAATTAAGTGATAAGCAACTTAAAACAATTGTGTTTTTATTTAGATGGCTATACCAAAACCTTATGATAACTATAACCACAAATTTATAATTGATATTCACAAAAAAGAAACTTGACTCTAAACATCACTCTAAAAGATAGTCATGAAGTCACATGAGAGGGAAACAAAAGAAAAAGGAAGAAAAAGACCTACACAAATAAATCCAAAACAATTAAAGTGGCAATAAGACATTACTTTGCCAACAAAGGTCCGTCTAGTCAAGGCTATGGTTTTTCCCATGGTCATGCATGGATGTGAGAGTTGGACCGTGAAGAAAGCTGATCGCCGGAGAATTGATGCTTTTGAACTGTGGTGTTGGAGAAGACTCTTGAGAGTCCCTTGGACTGCAAGGAGATCCAACCAGTCCATTCTAAAGGAGATCAATCCTGGGTGTTCATTGGAAGGACTGATGCTAAAGCTGAAACTCCAATACTTTGGCCACCTCATGCGAAGAGTTGATTCACTGGAAAAGACTCTGATGCTGGGAGGGATTGGGGGCAGGAGGAGAAGGGGATGACAGAGAATGAGATGGCTGGATGGCGTCACCGACTCGGTGGACATGAGTTTGAGTGAACTCCGGGAGTTGGTGATGGACAGGGAGGCCTGGAGTGCTGTGATTCATGGGGTCGCAAAGAGTCGGTCACGACTGAGCGACTGAACTGAAGGACAGATATATATATTAATAATTGCCTTAAATGTAAACAGATCAAATGCTCCAAACAGAAGACATAGACTGGTTGAATGGATACAAAATCAAGACCCAAATATATGCTATTTCCAAGACACCCACTTCAGATTTAGGGACACATACAGACAAACCGATGGGATAAAAAAAAGGTATGCCATACAAATGGATATGAAAGGAAACCTAGAACAGGAATACTCACATCAGACAAAATATGCTTTAAAATAAAGGCAGGTACAAGAGACAAAGCAGGACACTACATAATGATCAAGGGATCAATCCAAGAAGTATGACTATTTAAAATATATATATATATATATCCAACACAAGAGTGCCTCAATATATAAGGCACATGTTAACAGATGTAAGAGGAAAAACTGACAGTAACACAATAATACTGGGAGACTTTAACACCCCAGTTACATCAATGGACAGAACATCTGCAGAGAAAATCGATAAGGAAATATAGACCTGATGACACATTAGATGGGATGGACTAATTATAAAGCATTCCATGCAAAAGCAGCAGAACACGCAGTCTTTTCAAGTGCATGTGAAACATTCTCCAGGATAGGTCTCGTGATGGGCGGCAAAGCAAGTCTCAGTAAATTTAAGAACATTGAAATCATATCAAGCATTTTTTCTAAGCACAATGCTGTGAGAGTAGAAATCAACTACAAGGAGAAAAACTGGAAAAAACACAAACGCGCGGAGGCTAAACAGTCTGCTACTAAACAACCAATGAATCACTGAAGAAGTCAAAGAAAAAACTTAAAAAATGCCTAGAGGCAAATGAAAGCAAAAACACGATGATCCAAAACCTATGGGACACAGCAAGAGCTGTTCTAAGAGGGACGTTTGTATCAATACAAGCTTACCTCAAAACAAGAAAATTCTCAAACAACCTAACATTATACCTAAAGCAACTAGAGAAAGAAGAACAAACAAAACCCAGCTGGTAGAAGAAAAGAAATCATTAAGATCAGAGCAGAAATAAATGAAATAGCAACTAAAAAAACAATTGAGAACATCAACTGAACCAAAGCAGTTTAATGAAAAAAAAAATTGAGTTGAAATTTTAAAAAATGCTTAACTTCAGCTAAAGGTTCTTTAACACTAGAGCAAAACTAGAACTTTGGGTTCCTAAAAATTCATTATAAATTAAAAAGTGATTATGAGATCATTAAGATATTAGGGCAGTTTTTTAAGCTACCAGTTTTTACATGGGGATAAGTTTAAATTTTCCAGAAGATAAAATTTAGTCAGTTTTTTCTTAAAAAATCATGAGTAAAAGTCAGGAAATATCCTTTATGTAAGCCCTTTTATTTTTATAAAAGAAAAACAAATTTTAAGATGCAGACATATTTTTGAATGATTTTCCATAAATGATTAAAAGGGAAAGACTATTCTGTGAACAAATATGCTATCAAAGTGACAAATCGCTTTCAAGAAAAATACAAATTAATCAAAAGAAAATGCTTCTAGTTGTCTTGTTATTGGCCCAAAGATAGTAGTTACCTCTGAATTCTGAGTGACTTTGGTCATCTCCTCACTCCTGAATTACTCGACCTGTGGAGCTGCAGCTATGTTTCAGACAGTACTTTTCCTTGGATGTCATTTGCTAAATATCATATCATGTTTGGTGATGATTTTTTTTTTTAACGAATTTCTTCTAGTTGTTTTTCTTTGTTCTTTTTTGGGGGTTGTGTGTAGCTTCTCAGGTGTCACTAGAGGTAAAGTACCCGCCTGCCAATGCAGGAGACATAAGAGACGTCATTCGATCCCTGGGTTAGGAAGAGCCCCTGGAGGAGGGCATGCAACCCACTCCAGTATTCTTACCTGGAGAGTCCCATGGACAGAGAAGCCTGGTGGGCTACAGTCCATGGGGTCACACAGAGTTGGACACAACTGAAGCGACGTAGCATGCACATGTTCTTTTTTTATCAGAAAAGATATATGCCTTTACTTTATCAATATGATACTGTGCTTACAGATTGTATTGTTTGTATGATGACACTTGTCTTCTTATTGAAAATATTTTTCCTGTAACCCTGTTTGTTCTAATATGCACGAACTTCTGTCAGGCTTTTCCTTAGCTGTCATGGTAGGATTTCTCACATTCACTTCTTCATTGCATTGTGCACTATGTCTTACATTCTGAGTCGTTGTCTTTCATCTATTACATTTTATAGCAGTTTCACTGAGACATAATTCACATATATAGTTCACCCATTCACTGATTTTTATTATGGTCATAGAATTGTGCAACTATAGCGGAAATCAATTTTAGAGTTTTCTCACTACAAAGGAAACTTCGAACCCATTAGTAATCATTCCCCATTTTTTTCCACCCACAGCACACTCCAGCCATTCAGTTCAGTTCAGTCACTCAGTCGTGTCCAACTCTTTGCGACCCCATGAATCACAGCACCCCAGGCCTCCCTGTCCATCACCAACTTCCGGAGTTCACTCAAACTCATGTCCACCGAGTCGGTGATGCCATCCAGCCATCTCATTGTCTGTCATCCCCCAATGTATGGGCCAAAATACCCTTTTATTAGTGGGGGATCATATTTTCCTTTTTATTCTCATCTAATCCATGTATTTAAGGTATTTGAGACATGTCTTCTTAATTACCTAACACCCTCTCTGTGGAATTAATATTTTCAAATTCACTTGTTATTTATTATTTTTGTTTTTCTGTAGAATTGTATCACTTAGGAAATATTTGATCAGTTCAGAGCAAAAGCATGGAATGTATAAAAGTTACATTAGTCCATTATACATTTCTTTCTTAAATTTGAATTTTTAGGCCAAGATGAAGACATACTTAACCAAAAAGTGACTGACAATTTAAAAAAACAATGTGTGGGGCCGGGAGTATTCTAGAAGCTCAAGAAAATAGACTCCACTCCCTAAAAAAAACCTGGTTCAGTTCAGTTCAGTTCAGTTGCTCAGTTGTGTCTGACTCTTTGTGACTTCATGAATCACAGCACGCCAGGCCTCCCTGTCCATCACCAACTTCCGGAGTTCACTCAAACTCAGGTCCATTGAGTCGGTGATGCCATCCAGCCATCTCATCCTCTGTTGTCCCCTTCTCCTCCTGCCCCCAATCCCTCCCAGCATCAGGGTCTTTTCCAATGAGTCAACTCTTTGCATGAGGTATCCAAAGTATTGGAGTTTCAGCTTCAGCATCAGTCCTTCCAGTGAACACCCAGGACTAATCTCCTTTAGGATGGACTGGTTGGATCTCCTTGCAGTCCAAGGGACTCTCAAGAGTCTTCTCCAACACCACAGTTCAAAAGCATCAATTCTTCAGCGATCAGCTTTCCTCACAGTCCAACTCTCACAAAAATTTCTATTATTAGAGGCTATATGCAGAAGATAGAGCTTCATAATTGAACAATAACTTAATTACTATTTGCAGTGGTTGAGTGGGAATTTCTAAAATGGTCCATTTATTGGGGATCTTGTTTATGTCAAAGTCTGGGTGTACATGTCAAGGCATCATGTACATGTTCCTGGACTACACAAAAGCAGGTGAGTGCTAGAGCAGGAAAAATTAAAAGATCCTCTGATCTGGGCTGCCCACTTATTTTATCAATGCAGAAATCAAGGTCTAGAAAAACTTAGATCTCAAAGCTTGTTCATAGAAGGAGGAGGCTAGAAGGCCAGTCCTCTGACTCTTTATCCAGTACTCTTGAACTAGCCAGTGTTCAAGGCAGTGAAACACTTCCCATTTAATACACCTATGCACAAATATCTGCTCAGCCTTACAAAAGTCTCTCTTAAAATGCTGAGGTGCATTTAAAACATCCTCCTCATGAGAACAGTGTAAGATTTATTGTTGTTCAGTTGCCAAGTATGTTCCACTCTTTGCAGCCCCACGGACTGCAGCACGCCAAGCTCCTCTGTCCTTCTCTATCTCCCATAGTTTTCTCAAATTAATGTCCATTGATTCAGTGATGCTATCTAACCAACTCATTCTCCGCCACTTCTATCTCCTTTTGCCTTCAATCTTTCCCTGCATCAGGGTCTTTTTCAATGAATCAGCTGTTCTCATCACATAGCCAAAGTATTGAAGCTTCAGCATCAGTCCTTCCAATGAGTATTCAGGACTGATTTCCTTTGGGATTGACTGGTTTGATTTCCATGCAGTCCAAGGGACTCTCAAGGGTCTTCTCTAGCACCATAATTCAAAAGCATCCATTCTTCAGTGCTCAGCCTTCCTTATGGTCCAACTCTGACCTCCATATGTGACTACTGGAAAAACCATAGCTTTGACTACATGGACCTTTGTCGTCAATGTAATGTCCCTGCTTTTTAACATGCTGTCTAGGTTTTTCATAACTTTCCTTCCAAGGAGCAAACATCTTTTAATTTCATGGCTTCAGTCACTGTCTGCAATGATTTTAGGTGTCACTTGATATTGCTTTGTTATCTCATGGTTGCTTCTAGTTATGTTTATATTTAAAAATCTATCTCAACTGAGAAATTTCTGGCTTTTGTTCCCCTGAGTGGTGCAAACATTTCATTTTACTTATTGTATTATACTGGGGAAAACCAGCATTACCTGTTTTATTTCCCAATAAACGCAATATATCTTTGTTGAGGACATTCTCTGCCTAGAACCATGGCAAGCACTGACCCAGGTAGATACTCTCTGGTGAATGTTAGCAGGCAAAATAAAGGTCTTAACTCTTTGTGCCCATCACCATGCTGTTTCCCGATACCTCTGTCTTCTTTATCTTTCAATGTTATTTCTTTTACATTCCTGAACCACCAGTGAAACCACTCATGATTGCCCAGGGATCCATGTCTGTTTTTTCCTTAGCCATTTCTCTTACCACACAAAGTGGATGACCAGATGCATTACCCCAAACTCTGCTCATTAGGAGGATTTTTCCTCACTGTCCTTTCCCTGGGTCATCCCTGAGCGAGACTGTTGTACAGTAAGAGTCCACTTACAGCTGTGCTCACATTTGAACTGACTCATCTATCAATAATAGCAGTCTTTTTCTTCCTCCTTCAGTTGGTCTGAGGGACTCCCTCGCAGTCATAGATGTGAGCTGAGAGAGAGAGAGAGAAGCTGGTGAAACAGTGGTTGATGACATGGCCATCTGAAGCACATGGATTGTGCTGCTTACTTGTGTCTGTGGCCTTGCTCATCTCTGATCCTGGCTGCACCGTTTCTGTCTTATGATATGTTGCTCTTGAGGGTACATGGCCTGTGGTTTGGTAAACAGAACCCAACTGTAATGAACAGCTGTGGCTTTGTGGTCAATTTATGGCCTCGGTCAGAAGCTCAGTCTTTATCAGAGACTGGTGGCATAGCAAGAGTTGTATTTTGAACGGTGTCTCTAGACTTCAGACGCCTTGCTCCAGAACCATAGTGGTCTACATTGTGATTTCCCTGTAATGAATGGTTGGCCCTAAGATCCACAGAATGTTTCTTTTTGCTACCAAGGGCTCTAGTACCCTAGTGTCTGCTGGATTTTGTGGCCCAGGCTACAGGGATGCTCATCTCATGGCCTGCATTTGCTACTTTGGTTCTACTTGGTCTCAGCCTTTGTGTCCCTCAGTGAATAGATTGGAGTGGTATTCCTAGATGTAAAATATGCTGCCTCTAGAACATGTGTTTCCTTCTTAATGACAGGAGAAGCAAGATGCAGTAATCTGTCCCTTACTTTAGAGGCATATCTGAGCATGCCTGGACCTCTGGACACTTAAAAACCTCACTGACAGAGAGGAAACTCAAATCTTCATAGAGTTTCTCTCTCACTCTTAGGAGCGAAAGTATTTTGAAATGAACTTCAAGTCCAATTAACATGCCATGAGTATAATGTACCAATGTGATATTATGTGGAATGTCCACGTGGTTCTGGTCCCTTCCTATCACACTATGACAGAGGGTTAGAGAATTGATGGAGCCTTGAGGCACGATCTTAAACACTGTCTTTCTTGCATGAATGGGAATTGCTTCTGATCCTCCTTCCTGATAAGGGTGGAAAAGAAGGCATCTGCCCAGTTATGTTCCTGAGGCTAGGTTGAGAATCTCCTTAAGCAGAAATACCACATCTGGCCCAGCACCTGCAATCAGGTCTGATGCTTGCCTGACTGGGTGAAAGGCCACTGTCATCAACTGGGATCCATCAGCTCTTTGTAGGAGCTGGGCTGGTTAACTCACTGGAGAAGTGAAGTTGACCACCCTCTAGGTCTTTAAGGGTACCACTAACCTTTGACAATCTACTCAGGATGCAAAATTTGTTTTGATTCACCCTCTTGGACAGAGGAAGGGACACTTTCATAAACTACTTCTCCTTACCCACTATAAAAGCTATTTTATCACAAGCCAAGGAGCAAATGCAGGGTTTCTGCCCACTGCTAAGCATGACCCTCCATGCTGAAGGGTCAGCTCACTGGATCCTCTGAGCCAGACACAGGGCAGGAACCCATTTATTGCCTGACACTCAGATAATGCCATTCTAAGAGGGGCTATGATGATGCTTTAAGTCCCTGACTAACAATGTTAACACAGAACTTTTGCTAAGAAGTCCTTAAAAATTTGGGATCCCCTTTCCCCAGTTATGCAGTTGCCAAAGGAAGTAGATAGTGTTCCATTCCAATCAGGAGACTCATTCCTGTACACTCTTACTATGATGCTGCAGGGATCTTTCTTATCAGAACATGGCTTTCCTTTCTGTCAACGAGTTCAAATCTGAGATACAGGCCCAAGTTTAGAAATTGATGTTGATGAACCAGACTGGTTGGGATTGAAAAGTCAACCTTCTTTGAGCTTTGCTACCCTTCTAATTAAGTTCTGGGCCTGGTTTTCAGATATTTTTCCTTCCTCAGTTATTGGAAATGAATCTCTTTCTTTGCTGCCAATAAGACCCTCTAACTTTGACATTTTGTCTTATGTTGGGGATCAATCTTTCTCAGCACTTTACTGTCTCTATTCTATTTATATCAAGAGTACCAGGCCAGCCATCCAATTTCATAATCCTCATGATTTCTGGGCCCTCAGTTCTTTTCAAATGCTCCTCAGATCTTGTACCAACAAGTGCATTCTTTTTAGGTGGTACCTCATTCCAGTTTGCCACTGGTAAGCTCCAGTATTTTGGCCACTTGATGTGAATAGCCAACTCATTGAAAAAGATCCTCATGCTGGGAAAGTTTGAAGGCAAAAGGAGAAGAGGGTGGTAGAGGATGAGATGGTTGGATGGGCATCACCAATTCAATGGACATGAACTTGGGCAAACCCCGGGAGATGGTGAGGGACTGAGAGGGCTTCTGTGCTGCAGTCCATGGGCCTGCAGAGTCAGACGTGACTTAGTGACTGACAACAACAGCCATAGCATTAACAACTGCCTGGTACCACACCCTGGGCACTCTCAGGCCTCAGCCTATCAGGAGTGGTGGGGTTTTCTTTGGCAGCAGACTGGCAGATGATCTAGTTCAAAAATTCAAGTTCAGAGGCTGCTTCCTAGGACCACTCTTGGTATCCACTCTCTTTTGTCAGTTCCCCGGAAAATAGACTCTTTGGTAGAGATTTGTGTGCAGGAAGTTTACAGGGGAAATGAGAGAAGCAAGACTGCCAGAAGGAGAAATTGAACTCCAATGTGGTTGCAACAGAGGCCTTTGCAGTTCTCTCTGGGATCCATGGCTTCAGAGATGGGGACGGTGCTTCAGGGGTTTCCCAAACTGAGGCAAGGGGGCCACCAGAATCAGTCATTAGGTGCTGACTGCCTCCAGGGAAGGTATGTTCACTTGGATGAGTCAGCTCCCTTTGTCCACAAGCAAAGAGGGACACCAGACTCAGCTGCTAGCCATCAGCCGCCAACATTCCTGGCAGCTGAAGAGATGAGTACCTTGGTCCTGAAGGGGGCATCCGAGTAGTACAGGACAGTATCCACCCCATTGTGTTCCAGCTATGAAGATCACGGTGAACGCTCCTGCAACTGTAGTCTTCTGTTACATTTTAAGATTAGAAAATTTATTTTAAAAAATCAGTGAAGGACAAAGAACCAGAAATTTAATGAAGCAAGAAAATATCCTTCTGGGCAATGTAAGTAAAATCTTTGTTCAAAGATAGATCAGATTTCTTCTACTTTATCAAAGAATCATCCTAAATTTTTGAAAAAGGAAGTATGTACTTGAAATGTTAAATAAACTCTCTGTAGGCTCTGAGGGTAAAGGCTATCAGAAAACGGCTAAAAGGTTTTTTTTTGGGGGGTGGGGTATTAATTGTGCAGTCTCCCAATTATGCTTCAGCAGACATTCCAATTGTATATACTGAACATATAAAGTTTCTATGAATCATGAAATCTTTTCCCTTCAATTCTACTTTCCCCTTAGATTCTCCCTGCTCTACCAGCATTTATCTCTGTGTGAGTCTGTTAAGATACTCTCAAGTTTCCTAGCACATTAGAATCCACCAAAGAGTGGGGCTAGTCCAGAGTGTTCATGATTTCTTTTTCCTAGGGTGCACACAGGTAGATTAAGAGGCTATCAAGAAACTATAAGGAAACAGCTGATTAAGGAAGCTGAGGATTTAGATTTTACTGGCATCTTCACACTATGAAAGTCCAGGAAACAGGATGTGCCAGCCACAGGAAGAGAGTTCTATGGAACCCTCAACAATTCTCCCCTGGATATATCAAACAAAATGTTGGTTAGATGCTTCTTTTGCCAAACTCTTGAAGATTTGAGGGGGAAAAATCTGAATTATATTTCCATGGCTTTAAAAACTGTGAGAGAAAACCTTATGAGACATTATATGAATGTAGAAAAAAATCCTACAGATACATGTATGTTATGCTAATAAGAAAATACCTAGTTGTAGAAGTGAGGAGGGTCATTTATTTCTTTTAGCATAGACACACACACACGCACGCACACACAGAGTCAATTGAAAGGTTGACAGATCAATAATTGACATCTTAAAAACTCTAAAATATATTTAAAATCCTAAAAATAATTACTAGCATAGCATAACATACTCAGCCTCTGACAGCATAGATTTCAATGTTAAGTACCTTGGTCTTTATTATGTAAAGAATACTCAAGGAAATGAGAACCCAATGATAATAAATCAGGGGTTGTAAATGTCATTCCATCAACTATGGTCCACTGATTTTTTTCTTTTTTCTTTTTTTTTTGGCCTCTAGTATCTATTTATATTCTGACAAGTCAGAAACTGCAGCAACATTGAACTTGCTTACATGAAGCATGGCCTTACCATTTCTTTCCAGCACTTTCCACTCCGTTGAAAGACTTGAATGCAATCCTGGGGGAAAATATCAGAACAGTGAACAAGGTACTTAGTAAACACAAGTTAAAAGAAGTTAAGGATGAATTATATTTTTGCTTACATAACAGTAAGGATGTGAATAGCTGATTCACTGGAAAAGATGCTGATACTGGGAAAGATTAAAGGCAAGAAGAGAAGGGGCGGGCAGAGAATGAGTTGGTTAGATAGCATCACTGACTCAATGGACATGGACTTGAGGAAACTTTGGGAGATAGTGGAGGCCAAAGGAGCCTGTCCCGTTGCAGTCCATGGGGTCGCAAAGAATCAGACATGACTTAGGGACCGAACAACAGCAGCAAGCTCTAAGGATGTAACAAAGAGAAATAACTAAATAAAAACCTTGTTGTACGAGGCCTCTTATGTAAAGCAACTAATCTGATCAATTATCCATTACATGAGCTTAATAAATTAGGAAGTATATTCAGCTAAAAAAATACAATGCCCTCCAGACACTCATGTTGTAGATGTTGTCATTTAATGATGTAAACAAGGTGTCAAACAAGAAAAAAAGTAGTTAGTATTTTGTTCTGTGTAAAGAAAATAAGATAAACAAAACATTCATAAACAATTTGAAACGAGTTCCTTCAAGTTGTGAGATTATTAACTGGGGTGTAAGAACATAAATACTAAGGGAACAGTCACTTGGTAATTATATTTGGAACACTTTTATTAACTTAGAATCAATTCCAAGGATGAGTGCTAGGAACAAGTACAATTAACATGAAACTAGAAAGCTGCACTTAGGAGAAGGCACACAGGAAACACCACTCTCTAGGATGGCGAAGACGTTAGGGAATCCATGGTGTTAGAACATTCAAAGTTGTTGCCTTTGAAAGCCTGAGAACAGTTAAGCCACTGGTGTCATATGTTACAGAGGCAGCATCAAGTTCCTGGCAGACCGGCCTGGAATGAAGGAAGCAATTACCTCATGACATTTGCCACACCATATGGCAGGTGGCGATACTCAGGATGTCATCCAACGGCTCCTCCACACAGGAACTCCTCTGGTGAGCGACACTTGATACATGAAACTTGTGAAGAAGTTCAAATTCTCACAGGTGATTATATTATCCAGATGATGATATTATCCAGAAAGAATGACAAGACTACAACCTGAGGACTTTGCAAGAGCCAAGCCAAGGAAGAAATGCTGTACACAGGAAGAATGAACTGGAAGAAGTTAGAGGCCCAACCAAAGCCATAGACACTAAGGACAATGGCTCCATGTTTACTGATCTCAGATTGAGGTAGCTAAGGATGTAAGACCCAGGTCAGATCAGTGCTTAATATTACTTCTGTCTCTGTTATTATTTTCATCACACTAAGCATGATTACTCTTATCATGAACTTATTATATTTCATTTCATAATGAATTATATTTTACTAAAGCATATTATTACTATGCTTTCTGCTTTTCCTGTTTTAGGATGTTTAATGGACATTTGCTGAATGAAGGGATGAGTTAATTCTTCCAGCCGTCCTGCAGGGATTACAGATGGGAAGTTAAGCATCTTGCTCAAGCTGCCACTGCAAATAGGCCAAAAAATCTGCCTCATTCCAAAACCACGAATTCTATCTATATTCATGGTTTGTGCTAGAAACCGAAGAAAGATTGAAGCTATAAGTCACCAGTAACCCCTCAAAGAGTAGTTTTAATGTGGACTAAGAAAGAGAGTAGTTGCACTGGCTCAACAAAGAGAGTCTAAACAAGAGCTAGAGACCACAAGTGCAGGAAAGGGGTGTGGTCACTGGGGGCTCAGTAAGCTGGCTGTGCTGGCCTTGGTGTCGGGGCTCACCTTCTGATGCTGTGAAGAATCTGCCTGCCAGGAGTCATGATCTCCCGTAAAATTTTGGCTTCACATCTCTGGCCACTGCTGTCTATAGGATGTTCTGTTTCTACTGTTGGGAAGGTTGGGGGAATGAATGACAGGCTTGTGCAGCTGTGGGCCTGGTATAGGTCTTCCTTGACTCGAAATGTCCATGTTGTTGAGGCTCTCAAAATCTGGGGTTTGCCTAAGGTTTTCTCTCACTTTATGCATAGACTGAGCTCACAGGAAAGGGTGGTCCAAGCTGCCAGCACTTTCAATCACTGCTTCTGTCCCTGTGGACTTTCATCTGTAGCCAGCTGTGGGACTTATGAGCTAGGGAAGTGGGGGCTCATTTGGCATTATGTCTGCAACTCATCATCACTTTCTACCCCTTGCTCAAAGAATTTTCAAACAGCTCTTCCAAGAATAACCCAGCAAATATGTATATTCTCCAGGAGTGGGGGCCCTATCTGTCTCAGCCAGACAGCATTTGCTCCACGCCAGTAGACATCACTGCAGAGCTTATAAATGATTATGTCAAGCAGCTAAGCCATTAGGTAATTGGGCACAAGAGTTGATCTACTACCAGCGATGTTTCCCTAATAGCATCTAGTGTAGGACAAATGCAAAGAGAATTTGAAGCTAAGCTTGACAAATCCAGCTGATTCTCAATTATCTGACTAATGAGCACAGAAATTTCTTGAGAACAATGATGGATAAGTCTCAAGCCGTATTCAGCAAAGCACATCACCTGTAGAAGGGCTATGACAATGCCACTTAAAGGGTATGTGTCCCTGGATATAAGCAGGACCCCTAGACTGGATTTTGAACTTACATTCTCTGGTAATGCTACTATTAACACTAAATTGCAGTGAAACAGATGGACTTAACATCAGAAAACCAAGGAAGGATTCCAGAGAGCCCAACTTTACAGATTGCTATAGCCATAAAAATAGGTCAAGAAGGACCTCATGCATGTTCCAGGGAAATCTCTGAGATTGCATGTATATCAGCTAAATAGAAACCACTTTTTGTGAAGACTGTACTATTGTGGCATGGGTGAGACTGAGTATACTGAGATTGTGCTGAAACTTGGAGTAACTGACTCTTTGGGAAGAGATCTGAGTTAGCCTCAACAATCCCAAATTCTGTGCAAGTGTTGCTAGGGTTGTGGAGAAACTGTGCTTTGATTCTAGAATGCCCTCAAAGGAAAAGGCAACATGTCAAAACAATTCTGGATTAAATTCCAAGCATGGGAGCATTTCACCTACTTCATCATGGAAATCTGTTGCAATTATTACCGAACAAACCAAGTGTCTTCTGTTAGTTAAGTCCTGTTCCAAAGGAACATACATTGTTTCCAAATTACCATAGCTTCCTCCCTTCTTGTAACCTACTGTAATTTTTTCCACAAGAGTTATTAAGTAATTTTGTTTCTCTAAAGCTGCCCAGAATGTGTCCCTTACAGATAACGTTCTTTTAAAGTTTTATTCCGAGTGTATTGAATGATGCCTCATCATTAGACCAGGGTGGTTGGGGCAGTGGGGGAGTGGGGGAGAGACAGACATATGAAAAAGGTGTCCAGGTACTCAGAGTAGAAGTGGGTCATTATGGCATCTCCCAAACAGGCAGGGTTACATGCTGATTTTTGCCCTGGCATTGCCTGAAGTTGGGCTTCCCAGGTGGCTCAGCGGTAAAGAATCCACCTGCCAACGCAGGAAACTGAAGAGATGTGGATTTGATCCCTGGGTCAGGAAGATCCCCTAGTAACCCACTCAGTAACCCACTCAATGGTAACTCACTCAAGTATTCTTGCCACGGACAAAGGAGCCTTTGTTATCAATGGGAAGTACAAATAATTTGTGGTACATCCATACCACGAAATATCACACTGTAGTTGAAAGAAGGAGAGATCTCTGTACTAATTCAGGTAAATCTTCCACATTGTTAAGCAAGAAAAGCAAATTGTCAAAAAAAATGTAAATTACCTCATTCATGAGCAAAACTACTTTCATCTACATATTCTGTGTATGTAAATACACAGAGAAAAGACTGATGAACATATATCCAGCCATTAATGGTGGTTTCTTCTGAGATGAGATCAGGACGTGGATGGGGACTAGAACAGGGGAAGTGGGATAAGGGAACTGTCACATTTCACTGTATAAAGTCCTATTTTGTTTCTATATTTTCAATAATTTGGTATTTATGTATTACTGCTGCTGCTAAGTCACTTCAGTCGTGTCCGACTCTGTGTGACCCCATAGACGGCAGCCCACCAGGCTCCCATATTACTAGTATAAGATAAAAACAAATAGAAAGCTACATATGATGAATGTAACCCATGGCCCAAGTCCCAAGGCACTTCCTATCGTTAAAATTGAGGCTGACCAGAAAAGACTGTACTATGAGTATAGGATTCACATGTTGTTGGCTCCTGTGTTAGCATAGAATTACTTTCTGTGCGACATTTACTTTGATAGGATGAGGGAGATCTCATGCTTTGACAAATGTTGCACCTACTGCATTTTCAGGCCTTTATATTTGCCATTCCCACTGCCTGGAACACTCTTCCTACAAATACCCACATCTCGTCCTCCCACTCTTTAGATATTTGTTCAAATATTTTCTCCTCATCCAAGTCTTTCCTATCTTCCCTTCTTTGAATTTTAATACTCAGCGTATCCCCCAGTGCTCCCCATTGCCCACCCCTGCTTTATTTCCCTCCGTCGCCTTTTCAGTCATCCAACACACTACAGTTTCATTTACTTGCTTGTTCAATATCCATCTTCTCTCACTACAAGTTAAACCTGTAAAGGTAGAAACATTTTTCAAATGTTTCATGGCCATAACCCTGGGTCTAAAATAATATCTGGCACTTAGCATGTGCTTAATAAATTTTTGTGGAACCAATAGAAGAATGATTTATTAAATTCATCTGAGTAGAGAAGACTGAATGTGGGAGCTATTGGCATAGTCCTGATGAAAAACGTTTGTTTCTCTGAACGCTAATCACCAAATCTTGCCTTTGAGTAAGGTAATTTAAAAACTGGATATAGGTGGCAAAAAGAGGGTTTCTGAATTTTCTTCTACTGGTGAAAGCAGTTGCCCTCATTCACCCACTATAGTGGCTCAGCTGTAAAGACTCCTGCCAATGCAGGAGATGCAGGTTTGATCCCTGAGTTGGGAAGATCCCCAAGAGAAGGAAATAGCTACCCACTCCAGTATTCTTGCCTGGAAAATTCCATGGACAGAGGACCCGGTGGGTTACAGTCCATGATGTCACAAAAAAGTCGGACACAACTTAGTGACTAACTAACAATCCACTCTTCAGCACTGAAACTCAGAGAGGGAAGAATAGAGAAGAGATACTATTTCCCTTTCTCCCTGCTTCTAGCCAAGCTGAACCAATCATGGAATCACAAATAATCTGAAATTTAATTGAGAATATGAGACTTCAGGCATTTCAAAGCTTAACTTCTAGATCATTAGAGCGATGTGTTACCTGTCTCAGTTTGGACTTGCTGTGAACATAACTTCATTCCATACTAAGTGGATTTTTCCCTCCACCCATTTACATTTCCTTACTGCTGCTGCTGCTGCTAAGTCACTTCAGTTGTGTCTGACTCTGTGTGACCCCATAGACAGCAGCCCACCAGGCTCCCCCGTCCCTGGGATTCTCCAAGCAAGAACACCGGAGTGGGTTGCCATTTCCTTCTCCAATGTGTGAAAGTGAAGTCGCTCAGTCGTGTCTGACTCGTAGCGACCCCATGGACTACAGCCTACCAGGCTCCTCTGTCCATGGGATTTTCTAGGCAAGTGAGTCCTTATTTACACTTGCATTTCATTTTCCTTCAATATTCCCTGAATATGTCTGAACGTAAAAATACTTTCTTTAATTGACAAGTCCAGCAATCCAAGATAAAATATAGCAATGAGTGGGTTCTTAGATCTTTTTTTGTGTTTGAGCATATTAAGCTTAAAGGCAGAAAGCATTAAGCTGTTTTTTTAAAGCCTACTGTGTTTTTTTAATTCTTTGTCCACAAAAGGACTATCTGAATGTACAATGCAGAGCCAGTTTTGGAAGACCAAGGAAATTAAAGAGAATTAGAAGCAAAAGAACCTGAAGGAAGAGCACCTGTGAGGGGATGTGAGGTGATCAGTAAGAGTTGGGAAAACTATTTTCTTCCCTAAATTCCTTGAGGATGCCAAACCAACAGAAAAGAACAGAGCCCTAGTCCTAAAACCATGAGGCACCGTTTAGTCTGACATATTTGTTTGGTATCTTCCAAGGGGCACAGAATAAAGATATTCCAATACTTGTAAAACATAAATCTTCCTTGTCATTGTTTAAAACCCCTTCAAGGAGACAGAATAACAAACCTCCTCCTCTTCTCGTAGGAGCCTAAGCTTTTCAAACCTCATCTACATCTCTCTTGCTTCCATTTAAATTTAATGCCTCCTCTGTAGTGCTTGGAGTAAACAGACAGAGATGTCCCTTCTTGGGAAATCTGAAGTTTCCCACTGGCCCCCACCTCCACGTGGGCTGGGGCACAGCTTCACATGGTGTGCTTTGCACTGAGGTGCAAAACACAGTGTTCTGTAAACATTTCTAAGAACTATTATAAAGCACTAAGGCTGCTCTGCCAATCAGATCCTTGATAAACTGAGCACTGCTCAGCCTATCATAACAGGCTACACGTTGCCTGCAGGTCTAGCTGTTAAAATAACTGAGCAATGCTCCCAAACAGGTTGGGTGGTGACTATGGGCCCCATGACTCACCCTCACCTTAGTTTTAACAGACAGGCTTTGGAAACCAGGCTGGTAAGGGTCTGCTGGGTAGATTCCATGTGCTGCTCCATCCTGTCTGAATTGCCTGGGAGCCTTGAGCTCTGTGTGTCTGGGCAGGATGGGGGTGGGGCATATCAAGAATGAGGCATCAGAATAGAAGCTGTGATATCCAAAGTCTTTGGTGGGCTGTGTAAAGCCTAATGTTTGGTTCAGTGCAAGTTTCATGAAGTCAAACCACCAGGTCAAGCTTGGGGATGTTACTTGTGGCGTGGGCTGGTTTTTAACTTTTGGGTTTTATGCAAATTTGAAAACAACAAAGACATCAGCCTTTTTCTTGCATATCCTCTTTTCTCCTATGCCCAATTTTGGAAGATTCTACTGTCTCAAGTGAATGGAAGAAATACACTTAACCATGTCCATGTTTCCATAAGCACATAGTTTTACTTATACTACAAAGTAGTAATTATTCTGATAAAACAATGATGACATATTAATAAAGATACAATGAAGAGTTTGACACTACCAGTGGCAATGTAAAGATTGTTGGGTTTTTTCCTATTATTGAAATGCTTTGAATTGTATTCCTTGTCCAAGGCTTTGGGAATAATTAGAATTCTTTGATTACACAAGTGTCTCATGAAATGTGTTAATGAGATTGTTTTCTGATATGCAAAAGTGTCCCGACCTGGTTTTTACGTGCATGCTGCACATCCCTAGCAAATTATCATACAAAATGCAACTATTTCTCTTTGTCTGTCACTAGTGCCTGAATCGACAGCATGAGACCTAACTGCATAATTCTGGCTTAATTTTCATGTCTGATAGTTTAGTAATGTTGTGAGGCATTTACTTAGCAACAGAGGTAAATGCTTGCTTTAAATGTGATTTCCCTTCTTTCGCCTCTTTGGAATAGGCCTAAGTTAAGAAGTGCTCCTTCAGTGTCTTCAGAGGAGAGACCATGCGTTTGCACACACTCCTTGGCTTGCTTCTCCTTCCTCCCTGTGGTGATTGTGATGAGGTGAGGGTCTGCAAAATTCTGAAGTGCAGACAAATTGTTCTGCACTTTTATGAATGCAGGATGGAAAATGTGACCAAAATATCATAGAGAATCTCATTTATGTCTATTTAAGCTTTGCGTTAGTACCTCACATTGGGTGGCTTCAACAACAGAAGGGTATTGTCTCGCAGTGCTGGAGGCTCAAGTCTGAGATCAAGGTGTTGGCAGGATCGGCGCCTTCTGAGGGCCTGAAGGAGAATCTGTTCCATTCTTCTCCCCTGGCTTCAGGTGGTTTGCTGGCAGTCATTGGTGATCCTTGGCCTGAAGATCTCTGCCTTCATCTTCACATGACATCTTTCCTCTGTGTGTGTGTGTGTCCAAATTAAGGCACCAGTCATATTGGATGAGGAGCCCACCCTACTCCAGTATGACCTCATCTTAACTAATTACACTTGCCACAAACCCGTTTTCAAATAAAGTCCCATTCTGAGATCCTGACCACTGGGATTTCAACATATGAATTTGTGGGAATACAATTCAATTCAAAACAAACGTCAAATACATAATAGACTATGTAATTCCATGAATATGAATATACATTAAATTGAAAGTGAAAGTGAAGTCGCTCAGTCATGTCCAACTCTTTGCGACCCATGGACTGTAGCCTACCAGACTCCTCCATCCGTGGGATTCTCCAGGCAAGAGTACTGGAGTGGGTTGCCATTTCCTTCTCCAATATATTAAATTATAAGTTGATTTTTCAAGATTAGTGTGACATTTCCTTTTCAACTTCTAGTAACTCCCTCAGGACTCTTGTGTCTTCCTATACCAAGCACCAGGGAGAAGAGTTAACATTTCCAGCAAAGCCCTTCAGTTCAGTTCAGTCGCTCAGTTGTGTCTGACTCTTTGTGACCCCATGAATCACAGCACCCCAGGCCTCCCTGTCCATCACCAACTCCCGGAGTTCACTCAAACTCATGTCCATCGAGTCGGTGATGCCATCCAGCCATCTCATTCTCTGTCATCCCCTTCTCCTCCTGCCCCCAATCCCTCCCAGCATCAGAGTCTTTTCCAGTGAGTCAACTCGTCGCATGAGGTGGCCAAAGTATTGGAGTTTCAGCTTTAGCATCAGTCCCTCCAGTGAACACCCAGGATTGATCTCCTTTAGAATGGACTGGTTCGATCTCCTTGCAGTCCAAGGGACTCTCAAGAGTCTTCTCTGTCCACCAAATTTTGGTCCAGCCTTTCCCAGTACAAGATAATAAGAAAACCTTATTTACTCCATGCTCCTCACTTTAGTCACTGTTTCCTTCACTGCATCTATTAATCTTGATAAAATATGAGAGTATATGCTTTGTAAAGGGGCACATCCCTCATTGTGAGTCTAACTTAACCACAGAGTATGTGTTAAACTGAGCCCAGAGACCTTTTCAGGTTTTCAGATTCTTATGGTGTGTTAAGTTGTGTGCATTAGTTGCTTAGTCATGTCCAACTCTGCAACCCTAGGGATTGTAGCTTACCAGGCTCCTCTGTCCATGGGATTCTCCAAGCAAGAATAGTAGATTCCCATTCCCTTCTCCAGGGGATCTTCCTGACCCAGGAATTGAACCTGGGTCTCCTGCATTGCAAGTGGATTCTTTACTATTTGAGCCACCAGGGAAACCTATCACTCGTGAGGTATTTTCCAGACCCCTAAAGAATACCATAACAGGATACTAAGGAAATGTCACATTGAGAGACATGACTTATCAGAAGAACTTCGTTAATTATTGCAAGATGCACAGACTAGTGAAGTCAGGAAGTAGGACCAGAGCCACACAAGAGATGATGGGAAAGGGGCATGTATTTGTGGGTGTGAGAGAGAGGTTCAGTCTAACAGGCAGACTGGTGGAGAGTCTGAGAGGCCTGTTAACAGAGTGCAGGTGGCATGCCAGGCTAGCACAGTCCTGAGAAGGCCCAAATTGGAGTCACAGAGATGGGTAGTGAAGCTTGGCCTTGGGAAATTCAGGAGCAGATGGTGATCAGAAACACAGGCAAGCAGCTTAAACTTGAGAATACAGACCCAAGCCACAGTGCTCCTGGTAGGAATATTCTCTCAAATATGACAGAGACCCTTCTCAGCACTTTAATTTTTCACTCCTCAGTTGTTGGAGGCATTGTTCTTTCTCTGTTTGTGTCCTGTCACTCAAATGCTCTAATTCTCCCAGATTCTCTTCAGTTCAGTTCAGTCGCTCAGTCGTGTCCGACTCTTTGCGACCCCCTGAATCACAGCACGCCAGGCCTCCCTGTCCATCACCAACTCCCGGAGTTCACTCAAACTCATGTCCATCGAGTCGGTGATGCCATCCAGCCATCTCATTCTCTGTCGTCCCCTTCTCCTCCTGCCCCCAATCCCTCCCAGCATCAGAGTCTTTTCCAGTGAGTCAACTCGTCGCATGAGGTGGCCAAAGTATTGGAGTTTCAGCTTTAGCCTCAGTCCTTCCAATGAACACCCAGGATTGATCTCCTTTAGAATGGACTGGTTGGATCTCCTTGCAGTCCAAGGGACTCTCAAGAGTCTTCTCCAACACCACAGTTAAAAGAATCAATTCTTCGGTGATCAGCTTTCTTCACAATCCAACTCTCACATCGAGATTCTTCTACTCGTTATTTATTCACTGAAAACCATTTGCTTTGTGTTTCAAGGGGAGAAAGGTGACTGTAACAGGGACAGATTCAGTAAAGCAGTGGGGAGAGCTGTCTCAGTGCAGTGGCTAAGGAGAGAATGGGAGATAACAGCTAGACAGTCTTTCTGTGCTGGGAGAGAGATGAATGAGTGATCTCACTAAAAGACCAGGAAGTCCTTGGGATTCCTGCCTCTTCACCACCCACACTCACTTTGAAGGCATTTCACTTATATCCATCTCTTTCAATGCCATCCATGCATTGATTACTCCTCAACTTCTATCTCCAAGCCTGACTGCTCTCCTGAACATCACACTCATATTTCCAGCTGCTTACTTGAGCTATGCTTTTGTATGTCTCCAACAGAATCAATCCTCTGCAAAGTAATCAGAGGGATCTTCTAGAACAGTAAAGTAGATCATGCTATTTTCTTATTTAAAGCCTTCCAAAGGCTTTCTAAAATACTTTTTCAATTCCTTTTTATGGCCTTCAAGATACTACATAATCTTCCTTGCTACTCTCACTTCCTGGGCTTCCCTAGTGGTTCAGGTGGTAAAGAATCACCTGCAATTCAGAAGACCTTGGTTTGATCCTGGGTTGGGAAGATCCCTTGGAGGAGGGCATGGCAACTCACTCCAGTATTCTTGCTTGCAGAATCCCAATGGACAGAGGAGCCCGGTGGCCTACAAAGAGTTGGACATGCAACTGAGCAACTAAGGACATGCACATACAATATTACTTCCAACAATTTTCCCATTTTTTCACTATGCTCCAGTCACACTACCAAATTTACATCTGTTGGCTGAGCAAGCTCTCTGATTGTGAACTTGTAGTTCATTTTACCTGAGTGATCATTCACCAGATCTTCATTTATTTGCCTCCTTCTCATCATTCAGGCCCAAGCAAGTAAGTCACTGCTTCCTAAGTGGCCTTTCTCAGACTCACAGTCCAAAGTAGCAAAGTCCATCCACTCCCCTCAAGGTACTCTTTCCTTTTACACTGGTTAACTTGATTCACAGTGTGTATTTTTGCAAATGGGTTTACATCTATACTGCCTGTTTCTACTTCCAAACTTCCATCATGAGATAGACAATTACTCAAGGAAAATAAGAACCATAGAGATTTGTGTTTGGTTTTTCTTTGTTTGTTTGGCTTAGCATGACATTTCTAGTGGTCAAGATAGTTCCATTATATAAATGTTCAATAAACATTTACTGAATGGTTGTTGTTCATTTGCTCAGTCATCCGACTCTTTGTAACCCCACAGACTGCAGTACGCCAGGTTTCCCTGTCCTTCACCATCTCTTGCAGCTTGCTCAAACTCACATCCATCGAATCAGTGATACCATACAACCATCTCGTCCACTGTCATTCTATTTTCCTCCTGCCTTCAAACTTTCCTAGCATCATGCTCTTTTCTAATGAGTTGGCTCTTTTCATCAGGTGGCCAAAATATTGGAGCTTCAGTCCTTCCAATGAATATTCAGGACTGATTTCCTTTAGGATGGACTGGTTGGATCTCCTTGAAGTCCAAGGGACTCTCAAAACTCTTCTCCAACACCACAGTTCAAAAGCATCAATTCTTCAGTGTTCAGCTTTCTTTAAGGTCCAACTCTCACATCCATACATAACTACTGGAGAACCATAGCATTGACTCTACAGATGTTTGTTGGCAAAGTAATGTCTCTGCTTTTTAATATGCTGTCTAGGTTTGTCATAGCTTTTCTTCCAAGTAGCAAGCGTCTTTTAATTTTTGAGGCTGTGGTCACTATCTGCAGTGATTTTGGAGCTCAAGAAAGGAAAGACTCTGTTTCCATTGTTTCCCTATCTATTTGCAGTGAAGTGATGGGACCAGATGCCATGATCTTTTTTTTTTTTTTTAATTGTTGTTGAATATTAAGTCAGCTTTTTCACTCTCCTCTTTCACCTTCATTAAGAGACCCGTTAGTTTCCTTGCTTTCTACCATAAGGGCGGTGTCATCTGCATGTCTGCTTCATGCTTCTGCTACATCCAGCCTGGCATTTCACATGATGTACACTGCATATAAGTTAAACAAGTAGGGTGACAATAAACAGCTTCGATGTACTCTTTCCAGTTTGGAACCAGTCCTTTGTTCCATGTCCGGTTCTAACTCTTGCTTCTTGACCTGCATACAGCTTTCTCAGGAGGCAGGTCAGGTGGTCTGGTATTTCCATCGCTTAAGAATTTTCCACAGTTTGTTGTGATCCATACAGTCAAAGCCTTTAGTGTAGTCAATAAAGTAGGAGTAGATATTTTCTGGAATTCTCTTGCTTTTTCAAAGATCCGACGGATGTTGGCAGTTTGATCTCTGGTTCCTCTGCCTTTCATAATCCAGCTGGAACATCTGGACGTTCTCAGTTTCATGTACTGTAAAAA